>NC_090937.1:775164329-779964329 GCF_040938575.1 Ambystoma mexicanum
GGCAGACACGGGGCATGACCGGGGGTGGGGGGCAACAGGAGAGAGACACGGTGCATGAGAGGGGGGTGGGGGGTAACAGGAGAGAGACACGGGGCATGAGCAGGGGGTGGGGGGCAACAGCAGGGAGACACGGGGCATGACCAGGGGTGGGGGGCAACAGGAGAGAGACACGGGGCATGAGAGGGGGGTGGCGGGTAACAGGAGAGAGACCGGGGCATGAGCAGGGGGTGAGGGGTAATAGGAGAGAGACACGGGGCATGAGCGGGGGTGGGGGGCAACAGCAGGGAGCCACGGGGCATGAGCAGGGGGTGGGGGAACAAGAGGGAGACACAGGGCATAACTGGGGGGTGGGGGGCAACAGGGGAGAGACACAGGGCGTGAGCGGGGGGTGTGGGCAACAAAAGGGAGACACAGGGCGTGAGTGGGGGTGGAGGGCAACAGCAGGGAGACATGGGGCATAACAGGGGGGTGGGGAGCAACAGGAGAGAGACACGGGGCATGAGCGGGAGGTGGGGGCAACAATAGGGAGACACAGGGCATGAGCGGGAGGTGGGGGCAACAAGAGGGAGACACGGGGCATGAGCGGGGGTGAGGGTAACAGGAGAGAGACACAGGGCAAGAGCGGGGGGTGGGGGGCAACAGGAGGGAGATACGGGGCATGAGCAGGGGGTGGGAGGCAACAGCAGGGAGACATGGGGCATGAGCGGGGAGTGGGGTGCAACAGGAGAGAGACACGGGGCATGAGCGGGGGGTGGGGGGGCAACAGCGGGGAGACACAGGGCATGAGCGGGGGGTGGAGGGAACACGAGGCATAAGCGGGGGTGGGGGGTAACAAGAGAGAGACACTGGGCATGAGTGGGGGCTGGGGGCAACAGCAGGGAGACACGGGGCATGAGCGGGGGTGGGGGGAAACAGGAGAGAGACAAGGGGCATGACCGGGGGGTGGGGGGCAACAGGAGAGAGACACGGGGCATGAGTGGGGGGTGGGGGGCAACAGCAGGGAGACACGGGACATGAGCGGGGGGTGGGGGGAACACGAGGGAGAAACGGGGCAGGAGCGGGGGGTGGGGGGAACACGAGGTAGACACGGGGCAGGAGCGGGGGTTGGGGGGCAACAGCAGGGAGACACGGGGCATGAGCGAGGGGTGGGGGGAACACGAGGGAGACACGGGGCATGAGCAGGGGGTGGGGGAACACGAGGGAGACACAGGGCATGAGCAGGGGGTGGGGGTAACAGGTGAGAGACACGGGGCATGAGCGGGGGTGGGAGGCAATGGCAGGGAGACACGGGGCATGAGCGGGGGTGGGGGGCAACAGAAGGGGGACACGGGGCATGACCGGGGGGTGGCGGGCAACAGGATAGAGACACGGGGCATGAGAGGGGGGTGTGGGTAACAGGAGAGTGACACGGGGCATGAGCGGGGGGTGGGGGCAACAGCAGGGAGACACGGGGCATGACCGGGGGTGGGGGGCAACAGGAGAGAGACACGGGGCATGAGAGGGGGGTGGCGGGTAAAAGGAGAGAGACACGGGGCATGAGCGGGGGTGAGGGGTAATAGGAGAGAGACACTGGGCATGAGCGGGGGTGGGGGCAACAGCAGGGAGACACGGGGCATGAGCGGGGGGTGGGGGGAACAAGAGGGAGACAAAGGGCATAACTGGGGGGTGGGGGGCAACAGGAGAGAGACACAGGGCGTGAGCAGGGGGTGGGGGGCAACAAAAGGGAGACACAGGGCGTGAGCGGGGGTGGAGGGCAACAGCAGGGAGACACGGGGCATAACAGGGGGGTGGGGGGCAACAGGAGAGAGACACGGGGCATGAGCGGGAGGTGGGGGCAACAAGAGGGAGACACAGGGCATGAGCGGGGGGTGGGGTAACAGGAGAGAGACATGGGCAAGAGCGGGGGTGGGGGGCAACAGGAGGGAGATACGGGGCATGAGCGGGGATGTGGGGGAAACACGAGGAGGACACAGGGCATGAGCAGGGGTGGGGGGCACTAGCAGGGAGACACGGGGCATGAGCAGGGGGTGGGGGCAACAGGAGAGAGACACGGGGCATGACCGGGGGGTGGGGGGCAACAGCAGGGAAACACGGGGCATGACCGGGGGGTGGGGGGCAACAGCGGGGAAACACGGGCATAACCAGGGGGTGGGGCAACAGGAGAGAGACACGGGGCATTAGTGGGGGGTGTGGGGCAACTGCAGGGAGACACGGAGCATGAGCAGGGGGTGGGGGAACACAAGGGAGACACGGGGCATGAGCGGGGGGTGGGGGTAACAGGAGAGAGACACGGGGCATGAGCGGGGGGTGGGGGGCAACAGCAGGGAGGCACGGGGCATGAGCGGGGGGTGGGGGGCAACAGCAGGAAGACACGGGGCATGAGCGGGATATGGGGGGCAACAGGAGAGAGACACGGGGCATGAGCTGGCGGTGGGTGGCAACAGCAGGGAGACACGGGGCATGAGCGGGGGTGAGGGGAACACGAGGGAGACATGGGGCATGAGAAGGGGTTGGGGGGCAACAGGAGAGAGACACGGGGCTTGAGCGGGGGGTGAGGGGCAACAGCAGAGAGACACGGGGCATGACCGGGAGTGGGGGGCAACAACAGGGAGACACGGGGCATGAGAGGGGGGTGGTGGCAACAGCAGGGAGACACGGGGCATGAGCGGGGGGTGGGGGGCAACAGGAGAGAGACACGGGGAATGAGCGGGGGTGGGGGGGCAACAGCAGGGAGACACGGGGCATGAGCGGGGGTGGGGGCAACAGCACAGAGACACGGGGCATGACCGGTGGGTGGGGGGCAACAGGAGAGAGACACGGGGCATGACCGGGGGGTGGGGGGCAACAGGAGAGAGACACGGGGCATGAGTGGGGGGTGGGGGGCAACAGCAGGGAGACACAGGGCATGAGCGGGGGGTGGGGGAACACGAGGGAGACACGGGGCAGGAGCGGGGGGTAGGGGGAACACGAGGAAGACACGGGGCAGGAGCGGGGGGTGGGGGGCAACAGCAGGGAGACTTGGGGCATGAGCGGGGGTTGGGGGGAACACGAGGGAGACACGTGGCATGAGCAGGGGGTGGGGGAACACGAGGGAGACACAAGGTATGAGCAGGGGGTGGGGGGTAACAGGTGAGAGACACGGGGCATGAGCGGGGGGTGGGGGGCAACGGCAGGGAGACACGGGGCATGAGCGGGGGTGGGGGGCAACAGAAGGGGGACACGGGGCATGACCGGGGGTGGGGGGCAACAGGAGAGAGACACGGGGCATGAGAGGGGGGTGGGGGTAACAGGAGAGAGACACGGGGCATGAGAGGGGGGTGGGGGGTAACAGGAGAAAGACACGGGGCATGAGCGGGGGGTGGGGGGCAACAGCAGGGACACACGGGGCATGACCGGGGGTGGGGGGCAACAGGAGAGAGACACGGTGCATGAGAGGGGGGTGGGGGGTAACAGGAGAGAGACACGGGGCATGAGCAGGGGGTGGGGGGCAACAGCAGGGAGACACGGGGCATGACCGGGGGTGGGGGGAAACAGGAGAGAGACACGGGGCATGAGACGGGGGTGGCGGGTAACAGGAGAGAGACACGGGGCATGAGCGGGGGGTGAGGGGTAATAGGAGAGAGACACGGGGCATGAGCGGGGTGGGGGGCAACAGCAGGGAGCCACGGGGCATGAGCGGGGGGTGGGGGGAACAAGAGGGAGACACAGGGCATAACTGGGGGGTGGGGGGCAACAGGAGAGAGACACAGGGCGTGAGCAGGGGGTGGGGGCAACAAAAGGGAGACACAGGGCGTGAGCGGGGGTGGAGGGCAACAGCAGGGAGACACGGGCATAACCGGGGGGTGGGGGGCAACAGGAGAGAGACACTGGGCATGAGCGGGTGGTGAGGGCAACAAGAGGGAGACACGGGGCATGAGCGGGGGTCGGGGTAACAGGGGAGAGACGCGGGGCAAGAGCAGGGGGTGGGGGGCAACAGGAGGGAGATACGGGGCATGAGCGGGGGGTGGGGGGGACACGAGGGAGACACGGGGCATGAGCAGGGGGTGGGAGGCAACAGCAGGGAGACACGGGGCATGAGTGGGGTGTGGGGGGCAACAGGAGAGAGACACGGGGCATGAGCGGGGGGTGGGGGGGCAACAGCAGGGAGACACGGGGCATGAGCGGGGGTGGGGGCAACAGCACAGAGACACGGGGCATGACCGTTGGGTGGGGGGCAACAGGAGAGAGACACGGGGCATGACCGGGGGGTGGGGGCAACAGGAGAGAGACACGGGGCATGAGTGGGGGGTGGGGGGCAACAGCAGGGAGACACGGGGCATGAGCGGGGGGTGGGGGGCAACAGGAGAGAGACACGGGGCATGACCGGTGGGTGGGGGGCAACAAGAGGGAGACACGGGGCATGAGCGGGGGTCGGGGTAACAGGGGAGAGACGCGGGCAAGAGCAGGGGGTGGGGGGCAACAGGAGGGAGATACGGGGCATGAGCGGGGGTGGGGGGAACACGAGGGAGACACGGGCCATGAGCAGGGGGGTGGGAGGCAACAGCAGGGAGACACGGGGCATGAGCGGGGGGTGGGGGGCAACAGGAGAGAGACACGGGGCATGAGCGGGGGGTGGGGGGGCAACAGCAGGGAGACACGGGGCATGAGCGGGGGTGGGGGCAACAGCACAGAGACACGGGGCATGACCGGTGGGTGGGGGGCAACAGGAGAGAGACACGGGGCATGACCGGGGGGTGGGGGGCAACAGGAGAGAGACACGGGGCATGAGTGGGGGGTGGGGGGCAACAGCAGGGAGACACGGGGCATGAGCGGGGGGTGGGGGGCAACAGGAGAGAGACACGGGGCATGACCGGTGGGTGGGGGGCAACAGGAGAGAGACACGGGGCATGACCGGGGGGTGGGGGGCAACAGGAGAGAGACACGGGGCATGAGTGGGGGGTGGGGGGCAACAGCAGGGAGACACGGGGCATGAGCGGGGGGTGGGGGGAACACGAGGGAGACACGGGGCAGGAGCAAGGGGTGGGGGAACACGAGGTAGACACGGGGCAGGAGCGGGGGGTGCGGGGCAACAGCAGGGAGACACGGGGCATGAGCGGGGGGTGGGGGGAACACGAGGGAGACACGTGGCATGAGCAGGGGGTGGGGGAACACGAGGGAGACACGGGGCATGAGCAGGGGGTGGGGGGTAACGGCAGGGAGACACGGGGCATGAGAGGGGGTGGGGGGCAACAGAAGGGGGACACGGGGCATGACAGGGGGTGGGGGGCAACAGGAGAGAGACACGGGGCATGAGAGGGGGTGGGGGTAACAGGAGAGAGACCTGGGGCATGAGAGGGGGGTGGGGGGGTAACAGGAGAGAGACACGGAGCATGAGCGGGGGGTGGGGGGCAACAGCAGGGAGACACGGGGCATGACCGTGGGTCGGGGGCAACAGGAGAGAGACACGGTGCATGAGAGGGGGGTGGGGGGTAACAGGAGAGAGACACGGGGCATGAGCAGGGGGTGGGGGCAACAGCAGGGAGACACGGGGCATGACCGGGGGTGGGGGGCAACAGGAAAGAGACACGGGGCATGAGAGGGGGGTGGCGGGTAACAGGAGAGAGACATGGGGCATGAGCAGGGGGTGAGGGGTAATAGGAGAGAGACACGGGGCATGAGCGGGGGTGGGGGGCAACAGCAGGGAGCCACGGGGCATGAGCGGGGGTGGGGGGAACAAGAGGGAGACACAGGGCATAACTAGGGGGTGGGGGGCAACAGGAGAGAGACACAGGGCGAGAGCGGGGGGTGGGGGCAACAAAAGGGAGACACAGGGCGTGAGCAAGGGTGGAGGGCAACAGCAGGGAGACACGGGGCATAACAGGGGGGTGGGGAGCAACAGGAGAGAGACACGAGGCATGAGCGGGAGGTGGGGGCAACAATAGGGAGACACAGGGCATGAGCGGGAGGTGGGGGCAACAAGAGGGAGACACGGGGCATGAGCGGGGGCGGGGTAACAGGAGAGAGACACAGGGCAAGAGCGGGGTGTGGGGGGCAACAGGAGGGAGATACGGGCATGAGCAGGGGTGGGAGGCAACAGCAGGGAGACACGGGGCTTGAGCGGGGAGTGGGGTGCAACAGGAGAGAGACACGGGGCATGAGTGGGGGGTGGGGGGCAACAGCAGGGAGACACGGGGCATGAGCGGGGGGTGGGGGGAACACGAGGGAGACACGGGGCAGGAGCGGGGGGTGGGGGAACACGAGGTAGACACGGGGCAGGGGGTGGGGGGCAACAGCAGGGAGACATGGGGCATGAGCGGGGGGTGGGGGGAACACGAGGGAGACACATGGCATGAGCAGGGGGTGGGGAACATGAGGGAGACACGGGGCATGAGCAGGGGGTGGGGGGTAACAGGTGAGAGACACGGGGCATGAGCGGGGGGTGGGGGGCAACGGCAGGGAGACACGGGGCATGAGCGGGGGTGGGGGGCAACAGAAGGGGGACACGGGGCATGACCGGGGGTGGGGGGCAACAGGAGAGAGTCACGGGGCATGAGCGGGTGGTGGGGGCAACAAGAGGGAGACACGGGGCATGAGCGGGGGTGGGGGTAACAGGAGAGAGACACGGGGCAAGAGCAGGGGGTGGGGGACAACAGGAGGGAGATACGGGACATGAGCGGGGGGTGGGGGGAACACGAGGGAGACACGGGGCATGAGCGGGGGGTGGGAGGCAACAGCAGGGAGACACGGGGCATGAGTGGGGTGTGGGGGGCAACAGGAGAGAGACACGGGGCATGAGCGGGGGGTGGGAAGGCAACAGCAGGGAGACACAGGGCATGAGCGGGGGTGGGGGGCAACAGCAGGGAGACACAGGGCATGAGCGGGGGGTGGGGGGAACACGAGGCATGAGCGGGGGTGGGGGTAACAAGAGAGAGACACGGGGCATGAGCGGGGGGTGGGGGTAACAGCAGGGAGACACGGGGCATGAGCGGGGGGTGGGGGGCAACAGGAGAGAGACACGGGGCATGAGTGGGGGGTGGGGGGCAACAGCAGGGAGACACGGGCATGAGCGGGGGATGGGTGGAACACGAGGGAGACACGGGGCAGGAGCGGGGGGTGGGGGGAACAGGAGGTAGACACGGGGCAGGAGCGGGGGGTGGGGGGCAACAGCAGGGAGACACGGGGCATGAGCGGGGGGTGGGGGAACACGAGGGAGGACACGTGGCATGAGCAGGGGGTGGGGGAACACGAGGGAGACACGGGGCATGAGCGGGGGTGGGGGGCAACGGCAGGGAGACACGGGGGCATGAGCGGGGGTGGGGGGCAACAGAAGGGGGACACGGGGCATGACCGGGGGTGGGGGGCAACAGGAGAGAGACACAGGGCATGAGAGGGGGGTGGGGGTAACAGGAGAGAGACACGGGGCATGAGCGGGGGGTGGGGGGCAACAGCAGGCAGACACGGGGCATGACCGGGGGTGGGGGGCAACAGGAGAGAGACACGGTGCATGAGAGGGGGGTGGGGGGTAACAGGAGAGAGACACGGGGCATGAGCAGGGGGTGGGGGGCAACAGCAGGGAGACACGGGGCATGACCAGGGGTGGGGGGCAACAGGAGAGAGACACGGGGCATGAGAGGGGGGTGGCGGGTAACAGGAGAGAGACACGGGGCATGAGCAGGGGGTGAGGGGTAATAGGAGAGAGACACGGGGCATGAGCGGGGGTGGGGGGCAACAGCAGGGAGCCACGGGGCATGAGCAGGGGGTGGGGGGAACAAGAGGGAGACACAGGGCATAACTGGGGGGTGGGGGGCAACAGGGGAGAGACACAGGGCGTGAGCGGGGGGTGTGGGCAACAAAAGGGAGACACAGGGCGTGAGTGGGGGTGGAGGGCACAGCAGGGAGACATGGGGCATAACAGGGGGGTGGGGAGCAACAGGAGAGAGACACGGGGCATGAGCGGGAGGTGGGGGCAACAATAGGGAGACACAGGGCATGAGCGGGAGGTGGGGGCAACAAGAGGGAGACACGGGGCATGAGCGGGGGTGAGGGTAACAGGAGAGAGACACAGGGCAAGAGCGGGGGGTGGGGGGCAACAGGAGGGAGATACGGGGCATGAGCAGGGGGTGGGAGGCAACAGCAGGGAGACATGGGGCATGAGCGGGGGGTGGGGGGGCAACAGCAGGGAGACACGGGGCATGAGCGGGGGTGGGGGCAACAGCACAGAGACACGGGGCATGACCGGTGGGTGGGGGGCAACAGGGGAGAGACACGGGGCATGACCGGGGGGTGGGGGGCAACAGGAGAGAGACACGGGGCATGAGTGGGGGGTGGGGGGCAACAGCAGGGAGACACGGGCATGAGCGGGGGATGGGTGGAACACGAGGGAGACACGGGGCAGGAGCGGGGGGTGGGGGGAACAGGAGGTAGACACGGGGCAGGAGCGGGGGGTGGGGGGCAACAGCAGGGAGACACGGGGCATGAGCGGGGG
This sequence comes from Ambystoma mexicanum, assembly GCF_040938575.1. Lineage (NCBI taxonomy): Eukaryota > Metazoa > Chordata > Amphibia > Caudata > Ambystomatidae > Ambystoma > Ambystoma mexicanum. The sequence goes on from NC_090937.1 coordinate 775,172,794, forward strand.
GTGGGGGAACACGAGGGAGGACACGTGGCATGAGCAGGGGGTGGGGGAACACGAGGGAGACACGGGGCATGAGCGGGGGTGGGGGGCAACGGCAGGGAGACACGGGGCATGAGCGGGGGTGGGGGGCAACAGAAGGGGGGACACGGGGCATGACCGGGGGTGGGGGGCAACAGGAGAGAGACACAGGGCATGAGAGGGGGGTGGGGGTAACAGGAGAGAGACACGGGGCATGAGCGGGGGGTGGGGGGCAACAGCAGGCAGACACGGGGCATGACCGGGGGTGGGGGGCAACAGGAGAGAGACACGGTGCATGAGAGGGGGGTGGGGGTAACAGGAGAGAGACACGGGGCATGAGCAGGGGGTGGGGGGCAACAGCAGGGAGACACGGGGCATGACCAGGGGTGGGGGGCAACAGGAGAGAGACACGGGGCATGAGAGGGGGGTGGCGGGTAACAGGAGAGAGACACGGGGCATGAGCAGGGGGTGAGGGGTAATAGGAGAGAGACACGGGGCATGAGCGGGGGTGGGGGGCAACAGCAGGGAGCCACGGGGCATGAGCAGGGGGTGGGGGGAACAAGAGGGAGACACAGGGCATAACTGGGGGGTGGGGGCAACAGGGGAGAGACACAGGGCGTGAGCGGGGGGTGTGGGCAACAAAAGGGAGACACAGGGCGTGAGTGGGGGTGGAGGGCAACAGCAGGGAGACATGGGGCATAACAGGGGGGTGGGGAGCAACAGGAGAGAGACACGGGGCATGAGCGGGAGGTGGGGGCAACAATAGGGAGACACAGGGCATGAGCGGGAGGTGGGGGCAACAAGAGGGAGACACGGGGCATGAGCGGGGGTGAGGGTAACAGGAGAGAGACACAGGGCAAGAGCGGGGGGTGGGGGCAACAGGAGGGAGATACGGGGCATGAGCAGGGGGTGGGAGGCAACAGCAGGGAGACATGGGGCATGAGCGGGGAGTGGGGTGCAACAGGAGAGAGACACGGGGCATGAGCGGGGGGTGGGGGGGCAACAGCGGGGAGACACAGGGCATGAGCGGGGGGTGGAGGGAACACGAGGCATAAGCGGGGGTGGGGGGTAACAAGAGAGAGACACGGGGCATGAGTGGGGGCTGGGGGCAACAGCAGGGAGACACGGGGCATGAGCGGGGGGTGGGGGGAAACAGGAGAGAGACAAGGGGCATGACCGGGGGGTGGGGGGCAACAGGAGAGAGACACGGGGCATGAGTGGGGGTGGGGGGCAACAGCAGGGAGACACGGGACATGAGCGGGGGGTGGGGGGAACACGAGGGAGAAACGGGGCAGGAGCGGGGGGTGGGGGGAACACGAGGTAGACACGGGGCAGGAGCGGGGGTTGGGGGGCAGCAGCAGGGAGACACGGGGCATGAGCGAGGGGTGGGGGGAACACGAGGGAGACACGGGGCATGAGCAGGGGGTGGGGGAACACGAGGGAGACACAGGGCATGAGCAGGGGGTGGGGGTAACAGGTGAGAGACACGGGGCATGAGCGGGGGTGGGAGGCAATGGCAGGGAGACACGGGGCATGAGCGGGGGTGGGGGGCAACAGAAGGGGGACACGGGGCATGACCGGGGGGTGGCGGGCAACAGGATAGAGACACGGGGCATGAGAGGGGGTGTGGGTAACAGGAGAGTGACACGGGGCATGAGCGGGGGGTGGGGGGCAACAGCAGGGAGACACGGGGCATGACCGGGGGTGGGGGGCAACAGGAGAGAGACACGGGGCATGAGAGGGGGGTGGCGGGTAAAAGGAGAGAGACACGGGGCATGAGCGGGGGTGAGGGGTAATAGGAGAGAGACACTGGGCATGAGCGGGGGTGGGGGCAACAGCAGGGAGACACGGGGCATGAGCGGGGGGTGGGGGGGAACAAGAGGGAGACAAAGGGCATAACTGGGGGGTGGGGGGCAACAGGAGAGAGACACAGGGCGTGAGCAGGGGGTGGGGGGCAACAAAAGGGAGACACAGGGCGTGAGCGGGGGTGGAGGGCAACAGCAGGGAGACACGGGGCATAACAGGGGGGTGGGGGGCAACAGGAGAGAGACACGGGGCATGAGCGGGAGGTGGGGGCAACAAGAGGGAGACACAGGGCATGAGCGGGGGGTGGGGTAACAGGAGAGAGACATGGGCAAGAGCGGGGGTGGGGGGCAACAGGAGGGAGATACGGGGCATGAGCGGGGATGTGGGGGAAACACGAGGAGGACACAGGGCATGAGCAGGGGGTGGGGGGCACTAGCAGGGAGACACGGGGCATGAGCAGGGGGTGGGGGCAACAGGAGAGAGACACGGGGCATGACCGGGGGGTGGGGGCAACAGCAGGGAAACACGGGCATGACCGGGGGGTGGGGCAACAGCGGGGAAACACGGGGCATAACCAGGGGGTGGGGCAACAGGAGAGAGACACGGGGCATTAGTGGGGGGTGTGGGGCAACTGCAGGGAGACACGGAGCATGAGCAGGGGGTGGGGGAACACAAGGGAGACACGGGGCATGAGCGGGGGGTGGGGGTAACAGGAGAGAGACACGGGGCATGAGCGGGGGTGGGGGGCAACAGCAGGGAGGCACGGGGCATGAGCGGGGGGTGGGGGGCAACAGCAGGAAGACACGGGGCATGAGCGGGATATGGGGGGCAACAGGAGAGAGACACGGGGCATGAGCTGGCGGTGGGTGGCAACAGCAGGGAGACACGGGGCATGAGCGGGGGTGAGGGGAACACGAGGGAGACATGGGGCATGAGAAGGGGTTGGGGGGCAACAGGAGAGAGACACGGGGCTTGAGCGGGGGGTGAGGGGCAACAGCAGAGAGACACGGGGCATGACCGGGGGTGGGGGGCAACAACAGGGAGACACGGGGCATGAGAGGGGGTGGTGGCAACAGCAGGGAGACACGGGGCATGAGCGGGGGTGGGGGGCAACAGGAGAGAGACACGGGGCATGAGCGGGGGGTGGGGGGGCAACAGCAGGGAGACACGGGGCATGAGCGGGGGTGGGGGCAACAGCACAGAGACACGGGGCATGACCGGTGGGTGGGGGGCAACAGGAGAGAGACACGGGGCATGACCGGGGGGTGGGGGGCAACAGGAGAGAGACACGGGGCATGAGTGGGGGGTGGGGGGCAACAGCAGGGAGACACAGGGCATGAGCGGGGGGTGGGGGAACACGAGGGAGACACGGGGCAGGAGCGGGGGGTAGGGGGAACACGAGGAAGACACGGGGCAGGAGCGGGGGGTGGGGGGCAACAGCAGGGAGACTTGGGGCATGAGCGGGGGTTGGGGGGAACACGAGGGAGACACGTGGCATGAGCAGGGGGTGGGGGAACACGAGGGAGACACAAGGTATGAGCAGGGGGAGGGGGGTAACAGGTGAGAGACACGGGGCATGAGCGGGGGGTGGGGGGCAACGGCAGGGAGACACGGGGCATGAGCGGGGGGTGGGGGGCAACAGCAGGGAGACACGGGCATGAGCGGGGGATGGGTGGAACACGAGGGAGACACGGGGCAGGAGCGGGGGGTGGGGGGAACAGGAGGTAGACACGGGGCAGGAGCGGGGGGTGGGGGGCAACAGCAGGGAGACACGGGGCATGAGCGGGGGGTGGGGGAACACGAGGGAGGACACGTGGCATGAGCAGGGGGTGGGGGAACACGAGGGAGACACGGGGCATGAGCGGGGGTGGGGGGCAACGGCAGGGAGACACGGGGCATGAGCAGGGGTGGGGGGCAACAGAAGGGGGACACGGGGCATGACCGGGGGTGGGGGGCAACAGGAGAGAGACACAGGGCATGAGAGGGGGGTGGGGGTAACAGGAGAGAGACACGGGGCATGAGCGGGGGGTGGGGGGCAACAGCAGGCAGACACGGGGCATGACCGGGGGTGGGGGGCAACAGGAGAGAGACACGGTGCATGAGAGGGGGGTGGGGGGTAACAGGAGAGAGACACGGGGCATGAGCAGGGGGTGGGGGGCAACAGCAGGGAGACACGGGGCATGACCAGGGGTGGGGGGCAACAGGAGAGAGACACGGGGCATGAGAGGGGGGTGGCGGGTAACAGGAGAGAGACACGGGGCATGAGCAGGGGGTGAGGGGTAATAGGAGAGAGACACGGGGCATGAGCGGGGGTGGGGGGCAACAGCAGGGAGCCACGGGGCATGAGCAGGGGGTGGGGGGAACAAGAGGGAGACACAGGGCATAACTGGGGGGTGGGGGGCAACAGGGGAGAGACACAGGGCGTGAGCGGGGGGTGTGGGCAACAAAAGGGAGACACAGGGCGTGAGTGGGGGTGGAGGGCAACAGCAGGGAGACATGGGGCATAACAGGGGGGTGGGGAGCAACAGGAGAGAGACACGGGGCATGAGCGGGAGGTGGGGGCAACAATAGGGAGACACAGGGCATGAGCGGGAGGTGGGGGCAACAAGAGGGAGACACGGGGCATGAGCGGGGGTGAGGGTAACAGGAGAGAGACACAGGGCAAGAGCGGGGGGTGGGGGGCAACAGGAGGGAGATACGGGGCATGAGCAGGGGGTGGGAGGCAACAGCAGGGAGACATGGGGCATGAGCGGGGAGTGGGGTGCAACAGGAGAGAGACACGGGGCATGAGCGGGGGGTGGGGGGGCAACAGCGGGGAGACACAGGGCATGAGCGGGGGGTGGAGGGAACACGAGGCATAAGCGGGGGTGGGGGGTAACAAGAGAGAGACACGGGGCATGAGTGGGGGCTGGGGGCAACAGCAGGGAGACACGGGGCATGAGCGGGGGGTGGGGGGAAACAGGAGAGAGACAAGGGGCATGACCGGGGGGTGGGGGGCAACAGGAGAGAGACACGGGGCATGAGTGGGGGGTGGGGGGCAACAGCAGGGAGACACGGGACATGAGCGGGGGGTGGGGGGAACACGAGGGAGAAACGGGGCAGGAGCGGGGGGTGGGGGGAACACGAGGTAGACACGGGGCAGGAGCGGGGGTTGGGGGGCAACAGCAGGGAGACACGGGGCATGAGCGAGGGGTGGGGGGAACACGAGGGAGACACGGGGCATGAGCAGGGGGTGGGGGAACACGAGGGAGACACAGGGCATGAGCAGGGGGTGGGGGTAACAGGTGAGAGACACGGGGCATGAGCGGGGGTGGGAGGCAATGGCAGGGAGACACGGGGCATGAGCGGGGGTGGGGGGCAACAGAAGGGGGACACGGGGCATGACCGGGGGGTGGCGGGCAACAGGATAGAGACACGGGGCATGAGAGGGGGGTGTGGGTAACAGGAGAGTGACACGGGGCATGAGCGGGGGGTGGGGGCAACAGCAGGGAGACACGGGGCATGACCGGGGGTGGGGGGCAACAGGAGAGAGACACGGGGCATGAGAGGGGGGTGGCGGGTAAAAGGAGAGAGACACGGGGCATGAGCGGGGGTGAGGGGTAATAGGAGAGAGACACTGGGCATGAGCGGGGGTGGGGGCAACAGCAGGGAGACACGGGGCATGAGCGGGGGGTGGGGGGAACAAGAGGGAGACAAAGGGCATAACTGGGGGGTGGGGGGCAACAGGAGAGAGACACAGGGCGTGAGCAGGGGGTGGGGGGCAACAAAAGGGAGACACAGGGCGTGAGCGGGGGTGGAGGGCAACAGCAGGGAGACACGGGGCATAACAGGGGGGTGGGGGGCAACAGGAGAGAGACACGGGGCATGAGCGGGAGGTGGGGGCAACAAGAGGGAGACACAGGGCATGAGCGGGGGGTGGGGTAACAGGAGAGAGACATGGGCAAGAGCGGGGGTGGGGGGCAACAGGAGGGAGATACGGGGCATGAGCGGGGATGTGGGGGAAACACGAGGAGGACACAGGGCATGAGCAGGGGGTGGGGGGCACTAGCAGGGAGACATGGGGCATGAGCAGGGGGTGGGGGCAACAGGAGAGAGACACGGGGCATGACCGGGGGGTGGGGGGCAACAGCAGGGAAACACGGGGCATGACCGGGGGGTGGGGGCAACAGCGGGGAAACACGGGGCATAACCAGGGGGTGGGGCAACAGGAGAGAGACACGGGGCATTAGTGGGGGGTGTGGGGCAACTGCAGGGAGACACGGAGCATGAGCAGGGGGTGGGGGAACACAAGGGAGACACGGGGCATGAGCGGGGGGTGGGGGTAACAGGAGAGAGACACGGGGCATGAGCGGGGGGTGGGGGGCAACAGCAGGGAGGCACGGGGCATGAGCGGGGGGTGGGGGGCAACAGCAGGAAGACACGGGGCATGAGCGGGATATGGGGGGCAACAGGAGAGAGACACGGGGCATGAGCTGGCGGTGGGTGGCAACAGCAGGGAGACACGGGGCATGAGCGGGGGTGAGGGGAACACGAGGGAGACATGGGGCATGAGAAGGGGTTGGGGGGCAACAGGAGAGAGACACGGGGCTTGAGCGGGGGGTGAGGGGCAACAGCAGAGAGACACGGGGCATGACCGGGGGTGGGGGGCAACAACAGGGAGACACGGGGCATGAGAGGGGGGTGGTGGCAACAGCAGGGAGACACGGGGCATGAGCGGGGGGTGGGGGGCAACAGGAGAGAGACACGGGGCATGAGCGGGGGGTGGGGGGGCAACAGCAGGGAGACACGGGGCATGAGCGGGGGTGGGGGCAACAGCACAGAGACACGGGGCATGACCGGTGGGTGGGGGGCAACAGGAGAGAGACACGGGGCATGACCGGGGGGTGGGGGGCAACAGGAGAGAGACACGGGGCATGAGTGGGGGGTGGGGGGCAACAGCAGGGAGACACAGGGCATGAGCGGGGGGTGGGGGAACACGAGGGAGACACGGGGCAGGAGCGGGGGGTAGGGGGAACACGAGGAAGACACGGGGCAGGAGCGGGGGGTGGGGGGCAACAGCAGGGAGACTTGGGGCATGAGCGGGGGTTGGGGGGAACACGAGGGAGACACGTGGCATGAGCAGGGGGTGGGGGAACACGAGGGAGACACAAGGTATGAGCAGGGGGTGGGGGGTAACAGGTGAGAGACACGGGGCATGAGCGGGGGGTGGGGGGCAACGGCAGGGAGACACGGGGCATGAGCGGGGGTGGGGGGCAACAGAAGGGGGACACGGGGCATGACCGGGGGTGGGGGGCAACAGGAGAGAGACACGGGGCATGAGAGGGGGGTGGGGGTAACAGGAGAGAGACACGGGGCATGAGAGGGGGGTGGGGGGTAACAGGAGAAAGACACGGGGCATGAGCGGGGGGTGGGGGGCAACAGCAGGGACACACGGGGCATGACCGGGGGTGGGGGGCAACAGGAGAGAGACACGGTGCATGAGAGGGGGGTGGGGGGTAACAGGAGAGAGACACGGGGCATGAGCAGGGGGTGGGGGGCAACAGCAGGGAGACACGGGGCATGACCGGGGGTGGGGGGCAACAGGAGAGAGACACGGGGCATGAGACGGGGGTGGCGGGTAACAGGAGAGAGACACGGGGCATGAGCGGGGGGTGAGGGGTAATAGGAGAGAGACACGGGGCATGAGCGGGGTGGGGGGCAACAGCAGGGAGCCACGGGGCATGAGCGGGGGGTGGGGGGAACAAGAGGGAGACACAGGGCATAACTGGGGGGTGGGGGGCAACAGGAGAGAGACACAGGGCGTGAGCGGGGGGTGGGGGCAACAAAAGGGAGACACAGGGCGTGAGCGGGGGTGGAGGGCAACAGCAGGGAGACACGGGCATAACCGGGGGGTGGGGGGCAACAGGAGAGAGACACTGGGCATGAGCGGGTGGTGAGGGCAACAAGAGGGAGACACGGGGCATGAGCGGGGGTCGGGGTAACAGGGGAGAGACGCGGGGCAAGAGCAGGGGGTGGGGGGCAACAGGAGGGAGATACGGGGCATGAGCGGGGGGTGGGGGGAACACGAGGGAGACACGGGGCATGAGCAGGGGGTGGGAGGCAACAGCAGGGAGACACGGGGCATGAGTGGGGTGTGGGGGGCAACAGGAGAGAGACACGGGGCATGAGCGGGGGGTGGGGGGGCAACAGCAGGGAGACACGGGGCATGAGCGGGGGTGGGGGCAACAGCACAGAGACACGGGGCATGACCGGTGGGTGGGGGGCAACAGGAGAGAGACACGGGGCATGACCGGGGGGTGGGGGGCAACAGGAGAGAGACACGGGGCATGAGTGGGGGGTGGGGGGCAACAGCAGGGAGACACGGGGCATGAGCGGGGGGTGGGGGGCAACAGGAGAGAGACACGGGGCATGACCGGTGGGTGGGGGGCAACAAGAGGGAGACACGGGGCATGAGCGGGGGTCGGGGTAACAGGGGAGAGACGCGGGGCAAGAGCAGGGGGTGGGGGGCAACAGGAGGGAGATACGGGGCATGAGCGGGGGTGGGGGGAACACGAGGGAGACACGGGCCATGAGCAGGGGGTGGGAGGCAACAGCAGGGAGACACGGGGCATGAGCGGGGGGTGGGGGGCAACAGGAGAGAGACACGGGGCATGAGCGGGGGGTGGGGGGGCAACAGCAGGGAGACACGGGGCATGAGCGGGGGTGGGGGCAACAGCACAGAGACACGGGGCATGACCGGTGGGTGGGGGGCAACAGGAGAGAGACACGGGGCATGACCGGGGGGTGGGGGGCAACAGGAGAGAGACACGGGGCATGAGTGGGGGGTGGGGGGCAACAGCAGGGAGACACGGGGCATGAGCGGGGGGTGGGGGGCAACAGGAGAGAGACACGGGGCATGACCGGTGGGTGGGGGGCAACAGGAGAGAGACACGGGGCATGACCGGGGGGTGGGGGGCAACAGGAGAGAGACACGGGGCATGAGTGGGGGGTGGGGGGCAACAGCAGGGAGACACGGGGCATGAGCGGGGGGTGGGGGGAACACGAGGGAGACACGGGGCAGGAGCAAGGGGTGGGGGAACACGAGGTAGACACGGGGCAGGAGCGGGGGGTGCGGGGCAACAGCAGGGAGACACGGGGCATGAGCGGGGGGTGGGGGGAACACGAGGGAGACACGTGGCATGAGCAGGGGGTGGGGGAACACGAGGGAGACACGGGGCATGAGCAGGGGGTGGGGGGTAACGGCAGGGAGACACGGGGCATGAGAGGGGGTGGGGGGCAACAGAAGGGGGACACGGGGCATGACAGGGGGTGGGGGGCAACAGGAGAGAGACACGGGGCATGAGAGGGGGTGGGGGTAACAGGAGAGAGACCTGGGGCATGAGAGGGGGGTGGGGGGTAACAGGAGAGAGACACGGAGCATGAGCGGGGGGTGGGGGGCAACAGCAGGGAGACACGGGGCATGACCGTGGGTCGGGGGCAACAGGAGAGAGACACGGTGCATGAGAGGGGGGTGGGGGGTAACAGGAGAGAGACACGGGGCATGAGCAGGGGGTGGGGGGCAACAGCAGGGAGACACGGGGCATGACCGGGGGTGGGGGGCAACAGGAAAGAGACACGGGGCATGAGAGGGGGGTGGCGGGTAACAGGAGAGAGACACGGGGCATGAGCAGGGGGTGAGGGGTAATAGGAGAGAGACACGGGGCATGAGCGGGGGTGGGGGGCAACAGCAGGGAGCCACGGGGCATGAGCGGGGGTGGGGGGAACAAGAGGGAGACACAGGGCATAACTAGGGGGTGGGGGGCAACAGGAGAGAGACACAGGGCGAGAGCGGGGGGTGGGGGCAACAAAAGGGAGACACAGGGCGTGAGCAAGGGTGGAGGGCAACAGCAGGGAGACACGGGGCATAACAGGGGGGTGGGGAGCAACAGGAGAGAGACACGGGGCATGAGCGGGAGGTGGGGGCAACAATAGGGAGACACAGGGCATGAGCGGGAGGTGGGGGCAACAAGAGGGAGACACGGGGCATGAGCGGGGGCGGGGGTAACAGGAGAGAGACACAGGGCAAGAGCGGGGTGTGGGGGGCAACAGGAGGGAGATACGGGCATGAGCAGGGGGTGGGAGGCAACAGCAGGGAGACACGGGGCTTGAGCGGGGAGTGGGGTGCAACAGGAGAGAGACACGGGGCATGAGTGGGGGGTGGGGGGCAACAGCAGGGAGACACGGGGCATGAGCGGGGGGTGGGGGGAACACGAGGGAGACACGGGGCAGGAGCGGGGGGTGGGGGAACACGAGGTAGACACGGGGCAGGGGGTGGGGGGCAACAGCAGGGAGACATGGGGCATGAGCGGGGGGTGGGGGGAACACGAGGGAGACACATGGCATGAGCAGGGGGTGGGGAACATGAGGGAGACACGGGGCATGAGCAGGGGGTGGGGGGTAACAGGTGAGAGACACGGGGCATGAGCGGGGGGTGGGGGGCAACGGCAGGGAGACACGGGGCATGAGCGGGGGTGGGGGGCAACAGAAGGGGGACACGGGGCATGACCGGGGGTGGGGGGCAACAGGAGAGAGTCACGGGGCATGAGCGGGTGGTGGGGGCAACAAGAGGGAGACACGGGGCATGAGCGGGGGTGGGGGTAACAGGAGAGAGACACGGGGCAAGAGCAGGGGGTGGGGGACAACAGGAGGGAGATACGGGACATGAGCGGGGGGTGGGGGGAACACGAGGGAGACACGGGGCATGAGCGGGGGGTGGGAGGCAACAGCAGGGAGACACGGGGCATGAGTGGGGTGTGGGGGGCAACAGGAGAGAGACACGGGGCATGAGCGGGGGGTGGGAAGGCAACAGCAGGGAGACACAGGGCATGAGCGGGGGTGGGGGGCAACAGCAGGGAGACACAGGGCATGAGCGGGGGGTGGGGGGAACACGAGGCATGAGCGGGGGGTGGGGGGTAACAAGAGAGAGACACGGGGCATGAGCGGGGGGTGGGGGTAACAGCAGGGAGACACGGGGCATGAGCGGGGGGTGGGGGGCAACAGGAGAGAGACACGGGGCATGAGCGGGGGGTGGGGGGGCAACAGCAGGGAGACACGGGGCATGAGCGGGGGTGGGGGCAACAGCACAGAGACACGGGGCATGACCGGTGGGTGAGGGGCAACAGGGGAGAGACACGGGGCATGACCGGGGGGTGGGGGGCAACAGGAGAGAGACACGGGGCATGAGTGGGGGGTGGGGGGCAACAGCAGGGAGACACGGGCATGAGCGGGGGATGGGTGGAACACGAGGGAGACACGGGGCAGGAGCGGGGGGTGGGGGGAACAGGAGGTAGACACGGGGCAGGAGCGGGGGGTGGGGGGCAACAGCAGGGAGACACGGGGCATGAGCGGGGGGTGGGGGAACACGAGGGAGGACACGTGGCATGAGCAGGGGGTGGGGGAACACGAGGGAGACACGGGGCATGAGCGGGGGTGGGGGGCAACGGCAGGGAGACACGGGGCATGAGCGGGGGTGGGGGGCAACAGAAGGGGGACACGGGGCATGACCGGGGGTGGGGGGCAACAGGAGAGAGACACAGGGCATGAGAGGGGGGTGGGGGTAACAGGAGAGAGACACGGGGCATGAGCGGGGGGTGGGGGGCAACAGCAGGCAGACACGGGGCATGACCGGGGGTGGGGGGCAACAGGAGAGAGACACGGTGCATGAGAGGGGGGTGGGGGGTAACAGGAGAGAGACACGGGGCATGAGCAGGGGGTGGGGGGCAACAGCAGGGAGACACGGGGCATGACCAGGGGTGGGGGGCAACAGGAGAGAGACACGGGGCATGAGAGGGGGGTGGCGGGTAACAGGAGAGAGACACGGGGCATGAGCAGGGGGTGAGGGGTAATAGGAGAGAGACACGGGGCATGAGCGGGGGTGGGGGGCAACAGCAGGGAGCCACGGGGCATGAGCAGGGGGTGGGGGGAACAAGAGGGAGACACAGGGCATAACTGGGGGGTGGGGGGCAACAAGGGAGAGACACAGGGCGTGAGCGGGGGGTGGGGGCAACAAAAGGGAGACATGGGGCATAACAGGGGGGTGGGGAGCAACAGGAGAGAGACACGGGGCATGAGCGGGAGGTGGGGGCAACAATAGGGAGACACAGGGCATGAGCGGGAGGTGGGGGCAACAAGAGGGAGACACGGGGCATGAGCGGGGGTGGGGGTAACAGGAGAGAGACACAGGGCAAGAGCGGGGGGTGGGGGGCAACAGGAGGGAGATACGGGGCATGAGCAGGGGGTGGGAGGCAACAGCAGGGAGACATGGGGCATGAGCGGGGAGTGGGGTGCAACAGGAGAGAGACACGGGGCATGAGCGGGGGGTGGGGGGGCAACAGCGGGGAGACACAGGGCATGAGCGGGGGTGGGGGGCAACAGCAAGGAGACATGGGGCATGAGCGGGGGGTGGAGGGAACACGAGGCATAAGCGGGGGTGGGGGGTAACAAGAGAGAGACACGGGGCATGAGTGGGGGCTGGGGGCAACAGCAGGGAGACACGGGGCATGAGCGGGGGGTGGGGGGAAACAGGAGAGAGACAAGGGGCATGACCGGGGGGTGGGGGGCAACAGGAGAGAGACACGGGGCATGAGTGGGGGGTGGGGGGAAACAGCAGGGAGACACGGGACATGAGCGGGGGGTGGGGGGAACACGAGGGAGAAACGGGGCAGGAGCGGGGGGTGGGGGGAACACGAGGTAGACACGGGGCAGGAGCGGGGGTTGGGGGGCAACAGCAGGGAGACACGGGGCATGAGCGAGGGGTGGGGGGAACACGAGGGAGACACGGGGCATGAGCAGGGGGTGGGGGAACACGAGGGAGACACAGGGCATGAGCAGGGGGTGGGGGTAACAGGTGAGAGACACGGGGCATGAGCGGGGGTGGGAGGCAATGGCAGGGAGACACGGGGCATGAGCAGGGGTGGGGGGCAACAGAAGGGGGACACGGGGCATGACCGGGGGGTGGGGGGCAACAGGATAGAGACACGGGGCATGAGAGGGGGGTGGGGGTAACAGGAGAGTGACACGGGGCATGAGCGGGGGGTGGGGGCAACAGCAGGGAGACACGGGGCATGACCGGGGGTGGGGGGCAACAGGAGAGAGACACGGGGCATGAGAGGGGGGTGGCGGGTAAAAGGAGAGAGACACGGGGCATGAGCGGGGGTGAGGGGTAATAGGAGAGAGACACGGGGCATGAGCGGGGGTGGGGGCAACAGCAGGGAGACACGGGGCATGAGCGGGGGGTGGGGGGAACAAGAGGGAGACAAAGGGCATAACTGGGGGGTGGGGGGCAACAGGAGAGAGACACAGGGCGTGAGCAGGGGGTGGGGGGCAACAAAAGGGAGACACAGGGCGTGAGCGGGGGTGGAGGGCAACAGCAGGGAGACACGGGGCATAACAGGGGGGTGGGGGGCAACAGGAGAGAGACACGGGGCATGAGCGGGAGGTGGGGGCAACAAGAGGGAGACACAGGGCATGAGCGGGGGGTGGGGGTAACAGGAGAGAGACATGGGCAAGAGCGGGGGTGGGGGGCAACAGGAGGGAGATACGGGGCATGAGCGGGGATGTGGGGGAAACACGAGGAGGACACAGGGCATGAGCAGGGGGTGGGGGGCACTAGCAGGGAGACACGGGGCATGAGCAGGGGGTGGGGGCAACAGGAGAGAGACACGGGGCATGACCGGGGGGTGGGGGGCAACAGCAGGGAAACACGGGGCATGACCGGGGGGTGGGGGCAACAGCGGGGAAACACGGGGCATAACCAGGGGGTGGGGCAACAGGAGAGAGACACGGGGCATTAGTGGGGGGTGTGGGGCAACTGCAGGGAGACACGGAGCATGAGCAGGGGGTGGGGGAACACAAGGGAGACTCGGGGCATGAGCGGGGGGTGGGGGTAACAGGAGAGAGACACGGGGCATGAGCGGGGGGTGGGGGGCAACAGCAGGGAGGCACGGGGCATGAGCGGGGGGTGGGGGGCAACAGCAGGAAGACACGGGGCATGAGCGGGATATGGGGGGCAACAGGAGAGAGACACGGGGCATGAGCTGGCGGTGGGTGGCAACAGCAGGGAGACACGGGGCATGAGCGGGGGTGAGGGGAACACGAGGGAGACATGGGGCATGAGCAGGGGTTGGGGGGCAACAGGAGAGAGACACGGGGCTTGAGCGGGGGGTGAGGGGCAACAGCAGAGAGACACGGGGCATGACCGGGGGTGGGGGGCAACAACAGGGAGACACGGGGCATGAGAGGGGGGTGGGGGGCAACAGGAGAGAGACACGGGGCATGAGAGGGGGTTGGGGGGCAATAGGAGAGCGACACGGGGCATGAGCAGGGGGTGGGGGGCAACAGCAGGGAGACACGGGGCATGACCGGGGGTGGGGGGCAACAGCAGGGAGACACGGGGCATGAGAGGGGGGTGGGGGGTAAAAGGAGAGAGACACGGGGCATGAGAGGGGGGTGGGGGGTAACAGGAGAGAGACACGGGGCATGAGCGGGGGGTGGGGGGCAACAGCAGGGAGACACGGGGCATGAGCGGGGGGTGGGGTAACAAGAGGGAGACACGGGGCATGAGCGGGGAGTGGGGGGAACACAAGGGAGACACGGGGCATGACCGGGGGTGGGGGGGCAACAAGAGGGAGACACGGGGCATGAGCAGGGGGTGGGGGGAACACGAGGGAGACACGGGGCATGAGCGGGGGCTGGGGCGCAACAGCAGGGAGACATGGGGCATGAGCGGGGGGTGGGGGAACACGAGGGAGACACAGGGCATGAGAGGGGGGTGAGGGGCAACAGCAGGGAGACATGGGGCATGAGCGGGGGTGGGGGGCAACAGCAGGGAGACACGGAGCATGACCGGGGGGTGGAGGGCAACAGCAGGGAGACACGGGGCATAACCGGGGGTGGGGGGCTACAGGAGAGAGACACGGGGCATGAGCAGGGGGTGGGGGGCAACAGAGGGGGAGTCACGGTGCATGAGCAGGGGTGGAGGGCAATAGCAGGGAGACACAGGGCATAACCGGGGGTGGGGGGCAACAGGGGAGAGACACGGGGCATGAGCGGGGGTGGGGGGCAACAGCAGGGAGACACGGGGCATGAGCGGGAGTGGGGGAACACGAGGGAGACACGGGGCATGAGCAGGGGGTGGGGGGCAACAAGAGGTAGACACGGGGCATGAGCAGGGGGTGGGGGGAACACGAGGGAGACACGGGGCATGAGAGGGGTTGGGGGTAACAGGAGAGAGACACGGGGCTTGAGCAGGGGGTGGGGGGCAACAGCAGGGAGGCACGGTGCATGACCGGGGGGTGGAGGGCAACAGCAGGGAGACACGGGGCATAACTGGGGGGTAACAAGAGAGAGACACGGGGCATGAGCGGGATGGTGGGGGCAACAGCAGGGAGACACGGGGCATGAGCGGGGGGTGGGGGGCAACAGGAGAGAGACACAGGGCATGAGCGGGGGTGGGGGGGCAACAGCAGGGAGACACGGGGCATGAGCGGGGGTGGGGGCAACAGCACAGAGACATGGGGCATGACTGGTGGGTGGGGGGCAACAGGAGAGAGACACGGGGCATGACCGGGGGGTGGGGGGCAACAGGAGAGAGACACGGGGCATGAGTGGGGGGTGGGGGGCAACAGCAGGGAGACACAGGGCATGAGCGGGGGGTGGGGGAACACGAGGGAGACACGGGGCAGGAGCGGGGGGTGGGGGGAACACGAGGTAGACACGGGGCAGGAGCGGGGGGTGGCGGGCAACAGCAGGGAGACATGGGGCATGAGCGGGGGTTGGGGGGAACACGAGGGAGACACGTGGCATGAGCATGGGGTGGGGGAACACGAGGGAGACACGGGGCATGAGCAGGGGGTGGGGGGTAACAGGTGAGAGACATGGGGCATGAGCGGGGGGCGGGGGGTGGGGGGCAACGGCAGGGAGACACGAGGCATGAGCGGGGGTGGGGGGCAACAGAAGGGGGACACGGGGCATGACCAGGGGTGGGGGGCAACAGGAGAGAGACACGGGGCATGAGAGGGGAGTGGGGGTAACAGGAGAGAGACCCGGGGCATGAGAGGGGGGTGGGGGGTAACAGGAGAAAGACACGGGGCATGAGCGGGGGGTGGGGGGCAACAGCAGGGAGACACGGGGCATGACCGGGGGTGGGGGGCAACAGGAGAGAGACACGGTGCATGAGAGGGGGGTGGGGGTAACAGGAGAGAGACACGGGGCATGAGCAGGGGGTGGGGGGCAACAGCAGGGAGACACGGGGCATGACCGGGGGTGGGGGGCAACAGGAGAGAGACACGGGGCATGAGAGGGGGGTGGCGGGTAACAGGAGAGAGACACGGGGCATGAGCGGGGGGTGAGGGGTAATAGGAGAGAGACACGGGGCATGAGCGGGGGTGGGGGGCAACAGCAGGGAGCCACGGGGCATGAGCGGGGGGTGGGGGGAACAAGAGGGAGACACAGGGCATAACTGGGGGGTGGGGGGAAACAGGAGAGAGACACAGGGCGTGAGCGGGGGGTGGGGGCAACAAAAGGGAGACACAGGGCGTGAGCGGGGGTGGAGGGCAAAAGCAGGGAGACATGGGCATAACCGGGGGGTGGGGGGCAACAGGAGAGAGACACTGGGCATGAGCGGGTGGTGGGGGCAACAAGAGGGAGACACGGGGCATGAGCGGGGGTCGGGGGTAACAGGGGAGAGACACGGGGCAAGAGCAGGGGGTGGGGGGCAACAGGAGGGAGATACAGGGCATGAGCGGGGGGTGGGGGGAACACGAGGGAGACACGGGGCATGAGCAGGGGGTGGGAGGCAACAGCAGGGAGACACGGGGCATGAGTGGGGTGTGGGGGGCAACAGGAGAGAGACACGGGGCATGAGCGGGGGTTGGGAAGGCAACAGCAGGGAGACACAGGGCATGAGCGGGGGTGGGGGGGCAACAGCAGGGAGACACAGGGCATGAGCGGGGGGTGGGGGGAACACGAGGCATGAGCGGGGGGTGGGGGGTAACAAGAGAGAGACACGGGGCATGAGCGGGGGGTGGGGGCAACAGCAGAGAGACACGGGGCATGAGCGGGGGGTGGGGGGCAACAGGAGAGAGACACGGGGCATGAGCGGGTGGTGGGGGGGCAACAGCAGGGAGACACGGGGCATGAGCGGGGGTGGGGGCAACAGCACAGAGACACGGGGCATGACCAGTGGGTGGGGGGCAACAGGAGAGAGACACGGGGCATGACCGGGGGGTGGGGGGCAACAGGAGAGAGACACGGGGCATGAGTGGGGGGCAACAGCAGGGAGACACGGGGCATGAGCGGGGGGTGGGGGGAACACGAGGGAGACACAGGGCAGGAGCAAGGGGTGGGGGAACACGAGGTAGACACGGGGCAGGAGCGGGGGGTGGGGGGCAACAGCAGGGAGACACGGGGCATGAGCGGGGGGTGGGGGGAACACGAGGGAGACACGTGGCATGAGCAGGGGGTGGGGGGTAATGGCAGGGAGACCCGGGGCATGAGCGGGGGTGGGGGGCAACAGAAGGGGGACACTGGGCATGACCGGGGCTGGGGGGCAACAGGAGAGAGACACGGGGCATGAGCAGGGGGTGAGGGGTAACAGGAGAGAGACCTGGGGCATGAGAGGGGGGTGGGGGGTAACAGGAGAGAGTCACGGGGCATGAGCGGGGGGTGGGGGGCAACAGCAGGGAGACACGGGGCATGATCGGGGGTGGGGGGCAACAGGAGAGAGACACGGTGCATGAGCAGGGGGTGGGGGGCAACAGCA
This sequence comes from Ambystoma mexicanum, assembly GCF_040938575.1. Classification (NCBI taxonomy): domain Eukaryota; kingdom Metazoa; phylum Chordata; class Amphibia; order Caudata; family Ambystomatidae; genus Ambystoma; species Ambystoma mexicanum. The sequence continues at coordinate 775,190,414 of NC_090937.1, forward strand.
GGGAGACACGGGGCATGACCGGGGGTGGGGGGCAACAGGAGAGAGACACGGGGCATGAGAGGGGGGTGGCGGGTAACAGGAGAGAGACACGGGGCATGAGCAGGGGGTGAGGGGTAATAGGAGAGAGACACGGGGCATGAGCGGGGGTGGGGGGCAACAGCAGGGAGCCACGGGGCATGAGCGGGGGGTGGGGGGAACAAGAGGGAGACACAGGGCATAACTGGGGGGTGGGGGGCAACAGGAGAGAGACACAGGGCGTGAGCGGGGGTGGGGGAAACAAAAGGGAGACACAGGGCGTGAGCGAGGGTGGAGGGCAACAGCAGGGAGACACGGGGCATAACAGGGGGGTGGGGAGCAACAGGAGAGAGACACGGGGCATGAGCGGGAGGTGGGGGCAACAATAGGGAGACACAGGGCATGAGCGGGAGGTGGGGGCAACAAGAGGGAGACACGGGGCATGAGCGGGGGTGGGGGTAACAGGAGAGAGACACAGGGCAAGAGCGGGGGGTGGAGGGCAACAGGAGGGAGATACGGGCATGAGCAGGGGGTGGGAGGCAACAGCAGGGAGACACGGGGCTTGAGCGGGGAGTGGGGTGCAACAGGAGAGAGACACGGGGTATGAGCGGGGGGTGGGGGGGCAACAGCAGGGAGACACAGGGCATGAGCGGGGTCGGGGGGCAACAGCAGGGAGACATGGGGCATGAGCGGGGGGTGGAGGGAACACGAGGCATAAGCGGGGGCTGGGGGCAACAGCAGGGAGACACGGGGCATGAGCGGGGGGTGGGGGGAAACAGAAGAGAGACAGGGGGCATGAGCGGGGGGTGGGGGGGCAACAGCAGGGAGACACGGGGCATGAGCGGGGAGTGGGGGCAACAGCACAGAGACACGGGGCATGACCGGGGGTGGGGGGAAACAGGAGAGAGACAGGGGGCATGACCGGGGGGTGGGGGCAACAGGAGAGAGACACGGGGCATGAGTGGGGGGTGGGGGGCAACAGCAGGGAGACACGGGACATGAGCGGGGGGTGGGGGGAACACGAGGGAGACACGGGGCAGGAGCGGGGGGTGGGGGGAACACGAGGTAGACACGGGGCAGGAGCGGGGGGTGGGGGGCAACATCAGGGAGACACGGGGCATGAGCGGGGGTGGGAGGAACACGAGGGAGACACGGGGCATGAGCAGGGGGTGGGGGGTAACAGGTGAGAGACACGGGGCATGAGCGGGGGTGGGAGGCAATGGCAGGGAGGCACGGGGCATGAGCGGGGGTGGGGGGCAACAGAAGGGGACACGGGGCATGACCGGGGGGTGGGGGGCAACAGGAGAGAGACACGGGGCATGAGAGGGGTGTGGGGGTAACAGGAGAGAGACCTGGGGCATGAGAGGGGGGTGGGGGGTAACAGTAGAGTGACACGGGGCATGAGCGGGGGGTGGGGGGCAACAGCAGGGAGACACGGGGCATGACCGGGGGTGGGGGGCAACAGGAGAGAGACACGGGGCATGAGAGGGGGGTGGCGGGTAAAAGGAGAGAGACACGGGGCATGAGCGGGGGGTGAGGGGTAATAGGAGAGAGACACGGGGCATGAGCGGGGGTGGGGGGCAACAGCAGGGAGACACGGGGCATGAGCGGGGGGTGGGGGGAACAAGAGGGAGACACAGGGCATAACTGGGGGGTGGGGGCAACAGGAGAGAGACACAGGGTGTGAGCAGGGGGTGGGGGCAACAAAAGGGAGACACAGGGCGTGAGCGGGGGTGGAGGGCAACAGCAGGGAGACACGGGGCATAACAGGGGGGTGGGGGCAACAGGAGAGAGACACGGGGCATGAGCGGGAGGTGGGGGCAACAAGAGGGAGACACAGGGCATGAGCGGGGGGTGGGGGTAACAGGAGAGAGACACGGGCAAGAGCAGGGGGTGGGAGGCAACAGGAGGGAGATACGGGGCATGAGCGGGGATGTGGGGGAAACACGAGGCAGACACAGGGCATGAGCAGGGGGTGGGGGGCAACAGCAGGGAGACCCGGGGCATGAGCAGGGGGTGGGGGCAACAGGAGAGAGACACTGGGCGTGACCGGGGGGTGGGGGGCAACAGCAGGGAAACACGGGGCATGACCGGGGGGTGGGGGCAACAGCGGGGAGACACGGGGCATGACCAGGGGGTGGGGCAACAGGAGAGAGACACGGGGCATTAGTGGGGGGTGTGAGCAACTGCAGGGAGACACGGAGCATGAGCGGGGGGTGGGGGAACACAAGGGAGACACGGGGCATGAGCGGGGGCTGGGGGGCAACAGCAGGGAGACATGGGGCATGAGCGGGGGGTGGGGGGAACATGAGGGAGACACGGGGCATGAGAGGGGGGTGAGGGGCATCAGCAGGGAGACATGGGGCATGAGCGGGGGGTGGGGGGCAACAGCAGGGAGACACGGTGCATGACCGGGGGGTGGAGGGCAACAGCAGGGAGACACGGGGCATAACCGGGGGTGGGGGCTACAGGAGAGAGACACGGGACATGAGCAGGGGGTGGGGGGCAACAGCAGGGAGACACGGGGCATGATCGGGGGTGGGGGGAACCAGCAGGGAGACACGGGGCATGAGAGGGGGGTGGGGGGTAACAGGAGAGAGACACGGGGCATGAGAGGGGGGTGTGGGGTAACAGGAGAGAGACACGGGGCATGAGCGGAGGGTGGGGGGCAACAGCAGGGAGACACGGGGCATGAGCCGGGGGTGGGGGAACAAGAGGGAGACACAGGGCATGAGCGGGGAGTGGGGGGAACACGAGGGAGACACGGGGCATGACCGGGGGTGGGGGGCAACAAGAGGGAGACACGGGGCATGAGCAGGGGGTGGGGGGAACACGAGGGAGACACGGGGCATGAGCAGGGGGTGGGGGGCAACAGCAGGGAGACACGGGGCATGACCGGGGGTGGGGGGCAACAGCAGGGAGACACGGGGCATGAGAGGGGGTGGGGGGTAACAGGAGAGAGACACGGGGCATGAGCGGGGGGTGGGGGGCAACAGCAGGGAGACACGGGGCATGAGCCGGGGGTGGGGGAACAAGAGGGAGACACGGGGCATGAGCGGGGAGTGGGGGGAAAACGAGGAAGACACGGGGCATGACCGGGGGTGGGGGGCAACAAGAGGGAGACACGGGGCATGAGCAGGGGGTGGGGGGAACACGAGGGAGACACGGGGCATGAGCGGGGGCTGGGGGGCAACAGCAGGGAGACATGGGGCATGAGCGGGGGGTGGGGGGAACATGAGGGAGACACGGGGCATGAGAGGGGGGTGAGGGGCATCAGCAGGGAGACATGGGGCATGAGCGGGGGGTGGGGGGCAACAGCAGGGAGACACGGTGCATGACCGGGGGGTGGAGGGCAACAGCAGGGAGACACGGGGCATAACCGGGGGTGGGGGCTACAGGAGAGAGACACGGGACATGAGCAGGGGGTGGGGGGCAACAGAGGGGGAGTCACGGTGCATGACCAGGGGTGGAGGGCAATAGCAGGGAGACACAGGGCATAACCGGGGGTGGGGGGCAACAGGGGAGAGCCACGGGGCATGAGCGGGGGTGGGGGGCAACAGCAGGGAGACACGGGGCATGAGCGGGGGTGGGGGAACACGAGGGAGACACGGGGCATGAACAGGGGGTGGGGGCAACAAGAGGTAGACACGGGGCATGAGCAGGGGGGGAACACGAGGGAGACATGGGGCATGAGAGGGGTTGGGGGTAACAGGAGAGAGACACGGGGCATGAGCAGGGGGTGGGGGGCAACAGCAGGGAGACACGGGGCATAACTGGGGGGCAACAGGAGAGAGACACGGGGCATGAGCGGGGGGTGGGGGCAACAGCAGGGAGACACGGTGCATGACCGGGGTGTGAAGGGCAACAGCAGGGAGACACGGGGCATAACCGGGGGGGTGGGGGGCAACAAGGGAGAGACATGGAGCATGAGCGGGGGGTGGGGGGCAACAGCAGGAAGACACAGGGCATGAGCGGGGGGTGGGGGAACACGAGGGAGACACGGTGCATGAGCGGGTGGTGGGGGGCAACAAGAGGGAGACATGGGGCATGAGCGGGGGGTGGGGGGAACAGGAGGGAGACATGGGGCATGAACGGGGGGTGGGGGAACAGGGGAGACGCGGTGCATGAGTGGGGGGTGGGGGGGAACAGGAGGGAGACACGGGGCATGAGCGGGTGGTGGGGGGAGCAGGGGAGACACAGGGCATGAGCGGGGGGTGGGATGAACACGAGGGAGACGCGGAGCATGAGCTGGGGGTGGGGGGAACAGGGGAGACACGGGGCATGAGCGGGAGGTGGGGGGGAAACAAGAGAGAGACACAGGCATGAGCAGGGGTGGGGGGGTACAGGAGGGAGACACGGGTAATGAGCGGGGGGTGGGGGGATACAGGAGGGAGACACGGGTAATGAGCGGGGGTGGGGGGAACGGGATATCCGCTCCTCAGTCCTCCGCAGGCCACTGTGTACCGATGGCGTGTCTCCTGCAAGTCTGCAGCAGCCTAGGATGTTCAGGAAGTATAATCCTCATGAACCTCACACAGCCCCATTGGAGGCCCTGCTGTCCTCATCATCCCATGGGAATTTTCGCTTGTTATATTGTGATAATCACTTGTGAAGTCTAAAGTCACAGCAGAGCTTGCCACAGATGCCAATATACGAACAATAAACTAAGATGGCAGGCGTCTCTGAAAATAAGACGCACTGCACGCTTTACTGCAGCCAATGGGAGAGCATGTCAGATGTCCTCGGACATCACGCAAGTCGCTTGCCCAATCCCCGTCCTGTCCGCCGAGCGAACAGGGAAGTGTGTCCGCGAAGCGGACACAGATATCACAGATTTTTTTCACTTACATTTTTGTCTTTTTTTTAAAAACTACTGGATGGATTTACACCAAATTTAAAAAAGCACGCTTTTGGGACCAAGCCGCCGCTCCTACTGCAAATTTGGTGTAAATCCGTCCAGCGGTTTGGGCTGTAGGCGTGAGCAAAGTTTTTTCTTATTATGTCTGTGGGGGAAAAAAAGTTTTGAGACCCCCCCTATTACTTTGCCCCCCCCCCCGGACCAAACCTCACCAAACTTTGCAAAAAAATTCAGAGTGGGCCATATACTTTTTTTGCAAAGTTTGGTGAGGATTCGTCCAGGGGGAGCAAAGTTATGAGCCGCCCAAAAAGTGCTCTTCCTATGGAAACAGCAACTTAACCATAACTACATGGCCACTACAGTGGCCATGTAATTTCTGCCCTGCAAAGCCTTGCCTTAGAGAACTGCTACACTGCCTGCTAACCCCACTCACGCTTAGTCAGAGAAAACATGCCAGCTCACCCGGAACGAGAACTATGTGTTTTGGCCAATCTGAAAAGCGTAAAAGTAGAGCTGTGTTTAATATGCTTTAGTTATTTATTTGTTTATTTACTATCTTCTAGATGTATGCAGCACCCTCTCTCTATGATTATATAGTCTTTTCAACAAGGTCTGGTGAGCTAACCTTTTTTTTGGGTTGATTTTATTTAAAGTCTGTAAGATTGATAAACGGCTGTTTTTTTTTTTATTTACCAGTCTGTATTTTTAAGTTTGTGCTGTCTGGGGTCTGATGCCGTGTAAGCCTTAAAATCAGTCTGTTTGTTTAAAGGTTTGTAAACAAGGATTGCTCCTCTTGTGTTGTGCTATAATGCTGACTGCTCTGTAAAACAGATGTTGGGGCTTTGTGAATCGAAGGTTGTTTATTTTTCTATGGTTCAAGAGAGAGCCAGCAAGGGCTTTTGTTTTTCTTTTTACCTCTGTTGTCAGTTTAGGGCATGTGTGTGTGTGCGCGTGAATATTGCACAAGGCCTTTTTTTCCATAGATTGTTCGTAAACATGTATCGCTCTTAATGTCCTTCGATCCAAAAAACTGCTTAAAGACTGAAACCGATGTGTCCATGTGGTGTCTTGTGGTTTGCTCATTTTCTGAGACTCTGTAGATAGCTCAGAGGGTTTGCGTAACTACGGCTCACTTTTCATATATCTGGTTTTTAGAATATAATTATTTTCCTTTTTTTGCTTGGTTTTTGTTATTTTAGCAAAGTCTGCTGACGAACTTCAAGACAGCATAGATGTGGATTCCCCAGTCTCTCAAGCGCTGCTTGATATTCTTGATGAAAATGGTGTTAATCTTCATGGTAAAAATGATTACATTTATTTATTTTCTTGTTCTGTAATATAATAATTCATTTTTAAGTCAAATGTCCCATGTTTTCAACCTGCTGTGACTGTATATGTTCAATGTTTTAGCAGTCCTTCACAGAATATTAGAATATTTTAAAATATGAGTTAGCTAATTATTAACATAGACAGCTCATCTTTGTCACTGTGAGGCTTTTAGATTTAGACATGTAAACCCTGGTTGTCCTGTTTGAGTGTACAATTATTTCTTCTTAGGGTAGCTTGCAGATACCAGATTGTAGACGCGTCCCTCTGATATGATTGATTTTATATTTTAATTTTAGAAAAAAAGAAAGAAAACAAACTGTATATTTGGACAGGGCTCTGCCAGCAGCAGAGCCCAAGAATCTGTTAATAAATCTATGCTGTTGAAACCCCTAACCCCGAACCTGCCTCATGGGTATGCACTCTTAAAAAAGAAAAAGAAAATTGTTTGAAACCATTCATTGTATCTCATTTCCCTGGGGCACTGAACCCCTATGATCTGTAAAACAGATGTGAGGCCTTGTGTTTTGCAGAGGCTGTTTATCTATCTGCAGCACATGCTTGCAAAGGGCTTCATGCCTCTGCAGATAGCTCGGAAGGCTCATGTTACTAGGCACAGTTTTGACTTAGCTGGTTTTTTCCAATATCATTATTTGCAATTTTATTTTTTTATTTTAGCAAAGACTGATGATGAACTCCAAGACAGCATGGATGTCGTTGCTCAAGGCTCACAAACATTGACAGAAAGTTTTGCTGAAGACAGTGTTCCTTTATATGGTAAAAAGGATTCCATTATTTTTTTTTCGTTTCGTAGTATAAGAATTCTGACTTTTTTAAAAGTGAAATTTCCCATGTTTTGATCCTGTTTTGACTGTATATTTTCATTGTTTTAGCAGGCCTTCTCAGAATGTTAGAAACATGTAAAATATGAGTTAGCTAAGTATTAACATAGACAGCTCATCTTGATCACTGTGAGGCTTTTAGATTTAGACATGTAAGCCCTAGTTGTCCTGTTTGACTGTAGAATTATTTCTTTACAGCATAGCTTGAAAATACCATATTAAAGACGCGTCCATCTGATTTTATTTTATTTTTATTTTTTAAAGAAAAAAACATGGGATTGTACAGGGCCCTGTCGGCAGCAGAGCCCAAGCTTCCACTAATAAAGTTATGCTGTCTAAACCACCAATCCTCAATATGTCTCATATGTACACACTCAGCACTAAACCGTTTAAATAAATAATAAAAATGTATTTACTTTTAGATGCTGTTGCAGAGGATCACTCTTATGCAGTCAACCCCTGTAAACTTTTCGATGTCGGGCACTCAAAGAACCTGAGAGACACACCTGTTGTCTTGAGAGGTAACTAATGGCGCCATCAAGAAAGGTTAGTTAAAAATAAAAGAAAACGGTCTAAACCTGTTTCTGTTTTGCAGTATTATTTTTTCTTGCAGCTGTAATTTTTCTTTTTTTGTAAAAATATGCTTATTAAGTATAACAAAAACAATATGAAGCCACCTTTTGAAAGCTGTATTTTTCACCTGTTTCATTCTAGAATACCCAATGGTAAAGTCCTAAAACTTGTTTTTATTTCATATTCACACCCTTCTGCAACAGTATTGTCTGGTGGCCCTGCGCTGAAAAGGAAATATTCTGGTGGTGGAACGCACAGTACTGAGCTGCTAACAAAACCATTTTTTTTGTCCTTACCTATACAGGTTAATATCTGCATATATCTCTGTAACTACTTACAAATGTATTTTTCAAATGTTTTTTAGGGTCTGGGGTGGGTAAGAGGAAACGGAATGTATTCTTGCAGCTGTAAATTGTGTAAAACATGTTTATTCAGTTAAAACAATGTGGAGCCACCTTTGAAATCTGTGTTTGTCACTTGTTTCTTCCAGTAATATCCAAGGGTAAAGTCTTCAAAACTTTTTTGTATTCCAGATTTACACCAGCCTGCAGCAGCAACGACGGATGTTCCAGGGCTGAAAAGGAAGCAGCCTAGGGTCTGTCCGCATGGTACGTTTGTATCGTTGCTCTGCTGCTAACAAAACACATTTTCCCTATGTTTACAGGTTAACATTTGCATGTATATCTCTAACTCTTTACACAAATCTTGTTTTAAAACGTTTGTGTGTAAACATGCTTATTTAGTTAAAAGATTATGTGGAAGCTATATTTTCACCTGTTTCTGGTTGAGAATACCCAAGAGTTAAGTCTTAAATCCTTTAAAAGAAATTTATTTCAGGGTTTTTGGCCAGGCATAAAGAAGCAGCCCTAGTGCATAAAACCTCTGTGGCCCTGCCAGCGAACATTCCGAAGACTTCACGTCAGACACATACACAACACCTGCACAAACCCACTGCATCATGTTACCAGGAATCCACCGGTCTCCAAACTGTTTTGAAAAAAAAAACAGTTTAACAAGCTCAGGCAGTCCAAAGTGTTGCAACATTCTCCAAGCACTCCTAGCAATGTCAAAGCCTGTGACACTCAAATGCCCCATCCGTATGACCCTCTACACCTTCGTATAGGGATACCGTTTTAACTCTGGAGGTTGTCATCCATAGGCATGGTTCTTTAGGCTGGGGTAAAATTACACCACCCCTTGTTTTTCACCCAGGAGTTCCAGAACCCCTTTAGTCCCAGCAATTTCCATCCCTCAGCCATGATCTCCTGGCTGTGGTGAAATTACACTGCCCCATGTGTTTTCACCCATGATCCCCAGCAGTGAGCGGGATGTTAATATTCCCAAAGTTTTAGAACAACTCTTTGGGAGACATGATTGCACCTGAAACCCCATATTCTGAAGCTGTGATAGTTATCACGGACTTACCCTTAAAAGAGTATGTGATAGTTATTACAGACTCCCCCTTTAAAATAGAGCCAGAAGTATTTGTGTATGCCTCTGTCATTTACCGATTAAATGATGCGCCAAGACCATTGGATCTTTCTTGCAGAGGACCAAATGATATAAACAAACTGCAACCTACCACTGTCATTTCTAGGTTAGACCATAATAAACAGGCATTTAAGCCACAGACATCTAAACAGGTTAATTCACCCAACGCTGGGATAAATACACTAGCTTATAAACACAGTGTGATAGCTAAACGTTTATTTGTTCAACACAATGCAGAATGTGAACAATCCCAATGTTTATTAGGCCTGCATAAAAGCGCAAACCTATGATGCAAGAAGTATATATTAAGACATAACACTGTTGAGAATTCTACAAGACCTACAGGCAGGAGCTGCTTCCCCCATTGCTGGCTATGCTCAATGAGGCGTATGAGTGTGGCGGGTTGGCGGAGTCTTTGCGAGAGGCGGTGACCATCCCGCTCCTAAAACCAGGTAAGCCTAGCACGGATTGTGGGTCATACAGGCCCCTATCGATACTCAACCAAGATGGCAAAATCCTCACGGCAGTGGTGGCAAATAGGCTTAAGCGAGTCATTGGTAAACTGATACATCCAGACCAAACAGGTTACGTCCCAGGCAAGAATATAACGGATAACCATAGAAGACTGCACCATATTATAGATCAAACGAAAGGGAACCCGGGTGAACTGGCGATCGTCTCGCTTGATGCGGTTAAGGCCTTCGATTCAGTAGGATGGCCCTCGCTGCTGGCGACTCTGGGAGGCTATGGAATGGGGCCAGGGTACCTTAGGTGGGTTAAAATGCTATATAGCTCCCCAATCGCTAGGGTTAAAACGGGTGCTACCATATCGAATAAATGGCAACTAGGCAGGGGTACTAGACAGGGCTGCCCCTGGTCGCCCATGTTATACATACTAGTGTTAGAACCATTGGCTGTCTGTCTGAGACAACAGTATGAGGAGCTAGGGATCCGTGCTGCAGGGGGACTGCATCTTGTCTCGCTATATGCTGATGATATACTATTGTATCTGCGCTTCCCAGAAGAGAACATACAATATATTCTGGAAGTAATGGAGCAGTACGCCGCTCTCTCCGGCATATCGGTCAACCCCAAGAAATCCAGCATATTCCCCCTGGGGAGATACAGGTTTGTCCCACCCAGGGGCTTGCCGACATTACCAATACCCTGGAGCACCAAAGTTGTTCCGATACCTCGGGATTGATATATACCATACCACGATAGAAGAACATAAACATAACATGGAAAAGGCTGTAGAAGGCATCAAAAACAGTATGGTGTTTTGGTCCAGACTACCCTTGGCCATGATGGGGAGAGCTGCTCTACTAAAGATGGTAGTTTTGCCCAGACTGTTACATTTCTTTGTTAATATCCCGCATGTGATCCCTAGGTGCTTCTTCGCTCATCTCCACAGTGTGTGCAGGGGCTTTATTTGGCATAACTCCAGGAACAGGGTGGCTCTCTGGAAACTACAGAACTCGTGCGACAAGGGGGGAATCAACCTACCAAACTTTGAGATATATTATTTGGCGGGACAGCTGCAGTACGTGGCGAGGTGGCTGTCTGAGGAGGAGACGGCTGAAACCAGGCTGTTGTGCATGGAACCGGCTCCCTTCTTCCTAAGGGAAGTGGTATGGCTGTCCAAGCCAAGGGTTCTAAAGATGGCGAGGCTGTTGGTGCTTGGCTGGGAGATGTGGCACAGAGCATGGCAGATGGTGGGATACCCGGCCCCGTTTTCTATGCAGGTGCCACTGGTGGCTCTATGTGGAGAGGACCCTCAATTGATACACGGGGTCCGAAAGTATTGGGAACCGATGGGTCTGGCCACCCTGGGAGATATATGGCAAGAGGGGAGGCACTGGAATTCCAGAAATTGATAGAAGACACCGGGGTGCATAAGTGGCAGTATATAACCGACTCCAGAATGGTTAAACGGGTGCAAGAAAAGTGGCCGGTGGAAGTGCTGTCTGAACAACCGGATGCCGCCGTGGAGACAATATACGATATCTTGGAGGGTGGGCATGAGGTATCCCGGATATACGAGTTGCTGGGATGTAAGGTGGGGAGGGAATTGCTCCAATTGGGACAGCTCTGGGAAGAAGAGGTGGGAGAACCCATGTCAGACGGGCTCTGGGATAGGGCCCAAAGATATCATAAAAAGGTGTCCCGGAACGCAAGGCTCCAGCAAATCCAATTATATGTTACGCACAGAGCATATCCCACCCCTAGAAAGATCGCCAGGTTCGGGGGTCAGACGACTCAGAGATGTCCCAGGTGTAGCGAGGAGGGGGCAGGGATGCTACACATGTTCTGGGCCTGTCCAGAAGTGGGAAGATTTTGGTTAGAACTAAAAACACGCTTGGCTGGAAAAGGCATCACACTGGAGGTAGAATCGGCCTGGGCATGCATGCTGGGGGGTTTTCCTAGGCCACGCAATCTAAGGCACATTAGCAAAATTAAGGACCTGTTATACATCCTTGCCAAACGGAGGATTGCGATGTGCTGGAAGGCGGCTCAGAGGCCAAGAATAGAGTTGTGGTGGGCGGATCTCCTGAAATGGGCAGAGGCAGAAACGGTTTCTTGGTTTGATGCGGTCTGTAGGGGAGGGAGGAAGAGGTAAGACCCCTAATAGAATGGAGGCAGTTGGTGACATCTATGGTGGGCTCCCCCCTGCCTGATCACAGTGATGATGATATGGACAATACGATAACGATAGGCCTGCCAGATGAAGCGCAGGCTGATAACATAGACACATTGGCTCAAGTTTAGGGGGGGTGGGAGCGGGACTTTAGAGTGCAATTTGTAAATGTTTTGCCATCAGATTTGACTCAATTATTGCTATGTTTGACGCGTTGTTTAAAAAATAAAAATTGTTTAAAAAAACAAACACTGTTGAGAATTCTTTAGATGATCTGTATAAGTGTGTTTCTAAAGCCAAGCTCATCCTGTACAACATGAAATCTAAAAGCGGATTGCAAGCCTTAGCAAAAAAAAAATGTATCTGCCCTTTACCCTGGAAAGGACACACAGAAAAAGAAATTGGTTAAAAAGATTTGTAGAAGCTACCCATGGTTCTGCAGGACTGCTAACTACTTCAAGGCTTGGAGCGTTGCTCGTGCAGATCGCAAAACATACAGAACTAGGCACTGGCCCCAAGCCCCCTGTGCCTAGGTTGAGGAATCTGATGACACCACCCCATCATGTGAAAGACAGTGTTTAGCTGACTGGGGTTTAAAGCGGCTTTGCTTCTGAAGGAATAGGAAAATGTTCTTGAACCGTTTGAAAAAAAGCAAAAACTATCATTAGCCAACACGCAAGAAAATATTTAGGGCTCTGGCCCCCAAACCCAACCCAGCCGCCAAGGTGGACACGTTTATTCTGCAGAGTATGGGAACATACCAGAGAGATTTACCAAAATATGAACGTGTAGAATACTATGAAGCTTTTCACTTCGTAAATCTAGATCAGTTAACATCCACAGGCCATGGCCTATTAATAATAACAGAAGCGGTTGAAAGGCTTGTTTTTTACGCACCCTTCAAACGGTAGGCCCTAATGACTTTGTGAAGCGTTCTTTAGACAGTTCTACTTTAAACAGGCCTCTTTTACAAAGCGTTCATTTCACCAAGCCTTTGATGTTTTGGCGTTCTTAGAAAATATCAGAAGACTGTCGCAAAGTAAGGCAGAGCTTATCGTAAAGGAGCCTTTGTGGATTGTGTCTGTGGTTGTGAGATCTAGAAAGGGTGGAGTGCACAGGCCACTAAAGAAAACGCTTTACAGCTTGGTTGTGGCAAAGAAGAGGCATTGGCTCTTAGACTTTAACTATGGGCCATTTAACATCTGTGTGGCTGTGAGCATTATTCGTCTGTTGGAGGTTAGAGCCATTACAGCCGGTTACATACAGACAAAGCATTTGGAGCCCACAAGGTTCTAGGCATACCCCCATATATAATGGTTGGTTTATTAGAAGATTACTTTGGAGTACCAAATATAATGAAGACCGGATTTGGAGATATCTTCTGCCGGATGATGCCTCAAATAAAAACACAGTGTACATTCTCCATCATGATCAGCACTATTACAGTATCTTAAACCTCCAGGATTTCCTAGGGGATAGGAATGTATGCCCTTATTGCTGCCACATATATAGCGTCACATGTGCTAGAGAGATGGCTGCGAGGTGATCACTGAATCAGGGTTTAAATTTCCCAAGTGAAAGACTTTTTCCAGATCTAAAGTATGTCCTGAAAAACATATTGGGAAAGCATCTCAGGGTTTAGCAAACTGTCATCTCAAATTGGATTGTGTCTCATGTGGCTGCTTTATAAGGGTCAATCACAAATGTAAGGGACGCATCTGCCCCAGGTATGAATTTGAAGTTGTCTCTATAGGGGACCACTTGTGTTACATTACTCCCTCCAAAGATGTGCCCACAACAGAGAAATACATTAGGCCTCATTATGAGGTTGGAGGTAGCCATGCCGTTCGTACCGGCATGGCCACCCCCAAACTCGGGTCTGGCTCTGGATCCCGCGAAAGGGGAATAACTGGGCCATTCCGACCTTGGCGGGCCCGGTAATTCCCCTTTCGCGGGACCCGGAGCTGGTACGTCCCCATTCCCATTTCAGCCCCAGAGGGCTCAATGGGAATGGGGAGAATGGTAGAAGCGGTACCGTTCATAACGGTACCGTTGCTACAATCCAGTTCGGCTCGCCGGTGCCGCTCTGCACGCCTGGTCTGTCCAGGCGTGCAGAGCGGCCCCCGTGAGCAGAACCCGTAATGTGGCGGCATGATAACAACGGCACCGGTAGCACTACCGGCGCCGTTGTTACCTTACCTCCACTATTGTAATGAGGCCCATTGTCTTTGATATGGAGTGCATGCAAGTGGCAGGCATTCACATTCCACACTGTATTTATGCCAGACATTTAACAGGGGATAAGAGCTCGGAATTTGAAGATTCAGAATGCATTAGCCTTTTTGTTACAACCTTCATGGCTCAGAAATTCAAGAGCTATAGCTTTCTGGCTCACAACAGCCAAGACTATGATGTTTTGTTTCTAAAACAACAGTTAATTAAAAAAAAGTAGCCATAAAGCACATAACGCAGGGTGCAAAACTGAAACTCCTAGAGGTTTCAGACCTTAAAATCTGTTTTATTGAAAATTTGAATTGTTTGCCCATAGAGTTAACTAAGCTGCCTAAAGCTTTTGAATTCCCAGGTTCAAAAGGTTATTTTCAAAATTTCTTTAACACCGAACAGAATCAAAATTACGTGAAACCTATTCACCTTGTGGAATATAATGGTTCTGAATTCATGATGACTGAAGATATGATATGAAATGATATGGCATGTATAACGCACCTATACACAAGTGTTTCAAGGTGCGATGAGGCAAGGGGGGGAACAGAGGGAAGACAGAGACAACGATCCTACTAGGCCAGGTGACATTGAGATTGTGTAAGTGCAGGGGAGGGGAAAAGTGCAGGGGGGAAAGTGGAGGGGTAAGTGCAGTACATAGGATAACAGTAAGTAAATAGATAAGTAAATAAAGATGATAAATAGAAGTGCGGCCAGCTGATGGCCAGTGTAAGGTTAAGTGCAGACATCAAGTGTCAAGTGCTAGAAGGGGCTGTAGGGATGCAGAAACAGTCCCCAGGTGCAAGGGAAGCCAGGGGAGCAGTGCAGGTGTGCAACTGGTGGGGAGGGGACCTGGGCACAAGATCAGAGGGTAGCCAGGTAACCATTTCAGTTCAGATGAAGAGAAGCAAGCAAGTCTAAAATAATATTCAGAGGCCTCTAAGCGTGTTTTTGATTTTAATAGGAAGCCAAAAATCTATTGCTGCAGAGGTGTACATTTTTTGAGAACAGCCTGTAACCTTTTTAGAGATGGTATTACCGAGCTGAGCCACAAGGGGTACCTTCAGAACCCGGTCACTCCAGAGATGGTAAAACATGATAGTTATGTAGAACCCCTTCACCTTTATTACATTAACTAGCATGTGTATGAATATATACAAACAATTGTTTCTAGAGCTGGAATCAATAGCCCTCGTACCACCAGACCTGTACCATGGCAAACAAAAATGCTTTGCCACACCTTCTATACAGTGATTGATGTATGTGTCTCATCAAGACAATGTACCTATACAACACACCCTGCGCAGAGAGGAGAAAAGGATTGGCCCCTATTTTCTAGACGGTTATGCTTCTTTAAGTGGGGAGTCCCTTGCCTACGAATTTAACGGCTGTTTTTTTCATGGGTGCCCCCATTGCTTTAATTAAGAGGACTATAATACCCAGACGGACTGTACCTATGACCATTTACATAGAAGAATGATTTTTAAAAATAATTTTCGTGAGAACCGAGATTTGCACATTATCACGCTTTGGGAGCATGAGTGGACGGAGATGTTGAAAAACGATGAGAGGTTAAAAAATGTTCTCCAACAGAAAAATCAACCAGAACCCCTAGAACTGCATGAGGCTCTTTTTGGCAGGCAGACTAATGCTGTCAAGCTCTACCATGAAACAGCACCAGGTGAAAAGGTACATTACTATGACTTTACCAGTCTCTACCCCTTTGTCAACAATTCAAAACCCTACTCGCTAGGGCATCCCTGGATCATCTATAAAGATTTTGGGGATGTTAAACAGTATTTTGACTTGATCAAATGCCAGGCATGCCCGCCTAAGAAACTTTATTTTCTGGTGCTCCCACAGAGGGTTTCTGGAAAGTTAATGTTCCCTCTATTATATGACCTGCACGAAGTGAAAACAAATGGAAAAATGCACACCCAGTGATCAGGAGAGGTCAATCACTGGTATCTGGTGCACTGATGATCTGGAAGCGACCTTGCAGAAAGGCTATCAGTTGGGGAGGATTCATGAAATATGACATTTTGAGAAAGTCACAGTAAATCAGTCCTGCAGTTACATGAGCCTGTTCCTGCACGATAAACAAGAGGCCTCAGTATACCCTGTGAGTTGTAAGGACCCCACCTCCTGATACCGTTACTGTGAGGGATTCAACCATCCGCGCTGAGAATGGGCGCTCACTTGGGCTTTTTTGAAGTTTTGAATTGAAATGGACGGTTGGGAGATCAACCTCTGGAAAATGTGTGCGGCTAAACCACACACATTTTCATATTCTCGCCACACAACAAACACATAGTCACGTGTACTCTGGGTGGACACATCCTGCAGGCACAGTCCCCCTGTCATGTTCAGTTGGAATGTGACAGTCACAGGTACATCAAAGCATCCCAGGAAGGGGGAAGGCAATACCTTCAACCTGCCATGGCCAGCCCAATTAAAATATCAAAGGCTCCATAGATCCCCACTGTTCAATTGTCAGTTTTGTGTGGTGGCAGTGGATACTGATGAGAGTTCATTGAAGCAGGCCTGTGCAGAGGCCTGGCCACAGAACTAACAAAGGGGTGCAGGAAACCAACAACTCTTTGAAATGCAATGTGTCAACTTGAAGCTAGCTCCCACCCCTCTGTATGAAGGGCAGTGAATGTCATGTCTGCGACAACTGTTTACAGTAGGCAACCCCTGCAAGGGAACCCCTTTCAGTGGGAAGAAGTATGTGATTTGATGGAGAGAGAAAGTCTGTTCTCGCCACAAACTTCAAGGGATACCTGCGCTTTGATCAGGAGCCACAGAGAGTTCAATTAACCAAAGAGACACTTTGATCCACAACAGACAGGAAGATGGGTGTGACTTAGTAGTACATGTTGTCACCCCTTACCTTTCCTGTTGCAAAGCACTCTGGTTATGACCTCATGCATAACAGAAGATTGTTGGTGGCGACCCAGGTTGGGTTTATTAAGGTATGCTTAGCCTGCACCAACCACAGGGGCCCATGTGGCTTTAAAATAGGGTTGAGCCCCTCTTTTGGCAGATCACCCGATGACTTTGAAAGGAGTAGGAAGGAGGACTCATTTGGACCACGGCTGCAGGTACAGTCAGCCGGACAGCTTCTGCCAGTGAAGCAAGGCCAGGATTTCCAAGAGGGATGCACGACCCCTCCCCTAAACATCTCCCAGGGAACAGAGGGAGCTACGGAATCCAGCAGCCCCAGAACCGGAACCCAGCCAACACACAGCGTGCCCTGCTAGGTTCTGCCAGCAAGCTGCCTATGTGAGAAGTGCCAGAGAGTATCTGACCAAAGGTCAAGGCTGTTGCCTGCAAATACTCTCCTCAACTTTGGGCCATCCACCTTAAAAGATGATACATGCCCAGTGAAGAAGCTAGGAGGAGTGCCACAACAAGCATCAACCAGCGTCCTCCTTTTAAGGACATTTTTGAGGCA
This sequence comes from Ambystoma mexicanum, assembly GCF_040938575.1. Taxonomy (NCBI): domain Eukaryota; kingdom Metazoa; phylum Chordata; class Amphibia; order Caudata; family Ambystomatidae; genus Ambystoma; species Ambystoma mexicanum. Next base: position 775,207,837 of record NC_090937.1, read on the forward strand.
GTCGAGCCCTCGAACTGTGACCGGCTGCACCACTGACTGTTGTCATGCTGCAGTCACTAGTCACTAAAGCCATCCGAGTCACCTCGACCAGCATTCCATATACGCCAACCAGCACAGAGACAACAATTCTTGACCCTGAGCCCCTGTGTAGGCCATCCTGCAGCCGTCCATTCAGCATCACTTGCCGAACTGCCTGCCGCCTGATGCCCGCAGCTTTCTCCCATCTTGAACTCCTGCATCCTGGAACCGACTCGACACTCTCGAGCATCAAGATCATCTCAAGCACCAGGTACATTGTGGTTCTTTCCCCCTAGTCCTTTTCCGAAGGCCCCTAGTGACACTTACAACCCCTTGCTCCCTTGGTGCTGAAACAAAATAACTTTGAACATTTAAGACTGATTGCTTAACCGACTACCCTCCTGTCAGTATGCAGAGTGCACCCCTTTCCTTTGTGAAACTGTCTGTCCTCTGTGTTCCTTTACAGGGTAGGTTTTATTTTGTAGTGTGCTAGAACTTTTTGTTGTAATAATGCAACAATAGATATTTGTATACAATCTTGACTGGACAGTCCCTTTTTATACTTGGGCAATACTCATGTGCTTTTGGAAGACTTTCTTTTTTTTAAAATGATTATCATTATTATTACATCAAAGTAAGGTGTAATAGTGAACATCTCAATAGTGTGCAGCTGTATTGGAGAAAGGGGGAAGTGCTAATTCCTCCTTAGGATTACTGGGAAGGGAACAAGTACCGGCAGCAGTAAGGTGCCCTATTGAAGATCTCCAACAGAGAGGAGCAGAAATGTGCTAATGCAATGTCAGGGGTACCGGGTCCCCCGGTTTTTACGGCAAATCCGGGCCCTGACAAAATTAAGTGGGGCCCATGGAAAAAAGGTTTCATGCACTATCTAAGGGCCACCTGCGGCAATACGATATCAGCAGAATGCAAGGTTTCACTTTTGATGCACTTCTTAGAATACGAGGGCCAGCCAATCTATGAAACGTTACTGGAATTATCTGAATTTGACCAAGAAAGTGGATCTAATAAATGTGATGCTGCATTGCACAAGCTTGATCTCCACTTCAATGTAAAAACAAGTACCATCCTCGAGAGATATAACTTTGGTGTGGGAGAACAGGAAGAAGGAGAAAATGTGGAGCAGTATATGACTACCCTAAATGACTTGTCCCTCAGCTGCAAATTTGGGGACAAGCTGGATGAACATACAAGGAATCAATTCATGATTCATTGTTGCAACAACAAAATAAGAGAGGAGTTATGGCTAAAGGATGAACCCAGTCTGGACGAGGTGGTTTTGATAGCAAAGCGTGTTGAGCACACAATGGCGTGAGTTGCGAAACTCAACAGGAAAGAAAATAAGAATGTAGGTGGTGAGATATTGAGAGTGGGAGAGCCAGGAAAGGAATCTGGCAGAGTAAAGGAAAAGAAGAACAAAGAGAATAGTCAAAGGGCACGTGACGTTCCTGACAATACAAGTGACAGGGCAAAAGGGCCCAAATCAGACAAAAAGTTGTGTTTTAAATGTGCCGGTGCCAACCACTTTGCGAGATCTCCTGTATGTCCAGGTAGGAGAGTAACTTGTAGCAAATGTAAAAGGTGGGGTCATTATGCTAATTGCTGTAGGAACTATTCACTTGGAGGTGGGAGGAAAGTATTATATATAAATGAGGAAACACAGCAGTCCTCATGTGAAGAGGAAGAGCAAATAAAAATAGTAACTGTGATTATGGTCATGTGTAGTGAGGACGACGACAGTTATAGTCCATTTGCTGATGTGTGTGTGAATGGAAAAGCTGTACAAATGATGGCGGATTCAGGTGCAAAACTGTCAGTGATGTCCTGTGAGGTATATGAGAGGGTGGTGGGCGGTAGTGTTAGCGAAGTATTGCCGTCGGATAAGAAACACGCAGGATACAATCTAGAAAGGATAGATGTCATAGGATATTTCATTGCCCACCTACAGTGGGGAGGGAAACGCATGGTAAGGTGTATGTCACCAAAAGTGGCGAGACGCTATTGGGATGTAGAGAACAAAAGGGTCTAAAAATAAGACTTTATCCAAACACTGAGGAGCAGGCATTGCATGTGAGTGAGAATAATATCATGGTCGAGAGGTACCCCAAGGTGTTCTCAAAGGACATCGGGTGGGTGAAAGCGATGGTACATAAAGTTGTCAAAGAAGGCAGTGTCCGTGTATTTGCGAAATTACGCCCAGTACCTATGGTATTGAGAGACAGGGTAAAGAATGAGTTGAGAAAATGAAAGGAGGCTGGCATCATAGAACCTGCTGGGAGTGTTGAGTGGATTTCCCCCCTTGTGGTAGTAAAAAAAAGCATTGGAGGTTTAAGAGAGCTGAATAAAGGTGTTGTTGCAGTGAGGCATCCGCTCCCAAATATGACAGAAATGTTAGCTATGATAGAGAAGGCAAGATTTTTCTCAAAGTTGGATATGGCATCCGCATATCATCAGATCAAGCTGGATGACCAGTCAAAAAGACTTACTGGATTTATCACACATGAGGGTGTATATCAGTTCTGCAGGATGCCTTTTGGTCTGGTCTCAGCATCAACAGTTTTTCAGAATGCAATGGATAGACTGTTCAGGCACTTGGATGATGTGCATTGCTTTCAAGATGGTATTTTGGTATGTGGAGACAGTTGGGAAAACATGAGGAGAATGTAAGAAAAGTGTTGAGTATTTTGGAAAAAAATGGGTATCACATTAAAAGCTGAAAAGTGTGTTTTGGTAAAGAGGTGGTAGAGTAACTTGGACATGAAATATCAAAAGAGGGGATGAGGCCCAAAAAGGATTTGGTGGATGGGATCAAGAAGGTTAATGTGCCAAAGGGCAAGGGAGATTTAAGGTATTTTCTAGGGATGATTGAGTTTTACCAAAAATGTGTTTACAATTCTTTGGGACAAGGTAAGACCGCACGCCATGTGAGTATATGAAATACTTTATTTGTCTTTAAGTAGTTTGGCAAAAGACCCCAAACACGTCCACCCTCATCACGATCTCCAACCGTCTGTCTCTAAACATAAACAGTCTATCAGGGCTGGGGGTCTTTTCCAAACTACTTAAAGACAAATCAAGTATTTCATATACTCACATGGCGTGCAGTCGTACCTTGTCTGAAAAATTGTAAACACATTTTTGGTAAAACTCAATCATCCCTAGAAAAGACCTTAAATCTCCCTTGCTCCCTGATGGCCTGTATGAGTGTTCCCTGTATGTTTCCCTCCTGTGGATTTCTGTGTGAGAAGAAGGGAGAAGTGTTGTCATGTGCTCAGTGTGAAATCAGGTGCTTGGGAAAGCATAAGAGAATGTTGGTGGGCCTGAGGGAATGTTTAGCTGTGAGTGTAGGAATGCCTGTAGTGAAGGTTCCACTGCATGTCAGTTGGAGAGCCACAGCCTGGGTGATGGGACTTAGTGGTTCATGTTTACCATCTTAAAGAGATATTGTGCATTATAGAATGAATCTGATTTATGGAACCTACCCAAGATGACTATAGATTTTTGATTATTACCGTATGGGTACAGAAACATTGGCCCTCCATCTTCTACAAGTCCTTTAACACCAACTTTTTAAATGTAGCCGGCTCAGGGGAAATCCGGGGAGGGGCATCGTAAACCTGTAATACTGTCCCCATTTGTCACTCAGTTCTGACTGCAGTGAAAAAAACTATTGACAAACATAAGTTCTGCACCATTACGGCCGGCAGGTTTGTCCTGGCGACTATACCGGCACCCGCGAGTAGAACTTGATGGTAGCACCTGCACTGTTATTAACGGTGCCGGTGTTACCGTGCTCCCCATTCCCATTGAGCCCTATGGGGCTTAATGGGAATGGGAACTGACAATTACCGGCACCAGGCAATGGGTAATTACCGGGTCTAGCAGGGTCGTAATATCCCGGTAAATGCCCATTGCCGGGTGCCAGTATTTTCACGAGTTTGGCGGCAGCCGTGCCGGTGTGAGTTCCAGTGAACATTAAGGAGAAAGAAAGGCAGGAACCACACAGAATAGGTGCACATTATTTCTGGTTATCTGACATCAGCAGAGTTATTCTCCTCCTGGCAGGGGATTCACATTGAATGTTTGGAGGGTTATCATGACCAGTGTGATCTGAGAGTAAATGCCAACTTTATCCATATTTTTGACCTTCTACAATGATAAATGTGCACAAATACACAGAAGACTGCATACCCCTATAGGTCTTTCTGGAAACCCCTTAGAGGAAAAAGATATGTGGAAAGATTTTGAATGCATGAACTAAAATACACTTCTCTTGGCTGCCGGAAAATATTTATTCTGGGGATGGGCAGTGGATATAGAAATTAATGTACGGTTTCCACAGCTTTTTAATGTAATACTGTCTAGGTTTTGAAAGGGATTTTGTTAGATTTCCCATTTTATCTACTGCCTAAATCCCCATTTATCCTGCCACCAGAAAATGGCCCATGTCTGAAAGTCATCTTTGCAGGGAATTTGTTTGTAATCTCACAGGTTGTAAAGTAAACCTACCTGTTGCTCTGAAAGGGTTTCAAAGTGTATAATATCCCCAGATTACCATTCTTCTTGCCAAGAGTTTGATTTTGGTGCAAACTCATTTATATTTCACACCCAATTTCTCAATTCTGTCCCTGAAAACTGGCCTGTGACTTCGGGCTTCAAGGCTGTTAACTGCTGCAGAAAGAGAAGGTGGTCTAGTTCACTAAGCATTCTTCCTAAGGCTATCTCTGTTTCCACCTACCGTCATCTGTTAACCAAACTAAGCAACTGCAGCTCAGAGAAGTGGAGTCCACCAACTGCCTATGAGGGACACAGTCTCCACAACAAATGAGGAATCCTCAAAGGTTTGCTGATGTTGGCAAGATGGCTGCTCAGGGAGCAGCCTGAGGGCTGTATACTCAGTAGGGAACTTGCATCCTGCATACTGAAACCACCCTAACCTGGGAGTGTCTTCAGCGTCACCCACTTACCCTTACTAAAGTATTGGCCATTCAGAGTCCTTCAGTGCTAGTCTTTGGGCACACTGGTGCTTGCATTGTTGGCTTACAGCCTGAAAGATGTTGTCCCCCCACTCTCCAGTGCTGTGAGGAGGCTTTAATGTGGCAGAGTGGCGCACTATTCAGAAAATTAATATCGTTTACTTTACATCAAAGGCAAGACACATCACATTTGCTTTAATAATTGTCTCCATCCCACTCCCTCCTTTGATACCAATATCATTCAACTCTCTCACATGCCACCCTTCGAATTGGCCACCTTCTGAGTTGGCTTGTCAGTCTCAGAATGATTTGTGAATTTAACTGTGAAACCATAAATAGGTCAGGCAGGCGTTTAACACCAACATATCTACCATATCTATTGTCTCGGGCAGATAGCTCAGCAGCGACATGCTCGCCCTGGAAGCAACACAGGTTTGATCCCTGGGTCCATGCTTAGAAACCTTTGGGTATTAAGCGCATTATAAATAACCTATCATATCATACCAGAATTGTTCCAGCACACTTTCAAGCCCCTGACACCCAACACTACTCAATCTCTAGCTTATAATACTCCAAAACTGCCTTGCACGTCTAGTGCATAAATTAGCTCAAGACATATCATTCTCTCTTGAATATCGTCCAGATGCAATGGACAGACATGCAGCCATACTAATAGAAGCAGTCAGTCCTCCCTAACTTTCTCCTTGAGCCTGCAAACTCCTTTCCACTGTCCCTCCCTCTTAATTCGCTCTTTCTTACACTATGCTTGCCAGAAAACTAAGGCCTTGTTACCCGGGTCAGAAACACAATAACCCTCCGATAAGGGTTCAGCAAATTGAAACTACTACAGTGGGGATTTGACACAGTAGAAAAGCATTGTAACATGACATAACCTGACTTTATGACACTGAACGGAACTCTAAAGGAGGCAAGCATTGCTTATTTTAAATAAATACCTCCCTTTCTGTGGTGTTATTTAAGAGCTCCTGATGAATTCCTGTTATTGTGAAATGCAAATGAGAGATTTTTACAGGAATTAGCAGTTTCTTATTGCCTTCTCTTTCATCTGCATTGGAACTATCCTTCCTAAGCCCCAGCATCTCTCCACCCATCCAGCAGAATCAGACAAACAGTGGACACTGGTGCGAGAGGTGTGTTTGATTCCGGTGTCTCAGTCATTCGAGACCTCGTCTTAAAATATATGTTGGTTACTTTGGCTAACTTAACCATTGCTGTTTTGAACTTAGCACGTCCGTCACATGCATTATACATTCTTATTATAATTATTGAATGAAACATTTTGATTGGTAGGTATGATCTACCCTTCATTTTAACTATACTCTTACGCTTGATCTGGCAATAGTTGCATGTTTTTAATTGTTTGCGATATATATTCTCTGCTTGTTCCAAATCCTGGTCACTCAAATGCCACATTTTGTTTTTCACAGTCTAGACCTTGCACTGGATAGGATGGCAATTCCTAAGCCCCTGATACGATTGCTAGTGGCATTGCATACTGATACTTACAGAGTATGCTATGGGGCAAGCAGGGAACTGAGTGGTCCTATCAGAGTGAGGAAGGGAGTGAGACAGGGGTGTGAAATGGGGAAAGCGGGCGAACTGAGGGACGAACTGGGTGATCCTATCAGAGTGAGGCAGGGGTGCGCTATGGGGCAAGCGGGTGAACTGAGGGGCGGACTGAGTGATCCTATCAGAGTGAGGAAGGGAGTGAAGCAGGGGTGCGTTATGGGGCAAGCAGGGAACGGAGTGATCCTATCAGAGTGAGGGAGGGAGTGAGACAGGGGTGTGCAATGAGGCAAGCGGGAGAACTGGGTGATCCTATCAGAGAGAGGAAGGGAGTGAAGCAGGGCTGTGCTATGGGGCAAGCAGGGAACTGAGTGATCCTAGCAGGATGAGGAAGGGAGTGAGACGGGATTAGTTCTTGCCGCCCTGCTGTGTAATCTTTACACAAACTCCCATGTCTCAACCCTATTGGCATCCAGTGTGGATGTCCCTCATTGCCTGGGAAGGAGATTCCCGACAGTAAGTTATGCAGACGATACAGTACTGTTGGCATGGATGCCCAGATCTCTACAGACACTTGTGAATACCGATGGTGACTACATGTGAAGCCTATGTGCTATGATATGTGCTTTGCCAACCACCCTTACATGGTCCCCCTTATATTGCTGAATGGCGTCCGTCTACCGGACTGTATAGACTTCTCATGTTTGGGGATTCGGTTCACCTACAGACTGAAGTGGAAGGGGAATGTAGAAGTACAGGGGTCCAGGATTTGCAGAAATAATATGGGGCAACTTTCAGTAGGGTACATGCGGGAGGTATATAGAGGGACAGCTCTCTTAGGGATATCCACTTCTACACCATCACACATTTTGCACTTTGCACATCACACATTTTGCACTTCGAGCTAGCTATGGAACATGAGGCTAATCCTGTGGACCAATGGAGAAGGGACAGTAACTAGATTGTGCCTTAGGAATGTTCTTACGCTGGTGAAGTATCAGAACATTGAATGGCTTGCCTATATTAAAAATACCCTTTGTTTTTTGGGGAGGGGCGACTGCTTCAGGAATCAAGACTAAATTGCTTGTTTTCTGATTAGGCTGATAAAGGAGAGATTTAGGACATTACTGGCCTCTATGACAGAGGATGTAAACTTGTGCTAGGCCTCCGTTAGGCACTACCTTCCACGCTCCCCATCAGGGGGGGGTTGGGGGAGGCAGCTGACTATTTGGTTCCCAATACTTTCCACTGGTTCTTGTTAACCAGTGCCCATTTAAATGGTTTCCATCTAAAGTCAATGACTTGCAAGTGGTCTGGGGAGCACAATGGGGATGGGTTCTGTTTTCGCAGTGAATGGGATTCCATTGAACATTGTGTTCTCTTTGGCCCACTCTATAATGTGATCCACAAACATTTTCTTTTAAATTTCCTCCGAATCTGGTTTCCGTCACTAGAGATCCTCTTTTCTCAGGCTGTTGTTCCTTCCCGATGTGGGAATTGCCTTTGCCAGTAACAGCTATTTGAAAGGAGCTTGGGTTCGCAGATCCAAGCTCCTTAGTCTATAGCCCTCTCGTCCTTTAGGTAGTGCTGGATATCTTGATTTGTATTGCTTAGCTGTGTTGTATCATGATGGTTAATCTAGTGTATGTTCTCTGTTTGCCTCAGTAATGATCTTATGAAGTAGACAATGGGCTTCATTACAAGTCTGTCGGTAACCCTGCCGGACTTGTAAGATTTACCGGCGTCTGGCTTGCCGGTAACACCGGGGGATTACAACCCCCGCGTTCCAGAAAGTCAGGCGCCGGTAAATTGTAGTTCCCCATTCCCATTGAGTCCAATAGGACTCAATGGGAATAGGGAACATGGAAGCACCGGCACCGTTAATAATGGTGCCGGTGCTTCCGTTACGGCTTGCTTACCATGACCTCTCTGTCCGGCAGATTCTGCCCTGTTGGGTACAGCGGCTCCGGCAGGCAAACCCGTACTGTGCCGGTCCAGAAACAATGGTGCCGGTAGACTTACTGGCACCGTTGTTTACGGACCAGCACAGTTATAATGAGACCCAATGAAGTTGGAGGTAGACTTGCCGGTAAAAATGGCAAGGCTACCTCCAAACTCGCACCCGCGTCTGCCACCCGCAAATGGACAATTACCGGGCTATTCCAGCCCAGCCGGACCCGGTAATTGCCCTTTCACAGTTGCCGGGCCCGATACATCCCATTCCCATAGGGCTCAAATGGGAATGGGGACGTCGGATGCATCGGCACTGTTTACAATGGTGCGGTGCATCCGACATGCTGTGCTCGCGGGTGCCGCACTGCCCACCAGGTCAGACCTGGCGGCTGACAGACACCCGTGAGCACAGCTCGTATTATGGCGGTACGGTAGCAACAGTGCCGTCAGCACTACCGGCACTGTTGTTGCCTTACCGCCATACTCTTGAGGCCCAATGTCTTCACTCATTTTTCTTTCTATGGCCTGTTGTATTGATTTTTGTGTATTTTGACCAGTGGTGATGCCTTATGCATTTTAAAATTTCGACCAGGTTTTACCTGTTCATATTGATCAACATGCTTTTATATTTCATGATGCATTGCTGTTTTGATATGTGCTGTTTGATGGATTATTACAATCTGAATAAACTTTAACTTACTACACATTCTACACACTCTGCATCGAGATATTCATCATAGAATACGGCTTGCGCCGGGTGAGGTGCATACGAATAATGTGCCACAGAAGATCTACTAGCACAAAATGCACAGAAACAGCTTGACAGTAGCATTGAACCCGTGCAAGGCGTACACAACAACGCAAGAGTTGAAAATCTCCCTTCATCAGAAGTAACTGAACATGATGGCAACTGCAGTACTTACTGAATCAGGTGTTCAGACACGCTGTGTTCACAAGAAGGACACCCTGCATCAAATATACAGAAACAGTTACTGGTGAGCAGCGGTACTACATGCACAGTGTTCATAAAGACTGTTCCGACAGCTATATTGCTGATACTATGGTTATTTTTGCTATAGCAAAAACTGAAACATAAAAACAGACAGTAGAGCTACTGCTTGCAAAAGCTGTGCTGAAGCAGCATGACAACAGTTGGACCACCCTCACAAGGGGTAGCAAAAATGTGTGATTGCAGCAACTGTTAATATGAGTGGTAAAGCTGTTGCACTCTGCACCAGACATACAAAAACTGTCTGATAGCATCAGCAGTACCTTTACAGGGTATCAGAAGTGTAGCAAACAGCTAATTATACTATTTTGCCAAATGCTGACTAGTTAAGGGTTATAGGGCCTCATTACACGGTAAGCGGTAGGGATTTAAGGTTACCAGTAATGCAATACCGGTAACGCTAAATCCCCATCCAAATTATGACCTTGCTCACCGCTATTTGCGGCACCGCTAAGTACGGTGCCACTAATAGCGGCCAGTCCGCGGGCGCGTGACCCTCGCGTCCGTAATTTACGCCATACCGCTATTAGCACATCATCACAAGCCAGGCGGACATGCCAATAGCGGCATGGAAAAGCACCCAAAACCCCTTACCAGCATGGCGCTAATACCACCATCACGAACCACCTGTTAAAAGAACTGTGCAGTGTTACCACCTGCCACAGGTGGCCACAATCAGCACAGGTGGAGGCAATGGAGACTGTGGCTGCTCAAAAGGAGCACACCACATCCCTTCCCACACCCCTTCACACACCAAGATGGTTCCAATACTAGCAGCATTACATGGCCTGGAGGACCTGATTGCAGCACAGCTGCAACAACAACAGGCAGCACAGAGGAGACGCAGGAGGAGGAGGAGGGCAAGACAGGCACAGCAAGCAGCACCACGGCACCTAATCATACCACAGAGGCACCCACCATTTCCCAGGATCAGAGCCAGTCCATTTAACCTAACACCTGAGCAGATACACACCCTTACCGTCTGGACCGGGATACCATCACCAGCATCGTGGACATGATACACCACGACATTGTGAGCCTCATAGACATCAGAACTGCCATCCCCCCTCTACTGAAGGTGGTGACTGTGCTCCACTTCCTGGCCACAGGCACCTACCAGCATACAGTGGGGCAGATGCATGGCATCTCCCAACCAGTATTCTCACGCACACTGAACCAGATACTTGATGCCCTCCTGAAGCATGCACCCGAACACATATACATGCCACGGACTGCCCAGGAGATTGCAAATACCAACGTCGGTTTCTATTCACTGGCAGGCATCCCAAGTTGCATCGGGGCCATCGACTGTACACATGTGGAATTGGTCGTCCCACATCACAATGAAGTAGTGTACCGAAACAGGAAGCAATTCCACTCCATCAATGTCCAAATGGTATTTGATGCCAACAAGATAATCACACATTGCTGTGCCAGATTTCCAGGATCAACCCATGATTCCATGGTCCTGTGGAACTCAACTATCCCCCGCTACATGGAGCGACAAACGGGACGTTTGTGGCTACTTGGTGAGTAGCAGGCCAAGCACATGGCAGTGTGCTTGGGGGGGAGAGATAGATACTCCAACTGGGTGTGCGTGGGGAGGGGGGAAGAGATAGATACTCCAACTGGGTGTGCATGGGGGGGGAGATAGATACTCCAACTGGGTGTGCGTGGGGGGGAGAGATAGATACTCCAACTGGGTGTGTGTGGGGGGGGAGAGATAGATACTCCAACTGGGTGTAGCCTGTAGTCCGTCGCCCAAATGCACATACAGATGTAAGCCAATGTGCATCTGGGAGGGCCACAACATACTTGAGATGAACGGACATGCAAGTATATGCTACACAACACAGATGACAATCCAAGCCTAGAAACATCAAACATCAAATCACATCCACACTGCACAACATTCCACGGCACAAAATACACAAATGTCATCCATGCCGTCAACATAGTCATGCTGAATTCGTACAGCACAACATCAACAATGCAATGTGCCCTTCAATGCATGCCAAGGGATACCCCCTAGCCATAGCAATGCACCACGAACCCATAGCACCACTGAAGTGATGCCTCTCAGCATGGCAACATCAATGTTGGAAGGGCAGTACACCACCAGTGTGGTACCAAATCTGCCTGGGCACAGGGAAACCTAAGACCTGGCCTCACACAGGACATGTCCATTACTGTTGGAGGCATTAATGGGGCATGTCTACTTGCAGGGTTGAGCCCACCTTTGCACATTGCAGTTACACAGACCATTTGCATGTATGCTGTTGATTGTGTACTTGAATCTCAATGCCAAGTCAATGTTTGTGAAATGAACAGGCCACACTTGAGATGAACAGTAACAGGACCCCATACCTTCCCCCATATAGGTGATGCCGGCTATGCCCTGAAGAGGTGTCTCCTCACACCTGTACGGAACCCACAGAACAGGCACTAAGAGGAATACAATCGTGCACACACCCGTACCCGCATCATGATCGAGCAGACTTTTGGACTTTTGAAGTCACGGTTTAGGTGCATTAGCAGGTCTGGTGGTGCTCTCCTGTTTGGCCATGACAAGGTGGCCAAGATCACCATGGCATGTGTCATGCTGCACAATATGTGTATCAGACGGAATGTGCCACTGCCCCCTGACATTGAAATAGAAGCACCTGATGAGGATGATGATGGTGATGGGGATGGGGATGGAGGTGAAGGGGATGCAGGTCATGCAAGAGGGGATGGCCAGGAGGGACGTGCTGTGAGACTGCATCTGATCAACCAAATATTCTGAGTAACATGTTCTCGTACTGTCACCTGGATATGGCTAGTAATGCACTGGTGTCTGTTTGTGAGCTCACAATGGACCTTGGCGTCAATAAAGTACACATACACAATGAAGGAGTCCAGGCCTGTGTTTTGCTCAAACACCAGTGTATTTATGAACTTAAACAGGAAAATGTGTATGTCCCCAAACATCCCACCACCCTTCCTCCCCCACCCCCCACAACAGTCCCATCACACCCTTCCCCCCACCCCCACAACAGTCCCATCACACCCTTCCCCCCACCCCCCACAACAGTCCCATCACACCCTTCCCCCCACCTCCCACAACAATCCCTCATGTGTCTTCCACGATGTATGCATCCAGGCATGTACGCAGAGGCATGAACATTAACTCCCTATTGGTCATTGCCAAAACCAGCATTGGGAGGCTGCCTGGAGGTGCGCCTGGTGGTGCGTGAGGAGCGTCGGGGTGGGCTTGACTGCCGCGAACTTGTGGACGAAGAATGGGCAGACTGTCCAGGTGGTGGTGGTGGTGGTGGGAATTGGCGGTCCATAGCATCCGCAATACGTGTGAGGACCTCGCGAACTCGGATGAGCTCCCCACACAGCCTGTCTGTGCATGCCTCCATCCCCTCCCTGGACTGCCTGGATGTCTCCGCTATCTCTTCCCTGAGATGGGCAGCCTCCTCCACGTGCTGCCCAACCAGCACAGTGAGACCCTGTTGCCGCTGGCTGATGCTGGCCAGGTCAAGGGCAGTGTTGGGCTCTGGTGGTGTGGCTGGTGTGCATTGTGATGCAGGCAGGTGAACAGATGGAGGCACCGGGGGGCTACTGAAAGCTCCCATGGTCTCATCACCAGTAACGTTGGAGCCAGGTGTGTGTGGTGGTGATGGCTGGGGGATTCCAGGGGGGCTTGGAGTGTGCACGCCCAGGTCGAATTCTGTTGGCTCCTCCACATCCGATAATGGAGCAGTGGCTGCCACCTCTCCTGCCGAACTGGCTGCAGCTGATGGTGGTCCCTCTGTGGCTGTGATCGGTGGCGGTGAGTGGACCTTCGGAGGTGGCGCAGTTGGCTTTGGTGTGGCCTTGGCAGTGGCGCTCGACCGATCTTTGAAACTCTGCAAATGGAGCCTTGTGCCTTTTCCCCTGGATGTTGTGTGGGTGTCCTCTGTGGGCTGTGGCCTTTTTTTCTTCTGCGCAGGGGGTGCCTGGGATGCATTCCCACCATCGCCACTGTCTGTATGTGAGCCTGTCGGGGACAAGAAGGGGGGTGGCATTGGTTACGGTTTGATGTACTTAATGCAGGATACATCATCAATGCAGTTGTGGGCATTTGGACTTCATTGTGAAGGATGCAGGTGATGTGTCAGTTCAGTGGCTCATCCATGCAGTGTTGTGTGTGGCACTTGGCTCTGTTGATGTGTGCATATGTGTGTGTTTGGGTCTGGCACTGACATGGGCAGGGTGGGATGCATGTGTGACTGTTTGGCCATCCATGAGGTGGTTCTGGGATGACATTTGCGGGGACCAGTACATTCTCATTGCATGCTTTCATTGGTACACTTACCTCCATCCAAAGTGCCTGCCACGCCATGCTCCATCCTCCCGACTCCCTCGATGCATTCAACTCCTATGAGGTTGGCACATGTCTCCTCCCATTCTTTTATTTTAATTGGCGACCCGAACCACCTGCTGTGGCAATGTTGTGATTTTCTGCCAAGATCATTGTGACCCGGAGTCTAAGGTCATCCCATCTTTTCCGGCACTCACGTACATTGCGGGTGCTGGTGCCCACAGCACTTACTTTCAGTGCCACCTCCGTCCAGATTACTTTTTTTTGGAGGAGTGTCTCCCGCCGCATGTCGTTTGCAAAGACCACTGCAGCATTTTCAGATAGGGTCTGTGTCAGCATTAGTAGCTCCTCAGTCGAAAACTTTTCTTTCCGCTGGCGGTCAGTTGTTTTTTCGAGAGCCTTGGGCATGGTAAGGGTGTTCCAGATATTTTCCAACAGCAAAGTACTACAAACAGGTCCAGGGGGCAGAGGATGGCAATGGATTGTGTTTTTAAAGATGGCCGCCATGCTCTTTCCCGTTCCTGTGCGATGACACTGTTTCCGGTTCCGCTATTTAACGGTCACCGCTATTAGCAGTGACCGCTATTTGCATGCTGCGTCAAGGCGGAGATGCTATCTGCACTGTCATCGAAGCCGGTAAGGGACTATTGGGGGAGTTTAGCGGCATGGCAGTTGGGGCATTACCAGCATGGCGCGATGCTCGTGTCCGTGTACTCGTAATGGTATGCTATTAGCGCCCTCATGCGAGGGCGGACATGTTAAGGGCGCCATGCCGGTAATTTGCGATTTTTAGCGCGCAACGTGTAATGAGGCCCATGGTCTTTTCTTTAGATGAATGCGTTGAATGCAAAGACATGGGAATAAGACAACCTTGTGACTGTTATCTATAAAGATATGTAATTTCTAGGGATTTTAAGGACTGTATGTTGAGAAAACTTGCATGCAAAATATCTTCTGAGCGGTCAAACACATCTAATAACAGAGACAAAGAACGTGTTATCTGACTCAGCAGAGAGCTAGCAAGAGCTCTGGTCCTGGTATCGGAGATCCCTGCTCAGCCTCCGGGGTAGGGATGGTGCGCACTGGTGGGCAGTGTGAGGAGCTTGCATTGCTCTGGGCGATTTCAAAGCATAGTGATCTCTCTGTGTCACCTTTCATAACCTTGACCTCTCCAATTCCAGATACATGACTGCACTGCCCCTTCCCTCTAGCCGTCCAGAGGCACTTGTATGGATGTTTACATATAAACAGTTACAGCATATGTTTATATAACCATGGGTGGATAGTTGCATAAGTATAGCACTGGTGTCCAACATGAGGGCAGCCTCTATTTTGCAAGTGTGAATTTCTCGGCCTAGTCGCCTTAGCCTTTCAGCCCTTAGAGATTGATGACTCGGGGAAGTACGATTCAAAAGGGGGTAATATTGTTATCATGTAATTACAGTGCTGAGGAGCTGGAGAAGTCTTGCAAGAAACGCTAGATGAGCCCAGAATATAACTATGCCTGCATGGGATAGTCCTTACAAACACCAGTAGGAGAGGCCGGAGCAATTAAAATTCAAGTAAAAAATAAATTGGACTCAGTCCCCTCAAGAGGGCTTTCAAAAGGCACATCGAGTTACCAAATCCTGCTCAGTATATTAATGCACCTGCTACATAGATCTATGTTTAACCTGCAGGTCTGATGAATGAAACCTGGTGAAATAGCCCAGTGAGGTAATGTGCCTGCTCCACAGATATGATTGCTACCTGAAGGCTATTTGTTGGATATCTAACTGAGCTTACATGTGTGTGCGTCCTCTTCTCAACCAAGTTATAAATCCTTTAGTGTGGCAATAGTATAGACACTTCTCAGCAAGACATGTGTACTTTAATGAGGAAGGCAGTTTAGCTTAGTTTATTGATTTTACGCAGCACCTAATACCATCTCACTGCTGCTTGCAAGCACTTTACAATCTCTTCTCAGAGGGGCAGGAATACATGTAAGGGCCAATGTGGTAACTCCCTTGCAGGAGTGTTGTATCTTTAATGAGACATTACAGGACTGTTATACATCTAATTCGGCCGCACTGGCAATTTTCGACAACAGTTGTTTACTTTTAATAAAACAGTATATCACATATAAACATGGCTGGAATTCTTTTAATTTGACACAAAGAGCACTTTTCAGAATATTTGATGTATTTTTCATCTTTACAGTACTGCTCAGCAGGAGTCCATACAGTCTTATGTCAGAAGAGTGGGCCTCATTAGGGACAGGTGGACCCGTAAAAATTTACCAGCGCCTGACTTCCCGGTGCCACCAGCTCATTACGAGTCCGGCAGACGGGAAGTCAGGCACCGGTAAATTTGTAAATCCCCATTCCCATAGTACTCTATGGGAATGGGGACACGGAAGCACCAGCACTGTTGTTAACGATGCCGATGCTTCCGTGACAGATTTGCTTACCATGACCGCTGTGCCGGGCAGGGTCAGACTTGTGGGAACAGGGGCTCTGGCAGGCAAACCTGCAGTTTTCGCGTCTGGAAACAAGAGTGCAGGTGAGTTTACAGGCACCATTATATCCGGACCAGCAAACTTGGCATAAGGCCCAATGACAGGGCTTCTTTACTTTCAGCTTTAGAGTACTGACACAAGTGCCCTCTTGGAGGGATGGACGGACAAGCAGATGGACGGACACACACACACACACAAACAGTGATACACACTCTCTGGTGCTCTGTAAATGACAATGGGCCTCATTACGACCCTGGCGGTAAGGGGTTAACGCCAGCGTTAGCTGCGCCGACCCCTTACCGCCAACTACGAGGTCCCTTAGCGCCATGGCGCTTTTAACACCTGCTTTTAGCAGGTGTTAAAATCCATGGCGCTAAGGGACCATGGAGTTAATTACGCCACCGTAATTTACGGTGGCGTAATTAACGCCTTCCCCACTCCCATTATGCCCTATGGGGCAAAAATGGGAATGGGGAAGGGTAAATGGGGATTGGGGACTTACCGCCCCGCCGACCTCGGAATGGGGCGGTATAAGTCCGCCAACTCCATGGCGTAAACTTAGTTTACGCCATGGTGGTAAAGTCACGGCCCAGGCGGTAACTTACCGCCTGGGTCGTAATGAGGCCCAATGTCTGGATGGGATAGCAAAATAAGTGGTTCTCAGGTTCTGTGGGATTCTCCAAACATCTCAACTCAAACCAATGCGTAATCTTTATGTCATTGCCCATCCTGGGACACCCACTGTTACAAAAGAAATATTCAAAACGGCATGGCCAACAGAAAGTCTTCAAACATAACCTTAAGCCTCTTTGGCCAACTAAAGATTTTAATAAACCTTAACTATAAATGTCCAGCTCTCCGCTAAGCAAAAGCAAATGAACGTGATCTTTATCTCTCTGTAAGTTTACAACAGGTCCCACCTGGATTTTGGAGTTCAGAATTCGTGACAGGTACCTCCTGGACGTTGGCTTTAGAATGCAGGGCAGGACCCTCTTATACTTTCTGTCTTCTCTCGCCCCTTTCATCAGGTGTCTCCTTAGTATCAAGAGTTCAGGATTCACAATAGGCCTCTCGCAGGTCCTTGGGCACAAGATTTGTGGTAAGAATCTCTCAAAGGGATTGTGTCAGGGGAGACAGAGTAGGCCTCTCTCACAGGCATGGGGCCCTCCTCTCAAAGCCTCTGGAGCCTCATATTATCTTCCCTCATTAGTTATAGGGTGGAAAACCCCAGGCGTTGGCTTTCCAAAGTTTCCCTAAGGAACTGAGCCTGTGGTGTCCTTTTGATTAGCCTTCCTCCTTCAGGGCTTCCTGGGCTTAACAGCTCTCACCTCTCCCTCCATCCTCATCAAGCTTGATCTGCATCCCTTGTCTGTAGGGGCCTGTGCAGATAACCCTACTTCCCCTAGGATTATTGAGAGATCCTGCTCAATGTTCATGGGTGGGTTCAGGCTAGCTGTCTGGGGACTGACAAAGGAGAAACAGGGCTGGTCCGTATTCGGATTGTTTAGTTGTACAGACAGGGAGGGTGGAGCTATGGTTTCAAAATATTGGGCAACCTTCTTGGTTTCCCTGTTAGTCTTTGGTATGGATGCTTTCAGGCAGGTTGTTTGTCTGCCCCCTCACACCCCACTGCTCTGCCTGCCCCTGATTTCTTGGAGCTTTTCTGGTAAGCCCTTGGGTTTAATGTTTTTCCAGGGCTTTGCTCTGGCTTGTGTCCTGGGAGGCTTCCACATTGGAGCCCTATGCAGCCAGTGAAACGCTCTGCCATGTGAAAAGGCCATTGTTACTGTGTGTTGCTGTAAACGTCGTTTTGCTGTACAATGGCAGAGAGGGGTTCTCATATTAAATTTCTCTGGGTGAGGGAATGAGTCTGTAGACTTCCTTGCTGGGTTGTTGGTAAGGAGTTGTGTGGTGGTTGTACCCATCCTGTTCCTGGTCCTGTGCCAGCTGCCAGAGGTCTGTCCTCTCCTATGCAGAGGTCTGACTTCATGTTTTCTATTGTCCCTGGGAGAAGCCTAGGAATGAGTTTACGGTTCCTATCACTTCAACGGGATCCCTGTCAATGTTCTCTATTCTGCTGCATATTTCCAAAAGCTGTTCTGGAAATCCAGTTTGAGTTCTGTTCTTGCCAAACAAGATGTCCTTTGGGAGGGATATTCACCAGGGGTTTGGTAGTGAGGGAGACTAGAATGTGTATTTGGGTTTTTGGGAAAACCTGTAACATCTGAGGATTCCAGTCCAGGTTTTTGAATTGTGAGAATATTGCATTTCGAGTGTTGTATTGTGAACTGATATGTGGGTCTGTGAAATGATGTAGCCAATCGTGTTCCAGTCCCTGTGTTCTAAGTGGGGGATGGTTGCTCTTCAGGCCTCTAATGTTTCCTGGCAAGTTTTCACTGTTTAAATCCAGACGATTTTGGATCAGCTGAGGACTGAAATGTGATGCATTTTGGAAGATGCACTTTTCAAATCTCCTTCCCTGTCTATATGTTGCCATCAACTTGGAATAGGTTGGGACTGATGACCCTGGCCCTACCGGGATGGAAAATGGTTCTGCAAAATCCCTCTTGTCCCACAACGAGGGTGCACTTCACAGAGCGGGTAGGCAAAGGTGTTCCCCTCAGTACATCAAACCGCAATATCTAGGTTCATGTGGCGGCTGAATTCACACACACTCACATACAATGTCAATGTACTGCAGACTTCAAGGTATGCTTCCCACACAAGTCCTAAAAACAGTTTTTCCCCCAATACTCACATAGGGGGTAGTCAATTAGCCCTCCTAATAGGATGATTAGACCAAAGGCCAAAGAAGTGTGCCCACTCTTCCGGACAGGAGCTGCAAGGAAACAGATATAAAGTGATCAGGTAACTTGGTAGACAAGGAAGCCCCCCAAATCCCAGTGTGAGTCGTAATACCTGAATTATATAAACTGGAGAGTAAGCAATGGAATGTGGGGACAGGAACCCAAGAAAAGCACACATTATTCAATAGAAACCCCGAACGGCATGAGGAAGGCATAGAGGGAACAGACAGAACAGAGAGGTCCATGGATCCTCTTGTCTTGGGAAACAAAAATACTGTTCAGTTCCCAAATCCAAGCTAAGCAAAAATCCAAAGATGCCCAAAGAAAAGATCCAGCTCCCAGAAACCAAAAATAGAACCAAGTTCATCTAAGCAAAATGACAATCCAAAGAAAAGGCAAATGAGGAAATCCAAGATCAAAGTAACCAGACAGTCGAATACAAGAAACACTCGAAGCCAAATCGGAATCCAGAAAGCGTTGTCGGAACACAAGCCAGGAGTCAAGAGCACGGCAAATGAACAGGAGCGGAAACAATCCAATTTGCTGCATGGCAGAGTAAAATGCAGCTGTGAAGCGCAGAAGAACTTTCTTATCGTGTATTTATGGATATGAACCTCCGACACGACATCCACCTGCTGTCCACTTCCCGATCGCGAAAGAAGAGGCGTGATGAAGTGCGCACTGAAGCTGAATACGTCGTGCCAGGATCCTTGTGAATCGCAGTCTTGAGCGCGTAGCACAATGCGCCAGACACCATGGAAGTCTCCAGTTTGTGTGTGTGCTAAGGTGGCATGAGGCATGGCACATGACCCACAAACACATACTTTTACATCTCCCTTGTCAACATTTGACTTCCATACAGACATTCTGACCAAGCTGTGTAAGCAAATCAGTCTGCCCCTGTACCCCAATTCTTGCAGATGTAAAAGAAATGTCACAGTCTAGGTAGCTTCTAGTCCAAAATGTCACCTACTTTGGTTGACTAAGCCAAGTAGGTCACTTGTAGAGTTGAGATTCAGGTTGGAACACCTGCACTGCATCATAAGTACTGAGACCACAAGGCAGATATTGTGACACAGACTTACTTATACACCCTAAAGAGATGCACTCTGAGCCAGTTGGAATTTGGTGATAAAACATAACTGGAAGACAGGCTTAAATAGCTTGTAACCAGCAAAAATACAAAATTGTTAGCCACTCTTACTATAATACCTCTACGTTTCAACACCACCAGGAAAACAAATTGCTTTCAAATAAGAACATTGAAATTAGGAATTATTTTAAACCATCACAACTTCGGTTTAAAGGAACTTGTCAACATCAATGATGACCTCTGATTTGTCATCTTTTAGTAACTAGAGCGACTCTGCTGGAAAAGATAGAATTTTGAAGTCTGTGGAAGTGGATTTGCTTTTTTGATAGAGGAGTAGATTTCAGACCTTTCAGCATTCAAGTGAAGGAGGTGGGACTTCATCCGTTGGTGAAGGTGTTGCATACACATGAGTGTATGATGCAACATGCAACTTACCAGAAACAGCTACCCCAAACGTTTTGTGTTGTCTTCATATGACCGAAATAAGGCTGCTAAGTCCCAGAGTCGGCCATTTATTGAAAATAACTGGGGAGACTCAAGAGCCCCATGGAACACTGCATACTACATCAGCTTGAATCGAGTGAATGTGCCAACTCTAACAATGTGCGGTTTGTCAGACTGGAAACTATAAAACCATCCTAACAATGTCTCTCCCAGATCTCCAAAGGAGAGCGTGCACTGCAATATATGAGGATAGCCCAGACATCAAATCTGGTTGATAAGTGCAAAAATAACCAATCTAAAAAAGCTTCACCATGTTTCTACACCTGCATGTTTCACCTCATCTAATGTGACAGACACCTGCACACAAGCAGCTAACAGTTAAACTTGTGTTGAGTGGTTTGCAGATAGAAAGCCTCTGCTTTATACAGTAGAATTGGAAATCCTCATTTTTGCAATGCCCAAACTGGGCTTACTCAAATGGTGCATCACCAAACCTTGTTTATTTACTTGGCGTCCATCCCATTTAAACCATGACAAAATAGTATTTGAACAACCACTGATACAGTGGGGGAGTCTTCAAAACAGTTGACTTAAAATTGTGTGAAAGGTTAATAACATCGCCTCATGTCCTGTACTGAACACAAAAAAAATGTAATGTAGGTTCTTCTTGGAAAGAGGAATTTGTAGGGAAAGTAGAGAAATATTAGATAGATATTCCAAAATATTTTTTTCTATAGTATCATGTGTCAATACCCTAAAGACTTTGGCACTCATTATGAGTTTGACGGTCTGGAAATAAAGTGCTGGTAACAATATATACCAGCACCTTTCCAAACTGTCCAACTCCAAGTCTGCCGGTAGGTGCTCTGACTACCGGCAGTTCTGACCTTATGGTAGATCAGTCCACTACCAGCAGATAAATGCCTGAGCTACTTGTACTAACGGTGCCAGTTATTTGGGCAATCTCATCCCACAGAGTCCTATGTGACTCCATGAAATGGGGAGTTACCGGCGTCTCCGACCACCTGTAATATCCCAGTAATACCGGGATATCAGGTGGCAGAGACAGTATTGTAGTTTCCCAGTATCCCGACAGAATTACCAGCGAGATACCGATGAACTCACAATGAGCCCTAGACTGCGTGGTTCCTCACATCTCCCTCATCGCATTTCCTCACAACTTCCTTGCGTTCTGGACCGCACGCCCGTGCATTGCCTCTCGCTGCCTGCTTGGTCCCTCACAATCCTTGACTGCGCAGTCCCTCGCATCTCCCCTTTTGTGTGTCCTCGCAACTTCCTCCTGTTCCTTGACCGCTTGCCCCGCGCATTGCCTCACGCTGCCCGTGTGGTCCCTCGCAATCCTTGACTGCATGCTTCCTCGCAACTCCCTAACTGTGTGTCTCACAACTTCCTCGAGTTCCCCGACTGTGTGTTCTGTGCACTTACTCGCGCCCCCCCTCGAACCCTCCTGCTCACACGCGCCCTCTGCTCTGCCTGGACTGCTCTGATCATTGTTTTTCCTTCTGTCTTGTTTCTGCCGTATCCTTGCCTACTTAGGTTATTTCCTCACTGACTGCCCTATTTGCTGACATTGCCTGTATTTCTCCTTTATTCTTCACTCATCTAGGTCTGCTTTCTCTGGTTTTGCCTACACTGCCTGTATTTCTCCTTATATTCCTCCCTCATCTAGGTCTGCTTTCGCTGATTTCTCCTGTGTTGGTTTTCTGTTGTTTTTGTATTCACCTCACTGACTACCCTGTCCTTTTCTGTACTGCTTTGTGTTCCATTGCATGCTTCCTTCCTTTAGGTTCTCATTCGCGAATTACTTTGCCATTGTTTTGGTTTTGTTATCTTAGCAAATCGTTCATTTAGCAAACTGCTCCACTATTGTCTTAGCTCTTGTCATATTGTTCAATTGTTGACTATTTTCTCATCCCTCTCTGTCTCATCTGCTAGCACCCCTCCCTGTGTCCTTCCCTAGTGTCTCCCCCCTCCAACCCTCTTTCTTCTTCTTCTCTCCTCTCCCTACCTACTCTATGTGTCTCCTATCTTTTCTAACTGCTTCTCTATCGACTATCCTGCTCTCCTCATTAAATCTGGTGGGAAGATGTTTGAAAGGACATCCTGGTCGCCAACCCAGGCCTCCCTGTCGCTGACACCTATACCAGTGCCTTCTCCAGTCAAACCCTCACCAACATCCTTTTTGTCATTCCCTCGCCAGACCTATGGACTCTTCATATGGTCTCTGTGCTTTCTCCTTTCTCTTCTTCTTCCATTAATGGTGGCACCTGGGGGAGGCTCTCCTGGCCCCCTTCCACTCCTCTAAGGTCATCATTAATGTTTACCTGAATGGTACCGTCTTAGTCCAAGGCCCTCAGGCCAACCGTCTCCTCTTTGATAAACACTTCCCGCACCTCATCAATTTCCTTGCCTCCCCCTGCTGTCACCTCCTTAGCTACCTTACCCTCTCCTCCTTCCTCTTCTGCCCCCCCTCGGGCTTCTTCTACACCTCTGCAGGGCATACCCCTGATTTGTACCCCTTCCCGTAAGTCTTTCAAGGATGGAAACATTCTCTATATTGCCACTCTCAACTCTCGGTCAGCTGTCACACTCCTCTCACATCTGCCACCTCCTAGAGTAACTTGACCTCGATGTCCTCTGTCTCACTGAATTGAAATAAATTGTTTATTTATATAGCGCACCTAACCTTCAGGTATCTGGGCGCATGTTAAGGTTACAATATAAAAGGTTACAGCAGCATGTTACAACACAGTACAAAGATAAGGTAATGGGAATATGTACAGGCGAAGGGAATAGCGGAGTAAATACATATATACATTGCAACGTAGTATGTACTTAAATACATTGAGCCTCAGTACGACCCTGGCAGTAGGGGGTCAATGGCACCGGTAGAGCTGCCGGCGCCGTTAACCCCCTGCCGCCTCATTACGAGGTCTGTTCGCAGGTCCCGCTAAGGACGCCTGGTAAAACCAGGCACCCTTAGCAGGTCCCACAAGCAGACCAGGATGCTAACAACGGGCCCATCATTAACGAGCCCGTTGTTAGCATCCTCCCCATTCCCATTGAGCCCTCTGGGGGCTCAAATGGGAATGGGGATGTACCTGGTCTGGGTTCCCTGAACTGAATGGGGAAATACCGGGCCCTCCAAGGTCAGAAATGGCCCGGTATTTCCCCATTCAAGGAACCCGGTAACCGGTATGGGGGTAGACATGCCGCTAAAAGCGGCCTGGCTACCTCCATATTCGTAATGAAGCCCATTGTGTCCACAAATAAAATAGGTAGGAGATAGAGAGGTGAGTAGCAAGATGTGATAGGCTGCTATCGATTCTCTTGTGAGGACAGCCAATTTTTTACGTTTGTCCTGAATCAGGGAAATGAAGGTTCTACTCTTAGAGCTATGGGTAGGAAGTTCCACAGTTTAGAGGCTAGGACAGGGAAGCTGTTGCTTCCTGATTTCTGTAGATTAAATCACAGGATTTTGAGATAGTGTAGTTGTGCGGATCTAGGATCTGAGACAAGATTCACGGCTAGCTCTGTCACAAGCTTTAACACTCTCCTCCCTGATGGCTACAAGATATACTCCGCGCCCAGATCCAACCGTTCCAGAGGGGCTGTAGCCATGATCTTCCTGGGGTGAATTCCTGGCTCTGTCATTCCTACACAGACCTACTCCTCTTTCAAATTCCTCGTCTGTAGGCTCTCTCTCTCCATTCCCTTACTGTGGCTACCATCTTTCGGCCACCTGGTCAGATCTCTTCCTTCCACTCTGAGTGGGCGGCCCTCTCCTCTTACCTCCTGGTCTCTACCACTCAAATATTCCTTCTTGGAGACTTTAACATCCACCTGGAAACTTCCTGCCCTGCCTCTGGACTCTTTCGCAACCTCTGCGAATCTCTCTTACTCTCTATCCTCCCCTCTAACGACTCACTCTGCAGGGCACACTCTGGATGTTCTGATCTCTTCAGACCTTCCCCTTTCTATCCCTCTCACCACTCCTCTCTCCTGGAGAGGTCACTTTCTCCTTTCCTCCAAGCTCACCCTCTCTACCTTGCAGGCCAAGCCAACTCCAGCATTGCCACCTCCCTTCTCGGTTATTCGACCCATGAAGCGTGTGTCAGTTGAAGCTTTCGTCGCCACTTTCTCCTCCCCTCCTCCCCATTTGTCTGACTCACACCCTAACACAGGACTTTCCATGTTCCACTCTGCTATATCTGATACTCCCGATGTTCTTGCCTCTGTCATGACAATGCTCTTGAAGCCCAAAGTAACTCCTGGTACGACTCAGACCTCGACACACTTAAACGCAAGTGTAGGATGGCTGAGAGGAAATGGAATGCTTCCCATACATCCTCTGACAAACTGGTCTGCCGCCTGCTCCAAAGGCAAAACCGGCTCTCTTTCTACACCAAGAAGAGAGCCCACATCCAAGCCTGTGTCTCTGCAGCATCTAACAGCTCGGCCGAGCTCTTTAAAATCTGCAAGGAGCCAGCCAATCATGCTGCAGTCTCGGATGAACTCAACTCATTTTCAGGCTCCCTTCTGCCACCTCTTCTCTTTCTCTCATCTCCGACTGTCTGACTGCTATTCAGGAGTTATACACCGCCAATGATCTCTGCCTTAATGCCAATAAGACCGAGATTCATCTCATTGGCACACATGCTCCCTCCTTTCCTGTCACTCTCTGGCCGGCCTCTCTTGGCCCTCTCCCTGCTCCCACCTGTGAGGCTAAAAACTGCAGGGTCATCTTTGACGCCACACTCTCCTTCTCTCCTCACATCTCTGACATCTCTAAGCTGCACCTTCTCAGAGGTATTCTTTGTTTCCTCTCCTTCCCCCAGAAGCTCACTGTCTCCAGAGCTCTGTTTCTCTCTAGGCTGGACTACTGCAACAGCCTCTTTCTAAATCTGCCTGCCTCTACTCTCCGCCCTCTGCAACTCATCCAAAACAGGACTGCAAGCCCAGGGATCTCTCCAGGACTGAAATCTCTGCAATGGCTCTCAGTGGCAGTGAGGATTAAGCTCAAAACCCTCTGTATTGTCCACAAGGCCTTCTGGGGTCTGGGGCCTCAATACCTTCAACTCTCTACCCATAAATATCTTCCTTCTTGAGATCTTCGCTCATCCTCCTCCAACTCCCTCAGGGTCAGTCGCTTCTCCAAGCAACGAGTTGGTGGTAGATATCTTTCTCTGGCTGGGACCTCCCTCTGGAACAGCCTCCCTGCCTCTCTGAAACTAGAGGAGAACCATCTCTGGTTCTGGAAGCACCTCAAGATCTTCCTCTTTGCTTCTGCTTTCTCACCTCCTCTCCCCTGCTGATCTCCTGGCTGAAACTGAAACTGCACTGGCTACCTGGCTACCCTCTAATCTCGGGCCCAGGTCCCCTCCCCCCACTGCACACCTGCACTGCCCCCCTGGCAACCCTTTCACTCGGGGACTGTTTCTATATCCCTACAGCCCCCTACCGGCACTTGACGCCTGATGTCTGCACTTACCCTTGCACCTGCCACCAGCTGGCTGCACTTTTTATGTATTGTTTATTTATTTTACTGTTTATCCTATGTACTGCACTACCCACTCCAACCTCCCCTGCACTTGCGCCATCTCAATGTCACCTGGCCTAGTAAAATCATTGTCTCTGTCTTCCCTCATCGTGCCTTGAAACACTTGTGTATGGGCGTGTTATAAATGCCACATCACATCAGACAATTATCTTTTACTGAGCGAGCTAAAGCTGTTTGTGAGACAGACTTAAAACTGTTTACTAGTTTCCTTTGATCGTGAAAAGCAAAGGAAGGCTTTAATTTGGGAGTGATCAGAAACATATTTCTGACTTAACAGGGTATTACTACACGAAAAAGCAGAGGTAGAATGAATCCAGGTTTTACAATAAACTGGCCCCTGTCCATCACGAATTTCCCAACAACATTGAGTGTTTATAAGGAGTATACTTCTAAGTGACTTGTGTGTTTTTCATTAGCATAGTCTAAGATCATCTATACCTTGTTAGGAGTATAATGTGGGAAAATCAGCAGCATTCCTCCCAGTGAGTCTGGCCATTTAGAGTGTTTTTGATATTTATGAACAGCACAGTTCTGGGGCCCCATGAGAGACTCTGAGTATTAAGAGTAGAAACCTGAGTAAGTCAAGGTATTAAATGCAGACATCATAGTGTGTCCAAGTATTATTATTAAGGAAAGAGCTCTAAATGCTTTATATTATGTAGAGCAGAGATCTAATGTGCTGTGTCCCGTCTGTGTTATGGAATGTCAGATCTTAGGCTGACTCTAAAGTCTATCAAGATGAAAGCTATATATAATCGCATGGCTTCATATGCTCACAGTTAAACTCCTTGCATAAACCTTCCACTTTAACTGCCCCAAACATGTCAAAAAATGTTCACAATGTCAACAGTATGTATTGACTTTTTGAAGATGTGAGGTGCTCAGGGGGAAAAGGGAATCTGGTGAAGAAGATGGGCACAATGAAGGCGTATGGGTGCCTTGGAAGGAAGGCGCATGATGTTAGCTGCAATGAGAGGAGTTTGGATAAAGGACCTGGAGAACAAGGACTTGGAAGCCAGGAGTGGCTTCATAAGGACATGTACTGCCATCATGTATCTAGAAGAGGTCTAATGTAATGTTAATTTAAGTAACATCTGACTCCTAAACTCCTCTCTAACAGACGTCAACACAACACTATGGCTCTCCACCCATCATTCTGTCTGTGCTTACTGTTACTCTACGGTACATGGTCCAGGGCTGCTGGTCCCTGTTGAGATGATGGGCTTGTGGCCCCACTGAACTGAGCGACCGCTGCAGGATGATCTAGCCCCTTCTAAGATGACATCCACCATGCAGCGTGACGTCACTTCTGCATCACCGTTGTTGCGCCCGCTGCAGATCTCAAATACGTCAGAGTTGCCATCACCACGTTGCAACGTTCAGCTATGCCCTTCTGATGCAGATGCTCCTTCTGGTATTCCTGGTTCCTTCCTCTACAGTTCCTCTCCGTGCATCCTCCAGGCCTCCCAGGTTGCCTCCTTGCGATCCTGATATATCCTGTGCTGTGTCCCTTTTATTTTGATTATTATCAGAGGTGTAGCCAGGATTGTCTAAGAAGTGGGGCCTGAAGCTAATGTAGTTGGGCCCACCGCAGTGACATTAACATCTGTAAATGCCTAACACAATTCTGCTGAGTAGGTATTTACTGATTTTGTGTGGGCTTTTCCCGCTCAGGCCCTTCCTTGTCTACGCCTCAGATTATTATTAATATGGTATTTATTGAGCGCGGACCTAGCTTCGAGAAACAACAGAGCACTTTACAGAGGTATACAACAATACAGATACATAACAAAGTGCTTTTTAGAGGTAACAACAACACAGATATACAGCGGGGGTAGGATACAGAGGGGCACAGAGGAGGGGTACCGCTGTACCGGGTGGCAGGGAGGAGAGGGGCAGGCGGCATCTAGTGAGTCAGGTGGCGTGAGGGGTGACGTGATGGCCTTCCTTTCCCTATTACATGGCATTTCACAGTTACTGGGTGTCATTACAAGTAGGGCGGTAAGGGTTAACGGACACCGGTAACGAGACCGGTGCCGTTAAACCCTTACCGCCTACTACGAGTTCCTTTTGCGGGTCCTTCCTTAACGCCTGCTTTTAGCAGGCGTTAAGGACGGGACCCACAAAGGGACTTTAGTGCTAATAACGGTACCGTTATTTACGGTACCTTCCCCATTCCCATTGAGACCTATGGGGGCTCAAATGGGAATGGGGAAGGGCCCTGGTGAATGGGGAATTACCGGTCCCTCCAACCTTGGAATGGACCGGTAATTACTCCATTCACCAGGGCGGAATCTGAACGAGTTTGGAGGCAGCCATGCCACAAATAGCGGCATGGTTACCTCCAAACTCGGAATGAGGCCCAACTGTCTTCTTTTCTCCCATCTTCTGCTGGAACGCCTTGCCTCTTCCATCCGTGGAATGCCAAAAGATACCCTCTGCCATACTTTGGCCCCTGTACGCCTGGATGGATCCGTGGAGAAGTGTTTTCTTCCCCATGAGGGATTCACTTCAGGTATCTTCCATAAGCGTCACTATTCTGCCAGTTCTGTATAGACTGGTGGCACTGTGGCTACTGGTGGAGGTCAATACCACAGGTACTGGTGGAGGTCGACCACCCCAGATGCTGGTGGAGGTCGATACCCCAGGTACTGGTGGAGATCGACCACCCCAGGTGCTGCTGGAGGTCGATACCCCAGGTACCGCTGGAAGTCGACCACCCCAGGTGCTGGTGGAGGTCGATACCCCAGGTACTGGTGGAGGTCGACCACCCCAGGTTCTGGTGGAGGTCGACCACTCCAGGTACTGATGGAGGTCGACCACCCAAGTTACTGGTGGAGGTGCTGACATCATGCATCGTACAAATCAAGCATTGACTACTTCTCCTGCCATCTGTTGCCAACTCTTGTCATCTCACCATGTCCCTCAAATAACCACACACAACGCAAAGAAAAAGCACAAACACACACCACGCACAGAATGCACTCCATCAAACAGGCAATGGTAACTTTTGGTATACCTCGCACAATAGATATATTAAAAACCTACGATTTCCCTACTCTGTCTCCACAAACAAACAGAAAAGGTTGCCTTTTCACTTTTAGGACCAGTACTAGCAAGAGGCCGTGCAAATGGAGAAAGTAGGGCTGTACGTGGATAATAGCATAACGCACAGCTCCAGGTGTCGTAGGCCATGCTGCATGAGCATAAGGCAATGCATAGTCACCATGGTGAGGGGTACTGTCATCAAAATGCCTGGGCTCGCCTCTAACATCACAGTTATTAGTCCTGTTGATTACACAATGTGCCACGTGGTGGCGCTGTACACTGAACTATTTCCTCTCTAGCCCAGTTGGTGTTATAATACACACGCACTGTCACAAAATGGCTAAGTAGTCGCACAGCCTGATTGGTACTGGTAGTGAATCTATTTTTCACTCGCCCAATGTGCCTACAAGCTCCATGATATGACAGGGGCCCCAATGACCGTTTATGTATTGCCAGAAATATACCCTGGTAGTCTCAAGATAGCTAAGTATTGCAAGCATATGCTATGTGTGACCATCATTCAGCTGGGTATTTACATCACATCCACTCATAGACCATGTACGCATGCCTACTTATGCATGTATGTGCACCCATTCAAGGAAACCAACACATACAGGAACCCCTGCAGGTACAGACATTTACCGATGGAAAACAACCTCATTGCATGTACAACCTGATAACCTGATATCCAGGTGCACTCATCCCCCCACATACTTAAGCCTGGTAAACCCGCATGCAAGCAAAAATATATGTTGGCTATAAATACTTTGGTGGCGCAGAGGAGTATTGCCCTTGAGTATGGTATCAAATGAACCCTTGCTGTTCCAATCAGCTCCGTTGGTCAAACAGATGTTTATTAGGTGTTTTGAACGACAAAGAATCAGATACTGCATTCCATGTCCAATTGTTGTTTGCTTAGAAACTATTGATTGGCCCCATAATGCTGAAGAGGTCTTAAGCAGAGTTCACCCAGCATTTCACTGAAAGGAGGTCGCATCCGTGCCAGTTCCATAGAAGCAAGCGTGTTCACACCCCCTGCGATTTTGGTGTGATGGTGTTGCTTGCCAGCACCTCTGCACTGGAAATTGTTCCAGCGCCACCACACTGGCATTGTGAGAACTCTGCTATCTGGCAGAGATCTCAGGGTAGTGCCGAGGAGCAGACTGAGGTAAACTCACAAGATAAAATACCTCTCACTGACCCAGCAAAAGACAAACGAAAGGCTCCTCAATATGTTGGCACACTCGGAATATTTATATAAATATATAATCCGTTTTTTAAGAGGAAAACACTGTAAAAACATAGTTGTAAAAACTCTAAGACGAATGCAAAAATAGATAAATAATAGACATAGCATTCTGACTTTCACCCCAGACATAAACAGATAAGGAAAAGGGTCATAACGTTTAGAAAATATTGATTTTTGCCATGTGGTGTCTTTGACGAGTAAATGTACGTTTGCTTCAACTGAAAATGTAAAATAATGTGCACTTTAAAGTGAGTTACTTTTAATTGTTGACAAGAAAATGTTGCAATGACCATACTGGTTATTGTCCCCACCCTTATACCCCATCCTAGCGAGAATCCGCCGAGAATTCTGTGTGCGAGGGCCTGGATGTCCCCAAGTGATGCTTCCTGCCATCCGCACTGCCCAGATGCAGACCAGGGATGCTCGGCACCTATCCATGCAGACAGTCTACATAGTCTCTCCAACGGGCACCACGGTAGAGTATTGCGCACTACTTGGAAAGTCAATAAACCCATTGCGGATGAAGTGTGCATATCACCCCTACCCCGTGACACAGACAAAACCATGTTGCAGGCTCAGCCAGGCATCCCACAGGGTTACCTCTGGCCAAGTTTCCCAGTTCCATGCATGACTCCTCGAGCCAGTCCTGCTTTTTGGTTCCAATTGCATGCTGCAACTTGTAGTTTCATTTCTACCATTGCAAGGGCTGCCCTGCAAGTTCCAGCTTGCAGTGCAAAACAAAACTGGACTGTCTCAAAGATGCTGCATGTAGTGGTTAGCGACCAGCCCGTTTGACCCCTACAATGCTCTAACACGCTGCCAGTGGCAGGCATTCGGCTCAGAGCAGAAGTGCCAGGAATCTGCAGGTTGCCGATCCAGCTGCAGCCTTTACCCCATCCATGGAGACCATAATGAGAGGGCATTACCATAACCTAAATAAATGTAGGGATATTTCTCTGCACATTAGTATTGTGATTTTAAAGTGCTGGGCACACCTGGGAGCAAAGGTGGAACTGTAACTTGTGGATTATATGTGATACAAAGTAAGCATTGGTGGAGTTCCCGCCCAGGCCTGTAGAATCGGCTTATCAACACTCACTGGGTATACTGTCTTTATTAATACTCAGCAACGTCGCCCCTTGCGTGGTGAAGATCAGCGCTGCGAGGTAGGCTATTCTGTAGTGTGCGCTGAATGAGTGATCTCCCTTCCACACTCGCTCACTCACTCACTTTTCTTTAGGAAGATTTAAACGAAATGACCCAAACTAGCATATATTTTTAAGAGGCGGCTTCTCTTCCCATTGGAATGCATTGCCACAAATCCCTAAAAAATGCCAGGAGCTTTCTAGGCACAAATGTACATCCAAATCAGCCCAAGGTGAACTGGCATTCCACATACAGCCCCTGACCCATTGGGAGCACAGTCACACAAAGAGCTGAACCCATTAGGAGCACAGTCACACAAAGAGGAGCTGAACAGGCCAAAGAATGAGTCATATTGAGCCAGTTGCCATTCTTCCCACAGCACAGAACTGGACCTCAACATGCATTTCACTATGTTAAGTTATTTTATGTGTTATTAGAAACAATCTGATTGGGTCGTTACATGGCCGGGAATGTTCGAAGCCAGAGTCTCGCAGAGTTTATTTCCTTTCTTTCCTGGCCGCCATGGAAAGGGAGAAGAGACTACGTGTAGTCCCTTTGCCCCTTTCCATGATGGCCATTTCCTTTATTTTCTTTTTTTCACTCTTTTTAATGGCTGCCATTGAAAGGGAGAAGGGACCCCTTCTGTCCAACCCATGGTGGACATTTTGTTTTCTTCTTGAGTTGCGAAACGGATTCCACGCCATTTCACAACTCAAGAAAAAAATCCTATTAGTACCCCGGTACAACGTACTCTGTTTAGTAAAGAAACAATCCCATTCTTGATGAAAAGAGAGGATAAAGTCTTCTACACCAAGTGTAAGATTTTGCCATTAATTTCACAGTTGAGAAGTTAGAAAATGATAAAGCAAATCCACATTAGCAATTTGTTATTCATACTTCAATAGACCATGCCATGTTGAAATAAGCAAATATATCCAGACTGGCCCACAAACACAGGCCAGTCTTACCATGTTATAACATGTATCATGTGTTTTATCTTTGATTGCCAGTGATGCCTTGCCTTGGCTGCTGCTGCACAAATAACCTCCCCCACTGCACACAACTGGAGGCTCTGATTCTGTGCAGGGAGGGGGGTTAAAGGCCCACTCCTCGTACACATACACGTATTTATACACATTCGTTAATTGCTTTCATTTACACATGCATTCAAACATCCATTCATGTCTCACATTCACTTGCGCACACATACAATAGACACGCTTTCATTCACTGTCACATGGCTGCCTCCAAAATCGTTCCGAGTCCAGCCTGTTGAATGGAGTAATTACCGGTCCATTCCGAGGTTGGAGGGACCGGTAATTCCCCATTCACCAGGGCCATTACCCATTCCCATTTGAGCCCCCATAGGGCTCAATGGGAAGGGGGAAGGCGTCAATAACAGTACCACAAATTGCGGTACTGTTATTGACCCCGGTGTCCCTTTGCGGGTCCCGTCCTTAACGCCTGCTAAAAGCAGGCGTTAAGGAAGGCCCCGCAAAGGGAACTCGTAGTAGGGCGCAAAGGGATTACCGGCACCGGTGTCATTACCGGTGCCCGGTATCCCTTTGCACCCTACTTGTAATGAGGCCCAAACACTTTCATGCATGCTTACAGCCATATATACATACATTCTTACACGGATATAAACTTACAATCATACATAAAAAAACATTTCTTTCCTTACCTGCAGCCCTGGTCTGGACACTGCTACAATAACCCTCCAGCTTCTGTGCAGCATGAAGAGAAACCAGGAAGCAGAGAGAGCTTCCTGGTTCCCGAGGGAATGCACAATGGAGCCGGAACATGTCCTGACCTCCACCCAGGGAGGCATAAGTGTGCAGGGAGGCACAAGAGTGCCTCCTATGCCCATTTAGTCTTGTTGTTTCTCAGCCTATCACCTTATTTACAGGCACCCCACTTATACATTCAATAGGCGAAGGCTACTACTATTGGGTATGCTTTAACTAATAACTCCGCCTAAGTTCGTCCGACTAAACAATGTTACATTTCACTCTAACATTTCATTGGTTGACTCTATACACTATGGTAGCCAACCTGGCAGACAGTCATCTAATTGGTCGGTAGCTTGCTCATCCAACCTTGGGCAGTTTAATGTGATGCCAGGGTGCATGGTGAGGAAGGAGCGATGAACAGACCGCTAGCATTCACTTTGAAGAAGTTACTCCCTTCATCGTTCCCAGGCATGAGACCTTATCTGCCAATTTATTAATGGCCTTGGCATGTTGTCTCTGTGGATGTTCCAAGGGGGTAGCAGGTGCGCTATCTAGTTAGGCCTGGAATAAATTATTACTGTTCCGATCACCTCGTAGAGGACAACTGTTCAGAACTAATTTTTATATATTTTTTGAGTTTCCCGTCTATCCTAGCATGTGTATGCTGTGCTGTGTGTTTATTCATTAGGAGGCTGTTTGGAATGGTAGTTCGTTATTTGCACCTGGAGATCAAGGCTATCTGTACTTTATCGCTGGTACCAATAGAAACAAATTAACTTAATAGTTGCATGCTGTGTGATTCTGAAGAATATTATGAAGCGTGGTTTTGATTCCCTGTCAGGGCCCCCTTGCTTACTGGCCTTGAGGATTGAGCATCTGTCTGAACATTGTGAGGCTTGGAATTCTGTGCAAAGCAGTTTGATGTCAGGATTTAGTATTTCAGAAAAAAGGCCTTTCAGAGTTCTATGATTCCCTGTCCACGTATTCTGCAACCTAGCCCTACCTACGCCTATCTTTATGCTAGTGCACCCTTTAGGTTCTTAAATTCAGTAATGTGTCATGCATGGATGGGGATGCAGAATAACTCTTACACCAAATGATAAGACCGACTCAGGAAGTTGGCAAAATGTCTCACCCAACTGTTTTATTATCAATGATCTAAAACAGGGAGTCAAAACGGACATCAACAGACGTTGCACAGTATATCTCTCAAAGCATTTAATAAAAAACAACACTTTTATAGTAGAAACTCGTCATTCGTGATGTCATAATGTTGTGGCAAACTAAGAAAATTTACGGGTGTTGTGGTTGGCTTAAGGGGGACATCTAAGTATACCTTCTATATAGGGATGGGTTGTGATTTGGCCTCTACAGTCAGGTGGACAATTTAGGCCCACCCATAGTGCGAGTCATCTTCAACAGTTATTTAATACAAGGTATATCATTGGCTCTCAAACAATAACGCCCTTTGTTGTATGGCCATCTACAATTGGTTGGCACACTTGTGCCCATCTGGAATATTCGCCAGCAGCACGTAAACTGGTACACCAGGTGTCAGTGGGTGGACTTGACCAGGTCTCCCCAACCAATTAGCCCAACATCTCTTATCACTCATGCCTTCTGCCATTAAATTTGTCTTTGAACTTGGCCCTGCAAAGTAACCTTGCTCCTGAAAATACACAGGAGTGTGAGCACGTTCTTATCTCAAGTCTAGCGCTGAATGCCTAGTTTCTATTTCCATCCACCCCATGTGACAGGAGACCATGCTTTGGTTCCTTTTCTCACATTTAAAAGTATTAAATGAATAAAACTTGGCACTCATGGTGTTTCTTCCTCGCATCTTAACAAGGGATGGCTCAGCTTCTCACGTTCACTGTTCTTCAAGGATAGATAACCAGTTCTTGGCCGCTCCAGCCCTTGACACCAGGCCAGACAGCCTTCTCGGTCTTTCCTTAATCTTCAGCTGTTTTCTTGCTTCAACACAGCATTTCGATCCTTCTTTCTCTGTGTGTCACAGAATGTCCAGATTCTATATAATGGCGGCACCGCCAGCAGTCTATTCACTACATATAGCTAGCCTTCAAGATTACTAAGTCTATTTGCGTTACTGCATCTGTACAGTTATAGAATGGCTTGCATTTTCTGCAGTGCTCTTTACACGTGCAATCTTCATTCCGCGTATGAAAGTTCACTCAATTCCTTAGTTCATCAACAGATTCTATGTGTTCCATACATCCTCTTATTCAGTCACTCTTCTCACTGTGTCACGCTTTCTTCTTGTGAGGTCACCAACTTCTCCTTCTCTCGTTTTCATATTCCTTTGGGGATTTCCTCCAAGAGATTGGGCCTCATTAGGACCCATGCGGTAACCATGGCGCTAGTAGTGCCATGGTAGCCACCAGTATTTTACCGATTCTGCCATGGTGAATGGCGGAATTACCGCCCCATTCCAAGGTTGGCGGGGCGGTAATTCCCCATACACCATTGGCCCTTCCCAATTCCCATTTTTGCCCCCATAGGGCTCAATGGAAATGGGGAAGGCGGTAGTTACCTCCAAGGTCCCTTTGCGGGTCCCGTCCTTAACGGCTGGTGAAACCAGCCGTTAAGGTAGGGACCCGCAAAGGGACCTCGTAATTAGGCGGTAAGGGGTTAACGGCGCTGCCACCTTTTACAGTGCCGTTAACCCCTTACCACCTGGGTCATAATGAGGCCCATTGTCATCTCTATGGGGTACATCATATATGTTTTTCTCAATGGATTACTTTTCACAAAGGCTCTTCGTGGAATAGGCACCATCACTGGTGTCGTGCATGTCGGAATGTCTGGCTTCCAGCATATAGGCAGGGTGGGGGCATGACTTCCTGCAGAGGCGTTCAGCTGATCCTCTACACGCCCCTCTGGTTGATTCATTGACCTTTCCTTCATCAATCTTAACATCTTGGTATCCTCTCTTGAAGTAGTGCTTCTTCGGAGTCCAGATCTTTACCAATCCTTTCAGGGATCCTACAGATTTTACATGTTCATCAACACTCCAGTTCGTGCGGCTGCATTGTCAATTTGGGGACTACAATATATCCATCTTCCTAGATACTTCTTGTGATTTTTTGGAAGCAGGAACTTTGTTCCCTATGGTGCTAAGATGTTGGCCTCTACATATTTCCTGATTTCTTCATCTGTCAACTCCTTGGGTCCAAACCCTGATACAACATTGATCATGATCTTCATTCCTACAGCCTTCTTTGCTGTCTTCTTTCACTGTGTGATTATTATCCTGATCACACAGAATTCAAACATTATCATCACTAATACTGCTTCAAGGAAATTGAAGATGTTCGCCATCCATTGTGGAATCCATGAGAAGTTAGACACAAACTAACTGTCATCTGCAATATCTTCTGTCTCTTCTTCCATCTGGTCATCTAGTTTCATCAGCAATGTTATGGCCTCTGTCAAGGTCCCATTCTCGTCATCATGAGAAGGTATGACCGTGCAACATGATAGCCCGGTTTTTGCGGATGCTCCACCATCCATTGCTGTGATCATATCAAGGACATATCTTTTTCTGGAGGGTCATAAGTCGTACGGCCCTCAATTCTTCCTTGATAGCGTTGAATCCCTGTATGGTAGTGTTGATCGTCTGCAGGAGCTCCCAGCGAGTGATTTGCAACCACTTCGCATTGGCCTTTATCTCGATCACTGGCATAAAGATAATCACAAATATTGCTGAAGTGTGGCTGAACAACCTGTGCTCAAATGGAATACAATCAAAGGCTTCAATTGATTTTCCTGAACAGTAATTCTCCCTTCTTGTTTGACTGAGAAATTCAAGTGCTCTTCTCCTCAAATGGGCATCTGCTTTTGGAAACTCTCCAATATTTAGGTCACTCTTAGCAATCACTAATGCTAGAACATGGATAAGCACTATGGAGCATGTCCCTCTACCCAATCCTTGGGCAGCTTCATGTAGGCTCTGGGCCCACAAGCCCAATAGTGGTCAATCTGGACGACTGTTCCATCCTTCATGCCTGGTACATCAATAATTCGGCCACACTTGTGATTCTCTCCCACTTTTCTCATGCCATTATTTCTGAAACACAAGGATGCACTTGCTAGAGGTATTATCTGCAATGTTCCTCCTTTATCGTCAACCCATGTCAACAACTTGTAACCGTCGACCAGTGATTCTTGCATTCATTCTGTGCAGTGTCTATAACTGGCTCGAAATATCCAGTTAATGCTGGTGCCTTACAGACAATCAGGCCATCAGCCCATCCTTCTGGAGTCAGCACTGTTCCTTTGATTTGCAGTTGATCAATTTCCCAACAACTCTGTATCTCTTCTTTATTCTTTCCTTGACAATTTAGCGTCTTGTTTTCTTCCCTTCTGATTCCTGCTCTGCATATTCTGGGCTGTTCATATCTTATTACTAGATTCCTTGTTTCTGGCTTCTCTCTTGTCTTCAAATCTTACACATAATTATCTTCTCTTTTACTCGTCACTTGAGTCACCCATACTAAGGATGCTGTTCGACCCTGGAACTGTCCTCTTGTCATGCAGAGTGTGAGATGCGTTAGGCAATGAGCTTTTTGCACTGG
This sequence comes from Ambystoma mexicanum, assembly GCF_040938575.1. Taxonomy (NCBI): domain Eukaryota; kingdom Metazoa; phylum Chordata; class Amphibia; order Caudata; family Ambystomatidae; genus Ambystoma; species Ambystoma mexicanum. The sequence continues at coordinate 775,245,882 of NC_090937.1, forward strand.
TACTTCTGTAGCTATGAACAATTTGGAAGTACCCATGGCATTTTGTATGAGAGCGCAGACATGTAAACTCTCCTTAGATGTTCTCTCTCCCACCTTTTTCAAGTGCTGATACCACATGTTATTGCCCAAGTGTGCTGTACTATCTAGATCTAGATAAGTGTTTATACCATCATTGTCTTCCTCTGCATTTCTTTTGTGTCTTCCCAACAAAATGTTTGCAGCCCATGACACAACCTTAAAGCAGCCTTACTCTGGGGAGACAACACAAGAGGCCTTGACTCATTGGTAATAGGCAAATCAAATCTGTGTTCTGAGACCGACTCCCCTGATGCTTGAGTTGATCTGAAATGCAAGAGATGCTAGAGGTCATACATGTCAAATATTCACGTAACTCATTTCCTAACTTTTTTGTTGTACTCTGGGCATCACTTTTACCCCTCGACGGAGGAGTCAAAGGCGTTTTTATTCACATTCCTGTCACTAGCTAGTGGGGTGTGAGGTGATGGTACAGAACAGGCTGATTCGTTAGGGCATATGAGGCTAAGGCCAAACAATGTAGCCATCCCTTTTTCAAAGTCAATTTAAACTTGGCAATCCTTTCCTTAAGGAAGCCGTCGAGTCTCACACATATCCTGTTTGGTTGCAGGTGATAAACAGAAGAATACTTGTGCTTAATGCTCAACAATAGTCCTATCTGTTCAAACACTTCATTGACAAAATGTGGCCCATTAAAGGATCTCAGCACTTGACACACTCCCCATCTTGGAAAGACTTTAAGTACTAAAAACTTCAGTGCACAAGTGGTGTGAGGGTGTGTACGCAGACCTGCTTCGATCCACCTGGAGAAAGGACACACTACCATTATCCAAATATCTGTATCCATTATACACCTGCAGCATATCAACATAGTCAATATCTAAATGCTGAAAAGGACCATTCGGTCGAGGAATTACTCCTCTGATCGTTCGCAGTGTATGCCCAGCGGTAAACTTTTGACATACAATGCAGTTTACTACCTAAAATGCAACATGTTCTGACAAATTTGGAACAAATCAGTCTTCCACAATTGTTGCAGCAAGACTTTCCCTAGTTACATGCGCAGGGTAGTGCAGCTGTTCAAGCGCTACCTTTAGGAATGCTACTGCATCACCAGCTTTCCAGTGCTATCCTGTCACCATAATGCTTCAGTGGGGGATAAAGAACACCCCCTTCATTTCCATAATTCCTGCTCTTCCTGTGATGCGCTTCCTTGAATCTCCATTAATTGGGTTTTTCGCAACTGATTAAACCCTTCTCGCATTAGCATAGTCATAGTCATTCCTTTTTTCCCTCTTCATCTGCAGCTTCATTGCCACAAGAGACAAAATCTGTTTGCTTAGTACGCGCTGCACATTTAACTATTGCTATTGCTGCTGGGAGCTGTAGTGCTTTAATAAGCCTGTCCAAAAAGGATGCGTGTTGCAAAAGAGTGCCGTCCCCTCGGAGGTAGCCACTCCTTTTCTAATGTGCTAACCCTGCATGTACAGTTCACATCACATAGGCGGAGTCACTGTACAATGTTACTTCCTGTTCATGTTTTTCGAGCGTGACAATAAGCGCTACCAATTCTGCTGCTTGTGCTGAAAAATGAGAAGGTAGCCTTAAGCTCACCACAACCTCAAACTCCCTGTTTTCCTTATGCCTTACTACAGCTGCGCCAGAATGCCTTTCTCCACTTGTTTGATTGATTTTTGAAGGCCCATCAATAAAGAGGATTTTCCCCCCTGGCAAGGCGTTCTCCTTCACACGTGTTATATCGTCATAATATTCAATGTCGTTTTCACATTCATGCGCATGCTCGACCTCTATCACTGGCTCGGCTACAAATGTGGCAGGATTCACTATTTTCAATCCAAGAATTTTGATTGCTGGGTTTGAGATCATGACTTCATATGCAGAAGCTCTATGAGATGTCAATGTACCTTCGGTTTCTCTAAAATGGCAAAGCATCACAAAAAGCATCATAGAATAACATATTTCAATATTTGTATACTTCCAAATTGCGAACGCGGCGTCTGCCAATGACTGTTTGCAAGGAAAATGCCCTTTCATAACTGGGTTTAAAATCACCCTGTAATATGCCAGAGGTTTGTACCCTAATGTATTCCTCTGTGTAAGCACTGCTGTCAAAACGGTCCCATTTGTGTGCGAGAATAAGAAAAACTCCTCAGCATAATTGGGAATTCCTAAAACAGTAACTATACAAATTTCTTTCTTCAAATCCTTCCTCCACCTCCTCAGTCTGTTCTATTGTCAACTTGTTCACCTGTTCTTTCTTTAAAGCCTGCAAAAGGGGTCTTGTGTATGAACTATAATCAAACACCCAGGCTCTAAAATAATTACACAGCCCCAAAAACATTTGCATTTGTTTTACTATGTGCGGTTTTGCGGTTTTCATGATCGCCTCAGCTCTCTCAGGTGTTACTTTCTTGCTCTCTTGTGAAATCAACTGGCATATGTATAAAACCTCTTCTTGACAGTACTGTAACTTCTCTTTATCTACCTTGTCTGCACTCATCCTCTGTAGTGCTACAAATTAAAATGTCATCTACATACTGAATCACAGCACTTTTCAAATCAGTATTGCCTAGGTCCATCTGTAGGACCCTATTAAAGATCAATGGGGATGGGAACTCACAGTACCCTTGATGCAGCCTAGTATGTTTCAGACAGGTTTGGTGAAACATAAATTAATTCAAGTCTTGTGAGTCTTTGTGCAATGGTATGGAGAAAAATGCATTTTTCAAATGTATCACTGTGAAATATCATGCTTCCACTGGGATACTGCATAGTGTCATCGCTGGATTAGGAAACTAAAGGAAACTCTGCATTTACAATCTGGTTAATCGGTCTCATGTCCTATATGAATCTCCATCACCCTCCCTTTGATTTTTTCACAGTATGCACTGCAGTATTACACAATGATTTTGACGCTACCAGAATACCTTGTTCCATTAGTGCTGAAATAGTCTTGAAAATGCCCTCATCAGCCTTTTGATACATGGGGTACTGTCTTGCTTGTGGTAAAATTGCCCCTGGCTTCAGCTTTATTTTAACTTCCCCTATCCCCTCAATAGGCCTACGTCATAAGGGCCTGTAGTCCATAAAACACTTGGCACCTACTCCAAGTCTTTGTAAAAAAATGCTGGGTGCTGCCGCATTATCACCATACGCTGTGCAATCCCCCTTTTCTGTATTCTAATCCAATATGTAATGCTCATAGAGAACACTACTTCATCATCTGCTGGGTCATCTCTAAACAGGTCATCATCAGAAATATCAGTCAGCCTGCACCCTTCTTCAGTAGATATCGCTCTTCTACGTGGTCTACCCTCATCGTCTGTTCCTTCAAGCATTGACATCTCCCCTCATACTATGGCTGCATCTAATTCTAGAGGGATAATCTGTCCCCTCTCTTCATCCATGGGTATATGTGGTCTAAACAAGAATTCATCAGGTATCATCATAGTTCTTCCCACTAAGCCAGGTAGCCATGTCAACAGAATGCTCACCCCATAAAGAAAAACCTCAGGCTCGACTGGTACTCCTCGTAGAGCCACTTGCCCTGTAAATGGCGATATAAATTCACCCACATTCACGAAATGTATTCCAGGAGTGGAACACACTATCCATTTGTCAGTAAAAGAAATCGTCATGTTAAGTTTTGTCATCAAATCTATTCCCAAAATGTTAACTGATGTCTGTTGTGAATACCACAATGGAACAGACATGTCACACTCTCCTATAGAGACAGGTAATTCGTCAGTAAAAGGAACTTGACTCATAGCTCCAGAGAATCCCTGAGCATTCATGGCAATTCCCGGCATTGGATATTTTCCCTCTCGTATACATGAACGAGTTGCCCCAGTGTCTACTAGAATAAAAAAGGATTTGCCTCCTATCGTCACATCAACCCTTGGCTCTTCTTGGGGGTCTGGTGTCACTGATAGTACTGAACACATCAGATCGCCCTGTGAGCTGTCCTATTGTGGATACATGCATACCCCTGTACCCATGAATGAATTTCCTCCCACCACAGTGACACCCCCTATTCTAGGTGTCAGCAATTGTCCCATGTTTGCATTCTGCTGTATCTGCCTAGGGGGATGCTGCGACTGCTTTTGCGTTGGATTCATTTGCGCTTGCTGTGGTTGCTGTGTCTGTTGTGCTTGCTGCGCTTGTGTCTGGTATACTGTCTGATCGTGGGTGAACCCTTCCCTAGCTTGTGAACTATATGCTGGAGGATAAGCTTCCCCCTCTTAAGAATTGCCCATTCTTTACATTCCCTTGGCTCATGCATACGTTCCCCAGAGCCCTGTCATCCCACAAGTCCAACATACAGGAGGAGCCAGTCTGGTTAGTCCCACTTAGTTGAACCCTCCTTGCGCATTCTGATTCTCATTGTGTGCATTCTGAAACCCACCTTGATTATTCTGGAAACCTCCCTTGCCTTTATAACACATTCCTCTACCTTGTGGCGCAAACTCATTCCCTCCTTGGTTCATCGGATGCTGATTATTCACCGGTGATGTACCCGCTGCTTGCTGTATTCCCAGCCCTTCTCTGCTTGTCAATACTGCCCCTTCTATGGTATATTTTGACAATTTTTTCTGAACTAATTTAGCTTCCTCAAGTTTTCTAGCCTCATCTCTCTTCTTATTTTTCTTCTGCAACAGCCGACAGTGATGCACTATTGTCAACTGTATTTCAGCCCATGGCTTTACTTCCATTCCCACTTGTTTTTTAATTTGCCTCTGTACTTGCTCGGGCAACCCTTGACATGAAATATGGTAAACTAATGCCACCGTTGTTTCCCACAGCTCGTACGTTTCAAGGGTACAATGTTCTTGAATATCCTGAATGTAAGCAAGAGGAACCTTGTCTTCTGTCATCTTTCGTGTCCTCATTGCACCCAGGTCTGATGTGTCAGGATGCTGCACCCTGAGACCCCTCCAGACATCTGCTCTGCAATTATTAAACAACGCTCCATCGTGTGCTGTGTTCTGTGCAGTCACACTTGAATAGCCTGCTCTCTTACATATGTCATCAGCTCTTTCCCCAAGAGTGACTGCTAGGAGACCCTTAATGTTCCCTATTGCCAAGGTATTTCCTCCTGTCATTTTTTCTAATTCATGAATCCATTTTTGCACACCCTGATGTTACACTCGAGAGTTTGCATCTTAAATTATCCTTATCCATCTGTGGCCATGGAATATTCTGTGCTCCTGCTCCCCCTTTTTCCAATAAGAGAAACTGTGTAAACCCTAACCCACAATCTGCTCCCATTGTCTGCCTATCCATATTAGGACAATGGTTCCTGACCACCTTCTCCCTGGCAACGATCTTAACCTGCTCACATATGGCAGCGATTCTCCCTTCTCACTATACGAGCATCCTCTGGGATGCTCTGGATATGCCATAGGGTCTGGCGTCCTATCCTTCTGCTGCTATAGATCAGACCATCTTACTTTCTTGTCTGCCTGCAAGCTTCCCTCAAGGGCACATGCATCTCCTATGTCTTCCCCACGGAAGAAGTCTCTTTCCTCGTCTGACATATCTAGTCCCCACTAGTGTGACTCTCATCCCTTTCACCCTTATCTAAGGTCAGTCTGCTTAGGGCTAACGCTCTATGGTAAATACAGAATGGGTTTTCATCTTCACTTCGTGGTTGAAATTTGGATTTGCCACTTTCGCTTAACTCTTGATAGGCCTTATTGATTCTGTCTCCGATACTTCCTATATCAAAGTTCTCTTCTAAGGCCACTCTAGATGGCCCTGACGTCGCTTCCTTTAACGGGAGGAACTCTCCCATTCTGTCCCATCGTATTGTTGGACTTGGCTCCATTAACTCCTTTTGAATTAAATCAATATCGTGCTCTCGCTGTCTTCTCTTTTGTTCTAGTTCTCCATCTAATTATTTTAGCTACTTCACTTCCCATCTAACTCTATCCTCTTCTTGTTTTATCTCTTCTCTTCTTACTCCTGCCTTAATTTCTTCCTCTTCCTTTTGTCTCTGGATTTTGTATCCCTTAATTTCTACGCTTCCTACTCTTCTCTTGTCCTTTCTTGCTTATCCCATTCTTCCATTGCTCTCTGTCTGTTGTCATACTTTCTTTGCTCCTCTGCCCTTTCTTCTTTCTTTTGTTGCTCCTCCTGGTACATCTATTCTAGCCGCAGCCTGCTCTTTCTTTTATGCTGATCTTCCTTTAATCTTTTTTTCTCATTCCCTCTCTTTTCTATCCTGTTCATTCTGATCTTCCTTTTGCATTACTTCTTTGATGCTTTTCCCATCTACCTCAAGTAATATCTGTCCTCCCATCCATTCATTCTGCATGAGCGTTACCTGGACAGCTTTGTCCTCCTCTCCCTTCCATCGCTTAATCTCTCATTCTATCTCTTTCGATATATTGAATCGCTCACTTTTCTCCTCCTTGTCCTACAAGATCTTAAAGATCTCCTCTTTTCTCTTAGTCTCCTCTGGACTATCGTCACTGCTATAAGCAGGCAGTTTGTATATCGGATTACTATAGCCTGTTGCCGCTTTCAATTCCTTTAAAGGATATAATCCTACATCTTCCGTACTTTAGTTCAGGTGAGGGGCAGATCTTCTCTCTCTTCCTAGTACATTTTCCAAAGCTCTAAAATAGCTAACCTCTTCTTTCATTTCTTTCCCGTGTATGCAGCGTACGAGTATGTAGTCATGTGTTGCAGACCGCTTTTGACAGCGATCCCCCTTGTGGCCACGCATGAACATCTTATCTGCCATCCCTTTCGCCCATTCTGCACTGTACTGTTTGAGCTTGGCATGTGCTTTGGCAATGTCTTACATAAATGCATCAGAGGAGTTATGTCTTCCATTGATATGATATGATATGATAGTTTATTTATTTAGAGCCTATACACCATGTGTTCCAAAGTGCTTTGTGACGAGTCTCAATTGACTGTCAATACTTACCAGACTTTTTATAATATACCTTCACCAAAAACAACAAATATGAGCGTGCTCCAATGAATTGCTGCTCAAAACCTATCCCTCTCAATAATCTCTATCTACCTCTCGGTTGGTACCAGCCATTTCCCTAAGTAGACAGTATAACATCTTGGCTTTGTCTCAATTCTCCCACAACTCTTGGTGTTGCTCCTCGACACCTTAATTCATCAAAAATACATAAACAGAGAGACTAGTCTACTCTTCACATAAAAACCTTGGTGATCACCCTTTTTCTCCTGCCCCTAATAAATACCCTGATCACAGAGTTTAAATTGTCTCTTTATGCAGACCTGTCCTGCACATAGCTATCTTAATCCACTGGCGTGTGAGACAACCTCTTCTAAAACCCCTTGGGTTAGGACTCTTTCTCACGCTTGTACACAATATTTCCCATTACTCCTGTTACTTTCGTTACTTTCATTACTTTAAAATTATCACAAACTTGTCTCCTTAGTTTGCCATTCCCCTCAGTCTACTCACCATTTGTTCATTTAGCTCAAAACCCTCGGTATCGTATCCTCCTCCAATTGACAATTTATTTGCCTTCCGTCCGCAAAGCGCCTGTGGAATCCAGGCAGGGTTTTCATCAAAGAGGGACACTGCTCACCATCTCGATTTTCTTGCAAGATTTCTATTTAGCCGCTCTCCACAGGAAATCCACGATCTTCCGGCTAGATGGCAGAGGATATCAGATCGTCCAAAGCTCTGGAGTCAACAGGTCAATGGGTCTTTACCAACCATCCAACATGCTACCAAGTGAACCCCTTAGGTCCTTAAATTCAGTAATGTGCCATGCATGGATGGGGATACAGAATAACTCCTACACCAAATGATAAGACCGACTCAGGAAGTTGGCAAAGCATCTCATCTGACTGTTTTATTATCAATTATCTAAAACAGGGACTTACAACAGACATCAACGGACGTCGCACAGTACATCTCTCAATGCATTTGATCAAAAACAACACTTTTATAGTAGTAACTCATCAATCGTGCCGTCATAATACGTGGCAAACTAAGAAAACCTACAAGGTGTTGTGGTTGGCTTAAGGGGAACATCTAAGTATACTTTCTATATAGGGATGGGTTGTGATTGGGTCTCTACATTCAGGTGGACAACGTATGCCCACCCCTAGTGCAAGTCATCTTCAACAGTTATTTAATACAAGGTATATCATTGGCTCTCAAACTATAAGGCCCTTTGTTATATGGCCGTCTACAATTGGTTGGCATGCTTGTGTCCTTCTGGAATATTCAGCTCACCAGCAGCACGTAAGATGGTACCCCAGGTGTCAATGGGTGGAGTTGACTGTGTCTCCCGACCCAATAAGCCCAACATCTCTCATTGTTCATGCCTTCTGAAATTCAATTTGTCTTTGAACTTGGCCATGAAAAGTATCCTTGCTCCTGAGAATACACAGGAGTGTAAGCATGTTCTTATCTCAAGTCTAGCGCTGCATGCCCAGTTTCTATTTCCATCTAACCCATGTGACATGTGACCGTGCTTGGGTTCCTTTTCTCGCATTTAATAGTATTAAATTAATACAACTTGGCACTCATGGTGTTTTTTCCTCGCACCTTAACAAGGAATGGCTCAGCTTCTCACATTCACTGTTCTTCAAGGATAGTTAACCAGTTCTTGGCAGTTCCAGCCTTTGACCTCAGGACAGACAGCCTTCTCGTTCTTTCCTCAATCTTCAGCTGTTGTCATGCTTCAACACAGCTTTTTGATCCTTCTTTCTCTATGGGTCTGAGATTACTAAAATTGTGACACCGAATGGCCAGATTCTATATAATGGGGCACTGCCTGCAGTCTATTCACTACGTATAGCTAGCCTTCAAGATTACTTAGTCTAATTGCCTTACTGCATCTGTACAGTTCTAAAATGGCTTGCATTTTACTGCAGCGCTCTTTACACGTGCAATCTGCATTCCGCCTACGAAAGTTCACTCAATTCCTTACTTCGTCATCAGATTCTATATGGTCCATACACCCTCTTCTTCAGTCACTCTTCTCAGTTTGTCATGCTTTCTTCTTGTGACATCACCACCTTCTCTTTCTCTCATCTTCATATTCCTTCGGGAATTTCCTCCAAGAGATTGTCATCTCTACGGGGATACATCACATATAGTTTTCTTAATGGATACCTTTTCCCAAAGGCTCTTCATGGATTAGGCACCATCACTGGTGTTGTGCATGTCGCTATTTCTGGCTTCCAACATATAGGCAGGATGGGGGCGGGACTTCCTGCAGAGGCGTTCCGCTGCTTCTCTACACTACTTGTGTGACCCTACCTGTGTATTCTGCGACCTAGGGTGAGTGCACTCTACTTCTCACCCTACTTGTGAAGCGCAATCTATTCTACTCCTTATGGCGGTTGCATCATCACTATTGTTTATACTGGTTGTTTACAGGTCACTTGTCACTCGTACCTTGGTTCACCACTGTGAACATCTGGGGGTGGGACCAAAGTTTGTGTTGATTTTATCTGTCATTACACATCCTCGTCAGAGACGTACACATCCTTGAGTCCCAACTAGCAAAACACCTACTTGTTAAATGAACTCAGTCTTTTTCAACAGTATATTGCAAAGGACTAATCTGCCAAGAGGACTGGTTAGGAACATATGTTTTGTTTTGATATCAATCATTTTTAGCAAATGGTATGACATTTTGTACGTATGTTCTGTAATTTTATGTGAAAAGTAATTTCTTTGTATGATTGACTTTTCACATTAATAATCTTTTATTTTTTTAAATACATGACTCTATTCTCTGCTTGACACCATGGGCCTTGCACAGATCATACTCTCTCCCATGCATGTCAAAGGTCACACACATAACCTCACCTTAATTTCCTTCCCGCTCCTCTCATGTTCAAACTCCCTTCCCTTTGACTGTACTGACCACATCACAATACTCCTTCTCAAATCACATTCAAAGCTGCACCACAAAGGCCAGGCTAAATGCTCTGTGTTTGAGCATGACTCATTCAAGAATTTCCTACTAGAGGCAACATTTGCAACATTCCCCGCCACAGGGAATACTTCAGTCCATCTGGATGCATTATACCACTTTGTCAAAGAATAAATGTAATTGCACCAAAGTCAAACCTTCTGTGCCCTGGTATACACCCAAGCTCGCTGCCAACAAATGCTTGATCATATCAGTTGAAAAGCATTTGCACAAGGGCGGCAGCACCGAGACACTCTCATCCCATAAATCCATGCCCGCCCAATTCGGACACATGGGTCCTCATTACGAGGAAGGTGGTAGGGGGTTAACGGGGCTGGTAGAGCTGCCAGCCCCATTAATCCCCTACCGCCTCATTACGAGACCTGCTTGCGGGACCCGCTAAGGACGCCTGGTAAAACCAGGCGTCCTTAGCGGGTCCCGCGAGCAGACCAGGATGCTAACAATGGGCCCGTCATTAACGGGCCCATTGTTAGCATCATCCCCATTGAGCCCTATGGGGGCTAAAATGGGAATGGGGATGTACCGGGTCTGGGTTCCCCGAATGGGGAAATACCGGGCCCTCCAAGGTCAGAATGGCCCGGTATTTCCCATTCAGGGAACCCGGACTCGGTACCCGGAATGGGGGTAGCCATGCCGCAAAAAGTGGCATGGCTACCTCCTGCCTCGTAATGAGGCCCCTGATCTCCAAGGTCAAGTCGACTTACTTCACCTCCACCACGGAGGCAGCTTCTAACAGTTGCAAAATCTTATTCAAAGTAGTTAAGCACAGACTGCAGCAAGCACAAAGCTGTCCCTGGGGTGCTGGATTCACAAGAGAAATGCAATGGAATGAATACCTTCTTTAATAAGAAAATTGATAGGATTTTAGGTCTCATCCACAACACCAGACAGAGTGATACTACCCACCCCTTCTTCCACTCCCATCACATCCCCCCCGGGCACTCCTGGACCAACATCCCCCTCATCTCTCCTAAGGCTCTCATGTCCCTTAAATCTACTGCTTACATTGACAAATTCCTCCTGGCCTCACTCCTTAAACAATTTACTGGCCCAGAGCTCAACCTATTCCTCAGTATTGTGAACAGCTCCCTGTTGAAGGCAGGACTAGGGTGACACCTTCTCAAAATCCCCTTGCTTAATCCAGAGGACCTAGCCAACCAATGACCCATCACAAGCTTCCCATTCATCTGGGAGCTTATTAAGAAGGATGTTGTAACCCAACTACTTGCCAAAATTGACCAACTTGGTCTCCTCCACATTAAATGGTCCAGCTTCCACCCAAACTGTAGCACCAAGACTGCAACCATCTAAGTGGTGGATGATGTGCTGCGAATCACTAACACCGGTGACTAAAGCCTGCTTGTCCTCTAAAACCTCTCGGCTGCCTTTGACACAGTGAACTACCTAACACTCTTCTACCTCCACACCAACATGGTGGGCTTATCGAGAGTGTCCTCAAATGGTTTGCATCTTAACTATACCAAAATGGTAAGATAATGAATTGTGTTGGTTCCTGTAATTTTTTGCGTGTTAATATTTATTGGAATGCAAAGAACTACATGATAGATTCATTGGAATCCCTCGGGGCAATTATAGAAGAAGCATATCAACTCCACCCTGATGTAGTGGTTGAGGGGATTTTAATGTTGAAATTCCCCCAGAAAATGGGAGGGAAACATACCCTTGGAACAGAATATCGTCTTATAAGGGGAGATCACATTAACAAAATTGCCCTTGGACAACTGTTGTGTAAATTCTTTGAAGAATGGGGATTAATCAACACTGGAGAGTTACATGATGTTTCGGCGGATACAGCCACATGGTTTAATGGCAAGTTCACTTCTAAAATCGATTATATTTATCTTTCAACTCCTCTATATGGCCTTGCGAATTCATTGTGCATGAGGAAAACTAATTGTAGTGATCACAAGATCCTGGAGGTACGAATTGAGGGGATGGAAACTGTTGGTGAACCTGTGACATGTACAAATACATATGTGGTTAATACGTCCAGGAATCATATCACTTTGGACAATGACAACAAGGCTAAAATGAATGCTGTCTTTCAAACTGATTTCCATAACACGAGCCTTGGGAAAAAGGTAATCTTGTATAGTGCTGATGCCTTTGATCATTATATTAAATCAACTATCGAACAGACAGTCTCTGTATCCACTATTAAACAAAGGAAGATAAAGCATTTACATATCTACGATGCAGCAATCAGAACATTTAAAAACAATCGAGGCCCTGGGGAAAAAAATTAAGAATAAATGGAAGAATAAAATCAAAGCCCAGAAGGCAAAGATGTATCAGGCGGATGAAGAAGCTATGTTGGCAGCCCTAAGGGATCCCTTCGCTAGATCTTTTTGGGCCCTAATAAGTAATCAAAATGTGCACCAGGCCCAAGTTCAAACTTGTGCAATATCTGAACAACAGTGGAGGGGTCACTTTGGTACTGTCTATGCCCATTCTAAGACCGGGAACCCATTGCCAAATTTGGTTATTCATCATGATTGGGACTTTCCATTTGAACAAAATGATATCAAATTGTTGATAGCTAAGGCATCCTCTTCTAGGGTGGGTGCCCAATGGGTTATCAAATATTATTTTCAAGGATAACATGAATGTCTGGGCAAACATTTTATTTATGCTGTACACTGATATGGTTAAGGTGCGAGAAATCCCAAATTCATGGCATATCATATATAGTCCCAGTTTACGAAAAAGGTGACAGGTCATCCTGTCAGAACTGATATAATATTGTTTCATCCTCATTGTATATGTTGGCCTATGCCCAGTCGCTTTGCGAGGAAATCCGTATTACAAGGTCGTGACCTTTAGTGAATCAAGCCTCCATTTTAGGTTAGAGCCGCCATTTTAGTTTATTGTACAAAGTCACCCTGTGGCCTAAAATGGCCGTCTTGTGTTCTCTTGTTCTTGCTTTAACCTCTGCAACCTCCAGAGGAGAGTTAATGTCCAACCTGCCTTCAGGCTACATGTTAGGGTCATGTAGACCTTGTCCTTTGTTGACCTCAGGATCAGGGGATTACTTGAATTGGCGATGTTAACCTACAAGTATACAAGAACAATAACGCTATCTAAACACGACATGCGAAACATTTGTTTGGTCTGTATTAAAGCAAAATGTAAAGAGTATAAAGTTAGACTTAGAGAATAATAGTGTTTGTTAGTAAATGTATTAAAAAGTAAACCGCATGCACGAGCTTTGTAAATTAGGAACGAACCTGGTGTAACCCTAGCCCAGTACATGATTAACTTGTAAGAGGCTGGACATCGTTATAACGAAACTGTATAAATAGGCTGATGTCCAGCTAGCAAATCCTGTTCACTGCTCACATTGAACCCTGCTGGTGGTCTCTGTGATGTACTGACGGCCAAATAGCTATTTGTGTACTTTGTTTGTAGACTGTACAGAATTGCAATAAAGATTCTGGGAATCTTTACAAGCCTGTGTTGGTGTATTTCTCTTTGCATGGTGTAAAAGCCTTAATATTGTATTTTCTGATTCCACAGATGGCGCCCGAATAGGGACCCTCAAGATCGACTTCGTCTCGTTGAAGGTTGGCTGGGCTATCGGCCCGGGATTGGACGGTGCCAACAGAAACAGCCCCTCTGGACGAGAAGTGAATTCCTCGACAGTACTGCACGATCCGATCCCTGAACGGTGAGCTGTAGCCCGAGACGAGGTCTTGACAAGGGTCCATATATCGAGGTGGGTAAATTTGCCGAAATCACCAGACGCGTGCATCCTTAGCATTGTCCTTAGTAACCCGATCGGGCCTCTCAGTCCTTTGGTCAGGTGAATCGTGACCCGATTCTTAATTTAACCCTGACAATTTGAATTTGGCGCATTGTACTCGCGAGCACAATTATTTGACCAGGTAACACCAGAACTTTGATATGCCTGGGAAATTGTCTGCCTGCTTTAGGGCATTATTCCGCAGCGACAGACAATCTTTGGAAGATAGCCGTCCCGCACCACAGGTGGGGTCGCCGGCATGTACTATGTACTGTAAGATATGCTTTGGTAGTATAGCATTTAATGACATTTGGCACAGACAGACCAGACATAACTCTAATCTCTGGTGGCCAACCAATGGTAGCTTTTAAATCCCTCGTATAGAATATCTAGAGTCTGTATTAGTAAAGAAAAAGGCTAGACCTGCAGCATTTGACGCATTGCATAGTTGGAAAACAGAAGCTTTGCAGCAACAAAAGAGTAGAGAGAAACATATGGTAGACATATGACATGTGTCGAAAGGCATGTTTATACGATCAAAATAAACAATTGGAGTCAGTTAGGAACACGAACAGGGCGTTTCAATTAGGCATTCAGAAAATTTACCCTTCAAAAGATTTTCATACGTCAGATGAATTGATTAATAAACTTTTGCATGAACGAAGGCCCGGTGCCTCCGCGCCACCTCCGTACATCCCTCCTCCTGGCACTTTGCTCCTTCCCATTGTTATTCCTCCTCCTATAGTTCCTCCGGTCCTCCCTGTTGTTCTTCCTGTTGTTCTTCCAGCCGTTGCTCCTTTGTCTGCCCCCTTGCCTCCACCTGTTGATATTCAGAATGTGCCTACTCTTCCTTTTCCAAGTGATTCTGCACCGCTTGTAGTAGACCAGGGAGCGGGATCAAAGGTTGTGACTCGTAATACTGTGTCCCCAGAAAAAAAGAATGAATTGATCGCTTGGGCTAAACATTGTATGGAGAAGGGTGAACAAGCTGATGTTTTTTCCACGCTCGAAAATTTAAAAGGTATTGCTGAGAAAAATGTTTTTATTGAAGGATTAGGGATTCATTTGAGTATAATGTGGAATAGATTAAACGATGTAGATTTCCCACAAGGGTTACAGGATTTGAACACCCTTAGCGTTGTCCAGAGATACTGCGGAGAAGGTATATGAGCATGTTGAGAGGATTTTTGTGTATAGGAAGGAGTTGGAAGAGTTACAGAATGAGGAAGCAGAAGGTGATAGTTTAGGTATTATGTTCTTACAGAAACGGTTTTCTCCTCACCGTGAATTAAAAGGTGAGGAAGCACAAATTTGTACAAAGGATGCGATAAGATGGATTTCGGATATGTCGATAACTCCAGATGAAGTATATGACACATATAGTCAGTATACGTTAGAAATGCAAAAGAAAGTGATACAGGTTATGGTAGAATACCTGCAGAATGAGTGTGTAAAAAGAAAGATTTGTTGTCCCGCAGAATTGTTGAGTGTTTATAAGAGAGCCTTGTCGATTGATACTTCTTCGACTGCCTTAGCGCTTGATTTGGCTCTGTTGCTTAGTAAGCGTTCGGAGCTGCCTACTTCTCAGTTGCCTATGAGGTCGCTCCGACATTTGTCCCGAAAGTTGAGATTGCGGCCGATGCTGCACGAGGAATACTCGCGGTGGACATCCCTGCACATTACGCATCGCAGTTTGTTCACGTCCCGTTTTCAAGACAGGAAATGAACACCATAAAGCAATCTATTCCCGGTGTAAGAAAGAATGTGACCGGCTTCTATAAAGAAATAGAGTCGGTCTTACAGTCATCGGTATTCACCTTAAGTGATATTGATTTATTATTTCCCGTACTCCTGCCAGTTGATTTGTGGAAACAGATTAGGACTGTAGATGATGTACCTGGGTTAGGAGATACATGGGATAACATGGTTGGGCTAGATAGAGAAAGACCAGCTGGCGAGCGACCGCCTCAAGTGATATTAACTTTGCCTGATAGGATTATTGTAAAATTGAAAACTATAGTTCCTGAAAAAAGAATCATTTTGGACAAGCTTACGGCCTGTGTCCAAGGAAAGTCTGAGGGTGCTACCGATTTCTTCAATCGGTTTGAACAGGTATTTTCAGATTTCAGTGGACAAGACTTAGGCACAGAGTCAGGGAAAAGGCTGTTTGTCGACAAATTTGTACGTGGATTGCTGCCTGACATCCAGTTACAGATAATGTCTTCCAAAAGCACTTGGCAGGCGAAGTCTCAATCAGAAGTACTGCATATGGCTCAGTACTATGAAAATCGTGTGAATAATGAAAAGGAAAAACTTGAGAAAAAAAAGGGTGACCTGAAAACAAAAGTCCTATTACAACAGATTGTTAGAAACCCTAGAGGGGGGTAATCAATTTAGAGGTCAGTACATTCCACAGGGAAGTACGCCCCTGACCCCGGTAACCATTAACCAGTGTACCTATTGTCGACAGGAAGGCCACTGGCGCGCACAATGTCCGACCTTGCAGCAAAGGTCATTTGGGAACATGGGTAGATGATCCAGACGTCGCCCAGGTGCAGGGGGCCCTGGCAGAGGTCAGTTTGCACCAGAATCACAGCAACCTCCTTCACAGGATAAGCAAGTTTCGAATGTGGATAATAGAAACATTTTGATCACCCTTCTGCCGCGTACCTCTCTGAAGAGCTTCCTTTTGACAATATTCTGTTTCGCTAGGATTGCCCGAAGCAGGATTTGGAACCGACGCCTATTCCCGTTCATCAGAAAGGCCCCTACGTTGAGATGCCGGTGGGAAATAGGAAGCTTCTATTTTTAGTAGATACGGGAGCACAGAAATGTTCCATTGACCATTCACGAGTTCCAAATATTCCCCTGTCAGGGCAGTCCAACGTTTCCGTAGGGTTTTCAGGCACACCTGTAGTTTGTCCGGTCTCTTTGCCGTTACCGATAACACTGGGTCCTTTCACAGAGCAGTGTCCATTTCTACTTACCACAAACTGTGGGGAGAACTTGCTGGGGTTAAATTTGTTGAAGGAATTGCATGCAGTAATACATTTTTCTCCGGACGGAGTTCGGTTAACAATTTCACCTCAGCAATCACTCGCCTCTCAGTGTTTGACTCGACCTTTACCGCCAGAATTCAGTAATATTCCGGAATGCTTATGGGCAATTGATGATAATGATGTGGGCATTCTTCAAATTGAGCCTGTTAGAATTATTCTGAAACATGGAGTTAAATTGCCTCGCATCCCACAATATAAGATCTCAGTTGAAGGCGAACAGGCTTTGAAATGTATAGTCTCTGATTTTGTACATCGTGGAGTAATTGAGGAAATTATGGGTAGTTTGTGTAACAGCCCGATTTTGCCAGTATACAAGAAAGGTGATAATGCGATTCCCTTTCGGTTTATAATTGATTTACGTGCTATTAACAAAATTGTGGCTCCTCAATTTCCTATTGTACCTGATGTTACAACGATACTAACCATGATTCCAGCTTCTGCCACTCACTTTAGCGTTGTTGACCTCAAAAACGCGTTTTTCAGTATTCCCATACACAAGGATAGTAGGTATTTGTTCGCGTTTACCCTAGGTGGACGCTCATTCACATTCACTCGTGCACCACAAGGGTACACTGAGAGTCCAAGTATTTATAGTAGGGCATTAAAAGAGCAGCTCGACACTCTCGAGTTGCCTACTACTTGCACGTTACTACAGTTTGTAGATGATCTCCTCTTGGCTGCTGATTCTGAGAGTGCCGGTAAAGAAGGCACTGTGTTGTTGCTTTGTCATCTAGCGAAACATGGCCACAAAGCTTCATTCAAAAAATTCCAATATTGTTGTCAGGAGGTCACCTATTTAGGCTATCTCCTGTCAAAGGAGGGAAGACGGTTGACACCTGAACGAATAAAGACTATTTCTGGCATGTCTGTCCCAAATACGCAGAAGGAAGTTAGAGCCCTGATAGGTTTGTCTTCTTACTGTAGATTGTGGATCCCTAACTTTTCGTTAACGATTAAACCAATGCTGGCTTTGACAAAGAAGGGCATTTCTTTGCCATTGCCATGGACTTTGGAACACCAGACAGCATTTGACTTGCTCAAAACCACGCTGTGTTCAGTGCCGGTTTTAGGAACTCCAAATTATGAGAAGACCTTTGTGTTGTATGTGCATGAACGTGATGGATGTGCTTTGGCTGTGTTAACGCAGGAACATGGAGGGAAGAATAGGCCGTGCAGCTATTTCTCATCTGCCCTTGATCCTGTTGCATGCGCTTTGCCGAGATGTTTGAGAGCTGTTGCTGCTGCTGCTGCGCCTGTAAAACAGAGTGAGGGAATGGTCCTGGGTCATGCGTTAACCCTAATGGTACCTCACTCTGTAGATATTTTATTGAATAGAACTCAAACGCAACACCTCACTTCCGCACGATTGACAAGATATGAATTGATCTTGTTTGCTCCCCACATTCAAATTCAGAGGTGTTGTGTATTAAATCCGGCTGAACTTTTACCTGTCCCGCAAGATACTGTTGATGGTGACGAAACGTCACACGATTGCCTTTATGCGACAGAACAAGAGACTAAAGGTAGAATCGATCTGAAAGACACGCCTTTGAATAGCTCACAAGGAGAGCTATTTTGTGATGGCTCTTGTTTTAAACTTCCGAATGGTACATCAACGGCTGCTTATGCCGTTACTACTTTAAGCACGATTGTGGAAACCAAAAGAATTATACATAATTCCACGCAGGCCGCAGAAATTATAGTGTTAACTCGAGCTTGTGAACTTTCTGAAGGGCGCACAGTAAATATATATACTGATATTCAGTATGCTTTTGGGGTGGTTCACAACTTCGGTAGACTTTGGAAAGAACAAGATTTCTTGACCTCACATGGCACGAAAATTCAGCATGGCACTTTAATAGTGCAATTACTTTCAGCACTCGCACTCCCTGTTCAGTTAGCCATTATAAAATGTGCAGCACATCAAAAGGTTACAGATGATATAGGAAAAAGGAATGCTTTCGCTGATCAGATAGCTAAGCAAACTGCCACTGATTTTAGTTCAGAAATGTATGCTGTAAGAGAAACTGTAAATATTTGCACTTTTGGTGAAAGTATCGATTCTGTAAAAGACATTCAAGCAGATGCTACTATAGAAGAAACAAAGAGATGGGTCGAGGGTGCCAGAAGGTTGGATGATGATGGGTGTTGGGTGGCCAATGTTGAAGGAAAATGGTTACTCTCTGACGCCTACATTACAATGATGGTTATTATGGCTCATGGTCCGACACATGTCTGCGCGCGTAAATTGACTAAAATGCTACACAGTGTCTGGGCCAATGATAAGATTTTCAAAACTGCGGAGCGCTTTGTCCAAGGGTGCATGGTCTGCTTACAGCATAATGTAGGAAAAGGTACCTCCACTCCTAGAGGAAGTTTCGCTCCACCTTCTGTTCCGTTTGAGGTTATTCACTTTGATTTTATTGAAATGGAACGTTGCAATAATCTTAAATATGTGTTGGTTGTCATTTGTGCTTTTAGTAAGTGGGTTGAGGCCTTCCCTGTTAGAGATGCAATGGCCATAACCACGGCAAAAACTCTGTTGAAAGAGTTTTTTCCTAGGTTCGGGCTGCCGAGAGTCATCTGGTCGGATAATGGGCCACACTTTATCGCTGCTGTAATCCTACAAATATGCAAAGGATTACAGATTGATAAACGGTTCAATTCGGCCAGACATGCTCAAAGTGCCGGATTAGTGGAAAGGCATAAGGGCATTATAAAGAACAAGGTCGCTAAAACGTGTGCTGACACCAAGTTAAAATGGCCGGACGCCTTACCGATCGTGTTGCTGTCGATGAGAACAACCCCTCAAACTAAGACTGGGCTCTCTCCCTTTGCGGTGGTGATGGGGAGGCCTGCTAATATTTGGGGTATGCCAAAAAGTAGCTAGTTGTGGGATATAGAGAATGTGCTTCTTTCAGATTACTGTAACCAATTGACTAAAAATTTGTTTTCAATTTATCACCAGGTGCGAGAGGCATTACCTGTACGTTACGAGGGTCCTGGTCACAGTCTACGCCCGGGGAACTGGATCCTCACAAAAGGTTTTGAGAGGTCGTCTTGCCTTACACCTCGGTGGAGGGGTCCCTACCAGGTCCTGCTTGTCACCCAGACTGCTGTGCGAAGAAACTGGATACACGCGACGCACACCAAACGGATCCCGCAGCCCGTGCCATACGATACAGAAGACACAGAATCCCTTTCCACTGCTGTAACCAATGTGCCCGAAACAGCAATAATCGTCACGAGAGTATCGGAGACCGTTCCAGAATTCGCAAGGCCAGACAAAATGGCCATCTTGTCTCCGCACTCTCCAACAGTGGTACTTCCGGATCAATCATTTTCTGATCCCATTTCCGTTCACTCGCCACCTCCAGTGCGAAGTGACGACATTTTGCTTTCTGGTCCTTCAGCTCCAGAAATTGTGAAATATAATTTACGTCCTAGGAAATAGACGTACAACACGGTTTGACTGTGCGATTGAGGAAATCATTTGAGAGTTTGCCTTTTGGCCCGACTATATGGAAGGATTCTGTTGGCTAAGGGTTGTCGGAAAGACATTAAGAAGACGCGCGACTGGAGTCGCCAGCAAACGAACAATTGGTGTTTTTTCGATTGAAGACTACAATGTCTGCACCCGCTACCGCTCGTACCGAACCTTTAGATAAATATGTGACTAGCAGAGACAATGATCAAGCATGCAATGGGACCCCCAAAGTGTATTGTTGCCTTTTTGTAATAATAACTGGGTTTTTAGTAACTGTTGGTTTTGGGTTATGGTATCTGGAGGAAGCATATCCGCTAGAGGACTTTTTACCTATTGAAAATGTATCTGTTTTCCCCAGTACTTCCGTGCAATTGCATACTTTATCACCTAGAGATTCTTCGCATAGGCGGAACTATCAGAATAATACCCTTTTGTTAATAATGAATGCCACTCATGCAATTTTAAATAGGACCAATTGCTGGATCTGTTCACATCTACCGCAACATGGGGATAAGGGGCTAGGTTGGTATATTCATCCTTTACCTTTGACAACTGCTTGTTATGCTTCTCTTAGAGCACTATTCTTTGGCCGATGGAATGACAGCATCTCAGGGAACTTTGATGGTATAAATCTGAATAGTTTTGAAAAACGTGTTTTGATGCCCCTGGGATGCTCGCTTTTTGCAAATAGGAGTAAACCAAACATTGCTTCTGTTAGGCCCTCTGATACATTGTCTCGTCCTTTTCAGTCTTTGATCTCTTTCAAAATGGCTCCTATAAGCAATAAGGATGCCACGCCTCCATCTTATTCTGTTAATCATAGCCCCGATTCAGTATCCTTCTGCATACAGAGGAATGGAACACGGTCAAAGGGTAATTCTAGAAAATGCGCCAACGTTGCGAATTTGACTAGTGAGAACAGACCTCTGTACGTAGGCAAACCTGTCTATTTTGTTAGCGGTAATGTGGCATTTCCATGGTTGCCCAGGGATTAGCAAGGAACCTGCTATTTAGGGATTCTATTACCTGGGGTATTTATTGCCACTACTGCAGAAATTTCAAAGACTCGTCCACGACAAGGTGTGAAAGGGGATACTCCAGTGCAAACTCTAGGGGACATCATGAAGTCCTTTGTGCCATTTTTTGGGCAAATTACAAATTCAGAAGATATCAGGGGACTAGCAAGAGTACTGGAGAGAACCATCAACCGGACCACTGACATACTCTATAACATGACGTTAGAACAGAAAGCGATAAGATTAGTGGCTCTTCAGAACCGGATGGCATTAGATGTCATTCTGGCTGAGCGTGGAGGAGTATGTAAATTAGTGGGGTCCGCTTGCTGCGTTTACGTACCAGACTCCTCTCCAATAATCTTTAGGGCTATCCAAAATCTACATGTTCTTAGTTCAGAAGTGCATGTTCCTGAGGGAAACTGGGAACTTAGTGCATGGCTTTGGGACCTCCTACGGTCGTGGGGATGGAAGTTGTTTTCGGCCCTGCTGATTATCTTGGGAAGTTTTCTGTTCCTTTGTTGTTGTATAAAGTGTCTCCCTGGTATATGTTCAGTATTAGGGGGGTGTTGCGTGCAAGCAACAAGTGTATTAGGGCATAAAATATACGCCCCAGATAAGGTTTCCAAGGAGTATGTGTTGAAAGAAACTCTAGTGTTTGATCTAATGGCAATAGATATGTCTGACAATGATTCGGGGTGTATAGACGTTGAAATGTGGAGTTAATCGCAAAATGATTGAAGGTAGTTTAGCGCTTGGCATAGGCCAAAAGGAGGGTTTGTCAGAACTGATATGATATTGTTTTGTCCTCATTGTATATGTTGGCCTATGCCCAGTCGCTTTGCGAGGAAATCCGTATTACAAGGTCGTGACCTTAAGTAAATCAAGCCTCCATTTTAGGTTAGAGCCGCCATTTTAGTTTATTGTACAAATGTCACGGGGCCACTCGGGACTGGTAAAGAAACTGGAGAGAGAGAGGCATGTATTACTACCTGCCAACCCTTAGTGCACTCCCAAGGGAATATAATCCCAAAAAATGTAAATGTGGCAGGCACGTGAGCTCTGATAAAGCTTCCACTGCTTGCGATTCTGAGTTTAGCTAAAGGTGTCGATCTCTTTTATCTAGGGTTCACAGTTGGTAGTGTAAATAGAGTGGTTGGATGTGTGATCGCTGCTACCCGATAAGGTTGCCAAGCAGTTGTGTTTACCTTTCTAAGTTCACTTCACAGAGTTTTACAATAAGTAACCTCTTCAACATCCGGAGGAGAGTTAATGTCCAACCTGCCTTCAGGCTACATATTAGGGTCATGTAGACCTTGTCCTTTGTCGACCTCAGGATCAGGGGATTACTTGAATTGGCGGTGTTATCCTACAAGTGTACAAGAACAATAACGCTATCTAAACACGACATGCGAAACATTTGTTTGGTCTGTATTAAAGCAATATGTGAAGAGTATAAAGTTAGACTTAGAGAATAATAGTGTTTGTTAGTAAATGTATTAAAAAGTAAACCGCATGCACAAGATATGTAAATTAGGAACGAACCTGGTGTAACCCTAGCCCAGTACATGATTAACTTGTAAGAGGCTGGACATCGTTATAACGAAACTGTATGAATACGCTGATGTCCAGCTAGCAAATCCTGTTCACTGCTCACATTGAACCCTGCTGGTGGTCTTTGTGATGTACTGACGGCCAAATAGCTATTTGTGTACTTTGTTTGTAGACTGTACAGAATTGCAATAAAGATTCTGGGAATCTTTACAAGCCTGTGTCGGTGTATTTCTCTTTGCATGGTGTAAAAGCCTTAATATTGTATTTTCTGATTCCACAATCCCCTGCAAATTATAGACCAATTGCACTCTTGGATGCAGATTCTAAGATTTTTTCAGGATTGGTACTAAAACACATCCAAGAATGGGCAGTGGTAAATGAGATTCTATCTTGTTTGCAATTTGGCTTTCGCAAAAATGTGGGCACTGATGCAGGGGGGCTACTAATGAATATTCTGCAGTGGAAAGCATGGAAACAAGGAAGTCCACCAGTTTAAGTAGCATCCATAGATTTGACTATGGCGTTTAATATGGTGGACAGGAGTATTCTCTGGGGGAAGTTACATCATATGGGATTGCCATCCTCCCTACTTTCGAAGTTGTACCATATACATGAAGGCACTAAGCTGCAGGTGTGTCTAAGTAACTCGGGATCATTATCGCAGGCAATTAATGTTACAAATGGACTGTGACAGGGCTGAGTTTTTGCACCAACAATATTTAATCTATATGTATCAGACGCAGGTGATGTGCTAGGGGAGTCAAGATATCTTGGACTGCCTACGCAGACAATTTTATGTGATTTGACCATACCCCCCACCCCGAGGATTGCAATGTTTAATACCAGCATTTAGAGATTATACAACTGCAAACTCGTTTATGATAAATGCGAAAAAAACGGTACTTTTACGGCTTCATTGCAGTGTAACTAGGGGAAACCCAGTATGGTTCCTGAATCATGAAAAGCTGAGTATGAAACCTCATCTGCGCTATTTGGGTTATCCCATTTTTGGAAACAAAAAGAAAATTAATTATAGGCAATTTCTGGATGGAAAGGTAAAGGTACAAATAGCTCATCTAAAAAAAAACTTATGCGAAATATGGGAAATTCTCAATTGTTCCGACTATGCGATATTATAAATGTAAACTGATCCCACACTTCTGTTATGGTCTTGAACTCTTTCCAAGATGGGCCATTGAGGAATTAGATAGATGTGAGGCAAGGATACTAAGATCTGTCTTTAGATGCTTACCTAAGTGTGTTCCGCTGGAAGCGCTGCGTTATGAGGTGAGTGGGCTCCATTAAAGGCATGGTCTAGTACATTTTTTTATTGTCCCTATGGGTCGGCCATGTTTTTTTAAGCCTAAGTGGCTTGATTTTAGAAAACTTTCCTATGGACCTTACCCGAGTTTTCGTCCATCAAACGCACGTGAAAACAAGCACCAGGGAGCTGCCATTTTCTGATAATCCTATCTTTTCCCCGATCGCCCTGGCTGACCTGCTTTTGCGCCACTAAATCAATTCCCCAGGCCCTGAGCCTGACATTATCAAAACATTCATATTCCCCGCCTCTCTCCGTGACGTTACTGTGCTGCGTAGGCAAACGCGCCCAGTCGTCTTCTGCGCGACTCCACACAGAACCCGGAAACCAACACAGATCAACTCACAACACAGCGCGCCACAATTCAGAATATGAAACTGTACTTTAAAATGAAACAGCAACACGGTACATTTGGTAAAGTACATTTATTTGACATTAAATGTTTAGAGAATATTCAGCAATTGCCATATGAACTCCGAAAGCCATTTATTTTCTTTTATCTTTATCCGCAATAACTGTTCCGTTTCATCTTGAGTCACGCGCTGTTCCTTTATGGTACACCGGGTGTTCATTTTCGTAAAAAGAATCACTTTGGATGCACGGTGAACCACAAGGCTGTTCCATCAACTAGGCACTAGTCCAGCCTAAAGGTTGATATGATGCTTCTAGCCACTAGTACAGCGTAAGGGCATGTGGGCCCTTGGCGATCGTCCCATAATATGGTGATCGTGCTCCAGTTGTTGACACGAATCTGCAGGTGTCTGCTGAAGAATCCATCCGCCGGTGTGTCTCAAACAGATGGCAGTGGCAGAATGGGATCAAATACCTGTTATGAAAACAAAAAAATTATAATTAGTCTCGCTAGCCGAACTTTATTAATATTACTCATTTTATTTATTACGGCCGATCAGAAACTATTTGCTTGCAAGGATAGTTCAATGGAGTATGTTCGTCTCTAAAATCAATGCGAAAAGTAACGAGATAAATCGAGGCCAACACACAATGATAAACAACAGTTAGTCTACATGCGTGAGGAATGATATGATATGGCATTTGTAACGCGCCTATACTCAAGTGTTTCTAGGCGTGATGAGGCAGGTGGGGAACAAGGGCAGACAGACAACGATCCTACTAGGCCAGGTGTCTTTCTGATCGCGCATGGGGAAGGGCTGTACATGGTTAGTTGAATACAAATTAAATAATAGGGCCAGCTGGTGGCAAGTGCAAGGTAAATGTCGGGAGAAGGGGCTGAAGGATACAGAGACAGTCCCGTAGTGCAGGTAGGCAGTGCAGGGAAAAGTGGCTGGGCCAAGGACCGAGATCGGTGAGACCAGTGGACCTGCATGCCCATGTGCCCACTACGAACACGTTTTACTTGCTTTTCCTAGCTCTTCATTCATTCATTTATTCATGCATCCATTCATTAAATCTTCATTCCGGTATAAAAGCGTGTAAAGATTTACTTACATTATATTTGAAATTTCCATTGTGTCTCTTCGTAATGCAGTCTGTAAAACAGACCGTGCTCTTGACAACGATTTTTCGTATACTGAACTAAAATGAAACTCGGTCTAGTTTCTGAATTTTCTGCCTTATCGTCTCTTACGTTATTGCGCACTCCCTTCAAATGTAGTTCTTTCGGCATGGTCCCTGTCTCAAGGTCAAAAAACAATAGACCCTTATACTTACAGTGCGACTTGTGGGCCTCATCTGGGCGCTGTCCTTCGCATTCTTTATTTGCAACATCACGTAGTAAAGAAATCTGTGAGAACTTGAAGTTTAGAAATCGTCTATGTAGTGCGCCTCAATGTGCAAATGCGAACTGGCTTCTCTCCCAAATGCCACGGCCCACTTGGCTGGCGCGTTCTAAGTGCCCCAATTTTGTCCCTGTTGTCTGCGAGCTTTGCAGCCCAAATTGAGACATTTAATTTTTGGCGGAAGGTCAGAGAAAGTATAAAGTACCACAGGAGTTGAGTTAAAAGTGAGATTTATTGTTTGTTTGTTTGTTTTATTATTTGCAATACGCAAGCCTCCCCTCCGTTAACAGTGCGCAGCATTTACATTTACATGAGATGAGACATGAGAAAAATATATACATACACATATGTGAGGTGAATAGAGAGAATTCAAAGATGACACCCAGCTTGTTCGCCACCCATGATGGTGAAGGTAGGGGTTAGGTTTACAGGTACACTGTACAATAACATTTATTTACAAAAAGACAATCGTATTGCAATTATTTTAACCGGGATTTGTACTTCACAATCAGCTGTGCTTCGGGTGGGCATGGCACAGTCGCAATGTTCGGTGGCAATGGATCACTGCTCTGCACAGAAACGTCCAAAATTCCATATCTGTGCTTCTCTAACACAGCAACAATAAGGCCTTTCACAAAGTCGA
This sequence comes from Ambystoma mexicanum, assembly GCF_040938575.1. Taxonomy (NCBI): domain Eukaryota; kingdom Metazoa; phylum Chordata; class Amphibia; order Caudata; family Ambystomatidae; genus Ambystoma; species Ambystoma mexicanum. The sequence goes on from NC_090937.1 coordinate 775,272,486, forward strand.
ACTGCATTTCATCATAGACTGGTTTGATCACCCATTGCTTACTTCATTTTGAAAACACCTTAGTGTAGCGAGGCATCCTTACTTTACCCTTAGTCCTAGATTGTTCACATCCGACATTGCTGTTATGGGCCAAGACTGCTAGTAGAGTGCGATGTTTCATGCCCCGAAAGCTAAAATGCAAGCGCTTTGGCCTGTACTTTAGGCACATATTGTGGAACACCTCCAAATCTCCTGTGTGACAGAATTCTGTCAGCCCTCTCAAATCTCTTGATAGAGTTTTGTAGAAAACAATCTTCTCAATGGCTTTGTGTGTCGGTGAAGATGGAATCAACCACTTCTTCTTCCGTGCCTCCAAAGGGACATGTTCACATTGGTGGAAATGTTCATTTGCTGTCCAGTGGTGAACGTTGGTACAGTGGTGCATCAGTGACCGCCATTTTTAAAGTAGTATTTCCACTGACCCCTCACAAGTTTTTGAGCTCCACCAAAGATGGTTGGTGATAGAATGTGACCACTGCAAAATACTTTCAAAACCTTTTTTTTTCCCTGCAGCCGAGATTTTCTTATTGATTGATTTAGCAAGATGCCATACGTCAAATTGATGTTTAATATGTGGGAACTGCTCTCCCATTGTCTTGACAATTGAAATGTGTCTATCCGTGGCTATGAGGTCGATGTGCATTCCCCTTGATTGTAGATATTCCACTGATTTTATAAATCCTAGTTTCTCCATGGCCACTGACGATGTACATTGTGTTATCTGCACGACCACCAAACTCACAATTTTCTTACTATCCATGTCCTGAAAGTGGTAGGTGCAGTACTTGGCAGAAAATCCATGGCTGTCGCACTGTCCATCGCCGGCTAGCCTGAATCGTTTGCCTTCGAATGTACTTGCTAGAGACAATTGTTCAATTTTCCAAGCATCACTAATGGCCGGAAACAAATAATCACGTTGGTATATGTAGTACAGCGCTTTAGAAATGAAATGGAGTCCCACAAACTGAAAGAAAGCCTCTAACTTTCTAAAACTGGAGCCACTAAAAAGTGATGCAGCTGCACACAGTAGATTGCCTGCTGGCAGTTTCCCCAGCATCGGTTGTGCAGACCATGAGAACCTATGATTTAATCTACAGGCGGCATTTATTTTGACGTTACTGCCTTTTATTTGACGAGTCACATTAATCAATGGCTTCCCACATACTTTCCCTCTAATGGAATGCACACATTTCAGCATACTTATAATTTCCATCAAACAACTGTCGAATACAATGTATTTGCTCTCTTTCATTAGACTGTCATCCTGCGTCAACGTTGTTTCGGCCTGTGACGTTGTGGAGATTTCAACACATTGGAAAGTAATATTGTTGATATCAAGTTCTGATGCGTCTATGGATGCTGCGGCTGGTTCATTCTCTGTCATTTCGACATCTATTACTTCAACATTGATGGGAGAACACAACAATGTCGACAGGTTTTTTGGTGGCAAATTTTTGGCGGGTGTAGATTGTGTAAATTGATCTGCAACTACTTCAGAGCTATCTTCAATACATTCAATAACATCTTCTTGTGGTTGTGCGGTCGCACTGTAGCTATGGTCCAATGCAACTTTGCTGTAGTCTCCAAACACAGTTAATTCATGTTCTGGCCATTGGACATGAGCATCTCGAGCCTGAACACGCCTCGCCTCAATTAATAGTTCCTCCATAGTGTACACGGTCTGGCAAGCCACATCTCTCATTCGCTTCACTGTCTGTGTGTGTATAGTTCTGACACCCACGGGTAACTGGAGGAGAGATTGGAAAAGGGATGTTCAGTTTAAACACAAGATTGAGTGTAGTAGAATTGACTGGAAAAAAACATAAAATAGTCCCCAGCACAAACATTTTTTTAAAGTTATGAACTCTTTGTAACTAACCTTTTTTGGTTTTTTTTCTTTGCAACTTTTTTGACTCGACCTTCAACGTCTGCACGCTGTAGCTCTGATTCGTTTCCGCATGTCCTTCCTTCCTCTTGCGCTGCAACGACTATATTTTCTGTATCCGCATAGACAGCACGGAATGAGGCTCCATCGTCTCCCTGAAACATAGTACTTTCATTACTATGTATAAAAATATTGTTAGCATAAAACACACGTGAGGACGAACACACAGGTACATCTCAATAGCCAAACATGATTTAAACATTGTGTGCAACAATCAAACGACAAGTATTCGACCAGTGATGATCTATTTCGATGGAACTGTCAGTATCCATACCTCTGGCTCTGCATGGACTGCCATGAATGGTTGTATTGGAGAGGAGGCATCCGCATCTCCCTGAAACACAGTACTTGCATTAGTATGCTTTTCAATATTGGAAGCACAACACACACTTGGGGTCGACGGCACAGGTACATATAAAGAGATAACCGCAAATGATGCATTTTCCAAAAGAATCAAGGAAAATCTAAATATGATCACATTTCATCGACTTATTTCTCCGATTTATTTACATCTGCATCATCTAAATTGGATGTTGTGATTGTAGTGGAAGCTTCGTGGTCTCCCTGAAACATAGCACTTGCGTTAACAGGGAAGAAAGTATAGCAAATGGAATCACGTTATATGATCACGCATGATGGAGCTGTCATTATCCATACCTCGTGCTGCTGAAGAATATCTATGGATGTTGCAAATGTAGTGCACACTTCCGAAAGCTGTTGCGCTGATTCGTATACGCATGGTCGCGCTTCCACTTCCCCTGGAATTACATGAATGTCAGGCTCTGCATCAAGTGCAGGGGTTGACGCTCCATCAACTGCCTGAAACATAGTACTTGCATTAGTGAGGATTACAATAGTGAAAACATAACACACACCTGGGGTCGACAGCACAGGTACATATCAACTGCTAACCACGAATGAAACATTGTGTAGAACAATCAAACGACAAGAATTCCAGCTCTGATGATGACGCTCGATGGAGCTGTCAGTATCCATACCTCCAGCTGTTGAACATCTAGAAATGTTGTAGATGTGGCGGACGCTTCAGCATCTCCCTGAAAGACAGTACTTGCATTAGTATGGATAACACTAATTATAACTGAAAACAAACACCAGTGGACGATAACTAAGGTGTACCTCAATTGGAAAGCACTAACCAAACATTCGGTAAAATGATTACACGATAAAATAAAAATATTACTTGACATGCATAAAACAGGTCTGTAGCGGATTAGCCTAGTAAGATTACCTGATACGTACATCCTTGACGTGGTCGCAGTTATCAACCACTTCTATGGTTGATAACTGCGACCACGTCAAGGATGTAGAATGTTCTTGCTTCAGATTCAAGGGATAGTCAAGAAGTTGTAAAGGTAAATTGATGATTGATAATGAAATGGCAATATAAAAAATAGCCATGTAAGGCGACAGAATACTTGTAAAATGCTCAATACAGCACAGTTCCCTGTTCCCATACATATACATTGCGTTTGTGGGTTATGAAATCGAAAAAGAATATATTGGTAAATGTCATTATTCAAAAAACTATACACTCATATCAATATTGAAATTATTACAAGGGATAGAACACCTACAATATCAATTAGTCCGTTCGGATACCTACACACTACCGCAAGGCCTAAAGCTAAATCCGGACACTTTACTCACCGGTGGCAGAATGTGGACGAATAGAGTGGGAATAGCGTTTTCGAGCAATTTCCGTGTCGTTCGCCGTTTATTCTTCTTTGTTACCCAAGATGTTGTGTACATGTCCAAGGAAAAGTGCCGGCTGCAGATGCAGTATCGATCACCCCTCTTGTCCTGTAAGACTTGTTGGACTCTACTTTCCAGCTCAGCCAGTGGATATCCGCAATGTCTGACCCATTCTCTTATTCGATCAACAGTTTTCGGGAATACATGCATTGTAGTGCCTTCAGATTTAGCATGGGTCTTCGAAGGGCAACCGCTAATCGAACAGGCAGGCATTGTTGATAAATCTGAAAAGTAACATGCAACATTATTATACACTCTTCAAGAATAAAGATTTGATACAAAAGTAAATGAATCATACAATGATCAATGCAAGGTTTGTTTTGGTCGCAGGAACTATACCAGTTCATTATGTGCGGCTTAGTACTTGCATAAGTTGCAGAAATGTATAAATGATGTGACTAAAAACTGAACATGTGACTCATCCCTTGGATATTCTGTATTGCACGAGAAGGAAACAAGCTTACATTATAGACTGGACCCCCGAAGGGTGCAATTCGATGACAATAGACACAGATGAAAATAAATAGATCTATTGATAGCATAGCAATGGAAACTCAAGTCAATAGCAATGAGACCAATTAACCTAGCACTATTGTGTACTCAACTCGCAAATAGATAGAAATTTAAAAAGCTGCAAAATATGACTAGGATACATGGCATTACCTTGACCAACAAACAGTTGGATTCAGCAAGCAGAGCAGTATGTTGCAGGAGAATAGGTGGGTGGCCACAGGTAGCACACTGATGGGTTTGCTCTAAGCGGTCACAGAAGTTCACGGATAGCACGACGATGAGCAGATTAGCGTAGATCTCAGTGGTTGCCAGGTAACATGTTCAGGAGTTGACTTGCAAAGCACAAAGATGTTCTCATGAGACATATCAAGTGTTTTATAAAGTATTAGAAACAGGGGTGTGTTTGTGAATGAATGCCGTATGTATGTTGTGGTCTTAGGGGGGCGGCCTGCGTCAAGGGGAGGCCTGGCTGGAGACACGGGGTCTGAGGAGGCCATGTGACCGATGGCCCCTTGGCGTGGGACACCTTTTGAAGTGTACATGTAGTTTGGCACCTTGGCCTTTCGCGCCCCTGACAGCCCCCGATGCCAGCGCGCATTCACTGGCGCGAACCGCCTTTGATAGAGGGGGGTGGGATGGATGGGCCTGGGGCGTGCAGATAAGGCACAGGAAGACTGCTGAATGGAGACACACTTAGGTGGATTGCAGGGGGCGGCCTGCTTCAAGGGGCGGCCTGGCTGGAGACACGGGGTCTGAGGAGGCCATGTGACCGATGGCCCCTTGGCGTGGGACACCTTTTGAAGTGTACATGTAGTTTGGCACCTTGGCCTTTCGCGCCCCCGACAGCCCCCCATGCCAGCGCGCATCAACCGGCGTGAACCGCCTTTGATACAGGGGGGTGGGATGAATGGGCCTGGGGCGTGCAGATAAGGCACAGGAAGACTGCTGAATGGAGACACACTTATGTGGATTGCAGGGGGGCGGCCTGCTTCAAGGGGAGGCCTGGCTGGAGACACAGGGTCTGAGGAGGCCATGTGACCGATGGCCCCTTAGCGTGGGACACCTTTTGAAGTGCACATGTAGTTTGGCACCTTGGCCTTTCGCGCCCCTGACAGCCCCCCATGCCAGCGCGCATCCACCGACGCGAACCCCCTTTGATAGAGGGGGGTGGGATGGATGGGCCTGGGGCGTGCAGATAAGGCACAGGAAGACTGCTGAATGGAGACACACTTATGTGGATTGCAGGGGGGCGGCCTGCTTCAAGGGGAGGCCTGGCTGGAGACACGGGGTCTGAGGAGGCCATGTGACCGATGGCCCCTTGGCGTGGGATACTTTTTGAAGTGTACATGTAGTTTGGCACCTTGGCCTTTCGCACCCCTGACAGCCCCCCATGCCAGCGCGCATCCACTGGAGCGAACCGCCTTTATATCAGTATATTGTTGCTTATCAATAACAAATGGCACATACCGGAGATTCTTGTGAGCACAGACCCACACTTCAACCGGTGTATTATAGTGGTCAAGACACTAAGGCCTGTATAATCCAACGGTAATTGTTAGTATAGACATATGTGTGACTTTTATAGAGACATAACCCACTGAAAAACTTTGAACAAGTGTTATTTAGTGCATGCATTATCGAGAATATGTTATGTTAGCTTAGATAGATAGTGACCACCCTGCTTCACAGCGATCAGACCTTCACCCATTCGGAGCACAGATGTCTGACGTCCAGCCTTGAATGGAGACACACTTGATTCATTTAAAAAATCGAAACAACCGTTGTTAAAATATATGTGGTGTTTTATTTTGTATCTTATTTTCATGACACAAAAATACAAGACTTTAAAGATTATACAGGTCAGGTTGCAGCACAGCGAGAGAAAATCCCCTGTACTGACCGCTGTCACTCGGGAACGTTTCTCTAATGGCACGAACGGCACAGGCGGGTATCACTCTTCGAACGCGGTGTCCAAGCCTCCCGTGGAGCCACCATGTAAAGGAACGATAGGCCACCAGCCTGTACCACCTGTGAAAAGGAATGAAACAAACTGTTTTTAAATGACCAAGATAAGTTTAATAAACGTTTGTTGTCAATGACAATTCTTGTAACTAATGGCATTCTGCACGGACAAATGCTATCTAGACAATGCACACTATTGAACGACTTACATGCGTTACAATGATATGTAGATGTAATTTTGGATATTGTAGAAGAACATGAAATAGGAGTGGCATGACAAGCAGAGTATACTTACTTGTTACTAGGATTACGAGGACGAACAGTTGCGTGAAGTTCGTGCATAAGCACCATCATTATTCTCAACACAGCCCGTGTGAGGCAGGCTGCCCTGAAGTCTGGCAGCTCGGTGATGCATTGCGGTCGTGGCTCGCCTTCCGAAATGTAGGCCAGGCATCCCGAGTTTTCTAGGCAGCAGCAGTTCTCGTCCTCAGTTGGCATTAGCTCGCACCGATTGCATGTGCACCAGGTGGAGACGCTGTCCATTCGACTAGGCCCAGGCTCTTCATCTGTTGATTCGTCCTGCCAACTGCCGTCCGAATCCCCATCGTTTTCGCATGCTTCCCTTTCCAGTAGTTCCTCCTCGGTATACTCGGGCTCGTACATGTAGGGCATTATTGTAGCCATTGTGTGTTAAACAAACTAAAATAATTTATAGCGGTGGTACTTGTATCTGTTCACACGGGCTACAAGCGGCGAAGGTAGCTGACCAAAACACTGAAACGAGTCACAGAATACTCAAAGTAACACAGAGAGAGGAATGGAATCGAAAATCTGCTGCTGTGTGTTGTGAAACGGTCTGTTTATACTTATTGAGGAAAGAGGCGTCCTGCCATTTCCATGGCGACACGTCATTAGCTGAAGCGCGGCGAATGTTAACACAAGACGTGCTTTGGCGTTGGGAAATGGGCGGTACGAGTCTGCTGATGACAGGCTCAGGGGCGGGGGAATTGATTTAATGCCGCAAAAGCAGGTCAGCCAGGGCGATCGGGGAAAAGATAGGATTATCAGAAAATGGCGGCTCCCTGGTGCTTGTTTTCGCGTGCGTTTAATGGACGAAAACTCGGGTAAGGTCCATAGGAAAGTTTTCTAAAATCGAGCCACTTAGGCTTAAAAAAACATGGCCGACCCGTAGGGACAATAAAACATTTTTCTAGACCATGCCTTTAAAAGCACGGTTATGTGGCGCAGAGTGTGCTTATTTAGAAAATTGATTATTAGCCCTAAAGATACCATCTATGATATGCTGGGAAATGGGATACGAACTGGAACATGTGTATCAGAATTCCTAAAAGAATTAACAATAGAATTGTTATCTTATATAGCTACTTTTGGAGCAACATGTGAGATGCTTATATTTAATCCAAACAAGGCAACAAAAATATTCAGAGCAACTAGAGTGGAATATAACTTGTGCTAGTGTTGAGGGAACTAAACTATATAAACAGCTGGTATCTGGATACAAAAGAGGAGGTAGTATAGAGCCATAACTGATAAAATGTCCAGATAACAGATGGTGGAATGCTTTTGTGTGTTTTAAATGCAATGTGTTGTTGACCAGGGAAATTACAGATTTGCGAGACAGGGGGAATGAAACTCCATCACTGTGCCGATTCTGTGACGTCTCAGGGTTGTCAGAGACACTGCAGCATTTATTAATCTACTGCAACTCATTGAGAAATGATCGTATACATTATTTTCTGAAATTTGTAAATGGGGATAATGTTGATCTTGAAAGGTTATGGCGTGAAATGTTATATGGGAAAGATATCGCCCTGCAGATTGCAGTGGTTAGATTTATGAGAAATATCTGTCAACTAACATCGCTAACTCAAACTGAATAATGAAATGAACTGAAGATGGATATTCAGTGAATAAAATGACATAGGTGGATTGTATGTATTACCTCTGTATTGATATGGAAACAGTGAGATAGCTCGAACTAATTACAACTGGTGTAGTGAAGTCTATCGTCAGAAACTGAGTGTATATGTATGTCTAATTTCTCATGAAATCTGTGATTTAAGTGTAACTGGTTCTTTTAATTTGATTTATATTGTTATTTATACTGGTTTTAGTATTGTATGTTGAATTCTTCTAGATTAAGTTGTGTTACTGTTTTGTAAATGTTATGTATAACCCATACAAATAAATAAATAATGCATACCCAGACAGTAGGCCTTAAAAATGGACTTATACAAATCCAAGTGACCCAGTCATGTGTGGGTTGCCCCAAGGTTTCATCCTCTCCTCAAACATCTTCATTCTATACACAGAACTCTCCTAAATGACCCCAACATAGCCATGCTTTAGTACACTAATGACACTCTGCTGTACCTTAATATTAGTGGCCGTCAGAACATTACTCACCTCTGCAAATGCCAGACCACCATCCAAACATGGATGTCAAATGCCTACCTCAACCTCACCAAGACCAAATTCATTCTCATTGGTCCCCCAACCAAACAATAACTTGTGCAACAATGGCTGGACAACATGTGCCTGGGAGAATTCACTCTGTAGCTGTCAAACTCATCCAAATCTCTTGGCTTCATTGTTGAGAGTAGCCTTTCCTTCTAAAAGCACAAAGCCAAAAAGCTGCAAACTGCATGGCTACAGATCTCCATACTTCACAAAATCAAAGTCATCTTCCTTTCACAAGACTTCCGCACGTGCACCAATACCTCGTGATCCCACACTTTGATGTAGATATGCCCTTCTTAATGGTCTTCCACCCACGCACCGAACACCCCTCAACACATTCAGTTATATAATGTATATGTGTTTCAAAATTAGCTAGATGTAAATGGCATCATAGGAATATGCAGTTCCAAGCTTGCCGGGCAGTAGTGAATGTTGCTTATTTTTTCTTCTCAATAACAGCATTTCATTAACATGTCTTTGGTTTCATTGTTTTCTTTGATACTTTGGGAATTACGTGTTGAAAGCAGTGTACTGAAATATTGTGACAATCATGTAATTACATGCTTTCAGTACATAAATCTTCCTCTAAAATACTTCATGCACTTTCTTTATATATTACCTTCCATATGCGATCTAATCAAGACACGTCACCATCTGAATGCAAACCACAAGAACAGAAGCTGAGAAGGGCAATAATGCAGTTTCTTATGAAGAGCCATAATTAGACTTTTAATGAAGCCTGCACGAGGTTCAAAACTGTGTCACCATCTCACATCATTGCAGCCCTTGCAGCGGCAAACAAATATTGTGAAGTTCCATATCTCATGAATAAATATTGTTAAGACAAGCCTATTCATTCAAAGCATTCGGTATTATAGTGTTGTTAGCCCATTAATCTCTGTGTGTTTTAAAATATAGAATACAGTTACTTTTGATCAGGGGTGGGGGAGGGGGGTTAAATCTTTCTCGACCTCTCTGAATTATTAATAACATGTCATGGAACAAATCTGAAGGAAAGCCTGCATTGACTATCTGTCTCATCACGAGTTAACCCTTAACTTAAATGCGGCAGTAACGGTATTACTGCCGCATTTAAGGGTCCGCCAAATCATGGGTTTGGCAGGATTTACCCCCAACTAATAGCTGGGGGTAAATCCGCCATGAATTTGCCAATTTTCAGTTCTATTACCGCGCTCTAATACCGCCGACAGTAGTTGCACCGAAAATTCCCCATTGGGCACAATGGGGAATGGTGAATTCCTGAATGGGCCCAATGGGGAATGGGGAATTACTGTTCCGCCAAACCCATGATCCGGCACTAATGGTGCCGCAGGGTTGGCGGTAACGCTAATAGCCCTGGGGGTATCCAGTGGTATTACCGCCGGGGTACCGCCCAACTCGTGATGAGCCCCTATGTGTTTCCATGACCTGCTATGTGTTTGAACTATTGTCTGCTAAATGGGATGGAAAGAGGCAGGCTTTTAGGGAGACTCGAGTGGCATTGCTAAGTTCTGCTACATAAGCTGTAATGTGCGCACTGCACACCCTATGCTCCAACTAAGCCTGGATGAATCTGCTTGGACACCGGCCCTCATTCCGAGATCGGAGGTAAGTACCGGTATTTTCCGGCATGGCGTAAAGTACAACACCGCCCTGGCATCAGACCGCTAATTGCGGCCCATTCCGACCTCGCGGACACGCGCTTTTCGCCATGCTGGAAAAGTACCGAGCGGCATGCCGCTAAACAACCCACAAACCCCCTACCGGCATGCTGCAACACGTAAACAGCAACACCGCCTTGGAAGACTAGCGCCAGTACATAACGGTGACCGTAAATTAAGGATACCGTAAATTACGGTCACCAAAACAAAGGAACCGGAAATTATGTCATCGCACATGAACGGCAAGGAGAGCGGCGGCCATCTTTAAAAACACAATCCATTGCCATCCTCATCTGCCAGCACCCTTTGGAGCAAATCAGACATTGGAAAAGGACCAGACGACTACCAACATGCCAAAAGCACCAAAGAAGGCAGCGGACCGCATCCGCAAGAGGAGATTCAGCCCAGAGGAACTCCAGGCCATGGTAGACTACCTGGCTGAGCATGCGGATGTCGTTTTCAGCAGCAACATGCGGAGGGAGTCTATCCTCTGCAAAAAGAAGATCTGGGCTGAACTCGCACAGAGGGTGAGCGCCATAGGAAATACCCCCCGCACCCCCAGGGACTGCCGCAAGCGGTGGGATGACCGGCGGGTGCGGGTGCGGGGCCTCCTCTCCAGCAACCGGAGCCAGGCCATGCAGACGGGAAGCGGACCAAGTACCCCTGTGGAACTAGAGCCGTGGGAGGAGACGTGTGCGGCTCTGATTGGCACAGAATCGATCGAGGGCGTGGGGAACATGGAGTGCGGGGCAACGACTTCTGCCGAAGGAGGTGAGTGTTCACAGTGTACACTGCCAATGTCCATTGCATGATTCAAACTGCCCCAAGGGCCATTGAAGGCACCTTCTCGTGTTGCCCTCCCCCATCCAACCCATCCCCCCATCCAACTAATGCAGAGGCAAGTGCCACGCAATCAAGGGCCAAGTGCGAGTACATAACGCACATCAACCATAGTGCATTAACTTGCACATCCCATCATGCACACTGTGCAGCCGGCTCGGCATTGGGCCAGCCAAACTGCACATAACCAGGCCACAATGAGTCACTCCCAAACATGCGTACATGACATACTCATGCACATGTATCACTGCCGTAGCTACACCCCAAAGTCCACAAACTGCGATCGACTGAAATGTGAATGCAGCCATGTATGCAAATAGGACATCTTACAATCACTCATCTTGTCCCTCGCTTCTAACCCCACAGACACTGACCATGACAGCGCCGACCCACAATCAAGCCAGCCAAACACCTCCAGGGGCAGTGGCAGGGTCAGGTATTCCCTGCACCAAAAACAACAGCCCCCCCCCCGGCTCCGGAAAGGCCACTGGATGCTGCCCCACCACATCCCATTCAAGCATTGGTGCCTGCCACAATGCCAACCCCAACAACGGCGCAGTCGAGCATCTCTGGGGAGGCTGCTGCCACTGGCCCTGACGAGTATGCAGACAGCACGACACCCATCTGTGGGGCGTCCGAGGAGGAGGAGCAACACACAGTCCACACCCCGTAGCCCTGCATCGTACCCCTGGCCTCATGTAGTGACTGATGTGGAGATGTACCAACACCTGTCTGTAGTCCTCCAATCGACCCGCAGGTGTATGATGATGATGTCCCAAGTCCACCAGTGCAGCCCTCAGCCGAGCATGCAGGGGCAAGTGGTTTCACCGATGGTTTCCCATCATTCGGCACACGTCGGGTGAATCAGCTCTCAGACCTCATAACGGAGTTCATGGAGAACAACGGCAGGCCCACGTTGAATGGCATGATGGACTGAGGGAAATGCGGCAGACACTCAACGACTGCACCAACCAGTTGTGTGACACTCTAACTGACAGCACAACCCGTCTGTGCCACATCTTTGGCCGCATAGCCAATGCCCTTGAGGCAGGCCATTCGAATACCCAGCCAGAGCAGGCGGACACGGCCGCATCCAGTGAGGCCACACAAGGCAGCCCAGCAAGGCGCAATCGGCGTTCAATGCGGAGCAGGGAGATGCCCCCCCCCCCCCCCCGGGCCAGGGGAGCAAGGAACAATAGTCATTGCTGCCACATGTGGCCTTTAAGTCCTACATGGGACCAGTGATGTGGAGTTGGGGGGGGGATGGGGGTGATGGTTTGTTGTGCAGTTGGGGGGAGGGGGGTGATGGTTTGTTGTGCAGTTGGGGGGCAGGAGGGTGATGGTTTGTTGTGCAGTTGGGGGGGAAGGGGGCTGCAGTTAATGTTCACAATATTTCCTTCTTCACAATACACTATTGGTGTTGCAAAGTTGAACAGTTGTGGACATTCATCATTGAGCATGTGTATGATGACGACTGACAGTGCATGGTGTACAAGTATACACACATCCAGTGCCCTGTGTGCCCATGTCATGCCACCCTCTGCTGACTTGTGTTCTGGACATCTTGTCTGCTCTTTGTATGGCTCATTACACCAGTCCAGCTTCGCCAACTCATATGTGCCTTACGCAAGCCAGGTGGCCGCCTCATCTACACGCATGCACGGGTATGGCCAGTGATTCGGTGTACCCTGGGCCTGTTCTGTGGGTTACTGACAGGGGTCATGTACCATGGTGTCAAGGGACAGCCACCAACACCTGCATGTCTAGCTAATTGAGGTGAGTGTTTGAACTGTCATGGTGGAGAACTGAACTTGGCTGACATGGCAGGGTTTCACTGATGGCCACACGCACATGTCCATGGATGCATTTCGCCCATTCATGGACCCAATATGTGTCCAATTCAATGGAATGCTGTGAGGCGGGTGTGTGTCTACAAGATGGCCCACGTACAATGAAAGGCATGGTCATCTCGTGGTACAGGCTTCGTTGATGCATGCAGCAGTCCTGATGTTCGAACCATGTGGTGCTGTGTACTGTGTGGATTCGTATTTGGGTGTGATGGATGTAGTCAGTGGCTCATGGTCATCATCCTGCTCTGATCCATACTATGGTGAATTCCAACACTCCTATGGGTGTGCCATGCCAGTGACATGGTGGGGTATCCCTGCTGCCCTCAGTTCAATCCACTCCCAGCGATGTGTCTCCCATGTGGTGCCATGCTGGGGGCAGCCACATTGTGCATATGCAGTGTGTCGACCTATATGTGCGTACGGTTGTGGTGGCTGCCAGTGGTTGGTGCATGTGTAGTGGGATTTGGCCTTGTCAGATGGTGGAAATGTAGTGTATTGTGAGTGCCTTACTACATCGATGTGGGACTCTGTACTCATGTGCCGTTGCACTGGTTCTGTGGCGGGTTGGTTGGTGGGGTGAATATCGTACAATGGCTTCATCATTTCCGCCCAGTTGGTTCATGCAGTCACCCACCTCATGCCACCAATGCACTGGCATGACACAGTCAGACAACTCACCAGGCAGCCGGGCACCTCATCCTGCATGTCGCCCCATGTGGCACAGTAGCGTGGTAATCAGCTGGGCCATTGAGTCATGAGTTCTTTGATGTCGCGCCCACCCATGTGTGGTGTTCTTGGTTGCGTTGCATTCCGTCTGCACGTAGGGGGAGTGGTATTGTTTGCAGTTGCTATCCGCCACCTACGACACGTGGGTGCTGTCAGGGGCACCAATGTCATTTGGCATGCCTGCAGATGCATGGGGGCCAACTGTACTGTTGTGTGTCTCCTGGGTGGTCCATGTTGGGGATTGGTGGGCCCTTGTGTGCTTGGGGAGGTGATACGGCATTTTTTTGGTGTCCGTGTAATGGATGGTTGTGACATGCCATGCATGGGCACCACTGTGTCCTAGTAGGTGCCTGTGGCATGGGTGTGGGGCACAGGCCATCTCTTGTGCCAGGATAGCAGTGTGTATTTGTATGCTGCCTGCTTATCTCAGTATGTCATCGGGCAAATTATGGTGGTGACGGTGTCACAGGCAAGGTGGTCAGGGGTGTCTATCTGCTCAGGGGTTTCCTTGAGTGACCGGACATGCTGCGTGGGAATGGGGGCTGCTGGGGTGGTGACGGAGACTGCACTGGTGCTGCATGCAGGGCCTGTCTCCCCCTCCTTCTCCGACTGTGTCTCCTCAATGGGGAGGGCCTGGTATTGTTGGTGGGGTGTTTGTGGTTGTGCCCTTGCTGGTTCTATTGGTGTCATCTTGGTGTGGGAGGGGGTGTGGTGTGTGGCTGAGTTCCTTTTCTGCTGTGGCAGACTCCTTTGCCTCCACCTGTGCTGATTGTGTGCACCTGTGGCTCTGGAACCCACTGCTCAGGGTTCTTTACTCCTTCTCTGAGATGCCTGTATGTAGTCCATGCCGGTAAGGTACTTTAGGGGCTTGAAGAGGCCGTAATTTACGTGTGCTCCTTACTTGTGATCAGCTCCGGTTTACGCCATGCTGCTAATTTCGGCATGGTGGGGCGCGCTTGCGACCCAAGACTGATAATTACGGCATCGTACTTTACGGTGCCGTAAATAGCAGTCTGGTTGGTCGGAATAGCCCATAGCGGTCAGCGATGCCGGTAATCCTTTACCGGCATCGTGTTTGCCTTACCTCCAACCTTACCTCCAACCTCTAAATGACCCTCACCATCTACAAATTCCCACTGGCTGAACTGTGTCCAGGTGAGAATTAGGGCGAGACCGAGATGCAGCAGAAAAACAGCAAGGTTTTTGAGGGAGATTAAACAAGTGTTTTCTTTCCAGGGAGCAGGATTGTGTGTTGGATGTGTGTGTCGTGTGTTGTGTGCAACGTTTGTTATTTTTATAGGGAAATCTCTTGCTACCACCGGAGCTTGATGTCTGCTCCTGCAGCCCTCTTGCCTTCCTTCCCATCACCCAGATTGCCTATAAATCTTGGGGTAAGCTTGTGTTCACTTGTGGTGCATTCAGCTCCTACTGCACGATTTTGCTGTATTTAACCACGGAGATCTAGGCTTTTTTTCTGCACATTAGGGATTGCAGGATTCACATCCTACCACGACTTTACCCACTGCTGGGTATTTTTTTATCTAGTTTTACAAAGGTAGCGGGCGCCCCTCTCTCGCAAGAACAGACATGATAACCTGTTCAGTGGTTATTAACCACTTGAGAGTTCGCAGCCACTGCTTTTACTCACTGTGCCTTTCACAGATGGGAAATATCCATTTGCATATCAGTCTTTGTCCTGCCCAGGGGCAGTCCAGCACCGAAATACAATGGCAACTCCAATCTGAACGAGAGTACCACCAGCAACCCCATACACGTGTTTCACCCTTGTTGGGGATCATCAGAGAGGTGAAGCTGATGCCTCTCTAAGCACAGTGAGAGGGAGACCACGTCTGGTTGCCCCCAGGAGACCTAGGGTTACCAATCCCAGGTTCCTTAAAAAATAGTTTTACAAAGGTAGCGGGCGCCCCTCTCTCGCAAGAACAGACATGATAACCTGTTCAGTGGTTATTAACCACTTGAGAGTTCGCAGCCACTGCTTTTACTCACTGTGCCTTTCACAGATGGGAAATATCCATTTGCATATCAGTCTTTGTCCTGCCCAGGGGCAGTCCAGCACCGAAATACAATGGCAACTCCAATCTGAACGAGAGTACCACCAGCAACCCCATGCACGTGTTTCACCCTTGTTGGGGATCATCAGTGAGGTGAAGCTGATGCCTCTCTAAGCACAGTGAGAGGGAGACCACGTCTGGTTGCCCCCAGGAGACCTAGGGTTACCAATCCCAGGTTCCTTAAAAAATAGTTTTACAAAGGTAGCGGGCGCCCCTCTCTCGCAAGAACAGACATGATAACCTGTTCAGTGGTTATTAACCACTTGAGCGTTCGCAGCCACTGCTTTTACTCACTGTGCCTTTCACAGATGGGAAATATCCATTTGCATATCAGTCTTTGTCCTGCCCAGGGGCAGTCCAGCACCGAAATACAATGGCAACTCCAATCTGAACGAGAGTACCACCAGCAACCCCATACACGTGTTTCACCCTTGTTGGGGATCATCAGTGAGGTGAAGCTGATGCCTCTCTAAGCACAGTGAGAGGGAGACCACGTCTGGTTGCCCCCAGGAGACCTAGGGTTACCAATCCCAGGTTCCTTAAAAAATAGTTTTACAAAGGTAGCGGGCGCCCCTCTCTCGCAAGAACAGACATGATAACCTGTTCAGTGGTTATTAACCACTTGAGAGTTCGCAGCCACTGCTTTTACTCACTGTGCCTTTCAGAGATGGGAAATATCCATTTGCATATCAGTCTTTGTCCTGCCCAGGGGCAGTCCAGCACCGAAATACAATGGCAACTCCAATCTGAACGAGAGTACCACCAGCAACCCCATACACGTGTTTCACCCTTGTTGGGGATCATCAGTGAGGTGAAGCTGATGCCTCTCTAAGCACAGTGAGAGGGAGACCACGTCTGGTTGCCCCCAGGAGACCTAGGGTTACCAATCCCAGGTTCCTTAAAAAATAGTTTTACAAAGGTAGCGGGCGCCCCTCTCTCGCAAGAACAGACATGATAACCTGTTCAGTGGTTATTAACCACTTGAGAGTTCGCAGCCACTGCTTTTACTCACTGTGCCTTTCACAGATGGGAAATATCCATTTGCATATCAGTCTTTGTCCTGCCCAGGGGCAGTCCAGCACCGAAATACAATGGCAACTCCAATCTGAACGAGAGTACCACCAGCAACCCCATACATGTGTTTCACCCTTGTTGGGGATCATCAGTGAGGTGAAGCTGATGCCTCTCTAAGCACAGTGAGAGGGAGACCACGTCTGGTTGCCCCCAGGAGACCTAGGGTTACCAATCCCAGGTTCCTTAAAAAATAGTTTTACAAAGGTAGCGGGCGCCCCTCTCTCGCAAGAACAGACATGATAACCTGTTCAGTGGTTATTAACCACTTGAGAGTTCGCAGCCACTGCTTTTACTCACTGTGCCTTTCACAGATGGGAAATATCCATTTGCATATCAGTCTTTGTCCTGCCCAGGGGCAGTCCAGCACCGAAATACAATGGCAACTCCAATCTGAACGAGAGTACCACCAGCAACCCCATACACGTGTTTCACCCTTGTTGGGGATCATCAGTGAGGTGAAGCTGATGCCTCTCTAAGCACAGTGAGAGGGAGACCACGTCTGGTTGCCCCCAGGAGACCTAGGGTTACCAATCCCAGGTTCCTTAAAAAATAGTTTTACAAAGGTAGCGGGCGCCCCTCTCTCGCAAGAACAGACATGATAACCTGTTCAGTGGTTATTAACCACTTGAGAGTTCGCAGCCACTGCTTTTACTCACTGTGCCTTTCACAGATGGGAAATATCCATTTGCATATCAGTCTTTGTCCTGCCCAGGGGCAGTCCAGCACCGAAATACAATGGCAACTCCAATCTGAACGAGAGTACCACCAGCAACCCCATACACGTGTTTCACCCTTGTTGGGGATCATCAGTGAGGTGAAGCTGATGCCTCTCTAAGCACAGTGAGAGGGAGACCACGTCTGGTTGCCCCCAGGAGACCTAGGGTTACCAATCCCAGGTTCCTTAAAAAATAGTTTTACAAAGGTAGCGGGCGCCCCTCTCTCGCAAGAACAGACATGATAACCTGTTCAGTGGTTATTAACCACTTGAGAGTTCGCAGCCACTGCTTTTACTCACTGTGCCTTTCACAGATGGGAAATATCCATTTGCATATCAGTCTTTGTCCTGCCCAGGGGCAGTCCAGCACCCAAATACAATGGCAACTCCAATCTGAACGAGAGTACCACCAGCAACCCCATACACGTGTTTCACCCTTGTTGGGGATCATCAGTGAGGTGAAGCTGATGCCTCTCTAAGCACAGTGAGAGGGAGACCACGTCTGGTTGCCCCCAGGAGACCTAGGGTTACCAATCCCAGGTTCCTTAAAAAATAGTTTTACAAAGGTAGCGGGCGCCCCTCTCTCGCAAGAACAGACATGATAACCTGTTCAGTGGTTATTAACCACTTGAGAGTTCGCAGCCACTGCTTTTACTCACTGTGCCTTTCACAGATGGGAAATATCCATTTGCATATCAGTCTTTGTCCTGCCCAGGGGCAGTCCAGCACCGAAATACAATGGCAACTCCAATCTGAACGAGAGTACCACCAGCAACCCCATACACGTGTTTCACCCTTGTTGGGGATCATCAGTGAGGTGAAGCTGATGCCTCTCTAAGCACAGTGAGAGGGAGACCACGTCTGGTTGCCCCCAGGAGACCTAGGGTTACCAATCCCAGGTTCCTTAAAAAATAGTTTTACAAAGGTAGCGGGCGCCCCTCTCTCGCAAGAACAGACATGATAACCTGTTCAGTGGTTATTAACCACTTGAGAGTTCGCAGCCACTGCTTTTACTCACTGTGCCTTTCACAGATGGGAAATATCCATTTGCATATCAGTCTTTGTCCTGCCCAGGGGCAGTCCAGCACCGAAATACAATGGCAACTCCAATCTGAACGAGAGTACCACCAGCAACCCCATACACGTGTTTCACCCTTGTTGGGGATCATCAGTGAGGTGAAGCTGATGCCTCTCTAAGCACAGTGAGAGGGAGACCACGTCTGGTTGCCCCCAGGAGACCTAGGGTTACCAATCCCAGGTTCCTTAAAAAATAGTTTTACAAAGGTAGCGGGCGCCCCTCTCTCGCAAGAACAGACATGATAACCTGTTCAGTGGTTATTAACCACTTGAGAGTTCGCAGCCACTGCTTTTACTCACTGTGCCTTTCACAGATGGGAAATATCCATTTGCATATCAGTCTTTGTCCTGCCCAGGGGCAGTCCAGCACCGAAATACAATGGCAACTCCAATCTGAACGAGAGTACCACCAGCAACCCCATACACGTGTTTCACCCTTGTTGGGGATCATCAGTGAGGTGAAGCTGATGCCTCTCTAAGCACAGTGAGAGGGAGACCACGTCTGGTTGCCCCCAGGAGACCTAGGGTTACCAATCCCAGGTTCCTTAAAAAATAGTTTTACAAAGGTAGCGGGCGCCCCTCTCTCGCAAGAACAGACATGATAACCTGTTCAGTGGTTATTAACCACTTGAGAGTTCGCAGCCACTGCTTTTACTCACTGTGCCTTTCACAGATGGGAAATATCCATTTGCATATCAGTCTTTGTCCTGCCCAGGGGCAGTCCAGCACCCAAATACAATGGCAACTCCAATCTGAACGAGAGTACCACCAGCAACCCCATACACGTGTTTCACCCTTGTTGGGGATCATCAGTGAGGTGATATCTAATTCTGTTTTCCGAACTGGTGCTTCACTGCTCCTCGGCCCTTCAAAGACGGCAGCTCTGCCTGGCCTTGTCTGTGCAGCTTGCCTGGCTCCCACCTTCCATTGGTTGCCCTGAATGTTATTAGCCATTGAAAGCAACGGGGAGGCAGGAGCTGGCCAGGATCACCTAAGGCCCACACCGAAGGCCCCTGACTCCTCCCTGTCCACTACCAGGACGCCCCAGGGCAAGTACCCTGCCGTAATACTGTTTATACGCATTGAATTTACTCTTGCACCTGTGTGTATGTCTGCTCTGAAATGTGTGGTAGGCTCAATTTTTATGCGCATTGAATTGACTCTTGCATCTTTTTTTGTGGCCGCCCAGCAACATGGGCTAGGCTCCATGTTTATGCCCATTGAATTGACTCATGCATTTGTGTAGTAGCCGCAATGCAACATGGGGTGAGGCTCCATGAATGTGCCACACTATTTGAATCTTGCATTACCATGTATGTTTTTTAAGCAGTTATGTAACTAAGTGAGCCTTCTGTAACAGCGCCACGATGCGCAATGGCTGTCTGTGCACTTTATAAATGCAAATAAATGAATAACTTCTCTCTTATTTTGGAAAGGAATTTTCAGCCTCATTACATGTTTTGTGGGATATCAGCGGTAATACCACTGAGATACCACCAAACAGTATTACCGTTAACACCACTTGGTCTGGCAGCATTATCACTGGTGGTATTACCACTGGATTACAAGTGGTGGTAGGCAGTGTTAGTCCACATTAGTTGGTGTCCATAGGTGTAAGTGGATGTGGAGCTGTTTTCTCCTAACTCGAATCTGAAGCGGGGAAAACGGAGTTATATTGCATTTATTCTGTGCTAAGGCATACAGAGTGCATCCACCTCAACCAGATGTTGCTTCTTCTGCGTTTGATGGTGAGACTTTTAGTGGCAACATGGTTGATAATGAGGCTGAGTATGATGGCAGAAATAATAGTGATGCCAACCAGGAAGGGAGGGAGGGAGGAGGAGGAAGTAAGGGAAGAAGAGGAGTGTGTGGATGAGAGGGAGGAGGAGAAGGAAAGAGTGGAGAAGCATGCAGGTAAGAGGGTGGTGAGGAGAATTGGGTAGCGGGTCATGTAGGGATGGCGTAGAAGAAAACAGAGGAGGAGTTGATATTGTTTGGCCCTAAGCATCTGCTCGAGGGAGAGAGTTGCCCTCCACCGCCCCAATTTTTGGGGACTAGTCTTAAATATGCCACTAAGATTAAAAATCTAGGCTGTATTTGGCAGAGCGATCTGGGCTGTAATGGCCAAGTCTCAGCCAAGGTACAAGCAGTCTTCTATAACATATGTCTCCTATGCCAAGCACTACCCTATGTTCCTGACACTGATCGTGCTATGGTTGTGGGGGCCTTAGTTTATTCTAAGTTAGATTACTGCAATGGACTCTTGGTTAGAGCTCCGGCCAAACAGATTTATCGTCTGCAAAATTCCTAAAATGCAGGAGTTTTTGGTGTAGCCAAAAACACCCCAATTTCTGGTCTTCGTCAGTCGCTGCATTGGTTAGTGGTGGAAGGCTGGATAAAATTCAAAATAGGGTGTTTGGTGTATAAATGTATGCACGGGCTGGCACCAACCTATTTAATAAATAAATTGAAGAGCTATCAGCCTACCCGGGCTCTTAGATCGGCAGACCATGGTCTACTCATTATTCCTAGGACCAGTTCTGTCTTAAGAGGAGACTGCAGCTTTTCAGTTGCTGGACCAAGACTATGGAATAGTCTCCCAGTGGACTTAAGAATGGCAAATTCTTTATCAATCTTCAGAGTGGGCCTAAAAAACCACCTGTTCAAATAAATATGGTTCTTTTCTCGCACCCTCAGTAAATTTCAGCTGCATTAATTAATCCACCAAACTGTCTGTTTCTGTTTTTTCTCAGCCTTTGATATCATCTGCGCCAGGATTCGATTCAGTTTGTTGTGTGCGCTATATAAATAAGTCAAACTTTTAATCCAATTCAGGGTTTGTTATCAGAGGACGAAACCTGATAAAATTTCCAGATAACAGATGGTGGAATGCTTTTGTGTGTTTTAAATGCAATGTGTTGTTGACCAGGGAAATTACAGATTTGCGAGAAAGGGGGAATGAAACTCCATCACTGTGCCGATTCTGTGGCGTCTCAGGGTTGTCAGAGACACTGCAGCATTTATTAATCTACTGCAACTCATTGAGAAATGATCGTATACATTATTTTCTGAAATTTGTAAATGGGGATAATGTTGATCTTGAAAGGTTATGGCGTGAAATGTTATATGGGAAAGATATCGCCCTGCAGATTGCAGTGGTTAGATTTATGAGAAATATCTGTCAACTAACATTGCTAACTCAAACTGAATAATGAAATGAACTGAAGATGGATATTCAGTGAATAAAATGACGTAGGTGGATTGTATGTATTACCTCTGTATTGATATGGAAACAGTGAGTTAGCTCGAATTAATTACAACTGGTGTAGTGAAGTCTATCGTCAGAAACTGAGTGTATATGTATGTCGAATTTCTCATGAAATCTGTGATTTAAGTGTAACTGGTTCTTTTAATTTGATTTATATTACTTGTTATTTATACTGGTTTTAGTATTGTATGTTGAATTCTTCTAGATTAAGTTGTGTTATTTTGTGTTCTGAACTGTTTTGTAAAGGTTATGTATAACCCATACAAATAAATAAATAATGCATACCCAGACAGTAGGCCTTAAAAATGGGCTTATTCAAATCCAAGTGACCCAGTCATGTGTGGGTTGCCCCAAGGTTTCATCCTCTCCCCAAACATCTTCATTCTATACACAGAACTCTCCTAAATGACCCCAACATAGCCATGTTTTAGTACACTAATGACACTCTGCTGTACCTTAATATTAGTGGCCGTCGGAACATTACTCACCTCTGCAAATGCCAGACCACCATCCAAACATGGATGTCAAATGCCGACCTCAACCTCACCAAGACCAAATTCATTCTCATTGGTCCCCCAACCAAACAATAACTTGTGCAACAATGGCTGGACAACATGTGCCTGGGAGCATTCACTCTGTAGATGTCAAACTCATCCAAATCTCTTGGCTTCATTGTTGAGAGTAGCCTTTCCTTCTAAAAGCACAAAGCCAAAAAGCTGCAAACTGCATGGCTACAGATCTCCATACTTCACAAAATCAAAGTCATCTTCCTTTCACAAGACTTCCGCACGTGCACCAATACCTCGTGATCCCACACTTTGATGTAGATATGCCCTTCTTAATGGTCTTCCACCCACACACCGAACACCCCTCAACACATTCAGTTATATAATGTATATGTGTTTCAAAATTAGCTAGATGTAAATGGCATCATAGGAATATGCAGTTCCAAGCTTGCCGGGCAGTAGTGAATGTTGCTTATTTTTTCTTCGCAATAACAGCATTTCATTAACATGTCTTTGGTTTCATTGTTTTCTTTGATACTTTGGGAATTACGTGTTGAAAGCAGTGTACTGAAATATTGTGACAATCATGTAATTACATGCTTTCAGTACATAAATCTTCCTCTAAAATACTTCATGCACTTTCATTTTATATTACCTTCCATATGCGATCTAATCAAGACACGTCACCATCTGAATGCAAACCACAAGAACAGAAGCTGAGAAGGGCAATAATGCAGTTTCTTATGAAGAGCCATAATTAGACTTTTAATGAAGCCTGCACGAGGTTCAAAACTTGTCACCATCTCACATCATTGCAGCCCTTGCAGCGGCAAACAAATATTGTGAAGTTCCATATCTCATGAATAAATATTGTTAAGACAAGCCTATTCATTCAAAGCATTCGGTATTATAGTGTTGTTAGCCGATTAATCTCTGTGTGTTTTAAAATATAGAATACAGTTACTTTTGATCAGGGGTGGGGGAGGGAGGTTAAATCTTTCCCGACCTCTCTAAATTATTAATCACATGTCATGGAACAAATCTGAAGGAAAGCCTGCATTGACTATCTGTCTCATCACGAGTTAACCCTTAACTTAAATGCGGCAGTAACGGTATTACTGCCGCATTTAAGGGTCCGCCAAATCATGGGTTTGGCAGGATTTACCCCCAACTAATAGCTCGGGGTAAATCCGCCATGAATTTGCCAATTTTCAGTTCTATTACCGCGCTCTAATACCGCCGACAGTAGTTGCACCGAAAATTCCCCATTGGGCACAATGGGGAATGGTGAATTCCTGAATGGGCCCAATGGGGAATGGGGAATTACTGTTCCGCCAAACCCATGATCCGGCACTAATGGTGCTGCAGGGTTGGCGGTAACGCTAATAGCCCTGGGGGTATCCAGTGGTATTACCGCCGGGATACCGCCCAACTCGTGATGAGCCCCTATGTGTTTCCATGACCTGCTATGTGTTTGAACTATTGTCTGCTAAATGGGATGGAAAGAGGCAGGCTTTTAGGGAGACTCGAGTGGCATTGCTAAGTTCTGCTACATAAGCTGTAATGTGCGCACTGCACACCCTATGCTCCAACTAAGCCTGGATGAATCTGCTTGGACACCGGCCCTCATTCCAAGATCAGAGGTAAGTACCGGTATTTTCCGGCATGGCGTAAAGTACAACACCGCCCTGGCATCAGACCGCTAATTGCGGCCCATTCTGACCTCGCGGACACGCGCTTTTCGCCATGCTGGAAAAGTACCGAGCGGCCTGCCGCTAAACGACCCGCAAACCCCCTACCGGCATGCTGCAACACGTAAACAGCAACACCGCCTTGGAAGACTAGCGCCAGTACATAACGGTGACTGTAAATTAAGGATACCGTAAATTACGGTCACCAAAACAAAGGAACCGGAAATTACGTCATCGCACATGAACGGCAAGGAGAGCGGCGGCCATCTTTAAAAACACAATCCATTGCCATCCTCATCCGCCAGCACCCTTTGGAGCAAATCAGACATTGGAAAAGGACCAGACGACTACCAACATGCCAAAAGCACCAAAGAAGGCATCGGACCGCATCCGCAAGAGGAGATTCAGCCCAGAGGAACTCCAGGCCATGGTAGACTACCTGGCTGAGCATGCGGATGTCGTTTTCAGCAGCAACATGCGGAGGGAGTCTATCCTTTGCAAAAAGAATATCTGGGCTGAACTCGCACAGAGGTTGAGCGCCATAGGAAATACCCCCCGCACCCCCAGGGACTGCCGCAAGCGGTGGGATGACCTGCGGGTGCGGGGCCTCCTCTCCAGCAACCGGAGCCAGGCCATGCAGACGGGAGGCGGACCAAGTACCCCTGTGGAACTAAAGCCGTGGGAGGAGACGTGTGCGGCTCTGATTGGCACAGAATCGATCGAGGGCGTGGGGAACATGGAGTGCGGGGCAACGACTTCTGCCGAAGGAGGTGAGTGTTCACAGTGTACACTGCCAATGTCCATTGCATGATTGAAACTGCCCCAAGGGCCATTGTAGGCACCTTCTCGTGTTGCTTTCCCCCATCCAACCCATCCCCCCATCCAACTAATGCAGAGGCAAGTGCCACGCAATCAAGGGCCAAGTGCGAGTACATAACGCACATCAACCATAGTGCATTAACTTGCACATCCCATCATGCACACTGTGCAGCCGGCTCGGCATTGGCCCAGCCAAACTGCACATAACCAGGCCACAATGAGTCACTCCCAAACATGCATACATGACATACTCATGCACATGTATCACTGCCGTAGCTACACCCCAAAGTCCACAAACTGCGATCGACTGAAATGTGAATGCAGCCATGTATGCAAATAGGACATCTTACAATCACTCATGTTGTCCCTCGCTTCTAACCCCACAGGCACTGACCATGACAGCGCCGACCCACAATCAAGCCAGCCAAACACCTCCAGGGGCAGTGGCAGGGTCAGGTATTCCCTGCACCAAAAACAACAGCCCCCCCCGGCTCCAGAAAGGCCACTGGATGCTGCCCCACCACATCCCATTCAAGCATTGGTGCCTGCCACAATGCCAACCCCAACAACGGCGCAGTCGAGCATCTCTGGGGAGGCTGCTGCCACTGGCCCTGACGAGTATGCAGACAGCATGACACCCATCTGTGGGGCGTCCGAGGAGGAGGAGCAACACACAGTCCACACCCCGTAGCCCTGCATCGTACCCCTAGCCTCATGTAGTGACTGATGTGGAGATGTACCAACACCTGTCTGTAGTCCTCCAATCGACCCGCAGGTGTATGATGATGATGTCCCAAGTCCACCAGTGCAGCCCTCAGCCGAGCATGCAGGGGCAAGTGGTTTCACCGATGGTTTCCCATCATTCGGCACACATCGGGTGAATCAGCTCTCAGACCTCATAACGGAGTTCATGGAGAACAACGGCAGGCCCACGTTGAATGGCATGATGGACTGAGGGAAATGCGGCAGACACTCAACGACTGCACCAACCAGTTGTGTGACACTCTAACTGACAGCACAACCCGTCTGTGCCACATCTTTGGCCACATAGCCAATGCCCTTGAGGCAGGCCATTCGAATACCCAGCCAGAGCAGGCGGACACGGCCGCATCCAGTGAGGCCACACAAGGCAGCCCAGCAAGGCGCAATCGGCGTTCAATGCGGCGCAGGGAGATGCCCCCCCCCCCCGGGCCAGGGGAGCAAGGAACAATAGTCATTGCTGCCACATGTGGCCTTTAAGTCCTACATGGGACCAGTGATGTGGAGTTGGGGGGCGGGGTATGGGGTGATGGTTTGTTGTGCAGTTGGGGGGAGGGGGGTGATGGTTTGTTGTGCAGTTGGGGGGCAGGGGGGTGATGGTTTGTTGTGCAGTTGGGGGGGAAGGGGGCTGCAGTTAATGTTCACAATATTTCCTTCTTCACAATACACTATTGGTGTTGCAAAGTTGAACAGTTGTGGACATTCATCATTGAGCATGTGTATGATGACGACTGACAGTGCATGGTGTACAAGTATACACACATCCAGTGCCCTGTGTGCCCATGTCATGCCACCCTCTGCTGACTTGTGTTCTGGACATCTTGTCTGCTCTTTGTATGGCCCATTACACCAATCCAGCTTCGCCAACTCATATGTGCCTTACGCAAGCCAGGTGGCCGCCTTATCTACACGCATGCACGGGTATGGCCAGTGATTCGGTGTACCCTGGGCCTGTTCTGTGGGTTACTGACAGGGGTCATGTACCATGGTGTCAAGGGACAGCCACCAACACCTGCATGTCTAGCTAATTGAGGTGAGTGTTTGAACTGTCATGGTGGAGAACTGAACTTGGCTGACATGGCAGGGTTTCACTGATGGCCACACACACATGTCCATGGATGCATTTCGCCCATTCATGGACCCAATA
Organism: Ambystoma mexicanum; assembly: GCF_040938575.1. Classification (NCBI taxonomy): domain Eukaryota; kingdom Metazoa; phylum Chordata; class Amphibia; order Caudata; family Ambystomatidae; genus Ambystoma; species Ambystoma mexicanum. The sequence goes on from NC_090937.1 coordinate 775,299,404, forward strand.
TGTGTCCAATTCAATGGAATGCTGTGGGGGGTGTGTGTGTCTACAAGATGGTCCACGTACAATGAATGGCATGGTCATCTCGTGGTACAGGCTTCGTTGATGCATGCAGCAGTCCTGATGTTCGAACCATGTGGTGCTGTGTACTGTGTGGATTCGTATTTGGGTGTGATGGATGTAGTCAGTGGCACATGGTCATCATCCTGCTCTGATCCATACTATGGTGAATTCCAACACTCCTATGGGTGTGCCATGCCAGTGACATGGTGGTGTATCCCTGCTGCCCTCAGTTCAATCCACTCCCAGCGATGTGTCTCCCATGTGGTGCCATGCTGGGGGCAGCCACATTGTGCATATGCAGTGTGTCGACCTATATGTGCGTACGGTTGTGGTGGCTGCCAGTGGTTGGTGCATGTGTAGTGGGATTTGGCCTTGTCAGATGGTGGAAATGTAGTGTATTGTGAGTGCCTTACTACATCGATGTGGGACTCTGTACTCATGTGCCGTTGCACTGGTTCTGTGGCGGGTTGGTTGGTGGGGTGAATATCGTACAATGGCTTCATCATTTCCGCCCAGTTGGTTCATGCAGTCACCCACCTCATGCCACCAATGCACTGGCATGACACAGTCAGACAACTCACCAGGCAGCCGGGCACCTCATCCTGCATGTCGCCCCATGTGGCACAGTAGCGTGGTAATCAGCTGGGCCATTGAGTCATGAGTTGTTCTTTGATGTCGCGCCCACCCATGTGTGGTGTTCTTGGTTGCGTTGCATTCCGTCTGCACGTAGGGGGAGTGGTATTGTTTGCAGTTGCTATCCGCCACCTACGACACGTGGGTGCTGTCAGGGGCACCAATGTCATTTGGCATGCCTGCAGATGCATGGGGGCCAACTTTACTGTTGTGTGTCTCCTGGGTGGTCCATGTTGGGGATTGGTGGGCCCTTGTGTGCTTGGGGAGGTGATACGGCATTTTTTTGGTGTCCGTGTAATGGATGGTTGTGACATGCCAGGATAGCAGTGTGTATTTGTATGCTGCTAGCTTATCTCAGTATGTCTCGGGCAAATTATGGTGGTGACGGTGTCACAGGCAAGGTGGTCAGGGGTGTCTATCTGCTCAGGGGTTTCCTTGAGTGACCGGACATGCTGCGTGGGAATGGGGGCTGCTGGGGTGGTGACGGAGACTGCACTGGTGCTGCATGCAGGGCCTGTCTCCCCCTCCTTCTCCGACTGTGTCTCCTCAATGGGGGGGGCCTGGTATTGTTGGTGGGGTGTTTGTGGTTGTGCCCTTGCTGGTTCTATTGGTGTCATCCTGGTGTGGGAGGGGGTGTGGTGTGTGGCTGAGTTCCTTTTCTGCTGTGGCAGACTCCTTTGCCTCCACCTGTGCTGATTGTGTGCACCTGTGGCTCTGGAACCCACTGCTCTGGGTTCTTTACTCCTTCTCTGAGATGCCTGTATGTAGTCCATGCCGGTAAGGTACTTTAGGGGCTTGAGGAGGCCGTAATTTACGTGTGCTCCTTACTTGTGATCAGCTCCGGTTTACGCCATGCTGCTAATTTCGGCATGGTGGGGCGCGCGTGCGACCCAAGACTGATAATTACGGCATCGTACTTTACGGTGCCGTAAATAGCGGTCTGGTTGGTCGGAATAGCCCATAGCGGTCAGCGATGCCGGTAATCCTTTACCGGCATCGTGTTTGCCTTACCTCCAACCTTACCTCCAACCTCTAAATGACCCCCACCATCTACAAATTCCCACCGGCTGAACTGTGTCCAGGTGAGAATTAGGGCGAGACCGAGATGCAGCAGAAAAACAGCAAGGTTTTTGAGGGAGATTAAACAAGTGTTTTCTTTCCAGGGAGCAGGATTGTGTGTTGGATGTGTGTGTCGTGTGTTGTGTGCAACGTTTGTTATTTTTAGAGGGAAATCTCTTGCTACCACCGGAGCTTGATGTCTGCTCCTGCAGCCCTCTTGCCTTCCTTCCCATCACCCAGATTGCCTATAAATCTTGGGGTAAGCTTGTGTTCACTTGTGGTGCATTCAGCTCCTACTGCACGATTTTGCTGTATTTAACCACGGAGATCTAGGCTTTTTTTCTGCACATTAGGGATTGCAGGATTCACATCCTACCACGACTTTACCCACTGCTGGGTATTTTTTTATCTAATTCTGTTTTCCGAACTGGTGCTTCACTGCTCCTCGGCCCTTCAAAGACGGCAGCTCTGCCTGGCCTTGTCTGTGCAGCTTGCCTGGCTCCCACCTTCCATTGGTTGGCCTGAATGTTATTAGCCATTGAAAGCAACGGGGAGGCAGGAGCTGGCCAGGATCACCTAAGGCCCACACCGAAGGCCCCTGACTCCTCCCTGTCCACTACCAGGACGCCCCAGGGCAAGTACCCTGCCGTAATACTGTTTATACGCATTGAATTTACTCTTGCACCTGTGTGTATGTCTGCTCTGAAATGTGTGGTAGGCTCAATTTTTATGCGCATTGAATTGACTCTTGCATCTTTTTTTGTGGCCGCCCAGCAACATGGGCTAGGCTCCATGTTTATGCCCATTGAATTGACTCATGCATTTGTGTAGTAGCCGCAATGCAACATGGGGTGAGGCTCCATGAATGTGCCACACTATTTGAATCTTGCATTACCATGTATGTTTTTTAAGCAGTTATGTAACTAAGTGAGCCTTCTGTAACAGCGCCACGATGCGCAATGGCTGTCTGTTCACTTTATAAATGCAAATAAATGAATAATTTCTCTCTTATTTTGGAAAGGAATTTTCAGCCTCATTACATGTTTTGTGGGATATCAGCGGTAATACCACTGAGATACCACCAAACAGTATTACCGTTAACACCACTTGGTCTGGCAGCATTATCACTGGTGGTATTACCACTGGATTACAAGTGGTGGTAGGCAGTGTTAGTCCACATTAGTTGGTGTCCATAGGGGTAAGTGGATGTGGAGCTGTTTTCTCCTAACTCGAATCTGAAGCGGGGAAAACAGAGTTATATTCCATTTATTCTGTGCTAAGGCATACAGAGTGCATCCACCTCAATCAGATGTTGCTTCTTCTGTGTTTGATGGTGAGACTTTTAGTGGCAACATGGTTGATAATGAGGCTGAGTATGATGGCAGAAATAATGGTGATGCCAACCAGGGAGGGAGGAGGAGGAAGTAAGGGAAGAAGAGGAGTGTGTGGATGAGAGGGAGGAGGAGAAGGAAAGAGTGGAGAAGCATGCAGGTAAGAGGGTGGTGAGGAGAATTGGGTAGCGGGTCATGCAGGGATGGCGTAGAAGAAAACAGAGGAGGAGTTGATATTGTTTGGCCCTAAGCATCTGCTCGAGGGAGAGAGTTGCCCTCCACCGCCCCAATTTTTGGGGACTAGTCTTAAATATGCCACTAAGATTAAAAATCTAGGCTGTATTTGGCAGAGCGATCTGGGCTGTAATGGCCAAGTCTCAGCCAAGGTACAAGCAGTCTTCTATAACATCTGTCTCCTATGCCAAGCACTACCCTATGTTCCTGACACTGATCATGCTATGGTTGTGGGGGCCTTAGTTTATTCTAAGTTAGATTACTGCAATGGACTCTTGGTTAGAGCTCCGGCCAAACAGATTTATCGTCTGCAAAAATCCTAAAATGCAGGAGTTTTTGGTGTAGCCAAAAACACCCCAATTTCTGGTCTTCGTCAGTCGCTGCATTGGTTAGCGGTGGAAGGCTGGATAAAATTCAAAATAGGGTGTTTGGTGTATAAATGTATGCACGGGCTGGCACCAACCTATTTAATAAATAAATTGAAGAGCTATCAGCCTACCCGGGCTCTTAGATCGGCAGACCATGGTCTACTCATTATTCCTAGGACCAGTTCTGTCTTAAGAGGAGACTGCAGCTTTTCAGTTGCTGGACCAAGACTATGGAATAGTCTCCCAGTGGACTTAAGAATGGCAAATTCTTTATCAATCTTCAGAGTGGGCCTAAAAAACCACCTGTTCAAATAAATATGGTTCTTTTCTCGCACCCTCAGTAAATTTCAGCTGCATTAATTAATCCACCAAACTGTCTGTTTCTGTTTTTTCTCAGCCTTTGATATCATCTGCGCCAGGATTCGATTCAGTTTGTTGTGTGCGCTATATAAATAAGTCAAACTTTTAATCCAATTCAGGGTTTGTTATCAGAGGACGAAACCTTCCAGTGCACCTAGTGCAAGGTGTCCATCAGGCAAGAAAACTGGTCATGCAGTTGGTATAATAGCACCCCTGTCCCATCTGCTATGCTGGCACAAGGAAGCGTATGGCATTGTACACCCCCATAAACCCAAACAATTGGGGAATGTAACCACGGTAAATGAAAGTGTGCCTGTCCAGTGAGTGAGACATGTTCCTACAGCAGCATATGGTGCCCACACACAAAAAGCCCAGATCAATTCAAGGCAACATCCCAGGGGATGTTGGCCCTAGCTACGGACATGTTGCATAGAATGTGGTGGCAACAGACTATTAGCTGGAGAGAATTGTTGGAGGAAGCAATATTGGCAAGTGGGTATCAGCAACTTTTTAAGCACCACCCCAACTGCACTTGAAAAGGCTGAGGGTGTTGTTGTGGTGACACTAACAGTAAGGTGAACTATAAATACAGTACATTTTTGTTTTGGAGGCAGGGTATTTAATTTGTTTCCATTGTTTCCTTCTCTTCCTTCTTAAAGAAATAAAAAAGATAAAAAGGTACAGAAAAATCTAAAAACAAAAACAACCCAGGAAAGAATTTTTGAACTTTGTACAATGTAATTTGGCAAAGTGTATTTTTTCAAGGGAAATTAGAGGGAAAGCAGTGCATTTTTGGCACAAAAATGCATACAAAAACATTGATTTACAGAACAATGGAACAGTGCCCTTAACAACGGATGAGAGGATGCAGATTTAAGACCAGATGATGCATTGGGGGTAGAAACTTGAACCAGGGATGTGGACAGTAGAGCATGATGTAGTAAATGTTAGTAGAGGAAGTTCTAAGTTTACAATGATGTGATAAGTGTTCTGGGGTTGTCATAGAGAGGTTGGGAGGCACTATAACAGGCAGATGTGGTCTTGTAGAATGCTATGGAAGTGATTCTTCATAAAGGAGCAGAGCTATGAGGTTGGATTTAAATAGTGTTAGAGTCAGAGTAGTGTGGAGAGGGAAAGGAAGATCATTCCATAGTAAGGGAGTGAGGAGCAGGAAAGAGCGGAAAAATGAGAGGGAGTGCAAGGGGCATGTTAGGTGGTAAAGGGGTGAGCCGAGGATGATCATAGGGAAAGAGGAGTAGAGTAGGCTGTGAGATGGGCCGATAGGTACGGTCGGGTAAGTCTCTGTATAGTTTTGAAGATGAGAATGAGTTTATGAGTTTATACTTTGCACTTTGGGGAGTGATTGGAACCACTGAGCATTCTACCTCACCTTAGAAAAGGTGGTTTCCTTATTGTGGGCACTGGGTACTCCCTAAATCCTACTGATGCACCTGATTGGCCAGGAGGCCCAGCGAGTGCTACCGAGAAGTAAGAACCTCACACCCGCTATACCAGAGCCATTTCCAACTCTAAAAGCATCCGGTAAGTGCTGCGTGCCCCTCTGGACCCAGATTTGCATTTCTGAACTGTGGGTAGTGATTGGGACCACTGTGCACTCTATCTGGCCTTAGACGGTAGTTTCCTTGTTGTGGGCACTGGGCCCTCCTTCATTCCCACCCCGTCGACCTGATTGGCCATGAGTCCCTGAAAAGATACTCTTCCAGTGCAGGCCCCTGCCTGTTGCAGCCCCCTCCGGCTAAGGGCTCCAAGGTGAAGGGCAGCTCCTACAGAAGCAGCTCCAGATCGTGTCCGCCGGTGTCAGCTGGGGAACAAGAAGCCTGCAACTGTCTACCTGTTTTGACTGCTAAAGTAAGTCTGGTGGGTTGGGGGACAGCAATCACTGCTCCCCAATAAACTGAGCCACCCCTCTAACTACTCTTTTTTTCATATCGCCCCACTCATAACCATCTTGGTGAACTGTAATGCTAGGCCATCTCTAACTTCTCTCTGGGAAATAAGATCTTCCTCTTGCGTTGCATTGCTGTTTGTTTTGAAACTAAGTCTTTTCCCCTCTATTTAGGAAAGTTGCAAACAGGTGTTTTTGCATTGCTGTTTCTGTTGAAACTAGGCCTTTTTCCAACTATTTAAGAAAGTTGCATATTGGTGTTTTGCATTGCGCTGTCCACCCCTGTGTCTTCCGTCCACACTGCTCCTGCGTTCCCCTGTAGTGTGTTGCCTGCTTGTTGCCTCGTGTGTGCCTCCTCCTTTGATAACCCTCCCCCTCTGGTGCTTCCTGTGGTGTTCCGCTGTGGGCTGTGCTTCTTTCCTCCCTCACTCTCCCATATTGCCTCCTCACACCCTCTATGGTGCTCTCAATCTCTTCTATCTTCTAAAACTTCTATTCTATCTCCTATCCTATCCTTCTCACTAAGTCTGGAAGGAAAAAGTTTAAGAAGGATATCCTGGTCTCCAACCTAGGCCTCTCTATAGCTGATACCCACATCAGTGCTTCCTCCAGACAGACTCAAACCAACATACACTTTGTTGTTCCATCTCCAGACATATGGACCCCTCATATGGTCTCGGTTCTCTCTCCTTTCTCCTCCTCTTCTATTAATGTGGCACCCGGTCAGAGGTCCTCATGGCCCCCTTCCAATCCTGCAAGACCATCATCAATGTCTATCTAAACGGTACCGTCATGGTGCAGTGCTCCCAGCCCAACCTCCTCCTCCTTTTAGGTGTCTCCTACATCTCATCAATTTCCTCGCTTCTCCTGCCACTCCTTCTAACACCTGTCTGGCCACTCTGCCACCTCCTTCCTCCTCCACCACCTCTTTAGCACCAACCTCCTCCTCTGCTCTGGCCCTATGCCACCTCCATCTATTGCTTCTGCCCAATCTCTGGCCTTCTACGCCTCCGCTGGGTGTACCTAACTCCTGCACCCCACCCCGGAAGTCTTGCAGCTACTCTCAACTCTCACTCTGCTGTCAAACATTGCTCTGACATCTGCCACCGCCTCTAAAACCATGGCCTGAATGTTCTCACTCTCACCAGAACATGGTTCATGGCCATCTCAGTCATGAGTTTTGACACTCTCCTTCCTGAGGGCTACAAGATCGTCTCCAAGCCCAGAACCAACTGGCCTGGTGATGGAGCGGCCACAATCTTTACGGAATGTGTCCCTGCTTCTGTCATTCCTGTGAAGGCCTACTCCTCCTTTGAATGCATAGTCTGCAGGCTCTCTATCTCTACTGGCCTCTCTCTGACTGTGGCCATCATCTAGAGGCCACCTGGCCAGGTCACCCTCTTCCTCTCAGAATGGACTGACCGCTCTTCTTCCTTCCTTCCCCCCACCTCTCCACTGCTCCTCCTCAGAGACCTTAACATCCACCTGGATGCTTCTAATCCCATCTCTGGGCTTTTCCGCAACATATGTTATTCTCTCTCCCTTTCCATTCTGCCCTCTGGTATGACACACTCTGCTGGACACACCTTGGATGTTCTCATCTCCTCAGACATCCCCCTCTCTAACCCTCTCACCACTCCTCTCTCTTGGACGGACCACATTCTGCTCTCCTCTCATCTGAAACTTCTTACCCCCTCAAACAAAGCCCACCTTAGAACTGCCACCGTCCTTCTCGGTCATTCGGCCCATGAAGCAAGTGTCAGTGGACGCTTTTGCATCTATTTTCTCTGCTGCTCCTATTCCTGCGGCTGATTTTCACTCTGACACAGCCCTCTCTAACCTGCCTATTTTTATCTCCAACACTCTGGACATCCTTGCTCCTGCTTGAGAATCCATCTGAAGACTACCTCCAAGTGTAACTCTTGGTATGATTCAGATCTCTCTGCCCTGAAACGCAAGCACAGGGTGGCTGAGAGGATGTGGAAGGCTTTGGGTGCATCCTCTGACAAACTGGCCTGCCGCCTGCTCCAAAGGAAATACAGACTCTGTCCTCTCCAAAAAGAGGGTCCATAGCCAAGGCTGTGTCTCTGCGGCCTGTAACAGCACGGCCAAACTCTTTATAAAATCAGCAAGGAGCTGGCCAATCCTACTGCAGTCTCCACCTCTCCTGTTTCCTCCCAGGCCCTCTGTACGGGTCTAGCATCTCATTTGACAGCTAAAACACAGGATGGCCTGTCCTTGCTTTCCTCTTCCATTCCCTCTACCTCTCTGAGGCCTTCTTTGTCCATCTCCCTCTCTCCTCCTTCACTCTGACAACACCTGACAATGGGCCTCATTACGAGTATGGAGGTAGCCCCCGGGTACCAGATCCGGGTCCCAGCAATAGAGAATTACCGGGCCATGCCGACTTTGGCGGGTCACCCCGCTACAGCCCCATTCCCATGTGAGCCCCAATAGGGCTCAATAGGAATGGGGAGGATGCTAACAACAGCCCCGTTAATGACAGGGCCGTTGTAAGCACCCTGGTCTGCTAACGGGTCCCGCTAAGGACGCCTGGTCTGACCAAGCATTCCAGAGTGGGACCCGCTGCAGACCTCATAATTGTGCAGCCCGTAATGAACGGTGCCGGTCCCTTACCGGCACCGTTCATTACAGGTCTGCACTCATTGTAATGAGGCCCAATGTCTCTGGACAAGTCAGATCTATGAAAGTGTCCTCCAAACAAGTGCTCCCCTGCTCCTCCAGAACCATTTAAGACCACATTGCCACCCTCACTCCAGCCTTGGCCGATTTCTCCAATCACTCTTTTACCACTGGATCGTTCCCTTTTCTCCACAAGCACTCCATTGTGCATCCCTCCTAAAAAGCCTTCTGCTAACACGGCATACCTGGCAAACTATCACCCGATTTCTATCACTCCTTTCCTGGGCAAACTCCTGGAAAAGCTGGCCATCTCCCAGCTTACCCTCGACACTGAATCTGTTGGATGCCGCCATGAGGTACGACATTCATTCATCACCTGTTATTTTTCCCTGCACTTTTTGGAGAAGGTTTTTTGCTGAATAAATACATTGAAAAATATGGGGGGGCATATAAAGAGTAGGGTGGTGTGGTGTGTAGGGAATAAATATTAGGGGACAGAGGATTGGGGGTACCCCCCAACAGATAAAAAATAATTCAATGGGTTTTTTCGACAAAACATTTTTGGCAAAAAGTGCAGCAAAAAAAAGGGTGAAGAATGAACATAAAACCCTCCATGACCATCAGTCTAGCTTCAGAGCAGCCAGAGGAACCGAAACTGCTCTCCTGAACATCCGTGAAGATCGGCTCTCTAACCTTGACTCCATCTATCTATCTGTCCTCATCCTCATTGGACTTTCCTCTGCTTTCGATGCAGTCATTCATGCCACCTTGATGAACAGACTCTGTGTGAACCTGGGCATTATGGATCAGGCCCTAGCATGGCTGACCTCTTTCCTCCTGGATTCGATTCATGATTTGTGTACCCCCAATGATCTTTGCATTAATGCCAGTAAGACAGAGATCCTTCTCATTGGGACCCCTGCTCCCAGTTCCCCCTCTCACACTGGCCGCCCTCCCTGGGACCTCTACCCTTGCCTTCCTGTGAGGCAAAAAACCTTGGCGTAATATTCAACTCCACCTTTGTCTTTCTGGGGCCAGAGCGCACACTAAATCCAACTCTCTCTTCCAAAATACCCTCCTTCTAGAGCCATTCACTCAGCTACCTCTAACTCCCTGAGGGTCATATGCTTCTCCTGGCAGAGATTGGGGGTAGATCCCTCTCCTCTGCAAGGGCCTCCTTTTGGAATGGCCTCCCTGCCCCTTTTAGACTTGAGTCGGACCACCTGAATTTCTGGAAGCATCTTAAGACCCTCCTTTTCTCCTCTTAGTTCTCTCGCTCGCTCCCTTGCTAACTTAACTGTCTGCTGCACCGACTGGTTGCTTGGCTCCCTCAGAGTTTCACTGGGTACCAGGCTCCTCCATGACCAGTCTTCCTTGCACTGCCTTCTGGCCTACAACACAGGTAGAGGCTTCCTCCCTGCCTCCTGCACCTGTCTAGAGCTGCACTGCCCTGACTGCCCTTACTCAAAGCCATCCTATCCTGATCTCACTTCCCCCTTTTCCTCTCCCTTGCACTTCCCCCCTCCGTCCACTTGCACTTATATTGTCGCACTTGCATGACCCGAATAACAAGGCCAAGAAGGATTGCTCGTCTTGTCCTCCCTATGTCTCCCCTCCCTTGCCTTGTGGTGCCTAGAAATGCCACATCATATCACTCTGTCTCATAAATAATCAAACTAACTGACTACAGAATGAGGAGGTGAAGGAGAAGCGGAGAAAGTTGAAGAGTGTACAGACAGCAAAGTTGAGGACTTTGGCAAGTGATGAAAAAGCATAGTTGGAAAGGCCACAAAGGAGACTGGCACAGTAGTCAGATTGAGAGAGTAATAAAGAACAGATTAGGTGCTTATCAGTGTTAAGGGGGAAAAGATGCCTAATTTTTATGATGTTGAGGGGATTAAGTCTGGCCGCAGTGGCAGATTAGGCGATACAGAGAAAAAACTTGTGAGATAGGTCAAAGACGACACCAAGGTTGCGAGCAGAGTGGGGAAGTTGGTCAGTAGAAGAGAATAGAAGAGGGGGAGAGGAAGAGATAGCCTGTTTGGATAGGAAGTAAAGAACATCAGTCTAAGTGCAATTTACCATGAGGGAGTGAGATGCCATACAGTATTTGATAGTGGAGATACAGTTAGAGGTTTTTGACCATAGCCCATCAGATAAGGAGGCCAAGCAGAAGAGGAAGATCTGATTGTCATCATCGGAAAGTTGATAGGAGAAGCCGTAGGAGGAGATCAATCTGCCAAGAGCAGTGGAATAGAGAGTGAAGCAAAGTGAACCCAGTTTTGGCCTTTGGGGAATACCAACAGCAAGGGGTGTGAGTGGGGAGGTAAGGCTGTTCCAGGACACCTGAAAGTGTCTGGGGGCAAGATTTAAAGCAAACCAAGTGAGGGCCTTGTCCCTGATATCTAGGAGAGATAGTGTTGAGAGAAGGTCAGAATGGTTGATGGTATCAAAAACATCAGGGAGGTCAAGAAGAATAAGAATAGATTAATGGTTAGCATGATGAGTGGAAGAGATGTAGTTACTGACATTGAGGAGAGCTAACTAAGAAGAGTGCTGAGGTCGGAAGCCATATTTAAGAGAATCCCAGACGTTGAGTGTCAAGGAACTCAGTGACTCAGTTGAAAACTACACACTGTACAATTTTAGAATAATGAGGTAGAAGAAATACAGGACAAAAGTTGGCAGGACAGTTCGAATCTAGGCCACATTTCTTAAGGGTAAGGATGACAGTAGCCAACATGTAGGATGATGGAAAAGTGGCACTGTGAAGAGAGCAGTTGAAGATAGAAGTAAGATATAGTGCAACACTGGGAGCTCTGAGTTTCACAGTGTGCGCGGATAGTGAGTCAATGGGGGCACATGAAGGGTTATCACGGAGGATAAGAGCTAGAATCTCATCCGGGTTAGTGAGAACAATGGAAGACAATGTCACAGGAAAGGAGGATAGAGGTGGTGGAGAAAAGTGAATAGAAATGCTGCCAGTCTATCTATATCTGTACAGTGCTGATGTAAACATTTTAGGATCTCTTCCCTTTTCCTTACTTGATTCTGACGGCCAAGTTACATCCTTTCTGCACAAGCCCACAAGCTACCCCTGGCATGTTTCAGCCTCACTGTATCATCAGCAAGGTTCACCTGGCATCTTTAGGCCCACAAACTCAGGAACCATGTCTGAGCATACATGTCCCACTCAGAGTTAAATTACCAAAAGTGAAGATTGATGGATTGAAGGTTTTGAATTAATCCTACCCTCAGGCATGGCTCTGGGTAACCCTCCAGACCATATTTTTCCAGTCATAAACCTTTAGGTTTGATGGAATGTGACCTGGAAGTGAAAGCAGGTCTGTAACTGGACCATTCATAATGACACATCGTACCCCAGTCCCCCTTGTCGCAGGTCTTTGATGCTCCAGACTCCTTAAACCGCATATAACATTACCCTTTATCACCATAAACACCTAATAACGCCACTTTTATATACACGGTTACTCTGCAAATGGGGTGCACTTTGTGTGCATATTGTGCAATCATCAAATCGATTTTCAATATTTTTTCATGTTGTCTACTAGCATTACAAACCCCCCCCTGTCCACCCATCAAATTAGGTATATTGACACCATGATCACCCATGACATAAACTACGCGAAAGGGGTGGGCTGGATAGAAATTCTCATCTTCCGAAGTTTGAAAACAGCAATTCAAAGACATATGGTGGTGAACTGGAGGCTCCCAGTCCAGCAATACCCTTGAGATGAATGGGGATGCAGAGGTTACTCAAAAATCAATAATCGAAACGACTCAGGTAGTTGGTAAAAGGATAACTGTTTTAATATCAATTATCTAAAACAGGGAGTACAACGGACATCAACGGATGTCTCAGCATAAGATCTATCAATTCATTTTAAAAAAAAATTCTTTTATAACAAAAAATCATTATTGATGACGTCAATCTACGTATTACTAACGTCATCTTACGTGGCAAACTACAAAAACCTATTGAAGAAAGTGATAAGTCTAGAGGGAACATCTAAGTATACGATCCATACTCGTCTAAAAGAGTGAAGAAAAGTGATAGGTTTCTTAACATCAGGTGGGGCAACTAAGCCCTCCCCTTAAACAGGTCACTGTGAATGTCACTAAATGCACAATGTCCCATTGGTTACACAAACTATAGGACCCTTAATCACGCGACCCCCTACAATTGGTCGGCACTCTGTTTTCCACCTACGTTAGCAGCACACAGACAGGACTTCCAGGTGCTGGTGAGCTAGTCTTCAACCATAGCTTCCCACCAATTAGCATATTCATCTATCATCACTTCAGTGGTCTGCTGTCAATTAAGGCTTTGAACTTGTGCTTGGGAGTGTTCATATGCTCTGGAGAATTCCGGGGAGTGAAGGAGTGAAGGCACGCTCTGCCCTCATGCATGGGTGTGGCCATCGTGTTCATCCAACTTCATCCTTCCACGTAACAGAAGACCACAAAACCGAACCCTAGTGTATTTAAAATACTATTTTCTAATAGACCTCTGACGTCTTCCTTGTTTTTGTCCATGCCCTCTGGACACGAGTTTCATTCTTTCACACGATTTGTATCCAATGTCTGCACACCCCATCCTGATAAGACCATGGCTTCTTGGCTCATCCAGTCTCGCCTTTCTGAGATCTGCTTCTGTTCTTTAATTGCTTTATTAAATGCAACAAACTGGAAATGAGGCCTTCCTTCTCTGGTCCAACTCTGCTATAATACGTAGTGGAAACATCCATTCTTTACTCACTTCAATATATATATATATATAAATCCACCATTCGCCACAAAATTCTTATACCATCTCCAGCTTTATTAAAGGCATGACAGAACTACGACCCGTTTCGCAATGCTCCCGTTGCTTGATCACATATAAAAAGTGAGTATTTTGCACAGCGTTTAAATACAATTGAAAAGAGGGTTTGAAGTCTATGTTTCTGCCCAACACAATTAGTCTCTTTTCTCTTTCACCTTTTCTCAATCCATAGGGATTCTCCTTTGTGGAACTGCAGGCGGCCATTTTAGAGTGTGTTGGATATCATTCACACTATCGTCGATATTATGAAAAAATATATATAACAAGTTTATGGAAGACCGGCAGTTTTTGAAGTTTTATACCGCTCATAGTATATACATACAATGCAATATAACAGACATCAATGTGCCTTGTTAACTAACTTTCAGAGGAGCTGGCTGGATTTACCAATATGTTTTAGCCATTAAATTAAAAAATCCACTGTATCAGATTCAATGAGAGATCTTCTTTAACACATTGTCCCATAAATATAAGGAAAGAGAGGAAACATGATACTTAGACTCCTCGAACATTTTCGGGATTGTCATTAAAGTGCGTAGTGCTGTAAACATTAGTCATCAATAAAACCAAACAGTTCCTCACATGCGGACAATTAATTAATTGTCTGTAAACTCATTGATTGTGTAGACAAACAATGGATTCATATGGATTCATATATATATATATGTTGGCGCATGTCGCAATCTATACACTACAAAGCTAGCCTCAAGAATAATTTGTCTGCTTGTGTTTCTTTGAATCTGTACACGTGTAAAATCACCTGATATCATCATTAGTTCTGTAGCATAAGTTTCTTCATCTTGATCCCAAGATGTCACTTATCTTCGATACTTTCTTGATGCCTTATATAATATCTTCATTCTCTAGTCTCTGCATCTCTTCTATGTACATCAGCTCAGCTCTGCGTGACATCACCATTCTTCTTTGCCATTCATTGGTCCTGCTTCTTATTGGATTTCATTCAAATGGCCATTATACTGTCTCGTATGAAGGTATGGTTTCCTCAATGGGAACCTTACCTCCAGGATTCTCCTTGGTGTCGGTATTTTCACTGGTACTGCACATGTCCCACACACTGGTTCCCAACATATAGGCAATATGGGCGAAGTGGTTGAGGTGGGGGGGGGGTACTTGGCTCCTTCTCTACACTGCCCCTCTGGGCGATTCATCACCCTCTCTCCCATCATCCTTCACATGTAGATATCCTTGTCTGAAGAAATGCTTCTTTGGGATCCATATTTCTATGACTCCCTTCAGGCATCAAGCTGATTTTACATGCTCATCCTTGTTCCAAGTCATGGGTATGCACTGTCCACTTGGGCTGCAATAGATCCACTTTGCCACATACTTCTTATGATTCTTTGGATACAGGAACTTCATTCCCTCAGGTGTCTGAATGCTGGATGCTGGCCTTCACAAAGTCTCTGATGTCTTCATCTGTCAAATCTCTTGTCTTCCATCCTGATTCAACATTGATCATGATTTTCATCCATATGGCTTTCTTTGCAGTCTTCTTGCATTGTGTGATTATTATCTTGATCACACAAAATCCGAGCAACAACAACGTGATCAGGGCTCCAAGGAACTTGAACATGCCTGCCATCCATTGTGGAACCCAAGAAAAGAATCATCCAAACCAGCTGTCAGCAGCACTGTCTTTCACTTCGTCTATCATCTGAACGTGTATCTTCATTAACATCTTTATGGCCTTTGTCAAGGTGCCATACTCATCATACTGAGAAGGTATGAACGTGCAACATCATTCTCCAATTTTTGTACAAACACCTCCATCCATAGCTGTGGTCATGTCCAGGACATATCTATTCTAAGGAGTCATCAGTCGTATGGCTCCAAGCTCTTCTCTGATAGCATTGAATCCCTTTATGGTAGTGTTGATTGTCTGCAACAATTCCCATCTGGTAATCTGCAGCCATTTGGTATTTGCTCCAACCTGGATTCTCGGCATGAAGATCATTGTGAATACCGACAAAGTCTAGCTGAAAAGTCTGTGCTCATAAGGAATGGAGTCAAAAGCTTTTATTTATTTAGATGAGAAATAATTCTCCCTCTTTATTCGATTAATCTGCTCCACAGATCTCTTCTTCCTCAGGTGAGCATCAGCTTTCGAGAAACTGTCAAGGTTCAAATCACTTTTAGGAATCACCAATGCTGGAACATTTACATTCACTAGTGAGCATCGTCCTCCCCAATCCTAGGGTAGCCTCATATATGCTCTGGATCCACAAGCCCAATAGTGATCCATGATCAATGCTGTTCCAAGTTTCATTCCTGTTACATTGAAAATTCGACCACAGTTCTGATTCTCTCCAACTTTTCTGTGCCATTATTTCTGAAGCACAGCTTTGCACTTTCCAAAGGCACTATCTGCAAAGGTCCTCCTCTATCTTCGACCCAGGTCAGTAGCTTAGCAAGCCTTGGCCATAGAGGTTTACAGCCATTCTGCACTATGTCAAGGGCTGGTTTATAACAGCCAATGACCACCCAAGCTCTGCAGATCACCCCTCCTTCTTCCCATCCATCTGGTGATAACACTGATCCCCAAATCTGCATCTGGCCTCTTTTCTTCTATCTATGAATGTCTTCTGCAGATTTTCCTGGACTTCCAAGTCTTTTGTTTACTTCAACATCTCATTCCAGCTCCTTTCACTCCAGCTTTTTCATATCTGATCACATGATTCTTAAGATGATCACTTAGCCTTGTCTTTGTATCTTGGATATAGTCATCTTCATTTGGACCTGTCCATTCAGTTGCCCATTTGAGATGGGCATCTCAGCCCATGTAATGGCCTCTTGTACGACAAAGTGCTACATGTGATAGACAATGTGCTGTCTGGACGTCTATTTCAATAGCTATGACGATCTTAGACTTCCCCATGCTATAGGGCAGGAGTGCACTTACAAAGCATTCCTCCTTTGAAGTCCTCCATCACACTTTCTTCATATGCTGATACAATATGTTATTCCCCAAGTTTGCTGCACTATCCAAGTAATCATTCAGCTCATGATCATCCTCCCTAGCACTTCTCTTAGATCTCATTATTTTCTTACAAGCTTCTTTAACCATGTTATTCAATATGTCAGCATAGTTTCTCCTTACTGGACCAACCATAGAAACATTTGTCAGTGGACTGGATATTTTTAAATGTACTATCTGTGTAAGAGAAAGATCTAAAAGTCTTTTTCTATCCTAAAACCTAAATTTAGCAGCAGCTGAGGCCGGCCATATGGAGTCTGCTATAATCTCTGCAGGTGATCTCCCCCCAAAAGGTAACCCAGGCTTATCCATCATAGGACCAGGTGCCCTTGTGTGTATCTCTAGAGTAGGAACAATCATATAAGATATTGGCTGCCTAGTAGTTGCCACATCTGTACCCTCCTTCTGTACAAGAAGATGCACAAGAGTCTTTGCTCCATTTATGTCGATATAGTAAGCAGAACGTACTGTAAGTGAGAGCAGTATCACTATGAACAGAAAGCAAGAGAAAATTATGTACGGGTAAATCCATTTGCAGCAATAGATTCTTGTACAACATGGACTCTCTCATGATCTGCCATAATAACTGTGGGTTGAGGCTTCCAGGAATGGAACCTGCCTGTGCTGAGCAACAATTATATTTTGATTGTGAGTTTGGCAAGATCACAGGAGCAGTTTTGGGTTTAGCCTAAGCCCCAGTTTGGTAAATAAGCAAAAGGTTTGAAACACGTGTCGGCTGACCATAAATAAACGAATCACTTCGTATCAACCAAAGTGTTATGGATATCATTTCAAATCTCTAAACAAGATAACCGGGAGCATAACCGGGAGCAAAAAACCTTTTGCTTATCTGCCATAATAATGTTCCCATTGATGCTGCCCATGTTATTCTTTAAGGAAGCAAAAACAAACTTTTAATCAGGCAACATCATGCACTACTTCTGGGAGCTGCTGAGTCGTCTCCACAAGTTCCTTGATCAGCTACAGCTGGCTACACGATGATGAACAAAAGTTCCCAGTGAAAGCCACAAATTGGCCTTTTACCAGAAGACATAAAGTATCTCCTTCAGCATGAAACAAAGTTCCTTAACCAGTAGACTTTTTTGGATCTTCTCCCTCGAAAGTTTCATTCAGTTCTCAGTGTTCTCTCAGAGTACCCGCTCACTTGTATTATTATTGTCTCTCAGTATTTCATTGAGTGCTACATTGTTCTTTGGATCTCTCAAGAAGGTTCTGACATCTGTTTGTCTCCCAAAAAGATGCAGACATTCCTCAACCAAGTAACACAATACAAATCTGACCAGCCAATGCACATTATCCGCTGATAGGGGCATTTGCGTTTTCCTCACTGTACTCAGGAAGCTGAAGAATTTGTTGAATGATAGATGCAAGCAATATCCTCATGATTGGGTCATTCTTAGGACCTTGTAGGAACAGATGAACACTAGTAGTTCTCCCCACAGGCGCAGGGTATGCACACAAAATGAACAGAAAAACTGCAAGAATGATCCGTGAAATTTTCTCATTGGGCACCACCATAGGAACCTTCAAAGAGAAATTCAGTGAGAAAGGAATCGGGCAGCTGCTCCCTCTTCCAGTCATCAAAAAGGAACTCCAAATCTGGCATGCTCTCCTTTATGATCAAGACTAAAATATGTCTCAGTTCAATGTCAACAAATTCCTATGGCTCAAGAACAAATAACTTCCCTTAACTCCTTTTTTAGTGACTAAAAAGAGTGTCCCAAAATAAGCCACAGTCCAATGTACTCTTTATCTTTATTCATCAGCTTCCCGTCCTCCAATGTACTCTTTACCTTTATTCATCAGCTTCTGCGTCCTTCTTCCTTATTATAGACCTAGTCTGCACATGCTGTGGTTCTTCCCTGATGCTTGCTTCCGATGGGGGTGGAGTGAAGGGGGTTCTCCAGGGTAGATTTTCACTTCTCCAAGGAAAATCCAAGAATTTCTGCCTTGCAGACGGTGTCACGTCCTCCACTATGAAGGGGCTGTTAAAACGAGGTTCTTGCCACATTCTTGTGAAGTTGCAGATTAGGACTGCATCTCGGGGAAAAGTTTGGGAAAACATTACTTTTCAATTCCGGTTGTTGTAGCAGCTCCTTCGGTGTTCTGTGCTGCCCCACACCCCTTTCGCTTGAACTGATCTGAAATGACAGAGATACTTGAAGTCATACACGTAAGATAATCACGTAACTCATTTCCTAACAATTCTGATGTTGTCTGGGCATCACTTCTAGTTCTAGACAGAGGTGTGAGAGGTGTCCTCATTTGCCCCCCTGTCACTATCTCATGGTGGGTAAGGTGGTGGTCTGAACCTGGCTGATTTCTCAATGCATACAATGCCAGTGGTAGACTATGCAACCATCCTTTCTTCAGGGTAAGCTTCAATTTGGCTATTCTCTCATTAAGCAAGCCATTGAGTGTCTCACAGATCCCGTTCACTTGCAGGTGATACGCATATGAAAATGGGTGCTTTATGCTAAGCAACAAGCTTTTTGTTCAAATACTTCATTAACAAAATGAGGGCCATTATCTGATCTTAATACTTCACATATTCCCCATCTAGGAAATACTTCTAGTACTAAAAATGTAGCAGAACAGGTGGAGTCTGGGTGTTTACATGGTCCAGCTTCAATCCACCTCAAGAAAGGACATACTACTACGATCATATATCTATATCCATTACATACTTGCAGCATGTCGACATAGTCAATATGCAAATGCTGAAAGGGTCCAATAGGTCTTGGAATACCTCCTCTAATTGTGTGCAATGTGTGCCCAGTACTGAACATTTGACATACGATACCATTTACTACATAAAATGCAACGTGTTCTACTATATTTGGAACAAACCAATCTTCCGCAATTGTTGTGGCAAGGCTCTCTCTAGTAACATGCGCAGGGTAGTGTAGCTGTTCCAATGCCACCTTAATAAGGCTACAATCATCACCGGTTTACCAGTGCTGTCTTGACGCCACAATTCTTCAGAGGGGTTTAAAGAACACCCTCTCTGTGTCCACTAGTCTTTCTCATCTTGAGGTGCATCCCCTTGAATCTCTGCCAATTGAGCCCTAGACAAATTATTATAACACTCAGGCCCACTCATCATTACCACCATGCTTTCATTCACATCAGGAGTATCAAATGACATGATAGTTTCTGAACATGCAACTCGCTTGGCTTCCTCGTCTGCTTTTTGATTTCCTCGTGAGATAAAGTCTGCCCTTTTAGTGTGTGCTGCACATTTAACTACTGTGATAGCTACTCGGAGTTGTAGTGCTTTAATGAGTCTGTCCAATAAGGCTGCTAAGTACTGGAGTGCCATCCACTCGGAGGTAGCCCCTCCTTTTCCAACGTGCTAGCCCTGCATGCACTATTGACGACACATAGGCAGAGTCACTGTACACCGTTACTTCCTGATATGTGTGTGTCTCGAGCGTGATA
Source organism: Ambystoma mexicanum (assembly GCF_040938575.1). NCBI lineage: Eukaryota > Metazoa > Chordata > Amphibia > Caudata > Ambystomatidae > Ambystoma > Ambystoma mexicanum. The sequence goes on from NC_090937.1 coordinate 775,319,298, forward strand.
ATCAGCGCCACTAATTCTGCACCTTGTGCTAAAAAGTGATTGTGCACTTACCTTTGTCCGTCATTTTGATCGATTCACGAAGAACCATCAATAAAAAGAATTTCCCCAGCTGCCAACGCATTTTCCTTCACCCTCGGAAGTTCATCAAATAATTTTCATAGTTCGAGCAGTCATGTGCATGCTCGTCCTCTGCCAGGGGTTCTGCTACAAACATGGCAGGATTCAATATTCTGCATCGGACAATTTTACTCACCGGATTCGATATGACCACTTCAAAGGCAGAAGCCTTTTGAGATGTCAACGTGTCTTTAGGGTTTTCCAAAATATCAAACAATGCATGGACAACAAATAACGTCATGGAACATCCCATCACTATGCTGGCAGCCTTCTCAATAGCGAACGCGGTGGCAGCCAAAGACTGTTCGCACGGAAAGTGACCCCTCAGTACTGGGTCTAGAATCCCATTGAAATATGCAAGGGGCTTGTACCCAAAAGTGGTTCTCTGCGTGAGTATTGCTGTCATAACAGTGCCATTCATGTGCGAGAACAAAAAGAATTCCTCAGCATAATTGGGATCCCTCAAACTGGTCCTGTGCAAATTGCTTTTTTTAACTCATCAAACCCTTCTTCCATCTCCTCGTTCCAAACAATTATTTCCTGATTTACCTGTGTTTTCTTCAGAGCTTGCAACAAGGGCCTTATGTATGAACTGTAATCAAAGACCCATGCTCTTACATAGTTACACAGTCCCAAAAATCTTTGCATGTGCTTTATCGTGAGTGGCTTTACTGTTTTCAAAATAGCCTCAGCCCTCTCAGGAGTAACTTTCTTTCCCTCATGGGAAATAAGCTGGCCTATGTACAGCACTTCCTCTTGACAATACTGCAATATTTCCTTGTCTACGTTATATCCTTTCCCCGCAAGGATAATTTATTTTATTTATTTATTTATTTATTTGGATTTATCAAGCGCCCAGCGGCCTGAAGGCAATGTACAGAATATTCACTTAGTGCAGGTTATCACATTGGTTATAAAGGCAAAAATGATATTGTTGAGGGGTGTTCCGACGTTACAGAGGAACACTGTTGTAGGCAGTGGAGGATGGTAACGGTTTAGTTGAACAGCATTGTTTTTAGTACTTTTCTGAACTTGGTGAGGGATTCTTCGTTTCTTAAACTGAGAGGAAGTGAGTTCCAGGCTTTAGGGGCTAGTACTTCAAAGCTGGTTCCGCCAGCTTAGCTCTGTTGAATGCTGGGACTGAGAGTTGGTGTGAGGATTTGTCACGTTTTGGTCTGTGGGTTAACGCTTGGTGTATTCTTTCTCCTAGGTAAGCAGGGGCCGTCTGGGCAAGGCATCTGTGTGTGATTCTGAGGGCTTTGAATGTTAGGCACTCTTTGACCGGAAGCCAGTGGGCATCAATTCTTGCCTGGGAGATGTTTTCTCTCCTAGGGATGCTGAGTGCCGCTCTAAGGGCATTGTTTTGTGTGATTTGCCATCTGTTGATGTTGTTTGCGGAGGTGCCAAGGAATAGGATATTGCAGTAATCCAGTTTTGCACCAATTGTGGCTCTGGCAATGTTGAGGCAGTTCCTTGGTGATCGGTAAGGTTTCACAGCATTTATGATTTTTGAGGTGAGAGCTGCTGAGGATGAGATGGCGCTGACTTGCCTATCCATTAATAAGGTGGAGTCTAGGTAGATGCCTACGGTTTTCACTGCAGCCGAGGTTGTAATGACAGTGTCTTCAATGATGAAGGAGTTATATTTGTCATCTAGTCTTTTTAGGGCTTCTTTGGGGCCTACTAGTAGTATTTCAGTTTTTTCCCCATTTAAAAATAGGCCATTGGCTGCCATCCAAGCCTGGATGCGAGCATTTGTGTCTTGGAGGGTGTAAAAGTCTTTCTCATAGTTACCTGTTAGGGTTAGGAGAATGTGTGTGTCATCGGCATAGTTTGCAAAGGCAATGCCGAAATCTTCTAGGTCGCTGAAAAGAAGGATGGTGAATAGATTATAGAGCGCAGGGGAAGTACATGAGCCTACGATAATCATCAGTTGAACTGAATCGCGTCTGCACTCTTCCTCAGAGGTGCTACAGACCAATATGTCATTCACGTATTGCAACACAACACTTTTAAAATCTATATTACCTAAGTCCATCTGTAGGACTCTATTGAAAATCGATGGAGACTCACAGTACTCCTGGGGTAAACAAGTGCTTTTCAGACGACTTTGTCTGAATGTAAATGATGTTAAATCTTGCCAGTCTTTATGCAATTGGATTGAGAAAAATACATTTTTCAAATCAATCACAGTGAAACATCTTCCTTCAATAGGGATATTACATAAAATCGTCACAGGATTAGGAACTAGAGGGAACTCGGCCTCTACAATCGGGTTAATCGGGCAAAGGACCTGAATTAAACACCACATCCACCTTTGAATCAGATAAATTGCAGTATTACACAGTGACTCTGACGTCACTAGGATGCCCAGTTCCATCGTAGCAGATATCATCTTAAAAATACCTTCATCTGCCGAGACATGGGATACTGTCGTGCTCGAGGTAAAATTGCTCCTGGTTTCAATGTAATCTTCACTTCCCCAGCTCCCTTCAGTAGGCCTACGTCATAGGGGCCTGTTGTCCATAATGAGACTGGCACTTTCGCCATGTCATCATCAAAATACTCAGACGTTTTTGTGCTACCATCATTTTTTGAGGAACCTCACGTTTGATTGCTCTCACCCACTAAGTAATACTCATCTTGAATATGACTTTGTCATCTCATGGATGATCTTCAAACATATCCTCATCAGCGACGTCAGTCAATCTGTAATCCTCCCCAATGGCAATCACTGCCCACCATCACTTGCCGTCATGATCATTTCCATCAAGCAAAGCCATTCCTCCCCGCGCTATGGCTGCTTGTAATTCTGAAGGAAAGAGTTCCCTTTCCTCTTCATCCATAGGTATCTTTGACCTAAATAAGAATTCATCAGGTATTCTCATAGTCCTGCCCACTAAACCTGGCAGCCATGTCAACAGAATGCGTACCCTGTAGTGAATAACTTCTGGTTCTAACGGTACTCCTCGCATGACCACTTGTCCTGCAAATGCATAATAAATTCACTCATGTTTAAATAATGCATTCCCGGTGTTGAACACACTATTCCTTCATCAGTTAAAGAAATCGTCATGTTCAACTTGGTCATTAAATCTCGACCTAATATATTAACAGGTGTCTGCCTTGAATTTAACAATGGCACAGACATGTCACACTCCCCTATAGAGACTGGCAATGTGTAGGTAAAAGGAACTCTGCTTGTAGTTCCTGTGAAACCTTGAGTATCCATGGCAATTCCAGATATATTGCACCTGTGTCTACTAAAAACGAAAAAGATTTGCCTTCTATATTGACGTCAACCCTTGGTTTCTCTTGAGGATTAGGCATCACAGATAGTATCGAACACATCAAGTCTCCCAGTGAGCTGTTCTATTGTGGATACATTCTCATCCCCTTACCTGTGAAAGGATTTCCTCCTTCGACAGTGACACCCCCTATTGTAGGAGTCATTAACTGACCTGTGCTTGTGCTCTGCTGTATCTGCATGGGTGACTGCTGTGACTGCCCTTGTGGCAGATTCATTGTTGCCTGCTGTGTTTGAAAACTTGTTGCATTCTCAGAACTTCTGTCTGCTGCAGTGTTTGATTCTGAGCAAACCCATTTCCATTCTGCTGCGAATATGCAGGCGGGTTTGTAGTCCCCCCTCTTGGGAATTGCCCATTCTACACAACTCCTTGACTCCTACACATACGAGCAAGTTGCCCTGACATATCACACGTCCAACATATAGGAGGAGGTCTCCTAATTTGCCCTCCTGCATGCCTTGACTATCGTTCTGTGTGTTTTGAAACCCACTTTGATTATTCTGGAAGTTTCCCTGATTATTCAGGAAGCCTCTACCTGAAAGCCTCCCCTTCCCTGTGGTGCAAATCCACTATTATTTTGATCGAACTGCCTTTGGTTATTTACCTGCAGCATGTTCGCTCTTTGCTGAGAATCCAATCCATCTCCACTGTTCAACATCGCCCTTTCAATGGCGTATTTTGACAGTTTCTTCTGCACTAACTTTGCCTTTTCTAGCATTGTCTTTCTTTTGATTCATCTATTGCAAAAGTCTGCATAAGGCGCAATGGTCAAATGTATTTCTGACCACAGCGTCGCTTCAATGCCCACCAATTTGTTGAGCTGCTTCTATACTGCTTCTGCCTGCACTTGACATAATTTATGATAAAATACAGGTATAGATTTCCCCCACGATTTCCCCCAAGCCTCCTGCGGTTCCAAAGCCCACTGTTCTTGGAAATTCTAAATGTAAACAAGAGGACCATCTACTTCCTGCATCTTTTTTGCCATTATAGCTCCCATATCTGAAGTGTTCGGATACAGTACTCTAAACGCTTTCTAGATCGCTGCCCTACAGTTATTGCACGGTGCCCCATCATGAGCAGTGTTCACCGTGGTAACACTAGAATACCCTGCTCTTGCTGAAACATCAGCCCTTTCCCCAAGGATTGCAATCAGGAGACCTTTAATGTCCCCAATAGCTAACGTGTTTCCTCCTGTCATTTTCTCTAACTCATGTATCCATTTCCCAGCACTGCAAGTTAAACTCAGGAGTTTTCACCTTAAATTATCCCTATCCATGTGTGGCCAAGGTATATACTGTGGCCTAGTTGCTCTCTTTTCCAATAAAGGAAACTGCGAGATCCCAAATTCACATTCGTCTCCCATTGTCTGTCTGTCCATAGCAGGGACAATGGTTCTGCACCGCCTTCTACCTGGCAGCAACCTTAACCTGCTCACATAAGGTCGTGTGTCCCCTCCCTGGTGCGGTCGCCCTCTAGGTGGATCTATCCACAACAATGATTCTGACGCCTGAGATTTGGGTAGGCCTAGATCCGACCATCTTACTTCCTTATCCATTGAAAAACACCATTCAGGGCCACATGCATTGTCTTCCTCTTGCCCACGGAAGGTTGATCTATCCTCATCTGACATATTCTGTCCACAACTCATGTGACTTCTCTCCTATTTGTCTCTATTCAGAGTCAGTCTATCTAAAGACAGCTCCATTTGGCTCAAAACTACATGAGGCTCCCTCTTTATCGTACAGCTGCATACTCTCGAGTCGATCATTTTTACCCTTCCCTTGCAGGACTTTCTTAGTCCTCATATCATGATAGACTTTATCGATAGCATCCCCAATGCTTCTCGAGTGAAACTCATCCTCGAGATTTTCTCTAGACAGACCTGCAATTGGCTCATATGCTGGGAAGAACTCTTCTATGCCTTCCCATGCAACTACTGGATTAGGATCCATTACTTCCTTTTCCATATGGTCAATGTTGCATGCTCTTTGCCTTCTCTTTCATTCTAGCTCATCGTCAAATTCTTTTTGCTTTCGTGCTTCCTCTCTTGCCCTTTCTTCCTCTTTTCTCTTCATGTCTCTTCTCTCATTTGCCCTTCGTATCTCTTCATCTCTATGTCTTTGCATTCTTTTATCCCTTAATTTCTGTTCCTCTTCCTCCATTCTTTTCCTTTCAAGTCTTTCTCATTCTTCGATTACCCTCTGTCTGTTGTCATACTTTCTCTGCTCCTCTGCTCTTTCCTGCTTTCTCAGTTGCTCCTCTTGATACAACTGTTCCCGCCGTTGTCTATCCTTTCTTTTTGTCCCATCTTCTTTCAGTGTTTCCTCTCTGTCTTTGTCCTTTTTACTTTGCTCATCTCGAACTTCCCTTTGCCTTACGTCCTCGATGCTCTTACCATCTAGTTTGAGCAAAATATGACCACCCATTCATTTGTTCTGTAAAAGTGCTAACTCATCAGTCTTATATTTTTCTCCTTTCCATCTCTTTTGTTCCCATCCTATATCTAAGGATGTACTCGGTCATTCACTTCTCTCTTTATCGTGTCCCTCCTTGTCCCTCGGGACCTTAGAGATTACATCTCTCTCAGTATTTTTCTCTGGGCCCTGGGAGTGTAAGCACATCACTATCTACATCTAAACCTTAATGAATAGCCCTTGTTTTCGACATCTGAATCACATGTGAGGATACCACAAATTTGTCCATTTCAACCTCCTATTTACTGCTATTTGATTTACTTATACTGGGTCTTCTTGCTTCTTTTGGCCTCTAGAGAATTGTTCACTCCATCTTGTATAGAACTTATCCACTGTTAATTGCCTAATACCCGGTTCTTGCAAATATTTTCTTCTTCTTTAATCTAAGTGAAATATGTCTTACATACATATCTTATCCATCTGCCTCCCCTTGTGCCTTGCAAGTATGCCTTTAAATAGCACTCTTGATCCCAGGCCAACACAGTTTCCTCTTCATTTTGCACACAGAGATATTTCTCCAACATCCCCTGACTCTGCATCCCTGGTCTGTATCTGAGATAGCTGAATTGAGTCTCGACATGAGCCAACGTCCATCTTCCTATCATGGCCATCCTTGCCACATTATATTTTCCTCTATAGCAAGCTTCTATATGTCTCATCTACCTTGCGTTACTGTGTATTTACACATATTGATCAGCAAGTAACTTTATCTTCTTTGTTTATATATGATTTCATACATGTTTCTCTTGCCACTTCCATTACATCATTACTCAGTATTTTCATATTGTTTCAGTATGTCCTCGTATATTTTCTTTAAGACATCACTCTGTCCTTGTCAGTTTTCACTCAGCTCTCCATGATGTCCAAAGGTGCGTGCTGATATCCTTCCACTCTTTCAGTACGAGGGTACATTCGGTATGGTTGCCTGAGTGCATATTGCCTCTCATACACTCAATGCAGTATAGGGACAACACATGGGGTCTCACATATAGCTCTTCTCCTGCTGTTCCAATATGACGGTGGTGAAGGAGCGGGAGCTAGGGAAAACACATCCACCTGCTCCTCTACATTCCTCCCTCTGGTCTACTCCTCAACCACATTTTCCTCTTCAGTCTCCTTCATCTTCTCTACATGCTGTAGTTTCTTTGGGATACATATCTCTGTCACCCCCCTCTTGTGACCTGCATTCTTTATATGTTCATCCACACTCCAGGGCATGCAACATCATTCTCCTGCTGGTGGGCAGAATATCCACCATCCTACACATTTTTTATGTTCCTTAGGGTAGCAAAACTTCATTCCTGGTGGTGCCAGGGGACTGTTCTTTATATTCTCACAGGTACTATCCTCATTATGCATTTGTTCACCCGCTCCAGCATCTACGTCAATCATTACCTGTATCTCATTGGCTTTCTTGACTGTCTTCTGGAACTTTCCCAAGATGATTCTTATGAGACAAAATCCTTCAATACCAACACTAGTATTGCTCTGAGTATTTTGAAAGCATTTGCCAGCCAGGTTGGAGTCCACGTTAATAAAAATGAAAACCAGTCATCTCCTGTTGTCTCATCTACTTCACTTTCCATCTTCTTATGCAGGGTCATTCATCAGCATAATTATTGCTTCCATTAAGGTTCTATTTTCTCCATCATGAGATGGCAAGAATGTAAAGCAAAAAGGCCCGACCTTTGCGCTCACGCCTTCTTCCATTTCTGTTTTTAAGTCCAGGACATACCTGTTCTGGAGAGTCATTAGCCTAATGACTCTCAATTCTTCTCTGATTGCATTGAATTTTTTTATTGTTGCATAGATCGCCTTGAACAGCTCCCATCTAGTGATCTGCAGCCACTTGGCATTCACTTCAGTCTGGAGTCCTGGCATGAATATAGAAGTCATTATCATTGCTGTCTTGCTAAACAGTTTATGCTCATCTGGAATATCTTTATAGGCCTTTATTGATTTTGATGAGAAATAGTTCTTCCTTTTCAGCCGGAGAAGAATGAGCAACCTCTTTCTTCTCTGGTGTTCATTCATTTTTGGAAATTGATACATGTTTAGGTCACTTTGGGAAATCACTAATGCTGGAACATGTATTACTACAATGCAACATACTACTCCCCAATTTTTAGTCAACTGCTTGTAAGCTCTGGATCCACAGGCCCAATATCGGTCCATCAATACTGCAGTTCCTCCATTCATTCCTGTGACCTAGATTGTCTGTCCACATCCCTTGTTTTCTCCAACCAAAATCAAGCCTTCATTCTTGAAGCATGTTGTTGCATTCTTTAGTGGTATTACAGATACTGGTCCTGATTTGTTGTCAACCCATGTTAGTAACTTAAGGTTTTTGGCCCATGACACTAGGCATCTGTCATTCACTATTTGCACTAGGCTTACTGGTTCCTTCATCAATAAGTGTGCAGAGCAAGATAATAGTCCTTCTTATCACCCGGTACTGGTGGCAACACACCCATACACCCATAGGTGCGGTCTCTCCCAGCATCCTAGTTCTCCTGATCTCTCAGTCATATCTGAGCAGTCCATCATTTAAATCTCAATGATTTTTATTTGTTCTCCAATTTGGGATGAATACATACATTTTTTCTTGTCCACTCCAACCCACTTTCCATCCGTTTTGTTTTCACATAAGTATCTTCATATGGAAATGTTACTCTTGATCGCCATCATAAAGTTGCCAATTTTCCTTCAAATTGCCCTCTGTTCATATACGCTGCTAGACGACAGAGATTTAGCATCATGTGCAGGCATTTCTTTGGAAAAAAGGGGTCGATTCATGGAACAAACGTGCGCCGAAAATCCCAGCTCAAGCGGGCGCAAGGTTGCGCAAGCGTGAGAAATCAAGCGCATGCGCACGCGTGCGATACAAGGAAGGCGCTGCACTAGTTTCCCGCTGGTCGTGCGCCAAATCCATGCATGTCGCACACGGGCACAGACTGCATCAAACGGCGTGCGCTACAAGCACAGCAAAAGTGCACATAGCGCGGCGCACACAACAAAAGTGGGCGGAACAGTGGACGTAACACGCGGAATGGGGAACAACGCGTGAAAAAGAATGTGTAATGGGGGAAGTACTGCAGGGAACTACACGGAACGCCCACATGCACGTGAACAAACCGTATTCATGGATTCGAATACGGGAAACCCGCGCACGCCAAAAGACGCGGACAGGCGTCAACGCGTCCGCCACACGAAGGCAGGCAGAAGGGTCCCTGTGCACAGTATAAAAGTGAGCGCAAATAACAAACACGTATATACAGCTACGATGAATGCCCCATTTGTCGCAGCACTGATCGTGGGACACCGCAGAAGGAGGAGAATAGCCAGGGCCCGCATTTCCTCACCACGGACAAGCCTTTTTGGGATGCATGATGACCAGGTCTACGGCAGGTATAGGTTTCCACCCCATATCATCCTAGACCTGGTCAGGGAGTGGGAAGATGACCTTACACCCCCCACCCTTTGCTCCCAAGCATTGAGCCCCTTGGAGAAGGTGCTCAATGTCCTGCATTTTTTGGCCACTGGGTCATTTCAGCGGACCACTGCCATAGTGGGGGAGGTCTCACAGGCCACGCAGTCACGCTGCCTACACCAGGTCTTGGCAATCATGACAACGCGCCCCTCAGTCCACAGGCACATATACATGCCCAGAATACCCGCAGAAAGGCAGGCCGTTGTCCTGGATTTTTACAGGGTGGCACACTTCCCCAAAGTGCTCGGTGCCATAGATTGCACCCATGTGGCCCTACGTCCACCTAGGGCCACTGAGCACATCTACCGAAACCGCAAGCACTGGCATTCCATCAATGTACAGGTGGTATGCGATGCAAAAGGAATCATCACCTCGGTCTATGCAAACTACCCTGGCTCCATCCATGACAGTTTCATATACAGAATGTCCGCCCTGAGCCGGGCCCTGGAAGCTGGGCAGCATGGTGACACATGGCTCCTAGGTGAGTACAAATGCCTGTGCACATGCATGCAAGTCACACACAGACAAATACCCAAACCCTAATAATCCCAACTATTATCACCTCCCCAGGGGACAGTGCCTACTCTCTGAGCAATCACATGATGACGCCAATCCGGAACCCCACCACACCACCCCAGGTAAGATACAACGCGGCCCATATTGCAACCAGGGCCATAGTGGAGCGCACATTCGGAGTGCTCAAGTCACGCTTCCGCTCCCTTGACCGCTCTGGCGGGCAGCTAATCTATGCACCCCCAGTAGTGTGCAGGATCATTGTGGCAGCATGTGTCCTGCACAATGTTGCAACACGGCAGAGCGTACCAGTGGACATGGTGGTGCCCCCACATCTCCAACCACAGGCACAGGTGCTGCCCCTGGGAGGGGATAGGGCACGTGGCGAGGAAGCCCGGGCCCAGCTTGTGGCCACATTTTTCACCTAAACTCCCACCCCTGCGGAGTGCACACAGGTCTGGCAAATACCAGGTGACAATCGATGATGACAAAGAGACAGTCAGCTGTCACAACCTTACCACCCTGAGATTGTTGCCATGGAAGTGCCACATTGTGTGCATCCCTAGCTACTTAAACACAAGCTATCCTGTGTGACCAAAAGGCACACATATGATATATGATATGATATGATATGGCATTTGTAACGCGCCTATACATAAGTGTTGCAAGGCGTGACGAGGCAGGGAGGGGGGAACAAGGGAAGACAGACAACAATCCTACTAGGCCAGGTGTCATTTAGATCGCGCAAGTGCAGGGGTAGGTGCAAGGGAAAAGTGCAAGGGGAAGGGGAGGGTGCGGGAGTGCAGTACAGGGTAAGTAGAATAAAAAATAAATAAATAGGCCAGCTGGTGGCAAGTGCAAAGGTAAGTGCAGACAAGTGCTGGGAAGGGGGGGCTGTAGGGATACAGAAACAGACTCGCAGTGCAGGGGTTGCCAGGGAGGCAGTGCAAGTGGAGAGTGGCTGGGCGAGGGACCGAGGTCGGTGAGAGTGGCCCAGTTGCAGATTCAGTGCAGTTTCAGTGAAGAAATTAGCAAGTGAGAGGGAGAGAGAAAGCAGAAGCAAAGAGGAAGGTGTTGAGGTGCTTCCTGAACCGGAGATGGTTCTCAAGTTTCAGGGAGGCAGGAAGGCTGTTCCAGAGGGAGGCCCCTGCCGCAGAGAGAGATCTACCCCCAGCTCGTTGCTTCGAGAAGCGGCTGACCCTGACATGCAAGGTGTGAATCACACACACCTGCAAAACAGGCCATGACCATCACTGTTATGTCACTCAAACCCTCCCAAACCACAACATGACATGGCAAGCAATAGCCATACACCAACACAGTACCAATAAGGTACACATTGCCATGTGAAAAATGGAAATTGGCATCAGACAATGATGCCTGACATGGAATCAGATGAAATGACTGACCAACAACCTCCCACCCAAAATAAATAATTCCCAAATGCATCACAAAAGTAGTAGCCGCAACATAACAAAGAATGCCTGTCTACATGCACATTGTGCATTGCAAAATCAACACTGCAGCTTCTGTGTGCTGTGTCCAACTCCTGCAACACACTGTTCAGCGCACAGCACAGTGAACAGCCATTGTGTGTGAAGCACACCCTGAGCATCACATCTAAGCGACAAACCACATCAAAAAGCAAAATAGGCATGTACAGGATCCATAATTGGTCACAGAACATGTGCTGCAGGGACACAGTGGGCAGCAGAAGGCAAACAGAGTGTACATGTGGATATCGAAGGGTGGTTGTACATGTAGTGCATCATAGTGCCAGTGTGCGGGTCAGTAAGGACATGCACTCAACATATGCATGTGCAATCAATTGACCATCAGTGTCCTCTACACATCACATGTGAACATTCACCATGTGTACACCCCAGCATGTCAAACCGCAACAATCCCCTCACACCTGAAAGGTAAACACAAACATGAACATGCATTGATCAGCAGAACACATCATGTACATAGGATACCACAATTACAATGTCAGGGTTCCCATCACACTGCAGGGCAAGGCACCTATCAACAACAAAACACCCCTCCTCCCTCACAAATGACCATGACCCACTGAACAAATGCACCTGGGTCATGTAGCCTTCAACCCACAATTTCATCTGGCCACAGGATCACCCTTCCCCTTCGTCACCATCTCCCACTTTGTGTGTTAAAAGTTGCCTGCACCCTCAGAGTCCACCTTCATTTGCAATGATACAAAATCCAAGGCAGAAAAACGAACCAGAACAACCTCCAGTAGATGACTTGAAGTAGCAGTACCTCACAAAGTCCAAGTACTACCACAATGATGTAACAACCAAGGTAGCACAGGAAAACAATGTCACAACAGGATGTGAACCATGTGTGGTACATAACATAGAATGATGCACCACGAACGGATGTGTACTGTCACAGCTCCCGTGTACAGGCGCAGGAGTGGCATGAAACAACCACCCCCACTGTGGCCTGAGTGCCTGCAAGGTCAAACTCACACAGGCCTCTGAGACCCTGGTGGGGAAGGAGGGTCAGGGATATGCAGTTGGGACAGCCGTTGGCATACTGGATAACTGGAATAAGGGGCAAGAGAGGGGAGTAGGAATGACACGTGAAAGTACGGAATGCACTAAAATGGAGTACTTGCATTAACACATACACAATCATAACAAACTTGTACATCATTGTCAGGGCCTTCCGGAGTCCAGGCGCAGGAGTGGGACGAACCAACCACCCCCTCTAGGGTTTTGGCGCCTGCAAGCTTGGGGCTTACACAGACATCCGCAACCCCAGCGGGGAAAGAGGGTTAGGGAACATTGGTTGGATAGGTACGGGAAGCAGGAACACCAGGTAGAGGGTACAGGGTTTAGAATTGGATAGGACTCGGGTGATTATGGCACCCAGTAACACGAATAACGCGTACGCGTGGGACACGCAGGCTACAATGACCTCGAAAATGGGTGCGTTACACAGGGGCACCCGCAGTGGGAAAAATACTGTGTGCGACTCACCGTCTGACTAGCGCTATGCAGAAAAACATGCGTAGCCAATACCCCCGCCAAAAGAAGAGATACGTCCTTGATAGCTGTGAAGTTGTGATGGCGCGCGAAACAACAGGAAGCAGCAACACACGTTGGTCTCCACGAAAAGCACGTACAGCGAACTGCTGCCCCCGCTCACCTTTAACCCGTGCTGAGGGAAACGCCCGCGTGCGTCATGTCACTTATGCGCATGGGCCCTTACCTCAGATTGCACGCATTCACATGCGGACGTGCAGCTTTTTCAACCGCGCTGAACCACTATGCTAACGTCACGAGGGAAACGCCCGCGCATGCCCGCGCGTGTCACGTCACAGAGGCGCTTACGCTTGAAGAGCCTTTGGTCCAATGAAAGCGCGTACGAGTGCTGACGCGCTTACGCGCTAGGGGCCTTTCCTCGAATCACACGCTGACGTGCAAATTTTTCATGTGCCAAATCACTCCGTATCAAGATGGCCATGCGAAAACACATGGAAGACCACGCTCCTGCCCAAAAGGCCGAATCACTGCCCCCCAGAGCCCCGAGCATGCTCCCACCTGCCATCTGTTCTGCCTGACTGCCTGCTGCCCATGTACCCTGCTATTTGCTGCCTGCACATCAGCCAGGGGTGCAGTTGCTGTGACCACCCCTGCTGCAACAGAAGACTCCCGACTGGGATACCATCGCTCCACAGCCCAGCCCCAGGACCCAGTTACCCACCCACTCCTGCCTCTGGGGTTGCCATGTCGGGCACTACACCATCTGGCACCACTGGTAACCCCCAGCCAGAGAGGCAGAGGGCCACCAGCTTCACTGCCACCGAAGTTGGTGTCCTGGTGGAGCAAGTCCTGGGGCAGTATGATGCCCTCTTCGGAACAAGACGCGCCAACAAGGAAGGACGGACTCGGATCTGGATGGACATCGTGACTGCCATCAACACGGAGGGGGTGGCAGTCCACGACTTCCAACATGTCAAGAAGCGCTGGGAGGCCTTCAGGTCCAGGACCCTCAACTAGGCCCGGCGCCTCTTGAAGGCATCGGATGCTAAGGGGCGCCAGGGCCACCTGTCGGAACATCAGATGAGGGTCCTGGAACGCATATGACCAGCGCTCCACGTCCAGGTCCTTGAGAGGCAGACCTGTCTGGAGTCGAGCGGTAAGTGTACATGCATACTGATTGGAAGGTGTGCGTGTGGTGTGCCAGTAGTGTGCACGTTGTACATGTGGTTTTCTAGGGCCATGTATGGATATGCATGTATAGGGCTGTGAGGCAGACGCATGCAAGCCCTTTCATGTGTGAGACACATGGATGGTGTATGTGTGGGTAAGCATGCAAGCCAAATGCAGATGTGTGAGCACACATGTTTGGATTACTGTGTATGTCAGTTGGCATGGTTGTGGTGTCACACATGGGTGTTGGTTCCAGCTGCATGTATCTGCACCGTGTACATGTGCATGTGTGTCTATTTGACAAGGGTGCAACAGTGATGCAACATGGATGCATGTGACACTGATATGTGGAAGACTGATTGGCAGATGTGACATGGATGCCGATCTCAACACTGCAACAGTTGGCAAAGGTGTACACATGCATGTAAGTGTGGTGGCGTGTGTGCATGTGTAGTGCACTCCCTGTGTTTCATGTGATGTCTGGCTCACCTTTGGCTGCTCATGCTGTTGTATGTGTATGGATGGTGCTGGCTGTTGCAATATGGCTGTGGAATAGCTCATGTGTGTGAGTCAAAATGACATGTGTGTTGGGGATTGTGATGCCATGTCTGAAGTTTGACAATGCCACTCATGTGAAACTGTCATGTGTGTATGAGTCCATTGTACAGTGCCCTGATGCCTGTGTTTTATTTCTCCCTGTCTGCAGCGTCAACTGATGAATAGGGCGGAGAAGGTGCTGTGGAGCACAGCGGCAGGGATCGCACCGCCAGCCGGAGAGGCAAAGCCCAGATCCCCTCCCAGGTTGTCATCTCGTCGGGGAGTGAGGAGTCCGGTGCCGCGTCCAAGGCCGCAGCTGCCGAGGGGAGGTCCAATAGGCAGAGGTCAGAGTTGGACTCCTCGGCAGCAGAAGGGGCAGCTGAGACCCCACAGGGCCCAAAGGAGGAAGATGGCATGGAGTCATCCAGGTTGGTGGGGGGTTTGGTGGAGGAGGAGGCCGTACAAGGGACAGAGACGGGGTCTGGAGGTGGGGATTCCACTGGTGCTAGTGGTGCAGTGCAGGACCAGGGACAGGAGGCAGCACAGGCCGCCGCGGAGGTGCCTGTGTGCAATCCTGTCCCTGATCCGGTCACTGCATCATCTTGCACCAACAGGGATGCGTACGTCCAGACCCGTTCTCAGGGAGGGGATTGGCTTACACCAACTGGCCTTCCTCTCCCTGCGGATGTGGCTATCCGGCACCGTCAACGTGCCATGCGAGGTGACCTGCAGTCTTTTCATGAGGATACTGCACGTCTTCTCGCATGGCTCGTTGACCGCGGTGACCCACTGGGATAGCTCACCAGGGCCGGATTCCTCCATTTCCTGGACCTTGTTCCGACCCCCTCCTCAACTGAACCCCCTATGCCCCAGTCGTCCTCCATGCCATCTTCCCATCCATGTATCACCTGGGTGCCCTGTGGAGCTGCCTCTGACCCTGCGGCCAGGCTGGTGGACAACAGATCCCTGCCACAGTCGGGAATTGGACGTCCAGCAGGGATGGCCACCTCAACAACTGCACCCCAGCCGGAGGAGGATGTGAAAGCAGCAGGAGCCAGGGCACAGGCAGCGGCACAGCAGCAGCAGCAACAAGGTGGGAGCCATGATGGCTCGGGGCCTTCATCATCGGAGGGGCAGGCATCGGCCGGAGGGCAGGAGGACCCTGGACGGGAAGTGTCTTCCGTGTGGCAGCGGTTGGGCCATGTGATAGATGCGGAGCGGCAGCGGGCGGAAGAGGCACGGCTCACGATGGTCAGGGCAGAGAACTCCATGCATAAGGCCCTGAGGCGTGCCGAGTGCCTCGAGGCCATTCGCAGGGACCTGGAGTTCCAGATGTCATCGCCCCTGCGAACCCTCAGGGCCATGGAAGAGGACCGCCTCCGGGACATCGAGCAGGAGTTCGATGATGCCCTGGCCCGGGACATCAACATATGAGCCGTTGGACTTGCCCGCTGCCCTTGTAAATAGTTGGATAGTATTAGGTTTCCTTTGTTTTTTTTCTTTATTTTGGACCTTTTGGACAATGGACCACATTTTTGTATATAGTTTTTTTTATTAGGTAGGAGTTTCATTTCTTCAGTTGGGATCATGGACCCTTGATTGTTCATCTGTATATAGTTAACTGTTAGATTCAACTTTTTTGTTTGAATTTCCCCATGGAGCAATGGTTTTGACTTTGGTTTTGCCCTTTGATTTCATTTTTGGAACTGTGACTTTGGACACCTTTCCTTTGGATTATGATTTGTTGTTTTTCATTATTTTACATACATGCAGCTTTTCTTTTTTAATTTCCATTGTCGTTTGTTTGATTTTGATTCCATTCATGTTGCTTTTAATACATTTTTGTCTTCCAACTTCGATGTGTGGTATTATCTCATTGGTTTCATGCATGTCACGATATGGGTTTTGAGATTCACTTGCACCCATTGTGTGTGTGTGAGGGACATGTCTTCATTTACATACTTGCCATTGGGGTTGTGTCATGTAATTGGCATTTCTATGTGGGTGGAAGAAATACTTGGGTGGGTGTTTGGCATGTGGAGGCTGCCCATAAGGGCCAGGGATCGAGATTGTGATGACGTGTTGGCTGGGGGACATGTGTCGGGGCCTGTTGGCAGGTGCCCCGCACTGCTGGGGGGTGGGGGTGCAAGGGGACATTAGTGAGACATGAGTGGGTGCCTGCTGGCAGGTTCCCCGCACTGCTGGGGGGTGGGTGTGCAAGGGGACATGAGTGGCGGCCTGCTGGCAGGTGCCCCGCAGTGCTGTGGGTGCAAGGGGACATGAGTGGGGGCCTGCTGGCAGGTGCCCCTCGGTGCTGGGGGGTGGGTGTGCAAGGGGACATGAGTGGGGGCCTGTTGGCAGGTGCCCCTCATTGCTGGGGGGTGGGGGTGCAAGGGGACATGAGTGGGGGCCTGCTGGCAGGTGCCCCTCAGTGCTGGGGGTGCAAGGGGACATGATTGGGGGCCTGCTGGCAGGTGCCCCTCAGTGCTGGGGGTGGAAGGGGACATTAGTGGGGGCCTGCTGGCAGATGCCCTGCACTGCTGGGGGTTGGAGGTGCAAGGGGACATGAGTGGGTGCCTGCTGGCAGGTGCCCCGCACTGCTGGGGGGTGGGGGTGCAAGAGGGTAATGTGTTGGTGATCACTAGTGCAAGGTGACATGTGGCTTGGCTGGGGGTCATGCCCATGGTGGATGGGCTGCCTGCGGGACATGCCCAAGGGTGCAGGGTAGTCCCCTGTGGTGTGGTCTGCCTGCAGAGGCTGTGGAGGGAGAAGAGGGAACACCAGGGAGGACCCACACTGCCAATTCACGTGTAGGAATCCCCTGCACCCCCGAAATACACGTACCCAACTCACACAGGGCCTATCGCGTGTGGAACTTCCCCGCGCCCCAGAAATACACGTACCCTGCTGAAATCACGTGGTAAACTTGCCCGCATCCCAGGAATACACATACCCTGCTGAAATTGCGTGTTAAACTTCCCCGCACCCCAGAAATACACGTAACCTGCTGAAATCGCGTGTTAAACTTGCCCGCACCCCTGTAATACACGTACCCCGCTGAAATCGCGTGTTAAACTTGCCCGCACCCCAGACATACACGTACCCTGCTGCAATCGCGTGTTAAACTTGCCCGCACCCCAGAAATACATGTACCCTGCTGAAATTGCGTGTTAAACTTGCCCGCACCCCAGAAATACACATACCCTGCTGCAATCTCGTGTGGAACTTCCCGCGCACCCCAGAAATACACGTACCCTGCTGAAATTGCGTGTTAAACTTCCCCGCACCCCAGAAATACACGTACCCTGCTGAAAACACGTGTTAAACTTGCCCACACCCCAGGAATACACGTACCCTGCTGCAATCGCGTGTGGAACTTCCCGCCAACCCCAGAAATACACATACCCTGCTGAAATCGCGTGTTAGACTTCCCCGCACCCCAGGAATACACATACCCTGCCGAAATCGTGTGTTAGACTTCCCCGCACCCAAGGAATACACGTACCCTGCTGCAATCGCGTGTTAAAATTGCCCGCACCCCAGAAATACATGTACCCTGCTGAAATCGCATGTTAAACTTGCCCACACCCCAGGAATACACGTACCCTGCTGCAATCGCGTGTTAAAATTGCCCGCACCCCAGAAATACATGTACCCTGCTGAAATCGCATGTTAAACTTGCCCACACCCCAGGAATACACGTACCCTGCTGCAATTGCGTGTTAAAATTGCCCGCACCCCAGAAATACATGTACCCTGCTGAAATCGCATGTTAAACTTGCCCACACCCCAGGAATACACATACCCTGCTGAAATCGCGTGTTAGACTTTCCCGCACCCCGGGAATACACATACCCTGCCGAAATCGTGTGTTAGACTTCCCCGCACCCCAGGAATACACATACCCTGCTGAAATTGCGTGTTAAACCTGCCCGCACCCCAGAAATACACGTACCCTGCTGAAATCGCGGGTGAAACTTCCCGCGAACCCCAGGAATACACATTCACCGCTTGCCTGTGCTGTGTGGCGGCCCTGTATACTGGACCAGGGTTAGCGCAGCCCTTTGTGCTGGATTGGGGATTTTGATGGCTTTTCCTTGCGCGAGGGGCGTTCTTGGGGGCGTTACTGGCGCTGCTGCAGGGTCGCTGCGCCACTCTGCGCCGCGGCTGCTTTTGGTGGCTAAAATCCATGAATACACTGTGCGCCAAAATGAATTTTGGCGCATGCGGCTGGCGCAGACTATCACACACGCACATTGTGCACCAGCCGCGGGCACCAGTTAAGCTCTTAATATTAGGAATTACCCCCTAAATGTCCTTGCTGCGTTCATGGCATACAGTATTAAGGAACAGACATAGCAGCTTTCATCTGAAATTCTCTCTCCCACCTCCTTCATGTGCTGATACCATACATTTTCTTTTTTAATGAGCCGAATTATCAAGATATGTATTTATAGCCTCATAATCTTCCCCAACATCACTTTTAAATCAAAGTAGCTTCCTTGTAATATTATAAAAAATGCTGTATGTACTTTTATTGGGGATGATAGGAAATGTTTCATTGTCACCCCCCATGTCTATTGTTTTTTAGAACATGACTAAATGCCATACTAATCAGGAGGAAAACACAAATCAAAATACAGAATATCACAATTATTATTCCATAAAAAGTCATGGATTTTCTTGATGTCAATGAGCCACTTATATTCTGAAACTCCTCATCTTGTTTTCACTCTGAATATATAACTCTGTAATTCTTTATGGATTACACCTTTAGATCGAAAACTGCAAGATAATTGCTACAATTAACCAGAAAATAATGTGATTGTTATTAGGGTTACAGAGTTACAATATTCACTTGACTTCTTACTGAAGCTGGATAAAACTATAATATATATGTGAAAACAGCATACATGAATGTGTGTATTATTATTACAATGGGTAACATAAGACATGAAGTCTGCTTCTTTTCTTTTCGCTCTGGTACTTTAAAACATTGAGCCTCATTACAGCCCTGGCGGTATTTATGCCTGTCACACAGGCACGGCTCATGCCGGAGTTGCATTTTTTCCGGCCCCTGGCAATGGAGACATACAGGGCCATTCCTACCTTGGTGGACCCTGTATGTCCCCATTGCCAGGGGCCGGAATCCATTACTCCCCTTTCCCTTTTGCGCTCCATAGGGTGGTTTACAACGGTGCCGGTGCATCCGATATGCTGTGCTCGCGGGTGCCTTTCTGCCCACCAGGTTCGATCTGGCGGGCAGAAAGGCACCCGCAAGCACAACTCGTAGTTTGCCGTTCTGGGAACTACGGTACCGGCAAGCTCACAGGTACCGTAGTTCCCAGACCGGCAAACTTATAATGAGGCCCATTGTCTCTTGAGCCTAGCTGAAAATGTCTAGCATAACTGCAAGTCTATGTATTCCTTATCAAATGTTGAAAGATATTGGTCCTTAATTTGAAGTACTTCTGTGCTCTTCATTCTACTTGTCTTTGCTCTTGGCCATTGAATGAGTCTGCATATGCAGAATTTCTTCTCTTGCTTTACCGTCGGTAGCTGCAGGAGGGTATAGGAGGGTTTCTTCTGTATATGGTTTGATGTCGGGCAAATGCAGCCAAGCTCTTCTTCCTTTTAACTTGGTAGCTGTGAGGGTAACTTCTTCCACCTCGTATGGTCCTTAAAAACGGGGCATATTCCAAGTGCGTACAAACGTTCGTACCAGCACCTGGTCCCCTGGATATAGACTGGGTTGCTTCAATAAATCCTCTAAATCATGGGTTGGCTGTCTCTGTCACTTCTCTTTGACCCATCCTTTCCGGTTATTGACCTGTTGAGACATGAAAGAAACAAGTGCTGTCATTGTTGTTAGATAATCATGCATCACTATGGGCATCTTTTCTTAACCTAGTTGGAGGAACAAGGGAGGTTCTCGTACAACATCCAATCACCAACTCACGAGGATTAGATGGTGATCTGAGCCAGGCTGATTTCTTAAAGCATACAAGGGAAGAGGTAGGCAATATAGCCATCTCTTCTTTAAAGTAATTTGTATTTGTGCAATTCTCTTTCAACAGTCCATTTAGTCTCTAACAGACGCCATTCACCTGTGGATGGCAAGCTGTGAAAAACGTATGCTTATTGCCTAGTAGAAGAACTATATGTTCAAACAATTAATTTACAAAATGTGGTCCATTGTCAGACCACAAGACCTCGCACACACCCCATTTATTTAATTTAATTATTTATTTATTTAACTGTTTTTTATAGCATGCCTACTACCATACCTGAGTTCAGTTTCTAAGCGCGGATCAAGAATTCAAACCTCTGTTGCCCTGTGTGGTCTTGCTCCTTAGACCAGCGTGTTGCCCCTGTGCTATACTCCATTCACTATCAAATCTTGGAAACACCTCACACACAAGGAACTTGGTGGTGCATGTAGCATCGGGGTGCATGCACTGACCTTCGTCAATCCATCTAGAAAAAGGACATACCATGACCAGCATATATCTGTAGCCATTGCATGTCTGCAGCATATCCACAGAAACTATCTGTAGGTGCTGAAATGGGCCATTGGGTCTAGGGATGGCTCCTCTCACTGTTCACAATGTGTGCCTGCAGTACATATCTGGCACACAATGCAATTTACATAAAACTGTGCCACATGCTCCAACACATTTGGCGAAAAGTAATGTTCTACAATTGTAGCAGCAAGACTCTCTCAAGCCGTATGTGCGGCTTAGTGAAGCTGCTCCAGCGATCCCCTCAATAATGCAAGAGGCATAACTGGCTTTCCAGTGCTATCCTGCCTCCAAATTGCCTCTGTGGGGATAAGGAACACCCCTGTTTCCTCCATAAATCCTTCTGTTCCTGTGGGGCTCAACCTTGTATCTCAATTAACTGGAAAACAGACAGCAAGTTAAAGCCCTCTTTTACCAACACGCATCATCCTGCCATCTGTTTAACACTTTCTAATTCAAAATTACAAATGGTTGGGAAATAGGCCGCCTTTTGGGCTTCTAAATTTGTGGATTCATTTCTGTGATAAATTTTGTCTGCCCTCTTAGAATGTGCTGTGCATTTTATGACTGCAAGCGTCAATGGAAGTCCTAATACTTCAATAATTGTATCCAATAGGGCCGCATGTTGCATTGGAGTGCCGTCTATGTGGAGCAAGCCCCTCCTTTTGCAGCATGACAAACCTGCATGTACAGTTTATGTCACATAGGCCGAGTCAGAATACATGTCACTTCCTAATCTTCAAAACTCTGAAGTGCAGCAATAAGCACCACTAATTGTACAGCCTGTGTTGAGTAATGCGAAGGCAATCTCGCGTTTGTCACTACCTCGAATTCACTCTCACGGTTCAGCTTCACTACCACTGATTCAGTATGCCTTTCGTCAGTCATTTGGTCAATTTGTGAAGAAATATCAATAAAGAGCATTTTCTCTAGCTCAGGGAATATCTTCATAGTATTCAGTATAATTTGTGCAATCATGTACATAATCATCCCCACGTGCTAGTTCTGCTACGAACATTGCTGGGTTCAATGTCTTGCATCCATCAATTTTGATTGCAGGATTCGAAATAATTACCTTGTATCCTGATGCTCTTTGTGTAGTTAATGTACTTTTGGGTTTCTCTAAAATCGCAAATAATGCATGCTCTATATATAGTGTTACTGAACACCCCATTGTTATTCTTGAAGCTTTTTCAATCAGGAATGCAGCAGCAGCTAAAGATTGCTCACAGGGATAATGCCCTTTCATAACTGGATCTAAAATCCCACTATAGTGAGCCAATGGTTTATGTCCATGTCCTAATGTCATTTTCTGTATAAGGACTGCTGTCATAACTTCTCCATTTGAATGAGAAAATAAATACAATCTTTCAAGATAATCTGGAAATCCTAACACAGGGGCCGTACTTATTGCTTTTTTTTAATTCTTGAAATCCTTCCGTCATCTCATCAGTCCATGTTATTTTACTCTTGCTCACCTGTGTGTGTATCTTTAAGTCCTTTTAAGCCCAAGCCCTACAATAGTTACATAGGCCTAAACATTTTTGTATTTCGCTCGTTATAGGTTCTGAAGTGTTCATAATTGCTTCTGCTCTCTCGAGTGTCACTTTCCTCCCATTACGAGAAATTAACTGCCCTATATCCGAGAATTCTTCTTGGCAGTATTGTAACTTTTCCTTGTCTATCGTATACCCCGTCTCTGAGAGTTTGGTCATGAGTTTAACGGAATCTTCTTTCATATTTCTTCTGTCTCACTACACACCAACATGATATCCACGTATTGAATTATTGCACTTTTGAGCTGGACATTACCTAGGTCCATCCGGAGGACTCTATTAAAGATTGAAGGGGACACACAGTACCCCTGGGGCTAAGGAGTATGTTTCAATCAAATATTTCTATACTAAAAGGAAGTCAAATCTTGTGAGTCTTCATGGAGGGGAATTGAAAAGAACGCATTCTTTAAATGTATAACTGTGAAGTATCTGGCCTTAGATGGGATGTTGCACAATATTTTCACAGGATTTGGAACTAAACGCAACTCTGCGTCGACTACATTGTTTAGGGGCGATGAACCTGTATAAATCTCCATGACCCTCCCCTGATTTTTTTTCTTGGTACACAGCCGTGTTATATGGAGAATCGGATCCCACTAATATTTGTTGCTTCATTAAAGCAGATATGGTCTCAAATATACCTTCATCTGCTTGTCTTGACATCGGGTATTGTTTTTGTCCTGGCAAAAGAGCTCCTGGTTCAAGTTGGATTTTAACTGCTCATAATCATTTTAATAGACACACATCATAAGGATTAGTGGTCCATAAAATATTTGGCACTTTCTCTAAATCTTACTGGGACAATGGCGGTTTCTTTTTTACCAATGCCATTCTCTGAATTATTTCTCTACTTAATCCAATAAGTGAGACTAATGAAAAATACTAATTTATCATCTGAGTACTCATCCCTAAACAGCGCCTTATCTGTCAAATCTGTCAACCTGTATCCTTCACTGAGGGCTATCACTGTTCTCCAACCTCCTCCCTCGTCATCTGAACATGAAGAACCACACTTTCTGACCACTGCAGCTTCTAACACTAACTGGATAATCTGCCCTTCTTCATCATCCATGGGGATTTCTGGTCTAAAAAAAAAACTCATCAGGTATTCTTAATAGATTACCTATCAACCTGGGTAACAATGATAATGAAACAGTCACTCCATACAAAAATACTTCTGAATCTAAGGCAACTCCTCCTAATGCCTTCTGGCATGTGAAGGCTAATATAGGCTCTCACATTCATATAATATATCCCCAGAGTAGAACACACTATTCCTTCATCAGTAAAAGATATTGGGCCTCATTACGAGTTTGGAGGTAGCCATGCCACTATTTGCGGCATGGCTGCCTCCAAACTCAGGTCCGGGTTCCTCAAATGAGGACGTACCGGGCCATTCCAACCTTGGAGGACCCGGTAATTCCTCATTCGAGGAACCCGGACCCGGTATATCCCCATTCCCATTCGAGCCCTCATAGGGCTCAATGGGAATGGGAGGGAGCTAACAACGGGCCCGTTAATAACGGGCCCGTTGTTAGCTCCCTGGTCTCCTCGCGGGACCCGCTGAGGCCGCCTGGTTTTGGGTGTTGGTGCTTGCTGAACTTCCTGTTGTGTCTGCGCTTGCTGAGTGTGTACTTGTTGTGCTTGTATGGGTACTTTCTAAGCTTGCCCTTGTCATGATTGCATTTGCCCGCAAGGAGACCTTGTAATAGGGCGGTAAGGGGTTAACGGTGCCGGTGCCATTAACCCCTTACCGCCCACCTTGTAATGAGGCCCATTGTCATGTTAAGTTTCGTCATTAAGTCATGTCCTAATATGTTAACTGGCATCTGCCTAGAATATAGTAATGGCATTGACACATTGGGCATCAGTATGACTCTGGCGGTAGCTGTGCCGGTAAATACCGGCACGGCTGCTGCCAGAGTCTTTTTTTTCCGGTCCCTCCAGCCACGCGCCAAAAAAAGAAAATCCCCATTCCCATCGCGTCCCATTGGACTCAATGGGAATGGGGAAGACGGATGCACCGGCACTGTGTGCAACCGTGCCGGTGCATCCGTCAAGGGCTGTGAGCGGGTGGCAAACTCGTAATGAGGCCCATTGTGTTCTCCTATAGAGATTGGAAATTTGTCTGTGAAAGGAACTAAGCTCATCGACCCAGAGAATTCCAGCGCATTTGTGGCAATACCTGACATTGGATATTTTTCCTCACTGACACAGGAACGAGTTGCTCCAGTGTCTAGAAGAAATGAACATGTCTTGCCTCATATTGTTACCTTGACTCTTGGTTCCTCTTGGGTGTCTGGTGTCACAGATAGCACTCAACACATCACGTCGCTCTGTGGGCTGTCCTATTGTAGATATAAATTCATCCCTGTACCTGTGAAAAGATTTCCTCCTACCACGGTTACACTCCCTAAATTGGGTGTTGGTGCTTGCTGAACTTCCTGTTGTGTCTGTGCTTGCTGAGTGTGTACTTGTTGTGCTTGTATGGGTACTTTCTAAGCTTGCCCTTGTCATGATTGCATTTGCAATGGCGCTTGTTGTGTCTGCTTTAATTGCGTCACACGCGTCTGAGTTTGCAAATGATCTTGGGCATAACATTCCTGTGGTTCTGTAGTATATTGCGGAATATAGCCCAACCCCCCTCTTGGAGTTTGCCAATTTTGCTGCGTGTCTCCTCCGCTTCTACATGTTCTAGCTATGTGTCCTATTCTCCTGCAATTCTAACATTCATGCTGGTGTCCGCCATTAAATCCTCCTCCTTCCTGAGAGTTCTGAAAGCCTCCTCTTCCTCTTGGCCAGGAATTGCACCCACCCTGAACCGTGGGGTACACTGATTTAATTTGCTATGCTGATTGCATTGCCTGTGTCACCACACCCTCATTGCTCATCAATACTGCTCCCTCTATGGCTAATTTTGATAACTTTTTCTGAATTAACGTTGCCTCCTCCTGCTTTCTGCTCTCTGCTTTCTTATTATTCTTTTCATGTAACTATCGGCAGTGATGCACAATCATGAACTGTATTTCCGATCATGGTTTCGCTTCCATTCCCACATGTTTCTTCAGTTGCCGTTTCACTGGCTCGGGCAGTGCCTAACTCAGAATGTGGTAAAATAATGCTACTGTTTTATCCCATGGTTCTCTCATCTCAAGGTGCCATTTCTCCTGACTGTCTTGAATAAAGGCAACAGGGTCTTCAACCTTTCCCATTTTCTTAGTCATAATAACACCCATATATGATGTATTGGGACACTGTGCTCTAAGCGCCCCATCTGCTCTGCAATTATTAAATGGCGCAACATCATGAGTCATGTTTTGTGCAGTCACACCTGGTATCTTGTTCACTTCCAACTGACACCTATGGCTAAGGTCATTCCTGATGTCATTCTTTCTAACTCATAAATCCACTTTCCTGCACCGGAAATTAAACTTCGTAATTTACATGTTAAATTGTCTTTATCCATTTGTGGCCATGGAATATATTGTGGTCGTCCTCCCCCCTTTCTCTAATAATGGTAATTGTGGAAATCCTGATCCATAATCAAATCTGCCTGCACTTGTTTTCCAGTTGGGGATAGTCTCACCAGTTTGTCTCTGTCCTGGTAGTGCCCTTAATCTGCTTACATAAGGCGGGGATACATCCCCTGTACTGCGCAATCGTGCTTCTGATCGCTCAGTGTACAGTGTCAATTCTGGTATTCGTTCTTTGGGGACCCTCTAGATCTGACCATGTTATCCCTTTCTCTACACTCGATTCTTTTGAAAGTCTGCTCTCCCTTCACGCTCTTTCATTTTCTTCTCTTTCTTCATGTAACATCATTATGTCCCAGCTTGTATGACTTTTCTTTCTCCACATCATCAAGGTCTAATCTGCTTAAAGACAGCGTTCTGTGCTGGTCTGTTATGACATCATCTGACCTACCTTCTGTTTCCCTCAAAAAAGATCCTTCGACATTTTCTTGGGTTTTATACCGTTCTTTATCCCTCATTAGCCTGCATAAATCCCAAAATATTTTCCCTACATTTTCTACTTCATGCTCATCAGCCCATGTTTGTATTCTTAGTATCCCTTGCAGCTCCCTGTGGGGCTGTTGTGACCCTCTCTCTTCCTCAAGTCGTTCTTGTGCTTCAGTCAGCACTATGGTTCTATGACGTAGATAATCTATCTAGTCATCTTTTAATCCCCTACTTCTTTCAATATGATCTACCCTTCTCCTAATCTCCATCAAATCATCTTCCTCTCGCCTTCTGTGCAACCTATGTACTTTCATTCTTTGTGCTTCTACTTCCTCTCGCTTCATCTCTTCTAGTCTCTCCTGCTCTTGGGAGGTGGAAAGTTCTCTTTATTGATGTTTCCTTGTTTCCTACCTTCTTCCCTTCACTTGCTTTCTCTTTCCTTCTTCATATTCTCTATTGTTCCTTTCATTTCTTTTCCTGCTCTTCCCTTTCTCGAACGCCATCAATGCCCTTATTGTCTAGCTTGAGTAATATTTGTCCTCTTATCCATTCATTCTGTACTATTGTTATTCCCTTAGCTTTATGTTTTATTTCTTTCTGTTTCCTTGAGTCTTCCCCTGTCTCCATCTGTCTATGTTGTCTATCCTTCCTCTCATCACCCCATTTATTTTCCTTTTGTATCAATGTATATTTAGGTTGTCTGTTTTGCTTTCTTCCGCAATTTCCTAACTGTTATAAGCGGGGGGCTTGTATATCGGATTAACATACCCCGCCCATGCTTTTAATTCTTCTGAGGGACAAAAACACTTCTTTTCTCCATCTAAGCTCTTATTTTCAGGAGGGGAAGGGGAGAAGGCATTACATCCTTCCCTTTATGTGGATCAAGCACCCACTCCTTCTCGGCTGGATCTTCTTTCTCACTCTGATACATCTTACATAACTCTAAAATAGCCAACCTTTTCGGTAACATCTCTCCCTTACGTTTTTGACAACAAACCCTCCTGAAGACACAGCATGAGTGTTTTATGGGTCGTGACTCAAACCCACTCCGAATGATACTTCTTTATTTTTGCTGTGCATTTTGACAATGCTCTGCATAAGTGTAGAGGAGGAGTATCCCCCATGAGGACAAGTCACAAGTCAATCTCGACTACCTATACTTACCAACCTTTTTTCTTCTCTTTATTCTATCAAGTATACAACACTGATCAATTTTAGCAGGCACCATCAATCGCTGCTTATTTTCTGAAAATCTAAATATTTTAGCCACTTTTAAAATCTATGCAACAATGTGTTTTGTTCCTTTTTTAATGCTTATTATCAATGTTTAGTATTTCATTGTTTTATCATTGACATTTTAAGAATGTCTTCTTTTATTAGTTTCGTTTGATTTTTATCCTCCTAATAGTTGTCAATCTTTTGATTAAAAAATATAATAATCACTTACATTTTTTACTATTGTTTTATATATATTGATCTAAACAAAATACACATTTTATACTGCCATATTATATCCTCATACACATGTGCACTTTTATTACTTTTCCCTGCATTTGCCTTCCTTTACTACCTATAGTAAATATATCTCATCTAATTTTCTGGCTAATGGCAGAAGCAGCCAAAAGTCGGAAGATCTGGGCCTAGGTTGATTAGACCTGAACCATCCGCACAGCTAGCAAAATGTGCTCTAGCTCCTTGAAGCATCTCTTGTGATAGATGTAATTATCAATAAAGATCTCAGACCAAATAACCGAACAGACTCAGAAAATATGGCAAAACACTGTTTTATTCTCAATTTGATAAAGTAGGGTAAGCTGGCGAACAACAGACTAATGCTCACACACTCACACACAAACTTGATTATACAGAGGTTATATACCCAAATATGCATCATCTCTAATGTCATCCCATGTGGCAAACTTCAATACCTATTAAAGAGAAGGATTGGTTAAGGGAAAATACGTACCTACAATATACATTAGGGGTAAGTACTTCATTGCCTGCTCCTTATCTGTAAGGCACGCCTCGAACTGCCTCTAAATACGTATAATACTGATAGCAGAGAAAATGGCTGTGGGTTGGTTTATGCAAAATTGTATAGCATGTTGCCCCATCGACCCTCTGATTGGTTGGCATTCTCACCCAACCTTGGACTTTGAGCTTGTTAACAGCATATAAGCAAAACAAAACCCATGTGCTTGATTCACGTCAGATTACTCCCCACATTCCCAATTAATTCATCATCTCTCATCAGTCTCATCAATCCGGCCATAAACCAAAGTTTCCCATCTGTAGTTCACCTTGTAGTCTTAAATCTGTTCTGGGACATTTGAGGGAGTATAAGCATATCACTTTCTTCATCCGAAGCTTAATGAACGGCCCTTGTTTTCGACTTCTGACTCATGTGTGAGAAGACCCAAATGTGTCCATTTCGACCTCCTATTTACTGCTATTTGATTTACTTATACTGAGTGTTTTTGCTTCTTTTGGCCTCTAGAGACTTGCTCACAGCATCTTGAATAGACCTTATCCACTGTTAATTGTCCAATACTTGGCTTTTGAAAATGATTTCTTCTTCCTTAATCTAAGAGAAATATGTCTTATGTACATAGCTTATCCATCTGCCTCCCCTTGTGCCTTGCAAGTATTTCTTAAAAAAGCACCCTTAGCTAGGTAAAACACATGCAGCTGCTCCTCTACATTTTATTCCAATTTCCTTCATTAAGTTCGACTTGAGACAATAATCGAGTTATAGCGTCCAAATTACCCATGCACATATCATGTATTTATGTTTTTAATTCTTTAATCAGAGGTGACTGCTACTATCTCAACTTAGTATAAACAATGTTGGAACACAGTCTGATGGTTATTGTTACTTCTAGCTTCATCTTCAGACATCGACTCAAACATCAAAACATTAAACAGATGTGTCATGAACCCTCTCGGTTGGCGATGGATGCAGTTGTTAAGGCTTCGCCGCCATTAATACTGCCACCACATTGTTCACGTTTCTCTGTTTACGGTCTAGTGTTTTCCTCTATTCTTCCCTCTCACCTATTTACTTCCTCCTACCCATGGTTCCTTGCGTTGAAACCATCTCCTTTCGTTTTCACAGTGAGACGCTTCCAGTGCTTTACTCTCGCTCGCTCTTTTTCCCCCCTTCCGGGGACCTTATCCTCTTTTCCTCCTTCCTCTCCGTCTCCCTGGCGGCCCCCCTCATCCGCCGGTTTCTCTCTGCTTCTGCGTTTCGGCGCGTACCTGCTTCCTGCCAGTGTTCTTGCCCTCCTTGTCACTTTTTCTCCGGATGAATCTTCGCTTTGTTTACTTCGAGGATTCCCGTTGCAATTGAATTCTACTATTCCTACGGCTACATATTTCATCGCAGCCATGGCCAGCAGTTCTACCGCGATCCAGGGTTTTTTTCCGCCTTCGGGCTTTTTTCCCCTTACCCACCTGCATACGGCACCGGAGCCAAAGTGGTAACCAATTCAGAGTTCCACCACAGCTTTGTTCCGTGTCAGAGCTCTTACAACGAAGAGTAAAAAGGATTACCTTGCCCACCGACACGGCATCAGAGCATCAGACCCTGAAGACTCAGGTGAGGAGAGTGGTGCATCGGGTGGGAAAGCGGAGCATTCGGATAATACCTCTACGGTAACTTTAAGTCTTACACAAGAGTCTGACAAGATGTCTGTTGAGATCTGTAATCTAATGGTAAGAATCGCATGAGGTAATGCAGACATATTCAAGAGAACAAAGACTTAATGTAACGCTCACCTGATTCCCGTAGAGGCGCCGGTCTTGACTGGGCGTATACCGTATCTTCAAAGGTGATGTGTAACACACGGCTGGCTCTTTGGGCTGGACCTCTGTGCACTGTATGTCTGACTCGAAGGGTAAGATGTCTTAGGTAAGTGAACGCCGTGCTCTCCATCTGCCTCGGGGCAGGGTGCTGTAACCGGTTTCTTCACTGGATAAGGGGAGCAGGCATCTTGACTTCAGAGGACTGCTGTCCGTCATTTACTGCACGAACGGTAAGTTTCGAGTAATTCTAATGTCTTTAAAGTCTTTAGTAATGATGTTTCTTGTTTTGCAGGGTTCCGGCGATTGCGGATGACGGCCTGAAGTGAGTTGAAGATGGAGCCCGTGTGATGAATAGAAGCGCCTGGAAGCACGTAAGTAAGCGCTTGTTGCCTGCTTCACGATGCACTCTAACTGTCTTTTTATTTTGCAGGTACAAGTTCGGAGCGGCTGCAGGGTGCCGGAATACCCACTGGGTTAGATGTGGAAAGGAGTAATGGCACGTGAGTATTAAAGTTCCCCAATGTCTTTAAACGCACCTTGTTTTGTCTTTCAGATGCGGGATGCAGCGCCGAAGGCCTCCGGAGCGTGCGAAGAGTTGGTAAGCTTTTGTCTTTCAGATGCCGGAATGCAGTGTGAAGACCTCCGGAGCCCACGAAGAGTAGGTAAGCCTTTGTCTTTCAGATGCCGGAATGCAGCGCAAGGCGTTGGTGACAGCCGATGGACCAGGTAAGTGAAGAGCTGTCACTGAAGACCGTAATGCTAACCTGTTCTTTCTTGTCTTTATAGGTGTTGCTGAAGACTGGATTCAGGATGGTAAGCCTTTTTCCTTAGGCCCAGGATCAGATGCAGAAGACACGATGAGCGTTCTGCTGTAGAG
This sequence comes from Ambystoma mexicanum, assembly GCF_040938575.1. NCBI lineage: Eukaryota > Metazoa > Chordata > Amphibia > Caudata > Ambystomatidae > Ambystoma > Ambystoma mexicanum. The sequence goes on from NC_090937.1 coordinate 775,350,638, forward strand.
GATGCAGAATAACGCAAAGCAAGATTCATCCATCGGGTGTGGTTTAAATAGCCTCCTGTAGTGCTTAGGTGTCTCCTTCCACAGCCACGCCTAGGTAAGAAAAGAGTTCCTGCTTTCCAGAAGAGTTCCAGTGTTCTGAATCTAGGGAGTGGCTCCTGCCCCACCCAACAGGAAAAGTAGTTCCAAATCAGTAGTTCTGATCCAAAGAGGATCAGAGGCTCAACTGGCAGGCAAGTAAGCAGCATGGTCTGCTGCAGGTAAGTCCACCCAAGCATTATGAGCCCGGCGCTTCCAGCGCTGGGACTGGGCATATTTATGAGCCTGGTGCCACTGGCGCCAGGACTGGGTCCAAAAGGTCCCAATTGGGACTGGTTGGCACTCGGAACCTGGGTTATGGATCTGCTTCCAAGGGAGTTGGGAAAACCCTGACCTTTTGGAAGCAGAGATCATGACAGTACCCCCCCTCAAGGCCCCTCCCAAACCGGGCTTCTCCGGGGGTTTTGGCTTGTCAGGAAATGTTCGGTGAAATCTTTTGATTAGGCGAGGAGCGTGGACATATTCAGCAGGTTCCCAGGATCTCTCTTGGGGGCCGTAGCCTTTCCAGTCAATTAGGTAAAATAGTTTAGATTTGGAGATCTTGGAGTCCAGAATGCTTTTGACTTCAAACTCGAGTTCTCCATCAACTAGGATAGGTTTTGGAGATTTAGTTAGTCGGGTTTGAGGTTGCACGGGTTTTAATAGAGAGACGTGGAAGACCGGATGTATCTTCATGTGCGGGGGCAAGTCCAACTTGACCGCTACTGGGTTTACTATGGTAGTGATGGAATAGGGACCAAGGTATCTTGGGTTGAATGTGCGTGGCCCTTTTAGAGGTAGATATTTGGTGGATAACCAGACTTGATCCCCTACTTGATATTGAGGGGCTGCCTTCCGATGTTGATCTGCTCCTTTCTTGTATTGTTCTTTAGCCCTTTGAAGGTGAGAAACAGCTTCCTTAAAGGCTTGGGTGATTGTAGAATGCAGGTAGTCTACTGCTGGTGTTTCAAGATCTTGGAGGGGATCCAACTCCGAGGTTCGAGGGTGACTGTCGTTCAAAAGAAAAAACGGGGTTTTCCCAGTTCCCGAATGGACAGAGTTATTGTAGGCATATTCGGCTATCCAAAGGATGTCTTTGCAAGTTTTTTCAGTTTGTTGCAGCATGCAGCGTAAATACTGTTCCAGAGTTTGATTGGTCCTCTCGGTTTGTCCGTCGGTCTGAGGGTGGTGACTGGTCGATAGTCTCACATCAATTTGAGCCGACCGACAGCAACTTCGCCAAAAATGAGAAATAAATTGACTACCTCGATCCGAAATTAGAACCGAAGGAAAACCGTGCAGTCGGACGATGTTTTCGAGAAATTCTCGGGCCAGAGTTGCTGCTGTTGGCAAGCCTTTGAGCGGAATGAAATGCGCCATCTTGGAGAATAAGTCCACGATTACTAGAATCGTATTGTATCCGGAGCATGGAGGTAGATCGGTGATGAAGTCCATAGAAAGCGTATGCCAAGGGCGAGGTGGGATGTCAATAGGGCTTAAGAGGCCTGCTGGTCTTTCCTTTTGACTCTTGTTTTGGGCACATATTCCACAGGACATTATAAAGTCTCTGATATCTTTTTTCCAAGACGGCCACCAGAAGTAGCGCTTGATCTTTTCTGAGGTCTTGGCCATACCGGGATGTCCTTCCATTAAAGAATCGTGATAACAAGAGATTACTTTTTCTGTAAATCTGTGCTGGGTAGGTATAATCGTTCTTGGAAATACAATAAGTTGTCCTTTACTGCAAAGTCCTTTCCCTGCAGTTGCCAATTCTGTATGTCTGCTGGTGTTACAAGTTGCCTGGCTTTATCCTTAACTTCCTCTATGGATTCTGTGGCGATTACGCCCAGAATTCTTTGTTCAGGAATGATTGGTACAGGTTTAGGGTTGATCAAGTGTTCTTCCACTCCCATCCGAGAAAGGGCATCAGCTTTACCGTTCTTTGTACCAGGTCGATAGGTAATTATGAAGTCAAACTCGGCAAAGAATAATGCCCAACGGAGTTGTCTAGAGGATTGGGCTTTTGCGGTTTTCAAATATTGCAGGTTTCGGTGATCCGTAATCACAGTAACGGTGTGTCGTGCCCCCAGCAGATAATGCCGCCAAGCCTTAAAGGCAGACTTGATAGCCAGAAGTTCCTTGTCAGTAATCGTGTAATTGATTTCAGGAGGCGAGAATTTGCGGGACCAAAATGCCATGGGATGCAACTGATTGGTTACCGGGTCCTTTTGTGATAGAACTGCCCCCATGGCAAGGCTTGAAGCATCAGTTTCCACGATGTAGGGGAGTTCGGGGCGAGGGTGTTTTAAGATTGGTGCAGAGATAAATTTAGTCTTCAAATCCTGGAAAGCTTGTTCCGCCTCGGTAGACCATTCAAAACTTTTGTTTTTCTTTAACAAGGCAGTGATGGGCTGGACTATTCGAGAGAATTCGGGGATAAACCTGCGGTAAAAGTTAGCGAAGCCTAACATGCTTTGCACACCTTTTACGGAGGATGGTGATGGCCATTTGAGAACTGCATCGACCTTCTTTGAATCCATACGCACTCCGCCAGGTGATAATATGAATCCCAAGAATTCAACTTCAGTCACGTTGAAAACACATTTTTCCAACTTAGCGAAAAGTTTGTGTTGACGCAATCTTTCGAGGACCATTTTCACGTGTTTCCGATGTTCAGATTCCGATGAAGAATAAACGAGGATGTCGTCAATGTAAACAACAACACACACATCTATGAGCTCTCTGAGGACATCGTTCATAAAATATTGAAAGGCGGCCGGGGCATTGCAAAGTCCGAAGGGCATGACCTGATATTCAAATAGCCCATACTTGGTGCAGAAGGCCGTCTTCCATTCATCGCCCTCTTTTACTCGTACCAAGTGGTAAGCTCCTCTAAGATCCAGCTTTGTATATATGCATGCTTTTCTGACTTGGTCCAGGAGTTCAGGGATCAAAGGTAACGGATATCTATTCTTAACGGTGATCTGGTTCAGGGAGCGATAATCTATACAAGTTCTAAGGTCTCCTTCCTTTTTTGGAACGAAGAACAAAGCTGAAGAAGCAGGGGACTTGGAAGGACGAATAAACCCATTTGCCAGGTATTGATCCAGGTATTGTCGAAGGTGAAGGTTCTCAGGCTCGGTGAGGGCATAAATTCTACTACAAGGAGGAGTAGATCCAGGTATCAGGTCTATCTGGCAGTCATAAGACCTATGAGGAGGTAGAGAGTTAGCCTGATCCTTCCGGAAAACATCTTGGTATTCTAGGTATTCGGGAGGTAACTGGGGAGTCTCTGAAGAAATTGCTGCCAGTGCAACACCAGGTGGAGGGTGACAAGTAGAGACACATTCTGGAAACTGGACCGTTCTTGCTCGCCAATCGATCAGAGGATTGTGTTTCTCTAACCAAGGTATTCCTAGAATAATCTGAAACTGAGGGGCCTTGATCACATCGAACACGATCTTCTCATGGTGTCCATCTTGACTTACTAGCGTCACCTCTTGAGTGGTATGCGTTACTGGCCTGGAGGCTATCTCCGTACCATCCACCGTAGTAATGACATCCTTTACAGCCTTGGGACAAAGAGTTAGATTCATCCTCAAAACCATTTCATGATCCACATAATTGCCGATGGCACCGCTGTCGACGTAAGCTTCAATTGCATGTAATCGATCCGGATTATCAGGGCTAATGAGGACCATAGGTATCACGAAATGCGAGGTCACGGAACTGGTTTTCACGCTCCGCAAGAGGACCTCTATTCTTGTCGGGCGAGGTTGTTTCCCTGCTCAGAGTTTGTAACTTTGGTAACTGCAGCTCCTACTGCCTTCTTGGCAGGTTTCACCGGACAGTCTCGAAGAAAGTGCCCTGAGTTTCCGCAATAGAGGCATAATTGCAACTGTTTTCTCCTTGCCCGCTCCTTTTGTGTTAGAGGACCTTTCAGACCCCCTATTTGCATGGGTTCCCCAGAGTCTACTCCTTTGGAAGGAGTTGGCGGTTTGGAAAATACTCGAGCATCAAACTTGGAACGATCGGCCTTCCTGTTCTGCAGTCTGTGATCTATTTGAACGACTAAGTCTATATAGTCCGAACAATCTTGTGGGGGATTCACTACTTGGGCTAACACATCTTTGAGCTCTCCACGTAGACCTCTATAAAACAGCGTAATCCTTTTGTCCTCAGGCCATTGAGTTTCCACTATCAGTCTGTTGAAAGACGCAATATAAGCCAAAAGGTCTTGATTACCTTGTCGCAACGAAAGAAGCTCATTGTCCAAGGCCTGCCCCTGTGAATGTCTTGCGAACAGTTTTTCCATACTGAGCTGAAAAGCTTGAAAATCATGGAGGACCGGATCATCTTGATTTACTAGAGGGATCGACCAGTCTGCCGCATTGCCACTAAGGTACGAAAGCACGAAAGCTACTTTAGCTTGATCAGTTGGAAAGGCTGCTGGCCGGCATAAGAAATGCAACCGGCACTGATTGATAAATACTGCAAACCTCTTTGGGTCACCAGAAAATCGTTTGGGCGGAGCCAGAGGTACATTCCCAGGTAGGTTGATCTGCACTGGATTCATAGAGGATGTAGAAGGAAGATTTCCCCCAGATGCGGGTAACGGGGTCTGTCCGGCTTGTGACTGTAGCAATTGTCTAGCGAGATCATCTGTTCGCTCCTTGGAAATAATCAGTTCCCTTCTTAGAGCGTTCGTTTCCTGACGGGCTGCATGCACTTCTGCCCTTAGTTCCCCAAGTAACTGGGCTAGCTGGTCGGTATCCGAGGTTTTCATAGCGCCTGGACGGGAGTTTTGTGGTGGGCTTTGCGTTCTGTAACGCTCACCTGATTCCCGTAGAGGCGCCGGTCTTGACTGGGCGTATACCGTATCTTCAAAGGTGATGTGTAACACACGGCTGGCTCTTTGGGCTGGACCTCTGTGCACTGTATGTCTGACTCGAAGGGTAAGATGTCTTAGGTAAGTGAACGCCGTGCTCTCCATCTGCCTCGGGGCAGGGTGCTGTAACCAGTTTCTTCACTGGATAAGGGGAGCAGGCCTCTTGACTTCAGAGGACTGCTGTCCGTCGTTTACTGCATGAACGGTAAGTTTCGAGTAATTCTAATGTCTTTAAAGTCTTTAGTAATGATGTTTCTTGTTTTGCAGGGTTCCGGCGATGGGGGATGACGGCCTGAAGTGAGTTGAAGATGGAGCCCGTGTGATGAATAGAAGCGCCTGGAAGCACGTAAGTAAGCGCTTGTTGCCTGCTTCACGATGCGCTCTAACTGTCTTTTTATTTTGCAGGTACAAGTTCGGAGCGGCTGCAGGGTGCCGGAATACCCACTGGGTTAGATGTGGAAAGGAGTAATGGCACGTGAGTATTAAAGTTCCCCAATGTCTTTAAACGCACCTTGTTTTGTCTTTCAGATGCGGGATGCAGCGCCGAAGGCCTCCGGAGCGTGCGAAGAGTTGGTAAGCTTTTGTCTTTCAGATGCCGGAATGCAGTGTGAAGACCTCCGGAGCGCACGAAGAGTAGGTAAGCCTTTGTCTTTCAGATGCCGGAATGCAGCGCGAGGCGTTGGTGACAGCCGATGGACCAGGTAAGTGAAAAGCTGTCACTGAAGAACGTAATGCTAACCTGTTCTTTCTTGTCTTTATAGGTGTTGCTGAAGACTGGATTCAGAATGGTAAGCCTTTTTCCTTAGGCCCAGGATCAGATGCAGAAGACACGATGAGCGTTCTGCTGCAGAGGATGCAGAATGACGCAAAGCAAGATTCATCCATCAGGTGTGGTTTAAATAGCCTCCTGTAGTGCTGAGGTGTCTCCTTCCACAGCCACGCCTAGGTAAGAAAAGAGTTCCTGCTTTCCAGAAGAGTTCCAGTGTTCTGAATCTAGGGAGTGGCTCCTGCCCCACCCAACAGGAAAAGTAGTTCCAAACAGAAGAGGATCAGAGGCTCAACTGGCAGGCAAGTAAGCAGCATGGTCTGCTGCAGGTAAGTCCACCCAAGCATTATGAGCCCGGCGCTTCCAGCGCTGGGACTGGGCATATTTATGAGCCTGGTGCCACTGGCGCCAGGACTGGGTCCAAAAGGTCCCAATTGGGACTGGTTGGCACTCGGAACCTGGGTTATGGATCTGCTTCCAAGGGAGTTGGGAATACCCTGACCTTTTGGAAGCAGAGATCATGACACTTAAGTAGGTGTCTGTGATAATTGCCTGGTCAGAAGGTATGTTTCAACAACTGCATGAGGTTGCCTCCTCCCTTCTAACCAACCAACCTCAAGGGAGATAACAGTCACAGGGATTTGAGACCTATTGGCCACATGAAGAATATTTTAAAGACAGCCTGGATTCAAGTGGCACAACCCTGCCTCTTGTAAAGTGCATCTGATCTAGAGATATCAAGTCAGGGGGAAATACATTTCACCCACTGGTCAGGATTTCTGCATAGAGTTTGACTTAAAAATTGCATAGGGAAATAGGTCTGTAATTTTTAACTAGGGTGATGTCCCAACCCGACTTGTAAAAGATCACTATAAAGGTTTTGACAAAAATAAAGGGGAACGAAATTGACAAAATAAATTCAAGTGAGGCCATCAGCACCTGAAGCCTTTCCTTTGGCCAACATTTTCACCACTGTTGCAATGGCATACAATGTGAAAGGGACATCAGGCATTTAGAGCATAAGAAGACAGACTGAGTTCTGTGAGTAAGCCGTGGGATGTCAGATGTATACACATTTTGGTAAAATTCTGCATTAAGTTCAGCAATTTGAGCATCATCCATGGGACAGGGGCAATATTCATCCTGTAGTTAAACTTTTTTTGAGGGAATTGTCTTATTTGGACTTTGGATAACCTGCAAGTAGTCGGTCTTCTTCATTCTTACTATGATGATAATTAGCTTTACTGTTGACCATTACTAGATTTGTGAGTTCCAAAAGTACATTGTTGGCCGCAAATATGGTCCTCCCAAGTTTACCTAGAATCTCTCTGACTCCTCGGAATGCATTGCCTTTTTCAATTTCTTCCATGGATTACTCCAAGGGCTGGGGAGGGAATGTAAAATTACGAGAGCCCAAAGTGAATAGAGGAAAAGGGTCATATTGGCAAATATATGGTCAATTCTGGAGTAGGTGTGGTGGGCATTACAGAAAAGGTAGTAATGGAGGTCTTTGGTATGTATATCCCTCCGACTCTTGGTTAGGTTCAAGGAGAAGATGACTGATTACATGGACTTGTGATTGAGGGATTTAGCAACACACAAATGTGACTTTGGTAAGTTTACTTAGATCCCTCCAATAAACTGTGGGGGCATAAATGGTCCACTTAATACTGTCTGGCAGTATTTATGAAATGTAGCCATAACTTATCAACACTTTGGCTCAGAGACTGCATGGACAACTAGCATTGAGGTTCTTATTGTCTTATTGACTAGCGCAGCGACCATACTCCCCGATTCTAATCCACAGCTGGGGCATGTACTGAAATGCCACCACGTCCTTTCTGAATTAGGGAAATATCCCATCTTTCCTTGTGTAAATGTGCCAGTACCTTATATCTCTTGATGGGATTTGCCAGGCAATGACATTTCCGACAATGACATAAACCGCATAAGGCATTTGGGAATTGCCACGCCCACTGGGGATATAATACTGCATCAGCACAGGACTGAAGCAGAGCTGAGGAAGTCCTTCAGTGTGAATTGGAGGGCACCAGAGGCCCTTGTTACCATGTAATTGGGTGGCATAGGGATAAAGAACCCAAAGCACAGAGTTGTGCAGGAAAGGGCAAGGATGAGGATGGGGAAGAACATTAGGTAAAGGTAAGCATGGATCTCTGTGCATGAAGGTCAAAAGAAGCACAATGGGGAAGGTCTTGATGGCAACAAAAACACTACACCAAATCGCCCACCTGCAAATCCATATCATAAACCTAATGGAAGCATAACACAAAGGAGCATTTCCCACACATAGATAACCTATGACTAAAATGATAACAATAACATTCTGCATAGACTGATAATGTTGCTACTTTTAAATGCACTGGTCTAGAACAAAAAGAGATAACCAAATAGTCTTCTGTCACACAGACAAACCCTACTACTCAGTTGCAGCAAAGGTCCAGGTCTTTCCACCAGGGACTCTGACACATGAAGGGACTCTGACAATGAAGGGGGCCGGTACCGGACCGGCCCCCTTCGTTACGGGAGCACCGATTACGAGGTTCCCTTTGCGGGACCCAGATCAGACATCTGGTAAAACCAGACGTCTTTTCCGGGTCCCGCGAGGGGAAGAGGGAAGTAACAACGGGACACTTGTAATGTGCCCGTTGTTACCTCCCTCCCCATTCCCATTGAGCCCTAAGGGGGCTCAAATGGGCATGGGGAATGGTTCCTGCAAAGAGGAATTACTGGGTCCTCCTATGTCGAATTGACCCGGTAAGTCCCCATTGCAGGAACCCGGGCACCACGGCTGCCTCCAAACTCGTAATGAGGCCCATAGTGTCTGCTTGAGCATTCCTCCAGGCTGCAATGTGGGTGATTTTGTAGGTATACTCTTGGAGCTTCGCAGCAATTCTGGCTAGTCTCCGAGTCACTGTTTTGGTGCCGCCCGGGCTCTGCATGTGTATCAGGGGCTTGTGGTCGGTGATTATACAAAATTTGTTAACCCACGCATACGACCTGAAGTATTCCACAGCCCAGGCGCATGCCAGCATTTCTTTTTCCACAGTGGAGTAGTTTTTCTCCGACATAGATAGTGATTTAGAAGCAAAGGCTACAATATTTTCTGTGTCGCCCTTCTTCTGGGTAAGGGTGGCACCTAATCCATAATCACTGGCGTCTGTTGTGATGCATGGTTCCCATTCAGGATTGAAGGGTTTGATGGCAGGGTGCATGCAGGATCCTCTTTTTGATCTCTGCAAATGCCTCATCTTGTTGATGTTCCCATGTGTAGATTGCACCCTTTTTAAGGAGCTCCCTCATGGGCAATGTCGTTTCAGAGAATCTGGGGACGAACTTCGCATAGTATTCTGCGAGACCCAGGAAAGGCCGAAGTTCATCTTTAGACATCGGGGTTGGGGCATTGGTAATGGCTTCAAGCAGGTTTTTCTTGGGCTCAACCCTTCTCTTGAGATACAGTAACCCAGGTATTCAACTTCTCCAACGCTGAATATGCATTTTTTGTGGCGCAGGTGGACACCTGCATCTTGCAACTTTCTGAGCACTTCGTTCAGGGCTTTGGCGTGAGCTACTGTGTCCTTGGCGTATACTAGGATGTTGTCCTGGAAGCACAAAACTTTCGTAATGCCATGCAGTAAAGAGTTCATCATCCTCTGGAAAGCCGAGGCCGCTGATGATAGGCCGAATGGCATGCAAGTGTACTGGTACGTGCTGAACTGGGTGATGAAGGAAGTGAGAGGGCGAGAGGACTTCTGCAAGCTTATTTGATGGTACGCATCTCGCACGTCAAGCCTTGAAAATATGGTTGCTTCCTTCATCAGGAGCACTATTTCATTGATCCTGGGAAGTGGGAAGCTGTATGGGACCACTTCCAAGTTAAAACTGCTTAGGTCAATGCAGACTCTCAGCTCCTTGGAGGGCTTTTTCTTGATAAATTCCACCGGGCTGAGACATTCGTAGGACTCCACCGTCTCTATGGTGCCTTCTTTGACCATCTTCTGGAATGAGATTCGAGTGCTGACCTAGCTGTCACCGGCACCGGTCTGACTTTGTGCTTTAAAGGAATGACATTCGGTTTGAGGCAAATCTTGTGCACATAGTTTTTTATTCTTCCAAACGTTTCAGAGACCAAACCGGGGAATGCTTCTTTGAGACCTGGAACTTCTCCTGAGGAGACCAGCAGAACCTGCTTGGGGGTACTGGGGTCTAGCTGTATGCTCAGCTTATGTTGGTCATCCCATCCCAACATGGCTTGGCCCTGGGACGAGAAGTATACTTTCGTGATGGTGGACCTGTCTTTGAATTCAATTTCGGCTTTGAAATAGCCTAGTGTGTCCATGGTAACCCCTCCAAAGACTGCCGCCTTTTGCTTGGTGCTCCTGATTTCGACTTGGTCACGTCCAATCATTTCTTTGTATGTCTGGATGGGGAGGATGGTGAGGTCCGAACCCGAGTCTGCCATGAACCGCGTCTCCATGCCGTCCACTTTCATGACGCAGTGGGGTTTCTCTCTCGTTGCTCGGGGTGCGTTGACCATGATCATCATCGGCTTATGGAGTCGATTGTCGTGGTCACTTGTATCTCTGTCGCCGTCGACATGTGCAAAGCCCTTTTCCTGCCACTTGCAGGCTACAGCCACGTGGCTGAAACGTCTACATTTGGATCATTCTTCATGTCTGGCCAGACAGTCCCGATCATTCGCCATGTGCTTGGTGCTGGTACATCTATAACACTTTGGTGCTTCCCTCTGTTGGGGACCCTTTTCTCTGGCGGTGTCGCGGGGCTGTCTGTCTCTGCAGCCTCTCCACTATAGAGCGGTCAGTTCAGGAACAGGTGATGGGCCTCCAACTTCTTTGTGCCTGCTGGAGGTTTCCTCTTCAGCTCTGGCAATCTGTATTACTTTATCTAGGTCAACCTCCTTCTCCTGTATAAATTTGTCTTGGACTTTTCTGGAATTTTTGTGGATGACCAGCATGTCGCAGATGACTTGCTCGACATTGTCGCCGAACCCACACAATGCTGCAAGCTCCCTCATCCTGGTGATGTAATCGTCTACGGGCTCATTCCCCTTTTGCTTCCTCGTATAAAATTTGAGTCTGTGGAGTACGACGTTCTCCTTGTTTGTGAACCTCTTTACTATGTGGCGGACTGCCTCTTTGTAGACATCGTCGTCGTCATCTTCTACAAGCATGGCTTTGAGCCCTGCAAAGATGTGCCGCTCTTCAAACCCCATGGCGTTGAGCAGCATGGCCTTCTTCCTGGCCGGCGTGTATTCTGTGCCCCATAGTGCCTCCAGGTATGTGGAGAACAGTGGCTCCATTGCTGCCACGGGATGGTCGGGGTGCCCGGAGAGAGGAGGAAAGTGGGGGGCGCCTGCATGGTCCATCCGGGGGTTCTTAGTCCTTGTCGCCATTTATGTGTTGGCCTGGACAAAAGACGCAACGCTGCTTAGGTTTGACAGGGTGCTTATTTAGACACCTTCTATAACATGAAAACTGGGGGTAAGATGAGTCCAGGGGCAGGGCTGGCGCAGGTACTCACTGTTGGAGCTGTCCAAGTAATGCAGTTGGCTTTACTGTACTAGAGTGTCTTATTATTCACACACGTGACAACCAGAGCACCCAGGAGACTGCCCTCAGCCTTGGTATTACGCTCTGATTGTCTGGGGCCTCGTCAACTAGACCCAACAACAACTGGGATCCTCAGGCAGGAGGAGTGCCAAGGCTGTCTGACTCCTGCAGCCTCCGGCAACGTTCTGCTCCGCTTCCTATCTTTTTTGCGCTCCTCACACTCCCGCGAGATCTCACGAGATTACGGGGATGAGATCTCGCAGGATGGAGTCCTCACATGATGTCATGACCATCTTAATCAATCAATCTTTATTGCATATGGTTTAAAAATAAACCTTCACAATACTGCATATAATAAAACCTCATTCAGATATTTCAATGAAAATAAAACAACAATTAAAACACCAATCACATGATTTTAAAAATTCGAATAACGGTGTGTAAATTCACAGCTAGCCCCCCTGGCCACAAAAGAAAATCCTAAAATTACAAGTTCAAAATGTCTTAAAAATTCAAAAGAATTGTAATATTGCCCACAACAACCATCAGACAAATCACATAATTTTAAGTATCTAATGATGGCAAGTAATAATGTGACCAAACCTCCCTCGCAATATACTTAACCACAGATTCTCAATGTCAATCCAGGCTAAATTATAAACATATTTCCCACATATTTAGTTTTGTTGTGGCAGGAAGACTGGCCAGAGTAACAAGTGTTTAAGATTTTCCTTTGCTTCAAGATTTTTACAATGGGCCTCATTACGACCCAGGCGGAGGACCATGGTCCATGCCGGTGTCCGCCATGGCGGAATGGGGAATTACCACCTCATTCCGATGTTGGCAGGGCGGTAATTCCCCATGCCGCCATGCCCTTCCCCATTCCCATTTTTTCCCCATAGGGCTCAATGGGAATGGGGAAGGCGCCAAGTATGGTGCCGCAAATTGCGGCACCGTACTTAGCACCAAGGTCCCTTTGCGGGTCCCTACTTTAATGTTAAGGTCGTTAAAGGTCGGGTCCAGCAAAGGGACCTCGTAATTAGGCGCTAATAGGTTAACGGCACCGCAGCCTTTTACGGCGTCGTTAACCCATTAGCGCCTGGGTCGTAATGAGGCCCAATGTCTGCAAAATGCAAGCTCCTCTGGGAGACCACTACGTATGCAAATATTTACGTATGTTGGGAGCACATTGAAACAAAACCGCATGAAATCATTTCTCAGGGCCCTGTCCGACAATCTTAATACATAGGGTTCAGCAACCCCTACTCTCCTTTGAAATAAACGCCAGGTGATTATACAGAGTGAACCTCTCTAAAGCCATCTCAACACCAAGGTCAAAATCCATTCCACCCTTTTCCTAATACCATTATGCTTGATCTCCCGCTGGATGATTCTTCAGCTAATGTTCTCCTCACAGCCTACAAAATCAATAAACCCTTCAACTACCTTACTAGTGGAAAAACACCTGGTCCAAACATGATTCCTGCAGAAGTCTTTACATTTCCACAAGACCTGGCGTCCAGTTATTCAAGGACGTTTTTCCCCACTTTCATTTGTGAGCTTGGTTATCTTCTAGAATGCATCTTTACAAATTCATATCCTACCATCCTAGCCGGAGCTCCACACATCAAACTTGTTTTGGACTGCCTTAATGTCAATAACATAATTTGGCAATATTATCAATGGTTTGGGCAATGGAGTGTTCTTTGTAGGTGACTAGAATGAGGGGGCAAGATTTACATTTTGCCCCAGTAGTCAAAAGGGCAATGATGTCCTTCCTGGCTGATATTGGCTTGGCCACAGTTGTCTCTGCAGCCAGGTGCAAATGAAATGCATTCAGGCTTTACATTAATCATGTGTTTGTGCATTCCTGGAGTACGGGATCTGAGTTAAAGTGGTTGGCTGCTGAGGGGGGCAAAGACCCCGATGTAAGCATGCAGCTCGAATCTATTGCCACCTTACTGTCAAATGTAGGCATAGCATACTAAGATGAAGCGTCTTTCCTTCCAGCTCTATATCCCTTTTCCATTGACTTCCAGCTAAGCCTTCTCCACCCATCTCATCAGCTTTCTAGTATTGCAGTTTGGGCTCTGCATGTGTGTTTCTGACATGGGTTTATTCCGCCACCTATCGGAGTTATAGCCACAGTCAAATTCAAAGAAGACCATGCATTCCACAATATGCCACAGTGCATCCCACTGCATCTAGGCGTTGTCCTGTGGGCTTTAGATTGGTGACTGCACCACCACCCTGTGCGATGCACTTCAGTTGCCAGGATGTACAACCTAGCATTGGCAGGGTACCTCTAAGCATTATTATGGAATACAACTGTCTTCTGCAGTGTGACACCAACTCCACACCACAAGTATGCTGAGGGAGGCAGGCCAACTCTAGTGCTTTATGGCCATGTGTAAATCCCTACATGATTTCCTCAGAATGTTCTCGGTGGGGCGCAGGGTGGAGTTGGATGACCTGGCATGTTCGTTGCAAAGCTCACTAGCAGTGGTAGAATATAGGAGAAGTAGCCATCTTGGGCTGCAACCTACTATGCTTTCCAAAGGATCATGTATTCCAGTCACATGATGTTGGCATCACAAAATGGCAAACCAAGAAATACAAATCCTGACTTGATCAAGCCCCTGTAAGGGATTGACAGGTGTAGACCAGAGGTGGAGTTCGAAGAAAGACATCAAGTCACAAAAAGGCATTCATTGCTGTGACTTGGTGGCACCCTTATCTTTGTATTAACTGCTGACCCACTTTAGCCTTCTCCCTTACACTTTCAATTAGATTCACATTGCCATGCCTGCAGCTCTAGTCTGACGAGAACACATGTAAACGAAATCTGCACTATTTATTCTTTTCTTCTAGATGTTAATGTTTCTATACAGAACAGGGATGTCTGAAGTTATGCAGGGCACCTATATGGCACTGTTTGGTGTAATGTGTTTCCATTCTCAGTGTATGCCAACAGTGTGCCCTCATATGACTGAAAGAGGCCTGCATTAGCGTTGGGATCCCCTAGCCACTATTGGCAGGCCACGCTCTGCTACTACGCAGCAGGGAATTGTAATTGGATTGTTCTGGTCTCAGCAGATCGCCGTAAGGGGAATGCTTGCTTGAAAGCATGGGGATTGTGTAAATCGTGTTCAGGGCTTTCTGCCTAATCCTGGATTTTAGGATAACGAAGTTGTGTTCTTGACGATCGGTTCCTAAACAGAATCAAAACATATACATTATAATTAACCCATTCCCAGCTTAATGTGAAGATGAATGCCAAACAAATCATTACAGATCTCTGCATACACATTACAACAAGTAATTTACAGGCCAAAATATAAAAAAGCAAAGACCAATTAAAAAAAGAATAGGTGTGTTATGTTGCAGGCATTAGATTATGTTAGCATTCTGAGAGAATGCAAGACTTTGCTACAAGCAAACGTGTCAGCCATGGGCCAGGGGCCCTGAAGAGCTAAACAGAACTGCAAACTGGAGCAAAGCAGGCCAAACTGTCGTGAAAGGTGCTACACTCACCCGGTGGTCGAAGTGGGCGGGAGCAATGTTCCTTTACCTAAAAAAAAAAAAGAAAAGTGTAACTGTTCCTATACTTTTAGTTTAAAAAGAAACCGTTCCAGAATGGTTTCGTTTTAAAATAAAAGTGTAGGAAGAAGTTGAAACTCGCACTTCAGTGCACTGCACTGAACGTTATGATATGATATGATATGATATGGCATTTATAATGTGCCAATACACAAGTGTTTCCAGGCGCGAGTTCCCTTAAACAGCAGGCACATGTGTTTGGGGGGTGGGGAGGGGGGTGTTGTATTGTGCATGGGAGGGAGCGTGGTGATGGGGGTGTTAAATAGTGGATTAGCCCCAGGTTACCCCTCCGCTTTGAGGTCCCTGCCCCCCGTACCTCGCAAGAAGACGCAGAGACAGGTCTGCTCGCAACGGAGTCCCAGCCACAACTGAAGGCACGGGCTCCTTTTATTACACGGCACATGCACTGCCTAGTTCCGGCCCGCACATGCGCCCATCACATCGTAACAGTGTGTGTGGGGGGGGTGGTAGGGGCAAGCAGGGGCGTTGCTAGGGGGGGCTAAGGGGGCTATAGCCCCTGATATTTTGGTTGTAGCCCCGGATAGAATCTCAGGAGCTACAGCCAAAAGGCTAGCTAGCCCCCAGTCCCGACAGTTCCGACATCAGCGTAGCCCCGGGTCTTTTCCAGACCTAGCAACTCCCCTGGGGGCAAGCCAGCAGGAAACATAGTTCCATTACTTCTTTTCGTACACTTTGACCACTGCACTCACCAAGTTCAAAACAAGTAAAACTGCATAGTTGCTTGACATTAGCTGAGTGTCTAAAACCGGCCAGAGATGATCCAATACCTTTTCCGATGTCCTAATTCTCGTAGCACATCAACCAAGGTTCCTCGTCAACACATTTTTGGCTTACTGCACAAAAACCCAGACTCACTTAAAAGTGGAAAAGTTCGCTTTAATGTGACAGGCCAAAGCTTACAATCAAAACGCTTAACTGGCTCCATGGCCTAACAAACTAAAGAAATATTTTAACAACCAAATAAATAATTAAACATTCTCCTTTTCATTTTCCCCCAACAATTAAATAATTAAATAAGCCATTTCCTCCCTAATTATCCCTTGGACCCTACCGTCTCCTTGCCCCTTTTCCAGGCGTCCCGCTTTCTCCCAGGGGCCATGCCCCTCCAGGCTCAATACCTGTTCCCCCTGGGTGACCTGCTTGTGCAAACAGCGCCACCCCATCCTTTCCCGTGTCATTCCCCCATTGTGCTTCCCTCCCCCCACATCAAAAGGGGCCATACCCCCGGAGCCCAGAACCACTTCAACACCCCTCAGACTCCCCTCTACACCAATCTCCCCCTTCCTATGACCTACAGCCAGTCTGACCTGCCACATCAGCAACAGAAATTAACCTCACAACTTTCACAATGCCCCGACCTGTCACAAAAAACTACCAACCCCTACCTCTTTAACAGATCGCCAAAAACCCATAAGCACTTGACATGGCATGTAAATAAACCCTGCAGAAACCCCTGTACCATGGACCCCCCCCATATTTAATAACCAGACACCAGCCCAAAACCCAAAATGAAGGGGTGGGAGGGCGGGACAATCTTCAAGTCCAACCGTCGCCTGCCTCCCGAACCTTCCCTGAGATCTTAAATACCCCGGGAGGCGCTCTGCCCTCCACGGCTACTCGCTGGCCGTGTGCAGCGCCAAAAACTCCCCGGGGGGAAACGCTTCGCGTTCCCCCCGGGATCCCCCTTTTGGCTTACTGCACAAAAACCCAGACTCATTTAAAAGTGGAAAAGGTCGCTTTAATGTGACAGGCCAAAGCTTACAATCAAAACGCTTAACTGGCTCCATGGTCTAACAAACTAAAGAAATATTTTAACAACCAATTAAATAATTAAACATTCTCCTTTTCATTTTCCCCCAACAATTAAATAATTAAATAAGCCATTTCCTCCCTAATTATCCCTTGGACCCTACCGTCTCCTTGCCCCTTTTCCAGGCGTCCCGCTTTCTCCCAGGGGCCATGCCCCTCCAGGCTCAATACCTGTTCCCCCTGGGTGACCTGCTTGTGCAAACAGCGCCACCCCATCCTTTCCCGTGTCATTCCCCCATTGTGCTTCCCTCCCCCCACATCAAAAGGGGCCATGCCCCCGGCACCAGCAAAACCCTCCCCCGAGGAGTTCTTTCTGCCCCACCCCCCCCCCCATTTTTTCTACCTCCAACTCCTTACCCAGTCTCCCAGCCAGGAACCCAAGTCCGCCAGGTAATGATTATTCCCATACATGGACAAGTGTACCCCATCCTCTCTAAAGATAAGGAGACCTTCATATGTTATTTCTTTATGGTCCATGACCTGTACCGCCACTGAGGCACAAAACTTAACCATTTCTCTGTTTATCCCCTTCCTGGCCCGCTCTATAGCTCCCTCACTTCTCGCTCCCCTCCAAACTCTTCGCGGCAACAACTTAGTCCACACTACCACTGCTTGAGGCCACATTTCCTGCACCCAAACTAAATCCCTCTTCATTTTCCTTAGCAGAGCCACTCCCGTATCCCTCACCAGGTCATTCTCCCCTGCATGAATAATCACCACCTCTGGAGCCCCATAGCGTTCCCTCATCCCTGCCAATATGGGAAGCAGCTGATCCCAAAGCAGACCCCCCAACCCGTGCCATCTCACCACCACCTCCTTATAGCTGCACCCCAGTTGCCTACCAAACACCCTTTTCTCCGCCTCTTTCCCAGCCGACTTAACAATTGAATGGCCAACAATCCACACTTGCGCCAACTCCCCTTCCTTTCGCGCAGATCTGAAAAAGAAATTACAAAATCACTGACAAGTCAAAAAATTCCAACAAAACGCAGTTGTCCCCAAAGTCCTATGCCACCTTTCTTCAACATTCCCCTTTATCAAACTCCCTGACGTACCCCTTGTATCTCCCAGACCTCCAACGCCCCAAGCTTTTCACCTTGTCTTCCGAAAAACCCAGCCTATTACCCTCAGATGCTGCACCCATCCTAAAGGAATGAGTCCCAAAATCCTCTGCCTTTTCTCCCACTGCCACCAGCGCCTTCCGCAATACCCCCAGCACTTGGGCCGCTGGAACCGGCGATCCGTCCGCATGCTGAAAAACCAAGCCTGTCTTACCCCCACAACGCTCCTTCCACACCCTGCCTGCCTGAACTGGGCATAAACCCTTGCTCCCCCGACCCAGCAGAACCCAAGAGCCCCTTCCCTTTTGGTCTGTCTTAGACCTTTTAATCTTGATGTCCAGACCTTCTTCTGTAATTTGAACATCTTCCCATTGCAGTCCCCCTAACCCCCCTCTTCCCCCGACCAACTCAGAAACCCTGAAAGCCCAAAAGAATAACCAAGAAAAAACAAGTCGCAAACATTTCCCCTTCCCATACCGACCAGCAAACTCCCCCCACCACCTCAGTCAACCTCTGCAGCAATTCCGCCGATATCGGCCTCCTCTTATCCTTGTCCCTCTTACTCTCCCTTGCCCATCCTTCCAACATCCTACTCGCCATTTCCCCCCCACTTGGCTGAAAACCCCAAAACCATTTCCCATAAAAAGCAATCCCTGCTAACTTCCCGCTATCATTGCCCTTGACCAGCCCCTGTCCATGCACCTCAGGAGGAAATTCATGACATCATCCCTCCTCCGCTCTTCCGCGTCCCATCTACCCTTCCAACTACAAGCTCCTCCTCTTATAAAATCCTCCCAGGCCCTCCTGTATGACTCCTTAGATGCCGAGGCCAATGAACCCTCCACCAAAGCAAGCGCTCTCAGCTTCCTATCTTCCACAGCTCCTCCGGAATCTGCTGCCCCTCCTGATCTGCATCTGGAGATAATACACGGAATCTCTGCCATTGAAAACGAGATAATGCATCAGCAATGCCATTATCCTTCCCCGGCACATGTGTTGCCTTAAACATCACATTCCATTCCATGCAGCGCAGAACAAATTCTCTCATCAGTCTTGCCACCCTCTGATCCCTAGCTGATTGCCTTTTCACCACATGGACCACGCATTCATTGTCCACATTGAAATTCACCTTCTTGTTTTGCAAATCCTTCCCCCACAACTCTAATGCCACTAGCAATGGAAAAAATTCAAGAAATGCTATACTCCTTCCTTCCTTCAACCACTGCGATGGCCACTTCTCCGCACACCACTTTCCGCCCCAAAAAACTCTGAAACCTCCTGCTCCTGCTGCATCAGAAAATATCTGTACTTCCCATGTCACGGGGTCTCCCTGCAACCACATTGACACTCAGTTTAAACTCTCCAAAAAGCACAGCCAAATTCTGCAATCCTCCCTCACTGCCCCCGACACTCTTATCCGATGATGTGGGCACTTTGCTCCCGCCATAGCCCTCGCCATGTTCCTGCAAAACGTCTGCCCTGGGGCCACCACCTTGCATGCAAAATTCAGATGCCCTACCAATCTCTGCATTTCAACCAGCATCATTTTCTTGGCCCCCACCGCTTTTTCCAACAAAACCACCAATTTGCTCACCTTGTCGTGCGGCAAGCGTGAGGTCATGGCCACTGAATCCAGTTCAATTCCTAGAAATGTCAACACCACTGCCGGCCCCTCTGTTTTGTCTTCCGCTAAGGGCACATCCATCTCCTCCATCAGCTCCTGAAACAACTGTAGCATTTCTTTGCAATCCTCCACTCTTTTTGCCCCGCTAATGAACAGAAAATCATCCAAATAGTGCAGCACACTCTCCCAACCCGAGCTGAATGAGAAGACCCACTGTAAGAAAGAGCTGAACCGTTCAAACAAAGCACAGGAAATTGCGCACCCCATCGGCAAGGCTTTGTCTATGTATATGCGGTCCTCGAACTGCAAACCCAACAACCAAAAATCCTCTGGGTGCACCGGCAATAACTTGAAAGCCGCCTTGATATCGCACTTGGCCATGAAGGCCCCTCGCCCTTCCTTCCTTATCAGCTCCACCGCCTGGTCAACACTTGCATACACAACCCCACATTCTTCCGGGGCAATGAAGTCATTAACTGACATACCCTCCGGCCATGACAAATGATGTATCAGTCTGAACTCCCCCAGAGCTTTCTTGGGCACCACCCCCAATGGGGATATAACTAAATCACCCAGCAGTTCATCAAATGGGCCCACTATCCTTCCTGCCGCTATTTCCTTGGTCAACTTCTGTCTTACCAACTCACAATTTTCTCTTGCTGACTTCAAATTTTCAGCTCACCGACGCACTCTTGGGCCCTGGTACCCCAATCTGAACCCCTGACAAAACCCCTCACTCAAAATCTTAGCCCCTTCCCTGTCCGGATAAAATTGCAACCATTTTTCCAGCACCCCCACATTAATTGGAGTAAAAGCTTTTCCCCACAACCCCTCTACCTGACCCTCTCCCCCTGTCTCCCTGTTGGAAACACTGAGTGAGAGGGTGTTTCCCACCACACTTGCTACACTTGTGCCTGAAACTGCACAAGGTCCTTGTGCAACCGTCCTTATTATACCCCCAGCACACTGCTGAGGACTGCCCCTGCCTCCTTCCCCCACCCCCTCATGGGCGGGGCGACCAAGAAAGGGCCGGAAAGGCACGGGCAGCCCACTTGCTGTGTGCAATGTCGGGGCAGGCCTCGTTGGAGCCATCCATTGCAGCCAGAGATCCATGTCTATCTCCCCCCAGACTGCCTGACTGTCCTCCCCCGTTCTCGCTCTGAATTCCTCATCATACCTAACCCATGCAAAGCCCCCAAAACTCGTGAAAGCCTTCCTGATTACATCCATATATTTAAGCAGTGCCACGCAACGCTCTGGGAATTTTTCACAATAAACACTGGCATAAATGATAAATGCCGACATCCAATTCTCAATAGTCACCGGGACCCTTGGGCGCGAAGCCAGTTCCCTCTCTTCCTCTTTAGACCCCTCCTTTGCTCTCACTTCCCTATGGAGCAATTTAAAAACATCTACAAATTCCCCCGCCTGAATCTTCTCCCTGGTCGCTGCCATCAAGTGCGCCCCCAATGGTTTTGTTATCCCCATGTATGGCAATTTTTTCCCCTTGCCTTTCACTTCAACCTCTTTCTTTTTCAGCTTGCGCCTCGAGCACCAATGGCTCCACCACCTTGTCCGTTTGCACCTCCACTGAGTAAGTGCTCTTTTCAACCCCCGCGGCTCCAATGGGCTGCACACCAAATTCTTTCCTTACCCCTTGCAATCCCGCCCCATCATTTCCCGTCACCCTTCTCGTGACCCCTCTCTGCCATGCAGATGACCACTCCCTTTCCCGCTCAACTCTTTCCACGCCTGCCGTCTGTGGTCTGGCGTTCACACCGATGCTCCTCATCTCCTTTCTTAGAGGGCTCCTACGGCGGGGACAAAACATGTCAGCAGACTCACCCAGCCAATAGTTCCCCTGACCCCTTACCCCCCGACCATCTTGCACCTGCCTTTCCAGATCCCACCTCAAACTTCTTCTCTCCTCCCCCCTTTCCCTTGCCGCCCTATAACCTTCTACTTCCCATTGCCCCACATATTCCTCCAATCCAGCTTCATCACCCCTTAAATACCATTGCAGATGCAAGCTCATGCCCGAGTTGAGTAGATGATCTTCTTGCGAGCCCGGGGCGTCCGCCCCGCCACTCCTTTGACGTCTTCTCGGCGGGGTCGCGGAAACCCCTGCCTGGTCCTCTTCTCTCGGGCGAGGCGTTCCGACCTCCACCCTGGAATCCTCATTGCTAGGGGCCGTGCTGCACCCTCTAGGCTCTCCTTGCGCTGACCGAGGAGGGGCCATACTAAAACCCTCTACCTCCACCTGACCAGTGGGGGCTGCGCAGCGCCCTCCGCCCTCACTCCTCCTACCCGGGGGGGCCGTTCCGCGCCACACTCTAACCTCCTCAATTGATGGGGACCTCTCCCTCCTTCTCCCACCTGCACTCTTCTGCAGGTATTTAGCCCCTCTTCCCCTCTGCCCTGACACCCCCCTCTGCACCCCCTCACTGGCCCCACTCTTGTTCCCTTGAGCCACCTCCATCTGAGCACTCCTATCTTCCCTAGGGCTACTACTCACTCCCTCCCTCAATGGCTGGCCACCCAAACTCATTTCTCCCCCGGACGCCCTCCTGTCTATCTCCCTTCTCAACTTCCTACCCCTCGATTCCCACACCTCCCCTTTCCCCGCCGCAGGGGTGCAAGCCATCACTGCTGCGAGAGCCCCATCTGCCGCTGCTCTACGCTGCGGCCTACCCCCACTTATCTCCCCCTCACCCGTGACCTCTCCACCAGTGACCTCCCCCACTACCCACTCCAACTGGGCCTTGGATGCCCTACTAATTATTTCTAAGGCCTCCCTCAGAGCCGTAGCATCAACCAGCCCCTTCTTGCTGGTTCCCTGGCCCACCATTGTGCACTACTTCTCTGAGTGCACTGCAGTATATATGCCCCTTGAAAATTAATCTAGCGAACCTAAGCCCCCGAGCCAAACTACCCGTGGACCTAAACCCCAACTGACCACTACTAACTCAGAAACGAGTTAAAAAAAGCACTAGCGAAACCCAACCTTTAATATCAAATCCCCAATGCAAATTACAAAATTATTAATCAATTTAACAACAAAATTATTTTTTTATTTTTTTTATTTATCTACCTATAATATTTACCCCCTATAATACTGCCCTAGCCCCTGAAACCACCTGCCCAGGCAATAACGTGCCACGGGAAAAGGAAAACCCAAAAAAAACAGCAGCCCAACTATAAATGGGGCCGAGATGTGCCCGTGTCACACTGCCCCCTGGCTGCGTGTAAGCACCACCGCACCAAATAATAACAGCACTGTCCCTTTACGGTGAGCACACTGCCCCCTCTGACACGCGACGGCTCCCGCACGTATCTTTCCCCTCACAGCTGCAAACAACACGGGACCTGGCGCTCCCTAATTAAAATACCCCCTACAACTCCAATGGAAAGAGGCACCACACTAGATGCCCAATATCCTCCCCGCTCCCCCTCCCGGACCTGCGTTCAACGGCACGTTTTTTTAAAAAAATTTTTATAAAACCCCACACCCTACAGCAAAATGGGAAATACGCCGGGACAAAATGCCGTGCAAGAAAACCCTGCCCGGACCACAGACAACGCTGGGACCAGAGCCAAGTACAGTAAGTGGGGGTACCTTATCTACGGTATCCCCGGCTATAACAAGAAATATATATTTTATAACAATGTGCCTGCTAACTATACCTAACCTCCCCAATACTACAAACTATCCCTCTCACCTACTCTACCCTGCAGCACCGACTGCCCAGCTACTTCAGGGAAGGCTCGGGAGCAGGCGACAGGACTGAGACAATCTTCAAGTCCAACCGTCGCCTGCCTCCCGAACCTTCCCTGAGCCCTTAAATACCCCGGGAGGCGCTCTGCCCCCCACGGCCACTCGCTGGCCGTGTGCAGCGCCAAAAACTCCCCGCCCCCCTTACACACACTTAAGTTTTAATGTTGGCCTCTTAGTGGCACGACAGAGGGGTCTAGGCTAACGTCCTGGGAAT
Organism: Ambystoma mexicanum; assembly: GCF_040938575.1. Classification (NCBI taxonomy): domain Eukaryota; kingdom Metazoa; phylum Chordata; class Amphibia; order Caudata; family Ambystomatidae; genus Ambystoma; species Ambystoma mexicanum. Next base: position 775,374,059 of record NC_090937.1, read on the forward strand.
AAGAGTGCTACGCGATGACGCTAATAACGCAAATCTGCCTTTAGTATTGCCGCGGAATGATTTGGCCGATTTTGATTTGTGTGCCCGCACCTTCGGCCGAGGTCACTTGTAATAAGCATTCATGAAATAAATAAATATATATCAATGTAAATAAGGGTGGATATGGGAAGGCCAAGGACGAGAAAGGAAGTTTGATTTCAGAATTAAACATTTAAAATTTAATTGGCAAGTTAAAAGATATTAATGCTGCCAAAAGTTCACTTCTTTCTTTCATCTTTTTGAATGACAATGGGCCATTCGGGCTTGGACGTTTTGGTGCTCTTTTCTGGCACGCATACTAAATCTTTGCTCTCTTATCAATGGTTGTTTATGAAGGTGTTTCCATTTCTGGTCAACCTGTAACGACAAACATGCCTTTAGATTGTTTCAGCTTTGATCGAAAATTAGGAAGTTTGGAAGAACGCAGGGTGTCAGCTGTTTAATTCAGTACAGTTTGAAACTACAATTATTAGACACAGATGGGTATAAGTTAAAGAAGACCAGGAATTTGCTCATTAAGTGACTAGAAAGAGGACTCATGCCCACATCTAACAATCACACAAACAGACCTTTAAACACAAGCAGGAGGTATTGAACAAATAGAATACAGCTGAGGTCATCCATAAGAACAAGCAACGACACAGCCAATAGGATTGGCAGTCGTTTGTAAAGTGCAGCCTCAAATGACTGCTTCATGCTTGTCTAGTGAAGAGGGCAACCCATGGTCAAGGTTTAGGAAAGAGTATAGATACAAAATTAAAGCATTCTATGCGTTGCAATGCCAGAGCGGGATAGGGAGGTTTCATCGCAGGAGATTTGGCCAAATTCGGCAGAAAAATGTCCATGGATTTGGATCCATTGAATTTTTTCAGCCGAATTTGGCTGCAAATATATGTGCAGGGTGGGTAAGGGTAATAATTAGGGTGGGGATGGGGCTGCATGGGGTTCTCCGCACGCATATATTTGTGCCAAAATAAGAAACAAATAAAAAAAAAAAAAAAAATGAATTGACAGATTTGAATTCAACCAAATCTCCTCCATGAAATCTCATGGAGCTGGCAGATCAATTTCTGACACAAGCCCTGCCACCTAATGTTTGAACCGCTGCTTCCTTTCTTCTTCGGGGCAGGATTGCATTTGCAATAACACAACACCAGTAGGCAGACGAGTGCTGGCTCAGTAACTGTCTATGCCCAGCTCACGTTCCCAATTACAGGGTAAATGGTGAATCAGGCCGCGCTTGCTAGATAATGACCCTCAGAGACAGGGGGCACCGACCTGAAAGGTGCAAACAGCAATGTGACTCTAATCACTACTTACCCGCCCACAGGCCAATTAGTCCTATGCCACCCACTGTAACCACTGCCCGAAAATCAAAAAAGCTATCAGGTTAATGAGTTTCACTTGCTGGCCTGCATTCATACCGCAATTCAGGATGAGTGAGCTTTTCGCCTTCTCTTCAGCAGGAGGTGTCGGCCCGCTCTGAGGTCACCTTAGGACACCGCAGTGAAAAACTAGCACTGGGAAAAAAAAATACCCAGGGGAGTGCATTAGGATGTGCCACGCGTACCAGCTGCACTGATGGAAGTACTTGCTATTATAATAGGACAGGACCTGATCTGTATACTGTGCACATTCACACTCCCTGCACAAAGTCGCCATTTTGCTACTTAGAATAATTTATTAATTCCACTACTTAGCGTACCGGGGTTCAGTTTTCTACTTCCATTGATTTTAATAAGTATGTTAATGCAAATCTTTGCCCACAGGTGTCGGGAGCAAAATGCAGATTGCAAAGGTTTGCATAATTGTGAAATGCCTGACTAATCCAGAAACAGCCCTCTCAGCTTGTTGCAGGACGTATTTAGCTAAACTGATTGTTTTCATGAGAAATGTATCTTAATGAAGGTATTAAACAGAAACATATTGAGTTAAATAACAAACTTAATTTTATAAAAAAAGAAGGTTGACTTTATAAGGAAAATAGTCTGAATTCGAAAGTACATTTTACTACAACACAAATAGGCAATAGAGAACCAAATTGATGGCTCCACCAGCTGCCCATGTTATGTTTGTTGGAAGTCTAGAAGAATGTCACCCAAGTATTCCTCAAACACTGTAAAATCCACAACAGCCCAGCACAAAGAACGGTTCTGTTTTTTTACTGAAGAATTTTCAATGTGGTGTTTTTTTACTGCAATTCTTCTAACATTTGTTGCTGCACAAATGTGAGGAAAAACCCAGACTCCCCTACACCTCACCCTCTTCTCATCCCATACTCCCTTACCCAACCCTGACCCTAAATTTTGCAGAGACATTTTGATAAAAATATTGCAGTAAAACAAAATCTGAGGTGTAATTTCAACAGTAAAAAGACAGAATTGGGGGAATTACCGCCATCAGAATTACTACCAATGGTGATACCGCCGAAATACCCATGGAGTCCTATGGAGTCCAATAATGGGGATTACCACTGCCCTACCAGCACGTGTAATCCTTTGGTAAATCCACAGGATCTACTGGCGGTAGCAGTAATCAAGTTTGGCAGTGATTCAGTGGATGTCAGAGGCCCAATGTGTGCAAAGCCAAACAGGAATCCTCACTGTGCCTTAGAGAGGCTCAGCTTCACCTCACTGAGGTGGCCCAACAAGGCCGAAACACATGTCTTGGGTTGCTGTTTGTGGGGTGCATTTAAAGGCCCCAAACAGAAGTCCCTTTCACGCAACAGCAGCATTTAAACACTGCAACAAAAAAACAGCCTGGCATTTGCTTTCCCTGTTAATGGCAGGAATTTAAATTCTGCAGCAAAAACGGCCTGGCTTTTGTTATTATTTCACATGAGTGGCAAGAATTTAAACACTGCAACAAAAAAAAACGGCCTGGCTTTTTTTCTTTTTGTTCATGTAAATTTAAAGAACTATGGGGAAAGGGACCTACCTGTCATTATCAATGGACCAGCAACAATGTAATTCACACAAGAAGGAAAAATCAAGGAATCCTATGACATGGAAAACAGGATTTTTAAACATTAAAAGCATAAACACAGCTTTAAAAAGCCACAATGGAAAAAGATACCACTGATCACAGAATAAATGTCAGGAAAGCAAAACTTGATGTGTGGGGGTGACCAAAGCAAATGTATATTATGTTCCATCCACAAAACTCCTGTAAACATGTGAAGAGGCACATACTTCAGCAAAAACCTGTTCTGGCTGAGTTCTAAACTTCACAATGAAATGCCCCGCTTCCAACTGGATGTCGCACCTCCCAGCTAACAACCCTGCAATAAAATGTGATGCTGTTGGAGGCGTCAAACTTCCTTATTCTGCAGTCTGGCCGGCAGGAGAGCAGAGATTTCAAAAGAAGGCAATCCTTGGCTAAGGCATGACAAAAAGGTGTGAGCCCTTGCTGAAATCACTTCAAAGCACTCACACTAATTTCAAAGAGACTCATAAAAATCTCTGCTCACAGGCTGAGCCCAGAGGAACAGATGGCTGAGGGGGATGAAGCAGCCAGCCCATTTGCTGACAGATGCCAACAAAGAAACAAGTTGTCCTCTTTCCCATTGTACAGATTGTAAAAGGCCCTCCTTACATTGGTGGGGGCATAAAATTGTTCCTGCCTTGTCCTTGTCTGAATCGTCAGTGAGTGTTAGACAAGGGGAATACTGAGGAACTCGTCGCGTTTCTCTGTGCTAGTCAAGGTCTATGTCTGCTTCCGCAGTTTGTACCATGCCTCTATTAATTCGGGCCCTGTATGTACCAAACTGGGGACAAATGACCATATACAACCAAGTGTATTGCAAAAACAATTTATATGGTACAAGTGTGTAGTGTAGTAGCGACAAATTTACAGTGACGCATATATACAGTGTGCAACAAGAATAAAACAAAATATAACCATGTTTCACTTTAAATTCTCAATGCCAAAATTCAGAAAGAAAGAAGGAACATAAATTCAGCCTAAATGGTTCCTAAAACATATTTCTCGTGACATACAATCAAGCAAAACAGTTGTAAAAATGTCTGGGATTTCACATGCATTTTGAGGAACAGTTTCCTCTAGGGTTGGTCATTTGAGCAGGGTTTTATTAACAGGAAGGACTTCTATATATAAAATAGTGTGACTTTCACTATTTCTTGCAATCTCTCAACTCAAATGCTCAAGTTGACTTTTAAGGTCTAGGTCTTTGGACTTTAGGGATATCTCGAAATTTAGCCTGACAGAAACACTCATCTTATGATAAAATACTGTTTTTGTTTTTGGCATTTTGAGCAGCCATCAGACTGAGGATTGATTTCAATTTTATGCCATTGTTCATGTAATTTCCAGGTGGTTTTGGGGATATAAATTGCATTTACCTGGTATTCTGGGAACTGTAATGACCAATTAGATAAGGTTTGGCTGATCTGAACATTTGACAGTTGGTGAAAAGGTGGAAAATGAAATTAGGAACATGCTTGATCACTTAAAGATTCAAAACTGTTGTACATTTTATGAAAATAACAAAAATGTGACAAATGGCCATGCTACATCGTACGGATTTGGTGATTGGCTTATCTAATTCCCCATGATGGACTACAACCGAGTATATGTTTCATATGGCAGTGGCTAGTACAATTATGAAATTTTGATACATAACTAGTTTTTGCCAAAAAGTTGTAATGGGAACAATGGATGGTAATAAAGGGGAAAAGACATATGGTACTCCAAAATCCCTAAACCAATCCTGACGGGGGCAGAGAGAAAGAGAGAAACTGTCCAAACCTGGTGGCAGGGATACTTACAGGGTACTTCTCCTAGATTGTAAAATTAGTGATGCCATTTCTGCTATATAAGGGGGACTATACAAGGAGTCAGGACACATACAAAAATCGGAGAGACAGAAAAGGAGGACGTAGAGAAGGCTGCTAAAACTCATCATTTTAGAGATTACGGTGCCCAGACCCTTGCCCTATCTTTCCAGAGTGTCCTGAGATCCAGCTGGCTTTCTTGAATCTTAAACAAAGGCTTGCTATGTAAGTAGAAATAACCCCAGCTCTACATTGCATAAGCCCTTCAATTTGGGTAGCAGTTCATTTAATATTTCCCCATTGAAAGCCCCAAATTGCCTGTGTAGCTCAGTCATCTCCCATAGAAGAATCTCTCATTTGCCTGTGTATGTTAGCATATTTCCTTTGAAAAAACCCTCCGTTAACTGTGTAAATCCTTAGTATTTTTGTAAGCAAATCAATTAATTCCCCATTGAATTTTACAGATCGGGATTGTTGAAATTCGAAACCAACCACCCTTGTCTAGTGTTTTCATTTAATTGTTATAGCCATTAAAGTGTTGCCTCAAGAGAATATTCCTATTGTGAGCTGAAAACTGAATGTGTACCTGTGTCTAAATCATGCCCTGCAAATTTTCATTTGCCAGTGTCATTCCTATTTGCATCTGTCCTACTAAACCCAAACCGTTGTTCCCATTGTGATTAATCTCTTTGCCCAAAGCCTACCTGTTAGCCACCCCTGTCATTTTAACTAAAAACCAATTTTCCTATGTGCCTTTCTCTTTGTTGAAAGTGCGTGTCATTTCGATCCCCAGCAAGTTAGTTTTTTCCAAAAATGTCTTCTCATCCTTTAAAAAGTGATTTTCCTAGAGTATTTTCCTTCCACTGCATTGCCCTTCTTTTGTTTTTCATGGTTTTGATCTTGCCTGTCATTTCCAGCTACAGCAAAATTTAGAGAGATTTGCAATTTCGTTCTTCGAAATATTTCTTTTCACCTTTGAAAATTGTTTTTTCCTAACCAATCGAATTATCTTCCCTTTTATTATTTTTTTCCTTCTCGTGTAATGCCTGTATTAAAAATCGAATTTCCTATATGTGTTAGCTAGACTTGTTTGAAGCCCTATTTGCCTTCTAGTATAAGCAGCCCGAAGTACCCCTCTGTGCTGTCCCATAGCAGCAGTATTGAATGATTGAAACCCCATGTTTCAATTATTGCAGGGGGGGGTGCTTAACTGTTGGTGCAATCACTTTGTGGTAAATTGTTCTTTTTCTGTTTTGTCATTAAAAAAAACTGAATTAATTGTGGTAGTATATCTTAACCTGGTTGTTTTGTAGAGATTATTGCATTTTATGCTGCCACAACTTTGGTGGCTGCTGTATTTTGATTATACTCCTTTACATTGAATAATACATTAATAAAATATCCGATTAATACAACACGGCCTGGTTCCTAGTCCATTGTGACACGGGGTGTTTGTGGAGCTTGGGTGCAAGACGGGTTGGAAGCCTACCCAAAAGAATCCCTAGTATATTAAAAAATAAAAGCTCTTTATTGTGCGCCACATCCACTGTAGGTAAAGGAGGTCCCTAGCCAGCGTGTGCCGTGTAATAAACCATGACATGTTGGTGCTCTTGTTCAGAGGAGAATTGCCTAGCATTTAGGTGCTGGACTTTCCTTGTGGATGGTACCAGACTGATATTCCTTTGTGAAGGGTGCAGTGAGCTAAAACGTGGTAGTAGACCCTCCTGAGGGGGAGAAATTCCTTGGAGCAGGGTATTTGACCCATGTTAGATCTTGGTAGAGGAGCTCCCATACCTTTGTGATAAATGTATATTAGTTGCTCCACCTAACAATATGGAATCGGTAGTTGATATTTCATGTATGGCTTATATGAAAAAGTGATACACTACCTCCTTTCCTCTCACACTTGTGTATTGGTATTTCACTCACACACAACTCTGTAGCATCACAAACAGGACTATAGAAATGGCTATTAGCTGAGGAAAAAAAAACATTGATTTGATCACAGGTGCACCCTCCACTGCAAACAATGCAGGGTGCATTATGAGCATCCAATGAGTGGTAACAGGAACATTAGTACGACACAGTGTCATGGGGCATGTAAAGGGCAAATAAGAAACTTCACCTTATTATATAACATGCATGAAGGTGTTGGCACCTCACAACCAATTACAAAGTCACCAACACTCCTCTGGTGTCTTTGAAATAGTGGAGGTTTCTGAATATAGATTGCACTGTGTTGCACATCTTTTCATGCATGCTCGCTGGGCTCCAATGACAAGGCTTCAATCTGAGTGGCAAAGACATTGTGAGGGGTGGCGTTTGAAATCAAATGATGCTGTATTTTTAAAAGAGTCCATATATGTAAAATAAAGCAAAGAGCTACCTCTCTGTTTTGTCTTGCAGTACTCATCGTCTTGCTTTCCTTTCTCTGCGGTACTGGAAGCCTGCAAGATGAGCAGAACAAAGAGGCAGGAGGGATTTAACTCCCAAAGCAATGGGAGTCACTTCAGAAAAGAGCTTTGTGGTGCATGGGGGTTTGCAGGACAACATTTAGAATGGCACATTCTCACATACGTGACCCATTCAGCAAGTTAAATCGCAAGAATGTGACAGAATTCGAAATGCATGGCAACTTTAAGTTCTAAAACCTGTACTTTTTACACTGAACTGGTATTTTTAAAGGTCTACCTTTCCAATTTGGTCACGTTTTTTGTGACGTTATCTACTTAAATGCGGTGGCAGCACGTGAGAATGTAACCTGTGCTGCAAACCCAAAATCATATGAAAACTGTACCTGATCTTAAACCGACCCTTGACCCATCTCTACCCTCAAGTCACCACCCCAGTCCACTTCTTCCTGTTCTCTCCAAACTTCTCGAGGGCATGTTCTAAATAAAATAGTAATAATAATAATAATAATAAATAATGATTATTATTATTCGCACTGTTCGCAACAATCCCTCTGTCTTGATTCTAATTCGCTCCTTCCTCCACTCGACTGTGGTTCTCGCCCTGGCCACTTAGGTGAAACTGCTTATCTGCACGCAACTCAATTCCTTCACTCCAAGCCTTCTTCTCTTCTTATTCATTTGGACGTATCTGCAGTGTGTGACGTCTGGATAAGGCTATGCTGTCTTCACGTTCCTCTAGAGGTGTCCCTTGCTCAGCTCAGCCCTGGTTTTCTTCCCATCCTAACCTCTCCTTTTCTATTTCCTGGGCCTGAGCTATCTAAAGGAATCTTGGGGCCCTGGGCACAGATGTCTTTGGTGCCCTCTTCGAGCAAAAGAAATGAAGAGATCCAGAATTGATGTTCACACAGTAAGCAGGGGTACTCTTTTGAAGTACCCCTGCCTTCGTGTCCTTATTGCATCAGAATAATAAACCAGTGGCATTTCAAGGACAACATTAACAGTTCACGGCCGTGGTACCTGTGTTCTAGCATGGGTACAGGAGACTTTTAAAGAAAGTTAATTGTAATTATTTATAATTGTTATTTTATAACGAGCTTAATACCAACCACTGGTTTCTAAGTGCAGGGTCGGGATTCGGGCCTGTTGTCTTGCTTCCAAGACCAGCTCATTGCCCATGAGCTAGCCAAGAGGATGGTGTAACTCGAGATGCAGGAAACAGATCATTAGGCATATGAAAAAGGTGCACATACCTCAGCATTGACAAAGCCCGATGTCTCGCAGAATGTACAATTGTTCAAGCATGCAGACAGAGTGGCTGCGATGAGAAAGGTGCACATACCATTACATCACTAGTGGATACAGGTTAGAACATGGGTCTCCAACCTTTACGCTAGCAGGAGATACTTGTAGTTGAGGGTCAATAGGCGGGAGGTACAGCAGTGGTCATAAGCTTGTGGGTGGGAATTTGTATCAAGATTCCTTTGGCCTGTTTATTTACGGTTCATGCAGAAAAGGAAAAACCTATGCTTCAAAACATGTTATTTTCATTCTTTTTTTATTAGTGGCTGTCTCATAAAAAATGGTCTTGCAGATCAGGATGTAGAATACTGATGGGGGATATTCAGTGTGAAGCCTGACACTGCATGCTATGCACCGGTGCTCTGCAATCGCATATGTAGACTGAAATAGCAGTTTGTAGCTTTCTTTCGGTACTGCAATAGCAATCAATCAATGCCTTATTAAACTTTTAAAATGAATTCACCGTACACAAAAGTCTGCTTTGTCAAAAAAAACACTGCAATTTTAGCGCATCCCTAATTCATGCAAATGGTAACGTTGTGACTCGCTTTTTTGGCACAACATAGAATTCAGCCATGGAAAAGTCAGTCAAAGTCTAATTTTGTTGTCCACGCTTAAAGGTTCTTATGTGAAAATGATGGGCAAGATAGGAAAAACGATCATGGTGGAATTCATGTGATCAATGTAGCCCTTTACAAATTAAATGCACATTCACAAAAAAGTTTAAATCACAGGGCTAAAATAACACTGTTTTGAAGAGAGGCCTTGAAATGCCATGCGCACAAATCATGTAACAACCACGCCAGACTATATATGAATGGGTGTAGACCTGCTGCCCATCTGCCCATTATGATGGAGGCAGCATCCTACAGGGAAAAAACAGACCAGCACACGGGAGCGCCGCCTCTTCATGCAGGAATCATACATTGCGGTGCATGCACAATGGATCACAATGAGACATGCCTGGTTTGTACATACAGATCTTCCAGACATACTGGGGGCTGCAGCTTCACAAATAAGATTTTAAAGTATAATGAGGACATATGGTGGGCATGGGTCTCAACATGCGCCTAACAGGGTCAGTGCTGGCAAAGAATTGAAAACATTGTAGACTGTTTGCTATACAAGACTCCCTAACAGATGATAACAAAGCAAAGGGGTTCACTCATTCTCCTGCGGGGTAGTACTCTGGATGGTCCATAGAACTTTGATGACTGGCAGCAGAAATTAATGTTGTCTCTGCTAAGGTCAGTTGTCTATACTAGCAGAGATGTCATTATTTGCTCCGAATTACACGGCTCGTTTAACAGTGAAACTGGGAATTTTTACACACTCTACAGCTTAGGAAGCTAAACATATACTAGCAGGCTTCACTTGGCACAAATAATAAGGTTTTGGATTGTAAGGCCTACAATAATACGTATAGGGGGTCATTACAAGTTTGCCAGTCTGGGAACTACGGTACCGGTAAGCTTGCCGGTACCGTAGTTCCCGGACCGGCAAACTACGAGTTCTGCTTGTGGCTGCCATTACAGCCACCAGGTCTGTCAAGTTTGGTGGCAGCCTGATGGTTTTACCGGCAAGGCTACCGCCAAACTTGTAATGAGGCCCATCGAGCCTTATAGAGCAGAGCTCTCAAGCTTCCTATGGCTATTCATGAGATGGCCAAACAGTCCTCTTTTTGCTTGGAATCCTGGGATTTGTTTTTTCTTTCCCATGTGACATTTAAGAAAACTGCAAGTCCCAGAATCCAAAAGGGAAAAAGAATAGGACTACGTGGCCTTAGGCAAGGCCCTGGGAAATACACACATCATTTTAAAGCAGATTTACCAAATGTAAATCATGAGAGAAACGTGCTAATCCAAAGGAATATTGGTGTGGCTTTATTTGCCATACCCTGACTGGAAAACTAGGAGTCCCAGTATGCAAATGCATGCCTGAAACATGTCTTCTTTTTAGACCACTGTACTATTGTCACTTGGATAGACACTTATAGGGAAAAAAGGAGCCAAATGACCCCCAAATATTATAAGCGACTTTGGGCAAAAACAAGCTCGGGTTCAGTTATAATGAGCAGCCTTGGCATCAGTGGCTGCTGCTGACCCTCCTCTCACCCTGCATACAGCGGTGGCCATTTACTTTGAAGGGAGAGGCAGTGTAAGCGGGTGGCTGTGTGTATGATCAGAGCAGGCTCTGCAGCTCAGCCTGGTCAGAGTACTTCCTGGCATAAGAGTTTAATTTCGCGAGTGACTGGCAAGCCTTGTTGGTGGCCTTGGGGTTAGAAGTTGCCAGGAAGGTGCACTTACCATGGCTTAGACTGAAATAAGAAAAGAGCCATGGTTTTCAAGTGGTGTGTCTGTTAGTAAGCAAAGAAAAACATTTTCTGGTGTCCATTAAATCAATATTCACCATTTTTATGTATGAAGCAAAACTATAGCCAGTTAAACTATAAATGTGTTTTTTGGCAAGAACCCTTAGAACTGAATCACTCTTAGGGGTTGACAATTTCAAAATATTTAAGGACTGGCAAATGTGACAGGTAAATTGAGTTGACCAAGATCAAGAGTTGTACCTGGGATGTCAGCCCAGTGTAAAATGTCTGCCCTTGGGTAAACTGTGTTCCATTTTTTGTTATTAATTGAGGTGAAAATATTTGTGATGTTTGAATTTCATGAACGGAAATGAGATCATGTTTTGTAGACCGGTCTTATAAATATACAAATCACATAATAACCAAACATTCAAAATACACTTTATTGAAGCATGTTATGCTAAATCTGATTTTATTTTTAGCTTAATTCTTTCCATCATCAGAGGACTTATACAAGTACTGGAGAGTCACTCTGTGGGCAAAACTGAGAAAGCTTGGCTGTCCAGGCAGCTTATTGCAAATCCTGATTGAATTGTACAGTAATAATTGGTCTTGTGTCAAATTGGACAACGAGGGAACAGTGACACATTTGGCACAGATCAACAGGGGAGTGAGGCAAGGTTGTGTCTTGGCTCCCCTGTTGTTTATTCTGTGCATAGCTGATCTGTCACATCATTTGCTGGAGAGAGATCTAAATGTCCACCGAATATTGGCAGTGTTCCCTTGGTCGCCATGCTATACGCTGATGACCGGGTAATGTTCGATCGAACACTCACTGGAATAAGGAATATGTTGAACGAACTGTCAGGATTTGCTTATGAGCATGATTTGGTTATCAACCTTGACAAAACAAACATAATGTTGATATCAGGCAAGAGGCTAAATGGAGTGAAGATGGATACTCAATTGGGTACTATCAACTATGCAGCAACCTACCCTTATTTGGGCCTCGAATTATGTGCATCTTCCAGTTACAATTGTATCACTGAGACTCGGACCCGAAGGGCCAAACAACGTACTCATCAGATACAAAAATTGGCTAGGGAATATGCCGGCTTCTCATTTTCCAGAATTATTTCCCTTTGTAAGCACTGCTTCTGCCCTGTTATACTTTATGGGCTTAAGGCTTGAGGCAATAGCAATGCAAAATTTAACCTGGCTAAATAATATTGAGTTTTTGGCGTAATCTGCTGGGTATGAGCCCCTCTTGTCCTGTCAAATTTAACCGACTAGAGCTAGGCCTGACTTCCCTATGGGCATTGGCCCTTCGGGCCAGAGGCCTGCTCTACATAAAATCTAGAACAATCCCTGTATGTCGGCTACTGACAAGTCTTTGCAAATTTATTTACTTATTTGCATTTTTAAAGCGCTCACACAGCCTGGGGCATCGAGGCGTTGCTACAGGAATATGTCTTAGTTGCGTATTTATAACGCGCTTAATACCCAGCGGTTTCTAAGCACGGACCCGGCGATCAAACCTGTGTTGCTTTGTGTCGCCTCGTTTGCAAGCCGAGCACGTTGGCGCTGAGCCACATTTTAATATTAAGAAACCATACACCACTTTCAAAGTGGCTTTTGAGAAAAGATTTAATTGGTGGAACTGGTATAGAAACTATTCCCACCTATCAAAGTTAAAAAGCTACAACACGGTGGCTACTATGGTACACCAGTATAGGACCCATCTTGCTGTTATGTCCTGAGCCGGCAGTAAGACACTTTATACTGTTGCTTTGCACTAATCAACTGCCCTTACTAGCTGTGCGAGGCTTACAGTTACATCTTGCTGCTGAGGCTCGTTATTGCAGCATATGTAAAATCTCTCATAAAATTGAAACAGCGAAACAAGTCCTTATGGAGTGTGTTGAGCTAGGTTCTATAGACATGTGTAACTTGTGTGGCCAAGTCCACAATCATGAGGCAATCAAAACAAAAGCTTTCTGGGACTCATTTTTTAACACAGACTCCATCTCTTCTCAGGTAGCACTGTCCTGTGTATGGCTGAACATCAAACATGTGTTGGGCTAGTCGTATTAAAAGTGCTACCGTAAGGAAGTAGATTTTCCCAGAAGGTAATTAACAACTGAACTCTTAGGTGGTCCTGGGGCACCTAAGCCGCACAGATGACTAATACTATGCTTCATTATGTTTACGCTGTTGTCTTTACGACTTTTGTACGGCCAAGAAATGTGTCTTTTTGATATTTCTTGCATTCATGTCTATTTTAAGTGTGCTCATATATATTATGCACTTTATGCATCATATATACACAAGTAACTATGAAATATGTCTCTTAATGTTATCTTTTAATGATGTTTTATTTGTTTATATGATGTATTTGTGTAAAATTCAATTTGAGCGAACACACAATAAAGATTATTAAAAAGTACCAGAATACTAATTGATGCAAGGCAAACAAATCTCATTGAGGTTTCCCCATTACATTGTATTTTAAAGCTTTAAAAACATCCATCACACAGGCTTGTGGATTATTAATCATGGTGTGTGGAAGGACATTTGAAATTTTACAAAAAGCAAACAATTTTTTGGACAAATAAGCAGACTTAAAATAAGATTAAAATTAGGAGTAATGAGTATAGGGTAGTGCGCCTTCCCTGGATTAGATGGTGGTTCAATTGTTCAGTGATTGTTTTAGCCTGGCAGCAGATATTGGCATGGACTGACACGCACTAGTCAATCGAGTTTTAAGAAGTTACGGAAGGATATGCCACGTTTGGTTTATGTGCCTGGAAAAGAAAAGGCCCAGATTGCCACAGGCCTATGAAATTTGGTCAGCTCTTTTTGACTATGACCCCTTGCATTGAAATGGCCGACAAAGAAGGAAAGAGCAGACAATAGCCTAAACAAGATAGGACAAACATTAATACAGAAAAGAGCACAGTCAAGGAGAGATAAAATAAGTTGTCCAGGATGATTGTATCGTCTGGTGGCAAAGACAGAATATGAGCCTGTGACAAAGTGGATTCCACCGTGCAGAAGTACAAGGGTGAGTAGAGGCTAAAATGGCCACTAAGCCCGAACACTACTTCAAAGTAATAGCCAACACAATCACAAAGGGAAAACAGGCTCAGCTAAGACATATATCTCCTTTACCTTTTCTGGTAATGTGGACCGAGGGAAGGCTATGCTCTTAAGAGGGATGAGAATGTGATTCAATAGCGACCCAAACAGGACAAAATAAATGGAATGTACAGTCAGTGTTCTATGTAAAAATAGGTATACGTTAATACAACACACAATCTGCAAAACAACTAAATAAAAAAACACTACACAAAACCCACCCCTGAGAAAAGAACACAGAATAAGTAATGATAGCACAATGGAGCACTCTGATTAATGAATCAGGGGTGTAAGGCAAGTAAAAACCACAATGTTCTTTAAAAAGATATGTTTCTTGGAAGCAGAAAAGGGAAACAGTGACCTAACCAGTCTCTATGGCCCAGAACTAGACTGGACCAAGGGGGCATTTAATAGTCAATAGTACCCTTTGGCAGTTCAGCAGCACTGCACTAGACTTTTTGGCACTGCAAAAGCGATCTGAAGATTGGGGGAGTGCAAATGGGGAGGGTCCTGGTGGGTCTAATGTGTTCAACGGTTGTAAGGAAACACAGCTCCAAGCAGTTCAACAGCAAAAACACTAGGATCCTATCCGTCTTGGCTCTCAGGGAGCTGCGAGTCCCAATGCAGAGGCTCAGGGGCAAGATGAGTCATGTTTCCCGTGCTCCCAAACAAGGGGAGGCTGGCACACAACTGCAGGGTTCCTTCAACATGGCGGGTACCACTGTGGCTCGAAGAGAGGCAGGTCTTGTTCTAGCAGCAGTTCACTCCTCAGGTTGCCCCAACTCCCATTCGGGGGACAAGATGGGTCCTTGTTCTCAGGATCCCAAACATTGGGAGGCATGCACACAACTGCCAGGTTCCTTCCACATGGTGAGGTCCTGAGTACCAATGTGGCTGTAAGAGAGGCAGGTCTTGTTCTAGCAGCAGTTCATCCACTCTGGTCCCTAGGGATGGTTAGGGGAAAGACCCTCACTCTGCTTTGGACTCTCACATCACAGGTGGAGGACTTTGGAAAAATCAACTCTTCCAACAGAGGTTGAATGAAGCAAGGTTGGTATTATGAAGTAGGTTCCAGGCACTCTAGGTTAACTTCAAGTACGTCTATTTCCAGGTTCTTAGTTACAGATCCACATGAAGACATGAAGGACATTAGCTGTGACAACAGCGGCTCCCATCACCTAGGGCAAACCAGCTCTAACTGCCACCACACAGAACACTCACTCAGAACATTCCATCATCCACTCATAAACATTCCACATGACATCACAAGCTACCTCACCTCAGACAGGCACAATACAACAGTTGGAGTCCAAAAGATGATCCCAAGATGATTCAAAGAAATGGTGGGAGACCCCTTCCTTTGAACGTGAAAGCCTGCAGGTGATTGAACTAAAGCTAGCCTGTTGTGGTACTCCAATTCCTGTTCTTGAATGAAGTGGCGTTTGCCATTCTGACATCACACGCAAAGTGCTCTATGCTAAAACAAGACGGAGGAATCTTCGTTCATCTGTAAATATCTTCCTTCCCTTCTCAATAGGAACAAAGGACTTTAGAAATTAAGCAGCCTGTTTGAGGCTACTCCCTTTGAATTGGTGTACTTCTTTCTTGTCTCAGCCCAGGATAGCTGCCTGCTTTGCGACTGTCTGGCAGAGTGTGTTACCTGCCCCCACAAAGAGATCCAAGAAAAGGCATGGCCATTCAGGTTCCTGTCCTGTCATTTGTCAGGCGTAGCCCATCTGGCCAGAATAGACATCTTTCACAGCTGACCAGATTCACAGCAGGTGACGTGTTTGATATCATATTGGATGTGGCTGTAATACTCAGGCATGGCTTATTTTTAAAGATTATGCTGCCACAAGGAGGCAGACTCATAATTATGGGGTTTTGGAACCAGGGTGCATATCTTAAATGCAGCCCCTATGCTGCAGCCACTTGGCTGTCACTACTGCTGTCAAATGGGCACCTGTGACCTCCGAATCGAGACTGTTTCACTGGTAGGGCAGGTGCTGCCAATAAGGATACTGATGCAGTAGGACACAGGTACACACTATTCTTTTGTCATGAAGCTTCTGAAAGGGGAATCTGAACAGCATATTTTCCTTTCAGAGAAGGAATTGTCCGCATAATTTTATTAATTTTATAAAAATAAAACAATCCAGGGCTCCTACACCCTTGTCAAATGGCAATCAGTCATAGAACTTCAACGCTTTTAATTTGAATTCATAATCACCTCTTCCGACAAACAATTTATGCTCTTCATTGGTGATTGGTGCTCCATTTTTCACTTTTAAGGAGGATCAGAGCCCCAAAGTACCCCATGCTAATGCTATGTTGATACAATCTAGTGCAGGAACATTGTTTTGTAAAACAGTAGGTGTTACTATTCCCCAAAGTATATGCACATACAGGTTTATCAACCTCTGACATAGCAGTGTGTGATGAATCATGGGATTCAGTCACTTCTCCCTATGAAGCTACCCTCCCTAGGGGAAGAGGTATGTAGAACCTGACTGGCAGAGACTCCCCCTTTGGGGACAAGAACTCCCGTTTTCAAAGAGGAACTCCCTAAATTACTCACCCACATCGCACATCCAACAACCTCCATCCTCGTCATGAAGAACCAATAAATTGAGGTTATTGTGGTACAGAAACATTAAATTCATGTGAGAATGGAAATTAGTACAATACTGTGAAGAAGAAGATTGTCCGAGCCATGCAGACCACTCAGGCAACTGAAAGAAAGGACTTGGACATTCGCTGGGGAAGGCCCTGCTAAGTGTCATAAAAGGAAGAGGAGAAATCCTGTCAGATGAGGAAGCCCAGGAGATTTTAACCACCTGTGATGCACAGCATGCAAACAAGGAAACAAGCTGGCGAGTGAATACAATGCGAAGAATGCGTGAAGGTAGAAGAACTGAGCAAAGGTAACCTCATACCACCTAATGAGTCCTAAGTGGTGGCGTGACTGAGAGTCCATAGACTGTTCAGTCCAAGAACAACATCGAGACCACAGACCCATTCCTGACATGAGAGGATGCAGAGAACGAGAGAGCGAAGTCGAGAGGTAAGAAGCGAACAGAAGGAAGCATCCCATCCTGATCACAGGCCCAGTGATGCGAACACCAAGTCAGAGAGGTAACAGGGAAGGTGGGAGACACAGGAGGGGTAAGGAACATTACGAGCATAATTATCACACTCGTCGCAGTGAGGAATGCAACCCAATATTCCCCAAGGAGAGTGGGAAGTTATATCGGGACAATAATATGGAAGAAATAATAGTGAACAAGGTACAGAATCATTACTGGTACCCTCATACTCGTTCCAGTATTACTAAAGAGGCTGAAAGAAGTGAGAATCATCACTGGTACCATTATACTCGTCCAGGTAATACCAAAGAGGAGGAAAGAAGTGAGAATAATTACTGGTACCATCATACTCATCCAGGTAATACCAAAGAGGAGGAAAGAAGTGAGAATCATTACTGGTATGCTCCTACTCGTCCCAGTAAAACTAAAGAAGTGGAAACAGAAGAGAATCATTTTGGGAATGGATATACTAGTTTCAGTGACTAACAAGAGAAAGAGTTTCTTTGAGAATCCTTATGCTTGGTCAAGCCAGGAGAAACAGACAGGCCTCATTACGAGTTTGGAGGCAGCCATGGCCTTAATAAGGGCATGGCTGCCTCCAAACTCGGGTCCGGGTCCGTGGTCCCTGAATGGGGAAATACCAGGCCATTCCAACTTTGGAGGGCCCGGTATTTCCCGATTCATGGAACCCAGACTCGGACCATCACCATTCCCATTTGAGCCCCAATAGGACCCGCTCTGGACGTCTGGTCTGACCAGACGTCCAGAGCGGGTCCCGCGAGGGAACCTCATAATGAGGCGGTACGGGGTTAATGGCGCTGGCACCTTTACCAGCGCTGTTTACCCCTTACTGCCTAACTTGGAATGAGGCCCTAAGTGTACTAAATAAAGAGCAAGTAAAAAATAACCTTGGAAGGAGAAAGCAAGGTGTCAAGGACACAAGAGAGAAACTGAAAAGTCCTATTTCTGAGCTGTATGAGCTGGTAAACACACAGTTGGCAAAAATTATCTACGATTAAGTTATTAAAGTGACTGTGCTAAAAAGAGAAGGGTGTAATTCTTCTGTGCTTAAGTTGTTTTGAAAGAGGTAGGCACAGAATAAATTAGCTTAGGACAGAGGACACATCTTCCTTTTGGTCTCACCGACAACTGATAAGCACCCTAGTTAGTGTTAAGTAGGGAAGACCCACATCGTGGGGATAATTAGAAATTTTCTTATCTTTATTTTTAAATAATCCAGAAATGGAAGAAACACGTCTCTGTCCCTCTTCTGACCCGCCACAAGAGGCAGAATAGGCCATGCTAGAATTTGGTGCTGTGATCTGGCAAATAGAACAAAGATCTCTCTCGCAAGTACTTCCTACGTTGAGGTATCTTCTGAACCACAGCGGCACTCAAATTCATCAATATATATTTCAACTTGGGTGTTGCAAGTGATCAGTGTATTGTCCACACAAACGTCAAAATGCTACAGAACTTTTAGTGTAGTGCACTACAGTGAACACATGATTAACTGATCTGAATGGAGTGTACTTGTCAACAAGAGAAAAGCAGCAGATTTATAGCACACTATAAAATATCCAGGCTAGTGCATTAGGCAGCCATGTGGACACCCCAACAAGGTAGGGGCCTGGGGAACATTCCCCTTTCAACCTCCGATAAAGACATCCCTGTCCCGGGGATGGCGACTCTTCTCATCTTCACCAAACACATTTCAGGATCTTGTGAGGCTCAGCACCTGGCCCCTTGGGGTTAACTCTCTATAGCATGCCTTTCACATCTCTTAGTCTCTACTTTGGTTTCAATTATCACATCTATGATGATTGCCAAATGCTTATCCGTATTCTACCTTCACTGCCCAACTTCATACCAATAGTTTGCACTTTTTCTCCATTACCAAGCTCTGGATGTTCGCCCCCCTATTTTCATCTGACTCCCTCCAAAACTGAAATCATTTTCATTCCTGCCCCACCTCCTCACAATTCTCTGCCTCCTCCTTCCATTACTTTTCCTCCTACTTTTATTCCCTTAAACATCATCTTGGCAACATTGTGTATCCCTCACTTTCCTTGCAATTACCAACTAATTAACATTATTAAAATAGACACTGTTCTTTCTTTTTTAAGTACTTAGGGCCTCATTACGAGTGTGCCGGTCTGGTAACAACGGCACCCGTAAGCCTACGGGCACTGTTGTTACCGGACCGGCACACTCTGAGTCTGCGCCCACCCTCAGACTTTCCGGGAATGACGAGCACCGTTATCAACAGTGCCGGTGCTTCCGTCATCCCCAATGTTGGAGTGTTGAGTGTTGGACTCAAATGGGATTTGGGATTAACATTTTTCCTGTGCCTGACTTCCACGAACACCGGGGTTGTAATACCCCAGTGTTTCCGTGGATCCAGGCGCTGGAAAAATGCACGATTGCGGCGGCAGCCTGCCGGTTTTACCAGCACTGCTACCGCCAGACTCGTAATGAGGCCCTAGGACATTTGTTTTACACTTTTCTTTCCAAACTGGAGTACTGCTCCTCACTCCATCGGGGTCACACTGATTGTATTTGATTTATTTATTCTTTAAAGTGCAGACCTAGCCTGAGAACAGCAGAACACTGTACAAGGTGTGGGTATGAAATGTTTGGGCTGGCGTCTTAACAGTAGAGCAGTACTGCGAGTTGCAGTCTTTACGTCAGTTTGTGCATCCATTGGAATTATTCCTTGGTCAGGTATGTTGAAAAAGCCACGTTTAAAGAGATTTGCAAAACTGGAGAATTGTCGGGGCATTCTGAACCAATACAGATTTTGCTTTTTCTCTGCTCCATTTCATTTTTAACTTTTCCATTGCTCTCTTATGCCTGCTCCCTCACCGTTCTCTTATTTCTCTGTCTGTTACAGCTCTTCATTGGCTCTCTTTCCCTGCTCGGCTGGAGTCAAAGAACAAGAAGTTGAAATGTGTAGATCCGGGTCAACTTGCACCTGTATATTGGTAGGGCCACTGCTTAAAGACACAGGAGCGAGAATCTAGAGCCAAGTCGAGTTCCCCATTCTGGTTTCTGGTGATAAATGCAGAATCATAGAAGATGAGAAAGCAGATCAGTGAGAACTCAGAAGGATTTTCTACTGATGCCAATCCAGGAGGTTCGACAACCACAGCTTCTGCATCACCCTTTTCAGGGGGCTATAACGGTGATGAAATGAAAATCCATCCAGCACCAACAGGGAGTAAATAGACTGTCAGCATCATGCCCGGCAACCATTCCCCAGGAGGCCCAATCCACACAATAGCTGTTGCTGACAACGTAAAAACAATGAGTAACTAGTCAACATGCTCACATTGACCAAGAACTCTGCCATTGAAACCTTGGGGCTCAAGGCTTGATCCCCACTTGTCTTTGGTTATCCTGGAACCCTTAGACTCTTAAGAATAATTATCTACACTTTGCTGATCTATAATCAAACATTTCTTGTGTTTGACTAAGAAACATCTTTTGTTGAACCCATTGTGTATTTCAGGTTCTCTGGTGATCACCCAGCCTGTGCCAGGAGACACAGGACTTTATTGTCCCCCACCCCAAATTCCAAAATGCACTCATAAGATTAGGCATGCACAGGAGAACCTTTGGCAGCTGCCCTCCATGAAACTGGGTGGTGAAGGGGTGACTATCCCAGTGAGAGACAGGCAACTCGAATCTGCATATGGATGGGAACAATATGGTGCTTCCATCTATATCTATATGGGTAAACAAAGGCACTACAGAGTTGTTGAGTGTTTCTCTTCAGTTTGAGCACAGTTCTGAAGCATGTTGACTTGATGCAGAAAATTAGGGTATGTGGCAATATATGTGTACGAAGACGATAGCACTCCCGATTCACAAAAAATTGAATTCTATTTTTGTCGGATCTGGGCAAC
This sequence comes from Ambystoma mexicanum, assembly GCF_040938575.1. Classification (NCBI taxonomy): domain Eukaryota; kingdom Metazoa; phylum Chordata; class Amphibia; order Caudata; family Ambystomatidae; genus Ambystoma; species Ambystoma mexicanum. The sequence goes on from NC_090937.1 coordinate 775,395,047, forward strand.
GCTTTAGGACAAGCGAGAAATGTTCCACCTATACTGGGAGACAGATCACTTAATTGGCTCCTGTACGCGGATGACAGTGTTGCTCAATCAAACTGTGATTGGGTTGCAACGGTCATTGGGTAAATTGGAAGAGTACACCAGGGTGAATGACCTTTTGAAAAACACGGGTAAAACAAAAATATGAATCTTGAATAATGCCAAGACTAGGCGGCCAGCGGATTTTATTTGGAGCCTGGGGGCTGCACAAGTGGAAGAATTAAACTCCTACAAATACCTGGAAGTTTTGGTGAATCGTAGTAGGATTGAAACTCTGACAGTGGAATTCCTTTGTAGCAGAGCCCGAATGCTTGCCAACTAGGCAATGATTATAGATAGAAAATGTGGGTGTTTCTCACTATTACCAGCCCTGAAGTTTTATAAGCTGAAGGTGGTGGCGACCATGACCTATGGGGCTGAGTCCATGTTGTTGATCCCTGATCACTTATGGCCAGTCCTAGAGGGAGTCTTCTGGAAAAGGGTACGGAGGGTGTGGCGCTCCACCCTGATACAGGTTCTAAGGCAAGAACTGGGGCTGACCTCCTTAAAAGGACCAGTGGAATGGAAATGGGAATGGAAATGGCTTGCATTCTACCGGAAATGCATTTTGGAAAACTCAGTTGCGACTTTTGATATCTTGAAAATCGAGATGGGTATAGAGAGCTGCAAGGCCTTAAAGGAGTGTGTTTTCTCATGCAGAGAGGCGCTTGAAAACTTGAGCGTTTCAGACTTGGATCTGAAAGGCAACCCGGTAGTAGAATTATGGGTAATGGAGTGGATAAATACTTTGGAGGGCAGTTGTTTTACCACTTCGGCCATGAGGCAAGGGTGGTGGGATCTGTCCCAAAGTACCTGTCCAAGTACCCAAATAACTATTACAGGGGGCATTTTTTGAGAATACGTCTTAATTTGCTCCCATCAAAGATGATAATGGCTGTAAGAAATCGAGGTGGAATGAGAGATCTGCGTTGCCATTTTTGCAAGGTGGAGGAGGCCGTAGAACGAGAGAACAAATTAAGTAATTCATCACCGGAGGATCTGTGGGCCGTTTTATTAAGTGGTGAAAGGGCCTCAATGGTCTTAGCTACTGTAAAGAACATGAAGGCAATTTTCAGAGATTAATTTTAAAAACGGGTGTATTTTTATTGATTTTTATGGAAGTATATGAATTGAAATAACTAAAATGCATTTGTTCGTTTTTGTATGGGTTGATGAATATGGATTGTGTCTTTTAATGATGTATTGTTGCTAAATGGTTTTTTAATAAACTAATAATGCGCAAAAAAATGAAAAAACATTGAATTGACACTATTAAAGATTGGATGGATTACAATTTTCTAAAAGTGAACCCAGAAATTCTCCTGAGTGGAAACCGATATACGAACTAAATGGACAATCTTTGCTCAGCCAGAATCTGCACCGCTGGCTATCAATGTAAAACACCCTGCCATACATCAGCATTCAAGTCAGTCGTTAACAGCACAAATCTCTACATTGGCCACAACTGTTTTTTCCAGTCGAGTAGTAGCAAAGTGTAGAAATGATTCTAGTCTTGGACAAATGATAACATATACTATCTTAAAGGTAACTACCAAAGTCTTCCAAATATCATATGGTTATCGTTTCAGAGGATCCAGAATACTGCCACTAGACGGCTTGAAAAACCTATTTGAGGAATTATATGTCTCAAGCACGTTGTTAATTACCTGGCAAACAATAGAAATAGAGTGCACTTTAAGCCACTGTCAGCAAGCCTCCTCTGTCCTTGAGCTTTCTTTCATCAAGTTCCAACCACCAAAATACAGACTGTCAGGTTGGCCAATGGGAATAGACAACCAGACTCGACTATAAAGTGCAACAAGGTTTATATTGGGACTGTGTATGATATGATATGGTGGGTTATTTATAACGCGCTTAATACCCAGAGGTTTATAAGCGCGGACCTAGGGATCGAACCTGTGTTGTCCGTTTCGTCTTGCTTCCAAGGCGAGCACGTTGCCGCTGAGCTATCCTTCCGAGACTACAGTTTGGGACCAAGACAACAAAAGATAACTAAACATTGTCTTCAGCTTCATAGGCTGACCCTCTCCAGTGGTCACTTCCACATCCAGTCTCTGTCTCCTGTCGAGATTTCATCTATGATGATCTCTTGCTTGTTCTTCCCAGTGCTGGTTTAAAGTGGTTACTGGACTGTGTGCAGATAAAGACAAAATAGTTGTTAATGGAATATTGAAAAGAAGCATTACCGTTTCTCATGGAGGCAGTGTTGGCTCAGGCTGGGTCGACAGCCTCCTGGTAATCCTAACCCCTCTAATGGGGTTTTCCAGCTTTCCCTGGCTCGGGCCACCCCCACCCCAGTCACGTCGCTAAAGTAAGCTCCATCCTGACTGATTCACCACCAGTTCATTCCTCCCCCACCTCTAATGTCTCTCTAGGTCCAGTTCGACCACCTCTCGATGCCGTCTGGAGAACTGGCTTTCCATAAAGCCGCCAACTGTATGTTAACCCAGTATCACCTCTCTCCTTCTGTCTCTCGCTAATATCTTCTCATGTGCTCTGCTTCTAGCTCTTCCTACTTTCGAAAAACCTCATCCTTCTCTCAAGTTCCTTCCACCTGTTGATGTTTTCCATTTCCACCTCCTAATGTCTGTTATTCCTTGCTCATCTCTTCATCAAACTCCTCCTCTGTAAACACAGCACTCGCCACCTCTTTCTCAAATTCCCAAAGAAACTCCTATTCATCACTCTCCTCTTCCAACTCATGTAAGTCTTATTCCCCCACATTGGTACCATTCACCTCCTCAATCTTCCAGGTATCTCCTCCAACCACCTCCTTGATTTCTCCACCTCCATTTCCCTCATCGGTTCTTCAAGCGCTCTCTTTTTTCTCAACCATTTTCACCTCTTTCTAGCTACTCCTCTTCTTCAGTCTCAATCTCTCCATCACTCTTTCCAACCTCTGGACTTCACATTTCAGTAATTTCAAACTTCACATATAAAACCTCTCCTCCACAACCTCCTTAATGTCTTCTTCCAACCCCTCCTTAGCACTCTCATCCTCTAGCAACAAACTTCAGTCTCCTTTATATATTTACTACCAAACGTCTAGCCCATCTATGCCTCCCCATGAATTCTATTGACACATCTCCTGGGTATTTTCCCACCTCTCATTTAACCCCTGCAATACACTAGCTCATTCCCCACCAATGTAACTTCATCCTCCACCACCTTACTCTCGCCAATCTGCACCTCTGGCATGACAGTGCCTCCTCTCTAGTCTCCTTCTCCAAACTCCTTCCAGGTCCTTTCACAATCCTTCCTCCAGCTCTCTCCAAACTCCAAACAGCTCCAGATCCAACTGCCATCCTCCTAACTTTCACACTGACTTTTTTATATGGCCTTTGTAGCAGCTTCTGGCCTCTCTTTGGGGGAAAGGGTACTCCGGTGGGCATACCTGGAATCTATCTCCCGTCAATACAAAAACGCAGTCTGTCTGGCTAAGAAAAACTCATACAACGATCGTATCGCCAATTCTAAATCAAGCATGAAGGAACTCTTCTCCATCCTAAAGGAACTTGAGTCACCTATTGCCATACCAGACACTTGCACTAAAGATCAGACCTGGTGTTCTGACATCCAATATGCTCTATCTAATAAAATCACTACCCTCCAAAACAAAATTCAACTGAAAAAAGACTCGCTTAAACTCCCTACACTGTCACCACCTAAGGCGATCCACATGCCTCAACATACCAAATTTTCCTTCACCAAAACTTCCACACTTGAGATTGAAAAAATTATCCTCACCCTCAAACCATCCAACTGCAAAGGTGACATCTGCCCAGCACAGCTAATAAAAGACGCTGCCAGAGACCTATCACCATTTATCTCCAAACTGGTCAATGCATCCTTCTCTACAGGCATCATCCCAGCTAATCTAAAACAATCCTGGGTGCTCCCGTTGCTTAAAAAGCAAACTCTAGATCCTCTTATCCCCACCAATTACCGCCCAATCACTACAGTTCCGTTTCTGCTAAAGATCCTGGACAAAGTGGCCCATATACAGATTCAAAACTACCTTGAACTGCACAAACTACTAGGAACTAGACAATCTGGCTTCCGCCCACTACACGGAACGGAAACAGCCCTGATTGACTTAAAGGCCCAAATAGACGAACTGAGAGATCAGGGCAAGACAGCCCTCCTCCTCCTACTAGATCTCTCAGCTGCGTTTGATCTTGTGGACCACAAAGTCCTCTGCAAACACCTGGACGTTGCCGCTCACTTCTCCACCCAAGCCATCAGTTGGATAGAATCCTTTCTAAGTGAGAGAACTATGAGAGTCTTTTCCCCTTCGGCAGCAGCTGACCCTATACCTATTACTTGTGGAGTCCCTCAGGGATCCTGCGTCTCTCCGACCCTCTACAATATATTCACCAAACCTCTGTTCGACGATCTGGACAATCTCGGTATCACCTACACTAACTATGCAGATGATACACAGATTCTCTTCCCACTTTCTGGGGATCACAGCAGGGATGGGGAGTTGGTGAATAGAGTGTATCTCATCATTCAGGCATGGATGGCCACTCACGGTCTTTGCCTGAATGATGATAAGACAGAGTTGATCATTCTGGGCACACAAGCTAATATTAACAAATTGGGCCCGGATTACTCAGCCTTCAGCATAGACGGAAATGCCATTAAAGTCTCGAGGGAAGTAAAAACACTTGGTTTCTATCTCGACTCTACCCTGTCCTTCACTAAACAGGTAAACTCCCTAGCCTCCACTACTGCCTACACTTGTAAATTGATCAGAGCAGGCAAGCCCTTCCTGTCCAATACCAGCTGCCTAATCCTGGCTAGAGCCTTAATTCTTTCCCGACTAGATTACTGTAATGCCCTATACAGTAGCGCCAATAAAGCCACTACCCTAAGACTTCAAATTCTACAAAATAATGCTCTCAGAGCTGCATTAGGAATAAAAAAGAGGGAGCATATCTCCTCGACTAGGCGGCAACATAAATGGCTCTCTACGGAGAATAAAATCCAGCTAAAAATGATCTCATTAACCCATAAGGCCTTAAATAATGCAGCTCCCAGCTACTTAATGGACAAAATAAAAAGAAAAACTTCTAATAGACCCATGAGAGTCGCCAATTCCAATTGTTTGGCAGTACCTAGATTCAGACTCGCCAAAATTGGTGGCGCCTGCTTCCCTGTGAAAGCTGCTAACCTGTGGAACGCCCTGCCACCTAACCTAAGAGCTGACCAACCCTTCCCCCATTTCAGAAGGAACCTTATCAAACACATTATCGCCAACAATGACTTAACACCCGAACACTCACAAGGGTAGTCCGACCCAATGCACCCTGACGTGACATCAACCTTTATGCTTATTACCGCAAATCCTGTATATTGCTAACTGTACATTCATGTAAATACGGCAAATCTTTATCTGTACATTCTTGTAATTTGTGCAATATGGTGTAATATTGTAAATTCATTTATATAACATTGTAACATTGTAAGCTTCGCATATACTTGTTGCTGCGCCCGGTAACCTAAGGGTCTGGTGCGCAATATAAATAAATAAACAAACAAACAAACAAACAAACAATAAGGTGCTTTGTTGTTGCAGTTATCTGGGCTTGCGTGGTTCTCCAGTGTCTGCTGATCTGCAGTATCAGGAACTATGTCTGCAATTTTGGGGTTCCTTACTCCCTTTTCCCGTTAATGTTACTGGTATAGGTGTTGGCATGTAGGTCCCTCCCCTGATGGTAGCTTCCAGTTTCAAGGTGGGGCTTGCGGTTAGTCGCCTGCCTACCAAATTCCTCAGCTTAGCTCATGTCCCTCTCTTCGCACATTTAAGAAGTGGTTTCTGCACCCATGAGAAGGGAGACAGGTGCACAGGTGCTGCCTGCTCCGCGAGACCATTGCTCCTTGATTCCAGTAAAGGGGCACACTTACTTGTCCCATTGGTTCTACTGGGGCACGGAAGAGGGTTAGAATTACCCTCATGGATGATAAGATGTGGCCCTGTCTTCTTGGCAGCCCCTGAAGGGTCAAAGTCAAGTAAAGGGGCCATGTTACCCCATGAGTGGTACACTAGGTTGGCCACCCGGCCGATGAGCATAGTCACAGAGGAAAGTATTGGTATCTTCTTCCTTTCACTCAAATGGCCCCTGCAATGTGAGCATGCTACAGTGCAATATCTTATTGGATACCCTGTATGTGCCACCTCCAAGGCCACCGTTACAGAGCATAGGGGGGGAGCAGGGGGAGTCTATGGGCCCTAGGGCCACAAAACTGACAGACTGCATCGCCAAGCAGACGACTTAGTCACAGGTTCTACCCTATGTGATGAATCAGAGCTGATCATCCCACAAACCCTGGCCAAACACCCTTCTCATGTGGTGAGGGAAAGACAGATGCTTCCTGAACCTGACCCTGGGGGTGGTGTTCTGCGGGAGGAATCACAATGGGGGGGAGGGGCACAGGTCAGAGAAAATGGGAAAACCCTTTAACAAACTTCCTAGTGATCTCACAATTTTAATGGCTTATTGTAATTGTGGCAAAACAGACAAGAACATTATGGACTTCAAGTCCCATATTGCCGCAGGTACTGGGATGAAGAAGGAGGGCTCAGAGGCACAGACCTGCAGTATGCAGTCTAGTGTTCCTGACAACCTACACCTGAGCTGGAATTCTGATTATTTAAATCCCCCTCAGGTGCAGGTCAGATGGAGTAGAAGTAGAAGACCAACTGGATGTGTGACTGGAGAAGCCAGTCATTTAAATCCCGACACAGGAAGCAGAAGTTGAACCAGCAATGGGTTTGAAAGGAAGTGCAGAGGAAGACCGGTGAGTTTGCCTATATGAGGTGACCCTGGGGCGCTTCATGACAGACCGTTGTCTGGAAATAGACCATTTGAATACCAAACTAATGAATTAAAGTACTTTTGGAATAATTCATACATTAAGAGAAATGTGAAACAGAAAGTTTATTTTCATTGTTGCCAAAGTAAAGAGAGGGCAATACTTGATCAAGAGAACCCGTATTGCCAACGCCAAAGGAAGTGGACAAAATCTGAAAAAGATATAACTACCATTACCAAAGTAAATTGGGAGCAATACTTGATCAGGGGATGCAGCATTGCCTAAGCCAAAGAGAGGCAATAATAAATAAGCAGGAAACACGTTTTCATAGAGAAGAAAAACGAAATCAGAGATATTATAAGCAGTTAATTGTAGGAGCCGAAGAAACCCAAAGGTGGCAGGAAAGAAGCCCTCCATGTAATCATTATCAAGGGGAAGAGGAAGGTAACCTGCATTGCATGTGGTAAACAAGTCAGAGGAACAAATGGCATTGACGGGTATTGTGTCCGTGTGAAAGAAGTTATGCACCTTAATGTTGTTGAAGGTTGAAGACCTTTATGAAGTTTGATGTAGACCTCACCACTGAGCACTGGTAGTAGTAGTAGGAGCATTATCCTTACAGGCGGGTATGCCAGGAAAGGGACTTTTTTGTGGTTAGTTCTGCAGGGTAGTGAACCAGGAAGAAGACATTGAAGTACTGCTCTGTGGGTGAAGATTGTGGTTGAACGTGGCAAGACCATTGTAATGTGATGATTTGAACTGCGATAAAAACTTATTGTGTATGAATGGAAATATATTGATTAAAAAGTGGGAAGATACAAGTCTTTTGGTTTTGTTGAAGCAGAAGATTGCGAACACTTAACAGTTACCTTGGAAGAGAATGGTTTGTCGCACTTGATCCAAGTGTCAATTGGAAAGCTTGCAGAGTGAAGAGAACTTTGCGTGGCATTTTCAAGCAGACTTTGGATATTGAAAATAACTTCTTGACTGGTACTGTGATCTAAGAATCCTGCTTTAATCCTGGGGAATGGGGAAGTTACCCAGATTACAAGGAACGTTGGTTATAAAGCTGTGTTTGCAAAAATTATTATATTGCGTTTGATCAGCCATCTAATACCTGTATGTTTTGTTATGTGTAGAAGTGTGAGGGACAGAAACCTTTCTAGAATGTTTTTTCTTTAGTCTTGTTTCATAGGCAGAGAAACCCCTGTTAGGTTAAGGAAAGCGAGGCGTTTATTATACCCGTTTAAGTTAATAAAATGGCTTCCCGTAAAAAGCATTATCAAGTTGTCTGCCTCGCATTTCTCATCCATGACACCTAGCACTGCAGTCCAGCTGGTTGAGCTGATTCCAATTCCATATGTTCTCAAAAATAGACTAGGAGACCATAGATTTTTGGTCCAGGATTGTAGCCTCTGAAACGTATTACCTAAGGAACTAGAAGTCACTACACCCACCCATTTTTTATTCTGTGAGCTTCTCAAGACATCTCTTTTTAGGGCATAGCACTTTTTACTCTGTGTTCTGCCTAAGCCTGCTTTAGTGGCAAGATACTACTCATGATTGTGGTCTTAACAAATTTTATTTAACAAAACATAGCATAGGATGGCCCTTGGGCGTTCAACACAAAGTAAAATGTAAATGGTAGACCGTGCTCATTTCTTGATTGGTGAAATTTCTAACAAGCAAGCTGTTTCATTTTTGATATCTAAGAAAGAAATAGAATGTGAACATGGAGTACGTTCATAGCACAGATGGTGAAACCTGTAGAGAAACTGCCACACAGCTTAATCCCAGCAGGTTCCCCTCTTCGTCCTCCTCGCATCCTATATTCCCAGAAACCCCTGAGGGAGCATTGCACTAGCCCACACGCGTCTGTGGGCTTGGTTGGAGCGCAGGCATTTCTGTGGTTTGCCATTGTTGGTGTATGTAGGTGCCTATATAACCACCTTAGTTGCTGTAACAAAGCAGATCCGACAGCACTCCCAGGAATCATATCCAGCATAGATGGACTTCAGGCAGAAGAGGGATTGCAGCCATGTTTTCTTAAAGGTCCTGCTGAAAGATCTCATTCAGAAAACCAGCATGTGATGTCTTCCAAGTGGAAAAGAAACGTGGCACATTTGTTTGGTAAAATCCATGAATCTAATGTCTTCTCCATGCCTCTCCATGTGGGGAAGCACGAGTGCAGCGATTCCCCTCCTATCCCCTTCTAGGCAGTGTTCAGCATGGTCAGGCCAAGCATAAATGAGCCCACATATCAACAAGGACAATGGGCCTCATTACGAGGTTGGAAGTAGCCATGGTGCTATAAGCACCATGGCTACCCCCTTACCGCATTCCGGGTCCGAGTTCTTTGGAATAGGGACTTACCGGGTCATTCCGACCTTGGAGGACCTGGTAAGTCCCCATTCTGAGAACCATTCCCCATTCCCATTCGATCCCCCATAGGGCTCAATGGGAATGGGGATCGAGCTAATAGCGGGCCCGTTATTAGCTCCCTGGTCCCTTAGTGGCTCCCGCTAAGGGACCTCGTAATGCGGCAGTAAGGTGTCAACAGCACCCTTACCATTGCCGTTAACCCCTTACCGCCGACCTCGTAATGAGGCCCAATGTGACTGGATCTTCTTGAAACGTTTTCGTCTGGTTCCAAAGGGTGGAATCCACTAATGCTTTTCAGTAATTGTATGGCTTCTCCCAGGATGTATGAAGGACATGCCTTTGAAAGTCCAACCTTCATCATTATAAAAAAAGACATCAGCAAATTAAAGTGTGAAAAGTTTCAAGTAACAACCGTTTCCGATATTCTAGCCGTGGTCGAGGTCGCCTTCACATGTGAAACAGTTTGAGGAAGAAAATTGAAGGCGAGCATGGCCTTGGATGTTGTCAATTGCTTTAACAAAGTGGTGTCCCCTTTGCTGATCTCAGAACATCTTGCACCCCAGAGATTTGAATCCTGCTTCATTCTTTGTGCATTGACAAGATTCTCCAATATTGTGACAGCTGAATTAATTTGAGCAGATGTGAGTACGCGTGGGAGATGTGCCCTCGCAGTGCAGCTAAACACGAGCTCTGACACTCATTTGTGTTGCCTCAGAGAGTAATGTAATCCCTGTCATTTTCAAGTAAGGTTGCACACTTGAGTTGTTAATGTTGAACAAATATCACTCAATCACACATCGCCTAGAGGAAAAGAGGGGTCACCTTGCAAATGTGAAATCTGAGATAATCAGCAAATGTTGTGAACTCCAATCTATTGAAGTGGGAACTATCCTCTCCCTGTATGGCCTGTAAGGCCTGCTTTAAAGATGTTATGAAGTGCTGAAAATGGCCGTCAGCTGCAGTTCTTTAATATTCGTCAGTCATTATGACAATGTAGGTTGCTTTCATGAGGGGCTCCTAAAAGTCAATAACTACTTCCTCGCAATTATCTTCCAGAAGGTGAGACATTAGCAGTGGTAGAGGACTGTGAGGCTTTATTACACTTTGACACTCTGGCCAACAGATAAGGATGGACTACACCATTTCTTTTACAAGGTTACAAGCAATACATTTTGTTTCATGAGGTGTTTGGTGGCTACAATTTCTCAGTGCCCTTCGTGAGCTCGATGTGAACTCTGTTGGCATGACAATGTGGTTGTTCCTAATACGGAAGCCCTAAAGGATTCTAAACAATTCCGCTTGTTCGAGTTTCTGGGTTACATGCTCCTCAATGTAGACATCTTCATCTAGCTCCCAAACTCGAGAGCATACCAGCAGCTTTCAGAATGAACCAGCTGTGTTGCCAGTGCCTCCCTTAAAGAAGTGACACTGACACCTTCCAAAGTCCTAGAGAAGGGCCGGCATTGTGAATGACGCCATCTATGTACCTGCCAACCACTGAGGGTCCACCTAAATCCTTGGAAACGTGTTGTCTAGAGAATAAGTCAGCCGGATTGTATTCTTTGCTTGGTTTGTGATTGATCTTGAGTTGGTAGTCTTGTAAACACGGACCCCGCTGCGTTATTCGAGGCAACATCCCAGCACAAAGGTTTACCATTAAAGCTGATGACAGGAAGATCATCTTTGACACCAGTCCACTGTTTTCCACAGAGGAGTAGGTGGTGGCACGCGGACGGACACCTGCACAATCACTGAACGTTCTTTTTCGTTTGGGAGTATGCTCGTTCTGTATCAGTGGGACACCTGCGAGGGTTAGGCAATTATCTTCTTTTGAGAGGCTCTGGTTTCTGTTGTGGCAGGATTTCAGCTATGCCCACGAGACTGGCATCCGTGATGATTTATACTAACAGCATGCCTGTAAAACAGAGAAATGTCCTTGTCAATTTTTAAAGTGAGAGCATGTCATATCTCTCCCAACAGGCAACCAAGACAGCCCTGGAAGGGATGACAGTGACACCACATGTGTCCCTTGAGATGCATCAGTCACGCCCCAGCCACCACCAACACAGACGCAGCATTACACAAGTCTGGTGGCCAATGATCTGCTACCCATGAGCTAAAATGACAATCCACCTGGCAGCGCTCACCACCTCAATGTCCAAAGGGCATGCCACCATGGAGACACCAACCACCACCACAGCACTTCCATTTCAAACTGCAGACGTTCCCACAAACTTCTGAGGAGCCTGCTGTTCATGCCTCCACATGGACACACACACTGCTACCTTGGCTCCCACAGAACCGTGTGGAGATGTGCACTGAACCACCTCTGCCTTTGAGGACCTGCCCAGAACTGGCACAAAAATGGATACCACCACTGTGGCCCGCAGCCTGGCACCTGCAGTCTCGAGCAAGTGCCCATCGACTCGTATTGCTGCCAGCCTTGGAGAGAAATGAGACAACTTCCTTCCCTCTCCTGTCTCCAGAATGGTTCCACTCTGTTCTACTGCTGGAGGGCTGTGGTGGCACCATAATTAGGAGTTAGACAGTCCTCATGATGGAGATGGCACTGCAAATGACGCGCAGCAGAAGAAGGTAGGGTGGCATGACCTTGTGCCTCGACAGACCCTGGACGCCATAATAGAAATGATTCACACTATGGCAGGACACCATGCAGTGATCAATAGAGCAACAACTTGCCCACTCACAAGCTATTTGAGATGGAGTGCAGGTGGACCCTTGCAGAAAAGCACACGCAATGGGCTGACAGTGCATGAAGGTCTCAGGGGGGCACTGTTGCAATCACCGTGGCAAACAAGATCATGCAGGGGGCTACTGAGGCCATTTCATCAGGGCAGGGGACATAACTGCTTACCAGGACCATTTCATTACAGCAACTACATGGTGGTGACAGTGCAAGCTCTGCCGCTATTACACTTACAGAGAGGGGTCTGTGGCAAAGAGATCACACCACAACACTGGCCTTCGCTCATCACCCCTCACACCTGAATAGGGCAAGCGCTCACAGAAATAGAGCCAGGGTGGTGTGACGGTGTGGGTGCCGTGGATGAGGGTAGTGAGAAGGAATGGGTGTTTAGAAATAGTTAATAAAATCACCTTTCTAGAAATGTGTAGATTCTATCGACATTGACGCTACTGTGTTCATTTTGATTTCGGTGAATAAGTACAGAAAAGGTGCTAGGTGACTCGGTGTGTGCTTTGAAAACATTGTTAACGGGTTTTGGTGAAAATGAAGTTCATTCTCGACCTCTGCACAACTGCCACTTGGTGCTAGGGGGTCAGCTGCACCAGCATCCTAGTCAGGGTTTGCCATTTCAGCCTCTGGTGGCATGTGGCCTTTCCTCCCAATGCACAGATTGTGAAGCATATATCACACGATGACGGCCTTTCACCGGGCTATCGTTTAGGGCCCCACCTATCCAGTCCAGGCACTTGAACCTTGCCCTTAGTAGTCTGAATGCTCTTTCAATGCACACCCTGGTCCGGGGTTCAGAATGGCAGTCTTCAGCCAACGATATCTGGTGTTACCTGCAACGGGAATGATATGTGCGTAGTGCATTGACGGAAGTTGTAGTTTGTGGTAAGCAGCCCGCATAACATCCAGTAGGTGCTGAATGTTGGTTCAAAGTGGGTTTGGTGAAGGTTAGACCCTTAGAAACCCTTTTATAGGCAATTAGATGCATCTGGCCCTTCGTTTTCTGCATCTGGCTGCCGAATGCACTGTATTTTGGAGGTATTGCAGCCTGACATACAGTGCAAATACCCTGGGGTAATTCCTCCATCAGTAACTCCTCCAGAGGAACGAGCACCGTTTGTTTGGAGGTAATAGCGCCATCGTTAATACCTCTGGCGGAATTAGGGACAGAGGAATAAGTGCCAGCTTTTTTTATATTTATAATTTGGCAGAGCAGTAAAAGTGTCAGTAAAAGAGTGTTCCTCGGGACTGACGCGCAAGACGGCGCATCTTTTTGCCTCAGATGGTCACTGCCATGATCTCTGGTGGGCATTTCTCAACAACTATGCTACATGGAAAACAGTGGTACTATTGTGTATTCCACTCAAACTGTGTCATTGTAATGTAATCACCAACAAGCAACAACAGCGTACTAATGTGTTTTTTTATGTTAATAACGTGTGTTCCTAGCCCCCTTAATAATCCTGTCATTGTTATATGCTTTCAAAGGTAATTTCCTGAACTGAAATGCAAGGTCCCAGGTGTACTGCTGTGCTAATGTTACCTTCCGTGTACTGCGCTTGTCAATCTTGATATAAAGGACGTATGTCTTAATTTCAGTGTGAAAGTATACTTTGAACGTTTTCTTTCCGTGGGCCTCTTAGAGTGTTTGGTACGGTTCTGAACATTCAAGGGGAAATAACGATACAGAACTAGATATCCGTCGTCATGAAGCCTTCCACACTTTAGACATGAAGCCCACATTTTAATAAATGGCTTAAAAGAAAAAAATGCTCCTGTGCCGGTCAGGACCCTGAGAAAATAGCCCTGTGCACGATATTTAACAAACAGCGAAAAGGGACAATACAAATGTAATGCATACCAAAAAAAGAGCAAAACAGAGCGGGCAAAAGGAAATTACTGTATGGAAGAAACGAAAACCAGCAAACATTTTGGCAATTGATAGCAGCTGGCGCTATGGAGGGGATAAAGCCAGGTTCCCCGCCCCTGAATAATTAACTGAAAACAAGAATGGAAACACATTGGAACGGTGTTCGCGTTCTATATCCTTGGAGAGTAACGTTACAGGTGGGCTTATGGGCTAGCCAAATAGCCTTGTGACAGCATGTTGGGACCATACCCATGGTTAAAGGCGCTATACAAATGACGAAATAAAGTAACGCGTTTTATACCAGTGTCAAAATGTGTTTGGGCCAGTGGAGATTAAACTAGAAATAGTACACGTCAGACCAGGTTTGTCAGCAAGAGCCCTAACAACAGTTACAGACACAATTATTCAAGATGCAGGAACCCTCTCTCTGGATTAAGGGAGAAATTAACACAAGAGTAAGAAAAAAACCACTAATGTAAGACAATACCAAACTGAGTGACTCGCTATTTGATGTTCCAGGAAAAATACCAATGAAAAGGCTGTTGAATGGCAATGAAAGTTGAGCAGAACCCAACAGCCTAGTCCCTAAGGATTTGGAAGAGGATGTGGCACCACAGAACACTGTTGGATATTGGATATTTATTCTCCATCAGCTGTGACGAAGTTGAATCCCTGGTATCGTCCCTTAAGGGATGCAGAGGTTCTGTAGACCAGGAGAAAATGGACCAACATGGTCTCTGCACCAGTGCAGTAAGCTAAACAGAGGCGTAGATAGGAATGTTCCAGAGCCCCACTTCCTGGTCTCCAGGAATGAATCCCATCACATGACACACCCCAGTGTCTCTTTTTTGGGACCACCATGCCATATATAGCATGGACTCTGACTGGCACACCAGGACTCATGGAGGGGAAGACCAACAGTGTGCTCCACGTATGAACCACCGAGATCAGATACGTCCACAGAGCTTGGGGGAAAGGTGGAGGAGTTGAAGGAAGCCTGACTTGGAGTTCGCAAGCTAGTGTTGACACACACAGACACTGGGGCTACTGGCCGACTGCAAAATGCCTGGTGAGCCTTTTAAAGATACAGGACCAACAGCTGCCCGAGGTGTAACCCAGAGAGAGTGAAATAAGAAGAGTGTCGGGCAAAATAACTCAGGGAAGTAAAAAACCTGCATGACCCTGTATCCCTGACACAGAGAAAATCCTTATGGCTAGCTGGTTCCTTTATTAATGTGAAGGAACCCTCCATAGTCCTATTAATTGTCCTACATCCTTGCACCATTTGATCACAGCTAGAGGGAAGTGAAACTTCTATTGGTTTATCGGAAAACCAATTGTCCCATAAAAAGTCTATTTCAGACCATCCTGACTAGAACAATAAAGTCCTGTAGAACCATAACTCTGTTGACACTTTTCGTTGATGACCGCCCAACCAAAAGAATTTGCCAAAGGGTGCGTGGTCACAATGTCTGAATATATGTACATGTAAAATAACATAGTGTTGAAGATGTGATGGTACCAAGAAACCGAGCAAGCATTGGTTGGCATATAAATGATACTTGATTGGGAGACCTCTAGCATGAGAGAGAACTTTGCTTTTTCACTTCTTCCGTTTTCATATAAACACCTGCTTTAGAAAGAAGCTCAGACTGTAATTATCCTTTGCTCTCCTGTAGAAGGTACAATGTTCGCAAAACGCATTGCAACAAGGATTTCTGCTGTTACTGGCAATTTTGGCTGCCAGAAAACTTGAAGAGGGATGTTCTTTTTTGAAAAACCAACATATTTTTCTTGTCTTTCATTTATTTTTGGACTCTTTTTTTAAACCGGAGTAGATCATAAAATTGATATCTATTAAAATGTGGAACTATATGAAAAATATATATATTTTTGCTTACATTTTTAACAAAATAGTACATTTGTTGTCAATATATAGTGTCTATTATAGCCGCAGAGACCTCTGCGGGACATTTTCTTCTTTTTAGGTCTTGCTAGAGAACGCTTTAGATTGGTTTGGTTAAATAAAGTGATGATGACGGATTAGGGGCTCTGTCTGTAACCTCTCATGTTCTCAACCTATCATGGCCAAGATTATTTGTGTTTTATTATTATTACGTTCATAGTAAACCGTACACACAAAAGTCATTAAAAAAAACGAGATCACACAAGTCATTGCATTTTAGAAAATTAAAACAGTGACATGTAACAGCAAAATAAAGCAAAAATAATAGAAGCAGCATGATTATAGTACGTAAGCCCTGGCTGTGCTCTTTTCTAATTGCCGCCAGTCCCTGTCAGACCGGCGGTGTTGAAGCAGGGCTTCTGCTGTGACCGTCTGAGGCGGCGGCCTCATTTGCTTGCGCACTGCAAAGCCACCTAAGTGCGCTGCAGAGGAAAGAGAAGCCTTTGATATACTGCTCGATTGCATGCATCCACTCGTGTTCTACGTGTACTGGTCGATTGCACAGCAGTGCTCTTCTCAGCATTTCTTTTCCGACCTTTTTTCTGATGTTCTTGCTTGTACTCGTCTTTCCTTCACCTGTGTTACGTCAGGAATATTCATGGGTTTTTCAGTTTGCAGGTTGTGCGTTTGTTGGGACTTGGAGCATGACTTTTACTCAGGGTCAGACTGGGACAAGAAATAGGCCCGGACACCAAAAATAAAGTGGCCCACCCCTCGCCTCAAAAAAAGTGGCCCACCCCTCGCCTCAAAAAAAGTGGCCCACCCCTCGCCTCAAAAAAAGTGGCCCTCAAACCATCATCCGTGAATTGCGTCAATTCACGACTTTACATAAAATGCTACGTATGGAGGGTTCATGTGTCTGTTACATTACAACACAACTCATAGAATAACATTACTTTGCATACAGTTCTGTGACAGCTGCAAGGCGTAGGAGTGGCATAAGTCAATGCTTATACAGGGCTCCGCAACCCCAGCAGGGAAGGAGGGTTAAAGTGACGATGGTTGGATAAGAGGAGGGGTGGGGGGTAGGGAACACGGAAGGCGGTTTAGGAAGAGGTTATGGATAGGTTGGGGATGTTAGGGTAAGGTTTGATCACTGCGCACGCTTCCAGCATTTGGGGGATCTGGAAGCATGTACCGGTTTACCTACAAGAACACAAACCCCGGCACCGTTTTTAGTTTGCGCTATTGGGCAGAGGTGTTGCTAGGGCTGGAAAGATCCAGGGGTAGGCTATGCTAATGTTGGGACTGGCGGGATTCTGGGCTATCTACCATTTTGGTTGTAGGCAGCCCTGCCCCCCGAGCTTCTATCCAGGGCTAAAACGAAAAGAGGACCCAGGACTTTGGCCTCCTCAGCCCCCCCACACCCTCCCTAGCAACGCCTTTGCTCATGGGAACTCTTTGAGCTCACTTTAATCAGGCCTTATCAAACTTTGCACTTGCCTGCCAGTGTTTATCAAAGCCGTCTTCTGAGAGTTAATAGCTTAATTCAAGTTGCAAACTGCTACTGGTGTAAAACAAAAATGTCTTAACCAGGTCATCCTAGAGCCACTTGATTTATAGGCATTCTGTGTGACCTGCTCTGAGGTCCTGTTCAAAACAATCATTGGCAAAGCCAACAGTTTTGACTTGTGCACAAGTGGCATTTCTCAGGCATTGCTAGGATATGCCCAGGTACTGCTCACACCATTTTACACCTGCTAACATCAATGGGCTGTTAATACCACTACGACTGTGCCTGGCAAGTGGACCCGCAACCAGTATATGGCTAAATACTCATCAACACATACGCAAGCAACAGAGACATTCCACATAAACATAATCTCAATTGTAAATTCAATTGACAACGGCTATTCCCGGGGCTGACACCTAATCCATTCATGGTCCAGACTTTGCTCACCTTGAAGTTGAGGCGGCTGCTGGAACAGAAGCTATTTGCTCTCGTTTCAAAAGCAAAGATTGGTTGCATGGTGGATAGACAAACCTGACTCCTGGAATGGATGGGTGGGGGTTCAAACTTGGGCTCCCATCACCCTCAGCTCTGAAGGGAGCACAACAGCACTAAACTCACAAGCAACTGCAAGCCATTCCCTTGGGCCCAGTGATACTCACACCATGCACAGAGTCCAGTTCCACCTCAGCCCAGCACCCATTCACTGCACCCACGGTCCACGTGCTCAGAGACCGTGTGAAGCCGCAGGGTTCTCACAGAATGCAGGCACTGCAGACCCGCTACGACAGCAACACACTTTGAGCCCCACGCTCACAAACCCGGCGCCAAGCCCCAGAAGAACTCCCCTGGGGGTTACTCTCACATCACAGTCACACATCGTATAATCAAGTAGCCTTTCACGGATTGTTGCTTAGGGAAATGCTATTTATGGCAATGCGCACATAATGGAGGGACATGACATCTCTCGCTGGAGTATTCAGCTTTTTTATTCAGTAGCTTTCTTTCATTTAAAACATAATATTGATGGTACTGCTGCGATTGGGTGAATCAGAGAGACAGAAAGGCGGCGTCATATTCCGTTTTTTGTGTGCATGTGAGGAAGAAACAAAAAAGCCCCGGGAGAGGGAAAAAAATGTGTTGGGCTGGAAAATGTGCCTTGCATAAAGAATACATGTACGGCTATTGCTGCATCGCACAATTGCGCCCAGAATTTCTCTTTGAGGGGCTCCTAGTGCATTTGAGTTAGTGGGGAAAGAGTAAGACAGCGACAAAATGTTGGGGTGCTTTTGGGCAAATAGTGTCAGATGTAAAAACATGCTTAACAATCACAAAAGTGAGATGTTTTAGCAACCATGCTCTTCAAACAGTAGCGCATTTGCACTATAATAAAGTGAAACTCGTATATTGCGACCTTCCCATTGGCCGAAATAAAGTGGCTGTATTCCAAACAAGTCACAGCACACACACACTTGCAGACCGATACCAGAGACCTCACCCTGCTTGAGCCCAGTGGTTCTGACAACATGCGCACACTCCAGACCTGCATCAGCCCAGAACACGCTCACAGCCCGCCCAGTCTCACAACAGACCCCCTTGAGGCGAGGGGCACATTCTCCACGCGCACACAATCACAGACCGGCGGACCCCCCTGGCCTCTCGCAGCACAGGCATACTTACAGACCCACTGACCCGCCCCAGCCCAAGGCAGCACACAAAATCACACAGGCACCCCATGCCTTCAGGTTAGAGCACACTCACTGCACAGTGAAAAACATGCTTAAGCCACAAGTTCACACAGGCACAGCACTCACACGCCCACAGACCCGTCTGTCTCAACCCAGAACAGGCTCTTTGTACACAGACATGCACGGTATAAAAGACGGGCACAGTTTACCGTTCAAGATGTATTTGTGACCTGTTTTGCTTCTTTTTTTAATACAAAAAAACAGGCAGCCTGTTACTTACGGACGACTGATGGCTCAAGAAGGCATTTGCTCGCTTTCAGAGGCAGGTGCCTTTCTTACCTGATTGAGCAGCAGCACTGCTGGCGGGCTGGCCCACTACTCGCCTGTGGTCCTCCTGGTCTTCCTGTGGGCACTGGCGGCCTCCCGACTCGCCTGGTGGCAGACAGTCCTCCTGTGGGCACTGGCTGGCACAGCCTCCAGTCCGCTCTGACTCGCCTCTGGTGGTCCGCTCTCTGACTCTGGGTCCTCCTGGTGTGCAGTGTGCGGCTCAGCTGGGCCTGGCTCTCTGTCTGCGCCGTGCGTGGTGGCCAAAATCATGCCCAGGGTAACACTAGGTCCAAGGCAAATATCCGAGAGACTGTGTAGTCAATCACGTGGTGTGACTAAGTGAAGCAGATGCACATGTGCGGCACAGGGTCTATCCGGGCGGGCTGCAGCCGAATTTTCATTGGCCCCCGCCCTGTTGTTCCATGGCGGCCCCCCCAGGCACAAGTTGCATTTCAACTTTGCAAAGAAGTGCAACAATGTTTTGTTACTTCCTGCACAGTTGAAAGCAACTGAAGTGTGAAAAGCTGGTGGCGGTCGGGGTGGGGCCCCAGGCCCAGCCAGCTCTCAGCCAAGCCCTGCAGGCAGGCAGGCTGCCCTATGGCCCCCCAGGGACAGGAGGAGGTGTTTGCTTTGCTTAATTGCGCAATGTGAAATCGGCACCTAAGCCAGGCCGGCCCGCCTGAGCGAGCAACGCACGGTGCCGGCCCCTGCAGTGGGGGCACGCTGCCGGTGGCAACCATGATATGATATGCATCTGCTGCTGCAGACTGCATTGCAACATGCATGCATGCATCTGATGCATGCATGATGCAATCATTAAAGCAAGGTAATACCATCTCTGTTACCTTGCGTTGATGAATTATTATGCTGCAGTGACTCTTTTATTTTTTGCATTTTTAAAGCGCTGTTACAAGAATTGTTTGTTTTTTAATTGCGTAATTGTTTTTGTCTTAGTTGAGTATTTATAACGCGCTTAAACACACGGAGGTTTCTAACTCTGCAAGACAGTGCCAGAGTGCTGCCCAGTGCCCAGCCCAGCCCAGCCCCTCCTCCGCCGAGGCGAGAGGCGACGCTTGTGTCGTGGCAGGCAGGGCGGCCCGCCCGCAGGCATGGCCGCCGCAGCACGCACACCGCACACAAAGTGTAATACAAAAAAAACCAAATACTTACAACAACAAAAAACCGGCCCAGGGTGCCTGTCGGAAAAACTGTCCCCCGGGGTCCCCAGTCCAAGCCTGCTCTTACTCCCTGTGTTGGTCACCATAATTCACCTTCAAGTCTGTCGAGCCAATGAATCGATTAAGGCATGTTTCCAGGGCATATAGAATGGAAGGGACAATGACTGTTTTATATATCATTAAAAGACCCTTCAATGAATAGCGGCAAATCCGTCTGGTGAGCGTTTTAATAAATATATGAGAACTTGTCTCTTTCTTGTCTGAACTACGGGTGTCACATTGTAAGTGCACTTTAGAGCCTGCAGTCTGGACAGGCACTCTAGTGTTTTTTTTTTTTCTGTGGGTTGTTAATGTGCAACGGAAACCGCTTTTCCAACTCTCATACCTTGAAGTCAGTAATTAATCAATTATTTGTACCTTCACTTTGTGACTAGATAAATATATGGGGCGAAACTTCAAGTGAGCAGCTTCCCCCGCCTAACAAACTGTTTGTTTACATCAATCATCAATAATAATAATTTTTTGACAAAATGAGGCAAAAGCGATAAAGTAATAAGCACAATTGCTATCTAATCTACCACGTGTGCGCCCGGGAAAACTCAACAGTGCATGCAAATCATAAACTTGGCTCATGTGGCGTTTAAAAAGCTGCAGTGTCGAACTATCCGCCGCCATTTCGCAGCATGTCGAAGTCTCAGCCGGCTATTACCTCCCTCCTCACCTTTCAATTGTTCCCGAGAAGGCGTCAGACAATCGCCACTGGCCTGCTTTTCCTTTAAGTAAAGGAGCCCTATTGTTCTATGGCACTTGGCGGATTCCAATCAGGGAAATTGAACCATACATCAAAGTCGTATGCGCACCAACTTGCAATGGGCGACAAACAGTGGGGCTCAGTTGTTGAGAAGGAGAGTGAATCCCAGCAGAGACCGGAATGACGGGTAATATACATTGGGCCTCATTACAACCTTGCCGGTCTGTAAATAGCGTTGTCGATATATCCGTAGCAGCACTATTTTCCGAACCAGTGTAGTTTGAGTTGCGGCACTGGTAACACCGGCATCGCAAGGGACCCACCACGTCCAGCAACCCCATTGCTGGTATCTGCGAAGACACGCGGCAGCCGTGCCTGTGATACCAGCATGGTGTAAGTAAGTGCAAGTTCCGAGGTGCACGGACACGCAAACACCAGCATCAACCAGAAAAGGATGCGTGAAAACACGGGCATCGCGGACCAGGCGTTAAGTGGATTCTGGTGTCTAGAAACATGCCACAGTTGCTCAACATCAGCACAGGTGGACCCAATGGGCTGTGCCACAGCACAAAAGGACCACTCCCACACCCCTTCCAGAACAACAATTCTAGCATTAGCTGTAGCATTACTAGAGCTGGAGGACATGCCTGCAGAGCTACGGATTGAAGAGCCAGTGAGGCGGAGGTGCATGAGGAGAAGGAGGGCCATCATGGCCCAGAAAATCCCCAATGTGCAGCAGGTAGTACCCCGCAGGCAGCCACCAATCCCTTGCCTAAGGGCCACCCCACTCAACCTCCCCCTGCTCAGATCCACACACTGTACCAACTAGACAGGGACACCATCACCTTTATAGTGGACCGGATACATGATGACCTGGTCAGCCTCAATATCCGGACAGCCACCCCCTTCCCTTGCTGAAGGTACTGTCTGTGATACACTTTCTTGCTACAGGCACATACCAGCCCATGGTGGGGTAGCTGCATGGTATCTCCTGACCATTTTTCTCCCGTGTGCTCTTCCAGGTGCTAGATGCACTCCTGTCCCACGCAGGGGACCACATAAGCTTACCACGTACTGCTTAGGAGGTGAATGCCACAAAATAGCATTCCATGCACTTGCAGGGATGCCTGATGTAATTGGTGTGGTAGACTGCACACATGTGGAGCTGGTGGTCAGGCATGCAGTGGAGGTAGTGTACTGCAACAGGAAGCTGTACACTTCCCGCAATGTACTGATGGTGTGTGATGCCCATCACCTCATCACACATTGCTGTGCAAGATTCCCTGGCCCTACACATGACTCCATGGTACTGCGGATCTCCATGCTGCCCCGGTACATGGCACGACCCGCCGGACATCATACACGGCTGCTGGGTGAGTCTAACTACAAGGCCATGTGGAGTGTTGAATGGGGCGGGGGCAGTGAACAGCATTGCATACCTGGCTGCTGGGTGAGTCTAACTACAAGGCCATGTGGAGTGTTGAAATATGGCCCAGTATGACACCCATGGCCAGTGGATGTGCACACTGCATGCAGTAATCCATCATAACTCCTACTGCAATTTCCTGATACAATTACCACATCTCTGTGAAAGTACACTGAGGCCAGATAGGTCATTAAAAGGCAAAGGTAGATGAGGAATAAGAACAAGGAACATCATTACTCACAATTGTCACAATAATAAACCTCATACTTTGAAGGGGACACAACCCTACTCAGCGTTGTGAGGGCATGAAATGTGCAAGTGTGTAGGTGTAACTGAAGGTGCAACAAAGTAGTACCATGCCAGAGCACAACACCTTGACAACCGTGTCTCCATGTATGTAAAATATACAGTGCATACATAACTACTTCTATTTGATCCAGCAATGAACTAAAACCACATGCACCAGTATGCACCACACCATAGTGACAACGATGAGCAAAAAAACAGTCAAAGAAAACCACAACTCATGATGCTCAGCCAGAGAATCCAGAAGCTGCCACGCAAAAATAATTTCTGTATGCACACACATTTGACAGGTACACTGCCTATTAGTACCCATGTCATGTCTTCATAAGGAACACCTTTAAATTGAATGCTTTTAGACCAAAACTTCCAAATTGAGAAAACACTTAACTACCACTAATATATGATTTTAAGGTGGCCGCATTGCCAGATCCACTGTTTCCCACCCCTAAATACCTCCACCCATATTGCAAATATTTAACCCTTTACTCCACACACACACATTTCATCAATATGTTCTTCGTCATATGGGTTACAATATAAAAGCATGTCAATATAAAGGATTTGTCATAAAGACTGCATACCGTTACTACCACTAAATCCCAAATGCATACCATTTAAATGCTGAAAGCACAGTTGTACATGGACATATAGTTGATCTTCATCTCTGTGACACATTAATGACTTTTACATCCATTTGTGGCAGTTTCATGGAAATTGTTAGAGGTCATGTTGTCTGTGAATGGTCCATGTGTATGCAACAGCACAGCACATTCCCCACAAGCATCCTGACAAAGTTCCATTCTGGTACACGAAAAAGAACATATGCTATCTAAACTCAATTCTGCCTGTGCATGTTAGTCTTCTCAATTTAACACTATACAGCCTGTGCCAACATGGAATGACCAGGAAATTGACATGTACCCTCCCTTTCTGTTGATCATGTGCAGGTGATGCTGGGTATCCCCGGATGCCATGGCTAATGACCCCCGTCAGGCAACCCCACAACAGGTACGGACAGGCATACAACCGTGCCCATTTATGCACTCGCTGCTCCATTAAGCAGACTTTTGGCCTGTTGAAGGCCATGTTCCGCTGCCTCAACAGATCGGGGGGAGCTTCATGTACAGCCATGAGAAGGTGGGCAAAATTGTGCTGGCATGTGCCATGTTGCACAACATGTGCATCAGGTGCAGTGTCCCCCTGCCCCCCCCCCGACATGGACATGCAGCCACCAGATGCTGAGGGTGAGACTGATGAGGAGGAGGATAATACCAGCGCCGCAATGGAAATGATGGATGTGGAGACCTTATACACCACTACTTTTGAGCACCTGCTACACACACGACACTAGACATCGAGCACACTGGGCACTGGACACTGTACATGAATAAATGCACTCAAACTGAAAGATCAATGTCCAGTCATTATTTTGTTTTCAACACCAAATTTAATGTGACAAAAAATAACTATTTACATTTGTAATAGGGCTTAACTACCTCTACAATCCCACTCAACTATCCCTCCCCACCCAGTCTGTGTCCTATTTACATCCCCTTTTATGAAGAGGGGAGTGCCTTTTGGCAGGGCGAGTCAGCCGCTGCGATCTACGCCTTGGGCTGCTTGGTAGGGAACTTGTGGGAGTGGTACTTGAGGATGGTGCCAGTGGCAAGGGCATGTGCCGTTGGTCAGCAAGTGTCTGCACCAACATGCCAATGGACTCCACCAGGGTTGAGAGTGACTCATTCCCCCTCCCTCACACCCCATGCCAGATGGTAAATGCCTTGTGTGGCTCTGCCCAGCATCCATAGGGTCCTCCTGGGGGTGTCCTGAAGTGTCTCCTGCATGAGCTGGGCCTCATCCAGGCATTTTTGCACCATTGTGTGCATAGATGATTGTTGTGCCTCCATCCTGGACTGGCAGTCCTCAATGTCATGAAGATTGCGTAGGGGTGGTGGTTGTCTGGTTTGGGGGCTCACTGGGCCCACAGGACTGAATCCCTCAGCATCTCCATAACTGTTGTCGCTGAATACATTATCTGGCCCACCGTCTTCCCCAATGTCATCAGGTAGACACCCTTGCATAAGGTGTGCAGGTTCCTCCTGTTGGGGTGGTGGCTGGGCAACAGGTACCTTCTGTTTGGGTGGTGGCTGGGCAGCTGGAGTAGTTGCCCACTCCCGTCTGCTGCTGGATGCACTGGAATCCTGGGTGGAGGCGGTGTTTGGCCGGCGGTGGCATGCCCTGGTGTTCCATGATGTGGTCAGCTGTTCGGCCTCATTGCCAGATGAAGTGCCTGTGTGGGGCAGAAAGGCAGGGCACCAATGATGGGTATTGATTCATCAGACCAACATAAGTACTAGTGATTTCAGATGTATGTGCGTTATCATGGACATGGTGATGGCCAGGTTATGGTGCACATATGCATGTGTCGGGGATTCTGTGTGGGTGCGTGTGTGGTGTGTGCACATGGTGTGTGCAGTGCCTGTTGCCTGGTGTAGTGGCATTTTCCATTTTGGGTGTTATGGGTGTGCCACACAAGCTGTATGATATGGGGTTGTCTGATTAGGACATGGATGTGTTACACATGTATCTGCTGCCTGTGGCAGTTGCTGCGTTGATGGTGATTTAGCGGGATGGGACATGGTGGGTGGGACAAGTGTGCCACTTGTATCATTGATGTGTGCATCTTGTCATCTGCTGGCGGTGGGTGTACTTTGGGCATATCGCAGCATGGCGGTGACAACCACAGTTCTGCAGTGTCAGGGGGATGCGTGTCTGAGTGCCTGCAGGTGCAACTTGTGGGGGCAATACAGGGGACCTGCGTGATGTGCGAGTGGTGTATGGGTGTGGGTTGCAGGCAGGTTTGATGTGGATGTGTGCAACCAGGTCGATGGTGGGTGGACTGCCAGCAGGGCTATACTGGCCTCGGGTACAACATACTTGACATGCTGGCCTACCCATTAGCATTGGGGCTACAAGGTGTGTGAAATGACATTGGGCTTGCGGGGACTCACCAGCCTCATTGGATGTGACATCTCCAACTCTCTCGATCGCCTCCAAGTGCATTATGCTGCTGCATGTTTCCTCCGAGGCCTGGAGTTTGATTGGTGATGGTGGTCCCCCTTCTGTGGCCGTGCCAGGGCACGCTGTGCGGCAAGAAGGTTCTGCACCCGGAGACGTAGATCGTCCAACCTCTTGCAGCAGTCCCTAACTCGATTATCCTAAAGACAACTTTAATCAGCTTAATCAGTTTTGCAAAGTGTAAAGACCTTACCCCTGAAAGTAATGTGAGCAAGGCAAAGGTTATGGTCTTGAGGGCCAGATTCACTAAAAATAGGGACTTCCACATTAGCATCAACGGTCACAGGCTAGAGAAAGTACCCTGGTACAATTACCTGGGTATGCGTTTTTGCGGATAATGTCTATGGTCATCACAACTCATCAAAGCCTATTCCACCCTGGAGTAGAACAGCGGGGCAGTGAAGAAATACTTCTTCCAGCATGGGGGTAAGGGTGCAGTTACCCCAGCGTTAGAAATCTAAACAAGCTTCAAACACAATCTTCAGCTGTAAGTGGAGCAAATGTATGGGGTTACATAAATACTAAGGACCTAGCTACAACTGAAACATTTTTGAAAAGTCTCCTCTTGCTCTCTGGCAGCTCCCCTAGTGTCCCGGTGCACATAGAGTGTGACCTTAGACCTATTGAAGAGGAGGTAGGAATGAGACCTGTGTTCTACTGGCGAAGGATATATGTGAGGGCTTGACACATATAATGTCAGAGCAGGCCGATCCACCAACTGGCTCCAACACATTAGGACTGGCTCCAGTATTACATCTTACCTGCTTCCGGGATGCCCCAGAGCTTATTAAGAGAGAATCTAAAACAAAACTGGAAGAAGCAGCATTTTACCACTCAAGACGGAAGACGATAAATATGTCTGCAGTGCTGTTGACAGGTTCTCAGTATTTACTCTCATTACCAGATTTCTCCTTCAAACTATACTTAGATCTTCTAACTCCAGTGTACGCACATGCACTAATTATAGAATTCCATATGAACTGCCTAAAATTAGGAAGGTTTACTTGCACGTGGAAGCGATCCACCAATAGTAGGTGTCTGCTGTGTGGGCCAGAGGAACAATCAACTTTGCAATTCATGTTCTTGTGTGAGAGCCTGAAGGCCCTACGGGCCAAAGACCTCAAGCCTCCTTCTATTGCAAGCTCTATCCACACCACTGCACAGGTAATGGTTTTCTGTACAAATACTACTAATGTTGATATGGTATGTTATATAGCAAGATATAGTCACCGTGCTTGGTTGAGAAGACACTCTCTGATTAAGGTAAATGTACATTCTTAGTCACACTATGCTGCTAAAAACTTTAATTGTATATAAATAAAATGTTAGTAGAACTCTTTCTATGATAGAAAGAAAATCCATCGTTAAGTCGTACATGTTCCTTGAACCCTGAAGATTGCATATCGAATAAAGGTCTATGAAATGAGTTGAAATATCCGAAGCTGGCAATTTTTCCCAGACACGGTTCCTATTGACTATCAAATGTGAATTATAAATCTATAGTAGCCACAAAAACTTGGGGAGACCCTTATTTCCATGCTGACATCATCCATTATTACTTCTGGCAGCGTGGTTCCAACTCATTTGCGGAAACCTGTTTGGTTAATTTTTAATATACCTCTTTCATCTACCCAATGGTGCAGTCCTCTAAGAATCGATGCTGAAAAAACTTTAGCATCCACATTCAGCAAAGCAATAGGACGGTAATTCAATGAATCAAATGTATTACCCCTTTTGAAAATTGGGACAACATGTGAATGTTTTCCAAGTAATTGATGTTGCTCTACCAATATTTTTTGGAAGAATATAAATAGGTTTTTGCCCACATTTCTGGGTTTGACTTAAATACTCGATTGCATAGTCCATCTGGACACAGGCTGGGGGTTCCCACTGTTCTTAATAACATTTAGAATATCGTCTACGTCACAAGAGTTCCGGTCCTCTTCAGAAGCATTGTTATCTGTCATGGCCGGAGGCAAGGCAAACGGAATCAAACAGTGTGCTACTGGCGACCATTATAATAAGTACGGGGCATTGCAATAGATATGGCTTTGCGCATGTAGATGGTAAATTGTTTTTTGCAAAGCACTGCAGGACACAAAAAGGCGCTTTACGCTTGTGTAGCTAATGGCGATTACATGTCAGGACTACAAACAATATCTGTTTTACTGCCAAGTACTGATAATCTCAGGAGATTATCAGTACTTGGCAGTAAAACACCAGTCCAACAACAATAGTTAATCTCCCACCATCTTCACGTTTTACAAGAAAAACTGAGTTTATTGTAGGCATGAGTATACAGTAACATTCCCATTGCTCTGGGATATAGCCATTACCCTGGCCATTGGTATAAAGGCATGAATTCAAAAAATATGGAAAAGCATGGCTGCAACATATTTGTTGTCTTAACTTTGCCAAAGTATCATTGTGTGGATATATAAGATTTCAGATTGGTGTAATGATGCCTTGAAATTCAGGTTGATTTTCTCTTCCTGTTGTGCATGCACTCAAGTTTAGTGTATGCAATCTATTTAGATGTTTTTGGTTTTGGCACATATAAGTGGCACATTGTAGCCCAAATAATGTGACAGAGAAAGAGTATTAAGAAGCATTCCTCTTCCTTCATCACAGTCCTCCTTGCTAATCACCCCCTCCACAAAGTCCTTCTTTGTTACAGTCCTTCATAAAAGTCTTTCCTTGTCATTACTCACAGTCCCCTTCATCACATTCTCTCTCATTGACGATAGTCCTTCACAATCCCTTTCCTTCATCACCTTAGACATCCTTAACAGTCCTTTGTCACAGTCCTTCTCCATCACTCCTTCGCAGTACTTCTCTATCACAGTCCTTTGTCAAAATCCTTCTCCTTTGTCAGTCTATCTTGAACCTTCTCCTTCACCAATTTGTCGTTGCTGTCCTAACTCCATCAGAATCCTTTCTCACGGCAGTACTTTGTCACATGCTACATTCCTTCATCGCAGTCCTTGTCCTTCATCATAATTCATCATCACAGTCCTTCCCATTTGTCACAGACCTTCTCCTTCAGTACCTGGTCAGTCTTTCTCCTTCATCACAGTCCTCCCCATCACAGTCCTTCCCCCTTTCATTACAGGTTTTCATCACAATACCTCTTAATTATTTATTCATCACAGTCCCTCTACTTTGTCATAGTCTTCCTTTTCCGTAGTACCTCTACCAATCCTTCTCCTTCATCCCACAAAGACTGTCTCAGTCACAAGAACAGTCTCTCCCTCTCACTCTACTTAGATGTATCCCTTCACCTAGAGTAGAGTATCTACCCCCATGATATTTATTTCTTTGCCAATCTTTCTCATTTTCTCTCTTGCTTGCCATGTTACTCTCATCATCCTAATTTGATTTTGATTTTTTTTATTTTGAATTATTTATATTGCACACACAACACACTTAATCGAATCCTGGCGCAGGTGGAACACAGGCTGAATAAAAGAAAAGAGTCAGCCAGATGATTGTTAGTGCCAGTATAATTCCTCGAAAGGACGAAATAAAAAAATAAAACAAACAGTACCTACCTATTGAACAAACAGGTCTTTAAACCCGCTCTAAAGGTCAATAGGGAATTTGCCCTTCTTAGATTCAAGGGAAGGCTGTTCCAAAATCTTGGTCCAGCAACTGAGAAACTGCAGTTTCCTCTTGTAACACAATTCGACCTCGGAAAAGGGAGCAGACTTTGAGCTTCTGACCTTAGAGCCCGAGTGGGGTAATACTGCTTCAATTTATTCGTTAAGTAAGTTGGTGCCAATCCATTGAGGCATTTGAACACCAAACACCCATTTTAAATTTGATGCAGTCTTCTAACGCTAGCCAATGTAGAGAGTGACAGAGGCCTGAGCTTGAGGTGTTTTTAGACGCACCAAACACCAGTTTTACTCCGGCATTTTGTGCCTTTTGTAAGCGATGGATCTATTTAGCCGGGGCTCTGGCCAAAAGTCCATTACAATATTCTAAGTTGGAATTGAGCAGAGCTCCCACCACCGAAGCACAATCAGTGTCAGGTACATAAGGCAGTGCTTGACGGAGGAGGCGAATGTTATAAAAAAAGTGACTGTACTTTGGCTGAAACCTGGCCACTACAACCCAGGTCATTCTGCCAGACACAGCCGAGATTTTTAACCTTAGTGGCATATTTAAGGCTAGATCCCAGAAACTGGGGTGGCAGAGGGCTACTTTTTCCTACAAGCAGATGCTTAGGGCCAAATAGGATAACCTCCATTTTTTTTAAGGTTAAGTTGCAACCTATTTTTTACCATCCAAGACCCTATTTCCTCCAGGCACTTGGCCACCGTAGCAAGAGCATCCTCCGCATCATCTAACTTGATGTACAATTGTGTGTCGTCAGCGTATTAATGGAATCTAAGGTGTTATTTCTCCAAAATATCCATCAATGACCAGTGATTTTAATTGTTCTATGTGGATGTGGACAAGGTTGAAGTTGCTAGGGGAATGGGATGGGCTTCATTTTTGCAGAAATGGGGGCTGTTCCGACTGAACAGTAATACAAAAGGAGATATACCATTGCAGCCTACTTGGTTCAGTCCCTTTTCTTTTTCTACCATTGATTTTATTTATATCTGACAGTTTTGGGGGGATCGTGTGCTTTCTTTTTGAGATTCTGCCTGAAAATCCCAGTGATCACGCATGCCTGGTGTTGACATCCGGGTTCTCTTGTTCTCTGAGTATTTATTCCCCTTCTACACGTGTAGACCTAGTAGTAAATAAGTCAGGCAACTTACTTAGGTTAGGGAATAAAGCTATGCTTCAATTTAAAGCCAAAGTAAGTCAAAATTGGGACCCATGGTCCCTAAGAGAAACATGGTCCCACTGTTCTCCTACTATTTTTTGCATTCATTTAAAAGCTTAGAAAAAGAAAGTTGCAATTATGTTAATGTTAAAGGTATTTGTACCATGCACCGTCACCACTGCAGTGGTCCCCAGGCGCTCTGGCGGATCTGAAAACGAGAGTGTGGAAACTGAAACCACTTATAAAAATCCATGGAGCTCAATTCGACACCCATAATGGCATATCCTAATATGGGTATTGAAATGAAAAACACAGCATGCAAGAAAGAGAGACAGTCCCTTAAAAACTGGCTGAAATCTTATAAAGTCCAAAAATACTACAGCCAAAAACAATTGATCATGCATAAATTAATCTCTCATGGCTCCAAAGGTATATGGTAGTTGCTGAACGGCATGGAGAATCATCGCAGAATTGTCCAGACTAATTGTATTTCAGTATCAGACTGGGCAACCTTTTATTCCAACCAGTTCCTATAAAGATGCTGAACCAGAGGAATTCCTATTTACTGCTTTGAAAGTTCAGTGGAAAATGAATTTTGACCTTGGAGACCTAGAAATTGCCTTAACTAAAGGAAAATCCTCTAAGGCCAGTGTCCCGTAGGGCCTATCTAATGTTATATTGAAGAGTAACAAAGAGGGTCAAAGATCCTCTGGTTTGTTTTTTATCAAATCGTTGGTTATTTAGAGCTGTCAGAGTCATGGGCAGTTGCCATATTTGTCCCCATATATAAAAGAGGGACTGGGCGTCTGCCTTAAACTATAGCCCGATATCATTGATTCTTCTTCTAAGAACTTATCTGGTTTTGTTTTGAAGCACTTAACCCAGTGGGCGGAGGGGCACAGAGGTTAATTATATTCCAAAATGACTTCAAAAAGGGTGTTGGCACTTCACTGTTTAGATATTTCACTTCTACAGCAGACTGCTACTTTGAATAAGCTGTACTCCCTTTAGTTGGCAGTCTCGACCTATTGTCTGCTTCTAATAAGGTGGACAGAGGCAGACTGTGGCGCAAATTAAGTCATTGGGGAATTCCTTGTGGTTTGCTGACCATGCTTATCCTGTTTCACTCTAACTATAAATTGAGAGTAAGATTTAACTCTGATGTCTCATATCAATGGAGATTCTAGTTAACTCTGGATTGAGGCATGGGTGCATCCTTGTGCTGATGTACATTAATTTATATGTATCAGACTTGACTTGTGCTTGTTCCTCTGGCCTCTCTTTTCCTCAAAGAATAGGATCACTGGAGGTAGGCTCGTTATCCTATGCAGATTATCTTATTTTTATAGATGTTAATCCAATTGGTTTACAGAGAAGGCTCTCACCGATATCAGGTTAGCTTATTGAAAATCAACCCCACAAAATAAAGCATTGTGTGTTATAACCAGATGAAAAATCTAAGACTTTTGTATGGTTGCTTAATAGAAAGAAAATTCCACAAGAGGACAGATTCATTTATATGGGCTATATTTTTGCTCCCAAAAAGGATCTTCATATGGTGAAGCGGTGTCTTGCGGCAAAAGCAGATGCTTTTATAGCACCACTGAGGGTGATTCAGCAGAGGTTTTGCTTCTAATCATTATTACCAGTTTTACAAGGCAAAAGCTCCACCGGCTGTTTTTATGGCTGTGAATTGCTGCCTTCTTCCATTAGAAGATGGTTAGGGATTAATGAAGGCAAGATCTGGTGTAAGGTCTTGAAACGTTCACCATGTGTCCTGGTTGAACCAATTCGGCTGGAACTAGGCATGCAATCCTGGTGGTTCCATTATAAATGGACTACATTAAATCTCTGTTCCAAACTTTATGGAATTAATCCTCCCAATTGATTTTCTAAATTGGGGAACTCTGTACTTACAATCAGAAAATGTTCAGTTGGAGTTTATTAGAATGTGAATCCTTCCTGAATCAGATTGATATGACTTCTGTCATGGACCTCTCTATGGTAAAGAACAGATTACGTGCCTTAGACAGGGGTGACTCTTTAGACCAACACATCTGTCACTATATAGGGATTATGCCCATTGTATGAAAGTGTCCCTTTCTTCGTTTTCTCCACAACTTTATCTACTCAAATCATCCTCCCGTTCTAAATTTTAGATTAAATTGCTATCGTACCTTAGAGGTTTTAAGTCAGCTGATTGGTTTAGGTTTTAAAAATCACTTGCATAGGATTTGCACCTCAGAAGAGACTGAATCACAGTATCAAATAATTTTAAAATGTAACACTCGTCAGTCCTGGAGAATATTTTTTTCTTCCAGCGTTTTGTTCACTCAGCTGCTACTATGCTTTCTGAAAATGTAGGGCACAGATTAATCAGTAGTTTACATATAGCACATTCTATTTCTCTTTTAGCATTTTTTTAAACTGAGATTATTGTTCTTATGGGGGACATTCTGGTGTTAGCTAAAAAATGAAATGAGTGTAACGGGATGATTGAGCATTAACTGGTTGCATTGTCTTTTAGTGTTAGTTTTTTACTTTGTTTTTAAATGATGAATTTTGCTAAATTGAGTATTTTATTCCATTGAATTATTTGGTGTATAAATGTTTTGTGAAAGGTTCCTTTAATGAAACTATAACGCAGTACATTTTTTGAAATTGAAATAATCACTGCAAAGCTGAGGCTGGAACTTGTCCCAGAGATTGGAGGATTTGAACCCTTTTGAAGATGTTTGTCACTTGTCATCCTCCAGCAGGAAAGCCCTGCCTAGGTGAATGTCCGAAACTGCACAGATAAACCAGAGGGGTTGGCACGGCAAAACATGAGACTTCTTGAAGTTCAGGGAGAAGCACAAGCTGTGCAATTCACTGCAATTGCAGTAAATATATGTAACTATGTCTGGTCTGGGGAGCGAGCTTGGATGAGCCATTCGTTCATGTAGGGGAACAGGTGAAAACCCTCCATCCTGAGTTGGGCCACAAGCACTGCCAGCAGCTTGGTGAAGACTCAGAGTAAGAAAGAAAGACTGGATGGCAGGACCCTAGCACGAATCTTGGGTATTTCCTGTGCCTTCGATGGATTAACACTTCAAAATAATCATCTAGCGACACCAGCCAGTCCTGCAGATCAAGGGCTTGGGGGATCTGGGCTAGTGTTACCATCTTGAATTTGTCCTTCAGAAGGAACAAATTCAGAAGCCTTGGATCCAAATTAGTAGACAAGCTCATCCTCCTTTGGAACCAGAAAGTAAGCCGAATACCAGCCCATCCTCATTCCGAGCATGGCTATCTTCTGCACACTTTTCCAGAAGCTGATGGGCGTCATCCAAAAGGAAGGGTTCCGGAGGCAAGGGGGGCTGGTGGGAGGGTGGTCCAGAGTGCATTGAATTAATGGGAGCTGTATCCCTGTTGGGTGATATGTATGTTCCAGACATTGGATATGGCGCATGACCATTTCGCGCCGAAAAGAGAGATCGCCTGCCCCAGGAGATTGATGGAATAAATTGCTCTAATAGAGGCTTTTCACCTGGGGCAGCAGAGGGCACCGTTGGGGCTTGGAATCAACCTCTGTGGGCTCCTCTGCTCCTACTTCTAGGGAATTAGGGCAATTGCTGTCTGCCTGCTGGCATCTGACCCTTGCAGCCGGGGTAGGGGGGTAATGGGGCAGGGGTAATGAAACCAGGCCCAGAGACTTGGCTGTAGCCTTATGGGATTGAAAGCTATGAAGGAAATCATTGACCTTAGCTCCAAAGAGGTTATGCCCTTCCAAGGGCATATCCAGGAGTTTGGAATGCACATCCATGGCAAACCCCGACGTCCTTATCCAAGAGTGCCTTCTTATGACTATGCTCATGGCCATTACCCATGCTACACAGTCTGCAATGTCCGGGCTCAACCACATCATCTGTTGGGACACCTCCTTGCCATCCTTAATAGAGTCGTAACCCGCTCTCACTACTTCTTTCGGTCAGAATTCTGTCACAGACCAGAGTCCAAAAGAGAACTTGGCCATGGTTCAGGAGGCGTTCACCACCCTTAAACACTGAGGCAAAGATTATCTTTCCCCAAGTGCCCATCTTCTTAGTATTCCTATATGGGGGAAGGAGGATATCTTGAGATTGGTCATTGGGATGGGGATGGGACCCTCTTCATCAATAACTTTTATCCTCAACATAAAGGCCACTTGTGAATCAGGGCATACTCATTAGGAGTCCTGGCCTCATCTACAGGATCCCTGCCAGCTAGTCCAAATGCAGTAGGACCGGTCAGCACTTTTGGAGCAGATGCCAAAGCCGTTGGTGCTGAGACTGAAGTCGACAGCATTGGAGCCTTGGCAAAGCTATCCAGCATCCTCAGACAACATTTCTCTGGACTGGAGGATTGGGTTGGAAATCATACGTGCATCGGGAGTTGCTTGAGTGAGGACTCCTTTTCTTCTAGGACGAAAAGTGGTGTCAAGAGGAACTTCTGAGCAAGCAGGACCTTCCATGGTGGTGTTTTTTCTACTTTTCTTTGCGGGCAGGATATCAGTCCTTTGACTTCCTCTCTGCACCCTGAGATCTCAACAGAGTCCTCTTGACACCTTTCTCCTTGTGACAATAGGTGAAGAGTTGGGGCATTCAGGTGCACAGTCTGGCAAAAACCACAGTCTTAGGGCCATGGTGTTCTCTGAGACAGTACAGGCATATGCTGTGGGGGTTGGACACCAACAGGAGTCAGCCACAGTCCGCACAGTTCATGAAACGCAAGGCCTTCACAGGATTGGGCACGATTATGCAAAGCAGTGTTCCTGAAAGAGTGCATGGAAAAAAGGAACCCCGGTCACAGTGCGTAGTACTTCAATATATACTGGCCTGAATCTTTCACGGGGCACTTATAGGCTTTGAGCTGAGCTGACACAGAGCTGTCCTGCACCTGCTGGTGGCAGAACATTTTCCAAAGAACAGCTGCACTGTAAGATAGATATCTTATATGAGGAATCAGTGGGAGAAAAGAATCCATTAGAAATGAGTATTTGACATTCACGTTATCAGATCTTCCTTAAATCAGTTATAATGTGGTGTCTACATAAATATTGATACCCTCTTAGCATGGAGACAATACAAATAAGTTCCCTAGTCGGGAACTCACGTCCCCTGCACACTATCTTTTGTCTGGAAAACCAGACCAATAATTAGTAATGTTCAAAACATGCCTTAAATGTAATTATCTATATTTTCAGAAACAGAATATTCTTGAAAGAAAATTTCTCAATCAAACAATTTTAGGTCACAAGAAACCATCTTCTTTTTATTCATGATGTCGAAGTCAGGAGGGGCCCAACGCGTTTCGAGTGTAGCACACTCTTCATCAGGGGCAATAAGTGATTTCTAGAGAGAAATTACAATTGTACTTACATTAATAATATGACATCGTTTTTTTTAAACAATTTTGACAATATATACTCAATACATTAGTATCATAAATCTGTCTTTACATCATCTTTGTATTCGTAGTGATCACTGTATTCATCTCTAAACATTCGTCATAACCATTTAAATACTCTGGTGATAGAAATATGGATGTTATTAATTATGAAAAGATCCTATTTATCATACTATTGGAAAAAATAATAATAATTGGTGAATAAGTGCTCCTAAATGTGACGGTAAAGTGGCTAAAGGAAAGAGATATTAATATGTAGATGACTAAACTAAAAAGGAAGGCACATCAAAGATTCTAACCTTGTGTTTTTAATCTTTATCAAGCGCTGTCAACAGGCCGATTTCCGGGTGGGTCAGTCTTCAGGATTGGGATTTCCAACTTAAAACGCTAGATACGGTAAGAAGCTATCCAGGCTTCCACTTCTCAAACTGATATCTGTTGAATGGGGCCAAAATATGACCAGGTTATTGATCAAAGTCAGGGATGGATAATCTCTATATAGTGCGTAAAAAAAGGGGGGCTTACATGGAAATACAGATATTCACTCCTTAAGTGGGGGCAGCGGTTGGTACCGGCTTACAACGCAAATGGGACCGGTTTACGGTCTCTATGAGCGCAGCCCAGGTCTAAGGAATATATAAAAAATATACAAAAAATAGGGCTGTGGTTAGATTATTGAGAATGACTCGTATATTTAGTCCACCAAAGTGTGGATCTAACACTGTCTGAGGGCAACAATCTTACCTTTAATCCGAAGTAATGTCCCTAGAAGTCAGGATCCCTCAGGATGGCTAGACTCCATTTTGTGGGGTTGCGGGTTGATTGCGTTCATCTCCGTCTATTGAGCAATGAATACAGGCACAGTTCATAATATGCATCCTAAACAGAATGTGCTGTCGAGCATTTACGTCAGACGCGCACGCGCATGATGACGTCATGGCCTTACAACACATAAATCACCAATTATTATTATTTTTTCCAATAGTATGATAAATAGGATCTTTTCATAATTAATAACATCCATATTTCTATCACCAGAGTATTTAAATGGTTATGACGAATGTTTAGAGATGAATACAGTGATCACTACGAATACAAAGATGATGTAAAGACAGATTTATGATACTAATGTATTGAGTATGTATTGTCAAAATTGTTTTAGAAAAACTATGTCATATTATTAATGTAAGTGCAATTGTAATTTCTCTCTAGAAATCACTTATTGCCTCTGATGAAGAGTGTGCTACACTCGAAATGCGATGGGCCCCTCCTGACTTCGACATCATGAATAAAAAGAAGATGGTTTCTTGTGACCTAAAATTGTTTGATTGAGAAATTTTCTTTCAAGAATATTCTGTTTCTGAAAATATAGATAATTACATTTAAGGCATGTTTTGAACATTACTAATTATTGGGCTGGTTTTCCAGACAAAAGATAGTGTGCAGGGGACGTGAGTTCCCGACTAGGGAACTTATTTGTATTGTCTCCATATCACGCAACCTAGGTGTCAAGGTTGCATCCTTCTCCCCTGCACCTTAAAGTACATCTTCAGTTACATCTAGTTTCTTCTCCACATCTATTATTCCTAATACATATTTGACTGAGGGTGTGCTTGTGGTGTCTATAATTCTTCTCTGACCCTTTTAGCATGGCCATAACTTTCAAACTGGTACTGGGTCTTGTTACAGCACAACATTCTCATCTCCAAATGATAGTTATCATGCAGTGCATGCCCTCATATCATGCATGTCTGCATTCAGAGGTTCTGTGCTACATTTTGCCCTGTGGTAAATGGATTGTTAAGTGTTGCATAGTTGTGTTGCACATCATTTTCCACCCGGTTAAATTGGGAATTAATGGTGTGCTGTAATGTTGAAGACATGGAACCTTTGCTTACTGTTCTTAGAGAGCACAGCTCCACCTCACTGACGGGGCCCAACCAGGCCGAAACACGTGTCTGGGATGGCTGTTGGTACTCGTGTTCAGGAGAGAATTGCCAGGCATTTTGGTTATGGACTGACCCTGGGCAGGACAAAGACTGATATGTACTGGATATTTCTCTTCTGTGAAAGGATGGTGTGCTATTGACTCTGGTTGAGACTCTAACCCGGGATAAAGGCCGGTAGTAGAGAAACTTCCAGAACCCCACTTGTTTGTGTAATGTTGAAGACAACAGACTGGAACAAAATCATGTTATTGAACAATATGGCAGGCCCTATAAAATGCATGCTTATTGCCACAGCTGCTGATTTTAAATGTTAATACGTATTTAATCACCCAACAGAGGATAGACCTATGAATAGTCAGGTGATTCCCAGCACATCAGCTTGCAAGTGCTTTGAGCTAGGCCCAATCTTTATGGGGCCAACGCATATGCACTCTTATAAACGTACAACGCAAATAACAACTGCAAAAGCCAAAATTATTGATGTTGCAAATGCTTCTTGCACTAGTTGCCCCAGTACAATAGCTGGTGCAAAACTGACTTAACAGGTGCAAAACGACTTTGATAGGACGCAAGCCTTTTTTGAAAGATGACTCGTGTGTGTTAAAGAAGCACCTCAAAGCTGACGCCTTAGGTCAATAATTACTTTGGTGTGTACAATTAATTCACGGTAAAGGAACATATTAACTTTTAAATTCAAGGAAAAAGGTGTTCCGAATACTGACTTGCAGCAGTGCAGTGCTGTTAAGGCATGGGTAGAGCTGGTTTGTGATATCCCATAGAATTCGCTGATTGAAGGGGAAGCAATACACACAAAAGCACCCTCCAAAATAACGCAAACTATACTTTCCTTTTTTTTTAAAGAAAGAAATCTAAGGTGATGAAGCTATAATTATTTGCAATACATACCTCACATATAAGCCATGATAAATATATTTCTGGATATCCACTGAAATAAACAGAACTCACAATTTAATAGGCTGTAGGACATCACAAACAGCTACAGCTGTAGCACATCCCACCCAGGCAGATGTTGGGGTTTTATAGAGGATGTGTTCTACATTCCTGCTTTTCTTTCTAAATCACAGGTCAAATTTTAGAAGAGCACTTTGAGTACAATTCTTTGCTCCTTGTAACAATGTGCAATTCATGATTTCAAGTATAAGGAACTCATTTTTTTTAAGATACTTTTACGCTAGTGACCAATTTTCATCACTCGCAAAAGTGTCTTTGTAAAGGGGCACAAGGCAAACTCATCAAATTTGCATAGCAACGCGCCACGGCCTCTCATGACGTTTGTGAGTCCGTTATTTTTGGAGGTGAAGTGCTGAAGAAAAAATGCCGCAAAAAATTGCTTTTGCGCGCGACCGACCGCAGTGGGTAGTCAGAATCTGTTAACATGTAGAAGTAGAACAGTGTGTTGTGCTATCTGACTTCAACTGCAAAAAGAGCAAATACATGGAAATGTAACAAAGATAAATACAACTTTTGCTATTTCTATGTTAAATATACATATTTTGGTCTTATTACTGCTGAAGTATGATTGCGCAACACACTCTAATATTTCACCACCGTATAGTTAAAGTGAAACCTATTATCCATGGAAAAAACAAAGATTCTATGGTTAATAACGTTTGAGCCATAGGACGGATAAGCAGAATGTTTGACATTCCTGTATTAAGGCGTGGGGACGCCAGGAATGGAAGGTTTCGTGCAAATCCGTGTCATGGTTCAAAAGATATAAATGGACCAAAAAATGGTGCGATTTGCACTTTTCAATTCAAAAATAACCACATTTTCCCACATAAATACAAACCGCTGGATGGATTTGAGCCAAATAAGTCGGGCACATATAATATGAGTCATTTATAATGTGCCTGACACAAGAGTTTCTAGACGCGACAAGACAAGTGAGAGAAGACAGAGGGAGGACAAAACTAACGATCTTACTAGGCCTTGTGTCATTCAGATCATGCAAGTGTGATATGCAACGTGCAGGGGGGATAGGGGAAGTGCCAGGTGGAGGAAAGGGCGAGTGCAATCAGGGCAGCAGTGTTCTGAGTAAGTGCAGCCAGGGCAGCGTGGCACTGGGTAAGTGTAAGGAGGCAGAGTACTGTAGGGTTCCACATGCAGCGCATAAGTGCGCATTAGGCCTGGAGGCAGTGTAGAAGACTCTGAGGGTAGCCAGACAACTAGTCAACGCAGCAGTTTGTTCAGCAGGGGAGGGACAGAGAGAAAGCAGAAGCAAAAAGGAAGGTCTTGAGCTGCTACCGGAACTTCAGGTGGTGCGGCTCAAGTCTGAGAGGGGAAGGGAGGCTTTCCAGAGGGAGGCACCTGCAGAGGAGAGAGATATAGCCCCCACACTCTGCCTGGAGAAGTGTCTGAACCTCAGAGAGTTGGAGGTGGCTGAGCGAAGGGCTCAAGAAAGAAGGTGTTCAGGAAGAGAGAGTTGGATGTAGTGCGGTGCCCAGCCCCAGACGATGCAGATGGTTTTGAACGTGAC
The DNA here is from genome assembly GCF_040938575.1 of Ambystoma mexicanum. NCBI lineage: Eukaryota > Metazoa > Chordata > Amphibia > Caudata > Ambystomatidae > Ambystoma > Ambystoma mexicanum. The sequence goes on from NC_090937.1 coordinate 775,435,756, forward strand.
CCTTGCAGCCACCAGGAGCCAGTGGAGAGGTTTCAGGGTCTCTGGGCTTGAGGCTAAGTACACGTCTTGCAGTCCTGTTCTGGATTAGTTGCAGAGGGTAGATGGAGGCAGATTGAGAAAGAGGCTGTTGCAGTAATCCAGTTTAGAGAGAACCAGGGCTCTAAAGACAGTGAGCTTCTGGGGGAAAGTGAGGAAAGGAAGAATACATCTGAGGAGGTGCAGCTGGTAGTGGGCCTTCTTGGCAAGGTCTGTGATGTGAGGTGAGAAGAAGAGGGTGGAGTCAAAGATGACACCAAGGTTTTTAGCCTCACAGGAAGGCAGAGGAAGAGGGCCCAAGGAGGGAGGCTAGAGTGAGAGAGGGAAACCAGGAGCAGGGGTCCCAATGAAGAGTATCTCAGTCTTGCTGGCATTAAGGCAGAGATCGTTGGAGGTGCACCATTCCTAAATCGCGCTAGACAGTCAGGAATGAGCAACAGGGGAGAGGAAGCTGAGGGTAGCCTGAAGGAGAGCAGAGTGTCATCTGTACACCAGTGAAAGTTAGGGGAGAAAGTAGAGATAAGGTGAGCCAAAGTGGCAAGTAGACATTGAAGACCAAGGATGAGCGGTTAGAGCCATGGGGAACACCACATGTGGAGGGAAATGGTGGAGAGAAAGGACCCAAGATGAACCTAGGAGGGACGGTCCAGGAGGAAGGAGGTCAACCAAGCCAGGGCCTGATCCGTGATGCCCAGGTTCTCACAGAGACGATTGATCAGGATGGCATGATTGACTGTGTCAAAAGCAGAGGAAAGATCAAGGAGGATGAGGACAGAAGGAGGCTAGAATCGAGATTAGTGAGCAGATCTTCACGGGTGTTGAGGAGAGCAGTTTCCGTGCCCCTGGCTGCTCTGAATCGGTCAAAGGAAATCCTTTTTTGTTTTGGAAGAAATTGATCCAATGCTTGTTTTTGGTTTTTCTTTGGAGCAGAGTGGGGTGCCCCTCTAGCCGAAATGTTTGTTATATCTCCCATGATGCATTGCTGTTACATACCTTTGTCTATTCTGAAAGGCACCCATTACGCAATCTGAGAATGAAGTTCTGAATTGACATTGTGACATTGAGCAGTGTCCTAAAATGACAAAGTGTTCTAGTTAGGGACTTTTGAGGGCAGGGAGCATGTGGGCAGGTTGAAGGATGATTTGTGAAGGTTTGCGGCTTGGGGATAGTGTTTTTTTTCTTTCAAGAGTTTTGCCCAGATTGAGAAGCGCCACAAATGGGGAAAAGAAAGAGTAAATACTCAGAAACTATAATACATTAAGATGTGGTAATCAGTATGGTTGCTAGTTCGGGGGAGAGGAGAATCTCACATAAATCTAGTATTTTTAAGAATTTCTTTTTACATTAAAATGTGTAGGGGGTTGTATTAAGTTGATTTAATGTCTCGACTGTTTATTGAGATCAAGAACTGTTTTTTTTTAACTTTGCTTTGTGAATATAAAGTGTGTCACTGAGATGCGTGCATGGGCGAGCCGTGGTTGCATTGTGTTTTGTTTTAATTGGGTGAGGTTTTCAGATGTCAAAAAACATTTCTTAATTAAGAGTTTCATATAAATGATCATTCTTCCAGACCTGTGTCAACCACAGAACTTTTTTGCTTTCACTAGATAACTATTTTACCTTGTACCTAGGTGAAGAGGAATCATTTTCCCCTCTCACCTAGTCTTGTACTCTTTTTATGGGTGAGCTTTTTATGTCTCTCCATAGGGTATGGTTGAAATTATAGTTTCCTACAACTTTTGGGCTTAGGCTGGGTTGCCCCTATGTGCTCCCCTGTTAATTTCCCTCATGTATTTGGATGAGCTACAGTTCCTAAGTAGTAGAGAGGGATTATCATCCCCCTTTACATTTTACATAGTGAGCCAGCACACCCCACCTTATGTGGAGTGCTGGGGGATACAATGTATCCCCTGTCTTACTTACCTGGTAACACTTTGTTACAATTGCAGGTTTCACATGAATGGCTGGTGTCACTGGTTTTGCCTTCAAGACTTTTAGTCTTTATTACTCGCCTGCTGTTAAATCAGCCTCGGTAACGCACAGAAGCTCACCATTTTTCCGAAAATGGTGGGCTTCTTTTTTGACATTTCTTGTGTGCTTGCTGTTTCTGAAGTCTTCCCCTGCCATTCTAGGTGGGAACAACCTCAGCTGCAGTTTTGTCTTCGGTAGGAATCCCGTGGATTCACCGCCCAGGCTCCAGAGTGTCTGGAAAGGCGGGAAGCAAGGCAGCAGTCCAAAACTCTTCAGACATTTGTCTTCCACCCTGCCTGAAAGGGAACAACCCCCTGATTGGACAGCCAGACCTCCCCTTTCTGTAAAATGTAGAGAGAGAATGCAGAGGTTGTGCTGTAGTTCCTTATAAAAACTCTGAACCTGGAGGCTGCTGACAAGTCACCACTGGTAACAAAACTGAAGAGGATGATGAAGGAAACGTGGCTGAAATGATTTCCAGCGACCGGAAAGCCTGCTGTGTAACCAGAGCCTGATGTTACCCTTCCTTCCAATCAACCTGGGGACTCCGAAAATGATGACCCCGACCTACAGCCTGGCGAGACCCACTAGACGTAAGAAGACCTGCATTGTGAGCCATACCCAAGTTTTGCTGCGATCTTGCTGGTCTACAATACCCCAATACCCTTGGACCTTAATCCTTTGTGTTGTGCATTGTCTTCCAAATTCTGAATCTTGCTGAAACATTATGGGCACCCTGCTGCACCTCCAGAGCGTGAATCAAGTAAAAAAAAGTCCCTTCGTCAGAGTGCTGGGCCTTGAAAATGACGAGAATTCAACTAGCAATATTCTGTCTTCTTCTGTGCTCCTGGAAAAGGCACCAAAATCACAGAGCAGCATCCAGCAACAAGGAAACTATTACATGTAGCCTTCTTCCATGATCTCTGCTGCAAAAGTCTTTCCAAAGTCCTTTCTTCCATCTTCTTGACAAAGGAATCCATCGACCAGGTTTTTGCCTGCAGATCCTGAAATCTTCCTGCTGCAACTCTTCTTCTGTGCTGAGGTACTGTGTTGGCTGGGGTAATTTACCTACCTTAATCCTTTGTGATTTCTGTATAGCTGTGGGGTGTTTTCTGTGATTGGGAGGCCACTTATCCAGTTCACCCAAGCACACTGCGGAATCCTCCTAGGGTGCCTTCTCTGAAGTCCCTGGACCCTCAACTAACTTTAAAGTGAAATACTTACTTGTTTGAACAGTTTTCCTCTGACTTTGCCGACAACTGAACCCTATCTCACCATGCCTACAGCTGGCCCCCAGACCATTAGGGTCTCTCTTCTGCCTGTGAGTGAACTCATGCTATAGAATAAGGGAAGGACTGGATAAGAAAGGGGTTCTGCCCTGAAAAGAATAACAAGTGTTCAAAAGTTACTTACTTGTAAAGGAGTTGATTGGTAACCGTAACCCATAGTATATAGTTACAAAACTTTATTAACTACTGTCACAATCACACTAACTGGAAGGAAGAGAGATCGACACTCTCCCCCGAACCACGGAAGCCGAATGAACTTGACCCTCCCACCGTGGTTGGCACAGGCGCCTGAGTTAGGAAACAGGTCGCCACCTGGCAGCCAATGGGGGGGAAGAGGGGTTAGGGAGAGGTTGTGGATAGGGAGGGGAAATTAGGAACACCGGAAAGAGGGTAAGGAACTCCTAAGGTGGATGGGACTGGGGAAACACCAGGAAAAAACCCTACTCTAACTCACATAGAATGAACAGAACAATCACCTGCACAATTAACATATACCTGATTCCTGAATAGCACACCTTAATACATGTACTGTATCCTGCTCTGAAATATCATTCTAATACAACACATAAGCAAGCAATATGACCACACATAAGGGAAAGCTTCCCAAAATGATTAGACAATACACATGGCCCTTCGGGCAGCGTTAGCAACATACAACATAAATGCATTTCCTTTAGTTCCTGGCACTAGTGAAATGTCGTTGTCCATATGCAGTACTTCCTGCATTAACCCACACAAGATTGGCAAAGTTCTTGAATTATACGAGTAACAAACACACTTTCGTTTTTTCACACTGATTGAATTCAAAGTGATTAGGGCGTTACTTATCTCAGGTCTGGGGAGCCCGTGGGACTTCCCAGACAAATAGTGAAACAGCGGTAAATCATTCCAAGCAGTTCAGGAAATATATTGCCCTCACGATTACTTATCTTGAGTCTGGGGTGCCCCGTGGGACTTCCCAGACGAAGAACAGCAAGCGTTGTCTCTGCCGGCTACTCAGTGCCCCTCCTGCTCCTACCGCACTGTGAACGCGTGCGATCAAGCGTTCCTCCTCTGCATCTCGTTTCGTCGCACGTGGACGCCTTCCTCCTGTTCCCGAACGTGGCAGCCTGACTCCTGCTCCCAATCAACAATAAGCCACACCTGCCCACCGCCATTGCCTGCCTTTAAGCTGCCTTGATTCTTGATGCAGTACAGCTGGCAAGGCGCGCACGGGCCAAACTACAAAATAACACAAAGGATGCTGGGAACTGAAGTTTCCTTGTCCTTCCAGCACATAATGTCTCAATAGGCGTATTTTAGCACTCCACGCCTGTGCCAACCCTGATTCCTGACATTACCTCCTCTTCCAGGGCTCCTCCCAGGACCTGGTTTACCTGGGTTGCATAAATGAAATTGTTTCACTAACCTGGGAGCATGAACCTCTCTAGCTGGTTCCCAAGAACAATCCTCAGGGCGTAACCTTCCCAATGGATCAAATACCATAGTTGTCGATATCTTTTTCTGGAATCCACAATGCGTTTTACTTCATATTCCATGTTCCCATCTTTCACTATGGCTGGGGGTTTCTTCGTAGTTGTCCCTGGAGCTGCGGGTTTAAGCAAAGAAACATGGAATACCTGGTGTATTTGTAGAGTTTTAGGCAAACGTAGTTTCATAGCTGTTGGTGACACACATGCAATGATTTCATAAGGTCCAATAAATCTAGGCATAAATTTACGAGATCCAACTATGGAGAGATTTCTGGTTGATAACCAAACCCTGTCTCCTGCTTTATAACGCGGACTCTCCTGTCGGTGTTTATCAGCATGTCTTTTATAGGCTTTCTTAGCCTGTTCCAAATTGGTGTGCGCCTTCTGTCGGATCTTGAGAAGCAACTGTTTTCGATCTTGCAACACAGGTAGATTCTCCACTTCAGGTAAATGTTCTGGTATCATATTTTGCTCATACCCAAATAAGCATTCATTAGGAAACATACCCAATGACGTGTGCAGTGTATTGTTATATGTAAATTCAGCCAACCAGAGTGCCTGTACCTAAGACTCTCGGCCATCACCTAAATAGCCTCTCAAATATTGTTCGAGTGTTTGGTTGACCCGTTCTGTCTGACCATCAGTTTGGGGATGATAACTCGTAGAGAGAGCACAGTTGATTCCCAACATGCGACAGAAAGCTCGCCAAAACCGTGAGGTGAATGGAGGTCCTCTATCTGAGACAATACTTTTTGGCAAACCATGTAGTTTAACCACATGTTGAAGAAACAACTCCGCTAACCTGCCTGCTCCAGGTATTCCTTCACAAGGAATGAAATGCGCTTGTTTGGACAAGAAATCCACCACTACCCAAATAGTGTCAAACTGCTTATCAGGTGGAAGGTCGATAATGAAATCCATTGATATATGGGTCCATACCTTCTCAGGAGTGGGTAATGGTTGAAGTAACCCTCTTTTCTTTACATGATCTGCTTTGTTTCTCATACAATTCTCACATTTTAGTAGATAGTTGCTCACATCCTGTCTCAATGTAGGCCACCAAGAATACTTTTCTAGCATAGTTTGCATTTTTCTTTGACCAGTATGTCCTGCTAATGGAGAATTATGACCCCAATATAATGCTTTTTTCTGTACTTCTTTAGTAGGTAGAAATAATCGGTCTTGATGGTACGGCAACCCATGCCGCACCTTTCTTTCTGGATGACTTTCCCGCCACTTCTGGAGTTGCCGAGGTGGTAATGCTCTCTTGACCTCCCCAATTAAGTTGGTGGTAATTGCTCCAATGACTTTCTCTGAGGGAATAATTGCTCTTACTTCACTCTCCACACTCTCCAAATTTTGCTGCCTAGACAGTGCATCTGCTTTGCCATTATTCTTTCCTGGCCTGAAGGTTACTACGAAATCAAATTAATTGAAATACTGAGACCAGCGGAGTTGTCTGGGACTAAGTTTGTGAGCAGTCTTAAAGTATTGCAGATTCTTGTGATCAGTCACCACTACTACCTGATGCTTGGCCCCCAATAGGTAATGTCTCCATTCTAGAAAGGCTGATCGAATAGCTAACAACTCCTTATCCGTGATAGAATAATTCTGTTCACAACCCGATAACTTTCTAGAATAAAATGCCACTGGATGCCACACTCCCTCCCTATCCTTCTGTGACAAAATAGCCCCCACCGCCAAGTTACTAGCATCAGTTTCCACCTTGAAGGCTTGACTTGTGTCTGGATGTCTCAACACTGGTGGAGTGGTAAAAGCTACCTTTAAAGTCTGAAAAGCCTTTTCTGCTTCAGAACCCCAAACAAATGGTGTTGCCTTCTTAAGCAATCGTGTAATTGGCGTTACAATAGCTGAAAAATTACTAATAAAACGCTGATAGAAATTGGCAAATCCTAGAAATGATTGAACGTCCTTGATACATTGAGGAGGTGGCCAATCTGTTACAGCTTGTACTTTCTTTGCATCCATTACTACACCCTCTGGAGTGAGAATAAACCCTAGAAACTCCACCTGCCTAGTGTGAAAAGCACAGTTCTCCAATTTTACACAGAGCTGATACTCCTGTAACCTCTGAAGCACTGCCCTCACATGCTGAACATGTTGTTCTGGTGAAACTGAATAAATCAAAATGTCGTCAATGCAAACTATGACAAACATCAATAAAACCTCTCAAAACTTCTTGCATAAAGAATTGAAATGCCACAGGAGCATTGCATAATCCAAACGGCATGACCAAGTATTCAAATAAACCAAACTTTGTCCGGAATGCCGTCTTCCACTCATCCCCCTCCCACACTCTGATCAAGTGGTATGCCCCCCTTAAGTCCAATTTCGTGTATATTTTTGCCGCCCGCACCTGATCCAATAATACTGAAATTAGAGGTAAGGGAAACCTATTCTTGATGGGCACCTTATTCAATGCGCAGCAATCAATTCAAGTTCGTAATGTCCCCTCTTTCTTAGGGACACAAACAAGGGAGAGGAGACAGGGGACGTGGAATGTCTAATGAACCTCTTCTCCAGCATTTCATCCAGATACACTCTTAAATGTTCATTTTCCGTTTCTGTCAGGGCGTAGATTCTGCTACAAGGCAACTTCGTCCCCTCCAATTCAATGACACAATCATATGGTCTATGGGGTGGTAGTTGCTCTGCCCCACCTTTGTCAAATACTTTTGCGAACTCTCGGTATTGCAAGGGAATCCCTGCTTCCACTGCTCCTACCACTTGATCCTTTCTTTCTTGATCAACCAACCGTCCCGGAGGTTCCATCTCAGATATCATGTGTCCTTGACACTTCTGCTCTGTAAACTCTACAGTCTGTTTTTCCCAATCAATCCTGGGATTATGTTGCACTAACCAGGGCATTCCTAAAATTAAACCAAACTGTGGTGCAGCTATTAAATCAAAAGCAATGTCTTCTCTGTGACCTGATGCAAATGTCATCTGTAATTTATGCGTTTGTTGTTTGATAGGACCAGATACTAACGGAGAACCGTCCACTGATTGGACCCCTTCCACTCTTGGTTTATCTTGTACAGGTAGTCCTAACTGGTGGGCCAATGTAATGTCCACAAAATTACCTGTGGCCCCTGAATCCACCATAGCCAACACCACTTGCTTAGACATCGCCCAACATAACGTTACCAGAATATACAAATGAGATGTCTTGCTCCCAACTGTATTTGCCACTAATTTGGGGAACCTTGCTTCCTTCGGGCCTGTCACCTGAGTTCCCCCTAAGGTCGGCCCAACTCTTTTCCCGCTTCCTTCTTGCCTTGTTCCCCTCCAAGATTCTTTTGCGGAGTATTAGGACAGGTACGAATAAAATGACCTGCCTGTCCACAGTACAAACACAATTTATTAAGTTTCCGTTGTTCTTTTTCTGCCTCAGATAACGGACCTCTGATACTACCAATCTGCATTGGTTCCACATCGCTACTCCTTCCTCCTCTACTCCTGTCCAATCTCACAAACTGGACTGCTTCTGGTTTCTTCTTGTCTCCCCTTCTCTCATTCATTCTATGATCTAACCTAAGGGATAGGTCTATCATCGCTGTACAAGTACTGGGTTGCGGTTCTACCTGCGCAATGGCATCTTTCATTTCCTCCCATAGCCCTTGATAAAACAGTACCATCTGTTTTGCTTCTGTCCATTCAGTTTCAATCACTAATCTATTGAACTGTGTCACATATGTAACCAAATCTTGTGATCCCTGTCTTAACCCTAACAACTCTTTGTCTTGGGCCAATGAAACCTCCCGTCTATCAAACAGTCTACCAAATTCTCCTAGAAAATTATCCCAGTTATATAACAAGGGATCATCTTTCTGTACTAAGAACATTGCCCAGGCTGCTGCATCCCCTGTCAAATAGGATATTACAAAAGCGGTTCTGGCTTGGATGGTCTCAAACGCCGCAGGTTTGCATAAAAAATGGAGTCTACATTGGGTAAGAAAGGTCATGTATTTCCTAGGATCCCCTCAAAAACGTTCTGGTGAGGCCAATGGTACACTACTCGGTGGTTGGACAATGACCGTAGGATTGCCCCTAATGGAAGTGCCCTCCGTAGTGGAGGTACTGGGCCCCTCCAAAGGGGTACCTTGCGCTACCAACCCTTGTACCGGGGCTTTCAAGGTGGTAGCTTCCTGCCTAGCATGTGCTAATTCCAACTGAATATCCTGTAAAACCTTTAGCACATCCGCTAAAGGTGGAGGTGTCGGGTCAATTTGGCTTAGGTGGCTGTGAGTATCCCAATTTGGGGGTGGCTTATTATGTCACAATCACACTAACTGGAAGGGAGATGGACACTCTCCCGCGAACCACGGAAGCCGAATGAACTCGACCCTCCCATCGTGGTTGGCACAGGCGCCTGAGTTAGGAAACAGGTCGCCACGTGGCAGCCAATGGGGGGAAGAGGGGTTAGGGAGAGGTTGTGGATAGGGAGGGGAAATTAGGAACACCGGAAAGAGGGTAAGGAAACTCCTAAGTTGGATGGGACTGGGGAAACACCAGGAAAAACCCTACTCTAACTCACATAGAATGAACAGAACAATCACCTGCACAATTAACATATACCTGATTCCTGAATAGCACACCTTAATATGTGTACTGTATCCTGCTCTGAAATATCATTCTCATACAACACATAAGCAAGCAATATGACCACACATAAGGGAAAGCTTCCCAAAATGATTAGACAATACACATGGCCCTTCGGGCAGCGTTAGCAACATACAACATAAATCCATTTCCTTTAGTTCCTGGCACTAGTGAAATGTCGTTGTCCATATGCAGTACTTCCTGCATTAACCCACACAAGATTGGCAAAGTTCTTGAATTATACGAGTAACAAACACACTTTCTTTCGTTTTTTCACACTGATTGAATTCAAAGTGATTAGGGTGTTACTTATCTCAGGTCTGGGGAGCCCGTGGGACTTCCCAGACAAATAGTGAAAGAGCGGTAAATCATTCCAAGCAGTTCAGGAAATATATTGCCCTCACGAGTACTTATCTTGAGTCTGGGGAGCCCCGTGGGACTTCCCAGACAAAGAACAGCAAGCATTGTCTCTGCCGGCTACTCAGCGCCCCTCCTGCTCCTACCGCACTGTGAACTCGTGCGATCAAGCGTTCCTCCTCTGCATCTCATTTTGTCGCACGCGGACGCCTTCCTCCTGTTGCCGAACGCGAACGCCTGCCTTTAAGCTGCCTTGATTCTTGATGCAGTACAGCTGGCAAGGCGCGCACGGGCCAAACTACAAAATAACACAAAGGATGCTGGGAACTGAAGTTTCCTTGTCCTTCCAGCACATAATGTCTCAATAGGCATATTTTAGCACCCCACGCCTGTGCCAACCCTGATTCCTGACAATTACCTTAGATGTGTTTTGCCATTCTGGAAAGTAAATATAGGATTTACTTACCTTGAATAAGCTGTGTGCCTTCTTAAATAAGTATTCTCAAAGTCTTACTTTGCTTAGAAACTCTTGTTCCATTCAAACAGACAGTAGACAGGTTAACTTATTCACCTGTGAATTGGGTCCCCTTTCTTCTCAACCGTAATGCTGTTGGTTTCACTTGCTTATTCCTGTTAGGATACTTGTATGAGTGCCCCCAATTGGGTCTTGCTTACCCTGACTGGCTGTTAGCCTGTCCAGAATAAGTCTGCCTTAGGTTATACTTACTTTTTAAGTTGCTGATAGCTCCTTTAAAAAGTATATAGGTTTTACTTACCTTGTGTTAGCCATGCGCCATCCTAGTTATTGCTTGCCTGAATCTGTGTTCAACTGATCTACAAAGCAAACTGTTATAGTATATTACAACATTAGGTTTCACCTGGATAGAAAAGCTGTGTGCCATCTTGAAAAGTGTTATGAGATGTAGCTAACCTTGGTCTGCCTTGAGCAATCCAGAAATAGTGTAATATGTTCTTACTGATCTTAGACTCTGTTTCACAGAGCTAAAAGGTAAGTGTAATTGTAGATTACACCATAAGGTCCAACTCCCCTAGTATAACTGTTTTCTGGAGTCCGAGTTATAGGTTTTTACTCTTCCTGGAATAGGTGTTCCACTATTCTGAAAGGTATATTGGCCACTTGATTTATTATGTGATTTCTTGCTGAGCGTCATGGTACAACTGCTAGGCTCTGCTACCCTGTATTACTGTAAGTAATACCAAAGTAACTATTGGTTTTGACTTCCCTAGAACTACTGTTAGGTGTTCCAAATAAGGTTATATCTATTTGTATTTGTATTTATTTGTTTATATAGGGCTTTACACCAAAACGCTGCACAATTGAACAACTTGGAACATAAAACAATATAACGGTAGAAGCAAATTAAAGTTATGAATCAGTCAACAAAACAGTAAGAAGAGCAATGAAACTGAAGGGAATAGGGAGAGTAGGGCAGTAGGACTATGAGGGAGAGGTAGGGAGGAGAACGAGGAGAGAAGGCGAAAGGGTAAGAGTGGGGTGGTTGGGGAGTGGAGGGAGGAATCATGGGGATTTGCTTTGATATGCGCACCTTCAAGCATAGTGTTGTGTTTTTATAATTGTGGCTATATATAACGTGATTGGACTTACCCCCCCCCATGATTTATCCATGCCTACTTGTATTTAAATAAACCATTTATTTTTACAATACATAGTGTTTCAGTGTTTCTTTGGACCATTTGTATTACAATTCCTTTGTACTGATTCTACAGTCTCCTATCCCTCCAAAGATAAGCCTGTCTGCTCTGTCTATGATACCATGAACTCAGGTGGTAGAGCCTACTAAGAGTGGAGTCTTGTACTGACTCAGTTGAATGGTTTTAGTAAGCCCTTAGTTGGACTTCAGAAACACTTTCCTGACAGTTCCTCGATTCAGTGTTCTCTTTGGAGCAGTTCAAAGTTCTCAAAGTTGGGATTTGTATGTATGTATGCTGTAAAGATTAATTTTAGGTTTGTTTAACATTTGATTTGTTTGAAGGGAGGATGTGAGGGGTATACAGGAGGTAAATTAGTGTTGCAAGTTTTGTTTTGGAAAAGAGGTAGTGGGCACAGAGATTCATCTGCACTATTTTGCATGATTTCTCGATTTGTTAGATGTAACTAATGAAGAGTATACAATGTAAAAAAGGTGCTTCTTGCAACAGTGTTCTCGAAGTCCTGGACCTGGACCCTACAGTCTTAAAAAATTATCGTCCTGTGGCTAATCTGTGCTGGCCCACCAAAACCTTGGAAAAAGTGCTTTGTGGCCAATTCCAGGCTTTTCTATACAGCAATGGACTACTGGATGAACTCCAGTGCGGTTTTTGATCCAAACATGGGACGGAGACTGCACTGCTGGCTGTCCAGGATGATCTACTGGAGGCTGCGGATAGAGGGCAATCGACTGTATTGTTGATGTTGGACCTATCCGCAGCCTACGACACGGTAGACCATCAGATCATGCTCCAACTTATAAGAAAAGTTGGGAAAGCATCGAAATTAGTGGTGGAATGGTTAATTTCCTTCCTAGAGGACAGGAACCCAACAGGTCACCCCAGGGGTTTTGGCTTCGAGATTATGTGGTTAAGCTGAAGAGTGCCACAGAGTTCATCAATTTATCTATTGACTTTATATAACTTACATAATCGCCTGGTGCTCAACATACTGAGGAGGCACGGACTGAGGTTGCACTCCTATTCCAACGATACCCAAATCTATATGGAGACAGAGAATATTGAATAGGCATTTGAGAAGATTAATTAATACATGGGAGGGATCAAGAGATGGATGGCAGATAACCAGTTGCAGTTGAATGCAATGAAAACTGAGTTAATATCGTTTGGGCCAGAAGGAAAAATGACTGTGGAAAGACAAATGCCACCTCCCTTGATACTAGGTGAGGAACTTCAGTATTTGAAGGAAGTCAAAAACCTTGGGTGTCTTTGCCAAAGAGAAGACAGTGCATCATTCACTGTGTACGCTGAGGAAAGTGCTTCCATTTGTTCCAAAGGAAGACTATGCAGTGTGATAGGGGCAATGAAAAACTCCGATCTTGACTACTGTAATAGTCTGATGGCGGGGATTCCAGCAAACCAGATTAGTAGATTACAGAGGGCCCTGAATGCAGTGATTAGGCTGATTGGCCATCTAGGGAAGAGGGACCATGTCTCGGCCTCACGCAGATCGCTACACTGGTTAATGGTGGAAGACCGCATTATATTCAAAGTGGCCTGTCTGATGTACAGATGCATCAATGGACTTGCACCGGAGTACCTTATTGCCAGGGTGGGCCGACATCATCCAACAAGAGATTTACGCTCAGGAGATAAATGGTTGATGTTCGTACCTCGGGCTAAACGGGTGTCCAGGGGGGACAGGAGGTTTGCTGTATTCGGCCCCAAACTGTGGAACTAGTTACCACTGGAAATTCGAGCATGCCAGACTATGGAAGTGTTCAGAAGGAGGCTAAAAACCTTTCTGTTTAAATAAACTAGATGAGTGGTAGACCACATGGAACACTTATACATTCCACTCCTTTTGGATAATTATTGTTTGCGCCCAAATGCAGTTAAGTCTGCTTGGTGCACTTAAGACATTTTCAAAATCAAATCAAATCAAATGGAAGTCGTGATCGCTACATAAGTTTGAAAAGTTAATTTTAGGACTGTTTAATGTTTGATTTGCTTTAAGGGTGGATGTGAGTGGGTATAAAGGAGGTAGAGTACTGTTAAAAAGCAGTGGACATGGAGATAAATGTGCACTGTATCACATGATTTCTCGATTCGTAAGATGTGAATAATGAAAAGTATATAATGTGAAAAAGATCATGTTTATTTTCCAAAAGCATAAGACATATGACTATTACTTCGAGTACTTTGATTCTTAATTCAGGCTGTACATTTGTATATTAGGAGTTGATGGTGTTGAGTTAACGTGATGTTTATTTGAAAAAGAGTTCAGGAGGATTTGGCAGTGGTGTAGCTATGTTTTATTAAGTTCGTGGAAGGGGGAGCTAGCCAATCAGGATGCTTGGACCGCGGGCTGTATTCTCTGCAAGGAGCAAAGGGTGTTTAATTAAAAATCAAATGTGAGCTTGCAGTGTACCATGCAGTACTTTCTGAAGTCTCTTTCTTTTTTGATGATTTCACAGTCATCAATAACAACTTAACAAGCGCATGGTGCTAAGCAAATTTAATTTAAAAAAATGTAAAAAATAAAAATTGGACCTTGCGGTGTGGCATTGTGCTGTGTTGTATTTTCTGAAGATCATTTATCTGTTGCTGATGTCACAGTCATCAACTGAGAAAATGGATTTCAGAAACTAGGGCATGGTTTGATGATGTAACGGTCATCCACAGAGAAAATGGATTTGAGGAACTAGGGTGTGATGGTGAGGTGTGCCACAAGGCAAGTGTGTGTTTTCGTCCAATTAAATACCCTTGGCACCTGCATGGTGGTAAGGGTCTTCAATAAAAAAAAAGATCTTTCTTTGAACGTTTATGGTAGTTCTGAAAAGAACTGTTGTGGGGTTAATGAGGAGATGGGGTTTCATTTTTTTATAATTACGGGTCAGGTAAAAACAAACCTAATAAAATTAGCAAAAAACCCTTAAAACACAAAAATAAACTAGCAGAAAGTTTGAGCCTGCTCCCAGCAGGAATCCTCAATTGCCTCAAAAGTTATTGCATTTAGTTCTAGTTGCATACACCACTTCCTGCAGGTGAAAACGCAACCTACTGGAGACCTGCATTGGTGTGGCGGGTCCAACGCTGAGGAATCAAAGGTGACACTCCCATCATTGGTGGCAGTGGAAGATGGAAGAGGTCAAACAGATGACACAGCTGAGGATGATGGTCATGCTTCCTCCTGTGGCATTGCAGGTCCAGCAATAGGTTGCAGGGAATTACAACCAAGGCGGATTGCCTTTTGCTGGAACCTTCTCCTGAAACATTCATCCCCTTGCTGCCAGTGGTAACGGTTCAGAGGGTTGTTGAATGCCATCATACCCAGGCTTTGTGCAGGGACTGTGAACAATCCTCTCCTCCAGACCTCGTCGCAAAATATACATATCCCTTCTTGAAGTCGGATAGGGGAGTGTCTTCAGCAACCTTAAAGTACTGCCAGCAGAGGGAAGGCGTGAAGCTCCTGTGGTGGTATTTCTTGGGTGAAGCTGGCTGCTCTACCCTCTCAATGTCTTCCAGGTCTTCATGGACAGCGACAAGGTTGATTTCTTAATCCGTGGGGGGTGCCTCAGATGTTGTGTCACCTTCTCCAGAAAATATTCAAAAACAAAAAAAACTGTAAATTAAAAGAAAAAAGCATTACAAAATCCTTAAAAAGGGAATAAAAAAACAAAAACGAATATAAAACAGATGTAAAACAAGGTACACCAAAGGGAAAACACAAAGGGAAAAGGTTTGGATATGAAATGGTACCAATGAGCAAATTAGATCGACAAAGTGTTCACTTTACATGAACTTTCTCCAAAGCAATAAGGAAATGTAAGGATCTCTGCAATATATTTATGGGATTCACAATCTGTGTGTGTATGAACAAATTAGCTCTCAAATTTCATACCTTGCACCCGCCAATCCGTTTGCAGAATTATTTTATCTGTCAATCGAAAATCAGAAAGACAATACCTTGTATTTTGCTCCATTTTTATTGAACCGTTTCCAAAATAGTGCAATTATCAATCTTTTTTGATGTGCCTACATTCTCCCTTCACATAAAATACAGTTTTTTTATTTTATTGGGTGTATAGGTAGTTCTTGACCTGCATTGTTGTTCAATGTACTCCTCCTCGTCTGAATAATTCAGAACATTGTGACTTCCCGATTCACATAGTGTCTTGATAGCTTTCCTTTTTTGTGAATTCTCGATCTCAATAGTCAAAGACATAGAAATTGCTCATGAATCTAGATCTCCTATCAGCATGTCCCTCTTCCCCATTCCAAGTATTTTCTTAGTATTCAATCAGTCATATTTTGGAGAAAAAGTAATTCATATTTATAGTGTAACGAATCTCAGGATGTCGTCACTGCCTCCAGGGGGGAAACCCCTTCCCATGAGGTCCGGGAGATGAGGCTGCTACCCCATAGTGCCTGCCTGGGGCTGGTACGCTGTGGTTGGATCTCATGGGGAGGGAAACTCCTTATGGGACGAGGGAGGACACCTTGGGAGAAATGCAGTATAATTCCTTTACTCACCAAACTCCCTCGCCCTGTTACCCTGCACAGGACATAATAATCTCACACACTTCCATGTATGTCTGAAGAAAAGACGTGGTCACTTCCACAAGACAATGAGACAAGGAAAAACATGGAGTACAGGGATGACTATAGTACTGGAAAGAGGAAGAAGTGCAGGGTAATGTTGAATAATCCATCAAACCACTACAAACACACTAGTCCATTTATGTCAAGCAAAACAGAAATGAACATAAAAAGGGATGAAGTCTTGATGAGCAGTAGAGGAGATGGGACGCTGATGGTACCAAGAGCAGGATGCTTACCTAGTGAAAGAGATGTTCCTGAGGCATTTGTCGCAGCCAAACACCCAAGAGGAGTAGAAACCTGAGCTCCCAGCCAAATGGGAAGCCTGGAGCGAGTGGAGAAGCCAATACATGGCGCTCAGAGGCCGGGTGTCAGCGCAGAGCCACCGTAGTCCCTGGAAGCCAAGAAGGCCCAAAGCACCTCCAAACAACTGAAGACTGCCGGTAAGCTCTCCAGAAAAGGTCCGGGAGGCCACAACAGATGGCAGGACGACTAAAAATAAGAGAATCCCGAAGGCAAGTCTGGGACCCGCACCCACAAATCTAATCAAGGCCTCCAAAAGCAATCTTTATAGTCACAGTACCTGGTAGGATAGTGTACCAGGCTGGCTGTGACCAACAAAGTAGTAGTAGTAAAGCGAGAAGAACAACAATACGGAAATACGGAAAAGGCAAGTCTGAGATTCCCACCCGTATGAAGAGAGGCAAAGCAATCTATAGTCACAGTCAATGTTGCCTCTAAGCTGTGCGCATGTGCGCTTGCCCAGCTTCCTGTAACGCTCACCTGATTCTCGCAGAGGCGCCGGTCTTGACTGGGCGACTACCGTATCTTCAAAGGTGATGTGTAGCACCCGGTTGGCTCTTTGGGCTGGACCTCTGTGCACTGTATGCCTGACGTGTAGAGTAAGATGTCTGCAGATAGAAAATATGGGGTTAATGAACTGGGGTTATTGGGGTGTCCCTATCTCTTTCCTCTTCTCCTCTCGACCCCCAAAGGTTAACGCTCTCACCTTAGGTAAGTGAATGCCGAGCTCTCCATCTGCCTCGGGGCAGGGTGCTGTAACCAGTTTCTTCACTGGATAGGTAGCGCAGGCCTCTTGACTTCAGAGGACTGCTGTCCGTCGTTTACTGCACGAACGGTAAGTTTCGAGTCATTCAAATGTCTTTAAAGTCTTTAGTAATGATGTCTCTTGTTTTGCAGGGTTCCGGCGATGGCGGATGACGGGCTGAAGTGAGTTGAAGATGGAGCCCGTGTGATGAATAGAAGCGCCTGGAAGCACGTAAGTAAGCGCTTGTTGCCTGCTTCACTATGCGCTCTAACTGTCTTTTTATTTTGCAGGTACGAGTTCGGAGCGGCTGCAGGGTGCCGGAATACCCACTGGATTAGATGTGGAAAGGAGTAATGGCACGTGAGTATTAAAGTTCCCCAATGTCTTTAAACGCACCTTGTTTTGTCTTTCAGATGCGGGATGCAGCGGCGAAGGCCTCCGGAGCGTGCGAAGAGTTGGTAAACTTTTGTCTTTCAGATGCCGGAATGCAGTGTGAAGACCTCCGGAGCGCACGAAGAGTAGGTAAGCCTTTGCCTTTCAGATGCCGGAATGCTAACCTGTTCTTTCTTGTCTTTATAGGTGTTGCTGAAGACTGGATTCAGGATGGTAAGCCTTTGCCTTTCAGATGCCGGAATGCTAACCTGTTCTTTCTTGTCTTTATAGGTGTTGCTGAAGACTGGATTCAGGATGGTAAGCCTTTTTCCTTAGGCCCAGGACCGGATGCAGAAGACACGATGAGCGTTCTGCTGCAGAGGTTGCAGAATAACGCAAAGCAAGATTCATCCACCGGGTGTGGTTTAAATAGCCTCCTGTAGTGCTTAGGTGTCTCCTTCCACAGCCACGCCTAAGTAAGAAAAGAGTTCCTGGTAAGAAAAGAGTTCCTGCCTTCCAGAAGAGTTCCAGTGTTCTGAATCTAGGGAGTGGCTCCAGCCCCACCCAACAGGAAAAGTAGTTCCAAACAGAAGAGGATCAGAGGCTCAACTGGCAGGCAAGTAAGCAGCATGGTCTGCTGAAGGTAAGTCCACCCAAGCATTATGAGCCCGGCGCTTCCAGCGCTGGGACTGGGCATATTTATGAGCCTGGTGCCACTGGCGCCAGGACTGGGTCCAAAAGGTCCCAATTGGGACTGGTTGGCACTCGGAACCTGGGTTATGGATCTGCTTCCAAGGGAGTTGGGAAAACCCTGACCTTTTGGAAGCAGAGATCATGACACTTCCTTTTGGGTGCCGCTCAGAAGATTTTTAGCAGCAAACACAGACAATTCTCACCTATTCAAAAAGATTTAATAAGGCACACGCCACAGTAATTACCTGAAAGTGTCTTTAAATTAAGCAACTAGTCTTGATATTCTGCTCATTTGCATTACACTACTATGCAAGGGTGACTGTAAACACCTAAAATCCCTAACAGCAAAATACACACACAAGAGGTTAAAAACAAATATGAAAAACTGGCTCCATGAACAGAAGAATCGAAACAAGACATGCCTGCACACATTAACCAAATAATGTTCCCTCCCCACCCATGACCCCTAAACCTGACTACCACACCTTTACTTTGTGACTCTAACTTCGGCTCCAGAACACACTAAAATACTACCAGACAACGTTGACTATTTCTCTCTTGGCTTTGCGAAAGGTTAGCAGACTTGTACCTAAATCCACTTGTTTCATGTTTGTTGTAACATGAATTACGGTCACGCGCCAACATTTCTGTTACTCATTGCGCCTTACTAAAAGCATCACCCACACTATCTAATCTAACTACCAGCTCAAATATCGGATACTGACTGTAAGGAAGTAGGCTACTTGGATGTGTAACCTTATCCCATACTTCCTCTTTTTTTTACATATGTCATGTTAGTGCTTTGAAGTGGCCCCCTTGCAAGTTAACGCATTATAAAACTCAAATATTAATTTGCCCTCTAAAGATTTTGAGATAAAAAATGTGATGCTCAGCATCTCCTATTTTAGCATTACTAACATTACCATATAAGTGGATAGGAACATTGCAATATCATTTACTTAGCCTACAAGGGATAATAGGTATGGACTATGCCGCTGACTACTCGTCCATAGTATTAGGGCACCGGATATTCAGACAGGAGATTGCTTTTCACATAATCTGTATCGTTTCCAAGCGTTCAGAGTTCCTTTGTGCATATACCTTCACACATTATATGTTAACTCGCTTCTATACAAAAAACATTTCACTGAGCACTTGTGTAATCCTACAGAATCATATAAGGGCGGGGTATGTTGCAAACAATCTAGTATGCACTGCAGAAGAATTGTGTACATGCAGAGTCATGAGATTCTTAAAATGCACATAATATGTTGAGGCATTAAATATGCCTTGCTTGCAAAGTATTGTAGGTCTGTAAATATCCCAGTGAATGTTTACTGATACAATCCTTAACTTTTTACAGTGCTCTATCAACTAGTATTGGAGGCTAGCACAGGGGCTGGGGAAGGCTATGGGTGGAAGAGCACAGGTAATCACTCCTTGCGGGTGATGAACAAAGCAGCACATTTAAAAAACCAAGGCAGACGTTTCTAGACAACAGCACCTTCTTTTTCTTTCTATGCTCAGCTGCTGAGGGCCTTTCAATATAACCTTGTGTTGTGTGTATCGTCTCTAGCAGCTCCCTGAATTTTATTTAACTGATCAGAAACAATTACAGAAGAGGGATCCATAGTTACAGAAGGCGGCACTAAATCGATGCTATTAACTTAAAAGGCATATATATGTGATTTTCTTCAGTAAGGCTCTTATTTAATTGTATCTAGGCGGTGGTGCGGAAGGGTGGGCAAAACGATACACTTTATTGTGCGCCCTGTCATTTCACTTCCTATGTATGGGTACAAGCAGGGCTCTAATCAAATTCTGCTCCCTACATGCAGTCAATTGATTTTTCAGGGAGTAATAAAAGTAGGGATACTTTGTGCTTATTAAAAGATTAAAAAATATATTCAAATGTTTCACCATGGCTGGTACTTACCAGTAAGGTCATTGAGGAGTTTGAAGGTGATGTCCTGCCCGATTTCTTATATGATGTCATCAATGATGGCTTCTGGCATGTCCTAAGTGCAGAAAGTACAGTTAAATAGAAGCGCTGTACATGTTGCAAGCAATGTTCCCTCTAATTATTTTTCTCTATGTGCGGAACTGGTTGACTGTTGTGCGCACATTATTTTCCATGTGCGCAACTGACTAATGAGGTAAGCCACTTTGTGAGTTAGCATTGCAGCGTAACACTCACCGTGTCCAGTTCTTTGATGCCAGCTTACCTGAAACCAAGGACCTTCAGAGAGAGAAAGAACACTACGAAACTTACCTGAAACAGTATCCTGTCTTCAATCCAACGATGACTTCAGTTCCACTCACCTGAAGGTAGGAACTCCATCATCCGGCACCGCATGCATTCTGGAATACCATAACCTGGGAAGAGGAGAACGAAAGACAGCATTAGTAAGCGTTTACTCACGTTTCCTCCCGAATGAAGAAAGTCACACAATTCTTATCTGGGTAGCCATCTCCTGGTCAGTATCATTGCTGGAACATTACGGCGCTCGGTGAGGAACATCGCAACCTGCAAGGAGAGAGAAGACACAGGTTAGCAATATAAAAGGTGAAACAGCGCAGCGCATCGCGCATTACTCACCGGACAGCATCGCGCACACTGCGCTTTCGTCTACCGGCCCATGCTCATCTTCAAACTGCATGACAACACCAAAATACCTTTCCATACCTAAAAGGAAAGAAGCAAGACATTATTATTCGAACTAAACGGCACATAAGAACTGCATATAAAGACTGTAAAGCAGCAAACCTACGGAGTCGCAGCAGGCCTGGATTCCCACAGGTGGGCATGCACCAGTGAAGTAACTTGGTCGCTGCTCGCCCCCACATCTACGCACCCCTGCCACGAGGAGCAGGACGGGGAATCCACCTTTTACAACATTAAGGTGAGGAGAAGGCCCAAGGGGGAGGAAGGAGTTGAAGCCAAAGACAATCTGGTATTGAATCCAGCTCTCCTATATTGCAGACCCATCTTTAACCAGAGGAATTACCAAGGGACCGGGAGAGGGTTCGAGAGTGCAAATCATCCAACCAGGGCTGGGTGGCGTCCCCGTGGATACCAGGTGAGCGTAACAATCACTGGCTATGAAGGTTTTGCACTCAGACAATTAATTGCCATTTGCTGAATTGCATTCTGGTATTTATAGTTTCCCAGCAACAGCAACAGTGAGTTTCTCATCCCTGCAGTAACTGGGAATAACCCTGCTTTGCTTCAAAGTGAGGAAGGGGTCAGCCCACTAAGGCCATGTTGCCTAATATATGGGATCTCCTTAGAAGAACACTAAGAGAAACATGGCCTACGGAGGCTGGATGCTTCCTCGCTTTGAAACTAAAAAGGGTCAGTCCCAGTTACTGCATGGATGGCAGACAGGCCACGGTCCTGAATGCCATGTGTTTTCTTAGTTTTAAATATCTCTTAACAAACGACATCCGCATTTTTATAAAACAGAAAAAATTAAATTTAAAAAAAAAAAACACATTTATGCTGAACAATGCTTTCAGAGAGCCCTGACCTTGAGCATCACTTAACCATTATGCTACAATGATGTTATTGTTTGGATTTTCACAAGTTTCATACCTAGTCTTTTATCATTGAAAATATTAAATTATAGGCTAAGTATGAACTGTATGCCCTATGAAGAACCAACCCATTGTGACCTAGTGGTTAAATGCTGGGCCTCCAGCTCTGGCAGACCAGGACTCAGGGCTGTATGTTTTTTTTAAAGTTAACTAATTTAATTAAATTAAAAAGAAAAGCAATGCAGGTGGGAGGTGGCGAGGTTTGTTGCAATGCAGACCTGTGATCTTATTTAGCATGAGGCATTTAGACGTGGCTGCAATGTAAGCCACGTCCAAACATCCTTTGTGGCAAAATCAAAGCGCCAGAATGGCTTTCGCGCAGAAAAGGGCCCGCCAAAATGGCTACTGCATTCGAATGCCCACGTAAAATCGGACCACGCCAATATGATGGCGCCAAAAAGGGAGTCTACCGCTTGGAGAACGCTGCTTTTACCAAAGTGTGTGCTCCATGACAAAAAATGTAATCTCACTGCACATTGCCCAAAAACATTGTGAGTTCTCACAGTTTAACATCTCATAACACACGGCATCCGCATTATTGTTTTTTAAACCGTGCTTCTGTCAGTCCTTGAAAGGTTTGCACTCAAGGGACCATTTTTTTTGCCTTTTGCTGAATTGCATTCTGGTATTTGTAGTCTCACAGTCAAGATGGGGGGAATAATGCCACAATTCTACACGTTTTGCCCAACATAGTTCTATAAGGATTTATATATTTGAGTGACAATATGGTATCTGTATGTTTAAAGATAGCTTTATAAAGCAGAGCACTGTTTAAAGTCGGACATGGGGGTGAGGAGGGTAAAAGATGAGAGGGCAAGTAAGTCATGAGTATTTGCCCACGATGTGGCAAGAGAGCTTGCAATCCTGGACACTGGTGCAGTTATATTCCCCTGATTGTGGCTGCTTTTCAGGGCACAAGTAAAAAACACATGGAGGTGAAGAGTAATTTTTTTTCAGAGGGTGGGTGCAACCCCTTGGGTTTTTTTAGGTTAGCAAGCTTGCTCAAGTATTTGGCTATCAGGATTTTACTCAGGTGGTCATGTTCCCAGTGCAGACGCTTACTCAGAAGGCCACAAGTACTTGTTTCGTATTGGGATTTAGTTTTCCAGGGAACATTTCATGACAGATTGCAGAGTTTTAAAGGTGAGCACTTTTTATACTTTGACAGCATATTATTGGGAACATTTCCTCTCTTAGTATATTTTTCTGATGTTCACTACTTTTTTTTTTAAAAGTCCAATGGTATTTTGTCGCATGCACTTTCGTCTAAGGAGTAGCTCTGTATTATTAAGGTAATTATGTATGGACTAACAAAACTCTAGAAATTCAAGGAAAATACTTTAGCTGCAGGGACGTTAAGGTGAAAACTTAATGCAACAAAACCCTGGAAATTCTGCTAAAGCCACTTTAACTTTATGGCCCCTGTTGCGCAGACTATGGCCACAATAATGATATCACAGATCACATCACTGATGACATCACTAATTACATTACAACAGTAACAGGCATTAAGCATGGCCTTCAGCCATGGTCAGTGTGCATGTGAGTGGAAGGAGGGGGCACTTGAGACCCCCCACCCTTATTCCTACGCTTCCTGGGTAGGCCCAGTCATGGCTGCTTTGGGTCCAGGGCCCCGGTGCACTCGTGCGGGAACACCTTTAGGAACCGTGACACTTTTGTACATGAATGCCTCCAGGTGCTGCGATACCCTTATGTCCACCCATGTATGACAAGATCCAGGGGTGAATACGACTATTTTGTAAGTTACTGACTCCATTTTAATAAATAGCTATTAAGGCTTCACTCCAGCTTGCAGCCATCTCCGCCAAGCGCATACAGAAAGCGAGATCCTTCCCCCACCTCCTCCCCTCTGCCGCCCGTGTAACTGCTTGGTTCCCATGAGAAGGCTGGCTGCGAGAACGCAACAAAATCCACACTATCATTTGCCTTCCGACTCCCTTCACTGACTCAGATACAATCCATTGCAAAGGCCAGAGCAAAAAACCATCCGTCTCTGTAAACCTGCCCCAAGCCCCACAGACCCCGGCCATAAAAAACATAATCCCTGTGCACTCTAGGGCAAAGTCAACAGTTGGAAAAGACCCTTAAACCAGCGAACCTATTTTTCCCTTTGATACAGATAAAAGCAAGCATGCTTTCTCAACCTGCTGATAGACTAAGAAAGCCTATGAGTAAAACAATGTAAATATATACATGTGTGTAACCGAAAACTTCCTATGCTACCTCGCCATGTTGAAAGCATAACACATGTCAACCTATAACTCCGAGATATTCATAACACTAATTACGATGGTTAACAAAATATAGATCTATACGTATTTGCACAATGCTACCTCATTTTTGACAAAGCTGAATGTAGTTGCAAGTATAATGTTGGAGAAGTATGATACATAAGGTAGTCACTCCTAGATGGTACTCTCATACATCTTTAACCATAACGTGTGTGCCTATGGACAAGTGAATTTTGAGTCCATGAAATGCTTTATTAGTTGGCTGTTCAGTGACAAGTTCTTTATTTTTTTTTGTAGTAAAGCTGGTTAGTTATGAAAAAATAAAAGTATGTTTTGAGTATATGTGATTCTAGTTCAAACTGCCAGCCACGTGCTAAAAAAGCCTTAGGTTAAATGTATTCTGAAATGCCACGAGTCACCGCATATTATGGACCCAGACAGCAAGGGGGGCCTCAGGCGCCTCAGTTCACCTCCAGGGCAACAAAGAGATAGTGCTGTTTGGACATTTGAACATGAGCCCCCATAATGAAGTGCATGCACACCATGATATGTGCATTTTTTAACCTGGTCATCCTGGCTATATATTCTGAAATTCTCTTTATTGATGATGAATAGGCACCTACGACCATGCATTGCCCCCTCGACCTTCGCCTCTTGCCTAGTATATTCTGAATGTGTTTTGACATTAGAGTGATACCTTTGATAAGGTGAATAATTCACGACAAGCAGTAAATAAGCCTGCCTTGAAACCCTGTTTTTATAAGTGCTGGGATACCGGCCTTGCCGCTGGAGGAACAGGTCAAAGTTTGAATGGATAAGAATGTGTGGCCACAAGGGCAAAATGTTGCCAGGATAGGATGTCAAAGTATCAACACAAGATGTCAAGCTGATGAGCCCAGCTGAACGTTTGACCCCAAGTTCCATGTCACCTCACCACGTGCTTGCGGACCAATCAGCCATCGTCGTGCCTGTTCTTAGTGTCCAATCCTGATTGACTTTGTGCCTCTTAGGCCTCCCCCTTTTTGAATAATGACTACTGTATAAAAATGAATTGTAACATGATTTCGGCAGAGCGCTCTCGGCGTGAGCAGAGTAGATTCTGTTTGCCCGAATTTAGATAAAGCCTTTAATCACACTCTCACCTGGTCTTGGTCTTATTCCCTCCTGGGATGTACCTTTATTGACTCTGTTGGGTGATTTGCAAGCAGTATTGGGGGTCTCTCACTTTCATTGGTGACCTCGACGCAATAGCGTTCTTTCCCGTCCTTCTGGCACGAGACGCCCCACGGCTTTGACACAGAGCGCGCTCCCTCAAGAGCTACCCGCCAACGGCAACCGGTACACTTAGACATGTGCACGCAGTAGGGCGTGCGGGTACGGGATCCCTCTTAACAAAACCCAACATACCACTCGCCGGAGCCGGGAGTGGTCTTTGAGCGAGGAGCGGCGCACTAACCGATCGGGTCCAGAGGGTCTCGGATCAAGATGGACATGTAAGTATTAAGTGCGAGTGATATTAAAGGCACGGGTGGGAGTCAGATTAGGAGGTCTTGGGAGAAAAATGGCCTGATTGTTAATAAGGTGAATCGGGTGTAGAGGGTTGTATCTAGAGGGGGCAAAAGGGTCTCTGGGGATCTTGGTTTTTCTCTATATTCCACACTATTCTCATTCTATCTCATGTGGCATTAGGACAAGTGACGAAGTATAAGGTGAAAAGAGGTTGACAGGAATCCTATCTCCGGTGGAAGGAGGCGCTGCATAGTGCTATCTCGACTAGTACAGGATATATGGGTATGAAAAATTGAGGTAAAAGATGATAACGTAAGGGTCCAAGAGGAGACCAAGAGTAGTTTTTAGAAATGCTTTTTTCCTAACTCTACCTCATCTATCCTCTCTCTCTCAAACGAATGAACTGGAGTAAAGTGGAGGGAGATAATAAACTTAGAGAAGGACAGGGGACTGGGAAAAAGTAGAGGTAGTATCAGGGATGGTGGGAAATAATCTGTGTTGTTTATGTTTCTTGGTGTCCGCATGAATTGTTAAAAGTCTGTCTTTTGTGGTAACAGCATATTCTGTGTGCATAACAAGTGGGAAGCAAAGTTAACATGTGAAAAAGCTGTATGTATGACAAATGTAGTTTAAGATATTGAGAAAGAAGTGTGTATCTAATTTTGACTGGGAGGGAAAGTAAGATGTGTTAAATTGGTTATATAAGACGAAAACAGGTATAAAACGGAAGCGTCAGGTAAGGTGCATCACAAATAAAAGTATAATGGGTGCAGAAACGCCCCTTGCCCATATTTGTAAAACGTTACCAGGGTATGCAGAGAGAATACATAAATACCATGACCAGTGGGTTGTGGAGTTGAAAGGGGAGGGGTTACCCCAAGTGTGGCCTGAAGGGGGGTCTTTTAACAAGGAGGTGTTAGACATGGTTGCCACTTGTTTGTTTATTAAGTACAAGGGAAAACAGTTACAGAACAGGAGGGAGATATTAGACCTGTGGCGCCTATTTGAGGAGGTGCCCCCAAGCAAGAATGGTGAACACAGTACATCTCCCTTGACAGCAGCTGGCAGCATAGAGCCACCCCCACAAGATGAGAAAGCAGTAGAAGTCACACGTGTTTACCCCTTATTGTCAAAGCCAGTACCTGCAGAAGGATATAGTGATCCCGAATATGTACCACAGCCCACAGAGCCCCCCCGCAATAAAGCCATCCAGCGCAGCGCCACCCCCATACGAGAGCCAGGGTCAAGTAAGTACCCCCACAATTGATATAAACAAACTCACCCAAGATCTAGATTCACAGTTAACGTTAGCGCAGGCTCAGTTATCCCACTTAAGAGCTATGGGAGAACAAGCAGGGTTACCTACCCCCCAAGCAGAACAAACTGAAACACCCCAAATGAGCGTAAGGGCAGAGGATGACATGTGGAAAAAAGGTGAGATACTTTTTCGGATAAATGACACCCCCACGCGGATTATAGAAATACATACAGCGGACAGCGAACAGGAAATAGAAGGAGGGGTAGTATCAGATCGAGAGGAAGAATATTGGAGCGATATAGAAGAGCAGGAGGAAGAAGGGAGAAGGTTGGGATAAGCTACTGGTGGGGCCTCGATTGGGGAGGGGTTGTCTCCCATGGAAGAATGGAGGGGGAGGTTGAGAAACAGAACAGGGCGTATGGCTGTGATCGGGAAGAAAGGGAAAAAGGTGAGTACTAAGAAGGGAGGGAAGAATTTACAGCTGCCTCTAATACATAGGGGGACGGG
Source organism: Ambystoma mexicanum (assembly GCF_040938575.1). NCBI lineage: Eukaryota > Metazoa > Chordata > Amphibia > Caudata > Ambystomatidae > Ambystoma > Ambystoma mexicanum. Next base: position 775,463,031 of record NC_090937.1, read on the forward strand.
AAGGCCAAACTATATACCATGGGCTCAAATGGACAAGGCCAACTTACTCAAACGGCTGCCCCCACTATCCAGAGGCGCCAGTAAATGGATATATGCTTTCAAAAATCACACGGCGGGAGTGCCCTTGGCAGTGGGGGATGTCAAAAGCCTACTCGTATCAGCAGTGGGAGACCAGGCGAACAGGGTCTGGTCAACGGCGAGGTTCCCAAGAATAACATTAGATTGTGACCGCCACGATGGGGCCTCGTTTAATACAGTACGAGCACGCGTGTGGGATGCGTTGAGAGAAACATTCCCAGACACTCCCGATTTACAGTCAGTGATGCAATGCACAATGAATGATGAGGAAGATGCGATGTCCTTCATTCTCCGGGTGCAGGACAAGTGGAGAGCAGAAACGGGTACGGCCTGGGATCAATCAACGTCCCTGTTTTATTTCATAATCAAAAGGGGGCTCCCGAAGGAAGTGCAGAAGGCCCTTGACAAAATAGCTGGGATAGAAGCCAAAGGGTGGCCTGAAATTCAAAGCATCATAGTACACCACTGCAAGAGGATCAAAGAGAAAGAAAAGGAGATAGCCCAGCGGCGGTTGGCAGACAAAGCTAAATTTGTGCAAAGTAAGCTATTGAAGGTCAGTGCAGCGGCGGCAACCGGCACGGCAGGAAGGGGTCAGGAGGAGGAAAACGGGAAGCTGGGCATACCGATGCAGATGGTGGCAAATTGGACAGGTAATGGCCAGGACCAGTGGGGAGGGGAAAGCCAATATGAGAGACCACAGTGGCCAACGAGAGGGGGGCGAGGTAACAGAGGAGGATTCAGGGGATCGAGAGGAGGGGGTGCGGGGTATGGAGGGCCAAGGGGGGTATGCAAGGCCAATGTTGGAACTATGGGAAGTGGGGGCATTTTATGAGGGATTGCTGAAGCAGACCTAATAATTTGTACCCTAATGAACATCAGACAGGACACTCCCACTCGGGAAGCCCTTACGGGCTACCCATGGGCGGGGTCAGGCGGGACAGCCAGGCTGACCAGAGATACATGAATGAGCGCCCATTACCTCCGCAAGACACGTCCTCACACCCATTGTCATAACAATACCACACCCATGCGCAACAACGCCTATGCCACCACCGCCAATGGAGCACCAACTGCCCCATGTAGGGGAACAGCAATGGTAATGGGAAATGTTTTTGATGTAGATGAACTCCTGTGGCATTCAACATAGGACAGCCCACAGAGAGCACTTGCGTGTCCAGTACTATTGATAACCCGCAACACAGCAGAGGAACCACTCGTTGGGGCAGCGATAGGAAACAAACAATTTATTTTCATGGTGGATTTGGGAGAGGAAAAATCATACCTCAGTGAAGGCAGGTTCCTGCTTTCTAATCGGACTTTGGAAACGCAGGGGTTCTCTGGGCCAGTGGTCGAGGTTCCATACACTGAAGAGCTAGACATAACGGTGGGAGGGAAAAACCATACGTACCCCCGTGTTATACTATGAGGACTCACCCGTCAACCTGCTGGGAAGGGACCTTCTCAGCAAGCTTAACATGACCATCTCGCTTACCGAGAGAGGAATAGTGTGCTCCACACCAGGCATATGTACAATTCGTGCCATGTTAGTGATACACACGCAGGCAGATTTTCCACAAATACAAGGAATACCTGTAAATCCCGACATGTTCATACAAGGGCTGAGAATACTAGCGCGAGTAGTGCTAGAACTGAAGAACCAAAGTGGAGGGTCCCCTCAGAGTTCGTCTTTCGCCCAGTAGCAGACCCAGAAATAGTGCTGGTATCCATTGTGTCCCTGGACATACATGCGGTACAGGTATCAGCCCAAAGAATAGCAGTAATAGCAATGGATATGCAGGGATGCCACTGGAGAACAGTACTGTGCATCGATGCCAATAAGGCCCTGCGAGATTTAACTGATGAAGAACATTTTTGTGATACAGAGGACGATGGAGAGATAGTAATGGAAATTGCAATCCCGTGTGACGTCATGATCGAAAAGAGGGAGGTACAATCGCCCCTCATGGCAGTGATCAAAGCCCCACCCACATACTTTGAGGAAGACATGTCCCGAGTGCCACAGCAGCTCTGGACCACAAGCCCACATGACGTAGGGTTATTACATGAAGTGACTCCTGTAAAAATCAAGCTCAAACCCAGAGCCATTTTGCCATGAGTAAAGCAATACCCCATATCGAAAGAGGCTGAGGAAGGTATAAAAGACAATATATGCATTAATGGTACAGGGCATAATAGTACCACCCAACTCGCCCTGTAACACGTGCATTTACCCGATCAAAAAAGCAAAGGGAGGGGCATGGAGGATAATCCAAGACCTACACCCACTTAATGATGTGGTACAGAAGGAATTCCCTCTCGTCCCAAATCCTGCCTCAATTTTGTGCAGTATTCCCACCAAAGCTACACATTTCACATTAGTGGATCTAAAGAATGCATTCTTCTCAATACCACTCGATCAAGGTTCCTGGTACTTGACAGCATTCACTCTAGGGGGGAAAAGATATGAACATTGCAGGTTGCCCCAAGGGTATTGCGAGAGCCCCAGCATTTTCAACAGAATATTGCATGAAGACATTGGAAACATACACACAACGAACCCCATAATTCAGTATGTAGATGATCTATTGGTCTGCGGGAAAGGTGAAAATGAGTGCAGAGAAAACTCTTTCATCCTATTTACACATCTGGCACAGAAGGGATACAAGGTAGACAGACAGAAACTGCAGTATTGTTTAACAGAAGTATATCTGGGACAGCTAATTTCCAAAGATGGTAAAAGAATCATACCAGACAGGGCAGCGGCAATAAGAGCAGTGAATGAACCCAATACTGTTAAAGAAATGCAAAAATGTCTCTGCATGTGTAACTACTGCCGTGCCTGGATACTTGATTATGCAGCTTACACAAGGCCTCTATTACAAGCACTCAAGGAAGCACAGAGAGAAAACACTAACTTGTAATGGACACAGGAGATGCACACAGCTTTCAACACACTTAAAGAGCTAATATCCACAGCCCCAGTCCTCGCGACCCCCAATTATGAGCAGGAGTTCTATTTATTCTCACATTGCAATGGCATGCTCCTGACAGCTGTACTGACACAAAAAACCTCCTTGTGCCATAAGCCTCTGGTGTTTTACAGCAGGACACTAGACGCAGTGATGCAGGGACACTTCGCGTGCGAACAGGCTCTTGCAGCCGCCGCATTCGCGATTGAAAAGAGCTCCATAATCGTGATGGGATGCTCCGTCACGTTATACGTGGAACACTCTCTGTTTGGAATACTTGAAAGGTCAAAAAGCACATTGACTACTCCAAGAGCCACAGCATACAAACTGATTATTTCCAGTGTGAACATTCATATCATCCGATGTAAGAATGTAAACCCAGCCACATTCATCACAGAAGCATGCACTGTGGAAGACATGCAACAGCATGACTGCGCCACGTCCACAGGAGATGACAATGACACGTCCAAAGCACAAGAAAATGCATTGTCAGAAGGGGAAGTTTATTTCGTAGATGGGTCTGCCTCCATAGATTGTGAAACTGGAGATAAGCATGTAGGAGCAGCAGTAGTGCGAGTAGAGGATGGGGAATTTGAAGTGATTGTGCAGAAGAGATTACCCCCACATTTCTCAGCTCAAGCAGCAGAGCTAGTAGCACTCATAGAAGCACTCCACACAGCAAAGGGATGCATGGTCATTATTTACACAGATTTCGCCTATATGGCAACCACGGTACATGGGGGATTGGAGCGGTGGGGAGACGAGGGTTTCGAAGGGCAGATGGGTCCCCGGTGCAACATACAGCATTACTAGGAGAGTTGAGTGCTGCCTTAAAAGAACCCAAACTTGTCGCAGTGGTAAAATGCCAAGCCCATACCCGAGGTGATGATGTCATCTCATTAGGGAAGGCGGCAACAGACGCCGCTGCAATAGAAGCATCTTATTTACCAAAAGTACCAGCAGATGAGTACATACTGCAAGAAATAGTAGAACAACCGAGGTACAACCAGAGGGCTTTAACTCCCTACCAGTTGCTCAGATAATTGATCTCCAGCACGATGCGCCCAATGAAGAGAAGGAGATGTGGGTGAAGAGGGGGTGTAGTCAGTCACCCACTGATCTATTATGGAGACAAAAAAACAACACCGGAAAGGTAGTGATGCCAATGAAACTGCTAGAGGTAGCATTCAAACAGTTACATTTCCCAGCTCATAATGCAAAACAGCACATTATTGCAGACATACAGGAAAATTGGATTGCCCCCGGAATCCAGGAACATGTCACGGAGCTAATAGTAGAATGTGTCACCTGCCAAACGTACAATTCTGGTATGACGTTACAAACCCTCAGGGGGACTTTACCAAAACCAGAGGGGCCTTTCAGAGAGCTGCATATAGATTATGCAGACATGGGAGAGTGATGCAATGGAGCTAGGTATTTAACTGTTGTCGTATGCCCATTCTCACGATGGGTAGAAGCAGGACCTTGTGCTCACCCAGATGCGTGGTGCGCCGCAAAGTTCTTAGTTCTAGAGGCGTTTCTCTGCTGGGGCATCTGTGATGTCATCCGTTCTGACAACGGAACGCACTTTGTAAATGCCATGTTTAAGCATATTACCGCAATGTCGGGCATAACCCATAAGCTTTGCACGATTAATCATCCACAATCGAATGGTCTTGTAGAGAAGATGAACAGATTACTCAAGAGTAGATTGTCCAAACTGTGCCACACACTCAAAAAGAACTGGGTGTATTGCTTACCCCTGGCGCTTTTTGAAATGAGAAACCAACCCAGCAAGGACCACCACCTGTCACCTTATGAAATAGTGACAGGTCGGAGAATGCATACAGCCCACTCACCCTTGCGCACAATCAGCTGCCCATCAAAGCGCCACTGTTTTGGGGGAGGAATTCCATGAATACCTCAGAAATCGGACAAATGCAGCGTGAGCGATAGCAAAACAAATGGCACAACCCTTCACACAAGATACCCCCACTGACACAGTAGCCTTAGCCACAGGGAGTACAGACTGTCAGCTGATGACAGGTCACATGGTATATGGAAGATGTTTTGTGCTGAGATGGAACGGACCAAGATGTCATGGCCCCTACAAAGTTATCTTTTGCATGCACACAGCAGTTAAGGTGCAGGGACTGCGATACTGGGTACACATGACCTATGTGCGTAGAGCCCTTGGGAACATTAATGATTCAGGTATTCAAGAAGTTGAGGATTAGGCCAGTGAGCAACCATAGTAGACAAAACTACTTCAGGACAAGTGCCTAATCAAATATGAAAATAACTCAGGAATGACAAAGTGTGTAAATAATTGTATAGTGAAGAACGTTTTGATGCATGCTTGACAATAACAAGTTAATGGTGAATTGTTTATCATTTTGTTCCTTTTTATGTTCTGTTCCTTCCCTACTCATTTCCATGATTGTATTCTTCGATGGCAAAACATGTCAGTTGAAAATAACATTTTTTCCCTTTCCTAGCAATGAAATAGTATAGCTGCACTTTGCCTCCCTCGGTTCTCTTCCCCCAGACTTAAGATGTGGAGGAGGGAAACGATGGGATGCAGTAGCGCAGAGAAGGTGTATAATAAAACTGCAGCCATAAAACTAATTAGGTTGAAAAGGATAATCAAGAAATGGCAGAGTTGGAACGTGTAAAATATTGGTTGTAAACAATACATGAAAATTATATTCCAGATTAACAAATATTTATATTTCGTTTATTAGGAGCCTCAATGGTCATGGACGAGCCCCCAGCAGCAACAATGTAATAGTGTAGACATGGAGTATACGGCAGTGAGGTGCCTACTCTAGCTATTCATATGAATGTGTGTTGTTTGTATGTGCAGTTGTGTTCTTTTCAACATTATTTGGCCTGTTCCTATACTGGGGTATCGTTTATATTTCATGTGATGCGGGCCAGGGGGGTGTGGGCATTGAAACAATTAGGAAGGGGACTCATTTAAATTGGGATAGAGCCAAGCTAATATGGGCTCACTGGATTCCCGAGGAAGAACATAATGATGATAACACCACAAGTGCTCCCCACACCACAACAATGCAAGCAACCCTACAGATGGTAAAAATGAATACCTCTCAGTTTAGTGTGCACACTATGAATGACCGAGCCCAGTCAGAACTAACTTGGGTGCAAAATCACCCATATCCAACCACTGTACCAATGTCAGAAGTAGCAATGTCCGATGGCCCAGCCACCAATACAGGGGTTACTAGGAGCAAACCCATGTCCAGTACATATTACAATTTGTATATGCAGTGGGACACCAAGAAAGAATGGGGAACTGAGGGGGGCGAGCACAGGAGAAAAAGGAGGGAAACTGCACAGGATAAATTGGAAGAACAATTTAGATTTGGCCCGGATACAGTTGATGATCCACAACACCCCCACCAAACAAATAAGTGGTATGCAGACATGAGACAAACAGCAAAACAAACAACTTAGGAGAGCTGCTATGTCTGCTCACGCATTCACCATGCCTCAGGGACTCCCAAGGTACTATTGCCACAAGAAATTCCATTTGCAGAGGCCCAGTGTCTCCTACATCTTGCCCTGTGCCGAATTAAAAATACTTTTTAAGCACACACAGTCACTTTTGAACTTTTGCAGAACAAATGAACCTGGTACTCCCAGCCGCAGGAGTAATCTGCATAAAAGAGCCTTTCCTGTTAATTAAGGGAATATTGCACATGGACAATAAATGGCAGAAGGAAGAAATACTGTGCAAAGCAGAAGCACTGCGAGGATTGTCTGAGGAAAAGCTATCCTGGGTCCAGAGAACATGCGCCCCCATATGAACTGAACACATAAGCAAACTCACGTGGGTCACCGCCATCGAGAGAGATGGGACATTGGACGAAACGAAAACTGCAGCAAGACTCTCATAATACCGGACATGAAGAAGGGAACAGCAGCATTAATGGACACCTATTGGGTTTGTGGCAACATGGCATACCTGCACCTTCCGCAATCATGGAAAGGAATGTGTTCCTAGGCAACCCTGCACTCGGCCTTGATGGTAATTCCTGAGAGCCACATCAACGGAGGGAGTAAGCATGCGCAATCCAAGGTGAACCATCCCCAACGCCGTTCGAGATGGGACCGGCATATGCCATAGATAAAGGTGTCCAAGATTCACACCGGAGAAAGAAACGATCATCCAACTACATCTCAGCCAAGTCCTCTGAGCTCTTAGCCCAAATACATGACCAGTTTCGACTATTTAGCTCTGTGGAGACATTCTTCACGTCCCTCATCCCCAGTATCCAGGCAAGAGCAAACGCCAAGTGGCTTGAAATCACCCGATGGGAGCTCATCCAACTGGCCAATGACACAGAAGAAGGGTTCAATGTCATTAAGGTGGAACTAAGAGCCTTGCGGTTAATAACAATGCAGAATCGATACGTATTGGACTTGTTGACAGCTATCGATGGAGGTGTTTGCCGACGAATTGGGAGCACATGTTGCACGTTTGTACCCTCTGTAGATGCTGAGAACGGGTCCCTCTTACACGTGATAGCAGCGGTACATGATTTTGGCGAGCGGATGAAGGATGAAGGAGGGGCACTGCCCAGCACCTGGTTTTACAATCTTTTTTCCTGGGTGCCCTCCTGGCTTGGAATGACAGTGAAGCTCCTGGTAAAACTCATCGTCTTTTTACTTCTCATTTTTTGTGTGTGTCAATTAGGACTCCGATGCTGTGCAAACGCGGTACCAAATGGTGTATTGATGATGGTAACAATGGGACGTGCAAATGGTGTGGCACAAATAAAACACGGTGCGGCGGTACAAACTGGGGACTGTATAGAGCCCAAATACAGGATGATTGCCGTATACAGCATGGGACACAGTGGATAGTTTATATCAAACAACCATAAAGGACCCCAGAGAGTTACAATGGTATAAATAAACATGGGTGGATCTGGAGGGTGATGGAGGGTGTATATATATGAGATGTACCCCGGATGAATATGCTAGAAGGGGACACAGCCTCAGAGAGGTATGCAGAGCTTGGATGCCAGTAAAAGGGACACCTGCATGGGAGGAAGCGGTGGCAGAAGAGGAGGAACATAAGAGATTGAGACAGTGACAATATTCGTTACTTAAGTAACGAAAGGGGGGAATGAGTGGAAGGAGGGGGCACTTGAGACCCCTCTCCCTTATTCCTGTGCTTCCTGGGTAGGCCCAGTCACGGCTGCTTTAGGACCAGGGCCCCGGGGCACTCATTCGGGAACACCTTTAGGACCTGTGACACTTTCGTACATGAATACCTCCAGGTGCTGCGATACCCTTATGTCCACCCAGGTATGACAAAATCCAGGGGTGAATACGACTCCATTTTGTAAATTACTGACTCCATTTTAATAAATAGCTATTAAGGCTTCACTCCAGCTTGTAGCCATCTCTGCCAAGTGCACACAGCAAGCAAGATCCTTCCCCCACCTCCTCCCCTCTGCCGTCCGCTTAACTGCTTGGTTCCCATGAAAAGGCTGGCTGCGAGAACACAACAAAATCTACACTGTATTGTTTGCCTTCCAACTCCCTTCACTGACTCAGATACAATCCATCGCAAAGGCCAGAGCAAAAAACCATCCGTCCCTGTAAACCTGCCCCATGCCCCACAGACCCCGGCCATAAAACACTTCAACAGTTGGAAAAGACCCTTAAACCAGCGAACCTATTTTGTCCTTTGATACAGATAAAAGCAAGCATGCTTTCTCGTTCTGTGCAACATCATAAACCTGCTGATAGACTAAGAAAGCCTATGAGTAAAACAATGTAAATATATATATGTGTGTAATCGAAAACTTCCTATGCTACCTCGACATGTTGAAAGCATAAAACATGTCAACCTATAACTCCGAGCTATTCATAACACTAATTACGATGGTTAACGAAATATAGATCTGTACGTATACGCACAATGCTACCTCATTTTTGACAAAGCTGAATGTAGTTGCAAGTATAATGTCGGAGAAGTATGATACATAAGGTAGTCACTCCTAGATGGTACTCTCATACATCTTTAACCATAACCTGTGTGCCTATGGACAAGTGAATTCTGAGTCAATGAAATGCTTTATAGTTGGCTGTTCAGTGACAAATTGGTTATTTCTTTTTTGTAGTAAAGCTGGTTAGTTATGAAAAAATAAAAGTATGTTTTGAGTATATGTGATTCTAGTGCAAACAGCCAGCCACATGCTAAAAAAGCCTTATGTTAAATGTATTCTGAAACGCCACAAGTCACCGCGTATTATGGACCCAGACAGCAAGGGGGGGCCTCAGGTGCCTCAGTTTACCTCAAGCGCAACAAAGAGATAGTGCTGTTTGGACATTTGAACATGAGCCCCCATAATGAAGTGCATGCACACCATGATATGTGCCTTTTTTAACCTGGTCCTCCTGGCTATATATTCTGAAATTCTCTTTATTGATGCTGAATAGGCACCTCCGACCATGCATTCCCCCCTCGACCTTCGCCTCTTGCCTAGTATATTCTGAATGTGTTTTGACATTAGAGTGATACCTTTGATAAGGTGAATAATTCACGACCAGCAGTAAATAAGCCTGTCTTGAAACCCTGTTTTTATAAGTGCTGAGATAACGGCCTTGCCACCAGACGAACAGGTCAAAGTTTGAATGGATGAGAATGTGTGGCCACAATGGCAAAATGTTGCCAGGATAGGATGTCAAAGTATCAACACATGATGTCAAGCTGATGAGCCCAGCTGAACGTTTGACCCCAAGTTCCATTTCACCTCACCACGTGCTTGCGGACCAATCAGCCATCGCCGTCCCTATAGCACCTATAGGTGCCTGTTCTTAGTGTCCAATCCTGATTGACTTTGTGCCTCTTAGGCCTCCCCCTTTTTGAATAATGAATACTGTATAAAAATGAATTGTAACATGATTTCTGCAGAGCGCTCTCGGCGTGAGCAGAGTGGATTCGGTTTGCTCTAATTTAGATAAAGCCTTTAATCGCACTCTCACTTGGTCTTGGTCTTATTCCGTCCTGGGATGTATCTTCATTGACCCTGTTGGGTGATTTGCCAGCAGTGTTGGGGGTCTCTCACTTTCACATGGGCAAATATATTTTAACACATTAATGGGTACTAGTCATGACCCTTAGCTAGGGACAGTGGTCACAACCTCCATCCATGTGCACTAACAGGCTACCAACCATAGATGTTGGCCTTTAACAATGGGATACAGCTTTCAACCGGATTAGACATTAGCCATTGACTTTAGCACAATTCTAGCCACTGGCCACAATCTTTGGCTGTGTCCACTATATATTGTAACATATAAATAGGCCACTAGCCATGTCCTTTGACCTTGAACAGTTTGTACATCTTTTGACCATGTCCACTGTACCAGCCACTAGCCGACTGTATATTATATGCACTAACCAGCCACTAGCCATGGTCTTAAACACAATACTAGCCAGTGGCCAAGGCCTTTGGTTGTGCCGACTGTATATTCTGACATATTAATGGGCACTAGCTACGGCCTTTAGCCATGGCTACTGTCTACAGCTTTCAATGTTGCCCACTGTATATTTTAAAACAGTGATGGGCTACGAGGCATGGCTTTTAACCATGCACATTGGTGTTTTTGAAGACTAACCAATCACTAGCTATGGCCTTTGGTGCTGAACAGTGACCCCAGTCTTTTTCATGGCCAAGTCCAAGGTCAAAATTGTTATTAAGGTAATCAAAGATTTCATGAGCTAACTTATAAATGATGTCATGTCTAGCTCCATTTTTGATGTAATCCATTATATACAATATAATTAGTGTTATATACAATGTAATTAGTGTTGTCAACAGGGATGGCATCAGTGATGTGATTTGTAATGTCATCAGGGTTCTCATAAAACATGTAGTTAGTGATGTTATGTGATGTCATCATTGTGCTCATAGCCTGCGCAACAGGGGGCACAAAGTTAAGGTGGCCTTAGCTGAATATCCAGGGTTTTGTTGCATCAAGTTCTCACCTTAACGTCCCTGCAACTAAAGTTTTTTCCTTAAAAAATGTATATATATATATTCAATAAAAAAAACTTTGTTAAAATTGATGTCATCAATGACATTTGTGATGTCATCTTTGATGTCCTGGGTGCTAGTCCTAGCAGTGCACGGTGGTGGCGCGAGTTATGGTTGCTTAGCTTACCATAACTGGCAAATTTCAGGTGTTATTCGGTTTCACTTGGGACCATAACGTCCCTTTAACAAAGTTTTTAGTAGTGCAACTTAACCATAACGTCCCTTTAACAAAGTTTTTTTACTGAATTTCATAGGTTTTTAATAGCGCAACTTAACCATAACCTCCCTTTATCAAATTTATTTTACTGAATATACATATTCATAGTGTGAATTTGATAGATGTTTACTAGGAATCCCTTACTTTATATACATGTAAAATAGAGCAAACTGAACCGGCTGCTAATGATTTTGATGTCGGCGGACTGTGCATATGTCCGCGAACGGTCGCGAACGACATCAACACTATCCAAACACTCAGGGGGTATCTTAAATTGTTCTATCATACCATATAAACACTGCACAAGTTCAAAAAGCAGCACATAAACACATTATATGTAATAATAAATAAGCAGTGGAACCTACATATCTAATACATCAACCATCCATTTAAATACCATATGTAGTAAAAATGGAATATACCAAAGCAACAAAGATATGCCTCCAACATAATTACCTCACAGAAACTGCAGAGCTAGAAGCAACAGTAGACCTACACAACAGTACGAATACATCTTACCAGAAACTAATAAGTAAACTTCATTTTTCTTATATATTTCTAAACTTTTTGTATTATGTACACTACAATTAATAAATTTTTGTTTTTCACACAGAAATGTGCAGTACTTTGGAGTGGCTTGAGGAAAATTTCCCACGTGATGAAATGTCTGAAGACAGTGATAATAATGGTAGATACTTCTCTATATAAGCAAATTAATAATCATTACTTTGTGTACTTAACATATATATATATATATATATATATATATATATATATATATATTTAACAGACCATACACACATTGAAAATAATACACCAAAAGACACATTGGAAAAGACTCTGCAACACATGGAACAGAAAATAGACCTGCTGAAGGAAAATTTCAATGTTTTGAAACAGTTTCTGGAGGACCACATAAAAGAAAAAATTAAATTCCCACATGTACATGTTCCCCCTCTCAATGTCCCAGTGAACTATCCCCAAACCCTCAACACCAAGAAAAACGTTTTGATGAGACTTCCATCCTTCATCCCCTCCCATCCATCCTCTCCAAACCTCTAATTCCCCTGTATTTGTATCAGTTTCTGCTTCCCCCTCTCTTTCATAAATGGTGTATATGTATGTAATAAAAAAAAATATTATGTTTCTTTTAATGAAATTCTTTGTGTCTTATTTTTTTTAAAAAGCAGTTAAAATGTCCACGGACAGTGCGCCTGTCAGGGCTGTCCGTAATTAACAAAATGGGGATGTCCTAAGGACACTATACCTGTCCGTACCATTCGCAGCAAGGATGGAACTGTTCTTAGACCACACCTGGTGTCCGGGATGTCCGTAAATGAACAAAATGGGGGAATCTTAAGAACACTATACCTGTCCGTATCATCCGCAGCCAAGTTCAAATTGTCCTAAGAACACGCGAGGTGTCCGGGATGTCCGTAGTCAAACAAAATGGAGATGTCCTAAGGACACTATACCTGTCCGTACAGTCTGCAGAACATCTACGCACATGCATACCACACCCGTAAGTCCTGCGAACATCGTGCCTGTCCGTCACTGTCCGTCTCACTTGTGTCGCACTTTTAATTTGTGTGAGGACCCGAACACTGTCCGTAGAACACCCGCACGCATGCGCATGACCGTTCCCGTGCATTTGGTGTCCTGCGGACACCCGTTCCCTTCATGGACGTGTACCCAACATCATCATGTGACCGCACCCACGCTGAGCGTGTGTCCTAATTTGCGGACACTGTCCGGTTCCCCAACATTTTAAAAGAACTTATTCAGACAATCCAAATTATTTTCAGTAAAAATTCACCATTGCACATGTCCCAGACAATGATCCTGGCTTTCCACATACTTTTTGGAACTTTTTGAACCTTTTTAGGTGTTTGATCTGTTCACGAAGTGCAACCCTTCAACCCTATAAAAGGCCACACCCGAGAGCTGATCTTCATTGTACTTCTGGCTATTGCAGATTGACTTTTGCTGCCTTTGCTGCTCTTGCTGAGATTATCTCATCGTCCCTGATGGCATCCATGGCTGCTGTTGCTACATCTGCCTCAGCACTACTCCCAAACCCTCCACCACCACCACCTCCCCAAGGGCCTGCAGAGGGGAACATGAGTGAGGATGTAGAGAATGAGGATGAAGAGGATGAAGAGAATGAGGTCAAGGAACTCCCTACTACCAGCACTTGCCGGGAGTCTTGGGTGTAGCGGTTGTTTACCATTCATGGTAACGTACCAAAAGCACGTGTGAACAAGGTCACCTGCAAACAGTGCAAAATGGTGCTGAGTCGTGGGAGACATGGTTTGTACAGCTTTGGTATGACATCCATGAAGCGACACCTAATGTTGTTCCACTGTGCAGAAATTCGCAAGAATGTCCCTTGTGATAAACGTAGTAGGTTGAGTTCCTCTACAGCATCCTCTGTTTCGGCTCCTCTCACCACAAGAGACACTCCTGTGGGAGAGTGCATCCCTCCAGCTGCTTCACAGGTCATTCACAATGCTGTTGACCCTTACCTTTCGAGGCTTACAATATTGTGTATGTACTGCGATGCATTACTCTGCAGGGGGGAGAGTCTTCGAAGTGCTTTCGAGACTACGGTGAAAGAGCACCAGAAGACATGCTACCTACCTAAGTAAGGCCCACCCTACATCTTCCCCTCTCCACCTGCCCTTTCTTATCCCTGTGGTTGGTGTCCCTTCCTAACCCTCCTTTCCCCTCTTCTCCTAGTGTGTCATGTGTAAAAAACCAAAAAATATATAAAACAACAAAAATCCCCAAAAAAAAAGGCTCTTTTTGGAGCCTCCTTTCACAGTTTAAAAATAGAAGTGGCAAATAAACAGTGCAGGCCCTGTGTTTTTTTTTTTGGAAGTCCGCGGACAGTGCTAGGACATATACAATTTTAGGGTGCTGCCCTAGCAAAACCAATGCACTTTTCTCTGGGAGGAAGTGGTGGCTCTGAAAAGAGCCTTTTGGTGGTGTTTTTGTGTGTTTGATAAACTTGAAATCATCAACATCTACTGCATAATAGATGACTCTAATTCCAAAAAAGGTCGCAATGCATTTTGTACATATCTCAGAAAAATCTGATTGCCAGCATAAGTAAGATGGACTTCATCTCTGCGAAAAAATGTATGTGCTACGAAACATAATATTTTCATTGTGAAAAGAGGACATGCCAACATCTCTTAGAAAGGCACAAACAGCCTTATTGACATTGCACCTCGCTTTCTCCATTTGTGGACCAAATAAAGACGACGCAGCCACATTTGTCTTCGCGCAATACGAGAAAAAATTACTTGGGAATTTGGAAACATGTCCATGACCTTCTCAAGTCCTTCTTTCATTGCAAATTGCAAAGAAATTCCAGCCACATGACCTAAACTGTTCCCTCCACAATGAATTATAATTATGTCTGGATGATGCTCTGTCTCTAAAGTAGCACAGAGAGTTACCAAGTCCAGCCACTTCATTCAACGCACTCCATGCCAGTGCACCTTCACATGAGGGAATCCAAGATCTGCAGCTACTCCACAGTGTTCTGCATGCACCTCCAACCAATGTATCCATGAGTCTCCCAAAATCCAGATAATCTGTTTTCGGAAACACACAGCCATAGCTATCTGTTCTTCTCTCAGGAAAAAGACGTCTGACAAAATCTCTCCTTACACAAGACACCCAGTAAACTTTACTGACCAATCCCTAGCTCCGCTCATTCTCATTTGCATGCCTCTCCACCCCAGAATCCCTGCATGTAATATGCGCTGTCCGCAGACTACAGCCATGTCCGCGGACATATCGAAAATCTGAGCGTGGTGATTGTACATTTAAATAGTGTGCCCCATTTCCCCTTTGAGGTGGGCTCTGAAAAGATACTTTTTTTTTTTTTTGGCAGATGCCTGACAGACACCTGTTATTTTGTATTTTTTGGGGGGGGGAGGTTTCTTCCTACTTTACTACTAAAATCTTCACATAACCTTCTCCAAAGCAACCCTTACATTCCAAAACAACATGGCATTTCCCAAAAAAGATAAGGAAATACCATCTTCTTCAAAATAAACAGCATTACTCGAATCAAAATTCTCATTATTGCAGAAAAACATACCAGCTCTAAGCATGAAAGCACACATGCCTCGATTGATTGCACACCTAGCAATGTTTTGCTGAGGGCAAAAACAGAACTATTGTCCCATATTGCCCTAGGTAGTAATCCAGAAAAAATTACTTTTGCATTTGGAAGGATGTTCATTACTGCTTGAACCAACTGTTCCAAATCTGCCAACAAAGTAGGGGCACTGATGTAGCCCAAATGGAAAGCAACATAGTGCAAAACTACCAGATGGGGACTGTTCATCCTGCGCATATCTTCACAAACTTGTAGAATTCCCTCTACATTGCAATCAGGCACAGCGCTCCACACCACCTCCACTCCTATAACATCGAAATTGTTTGCCACATACCTGCATTTAGCATACTGCTGTAAACCATGGACAAACATATCTCCGAGCACCAACACCCTGACTTTCTCCACCTCTGCCATCTTCACTACACACACTCTTTCTACACAAATCCACAATGTCAACATCTGATTGGCTGATCCCCTTTCCATACTCGATTTGCTGGAAAACACTGGATGTGGCACACCCTATCCGCGGACAGCCACGCTGTCTGCGCGGCACGTAAATATTAGCCAGCCCTTCTACCCTTTCCACATCACTCTCGGTGCCATTTCCTCATTGGATACAGCTAAGCAGTCACACAACCATCCACCAATCACATCCAAGACCTCTGCATCTAACTCCATCATCAGAGTTCCGCACTTCAAACGTATGGTTGATCGCTCTGAGTACAAGTCTCATATATTGGAAAGCACCTACTACAAAAAATACTCTACAAGTCTCCAAGATTTCTACTTACAGCTGCATTCATATCCACATGCATGAATACAAACTATAGGTATGCATATTTTGTACACAGAACATGTACAACTGTTATGAATCCATATAAACAGAGTAATGGCAATAAACCTACATAGCCTATACATACATGCCAACCCTGCCGATTTAAGCGCAAGACTCCCTAATTTTCATTGAAAAATCGCACTATTTTTTACTGTCTCCCGAATACCTATACATACATGCAAAGCCTCCCGATTTAGGCGCGAGACTCCTGATTTTTCATTGAAAAATCTCACAATTTTTTACTGTCTCCCGCCTAAATGAATGCTAATCCCAATGCAATCGTATGACAAAAATAAATGTTCCCGATTGCTGTGGTAAAATCTCCCTCTCAGGTGCTCCCGATTGTTCGCATGTTTAGTTATAATATGAAATTATTCAAATGTTTCCCATCTACTATAATGAACGATCACTTCCAAACCTCTCTCCTATCTACATCACAGCTGTAAAAAAACAAGTGAATTTGATGAACTTAAAATTCTACTCATTTGCGAAGCATGTTGAACTAACTGTCATGATGCCAGCTCCCGGGGAGCCGGTTCAAGCCCTGCGTCCCCGAAAGCGGACATCCAGTGCCCAAGGAAAGATCCAGCAACCCCATATAGGGGCCCTTTGGACAGTGTCCTGGTGCCTATGGTGCCAGGCTCATAAAAGACATCAGTCCTGGCGCCATAGGCGCCAGGCTCATTATGGGAGTGCTTGGGTGCACTTACCTGATGCAGACCATGCTGCAGGATCCCGGCCTCCTTGAGGCCTGAAAGGAACTACTTTACCTGTGGGACTAATTTACCATCCGGGCGTGGTCGGGGAAGGATACATACCTGGAACTTCTTCCAAGGCTATTTAAACCCCACCCGAACAGCCACACGTGCTTTGCGTTGTTCTGCATCTAGCAGCTGGACGCTCACCGTGTCTGCTCCTGCATCCTGACTTCTGCCACGCCTGCCAGCATCCTGGATCACCTGCAAAGGAAGAGAAGAAGAGAACAGAAGAAGGGAAAGTCCTTAACTGCTAAATCCGCATCCCGGAGACATCTCGCCGACAATCCTGAAAAGGAAGACTTTTATTTAAAAGCTCATCGCGTCGATCGCTGCAGCGCCGCATTCCACTCACCTTTACAGGGCGCCTCCATGTTCAGCAGCGATCATCCGGATTCGCAGTCATGCCCCAGCGCCTAGGGAGAAAAAGGCAAGAACAAAAGGTGAGAGAGAGAAGTGAATAAGGAAAGCTAAATCTCCATGTTAAGACTTACCTGTTGATTCATTCCCTCTTCATTTCGGGTCCGCGCCGCATCCTGGCATTTCCGGACCCCGGCCTCTAAGGGGAAAAAAAGACATCAGCGTTAATGAGCGAATGAAAAGACATTACCAAAAAACGCTCATTAAAGACTTACCTGATTTCTACAAGGATTTCACCTCTCATCTCGGGTCGGTGCCTGTTCCCCGGCATTCCGTACCCCGGCCCCTATGGGGAAAAAGACACTGGCATTAGTACATTAATGCATGGACACAAGGGGAACCTCTTATCAAAAAACTTACCTGGAAGCCAAGCAAGTTTGGTTCTCACCAATCCGAAAATCCAGTGAAGTAACTGGATACCAACGCGCCCCTGCATCAGAAGCAGGATGGAGAGCTCGTCCTTCCAGACCCTAAGGTGAGACACTACGGGGAATCACAGAAGGGTTTCGAGGAGGGTGAGAGGGGAAAGTGGGAGGCCGATTGCATTACCCCGCAGACAGTTAATCCCCTATTTTCGCCTACAGAAGGATACTTCTGTAAGCCAGACAAGCCAGATTTGGGGACCCGGTCCAGTCCGTCTTCCAAACCCTGCGCATCACCTTAGAAGAGGTCACAGCAGCGCAAACCAGGCCAGCGCCTCTGTGGGAGTCAGGTGAGCGTTACAGAACGCGAAGCCTTCCTACAAATTCCCACCCAGGCGCTATGGAAAGTTCTGAGACTGATCAGTTGGCCCAATTACTGGGGGAATTACGGGCCGAAGTACATGCCGCTCGTCAAGAGACTAATGCCCTCAGGAGGGAATTAATATCAAAGGAAGGAACTGATGACCTGGCCAGACAGCTTTTGCAAGGTCAAGCTGGGCAAACTCCTCTACCAGGTTCCGGAGAGAACCCCGCTCCTGTGGTTTCCAGTAACCCTGTGCAGATTAATCTACCCGGAAACATGCCGCTGGCCCCACCCGAAAGCTTTGCTGGGGACCCCAAACGATTCGCCGTATTCATGAATCAGTGTCGTTTGCACTTCCTATGCAGACCTGGGGCCTTCCCTAATGATCAGACCAGGGTAGCCTTTGTATTGTCATATCTCAGCTGCTGCGCTGCCGATTGGTCAGTTCCACTGGTTACTCAAGATGACCCGATTCTCCGTGATTTTCAAGGGTTTCAAGCAAGCATGGAAAGGTTATTTGCTCGACACTCTCAGGGGCAGGCTCTGGATGACGAACTTCTATCCCTGCGACAGGGCAATCAGGACCTCCTATCCTATATTGCAACCTTTAATAGACTAATTGTGGAAACGGGATGGCCAGAGGATAAAAGAGTCACGTTGTTTTATCGAGGCCTACGCGGAGAACTTAAAGATGTCTTGGCCCAAGTTGTAAATCCGCCCAAAGAATGCACAGAGTATATAGACTTAGTGGTCCAATTGGATCACAGACTTCAAAACAGAAAAGCAGATCGGTCCAGGTTTGAGACCCGGGTGTTGGTCAAGACCCATGCTAATCCCAAGGGAGTTGATGTCTCTGAGCCTATGCAAATTGGAGGGGTTAAAGGACCCTTAACTCAAAAGGAACGTGAAAGGAGGCGGCAGTTAAAATTATGTCTTTATTGTGGGAATTCTGGACACTTTCTATGAGATTGCCTGGCAAAACCGCCCCGAAAGGCGTTAGGAGCCGCTGATAAAAACCATGAAGACTGTTTCGGGAAACGACTCCGCCCGACAAGCGTAGGGGTTCGCTTGCCGAGCTTGAAAACTAACTCTCAGACCTCACATTTCATTGTGCCAATGGTTCTCGTAGATCCAGAACAGCTAAAGCGGTTGCATGCAATAAAGGCATACATCGATAGTGGGGCTATTGGAAACTATCTGGATCGTGAATTGGTCTCTAGGATTAACCTCCCTCTCCGTCCTAAAACCAGCAAAGATGTCATCACCACAGTTGATGGAACTGAAATTGCCTCTGGACCGGTAACACATTCCACTACTGAGGTGAATCTTATTGGTCCTGACGGCCATCGGGAGGGTGTTGTGTTTGATGTAATCAAGGCTCCACAGTTTCAGGTTATTCTTGGAATCCCTTGGTTAGAGACACAATCCTCAAATTGATTGGCGAGCTAAGAGAATAACCTTCCCGGATTGTACACAAACCTGCTACCCAGAAAACCTGAAGATTAATCTAGCATCTGTAACCTCTGCCTCCATGCAACTACCTCCGGAATACCAAGACTTTCAGTACGTCTTCCAAAAGGAACAGGCCAACACGTTACCTCCTCACAGATCGTACGATTGCCAGATCGATCTGGTGCCCGGTACACAACCCCCTTGTAGCAGGATTTATGCCCTTACCGAACCTGAGAACCTGCATTTGAGACAATATTTGGATCAATACCTAGCTAATGGTTTTATTCGCCCGTCAAAGTCCCCGGCATCCTCGGCTTTGTTCTTCGTGCCCAAAAAAGAAGGCGACCTTAGAACTTGTATCGATTACCGCGCATTGAACCAGATAACGGTTAAAAACCGTTATCCTCTGCCTCTGATCCCTGAACTCCTTGACCAGGTGAAGGACGCTTGCATATACACCAAGTTAGATCTCCGGGGGGCTCATCATCTGGTACGAGTTAAAGGCGGCGACGAATGGAAAACTGCCTTCCGTACTAAATACGCATTATTCGAGTACCAGGTGATGCCTTTCGGATTGTGTAACGCGCCGGCTGCCTTCCAATACTTCATGAATGATGTCCTTCGGGAACTCATCGATGTTTGTGTTGTCGTATATATCGATGACATTCTGGTGTACTCCTCTTCGGAATCTGATCACAGAAAACATGTCACGGCAGTACTTGAAAAACTGCGCCAACACAAACTATTTGCTAAATTGGAGAAATGTGTTTTCCATACCACAGAAGTCGAGTTTCTAGGTTTCATCCTGACACCCAAAGTAGTCCGAATGGACTCAATAAAAGTGGATGCCATCCTCAAATGGCCATCACCTAGCTCTGTAAAAGGGGTTCAAAGCATGCTCTGCTTTGCCAATTTCTATCGCAGGTTTATCCCGGAATTTTCACGCGTGGTACAACCCATTACTGCACTCTTGAGGAAAAATAAACGTTTTGAATGGTCTGAAGAAGCCGAGCAGGCCTTTCAGGATTTAAAAGCTAAGTTTACCTCCGCACCTATATTGAAACACCCGCGTCCAGATCTCCCTTATGTCGTCGAGACTGACGCATCCCGCCTAGCCATGGGAGCTGTTCTGTCCCAAAGAGATCCCGAAACCAACCAACTGCATCCCGTAGCATTTTGGTCCAGAAAATTCTCGGCACCCGAGGTTAATTATGCAATCACTGACAAAGAACTGCTAGCCATTAAGTCCGCTTTTAAAGCCTGGCGGCATTATCTGCTTGGCGCTCGACATACCATCACAGTGATCACTAATCACCGGAATTTACAGTATTTGAAAACTGCCAAGGCTCAGTCATCACGGCAGCTCCGATGGGCTTTGTTTTTCGCTGAATTTGATTTTGTGATTACCTATCGACCTGGCTGCAAGAATGGCAAAGCAGACGCCTTATCCCGAATTGGAATGGGAGAATCAGATACAAACTCAGAACCAGTACCAATAATTCCCGAACAGAGGATTCTAGGCATGACTTTGTTACAGACGCTAGAAGACATTCAAGCCAGAGTGAAACAACTCCTGGACCCTACAACCTTACAGGATTGGATACAAAAGGGATCAGACTTTACCATAGATAATGGTTTACCTTATTTCCGAGGACGCTTATTCCTGCCACATAAGGAATTACACGAACTAGTTATTTCCGGTTATCATGATACATTAATAGAGGGACACCCCGGTATTGCCAAGACAGAGGAAAAGGTGAAACGACAATTTTGGTGGCCCTCTTGGCAAAAAGATGTTAAATCTTTTGTGATGTCCTGTGGTGTTTGCGCCCAAAATAAAAGTCAAAAGAAAAGACCAGCCGGTCTCCTTCAACCTCTAGACATACCGCCAGCACCCTGGCACACCCTATCAATGGATTTTATTACGGACCTGCCTCCTTGTTCGGGGTACAATACTATTCTGGTAATTGTGGATTTGTTTTCCAAAATGGCCCACTTTATTCCTTTGAAAGGTTTACCTTCAACTTCTGTCCTAGCCAAAGAATTCCTCGAAAATATTGTTCGGCTACATGGATTCCCATCTATACTAATCTCTGACCGGGGAAGCCAATTCATTTCCCACTTCTGGCGCAAATGTTGTCAAATGGCGCAGATCGACGTAAGATTATCGACCAGTCACCACCCTCAGACCGATGGTCAGACCGAGAGGACAAATCAGACCCTTGAGCAGTACTTATGGTGTATGTTACAGCAATCTGAAAGCAACTGGAAAGACATTCTTTGGATAGCCGAATACGCATATAATAATTCGGTACACTCTGGAACTGGCCACAGTCCTTTTTATACTTTGTTTGGGCATCACCCTCGAACCTCAAACCTTGACTCACCTCAGAACCTCGGAATGCCTGCAGTAGAACATCTGCATTCTACAATTACCCAAGCCTTCAAAGAGGCAACTACGCATTTACAACAAGCCAAGAGAAAATACAAGGAGAATGCTGATCTACATCGGAGTGAAGCACCTCAGTATCAGATTGGGGATCAAGTGTGGTTAGCTACCAGACATTTACCACTGAAAGGGCCTCGAACTTTTAACCCAAAATATCTGGGACCTTATTCTATTACGGCAATAATGAACCCAGTGGCTGTTAAACTTGATTTACCAGCTAGTATGCGAATTCACCCTGTTTTTCATGTGTCACTTCTGAAACCAGTGGTACCCGGAACCCGACTGCTCAAACCTCCAGAACCTATTCTAATAGATGGGGAGCCCGAATTCGAAGTGAAGAACATTTTAGACTCAAAAATGTTTGTCAAAACTGTTCTACCTAATTGATTGGAAGGGGTACGGACCTCAGGAGAGGTCGTGGGAACCCAGCGACCATGTGCATGCACCTCGATTAGTCAGGAAATTCCACCGACTCTTCCCAGACAAACCAAAACCCCCCGGAGGGAACAACCTTGGGAGGGGCCTTGGGGGGGGGGGGGGGGGGGGAGTGCTGTCATGATGCCCGCTCCCGGGGAGCCGGTCAAGCCCTGCGTCCCCGAAAGCGGACATCCAGTTCCCAAGGAAAGACCCAGCAACCACATATAGGGGCCCTTTGGACAGTGTCCTGGCGCCTATGGCGCCAGGCTCATAAAAGACATTAGTCCTGGCGCCATAGGCGCCAGGCTCATTATGGGAGTGCTTGGGTGCACTTACCTGATGCAGACCATGCTGCAGGATCCCGGCCTCCTTGAGGCCTGAAAGGAACTACTTTACCTGTGGGACTAATTTACCATCCGGGCATGGTCGGGGAAGGATACATACCTGATTGGAGGAAGGATACATACCTGGAACTTCTTCCAAGGCTATTTAAACCCCACGCGAACAGCCACACGTGCTTCGCGTTGTTCTGCATCTAGCAGCTGGACGCTCACCGTGTCTGCTCCTGCATCCTGACTTCTGCCACGCCTGCCAGCATTCTGGATCACCTGCAAAGGAAGAGAAGAAGAGAACAGAAGAGGGAAAGTCCTTACCTGCTAAACCCGCATCCCGGAGACATCTCCCCGACAAACCTGAAAAGGAAGACTTTAATTTAAAAGCTCATCGCGTCGATCGCTGCAGCGCCACATTCCACTCACCTTTACAGGGCGCCTCCATGTTCAGCAGCGATCATCCGGATTCGCAGTCACGCCCCAGCGCCTAGGGAGAAAAAGGCAAGAACAAAAGGTGAGAGAGAAGGGAATAAGGAAAGCTAAATCTCCATGTTAAGACTTACCTGTTGATTCATTCCCTCTTCATTTCGGGTCCGCGCCGCATCCTGGCATTTCCGGACCCCGGCCCCTAAGGGGAAAAAAGGACATCAGCGTTAATGAGCGAATGAAAAGACATTACCAAAAAACGCTCATTAAAGACTTACCTGATTTCTACAAGGATTTCACCTCTCATCTCGGGTCGGTGCCTGTTCCCCGGCATTCCGTACCCCGGCCCCTATGGGGAAAAAAGACACTAGCATTAGTACATTAATGCATGGACACAAGGGGAACCTCTTATCAAAAAACTTACCTGGAAGCCAAGCAAGTTTGGTTCTCACCAATCCGAAAATCCAGTGAAGTAACTGGATACCAACGCGCCCCTGCATCAGAAGCAGGATGGAGAGCTCGTCCTTCCAGACCCTAAGGTGAGACGCTACAGGGAATCACAGAAGGGTTTCGAAGAGGGTGAGAGGGGAAAGTGGGAGGCCGATTGCATTACCCCGCAGACAGTTAATCCCCTATTTTCGCCTACAGAAGGATACTTCTGCGAGCCAGACAAGCCAGATTTGGGGGCCCGGTCCAGTCCGTCTTCTGAACCCTGCGCATCACCTTAGAAGAGGTCACAGCAGCGCGAACCAGGCTAGCGCCTCCGTGGGAGTCAGGTGAGCGTTACACTAACACACTGTAAATAACATATAAAGGCTGCACGTAGTGAAATCAAATGCATGCATACACTATGTTCAGATATCAAACAAGAATAGTACCACAAAAACATAAAAATCAACGTGTACATTAACATCAGTACTATAAACACAAAATTACTAACTTCTTCCTTTTACAATTGCAGTGAAGACCACTCTCCTGAAAATCAGCAGCATCTAAACTACAAACATATCCAAAGAAACCTGCTCATTCCATGAAAAAAGTAAGTACAATACTACCTTTTATTCTTACAGTTCCTGAAAGACACTGTGGTTCATTCATGTAATTTGCGCACCAAATAAAACTGATTTCTGAACCATTGTGCCCAAAAATCTCCATTTATTAAACAGAGATTAGCAGGCAGAATGGCACACAAATCCATGTTTTTTGGAACACAAATAACATACTCAACCCTTAGAATGTTAGTACTACAAAACAAAGAACTGTTTTAATTTTACACCATTATGTTTACTTATAATGCTTCTCCTCACCACTAGCTCACTTTCTACTCTCATCTGAACCGCAGTTTAGTAACGCACAAATGGAAGAATAGCCTTCCCAACTCATGGTTGTTTCCCAATGCACATTCACACACCACCACATACATCTTCCCCATCAAACTCATACACGCAAGCACACAGCACACATACATTGCAAAACTGACCAACCCATACCTTCTTTTTTTTCAATAGACCCCAAAGAATGCCTACCAAAAAGCAAGTCCGTAGAAAGCAACGCAGAAATAGAGCAAATGAAAATAAAAGTGTCCAAAATAAGCATCCATCTCTACCGGAGTTTTTACAAAAACTAATGCAGTCATTTAGCAAAACAAAAGAAGCATCTAGTACAGAAACTTTGCCTCCTCTATCAAAATGTAAAACGAAACAAAGTGATTAACAAGATTTCAGCTACCAATACTGCTAACACTGCTCCTATAAATCTTGATGTTGTGGCAAGTAACCATACCAGAAAAAGTATTTTAGCAAAAATGTTCCGCCACAGAGTCCTTCAGAATCTTATAAAAATAGGAGACAAATCATGCACAACCTTTCAAACCTACCGCAGAAAATTTATCTTAGAAGCTTTGATAGACAGTGCAATCCTTCTCAAAAGGAAATTATTCATTTTAGTGTTAAACAGAATGAAAGCAGTAACAAAACTAACTACTAATTACAATAAAACTTCTCAATAAACAGAATGTCAACAAAAATAACTTAAATATCTGTGGAGGTGAATGGAGTCACACAATGAGCACAGAACCATATTTTAATGAAGAAGCATACAAACACTACCAAACAAACACAATTGCCATCCATAGCAGTGGACGAGGTTATGAAAAAAATGAATAATACCATAATGGAACAAGAAATACTGCTTACAAAAATATTCCCAGAAAACTCAGAATTACCTCTCCATTCGACTGAACCAGAACGTCCAGTATACAAATGGCCATGCACGTCAATGTGTAACATTCCCAAAAAATCTTTCAAATCTTTACGCCAGTTCTTCAATCAGTATGTGAAAGGCAAAGACAAAATCAAAATGAAAGTGCTGCAAAATATGGATACCTGTCTAGTGCGCAAATACACAGGACTACAAGGAGATTCATTAGCCTGCATTTCAGGACCTATTTGCAAAAGTACCTTCCATCATATCAAAATTATATCAACACATCATTCAACTATAAGAAATCTAGTCTATAAACTGTACTATGCTAAAAGTCCTGCTTTAGCGCTAGCCAATTTAAATAACACTCTTCTACATGGTACACCCAAAGACCTACTCGAAGAAATCGACCATATCCAGAGAAAATATTTTGGAAGTGAAAGCCACTTACAAAATGCAATAGCTTTACAAAAAACTAGTAACAATTCTGCACATAGCAACCTTCTACTACACACAAACAAAAAAGAAATATTAACATTTAAAAGTACATCCACTGAAGAACCAAACCATGTGTGTGTGTGTTGCCGCAGAAGTTTTTATGAAAATAACACAAAAACTATAGACGTAACATACAAAATAGAAAACAATGAAGATTCCAAATGGTTTGAATTAGCTCTCTACCTTATAGCAGAAAACAAATATGAAATAACTGACGCCCTAATACTTTGCAGTTACTACAAAACTTGACAACAACCAAACTCCTTCACGTGCTATCACAAATAACTTGGAATTATTCCCACTACCAAAACCCCTGCAACAACTCAATTTATATGAATGCATCATAATTCAAACAGTGCAACCATTTCAAGCAATAATACGCCTTCAACCAAAAACAGCAAAATTACCTCCCTCTGAATTGGTGAAAGGCATTTGTGGCAAAGTAGTTTATTTACCATTAGATCTGAAAGAAAATGTGCACACTCTGGGAGTGCAACGTCCAATAGAGCAATCTTTAATTGTCTTAGTAAATGGTGTACCAACAAATGACAAAAAAATGTGGCAACAACTCGTAGACTTACATAAAGTTAGCCAAGCCTTGCAATATCTAAAAGACAATAATGAATACTACAAAGAAATAAATATTGAAGAAAACTTAAGGGAAACAACTGAAATAATTCAAGAGTCACCAGAAACTGGTCAATTTGAACTTCTAGATCCTGCTACAGTAGCCAATATTTTAGACCATTATACAATTCATCCATTACACTCTAATGACACCATAGATGATGCACTAGAAACGTACCAAATGCGACAAACCAAAGGACCACCAATCAGCATATGGGAAAAAAGTATAGAAGCACGTGCTTTTCCTCTACTCTTTCCTACTGGTAAAGGAGGAAGGTACAATGATAGACCCACTCAGATAACAGCATTAGAATACCGCTCGTTACGAATGTATTCTGAAGATCCCAGATTTAGACAAAATGTGGAATACAACTACTCTTTGAAAGAGAACTAGCAACTCTATGTTTCGGAGTTGCACACATATTGAAATCAGGAACCCACTTTCAAAATATGCAGCTACGCAATTAATACAAAAAGTGCAAGAAAAAGATGAGGTTTTACAATCGAGCATTACAAATCTGTTAGCAAACATGCGTGGTACAAAAGAGTACTGGTTCCCACGTCACAGAGATGTACGTTGTATAAGAAACCTTGGCCCACCTACTTGGTTTGTTACATTAAGTTGTGCAGAACACGTATGGGAAGATTTACATGATTTCCTACGCATATCAAACAAAAACAAAACAAACAGACATACTAACACCTGGAGAACTTTGCTCTCTAGATCCTTTTAATGTTTGAAGATATTTCCATCATCGTTTTATTGCTATGCTACACTTTATTTTGTAATAAAACTGTGCCTCCCCTCGGAGAAGTACAACACTTCTTTCAGAGAAAAGAATACCAAGCCCGAGGAGCACCACATATCCACATGCTTTTATGGATTAAAGATGCTCCTGTACAATTTCAAAGACACAAATGTGGCAAATATTATCATCACAAATATAAAAACAAAGGGAAATACTACACCAAATGGCGCTTTGGTTTCCCTAGACCAGTTACAGAAACAGGTGAAGTGAACAACATCCTGTCTTCAGTTAGACATAGTGATAAAGGTAAATCACCTAAGAACACGTATTACATAAAAAGAACAGAAGAATTAAAATATATCAATGATTATAATGCAATCATTACCCTCTTATGGAATGCAAACACAGATGTGCAGTACATTGCAGACAATTCCACTGCAGTTGCACGATATGTTACAGCCTACTTAACAAAAGCAGAAAGAACAGAGCTTCAAGACCTCTGGAATGACCTATCATCAGACAAAACACTATCTCAGAAATTGTACAGCTTAGGCATAGAAATGCTCTCTCATAGAGAATGTGGCTCCTATGAAGCTGCAGATCATTTAACCAGTACTGCTTTGTATTGAAAATCTGAAAATATAGTATGGCGAAGTCTTTGTCCTGCTAAATCTAGAAAAAGAGTTCTCAAATCATATGAGGATATAGAAACAATAGCCAAAAAGGATCCCAACAGCCAAGAAATTTTGAAAAACAATTTACTAGACACATACTACCCGAACAGGAGTACCACTTTGGAAACTATGTGTCCATACCACATAGCCCAAAACTTCACATACAAAAATAATATAAAGCCCGACGAAAAAAAAGGTAGATATAGAGTGACAGATTGTGAAGGCAGCTTAGTGAAACTTACCAAACAAAGCTTAATTAATCATATCAAATTGTCTTTAAAAAAACTCCTCAACAGAAAGAACTACATTACATGTCCCTGCTACAACTTTTTAAACCATGAAGAAAAGAAGAAGAGATACTAGAAAACTATGACTCCTATGAAGACGCTTTCACAGCAAATGAAAGCACTATCATCGATATAAACTTTACGCAGTACAAAACAGTGTTGCACAATGAACAGCAACACGAAGAAGAACTCCAGGCCCAACTAGATAAGGACACTCCCGACAGTAGTCAACCTTCTGTAACAGGAAGTAAAGAACCACTGGGACAGCCTCTAATAGCAAATGAGGCAGAATTAGCAATTACAGACGTAGAGAACACCATGTGTCACTATGAAGAAGATACAGAAGACTTAACTGTACTACAATCAAAACTGAACAAAGAGCAGCACACCATTTTTCAAGAAGTAACAACAGAAATTGCACATGGTGTACAACATGAAAATAAAGAATGTACCTACCAAAATTACAAACATATACTACTTTACGTCAGTGGTGAAGCTGGTTCAGGCAAAACATTCTTAATCAAAATCATCAGCAAGTTCCTTCAACAATTGACAAACAACAAACTGTCAGCTGTTGTAACTGCCCCTACAGGTGTAGCTGCCTACAACATAGGCAGTGTCACTTTACACCGATTACTACTCCTTCCAGTAGAACACCAAAACAAATTAGAATATTACAAACTTTCTACTGAAGCTGCAATGGAGCTACGCAGAGTGTTAAAACAAATAAAAATGCTACTAATAGATGAAGTGAGCATGGTCTCCAACCTAATGTTGGCTTTGATTCACCTCCGATTGCAAAAAGTACTTAAAACAAACTACGAAGAGCTCTTTGGAGGAAAAAACATTGTTTTCGGAGATCTTCTTCAATTGACACCAGTGAAAGGTGAACCTATTTTTAAAACCTTAGGACACAAACTCTGCCGTAAAACTGTTGGCAGCATAGGAAATGTCAACCTTTGGCAACATTTTCAATACAGAGAATTAACAGAAAACATGTGCCAATCTGCAGACCTCACTTACGCCAACATTTTTAAAAAGTATTAGAGTTGGTGTACTAGCTCAAGAAGCACAAGCAATATTAAAAACCCAGCACATCCATGCACTTTATGGCCATAAATCATGTGCTACTGATGTTATGGAACAATTAGCGCACTAAAATGTCAATTGTATGTCCTTAATGCCAACTCTTGCAAGCTATTCCAAATTCAATGAAACAATGTTGAAAGAAGAAATGCAACCAATAATTGAAATTTGCTCCACAGACAAACTGGACGTACATGGTATGACACTACCCATGTGTCAACAAGTCACAACAAGACTAAATACCTTAGAAAATGATATGTCCAACACAGCTGGTTTGGAGAAAATATAAAAATGTTCCTTAAACTGTAGAGTAATGCTTAAACGTAACCTTGACGTGGAGCAAGGACTAGTTAATGGACCACTGGGTACAGTTGTTGGCTTTCAAACATGCCCACGTGACAACAACATTCAGTTTGTCAATATTCTCTTTGACAAACTTTCAGAAGTAAAAAGGATAGGGTGCTCAACAGCTCGATTCCTTCTCTTCAAAGACATGTATGTACGCAGAGAACAATTTTCTCTGACTCTAGCATACGCAGTCACCATTCATAAATCACAAGGTCTTACCCTAGACAAAGCATTGATAGATATTGGTAACACAGTCTTTAAAGAAGGCATGAGCTACGTAGCACTATCATGCTTACGTACACTTGACGGTCTATTTCTAATCAACTTTGATGCAAGTAAAGTAAGCTCTGATATTCCTTGCTTTTTAGAATACAATAGACTACGTTCACTATACACCTCCCATCTAAAAACATATCCTGTTCCACAAAAATGAAAACGTTGTAAAAGAAAACTAATTCAAACAGAAATGCAACAGAATCTGACTGCAAATCCGCCAAAGAGAGTAAAAGAAGCTAATACTTCATCAATTACCACAACCAAAGAAGAACCTATTACTCAAAGTAACTCGGGTACTTCTTCAAAGAAGCAACACACACTCTGAAAAAATGACTTGGACACAGAACTATCTGGTCCATTCAAATTTTCAAATATAACTGGTGTAAGTTGCTACGCAAATGTAGCAATGAATATTCTATTTCAATTACCACCAATTGTTGACAACATTTACTTACACAGTACAGACCAATTGTGTTTGCAAATGTTAGTACTTCATAGAAACGCAACAAACAATACTGACAACACGTATAGTGTTCATGGAATAAGACAAGAATTGGACTACTGTGCTGGAATGGTGAAATTCACTATAAACTCACTAGAAGATCCACAAGAATTTCTAATGTACTTACTACCAGTACTGGAAAACAAAAACATACCTATAAATGAAATCTTCCAGATTTCATACATGAGGAAACATACATGCACTCTCTGCAACAATGTGACACAGGAACAAATCCCTAATGAGCACTTTGTGTATGTATCCATACCTAATTGTGAATCTGTTCCATTTCAGCAACTTGTACAAAATGCAAACCATGGTAGATTATGTACTACCTGCAATTCAGATAATCGCTCCACCTTACTAATACAAACACATGGTAAATACATAATACTAATGCTTCTACGTTACAATGCAGATGGTACCAAAAAAAACTGCAAGCTGACTGGATTCACACATGGTCAAGTATCACTTGGTAAGAAAACCTTCACAATAATAGGAATAATCTACCACGCAGGAGCCACAACCAATGCAGGTCACAACACTGCATATATAAAAAAGAAATGTGGATGGTTTGAATGTAATGATAATACCATTACTCTAAAGCAGAGATTACCAGCAAATCTTACAAATGCTTATTTAATCTACTTAAAACCAAAATTTAATAACTAATCTGTACTTAAACATTAACAAAAGTTCAATTAAAAATCTATAAACTGTTAGAATACGCCAACAGGTATCTAACTGCACCAAGATTCTATAACAACCAACAGATAAATGAATACCACTAAATTATAACAAGAAATAAACAGTTAAAATACACCAACAGGTATCTAACTGCTCCAAAAATCTGCAACAAGCCAACAGATAGAACATTAGCCAGAAACAACAAGTGAACACTGAAAACAAACAAACAAATAGACTGTAGCATAACATAAAAAGGTTTTTTTAATCCGACAAGGATTTTTTTCCCACAGACCCAATGATTTGAAAAACAAACACAGAAACTGAGCAAATTGCACAGTACACTGGTTTGTACACTACTAAATAACAAGTCATGGGACACAAGAAGGCGGGCACGGGCCAGAGGAGGTAACCTCAGGACCCGGTGCCCAAAGGTATACTATTATGATATGTGATATTGTGTACTGGCATAACCATGTCTGTACAATAAAATCCTATGGCCTTTTATTGCCAACACTTGACACAAGTTGTGAGCCAATTATTACGGGTGAGGGCTTGGGGGTCGGCCAATACTAATGCATGCATATGGGTTCAGCAGTTATTGGCAATGCTGCAGGGCATCCCAAAAGCGAGGCAGGGTAACTGCTGTTACCATCAGCAGCCTGGGAGAGGCGCAGCCCCAACCTTATATCAGCCTGCTCCTCTCCTCCCCCCAGCTACAGAGACACACAGTCTCTGCAGCACAAAGCCAAGGAAGGATGAGGTGTGAACAGTCGCCGCACCCTTCCTCCTAACAAAAAAGGTGCTAAGCACCATAAGGAAACCAACAGTCAGGCAGGGCCCAGGCTCAAAGACCTGCCCCCATCAGGGGGCCAGACAGTCGGCTATCCGGCCGGGGGCTGTGACAACAGCAGCCCCCACTACATACATAACAAAGACCCAGGGCCTCCCTGGGTCCTATAAATGAGAGCAGCATGCTCTGAGTAAACACAATCTGTTTGTGGACCCTGAACGGGGACCCAAACAAACAGGAGGTTCACTGTTTACTCAGTGTCTTCCAAATCTTTTTGCTTCTTTACCACAGAACCCTCCCACCCTACAAAAAAAGGGAGAACAAAAAGAAGTACAGGGCACTGTACGGTGCCCACAACAAGTCGTGGGACACAAGAAGGTGGGCACGGGCCAGAGGGGGTAACCCCAGGACCCGGTGCCCAAAAGTATGATACTATTATGATATATGATATTGTGTACTGCCATAACCATATCTGTACAATAAAATCCTACGGCCTTTTGTTGCCAACACTTGACACAAGTTGTGAGCCAATTATTACGGGTGAGGGCTTGGGGGTCGGCCAATACTAATGCATGCATATGGGTTCAGCAGTTATAGCAAGTCACAAGGGATTGAATGCAACATACCAAAAATGTTCAAAAAAGGGCTCGGCACTGGGAGTGAAAGCCTCAGCAGTTAAGGGGTTAAGTCATTTCTGATTTAAAATGACATCCCTGTTCTTCAAATAAATACAGATACACATTTTTCAATGCTTCATACATTTTAAACAGTTGCACAAATGTCCACCAAACTTTCTAAATTCATACAGTTATATCAAACGAGTCAAAAGTTATTACCAATGGAATGCTCACAAATTCAATGACTCGCAGGCGGTTTCACCTTAATTATAGGGCAACAACTGGGCCCCCCTGTAATGTACAAACTACAGCGCAAAGGTGCAGCATAACTGCAACAATCCTTTTCCGTCCCTGTGTTCCGGGGGCTGCAACAGCAGGTTTAAAATCTGCCTTGCAAATCCCTTGTAGCACAAATTCAGCGCAACCGAAGACACCGCCCTCTTCCCATGCCGATGAAAAGGGCCTGTTGAAAATCCGGCCATCAGTGTTTCTCCAGTCACTCCTGGCTCTACCCTGACATCTTGGGGACTGATTCGCAAGCCCAGAGAATGTGCAGTAGTACAAATCCAATATCCCCCCATCAAATAATTGCTCTGCCATTTTGAGCGGGCTTGGGGGGGTGGAGGGCGGAGAGCTGTTGTGGCTGTTGCACTGTGAAGTAAACGCAGATTGAAAAGCGCTGAGTTAGCAGGGCACCCCCTGCCAAGAAATTCACACTTCAAGGAGAAATGTCTACATTATCAAAAGCATGCCGAGCCAGCATATCCTCGGCGGCACGAGTACACAGGCCTACCATTGCTGCGGATTATAATAACGTTTATTAGTACATTACTTTTCACACGGGTTAAATACACTGCCTTTACGATTATAGTCACTTTGCTTAAGATTCTGCGTTTGCGTCACTTTTATAAAGGGCTCTTGATGCCCTCGTGTGGTCCCTTTCTGAAATACGGCTTAGATGCAATCCAAGAGCAATGGATACAACAGAATCCACTTCGGGATTTCGAAGACGCTCTTTCCTCTGCTAAAGAGACTAAAGACACCTAACAGGGTGCCGTAGTTAGCCCCTTTTTTAATGTTGTAGCACTAGGCACCGAGTACATGGGGCAGATGGGGCAGTTGTCCGTGGAAAACGTGGGGATCCCACGAGGGTGGGGGCGGGGTTTGGCGGAGGGGGCGGAGTTCTGAGGTGGAAGTCAGAGGGGGCACAGCTGGCCGTTGAACTCCGATCAAAGGAAAATGTCAAAATAATAGTTTTAAAATGGTGCAATTTCTTTCATGCCGTTTCTTTTCAAACTCCACACTGTACATCGGTTCCACCTTAAATCACTTCCATGACAGTGGTGCAACCAACAGGGGTACATGCTGTCTAAATGTATGTATAGTGCCATTCACCACTAAAAATGGTATTGAGCATTTTTAAAATCATAAGTACTGAAATTACATAGATTACAAATACACTGGCATGCAATGAGTACATTGCTACAAAAGTATTGGCAAGTTCACTCATTTAAAAAAGTTGATTTCAATACTTATTTTTAAAAAGACTTTCAAAACGAGGTTATGGTCAGTATACTTTTTAGAATTGGACAATTGATGAGAGGCACAAACCAGCCAATTGCTACGCAAGGTTCTAAGGCAATTGATTAGCTTGGGACATTCCATGTTCTATCAGGAGTGCAACGAAACCTGACTTTGGGGTGGGGGCTAACTGGTGATGGGAGGGGCCACTTGAAAAACTGGGTGGGGCTTGGAGGCTCCACCCCCTCTATTCTACCCCCAAGAATTGTCTGGTATGGGGACCAATTATCAAATGGTACATTTTAAAGCTCAATGTGCCAGTAAGAATGACCATGTTATTGGATTTAAAGGCATACACACTTTAAAAATATTCTGTTTTAAAAAAAAAAGTAGATTGTACACCATAAGACATGTACATATAAGCTCACGCCACAGTAATAAATGGCTAGACTGGCTGCACCAAAATGCCAGTATAGCCATGTAATAACAGGCCATGCCTACTTTATTCAATAAAATAAATATATAAGGTTACGTCACAATAATAAGTGACTAGAATGACTGTACCAAAATGCTCATCTAGCCACATAACATATATGCTGAAGAAAAAGCAAGTGCGCACATACCCCCCCCCCCCACCCTCGGATGTGAAAGTACACATAATGTGGTTATTTGTTGGCTCGCATCCGTGGGGAGGGGGCTGATGTGAGCATTTGATTTTTCTGAGGCAGAAGGGCGATGGAAGTCTTGAAGTAGCAGCTTTAAATTTATGTGCAAGGACATTTTTCTGTATCTGCACAGACAGTAAAACTGGTAAAACTTGAATGCCGCCAGTTTCAGGAAAGGCTTCCCTCCTCACCTCTCTGCCAATAGCAAGTACGTACAGGTGCAAACCTACTTGCGTGGGGGCATCTAACTTCTTCACACATTCCAATGAAATGGTGAAGCTTCAATGTTAAAGCAGTTAACTCTGCCCCTTACCCCTGAAAGCAGCCACTTAAGGACTGCTGTGAAAGTGAGCAGTCTCCTGTCCCATTTCTACACTTCCAATCCCTCCCCTGGCATGCAAGTGCTAACGCCACATCACGATTTGAATTGCCTAAAAATGTATGCCCATGAAAGCAGGTGCAACAGTGAAATGTTTAATGGTAGTGGTTGCAGGGCCTGAGACAACTGCAAAGCTCAGGTGCCGTTTATTGTCTGTGTCCTGTCCTGTCCTAGGGTCAGCCAGGTCGAGTGAACATAGCCCAAAATTTCGGGTAGGGGTTAGACCCAGATCATGTTGCCCTATCAACTAGGCAAATGCATATCCGTACCCCAGAATGCTACGAGTGTGTGATCTGGGCACTTCTCTGGCTGAAACCAATAGGAAACTCGTTTGGTCTCACTCCCAAAAAAATCGGATTCCCCTTTTCCCGGAGATGACTACACAAAGTGTACACGAGAGGGGCTTGGAGGACAGTAGCTGGCAATATATATTTCTGAACGAGAAACAACTATTTCATTTGACTGGCTGGTCCTGTAGATTTTACTCATTTGATCTGTATTACGTTGTAATACTACGAACAGCCAGCAGTTGGCCCCATCATCCATAGTAACAAAGCTGCTCTAGTGAAGAAATTGAAGCTACTCCTTCCGCTGGGCTGAGGAAGGCAGGGTCGCGAGATCCGGCTAGACATATGACGCCGGATTCCAGACCTGGCAAGAGCTGGCCCATTGACCAGTAGCAGAAGGAGTATCATTTTGGGCCATGCTGAGATTTTGCAGCAAAAAAACGAACAGTACAAATCCTTCTTGAGTGCCAGG
The DNA here is from genome assembly GCF_040938575.1 of Ambystoma mexicanum. NCBI lineage: Eukaryota > Metazoa > Chordata > Amphibia > Caudata > Ambystomatidae > Ambystoma > Ambystoma mexicanum. The sequence goes on from NC_090937.1 coordinate 775,498,987, forward strand.
CTTAGTGAAATGTTAGCATTCATCTTGAAAATGATCAAGTGCTGCACACTTCAAAGTGGGAGGGCAGCCTTATCAATGGAGCTTCCATTGGGGGCGGGTGGGGAGTGGGGTGAGGGAGGAAAAAATTGTTTGGGGCTGTGGGAGAATTAGGAAATCCTAAAGCAGAATGCTGCAAAGACAGCTCAGCAGGTAGGCTACTGTTGATGAGATGTGTTATGTTTATCCCTGCCTGTAAATCCAATGGCTTTTTTTCCCAGTGTCTTCGGATAAATGTGATGTAAAAAGTGTTATTACGATCTCTGCATGGGTATGGCTCCCTCTTCACTGCGTGTGGAATTTCCATCCTTTAGTGAAAATTAAAAGTTGGTTCTGCCCCTGCAGCTAAAGTCAAAATTTGACACCCATGGCTGTGCCTTCAGATTCTGCTTGCAATGACGACTCTGCAGCCGTTGCAATCACTAGGATCGTAGTCACGCCGTACAGTGAGAACATGGAGAGATGAAGGAAAGTGGTGGATTCTATTTTAGCCCACCACCTCCATATTCGTGCAGAAGTTGGTCCTACTTAGAAAAGCGTGGTCCTGCCACAGAACAACACTTTTCTGAATATGCACCATCTTCAGAATCTGGGCCAAAATCATGTTTTCTTCATTTCTTTTCACTCGCTGCACCATAGGAATCAACACTTTGGGGCCAATTCAGAGGTCACTGTAAAATTAGAAAAGTAATGGTCGGTGGAGGAACTACATTTTTCCTAAAAACACCATATTCTGTGAAAGTAGTAAGGTGGCTTACTGACATCAAAGCTTCAGCTCTTGCATGTCCCTAGTTTATGGCCTGAAAACAGCCCTAGTGAGCATCAGTAATGCAGGGCAGACAGTGTTAAGGTATTCTCCTTGCAGAACCATACTTTTGCATTAACAAGAAGTTACAACACCGTTGACATCTACAGCACAAGCTGTAGAAGCTAGGCATTTATAGGATGGCAGCACCACGTTTCTGATCTACCGAAGTCTTAATGACACTTTTGTAAATCAGAAAATGTGAAAGCTGTATAGAAATGCTTACGGTGACACTGATGCAAACGCTTTACCCACAAATAATGTTTTTTTCAGCTTTTAAACTGGAAAGCACGACAGCCCCACTCCAATCCTTCCACCAAACCCAGAATGGCGTTGCTGAAAACTGGGGGGAGAATATCAGCTTTCCACACTACTTTTCCCCAGATCTCAGAATCAGGCTTTAAATAAATCAAGCTGTACTCTGAAAGGGGTCACATAATCAGTGCTTTGTATGGGACATAAGAACCACAAATGGAACAAGTTACTTACCTGTAAATCTTGTTCCCCTGCATGGGTCTTGCACATGCTCGTGAATATTCCCTGTCAGGCTAAAAAAAATCACTTTAGCTTTATGCTTAAAACTTCTCGCCTCCGCTATAGCCCATCAGTGTCCTTTGTGTCGTACTGCCCCCAGCCAATAACACTCGTCCTCCTAAGATCCACCCCTGGTGGCCATTTTCAAATTTGGTAGTGCACGTAAAGTGGCAGTTTGAACCAAGAAGAGCCAGAGAGGGGAAGGAGGGAGGGTTTGCGTATGAATTCATACAAGACCCATGGTGGAGAACAAGAGTTACAGATAAGTAACTTGTTCCTTCTCCAGCATGTGGTCTTGCATGGATTCACATGCTCATGAATATGATTATACAGCAGTACATATACACAACAATGGGAGGTGGCAAGGCTCACAGAAGCAATACACATATCTCTGCAACAGACTCACCTCAAGCAAACAGGTTGCGTAGCATCGCTTGGCCGAGCCGGACTCCTACCTGGAATTCCTGTCAACAAAGAAGAATTTGGTGAAGGTGTGGGTGGACAGTCATGTAGCAGCTCTGCAGATGTCAATCAGGGGAACACCAGAGTGAAACACTATAGTTGCAACAATGGCTTTGGTGGAATGGGCTCTCAGCCGGCCTGGGAGTGTGCTGTTGGCCACATGATGACAGTGCATGATACAGCCAGAGAGCCAACTGGATGGCCTTTGCATGACCCACAGGCCCAAAATTGACAATTGAGATATCTTGCGAAAGTCTTTAGTGCATGCCACGTAGAACTATAGGGCACATACAAAGTCCAGTGAATGCAACAGCCTTTCAGAAGGCATAGAAGGGTTCGTAAAGAACACCAAATGCTTGTTGAGGTGAAAATTCCGATGGAACCTTTGGCATGAAGGTGGGATGAGTCTGCAGCACCACCTCGGTAGTGTGGAGGACAAATATGGCTGCCTGCAGATGAGCACCTGAATCTCCCCGACCTGCCTGGCTGAGATGATCGCCACTAGGAAAGCTGTCTTCTAAGATAGAAAATTAAGAGAGGCCTGATTCATCGACTCAAACCGAGGGCCCATAAGCCTAGATAGGACTACATTCAGTTCCCAAGCCTGAAGTGACCCTTGAGGAACTCCTTGACAAGCCTGTGCGACCACAGGGAGAACTTGCCTGGAGCCCGTTTGTACCAGGAAATGACAGCTAGATGAACCTTGATGGAGGCGTGCTCCAGGCATGCCTTTGCCAGCGAGAGAAGATACGGGGGAGGCGAGGATCCGTTACCCACAGAGGAGTGATGTTCTGTGCCCTGTTCCACACCATGAAGCACTTCCATGTGTGCCTATAGCAAGACAATGTAGAGGGAGCCCTGGCCTTGGTCAGGATCTTTTTGCATTTCAGTAGCAAGGAATAATGCCCAAATTCTAGGGCTGCAGGAGACAGGGCATGAGGCTCAGTGATGCTGGGTCCTGCTGTGCGTTTGTTTTGTTTTCTCTGGAGAGAAGGTCGAGAAGTGGAGGCATCTGGATGGCTGGAGACACTAACAGATCGAAAAAGTCAGAGTACTAGATCTGCTGCAGACACACCGGCGTGATGAGGATCATTCTTCAATGGCAATGTCTGAATGTGTTGATTACACATAACAGGAGCGGAATCAGGGGGAAGGGATACAAGAGCCCCTCTCAGTTGAATGAGAAAGCATCCCCATGACTCCTCGGCTGAGGATACCTGCTGGCAAAAATCCAGCACTTGGAGGAGCTGGCTGCCATCGTGAAGAGGTTGATCTAGGGAAGACCCCACTCGCTGAAGAGACGCAACACTTGTGTCTGTTGAAGCTCCCACTTGTGAAAGGACCGCAGTTCCTTGCTCAGCAATGATATTCTTGATGCCTGTCAGGTGGAAGGGGACGAGGGACAAGCCTTGAAGAATGGCCTAGCGCCACAAGGACAGGGCTCCCTGCTATAGAGCAGGGGAGCATGTCCCGCCCAGTTTCAGGATATGAAAAGTGGCGATTCCTGTGAAGATCCACACCACCTTCCCATGTAGCCAAGGCTGAAAAAATGTGCAAGTCATTCTCCTCTGGGAGCCAGAGGCCTCTGGCATGATAATGTCCTTTGTGAGACACTCCCCACCCCCCCAATACTCAGTAGTGACCATAGCCTGGGATGGGGGCACCTGGAAAGGAGCTGCTTGACCGACCACCAATGAAGAGCTTGACGGAACGCCTGATTAAGGGCGATTTTGTCTGTCCACGTGCCAGTGACCTGCAGCCACCTGGCGTCTAGGAATTCCTGGAGGGGCCGAATCTGGAACCTCCAAAAGGGAACCAGAGGGATGCAGGAGGACATCATGCCCAACAGGGGCTTGATGGACCGGACTGTTGGGATGGACGCCGCTGTCAGCCTCTGAACCTTCCCCAGAATGGCTTTCACCCTCTCCTTCAAGGGCGATGCCAGACAAGAGATTGTGTTGAGCCTGGCGCGCAGGAACAAAGCGTTGTGTGATGGCACCACGTAGGACTTTGGATAACCGATGGAGAATCTGCACGAAGTATGAAGGTGTATGGTCTCAGTCGTGTGCTGGGTTGCCATTGCTTAAGAGCAGGAAGTAATGGGCCAGTCGTCCAGATAAGGGTAGGCGTGTATTCCCCTGCAGCGTGAGTGCACTGCTACCAGGGCCCAGCATTTAGTGAATACCCTGGGGCCGATTTCAGGCCGAAGGGCTGGGTCTTGAATTGGTACTGCCGCCCGAGGACAACAAAATGCAGGAACCTCCGGTGTCTGCGATGAATGGGGATGTGGAAGCATGTGTCCTCCAGGTCAAGAGTTGCTAGAAAAATATCTTCCTCCAGCTGGTAGAGCACGTGCTGCAACATGACCATCCTGAAATTTTGTGACTTCAGGTACTTGCAGTGGCGCAACACAAAATGTGGGCACACCTGCGAGCAATGCTGAAGGCCCCTTCCCCCAACTTGGCAACAAAGCACGGGTCGTGCTACACTCTGGGCTGGCCTAGATTATCATGCTTGCACAATATGCACGAACATGCTGCTGAAGGAGTGTGCTGCACACTGTACTAGGAGAAAGATATAAATATGTTTTTTAATGCAATATACAGCACAGTTGGAGAAACTTTGCCTAAAAAGGCAGAGTCTTTGCAATTGTTTTGTAGGGTAACACCAATTCAATCCATGCAAGTCACCAACAGTGCACAGGAACATGAATGCTTTGCTATTAAAAATGGCATGCCACATTGAAAACATATCCCACTGGCTGCACAATGTAGACCAGTGTAGACACGTACTAACATTACAGTAAAGCATGCCATGCCAGATTTAGACATACCTAGATTGGTTACAGCAAAATGGCAGTTGAAGCAATAACACTCATCAAGAAGAGAGCACACATTCAAGCCCGGGTCTCTGCGGCTTCTAACAACGCAGCCGAAACTCTTTGAAATCTGCAAGGAACTGGCCAATCCTGTTGCAGTCTCTACCTCTCCTGTTCCCTGCCAGGCTCTTTGTATGGCGCTGGCCTCTCACTTCTCTGCTAATACTCAGGACATCCTGTCCTCTATCTCCTCTTCCTCTCTCCATTCCTCTCTCGGCCCCCCTCTGACAACACCTGACGAGGTTTCTAGAGAAGTCCGATCTATAAAAGTGTTGTCCAAACAGGTGCTCCTTGCTCCTCCACAACTATCAAGGACCATATTGACACCCTTGCTCCAGCCTTGGCAGATTTTTGTAATCACTCTTTTGCCAGTGGACCGTTCCCCTCTTCCCTTAAGCACTCCTTTGTCCACCCACTCCTCAAGAAGCTGTGTGCCGATCCTACCTGCCTGGCAAACTATTGGCCCAATCTCCATCAGCCCTTTCCTGGGCAAAATCTTGGAAAAGCTGGCCATCTCTCAGCTTACTCTCCACACTGAATCTGTTGACTCCATGACCATCAGTTTGGCTTCAGGGCTGCCAGAGGCATGGAAACTGCTTTCCTGAACACCCGTAATCCTCCTTGATCTTTCCTCTACTTTCGCCACAGTCAACCACGCCTGATCAATTGACTACATGAGAACCTGGGCATCACGGATCAGGCCCTGGAGTGGCTGATCTCCTTCCTCTTCAACTGCCCGTCACAGGTCCAACTTGGTCCTTTTCTCTCTGCCACCTCTTTCTCTACCTGTGGCATTCCCTAGGGCTCTATCCTCTCACCCTGGTTTTTCAACCTCTACTTGGCAGCTTTGGCCAACCTGATCTCTACCTTCTCCTCTAACTTTCATTGTTATGCGGGTGACACTTATCTTTCCTTCAGGCTCCTCTCCTCTGTCGCTCATTCCTGACTGTCTATCTGTGATTCAGGATTGGTGCACCTCCAATGATCTCTGCCTTAAGGCCAATAAGACAGAGATCCTTCTCATTGGTACCCCTGCCCTTGCTTTCCCCCTCTCACTCTGGCTACCCACCTTGGGCCCTCTTCCTTTGCCTTCCTTCGACTCCACTCTCTCTTTCTCTACTCACATCTTGGACGTCGCCAATAATTCTCATTATCACCTGCACCTCCTCAAAGCGACTCCTCCCTTTCTCACTTTCCTCCAGAAGCTCATTGTCTCCAGAGCCCTGTTTCTTTCTAGGCTGGACTATGCAACAGCCTCTTTCTCAATCTGCCTTCCTCTACTCTCCGCCCTCTGCAACTAATCCAGAACAGGACTGTGAGACTTATCCTTGGCCTCAAGGTCAGGGATTGTATCTCTCCAGCCCTGAAATCTCTCCACTGGCTCCCGTTGGCTGCAAGTATCAAGTTCAAGACTGTCTGCATCGTCCACAAGGCTTTTTGGGCTGGAGCCCACACTACATCCAATTCTCTCTTCCAAAATACCTTCCTTCTTGGGCCCTTCCAAATCTGAGTTTTGAGCCCATATTTGTGTCCCCATTTGCAATTTGACAGCAGACTAGCTCTCCTCCCATCCGAAATTGTAAATTAGACCAATGTAAATAGGTGACAAAGCTAGAGAATTCTTTGATAGAGCCGAGCCATTGCTGAACAAAGGGGTTTGGGCTTAGCTATCACAGCCAAACATGAGCTGGCATGGCAAAGTGCCCATACATGGCTTCCTGCCTCCCCAAACCACAATACAAAACCATACCTGGCACTCAATCCCTCACAACATAAGACCCTCATCCTGCCCCCCCAGTAGTACACATTATTGAAAGATTTGAAAAAAAACATCACTCAGGTTCTTAAGGAAGCAGCAGAACATCTAGCCAGATCCAAAGAAAAACAAATGCAGTTTGCAGATAGCCACAGAAAGGAAGCTCCAAACTATCAAGTCGGAGACAAGGTCTGGTTGGCATCTAAAAACATTCCTCTGCAAGGGCCACGAGCCTTCCGGCCTCGATACTTGGGACCCTACACCATCAGGGCTGTGATTAATCCTGCTGCCACGAAGTTAGAATTGCCACCTCACATTGGGATCCATCCTGTGTTTCACGTCTCCCTTATAAAACCAATGAAACCGGGTACACTGATTGATACTCCACCGGACCCCGAAATAATAGAGGGGAAACCAGAATTTGAAGTAAAATATATCATGGACTCCAAGATAGTTCAGTCCAAATTGTACTATTTTATAGACTGGAAAAGCTATGGACCTCAAGACCGAATGTGGGAACCCAGGGAGAATATTCATGCTCCACGACTGATCAGGCAGTTGCATCGTGACCATCCAACCAAACCGGGACCAGAAGAAAGACCATCCTTAAGAGGGGCCTTGAGGGGGAGTGCTGTCATGGCCACTCAGGCAGGGACACAGTTGTTGGCCATCCGCCCTTGTATGGGGCACTCCAGAGCCCCTTATGGGGCACAACATGGAGCCAGGTGGGTTTTGTCCTGGTGCCTCTGGGGCACCAGGCTCATTGGGAACGTTCCAGGCCCACTCCGCATGTGCATCTAGTATTAGGTGTGGCAGGGCGTGCCCAGCCAGGCTGCTCGAGGGCATGGCTAAACAGCCCATGGCTATATAAGCCCTGCCCTCACACTGATTCATGCTTTGCATTACTTTACATCTTCATGCAACGTGACGCTCACTGCCGCTTGGACCAGCTTACTTACCTTGTGGAAGCCATCATTCACCATGTAGCCGCATCTGCATGCTCACCTTCTGGAAGCCAGCATTCATCATTGCATTAGCAAACTCACCTTCAGGAAACCAGCCACCCTGATTCCGCACCGCACTCATCATCCAACGCCGCGCCCATCGTCCACGGAGTCGGGCCCTGTAACGAAGCAGAAAGACAAGGTTAGACAATTGAAACTCAGCAGCTGGGGGTCATGCCGCATTGGGACCATGCGTGCATCCTCAGAAGTCACTCACCTGTTGACAGGCCATCGTGAACTCGTTCCCTATTCGCTACGGCTGCCATCTTCATCTTCGCAGCTGTCGGATCACGACATCACCTACACGGCAAAAGAACAAGAGAGACATTAAGGAAAGAACAAAACATTGCCAAACAGATGAAACAAACACTATAAAGCAGGTTGAAAGCAAAATGGACTATACAAACAAAAACACTCACCTGGAGAGAAGTGGATTAGTCACAGCTGGTCTGGACAGACACAGAGGGATCAGTGAAGGAACTCGGTCCTAGTTAAACAAGGACCCCTGCCGGAAGTATCAGGGCGGAGAGCTCATCATTCAAGATAAGCTGGTGAGCATTCTATGGGCAGCACAACCTACGGGAACTACACCCTGGGTGGAAGGGGTCTGGAAGGGAACTCTGGTCACAGACTGGCATACTTACACCTCTTTTACACTTACATAGGAGCAGTCTTGAGCAGCACTACCGCAGTAACTGTACAAGCGCAGAGGGAGTAGCCAGATGAGGGCGAACTAATCCCTGGGAGGGCTGCAACCATGCCCCAATGCCCCCACAGGGACCAGGTGAGCGTAACAACCATAAACTGTTTGTACTGCATGCCACGACAACTGAAATGAAAGCACAGGGACCAGCGGGCAGGCTACCGCCCTTCCAACAATTGCCTAGGGTACTTTCATGTACAGCATTTCCCACATCTGCTGCGGACAACAAGAGGGGCACTCCTGTAGGGCAGCGGATCTGTAAAACAACCTTTGAAAACCATATGCCGCGCTACAGACACTTACCCGCCAAAGGGCATTGTATTGTGCATATACTGCAACGCGCTACTGTGCAGAAGGAAGGTACTTAGAAGTGCGTGGGAACGGTCCTTACGGGAGCATTACAATGACTGCCGCCTATGTAGTTGAGGGCCACCCAATAATTCTGTCTCCCAGCATGTCCCGTATAGTATCCATACAGGTGCTGCCCCTTCTGTACCTGACCTTTCCTGCCGTTCCATCTGTGGCATATGTGAGAACACCATAATAAATTAAAATGAACTAGGAAAGGAAAAAAGGTAAATAAATAAAGCACCTTTCACAGATCAACAACTGAATTGGCAATGCACTCATGCAGGGCGGAAGGTGTGGCAGTGTGGTAAACACTGTAGTTCAATCGGTTAGAAAGGGGGTCTCTGTACAAAGAGGTTTCTTTACGTGTTGCAGATCGTTTTCAAGAGAGTCAGTGCACAACACCTACTACAAAAAAATATCATTATTTTCAAGAAGGGTACCAACCCAATTTAGATGCGGTGTGCAGAAATCGGAATGGCAGGCATAATAAGATGAACGTTACAGCTGTGAAAAATTATTTGCGCTGTCAAACGTCATATTCCCATGGGCGAAGTATGCCATTGGCACATGTCGAACAAAGGCCCAACTACACTTCTTTGCAATGTACTGCGCTGTCTGCATTCATAGACCAAATAGGAAATGACGCTGCCACATTAGTGGCTGCATAATGCGATAGAAACTTATGCAAGACATCGGAAACAAACGCATGAACTGGGCAAGTGCCTCCATCGCGAACGGGTCTGAAACCTGTGTAGCATGTTGTGCAATTTTCACTCTACAATGAACAACAATAATTTCGGCATGATTGCGGTTCACCAAAGAGTCACACAGAGAAACCAAAATCAGGCACTTAATTGTAGCTACTCCATAGCACTACACATGCACATTATATATTGCAAAATGGAGTAGCCACCGCAGTGTTTTCCATTCACTTTCAGTCAATGTATGTCTGAATCCCCTAAAACCTGCAAGCTCTGCCTCATGAAACACAGCCATAACCGCAACCTCTGCATTTCTGTCGACAAATACACTGTGTAGCACAGTCTGTCCGCACACACCACACCCACAAACTTTATAGCCCATCCCTGTAGCCTCTGCAGGCCCATTTCTATGGTCGTGATCTTCAAAAGGGGCATATGTAACACGTGCCACCCTGCAACTACCGCGATATTCACTGACTTTTCGTGCTGTGTGCGCACAGGAGTGGGGGAATAACTTTCAACCAGGGGAGCGACGTCTTTTAGTTGTGGTGGCTCTTGGAGTCTTTGGGGAGATTTTTTTTTTTTTTTTTTAAGTGCTTCCCTACGCCCCTTCATTCACATACTATTGTCTTACCCACTTTTTTGGGTGGAATAAAGAGTATAATACTGTTGGGAGCCCCAGGACTTTGCCAACCCCTCGCATCCCCCAGGAAGAGCATTCGTTTCCTGTAGAAAAAGGAGTTTGACCTGGTGTCGCTCAATTTACAGTTGCATTTTCTGCAATTTAGCATGGTTACCCAGCCCTCTGACATTCCAGCTCATGCATATAACACTTTCATCCGTCATTGTGTCGGAAGTCCATCAGTATTGAAGAGTGGTCCCGAACAGGAACTACAGTACAAGGCCCCAGCCTGAGAGCATGGGGTAACAGTGTCTCAGGTCCCGTCGGGTTGAATAAAGGAACTCGAGTTCCCAGCTGCTTGCCCAGCATTTTTCCAACTAGAACTCCTTTCCCTCCCTACCCCACCACAACCCTCCCCCAATTAGAGAGGGGATCCCCAACCATAACTTAAACCCATTCACAACCAATGGCGACATCGCCTGGGGGGCTTTGCTCCGATCCTGAGCGGCAACACATCCATGTTGGGGTATTGGCTAGGCGTTGTGCATAGTGTGATGACAATACAGGAACAACAATAAGGAGATCAAACGTGCTGGTCAGGTCGGAAGTCAGACGGCCATTTCTATTGAGAGGTCTGTCGTCGAGTTGATCATCCGGGTCCCGACCATACTAGGAAAACTTGACATATATCAGTGAACAGAACTGAAGCTGCTACAGAGGTTATCCTACAGGCCAGTCGGCCATGGAAACTATTGAATAACAATTAAGGGACAGCCTGGAGAGGACCCAGCAGCGGAGCCAGGTACGATTAGCCTGGGAGATGTTCATCAACAAGTTTAAGAGGCCTTCTCAAGTGTGGTATGCAGGCAGAATGAGGGGTTTAGTGTATGGCGCATATCAGACATCCATGATTAGGTTGCTTGTGGAATTATGGAATGTCTATCACCGGAGCAGGATGAAACGATAAGGAAGTCAAATGTGGTCAGCCAGGGAAATGTTTGTCTATGAATATGAAGCTTCCTCAGGGATGGTGAAAAAGTAGGCACTGTTGGAGTGTTCAATCCGGAGTTTAGCTGGGTAATGCATTGAATATTTGACACCCAGGTGTCGTAGTCTTTGCTTGATGGCGAGGAAGGAGTTTCATTCCTGTTGGACAGCTACAGAAAAGTCTGGGTAAAGATTAATCCTGGCAGAGCCCAGGAAGAGGTCTCCCTTGGCACACGCCGCCCGCAGAAGGGACTCCAATCCCGGTAATTCAGGACTCTTGCAATGATAGGACGAGGAGGAGCTCCCAGCCTGGGCTTCGCTGCCAGGGATCAATGGGCCCTCTCAATTGCAAACTGCGGCGGAGAGTTTCGGGAAATCCAGATGGGAGAGTAGGATGCATTCGACAGTCTTCCATGGGACCTTCGATCTTATCTTTCGGGACCCCGGTGATGCATAGATTATTACGCATGGAGCGAGATTCCAGGTCCTCCTGCTTTTTGCTGATATCATGTACCTGCTTGGATAGCGCGCTCACCTCAGCCCAGAGGGTGACAATGTCGTCTTCAGTCCCTCCGACCCGAGTCTCCAGCTCCGCTACCCGGTCGTCCGTTTTCTCCATATGAACTTTGATGGAGCTTATGGTCCCCTTCATATCATCCAGTCTCGTATGTAAAGCTGTGGACCCCTCCCGCATGTATTCCATCATTTTCTGTGATTGTGTTTTCAGAGGGTACAGACACGGATGCCTCCAGCTCTGATTGGGGTTTGCTTGATTTTTATGTTGTTTTCATATACATGTTGATAGAGCTATGCTTCTTGTTGGCTCCCTTGATCATGATCCCACCTGGACCCGTGAGAAGTAGGGTAGGACAGTGCCCAAAGTGCCAATAGAAGCAGAATCGGGCTGAGAAAGTCTGCCCAGGGAAGCGTGATGGATGGCAGGGGCGCTCCGATTATTGCTGCGCTGAGTGATGGTGCGCCAGGTCTGCAGTGTAGGGTTGAAACAACGCGAGGGTGTAGTAGCCATGGAACAGCACGGCAAGTGGTAAGTATGGTGGACACTTACCCCAGGCTGGAGGAGCACCATCCAAAACATCAGATCTCTGGTGATGGTCATAGTGGGGGCAAGCCTGTGCCCCAGAACAGAGTAGGGCCACCCAGGGCCGCAGCGAGGTCAGCCACGACCAGCGTAACCATCCAGGCTCACCACCAAGCGGACTGTAGACTCGCACGTAGGATTTGGTAAGGGGTACTAATATGCGTAGATCACCATCACAAAGTATGATGAATGCCAGGTACACAATGAGTACCTCCACAGAGTGATAGTGTGTAAGTTGTGTGTCACAGAGCATAGCAGGGTGGAGAAGGACAAGTGCAGAGGTGCGGCACCTGTGGTTCAGCATATCAAGCGGCCAGCACAACGGGCCGCCAGCACCTCGGGGCGAGAGGGCACACACTGCGCACCAGATCCTCACAGATGATTGTAGTGGGGGGAGGGCTTGTCCCCAAGAGCAGTGTAGGGTCGACCGGGCAAGCAGTGAGGGCAGTAGCAGCCAGTAAGTCAGTCTCAGTCAGTCTGAGTGGACTGTAGCCTCCAACGTAGGGCAAGATGAAAGATGTTATTGCGAATAGTCCATTAAACAGCAAGTGGTGGGGCGTGGGATGGGCCAACATACGCCAGGGCCCAGTGCTCACACTTCGCAGGAGTGATTTGCTTCAGGGTATTGGGGAGGCAGCTAGAACAGCAAAGGGGCTATGCTGTGCAAGTACCCAGATGGTGTGTAGGGCTCGCTTTACACCACCAGGTGAGGAGTGTCAAAGGCATAGGCCGCTGTGTTAGCTTTGAGGAGAGTCTGCAGGATGTGGGTCTGCTGGGACGCAATCAGTAGAACACTGTAGTGGACAGGGTCGGGCTGTGAGCATAGCGCGTAGTGTAGCTGGGAGCCGAACAGCACTGCGATGTCAAACAGCCTCCCACTCAGCCCCTCTGGCACCCTGGGCATTGATAGCTCAGCGATGGGAGTTATGGAGCAGTGTAACCGCCCAGACTGCAGTGTTCCAAGCAGGGCCCGGTACCTTGTAATGCGGTGGAGGGAATGGTGTCCCCCTGAGCACAGTGTCTCATTGAGAGGTGGCCTGGGTGCAGTATCGCCTCACAGGACTGCGGTGGTGAGATCAGCAAGGGGCCCTGGCCGGCCCGCGGAAGTCCACCGATTATGCAGCGTTGGTATCAGGTAACCAGGAGGGAGTGGCCACATCGCCAAGCGACCCGGACCAACTCACACAGAGAGGGGCTCAGCGCGGGCCACCCACGTAGAAGGCCGCCTCAAGGCACCCTGTCTGCCGTCAACACCGTCCCCTGGTGAGGAGGGTGAAGGTTCCAGAGTCGTAGCCCGGGCAGTGGAGAGCGGGCCAGTCCAAGGCGCACAGCGCCAACCAAGGTCACCCCTCCCCCGCCAGGTCCGGTGCCTCCAGCACCAGCTGTGAAAGTCTTCACTCGTAGTGGAAGCGGGAGGTGGGACGCCACAGCAGGACCATTCCGTATCTGTGACGTGGGAGAAATCTCTGCATCGGTCCACTGTCGGGCCACACCAGTCCTGCAGGAGTCGATCTGCAACTTTTGGAGGGTGGAAAAAGCACCAACGAGGCAGGATATGAACAAAGGATCTTCCCCAATACGGTGCAGCTCACTTAGGCGGCCATGTTGATTGAGTGCAACAGCACCCCCGCCCCAACTGTTTTGCATTTTAAAAGCAGCATTGTAGTACTGTAGATGTATTTAGATAACAGTTCACATATTATCACCATTGATAGTTTTACAGGTGAGTGACTAAATTTAGGTTTAAGGAATATTACGTAGGCATTTGTTAGATTTGCTGGTAATCTCTGTTTTAAAGTAACAGAAGTGTTGTTGCATTCAAACCAACCACTTATTTTCTTAATGTATGCATAAGTGACCTGCAGTGGTTGTGGCAGCAGAGTGGTAGATTATGCCTACTGTTGTGAAGGTTTTCTTGCCAATAGATACTTGCCCATGCTTGAAGCTAGTAAGCTTGTAGTTGTTTTAGGTACCATCTGCGTTATACCTTAAAAGCATTAGTATCAGATATTGGCTATGTGAGTTTATGTATACGGTGGAACGATTGTCTAAATTGCAAAAAGTGCATAACACAGCATGATTTGCATTTCGCAACAGCTGATGAAATGGAATGGATTCACAATTTGGTATTGATGCATACACAAATCGTCCATTAGGGATGTGCTCTCGTGAAATATGGTTGCAGAGAGTGCATGTATGTTTCCATGTCTATGAAATTTGGAAGATTTCATTTTTAGGTATGTTTTTGGTTTCCAGTAAGTACATTACACATTCTTGTGGATCGTCCTGTGTGTTTATGGTGAATTTTATTGTTCCTGTATAATAGTGCAATTCTTGCCTTATTCCACTTGGGGCCCGATTCATGGAACGATTTCCTATGGGATTGTGCCATTACAAAACACTTCCATGGATCAGGCCCAGTGTGGTCAGGATTATTTGAGGGATTTCTATGAAGAACCATCAGTTGCAAACACAACTGGTCTGAGCCGTTCAAGTAAATAATTTGAACAATTGGTGGCAATTGGAAGAGAAGAATGATTGCTACATTTGCATAGAAATTCACACCAGTTGTGTTGGAAAATGTAAATGGACAAGAGGGTTCTGTCTCAATCATTTGCTGGACCTCCACTTGTTTTTTAGAAGAAATGTTTCTCTTTCTATCTTTTGATGGATGTGCAGTTATGTTTGCACTAGACAGTTTTGTGGTTGTACTGCTTGGAGTAGCAGTTTTTTGTTTCTTTGGTTGTATTGTTGTATTAGTTTTGTTTTTATAACTTTAGCTTTTTGAGTAACAGGGTACATATCTAGATGGGGTGTGTAGAGTGTACATAGCCTGTTGTACTCTAGGATGCTAGGAATGTCAGCCTTGACTTTTGTTGCATCCAAATCGACTACGAACGTAAAGTCCTTCGAGTGTACATAGACGTGAAAGTGCTACATAACTCATACCTTCATTAAAGACTGTGCTGCTTGTGGTTTGTGACAGCATATGCAAGAGACAGAATTGTTCTCTGTGTACATACATGTCTTTGAAAAGAAGGAATCGTGCTGCTGAGCGCCCCATTCTTTTAATTGCTGCAAGTTTGTCAAAGTGGATGTTGACAAACTGAATGTTGTCATGTGGATATGTCTGGAAACTAACAACTGTACCAATTGCTCCATTGACTAAACCTTGTTGTACGTCAAGGTTACGTTTAAGAATTACTCTGCAGTTTAGATACAACATTAAAATTTTCTCCAATCCAGATGCGTTGGAGATAGATTTTTCTAAGCTATTCAGTCGTGCTGTTACTTGTTGACACTTGGGGAGTGTCATGCTGTGCACTTCCAGTTTGTTATGAGTTAATATGCAGTGTGGGTTGCATTTATTTTTTTAACATGGCTGCGTTGAATTGACTACAACTTGCTAGGGTTGGCATTAAGGACATGCATTTTATATTTTGTTGAGTTAATTGTTCCATGACATCAGGAGCAGATGTCTTATGCCCATATAGCTCATGAATTAGTCTATTTAAGTTAGATCTTGCATCTTTAGTAAGCAGACCAGTTCTAATGCTTTTTAAAATATTAACATAGGTGAGGTCTGCAGAGTGATGCATGTTTTCAGTTGGTTCTCTGTACTGAAAATGTTGCCAGAGATTTACATTTCCTATGCTGCCGAGTGTGTTGCGGCATTGTGTCCTAATGTTTTGAAAATATGTTAATCTTTTACTGGTGTTAACTGTAGGAGGTCTCCGAAAACAATAACCTGTTTTCCTCCAAACAGTACTTCATAGTCGGTTTTTAGAACTTCATGCATTCTGAAGTGAATTAAAGTCAACACGAGGTTGGAAACCATGCTCATCTCATCTATTAGGAGCACTTTCATTTGTTTCAGAATTCTACGTACTTCAGTAGCAGCTTCTGGTGATAATTTGTAGCATTCTAATATGTTTTGGTGTTTTACTGCAAGGAGCAGTAGTCGGTGTAAAGTTACACCTCGTATGTTGTAGGCAGCTTAATCTGTGGGGGCTGTTAAAACAGCCAAAATGATGATGTTGTTTGTTAAGTTTTGTAGAAATGTAATGTTTTTTCCAGACCCAGCTTCACCAGTTGCATACAGGAGCAGAGGTTTATAATTTTTACAGCTACAAGTTTTTGTTTCAGGTTTAAAACAATGTTCAATTTCTTCAGTGACTTGTCGATAAATGGCGAGTTGCTCGTCATATAGCTGTGATTTTAACACTGACAAGTCTTCTTCTGGTTGTTTATATTGATACATGGTATTTTCTACTTCAATCATGGCTATTTCTGCTCGATTTAGAATGAGTGGTTCTACAAGTGGTTCTTGGCTTCCTGCAAGGGAATGTTGACTGCCTTCAGGGGTGTCTTTATCTAGTTGAGCTTCAATGTATTCCTCTTGATGGCGTTCATTGTCCAACATTTCTTTGTATTGTTTGAAATTGAAATTTTTTATACTGCTTTCATTTGCATTGAATGCAGTTTCAAATGAGTCATGGTTACCTAATAATTCTTTTCTCCACGGTTTAAAAAGTTTTAGTAGGGACATGTAATAAAATTTCATATGTTGTGGAGTTTTAAATGATAATTTCACGTGATTTATTAGGCTAGGTTTGGTAATTTTGAATGGGCTTCCTTCAAAAGTTAAGACTACATATTTGCCAGGTGTTATCTGCTTTGACATTTTTTTCATAGAAGTAGGTTTGCGCTATGTTGTACAGCCACATGTTTTCCAAAGCAGTACTTCCGTTTGGATACTATGTGTCGGGTATTTTTTTTTTTAAACGTCCTGGCTGTTGGGATCTTTTGTGGCTATTGTTTACATCTTTTGGTAGGATTTGAGCACTCTTTCTGGATGAGCTGGACCAAGGTTTAGCCAATGGATTCAGATTTGCCATATAGGGCTGTACCTGTTAAACGGTCTGCAGCTTTATAGCACCCACATTCTCTATGGGAGAGCATTTTCAACCCGAAGCTGCACAATGTGTGTGACAGTGTTTTATCAGATAATATGTCAGTCATCCCAGAGGTCTTTTCAGCTCCATTTTCTCAGCTTTAGTGGGATAGGCTTTGACATATCTTGCAACAGCAGTGGAATTGTCTGCGATGTATTTAAGGTCTATATTTGCATTCCATAAGAGGGCAATGATGGCATTGTAATCAATGAGATACTTGGATGTTTTGTCTCTTTTAATGTTAAATGTGTTTTTAGACAATTTGCCTTTTACAATGTGTCTAACAGAGGACCTTTTGTGCAAACAGGTCTAGGGAAGCCAAAGCAACATTTGGTATAGTATTTCCCTTTGTCTTTATATCTCCATCAGCAGTATTTGCCACACTTATGTTTTAGGGAGCATAAGATTTGTGTACATAGGTCAGTCATTATCTGTGGTTTCTGAAGGGATGTTGCAGGTTGTGTATTTTTCTATAAACTGTAAAACGGTGGCATCACTGTCATGGCCAAATTTCAGAGCATCTTTTATCCACAAAAGCATGTGGCTGTTTGGTGCTCCTCTAGAATGATATTCTTTGTTCCAAAAAAGTAGTGCTCTACTTCTCCGAGCAGAGGGGTGCTTTTATTACAGGTGAAGTGCAGCATGGCAATGAAGCAATGCTGAAAGTACTTTGACACATTGACAGGGTCAAGAGAACAGAGATCTCCTGGTGTTTGTATATCGATTCCTTCTTTGTTTTGGTTTGATATGGGTAGGAAGTCATGCAAGTCATCCCATGCATATTCTGCACAACTTAATGTAACAAACCATGTGGTTGGGCCTAGGTTCCTTAGCATAAAACGTATTGCCAAGAGATTTGTGATACTTGACTGCAAACCTTCATCTTTGTCTTTTATCTTTTGAAGCAGTTGGGTAGCTGACATGTTTAAAATATAGAAGCCTGTTTTTAACATGTGTGCAACTCCATAACAGAGTTGCTAGTTCACTTACAAACAGGAGGTGAAAAATGTATTCCAAGTTTTGTCTGAATCTGGGGGATTCAGAAAACATTCGTAAAGAGCAATATTCTGATGCACTAATTTGTGTGCGTCTTTCATCATATCTTGCTCCTTTTCCTGTAGGAAAAAGTAGAGGAAAAGAACATGCTTCAACACTTTCTCCCATATGCTCATTGGAGATCCTTTGGCTTGACACATTTGATATGTTTCTAATGCATCATCTATGGTGTCTTTGGAGTGCAGTGGGTGAATTGAATACTGCTCCAAAATGGTGGCTGCAGTAATAGGATCTACACATTCAAATTGGCCATTTGGTGGTGAATCCTCAATTAATTGGGTGGTTTCAGTTACGTTCTCCTTTATGTTTATATCTTTGTAGTATTCATATTTTTCTTTAAGATATTGGGCCTCATTACACAGTACTGGTAAGGGCACCGGTACCGGTAAACCCTTACCGCTTTAAGGTCCCTTTGCGGGACCTGACCTTAATGGCTGGTGTAGACCAGCCATTAAAGTTGGGACCCGCAAAGGGACCTTGGTGATAATTACGGTACCGCAATTTGCGGTACCGTAATTAGCTCCTTCCCCATTCCCATTGAGCCCTATGGGGCAAAAATGGGGAAAGCCCATGGAGAAAGGGGGAATTACCGCCCCACCAACCTTGGAATGGGGTGGTAAATCCCCTTTTCTCCATGGTGGTACCGGTATGGTACCGGCGGCAACCATGGTGCTAATAGCACCATGGTTTACCTCCTACCGTGTAATGAGGCCCATTGTAGGGCTTGTCTAACCTTGTTTTAGTTAATTCTTTTGTTGGTACACCATTAACTAGGATAATCAAAGATTGATCTATTGGCCGTTGTATTCCCAGAGTTTGTACATTTTCTTTAAGATCTACTGGAAAATATACTACTTTGCCACAAATGCCTTTTAGTAACTCAGAAGGCGGCAATTTGGCTGGTTTGAAGTTGAAGACGTATTATAGCTTGAAATCGGTGCACATTTTGGATTTTAATGTTCTCATACAAGTTAAGTTGTTGGAGAGCCTTTGGAAGAGGGAATATTTCTAAGTTATTAGTGACAGCACGTGCGGGCATTTGGTTATTGCAAAGCTTTGTATTGCAGTATGTGCAAACTATTGAGGGGTCAGTTATTTTGTATTTATTTTCTGTTAATTATAAAGCTAATTGGAATGATTGGGATTCCTCATTGTCCTCTATATTGTAGGCCATATCTATTTTTGTGTTCTTTTTATAAAAAGTTCTGTGACAACAGACACATAATTGGTCTGGTATTTCAGTAGATGTGTTTTGAAACTATGCTATTTCTTTTTTGTATACAAGTGTTAGGAAGTTGGTGTTTGTAAGGTTTTCCCTCATGTTTTTTAAAGTGATCTTCAGTTCCAAAATATTTATTTTGGATGTGCTGTATTTGTTGAGAGTTCTTTGGCTGTTCATTGTAGGAGTAAGTTATTTGGATGTTGCAGTTGTAAAGCAGGACTTGGCATAGTATAGTCTCTGCACAAGATTCTGTATCGTGGAATGGTGTGTTGCTAACATTTTGATGTGGTGGAAGGTGCTTTTGCAAGCAGTTTCATGCCTTGAAACACTTGTGTATAGGTGCCTTATAAATGCCATATCGCATCAGTTCCCGAAATGCAGGCTAATGAATGTCCTTGCAGTCCAGTGAAGTTGCGCACTCGAAAG
The DNA here is from genome assembly GCF_040938575.1 of Ambystoma mexicanum. Lineage (NCBI taxonomy): Eukaryota > Metazoa > Chordata > Amphibia > Caudata > Ambystomatidae > Ambystoma > Ambystoma mexicanum. Next base: position 775,518,584 of record NC_090937.1, read on the forward strand.
GAGTCCATGGTTTATATAGTTTTTATTTGACTTTGTCTTTTAGTTTTACATACTGATTGAGGAATTGTTATAAAGATTTAAATGATTGTTGGTGTATGCTACACATTGAGCTGCATGTCCATTTGTACACTAGATGTATTGTTTGGGCGAAAGGAACAGTTGGTTGAAAGTTTGTTGGGGATGTTTTTTCTATAAGTGTTTCTTGTGCCATAATGGCATCTCCTACCATTTCATACCCTTGGATCATTACTGTGCATGGCTATTGTTTTTATTTGTTCTTGTTTATAAGCCTCTTCCTTGAAATATGGTTCTGTGTTGCTTGTGTGACTCCATTCACCTGCATAGAAGTTTGAAAGGTTGTCTATACTGCCCTTGCGCATGTTTACAAGTACTTTTTGTGATTTACTGATTAATTTGGTTCGTCGTTTCATGTTTAAAAGTAATATAAACAGCTCCTTTTAGCAGAAATGCGCTGTCAATTAGAGCTTCAAGGATTAGTCTTCTGCAGTCATTTTTAAGGGTAGAACATGACTTTTCAGCTGTTTTCCTAAGATTGTGAAGTACTCTACAGTGGAAAATTCCTTGTAAAATAAATATTTTTGAATTCTTTACTGGGGCTATGTTACCATTGTTAGATATAGCGTTAGGTTTATTCGTAGGTGTGTTTTTGTTTATACATTTTATTTAGTTTTTGAAAGAGGGGCTTTACTTTTTTTAGTGGTTGCTGGATTAGTTTTGTTGAGTGATGTTAGCAGTTTTGTTTGAATATTTTCTATACATTGTTTTAGAGGTGGATGACTATATGACTTGCTTTTATTCTTATCTGCTCTATATTTTCTTTGTTTTCTATGGAGTTGCTTTTTAGTAGGTTTTATGTTCTGTGTTGGAGAAAAAAAAGTGTGGGTTTGAAAGTTGTGGAATATATATTGATGTATTGTGAATTAGTATGTAATTGATGGTAGAGATGAATACAGGGCTGTGTGATTGTGTAATGGCATGATAGTTGTGGCTGGGAAGGTTGTAAGTAACTGTAGAGGTGTGAAGGGGATGGGGGAGTAAGAGTGGTGGCGTGAATGAATACATAGGGACATTATGATGTTTTGAGAGAGAATAGGAAGAGTGTGCATACTGAAATGTAATGAGTAAGAGTGAAATAAATGTTGATTTCAAAGGAATACTGTAGGCTGATATATTGCAAAAGTACATTGATACCTTAATAAAGAGATTATTAGTATAGTAATGTACTTACTTTGTAGGATGTGAAGAGTAGTCTTCTTCTGGTTGGTGTCTCCGGTAATTTTCTTTTTTCCTGTTATTATAAAAGAAAGTTAGTGGGTATATATGGTAATGGTGAAGTACTTTTAGTAAGAGCGGTTATTTATGAAGTTAGGAGGAGTTGTTGGGGAAATAGAGTTAATAAAAGTTGTGTTTTGGATAGTCAAGTGAAGTATATTGTTAGAACAATTGAAGTATGAGGAGTGCTGTTTGGGAGATTAGAAGGAAAGGGGAACAATGGGTGTAAGGAAAAGGTGTATGCGTAGGTTACTTTAATGCTGCTGAGTTTAATGAAAGAAGTGCAGTGTTTGTGGTGCAATGTATTTGTAATGTGTTGCCGTATTATTAACGAATAGGGAAACTGTGGCCTAGTGATAATGTAATGGTGGATTGTTGCAGCAGGGCTTGGTGACATAGTAGAGGTTGGAAAAGAAGAGTACTTTATATGTAAGGTGAAGTGTTGTATATAGATACTTTGGCAGTATATACATATTTGTAAGCAGGTTGAGAATGGCGACGGTGTAAGGGTTGTAATGAGTGAGGTTTGAAAGTGTGACATTAATATGGAATGAAAAATGGAAAAACACTGTAAAAAGGTTTGTTTTAGGAGCATTTTTATGAAAGATAAAAAATGCATATGAGCATTTACAGCAGCACTGTGTGTAACTGTCAAAAAAAAAAGTGGAGGTTAAAGAGTTGTAGAACATGTTTAAGGGGTACTGTGTGTGTGGAGGTTTAATATGTTGGCAGAGGATATACACTTACAAACAAGATCTGTTGCAATATGTAGGTGCTTATCAAGTCTTGTTTTTTGCTTTGCATTTTGGAGTTGTAGTTGCAGTTTTTTCATTTGAAAAGTTGTACTACAAGTCCCAGAATGTAGAGAAAGAAATAGGACTGGGTAAGCACCTGTAGATTGGAATGGGTCATGTTAGCAAGTATGCATGTACTGTCATCATAATTTACAAGTGTGCCGAAGGCCTAAGATGGTTAGTCTACGCAGGTGGTTAGAGTAATCAGTCTAAATCAAAGGTGGTTGGGGGCAGACAACCATGCTTTAGCTTGCCTTTTGAACGCAGGGAAGGATGGTTCCGCTCTGAGGGTGTTTGGTAGTGAATTCCAAAGTTTTGCTGCCATAACAGGGAAGCTGGTCCCCCCTGATCACTGCAGGTTGAAATGGGGTATAGATAGGCAATTGGACTGGGCACTTCTGAGGGGTCTGTTCGAGCTATGGATAGTAAATCTCTTGGCGAGGTAGCAAGGTGCTTGGTTGGCAATACATTTGTGCGCAAGAGCTACTCGTTAGGCGACGGATAACCAGCGGAGACTTTTTCTAGTGTCAGAGATGTGATGATTCCTGGGGATATTTAGTGCAGCTCTGATGGCAGTGTTCTGAATAATCTGTAACATATTGAGGTTCCCTTAGTTAGTGCCAAGATAGAGGGCGTTGCAATAATCAATTTTAGACATTACCAGGGTCCTAGCTAATGTAGTACAGTTGGCTGGAGCTAAGAATGGGCGGCAGGCTGTAATAAGCTTGCATGTGTAGGCTGCTGAAGACAATACTGCATTGGTTTGCCGAGAGAGCGCAAGAGAGAGGTAAATGCCTAGGGTTTTGGTGTCCTTTGTAACTTTGATTATGTTGCCATCAATGACGAAGGAGTTGAATGAAGAATCAAGTTGAATCTTTGCTGGGTGCCTAGGATGAGAATATCTGTCTTTTCATCTTTCAGACAGAGTTCATGTTTCACCATCCATGCTTGGATGAATTGGTAAATGGAGTTAATGGAGAGTGTGTCAGCTGTGTGATTGCCGGTGGTGGGTATGAGTATCTGGGTGTCATCCGCATAGTTAGTGTAGATGACACGCAGAGAATTCACAATATCGAAAAGTGGCTTCATAAACACATTGTAAAGTGTGGGTGAAACACACAATCTTTGAAGTACTCCATACGTGACAGAAGCCGGTTCGGCAGATGCAGACGGGGAGAAGACCCTCATGGACCTGTTGTTCAGAAAGGAGCTAATCCAGGCAGTGGGTCTTTCTGAGAAATGGGCTGTAGATTTGAGGTGTTGGCAGAGAATTTGGTGATTAACTAGGTCAAACACAGCAGAAAGGTCAAGTAGGAGTAGAAGGGCTAGTTTACCCTTGTCTTTAAGATCCTCAATCTGTGTCTTAAGATCAATTAAGGCAGTTTCAGTTCCATGATGCGGGCGGAACCCAGATTGTCTAAGTCCCAAGAGTCTGTTGGCTTCTAAGTAATATTGGATCTGCAGATAGGCCGCTCGATCAAGAATTTTTAGCAAGAATGGCACTGTAGTGATAGGCTTGTAGTTCGTAGGTATGTTAGCGTCCAGAGACGTTTTTCTTTTAGAAGTGGGATGACCCAGGCGTCCTTAAGGTTATCTGGGACAAACCCAGAACTGAATGAGGAGTTTATGAATGCAGTGATGAAAGGCGCTAGGTTATGAGAAGCCTGCTTAATAATAGTGGCAGGACAGGAGTCGCCTTGGCAATTCGAAGGTTTAAGGTTGTTGATTATGTTTGACTTCAGAGATAGTAAGAGGTGTGAAGTTAAATGGTTTCTGGGCGTGGTTGTTGATGTTTGTTCTGAACTGGTGAGAATTATTTTGTGGGTCCATTATCAGGCTGATTTTTTGTTAATTTTAGTTTGGAGAGTGGCTATTTTACCAAGGAGTGCCTTTTCTATATTGGCACACCAGGAACTGTCTTTGACAAAGGTGTCAGGAGGGGAGACCGGGAATTCCAGTTCTTTTAGTATTATGAATAACTCTTTGGTATTGGATTTAGCTTGTTCAATGCGCTTATTAGAAGTATCTTTTTTCACCTGAAGTATAGCGTCTTTGTAGTTCAAGGTGGCTAGTGCTGAGCTCGCTTTGTTCATTTCAGTGGGGTTGCTTTTCTAGCACGCTTCTAGATTACGTTTATCTTTGCGTAGGACTCTCAACTGAGGTGTAAACCAGGAGTTGAGGTGGGCCCGAGGTTTAGGTTTCCTTAGTTTAATAGGTGCGATTTGGTCTAGTGCTTTTAGTAGAGTCTGGTTAAACAAATCTACCATGACAGTTGGATCAGTGCAGATAGAGGCGTGTTCATAGAGGATAGGGAGGATAAGTGGCATTTTATGTCTCTCTGGTTTCTAGTAGAGATAGCAGGTGCGATGTCAGGTTCGGTACGGGTAATTTTGGCAGAGATACTAAATGTGATTAGGTGGTGGTCTGTCCAGACACATGGTTGGTTCGAATCCACATTCATTTCGCAGTTTAAACCAGTTATCCAGATGAGGATTCTGCCCTTGGAATGTGTTGGCTCTTTAATATATTGCGTAAAACCTATGCTGGTAGGCAAGTAATTGATGTTGTGTGCTGCAAAATCATAGAGGTCTTGTAGCTCCAGATTGAAACCACCTAGTTCGATTATTTGCGAATTGGATTTCGTGTTGGAGGCAAGAGTGCGAGATAAGTCTTTGGCAAATGTGGGGATAGATCCGGGGGGACAGTAGATTAGATTGAGCGTGGTCATCTGGCTAGGGGTGAGTGTTAATTTGACAGAGATTTCCGTTGATGAGATTTTCTGTATGTTAGCTATGCAGAGATTAATAGTACTTTTGTGAATGAATGCAGTACCACCTCCTTTGGTTTGATTAGTATTGCGATCGTTTCTAATGATGGTGCATCCTGTCAGGATAGCTAACGAAAGGAGCGGTCCTGAGGCCGCATGTAGCCATGTTTCTGTGATGGCGATAAAGTCGAGGTCTAGTGTAAGGATAAGGTCACTTATGCCAAGTGTATGTGCTGTAGGTGACCTGGCATTGATCAAAGCCCCCTTGATCGAGTATACGTACCACACAGTGCTGTTATAAATGCACATTTGCATTTTCAGTTTCATGGAAATGATTTTGAAAAGAAAGATTTTTAAATGTACAGCATTGTAAGTGTGCTGAATGATGCAATACATGGCATTTAGTAGAGTGGTTGCAAAAAAGAATATGTTAAGAAGCTTATTACAGAGTAAGTAGAAGTAACCCCGTTTATATATTTATGAAGGTGTTGAAAAAAAATACTTATAGGCCTACCTGTAGCATGTCTTGTTAGTAGTAGATATTGTTGCATCTGGAAATAGAAATCTTGGAGAGTTTCACAGTAGGATTTGGTGCAGTTGGCTGTGAGTAACAGGATATATGTACTCAGAGTTCAAGTGTACATCTGATGTGTTGAACTGAGATGGCATGGTTAGGAGTAGAGTTTTTGGATGCGATTGGTGGATGGATGTGTGACTTTGAAAGCAATGACGTAGTGTTACAAACATGAATGTGGAAAGGGTAGAAGGGCTGTCCCGGTGTTACGGTGTCCGCGGACACCGCAGTGACCCCTCAGACAGCACCTGCCACATCCCGGTCTTTAGACGATGTCTGGCATGAAAAGGGGACTGTGGGGATCAGCCAATCAGGTTTTTGGGGTATGGTGTTTAGGAAGAGTGGGTTGTAGGAGTTTTTGTTTGCAGGAGATGAGCACTGAAAATGGCAATGGCTGTGTGTTTGAGAAGTCCGAAAGTGTGAATTTTGGGGGATTCTTCAATTCAGTCACTGAAGGTGTATGCTGAAAATCACCCCTTTTAATTGTACGATGTTCGCGGATGGCACGTGCAACATCTGGGTCTTTCAAGGTTTCCTGGCATAGAAATGGGACTGCGGAGGCAGCAGACATCTGACGATTAGCCAATCAGGTTTCCCCGGTGTGGTGTAGAGGAATAGCAGGAGTTTTGGTAGTAGGAGTTGCGAGAGGACTGAAAATGGCCATTGCAATGTCTTTTAGAAGGCAGACTGTGTGGAATTTGTGGGTCCACTGGTTGAAGGTGTATGCCGAGCACTGTGGAATAGCCCAAAATCTGGGATTCTCTGAATAGGAAGTGTTGTGGTATGGAGTGCGAGACATGAAGTGTGGACTTCCTCCCATTTTGTGTAAATTTGGTCAAATTAAAACATCGGGACATTATCATTGTTCGTTGTGGATGGAACAATTTAGGGTATGTGACTTGAATTTCATTGCAGTTTGCAATGAAGGAGATATTCAGAAAGTTGAAGGAATTGTTCCCCAATTCAAGAATGATTTTTTTCTCGCATTGCTCACAGACAGATTTGGATGTGCTCGAGTTCATTTGGTCCGCAAATGGAGAAAGCCATGGCGCTACGTCAATAAGGCTGTGTGCGCATTTTTGGGAGATGTTGGCATGACGCTTTTCCATAATTAGAATATTAAATTTGACGGTGCCAACATTTTCAATGGAGTACATCTTACTTATGTGGGTAATGAGATCTTTCAGCAAAACATTCAGAATGCTTTGAAGCAGTGTTTGTAAATATACAAAGCTTTCTTCAGTAAGTGCAAAAAAAGTCACAATTTTCCAATGCAAAAACATTACAATGGGTTGATGCCACAGCTCCACACGTGGAATTCCTCGTTTGTCTGCAGACTACCGCACTGTCCACAGACTCTACAGGCTGTGTAACCTATTTTGTTTGTTCTTTTTTTCAACTGTTATTGGTGGCCCCTAAAGTAACACTTTTTTTGCGTTTGTTTTATTTTCAGGGAAGGGACATCAAATTACAGAGACAAAGGGCAGGTGGAGAGAGGAAGATGTTGGGTGGGCCATCAGGTAGGGGCAGTGTTTCTCATGCTCCTTGACCGTGGCCTTGAAAGCACTCTGAAACTGCTCCCCCCCTGCAGAGCGGTGTCTCGCAGTACATGCAAAGTACTGTGACCCTTGAATGGTAAGGGGCAACACTGTTTTGTATGGCCTGCGAGGCAGTCGCTGGGATCCTCTACACCACAGGAGTACCTCTTCTGGTGACCGGAGCATACGAAGATGGGGTAGAGGGCGTCAGCCTACTAATCCCTTCGAAAGGTACCACCTTTCTCACTGCCCCCTTGTGGTTCGACTTGGATCGACACCGCATGGAGGTGGTCCCGTAGGAGTACAGACCCGGGTTCCTGTGACAGAGTACAAGCTTGAACTCAGTGCATCGAACCTCGTTTGCCTGAGCCTTTGGTACACCTCCTATGGTGGTGAAAGGTTGCCATGCCCAGGACTCACGACGGGAGCTGGAGAGGGACTTCCTGTACCTCATCTTCTCTTATTCCTCTGTATCTCCTCGCCTGTTCCAGGCCTTCTAGGTGGTTGTGAGGGAGGGAGGTTGGGGAGAATAGATGGCCATAGGGAATGGCTTTGGCTCAAGTTATGAAATTTCTGCAGAGCAGGTGTTTCACAAATGCTCTCTCCTGGACAGCCAGACTGAATGAGGAAAAGTAATGGGTGGCTCCTTTCAGAGGGGCTATCTGCGGAACGCGCGACTGTCCACTGACTATCTAGCTACAAATAGGGCTTAAAAAGTTGCCAGATCAACTAAGACACGGTCTAAGAGCTCTGCAAGTGTAATGTTTCAGCTTGAAACACCCTAGATTGGCCAGAAATGCTGTCTTAAACTGTTTGGTGGTACAGACACGGTCTGCGAAAACTTCTGTCACACCGCAGTCACATAATGACGTCCAAGTTCGTCCAGGGGCACGACAGCTGTCCCCGGACACCAATAGGCTAGGTGACAATGTGCGCATGCCTGCCAGTGTTTGCAGAACAGGGGTGGTGTCCCCGGACTAATTAAAAGTGTGCCAAGCGAGAGCGCACATGTCCGGACAGGCGCCGTGTCCGGGGACTAATTAAAAGTGCGTTATGCAAAGACAGACACATGCGGACATCGTGCATGTCCGGGGACGCCTCCATTTCGAGTGCGGACAATTGCGCTGTCCGTGGACCCATTGTTGGGCTTCTTTTTTAAACAGTGATTGAACTATACCCACATTTATTTACAGTAAAAAACATGCATTCATTTAACAAAGATGGGGGAATCAGAATTGGAAACATATGGGAGATTTGGGGATTTCTATACAATGTTCATGAGGGGAGGGAGGGAGTTAGGTTTCATCATAGCGTCTTATTTAAATTGAGGGAATTTGATGGGGATGATTTGTTGGGAGAATGTGAGCAGGTACAATTAGGGCAGTGATCGTGTTGGAAGGAAATTATCATATCCCACCCTCTAGTCCCAGCCAAAGTGAATAAACCCCATCTCCATGGCACGTGTAAGAGCCCTACAACACATATAACTAGATGAATAACACCAGCCATGCCTCAGCTCCAAGACTCCATTTTGTATTGGGCCCTGACACCATTTTTTACTAGGCACAAAAACCGCCACTCTGATGACTGTAGCACTCGCATCCCCATTCTCACACAGAGGGACCCAGAGATCAGCACACCAGGCCAGCTCCGCACAAGCCTTTTTCCCACAGAAGTCCATCAGTTCCCTGTCCTTACAATGTTGCAAATACCTAGTATTGTTTTTCCAGAATGTGCTGTGCAAAGAGCATGAGACAGTACAAGGCCCCAGCACTATGCCCATCCATCTCCACTAAACTGCTGCTGCACCCCTGACCCCCACCCAGCCAGGCCAGAGCCCATCATATTCCTTCACCCCAACCCCTCAACTGTTCTCTTGCTGATAAACATCTGACCCCCCTGGCCTGGACCATTCCAGATTATCCACCACAGATCTAAAGCCTGCACAGCAGTATATCTTCCCAGTAGCAACACGCGTCTTTTCATATCAGGAGGCACCAGGGAAGGTAGACTGTAGATCAAACACCCAGGGGAAGTGCGGGAACTGCGGTATCAACGATGCCCTGAATGTGGGGGTCAGCATGCCTATATATTATTCTCTTTTCTCTCAGGCACCCCTATTCATATGATGTTCAGGTGCCTGATATGACTCGTGAGAAATGGGTCCCTGTTTAGTTTAGATTGAATGTTTCTGATGTGTGACTCGACGTTCACAGCGAGGATGAGCCCAGGTGACTCATGTGCACCAAGATCAACTGGGAAACAGCAGTCAATTAGCGCCTGGCATCCCCTATGGAGCAGGCTGTGCTATACATTAACACCAACCAGTGATGTGATTATCGACTCTATGTAATGTCGTCACTGATGATGGGTTTGGCCTTTTTAGTGTGCTGCCTGTACCATTTTGGCAGAGCGTTCTCGGGCAGTAGAGTTCTTTGCTGGTGTGTATATATATATATATATATATATATATATATATATATATATATATATATATATATATATATATATATATATTCAGTGAAAAAACGTTGTTAAAGGGACGTTATGGTTCCAAGTAAAATCGAAAAACCCCTGAAATTCGCCAGTTATGGTAAGCTAAGCAACCATAACTCGCGCCACCACCATGCACTGCTAAGACTAACACCCAGGACAAAGATGACATCACAAATGTCATTGATGACATCACTGATGACATCACGTCTGGCTCCCCCTTTTTTCCTTTACTGACATATCTAGGCCACATGGTTTTCTTCAGTAACAGTCAGGAATTAAAAGTGGAAAAGGTAGTATATTTGTAGACTTATCCTTCAAGTATGTTCTTACAATAATTCCCTTAGGGTCCAGTCATATCATATAAAACCTATACATAGGGGAAGAGACAAGCATGAAAGACAGCAATCCTTTCTGTGCATTAAAATTATCAGCACTTTCTGATAGTTGTTTTTTTATTACTGTACTTTCCCTGTATATGCACCTATTTTTATATCTTGTATTCACACTACTTTCCTTAGGGCCCAGTCACATCATGCGATATATATACATAGGATAAGTAGCAGCTTTGAAACAGAGCGATCATTTCTCTGCATAAAGGTAATCAGTTAGGTTATGAACACTTTTTGCTACTACTGCTGTTTTTTTCTTCAATTTCCTTGTATATACTCATATTTGTATGTGGTGTTGTCTCTGGGTTTTGTCTATAATAATGCAATTATGTAGTAAGTGGGTTTTATTATCTACTTATCACAGGTTTCACAGCATGCAAAAGTCTAATAAGAAAACAGTTATTTCACTATTCAACATGGCAAGCTTATGAATATTGAACCTCCATCATGTATGCTGCACACAATGCCTATTTTTCTACATGAGCACCTTAGTATACTGGATGGACTAATTAGCCCTTGATATTTATTCCAATGATCCTTGACACTTTTTTTAATTAACATAATAGCAGAAAAAGTCAAAACTCTAGGCGTCTATCTTCAGGCATCCTTGGGAGCAGAAGCCCACACTGCCTACCTCAAAAGGAATTGTCGCTATTACTTGAAACTATTGAAAAAAATCAGACCCTTACTGAGCCCACAAAATAGTGTGACAATAGCAAGAGCCACAATTCTCTCCCGGTTAGATTATGGAAACTCTTTACTCCTTGGCGCAAGCAACAAATGCTTAAAACAATGCCAAGTGGTGCAGAACAACATTGTCAGAATAATCACTAATACATCCAAGAGAGATCATATCACAAAAGATAGAAAGGACCTACATTGGCTTGCGATCGAGGATCGCATCACATTCAAAGCCATTACCCTAGTACACCGATGCTTATATGGAAAAGCACCAACTTACCTAAAAAAGCAATTTGTGTGGTATGAATCACATTGCAACTTGAGGTCCAATAAATCTGGCCTCCTGCGAGTTTTCCCTACCAAAAAAGCTAAAGGATTAGGTAGGGCTTTCACGACCAAGGCAATCCTCACATGGAATAAACTCCCCCCGGGGCTGAGATTGGAAGCTAATCATCTAATCTTCAGAAAGCAACTCAAGACATTTCTCTTTAAATAAAATTCCTATTCCTGCCAGCCAGTTAGCTCATTTATGTTCCAATGTCTGCTACATGTGATTTTGACTGTCCCGTCTTTATACTCCAGTCTGTCTCTTTGTGAAGCGCTCTGATGCCTGCGGGCTGCAGCGCTATATAAACATATAAATAAAATAAATAATAAATAAATAAGAAACCCTTGTACAGACTTTTCATGAAAGGTAAATGCACATGTGATGTCATCAGTGATGTCATCAATGACATTTGTGATGTCATCTTTGATGTCCTGGGTGTTAGTCTTAGCAGTGCACGGTGGTGGCACGAGTTATGGTTGCTTAGCTTACCACAACTGGCGAATTTCAGGGGTTTTCCGGTTTTACTTGGAACCATAACGTCCCTTTAACAAAGCTTTTTTTACCAAATCCGATAGGTTTTTAGTAGCGCAATTTAACCATAACGTCCCTTTAACAAAGTTTTTCTACTGAATTTCATAGTTTTTTAGTAGGACAACTTAACAATAATAACTGACTTTATGTACATGTAACATGGAACATACTGTACCCTTTCTACTGAATTTGACTGTCCATGGACATGTTCGGACAACAGTACCACCACCTAAAAACTCTGGGGGGGTATGTGTAATTGTTATATCATAACATAGGACCATTTAACAAATTCACAAAGCAGCACACATACAAAGTATATGTAGTAATACATATGTGTAGTACTCTGGAGTGGCTAGAGGAGCATTTCCCACGAGAGGAAATGTCAGAAGATAGTGCACCTAATGGTACACACTTTACTATATAAACCAATTAATAAATATTATTTTGCATACATTTAACAAACTTTTTTTGTATAGACCATACAAAAATAGAAACTACTGCAGAAAAAGAAGCGGGGGATAACACTCTGGAACACAAACGAAAAAATGGACCAACTTATGGCAACGTTTACCAATTTAAAAAACTTAGTTTTAAGTGATCTTCCACAAACAACAAGATACCATTGTCCCACCTGTACTTGGCCCCCCTCACCATATCCCACTCATTTAACCCCAAACCCTCTCCATGGACCAAAACGTTTCGATGACATTTCCATCCCTTCTTCACCTGATCCCAATTATGTTGAAATCTCTAATTCTCCTGTTTTTGTTTCAGTTTCTGCCCCACCTTCTCAGTCATAAATTGTTAATATATGTCAAATAAAGTTACCTTTTTTATATTATGTTGTAATTAGTTTCAGTTCTTTTTGTTAAAACCAATTTAGGTGTCCACGGACAGCACGGTTGTTCGGAAATGATCGTAAATAGACGAAAATGTAAGTGTCCTGAGGACACTATATCTTTCCGTAATGTTCTCATGCAAGTTGAAACTGTTCAAAGAACACTCGTAGTGTCCTGAAATGTTCGTAAATAAACTAAAATGGAGGTGTGCTTAAGAACACTATGCCTGTTCGTAGTGTTCGCTAGCAAGCTGAAACTGTTCTAAGAACACTCGTGGTGTCCTGAATTGTTCGTAAATAAACTAAAATGGAGGTGTGCTGGGGACGCTATATCTGTCCGTATTGTTCGCAAGTAAGTTAAACTGTGCTAAGAACAAACGGCTGTCTGCAACTGTTCGTTTTACGTGCAACGCACTTTAATTAGTTCAGGACCCGAACACTGTCCGTAGAACATCAACGCGCATGCGCAAAAGCAATGTCCGTACATTGGGTGTCCTGCGGACGGCCGCTTCCTTAGCGAACATGCTCACGAAGCAATCATGTGACCGCGCCCACGCTGATCGCGTGTTCTAAATGCGGACACTGTTTGTGTCCCCGAACAGTTTAAAAGTACATTTCCAAGCAATCCACAATATCTCTCATTAAAAACTCACCATACCACAAATCCCACATACTAATCCTAAGTTTCCACATAGTTTTTGTTACTTTTTGAACCTTTTTTGGTGTTCGAGCTGTCTTGCGGACGGCGCGCATGTCCGCGAACCGCGTACAAGCACCCCTATAAAAGACCACACCCTAGAGCTCATTGTGTTTCTGGCTATTCCACAGAGCACACTGCATTTTGCTGCATACTTTGCAGATTTTAAGATTTCCATCTCCAAGCCGATGTCATCCATGGCTGCACTATTGCCACCTGGTGCTATATCTGCCTCAGCACCACCCCCTCCCCCTCCACCACCACCATCTCCCCAAGGGCCTGAAGAGGGGAACAGGAGTGAGGATACAGAGGAGGAAGAAGAGGATGACGAGAATGAGGTAGAGGAAATCCCTACTACCCGCCCTCGGCGTGATTCTTGGGTGTGGCGGTTGTTTACCATTCATGGGAATGGTCCTAAGGCTCGTGCGAACCATGTCACCTGCAATAACTCATTCGCGGGAGGCATGGTTCGTACAGCTTTGGGACCACTACCATGAAGCGACACCTCAACTCATTCCACACTGGGGCCATTCGCCAGGTTGTACCTTGCGAAGAGCGTAGTAGGTTGATTGCCTCTACTTCATCCTCCGTTTCTGATCCTGTCACCACAAGGAACACCTCTGTGGGACAGCGTCTTCCTCAAGCTGCCTCACAGGCCATACAGAATTCTGATGACCCTTACCTTTCGAGGGTCACAGTTGTATGTATGTACTGTGACACAGTACTGTGCAGTGGGGGAGCGACTTCGAAGTGCTTTTGAGACTATCGTCTCACATCACGAGAAGACCTGCTCACTACCCAAATAAAACCCACTCTACATCTTCCTTTCTCAGCTCAGCCTTTCTTATACCTGTGGTTGGTGTCCCCCCACTTTACCCTCCTTTCCCCTCTTCTCCTAGTGTGTCATGTATAAAACACCAAATAAAAAAATACAAAATAACAAAAATCAAAAAAAATAAGGCTCTTTTCAGAACTGCCTTTCACAGTTAAAAAATAGAAGTGAAGATAAATAAAGCTGGGCCCTTTGTATTTCTTGAAAGTCCGCGGACAGTTCGCGAACATAAAAAAAAATTGGGGTACTACCCTATTGTAACCATTGCATTTTTCTCTGGGAGGAAGTGGTGGCTCTGAAAAGAGCCTTTGAGAGGTGTTTGTATGTCAAAAATTATAAATACTTACCACCTACTTCAAAATGGATGCTGTATTTCTAAAAAAGGTGGCAATGCATTTTGTACATTTTCAGAAAAATCTGATTGCCAGCATAAATAAGATTGACTCCATCTCTGCGAAAAATGTATGTACTACGAAACATAATATTTTCATTGTGAAAAGAGGACATGTCGAAATCTCTTAGGAAGGCACAAACAGCCTTATTAACATTACGCCTTCCTTTCTCCATTTGTGGACCACATGAGAAAGAACAAAGCCACATTTGTCTCTGCGCAATCCGTGAAAAAATTACTTTGGAGTTTGGAAACATGTCCATGATCTTCTGAAGTCCTTCTTTCATTGCAAAGAAATTCCAGACACATGTTCTAAACTGTTCCCTCCACAATGAATTACAATTATGTCAGGATGTTCCTCTATCTTCAAAGTTGCACAGAGAGGTAGCAAGTCCACCCACTTCATTCCACGCACTCCATGCCAGTGCACTTCCACATGTGCGAATCCAAGATCTATAGATACTCCACAGCTTTCTGCATGCACCTTCAACCAATATATCCACGAGTCTCCCAAAATCCACACAATCTGTTTTTTGAAACACTCAGCAATAGCTATCTGTTCTTCTCTCAGCAAAAAGAATATCTGAGAAAACCTCTCATAGCACAACACACTCACTAAACTTTACTGACCAATCCCTTGCTACATTCAATCTCATTTGCATGCCTCCCCACACCAAATTCCCCGGATGTAATACGCGGTGTCCTAGAACTACCGCCATGTCCGCGAACATATCGTAACATGGACAGCCCTTCTACCATTTCCACTTCACTCTCTGTGCCATTCCCTCATTGGATGTAGCTAAGAAATCACATGACCATCCACCAATCAAATCCAAGACCTCTACATGTAACTACATCATCATAGATCAGCACTGCAAATGTACGGTGAATCTCTCGGAGTACAAGTCTCATAGCATTGGCAAGCACGATCTACGAGAAATACTATACAAGTCTCCAAGATTTCTACTTGCAGCTTCGTCCATATCCATATGCATGAACACAAACTACAGGTATGTATATTTTCTATACAGTACATGAACACATTTTGTAACCGACCTTTACCTTGTATAATCTGTAAAATGAATCTACGATCATTTTTTCATGGTCCTAAAATGAGCTGACTTACAAACCTTTATACCGTTTAATTTCTTCACACACACGCAAATAATGTTAAACTATCATTTTTTAAATAAAATATATAGACTACATATAATCAAACAAAATTACATGCACACTCTATGATCAAATCTCAAACAATAATATTTGTACAAACACATAATTGGTTTTAATTTTTTAAATTTATATAATTACTTACATTTATATAGGACAAGCAGGCTATGACATTGACTCACTATTACGTGGAAAAGCAGGCTATGACATTGACTCACTATTACGTGGAAAAGCTTAGTTACAGGAATGGTGGTATACAGTGGTACATTATGAATTTCACAAGCCATAGTAAAGATGTTTTCTTTCCTACGGTTAGTCATAAGATAGTTTTAATGGTTTTGAGGAAGGCGCTGAGCATTTCAA
This sequence comes from Ambystoma mexicanum, assembly GCF_040938575.1. NCBI lineage: Eukaryota > Metazoa > Chordata > Amphibia > Caudata > Ambystomatidae > Ambystoma > Ambystoma mexicanum. Next base: position 775,534,266 of record NC_090937.1, read on the forward strand.
TTTAAAAAATCTATGTCTAAATTAAAAACAGTGCTATATACAAACCAAATTACTAATTCCTTTCGTTTACAATTGCAGTGAAGATCAATCTCCTGAAAAGAAGCAGCCAAATTTTAAGTACAAAGAACAACTAAGAAGCAAACTGCTCATTTTAGAAAAAAAGTAAGTATTATGTTACCATAATATTTGAATTATTACTCAAACACACTGTAAGGTTAATTCATGCTATTTCTGTGCCTAAAAATAGAGATTCTGCACCATTCTGACCAAAAATCCCCCCCGTCTTAAACAGTGATTTACTGGCAGAATGGCCCACAAATTCCTATTTTTCGACACACAAATTACCCAACTCAGCCGCTAGATTTTGATGTTGTAGAACAAAACTGTTTTAATTGTATAGCTTTAGATATACTATTTATACTTCTCCACACCACTGGCTTACTTTTTTCTGTCATTTGAACCCCAGTTTAGTAACACATTAATTCAAGAATACCCATCCCTAGTGGTTGTACTTCCCAATGCACAATCACACACCATTACATACATCTTTATCATCTTACTCAAACAATCATGCACACAACACACATGCATTGCAGAACACCCCAAGCCATACCTTCTGTATTTTTTTCAACCTAAAAGAATGCCTACCAAAAAGCAACTCCGTAGAAAGGAACGCAGAAGTAGAGCAAATGAAAAGAAAAATCTTCAACATAAACATACATCTATAGCAGAATTTGTAAAAAAAAGTTGAAACAGCTAATACAGTCATGTAGTGAAACAGAAGAAGTTTCTAGTACATAAACTTTGCCTCCTCTATCAAAAAGTAAAACAACCCAAAAAACAATTAACAGACATTCAACTATCACTACAAATAAAACTTTGTCTATAAATCTTGATATAGTACAAAGTAAGCATACCAAGAAAATTATTTTAGCCAAAATGTTCCATCACAAAGTCCTTCAAAATCTTATAAAAACAGGAGAGAAACCAGGTTCAACATTTCAAACCTATCGTAGGAAAGTAATCTTAGAAGCCTTGATAGACAGTGCAAATCTTCTCAAAAGAAAGTTATTTTAGTGTTAAACAGAATGAAACCATTAACAAAACTAATAACTAAATTACAAAAAAAAAGACTTCTCAATAAATGAAATGTCAACAGAAATAACTTCTTAAATATCTGGAGGTGAATGGAGGTCACACTACAAGCACAGAACCATACTTTAATGAAGAAGCGTAGAAACAAAAGCAAACAAATACAATTGCCATACATAGCAGTGGTCGAGGTTATGAAAAAGTTAATACCATAATGGAAAAAGAAGTACTCCTTAGAAAAATATGCCCTCAAAACGTAGATTTACCCCTCCATTCAACTGAATCAGAACATCTAGTGTACAAATGGCCATGCACATCAATGTGTAACATTCCCAAAAAAAAATGTCAAACGCCAATTCCTCAATCAATATGTGAAAAGCAAAGACTAAATCAAAATTAAACTACTGCAAAATATGGATGCTTGTCCAGTATGCAAGTACACAGGACTACAAGGACATTCATTGGCCTGCATTACAGGACCTACTTGCAAAACAACATTCCATGATATCAAAAGGATATTAACACATCATGCAAGTATAAGAAATCTAGTTTATAAACTGTACTATGCTAAAAGTCCTGCTTTAGCACTACCCAATTTAAATAACATTCTTCTACATGGTACAGCAAAAGACCTACTAGAAGAAATCGACTATATCCAGACAAAATATTTTGGAAGTGAAACCCACTTACAAGATAAATTAGCTGTAAACCAACTTCGTAACAATTCTGCACATGGCAACCTTTCACTACACACATACAAAAAAGAAATACTGAAATTTGAAAGTACTTCAGCTGAAGTACCAAACCACGTGTGTGTATGTTGCCGCAGAACGTTTTATAAAAGTAACACAAAAGCTGTAGACCTATCATACAAAATAGAAGGTAATGAAGATTCTAAATGGTTTGAATTAGCTCTCTACCTTATAGCAGAAAACAAATACGAAATAACTGACCCCATAATACTTTGCAGTTACTGCACTACAAAACTTGACGACAACCAAACTCCTTCACGTGCTATCACAAATAACTTGGCATTATATCCACTACCAAAACCCCTTCAACAACTTAATTTATATGAGAGCATCATAATTCAAACAGTGCACCCATTTCAAGCAACAACACGCCTTAAACCAAAAACCGCAAAATTACCTCCCTCTGAATTAGTGAAAGGTATTCGTGGAAAAGTAGTGTATTTACCATTAGATCTAAAAGAAAATGTGCACACTCTAGGAGTGTACCGTCCAATGCAACAATCTTTAATTATCTTGGTAAATGGAGTACCTACAAAAGACAAAAAAAAAATGGCAACAACTGGTAGATTTACATAATGTTAGAGAAGCCCTGCAATATCTTAAAGAGAATAATGAATATTACAAAGAAATATTGAAGAAAACGTGAAAGATACAACTGAAATAATTCAAGAGACAAGAAGCTGGTCAATTTGAGCTCCTAGATCCTGCTACAATATCAAACACTTTAGACCATTATACAATTCATCCATTGCACTCTAATGACACCATAGAAGATGCACTGGAAACGTACCGAATGCGTCAAACAAAAGGATAACAAATCAGCATATGGGACAAAAGTATAGAAGCACGTGCTTTTCCTCTACTCTTTCCGACTGGCAAAGGAGGAAGATACGATGATAGACCTATTCAAATATCAGCATCAGAATATCGCTCATTACGAATGTATTCTGAAGATCCACATTTTGTCGAAATCTGGGAATACATATTCCACCTACTCTTTGAAAGTGAACTGGCAACTTTATGTTACGAAATCAGGATCACACTTTCAAAATATGACAGCTACACAATTATTACAAAAAGTTCAACAATAAGATGAGGTTTTACAAGCAAATCTTACAAATCTATTAGCAAATATGCGTGGTACTAAAGAGTACTGGTTTCGACGTCATGGAGATGTACGTTGTATGATCAGAAACCTTGGCCCACCCACTTGGTTTGTTACATTAAGTTGTCAGAATATGAATGGGAAGATTTACATGCTTTCCTACGCATATCAAACGAAAACAAAATAAACATAGATATACTAACACCTGGAGAACTTTGTTCTCAGGATCCTGTTAATGTTTCAAGATATTTTCACCATTGCTTCATTGCTATGCTACATTTTATTTGTAATAAAACTGTTCCTCCCCTTGGAGAAGTGCAACACTTCTTTTGGAGAAAAGAATACCAAGCCAGAGGAGCACCACATGTCCACATGCTTTTATGGATTAAAGATGCTCCTAAATTTGGTCAAGACAGTAATGCCACTGTTTTACAGTTTATTGAAAAATATGTCACTTGTGAAATTCCATAAGAATCCACAAATAGTGATCTTCATGCAAAAATTTTACAATTCCAAGATACAAATGTGGCAAATACTGTTGTCGCAAATACAAAAACAAAGGGAAATACTACACCAAATGCCGATTGGGTTTCCCTAGACCAGTTACAAATACAGGTCAAGTGAACAACCTCATGTGTTCAGTTAGACATAGTGTTAAAAGGTAAGTCACCTAAAAATACATATTGCATAAAAAGAAACAAAGAAGAAAAATATATCAATGATTACAATGCAATCATTGCCCACTTATGGAATGCAAATATAGATGTGCAGTACATTGCAGACAATTCTACTGCAGTTGCACGATATGTCACAGCATACTTAACCAAATCAGAAAAGACAGAGCTCCAAGACCTCTGGAATGACCTGTCATCAGATAAAACAGTGTCTCAGAAATTACACAGCTTGGGCATAAAAATGCTGTCCCATAGAGAATGTGGATCCTATGAAGCAGCTGATCAATTAACTGGTACTGCATTGTATGGTAAATCTGAAAATATAGTATGGCTAAGTCTTGGTCCAACTAAATCTAGGAAAAGAGTTCTAAAATCATACGAAGATATAGAAACAATAGCCAAACATGATCCCAACAGCCAAGACATTTTAAAAAACAATTTATTGGACACATACTACCCAAACAGGAGTACCACTTTGGAAACCATGTGTCTATACCACATAGCCCAAAACTACAGATACAAAAATAATATAAAACCTGATGAACAAAACCGTAAATACAAAGTGACAAACTTTGAAGGCAGCTTAGTAAAACTCAAACCAAATTTAATTAATCATATCAAATTGTCATTAAAGACTCCTCAACATAAAGAAGTATATTACATGTCCCTGCTACAACTCTTTAAACCATGGAGAAAATAAGACATACTAGATAACTATGACTCATATGAAAATGCTTTCAAAGCAAATGAAAGCAGTATAACTGATGCAAACTTTGCACAGTACAAAACAACGTTGCACAATGAACAGCAACACGAAGAAGAACTCCAGGCCCAACTAGATAAGGACACTCCTGACAGTAGTCAACCTTCTGTCACAGGAAGCCAAGAACCACTGGGACACCCACTAATAACGAATGAGGCAGAATTAGCTATGATAGAAGTAGAAAACACCATGTGTCAGTATGAAGATAAAGAAGACTTAACTATACTACAATCAAAGCTAAACAATGAGCAACGTAGCATTTTCCAAGAAGTAACAAAAGAAATTGCACATGGTGTACAACATGAAAACAAAGAATGCACCTGTCAAAATTACAAACCTATACTATTGTAGGTCAGTGGTGAAGCTGGTTCTGGCAAAACATTCCTAATCAAAATCATCAGTAAGTTCCTTCAACAATTGACAAACAACAAACTGTCAGCTGTTGTCACTGCCCCCACAGGTTTAGCTGCCTACAACATAGGTTGTGTCACTTTACACCGATTACTACTCCTGCCAGTAGAACATCAAAACAAATTAGATTACAAACTTTCTGCAGAAGCTGCAATGGAACTACGCAGAGAATTGAAACAAATAAAAATGCTACTAATAGATGAAGTGAGCATGGTGTCCAACCTAATGTTGGCTTTGATTCACCTCAGATTACAAGAAGTACTCAAAACAAACTATGAAGAGCTCTTTGCAGGAAAACACATTATTATTTTCGGAGATCTTCTTCAATTGACACCAGTAAAAGGTGAGCCTATTTTTAAAACATTAGGACACAAACTCTGCCGTAAAACTGTTGGCAGCATTGGAAATGTCAACCTTTGGCAACATTTCCAATACAGAGAATTAACAGAAAACATGCGCCAATCTGCAGATCTGACTTATGCCAACATCTTAAAAAGTATCAGAGTTGGTATACTTTCTAAAGAAGCAGAAGCAATATTGAAAAGCCAGCACATTCATGCACTTTATGGTGATAATTGATGTGCTACAGATGTTATGGAACAATTAGTCCACAAAAATGTCAATTGTATGGCCTTAATGCCAACTCTTGCAATCTGTTTCAAATTCAATGAAATAATGTTAAGCAAAGACAAGCAACCTATAATGGGAAGCGCCACAAACAAACTAGATGTACATGGAATGACACTATAATACAACAGTAGTACCAGGAGAACGAGAGAAACCGAAGAAGGATGGCAGAAGGATGTAAGGATCAAATAATTATTTTCTTTTTATTTAAATTTGTATAAAAAACACATAGAACCTTTTAAGCAATTCTTAAAAAACATTTTACTAATCATGCATTCATACATTCACTCACTGATTGAATATCTAAAAAATATAAATGTGCTAAGATGTTACAAGAAATACAATTCATTTCATTAATACAATTCTTTTCCATTATACTATTAATGGTTCCAAACGGCCTATCATTGTTGATAACAGTTAATTCCAGACAAAATAGCGACTATTGGTGCCCAAAAGTATCGATCTTCTTTACAAAAAAGGCTTCCCAGTTGGTAAATAGTTTCGACTTGACAGATTATGTATGTTTTCATCAGGATTGGATGAACATTAACATTCTAAAAGCAAACAATCGAAACATTATTTTAAAATACATACTGCTGTCAACCTTCTGCCAGTTTACCTCTCTAACAATATAAAACAGATATTAGCGGACAGAACAAATCTATCTCTAAGTCCACCTGGAAATCCCTTTATCCACGGTCATAAACATAACTAAATGTTTAAAACTAAGCCTAATGCAGCCAATTTAGAAGAAACCACAACCAGCCAAATCAGCCTAGTTTCATATACCCATCAAAGCCCTAATTTCGTTATGGGCTCCAGGGTTCAAAAGGAGTAAAATTACTCCCATGTTCCTAATCATCAGCACTTACCCTTTGTGCTAAACAGCCTACTCTATTCACACCCCCCTCGCCTGCACTAAGACATGCTTCAGAAAACAGTTTGAAGTGGAGTCATACCTGCAAACCCCATTTGGTTCGCCTAGTGGCTTGTGTTCCAGTAGCCTCTGGTGTGTGTCTAAACCACCCACAGGAAAAAAATCTAAGACAAAGACAGGGAATAACATCAGTGTCTTCAATATCAGTAACAGACAATGCTGACTACCCATATTAGTCTCTCTAAGCGGAACATAGACGTATAGACAATATATACCTTCGTTCCACAAATTTGTCTCCCAAGTTGACCCATTCCTAGTTAGGGTCAGGGGAAAAAAAATTCAATTTTGTGGTCCTCTCTCCCTACGCCGCCGCTTACTGGAATGACACTACCCATGTGTGACCAAGCCACAACAAGACTAAATAGTTTAGAAAAATCAATCTCAAACACAGCAGGCTTGGAAAAGATATTAAAATTATCCTTAAATTGCAGAGTAATGCTGAAACGTAACCTTGACGTGGACCAAGGACTAGTTAATGGAGCACTGGGTACAGTTGTTGGCTTTCAAACATACCCACGTGACAACAAAATTCAGTTTGTCAATATTCTCTTTGACAAACTTTCAGAAGTAAAAAGAATAGGATGCTCAACAGCCCGTTTCCTTCTCTTCAAAGACATGTATGTACGCAGAGAACAATTTTCTCTAACTCTTGCATGCGCAGTCACCATTCATAAATCACAATCGCAAGGTCTTACCCTAGACAAAGCAATGATAGACATTGGTAACAGTCTTTAAAGAAGGCATGAGCTACGTAGCACTATCACGCTTACGTACACTTGACGGTCTATTTCTAATCAACTTTGATGCAAGTAAAATAAATGCTGATATTCCTTGCATTTTAGAATACAATAGACTTCGTTCACTATACACTCCCCATCTAAACACATTCTGTTCCACAAAAAGTAAAACATTATAAAAGAAAAATAAATCAAACAGAAAAGCAACAGGATGTCACTGCAAATCCTCCAAAGAGAGTAAAAGAAAGTAATAGTGCCACAAGCAAAAAAGAATCAATTAGGGAAAGTAAACAAGGTACTTCTTCAAAGAAGGAAGACAAACTCCAAAAACAGCAGTCAGATACAGAACTACCTGGTCCATTTAAACTCTCAAATATAGTTGGTGTAAGTTGCTACGCAAATGTAGCAATGAATATTCTATTTCAATTACCACCAATTGTTGACAACATTTACTTACACAGTACAGACCCATTGTATTTGCAAATGTTAGTGCTTCACAGAAAAGCAGCAAACAATCCTGACAACATGTATAGTGTTTATGGAATAAGACAACAATTGGACTAGTGTACTGGAATGGTAAAATTCACTATAAACTCACAGAAAGATCCACAAGAATTTCTAATGTACTTACTATTAGTACTGGAAAACAAAAACATACCTATAAATGAAATCTTCCAGATTTCATACATGTGGAAACATACATGCACTCTCTGCAACAATGTGACACAAGAACAAATCCCCAATGAACGCTTTGTGTATATATGAATACCTAATTGTGAATCCGTCCCATTTCAGCAACTTGTACAAAATGCAAACCATGGTAGATTATGTTCGACCTGCAATTCAGATAATCGCTCTACGTTAGTAATACAAACACATAGTAAATAGGTAATACTAATGCTTCTACGTTACAATGCAGATGGTAACAAAAACAACTGCAAGCTGACTGGATTCACACATGGCCAAATATCACTTGGTAGGAAAACCTTCACAACAATAGGTATATCTACCACGCAGGATCCACAACCAATTCAGGGCACTACACTGCATATATAAAAAAGAAATGTGGATGGTTTGAATGTAATGATAGTACCATTACTCTAAAGCAGAGATTACCAGCAAATCTTACACTTATTTAATGTTCTTAAAACCAAAATTTGATAACTAAACTGTACTTAAACCTTAAGTACACTTGTAGTAAAAACAATATAAACTGTCACAATATTCCAAAAGCTATCTAACTGCCCAAAGATGCTACAACAACTAATCAGATAAATTAATACCACTCAAATAGAGAAAAAAATAGACAGTTAGAATACGCCTACTGGTATCTAACTGCTCCAAAATTTTACAATATCCAAATACCTAATATCTTACTGCTCCCAAAAACTAGAACAATCCAATGTATAAAGCATTAGCCAGAAACAAGTAAACAGTGAAAACAAACAAATAAACTGTAGCATAACAGAAAAAGGGTTTTTTTTAATCCACCATGGATTTTTTTTCTCCCACAGACCCAATGATTTTAGCAACAAACACAGAACTGAGCAAATTGCACAGTACTCTGGTTTGGCATCTACTAAATATGAGGGTCAAAAAAAAGAAGAAAATGTTGATTGTACAATGTAATAAGTCTTTATAAAATACTAACATGCTATTTTCTTTTATCACAGAAATGAACAAGAAAAACATGGACTCCCGTTACTAAACCAAATAGTAAGTATAACATGATAAATACAACCATCGCAGCATATCACACCCATACTGGCTTATAACATTGTTTCTTATAAATTTGTTTTTGATCCAAAGTTATAAGCCACTACGAGTGTGATATGCTGCGGTGCTTTTGGCCAGGGCATAGACTCTTGGGTGCATGGCATATGAGTGTGATATGCTGTCTTCGGTTCATGGCCAAATGGCCATGCACCCAACATTCTATACCCTGGCCACAACCACCGCAGCATATCACACCCATAGATCCAAGCATTGCAACCGTTTTAATGTCCGCGGACACAAGGAAGTTCCTAGAACACATTCAACTTGCCAGAGGACGATACGGACAACGTCCTCAGGACACGCCCATTTTCTTCATGTACGAACATTCCAGGACCCCGCGAGTGTTCTTAGAACACTTTCAGCTTGCCAACGAACAATACAGACAACGTCTTCAGGACACCCCATGCGAACATTCCAGGACCCCACGAGTGTTCTTAGAACACTTTCAACTTGACACCAAATCCATTGTTTATTTACGAACATTTCAGAACAGCCGTGCTGTCCGCAGACAAATCTAACATAACAAAAGCGTCTAGCACATAAAAAAATACAACATTGCACCCATCTCATACTCCCCCACCGTCCCCAAACACTCTTACACACCAACACACTCCACTAAATACAATTTTTAAACCAGGTTTCACCTCGCCGTCTGCGGTCGCCCGCGAATGCAAGATGTCGGGCGCCACCAAAAATCTGGTGCGCTCCACGCCCCACGCCGTCCAATCAGTGAACACGTCGGATGTCCGCGGACATCACGCAAGCCGCTCGGCCAATCAGGGCACTGTCCGCGGAGCGAACCGGGAAGTCCGTCCGCGGAGCGAATGGAGATATCACTAATTTTTTTGCCTTACATTTTTCGTCATTTTTAAAAAAACTACTGGACGGATTTACATCAAATTTGCAAAAGCACACTTTCGGGACCAAGCCCCCACTCCTGCCGCAAATATGATGTAAATCCGTCCAGCGGTTTGGGCTGTAGGCATGCGCAAAGTTTTTTCCCATTATGTCTATGGGAAAAAACAGTTTTGGGACCCCCCCTATAACTTTGCCCCCCGGACCAAACCTCTCCTAACTTTGCAAAAACAGTCAGAGTGGGCCATATACTTGGACGCGTCCATGTAGTTATGGTTAAGTTGGTGTTTCCATAGGAAGAGCATTTTTTGGGTGGCTTATAACTTCGCTCCCTCTGGACGAATCCTCACCAAACTTTGCAAAATAAGTATATGGCCCACTCAATTTTTTTGCAAAGTTTGGTGAGGATTCATCCAGGGGGGGGGGGGGGGGGGGGAGTTATAGAGGGGGTCCCAAAACTTGTGTTTTTTCCTATAGACATAATGGGAAAAAACTTTGCTCACGGCCACAGGCCAAACCGCTGGACGGATTTACACCAAATTTGCAGCAAGAGCGGGGGCTTGGTCCCGAAAGCGTGCTTTTGCAAATTTGGTGTAAATCCGTCCAGTAGTTTTTTTATAAAATAACCAAAACATAAGGCAAAAAAATCAGTGATATCTGTGTTCGCTTCGCGGACGGACTTCTCTGTTCGCTCCGCGGACAGCACCCCGATTGGCCCATGGCCTTGCGTCATGTCCGCGGACATGCGACGTGTTCGCTGATTGGACGGCGAGGGGCGTGGAGCGCGTCAGATTTTCTGTGGCCCCCGCCATCTTGTATTCGCCGTCAACCGCGTACAGCGCGGTGAAACGTGGATAAAAAAAAAAATTGTATTTAGTGGCGTGTGTTGGTGTGTAAGAGTGTTTGGGGAGGGTGGGGGAGTATGAGATAGGTTCAATGTTTTGTTTCTTTATGTGCTAGATGTTTTTGTTGCATTCGATTTGTCCGCGGAGAGCACGGGTGTTCTGACATTTTGTAAATAAACTAAATGGTGGGGTGTTTAGAGGACGGAGTATGTGTCATTTTTGTTTGCAAGGAAGGTAAAAATGAGCTATGAACACTTGCGGTGTACTTAATTGTTCGTAAATACACAAACTGGGGGTGTCCTCAGGACGCTGTCCGTATTGTAATCTGTCTAGTTGAATGTTTTCCAAGAACACTTGCGGTGTCCTGAATTGGTTACAATTACACAAAATGGGGTGTTCTGAGAATGTTTGTATTGTTCGTTGTTAGGGTGAAAGTGTTTTAAGACCACTCCTTTTGTCCGCTAATAGTACAATTTCCTATGGGCGTCAACTGACTTTTTGTCCACTAAAGAAATGATAAATCCGGCTGGTGTGCGCCGACATTATGTGATAATCCTACGACTGGCGCTATTGACCTGGCTGACTTGCTTTTGCGACACTAAATCATATCTCCCGCCCCTAAGCCTGATATGATCAAAGCATTCATATTCCCCGCCTCTCTCCGTGACGTTACAGGGTGCGTCATCAAATGCGCCCAGTCCTCTGCAGTCCTAAGTGACTTTACACAGAACCCGGAAGACAAACACATTATGTCACAACACAGCGCGCCACAATTCGGAATATGAAACAGTGATTTAAAAGCAAACAGCAAGATTGTAAATTTTGTAAAGTACATTTATTTGACATCAAATGTTTAGAGAATATTCAGAAATTTGCATTTGTCTTTGTTGTCGATCCGCAAAAGTTCATGTTGTGGCACGCGATGTTCCTTTGCGGTACAGAGGGTGTTAGATCAGCTTACAACTCAGTGCGCCACAATTCGGAATATGAAACTGTGGTTTAAAAGTAAACAGCAGGATTGTACATTTGGTAAAGTACATTTATTTCACATGAAATGTTTAGTGAATATTCAGCGATTTTCTATTATCTCTGCTGTCGATCAGCACAAGTTTATTTTGAGCCACGCATTGTTCCTTTGCGGTAGATAGGCTGTTGGTTTATGATAAAAGCAGTAAATGGTCGCTCTGAGAATCGGAAGGTTGTCCAACAATGAGCCATTAGACCACCCTATTGGTTGGTATGTTGTTTGTAACCGCTAGTACTGCGTAAGGGCATATTGGTCCTTGGCGATTGTCCCATAAAATGGTTAGGGTCATGAAGTTGCATATTTGGACCTGCACCTGGCAGTTGAAGACCCCATCCGCTGGAGTCTATAAATCGTGACATAGGCAAAATGGGGCCACATACCAGTTTTAAAAAACATAAATTAGTCTTACCAGCCGATCTTCATTAAAAATCATCATTTCATTTATTATGGCGTGAAACTATTTGCTATCGAAGATAGTGCAACGGAGTATGTTAATAATAAAATAATATTTTCCCATTCATATAGCGCTAAGAACCGTGAGGTATCTAAGCGGTGCTTATTATTAACCACGGTGTGTGGTGCTCATTTATCGACCACGGAAGGATGAAAGGCTGAGTTTGGCCTTGCCGGGATTCGAACTTGCGTTAGCAAGCTGTGCACGGATGTCAAAGCGAGCGTTGTACTCGCTGTGCCACTTGACAGGCTACAGTGAAGTGGCACAGCGAGTAGAGCGCTTGACCGCCTATAGACCGGTTAAATTATTTCTATTAACCCACCCTGTGTCGTCTGCCTTTTTCAGAGCCCTCTAAAGGACAGGGGATCAATTTGGCGGTGATAGTGCGCGGTAGAAAACATTATGCCACTTTCAACAAACAAGTTCAACTTGAGCGGTCTTTAATGCTACGCTATTGTAATTATATTTGGTATAAAATAATCTAAAGGGTTACTTACAGTACAATTGCAATTTCCATTGTCTACGAGTAGTGCAGTCCCAAAATACGACTCCGCGTGTGCGAACGATCTTTCGCATAGTGATATAATATATAAAAGTGGTTTCGTTTCAGAAATGTCATCCTTATCTTCTCTTACGTTTTAGCAACACTCCTTCAAGAGAAGTCTTTCATCACAATCTCTGTCTGTCAAGGTCAAAACACAATACAACCTTATAGTCCGCTTCGTGAGCCTCTCCGGGGCCCGAGAAAAAAATGGAAGCAGCTGACCTTCACTGTGAACGAGCATAAATTCTTACTTTGCAACATTCTGTGTAAAGCCATCTGTGAGAAGTTGGTTTTTGCACGCCATGTTTGTATATTGTTTGTGTGATAGTAAAAGATGACATTGCAAATGTCATTGATGAAATCACTGATGACATCACATGTGTATGTACTTTTCATGGAATTTGTGTACTAGGGATTTTTATTATAATGTTGCGAAAAAAGTGTCAAGGATATTGCAATAAATATCATACCGTTATTAGTGCTTTGAACGATGCATTGATATAAATAGCATTGTATTATGGGATTTTATCTAGTATACTGAGCTACTAATGGAGAAACATAGCATTGTGTGCAGAGTACAAGATGAAAGTATAATATTTGTAATGTTAATATGTTGAATAATGAAATAATTGTCCTGAAATGTTCGGAAATTCACAAAATGGGGGTGTTCTGAGGACGTTATTCGTATTGTGTGATTGCTTAGCTGTATGCAATGAGGGAATGGCACAGAGAGTAAAGTGGACGCCGTCCGCGGACACTGCGGCTGTTCGTGGACAGGGAGTGCTATATCTGGGTTTTTCCAGGAAATCCAACATGGAAAGAAGACTGTACGGATCAGCCAATCAGATGACGAGGTTGTGGATTTGTGTTGAGAGACTGTGTGGTGAAGATGTCAGAAGTAGAGAAAGTCAGGGTGTTGGTGCTTGGAGATATGTTTGTGTATGATTTACAACAGTACGCTCAATGCAGGCATGTTGCAAAGAACTTTGATGTGAAAGGAGTGGAGGTGGTGTGGAGCACTGTGCCTGATTGCAATGTACAGGGAATTGTACAAGTTTGTGAGGATATGGCCATGATGAACAGTCCGCATGTGGTAGCTTTGCACTATGGTGCTTTCCATTTGGGCAACGTCAGTGCCCCTACTTTGTTGGCTGATTTGGAACGCTTGGTTCAAGCCGTAATGAAGATCCTTCCAAATGCGAAAGTAATTTTTTCTGGATTACTACCTAGGGCAATATGGGACAATAGTTCAGTTTTTTGTCCTCAGCAAAACATTGCTAGGTGTGTCATCAACCGAGGCATGTGTGCCTTCATGCTTAGAGCTGGTATGTTCTTCTGTAATAATGAGAATATTGATGCCAGTAATGGTGTTAATTTTAAAGAAGATGGCATTTCTTTATCTTTTACGGGAAATGCCTTTCTATTTTGGAATGTAAGGGTTGCTTTGGAGAAGGTTATGTGAAGATTTTAGGAGTAAAGTAAGAAAAAAAACCAAGAAAAAAATACAAAATAACAGGTGTGTCAAGCATCTGTAAAAAAAAAACAAAAAAAAACGCCAACTTCAAAGGGGAAATGGGGCACACTATTTAAATTTACATTCACCACGCTCAGATTTTCGATATGTCCGCGGACATGGCAGTAGTCCGCGGACATGGCAGTAGTCCGCGGACATGAAAATCACTACGAGGGGGTTAGTATGTTACATGTATATGAAGTCAGGATATTATGGTTAAGTTGCGCTACTAAAAACCTATGAAATTCAGTGAAAAAACTTTGTTAAAGGGACGTTCTGGTTCAAAGTACAACCGAAAAACCCCTGAAATTCGGCGGTTATGGTAACATAAGCAACCATAACTCGCGCCACCGTGCACTGCTAACACTAACACCCAGGACATCAAAGATGACATCACAAATGTCATTGATGACATCACTGATGACATCACATGTGCATTTACTTTTCATAAAAACTCTGTACAAGGGATTCTTATAATGCTGACCAAAAACTGTCAAGGATCATTGGGATAAATATCATGAGCTAATCAGTGCTAATTAGTGCATTAAGCAATGCATTGATATAAATAGCATAAAGAGCCTCCCTGCCTCTCTCAAACTTGAGCAGGACAACCTTCGGTTCTGGAAGCAACTGAAGACCTTCCTTTTTGCTTCTCCTTTCGCTATTCCTCTCCCCTACTTATGCACCCAATTGCTCTGCGCACTGGTCACCCTCTGAACTTGGACCCAGGCCCCTGCATGTCCAGTTGCCCTCACATTGCCTCTGGGCTCCCCAGCACTTTAGGGTCTGTACCTGCAACCCTACAGTCCCTTCTCTCTGCACTTCCAGTTATCAGTCACCTGCTGGTTGCACTTTGAGTTAACTGCACATACCATTACCCTTGCCCCTGGCACTTTCCCCTTCCCTTTTCCCTGCACTTGGGAGATCTGACTGACAAAAGGCCTAGTAAGATCATCATTTTGTCCGCCTTTGTTTCCCCCTTATCTCGTCACGCATAGAAACACTTGTGTACAGGCGCATTATAAATGCCACATCATATAGTGAGATTTCAAAAAATTATATTAGTTATTTGTTTTCAAAAATTTACTGCATACCATTAGAGATGTTTTCACTGGTCATTTCTTCTTTAGGGTCATTTTCCTCTAACCCTTCCAGGTAAAATAAAGAAAATAGTGATTTTTCCTTAAAAGATATGTATATATAACAAATGGTAATAGAGAAATGAATACAGTGTACTTACTATTTTGTAAGAGCTTCTTTTGAAATAAGTGGCAGGTGTCTCTCAGTTTGTAAGCAAAGTTGTACTGAGATGATCGTGTGAGGTGTACAGTTATGCTTTGAGGTTGGTGAATTTCATTATATTGTGCGCTAAATGAAAACAGTTGTACATTTTGAAGTGAAGATTTTCTATGCACACTTATTTTTGGGTGTAGAACATATACCTATTGCTGATATACACATATATATGTGTGTGGTTGTCAGTTGAAGGATACAATAGTGTAAAATGACCCCTGTGCTTTTAGGCAGTGTAAAAGCTGCCCGCCGTCTGCGGACATTCACGAAGTCTGCAGACTGTGACTGTTACGTGGGGTCGAGGGACACTATGATGGAAGGGATAAGCACTAATAAAAACCTATGCAATTCACAGAAATAACTTTGTTAAAAGGGACGTTATGGTTACAATTAAAACCGAAAAAAACCTATTCACTAGTTATGGTAAGCTAAGCAACCACAACTCATGCCACGACTGTGCACTGCTAAAACGAACACCCTGGACATCAAATATGACATCACATGAATTTAATTTTGATGAAGTCCTTAGAAGGGGTTGGTAACATGTCAGGGGTGATCAGGAGATCTCTAATAAACTACTTAATGTATTAAAACATGTGCTTTGCTAAACAAAACATATTTGAGTGGTGTTGTTAATACAGGAACATATTCATTCATACACATAGGCAATGTCTCCACCATGCAACATAAAAGTACAGCATTTGTAATCTGGAAATATAGGCTGGTAAAATAATAACTTCAATCCAATTAGAGTTTTGACTAATGTTAATTATGGAATAAAGAGCCAACAATTGAACACTTACTACACAACTCCGTTAGTACAAACAATATGTATGAAGAGCCACAGTGTGTACAAATGTAAGGCACATACAGGGAAAGTCAAGTAAGAAAGCATCAACATCACCAGATAATGTTAATAAAATTAACATTCATATTTATGCATACAAATGAATTGTATGTTTGAGGCCTGCTCATTACCCCGTGCATGTGTAGCATGAGGTAAGGCCATACCCTAAAACAATTACTTTAAGTACATTTGTCAAGGGTAAGCTATATCGACATCTATTGAATGTTGATATTCTGACTGTCAGTGAAGAAAAGCAAGTGGCCCACATATGTGATGTCATCAATGACATTGTTGATGTCATCTTTGATGTCCTGGGTATTTGTCTTAGCATTGCATGGTGGTGGCACGAGTTATGGTTACTTAGCTTACCATAACTGGCGGATCGGATTTACAGGTACTTGTGCCGTATTAGCCATTTTCTCTTAGTCAGCCTGCCTGCTGACGTGCCGTCTCAGAGCTTCAGTTTCACTTTCATTCTCATATTCCATCTATTGCAGTGTTAGTGTTGGATTAGATTCTTTAGGTTGTGTATTTAATACTACTGTGCACGTGTGATTTGTTGCAATCTGCATTGGATGAGTGGCTGAAAGATCAAGTACTCTCAATTTTGCCTGTGGTTTTCTGCCTCCAGACTACACTTCCCAGGATCCCTTGCTATTTATATCAGGTTCAAGTGCTTCAGCACCAGCGTTTCTGCATCATGCCGGTCATCGCCGCAGCCTGCCGGCTTGCCTCTACTTTTTTAGCTTTTAGCTGGATTACGTGCGTTTTGCAGCAGTATTCCTGACGCTACCATATAAACCTTCTGTTGTCACTTGCTTGACCTACTTTACAGCTATAATACACCTACTTGCTCTCCGTTCGTCATGTGTTTGGGAGGTGCATCACACTCACAAGGTGCTAGTCTTAAGAGCATTGCACCCTTGTTAGTTCTCTCTCATTAGTCAACACACGCTCACTGATTAAACATGGCGTGGAAATAGATTCTGTCGAACATAATCCTGATATCTTTGGACTCACAGCGACTTGGCTCCATCCTAATTTACCCACTCAAGCCAGGCTCTCCACGACTGACGACTATACTCTTCAGAGCAGATCGTACACAGTTGCGCTCATGTGCAAAGCAAACCTAGATTGTCATGCCATGCCTCATACCTCACCTGATGGGTGTGAATCCCTCTGGATAAATATAAAAATGATACCCGATACTTCACTCAATGTGTTGACACTCTACAGACCCCCGAAAGTCGTGCCCTTCTTTGAAGAGCAACTTTTTGATCTTATTGCCCAGATCTCTAAACCAAAAAATCCTCTCATAATAATGGGAGATTTCAACTCCTGGGCTAATGACCCACTTGACAAGCAAGGTTCCATACTATTAGACTCTCTCATATCCACTGGACTCAAACAATGGATTGTAACACCCACTCAAAAAAGTGGTCACATTTTGGACTGGCTTATTTCACAAAACTTAGACATCTCTCATTTGACAGTGGTCCCATGTATATGGTCGGATCACGCTCCCATTCAAGCTAAAATGACGTTACCTAATACACCACCTAAATTAAGTTCCCTGCCCCGCATTTGTAAACTTACAAGGAACCTGAAGAACATCACTGCTGCTAACCCTTCCACGCTGTGGTCTTCCAACTTGCAGCCACTTGCCAATTTCTCTGATTCTTCCTCTTTGGTAGAACATCTCACCACATCCATTAAGGAAGGTATCAATGGTTTGAACCCTATCAAAATGAAATTGATCAAACCCAAAACAACAAAAAAAAGCTGGTTTTCGGAAGATATGATCACCGCCAGCAAGTCAAAAGGACCCTGGAAAGAACTTGGCTTAAGAATTCCAATGCTTCCAGTCTCATAGCCTATAAGAAGTCTGTATTGAAATGTAAGGCGTTAATCACATCTGCTAAACACACTCATTACAAGAGAATAATCAATGCCCAGTCTAATGTTGGAGAACTGTTCCAAATTTTAGCTAAATTCCAAGGTGGTCCAGTCCCCAATAGTGATCTTATTAAGAATTCAGTGTGATGCCAAGAAGTCCATAATAGCTTTATGTCCAAAATTGCAGCCCATAAGGAAAATATCAAAAATACTCTCAAGTCTCGTGACTTTGTCTTATCAGAACACACATCTAATATCACCACCAATAATACCAAGAACATAGCTTTGTTTTCCTTCAGTCACTATTAGGAAAAACAAGTGTGTAAGGTTGTTCAGGATCTAAAAGCGACTTCATGCCCAGGTGATGGGTATTACCCAAATTGACCTTTTACAATTGACCTTTTGCACAATTGACCTAATCATAGTGGTCCTAATTGACCTTCTGCAAAATTGACACTTATATCATTTTAGTTATTTTATATATGTATTGGGTTGGTTTTGGATTATAAATAATATAAGGGGATTGGGTGGAGGTTGCAGGGGGGTGGGTGAGGGGGTTTCCGGTACAACAGCCATATGAGTAGAAAAGGATACCAGGTAAGGTTCATGTTTATGAAGGAAGTTGATGGAATTGGAGGTCAGATATGTACAGAACAGTATGAATACCGGACAAGCCCAGATCAGGACAGACGCAGAAATGCCCCACACCCCACCTAGGGCGATTACGAAAACCCAGTGCCTCATTTTGAGACAGAAATGCCAACTAACCGATCCCCCTCTGCTTACACCTCTCAAACTCTGAACCAAACACAACCACAAACCTACAGCACAACAAACCGCACAAACTTCACTACATTGCAACAAAACAAAAAAAACACAAACAGTACACCACGACTACTGGCCGCAAACACCACAGGCCCAGCCAACAGACCCACCGGGCTGAGGCTGCCAACAGCACATCACTGCTCATTTGCACTTATCCAGCTTCCTCCCACTAACTCACCCCACTGTCCCCTCTTTCAGAATCGCCAGAGCGCCAGGGGACCACTCCGGTGGTGATAGAGTGCGGTACAAATGTCCTTTAACATTAACATATATGTCCTAATTGACCTTCTAAATTAGTTCAATTCTCCCAAGGTCAAATGTGAAAAGGTCAAATAGTATACAACCCAGGTGATGATTGTTCCACCAAAAACTTTAAGTACTCACTTGATTTTCTTGTTCCCTGGCTCACTAAATAAATCAACTTATCTATTGATGAGGGTACAGTTCCATCTTCTTTAAAAGCTGGGTTACACCCCTGCTGAAAAAAAAGAATTTCGATCCCTCAATCATAGCCAATTATAGGCCCATAGCCAACGTGCCTTACATTTTAAAAAGTCTTGATAGATAGGTTTCTCCACATGAGCCTGTAGCCAAATATCTTAAGCACACGACAATCCAGCTATCGAGCACGGCATGGCACAAAAACTGCAATGCTTCACCTTAACTCCACTCTGGCTGGCATGGCAGATAAAGATCATCCTGCATTGCTGATGCTTTTAGACCTCTCTGCAGCCTTCGATCTCATCGATCATGCTCTACTAGTGACCAGGCTCAGAGATGTCGCGAATTGCTCCACCTCAGCCACCAAGTGGATCGCTTCTTTCTTAGGAGCGCGGACAGTACGCGTTTGTGTAGGGAACAACTACTCTACCACCATTACACAAACCTGCTGTGTTTCTCAGGGTTCCTGCTCGTCACTGCTTCTCTTTAATATCTACATCTGGCCTTTGCTTGACCTGCTGAACAGCCTGGGAGTCCAATATACCAACTACGCTGATGATAGCCAGGTTGTTCTTCAGCTCAGCGGGCATTACAAGAAGGACCTCACCCCTCTCAACATCTACAATGTCATACAGAATTGGATGGCCTGTAACTCTTTAGCCCACAATAAGACCGAACTCATGATTGTTGCCACCAAAACACTAGGAGCAAACTCAGATCTGACTATTCAGATTTCTTGATCGCGGATCACATTATTCCGGTCTCTAAGAAGGTAAAAACCTTAGGAGTAGTCCTAGATGAGCTGTAATGAAGCCTCACGTATCCTACATTCGGTCCGCATGCGGCTTAATCGACAAGCGCATACAATACGGTCAACCTTTTATCACCTCTGAAAATTGCGCATTGCTGTCCACATAAACTCCAAGCTCGACTACTGTAAAAGTCTGCTGGCCGGTACCACTGCTCTTAACACCCAAACCAAGTTACGAAGAATAATGCTGTACGCACCATTTTCGAGCTCTCTCGTACACATCTCTAGATTTGGGAAAGCCTTACATTGACTCCCCGTGAGGCAAAGAATCTCACACAAAGCTCTCACTTTGGCTCACAAGTGCTTATCTTTCTCATGTCCAGTATACCTATCGCATCTTATTAAGAGCAAGACATCCACTAGAAATCTTCAGTCATCTGTAGCACCCACACTTGTGCAGCCAAGATTCTAACTGGTTCGTTTTGGTGGCCAAGCCCCACTTCTTTGGAACTCCCTTCCTGTCTCTATATGCCTAATTGATGACTACTTGTCCTTTAAAAAGTTTCCATGCCTTTGGTTGCTTGGAAACCAGATTGATGGTCGTGGATGCAACTAACAAGTTCAGTGTGCTGGCTAAGCGGAGGGAAGGCCAGCTTCTCAAGTAGGTTCCCAAAGAAGGGGGCGATGGATATGGGGCAGTAGTTGGCTGGACAAGTGGAAGTCTACTGAAGGTTTCGTCAGGAGAGGGCACACAAGAGAGTACTTGGGAGGAGAGGAAAGATCCAGAAGCAAAAGAGTGGTTGCAAAAATCAGCAAGTGCAGGGGCAAGAGAGCCTCTGTTGTCCTTAGTGTTTCCAAGGAGCAAGGGGGTACCAGTTTAGAGGAGACCTTCATGGAGCGGACAACTGTGGTGACCTCATCAGGTTTGAGAGGAGGAGAGAAAGGCAGAGGGAGGAAGGAGAGGCCCTAGGAGGTGAGGGGGTAGGTTAAGGGGAGAGGGATGCAAGGGCGCTCATGATGTCCTGAGTTTTTGCAGTGAAGTGTGCGGCCAATGCGATGCAGAGGGCTTGGGAGGGGAGGGGTGAGGAGACTGAGGTAGGGTTGGCTAGTTCCCTGCAGATTTTAAAGAGTTCAGCCGTGTTGGTGGATGCACCTGGATGTGGGCCCTTTTCTTGGCATGGATGGCAAGTCTGTATGGTCTTTGAAGCAGGCGACAGGCCAGTTTGTCGGAGGCTGAGCCAGAGGTCTGCCACTTCTGTTCTGCAGCTCTGTACTTGTGTTTCAAGGCTGCACGTTCAGAGCCGTACCAGGTGTTACACTTAGAGGCAGGTTGCAGGCGAATCCTTTGACTGGGGCAAGAATGTCCAGAGTGTTAGTAATAGGCAGATGGAGGTTTCTGAGAGCAGAGTAAGAGGTAGAGCCTGCAGTGGGGGCAGAGGGGGTATTGAAAGTGGATGCGAAGGTAGCAGCTGACACTCGTTTCATCGTGCGGATGTTCGTGAACGAGGTTGGCAGGGCTGGAGGAGGTGCAGTCAGAGGGCCGAGAGGACCCAGGTGATAGGAGACAGTGGTCTGACCAGGAGAGAGGAGTGATCAGTGGGGAGGAGAGTGGATGAGGGCATCGAGAGTGTGTCCAGCTGAGTGGGTTGGACCAGAAGGGAGAATGGAGAAAGAGCGAGGTGCAAAAGTCATGGAAGAGAGTGGATGCCCCGTGATGGGAGTCTAGATGGTTGTTGAGATCGCCCATGAGAAGGAGTTTAGAGTTGGTTGTGAGGATAGAGGAGCAGAAATCGGCCCAGTCGGAGAGGAACAAGGTGGTAGAGCCAGGTGGCCTCTATATAGAAGCAAAGGTCAGAGAGGAGGAGGGAGAGATTAGGAGCTTGCAAACCAGGCTCTCAAAGGAAGAGTAAGGCTGGGTTTGTATGAGGGAGGAAGGTACCCACTCAGGTAAAACCAGGGCAACCCCTCCGCCAGCACGGTTGGGGCAATGCTTGGAGATGATCTTTGTAGCCATCAGACAGAAGGGAGTCAAAAGCAGTGACTGAGCTAGCATTGAACCACAGCCTCAGTAAGAGCAAGGATGTCAATGTCTTCAAGAAGGAGGCAGATGTCGGCAGAGTGTTTGATGGCTGAGCAAGCGTTAAGTGTGGCTAGATGAAGGAGGTCTCCTCCTTTGAAGGCTTCCAGAAGAGTACAGGGGTGTGGTACACCAGTTGGGGGGAGGGGGAGAGAAAGTAGAAGAGGGAGTGACAGATGTGGAAAGGAAGTTAGAGGGACGGCAGGCGCCGGTCAAAGAGGAGGTTGGGTTGAGGTAGTGCCAATGTGATAGCCATTAATGATATAATGATACATCTGGATGACGCAAAGCCCACCAAGAGGACTTACCATTTGGTGCCACCATTAATGGGAGAGGATGTGAAAGGGGAGAGAGTAGAGTTGAGGAGTCCATAGATCTGGAGAGGGGACAGAGAAGAGGATATCAGTGAAGACCTGTCTAGAAGTTGCACTGACACAGGTGACTGCGATGGGTAGGCCAGGGTTAGTGGCCATGATGTCTTTTTTGTGCTTTTTCTTCGTAACTCAGTGAGAGAGGGAAGGTAGGCGATCATGTAGCAGTTAGAGAAGATAGAGGAGATGTTGAGTGCCATAGGGGCAGCAGAGGATAGTTGAAGGAAAGGAGTGGCTGCACAGCAGTTCTAGCCCAAACTCACAGGCGGCCTCGTAGTTACAAAAAGGACACCAAGGACACAAAATGCACTGCAAAATGGGGTGCAAAGATCTTAAAAAAAAAAACAGACCTAGATTTGAATTTAAGGGACACAAAATGCAATGCAAAAAGTCGATCAGGTGAGGCAATGAAGGCAGGGTGAGATAGGCACAGTTTTGGTTCAGAGTTGTTAGTGGAGGAGGCAATGGAGAAGTTCAGCCAACACTCACTGGTAGATCTGCATAGAGGTGCAGGGGCCAAGTTCTTGCGGTGGCAGGCTGTACACCAGGAGGAAGCTTCATAGGTTGAAGAGGAGGGTGGGTAGGTAGGTTAGGGGCCCTCCGGGCCCTCCTCGGCCCAGACAGGCTCAGACTGGGCCTTAGCTGTGGGTCTTTGATGAAGGGGCCAACTAAAGCCTGCCCTCTTCCCGATAGGCCACAAGAGTGCTGAGCAGCCCAATCATGGTGCAGGAGAAGAGACTCTGAGGAACATTCCTAGTGTGGGCTGGAAGCAGCCATCTTGGAATTGCTGGAGGAATCCGTGATCTGTAGGCCGATTGGTTTCTGCTTCTTATGATCAGACAGCAGCTGTCTCATGGAATGATACCAGGCAGTGGGTCTGCGTGCAAAAGTGCACCGTCAGTAATTGCACAATTACACAAATAAAAATGCAGATTTTTCTTGTATTTAGGCAATTTCTTCTCATACTGTTCCGGTTGTATCCAGATGCTGCCAACGGGTTGGTGCAGGCCTTAGTAAGCAGTGTTGCGGCATCCGGCAGTCCTCAGGGTGGGTGGGAGTCCTGGTCTTCAGAACTCGCATGCGGGATAAGGTCCCCTGAGAGGATTTAAGTAAAACTGTCCTAACAAAGGGTTCTGCCACAAGGCAGAAACCAGATCGGCAATGGCCATGTTAAACGCAATGTTATCTCAATCTGTGGGCCCTTATTCAGGATGTCCGTGAGTTGGTAACACCCTAGTGATTTAGCCAGTGCCTCAAGGTATCCACCACTTTCTTAATTACCGTCTTGTATTGAATATGGGGTGCACAAATGGGGACACCTGCTGCATTTTGAGATCAGACAAGGTATCGCAACCACTGGTGTCGAAAAGACCCAAAGTCAAGTTGCCCATGTCTTTGGCCAAAAAGTCTGGCAAAAAGCCTGCCTGTGCTCCCAATAGATTCTGGGTCAAAAAGGACAGCATCATCCTCATTATCAACTATGCTCCGCATGGACTGGATGAACCGAACCCTAGAAAGCCCGACAGAGGCACCTAACTGCAACTCGGGCAAAGTGGTTGAGCCTTCAATCTCGAATGAGACAGACTTTGGTGCTTAAAACTGACAGACATTGCCATCTGAGGAGCCTGAACTATGAGAAGTCCTTACCGCTGGACAAGAGCTCCGCGGACTGCATGGCTGCTGTCGAGGATGAAGCTGTACCGACTTTGAGAAAATGGCCAACATCTGATCACTGCTTGTTTCTGTCATGATGCCTACCCCCGGAGCAACAGGCCAGGCCCAGCACCCCCGGAAGCAGGCATCATGCCCTTGGGTAAAAGCCCAGCGGCCCCTTATAGGGCCTCTTTGGACTCCGTCCTGGCGCCTTTGGCACCAGGCTCATAAAGGGAGGTGTTTTGTGCACTTACCTGATGCAGACCATGCTGCACGCTTCAGGCCTGAGACCTGAAAGGGACTATTTTTTCATAGGGACTATTTTTTCACTCGGGCGTGGCCAGGGAAGGATACATACCTAGTTGGGGAAGGATACATACCTGGGACTTCTTTGGAGGCTATTTAAGCCACGCCCAGACAGCAGCTCATGCTTCGCGGTGTTCTGCTTCCTGCAGCTTAACGCTCACCGTGTCTGCTCCTGCTCCTGGACTCCAGCCACGCCCGCCTCGAACCTGGAAGACCTGCAAGGAAGGAAGAGAAGAGAAAGGTGAAAACCAAGGACTATTTCAAACTTCTTACCTGCATCCGGAATCTTCTCGCCAGCATCCCTGAAGAAAGACTTCCATTTAAAAGCATCCCGTTGCTCGCTGCAGCGCCACGCTTCACTCACCTGTCCTCGAGACATCTCCCGGCTCCATCGCGGCTGTCAGCATCGGACGCCACATCTCTGCACCTAGGGGAGAGAGGAAGAAACAAAAGGTGAGCAGAAGGAACACAGAAGGAAAGCCTGATTAACAGCCATAATACTTACCGGCTTTTCTTCCACATTTCAGGTCGGCGCCGCCCAGTTGGCAGGTACCGTACCCCGGCCCCTATGGGGAAAGGACAAGAGACATTTCTGGGGAATAAGGACATTTAGAGGGATCGCCCTCATCACTACTCACCTCGGCAGTTTAACCCCTCTATGCATCGCCTTCATTCTGCACCTGAAATAAAGGACAGATCACAGGTTAGAAAGACAACATAAAGGGGGCCTCACTTGAACTTTCATACTTACGGCGCATCGCTCAGGAAAGTCAAGTGGATTTTGCCAGCGCCATTCTGAAAACCAGTGAAGTAACTGGAAGCAGGATGGAGAGTTCATCCTTCCAAACCATAAGGTGAGCTTAAACCGGGGTTTGGGGGAAGTTAGAGAGGAACGAAGGGGGAAAGAGGGGAGCTAGCACACCATTCTGCATACTGTTAATCCCCTTTCTCATCTGCAGAAGGATATTCCTACGGGCCAGGCAAGCACGATTTGGAGGTCCTGTCCAATCGGTGTTCCGGGTCCTGCACATCACGCTAGAAAAGGCCACAGCAATCCAGACTAGACCAGCGCCCCCGTGGGAACCAGGTGAGCGTTACAGTTTCCCCATTCTTCCCTAGGGGCATGCTTCAAAGGAAAATAGGGCTTACTGTCATAAGAGTCAAAAGATTCCTCACTGTCATCCCTCCTCGACATGTGGTGGTGCTCTTTTTGTACCAGGAAGAATGGTGAGATGTGCTGGAGGGACACAAGCACTTTTTGTTCTTCTTAATCCTACTACTCCCATCCTTTTTCTTTGAGGTGGGCTCCTCTGTCCCCAAACCGGACAACTTGTAAAGGTAGGGAGCAAAAGGCTTTGAGGGTGGACGGCATGGCGCCAGCTTAGTGGCCTGTACCCTGATCACTTGGGGTTCAATGACTGGCTTGAGCCACATTGCTCTAGATCATGGTCCAAACACAGACATTGTGCAGGTCCGTGATGAACATCCCACAGCTGCAGAACTGGAGGCGTTTGGAACCAAATGGCTTGGGACCAATAATAGTTACACAGCAAAACAATTTCGAAACTGAGGTAATAGGGCGAAGTGTGGGCTATTTATGCAGCAGCATGATGTCCCGAGTTGAGGGAGTCGAGCAACGAGGACGAGGGTCGCCGAGTTACATTAAGCCACCTGGACAATTTTGAGAACTGCTGGCACTGGAGGATATCCATCTAGATGAGCTCTGTGGGCAGATGCAATTTGATGACCCTAAAAGTGCTCGACATTTTCCAAATCCTCAAATGGGTGGATGTCAGTACTTTAATGCAGTTATGCACAGTGTGCTGCTAAGTTTTCATGAATTCTATTAGAACGATTACCACAACTGTAAAATAATTATGGCCATTGATTGTGTGAATAAAGTGTACAGGAAGTGGCTTAATGAATTAAAAGCATGTTCAAATAACTGTGAAAACCGCATTTTGCATACAGGTTACATCAAGAACCAGGTCAAGTGACAACATGCAGCTTAGCTCTTATATGAGAGAGTAAGAATTAATTTCTTGACAGAAAATAGTTTGCTGATTGCAACTACAACATATATCTTGAAATCACTCTGCCAGACTAGCAGTGTAGGGAAATAAGAACAACTGAAGAATGAGATGGATAGATTGGATGAAATAAGTTATTGTATTATTAGGGCATTTATTGAGCATGGGTGTAGCTTGGGGCAGCAACAGAGTGCTACACAATCATAGGGGGAGGGCACTGAAAGGGAAGCAGAGATACAAGGGTGCGGAGAGCAAACAGAGAAGGGCAGGCAATTTGGAAGCAAGAGATCTACAAGCAACCAGGGAGTAAACAGTGGGGAAGAGATAACCCAATCTTGAGAAGGGTGGGGAGTGGAGGGTGTGTGGACCTAGCTGTTAGGGAGGAGCCATTCCTTGAAGGGAGGGCCTTGAGCTCCTTCTGGAAATTTAGAACCGAGGGGGGTGAGTCTTGTGTTGACAGGGAGGAGGATCCAGAGCTTGGGGGCAGAGACAGAGATGGCCGGTCTTCTGGTTCTTTCGTTCTAAATAAATGAGGCTCCAGAGAAACCTCCAACAAAGTTGAAATTTGAAAGTACCTTATGAAGTTTATGCATTCCTCAAAAACTGATGCTTAACTTGGAAAAGACTCATACTGATGCAGCAATACATTTATCCTCATCTATATTACAGTAGGCCCATTCTGTTCCCCAAGTGCACACCGCCCCATAAAAGCCGGTCTGACTCAATGTCACAACACGTCATGACCAGATGCACGCCTTTTTCGTACACTATGCCAATGCCATTTATGGAATAGGACATTTGCTAATATATGCTGACAATGTAAGCGCTTGACTTGTTACTGTCTTAGATTACAGTAAATAAAGGGGTTTGTTCCCCTTAGGTTACATGTGACTTGGGTGCATGCCAATATATGTGTATAGGAGAGAGATCTCTTAGCTACAACCGCAGAGCTCCTAATCGCAATCTATGTGCTTGTCATTACAAGCTTTCCAAGCCTCAGCTGATTATTGTTCATTCTGTATTAGAACACCCTAGAGGGTGTTGAGGGTTGTGATTGTTCAATCTAAGGGCTATACGAACTGGTGTAGCCCGCAGATTGAATACAGCTTGCAATTATTGGGGGAATTCCATAACTGTTCCCTGTCCGGGCGCCCACGTAAGCCTGCAGAGTTGCCGTGTTTGTCTCAGTGTAATTTCGGAACGGAAAGTGTTACCTTTTCGTTCCGAATTACATGTTGCAAGACCAACGTGTGCAACGCAGCCCCGTCCACTGATGTGAAGCTGGAAGAAACGCTTTCCGCTTTCACTTCGTATGGAAAGCGTTTCATGAAATGTAAAACGGCAGAGAAAGGAAAGCTGCATTTTTTTTGTTATGGAACGTGGCACGTTTCATTTTTCCCCAAAATTAAGACATAGGGAACCTTGCTCTCACCTCCTCACGTTGTTTGGATGTTTGGTGCACAGTAGTATGGGAAGGATAATCTGAAACCAGATCATACAAAGGTAAGTTGATAGCACGTTAATTTACATGGAGCGTCCTTGCTAATGTTGTGCTACTGTGTTTAAGTGTGCAATAATTGGAAGGGTATGTTTGTGTATAGGGGGGACACACGTGAAATTATCTTAATTGAAACACTGGGCATGCATACCCACACCCGATTTTTGTTTAATATGATACTCCTCCCACCCAATCACCTTGCACCACACTGTAATAAAAAAGAGAGACATGTTTGGTTTAAGTACAAAAAATTGCAAAATGGTAAATGTCTGCAACATTTATTTACCATTTTGCTATGTTTTGTACTTCAATTAAACATGTCTTATTTATTCTATTTTAACTAAACACTGAGGGTATTCGAATAGCTTTATAGACATGCAGCAAGGGCCGTACAAGGCGTTATGGTCCCTCATACCTCGTTAAAGGTGCTCACGCACCCGGTACAGCCCTCGCTGCAGGTCTATAAAGCTATATTATTGTGCGTCTAATAACAAACCAATTTATCCATCCGCTTGCCGTCCAAGTGCTCTGGGCTCCTGTGTTGGTCTCTGGTCCCTTCTGGGCTATAAGTGTCTTTTCCAGGCCACAACAATACCAACACTTGCTCCATACAAAGGGAATAAGTTCAAAATCAATACATCCAAAAAGGAAAAAACAACTCATTCCATGAAGCAGACAAATTCAAGGAAGCCACCAAATAAATAAAACAATTTAATAACTAGGAGGCACAACAACAATGCAGCGTTTTACTCTGGCACAGAGTAGAATGTAAAAAAAAAGTCACTGATATAATGAGAGTAATTTTCCATTTGTGTCCTTTAAAATCGCTTCCGCTTTGTAATTTCTGGTTTCCAACTGACAGGATGTGTTTCTTCCGTCTAAAATAAAAGAAGAGAGTTGCAACTTAGATGTTATATGAAAGATGTCAAACAGAAAGCAGAATCCACTACTGGGAAACCAATTTGTCAAGCTTGAAGGCAAACGGCAATGGTATTTCCATGCATAGACAGCACATATAGAGACAGCATGGAAACAATCTCCAAGGTTAGGCATCAGCACTGAAAAAAAGACACTTCTTTGCCAAGAAACATATTAGCAATATATAGATCTAAATGCCTGGCCCTAACGTTTCAACTTGTAGTACATGCAGATTTCAGTTACCAAATTCATATTAATTCTTCGGTAAAGAATAGGGCAGTAGGATTTCTTCTAAAAGATTTTAAGTTCCAGATGAAAAACATGGTAGAGGCCATTTGCTCAAAATCATTAAGTATCAAAAGGGTTACCCAGATTTCCTGGCTTATGACTTGGGAGAAGGAAGAGAGTGAAGGGGGGAGGGTGCTTGAGTGGGGGACTCAATGATTGTGCTGATAACCAGATGACAACCGTGCTGTTGACAGTGCCTATAAAAAATATTGCTAGTAGCTTGCTACTTGAAACGTTTACCCTGTTGCAGAGCAGTTATTGGTTAAACAGGTTAAACCTTTAACATTTCACAGTCTTCACTACTGTCGCATCTCGGAGATGTCTATTGTTAATAGGTAAGTGAAAGTCTATTCCTGTGCTGGTTTAAAGTTCGTGGGTACTATACGTCCACAGGGTCTTCATCCTCCTCAAGTTCTTCCTAGTCTATTTCCAATTTCAGGGATTCGACTGCCAACTTTTTCGACTGTCAGTAATCTCTCCCAATACTCCTCCTCTGTCTCCTCAGAGATGTTAACAGTGTAACTTTCCATAGCTGACTGGCATCACATGTCTGATTGTTTCCAAATGGTCTTTGTTTTTACAAAACCTACAGTAAGCTTTTGATTTTTCCAAAAGCTTTCTTCTCCATTTCACCTCTCTGGAGTTCCAGATATTAAGTCTACATCTCAACAGGACGTCTCTATAGTGGCTTGATGGACATTTTGCCAGGTAAGGGGGGAGCAGATTTAAGCCTTTTCGCTCCCATAAAATGTTACTGATTCTTGGACAGTCTGATGCCCGAGTTTCCTCTCAATCCTTTTCCTGGATGATTCTTTTTGCCTTGTCTGGATTGGATTTCAGGGTATCGTCAGAGATTCCGAACTGTTCCAAAATTATCTTACATTTCTTTTTCCAACCGAGTATCGTATCTCCAGTTAAGGGCCCTGTCCAGGCTAGGATATCTTACGGTTTAGGTGGCTTATCCAGGATGCATTTTCTGTAGAGCGATCAAGTTTTCCACAGCACGGTTGATACCAAGGATTGGAGCCTTAGTTCAGTTCTTATAAGCTCTGACAGCGAATTTGGGAGGCGTAGAATTTTCCTCCAAAAGTAGGACCCGCAAAAGTTCCAGGCTTCCCACCATAGGGCTAGCAGGGTCTTGGCCCCATAAGTGATTACGGCCACAACTTTTTGTTTATAGAAGGTTATTATGAGCATCATGGAAAACTTTCCATACCTTTGGTGTATAACTAGCCCTTGACTGGTCAGAGTCGTTAGCTTTTCCCGGATCAATGCGTAGTGCCCTTCTTCATTGCAGTTTTTATTTATTCTTACCCCAAGGTATAAAGTTGTGGCCACCACCTCCAGTTTTTCCTTCTCCAGCGACCAAGCAAAATGTTTCCCTGCCATTTTTTTCCCACGACAGGACTTCATTATTAAGACCATTGACTTCTTGATGTTTATTTTCATGTCGTTTTCGACAAGGTACTTGTTGAAAGTCACTATTCGACGCTGGAGTCCTATGGGCGTTTGGTCAACCAGTACGGCATCATCCGCATACAGCATCCACATCACTTCAGTCCCGTTTATCTTTGGAGGGAAGGCACGGACTAGATCTTGCAAGGTCTTCATATCTGCCATATATATATATATATATGACAAATAGAAAGGGGGCTAAGGCACATCCCTGTTTGATTCCATGGAAGTTTCAATCTTTGTCAGCCCTCCATTAGCTGTCGTTTGAATCTGTATAGTAGTGCCGGTGTACAAGGCTTGGATCGCTTCTAGAAGATCTGGCGGGCATCCCCAGTTCGTCATTTTGATCCACAGGCGATCCCGATTTACCCCATCGAAAGCCTGTTCGAGGTCAATAAAAGCTAAATAGGGAGCTTTCTTTCCTTCCAAGGCTTTGGCTTTCAACAGGTTGATCAGGAAGAGGTTTAGACCAGTTTCTACTCCGCTGATGAAGGCTGTTTGTCGCTCATCCATGATGTTCGCCAGGATCGCCCATTTTTTTTAGATCTCTTAGAAGGAGAGAAGCAAATAGCTTGCCAATAGAGTCCAACTCCGCTATCGGCCTATAATTTTTTGGGCTGCTTCGATCTCCTTTTTTATAGATTGGGACAATATATGCCTCTGTCCAATAGGAGGGGATTTGCCTAGCTCGTTTTATTTGTTGGAACAGCGCATATATTAGATCCGACCAATCTTCACAACTGTCTTTCAGTATCTTATTCGAGATGCCATCGGGGCCAGTTGCCCTAGAGGCGCTGAGTTTTTTTATTAAGATTACAATGTCGTCTCTATCGAATTCAAGGGCCCAAGGAGTTTGTTCGTGGATCTTCTCTGTAGGCATTTTCTTGGTTTTCCCCTCATACAACCGGGTGTCGTGGTTAAGCCAATTCTCCTCCGAAACTTGATTGACACCTAATGCCGATTGATTGCGATTTCTGGTATTCAATAAGTCCCACAAGCTTCGTGTATTATTTGTTGAGACTGCAGCTGGCATTTTCTCTGCATCCCTTTGTGTTCTTAGGAATCGGGTAGAGCATAGCCAGTTTTTATACGACTGCTGACACTTCCTGTGGAGATCATACCTCGACGCAGTTTGCCTTTTAAATCTGTGTCCGTTCCGCTCTGTACAGTTTTCTTCTGGCTACTAGAGCTTTATCGTAAGAGTTTCCTTTCGATTGTTTTCACTCTGTTCGGGTCAGATTTAACTTCAAATGCTTCAAAGCAACCATTTATATTCAACCACCTCTTTATCCTTCCAAATATAGTCTTGTACCAGGTTTAGTATTGCCTGTTTTTTGAGCTTTAGACAATTTCGACCCCACGACACCTCAGTTTCCATCAGACCTTTTTTCCTTGGAATTGAACTTATTTTCCAGGCTAGTTCCGTTTCCAACAGGCAACGGTCGCTATTTGTTTGCCTTATTATTGTGAAAGAATTTACCCATGCAAGCGCGTTTCCTCCTACGAAGCAGTAGTCCAGACAGGCTCCCGATTTGCCACTATGCCATGTATTCGCTCCGTTCAGGCCACCTCTCGTCTGGCCATTTAGCAACCTCATGTCTCGGATACGCATTTCTTCCATCCATTTTTGTTCTTTCCCAACTAGATGTTCTGTCTTTTTAATTTTACCCTTACTGTCAAGCAACTTGATATTTAGGTCCCCACTGAGAAGGATCAACTGGTCTTTTTCCTCCGTCATTGATTTATCGATGGCATTCACGATGGCTTTTAGATACCCCGCCAGATTCGGCATATTTTCGCTCCAATAGGTGTTAATCAGTAGCAGACTTGACGGGCCATCGGTCTTCTTCGATTTGACTGCTAACTTTACTATTTGCACGTAGGGGTTCGGGTTGTGTGCTCCAGCACTTGTAGGGGGCCATCTAATTTTTTTAGGATCATGAGGCCCGCAAAGGGTCTCCCTTTCGGCCCCTTTCTGGCTGTATTTATGTATACTTCGTATCCCTCACACACTGGTGGTTCACGCAGCCAATATTCCTGGATAGAGATGAGGTCGTATTTGCCCAATAATCTACTGTTTTTAGAGAACAGATGCTTAAAGCCTCTGGTATTCCATGAGGCGCTGTAGACCGATCTTTGTGGCTCCAAACTATTGTTTTTTCTTTGTGTTTAGAGTGTTGGCCATCCACGGCCAGTCGTTGGACTTCTTATCCCCTTTCTTAGGGTTTATATTCCCCTTCCTCAGGTTCACAGAGTTGTCCACAGTAAACCTCAAGGTCCTCAGTTTTTCTATACTGTTCTTCATTCTGGGTAGTATTGCCTTTTGGGTTTTATTGTCTTTGTTCGTGTTTTGGCTTGAGGTCTTCTTTATTTCATCCACTGGGACTGGTTTTTGCACTAGTCTCCTTCTCGGTGTCTTGCTTTGTATTGTGGACATTCCTCACCCCCATACGGTCCTTTGCTTCCTTTTGTTTCTTTTATACTGGCAGGCTTGTTATTTTCTTCCAGAGTTTATAGTCTGAAACCTCTTATGAGGTTGTCACTGGCCTCCAGCAATTTCTGTTTGATCCTATTTGAGGTTAAGTGGAGAATTACTTGGTCCATCCGCTTTTCTTTTGGAAATTCAACAATTTTCATATCGTCTGTTGATAGCATGCGCAGTGCTGAAATTTCATTGCAGAGTCATTACGTAGCTTCTATTTAATACCACCCTATTAGGGCCTTTGGATGTTTCTAATTTTTAGTAGTATCCTTTCGGGGGTCTTGTATTCTTTGGCCTTTGCCGAGGAGAGGCACACCTTGGCGTATCTTCAGAATGTACCCTTCTTTTTTATTCCTTTTTGGAGTTGGATGGAACACTTCTTGATGCTTCCTTTCGGACTTATTTTTGATGTCATCCTCCTTCCTTTTTTGTTCAAGTGTTTTGAAATGAATGGCATCACATTGATCGTCACGGAGCCTCTATGTACGGAATCCGCTTTATTCCCAAGAATCTTGGTCATATTTGTCGGTTTCTCTCTTTTGGACTTTGGCGTCTTAACACTTTTTGGTTGCATTCCCGGGTCAACAGTTTCCCAGTTATCTAGGGTTTGCCAGTCAGATAAACTGATGCTCTCCCATTGCTCCTCTTCAGTGTTTTTGTCCATCATTTCAATTAAGTCACTTAGATCCACGGTTTGCTCCGTCTCGTCCCATTCTTCATCCTCCATTGCCCCCTGTTCTTTGGCTTCCGTTTCCCTGTCGTCCATCAACATCACCGACACTGTCAGAATCAGTTCTCTTCTAGGTTTCTTTGCGCACTGTGAACTCTTTTTTGGGTGGCGTTCTTAGATTCGTCAGGAAGGCTCTCGAGCCATTTACTTTCCGTGTTAGGGTTTAATTCTTTGATTTTTTTCCTTTTTCTTGGGTGCCTCCTTTCCATTCAGCAAGTCCTGGCTGTTTGAATTGCCGCCAGCAAAAATGGAAAAGTTTTATTGCTCCAGTTTCAATGCGGGAGCACTTCTTTCCTCAATTATCTTTCGAGGGGAGATCAGAATTACCTCTTCCAGTGGGTTATCTTTGTGTTTGGGGTGTCTTTTATCCTCTTGAATCCATTTCATTGGCCCAGTTCATCCATGTACATTCTCTCCTCTGGGGTCCAAGTCGTTTTTCTGTTTATAAACAGACCTCATCCATTTGCAGTCCTCAAGGACTGCCTTCATTAGCAATGATTTATCAGTTGCGTCTCTTCTCGCTAAGTCACTGAGGCGAATTTGCCAGAGTTGCGATTGCTCTGCTTCCTTATTTATTCGGGTGTCCAAGCTCTGTAAGGAGGTTTCCATTTTCAGATTTGCCACTTTGATTTGTGTATTAGTGCTGGCAACTTCTTGGAGAGAGTCCTTTATCACCTCGTAGAGCTTTAGAAATGGAGCAAGCGTGATGTTCAATGATGCCATAATAACCTTTTGACAGTGGTCGGTATCCATTTTTCTTTGTTTATCCAGACTTCATTGACTATTTGGGTCAATTGCTCTTTAATCAGCTCAGCTTGGGACAGGCTATTATCGTCGCAAGGTGATGTTTGGGTCATTTTAGTTGAGGATTTTTTCCCTTGGGGTATAATGGGAGTCATGACTAGGTCCTCTTTGGAAGAGGTCCCTTTCACATGGTCTTTGTCTAGGGCAGCCATTTTTTTCATTTATGAAGGAGCTTTTCCTTTTCTCTTTCAATTTTCCCTGTTAAATTCGTTATGTCTTCCATGATTTTATTCGCCAGACTAGAGTTGCTCTGGCTAGTTCCCAGCGAGTTTGGGTATACGTTATTTCGTAAACCTCCTGACAATCTCGTTCTCTCAACGGGCGTCCGTACTCGATTATGACTAAAACCAAAATCGGGTATTTCGGTTGTCAATTCCTGGATGGGGCAAAAGCTATGACTTCCCTCCCCGCCTATATTTTCATTAGTCTTCGACATTACATTGTGCTGTTTGCTCACTCGATAACTTCTACCTCTGTTTCCTTGATTTTGGTGGTCTTCCTTGAATGGCAGAAAAATGTCAAACCCTGTTGGATTAGTTCCTGTTGGGGTTATTTGGTGCGACATTTTCCCCTTGGTGGTCTTAAGGCCCTGGAGGGCTTTGTCCAGGTTGCCAAGCTCGGTCGGGTCCCAATGGCCGGCATTTTCCGATAAGGCCTCTGCAATTGCAGAGGCCCATGGGATATCATTGGATGGTATCTTTGTTCTATCGGAATCCGGACTGAGTGTCGCAAATTCCACCCCTAGCTTACTTCCAATCGTATTGCTCAAAAGACATTCATTTTGTGCCTTAACAGGCAAAGGCGACCCTTCCCGGGTCGGGGGAGTCAAATCAACAGTTAGATTTCACATTCTGACCTGTCGCTTGAGCCCCAAAACTCTTGTTGGAGGTTTGGGGGTCCCCCCAGGGGGAATCATTTGGGCGACCAGCCTTGGTGGTTCTGGATTTCTCCAAAAGGTTTGAGTTAAGATTCTCTTTATCTGGCCTTGACCTGTTTGACAGGTTCTCGGGGGTCTCAGAGTTCCGGTCTTATTAGACCTAAGCAGGTATCATGCGGAGTAGGGAGAATAATACAATCCGTCTGGCCTTTTTCCCCCACATGACTTGCCTGAAGCTCTCCGATGCTCCCCACAAGTGTGCATGCTTCAGCCGCTTGGATATTGTCAGGGTCCGAGGCCGGCAGGCTAGTACTCTCCACTGACATTGGATTAAGGCAGTCATTATGGAGATGAGCGAGTTGAGCGGCAGAGGCCGAGTTGCCCTCCACTTCCAGAGGCACCAATGAGCTCTTTTCAGTTGACAGATCGGCCCCCACTGAGAGGCTCTTTCTCTTCTTTGTACTATAGGGTAAACATGTCTGTTTAAGCATAGGCAGATCCTTTTGCATCGTTCTAGGAGAAAGAGCAGGGTTGCCCTCACCTTCCGGTAGTGAAGTGAAACGTTGTCTTACCTGAAGACTAGTTCTTAGAGTCGCGATTGAGGACTCCACGTGCACACACTTCATTTTGTCGTGCAGCTCCTCTATCAGCTTCCCTCCTGGTAGTGACCCTTAGGTGGCTGGCAAAGCCACAGCAATCAGCCAAACAGCACAACAGCAGGTACTCCTGAGGACACCCTTTGCACGCACAGGCTTCGCACCGCAAGGGTGCCTGGGAAGATCTTTTCTAGGCCCACTTTCTGCCAGGCAGAGCTGGGGGCAAAAGGGGGCGGGGCTTAATAGCGCAACAGGGCTTCTTCTTTCACAGTCAATTTCACTTGCTTTCTGAGGAACGGCTGAGGTATAGATACTCCCACGCAGCCACCGCACAACAGCAGGTACTCCGGACGACGCCCTTTGCACGCACAGGCTTAGCAAAGTATTAAAAGTCACTGTTAGGAAAATTTTCCTTAAGTCCACTTGAGGTAAGACTTCAAAAAGTATTCCTATGGCATACAGGTACCCAACTCTTAGTATAAGCTTGTACTATTCAAGGAACATTGGTAGAGTTGCAGAGCAGTCAGGCTTATCATAGAAGGAAGTTGTGAGCTGTAGGTGTGTACACTGCAGGCATTTAGTACAGTAGTCCAAAGAAACACTTACCCAATACACAATATATATTATATTTACAAAAGGAATGTCTTAAAATACATCATTTAACCAACACACACAGGATTACTTATGAATACTTTTCAAAGGAAACTGCTTAGTTGGTAGTTGCTTGCGATACAAGTTTGACACTAATGACAGTTCTACCATATTATTGGTACGACCGCGCACTCACGTTAAGATATACAGTCATTGTATTTAGTTAGCAAAACTATATGAGAAATTCTTTTAGTAAGGAAAAAGATTGGTTAGTCAAACAGTAGCAGAGCTTAACATTCTAGAGGCGGGTTCTTAGCAAACTAAAGCTTTTAAAGTTGGATTCCCCAACTATGTAAATGTCAGTTCGGAGAGTGCTCAAAGTCTGACAAAGCAGCAGAACAGCAAAGGTTCCTGTGGATACTTTCGGTCTCTAAGACAAGATGCTAGAAAGGTTTTGGAAGAGTTCATGCAGACCCTGTAAAAGGACTAGCTAAAGGGGCACAAGCCGGCAGCTTGGATCAGAGGTAAGAGTGGACACCCCTTCACGCACTCCAATAATCTGGAGCCACTTCTTGGTTAAAGATGAGCAATACTTTTTCATCCATGTGAGAAACCTGAATGTG
The DNA here is from genome assembly GCF_040938575.1 of Ambystoma mexicanum. NCBI lineage: Eukaryota > Metazoa > Chordata > Amphibia > Caudata > Ambystomatidae > Ambystoma > Ambystoma mexicanum. The sequence goes on from NC_090937.1 coordinate 775,571,730, forward strand.
TCTCCCTAGCTAGTCCCTGTGGATCTGTCATTCAGGTGGCCAGGACACGGCCATCGCTATTGGATCCAGTTCCTGGGTGGTGGACCAGTGAAGGAGGATCACCTAGATGGCGGGGTTCCTCGGGGAGTGGGACACTGATGGGTGAGACGAGGTATCCCCCTTCTTTCAACACCTTTTCCCCATCCTACCACGTAGGACATTCAAAACCAGTGCCGCCCCGCCACCCTTTTCCGACATGAACATTTTCACACGACACAGCAGAGCCATTTACCTGACATGTCCCAGTACACGAGTCAGGCAACTGATCAGAATCCCACACACCGGATGGCCCTTTCCCTTCCTAAAAGGGGTAAAAGGTGGAGCAACAGAGGACAGAACTAGCAAGGCTGATCGCACAACACCACAGCTATCCAGACAGCAGTTCAAGAGAAGGAGAAAGGCAGCGAATATCGAGAGGCTGACAAGGAGAGACACGACCTTGCCCTTTGCAACACAGACCTGCGAAACCTCCGCAGAGGGAATATTAAGACGGAGGACAATAGCCCAAGTGTGCTGCAACAGATGTCAACGGTACATGGAGCGTGTCGAAGCTGATAAGCGGGAGCAAGGGAAACTCCTGCTACCCTGGTACCAACCTTAACTCCAGTAAAGAAGAAAGCCAAGCGGTTCATCACAGCTGGTGAGTCGAGGGGAGAGCTGATAAGAACTCGGCTGTGGTAAATGAAAGTCGCAAAGTGAGAAAGTTCAAAGAACTGTAAAAGATTAAAGGGGAGACCGGCACCACGAGGGTGCTGCTCTGAGAAACTCTGGTCGATCCCAATCCGAGTAAAACTACAGAAACCAGAAGGCCAAAGGAGAGCCGCCAAGATAGGTCAAAGAGGTCATACAGCAGGTCAAGCAAAATCCCTGTACAGTCGAAAGCCTTTGATCTATGAATTATAAAGAAAGTAAGGGGAGTGAATCCCACCACATGAGAAAGCGATGGGAGTGAATCCCGAATACACTGAAAGGAAGTTGGCAAGTGTGAGGGATGCGGATGAGAAGGGGGCAAACTCTGAAGTCCCAAGAACCAGTATGTTGACAAAGATGAACCCGGCCGAGGAATGTACACTGGAACTGTTTAAAAAGACATTAAGATTTGTGAGCGTAGGAAAAGTCATTGTGAACACAGAGGAGGGAGGCTGAAAGTAAAAAGGGGTCAGCATCCGGAAGAGGGAACCCGCAGGTGAACAATCCTCACCCAAAGTAAAACCAGGAAAATAACTAATTGTTTTGAAGGAACTTTTGTTTTGTTATTGAATAAGTTAGGCCAGCGAAGGCAAGAAACGTTCAAGAGGAACAAGACTTGGCCATCGACGGTCCGGATAGCTGCAAGTGGAACTGTCGACTCGTGCTGGGAAAGCTATAGCGTGTACTGTGCTCCAAGATCCCATCTTACCTCGTGCTCAAAACGTGGGCGAAAGTAGATCCAAGCTAGCACATCCTGACATTTTTTGTCAACACTTCTTTCTTTTCTTGAAAACCACCCCACACCCTTTTTGTATTAGTTGTAAGATTTGGCAAGGTTTCTTAGTATAAGCCCTTTTTATATTTGACACAACACCACAAGGACTGCCTTATTTTCATTTGATGGTCGACGCTTGCTCACATCTTAGATTTAGGTTTAGATTAGGCGTTTTTTTCCGATCTGCATACAGTTTAATGAACACTCTTGAACTGTGATCACTTGTGTCGGTCTTTACTGTTGCCTCCAGGAGTTCCTTACACCACACAGTACCTTCGGTTTCAAGAAATGTTCATGGCTGAATGTTACTCTGTGCAGCAGTGGCAGACCCGGTCTCCTGATTTCTCAGTCTGGTGACGAACAGAAGGGCTCTGAATGGGATATCTCAGCAGCAGTCTCGAGAGAGAGAGAGAGGACCCTTGGCACGGATTTCGTCTTCTCTGGTCAATCTGCAGTTTTGGTGGCTTTCCCTCAGCACCAACAAAGGACAGTATTCACGCGGTCGATCTTCGAATCCTGGAGTCCCTCACTCAGGTGAAGGGACTTGGATGAGTTGGATTGTGTCTCTCAAGGTAAACCTGGAGCTCAGCAAAGACTTGGACGGATTCAGCCTCGGCAACACCATGCACTACGATTGGGCCAGAGGTCTCATGGTAATCGTGGTCTGCAGCTCTGGAAAGTCACAGCACCTAGGGAGATGGCTCAGATTGTAGTTCGTCTCAGGTTTGGTTGTTCTCACCAGTCAAAGGGAAGGAGTCGTCCTCTTCAGAGCTCCTCTGTCAAATAGAAAACTGGGTTTGGACAGCAGTGGTCACTTCATAGTGATGCAAAGGGTCTGCAGGCGTCTCTGGTTGTCTTCGGTTACTTCAGTTTCCAGTGGTCGACTTGCCTTTCACCTCAGGAATCCCACCTTTTATTCAGTTTCACCACACACTTATCTGCAAACTCCCACAGCATTTTACAGAAAGGGGTGGGTGGCTGTCCAATCAGAATAGCAAGCCCCCTCAGTGGGAACTGGTTCCATTCAGTCACCCAGGCAGACAAAAAAAGCACAGCGTGAAAAACTCCTCCCCCACTTCCTGCCTGCCCAGACACACTGAAACCTAGGCAGGGACACTCAAGGGTTCTCACTAAAGCCAAAACACACAGACCTCTGCCTCTCAGAATGGTAGAAGGGCTAACAAAGAAGAACCATGCTAGAAATTGGGAAAAAGAAAGGAGCCACCATGTTAGTACATAGGTGACCCTATTGTGCACAACCGAAACCGACTAGTCTCTGCGGTAAGAAATAGCACAATAGTTGGTAGAACACATCCACCAGACATAACTAGAGGGTTGTCTATGAGACTATAAAGTCACAGGAGCAGAGAAAAGGGGGGATACAAAATATCCCCTTGGCATTCCAGATAAGGTGGTGTGCAAATCTCTCAGAATATGAAGTTTTAGGAGAGCTCTATCCTCAAGAACAGTAGTAAGGATAAGGAAATTATATCAAAGGGGAACCCAAAGGGTTCCCAGCAACACTGCCCATAAGGACCTGTGAGCTGCAAAATTTAAAAACAGATGCCTTAAAAGAGCTATGGAGGAAGGTAGACTCCATAGTAAAGGTAAAACACAGAGTTCCAAACAGTAGAGCCCAAAGGAATGAATGAATGGAAAAAGGCTCCACACATTCAGGATATAAAAGGAAAAAAGTCCAGAAAAAGTGCTTGGGGTCTCACTAGGAGAAGGGATGAAAAATAAAAATGATAAATCTGCTTAACATTCTGCCACACTACAATTACCTTGGTTGGTATAGACTTGTACTAAGAGTTGGAGTTTCTGTATTGCCCAAGAATAGTCTTGCAAAGTCCTTTGGGTGGACCTTAGAAAAACTGTCCTAACAATTACATGGACCAAGGAGGAATGGCATGACTGCAAGGATCATGAAAGTAGAGCCCTGCTCTGGGGTCTGTTTGAAAAATCGAAATGTTAGCAAGATCACCCTTCAGAGTGCTAATCTACAGGCCCTTCAGGGCCAAAGACAGTGGAAAATCCAAAACAGAGGATGTGGAGCAAGTAAAAAGGGACAATTTTCATTTCTGTGCTAAATTCCTCCCACCTTAGAGACCCCCAGCTCTTTTGCTTAACTTAGGACTTCTTAATTTTAACCCTGGAGTGAGACCGACCTTTTTCTCATTCTCCCATGTGTTTTTACCAGATTTGGACTGTGTTTTCACTCTTTTCGAGTCTGACAAACTGCACAGGCATCTGATTTTTGTATGGGGTCACAGCACTTTCAGTGTAGTGTCACAGAGATCCTTTTAGATTTCTCACAAGGTTAAAATACCTTTTCTTGTGTGAACTACAGTTCCCAAGAAAAGTAAAGTGAAATTGACTTTACTTACCTTTTCTCTTTGTAGGTCCAGCACGCACCATGTTATGTGGAGTGCTGGGGGGGTTACCTAGTAGTCCCTTATCCTAGATTCTCATGTAACAATGTTAGGTTACCCTCCCTATTTTAAATTGCAGGTGGCAGTGGTTTACTTTGTCCTAACATTGTGCTTTTCTACCGCAGGCTGAACCTTCAGCTGCACTACAGCACCCCTTGGTGACCATTTCATCAAAACGGCCCTAGCCTCCTTTTTTCGCCATTTTTGGTTTGTGAGGTCTTTCTTGGGTTTTACTCTGTGCGGTGAGACAGGTTTGAGCCCTTTGTTGGTCTTGCCTTTGGCGGGCTTCATGGCTCCAGTATGTATGGAAGGACAAGATGTGAGGGAGGGTCCCGAAACTCCCTTGTCCTTTGTCTCTAGGAATGCCTGAAAGGAATTAGTCCTGATTGGCTAGCTGTCCGTTCAGTACAGCCACACCGCTGTGTGATTGACAGCCTAGGCTGTGCATGAATGGAAGAAAACTACTTAAAAGCGAGGGTTTTGCGACTACAGGCAGTGTCTACCACTGGGAGAAACACCAGATGAAGAAACCGTGAACGAAGTTTCTGCATCCTCCAGGACCTTTGAATTGCCTGGTGTAGCCCTGCTGCTGTCCTTTTTTACCTCGACAGAGAAGCTCTGGACGGAAAGACTTCTCCCCTTGGGTTAGTGGGACCAACTAACCTCGAGACGAACTCCACTGGACCATGGTCCCTGACTGGCTGTACTTCTACGTTGCTGTAAGAACCGAATGCCAGGGTCGAGTAATCCGTAGTTGAGTGAAACGTTTGATGCGGTAACGAATAGTGATCAAAGCCCAACCGTGACGGTGCTGTTTGCTAAGCACTGAAACTGTGATGTGCTGCTGAACCGAAAAGAGCCCATAGATGCAGACGACCTCCCAAGCACCGATGCACAAGTCCTCCAGACTTCCTCCATCTTGTCCCCACGACTGAGGATCAGGAACAAGGGTCTGCACCGCTCTAGCAAGACAGAATCCCGCTGGACTACGTTTCTTCAAACCAGAGGTACTGTTTAGGCTTGGGGTACTTACCTTGTTGCCTTTTAGCTGTGCTTTTCTCAGTTGGGAATTGCAGTGGCTTACCTTTTAGAGTTGATGCCAACTCTCCTTTCACAGGCTTCGCAGCTTGTGACCATACAAGTGATTCTTTTCTACAAACGCTCTAACTTTGTGCAGGACTTTTATGTAAGTAGTGCATCAGATCAATAGACTGTGTGCAAATTGACTTTGGCTGTCCTGACGAATCTTCTGGTCCATTGACTGCGATACTGTTTGTCCCTCATAGTTGGTAGCTTGTTGTAAACTGTTACTGCTGGGAAAGGCTGATCTAGATTTCATTGGAAGAGTCATTTGTCCTCACATATGCTGAGAAACGGTTTCACATTTTCCCTTCCTTAACCTTTCCGCTACCTCAGAATCTGCAAAGTCTAACTAGTGAGATATATAAATGCCATTACTGTCCTTGTGATGGACGTCAGGAATGTAGGAATTGTGTAAGAAGCATATCCAAAGATTATCCACTAACTTGTTCTAATTCTAAAAAGCAATTCTAAAGTATATTTACATTGTTACATGAATTGCCTTTTTAAAGAAGTCTTATTTAAAAATGTATGTTAATTAAATGACTAACTGAAGCCTTGAGTGTCAGTATTGTATTTATTCTTATAAAGCGCTTTATACCAAAGCGCTGTACAGTTACAACAGGGTACAATTAACATTAAAAAAAAATTGTAACAGAGGCAAATTACAAACATGAATCAGTCTCAAAAACAGAATGTAGAGCAATTATTCGGAAGGGGAGAGGAGGGGGAGGGCTAGGAAGAATGGGGAGGGAAAGTGGGAGGAGCTTGGAGGAAGGGGGTGGGAGAGGATAAGGGAGGGAGGAGGGGAAAGGGGGTAGGAGAGGGGAGAGAGAGTAGGGGGGTGTCATGGCGGGGAATGGAGAAGGAGAGATTTGAGGGAGGTGCAGAAGGAGGAAAGGGTAGGAGACGAGCAGATAGAGAAAGCCAAGGAGTTCCAGTGGAGGAGGGGGGAGGAGCAGTTGGAAGGAGCGTAGTCAAGTAAGTGTTACTTGACTACTTGTATTCACAAATTGAATTTGTACAGCTCACATTTAACCCTCTTGAGATAGGCCTGGCTGCTCAGTCACACTACCAACGTGTGTAGTACCGACCTATATGAAAAGGTGGGGAACCTAATACCAGGCAGACGAGTATTGTGTAGTCTCAGTGTGACTGCATCAATTCTTACCTAACAAAACGTACGCTCACTGCAGGCATAGACTGATTTGGTGCCGGGCCTTCTAGCTGACAGAAGCAAGTCTAGAACATCCTTTGACAAATCCCATTCCTTATACCTCAGCCTTTCAGAAGCCAGGCATAAATGTTCGGGCTGCAGAGGTTTGGGTACAGGACCAGCCTCTCCGAGTGGGAGACTAAGTATGTCCTCTGCGGCAGGCACCAGTGAGGGCAGATGGCCATGCCCAGCAACTCTGGGTACCACCCTCTACCGGCCCAATAAGAAGCGATCAATATCACCATGGGCCCGAACAGGCATAGCCTCCTGAGACCCAGCGATAAATGCAGGGATCAGTGGGAACACAGAGCAGGTTGAAGTCTCACTTTGCTGTCAAGGCATCCCCCAATGCTCCCCGACAAGGGAATTCTCTTGAGCTGAACCACTTGCCACTTACTGTTCACACTGAAAGCGAAGAGGACCACCTAAGGAGTGCCCCAAACATGAAATTCCTGTCAGAGCTCCCACTCGTGGAAAGTTGAACACTGTCTGCCCAGGGCCATCCGCCAACACGTTCTCCTTGCCAGCCAGGTGAGCTGGCGTCAGAGACCCGCTGTTCTCCAAAGCTCTGTAACACTGCCTCGGTGCAGAGATGCAACAAGGCTAAGAGCCAACACCATTTCGCATGGCCTCAGAGTTGTCCGTCATGACCAGCTTGGTCTTGCCTCTCAGAGGGGAAGAAAAGGTTCCAGCTGAAACACAACAAATTGATGTGCTCCCATTACTCCAACGGGGACCACAGGTTGCTCAGCGTCACGTCTTGGGGGTAAGTGCTCCAGCCTTTTTAGGCACACATCCATGACCATAGTAAATCTGGGACAGGGTTGTCAAAACAACGCCCATCTTCGCAGGTTGTCTTTCAAGGACCATCATTGTATGTCTCCAGACACTTTTGCAGAGACCTGAAGATCTGAGGTCGGTCCGTGAAATCGAGACCACTATGAACTCAGAAGCCACTGAAGCAACCTCATACGTAACCAAGTTTCTGCCACCACAAAGATGCAGGCAAGCACCAGCAAGCACAGAAAAACTGAGGCTGGAATCCTTGCCAGTATTCGGAAGACAGAGACCATCTTGGAGATATTCTCCACCCTGTCCTCGGTGGCAAGGCAGAGGCAAATGTCCAAGAACGCTCTGATGAATTGGGGAGTGTGGGGGACTGGGATGCCAACATTTGAGACTTCTTGAAGTTCAGGGAGAAGCTCAAGTGGTCCAATAGTGTGTACATCCAATACAAGTGTGCAGACGCAATCAGAACAGACGTAGAGACCACCGGCACAGAGGCTGAAGCCACCAGTCAGGACCAGTGCTGCCAGTGCCTTGGCAAAGAGGTCAAGCATCTTCTGCATGAAGGCCTCACAATCCTCTGGAGTGGTTCTCCTCTTTGAATGGTACCTTGAAGAAACACCTGGAAATCTGGATCTTTTGCAGTGTTGCTTCTATTTATTCTTTCAGAGGGAGGACCATTTTTATGTGCCGCCGTCCACGCCCGACTACCTTGAACGGGCTCATTTGTCAGCTCTCTGCTTGTGGAGAAAGGAGAACAGCTTTGCCTCATGTTCTCCAAGTGCCTTCGGGTGCGTTGAGTGGTACAATGTGTTAAGACCGTAAAGACAGATGTGGGGTGGGTCTGAAACCGACATTTAGCACCTGCAAATGACACAAGATACCACCAAATTGTAAGACCATTACCACTACTTGGTCTTGCAGCATTACTGCCGAATTATAAGTGGTGGATTTAGTCCCCTTTTAATTGGAGGCCATAGGACTCCATGGGGGATTTTGGCGGAATTACTGCAGCGGTAATTCCACCAAAAGGTTGCAGATTTACCTCCAGCTCATAGCTGGAGTTCAATCCTCCAACTTTCTCCCAAACTCCTAGAGGAGTGGTGCTGTAATGCCGTGGAGACTGATACCACCACATTTTAGCCACACCGCCCAACTCCTAATGAGACCCATTGTGTAAAACTTGATGACTAGCGATTACCTAGTGTTCAACATCCACTACATATGTATGCCTCGCTATTCTGCTGACCCCATAACATGGCTAGATCTACCCTGGTATGCTGGACATTCTACATAAAATCTTGACTAATTGTGTTAGACTAGTAAGTTTAGTTTATTCATTTGTATTGCGCACCAGACCCGAGCGTATGAGGGTGCAGGAGCAACAAGGTTATTCACAGCTTGGTTACAGGTTACAATGCATTACTATAATTACAATGGGACAATGGAAGGCAAAAGGTTTACAAATAATTTATATGGTATACAGCGGGGCAGTGGGCTGGATAGTATTAGTGGTCATTGTTCTTTATCCAATGGATATAGTTGCGTCTAAAGTGTGTGTAAGTTTGGGGTGTCCTTAGAGAGGGTGGTAGGGAGTTCCAGTGTTGGGCTGCTTTCACCTGGAAGCTGTTGCCACCCATTTTGGTGTGTTTGAACCTGGGAACTGTGAGCAGGTTTGCGTTGGAAGTTCTGGTAGGTCTATTAGAGGTGTATTTGCTTATTCTATTGACTAAGTAGCGGGGGGGCAGCGTTGTTAAGGCATTTGTGTGTTAGTGAGGCTACTTTGAGCAGGATTTTATCTGTAGTGTTGAGCCAATTATGGGTTCTCCTAATGTTAGAGATGTGTTCTCTCATGGGGATGCCGAGTGCTGCTCTGAGAGCGTTGTTTTGTAGCGTCTGTATTTTGTTAGTGACCTGCTTGCTAGCTCCTACGTAGAGGGCATTACAGTAGTCCAGTTTTGCTAATACAAGGGCTCTGGCTAACGTAATGCACCTCTGGGTGGATAAGAAGGGTTTGGCTGCTCTTATAAGCTTACATGTGTAGGCCGTGGAGGATGCCATAGAGCCAACCTGTTTATGGAAGGAAAGGGAGGAGTCGATGTATATTGCTAAACTTTTCACTTCTTTGGCTACCTTGATCGGGTTCCCATCTTATAATGAAGCTGGTGTAGTTGTGGTCCAATTTGGTTAGGTTTGAGGTGGAACCAAGGATGAGGAGTTCAGTCTTATCATCATTCAGGCATAGACTGTGAGAAGCCATCCATGCCTGGATGATGAGGTACACCTTTTTCACCAAGGCCAAATCACGGTTGTAATCTCCCGTCAACGGGATGAGGATCTGTGTATCATCGGCGTAATTAGTGTAGGTGATACCCAGACCATCTAGATCATCAAACAGGGGCTTCGTGAACACATTGTACAGTGTAGGGGAGACCCATGAACCTTGGGGGACTCCACATGTGAAGGGGTCGGCGGCAGCAGAGGTGAAGACACGCATGGATCTGTTGCTGAGGAATGACTCGATCCAGCTGATGGCTTCTTGGGAGAAGTGGGCAGCTGAATCCAAGTGATTGCATAAGATTTTGTGATCGACTAGATCGAATGCCACGGAGAGGTCCAGGAGAAGTAATAAAGCAGTTTTCCCATTGTCTCCAAGGGTGTCAATTTGAGCCTTCAGGTCGATAAGGGCCGTTTCTGTCCCGTGTTGGGGTCTGAAGCCTGATTGCCGAATACCTAGGAGATGGTTTATTTCAAGGTATTTTTGGATTTGTTGGTAGGCTGTCTTGTCAAATATCTTGAGCAAGAATGGGACGGTGGTAATAGGTCTGTAGTTAGGGGGTCAAGAGAGGGCTTTACGAGAAGGGGGAGGACCCAGGACTCTTTAAGGTTGCTAGGGACGGTACCTGAGGAGGAGGAATTAATGAATCTGGTGATGAATGGCAAGAGGTCTCTTGCATCTTTAAAGATTTGTGGGGGCAAAGGTCGCCCTGACAGTTAGATGGTTTTAGGCTGAGAATGATTTTTTCCACTTCAAGAGTGGAGACTTTGGAAAAGCTGAAGCGAGTGGGGTTGGGTCGGGGGTGTTGGGGTGTGGGGCACTATTAGTGGGGTTGGTTGGTTTAGCTATGGATTTTTTCTTATTTTTAATTTTAGTTTGTAGGCCTGTGACTTTATTGTTTAGGGCATTTTGGACACTAGTGCACCATTGTTTGTCCTTCACACAAGTGTCTGGAGTTAGCACCGGTGTTTCCAGTTCTTTAATGATCGTAAACAGCTCTTTGGTGCTGGAGTTGGATTGTGCAATTCTCTGGTTGTAAGACTCTTGTTTGGCTGCTATGATTTCTTTTTTGTAGTTGGACGTTATTTTATTAAGCACTATCTTGTTATGGTCTGTGGAGACTGTCTCCAGGCTTGTTCCATTTTGCGTTTTTCTAATCTAAGAGCTTTAAGGTGGCTAGAGAACCATTGGTTGAGGTGCTTTTTCGGTTTACATTTTCTTGGTTTTAATGGTGCAATGGAGTCTAAGGCTGTGCTGTGCGCATGGTTTTGTTATAGCCTTCTGCGAGGTCGTAGGGGTTGGAAGTAGCAAGGAGTTTGTTAAGCGTTGGGAGGATGAGAGGGATCCATTTTTCCACTGATATTTTTCTTACTTCTCGTGGCGAAGGCTGAGGCTAGCACATTATTGGTGATGGGGCTCGAAGCTTCGAGGGAACAAGTTACTTACCTGTAACTGTTCTCCACCATGGGTCTGGCATGGATTAAAGTTCTGCTCTTTACTCTGGAGAATTACTCCCTTCTCCTGGATGCCAAGTGTCTATGTTTTCTCAAACTAAAGGTTCCATAAAGTTCTGACTTGTGAAACAAAAACAACAAAACGGTTCTGCAGGATCCTTGTGGGGCTAGGAGAATGACTCCCTTCTATCTGGTTTCTCAATGTTCCTTATAGTTTTCTGCTCAATGGGCGACTCCCTTACAGAGGTTTTCAAATTTCAAGATTCTTTATATTCTTTATTCCACCCCCAATGGGACAATGAAGATGCTCCCCAAGTTCCAGTCGACTATTGAGCACCATACCTTTGAGGAGCTGGTCAGGGAATTGTTATTCCAAGTAATTCACTACTTTGTTTCCTTTACATTTATAGTCTCAAGTATTCTCGATTCCCTGGATGTTACCAGAATACTTTCTAAAAGTAAGGGCCCGATTCTCAGCTATTCAAAAAGAGAATTAAACGACAAAGATAAGGATTTTCTTCTTACTTCAAAAGGGAGTGTTATTTTATTTCATTGGATATTTGTATGATGCCTGTACGACAAGCATTACTTACCGTAAAAGCATTTCTGATGATTGTATCTGCTTAGATTCACATGCTGTGCATATGGTCCGACATCCAGTGGTAAGCGCAGAGTATTGCATCTCGTCTTTCGGGGGACCGAAAGGGGACGTCGGCATAGGCGTGTCTGAAACACTATCCTTATCGTGACGTGTGTAGTATTCAAAATCCCTCACGCGCCGAGGTCCCTCCGATTGTATTTTTTCGGCCATGAGGGAGCCCAAGGCTATAGTGAGAGTACATGAAGAGAGAAAATAGTAAGAAGTCTATGTTCTTTCCACCCCGAGTGGGGAGGTAGGGAGGGCGCATGTGAATCTAAGCAGATACAATCATCAGAAATGCTTTTACGGTAAGTAATGCATGTCTTCTGATGCTTGTTAATCTGCTTAGAATCACATGCTGTGCATAGACTAGCGAGCAGTACCCGGAGTTGGAGGTGGTTTGTGAGAAGGAACAGTAGAAAAAAGATGTCTTAGTACTGCTTGTCCCACCTGAGAATCAGACCTAGAATGAGTGTCTAGGCAGTAGTGTTTTGTAAAGGTGTGTACAGAACTCCAGGTTGCCGCTTTGCAAATGGACTCATGGGGAACATTTGCAATGAATGCTATGGATGCCCCAGTGCCTCGAGTAGAATGTGCTCTAGGTTTGAAGGGCAGTTCTCTCTTTGCAAGAGTGTAACATAGTGTGATGCATTTGACAATCCACCTTGATATTGCCGATTTAGAGACAGGGTCCCCTTCTCTACAAGCTGCCACTGAAACAAAGAATTGTTTAGTTTTCCTCAGTGGTTTAGTTCTATCCATGTAGAACATGACTGCCCTGCGCACATCTAGTGTGTGAAGGCTTCTTTCGGCCATGTTAGTAGGTCTCTGGAAGAACGTGGGTAGTTCGATTGACTGGTTCACATGGAACTTCGAAATAAATTTCAGCGCAAATCTGGGATGAGTGCGCAGAACTACTTTATCTTTGTGGACTGTAACAAAGGGGTCCAAGACCGAGAGGGCCTGTAGTTCGCTAACTCTTCTGATAGAAGTGATAGTTACTAGAAAGGCTGTCTTGTAAGTCAGGCCTTTCAGACTAGCTTTATGCATAGTCTCAAAAGGTGGTCCCATGAGCCTAGTTAAAACCACATTTAGATCCCACCCAGGGGCTGGGTGAGTGATGGCGGGATAAATTCTTTTAACCCCTTCCATAAAGGCTTTAATCACAGGTATTTTCCACCACGACACCTTCTGCTGTGACGTGGTGTAGGCTGACAACGCCGCTAGGTGAACATTTAAGGAATTGAAGACTAACCCAGAGTCCAAAAGATGGGTTAGATATAACACAATGTGTGAAGGAGAACAATTGGTGGGATTGACTCCTTTGGAACTGCATCAAATGACAAAACGTTTCCATTTGCTGGCATAGCATAGCTTTCTTGCCTCCCTCAGTATGTCCATGCATCTTTGAGGGAGTTGCAGATGTCCAAACACTTACTTCAGGAGCCAGGCTGCTAAATTCAGAGTTTGTGGGCATGGGTGCAGTCTCTCCCCCCCTGTCCTGAGACAACATGTTGTACGGGCAGGGCAGCTTGACTGGTGGGGAGGGGGACATTTCCATCAGGTGCGCGAACCAGGGTTGGCGGGCCCACATGGGAGCCACCAGAATCATGGTGACTGGTTCCTGGTGCATCTTGTGCACCATCTTGTTCAGAAGGGGAGTTGGGGGAAAAGCGTAAACAAATTTCCCCGGCCAAGTTATCCAGAGACCGTTCCCCTTGGATCGGTTCTGGGGGTACCTGGAGGTGTAATCTGGGCATTGGGCGTTCTCCTGAGTAGCGAACAAGTCGATCTCTGGAAACCCCCATTCTGCAAAGACGTTGGATACAATGTCTTCGTGCAGACGCCATTCGTATTCTTCTGGTAGAGGAAAATCTCTGCTGAGTACGTCTGCCAGACGATTGAGTTCCCCTGGAACATGTTGGGATATCAGGAACATCTTGTGTTTGAGAGCCCATATCCAGATGTTTTGGGACAGCTTGGATAGCCTTGGAGAGTGAGTGCCCCCCTGCTTGTTCAGATACATTGCTGTTGTGCTGTCGGTTAGGCCCAGCACCGTCTTCCCTTGCTGTTGCTCCTGAAAGGCTTTCAATGTTTGAACACTGCTAGTAGCTCCAGTAGGTTTATATGGTTGGATGCTACCTGAGGGGACCACACTCCGTGCGCTGTCTGTTGAAGCAGGTGAAGGGCCCCCCCACCCTGTGAGAGATGCGTATGTCGTGAGAGTGGCTTCCACTGCAGGGGTGGTGAAGGTTTTCCCCTTCAAGAGGTTCTCCCTCGACCACCACTGCAGAGAGAGAACATCCAAAAAAAAGCGCAACGGCAAAATGGTTCACCCCACTATTAAACGACATGAAAAAGGAAAACAAAAAGACGGAATTAGAATGAGGAAAGAATACAACCCAAAAAAAAAAAAACACTGTACCAGAAACAAATCCGTGCATACAAAAAGGAAATTCAAAAGGCAAAGAGAAGACATTACAATGACAGAATCAACAATGCCACCAACACTCAAAAAGAAATGTTTAGCATCATCGAAGAAATGAGAAACTCACCAGGCTGCGATAACACCCCAAACCCCTCAGAAAAACTATGCAATGACCTGGCGGACCACATAAAAAACACAAAAAAAAAAATCAATGACATCCGTCAAACCATACAAAAGCGACTTACCAACCACAACATACAACCCAACGAACCTAACACGGAATCACAGCACAAACTCCGAAGCTTTCCTGAAATATCAGCAGAGGCATTCGCAATGCTGGTAAAACAAAGCAAGAAAGCAGGATCACCCATGGACCCATGTCCCGCAGACATCTACAAATCGATCCTCGCGCAAGGATCGCTAGCAGGACACTACAGAAACCTTCTAAATCTATCACTATCAACAGGGACTGTACCGAAGATCTTCAAATCAGCATACATCAAGCCACTCTTGAAAAACACAAGTGGTGATGTAGATGACCTTTCCAACTACAGGCCGATCTCTAACATCCCCTACCCAGCAAAACTTCTAGAAACCTATGTATATAAACTAACCCAAGAACACGTAGAAAAACACCACCTCCTGGACCAAGCTCAAATCGGTTTCAGACCAGCAAGAGGAACGGAAACAGCACTACTATCCATCTGTGACGACCTCAAAACTAACGCAGACTCGAACACTACCTCAGCCCTTATTCTGCTCGACCTCTCCGCAGCCTTTGACACAGTTAGCCACAACACCCTGACCAAAAGACTAGAAGACATAGGCATAACTGACACAGCACTACGCTGGACCAAATAATTCCTAGCAGACAGGACAGAAACCGTATGGATCAAACCTTTCAAATCCACTCCACGAGTTAACGACTGGAGTGCCACAAGGATCTTCACTATCCCCACTATATTTCAACATCTATCAGACTCCGGTCATCAGAATCTTAAAAAAATACAACATTACATGTTACTACGCGGACGACACTCAGATCATCTACAAAATCGAAGACACCAATGCCGACCATTCAACCCTAATCGACTGTCTAAAAGATGTCTTCAACTGGATGGATGCCAACAACCTGAAAATCAACCCAGGAAAGACAGAAATCTTGATCGTATCCAAAGACCAAGAGAACAAAACCACCATCCCATGGCCTACGGAAATGGGAAACACACCAACACCATCGAAGGTAGTAAAAAATCTGGGAGTCCTAATGGACAATACCCTAACCCTGGAACCACAAATAAATGCAGCAGTGAAGAAATGCTTTTTTCTCCTCCACACGGCAAGAAGAATTCTACCTTTCCTCTCCTTCACGCACAAAACACTCACTATTGTCGCCCCAATCATGTCAAAAATCGACTATGCAAACAGCCTCTACCTAGGAATACCAGAATACTTCCTAAAGAAACTGCAACGGATCCAAAATGCGGCAGCAAGACTACTCCTCAAACTATCCAGAAGAGACCACATTACAAACACTACACTGGCTCCCAGTAAAAACGCATCACCTTCAAAACAATGTGCATAACGCACAGGGCAATCGGCGGACAAGGAGCGGAATTCCTACAAAGGAAAATAAGTCTACAAGGCAATAAGACCCCTCCGATCAAGCAACGCAATCTGCCTGGAACTCAAACCATACCTTAAGAAAAAACTTGGAGGCACCTCTTTCTACCACTTAGCCGCAAAAACCTGGAACAACATCCCAAAAGAAATAAACACTGAAGATCACCTAAAATTCAGGAAATCACTAAAAACCTGGCTCTTCAACACCACAGACCAAATCTGGAAACCAAAACCGGAAAAAGGACGACTAATCTGGAAAGGTCACAGACATCCCCGACCCGAGAGGGTAGCTACCACGACACCTGGACAGGTTACTCCAGACAGGTTGGAACACAGGCGGCATGCACAGAAACGGAGTCAACTATCCCAGACAATCCCAACAACACTATCGCCTGCTCCCTTAGGTACCACAGTAGCGTGGAATTGTCGAATATTGGCTATCACCACACTACCTGAGAAGCTGACATAGGCAGGTGCACTGGCCACAGGAGTAGGAAGGAAGGATAAGGGGAGCTATGAGAGAGCATGTTAGAGGTGTGGGCCAGAGGAGTAAGGTACCCTGTCTACCAATCGGACCCAGATCAGGAGAGAGCCGCATCAGGGGAGACTACGCAAGCCGAGCACCTCAAATCAGGATAGAGACGCAAACTAACCAACCCTACTAACAATCTCCCTTTCTGCATACACCTCTCAAACTCCAAACCAAACCCAACCCAACCCAACCAAAACCTACAGCACAACAAACCGCACACACTTCACTACATTGCAACAACAAAACAAAAACACACAATCTTGCACAACAGTACACGACGACTGCCGGCCGCAAACACCCCAGGCCCAGCCAACGGACCCACCGGGCTGAGGCCGCCAACAGCACATCACTGCTCTCTTGCACTTTTCCTGCTTCCTCCCACTAACTCAACCTACGCTCCTCTTTCAGAGCCGCCAGAGCGCCAGGGGACCACTCCGGTGGTGATAGTGCACAGTCCAAATGTCCTTTAACATTAACATTCCCCTCGCTGTCCGGCAGAAGATGAGGAATTAAGACAACCTCATCCTGCAGCCGCTGACTCATCCAGTCCGGCGACAGCTGTGACCAAAAGGCACTTGGGTGCGGATTCTGACACCCTGTACTTTTTCTCCAGCCTTTCCCTCTTGGCCGAATCCAGGTTCTTCAACAGGGCCAGGTCTTCCGCCCAAACGTCATCCAGGAGAGGCACCGCCATGATGGTTTTCCTTTTGCTTTGCGATTCTTGTAAAGGAAACATTCCTTTTTATTCTCCTCGGGCGTTAGCTGGAAGAGGTTTCTAAGCACGGAACCGGGGCTAGAACCTGTGCTGATCGGCATCGTCTTGCTTCCAAGGCGAGCGCGCTGTCCGGAGCCATCATCCCGAGACCTCCATGAAACGGCCCCACTTCATCTGGTGGGGATGCCATCAGCTGAGGCGATCCATCCACCGAGACGATGTCGCCAGTCATCGCCGTGGCTGTGTCAGTCTCCGTGTACCTCACGGGGTAAGGCATGCGGCACGGATGTAGAGGTTGATGCGGCGCTGTTGTGTGGCGATTCCTCTTTTTTGCCAGAGGCTCCTGCAAAGCCACCAGGACTGGGGTCGGAGGAATAATTTTTTTAATTTCTGACACCAATATGTGCAGGGTCGGGAGGATGTCCAGCGATAAATCTCTTGGCAGAATACGAGTGGTAGGCCTACTAGACCAAGCACCGTCAGCATTTCCGCCACCGTTTCCGCCGTTGTTCTCCACCATCGTTATGGATTGTGTGAATGGATGATTGGTCTTCATCGTCCGAAGAAGAAACACCTGTGCCTTGGAGTATGGTCTTCCCTGAGGCCTTCTCGCCCCCCGTTTTTTGCATCCTGAGGGTTTGGATTCGGGCTTAGTGATGGCATCCTCTTTTCCGGTGTCCTCTCTATCGCCCTGGCGGAGGCTTTCCGCTTTTGGGGTAGGGAGACTTTGGCTTTACAGGCTCAGCCCCTTTGTCCTTCGAAAGAGCGGCCGCCACCATTTCGATAGTTGACGATTTGTCGTGCCCTGGATGGGCCTTGTTTGGCAGGTCGGCTGCATTCTCTTGCACCCTAGGCTTCTCCTGTAGCTTAGCTGGGTTGGCCGATTCCCTCTTTGAGGAGGAGCTGGATCGATGGCTACAGATGGAGGCAGATGGTGAGGTAGATCGCGCCCTGCCCATCATGGGACCCGCTTGCTCGGAGACCCCGACGGAAATGGAATCGCGTTGCTTGGCCTGGCACCTGCTCCTCGGACCAGCCGGTCCTGAGCGAGGCATGCCCCTTCCTGGGGCACGGGGCAGAGACCTTGGCGCTGAACCACGCCACCAGTCTACTGTTATTATATATCATGTTTCTCTTGGTGAACCCGAGGAAGATTTCTCAATCTCCTTCTCGGTGGTCCGGATAGAGACAGTAGAGGCACTGAAGGCGTTTGTCCTCCACAAACATATTCTGCAGTCCGTAGCTGAAGCAGAGCTTGAAAAGGGAGTTCCCTCCTTCTCTTCCGACCTGGTCCGGAGTGCAGTGTTGGCCTGATGGCCTTCTGGAAACTTCAGCGAAACGCAACGATCCTTGCCCTTGAGGGGCATTGAAATTCACTGAAAAACAGATCCCCGCTTGTCGGTCGATGGAGAGAAAGAGCACACGGGCTCTTGTTTGACAAAAATAAGACTTTTTCCTCGAAAGTGCTGGAAAAACGTAGAAAAGCTCAGAGCAAAATTCGAGGACTCAACACTTGAACGTATGGTAAAAATCTGAAGATGGCTGCCAGAGGAGGGGCTAAGGCGGAGGGCAGTCATTTGCTGGGGGCAGTATGACCCAGAGTACAGCGACTGGTTTAGAGGGGAAAATACCTTTTGTAAGTGAAAGTGAAACTGTTCTTTCTTGTACTGAGGATTCCCAGCCAGACGACGGGGAATATTCATGAGCATGTGAATCCATGCCAGACCCCATGCTGGAGAAATACCTTTTTTTCTCTCGTTGGGTGCTTGTTTCATCGACCCTGTACTGATGATTGCTCTGGTGTTGGTAATAGACTCGATCCTCCTTTCCGTACAAGTCGTTCAGCCACTACTACTCTGGATGCTTCTCAAACCTGTTAATGTGACTTTTCGAAAGGCCGGGCGTTAGCGTCTCTGCACAGTTAGTGGGTGAACCGTGCGGGCCACCCACTAACGGTCAGACCTCCACAACCTGATCTACGTCCTTCCGTTGGGCCGGTTCACAACAGACTGGCATGATGATTTACAGGCGTCTCACAAATACCATACGTTTGTTTCACTGGGGCGTTGCGTTTTCTCAAAATGGCCTGTCTTGTGTTGCCATTCCTTCTCAGTTCGTTTCTTCAGGGCTTTTAATCTGTTTGAATTGGGTTCGAGTCCTGTGTGTTTTGCCTTTGGCAGGCTTCAACCCTGAAGCCCGCCCAGGCTCCAGTGTGTCTGGAAAGGCAGGAAGTGAGGGAGGGTCCTGAAACTTCCCTGTCCTTCGTCTCTAGGTGTGCTTGAGTGAAACCATTTCCAGAACACCCACCCTGCTGTGTGATCGACAGCCTAAGGATGTGAATAAATGAGAATGTGCATAAAAAGCAAGGTTTTTGGAACCGGAGGCAGAGTCGACCCATGTAGGACAACAACCAAAGAAGATGACTTAAGACGCCAGCAGCACCCTCCTGGACCGCAAAGTGCCTGGTGAAGCCATGCAGCTGTGCTGGCCCTGTTTTTGAATTGACTGGGAAGACCCGTACGGGATGAATTCCTCCCTTAGGCTGGTGAGACCAACTAGACTCAAGACAAACTATTTTAGCGCACCCCCCGACTCGCTGTGACTTTCCAGGGCTGTAGAATCCCAATACCCGGGGTACCTCAACCATCTGAGTGCATTGTCTTCCAAAGTGCAAATCTGGCCAAAACTTTGTGGGCATCCAGGGGACACTACAGAAGAAGGAAATCTGCATCCAGAGTCCCCTCACCAGAGTCCAGGACTGAGGGATCAAAGAACATCGAACCAAAGCCATTTGTTTTTCTTTGGCGCTGAGAAAAAGGCTATCAAAAATGATGGGAGGCATGAGGGAGGTAAACTTCTCACCAGGCAATCCCTCAAAACAGATTTCAAAACCTTTAACTAACAACAATGCGTGCGGGTAGAATGTCGTTTCAGGGTGGGTACCAAATCCTATCAAGGGAGTATCGCTCTTCTTAGGCGATATACTGACAAAGAGTTTTTCAATCAACTCATAAAACAGTTGAATTATAATCAACAAAAATATAAATTTTATTTGAATACACATTAATTAAAACAATTTTAGTTTGTTGCAAAATGCAAAACAGTACGCAAAAAGACAGTTGAAACTAAAACTCACAACAGGCATTCAATTCAGACTACTACTCACTCACACCTTCATAATAAAACATTCTCATCCATCCCAACATATTTCTTTCCTCGACATGCAAATGGAATGTTACTTTGGGAAATTCTTCAGTGGTTAACTGTCTTGCGACTGTACAACAATGTGCAGTTTTGTGTTCAAGACCACCACGGTCTGGGAATGCAAGATTTCCCTTTTAATTGGTAACGCTGCATTCTTTAGTGCTGGTCCTATATTGATGTCCTCACTTGATTGGGAAATCGTATCCTCCGCTGAGAAAAAGGCACAAAACCAGAAAGAGCGCTGAATTGATGGAAATCCATTGCTGCCGAGACCCTCTTTCGAGTGCTGCCCTGCCTCAGGAGCACGTCACACGTCTCCCCTTTCGTCACTGCGACCAAGCACCAGGAAACAAGGGTTTCCTGCACTGCAACCAGAAGGCATCCAGCTTGAACAACTTTTTCAATTCAAAGTTAATGTGGGGCTTGGGGTACATTATCCGTTTGCCATTTGGGGTGCTTCCTACCTTTGGGAGTGCTATTTAACCCTACTCTGATTTGACCTCAACTCACTTGCACTAGCCTTTCAGCTTGTGCTTTAAGGTGGCTACTCTTGAGTTGCTGTGATTTCTTATTAAACTAATGACTATTTAAGAAATGTTTTCTAAGAAGAGCATCAGAACTTTACTTTGCCCAATGACTTGGGCTTTCCTGGCTCCCTAAAAGCCTCCTTCTAAACCTATTGGCTTTGGAAGTGCTCGTTTCCTTAAAGGTTTTAATTGTAGAACAATTAATGCTGGGCTAAAAGATTGCCTGCATCACTTTGGGAGAATCTAACTGTTTCTATAGAATACCAGTCTGTTCTGATCGAACCCGAACCTTTCCATCCTTAACTCAATACTGCAAAGGTGATACAAAATAAGTGTTATATTGACCTGAAATGAAGTTACCCTTGGTGCTGGAAAAAAAGGAACATGAAAAATTACTCACCTGCTTTATTTTTCACTTTTTGAATTGGATCCTAACTTGGGATTTGTGTTACTGCTTGTTACTGCTTTTTACAGAATGCTTTAAGTATCTTTGTGTATAAATACATATTTATTATATCGCTAAGTGTGTAGTGCAGGCCTACATTATATATTAAAAGGTGGGTTACCCAATACCAAGAGATAAGTCTTGTGTAGACCCACATCAGTTGGGCTGCACTAATTCTTACCGACTTTAGGAAAGTATTACCCTCAGCCACAGTACACCTCAGCAGTGAAGTAGAGCTTGCAGATGGACACCTTCGCAATTCAAGAGCGGAGGATTCAGTCTCTGGATTCTTGGTTGTGGTGCCGAATGAAGGGACGCTGGATGGGAATGTGCAGCAGTAGTTAACAGAAAAGGCCTCCAACAGAGGATTCTTTGGTGCTTCTCACAGCTCTGTGGATTTGGTGCTCCTTTCAAAGTACCAGCTAGGGAACAGTCAACGTCTGATCATTTTCCCTCGCTATCTCGGTCCAGCACTCTGGTCAGGGAACTTCAAGAAGTGGAATCCTTGCTTCTGGCGGTCCAACAGGAGTCCATCCAAGTTTCAGTGATTTTCATTCACGTGAAGACTTTGCACAGCACTCCGCATCAAGGTCCCAGGGTATTGGCAGTATGCAGCCCAGGAAAGTCACAACTCGTTGTGGGATGGTTCGAAATGCAGGTCTTCTTAAAACTGATTGGTCCCACCAGTCTAAGGGCCGTTGTCTTCGGGACTGCTCTGTTGCACAGAACGAGGGGTGAGCAAGCACAGGCAGCGGTTACACAGCAGATATCTTCAGTCGCTGGAATCCGCTACAGCTGTCTTCGCTTCTTCTTCTTCATCTGATTAAGCTCCAGTGGTCGATTTATCTTCTATGTCCAGTTGTAGGCCATTTATTCAGAAAGGGGATACTATGAATCTCCTCCGCATTCCACATAAGGTGGGGTGTGCGGATCTCACAATGGGAATGTAGAAAGGATAACATGTATCCTTCTACCCTTGGGAACAGTAGTTCACACAAGGATCAAAAGAGAAAATAAAAAGAAGCCCAAGGTGCTCTTCAACAGCACTGCACAGAAAATGCTGTGTGCTGCAATGATAAAATGTATATGCCCAAAAAGTTATAGGAAAGTATGAGTCACAAAATAAAGAATGGAGAGTCACAAAATGACTTCCATGCAAAGATCAAAAGAAAGTGAGTGGGGAAAAAGGTTCCCACACTCAGGAACAAGTCCAGCAAAACGTGCTGGTGGTCTTTCAGGTGAGGGAGCTTTAGCATAAATAGGAAAATCTAATCTGACACTCTGCACTTTAATGGCTCTAACTGCAGACCTACTACTGCTGCCTATATACCTAGTACATAACTAGTTTACTTTAAGCTGTGCATGCGCACCTTAACTGACCGTGCTATCCCCATAATAACTGTAGCTTGTGGCATTTCATCTACACTCCCAATGTATAACTGGTTGGACTTCCTTGTATTTACCTGAACAACCAGTACCAAAATAAATCAAAACACCTATTATAGCTATTCTGTCATAAGGAACAAGTTACTTATCTGTAACTTTTCTTCTCCAGCATGGGTCTGGCATGGATTCACATGCTCATAAATATTCCATCGTCAGGCTGGGAATCCTCAGTAAAAGAAAAAAATCAGTTTCAGTTTCATTTCTTTCTCCTAACAACCAATCACTGAGCTCTGGGTCATACTGCCCCTAGCCAATGACCGCCCTCTACCTAAGCCCCTCCTCTGCTCCTCTGGCAGCCAAATTTCAGATTTGGTAGCACATAAATTCGCAGTAGGACCAAGAGAAGAGCCGCAGAGGGGTAGGTGGTGGGGCTCGCATGTGAATCAATGCCAGACCTATGCTGGAAAACAACAGTTACAGGTAAGTAACTTGTTTCTTCTCCAGCATGGGGTCTGGCATGGAGCCACATGCTCACGAATAAAGAATACACAGCAGTACAAACATGCACAACCACGGGAGGTGGCAAAGCTCAAATAAGCATCTCTTGCCTTCTCATAAAGCTCACCTTCAAGTGAACAGAATGCACAGCATTGCTTGGCCAACTCTGGGCTCCTCCCTAGAATCCCTGTTGATGCAGTAGAATTTCGTGAAGGTGTGCATCGACCTCCATGTAGCAGCCACTGAATTCTAGTGCTGCAGGAGCCACACCTTCAGGGTTAAAGACCCTGGATCGGGGTGAAGAATGGCACTGCCTTCCTTGGCGAGAAGATCTGCGACTACTAAAAGCTTGACTGGGTACCAGATCTGCCTCAGCCACGCAGGTGCAACGAAGACCATCCGGCACTGGTACTGCCTGAGTTGAATGATGACTCGAAGTAACAGCGGAATGGATGAAACACATACAGAAAGGGGCCTTTCCAAGGGAATGAGAATGCGTCCCCCATGCTCCCCTGCTGGGGGAACCTGCTGGCAAACCTCTGGCACTTGGTGTTAGTCGCCGTCGCAAACGAGTCGATCTGGGGATAGCCCCATCGGAGGAAAAGGTTCTCTACTAGATTTTGACAAAGTTCCCACTCGTGGCAAGAGCGAAGCTCCCTGCTCAAATAGTCAGCGACCGTGTTCTTTATTCCTGCCAGATGAAATGGAATGATGAACATCCATTAGGCGACGGCCCAGTGCCATAAATCCTGCGCCTCTTTGGAGAACGCTGGGGATCTGGTGCCCCGTTTCCTGAAATAAAACATAGTGGTGGTGTTGGCTCCCCATCGTTCCAGGGAAGCGTCTGTCGTGATTGTCTTCTGGTGCAGTGGGGCCTGGAAATCTGCATACCCGGTCAGATGCGAGCGCACGACCCACCAGCTTATCGCCCGATGGAACCCCTTGTCGAGAGTGATCCCATCTTGGAAGCTTCCAGACACCTGGCTCAAACGGGCGTCGAGGAACTCCTGCAGTGGGCGCATCCATAACCTGCAGAGCAGCATGAGGTAAATGCATGGCATGCCGAGCAAAGACTTGATGGCCCGCACCGTGGTGATTTT
The DNA here is from genome assembly GCF_040938575.1 of Ambystoma mexicanum. Lineage (NCBI taxonomy): Eukaryota > Metazoa > Chordata > Amphibia > Caudata > Ambystomatidae > Ambystoma > Ambystoma mexicanum. The sequence continues at coordinate 775,595,578 of NC_090937.1, forward strand.
CAGAGCCAACAGCTGTTGCACCTTGCCCAGGATGGCCACTACCTTCTGATCCAACGGTGACACCAGGCATGACACCGTGTTGAGGCAGGATCACAGAAGGAACAAGTTACTTACCTGTAACTGTTCTCCAGCATGGGTCTGGCATGGATTCACATGCTCATGAATATTCCCCGTCATGCCGGGAATCCTCGGTATAGAAAAAAATCAGTATCAGTTTCGTTTCTGATCTGTCTTTCTTAGTAGTAACCAATCATTGGTCTCTGGGTCATACTGCCCCCAGCCAATGACTGCCCTCTCCCTAAGCCCCGCCTCTGGAAGCCATCCTCAGATTTGGTAGCACGTAAAGTGGCAGTATGACCAAGTGAAGTGCCGCAGAGGGGTAAGCGGGAGGGTTCGCATGTGAATCCATGCCAGACCCATGCTGGAGAATAACAGTTACAGGTAAGTAACTTGTTCCTTCTCCAGCATGGGGTCTGGCATGGATTCACATGCTCATGAATAAGAGAATACATAGCAGTACACACATGCACAACCACGGGAGGTGGCAACAGGCTCAACATTAAGCAATACAACAACTCAACATTAAGCATCTCTTATCTCCTCACCAGGCTCACCTTAGGCGAACAGGTTGCGCAGCACTGCTTGGCTGACCCTGGACTCCTCCCTGGAGTCCCGATCGACGCAGTAGAATCTTGTGAAGGTGTGCGTCGACCTCCACGTCGCAGCCCTGCAGATGTCCAGCAGGGGCACACCAGACAGGAACGCCGTGGTAGCAGCGATCGCTCTGGTCGAATGGGCTCTCGGACGGCCGGGCAGCGGTCAGTTTGCCAACCGGTGACAATGCATGATGCAGCCGGAGAGCCATCTGGAAATGGAAGTCTTCGAGAGAGCCTTCCCTTGGTTCACAGGTCCAAAGTTCACAAACAGCTGTGACGTCTTCCGAAAACTCTTTGTGCGGTCCACGTAGAACTTCAGCGTTCTAGCTACATCCAGCGAGTGCAAAGTCCCCTCGGCCGGCGACGAAGGCGACGGGAAGAAAACTGGCAACACCAAGGGCTCGTTTAGGTGGAAGTCTGAAGGCACCTTGGGCATAAAGGAGGGGTGCGTCCTCAGCACCACCCTCGTGTCATGAAAAGTCAAGTATGGAGGCTTGCAAGATAGGGCCTGATCTCTCCCACTCGTCGTGCGGAGGTGATGGCCACGAGGAAAGCGGTCTTCCATGACAGGAACTTCAAAGGCGCCGAATGCATAGGCTCGAATGGGGCCCCCCATGAGCCTGGTCAGCACCACATTAAGCTCCCAGGCAGGAGCCTTCACCGGCGGGAATGATCAGAATAGTCCCTTCATGAATTCTTTCACCAGGCGATGAGACCACAAGGACGCCCGTCCCGTAGTCCTGGTATATCGGGAGATTGCAGCCAGATGTATTTTGATGGAGGCGTGAGCCAGTCCAGCTTTGGCCAGCGACAGTAGGTACGGCAGTACTTGAGGGGCCGTAATCCGCAGAGGGTTAATCTTCTGTGCACGGCACCAGACAGAGAATCTCTTTCATTTATGTCCGTAGCACGAGAGTTGAGGACGCTCTGGCCTTTGCAAGAACCTCTCTGCAGTCGGCCGGGATGCCGCACCCTCCAAACTCTAGCGCTGCAGGAGCCAGGCCTGCAAGTTCAGCGGCTCCGGGTTGTGGTGAAGAATGGCACCTCCTTCTCTGGAGAGAAGGTCTGCGTCCGTTGGCAGATTGACTGGTGTGGACGTTGACAAGTCCAGAAGGTCCGGGAACCAGATATGTCTCGGCCACGCCGGTGCGACGAGGATCATCCTGCACCGGGACCTCTTGAGCTGGTTGATGAGCCGGAGCAGCAACAGCAGCGGAGGGAACGCATAAAGAAATGGGCCGTCCCAGGGGAACGAGAAAGCATTGCCCATGCTCCTCGGCTAGGGGAACCTGCTGGCGAAACTTCGGCATTTGGAATTCATCACCGTCGCGAAGAGATTGATTTGGGGTTCGCCCCATTGTCGGAAGAGTCGATCCACTTGATCCTGGCGTAGTTCCCACTCGTGGCACGAGCGCAGCTCCCTGCTGAGTGAGTCGGCGATCGTGTTTTTTATTCCTGCCAGATGAAGAGGCACCAGAAAGATCCGTTGGGCGACGGCCCAATGCCACAGATCCTGGGCCTCCTTGGATAGGGCCGGGGACCTGGTTCCGCCCTGCTTCCGGATGTAGAACATCGTGGTGGTGTTGTCGGTGAAGATCCTCACCACCTTGCCCTTGGAGGGACGGAAGAAAGGACCTGAGGACCCAGAACACTGCACAGAGCTCCAAGATGTTGATGTGGAGTGACTTCTCCTCCGGGAGCCAAAGGCCTCTCGCGTGAAGATCTCCGGAGTGCGCTCCCCAACCTTCCAGGGAGGCGTCCCTCGTCACCGTCACCTGGTGAGCTGGGGTCTGAAAGTCCATACTAGCCAACAGATGGGAGCGGGTACCCCACCACCGGATCGCCTGACGGAACGTCTCGTTGAGAGGGATCCTGTCCTCGAAGCTGCCCGTCGACTGGACCCAGCGGGCGTCGAGGAACTCTTGTAAGGGGCGCATCCAAAGCCTGCAAAGGCGCACCAGATAAATGCAGGAGGACATCATCGCGAGGAGGGACTTGATAGATCTTACCCTGGCCATGTCCGTGGCCAGCAGACGCTGCACCTTGCCCAGAATGGTCCTGGTCCTCTCCTCCGACGCCGAGGCCAGCCGCGCCACTGTGTCGAGCTTGGCTCCCAGAAACAGGGTGACTTGCGACGGAACCAGGTGGGATTTTGGAAAGTTGATGGAGAATCCCAGGTCCGTGAGCAGCTGGACGGTCTTCGCAGTTTGCTCCACGGTGAGCTCCCTTGTCCTTGCCCGGATGAGCCTGTCGTCCAAGTAGGGGTAGACGTGGATCCCCTGTAGGCGCAGCCGCGCCTCCACCGGTGTGAGGCACTTGGTGAACACCCTGGGTGCTGACTTCAATCCGAATGGGAGGGCCTTGAACTGGTAGTGCCGCCCTTGGACCACGAACCTGAGGAACTTTCGGTGTCTTTTTAGACTGGGGATGTGGAAGTACGCATCCTCCAAGTCCAACGAAGACAGGAAATCGCCCTCCTCCAGCTGTCCCAGCACGTGCTGGAGGGGGACCATACAGAACTTCTGTGCCTTGATGTACTTGTTCAGTCGTCGCAGGTCCAGGATGGGGCGCCATCCTCCTGTCTTCTTTTTCCCGAGGAAGTACCTTGAGTAAACTCCGGAGCCCCGAAGCCTCTTTGGGACAAGCTCGATGGCACCCCTCTTGAGCATCGCCCTTACAGTAGTTGAGGGACATGAATTTTTTTCCTGGCCAAGGGTGGAACGCGAGGGCACTTCTTCTGAAACTCGAGGGCGTGCCCTTGGGCCAGGGCGTCCAGCACCCAACGGTCGGTGGAGATGGACTCCCACACGCTGACGAACCTCGCCAGCCGGCCTCCCACCGGGGTGCTTCGGCGGGGGCCCGACCCCACGGTCGGTTCAATCTTGTTTGGAGGCTGCCTTGCCTCCTTGACCTCCCTGACGACGACGGGCACCACCTGACTTGCTGCGTCCCCTGTAGGCTTCCTGGGACGAATATCTTGCCGGTACATGGAGGAGCCACTGCTGGATCCCTTGGAGGCACCTTGTCTGCCTCTGGAGCTCCGAAAGGACGGCCGTCGTTGTTGGAGCACTCCCAGTGCCCGGCTAGTGTCTGTGTGTCTTGATGGCCTGAAGAGACTCATCAACCGCCTTCCCAAACAGGTTGTTCCCGTCGAAGGGCATGTCCAAAACCTTGGTTTGTACGTCCTGGCGGAAATCCGTGGCCTTGAGCCATCCTCGACGTCTCAAGCAAACGCCGTTGCCCAACTGGCGGAAACCGGTGTCGGCGATGTCCGTTGCCACCGTGATGGCGTGGTCCGAAGCAATCTCACCTTCCTGTAGGATTTCAAGGGCCTCAGCCCTTTTGGCGTCCGGAAGGAAGTCCAACAGAGGGGCAATTTTGAACCACAACTCCCTGTCGTAGCGGGCTACGATAGCCAGGGCGTTGGCCGTCTTGATAGTCGTCGCTGCGGATGAGATGATCCGTCGTCCCATCGTGTCCAGCTTCCTGCCCTCGCCGTCCGGCGGGGAAGTTGATGTCGAGGCCGATGCCCCCCCAGCTTTCTTCTTTGCCGCCGCCGAGACGACCAAATCCAGGGTAGGTTGCGCCCAAAGGCACAAGGGGGCAGCGTCGGGGATCGGTACTTCTCGTACCGGTCCCTCTTTGCCGGCGTCATGGCAGGGTTCTTGAGGAGGGCGAGCCCCTCATCCCAGATGTCATCAAGAAGCGGTACGGCGAGGACCGTCTTCCTTTTAGCATCGCGCCGTTAGTAAAGGAACCCTCCTCCTCTTCTGGGCAGAACTGGAAGAGCTCGGATGCCCTGGAAATCATGGCATGAAAGGATCCAATCTCGTCGGGCGGGGACGCCCGGGCAGGGGGCGACACGTCCCGTCGTCGCCTCCGTCGTCATCTGTACCCGTCGTAGCCGTGTCCGTGCCTGTATCATCCCCGTGGGTAGTAGACTGGGGGGGGAGGCAGAGCAGGCCGCAGAGTTGGGAGAGGTGGCGTAGGATGAGTCGTCCTCTTATGCGATGGACTTTCCGAAGGTCCTGGCTCCGGTTCCCCCGTCGGTCTGGCTCAGGTACCTCCGTCAGGGGGGAGGGGCAACCTTGTACTTATCTCCGAGCATAAGGACTGAATCGCTGACAAAATGGCCGCCGAAGTGTCCTGCGGCACCGGAAACGACAGGCGCGAGGGCTCTGGAGGAGCCTCGGCGACACCGTCGCTCTCGTCGGGATCCCTCCCGATGGGCTGGGCTTCTTCCACGACTTCGATGAGCTCTTCCTCAGAGGTCGTGTCCATATCCACGATGGCCACCAGCCCCTCCCCCACCTTTCCCAACGAGGACTTTGTGGGGGTCTTCTCAATGGGCCTGAAAGACGACTCCCTCCGCAATGGCAGGGAGACTCTGGGTCCTGAGGTCACCTCCACTGGTGTAGCCTCCACAGGCTGAGCCAGGGCCGCGGCGACATCCTCAATCGAGGTCTTAGCAGGGTGAATTAAGGCCATCGTCACCTTCTGTACGCCTGGGGCCTTCACCTTGGGGGGGGAGGGTCCGAGCCTCGCTCCCCCCTCTGCCGGAATCTTCGAGATCGACCGAGGCCTTTCCAGAAGCTTCGCCGGGTTCTCAGACTTCCTCTTACCCGAGCCAGAGAGTTGGCTCGTGGTTGATGGCGCCGGGGAGGATGCGCCCTGCCTGGCAGCCAAGGAGCCCGACCGTTCGGCGCTCCTGGTGCCCACGGACTCGCGGTGCTTAGCCTTTTGTTGGGCCCCCGTCGCCGGGGCGCCCTCACAGGACTTAGAAGACCGCTCAGACTTTTCCTTCTTCTCGCCTGACGGGCTCTTCCCTTCCAGCCAGTTGGCGAGACGGAGGTGGCGATCCTTCATGGTCCGCTCCGGCATGTTCCCACAAAACGCACAGTCCTTCTCCGTGTGCATCTTGTCCTCATGGAGACAGTAGAGGCATAACGAATGCTCGTCCTCCTTGAAAACATTCTGAAGCTGGCATCCAGGGCAGGTCCTGAACAGCTTCCCGGGCGTCGAGCTTCCTTTCTCCTGGGCCATGTCCGGGGTAGGCCTCGGAACTTCTGGAATCCTCCAAAAGCGTAACTCGACGAAATCTTCACCCTTGAGGGGCGTAGAAAACTCCAAAACGGATCCCCGTTGATCGGATGTAGAAACGGTGGAGCTTGAGGCTCTATTTAACCGAAAAATGAAAATAATCTCCTGAAAAAGCACGAAAACGCAGCAAAAGCTCGAGAGCTACAGCACGAGGACTCCCAACACTTGAACGTGCGGTAAAAATCTGAGGATGGCTACGAGAGGCGGGGCTTAGGGAGAGGGCAGTCATTGGCTGGGGGCAGTATGACCCAAAGACCAGTGATTAGTATGGTACTGATTTTTTTCTATACCGAGGATTCCCGGCCTGACGGCGGGGAATATTCATCAGCATGTGAATCCATGCCAGACCCCATGCTGGAGAAACAGAGCGTCCTGCGATGGAGTCAAGCAGGAGTTTGTATAATACACTGAGAACCCCAGATCCGTCAGTAGGCGGACAGTCCTTGTTGTGTGGTCGACTGCGATGTCTCTTGATTTGGCCCGGATGAGCCAGTCGTCCAAGTAAGAGTAGACATGGATCCCTTGTAGTCGCAGATGGGCCGCCACCGGCGCCAGACACTTGAAGACTCTGGGTGCCGATTTCAGCCCGGAAGGAAGGACCTTGAATTGGTAATGCTTCCTCTGAATGACGAAACGCAGAAACTTAGTGTCCTTGGTGAATGGGGATGTGGAAGTACGCATCCTCCAGATCCAACTACAGAAAAACTCTCCCTCTTACAGCTGTCTGAGCACGTGTTGAAGAGTGCATGTGTTGAAGAGTGCATGTGCTGAAGAGTGACCATTCGGAAATTCAGGGACAATGTACTTGTTCAGTCGTCGCAGGTCGACAATGGGCCTCCAGCCCCCGGTCTTCTTTCGCACAAGGCAGTGGCTTGAATAAACGCAGGTTTTCCTGCCGGGCCACAAGTGTTATATGAGGACACCTTCGCTGGAACTCTAGAGTGTGTCCGTGGGCAAGAGCGTCCAGCATCCAATGGTCGGTGGAGATGGTCTTCCATACGTTAATGAAGTTAGTCAGCCGGCCACCCACCGGGGTGCACGGTTGGGGGCCCGACACCCTGGCCAGTTCATTCCTGTTTGGGGGTAGACAAGCTGCTCTGCGGGCCCAGACGACGACAGCGTCCTCATCCGAAGGCCTTGTTGGTTTCTTGGGCAGAGGAGTGGGAGGGTTGGTGGTAAGAAGAGGAGCCCCCGCCGGAACCCCCCGCAGACTGGTGAGACTTGCCTCCTGGGGACCGAAAGGATGGCAGTCGCTGCTGTAGTGTGCCCATGGCACGTGCCGTCTCCGCTTCTGTCTTGATCGCCTGTAGGGCCCTCAGCCACCGCTTTCCCGAAAAGATTATCTCCGTTGTAGAGCATGTCCAAAACCCTTCTTTGGACCTCCTGTTGAAGGTTGGTGGCCTTGAGCAAGCCACGGCGGCAAAGACAAACGCCATTGACCATCTGGCGGAAACCTGTGTACGCGATGTCTGTGGCCACCATGATGGCGTGGTCCGATGTCACTTCGCCCTCTTGAAGAATCTCCAAAGGCTCTGACCTCTTGTCAGGAAGGAAGTCCAGCATGCCATGATAGCAGGGGCATTGGCTCACTTGATGGTCGTCACTGCAGAGTAGATAACTCTCCTACCCATCGCATCCAACTTCTTCCCCTCGTTGTCAGGAGGGGTGGATGCTGCAGAAGAAGTTGAGCCAGACGACTTCTTGGCTGCTGCAGAAACCACTGAGTCCGGCAACGGTTGGGCCCGCAGGCACTTAGTCCGGCACCCTAGACTTCTCTAGGCGGTCCCTCTTCGCTGGGGCTTTAGAAGGGTACTTAATGAGAGTCAGTCCTTCTTCCCAAATATCATCCAGGAGTGGGACTGAAAGGGTGGTCTTTCTAGTCACCTTGCGGCGCTGGTATAAGAAGCCCCCCTCCTCCTCCGGCGCGAGCTGGAAAAGCTCTGATGCTCTGGAAATCATTGCATGAAAAAATCCTATCGCGTCTGAAACTGATTTCTTCTTTTACCGAGGATTCCCAGCCTGATGAAATGGAATATTCATGAGCATGTGAATCCATGTCAGATCTCATCCTGGAGATCCAGTACTACTTCACTGCAACTAGGACCCTCACACAGTATCAGACACAAACAATTCTTCAAATTCAGGCAATCATTGTAAACATACACCTTTCCATAACCTGACCACTGGAAAATCAGCTCACCTGTATGGTCTACAAACCAATGCCCTATAACATACTCAGAACAGTTTAATAATCTCCCAACTAACCATTGTCACATAGGGATAAGGAAATCCTTAAATGAACCAACCACAAATGCAGACACAAATAAAATCCCATCTGGCCTTGCTTTATCACCCCCCACCCGCTCTTCGCGACCCTCAAAAACTAGATGGTGAAAACATGGTGACAAGATGCCTAGAAACAACAAAGGTAGCAGAATCAGAAAAGAAGAAAGGACAGAATTAGAAGCAGCCCTCACTACCCCTTCTGGTCAGGCATCCAGAGACTCTTCAAGCTTCCCACTACCTCCCCTGAAGAGACTTTTGATGGCTTTTATAATCAGATAACTCCTAAAGCATCTAGCTGAAGCACATTACTATGCCCTACCATTGGTCCAAGAAACGGCTCACCAACAACATAACACCCTTGCATGCATATAAACCAGAGAACCATTCAACCAACCATAAAATGGGACCTGCAAAAAAAGACCTAGTACTCCATTCAAGGAGCATGGCACAGAGCCGCATTGAATCTCAAAGCCTTAACGTTGTGCTCTGGGAAACAAATGAAAACAATATTTAAATTAAAAAAAAAGCACTACACAGAAATTCTAGGCGCACAATGCCTCCTGATTAATGCATATTCTGTATCCAAATACACATTTGACCTCATCTCCGAAGATAGACTTATTCTTCATCACAGAAACGTGGGTCTCAGATGATCAGTCCCCCGGTTATCCAAGAAAGTATCTCACCAGGTTCAAGATCATTTGTGCTAATCGCAACAATAAAAGAGGTGGTGGCATAGTTCTGGTGCACAGACTGTTGTGTCAACCACCTCTACTGACATCATCCCAGACTTGTGAATCGCTCGCTCTGTCCTGCTCCATCTCTCCCACAATTACCCTAAGCTTCCTCTTAATCCACAGCCCTCCCTCCTACAACCCACACTTTACTGACAAACTATCTGATGCAGACATACCACCATAGATCGCCAACTACTAATTATACTTGGAGATTTCAACATTTGGCTCGAGAAAGAAGACAACTTGCATTGTTGGGCACACTCTGGATGGCATTTTTGTAATAAAGACATAATCACTGTTGGCTCAACAGGGCACCTGCACTGGGGAAGTCACTCATTTTGAAGTTCCTGTGAATATTGTGAACAAAATAGATAACCATCAACCATGATCAAAACAGTTTAAAGAAACACTCCCTATTAGAAAGGCTGGAATCATTCTAATCTATCATCCCCGCAGATGAACCAACAACCACATTGGATACAATACTCCTCCACATTCACAACTGGTTTTTTTCGCATTGGATCGTATTTCCACTAAGAAACCTTTCAAACACGCTCAAAAAAAAGAAACAAACCAAATAGTTCACCCCCAGACTAAATTACTTAAAAGAAAATCGGAAGATGGAGAAAATCTGGAGGAAAACCAATCCACAAACTAGCAAATTCACCCACCATCAGCAGCTATGGCTTTACAGAGCTGAAGTACTTAAAGCAAAGAAAGCTCACTACTCCAAACACATTGACTCTGCGCATAAACAGCAAAAGGGAAAAGTATAAGCTCAGAGAATTCAAAAACCTGATAGTCTGTAATGCAACCCCTACACAAAAGGTAGTATGTTGCTTACCTGTAGCTCCTGTTATCTAGCACTGGTATCTTCCATGGATTCCCATGATTTGAATATTCCCCGACGACAGGCTGTGAATCCTCTGCAACATTTTATTATAGCTTATAATGGAGCTTTTAAGCTCAGTTTAGTATCCCATACATGTTCTCTTGGTTGTATTCTGCCTCAGCCAATGGGACGCCGAGTGACAAGCCCCACCCAGGAGACCATCTTCAGATTCTATCCCCAGACAGATGAGAATTAGCAAATGTAGCCTTGCTGCCTTAAAGGTGGTAGGTGGACGCATATGAATCCAAGAAGGATACCAAAGCTGGAGAACAGCAGTTACAGGAAAGCAACATACCTCTTATCCAGCATTGGATCTATCATGGATTCACATGCTTTGAATATATTGCCACAGCAGTTAACATTTTGTAATAGGTTGTGTAACGGGAGAAGGCATACTTTATTGAAACACGTATTGTAGTACGTCTCTTCCGACCGTTGCTTCAGCTTCTCCTTGTTCCTCCATGCAGTAATGCTTGACGAAAGTAAGCAGGACTGCCCGGGAGCTGTTAGGGGAGCCCCTGCCCATAGTGCCACCAAAGACCTCCACTGCCCTACAGGAATGGGCGCAGACGGGTCCTTGTAGTGGCCGACTGGCTTGAGTGTGCCCAAATCGCGGTAGAAACCCATCTGGCAATAACTTGCTTCGAAATAGGTCTATCTTTGTTAGGGGGCCCGAACGCCACAATAGTTGAGATGTTCGATGAAAATTCTTTTTTCTGTCTATGAAGGTCTAGCAATTGCAGCTGGTGTGGACGGGTTTGCGAAGAAAACCTGTAAGGTTACCTCGGTTTGCAGGTGGAAGTTGAACACTTTGGAAACAAACGTAGGAATCTTTTTTACATTTTTTTTTTTTATTTTTTTTTAAAGACTGTTCTTTTCAAACCGTAGATATGGAGGTTTAACAGATCGTGCATGTATTTCCGACACCTGTCTGAAGAACAAGTTACTTTCTTACCTGGTAACGTTCTTTCGATGGGATGGTCCGACGACGTATTCCATATCTATGACATGTAATCACCACAGCTGTGCTGCTTCGGAAACTTTTTCGGCGTCTGCGTCCTGCGTCGATGACGTCGATGCGCCGTCGTCGAGGACCTCCTCCGACGTCCGACGTCATCCGATGTGATAAGTAGGACGCCCGACGCCCATAGCCTCAGTTGTAGTTTTTTCCCCCAGAACGTGTGACATAAATCAACTGCCAGTCAGACACCAAGCCTTGCGGAACGTACGCTGCAATCGCAAAAGAAATTCTGCAGCGGGGAAGGCCGGGCGGGAGCGATGTGGAATACGTCGTCGGACCATCCCATCGAAAGAACGTTACCAGGTAAGAAAGTAACTTGTTCTTCGAGGGGATTGGGTCCTCCAACGTATTCCATATCTATGACAGACTCCCAAAGAGGTACCAAAGCAAGGAGGAGGGAAAGAATTTAGAATCAAAATGTAGAATAGCCAATCAAATAGCAGAGCAAAGGACCGCCTTGCCAAAGGCCAGATCCTGTGCTCGGATGGAATCAAGGGAATAGTGACGTACAAACGTATGTACTGAAGCCCAGGTGGCTGCATCACAGATGGTGCGAATAGGAACACCCCTCTGCAGGGCAGTAGACGCAGCCATACCCCTGGTAGAATGGGCCCGCAAGCCAGCCGGTGGGTCCTTACCCGCCAAACGGTAGCACTCCGAGATGGCCAAAATAATCCAGCGAGACAAAGTCTGTTTCGTCACAGCTTGCCCCAAACGCTTTCCAGCATAACCAATAAAGAGTTGATCATCCACTCTGACCCGGGACATGCGTGAAACATAAAAGCTTAAAGCTCTCCTAGGATCAAGCCTATGGAGCCTCTCCTCTTCCTTACCAGGATGCGGAGGAGGAAAGAATGCCGGAAGAACAACCTTCTGGGCCAAATGAAATTCCGTCACTACCTTCGGAAGAAAAGAAGGACGAACTCTAAGGACAACCCTGTCCTTGTGAAATACAGTGAAGGGAGGCTTAACTGAAAGTGCCTGTAACTCACTCTGCGAGCGGAAGTAACCGCAACCAAAAACACAGTTTTCAGAGTTAATAGCCTCAAAGGGCAAGAATGTAAAGGCTCAAACGGAGCACCCATAAGAAACTTAAGAACCAGGTTTAAATCCCAACCGGGCACCAGGAAAGGTGACGGAGGGAACACATTAGTGAGCCCTTTCAGGAACTGTGAAATCAAAGGGATTTTAAAGTAAGAACACTCTTCAGACGAGCGCTTAAAGATGGACAGCGCCGCCAGGTAACCCTTAACGGTACCCACTTGCAAGCCCCTGTGGGCCAAAGAAAGTAAAAAGGACAGAACCATGGGGATGTCACATGCAAAAGGATCCACATTCTGAACTCTGCACCAGTCGCAGAACTTACGCCAACGGCAACGGTACAGAGACTTTGTTGCCGGCCTTCGGGCCGAAAGCAACACCTCCATCACGTCCTCAGGGAGGTCCCAATCCTTATACCTCAACCTTTCAGAAGCCAAGCGTGAAGGTTGAGGGATCTGACCTCTGGATGGAGAACCTGACCCCCCCCTCCCGTGAGAGCAGATCGTCTCGGTAGGGAAGACGACGTGGAGGGCAGATGGATAAGTCGAGAAGGTCCGGGTACCACGTCCTCCGAGCCCACGCCGGGGCAATGAGGATCATGCGGGAACCAAACTTCCGTAACCTCCGCAGCACTTGCGGGATGACGGGGACTGGAGGAAACGCGTACAGCAGCGGGAATGACCACTCCACCACGAACGCGTCTCCTAAGGCTCCTTCTGGAGGAAATTCCCGCGAGCAAAACCTTTCGCACTTCCGGTTGACTACGGAGGCGAAGAGATCCACTTGAGGGGTCCCCCAAAGGGCGAAGATCTCCAGGAGAATCTCCTGAGCCAACTCCCACTCGTGAGAGATTGCGCTCTGCCTGCTCAGAGCGTCCGCCGTCACGATTTCGGCTCCGGCCAGATGAACTGCCGAGATCGAAACTTCCTGCTGGATGGCCCAGAACTCGAGCTGCATCGCCTCTCTGCACAGAGGAAGTGACCCTGCCCCCCCCCTTTTTGTTGAGGTAGTGCATGGCCACTGTGTTGTCCGTCAGGATCAGGACATTCTTCCCTCGCACAGACGGCAGAAAAGCCTTCAGGGCTAGCCTGACGGCCCTCAGCTCCAACAGATTGATTATGGAGTCTGGACTCCGACGGAGACCAATGACCGCTGACTGTCAGCCCGTTGGCATGAGCTCCCCATCCCGTGAGGGATGCATCCGTCACGATCGTCACCTCCGGCCAGGGAAGCCAAAATGGAGCCCCATTCATCAAGTTGCCTTCGACGGCCCACCACAGAAGGTCCCGGGCGACCGAGGACGGCACCTGAATCGAGTCCGACATCCTGCCGGAGGACTGCGACCATTGCGTCTTGAGTGCCCACTGCAAAGATCTCATCCGCAGGCGAGCCTCTGGCACCAGAAGAATGCAGGATGCCATGAGGCCGAGCAACCTCAAGAACTCGAACGCTGGGAGCGTCTGGGCATGCTGAAACTTGTGCACCATCTGCTGAATGTGAAGAGCCCTCACCTGGGGAGGAAAACACTGCCCCAGGAAAGTGTCGAGCACTGCTCCGATGTACTGGAGCCGCTGTGTTGGCGTCAAATGGGACTTCTTTAAATTGAGGGAGAAGCCCAGCCTGTGAAGGGAGCGACAGGTGATCGATAAATGATCCAGGACTTGCTCGGGAGAGCTCCCCCTGATCAACCAATCGTCCAGGTAGGGGTAGACGTGAATCCCCCCTTGCCTGAGATGCGCTGCCACCACCACCACGAGCTTGGTGAAAACCCTCGGGGCGGAGGTCAATCCGAACGGCAGGACCCGAAACTGAAAGTGCGAGTCGCCAACCGCGAACCTCAGGTACTTCTTGTGCTTGGGATGGATCGGCACATGGAAGTAAGCATCCTTGAGGTCGAGTGACACCAACCAGTCCTGAAGCTGAAGGGCCTGGAGGACTTGAGAGAGAGTAACCATCTTGAACTTGTCCTTCCTGAGGAGTTTGTTCAAACCGCGCAAGTCCATGATGGGTCTCAATCCCCCGTCTTTCTTCGAAACCAAAAAATAAGGGGAATACCATCCCTTGTTCCTCTCCGCTACAGGCACCAGTTCTATGGCGCCTTTCTCCAGCAGGGCTTGAATTTCCTGCGCAAGGAGCGGATCCGGACTCTGCAAAGAGAGGTTCCCCGGTGGATTGTCGCGAGGCCTGTGCCGAAAAGGAAGACAGTAGCCGTGGGTTATGATCTCCAGAACCCACACATCTGAAGTAATGGCTTGCCACTCTACAAGATGCTGCGCCAGCCTTCCCCCAACCGGCGAACCATGGGACATGGCCTCACGACTGAGTGGGAGCGGCTGCGGCGTTACCTGAGGGCAAAGAGGCAACTGCCCGAGCGGCCCTGGCACCACGGGTACCCTGTCGTCCACCTCTGGTACCCCTGCGTTGGCCTCTTTGACTGCCAGCTCCTCTCGCTTTACTGAAGGATGAGTAATAGCGAAAGGAACCACCCCTCCACTGCTGTCCCCTAGGACGAAAAGGCGGAGGTTGGCGAACCGCAGCGCCCAACGACTTCGCTGCAGCTTTTGAGGTCTGCAACCTCTCAAGGCTCTCGTCAGCCTTGCTGCCAAAAAGGTGTTCACCATCAAAGGGCATGTTGAGGAGCCGGGACTGCATATCAGGAGCAAACCCCGACTTCCGCAACCACGCAAACCTGCGTATCACGGTGCTCGCCGCCATGGACCTACTGACGCATTCAGCCAAGTCCAGACCCGACTGAACGGACTCACACATGGCATCCTTACCATCCTGGACCATAGAAAGGAAACCATCCTGTTCATCCCCTTCGGGAATATGTTCAGCCGCTAACGCAACACAGTTCCACAGAGTGTGCGTGAAACGTGACAAGGCACAAATGGAGTTGGCCGCCTGAAGCGCCATACCACCAGAAGAAAACACTTTCTTCGCCCAGCCATCAAAACGTTTGTCGTCCCCATCAGGAGAGATGGTAGGGTACGACGCCTGCTATGCCGGGGCCGTGGCCGCCTGCACCACCAAACTTTCCGGAGTAGGGTGCCTGGTCAAGTAGCAGGGGTCGCTACTGGCTGGACGGTATTTACGCGACAAGGATCTGCCCACCGCCGGGAGACTCTCCGGAGCAGTCCAAGCCGCCGCCACCCTTCTCTGCAAAGCCATATGGAACGGCAGTACCGGGTCAGTTGGGGGACCAACATTAAGGATGTCCGTCAGATCATCCTGCACAAACTCCCCTGGGGGAGCAGACCATCCCAGATACTCAGACACCCTAGCCATAAGGCGCCGGTACGAGGAATCGGCATGGGAGCCAGGCTCAGGCCTACAAAATTCCACCTCCGGAGAGGTGTCTAGTCCACTGGCATCATGCAGTGACTGCCTCAAATCGTCAAACTGACTAAGGCCCGAGACAATTTCATCTGGCACCTGACTAGGAACCAGGCCATCAGAATCCTCATCCGCCTCCGAAATATATTCCAGGTGGCGAAAAGGCACCCGAGAGTGCTTGCTCCTAACCAGAGCCTTCCTAGGGGGCACACCCGTGACACGGGGCACCTCCGACACGAAAGGCGTCGATGGCGTCGAGCGAATCGGCGCCGAGAAAACCGGCAACAGCGCCGAGAGGGTCGACGTCGAGGAAATCGGTGTCGACGTCAGATGCAGCGCCTCCAGAATCGGCGGCGTCGACACAGCCCTCGAAGCCGGAGCCCCGAGCGTGTCCCTCGACGACCTGATAGTCGACGGCCTCGACGACGTCCTCTAAGCCGGAGCCTCGAGAAAGCCTGTTGGCCGAATAGAAAATAGAATAGAATAGCCTTGAAAGAAGAACCGACACCACCACCATACCCACCAACTTCCTGATAGAATGTATCCGAATAGCCATGGGAGAAAACTTTTTTCTATTCGGCCAACAAATGTACCAACAGATCAAAGGCGTTAGTATGGGGGCCACCTTTGCACCAGACGTCGCAAACCTCTACATGGCCCAGTATGAGGAAGATAACATTTATAACAACCCTCACAGATCACACATCAAATTTTGGCGCCGCTACATTGACGATGTGCTCTTGATCTGGGAAGGCAATCGAGAATCACTACTGGCTTTTCATCAATGGCTGAACACACAGAATACCCACATAAAGTTCACCATCGAGTGGGATTACCAAGCAATCAACTTTCTCGATCTACATATTTATCGATCTGGAGATAGGTTGAAAACAGAACTTTTCAGAAAGCCCACCGACAGAAACACCTTGCTACATTTCACGAGTTACCACCCAGAAGGGTTAAAGTACAACCTCCCATACGGCCAGTTTCTTCGCATCCGTCGAAATTGCACCGACAGAGAGAAATTCTTCCATCATGCAAAACAACTTCAAATACGCCTAGGACAGAGAGGCTATCCGAAAAAATCCATCAGGACTGCCAGGAAGAGAGCAGAGAACACCGACCACTCGATTTGCTTGACAGCAAAAGAAAAAAATCCCACCAACAGGACTGTCTGTGTAACTACCTTCAACCCGGTCAGCAATTTCATAAAGAGCACCATCAACAGAAACTGGCATTTGATTAAGAACGAGGGCAGCCTAGCGAAGAAACCACTGTTCGCTTTCAAGAAAAACAGGAACCTGAGGGATACCCTTGTACACACATTTTTGGAACCCACGAAAACGACTGCAACCCTATGGAGTATCCCTCCAGTTACTGGTCACTTCAGTTGTGGACACTGTCGCCTGTAAATACACCACCAACAGTAAGACCTTCACACACAAGGACTTCACATGGAAGATGAACAACCACACCAACTGCGAGAGCAGATGTGTTATCTACGCCATCAAATGTCCCTGCGACATGGTCTACATTGGCAAAACAATAAGGCCCGTAAAACAAAGGATTAATGAACACAGGTCCTGCATAAAGAACTCAGTCCAAGACAAACCACTCGTTGAACACTACACCAAAAAGGGCCATACTCATGAACAATTTCCATGGACCGTGCTGCAACAGCTCCAACCACAACGTCGTGGGGGGGATATCAATTTGATTCTGACAAAACTGGAACAGAAATGGGTTCACAAATTGGACACCGTACGTCACGGTTTAAATATAACCGTTGAATGGAAACATTTCTAAAAACAAAAACCCCCTCACCCTCTTTTATCATTTCGGGACACCAGGGGCAACCTATATAGATATCTCAGCTTGCATACATTAACAACTGTATTACTGTCACCAATTGTTTTAATCTCTGGCAATCAGAACCTATGTAACACCAAGTGTACACATGTATTCACATGGACTGTGGTTTTTTCACCAATTGTTTTGACATCTGGCAATCAGTACTTATGCATCTCCCGTTAACACCAAGTGTACACATGTATTAATTACCACCACGGGTGACATGTGATATGACATGCATATATGTCCAATGCTAATTAACCTTTTATTTTATGGACCCGTACAATGAATGGATGCCTATGCACTCAACAGCATGTATAGTGGACCTCTCTACCTGTATTATGCCAGCACTCACAATAGGCAGTTTGGACAGATCATGCACTGGTATATACAACGCACTTCCCGCTGGTAATAATTAATAAACAATAGGTGTCTCTATGGAGCCATTATGAAATGCTACCAGACTCAGAGCCAACCGGTTTGCCCGTTTCCACACACCCTTTTCCACACTTTGCATTCAGTGCATCCCATTCAGCATTGCTTTAGCCTGCAAGCACCGTTTCTGGGACCACACCTCCCATGATGCTCCACCATTCGAGTAGTTCAATTATGCTCCACCTTCTTGACAACACGCGATTGGTTCAAACTCCTTCCTGTACCCATTGGGTACTTCCAATGCGCGTTTTTGATTGGCTGCCGCCTAGCTTGTAAAATGTATATTTACAACGCACTTCCCGCTGGTAATAATTAACAAACAATAGGTGTCTCTATGGAGCTATTATGAAATGCTACCAGACTCAGAGCCAACCGGTTTGCCTTTTCTACACACCCTTTTCCACATTTTGCATTCAGTGCATCCCATTCAGCATTGCTTTAGCCTGCAAGCACCGTTTCTGGGACCACACCTCCCATGATGCTCCACCATTCGAGTAGTTCAATTATGCTCCACCTTCTTGACAACACACGATTGGTTCAAACTCCTTCCTGTACCCATTGGGTACTTCCAATGCGCGTTTTTGATTGGCTGCCGCCTAGCCTGTAAAATGTATATTTACACAGCAGCCAGCATTCTCCTCAGTTTCATTTCGAGCTAAGGACCCCGTATACAGAGGTACGCCAGACATACTGCGGTAAGCTAGCCAGGGAACAGCACCTTAGCTTTTCAATTGTTGACCAGAGCGCGCCCCTTTTTGACTTGGCTTGCCAGTCTGCACTTACTATACCCTGCTGCCGGGCTCCACTCTTAACTAAAAGTAGGCATTTCAGGTGTCCACACCGCCACATACAGGCACCTAATTACCCGAATTTTTGCACCTCCCACGTGCCTTTTCTCACTCCCCAGATCCCAACACGATCTCACTGCATTGAATATAGTGCTCCCTACTACACCTCAGCGCCACTTCATGCGCGCACCTTCAGGCACTCTAAGTCCTCCACACCCCTCGTGCCGTTTTTCCCAACTCGGTCTCACTGCATCGATTTCAGTCTTTTCACCGGTCATTTTCCTGCCTAGACCTCAGCGCTACTCGATGCGCGCTCTCGCACTCCCGATAGCCACACAGGATTTCGACATGCGGCTAGTTCCACCCCCATGGACCACCGCTGCACCGGAACGACTCTACCCCCGTGGGAGCCACCCTGCTCACCGAGATGTACTCATCACAGACCACCTGAACCACTGGTCAGACGTCTACACCTCATAGGCACGTACTCGCCCACCACCATGCTCTTCGAGGGCAGTCTACCCCGAGTAGGATTCTCTCACCATCATCAAATCCACTCCTCTGAATCCTTATCCAGGATCATGCATTCTGATCCTATATTCTCTTTCTCTCAGATCTGGGACCCACTGTGGCCCTTCACAGTCAGCGGGAACCAGAGAGATGTCGGCCTGAAGCACTCTCAGGCATATTCCTAAGTGCAATCACGCACACACTATCCTTCAACCACGTGAGGATATTTCCCAGCTTGCCACTGCCACCGGAGC
Source organism: Ambystoma mexicanum (assembly GCF_040938575.1). Lineage (NCBI taxonomy): Eukaryota > Metazoa > Chordata > Amphibia > Caudata > Ambystomatidae > Ambystoma > Ambystoma mexicanum. Next base: position 775,614,485 of record NC_090937.1, read on the forward strand.
AGCAGGTAAGCCGTTTCTCAGTTGCACCATGAGATGTAACACCATGGCCAAATTTGGCCAGTATTTAATACTATCCTAAATTAATTAAATCACCCCTTTTTGAAGATCCTCACTGCCTCTCTTAAACCCACAGAATCAACGGACAGCACCACCAATGGTGCCTTTCCTGACGAAGGCCAGCATATAGACCGGCTTCAATCAAGCCATGTTTTGGCCGAAACACACCTGTGTCGATCCCCGTGACACAACTGTATCTTCCCCCTTGTGTATGTTGTGTAAATATCTGTTGTGTACACCTTGTGTGAACTAACCCTGGGGCCATTTTCAAGCCTCAGGTATACTTTCCCTGCTTGATAGTTCTTTCTCTATCACATCTATACAGGGAATGTACTTCAGTGTGGAGTTTTAACCTCAATACATCAGAGGTTGACACTTAACCCGTGTCACCACCGTTCACAATCACTTTTGTCCGTTTGATGCCAAAAAACTTTCTTGCTTATCGAAAGACCTGTAAAATAAATTGTTGAATGAACTAAAAAAGGACTGTGTCAATGTAAAATAAACATACATGCACGGCACAACTGGCTTACTTGTAGGATCTTCTTCATCCTGATTATTCCTCTTAATGTTAAGGGAGCAAAACAAGGCTCCAGGAGGTACAGACAAAAAGGGATCAGAGTTAACCCTTTTCAATACTCCATGTAAGATGGGGTGTATTGTGTCTGTAGTTTAAGTGACTACATAAAGTTAATGGAAACTTTACCCATTTCTAGGGGACAGTATTCAGCCCCAGAAAAAATGAGTCAGTGGGAAGTCTCAGAGACAACCCTGTGTCACTGCACTGAAGGTGCTGTGTAACACGCACAGAAAGTGGGGCTCACTGAGTGGTGTGGCTCCAGAGCCCAAGAACACACAAAAAGTAGAAGTACACATGACAAAACACATGTAAGAGTGGGAAAAAGGTTCACACACGTATTAGGTGGAAAAAAAAAAGAAATCCAGCAAAGCTGCTGAGGGACTCACTAGTTAAGGGAAATTAACCATAAATGTAAATTCTCCCAAAGAGTGCTGGGGGGTTACATAGTAACTCCTTATCCCACTTCTCATGTAACATTCTGTAACACGAACTTGAATGGCTGGTGGCAGTGGTTTCTTTTTTTCTACCCTTGTGCCATGCATCTGCAGGCTGATTTCTAGCACCCAAGGGTGACCATTTTCCCAAAATGGCCCCAGTCTTTTTTCACCATTTCTTGTTAGTTAGTTCCTTCTGGCATTTACTCTGTTTGAATTGAGTTTAAGTCCTTCGTGCAGTTTGCCTATGGCAGCTTCAGGCCCGAAGCCCGCCCCGACTCCAGTGTGTCTGGAAAAGCAGGAAAGTGAATGAGGGTCCAGAAAACTTCCCTACACCTTGTCTATAGGTGCCCGAGTGAAACCAGTGCAGCGTCTTCAGAAGTGCAAATCCAGCCGAATCTTTGAGGGCATCCAGAGGACCCTACAGAAGCAGGAAATCTTGGGGCTACTGTTGAGCTGTCAAGGAAAATGGCTGCCTATCCCAACGGCACATCAGCGCGTATATCTGAGAGGGAAGCAGCACTATCTGGCAATATTATCTCTGCTGGGGGGTGGAATGTGCCCCCGCAATGCTGGTGCACCCAACCCAAGGACAACGTTGCAGCCTTCTAGCTGTCCGGGCTGCAATGAGAGAGATCCTGTGATGGAGACGGGCCATAACACACGAGGAGGAGACCTGAGCAGCCCATATCGATCTGTTCGCTGCTCCTGTAACGCTCACCTGGTATCCACAGGGTACCACCCGACTTGGTTGGGCTGCTTCCGACCTGGATTCGCCTCCCCCGGGTTCTCATTCTGCCGAGGATCTAGTCTGGAAGACAGGAGTTCTGGTTTAGCCCACAGCCTCTTTCTCTTGGAGCCTAGCGACCCTTAGAGTTTCTCACCTTGTGTTTCGATGAGATGCGCTCTCCTTCCTGCCGTTCTGTGAAGGGGTGCGTCGTGATGGGTGCCTTGCTGTCAAGTTACTTCACTGACGTGGCCCGAGAGTCCAGACCTGCTGCGACTCTGTTCTTGAGGTAAGTCTATTGTTCTTAAATAATGTGTCCGTAATTGTAATTGCCCTAGTTAATGTCCTTCTCTCGTAGGTGCAGAAAGGATGATGAAGACGTCGAGCTGATGGAGAGGGCTGTGATCGAGATGGTAAGTGAATGCGTGAAGCGCAGCGATTTGTGCGCTTTTGCTATTTTGCTAACCTGTACTATTCTTTTGCAGGCCACCGTGATGTTCCTGGATGAAGAACAGCCGGGAGGATGCGGAACGTTGAGTGGAAGATGTCCGGACAGCCGTGGAGTACCAACGGAGTGTTTCACTAGGTAAGCGCTCTTCCGAATGATGTTTGAATGAGGAAGGCGAACGCTTACTAATGTCCTTTCCTTTCCTCCTCCAGGATGCTGCTTTCAAGTGAGGACGAGCTTCCGAGGTGAAACTGGAGCAATTGAGGAGCTGGATTGCCAAGCAGGTAAGGATGGTTAATGGTGTTCTTCTCTTCTCCTTTGCAGGTGCAGGCCTGGAATTCTGAGGACAGATCACGGTGAACGCCATGCTGCGAGTGCAGAGCAACGCGAAGCATGTGCTGCAGCTCGGGCGTGGCTTAAATAGTCTACAGGTATCTCGGGTGCCTTCAGGGCTGACCACACCCTAGAGGCTAGACCGCATGTTTCAGTTCTGAACTGAACCATGTGGGGGAAGCCATGTTGTTCCATTCCCATTGGAAGCTCCATCTGCCATATGAGCCTGGCGCCAAAGGCGCCAGGACTGACTTCAGTAGTCTCTTGAGGGGCATGATGGGGCCCTGCAAGAACACCGATTGGGCCCAGAGACCCAGAGTACCAGCGCCAGGGGCTATGGCCAGGACAGCTCTCTCCCCTGACCCCCCCCACCCAAAACCCACTGCGCCCCCCCCCCTTTCTCCCCCCAAGGCACCTCTCACGGTGGTTCCTCTGTCTGGTCCTGTCTTGGTGGGGTACTCTCAATGAAAATGTCGCATTAAACGTGGTGCATGGATGTAATCACTGGGTTCCCATGTTATGTCCTGTGGACCATATCCCTTCCAGTCCACTAGGTAGTATAGTTTTGTTCTAACGTACTTTGAGTATAAGATGTCCTTGACCTGGAATTCTGGTTCTCCCTGGAGCATTATAGGTCCTGGTGGTGTGGTTACTTGAGTCCCAGGCTGAACTGGTTTTAAAAAGGGACACATGGAACACCGGGTGGATATGCATGTTGGTTGGCAGAGTCAGTTTAACTGCAGCCGGGTTTATGGATTCAATGGCAAAAGGCCCTAGATATCGTGGGCGGAATGTCCAGGTCCCTTTTAGAGGTACATGCTTGTATGCTAGCCACACTTTGTCTCCTACTTGGTAGTCGGGAGCCTTTTGGCGATGCAGATCTGCGTATTTCTTTTGGCGAACTTTGGCTTGACGCAAGTGCTCAATGGCCCTTGTGAAGCCCTGAGAAATGGTGGCGTGTAGGGTTTTGATGGCTGGCTTTTCCAGAGTCGTGGGAATGTCCAGTTCGGACGTGCGTGGGTGTCTGCCATACATAGTATAAAATGGAGTCTGCCCAGTGCTGCTGTGTAGCGAATTGTTATAGGCATTCTCGGCAATCCACATCAAGTCTTTCCAATCCCCTTCCATTTGATGGAGCATACAGCGCAAGTATTGTTCGAGTGTCTGGTTAGTCCTCTCAGTTTGGCCATCAGTTTGGGGATGGTGGGTAGTGTTTAGCCTAATGTCAATTCGGGTCATTGAACAACATTTCCTCCAGAGGTTGGATACGAATTGGGTGCCCCGATCCGAGATCAATACTGACGGGAACCCATGGAGCCGTACAATGTGTTCTAGGAATGTCTTAGCCAGGCTGGATGTGTTCGGAAGACCGGCAAGAAGTGGGCCATTTTAGAAAACAGGTCTACGACCACTAGGATGGTGTTATATCCTTGACAAGAGGGTAGGTCAGTCATAAAGTATGCCATGGGGCGGGTGGAATGTTCAATGGCCCAAGGAGCCCGGCTGGTCTTTGTTTTGATGACTTATTCTGTGCACAAATACCACTAGAGATGACAAACTGAATAACGTCTGTGCGCCACATTGGCCACCAGTAGTTCCGCTTCACCTTGGCCAGGGTTTTAGCTATTCCCGGGTGACCTTCCATGAGGGAATCCTGATACTCTGAGATGACCTGTTCCTGAAGCTCTTTCTTGGGTAAGAATAAACGATTCCTGTAGTATGGTAGTTTATCCTTAACGGCATATTGTTCTCCCTGCAAAATCCATTCACGTAGTAGTTCCCTGAGTCATTCCTTGTTGGATTTCTTGCAGCAATTCGTCTTGAGTCATGGTGGTTGTAATGCCTAGGAGTTTGTCGCTCGGTATGATGGCCACGGGATCGGGGGGTGTGTACACCAGTTCATCTGTGACCATGCACGGAAGGGCATCAGCTTTGCCATTTCTGACTCCAGGTCGCAAGGGGATTACGTAGTCGTACTGCGCGAAGAAAAGGGCCCAGCGTAGTTGCCGAGAGGACTGAGCCTTCGCACTCTTCAAGTATTGTAAATTTCGATGGTCAGTTATCACGGTGAGTGTCTGGCCCCAAGCAGATAATGTCGCCAGGCGTTGAAGGCTGATTTTATGGCCAGGAGCTCCTTGTCAGTGATGGCATAATTGAGCTTGGGCGACGAGAACTTAAGCAACCAGAAGGCTACTGGATGTAACTGGCCGGTGTGTGGGTCCCTTTGCGATAGAACAGCACCCATAGCCGTACGGGAGGCGTCAGTTTATGCCACAAACGGAAGATCTGGGCGAGGATGCCGTAAAATTGGAGCAGTAGTGAATTTCACCTTGAGTTCCTAAAAAGCCTTTTCAGCCTCTTCTGTCCACTGGAATTTCTTATTGCACTTTCTTAATAAAGACTTGATTGGGTATACTATTTGAGAGAATCTTGGGATGAATCGGCGGTAAAAGTTTGCAAAGCCTAACATGCTTTGGACCCCTTTGAATGAACTTGGGGCTGGCCAATTTAGAACAGCGTTGACTTTGTGCACATCCATTCAGATTCCTTTTGGAGTGTGGATAAACCCCAGGAACTCTACCTCAGTAATATGGAATGAGCATTTCTCAAGTTTGGTGTAGAGATGATGTTGACGAAACTTAGTAAGGACGGAACGCACATGCTTGACATGGTCCTGTTTTGAGGTCGAATATACTAGGATATCGTCTATGTAGACTAGAAGACATCGTTCATGAAATATGGCGGGGGCATTGCAAAGGCCAAATGGCATTACTTGTTATTCATATAACCCATATTTGGTACAGAACCCCGTTTTCCATTCGTCCCCTTTTTTAATGCAAAAAAGATGGTAGGCCCCTCGAAGGTCAAATTTTGTGTAGATTTGGGCGTCTTTGACTTGGTCTAACAATTCCGGGATCAGGGGAAAGGGGTAACGATTCTTGACGGTGACTTGGTTTAACTCGCGGTAGTCGATGCAAGTCCTCACATTTCCTTTCTTCTTCGGCACGAAGAATAAGGGAAATGCTGCAGGTGACTGAGGGGCGGATGAAACCGTTGGCCAAATATTGTTCGAAGTATAATTTCAAATGTTGGTTCTCGGGGTTCTGGGAGTGCATAGATTCGGCCACAAGGGATTTGCGCACCAGGTATCAGGTCGATCTGGCAATCGTAGGGTCTGTGTGGTGGCAAGGTATTAGCTTGTTCCTTTTGAAACACATCTTAAGTCCTGATATTGGATTGGCAGGGTAACAACCAAACCTAAGGCACTTGTCGCCCCTTCCTGAACAGATGAGCCAGTGTTGTCTTCCTCCCTTTATGATAGCAGGTGTGTGTACAATCCTGGGAAAAAACCAATTCTCGAGCACGCCAGTTGATTCGTGGGTTATGTGCGACCAGCCACGGCATCCCTAGGATCAGTCGGAACTGAGGTGCTTTGATAAGGTCAAAAGCGATTGATTCCTGATGGCCACCCTGACATAAGAGGGTGAGAACAGTGGTACATTCCGACACGGGTCGGAGGCGATTTCAGTGCCATCTAGCGTGGTTACAGTCTCAGTGGTGGATTTAGGGCAGAGTGAAAGCCCCATCTTTGCTACAAGGTCCCGGTCCATGTAATTCCACACGGCCCCGCTGTCAATGTAAGCTTCTAACAAATGCATCTTTGACGGCTGTTGGTGGTTGATCAGGATCACAGGCAACGCAAAATGGGAAGTCTGTAATTGGGTTTCTTCTCTCAACAAATGGACCCCTACAATTGCCGGGCTTGGTAATTTTCAGACTCCTCACTTGATTTCTCCTCATCTGTGGCTCCTACGATCCTTCTAGGTGGTTTTACTGGGTATTCTTTGAGAAAATGGCCTGCCTTTCCGCAGTACAAGCATAACTGCTGTTCTCTCCTCATGTCCCTTTCTGCTTTGATTAAAGGGGGTCTGACCCCTATTAGTTGCATTGGTTCCACAGAAGTTTGTCCCCCGCTGAACATGGTCCTTGGAACGCACAAACATGGGGCATGCATCTGGTCTACTTCGATCTGTTCTTCGATCTTGTAACCTATGATCAAGTTGAACCACCAGGTTAATAAACTCGGCACAGTCCTTGGGTGGATCTACTACTTGGGCAAGTACATCCTTTAACTCCCCTTGTAAGCCCCGGTGGAATAATGTTGTCCTTTTGTCCTCTGTCCACTCTGCTTCGACCACCAGCCTATTGAAGGTAGCTATGTACGTCAACAGATCCTGGTTTCCTTGACGGAGGGACAAGAGTTCATTGTCTAAGGACTGTCCATGGGAAGGACGGGCGAAGAGCTTTTCCAGCTCCTGCTGAAAACCCCCAAAATCGTGTAGCGGTGGATCATCCCAGCTAATGAAGGGCACGGACCAGTCTGCAGCACTGCCACTCAGATAAGACAAAGGCCACTCGCGACTGGTCATTAGGAAACGCCCCAGGTCTGCAAAGAAAATGGAGGCAACACTGGTTCATAAAGGTTGCATACTTCCTAGGGTCCCCCGAGAAGAGCTCCGGTGGAGCTAAAGGAACTGCTCCAGGAAAGGTGATGTGCACTGGGTTACTCACTGGGGTTGGCATCGATGGATTGATCCCAGGCAAAGGGGCTTGTCCGGCCTGTGATTGAAGGAGTTGTCTACCTAGATCATCAGTACGTTCTTTGATCAGTATTAGCTCTCTCCGCAATGTATTGGTTTCCTGTCAGGCTGAATGTACCTCTGCGCGTAACTGCCCCAGTACCTGAGCTAACTGGCCGGTTTCCGAGGTTTCCATGCTGGGCGCCCGCGTGGATTATAATGTTGCGGCTTCGCGTTCTGGAACGCTCACCTGGTATCCACAGGGACGCCACCCGTCTTGCTTGGACTGCTTCCGACCTGGATTCGCCTACCCCGGGTTCTCGTTCTGCCGAGGATCTAGTCTGGAAGACAGGAGTTCTGGTTTAGACCAGTGTCTCTTTCTCTTGGGGCCCGCCTCCTGTGTGGACCCCAGCGACCCCTTAGTTTCCTCACCTTGTTTCTCGATAAGATGCGCTCTCCATCCTGCCGTTCTGTGCAGGGGTGCGTCGTGATGGGTGCCTTGCTGTCAAGTTACTTCACTGGCGTGGGCCGAGAGTCCGGACCTGCTGCGACTGTTCTTGAGGCAAGTCTATTGTTCTTAAATAATGTGTCCGTAATTGTAATTCCCTGGTTAATGTCCTTCTCTCGTAGGTGCAGAAGGGATGATGAAGACGTTGAGCTGATGGATGGCTGTGCTCGAGATGGTAAGTGAAAGCGCGAAGCGCGTCGCTATGTGCGCTTTTGCTATTTGGCTAACCTGTATTATTCTTTTGCAGGCCACCATGATGTTCCTGTATGAAGAACGGCCGGGAGGATGCGGAACGTTGAGTGGAAGATGTCTGGACAGCCATGGACTACCAACAGAGTGTTTCACTAGGTAAGCACGCTTCCGAATGATGCTTGAATGAGGAAGGCGAACGCTTACTAACTGCTTTCAAGCGAGGACGAGCTTCCGAGGTGAAACTGGAGCGATCGAGGAGCTGGATTGCCAAGCAGGTAAGGATGGTTAATCGTGTTCTTCTCTTCTCCTTTGCAGGTGCAGGCCTGGAAGGCTGAGGACAGATCACAGTGAACGTCACGCTACGAGTGCAGAGCAACGCAAAGCGTGTGCTGCAACTCGGCATGGCTTAAATAGTCTACAGGTATCCCAGGTGCCTTCAGGGCTGACCACACCCTAGATGCTAGACTGCATGATTCAGTTCTGAACTGAATGATGTGGGGGCAGCCATGTTGTTCCATTGCCATTGGAAGCTCCATCTGCCATATGAGCCTGGCGCCAAAGGCGCGAGGACTGACTCCAGGAGAGTCTTGAGGGGCACAATGGGGTCCTTGGGGCCCTGCAAGAACACTGATGGGGCCCAGAGACCCGAGTACCAGGGCCAGGGGCTATGGCCATGACAGTTCCTCACAAATCTAGTGATCCACATTTCACCCAAAGCCCGCCTGCAGTATCTAGCGAAACAGAGCGACCTGGCATCCGGATGTCTCAGTGCTCCTCCGGGTTCTTTCTGACCCCAGCCCCTCCTCAGCGGCTGGCGGGGCAGGCCCTCCCATCTCCCTCAACATGTGCATTGATCGCGGCCCTGGAGCAGGGAAGCAGCAGAACAGGCGCCAAGGACAGCCCGACCTGCAGCGGGGAGTTGGAAGCCTTATCCACACAATGGGTATATGAGGTGAGGAACACTACCCCCCCCCCCACCCCAACCACACAGTGCATGGCCCGGAAGGACAAATTTGCACATTTCAGCACGAAAAGGGCAACTGAAGCCTGCGTGACATAGAAAGCACATGGCACCCCCCGCTTTACAGCTCAGCCCCGGGGCGGCCCACAGGATATCCAACACAGTTGTTGAGTTACCTCATAGTGAGAAAATAGACTGGTGACCTCATAGCAGACCTAGACCCTAACAATCTGTACGAGGTGGTAAGAGCTACCCCCACACAAGGCAAACAGCAGGCCCCAAAGGGAATCTTGCATGATATACAGTGCACGGCCCAAGAGACCTAGCGGTTGGGGCATAAATCATACTGAATAGCTCCCTGAAACCCTTGGGCCCCATGTGCACATACCAGCACCAAAGAGGTAAAGTAGGAAACCTATGAGACCGCGGGGCTCGGATCATTTTTTACCACTGGGACATGCGAGGCGAGCCAGAGAATATCCTTCACAGTGGTGAAGCTCCCCCTTAGTGGGAGAGTGGACCGGCAACCTCATAGCCAGAGAACAGTCCCGGGTCCTAACCATATTGCTTGCTGAACCCCGGAACTGGATCCCCATAATTCACCATGACAAAAGGAGCCGGTGGGGGGAAAAGAAAAATCCAGAGCCTTGGACAAATTCAGAAGATCCACTCCCAGAGGTGAGCAGGGACAATAAAGTCAGGTCCAACTGGACCCTGTCCTCCCGACCCCCGGGCTTGCACCTTCCCCAGATCTGATAAACATGATGGAAGCAATGGCGAAAGGATTTGACGCCCTGTACGAAAAGCTTGACGACGTGACAGCAAATGTGGCGTCCATGCGCTCTCAATTGGCACAGGAAGGGGCCCGGATAATGAGGCAGAGGCAAGGATAGGTGCCACTAAAAGAATGTACATGCCCTCCGGGATACTGTTGCTACCCTCACCAGGGACATGACATTTGTCAAAAACAAATGCGATGACCTAGAATTGCACTCACGCAGGAATAACATCCGTATAGTTGGGGTACCGGAGGATGCCCTGACTGGAAGCATGGAATCTGCCGTGTAAAGCCTGCTCAGAGACCTTCTGGGTCACCTAGACCTTTTCCCCTTCTTTGCTGGGGTACGAGCCTACCGCGCTTTAGCCCCCCCAGACTCAAACCGGGTGACTTCCCTAGGCCCAACATAGCGAAAATACTGAGTTACCGATACAGGGATCATCTGCTGTGCTTGGCCTGAGAGAAGAAGGCACTGAGATTGGGATTCCCAAACCATTTGCATGTTCCCAGATTTTTCACTCCCGATGCAGCACAGGCGCCGTTAGTTTATTGGTGTAAAGAAAATGCTCCGGGAGTGCAATATACAATACGCTATTCTGTTCCCAGCATGACTGAGTCTCCAGTTCCGGGGTAAATTCTACTTTTTCAGAGTCCTGAGCGAAGCTGTGAAGTTCATTGGAGCTCAGATCCCCATACACAACCCCATTGCTGACCCTGCTGAGGGAAATATACCTGACTGAAGGATTTAATTGCCCAGCGACACATTTAACAGTTGGGGTTTCATACAAGTTGTTAGTAGTACAATTAGGTGTATTTGGTGCCTCATTACTGTATACATAAAGGATGTCATCCAATGTCAAATGTTAAGTGCCGTGCTGCAACAGTGAGCCCCATTGCAGTTGCTTTGTAGGAATTGAGAGAAACAACCCCCTCAGGCCACGTTGGAACTGAGGGGCGGGGGGGAGGGAGGGTTCTGTACACTGCAGGTGGGGGGGGGCGGATATGGCCTTGTGCTATAATAGGCCTTCAAGTATGGCTGTGTGCCAGTTAAGCAGTTCAGGGGAGTTGGGGGGAGAAAACATTTTATTGGCAATTGAGTGCTCAGACTGCATATTTCTAGATTGCACAGAAGTTCGGACTCTTAGTAAACAGCGTAAACCATGAAATAACACACATGATATGTCACAACAACTGAGAATAATGTGTTGGAATATCAGAGGTCTGGGGAATTTCACTAAAACACGGAAGGTGATGTCCTATGTACATAGACATAGGGCAAATGTTCTACTCCTGCAGGAAACCCATGCTAAAGAAGGAATATTCCGTAGTATTGCCCTTACATGGGCGAGGAAGGAACGAGTTACTTACCTGTAACTGTTCTCCAGCATGGGTCGGGCATGGATTCACATGCTAATGAATATTCTCCGTCATCAGGCTGTGAATCCTCGGTTAAAGAAAAAAACAGTTTCACTTTCTTTTATAAACTGTCTTTCTCCTATAACCCAATAACTGAGCTCTGGGTCATAGTGCCCCCAGCCAATGACTGCCCTCTCACTGAGCCTCTCCCCTGGCAGCCATCTTCAGATTTAGTAGCATGTAAAGTGGCAGTATGATCAAGGAGGGCCGCCGAGGGGCAGTCGGGAGGGTTTGCATGTGAATTCATGCCAGACCCACGCTGGAGAACAACAGTTACAGGTATCTAACTTGTTCCTTCTCCAGCTTGGGGTCTGGCATGGATTCACATGCTCATGAATAAAGAATACAAGCAGTACATGCATATACAACCACGGGAGGTGACGAGGCTCAACAGAAGCAATTACTCTTACCAGGGCCAACCGCTCTGGTGGGGGTGTAGCCCTGATCTTCCCCGAGTGGATTCCTGCCTCTGTCACTCCTATGCAGGCCTACTCCTCTTTTGAATGCCCCGTCTGCAGGCTCTCCCTCTCCCCTAGCTATTCACTTACTGTGGCTACTATCTATCGGCCACCTGGTCACATTTCATCCTTCCTTTCCGAGTGGGCGGACCTCTCAGCCTCACTCTTGGCCTTTGCTACTCAACTCCTACTTCTTGGAGACTTCAACATCCACCTGGATGCCTCCTGTCCTGACTCATCCTGACACAGCCCTCTCCACGCTCCACTCTGCTATATCTGATACTCTTGAGATCATTGCCCCTGTCATGAGAATCCGCCTGAAGCCCAAAGCCAAGTGCAACTCCTGGTACGACTCAGACCCCGTCACCCGAAAACGCAAGTTTAGGGTGGCCAAGAGGAAATGGCGTGCTTCATGTACATCCTCTGACAAACTGGCCTGCCGCCTGCTGCAAAGGCAATACCGGCTCTCTGTCCTAACCAAGAAGAGAGCGCATATTCAAGCCCACGTCTCTGCAGCATCTAACAACTCGGCTGAACTAAATCTGCAAGGAACTGGCCAATCCTGCCGCAGTCGCTACCTCTCTCGTCCCCTCCGAGGCCCTCTGTACGGCACTAGCTTCTAACTTCATCTCTGAAACTCAGGACATCCTTTCCTCTCTCTCCCTCTCCTCCTTTCCCCTCCGTCCCCCACTCCCTGTTCTTCCTCTGGCCCTTCTGCAGCAACCTCTCTTCCCTCCTTCTCCTCCTTTCCCCTGTTCTCCGCAGACAAGGTTTCTAGACAGGTCCGATCTATGAAAGTCTTGTCGAAACAGGTTCACCCCTATTCCTCCAAAACCATCAAGGACCACATCAACTCCCTGGCGCCTGCCCTGGCTGATTTCTGCAATCACTGCTTCGCCACTGGAGTTTTCCCTTTCCCCCTAAAGCACTCCCTTGTGCACCCCCTTCTTAAGAAACCCTCTGCCGACCCCTCCTGCCTGGCTAAATCGCCCAATCTCCATCACTCCCTTCCTGGGCAAGCTCCTGGAGAAACTGGCCATCTCCCAACTTAATCTCCACACTGAATCTGTTGGTTGTCTTCATGACCATCAGTCTGGCTTCAGAGCTGCCAGAAGCACGGAAACAGCTCTCCTGAACATCCGTGAAGACCTGCTGTCCAACCTTGACTTGCGCCCTCATCCTGCTTGATCTCACCTCTGCCTTTGACACTGTCAACCATGCCATCCTGCTCAACCGTCTGTGATAACCTGGGTATCACTGGTCAGGCTCTGGCGTGGCTGACCTTTTTCCTCTCTGACCGACCCTCCCAGGTCCAACTTGGGTCCTTCCTCTCTGCTATCTTTTTCTCAACCCGTGGTGTCCCCCAGGGGTCTATCCTCTCCCCTGGTTGTTCAACCAATAACTGGCACTCCTGGCTCACTGCATCGCTGCTCCTGCCCCAACTTTCAGTGCTATGCGGATGACACCCAGCTCATCTTCAGGCTACCCTTGGACTCCTCCTCTACTTCCCTCATCTCTGACTGTGTCTGCTATCCAGGAGTGGTGTGCTGCCAATGACCTCTGCCTTAATGCCAGTAAGACAGACTCTCCTCATTGGCACACCAGCTCCCTCCTTTCCTGTAGCTCTCTGGCCAGTCTCTCTTGGCCCTCTTCCTGTTGCTACCTGCAAGGATAAAAACCTCGGGGTCATTTTCAACTCTACACTCTCCTCACATCTCCGACGTCTCTAAGAAGTCACACTACCTGCTACACCTTCTCAGAGGTATTCTTCCTTTCCTCTCCGCCCCTCAGAAACTCACGGTCTCCAGAGCTCTGGTTCTCTCTAGGCTGGACTAATGTAACCGCCGCTTTCTAAATCTGCCCGCTTCTACTCTCCGCCCTCTGCAACTTATCCAGAACAGGACTGTGAGACTTGTCTTTGGCCTCAAGCCCAGGGATCGGATCTCTCCAGGACTGAAATCTCTGCACTGGCTCCCAGTGGCTGTGAGGATGAAGTTCAAAACCCTCTGCATCGTCCAAAAGGCCTTCTGGGGCCTGGGCATCAACTCTCTCTTCCTAAATACCTTCCTTCGCGAGCTCTTTGCTCATCTGCCTTAAACTCCCTCAGGGTCAGTCGCTTCTCCAAGCAACAAGTTGGTGGTAGATCTCTCTTCGGCTGCGGCCTCCCTCTGGAACAGCCTCCCTGAAACTGGAGTAGAATCATCTTCGGTTCCGGAAGCTCCTCAAAACCTCTCTCTTTGCCTCCACTTTTTCTCCTGCTCTCCCTTGCGAACTTCCAGGCTGACACTGAAACTGCACTGGCTACCTGGCCACCCTCTGATCTCAGGCCCAGGTCCCCTCCCCCGCCAGACGTAATCCTGCACAGCCTCCCTAGGAACCCCCGCACTTGGGACTGTTGTCTGTACCCTACAATCCCACCACCAGCACTTGACACCTGATGTCTGCACTTCCCCTTGCACCTACCACTTGCTGGCTGTACTTTACTTATTGTTATTCATTTCCCCATCCCATGTACTGCCCAGTCCTCTTCCCCTTCCCGCCGCACTTCTCCTTCCCTTGCGCGATCTGAATGACACCTGGCCTTGTAGGATCGTTGTCTGTCTTCCCACTGTTCCTCCCCCCTCCCTTGCCTCGTCTAGCCTTGAAACACTGGTGTATAGGCGCGTTATAAATGCCATATCATACCTCCTCACCAGGCTCACCTTCAAGCAACAGGTTGCGTAGCACTGCTTGGCCGACTCTGGACTCTTCCCTGGAATCCCTGTTGACACAGTAGAATTTCGTGAAGGTATGCGTAGACCGTCACGTAACAGCCCTGCAGATGTCCAGTAGGGGTACACCAGACAGGAACGCTGTTGTCGCAGCGATAACTCTGGTAGAAAGGTCTCTCTGACAGCCAAGCAGCGGTCACTTTGCCAACCGGTGACAATGAGTGATGCAGCAGGAGAGCCACCTGGAGATGGAAGCCTTCGACAAGGCCTTCTCATGGTTCACAGGACCAAAGTTCACAAAAAGCTGAGAAGTCTTCCAGAAACTCTTGTGCAGGCCACATAGAACTTCAGCGCTCCAGCAACAGCCAGCGTGTGTAAAGTCCTTTCAACCGGCAACAAAGGCGTCGGAAAAAAACACAGGCCTCACCAAGTGTTCGATGAGATGAAATTCCGACGGAACCTTGGGGGTGAAGGAGGGGTGCATCCGCAGCACCACCCTTGTCTAGTGGACAGTCAAACAAGGCAGCTTGCAGGACAGGGCCTGGATCTCACCGGAGCCAGGCACTTTGTAAAGACTCTTAGGCGGCAACTTCAGTCCAAAGGGGAGAGGCTTGAACTGGTAGTGCTTCCCTTGTACAACGAAGCGCAAGAACTTGCACTGTTTTTCGCGGATGGGGACGTGGAAGTAAGCGTACTCTAGATCCAACAACAACAAAGTCTCCCTCCTCCAGTTGGCTCAGCATGTGCTGCAACGTGACCATCCTGAATTTCTGGAACTTGATGTGCTTGCCGAGTCATCGTAGATCGAGACCTGGTCTTCTTTCTTACCAGAAAGTACCTTGATTAAACTCCGGAGCCCCGTGGTCGCTTCGGAGCCAGCTCCATCGCCCCTTTTCTTAACATGGGCCGAACGTACAGCAGCAGCCAAGGGATGTTTTGTTCCTGCCGGGCAACCAGTGGTATTTGCAGACACTTTAGTTGCAACTCTAAAGTGTGTCCGTGGGCGATAGCGTCCAGCAGCCATCGATCAGTGGAGGTTTTTTCCCCACATGCTGACTAAGTCCGCCAGCCGGCCTCCCACCAGGAAGCAGGGGCCCGACGTTTTGGATGGTTCAGTCCTGCTTGGAGGCCGGTGCGCTGCCCTGGGAGCCTAGGCGATGACTGGCCACCCCCAAAGCCATTGACACGACCCCTGTAGGCTTCCTGGGTCATGGAATGGGAGGGTTGGCGGTAAGAGGACGATCCACTGGTGAAAGTCTTCAAAGACCTACCAGACTTCCCTCCAGAAGGATAAAAGGTGGTGTTGCAGTGTGCCCAGGGCCCAGGCCATCTCCGTGTCAGTCTTGATGGACTGGAGAGATTCATCAACAGCCTTGCCGAAGAGGTTGTCCCCGTCAAATGGCATTTGGAGGAGCCTCATCGGAACGTCTTGTCTGAAGTTGGTGGCCTTCAGCCAGCCACGACGACTGAGGCAGACTGTTTCCCATCTGGTGGAACCCTGTGTCCACAATGTCCAGTGCTACGGTGATGGCGTGGTCCAACGCCACCTCGCCTTTCTGAAGGATCTCCATTGCCTTGTCCTCGAGTAGGAAATCCAGGATTGGAGCCATCTTGTACCATAGCTCCCAGTTGTACCTGTCCAGGATCGCTAAGGCGTTGGCCGCCTTGACTTTCGTTGGTGCGGAGTAAATGACCTTCTGTCCGACGGCGTCCAACTTTTTCCCCACGCCATCCAGGGGGACAGAGGCAGACGACAACTGTTTGGATGATTTCTTCCTAGCCACAGCAGACACCACTGAGTCGGCAATGATTGTGACCGCAGACATTTGGGTGCAGATTCCAGCACCCAGTATCTTTTCTAGCTGGCCCCTCTTCCCAGACGTCAGACCTAAACCGTGCCAGCCCCTCATCCCAGACGTCATGCAGGAGCGGTACCAACAGAATGGTCTTCCTTTTCGCCTCTCGGCGTCGATACAGTAAATCCTCCTCTTCTGGGGTGAGTTTGAAGAGTTCCAATGCCCGGGCAATCATGGAGTAGAAGGAACCCACTTCGTCCGGTGCAGAAACCCTTGGTGGCGGATAGATTCTGCCGCTGTCAGTATCAGCCGTCGCTGTGTCCGTCCCAGTGTCCCTAGGGGGCGGGGAGGTAAGGGGGGGGGGCAATGCCAGTTGGAGCAGAGGCGTAGGGTGTCTCCTCCTTTTCTTCAGCAGTGGTGGCCCAGGTGTCAACAGGGTCGTCGCCGATGGTGTTGCTGGGGGTGACATCAGCACCCTCTTCTGAATCTCCGACACCAGTGTCTGGCGGGTCAAGAGAATAACATGCGACTGATCTCTGGGAGGTGCCTGGGGAACAGGGTCGCTGGGCCCAGCGTCCATGTCCTCGTCCCCATCTTCGACATCTCCGGCGGGCATCTCTTTGGTAGTCGTGCCCTGGAGCACTCTCATTCCCCCCCCCCCTTCTTTGGTTCTGAGGGGTAGGAATCGGGCTAAAGTCCGGCATCCTCTTCTCCAACGGTTTGGCAGACGCCTCCCACCTGGGAGGAAGAGCCACCCTGGCCACCACTGGGGTAGCCTGGACCAGGTCAGCTCTCGCCTTCGAAAGAGCAGCAGCAACCATCTCGAAGGAGGATGATTTGGCCTGCACCACCTGGGCCTTGACTGGCAGGCTGGACGCCTTGTACTTCTTGGCCTTCTCCGGCTTCTCTCAGCTTCCCCGGGATAGCCGACATCCTTTTTGACGAAGAAATGGAGCAATGGCTGGTGATCGAGGCCGATTGATACGATGAACGTGCCCAGACCGTCGCGGGACCAGCTTGCGCAGCGACTCCGACGGAAGCAGACTTGCAGTGCTTGTCCTCGACTTGGGCCCCCACGGATGGAGCACCCTGAAAGGACTTCGAAGCCTGCTCTGGTTGGCTGGATCTGGATGAGGCCTGCTCCTGTGGCCCACACGGGGTAGAGACCCTGGCCACCAGTTGAACGTGCAGATCCTTCATCGTGCACTTGGAAAAGCCACAGCAGATCTTGCAATCTTCCTTGTGCATCGGGTGAAGACAAAGGCACTGGGAATGCTGGTTGTCCGTGAAAACATTCTGCATACCAGCTTGTGCAGAGCTTGAAGAAGGAAGCCCCGCCCTCCTCCTCCTACGACATGGTATAGTCCTGATGGACTTCTGGAAACTTCCAAGAAGAAAACACTCGATTTTTGCCCTTGAGGGGCAATGAAAGTTGATGAAAAACAGGTCCCTGTCAATCGGATGAGTAAATGATGGAGCACACAGGCTCGATTGAACAAAATAGGGGTTTCCTAGCTAAAAAAAGCGTGAAAAACACAGAAAGCTCTAAGAGTGAAACACGAGGAGTCCGAACACTTGAACGGGCAGTAAGAAATCTGAAGATGGCTGCCAGAGGAGGGGCGTAGGGAGAGGGCAGTCATTGGCTGGGGGCAGTATGACCCAGAGCCCAGTGATTGGTTTATAGGAGAAAGACAGTTTATAAACGAAAATGAAGCTGATCTTTTACCAAGGATTGCCTTCCTGACGACCGGGAATATTTATGAGCATGTGAATCCATGCCAGACCCCATGCTGGAGAACAGGTATTTTACCCCTTACTCCACGAATGTCTAGAGGAGTCATGATACTTCTACATAAGACCCTAAAATGTGTGGGAAAAAAAAGACATTGACATCGAGGGGAGGTACGTGGTGGTTCATTGCGTCCTTGAAGTAACTGAATTAGTTATTGTAAACACATAAGGCCCAATGTTGCCCCCCCTGAGTTTCTTTACCTTACTGGAGGGATCATATCCCGGTACTGTGGAATTCTATATTGTGGGGTCGAAGGGAGCGTGGACATGAATCTGATCCTAGATTGTTTACTAGACAGAACAAATGTGGCACCCAGGCCCCAACCCAGAGCTGCCCGCCGACTGCTGTCCCATATACAATCACTAGCCCCATTTTAAACCTTTTGAGTTGACCTTAACTCACCTGCAAAGGCCTCTCAGCTTGTGCTTCTTCAAGGTGGCTCCTCTTGAGCTTCTGGGATTATCTACTGAACTACTATTTTAAAAACTGGTTCTAAGAAGAGTGCACCAGAACTTTTAACTGATCCATTGACCTTGCCTGTCCTGGCTCCCAAAAGTCCCCCTTCTGAGCCTATTGGCTTTGGGAGTGCTTGGTCCCTTAAAGGTTTTCATTTTGGAAAACTATTATTGCTGGGATAAAATACTGCCTACATCCCTCTAGAAGAATCTAGCCATTTTAGTACTTACAAAGTAATTTCCGATCTAACTTTTCCCTCCTTGAAACTCAATATTGTAATGGTAATCACAAATCAGTGCTAATACGGCCTCAAATGACATCACTCAGTGTGCTGGAATGGGTTTAGCCTAAGAAAAGTTTACTCACCTACTTTATTGATCCTGTTTAATTGAATCCTAACTTTGGGATTAATGTTACTATTAGTTGCCGCTTTTTAAAGATGGCCTAAATATCTGTGTGTATATATAAATAAGGTTCCATGTCATTTCATCGCGGGATGTTTCTTCGCAGGGTTTTTTACCGCGATTTCTTTTTCGACAAAAACCCAATAAATTTCCCCCCCAAACCCTTGATTTTCTAAAAAAATGCGATTTTTTTTTCCACAAAAAAAAAAATTGCAGTAAAAAAAACCAGCGAAAAAACATCCTGTGACGAAAGGACGTCGTACCATAAATAAATATGTTTACTATAACTAAGTGTATAAGAGTTTACTTGGATACCTGTACTTACGGATTTCATTGTACAGCTCACATTACCCCTCTTAAGATAAGCCTGGCTGCTCAGACACTAGCAGCTTGTGTAGTACAGGCGTATTTTAAAAAGGTGGGTTACATAATACCAAGAGAAGTATTGTACAGTCCCACAGCAGTTGGACTCTACAAATTCTTACCTAACAGGAGCGGAAAACGAAAGGAAGCTTGAGAAAGCATTTTAAGGAAATCAGAAAGAAGGAAAATGTGCTAACGGTGCAGGAGGAAAGTAAAGACATTTAAAGTGTGTGAAAGTGTGCAGAGACACGGGAAGAAAACGAACAGGGGCAAGTGCAAGTGTGCACGTTAAAGAAAAGAGTGTGCCAAAGGCACAAACCCGATAGAAAAAAGCAGAGGACGGTGCAAGAGTGCACGAGAAAGTAAAAGAAACAAAGGAAAGCAAGAAAGGGGTAGAAGAAGCACCTGAAGGTGTGATGTTGAAATGAAAGAGCAAGGAATAAAGAGGGGATACCGATCAGAGTGGTCATGCCAAAGAGAAGCAAACAACCTGGCGTTAAGTTTCTGATTATACACGTGAAATGTGTATGAATGAACTCAATATAAAAAGGAAAGGTAAATCCTGACAGCTGAACTTGTGTTTGAATCCAAGAGGGGCCTAAACTTGGGGAGAAACTGTGCTTATTTCTTTTTGGTTGCGTTTTGGAACTTGTTCGAGCTAAAGCTTGGAGAAGGGAATCCCAAGGAATTTAAGACATTTGAAAGTGTAACACTGCATCAAGAACTATGGAGAAGGTTCGATGAACAGTTCGTTGTTGATAGAACTCATTTTTTTGAAGCTGACCTCCCCACACCTGGTGAGAAAGTCTCCTGAAACCAACCTTGCTTTCCAATTTTTTGTTGAACCACTATTTGTTCCTTTTTGAAGACCTCCTAATACATTTTTGTAAAGAGTGAGGGCAAGCATAAGTTAGACACAGACGAACTATTGTTTTGGACTCTCAGACATGGAAGGTCCTTAGGAACATCAGTTAAGGTAACCATCCCTTTAGAGTTCGGGCCAGCTAGGCATTACACCAATCTAAGAACCCTAGTAAGACATGCATTACTCACCGGAATAGCATTTCTGATGATTGTATTTGCTTAGATTCACATGCTGTGCATATGGCCCGACATCCAGTGGTAACCGCAGAGTATTGCATCTCGTCTTTCGGGGAACGCAAGGGGACGTCGGCATAGGCATGTCTAACACTATCCCTATCGTGACGTGTGTAGTACCCAAAACCCCTCAAGCTTTGAGGTCCCTCAGATTGTTTTTTTCCGTCCAGATAACTGGCCACCCTATAGCAGAGCTCTTACTAGACACAGTGTTCATCTTTACTGAATTGTCGGTTTATTCCCAGTGAAGTCACTTCGCAAATAAATACATCTTCGACGAAGACTACGGGGGAATCGCCTATGGCTGTGGATTTCGGCGCCTAAGATCCGGTGGCCGGATTGTCCATGTGGTCGGGCCCTCTGGCCGACCTATACAGTAGGGAGTGTGGGGTCGGGGTGGCCATATTGTTAATAGGTCTTTCCTCCTTTCCCCTCTTTTCCCTTTCGGTCTGGTCATCCTTGCCTTTATGCTAGGACTCCTTTTAGATTCTGCCTTAAGTGTAGGATCAGATATCCTTGGAAGGACGAACACAGGACGTGTAACGCCTGTCTCCCCCTAGAGCACGACGAGAAGCAGTGTGCGGCGTGCAAACTCCTTCGGCCTAAGACCCTTAAGGAGCGCCGTGTAAAGCGGTGGGCCACGTCAAGATGTTTAATGTGGTTGTTGAAATATTGGGGCATCTGGGCTTCCTTGGAATTCTATGATGTGTCTTTTTTGTATTATGTCTAACACTCTATTTGTCTGTGGTCATTTGTTGCCAGTGTTGTAAATACTACTGCACGTTGACCACCACTTGCCGCAGTTGGACGGTTGGTGTCCTTGGAAGTCAGGCTTGTTTTTGCTGCCGGCCCCTACAGGAGGATGTTGTTTATCGCCTTTTTGGAGCTTGCTTGTAGTCGTTTTGGTTGTATCGGTACGCCCGGCGATAACCCTGGTTGTACATCTGAATACGAGGCTCTCCACTGGTATACCTTCTGCCTCTATTAGTCGCCGAAGAGTGACCCGAGACTCCTCGGAAGGAGCAAAAAGTGCATTTTACAGTCAGTGTGGTAAACGATCTTGCTGTCATTTTAGGACAAAAAAGCCAGGTCTAGTGCCTTTGATTGAACATTTGTCCTGAAATCTGTGCATTTTAACCAGGCCTTTCTCCGTTGTATGACGCCATTACTGATTTGTTTAAAACCTGTTTCCACTATGTCGACTGCGATGTTGATTGCATGATTGGAGGAGTCTTCCCCTTGTAGGATATTCAGGGTCTGCTCTAATAGCAGCATCATCATGTTTAACATCTCACAGTCGTATCTCTAGATCATGGCCACTGAATTTGCCACTTTTACTTTTGTGGCGCCTTTGGCCAGAATTATCTTGCCAAAATCATCTGGTTTTCTGTTGTCGTCAAGTGGTACTGTGCATTTCTGACCTTACCAGTTAGTAGCAGCAGCAGCATGCAGAAAATCTGAGTCGGGGGTTGGTTGGGATGTAAGGCATTTCGGCACACCTCCGGCACCTTAAATGTCTTCTACAAGCTGCCTTTTAATGCTGGTTCTGAGAAGGGTTTTCTCATAACAGCCCTTCTTCCCAAACATGGTCTAGAATGGGAATAGAAGTAACCGCCTTACTGCGCTTGTGTATTAAATCGAAAAGGAAACAATCCTTTTTCTGCTCCGATTGCATTAGGCCAAACTTCTCACATGCCTTTTGGATCGTATTGTGAAATGCTATTATGTTTTCGGGTGGAGACTGACGCAGCGATTCTTCAGAGTCTTGGTTTAGACCCAATTCCGTGTCCTCGCAGTTATCGAGCTGCAGTGAATTAGAGGTGTCGGTGTTGCTATTACCTCCCTCATCATCTGTGGTAAAGGATTGACGTTGTCCCTCCTCCCGACTGTATGGGGAATGTTGTGGCTTGGGGAATCCCCTCATGTTCTAGTGGGACTGCTGGTCCTGTTCAGTCGCGTATGCCTCATAGGCTTGATAGGCGGTTCTCTTTGTAGCAAGGTTACACACTTGGTGGGTGTATTGGGCCTTGGTTAATCTGCCTGGTTCCTTGGAGCTGCTCTGTCAGGCAAGGGCCTGGCGCCTCGTTGGGTGCTGTAGGTGGGGTTGTTTCACTGGTAGCCTAGTGTCCAGTTGTTGAAGCAGAGTCTGGAGAGTAGATAAAACCTGTAATAACAGGAACTGTGGGTGGAGTAAAGGTTCTGTTGGCTGGGGAGGGGCAGTTAGCGCCTCCAACGTCTGCTACGGTAACACTTGTAACCTTGGTTCCACAGGCGTTTCTCGTTGCGAATATTGGTCTCCCTCAAAGGACTGGGTTAGTATTCCTGTTCAAATTGAGGGGTAGTTTACACCTGTACAACAAGGCCCAATAGTTATTAGAGTCCTCTATTGGCTCTTGTTCCTTTTTGTCTCAAGACTTGTGTTTGTGCTTGAATGTTTCCAATTTTCCTTCAGTTTTCCAGATTTTTGATATTTTCTGCGTGTACATGGACGATGATGCTCTAAACTCCTTTGTTGCCCCCTGTTGACAGCACGGACAGGATAGGGGTTGGTGAATTTCCGTGTACCGTCAATGCTGCCGTCAACGTTGTCCAGATTTCCGTGGACAGATCGACGGAGAAGCAGTCGACCCAGTCGACGGAAAGGTCTTCGAGGACATGGTTGAAGACGATAGTTTGATGGCCTTCGACGATGAAGAGGTTGACAATGGCTTGTGCTGAGGAGGAATATAGTGCCGTTGGCTAGTTTTCAGGATTCATTGCCCTCGTCTCATCGTTTTTGCCCTCGGCGGGCCCCTAGTTAGCAAGGTTGTCGCCAGACGGACAGATTGTTCAGTGTTTCCTTATTTTTCCTCTTCAAGGAAGCAGAAGACATACTCTCCTCTGACCTGCCCCCTCCCCCCCCATGAGATTTTGGCCTATCTGTTCTGTCCTCCACCACACTTCTATAGGTACCTGCCCTCATTTAGCCAAAAAGCTAGCCTCCTGTTCTCATCCTTGAGGGTTATTGTGCTACAGGTAGCACACATTTCACAATCCCCCTGAATGGGAGTTGGATAGAGACAGTATGTACATTCTGAATGCTTGCCTCCATCATACACATTCTTTATTCCACATGGCGGTCATGCCGCGAAGAGAGCTTTTAGTTTTTCTTCCATTATTATGAAAGTGAGAAAACACATCTGTTCAGATGGAACAAGTTACCCACATGTAACTATTGTTCTACCTTAGGGCACTAGATTGTAAACCCAAGACTTTATCTGGGATAGTAAAAAATCCTTTTTCTAGCATTGAATATGTCTGAGATTCATCTGTCGTGTTCATAACACTTACATTTTTTTATAAATGTTGGCCGCTAGTTGGCATTAGAATGTACATCTACATTCCCTGTTGGGACAGTAATTATACATATCATTTGAGTTTTTTACAACATCTGTAAGTAATGTTTTGGATTGAGAACATGTTGAAAGTTTTGAATTCATGATTTTGATCACAGTGCAGTATGACACTTTTCTTGATACATTACATATATCCACAAATCGCGGTGAGATTACCCACACCCTATAACATCTTGTAGTTTTATTAGCTATACCCTTAAACTCCTGCCTATTCCGCTATCCTAAAAGCTTGGCACCCCATATTTGGGCTGGCCACAATAACGTATTCTGATGCATAAATAGGGGTACATTTATACCCCATTGTAACCCGTTCCTTCTTATGTACTTCTTTTCACGCTATTCAACAAGGGTATTCCGCATACTTTTGTATTCATAATACAAATACATTTTCGGCACTTACATCCGTGTTTGAGTTCGTGGACGTTCATTCGCGCATGCGCAAGTGACGTCATGATTTCGTCTGACGCCGCCGACGCATGTACGAATTACGTCATAGCCGTCATCAGTATAAATACACGGCCGTGTATAGGTAGGCTCATTCAGCCGCGGTTCCTCACCGCATCTGGACACCTCCCAACTTGCCTGTTACAGATCTAGTAAGTATTCTCTTCAGCCAACGCTATTTGGCTTTCACCCAGTAACTTTTAGCATACTTAGATACTTGAACCAACTATCAGTCTTTGTAGATTGAAAGTTTTTTTCAAGAAGCCTGCTTCCCTTACCTGTTCAGAGATCAAGTGATCTAGTGATCTTACTTCCGACAGTCTTCAACTGACATAACCATCAGTATATGCTTTATCTTGCATCTTCTGGTAAGATGGCAACTTACTTCTCACGCCGCTCTAACATGCACACAAACCTCTAATTTGTGCACTAACTCCCCTTCTTCACATTAAATGTATTTTCATTTTTTTGATTATACCACACTGAACGCATGGGTATTACTTATAAAGCCACCTTTGGCATAAAAATGTATACAAATATCAAATCTGTGTTTGAATCTCATACCACTAAAATGCTTACACAGTGGAAATTCATTCCACATTAGTACCCACTCTCAGAAGGTTGAGTTACTATTGGGGCACAAATGACAGGATGTTTTGTTAAATAAAAAGCACAAGTGCTACTTTAATGGTTACTATGATTTCTCGGATTGGATGTTATATTGATTTACAAGTTGGTTTAAACAAACACTAATATTTTGTTATATGTAATTTTCCTTTCTGTAGAATTTAATTGTTGAAATATGCTGCCCCTGATGAAGTGTGTTCATTACTCGCTACCATTGACAAATGCAATCCATAAGGATCCCTGTAGGATCCATGACCTCATTTTTTAACAATCACGCAATTGCCAGACTTTGCCCCCATCATCCTAACCCTCATCAACGACTTTATGTGCAGCGGAAGAGTCTAAGCTTATTTGAAATCTGCATACATGAGACCTTTGCTTAAAAAGCTCAGACCTTACCCATATGACCCAGCTAGCTATCGTATCTCAAACAACCCTTTCATCTGGAAACCGGTGGAAAAATTATAATATCGTCAACTCTGGGATTTCATCAAAACAAACCAACTCCCGATTGTGGCACAGCACAGATTAAGACCTTTTAGGGGTACATAATCTCCTCTGTGCTTCATCAGTGATACACTTAAAAACAATGCGGATGAAAGCTCACAGTGCGCTCGTCCTGCTAGGCATCTCAACCGCTTTTGAAATATTTAGTCACATGATCCTCTAAAGACTGGAAGACTGATATTAAAGACACCACTCTACACTGGATCACCTCCTTCCTCACTGGTAGAACAGAAAATATCTTCGGCCCTTACAATTCCAAGGCACATCGACTTACCTGCGGAGTACCCGAAGGAACCACACACTCACCTTTACTTTTCAACATCTACATGACACCCCTACTAGACATTAATAAACCTGTTATCGCCTGCTACAACTATGCAGATGCTAAACATTCTACGCATTTGTGAACCACCCATCACCAAACATCATTGAATGATTTGCACAAGTGGATGCATAGATGACCGCAAACAGACTAAAACTCAACCCTAACAAAACAGAACTGACACTTGTAATCCTACAGGTTTTAACTGCATCACAATCCCTTCGCCCGATGAGCTGCGACCTTGCTCAAAACAGTCAGTCCATAGAAAGGAATCTGGGAATGACAAATGGACAACACCCTGAATCTTGATCCAGAGGTTAAAGCCATCGTCAGAAGAGGTTTGTTCCAGCTGCACATACTAAGATTCATGTTTCCTTACATTCACTCACAGGGTCAAGCCCATAATTTCTCTAATACTAGCTTAACTATGCAAACAGACTATCTCCCAGAATGCCTAATGAGGAAACTTCAGAGAGACTACTTTTCAGAATTAAGCCATTTCAACACATCACACCAGCATTACGTATTCTCCACTCACTATCCATCAACAAAAAGGGTTGGTTTTCTATTTCAGATGCATGTTTCAACACTGCACTCCTTACAGAAAACCTAGGTCCAGCAATACTGCACTACTTTAAAAAGAAACGTCAAGAACTACCCAGTTCTAGCCACAAAACTGTGGAACACCCTACCCAAACCTCTACACCTGGAAGTGAAGAATCTGACTTTCAGGAAACCACTCAAGACTTGACTTTTCAAGCAACCACTTTGAAATAAATGAAAAATAAAAGCAACTGATAAAAACTGTACACCAGAAGATTGGGCTAATTTACAACATGCAATTTTCAAAGCTCTTGGGACTACAATCTTTGGAAAACCGACACTTGTCTGCACCTTAATCTCAGTGAAATTTGCCAAAATCAATTTTTCAAATCTGGCCTGGTGGACAGATTTCTGGACATTACCCTAGTTATAGTGAACAGCAGAACTTGGAGGTTAGCCAAACCCAATCAAGGTAAGAGTGGAGAGTGGTCAGGTCTTAGTTTCAGGAGAGGCGAGTGGGGTCAGAGGTCCACAATGAGTCCACACAGTGAAATACACAAATGATTTATTATAGGCCCAGAAACACTAGAAAATTGAATCGAGCACGTAATGCTACACACAACATATACATAGTCAGCTTTGGTTTGTAGAAACGCATACAATTCACAATTCACTTAAACACCTCTAAGGAAGGTTATTATGTAACACCCTAACTTTATGAGCCCAATCCCCAAGTTGAATGGGGCCCTGGGCCCAATAGTCACAAAGTTTCTCTAGGAGAGGGGAGGAGACAAAGTTAAGAAAAGGTCATTGTGGTGGTGAAAACTGTTCCAGAAGACCTCAAGGATGTTACAGGTAAGTAAGATACTTTTTCTGCCTCTTAGAACAACTTTTATACTAAACGTTTAAAAAGCGAAGAAATGGAATGAATACGTTTTTCACAAACTGTATTATGGGGGAGATAGAGACTTCTGGATGTATTCAGATTACTCACTGCCCTTACTCCGATTTTCCCAAGTGACTTGGCAGGTCGACTGGGGGGACTCTGGAGATAGTTTTCCTGCCATTGGATCCATTCGAAGATCCCCAGGTGCTGTGGCTGCAAGGAACATTCTGGTCCGGTCGGTTAAGGGAGTTTTTCTAAGGTCCTACTGGTAGTAAAACTTTAGTAAACTAGCCCAGTGGTTTGTAGATCTCCAACTCTTAGTATCAGCCTGTACAAACTCAGGACCTTGGTAGAGTGGCAGAGCAGTCAGGCTTATTTTAAGAGGAGGATGTGAGCTGTAGACAAGTACACTGAACCTTAGACATGCACACTAAAGAGACTCTTACACGTATAATTTATATAAAAGAACAAGTTACTTTCTTACCTGGTAACGTTCTTTCGATGGGATGTTCCAACGACGTATTCCATATCTATGACATGTATTCACCACAGCTGTGCTGCTTCGGAAACTTTTTTCGGCGTCTGCGTCCTGCGTCGATGCGCCGTCGTCGAGGACCTCCTCCGACGTCCGACGTCATCCGATGTGATAAGTAGGACGCACGACGCCCGTAGCCTCAGTTGTAGTTTTTTCCCCCAGAACGTGTGACACTAGCCAACTGCCAGTCAGACACAAAGCCTTGCGGAACGTAAGCTGCAATCGCAAAGAAATTCTGCAGCGGGGAAGGCAGGGCGGGAGCGATATGGAATACGTCGTCGGACCATCCCATCGAAAGAACGTTACCAGGTAAGAAAGTAACTTGTTCTTCGAGGGGATTGGGTCCTCCGACGTATTCCATATCTATGACAGACTCCCAAAGCAGTACCAGAGCAAGGAGGAGGGAAAGAATTTAGAATCAAAATTTAGAATAGCCAATCAAATAGCAGAGCAAAGGACCGCCTTGCCAAAAGGCCAGATCCTGTGCTCGGATGGAATCAAGGGAATAGTGACGTACAAATGTATGCACTGAAGCCCAGGTGGCCGCATCACAGATGTTGCGAATAGGAACACCCCTCTGCAGGGCAGTAGATGCAGCCATACCCCTGGTAGAATGGGCCCGCAAGCCAGCAAGAGGTAGCACTCCGAGATGGCCAAAATAATCCAGCGAGACAAAGTCTGTTTCGTCACAGCTTGCCCTAAACGCTTTCCAGCGTAACCAATAAAGAGTTGATCGTCCACTCTGACCCGGGACATGCGTGAAACATAGAAGCTTAAAGCTCTCCTAGGATCAAGCCTATGGAGCCTCTCCTCTTCCTACCAGGATGCGGAGGAGGATAGAATGCCGGAAGAACAACCTTCTGGGCCAAATGAAATTCCGTCACTACCTTCGGAAGAAAAGAACGACGAACTCTAAGAACAACCCTGTCCTTGTGAAATAATACAGTGAAGGGTGGCTTAACTGAAAGTGCCTGTAACTCACTCACTCTGCGAGCGGAAGTAACCGCAACTAAAAACACAGTTTACAGAGTTAACAGCCTCAAAGGGCAAGAATGTAAAGGCTCAAACGGAGCACCCATAAGAAACTTAAGAACAAGGTTTAAATCCCAACCGGGCACCAGGAAAGGTGACGGAGGGAACACATTAGTGAGCCCTTTCAGAAACTGAGAAATTAAAGGGATTTTAAAGTAAGAACACTCTTCAGACGAGCGCTTAAAGATGGACAGCGCCGCCAGGTAACCTTTAACGGTACCCACTTGCAAGCCCCTGTGGGCCAAAGAAAGTAAAAAGGACAGAACCATGGGGATGTCACATGCAAAAGGATCCACATTCTGAACTCGGCACCAGTCGCAGAACTTACGCCAACGGCAACGGTAAAGAGACTTTGTTGCTGGCCTTCGGGCCGAAAGCAACACCTCCATCACGTCTTCAGGGAGGTCCCAATCCTTATACCTCAACCTTTCAGAAGCCAAGCGTGAAGGTTGGAGGATCTGACCTCTGGATGGAGAACCTGACCCCCCCTCCTGTGAGAGCAGATCGTCTCGGTAGGGAAGACGACGCGGAGGGCAGATGGACAAGTCCAGAAGGTCCGGGTACCACGTCCTCCGAGCCCACGCCGGAGAAATGAGGATCATCCGGGAACCGAACTTCCGTAACCTCCGCAGCACTTGCGGGATGACGGGGACTGGAGGAAACGCGTACAGCAGCGGGAACGACCACTGCACCACGAACGCGTCTCCTAAGGCTCCTTTTGGAGGAAATTCCCGCGAGCAAAACCTTTCGCACTTCCGGTTGACACTGGAGGCGAAGAGATCCACTTGAGGGGTCCCCCAAAGGGCAAAGATCTCCAGGAGAATCTCCTGAGCCAACTCCCACTCGTGAGAGATCGTGCTCTGCCTGCTCAGAGCATCCGCCGTCACGTTTTCGTCTCCGGCCAGTTGAACTGCCGAGATCGAAACTTCCTGCTGGATGGCCCAGAACTCGAGCTGCATCGCCTCCCTGCACAGAGGAAGTGACCCTGCCCCCCCCTTTTTGTTGAGGTAGTGCATGGCCACTGTGTTGTCCGTCAGGATCAGGACACTCTTTCCTCGCACAGTCGGCAGAAAAGCCTTCAGGGCTAGCCTGACGGCCCTCAACACCAACAGATTGATATGGAGTCTGGACTCCGACGGAGACCAACGACCGCTGACTGTCAGCCCGTTGGCATGAGCTCCCCAACCCGTGAGGGATGCATCCGTCACGATCGTCATCTCCGGCCAGGGAAGCCAAAAAGGAGCCCCCTTCATTCAAGTTGCCTTTGACGGCCCACCACAGAAGGTCCCGGGCGACCGAGGGCGGCACCTGAACCGGGTCCGATATCCTGCCGGAGGACTGCGACCATTGCGTCTTGAGCGCCCACTGCAAAGATCTCATCCGCAGGCGAGCCTCTGGCACCAGAAGAATGCAGGATGCCATGAGGCCGAGCAGCCTCAAGAACTCGAACGCTGGGCGCGTCTGGGCATGCTGAAACTTGTGCACCATCTGCTGAATGTGAAGAGCCCTCACCTGGGGAGGAAAACACTGCCCCAGGGAAGTGTCGAGCACTGCTCCGATGTACTGGAGCCGCTGTGTTGGCGTCAAATGGGACTTCTTTAAATTGAGGGAGAAGCCCAGCCTGGGAAGGGAGTGGCAGGTGACGGACAGATGATCCAGGACTTGCTCGGGAGAGCTCCCCCTGATCAACCAATCGTCCAGGTAGGGGTAGACGTGAATCCCCCCTTGTCTGAGATGCGCTGCCACCACCACCATGAGCTTGGTGAAAACCCTCGGGGCGGAGGTCAATCCGAACGGCAGGACCCGAAACTGAAAGTGCGAGTCGCCAACCGCGAACCTCAGGTACTTCTTGTGCTTGGGATGGATCGGCACATGGAAGTAAGCATCCTTGAGGTCGAGTGACACCAACCAGTCGTGAAGCTGAAGGGCCTGGAGGACTTGAGAGAGAGAGTAACCATCTTGAACTTGTCCTTCCTGAGGAGTTTGTTCAAACCGCGCAAGTCCATGATGGGTCTCAATCCCCCGTCTTTCTTCGAAATCAAAAAATAAGGGGAATACCATCCCTTGTTCCTCTCCGCTACAGGCACCAGTTCTATGGCGCCTTTCTCCAGCAGGGCTTGAATTTCCTGCGCATGGAGCGGATCCGGACTCTGCAAAGAGGTTCCCCGGTGGAATGTCGCGAGGCCTGTGCCGAAAGGGAAGACAGTAGCCGTGGGTTATGATCTCCAGAACCCACACATCTGAAGTAATGGCGTGCCACTCTACAAGATGCTGCGCCAGCCTTCCCCCAACCGGCGAACCATGGGACATGGCCTCATGACTGAATGGGAGCGGCCGCGGCGTTACCTGAGGGCAAAGAGGCAACTGCCCGAGCGGCCTTGGCACCACGGGTACCCTGTCGTCCACCTCTGGTACCCCTGCGTTGGCCTCTTTGACTGCCAGCTCCTCTCGCTTTACTGAAGGACGAGTAATAGCGAAAGGAACCACCCCTCCACTGCTGTCCCCTAGGACGAAAAGGCGGAGGTTGGCGAACTGCAGCGCCCAACGACTTCGCTGCAGCTTTCGAGGTCTGCAACCTCTCAAGGCTCTCGTCAGCCTTGCTGCCAAAAAGGTGTTCACCGTCAAAGGGCATGTTGAGGAGCCGAGACTGCACATCAGGAGCAAACCCCGACTTCCACAACCATGCAAACCTGCGTATCACGGTGCTCGCCGCCATGGACCTACTGACGCATTCAGCTAAGTCCAAACCCGACTGAACGGACTCACACATGGTATCCTTACCATCCTGGACCATAGCAAGGAAACCATCCCGTTCGTCCCCTTCGGGAATATGTTCAGCCGCTAACGCAACACAGTTCCAGAGTGTGTGTGAAACGAGACAAGGCACAAATGGAGTTGGCCGCCTGAAGCGCCATACCACCAGAAGAAAACACTTTCTTCGCCCAGCCATCAAAACGTTTGTCGTCCCTATCAGGAGGGATGGTAGAGTACGACGCCTGCTTTGCCGGGGCCGTGGCCGCCTGCACCACCAAACTCTCCGGAGTGGGGTGCCTTGTCAAGTAGCAGGGGTCGCTACTGGCTGGACGGTATTTTCGCGACAAGGATCTGCCTACCGCCGGGAGACTCTCCGGAGCAGTCCAAGCCGCCGCCACCCTTCTCTGTAAAGCCATATGGAACGGCAGTACCGGATCAGTTGGGGGACCAACATCAAGGATGTCCGTCAGATCATCCTGCACAAACTCCCCTGGGGGAGCAGACCATCCCAAGTACTCAGAAACCCTAGCCATAAGGCGCCGGTACGAGGAATCGGCATGAGAGCCAGGCTCAGGCCTACAAAACTCCACCTCCAGAGAGGTGTCCAGTCCACTGGCATCATGCAGTGACTGTCTCAAATCGTCAAACTGACCATGGCCCGAGACAATTTCATCTGGAACCGGACTAGGAACCAGGCCATCAGAATCCTCATCCGCCTCTGAAATATAGTCCAGGTGGCGAAAAGAAGGCACCCGAGAGTGCTTGCTCTTAACCAGAGCCTTCCTAGGGGGTACTCCCGTGCCACAGGGTACCACCGACACGGAAGGCGTCGATGGCGTCGAGCGAATCGGCGCCGGTGTCGAGAGAACCGGCATCGGCGCCGAGAGGATCGGCGTCGACGTCGAGGAAATCTGCGTCGACATCAGATGCAGCGCCTCCATTATCGGCGGCGTCGACACAGCCCTCGAGGCCGGAGCCCCCGAGCGTGTCCCTCGACGACCTGAGCGTCGACGACTTCCTCGGAGCCTCGAGAAAGCCTGTCGACGCCTCAGACGTCGATGTCTTCCTCGAAGACCTCACAGGTGCACACGGTCTCGAACGCGTCGAGGACCGGGACCTGGAACGGGTACGTCGAGAACGAGTCCCCTTGTCCGAACGGGACCTCTCCCGTGACTCGTGCCGACCAATCTTGCGAGCGGTGTCTCTCGACCTCTCACGACCGACCCCACTCGGGGGCGCGGACGGCTTAGTACCCTGCGACTCATTTTCTTCCCGAAGGAAGCCCATTCCTCCGGCGTCGCACGGCTGGTGGGGTAAGCGTCGTGCCGGGAAGAGTCCTCCGAAGAGGACCTGGAAGACGACCGGTGTCGGCGCTTCCGAGAATGCCTCGAAGAGGCTGAGGAGTGGCGAGACCGACTCTTAGAAGGAGACCCACGAGACTTCCGACGATGACGCGGAGAGTCACCCCTCGAATCATCCGTCGAAAGCCCCGCAGACTTCGACTTCCTGGGCTTGGACACCCGACCTACCGACAACTTCTTCTTACGTTCGCGTAAGGCTTTGGACGTGAGCGACTGGCAGTCGATACAGTCATCCGTGTCGTGGGCCTCCCCGAGGCACCAGAGGCAGGCGTCGTGCGAGTCCGTTACCGACATCTTGGACCCACACTCCCTGCAATTCTTGAAACCCGGACGCGGGGTCGAAGACGAAGTAGAAGACATCTTCACACGAAGGATTTTCACAAAACGAACAGGTTCGAAGAACCGAGAAGAACAGAACTCTAAAGAGTCGAGGCGTGAACCGAGAATCACAAAGCAACACGTTCGCGGAAAAAACGGAACTGAGGCTACGGGCGTAGTGCGTCCTACTTATCACATCGGATGACGTCGGACGAGGTCCTCGACGACGGCGCATCGACGTCATCGACGCAGGAGCCGAAAAAAGTTTCCGAAGCAACACAGCTGTGGTGATTACATGTCATAGATATGGAATACGTCGGAGGACCCAATCCCCTCGAACTATATATTATACACAAACACACAGACACCCTAGAATCACTTTAAATACTTTAGACATTTATGCTAGAACTCTTCGGAATACTTGAGAATAGACCTCAAAGGACACTTTGTCTGTTCGCGGTTACATTTGTAGCAACATTCGAAAGGGAAAAGACAATGGTATCGTATTATCAGTTACTACGCACACCTGCGGTTTCTAACAGTTTATACGGTAATACATTTACTCTGCATTAACTCTGCAAAGACATATAGTTAAGTTACTTTAAGTGAGGAAAATTGTTAGTGTAACATTAGCCTGGTTCTAGAGAGGGTTTCTTTGCACAGCAAGTCCAAAAACGCAACCCTAGCTAAGTTTGGAGAGGGCTCAAAGTCTTGACAAGAAGCACAATACGAAGAGTGCCAGAGGATTTCTTCCAATCTCTACTGTTATAGAAGCAGCAAGTTAACAACTAACAAGGGAGACCGGTAAAAGGACTTGATGAAGGGACACAAGCAGCAGCGTGGACACCTCTGGGTGCACTCCAACGCTCCGGAGCAACTTCTTGGAATCAGGAAAGCAATACCTTTTTCCCCACAGTACCACCTTAGGTCTGAGGAAAATGCTTGTGCTGGATGCTCCGCGATGTTGCAGCTCTGGATCCGACCACCAGATTCCTTGGTCTGATGACTGAAGGCAGGACAATGGACAGGATCTCTAAGCAGCAGTCTAAGGGAGGACCTGGGGCACGACTTTCAGCAACTCTTTGGTTCACTGCGGTTTGGGCGCCTTTTCTGCAGCACCAACAAAGGAGACAGATTGTCCGGTCAATCTTCTTTGCTTCTTGCAGTCCAGCACTCTGGTGAGAGTCTTGTGAGAGCCTCTGGGTGAGTTGGATCGAATCCCTGGAGTGTTCTTATGAGTTCAGCAAAGGTTTTGACAGATTTGGCCTTTCCAAGATGATGCACGCAAATGAGCAGCTGGTCTCCTGGTACTGGGATTCTGCAGATCTGGAAACTCTTAGGACCTCAGGAGATGGCTCAATTCAAAGTTAGTCTTGGGACTGGTTGTTCCCACCAGCCAAAGGGAAGGTGTCATCCTCTTCAGATCTTCTCTGTCGCATAGAATACTGGGTCAGAACAGCAGCAGTCACTTCACGGTGTGGCAAAGGGTCTGCAGGAGTCTCTGGTAGTCTTCTTTGGTTACTTCAGCTTCCAGTATTTGACTTTGCTTTCACTCCAGAAGCCTCACGTTTTATCCAGTTCCAGCACACACTTCTCTGTAATCTCTCTCAGCATTTTACAGAAAGGGCCATTTGGCTGTCCATACAGGGCAGCCAGACCACCTGTGGGAGCTGGTCCTCTTCAGGCATTCTGGCAGACAAAGGTCAGGGGTGGGGGGTGAAAAGACTCCTCGCCCACTTCCCGCCTGCCCAGACACTCTGGAGCCTAGGCGGGGATACCCAAGGGTTCCGCCAAAGGCAAAACACACACGCACCTCCCCTCCCTGGATGGTAGAAGGGCTAACAAAAGGAAAACCATGCTAATAATAGCAAAAAAAAGAAGGGAGGCCCCAAGTTGGTGCTTGGGTGCCCCCATTGTGCACTACCGAGGCTATGGACACAGCCTGCGGTACAGAAATTACAATATTTGGTAGAACACGTCCACTGCCACCAGCCATAACTAGGAGATTGTCCATGTGACTAAAAAGGCACAGGAGTAGATAGAAGGGGGCCACTAGGCATCCCTTTAGCACTCCACTGAAGGTGGTGTGTGCCAATCTCTCAGAATATAGCGGTTTGGGAGAGATACAGAGCATCTCTCCATCCTTAAGAACTGTAGTTACTTAAGGATATAGAAACATGACCTTAAAGGAGGACCCTAAGGGTCATCAGCAAAACTGCCCATAAGGAGCTGTGTGCTGCAGTAGTCAAAACACAGATGCCTTTAAGAGCTAGGGAGCAGACAGACTCCATAGCAGAGGTAGAATACAGAGTTCCAAAAGACAGTGCCCATAGAATGAATGAGTTGAAAAAGGCTCCACCCATTCCGAATTTAAGGAAAAAGGTCCAGAAGTCCAAAAACATATTGCTGGGTCTCACTAGGAGAGGGGATGAAGCATAAGGATAAACCTCCCCAACAGGGACCAGGAGTGGAGTGCAACCCTTCCTGATTAAGGAAGCAGCAGGCACCGAGGCCAGGCTCTTCAAGACACTCTACCAGACAGGGTGTTAGGGAGAATTATCATAAAGGTGCCAATTCCTCCCACCTTAGAGCCCTCCAGCTCTTTTGCTAAAAGTTGGGACATTGAACTTTTTAATTTGGTTTGTTTTCTGTGTTTATTTCTTTGGTTATGGAGTTTTAGGCAACTCCATAGGCATCATCTTTTCATTTGTGTCACACAGCACCCTCAGTGCAGTGACACAGGGAAGCCTTTTAAATACCTTCTCTGGGATAAACTACTGTTTCCCAGAGAAAGTAAAGTGAAATTGACTTTACTAGTTTTTCCAAATTCCTAGACCCATCACACACTAACTTACAATAGAGTGCTGGAGGGGTTACTTATTAACCCCTATGTCTAGAGACTCATGTAGCAGTCAAATGCTACCCTTTCCTCTCGAAATGGCTAGTGGCAGTGGTTTTACAACTAATTTCCATGATTTCTCCCGACCGCGAACACCAGTAGCGGTAAATGGCGGGAGCCATGTTTTTCAAGATGGCATCTGTGCCCCCTTTGTTTAACCAGGCCCCAGTATTCTTTTTTTGCCATTTCTTTTTGGAAAGGTCCTTCTAGAGTTTGTCTTTGCGCCAAACCAGGTTTGGTCCCTTTGTTCCTAAGCCTTTGGCGGGCTTCAGGATAGAAGACCGCATCTGGCGCCCGAGTGTCTGGGGTGGACAGGAAGTGAGGGAGGTGCCCGAAACTCCCTGTGCTTAGTCTCCTAGGAGACCCAAATGCACTCTGGAGTGATTGGCTGGCTGAGTGTCCGGCAAGGATAGCCACCCTGCTGGGCGAGTGGCAGCTAGGCTGGAACGAATGGGAGGAAACTGGATAAAAGGCGAGTCTCTTGGCTTGAAGGCAGAGTCGACCACTGGAACGAAAGAACCGAAGACAAGCTGGAAGAGTATGGCTGCTGCAACTACTGGACCGTTGTGGTTTGCCTGGTGAAGCACAGCTACAGGTACGAATCGCCAAGTTCATCTCAACAAAGAAGCCCTTCAAGGACAACTTCTCCCTTTGAGTTGGTGGGACCAATCAACTCGTAAGCCACCTGGATACCATCCTTGGAGCTGGTTTTATTTTCCTCAGAGTGCAGGAGGAAACCGAATAGCTAGGGAGGAGGACACCAGTTTGTGTGCTTGACTACAGCTACCGGAATTGAAGGTTTGCCTTTGACAGCTTTTTGACCAGTCCCAGTGCAGCGCAGGAGTATCCCAACATCCTCCCTCTTATCCCTACGACTAAGGCTCACAAACAGCAAGATCTGCAGGAACTGCCAGGAACAGATGTCTTCAGCTGCATCTTTTTCTTCATTGTAAGGTACTGTGAAAACCCGACAGAAAACTTACCTCTCACTGCGAAAGTGCTTGAAACTTTGTCAACTTGCAGGCCTACTCCGCTTGTGACCCAACATATGAATCTTTCTTTTATGAACTACTTCTGAGAACTTTGGCAAAGACTTTTCCGTTTAACTTCCAGAACTGCTTTATCCTATACAAGACTTTACCCATTGGCTTTGGCCTAACCTGTTTCATTGAATCGGCTCCTCTGGTGAACTCAAACTATTTGCAATGTTTTAGAGTAACTGTAATATTCATGTTATTAACATATGTCTTTTTGCTCCTACTTCAAACGCTCTGAATGCCATTTTGCTCCTCCTTCAAAGAAGTTTAAATGCCTCAGAACCTGATATTGTTAAGTACTGAAGTATATTTTTGTGTGATATAGATTGTCTCCTTCTAGTGAATGTTTTATAACTGACTGTGAAATAAATGAATAAGTGTTTTACCAAGAAAACTTGAGTATAAGAGTCTATTTGAATACTTGTAATTATAGACCTCTGAGTAACATCCTTACAGCTCACATTCCCCCTTGAGATAAGCCTGGCTGCTCAGCAATGCTACCACAAAACTGTGTAGTACAGACTTCTACCAAAGGTTGGTTTTGCTTACACCTGTAGTCTTAGTTGTATGTAGTGGTCCCAAAGGGTACTGCCTACAAACTCTGCCTAACACAGGGGATGGCCAGTGACAGTCAATGCACACGTGCGACAGCAGACATCTCGCCAACTCTCAGGAGACAGACTTCCAGTATCGGATCCCTTGATGCTGCAAAGCTAAAACGTGGCAGGAGTAACTTGTAGGATGAGCTGGCGACCACCCAAGTTCCAGACAAACGCGGAATGGCAAACGCTTCTGGGGTAGTAGCCTAATTCAGAGCTGGTCTGTCCACCGGGTGGCCCAAGGTCGATTGAGGGTTCTAGGATGCCGGTGCATGAGAAGACTGGAGACTGGTTGTTCCCACCAGTCCAAGGGTCGAAGCATCGCAGAGGGCTGTCTCAGATCAGGTAGTCTAGCAGGGCTTCAATGGGGCAATTGCAGGAAAGGCTGCTAGGCCTCATCAGGAGTCGCCCATGGGACTTCAGTCGGCTGCACAGCTACACAGTATACTTGGCTCAGTTGCTAATCTACTGGAATGGCTGCAGGACCTCCTCTTATTCTAAATTCAAACTCAATCCTCCATTAGCAAGGATCTGCAACACGCACTAGGCCAGCAGCGGTGCAATCACGGACCACTGTGGCTTTTACTCACAGCAGACTTACTGGCCACAACTTGTGGACTGGGACCAGACAGTCCCAACCCACTTCCTGGGTCTAATGGCATACACCAGACCACGAAAACAGCATCTCTATTGGTGAAATTCATGACCATATTGTCAGAAAGCACCAAAGTATTGACTGAAAAGGATACGGTACTCAAAAGGATACAGATGGTAGGGTCTTCCGGATCCCTGTTCATACGATTTGATAGTTGTGAAGTCAAGTTTAGACCTTCCAAATGATACAACTCTCTGACTGACAAAACAGGCAGAGAGATGGATCACTGGAAAGGGCGTGGGTAAGGTATAGGAAGTCAGCCTAGAACAAAATAAAGGATCATAAGAAACTGCCCCAAATTGACTATGATAGAACAGGATTTGACATTAATGCACACACTGACCTTAAGTCTAGGGCAGAAGAATCCAGCAGAAGTCTCTTGAGGAAAATCCAGAAGTAGAACAAACGACAAGGAAGGGAAGATTAGTAAGGGAGACTTATCCCGAACGGAACGAGGCTCACGCTAGATACCGGGTTGATGCACCACAGGATAGCGTCCAAAGTACTGTTCACTGTCACCTTCCAATAATCCTTGAAAAGCTTCCTTCCCACGTAGAGAAAAGTATAGAAATGAATCAATCCCCCTGTTAATATCACAGGTGCAGGAGTTGGAAATAGCGCCCTTTTTATGGTATAAACAAAGTACACGCGGTTCTGAACAGCCGCGAAGAAAATAGCGTGCGCGTGCGGAAATACACGCGAATAGGATTCACGCAGTCCAGGCCAGCCGCGCTTGAAGATAGCGTGCGCTTGTGGATTTACACGCGAACAGGATTCACGCAACCCAGGACAGCCGCGTTTGAAGACAACGTGCGCGTGTGGATTTACACGCGAACAGGATTCACGCAGTCCAGGCCAGCCGCGCTTGAAGATAGCGTGCGCTTGTGGATTTGCACGCGAACAGGATTCACGCAGCCCAGGACAGCCGCGTTTGAAGACAACGTGTGCGTGTGGAAGGACACGCGAACAAACAGCTCCAGGAATCAGCGTGTGGCGGAAAACACGCTATAGAAGGCCCAAGAAGCAGCTGAGGAAACCTGCAAGGATGCAGATTGGAGGTTAAGCTACACAACGCCAAATGATTCGATCAGAAGCAGCGAGTGAAGTTTCCACGCTGCTTATATACGTAATGCCGTAGTTCACGTGACGAAGCAGAATACACGTGAAGTTAGCGACGTGAAAAGTGCAAACGTCGTTTTCCCGGCAACGTATCGAACAACCGCCATTTGGAATAGAACAGTCTAGCTGTTCTATGAGCGTAAGAGGTAGGAGCATGCACGACAGTGCCATCCCCCAAAGGGGCAACCTCTCCCCGTCTCGTGTGAAAACGCTTCAATAAAGCAGGAGCATGAATATTGGAAAGAGGTTCCCAGGACCTATCTTCGGGACCATAGCCCTTCCAATCCACCAGATAAAACGGCCTACCAGTACGTAGTCTCATATCCAGTATGTCCTGTATTCATCTGAACCCCGCACAGAAATAGCAACAGGCCGTACAGGCAATCTGGTAGCTTCAGAACACGGCTTAATGAGTGACACGTGGAATAGGGATGCACTCGCCATCGTTGTGGTAAAGCCAGACGGACAGCAGCCGGATTAATTACTTGGAGTACTGCATACGGACCAATGTATTTAGGCAATAATTTCTTTTTGCCTGGTATCCTCAAGTTCTTAGTGGACAACCATACTTTCATACCAGCCTTGTAGACAGGTGCGGGTACTCTATGAGCATCGGCATAGAACTTGTCGCGTCTTTTAGCTTGCTCCAATTGCTGCTTCACTTTCCTCTGTAGATTCTTCAGATCACGAAAAGTACGGCCTGCGGCAGGAGTATCCAAAGACAAGCTGGAATCCAAAGGTATTGATCGGGGGTGTTGTCCATAAAGAGCATAGAATGGTGAAGTGCCTATGGCACTATGATAGGAGTTGTTATAGGCGAATTCTGCTGCCGGCAGGACCTTGAGCCAATCTGATTGAAACTGCAGACACAAACACCGCAGATATTGTTCCATAGTGCTATTGACTCTTTCGGTCTGTCCATCAGTTTGAGGGTGATAAGCACTGGACATTCTGTCATCAATCAGTAATGCTGATGTTCGTGCTCTCCAAAAGCGTGACGCAAACTGTGAGCCCCTGTCCGTAATGATTACTGACGGTAGACCAAAGAAACGGAATATATGTTGAATGAATAGGTCAGCCAGAACAGCAGCGGTTGGTAAACCAATACAGGGAATATAAAGAGCCAATTTAGTGAAGTAATCCACTACAACCCATATGGTATCGTACTCCTGGTTTTGTGGGAGTTCTACCACAAAGTCCATAGATATCATGTCCCATGGTTTGTTAGGGACAGGTAGGGACTGGAGTAAGCCCACTGGTTTACCAGGAGTGTTTTTGCATTGGATGCATACAGAACAAGTCGATACATGATCTATGACATCTTTTGTCATGGATGGCCACCAGCAGCATCTTTTGAGCAGCTCTAGTGTTTTCTTCCGTCCAGGATGGGCTGCGATCAAGGAATCATGATTCCACTTGAGGGCCTTATTCCGCGTCGAAGACGTTGGTAAGTAGAGCACTCCTTGTGTGAAAGGTAAACCGTTATGTACGTCCAGATTCATATCCTGGATAACTTGTGGATGATTTTTCACCCACTCTTGTACTTCGGTTTTTAAGGATGGTTGAACAGAACTACATATTACATGATCTGCCAACAACTGATTTTGCACTTGTGCTTCTTCCTTCGCCTCTTCACCCATACGAGACAACGCGTCCGACTTAACGTGTTCTCTGGCAGGACGATATGTGACCTGGAAATCATATTGGGCAAAAAAAGACATGCCATCTGGCCTGTCGAGCCGTAAGGCATTTCATAGATTTGAATGCTTGAAGATTTATGGTCAGAGTACACCAACACCTGATGTTTGGCCCCAAGAAGACGATGACGCCATTCTCGGAAGGCATCCTTGATAGCCAGCAATTCCCGCTCAGTGACGGTGTAATTTCGTTCATATGGGGTAAGTTTGCGAGAGAAGAAAGCCACTGGGTGCTCCTCCTTGGTTTCTGTGCAAACTTGTGAGAGTACCGCTCCAGTAGCGACACTGGATGCATCCGCTTCAACGATAAACTGGCGATCTGGATCTGGATGTTGAAGCACGGGTGCAGTGGTAAATGCTTCCTTTAACGTTTCGAATGATGCTTGGGCATTCTGGTTCCAACAGAAAGCCGTCAAAGGAGCTACTGTTTTGGAGAAGGAACGAATAAATCTGCGACAAAAATTCGCAAAACCTAGGAAAGACTGTAATGACTTGACATTGTGCGGAATAGGCCAATTCAATATGGCCTTCACCTTTGAACGGCTCATTCGAGCACCTAGATTGGTAATGTCGTAACCCAGGAATTCCACTTCCTGTGAATGAAAGACGCATTTCTCGGCTTTCACAAAAAGAAGGTTCTCCCTGAGTCTTTGTAAGACTGTAGAAACGTGTTTGACGTGTTCCGAAAAAGATGATGAATCAGAATATCATCCAAATAAATCACCACGAACTGGTCCATTATATCCCTGAATATATCATTCATGAAGAATTGAAAAGTGGCGGGAGCGTTGCACAGACCAAAAGGCATCACCAAATACTCGTAAAGACCATACCGTGTCTTGAAAGCGGTCTTCCATTCGTCGCCCTCACGAATGCGAACTAAATTGTATGCTCCTCGCAAGTCCAATTTGGTGAAGTACCTGGAAGTACCTAATTGATCCAATAGAACGTTTATCAGTGGTAAAGGATATTGATTTTTTATGGTGATGTCGTTAAGTGCCCTGTAATCAATGCAAGGCCTTAGATCTTCCTCTTTCTTCGGAACAAAGAATAGAGGAGACGCAGCAGGTGATTGCGATGGCCGTATGAATCCCATCGCTAAAGCTTTGTCGATGTATTCTTTCAACACAACGTCTTCTTTTGGAGTCAGTGAATATAAACGACCTGTAGGAATTTTAGCTCCAGGAATCAATTCAATTGGACAGTCATACTGTCGATGTGGAGGCAATTGTTCTGCCTGGCCTTTATCAAAGACATCGGCGTACTCAGCGTATTCGCATGGTATGGTAGTATTGCTTTGTACCACGCTAATAGTTGAAACTACACCCATAGAGGCCAATATGTGTTGCTTGTTTGACACCTCCTGACTGGTAAAGCAATGTTCATTGCAATAAATTGAAGGATACTGGAGCAATCCCGAAACCCAGTCAACGGCGGGATTATGAAGGGTTAACCAGGCAAGACCAAGTATGATTTCGTACTGCGGAGCAGCTATGACATCGAAGACGATTTCTTCCGAATAATTATTCGATAATGTTATCTGAACAGATACCGTCTCCTGGGTTACCATACCAGAAGTCAAAACAGATCCGTCCACGGTATTAACCGTTTCAGGTTTGTTCTTGTTTACAAGGGGTATGGAACAGTACTTGGCATATGTGATGTCTATGTAATTGTTGGTGGCTCCGGAATCAACCATGGCCTTGGAAACCAATTCTCGGTCATCACAACGTAACGTCACCTCAACAGCTATGGGTGCGTGATTAGGAATGGTACTGGAGTCCGATGAAACACTCGACACAGGGACTCCTGCTACTGTCGAGTTTTGGCGTTTCCCGAACGCTTGACGGGTTTCTTAGGACATGTCGCTAATAAATGCTCGGATGAACCGCAATACATACATAAATGGTTCTTTCTTCGGATCTCTCGTTCTGCATTGGACAACCGGCCTCTCACGGCGCCAATCTGCATTGGTTCAGGGTCGTTCGAGAGGACTGCCGATGTCTCTGAACGAACCGAGGCTTGTATGAAGGGTTTTTTCTCTCCTTTCCGAGCATTTCTTCGGGCATCGATTTGTAGAACCAAATCGAGCAACTCTGTGAATCCCGTAGGAACTACCGGAACCGTAGATAAGGCATCTTTCAGTTCTTCTGAAAGACCCTTGTAAAAAACAGCCGTTTTCTTGCCTTCAGGCCATTGAGTTTCGGCTGTTAGTTGATTGAATCGGGCAATGTAAGGCAAAAGAGGTTGATTGCCTTGTTGTAGATTAAGTAACTCCAGATCCATGGCTTGAGTAGCGTAACGCATGTCAAGGACTTTACTCATAGCAGCCAAGAGATCGTCACAGTCGTATAACAAAGGGCTATTTGTTTCCAACAAAGGGTTAGCCCAAGCAGAAGCTGTACCCCCTAAATGGGAAAGCACGAATGCTGCTTTTGTGGTTAGGTCAGGAAAAGATGTAGGACGACAAAGAAAATGGAGTCGGCACTGATTAACGAAGGTTCTATAGGTTTTGGGATCACCAGTGAACCGTTCCGGGGGGGCCAAGGGAAACTGAGTGGGCATAACCACATTAATAGTTTCCTGTGGGGGTGTCATAGTCCCAGATCCAGATGCAGTGGCCATTGGAACCTGTGCTCCCTGAGGACTAGCGTGCATGGCGTCTTGCATAACGTCCATACGGTGCCGTAACATGTCCTGTGCCGTAACCATTTCATTTCTCAAATCGCTGATCAACTGAGTCAAAACAGCTAAAGGATCCGTACCCTCCATGGCTTCTGATTCTGTCAGAAAGCACCAAAGTATTGACTGAAAAGGATACGGTACTCAAAAGGATACAGATGGTAGGGTCTTCCGGATCCCTGTTCATACGATTTGATAGTTGTGAAGTCAAGTTTAGACCTTCCAAATGATACAACTCTCTGACTGACAAAACAGGCAG
This sequence comes from Ambystoma mexicanum, assembly GCF_040938575.1. Classification (NCBI taxonomy): domain Eukaryota; kingdom Metazoa; phylum Chordata; class Amphibia; order Caudata; family Ambystomatidae; genus Ambystoma; species Ambystoma mexicanum. The sequence goes on from NC_090937.1 coordinate 775,658,248, forward strand.
AGAGATGGATCACTGGAAAGGGCGTGGGTAAGGTATAGGAAGTCAGCCTAGAACAAAATAAAGTATCATAAGAAACTGCCCCAAATTTACTATGATAGAACAGGATTTGACATTAATGCACACACTGACCTTAAGTCTAGGGCAGAAGAATCCAGCAGAAGTCTCTTGAGGAAAATCCAGAAGTAGAACAAACGACAAGGAAGGGAAGATTAGTAAGGGAGACTTATCCCGAACGGAACGAGGCTCACGCTAGATACCGGGTTGATGCACCACAGGATAGCGTCCAAAGTACTGTTCACTGTCACCTTCCAATAATCCTTGAAAAGCTTCCTTCCCACGTAGAGAAAAGTATAGAAATTAATCAATCCCCCTGTTAATATCACAGGTGCAGGAGTTGGAAATAGCGCCCTTTTTATGGTATAAACAAAGTACACGCGGTTCTGAACAGCCGCGAAGAAAATAGCGTGCGCGTGCGGAAATACACGCGAATAGGATTCACGCAGTCCAGGCCAGCCGCGCTTGAAGATAGCGTGCGCTTGTGGATTTGCACGCGAACAGGATTCACGCAGCCCAGGCCAGCAGCGCTTGAAGACTACGTGTGCGTGTGGATTTACACGCGAGCAGGATTCACGCAGTCCAGGCCAGCAGCGCTTGAAGACAACGTGCGCGTGTGGATTTACACGCCAACAGGATTCACGCAGCCCAGGACAGCCGCGTTTGAAGACAACGTGTGCGTGTGGAAGGACACGCGAACAAACAGCTCCAGGAATCAGCGTGTGGCGGAAAACACGCTATAGAAGGCCCAAGAAGCAGCTGAGGAAACCTGCAAGGATGCAGATTGGAGGTTAAGCTACACAACGCCAAATGATTCGATCAGAAGCAGCGAGTGAAGTTTCCACGCTGCTTATATACGTAATGCCGTAGTTCACGTGACGAAGCAGAATACACGTGAAGTTAGCGACGTGAAAAGTGCAAACGTCGTTTTCCCGGCAACGTATCGAACAACCGCCATTTGGAATAGAACGGTCTAGCTGTTCTATGAGCGTAAGAGGTAGGACCACGTCCAGCATGCATGACCCATATTAAGGATTTTCAGACCTGGGAAGGCAGGAGGAAGGCCAAGAAACGAACTGGCCAAAGAACAAGCAAAATATCTTGTGGCACAGCCATCTAAGGACACTAGCCATTGTTAGTAGCCAAACATGGTAAACATGATTGTGACAACTAGAAATATAGTACAAATATATCTGCTGCCACCAATTTGTCTATAGGCACATTTAAATTAACCAACAATTCCATAGTTAAAAAGGCTAGGATGATGCAAAAGTAACCCCATTGCACTGCATTGAACGATACTGTGTGCAATGTTAAAAAGTTACCAAACAATGTAAAAAGTAGAAATACAAAAGGGAAACAGTTTCCCAGTACAATAGCCTGAAGGACTAATCCGTTTCACCCCAACAAATGAGCAAAAGGCCAGGGAAGTGAAGCTGAAGGATTCCCTTCTCTGTAAAAGTCAAGAGAAGATCAAAAACCGTAGCAAAACGTTTAGGGGGTCCATAGACTAGGGAGGGAACATTGCCTAAAAGAGAAATCTTTCCTACAATCTACCAAGATCCACAAAGCGACTACAGCCTCAACCTCAGACTCCACCCACCTTATCCCTTAACAAACTCCTCACTACAAATGTCTTGCACTATTACACCTCCCGCACTCCTTCAGATGGCCTCCAGGTCTAGTGTACTTAACAGATTCAGACCCTATCCACCTTCCATCAACAAGCATGCTGTTAATTTCTGTACTCCACAATTCGGGTTCTGCCTATATGGCTAACCTTCCCGGTCGGTACCAACCACAAACAGAGATTGCTATATCTGCACACAGGTAATGGGTACTTGCAACTTGCATCAACACCAAAGGTTTCTGCATCTGCCTTCCCGTTAACACACCCTGCCGTTCTTTCTTCCAGAGCCATGTGCAGAGAAGCCAACATTACTGGCAGAAGGGTGGTACATAAGACCACTCTACACGCAGGAAAAAAAGAAGGATCTTTAACAATAAGCAATACCTGGTGTTGCTTCACCTCTCACTAGAACACTGTAAAAACTGCTTTGTCCATAATCTATTTTTTTAAATTGTTAAAAACTGCATTTGTTTTTATCTATTTAGTACTTCTTTTAAAGAAAATTAATAAATGCGAAAATCTGAGCTACATTTCTGCAGAACCACGATTCTCATGTTCTGCATGAAAATGTTAGAAAAATGCAACCCATTTATAACCTTAGTAACAAACCTATTAAGAATACATATAAACTTCTGTCACGTCAGAGCATATGTTAAACAAAAAAGGATTCATCATTTTGTAGAAGGTTTACTTCACAACTTGGCAGGCTGAGAGAGCATAGGAATTTGTTATTATAACAAATATTAATACATACTGCAGTGTCGTCTTCCTTGTACACTTTGATGGTTTTATCAGCCTCTGCTGTGATTAACCTGCTTTCGGACTGGTCAAATGTGCATGCAAATATCCCAGATTCACTGTCTAATGATCCGGGTTGTACAGCTGCATGAATTCTTTGAAAGTTATACCCAGTTCTCCAATCCCAAAGATGCATTGTGCCATTGTCAGCTGAAACAAGGAAAAACAAATGCAAAAGATTATAATGGCATAGCCGGGGCATTGTGTGTGCAAATAAAAATATGTGTTTCCACTTTGCACCTTTTCATTCAAGTTGATTACAATGTGCACTTTGAAAAGGACATTTTATCCCAATCCTCACATAAATAGTTACATTTGATTTTTAGAAAAGTATAACAATTTTATCAAGCTCTTGCTGAGAATGTACATTTATTCAATCTCTAAAACATTGGAGTGTTCGGGAGAATTCTCCGAAATTTGCCAATTCCCTCCACCTTAGAGACAGACCCCCAGCAACTTTGCTGGATTTGGGGACTTGATTTATTTACCTGGAGAGAGCGCGACCCTTTTTCCACTCGCTCATGTATTTTAATGTGATTTTTGAACTCTTTCTTTTGGTTATGGAGCCTGACAAACTCCATAGGTATCATCTTTTACATTGTGTCACACAACACCTTCAGTGCAGTGGCACAGGGAAGTCTTTCAGATTTCCCAAAGGTTTAAATACCTTATCTAGGATAAACTACTTTTCCCATAGCAGTAGAGTGAAATTGGCTTTATTTACATTTGTAACTGTCTAGACCCAGCACACAACATCTTTCAATAGGGTTCTGGAGGGGTTACTTAGTATCCCCTTTGTCAAGCTTCTCATGTAACATTTTTATGTTACCCTTTCCTCGATGAATGGCTGGTGGCAGTGGTTTAATTTTAACTACTGTGTTGTGCATTTACCGCAGGCTGCATTGCCAGCTGCAGTAAAGCACCCAAGGGTGCCATTTTTGTCAAAATTGTTCCGGTCTTCTTTTTTCACCATTTCTTTGTGGATAGGTCCTTCTTGAGATTAACTCTGCGTGCCAAACCAGGTTTGGTCCCTTTGTTCGCTTTGCTTTTGGCAGGATTCCCGAGTGAAGCCCGCCTCTGGCTACAGGGTGTCTGATGGGGGCAGGAAATGAGTGAGGTGCACAAAACTCCCTGTGCTTAGTCTCCTAGGAGACCCAAATGCACTCTGTAGTGATTGGCCAGCTGACAGTCCGGCAAGAACAGCCACCCTTCTGGGTGACTGACAGCTGGGCTGGAATTAATGGAACAAAACCGAATAAAAGGCAGGGCTTTTGGCTTGGAAGGCAGAGTTGACCACCGGACGAAGAAACCGAAGAAGAACTTTAAGAGGACGTCTGCTGCAACTCCTGGACCATTGGTTTGGCCGGTGAAGCCCTGCTGCAGTGCTGAAACTCCAAATTTGTATCGAGAGAGAAGCCCCTGCAAGGATGACTTCTCCCCTTGAGTTGGTGGGACCAATGAACTCCAAAAGTAAGCCACCTGGACATCCTTCTCGGAGCTGGATGAATTTCCAGAGTTGCTGTTGGAAACCGTGTAGCCAGGGAGTGGAACACCAGATTGTGTGCATTGCTTTTAAGCTGGCCAAGAGCTCCAGGAAGATCCTCCAGACTCCCAGGAAGCAGGACTGACCGAGCCTGAGCCCCCTCAACAGATTGCAGGACCCAGAAGCAAGGAAAGTCCATATCAACAGCCAGGAACCGCTGTGTTGCCATTTGCGGTAGTTGCAAGGAGCTGAAACATCAAAGTGCCACTTCTTGGAAAGATTGCCGGTTGTGAGCGGTGACCGTCCCATTGCAATGCAGGAGTCCCCAGAAGTCCTCCCTCTTGTCCCCACGACTGAGGCCCAGGAACAGAGATCTGCAGTGCTGGACAGGAACAGAAGTCATCTACTGCACTTTTTCTTCAATACAAAGGATACTGTAAAGTCTGAGAGAACTTACCTCTCGTAGAGTCGCTTGCATCTTCTACCTTTCACAAGTCTAACTGCTTGTGGCCCATTTGAATCTTTTTTCTTCAAAGACTTCTAAAACATTGTGCAAAGACTTTCTACTTACCTACAAAGAAGTACTTCAGCTCAGATAGACTTTTGCCTATTGACTTTGGCTTAGCCTTATTTCACTGAATAACTCTTGTTGGAGAATCGGAAAGTATTTGCCTGCTTAAGAATATTTGTGGTCTCTTGTATGTTCTAACTATCTTTTCCTTTGACTTATTCCTACATGATTCTAAATGCAACAGTAACATATTAATGATCCCTGCACCCTAGCAATTGAAGTCACCTGAGGGTGTAGGTTGTGTCTGAGCCATCCCAAAAAGGTCCTTTCTGATTTAGAAACTAAGAATGTGTGTTTTGAAGTGTATTGGAGTGTTACTGTGATATTGCCCCCTTCTGAAGAAGGCTTACTCTAACTTACAAATTAATAATTGTTTATTCAAGAAACCTTGTGTGCAAGTGTTTATTTGAATACTTGTCACTGTGAATCTCTAACTCCCCTACAGCTCACAATGACCCCCTCTTGAGATAAGCATGGCTGCTCAACACACTACCAAAACTGTGTAGTACAAGCTTATACCATAGGTTGGGTTTCCTATACCTGTAGTCAGAGTTGTTTGTAGTGTTCCCAGAGGGTACTGTATACACACTGTGCCTTACAGAGGTCTCTGTGTGTGTTTTGCCTTTGGCGGGAACCCTTTGGTGTCCCCGCCTAGGCTCCAGTGTTTCAGGGCAGGCAGGAAGTCTGGGAGGAGTGTTTCACTCCCCTGCACTTTATCTGCCTGAATGCAACCAGTTCCCACTGGGGGGACTGGCTGTCCTGATTGGACAGCCACCCGCCCCTTTCTGTAAAAGGCTGTGAGTTAGCACAGAAGTGTGTGGTGAAACTGGATAAAAGAAGGTTCCTGAGGTGAAAGGCCAGTTGACCCCTGGAAACTGAAGTAACCAAAGATGACACCTGCAGGCCCTTTGCATCACTGAAATGACCACTGCTGTCCTGCCCAGATTTTTATTCGACGGAGGAGCTCCGAAGAGGGAGAGAATACGGAAGTAACGCCTCGCTTCCAGACAGCAATGCCAATTAACCATTCCACAAACAATTTCACCCTCTGCATACACCTCAAACTCTAACCAAACAACCACAAGCCTACAACACAACAATCTGCACAAACTTCACTACACTGCAACAACAAAACAAACCACACAGACTCAAACAACAGCACACAACAGAGTTCCAAAAGGTAACAGAAGTGGGGAAAATCCAAATGAACAAATCAAAGGCCCGGTTGGAGCTGTCTAAGACTGGAGAAACATGAGAGGACCAATCCAGTTATCGAATACCAACAACGAGGGATGACCACTCCAATGGGGTGAAGATAAGAAACCAGGAGGGTTGTTCTCCAGCATGGGTCTGTCATGGATTCACATGCTCATGAATATTCCCCGTCGTCAGGCCTGAAATCCTCAAAAGAAAAAAAAAGTTTCACTTTCAAACCATCTTTCTCCTCTAAACCAATCACTGAGCTCTGGGTCATACTGCCTCCAGCCAAATGACTGCCCTCTCCCCAAGCCCCTCCTCTGGCAGCCATCTTTGGATTTAGTAAGCACGTAAAGTGGCAGTATGACCAAGAAGAGCCACAGAGGGGACAGCGGGAGGGTTTGCATGTGAATCCATGCCAGACACATGCTGGAGAACAAAAGTTACAGGTAAGTAACTTGTTTCTTATCCAGCATGGGGTCTGGCATGGATTCACATGCTCGTGAATAAAGAATACATTGCAGTATAACATTACACAACCACAGGAGATGGCAAGGCTCAACAGAAGCAATTACTCCTGCCTCCGGAACAGGCTCAACCTTCAAGCTATCAGGTTTCATAGCACTGCTTGGCCGACCCTGGAATCCCTGTTGACGCAGTAGAATCTTGTGAAGGTGTGCATGGACCTCCACGTAGCAGCCCTGCAGATGTCCAGCAGGAGCACACCAGACAGGAATGGGCTCTCGGACGGCCGGGCAGCGGTCGCTTTGCCAACCGGTGACAGTGTGTGATACAGCTGGTGAGCCACCTGGAGATGGAAGCCTTGGACAAGGCCTTCCCATGGTTCACAGGACCAAAATTCACGAATAGATGAGATGTTTTCCGGAAACTGTGTGTGCCACAGAACTTCAGAGCACGAGCCACATCCAGTGAGTGCAAAGTCCTTTCAGCCAGCAACGAAGGCTTCGGAAAGGACAAAGGCAACACCAAAGGCTTGTTGCGGTGGCATTCCGACGGGACCTTTTCATGAAGGAGGGGTGCGACCGCAGCACCACCCACGTGTCTTGAAAAGTCAGAGAAGGCTGTTTGCAAGGAGGGTAGGTGAGATTCAGGCCCTATCCTGTACAGGGGATGGCCACAAGGAAAGCCGTTTTCCACAAGAAGAACTTGAGAGGGGCCTGATACATAAGCTCCAAGGGGGCCTCCCCCCCCATGAGCCTCACCCGTACCACATTGAGTTCTCACGCCGGGGCAGGTGTCTTCATCGGCGGGAACGATCTAAACAGTCCTTTGAGGAACTCCTTGACAAAACGGTGGGACCAAAGAGAAGACCTTCCTGGAGACCTCGATAGCTGCCAGATGCACCTTGATAGAGGCATGCGCCAGCCCCGCCTTGGCCAAGAACACCACGTTCGGAATAATCTGCAGGGCCGTGACCCTCAGAGGGTTAATCTACTACAACTGGCACCACGTAGCAAAACGTTTCCACTTGTGCCCATAGCACTACAGAGTCAACAACGCTCTGGCCCTGGCAAGGACCTCCCTGCAGTCCGCCAGCAACTTGTACACTCCTAAATCCAAGGCTGCAGGAGCCAAGCCTTCAGGTTGAGCGATCCTAGGTTGTGATGCAGGATAGCGCCCCCTTCTCTGGTGAGCAGATCTGCGACCACTGGCAGCTTGACATGGTGACACTGACAGGCTGAGAAGGTCCGGGTACCAAATCTGCCTCAGCCACGCCAGGGAGACTAGGATCATCCTGCATCTGCACCGTTTGAGTTGATTGATGAATCGAAGCAGGAGTGGCAATGGGGGTGGGAGGGGACACGTAAAAGAACAGGCCTTCCCGGGGGAAAGAAAACTTGTCCCCCATGCTCCTCAGTTGGTGGAACCTGCCGGCAAAGCTCTGGCATTTGGAGTTCATTGCCATCGCAATCAGATTGATCTGGGGTCTGCCCCATTTGAGGAAGAGGTTGTCCACTTGATCCTGTGGAGGCTCCCACTCGTGGCAAGAGCGCAGCTCCCTGGTGAGGAAGTCAGCAATGGTGTTCTTGACCCTTGCCAGGTGGAAAGGAATGAGGAACATTTCCTGGGCGACGGACCAGTGCCACAAGTCCTGCGCCTCTCTGGAGAGCGCTGGGGGATCTGGTTCTCGCTGCTTCCTGATGTAGAACATTGTGGTGGTATTGTCTGTGAAGAGCCTCACCACCTTGCCCTTGGGGGACGGAAGGAAGTACTTGAGGGCCCAGCTCCAGGACATTGATGTAGCTATCCCTCTCCTCCGGCAGCCACAGGCCTCTGGCGTGGAGACGTCCAGTGTGGGTTCCCCAAGTGTCTGTGGTGACCGTCTCCTGGTACGAGGGGCTCTGGAAAACTGTGCCCCCAGAGATGTTGGAGCGCACACCCCACTACCTTATTGCTCGACAGAACTCCTTGTCGAGAGTGATCTTGTCTGCATAGCTTCTGACACCTGAACCTGCCAAGCGTACAGGAATTCCTAAAGGGGTCGCACATTTCGACTTTGTTGCCACTTGTTGGTAACATTTGATCACTGCACAAAGTACCTTGGAGTACCTTGCAATGGCTTCTGTGTTCTATGGTCCTAGACACCCTCTAAGGAATAAGGAATTACTGATTGTACAATGTGCCTAGGAACCGAGGGGTGGCAGCAGTAGCCTTTTCCTGTATTTGTACAACTCTTCACAAAGCCTTATTGCATTTAGCGCATATGGCTCATGACTGGCTGGTGTCTAACATGGTTGTGCCACAAGGTCTTTTGTCTATTCCTTTGGCCATTTTGTCTCTTGGCCTTCCGCCTGCAATGGGTGGGATTTCCTCATTTGGGCATGCAATTGCACATCAAAGCTGCTTCTTTTGTGGGTCCCTGCAGGTCACGCGTGTAGACACCCAGGAAGAGGGCTGGGACTATCTGGTCCCAAACCATACTACTGGTGCCAGGGTGTCTGTTGGGCTTCAAAGCATGAGAACCCCAGTGGTCCCTGACTGGACCACTGCTGGTGTGCATGCATGGAGAAGATCTTGCCATTGGTGGGCTGGGTGCGAGCACTCACCAGACTGTGGATAACAGGAGGGCTCCAGCATTCATTCCAGAAGATCAACAACAAGTCAGAACTGACTAGCAGAATGAACCAAGTATCCTGAGGAGCGCAGCAGAACAAAGGAGGATCCTGAGATGCACTTGAAGAGGTCTGGCACCTGAATCTCATTGTCCCAGTGGAGCCCTGCTTTGCACCTGATCTCAAAAGACCTGTGAAGGTGCTTCAAACCCTTGTAGTGGTGGGACCAATCAGACCTCCTGGTAACCCTGCAAGTGAGCCTGCTCGGAAGCATCCCTGGGCCATCCAGTGGGCTGGCCAGCTCAATCAGAGGTTGCCGTGCAGTAGATGCGCTGTTTCAAGTTGCGCCTTGAGGCTTTGGGGAGTACCAGTTTATCCAACAAAACACCCTTCTGCCGAATTTTGTCATCCCAGCACATTTGGGCCGCAAGAAAAAAGACTGCGTCATACCGCGAGAGTTTGGTGCCCCCGCATCACTTTGCTACAGTGATAGTTGCTGAAGACGGTATTTCTGCGTTCTTTTCAGTGCCCAGAGTCCTGCTCCATTAGTGTTGGTTAGGGAGAATTTTCAGTTCTGTGCCAATTCCCTTAAACCTTCAAGACCCCCAGCTCTTTTGCTAGAATCTGGATTTTTTGATTTTCAACCTCCTGAGCAAGTGGTGCGTTTTGCCACTCAAGTGCTTTTCTCGGACTAGGATTTTTAACTGTTTAATGGGGTCTGGTAAACTCCGTAGGCATCTGCTTTTTGCATAGGGACACACGGCACCATCTGTGCAGTGCCACAGAAGTCCCTTGGACTTCTCTTAATGTTCAAATACATTTTCTTGGGTGAACTACAGCTCCTGAGAACACCGAGATGGAGAAATTACCTTACTGTAATGTTCTTTCTATGGCTTTTTCTCCTGCAGATTCCTCATCATGATAGATATCCATCACCCAGCTCTACTGTTCGGAAACTTTTTCCAACAGGGGGGTGTAGTGGACCTCTACTCAACCATCGATCCATCTTGTATGGCTCTCAATCGGCGGCTCCAGAATTGATGACATACAAGACATTGATGTCGTATATGTAGCATTTCACTACGCCCCATGCTTCAGTTCCTCTAATTTTACCCCCCGCGACTGAACACTGCAGAAGGAAAAACCACGGGAGGATAACTAGCCGTTAAACATTAACCAGGGTGCATCCCAATAGAAGCAACAACCCACAGAACATTCTGAGTGGGCACGGACGGGAGGGCCGAAGAGGAATCTGCGGGAGAAGAATCCATAGAAAGAACATTACGGTAAGGTAATTCTCCTTCAATGGATTGCTTTTCTCCCGCAGATTCCTCATCATGATAGAATCCCCAAACAGTTAGCATAATGCAGGAGCGCAGAAAGATTCAAACCTGTAGATTCTGTAGAACCACCCTACGAAACCTAGCCTCTGCTCCCGTGCAACACCCAAGGCATAGTTGTTCGATAGAATTTTCACAGAAATGATCAATCTTCCTGACCTATGTCAACCCCAGAACGTTTTGCTTTCACTGGGGGATTTTTTTTCTTTATACCTCCGAGTGGGAACCTTTTCCTACACTCACATAATCTTTTACTCTTAATGGGTGTCATTTTTTAGACTCTCCATAGTGTCTTAAAAGTTATCCTCTGACAACTTTTTTGGCAATAAGTGCCTATTGTCGCTGGGTTGCCCTAGGGGCTTCGCTTTTAACTTTCTCTGGCTAACCTTGTGGAAACTACAGTTACCAACGGTAGAAAGGATCTTTGGATACATTTTATTAAGCAAGACCAGCACCCCCCCACCGTATGTGCTGGGGTGATGAGGAGTATCCCCTTTCTCATATCCCCACTCCCTTTGGTCCCACAATGATGTTCCATTGTGCCCCTCCTTCCCGCACACAGGTGTTGCCCGTTTTGCTTGATTCTTCTACCCTGCTGCCTAGCTGGTGGAACCTGCTGGCGAATCTCTGGCACTTTATGTTCTGCGCCGTCGCAAATCGGTTGATCTGGGGTCTGCCCCACCTGAGGAACAGGTTGTCCACTTGATCCTGCCGAAGTTCCCACTCGTGGCAAGCGCGCAGCTCCCTGCTGAGAGAGTTGGCAACGCCCAAGTGTCACAGCTCCTGCGCCGGTCTGGAGCAAGCCACGGATCTGGTGACCCCCCCCTGCTTCCTGATTTAAAACATTGTGGTGGTACTGTCCGTGAAGACCCTCACCACTTGGCCCTTGCGGGCCCAACACACTGCCTGCAGTTCCAGGACGTTGATGTGTAGCTCCTTTTCCTCCGGCAGCCACAGGCCTCTGGTGTGGAGACGTCTGGTCTGGGCTTCCCAGCCCTTAGGGAAGCATCCATTGTGACGTCTCCTGGTATGGGGGCTCTGGAAGTTTGTGCCCCCAGTAATGTTGGAGCGCATGGCCCACCACCTTATCGCTCAATGGAACGCCTCTTTGAGCCCAATCCTGTCTTCGAAGCTTCTGGACATCTGGATCCAATGGGCATGCAGGAATTCCTGAAGGGGTCGCATCCGCAACCTGCAGAGCGTGATCAGGTACATACACGATGACATCATGGCGCGCAGAGACTTGATGCTCCTCACCGTGGCGATCTTCAGTGCTAGGAACAATTTACTTACCTGTAACTGTTGTTCGCCAGCATGGGTCTGCCATGGATTCACATGCTCATGAATATCCCCCTTCGTCAGGCTGGGAATCCTCGGTTAAGAAAAAAAAATCAGTTTCACTTCTGAACTGTCTTTCTCCTATCACTGGTCTCTGGGACATACTGCCTCCAGCCAATGAATGCCCTCTACCTAAGCCCCTCCTCCGGCAGCCATCTTCAGATTTGGTAATACGTAAAGTGGCAGTAGGACCAAGAGAAGAGCCGCAGAGGGGTAGGCGGGAGGGTTCGCATGTGAATCCATGCCAGACCCATGCTGGAAAACAACTGTTACAGGTAAGTAACTTGTTCCTTCTCCAGCATGGGGTCTGGCATGGATTCACATGCTCATGAATAAAGAATACATAGCAGTATACACATGCACAACCACGGGAGGTGGCAAAGGCTCAACATTAAGCATTACATCCAAAACTCAACATTAAGCACTTCTTACCTCCTCACCAGGCTCACCTTAGGCAAACAGGTTGCGCAGCACTGCTTGGCCGACCCTGGACTCCTCCCTGGAGTCCCGATCGACGCAGTAGACTCTTGTGAAGGTGTGTGTCGACGTCCATGTAGCAGCCCTGCAGATGTCCAGCAGGGGCACACCAGACAGGAACGCCGTAGTAGCAGCGATCGCTCTGGTCGAATGGGCTCTCAGACGGCCGGGCAGCGGTCGGTTTGCCAACCGGTGACAGTGCATGATGCAGCAGGAGAGCCATCTGGAAATGGAAGTCTTCAAGAGAGCCTTCCCTTGATTCACAGGTCCAAAGTTCATAAACAGCTGTGATGTCTTCCGAAAACTCTTCGTGCGGTCCACGTAGAACTTCTGTGTCCAGCAACATCCAGTGAGTGCAAAGTCCTCTCGGCCGGCGTCGAAGGCGACGGGAAGAAAACTGGTAACACCAAGGGCTCGTTGAGGTGGAAGTCCGACGGCACCTTGGGCATAAAGGAGGGGTGCGTTCGCAGCACCACCCTCGTGTCATGGAAAGTCAAGTATGGAGGCTTGCAAGATAGGGCCTGGATCTCTCCCACTCGTGCGGAGGTGATGGCCACGAGGAACGCTGTCTTCCATGACAGGAATTTCAAAGGCGCCGAATGCATAGGCTCGAATGGGGCCCCCCATGAGCCTGGTCAGCACCACATTAAGCTCCCACGCCGGGGCCAGGGCCTTCACCGGCGGGAATGATCAGAACAGTCCCTTCATGAATTCCTTCACCAGGCGATGAGACCACAAAGACGCCCGTCCCGTAGTCCTGGTATATCGGGAGATAGCAGCCAGATGTATTTTGATGGAGGCGTGAGCCAGTCCAGCTTTGGCCAGCGACAGTAGGTACGTCAGTACTTGAGGTGCCGTAATCCGCAGAGGGTTGATCTTCTGTGCACGGCACCAGACAGAGAACCTCTTCCATTTATGACCGTAACACTAGGGAGTTGAGGACGCCCTGGCTTTTGCAAGAACCTCTCTGCAATCAGCCGGTATATCGTACTCTCCAAACTCTAGTGCCGCAGGAGCCAGGCCTGCAAGTTCAGCGACTGTGGGTCGTGATGGAGAATGGCGCCTCCTTCTCTGGAGAGAAGAGCCGCGTCCACCGGCAGCTTGACTGGCGGGGACCTTGACAAGTCCAGAAGGTCTGGGAACCAGATCTGCCTCGGCCACGCCGGTGCGACTAAGATCATCCTGCACCTGGACCTCTTGAGCTGGTTGATGAGGAAGAGCAGCAACGGCAAATGAGGGAACGCGTAGAGAAACGGGCCGTCCCAGGGGAACGAGAAAGCATCGCCCATGCTCCTCGGGTGTGGGAACCTGCTGGTGAACCTCTGGCACTTGGGAGTTCGCTGCTGTCGCAAACAGGTCGATCTGGGGTTTGCCCCAACGTTGGAAGAGCCGATCCACTTGATCCTGTTGCAGTTCCCGCTCGTGGCACGAGCGCAGCTCCCTGCTGAGCGAGTCGGCGATGGTGTTTTTTATTCCTGCCAAGTGGAAGGGAACCAGAAACATCCCCTGGGCGACGGCCCAGTGCCACAGATCCTGGGCCTCCTTGGATAGGGCTGGGGATCTGGTGCCCCCTTGCTTCCGTATGTAGAACATTGTGGTGGTGTTGTCGGTGAAGATCCTCACCACTTTGTCCTTGAGGGACAGAAGGAACGACTTGAGCGCCCAGAACACTGAGGTAGGCCGCAGATCTTCCGGAATCCTCCAAGAAGTATAAACTCGATGAAAACTTCACCCTTGAGGGGCGTAGAAGAATTCTGAAACGGGTCCCGGTTATCGGAAGTAGAAACGGTGGAGCTTGAGGCTCGATTAAACCGAAAAAAATGAGAAAATCTCCTGAAAAAGCATGAAAACGCAGTAAAAAACTCAAGAGCTAAACACGAGGACTCCCAACACTTGAGCGTGCAGTAAAAATCTGAGGATGGCTGCCAGAGGCGGGGCTTAGGGAGAGGGCAGTCATTGGCTAGGGGCAGTATGATCCAGAGATCAGTGATTGGTTACTGATAAGAAAGACAGATCAGAAACGAAACGGATACTGATTTTTTCTTTACCGAGGATTCCCAGCTTGACGACGGGGAATATTCATGAGCATGTGAATCCATGCCAGACCCCATGCTGGAGAATACCAAAGCCAGCACAGTAAGTCAGCAAAGAAGAATATTTTGCAGCAGGAGGACTTCAGGATCTGTAGCCAAAAACCTAGTTGTTTTATTCCTTCATCAAGAAGACAGGAGACAGGACACTGGAAGGATTTTTGCAGCAAGGATCACAGGGAAGGCTCTAAGCAACGTTTTGCTCACAGCTGGATGCGGCTCTGTGGATTTGGCACCTTTTTTCAGGAGCACAGCAGACAGAATATTGCCGGTCGGATTCTCGTCGTCCAGCATTCTGGTGAGGGGACTTTTTGGACTGGAATCGTACCTCTCAAGATCCAGCAGGATACCCACGAAGTTTCAGTAAAATTCGAAGACTGTGCACAGCACAATGGCCTGAGGTCCCAGGGTATTGGGGTATTGCAGTCAAGCAAGGTTTGCAGCACGGTGTGGGATGGCTCAGAAATGCAGGTCTTCGAATCTAGTGGGACACAGCCAACTCAGGATCGGGGGTCATCATTACGGAGTCCCCAGGTCGATTGGAAGGAAGGGCTACAGCATGCTCTGGTTACACAGCAGGCTCTCTGGTCGCTGGAAATATTTTCAGCCGCGGCTTCATCTTCCTCTTCGGTTTTGGTTCCAGTGGTCGACTACCTCTTCAGCTTCCAGGTTCGCACTTTTATGCAGGAACCCAGCCAATCAAACAGCCTTGCAACATTCAAACTTGGGGGGTTGGCAATCCTTTCCGGACCGGCAGCCTCCCAGTTTGAACTGGAATCTTGCACTCCGGCTGGAAGAAAAAGGACTGCAGTGGTTTGGACTCCTCCCTCAATTCCTGCTTTTAAAAACACTCTGTAGCCTGGGTGGGGAGTCCACAGGACTCCCGCCGAAGATAAAAATCACATTAAGGAATTTCCCACCCTGGAGGTCAGGGGAAGGACAAGGAAGACTAAAATGGTGAAAAAACAAAACCGGGTCCATTTTGGTAAAATGAGCACCCATGGGTGCCATTACTCGGGCTGTGCTAACAGCCCGCAGTAAAGGTGCACCAAATTAATAAAAAGGTTCACTGCCACCAGCAATTAAAGGTAAGTTTGTCCTTGTAACATAAATGTTATATTTAAAATGAGAAGGAAATTTAGGGCCTCATCAGGAGTTTCTGGTAACCCGGCGGTATTACCGCCGGGATACCGCCAGGGCTAATAGCGTTCCCGCCACCCGGTCCGGCGCTATTAGCACTGGATCAAGGGTTGGCCGGTAATGGGTATTCCCCGATCAGATCCATTGGACCCAATGGGGCATTTTTTAGAGTGCGCTAATTGCACCCGAGAATGGGCGTTAAATTGAATCATTTACCCCTAGCAAGATTGTCTGTGTGGAAAAAGGTTCCCAGAGGTATAAGGAAAAATAATCCACCAATAAAAGCAAAATGTTCTGGGGTTGACACAGGTCAGGAAGATTTATTACTATGAAAATGTTACCCAACAGTAGATGACAGAAGTGAATGAGGAAAGCAGGACTCAAACATAACAAGAGGTCAAAAGGGTTCCCAAAGAACAGAGTTAAAGAATGAGTGTGGGGGAAAAAGGTTTCCAGTCACTCTGGAGGATCAGACAAAAATCCAAGTCTCCAGCAAAAGGTGCTGGGAGACTCAGGTGGAGAGAATTTGACTCAAGAAAGAAAATCTACTCTTAACAATGAATACCATTCCCCACCCGAAATCAAACACATCAATCTCTGCTATCTAGTGGTCAAACCAGAGATTGCAGCGTAGTCATGTGCCAATAGATTGGTATTTAATGCTTGTACTGGTATATGATGAAGGCACAGAAGTATTTAAAGATCTAAACAGCTAATCCAGGGATATAAAAGTACAGTTAGTATTCACATAGTTCTTTTATTATTGGCATCCAACTTTATTTATGCTCAATTTACTCAATGGTAGACTGCTTATTCCTGTTATATGACCAGATTGTTATTAAGTATTTTGTGTGCTTCTTACCTCCTGATACCAGCACTCCATCCGAATTCACAGCCAATGTGTTGATGATCGCATTATGACCAGAGAGATTTTGAATGAAGTTTCCATCTGGGAATTTCCATTGTTTAATGTTATCTGGAGAGCCAGATGCAAATGTATATCTGAAAGATAAGGTAAGCAACTTAATCATCACTGAGCCCTTAGAGAATCTGAAAACAATAAGCTTTCCTAATAATGGACCCAAATCTTCCCTTTTTTGGGGGGTGCAGGTGTTTTAATCCAAATACACTTGTCACTCAAAAGATAGACTACCTCAACCTTCATCTTGATGAGAAAGTATTTGCAACATAGTCCAGACATATCAATAAGCTCCTTTCATCTTTCTTACAGTTACAAAAATGTACATTATTTGAGACAGCAGGATTGATCTTTAAATGGTTAAATCTATGGTATTCCTTCGGTTGGAATGATTGCCAAACTCGTCTACCCTTAACAGTACTCGCTCAGCGTGACATTAAGAAGGTGTTAATCACCATTTTTGTTGTCCATGGGACCGCATGCAGACCGGGTCAGCTTTATCAAGACTGGAAAATCTGATGCAGTAAATCAGACAATAGGAGGTAAATGGCATGCATTACTCACTGTAATAGCATTTCTGATGATTGTATCTATCACAGACTATTGCATCTTTCTTTCAAAGATCGAAAGGGACGTCGACATGGGCGTGACTAACACTATCCCTAACGTGACGTGTAGTGTACCTAAAATCCCTCATGCGTCGAGGTCTCTCTGGTTGTATTTTTTCTGCCGTGAGGGAGACTTATAGTCGTCATGCGCGAGCATAGAAGAGAGAAGGTGTAAGAAGTCCATGTTCCTTCTACTCCACAAGGAGAGGAAGGGTGGCCGCATGTGAATCCAAGCAGATACAATAATCAGAAATGCTATTACGGTGAGTAATGCATGTCTTCTGTTGCTTGTGGATCTGCTTAGAACCACATGCTGTGCATAGACTAGCAAGCCCAGCAGTTGGTGGTGGGATGTGTGAAGGAACAGTAGAAAAGAGATGTTTTAGCACTGCTTGTTCCACCTGAGAATCAGACCTAGAGTGTGTATCCAGGCTTTAGTGTTGTGTAAAGTTGTGTACAGAACTGCCGGTTGCTGCTTTGCAAATGGAATCTAGAGGAACATTTTCAATGAATGCTATGGTAGCCCCTTGGCCCCGAATCGAGTGTGCTCTAGGCGTGAAGAGTAGATCTCTCTTACCAAGAGTGTAATACAGTGTGATGCGTTTATGTTCCACTTGGAAATAGCTGATTTAGAGACAGGGTCCCCTTCTCTACCAGCTGTCACTGAAACTAAGAACTGGTTTGTTTTTCTTAGTGGCGTTCTCTTTTCCAGATAGTTGATAACTGCTCTTC
Source organism: Ambystoma mexicanum (assembly GCF_040938575.1). Taxonomy (NCBI): domain Eukaryota; kingdom Metazoa; phylum Chordata; class Amphibia; order Caudata; family Ambystomatidae; genus Ambystoma; species Ambystoma mexicanum. Next base: position 775,675,699 of record NC_090937.1, read on the forward strand.
TTACATCAAGTGTGTGGAGGCTTCTTTCCGCCACGTTAGTGGGGTTTTGGAAAAAGGTGTGTAGTTCTATGGACTGGTTTACATGGAACTTTGAGATAAACCTGGGTGCAAAGCGAGGGTGTATAGGTATAACAACCTTGTCTTTGTGAATCATGATGAAGGGGTCCTGAACTGAAAGGGCCTGCAGTTCGCCAACTCTCCTTATAGAGGTGATCGCCACCAGGAAGACGGTCTTGTAGGGGAGTGCTTGAAGGCTAGCCTTGGGCATTGGTTCAAAGGGAGGTACCATCAGTCAGGTAAAAACAGGACCCACCCGGGAGCTGGGTTGGAGAGGGGGATGAATTCTCTTTACCCCTTTCATAAAGGCTTTAATTGCAGGAATTTTCCACCATTAAAACTTGCTCTGGGACGTGCTGTATGCCGGATGCGCGGCTAAGTGGACTTTAAGGGAATTGAAAATCAGTCCTGAATCCAACAGGTGAGTTAGGTAAATGACGATATCTTTAGGTGAGCAATCAATAGGATTGATGTCCTTGACATTACACCAAATAACAAAGCGCTTCCTTTTGCTGGAGTAGCAATGTCTGGTGGTATGTTTCTGTGCCTCTGAGTATGTCCATGCATCTCTGAGGGAGCTGAAGGTCACCGAACTCTATGACCACAGGAGCCAGGCTGCTAAGTTTAGAGATTGAAGGCATGGATGTAGTATCTCTCCCTGATCTTGAGACAGCATGTTGTATGGGCACTACAGCTTCCTGGGAGGGGAGACTGACAATGCCATGAGATCGGAGAACCAAGGTTGGCAGGCCCACATAGGGGCCACCAGGATTATCGCAACTGGTTCTTGGTGCTTCTTGGGCACTATTCTGTTGAGCAGCTGTAGCCGCCACTCGTGCTCTACGGGTAGGTGGAAGTCTCTGCTGAGTACGCCTGCCAGAAGATTGAGTTCCCGTGCAACATGCTGTAAAAGGAGGAACATGTTATGTTTGAGTGCCCACTTCCAGATGTTTTGGGACAGTTTGGACAGCCCTAGAGAGTGAGTGCCCCCTTTTTTGTTTAAGTAGTACATGGCCGTAGTACTGTCCGTGAGGACTAGAACCGTTTTCCCCTGGAGTTGTGTCTGAAGCCCTTCAGGGCCTTGAACACTTCTAGCAGTTCCAACAGGTGAATGTGATTGGATGCTACTGCTGGAGACCACACGCCGTGCTTTGTTGAAGGAGGTAACTCTCTTCCCCCAATCCCGTCAGAGATGCGTCTGTGGTGAGAGTGGCTTCCAGTGCGGGGGTGGTGAAGGTGTTCCCCTGCAGAAAGGTTTCCCTTGATCACTACTGCAGAGACTGGACGAGGGCTGCCGAGAGGACCAGTAGATCGTTCCACTGGCCTGATACCATTGGCTCGAGAGCCACTCTTGCATGGGGTGTATGCGCCGACGAGCGCGAGGAACTAGGTAGACACAGGAAGCCATCATCCCCATCAGTCGCATGGCCTTACGTACGGTCACCTGGTGATTGGCTACATAGTGAGGGATCTGGAACAGCATGTTTTGAACCCTCTCATTGGAGGGAAAGACAAGCAGTCTTTGGTCTGAATTAGAGCCCACAGAAGCCGTTTGACCTGGCTGGTGTTTAGGCTGGATTTGTTCTCGTTGATCGAGAATCCTAGGTTAAAGAGGAGATTTACAGTGGTCTGGGTATTTGTCTGGCATGTCCCGTACAAATCCCCTGTTATGAGCCAGTCGTCGAGGTAGGGATAAAATAGTATGGGGACTGTCTGCGCAGGTGAGCCTCTACTACAGCAAACACCTTTGTGAATACCCTTCGGTCTGAGACAATGCTGAAGAGGAGAACCTTTAACTGATAGTGGGTGTCCTCCATCATGAACCTGGAGTATTTTCTGTGCGCTGGCAACATTGAAATATGAAAGTATGCATATTTCATATCCAATGTGGCCATGTAATGCCCCTGCTGCAGCAGTGGGATCACCTCCTGACTTTTGAGGTTTGACATACTTGTTTGCAGGGAGCAGGTCTAAAACAGGGCACATGGCGAGTTCCTTTTTGGGTACAAGGAAGTACACTGATAAATAACCTGGTATACCTGGAGAAGGGGAACTACTTCGATGGTGCCCTTTTCCAGCAGGATCTGGACTTCTTCAGGCAGGATGCGCAGGTGTTCTGGCAACAGGAGTCTGCATCTCGGTGGGTGGTATCGAGGTGGTCATAGAAACTCTATACAATACCCATGGACAAGTCTTTAGTACCCATTGATATGAAGTGATCCCCCTCCCAGGTGTGGATGAATGAAGACAAGCGACCCCCAATTGGTGAAGCGAGGGAGGGGACCTGAACTGGTGACTCACTTTGAGGTGGAGGCCAGGGAATCTCTAGGACTAGAGTTTCTTCCTCTACCCTTGTCCAAACTAGAGCCTCTTTGCTGGTATTGGAAGTTACCAGAGGAGCCGTGACCGGAGGACCAGGGGGTATTCCCTGAGCCGTATTGCTCCTGGGGCAAGCGGGACAAGGATTGGCCACAAAAGGACCTGCGTGCGTTAGAGCCTCCACGCTGGTGAAAGGGTTTAGCCGCGATTTGGCTAAGTGACTTTAATGGGGTGCATTCACTCTGTGGTGATTGGCCGGCGGACTTAACGACAGTCCGCCGGCCAATCACCACAGAGTGAATTTGGGTCTCCTAGGAGACTAAGCACAGGGAGTTTCGGGCACCTCCCTTCCTGCCTACCCCAGACACCCTAGAGCCATAGGCGGGCTTTACTCGTGAATCCCGCCAAAGGCAAAGCGAACAATGGGAACAAACCTGAGTAAATCTCAAGAAGGACCTTTCCACAAAAAAAAAAAATGGTGAAAAAAGGAGACCGGGGCCATTTTGACAAAAATGGCACCCTTGGGTGCTTTACTGCAGCTGCGAACGCAGCCCGCGGTAAATGCACACCATGGTAGTTAAAACGAAACCACTGCCACCAGCCATTCAGTGAGGAAAGGGCAACATAAAATATGTTACATCAGAAGCTAGACAAAAGGGATACTAGGTAACTCCTCCAGCACCCTATTGTAAGATAGTGTGTACTGGATCTAGAAAGTTACAACTTTAAGTAAAGTCAATTTCACTTTACTGCTCTTGGAATCAGTAGTTTAACCAAGAGAAGGTATTCAAACCTTTGGGAAATCTGAAAGACTTCCCTGTGCCACTGCACTGAAGGTGCTGTGTGACACATTGTGAAAGATGTTCCCTATGGAGTTTATCAGACTCCACAACCAAAAGAAACCGTGTTCAACAATCGCATAAAAATACACGAGAGTGGGAAAAAGGATCGGACTCTCTCCAGGTTGAAAAAATCAAGTCCTAAAAATCCAGCAAAGTTGCTGGGGGGTCTCAAAGGTGGAGAGAATTAGCACATTACTGAGAATTCTCTACAACAGACACTGGAACAACTTGAAGACAATCCTGCACTAGGCCCCAATGGGCATCACTAACACGCCAGGAGCGTGGTGTTATTTGCAATCTTTGTTGAGTATGCCGCAGAGGCGGTGTCCCGCTTAACCCAAGGCGCAAAGCTTGTTGCAGTCTTTGTCCGAAGGGGATTCTGCTGAGGACAGTGGTACCCACGCCCTCTTCTCTAAACGACTAAGGAGTCCAGTGTGGCATTCAGTCCCGCTTCGTTGCCCTGCCCTGAGGGCGACTGCCCACTTACCACCTCCACCGTAGGCCTTGGAAGGAACAAGTTACTTACCTGTAACTGTTGTTCTCCAGCATGGGTCTGGCATGGATTCACATGAATATTCCCCGGCGTCAGACTGGGAATCCTCGGTAAAGAAAAAAAAAAAAATCAGTATCAGTTTAGTTTCCGATCAGTCTTTCTTAGTGGTAACCAATCACTGGTCTCTGGGTCATACTGTCCCCAGCCAATGACTGCCAACTCCCTAAGCCCCGCCCCTGGCAGCCATCCTCAGATTTGGTAGCACGTAAAGTGGCAGTATGACCAAGTGAAGAGCCGCAAAGGGGTAGGAGGGAGGGTTCGCATGTGAATCCATGCAAGACCCATGCTGGAGAACAACAGTTACAGGTAAGTAACTTGTTCTTTCTCCAGCATGGGGTCTGGCATGGATTCACATGCTCATGTATATAAGAATACATAGCAGTACACATGCACAACCACGGGAGGTGGCAAGGCTCAACATTAAGCATCTCTTACCTCCTCACCAGGCTCACCTTAAGCGAACAGGTTGCGCAGCACTGCCTGGCCGACTCTGGACTGCTCCCTGGAATCCCGGTCGACGCAGTAGAATCTCGTGAAGGTGTGCGTCGACCTCCACGTAGCAGCCCTGCAGATGTCCAGCAGGGGCACCCCAGACAAGAACGCCGTGGTAGCAGCGATCGCTCTGGTCGAATGGGCTCTCGGACGGCCGGGCAACAGTCGGTTTGCCAACCGATGACAGTGCATGATGCAGCCGGAGAGCATCTAGAAATGGAAGCCTTCGAGAGAGCCTTCCCTTGGTTCACAGGTCCAAAGTTCACAAACATCTGTGATGTCTTCCGAAAACTCTTCGTTCGGTCCACGTAGAACATCAGCGCTCTAGCTACATCCAGAGAGTGCAAAGTCCTCTCGGCCGGCGACGAAGGCGACGGGAAAAAGACTGGTAACACCAAGGGCTCGTTGAGATGGAAGTCTGACGGCACCTTGGGCATGAAGGAGGGGTGCGTCCTCAGCACCACCCTCGTCTCGTGGAAAGTCAAGTATGGAGGCTTGCAGGAAAGGGCCCAAATCTCTCCCATGCGTCATGCAGAGGTGATGGCCACAAGGAATGCCGTCTTCCACGACAGGAACTTCAACGGAGCCGAATGCAAGGGCTCGAATGGCGGGCCCATGAGCCTGTCAGCACCATGTTCAGCTCCCACGCCAGGGCTGGAGCCTTAACTGGCGGGAACAAACGGAACAGTCCTTTCATAAACTCCTTCACCAGGCGATGAGACCACAGGGACGACCGTCCTGCAGTTTTGGTGTATCGGGAATTCGCTGCCAGATGCCTCTTGATGGAAGCGTGAACTAGTCCAGCTTTGGCCAGCGACAGTAAGTACGGTAGCACTTGAGGGGCTGTAATCCGTAGAGGGTTAATCTTCTGTGCACGGCACCAGACAGAGAACCTCTTCCACTTGTGTCCGTAGCACTTGAGAGTTCAATACGCCCTGGCCTTTGCAAGAACCTCTCTGCAGTCAGCCGGGATATCGTACCCTCCAAATTCTAGTGCTGCAGGAGCCAGGCCTGCAAGTTCAGCGACTCCGGGTTGTGATGAAGAATGGCGCCTCCTTCTCTGGAGAGAAGATCTGCGTCCGTTGACAGTTTGACTGATGGGGACGCCGATGAGTCCAGACGGTGCAGGAACCATATCTGTCTCGGCCACCTCGGTGCGACGAGGATCACCCTGCTCCAGGACCTCTCGAGTTGGTTGATGAGCCTGAGCAGCAACAGCGGGAACGCATACAGGAACAGGCCATCCCAGGGGAATGAGAAAGCATCGCCCATGCTCCTCGGCTGGGGGAACCTGCTGGCGAACCTCTGGCACTTGGAGTTCGTCGCCGTCGCGAACAGGTCGATTTGGGGTTTGCCCCATCGCCGGAAGAGATGATCCACTTGATCCTGGCGTAGTTCCCACTCGTGGCACAAGCACAGCTCCCTGCTGAGTGAGTCGGCAATGGTATTTTTTTTTCGTCGTCGCCGCTGACGAGATGACTCGTCCCACGGCGTCCAGCTTCTTTCCCTCGCTGTCCGGTGTGGAAGTTGAGGATGAAGCCGAAGCCCCCCTCAGCTTTCTTCTTGGCCGCCGCTGAGACGGCCGAATCCAGGGTCGGCTGCGCCCTAAGGCACAACGGGGCGGAGTCGGGGACCCAGTACTTCTCGTACCGGTCCCACTTGGCAGGTGTCGTGGACAGGTTCTTGATGTCCAGATGTCATCCAGCAACGGCACTGCGAGGACAGTCTTCCTTTTGTCCTCGCGCCGTTGGTAGAGGAAGCCTTCCTTCTCCTCAGGGCAGAGTTGAAAAAGCTCGAATGCCCTGGCAATCATGGCGTGGAAGGAGCCAATCTCGTCGACGGGGATCATCCATCCCCGTCGTGGCCGTGTCCGTTCCCGTGTCGTCCCTCGGGATCATGGAAGGTGACAAAGGCTGAGAAGGCCGTGAGGGCACTGGATGAATTCTCCTCCTCTTGTTCGGAGGGCTTTCCGACGGACCCGGTACAGCTGGGTCATCCGTCGGGGGTAGGGGCAGTCTCGTCCTTATCTCCGTGCATAAGGCTTGAATTGCCGTCAAAATGGCCGCCGAGTTGTCCTGAGGCTTGGGTTGCGACGGGCGTACCGGTAGCGACGGTTGTTCCTCCACGGGAACCTAGTCGTCGTTGCCACTCTCGCTCTCATCGTCCCCCTCCTCGGGATTCCTCCCGTGGGGCTGGGCCTCTTCCAAATTCTCGGTCAGTTCCTCCTCTGAGGTTGTGTCCGTGACAGCCACCGCCCGTCCCCCCCTCTTTTTCCACCGGGGTCTTCACGGGGGTCTTCTCGATGGGCCTAAAAGAAGATTCCCTCTGCGGTGGCAAGGAAACTCTGGGCCCCGAGGTCGCCTCCACTGTGATAGCCTCCGCAGGCTTCGCCAGGGCCGCAGCGACTCCCTCGATAGCGGGTAAATCGAGGCCTTTACCACCTTGGGCGCGCTTGAGTCCTTCACCTTAGGGGGAAGGTCACCGCCTCGGCCGGTTCCTCCAAGATCGACCAGGGCCTCTCCAGAATCTTAGCCGGGTTCTCCGATTTTCTCCTCCCCGAGCCAGAGCGTTGGCTCGCGGTTGATGGCGTCGATGAAGGTGCGCCCTGCTTGGCAGCCGAGGAGCCCGCAGACTCGCAGTACTTTGCCTTCTGTTGGGCCCACGTCGCCGGGGCGCCCTCACAGGACTTAGAAGACTGCTCCGACTTCTTCTCACCTGCTGGGCTCTTGCCTTCCAACTAGTTGGACACTGGTCCGGCGATCCCTCATCGTCCGATCCGACATGTTAAAGCAAAACGCAGAGTCCTTCTCCACGTGCGTTTTGTCCTCGTGGAGGCAGTAAAGGCATTTCGAATGCTCGTCCTCCTTGAACATATTTTGTAGGCCGCATCCAGGGCAGATCCTGAACAGTTTGCCAGGAGTCGAGCTTCCCTTCTCCTGGGCCATGTTCTTCTCGTCCACGAGGTAGGCCTCAGAAACTTCTGGAATCCTCCAAGAAGCGTAACTCGACGCAAACTTTACCCTTGAGGGGCGTAGATAAATCCAAAACGGGTCCCCGTTGATCGGATGTAGAAACGGTGGCGCTTGAGGCTCGATTAAACCGAAAAATGAGCAAAACGCAGCAAAAGCTTGAGAGCTATAGCACGAGGACTCCCAACACTTGAGCGTGCGGTAATAATCTGAGGATGGCTGCCAGGGGCGGGGCTTAGGGAGAGGGCAGTCATTGACTGGGGGCAGTATGACCCAGAGACCAGTGATTGGTTACTACTAAGAAAGACAGATCAGAAACGAAACCGATACTGATTTTTCTTTACCGAGGATTCCCAGCCTGACAGGGAATATTCATGAGCATGTGAATCCATGCCAGACCCCATGCTGGAGAACAGACTCTGTAGGCCTTCTGGGTCGTGGACCTGGGGGGCTGGCGGTACGAGGAGAAACCTTTTGTCAATCTGCTCGACTTTCCTCCAGTGGAGCGAAAGGAAGAACAGGGTTGCTGGAGCGAGCCCAAGACGACGGAGGCAGACACGGTTAGCCATCTGCCAGAAACTTGCGTCAGCGATTTCCAGTGCCACTGTAATGGCATGGTCCGAAACCACCTCTCCCTCCTGGAAGAGGGCCATCGCCTCCACCCTCTTGTCGGGGAGGAACTCCAGAATTGGGCCCAGCTTGTACCACAGCTCCTTGTCGTACCTGGCCATGATCGCCAGTGCCTTGGCCGCCTTGATGGCTGATGCCACGATGTAGATAACCTTCCTTCCCATGGCATCCAACTTCTTCCCGTCGCTGTCCGGGGGGACGGAGGAAGAGGGAGAGTTCAACGACCTTTTCCTTGCAGGTGCCGATACAAAGTCTGGCGATGGCTGAGACCATAGGCGATTCGGGGCGAACTCGGCACCCGGTACTTTTTCTCCAGCCTATCACGCTTGGCCGGGCCCTCCTCCCACACGTCATCCAACAGGGGTACTGCCATGATAGTCTTCTTTTTGGCCTTCTGCTTCTAGTACAGAAAACTCTCCTTCTTGGTCTCCTCAGGCGTAAACTGGAAAATGTCAGAAGCTTTGGCTACCATGGAATGGAACGACCCCACCTCCTTCGGAGGGGACGCTCCTGGCTGCGGAGATCGCCCGCTGTGACTATATTGTCTGTCGTCGCCATGGCCGCGTCTGTCTCCGTATCGTGGTCCACCGGGGGAAGAGGGCACCCGATGCGAATGCGCCGGATGATGCTTCCTCTTCTTAGCCGGAGGACACAGGAACCAGGGTTTACGGCCTACTTTTCTGGATTTCAAACACCAAAGTGTGCTGGGTCGATAGTATGTCCAGGGATACATCCCTTGGCGGAGATGGCGTGATTGGAGTGCTAGTTACTGCACCGCCGACGTTGCCGCTGCAGTCATCCTTGTGGACCGTGTGCAGGGACTCCAGGTCCTAGTCCGCGGATGACACTTCCATGGCCTGGGTCACTGCATGGGGCTGGCCCGGGACTTCCTCGTCCCCACCCCTTTTTGGACCCCCGAGGGGTCGGAGCCCGGCTCAGAGACGGCATCCTCTTCGGCATGCCAGCCAGCTTTGCCACAGTCACTGTGAAGGCTTCCCACCTCAGAGGCAGAGACCTTTGGCGCAGTAGGGGTTACCTTAACGGGGTCAGCCCCTTCCTCGACTTTTTGAGCAGCTGCTACCAGCTCAATCGTTGACTAAGACTTCTCCTGTGCCACCTGGACATTCTTGGGCAGGTTGGCCACTTTTTCCTTAGCCCTTGGCTTCTCTCGCAGCTTAGCCGGGCTGGGACTGTCTGCTCCCAATCCACAAACTGGTCTCTGAGTGATATGCATGAATGTTCCCGCCAGTGGTCCTGATTGGACCACTGCTGGGGTGTGTGGACTAGTCCTGCTAGTGGGAGTTGCGGCTCTTTTAGGATAAGAAGAAGACCCCCTGCACCCATTCTTCAGAGATCCTGGAGTAGCCCGAAGGACTCAAGACGTCTGTCCAGCTGTGAGACCCGTGAAGAGACTCGACTGAAGGAGGCCTGGTGACCAACTGCTGCTGTCCTGGTGGAGCCCAGTCTTGCTCATTATCTACAGCAGTCCTGCGAGGGAGCTGAGACCCTTGGAGTGGAGAGAACATCCATTCCGGACGTCTGCTCGGTACCCTGCGAAGATGAGCCTTCAGAAGTATCTTGGGACCGTCCTGAGGCTGACCAGCTCCAAGTTTGGGCTACCATGCTGCCGACGTCGCTGCTCAAGTCCCGACCTGGAACTTTGGGGATCCTCAGCTTGTCCTACAAGATTTACCTCTGCGTCCTAGCTTCGAGGGGACCCGAGAAAGGAGGGAAAGTCTGACCATGGCAAGCAAGGCACTTTGTGTTGCCGTGCAGCGGTGACCACTGTCCGAAATCACTTACTTGACCCTGGTCCAGCCCTGAGAGTGTTCCTGCTATAGGTTTTGCTGCATTCTTCATCCTAGAGTCCTTGCACCAGCGAAAGACACCAACCTGAGATCAACTCAAACCGGCAACCCCTGCAAATCGAGGACTGCAACGGACGGTGGGAAAAACAACCTCAGACCCTCTTCCATCCACCTGCCAAGTCTGGAGAAGAATCGGAGTACGGGGGCAGGGGGTAAGTTACAGTTCTTACCTGCCCCTAAACTCCCTTTAAAAGTTTCCCCAACTTTTACTAAACTATTACTATACTTTGGTTTTACCATAGCTTGCTGGCACAAGCCTTCCGAAAGTTGGGGAAACTTCTATTAGTTAGAAAACATTGTCCTCTAAGCCTTGGAACTGTTCATTGGACCCCAGCGACCCTACCTTCATTTTCTTACAGCTTCACTAACTTTATTGGAACTTTTCTGAACCTTTGGGCATAAGACCCCAGACAATTTGGGGAAGGACAATTGAAGTTAGGGGTAACTCTCTGTGGACCACTGGTGCATAATCTAATCTGTACTTTCTTTTGCAGGGGTTTGATTTGCATTATGCCCTCAACCAGTGACTGTATATATGTAATCTATTAGTTTTGTGCAATATTTGTAACTGTTCCTAGTAAATTGCTCAGTGATATTCGGCCATAACTACATTTTTATACATACTGTCTAGGTGTAATCTGTGATTCCCATTGTGTGTAATTATTGTGGACCCTTTACAAGCTTACCACCTCTTGAGACTTAGCCAAGACCCTCGTCACTGCTACCTTGAACTGGTTTGGCTACAGCTCCTCAGAGTTGTCCCCGTCACAATATAGGTTGGCCTTCTATACATCTGTCCACCAGGCCAGAGTATAGAACAATCAGTCCTAACAACGGGGAAGGCTCTAAACAAGATGTTCCTCACAGGGACTACTTAGCATAGAAGGGGATGCCAAAAAAGGGACTTCAGGATCTGCAGCCAAAAACTGAGGCACTGCGTTCTTTGTCAGGAGGAGAGAAGACAGGACCCTGGATGGGCTTATTTGGCAGGGATCAACACAGAATGCTTCAGGAAAGTGTTTCTTCGTGGCTGGTTGCGGCTCTGTGGATTTGGCGCCTTTTTCAGGAGTCAGGAGAAGACAGAATATCGCTGGTCGAATGTCTGCCCTTTGTAAGGTCCAGCACTCTGGTGAGGGGACATGTCGGACTTGAATCGTGCCTCTCAAAATCCAGCAGGAAGGCCAAGAAGTTTAAGCGAGATTCGAAAGTTGTAATCCCGTGCATCGCCAGATGGTTCGCGGTACTGGAAATCGGATTTCCATCTACCTCTTCGGTTTTGGTTCCAGTGGTCGACTACCTCTTCAGATTCCAGGATAGGAATTTTATGCAGGAACCCAGCCAATCAAACAGCCTTGCAACATTCAAACTTGGGGGGTTGGCAATCCTTTCAAGAAAGCCAGTCGCCCAGTTTGAACTGGATTCTCACAGGCAGGCTGGAAGACAAAGGGCTGCAGTGTTTGCGACTCCTCCCTCGGTTCCTGCCTACACAGGCACTCCCGCCGAAGATAAAGTTAAAAAAAAAGGAGTTTCCAACCCTGGATGTCAGGGGAATGAACAAGCAAGGACAACTAAATGGCCACAAAAAGACGACCGGGGCATTTTGGTAAAAATGAGCACCCATGGTTGCCTTTACCGGGGCTGTGCAAATAGCCCGCAGTTAAGGTGCACCAAATTAGTTAAAAGGTTCACTGCCACCAGCCATTAAAAAGGTAATTGTGTCCTTGTAACATAAATGTTACATTTAGAATGAGAAAGGGGTTACCCAATATCCCTCCAGCACTCCACATAAGGTGACCCTCAGAGGGGTTATCTTCTGCGTCCAGCACCACATCGCGAAAGGTTTCCACTTGTGTTCGAGTCGACGCTATGGCCCTGGCAAGGACCCACCCTGCAGTCCGCCAGCAGCTCATACCCTTCAAACGCTTAAGGATGCAGGAGCCAAGCCTTCAGGTTCAGCGATCCTGGATCGTGATGTAGGATTGCACCTTCTTCTTTGGCAGCAGATCCGCGACCACCGGCAGCTTGACCAGGGGCGCCATTGATAGGCTGAAAAGATCCAGGTACCAAATCTACCTATACCACGCCGGGTTGACGAGGATCATCCTGCATCAGCACTGTGAGTTTATTGATAACTAGCAGCAGGAGAGGCAACGGAGGGAAAGCATACAGGAACATACCTTCCCACAGGAAGGAAAATGTGTCCCCCATGCTCCCTCGCTGGTGGACCTGCTGGTGAATTTCTGGCATTTGGTATTCGTCGCTGTCCCAATGGATGGATCTGGGGTCTGCCACATCTGAGGAATAGGCTGTCAACTTCATCCTGTAAAAGTTCCCACTCGTGGCAAGAGCGCAGCTCCCTGCCGAGTGAGGTTTTCTTCCAAGGGGGCCGCCAGGCAGGAGACTGGAGTCTGGCTTCCAGGTATAGCATGTCCTGCAATGGTATACAGGATTTTGGATAGTTGACGGAGAACCCCAGAACCGTTAGCAGCCGGACAGTCCTCCCTGTGTGTACGATGGCTACTTCCCTTGACTTGGCATGGATGAGCCAGTCGAGGTATGGGTACACATGTATCCCTTGTAGACGCACAAGGGCCACAACTGGCGCCAGGCACTTTATGAACACCCTGGGCACCGACTTCCATCCGAGGGGAAGTGCCTTCAACTGGTATTACCTTGCCTGTATTATGAAGCGCAAGAACCTCTGATGCTTCTCGTGAATGGGGACATGGACGTAAGAGTCCTCCAGATCCAGCGACGTCAAGAAGTCTCCTTTCTTCAGTTGGCCGAGCACATACTGCAACGGGACCATCCTCAATTTTTGGGATTTGAGGTCTTCTTTATCTGGAGTAGCTACTAGCAACCACCTGAAAACCCAAAGTTGGTCCAGATAGTAAAACCAAACCCAAAGAGAAGATTTTATTTGACTGTGGGGTGGACTCAAATCTATTCATAAGAAGAATATAACAAGGTTGTGACTGAAGACAGAAGGGTAGAGCGAAACAAGGGTACTATCCCTGCCTAAAGTGCACTCTTGGCTAGGTTGCGGTGTTACAACGCCTGTCTATTAGTGACAGAATAAGAATACCACTTCTATGATATGTAATGCGTTCAACCTTGAGAGTCCCAACCCACTCTCTTCCCGATGGGTTTGAATCGGAAGAGACTACCAGTAAAACCAGGGAAAGGAAAAGGAAAAGAGAGTGAACCCAGGGAAGTGAAGAGAGTCAATTTTTCTCTTCAGAACGAACCATGTGGCATCTAATGGGATAGACAATTTTTAATAGCCCATTGATGGTCACACTGCTCCTAGGGTACTCAAATATAGAAATGACACAACTTAGGGAAATAGGATAAATTCCCAATCCCGAAAACACACACAAAGACAATACAATCACAACTTCCCATGTGGAGTCAACTTTTTGCTCATGGAAAAGTGGGACAATGTAAAAAAGTTTGCTCAAAACTAAAATGGGGGCAAATTGGAGCCCTTTTAGATGATACAAACACCTTCGACCGGTTTCAGTGGCTTGGATTTAGTAACGCCACATTCATCAGGACAGTCTACGTTCCTCACAAGCTGGTGCATTTCATTGTACAACAACCAGTTTAATGAGGAAAATGGTTAAAAACAGTAGATGTTCCCACGGGATCTAACTCTACAACAAAAAACACAACCGGTGGGAGACAGTACGATCACAGCAGTCTTTAGCTATTCCAATAAAATCAACTTGATTAAAAGGGAAATCATTAAGCTATGGCCTATACTCAATGTCGGGCAGGTCAATTTGCCATTACCCCGATTTGCCATGAAAAAAAGAAAAAATCTGAGGGACACCTTAATACATTCATATACACCAGCCCAGGAGACGACAGGGCAAACTACCCTGTGGAACAACACCTCCCCACAAGGACATACACCATGTGGCCAGTGCAATGTATGTAGTCTTACAAAACGCACCAAAACACTAGACCTTGGTCTAAAGACACCATGGAAACAACTTGTTTTTCCGAATTGCAACACATCAAATGTGATTTACATGATACGGTGCCCCTGTGATAAAAATATATTGGTATGACTACAAGGCCAATTAAAAAACGCATCCAGGAACATCCATCATGTCTTAGAACTCACCGGGAGAATGCCCCCATGGTGGACCACTTTCAGAGGCTCAAACACCTGGCCTCTGAAATTGAGTGGACCATTATAGAAAAGGTAAAATGTCCCAGAAGAGGAGAGGATATGAGTCTCCTTTTACTAAAGCGGGAACAAAAATGGGTTTTCCGTTTAAAAACCGATAAAGTGGGTCTCAATGAAAATATACCCAGGCATTCCTTGGCCATGATGCCCTGAGCCATTTATGTAAACACCTGTGAGTAACGATTGATATCTAAATCACCATGAAGATGCTCTGGTGGTGTGCCAAGACTCATAGGATGTTAGACTGTGTGTTCCCTGTGAATGTACATTTCTCCTATGTACTTCAATATGAACCTTTTTTCTTTCCCTCGAGGTGACACTTTGGGGATGGGGTTCCCTTTGGGTCGGCTGTGATTGAGTGCAGTCTGAGCACGTGAGTGACCCAGTGTTAGGGTCCAATATGTGGTGCCTGACTGGGTCCGGGCACCCCCCTCCTATTTGCAGCGTATGCGGCATGGCGCATACACCGGAGGGGCGTCTTTCCAGCCATGCGTGAGATGCCTGGCTGAGCTCCCGCCTGACCTCATCGTACAAAAGTGTGCGCGCGCATTGCAGGAAGCGTTGCTGGACCGAGAACGAGCCGGCCAATACAGAGGCAGGCGCATGAGCACGTGACACGTGGATGTCACGTGACATCAATAGACATGAATTAGCCAATACGGAGGCAGCGGCATGCACACGTGACACGCGAATGCGAGTCACGTGACATGCGAAGGAAAGGCTGCCGCCCCCTTTTCTCCTACTTAACACACGGAGATTAGAGTTACAGGGGATAGACGCGCTTATGCAGAGCGCCACGCCTTGACAAAAAGGCGCCCGTGTTATGTACTTTCCATGTAAGTATGTGTGAAGATTCTTGACTGCAGGGATGTTTTGAATGCTCTATTTTGCCTTTGGGATAATCCATCAGTTGTATTTATCCCCCTCCCTTGACTGCAGATTTTACCAATACAAAGCAATCTTGCATTTGTTGTCTGGGACCTTATGATTCTTTGTCCCCCTTACATCTTTGCCCTTAAATAATTGCCCATACGATATAAACTGTGATCGCTCTAAACTGAGAGCTTCTGAAATTCAGTGTACTTGAAAATAAATCTTGTAATTATTCACAGATGCATCACATGTGGACTGGACAGTAAAAGTTGGGCACTAATTTGTGGCACACCATTCTTTAGAACAAAAGGGAGTGAACATCAAGGGTGAGTTGAGATCCCTCTGTTGTCAATACAATCTCAGGAGTTGTTCATGAGTATTCCTTACCATCGTTAGAATTATCACACATGTTGTGGTCACTCTTTTTTAAATAACATTGTGGCTAACAAATGCAGGTGGCATTCTTTGACACCAAAGAGATGAGACTTTTATATCGAGATTGGGAAATGAGGTGGTGTTGTGCGACAGCCATGGGGGTGTGTCTGTTTTGGTTGGCAAACCAGTGTTGTGCCATCCTAAATCCAATATGTGGAATTTAGCAGCCTCCTAGTAACTGTGGTTCATTTTTTTGATTCCACAGGTTCCTTCCCAGACTGTTCCAGGTCCATGACACCTACTGCAGGGTGGTAATGTACCATGCCATCTACTGTTTTTAACCATTTTCCTCATTAAACTGGTTGTTGTACAATGAAATGCACCAGCTTGTGAGGAACAGACTGTCCTGATGAATGTGGCGTTACTAAACCCAAGCCACTGAAACCGGTCGACGTGTTTGTATCATCTAAAAGGGCTCCAATTTGCCCCCATTTTAGTTTTGAGCAAACTTTTTTACATTGTCCCACTTTTCCATGAGCAAAAAGTTGACTCCACATGGGAAGTGGTGATTGTATTGTCTTTGTGTGTGTTTTCGGGATTGGGAATTTATCCTATTTCCCTAAGTTGTGTCATTTCTATATTTGAGTACCCCAGGAGCAGTGTGACAATCAATGGGCTATTAAAAATTGTCTATCCCATTAGATGCCACATCTGAAGAGAAAAATTGACTCTCTTCACTTCCCTAGGTTGACTCTCTCTTTTCCTTTCCCTGGTTTTACTGGTAGTCTCTTCAGATTCAAACCAATCGGGAAGAGAGTGGGTTGGGACTCTCAAGGTTGAACGCATTACATATCAGAAGTGGTGATCTTATTCTTATATTGTCACTAATAGGACAGGCGTAACACCGCAATCTAGCCAAGAGTGCACTTTAGGCAGGGATAGTACCCTTGTTTTGCTCTATCCTGTCTTCAGTCACAACCTTGTTCTATTCTTCTTATGAATAGATTTGAGTCCGCCCCACAGTAAAGTAAATAAAATCTTCTCTTTGGGTTTGGTTTTACTATCTGGACCTAGCTTTGGGTTTTCAGGTGGTGGCTAGTAGCTCTTACACAGTTGTGTGTTGCCTAACCTTTTGTGTGAATATTACTTATCTAAGGGCAATACCCTGTCAATTTATAGAAATTGCCCCATTGTTTGCTAATGTATCTGGAGTAGACCAAGATGTATCTGGAGTAGACTCCAGAGCCCCGGAGTTGCTTTGAAACCAGCTTTATCGCCCCTTTTCTTATGGCCCGTACTTCCTGCAGGAGCTGGGGGATGTGCTGCTCCTGTCGGGCCACCAGTGGTATCCGCTGACACCTTTGTTGGAACTCTAGAGTGTCCATGGGGGAAGAGCGGCGAGCACCCATCGGTAGGTGGAGATCTTTTCCCCCACTCGCTGACGAAGTCTGCCAGCCGGCCTCCAACGGGGGTGCATGGGTGGGGGCCCGAAGTCCTGGTCGGATCAATCCTGCTTTGGGGCCTGCGTGCCGGCTTGGGAGAGACATCAGCCACCTCCACCGAACGCCTTGGAACAGCTTCTGTAGGCGTCCTGGGTCATGATCGGGAGGGTTGACTATATGAAGAGGACCCTCTGCCAAAGCCTTTCGATGATCTGCCAGAGGTACGAAAGGACGGGCGATGCTGCTGAAGAGCGCCCAGGGCATGGGTTGTCTCCATGTCCATCATAATGGCCTGCAATGATTCGTCGACGGACTTCCCAAAGATGTTATCCCTAAAGGGCATTTCCAGCAACCTCGTCTGGACCTCCTGACAAAAGTTGGCAGCTTTCAAGCAGCCACGACAACGGAGGCAGACACTGTTCCCCATATATTGGAACCCCGTGTCCGCGATGTCCAGGGCCACAGTGATGGCATGATCCGATGCCACCTTGCCCTCCTGGAGGATCTCAAGCACCTCGACCCGCTTGTCGTCGGGTAGAAAGTCCTGTAGCGGGGCCATCTTATACCACAGCTCCCCGTCGTATCTGGCCAGGATTGCAAGCACGAAAGCTGCCTTGACTGTCATTGCCGCCAAGTAGAGCACTTTCCTACCCTTGGCATCCGACTTCTTCCCTTCGCCGTCTGGGAGAACGAAGGCTGAAGATGAGTGGGTTAGATGACTTCTTCCTCGCTGCTGCCAAGACCACTGAGTCCGGGGAAGGCTGCTAACGTAGGCACTTGGGTCCCGACGCCGGTGCATACTTTTTCTCCAGCCGATCCCTCTTTGCCGGGGTTGAGGCCAGGTTTCTCATCAGTGCCAGGCCTTCGTCCCAAATGTCATCCAGGAGAGGCACTACCGGAATGGTCTTCCTTTTGGCTTCCCGCCGTTGATATAGGAAATCTTCCTTCTTGGTCTCTTTTGGCGTCGGCTGGAGGAGTTCAGACGCTCCAGCGACCATGGCATGGAACGACCCCACTCCATCCGGGGGAGAAGCCCTCAACAGTGGAGAGATGCCATTGTCGTCCGTGTCCGTCGTTGTGGTGTCCGTCGCCGTATCTCCGGCGGCGGGCCCAGTGTCCCAGGGGCCGCCGACGTCATTGCCATCCTCTTCTGGATTTCCGACACCAGGGTGTGGAGGGTTGAGAAGATGTCGAACGGTATGTCCCTACGAGGTGGCGGGAATACGCTTGCTGGGCCCAGTGCCCACGTCGTTGGCGGCATTCCCGTCTTCCCCCGCGGCGTATCCACAGTCGTCGTTCCTCATGTCCTCCGGGACCGTGTGGACAGACACCAGGACGTCCTCATCAGAGGAAGAAATATCCGTGCCCTGGAGCACGGTTGAGGCCTCTTCCCCCACCCCCCCCTCTTTTTTGCATCCTGAGGGGTTGGTTTTGGGCTTGGGGATGGCATCCTCTTCTACGTAATCTTCTCCACTGGCTTGGCCGAGGCTTCCCGCCTCGGGGTCAGGGATACTCTGGGCACCGCCGGGGCGCCCTGGACAGGGTCAGCCCTCCCCCCAGACCCTCATCGAGAGGGGGGCCGCCACCAATCGTCGAGGATGACTTTGCCTGAATCTTCTCCGGCTTCTCCCGCAGCTTCCCTGGGTTAGCCGATTTCCTCTTCGAGGAGGAGCTGGAGTGATGACTGGAGATGGAGGCAGATGGTGAAGATTAGCATGTCCTGACCACCGCGGGACCCGCTTGTGCAGCATACCCAGATGGCAACAGACTTGCTGTGCTTGGCCTTTTCTTTGGCCCCCACGGATGGAGCGCCCTCAAAGGACTTAGAAGTCGGAATCTCGGACCAGCCGGTTCTGGGTGAGGTATGCCCCTGCTTGCCGCACAGGGTAGAGGCCTTGGCGTTGAACCACACCGCCAACCTACTGTGACAATCCTTGACAGTTTGCTTGGAAAAACCAATGCAGATTTCACAATCCGCTTCCCTGTGGTCCGGATGGAGACCGTAGATGCACTGGAGGGGGTTGTCCTCTACAAACATGTTTCTCAATCTGCAGCTGGAGCTGAGCTTGAAGAGGGAGCCTCCCTTTTGCTCCTCCGACATGGTCCGGCATGCGGTGTAGGCCCAATGGCCTTCTGGAATCTTCGATGAAACTTTGATGATTCTTGCCCATGAGCGGAATTAAAAGACGCTGACGAACAGATCCCTGCTTGCCCTTCAAAGGAGCAAAAGACAGGCTCTATTGACCAAACATGAACTTTTTACCTGTTGACTAATGGAATATGAGATCGATCATCTCTAAAGGTGAATGTGTATATATGTGATGTCTGGGTTTTCATTACCTTACTTACCTGTGATATTTTGACTCTTAGTATATTTAGAATGCCTAATAGTTATATTTTCATACACTTACTGACTAACTTGAATTATTGGTGTTTCTCTGTGGACTCACTGTAGCCCTCGATGCACTTTTCCTGAGACTTAGCCTTGACTGCTCACCCACCTACATTGATTGGGTTTTGGCTTGAACCCGAGGTGGTCCTTTAAGACGAGGTAACAGTATCTGAGATGGATGGGGATGCAGATTTTACTCATACATCAATATTCAGACTGACTCAGGAAGTTGGCAAAACTTGGCTGTTTTAACAACAATTCTTTAGACCAGGGAGTGCAGCGGACATCATCCGACGTCGCACAGTTACTCTCAACCATTTTACAAAAAAAAAAAACACAGCTTTATACCAAAAATGTCTCATCACTGACGTCATGCTATGTGGCAAAATAAGAAAACATGGGGATGGGATAGGCTTAAAAGGAACATCCAGGTATACTTTCTATGGGGGACGGGACTGGGATTGGGTATCTAAGGTCAGGTGGACACCCCTGGTGCAAGTGATCTTCAGTGTCATAGTAGTACACAACGATCTATTGGCTTGTCAAACTATAGGGCTCCTCACTATGTGGCCATCTACAACTGGTTTGCAGGCTTGTACCCTTCTGGAATACAAAAATACCCTTCTGGAATACAAAAATGCCTTGACTAAGTATTTATTGTTAAGCAGGAACTGAGACAACATGCATCTGCTAAAGCAGTGGATGCATTTGTGGTATTACAAAATACAAAAGAAAATAAGATGAAGTTTAAATACATTTGATAAATGTAACAGAATCTGTGTAGATGTGTTATAAATTGGGGGGAAAATTCCCTAGGAAATGAGGGAAATTTGAGAACTCTATAATAAGAAACTAACTGAGCGCACTTCGGGAATGCTCGGAAGTTGAACTTGTGTTGCAAAGAACAAGTTACTTACCAACTGTAACGTTCTTTCGACTGGATGTTCCTCCCACGTATTCCAAATCTTGTGATAAGTCGTTCTCTCCAGCTTTGCTGCTTCGAAAAAAGAAATTCTCGGCAGAGGGCGCTGTGCTCGAGGTCGTGGAGTTGATTGTCCCTCGACGGACTCCGTACTTTGTCGACGTCACCGATGGTATAAATAGCTCGAGCCGCGCCCGTTGCTTCAGTTCCGTTTTTTTCGATGAACATATAGGAGGAACACCCAGGCGTGCCCCATGACTGTTACCTTCTTCCTGAGAGGTAAGTAAGAAAACGTAAACTGTACTGTGGGGTAGGATGGGAGGGTCGATGAGGAATACGTGGGAGGAACATCCAGTCGAAAGAACGTTAAAGTTGGTAAGTAACTTGTTCTTCGAATGGATTGTGTCCTCCCACGTATTCCTCATCTTGTGATAGACTCCCATAGCAGTGGCGATTTTGGAGGTGGGAGTACTAATTACAGTTTTCATGGACAGAATGTAGAACTGCCCTGGCAAATAACCCCTAATTGGAGGAGGCAGTATCCAAGCAGTAATGCTTGATGAAAGGATGCATTGTTTTCCAAGTTGCAGCTGAACAAATCTGCTGCCGGGACTCCCCTCTTTAGAGGGGCAGTAGTAGCCATTCCCCTTGTAGAATGGGCTTGAAGCCCATCTGGTGGATCTTTTTCCGCCAATCTGTAGCATTCAATTATGGCCAAAATGATCCAGCGAGATATGGTCTGTTTTGTTACTGATAAGCCCAGTTTATGACCAGTATAACCCACAAACAGTTGGTCATCTTGTCGTAATTTAGACATCCTTGAGATGTAAAAACTAACAGCCCTCTTGGGATCTAGTCTATGCAGTCTCTCCTCTTCCTTGCCCAAATGAGGAGGAGGAGGATAACATGTTGGTAATATTATTTTTTGTTATAAAAAAATAGTATATGGTGGTTTGCATGAGAGAGCTGAAGTTCACTAACCCTGCGGGCTGATGATCGGGCCACAAGAAGGACAGTTTTTAATGTTAGAAGCCTCAATGCACAGGAGTGCAGAGGCTCAAAAGGTATGCAAGTCAAACATTTTAGTACTAAATTTAAATCCCAAGTTGGGACATGAAAAGGTACTGGAAGGGTATACGTGAGTAAGCCCTTTTAAGAATTGAATTATTAATGGTATTTTGAAATATGAAACCTCTTCCGAAGTGCACTTGAAAATGGACAGCGCAGCAAGGTATCCTTTTATTGTTCCTATCTGGAGCCCCAGATTGGCTAGATGTAACAGAAAAGAGAGCACTACTGGAGTGCCACATTGAAAAGGGTCCACATCCTTATCTCTGTACCAGTTACTAAACCTGTTCCAGCAACATCGGTACAAAGATTTTGTTGCTGGCTTTCTGGCCGAAAGCAAGACTTCCATTACGTCATCCGGAAGATCCCAATCCTTGTATCTCAACCTCTCAGAAACCATGCGTGAAGGTTGAGTGTCTTGACATCTGGGTGGAGAACCCGACCTTCCTCCTGCGAGAGAAGATCCTCTCTTTGTGGAAGACGTATTGGAGGGCTGATGGACATGTCTAGAAGGTCCGGGTACCACGTCCTTCTGGCCCAATCCAGGGCAATTAGAATCATGGTTTTCCTGAACTTTCTCAACCTCCTGATTACTTGAGGAATCACGGGGGACTGGGGGAAACGCGTACAGTAGTGGAAAATTCCACTCCACTACGAATGCATCTCCCAGAGCTCCTCTTTGAGGAAATTCCCTTGAGCAGTACTGCTCGCACTTCCGATTGATTACGGTGGCAAACAGA
This sequence comes from Ambystoma mexicanum, assembly GCF_040938575.1. Taxonomy (NCBI): domain Eukaryota; kingdom Metazoa; phylum Chordata; class Amphibia; order Caudata; family Ambystomatidae; genus Ambystoma; species Ambystoma mexicanum. The sequence goes on from NC_090937.1 coordinate 775,697,439, forward strand.
TCCACTTGAGGGGCTCCCCAAAGGGCGAAGATCTCTTGAAGGACTTCCTGAGCTAGCTCCCACTTGTGAGAGACTGCTCTGCCTGCCGCCGTGTTCTGCTCTCCGGCTAGGTGAACTGCCGATAGAGAGATTCCTTCTCGTATTACCCAGAACCAGAGCTGCATTGCCTCTATGCACAGTGGTAGTGACCCTACACCACCTCTTTTGTTGAGGTAGTACATGGCCACTGTGTTGTCCGTCTTTATCAGGACATTCCTTCCCTGTACAGAGGGCAGGAAGGCCTTCAGCGCTAATCTGATTGCCCTCAGCTCCAAAAGGTTGATGTGTAGTTTGGACTCCGATGGAGACCAACGGACGCAGATTGTCAGATCGTTGGTGTGTGCTCCCCACCCCGTGAGTGAGGCGTCCGTCCCTACTGTTATCTCCGGCCATGGTTGCCAAAAAGATTCTCCCTTGAGAATGTTGTTGTTGCAAGCCCACCATAGAAGATCCTGAGCAACTGCACTCAGGACTTGCAGAAGATCTGACATATTCCCTGAGAACTGGGACCACCGAGTTCTGAGTGCCCATTGAAGGGATCTCATTCTCAACCTGGCCTCTGATACTAGGAAAATGCAGGATGCCATGAGGCTGAGCAACCTGAGAAAATCGAAGGCCGGTAGACGTTGGGCATTCTGGAACTGTTTTACCATCTGCAGAATGTGAACAGCTCTCACCTCGGGGGGCAAGGCTTTTCCCGAGGAAGTATCCAAGACTGCTCCGATAAACTGCAGCTTTTGGGATGGGATCATATGGGACTTCTTGAAATTGAGGGAGAAGCCCAAGTTGTGGAGGAAGTGGCAGGTGATCGAAAGATGTTCCTGAGCTTGTTTCAGAGAACTTGCTCTGATCAACCAGTCGTCCAGGTATGGGTAGATGTGAATACCCCCTCTCCTGAGACCCGCTGCCACAACCGCCAACAGTTAACCGCCAACCGTTAGGTGAAAACCCTCAGGGCGGAGGTCAACCCGAATGGCAGAACTCAAAACTGATAATGAGAGTTGCCAATCGAGAACCTCAGGTACTTTCTGTGCTTTGGATGGATTGGCACATGAAAGTAAGCATCCTGAAGGTCCAATGATACCAACCAGTCTTGGAGCTGGACAGCCTGAAGGATCTGAGAAAGGGTCACCATCTTGAACTTGTCCTTCCTGAGGAACTTGTTCAAGTCCAAGATGGGTCTCAATCCTCCGTCCTTTTTTGGGATGAGAAAATATGGGGAGTACCAACCCCGTTCCTCTTCACTACAGGTACCTGTTCTATGGCACCTTTCTCTAGCAGGGTTAAAATTTCCTGCAACAGGAGCAGGTCTGGAATTTTTACAGAGTTGGCTCCCGGTGGATGATTCCGAGGCCTTTTTTGGAAGGGGAGACAGTAACCTTGAGCTACTGTTTCCAGTGCCCAAGCATCTGAGATAATGCCCCGCCATTCCTTCAGATGCTGAGAGATCCTGCCTCCCACTGGTGTTTTGTGCAACAAGGTCTCAGAGAGATTCGGAGACGGCTGCAGGAGTGGCTGAGGGTAAAGATGCCGCTCCGGAGGCTGATTTTGCACCTCTTTCTCATGCACCACAAGGGAAATTTCTTTTGCCTCTTTGAGAAGCCTGTCCTCTTCCTCTACCAAATGAGGAGTAGTAACGAAAAGAACGACCCCTCCAGGAAGATGAGCCGGAATAGGGTTTTTGAGGCTGGCGCATAGAGGCACTAAGCGATTTAGATGCCGCTTTCGAGGTCTGAAGTTTTTCTAGGCTTTCATCAGCCTTACTGCCAAACAGCCTCAACCATCAAAGGGCATGTTGAGGAGTCTGGCTTGCACGTCTGGTGCAAACCCAGACTTCCTCAACCACGCAAATCTGCGTAGCACAATGCTTGCAGCCATGGATCTGCTGATTCTATCAGCAGTATCCAGTCCAGACTGGAGACATTCCCCCATTGCCTCCTTCCTGCTATATTCAGGAAGCCTTCCCTTTCCTCGCCTTCTGGAATATGATCAGCCGCCACCGAAATACAGTCCCACAGGGTATGGGTAAACCTGGCCAGGGTACAGGTGACATTTGTCGATTCAAGGGCCATGCTGCCTAGTGAAAACTTTACGGGCCCAAACATCAACTTTTTTATCCTCTCTATCTGGAGGGATAGAGGGATATGTAGTTTGTTTTGATACGGATGCTGCCTGAATAACTAAACTCTCTGGAGTTGGATGCCTGTTTAAATATTCAGGATCCGTACCAGCTGGTCTGTATTTCTAGGGGAAATTACTATTTGCAGCAGCAACGCTCTCAAGATTTACCCAGTTTTTCTCCACCGTCCTCTGAAGAGCCCTGTGGAAAGGGAGAACTGGATCTTTTTTGAGGACCTCTGACAATTATATCTGTCATGTCGTCCTGTTCAAAAACGGGTGAAGTGTTACCCCCAACCCATATACTCAATCACTCTGGAGTGTTAGGCAGAAACTTGTGCAGTTCCCTTAGGGAACACTGCAAAAGATTTAGGACTACAGGTGTTAGCAGTAAACCCACTTGGTAGCAGTCTGTACCACCCAGATTTACCTGGTAGCTGTGGCTGAGCAGTCAGACTTCCCTCAAGAAGAGTTAGGCAGTATGCAGAGTATACACAATAGGCACTCAGACACAATAATACAAGCAAACACTGACCAGAGCTTTGGTATCAAAGTATATACTTATTTATTTAAAAACAACACTGTTTGAAACACTCCAGCACTCTTATTGTAAAATACTCTAAACACAGTTACTATTATAATATATACAACCCTTATTCCTTATCAGATAAGTCTTAGTTAACACCACTTATTTTCATACAGAGGTGAGCGCTTAACTATAGATGGCACTCCAATAAGTTTATGAAAAAGGGAGGGAAAAAGACAGAATATGGAAGGTACACCACTCTAAAATCTAGGAACACTATTAGCAAGGCAGAAGAGCAAAAAGTCACTTGTGAGCCAAAGTCCATAGGCTGAGCCCACTCTTAGAGAGAGCAGAGCACAAATGCGCCCAAGATCACACAGTTACACTAGGCTTAGAAAGTCTTGCAGAGAGTTCGAAAAGAGTTTAGGGAGGCTTAGAAAAGTTTAGCCAGGGTGTCCCAGGCTAACCCAGGTTCGAAAGCCGGGGGCTAAATCTACCCCGTACAGTCGGTGGCAAGGGAAGCCAGGCGGAACACGGTACCTTAAGTGGGAAGGATCCTCCGGCGCTGGCAGTTGTTCCTGGCAGTGATTGCAAGTCTCGGCGTCGTCCAGGGGAAGAGAAGATCTCGACTTGGCGGAAAGCTGAAGGTCGTTGCACTGCCAGGGAAGAAACCAGCCGTGGAGTTTTCCGGTTAAAGGTAGTACCCTTTATTTCGCGGCCGTGGTAAAGCGTGGTATTCCGGTTGCCGGGGTGCTTGGCACAGGCAAGGCGGCCACGAGATGCGGCGGGAAGGCGAAAAGACGGTGAAACTGGTTATCCCCACCAGTCAAAGGAAGAAGACTCTCCGGCGGGAGATCTCCTCTGTCGTTGGGAAAAGTGGTGAGACGGTTCAGCAGGGCTCCACCGGTGGTGTCGTCGTGGCAGGTCGGCTCAGCTTCTCCCTCGTCGGATTCTTAGGTCCTGTGGCGACTTCTGAAGTTCCAGTCCCCAAAGCCCTGCTTTTATGCAGAAAACCCCCATTCACTCAGCCTAGCTGTCACTCAAACATGCTAAGTGGTGAGCCGGCCGGCTCACCACTTGGGCCAATCAGGACGGAGTGGGACATGAGTTGCCTAGGCAACTCAGTCCAGGGTGCCTAAATCCCCCTCCATCCCTCCTAAGTACCCCAGACAGAGTGGCACCACTTTGGAGGGCTTCTGTGTAGAAGCCCGCCAAAAAGTTGAACAAAGGGCTCGACTTGGGTTGGAGTCACAGACGAGAACACAAACGCCGTTTTAGAACCGAGTTTTGGCAAAAAATACCAACCGGAAAATTAATATTAATTAAATAAACCGGCGGTATGTTCGAGGCTATCGTAATTAAATAAATAAAGATAGTAGCCTCGAACAATGGGAAAATCCCATAGAGAAATATTCGCGGTGTAATATAAAAAGTAGTATCCACTGCCACCAGCCAAAACTCTATCAGGGGGGACGGAGACGTGCCCCCTCGACTAACAGACCCCGGGGCAATCCACTTGCCCCAGCCAGTACGTCCACAATATGATGGTTTGTACTGGTTCTGTTCAGAATTCAAGACTAGTAAAGTCAATGGTGACTTTACATGCCCTGGGAGACAGTAGTCAGTCCCAGGGTATGGAGTCTATACTTGGGAGTCACTACGACACCCCTGTATTACTGCACTGAGGGTGCAGTGTAACATCACAAAAACACATGAAGCCATGAAGCCCTATGGAGTAAAAGACCCCATAGCCCATTAAACACATCGAGAGTCAAAGAAACACACTCAAATCATGCCCAAGAGTGAGGGTAAAAGAGTCTCACTCTTGGCAGGAGAAAAAATTAAACCCCAAAAAAAAGCAAAGCTGCTGGGGGACTCACTAGGTTAGTAAATTCAGCCTAAACAGAGAATTCTCCCTAACACTCTGGTCATAAGACTCCTGTACCCAGAGTCTGCATGTTCTGTAGGATCAGGTCTGGCAAACTAATTCTGGGGAGGTGTCGATTCCACTGGCAGAATGTAGAGCATCACTCAGGTCTCTCATTTAAGACTCTTGCTCAATTAGTTCCTCAGGAACTTGTTTTGTGCCATATGAAACTCCGAAAGGAGTGACTTCATCTTCCTCCGAGACAGATTCCTCATAAATTGAGGACATGGACTTAAGGTCTGACCTACTCAATGGAGTAAATCTCCTTTCTTCCTCTACAATATGCGTCAAAGGAATGGAAAATTCCTTCGAAGTTGTCGAAGGAATCTTTGATGACTTTGAAGATGACTGATACAGGCGTCGAGGATGCTTTTTGCTTTGATGCCGAAACGATAGACGCCGATGAAGTGGTCGAAGCCTTCGACGACTTATGTTTTTTTATGTGGCACCGGAGAGGTGCTCGACTCGAAGAGTCCTCGACGACTTGTCGTTGACTCGAGTTTTTAGAGTATCCTCGACACTACTGGCTTTTACCATAGTAGTTTTAGACTTCCCTTTGTCGTCCAATGGAGCGACTTTAGGGGTATGGCTCTTCCGAGATTTATTCGAGGGGATCGGGGCCGCATTCTCGAATACTTCCATCATCTTTTTACGAAATTCCTCCCATTTTCTCGGGGAATCAGATTTTGTCGGACATCGAATTTCTTCGGTCGACTCAGAAGATGAGGGAGATCTATGGCTCCTCTTCATTTTTTTGGAGGAGGAAGAAGAAGAGTGTCTCAATCTACTCCTAGATCGAGATCTCTTGGAATGCTATGGCGATCCGATTCCTTCGAATCGGTCGCTTTATGTTTTTTGGACGTATCCTTCTTAGAGGCTTCCCTCCCCACCGACAGTTTACCTCTCCTCTCACGAAGGGCCTTCTCGGTCATGGATTGGCAGGAACCACAGTCGTCGGTTTGGTGACTTGAACCGAGACACCAGAGACAAACTCGGTCGGGATCCGTGATCGACATTTTTGATCCACAATCTACGCACTTCTTGAACCCAGTCTTGGGTGTCGAAGGAGTCAAGAAGACAACATTTTCTTCACAGAAAATCTCAAGCGCGCCATTCTCGATTGCAAAGCGATCGGAAAAACGGAACTGAAGCAACGGGCGCGGCTCGAGCTATTTATACCATCGGTGACGTCGACAGAGTACAGAGTTCGTCGAGGGACAATCGACGCCACGACCTCGAGCACAGCGCCCTCTGCCGAGAATTTTCTTTTCCGAAGCAGCAAAGCTGGAGATAACGACTTATCACAAGATGAGGAATACGTGGGAGGACACAATCCATTCGAAAGAGGCATTTTATCATGTGCAAGTCTGCCAGTTCTTAGAGTTGAGAAACAACTGAACAATTACTGTACATATAGTCATAATGGAATTTTAAAAACACAGGTGGAGAATGCTATAGATGAACACAATTTCTTACTGTCTTGGATGCAAAACAACTGCTCTCACAGATTTTTTGTGATTTGTCAAAGTGGCATGCGTTTTACCACCCGCCATATCCCACAATCTTATTGTTGTGTCGTGGCTGCCTGCAAAATAAAAAAAGTTGTGTAAACAAAACAAGTAAATATCTCTAGTACACTCTAATGTGAATGTATAAAACAAAGATGTAAAAAAGAAAAGCATTTCTATCATTCATATATCCTGTACATATTTGCCATTAAAGTAAAAAAAAGAAATCAGAAATAATTACATAATAACCAAATAAAAACGGTTTTCCTCCTTGAATCAGATACTTCAAATAGCTCCTGTCATTAATAAGATAATTTCAATAAGATACAAAAATAATGAGAATCATAGAGCACGTACCTCCTCTCATACTGTTTAGGCAGTTTTTGTATAACCACTAACCTTAGGGGGGTGTCTAACATACCTAACAACCATAAAGAAAGTAATGCCAAACCTCTCTTAAAAGGTGGTTTACGAAGACAGACTGACGAGGCTTAAATCCCATGTAGGTTTGTTTGGACAGTTTTTCTGAAGTCTTAGTAAAACCATTCAACTGTGGCAGTAGAAGACTCCACTCTTAGCAGAAGGCTGTACCACCTGAGTATATGTTAGCGTAGACAGAGCAGGGAGGCTTATCTTAGGAGGGAGAGGGCTATAGAATCAGTACAAAAATTACAAGTTACTCACCGTAGTGACTAACGTACTCTTAGTCCATAGTCCCCTTTCCTCCATAATGGATGGGCGTCCCATCCAAGGGACGGGAAACAACCTTTTTCACCAGAAAAACCTTCTTCCCCTTTACATTTAGAGGCACGCGGGGGTGCGGCCCAGGAAACATGCGCTGCCCTGACTACGCCCTCTAGCACCACACCTCAGTCCCCATTGACACGTCTGCAAAAGATTTAACATTGCCTAATGACACCAGTATTTTCAGGGGGGAGGTTGGTGGGACATATGGAGGAAAGGGGACTATGGACTAAGAGTAACTACTCTTACGTCCCGTCCCCTCTCCTGCATACTGCATGGGCGATTACAACCGATTGTAGCCCCAGGTTGGAGAGGAGACCCTCCTTAAGCAAATGGGTTCCTGAGAACCACCTGTCCGAAAGCGGCATCAGATCTAGAGCCGGCATCCAAACAGTAATGCTTGCAGAAAGCAGAGGGAGGCCGAAGTGGCCGCCCTGCTTATGACTTGCCAAGGGACATGGCGCTGGAATGCAATGGCCGTTGCCTTGGCCCTGACTGCGTGGGCATCAATGTTGGCCGGGAGCGGCTTATGCTGGCCCTCATAAGCTTCTTTGATGGCAGAGACCATCCAGCGGGATATGGAAGCCTTCGAGGCATGATAGCCCGGTTTTGAGCCTCCAAAAGTGACAAACGAGGCGTCCGATTTGCAGCAGCCGATGGTCCTCTCCAAGTAAAATTTCAGAGCAAGCCCGACATCCAGGCAGTGCAGCACTCTGCTTCGTCCTTGGGATCGAGGAAAAACGTAGGAAGGACTATTTCATCGTTCAAGTGGAAAGCCCACCGAACCTTGGGCAAAAATGCCAGGTGTGTCCGCAGGACTACCTTGTGTTAGGGAGAATTCTCATTTATGGCTAATTTCCCTCACCTAGTGAGTCCCCCAGCAGCTTTGCTGGACTTAGAGTTTATTTTTTTTTCCACTTGGTAAGAGCTTTTCCAACCACTCTTACCTATGTTTTGCCATGTGTATTTCTCGGTTTTTGCGATTGTGGACTCTGAAGTACACCACTTCAGTAGCCCCCTTCTTTTTGTGTGTCACACAGCACCTTCAGTGCCGTGGCACAGGGTTGTCTTTGAGACTATCCTCAACTCCATTTCTGAGGCGACTACCGCCCCCCAGAAAAGGGTAAACTTACCATTAACTTTACTTAGTCAATCTACCACAGACCCAGTACACCCCATCTTCTATGGAGTACTGGAAAGGGTTAATTCGTATCCCTTTTTATCTGTACCTCCTAGAGCATTGTTTCGCTCTTAACATTTAGACTTGGCTAGTGGCAGTGGTATCTACCCTAACTTTTCTAACGCGATTATATTAGATAAACGTGGTACCGTTCTTGGCTATTATATTAGCCTCGAACATAAACCCGCTTGACCAAATAGTCTCTCTTTTGGCACCGGTTGGGTTTATTCGCCATTTATTTTTGATGAAGTCCTTCTTGTGTTTTACTTTGCACGGCAAACTAGGTTCACCTTCTTTGTTCACTGTCTTTTGGCGGGCTTCTGCTCAGAAGCCCTCCTCAAGGCTTTGTCATGATTAGCCAGGGTAGTTGTCCGGGCTGGACAACCCCCCTGCTGGGTGAATGACAGCCAGGCTGTGTGAATGGGGTTTTTTGCATAAAAGGCAGGTCTCTTGGGCTAGAAGTCAGAGTCTCGCCACTGGAACTACAAGGAACCATAGAGAAGCAGAGAAAACGACGGCTGCTGCAACTACCCTGTCCCGGTGAAGCCCTGCTGCAGTCCTGAGCTATCTTCCCTTCAACGACTTAGAGAAGATCCAGTCCGGAGTCGTCTTCCCTTGAGCTTGGTGGGGATAACCAGCTCATCTTCCAAAGCTAGAGGATCCTCTTCCTTGGTAGAAATCGCTGCACGCTGCTGTAGTGGTCCGGATAGCCATCTGAAGAGCTAGTGCGCCCAAGATTATGTTAAGGTCCCACACCGGGTGCGGCCTCTTGACGGGCGGGCAGATACTTGCAAGACCCGTCAGATGTTTCTTGACGATAGGGTTGGAGGAAGAGAAAATGCCCTCTTCAGAGATCCTGTAAGCCCCGATGACTGCAAGGTATGTGCGGCAGGTGCCCACCTGCACGCCTGAAAGAGCGAGGTGCGCCGAAAAGGAGAGCACGTCGTCCAAAGTGCATGCCAAGGGGTCGATTCCCCTGGAGTCTGCCCAGTGGCAGAATCAGGTCCATTTGCTTTTGTACTGTGCCCTGGTAGCTTTGCTCCTGGTGCCCTGTATGATCTCCAGATCGGCCTGTGAGAGGCTAAGGTGCCGAAGCGTTACCTGCTTAGGTACCACACTGTGAGGGCTAGTTTCTCATGCTCTGACTCTGCCCCCCTGCTGTGCGAGATGATGTGCTGGGCCCGTCAGGAGGTGAATCAGGGGCACCTCCGAGAGACTGAGTAGCTCCGAAAACCATGGCCTTGCTATTAGACTTATGAGGAGTCGGCGACAGTCTTTGATTTTGCATATTACCCTGTGGATCAGGGGAGTGGGCAGAAAGGCGTAGGCTTGCATGCCGGTCCACTAGAGGTGAAATGCATCACCCAGAGAGCCAGGGCCCTGACCGTGCCAAGATGCGAACAGGGGACACTTCTTGTTGTGCCAGGTGGCAAAGATATCCACGTGACCCCCCACCTGTTGAAGATCTCCTGAATAACAATGTTGTTTAGCTGCCACTCTTAATTGTCAGCTCACAGCCTGCTGAGCCCGTCTGCTTCCAGGATGGATTCCACCGGGAGGTGGACTGCCGTAAGGTAAATGTTTTCCAGGGCCCACTTCCACATGCGGATCACCAGTCTGCACAGAGGAGGGGATCTGGTGCCTCCCTGCTTGTTGACGTAGTACATGCTGGTCGAGTTGTCCATCTGGATGAGGACAACCTTGCCACTGAGAAGTGGTAGGCAGGCCCTAAGCTCTAGCCAATTGATGCGGTATTCCTTTTCCCATCGAGTCCAGGTTCCGTGGACCGAGAGATCGTCCAGTGTGGCTCCCCAGCCCTCAAGCGAGGAATCTGGTGATGGTGGCCTGCAGAGTGGGCGGCCGGAAAGGCTTTCTCGTCCACCGGTTGCAGTCTCTGGACCACCAAGTCAGGTCTGGGTGAAGAGATGGCGGAACGTTGATCATCTCGGATTGAGAGCCCCGCTCCTGGTTCCACGAGGCCGCCAAGTGCAGCTGAATCCTCCTCATCTAAGACAGCTGCCAAAAGAACCAGGAGATGTTGGTATATCCATGCTGAGGTCACTTCTCTGCTGAGGAAGGGGGCGGTGGCCCGCTTGATGGCCGAGATTTTGTCCTCCGACGGAAATACGGTCTCAGAGCACGTGCCCAAGATGAGGCCCAGGAATGTCAGCGAGTAAGCTGCAGCTGTGACTTCTTGAGATTGAGCGAGAAGCCTAGATCATGCAGTGTGTTAATGAGGGCATGGGAAGAGTGGTGAACCGCTTCCGGAGATGTAGCCCTGACGAGCCTGTCGTCGAGGTATGGGTAGATTAAGGCCCTGCGCTCTAAGGAGGTTCGCCACGGCATTCATGAGTCTAGTAAAGACCATGGGGGCCGAGTTGAGACCAAAGGGAAGGACCTTGTATTGAAAAAATGGTAGCCCATGATCCTGAACCATAGGAAAGAACGGTGGGGCTGCCAAATTGGGACGTTTAGGTACGCGTTCTTCAGATCCAGAGAGCACATCCAGTTTCCCTTGTCCAATGTCGCCGCTATAAAAGCTGGCATAACCATCTTGAATTTTTGCAAGGGTAAGGAGAGGTTGAGGGTGGGAAGGTCCAGCCCAACCCTCAGGCCCACCTGGTTCGTCTTCTGAATGGCGAAAATCCTGGCGTAAAAGCCAAAGCCTCGCTGGGAAGCTGGGACTTCCTCCACTGCCTGGCTCTCTAGAGCGACCGGATCTCGTTCAAAAGAGTTACTGTCCCAAGCTGTGGGAGGGGAGGATGGAGGAGAGGCTGGGATAGGAAGGCGGTACCCTGCGGATACTACGTATAGGATCCAGGGGTCCAAGAAATTCTGGCGCCAGAAATGTGCATGGAAAGCAAGCCTGCCCCCCACCGGAGACACGTGGACCCGAAGGGGCGCGTCATGCTTCCTTTCCCTCATAGGGTGTTGTTGAGGAGGGGGACTGGAAAAATCCCTTAAACCCCCCACACCCCATTTTGTTGCTTGCGCCGGCTCCGAGAGGTCGAGCGGTCCAGCTGCCTGGATCTGCGTTCCTGGAAGCCACGGAACCATCCATATGTATGACCCCTTTCTGAGCGCTGCTGAGATTGGGTGTACGATTTGGGCGTGGTCTTTGTAAGGATGGATAAAGACTTAGCAGTTTGTGAGCTGTTTTTCTTCTTGTGAAGCTCTTTATCCGTAGAGTAGTGGAAGAGGCCCCCCCCTCGAACAGTAGATCTAGTATGCGTTCCTGGACATCCGGGTTGAATTTTGTTGCCCGAAGCCAGGCTGTTCTTCTCATGTCCATGGCAATACAGATGGCAGGCCCTGAGGTATCAATATGAGCCACTGTGGATTCCATGAGGTCAGGCACCACCAGCTTGGCTTCAGCTAGCCCTGCCTTAAAGTGCGACTGGCTCTGGGTGGGGAGTTCCGGGAGGGTGTCCGCAATTTCCCGCCATAATCTTTGGTTGGCGGCTGCCAGCATGGCATCGGCTTGACATAGATGTAAAGAGACGCCGGAATAGAGTTTCTTGCCATACGCCGCCAGGATCTTCTCCTTGCCTGGCAGCGCTGCAGAGGAAGAGGCTAAGGACGACTGGGCATTGGAGTATAGTGATGCCGCAAGCGATCACCAAAGAGTGTGGCTGAGGATGGGCCGAAAGCAAGAGTGTATCCCCCTCCACTTGCCTGTACTTGGCGTCCAGGCGTCAATTGACTGGCTGGGCCGAGTGGGGTTTGAGCCAGCCCTTCTTGGCTAGGGAGACATCGGTCTGCATAGGAATCCCCGATTTGGCAGAGGGGTGTCGTGTGAGGTCTTCAGCCAGAACTGCCTCTGCCAGCTGCTTGACCTCGGGTTGGGGGAGGCCCATGTACTCCGCCAGACCAGCAAGACGTTTGTGGAAGGCCCTGGCTGAGGATGGCATGTCTGGATCCTTCTCGTCCATATCATGCAGATCTGGAGGATCCTGTGGAGGAGGCGGCGGAGTAGTTGGTGCCAGAGGCTGTGGTACAGGGCCTGCGGCCGGAGGGTGAGGCGGCGGCAGAGGCTGGTATGGAGCCCCCTATGGAGTCGGCTGGGGAGCCGGAGGAGGTGGCTGCGCCGGGGCCTGGGGCGTCAGCATCTGTGGTGCCACTAGCATTGCGGGAAGGACTTCCCTGATGGTGTCTTTGATGATAACCCCCATCTGAGGTGACCTCATGAGGCCGAGGAACTTCTCGAAGAGCACATCCTCACTGGCCAAAAAGGTGGCAGGGGGGTGCCTACGGGGTAGTGGGGAGCTGCTGGAGCCACTGCGTACGCTGTACATATGGATGCAAAGGAAAGCTGCCCTGCGCAAATGAGGGGTAGACTGTAGGCCAGGTACCTGGTTTAGGCCAGTCCCACCTTGACACTCATTCTTTGACGAATTCCTGGAATGGCGTTGTACGGGTGCCCCTTTCTGGCGTGGTGGCCATTTTGTCAAGCTGCCTGCCACATGCCTGCAACAGGTTGCTCAGCCCGCTGGGCCCAACCTCCTCCAAAACTCTTGCATGCGGGTCACGAGGCCTACCCTGCTCCTCGGGCTTAGGCCTGGTAGGTGCGACACCCTCGAACCGGGGGTCGGTAGAGCTGCGTTCAGAGGCACCCCCTCTGACATATTACCGGTATTAGGGTGTAGCCCCTCGGCCATGGTGCCGGTAAAAGGGCAGAGCCCCTCGGGTGGAGACCCGGTACAAGAACCTTCCGGTCCCTCTACTGCGACCGGGAGGATCCGAGGATCCCTCGACCCGAAGGCCGGTAGCTGAAGCAGCCTCGGTGCACGTGCTGGTAGGAGGACCAGATTGGTCCCTCCCGTGCGGGAGAGTCCCTGGGAAGAAGCCCCCTTGCAGGGTGCGATAAATATTGGCCCTACCTTGGGCCTGGTTCGATGCTCCCCAAAGTTCTTAGATCCTCTGGAGATGACCTCTGGAAGAGCTCCCTCCACCTGGCTAGTCTGTCCTTCAGTGCTTACGAGACCAGCGAGTCACACGCTGAACATGATTGCCAACTGTGGTCTGGGTCAAGGCAACGTAGGCAGAGGGCGTGGGGGTCTGAATTTGGGAAGAGCCTGTTGTAGGATGGACACCTGCTGAACCCTTTAGAAGTCGGCGTATGCCGGGGAGGAGCGTGTGACGCCTGAGGACCGAGTAACTCAATGTTAAAAAAGACAGAAGTATACGCGCGTGGAATTACATAGCCGAAGCCAAACCCAGGAGGGCTGGTGAATTCGGCCTGTTCCTGTCGACGCAGAAAAGGGGACCGAGGTGTGGCGCCGAGGGTGGAGTCAGGGCAGTTCATGCGCCCTGGGCCGTAACCCCTGCGCGCCTCTAAATTTAAAAGGGGAAGAAGGGTGTTTCTGGTGAAAAGGGTTCCGTCTCCTGTCCCTAGGAAGGGACGCCCATGCAGTATCAAAGAAAGGGGACGTGACGTAAGAGTAATCTGGTCCAAAGAAACACAAACACTATTTATTGTAAAAAAATAAATGGTTTATTTAAATACAAGTAGACAAAGAGACATCTTGGGGAAACTAAGTACCATCACAGATCATATAAACATTATGGAAAAACAACACTATGCTTGATGGTTCACAGACCAAAGCATATACACGTATTTGGAACACCTAACAGGAGTTCTAGGGAAGTCAAAACCAATAGTTACTTTTAGATTACTTTCAGTAATACCAGGTTAGTAGACCCCATCAGTTGTACTGTGATGCTCAGGAAGACAATATCCATTTCTGATCTAGTGAAGCACAGATTCAAGGAACAGTATACACCTATAACTCTGTTTCAGGATAACAGTTAATCTAGGGGAGATGGACCTTGGGGTGTAATTCAATTACAGTTGCTTTTCAGTTCACAGACTAAGTGAAGCAATAACTAACTTATTTTCGGATAAGTTATACTCAAGGTAAGTAAAACCTATACACTTTTTACAGGAGCTATAAAAGGCAGGTATAAACCTAAGACCGCTTTTGTGCCCATCTACAGCAGATCATGGAAAGCAAAACCCAGTGTAACACTTTATGAATGCCAACGTTATTCTAGGTAGGTAAAACCTAAGGCAGGCTTATTCCGAACAAGCTAACTGTTGGGTAAGATTTTCATGGTAATGATATATCTTCCTGACCTGTGTCAATCCCAGAACATTTTGCTTTACTGGTGGATTATTTTTTATACCTCAGTGTTAGGTAAGATTGTATGTAGTAACCCTGTGAGACTACACCAGCCATGTCCTCTTGGTAATAGATAACCCCACCTATTGATATAGGTCTGTACTACATGAGTTGTTAGAGTGACTGAGCAGTCAGATTTAATGTTAAAGGATATTTGTACCGCGCACCATCACCACCGTAGTGGTCCCCCCGGGGCTCTGGCAGCTCTGAAAAGGGAAGGGGGCGGGGGTGAGTTTGTGGGAATAAGCAGGAAAAGTGCAAGAGAGCAGTGATTTGCCGCTGGCAGCCTCAACCCGGTTAGCACTGGTCACTGGGCTTGGGTTTTTTTCCGGTCGGTAGCCATCGTGCGCTGTTGTGCTATAGGTTGTGGGTGTGTTTGGTTACAGTTTGAGAGGTGTATGCAGAGGGGTGGTTCGTGGATTGGGAAATTGGCATTACTACCTGGAAGCGAAGCGCTAAACTATCATATTCCCTCCATCTTGATATGGTGCTGGTTGACACCCACAGTCCCTTCCACACATAGTGCTGTTGGGGGAGAATTCACAAAAATGTGTTAATTCCCTCCACCTTAGAGACCCCTGCAGCAACTTTGCTGGATTTTGAGGACTTGATATTTTTAACCGGGAGAGAGCGAGACCCTTTTCCCCACACTCATGTATTTTAATGTAATGTTATACAGTGTTTCTTTTTGGTTATGGAGTCTAACCAACTCCATAGGCATATTCTTTTACAATTGTGTCACAAAGCACCTTCAGTGCAGTACCACAGGGAAGTCTTCCAGATTTCCCAAGATTTAAATACATTCTCTGGGATCAACCACTGTTTCCCAGAGCAGTAAAGTGAAATTGACTTTACTTAGCATTGTACTTGCTAGACCCAGCACACCCTATCTTACAATAGAGTGCTGGAGGGGTTACTTCGTATCCCCTGTGTCTAAATGCTCATGTAACATTTTTTATGTTACCCTTTCTTCAATTGACTGGCTGGTGGCAGTGGTTTTGTTTTGAACTACCATGGTTTGCATTTACCACGACCGTTCGCGGACCCGGTAACGATAACTGCGGTAGCCATCTTTTCCAAAATGGCGTCAGCCATCTTTGCTAAAATGTTTGCTGGTCTTTTTTTGCCAAGTCTTTGTGGAAAGGTCCTTCTAGAGAGTTTCTCTGCGTGCCAAACCAGGTTTGGTCTCCTTGTTAATTTCGCCTTTGGCAGGCTTCAGGAGTGAAACCCGCCTCTGGCTCCAAAGTGTCTGGGGTAGGCAGAAAGTGAGGGAGGTGCCCGAAACTCCCTGTGCTTAGTCTCTGAGAAGACACAAATGCACTCTGTGGTGATTGGATAGCTGACTGTACGGCAAGGACAGCCATCCTGCTGGGTGAGTGACAGCTAGGCTGGATGAATGGGAGAGAACTGAATAAAAGGCGAGTCTTTTGGCTTGGAAGGCAGAGTCGAAGAAGGAACCGAAGAAGAGCTTGAAGAGGACACCTGCTGCAACTCCTGGACCATTGGTTTGCCCGGTTAAGCCCTGCTGCAGTGACTACTTGCCAAGTTCATCTCGACAGCGAAGCCCTGCAAGGACGACTTCTCCCTTTGAGTATGTGGGACCAATCAACACCCAAGTAAACCACCTGGACACCTAACTCGGACTGGTTGAATTTCCTCGCAGTTGCTGCAGGAAACCTTAGAGCCAGGGTGTTAAGCAAAGTTTGTATACAGTACCCTCTGGGATCACTACACACAATTAGGACTGCAGATGTAAGCAAAACCAACCCTTGGTATAAGTCTGTACCACACAGTTGTTGGTAGCGAGCCGAGCAGCCAGGCTCATCACAAGAGGAAATGTGAACTTGTAAGGGTGTTACACAAAGGTCTACAATAGCAAGTATTCAGAGACACTTGTACTCAAGGTTTCTTGGTAAAACTTAATATATTACACAATCATTTAAAAAGCATTCACTAAATGAGGCAATCAATAGAACACAAAAATTATACTACCACACTGATTACTAAGCAATTGAGTTCCCTTGAAGTCAGAGCCAGATAGCATTCAAGTAGGAGCAAAAAGGCATAAGTTGATAAAACAAATATTACAGTTACTTTCAAACAATGCAAATAGTTGGAGTTCACCAGAGGAGTTGATTCAATGCAATAGGTTGGCCAAAGCCAATGGGCTAGTGTCTTGTATAAATAAAAACGGTTATGGTATTTAACACTGTTGCCCATCTGGAGGAATCCCGAGTTTGCGATGTCCGTGGCTACCGTGATGGCATGGTCCGACGCCACCTCGCCTTCCTGCAGAATCTCCAGTGCTTCCGCTCTCTTGTCGTCGGGCAGAAAGTCCAAGAGGGGAGAGATCTTGAATCAGAGCTCCCTGTCGTAAAGAGCCACAATGGCGAGTGCATTGGCAGCCTTGATAGCCGTCGCCGAGATGACTCGTCCCATGGCATTCAGCTTCTGTCCCTTGCTTGTAGGCAGAGGGAGGAGGGGGGGGGAAGTGTGGTGAAGTTTGTCGACGCAGACGAACCCGCACACTTCTTCCTAGCCGCCACCGAGACCACCGAATCCGGCGAAGGCTGCGATCTCAAGCACTTGGGTGCAAAGTCCAGCACCCTGTACTTTTTCTCGTACCGGTCCCTCTTCGCCAGGGCCGAGGACGGGTTCTTCATGAGGGACAGTCCCTCGTCCCAAATGTCGTCCAACAGCGGAATAGACAGCACGCTCTTCCTCTTAGCCTCCCGGCGCTGGTACAGGAAGCCCTCCTTTTCCTCTGGAGTCAGCTGGAACAACTCCGAGGCCCGCGTTAGCATGGCGTGAAACGAGACGATCTCATCGGGAGGTGAGGCTCTGGGTGGCGGGGACGGGGACGGGAGATCCACTCCGCTGTCGTCGCCCGTGCCCGTCGTGGGAGGAAGGGTTTCGATGGATGGTAAGGAGGTGAAGGATGAACTCTTCCTTTTGTGCGGGGGTTCCCCCAATGGCCCAGGAGTCGTGGGTTCTCTCGCCCTGCGACACAGGCATCCTTGTCGAACCTCTAAGCACAGAGTGTGAAGCGCCTGAAGGATGTCCACCGAAATGTCCGCCGGAGGCAGCGGTGGCTGCTGCGGTGGTTGCATGGAAGAGACAGCGGCAGAGGCGTAGTGTCCTCCGGCTCCTGAACGCCCTGCTCCTCCTAGTCGGTGTCTCTGTCAATCTCCACATCTGCCTCATCTGCGTCCCTCCCGTAGGACTCGACCTCGACGGATCTTTGGTCCAAGACGGTCTTGAGAACAGCAAACTCCTCCTTGGAAGAGATGTCCATGCCCTGTACGACTTCCGTGCCCCCCCCCCCTTTCTTCTCGATCAAGAGACTGTCTCTGGGAGATAACCGGCATCGTTTTATCAGTGTCTTCTCTACAGGCTGAAAAGAGGATTCCCTCCTGGCCAGCAGGGAAGCTTTCACTTTGGGGCCCGTGTTCTGTGAACCCGTATCAAAGGCCTTCGCCAGGGACGCCAACAATCCTTCAATGGAGGTTTTCGCTGGGTGAATCTGGGCCTCAACGACCTTGGTCGTGCTTGGGGCCTTCACCGTGGGGGGAAGGGGGGAGGGGAATCAGTGCCACGCTCCCCTTTGGCCTTCTCCATCAGAGCCGACTGGGACTTCTCCAGAGGTTCACCCGGGTGCTCCGACTTACTTTTCTTCGCCAAGCCGGATCGTTGGCTTGTGGTCGAAGGTGTCGGAGATGCTGCACCCGTCCTGTCCACCGAGGAGCCCGCACCAACAGACTTGCAGTGCTTTGCCTTCTGTTGGGCCCCCGTCGCCGGGGCGCCCTCAAAGGTCTTAGGAGATCGCTCGGATTTCTTCTTGCGGCTGGGTGACCGGACTCACCTGACTGGAGCCACTTGGTAAGCCGTTAGCGCCGGTCCTTCATGGTGCGGGGAACCATGTCCTTGCAGAACGCACAGGCCTCCTCCACTCACTTGCGTCTGGTCAGTGTGTAGGCAGTAGAGGTACAGAGAGTGCCCATCGCCCAGCAAAATTTTTAATAGGCTGCATCCAGGGCAAATCCTGAACAGAGGCATAAGTCTCCTCTATCTTCAGCCATGTCCTAGGCCTCCAAGAATCTTCTGGAATCCTCCAAGAAGGTAACTAGACGAATAATCACCCTTGAGGGGCGTAGAATGTTCCAAAAAACGGGTCCCCCTTAGTCGGATGAAGGATCGATGGAGCTTCAGGCTCGATGGACCGAAAAAATAAGACCAAATTCTTAGACAAATCGCAAACGCAGTAAAAGCTTGAGAGCTGTAGCACGAGGACTCCCAACACTTGAACGTGTGGTAAAAATCTGAAGATGGCTGCCAGAGGAGGGGCTTAGGTAGAGGGCAGTCATTGGCTGGGGGCAGTATGACCCAGAGACCAGTGATTGGTTGTTAGGAGAAAGACAGTTCAGAAACAAAACCGATTGTTTCTTTACCGAGGATTCCCAGCCTGACAACGGGGAATATTCATGAGCATGTGAATCCATGCCAGACCCCATGCTGGAGAACTTCTGCAACTCACAAGTCTAATCAGCTTGTGGCCCTACATTTGATTTTTCTTTTTATCAAAGACTCCTAAGAACTTGTGCAAAGACTTTTCCATTTGCTTACCTGAAGTGCTGCATCCTATACAAAGACTTCTGCCCATTGACTTTGGCTTAGCCTATTTGAATTGAATGACTAAGTGCTATCTGAAAGTATGTGCCCTGCTTATGAATATTTGTAATTTCTTGTGTTCGAATAACCTTTGCCTTTTACCAGCTTTTGAGAGTGTTCTGAATGCCAACAGCAAAATATTAATGTCCTCAGCACCCTTGTTACTGAAGTCACCTGTGAGTGTAGGTTGCGTCTGTGGGCTATCTCAAAAGAGTCTTGTCCGATTCAGATACTCAAAGTGTACAGTACTGAAGTATATTTGGGTGTTACTATTCGATTGCACCCTTCTGAAGAAGGCTGTATACCTGACTAATTATTAATTGTTTATGCAAGAAACCTTGAGTCTAAGAATTTATTTGAATACCTGTAGCTGTGAATCTTTGTGCTACAGCTCACATTTCCCATCTTGAGATAAGCCTGGCTGCTCAACACGCTACCAAAACTGTGTAGTACAAGCTTATACCAAAGGTTGGGTTGCCTATACCTGTAGTCGTAGTTGCTTGTAGTACTCCCAGAGGGTACTGCATTCAAACTTTGCCTAACAGGGGCCCGCCCACATTCACAACTGTGTCCAAGTTTGGCCCCCGTCCACCTCCATCAAACCTGTCTGTATGCGGGGCGAGCAAGCATTCGTGTCTCCGTCCAAATCTGCCCCGATAGCAAACTCAATCCAGTCCATAAGCGGCATTGGTCAACCAACGCTACTCCATCCAGATGCAGCTGCTTTGAAGCGGGGCACGTGCCAACACTTGCAGCTGCGTCAGGCGCTGCACCTGCCAACATCCACAGCTCCATCCGGGCCTGGCGCATGCCTATGTCCACAACTCAGTTCAGGTGTGGCAACTGCTAAAATTCACACAACTCTATCCAAGTATGGTACCTGGTAGCATTCATGTAGTGGGTGCAGTTTTCAGATGGCGTTGTACGGGGATGCCAATTCCGTCCTTATGGGGTGTGGCCTCTCTTGTTAATGTAGGAGTTTCCCGTAGTCGGTTCTGGGTGTGGTCAGTGTCATTGAATTCTGTCATCCTGTTCTTTCCTGTTTAATTGTTTCAGTTTCAATCTATGGTGTTGAAGAGACAGCTTTTTAGTAGGTTTTCTGAAGTGGTCTTTGGTGTTTATTTCTTTTGTGATGTTCCACGTTTTTGCGGCTAGGTGGGAGAAGGAGGATCCCCCTAGTTTTTCTTGAGGTATGGTGTTGGTTCCAGGCGGATTTCGTTGCTTGATCAGGAGTCAGGTTGGCTTGCAGATTGTCATTTTCTATTGTAGGAATTCCGCTCCCTGTCCGCTGATTGCCCTGTGTGTTATGCACATTGTTTTGAAGGTGATGCGATTTATTATTTATTTATTCATATTTTTAAAGCGCACGCTCAGCCCGTGGGCATCGTGGCGCTGTTACATATAAGCAATTGGCTGGTTACAGAAGGAAGGTTGTTAAAGTTTACAGGCATTTTGAGTTACGGTATATATGTTTTAGAAATATACGTTTACAAGGCATTAGATTTACAGTAACATGTTTTAGTTACAAACTTAGCAGTGCAGACATCATGGCGTTTAAAAATATGTCAATCATGTCGGAGGGGAGGGTAGGAGGTGATTATGTGAAGAGCAGGGATTTCCAAAAGGAAAGCAGTGAAGGTTCGGCTCTAAGAGAGTTAGGGAGGTTGTTCCAGAGCTTAGGTGCTATGTGTGGGAAGCCAATGCCTCCAGCTTTAGCTCTTCTTATGGTGGGGACTCGGAGTTGGTTGTCATGGGGGGTTCTTATAGGGCGAAGGGAGGATTTCCTGGTGATGGTTTCTGCTAGGTAGGAGGGAGCGGTATGATTGATACATTTGTGTGTGAGGGAGAGTACTTTGAAGTTAATTCTTTCTTTAACTGGGAGCCAGTGAGCATTTCTTCTGGCCTGCGACACATGGTCGAATTTGGGGATGTGCAGGGCAGCGCGGAGCGCATTGTTTTGCACTGTTTGGAGTTTATTCAGGTTTTTGGTTGAAGTGCCAGCTAGGAGGGCGTTGCAATAGTCTAGCCTGGCTCCTATGGTGGCTCTAGCAATGGAGAGGCAGTTGGGAGTGGTAAGATAGGGTTTTATTGCGAGGATGAGTTTGGTGGTCAGTGCGGAGGAGGAGGAGATGGCGTTGACCTGTCTTGTCATGGAGAGAGTAGCGTCTAGATATACTCCTAGGGTCTTCACAGCAGTGGAGACGGGTATGTTGGTGTTGTCGATGGTTATGTGTGAATAGTCTTGGCTGAGCTTGGAGAGGATTTCGCTGGGGGCCAGGATGATGATCTCTGTTTTGTCTCCGTTAAGACAGAGGCCATTGATCGCCATCCATGCCTGTATCGTGGAGTAAATGGTAAGGAGGGCTTCTGTGTCTTGGGCATAGTCTCCAGTGAGGGGGAGGAGGACTTGTGTGTCATCGGCATAGTTGGTATAAGCTATGTCGAGAGAGTCCAGTAGGTCGAAGAGGGGTTTAGTGAAGAGGTTGTATAGGGTCGGTGCGGTGCATGACCCTTGTGGGACTCCACAATTTATGGTAGTCGGAGGAGCATTGGCCTGATCAGAGTACACCTTCATGGCTCGGCCTTCTAGAAAGGAGGTGATCCAAGAGGTTGCTTTAAGGGAGAAGTGGGCTGCATTAAATAGGTGAGATGTGAGGATGTCATGGTCCACTAAGTCAAATGCCGCAGAGAGGTCGAGTAGCAGGAGGAGAGCAGGTTTGCCTGTGTCCATTATTTTGGTGATTTGATTTTTTAAATCTAGTAGGGCAGTTTCGGTCCCATGGCCTTTGCGAAAGCCCGATTGTCTTCTGCCTAGGATAGAGTGGGTCTCTATGTATTGCTGAATTTGGTTGTGGGCTGCTTTATCAAGGATTTTAAGGAGGAAGGGGACGGTGGTGATGGGGCGATAGTTGCTGGGGGAGGTGGGATCTAAGGAGGGTTTTTTTAAGAGTGGGCGAACCCAAGCTTCTTTCAGGCAATGAGGTACGGTTCCTGAGGAGAAGGAGGCATTGATGAAAGCTGTGATGATGGGGGTGAGGGCTTCTGAGCACTCTTTGATGATAGTGGGAGGGCATATGTCTCCCTTGCAAATGGAAGGTTTAATGTTTTTGAGTAGAGCAGAGGTTTCTAGTTCTGTGACTTCTCTGAAGGCAAAAAGGGGTGTTTGCGGGTGAGTGTTGTGAGGGGGGAGAGAAGGAGTCGTGGCAGAGGTATTGAGTGCTTTACGTTGGGAGGCAATTTTGTCTTGAAGCGTTTTGACTTTATTTAGGAGGGCTGTCTGGATGCCTGTGCACCAAGCTTCATCCTTGATGATTTCGTCTGGGCTGGACTCGGGAGTGGTGAGTTCTTTGAAAATAGAGAATATTTCTCTGGTTTTGGAACTGGATTTGGTTATTCTTTGATTGTATGATTCAGATTTAGCTTTGAAGATGGCCATTTTGTAGGTCCGTGAGATTTCTTTGAACTCGTTGAGAGAGGATTGGTTGGGCGTAGACTGCCAGTTGGATAAGGCTTTGCGCTTCATGGTGCGCAAGACAGATAGTTCTTCTGAGAACCAAGAGTTGGAGTGCATGGATTTTTTTCCTTTTTTGTCTTCCAGCGGGGCAATAGAGTCAATGGCTTGGGTGAGGGCGTTGTTGTAGATGTTAGCAAGAGAGGTGGGGTCTTGGATAAAGGGATGCTTGAGTTCAGGGATATCAAGAAGAGGAGCGAGATTGGTCGCTGTGAGCTTTTTGGAGCTTCTGACTTTGGCGGGGGGTGCATGAGTAAGGATTTTACGAGTGGGAGTGGGGGGGATGGAGAATTGGATGAGATGGTGATCTGTCCAGGGGAGGGCTGTGATGGAGGTGATGGATGAAGAACAGTTATGATCTGCTACCCAGTCGATGGACCGGCCTTTGCAGTGAGTAGGTTTGGTAATTTTGTGGATGAACCCCATGTTGGTAAGATCGTTGGCCAGGTGTGTGGCAGATTTGTCCTTGGGGTCATCTAGGCCAAGGTTAAGGTCACCAAGTAGAATGGTTTTGGTGGAGCTTTTCAGGTTGTTGCTAATGATTTGGAGGATGTTTGACTGGGAGCCAATGCAGTATTTTAGTGCTTGTGTGGTGGTCTCTTCTGGATAGTTTGAGGAAGAGTTGGCTGCTGCATTTTGGATGTGTTGTAGTTTCTTCAGGAGGTATTCTGGCATCCCGAGGTAGAGGCTATTTGCGTAGTCGATTCTTTACATGAGGGGGGTGAAGATTGTGAGTGGTGTGTGGGTGAAGGAGAGGAAAGGTAGGATTCTTCTTGATGTGTAAAGGAGGAAGAAGCATTTCTTGATTATTGCATTTATTTGTGGTTCTAAGGTTGAGGTCTTGTCCATCAGGATTCCCTGCTTTTTTACTATCTTAGATGGTGTTGGCGGTGTCTAGTCAAAGGATCGAATCCAATGGATCGACAGGTCAAAGGATCACATTTTTTTTAAATTATATATTTTTTGGCGGTTTTCGTTTAGGGGAAAAAAAAGTGATTTTTGGCAAAAAAAAAAAATAAATAAAAAAAAAAAAAAAAAAAAAAGAAGGAGGGATGGGAAGGATAAATAGATCCTTTGACCTGTCGACCCTTTTACTCTGTCGATCCTTTGACCTAGAACCTGTGTTGGCGTGTTTCCCATTTCCGCTGGATAGGGAATGTAGGTGTCGTTTCTTGGTTATTGGATATAATCACGATTTCGGTCTTTCCTGGGTTGATTTTCAAGTTGTTGGCGTTCATCCAGTTAAAGACGTCTTTTAGACAGTCAATTAGGGTTGAGTGATCGGCTTGAGTGTCTTTGATTTTGTAGATGATTTGAGAGTTGTCTGCGTAGTTGTACCATGTAATTTTTTATTTTTTGAAGATTCCGATTACTGGAGTCTGGTAGATATTGAAGTATAGTGGTGATAGTGAGGATCCCTGTGGGACTCCACAGGGAGAAACTCAAGTAGTAGATTTGAAGGGTTTTATCCAAACGGTTTCTGTTCCGTCCATGGAATTATTTAATTCAGAGTAGTGCCATGTCCTTTATACCTATGCCGTCCAATCTTTTGGTTAGGGTGTCATTGCTGTGTCAGAAGCTTACTTCAAGAGGGGTAAATGTGAGCTGTAGAGATGCAACAAAGATTCACAATTACAAGTATCCAAATAACACTTATAATCAAGGTTTTCTAGTAAAATAATTATTTGTCAGTCAGTTTTAAATAAGCCTTCTTTAGAAAGGGCAATATGCAACAATAAAAATACACTTCATAACACTTCCTCAGATTTAAGTTAAGCAAGAAGATACCCTTTTGGGAAGTGTCACACGCACACACACAATGCCTACACCCTGAGGTGACTTCAATTGCTAGGACACTGTGGCCATTGATATATCACTTTTAACACTTCATGCAATACTGAGGTAGTGGAATAAGGAAAAGGTTATAGAAGGAAAAGGGTTAACAGGTTCTCAAAATATGTGAATACTTTACAATCTTCCAATGAAGTCCAGGTTAGACCTTTTGCAGGAATACAAGTTAAACTTATTAACCACCGATGAGGGAATGTTAAAACCAAAGTCAATGGGTCAGAAGAGTCTGCAGGGAGCCGGGACAGCCAAAGTCAATTGAGACAATGTCTACGGAGCTGAGGCACTTCTTCGTATAGAACAAAAGTCTTGCACAATGTTATTTAGAGCGTTTGCAGAAAAAGAATCACTGTTGGGCCACAATCTGTAAGGCCTGTAAAAGGCAAAGCTGCAAGCAACTTAGCAAAAAGCAGCGACTGCAAGTCTCCAGTGAGAACAAGCAAGCTACAGACAAAAGGAGGCAAGTATCCCTTCACTTAAGACAGTACCTTAGGTTGGAAGAAGAGGATCCGGCTGGCTTCTGTTCTGGTTGCAGTCCTGGGCCTCAGTCGTGGAGATAAGAGGGAGGACGTCTGGAGGACTCCTGCACTGCAGTTTGAAGGTCAGCGGCGGCAAGGGGCTCTTTCCAAAGCAGCGGCACTTCGCGGTTTCAGCTACCGGTTAATAGCACCACCGCGGTTCTTGGACACCTTATGGGCTTCCCTCGCTTCTGGGGTCTAGCACTCTGTTGAGGTGGCACAGGATTGGGTTGTCCTGCATCGAGAAGAGCAACAGTTCCTGGTGTTCCTGTCTCCGGTCACTCGGTTCCAGCAACAGAAAAGTAGTACAGCCAGCAGGGAGAGGGGTTCCAGTAAAGTTCATCTTGGGGTCAGTTGGTTCAACCAACCCAAGAGAAGAAGTCCTTTCCGGGCTTCTCTAGTTGATACGAAATTTGGAGCTTTAGCACTGCAGCAGGGCTTCACGGGGCCAACCAAATGTCCAGGAGGGTGCAGAAAACTTCTCTACCAGTTTCTTTCTTCGGTTCCTTCATCCAGTGGTCGTCTCTCCCTACTGAGAGACCTCACTTTATGTGCATGTTTCTCCCATTCATTCGCAGACTAGCTGTAACTCACACAGCAAAGTGGCTGTCCTCCAAGGACAGCCAGGTCAGCCAATCACTGTTGGGTGCATTCCTGTAACCAAGGAGACTAAGCACAGGGTGTTTTGGAAAAACCTCCCTCACTTCCTGCCCTGCGGAACACGCTGGAGCCAGAGGCGGGTTTTCAGAACTGAAGCCCGCCAAAGACAAAATGAACAAAGGGACCAAACCTGGTTTGGCGCGCACAGTAAAATCTAAGAAAGACCTCACAAGCAAGAAATGGCGAAAAAAGAAGACCGGGCTATTTTGACAAAATGGTCACCAATGGGTGCATTACTGCAGGTGAGGATTCAGCATGTGGTAAAATGGTAGGGAAATTAAACCACTGCCACCAGCTATTAAAAGTATTGAGGGTAACATAAAACATGTTATATGACTAAGTAGGAAAAGGGGCTACTAAGTAACCCGCCGAGTACTTCCACATTAGATGGGCTGTACTGGACCTACATAGAAAAAAACAGCAAGTAAAGTCAATTTCACTTTACTACTCTTGGGAACAGTAGTTTAATCAAGAGAAGGTATTTAAACCTTAAGAAAACTCCACAAGACTTCTCTGACATCGCACTGAAAGTGCTGTGTGTCGCAATACAAAAGATGATGCCTATGGAGTTTGTCAGACTCCAAAAGCAAAAGAAACAGAGTCCAAGTCAGATCAAAAATCCATGATAGAGTGAGAAAAAAGTCCTTAAATCCAGCAAAAGAAATGGGGACTCTAATGTAGAAGGGAATTAACACAGAAATGAGAATTCTCCCTAACAAAGACCATCACCACCTTGCCCTTGAGGGATGGGAGGCCAAGAACACTGCCCGCAGCTCCGTGACATTGATGTGGAGATCCCACTCCTCTGGTAGCCACAGGCCTCTGGCGTGGAGGCAGCCAGTGTGGGCTCCCCAGCCCTCCAGGAAAGCGACCGTGGTGACCGTCTCCTGGTATGGGGGGCTCTGTAAGTCCATGCCCACCACCTTATCGCTCAACATAACTTGTCGAGAACAATCTTGTCTGCGAAGCTTCCTGACACCTGGATCCACCAAGCGTACAGGAATTACTGAAATGGTTGCATCTGCAACCTGCAGAGTTGGATCAGGTAAATGCACGACACGATGGTCCACACTGTGGCGGTCTTCAGTGCCAACAGCTGTGCACCTTGCCCAGCATGGCCGGTAACTTCATAGAGGTGGCCACCAGGCAGGAGATAGTGTTGAGCCTGGCACCCAGGAATAGTGTGTTCTGCAATGGTGTCAAGCAGGATTTTGGATAGTTGACGGAGAACCGCAGATCTGTCAGCAGCCTTGTAGACCGAGATGGGCCACCACTGGCGCCAGCCAATGAGTGAACACCCTGGGCGCCGACTTCAGTCTGAAGGGAAGGGCCTTGAACTGGTAGTTCCTTCACTGTACCACAAAGCACAGGAACGTCCGATGCTTCTCGTGAATCAGGACGTGGAAGTATGCGTCCTCCAGATCCAGCGATGACAAGAAGTCTCCTTGCTCCAGTTGGCCGAGCACGTGCTGCAACGGGACCATCCTGAATTTTTGGGACTTGAGGTATGTGTTGAGACTAAGCTCTAGCGCCCCCCTTTTATAGCATGGCCTGTACTTCCTGCAGGAGCTGAGGGATGTTGGGCAAGATTGTATGCAGTACCATAGGGTGCACTACAACAACCTTGACTTCCTGGCAGTAGTAAGCCAACCTTTGCTACAAGTCTGTACTAACAGGTTTTTAGTGCGGACGAGTGTTGGGCAGAGCTTGTATGCAGTACCCTTTGGGACCATGACGCACAACTACGACTACAGGTGTAAGCAAAACAAACCTTTGGTATAAGTCTGTACTACACCGTTTTTGGTAGTAGAGCTGAGCAGCCAGACTGATCAAGAGGGAATGTGAGCTGTAACAATGTTACACAGAGGTCTACAATCGGAGGTGTTAAAATAAACCCTTACACTCAAGGTTTCTTGGTTAAAAACTTATTAATTTATTCAACAGTTATAAAACATTCACTAGAAGGAGGCAGTTAGATTTCACACACAAATATACTTCATACTATACTCATTAAGTTTCTGAAGCAGACTACTTTGAAGGAGGAGTAAAATGGCATTTGGAATACTTTGACGGAGGAGCAAAAAGGCATAGGTTCAGAACATAAAAGAATTACAATTATTCTTAGACAGTGCAGATACTTTGAGTTCACCAGAAGAGTCGATTCAATTCAATATGCTAGACCAAAGTCAATGGGCTAAAGTCTTGGATAGGACAAAACGGTTCTGGCAAGTAAACGGTAAAGTCTCTGTAGAAGTTCTCAGAAGTAGTTTGTAAGAAGAATTATATGTTGGGTCGCAAGCTGATTAGGCCTGCTAGTTGCAAAGGTTTCAAGCACTTTCACTGCGAAAGGTAAGTACTCTCAGTCTCGTTTCACAGTACCTTACAAATTAAGAAAAAGATGCAGCTGAAGACTTCTGTTCCTAGCAGTTCCTGCAGAGCTCGCTGTTCCTGTGACTCAGTCGTGGGGACAAGAGGGAGGACATTGGGAGACTCCTACACTACAATGGGACTGGTCAAAAAAGCTGGCACTGGCAAATCTTCAAGCACACAAACTGGTGTCCCTCTCCCTGGTTATTTGGTTTCCTGCAGCACTCTGAGGAAAATACAACCAGCTCTGAGAATGGTCTCCAGGTGGCTTAGTGTCGAGTTGATTGGTCCCACCAACTCAAAAGGGAGAAGTCTTCCTTGCAGGGCTTCTCTGTCGAGATGAATTTAGCGAGATGAATTTAGCGATTCGAACCTGCAGCAGGGTTACAGCAGCCGTCCTCTTCAAGCTCGTCTTCGGTTCTTTCGTTCCAGTGGTCGAATGACACCCAAGCCAAGAGACTTGCCTTTTATCCAGTTTCCTCCTATTCATTCCAGTCTAGCTGACATTCACCCAGCAGGGTGGCTGTCTTTGCCGGACAGTCAGCAGCCAATCACGCCAGAGTGCATTTGGGTCTCCTAGGAGACTAAGCGCAGGGAGTTTCGGGCTCCTCCCTCACTTCCTGCCCAACCCAGACACTCGGGCGCCAGAGGCGGTCTTCAGTCCTGAAGCCCACCAAAGGCAATGGAACAAAGGAACCAAACCTGGTTTGGCACGCAGAGCAAAACTCCAGAAGGACCTTTCCACAAAGAAATGGCGAAAAAAGAAGATCAGGACCTGTTTTCACAGAGGGGGCTCAGATGCCATCTTGAAAAACATGGCTCCCGCGATTCAACGCTACCAGTGTTTGCGGTCGGGAAAAATCATGGTAGTTCGTTGTAAAACCACTGCCACCAGCCATTTCGATAGGAAAGGGTAGCATTTGACTGCTACATAAGTATGTAGACACAGGGGAAACTAGGTAACCCCTCCAGCACTCTATAGTAAGATAGGGTGTGCTGGGTCTAGGAATTTGAAAAGACTAGTAAAGTCAATTTCACTTTACTTACTCTGGGAAACAGTAGTTAATCCAAGAGAAGGTATTTAAACCTTGGGAAGCCTGAAAAGTGTCACTGCACTGAGGGTGCTGTGTGACACAAATGAAAAGATGATGCCTATGGAGTGATCTAAAACTCCATAACCAGAGTAAAACACATTTCAAAACACATGAGAGTGGGGGGAAAAGGACACAATCTCTCTAGATTAAAAAGATCAAGTCCTCAAAATCCAGCAAAGTTGCTGGGGATCTCGAAGGTGAAGGGAATTACCACATTATTTGAGATTTCTCCCCAACACTCGTCCCCCCCCCCCTGCCCCCCAGACTAAGGGACAGGAGGATTTAATCTACCCCTGGATGAATCTCCTTACTCCAGTCGGTCATACATTCTGGAGAGACTATCACCATTTTGGTGATTACATCCTGACCTGTGTTCAATGGTAAAATCAACCCCCTGTAGGCTGATTGACCATCTTAACAATTTAGGATTCCACCCCCTTCATCTGCATTAACCATCTCAAGGGTTGGTGGTCTGTCTGAATCACAAAAGTAGATCCATACAAGTATGGTCTAAACTTCGTCAGAGAACACACAATGGCAAAACACTCTCGTTCTATGGTTGACCACCTTGTCTCAGGTTCCTTCAGCTTCCTGCCGATTTAGCAGATTGGGTGTTCCCTACCTTTCTCATACAGCGGACTCAGAACTGCACCTATACCAGTATTGGAAGCATCTGTTTGCACAATGAAGGTTTGGCTGTAGGCAGGAGCTCTTAAGACTGGAGCTTGACAAAGGGCTTTCTTACGTCCTTCAAATGCCTTAGTGCACTCCTCATTCCACCTGACCTTTTTGGGGAATTTGGCGAGGAGACCACATTCAAGGGAGAAGCTATGGACCCATAGTTCTCTAGGAAGTTCCTATAATAACCAGTGAGGTTTGAGTAGTAGGGGTGGCACATTCTTGTACAGCTTGTACTTTGCTAGGCAATGGCCTTCTTTCACCTCCTCCTACCTCATGTCCAAGGTAGACCACTTTGCTTTGACCAATTTGACATTTACTTGCCTTTATGGTCAGATGGGCCTGCTCAAGAGCCTGAAATACATATCCTAGGTGTTCTTTCCAAGTAGGGCTGAACACTGCAATGTCATCCAAGTATGCCATGTAGAAGTCCTCCATTACATTCATAACTTAATTAACCATCCTTTGGAATGTAGCAGGTGCATTTGTTAATCCAAAAGGCATAACCTTAAACTGGTAGAGGCCCCCTGGGGTTGAAAATATAGTTTTCTCTTAGGCATGATCTGTCAGAGCTATTTGCCAATAGCCTGAGGTTAGTTCAAATGTACAGAGGTTCTTGGCTGAACCACGTTTGTCCACCAGCTTATCTGTCCTTGGTAAAGGATGGGCATCAGTCCTGGTGACTCCATTAAGGGCTCTATAGTCCACACAGAATCTCAACTCCTTGGATCCTGCCTTTGGTACTAGCACAACTGGACTAGACCACGGACTTGTAGACGGCTCTATTACTCCGATTTCAAGCATCTTGTTGACCTCTTCCTTTATGTGGGTTCTTACATGTTTTTAACAGGTAAACAGTCACCAGTGAGAACACCATGCTGGCCCCAAAGGGACAAACCTGGTGATAGTGAAAACAGAGGGGCAAACTGATTTAACAGAATGTTGCACTTCTCCTGTTCGTGTCAGATTAGAAGAGAGATTAGCTCTTTTCTATCTTCCCATATAAAGGTGGCCCCTGGGGAGGTCAGGTAGGGTTTCACTCCTCTCTTCCCCCTGAGCAGAGACTATAAGCAAAGCTCCCAGTTCTGGTCTAGAGACATAGGCTTTTGGACGGTTGGTGTGAAAGACCCTGGGGGCCTCCTTATGATTGCATAAATCCACCAAATAATTGACCTCTCCAAGTTTTCCCACAACCTTGAAGGGTCCAATCCATTTGTCCTGTAAGGCCCTCTGCCTTGTAGGTATAACTAGAACTTGCTGGTCTTGAGTAAACTCAACCATGTTGGGCGCCTGGTCATGCCAATGCTTCACCAGTGCCTGACCTGCTTTCTGTCATCCTCCCTCGGAGACCCAACACATAGTCAGTGACTCTCACTGGATTGGGGGGAAAGGAGCACTCTCCAACCCCTCCTTAATTAGGGCCAATGGACCTCTAACTGGATGACCATAGAGGAGCTCAAAGGGACTAAATTCAACTCCCTCCTGAGGGACCTCTCTATAACCAATCCATTCGTATGGGGATGGTAGACAGTTGAGAACTTGTAAGTTACTCCACAATTTGTCCACATGGCCTGCATGTAGTGGGACATAAAATTAGACCCCCCCCCCCCCGTCAGAGATATCCTCATTAGGAAAACCTACTCTGGTAAAAATACCAAGTAGGGCCTTAGCCACTGCCTGAGCAGTAACAGTCCTCATAGGTATAGCTTCTGGATATCTAGAAGCATGGTCTACTACAACCAATATAAATCGATGGCCTAAAGATGTAGGAGGGTCTAAGGGACCGACAATATCAATTCCTACCCTCTCAAAAGGAACTCCCACCACTGGGAGAGGCACCAAAACGTGGCACATTCTTGGCTCCATTCTTGCCAGATGTCCGACAAGTGTGACAGCTCCTACGCAATGCATCTACATCAGACCCCAATTTAGGCCAGTAGAAATAAAGAGAAAGCCTTTCCTTGGTCTTCTTAAAGCTTAAGTGACCGGCCAAAGGAATCTCATGGGCTAACTGTAGGAACTGTTGTCTTATCTCCTGAGGCACTACAAGTCTTCTGTAGTCCCCTGGGATAGACTCACTGTAGAAGAGGCCATCTTCCCAGTACAACCTGTGCTTCCCTGGCTCTTGCCCTTCCAGCTGGGAAGCTGGATGTTGGCAAAGTCCTTAAAGAGTAGGACACTCTGTGACCTCTGCTGAAGTCTGCCCTACAGGGGCCACCTTCGGTCAGTAACGACTGCAGCTCAGGATGGTCTTTAGGATCCAGATCTCCAACATGGGGAATGTCTTCTCCCAGCTCTGTGTCATCGGTACCTGATTCAACCTCTTCTGGTTGGACCTCACACTCAGCCTCAGCTGGTGGAGTAATCACAGTGTGACTTTGGACTGTCCTCTCGGGGATGTCCCAGTTTGATGCACAGGAGTGCTATCTTTCTCGTTTCCTGAGACCTCTGGTTTCACCTTTGTCTCTTTCTTCCTGGAAATAGAAGATCTCTCCCTGTGGATTGGGTGTTATAGGCTCTTCTGTAACAACCCACTGAGAGTCAGTCAAAGCAAGCTCTCCGGCCTTCCTAGTCTGCTCCTGCTTCCTTTTACTGGGAGGCCTGGGGGTGCTTGATACAACTCCAAGAGTTTTTAAGTCATTCCCCAGCCGGACTCTCCCAGGCACCTCACTTTGTACTCCTACAGTCATATTGTTGCACTGGATGAGAGATGGTAGTTTTGGAACCATCTGGATAGGGCCTCCAGCTAGCTTAGTGGGGCCTTTGGGTGCCTTAGCAACATCCACAGGTTTGAAAAAGGTTTCATCCACCACTGTGATGCTGGCCCCAGTGTCTCTAGTGGCAGGGGTCTCCTGACCATTTACAAGTACACTGTTCTTGTAGTATTCTTTTGTGTTATCTGGTATAGAGTTATACACATCTATATTCTGCTCTTCCCACAGACCCAAGGACACCAAAGAAACACTGGCAGAGACTCTAATGGGGTTTTCAGCCAATAGTTGAAAGTTTCCACTTGCCATATGCATATCTCCCTAAGGGATGAAGGCTAAGGAGGCAGTGTGGAACCCTTAAGGTTTACACCCTTGCATCTGGGATACCGTTTCACATGGTCAGTTGACCCACAAGCATAACATTATCTAAATGTTTTGACAAATTGGGGGGGGGGGGGGGGGGGGGGCTTCTGCTGACCTCCCTCTGGTTTGGCACCAGAGGTTTCACTAGACTGACCCGGTTTCCCAAATGGTTTACCCTTCTTATGTTTGTGGCCCTCTTTTGGATGGGAGGTTTTAGAATTCTCTTTGTCATCTTTCTTGTGCTGCTTCGACTCATCCTATTTGTGAGTGGCTCCAGAATCCTTGTGAGTAGCCCCGTTGGCAACCCACAAGTCAGCAGCTTTTGTAGTTTCTTGGGATCAATCTCTTTTGAGTCAGCCAAGTGCTGTCTCAGCTCAGGAGAGCAGGCATCAAAAATAGATTCCAACAAAAACAGATTTCTCATTCCTTCAAAGGAGTTCACTCTGTAACCCTTAACCCAACCATCTAAGTTTTTCAAACATTCACACACCGAGGTAGACCAAGGGGAACCATCAGTCTTTTTGAGGGTCCTAAACCTCTTAAGGTGAGAAGGAGTTTTCCCAAATCTAGCTATCAAAACTAGCTTCCCATTTTCATACTCCAATCTTTCAAGTTCCCCCACCTCCATTAAAGCATCAGTTACAACCTGGGGGAGCCTAGACAAAAGCCAAGGAATCGACTGATTCCCTGTGAAACCCTGAATCGCATAGTTATATTCAAAAGCACCCAACCAATCCAAAATATCAAGTTTCACGTCATAAATACTCACTGCTTCTTTAGGCATGTGAGGTCTCTTTGGACTGGAAGACCTAGAATACTCTGGGATAGAAACATTTTCAAGAGACAATTTCTTCATTTCAAGAGCATGTTGAATTTCCATTTCCCTTAGTTTGATATCCTGATGGTTGGTTTCAGCTTGGATTTGTAATCTTTTGAACGCTAAATCAAGTCTCACTTTCTCAAGAGACACAAATTCTGGACTCTGTGTTGGACCTTGTGGCTAAAGGTTGAGGCATAAGGTAAAGAGGTAAAGGGGGCTATCTTCCTCAGATTCCTCTGACTCTTCAACAATATTAGAGTTAGACTCTGAATTATCATCCTCATTATCATTTTCCATATTTCCTGGGTTAGTAGGTGTGACATTTTTGATTATTCAACAATCTTGCAATTAGTTCATTTTTCTTTCCTTTAAAAAGGGAAATTCCTGATTTTACACATTTCTTTCACTTGCTCTACTGTTAAAATGATCAGGGCTTCCTGCCTGAATATCTGGCATATTACAATTGCTTTTCTACTGGAGCTTAGCCATGAAGAGTTTTAGTGGAACAAAAGCAAAGAAAATTCTTATTGTAACAACTCTACAATGTAAGCTCACCGCCTGCCACCAGAGTTATGGAAAGTTTGCATGCAGTACCCTTTGGGTGCACTACACCCAACCTTTGGTATAAGCATGAACTACATAGTTTTGGTAGTGTGCTGAGCAGCCAGGCTTATCTCAAGAGGGGTCAATGTGAGCTGTAGGGGAGTTACACAGAGATTCACAGTGACAAGTATTCAAATACACATTTACACACAAGGTTTCTTGAATAAACAATTATTCATTTATCAGTCAGAGTAAGCCTTCTTCAGAAGGAAGCAATATAAAAGTAACACTCAAACTTCAAAACACACACTCTTAATATTCTAAAATCAGTGAAGACACTTTTGGGATGGCCCACAGACGCAACCTACACCCTCACGTGACTTCAATAGCTAGGGTGCTGGGGACATGAATATCTTACTGTTTGCATTTAGAATACTGTTCGAAGTTGGTAAAAGGAAAAGGTTATTAGGACAAACAAGAGATCACAAATATTTTTAAGCAGGCAAATACTTTTGGATACCCACTGCAGAGTCAACAGGCTAGGCCAAAGTCAATGGGCGAAAGTCTTATATAGGATGAAGCACCTCTGGTAGGCAAGTACAAAAGTCTTTGCACAGCTTTGAAGAAAAGAAGAATCAAATGTAGGCCCACAAGCCGATTAGACTTGTGAGTAGTAGAAGATGCAAGCAACTCTACAATAAGAGGTAAGTTCTCTCAGAATTTACAGTACCTTTGTAATGAAGAAAAAGTGCAGCAGATGACTTCTGTTCCTGTGCAGCTCTGCAGATCTCTCTGTTCCTGGGCCTCAGTTATAGGGACAAGAGGGAGGACTCCTGGGGACTCTTGCACTGCAATGGGACGGTCACCGCTCGCAAACGGCAAGCTTTCCAACAAGTGGCACTTGTGTTTCAGCTCCTCGTGACTACCACAAATAGCAACACTGCGGTTCCTGGCTGTCGAGATGGACTTTCCTTGCTTCTAGCATCCCACACTCTCTTGAGGGGGCTCAGGCTCAGTCAGTCAGTCCTGCTTCCTGGAGATCTTGGACAACTTAAAAGCAATGCACACAATCTGGTGTTCCTCTCCCTTGCAATACGGTTTCCAGCAGCAACTCTGGAAATTCAACCAGCTCAGAGAACGAGGTCTACGTGGCTTACTTTGGAGTTGATTGGTCCCACCAACTAAAGGGGAGAATTTGTCCTTGCAGGGGCTTTTCTATCGATACAAATTTGGAGTTTCAGCACAGCAGCAGGGCTTCACCGGGCAAACCAACAGTCCAGGAGTTGCAGCAGGCATCCTCTTCAAGTTCTTCTCCGTTCCTTCGTCCAGTAGTCGACTCTGCCTTCCAAGCCAAAAGCCTTGCCTTTTATTCAGTTATCTCCCATTCATTCCAGCCTAGCAGTCAGTCACCCAGCAGGGTGGCTGGCCTTGCCGGACAGTCAGCTGGCCAATGACCACAGAGTGCATCTGGGTCTCCTAGGAGACTAAGCACAGGGAGTGTCGGGCACTTACCTCCCTTCCTGCCCACCCCAGACACCCTGGAGCCAGAGGCGGGCTTCACTCGTGAATCCTGCCAAAGGCAAAGCAAACAATGGGATCAAACCTGGTTTGGCGTGCAGAGTAAATCTCAAGAAGTACCTTTTCACAAAGAAAAGGTGGAAAAAAAAACACCCGGGCCATTTTGACAAAAATGGCACCCTTGGGCGCTTCACTGCAGACGCAAAGGCAGCCCGCTGTAAAGGCACACCACGGTAGTTAAAACGAAACCACTGCCACCAGCCATTCAGTGAGGAAAGGGTAACATAAAAATGTTACATGAGAAGCTAGAAAAAAGGGGATATTTGGTAACCCGTCCAGCACCCTATTGTAAGATGGTGTGTGCTGGGTCTAGAAAGTTACAAAATGTAAGTAAAGTCAATATCCTTTCACTGCTCTTGGAAACAGTTTAACCAAGAGAAGGTATTTAAACATTTGGGAAATCTGAGGGACTTCCCTGTGCCACTGCACTGAAGGTGCTGTGTGTCACAATGTAAAGATGATTGTCAGACTCCAAAGTCAAAAGAAATACAGTGTTCAAATTAATGAAAAATATGAGAGAGTGGGAAAAAGGTCTTACTCTCTCCAGGATAGAAATTAAAAGTCCTAAAGTCCAGCAAAAAGAGCTGGGAGTCTAAGGAAGAAGGGAATTAGCACATTTGAGAATTCTCCCTAAAACCTCAGAGAAGCTCCGGACGGAACAACTTCTCCCCTTGGGTTAGTGGAACCAACTAACCCTGAGACCAACTCCACTGGACCACCATCTCCGACTTGCTGTGCCTCTCCGTCACTTCGGAAGCCCAATGCCAGTGGTCGAGTGTCTGTAGTAGAGTGCAACGTCTGCCGTGGAACAAATCCGGCTAGAAGCTCCAGGAGACTCCCAAGGACCATTCAGAAGCAGGACCTCCAGATCCGGTCTCCCCTCACCAGAGTGCAGGGCCGAGGGAGCCAAGAGAGCCCAACTGCTATCCAAGATCCGGAACGGTGCAGTTTGCTAAACGCTGAAACCACTAAGTTCCCTTCCCCTTGCACTTTTCCCCCTCCCCCACCCCTGTGCGATCTGAATGACATAGTAGGATCGTTGTCTGTCTCCCCTTGTTCCTCCCCTCCCTGCCTCGTCGCGCCTTGAAACACCTGTGTATAGGCG
The DNA here is from genome assembly GCF_040938575.1 of Ambystoma mexicanum. NCBI lineage: Eukaryota > Metazoa > Chordata > Amphibia > Caudata > Ambystomatidae > Ambystoma > Ambystoma mexicanum. The sequence continues at coordinate 775,734,127 of NC_090937.1, forward strand.
CGTTACAAATGCCATATCATATCAAGTGCCACTGAAAAGAGCCTGTAGCTGTCGACGATCTCCCAAGTAGCGCCGCAGGAGCCCTCCAGATGTCCTCCCTCTTGTTGCCACGTCCGAGGCTCAGGCACAAGGGTCTGCACCGCTGTAGCAAGACAGAATCCAGCTGGACCACGCTTCTTCAAACCAGAGGTACCGTTTAGGCTTGGGGTACTTCGCTTATTGCCTTTTAGCCACCCTCTTCTCAGTTGGGAATTGCATTGGCTTACCCTTTTTAGAGTTGATTTCAACTCTTCTCACAGGTCTAACAGCGTGTGACCCTACAAGTGATCTTTCTAAAGACTCTCTAACTTTGTGCAAGACTTTGATATAAGATGTGTATCAGATCCATGGACTGTGTCCCAAATGTCTTTGGTTGTCCTGGCACCCTGAAGACTAATCTAGTCCATTGACTTTGATACTGTGTGTCCCACATAGTTGGTAGCTTGATGTTTAATGTTACTGCTGGGAAAGGCTTACTCTTATTTAGATTTCATTGGAAGATTGTTGTCCCCACATATACGGAGAAACTGTTTAACCTTTTTACTTCCCTAACCTTTCCCTTCTGCAACCTCAGAATCTGCAAAGTATAAAAGTGTGATATATAAATGCCATTACTGTCCTTGAAGTTGCCTCCGGGTGTAGGGATTGTGTAAGAAGCATATCCAAAGATTATCCACCAACTTGTTCTGAAAAGTAATGTTAAAGTAGATTTGCATTGTTACAACAAATTGCCTTTTTAAAGAAAGCTTATTTAAAAATGGATGTTACTTAAATAACTATTTATAACTGAAAATGTGAGTGCAAGTGTTACTTGGCTGCTTCTATTTACGGATTTCATTTGCACAGCTCTACAGCACAGATTTACCCCTCTTGAGATAGGCATGGCTGCTGAGTCACACTACCAACTTGTTTAGTACAGACCTATACCAAAAGGTGGGTAACCTAAAACCAAAGCAGTTTAAGTGTGACTGCACCAATTTTTACCTAACATGCATTTGTTGCTTATTGTGAACCCCAGTTATCCTAGGTTAGAGTGTGCTCCCTTAGCTTTGGTTAGGCAGGGAATTTCTCCTCAGTAGAGACAGTGAGACATTCTGAACATCTTTATTTTAAGAATAAAAAATGGCATATGCTGAAAAATCAACAAACAGTGGTCCGCCTCGCATTACTGCTTTCTTGTAGCTTCTGGAATGCCAGGCAGAAATGACTGTGATGTGTACTGTACAACATGAAACACAAATTACTCACCTGTTATGATTTGAGGTTCTGCTGCCTGACATTTAACAGTTGCCACTGCATTTGTGTGTCCTTGCAAGGTATGCACTCCCGCTTTTGTCCTCACATCCCAAATCTAATACAGAACAGTAAATTCAGGAAATTACTTGAAGAAAAATAATCCAAAGATAGATGAAATACCTTTATGCACTACTACAACTCAACAAGTTACCAGGTGTAAAATACAAAAGTTCATCAGGATTTATTTATATCATGCATTATTTTGTTTATATAACAGCATTAATCATCAGTAGCACCTTAGAGCAATGGGCAATATACACACCTGAAACTTTACAAAGTAACATGAACATACCAGATGCCTGTTGGGTAAGATTTTCATAGCAATGAAAAATCGTCCTGACCTGTGTCAACCCCGGAACGTTTAGCTTTTACTGGTGGATTCTTTTTCCTTGTACTACTGCGAGTGGGAAAGTTTTTGCACACTCACAGAATCTTATACTCTTTTTTTGGGTGTCATTTTTTTAAGACTCTCGATAGTGGTTTTTAAAAGTTTCCTCTGACAACTTTTTGCCAAGAAGTGCCTATTGTTGCTGGATTGCCCTATGGGCTCCACTTTTAACTTTCTCTGGCTAACCTTGTGAGCATGCACTACAGTTCCCAAAAGTAGAAAGGATATTTGGATCCATTTTACATTAGGTGAGACCAGCACCCCCCACCCTATGTGGAGTGCTGGGGAGATACCTTTTAGAATGGGAATGGGTATACATGGTAACGTTTATGTTACCAGGACAAACTTACCTTAAATGGCTGGTGGCAGTAAAACTTTTTACTGATTTGGCGCACCTTTACCGGGGCCGGTTTCCATTGCTTACCAACATGGACCGGTCTTTTTTCGCCATTTTAGCGTTACTTGTCCCTTGTTTCTTCCCCTGACCTCCAGGGTGGGAAATTCCTTGGTTTGATTTTCATCTTCGGTGGGAGTCCTGTGGAAACCCCGCCCAGGCTCCAGAGTCTCCGTGAAGGCAGGAAGCGAGGGAGGAGTCCAAAACCCTGCACCCTCTTGTCTTCCAGCCGGAGTGCGAGAAACCAGTTCAAATTGGGAGGCTGGCTTTCCTGAAAGGATTACCAACACCCTCCACCCCCCATGTTGTAAGGCAGTTTGATTGGCGGGGTTCCTGCATAAAAGTCTGATACTGGAAGCTGAAGAGGTAATCGACCACTGGAACCAAAAACGAAGATAACACATGGCTCAGACGATCTCCAGCGTCCAGAGAGCCTGATGTCACCCTTCCTTCCAATCGACCTGGGGACTCGGAAGACGACACCGACCCAGAGCCTGGTGAGACCAAATAGACTCAAGACCACCTGCATTTTGAGCCATCCCACGCCATGCTGCGACCTTGCAGGGCTGCAATACGCCAATGCCCTGGGACCTTGAGCCACTGTACGGTCTTCCGAATCATGCTGAAACTTTGTGGGCATCCTGCTAGACCAGAGATGTGAATCGAGTCCGAACAGCCGCCTCAAAAGAATGCTGGACCTTGCAAACAACAGGAATCCGAAAAGCGATATTCCGTCTTCTTCTGTGCTCCTGAAAAGGTGCCAAATCCACAGAACCGTGCCCAGCCACGAAGAAGCCCTTGCCTGAAGCCTTCTGTGTCGATCTCTGCTGAAAAAGCCCATCCAGGGTCCTGTCTTCTGTCCTCCTGACAAGGAATGCAGTGCCTGGGTTTTTGGATGCAGATCCTGAAGTCCCTCCTTTGGCATCCTTTTCTTATGTGCCGAGTAGTCCATGTGAAGAACATCTGGTTTAGAGCCTTCTCTGCGATTCCTGCTGCAAAAATCCTTCCAGAGTCGTTGCTTCAATCTTCTTGATAAAGCAATTCAACCACTGGGTTTCTGGCTGCATCTCCTGAAGTCTTCTTGCTGGAACTCTTCTTCACTGATGAAGCACTCTGCTGGCTTGGGTATTTACTTGCCTTAAGCTCGAGTGATTCTTGTGTGCATCCTTGGGGTGCTGCTGTGCTGAGGAGGCCACCCGTACAGTTGATCCTGGTCCACTACTGGAATCCGCCTAGGGTGTCTTCTTTGAAGCCCCTCGACCCTCATCCAACTATGAAAGTTAACTACCTACTTGTTTGCCCAGTCTTCCCCTGGAACTCTGACTTTACCTGCAACTGAGCCTTATCTCACCCTGCCTACTGCTGGCTCCTAGACCACTACTCCCTCTTTTGCCTCTGATAGAACTCATGTACTAGAATTGGGAAGGGATGGATAAATTAAGGGGTCTGCCATGAAAAGTAAAACATGTGTTGAAGTGTGCTTACTTGTAACAGAGTTAGTTGGTAACTTCAAACTCAGAGGAAATATTTACAAAATGTTATTACTTACCTTAGCTATGTTCTGCCATGTTGAAAAGTATGTATAGGATTTACTTACTCTGAATAAGCTGTGTGCCTTCTTAAATAGGTAATCTCCAAGTCTTGCTTTCCTTAGAAACTGACTCGCCATTCTAACTGAAAGTAGACTGAAGGTTAAGTTACTCACCTGTGAATAGGGTTCCCCTCTTCCCAAGAGTAATGCTGTTGGTTTCACTTTATTATTATTCCGGTTAGGATAATTGTATGAGTGTCCCAATTGAGTCTTGCTTCACCTGACTTGCTGTTACCTGTACAGAATAAGCTCCTTACAAAAGTATAGAAGTTTCACTTACCTTGAGTTAGCTGTGTGCCAATCTAAAATAGGTTACAAAGTTCTTGCTCGTCTTAGTCAGTGAGTCATGTTAGGACAGTTTTTATGAAGTCCAATAAGGGCGTAGTAAAAGCATTCGACTGAGACAGTACAAGACTCCCCTTTTAGTAGAAGGCTGTACCACCGGAGTTCATGGTAGTGTAGACAGAGCAGACAGGCTTATCTTAGGAGGGAGAGAGGGCTCTGGAATCAGTACAAAGAAATTGTAGAATACTTATGGCCCAAAGAACACTATGTATAGGAAAAAATAAAATAAATGGTTTATTTAAATACAAGTAGGCCCAGATAAATCTTGGGGGTAATCAGTACTATTACGGATCATATGACATGCATTACTTACCATAATAGCATTTCTGATGATTGTATCTGCTTAGATTCACATGCTGTGCATATGGTCCGACATCCAGTGGTAACCACAGAGTATTGCATCTGGTCTTTCGGGAACCGAAAGGGGACATCGGCATAGGCGCGGCTGTAACACAATTCCTATTGTGACGTGTAGTGTAGTGTACCCGAAATCCCCGACGCGCCAAGGTCCCTCCGATTGTATTGTTTCTTCCATGAGGGAGCCCAAGGCTATTGTGAGTGAGTACATGAAGAAGAGAGAATTAGTAAGACGCCTATGTTCCTTCCGCCCCGAGGGGGGAGGTACGGAGGGTGCATGTGAATCCAAGCAGATACAATCCTCAGAAATGCTATTACGGTAAGTAATGCATGACTTCTGATGCTTGTTAATCTGCTTAGAATCACAAGCTGTGCATAGACTAGCGAGCAGTATCCAGAGTTGGAGGTGGGCTGTGAGAAGGAACAGCAGAGAAAAGATGTCCTAGTACTGCTTTTCCCAACTGAGAATCAGACCTAGAATGAGTTTCTAGGCAATAGTGTTTTGTAAAGGTGTGTACAGAACTCCAGGTTGCCACTTTGCAAATGGACTCAAGGAGAACATTTACAATGAATGCTATGGATGCCCCAGTGCCCCGAGTAGACTGTGCTCTAGGCTTGAAGGGCAGTTCTCTCTTACAAGAGAGAAACAGTGTGATGCATTTGACAATCCACCTTGAGAAAGCCGATTTAGAGACAGGATCCCCTTTCTCTACCAGCTGCCACTGAAACGAAAAATTGGTTTGTTTTCCTCAGTGATTTAGTTCTTTCAAGGTAGAACATGACTGCCCTGCGCACATCTAGTGTGTATAGGCTTCTTTCGGCCATGCTAGTGGGATTCTGGAAAAAAGTAAGTAGTTCAATCTATTGGTTCACATGGAACTTCGAGATGAATTTAGGCGCAAATCTGCGGTGAGTGCTACTGTAACAAAGGGGTCTAGAACAGAAAGAGCCTGTAGTTCGCTAACCCTTCTAATAGAAGTGATAGCCACTAGGAAGGCTGTTTTTTAAGGCAGGTCCTTTAGACTTGCTTTATACATTGGCTCAAAGGGAGGTCCCATGAGCCTGGTCAAAATCACATTTAGGTCCCACCCAAAGGGCTGGGTGAGAAATGGGAGGATGAATCCTCTTAAGACCTTCCATCAAGGCCTTAATCACTGGCATCTTCCACCACAACACCTTTTGTTGTGATGTGGTCTAGGCTGAGAGGGCAGCCAGATGAATCTTTAGGGAACTGAAGACCAACCCAGTGTCTAATAGATGGGTAACGTACAGCACAATGTATGTGTGTAAGCAATCAATGGCACTGAGGCCCTTGGCATTACACCGGATGACAAAACGTTTCCATTTGCTGGCATAGCAATAATGTGTGGTCGGTTTTCTAGCTTCCCCGAGTATGTCCATGCACCTCAGGCTGCTAAATTCAGAGTTTGTGGGCATGGGTGTAGGGTCTCCCCCCTGTCCCGAGACAAAATGTTGTACAAGCAGGGCAGTTTCACTGGTGGAGAGAGGGACATTTCCATCAGATGAGCGAACCAGGGTTGGCGGGCCCACATGGGGGCCACCATTATCATGGTAACTGGTTCCTGGTGCATCTTGTGCACTATCTTGTTGAGAAGGGGAGTCAGGGGTGGGGAAATTTCCCTGACCATGTTATCCAGAGACCGTTCCCCTTGGAGCGGTTCTGGGTTACCTGCAGGCACAGTTTTGACATTGGGCTTTCTCCTGAGTTGCGAACAGGTCGATCTCTGGAAAGCTCCATTCTGCGAAGACGTTGGACACAATGTCTTCGTGCAGACGCCATTCGTATTCTTCGGACAGAGGAAAATCTCTGCTGAGCACGTCTGCCAGAAATTGAGTTCCCCTGGAACATGTTGGAACAACAGAAACATCTTGTGTTTGAGGGCCCATATCCAATTGTTTGGGACAGCTTGGATAGCCCTGGAGAGTGTGTGCCCTCCTGTTTGTTCAGGTAATACATGGCTGTAGTGCCGTCCATTAGAATCTGCACTGTCTTCCCTTGTAGTTGCATCTGAAAAGCCTTTAGTGCCTTTAACACTGCTAATAATTCCAGTAAATTTACATGGTTGGACGCTACCTGAGGGGACCACACTCCATGTGCTGTCTGCTGAAGCAGGCGAGGGCCCCCCCATGAGAGATGCGTCTTTTGTGAGTGGCTTCCACTGCAGGGGTGGTGAAGGTCTTCCCCTTCAAGAAGTTCTCTTGACTACCACTGCAGCCTTTCCGAAGAGGTTAGCTTCTTCAATCAGTTTATTGATGAGCGAGGCCTGTGTTTCGGGCTGAAACCCTGCGGTACGCAGCCAAGCGTGCCTTTTGAGTAAGGTTCCTTGGGCCAGGGACCTTCCTGCTGTTTCAGCCGTGTCCAGAGTGTTCTTTATTACATTCTGGTTCAACAGCCTTCCCTCGGCCACAATAGCAAGAAGCATGGACTTGCCTGGTTCTGGGACCTCCTGGAGGCCTTCCTGAAGTAGGTTCCAACTCGCCAGCAGCGTAGTATTAGTTGCTATACGCATGGTATATGCGGCAGCCGAGGTGACTTGCTTGCCTAAGGCATACAGCCTCTTGGATTCCCTATCCGGAGGGGCCTCCCCCGTGGCAAGGGGTACTGCTGCCCGTTTCCGGGTGGTAGTCACTACCAGAGAATCGGGGGTGGCGTGCCCTAATGTATTGTGGGTCCGAAGGAGCTGGCCGAAATAACTTTTCAACTCTTGGGTTCACTGCTCGAGTTTGAGCTGGTGACACAAGAGAGGAAGCCAATCTTCTCTTAATAGAATTAAGAAGGGGAATGGCCTGGCTAGAGGGAGGTTTCTCCTTAAGAATATCCTCTACAAAGTCCTGCTCAGGCACTGCCTCTTGCGTAGAGATTTGAAAATGCTCAGCTGCCTTCTTTAACATGGTATTGAATGCCATCTGGTCATCTACATGCGAGGCCTGGTGAGCCAGGGTGGACGGAGGGGAATCAAGGCACTATACATCAGTGTCCTGATCTTATTTATTTATTCATATTTGTTAAGCACGCAACAGCCCGTAGGCATCGTGGCGCTAGTTACAGACAATGAGGAAAGCTTAGTTACAGTAGAGGCACAAATACAGTTTACACAAGTTTAAGAATACAGTACAATCATGTATACAATTTACACATGTTACAGAGTACAATGAGTTGGGATCAGTGGGAGTTGAAAAGTGATGTTTTCAAGTTTCTCCGAAAATCAGGGAGTGAGATTTCAGCTCTGAGAGGTGGGGAGCGAGTCCCATAGCTTGGGAGCTAAGTAAGGGAAACCTAGCCCTCATCCTTTAATAATAATGATTTGGCATTTATATAGCGCTACGAACCCTCAGGTATCTGAGCGCTGCTTATTATTACCCGCGGTGTGTGGTGCTCATTTATCGACCTCGGAAGGATGAAAGGCTGAGATTGGCCCCGCCGGGATTCGAACCTGCGTCAGCAGGTTCTGCACGGTGTCAAAGTGAGTGCTCTACTCGCTGTGCCACTTGACCGGCCTTTGGTTCTGTTGATGTGTGGGATAATGAGTCGATTAGTGTAGCGTGTTCTGATGGGTCGGGCTGAGGTGGATCTGGATAGTGTTTCTGACCAGTATGAGAGTGCTGTGAGGTTGATGTATTTGTGGGCGTAGTGAGGATTTTAAATGTGATGCGGTCCTTGACTAGGAGCCAGTGAGCCGACTGTCTTGCTTGAGAGAGGTGGTCTGTTCTTGGAATGCTTAATGCTGCTCTTCCTGCATTATTTTGAGCGACTTGGAGTTTGTTTAGGTTCTTTGTAGAGGTGCCTGCTAGGAGAGCATTACAGTAATCCAGTTTGGCACCTATGGTGGCTCTTGCTATTGAGAGGCTGTTGGACTTGGTTAGGAAGGGTTTTATGCCATTGATGAGTTTAGTGCTTAGGGCTGACGCTGAGGCAATAGCATTGACTTGCTTATCCATGGACAGCGTGGCGTCAATATGAAACCCTAGTGTTTTTACGGACGATAGAACGGGAATGATGGAGTTGAAGTCTGAGTAGAGGCTGTCAAGCTTGGATAGTGTGGACTTTTGACCGAGGAGAAGGATCTGTGTCTTGTCTCCATTAAGACAGAGGCCATTTTCATCCATCCAAGCTTGAATGGTGGCATAGATTTGTTGTAATGCTGCTGCGTCTGTGTCATGGGAGCCGGTTTAGGGTAGAAGTACTTGGGTATCGTCTGCATAGTTGGTATATGCAATCCCAAGAGCGTCAAGTTTATCAAAAAGGGGCTAAGTGAAGATGTTGTATAGTGTAGGAGCAGTGCATGAGCCTTGTGGGACACCGCAGTGAATGGTGGTCGGTGCTGCATTAGCTATGTTCGAGAAGACACATTGCTCGGCCTTCCAGGAAGGAAGCGATCCAGGAAGTTGCTTGAGTGGAGTATTGTGCTGCTTGCGTGAGTTGAGTAGTGAGTGTTTTGTGGTCTACCAGGTCGAAGGCAGCCTAGAGGTCTAGGAGGAGGGCAGGGTTGCCTTCATCCATAATTTGGGTCATTTGTTTTTTTTAGGTCTAATAAAGCAGTTTCTGTGCCGTGCCCTTTGCGGAACTCAGACTGTTTTTCCCAGAATAGAATTGGTCTCTAGGTATAGTTGAATTTGGCTGTGAGCCGCTTTGTCCAGTATTTTTAATAGAAACGGGACGATAGTTATAGGCCGGTAGTTGTTGGGTTGGGCAGGGCCCAGGGAGGGTTTTTTCAGGAGGGGTCGTACCCATGCCTCAGACTGGCAGGAATTATGCCTATTTTGAATGAAGAGTTGATAAACGCTGTGAGGAACGGGGCAAGGTCTTTAGCACAATCTTTTATGTTCTGGGGGGTGGGGAGGGGGGGGCATATGTCTCTCTTACATGTGGACGGTTTGAGGTGTTTTCGAAGGTCTATGACTTCAGGTTCAGTAATGTCCTTAAAAGAGAATTTGGGAAGATGGTGTTTTTTGTGATTGGGCGTGAGGTAGTTTATTCTGGCTTAGTAAGGCTTTGTGATGAACCAGGATTTTGTTTTGAAGGAGGTCCATTTTGTTCAGCATTGCAGCTTGAATGCTTGCGCACCAAGCTTCGTCCTTGATGATTTCATCAGTGCTGGTCGGGGTTGTGAGGAGTTCCTTAAAGATGGTGAATAGTTCTTTAGTTTGAGAGTTAGCATTTGTTATTTGTAGATTGAAAGCATTTGATTTGGCAGTGAAGACTGCTTGTTTGTACTGCAGAGTAGCTAATTTGAAATTGTCTTTGGAAGTGGCATTAGGGTTAGTTTGCCAGTTTTTTTTTTTTTACATCTGTCGTTTGTTGGATCACAGAGTTTGAAGCTCCTCTGTGAACCAAGAATTGGAGTGAAAGGACTTTTTCCTTCTTACATTCTAGTGGTGCTATAGAGTTTGCTGCCTTGGTGAGGGTGTCCCTAAAGATATCAGCTAGGATAGTGGGGTCTTGCGAGAAGGGCGGTGATAAGCATGGGATGTTGAGATAGGGACAGATGCTCTCTGTGGTGAGCATCTTGGAGCTTCTAGCTAGTGTTGGGGGGGGGACACGGAGTGGTGATTTTGGTACAAGAGGTTATGGGGATGGTGAATTGAATGCAGTTGTGGTCAGTCCATGGGTAGGCGAGGTTGGATGCGATGGCGGAGTTACCATTGTGGTCGGTGATCCAATCAAGGATGCGACCGTTAGAATGAGTGGGACTCTGAACTTTTTGGGTGAAACGTAGATCTGCGAGTTCTTTGGCAAGTGCAGTGGCAACTTTATTATGAGGGTCATTAAATCCTAGGTTTAAGTCTCCTAGAAGTAGCAATTGTGTGTTTTTTTTAAGGTTGTCATTCAGTAAGTGGATGATATGTCCCTGGAAGTCTCCAGAGAGTCCTGGTGGCCGATATAGAAGGTGGATATTGATTGAATTAGTGGGTGATAGGTGATAGTTTTGTCGATGAGATATCTACGTTAACCTCCCATACATGAGGGATTGGCCTAATGGATAGGGTTTCTTTGTAGATATAGGCCAACCCTCCTCCAGTCTTGGAGGTCCTGTCCTGTCTGAGGATGGTGTACCCTGGAGGTAAGGCCAAGGTGATCGAAGGGCCTGAGGCATCGTGTAGCCAGGTTTCCGTGATGCCTATAATATCTAAGTCTTGACTGAGTATGAGGTTGTTTATTTCTAATGCATGAGCGGGGGGGCAGCGAACATTTATCAGTGCGCATTTGAGGACCGGAGGTTGTGTGGTTTTGTATTGGCGCAGTCTGGCATTAGGGTGATAGGTCGGGGGTTTGATGGGGAAGGTGCGCTGTCAGGTTGTGTGCATCTTTCTTTGTGTGTGGTTAGGCTAGTGATGGGACGAGGCTGGTTGATTATAGTGCGGTTTCGTAATCTGGAATTTCTGCGATTAGTGGGCATGGAGAGGCTGCTAAGGTGTACTGGTATGGTGCGTGCTCTAAGTCTAGAGTATCTGAGCGAGCCGTTCGAATGGTGTGTTGGTGTGATCCATGCGTCTCCTTTAGTGTGAGAGGGTCGAATCATGTTCAGGTGGTGGGTGGCGAGGATGACTGTGGTGGTGTGTGGGGAGGGAGTAGGTGTATAGATGCGGTGTGGTGGTGGTGTTTTGGTGTGAGGTGTTAGTGACTGAGTGTAGTGCGAGAGCTGTGAAAATGAGGGTAAGAACGGCCACGTGTTGAGAAGGTAGAGCTGTCAGCTTCATGATGTGGGAGAATGAGAAGTGGGGATGGTGGTGGGGAGTGGTGCGATCTGTGTGGACTGGGTCTAGGGATATAGCTGAAATAGTAAGGGTTGCGCAGTATGTGCACAAGTTTGGTCATACAGATTTTTAAATCATAATTGCATGGCATGAGGCAGTGCTAAAACAGTTTGAAATCGCAGCTTAGGCACGCATGGAAGCCCTGCAGTGCATGGAAAAACGAATTATTGATAGCGACGTAGGCAGTGCATGAAAAACAAAATTACAAGGTAAAGGCATGCTTGGAAGCCGTGCAGCGAAAACAGATCATGAATACAAATTTAGTCTACAGTTTCATAAAGACAGACTGCATAGTACAGAATGCAGAGGTGGTAAAGGAATGCTGCAGGGAGGCAACCGGTAGTGAAGAAGAGTGAGCGGTCGTGAGATCCTGACAATGGGCAGGGTATAGGAGGTAAGGCGACGCGCTAGGTGCTCGAGTGCCTTGATATAGTCTTGTGGGTTGGCACGTTGGGGTTGGCGAAGTGGGGAACGGTGTGCGATAAGTTCTGCTATGGTGAATAGAGGGATATCGCTTTCATCAAATGTAGCGCTCGCAGTGTACAGCGTGAAGATGCTGTGGAGCTAAGTCTTATAAAGTGCGGTCAGTCTTACCTATTGGGGGGCACTTTTAACCAGCAGAGTTTCTGGCCCACGGCCCAGGCGGGTGCGGTCAGGCTCGTTCAGGCAGAGCCTTTTTCGTTTGCCTTTCTCGGGAGTTGGTTCTCACCTGCCAGTACCCTGTGATTGGCTAAGAGGGCTTGGATGGCCAATCGCATTACTCCAGGGCTTCTGAGGTGCAGAAGCAAGTTGAAATTTCGGCTGGGAAATTGATGGGGGAGCGTCTATGGGTCCGTCCCCACTTGCTGTGTTTCTTCCCAATTGTCCATGGCATCCGCCTGGTCCATAGAGACATCCGGTAGTGAAGAAGAGTGAGCGGTCGTGAGATCCTGACAATGGGCAGGGTATAGGAGGTAAGGCGACGCGCTAGGTGCTCGAGTGCCTTGATATAGTCTTGTGGGTTGGCACGTTGGGGTTGGCGAAGTGGGGAACGGTGTGCGATAAGTTCTGCTATGGTGAATAGAGGGATATCGCTTTCATCAAATGTAGCGCTCGCAGTGTACAGCGTGAAGATGCTGTGGAGCTAAGTCTTATAAAGTGCGGTCAGTCTTACCTATTGGGTGGCACTTTTAACCAGCAGAGTTTCTGGCCCACGGCCCAGGCGGGTGCGGTCAGGCTCGTTCAGGCAGAGCCTTTTTCGTTTGCCTTTCTCGGGAGTTGGTTCTCACCTGCCAGTACCCTGTGATTGGCTAAGAGGGCTTGGATGGCCAATCGCATTACTCCAGGGCTTCTGAGGTGCAGAAGCAAGTTGAAATTTCGGCTGGGAAATTGATGGGGGAGCGTCTATGGGTCCGTCCCCACTTGCTGTGTTTCTTCCCAATTGTCCATGGCATCCGCCTGGTCCATAGAGACATTTATAGTGAAGATGAAGAAACTTCCTTCCTACAGAATTATGATAAGTGTCCATCTGGACAATGTCTTCATGCTGGACAGGGACAGAAGGCTGATCTTGTAGATTCGCAGCAGTTTGAAGATTAGGCTCTCCACGAGATCTTTTCGGGGAAGGATGTTCAGAAAAACTAATAATTTTCAAGATGGTCCATACACCCTTCAAATTTCTCCCTTGTCGATTTAGAGGACCCAGAAGGGCCTGTGGGTGGAAAAGTGTCATCTTCTGCCCTTTGGCGCCGAAAATTGTCTTTTAGGGTGTTGGAAAGAGGCTCTTGACTGTCCTCATATTTATCGGGAGAATGGGGGTGCCATGGCGTACCCAAAGATTTGTCCACGACCTGCCACATGTTTGTCGGCGGAACAGGAGTAAGCCCAACAGCTGAAGTAATTCTCTTGATGCTGTCTTTGATTATCGCAGAATCGGTGTGATAATGGTTCCGAAGGTCTATCGGGAGATTTATTGCCTTCCACAGCGTTAGTGGGCCTAGCAAGCGTTTTTTTTCCGACTTGAGGCCTAGTTGTAATTTTTTGGGCCTACCGCGGCCTTCGGGAACGTCGTAGTGTCGGATTTCCGCGCATGTGAACCTGATTTAGGGGTAGAGCCCTTGTTTGTTTTGAAAAGCTCAGCTGCTGCGGATGCGGGGAAGGCTTTGGATCTGTACCATTCGACGAATCTGACGAAATTTTACGGGCTTGCTGGCACTTTCACCTTTTTCGACATACCCATCAAAATAGGTGTAAGGGTTGTGTTCTTAGTGAAATGCGATTGTACGCCGCTGTCGCTGGGTGTTGTCCCTGAAGCGAGACCAGAGTCGGGCCTTGAAGGGTCGGGGACGGGCGTGGCGAACCTAGAAGTGTCCACCTCGAGATCTATCGCATCCGCAATGGATGTTTCGTCATCAGAAGTACCTCTGTCACTTTCGGCAGGTGTGGCATTGGAGAAGGGGGCTCCAGCTGCGACATACCGATCTCGACCCACTGCTTTACACAGCGCTCCTTAAGGGTCTTAGGCCGAAGGAGTTTACAGGCCGCACACCGCTTCTCGTCATGATCTAAGGAAAGACAGGAGTTGCACGTCCTGTGTTCGTCCTTCCACGGGTATCTGACCCTACACTTAGGGCAGAACCTAAAACGAGTCCTTTCCATAGCAAAAGGGAAAGGTGACCAGACCTACAGGGAAAAGAGGGGGAAGAGGAAACATAACGGAAATATGGCCACCCCGACCCCACTCTCCCTACTGTAAAAGCCGGCCAGAAGGCCCGGCCGGCCAAATAGATGCTTCAGCCGAAATCCACCGCCGTAGACAAGTCCCCCGTAGTATTTGTATTTATTTATTTATATTGCGCACCTTGCCCAGAGGCTTGCGGGCGCATGTTTAGGAGGAAGTTACAAGTTACAGAAAGGAGGTTACAGGTTGCAGAAGGGGTGATAGAGTATACCGTTACAGGTGATATTAACATAGATAGTAACAACAAAGTAGCAGCACCCGGTTACAGGAGAAGGGTACAATCTGTGAGCAGTTACAAGTAGCAAGATAAGTATACATCAGATCCGTTTAAATTACAGCAGAATCGCCAGGCAGGCGAACCTAAACGCGTTAGGCAAATGTGAGAGCCGGAGTGACAATGTGCAGACAGCCGCGCAGAAACAAACACTAGCCGCTGAAGGATGCAGGGGTGGAAGGTGAGGTATCTTGTTCTCGTATCCAAAGTTTAGCTTTGGCTTTAAATTCGAGGCAGTGCGGAATGTTCCTTAAGGCATTAGGAAGTGAGTTCCAAAGCTTGGCAGCAAGGACCGGAAAACTCGACCCTCCCGCCGAGCGTAGTTTGAAGCTGGGGATGTCCAGTGTGTGAATCTGGGCGGATCTCAAGGGTCTAATGGCTGTGTGTTGCGAGAAGCGTGATACTAAATAAGCAGGAGCTGCATTGTTCTGAGCCTTGTGTGTGAGCACAAGTGATTTGAGTGATATGCGGTGGGAGATAGGTAACCATTGAATGTTGCGTCTAAAATTGGAAATGTGGTTCCGTCTAGGTATGTTGAGTGCTGCCCTTATGGCGTTGTTTTGCGTGACCTGGAGTTTGTCCAGATTTCTTTGGCTGGTCCCAAGGTAGAGGGCGTTACAATAGTCTATTTTGGACAGGATGAGGGTTCTCGCGAGGGTCAGGCAATTGTCCGGAGTCAGGAATGGTCTGCAGGCTGTGATCAATTTGCAGGTGTACGAGGATGCAGAAACAACTGCATTAGTTTGTCGAATGAGGGACAGTGTGGAATCGAGGTAAATTCCTAGAGTTTTGGTGACATTGGCCACTTTAATGTCATTCCCGTCAATAGTGAAGGATTTATAGTTGGTGTCGAGTTTCGAAAGTTTAGTTTGGGAGCCCAGGATGATTAACTCCATTTTTTCGTCGTTAAGGCAGAGCCCGTGATTAGCCATCCAGGTCTGGATGACAGTGTAGACTGTATTGAGAGATTTTGAGTCGGTTACAAAATCGCCCGTGATAGGGATGAGTATCTGGGTGTCATCCGCATAATTAGTGTAAGAGACACCCAGATAGTCAAGGATATCAAAGAGTGGTTTAGTAAACACATTGTAAAGTGTGGGAGATACACAGGATCCTTGAGGGACTCCACAAGGGACGTGGGATGGGTCAGCCGCTGCTAGTGGAGAGAAAACCCTCATGGTTCTGTTAGCAAGGAATGAGCTGATCCAAGAAGTAGCTGCGTCTGAGAAATGGGCGGCAATTTTGAGATGGTGACAGAGGATTTGGTGGTCGACCAAATCAAAGGCTGCTGAGAGATCAAGGAGGAGTAGGAGCGCCATTTTGCCCTTGTCTTTCAGGTCCTCGATTTGGGTTTTTAGATCTAGTAATGCTGTCTCAGTGCAATGCCTGGGACGGAAGCCAGATTGTCTCAACCCTAGTAGATTGTTGCGTTCGAGATACTCCTGGATTTGGAGATAGGCTGCGCGATCGAGGATTTTAAGCAGATAAGGCACGGTGGTGATGGGCCTGTAGTTTGAAGGGTTGCTAGGGTCCAGATTGGCTTTTTTAATTAAAGGTATGACCCAAGCATCCTTGAGGTTGTCAGGCACGGTACATGATTCAAAGGAGGCATTTATGAAGGAGGTAATAAATGGGGCGAGCTTAGGTGCGGCTTCCTTAATGATGACGGCGGGACAAGCATCACCTTGGCAGTTGGAAGGTTTTAGCTTAGTTATAATGTTTTCTACTTCCTTGATAGAAAGGGTAGAGAAGCTGAATGGTTTAAGATCTTGTTTAGGCGCCTGGATTTTATAATTCAAGGTGGCGCTGGTTGAGCCCGAGAGGTGGGTTTTTTTTGCATTGATTTTAGTTTGGAGAGTGGTAATTTTGTCTAGTAGAGCTTTTTGGATATTTGTGCACCATTCAGTGTCCGGGATACACTTATCGAGAGGAGCAATAGGGGACTCAAGTTCCTTGAGTATCTTAAAGAGTTCCTTGGTGTTAGAGCGGGCTTGAGTGATTCTTTTATTGTATGCTTCCTTTTTAGCCGAGAGGATAGCTTCTTTATAGGCAAGGGTGGCAGACGTAAGGTTGTTTTTGTTGGCTAGGGACGGGACACTTTTCCATAGGACATCGGCTTTTCTTTTTTCTTTGCGTAGGTCACGTAGCTGCGGTGTGAACCAGGAGTTCAAATGGGAGCGCGGTTTTTGTTTACGCAATTTGATGGGGGTGATAGTGTTGAGGGCTTTTATCATAACACGATTATAAGTGTCTACTAACACTGTGGGGTCAGAGCACGACTCAGAAGCCGCGTTCAACAAAGGGAGGATGAGTGGTAGAAGTTTCTCAACGGTGATGTCTTTTTTATTCCGTGTGAGCGTGGGTGGGGCGAGGTTTTGCGAGTCCTCAAGAGGGCTAGTGTTAATGGAGAAAGAAATTAAATGGTGGTCGGACCAAGCGCAGGAGGATACAGAGATATCATTGAGGGCGCAGTGCAAGTCGGCAACCCAACCAAGATTACGGCCCTTAATGTGGGTGGGCTCCATGATATGTTGTGTGAAGCCGAAATCAGACAGGACATTTGCTAAATCGGTGGCTTTGGCGTCATTCTTGTCCAGGTAACCCAGGTTGAAGTCACCCATGATCATAATTTGGGAGCTAGGCTTCGCACTAGATGCTAGGAAAGAGGAAATGTCTTCAACAAATGAAGATGTGGGGCCAGGAGGCCTATAAATGAGGTGGACTGTGGCTGTATGATTGGGGGAGATAGGCAGTTTAAGAGAAAGGGATTCAGCTGAGAGTACCTGAAGGCTATTTGCGGTTCTGATGTTGAGCGCGCTCTTAAATATGACGGCTAGGCCGCCGCCCTTAGTTTGATTAGTATCCCTGTCACATCTGATTATGGAGTAGTTGTCTGGGATGGCTAGTGTCAGAGAGGGACCAGAGGCCGCGTGCAGCCAAGTTTCCGTGACTGCAAGTAAGTCCAAGTTTTCTGAGACAATGAGATCAGCAATATCAAGGGCATGAGCTTGGATAGATCGTGCGTTGATCAGAGCACCTTTGAGTGTAACGTTGTCTTGTTGTTTAGGGGCCGTAGTGGCGTTGTCTTGTTGTGTGTCGGGGGTGGGTGTCGAAGGAAGATGTGGTTTGTGAGAGCTGGTGTTGCAGATGTTGTCTGGTACAGGGCTATTAGTGTGGTATGACCAGTGTGTGCATCTAGATGCTAGTTTTTGGTTCCTGATTGATAAGGCACAAGGTAGACTAGGTTGGGTGGCAACAGATGACGTAGCGTAGTGAGACTGTGTGCTGTCGTAGGCGGAGTTGTAGGCCAGAGATAAGGTTGAGCGTAAAGTAAGGTGGCTAGAGTGTGTGTCTGTGTTAATGGTTCCAACGTGTAAGTGCTGGGGTGCGAGGCGCAGCCGCAAACCAAGCCTCGAGTTTCTATTGAGAGTCGTGCAAGGGTAGGTATTGATAGTATCACGGCAGGTATGACTGAAGGGCTGGTGAGAGACATGAGGGGTAGGTGGGCTGGTTCTGGTATTCAGTCTAGTGTTTCTCTTAGCGGTAGTACAAGGTTGGTTAGGTATTGGTCTTGTGGCAAAGTGGCGTATCCAAAGTGCTGGATCGTCCAAGTACGGATTTGCAGGTGTCATGGTGCTGGGCCACGAGGAAGGGGTAGTGGTTACCATATATGAGCTAGAGAATGTGTCTTGATTAGAGTGAGGGTTGGGTTGGCTAGTCCAGTGTCTACTATATGTATACAATAGGTGGATGAGAGTCGATAGGCACCAATACATGATGGGTGGCGTCGCTAGTACTCAGGGTAATGGGTGTGGTCTGTTAGTGACCTGAGGCACAACACAGGTCGGTTCAATGTGGTCAGAGTGTAACCATAAGGATCAACACAGCAGTCAAAGTGGTCTGTGTGCGACTATAAGGCGCGACACAACAATCAAAGTGGTCTGTAGGCGGCCATAATGTGAAGCACAGTAGTCAATGTGGTCTATGGGCGACCATAAGGCACAACACAACACAATAGTCAATGTGGTCTGAGGGCGACCATAAGGCACAACACAATAGTCAATGTGGTCTGAGGGCGACCATAAGGCACAACACAATAGTCAATGTGGTCTGTAGGCGACCATAAGGCACAACACAATAGTCAATGTGGTCTGAGGGCGACCATAAGGCACAACACAATAGTCAATGTGGTCTGAGGGCGACCATAAGGCACAACACAATAGTCAATGTGGTCTGAGGGCGACCATAAGGCACAACACAATAGTCAATGTGGTCTGAGGGCGACCATAAGGCACAACACAATAGTCAATGTGGTCTGAGGGCGACCATGAGGCACAACACAATGGTCAGAGTGGTCTATAGCGACCAAAGGGCACAATGCGGTTAGTGTGGCACAACCATGGTGCATAAAACAGATCGGGTATGGACTAATTAACGACCAAATGACACAATACACATCAGTGGAGTCCGTAACCCTAAGGTACAAAACAAGGGTGCAGAGGAGCAGCATCTGGTGGGGTAGCGTTCAAAAGGTTCAGAGTCGTTCTATGATTATGAGTCTGGGGTGGTGGCACAAGCAAGCAGCAAAGGACTTGGCAAGTAGCAGGTCGTGACAATGTTTCGAGGGAGCTTTCTGGAGGGGTTGGCCGTCTGGTATGGAGGACTCGCCTGGTATGTTCTAGGAGCAGAAGGATTATGGACAGCATGCAGGCGCCTATCGCCTGTTGCGCTCTGTCAGCTCCGACAGCAGGGGAGCCTTCTTTCTCTACCTTACTTCTCTAGTCTTCATCGAAGTTGTACTTGCCGTCAAAATGACTTAAGGGGAAATAACCGACAAGTCGGTTAGGGATAAACAATGTCTCTTATGTAAGAGCTCTGCTATATATAAGGCGACCAGTTATCTGGGTGGACAAAAACAATCGGAGGGACCTCAGCACGTGAGGGATTTTGGGTACACTACAAGTCACGATAGGGTTACAGACACGCCTTTGCCGACGTCCCCTTTCGGTCCCCGAAACACAAGATGCAATACTCTGCGGTTACCACTGGATGTCGGACCATATGCACAGCATCTGATTCTAAGCAGATTAACAAACATCATAAACACCTATTCTCTTAAAGAAAGTGTTAGTGAAGCCAGCAGCATTACCTTTAGGAAACAGGCACAGCCAATTTATAGGTGATTAAAATAACCTTGCATCTACTTTCTATTAGAACGGCAAAACAGTTTGTAAGGAAAGAAAGAGGTTATATATACTTTTCAGAATGGCATATCATTTCTAAGGTAAGTAATGTTTTTTAACTGTTCACTCTCAGAGCATGTTACCAACCAACTTCTTTTGCAAGTAAGTAACTTTTAAACACGTATTCTCTTTTTTAGGCAAAAAGCCCAATCCTTCTCAGTGGCAGAAGGGGGTCACTAGGGTCTTGTGTCCAACAGGCAAGTCAGGAAAGGTTCTTAAGTAGCAAAAGTCAGAGTTCCTAAGGAAGACTGTTCGAAAAACTAAGTACTTACTTTAGAGTTAGTTGAGGGTCCAGCGGCTTCAGAGAAGACACACTAGGAGGATTCCAGCAGCGGCCTGAGTGCACAGTACTAGAGGACTCGATCACAGAAAACACCCCAAAACACAGGAATTGTTAGGTTAGAATTAGTGCAGTCCAGCAGGTGTGGGACTACACAAGACTCATCTCTTGGTATTAGCCAACCCACCTTTTAATATAGGCCTGTACTACACAAGTTGATAGTGTGACTGATCAGCCAGGCTCATCTTAAGGGGCTAATGTGAGCTGTAGAGCAATTAAAACACATACACACAAAGTTATAATAGATATGCATTTATACACAAAGATATTTAAAGCCTTCTTTAAAAAGCAGTAATTAGCTGCAACATTAATCCCAAGTTAGGATTCAATTAAAAAAATGAACAATAAAGCAGGTGAGTAATTCATTCCTATGTTACACATGTTCCAGCACCTGGAGGTGACGTCATTTGAGGTCAGTGTAGCTTTTATATAGTATCACCTTTCAATAGTTTTTCAGGAAGGCAAGGTTAGGGTTAGATCAGAACAGACTGATATCACAGCCGCAGGCGACTGGCGTGTGTGGAGGAGGTGGAAACAAGGACGCCATTAGACTGTGCCGCCACGTTCCATTTTCTACGTGTTTGACGGTCTAGTTTTTTTTCCCAACATGGCTGCCGCCGATAGTATTTACCATTCGTCTGTCGGCGGCTCGGCGCGTTGCAACTGTGCTTATTCCTCTGTTGCGTGCGCTTTTTGCTACCTTCCCGGCGGTGTTCTAGTTTAACTCTTCCAGCCATTTATTCACCCTCCTTCTACTCCCTGGTTCTCTCTCCCTTCCCTTGTACCTGCCTCCCTTTGTCTTGCCTGAGCATTCCATTTTGCTTCCTTCCCCGTTTGCCTTTCCAATAGGATTCTCACCTGTTCCGCTGTGTTTTCACTCCGTGGATCTTCCATCAGTCATCCTCCAGGAGCGACGATCCTGTGCCTCTTCTTCCAGTGGACGTTCTCGGCACGGGTACGCTCCTCCACCCGCTTCTCCAACTGTGGACACTCCTGAGACCCCAGCCAAATCTTCTGACTGCTTCTCCGGCGTCTACTCACCTCCGCACCAAGCGGTTTTTTGAGCAAAGGCGTTTTCCCCTTGCAACATCTGGCTGTCACGGAGGGGAGACACTGTGGATCTCTTGATCTAGAGTCACGGTGGCTTCCTTTCGAGGCAGACCCTATCTACTCAAGAAAAGGAAGCCCAACGCTCGACACACCCGAAGGAAGAAGTTGGACTATTCAACCTCATCAGGTGAGGAGGAGGGGAGATCGGGGGAACTCTGTTACTTAAGTGAAGAGGAAGCTATTATTGAACCTTTAGCCGATTCCATTGATCAACCCGTTAGCCCCGATAGATAGGTTATACGAACAGTTGGATTCTCCCAAAGGTATGCAGGCAGTCTTATCTCAGCATTAAAGTGTTCAACATTTAAAACCTGTACGGGAACACACTGCCAAAGCCAATAGGTTCATGCTAGCGGACTAACGTGCAGAGTAACAGTCTGCATCAGTGTGAGGACGTGCTTTTTGTTTCCCTGCTCTGCTGCTGCTTTTCTTCGTGGAGTGCTGCTTTAAGAAACAACAAGACCCACTGACTATAAAAACCCTTCTTCAGCGCGGAGTAACGTGCAGAGTAACAGTCTGCATCAGTCCGCAGCGGGGAGCACCTGCTCGGCTCTACTGATCGGCCGTTGCGGACATTGTTCCAGAGGTGGTGAGGTACTCTTAACGTTCATAACTTTTGAGACTGTGATATTATGCTGAACACCTGACACGTGTCTGAGCCCCCGCTCCGGCAATGCACGCTTTTTTGATTCCGCTCAATTTCTGCACTTCTACAAATTCATTAACTTTCATTAAACTGAAAAAAATGGAAGAGGAATCTGACCATCGCTGCCTTAGGAGCCACACGAAAAAAATAAAACTGTCAGCGTTGCAAGCTCTAAATTTAAATAATTCCATCCCCGCGCCTAGGACGGGGTGTGTACTTGAATCTCTACCTGACTCTCCTGATCCTTTTGACCCGGCTGAAACCATGGGCTCCCCTCTCCCCCTTCCCCACTCCCCCGTTCCCTTCCCTTCGCCCCCAACTGGCAGCTCGAGTCAAACAATGCCCGTACCTCCAATGGGTTTAAGCGGGAAAGAAAACAGCAACGATCACTTACCGGCTTCAGGCGGCTTTCTAGCTACCTCACTACATGTAACTTCAGCTCCGGACTCGCTCCCTCCTCAGACGGCCAAAGGGGGAGGAACTCCTGCACCAGTGGAGCAAGCACAGGCGGCCCCACTCGCCAACGCCATCCACCCCATCACTGCCTCGGCGAGTGGTCTAGCCACCGAGAGGATCCCTCGCGGCGGGCCTGGGGGCTGTGGAGGAGGCGGGCGGGCGGAAACGTACAAGTGCCGCCACACGATCTTCAACACCCATTGATGGGTCTCACAGAAGAAACTCCGTGCACGCCAATAGACTCCCGATTTAATTTCGCCGCGGGACATCAGCGTAGAGGCTGCAACCGACAGCGTTGGGAGGTGCGTCACCCAACCCATTTCCCCCGACCAGTACCAAGGACATAAAGAAAGTACTTGTCATCAGACCATTTTGGCCATGGTCCACCTGCCGCCTCAGGGAGCACTGCCTTAACAAACTGACTTAGTGAAAACTCTGGCTGCATTGAAGGCATTACCCGCGCCCTTTGAGTCACTTCATAAGTCTCTATTGCATCTTCCTGCTGAATCAATAAAGAGGACTACGGCACAAGCACAAAAGGCGATTGCGGACCCCGTCTGTGACATGGGCCCCCACAACCACAGTGTCACCTCAATACCTAACTCGGACTCAGACATCGAACAACAATACAGGGGTCTGGACAACTCAAGCTCAAAACCGAATTCCCCGACAAACAAGAAGCGAATACAGTATAACAAAAAAAAAAAAAAAAGGAAAGCCCAAATCAAAACTCTTTACGGGACAAGCAATTGCAGAAAAAACGACAACACAATAAAGAAAGAGCTCACTACAGAAGAAAACAAATCAACCAAAAGCTTGGCCCCTCCCAAAAAACAGGGGACAGGAAAATGCTCTCTACCAACCCCGCTCCTTTCCAATGCCCTCCTGAATTTCTTCAGGACCCAAGGAAAGCGAAAATTATCCGAGTCCGAACTCTCGGACGCGGAAATTTTAGAAGCACTGGGCGAGACCCCTCCGCTAACAAAATGTAGAAAAACACTTTCTCCTCAAGATGAACTTCAGGGCGTGACACAGAGAATCCATTCACACGCCTCTCATGGCTGGAAACACTACATCTACAGTGCCCCGCATTTACCCCGAAATAACAGCAATGAGAGAAGTTGAAACGGGACCGCCAATTCAAGGATCCTCCACACTCACAACGTCCTTTGCTAAATTGGCTCCGTTAGGACCAGACCAATTGAAACAAATACAACATACAGAGCCGCAGTCAGGGCAATACCATTCCAATCCAGTCCTCCCCCACCCAAGGCCACAAAGTCCATTGACAGAAGCGCAGGCAGAGAAATCTTATCCCCCTGAACTAAGCATCATGGACAAAACCAGAGACACGCCAGCAATAGAAGTACGGCCGGCCCAGCACGGAATGTCAGACATACTGGATCTGCTTCAGCCAAATTCATATCCAACACACAGAGAAATGAGTCCACAATCTTGGAGCAAAGTTCACTTATCGACTCCGAGTGCACGGCCGTCCATACAAGAACAATCAACAGCCCCACTCCGTCAAGGGTGTGTGGGCAGCGGCCCATGGAATTCCTCTCCACGATTATTCAATCACCCGGAGGCTGGGGACCTGCAGTTAGACGTCGGCACTCAGTTACAAGCACCTTAACAGACTTCAGAGAAACACCCGCAAATAATGGAAGGCCAAATGAATCTCAACCACTCAAGCAAAAAGACTAACTGAATAACAAGAAAGACATGACAACGATCATGTCGGCAATAACTATTGCAATGGCACCATTTTGCAAACTTTACGAAACCTTAGGAGACGCCTCGAGAGACAACACAGCCACATTGGCCATCATACAATCGAAGTTGACATTTCTCAAAGGCTTCATAACGGCCATAGATTTGAAGTATGATATATCACAAAGGAAGAGAGACAGAACGGAATCTGAGTGCGAAAACAGCACGGCGGCCAAAAGCCAAAAAGATCTTCCACTGGGGCGGATGGAATCAAAATCAACTCAGGACGCAGCTGACGAAAGGAAATGACGAGATTGCCCAAATATTCCATAACAAACCGAAAACAACTGCAACAGTGAGCAGAAAACAGCCAAAGATCAACTCCATGGCAACTCAGATTGTTAATCAAAGCCAGCGGCCGGAGAAAAAAGCCCTTACACTGGCGGAGAAGGAGCAAACAGAACCACTGATTCAATCTCAGATACACGTAAAACTTGCTACGGTCATGACGGAACCCAGGCTGACTGAAGACACTTTTAACCAAGACCCAGCCCAAAAGCCGGCTGTCTCGTCAATTGATCTAACCCAATCACCCAAATCTGCCAGCAATTTCCTGAATTCCAGTATTCCAACCAACGTCTTACCATATGGAACAAGAGGGCCCTGGCGACTCCAGATCTCTCAATAAGTCAGAGTCAGGTCACAACGAACCCCAAAACATTACAACCCCCCCCCCCCAAGAAGACACCAGTGTCAAGTACCATGGAAGGCCCCCTGTCAAGACCTAAGTCAAGCCGAACTCCTTTGCTCAGCCACAAACAGAAACGCCTGCGCTGCCTATAGGCTCCTCAAAGGAATCTCCTTATGGAACTCTGGCGACCCAGGCTCTGAAGCCACATACGCCAGCAGAAAAAAGAGGCGACTAACTACGGATAAATAAACGGGCCTGTTTAAAATCAAGCAGATCTCAAGCAGAGAAAAATACATGGTCCTAAACCGTAGAACAGTGCTAAAAATCACAGCGGCCACATCTGGCCTAAATTACCTGAAAACGGAAGATTTCAAACTAATAGAGCCATACCACAGAGACAATAAGGCAAAAGCCTTTCTTCACATAAAAACACCGGCAATCCAACACCTGAGTCGGGATGTAGAGAAAGAACTAAAACTGGCTGGATTTCTGCTATCCGAAATAAAAACCCGGCAACATCACACAGAAAAGGAATTCAGGAAGCTCCGGTGGCGACAAAGAGAAGGTTGTCACCCAACGCATCTTAACAGCACAAAACCCGCAGAGCGGAATTGAAGGCCCACTTCGGGGTTACACTTGAAAGGGAAAAGGAACCTCGGGAAGAGGAGCATAATACATTGAGAAAACCAGACTTGAGGGCAGCTCGTTGGAGATCCATAGAGAAACACTATCGGAAATACTCGGTTGCTATACCAGAGGTCTTCCCAAGACAAAAGTAGGCATAGTCCGGATCACTCATCACTGGCTAGATACTGTGGATACCAAAGAAGAGAAAGGATAAAACGCTATTCTCCCCAAAGAAGACTGACTAGCAACAGAAACCATAGGCATCAGTCGCCGAGCAACACATTCCCTGATACAGCGGCCAACACAAAGAAAGATCTGACCTCAGGCGGACCGTGGAACTGGCTAAAAGGAGCGCTTACTTCAAATCGAAGCAGATAATTATCTAATGAAGCCAAACAAGTCGACTATTCAAAGGTGCCAACGCTAGCCTCGTGGAACACCAGAGGCCACGCACACCTCACTGACCCCGACAGTGAAGATCTTGGCCGCTTCGACATTCTCTGCCTCCAGGAGACCTGGCTTCTAGAAAAACCATCCATGGAAGGATTTGAAATTAAGGTCTCCCCGGCGGTCAGAGGACTGCTAGGCCGGCCTTCTGCTGGCTTACTTATCGCTGTGAGGACAGGCCAAAACTTGAAAATCGTCAAAACCATTGTCAGAACCTACGGGATTCTGGCAACTCTTATCAAATTGACTCACTTCTTGGAGAACACAAGACAATGGACTGAGACCTCACTTGCAGTTATCACAACTTACTGGAACCCACAAAGAACGTCGATTACGGCTTTCTGTCAATCAATGGCCGACAATATTGACGCTAGTTGAGTGGAACACCACGCATGTTGTAATATGCGGCGATCTGAACGCCAAATGTCTCCACCCTAAAGAAGCATCTCTACAATCAGTTGCTGCGTCACTTACGGAATCAAGGTGCAAAGCCTGGATGAACTTGATGGCCTCAAGATATCTACACAATGCGGCATGGATCAAAGAGTGGCAAGTGCAAATCCCAACTTGGGAATGAGGCTCCTCCACGGCCACCCTGGACTATATTTTCGTTTCGAATGACATATGTTCATACATCGACAGCTTCAATGTGATCAAAACTGACTGGAGCGACCATAACATGCTCACTGTCGGATGGTCTACGGTCACTCGAGAAACTACAAGCTACACAGCTCCGGTGGAGCCCAATCCTCAGCAAACTCGACTCAGCCTCACTGCCGCCAGTGTTAGAGCTATGATCCAACAATTTGCCACAACCGGGGACTCATCTACGTTCACCGGGTCATCGCAGAGACCCAACTATATCCCGCTCCTGATTAAGTAGAAGTCCAAGCAGAAAGAGGAAAAGCCTATCCCCTTCACCTACAACCACACATGACAAAATAATAGCTGGAAAAAAAAAAAAGGGTGAGGAAAAACTCCAATCAGGGGTGGGAACTATGGAGAAAGGAATACAAAAGCTACAAATATTGGATCACACTACGTAGGGCTGTTTTGTACCAAAACAACGCCAAAACCATGATGAGAACACCATCAACTAAAAAAAAAATAATAATCAGCTGACTTTTGGGCCTTGGTCAACATTTCACAAAGAAACACAAGGTCAAATATGATTAACTTAGTCTCGGAACTAGCCTGGGTCGAATTTTTCACACATCTTTGCTCCTCTGACAGCAAATGCGACCCCCAGCCAGGCTCTAAACTTGGCTCCATGGGTGGATCTTTCTGCAAAAGCAGACATTGTTGCGGCCATTCGAAAGCTAAAAACCTCCAGAGCCACGGGACCCGACGGCTTGACGAACACCGACTTAAAAACTCACATCACAGAATGGACAGATTTCATCAGTCTTCTGTTTAGTCGATCTAGAGCTACCAGACAGATTCCAGCGTCTTGGACAAAAGCTACTGTCATCCCAATTTTCAAAAAAGGAAGCAGAGAAGAAGCAGAGAAGAGCCAGCAAACTATCGACCAATAGCCCTCCTAGATATCATGGGCAAATTGTTTGCTACTCTTCTTCACCAACTCGTCCGGCGCTGGGCAAAATCGGCCCCGTTTGAAGATCCCTTCTAGCTGGGCTTCAAGATAAACGGTGGAACGGCAGTGAATAACCTCATACTCAGCATGATCAAGGCAAAAATAAAGCAGGGAGCTCCAACAGTTTACGAGGCCTTCATAGACTTCTAGAAGGCTTTCGACAGAGTCGATAGAACACTCCTTTGGAAAAAGCTAAAAGGCTAGAGCTGCCCAGAAGAAATCTTACATCCCATCATAGCCCTCCATTCGAACACCACCCTATGTGTCCGTCTAAACAAGCAAGGCATCCTTACCAAAGAAATTGCGGCAGAAAGAGGAGTGAAACAAGGATGCCCGCTGGCCCCGGCACTGTTTGTAGCCTTCTTGGGTGACTTTCAAAACTCAGAAGCTAATGTTCGGCGCATTCCCCTAAAGCTCGGCAATACCGTGGTGTCTCAAATTCTCTATGCTGACGATATGATCCTCTTAGACCAGACCCAAATAGGCCTCCAACGTCAGCTGGACAATTTGGCAGAGTATATGGCCTCCAATAACCTCACTAAAACAACACCAAGACAAAAATCATGATCTTCGCCAAGAATCAACAACCTAAGACCGCAGCTCATATTTGGTCAGTGAACAACTGCCGTATCGAAGTGGTCCCTCACTTTAATTACCTGGTAGTTATTCTCGACGGAACACCACAGGAGTCCCAAATGCAATCTTATCTTTGGGACAAAGCTAAGAACCTGACCTCGCAATTGAGACTGATTGACAGCAAGTTTGGCAAATTTTCAATGATTCCAGCAATCAATTTCTATAAAGGGAAAATAGTTCCTGCCTTAACATATGGCATGGACGCCACAATCAACATGCCGAGTTCATTCTGGCCAAAATTGGAGGGCTACATTTGGAAGACGATCTTGGGTCTACCTAACTCGATCCCAATCGCTGCTGTCAGAAGAGAGCTGGGCCTACTGTCGTTGGGGGCCACTGTCAGTCTGTCCTCACTCGATATGTACAGAAAGACTCTCACCCAAGAGGGTCTGCCGATTTTTCACACCATTGGCAAAGTGTTAGCAGCAACTCAATGTGAGGGGATTCAGAAGTGGATTAAGTGCCAAGAAAAGAAACTGGAAGAGGTGGTCTGCACCAAAGAGGACTTGATCTCTATTCCTCAAAAAGTGATCCAAAAACTGAAATATCAAGACTGGATAGCTACTGGTGACCAATCATCGGCGATAAAATCCCTGAAACATTTGCCGCCAACATACAATAAGCTAAATTCTGCTCTGGCTTACTGCAAAAAATTTCCGGACAAAAAACTACGAAGTGTCTTTGAGAGCCCGTCTGAACCTGCTCCACACTAGAGAGAGTTTGGGGATAAGTCAGGCCAGTGTTACTACATGCAGACTGTGCCTAAATGAGGACGCAAAAGAAACAGTCCGACATCTGCTAAACTGTCCCACTCTGAATCCAGAACGTTCGGCAATTTTGGCACCTCTATGGATAAACTCTGTTTTGGTAGAAGACACTTGGTGGTGCCGACTTATTTCTGGTGAAAAAGCATGATGGGCAGTCGCTACAAGCAAACTAATGGAATCAGCCTTCAAAAAAATAAACGCTAAGATCCCAGCCAGCGGCCAGTGACCAACTAATACATCGTCTAATTAAATCTGACCGTAAACCCATCGGGGTAACATGATCAGAGCTTCAAACGGGTCTCTTACTGCCTAACTAATGGTCCCACGAAACACCCCCTGCACTTGATGCGGCCGGACTCGAAGTGCTACGCTAACTACTCAGGGCTGAACAAACCAGCCAAGCGAACAAGACGCATAACTTGGAACCTTCAGCAAATTGCTGGAAATTGATAGAAAGTTCATATGTCTGCACATGCAAAGTTCTTATATACGCGTATGAAAATATTATTTCGTTGACTTCCTCTTGTAAAAATCATTTTTTGTGTTTTGATTATATACAAGTAAATAAATAAAAAAAAATAGGTTCATGCTAGGCACGATTGTATGCAGTACCCTGCGGGAGACTGCACCAGCCTTGTCATCTTGGCAATAGTTAACCCAACCTTTGGTATAAGCATGTACTACACAAGCTGGTAGAGTGACTGAGCAGCCAGGCTGATCTCAAGAGGGGTCAATGTGAGCTGTAGTGTTGTAACAGAGTTTTCCAATGACAAGTATTCAAATAAACACTTATACTCAAGGTTTCTTGATTAAACAATGATGTTTTAACAGTCAGTTGAATAAGCCTTCCTTAGAAAGGAGCAATTAAATAACACTTAAAATATACTTCAAAAATACTCTGTTTCAATAAATCAGTAGATACCCATTTGGGATGTCACACAGACACTCCCTACACCCGAGGTTGACTTAAATAGCTAGGACACTGTGGCCATTAATATATCACTGGTACATTTAGAGCAATACTGAATTTGGTGTCAAAAAGGAAAATAGTTAGCGAAAAGAATGGTTAACAAATATTCTTAAGCAGGTAAGTACTTTTTAAACGCCCCCCCCCCCCCAATACAAAGTAAATTAACCCTTTCCCAGCTACACAAGTTATAGAATGTGTGACTTTTTGGAGGGACAGGTAAAGCACAAAGTCAGAGTTTAGAAGAGTCCTTCAGGGAGCAGGGACAGCCAATGTCAATTGAGCAAAAGTCTAGGTGAGCTGAAGCACTTCTTGCAGGCAAGTAGAATGTCTTGCACAATGTTTTAGAAATCTTTTTAGAAAATGAAATCACTGTTGGGCCACAGGCTGGGAGGCTTGCGATGGGCAAAGCTGCAAGCAACTCTGCAAAAGCAACGAAGACAAGTCTCAACTGAGAGCTAGGGAGAGGGACTCTTTCCTTCCTAGGATAAGCCTGGCTGCTCGATCTACGCCATCAAATACTCTGGTGGTACAGCCTCATACTAAGAGTGGACTTCAGAAAAACTGTCCCAACAGTAACGCTCTTTAGGGGCCTTGAAAGTCCAAAAACAGGTCCCCGTTAATCGGATGATGGATCGATGGAGCTTGAGGCTCAATTGACCGGAAACATTAACTCTAAGAAAAAGCACAAAATGCAGTAAAAAGCCTGAGAGCTAATCACGAGGACTCCACCAATTGAACGTGCAGTAAAAATCTGAAGATGGCTGCCAGAGGAGGGGCATCGGTAGAGGGCAGTCATTGGCTGGGGGCAGTATGACCCAGAGACTAGTGTTTGGATGTTAGGAGAAAGACAGTTCAGAAGTGAAACTGATTTTTTTTTCTTTACTGAGGACTCCCAGCCTGATGACAGGAAATATTCATGAGCATGTGAACCCACGCCAGACCCCATGCTGGAGAAGTAAATTTGTCACGAGTATCGTCAAAGGTCCTCTGAAACTTGGCCAAAGGAGTAAAAGGAAGGTCCTTACAAGGCCTTTTGGGAGCCAACCTTTCCGAAAAAGAGACATTTCTCTAGTCTGTCCATACAACTTCTGCCTGGTCCATGAAGATGATCCAGAGGAGGAAAGGGGTCATTTTGACTCAATTCTTCTGTAGAACGTCGAGATGGGGCTCTCAAAGCATTCGATAGAGGCACAGGGCTCTCAGAATAGTCCTTGCGAGGCTCTGGGCATTGTGACTGTCTCTCGGCGAGTCTCTAGGCAGTTCCTTATGTTTCGACCTCTCCTTCGCCTGTTCCTTATGTCTAACCGCCGAAGCGATCCTTGCGATACTATCGCTGATGCTCGGGGTAGTAGGGAGGTGTGCCAGGTGGGCCGGTGGCTGCGCGGTGGATTTTGGCGCCACTGGGGCCTTAAGCGGTGTCGGCGCTTTCTACTGCAGTGTCTCGACGGCGTGTGTTTTGGTGCTAGCGTTCTTTACTTTGGACTGCCCAGTCGCATGCCGCTGCTGCGGTTGCGGGGAAGGCTGCTGATCATAAAGCTCAGCGGATCCTGTAGAAGTATCCGATGTATCCGTCAGCACTTTGGAATGCTTAAACTGTGCCGATGAAGCAAAACCTTGGGTTGTGTTTTTAGTGTGGGAACTTTGTGCTTCCCAGTCGCGGGGTTTCTTCCCCATAGCATGACTCGTGTTGTGCCTATCTGGGTCGGACGCTGCGGAACGAAAACTCTCCGCTGTTACGTCAATAGCCTCCGGAACTGAGACTTGGTCATCGCCTAGTCCCTTCGTCACACTCAGCGGCTGTGGCGACTGGGGAATTACTTTTGGATTGTGACATACCATAGGCCGCCCACCGCTTCAGACTGGCTAAGGGGCAGACGGCCTTACACGGACAAAATCTAAATGGAGTCTTGTCCATAGCGCAAGATAGATATAGCAGTGACAAAACCCAGGGAACAAAGAGGGAAAGAGGAAAGGCATATTTGAAAACAATATGACCACCCCAACCCCACACTCCCTACTGTACAGGCTGGCCTAAAGGCCCAGCTGCTAGGCAGAATCCTCATAAATGTGCTAATTCCCTTCACCTTAGAGACCCCCAGCAACTTTGCTGGATTTTGAGGACTTGATTTATTTTTTTACCTGGAAAGAGTGAACTTTTTTCCCCCTTTCTTTCATGTATTTTGATGTATGTTTCACTCTTGTGTTCTTTGATTATGGAGTTTTAAGATAACTCCATAGGCATCTTTTCATATGTGTTACACAGCACCCTCAGTGCAGTGACACAGGGATGTCTTTTTAGACTTCACAAAGGTTTAAATACCTTCTCTTGGATGAACTATTGTTCCCCAGAGAATGTAAGGTTAAATTGACTATGCACAGGTCAGGGTGTAATCACCAAAATGCTGATGGTCTCTCCAGAATGTATGACCGACTGGAGTAAGGAGATTCATCCAGGGGTGGATTAAATCCTCCTGTCCCTTATTCGGGAGGGAGAGGGGGGAAGGAGGAGTGTTAGGGAGAATTCTCAAACATTTGCTAATTCCCTTCACCTTAGAGACACCCCCCCGCCCGCCATCAACTTTGCTGGATTTTGAGGACTTTTTAACCTGTAGAGTGTGAGCCTTTTCTCCCACTCATGTATTTTGATGTGCGTTTTACTCGTGTTCTTTGATTATGGGGCTTTAGACAACTCCATAGGCATCCTCTTTCCATGTGTTACACAGCACCCTCAGTGCAGTAACACAGGAAAGCCTTTTCAGGCTGTCCCAAGTTTAAATACCTTCTCTGAGATAAACTACTGTTTCCCAGAGAAAGTAAAGTTAAATTGACTTTACTAGTCTTTTTAAATTCCTAGATCCAGCACACACTATCTTACAATAGAGTGCTGGAGGGGTTAACTAGTCTAGCAACTCACGTAGCAAAATGCTACCCCTTTCTATTGAAATGGCTGGTGGCAGTGGTTTTAGAAAGAACTACCATGATCATTCCCGACCGCGAACACCGGTAGCTAGAAATCACAGGAGCCATGTTTTTCAAGATGGCGTCTTAAGCTTAAGCCCCTTTGTTTAAACGGGTCCCAGTCTTCTTTTTTCGCCATTTCTTTTGGGAAAGGTCCTTCTAGTGTTGGTCTCTGCACGCCAAACCAGGTTTGGTCCCTTTGTTTCCATTCCTTCGGCGGGCTTCAGGACTGAAGACCGCCTCTTGAGTGTCTGGGGTGGGCAGGAAGTGAGGGAGGTGCCCGAAACTCCCTGTGCTTAGTCTACTAGGAGACCCAAATGCATTCTGGGGTGATTGACTGGCTGACTGTCCGACAAGGACAGCCACCCTACTGGGCGAGTCGCAGCTAGGGTGGAATGAATGGGAGAAAACTGTTTAAAAGGCGCGTCTACTAGACCGGAAAGCAGAGTCGACCACTGGAACGAAAGAACCGAAGACGAGCTGGAAGAGGACAGCTGCTGCAACTCCTGGACCGTTGGTTTGCCCAGTGAAGCCCTGCTGCAGGTCCGAATTGCCAAGTTCATCTCGACAGAGAAGCCCCTTCAATGACGACTTCTTCCTTTGGTACCACCAACTCAATCAACTCGTAACCCACCTGGTTACCATTATCGAAGCTGGTTAGCAATAACCAGGGGGAAGGACACCAGATTGTGTGCTTGAAGAACAGCTACACAAACTGAAATGACTCCATTTTGTCAGATTTCCGACTCTCCCGTGCAGTGCAGGAGTCCCCCGACGTCCTCCTTGCCCCCACGACTGAGGCTCAGGAATAGTGAGATCTGCAGGAGCTTCCAGGAACCAACGTCTTTAGCTGCATTTTGTTCTTCATACTAACGTACTGTGCCAACCAGATTGAGAGAACGCTTCTCTTGCGGTGAAAGTTTGTGGAACTTCCATAACTTACAAGCCTAATCAGCTTGTGACCGCATCATATGATTCTTTTTCGTACAAACTACTTTTGAGAACTTTGGTAAAGACGTTACCGTTTACTTCAAGAACTGCTCTTTCCTATCCAAGACACTAGTCCATTGACTTTGGCCTATGCTTATAGAACTGAACCGAGTCCTCTAGTGAACTATAACTATTTGCACTGCCTAAAAAAGTATTTGTGATCTATTCTATTAACTTGTGCCTTTACCTTCCCCTTCCCATTGGAAGTGATTGAAATGCCCCTTGGCTCCCTTTTCAGGGGAGTTTAAATTGTTCAGAAACTTGTTGGTTTTGTGTTGAAGTATATTTGTGTATAATATTAAGTTGCCTCTTTCTAGTGAATGTTTTCTAAATGATTGTGTAATACATTTATAAGTGTTTTACCAAGAAACCTTGAGTATAAGGGTCTACTTGAACCACTGATTGTAGAACCTCCGTGTAACTTCTTGTACTGCTCACATTCCCTCTGGAGATAAGCCTGGCTGCTCAGCTTGCTACCACAAAACTGTGTAGTACAGACTTCTACCAAAGGTTGGTTTTTGCCTACACCTGTAGTCCTAATTGTATGTGGTGGTCCCAGAGGGTACTGCATGAAATTGTGCCCAACACCGGCCACATGGTCGGCAGAGGCGCCGGATCAACAGGCATTGAAATTCTGCAGCAGTCTTCGGCAGTGCACAGGATTCAACCGTCAAAGTGACTTAACGGGAATAGACGACCAAAGGTCGATAAATACAACAACGCAATCTCTAATGAAGAGGTCTGCATTAGGGCGACCAGATAACTGGGCGGAACAAAACAATCTGAGGGACTTTGACGCGTGGGGGATTTTAGGTACACTACACGTCACGCTAGGGATAGTGTTACAGGCACGCCCATGTCGACATCCCCTTTCGATCCTTCGTAAGACAAGATGCAATACTCTGCTGTTACCACTGGATGTCAGACTATATGCACAGCATGCGATTCTAAGCAGATTAACAAGTATCAGAGGTAACAATTCTAATACACTTCAATGCACACTTGGTTTCTCTAAATCAGATGATACCCATTGGGGATGGCACACGACACTTCCTACAACCGCAGGGGACTTCAATAGCTAGGACAATGGACAATGATTTATCACTGGTACATTTAGAGCAATACCGAGTTTGGTGCAAAGGTTAGAAATGGGAATAAAACAAAGGTTAACAAATAATTCATTAACTGGCAAGTACTTTTAAAACCCTCCAATGAAAAGTAAATTAAACATTTCCTGGGGGAAAGGTAAAAGCATAAAGTCAGAGGTAGAAGAGTCTCTCAGGGAGCCAGGACAGCCAAGGTTAGTTGAACAAAGTCTAAGGGAGGTGAAGATCTTCTTTGCAGGCAAGACAGTCTTGCACAATGTTTTTAGAAAAGTTTCTATAAATAAGATTCACTTGGAGGGCCACAGGCTGTGAGGCTTGTCAGGGGCAAAGCTGTATACAACTCTGCAAAGGCAACCAAGACAAGTCTCAACTGAGAACAAGTAAGGCTACACAACAAGGGGTCAGTTCTCTTAGACTTTACAGTAGCTTTGGTTAGAAGAAATAGTTCCAGCTGGCTTCTGTTCCAGTGGGGCTCTGCAGATCCTTTTGTTCCTGTACCTCAGTCGTGGGGCCAAGAGGGAGGACATCGCGGGACTCCTGCAAAACAATGGGAAGGTTGGTGGCAGCAATTGGCAAACTTCAATTGAGCAGCACTTCAGTGTGTCAGCTCCTCGCGTCTGACAGCAAATAGCAACACTGCGGTTCTCGGAAACCACTTCAGACTTTCCTTGCATCTGGGGTCCAGCACTCTGTTGAGGTGGCTCAGGCTTGGTCAGTCCTGCTTCAGGGAAGTCCGGAGGATCGTCCTGGCACTCGGGTCCGACTTAAAAGCGATCCACTCAATTTGGTGTTCCTCTCCCTGGCACTTCGGTTCCAGCAGCAGCAGCAGACGTACAGCCAGCTCCGAGAAGATGTCCAAACGAGTTCACTTTGGAGTTGATTGGTCCCACCAACTCAAGAGGAGAAGACGTTGTTGCAGGGCTTCTCTAGTCGAAACGAATTCGGAGTTTCAGCACAGAAGCAGGTCTTCACTGGGCAAAACAGTCCAGGATTTGCAGCAGACATCTCTTCCAAGTGCTTCTTAGGAATTCCTTCATCCCGTGGTCGACCTGGACTTCCATGCCAAAAGCCTTGCCTTTTATGCAGATTTCTCCCATTCATTCCAGCCTAGCTGTCAATCACACAGCAGGGTGGCTGTCCTTGCCGGACAGCCAGCCGGCCAATCTCCTTTGGGTGCATTCCTGTAACCAAGGGGGTTAAGCACAGGGAGTTTCGGGCACCTCTCACTACCTGCCCATGCCAGACATACTGGAGCCAGAGGTGGGCTTCACTTGTGAATCCTGCCAAAGACAAAACTGACCAAGGGACCAAACATGGTTTGGCGCGCAGAGTAAATCTCAAGAAGGACCTTTCCAGCAAGAAATGACTAAAAATGAAGACCGGGCCAATTTGACAAAATGGGCACCCATGGGTGCCTTACTGCAGCTGAGAACGCAGCCCGTGGTAAAAACCCACAAAGGTAGTAAAATGTAAACCACTGCCACCAGCCATTAATTGTAGAAAGAGTAACATACAAATGCTACATGAGAAATTAGACAAAGGGGATACTAAGTAACCCCTCCAGCACCCTATGATAAGATAGTGTGTACTGGGTCTAGAAAGTTACAAAATGTAAGTAAAGTCAATTTTATTTCACTGCTCTTGGAAACAGTAGTTTCACCAAGAGAAGGTATTTAAACCTTTGGGAAATCGAAGAGACTTCCCTGTGTCCCTGCACTGAAGGTGCTTTGTGTCACAATGTAAAGATGAAGCCCATGGAGGTTGTCATACTCCAAAGTCAAAAGAAACAGAATCCAAATCACAGAAAAATACATGAGTCGGAAAAAGGTTCTCACTCTCTCCAGGTTAGAAATTAAAAGTCCTGAAGTCCAGCAAAACAGCTGGGGGTCTCTAAGGTAGAAGGGAATTAGCAAATCTAAGAATTCTCTGTAACAAGCCATTTGTTCCTTTTGCCTTTGGCGGGCTTCAGTACTGAAACCAGTCTCTGGCTCCAGTGTGTCTGGAAGGGCAGGAAGTGAGGGAGGATTCTGAAACTCCCCTGTCCTTTGTCTTTAGGAATGCCTGAATGCACCCAATCCGGATTGGCTGGCTGGCTGTCCTTTCAGGGCAGCCACCCTGCTGTTTGAGTGACAGCTCGGCTATGCATGAATGGGAGAAACCTGCTTAAAAGGCTAGGGTTGTGGGACTGTACACCGAGTCGACCAGTGGGAAAAGCAACCTGACGAAGAAACCGTGAACGAAGCTTGCAGCATCCTCCTGGTCCTTTGAATTGCCTGCTGAAGCCCTGCTGCAGTGCTGAAACTCCTTTTTCTCATCGGCAAGAGAAGCTTTGGAAGGGACGACTTCTTCCCTTTGGTTAGTGTGAGCAACTAACTGAGACAAACTCCACAGGACCATTTTTCCCTGACTGGCTGTACTTCTTCGCTGCTGCAGGAACCAAAGGACAGGGGTTGAGAAATCCGTAGTCGAGTGCAACGTATGTGATCCGACCAGAAGCTCCAGGAGTCTCCACAAGGCCCTTCCGAAGGAGGACAACCAGAGCACGAGTCCCCTCATCTGAGTGCAGGACCCCCAACAGATATCCAAGATCTGCGGTGGTGCCGTTTACCGAGCGCTGAAACCGCAAAGTGCCGCAGACCTGAAAAGTACTCCAGACGTCCTCCCTCTTGTCTCCACGACTGAGGCCCAGGAACCGAAGATCTGCATTGCTGCAACCCAACAGAAGCCAGTTGGACCACTCTTCTTCTAACCAAAAAGGTACTGTTCTGACTTGGGGTACTTACCTCAGTGTCTTTAGCTTTGCTCTTAGCAGTTGAGACTAGCAGTAGCTACTTTGCTAGAGTTGATTTCAGCTCTAGCCTTCACAGGTTTAACAGCTTGTGACCCTACAGTGGCATTTTCTTCAATAAATTTAACTTTGTGCAAGACTTTTCTATCTAAGAGGTGACTCAGCTCCATAGACTGGGCTCCAGTTCACTTTAGACTAGTCTGCAGGAAGCCAGGACAGCCAGTCCATTTGACTTCGATACTTACTGTCCCTCATAGGTGATAACTTAACTTGGTTTTTAACTATTATTGCTGGGAAAGGTTTTATCTAGACTTCACTGGCATATGTAAGTGCTCACATGCTCCGAGAACCTGTTTAACCTTTTTCCTTCCCTTAACCTTTCCTTTTTACCAAGACTCTACAAAGTATAGTGATAGTGATCTATAAATGCCATACTGTCCTAGTTAGTAACGTCACCTCAGGGTGTAGGAAGTGTGTAAGAAGCATCTCTAAAGAGTATCTACTAGCTTTGTGTTGATTCTGGAGAAAGTATTTTAAAGTAGATTGGATGGTTACATACATTTCCCTTTTTAAAGAATGCTTATTAAAAAAAAAAAAAAAAAAAAACTTAAATAAATAATCATTTATAACAAACCTTGAGTGGAAGTGCCATTTGTATTGGTGGATTTCATTGCTACAGCTAGCTCTACACCTCACATTTACTCCTCCTGAGATAAGCATGGCTGCTCAGTCACACTATCAAACTTGTGTAGTACAGGCCTATACCAAAAGGTGGGTTACCCAATATCAAGAGGACAAGGGCGGGATAGTCTCCCACAGGGTTACTACATGAATTCTTGCCCAACACTGTTGGCAAGCAATGGGATAGACGTAGAGTGGTTACATTGATCATTTGCTGTTGGGGTGTGGCTTGCAGCCAATGGAGTAGGTCCTCTCCACTGGCTGCTCCTGCTGGATTGGACATGATCCGTGAGTAAAGCATATTAACCGGCGGCAATTCATGCCGCTAAGGTAGGAACCGACAGCGGAACGCATCAGGAGCACCCTGCAGGGCAGTGGAGAGCAGCGCCTTTGCAGTTTGCGCTGTGCGAGGCTCGTCAGATTGGGCTTGCTCAGAGTGCCCGAATCCAAGATGAGGCTACTGGGTAACAGACTCCTGCAGGACGACCCAGACACAGAGCCTGGCAGATGACTGGAGAAGCCCAGCAGGACGGAGGAGATTCAGTGAGGGACGGCTGCACAGTCTAGGAGCCGTGAGCGACCGTTTCGCTGTGCCATACAAGAAGCCTGGCAGAGGTCCGGAGAAGCCCAGCACGATGTAGGAGACACTGTGAAGGAAGCCGACACAGAGAAGATGCAGTGAGAGACAGTCAGGGCAGGCCAAACACGAAGCCTGGCAGAGGTCCGGAGGAGCCCAGGTGAGGAACAGCTGCAAAGAGAGGATGCAGGGAGGGACGGCTACAGCGAGTGCAGCGCAGAGGCAGATGAGAAAAGGAGGAGCGCTGGAGGGGTAGAGACGGCAACGGGCTCCTGCTAAGGAGCATAAGGGTAGCTGGAGGAGCCCAGTCCGAAAAGCACTATAAAAAGGCAAGTGAAGGTTCTGCCCCCCTGACCCCCCCCAGCCCACGGGGTCGGGTTAACCACACAGAATAATCGCGGGGGAGCAGGGCATATACCACGATGCCTGGAAGGGCAAGGATATGCGCAAGCTGCATTCTTGATGCCCGTAGGCCCACTGAAGGGGGGGGGGGGGGGTGAATCACCCCACTCCTTCCCCCTTATACACCAGGAGTTCAGGAAGTAGGAGGCTTGCACTGGAAGAACCCGGGCTGGGCGGTGTAAGCAAGGGAGAGCCTGTGAGCCTTGGGGTTACCTATGAAGCTGGAGTGACACAAGGATGAGCGGGCTTGGGGTAGGGAGGCCAAAGCCTAAAGAGTAAGAGAAGCAAATTAGCAGACAACGCCTGACCTGGAGGAGGTAAGGGGCGCAAACAGCCCCCCCCCCCCATGGACTGGGATGAATGCCTTATAAGACCCCCTTTGTAAGCTTGCACAACCTGATCGCTCAAGCTGCGGCAGCAGGGAACGCACCTAGGAAATGTTGGTAGAGCCCAGCACCATCAATTGAGACCTGATACTGCACGCCTTAACAGTCTGAATGCCTCCAAAAACTTTCCAAATCGAAAGCGGGCCAGCTGACACTGGATAGTTACGCCAGGGCTGCAAAACAGGCTCCTAGGGGTAGGATGGACCTGGCACAGGCAAAAGGAGGTGAGGCCATGGATCTACACAATCAGGTGCTGTAAGCCATAGCAGATTTGAAAACCACACCTGGGACACAAATGTTGGAAGTGCAGGTAGATTTCGTGTTGCTGCGCCAAGACGTGCAAAGCCTGGCAGAACGCACTACCACGTTGGAAACGTAAATAAAGGAAAACGCGGCAGAGATCCGGGAGAGACACCAATGTCCTTGTGTTGCAGCAGCAGGTCTGTTTGCTGGAAAACCAGGTTGAAGAGGCAGAGGGACGCACCCCTAGAAATAACATCTGCATAGTAGGCCTACCGGAAGGGGAAGAAGGCACAGACCCTACCTCTTACATTGAGAATATGCTCCACCAGAAAATTGGTCCTGGGAATCGGACGCAGGGATTCACAATCGAGGGGCTCACAGAGCTCTGCCAGACGCCCGCCTCCGGGGGCGCCTCCCAGGCCAGTAATAGCAAAGGTCCTGAACTATAAGCACAGGGAGAAAATACTAGCCTTCTCCAGACAGGGGGGTATACTGAAGAGAGCATCGGCCGACCTGGCAGTCTATTCCGATTACAAATTCCAGGTGCAGAAGAACAGAGCACAATTTTGCGCGGCTAAAGCTAGGCTCTGTACAGCAGGTTTGAAATATATGTCGAGCTACCCAGTCAGCCTGAAAATAATACACAAGAACAGGGCACTGTTCTTTGAACTCCCGGAAAAGGCACAAGAGTGGATGGACAGGAAAATGATGGGCCCCAGCGATGATGCCAGGGCAGATTAACAGCAGAGGCACAAGGGAAGCTCAGAGTAACTCGAGTCCGGACTGGGTGAAAGATCAGACGAACGGGCAGAGGGTTCTGCCTGCCAACATGGTATCTACTGAATATTGCGGGTTGCTAAGGAGGAAAAGAAAGAAAAGCTCTTATGGAAGGGGTATGTCCGTTATTTAGTGGAGATGCATGGAATTTTAAACTTTACTAGAACGGATCCTTCATGTTCATGGAGGGACTTCAAGGACCATTGTTTTACAATCGCTGGAGGGAGACCTCACCTATGGCTGGGGTAGCCATGCATTCTGAGTTTCATTTATTTGGGGCACTTGTTTTTGGGCCCACCCGCTGTGCACTAGACCCTGGTAGGCTTACTGGGGGCGAACGCAATAAGCGGATATGCCCGAGCATGGACAAGGATGCTGGGCTATTATTGTTGTTTGGGGAGTTACCGGGGGGGGGGGGTGCGAGGGTTTGCCTGGAAGCTGGTGGTTGAGAGAAAAATCTAGTGATTTTGTCGGGATCACGGCATAGTGAGAATGGAGAAGCATCCGTTGGATTAGACACAGATGCAGATGTTTTAGTAGATGGGGACAAGTGCTTTTGGCTGGGACTGGAAATTTACTTACTTGGAATGTAAGGGGTCTAAATGCTTATGTCATAAGAAACAGGGTCTTTACATACCTGAAGCGATGCAAGGTGGATATCGCCTTGTTGCAGGAGACGCATCTTACGGGCGAAAAACAAACATTGTTTGGCGAATAAATGGAGGGGGCGAGAATTTGGTTCCCTGTACTCTGCCTATGTCACAGGGGTCCTGATTTGGGCATCACCTGCGGTGCCTTTCAAGGTCACCCAGGTTTAAACCGATAATTAAGGTAGAGTGGGGATGGTACAGGGCCTGCTTGAAAGGTGGAGGTTTGCCTGGTCAACAACATATGCCCCCCCCAACCACAATGTTGCTACGTTCTTTCGGTCACTATACCACCGGCTCAACCCATTTAGGGATGTCAACATCATATAGGGCGGGGGTGGATTTTAATCGTATGCTGAACCCCTCCTTGGACAGATCCGACACCAAATACGTTAATCCGGCTCTGCCGGCCAGAACATTACAGACGCTCTTAGACTCATTTGCTTTAGTGGATGCATGGAGAGTACTCCACCCGGATACTAGACATTATTCGCATTACTCAGCGCTGCACTCTGTACATACACAAATAGATACTACTTTGTGGAGAGAGAGTTGGCACACCTCATCACAAGCGCACAATACAAAAGGTAGGGTCCTGTCTAATCGTGCCCCACTCAGCCTTCAGTGGCAATACATATCCCCCAAAGGCCCCTATTCCGACATGGAGACTTGGATGCGAATCCCTGCAAGATACCCCATTCTGCGATTGCTTGAGAGACGGTATTCTATATGGAGCGTACCTAGAGCTGGAACATTTGGGGAGGCGATAAAAGTAGTTAGAGGAGTAGCGATGGCGGGGTCGCGTGGCTGCCAAGCTACCATCAGTAAGGAACTGGTCTCTGATGAGGAAATTGGAGCAGTCCCAGGGAGGCCTCCAAGCAAGAAAGCAGGGGTTATGGAGCTCAAACAAGAATGCATGAAGTGCTGGGAGAGGTTGGGTAAGACATGCATTACCTAACCGTAATAGCATTTCTGATGATTGTATCGGCTTAGATTCACATGCTGTGCATATAGTCCAACATCTAGTGGTAACCGCAGAGTATTGCATCTTGTCTTTTGAGGATCGAAAGGGGACGTCGACATGGGCGTGCCTGTAACACTATCCCTAACGTGTCGTGTAGTGTACACAAAATCCCTCATGCGTCGTGGTCCCTCCGATTGTATTTTTCTGCCATGAGGGAGCCTTACGACTATCGTGAGTGAGTACAGAAAAAAAGAGAATAGTAGTAAGATGTCTGTTCCTTCTATCCAAGCGGGGAGGAAGGGTGGGCCCAATCATACAATCATCAGAAATGTTATCACAGTAAGTAATGCATGTCTTCTGATGTTAATCTGCTTAGAATCGCATGCTGTGCATAGACTAGCGAGCAGTACCTGGAGTGGCAGGTGGGATGTGAGAAGGCACAGTAGTGAAAAGATGTCTTAGTACTGTTTGTCCTACCTGAGAAACAGACCTAGAATGAGTGTCTAGGAAATAGTGTTTAATAAAAGTGTACACAGAACTCCAGGTTGCCGCTTTGCAAATGGATTCTAGGGGAACATTTGCAATGAATGCTATGGAAGCCCCAGTGCCTCGAGTAGAGTGTGCTCTAGGCTTGAAGGGCAGTTCTCTCTTAGCAACAGTATAGCGGAGTGTGATGCAATTGACAATCCACCTTGAGATGGCTGATTTAGAGACAGCATCCCCTTCTCTAGCAGCTGCCACTTAAACAAAAAACTGGCTAGTCTTTCTTAGTGGTTTAGTTCTTTCCAGGTAATACATGACTGCCCTGAGCACACCTAGTGTGTCTCGGCTTCTTTCCGCCACGTTAGTGGGGTTCTGGAAGAAAGTCGGCATATCTATAGACTGGTTCACATGGAACTGGAAATAAATTTGGGTGCAACCGAGGATGAGTGAGCAGGACCACCTTATCTCTGAACTGTAACAAAAGGGCCTAGAACTGAAAGGGTCTGTAGTTCACAGACTTCTTATTGAAGTGACTGTCACTAGGAAGGCAGGCTTGTATGCAAGAGCTTTGAGACTCACTTTGTGCATAGGCTCAAAGATCTTGTATAGGTAAAAACAGTTCTGGTTGATAAACGGAAAAGTCTTTGCCACGGTTCTCAGAGTTCTCAGAAGAAAGTTATATGTCGGGTCACAAGCTGACTAGGCCTGCAAGTTGCCAAAGTTTCACGCACTTTCGCAGTGAGAGGTAAGTTCTCTCGGTCGGGTTTTGTCAGTACCTTATATTGAAGAAAAAGATGCAGCTGAAGACTTCTGTTCCTGGCAGTTCCTGCAGATCTCGCTGTTCCTGCGCCTCAGTCGTGGGGACAAGAGGGAGGACATCGGGGGACTCCTGCACTGCACAGGGACTGGTCACAAAGCTGGCAAACTGGCAATTCTTCGATTCCGGTAGCCGTCTTCAAGCACACAAACTAATGTCCTTCTCCCTGGCTATTTGATTTCCTGCAGCACTCTGAGGAAAATAAAACTAACTATGAGAATGGTATCCAGCTGGCTTACGAGTTGATTGGTCCCACCAACTCAAAATGGAGAAGTTGTCTTTGAAGGGCTTCTCTGTCGAATTGAACTTGGCGATTCGGACCTGGAGCAGTTCTTCACCGGGCAAACCAACGGTCCAGGAGTTGCAGCAGTCATCCTCTTCCAGCTCGTCTTTGGTTCTTTCGTTCCAGTGTCGACTCAGCCTTCCAAGCCAAGAGACTTGCCATTTAAACAGTTTTCTCCCATTCATTCCAGCCTAGCTGCCACTCACCCAGCAGGGTGGCTATCCTTGCCGGACAGTCAGCCAGCCAATCGCGCCAGAGTGCATTTGGGTCTCCTGGGAGACTAAGCACAGGGAGTTTTGGACACCTCCCTCACTTCCTGCCCGCCATAGACACTCAGACGCCAGAGGCGGTCTTCAGTCCTGAAGCCCGCCAAAGGCGTAGGAACAAAGGGAGCAAACCTAGTTTGGCGCACAGAGACAAACTCTA
Organism: Ambystoma mexicanum; assembly: GCF_040938575.1. Lineage (NCBI taxonomy): Eukaryota > Metazoa > Chordata > Amphibia > Caudata > Ambystomatidae > Ambystoma > Ambystoma mexicanum. The sequence goes on from NC_090937.1 coordinate 775,778,075, forward strand.
GAAGGACATTTCCAAAAAGAAATTGCAAAAAAAGAAGACTGGGGCCCGTTTAAACAAAGGCGGCTCAGACGCCATCTTGAAAAACATGGCTCAGCGATTTAACACCAATGGTGTTCGCGGTCGGGAAAAATCATGTTAGTTTGTTGTAAAACCACTGTCACCAGCCATTTCGATAGGAAAGGGTAAAATTTGACTGCTACATGAGTTTCTAGACACAGGGGATACTAGGTAACTCCTCCAGCACTCTATTGTAAGATAGTGTGTGCTGGGTCTAGGAATTTAAAAAGACTAGTAAAGTCAATTTAACTTTACTTTCTATGAGAAACAGTAGTTCATCTCAGAGAAGGTATTTAAACCTTGGGACAGCCTGAAAATGCTTCCCTGTCTTACTGCACTGAGGGTGCTGTGTAACACATGAAGAGGATGCCGATGGAGTTCAATAAAGCCCCATAATCAGAGAACACGAGTAAAACGCACATCAAAATACATGAGGGTGGGAGAAAAGGCTCACACTCTCTACAGGAAAAAAATCAAGTCCTCAAAATCCAGCAAAGTTGATGGGGGTCTCTAAGGTGAAGGGAATTAGCAAATTTTTGAGAATTCTCTCTAACACTCACCCCCCCACCTCCCCGAATAAGGGAGGAGGATTTAATCCACCCCTGGATGAATCTCCTTACTCCAGTCGGTCATACATGCTGGAGAGACCATCAGCATTTTGGGGATTACACCCTGACCTGTGTTCAATGGTAAAATCAAACCCCTGTAGGCCGATTGACCATCTTAACAATTTAGGATTTTCCCCTTTCATCTGCATTAACCATCTCAAGGGTTGATGATCAGTCTGAATCACAAAAGTAGATCCATACAAGTATGGTCTAAACTTCTTCAGAGATCACACAATGGCAAAACACTCTTGTTCTATGGTTGCCCATCTTGTCTCGGGTTCCTTCAGCTTCCTGCTGATGAAGCAGATTGGGTGTTCCCTACCTTTCTTTCGACATTTACTTGCCTTTATGGTCGGATGGGCCTGCTCAAAAGCCTGCAAAACATATCCTAAGTGGTCAACATTTTCATTCCAAGTAGGGTTGAACACTGCAATGTCATCCAAGTATGCCATGCAGAAGTCCTCCATTCCATTCAGAACTTAATTAAACATCCTTTGGAATGTAGCAGGTGCATTCTTTTCCGTCTTGGCATGGTCTGTCAAGGCTATTTGCCAATAGACTGATGTTAGGTCAAATGTACTGAGGTAATTGGCTGAAACTCCGGACAGAACGACTTCTCCCCTTGAGCTGGTGGGACCAACAAGCCCCGAGACAAACTCCACTTGGGCGCAATCCCCGACTTGCTGTGCCTCGCCAGTGCTGCAGAAGTCCATTGCCAGGGGGCATTACCGAGTGCAACGTCTTCCGTGGAACTTTTCCGGCCAAATGCTCCAGGAGCCTCCTAAAGACACTCCAGAAGCAGGAAATCCCGACCCAGAGTCCCCCGCACCAGAATCCAGGACGGAGGGAACAAGGAAAGTCCAACCAGGGATTTTCGTTCTGCATCAGTGCTGTTTGTGAGGTGCTGAACCCACGAAGAGCCGCTGAACCTAAGAATCTAAGGAAACCCGTAGCTGACTAAGTCCTCTCCCGAGTACCGCTGCAGGAGCTCGCCAGACATCCACCCTCTTGTCCCCACGACTGAGACTCGGGAACAAGGGTCTGCTTGGCTGCAGTAAGGAGTAATCCAGCTGGTAAACTTTCTTCAAACCAGAGGTACTGTTGTGAGCTTGGGGTCTTACCTTGCCATAAATCGTGCTTTCTCACTTTAGAAGTCCACTGGCTTACCTTTTCCGAGTTGATTTCAACTCCCCTCGCACATGCTTAAAAGCTTGTGTCCCTTCAGTGATTTTCTTTAACTATCAGACTTTGTGAAAGACTTTATCCCAGAAGAAGTGCATCAGAACTATTGATTGTGTCCAATTGATTTTGGTTGTCTTGGCTCCTTAAAGGCACCCATCCTAATCTAGTGACTTTGGCATTGCTTGTCCCCTCAAAGGTTGTAATTTGTTGACACTTTTACTGCTCGGAAAGGCTTACCTAGATTTCATAGGAGGATTCAAACTCTTCATTTTATGAGAAAGTACGTTTTAACCTTTCTATTTCCTTAACCCTTCCTTCCTGAAACCCAGAGTCTAAAAAGTATTTTATTTATTTATTTGAATGTATATAGCACACAAACAGCCCAAGGGCATTGAGGTGCTGTTACTTGTTAGAGCTTAGTTACAGAAATACAGGAGTGGTAGCAGATGTTGGTACATTATAAATACTACAGACATAGTTCAATACTTACAGTTTATGCAATTGGTCATTACATTACAGCTTATGCAGTGGGTCATATGAGTATTGTATAGTATTCATGCTGATGCGAGGGACCTTATGTGAAGAGGATGGTTTTCATTGCTTTACGGAAAGCAATGAGGGAGGCCTCACCTTGGATTGTGGGAGGTAGGGCATTCCAGTGTGTGGGTGCAAGATATGGGAAGCTAGAACCACCTGCTCTGGCTCTTTTTACTAGTGGCACATAGAGCATGTTGGTATAGAAAGATCTCGTTGGCCTTGTAGAGGAGCGGGGTGGATCCTTTCTGAGAGGTAAACAGGAGCAGTGAGGTGAATGCACTTGTGGGTCAGCGTTAGAGCTTTGAAGAGGATTCTTTCCTTTATTGGGAGCCAGTGGGCTAGTTTTCTAGCCTCCGAAATGTGTTCTCTTTTAGCAATGCCTTGGGCTGCGCTGAGAGAACTATTCTGTATGACTTGTAGCCTCTCCAGGTTTTTATTGGAGGTTCCTAGAAAAGAGTACGTTGCAGTAGTCTAGCCTGGAGCCAGTGATGGCTCTGGCAATGTTTGTGCAGTTCTCTTTGGAGAGAAAGGGCCTGACTGCATTGATTAGTCTAGCGTGATATGCAGCTGAGGAGGCTATTGCATTGACTTGTCTGTCCATGGATAGGTTGGAATCCAAATAGACTCCAAGAGTTTTGACTGAGTCTGAGACAGGTATTTTGATGGTGTCGATGGTGAAGTGACTGAATTGGGAGTCTAGATTTTTTAGTGTTTCGGGGGAAACTATCAGGAGGAGTTCGGTCTTATCAGAGTTGAGGCATGGTCCATTGTCTGCCATCCGGGCTTGGATAGTGTTGTAGAGGCTGTTAAGGGTCAAGGAGTCAGTGTCGTAGTTGCAAGTGAGGGTAAGGAGGATTTGGGTATCGTCAGCGTAGTTAGTGTAGGAAATACCCATAGCGTCGAGGATGAGGAAGAGGGGCCGTGTGAAGATGTTGTACAGGGTGGGGGAGAGGCAAGAGCCTTGGGGCACACCACAGAGTATGAAGGTGGGTGAGGCGGAGGCTAGGTCAGAGAATACTTGAATGGTTCTGTCTTGTAGGAAGGAAGTGATCCATGCAGTGGCGTCAGTGGAGAACTTGGCATTGGAGGAGAGGTGGTGGCATAGGACGTTGTGATCTACAAGATCGAAAGCCGCGGATAGGTCAAGAAGGAGAAGTGTTGGTTTGCCCATGTCTCTGGCATCGTCCATCTGATTTTTCAGGTCAAGTAGGGCGGTGTCAGTCCCGTGTCTCGGGCGGAAACCAGATTGGCGGAGTCCCAGGAGTTTGTTCTCTTCAATAAAGTGCTGAACCTGCAGGTAGGCAGCTTTGTCCAATATTTTGAGGAGGAATGGGACAGTTGTAATGGGTCTATAGTTTTTGGGGGATGTCGGTTTGAGAGTTGTTTTTAAGTTGATGATGTGCATTGGTGGTTAACATAAATGCAATACCTTCCGTGTTATTGAAGTCACTTCAGGGTGTAAGAGAAATGTATTAGCATGTCCAAAGTGAATTCACCAACTGTATTGACTTTGTAAAGCGATTCCAAAGCTTGATTGACTGTTATAAACAATTGCCCTTTTTAAAGAATGCTCAACTAAAACTGATGTGTAAATAAATATATATTTTTAACTGAAACCTTGAGTGTAAGTGTTACTTGTATTGACTGATTTCAGTTGTACAGCTCACATTTACCCCTTTTGAGACAGGCCTCGCTGCTCAGTCACACTACCAACTTGTGTAGTACAGACCTATACCAAAAGGTGGGTTACCCAATACCAAGCAGGTGTTGTGTAGTCTCCCACTGGGTGACTGCACCAATTCTTACCCAACACCACTGCCACCAGCCCCAAGTGTTTGCTTTCCCCAGTACCACAAATGTTACTAGGTCAGTGATAACCGGGATACCGTGTATGGTGGGGCGTGCTAGTCTCACCTTTACAATTTAAAAGGGGATACAAATCCCTCTCTACCTTGGGAACAGTAGTTCACCCAAGGTAGACCAAGTGAAAATAGGGGTAGCCCAAGGTGAAACCCAGCAACACTGCACATAAAGTACTGTGTGTGCTGCAATATATAAATGTATATGCCCAAAAAGTAATAGGAAAGGATATCTTCAAAAATACACTATGAAGAGACATAAGAAGGCCAAAAAGAGTAAAAGAAAGGGTCAGTGGGGAAAAAAAGGTTCCACTCAATCAGGAACATGGACAAATCACCAAGTCCATCAAAAGGTTCTGGGGGTTTCTTACAGGTGGGGATGAATTAGCATAGAAATGAAAATCTAACCTAACGCAGCCAGCCTCCTGGTTGGAAGCGGCTCCAGGCAGGCACAGCAGAAGACAAAAACCAGCAGAGTTTCAGAGTCCTCCCCGGTTTCCTGTCCTCACAGAATCACTGGAGCTTTGGTGGCTGCCCAAAGGGATCCACCACAGACAAACGTCAAAGCAGGACGTCCTCCACCTTGCACGGCAGAAGGACCAAGAAAGGACAAGCCATCTTGAACTGGCAACAAAAAAAAAAAAGTCACCATTTTGGGTAAATGGTTTCCCTTCTGCGCACTACCGCGGCTTTGAACACAGCTTGGGGTTAAACATTGTATAGGTAGGATAAAACCAGTGCCACCAGCCATTCAGATTAGCTTGTCACAGTAACCCAAAAGTTACAGGAGCAGTGAGAAAGCCCCCTCAGCACTCATGAGGTGAGGTGTGCTGATCGCACTAGAAAAAGATAGGAAGGATACAAATATCCCCCTGCCCTTGGGAACATGCGTTTCCCCATAAGGAAATTAACAGAATAAAAAGGGAAGGCCAAAGGGCTCCCAGCAACACTGCACAGAGTGCAGTGTGCTGCAAAAGTAAATGACAGATGACACGAAACTTGGAGGAAAGCATGTCTCAAAGAAAAGGTATAAAAAGAAATACAAAAAGATCAAAGATCGAGTAAAAGAATGAGTGAGTGTGGAAAAAGGTTCCCACTCACTTAGGAGAACAGACAAAATTCAGTAGTCCAGCAAAAGGTGCTGGCAGCTCCCAGATGAAGGAGATTATGCATAAAAAAATGAAAATCTACCCAACAACTTCTCCATTTTACAAAATTTCAATTACCTGTTCGTGTATTGTTTTCGCTTTGCCTTTCTTATAATTATAAAGCGCATATTTTTATAAAAATCTAGTGTGTGGAACTGCTCTTATTTGGTAATAAGGAAAGGTGTGCACTGTACCTGTCAAAAGGCCTGGGGTGCTATGATACAACTTGGTGAGCTCATATTCACTACCAAGAGGGAAATCTGACTTCTTAGCCATAAAGTCAGGAAAAACTTGGTGGAAACCGCTGCCTAACAGTACAGGTTAGTGTTTCTAAGCCATCACCAGAGGACACTTTATAACTAACACATTACACAAGTATTATTTCACTTACCCGTGCAGTAGAATCTCTGCTACAAGTGACCAAGACATCGATGGTTGGGTGCAAATCCAATCCATACACAGCACTCAGGTGGCCATGGTAATGTCTAATGACCTAAGAAGTAAAATGAACAACTATGTGTCAAATAAAATACCTCAAAACATGGCATGTTTCAGTGCAATGGCACTGGGCATCAGAAAATACAACATTTCTTTCAGAAAAGGGTAAACGATAAAAAACGTACCTTGTTGTACTCAAGATCCCAGCATTTCACTTGCTTATCTTCTCCACAAGAAAACAGGTAAGGGCTTCGAGCACTCACAATCACTCCTCGGACTGTACTAATGTGCCCAGTCAAAGACAGCTTGAGTTTACCACTAGCAAGGTCCCAGATCTAATCTCAAAGAAAAACATGTGTTAGTATAGCAGAAATCCACGTGTGTGCCCATGCATGTACTAGGAAGACTTTAAAAGCAACAAGCTTCAAAAACAGGTATGATGTTTATTTTGAAGATTAGAAGCTCAAATAAATGTTGGCAGTTGGAGGTAGATTTTCAAAGCAACTAAAATAAAACTCGTAGGGACTCTCAGACGCCATTTGTTTCAGTAACATCGGGGGGGGTGACATTATCAGATAATTAAATCGCAGAATGACATCACTGCCTCAAGGAAGGAGTAACGCTGTCTGGGCCAACTCAGAAAGACTACATTGTTTTTACTCAAACATTTCAATGGACAGAACCAGTGAAGAATAAGGCATAGGCAATTAAACAATCGTGAAAGATTAGGTTTGCATTTCTCGCACTGACCTTAATGGTTCTGTCGGCAGACCCTGTAACAAACCACTGATTACCAGGTTCCACGGCAATACTTCTCACCCAGCCCAAGTGACCACTGATAACCTACAAATACATAACGTATTATCACACACATAGCACAAAATAAAGCAACTACACCAATGTAAAACAAAGCATCAATGTGGTCATTTGTAACACTTAAAATATCACTTTTGTATATAGGTAGCATAAGAGAAACTAGTGCTATTTAATACATTCTTTGCAGAGCATAATTAAGAAATAAACCTGGCATTGGCAAATTTTAGCCACAGCCACTTTCAATAACAAAATCGAAGGGGTTCAACATTCACAGGCACTTAACTTCTCATTGAAGTTGAAGCAGTAATAATAGTAATAACTGTACTTTACAATGTAAAGCAACCAATTTCCATAAATGCACAATTGAAAAACAAGGTGCTACAAAAATATTTTGCCTACAAATGTAATTCACAATGGCATTTGCCATATTTTTCTTGCAAGAGTCCTCAAATGTCACCAAAGAAGTTATCCTGCCTTTTTGCTAATGGTCTGCATCCGGACTGATTTTTGGGGTGAGTGGTGCCCATTTCCCTTGCTCACCTGGTTAACTCCCTTTGTTTAGGGTGCACTGGTCAGCCTCCATGCCTACCAATGCAGGGAGAGATTCTACCATTTTTCCACCTTTATTTTTTACATTGCAGCACAAACCATCTAAGTGACCTACTGCCCAAACACTATTGTGGCCCCTTAACCTTTTTGAAAGTAACATTGTAATTACCTCGGAGGTCCACTGAACAGGTTAGTGGCAATTAACCGATGTTTGGGGGGGTGGGGGGGAGGAATTCTCAGCAATGTGCCATTTACTTTTGACCTTAGAGACCCCAAGCTCTTTTTGCTGGACTTTAGGTCTTTTCATTTCTATCCTAGAGAGATGGAGACCTTTTTCCCCATTCACTCATGTATTTTTAATTAATTTGAACACTTTCATTTGACTTGGGGGTCTGACAAACGCCATATGCATCATCTTTACAGTATGAGACACAGCACCTTCAGTGCAGTGTGGTAGGGAGAATTCTCAAAAATCTGCCAATTCCCTTCACCTTAAAGACGCCCATCACCTTTGCTGGATTTTGAGGACTGATTTTTTTACCCAGAGAGCGAGAGGGTGACCCTTCTCTCTGGGATAAACTACTGTTTCCCAGAGAATGTAAAGTGAAATTGACTTTACTAGTCTTTTTAAATTCCTAGAGCCAGCACACCCTATCTTACAATAGAGTTCTGGAGGGTTTACCTAGTATCCCCTGTGTCTAGATACTCATGCAGCAGTCCAACTTTCCTCTCGAAATGGCTGGTGGAAGTGGTTTTACAGCAAACTGCCATGATTTTTCCAGTCCACGAACACCGGTTGCATTAAAATCGCAGGAGCCATTTTTTCCAAAATGGCGTCTGAGCACCCTTTGTTTAACAGGTCCCGGTCTTCTGTCACCATTTCTTTTTGGAAAGGTCCTTCTAGAGTTTGTCTCTGCGTGCCAAACCAGGTTTGGTCCCTTTATTTCATCGCCATTGGCGGGCTTCAGGACTGAAGACCGCCTCTGGTGCCCGAGTGTCTGGGGTGGGCAGGAAGTAAGGAAGATGCCGAAAACTCTGGGCTTAGTCTCCTACGAGACCCAAATGCACTCTGGCGTGATTGGCTGGCTGACTGTCTGGCAAGGACAGCCACCCTGCTGGGCGAGTGGCAGCTAGGCTGGAATGAATGGGAAGAAACTGGATAAAAGGCAAGTCTCTTGGCTTGGAAGGCAGAGTCAACCACTGGAACGAAAGAACCAAAGACGAGCTTGAAGAGGACAGCTGCTGCAATTCCTGGACCGTTAGTTTGCCCGGTGAAGCCCTGCTGCAGGTCCGAATCGCCAAGTTCATCTTGACAGAGAAGCCCTGCAAGGACTTCTCCCTTTGAGTTGGTGGGACCAATCAACTCATAAGCCACCTGGATACCATACTCAGAGCTGGTTAAATTTTCCTCAGAGTACTGCAGGAAACTGAATAACCAGGTAGAGGAACACCAGTTTGTGTGCTTGTTGACAGCTACCAGAATTGAAGATTTGCCAAGTGCCAGCTTTGAGCAGTCCCAGTGCAGTGGTCCTCCGACGCCCTCCCTCTTGACCCCACAACTGAGGCACAGGAACAGCGAGATCTGCAGGAACTGCCAGGAACAGATGTCTTCAGCTGCATCTTTTTCTTCAATGTAAGGTACTGTGAAAACCAGACCGGGAGAACTTACCTCTTGCTGCGAAAGTGCTTGGAACTTTGGCAACTTTCAGGCCTAGTCAGCTTGTGACCCAACATATGAATCTTTCTTTTACAAACTACTTCTGAGAACTTTGGCAAAGACTTTTCCGTTTAACTACCAGAACTGCTTTATCCTATACAAGACTTTAGCCCATTGACTTTGGCCAAACCTATTGCATCGAACTGACTCTGGTGAACTCAAACTATTTGCACTGAATAACTGTAATCTTTATTAACTTCTGCCTTTTTGTTCTTACTTCAAAGTACTCTGAATGCCATTTTGCTCCTCCTTCAAAGTAGTTTAAATGCCTCAGAAACGCACAGTGTAAAGTACTGAAGTATATTTTTGTGTGCTATAGATTGCCTCCTTCTAGTGAATGTTTTATAACTAACTGAAATAAATGAATAAGTGTTTTAACAAGAAACCTTGAGTGTAAGAGTTTATTTGAATACTTGTGATTGTAGACCTCTGTGTAACATTACAGCTCACATCCCCTCTTGAGATGAGCCCGACTGCTCAGCTCTGCTACCAAAAACTGTGTGGTACAGACTTATACCGAAGGTTGGTTTGGCTTACACCTGTAGTCATAGTTGTGTGTAGTGGTCCCAAAGGGTACTGCATACAAACTCTGCCTAACAGCGGTACAGGGAAGCCTCTCAGATTTCCCAAAGGTTTAAATACCTTCTCTTGGTTAAACTACTGTTTCCAAGAGCAGTGAAGTGAAATTGACTTTGCTTACATTTTGTAACTTTCTAGACCCCGCACACACCATCTTACAATAGGATGATGGAGGGGTTACTTTGTATCCCCTTTGTCAAGCTTCTCATGTAACATATTGATGTTACCCAATTAATGGCTGGTGGCAGTGGTTTACTTTTTGCTACCATTGTACGTTTCTACCGCGGGCTGCAATCGCAGATGCAGTAAAGCGCACATGGGTGCCCATTTTATCAAAATGGCCCCAGTCGTCTTTTTACACCATTTCTTGTTGGAAAGGTCCTTCTTGAGATTTACTCTGCGCGCCAAACAAGGTTTGGTCCCTTGGTTAATTTCGTCTTTGGTGGGATTCCTGGGTGACGCTCGCCTCTCACTCCAGCGTGTCTGGCAGGACAGGAAGCGAGGGAGGTGCCCGATACGCCCTGTTCTTAATCCCCTTGTTTACAGGAATGCACCCAAAAGGTGATAGGCTGGCTGGCTGTCCTCAGAGGACTGCCACTTTGCTGCGCGATTGACAGCTAGGCTGCAAATGAATGGGAGAAACCTGCATAAAAGACAAGGTCTTTTGCCTGGAAGGCAGAGTCAACCACTGGATGTAGGAATCCAAAGAAGAACTTGGAAGAGATGCCTGCTGCACATCCTGGACTGTTTTGCCCGGTGAAGCCCTGCTGAAGTGCTGAAGCTCCAAATTCGCCTCAACTAGAGAAGCCCTGCAAAGGACTACTTCTCCCCTTGGGTTGATGGGACAAATAGACCCCAAGACAACCTCATCTGGAAATCCTCTTGGAGCTGGCTGTACTGCCATTGCTGCTGCAGGAACCGATTGGCAGGGAGAGGAACTCCAGAATCGAGTGTATCGTTTTTAAGTGGGACCCCGAGCTCCAGGAAGATCCTCCAGACTACCATGAAGCAGGACTGACCAAGCCTGAGCCACCTCAACAGAGTGTTGGACCCCAGATGCGAGGAAAGCCCATAACATATCGGAGAACTGCGGTGCTGCGCTGCTGATCTGAAGTTTAGCCTTTGCAGTCACTGACTTTCAATTCATAGTGCAGGTGTCCCCAGGCGTCCTCCCTCTTGTCCCCACGACTGAGGCCCAGGCACAACAGAACCTGCAGACATACAGCTGGAACAGAGGCCAGCTGGAACCAATTTCTTCAGAACTAAGGTACTGTAAAACTAAGGGATACTTCCCTCTTGTTGTGTAGCCTTGCTAGCTCTCAGTTGAGACTTGTCTTGGTTGCTTTTGCAGAGCTTGTGGCCCAACAGTGATTTCATTTTCTACAAAGACTTCAACACATTGTGCAAGACTTTTTACTTACCTTCAAGAGGTGCTTCAGCTCCCCGAGACTTTACTCAATTGACATTGGCTGCCCTGGCTCCCTGAAAGACTCTTCTATCCTCTGACTTTGTGCTTTAACTATCCTTCAACAGAAGCCAGACATTCTATAAGCTGGGAAAGGGTAAATTTGCTTTGCATTGGGGGTTTTGAAAAGTACTTACCTGCTTAAGAATATTAGTTGACCTTTGTCTTATTCCCAAACTATTTTCCTTTTGACACCAAACTCAGTATTGCTCTAAATGTGCCAGTGATATATCAATGTCCACAGTGTCCTAGTTATCAAAGTCACCTCAGAGTGTAGGAATCATCTGTGTGCCATCCCAAATGGGTATCTACTGATTTATTGAAACAGAGTGCATTTTTTAAGTACATTTTGTGTTACATATATTGCCCCCTTCTAAAGAAGGCATATTAAATCTGACTGTTAAATAATTGTTTAATCAAGAAACCGAGTGTTAGAGTTTATTTGGATAATTGTCACTGTGAAACTCTGTGTTACAACCCTACAGCTCACATTGTGCCCCTCTTAAGATAAACTTGGCTGCTCAGTCACTCTACCAACTTGTGTAGTACATGCTTATACCAAAAGGTTGGGTTAACTATTGCCAAGAGAACAAGGCTGGTGCAGTCCTCCACAGAGTACTACATACAATCTTGCCTAACAAACAATTTTTAGTCTTTTCCTGTTGCATTGCCATGCACCTTTGCAACTTTCTGCAGTAATGTCTTTTAGAGTACCATATACTCAAAATGTCTGCTCCTCCTGGTCTAAGCAATGTTCTTTGTGCCATTTTCTTTGTTGCCCATGTAGGGAAGGAACCAGGGTCCTCCCGAACCCCCAAGCGCTTTATAGTTAGCAAGACATCTTTAAAGCACTCTAATGGAGTAGGGCAAGGAGGGGCACTGTGTTACGCTCACCTGGCTCCCACAGGAGCGTCAGTCGGACCCAGACAGCTGCGGTCTCCACCCACGTGATGCGTAGTGCAGCAATGACTGACTGGATCTGCCCTCCTAATCTTGTCTGCTTAACCCGTAGAAATATTCTCCTGCAAGTGGAGAGATGGTTTTAGCCACTTGTGGATTCAAGTGATGGCACCCCCACAGTCCTCCCCAACTAATCACCTCCGAAATGCCCTCACAGCAATCTCACCTTATATTCTTGAAAGATGAGCTCTCCATCCTGCATGGATTTGCAGGGGCGCGTCGATTCCAGTTACTTCACTGGTTTGAAGGCTCGGGAGAGTTCCGGAGAGTATTGACACTGGTCCTCACCAGGAACCTCAGAAAGTATTAAGTTCATAGAGTTCAATATGTCTGATGTTCACTCTTGTTCCCCCCTACCTTTCTTGTCTTGCAGCTGGCTCGTGAAAAGATGCTCTTGTGGCAGCTGGTGGCGCTCCGGTAAGAGTCTGTATTACCCGGCGCTGTCCGGTAAATGTTGCACGTGGAAAACGTTGTTTTGTCTCTCTTTACAGATGCGGCATGTGAAAATATGGAGAGTCACAAAAGGATGCCGCCAGTGGTAAATCAGGTAAGTCTATGGTGGTAAGAATTATATTTGTTGGTTCCCTCAGCTCACCTTGTGGTTTTCTTTTGTCTCCTAGGTGCCGAAGTTCAGCGAAGAAATGATGGAGGCAGCGCCGACCCGAAGGATGCTGTGAAGACTGGCGAGTATGGCGCGGCGCTGCAGCTGGAGGTGCGGCGCGTGCAGAAATGAAGTTCTTTACAGGTCCGGAGACGAGATGGACCCAGAATCGGGTGTGGAATAGAAATAAGTTCGTTTTCTAACCTTGTCCCTTTCTTTCCTCTTTGTTTTAGGAGCTCCGGATTCGAGGCGGGAGTGGGAGAAGACTGGATGCAGGCTGCAGGCACGGTGAGCGTTACGCTGCTGGATGCAGAATAACGCGAAGCGCGTGTTGCTGGTCGGGCGTGGTTTAAATAGCCTCAAAAGTAGTCCCAGGTAAGAAGTCCCTAGAACCACACCTGAGTAAAAAAATAGTCCCTGTAGAAAAATAGTCCCTTTCAGCCTTCATGTTGGATTGGAGTTATTTGCAGCATGGTCTGTCTGAGGTAAGTAATGACTATGAGCCTGGCGCCTTAGGCGCCAGGACTGAACCCAGATAGCCCCTAGCCGGGGCTGCTGAGGTTTTACTAAATGTCTAGATGCCTGCTCCCGGTGCTGATGGTCTTGGTCCAGATGCCTGGGGGTAGGCATCATGACACACTGAGAAGCCTCTCTCATGCAAACATAATCACATACACAGACATAGGCGAGCAATGAAGAAGGTAGTTCTTGTTTACAGAAGGATACATAAGGCACAATTAACTTAACTGGATAGATTTGTAATGTCAGATCATAGGCATTGTAAAAACCTAGTGCTATAGAGGGTTGTATACCAATTGACCATTTCACAATTCACCTCTGGAGAATTGACCTTGGGAAAATCAACCTAATTTAGAAGGTCAATTAGGACATACATGCAGAGGGAAAGCCCTCCCACCCAATCCAAAGCCCCCTGCACCCCCCACCCAATCCCCTTATATTATTTATAATCCAAAAAGAACAAAATACATATATAAAATAACTAAAATAAAGGTCAATTGTGCACAAGGTCAATTAGGACCACTGTAATTAGGTCAATTGTGCAAAAGGTAAATTGTAAAAGGTCAATTTGGGTAATACCCTATATAGTAGTCGACGCCCCCTCCTTGCCAGAAGGAATGCGGCCTGTGAGATCTAAATAGACAACAGGCCCTTAAGCGTGCATTGTTCTTCACTATGGCCAGTACGAACTGACTCACCAGGTGTCCACTGTCCGTCAAGGGTCCATGAGGGTTAAAAATAGGACGCAAATGTTGTGTGGCAGAGTGCATTTAGAGATAAAAAATTAAAAGTCTAAATTGTGGAGGGAACTGCAGGACCCAGATAACGTGAGCAGGATGAGTGGAATATGGCTAGAATGAATGGAAAATGTTTGTACATGGATAACAAGGTTTAGTTTTCCTTGGGCTAGGCCTCAAGGTTTGTGAAAGTCTGCAGAGCTGCAGTGGGTTTTTGCATAGTAAGCAAAATGGAGGAAAGCATGAACTACAGTGTGCTTTTGGATACCAAGCCAAAGGTAGAACAGAATGCCCTGACTCAACTGCTGACAATGAAAAAAGAAGGCTTTGGAGCATCCCCATTATGGAAAAAGGACTGAGGACGGATTGGGATGAAGTCATGATCCAGCTCCAGTGACATCAGCATGGCAAGTTGGACATATACAAGTCCCTGATTGACACCACTCTGGCAGGATGGACAGGCAAGAGGTACAGGAGAAGACCGTTCACGCACCAGAGCCCTTTGCTACCATCCTCATTTTGTAAGATTAAACTGGTTTTCCTTACAAGATCGCCTTTAGCCATATTTTTCCTTAGCGCGGCATATTGATTCTGGTGTGAGCGTTATTAGGGACACCCTAACAAGTGGTGTCTATCCCGACGTGATCCCAGCTATCCCCATACCTTGCAGGGGCTCCAGGCCACTTCTCCAGTAAAGAGCCACGCCCACCTACAGCAACCGGTCCCCCAAATAAAAAACACGTGTTTCCTGAGCGGTTTTAGAAGGAGCCATTTTAATAGAAATCCTCTGTGCTCTGAGGGGGGAGTGGCTCCAGAGAGGACAGGCCAGTGTTGGACCATGTAAAGGAGAAACTCGGCTGAACACGCACAAGTCAGTCAACTCTTGCAAGAAATAAGAAGGGGACAAGTGAGTATGACAGTATGTGAGGTGTGAATGGATAAAGTGCAAGGTCAATGACAGAGTGGATAGGACTTTTTGTGATGTGGTAAGGTATGGATTGGATAAGAGGAGGGTTATGTATTGAAATTGTTGCGTATTTCTGTTTTTCTACTTTTTATGATGGAAAAGCATATTAAGACTGGGAGGTAAGGGATCCTCTGCCATAATAGGTTGAGAACTAGTGCCACGCGCAATTCTTTTATGACGATAAAAGCAATGGGATCCTCAGAATGTAAAAAAAAGCTGAGAAGGTGGTACGAGGATATACGGAAAAAAGTAGTGGCTCGGTATAAGGAATGGGTCTGGATTTTAGTAATTTATTTTAGTTTATTTTCTCTTGCTGTATGTTGTGGTAAAAAAGGAAGGTGGGTGAGTCGTGGTGTGTATGTGTGAAAAAGTGGGAGAAAAGCGGTGGGGGAAAAAGTGGGTTGATCTGTATTTCGGTGTAACAAGCAGCAGCATGCGCAGCATAGCAGTAAGGTCTAAGTAAAGCATAAGGGGTGCACGCAATATTACTATGGGGAGAAACACCAATGAGACACATGCATAGGGCCCTGCCACTGTACTATGACGGGATAGAAAAATCTAGACAATGGGTGTTGGAAATAAAGGAAGGGGGTGGGGGGAGGATGTCCTGCTCCTGGCCAGAGCAGGGCTACCATAACAGAAACACGCTAGAAATAATGTTCATCTTTTTAGCAGCAAAATAGAAAAGAGAAAGAAGTTACAAAAATAAAAGATTTTAGATCTCTGGCAGTTATTCGAAGATATGGAAGATTTTAAAAATAAAAAAAATTAAAAAAAAAAAAAAAAAAAAAAAAGATACATTGTAAGGGGATATACCCCAGAACAGTGGGGTGAAATAGCCCTGGATGCCATAAATAAAAGGCCGGAGGCAGTGGGGGACATGCCCCTAAGTGAAAAGCCCCCGCTGGAATAATGAGGAAAATGAGGCTATGAAATCAAAGCGAGAGAGTGAAATTGACCCTCAAAACGTCATAACATGAGTGCCAAATGCCTGGCATAAGGGAAAGACATGAGACAAGGTTTGTCAAATTTTTGGAGAGATGAAATAAGTCCCAGAACCCAGAGTCCACAGAACCCTCAATGGGATGTCAGCATTGTGTGCTGCAGTTGCAGTGGAGCAGATTGTTTTCTGGCATGAACATTAAACAAAATGAAATCATTCCGTTTTGGTTTTTTTAAACTTTCTTTATTGAGTTTCAAACAGCAACCAAGCAATAAGGTTCCCTTCAGACCTCCGACCCTTCAAACCCACCCCTCCTCCCGCTCCCGACCCAGAATATTAAAACCAAGGATACCCATACAATTCAGTAACATCATCAGCGTACAACGAGAGGGTAAAATTCAACATATCCAGCTGCCAGGCCCACGGTGTGGAGGACAGGCCCATCACGAGATTGTGCTATTGGTCATACACCAGTACGGATGCAGGGGAGTGTGCTGGTGAGCGCACTGTTGTAATGTGTATCTGAGGTGAGGTGGTGACATCATTGTTACATTGAATGTGGTGATGTCAGAGTGAGTGGAGTGTTGGGATGTTATGCTCTGAAGCTGGGTTGTATGTTTTACAGTTGAGTTATGCTGGCTTGAGGGGAATATATCTTACAATAAACCTACAAATATCTTACCTGCTGGTCCGGGTGTTGCTTCAGGTACCAAGATATTACACGCACTTCAGACATATTGCCTCAGTGGTAGCCAGTAGTCGAGGGGGTGACAGGAGACGGGGAGTGTAGAGGCATAGCCAGTCTCCCTTCGCTCAGCGGTGCTCATAAACCCCAGCCATTTAGAAAAGGTAGGCGGTTGGGTCTCCCCCAGTTTCTGGCTACACGATACCTAGCCAGCACGGAGGCCATGCTTAATAGTTTTTCTGCACAGCTGTTGCCATCTGTCAGAGCCAGCAACCAGAACTCCGGGGTATAAGTGCGTATCGAGGGTAGCATCACACTCATTGCCGCCTCTATGCTGGAAGAGAAGGGCATTATGCTGGGGCAGGACCAAGCAACGTGGTAAAAGTCAGCATCCATGCCGCCACACCTCTTGCATGCCGAAGATCTCCCAGGAAAGAACCTGCAGAGGGGGGCGGGAGAGTAGTAGGCCTGATGGATACATTTGAACTGAATCAGTCTGTATCAGCAGTTTAAGGATTGTGGGATGTTTTTACCCATGCGTCCGAGCCCTACCACAAAAACTGTGCAGTACTGGCATTGAAAACATCATGATAGCCAGAGCTTCCCAGAAAATGCCCAATGGAAATGCATGAAGAATAGGCTGCCACCCATTTTTGCCGATGTTATGGGCACAGAAGGGCACTGCCTAAAACCACCATTGGACTACCCACACAGTAGCCTGAAACCATTGGGAATGGCAATGCATATTGCCAAAAGCAAACTAGAACTGTGGGGAATTCATTTCTTAAATCACAAAAATGGTTGCATTACCAGTACTCACCACTATCAGAAAGCCGGCGTTTTAAAACAACACCAGACATTTGTGTAAAACTGAATAAATGAACCCAAAGCAGGCCAAAGAAAGACTTACTGAGAGGTGGATACAATGTAAAGTTATATTCTGAAGTGACTTGAACGTTCATAACAAGACTGGCTGAGCTCTGCAGGTCTGCAGCAGCCTAACTGAAACTGGATTTAAAACTACCAAAAATCGAAAATGTTTAAATTAACTGAGTGACCTACTTTTGAGTGTCACATAGTTTGTCACTGTTAAAATGTCATAGTTTTAAACTTAGAATCAGCATTCTAGCTGCATGCGTAAAAATTGGAAGTTTGATTTGGACAGGAAAACTGGCAGCCAAAGAGACATTTAGCTGAGGCCTGGCTTAAAAAGAGAGGGAATTTTGCCCACCAGCTACCCCCGACAGGAGTTGAGACTTGCACAACAGCTGTGTTCCCAGGCCTAGCTGCCTTTTGCTGTTCCCACCAAAAGGGATATGACACTTCTCTGATTGAATTACCTGGGCTCTGCAGGAAATTGAACAAAGCCCTGTCCTGACTCAGGCAAATGTTTTATGGGGGAGGGGGGGGTCGTAAAAGTGGCTTCCTCCTGGAAGGAAAGGGGAGGAGCACTGCCTGTGAGAGCAAGCTGGCTTGGCAGAACTGGAAAAACCAGAAATTCAACCTTGTGCTGGGGGGAAACCACACCCCTTTGGGGCCAGAACATAAATCTAAAAAGATGGATCATTCATAGAGCGGACTTGTGAAAATTTTATAAGTGATATCATTATTCTTGTGATTTTTCTGTGCACATTTGAAGACGTGGTAGGACCCGGTGGTATGTTCAGGGGGGTTTTAGCGGAAAAAGGGGATATTACTCTAAATGTATGTATGTTAAAAATCTGACACTCCACCACCTAATGCCCACATGCTTTGCGAACATTTGTGTAAATGCGGGGACAAATCCAATATTGGTAACCCGACCAAAAAGTGAAATATGTTGGCATTTTTGAACCCAAGCTCCTAGAAAAGACAGAATTGGAACAGGGGCTACCATCAGTAAATGCATGATGTGTGTATGCAATGCCAAACAACTATCGGGGAAGTATGTATTTGTATCAGATATAGATTGTGTGTAAAGTTGACAGGGGTGGGTTCTCTGTATCATAAACAGACCTCATCATGATGACACTTCATTTCATTCCCCCAATCAAGGGGAAAAGGAGGAAGTGGCCAGTGACAAGTGGAGAGGGGTAGGGCCTAGAAAGCTAGCCTCTCCACCCACTTTCAAAACACATAAAAGCAGACAGTCAGGACAGATAGGGACATTCAATTCCATTTGCTGCGGAGCATGCTGCCGGACCATACAACATCCAGAGATCCAGACTTCAAATCCATCAATCTCCAGAACCTGTAGCAGTACCTAGAAAGCAGAGCAGTATCCAGAATCCAGAGAGGCTAGACCAGCAGAGCAGAGCTGACCCAGACCGCTGTTCGCAGAACCAGAGAGCTGAACCGGAGTCCAGTCCAAAACCTGACCAGATCCGTGGCGAGGCCTATTTTAAAATATATTGTGAGTACCTAGCAGAACTGTGCAGAACCAATCTTAGTAAAAATAATATAATTCAATCTATTTTAATCTAACCAGAACTGCTTCCTAACTGTCACCTGTCATTTGCAAAGCTGTCACTTGTCATTTTCTAGCGGCAAGCTGTAACCTGTCGCTTTGAACTTTTAAAAATTCAAATCCGAAAAAACTACCTTTATTTAATCGTCCGTATCTCGGGAACCATTTGGGCTGGGAACTTGGTTTAACTTTCCCCTGAAAGCTTAGAATCTAAGCTTTTCAACAAGCTTAGAACCGACTTGCTACTCCATATACTTTTGCCGTAATCACGATTCTCGCACTCGCGAATTTTACCGCGATTTGCGATTTGGTTAAAAATCTAGCCACGTGTGAAAACAGCAGCTTCATTGCTTTCCTTTGCCAAAAATTCGTTTAACCTGCTAGTTACTCCTAGATCCTTGCTAAAGTGAGCCTGAACTCATCCCAAGTATATTTCACTCACCCTGAACCTCCTAAAGGGAATTAAAACCATTTTCAGCATATTTCTCACTGCAGTGTCACCATATTCAAAGCATTTTGCCTGTGTTTCAAAACTCCTATCTGTTGTATAAGCTGCTGGGGGGGAATTGAACTGAATTCTATTTGATTGCATTCCTAAGAACTGTGTCATCTTCATCTCCTTACAGTGCATAAAAGGGGGGGTGAATTGTCTAAGAAAGTGATTACATTGTCTTTTGCTGAAATCCTATCAAGTTATTTTCTGTACTGCATTTCATTCCATATTGCATCCATTTGAAACCGTAAAAGTATTGTTGCTATCGTATCCATCCTATAACCACTCATCATTGATTATAAAGAAGTGTGCTAGTGCCGGACTATCCATTATTGATTACTGCTCAGATTAAGTGTGATATTCAATTATTAATTTATTATAAAGTGTGTTATATATATATATATTGTTTAAATTATCAAATAAACCATTTAAACTTGCAAAACAGAACTACTTCGTGGCTCAGTGGGGTCAGGGGGATTCCAAGAGAGTGGTGTTATATAGGGGTAGTCATCCAGAACGCATGAACTGGACGTAAAGATATATCAATAAGGGTTTCCATTCAGTATCCCAGACTAGGCATTGACTTAGCTGTAGTGTTGAATTGAATCCTCTTACAGGTTATGTGCAGAGTCTGCATGCCGACTGCCTTTCATTGATGCTCGCTCAAAGGCTCCCCAAGGGCAGTTCCCCATAAATGTTTGTATCTGATCACTATATTGCCTCCCTGTTCTGACCAGTTTTAAAAAGAAGACACCACTTTACCGGATGACCGTGGTTGAATATTATAATTCAGAACTGAGTGAGCAGAGGGGGCTCGAGGAAACTCTGGCCATTAAGCTTTAAGTGCACCTCTAAGCCTGTAGTAATGAAGCAAAGACACCGCGTTAAGCTCTCCTCTGGTCTTGAGTTCCTACCAGGACACCATCTGATCGTTATGGACAATATCAGAAAGAGTTTGTACCCCCAGCCTCGAGAAGAGCTCCTTAAAAAGAATCTTTCATGAGTGAGTGGGATCCCCACCATGTCAAAAATCGGGAGGGTGGCTTGATAACGGGGACAAGACTCGAGCATCTGACACAACTTATCCCAAGCCTTACATGCCACTGCTAGTGGTTGAACCTCCCCCCTCAGAGTGGAATCCCTATAACCCCACAGCAACCCAAGGAGCACATTTGGGAAGTCGACTGCTGCCGCGAGATGGGTGTGAGGAGTGTCAAGGCTAGGAGAGCACCACCCGGCAATGTATTGTGCTGCGAGATAATATAAAAACATATCTGGGTACTCTAGACCACCCTGTTCGTATGGCCTGGCAAGGATTTCGTACGATACTCTAGGCTGCTTACCTGCCCAAACAAGTTTGTTCATCATTTTCCTGACACGCGTCCAGAAGCGCACTGGAGGCCACAGTGGGACATTAATATATAACAGTTTAAGGAGTATGACCATCTTAGACAATGCAATGCGGCTGCCAGGGACAAGGGGAGCAGTATCCACGCCTCAACCCTCTGCTCTAGTTCCTCCAGGGCTTGTATGTCCCTGTACAGGGCATCTGGCGTGGTGGCGACCCTCACCCCTAGATAGCGTACCCCTGTGGGCACCAACGAAAGCTGCCTGCCACATCGGTCTGTTGTACGGCAGGAGTCAGTGGAAGAACTTCTGCCTTGGACCAGTTGATTTAGACCGGATTGTTCCCCAAACCGGACCACTTCTTGAGTCAGTGGATTTAAATTCAGCCGTGGGTGTTTAACAAACTAGAGAATATCATCAGCGTATAGGGATATCACAGCACGATGCGTGCGCAACAATAGGCCCCCATGTGCATGTAATTCCCGAATGTGACACGCCAAGGGCTCCATGGCGAGAGCAAATAGGACAGGCGAGAAGGGGCACCCCTGGCGGGTACCACGTGTAGGGTGAATATACTCTGAGATTATACCGTTCGTGCATATTGCCGCTCTGGGGGCTGTGTATAGTATTTTAATCCACTTTATGTATGTTAACCTGAACCCGGAACAGGGAGCACCTCGAAAAGGAAGGGCCATTCGATGGAATCAAAGGACTTCTCCGCAACCAGTGCCCCTATGGCTATTGGGATCTCCGGGTTGATGTTGTGCATTAAAGTGAACAAGCGCCTCAGGCTGCACTGGGTAGAGCGGCCCGGGACAAACCTGGCCTGATCCGGAAGGACCAGCACTGGCAGGTGGGGAAGGATACTGTCAGTAAGAATTTTTGCAAGGATTTTGTTGTCGGTGTTGATAAGTGATAATGGGTAGTACGAGGACAGCTGACGGGGGTCTCGCCCAGGCTTTAAAAGTACAGTCACTATGGCTGATCTAGTGTTCTCCGGAAGGGAGCCACTAGAAAATGCATTGTCGTACATGCTCAGCAGATGGGGAAGTAGTAGGTCTACATATGTTTTATAAAATTCAGCCATTATCCCATCCGGCCCAGGAGCCATCCCACTAGGGAGAGATTTTATGGCTTTGCGAATTTCCTCCTCCGTGATAGGGTCGTTAAGCAAGCTACCCTGCGCTCCCAGTCCAACCAGCCCAGGGCAACCTCATCTAGATACCGGGTCAGAGCATCATGGCCCGGTAGCGGCCGCAACGTGTATAACCGATTATAGTACTCGTGGAATTTGGTGTTTATCCCTTGCAAATCTTTGACCAGTGTCCCGTCCTGTCCCACAATCTCGGTGACTACAGGAGATTGTGGCTCTTTCCGAATGGCCCAAGCCAGGGTTTTACTCGGGAGGTCCCCTTCTCCGTATCTCATCGCTAGGATGGGGTCCTCTCCTCACTCATGGCCAGGCGCAACAATTCCTCCCTAAGGGACGAAAGTTCACGACGGAGCTCATGGGAGTCCGCCTTGCCCTGCCAATTCTCCCCCTCTAATTTTATCCTCAACAGCACGTATATATCTCCTGATGACTTTAAGTACGCCGCCCTCCCTAGAGATACAACATCCACATAGGTAGACCTTAAAGGCTTCCCAGATTATGCCCTGATCAGGGACTGAGTTGACGTTGAATTGGAAGAATATTTGAATATCCTGGCCCAACTGAGACTAGGGCGCGAGCCCTGAATCTCGACCGAAGATGGCCCGGGGAGTCTGTAGGAACAGTAATGCTAACCAGAGCGGGAGAATTGTCGGATAGGGTGCGGGGAAGAATGGAAGCCTCAACGGTATCCCTTAGGACCTGGGGAGTAACCGAAATATAATCAATCCTGGAGCAACTGCTATGCAATCCCGAGAAAAATGTATATTCCCTAGTGTCAGGGTGTAGGAATCACCACACATCATGTAGGCCATGGTACTGGGATATGGCGGCCCAGGCTCTGGCTGCTGAGGGTAAGGATGTTTGACTTGTCACCGACCTATCCAGCCCGAGTGAGAGGGCCAAGTTAAAATCCCCAGCCCATATGATCTCGTAACCCAGAAATGTATGTTTATGTGCCGCACACTGATGAAATAACTCCGAGGAGTCCATGTTCGGGGCATACACATTTATGAGCAGTACCTTAACACTGTTTAGTTCTCCAGCCAGAATCAAGAACCTACCCTCGTTATCCCCAAGTTGCTCATGCAGTCTATATTGCAAGGAGCTGTGAATATATAGATGGCTATTCCTCTGGAGTGAGATGTATAGGAGGAATCGTACCTATGGATACCCCATCCAGCCAGCCTAGGAAGAGTGAACCCCCCTTGGGGAGATGCCTCTCCTGAAGGCACAGTATGTTAAACACATGATTCCTGCAGTAATTCGCAAACAGCCAAGTCTTCTTGGAGTTGGTGAATCCCCTAATATTCGAGGACAGGACCGAAATAGCCTTTAGCCTACCCCCTCCCACCATTTGCATGACTGGACAACCAAGAGGGCGCTATGATGAGGCGAGCGGGTCGTGGAATGCAAGCTGACCTGTTCTGTCTATGTAAGTGGTTATAAGGGCCAATTAATCGCTGTGGTAACCATGAACAAAAAACAGCCCAGCTGGTGTCACAGCTCTTCCCTTCATCCCCAATCCATCCCACGCCAGAAACCGTAACTTACCGGCATCACTACCCCACCCCAACCACAACCAAACCAAGTAACAAACAATCAAACGGCAGTGCCTGCTGGTATTGGTGGTGCGCTGTAGGCGGCCAGCGTGCTCCATAAGGCCTCAGCCCATAGGAGATATCTCTTGGACCAGTCAACCAGAGCCGACGCTCATCGTTCCATCACACCTAGTTGGCACCGTTGGAGTGCGAGGGAGAGCGAACTGAGGGACCTGCATTGTCCGGGAGGTTCGAAGCGAAGCGTTCAGCAGCCTCAGGAGAGGTGAAGACTGCAGTCCCATTGTGTTACACATGAAGTTTAGCTGGGTAAACATCGCATATTTAATCCCTTTCCTTCTGAGTGCGGCCTTGACCGATTGAAAGGTCTTACCTTGATCTTGGACCGCAGGACAAGTCCGGAAACAATCTGATCACGGATGAGCCCCATCGTAGTTCCCCCCCCTTCTCCCTTGCGGTGCGCAGGATGGTATCCCGATCACGATAGTTAAATATTCTAGCAATGATCGGGCGCACCGGAACGCCAGGGGGAGGCCTCGGTGCTGGAAAACGATGTGCCCGCTCCACCATGAACATCGATGTAAGGGAAGGGCGATCCAGAATATCAGCAAGAAGTGTTTCCGTGAATCTTTCCATGTTATCAATAAGTGTGGATTCCGGCATCCCAAGTATACGTATATTGTTCCATCTGGAATGGCCTTCCAGATCCTCATTCTTGGCCGCAATTTTCTTGACTGCTTGTTGCAGATCTGCCACCTCGCGCTGCAGTGCAGAGACTTTATCCTCAACCTCACCTATGTGCTGCTCCGCTTCTGACATGCGACTGCACAATTTCTCAATCTGTATAGCCGAGATGTCCACCTTATAGGTTAAGGAGTCCATTTTGGCACCCAGATTATCCGTACTACTCTTTAAAACAAGCAAGGTTTGGTTCAGTGCAGCAACATCAATTTGAGATGGAGATTGGCGCGAGGAGGGAGATGGCGGCCTAGAAGGCTGGTCGGCGCGGGCAAATTGGTCCATTTTGACCTCCTTGCGATTTCTCATAGCGGCCAAGGTGGGTGCCAGGGGGTACAGCGCAGACAGCAGTACAGGGGCACAGGGGGAGTTTATTCCTCCGCTGACTGCACAGGTATCCAAAGGCTATTTAACCCCCCCTGCGTCCCGAGGATCAGCAGCACGTGTCGCACCAGTGCGTGGATTAGGCAGCCAGAGTCCCACTCCGTGCTCTCCGTACGGAGGAACGCAGAGAAGCCAGTGATAATCCAGAGGGTTAAGCGCCGGTCGGTGGGGGGGGCGTGGGGAGGAGGGGGGGGTGGGGCGGGTTTTGTGGGGGGAATCACAGGGGCGCAAAGCCCCACCACCGATTGGAGCAGGTGCGGTCGATGACAGGGATGATTGGCAGCAGGAGATCACCCCCTTTCTCACACCCCCTTCAGTGTTGAAGCAGCATACACCAATGACTCCCCCCCCCCCCCAACCACCATTGGATACCAGCTGAAGGGTAGTCTCACCACAGCGTAGTGGTCTCCCAACTCTCGCAGGCCAGTGAGCGGAGCCTAGTTCCTAGTCGGTGGCAGCCTGGGGCCGTGGGAGACCAACCCACTTGGGCGATATATGATGAAGGGCATATAACGGAGAAGGCCCAGTTGCAGGTGGCGTATGGATCGATAACTGGGGCCACAAGCGCGTCACTGAATCAAACATATCACAGGGCCAGAGGTCCTCCCCTACGGGCAGAGCGAACCAGAAGGAAAAAAAAAAAGTCCAAAATGTATGCCACCCCAGGATGGCACCCCGCTCCCAGTCTGGGTGCCCACATTAGAGCGCTATCCCAAGCAATAGGGCAAGGCAGGAAACCACACAGCAGCATAAGGTGAGCCGGAAGCCAGTGGTAGAGCACACTATGCAGGGCGCCTCCCCTTATCAAAATCCAGATAGTGCCGAACAGCCCTCACAGCCAGTCTAGAATTGGGCCAAGAAGAGAGTCTACCCCAGCTCCACCTACCACGCCAGCCGGAAGGGTCCGCCGGTCGCGCTCCCAGCACCGCACTCGACTCGGCCTGCAGATGGGACCCCTCTGTGGTCCAGGGAGCCAGGTCAGGGAGATTAGGCAGGCAGCAGGCCCCCCAGGCAGCAGATCACAGCGGACCGGAGGCCCGCAGCGCAGGCTACACTGGCCGACAGAGGGGACGCCGGAGCAATAGCGAGCCCACACCAGGCAGGAGCCCAGGCAGCTGCAGCGCGGCGCCGGCTGAACGGGCTCAGGATCTCCAGTACGTGCCCCAATCCAGACCGCTGACTCCAGCAGACCAGACCAGCTCCAGTCCCATAGCCAGGGGGACGAGGGGCAGCAATGTGCCATACGGGGCGAGCCGCGGGAGCGCACCCCTACACCACACGCAGCCCCAGGAACGCAGCAAGGCCGGCACCTATCCAGCCTTGCGGCCCCCAACTCGCTCACAGGAGGACAAAGCCAGCTCAAAGGGTGCCGTACAGCTTCAGCCAGTGCCAGACGAGCAGCCAAGGGTCCAAGGAGAGGAGGGGTCCAAGGAGAGGACGATTTCGATCAGGATATAGAGGCCTCAGTCAGAGCCTCTCAGGCAGCAGCCATCTCGGATAGCCGCGCAACAGCGCCCCCTCAAAATCATTCTGTTTTTTCCCTTTAAACTAAAGTAATGTTCATCAGAATGTGTGCAAGGCTGTCAAATATGAACTCATCCATCATGAGCCCATCACAGAGGAAACAGTGTACAGAATCCATAAGGTGAATTTCAACTACAGTAAAATGAAGGCCTTTCCACGGCTGAAACTAACAATGACATTTCGATTTTGGCACTAAAGTGACACTATGCACAGCCAAATGTGCAGTAAATCCTCTAACAATGTAATTATGTTGCTCTTCTTTAACCACTACGTGCAGGGAACTACTATACAAGAGGTTTACATGTTAAAATTGTGTACATTTACAAGTGATCATTTGAAAGTGAAATGGAGTTACAAGGCCATGTTGGTTAAGTGGGGAAGGCCTAATCTTGGTTTCGTTTCTCTGTGCTTGTGTCTTCAAACGTGAAACTAGATTCCAAAGCCCATGTTGTCATGGGGATTTAGGCATGGCTCACTTCAAACAGGTGTGCTGCTTTTAAAAATATAGCTTAAATACGAGATCAAATTACCTGTGTGGACGACATAGACATACCTGTCTCAGACTCAGTCAAAACCCTTGGAGTCTATTTGGATTCCAACCTATCCATGGAGAGACAAGTCAATGCAATAGCCTCCTCAGCTGCATATCACGCTAAACTAATCAACGCAGTCAGGCCCTTTCTCTCCAAAGAGAACTGCACAAACATAGCCAGAGCCATCACTGGCTCCAGGCTAGACTACTGCAATGTACTCTTTCTAGGAACCTCCAACAAAAATTTGGAAAAGCTACAAGTCATACAGAACAGTGCTCTCCGTGCAGCCCAAGGCATTGCTAAAAGAGAACACATCTCGGAGGCTAGAAAACTAGTCCACTGGCTCCCAATTAAGGAAAGAATCGTCTTCAAAGCTCTTGCACTGACCCACAAGTGCATTCACCTCACTGCTCCCGTTTACCTCTCGGAAAGGGTCCACCCTGTCTCCTCCACAAGGCCAACCAGATCACCCTATACCAACATGCTCTATGTGCCACTAGTAAAAAGAGCCAGAGCGGGTGGTTCCAGCTTCCCATATCTTGCACCCACACACTGGAATGCCCTACCTCCCACTATCCGAGGTGAGGCCTCCCTCATCACCTTCCGTAAAGCTATGAAAACCATCCTCTTCACATAAGGTCCCTCGCATCAGCATGAATACTATACATTTGACCCACTGCATAAGCTGGAATGTAATGACCAATCGCATAAGCTGTAAGTATTGTATTATGTCTGTAATATTTATAATGTACCAACAACTGCTACCATTCCTGTACCTCTAAGCTCTCACAAGTAACAGCGCCTCAATGCCCGTGGGCTGCTTGCGCGCTATATAAATTTAAATAAATAAAATAAATAAAGGCAGCTCTGTTTCCCAGCTTTTATGACCCAGGTCACTTAGGCCACAACAGTCCTTGCCTAGCCTCGCAATTAGCTCTTGTGCTGTGCCAGCTAATCTCAACACAAGGCCCCCTCTTGACGTCACAACCAGGAACAGGCACATGGCAAGGGTAGGGGCCAGAAGTCAAGGAGGGAGTTGATTTCCCATTATGTAAAATGGGAGAAATGTTTCATAGCATATGAAGCCAAGAATATTCATCCCACAATAGTCATTTTGAGATTTCTGGAAAGGTGTCAGCTAGCTGATTCTGGTAACCCCAAAAGGATTTGTGTGGGCCCACCATATCAAAAGTTATTAATAAAAAACAATGTGGACTGCGTATGAATGTGAGAACCATACAAATTTGATAGAACATGTAACAAATGATTCATATGCCGCCCACAAAGGGACACATTTTTCACTGATAATTTTGGAGTAAATGGGGTGAAAAACTGTAGCTCTACACAGGAATGATGTGCAAGCTCTGGAGTTGAATCATTTGACCTGCCGTAAAATATAGGTTTAAAAATGCCGTCATATGTGTAAAAATATGAAGATTAAGGGCACTTGACATGAAGTGAGATTTCTATGTCCATGAATCAGACCAAGCCCCCGGTCAAAAGAAGATGATGCAGTGGTCGTCTCCTCTAGCCAGTCCAAAACATTCCTACATTTTCTAAACCCATCAGCACACAGATGGGCGTAGACCAGTGGCACTCCTTTTTTATTAGGATATGATCAGTTATTAATAACGCGCTTAATACCTAGAGGTTTCTAAGCGCGGACCCGGGGACCGAGCCTGTGTTGCTCTGTCTTGCTTCCAAGGCGAGAACGTTGCCACTGAGCTATCCTCCCGAGACTAATTGATTTGGCTGCAAAATTCAACCTTTTTATACAAAACATTTCCATTGAAAACCTTCTCACTCAATAAAAAATATATATAGATGAAGAAAACAAATAATTAAACCACATCAAAATAAACTTTCCCCATGAATTCCTTAGCTAATTGAGATTTGTTATATCAACAATTGCCACTCCAGCGACACTCCACCAATCCCTTCTTAGGGAACTATGACACATTGAGGTCACTTGCCCTATAACTAGGTAACTCAACCGCAAACCAGATCTCTTGCCACTAACCCCGGAGGTGATCTACATGCCGAAATCTGGAGAAACATCCAAGCAGTGACGCCTAATCTTGCAGAGGAGCCAGGAGACCTAGTAGCCGATTTGGGACTCCTTGGAGGAATAAGGAAATCCTTGACTGACCCCATTGGCTGTCTCAGCAGTGGTGCTCTGATGCCCCCTGATGTCAAGTCCAGTCCTCTCCTGTAAGTAGAAATAACCTCAGTCCTACATTGGATACGCCCTTTATTCTTGTAGCATTGGATTCAATATTCGCCACATTGAAAATTCCCCATTGAAAAACTCCAATTGCCAGTGCATTTGTCATCTCGTCATCTCGCCATTGAAGAATCTCGTTTGCCAGTGTAGGTTAGCAAATCCCCATTGTAAAACCCCTAATTTGTCTGTGTAAATCCGTAGTGTATTTTTGTAAGTATTGCCCCATTTATTTCACAGGGTTTGTATGGCGGGAATTCGAAACACACCATCTCATACCACTGCCCTGGGAATTGGTATAGTTATAAAGTGTTGACCAAAGGAATTAATTCCATTGCGATCTAAGAAACACATTCGTCCCGGTGTTTAAATTGTGCCCTGCTGAAAGAATTTCCATTTACAACTGTAAATTCTCTTTGCATCTGTCATCCTAACCAAAAATTTTTTTTTGCTGGGGCCAGCATTGTAGTGGTGGACAAATCTTTTTTCATACCCGAGGATGTTGCCAAGGCACCCAAAGGCCTCACTAAGCTTGCTGGAGGCCCTGTTCAAATGCTTCCAAGATTTGTCAGCTCTCATCCAGTGCAACAACAAGACTGTCAATATACCTGTTAGTGTGCAGAGTGAGGTGCATTGGAGATTCCTGTTGGGGAAGGACTTAAAAAAAATTGTAGTTGTATCAAGCACCCCCAGGTCTCCCAGCAAAAGGAAACAGGAACAGACAAGGAAGGCTAGAGGATGTTAGAGAAGACTCTATAACACCCAGCCCACAGGAACTACTAACTGCTATTTCTAAGAAGGAGACAAAGGGGAAACCCAAGGTCTCAAAGAAAAAGCAAGAACGCACTCCTGTGCTTTCAACAAGGACATCCCCGAGAGGACTGTCCAAAGTCACACCCGAGACTGCTCCACCAGCTGAAGCTGAGTGTGAGGAACAACCAGTAAAGGTTGAATCAGATGCTGAAGATTCAGAGCTGGAAGACGACCTTCTCCCAGTTGGCGATCTGGATCCTAAAGACCATCCTGATCTGCAGTCTTTACTTGCAGAAGGTGGCCCCTGTAGGGCAGACTTCAGCAGAGGTCAAAGAGAATGTCCTACTCTTGAAGTACTTCACCAACAGGCAGCTTCCCAGCTGTACGAGAAAGAGCCAGGGAAGCAAAGGTTGTACTGGGAAGATGGCCTCTTCTACAATGAACCAACTGAGTCTATCCCAGGGGACTATAGCAGACTTATAGTGCCTCTAGAGATAAGACAACAGTTCCTACAGTTAGCTCATGAGATTCCTTTGGCTGGTCACTTGAGTTTCAAGAAGACCAAGGAAAGGCTTTCTCTTTATTTCTACTGGCCTAAGTTGGAGTCTGCTGTAGATACGTTCTGCTGTTCACACTTGTCAGACATCTAGCAAGAGTGGAGTCAAGAATGTGGCACCTTTAATGCCTCTCCCAGTGGCGATAGTCCCTTTTGAGAGGGTAGGAAACAACATTGTTGGTCCCTTAGACCCTCCAACCTCTTCAGGCAATCGATTTATATTGGCTTTAGTAGACCATGCTACTAGGTATCCTGAAGCCATACCTATGAGGACTGTTACCGCTCAGGCTGTTGCTAAGGGCCTACTTGGTATTTTTTACCAGGGTAGGTTTTCCTAACGAAGTCATCTCTGACAGGGGATCACATTTTATGTCCCACTACATGCAGGCCATGTGGAAAACCCATAGAGTGACTTACAAGTGCTCAACTGTCTACCATCCAAAGAATAATGAATTGGTAGACAGGTTTAATAGAACTATGAAGAGCATGAAAGGTGCTTTAGAAGAACCACTTATAAGAAAGTGGGACCTTCTACTGCCATGCCTTCTATTTGCTTATCAAGAAGTCCCTCAGGATGGAGTTGGATTTAGTCTCTTTGAGCTTCTCTATGGTCATCGAGTTAGAGGCCCCTTGACCCAAATTAAGGAGGGCTTGGAGAAAGCTCCTTCCCCCAAGCCAGTGAGAGTCACTGACTATGTGCTTGGTCTCCGGAGGAGAATGATACACATGATGACAGAAGCATCAGATAATTTAAAAGCAGGTCAGGCTCTGGTGAAGCATTGGCATTACCAGAAGGCCAACATGGTTGAGTTTACTCAAGACCACCAAGTTTTAGTTATGGTACCTACAAGGTTGAGGAACTTGCAGGACAAATGGATTGGACCCTTCAAGGTTGTGGGAAAACCTGGAGAGGTCAATTATCTGGTGGACTTAGGCAATCCTAAGGAGGCCCCCAGGGTCATCAACACCAACCGTCTAAAAGCCTATGTCTCAAAACCAGAAGAGGGAGCTTTTCTTCTAGCTTCTGCTCAGGAAGAGAAGGAGAGTGAACCTCTACCTGATCTCCTCGGAGGACAACCTTTAGATGAGCAATAGGAGTTCATTTCTCTTCTAATCTGACACTGGAACAACAGGAGGAGTGCAAGTTTCTGTTAAATCAGTTTGCCTCCCTGTTTTCACTATCACCAGGCTTGACCCCTTGGGGCCAGCATGACGCTCTCACTGGTGACTGTTTACCTGTTAAAAGCAGAGGTTACAGGATGTCAGATCATGCAAGAACCCACATAAAGGAAGAGGTCAACAAGATGCTTGATCGCGGGGTAATAGAGCCATTTAAAAGTCCATGGTCTAGTCCAGTTGTGCTAGTGCCAAAGGCAGGATCCAAGGAGTTGAGATTATGTGTGTACTCATAAAAAATGCCTCAACATCGCAAGGGCCACAACTTGTGCAAAACTTGACTACTGCAACATTCTACTTCTAGGCACCTCCAATAACAACATCAACAAATTACAAATCGCACAAAACAGTGCCCTCAGAGCCGCACTTAGTATACCCAAGAGAGAGCACATCTCCCAGGCACGGAAAGATGCTCATTGGCTCCCGGTCAAAGAACGCATAATATTCAAAGCCCTCACCATCACACACAGATGCATCAGCCAGTCTGCCCCAGCTTACCTATTGGAAAGAATACACCAATCAGCAGCCCACAGACTGAAACATGACCAATATGCACACCAACTGTCAGTCCCTGCATTCAACAGAGCTAAAGCAGGCGGCTCTAGCCCATAAAGCTTGGAACTCGCTCCCACTCAGTCTAAGAAAAGAAGAATCCCTGACAACTTTTAGGAAAGCTCTAAAAACAAAGCTGTTCAACTAGACCATCTCATGTCATGCATTATCTCTAAAACTTTCCCTCTGTAACCCGTAACACCTTCTCTACAATGGCATATACTGCTGTATACATCTGCTCCTGCAACAATGTTATAACCTGCACCGAAGGTATACCCTGTATAACATGCACTAAGTGAATATCCTGTAACAGCGCCACGATGCCTCCGGGCCGCTGGGCGCTTTATAAATCCAAATAAATAAATAGAGCTCCAAATGCAGTCACAAAGACTGCTGCCCATCCTTTACCAAGGACAATGACAAACTTGGTTCAGCCAAGTACCTCAGTACATTTGACCTAACGTCAGGTTAGTGGGCAAATAGCTGACAGACCGTGCCAAGGGGAAAACTGCATTTTCAACCCCAGCAGGCCTCTACCAGTTTAAGGTAATGCCTTTTGGATTAAAGAATGCACCTGCAACATTCCAAAGGATGGTTAATCAGGTTCTTAATGGGATGGAGGACCTCTGTGTGGCATACTTGGATGACATTGCAGTGTTCAGCCCTACTTGGAAAGAACATGTTGACCACTTAGGATATTGTTTTGCAGGCTCTTGAGAGCAGGCCCATCTGACCATAAAGGCAAGTAAATGTCAAATTGGTCAGAGCAAAGTGTTCTACCTTGGACATGAGGTAGGAGGAGGTGAAATCAGTCCATTACCTAGAAAAGTACAAGCTGTACAAGAATGGGCCACCCAAACTACTCAAACCCAAGTGAGATCCTCCTTACGCCTCACTGGTTATTGTTATTATAGGAACTTCATAGAGAACTACGAGTCCATAGCTTCTCCCTTGAATGTGGTCTCCGCACCCAAATTCCCCAAGGTCAGGTGGAATGAGGAGTGCACAAAGGAATTTGAAGGCCTTACGAAAGCCCTTTGTCAAGCTACAGCCTTAAAAGCTCCGGACTACAGCCAAACCTTCATTGTGCAAACAGATGCTTCCAATACAGGTAGATCTGTCAGCTGGATGAGAAAGGTAGGGAACACCCAATCTGATTCATCAGCAGGAAGCTGAAGGAACCCAAGACAAGGTGGTCAACCATAGAACAAGAGTGTTTTGCCATTTTGTGGTCTCTGAAGAAGTTTAGACCATACTTGTATGGACCTACTTTTGTGATTCAGACTGACCACCAACCCTTGAGATGGTTAAGGCAGATGAAAGGGGAAAATCCTAAATTGTTAATATGATCAGCCTACAGGGATTTGATTTTACCATTGAACACAGGTCAGGGTGTAATCACCAAAATGCATGACTGACTGGAGTAAGGAGATTCATCCAGGGTGGATTAAATCCACCTGTCCCTTAGTCTGGGGCGGGGGGGGGACAAGTGTTGGGGAGAATTCTCATAAATGTGCTAATTCCCATCACTTTAGAGACCCCCCAGCAACTTTGCTGGATCTTGAGGACTTGATTTGTTTACCTGGAGAAAGAGTGAGCTTTTTTTTCCCCACTCTCTCATGTATTTTGATGTATGTTTTACTCCCGTGTTCTTTGATTATGGAGTTTTAGACAACTCCATATGCATCATATTTTCATGTGTGTTACACAGCACCCTCAGTGCAGTAACACAGGGAAGCCGTTCTAGGCTTTCCCAAGGTTTAAATACCGTATCTGGGATAAACTACTGTTTCCCAGAGAATGTGAAGTTAAATTGACTTTACTAGTCTTTTTAAATTCCTAAACCCAGCACTCAATATCTTACAATAGAGTGCTGGAGGGGTTACCTAATATCTCCTGTGTCTAGAAACTCATGTAGCAGTCAAATGCTACCCTTTCCTAGTGAAATGGCTGGTGGCAGCGGTTTTACAACGAACTACCATGATTTTTCCCGATCGCGAACACTGGTAGCATTAAAACGCGGGAGCCATATTTTTTTAAGATGGTGCCTAAGACTCCTTTGTTTAAACGGGCCCGGTCTTTTTTTGCCATTTCTTTTTGGAAAGGTCCTTCTAGAGTTTGTCTCTGCGTGCCACACTGGGTTTGGTCCCTTTGTTTCTATGCCTTTGGCGGGCTTCAGGACTGAAGACTGTCTATGGTGCCCAAGTGTCTGGGGTGGGCAGGAAGTGAGGGAGGTACCCAAGACTCCCTGTGCTTAGTCTCCTAGGAGACCCAAACGCACTCTGGCGTGATTGGCTGGCTGACTGCCCGGCAAGAACAACCACCCTGCTGGTTGAGTGGCAGCTAGCCTGGAATGAATGGGAGAAACCTTTTTAAATGGCAAGTCTCTTGGCCTGAAAGGAGAGTCGACCACTGGAACAAAGGAACCGAAGACGAGCTGGAAGAGGACAGCTGCTGCAACTACTGGACCATTGGTTTGCCCAGTGGAGCCCTGCTGCAGGTTTGAATCGCCACGTTCATCTCGACAGAGAAGCCCTTCAAGGACGACTTCCTTCGAGTTGATAGTACCAATCAACTCGTAAGCCACCTGGATACCATTCTTGGAGCTGGTAAGGATTAACCAGGGGGAAGGACACCAGCTTGTGTGCTTGAATAACAGCAACCGGAATCGAAGATTTGCCAATTTGACAGCTTTGTGACCCGTACCTGTGCAGGAGTCCCCTGACATCCTCACTCTTGTCCCCATGACTGAGGCTCAGGAACAGCGAGATCTGCAGGAACTTCCAGGAACAGAAGTCTTCAGCTGCATCTTTTTCTTCAATATAAGGTACTGTCAAACCCAACCGAGAGAACTTACCTCTCACTGCCAAAGTTTGTGGAACTTTGGCAACTTGCAGGGCTAGTCAGCTTGTGACCCGACAAATGAACCTTTCTTCTCTGAACTACTTCTAAAAACTGTGGCAAAGACTTTTCTGTATTAAATACCAGAACTGTTTTTACTTACACATGACACTAGCCCATTGACTTTGGCCAACCTATTGCATTGAATCAACTCCTCTGGTGAACTCAAACTATTTGCACTGTTTTAGAGTAACTAATATTTGTTTCATTAACTTATGCCTTTTTGCTCCTACTTCAAGGGCGCTCCACTGCTTAGTAATCAGTTTTGTAGTATATATTTTGTGTGATATTGGTTGCCTCATTTAGTGAATGCTTTATAAATGATTGTGTAATAAATTAAGTGTTTTTACCAAGAAACCTTGAGTACAAGTGTATCTGAATACTAGTCATTGTAGACCTTTGTGTAACACCCTTACAAGCTCACATTCCCTCTTGAGATGAGCCTGGCTGCTCAGCTCACTACCAAAAACTGTGTGGTACAGACTTGTACCAAAGGTTGGTTTTGCTTACACCACCTGTAGTCCTAGTTGTGTGTAGTGGTCCCAGATGTTACAGCATACAAACTCTGCCTAACAGCCACATAGTATGACATTGCTTATGACAAGTTTGTTATAAAAAGTTGGGTTTTATGAAATTCCCCGAGAGAAATCGAGCAAACGTCCATTGATGTCAGTTGTAACTTCCTGTTTTAGACAATTGCAAATAAAACCGCACCGTTTTGCCAACTTCCTGAGTCGGTTTGATTATTGATGTTTGAGTAACGTCTGCATCCCCATTCATCTCAAAGTATTGCCACCTTGTCTTAAAGGGGCCTAGGTCACTGGGTTCAGGAGAGGTACCAAGCAGCTCTCTATCCTTAACCACAGGAGTTACTTGAGGCTATAGAAAAAGAATCTCAAAGGAGGACCCTGGGGGTCCCCAGCAACACTGCCCATTAGTAATGCCCATTGGTGCTCCAATAGTAAAATACAGATGCCTTCAAGAGTTAAGGAGTAGACAGACTTCATAGCACAGGTAAAATACAAAGAATAGAGTTCCAAAAGACAGAGCCCACAATAATGAATGAGTGGAAACGGGCTCCTCTCATTCAGGATTTAAAGAAAAAGGTCCAGAAGTCCATCAAAAAGTGTTGGAGGTCACACTAGGAGAGGGGATTAAGCATAAAAATGATAAATCTCCCTAACAACCATCTTTTTTTTTTTTTTTACAAACAGTGTTAAAGATAGATTTTCAGAATCAACCTTGTGGGCTATTCTGAGAGGCCTACGACAGCGATCGGGAAAAAGATACTACATTTTAGCCAAACTTGATCAAGGTAGGTGACTGGGCATTAAAGCCTATACGTATTTGAGAGTACTGAATGGTTAAATGTGACACAGAGCGCACTCTTAATTCAACATAGACACCATGGATAAGTTATTTATTAGGCCTAAAACATTATTTTCTTTACAAAGAGTGCATCACTAAATCAACACTATGCACATTTCTATTTACCATGGAGTGGGGAAATGTCTTTCTGTGCTTGGTCTGATCGAGAGAAGTCTAGGGGTTGCGGGTGCAGGGGTCACTTTTGGGACGGTATTTATATTCCTTGTTAAAGCCCTGGGATAAGGAATAGACTCTGCATCCTCTTGAATTGGGGCACAAATCAAAATCATGAAGCACATCAAACCAATGCTGAGAATGCGGAGCTCCAAAATCTCACATTGATCACCTTTAAAATAGTCAGATTCACACATTAATTCAACTCAGGTTCCATATAGACACTTCAGACAGTCAATGAAGAAGTATTGGAGATGATGTGGTGTGCACTGGTGATCAATTTGAGATGAATGGCACGGTATGGAGGGGAACAGTCCGACAATGCAGATATTTGAAGATGTGCACTTGAATGTAGTGGAATATGATGCTTGCACAATACTGATAAGGATGAACTAGAATTTGTGAATTCAGACATTCCTATGGAACATTCAACGTCACTATGTCAATGAATGTACTGTAAAACAGTGCTCTAGTTCAATGTTCACCAATAGGAGTTTGTAAACTTACTCTGTAGAGTTTCCACGGAGGATGCCACTGAGGTTTGGGCATAGTTTGAGCTTTCTTTATCATCAGAGCAGCATTCTTAGTCCCACCCGATTCCATAGATGCCTAAAAAAAAAAAGAACATGTTAAGAAACACTTTTCATCCAATACTTCAGAGTAGAGTTTATGCACTATTACAGGCTGCATGAACATTTAGAAGCAAGTATACCGATGGCAGAGACCATATGCTAATATAATCTGCAGATGTTGCGGTCTTCTGTAACAGCGCATACTTTGGTTTCCTAATCTGAACCAGGAGTGGCTCATGGACCGGTTAGAGTAATTTGAAAACATGGAGGCATAATAGCAAAGTGATTCAAACATGAAACGTCAAACTACTGTACTTGAAAGATCCTGTCAAGTGGCAGCCTTTCAGATATAGCCAACAGATTACAAAGCTACCATGAGATGTGATAATAAACCATATTATGAGGAAAGGATAAGCAACATCCACTAATAGACACAAAGAACAGTATCTGCAGAAATGATATAATACAAAAATACCCAATGAGAAATTACAAATTTATTTTGCTCGAATTCGTTAGGGATTTTTGTTCATTTTTATTCAAAATAGATGGGGCTGGAGTAAGCGGATAGGTTAAGGTAGGGGGTGGGGGGTATTCCTCTGCATTATTTTAAAACAATTAGACCAAAAGAAATTCAGTAATTTCTCAGTGGGTCATTTTTTGCGATCATTAGACGGTAATCCACAAAAAATTGGTTAGTCATCCTAGACCTTACTTTTTGTAAAGTTTGTTTTATTCACTTGTAATGCACGGCAGACCCGAAGGTAACCGGGCGCAGCAGTAAAGAAAATGCAAAGCTTAAGTTACAGGGTAGCATAGGTTACATACAGAGCACAGAATACAAAATACAGATATCACAGGAAGTAGGCAATTAAATTTACAAAGAGGCAGAAATGGTTACCAAGTATAGTAGGGACAGTATATGTACAGGTACTGAATGGAAATTCTCTCCTCGGCCAGGTGGGCAGAGTGGGGAGGTTCATAGGATCAAAGAGAGCACCAATGGGCTAATCATTGGCAGACCTCAACAGGTTAATGTAGTTGGTTCTAAATTTCAGAAAGGGCTGTTCCTCACGTAGAGGGTTTGGCAGGGAGTTCCATAATTGGGCCGCTTGAACCTGGAAGCTACTAGCCCCCGCCTTAGTTAGCCTAAATCTTGGAATGATAAGGCTATTGGCATTTGCGGTTCTAGCTGGGCGCATATGGTTTCTTTTTGTGAGTCTATTGGTGAGATAACGTGGCATTGTTTAGGACTTTGTGAACCAAGGACACTACTTTTGGGTGGATTTTGCTTTGGGTGGACAGCCAGTTATTTTGGCGTCTGATCTTTGAAATATGCGATCTTTTAGAGATACTGAGGGCGGCTCGCAGGGCATTGTTTTGTAGGATTTGAATTTGGTGGGTGATGGATTTATTAGCTCCAATGTAGAGGGCATTACAATAGTCGAGCCTTGAGAGGATTAGTGCTCTCGCTAAGATGAGGCAGTTGTTGCCAGAGAGAAAGTGCTTGCCTGCTCTGATAAGCTTACAAGTGTAAGCGGTAGCCGATGCCAAGGACTTCACCTGTTAGTTGAAAGAAAGGGTGGCATCCAGATAGAATCCAAGTGTCTTCACATCTTTGACACTCTGATGATATTGCCATCAATTTCGAATGGGTTGTAGTCCTGGCTAAGTTTTTTAAGGTTAGAACGCGTCCCCAGGATGATAAGCTCTGTTTTATCATCGTTCAGGCATAGACCGTGGGTTGGCATCCATGCCTGGACGATGACATACACGCTGTTCACAAAGGCCAAATCCTTACTATAATCCCCGGAAAGTTGGAGGAGAATCTGGGTATCATCTGCATAGTTGGTGTAGGTGATACCGAGAAGGTCCAGATCATCGAAAAGGGGCTTGGTAAATATGTTGTACAGAGTTGAGGAGACACACGAACCCTGAGGAACTCCGCACAGGATGGGGATTGGGTCAGCCGCTGCCAATGGGGAGAATACCCTCATGGTTCCATCGCTGAGAAAGTTCTCTTTTAACCAACTTTCCCCTTCATATTTTATGGCCCCTTCCCCCCCAAACGTTTTGCTGTTTGTTTTTGACCTGTCCTGACTATATAGTGATGTCAAGCCTTCAGATTCACTTCCCGGGCTTTTTTGCTAATTTCTAATGGGGAAACTGACGAGTCATTCCGAATGTCAGTATTGGGAAACTATTGTTAGGGGAGTTTTCCTAAAGTCCCACTTGGAGGTAAGACTTTAGTAAGCTAGCCCATGTTTTGTAGATTCCCCCAACTCTTAGTATCAGTCTGTACTACTCAGAGACCCTGGTAGAGTGGCAGAGCATTCAGGCACATGTTAAGAGGAAGATGTGAGCTGTAAGTAAGTACACGAAACCTAGTTAGTACTGCCCATCAAAGAAACACTTACACATACATTTATATTAAAATACAGATTGTATTTACACAAAAGTCACTGTTAAATACTTAACACAATAAACCAACATGTATAGGCATACATTACAATATTTTCAAAAACCAACATGTATAGGCATACTTTACAATATTTTCAAAAGGCTGCTTCTTAGTTGGTAGTTGCTGAACGCGCACAATTGCTACATGAGTTTGGCAGGTATACACTACTATCGGTAATAACACACACCAACAAAGAAATACAGTAATAGCATTTAGTCATCATACACATAAGATAGTGATTTCTGAGAAGGAAAACAGTTTGTTAGTGTTTTCCTAGAAGAGCATCAGGTTCTAGAGGCAGTTTCACTGCACAGCAAGTCCAAAACACAACACTAGCTAAAACTCAGTTCGGAGAGGCTTAAAGTCTTGAAAAGCAGCAGTCAAATGTTTCTGCAGATACTTTCTAGTCGCTAGGAAAGAAGACAAGCAGACTTAAGCAAAGTTGGAGACCCTGTTAAAGGACCCGCTAAAGGGACTCAAGCAGCGGCTTGAGTCAGAGGTAAGAGGGGGCTGCCCTGGACACCTCTACGTGCACTCCAACGCTCTAGAGTGACTTTCTGTAATAAGTCAAGCAATACCCTTTTCCCCACAGTACCTTAGGTTTGAAGAAAACGTTTGTGGTGGATGCTCTGCGATGTTACAGTGCTGGGCCCGAATTCCGGATTCCTTGGTCTGGACACGAAAAGCAGGACAATGGACAGGATCTTTCAGCAGCAGTCTCAAGGGGGGCCCTCTGGCACAAACAAAGGATGTGATTTGCCCAGTCAATCTTCTTCGGTTTCTGCAGTCCCCACACTCTGAAGAGGGGGGTGTGGCTGAGCTGGATTGTGTCTCTGGAGTGTCCTTGAAGGTTCAGCAAAGATGTGGGTGAATGCAACATTTCCACGCAATGGGCATCAGGTGTCCTGGTATTTGGGTTCTGCAGCTCTGAACACTCACAGGAGCTAGGAAGAAGGCTCAAATCAAAGTTAATCTTGGGACTGGTTATTCCCACCAGTTAAAGGGCAGGAGGAGTCCTCTTCGGAGTTCCTGTGTTGCACAGAAAACAGGGTCAGGGCAGCAGTGGTCACTTGACAGAATTGCAAAGGGTCTGTAGGGGTCTCTGGTCATCTTCAGTTACTTCATCTTTCACTCCAGGAACCTCACCTTTTATACAGTTCAAGCACTGACTCCTCTACAATCTTCCTCAGCAGCTTACAGAAAGGGGCATTTGGCTGTCCAATCAGGACAGCCAGACCCCTAGTGGGAGCTGGTCCCATTCAGGCACTCCAGCCGACAAAGGACAGGGGGTGGAAAACTCCTAACCCACTTCCTGTCTGCCCAGACACACTGGAGCCTAGGCGGGGATCCCCAAGGGTTCCCACCAAAGGCAAAACACACACACAATGACCTCCCCCTCCCAGAATGGTAGAAGGGCCAACAACAACACTGGTAATAACGAAAAAAAGAAGGGAGGCCCCAAGTTGGTACTCGTGTTTCCCTATTGTGCACTACCAAGTCCTTGGACAGCCTGCGGTAGGGAGAAAAAAAAGAAGAAAAAAAAATCACAATAGTTGGTAGAACACGTCCAGTGCCACCAGCCATAACTAGGCAATGGTCTATGCGACTAAAAAGTCATAAGAGCAGATAAGGGGATACTACGTATCCCTTTGGCACTCAACCCTTTGGCATAAGGTGGTGTGTGCCAATCCCTCAGACCATTGAGTTTTTGGAGAGATACCAAAGAACTTTAGTTACTGGAGGATATAGAAACGAATCTCAAAGGAGTACCGTAAGGGTCCCCAGCAACACTGTCCATAAGGAGTTGCGTTCTGCAGTAGTAAAACACAGATGCCTTTAAGAGCTATGGAGCAGGCAGACTCCATAGTACAGGTAGGATAGAAGGAATAGAGTTCCAAAAGACAGAGCCCACAAGAATGAATGAGTGGAAAAAGGCCCACTCATTCAGGATTGAAAGAAAAAGGTTGACAAGTCCAGCAAAAAGTGCTGGGAGTCTCACTAGGAGAGAGGATGAAGCATAAAAAGGATAAATCTCCCCAACACTTGTCCCACCCAGACTATGAACAGGAGGATCTAATCCACTTTTGGATGGATGTCTTGATCCAGTCGGTCATACTTTCTGGAGAGACCATCAGCATTCGTAGGTTGGGTACCAGACCTGTGCTCAATAGTGTAGTCAAAGCTTTGTAGGCTTTTGGACCAACTGAGCAATTTTGGATGTTCTCCTTTCATCTGCACCAACCACGTTAAGGGTTGGTGGTCAGTTTGAATCTTGAAAGTAGTTCCATAGAGGTATGGTCTGAGTTTCTTTAGGACCCACAAAAAAGAAGAAAAAAAAATATTCAATGATTGCCCGATCTTAATTTCCGACTAATAAAAACAGATGGGGTGTACCCTGCCTTTGTATAAAACTGGCTCAAGACCGCTCCTATCCCTGTGTTGGAAGCATCAGTTTGGACTAGGAAAGCCAGAGTGTAATCTGGAGCTCTCAGCACTCAAGCTTTACAGAGGGCATCTTTCAGCCCCTGGATGGCTCTTTCACAGTCCTCATTCCACCTGAACATTTTAGGGTACTTGGAAGAGGATATGGTATTCAGGGGAACGCTATGGTCCCATAGTTCTCAATGAAGTTCCAGTAATACCCAGTAAGTCCTAGGAAGGCTCTTACTTGAGTTTGAGTAGTTGGGAGTGGCCCAGTCATATACAGCCTGTACTTTGCTGGGTAAGGGCTTGATCTCCCCTCATACCTCATGACCAAGGTAGACCACTTTGCTATGACCAACTTGACATTTACTTGCTTTGATGGTCAGATTGGCCTGTTGAAGGTGTTAGAGAGAATTCTCAGAAATGTGCCAATTCCCTTCTACCCTAGAGACCCCCAGCTCTTTTGCTGGGCTTTAGGACTTTTCATCTCTCATGTAATTTTAATGTGATTAAATGTCTGTTTTTTTTACTTGGAGTCTGACTCCATAGGAATCATCTTTACATTGTGTCACACAGCACGTTCAGTGCAGTGGCACAGGGAAGTCTCTTAGATTTCCCCACGGTTTAAATACCTTCTCTTGGTGAAACTACTGTTTCCAAGAGCAGTGAAGTGAAACTGACTACATACAATTTGTAACTTTCTAGACCCAGCACACACTATCTTAGCATAGGGTGCTGGAGGGGTTACTT
Source organism: Ambystoma mexicanum (assembly GCF_040938575.1). Taxonomy (NCBI): domain Eukaryota; kingdom Metazoa; phylum Chordata; class Amphibia; order Caudata; family Ambystomatidae; genus Ambystoma; species Ambystoma mexicanum. The sequence goes on from NC_090937.1 coordinate 775,820,521, forward strand.
AGTATCCAGTCTAGTTTCTCAGGTAACATTTTTTATGTTACCCTTCCTACAATTAATGGCTGGTGGCAGCGGTTTCTTTTTACTACCATTGTGTGTTTTTACTGCAGACTGCGTTCGCAGCCACAGTAAGGCACCCATGGGTGCCCATTTCGTCAAAATGGCCCTGGTCTTTTTTCGCCATTTCTTGACAGGAAGGTCCTTCTTAAGATTTTACTCTGCGTGCCAAACCTTTTGTCTTTTGGCACGATTCAGAACTGCATGCAGTACCCTCTGGGACCACCACATACAATTAGGACTACAGGTGTAAGCAAAAACCAACCTTTGGTAAAAGTCTGTACTATACAGTTTGTGGTAGCGAGCTGAGCAGACAGGCTTATCTCAAGAGGGAATTTGAGCAGTATGAGGACCTTACACAGAGGTCCTACAATCACAGTGGTTCAAGTAGACACACTCAAGTTTTCTTGGTAAAGACATTTATTAATTTATTACACAATCATTTAGAACACATTCACTAGAAGGAGGCAACTTAATATTATACACAAACACACTTCAATACCAAACCCATAGGTTTCTGAACAAATTAGGCTCCACTGAAATAGGAGCAAAATGGCATTTCAGTTACTTTCAATGGGAGTAAAAAGGCACAAGTTGGCGGAATAGATCACAAATACATTCTTAGGCAGTGCAAATAGTTTTAGTTCACTAAAGGACGCGATTCAGTTCAATAGGCCTGGGCCAAAGTCAATGGGATAGTGTCTTGGATAGGAAAGAGCAGTTCTTGAAGTAAACGGTAAAGTCTTTGCCAAAGTCCTCAGAAGTAGTTAGTACGAAAAAGAATCATATGTTGGGTCACAAGCTGGTTAGGCCTGTAAGTTGGGAAAGTTCTGCGAACTTTCACAGTGAGAGGTAAGTTCTCTCAATCGGGTTGGCACAGTACCTTAATATGAAGAATAAGATGCAGCTGAAGTAGTCTGTTCCTGGCAGTTCCTGCAGATCTCACTGTTCCTGAGCCTCAGTCGCGGGGACAAAAGGGAGGACGTCAGGGGACACTTGCACTGCATCGTTGGAAAACGCTGACAAAATGGAGTCACTTCAGTTCGAGTAGCTGTAATTCAAGCACACAAGCTGGTGTCCTTCCCCCTGGTTAATCCCAACGAGTTCAGACAACAGTATCCAGGTGGCTTACGAGTTGATTGCTCCCACCAACTCAGAGGAATAAGTCGTCCTTGAAGGGGCTTCTCTGTCGAGGTGAACTTGGCAATTCGGACCTGCAGCAGGGCTTCACCGGGCAAACCAATCAGCTCGTCTTTGGTTCTTTCGTTCCAGTGGTCGACTGCTTTCCAGTCCAAGAGACTTGCCTTTTAAACAGTTTTCTCCCTTTCATTCCAGCCTAGCTGCCACTCACCCAGCAGGGTGGCTGTCCTTGCCGGACAGTCAGCCAGCCAATCACGCCAGAGTGCATTTGGGTCTACTAGGAGACCAAGCACAGGGAATTTCAGGCACCTCCCTCACTTCCTGCCCACCCCAGACACTCAGGCGCCAGAAGGGCTCTTCAGTCCTGAAGCCCTCCAAAGGCGTAGGAACAAAGGGACCAAACCTAGTTTGGCGCGCAGAGACAAACTCTAGAAGGACCTTTCCAAAAAGAAATGGCAAAAAAGAACACCGGGACCCGTTTAAACAAACGAAGGTCGTCATCTTAAAAAACATGGTTCCTGCAATTTAACGCTACCGGTGTTCGCGTTTGGGAAAAATCATGGTAGTTTGTTGTAAAACTACTGCCACCAGCCATCGAGAGGAAAGGGTAACATTGGACTGCTACATGAGTTTCTAGACATAGGGGATACTATGTAACCCCTTCCATCACTATTTAAGATAGGGTGTGCTGGGTCTAGGAATTTAAAAAGACTAGTAAAGTCAATTTAACTTTACTTTCTCTGAGAAACAGTAGTTTATCCCAGATAAGGTATTTAAACCGTGGGACCGCCTGAAAAGGCTTACGTGTGTCACAGCACTGAGGGTGCTGTGTAGCACACATGAAAGGATTACGCCTATGGAGTGGTCTAAAACCCCATAATCAAAGAACACAAAAGTAAAACGCACATCAAAATACATGAGTGGGAAAAAAAAGCCCACACTCTCCAGGTAAAAATAACAAGTCTTCAAAGTCCATCAAAGTTGCTAGTGGTCTCTAAGGTGAAGGGAATTGGCACATTTATGACCCTTGTAGGCTGACAGACCATCTTAATTTCAGATTTTCCCCTTTCATCTGCATTAACCATCTCAAGGGTTGCTGGTCTGCCTGAATCACAAAAGTAGATCCATACAAGTATGGTCTAAACTTCCTCAGAGACCTCACAATGGCAAAACTCACGTTCTATGGTTGCCCGCCTTGTCTCAGGTTCCTTCAGCTTCCTGCTGATGAAGCAGATTGGGTGTTCCCCACCTTTCTCATCCAGTTGACTCAGAACTGCACCTATACCTGTATTGGAAGCATCTGTTTGCACAATGAAAGTTTGGCTGTAGTCAGGAGCTCTTAAGGCTGGAGCTTGACAAAGGGCTTTCTTAAGTCTTTCAAATGCCTTAGTGCACTCCTCATTCAACCTGACCTTCTTGGGGCATTTGGGTGAGGAGACCACATTCAAGGGAAAAGCTATGGACCCATAGTTCTCTATGAAGTTCCTACAATAACCAGCAAGACCTAAAAGACTCACACTTGGGTTTGAGTGGGAGGGGTGGCCCATTCTTGTAAAGCATGTACTTTGCTAGGCAATGGCCTCATTTCACCTCCTACTACCTCATGTTCAAGGTAGACTACTTTGCTCTGACCAATTGGACACTTACTAGCCTTTATGGTCAGATGGGCCTGCTCAAGAGCCTGCAAAACATATCCTAAGTGGTCAACATGTTCTTTCCAAGTAGGGCTGAACACTGCAATGTCATCCAAGTATGCCATGCAGAAGTCCTCCATCCCATTCCGAACTTGATTAACCATCCTTTCGAATGTAGCAGGTGCATTCTTTAATCCAAAATGCATTACCTTAAACTGGCAGAGGCCTGCTGGGGTTGAAAATGCAGTTATCTACTTGGCATGGTCTGTCAGGGCTATTTGCCAATAGCCTGACGTTAGGTCAAATGTACTGAGGTACTTGGCTGAACCAAGTTTGTCCACCAGCTCATCTGTCCTAGGTAAAGGATGGGCATAAGTCTTTGTGTCTGCATTTAGAGCTCTATAGTGCACACAGAATCTCAACTCCTTGGATCCTGTCTTTGGCACTAGTACAACTGGACTAGACCATGGACTTGTAGATGGTTCTATTACCCCGAGATCAAGCATCTTGTTGACCTCTTCCTTTATGTGGGTCCTTACATGGTCTGACATCCTGTAATCTCTGCTTTTAATAGGTAAACAGTCACCAGTGAGAATATCATGCTATCCCCAAGGGGTCAAGCCTGGTGATAGTGACAAAAGGGAGGCAAACTGATAAACTTCCACTACGCCTGTTGTTCCAGTGTCAGATTGGTAAACTATCTTTCCATCTAAAGATTGTCCCCTGAGGAGATCACGTAGAGGTTCATTCTCCTCCTGAGCTGAAGCTAAAAGCAAAGCTCCCACTTCTGGTCTTGAGACATAGGCTTTTAGACGGTTGGTGTGAAAGAGTCTGGGGGCCTCCTTAGGATTCTGAAACGGGGGGGGGTGTCCTAGCCTCTAGAATTCAAATCTTTGCAAAAATGTAATGCAGACACATTCAAACCGTTGCGAGAAAACTCTTGAGGCAATAGTACTTTTGTCTCATAAGTAAGCAACCTAGAAATAAACAAACACATCATTCTGTTGTATTTATACAGCTTTTTATTGTTTAGCTGTTATTTATTTATTTTAAAGCATGTCATCAATCAATCAGTTGTGCCCATAATTCTAGAACATGATGGCTTATGAACACTACTTGCAGCAGAAAAGCTCAACACAAAAATTGACCACAACATGGCGTGCCCTCCAATCTTGTGACTAAACAATAAGCATATATGTGATTTACACCTCATCAGTGAGTTAACCTTTTGTTGATGAAAGGTACGTGTAGTCTAATGTATTAGTTCCACAGTCTGAGTTTGTAAATAAGGAGACCTCAATGGAGGTTCACCTTTGCCCGGCAGAAGGATGACCTCTTGATGGCCTCCTTAGGATTGCCTAAGTCCACCAAATAATTGACCTCTCCAAGTTTTCCCACAACCTTGAAGTGTCCAATCCACTTGTCCTGTAAGGCCCTCTGCCTTGTAGGTACCATAACTAGAACTTACTGGTCTTGAGTAAACTCAACCTTGTTGGACTTCTGGTCATGCTAATGCTTCACCAGAGCCTGACCTGATTTCAAGTTATCAGATGCTTCCGTCATATGCATCATTCTCCTCCGGAGACCAAGCACATAGTCAGTGACTCTCACTGGCTTGGGAGAAGGAACATGTGGCAAAGCAGCTCGTCAGCAATAACAGGAACGACCAGGTAAGTTTCATGTCTCTTTATTGTAGCCTACTTTGTACATTGAGCCACAAGTAGGAGAAGAGCACGATACAACCCCACCCGGCAGGCGAAGTCCTCCAACTGTCCCCAACCATCACCTTGCATTCAAGCGCACACCTCCCACATTCCAGCACGCACTCATGCCCAGCTGCAAGCTATCCCCTTCCACTAAGGAGCCTTCCTATCTGCACGCGACCTTAACCCACAGGATACAACACTTCTCCCTCCGTCAATCCAACAAAAAACTTACTTGCTCACAAACGCGAGGACCAATACATAGGTTAACTAGCAAGCATGAACCAACGAGAAAGACCAAAGATAAGGGAGAAACAAGACCCAGGAAACAGAACCAACACCACCAAAGAACCCATGGTAACACTAGGCCACCAAAAACTCCTACACCACTACCTGCCCACCTGAGAACACTTAACTCCTTCCGCCCAGTCTGCCACCCCGGGCCTCCAGCCTGCCACACTGGAACACAGACAAAGAAACACTGAGTCCAACTGGCCACCCAATGTCCCCAACGCAAACACAACTAACTACTGTAACGAACTAATCCACGGAAAACACGATGACCAACGCGTACGGAAAATGACCCAGAGAAAATCATGAATCACAGGGCTCGGCCGGAACCTTGCACACATAGCAGAAGCTCAGAATAAACCCACACTCACACAACCACATGACAAATGGCAACCTACGTCAAATAACCTCAGAAACTACAACCACAGGCCCAATAAGCACTGTGAAAATAACGCATATTAAACAATGCCGCACGGACAGATGGGACACTGTAGAAATTAGATCAGAAAACATCTGACCACGCTGCACTCGGATTTAACTGCAAACCGCAACATTGCTTAAAATCCCACCTGGCAATTATAAGCAACATAGCGGACCACTAAAATGGAAGCTGCCCTACAACCGCTCCCACAACTCACCCCACCTACCACAAATCACCCTCACAAACTATAAGGAAGGAATATACAACCTCTCGCCCTCTCCACACACAAATTAATGCGACACCAAGGGCCGCAAGCAGATGAAGGTACCAAACCCACCCGGCAATTTGGCGCACACAAAGTACTACCGGAAATACATAATACTGGAGTGAAAACAACAACCTCATAGCAGTAAATATAATCAGAAACATAACAAAAAGTAACATGCCCAACCCAATGATCCGATGACAACCCCTACAAGTACAGAAAATGCCCAAAAGACAGGGCATTAATTGGAGTAGTCCATAACAGGAACGACCAGGTAAGTTTCATGTGTCTTTATTGTAGCCTGCTTTGTACGCTGAGCAACAAGTAAGAGAGAAGAGCACGATACAACCCCACCCAGCAGGCAAAGTCCTCCAACTGTCCCCAACCGTCACCTTCCATTCACACGCACACGTCCCACATTCCAGCACGCATGCGAGCCCAGCTGCAAGCCATCCCCTTCCACCGAGGAGCCTTCCTCATCCGCACGTGACCCTAACCCACAGGATACAACAGAACACTCGCCAACTCCCCCTTAATTAGGGCCAATGGACCTCTAACTGGGTGACCATAGAGCAGCTTAAAGGGACTAAATCCAACTCCCTTCTTAGGTACTTCTAAGCAAAGAGAAGGCATGGCAGTAGAAGGTCCCACTTTCTTCTAAGGGGTTCTTCTAAAGCACCCATCATGCTCTTCATAGTTCTACCCAATCGTCTGGGGACGGTAGGCAGTTGAGAACTTGTAAGTCACTCCAGTTTTTCCACATGGCCTGAATGAAGTGGGACAAAGTTTGATCCCCAGTCAGAGATGACTTCCTTAAGAAAACCTACCCTGGTAAAAATACCAAGTAGGGCCTTAGCAACAGCCTGAGCTGTAACAGTCCTCCTAGGTATTGCTTCAGGATACCTAGTAGCATGGTCTACTACAACCGATATAAATTGATTACTTGGAGGTTTAAGGGACCAACAATGTTGAGTCCTACCCGATCAATAGGGGGGAGGGGGGGTCCCAACTAGGAGATGCACCAAAAGGTGCCACATTCTTGGCTCGACTCTTGCCAGATGTCTGACAAGTGGGACAGCGTCTACAGAATGTATCTACATCAGACCCCAACTTAGGCCAGTAGAAGTATAGAGAAAGCCTTTCCTTGGTCTTCTTAAAGCTTAAGTGACCAGCCAAATGAATCTCATGGGCTAACTGTAGGAACTGTCGTCATATCTCTAGAGGCACTACAAGTCTTCTGTAGTCCCCTGGGATAGACTCAGTTGGTTCATTGTAGACAAGGCCATCTTCCCAGTACAACCTGTGCTTCCCTGGCTCTTGCCTGTCCAGCTGGGAAGCTGCCTGTTGGCGAAGTCCTTCAAGAGTAGGACACTCCCTTTGACCTCTGCTGAAGTCTGTCCTACATGGTCCACCTTCTGCCAGTAAAGACTGCAGCTCAGGATGGTCTTTAGGATCTAGATCTCCAACAGGGGGGAGGTCTTCTTCCAGCTCTGAATCTTCAGCAGCTAATTCAACCTTTCCTGGTTGTTCCTCACACTCAGCCTCAGCTGGTGGAGCAGTCACATGTGTGACTTTGGACAGTCCTCTCAGGGATGTCCTTGTTGGAAGCACATGAGTACGCTCTTGCTTTTTCTTTGAGACCTTGGATTTACCATTTGCCTCCTTCTTAGAAATAGCAGTTAGTAGCTCCTGTGGGCTGGGTGTTATAGTTTCTTCTGTAACATCCTCTTGAGAGCCAGTTAACGTACTCTCTCTGGCCTTCCTTGTCTGTTCCTGTTTCCTCTTACTGGGAGGCCTGGGGGTGCTCGATACAACTCTGCGAGTTTTTAAGTCATTCCCCAACAGGTCTCTCCCAGGCACCTCACTCTGCACACTAACAAGTATCTTTACAGTCAAGATGTTGAATTGGATGAGAGCTGGTAATCTTGGAAGCATTTGACCAGGGCCTCAGCAAGTTTAGTGAGGCCTTTGGGTGCCTAAGCAACATCCTCAGGTTTGAAAAAAGATTCATCCACCACTGTAATTCAGGCCCCAGTATCTCCAATGGCAGTGGGTCTCCTGAACATTTACAATTACACTGTCCTTGTAATATTCTTTTGTGTTCTCTGGAATTGAATTATAGACTTCTAAATTCTGCTGTTCCCACAGACCCAGGGACACTAAAGAAACACTGGCAGAGACTCCAATGTGGTCTTCAGCCAGTAGTTAAAAGTTTTCACTTGCCATCTGTACTTCTCCCTCTGGGGAAAAGGTTAAGGAGGACCCCTGAAGTTTAACCCTTGCATCTGGGATCCCCTTTCACATGGTCAGTAGACCCACAACATAACATTTTCCAAATGTTTTGACAAATGGGGGTTTCTGCTGACCTCTGTCTTGTTTAGCACCAGAGGTTTCACTAGCCGGATTCGGTTTCCCTTGTGGCTTACCCTTTTTCTGTTTGTGGCCCTCTTTTGGATTGGAGGTATTAGAATTCTCTTTGCCATCTTTCTTTTGCTGCTTTCCCTCATCCTTCTGAGTTTGGCCTAGAATCTTTGTGAGTAGCCCTGTTAGCAAACCACAAGTCAGCAGCATTTGCTAACTTCTTTGGATCAACCTCCTTAGAGTCAGCCAAGTGCTGTCTCAGTTCAGGAGAGCAGGCAACAAAAATAGATGTCTCATTCCTTCAAAAGTGTTAACTCTAACCCTTTACCCAACCATCCAAGTTCTTCAAACATTCACACACCCAGGTAGCCCAAGAAGTACCATCATGCTTTTTGAGGGTCCTAAACCTCTTAAGGTACTGGGAAACAGTTTTCCCAAGTCCAGCTATCAAAGATAGCTTCAAATCTTTCATGTTCCCCCACCTCCAGTACAGCATCTGTTGCAACCTGGGGGGGTCTAGACAAAAGCCAAGGAATCAGCTGATTCCATGTAAAACCCTGAATCCCATAGTTATACTCAAAAGCAGCCAACCAATCCAAAATATCAAGTTTCACCTCATATATACTCACAGCTTCCTTAGACATGCAAGGTCTCTTAGTACTGGAAGACCTAGAAGACTCTGGGATAGAATCATTTTCAAGAGACAATTTCTTCATTACAAGCGCATGGTGCATTTCCATTTCTCTGAGTTTGATTTCTTGATGTTTACTTTCAGTTTGCATTTGGAGCCTTTCGAACTGTAACTCAAGTCTGATCTTTTCAAGAGAGACATCCTGGACTCAGTACTGGACCTGGCAGGGTCCCTATGGCTAAAGATTGAGGCCTAAGAGCAGGTAGAGGTGCAGTGAGGCTCACATCCTGAGACTCCTCTGGCTCCTCAATAACATTAATGCTAGACTCTACATCTTCCTGATCAACATTATCTACATTTTCTGAGAAATTAGGGGCGACAGCCCAATTTCTCATACTTTGATGTTCCAACAATCTTTCAATTCATTCATTTTTCTTTCCTTTAACAGGGAGGTTTCTGACCTTGCACATTTCTTTCAGTTGATCTACTGTTAAAATGATCAGGTGTCCTGTTTGTAGTTATCCATATAAGGCATGAAAAAACTGCTTTTCTAGTGGCGCTTAGCCCTGTGAAGGTTCCCATTTAAAGAAAAGTAAAGCAGAACTCTCAAAGTAACACCTCTACAATTTATCCTCACCGCCTGCCACCAGTGTTAGGCAAAGTTTGCATGCAGTACCCTCTGGGACCACTACACACAACTATGACTACATGTGTAAGTAAAACCAACCTTTGGTCTAAGTCTGTACCTCACAGTTTTTGTTAACAAGCTGCGCAGCCAGGCTTATCTCAAGAGGGAATGTGAGCTTGTAATGAGGTTACACGGAGGTCTACAATTACAAGTATTCAAAACTTACACTCAAGGTTTCTTGGTAAAACACTTAATTTATTACACAGTCAGTTAGAAAACATTCACTATAAGGAGGCAATCAATAGCACAAAAAATATCCTACAGTACTTCACACTAACTGGTTCTGAAACATTTAAATTACTTTGAAGCAGGAGCAAAAAGGCATAAGTTAATGAAACAAATAGAAGAGTTACTTTTAAACAGTGCAAATAGTTTCAATTCACCAGAGGAGTTGGTCCAATGCAATAGGTAGGCCAAAGTCAATGGGCTGGTGCCAATTGGTTACTGCAGCAGCAATGGAAGTACAGCCATCTCCGAGAGGATTGCCAGAGGAGTTTGTCTTGGGGTCGATTGGTCCCACCAACCCAAGGGGAGCAGTCGTCCTTTGCAGGGCTTCTATAGTCAAGGCAAATTCTGAGCTTCAGCACTGCAGCAGGGCTTCACCACTGCAGCAGGGCTTCACAGGGCAAACCAACGGTCCAGGAGTTGCAGCAGGCGTCTCTTCCATGTTCTTCTTCGGATTCCTTTGTCCAGTGGTCGTCTCTGCCTTCCAAACAAAAAGCCTCGCCTTTTAAGCAGGTTTCTCCCATTCATTCGCAGCCTAGCTGTCACACACAGCAGGGGTGCTGTCCTACAAGGACAGCCAGCCAGCCAGCCAGCCAGCCAGCCAATCACCTTTGGGTGCATTCCTGTAACCAAGGCGATTAAGCACAGGGAGTTTCAGGCACCTCCCTCGCTTCCTGCCCTGCCAGACACACTGGAGCAAGAGGCGAGCTTCACCAGTGAATCCTGCCAAAGACAAAACGAACACACAGACCAAACCTGGTTTGGAGCGCAGGGTAAATCTCAAGAAGGACCTTTCCAACAAGAAATGGCGAAAAAAGACCAGGGACATTTTGACAAAATGGGCATCCATGGGTGCTTTACTGCAGCTGCAATTTCAGCCCCCGGTAGAAACACACAGGTAGGAAAAAGTTCACTGCCACCAGCCATTAATTGTAGAAAGGGTAACATAAAAATGTCACATGAGGAACTAGACAAAGGGGCTACTAAGCCAGCGCCCTATTGTGATGTGCGCGCTGGGTCTAGAAAGTTACAAAAATATAAGTAAAGTCAATTTCACTTCACTACTCTAGTAAACCGATTTCCCAAAGGTTTAAATACCGTCTTGGCGAAACTAATAATAGACCTCCCTGTGCCACTGCACTGAAGGTGTTCTCTGTTACAATGTAAAGATGATGCCTATGGAGTTCGTCAGACTCCAAAGTCAAAAGAAAACACAGCGTCCAAATCACAGAAAAATACATGAGAGAGTGGGAAAAAGATCTCTCTCTTCAGGTTAGAAATTAAAAGTTCTAAAGTCCAGCAAACATTGCTGGGGGTCTCTATGGTAGAAGGGGATTAGCACATTTCTGAGAATTCTCCCTAACAGAGGGGATGCATTTTATCTCCCCAGCACTACACTTAGTCGGGTGTGCTGGTTCTTCACCTAACCAAATGTAGAAGGGATACAAAGGTTAGCCAGAGAAAAGGGGAGCCCAAAAGGGCAACCCTGTGACAATGAAAAGGTACACAAAAAAAGTGTCAGAGGATAAAATTAAAAATTAGTTTTAAAAATGACACCCAAAAGAAAAGTAAAAGAATATGCGAGTGCGGTTCCACAGTTCCCACTCACTATGGTATAGGGAAAAATAATCCACCAAAAAAATTCTGGGGTTCTCACAAGAGAGGTAGATTTAGCCCTAAAGGTGAAATCTTACCCAACAGGCATAATTGTTTCACCCCTTACCAAGTAAACCTATCCGTGTTGGAGTTCCACTGGACTTAAAATGTCAACCTTGGATTAGAACGGGGACCAGCAAGAACAAGTTTGTTTGTTCCACCAGCAAGTAACAAGGAAGAGAGCAGAGCAACTCAAGTACCTTTGGGGCATCCAGGTCGGGTAGTTTATCTTTTTATTTTTTATTGATTGAGCTGAACTAAGTCAACTTTACAATCTATAATTAAAACATATAAAGAAAAAATTTGATACAACACTTCATCCTAAAACAATCAATTAACATTACAAAAAGTATAGATAATAAAACAGAAATACACTTAATAAGATAAATCAATCATATTAAATGATTCAGTATTTCTTGAACATATTTAGTTTTGCTGTTTCCTTTTAAGCCTTGTGTCTTGCTATGAACTACATGGTAATTCAACTTAGTTTTCAAAAAATTAACAGAACAGATTCTTATGTGATATCCTGCATGAATCATTAGCCATAAATGTTGGGATGTTAAGGCTTTTAAATCTTAAGTAGCCAAGGCTGACCACTCAACCATTAAATGTTGTAATGACTCTCTGACCCTCAGAATTACAAAAGCAACATATTTTCAACTGTTTTGTTCTGTGAACGCCTTGCTTGGACTTCTTTGGTGTGAAAAATATTCAAGCGTAAGCGAATAAATTCACATCTATGCGCCACTGATGGATACTGCACCAAATATTTTTCAGGATTACCATATTTCTTCCTATCGAAATGTATTTTCATTGACCTCACAGTATTTTTCACATTTGGTTCTCGTCCAATCCATCTGAAAAAGTTTGGTCTTCACACGCATTGGATTCTGAATCAGTATTAATAGGTATCAAGTTACATTTTCAAAAAACACATTTTCGAAATGCCATTTTGTCGAAACAAAAATGCAGAAAAAAAAATTCCAAATGTTTTTTTTTTATTTAAAATGTTTTTTTTGTTTCGTTAGTCAAAAAAAAGTGTCGAAAAAAATGGGTTAGGGGGAACCCCCCACCCATTTAAAAAATAATTTAAAAAAAACATTCGAAAATTATTTTTTTTCAGCATTTTTGTGTGGAAAGAAATGGCATTTTGAAAATGTGACATTCGAAAATGTCACTACAAATCGTATTAATAGTTTAACATCTGCCACTGCGTGTACAACCAAATGACGCCATTTCAGAATAAATTTTGTCTTTGTAAGAAAAGACATGGCTACCCAGTGTACTCAGAACCGTAGGGGACTGAAATGCAAGTATGCACTTCCTAAACAAGGCGATAACTTGCCATGGATTTCGTGCATGCTAGGAGATCAGCCCCAGTTCGTACAAAATCCATGGAACCGGGACACAATCCGGTAGATATAATAAGCTGCACCAATATTTCCTTTCTAACTTGTGATAACAGGCACAAATGTAAATTTACAGAATATTGCCTGTATCATCTTAGCTTGTGATGTTGAAGTTATTAACTCAGTTTTCAAAATCTCTCTATGGTTCTTTACGTCACCATGGCTTGATAGAACCATACCTAAATATATAAATGGTTGAACACATTCTAGTGTAACACCTCCTAATGATCATATTTTTTTTTTTTCTTAAGTTTAGTCAGTATGTTACACCTCATTACCTTAGTTTTCTGCAGGTTTATAGTAAGGTTTGCTTGGACGCAAGAATCGAGAGCATTCGGTAGCCAACCCTTAGGAGTCTTTGAAATCATCAGCATATAGTAAAGATGTTATGTTCATTCTTGGGGCATCCGTGATAATCTCCCGAAATCCATCACCTAGGTTTGCAATATAGAAATTAAAAAGGGCTGCAGCAAGTGTGCATCCCGGTCTTAACCCTCTAAATGTTGCTATAGGGGCAGATAGTTGGCCATCTGATGTAAGCCTCAACTGGATAGTATTTCTATGGTGCAGATCTCGAATCAGGGAGACAATATGAGGCTTCCGAATTAAATATCTGCCTCGAAAATGAATCAAAGACCGCCGTCAGGTCCACGAAGATTAAATAGAGAGGCTGTTTGACTTTCGCATGATGCAAGAGTTAACAGATGTACCCATCCCTGTGATAAAACCCTTTTGAAACTGGTCTCTTTGCAGATTTTCAATGGACCATTGTGTAAAATCTCTCAAGATAAATCTCTAATTTTTCCTGGAGCGTCGAGCAACGCAATTGGGCGATAATTAGCTGCATATCCCTGGTCAACCCTCTTAAAAATCTGGACTATCACAGAGTGGTGCCAAGTACATGGTACCGCATTTATTTGTATTACTTGTTTGAAAATGTTATACAAAATACTTGCCCAGAGAACCGGATGTTTCTTAAACATCCGATTACTCAAGCCATCAGGGCCTGGAGCACGAGAGTTGCTCAATTTACAAATGCACTCCAGGATCTCCTGTTCTGTGATATTCAGTCCAAAGTAATTAGAGGATTCAATGACAATTTAATTTCCACATGAAGGAGGAAGGGCATACATTTCTGAATAAAACTCCACCCATTGTGTCTCGTTTACCCCATTAATTTGGACAGGATTTTGGGACACATGATTTGCTAAGTTTATTAGCGTCCATATTTGGGGCCGAATTTTTCTTTTTATAGCATGAAGCGTCGTTCCCCCCCCCCCCATCTGCCTGAAGTGATTGGGCTTGATGCTCACGTTGCCAATTTTGGTATTTACATTGGGCCGCCTTAATTGCCTCTTTTTTATTTGGTATTTTAGATTTCACAATAGCTCTTTTGGTGGATCTAAGCCAGCATTTCATCGTGCAAACCTCTGGACTAAATTCATGCCTAGGCTTAAAGCCTGTACATCTAACTACTTTATTGTGAACTTGATATAGATGGAGAAAATGTATGTGTTGGAGCGTCAGTCCCACCAGGTGTAAAGGATTTCATTATGTTATTTTCAAGGGATCTTAGAGTGACTTGATTCCAAGAGAACCGTGACTGCGCATTTTTTACAATCAGAGCGTGTTGATTTGGCAGTTCGTTATTAACGCATGGAATCTGATCTTCCTGCCAGTATAACACCAACAATTCATGGTCACTAGTCTTGTTTTTCCACAGCAAATTTTGCTTTATTAAAATGTGTTCCGGTCAATGAAAACCTAATCAATCATTGAGGCGCTCACAGGTATTTTGGGCAGGTATATCACCTGGCAGCAATCCATTAAACATTAGATAATTTCTATCTTCCATTATGGTCAACCATTTCCTACTAGTGATGGTTTTAGTTCTATTATGCGCTGAAAGAAGATGCATATTTAGATCACCAGCGATTATAGTTCTTGTAATATCAGGTGTCATCGCTATACTATTTAATAGCTGGACAAACTCAGCCAAGAGCTTTTTATCCGTTATCCCCACTGGGTTTCGGTACACATTTATGATGGCTATTGTGTCACCTGGTCGTGTAACTCTAACCATTAGCAGATGCAGATTTGGGGCTTCCCATAAGGAGATCTTCCAATCTTTATGGTTTTTGATGGCAACTAAATGTCCTGCAGAAGGCTGGCCACGTGATGAAGTTTTGGCCGCATGTAATACTATAGAGTGATCGTCCCACGTAGGTGTTTCAGTTAGCCACGTTTCCTGAAGTAGTACTATATTGTAAGCTCCAAGAAAAATAGCACTGGGACCAACCAAATGTGTGAAACCGCATGTATTCCAGCTGGCAACTGGGATTACAGCGGGATGGTTCCCTTGTAAAGGTTAGGACTGTGGTGTCCACTCTATATGGTGAGGCTTATATCTTGGCACCTGATCTTTTCCCTTGTGAAAGCCACTTTGTTTCAATAGGTCTAGATTTTTCAATACGGCCAATCGGAGCAGTCTTCTGCTCTCCTTGTTCGTCTTCTAATTCACATGGTGTAGGGTCAAGTGCCAAAAGAAAGCCCATCTCAAATAGCTCCATACGAGCCGGCTAGCCAAAAAGCATTCCTTACAAGGTTGGCTTGCAGGAGTATCAAAAAGAGGAGTTAGAGTCAAAAGCTACCCTTGTCATTAACACAAGAGGCGGTCACATTTGTGTTAGCAGTGAAGCTAGATTAAAATATAATAGCTCATAAGGATCACCAGGAACAGAATATCTTAAAACAAACTTTAATTTAACAATAGACACATTTACACAACTAGACATGTGGCACGTGGGGTATGCATAACACAGAACAGTATAATATGCATAAAGGTGGGTTAGTAGGTAGAACAAGTGACTGTTATTTTGACTGTTATTTCATGTATTGCTAAATCAAGTAGCAATACGCAAAACATTAGGGACTACCTGCCCAGGTAGAACTAATCGCACCTCTGCAGGCTCATTATGCATTACTTTTGCTTTGTCTAGGTTGAGACCTGGCGTCTGCAGCAAACTTCCTTACCTCAAAATTATACGCTTGTTGATCATTCACTCGACTGCTTGCTAGTTATCGCTGTCAAGTTTCCCAGTAACTATACCAGACCGCTATAATGGAGAGACCAACACGGGTACTCTAAGAGTTCCGTCGGTCTCACACTGATCATTGTTGCATTTTTGAATTCTTACAGGACTGGTCTGTTGTAAATTAACATTTTTCGATAGATTTATCTATTTGTATTTTTAGAACACTGAGAATTAATGCATTTGTTGTTGCGACTACGTCATGTACCAGTGCGGCAGGCATCTGTGTTTGAGCATCGCCAACCTGAGAACCAGCATCAACCTTTAGTACATTGACCCCACTACCTACCTCCACAATAGCATTTACCATGTCATTAAGGGGAGAATAACTGCTCCCTGGCATTTTAATTCCTCCCTCGGAGGCCAGGCTCTGACAGGTATTCAGAGACTTTGTTTCTAACCCTGCCACACGATACATCGGAGCAGATCTCATCTTCAACCCGATTCTCGGTACAAATTGCTTGATACCGCCTCTAGCCCCCTTTAAAGAAGCACTCTGGTTTTTACTTTTCTTTTTCGGCGGGCTATTACGTTTTTCTTAGGGAGGTTGTCAAACAAGTTGTAGGTTGGAACCGGGATTGATGCTTCATCATCAGTGATAATCGTGCCTTTCTCAGCACCTCTCAAGGAGGAGGAACTTAAGGCAACCTGTGATACTTCAGTGTAATTTATGACCACAGGAATCGCGAGAGGAGAGCCAGCAGATTTTGTTCTGGCGGCATTAGGACCTTTCAGGGTGGGGGTGTACTTAGGGTAACCTGCGGCACTTCAAAATCAGGTACAACCATAGGAATCCTTGGTAGAGCCCTCACACACTCTCATAGCATTATGGCCATTATCGATCTTAGTTTCAAGTTTAAGATTCTTCACATACTGTACACTATCACCAAATACCAAATTTTCAGATTTTGACCCTTTCATAAGCTCTTGCATCCACAGAGCTAGTTGGTCAATCTGCAGATTGGGTTTAGATATTTTTGCATCAAGGAAATCAAAGAGTTTCGTAAGTGAAACTATTTTCATACGCAGTGCACTAAGCGCGATTCCCAATAGGTCAGTTTGTGATCGTAACGGGGATGCATCTCTCATGGTTCTTTCAGGTATCGTTCTTTCTTCGCTTATCATCCCGGTCGGAACTGATCCTCCCTGTATCGCAATTCCAAAGAGACTTGGGGAGGAATGATACAAGCTATTTAGCTCTGTCATTTAGCGACAATGAGGCAATAATCAATATAATTTCTACAAAAGGACGGACAGTCAATCACTCAAGTTTTGAATGGTCGAGATGGACGTGCTGATTTCTGGGATTCCTTTATCCAGTTCAGTAAAAATGTCCGATTGGCACGCCCTAATCTGAGTGTCAGTGATAGATTTGTTACTTGAGGGGGCGGGGGAGTTGGGGGGGGTGGGGGGGAAGGCGAACTGTTGTGGGTCTGCAAGTTTCATCATTACCACAGATAATAAAAGGCAAGGTTTGCAGAACTCTCCAATATCGATTTGTTTTGTCAGACATGAAACGGTCTATGCCAGTCATTTTCCGTTTAATGTCAATAACCGGTGACTGTTTCACCAGGGTTCATTTAAGCACTACTGAAGTGCTGTTAAGTTTCAGCTGGTTAGGCATTCCTGATTTAAGGGAATAAATCGCACGGTTCATCGACATGAAAGACCCAACGTGTTGTCCCGGGTTTCCATAAATGCCATTTTAACAAATAAATACTGCGCTGCTCACGCAGTTAAGTTCAACTAATCGTTAGTGCCAGAACGGTACACTTGTCAGGGGTGCGGTCGCTCAAAGAGATAAAACTCGGCAGTCGCCCCCAGACTCACTTAAACGACTAGACTTGTGTTATCAGTTTCTCATTACTTCTCACTCTTTGTGTCGCTCAAAGGGCTATACCCCAACAGTCGCGACAAGGGGTGACGATATAGCAGGGCAAAGCCGTACACCAGCATAAAAGTCCATAGAAATGAAAAGGCTCACAGTCATGTGTTCTTTGGCAGATCAGATATTTTCTTCACTTGTTAAATATAAACAAACAAGACTTACCTGATCTTGGGGGGGGGTATTACCACCCCTCTTCCCAGACACCAGACACACTGTTCGTGCAGCGCTCCGTGCATGAGCAGTGTATTTAAGGGGAGTGTCACAGATTTTAGATGGAGATGGAAGTAGGACTGGTCCAAGGCTCCTGGGCAAACAGCAATACCACGTTGTAGGAGCAGCAAAATCCAAAGTCTCGACTCCACACCTCCACCAGACACTGCTCGCACACCGTCTTATCAGTCAACTCCCAGGGAGACATACGGAGTTAGATCGACAATGGGGCCCAGGATGGGGACTTACTGGGAAAGAGGTTGGTGAAACAGAGCAGGGGGATGGGTGTGGGTGGGGAGGCGGGGGGGGGGGGTGGGGGAGATTTCCTTCAAAATGTACATCTCATTTAGGTCTTGAAATGTCATGAGAAGCAAAGACTCACTGACAAAAGTATTGTTAAAATCAGGTTAGCATTTTGCTGAGAAAACTCACCAGTGACAGACCAGTAGGCTGCGGCCGTTCTGGCACACTAGCATTCCTATATACGTCACCTACGCTGGCAGTGGTACGCTGAGTATCAATTCTGCTAAGAAGAAACAAAAAGGACATATCACATCAAATACCTATACACTTTGAAATGGTTCTCACATGCAGAACAATCGCAACTGAAAATATGCAGACCAACATGAAATGTCTAATGTTCTGCAATGCATAATCCTACAGACCACATTAACCTAGGAGCAGAAAAAAAATAATACTTCGATTGAGAACACTCATGGGTGAAAATCGACATCACCATTCTGTGCTTATGGAAGTGTGTGAAGCACATGAAAGGAGGCACTCCATTAACCCACACTTCCCATTCAGGCTGCTAAGACGAATAAATAGTCTGTTTTCCAACATTGACATTGATGACCCACTGAGCCCTGTGTCGATAATAGACCACTGGTAAATAAACTTAACTTCTTTTACTTGGGGAACAACACATGTACGAGTGTTAGGACAGAATTCCATTTTGGGGTTAATTCTGTCCCCATTTTGAGAAACCCCTAAACATTTTGCTTTTTCCTGTTCATTTTGTCTCTGACATTGTTGTAGTCGGAGGGTCCTTGTTAGGGAGAATTCTCAGAAATGTGCTAATTCCCCTTCTACCTTAGAGACCCCCAGCTCTTTTGCTGGACTTCAGGACTTAATTTCTAACCTGAAGAGGAAGCCCTTTTTCTCACCCTCTCATGTATTTCTATTGTGATTTAGACCCTGTGTTTCTGTCAGGCAAAGTTTGAATGCAGTACCCTCTGGGAACACTACAAACTATGACTACAGGTATAGGCAACCCAGCCTTTGGTATAAGCTTGTACTACACAGTTTTGGTAGCGTGTTGAGCAGCCAAGTTTATCTCAAGAGGAGAAACATGAGCAGTAGTGGAGTTACAAAGATTCACATTTACAGGTATTCAAATAAACTCTTAAACTCAGATTTCTTGCATAAACAATTATTAATTTATCAGTTCTAAAGCCTTCTTTAGAAGGGAGCAATATAATAGTAACACACAAATACACTTCAATACTGTACACTCTTAGTTTCTGAATCAGACAAGACCCTTTTGGGATGGCCCAGAGACACAACCTACACCTGTCAGTCCAGAAAAACCAAACACCCCTTTAGGGTCCGGAAATGAATGATAATTGGTTGGCCGAAGACCAACCGCCTCATTTACAGTGTTAAGAATATATATTCATTAGTGATTGTGTAGCTATTAGTTCAACTAGAGTGAGGCCATTTTAAGATGACCCGAATCGCCATTTTGTTTTCTCGCTCTGCTCGCTCGAACGTTGCCACTTTGCCCCATGTAAAAGTGCTTTGCTGTAGATATTATTTTGCTTCAATGGTCCAAGGCTAAGAAACATGTTGAAACATTACACTGGAGAGCCAGACAGAAATGCCCGATTCCCTCCCTCACATATCCTTGAAGACAGGGAGCAAGGCATTTAATCAGTACCAAATGCCAGCGAGTCTCCTGAAAGAATAGCAATTTACGAAACTAGCCTTTAAAGAGTTGAATTATGCTCTTCTTTACGGCCCCCCTTTCTGAGCCCAGTGAGGCACCGGAGAGCGGGCTGACCTCTAGAGCGAGAATCGAAAGAGATAGTGAGGTCTGGTATGTGCCAGTCTCCTACGCGCAGCTTGCCCATGAAAAACAAACGCTGTGTTCTCGCAAATAAAGAATGGTGTCTGTAAAATTGAAGATTGCAAACCGTTACTAAATATGGTGTTCTAAGGTGTCATATTTATCACACTGGTCAATCCTCAACTCTAATTCAAAGGGAAATGAATTGGGGGTGGCATCAAATGTGTCATACTGTGTCATTGCTGATTGTAAGGTGCTCGGTTTGTATATATGTAACTGATGTACGTTTCACACTCTTGCGTTCCCCGAGATCAGTTAGACACACGTCACGGGGCGTGGGACCATTTGGCCAACTGGGACTTCTTTGTATTACAATAAACCCTAGATTTTGGGAACGGAACCTCGTGTCTGGCGTATCTATTCGAGTGTGGTGACTGTGCCCTGTTGCCACATCCGAGGGTCCCTCAGGGGTCCCTTCAAGATGGTGCCCGAATAGGGACCCTCCCCTACTTGTTCCATCGTGTATGTTGCAAAATAAGGAAGGTGGTAAGAACGGCGAGGACGGGAGTGATCGAGCCGGGATCGAGAGGTGTACGGGGCGCCCCTGCGAAAAGTGATGAGACTCCTTTGCAGATCTGCACACCGCTGATCCCTGATCGATGTCCCTGGCCAGCGAACGAGGCGAGGGTCCCGAAACGAGGCATAGCCGAGATACGCAGACACAACGTCATTGGTTGCATCAGTATATGGACGAATTGTGTCTTGAAAAGACCAACTGACTAATCTGGTGAGTCGTGCCACGATTCGTAAGTGATCCTGATATTGGTTGAGAGTTGATTTTGCAAAATCAAACACCCAGAGTAAGTTTGATTAGCCAAGGGAAAGGTTAAAACATGCCTGGGGTATTGTCCACCTTAGCGGGATTGTTCCACTGCGGCGAACAATCTTTGGAAACTGGCCAAGAAGCACCACCGGGACGAACGCCGGCTTATGATATGTACATAAAGTATGGTATGGGAGCGATAATGTTTTGTGAAACTTGGCATAAGCAAACCAGAAAACAGGAAAATCTTCAGTGGCCGAGGGATGGGAGTTTTGAGATGGGACGTATAGATAACCTGGAAAATGTGTTGATAAGTAAGAGCACGCCCTGGGGCACTTGATATCCTTAGGGACTGGAGGAGGGAAGCAATGCTCCGATTTAGAAGTAGAGAAACATGCGCGCAGGCACAAGTCAAAGGTGGAGAAAGCTGAGGAGAAGGAGGAGGGAGTAATAGCTTAAGAAAGACAAGACGGCGCAATAAATTAAACATAGAAAAAATATATCCACAAAGAGAGCTACACTCAGAGGAATTCATAAACAAAATTTTAACTGAAAGAAAACGGGGCCCGAGGAGTGAAACTAAACAGATTACGTCAGTAGCTGCCGCTCAACCGCCTCCCGTTGCTCAGCCCCTCCCAATCCCAGCAAAGCCACAGGCTACATCAGACACTTCACTGCCCACTAGCTAGCCAGCCAGCCCCGAGTGTTTCGCAATTACCACAGCCCCAGCAGACATATCCCACTCACTGCCCCCTCCGCACCTCCCGATCAAGAGGGTGCCACTGTTCCGACCGCCCCTCCCATGAGTGGAATTGAGCAGAATGAATGTACGAGAGTAACTCGCAGCGCGATCAGTAAGGAGAGAAGGCGTGAGTTGCAAGAACAGGCAGAAATGTATATAGACCATAATGATGGGGTATCCACGCTAGCGTCCCTATATGACTTCAGAAGGAGCAACGAAAGACAGGTATTGTTGGAATGCATGGGGGAATATTTGTCGGGACAATGGAAAAAGTTAATTGGGAAGTTACCACCGCAACGATTGTCGGATATGAATGCATTATCCCGTTGTAGAGGGAGAGATGAAGAAATAGAAGAGCATGTGAAACAATTGTTTGAAATAAAGAATTCATTGGATGAAGAGTATTCTGAAGTACTCACCACACCAGGAAATAGGAGAAAGAATATTGAGAGAGGCAGGAAGAAAGCGTCAGGACTGTATATGCAGAGATCTTTGCCGCCCTGGGACAGATAGGTGATGGACAAAGATTGCAGGTGTGGGTGCGGGAAACGATGAGATGGATGTCAAGCCCTAGGACTTCGGTAGGGGAGATAAATGAGATATGTAAGGAGTACCCTTTGCAAATAAGAATAGAAGCTCTGCGGATGATAGTAGGGGTGTTACTCCAGCAGGTAGCAGGACAACGGGGGAAGGGGAAATGCACAGAGTAGGGGACATTTGAATATGCATGGAGGGACATTTGAATATGCATGGAGGGCCTTTGGGATTAAACCAATGTGCATACTGCAGAGAGGAAGGACACTGGCGGGCACAATGTCCGCATTTGCAAAATAGAGGTGGATATAGTCAGAGAAGGCCTCACAGAGGGCACATGGGAACAAATGGTCACAACAAATCATATGCAGCAGCACCAAAATAATTATGGGAATGGTGCACAGAATAAAGGCCAGGCTCCAAATCAAACTACTCAAAGTCAAAATCAGCAGGGTGTACAAACGGGAAGTAGAGGGAGAGGGGGGAACATTTTTGATAATCATAACAGTGGAGACTACACATCGGATGATGTGTTACCCCAATAGGACAGCCCAGGACAGGGGTCGGAACCAGTGTCAATTCCCATGAATCAGAAAGGACCCTACGTAGAGATGAAAATCGGGAATGAAGAGCATAGATTCCTCGTAGACACGGGGGCACAAAAGTGCTCGATAGATCATCATCTGGTTCCAGACATACCTCTGTCAGGGCGACAGAATATTTCAGTAGGGTTCGCAGGTACCCCAGTAATAAACCCAGAGTCCAAATCAGTAGCAGTGACAATAGGGCCTTTTACTGAACATTGTCCATTTCTTTTAACAGAGCATTGTGGGGAAAATTTTAGGATTGAATCTATTGAAAAAACTAAGCGCAGTTATTCATTGTACACCAGATGGGGTATTTTTCACTATTTCTCCCCAGACTATGCAGACTTCTGAATTTGTGACAGAACCTTTATCAGGGGAATTGAGTAAGGTACCAGCTTGCATTTGGGCCGTGAATGACAATGATGTGGGATGCTTGAAAATAGAGTCAGTAAAAATGACATTAAAATAAGGAATAATGCTACCACGTATTCCGCAGTATAAAATTTCAGCAGAAGGAGAAAAAGGATTGAAAAGCATTGTTTCTGATTTGGTGAAGTTGGGAGTGATTGAAGAGATTACAGGTAGTGTATGTAACAGTCCCATTCTCCCCGTGTACAAGAAAGGGGGTACCGTACTGTTTCATAATTGATCTCCATGCACTGAACAAAGTGGTAGACCCCCAATAGTGCCAGATGTCACTACGATTTTGACAATGATCCCTGCGTCAGCAGAATACTTTAGTGTTATCAATTTAAAAAACACTTTCTTCAGCATTCCAATACACAAAGAAAGCAGGTATGTATTTGCTTTCACTCTAGGAGGACGATCATTCACATTTACACGCATTCCACAAGGCTATACTAAAAGCCCGAGCATATACAGTAG
Source organism: Ambystoma mexicanum (assembly GCF_040938575.1). NCBI lineage: Eukaryota > Metazoa > Chordata > Amphibia > Caudata > Ambystomatidae > Ambystoma > Ambystoma mexicanum. The sequence goes on from NC_090937.1 coordinate 775,843,831, forward strand.
AGCATTGAAAGAACAGCTGGACATGTTAGAATTACCAGCAGACTGTGTGTTGCTACAATACATTGACGATTTACTAATCGCTGCCGACACGGAAGAGATATGCAAGGAAGGTACTGTTCTATTATTGACTCATCTAGCTACGCATGGCCATAAAGCGAGCTTAAAGAAATCCCAGTACTGTCAGAAAGAAGAACAAGTTACTTTCTTACCTGGTAACGTTCTTTCGATGGGATGGTCCGACGACGTATTCCATATCTATGACATGTAATCACCACAGCTGTGCTGCTTCGGAAACTTTTTTCGGCATCTGCGACCTGCGTCGATGACGTCGATGCGCCGTCGTCGAGGGCCTCCTCCGACGTCCGACGTCATCCGATATGATAAGTAGGACGCACGACGCCCGTAGCCTCAGTTGTAGTTTTTTCCCCCAGAACGTGTGACACTAGTCAACTGCCAGTCAGACACAAAGCCTTGCGGAACGTAAGCTGCAATCACAAAAGAAATTCTGCAGCGGGGAAGGCAGGGCGGGAGCGATATGGAATACGTCGTCGGACCATCCCATCGAAAGAACGTTACCAGGTAAGAAAGTAACTTGTTCTTCGAGGGGATTGGGTCCTCCGACGTATACCATATCTATGACAGACTCCCAAAGCAGTACCAGAGCAAGGAGGAGGGAAAGAATTTAGAATCAAAATTTAGAATAGCCAATCAAATAGCAGAGCAAAGGACCGCCTTGCCAAAGGCCAGATCCTGTGCTCGGATGGAATCGAGGGAATAGTGACGTACAAATGTATGTACTGAAGCCCAGGTGGCTGCATCACAGATGTTGCGAATAGGAACACCCCTCTGCAGGGCAGTAGACGCAGCCATACCCCTGATAGAATGGGCCCGCAAGCCAGCCGGTGGGTCCTTACCCGCCAAGCGGTAGCACTCCGAGATGGCCAAAATAATCCAGCGAGACAAAGTCTGTTTCGTCACAGCTTGCCCCAAACGCTTTCCAGCGTAACCAATAAAGAGTTGATCGTCCACTCTGACCCGGGACATGCGTGAAACATAAAAGCTTAAAGCTCTCCTAGGATCAAGCCTGTGGAGCCTCTCCTCTTCCTTACCAGGATGCGGAGGAGGATAGAATGCCGGAAGAACAACCTTCTGGGCCAAATGAAATTTCGTCACTACCTTCGGAAGAAAAGAAGGACGAACTCTAAGGACAACCCTGTCCTTGTGAAATACAGTGAAGGGTGGCTTAACTGAAAGTGCCTGTAACTCACTCACTCTGCGAGCGGAAGTAACCGCAACTAAAAACACAGTTTGCAGAGTTAACAGCCTCAAAGGGCAAGAATGTAAAGGCTCAAACGGAGCACCCATAAGAAACTTAAGAACAAGGTTTAAATCCCAACCGGGCACCAGGAAAGGTGACGGAGGAAACACATTAGTGAGCCCTTTCAGAAACTGTGAAATTAAAGGGATTTTAAAGTAAGAACACTCTTCAGACGAGCGCTTAAAGATGGACAGCGCCGCCAGGTAACCTTTAATGGTACCCACTTGCAAGCCCCTGTGGGCCAAAGAAAGTAAAAAGGACAGAACCATGGTGATGTCACATGCAAAAGGATCCACATTCTGAACTCTGCACCAGTCGCAGAACTTACGCCAACGGTACAGAGACTTTGTTGCTGGCCTTCGGGCCGAAAGCAACACCTCCATCACGTCTTCAGGGAGGTCCCAATCCCTATACCTCAACCTTTCAGAAGCCAAGCGTGAAGGTTGAGGGATCTGACCTCTGGATGGAGAACCTGACCCCCCTCCTGTGAGAGCAGATCGTCTCGGTAGGGAAGACGACGCGGAGGGCAGATGGACAAGTCGAGAAGGTCCGGGTACCACGTCCTCCGAGCCCACGCCGGAGCAATGAGGATCATCCGGGAACCGAACTTCCATAACCTCCGCAGCACTTGCGGGATGACGGGGACTGGAGGAAAGGCGTACAGCAGCGGGAATGACCACTCCACCACAAACACGTCTCCTAAGGCTCCTTTTGGAGGAAATTCCCGCGAGCAAAACCTTTCGCACTTCCGGTTGACACTGGAGGCGAAGAGATCCACTTGAGGGGTCCCCCAAAGGGCGAAGATCTCCAGGAGAATCTCCTGAGCCAACTCCCACTCGTGAGAGATCGTGCTCTGCCTGCTCAGAGCGTCCGCCGTCACGTTTTCGTCTCCGGCCAGATGAACTGCCGAGATCGAAACTTCCTGCTGGATGGCCCAGAACTCGAGCTGCATCGCCTCCCTGCACAGAGGAAGTGACCCTGCCCCCCCCCTTTTTGTTGAGGTAGTGCATGGCCACTGTGTTGTCCGTCAGGATCAGGACACTCTTTCCCCGCACAGTCGGCAGAAAAGCCTTCAGGGCTAGCCTGACGGCCCTCAGCTCCAATAGATTGATATGGAGTCTGGACTCCGACGGAGACCAAGGACCGCTGACTGTCAGCCCGTTGGCATGAGCTCCCCAACCCGTGAGGGATGCATCCGTCACGATCGTCACCTCTGGCCAGGGAAGCCAAAATGGAGCCCCCTTCATCAAGTTGCCTTCGACGGCCCACCACAGAAGGTCCCGGGCGACCGAGGGCGGCACCTGAACCGGGTCCGACATCCTGCCGGAGGACTGCGACCATTGCGTCTTGAGCGCCCACTGCAAAGATCTCATCCGCAGGCGAGCCTCTGGCACCAGAAGAATGCAGGATGCCATGAGGCCGAGCAACCTCAAGAACTCGAACGCTGGGAGCGTCTGGGCATGCTGAAACTTGTGCACCATCTGCTGAATGTGAAGAGCCCTCACCTGGGGAGGAAAACACTGCCCCAGGGAAGTGTCGAGCACTGCTCCGATGTACTGGAGCCGCTGTGTTGGCGTCAAATGGGACTTCTTTAAATTGAGGGAGAAGCCCAGCCTGTGAAGGGAGTGGCAGGTGACGGACAGATGATCCAGGACTTGCTCGGGAGAGCTCCCCCTGATCAACCAATCGTCCAGGTAGGGGTAGACGTGAATCCCCCCTTGCCTGAGATGCGCTGCCACCACCACGAGCTTGGTGAAAACCCTCGGGGCGGAGGTCAATCCGAACGGCAGGACCCGAAACTGAAAGTGCAAGTCGCCAACCGCGAACCTCAGGTACTTCTTGTGCTTGGGATGGATCGGCACATGGAAGTAAGCATCCTTGAGGTCGAGTGACACCAACCAGTCCTGAAGCTGAAGGGCCTGGAGGACTTGAGAGAGAGTAACCATCTTGAACTTGTCCTTCCCGAGGAGTTTGTTCAAACCGCGCAAGTCCATGATGGGTCTCAATCCCCAGTCTTTCTTCGAAATCAAAAAATAAGGGGAATACCAACCCTTATTCCTCTCCGCTACAGGCACCAGTTCTATGGCGCCTTTCCCCAGCAAGGCTTGAAGTTCCTGCGCAAGGAGCGGATCCGGACTCTGCAAAGAGAGGTTCCCCGGTGGATTGTCGCGAGGCCTGTGCCGAAAGGGAAGACAGTAGCCGTGGGTTATGATCTCCAGAACCCAGACATCTGAAGTAATGGCTTGCCACTCTACAAGATGCTGCGCCAGCCTTCCCCCAACCGGCGAACCATGGGACATGGCCTCATGACTGAATGGGAGCGGCTGCGGCGTTACCTGAGGGCAAAGAGGCAACTGCCCGAGCGGCCTTGGCACCACGGGTACCCTGTCGTCCACCTCTGGTACCCCTGCGTTGGCCTCTTTGACTGCCAGCTCCTCTCGCTTTACTGAAGGACGAGTAATAGCGAAAGGAAACACCCCTCCACTGCTGTCCCCTAGGACGAAAAGGCGGAGGTTGGCGAACTGCAGCGCCCAACGACTTCGCTGCAGCTTTCGAGGTCTGCAACCTCTCAAGGCTCTCGTCAGCCTTGCTGCCAAAAAGGTGTTCACCGTCAAAGGGCATGTTGAGCAGCCGAGACTGCACATCAGGAGCAAACCCCGACTTCCACAACCATGCAAACCTGCGTATCACGGTGCTCGCCGCCATGGACCTACTGACGCATTCAGCTAAGTCCAAACCCGACTGAACGGACTCACATGGCATCCTTACCATCCTGGACCATAGCAAGGAAACCATCCCGTTCGTCCCCTTCGGGAATATGTTCAGCCGTTAACGCAACACAGTTCCACAGAGTGTGTGTGAAACGAGACAAGGCACAAATGGAGTTGGCCGCCTGAAGCGCCATACCACCAGAAGAAAACACTTTCTTCGCCCAGCCATCAAAACTTTGTCGTCCCTATCAGGAGGGATGGTAGGGTACGACGCCTGCTTTGCCGGGGCCGTGGCCGCCTGCACCACCAAACTCTCCGGAGTCGGGTGCCTGGTCAAGTAGCAGGGGTCGCTACTGGCTGGACGGTATTTTCGCGACAAGGATCTGCCCACCGCCGGGAGACTCTCCGGAGCAGTCCAAGCCGCCGCCACCCTTCTCTGTAAAGCCATATGGAACGGCAGTACCGGATCAGTTGGGGGACCAACATCAAGGATGTCCGTCAGATCATCCTGCACAAACTCCCCTGGGGGAGCAGACCATCCCAAGTACTCAAACCCTAGCCATAAGGCGCCGGTACGAGGAATCGGCATGAGAGCCAGGCTCAGGCCTACAAAACTCCACCTCCAGAGAGGTGTCCAGTCCACTGGCATCATGCAGTGACTGTCTCAAATCGTCAAACTGATTATGGCCAGAGACAATTTCATCTGGAACCTGACTAGGAACCAGGCCATCAGAATCCTCATCCGCCTCTGAAATATAGTCCAGGTGGCGAAAAGAAGGCACCCTTGAGTGCTTGCTCTTAACCAGAGCCTTCCTAGGGGGTTCTCCCGTGCCATGGGGTACCTCCGACACGAAAGGCGTCGATGGCGTCGAGAGAACCGGCATCGGCGCCGAGAGGATCGGCGTCGAGGAAATCGGCGTCGACGTCAGACGCAGCGCCTCCAGCATCGGCAGCGTCGACACAGCCCTCGAAGCCGGAGCGTGTCCCTCGACGACCTGAGCATCGACGGCTTCGACGACTTGCTCGGAGCCGGAGCCTCGAGAAAGCCTGTCGACGCCCTCGACGCCTCAGACGTCGATGTCTTCCTCGAAGACCTCACAGGTGCACACGGTCTCGAACGCGTCGAGGACCAGGACCTGGAACGGGTACGTCGAGAACGAGTCTCCTTGTCCGAACGGGACCTCTCCCGTGACTCGTGCCGACCACTCTTGCGAGCGGTGTCTCTCAACCTCTCACGACCGACCCCACTCGGGGGCGCGGATGGCTTAGTACCCTGCGACTCAAGAATCGCCAGCATTTTCTTCCCGAAGGAAACCCATTCCTCCGGCGTCGCACGGCTGGTGGGGTAAGCGTCGTGCCGGGAAGAGTCCTCCGAAGAGGACCTGGAAGACGACCGGTGTCGGCGCTTCCGAGAATGCCTCGAAGAGGCTGAGGAGTGGCGAGACCGACTCCTAGAAGGAGACCCACGAGACTTCCGACGATGACGCGGAGAGTCACCCCTCGAATCATCCGTCGAAAGCCCCGCAGACTTCGACTTCCTGGGCTTGGACACCCGACCTACCAACAACTTCTTCTTACGTTCGCGTAAGGCTTTGGACGTGAGCGACTGGCAGTCGATACAGTCATCCGTTTCGTGGGCCTCCCCGAGGCACCAGAGGCAGGCGTCGTGCGAGTCCGTCACCGACATCTTGGACCCACACTCCCCGCACTTCTTGAAACCCGGACGCGGGGTCGAAGACGAAGTAGAAGACATCTTCACACAAAGGATTTCCACAAAACGAACAGGTTCGAAGAACCGAGAAGAACAGAACTCTAAAGAGTCGAGGCGTGAACCGAGAATCACGAAACACGTTCGCGAAAAAAACAGAACTGAGGCTACGGGCGTTGTGCGTCCTACTTATCACATCGGATGCCGTCTGACGTCGGAGGAGGCCCTCGACGACGGCGCATCGACGTCATCGACGCAGACGCCGAAAAAAGTTTCCGAAGCAGCACAGCTGTGGTGATTACATGTCATAGATATGGAATACGTCGGAGGACCCAATCCCCTCGAAGTAGCTTATTTGGGTTACCTACTTTCAAAGGAAGGGAGAAGATTAACGCCAGAGAGGATAAAGAGTATTTCTGATATGCCTATTCCAACACAGAAAGGTGTTCTTATTACCGTCAATGGATTATAAACTTTGCTTTAATTGTAAAACCAATGGTGGAATTGACAACAAAAAAAAGAAAAAAAAAAAAAAAAAAAAAAAAAAAAAAAAAAGCTGTGATGCCTTTGCAGTGGAATGAAGAATGTCAGAAAGCATTTGATTCACTAAAAAACCATTTTGAGTTCTGCTTCAGTTTTGGGCACACCGAATTATGAAAAGGTTTTTAGGCTATTTGTGCATGAGAACGAAGGATGCGCGTTGTCTGTCTTAACACAGGAACAAGGTGGAAGAATTAGGCCGTGCAGCTATTTTTCTTCTGCACTGGACCCTGTAGCGCGCGCACTACCACGATGTTTGCGAGCTGTTGCAGCGGCTGCTGCGTCAGTAAAACAAACAGAAGGGATGGTTTTGGGGCACACCTTAATTTTGATGGTGCCATATGCCATAGATGTTCTACTCAATAGAACGCAGACGCAACACCTCACCTCTGCTAGACTGACTAGATATGAAATTGTATTGTTCGTGCCCCACATCCAAATTATGAGGTGTAGTGCTTTGAATCCAGCAGAATTAATGCCAATGCCCGAGGAAAACAGTGGTGGGACTGAATTGCCTCTCCACGATTGCCTAATGGTTACTGAGGAAGAAACAAAAGGGAGAATTGATTTGAGTGACACCACTAAAAGAACCAGAAGGGGAACTGTTTTGTGACGGCTCCTGTTTTAAACTACCTGATTGCACATCAACTACCGCATGTGCTATTATGACATTAAAAAGCGTTGTGGAGAGTAAAATAATTCCTTATAACTGCCCAGGCAGCAGAGATAATTGCCTTAACAAGAGCTTGTGAAATTTCAGAGAACTTGAGCGTAAATATCTATACTGATAGCCAGTACGCCTTTGGCGTAGTCCATAACTTTGGCCGATCATGGGCCGAGAGGGGTTTCTTAACATCACATGGGGCAAGAATTCAACATGGCCCTCCAATTGTGCGATTACTGTCTGCACTTACGTGTCCAAAGCACCTGGCAATAGTGAAATGCGAGGCGCATAAAAAGGTGACATGTAAAGTGGGAGAAGGAAACACATTTGCAGACAAGATTGCGAAACAGACTGCCACTGATTTGAATACAAAAATGTTTACAGTACAATCGGAGGAAGTGCCCTGCATGATAGAAAATGGAATTGCGACTGTTAAAGAAATGCAGGCGGAAGCTACCGCCAACGAAATAGAGGGATGGGCCAAGGGCTCTGCAGAATTGGATTTGGAGGGTTGCTGGGTGGACAAGAAAAGCGGGAATTGGATGTTGCCAAATGCTTATGTAAACGCAATGGTTACAATGGCTCACAGTCCCACACTCATCTGTGCTAAGAAAATAGTCAACATTTAGCCACAGTCTGGGAAAATCCACTCATTAAAAAAAAGAATGCCGAAAGGCTGGTACAAAACTGCATTACATGCCTACAGCCCAATGTGGGAAAGGGAACGGTGACTCCAACAGGAAGTTTTGGACCTCCCTCTATGCCATTCGAAGTGATTCACTTTCACTTCATAGAAATGGAGAGATGCCAAAATCTGAAGTATGTTTTGGTGATCATATGTGCATTCAGCAAATGGGTGGAAGCATATCCATTGAAAGACTGCACAGCCATGAGCACGGCGAAAGTAATGCTAAAAGTATTTCTCTCGCTTTGGTCTGCCCCGTGTCATATGGTCGGACAATGGTCCGCACTTTGTAGGTGCAGTGATACTGCAGATTTGTACAAGATTACAGATCGATAAAAGATTCCATTGTGCGAGACATCCTAGTTCGGCCGGTCTTATTGAACGGCATAACGGAATCTTGAAGTCCAAAATCAGTAAGATCTGTGCAGGCAGCAAACTAAGTTGGGTAGATGCATTACCAATAGCGTTACTGTGTATGCGAACGTCGGTGCAGGCCAGAACTGGACTCTTCCCCCTATGAAATCATAATGTGGAGACCGGCGAATGTGTGATGCGCACCCCAGCCTAGGAGAATGAGAGGTAGAATACCCTGTACTCAGCATTTATTGTAATCTGTTAGTAAAAAAACTGCGTTTGATTCATCAGCAGGTGCAGGAGGCATTACCATGCGGTATACTGGCCCAGGACATGCATTGGAGCCAGGGACCTGGGTATTAGTCAGAAACTACGAACAGAAAACATCACTGGCACCCAGGTGGCGTGGGCTGTATCAAATACTACTGACCACGCAGACAGCGATTCGCGTGGATGGACGCAAGGCGTGGATTTATGCCACGCACGCCAAGAAAGTCCAATCGCCATTCGACACGTCAACTGATCGGGACATAGACCAGAAGGAGGCAGCAGCGGTTCAAGAATGAAAAAGGTCGTTGCCAGTGCTTTGCCAAAGACGTTGCCTGATCGTGAAACAGAGCCTGATGAGATTGCCATAAAAACAGAAGAGCAAAGAGTGCCTCAACGTTGTCCAGCAGATTCTGCATCTCTGCTGGCCGACATCAAGCGCATACCTCTGTGGCGCCCACCATCTTCTGTTGCGCCACAGCCTGCATTGTCGCCTGGGCACCCATCATCTGCCATTGTGCCCCAGGCTGACTCCAAGCTCGAGACCGGAAGTGCACCCGCACTATTTGTTGATCACTGGGTACCAGGAGCAAATCGGTACAACCTGCGGAGCGATCACATTTTCATCTCTTGCTGAATTTCTTGCCTCTGTTTCCTATTTTCGGATGAAGTGGGAACCGGAGGCCTAGAGGAGGGTGGCGTAAGAGTTGTGCAAGTTAGACAGCTCACGAAATGCAACTCCTCGGTGCTAAATCCATGTGTCAGGAACCAGAGTGAACAAGCAGGGCGCACGTGGTACAAAGGCAGCTGCTCTGAAACTATAGGGCAATGTGAAAATGCACGAAGGCCTTGCCAAATGAAAAAGCAATCCAGGCAGATAGCAAACTGGCATAAAAAGATTGTAGACATTGATTGAATTCTGTCAACATCCTGGGAAGCACATGAACAAGAGATATTCACGACGAGCACAGCAGATGAAGGAAGAGAAGAAATGCCAGAACCAGCAAAAGCCCCCTCCTGCACCAATGCTGATAGAGAATTAAACGTAGTACATAGAAAGGCGGAAAAAGGACATGGTAAAAAGAGTTGTATGCTGGGTCTAACCATAGTAATGTGCATAAATGAGTATATTAACCCCAATGCTGACCATATCAGTATTATGGTACCTAGAGGAAATGCACCCTTTTGAAGTACTTTTGCCCATTATGAACATTTCCACAACAGAAAGCCCAGTTCATGCGATTTCCTATACCTTGTCCCCAATGGAAGAAAGACATAGGGAATGATATGGGAACAACACATTGCTCTTAATAATGAATATGACACACTCAATCCTAAGAAAAAACAATTGCTGGGTTTGTGCCCATTTGCCTCAACATGGTGGCAAAGGAATAGGATGGTATGTACAGCCCCTGCCATTGACTTCCGCATGTTATGCATCTCCGAGTGCCCTATATTATGGGAAATGGAACGAAAGTGAAACTGGTCAACTAGATAAAACAAATATGAATGAATTCGAGGAAGTGATTATGAAACCGGTGGGTTGCTCCATATTCCATAAAAGACGATTAATTACACCAGCAATAATGCCACAGTATAGATTGTCTGTACCTCATAAAACTTCTGTGATCACGTTCCACATGAACCCACAGGGAATAAGGATGCGGAACCCCCTTCATAAACAGTGAATTATAACCCTCATTCTGTTTAAAGAAAAAGGGTTCTTTCCAGGTAGGAACATTTACCAGATGCAGGAACATAGCATTCCTTGATAAACAAGTGGATGTGGGAGATCCTGTGTATTTCGTATGTGGAGAAAAAGCATATCCTCGCTTACCTAGGAACTGGGGAGGCACGTGTTATTTAGGTTTCCTGTTTCCTGGGGCGTTCGTTTCAAAAACAGCGGATATAGCCAAGCTGACCAGGTCACGGCCTCGCCGGAATAGTGGGGACGGGTTGATTGCAGAAGACATAGCGAAATCATTTGTACCATTTTGGGGCCAGACGATAAACTCTTCTAACATAAGACTGTTTGGGATATTAGAAGAAACAATAAATGGAATATAGGACTCTCGAGGAAAAAGGAATTAGATTAATGTCCCTGCAAAATAGAATGGCCCTTGATATAATCTTGGTAGATCGCGGTGGAGTTTGCGAAATTGTGGGATCTACGTGTTGCGTATTTGTAAGTGACTCCTCCCCCACGATTTTTGAGGCGATAAGAAAATTGCATGTGTTAAGCTCTGATCTCCACCCCCATGAAGGTGGCTGGGAATTGAACATAAGCTCCCGGTTCTGGGAAGTGTTGCGGTCCTGGCGATGGAAGCCATTTGCAATCCTAGTAGCAATCCTAGGAATATTCGTGACATGTTCTTGTTGCATACATTGTCAATTTTACAAAAATCTTGGGTTGGCAAGGTTTGCTTGTTCTTTTTAATTCTTTTGGTTGACAAGTCTCCTCTGTTAGGCAGAACTGCATGCAGTACCCTCTAGGTCCACCACATACATTTAGGACTACAGGTGTAAGCAAAAACCAAACTTTGGGATAAGTCTGTACTACACAGTTTTGTGGTAGCGAGCTGAGCAGCCAGGCTCATCTCAAGAGGGAATGTGAGCAGTACAAAAGGTTACACAGAGGTCTTGCAATCACAGCGGTTCAAGTAGACACTTCTACTCAAGGTTTCTTGGTAAAACACTTGTTAATTTATTTACACATTCACTAGAAGGAGGCAATTTAATATTATACACAAACACACTTCAATAGCAAACCAATACGTTTCTGAACAAAGTAGGCTCCCCTGAAATCGGAGCAAAATGGCATTTGTTACTTTCAATGGGAGCAAAAAGGCACAAGTTAGCAGAATAGATCACAAATACTTTCTTAGGCAGTGCAAATAGTTATAGTTCACTAGAGGACTCTATTCAGTTCAATAGGCATAGGCCAAAGTCAATGGACTAGTGTCTTGTATAGGTAAGAGCAATTCTTGAAGTAAACGGTAAAGTCTTTGCCAAAGTTCTCAAAAGTAATTTGTACAAAAAAGAATCATATGTTGGGTCACAAGCCGATTAGGCCTGCAAGTTGGGAAAGTTTCATGAACTTTCACCGCGAGAGTGGCATTCCCTCAATCGGGTTGGCACAGTACCTTAGAATGAAACAAAAGATGCAGCTGAAGAAGTTGGTTCCTGACAGTTCCTGCAGATTTCACCGTTCCTGAGCCTCAGTCGTGGGGACAAGAGGGAGGACGTCAGGGGACTCCTGCACTGCACGGTATTGTTAGAAAACGCTGACAAAATGGAGTCACTTCAGTTTGAGTAGCTGTTCTTAAAGCACACAAGCTGTGTCCTTTCCCCTGGTTAATACTAACCAGCTTCGAGAATGGTATCCAGGTGGCTTACGAGTTGATTGGTCCCACCAACTCAAAGGAAGATGTCATCCTTTAAGGGGCTTCTCCGTCGAGATGAACTTGGCAATTCGGACCTGCAGCAGGGCTTCACCGGGCAAACCAATGGTCCAGGAGTTGCAGCAACCGTCCTCTTCCAGCTCGTCGTCGGTTCTTTCGTTCCAGTGGTCGACTCTGCTTTCAGTCTTGGAGACTCGCCTTTTAAACAGTTTCCTCCCATTCATTCTAGCCTAGCTGCCACTCTCCCAGCAGGATGGCTGTCCTTGCCAAACAGTCAGCCAGCCAATCACACCAGAGTGCATTTGGGTCTCCTAGGAGACTTAGCACAGAGAGTTTCGGGCCCCTCCCCCACTTACTGCCCACCGCAGACACTCAAGAGGCGGTCTTCAGTCCTGAAACCGGCCAAAGGCATGGAAACAAAGGAACCAAACCGGGTTTGGTGCGCAGAGACAAACACCAGAAGGACCTTTCCAAAATTAAATGGCAACAAAAGAAGACCAGGACCCGTTTAAACAAAGGGGCTTAAGGCGCCATCTTGAGAAACATGGCTCCTGCGATTTTTAGCTACTGGTGTTCGCGGTCGGGGAAAAGCATGGTAGTTTGTTTTTAAACCACTGCCACCAGCCATTTCGATAAAAAAAGGTAGCATTTGACTGCTACATTAGTTTCTAGACACAGGGCTACTAGGTAACCCCTGCAGTACTCTATAGGAAGATAGTGTGTGCTGGGTCTAGGAATTAAAAAAAAAGACTAGTAAAGTCCATTTTAACCTTACATTCTCTGGGAAACAATAGTTTATCCCAGAGAAGGTATGTAAACCTTTGGGAAGTCTTTAGACATCCCTGTGTTACTGCACTGAGGGTGCTGTGTAACATGAAAATATGGGTATCCGGTAATAAAATCACGGCAAAAATGTCGAATACAAGAATACAAGAGTAAAACATACATCAAAATACATGAGAGTGGGAAAAGGCTCACAATCTTTCCAGGTAAAAAAATCAAGTCCTTAGAAATCCAGCAAAGTTGCTGGGGGTTTCTAAGGTGAAGGGAATGAGCACATTTATGAGAATTCTCCCTAACACACCAAAAGGTGATCGGCCGGCTAGCTGTCTGGCAAGGACAACCACCCTGCTTTGTGATCGACAGCTAGGCTGGAATGAATGGGAGAAACCTGCATAAAAGGCAAGGTTTTTTGGCTTGGAAGGCAGAGTTGACCACTGGACAAAGGAATCTGAATAAGAACTTGGAAGAAACGCCTGCTGCAACTCCTGGACCATTGGTTTGCCCGGTGAAGCCCTGCTGCTGTGCTGAAGCTCCGACTTTGCCTCGACTAAAGAAGCCCTGCAAGGACGACTTCTTCCCTCGAGTAGGTGGGACCAATTAACTCCAAAGTAAGCCCGTCTGGACATCCTCTCGAAGCTGGCTGTATTTCCACTGCTGCTGGAACCGAAGCGCCAGGGAGAGGAACACTAGATGGTGTACGTTACTTTTAAAAATCGGACCCAAGCGCTAGGAAGATCCTCCGGACTTCCCTGATACAGGACTGACCAAGCCTGAGCCACCTCAACAGAGTGCTGGACTGCAGAAGCAAGGAAAGTCTGAAGTGGAATCCGAGAACCGCAGTGTTGCTATTTGCTGTCAGATACGAGGAGCTGAAACACTGAAGAACCGCTGAATTTAAGTTTTTCCATTGCTGCCGCTGACCTTCCCATTGCAGAACAGGAGTCCCCAGACGTCCTCCCTCTTGTCCCCACGACTGGCTCAGGAACAGCAGGATCTGCATAGCTGTACAGTTGCTATAGCTCTGCCCCGCACAAGACTCCCGAGAGTCTACAAACATTTTCCAAAAACTTTGTGCAAGGCTTTTTACCTACGTACAAAAAAGATCTTCAGCTCCACAGGACATTGTTCAATTAACATTGGCTGTCCTCTGACTTTGTGCTTTGGCCTTTTCCCCCAGGAAAGCCCAAATCTACTGAACATTGGAAGGTTTCAAAAGTGCTTACCTGTTTATTAATTATTTGTTAACCTTTGTTTTATTCCTCTATTCTATCTTGTGCACCAACCAAACTCAGTATTGCTCTAAATGCATCCGTGATAAATCAATGTCCACAGTGTCCTAGCTATTTAAGTCACCTGAGGGTATAGGAAGTGTCTGTATGCCATCCCCAATGCGCATCATTGGATTTAGATAAACTAAGTGTGTTTTGCAGTGTAGTATACATTTTTATGTATATTGTTCCCTTCTGAAGAAGGCTTTTACAATTGACTGAAATAAATTAATAATTGTTTTATCAAGAAACCTTGAGTGTAAGTGTTTATTTGAATAACTGCTACTGTGAAACTGTCACAACATTACTGCTCATAGACCCCTCTTGAGATATGCCCGACTGCTTAGCCACACTACCAACCTGTGTAGTTCAGACTTATACCAAAGGTTGGGTGCCTATTGCCAGGAGGTCAGGGTTATTGTAGTGCACCCAGAGGGTACTGCAAACAATCTTGCCTAACAGTCTACTGCTGTAGTCCCCCTGGCACTGCAACCCTTTTTGATGTGCTAACCTATGGTAGTGTATATAGTTCTTAGCACAGGGGTCGTTTTTAAGAATGCTTGTTTGAGTCCTAGGATGATTCTATCACCCTACACTTGTATTTTGGAATAGGCTCATGGCAGCTGTAATGTAGTTTGAACTTCACCAGTCGTGCAGCATGTTTTCCCGCATTACTATCCCAATGCAGCAGTATAGTAGCATTAAGGCCTAATCTGTTTTTTTTAAAGTCTTACTTCTGCCATTTTGTTTTGAGCTATTCCTTGGACTGTGGTGTTTACAAGGCAAGGCCAAAATGGCCTTTGTGCACTATGAGGGGTCAGAAATGAGAGACGGACAAAGTTATAACTTTAACATTTGTCATTTAATTCAAAATAAAAAGGGGGCTGGGATAGATCTGTCCCTTTCCTAACAAGAATGTTCCTACCTAGCAAACTAAGGCTGAAAGAAAATTGATCTTGTGTCCAAATATATCTAACTCTCACACTAACATACAACCAAAACATGTAAGGTAAATGTATCTGTTTCCAGGTCAAAATAAATGTTCCAAAGTTCAAAATTTGAATTCCAACAAAGTAAACCTTGTTTCCAGGGTTTGATTCCCTTCCCCTAAATCAAATCAGGAAGACTTTTGAAAGAGTTCTGTCCGAACAAGATCATATTCAGTTCAATTTCTTTCCTCCAACACATCCCTCAAATTGGCAAAGTAAATGTCTCTTTCCATAGAATACTTGTTCTAAGCCAAGGTAACTGTTTCTTTCACAAAATATTCTTTTCAAGATGTCAAAATTCGTGGAATACTTTTCTCAAGTAACACAAGTGTTTCTTTCAGCAAAGGTTTGCTCACAAGGTCAGAGTAAGAGTTTCCTTCTGTTAGGGGAGTTTTCCTAAAGTCCTACTGGTAGTAAAACTTTAGTAAACTATCCCAGTGCTTTGTAGATCGCCAACTCTTAGTATCAGTCTGTACTAATTCAGGACTTTGGTAGAGTGGCAGAGCAGTTAGGCTCATCTTAAGAGGAATATGTGAGCTGTAGGCGAGTACACTGAACCTTAGTTAGACATGCACATCAAAGAAACTCTTCCACTTATACTTTATATACAATATAGATTGTATATAGACCAGAATCACTTTAAAAATACTATAGACGTTTACACTAGAACACTTTGGAATAATTGAGAATACACTTGAAAGGATGTTAGGTAAGAATTAGTGCAGTCGAACTGGTGAGGACTACACAAGCCTTATCTGCTTGGTATTAGGTAACCCACCTTTTAATATAGGCCTGTACTACACAAGTTGGTAGTGTGACTGAGCTGCCAGGCTCATCTTAAGAGGGGTACAGTGAGCTGTAAAGCTGTACAATTGAAATCAGTACCTACAGGTAGCCAAGTAACACTTACACACTCAGTTATATATAACAAATTTATCATATACACAAGGTTTAAATAAGTGTTAGCACAGAAATGAGATTTCTTCCTAATTCCGTTCAACCTTAGAGAACCCCAGCTCTTTTGCTGGACTTTAGGACTTTTAATTTTTATCCTGGAGTGAGACAGATCTTTTTCTGACTCTTATTTTTTTATCTGATTTGGACTCCGTTTCTTTTGTTTTTGGAGTCTCACAAACTCCATAGACATCTAACTTTTGTACTGTGACACACAGCACCTTCAGTGCGGTGTCACAGAGAAGTACTTTTGAATTCTCATAAGGTTTAAATACCTTCTCTTGGGTGAACTATTGTTCTCAAGATTAGTAAAGAGAAATGGGCTTTACTTACCTGTTTTTCCTATGTAGGTCCAGTATATCCATTCTTATGTGGAAGTACTGGTGGGTTACTTAGTAGCACCTTTTCCTACTTACTCATGTAAAACATTTTATTTAACACTCAATACTTTCAATGGCTGGTGGCAGTGGTTTAAATTTCCTACCATTGTGCGTTTCTACCGCAGGCTGAATCCTCCGCTGCAGTAGTGCACCCATAGGTGCCCATTTAGTCAAAATGTCCCTGGCCTTCTTTTTTCGACCATGTCTTGCTTGTGAGGTCTTTCTTGTGATTTACTCTGCGTGCCAAGCCTGTTTTAACCCTTTTGTTCATTTTGCCTTTGGCAGGCTTCAGTGCTGAAACGTGCCTCTGGCTCCAGTGTGTCTAGCAGGGCAGGAAGTGAGGGAGGTGCCCGAAATTCCCGGTCCTTAGTCTCCTTGGTTACCTGAATACACCCAGTGCTGATTGGCTGACTGACTCTCCTTGCTGGACAGCCACCCTGCTGTGTGAGCGCCAGCTAGGCTGTGCATGAATGGGAGAAACCTGCATAAAAAAGCAAGGCTTCTTGAACTGAAGGGAGAGTCGACCACTGGACGAAACATCCGACAAAGGAATCTTGAAGAGAACTTGCTGCACCCTCCTGGACTGTTGAGCTGCCCGCTGAAGCCCTGCTGCGGTGCTGAAGCTCCAATTTCGAATCGACTAGAGAGCCCCAGAACTGATGACTTCTTCTCTTGGATTGGTGGGACCAACTAATATCAAGACGAAATTTGGTGGAGGACATTCCCCAACTGGCTGTACTTTTGCTGCTGCTGGAACCGAGTACCAGGGGTCGAGAAATCCATAGCCAGACCAGAGCTCCAGGAGGATCCTGAGGACTCTTCCGAAACAGGACGACCCATGCTCGAGTCACCTCACCAGAGTGCTGGAGTCCAGAAGCAAGGAAGCCCATCAAGTTTCCAAGAACCGCAGTGGTGCTATTTGCCAGTAGCCGAAACCGCAAAGTGCTGCTGAACTGAAGAGCCTGTTGCCGCTGACGACCTTCAAAACTGCAGTGCAGGAGTCCTCCAGACATCCTCCCTCTTGTCCCCACGACTGAGGACCAGGAACCCTTGATCTGCAAGACTGCAACCACAACAGATGCCAGCTGGATCCTCTTCTTCAAAGTTAAGGTACTTTGCTGACTAAGGGGTACTTACCTCTTGTTGTCTGTAGCTTGCATGTTCTAACTGGAGACTTGCAGTAGCTATTTTTTTTTTTGCAGAGTTGTTCTCAACTCTGATTTTCACAAGCCTAAGCTCCCTAGACATTGTTCAAATTGACTTTGGCTGTCCTGGCTCCCTACAGACTCTTCTGACCCATTGACTTTGTTAGGGAGAATTCTCAAAAATGGACCAATTCCCTCCACCTTAGAGAACCCAGCAACTTTGCTGGATTTTGAGGACTTGATTTTTTAACCTGGAGAGAGCGAGAACCCCCCCCCCCCCCACCCCCCAACTCTCATGTATTTTAATGTGATTTCTGAGCTTTGTGTTTCTTTTGGTTGTGGAGTTTGACAAACTCCACAGGTTTCATCTTTTACATTGTGTCACACAACACCATCAGTGCAGTGGCACAGGGTAGTCTGTTAGATTTCCCCAAGGTTTAAATACCTTCTCTGGGATAAACTACTGTTTCCCAGAACAGTAAAGTGAAACTGACTTTACTTACCCTTTGTAACTTTCTAGACCCAGTACACAGCACCTTACAATAGGGTACTGGCGGGGCTACTTAGTATCCCTTAGTCTAGCTTCTCATGTACCCTCTCCTCACTGAATGGCTGGTGGCAGTGGTTTCGTTTTAACTACCATGGTGGGCATTTACCGTGGGCTGCATTCACAGCTGCAGTAAAGCACCCAAGGGTGCCATTTTGGTCCTTCTTGAGATTTATTCTGTGAGCCAAACCAGGTTTGGTCCCATTGTTCGCTTTGCCTTTGGCGGGATTCACGAGCGAAGCCCGCCTCTGGCTCCAGGGTGAATGGGGTAGGCAGGAAGTGAGGGAGGTACCAAAAACTCCCTGTGCTTAGTCTCCTAGGAGACCCAAATGCACCCTGTGGTGATTGGCCGGCTGACTGTCCGGCAAGGACAGCCACCCTGCTGAGTGAGTGACATCTAGGCTGGAATGAATGCGAGAGAACGGAATAAAAGGCAAGGCGTTTGGCTTGGAAGGCAGAATCGACCACTGGACAAAGGAACTGAAGAAATTTAAGAGGACGCCTGCTGCAACTCCTGGACCGTTGGTTTGCCCGGTGAAGCCCTGGTGCTGTGCTGAAACTCAAGTTCGTATTCACAGAGAAGCCCCTACAAGGACGACTTCTCTCCTGGAGTTGGTGAGACCAATCAACTCCAAAGTAAGCCACCTGGACATGCTTCTCGGAGCTGGTTAAATTTCCAGAGTTGCTGCTGGAAACCATATAGCCAGGGAGAGGAACTGCGTTAGGAAGAATTCTAAAAAATGTGCTAATTCCCTTCACCTTAGAGACCCCAGCAACTGTGCTGGATTTTGAGGACCTGGAAAGAGTGTGAGCCTTTCCCCCCCCCCCCCTCATGTATTTTGATGTGCGTTTTACACTTGTGTTCTTTGATTATGGAGTTTTAGATAACTCCATAGGCATCATCTTTTCATGTGTGTTACACAGCACCCTCAGTGCAGTGACACAGGGATGTCTTAGACTTCCCAAAAGTTTAAATACCTTCTCTGGGATAGACTACGGTTTCCCAGAGAATGTAAAGTGAAGTTGACTTTACTAGTCTTTCCAAATTCCTAGACCCAGCACACACCATTGTACAATGGAGTGTTGGATGGGTTACATAGTATGCCCTGTGTCTAGATACTCATGTAGCAGTCAAATGCTACCCTTTCCTATTGAAAAGGCTCGTGGCAGTGCTTTTACAATGAACTACCATGATTTTTCCCGATCGCGAACACCGGTAGCTAAAAATCATGGGAGCCATGTTTTTTCAAGATGGTGCCTTAAGCCCCTTTGTTTAAACAGGTCCCGTTCTTTTTTTGCCATTTCTTTTTGGAAAGGTCCTTCAAGTGTTTGTCTCTGCGCGCCAAACCAGGTTTGGTCCCTTTGTTCGTGTGCCTTTGGCAGCCTTCAGGACTGAAGACCGCCTCTGGTGTCCGAGTGTCTGGGGTGGGCAGGAAGTGAGGGAGGTGCCCGAAACTCCCTGTGCTTAGTTTCGTAGGAGACCCAAATGCACTCTGGCGTGATTGGCTGACTGACTGTCCGGCAAGGACAGCCACCCTGCTGGGTGAGTGACAGCTAGGCTGGAATGAAAGGGAGATAACTGTTTAAAAGGAGAGTCTCTCTGACTGAAAAGCAGAGTCGACCACTGGAACAAAAGAACCGAAGACGAGCTGGAAGAGGACGGCTGCTGCAACTCCTGGACCGTTGGTTTGCCCGGTAAAGCCCTGCTGCAGATCCAAATTGCCAAGTTCATCTCAACAGAGAAGTCCCTTCAAGGACGACGTCTCCCTTTCAGTTGGTGGGACCCATCAACTCGTAAGCCACTTGGATACCATTTTTAAGGCTGGTTAGGATTAGCCAGGGAGAGGGATACCAGCTTGTGCGCATGAAGCTACAGCTACTGGAACTGAAGTGACTCCATGTGGTTTGCTTTTTCGACGATCCTGTGCAGTGCAGGAGTCCCCCGACTGCCTCCCTCTTGTCCCCACGACTGAGGCTCAGAACAGTGAGCTCTGCAGGAACCACCATCTTCAGCTGCATTTTATTCTTCATACTAAGGTACTGAGCCAACCCGATTGAGAGAACGCCACTCTCGCAGTCAAAGTTTGTGAAACTTTCCCAACTTGCAGGCCTAATCAGCTTGTGAACCAACATATGATTCTCTTTCGCCTAAACTACTTCTGAGAACTTTTGCAAAGACTTTACCGTTTGATACCAGAACTGCGCTTTCCTAGCCAGAACACTAGCCCATTGACTTTGGCCTGGCCCATTGACTTGTATATGGGATCTATTCTCCTTACTTTGTCCCTTTTGCTCACTTCTAAGTAACTGAACTGCCATTTTGCTCCTATTTGAGGGAAGCTCAAACGGTCTCAAAGTCGAGTTTTGTGTTGAAGTGTATTTGTATATAATAGTAAGTTGCCTCCTTCTAGTGAAATGTTTTCTAAAGGACTTTGCAATAAATGAATAAGTGTTTTTACCAAGATACCTTGAGTAGAAGTGTCTACTTGAACCACTGTGATTGAAAGTCCTCTGTCCAATTACTTGCACTGCTCACATTCACTCTTGAGATAATCCTGGCTGCTCAGCTCGCTACCAAAAACTGTGGTACAGTTTTATACCAAAGGTTGGTTTGGCTAACACCTGTAGCCCTAAATGTGTGTAGTGGTCCCAGAGGGTACTGCATGCAATTCTGCCTAACACTGGTGTACAGCGGTGAGGATAAAGTATATAGTTATTACATTGAGAGTGCTGCTCTTACTTTTGTTCAAGTAGCCTTCACAAGGCTAAGCACCACTAGAAAAGAAATTGTTTTATAATGCCAAATATGATAACTTCAATCAGGAACCCCGGATCATTCTTACATTAGATCTAGAAAGATGTGTAAAGTCAGGTCTCCATCTGTTACAGGCAAGAAAAATGAATTGATTGATAAATTGTTAAATCATCAAAGACTGGGAGGTAGAGCTATAACCGCTATCCCCTCAGCAAATGTGGATAATTTTGAGGAGGATGGTAATGATTCAGAGTCAAGCTCTAATGTGATTGATGAGTAATAAGAGGCAGAGGAATCTCAGGATGGGAGCCCCACTACACCTCTACTTGCTTTAGGTCCTCAAAGCATAACCCTCAAAAGCATAACCACAGGGAGCCTACCAGGTCTAGTACCGAGTCCAGAATGTGTCCCTCTTGAAAAAATGAGACTTCGTTGAGTTCAAAAGGCTCCAAAGGCAAAATGAAAGTAAACATCAAGAAATCAAACTGAAAATGGTTCTCTGAGTCTTCTAGGTCTTCCAGTCCTAAGAGGCCTTGCATACCTGAACATACCTGAAGAAGCTGTGAATATGTATGAGGGGAAACTTGATATTTTAGATTGGTTGGCTGCTTTTGAATATAACTATGGGAATCAGGGTTTCACAGGGAATCGGTCGATTCCTTGGCTTTTGTCTAGGCTCCCCCAGGTAGCAAATGATGCTGTAATAGAGGTGGGGGGAACTTGAAAGATTGGAGTATGAAAATGTGAAGCTAGCCTTGATAGCTAGATTTGGGAAAACACCTTCCCAGTACCTTAAGAGGTTTAGGACCCCCAAAAAGCATGTTGGTACCCCTTGGGCTACCTGGGTATGTGAATGTTTGAAAATATTAGATGGTTGGGTAAAGGGTCACAGAGTTGACACTTTTGAAAGAATGAGAAATCTAATTTTGTTAGAATCCATTTTTGATGCCTGCTCTCCTGAACTGAGACAGCACTTGGCTGACTCTAAAGAACTTCTAAAACATTGTGCAAAGACTTTTCCATTTACATACCAGAAGTGCGTCCTCCTATATAAAACTTTTTCCCATTGATTTTGGCTTAGCCTGATTCAACTGAATGACTCTTCTTGGGGGATCCAAAAGTATTTGCCTGCTTAAGAATATTTGTGGTCTCTTGTTTGTTCTAAATAATATTTTCCTTTGACTCATTACTATACGATTCTTAATGCAACAGTGATTATATTACTGTCCCCAGCACCCTAACAATTGAAGTCACCCGAGGGTGTAGGTAGTGTCTGTGGGTCATCCCAAAAGGGTATCTACTATTTAAAGATATTAAGAGTGTGGATTTCATGAAGTGTATTTGAATGTTACCACTATATTGCTCCCTTCCGAAGAAGGCTTATTCTAACTGACTGATAAATAAATAATTGTTTATTCAAGAAACCTTGAGTGTAAGAGTTTATTTGAATACTTGTAACTGTAGATCTCTGTTTAACTCCACTACAGCTCACATTGACAACTCTTGAGATAAGCCTGGCTGCTCAACACACTACCAAAACTGTTTAGTACAAGCTTATACCAAAGGTTGGGTTTCCTATACTTGTAGTCAGAGTTGTTTGTAGCGTTCCCAGAGGGTACTGCATACAAGCTTTGCCTAACAACCATTCTCTGCTTGTTCCTCACACTCAGCCTCAGCTGTCGAGGGGTCACAGGTGTGAGCCTGGAACATCCTCTCTGGGAGGTCCTTGAACTTTGAACAGGTGCGACACCCTTCTTCTTTCGCGTCTCCTTCGTCCTAGAAGTACAAGGCTGTTCTTCCTGTGGACTGGGAGTTATAGGTTCCTTTGTAACTTCCAATTGAGAGTCTAAAGTTGGCTCTTTGGCCAATATAGTCTGCTCCTGCTTCCTTTTACTGGGAGACCTGGGGTGCTTGATACAACTCCAAGAGTCTTAAGTTATTCCCAAACAGGGCTCTCCCAGGCAACTCTGACAGGAATCCTCACAGTCATTATTGCACTGGAGGAGAGCTGGCAGTATTGGAACCATCCTGATAGGGCCTCCAGCATGTTTAGTAGGAACTTTAGGTGCCTTACTAACATCCTCAGGCTTGTAAAAGCTTGCATCTACTACTGTTATGCTGGCCACAGTGTCTCGAATGGCAGGGATCTCCTGTCCATTCACAAGTACACTGTCCTTGTAATATTCTTTGGTATTTTCTGGAATAGAGCTATACACATCTACATTCTGCTGTTCTTACAGACCCACAGATACTAAAAAGAAACGCTGGCTGAGACTCCAATGGGGTCTTCAGCCAATACTTGAAAGTTGCCACTAGCCATATGAACTTCATCCTCAGTGATGAAAGCAAAGGAGGCAGTGTGGACCACTGAAGGTTTACCCTTCTATCTGGGATCCCCTTTCACATGGTAAGTTGACCCCACAAGCATAACTTTTACCAAATGTTTTGTAGTATGGGGGTTTCTGCTGACCTCCCACTGGTTTAGCTCCAGAAGTTTGTTGACTGATCTGGTTTCCCCATGTGGCTTACCATTTTTCTGTTTGTGGTCCTCTTTTGGGTGGTTGGAATTTGAATGACATGCATTACTCACCATAATAGCGTTTCTGATGATTGCATCTGCATAACATCTAGTGGTAATCGCAGAGTATCGCATCTTGTCATTCGAGAATCGAAAAGGGACGTCAACATGGGCGTGCCTGTAACATCTAACATGACCTGTAGTGTAACCAAAATCCCTCACGGTTCCAGGTCCCTCTGATTGTAATTTTTCTGCCATGAGGGAGCCTTATGACTATCGCGAGTACACAAAAAGAGAAGTAGTAATAAGATGTTCATTCCGTCCGAGCAGGCAGGAAGGGTGAACGCATGTGAATCTAAGCAGATACAATCACCAGAAATGCTATTACGATGAGTAATGCAGGTCTTCTGATGCTTGTGAATCTGCTTAGAATCACATGCTGTGCATAGACTAGCGAGCAGTACCCG
This sequence comes from Ambystoma mexicanum, assembly GCF_040938575.1. Taxonomy (NCBI): domain Eukaryota; kingdom Metazoa; phylum Chordata; class Amphibia; order Caudata; family Ambystomatidae; genus Ambystoma; species Ambystoma mexicanum. The sequence goes on from NC_090937.1 coordinate 775,867,285, forward strand.
GAGTTGGAGGAGGGAGGTGAGAATGAACAGTAGTGAAGAGATGTCTTAATACCACTTGTCCCACCTGAAAATCAGAACTAGAGTAAATATCTATGCAGTAGTGTTTTGTAAAGGTGTGAACAGAACTCCAGGCTGCTGCCTTGCGAATGGACTCTAGAGGGGGCTTTGCAATGAATGCTATGGAAGCCCCAGTGCCCGAGTAGAGTCAGTTCTAGGCTTGAAGGGCAGATCTCTCTTGGCAACAATGTAACAGTGCGATGCAATTGACAATCCACTTAGAGATGGCCGATTTAGAGACAGGGTCACCTTCCCTACCAGCCGCCATCGAGACGAAAAACTTGTTGGTCTAGTCATTTCCAGATAATAGATGACTGCCCTGCGCACATCCAGTCTGTGAAGGCTTCTTTCTGTCATGTTAGTGGGGTTCTGGAAAAAAGTGGTTAGTTCTATTGAATGGTTCACATGGAACTTTGAAATGAATTTGGGCGCAAACCGTGGGTGAGTGCACAGAACCACCTTGTCTTTGTGGATAGTGACAAAAGGGTCTAGAACAGAAGGGGCCCGTCGTTCACTAACTCTCCTTATAGAAGTGACTGCCAACAGGAAGGCAGTCTTTTAGGTAAGTGCTTTAAGGCTAGCCTTATGCATAGGTTCAAAAGGGGATCCCAAATGTCTGGTTAGTACCACATTTAGGTCCCATCCGGGAGCTGGGTTTGAAATGGGGGGGGGTGAAGTCTCTTAACCCCTTCCACGAACGCTTTGATTACTGGGATCTTCCACCACAACACTTTCTGCTGGGACGTGGTATAGGCTGAAAGTGCAGCTAGTGGACCTTCAGGGAATTAAAAACCAACCCTGAGTCAAGATGGTGAGTCAGGCATAGTACAATAGGAGTAGGAGAGCAGTCTAGTAGATTGATGCTCTTGGAATCACACCAGATGACAGTTTCCATTTATTGGAGTAGTGTCTGGTGTTAGGCTTTCTTGCTTTTCTAAGTATGCCCGTGCATCTTTGCGGATGGTGGAGGTGCCCGAACTCCATGACTTCAGGAGCCAGGCTGCCAAGTTGAGAATTTGCGGGCATGGGTGAAGTGTTTTCCCCCTGTCCTGCAACAGCATGTTGTATGGGCAAGACAGTTTCATTGGAGAGGAGATAGACATCTCCATCAGATGGGAGAACCAGAGCTGGCGGGCACACATCAGGGCTACCAATATCATGGTTACTGCTTCCTGGTGCATCTTGCGCACTATCTTGTTGAGTCGGGGGTCATTGGGGGGGGGGGGCGTAAACAAATTTCCCTGACCATTTTATCTAGAGACCGTTCCCCTTGGAGCGGTTCTGAGGGTACCTGGCAGTGTAATCTAGGCATTGAGAGTTCTCCAGAGTTGCAAACAAGTCAATCTCTGGGGAGCCCCATTCTTCGAAAACAGAGACTAAGTCTTCGTGCAATCACCATTCATATTCTGTGGGTAGAGGGAAGTCTCTGCTGAGCACGTCTGCCAGAAGATGGAGTTCCCCTGGAACAGGTTGAGACAGGAGGAACATCTTGTGTCCGATAGCCCACTTCCAAATGTTCTGGAACAGTTTGGATAGCCCTGGAGAATGAGTGCCCCCGTCTGTTCAGGTAATACATGGTCGTGGTGCTGTCCATGAGGACCAGCACTGTCTTTCCGTTCAACTATGTCTGAAAAGCCTTCAGAGCTTTGAACACTGCTAACAGCTCCAAAAAGGAGGGGAGCCCCTGCACCCAGTGAGAGATGAGTCCGTAGTGAGAGCGGCTTCTGCTGCGGGGGTGGTGAATGTAACGCTTACCTTTTCCCCGCAGGAGCGTAAATGAACCCTGGTGATCAAGCAACACTGGTTAAATAGGACTTTCCCCTGTCATAAAGGAGAGAGAGAAAACAGGACGGGGGAAACTGGGATCAGGAAACTCAGAGGGCTCTCCCCTCTTCTCACCTTGACTGGCTCCCATATAGCTCCTAAGGCCCACACTCTCCTCACTCACCGGTGTTTTGTTTGGACAAAGAATATGCTATTTAGATCATGCATTAAAAATAAGGTAGACCACAAACCCCTCGTGGCACATTACATTTGCCACCAACACAAACCCAATGAAATATTTTGGTCCATCCTTCAAGTAATAAACACTCCTCGAGAAGGTAATAGGGACTTAACCTTAAAAAAATATGAGCAGAAATGGATATATAATCTAAATACCGTAAAACATGGTTTAAACTCTCTGTAGAGTAGGGGAGTTTTCTGTAATCATAAACAGGCATCAACTTGGGAAAACAATGGGGTGCTCCATCTTATTAACAGCACACGTCTCAAAAACGAAAACGTTTGGAACCCCATCATTTTTCCAAAAGCAGATTGTGGATATATCAAAAACTAAGAGATAAAGCAGGAAAGCACCCTTGAATATACTAGAATGCGTAATGGTTCCAAATCTGTGATGTAATAACAAATTGTGCAATATTGGAATACTATATCATATGTCCGGGCCGTTTACAAAAAAATAAAATAACAGTAGTAGAACGATATCCCAAGTGAAATAAATACGTGAATGTATTGGGGCGATGTTTGTTAAAATCAACCACTCCAGTAAGTACTTTAACAGTAGTATGGCTGTCATCTAATGTATAACATTAACCTAAAGGCACTTTCTAAATTGGCCGCTCCACGATCAAATAAAAAGAAAGATACAATTGCACTAGCAGTCTTTGTCATAACATCACGTGACCGCAGCCCAATCGATCACGTGACGACGCTCGACCATTTTAACAGCCGGACCACACAAGGGCTAATTCATAGCCTATATCGAATGAGCCGGATGATTTCTGCGAGTTTAACGCACGAACACGGTAAAGAAAGTAGATCTAACACAACGCATATAGATTATTTGATATTCTATATACATTCCCGCTAGCGCCATAGTACCAATATACTTCAGGTGGAAGGAGGCAGCTTGCCCCTCCAGACAAACAATGAGACAATACCGTTGACATAAAACTAACATATAAACAGCTGGTGACCCGGAGAAAGGGCGTAAAGAATCTCTCTTTTTTGTTTTTCCTTTTGCCTTAGCCCGTAATTGGAAGACACCTCTACAGTAAACTGGTATGAGGAAGAAACATGAGAACTATTCACGGAAATTGCAAATGTGAAAATTAAATAGACAATGCTAAACAAACAGGTCAGTAGAAACATCTGTTATAGTTCTTTTATATGAAAAATATAAGAATTTGCAGAGCAATAGGAAAACTAAGATATATATTCCTCTTGTGCTTAATTGCAGGGCGCATTGCTCAATACTTGTGAATAGGAGTAAGTAATGAATTCAATTTGGGAATAATAAAAAGCCCCATCCTATGTCAAATAATGAAGTTCCAATCCGACCATTCTTGAGACAACAGGTTGGTCCACGCAATACTGATACTTGTATAAATCAGGCAGTTTCACCATCTACGTGGTTTTATTTTTTGCTTTTAGTATATGTGAGATGACAATCCTACAGTCCGATTTCCTCTCCCCTACAAAAGAAATACCACCTGTCCTGAAGATGGCCAAAACATCAAACAAAGATGCAAGGGATGGCATCCAATGTATTTTTTTAAAAGGCTGAAACTTATGAACACATGTAGACATCCAGATCTTTTCTGTGAGGCAAGGCGTTGGAATACTTGTTGGCGCTTCAGGTACGTATGCGCGTTTGGTTATTTTCATTCACTACTAGTCTGTAATGTTCTTTAATTAACTATGGTACCTTTGTCTTTGTAGGTTTATGGAGGCCGAAAGATTTCAAGATGAAGCTGCTGCCGTGGACAAAGACTGCTGACTGAACTGCGGAACTGAGAATGAAGTCACCTGTCGGAGGACTACTGCTGCAAAAAACTCTGGTCAGATACTTTGAAGACTAAAGTCTGTGGATTTCCCGTTAGCTATTTGAATTCATAACATTACTTTTTTCTATTATTCTCCAGGTCTGTGAGCTGGGCGCCGGTAGCATTACACCGCTGTCAGCGGAACTAAAGCGAAGCACGTGTTACTGCAGGGGCAGGGTTTTTATAGTCCTCTATGCCCAATGACTACTTAGACAGTGACCTGCAGGGCAGCCAGCTTAAAAGGGATTGGTAAACCATTGGATCTCTATGGGAGCCCATTGTCACCTTGGTACTGAATGTGAGAATGCCATGTTTGCCATGCTAAAACCCACCTAGCCCCTACAGATCTGTACCAAGACTCCTTCCTGGCCCGGACACCAGAACCTAACCCTGGAAGTGATCATGACAGTGAAGGCCTTTCCCTTCAAGAGGTTTTCAACTCGACCAGCACTGCAGAGAGAGAACAAGGGCTGCCGAGACAACCAATAGATTGTCCCATTGTCCGCAGGCCTGACACCATTGGCTGCTGAGCCACTCTTTCACGGGGCGCATGCGCAAACGTGCGTGAGGAACTAAATAAATGCAGGATGCCATCATTCCCAACTGTCGCATGGCTTTGCGTAACGTCACCTATCGACTGGCTAAATATTGAGGGATTTGAAACAGCAGGTTTTGGGGAGGGGAAGACAAAGCCATCTACTGTCTGAATTAGGGCCACTAGAAATTGTTTGACTTGACTGGGGTCTAGGCTGGACTTCTTCTCGTTTATGGAGAATCCCAGACTAGGTCTATCGTCTTTTGGGTGTTAATGTTTCGTATGAATCCCCGGTTATGAGCTAGTCATCGAGGTATGGATAAACTGGGATGGATTGCATGCGCATGTGAGCTGCTGCTGCTACTGCCAGCACCTTTGTAAATACCCTTGTGGCTGAGTAAATGCGAAGGGAAGGACCTTTAACTGATGGTGCTTGATATGATATATGAAAGTTTATTTATATAGCGCCTATACACAATGTGTTTCAAAGCGCTTTAAGGCAAAGGAGGGAACAAGGGAAAATACAATGACATTCTTACAGGCCATAAATAGTAAGGATGTGAAATTAACTATCATACTCGGCTTGACGACATTTCAGATGGTGCAAGAGCTAAGACATAGATAAGGAAGGGAGGGGGAGAGTGGGAAGGAAATGGAAACAGACAGGTGACTACTGTACTAGGCCTGACGACATTTCTGGTAGAGCCGGAGAAAAACAAAAAGGTGAGGAGAGTGGTGCAGGAGGGGAGGAACAAAACAAGCGACTATCATACTAGGCCTGACGACTTTTCAGATAGTGCTGGGGTGGGGAGGAAAAAACCAGTAATGGGAGGGTGGAGGAAACAGACGAGGTTGCTATCATATTAGGTCCAGGGACAATTCTGATACAGTAAGTGCACAGAAGAAAGTAAGGGGAGGAGATAGGAAAACAGAGAAGGGAAAGGAGGAGAGAACAGAGAGTAAGCAGTCAAAAAGAGTGGAGAAGCAAGACTGGAGAGTGGATACAATTGCAGAAGTCAGTAGTAACACATAATGTTGCAAGCCAGGATACGAGATGAAGATGGGACCAGCATGATTCAGGGCCACCATGAGTACAAGATGCAAAGACAGTCCAGCATGAGAGTTGAGAAAGAGTAACGTACCGTGAATGAATGAAGTCCATAAAAGTCAAATCCAGCATTGGCCACAAGATGGTGAAACCAGAATGTATCAGGACAGACTCCTGCAGAAGTAGGCTGGAGGAGGTTGAGGGGGAGCAGGGTAGAATAATCAAGCAAAACAGGCAACACCTGTGTGCGAGAAGGGTGGGGGGGGCACAAGGTAACATCACAGGGGGACCAGACAGGGTGGGGATGGCCGGCGGGGACAGAGGAGGTAACACATGTTGGTGCATGCTGACCTACTGTCTGAGCAGGGGGTCGGGCCCTGGGTCCTCCTGGTCCAAACAGGAATTGACCTTTTCGTCTTCTGCCCTTCGGACGCCCGGGCGAAAGACGCCCATGATCTAATAGCCCTGCCTCTTCCTTCCTGCTCTTAACTAAGAAGGTGGGTGGTGCTTAGACCAGGTAACCTAGATCCACTTGCACCTGCTGCCCATCTGCAAAGGAAAAGAGGCTCGGTATTTTCTATGTGCAGGCAACATTTAAATTTGAAAGTAAGAATCTGTCATGTCCAATGCTGCCATTTAATCCCCCCCGTGTTGGTAGAGGGATTACTTCTTGCAGCGTTATCATTCGAAACTTTAGTGGTCTGACAAATTTCTTCGCTGGGCGCATGTCTAGCACAGGGCGCATGGCAAGATCCTTTTTGGATACAAGGAAGTACACTGAATAAATACCCTTGTTTACCTGTAGAACGGGGACAACTTTGATTGCGCCCTTTTCCTGCAGATTCTCGATCTCTTGCAGCAGAATCTTCAGGTGTTCCGGTATTAGATGTCTGGACTGAGGTGGTCTGAGTAGAGGTGGCCGGCTGAACTCTATACAATAACCATGGGCGACAGCCTTGAGCACCCACTGGTCTGTGGTAATCCCCTCCCATGCATGTAAGAATGATGTTATACTCCCCCTCCCCCTCCGCCAACCGAGGCGGCATGGGAAAGGACCCGGATCTGCGAGTCATTTCTGATTGGAGGCTGGGGAGCCTCTAGGGGTGGTACTGTGACATCCTTCCCTTGCCACGCCACTGTCCTCTAGGTGGATACTGGTTTGAGGCGGCTGACCCCTGTCCCGAGGACTATGTGCTACCCGTACCATATTGGTTGTGTGGGGAATGCGGATTGGATTGGCGGCGAAAGCTGCGGCGAGAACTCCCACCTCGCTGTTGAAAGGGCCTTTCAGTGATCTGGTTTAAAGATTACAAAATCTCATGCTTTTTTTTTTGCAGTTTCTAGCGCCTCATCTACAGCTTTACCAAACAGGTTAGCTTCTTCCACCGGTTTGTTAATGAGGGACGCTTGCGTTTCTGGCTTAAACCCCAGGTTTTTTTTAACCATGCGTGCCTCTTTAAAAGGGTACCTTGGGCCAGAGTCCTCCCTGCTGTCTCTGCAGCATCTATGGTGTTCTTAAGGATATTATGATTTACTCGTCTCCCCTCGTACACAACCGCGAGCAAGCGTGAACAGACCGGTTCGGGGACCTCCTGCAGGCCCTCCTGGAGCAGGTTCCACCGAACATCACAATAGCTGGCCAACAGTGTGATATTGTTGGCAATCCTAGTGTAAGGCTGCCGCAGCAGTGAAACGCTTTCCTAGGGCATACAGTTTTTTTGCAGTCCTTGTCCGCCAGTGCCTCACCCATGGACAAGGGTACCCCCACTCTCTTCCTAGTTCTAGTGACCAGTGAATCTGAGGTGGATTGTCCCCGAATGTATTGAGGATCTGTAGGGGATGGGTGAAAAAGTTTCTCCACCCAAGGGTTTACAGCCCTGGTTTGTGATGGTAGCAATAAAGAAGGTGCAATACGCCGGTTTAACCTGACTGGCAGGTGGCTTCTCCTTCAGAATATCTTCCACAAAGTCAGAGTCCTACACTGCTTCTTGCATGTCAATTTGGAAATGTCATCTATGGGAGATGCCTCTAAGAGGTGGAGATGCGGGAGGATCCATACATATTGTGTCTGGATCTGGGGTATTAGTAGGAGACATCCATGGTGGGTTATCCACTGGTGCCTGGTCAGTGGGGTCTTCAAATGGATCATCTTCATATAAAAAAAAGGGGTCCTAAGGAACCTCTTTCAGATCCATCAAATCATACACCTCCTCCTGAAGAGGGCAGGAGGTCCTCTGAAATTTTGGCACAGTGGGGTTAAGGTCTTCCTCACTAGGCTTCTTCGGCATGGTAAACCTTTCTGAAAAGTCAACAAACTTTGCAAGCCTATTCATACACCCCTCAAACCTATCCCTGGTCCATAAGGAGGAGCGGAGCGGTCTAGAGGGGAAAAGGGCTCCTCTTGCGGATCTACCTGCTTAGACCACCTGCCTTATTGGCTGCCGAAACAATCTTTGCGAGACTCTCGTGTATGTTCAGCGTCTGCGGGAGGGGTTTCGGTTGTTCTAATGGCTTCGCCGTAACTTTCGACATTGCCATAACCTTCTGCGTCAGCGTGCTCTTGAGAGGGGTCTTGACGGCCTTATGAAGTTTGGTGTCGACGCCCCTGTCAGTGGAATGCCCAGACGCATGCCGCTTAGGCAGTTGTAGGGAGGGCTGCCGACCCTGCGGATCGGCGGGTTCCACCAAAGAAATCAACATACCCGTTGGCATCTTGGACCGTTGTGACGAATCCGTCAAGGTGGTATGGGGGTTGTAGGTTTACCCTTATGTGTAGTGGGTGCCTCCCTGTCGCCGGGATGTACACTCCCCATAACAGAGCAGTCGGTCTGCCTGCCTGATGTGGCCAGGGACAGACGGTGCAGAGCGCGGTCGCTCTACAATAGGTCAAAGGCATGCGCATCGGAGCCACGGCCATCGCTGAACTCCGTCACTCTCCGTGCCTGTGGCGGCGGGGGAGCTACCCTCAGACTGCACCATGGCATACTCCATCCACCGTTAAACTCTACGCTCTTTTTCATCGTCATAGGACGCAGACCGACAGGACGTTTTAAGGAAAAAATATCCCAATAGTAAAGCAAAAAGTTCTGGTGTTGACCCAGGTCAGCAAGATTTACCAGTTCTGTAAAAATAATATCTAACATTGACCTTGTGCGTTTCTTTTGCTTTTGGAGTCTGACAAACTAATCTTGTGTGTCACAGCGTCTTCAGTGCAGCGGCACAGGGAAGCCTTTCAGATTTCCCCAAACGTTTAAATACCTTCTCTTGGATAAACTACTGTTTCCAAGAGCAGTAAAGTGAAATTGACTTTACTTACAATTGTAACTTTCTAGACCCAGCACACACCATCTTACAATAGGGTGCTGGAGGGGTTACTTAGTATCCCCTTAGTCTAGCTAATCATGTAAAATTTTTATGTTACCCTTTCCGCACTGAAAGGCTGGTGGCAGTGGTTTACTTGTAACTACCGTGGTGTGCATTTACCACGGGCTACGTTCGCAAGCTGCAAAAAAAAAATTTACAAAAAAAAAAACACCCAGGTGTGGCATTTTTGTTAAAATGGCCCTTGTCATTTTTCGCCATTTCTTTGTGGAAAGATCCTTCTAGACAATTACTCTGTGCACCAAATCAGGTTTAGTCCCTTTGTTTTCTTCGCCTTTGGCCAGATTAACGAGTGAAGCCTGCCTCTGGCTCCAGGGTATCTGGCGGGGGCAGGAAGTGAGGGAGGTGCCCGAAACTCCCTATGCCTAGTCTCCTAGGAGACCCAAATGCACTCTTTGGTGATTGGCTGGCTGACTGTCCGGCAAGGATTGCCTCCTTGTTGGGTGACAGACAGCTAGGCTGGAATGAATGGGAGAAACCTGCATAAAAAGGCAAGGATTTTTTGGCTTGGAGGGCAGAGTCGACCACTGGACGAAGGAACCCAAGAAGAACTTGAAGAGGATGCCTGCTGCAACTCCTGGACCGTTGGTTTGCCCGGTAAAGCCCTGCTGCAATGCTAACTTGCCATGTTCACATCGACTGAGAGGCCCCTACAAGGAAGACTTCTCCCTTTGAGTTGGTGGGACAAATCAACTCAAAAGTAAGCCACCTGGACATCCATCTCGGAGATGGTTGAATTTCCAGAGTAACTGCTGGAAACCGTAGAGCCAGGGAGAGGAACACCAGATTGTGTGTGTTGCTTTTAAGTTGGCCCAGAGCTTTTGGAAGATCCTGCAGACTCCCAAGAAGCAGGACTGGCCAAGCCTGAGCCCCCTCAACAGAGTGCGGGACCCCAGAAGCAAGGAAAGCCCACCTCAACAGCCAGAAACCACGATGTTGCCATTTGCAGTGGTCGCAAGGAACTGAAACAACCACTGAAAGTGAAGTTTGCCGATTGCAGTTTTTGCCAGTCCCAGTGCATTGCAGGAGTCCCCGACGTCCTCCCTCTTGTCCCCACGACTGAGGCCCAGGAACAGTGTGATCTGCAGAGCTGCACAGGAACAGAAGTCATCAGCTGCATCTTTTCTTCTTTACCAACGTACTGTAAAACAGGTCTAAGAGAACTTAGAGTCTAATCAGCTTGTGGCCCTACATTTGATTCTTCTTTTTATCAAAGACTCCTAAGAACTTGTGCAAAGACTTTTTCATTGAAGTGCTTCATCCTATACAAGACTTTTGCCTATTGGCTTTGGCTTAGCCTATTGAATTGTATGACTCTTCTAAGAGGGTCTGAAAGTATTCGCCCTGCTTAAGAATTTTGGTGACCTCTTGTGTTCTAATAACCTTTGCATTTTACCAACTTTTACTAGTGTTCTGAATGCCAACAGTAAGATATTAAGGTCCCCTGCACCCTTGTTATTGAAGTCACCTGTGGGTGTATGTTGTGACTGTGGGCCATCCCAAAAGGGTCTCGTCGTATTCACAAACTCAAGAGCGTACAGTATTGAAGTGTATTTGTGTGTTACTATTATATTGCTCCCTTCTAAAGATGGCTTTATAACTGATACATTAATAATTGTTTATGCAAGAAACCTTGTGTGTAAGTGTTTATTTATATACTTGTCACTGTGAATCTCTGTGTAACTCCCCTACAGCTCACAAAGACCCCTGTTGAGATCGGCCTGGCTGCTCAACACGCTACCAACATGTGTAGTACAAGCTTATACCAAAGGTCGGGTTCCTATTGCCAGGAGGTCAGGGTTGTTGTAGTGCACCCAAAGAGTACAGCATAAACCTTGCCCAACACAGGGACAAGCTTACATTCAATCGCTGGTGGCAGTGATACCTTGTAATTTGGTGCACCTTTACCGCGGGCTGTGTTCACAGCTGCAGTAACAGCACCTAAGGGTGCTCACTTTACAAAAAATTGCCCCCTTCTTTTTTCGCCATTTTAGTGTTTGTCCTTTCATGTTCCTTTCCCTGACATCCAGGGTGGGAAATTCCTTTGTGTGATTTTTATCTTCGGCGCGAGTCCCCTGGACTCCACGCCCAGGCTCCAGCCTGTCCGAGGGCAGGAAGCGAGGGAGGAGTCCAAAACTCCACAGCCCTTTATCTTCCTCCTTTCCTGAATGGGGACACATCCAGTGGGAGGCTGGGTGTCCTGAATGGACAACCAGACCACCCCTTGTTGTAAAATGCAGGGAGAGAATGCAGTGGTTGTGCTGTAGTTCTTGTTAAATACTGCGAACCTGGAAGCTGAAGACAAGTCGACCACTGGAACTGAAACCAAAGAGGATGATTAAAGAAAGCGGCTGAGACGATTTCCAGCAACTGTAGAGCCTGCTGTGTAACCAGAGCCTGCTGTAGACCTTCCTTCCAATTGACCTGGGTACTCCGAAAATGACAACCCTGACCCAGAGCCTGGTGAGACTAACTAAACTCAACAAGACCTAAATTATTAGCCATCCCAAGCGTTACTGAGACCATGCATTGCTGCAATACCCCAATACCCAGCGACCCCAAGCCACTTCTGAATTCTGAATCTCACTGAAACTTAGTGGGCATCCTGGTGGATCTCCAGAGATATGCGTCCGAGAAGTTCCCTCAGAGTGCTGGACCTTTGAACGACGAGAATTCAACCACGATTTTCTGTCTTCTTTGAAAAAAGGTGCCAAATCCACAGAACTGCATTCTGCCGCGAGGAACACCTTGCCTAGAGCCTTCTTCATCGATCCCTGCTGCAATGTTTTTTCCGAGATCTTGTTTTTAATCACCACAACAAGGAATCCTCTGACTGGGTATTTTGGCTGCAGACCCTAAAGTCCTCCTGCTGCAAATTCTTCAATGCTGTGGTACTGTGTTAATGGGTATGTATTTACCTAACGTTTTTTTAGGATTATTGCCATTAGTACCCCGTCCAGTTAGATCAGGGTACACTTTTTTTTGTGCGCAATGCGTTTCACAGCTAAAAGAAAAAAATGGCTGCTGGGGACCGGAAAATGTAGTCGGTTTTCTCTTTCAGTGGTGACCATAGTAAACAAAGAAAATGGCCACCATGGCGCCCATTGGTGTAAACGTTAAAAAAAAGGTGAACAGAAAAATTTCTGCCATGGGACAGGGAGAAGGGGCTACATGTAGTCCATTCTCCCTTTCCATGGAGCAATTCAGGAATGAAAAAGTTGAGTCGGACCGGAGGGAGCGGCACATCATAGCGTGCTTGAGATTACCTTACAGTTGAGGCTCGGAATATAACCAAAAGGTAAGATATTCTGTTTCTTGCTGCGCCAGGTACTAATCCAACATGTGGCCCAACAATAATAACCCCTCACTTGTTCAATATGGCTATATTATCCAGACAACAGTAAATAAACAATTTGAAGATCATGTATGGTATATAAGGAAATAATGCAGTGCCAGAGCAAAGCACATTAGCCACAACGACAAAACAAATTCATCTGTACCTGGATTGGGAGGAAGGAAGTGCCAGTGCCAAAGACTGTGCTGCTGATTCACTGGGCATCCTCTGTATCTGTGTATCTGCTGTCAGAGCCACACCTACGAAAAGAAGGGGACCGTTAGACCAAGATCAGACCAAAACAGTAACTATGCATTTGCTTCATCCATTATTCTTTAAACTGAACTAAAATAACGAATTTGCCTTTCTCTGCTTTCCCCAAAGCAAACCTAGATCTGAATAAAGACCTCAAAACTGGATAATATATTTATTTGATTTTCAAATTGGAAAGATTTGTTTACTTCTCTATTGCACAGGAAAACAGAGAACATCAAAGAAAGAAAAAGAAAGCAAGGAACAGACATAACTTTGTGTATATCTATGTCATCAACTTTGCATCAGATATTGGGTACACATATCTAAGAGTGCATGTAAAAGTTAGAGAGAACATTTGGTCAGCATTTCTCATTTGAAGACATTTACAACTTTGAACACTATACGTTCAACATGCGTTTCTTTCAAACAAATCTGGGGAACGCCTCTGCATTGTCAAGGATAATGAGTCTGAGAAGACAATTTGGCTCACATCAGGCCACTTTGCAGAGGAAACATCAAATAGCAGGGTGCTACACATGTTCCTTGGTAAAAACGCACACACTGTCCAACAAGGCAGGGGCTTTTTGACAAGGGACAAACGCAGACACTTGTTTCAGATAATATAGTAAATAAATAATGCAGTGTTTGTAACTAAAAACACATACACTTGCTGCTTGGCTTTAGCGAAAGGCAATGAGCAGGAAACTGTAGCTTCCCCCTTCAGCAGAGAAACCAAACCGCAAGTGGTTACTTCCTGCCTTAAACAGCCCATAGCAAGATCGAAAGATGCTTTTTACACCATTCAGATCTGATGAGCAGCAAAAGGACAGGAAGCACGACACCAAAATACCCGCGCATAGTTAAAAGGTGTGTGGAAGCGAATACCCCTTCAGAAGCCCACTTAATATAATGGAGTGTGAATTTGTGTGTCAGCAATTGTATCTATATTTTGTATTTTATTTATTTGTATAGCGCACCAAGCCCACAGGCATCTGGGCGCATTTCTTAGGGTTACAGTTACATGTTTATGCAATGATTACATTATGCTTTTGCACGTGTGGTTACATATATTTACAGAGGTACTTGCCATAATACATAATAAATAAGATGTGTACATAAATACAAGGTAGCAGGAGGTAAGTACAATACATGCAGTTAGCACAATAGCATTGGGCTTAAAGGTTATTTACATAGTTGTGGTCGGTTGGCCACGAATAAGTTGGCTAATAGTCTTGTGCTGCAAGCCAGATTTTGGCTTTGCTTCTAAAGGAATGGACTGATGGTTCGGTTCTAAGTGAGGTGGGTAGAGTTCCATAACTTTGCGGAAAGCACAGGGAAGCTGCTGCCACCAGCCTTCTGAAACTTAAACCTTGGTATCGTGAGGCAGAGTACTTTGCAAGGACGGTTAGTGGGGTTGTGCGTGAATAGGTTTGACAAGTATCTCAGTGCGCAGTTTGCAATGCATTTATGCATAAGTGACAGTGATTTCAGAGCGATTCTGTGGTTGACAGGTAACCACTGCAGGCTACGTCTAGTGTCAGAGATGTGATGTGATCTGGGAATATTCAAAGCTGCTCCAATGGCATTATTTTGGACTACTTGTAGTTTTGTTAGTACTCCGTTGGCAAGTCCCCAAGTAGAGTGCGTTGCAGTAATCTAGTTTGGACAAGACCAGAGCTCTAGCTAAGGTCATGCAGTTGACAGTGGTTAGGAAAGGTCGACATGCGGTAATTAGTTTGCATGTGTACGCCGCTCAGGAGATTACGGCGTTAGTTTGTTCTCGTTAGAGTCGAGGTATATACCGAGGGTTTTAGCGTTACTGGATACCTTAATGGTATTGCAATCAATGGTGAAAGTCTGGATCTAGCTTGTCGAGTTTGGGTTGTGAGCCAAGGAGGAGTAGCTCTGTCTTATAGTCAATAAGACAGAGCCCGTGTTGTGCCATCCAGGCCTGGATGACAAAGTAAATGTCATTGGGTGCTTTACAGTCTGCTTTATGGTTTCCAGTGATGGGAATGAGTATTTCGGTGTCATCTGTTTGTTTGGTGTAGATGACACCCAAACGGTTGAGGATGTCGAAGAGGGGCTTTGTGAATACATTGTAAAGGGTTTTGGGGATACACATGATCCCTATTGAAACGCCTTACCCGTTCAATGAACGTAAGCCCAGTTAATAATGGTAGATAAAACCAAAGGACACCAACGCCTGACTAGTTTGCAGATATGTATGTCGTATGTTCAAAGCAAGGGAACAATCTTAAGCGTTGGGCTTTAACCTTGCAGGTGGGGGAAATGAGGCACACATGTTAGAAAGACCAAGTCCCGTATTAAGATATAAAGTACAAGCTGACGGGGCAGGACAACGAGGTTTTTCGCAAAGCAATCGGCAAAACGCCAGTCCTGTGGGCTGGGAAGAGATCAGTCATCACAGAGCCCACAGCAGAGGAGAGAGAGAGAAAAAGAAAACGAGAGAGAGACAGAGAGAGACAGAGAGACAGAACGAAAGAGAAAGAACGAAAGAGAAAGAAAGAACGAAAGAGAAAGAAAGAACGAAAGAGAAAGAACGAAAGAGAGAAAGAAGCAGGTCCCTCCGAACAGGAAGCCGTGGTTGGGTCGTATGCAGCACATCTTGTCCTAAAGCTTTAGTTGAAATGAGCTAATATTGCTGTGTGCATTTTGAGACTAAAAGGCGTCTGGAATGTTACACCACTCCAGACCATAGCATAGCATAGCTGAACATAGTATAAATCCCAAGTCACTCAAGCTGCTGAAACTAAAATGATCACTTGTCCTTTCCTAAATAAATACAACCATGCTCATCCTTTGTTAATTGCAATTCATGATGCCCTGTAAATCCTACAAATTGTTATTCTAACATCACAAGAAACATAACAACTCTAGGTGTCAGTATTTCATCTTTCTAAAGAAAACTATCCAAGGGGTGAGCAGCTTTCATGGGTTTAGGTGGGTTATCAGGGGGGCACAGGCAGGGATACATCCATCATTCCCCCTTGTTAGATCCACCGATGGACACCAGTGTAGCATGTTAATACAAGAAAAAAAATATCTGGCCTTCATGGTCAGTCGGGGTTAGGGTGAACGGGGGTACTATCTGGTCAGAGAGCACTTAGCCGGTACATCAAGAGGTGGTGGGATGATAGTTAATTGTAGGTTTCCTTGTCGCTTGATCAAACTTACACTGTTGTGTTTGCCCGTCAGTAATAGTATAGCTTAGACATAGATCTTCAGAATATATGTGCGAAGGATAAACAACATAAGTCACAATTCCATTATTTTGTTTATTTTCATCAACAAAAAAAAAGTCATTTTATTTGAGTGTACATTGTTCAACATAAAGTTCCGTAGATTGATCAAAGCTTAAGAGAGAGCCTCTACACATGTTTCACCGCTACATGTGGATCCTCACGAGGCAAGTAGTGTTTGTATGCTTGTTAATTGTTCTGGTTTGAGGTGTAGCATAATGTATTGGTTCCTCAGCACAGATCCTTATTTCAGGTCTTGTATGAGGTGTATTAAATTTACAAAGTTGGTTTTTGGAAGGGCTGAAGAAGCTACTGAGAGCCAGAACTATCTCCTTCAGCCTTTTTCCCCCTTATTCATTCTTACCTGCTCTAACCATGGGAACTCTGTTCTTTATGTTTTACATACTTTTATGGAGTCTTGCTTTCTTCCAGATCTCTTTAAGGCATCCGCATTTCACGTTTGAGGCACACAGCACCCCATGTGCAGTGTTGCTGGGGATCCTTTGGGTTCTTTTTACGTGCTTTCATTTTCCCCAAGAACTACTGTTCTTAAGGAAAGAGGGACACGTTGTATCCTTCCTTAAACTAACTTATGAGAGATTAGCACACCCCACCTTGAGTGCTATGGGGATACCAATTTTTCTGAAGTCCACTAAGGGCTTAGTAAAACCCTTCAACTAAGGCAGTACATAACTACACTCAGTATAAGGCTGCACCACCGGGGTTCATGGTAGCATAGAGCTAGCAGCCAGTCTTCTCAGGAGGGAGAGAGGGCTGTAGAGTCAGTACAAATGAAATTGCAATACAAATTGCAAAGAAACACTGAAACACTATGAGCCTCATTACACGGTAGGCGGTAAACCATGGCGCTATTAGCGCCATGGTTCATGCCGGTAATTTACCAGTACCGCCTTGGAGGAAAGGGGAATTACCGCCCTATTCCAAGGTTGGGAAGGCGGTAATTCCTCCTTCCTCCATTGCCCTTCCCCATTCCCATTTTTGCCCCATAGGGCATAATGGGAATGGGGAAGGCGCTAATTATGGTACCGCAAATTGCTCCCTGGACCCTTTGCAGGTTGCAAAAAGCAGGCGTTAAATTCCCCAACCCGCAAAGGGACCACGTAGTAAGGCGGTAAGGATTTACCGGTAAAATACCGGTAAACCCTTACCGCCTACCGTGTAATGAAGCCCTATGTATTGAAAAAATAAATAGTTTATTTAAATACAAGTAGGCTCAGATAAATCTTGGAGGAAATGAGAACTATCACAGATCATATAAAACATTATAGAAAAACACAACCCCACTTCACAGGGCAGGAGCCCTCGCCGCGGAGCACGCTGCAGGAGCAGCTTTACCTTTGGATGCCAGTATGGAGCTAGAAGCACTGCGCCTCTCTCCGCCGCTCAACAGACAGAGCTGAATCAGATTCAAGCCGCATACCCACAGAAGTGCAGCAGATCCAGTGTCTTATCCCGCCATCACCCTCGTGGAGTGAGGGATGCGCAACAACTCGCAGCCTTTTTAGCATTCTAAAATGGCCGCCGTAACCCGTTCTTGATTTGTGTATTCAGGTTGCTAAGCAACCACCTACGAGTGTGCTCATAGGCTGCTCCAGCTAACCGTAAGGCGCCAACCGCGCCCCCTCTGACCAAGGCCCATTTGTACAAGGCCCACACCTGTCTGGACTGCCAGGGCAGCTGGCCACTCTCAACTTTGACTATCACACCAGCCCGAGTCTCCATCCAAAACACCTATTCACAAACAGATCTGAGATTTCGGACCCCCTGATCCACGTCACCATGCGTGACAAAGCATACTGAAGGTGTCCCCCTCACAATCCGTTCAAGGCGGTAAGTGCGTCATATACCAAATGCCACACTTGTATGTTAATTTACATGTTGTAACCGACCTAATTTGTTTATCCCGCATCCCCATCCAGGCCTCAAAAGAACACATTGTAATTTGGCATGTTAGTTTGTAATGGTGCAGCTTTTATGTGTCGTAATTTAACTGATTCTCTAGCAAATGTTACTATTGATTGCGATTGATTGCCATCAGTGATACCCTGGATTATTACGGCATGCTTAGCGAAACTGCTATAGCTTAGTCTCGCTTAAGCTCTCCAACCTTACATGTACTTGACCTGCACTATCTTGGCACACTGCGGCTCTTCGCCAATCTACTGAATCTGCATACCACTCCTAGCCGATCCTTCGATTGCCATACGAATTGTACCCTTTACATTCAGCCTTTGACCATTTGTGATACTCACTGCTTGTGTTTCCGACTGATGTTCTGCATAAGCTACGCCCCTAGGGCATAGCTCCAGAATTGTTGTTGGGACTCCCCCTTATGCTACCCACTGCACTCTGTTACCAAATGACTTATGGCATTATCTAGGTCACATAGGGCAAACTAGCAATGTTGCTTCTAGTAGGCCTCTGCCTACGACTGCTAACTATTGCATTATGATATTTGTGCTAACTATTACATTGTGATATTTATGCTGTACTGTAGTATTCATTCACCCTGATTCTGCCTGCTCACCTCCTAAATCAATGGCCTGTCCACCATATTCTGCATGCCAACGGCGGCCTCATTGTAAAATTATTGCTTAAATTAATGAATACTAGCCTCCATGCTACAGCCTCAGTTGCCTTACAATTAGAGTGTCAGATTAATATCAGGACTACTCCCAATGCGCCACCACTCTGGATCAAACCTCCAAAATTCTTACCACCTCTGAAGCAGAGCCTAAAAACTATAAATATTAGACCGACCAAGTTCCTACCAGAGTGTAATCGGGATATGAAGCCTGCTAATATAGACAGCGTTACCCCCACAGACTCAGAGTGAACACCTATCCAACGGATTAAACAGTTTGCCACCAAACCAGTACCTAATAAACCATGCCCTACTGGAGTGAGAAACAGGCTTGGCTCCAGACTTACTAGAACTTACATTATACAGACGAGACTCCCAACAAACTTAATCTTACCCATGTGTTTAACAACCCTACTTCTAAAATGAAATACACCAAGAAAAATGTAACCACTCAGAGTAATCCTTGTCCTATCCCGTCTAACACTACCCCACTGATCAAAGGTACCTTAATGCTAGATCATTGGTAGCTCATCCTACAGACATAGCCGACCTGATTAACTTACAAAAATTAGACTTCCTTGCATTAACAGACGTGGCTCCACACAGCTGCTGGTCCTGGTCTTTCACTTGCGTTACCCGACAACTATATTATCCTGAGAGCAGATGGAAGCCGCTAGAGGTGGCGGCATTGCCTTCATTGCCAAGGCCAGTCTAGGCTTAAGACAATCCACATCACTGCATGTTCAGTCGTGTGAAAAGCTTGCGGTCAAACTACCCATCAAGAACTCTCGCACACTTACTGCTCACCTTATCTACAGACCTCCTGGTCCCATTGGCTCTTTCAAGGAAGACATCACCATGATACTATCTACTAATACCAAACCCACATCACAAATACTAGCGCTAAGAGACTTCAACTTGGGCCTAAACAACCCTAATGACCAACACGCATTGGCGCGATCAAACACCCTCATCGAACTAGGCCTTATGCACAGAGTTCTTAAACCTACCCACGACAAAGGAAGAACCTTAGATTGGGTGGCTGATTTCAACTGAGATTTTAATCACTTCCATTGAACTGTAAACCTGGACTGACCACCATTTATTGTCCTTCCTAATTGCTGCTTGTACACAGACCTTGAAGTCTAACCTAATGACGACTCCTCTCCAGAAACAAATGAAACATCACAGTAGACGCGCTACTGCCTCATCTGACCACCATACTCTACTCCATACTGGCCACCACAGACCCAGATACACTAGAATTATTCAACTCTACTATCACGCAAGCCATGGATGTCATTGCACCACTCAAAATGCGCAAGGGTAAACCCCGAGCCCATCTCAACTCCTGGTTTACGCCCAAACTTAAATCCCTGCGGACAGAAAAAAAGAAACTGGAAATTTTGTGGGGGGCGGGGGGGGAATAAAAAAAAAAAATCGCCCCTCTGAAGAGAATAAAAGTAATCTACTAATAATGGCAGCTAAATACAAAGCTGAAATACTTCGGACTAAACGCGAGACCTATAACGAGAGGAT
Organism: Ambystoma mexicanum; assembly: GCF_040938575.1. Taxonomy (NCBI): domain Eukaryota; kingdom Metazoa; phylum Chordata; class Amphibia; order Caudata; family Ambystomatidae; genus Ambystoma; species Ambystoma mexicanum. The sequence continues at coordinate 775,887,129 of NC_090937.1, forward strand.
CAACAAAGCTAGTTCCAGTAAAAAGGAACTCTTTGCTATCCTAAGAGAAATGAAAGCTCCCATCCCCCCCGACGATACCTGCACAAAGGATAAAGTATGGTGTATAATATTCAAAATGCACTGTCCAACAAAACCGCCCTCCTCCAAAACAAAATACCTGAAAAAGGAATAAACCTTACTAAAACAGGAACTACTCACAGTCTATAGACCATGCCTCTAAACCCCCTCTCGGTTTTCAATTCTCCCAAGTATCCACGCCAGAGGTGGAAAAAAATCATCACCTTGCTTAAGCCCTCAAGATGCCAGGGAGATATATGCCCAGCCAAAATTAAAGAAGCAGCGTAGACACCTGGCTCCCTTCATCACCAGATTAATGAACGCCTCATTTGTAACTAGTAGTGTCCCAAATAACCTTAAGGATGCATGGGTTTTACCATTCCTTCCTTAGACCCTACTATCCCAAATAACTACAGGCCGATTACCACAGTGCCGGTTTTACTCAACATAATAGACAAAGCAGCCTCCCTCCAGATCCAAGCATACCTGGAGACTAAATCTCTTAGGGTTCTGGTCATCTGGCTTTAGACCTCAACATGGCCCACACACGGCCCCGATAGATCTTAAAAATCAAATAGACCAACTCAAAGACAATAGGAAACTCGCTATGTTAATATTATTAGATCAGCTGCTTTTGATCTGGTAGATCACAAAGTGCTCTGTAAACATCTGTCCACTGCGGCACATTTTTCCCCAAGAAGCCACAACATGGAGTCACTCATTTCTGAATAACAGGTCATTGAGAGTTTTTTCTCTTTCTGCCTCAGCAGACCCTCACCCATTACATATGGTGTACCCCAAGTCTCGTGTGTATCACCTACGATGTACAATGTCTTTACCAAGCCACTCTTCGAAGACCTCGACCATCTGGGTGCCACCTACCCAAATTATGCAATGACACCCAGATCCTCATACCCCTCACCAGTGACTACAATACAGACCTGGCTCTGGTGAACAAAATGTACCTAATCATTCAGGCATGGATGGCATCCCACGGCCTATGCTTGACTGATGACAAGACTGAGCTCCCAATCCTAGGAGCCCTGGTCAACCTTAAACTCTGTATTAAATGCACAGCTTTCAATATTGATGGCATCAACATTAAAGTGGTAAATGAGGTACATACCCTAGGTTTTTATCTATACTCCGCCCTTAATCTACGCAAACTGGTTAATGCCACGGCTCTGCTTACACGTGAAAACTGATACATGCCTGTAAACCGTTCCTTTCCACTGAGAGTTGCATCAAATTAGCGAGAGCGCCAATTCTTTCAAAAATGAATTATTGCAATGCTCTATAGGAGCTAGCAAATACGTTGTCAACAAATTCCAAATACTTCAAAAGAAGGCACTTGGAACAGCCCTTAGTATTCCTAGGAGACAACACAGGTGACAATTGGCTTGCAATCAACAACAGAATCCAGTTCAAAACAGTTTCCCTTACCCACACATACCTTAACAATGCTGCCCCGAAATACTTAAGGGACAAAATTGCAAAAAAAATGTTCCACGTCCTACCAGGACGACCAATTCCTTTTGCCTTACAGTCCCGAGATTTAATCTGAAAAAAGCAGGCAGGAGCAGCTTCCCAGTTATGGCTGCTCAGTCATTGGAAAGCCCTCCCATCTGGCATGCATTCAGAACAATCTTTCCATATCTTTAGGAAAAACACTAAAAGCTGGTTAGCCATGAATGACAGATGAAGTCTTCTGGACACCCTACGAATGTTCAGCAAATTCCATCATGAGATTGTCCATTTTGTAAATGGTTGTATTGCACCTTTGTATGTACACTGCCCTTATCACATTACTGTATACTATGACTGTAAATACTCTGTAACCTGAACATTTGAAAACTACTTGTACTATGCGCCCAGATACCTCTGGTTTTAAAGCACTTTATAAATCAATAAACAACACTATGCTTGTAAGTACATAGACCAAAGCATATAACCTAATTTTGAACACCCAATAGTAGTTCTAGGAAAGTCAAAACCAATAGTTACTTTTAGATTACTTTCTGTAATACAGGGTAGACGACCTTAACAGTTGTACCGGGACGCTCAGCAAGAAATCACATAGCAAGTCAACTGGACAATATACGTGTCTGATCTAGTGAAACACAGATTCTAGGAACAGTATAAACCTATAACTGTTTCAGGATAACAGTTATTCTAAGGGGGGTTAGGCCTTGGGGTGTAATATTCAATTAAAGTTGCTTTTCAGTTCACAGACTAAGGGAAGCAATAACCAACTTATTTTAGGATATCACAGTTATACTCAAGGTAAGTAAAATCTATATAGTTTTTACAGGGGCTATCAGCAAGTATAAACCGAAGACTGTTTTTGAGTCCTTCTACAACAGACCAGGGAAAGCAAAACCCAGTGTTACACTTTATGAATGACTCAGTTATTCTAGCTGGGTAAAACCTAAGGCAGACTTTTTCTGGACAGGCTAACAGCAAGTCAGGGGAAGCAAGACCCAGTTGGGGACACTCGTACGTTTATCCTAACAGGAACAGTGAAGCAAAACCAACAGCATAACCTTTGGGAAGAGGCACAACCAAATCACAGGTGAGTAATATAACCTTGCATCTACTTTCTGTTAGACTGACAAAACAGTCTCCAAGGAAGGGAAGATGTTATATACACTTTTCAGTATTGCAGATCATTTCTAAGGTAAGTAATAACTTTTGTAACTGTTCACTGTGAGTTACAGTTATCAACCAACTTGTTTTGCAAGTGAGTAACTTTTAAAACAAGTATTCTCTTTTCGAAGGAAAAGGCCCACTCCTTTGAAGTCTTTCCCTTATTCTTGGAGCAGGAGTGTTCTCGGTTGCAGAAGGTGGGTGGGGGGGGGGGGGGAGCTCTAGGGTCTAGTGTCCAACAGGCAGGTCTGGATAGGTTCTTAAGTAGCAAAAGTCCAGATCCTAAAGAATACTGTTAGAACAATTAAGTACTTTACTTTTGAGTTAGTTGAGGGTCCAGGGGCTTCAGAGAAGAGACCCTAGGAGGATTCCAGCAGGCGCTTGAGGGAACTGGACGAGAGGACTCCCAATCACAGAAAACACCCAAAAACTACACCGGACTCACAGGAGACTTAAGTAAATACACAAGCCAAAACAGTACCTTAGAACAGAAGATTTCGCAGCAGGACGACTTCAGGATCTACAGATAAAAACATGATCGTTGAATTCCTTCATCAAGATGACAGGACACTGGAAGGACTTTTGCAGCAAGGATCACGGGGAAGGCTCTAGGCAAGGTTTCCTTGCGGCTGAATGTAGAAGACTGTGCACCGCACAATGCTTCAAGGTCAAAGGGTATTGGGGTACTGCAGCCCCACAAGGTTGCAGCACGGCGTGGGATGGCTCAAAATTCAGGTCCTCGAGTCTAGTGGGTCTCACCAGGCTCGGGTCGTCATTTTTGGAGTCCCCACATCGACTGGAAGGAAGGGCTACAGCAGGCTCCAGTTACATAGCAGGATCTGCGGTCGCTGGAAACTGTTTCAGCCGCAAATTCTTCATCTTCCTCTTCCGTTTTAGCTCCAGTGGTCGACTACCGCTTCATCTTCCAGGGTCGGACTTTTATGCAGGAACCAAGCCAAACAAACAGCCTTACAACATTCAAACTTGGGGGTTTGCAGCCAGCCTTCCAGTTTAAACTGGAATCTCGCACTCAAGCTGGAAGACAAAGGGCTGCAGAGTTTGGACTCCTCCCTCGCTTCCTGACTTCACAGACATTCTGGAATTTCCTGCCCTGGAGGTCAGGGGATGGAACAAGGACAAGGAACACTAAAATGGTGAAAAAATAAGACAGTAGCCATTTTAGTAAAATGAGCACACATGGGCTTCGCGGGCCGGTGCAAACAGCCCGCGGTAAAGTTGCACTGAATTAATAAAAAGATTCACTGCCACCAGCCATTAAAAGGCAAGTCTGTCCTTGTAACATAAATGTTAAATTTAAAATGGGAAAGGGGATACTCCGTATCTCCCCAGCAATCCACATACGATGGGGCTGCTGGTCTCACTTAATAAAATGTAAAAGGGATCCAAAGATCCTTTCTACCCTTGCTAACTGTAGTTCTCTCAAGGTTAGCCAGAGAAATCTAAAAGGGGAGCCCCTAGGGCAACCCAGCAACAGTAGGCACTTATTGGCAAAACGTTGTTCAAGAGGAGAACTATTAAAAAGGACACTATGGATGGTCTTAAGAAAGGACACCCACAAAAAAGAGTAATAGATTGTGAGTGGGGGGAAAAGGATCCCACGAAGAGGCATAAGGAAAAAGAATTCACCAGTAAAATCAAAACGTTCTGGGGTTGACAAAGGTCAGGTAGATTTATCATTACTATGAACATTTTACCTAACACCCCTTCTCTCTGCTCCTTTGACTTTTAGTCACATAAACAACCCTGTTTATGTGACTGGCGGCAATGGGCGTGCTCTATCAATTATTGTGGTATTTATTATCGCACACTGTACATAGTGTCACCTATGTTCTAACATGATGGCTCCTTTCTTTTTTCATTACTCTAGTTTTATATTTTTGAATCACACTATGCAAATAGTATTATTTTGTATTAATTTGTTCCTATGAGGGATAGATGACAAGATCAAGAAGCTCAGTTGCATTCTAGTGCCGCACGTTGTCCGATATAGGAAGTATTGCATGTACCTCATTTTGACAATTCTTAACCACACCTAGCTTATATTATTAATTACCTCATCGGGTCCATGAGAAAAGGATTATACGACCAAATGGTTCAGATTATTTCAGGGCTGCACAACGTTACACTAACTCCATCACAAGATGGCCAACCTGTCCTACCGGTTTGTAGGAACCCAACTAAGAACATACTATCTTAAGATTATCTCGCAACTGTCACCATGACTACTGTCCCTGTCTACAATAGCACCAGTGAGCACACTTCCGCTCGTACTTGGACCGGAGCGAAACGAGAACCTTTGATCACACAGAAGTGAGTGAATCATGGAACTTCCTGGCACAATGGTATTACGCCTGGCCAGAAAGTTTCGGATAATTACATTCCCTTATAGCAAATTTCTTTGTAGAATCACGGCATCATGCCATCGCGCTGTGCTGCCTAGTAAAGTAACAAAGGTTAGTCAGCACGCTGGTTACTCACTAGGGAGTCAGCATGCTACACCACCCATAGTTAATGAATGGCCACTTGCATGGAACAATAGTTTTAATAATTTTTTCTGGCATCTACCGGGTTGAGAAGATCGATAAACTCCCAAAGCAGATTAATACAGACGTGTTATTAAAACATGAAGGATACTGACATATTGATTCACGGGATCACGTTCTAGAATCAGATAGCAGGATGGGGAATAGTGTCTTAATTCACTATTGTGACGGTCTCTTCATTAGACACCACAAGATAACAGTGCTTCAATGTGCCGATCCGACTAACGTTTTTCTCCATGTTCTCTCGATGTTCTCTCGATGTTTTCTCTGCGTTTCCCATTCCCTACAGGTTGTTGGTGTTGGTTTGTCTTGTGGCCCAACGCTTCCGCATTTTATTTGAATTATGATGGATATATTGTTCTTAATGGATGGATTGGCTTGTTATGCAATATCAACTTTGAGATTTTATGTTGGGTTGAACATAATAATGATCACTGGTTGTATTTGACAGTGTACACATCAGACGAGAATCAGAGGCCCTGATGAAGTACTGTAAATAGTCTGAAATGCATTGGCATGATTTGCATCTGCACTGAATAGATTTGACAATTAAAACTTTGTGAACAGAAAATAAAATGAACTAATGACTATCCTTTATTAAGAAAATAATGCAAAGAAAGTTTAATTGCAATCATAAAGAAACATAACCACAAGGTGGAATTCAGGGTGTGCAACCCACATTAAAGGGTCAACAGCCTAATTACGTCCATTTTTGTTCACTATTGACATGCCCAGCACAAAGGCGTTTTTTAGTGGGTCTGCACCCCACTCACAAATACTGAAAAGACATTTGAGGTAATAAACCAAGTAAGAGCAGTGCCAGCTCACAGCATTATAATTTCTTTTTTTGCCATTTCTTTCATAGTTGTTCCTGGTAAGCCCTTCTACCATTCTGGGAGAAGGTCGTCTGTGTGTAGGTTTTTGGTGAGTACCCTTGGGTGTCCCCGCCTAGGCCTCAGTGTGTCTGGGCAGGAAGGAAGTGGGGGAGGAGTTATTCACTCCCCTGCCCTGTGTCTGCCCGAGGGCCTGAATGGAACCAGTTCCCACTGGGGTGCTGGCTGTTCTGATTGGAAAGCCACCTGCCCCTTTCTGTAAAATGCTGTGAGAGTTTGCATAGGAGTGTGTGGTGAAACTGAATTAAAGATGAGGCTCCCAAGGTGAAAGGCAAGCCGACCAATGGAAACTGAAGTAACCAAAGCTGAAGACAACTAGGAGAAGCCTGCAGACCCTTTGCATCACCATGAAGCAACCACTGCTGTCTTGAACCGGTTTTCCAATCGACAGAGGAGCTCTGAAGGGCATGCAGTAATAAAATGGTGGCAAAAATGTCGACTGTGCAAAATATGACAGTAAAAATGCTTTTGTTTGACCAGGTAAAGGTGAGCCCGGTTATACCATTTAAACGGAGCGGGGGTTGCGTGGGTGTCCTCCGTTCCGCTTAAATGCTATAATGGTCTGGGGGTTGCAGGGGTATCCCCCACTTCCTTTACATGGATTTTTTGTGTAAACGGCCATTTTTGCCACGATTTTAACACATGGAACCCTCCGAAGAGGACGGCTCCTTCCCTTTGGCTGGTGGGACCAACCAACCAACCCTGAAACAAACTGCAATTTGAGCCATCTCCTGAGGTGCTGTGCCTTTCCAGAGCTGCTGACCACGAATACCAGGAGTCTTCTGACCCATTTGCAGTCCAACGTCTTTGAGAGGCCGAATCCATCCAAGTCTTTGCTGCGCTCCAGGTGAACCTCCACAGACACAATCCGATTCATCCAAGTCCCCTCACCAGAGTGCAGGATTCCAGCCTCTAAGAAGATCGACCCAACGAATACCGTCCTTCGTTGGTGCTGAGAAAAAGGTGCCAAAACCACAGAGACTGAAGAAATCCGTGCCAAGGGTCCTCTCTCTCTCGAGACTGCTGCTGCGACATCCCATTCAGAATCCTTCCTTTTGTAACTTTTTCTAATAGCAGCCCCAATCTCTGCTGCTGGACTAGGTCCCTTGTAGGGGACCCAAAACCATGAGCAACCAAAGCATTCTCAAGACACTACTTTATCAAGTACCATCAAGTGAGAAATGTTTTCGATACTAACTTTTGCGATGCGCTATGGCAAATCTTGCATTCACCATCACCATGCAATATTGCATGGTGAATGTTTTACCTCTGTCAATCTACTGAACTGAGAGCCAGGGGTTTCTTAGGGTATGGTTCCTATCCTTTTGGGGGAAAAAAGCATGATTCAGGTCCAGTGGGAGTTCTGTATCTCTCTCTCTCTCTCTCTCTCTCTCCTCCCTCTCCCCTGCCCCTCTACCCTCCAGGCTATTCTGCAAAGTCAAAAAAGTTGTAAGCCTAGAGAACATTTACTGGTCAACTAAGTACCAGTGCAAGACACCAATTACATACCCATTTTGCATTATTTTGAGACATTAGGTTTACATACATAATTTATAAGCTGAAATCCCTTAAGATTAAGCCACTCATGGCTCGTCAGCATTCCTGAGTGATCAAACTAGGCATTTAGCACTATAAAAAGGAAAATAAAACCCAATATATGTGCAAACTACAGCACCTAGAAAGTGCATTTTATTAAAAAGGTGGGCATTACCAAGTGCAGTGTTCTTGCAAATCTACATTTAAAAGTACAAATATATTATTATTCTAAAGGAAAGCCAAACGTCCAACTCAGGGTGACGCAGTCTGTCTTTTTCATGTGCACGACAAACCATCTCACGAGAGTGACAAAACAGAGGACGTTCGAAGTTATCCAGAGCAGTCAGATTGTTTGGGAAAATGTAAGTAAATTCATGCCAAACTTACCAGGTCCTGATGGATAAGGAAGGGTTCCTGTTACTGCATACTCCGACTCGAGACCTAAAAAGATCCCCAAAAATAATATTCCATCAACTAGGGCAAACTCTCACAAGACCAATACCTTCCCTTCTATTCATCACTTGCATCACACAAGGTAACAGATGTTCAGGTACTGAAGACCGAGCCTTTCATGATGTACTTGCATCTCCATACTTATAAATGTTCCAAACATGTACATGTAAAATTAATCCAGACTTAGGTTATTGGTCACAATCATGTAAAACAAGCAATTTGAATCAACAGAAATGAATTACAATAAGGCACCTACGATTAGGATACACGGGATAACATGTCTGAGCAAATCACAATTTCCTTCCAAACTTTATTGATCCCAAAAGGAGCAGAGTGAAAGAATGTTGCATGTTGAACCCTCCCTGGAAGCCGAGAAAGTCAGCAGTATCTGTCAACTACTCACTAATAATCCCACCAAACTGAATCCCAAGGTAGCTACATACGCCACGCACAGGCCACTGAATGCACCACCGAAGTAGAAGAGAAAGGAAGGGTCCTGCTGAAAAAAGAAGGGGACTAGACTTTTATTCAAACTCCAAACTCCCTAATCTCTGTACTTTTGGCATAGCTCATCCCCTTAGCAGTGGACTCGAAGATCAGTGTAGCAACCAGATGTTTGGAATAAAGTCTTAAACTATGATTCACAGCGAGTCACTTTTCAGTTTGCAGGGCTCGCAAAACCCAATTGCATAGTCTAGGAGATGTTATGAAGGTTAAGTACCATTATAATGGTACTCTACCGTGCTGGCATGTATTGGAAGGTTTGAAACTTTGTTTGTATAAAATGGCAAATAAAGGTTTCACTGTGCACATCTCAGTGGCAGCATTGCTTCAAAGATGAAGTGTTCTTATGGTGCAATGCAACGTTTTACAGAAAGCACTGGTATATTTGGTCACCCATCAACATGAGGCAAATTCATTTCTCTTAGGTCAAGTAGGTCAACTTAGGAACTTGCACTGCAGGTCTAGTTTGATTTTTAAGAATTGTGATGCTCGATTTGTGCCTCTTCTCTTAAGGTTGGTTTACTTTTTCTGCCCAGCGAGTCCCCATCCAGGGTCTCACTGGTGATTTAATTCAGTGCATGTGTCCCTAGAAGTCGTCAAGATTCGGGGGGCATGGGGGTGCTGTTGAGCAGCCTAAGAAACGGCTGCCTAGCTGTACAGCTCTGCATGTAGCCGACAACAACCCGATATTAGTGGCGGTTCTACTGTTCCCCTGATGCTAAGAAAACACTGCTGGGGTACTGAAAGTGAGGTGCACAGCTGGACCAAGTTTCAAGAAGATTGAGCACCCCGGTGCGGGGATCGAGCCCTGTGCGGCCTGGAGTGCGTAGTGCAGCTGGGGCCGGACCGACGCGTCGCGGACGGTGATATGCGGTGGAATCCGGGGCAGCTGTGACCTCCTGGAGGGGCCGCTTGGAATGCATCCCTTCTCGCTCTGCCGAGAGAAGACCAGCAACCCGAAGAATGTCCACCAGTCTCCCGGGTGGCCTTGCTGGGGGCTGACGTGAACCGCGGGGAGGCCTGAGAGCGGACGGAGCGAGGGAGAGACTGCTGTCATGCTGAACCGGCACTGGCGTCCCGCTTGCCTCTCCAGCGGGCGGGCCAGTGTGGAGCATTGATGGTGTGGCCCCGCTCCACAGGGTCGGGCAAATGAATGCAGCGGCGGCCATCGGCCCCAGACACGGACACCCTCGCCGGGAGGACCTGGCCGAAGAATCACCACAGCCTTGTTATTAACTGCGTATGCGGTTTTGAGCATCCAGAAGAACAGCAGGGGACGGGACAACCTCCATCCTACTCCCCCAGGAGGAGCGTGGGACTGCTACCTCCAGCCCTATAACACGGGTGAGGAGACGCATCTGATACAGGCGAGGGGTTAGAGCCCTGGCTCGTGGGGCGGCTGAGGCCATGTAGGGGTCCTCTCCTGGGCATCTGCATGACTGTTGCTACCAGGACAAATCGAGAGACACCGCCACCCCTGCTACGATAACGCACGTGTGGGGAATTGACATGGAGGGGCCCCTCCCGACAACAAGGACCCGCTACCAAGGCCCACAGTGACAAGGCAGCTGCAGAGCTGATCCGGCGTCCACGAACTGCTTCCTCCACATCAAGTGCAGTGTTGGGGAAACACTGAGCTGGTGAGCCCCGGGGCGAGCCCTGTGCAAGTTTGGGACATAACCGCTGGATGTATCCACCGCTACATTGAGACCCATGGAACCATATCCACTACTTACCACCAAAGGCACATGTACGAAGGCAGCACCCAGCCTCGAGCAGGGGCACTCCACATCATGCCACGACGACACCCCACTGCTTGGAGCCGCAGCTGCCCCTGACCTAACAGATACGTTACACCCCGGGTCCAAGTTGTTGGTTGCGTGGCAGCAGCGTAACCCTTTGCGGCAGCTTTAAAATTGGAAGCTCTCATGGACATAGTATTTAAAGCTGAGATTCCATCTGACATTGAGAAATTATTTTAATGCAATACACGACATGATTCTACAGTGGGGGTGGGTTGGGAGGTCTTCAAGGTGTACATAAGAGGCATGGCTATATCAAGGGGGGCAGGAATGCATGGCTATATCAAGGGGGGCAGGAATACTAATGACCTCAACCGGTCTGAAGCCAAACCAAAGGGTCTGGAAGAGGAATGCGCCACAGCAGCTACCCAGTCAAATTAGCACAGACACAGGAGGAATTGGAGATCTTTGAGGCACATGCCTTGTGAGAAATACGCTACTTCTCACGCCCACGGGCTGCAAGGAAATATGGGGAAGGTGAAAGGCCTGGTAGAACATAGGCTAAGTTAGTGCGGGCGGAGGGACGGCGCTCCCAGATAGAGTGCATCGCCAATGATCAGGGCACTCTGCAGTGGGCAGACCAGCAAATACTTCGTTTTTTTCCAAATTCTACACCGAATATCAGCCCAGCCACACGACACACAAGATATATGTGGGCTACTTGACCACATTCCTAGGACCACCATTTCCCACTCGACCAGGGAGCTCCTTAACTCCCCTATTACGCTAGATGAAACAGTAAAAGCCATAACTGAGCTGCCGAAGGGTAAAGCCCCTGGGCCTGATGGCCTCACTTCAGAATTCTACCAGGAACATGTAGCGCTACTGGCACCACGTTTACTGGCGGTCTGGACTGAATCACTTAGCAAGTCTATTCTCCCCCCCCCCCTCCATACGCGAAGCAACCATAACCGTCCTAAAACCGTGCAAACCTAGTGATGAATGCAGATTGTATAGAGCCGTGTCACTCATGAATAGACACAAAAATATTTGCCAAAACAATAGCAAACAGATTCCTTCCAATTATGCCCCATCTAGTACATGAAGACCAGGGAGGATTCGTCCCTGAGCGATCGACAGCCCTTAACATCAGAAGACTCTTGAATGTACTATCTAGAATTGACCAGAAGGCTGGGGCTGTCACGCTTGATGCCCAAAAGGCCTTTGACATGGTCTCGTGGCAATACATGCAGGAGGTCCTGGGGAAAATGGGCGTGGGAGCAGACATGATCAAATATATTAAACTATTGTACACATTTCCCACGGCGAGATTACTGGTCATCTCTCAAACCTCAGCACGCTTTGAACTGAGCAGGGGCACCCGGCATGTTGTCCCTTCTCCCCCATTCTCTTCGCCCAGGTTATTGAACCAATGTCAGACTATATCAGAGCTCGAGACACCCTTATGGGTATACACCTAAAAAATTCCAGAGATTATATTGCTATCCGCTGATGACGTGCTACTGTACGTCAGCAACCCATACACAGACCTCGATCCCATACTGAGGGATGTGACCAGAATAGGCACCTTCTCCGGATTCTCGATCAATTACAGCAAATCTGAGATATTCCTGCTTACTGCGACAACACAACAACCCACATGCGAGTACCCCCTCGGATGGTCTCCCGGTGGTATCCGGTATCTAGGGGTCCAGGTGTCTAGCTCTAAATCATCACTAGTAGCCAACAATAATGCTGAAGTCGAAAGATATGTTCGCTCCAAAACAACAAGGTGGCACTCCCTTCCGCCAACACTGGCTAAGAAACTATCACTGGTGAAAATGATTCTTGTCCCCAAACTCTTGTACATATTTGCAAATGTCCCTGTCTGGCCAGGAAAACAATACTTTGAGGGTCTACACAAAGCATCCGCACAATTTCAAAGGCACGCCGGGGCGGTTTGCAAGAAATGGGCGCCCATGACTCTACCTTATGAGAGAGGGGGCTTCGCCGCCCCCAACCTCAAACTATAGTCGATAGCAGCGCAAACCCAATATGCCACGTACTGGTACTTTAGTTCTACTACTCCCCCTCATGCCAAGTTAGAAAAACTTGCGCCAGGCAAAGTTAATCCGAAGACACCAATACTCCATCGGACCTACACGGACGACTCGCCATTAGATCCTACTGCGATTACACTACTAGCATGGGATAGGCTACTACACCCATGGTCGGACACCCGCCTGTACTATAAATGGCTCTCGATCTGGAGGTATCCGGGGCTTGAACCCATACATGACATAATTCCTGTCCCAACACTGGCAGACACTGGGATACCTTGTACTGAACGACGTATTCCCGTAAGGGAAATTCATTACCCCCACTAACATGGCGACCTGGACATTCAGGCTCAGCACTGGAAATGTTGCAATACTATAGACTTCGGGCTTCCGTCTGTGCTATGTGGTCGTCCTACCCTGACGAACCCCCAGACACACCTGAAATACAATATATAGCCAACTCAGAGGGGGCTAGTGGCCTGGTCTCCTCAATATACAAGATTCTATTAGCAAAAACCCTGGATCAACCCCCTCAAAGCACGAAACAAATGGGCACACAAACTGTATGTTAGCAAAGAAATGTATACTCCAATGTTGGAAGCGTTTCTCGCCCCCCGACCTTTACAATGTGGCTGAATGCCCTGACACGGACCCAGACATGTGAGGAGGAATACATAAATACCCACTCAATACAAGCTCGACCAAAAAAAAAAAATGTATGGACAGACTTCCGCAGCTATCTCATCAATCTAACCGATAGGGACCCGGGATACCCTGTACCAGCCGTAAATGAAGGGCTAACCTAAGTTGTATTGTGAACATGTTTTATCACATTATGTCCATATGCCTCACTGTACTACCTGATCCTGTTGATGGTGAACTGGGTCTATGATTGTATAATGCAAACCTTTCTTGATTGTGTATGTTGTAAACTCCTGCCAATAAATAAAAGTACAACAAAAAAAAAAAGGATTCTCAGACCAGGGTGCCCAAGAGGTGCCTTGTAGTTGGTTACTTGATCAAGCCCACCTGCTCACATACTTTTGCTAACTTGCTGGCTTATGGAGGTGGTTTTTAATACTTTAGAAAGCTGCATTCTGCTACAGCCAGTAAGGGAGTTTTTCCATAAACTGTCCTGCAAGAGGTTTTAGGAAGCCAAAGCAGTAGTGTCAGAAGAGGCTGTCCCACGCGGTTCATCTAACTCTCTCGATGTTAGTGTGACTGCCAAGAGAAGTCAGCCTTTACTCTTAGAAGGTTATGGGGCTGATGTCAAGGTACAATCAGGCCCACACACACACTAACATACCATAAAAGAACATTTCCTATTCATTTAAGTATTGTGAAAAGGTAAAAACACAGGCAATAATTACCAAGGTAAGTGAACATTACAAACACAGTAAGTATATACAGGGTTCAAAATTGTGCTCCTGCTTCTACCAAATGAGAGCCTGGTTGCCTTAAAACCCAAGTGCTACGTTTGGCTCCCAGGAACAACTGGTGCCTTATAAAACACATTTGACAAAAAGAAAAGTGTTCGAGAATTGTGATAAAGAATTAGGACACATCTTGGACTGATTTAAATATAAACATCAGCCAAAAAAAAGGTAGGCGTGCATCTGAAGTGGAAGTTGGATTTGCAAAGTGCTGTGTACTCGCTCCCGGTTCCCAAGAGGTAGCTCCTGCCTTTCGGGTGATGCCTTAAACCAAGTAACTGGTTTTAGCTCCCGATAATTGAATCGTAATCTCAAACCCGGATATATAGATCCATTTGGTTGAAATGATCCCAACTGCCTCCAAACTATACAACAGTCACCAAAGTGTGAGATACTGAACACTTTAAAGGTCCTAAAAAGGGTTTAGAACACTTACACATAAAATGCATTTTATGTGGTCTAGGCTTAGACAGCAGAACTACCCCTCCACTTCTTACGAACTTGAGGCTGAGAAGGGCATGCATGTCACATGACGTCAGAAACCAACCAGCCATTTAAAAGAAGCCCACACTGCCAAGACATCTAGTCACTTTTGGAACTAGCTTCAAAACTACACAAACCCACCCCATAAACCTTTACAAATTGGGTAAATTGTTATTATGGTACAAATCAGTCCCCCATTCCTCTCCCTTTTGAAGCACAAATGGATGCCAATGCAACAGACAAGTCAGTGCCATCCTAGGTCTAGTAGAACCCCTTCCCACATATACATATGGTGGGCCTGTGCTATGATAATCCTCGACAGACCCTCACTTTGGAATCAAACCCTAAAACGAGATCAACATTGCAAACATGCATTTGCCTACGCTGTATTATTTACAGTTGTATACGAATTGTTCGTTTTACAACTGTTCGAATTACAATTGACCTTTTCACAATTGACCGAATTGTGAAGGTCAATTGTAACATATGTGGGGGGAAACCCCCCCCCCACAACGCCATATATATATGAGAATGCATTACTTACCGTAAAAGCATTTCTGATGGTTGTATCTGCTTAGATTCACATGCTGTGCATAGGTCCGACATCCAGTGGTTACTGCGGAGTATTGCATTTTGTTTTTCGTAGTCGAAAAGGGGACGTCGACAAGGCGTGTCTGAAACACTATCCCTATAGTGACGTGCGTTGTACCCACAATCCCTCACGCGTCGAGGTCCCTCTGTTTGTATTTTTCTGCCCTGAGGGAGCCTTCTAGACGTGAGTGAGTACAGAAAAGAGAGAGATATATAAAGGAAGTCTATGTTCCTTCCATCCGAGCGGGGAGGAAGGGTGGGCGCATGTGAATCTAAGCAGATACAACCATCAGAAATGCTTTTACGGTAAGTAATGCATTCTCTTCTGATGTTTGTTAATCTGCTTAGAATCACATGCTGTGCATAGACTAGCGAGCAGTACCCGGAGTTGGCGGTGGGTTATGAGAAGGAACAGTAGAGAAAAGGTGTCGTAATACTGCCTGTCCCACCTGGGAGTCAGATCTAGAGTGTGTATCTAGACAGTAGTGTTTTGTAAAGGTGTGCACAGAACTCCAGGTAGCCGCTTTGCAGATGGACTCAAGGGGAACATTTGCAATGAATGCTATGGATGCCCCCGTGCCTCGAGTAGAGTGTGCTCTTGGCCTAAAGGGCAGTTCTCTCTTAGCAAGAGTATAGCAGAGAGTGATGCATTGAACAATCCATCTAGAAATAGTGGATTTTGAAACCGCATCTCCTTCTCTTCCTGCTGCCACCGAGACGAAGAACTGATTAGTCTTCCTCAGTGGTCTGGTTCTTTCCATGTAGAACATGACCGCTCTGCGTACATCTAGTGTGTGCAGAGTCCTTTCTCCCAAATTGGAAGGATTTTGAAAGAACGTTGGTAGTTCTATAGATTGGTTTACGTGGAATTTAGAAATAAATTTCGGAGCAAACCTAGGGTGAGTGCGTAGAACCACTTTATCTTTGTGAACTGTAACGAAGGGGTCTAGAATAGAAAGAGCCTGAAGTTCACTTACTCTCCTGATGGAGGTGATAGCTATTAA
This sequence comes from Ambystoma mexicanum, assembly GCF_040938575.1. NCBI lineage: Eukaryota > Metazoa > Chordata > Amphibia > Caudata > Ambystomatidae > Ambystoma > Ambystoma mexicanum. The sequence continues at coordinate 775,903,095 of NC_090937.1, forward strand.
AAAAGCAGTCTTAAGCGTGAGGTGTTTAAGAGATGCTTTGTGCATGGGTTCGAATGGAGAGCCCATGAGTCTGGTAAGTACCACATTAAGGTCCCATCCGGGAGCTGGGTCGGCTATCGGGGGGTGTATTCTCTTTACTCCCTCCATGAAGGCCTTTATAACAGGGATCCTCCACCACAACACTTTGAGTTGGGAAGTGGTGTATGCAGAAAGTGCAGCTAGGTGGACTTTAATGGAGTTAAACACTAGACCTGAATCCAATAGGTGGGTCAGGTATAGGACCACATGTGTGGGAGAGCAGTCAATAGGGTTGATGCTTTTACTCCTGCACCAGATGACAAATCTTTTCCATTTGCTAGAATAGCAGTGGCGAGTGTTTGGTTTTCTGGCTTCCCTGAGGATGTCCATGCATCTTTGCGGGAGTTGTAGATGTCCGAACTCTATGATCTCAGGAGCCAAGCTGCTAAGTTCATGTTCTGGGGGCATGGATGCAGAGTCCTGCCCTTGTCCTGAGACAGCATGTTGTACGGGCAGGGGAGTTTTATTGGGGGGGATAGAGACATCTCCATCAAGTGAGCGAACCATGGTTGTCGTGCCCACATTGGGGCCACTAGTATCATGGTCACTTGTTCCTGGTGCATCTTGTGCACCACTCTGTTGAGTAGGGGAGTCGGGGGAAAAGCGTAAACAAATTTCCCTGACCATTCCATCGACAGACCGTTCCCCTTGGATTGGTTCTGGGGGTACCTGGAGGCGTAACTTAGGCATTGTGTGTTTTCCAGGGTTGCGAACAGGTCTATTTCGGGGAATCCCCATTGTGTGAAGACGTCGAAGACGATGTCTTCGTGCAGGCGCCATTCGTACTCTTCGGGCAGGGGGAAATCTCTGCTGAGACTGTCTGCCAGCAGATTGAGTTCCCCGGGTACATGTAGTGATAGTAGGAACATGTCCTGTTTGAGAGCCCACTTCCATATATTCTGGGCCAGTTTGGACAGGCCTGGAGAGTGGGTGCCCCCTTGCTTGTTGATGTAGTACATGGCTGTAGTGCTGTCTGTAAGGACCATTACTGTTTTGCCTTGTAGGTGTTCCTGGAAGGCTCTTAGCGCCTTGAACACAGCTAGTAGCTCCAGTAGATTTATGTGTTTGGATGCTACGTTCGGAGTCCACACTCCGTGAGCAGTCTGATGGGATAGGTGCGCCCCCCATCCTGTGAGGGATGCGTCTGTGGTTAGAGTGGCTTCCGCCGCGGGTGTGGCAAAGGGTTTCCCTTTTTCCATGTTTTCCTTTGTCCACCACCGTAGCGAGAGAACCAAGGCTTGCGAGACCACAACTAGATCCTCCCATAGTCCGCTGGCCTGACACCACTGGCTGTTGAGCCACTCTTGCATTGGGCGCATGCGCATGCGCGCGTGAGGTACCAAATAAATACACGACGCCATCATTCCTAGCAAGCGCATTGCTTTGCGTACCGTCACCTCTCGACCGGTCACATATTGAGGGATTTGAAACAGCATGTTTTGGACCCTCTCTTTGGAGGGGAAGACGAGGCCGTCCTTTGTTTGAATTAGAGCCCCTAGGAATTGCTTGATTTGACTAGGGTCTAAACTGGACTTCTTTTCGTTGATGGAGAAGCCCAACTGGAACAAAAGGTCTACCGTCTTTTGGGTATTGGAGAAGCATGTTTCGTAAGAATCCCCTGTTATGAGCCAGTCGTCGAGGTAAGGGTAAACTGGGATGGACAACCTGCGCAGGTGGGCCGCTGCCACTGCCAGCACCTTCGTGAATACCCTTGGTGCTGATGCTATGCCGAAGGGTAGCACTTTGAACTGGTAGTGTTTGCCCTCTATCATGAACCTGAGGTATTTTCTGTGCGCTGGCAACATTAAAATATGAAAGTATGCATCTTTCATGTCCAATGTTGTCATGTAATCTCCCTGAGAAAGCAGTGGGATCACTTCCTGTAAGGTTACCATACGAAACTTTTGGGGTTTGATAAACTTGTTCGCTGGGCGCAGATCTAATACAGGGCGCATGGTTAGATCCTTTTTGGGTACAAGGAAGTACACTGAATAAATACCTTCCGTTACCTGAGATAGAGGCACGACCTCTATGGCTCCTTTTTCCAGCAGTTGTTGTACTTCTTGGAGAAGGATGGCAAGATGTTCCGGTGTCATGCGACGTCCCCTCGGGGGTCTGTAGGATGGGGAACTGTTGAATTCGATACAGTATCCGTGGGCTACGGTGGAAAGTACCCAACGGTCTGACGTTATCTCCTCCCATGCAGGAAGAAAGGATGTTATCCGGCCCCCGACCGGTGTTGCATGGGAGGGGACGCGAATCTTCGCGTCACTTGGAGTTGTTGGGGGCTAGGGAGCCTCTGGGGGTGGATCCCCGACCTCTCCCCTTACCCCGGCGTTGGCCTCTTTGGCTGTACTGCCCACTATTGGTCTGGTAATTGGTGGCAGGGTATTGTTGATGTTGACTTTGTTGTTGTTGTTGGCGTTGGCCACGAAAAAAGCGTTTGTTGCCATAGCCGCGTCTGGTAGTGGGCTTAGAGATTTGGTCAAGAGTCTTGATAGTATCGAACTCTTTTTTTCGCCATCTCTAGAGCTACATCCACCGCTTTTCCGAAGAGGTTAGAGTCTTCCACAGGTTTATTTATTAAAGACGCCTGTGTCTCCGGTTTAAACCCTGAGTTGCGCAGCCATACATGGCGTTTTAGGAGTATTCCCTGCACCAGGGAACGTCCCGCTGTTTCTGCCGCGTCCAGAGAGTTTTTTACAATGCTCTGGTTCACCTGGGTTCCTTCGCCAATAGTTGAAAGTAGGCGTGTACGTAAAGGATCCGGTGCTTCCTCGGCGTCCTTGCGCATTTTGGCCCACTGCGCGTCTGCATAGCTAGCAAGCAAAGAATTGTTGTTCGCAATTCTTGCTGAAAAGGCAGCCAAGGAAGTTACTCTTTTTGCAAGGGCATATAGCCTTTTGCCCTCCTTGTCAGGGGGTGCCTCACTGGTGGAAAGTGGTACCCCTGCCCTCTTTCTAGTATTAGATACTACTAGGGAATCCGGAATGGAATGTCCCCTAATGTAGAGCGGGTCTGAGGGAGAAGGAGTGAAAAGTTTTTCAATTCTCGGATTGACCCCTCTGATCAATGCGGGAGTGGCCAGCGAAGGGATGATTCTTCTCTTCACTGAAGCTAGGAGGGGAATGGTCTGGCTGACCGGGGGTTTCTCTTTAATTACTTTTTCCACAAAGTCTAATTCTGGAGAGAGCTCCCCAGTGTCCAGTTCGAAATGCGCTGCTGCTCTGCGCAACAGTGCATTGAAAGTGGGCTGATCGTCAATTGGAGACGTGTTCCTAACCGGTGAATTGTCAGGAGGATTTAGGTTTAGGACATCAGTGTCGGAATACACTGATGGGGATTGCCAGGGGTGCGAAGGTCCTTCTTCAGTGTCTTCTCGGAAGCCTTCTTCTATAATGTCTGGCCTGTCTTCCAGACATTCCTCCTGGTTCTGTCCTTCTTGATCGTCCATGAAATCATCCTCCTCCTCCAAGTATTCTTCCTCCCCAGTGAGGTCGTATACGTTATGGAAGTCTGAGGCTGTGTCCACCTGGGGATCGACTAGCCTTGGATTTTTGGCCCTGGGGTCCTCCTGAGGCCCTGCTCTAGTCCTCTTGGGAGTTTGAGAGGTCTGGGTATTCATAAACCTTTCCATCCTCTCCATACAGAGGTGGAGTCTTTCCATGGTTTCATGGGGTATCCCAGAGCGGTCTCGCGGGGGAAAAATAGAGTCATCTAACTGGAAACGGCTCGACCTCTCCCAAAGCGTCGAGGAAAGTGTCCCGTCGCCCTCCGAAAAACCTTCAGGTGTGCTGGGTGACCCCCCGACTGAAGGGGGTAGTCCCTGCCTTTCTTCGGGCTTTTTCGGCGTGTCTTTCGACTTATGCGTAGCGCTCGACGTGTTCTTCGGCGTACGCTTCTGGGCGTCGGCTACAGCGATCCTCGCCAAGCTGTCGGCGACTCGTTTGTCGGCGAAGCTTGCGTTTTCGACGCTATGGGTGTCGAACGCTCTACGGCGGTATGCGCCTTCTGTTGATGCGCGCCGGCCGATGGTTTGGGGGCGGCGCCCTTATTTGCCGAAAGCCCAGTCGCTGGTCGCGGCTGCGGTTGCGAGAGGGGCTTCGAACCCGAACGGTCCGAGGAAGCCGCCGGTGGAACCTGCGTCTCCTTGGGCGCCGAAGCTCTTTTCGTCTTAGACGAAGAAGAGCCGTGGGTTGTGTGCTCATGTGAGTCTTTGTGCGCGTCAGTGTCGCCGGGGTGTTCATCCCCATAAGCAGGGCGTGAGCCGAGCCCGTCGGGGCCGGGGACAGACGACGAAGCGCGCAAGCGCTCCTTAGAGGGGGTTTCGACTTCCGTAGCGGAGGTCGTGTTATCGCGTTCCTCGTCACTGTCGGTGGTAGCAGCGGCGGGTGAACCTTCGGCCTTCGACATCGCGTAGGCCGCCCACCTTTTAACCCTACGGCCTTTTAGAGTTTTAGGCTTAAGAAGCCGACAAGCCGCGCAACCTTCCTCCTTGTGATCGAGGGGCAAGCAGCGGTTACACCGTGAATGCTTGTCCTTCCAAGTAAATTTGCCTTTGCAAAGCGGGCAAAACCTAAAGGGTGTCCTCTCCATAGCCGAGGCAATAAATCGCGATAAGCACCCCAAGGGAAAGGAAGGGGAAAGGGAAAGGCATTCTCAGAAAAGACCCAGTGATGTCCCACGACCCCACTCTCCCTACTGTATATGGCCTGCGAGGCCAGGCCACGTGTTCGGCAGCGCCGAAGGATTTCCTCCGCTCGACCCTCCGTCGAAGATTCTTTTCGGCGGAGAACAGCTTACAACTGCGTCGAGGGAGGGATTATTAATATTATGAGAAAAAGCGACCAAAGGTCGAGGAGTTGCAATGTCTCTCGAGGAGCTCCGCGTGAAGGTGACCAGAAGCTGGGCGGAAAAAAACAATCTGAGGGACCTCGACGCGTGAGGGATTGTGGGTACATGGCACGTCATTATAGGGATAGTGTTTCAGACACGCCTTGTCGACGTCCCCTTTTCGACTAAGAAAAACAAAATGCAATACTCCGCAGTAACCACTGGATGTCGGACCTATGCACAGCATGTGATTCTAAGCAGATTAACAAACATCAGAAATATATATATAATACATTACTCACCGTAATCGTATTTCTGATGCTTGTATCTGCTTAGATTCACATGCTGTGCATAGGCCGACATCTAGTGGAAGCTGCAGAGTATTACAGTTTGTTTTTCGAAACTCGAAAATGGGGGTCAACACAGGGCGTGCCAGTAATACTATCCCTAGTGTGACGTCCACTGTACCCAAGATCCCTCACGCGTCTAGGATCCTCAGATTGTATTTTTTCTGACATGAGGTAGCATGAGGAGTAGCGTGAGTACAGATGATCCAAGCAGATAGACAGAAAGGTAAGACTACAAGCAATCCTGCGCCTTCTCTCGGAGGGGAGGAAGGGTGGGTCGCATGTGAATCTAAGCAGATACAAGCATCAGAAATAATATTACGGTGAGTAATGTATCCCTTCTGAGGCTTGTGGAATCTGCTTAGATCACATGCTGTGCATAGATTAGCGAGCAGTACCAGAAGAAGGAGGTGGGATGTGAGAAGGGTCATGAGAAAATAGGTGTCTTAGAACCGCTTGTCCCACTTGTGTATCTGCCTTGGAATGGGTGTCAATGCAGTAATGCTGAGTAAAAAAGTGTGAATAGAGCTCCAAGTAGCTGCTTTGCAAATGGTATCAAGGGGAACATTCGCAATGAAAGCCAGAGTGGCCCCAATGCCTCTAGTAGAGTGGGCTCTTGGCGTAAAAGGCAGAGTCTTTTCAGAGAGTGAGTAACACAGCTGGATACAGTTAATAATCCACTTCGAGATGGCACCTTTAGAGACGCGATCCCCCCCTCTGCCTGTAGCTACGGAGACAAACAGTTGATCTGTTTTCCTTAGCGGTCTTGTTTTATTTACATAGTAGAGGACCGCCCTACGCACATCTAGGGTGTGTAGTTTCACCTCAGCAGAGCTTTGCGGGTTCTGGAAGAAAGCCGGAAGCTCTATGGACTGGTTTACATGGAATTTTGATATAAATTTAGGTGAGAACCTAGGATGTGTGCGTAAAACCAGTTTGTCTTTATGGATAGTGAAGGGATCCTGCACTGACAGAGCCTGAATTTCACTGACCCTTCTTATAGAAGTAATAGCTACTAAGAAGGCCGTTTTATAGGTCAGGTGTTTGAGACTGCTTTTATGCATGGGTTCGAAAGGGGGGCCCATGAGCTTGGCTAGCACCACATTAAGGTCCCACCCTGGTGGTGGGTTTGAAATAGGAGGGTGAAGTCTCTTTACTCCTTCCATGAAGGCTTTAACTACTGGTACTTTCCACCATAACACCTTGCTATGGGAAGTGGTGTAAGCCGAGAGGGCTGCCAGGTGTACTTTCAGTGAGTTAATAACCAATCCTGCATCTAGCAGGTGGAGCATGTATGTAACAATGTTGGAAGGAGTGAGATCAACCGGGTTGATTTGTCTACTCTGGCACCAGATAACGAACCTCTTCCACTTGTCAAAGTAACAGTGCCTTGCGTTTGGTTTCCTAGATTCCTTTAGGATGTCCATACACCTCTGTGGCAAATTGAGATGTCCAAACTCTATGACCTCAAGAGCCATGCTGCCAGGTTCATTGAGTTGGGTTGCTGGTGCACTGTTTGATCTTGGTGCTGGGACAGTAGGTTGTACCAGGCTGGAAGGTTGATGGGCTCGCACACCGCCATCCTGCGTAGGTGTGGGAACCACGGTTGTCTTGCCCACATGGGAGCAACTAGGACGAGCGTCATCGATTCCTTGTTCACCACTTTCCTGATGAGGAGTTGGTGGAAAAGCGTACGCAAACATCCCTGACCAGTTCATCCACAGGGCGTTCCCCTGGGAGTCTGGTTGGGGGAACCTGGATGCAAATCCTGGCCATTGTTTATTTTCGCTTGTGGCGAATAAGTCTATAGTGGGGAAACCCCACTGAGAGAAGAGATCTTCTACGACCTCTCTGTGAAGAACCCATTTGTGTTCCTCTGGGAGGGAGTCTCTGCTCAGAGCATCCGCTAGGGAATTGAGCTCCCCTGGAACATGTTGCGATGACAGGAAGATGTTCCGTCTGAGTGCCCATATCCAGATTTTCTGGGCAAGCTTGGACAGATTTGGCGAGCGAGTCCCTCCTTGCTTGTTCAGGTAGAACATGGCTGTAGTGCTGTCCGTCCGGATTTGCACTGACAGGTTTAATAGATGGGGCTCGAACGCCTGAAGCGCTCTGAATACTGCCAGAAGCTCTAGCAGGTTGATGTGGTTCTTGGCCACTGAGTGAGACCAGAGACCATGTGCTGTGTGGTGGAAATGGTGAGCTCCCCACCCAGTCAGACATGCATCTGTAGTGACTACTGCCTGTACTTCAGGATCGTAAAAGGGTTTCCCCTTTGCGAGATTGTCTCTTGTCCACCAGTGGAGGCTTTGTACCAGTGTTGGCGAAACGACCACTAAATCGTCCCACTGACCACTTGCCTGAGACCACTGTTTCGCCAACCATTCCTGCATGGGACGCATGCGCAGGCGCGCGTGGGGGACCAGGTAAATGCATGACGCCATCATGCCCAGTAACCGCATTGCTTTGCGTACCGTTATTTGTTGACCGGACTGATAATGCGGAATTTGCAGTAGTATATTCCGAATTCTTTCTTCTGAAGGAAAGGTCAACCCCTCTTGGGTATCCAGGATTGCTCCTAGGAATTGTTTTGAGGTGCTTGGCACTAGGCTTGACTTCTTCTCGTTGATTGAGAAGCCTAATTCGTGGAGGAGGTCGATAGTCCTTTGAATGTTTGTCCTGCAAATTCCTGGGGTTTCCCCCGTTATGAGCCAGTCGTCCAGATAAGGGTACACTGGGATTGCCTCCCTGCGTAGGTGTGCAGCTGCCACCGCCAGTACCTTGGTGAATACCCTTGGTGCTGAAGCTATCTCGAAGGGCAGTACCTTGAATTGGTAGTGGCGACTGTCCACCTTGAAGCGCAAGTACTTTCTGTGCGCTGGGAACATGGAAATATGAAAATAAGCATCTTTCATTTCCAAGGTTGCCATGTAATCCCCCTTTTTTAGGAGGGGGATTACCTCTTGTAGCGTGGTCATACGAAATTTTTGGGGCTTGACATACTTGTTGGCAGGCCGTATATGTCCAATACTGGACGCATTGTCAAGTCTTTCTTTGGCACAAGGAAGTAAGTTGAATAAATACCCTTGTTTACCTGGTGTCCCGGGACGAGTTCTATCGCGTCCTTTTGTAGAAGAATGGCGATCTCCTCGAGGAGAATCTTCTGATGTTCTAAGGAGTGTACATTTTGTCATGGAGGATGGTTCCGGGGACGCTGCAGTAGTTCTATACAGTACCCTGTGGATACTGTTGACAGCACCCATCTGTCTGATGTGATCCCTTCCCAAGCCTGGGTTAAGTTTGAAATGCGTCCCCCTACTGGGGTTGCGTGAGAAGGGACCCTGAACTGAGCGTCACTGCTTTGGTGGAGGCGTGCCGCCTCCCTTGCTGGGGCTGCCTCTGCCTTTACCACGACCTCTCCTATTACCTCTGCCGTAACCCTGGGTAGACTGTTGGTTGTTGTTCCACTGTGTACCCTGCCCCTGGGAATAGTTAGATCCTCTCTGGGAATTTTGGCCGCGTGGGCGACGAAAATTACTATTCCCTCTCTGGTTAGGGGGTTTATTGGTTAACTGGCCAAGGGATTTGAGTGTCTCGTATTCGTCCTTGGCATTTTTCAGTGCGTCTTCGACCGCCTTCCCAAACAACAGATCGGCTTCCACCGGTTTGTCTAATAATGATGCCTGAGTTTCTGTCTTAAAACCAGACTGCCGTAACCACGCATGTCTCTTGATAACAGTACCTTCTGCTATCAATCTGCCTGCGTTGTCCGCGGCGTCGAAGGTTGCTTTTAAAATGCAACCAGACACGGCTCTACCCTCTGCGGAAATCCGAGCTAATTGGCCCTTTAACGGTTCAGGAGCAGAGGCTATGAGAGCCGCGACTTCTTCCCACTGATGGCAGTTGTAGCTGGCCAACAGGGTGGTGGAGTTAGCAATCCTTGCTTGATAGGCGGACATTGAGGCTACCTTCCTGCCGAAACCGTATAGTTTTTTGCTCTCCTTGTCGGGAGGAGCTTCTGACGAAGACAAGGGTGTTCCAGCCCTCTTACGAGTGTTGGTAACTAGAGAGTCTGGCTTCAGATGTCCTCTTATATAGAGAGGGTCAGACTGAGCTGCCCTGAAAATTTTTTTAACCCTGGGATTGACTGCTCTGGTGAGGTTTGGGTTCACCAGGGACGGATCTATTCTCCGCTGAATGGATTTAAGGATAGGGATGGTCTGGGCCACCGGCCTCCTTTCTCCCACTAACTCTTCTGCGAAGTCCCTTTCCTCCTGTACACCGTGGGTGTCAATGTGAAAATGTTCTGCTGCGCGAGCGAGAACCTCATTTAGGAGGGGCTGGTTATCGACTGGGGAGTCGGTAACCGGGGCTTCGTTCTCTACCGGGGAATCTACTCTGTATGTTTCCGGGTCATCCTCTTCTTCCTGGTCCTCATCATCCCCATACTATCCCGTCCCGGTTTGCTCTTCTATCATATCAAACTCTTGGTCTCCACCAAAGGAAGCCTCTCCTTGATACCGAGAGTATGGTGTTGCGTAAGGTTATACCTCCAAGGGTTCAGACCTGATCGGGGTTTCAAACCGGGCCTTCTTACTCGGGGGGATAGGATCAGTAGAGCCTGAGGGTGTGGCCCCTTGTGGATCATACGAGAGGAAATGTTCAGGATTTTTATCATAAAAATTCAGCCAAGGAAGACATTCTTGACATGACCCTATCTATGTCTTCACTGGACCATTTTTTGGAACTGGGAATGACTCTCTCAGCAAGTCTATGGGATTTATCCTGAGTAGCTTTGCTGGTTGTGGACCTATCAGCATACCTGGACTTGTCTGTCTGTTTAGGGGGGTTGGAGTGTCTCACAGGCGTGGAAGAATGTAGAGGTAGTTTCTTCTGCTGTTTTCCCCCCTCCCCGTGCGTAGAAAAATGTTTTCCCTGTCCCTTAGTGGCTCCGGAGTTCTTCGACGCCTGGCGTCGAGGATCGGGAGAGGTGTCCCTGTCCTTCGAGCGTGGGGCCTCGCTGGTTTTGATTGCGGGCTCCGCCTCCTGGAGCGCGGCCTGGGGGTGGAAGTCGTCTTCGTCTTCCGACGATCTAACTTCTGTTAGCCTAGGGAGCGAGGCACTCTTGGCAAGAGTGGATGATTGCCTGGCGTCATGCGGCGATCTTGATCGAGAGCGCCCAGAGGACACCGAATCAGACCGTTCTGTCTGTGCCTCTTTCCGAGAACTCGACGTCGTCGAGTCTCGGTTGGACTTAGTGTGTTTAGTGTGTGTAGTATGTGAAGCGCTTGCGTCGCCGGGGGTCTTCCCCATACCTGCCCTGCCGGACGACCTTCCGAGGTCGGGGACCTGCGCTCGGCTGTCTTTCGACGCCGTAATGCCCTCGCCGTCCGAAAATACGGCGTCGCTGCCATCGCTGAAGGCGCCCTCCGCTGCCATGGCCGCCTGCCTGGCGTGGTGGGCCCAACGCTTCGTCGAACGGTCCTTAAGTGTTTTAGGTTTAAACCTATTACACGCTCTGCAGTTCGCTTCGGGGTGGTCCCTCGGCAAGCAGAGATTGCACGTGGCGTGCCTGCCGACCCAAGGGTATTTGCGGTTGCACTTGGGGCAGAATTGAAAAGGGGTACCCTCCATACGCACCTTGAGGCAGCGGCCTGTTAAGTGTAGGAAATATATAAGGTGTACCTATATACCAAGAGTGTAGAGTATGTACCACCGCCCACTCTCCCTACTTGCAGGGCCGAGGCCAGCGGCCTACCAGATCCGGGCCGAGGCCAGCGGCCTTCCGAGGCCCAAATCCGTCGTGCAGCAGCCGACGGTCGATTTCTTCTCCAGCCGGCGTCGAGTGTCGAAGTTCGACGTTGGGGTGGGGAAGGATGTCAATAGATTATTTTATAATTTTAGCAAAAGTATGGCTAAGGCCAGGGGACTCCGCAAGATGCTTCCGACCAGTATGGTGGAGAAAAACAATCTGAGGATCCTAGACGCGTGAGGGATCTTGGGTAAAGTGGACGTCACACTAGGGATAGTATTACTGGCACGCCCTGTGTCGACGCCCATTTTCGAGTTTTGAAAAACAAACTGTAATACTCCGCAGCTTCCACTAGATGTCGGACTATTCACAGCATGTGATCTAAGCAGATTCCACAAGCCTCAGAAATATATATACGGTCAATTGTGAAAAGGTCAATTGTGACCCTTTAAATTCGGTCAATTGTTCATTCGAACAATTGTAAACGAACAATTTGGGTAATACCTTATTTACCTCTTGCTCAAAGCTTTGCAACGAGCACAAGCAGAGTTAATTACTTAGTAAGGGAGACAGAGAAACGGAAAATTAGAAAATGCTGTTTATTGGAATGCCCTCCTATCCCCGCTCCAAAAACCTTTAATTGTCAGCACGCTTCCCTTAGTCTTCCTACAGCCACTGCACCCCCTTTAGACAGGGGATGGAGCACCCAGATTCAATAGGCACAATGACAAATCTGCACTCCTTTTAGCTTTCATATGCCTCATTTCACGCTGAAGGAACCACATGAAGGTTTTCAGCCACGTGAGTGATGGCTGGCTCAGGGGGGGGTGAATTGCATTTTGGTCAGTGGCTGTGTAGACTACGCAAAGGGAGTTTTGGAATCGAGACAGACACTGGGGTTTCCTTCAGTGAGAAATTACCAAAGATGTTGGGTCCTGTCAAAAATCAACTGATGAACACCTGAAAATCGCCATTTGCTGCCCTGATGGATCGCAGTGGGCCCAGCTTCCCACAGCCAACATAATAAGGAAGGTAAAATGGACGCCTAGTGTCCACATTGCTCAAGCAGCATATTTTTCTGAAAAACATTTTACCTCCCATAACCCCTAGCAGATGGCAGATAGCAAACGATAATGGGTCAAGTCTCCCGACTGTGCGGTCCCTCATCTACTAATTCCCAGATCCGTACTGCACACAGGGTACAACGTAAGAGAGAGGTAGTGAAAGACAAAGACAGATCAAGACACAGAAAAGTGAAGAAAAAACTTGATTAACAGCAGCAATGGAACAAAGTGAAATGGGACCTGCCTGCTAAAAGGTCAGTGTTGCTATAACTTCTAATGCTTTGCAAGGATTTTCATAACAGTTTTCCTGGATGGCACCCACCACTTTCCCCTGCCACTTCGTATACCTAGTTTGTGTGCGAGGTATAATTAAGGGAGCAGAGAGCAGTAGACAAAGCCCTCACACATGGCGAGCGCATGTCTTGCTACTACCACAAACGTTATTCGAGCTAGGACTAAGCACTCAACTCTAGCCCAATCGCACACTGCCCCCTGCCCCCACCCCAGAGAAGCAGTTAACTAGAGCCAAAGAGCTGTAGCCAGATCTTGGACACTCCCCCTTCCACTATCCTATTCCCAATTGTCTACACAAATCCCATAAAAGCAAGATAACACTCCGATGTCCGATACTTCAAACCTGCATCCACCATCACAGGCTTTGCATCTACCTCACCCGCTATCGGCCTAACACCACATCTCATGCTTTGCTTAAACAGCCATGGCCAAACAAACATGGCAGAAGGGAGTGATAGCTAAGGCCACATTACTTAGACAGACCATAAAAAGTAACCAATAGGGTAAGTAAATAACAGAAATAGGGCACCTGGTCTAAAAAAGACCCCCTTCACCAACAATCACAACAAATTATGCATACACTTGTAGGCACAATGAAGATACAAAAGGAAATGCGTTGTGTCCACTGTAGTGATTTAGAATTTTAAAATGAATACGAAATCAACTGTACGGTTAAGGGGCACTTCTAGAATCAGGCCGGATGGACAGAATGTAGGAGGCCACCACCCTAGTTGTATTGAACAGTGAACTCAGAGTTTAGCTAAAATCCAATCAAAATGGCAATAGAGAGCCGTCAAGGCTTATGCGGGGGGGCACTCAACGAGTCCACACAGTATGGCACACAAGAATTCAATTTAAACAGTACGTATAAAACAGTTCGCCATCTAAAAACGGTAGTATTATCACACAGTCCTCTAGGATACAAATATATACATTCACCATAGGTTCAAATATACAGAAAATGACCTATTCAACAACACAGGTAAGTAGATCCGTCTAAGTAAGCGTCAGGAAAGAATTTTATTTTTGCCACGCCCACTTTTTAGATTTCTATGGGACTGTTTTGCTCGTTTTGAACCGTGCCCGACAACTTTTTTGGACTTCCCTTGTCCAAGACTTTCAGTACTAAGAGACTGTCTCCATTTGTGAAGACGACACGGAGCAACACAGGTTCGATCCCTGTGTCCACGCTTAGAAACCTCTGGGTATCAAGCACGTTATAAATAACCAATTACAATATATTTAGTAATATGCAAAATTAACAGAATTACTGCAAGTAAATAAACCTTGGCTATATTGCCTACCTTGTAGCTATATGCATTAATTTCACACACCTTTCTAAGCGCATAGAAAAAGCTTGCTTTTGGAAAATATTAGATACATATACAATGTTCGATTTATGAAAGTCAACATTGAACAAACGAATGGCCTACAGTCATTTTAAAACTCATTTTAAAAAATACCCTTCTCTAAGCTCAAGAAGCAATAAGAGTAAACAGTCCAGTAGATTGAACATGGATAAGAAGCCATTAGAAATTATTTTTAACGCACAAGGTAATCAACACCAGCCCAACAGTAAACTGACCAAAAAGCAAAGTGCACACTGGAGCAAAGTGTCCTCGGAGATTATTAAAGTCTCAGCAATTAGCACTTCAGATTACATTTAATTAGCCCTTTAAAAGTTATATAAAGAGGCACATGTTTAGCATGAAGCACAACCGCAGAAGAAAGTGGTCCGGTGCAGTATTACATAGCAATGCAGATGGCAGCAGAGCAGTGCCAAGCAGATACGAATATCAAATAGCTGAACATCCGTGAACCAAGATGAAAGCTGCTACCTATGAATATAGGGGTATGAATAGTCATAATTAAAAAGCAATTATTTTGCACTTGGGTGCTTTACGCAACAATTCTAATGAAATTAAATGATTTGTATTATTCAAAGGAGGAAAAAAAAAGCATTTGGCAATCCCCATACAATTAAGCAGATACACGAAAATTAATACAAAGACAAAAAGAAGTAAGTTTGCATTTTTGTTTGATGTTTCCCCGTAACCTAGATTAAGGCATAAAAAGAGGCCTTCATTTAATTCTTGATTGAAACTAATACACTAAATTATTTCAGAGAAAGAAGTGAAGAATCTGCTAGCAGCATGATTCAGGTTAGACATGACAGTTGAATAAGTATCCGTTCAGTGTGAACACTGACATTTTTTAAATGAACTAAGAAATTGGAAATACAATTAGAAGAGTGGATTCCTGAAAGGTGGAGATCTTTTTTTAAAAAAAAAAAGGTTGCATCAGTCCGAATGTGTTTATTTTATTTGCGATATTTAAGAGAAAATTTAAACTTTTTTCATACTAAGCAATTGTTAGGGAGAATTCTAATTTCTGTGCTAATTTCCTTCAAAATTAGAGACCCCCAGCTCTTTTGCTGGACTTTTAATTATTTTATCCTTGAGTGAGAGACCTTTTTCTCAGTCCCTCATGTATTTTTGATATGATTTCGTGTTTATTTTGGTTTTGGAGTCTGACAAACTCCATAGGCATCACCTTTTGTATTGTGAGGCACAGCACCTTCAGTGCAGCGTCACAGACAAGTCCTTTAGACTTCTCTTAAGGTTTAAATACCTTCTCTTGGGTAAAGTGAAATTGGCTTTACTTCTTACCTGTTTTTCTTATGTAGG
This sequence comes from Ambystoma mexicanum, assembly GCF_040938575.1. Lineage (NCBI taxonomy): Eukaryota > Metazoa > Chordata > Amphibia > Caudata > Ambystomatidae > Ambystoma > Ambystoma mexicanum. Next base: position 775,918,150 of record NC_090937.1, read on the forward strand.
TCCAGTACACCCCATCTCATGTGGAAGTACTGGGGGCTTACTTAGTAGCCCCTTTTCCTACTTATTCATGTAACATGTTTTATATGTTACCCTCACTAGATTTAATGGCTGGTGGCAGTGGTTTAATTTTCCTACCATTGTGCTTTACCGCATGCTGAACCCTCAAGCTGCAATATTGCACCCAGGGGTGGCCATTTTGTCGAAAATGGCCCAGTCTTTTGTTCGCCATTTCTTGCTTGTGAGGTCTTTGTTGGGTTTTACTCTGCGCGCCAAACCAGGTTTAACCCTTTCGTTCATTTTGCCTTTGGCAGGCTTCCGTGCTAAAACCCGCCTCCAGCTCCAGTGTGTATGGGCAGGACAGGAAGCGAGGGAGGTGTCCCTCCCTGTCCTTAGTCTCCTTGGTTACCTGAATACACCCAGTTGCAATTGGCTAGCCCACCCTGCTGTGCGAGTGACAGCTAGGCTGTGCATGAATGGTAGAAACCTACATAAAAAGGTGAGGTCTCTTGAACAGAAGGCAGAGTCGACCACAGGAAGAAACATCCGACGAAAGAATTTTGAAGAGAAGCTTGCTGTACCCTGCTGGATCGTTGAACCGCACGGTGAAGCCCTGCAGCAGTGCTGAAGCTCCAACTTCGTTATCGACTAGAGAAGCTCAGAACGGTCAACTTCTTCCCTTGGGTTGGTGGGACCAATTGACCAAGACAAAATTTGCTGGAACCCCTCACCCTGCTGGCTGTACTTCCTTGCGGCTGCAGGAATGGAGTGCCAGGGGGTCAGGAACACCTGAAACAAGTGCAACTTCTTTAAGCCGGACCCGAGGACCCTCCCGAAGCAGGACAACCCAAGCCTGAGCCACCTCAACAGATTGCTGGACCCCAGAGGCAAGGGAAGCCCATAAGGTATCCAAGAACCGCGGTGGTGCTATTTGCCAGTAGCGGAAACCGCCAAGTGCCTCTGATTTGGAAATAGCAGCAGACGACCTTCGAACTGCACTGCAGGAGTCCTCCAGACGTCCCCTCTCTTGTCCCCACGACTGAGGCACAGGAACTGGACTGCAACCAGAACAGAAGCCAGCTGGATCATCCTTTTTTTTCTTTTTTCGGGTGGCTGATAGATATATATCTATCTATCTGTTATATATTATATACACACACACACACGTTTTAAAAGTTGCAACATTAAGATTTCAGCAGTTATACTCTATATTCTTCCAAACATTTTTCACATTTTTGATTCTCACATTGCATTTTTACAATACAAATCAGGATACAATTAGAAAAATAATTAACAATTCATCCAATAGTAAAAACAGACTACAGATCTTTCCGCAGACTAACAGTATTCGACACAAATGATTATCTCCCTTATTAACTGTTTAGTTCTTATATTTGCTAAAAATCAAAATATTGAATTATGGCAATGCGAACCGCTAAATCTTGTATTCGAAAAAAGCCATTGCCATACTTGATCAGTCTCCATTTGGAGATATTTAACAGTGGTATTCTTAAACATCTTGCATGTCTCATATTTTAACTCTGGGCATGTTACAATACATTGTTGCAGAAACTACAGTAATTCTGATCCTGAGGAATCATCTCGCCATTACATCACTGGTCGGCAACAAGTTTAACCTAAATCGCAAAAATTGTGATCTTAAATATGGCGATGGACATTTAATGAGATAACCGGCCATCACACTAAATTTTATGTAGCCAAACAATTTCGTATCAAAATCGTAAGTCATGCAGCGACTGATTCAAAATCCAATCATATTGGTATATTTTAAGCTTTGCTCTATCAGGGTTTTGCAAAAGTTGCTCTAAGTTGACATCTGCATCTGCGAATACCTTTACAACACAGTTAAGCCACACTTTGGAAAAAACATGTGTTTTTCAGTTAACAAGTATAGTGCAACTATTCCCAAGATATTCGGAGCATCTTTGCCCAAGAAGGATTTTCTCAAAAAGGCACACATGTTCCACTGGACCTGTGCATGAAGGGAGATCAACCCCAATTCAAATCTCATCAATGTAAGTGGGGTGCAGTTTGGAAGATTTAGGGTTTGTTTCCAAAACCGTGATACAATTTTGTCCCACCACTCCTGTCCCTTGGGTATATTTGTTTCAGATCCATATGCTATAATCGGAATTACCTTTTGTTGGTAAAATACCAAAGTATGTTTGAAAATTTTGCCAATTTTCGCATTATTATTTTTGCCTGTGATAAAGTGTGCAATTTGCTTTTTAGTTCTATCTTATTTGTCTCAGAATTCATAAGATAAGTGATTGTGATGCCAAATTACTTATACTGGGAGACTCTAGCAAGTTCTATATTATGCAGTTTCCACTTATAGGGCCTTATCTTAACTCTGCTATGTGGCTTGCAGACCATTATTTGTGGCTTGTCTGTATTTATGACCAAGTTGTTGTTCGTTACATAATTGTCAAGGGCATCAAGCATGTTTTGCAAGCCAGCTGGCGTTTGTGATAGAAGCGCGAGATCATCAGCATAAAGTAAGTGATGAATTTTCTGACCTGCAATTCTGGGTGGGTCACCCATTGTGTCTAGAAAGGATTCCCCCATATCCAATATAAACATGCTGAATATGGTAGAGGCCAGAATACAGCCCTGCTTAAGTCCTCGTAGGGTTTCAAATGGTTTCGAGAGTTGTCCATCAGTAGTTAATCTAACGCGCATGGTTGTTTTGGTGTGTAATCAGAGGACAAGCGAGCAGAGTGTTTGAGGGCAATTGTAATGAACCAATTTGTGATAAAGAATATAACGATCGATGGAATCGAATGCAACTCTAAAATCAATAAATGCTAGATATAGTGGCAAGTTTAGAGATACATAAATAGCTTTAATCATATTTATTGTAATATTAGGCACGGTATCCAAGCCGGCAACAAATCCGGCTTGAAACGGATCTCTTAATTGCGCCCTTTTGGTCCAGTTATTAAAGTCCCTTAATAGTCTGGAACATATCTTCCCCAGTGCGTCTAGGAGTGCTATGTCGATCACCCTTTTTATATATTGGGACAATGATAGAATGTATCCAAGTTGAAGGAATAGTCTGAGTATTGTTTATTGGTGTGAAAATATTGTTTGCCCACATTTCTGGATGTCTCTAAGGTTTGATTTGAGAGACCATCCGGTCCACGCGTTCTCAAGGCTCTTTTGATGTAGTATCGAATATCATCTAGATCAAATTTGATGACAAATTATTTCTGCTCAACTGTATTAATGGTCAGTGAACCCTTAGGGAGAGAATAAAGCTCTGTAAAATGATCAACCCAGCACTGTTCAGCTACGCCATTTGCCCGATAGAGAATTTGCAGCCCCTGTGTGGCCCGATTTAGTAGGGACCAAGTTTTAGCTGGGTTTTTGGATTGAAGCATACATAGCATTTTAGCTCCATCTTGATACAGCTCAGCTCTCATTGCGCTTAACCAGTTCTTATATCTGGTACTTAGGTGCGCTAATATGAGTAATTTCACATCTAGCGGTAGTTTGAGCATCCCGCTTGTGGGAGCGATACAAGGTTTTTTGCATTCTTATAGATATGGAGTTTTGGAAGATTATTATTTCCCCATCGATGCTTTAGTTTGTTTTATGTAAATTGCATTAAATCACAGTATGAAGTGTTTGACAGACTACCTCTAGTTTTTTGTGTTTTTTGCTCCAGCAACAGCCGATTAAAGTGTACTAGGGAGTCTTCTGACCATCAGTCTATTAAGAGCAGGGTTCACACTAAGAGCTTTGTGTTAATGAGTTCCTACTATGAGGTTTGTCAGTTGACATGGCCCACTTCATAGTTAGCTGATCATGACCGCTAGCATCGGTTTCAATAATGCAAAAATCCAAAATCACAGATAGTAGGCCAGCAGTAACATATGTAATCTATGGTGGAACAGCTGGTTCCCCTTCGCCATGTGGGTCTTGTTGGAATGTCTGACTTAAATTCTCCGTTAAGTATATACAGATTATGTGATTTTGTAAAATGCTTTCACTTTAGCAGTCTGGGATTTTTAGAGTGCAGGTTTTCGCATACAAGATCGATATTAAAGTCACCTGCAATTATGATATAATTTACCGACGGCTCAAGTGTGATCATTGAAAACAAATCAGCAAGGTCCTTAAAGAAGCAAGTGTCAGAAATTCCCACGGGATTCCAATATACATTAATTACAGCAAAACCACACATTTGATAGTAGATCTGTCATTTGCATGAAGCTATTCGGTGAGGACCAATGCTCAGATTTTCTACCACTTGCTCTTTTTACTGCAGTGAGAAGGCCCGTAGTTGGTCTACCTTTAGGAGTTTTTCTATTGCAGGATTCAAGTAAACATCATAGCTATCCCATATTGGTACCTTTGATAGCCATGTCTCTTGCAATAGTAGGATATTAAATTGGTCCAAGGTACTTTCATTACTGCTTAACAAATGCTTAAAGCCTATGGTGTTCCAACTAAGTAATGAGACCTCTGATTTGTATATTGGTACATCTAGTTACTTGCAGGCATCCTTACATTTACACACAAATGCATTTTGATTTCTTGAGGGTTTTGATTTCTTGAGGGTTTAGATATTTCAGAGGTGGATTGAAGCTCTCGACCCCTAATGACTAGTTCCTGAAGATCGTTTTTCGGGACCGAAGATGGTAAGGTTTCTGTAGAGATTTCAAATCCCAGCATATATAACTGTTTTTTAGCCAACCAAATAGTGTTTTGGATGACTCTCGAATTCATCCAAATTTTAATCGAATTTAATTTGGGGGTGTTTGGAAATTCACCTAATAAGATATCAGAGGAGACAATGTCTTCCAATTGAGGGATATCAGAATACTGCCAGCACTGACTGACGATTCAGGTCATACTGTTTGCATGGACTTGGTCTGCATTTCAGATTGAGTGGGGGCGTCTTTGTTGAGGTTTATCAGTTTTGTTGCGGCCAGATTTTTGGGCTTTTTGGTCGATCTTTCCATTAGTTGTTGCCAGGCATATGTCTTTATTTGAGATTAGCACGGCATTTATTAGCTGTATTATGTCTGGTGCTAAATCTGCCAACAAGGAACCATTATTTCCTTGTGTTTTTCGTGGCACAGCCTCAAGCATAACTGGTGGTATGTCTTCTTTAGAGGCATTCTCCCCTAACTTCACACCTTTCTGGCCATTGCCCACAGCCAACAAGGGCTGGGAATCATGGTATTTATGGGTAGAGCCTACCTGGGACGGTAAATTGTCGTCAGGGGTTCTTTCTTTATCACTTATGCCTAAATTGCTATCTGGATTTATCGTGATAATTTCATTCTGTTTTATCGGGTGGCCAGCCATATAGGCATCTACGACTTTTCTAAATTTCTTGCCGATGGGCATCCAATGCCGTTTGCAATGTGCACAATGTTCCAGCTGGAAGGCCAGACAGTTGATCCTGCTTGGCTGGTAAGTTATTTTCTTTTGTTCTTTCCCTGTTCATAGCTTCCTCTACCAATTCATCCAAATGCTCATAAGGCACCACTTTTGTGCTGAAGTTAGTCGATTGTTGAATTGTTCTAGCATGGGCTTGCTTTTGATATTTTTTTGTTACAAATTTATCCGTGGCTTCAAATGCAGTATTAGGTAATTTGATAGCTTTAAAAAATTGCTTTGTATTTGTTATGACTTTCATATTTGAGTCTTTGATTTTTCGTTAGCTTTGTTTGCATAGAAGGCCGAGATTTCTTTTTAGAGGAGTTGGAAAAAAATTGTATAAGTACTTTTAGCCAATTCCTTACCTACTGGTTGACTTATTGTTATTCAACTATTGTCCTCCTTTGAATGATCGGACAAATCGTAAATGATTGCTTCATGAAACACCACCAGCATACTCAGTTTGCCCTGTGATTCGGAAACTAAGGCCTCGAGTTTAATTAGATGCGTTTTACTACAAGGCGATGTTTGGCATGCAACTGACACACACGCTAGGCACTTTGCTTCCACCAGCACTTCTCTCGACTTCCGGTTCAGCATAATGCCGGTTTCTTTTTGCCAGTGAATAATTTGTTCAATTTGCTTTGTTTGTACAGCAAATTTCATATCAAATGATTCATATAATTTGCTCAACGAGAGCATTGTAATGTTCATGGAATTCAATGTAATTTTCACTAATTTCATCACTGAATCCGATTTTGGGGAGATGGACAGGTTTACAATCGGGCCAGTATGTCTCTGTGGCGTTGGAGCATAAAATGACGCCACTGACTCAGGGTTTGATTTATCACCCCCGTCAAATAAGATAGGAGAGCCTGATAAATTTGCAGATAGGCAATGAGCCGAAAATCGAGAGGCGCTTGGGTCCAGATCTATAATGGCAATGTCAGGAGAGACATTTAAACTCGGGAACACCATTTCAATTTGTTCTGCAGTGGGGGGGCATTCTTCAATGACGGATATTGTACTCTTGAAGAGTTGGATTCTACTTCTGTTCCCGGCACCATTTCTTTCAGCACATGTGTCACTGGAACAGTATTCTCCTCTATATTGGGAGCTTGGTGTGCAAGTACAGTTAAAAACACTTTGAGATCTTCAAGTAGCACAATCCAACACAGAGGTCTAAACATATACTACTCATTAGGCATGAACACATATGCAGGTAAAACCTGAGAATACTATGCACCACAAAACACATCTACATGTATTTGGGCAATTCAATAAAGCCAATTTGGACATTGAGAAAGAGGTCTTCAGGACTAGGGTGAGCCGACGAGGGCAAATCCTTTATAGTTTTACCCATATTCTGGGTTAGACAAATAGCACAAGTGTAATGTAAGAAATTAAGGTGAAAATTAATTGCGTTAGCAACCACTATCATACCATTTTTGCTAGAGTGCCACAGCAAGGTAAGGGAAAGTTGATCTTGGAGAGCGCTATAAAATGTCCTGGTGAAACTTGCAATTTTTGGGAGATCAATACACCATTTCTTTTTCAGGAGCCAGATCCTGCAACACAAGCAAGCTAGAGGGGTAATCTGAGATTGATGCAACACAGACCATGACATCACTAGGTGCCAGAGGCCCTTTTCGGGCTGCAGTTCGAGCCGATTCATCAACCAAAGTGAGTTACCAGCAGTATCAGAAAGTTCAGGAGCCCTGAATTTATACTGAAGATAAAAACAATGTTTCTAACAAGGTACCTGCTCAACTCGTAGGGGACAACTTATTGCAGCCATTTTGCTGCACTATTTCCATGCAATTTCTTGGGGGTGGTGGAGCGGAGGGGTTAAGGTATATTTTTTTATTTAAATATCTATGTGCAGTAGGGGAAGCAGTGGGCTTGCTCCACATTAAAATGGCACGTAAAATGCAGAGAAATGGACAGCAAGGAGTTGGCCATCTACGAGTTATACCAGATTCTCTAACAAAGCAGCAACATAAGGACAATTTCATTTGGGAGTTCCAGCTGAGATTAGGTAGCCATGTTCTTTTCACAGTATGCCAGATTTGTGCGCGACACCACAGCACTGAGGGGAAAGTTTAAATCGTGTCCAAGATTTGACAGAATACAAGTAGGTGTGTCAGGGTCACCAGTTCGGCAACCTAGGCTGAATCGGCATTAAGTAATCAATGTGATTTTAAAATCTTAAATTCTCCACATAATGCATAACCCGAAGAGGCCTCCTTAAGAATCTCTCAAACAAGAACAACCATCCACATACAAGATTAGCAGTAGAGTTTCCAATGTTACATCTTCTTTTTAATTTTTTTATTGATATAGTTGAATAATAAACTTTTCAATAAATTTAGATACAAACGAAAATTTTAAACAATTAAAATCAATTAACACAGTAAAAACACAACAGTAAAAAGCAAATAAAAAAAGGAGTAAACTCATGTATCTTAAACATAAAAGAATTAGATTTCTTTTTTACGTGGTGTTATCAGCGATTTATAATCATATACATATATATTATCCATCTTGTTACATTCACATGATTGTTATAAGTGTATTTTCGTTGTTAGAAGTTCAATAAAACTGAGTTTATACCTCAAGTTAATAAGTGTTTTCTTCCCCCCTTTTTTTCCATTTTTATTTTTTTTTAATTTTGCAACTCACAGAGGACATTGTAATGTATTAAAATAGCAGTTCAAAAATGTTTTCTTTGTGGTCGCTTTAGTTTTAGTATCAGTTTAATGCAACATGACTAGTTATCTTCCAATTTTAATGAAATTAGAAAATGTATCACAAGTCTCATTGAATTCCTATCATTGTTATATTGGCAATTCCAGAGTATTTCTGCAATGAGCAGCCTGTATCCTTCAAAGATGTCTTCAACAAGTTTGGGCATCTGGCTATGAGATGCACTAAGGTTTCAGGTTCTATTGCAAAAGCGGTAGTGATTTTCATCTGATAGAATTAATTTCCATTTGGCTAATACTTCTTGTGTGCCAGATGTTGAATCTAAATCTAATAGATTTCAGTACGTCGCCGCCGGGAACTTTGATGACACAGGATTCTGGTGGCCTATCCAGTGTTGCAAATTAACCGGACAGTTTAAATTAGAGTTTGTGAAAGAAGTTCTCTAGACACTGAATCAAATGCAGTTTTGAAGTCAATAAATGTGGAATACATAGGTTGTTTCAACTGCCATTCGTGCTGCTTGATGACATGTAGAACATGTAGGTTGATGGACGTCCCTAGGCCTGGCGTAAAGCCGGATTGGAAAGGATCATGAATATCAAATTCTTTGGCCCATTTGTCGAATTCTTCCAGAACAAGGCAAGCAAATAGCTTTCCCGGGGCGTCCAACAAGGCCACAGGGTTATAGTTTCGGGGGCAGTGCCGGTCTCCCTTTTTATAAATTGGCACAATGACCGATTTTTGCCAAGTGTGTGGAATGCGTTGGAAATGAATCGCTTGCAAGATTATCACCCTTCGAATTCGAGCCCAAGATTCGGGATACATTCTCAGCATAGTATTAAATAGCTTTTCTAGAGTCCTGGGGCCAGACGGGCTAAGTCTCTTGATATTTGAGATTATTCTTCGGTTACTAACTGGGTGAGATAGTTGAGGGATATTGTTGGAATCTAACATGACCAACGGGTGTCTGCATACAACGAATTATAATAATCCACCCAGACCTCTTCAGGAACTGCATTTATTTGCATAGGTATTTGTGTAGTAGCAGTTACTGTCTTTAAGAGACCCCATAACATGGCAGAGTTTTTAGATGCCAACGTTTTTAACATTAATTCAGCATCAGCTAAGTACATCTTGGCTTTTCTCATTGTAACCCAGTTAGCATATTTATTTTTAAGCCTAGATGTTTCTCGAATTTTTAGGGCATTTGGTAGGATCGCGAGTGCTCAGATATCTCTCAACTTAGTTTTTGTCTCCTGCAGTGATTTATCGAATGCATGCAGGTGTACTTCGTATTTTTAACTGGCTGTTTTTTGGATCTAATGATCTGTAGGGCAGCTATATATAACCCACCCGAACGGATGATTTTAGGATGTAAGATGTCCAAAGGATAGGAAATAGACAGCAATAAATCATTAAGATTGTGACCATCTAAAGCGATTACCCCTGGTTGATCTGGCCAGTTGGTGTAATCAGCTATTTCCAACTTGCCAGGTTTTGGTCATGACCATGTCAGTTCCAAAATATTGTGATCACTCACAGTTTGTTCTACTACTGTAAAGCTTTTCATTGCAGCAAAGAGGTTATCTACATAAATGTAGTCAATCAAGGCAAATTGGTTAGCCCTCTGTCATGTGCGTTTCGGGGGAGTATCCTCTTTAGTACACCCATTAGTCATCAAAACACCCCTTTCCTGCATTATAAGGTTCCATTGTTTTACTACTTTTTGGTGTTTTGTCCCCTTGCTTGGCAGACATTTCATATTGAGATCCCCTGCAATGATCGTGTAATCAATTGTTGGGTTGTTAGCAATAAGATCCAACACCTGCTCTAAATCATGAAAAAACTGCATCATTAATGGCTAGATGATTCCCATAAAACATTTAACCAAGCAATAACAGCAGCATTGACATCAACCTTAACGAATTGCATATGCCTATTGGGCATGGCCCATGAGGTCACCCTAAAGCCTGTGAAGGTCTTAACGGCTACCATTAAACCAGTCATGGGGCTTCCCCTTGCCAGAGTTCAAGCAGGTACTAATGATATGGTATGGTTATCCCAGATAGGTGGGGAGGATAGCCAAACTTCTTGAAGCAACACTATTAGAGTCAGGCAGTATGTTGCGGGAGGATGAAGTCAAGTGTTTATGGTCTTGTGCGCTCCAGGATGCCCGTTTAAAAACAGGGTTATCCCTTAGCTTGAGTTGTTACTGAGTAGTTACTTGGGGGGTGGACGTGGTTATAGTTCGAGCACTTGTTTGATTAACTTGTGGATATAAGGATCGGTCAGCCAAGGTTTGTTTTGTATGGGTACCTGATTGTAAGTCATCGTTGCATGGTTTGGATTCAACGGGTCTGTTGGATGGAGTATTAGGAAACCTAGCGGATATAATTCTTGTCTAGCTTGCCATATGATGTTTCCAACTACTCCCGACTTCAACCATAGTTTTACCACCGAAGTATGTTTTATCCCAGAGAAGGTATTTAAACCTTTGGGAAGAGATGATGCCTATGAAGTTATCTAAAACTCCATAATCAAAGAACACAAGTGAAAAATCACACAATACATGAAAGAGTGGGGAAATAATGGCTCGCACTCTTCCCAGGAAAAAAATCAAGTCCTCAAAATCCAGCAAAGTTGCCGGGGGTCTCTAAGGTGAAGGGAATTAGCACATTTATGAAAATTCTCCCTAACATGAAGCCCTGCTGCAGTGCCGAAACGCCAAGTTTGCATCGACAGAGAAGCCCCTTCAAGGACGACTGCTCCCCTTGAGTTGGTGGGACCAATCAACTCTAAAGTAAGCCACATGGACATCCATCTTGGAGCTGGTTGAATTTCCACAGAGTTGCTGCTGGAAACCATATAGCGAGGGAGAGGAACACCAGATTGTGTGCGTTGCTTTTAAACTGGCCTAGAGCTTTTGGAAGATCCTCCGGACTACCAGAAGCAGGACTGACCAAGCCCGAGCCCCCTCAACGGAGGGCGGGACACCAGAAGCAAGGAAAGTCCATCTCGACAGCCAGGAACCGCAGTGTTGCTATCTGCGGTAGACGCGAGGAGCTGGAACATTGAAAAGCAACTGAAAGTGAAGTTTGCCGGTTGCGAGTTTTGACTGTCCCAGTGCATTGCCGGAGTCCCCCTGCCCCCCCCCCCCCCCGACGCCCTCCCACTTGTCCCCACGACTGAGGCTCAGGAACAGCGAGACCTGCAGAGCTACACAGATAGAAGTAATTTGCTGCATCTTTTCGTCATCTTTAAAAGGTACTGTAAAATGTCTGAGAGAACTTACCTCTTACTGTAGAGCACTTGCCACTTCTACAACTCACAAGTCTAATCAGCTTTTGGCATGCATTTGATTCTTTTCATCAAAGACTCCTAAGAACTTGTGCAAAGACATTTCCATTAATTTACCAGAAGTGTTTCATCCTATACAAGAGTTTTACCCATTGACTTTGGCTTAGCCTATTGAACTGAATGACTCTTCTATGAAATCAATCTAAAAGTACTTGCCTGCTTAAGAATATTTGTGGCCTCTTGTTGGTCTAATAAACGTTGCCTTTTTTACCAATTTAAGAGTATTCTAAATGCCAACAGTAAGATATTAATGTCCACAGCGCCCTAGTTATTGAAGTCACCTGCGGGTGTAGGTTGTGTTGGTGGGCCATCCCAAAAGGGTCTTTACTGATACAGTATTGAAGTTAATTTGTGTGTTCTATTGCTCCCTTCTGACTGATAAATTAATAATTGTTTATGCAAGAAACCTGGAGTGTAAGTTGATTTGAGTACCTGTAACTGACTCTGTGTAACTACATTACAGCTCACGTTTTCCCCTCTTGAGATAAGCCTGGCTGCTCACCACACTACCAAAACTGTGTAGTACAAGCTTATACCAAAGGTTGGGTTGCCTATACCTGTAGTCAGAGTTGTGTAGTGGTCCCAGGGGGTACTGCATACAAACTTTGCCTAACAGGCTGAAACCGCTACCTAGCAATAAAACACATTATTTGTGACCTGTACACATGTATTAGGTTGGGCAACGTCATCTGCATGAGAACACATGCCTGGTTGGGTCGACCAGTTTTGATAACCATAGCAATTAGGATCATCTTCTTCAGGACAATTCGTGTTCATCATAGGGCACACTCCCTCTCTGGATCTCCGTTGTGATCCAGGTGACACCTGCTTCCTATGGGGAAACATAAGGCAGAGAAACAGCAGGGCAAATATACCCCCTGTGTAGCACGCATCTATATGACAGTGAACTACTTTTGTGTGCATTATTTTACTCTTATTATTAATTCTACTACTTGTATCCTTGTGATAGCATCTCATATATGCCGGAAAGGGCAAGGTAAGTGGAGTACCAATATTAACCCAAGATCATGCGATGTTTATGTAGTGCCTAGAAAACATGGGCCGCCTAACTTTTTTCTTAAATCTTAAAGCAAAAGCCAAGTCACACCTCTGTTGTATACTATGTCAGCATGCAAACCAAAGAAAGGCAGTTTAATCACATGCAGAGGTTCCTACCCAGATTCCGTCTAGCAGTTGTCTGACACGTTAGGGTAACAGAGCACATCAGTTGATAGATGTCTAGAGATGCAGATTCATTTAACAGTGAAGATGTAAGGGTTACACATGCATGTTCTGGCGTAGCATTTCGTGTCTCTTATTTGCAATGGCTTCTCGGCTTACCTTGGCAATAGCGTGATTGTAACAACGCAGATTTTTTCATTGGCAAGCTATGTCATATTGCGGTACGTGTTGCATCTAGGTATTCCTATGGGGCACATTAAATACAATATATTCTGTTTTCAGTATAGAAATGTTGTTTAGTGCTGTGAAACAACTGTTATGATTACAGGAGGACAGCTGACTGTTAGGGAGAATTCTCAATATGTGCTAATTTCCCTTACCTTTTGAGACCCCCAGTAACTTTGCTGGATTTCTAGTATTTGATTATTTTTACCTGGAAAGAGTGAGCCTTTTTTACCCCCCACTCTTTCACGTATTTTGATGTGGGTTTTACTTTTGTGTTCTGTGGTTATGGTGTTTTAAACAAACTCCTTGGCATCTTTTTTCTGTGTGTCACACAGCACCTTCAGTGCAGTGGCACAGGGGTGTCTTTCAGACTCCGCGAGGTCTAAACACCTTCTCTGGGACTGACTACTGTCTCCCAGAGCATGTTAAGTTAAATTGACTTTACTAGTCTCTTTAAAGTTACTGACCCAGCACACACTATATTCCACTAAAGTGCTGGAGGGGTTGCTTAGCTTCCACCGAGTCGACACACTCATGTAACAGTAAAATTTTACCTTTCCTACTTTAAATGGCTGGTGGCAGTGGTTTAGATCAAACTACGATGATTTTTTCCGACCGTTAACAACGATAGCTATAAATCAGGTCAGCCATGTTTTTCAATATGGCGCCCAAGACCTATCTGTAAAAACAGACTCCAGTCATCTTTTTTCACCATTTCTTTTATGAAAGGTCCTTCTTGGGTTGGTCTCTGCGCGCCAAACCAGGTTTGGTCCCTTTGTTTGTTGGCCTTTGGCGGGCTTCAGTGCTGAAGCCCTCCTCTGGCGCCTGAGTGTCTGGGGTGGACAGGATGCGAGGGAGGTGCCCGAAACTCCCTGTGCTTAGTCTCCTAGGCGACCTGAATGCACTCTTGCGTGATTGGCCGGCTGGCTGTCCGGGAAGGACAGCCACCCTGCTGGGTGAGTGACAGCTAGGCTGGAATGAATGGGGGAAAACTGTTTAAAAGCAGGTCTCTGGGACTTGGAAAGCAGAGTCGACCACTGGAACGAAAGAACCGAAGTGGAGAGGAAGGAAGGAAGAGGACTGCTGCAATTCCTGGATGACAGGTGAAGCCCTGCTGCAGGTCCGAATTGCCTGAAACTGCGACGACAGAGAAGCCCTTCAAGGTTAACTTCTTCCCTTGAGTTTGGTGGAAAAAAAAAAAAAAAAAAAACTCGCAAGCCACCTGGACACCACCCCATTCTGGTAGAATTATTCTCAGAGGGCTGTTGAAAACCAGATAGCCAGAGGGAAGGAAACCAGCTTCTGGACTTTAAGTCACTCGCACCTTAAACTGACGTCTTGCTACAGCTTGCGGCAGTGCAGGAACCTCCCAACGTCCTCCTTGAACCCACAACTGAAGCTCAGGAACAGCGAAATCTGCTCGAACTGCCAGGAACAACTGCCTCAGCTACAGCTTTCTTCATTGACAAGGTACTGTGCAAACGCAGTCTGGAAACCTTTTTGGCCATCGAGAAAGTGCGTAAAACTTTCCTCAACTATGAAGGCTTGTCCTTCCCTTAACATTCGTCAAACTTTTCGCCTAGCCAAATCCTTTAAAAATCTGTGGCAAAGACTTAACCGTTACTTACCAGAACTGTGCTATCCTTTACAAAAGACTCTGAACCATTGACTTTGGCCCAGGCCTATTGAGAAAAATTGCTGGTTGTATTGAACTGAAACCCTTTGCCCTGCCCATGAATGCATTTGCGCTGTCTATTCTTATAACCTTGTCTTTTCCCTCCCTTATTAAATACCTGAAGTGCCATTTTGCTCCCACTTCATTTTGGAGCTAAACTTGTTCATTTACTTACCGGTTGGATTTTTGTGGTGTATTAGTGTGTGATATTGAGTGGCTTATTCTAGAGTAATGTTTTCTAAATGAGTAAATAAATGTATATTCTTTTACTAAAACCTTGAGTAAGTGTCTATTTCAATCACTTTATTGGTTTGTCCATTGTGTAACTTGGTCTACTGCTCACTTAAACTCTTGAGATAAGTCTGGCTGCTCAGCCATCGCTACCACTTTACTGTATAGTACAGGCTTGTACCAAAGGTAGAATTGTACTGAAGCTTGTAGTCTTAATTGCCTGTAGTGTTCCCCAAGGGTACTGCAGGCGATTCTGCCCAAGACTGACAAACATCCTCAGCAATAACTGAATTTACAGTTTACATTTCAATGCGCAGCCTGTGTAAATATGTCACAAGCAGCAAGTTCAAGCACTGCACACGCATTTTTGTTGATACAAGCAGTGGATACAAATACAGTATGTTGGTTTGTAACCAGCATTTTTTCCATTCCAAGATGGCAAGTGGAAGTCAGTTAAAAAATTCCTTCCGGTATCCGCAAGACCGTAGAGACACCCACCCACAGCAGACGCGTACAAGCAGTCACTCGCGGTTATTGACACACCGAGGTAAGCAGTCTTGAACTAGTACTCGGTTGACATGAATCTGACATTTTATCAATTGATTTATACAATTGTTGGATAGGGAGATTTCCTTCTGCTATCTCTTTTGGATAGGTGGTGCACCATCCGTCGCCTAGGGAGAGATCCATTGGGACAGGGTGTTCTTCACTCTAGGGACAGTCTGCATGTGTGCCTTATTTTAGCTAACAAGAAGATTGGTTTCTCTTCTCTAATGGTCTCCTCCAATAACGTTCTTTTGTGTTACGATACTGTATCCCAACAGCAGGAATGTATTTAGGACCACATGTTCTTTAATTAAGCCTGAGGTGCGTTTTTCCCCCCCTCTGCCACAGCATGATTTAAATCCTTTCTTGGCACAAGAAGTATGAATGTTGCAAAGGACACTGCATACTCCAACAGGACTGCTTACTTGCGGCGTGCCCCAGGGGTCATGTCCGCCACCATTGCTTTTTAACGTTTACTCAAGACACCCATGTGACCTGTCTAACTTGGGGGGATATTTTGCAAATTACGCAGCCGAAGCACAGATTGTTCTGAGGTTAGGTGTGTATATACTGATGATTCTGTGCACATTAACAACATCTTAATGGTGATTCAAAAATGGATGGCAATGAATTCACTAGCCCCGAACAACTCAAAGACTGAGCTTCTTAACTTGGGCACCCAACTAAAGCTTAAAAAGGTTGATTCTAACTAGGACAACTTTACTACTGCCCAACACGTTATCCCTGTTTCCAAAACAGTAAAGACTTTAGGTGTATTTTTTTAGCCCCCCCTCCCTCAGCTATCCTTCAACGGTCAGGTCAGCCATCTTAAATCCTCATGTTGTTACTACACCCAACTATTATGGCACATAAATCCTTTTCTATCTGATGCTAATCGACCGATGATCGCAGCTGCTATCAACTGCAAATTGGATTACTGTAACAGTCTATTACTAGGCAACTTGCAGACCAATATCAAAAAACTTAAGGCAATTCAGAATGGCGCTGTCCATGCAGTCTGTAGTCTGAAGCGCAAAGCACATGTCACTGAAGCCCGTAGGATCCTAAACTGGCTGCCCATCCGACAGAGGTTAGAGTTTAAGGGCCTATTCACAGTGTTCAAATGCCTTCACAATGACGCCCTGCTATCTGAATACCAGACTAAATAAGAAGTCCACTGGATGCATGATGCGCTCTAATGACGTTGTTCGTTTGGCTCAACCACGCATCATCCTGAAGATTGGTGGAGCTAGCTTTAACTCCTGCCCTGTGGAATGCCCTCCCCAAATATCTTGTTCATAGCGACTCAATGGTTCTGTTCAAGAAGCACTTGAACTTTTCTTTTCGATGCTGAACTCAGCTGAATGAATCAAAACCTCTAGCCCCCTAAAGAAGCCATTATTCCAACACAAATGAGTCCGTAGCTTGTCCTTTTGGTGTTTTTTTTCCCTTTTGTCTATGTTTTCTGTTTGTAAGCACCCTGAGGCTTATGGGTTAGTGGCGCAATATATAAAAAAAGAAAATGAATATGTCAGAGTACTAAACTGTCAGATTTTTCTATCAATAATGCAGTTGCAGCAACTGAACAAGGAGGCAAACCTACTGCAACTTCAGCCCAATTCCACAATTAATCCAACAATAAGCATGCACATTGTTTTGAGGGGGCATCCAAAATCACTAACAAGCGATAATTGCTGGGGATTGGAGCGGCAGCCTTTTTTCCAAATGAGGACAATAATGCTGTTGCGCCAAGACAGTGGTATCGTTTGGGCTCCTTCAATCGGAAAAGCCAGTCGAGAGCACTAGGCCATTGAGAGGAATCTGATTTGATCAAGGAGCTACATATTACGATCCAGGCTCAGAGCTCTGGAAGATTTTCTTCTTCTGATCAACTTCAGGATGTTGACAGGGCCTTGGGAATACACCCATTTGTGCGAGATGGAATACGAAAGAAACCACCATATCACCATTCCCCATGGAACTAGGGATATACTCGGTCCACGCCAATTCCACACCTGCTACATCACAGGTCAGCAAGGAGTCGCCTTCAAAAGACCTCCGGAATTGGCGAACCTTATTGGCTAACGTGTAGTCCACCAAAGATCTCCAGTGTAGACACTCCAATTGGTACCTACGATGCCTCACCCATTTACGATAATTACTTTTGAACTGGCTGACTTGCGTGGCAATCTCAGCTGGGTTCAATGTCATTCGAGACAGCTTCCGAAGAGAGGAAGGCAACTCTTTCCGCTTAACTGTTAACTTTTCAAACGAGTGAATGCGGGGTCTCTGTGGTTGCTTGAGCTTTGGAATTTCTTTTGACAAAAGGTCTTGGCGATAGTTACCTCAATAAAATCACCAAAACCCTTAATGGCATCAGCTGCACGTGTGTTGGAAATGACAAGTAGCCTTTCCACTCTATCCCTGACATAAGAGATAAATGCCACCTGCATAGGTACAATGAATGACTACAACCTGTGATTGGTCCAAGATATACAGTTACTAGAGGAGTTAAATCAACTCCCTGTTGGACGTCAAGGGCAGTCAGGGCAAGCAACAGTTCAAGCTAACCAAGAGAAGAAGATGGTCAATTTCAATTCTGTGGGTCACGCCCATGACAATGAGTTTGCCACAAAGACATAATTCAGAATAGTACAGGATTTGTTCCAATACAAGTATATTGAGAGAAATCCAATGGTACCGAGCCATTAATCATCTTGAATCCAAAGGAACAAAGAATAGTTTCCCACTCAAGACCCCTCTTACAAAATAGAGAAAGGAAGTCCGCATCCACCTGGTCAGACGTAGTGAAAACGTCACTAGCTGAGGGGGCCAGATCTCTCGGGATCCAAGAGTTAAAATCCCAGCAGATAATGCACGAAAAGCGGGCGAGATGGAGAGAAAGCAAAGCCTCCATTTCAGACACTTCAAGCTCATGTGGTAGCCTATACGAGAGATCATAGACATTCACCATTCACCTTTAAGGCCCCTTGCAATGGAACCTAATGGAAAGGAAATTTTGCCCATGAGCAAGCAGTAATCCTCCCTTAGGACGGCCACGAGAGCCCTGAACAGCCAAGAGTTTGCCAGCCATTGATTACCAATTAATTAGTGAGCCAGGTCTCCTGAAGGGCCACCATAGTGTATTCATCAATTTTCTTTATCAGGCTACCGCCCTCCAGGAGGTGGCGATTTCCACGGGTGTTTCAGCTAATTAGCATGACCACAGGCACTAAATGCTCAAGATCCCATGTTGGGCCACAAACTTAGCCCGCCAGGCCCAGGGCAGTTCTTCTCCCCACCCCCGCCCCCTTGGTATGGCCCCATGCCCCACTCCATCTTGCACACCAGGGGCTACTGTGATCTTATTGTCACTTAAAGCGATGATCCTAGAGACCCATTGTGTTTAGGGAAGTAGCATCTCTTGCCATACTCAGTTTCCACCAAAGTACATTCATAGCCCATACCGCCAAATAAACTCACATGTGCCAATACATAATTCAAAATACTATTTGTTTGGAGAAAAAAAACATTTTTTAAAGTGAAACTAAGTCTCTTGCTTAGGTCTCAAGGTAGTCAATCGTGGCTTTCAGTCCAAAGTCTGTGGAACGTACCACAATGAAGATGCGTTAAAAATTAAATTATTTCCTTTGAACATGTTTAAATGGCTGCATAGATGTTTCGTGTCAGCAGCAATAGCAGGCTGTTTATTTTTAAGGTGAAAATGGATGTGGTCTTGATGTGCAAGAATCCAGCTCCCAGTAAGCACTCAATTTGTTTTGAGTTAATACATGTTGAAAAGTATTAGTTGCAACTATGCTTTACACAGCAAAATATAAATGTGGATAAATACAGACAGAAATGTTGAAACAATAAAATACCATAAAACCGTGAGCCTTAGTTATAATGCATTCAAATGACTAGACACAGGAGGCAAGTAACTTAAGGCAATAAATATGTACCAAGTCACAAGTGAAATCCCTGAACTTCAGCAGTGCAGTCCCGAGGAGGAATGGGGCGTTGTGCCCAAAAGTGACCAGAGGCACAATGTTTCCCACCGAATGTAGTCTCTGTATGCAAGTATTAATTTTACTTGTGTTGAGAATTGTTCAAAGAAGATATTCAATAAAGGTTATTAGGTAGTAATTTGATGACCAAAAGGTACTGGAATGAAGATTAGGATACAAAAAGGAGTTGTTCCTAATGTCATCCTATGGAGGACGAGGACAGGGGTGGGGAGGGACAAAAGCTTTGCATTTACTTAAACACCCCCCGCGCCCCTGACACTGATTTTGTTGTGTCAACTGGGGGGTGTTGTATCTGGTGACAGGTGCCCAGGAGCTGAAGCTAGTAACCACCAAATTGTCAGGTGCATCCGCGGAACAACAACGCTTCTGGTAAGGTAGCCCACGAGAGAGCTGGTCAGTCCACCGTGTGGTCCAGATATACTTCCGGCTGGATCCTCCAAAAAGGCATTGAGACTAATTGGTCTCACTAGCCCAAAGGCTGAAGCACTGCTCAGGATCTTCAGAGATCAATGAAGGAGGGCTTCACCAGGTCGGACACATGAAGGGATGCCAGGCCTCTTCAGGAGTCTACTTCGGATCTTCGTCTACGATGGAGTCTGATCTGATGAAAAGGCTGCAGGAGTCAAATCCAGCATGGAAGCAAGTCCAAGTCCCTAATGGGAAGGATCTGCACCATTGAAACAGCCAGTAGTTGTCCAATCAGGGACAACTACTGGTTTCAATCATGACCAACACCTAGGCTCTCTGGCCCGGGACAATGCATGACCTGGCAAGGCAGGAAGAAGGCCAAACTACAATATGATATGTTACCTGGTCTTGTACCACACACTGCTGCCACTTGTGTGGTCTCTTGGCACCCTGGTGGATCTGCAATGCAAGGAAGGAGGGAGGGAGAGAGGGTTGGAGGAGGGGGGTGTCAGTGGGCTTTGATGTGCTGTTGGCAGCTTAAGCTCAGAGGAACAGGTCACTGAGCGTTGGTGTATTTTCAGTTGGTAGGCGTCATGTGGTGTTGAGGTACGAGTGCGCATTGGTGCTGTGTGTGTACGTGTGTTTGGTTTCAAGTAGGGGGTTGTGGATTCTGTGCAGTTTGTGGTGTGGTATAGGAATGGGTGTGTTTGTTACGAGTTTGAGGGCAAGTATGCAGAAGAACAAGTTACTTACCAACTGTAACGTTCTTTCGATTGGATGTTCCTCCCATGTATTCCTCATCTTAGATATATCCTTACCTTCAGCTTTGCTGCTTCGGAAAGGGCGCTCTGCTCGAGTCCACGGGGCCGATGTTCCTCTGCGGTATCCGGTCGACGTCATCTGCAGTATAAATGGCTCGAGCCAGACCCGTTGGCTTAGTTCTGTTTTTTTTCGTATATTGAAGTCAATTATCAGATGAGGCGTGTCACTTTGACCAAAAGCTTAAAAAGGAACTTTGAGTGTAAAGCACGTAAACTGTACAGTGGGGTCGGTTGGGAGGGTCGATGAGGAATACGTGGGAGGAACATCCCACCGAAAGAACGTTACAGTTGGTAAGTAACTTGTTCTTCGAATGGATTGGGTCCTCCCACGTATTCCTCATTTTAGATAGGCTCCCAAAGCAGTTTTAATAGGAGGAGGGAGTACCATAAATAATGTACAGAATGAAGTACTGATTTTGCAAAGAGACCTCCCTGTGAAGAAGTGGAGTCAAGGGAGCAGTGTTTTACAAATGTGTGCATGGATGACCATGTGGCTACTGCACAAATATCTTGTTTCGGGACACCTCTCTGAAGAGCTGTTGAAGTCGCCATGCCCCTGGTTGAATGAGCTCTCAGCCCATCTGGAGGATCTTTCCCAGCCAATCTAGAACATTCAGTTATAGCTAAAATTATCCACCTGGACAATGTTTGTTTTGTCACTGCCAGCCCTAATTTACGCCAGTCTATCCCACAAAAAGCTGGTCACACTGACGAATTTCAGCCAGTCCCCATATATAGAAATTAAGAGCTCTTTTAGGGTCTAATCTGTGTAATCTCTCTTCCTCCTTACTTGTGTGAGGAGGAGGATAAAATGCAGATAATGGTATCCCTTTGTGACAGGTGAAAATCTGAAGCAATTTTCGGTAGAAAAGAGGGTTTAACCTTTCGAATAACTATCTTTGTAAAAGATAGTGTGAGGAGGTTTGCTAGAAAGCGCTTGCAACTCACTCACCCTGCAGGCTGAAGTAATCGCTACAAGTAGTATAGTTTTTAGATTTAGGAGCCTTAACGGGCAAGAATGTAATGGCTCAAATGGAATACAAGTGAGACATTTTAACACTAAATTTAGATCCCACAGAGCTACTTGAAAGGGTATAGGAGGAAACACATTAGTAAGTCATTTTAAGAATTGTACAATTAAGGGTATTTTGAAATAAGATTCCTCCTCTGAGGAGCACTTAAAAATGGATAGCGCTGCCAAATAACCCTTAATCGTGCTAACTTGGAGCCCCAAATTGGCCAAATGTAAGAGAAAAAAAAGACAATATTTTAGGAATATTACATTGAAAAGGGTCCACATCCTTATCTCTGAACCAGTTACTGAAATTGTTCCAACGACACCGGTACAGAGACTTAGTTGCTCGCCTTCTGGCCGAAAGCAAAATCTCCATTACGTCATCCGGAAGGTCCCATTCTTGTAGCTCAGCCTCTCAGAAACCATGCATGAAGTCGGAGTGTCTTGACGTCTGGATGGAGAACCCGACCACCCTCTCGCGAGAGAAGGTCTTCTTTGTGGAAGACGTATTGGAGGGTAGAAGGACATGTCCGGAAGGACCGGGTACCACGTTCTCCTGGACCAATTCGGGGCAATTAGGATCATAGATTTCCCAAACTTTCTTAACCTCCTGATTACTTAAGGAATCACGGGGACTGGAGGAAACACGTACAGAAGTGGAAATTCCCAGTCCACCACAAACGCGTCTCCTAGAGCTCCTATTGGAGGAAATTCCCTTGAGCTACTGCTGTACTCAGTTCGTACTTCCGGTTGGCACTGGTCGCATACAGATCCACTTGCGGGGTTCCTCAAAGGGCGAAGATCTCTTGAGGAACTTCCTGAGCTAGTTCCCATTCGTGGGATACTGTGCTCTGCCTGCTCAGATCGCCTGCCGCTGTGTTCTGGCTAGGTGAAGTGCCGTCAAAGCGATTCCTTCCTGTATTGCCCAGAACCAGAGCTGCATTTCCTCTGCACAGTGGTAGTGACCCTACTCCTCCTCTCTTGTTGAGATAGTACATGGTCACTGTATTGTTCGTCATTATCAGGATGTTCTTTCCCCGTACAGAGGGCAGGATGGCCTTGAGCACTAGTCTGATCGCCCTCAGCTCCAAAAGGTTGATGTTTAGTTTGGACTTCGATGGGGACCAAACGACCACTGATTGCCAGTTCGTTGGTGTGGGCTCCCCACCCCGTGAGTGAGGCGTCCGTCACTACCATTATCTCCGGCCATGGTTGCCAAGAAGATTCTCCTTTGAGGATATGTTCGATGCAAGCCCACCATTGCATATCCTGTGGCACTCTTGTCGGGGCTTGTAAAAGATCCGACATTTCCCCTAAAAACTGGGACCATTGAGTCCTGAGGGCATCTCATCCTCAGTCTGGCCTCTGGCACTAGAAAAATGCAGGATGCCACAAGACCGAGCAACCTTAGAAAATCGAAAGCCGGTAGATGCTTGGCATTCTGGAACTTGTTACCATCTGCAGAATGTGGTGAGCGCTCTCTTCGGGAGGCGAGGCTTTACCCGAGAAGGTATCCAGAACTGCTCCAATAAATTGGAGTTTTTGTGATGATATCATATTTGACTTCTTGAAATTCAGAGAGAATCCCAGTCTGTGTAGGAAGTGGCAGGTCTTGCTTAGATGTTCCTGCGCTTGTTCTGGAGAACGTGCCCAGATTAACCAATCGTCAAGGTAGGGGTAAATGTGAATTCCCCCTCTCCTGAGACTCGCTGCCACTACCATAAACTTGGTGAAAACTCTCGGGGCAGAGGTCAACCCGAATGGCCGAACTCGAAACTGATAGCGAGAGTTGCCAATCGCGAACCTCAGGTACTTTCTGTGCTGGAGATGGCTTTGCACATGAAAGTAAGCATCCTGAAGGTCCAATGATACCAACCCAGTCCTAGAGTTGGAGAGCCTGAAGGATCTGAGAAATGGTAACCATCTTGAACTTGTTCAAGTCCAAGATGGGTCTCAATCCTCCATCCTTCTTTGGGAAGAGAAAATATGGGGGAGTACCAACCCTGGTTCCTCTCCACTACAGGTACATGTTCTATTGCACCTTTCTCTAGCAGGGTTAAAATTACCTGCAACAGGAGCGGATCTGGAATTTTGGCAGAGTTGTATCCCGAAGGGTGATTCAGAGGTTTCTTTTGAAAAGGAAGGCAGTAAACTTGGGATACCAGTGCCCAAGCATCTGAAGGAACGCCCAGCCATTCTTCCAGATGCTGAGAGATTCTGCCTCCCACCAGGGTCTTGTGGGTCAAAACCTGAGAGTGGCTTTGCAGCAGCTGCAGTAGGGGCTGATGGGGCAGATCTAGCACCTTTTCCTCGCCATCAAGGAAATTTCCATTGTCCTCTTTGACTGGCCTGTCTACTTCCTTTTCCAAATAAGCAATAAAATCGAAGGGACGACCCCTCCAGGAAGATGAGCCTGTGTAGGGGCGTTGTTGAGGTTGTCGAATTGTGGCACTAAGACTTTTCTGCCGCTTTAGAGGTCTACAGCGTCTCCAAACCTTCATCTGCCTTGCTGCCAAACCTCCTCAAGCCGTCAAATGGCATATTGAGAAGTCTGGCCTGCACATCCGGTGCAAAACCTGACTTTCTCAGCCACGCAAATCTGCGTAGCACCGTACTAGATGCCATGGACCTGCTGATGCTGTCAGCAGTGTCCAAACCGGATTGGAGGCATTCCCCCGTAGCCTCCTTTCCGTCCTTAACTATGGCTAGGAAACCTTCCCGTTCCTCACCATCAGGGATATGTTCCACTGCCGCTGTTGTACAGTCCCACAAGGTGTATGTAAATCGTGCAAGTTACATTTTTAGATTTCAATGCCACGCTACACAAAGAAAAAATAAAATTCTTACAGGACCATGCGTCCATTTTTTTTTTTTAATCATCCCTGTCCGGGGGAATTGTCAGGTATGCTGTATTCCTATTAGACATGGCCGCCTGAACCACTAGACTCAGGTGATGAATGTTTTTTTAAATATTGTGGGTCTGAATAAGACGGCCAGTAGTTAGATGTGAATTTTTTTTATTCACTGCAGGAGCCGATTCAGGGTTTTCCCATGCAGCATTCACTTTCCTTTGCAAAGCTACGTGAACAGGAAGTACTGGGTCTTGTCAAGGTCCCGCCGAAAGGATGTCTGTCATATCATCCTCTTGTTAAACCGGAGAATTTCTGTTCCATCCCACAAATTGTGTTACTTTATTCATTAATTTCCCGTATCCTGCATCTGAATGATCAGCAGGGTCAGGTTTTTCAAATTCATACCCTGGAGATGTGTCCAGCCCACTTACTGTTTGTAAGCACTCGTACATGTCTGCCATTTTTGAATGAGGGTCAATTAAGTCCTCAGGGACCTCTTGTCCCAAACTTTACACCAGCTGGTGAAATATCCTCCTCCTCTGGATTTCTCCTTATAAGTGGAGGACGTGTATTTGAAAAAAATACTGTACTTTTCGGATGGAAAATCTTCTCCGGTGGCATAGACCTTACCTTCAACAGCAGTCGATTTAGTAATGGAATAAGCGAAGACGTCGGCAATGGCGTTGACGTTAACGGTAAAGGATTCGATACAGTTGAAGGAGCCTTCAATATCATCGAAGAAGTACTGGACTTTAGAGTCTGCGAGTGGCTTGTCGACACCTTGGACTTAGACTAAGAAAAGCTTAGAGGAAGCCTTCGATGATGATTTTAAATGGCGAATGAGTAGCCGATGCCATTTCATCGAGTTTTGCCTCTGGGTTTTGCACTGGTAGGCGTTTTTTTGTGAGGCGTCGGTGAGGATCCTCTCAACGACACCCGCAACAATTTTTTTTTTTTTTTTTAGATCTTCCCCCGTCACCTTTAGTATGAGCAGGTGCATGGCTTTCAATAGCCTTCTTTGAGGGGGTCTGGCCCGTATTCTCAAATATTTTTAACAATGAGGTTCTGAAGGCCTCCTACTTCTTTGGAGAATTATGTTTGGAAAGGCAGGTGATAACCTCCTCTGAAGACTTTGAAGAAGAGGAAGGAGACAGGTATCACCTTTTCTTCTACTTTTTTGAAGAAGACTTCCTAGATCCAATCCTCGACCTTGATTTCTTAGATTTAGGACGTCTTTGACTAGACTATGCCAAGCCTTTCTTTCCTCTCGAAGAAGACTTAGAGAATTCCTCCCACACTGCTAGTTCCTTTATCGGTCATCGACTGATGGGAACCGCACTCGTCTATCCGATGGTCAGGACGAGGCACCAAAGGCAAATTCAATGGGGATCTGTTAGCGACATCTTCTTATCGCATTTCTGACATTTCTTGCAGCCAGTTTTTCGGCATAGAAGGGTTTGATGACAAAGACATATTTGAGAACTGAAGCGCCGTTTTCTTGGTACGAAGCGAAAGCGGTCGTAAAAACGGAATTGAAGCCAACGGGCACGGCTCGAGCCATTTATACTGCGGAATACGTCAACGGATACCGCCGATGGAAATCGACACCGCGGACTCAAGCAGAGCGCCCTCTGGTGGAGATTTTATTTTCCGAAGCAGCAAAGCTGAAGATAAGGATATATCTAAGATGAAGAATATGTGGGAGGACACAATCCATTCGAATATTAGTTTTTAGTAGGGTTAGTGAGCACATACTGTCAGGAATACACAGATTCAAAGCACATGCTGTGTTGAAATGCACCTAGATTCAGCGCCTACTTTGTGTTGAAGATATACCTAGATTCAAAGCATGCACCTTGTTGGAATACATCTAGTTTCAGTGCATACGCCGTGTGAGAGGATCCGGCAGTACAAGAGTATAAGTCAGCTTGGGTCAGTAGGTTTGTCAAGTGTAATGAATAACCTACCCGCCATTCCCCACCCTCAGAGGTCCAACTAAATGCAACACATTGCCAAATCAGAAGCTTCTAGTCAAGCGAGATGATCCATCACTTACTAAGCACGAAAAGTTCTTCCTGCTAACAGAGCATTCTACATAAGGAGTTGATGGATTAAGACACGCATTACTTACTGTAATAACATTTCTGATGATTGTATCTGCTTAGATTCACATGCTTGTCCCACCTGAGAATCAGACCAAAAATGTGTTTGTAAAAGGTGTGTTTTTGTAAAGGTGTGTACAGAACTCCAGGTTGCCGCTTTGCAAATGGACTCTAGGGGAACATTTGCAATGAATGCTATTGACGCTGCAGTGCCCAGAGTAGAATGTGCTCTAGGATTGAAGGGCAGTTCTCTCTTAGCAAGAGTGTAACATAGTGTGATGCATTTGACAATCCACCTTGAGATGGCCGATTTAGAGACAGGATCCCCCTCTCTACCAGCTGCCACTGAAACAAAAAATTGGTTTGCTTTCCCTCAGTGGTTTCGTTCTTGCCAGGTAGAACATGACTGCCTTGCGCACATCTAGTGTGTGTAGGCTTCTTTCGGCCATGCTAGTGGGAAAAGGTAGGTAGTTCAATCGATTGGTTCACATGGAACTTCGAGATGAATTTAGGTGCAAATCTGGGATGAGTGCGCAGAACTACCTTATCCCTGTGGACTGTAACAAAGGGGTCTAGAACAGAAAGGGCCTGTACTTCACTAACCCTTCTGATAGAAGTGATAGCCACTAGGAAGGCCGTTTTAGAAATAGGGTCTTTTAGACTTGCTTTATGCATTGCTCAAAGGGAGATCCCATGAGCCTGGTTAAAACCACATTTAGACCCCATCCAGGAGCTGGGTGAGAAATGGGAGGATAAATCCTCTTAACCCCTTCCATAAAGGCCTTAATCAACGGGATCTTTCACTACAACACCTTTTGTTGTGATGTGGTGTAAGCTGAAAGAGCAGCCAGATGAACCTTCAGGGAATTGAAGGCCAACCCAGTGTCCAACAAATGGGTTAGGTACAGCACAATGTGTGTGGGTGAGCAATGAATGGGACTGACACCCTTGGTATTACACCAGATAACAAAAGGTTTCCATTTGCTGGCATAGCAATAAAGGGTGTTAGGTTTTCTAGCTTCCCCAAGTATGCCCATGCACCGCTGAGGGAGCTGTAGGTGTCCAAATGCTATGACCTCAGGAGCCAGGCTGCTAAGTTCAGAGTTTGTGGGCATGGTTGTAGGGTCTCCCACTTTCCTGAGACAACATGTTGTAGGGGCAGGGTAGTTTTACTGGTGGGAAGAGGGACATTTCCATTAGATGAGCGAACCAGATTTGGCGGGCCCACATGGGGGGCACCAGTATCAGTAACTGGTTCCTGGTGCATCTTGTGCACCATCTTATTGAGAAGGGGAGTCGGGGGGGAAAAGCGTAGACAAATTTCCCTGACCATGTTATCCAGAGACCGTTCCCCTTGGAGCTGTTCTGGGGGTACCTGGAGCGTAGTCTTGGCATTGGGCGTTCTCCTGAGTCGTGAACAGGTCAATCTCTGGGAAGCCCCATTCTGAAGAGACATTGGACACGAAATCCTCATGCAGATGCCATTCGTATTCTATGGGCAGAGGGAAATCTCTGCTGAGCACATCTGTCAGAAGATTGAGTTCCCCTGGAATATGCTGGGACAACAGAAACATCTTGTGTTTGAGAGCCGACATCAAAATGTTTTCGGACAGCTTTGATAGCCCTGGAGAGCGAGTGCTCCCCCGTTTGTTGAGGTAATACATGGCTGTAGTGCTGTCTGTTAGAATCAGCACTGTCTTCCCTTGTAGTTGCATCTGAAAAGCCTTTAATGCCTTGAACACCGCCAATTGCTCCAGTAAGTTTATATGGTTGGACGCTACTTGTGGGGACCACACTACATGCGCTGTCTGCTGAAGCAGGTGAGCCCCCCCACCCTGTGAGAGATGCGTCTGTCGTGAGAGTGGCTTCCACTGCAGGGGTGCTGAAGATTTTCCCCTTCAAGAGGTTTTCCCTTGACCACCACTGCAGAGAGAGAACGAGGGCTGGCAAAACAACTACCAGATCTTCCCATTGTCCGCTGGCCTGACACCACTGGCTGTTGAACCACTCTTGCATGGGAGAGATGCACAGACGCACGTGGGGAACCAAGTACATGCATGATGCCATCATTCCAAGCATAAGCATGGCTTTGCGGACTATCACCTACTGGCTATATATTGAGGGATCTGAAAAGGCATGTTCTGAACCCTCTTGTTGGAGGGGAATACGAGGCCGTCTTTCGTCCAGATTAGAGCTCCCAGAAATTGTTTTATTTGACTGGGGACTAAACTGGATTTCTTCTCGTTGATATAGAAACCCAGACTGAACAGAAGGTTTAAGGTCTTTTGGGTGTTCAAAAAACATGTGTCGTACGAGTCCCCTGTTATGAGCCAGTCGTCAAGGTAAGGGTAAACTGGGACGGATAGTCTGCGCAGGTGTGCTGCAGCTACTGCCAGGACCTTCGTAAACACCCTTGGCGCCGAGGCGATGCCGAAGGGGAGTAGCTTGAATTGGTAATGCCTGTCATCTATCATGAACCTTAGTTATTTCCTGTGCACTGGCAACATTGAAATATGAAAGTATGCATCTTTCATGTCCAATGTTGCCATGTAGTCGGATCATCTCCTGTAGCGTTACCATGCAAAATGTTTGAGGTTTTATGAACTTGTTCGCTGGGTGCAGGTCTAGAACAGGGCGCATGGTGAGGTCCTTTTTGGGTACAAGGAAGTACACTGAATAAATACCCTTGTTTATCTGAAGACTAGGGACGGCTTCTATGGCGTCCTTTCCCAGCAGCGCTTCCACCTCTTGATTCAGGATCTCCAGATGGTCCGGTGAGCGGCGCCGTGAGCGCGGTGGTCTGAATTGTGGAGGTAGGGTGAATTCCATGCAGTACCCGTGGACGACCGTCTTCATGATCCACTGTTATCCCCTCCCATGCCGTGAGGAAAGATGTTAAGCGCCCCCCGACAGGGGTGACATGGGAGGGGACCTGGATCTGATGGTCATTTCTGACCAGAGGCTGCGGCTCCTCTTGGAATGGGGCCTCTACCTCTGGTTTTGCCGCATTGATGACCCCTTGGTGGGTAGTATGCAGGGCTTCCTGATGTTTGTCCAGCATTAAAGTTTCCCGTGCTATAGTTGTTCTGACTTGCAGGGGACTGCCCTCGAAAAAACCGACGAGAATGACCTCCCCTTTGGGGGGTGGAGGTTTTTGAGTAATCTATTGCAGGGACTAAGAGTCTCATGCTCTTATTTGGCCCTTTCCAGGCCTTACTGACTGCCTTTTCGAAGATGTTAGATTCTTCAATGGGTTTGCTGATGAGACCAGCCTGTGTGTCAGGCTTAAAACCTGCGTTACGAAGACAAGCGTAACGCTTAAGTAAAGTGCCCTGTGCCAGAGACCTGCCTTCTGTTTCAGCCGTGTCCAGAGTGTTTTCTGGTTTTACTTGCCTGCCTTCGACTACAATGGTGAGAAGCATGGAGCCGACAGGTTCTGGGACCTCCCGAGACCTTCCTGTACTAGGTTCCATTGAGCGTCAGCATAACTCACCAGCAGCTTAGTGTTATTCGATATGCGCGTGGTATATGCAGCAGCCGAGCTAACCCGCTTACCTAAGGGAAACAACCTCTCAGGATTCCCCATCCGCAGGTGCCTCCCCCGTAGCAAGGGGTACTCCTGCCCATTTCCAGGTGGTAGTCACTACCAGGGAATCAGGGGTGGCGTGCCCTTTAATGTATTGAGGGTCTGTAGGAGCAGGCCGAAATAACTTTTCTACTCTTGGGTTCACTGCCCGGGTCTGAGCTGGCGACACCAGGGAGGGGGACAATCTTCTTTTAACATAATTAAGGCGGGGAATGGCCTGGTTTGAGGGAGGGGAGCCAGGGGGGGGGGGTTCTCCTTGAGAAGGTCTGCTACATAGTCCTGCTCGTGTACCGCTTCTTGAGTAGTGATTTGGAAGTGCTCTGCTGCCTTCCTTAACATGGCATGGAAGGCCATTTGGTCGTCTACAGGCGAGGCATGGCGAGCTGGGGTGGACGGAGGAGAATCCAGGCACAGAACATCAGTGTCCTGATCTTGTTAGGAGGGGGGGTGGGGTTGAGCATCCATGGGTCCGTCCCCACTTGCTGGGTTTCTTCCCAATTGTCTGTGGCATCCGCCTGGTCCTCATTGTAGTCCCGCAGGAAGGAAGGTTCTTCATCTTCACTGTAAATGTCCTGATGAGTATCCATCTGAATGATGTCTCCATGATGAACGGGGTCCAAGCGCTGATCTTCTTGGAAACGTGAAACCGATTTAAAATTAGGTTCTCCACGAGATCTTTTCAGGGAAGGATGTTCAAAAAAATTGAACATTTTTCTCAAGATGATCCATGCACCCTTCAAATTTCTCCCTGGTCCACTTAGAGGAACCAGAAGGGCCTACGGGTGGAAAGACGTCATCTTCCGCCCTTTGACGCCGAAATTTGTCACTCCGGGTGTTGGAAAGAGGCTCCAGACTGTCCTCGTAGGTCTCGCGAGAATCTGGGCACCATGGCGTATTTATAGATTTGTCCGCGGCCTGCCCCATGTTTTTCAACGGAATAGGTAGAAGCCCAAACGCTGAAGTAATTCTTACGATACTGTGTTCAATTACCGCCAAATCAGCGTGAGTTAGCGGGTCCGAAGGTCCATCGGAAGATTAACCGCCTACCGCAGCGTTAGAAGGCCTAGCGGTAGATTTTTCACCTTGTGGCGGTGGGAATAAGGTGGAAGAGGGTTCCACCTGCGACATACCGTACGCGGCCCACAGCTTTACAAATCGCTCCTGAAGGGTCTTAGGCCGAAGGAGTTTACAAGCCGCACACCGCTTCTCGTCGATATCTAAGGGGAGACAGGAGTTGGACATCCTGTGCTCGTCCTTCCACGGGTATCTGACCCTACACTTAGGGCAGAACCTAAAAGGAGTCCTTTCCATAGAGAAGGGGATAGAGGACCATCCTAGAGGGTAAAGAGGGGGAAAGAGGAAAGACATAACGAAGATATGGCCACCCCGACCCCACTCTCCCTACTGTGAAGGCCGGCCAGAGGGCCCGGCCACGTAGATGCTTCAGCAGCCGGATGTTTGGTATTGAAATCCACCGCTGTAGACAAATCCCCTGCAGTCTTCGTTGAAGTTGTTCCTGCTGTCGAAGTGACTTAAAAAGGGAATAACCGACAAGTCGGTTTAAGATAAACAAATGTCTCTTATGTAAGATCTCCACTATAGGGCGACCAGTTATCAGGGTGAAAAAAAAAATCCAAGGGACCTCGGCGCATGAGGGATTTTGGGTACAATACACGTCACGATAGGGATAGTGTTACAGACATGCATATGCAGACGTCCCAATTCGGTCCCCGAAAGACCAGATGCAATACTCTGCGGTTACCACTGGATGTGGACCATACGCACAACATGTGATTCCAAGCATCAGAAACAGAATTAATGGTACAGTAATTGTGCTGGCTCTCTGGTTATATTGTAAATTATGCAAGGTAGGATGTGGGGGTTGAGAGGATAGTGAAAATACTGGTAGAGGCAGTTCAGCAGTCTGCCGGGCAGATCGATTTGGGAATGGAGACTTCCATTAACCGAACTACTTAAAATAGCCTCCTTGGTCATTGTACAAGTTTACATCTGCCTAACTTGAGCTCTCCCTTGCCACACAGTGACGGAATTCCTCTTCCTCTATTTCTTTCCTCTTCCTTAGGGTTTGGTCCTGCCAGGTGTGTGATATTTGCTGTGCAGAGGCTGAAAATGCCGACTCCTCAAAGCTATTAATATGCTTTCAGTGTGCTTTGTCTCCCTTCTCTGAAAGTGCTGCATGAGTGAAAATACCTCTGGCCATCCCAGCCAGTGAGTTTTACCTTACCATCTTCTGGGATTTTGGGTTGCAGCCCCATTATAAATGCAGATACCATGGCTTGCTGAGCAGGTTCTGCCACATTGGGGAACCCTCAATATTGATCAAAACATTGTTCAAGCGTCGGCAGAATTTTTGTTCTTGCATTGATTTTTGTCCAATTAATCTTTTTGGGGCTGATAAAAAAGTTGTAAATTAGCTCCTGAGGTTTTTGTAATGGCCAGTTTCTTCTCGGCCTTAATAGAGTGCACTTGTCTGGATGGATAGTGGCTCGGTAACAATTAAGGAGGGCAGAACTGTAGCAATCCATCACCTGAAGCTCTTCTTGAAGATCCACACATACTTTAGGAAATATTTGGGCAATGTTAAGTAAAAAAAAAAAAAAAAGTAAAAACAAAATCAGTGGAGATTGCATGCAGAGTCACTAAAATATTTCCTACTCCAGGAAATTGTCTTATTGGGTATGATGATGCATTTCGGAGGGTTGTTAGTAAACGCTTCTAAAGATGATGCACAAGCTGAGGCACCAAAATGATTAGAGATCAGCCATCTATCCCTTACTGATCAAGAGATGAAAGGGAGTTTAATGTGGAATCTCCCATCAATTGAATGCAGGCAGATTGTGCGGTTGATTTGGTGCCTGATCGCTGATATGAAAGATTTTGTTTTTGCCCGTTTCCTCCCATGGACCTCTATGGGACACGCTTTCCTTTTGCTTTGTTTTGTACTGTATTTATTTTCAAATTTGTTTATTGGCATTTATCATAAAATCAGTAGCACATAGCCGGTCAATCGTGCCAAATGAAGCTAACTCTTTGCAGTAATATCTTAGTGAACAAAGGTGAGGGGGGGATGGGAGGAGGGGGGGAAGGGCGAAAAGAAAAAAAGGGGGGGGGGGGAAAGTAGGGGGGGAGGATAGAGAGTGAGAGGGGAGAGGGAGGGCGCAGGGAAGAGGGGGGGGTGTTCCAAACAATAAACAGTAAACCAATAACATTAACATAAACCGTCTCCGCATCTAGTCTTCTTCGTGCTTTTGCCAAGGCTTCTGTAGAGGGTGGTATGGGGGGGGGGCTCTTGAGTGCAGCAGTTTCCATAGGTGTTTGGGGGCCTCCCACATGAGTTTCTAGGTTTTGCAGTTCAGCACAATCTAGCTAGTGCCTGTTCACGGGGGTTTATCGTCCGAGGGGTATGTGATAGTTCTAACTATCTCCCTCCATGCTTCTAGGGTGGAGCTGGAGTCATCGGTAGATTTGGAAACGCTGTCCTCCCAAGCCTTAGTTTCTGCATCGGCCCATCTGATAAGTTCGCTGTGCCAGGCGCCATGTCTGGGGCCTGTTGGTTTTTTCCAGGACATGGCGATATGTCTTTTGGCCAGAAGGCACGATAGGTCCATTAGTTTCACCATGTGCTTAAGTTTGGCCGGTCTAGAGTACGTTCCTAGGATGCATTCTTCAGGAGTCCATCTGTATTTGGAGGCTCCTGCCTTCTCAAGTGTTAGCTTGACTTTTGCCCAGAAGGATTGTACTTTGTTGCACTTCCAGAACATATGTGTGAGGTCAGCCCCTTCTGCCCTGCACCATGGACAGTCGGAGCTCGCATTCCTGTTGAATGTCGCCAGTCTGTGCGGGGTGAGATATGTCCGATGCAGGACATTTAGTTGTATAAAGCGGAATCTGTGGTTTCTCGACACAGCCTTAGGGAATATTAGCGCCCTGGACCATTCTGCCTCCGAGAGTTCTCGGCCAATGTCCGTTTCCCATTTGTTTTTCAGGGCCTCTCCCTTTGGGTTGGGATTATCGTTGAGGTGGCTGTATATTTGGGAGACCGGCCGTTGCCCCTCGCCTAGGTTATATAATAAAGTTGTGAGAGGATCAGACTCAGGTTCTTCTGGCCAGGTGTCCCATTTGTGTCTTGCTATTTCGCGTATCTTTCGGTACCACAAGTATTGACTGGTGGGTATTCCGTCTACATTGTGTAGTGTGTTGAACTCTTTAAAGGAGCCTTCTTCATAGAGATCTCCCCACGTGTAAACCCCCTTCTTCTCCCAGGTCCTGAGATGTAACAAGTCCAAGTCTGACCTACACAGGTCCCAGATCAGTGGTATCTCTGGGGAGTACAGGTGTGTTAGATTCCTTAGTGATTTCGTTCTATGCCAGATTTGTTTCCCCAGAGTGGCTATGAAGGGTGTGTCTTTCAGCAGGTGTTGTGGCGCCCAAATGAGTTCTTTAAGTTGCAGTGGAGGAATCAGGGACTGTAGCAGGGGAGTCTCGGATGTGATCTCGTCAGCTAGCCATTTGGACACAAAGCTAAGCTGGGCTGCTAAGTAATATTTTTCGAAGTGCGGGAGTTGGGTTCCACCTTGAGCGTGTTGCAGAACTAGTGTGGAGTGTGCTATTCTGTGCCTGCCCCGCCCCCAAATAAAATCTCGTGTTATGGACCCCAAGAGGCGGAAAAATGAGCTCTTGATGTAATATTGCACATTTTGGAACCTATACAAGAGCCTAGGGAGGACTATCATTTTGGTCACCGAAATTCTCCCCATTGCCGACAGTGGGAGCTTTGCCCAGAAGGACATTGATCTTCGCAGCGCGGGTATTGCTGCATTAGTGTTATTTTCGTGCATCAATTGGGGGGTGTGCATAATCTGGATGCCCAAGTAGCGGAACCTGGTGGTCTGCCACTGTATCCCTAGTGTTGGAAGCTCCTCCGAGCATCTGTCCCTAAGGCCAGCTAGTGGGAATAGGCAGGATTTTGCCCTGTTGAATTGTATGCCTGAGACTTTGGAAAAGTTATCAAGGACGTCCAGCATGGTTGGGACGTTGAGGTGGGGGTCCCTGACGTACAAAAGCACATCGTCCGCGTACAGTGAGATTATGTGATCTGTCGTCCCTAGCCTTATTCCAGCATCGAAAAATTGTTTCCGAAAATAGATAGCTATGGGTTCTAGTCCCAGTATGTAAAGCATGGGGGACAGCGGACAGCCCTGACGGGTACCTCTGCATATCTCCCAAACTTCTGACACATGTCTCCCAGTTTTTACCCGTGCTCTTGGTTCGGTGTATAGTATTCGGATCCACCTGATAAAGCGTGGGCCAAACCCGAATTCCTTCAGAACTGCTAATAACCACTCCCAGTATATGGATTGTTTTGTACTGTAAGTAAGGCATGGTATCAAAGTAAGAGACACATCACAGTTCAGTGGTGTTTAATAAAGTGTAAAAATGGGTGAGATAAACACCTAATCTAAACCTAAATCTAAGATGGGAGCAAGCTATGACCATCAGTCTATTCAAATAAAAGGGCATATACTTTATAAAAAAAAAAAAAAAAAAAAAAAAAAAAAAAACACTATTGCAAATCCTTACTGCTACGCCGCTACAACAAAATAGGGTGGGATAATGTTCACAAGAAAAGAAAGAAGTGTCACAAAATGATAAATCATGGATGGTTTGAAGCACGGTACAAGGTGGGACTTGGAGCACAGCACACTTCTGGGCTTCTCCAGCCTAAACTCGCAATTCCTGTTCCAATATCAGGACCTTCTGTGCCCAAGTCTCCAGGACCTTCTGTGCCCAAGTCTCTTTAAGCAAAGTCTCTTGCCTCAGAGGGCCTGATGTATCACAAGCTGTTCCTTCAGTAAATCTTCAGATCAGGGGATTCCTCTTCACCAGAGGATCCCCCCTCAGCCGGGTTCGATCCATTTCACAATGTTAGCCTCCCTCGATCGGGCTCGGACCAACATCACACGGCGGACATCCCCAAGTCGGGTTCACTCATCGACACAATGTTCGCGGGTATAGCACGGTTCACCCCTATTTGTAGGCATCCCTCAGACGAGTTCAATTTGCCCGTAAATCTATCATCACTTTGTAGTAGCCGGGAATCTTAATGGTCTTTTTAAACAATTGTGCAGCTTACTTTCTTCCTTTAGAGGTTTCCCAAAACACTTGCCAATTGAAACAGAGTTCTGAAGGGCGATCACATCCCGTTGGATTACCCAGTTTTCTCCATGAGAAGTGCTGGTTTTCACATTCAACATACGGTGTTCCCGTTTCCAGGTGCAAACATCACCTTCCCAATTCCTTTACGTTTGTGCACACTTTCACAACGTGTCAAAGACTTTCGAGTGTACAAGGGGTTTGACTTAACCCTTGTATGACCACTTTGACATTTCTAGTCGGCCTCACGGTTTTTTGCAGTTTTCTCAATTTACCATATCCTTTTTTGTTCAGGAGCAGGGCATTCATTAGAGTCTTTCGAATGAGCACCAATGTTGCGCCGGACCACTCCAACGCTGATGACTTGTTTGTTCACAAAAAGACCTTGGTCTATTATCTTATTACCTATATACAAATGTTACCACTGCAACCTTGAGCTTAACACAGTTCGGTCGACTATCAGCTTGCTCCGACTCACCAGTTGTGATCAATTTCCGGCTTTTCTTCTGCTGGGGTCTAGGACGGTACCAGAGCGGCAAGCTCTTTTGCCCACCATGGCTATCAGTGCGTGAGGGCCCCCTCCGCCCCATGTACCGTTGACACCTATCACACCACTCGCCAGCTGCGATTCCCAGTCTTACGTTCGGTCTTACGTTCCTTTGTCCGAAGGCTTCGTGGGTCTGGGGTAGCAAGGGCAATTTCCCTTCTTGTCGTCCTTTGAGGTTTCCACCGCCTTTCGCCTTTGCTTGAACTGCCGTCGCGGAATAGCTGCTTCCTCGTGCGTTCGGCCTTGCTCAAAGTGTGCTCTCATGCTCTGCCTCTTATCCTTGTGGGGGAGGGAAAAGGGCCGTCAGGTGTGTGTAGTTATCGGCAATTGCCCGACTCTGCCTAACCCTTGTCTTGGGACACCAGGTAAACAGCTCCAGTGTTAGTATTTATTCATATTAATTTTATTTGTAAAGCGCACCAGGCCCGAGGGCTTCCGGGCGCATACCTTAGTTACGACATAGTAAAAGGTGAACAGTACAGTCAATTTACAGTATAAATTACAGTTATATACATAAGGCACAAAGCATGAAAAAAACAAGACTAATCAGGAGGCTATATACATAAAGTGAGGCTGATAATTATTGCACGGAAAGAGGTTGGCCAGTAGTGCGGGGTGAGTCATTGGCAGATAGCCAAGCTATGGTTAGGTTTTTTAATCTGTGGAAGGAGGGTTCCACTCTTAGCAAATTAGGGAGCGAGTTCCACAGTTTAGCCGCCAGGACTGGGAAACTGGTGCCGCCTGATCTTTGCAGGTTTTATCATGATATAGCAAGGCAGTTGGTCTGGGCAATTCTGCGGGGTCTGTTGGAGTTTAGTAGGGTGAATCTGTTAGCTAGGTAGCAAGGTGCCTGGCTGGCGAGGCATTTATGGGTGAGAGCAAGTGTTTTTAGAGAAATTTGTTGAGGGACTGAGAGCCAGCGAATATTGCGTCTGGTGTCTGAAATGTGATGGTTCCTTGGGATGTCAAGAGCTGCTCTTATGGCATTATTTTGGATAATTTGTAACTTGTTTAGGTTACATCGGTAGGTGCCTAAATAGAAGGCATTGCAATAATCGATTTTCGACAACACAAGAGTCCTGGCAAGTGTAATGCAGTTGGCTGGTGATGAAAAGGGGCGGCTATCTGTGATGAGTTTGCAAGTGTAAGCCGCTGCAGAAGCGACTGCATTAGTTTGTCTGGCTAAGGATAGAGTAGAGTCAGGTGTCTTTGGAGACCTTGATGGTATTGCCATCTATGGTGAAGGATTTTATTCAAGTTCTAATTTGGAGAGTTTTTGGGGGGAGCCGAGAATGAGAATCTCTTTCTTTTTGTCATTAAGACAAAGTCCATGCTGCGCCATCCAGGCTTGGATGACTTGGTAGATGGCATTTATAGAGAGAGAGTCGGCTGTGTAGTCTCCTGAGATGGGGGATGAGTATCTGGGTGTCATCAGCATAATTAGAGCGACACCCACATAGTCCAATATATCGAATAGAGGTTTTGTAAATACATTGTACAGAGTGGGAGAGACGCAAGATCTTTGTGGTACTCCACAGGCGACAGGTGAGGCTGCTGCTAGGGGAGAAGACTCGCATTGATCTATTGTCCAGGAATGAACTGATCCAAGCTGTTGCTTTGTCAGAAAAGTGGGCTGCTTGTTTAAGGTGTCTGCACAGTATTTGGTGGTTTCCGAGATCGAAAGCTGCAGAGAGTTCTAGAAGGAGTAATAGTGCAAGTTTACCCTTGTCACGCAAGTCTTCAATTTGGGTCTTCAGGTCGATAAGGGCTGTTTCGGTGACGTGGTCGAAACCCAGATTGCCTTAGTCCCAGGAGTTTGTTGGATTTAAGATATTGTTGAATCTGTAAATGGGCAGCTCGGTCCAGGATTTTTAGTAGGAACAGCACTGTGGTGATGGGCCTGTAATTGGTGGGAATGTTGGGGTCCAGGGTAGGTTTTTTTTAGGAGCGGGATAACCCAGGTGTCCTTAAGGTAGTCTTGGTACAATCCCAGTACTGAAGGATGAGTTAATGAATGTGGTAATGAAGGGAGCTAGCTCAGAGGCGGCCTTTGATGATTGGCGCAGGGCACAAATCCCCCTGGCAGTTGGAGGGGTTGAAGCTATTGATAATATTTTCCACTTCAGGAACGGGGAGCGGAGTGAAGCTGAAGGGAATCAAAGATTCCGGGCTGGGAATATTTATTGTTGGTTGAGAGTTAGGTTGAGGGTTAAGTTGTAAGCTAGCTTGTTTGTTATTGATTTTGGCTTGGAGGGTGGCTATCTTGCCAAGGAGAGCATTTTGAATATTGGTGCACCAAGTGCTATCTTTGGTGCAACTTTCGGGAGCCGAGACAGGGGTTTCCAGTTCTTTTAAAATTCGGAACAGTTCTTTCGTAATAGATTTGGCTTGTTCGATGCGTTTATTATAAGTTTTGTTGCCTGGAGTATGGCTTCCTTGTAGTTTAACGTAGCTAGAATGATGCTGGCTTTATTAGCTTCCATGGGGTTGCTTTTCCAATGCGATTCAGAGGTTTGTTTTTCTTTACGTAGGGTTCTGAGGTGTGAACCAAGAGTTAAGATGAGCTTGAGGTTTGGGTTTTCTTAGTTTAGATGGGGCAATAAGGTCAAGGGCTTTTGACATAGAATGGTTGTAGATGTCAACCAAAGCAGTGGGATTGGTACATGAGAGAGCCTGTTCATTGAGGGATGGAAGGAGAAGAGGGAGAAGTTTATCGCAAGTTATGTTGCACTCGTTTCTAGTGGGAAAGGCCGGTGCAACATCTGGGGTGGAACTAGGAGTTTTGGCAGAGAAGTTAAAAAGGTGATCAGGTGATGGTCAGTCCAAGCACATGGTTGGTTAGAATCAACATTAATTTCACAGTTATGGACGGCTATCCAGTCAAGGGTCCTCCCCTAGGTAGTCCATTGTCTTTCGCGGTGGGAGGAAGTGTTTGGGTAGGAAGGGAGGTGGGGGGGGGGGGTAGAGTTGGAGTATCCTACGGGGTAAAATGGGGAAAAGATGTCACAAGGAAGGGGATACTGCGTCTCACCCTTCGGTGTCCCACCTCCACTCCCCGAAGAACCCCCATCCAGGTGATCCTCCCGCATTGGTCCACCCCCAGGAATGGGTGGAAAAAGAAATGGCCATGTCCTGGCCACCTGGATGACAGATCCCCGGGGACTAGCAAGTGAGACACCTTCAGGTTTCCCACGGTACCATCTACTGATTTTTTGGAGTCAAGTAAAGCTTCTGCTTACTGAGACTATGTCTCAGTGTGAATTCTTGTATTGTTAAAATTGCACAGATCACCTTACAGTGAAATGCAGTTAGGATACTTTGCATCATAACTTTAAAAAATTGTGTTTTGGTTCCTTTTACAATGTGCCTAAAACAAGCTAGTAGCAGCTGTGATATATGTACAGTTTTTGAAACATTTTACTCATGCACTTTTGCAGTTATTGCAAATGGCTTCTTAAAAGGTGGCTAGAACCCCAAGATGGCTGCGACACATGTTTTGTTTGGCCATATTGTTCTTTAGCCTTCTTCCCGCCTTCTCAGGTCAGAAAATACCTTGTATGGAATGCCCTTTCAAGGGGAAAGCTGTGGCTTTTGAGGGCTAAAGGGTGGTTTGCATGTGGTGCCAAGGGATGGGGATAGGAGCCTCTAGTCCCAATCCATATCCCTGGTGCCTGAATGGCTGTTGCTGGGCAGATGTGGCCAGTGGCTATCCATGATAGAATAGCCACTGTCCGTTTAAAGGCAAAAATCCTTACCATTGGTGGGATTGGGCATGTTCCCAGCCCAAATCTTGGCTAAAAGGGCTTCTGCAGCTATTCAACAGGTAATCATTGGAGCCAAGACCTCCACAAAGAAGTCCGGTTCTGCTGGCGACCCAGAGGGCAACCCCTAAAGCTGACATGCATCGACTCCCCTGGAGTGGTCGGAACAACCAGTCTCAACATCTGCTAGAGAATCCAGGCCTTAAGTGTCCCTGGACCAACAGCCTACTGATGCTCCTGGGCTACTTTGCTGCAGTCGTCGCCGTTTCGACTGCATCCTTGGAACTTGGGAGGATCTTCAACTTTTGTAACAAGACGCATGCTCCTGCATTTTCGGCCATCTTGTATGAACGGAAGCTGTGCTGGGCCTGCTCCTTTGTTCGTCCATTAAAGATCGGCAGTTACCGTCTCAAGTGTGGCAACTCCCGTTGGAACACTCCTTTTGAGGCTTGGAGGCATCATGAGGTGGTCTTAAGTATTCATCTTTCTTTGTTTGGGTGTTCTACTGAAAGGAGAATAGCACAAGGGCAATGCACTGGTCTTGGAAGCAAGACCATGCAGAGCAACAGAGGTTTGAATCCCGGATCTGTGCTTCGAAACCTAACTCAGGTAAGGTATTAGGCTTAAAAACTATTAAATTAAAGCTGTCTAGAACCAATTCCTAAGCACTGCAACTGACCGACAGAAGAAAATCCTACATCGGAAAATCAACTCTGCAGCCGTGACCCCCGAGCCTGCCTTAGTTGGCAGGATCGAGCACAGAAGAATGTGCCTCCAATGGATGGCAGAACATCAGCATTGGTCTCTAGAGAAAGAGTAAGGGAGGGGAGGGGAGGTGGGGTGGAAGTTAACCTAACCGCTTTTTGACTCTTCCTAAATCATTGGTATTGCCAATCTCTTTATAAAGCTACCTGTGAAGTATCTACTTGGAACTGGTGACCTTTGGGCAAAAGGATAGCAAGATTATAAGAATCAAGGATATCCTCTGGCGAATCTTTCTGTGAGAGTACCCCCCCCTTGGATTGCCACATAAAGTAGACTATAACCTTTCCAGTTCTTAGAAACTGCCAAAGGTTCTTGTTCTGCCGATTATTAGTTACGCTTGGAGCCTAAATTGGGCATCTTTCATGGCTTCGCTCTTGGATTTTGGGCCTCTTGGTACCAGTCGAAAAATGCAACCCACAATATTTGATCAACTTTCAACCCATGGTACTCCAGAGCTCCTTTTAAGTACACAGCTTTACCTACATCAAATGTCTCTTTCTGAGGAAATTGCACTCATGTCATCCTGTGAAAAATAGTGCCATTGATCCAGAAACGTGCAACTCTTGGACGAATAATGTATGTGCATAAAATGAACCAGACTTCCTTTAGAAGAGAGTCATACTTGCTCCGACTGACCTGTTCCCATTCTCACAGGGGTAAGAAAAGGGTTAGCCT
The DNA here is from genome assembly GCF_040938575.1 of Ambystoma mexicanum. Lineage (NCBI taxonomy): Eukaryota > Metazoa > Chordata > Amphibia > Caudata > Ambystomatidae > Ambystoma > Ambystoma mexicanum. The sequence goes on from NC_090937.1 coordinate 775,960,218, forward strand.
ATGAGAAAGTCCCAGTCGCTCTTCACAATGACCTGTGCAATCTTGGTGAGACACCGTTAGATCGGACAACTCATGGCTACTTCTCAGTTACTATACAATCACACAGCAGTTTTGAAACATAGTCTATACTCTGAATATCCATTCAGATATGAAGTAGGTAAGGAGACAGTGTTTACACACGGACAAGACTGATTAGATCCCGTTCCCAGGATAAACCGGGTAGAAAGTGAAAAGGGACTAGGTGCGTCATTGGTGTAACCTTTACAGAAGCCACTTGAACTGGGGCAACTCCAAAGTCTTCACGAATGCCGCATAGGTCATGGAATTGGAGTTGCACAAATGTGATTCCTTCCTGAACCAGATTCAAACGGACAACAAATTCTTCACACAATCACATTTTGGCACCTGTAGAGTATTCACTACCCTCTGCCCTATAATAAAACCGATCCCCAGTGGAACTAGCAGGGTAGGTGCAAGGCTGTATGTTGTTTTTGAATTGTGCACAGACCAGATCTATTTTACATATTCACTCAAGAGACATTCATCTAAGAATACAGACTCCACTCCCTGCATTACAGAATTGCATTAGCGTAGTGTATGGATGCAAGTGCTTGGTGCAACAGTTGAATGTTCCTTGACAAGATGGTATTTTTTAAAGGGCTCTTCCAGACAGATTCTGAAAACAGTTAACAAGAGACAAACAAAATAAAACTATAGAGTTTAGTCACAGTTTTAAATATTTACACCAGACTGTCGAAAAACACTGGATCGTGCCCCAGTTAACCAAAGGCTCCCTGCCCCCCCATCAAGACAAATTGCCATACCTTCTCAAATTACCCCCTGCCCCCACGTGCTCCTCCAGGGATGTCACCAAAGAGCTTACTCGCACCTCTTCTGAAGTGCCCTTCAGCCAAAGTATCCAAAGCACACAGCACCAAAACTGCCGAAGCATCTACTTACCTGCTTCTGAATATTGTGATAATTACTAATGAAATAATAACCCTGACTTTTCTTCCCCCAATTATAAACAAAAAAAGAAATTCTTCGCTTTGAATTTGGACCCCCCCACCAACCCGTTTGAATCCCTTACCTCCACCCCCCATACATACACCTTTTTAAAAATAAATAAAAAACATTTTGTTATTTAATATTAGTTATAAAAGTTATTAGTTATTTTCATTTTGAGATCACTGTATAACAGGCTGTGTGGATAGTTCCTTAATGTGTATTGCATGCTACACTGTACCTTTACCTCAACCCTGCTACTCTTTCAAGAGTATAACCTTAAAGGACCTGCTAAATCAGTAAAGGGAAGAGGGCATGCATAAACAGAGCAGCCCTGCAGCCTAAGTGTGAATTTATCTTCCAGAGAACTTACATGGGTTCTAGGAAAATTAACACCTACCGCAAAAGCAGGTTTTGCCAAATCAATGTTCAGGTTATTGCAAAAAACTGAGCAAAACCCAATTTGCCAGTGTCTGAAAAAAATAGGCTCTATGCAAATCATCATACACACCCTGGTTTGCTGGATACTGGGGATAAGGCTCGCCCACTGTCTTCTCTCTGGTCTCCTTCACCACCGGCATGTGCAGCACTGGTCCATACTCTGTGCGCAGCTTAATGGACATCTTCAGCCTATGACTGAAGAGAGGAAAACCCCACAAATAATAGGCATGAAATCATTTAAAAATCAAAACAGCATTTAGCAATAAGGCATTTGTTTTTTTACTAGGACGGTTCATTGTTTCTTGGAAAATTCAACTGAAAAAAAAAAAATATATATATTAAAATATTGCAGTGGTTTAGAATTTAAGGCTATTTATTGCTCAGTTCCTGCCAAAACATTGTGCAATCTTTACATTTCTTACAAATGTGTGCAGAGCCTACAGTGGGACAGGCTTTAACTCCAATGAACAGGCAGGGGTTGAAATACCTGGGAGTTATTTAGCACCTGGTTATGGTCTACGGGAGCCTGGTTGGCTTAACACCGACAGCTAACAGGAGCTACATTCTGCTTCCCAGGCCAACAAGTAGCATACAGATACACCCATGTGTCATTAACTCAGGGTTTGAGAATGTGTATAAATGAGCATTACAAGCCAATTTGAAGACGTTTAAAGCATAATGGGCCATATGAAGTGGGCAAAAGGTTAAAGTTTGCAGCTCATATAGGAGCCAACCCTGTGGCACACTAATGAATAGCTTCTGGTTCCCCAGAGGCAATTCCTGGTTACTGTGCGATGCCGGACTCCTGGAGCTGCTTTTAGCTACTGCTAATGAAATCCGTATTTACAGCCCTGCAGGGTCAGATCAAGCAATGTCTCCATGGTGACTCTGCCAGATTGCCTTCCAAAAGTCCTGCACTCCACAACATTCACAGAGCATGTATCAAAGGGTATTCCACGAATGCAACAGCTATATGACTCTCTTTGGCACTGTACATCTGTCCATAGAGCTATGTTCATTCGAACGTATTGTATCGGTCTGAACCCAGTGACAGCTGTTAAAGAGTAACTATTCCAAATTAAATGCCTCTGGGCCTCTAGGTTATGTTAGGTTGATTTATACTGAGCACTGCTACCACTCAGGAGTATTCGCGCGGCGAGTGCAACAACGAGGACATTGTTGGTTCAAGAGGCTGGAAAGGTCCAGAACCAGGAGAAACTGGCGCCTGGGTTTGTTGGCTTGCAGTTGGTTGATTGCATGCACTGGTTTGTTGTATCCGTATGGGTAAGGTCCTGTGTCAAGGATCGTTTGTTGTATGCGAGTCATAATCATGTTGGGTTTTGTATGTAATTTGGCAAGTGTAAAACTCCTCTCTTCCACACAAGCGGCCATGGAGGTCGTTTTCGGTCCATCTGTGCCTTACACCATGTCTGACAAATCAACTTCCGGGGCACCAGTGGTCCAGGGATGAATATCGGTTTCTAAACCATCAACCCCACACCTCTAGTACACCAGAAGGAATCTGAAACAGATTGGAATACAAGTAAATTAGAAGACCTCCTTGTTCAATTTTTGGTAACGTTCAATTTAGGTCATGGATCAATTTAGGTCATGGATCCATGACCTTCCTTATCTATGCAAGGTCATGGATCATAGGTTAGTTGCAACACAGCGAACATACAATTAACCAATGATAAAAGGGATTGTCCAGAAAAGGATGTATAAAAATATCTACTTTATTATTACTACAACAGACAGTTCTATCACACTACAATTACAACCCACACTTTAAAGGAACACTGAGGACAGACAGTTTCACAAAGGAATGGGATGCACTCTGGATACTGACAGGAGGGTAGTTGGTTAAGTAATCGAGTCTTATATTTCAAGATTATTTGGTTTCAACACCAAAGGGGCAAAGGGTCGTAACGGCCTTTAGAGAAGGACCAGAGGGGGGGGGACGGGACGGCGGCTTGGGGGCCAGAACCACAATGTCCCTGGTGCTGAAGAAGTCCTTGGTGCTCCACAGTGTTGAGGTGGTTCCAGGGTGCTTTGCAGCCCGGGAGACAGTTAGTGGTGGGAGACAGCTGCAGGTACCAGGCAGCAGGTAGTTCGGCAAGCAAGGCTGGACAGACATCTGCAGGATGTCCAGCTCAGCAACTCAGGGCCAAGAATGGTCGTCTCAGTACTGGTTGGGGAATCTGGAATGCTGGTCGAGGTGTCTCGGATGGCTCTGGTGACTGCAGCATGACAACACTCAGCAGTGCAGCCCAATGTGGTTCGAGGACTCCACATGGTCTCAAAATTGTCCTTAAAAAGATGGACGCTGGATGATGCTTGTGCGGCACTCCTCGTAGCTCCTTCGCAGGGCTGGTGTCCTTTCAAGGCGGACAGCCCAAAGCTCAGGCGGGTGTTAGCAGGCAACAGCACTGTCCTTTGTCCAGAGACTCTCCGGCACTTCCCACCTACGAAGCTTGCGGTCAGAACTTGGCAGGGCACACCGTGTGCTGGCTGGGTATCAGTTCTGGAGCTGCTGGATGGGTCCTCTGAATCCGGTATCTACCTCTGTTCGAAGGATCTGGCTTCCCTATTGGAACTCCTGGCCTTCCTTCACTGGCAGAAGATGTAAGGTAGACTGTATGCCAGTCAAGTGGCACAGCGAGTAGAGTGCTCGCTTTGACATCCGTGCAGAGCTTGCTAACGCAGGTTTGAATCCCGGCAGGGCCAAACTCAGCCTTTGATCCTTCCGAGGTCGATAAATGAGCACCACACACTGTGGGTAATAATAAGCAGCGCTCAGATACCTGAGGGTTTGTAGCGCTATATAAATGCGAAATTATTTATATATTTCTAAATTATTATTCAGCTAGAGTCCAAATGAGTCCTTCTTGATCCTTGCTAAGTCTTCAGATGATCTGATCAGTGAGGGACTCAGCCCTCTTTTAAAGCCAAACGGGCCTCAGTGATTGGTGCAGGCTAAGCCCACCTTAATGAACCAATCATGGGTCCCCACCAATAATCTTCAGTGATGCTTCAGATCAGAGTGCTTGGAAACAGACAGGGGAAGATGACAACATATACTTCTAAGTCCCACCCGTCTGTGGTACTTCAAAGGGTCTCCCTAATTAACTGAGCCCTAGGCGGCGCTTGGTTACAACATGGGCCTCCTTTGAAGTAAGGGCGATGCAGGCAGACTTTCGTCTCCTACAATTCACATACTACCCTGCTCTAAAAGGAGTGGTTCCAGGCAGAACATGCAATGCCCTTTCATACCAAGGAGGGGTGTTAGTACCAAGTTGACACATTGCATTACAAAAGAGGTGTTGTTCTCTGGTCTCCATTGTCACTTCCTGCACCCAGGCCTTCCCCGAGGCCTGCTAATTAACATTCTTCAGTATTCGCCGCCACCAGCAAGATGTAACAATGGAGATTATCATTTCAAGGCCCCATGGATTTTAATCAGGCTGCCCACGGCCAAAGGCTTTTGATGTACCTACGGCTGTCAGGTGTCAGCTACACATGACAGGGGAGGGAGACGCTGGTAAACTGAGGGTGACGCTGGTAAGCTGCGTCCTCCCAGAGTACATGACTATTTTTCTGCTGCACGGTGATTGTGGAAAATGTGTGGGAATGGCCCCACATGTTTTCCTGGAGGTTGATATCCCATCATTCATTCTTTTAAATAAACAAAAATAAAAGCCCAGGCGAGCGCACTCTCCCTGTTCGGATAGTTGAATTCCTCGCAATGTCCAATCAGGCACCACTGTTGAAACTCATGCATACACTACAGACATACAGAAACCAGTTTGTGTATTGGGACCAGCCAGTCCCAACCCACTTCCTGGCTTTCAACACGCATGCCCCTGCACTTGTCTGCGAAAAGCACTGCTTTCCCGGGCAAACGCATGGCCATAAAAGCTTTTCCTGACCCGAGAAGGCAGGAAAAAGGCAACAAGATAAAATGGTCAAAGGATAAGTGAAAAACCCTGTGGCACAACCACGTTACAGCACTAGCCAGTTAGTAGTCGAACGTGGTAAAGACAAAATAAAATACACTTAAAATAGTGAATAAGTAACTGCTGCCACCAGCTTTTCTTTAGGCACATTTAAAAAGGAACCAAAAATTCCTCTGAATGTAGTCTAGGGTGATACAAAAGTAACCCCATTGCACTGCATTAGAAGATGTGTCCAATTGTAAAAAGTTACCCAAACAGATAAAGTCAAAAGACTAAGGGAAACCTAGTTTCCTAGTACGAACAGTCTGAAGACTAGTCAGTTTCACCACAACAAGCAAGAAAAAGGCCAGTGGAGTGAAGCTGAAGGCTTCACTTCACTGCAAAAAGCCAGGATATGGTGTAAAAACAAAGCAAAACGTTGGGGGTGGGGTCCATAAAACATGGAGGAAATGTTGCTCCAAGAAAAAAAACTTTGCTAACACTCCTAATCAGTGCTCCGACCCTTGGACTGGTAGGAACAACGAGCCTCGACCTCTGCTCGAGGATTCGTGGTTTCATGCCTTCGGAAGTGCCCTTGGAACAGCTGGTGGACTGAGCAGCTCTCCCATGGGCGCTCTCACTGCAGCGTCACCGTTCCTAGTGCAGCCTTGGAGTTTTTGGTAGGATCTTAAACGTATGTAACAAGAAGCCTGCTCCTGATTTTCAGCCTTCTTGCATCACCAGCAGCTGTGCTGGACTGAGACAGGCATGGTGTCAAGAGATGACACGGACAACAGATTGTACAATTCCAAACAAAACTTTATTAATGATCAGGATGGTGGAACACCTAACTTGCCTTATGTGAAGGTCAGATGTTCCCTACCTAAAGATACTAAGGATAGTCTAGGTCTACAAGTCCAAAATAGAGTCTGTCAGTGTCAATACCTATGCTTGTCCTCACAACTATAACTAAACATAGTGGGCGAATCTTCTCAGCCAAACGTAAGTGTTCAAAAGTACAGGTTAAGTTACTTTCATCTTGAGTTCCCAATCTCAAGTTCAATACAGTTCCAATATAGGTTCACTTCAATAGTTTGGTCAAGTTCTGAAATTACCTTCAAGTTTGAGTGCCTAACAATTCACACCAAATAAAAGGTCCTAGGCTTCTCAAGTTCAAATGTAGCAAGTTCACACAAAACAGAGGTCCTGGTACTCCCTTCGCCAAGATAACAGTCGTTGGTCGTTTGTCTCTCAGGATTCCCTTCCCCAAGACTAACTCAGTATTCACATTGTTTCATCTGTTCAATGTCCACAAGAAAACACTGGGTTCACTTGACACACCTTCAGGTTTACTTCACCAATGGTTTCATATTTCTTTGCAGCTTGTTCACCATTCAGGGTTTCCTGCTCTAAGTGCAGTTAGCAGACCAGACGGGCCACCCATTACAGGTCACGGCACCAGAACCCCTATACTTGGTCTTTTGCTTTATTCTTGATGTTGGTAACTCACATTAGGAGACTTTCTGGTCTGGGCGGAGTTGTCAGACCGCATGGTCCACCCATCACAGGTCACACAACCACAAATCTGCCCAAAGCTGCTGTGATCCTTATAGGCTCTTCTGTCTTGGGTTTTCACTTTCCACACTTATTACTTGTAAAACTCTTTTATACCAGTTCTTGGCTCGTCATATACTTATGACTTTATGTTTGCAGTTATAACTGATATTATTCTTCTTTGCACTTGTAATGCTCAAAACAACTCTTCAGTTTCCTCACGTGTATTTAATTATGTTCATATTACGTTTTACTGGCAGTGTGTCACTTGTATGTCTGACTTAGTGTTCACTCAGCACAACGTAGATTAGTGAAATAGCAGTTTTCTTTCAGTTCAGCATTCATTAAATACAGCATTTACTTGGGTTTGTGGACCGTTACTTATTTCCGGTCCCTTTGGAGCGCTCCAGTCTCTCCAGTGTCTCCCGACACTTGGGGGGGGCCTGTGGGTCAGTTTTACTGGAAGGGGGATACCATGTCTCTCCTTCAGGTACCCTCTCTCCAATCCCCAAGGACCCTCCATTGAGGTGATCAATCCTTGCTTGTCCACCCTTAGGGTCAGGATCCAAAAGCGATGGCCCTTCCCTGGCCACCTGAACAGAAGATCCCTGCGGAGTATGTGTGCGTGTAGCTTCAGGTTTCTCACATAACCTGATCCTTTCTTCGTCCACTGAAGATAACATGGCGCCACCTGACTGGGGGGGCGAGGGGGTACTCCCTTTGAAATTGGTCTTCTTTGCTCCCTGAAGATGTCCGGAGGTTTAATCTTTTCTTCATTTGGTATCCTGCTGGAAGCGGTCTGGAACAGAATCCTATGTCCGAATGTGACCTCAGCACCTGCGACCCTGGGAGTTCCTACACAAGGCCAATCACAGAAGACTGTCTCCAAAGCAATCCAGAATCTCAGCACTGGTCTCTGAAGAAAGCAGTCTCAGAGGTGCAATTTAACATACCTTTGTCTGCCCCCTCCGTTCTGTACAGGGTTACATGGGCATACAATTCCTGCCCCTAAGTCACGATTTCCTGACTTTGGTCGGTAGAGGCTTGGGTAAAGGATCCCTTCTCAGGTCTATTCCAAGGATTGTGATTGAATGAATTCACTTACCCGTTACCTGAACTTTACCTAACTTTTTGACTCTTATAACCACTGGCATCGTCAATCTACTTTGAATCTGGTGATTTTTTTTAGCACAAGGCCTCAAACCATCTTAGGAAGCTGTTGTATGGTTCTTCTAAAGTGCATTTTCTAAAATGCTTTCCAACATCTCCTGATGGTGATCATCTAGATCTGTTTTATCATGTTGGTGTGACAATATTTGCCTAGAGGGTTTTTACTTGCTTAAGTGTGCATTTTCATAATCGATCATTGTATATTTTTGTACTTGCCGGTCTAATTGGAATTATTGTGTTGTTCTGTGTGGACTCAGTCTCATGAAGGGTGTAAGCAGGGCTCCAAATAAGGTGAGCACTAGGCATTTTTTTTTGTTTTTTTTTTTAAACGCATGTAAATACGCCAGCTTTATTATTTTCCTGGGTACATTTACACACAGGTTTAGAGCAGAGGGCAGTGCAAAGGTCAGGTTACTTGAGAGAAACCAGAAGGCTTCTTGTGATTTTTATCTACATGGATGTAATTGCAAGCCACCTCTGAAACAGAATGTATTTCTCTGAAGTCTTTAAAAAAAACAAACTGCACACTGATAAAAGGAATGGTTTCTTTTTTCCGCTTCAGAAGCACTGTGCAGGTTTTCCTAGAATTTTACGATTGTATAATTAATAAGATGGAAAACTAAGTTGCAAATGAGAATTCTTTTATTTATTTTAACAACTTTTGCCTTTTTTCCAGTGAAAGCAAACCAGTATTGAACAATTGTATTTTTCAGAGTTCCGGTGCTGTGTGCATAATCATGCAGAGGCAGATCATTTTTACACTTCTAATTTAATTTACAGTCCAATTATAAAAACAGTGTGTAAAATGATTACTAGGCACAGTCTAGTTTACATCCATTCAACCTTGCAATCAATGGGGTACATTACTGTTAGTGGCAGCAGAGTCTTTGCTCAAGGGTGAGTAATTGTCATTACACTGATCACAGGTGTTCTTGCCTCTCAAATCTTCAAGACTACAAATAAAATAGCCAAAACCTGACTCTCGTGCAAGCGCTATTCAAAAACAAATGAAAGTTACATTGGTAATTGAAACTCAGCAAAATACGTCCCTGTGATAATCCAGATAGGTATTTAACTTTATGCAGCGCTTCATAAATGGTTTGTCATTCATCTAGGTACTGTGATCATTATAACTCAGTCGATTCTCAGTTAACCAACCTCTGAAGGATGTTAGCCAACAAGATAGCTCAGCTGGTTGAGCACTCGTTGCTGCAATCTCTGCGTGATCTGTGGGTTCGCCTTTCATCAGTCTTTCGAGGTCGATAAGGAGTACCGACTTTGGTTTGGTGGTAATTGTGATGTACAGCACTTTGCCAAAAGAGCTATATAAATAACCATTTGACCACTAGATTAGATATAGAATTTAGCATGGAGTCCTCGCATCTCTGCACTGTTGTATCATAACATTGGCATACCATTAGGTAGTAATAGCTCCAGGAAATTAGGACCTTCATTAAACATCAAAAGACAATTCTGTTATCGAATCTCAAAAAACACAATACAAATTCATGTATGCTTTACTATATAATTGGCTAGGTTTTTGTGATTTCAACAACATTTAAATACAGGAGAGATCAAATGGCCAGAAATAATGAAAAGTGTATTCTGTCACAATGCAGAATACTGCCGCATAGTAATGATTTCCATACAGTTTTTTCACACGTCGGCTGGATGTCGCATACATTTTACTCTTGCGAAGGAGAAAAGTCATTTTTACTCTCATAAAATCACATTTACTCTCAAAGTTTAAAAATAGAGAGTAAAATAAATACTCCCATCTCAAAATCTTATCTGGAGCACTGGGTGTAAGAGTGGTCTAGGTCTAGAATAAGCTCTGCTGCTCTGTTACCTTACATTGATTGGATTTGGCTAAAATCTCAGCGTCTCCCAGTTTACCATAGTAAGGTGGCCTACCAAAGTCCTACCCGTTATAGAATTTCAGAGCTTGGAAAGCAAAACCATCCAGTGCAAAACGGAGCACAGATATTCCAAATAGTGTCAATGGGCCCTGGTCACAAAATTTAACACAGCCAATACCCATCATCTGTCACCTCACCAAACTAGACCTAGAAATACCCATGTATCACTCAAAAAACAAATCTTTTGACAATGAAAAGTAAGGTTATAGCCCTTACCTTGTTTCATCTGCTGCTATTGCCTTCGCGTTGTCAGCCACAAACATGTCGTGTGTCCTCTTCAAAGACCTGAATACAAGTGTGTGCACAGAGTGCTTCTGCACATCCTACGGACAAAATACAACAACACAGTAGTGAGGTTTCTGAGTTTCCAACCAACAATTGTAAGGGTTCAATAGCAAGCATCTGAGCCTCATCTCTGTACCAGAAGTAGTAAACTTCCAACTGCTGTGATGGGACTAAAAATATAAGAAAAGGCCCGCTCTACACCATTTGAGACATTTTTGGGAACAAGCCTGACATTTTCTGCTTGCAAATAGCAATGTGCAAGTTAAGTCTGTTCACCCACTTATCAAAAAGGATATTTGGAGATTTGGGCAAATTACAATACAGGCACAACTTTTTTGAACACCGACTAGCACCCATGCCATCATCCTGCTACACTGTGCCCTTTACAGCCAGTCCCGGCCAACAACAATCAAACTACCGCTATGCCCTGCTTTTCAAATCTGCTCTTAGTGCATTTCTCATTCTGATTCTTCTGGATGGGGTCTAATAAGTTAGAAATGCAAATGCACCCGCCTCCAAAGCTAAATATAGAGCAACATTTATTTGAATCTGTCATTGTTACATATATATCACCTGTAAGGATGAACTGTTAGTTAAGAATTGGTGCAGTCACACTGTGAGAGACTACAACACTTATATGCTTGATATTAGGTAACCCACATTTTGGAATAGGTCTATACTACACAAGTTGGTAGTTTGAGCAGCAGGCCTATCTCATGAAGGGTAAATGTGAACTGTACAAATTAAATATGTCAATACAAGTAGCCAAGTAACACTTATACTCAATGTTTCAGTTATAAATAATTATTTATTTAATTAACACAGATTTTTAAATAAGCATTCTTTAAAAAGGCTATTTGTTGTAACAATGTAACTATATGTTATGTTGTTATTTTGCACTTATATAGCGCCTTATATACCATTGGTATGGTCTGAAGGCGCTGGTAGGTTGAACGCCCTTGGGAACCGAGGTTCTTGTCAGTAGAGGGAGGAGAGAGGATCCAAAAGGTGCGAGTGCGCAACTGGTGCGAAAATTCATGTGGAAGCTGCTTCATAGCGGTAGGTGTGGTGTTAAAATTACTTTTCCAGAATACAAACAAGTTAGTGGATAATCTTTGGATATGCTTCATACACAGTTCCTACACCCCGAGGTACCTTCAATCATAAGGACAGTAATGGCATTTATATATCACACTAGTATACAGAGGTTGTAGAAAGGAAATGTTAGGGAAGGAAATAGGTTAGGCAGTTTCTCAGTACATGCAAGGACAGCTAAATCTTCTGATGAAATCTAGATAAGCCTGTCCCAGCAGTACCAGTCTACAACAAGCTACCACCTATGAGGGACAAGCAGTATCAAAGTCAATGGGCTAGAAGGGTCTTCAGTGAGCCAGGACAGCCAAGGTCATTTGGGACACAGTGTATGGATCTGATGCACTTCATAGATCAATGTCTTGCACAAAGTTAGTGAGACTCAGAAAAATCACTTGTAGGATCACAACCTGTAAAGCCTGTTGAAATCAACTCGTAAAAAGGTAACCCAATGCAATTCCCAAGTGACAAGAGGGCGGCTAAAGGCAATAAGGCAAGTACCCCAAACCTAAACAGTACTTCTGGTTAGAAGAGTGGTCCAGCTGGATTCGGTCCTGCTACAGCAGTGCAGACCCTTGTTCCTGAGCCTCAGTCGTGGGGACAAGAGGGAGGATGTCTGAAGGGCTCCTGAGGTGGTACTTGGAAGATAGTCAGCAGCTACAGGCTCTTTTTGGTTCAGCAGCACTTTGAAGTTTCAGGGCTTAGCATACAGCACTGATGCAGATCTTAGACACTGGTTGGACTCTCTTCGCTCCCTCGGTCCGGCACTCTGGATCTGGAGGTCCTGCTTCGGGATGGTCCTTAGAAGTCTCCTGGAGCTTCAGGTCGGATTTGTTCTGCGGCAGATGTTGGACTAGACTACGGACACACGTCCACTGGCAATGGGCTTCCAAATGGAGAGGCACAGCAAGTCGGGGATGGTGGTCCAGTGGAGTTCGTTTCAGGGTTATTGAGAGTAACAGCTTGGTACTTCCTTGCGCTCCCTACCCAAAAATTCTATTCTGTATTACATGGATTACCACTCTTTACAAACAATTGGGTCAATTGGCTGAATCTTTTAGTTCAGAATACGACTCCAATCCTATTGTCACAACAAGTTTAAAAGAAGCACCAGGGATGCCTAAAATGCACTGGTGATTTGGAGGGTCGTACAGACCCGTGGAACACTGCTATAGACTATTATGATAAAAGGAACTCTTTTAATGAAGAAGGATCAAAACGTATTGCTGATTTGGGAGATCGTGCTGATGACAAAGATCTAGCACAAACACAAAGGCTGGTGCAGTGCATTCAAGTTATCTGTTAACACACTTATAACAGAATTGGGACCTGTAATTGAAGGTCGAAACACGTGCAGGCAGGAATGGCATCATTTTGTTTCTAATAAAGTCAAATTGTGTTAATTGATCAGATAGTAAGATAGAAATTTTGATTTTAACAAACAATACAGATGCTGAATGATAATGTATGTTTTATAAATGTGTGGGATATCATTGGTAAATAGATTTACTGTTGTTGAGTCGAACACAAGGAGCAAGAATCTTGAGGGAGCAAGATGGATGTCATTTATGGAAGATCTTAACTTAAAAATGGCAAATGGTGCGATTTTGGGTGACATCCCTCCCATGAACACCTGGAAGAGAGGTAGCTCCAAATCTACAATTGATCACATCTTCATGTCTAACAGCATTTTTATGAAGACCAGCAAATTTGTTGTTGTAAAAAAGACAGTCAGCGATCACCATCTACTTGCTGTATTCTGGTCGGCTGAAATTCAAAATCGTTCCAAAGCTGAACTTCGTTATAAACAGACTTTATCAGTCAATAATGCCAGAAATCGATGCAAGTGGTCTACTAATAAACTATTAGCACTGAATGGTGCCATTTTGAGCAGTCAGAGGTAGGGATGTAACGGTATACCGTTAAAGATATCGTGAACCACTTAATTGAACAATAATAACCATCACATTGTTTATACCGTTATACCGTTCATACCGTTAAGTGTGCTTTTCAATCTGATTTGTAAAGGCTGCAGTAAGCAAGTGCTGCGCAGACTTGGTCTTTCACTGTTGGATCTGCCGTCTGCCAAGTAGTTTCAGTTGGAGCAGTTTTTAATGCCATTCCATAAACCACACGTGCCTGACACAAAATCAATATGTTAGCAATAGGAAGAATAGATACAGTGCCAAGAAGGAAAAGGGTTTACTTTGCGTTGGCGGCTTTGGGGTTTATATATTTATAATGGATAATGTTCTCTAAACATATGGCAATGGGGGATTTCCCTGGTTCCATCATTGAATTTACATATAATAAGTCACATCTGTCGGTATTCCCTGCTGCCATACCAAAGGGTAACATGTCTGTGATTTATGAAAACCTTTTGGCCCGCAAGTAAACTAAAGGCTGTAACGTAAAGAGAGTGCGTGCGCGTGCGTGCGTGCGCGTGTGTGTGTATGCGCACAAGCGTATACTACCATCAGCCTCCATTGATCTGTGGCATGCAGGTTATCAAGATGGCAACATGTTCATCTTCACCAGTAGCCAGTAGGGGAACAAAAAGTCTAAATGACCACTTAAGAAAAGCTATTTAGTTTGCTTTGCCAGTTGTATCAGGGCCCCCTCCCCCTCTCCACACATGTGTGTGTGTTTGGTGGAAGCAAGTCATTTCAGTGGAAAGTATGTTGAAAAGCCCAATTCTGGCCATGGGTGCATGGTTTTGTTTGAGATGATAAATCTGTCAATTTATGACCTTTTGGAAAATATGTGTTAAGATTAGTTAACTCCACCTGCTATACCGCGATAACCATGATATACCGTCATTTGGCAAGAAGGTTATCGTACCGTCATAAAACTAATACCGTGACACCCCTAGTCAGAGGTTGCATAAGGCTGAATCTTATATAGATGTATTAAACACATTCATGAACCTTTATCCTGTTCACAACAAGCCTTTTAAGAAACATGTACATGGGTTTGATTTAGCTCTTTATGAGAGAAAGAAAGCTTATAGAAAAGAGATTAGAAGCCTTCGGAAACTACCCATGAATGTGCAGATCAAAACTGTTAATATTGCTAGTTCTAGATATCGAAACTGGATTCGGTCAAGAAAAGCTGCATTATATCAATTAGATAGTGAACATTTTCTAGCAGCCTGTCGCAATAAAAACTCTGCTTTGGTTTGGGAGCTACTGAACAAATGTAACAGCACCCCAAGTTCACTTGCAACTTAATGGAGTATCTGAATCCGCGTGGGTTACACATTTTACCACACTATATGACGATTCTAAGATGACCTGTTACAATTATCACAGCAATTCAGCGAAATGTTGGTACTTGCATTGTACAAAATCAATCATTCAAGACTTTATCAAAACATCATCCTCGTCAAGAGCGGCAGGCCTTGATGGTCTTACAAATTTGATGTTTAAACAAAATATAAAAGAATGGGCGTGTATTTTGAACAATGCCTTTGATCACATTTTGCAAACCAAAAATATTCCAGACTCATGGCGCTCATCCGTGATTATTGCAATCTATAAAAAAAGGTGACCGTATGGATGCCAAAAGCTATCGTCCGATAGCATTTTTGGACGCTCCTGGAAAAATGTTCTCTAGGATAGTGTTAAGAGACTTAATGTCTGGTCGGCCACAGCAAGACATGATCCAGCACAAACTGGTTTCGTGGCTGGTTTGGGAACTGGCGTCAATTTAATTGCTTTAAATGCCATAAAACAACAAGCTCAGAATAAGAGACAACCAAGATATTTTGCGTTTGTGGATCTTCACTCCGCCTTTGATTCGGTATCAAGACCGAAACTTATTGATAGGTTCATCAAGGCGGTGTGTCCCTCCACCCTTATTGCCATTATTTTTGCTCTTCATTCGAACACTAAGGTCTTCATAAGATTAAACACTGATGGTCTCTTATCTTCCCCAGTTTTCACGTTTAGAGGGCTGAAACAGGGGTGTATTTTAGCATCAGCCCTGTTAAATTTTTTTTTATTAATGACGTACGCTGGATTTTCAGCAAAATACTGTCTGATGCACCTAAACTGAATGGAGTGAAAATTAGTGCTCTGTGGTATGCTGATGATCTTGTCTTAGTCTCGAAAACACCAAGTGGCTTATGCAATCTTTTGTCCGCACTCTGCTGTTATTTTAAAGAAAATGAATTGGTGGTAAATACTGGTAAAACACAGATTGTTACGTATGTCCCTAAAAGGTCAACGTAAGCATCAGCTCGAATGGCAAATTGAGGGGATCCCTATAAAGATGGTTCCAAATTATGTTCTTCAATTTATTAGAAGCTAAATTCTGGCGTGTCATTTTACATCTCCCACAGTGTATTCCTGGAGTGTTGATGCGTTATGAATTAGGTCTAATTTCATTAACTGCTTTACATAATTGGCGCTTATGTGCCTTATTTCGTAAATGTATGCTATCTTCATGCGATAACTCCACATTATCTTCCATCTCTAGTTATCTACTTAACTCACCCGAAGCATTTCCAAAACACTGGTCCACAACCATTTTAACAATTATGGCGTACGCTGATATACCACTTGATATTCTTGTGTATCACCCTGAGCGTGCAAAGAAGAAAGTATACTTGATGGACTGGATTGATACTAGAGCTCAATGTTTAACATACAAAGATTTTGACTCTGCAATATTTGGTCCAAAACGTTATAGAGACACTGCATCCTATTTACGTTTGGCTCCATCTGCTGCCACCAGAACTGCAATTCTACAGTTGCGGTTCAATATTTGGCCCACTCGTGAGGTTAAAACAAGAAGAAAGCATATTCCCTCGGACCTTAATTGGTGCAGGTTTTGTAAAAATGCAGCGATTGTCGAAATTCTGCAACATATAATAATTGAGTGTTCAGCCCTTACGAATTTGAGAAGATCTCACTTTGTAAATCATTTTGCGTATTTTGCTCAAATTGACCCTACAAATAGATGGGTCGCCTTGGCAGCTACTGAATGTATGAGCATTAGACTTGCCACAATTAATTTTTTAAAGGCTTTGAACATGGAATGAAAATCGTGTCGCTGCTCTTAACTCTGCTATGATAAATTTGTTTGCAATCGTTTTATTTTTTCAAAATAATGTATTGAATACTGACATCTTAACTTGTGAATTTATATGAATGTCTGGAATGTAAAAATTGTTTGTTTTTTATCTTTTATGCTTATGAAATCTTTACCATGTATAAATTGAAAAAGTTGATGTAATTTCAACTATATTCAATAATAAAAAAAAAATTTTAAAAAGATTTACTGTTATTAAAATTGGTTTAGGGATGTTCAAGAACCACTGTTCTACCCAATACATTTTATAAATTCAATTAGGCCAAGGTGTCAGGCGCATCAGTTGGTGTCAACCAGTTAAATTTGTCTCGGGGTTAGATGGTCTCACTAACCCAAGGGGATAAGTTGTTACATCTGGAGCTTCTCTGTCGAGGTGAAAAAGGAGTACAGCACAGCAGCAGGGCTTCACCGGGCAATTCAAAGATCCAGGAGGTTGCAGCAAGCTTTGTTCACAGTTTCTTGGTCGGGTGTTTCTAGCAGTGGTCGACTGCCTGTAGTCCCAAAATCCTCACCTTTTAAGCAGGTTTTCCCCCCATTCATGCAATCATGCATGTCCTAGGCAGTCAATCACACATTAGGGAGACTGTCCTGAAAGGACATCCACTCATTCAATCAGGACCAGTTGCATTCAGGCATTCCTAGAAACAAATAACTGGGGCGTTTCGGGACCCTCACTCACATCCTGTCCACCCAGACACACTGGAGCTAGGGGCGGGTTTCAGGAGCTGAAGCCCGCAAAAGGCAAGACAAACAAAAGGCTTAAATCAGTCTCAACGCACAGAGTAAAACCCAAGCAAGACCTCACAAACAGGAAATCGTGAAAAAGGAAGACCGGGCCATTTTTGAGAAAATGGTCACCCATGGGTGCTGTACTGCAGCCGAGGGTTCAGCCTGTGGTAGGAAAAAGTAAACCACTGCCACCAGTAAAGTAGTGAGGGCAACATAAAAATGTTACATGAGAATGTAGGATAAGGGGCTACTGGGTAATCCCCCCAGCACTCTCCATAAAATGATGAGTGTTGGGCCTACAAAGAGAAAAAGTAAAGTCAATGTCACTCCACTTCCACAATCCCGCCAACGAAAGACATTCTGCCACCATCTCTAAACTAAAACATATACCCCTGCCACCACCCACAGACCAATATCCAAACCCCCCCCCACCCCAGATACATTTCCTTGACTCTTTCTCTCCCATCACACACCTAGAATTTCTCTCGTTCATAGCAGTCAGCCGCCTGTCAGGTTCCCCCGAGGACCCCTGCCCACCCTCACTCCTCAAAAACATCCTAGCCTCCACCTGTGCAGGTAGTGAAGCTCGTACAATCCTTAACCACTCACATCAGGATCTTTTCCCGGAAGCCCTTAAAACATCCTTTATCAAACTGATCCTGAAAAAACTAACACTCGACCCACTCCTCCCCCAGAACTACCTGCCTATCTCCAACAAGCATTTCATCGCCAAACTCATGGACTGCGTGGCTTACAAACAGTTTGGACAATTTGCAGAAGCCAACAACCTCCTAGACCCTGCACAATCAAGCTTCAGACCACTAAAGGGAACATACTCTTCCCTAGTCTCCATCTGGGACAACCTAAAAAGAAAGCCGACGTAGAAGGCTGTGCTGTTCTCATCCTGCTGGACTGCTCTGCAGACTGATAACATTGATCACACCATCTTACTAGACAGATGCAAGTCTGCATGGGCTAGCTGGAGTAGCTGGTATTTGGAGAGGGACATTCATCCCGATAGAACAGATGTAGTTCATGTGGCCAATTTCTTAGCACAGATGGGAGCCCAAGGCAAAGCATATAGAACCATCAATACAGCCAGGTGAGCGACATCAGCAGGGCACCCCAGGATCGAAGGGAATCGCGATGGAACCACCCCCTGAGATTTGTAGACTATTAAGGGGAGTAAAGCTGTCTAGACCTCCTAGAAAGAAATATACTCAATTATGGAATGTGGACACAGTATTGAAACAGTTTCTGTCATGGCCGGATAATCAGGAAGGCCAATTATTAGAGCGCTGGAGATCAATAGGAAGAATGTTTCACCGAACAGAGTGACCTTCCTCATAACGAGGAGGACTAGGACAGGTGTGAAATCCATATCATATGAATCTTTTCCGGGACAAGGACTATACTGATTTATTAAGTTTGTCACATGGTCAATTTGAGGACCAATAATATCAGAACTACCACTATTTCAATGGTTATTGTAGTTTTATCGAGCTCTGTTATTGTATATATTGTTGGTTGTACTTTGCTGCTGAAGTAGTAAAATGGAAAGAGAAGCATAACCCTTCACCTCTGTGTCTAATAGAATTATGACTTTCTGGAACGAATGCGTTTATAATCTGAATTCTTAGTCTACTTTTTAGGTCTAGATTTGTTCTGTTTCTTATGACCCCCTCTGCTTTTTAGCTAGAGGGGATTTATTGGAGACTGAGACATCTGCGACTATTTACATTTTTTTTTTTTTTTTTTTAGAAAAGGGCTGCATGATGGCATGAAGGCTTGTGCTACACTCCACGTTCACATGATTTTAGCTCGTATTATTACAGCTATCTGGAAACGGGAATCTATTCTGTGGATACAGGGTTTCTTTCCACGGGATTCGTTTCGGCACCCGGTCAGTACTCCATGCTCACCCCATTGAAACATGCCTGCCGCACCCCGATTCTGAAGTACAGTTTGAGTGTAACAAACAGATGTCACAATGTAGATGCTGCACACATTGCCCCTTGATTTCCAAACTCACACTGCGGCATGTAAGAGATAACCAGCAGCTCAGAATGTTTAATTCCCGACGCCTTTAAATGCTGGTAAATTATTTAGTGGTTAGTGGTTCTGTGTCCCACTCGGTCCGTTTCTTCCAGCGTTGATCTCAAGAGCACCAGCTATTCATCATCTTTGTGGCATGTGTTTCGTTCTTGGCATAACCCATCAATCGTCCCCGCCCCCCTGCCCCTGACTCCACTCCAGTCGATTTTCCTCTTGAAGACTGGTCGATTCCACGTCCAAGTCTGAAGGCTGCTGGGCCTTCCACAGCTTCCCTCCCCACTACTTTCAATGAGCAGCAATGATTCACAGTACCGGAGGGCCTCCTTGACCTCAGCAGAACAATTTCAAGTTACAAGCCAGGCATAAAAGGTTAGTTGCCACCGCAATTCTACACATCACAGCATGAATCACTTACTAGACAATGGATTGTGGAAAGGGAACATTTTTAGGCCTGCCTGCAGGAGTCGTGGGAGGCTCTTCTCCCACTTCCTACAGATTATTCGCCCCCAGCAGTAAACATGCATTAAGGAAGGGACTGCAATTTTGTTGCTCCTTTTAATGCAGGTTAAGCCTGTATACTAGAAGGAGACCGATAATTGAACTAGGCACTCAGGGAAATCTTAGATTTACAAAAATGGTTCCTTTAAATTTAAATAATGCGTATACATTTCAAAGAAAAAAAGATTCATATAGTATGGAACCGAAAACAAATAATGCTACGTTTGTCGTGAACTACACAGAATAATAAATAATTTCTTATTACTAGAAATAATGACATATTGAAACAAAAACAAGTATGCCTACCAGTAAGGAGTTGTTGGAGCCGAAATGCTTAACTCTGTTCTAGTCTGGAGGACAGGAATATATATTTTTTAACTTGGGCACTTAGGTGAATATTTATAAAGGTACGTAGGTGAATATAAAGTGCTACATCTCGCCTAGCAAGAGCCATTATGGCGCTAAGATCTTAAACTTCACAGCACACAACCACTTTTGATTTAGTGACAAGAAGGTTTTCAGGTTTTGCCCGAATTCAAGATGGGTGTCGAGAGAGCGTAGGCATGTGTGGCCAGTCAGGAGAAGGATGCAGACTCAGACAAGCCATTTTACTGCTATCTTTATTAAAAACTAAGATAATGCCCGTCTTTCCCCATGTTAGGAGGCATCTCTACCTATCAGAACTGGCAGGTACGCATCAGTGAACGTGAACAGAATCTGTTCACCGTACAAACAAACTTGAACTACCGCTAAGATAATTGCTACGGACAGGAGAATGACTCCCTGGGCATTTGCTTCTCATAAACTTCTTGTTCAATGGTTGATTTTTAGATGGTCTCTGGTGACTGCTTTGATCAGTTTGCTCAATAATTTATTGTGCTTTTGTTTCTTTATTTTCTTCTAGCTTAATATCCTCAGTGAGTTTATTGTTCTCCTCTAGTTTTTCTTCTCTCTTCCCATGGTAAAGTTACCCTATTTTTATAACTCCGTGTTTTAGTATTCTGTTCCCTTTTACACAATTCACAATCCTCAATTCCTTTTTTGATGCGAGTCTTGGCACAGGTACATAGATGCAGCCTGATCCTTGAACTTTTCTTTTGTTGTTTTGCCATCTTCTTTCTTTGCCTTGACTGATACGAATAGGAGTATCCCAATAACGATTGACACAATCTCTTTGTCCTGACTGGGAAGAGTACGAGTGGTCCCATAATGATCCCTTACCCTGTTACCTGTTGCGCCATAAACAATAATTTAGTGATTTGTGCTTCTCACAGGATCTGTGACATTGTAGAGATGTTTATACCAACATGCTGTTACCTTAAGGGGAATTTTAAATACTTGCTCAATACCATGATAATCGCAGCATACTGTCACCTTGACAGCAGGTCGTCATACTGCTGCAACAAAAAAAAACAAAAAAAAATAAAATCAATATTCTGGGATGCTGCGAATACCGTTCTGTGGTGCAATTTTCAACTAATTTGTTGCACTTTCCTCGCTGCCCATAGGTGGAAGCAGAGTGCGCAGTATTTTATATATCAAGATCATGTCATGGCCTGATGTAGGGCCGACTGCCCTTTTGTTTACTGGATGATGTAGTGGAGGGTCTGATCTCAGAGCAACTGGCATTCAATGGGTTTAGAGAACTGAGGAGTCCACTGTCTGATTGTTAACGGTCTGCTCAGAGTGCCAATCTAGCGAAAAACTCAAAGAGTACGTATCTATTGCATCATATGAAGTCAGTAGACTTCATGCTCATTTATATTCATCCACAAAAACATTTCATGAATGTTACAGTCAATGTAACTTAGCCAGGACTAGGCTCTGGCCTGCTGTGCCCTTCTAATACTATTGCTATGACACAAAACACAACAAATTCTATCTGGATAGAATAAAATTCAAGTATTCAAGTTTCTGGCTATCAAGTCATGTCTCATTTCACAATTGCCTTGTAGAGAAGTCTTTCATAAAGGAATGGGCACCAATGGAGGCATTCTTAAGATCAAGATTACGGTTTATGAGGCTCACAGTATGGGTGGTTCAACATCCCAGTGAAGATACCACACTCCCCAGGCCTGGCAATTAACTCATCATTAATTCAAAGAGCGCAAGGTAAACGTGAGACAGAAGAGTTAAAACTCTTCTAGTGCGTAGCAGTGGAATTGTTCTGGAATGTAGTGTCCTGAACTGCCAAAACCTAAGCACAAAACATTTTCGACTACTCTTAGTGCACAGGAAACGCGTGTGTAGTGTCAGTTTTATGAAAATCTGTTCTGAGGGCTCAGTCTTGGAACTGCAAACATGCTCAGCCATAAATGATGCGTTCACTACTTGGTGTGAAGCGATCGCAAACTAAGCACTCAACCTCTGTACTTGCTTCAGCCTTTCAAGCTCTCAGAAATAAAAGCATCAAGTAAAGTCTTTAACATATTTGAACTAGTCGAACACACTAAATTAGATCCTGGTTCAAATGACAAATTTGAAAGTTGCCCTTGCAGGTGCCAAGTAGTGGAATGTCGTTGTTTTAGACATTAACCAGGAAACATTCTGTCCTTTTAGGAACCCTGCTAGTGGACTGTTATGGCAAGGAATCAAGCTGGCCAGCCACAGCTCACCAAAAAGAGTCAAGTCTGACTAATATTACCATCTGAAGCGGTCACACACGGTGTAAACTGAATGACTTATAGAGACTTCTGATTTTGACAGATAAGGCACAGCGAGAAAGCTAGTGTGCCAATAGACACATCAGGTTAAGTAGAAAGTAGAGGTGTGGGATTTTTGAAGTCTTCAACTTTAGAACGTGTTCCCAGCTCCAGTTCATGAAAATGTGAGCTGTTTTTTTAGAGATATCTTGAAAAGTAGACTTAATGGCTCAACCTGGCAAATGTAAACATGCAAAATATTATTTTTTTCCCCCCCGCAGTTTATATGGAAGAACACAAGTGCAAGGATACGAAGCAATTTGATGCGACAAAAATGCACTCTGGGTATTTTAGATATACTTTTAAGACTTAGACACGCAACGAAAAATGCTAAGGCAGCTAACTCGACGCAAGTGTGTGGCTCCTTTTTATGAGGAACAAAATGTGACAAACCACATGTGGCAAACAAGCATACATGAAATTAAGGGAAACTTTTTAAAATTATGTTGGTTGAATTGTTTTAAAAAAGCGTTTGTGCCCCAGTGTCCCACATCCCTGCGCCGCTTTGCTCCTTTCTGGTTCCCTCTTCAGCCCTCCTCCCTGCCCGCCTACCGTCCCCGATTGGTTAACTCTCCGGTAGCACTCGAGTCTAACGACCCATGCTAGGCCCCCTGCTCCCTCTTGGCCTCCGTCCGTGCAGGTGAGTGCAGTGCCCCTGAGCTCCATTTTATGTAAAATTCCCTTGAATGGTTTTAAAAAAGCAACTCTGTGCCCCTGTGTCCCGCATCCCCTCGCCGCTTACCTTCCTTCCTGGTTCCCTCTTCAGCCCTCCACCCTGGCCGCAACAGATCGTGTCCACAGGTGTCAGCAGGAGAAGCCAGTAACCAGCCACCAACCATCAAGGCAAACGTAACCAAGGTCACTCCCACCTCACAGAACACCCATTCTAATTAAACGTTACCTTACGTCTTTCCCTGCTGAGTATTTCTGACTCAGCTGTATTAATAAGGATACACACCCAACTCCTAAAACTGTACATACTCCTAGATAACACTCCCTTAAAATAACTGTACTGCTCTCTACCTGCCAAAGTTTACTGTGTTATACTCTGCCTCATAAGACTGTCACATCTAGATAGTGCGCTCAAAGATTACCATGTTAATCTGCCTCCTAAAACTGTCTCACATCTAGATAGTGCAGTGCACTGAAAAGTTCACCGAGTTATATTCTACCTCTTAAGACTGTGTCACATCTTCATAGTGCGCTAAAAGATTACTGTATTATGCTCTGCCTCTTAAGACTGTCACTTCTAGATAGTGTGCCCAAGCGATATTGTGTTGCATTCCACCCTCTTAGCCTATCCCAAATCTAGATAGTGCACTGAAAGATTACTGTGTTGAACTCTACCTCCTAAGGTTGTGTCACATCTAGATGGCGACCCTGTCTTGCAGGTTTCCACCTCTCACACCAGTCCAGATTCCTAGAACCCCCCCCCCCACACCCTCCTTCCTGTCCCCTTAGTCCCCACGGCTCGCCAGCCTCACGCTAGCACCCACCTTCTCGAGCCACCCCTTCATTCCTTCACTGAGTACATCCGTCAAATTCCCCCCGCCCAGCTCACTTCAGCAGAACACCTCCCACCCAATCCCCTACCTCCACCCCACATCCAACTCCGAATTCAGAGCTGCACTCTGGCACGCCAACCACCTCCCTCCTCAGAAGCCCATTCCCCCCCCTGAACCCATTGCTCCCCACCCTCCCTCTAACCGCCTTTGAGAACTCCCCATTACACCACGCCATGACACCCTGCTCCCTATCAGACTGTAAAATCAGAGCCACACTCGGCGTGCCAACCTCCCCCTTCCTCAGAAGCCCACTCCCCCTCCCCCCTACCAAATCTCATCGCCCCACCCCTGACCACCATTGAGAACGCCCCAATAACCCTCGCCATGACACCCCGTCCCCTATCAAAATCCAAAACCAGAGGAGCCCGCTGGTGCTCCAAACAACTCAAACCCTCTCTTTCTTCCATCCCTTCCTCCCACCCTCCAACGACCATCGCTCCCCTCCTTTCGCCCCAATAGCTCAGTGTCCCTATCCCCTAACCCATCAGAGAAGTGCCCTCCCTCCAGCCCACAACCCCCACCGTCCCTTCGCCGCCCCCCCCAGCCTCCCCTCGACACCAGCCAACTACCCACCCCCACCATATCCCTTCCCCTCTCTAAAAGCAGCTGCCTCGCCCTCGCAAGAACAATAGCTTCATCTCCATCACCTTCCGACCCCCCCTCACCCTCTCACACCCCTGCTGCACTGAAACTCCAGCAAAATAGAAAACAAGCCTGGTCCCCCTCCAAGACGATCTACTCCTCACCACTTTCACCTCGTCCCAGCCTCCAAATCTCTCCCTCCCCACCCCATCACACTCCCCCTGCCCTCGCCCTGCTTCCACCCCCCTCTCGACTTCTCTCCCCACACACTGGACTCCCCCACTCCTTTGAGACTCACCCGAGACTCTCCACCCCCTAATCCCCCCTCACCCAGTGACCTTCTGTCCACTCTCCCGCCCCTCCTCAACCCTACCCACACCCCTCTTCAGCCTGCCTACTCTTCCCCGCCTCCAGACTTACCCCCACCATTCGTCACCCTGAGCCTGCTGACCCCCTACCTCCCCACACCTCATTTACCTAGAGTGCCCCACTCCCCCCACTATCCCCCGCGCACCTCCTACTCACACCCCAGCAACCTCCATGACCACACCCCACTTACTTAGTCACCCTAATGCCCTTTCTTTTCCCTCCTTTCCCATCCTCGCCCCCTCCTTCCCTCTTACCAGCACAGATTAATTGCTCTACATACTGTTTTATTGGTTTGATTCATGTTTTGTTTGCTTCTACTGTTAAAAAATGTTTTATGTACCTTGTTATAATGTACAGCGCTTTGGATTAAAGCACTACATAAACACAATAAATACAAATACACAGAATCATATCTGAATTCGTCAAACTCACTTGACCTCTTCCCAATCGGCCCCATCACAATCGCTCTGCGGCTCTCTCCCTCCACTTCCACACCATCGCTCTTGACAGGACGACGTCCCTGAACAAACTGTCCCTCCTCTGCCCCCCCGCCCCAACTACCGACCAATCCAACATCCCCCCCACCGCCCCATCCCCCAGCTTACCCACCTTTGATTCCTTCAAACCTATCTCCAGAGAAGAATTTCTCGACCTATCTGCTAGCAAACCATCTGGTTCCGCCCTAGACCCCTATCCCGCCTCAGTCCACCAAGAAATATTCTGGTCCACCTGCGCAGGAGAACATGCAAGAACCATTCTAAATGACTCCCTCAGCTCTGGAATCTTTCCAGATGCCTTCAAAATTGCACATGTCGAGCCTCTTCTTAAAAAACCATCCCTTGACCTCAAAAACTACAGAGCCATCTCAAACACCAGATTCCTTATCGACCAAAACAGCATACTCCCAACTAAATGCCTTTGTCGAATCCAACAACCTCCTCGACCCTGCCCAATCTGGCTTCAGACCACGACATTGAAACGAGACCACTCTGTCCTCAATCTGTGACGATCTCAAGATCACTGCAGGATGCGCTGCAATAATTCTCCGACATGTCTGCAGCCTTCGACACGATTAACCACTCAATTCTCCTTGACAGTCTCCACTCCCTTGGAATCCGTGGAACCGCTCTTGAATGGATCAAATCCTTCCCCAACAGGAAACAAATAACCCTCCTCTCCCCTTTTGTCTCAGCTGCTCGCTCAGTTAATACTGGAGTACCGCAAGGCGCATGTCTATCTGCTCTCCTAATCAACCTCTGTAGGTCCACCCTTCCTGGAATCATCCGGCTGCATATCTTGTGCTACAACTACGCTGATGATCCCAAATCAAACTTAAAATCCACAACTCTGACCCCAACTCCCAGCCTGCCTCCTAGATATTGACAGTTGAGGACTATAAACCACCTCCTCCTAAACCCCACTAAAACTGAAATCATGGTGTGCGGCAACACTGAGCACCTACCTCTTCCACTTCCTTGGCCCATCTCCCCACCCCCACAGTAAAAAACCTTGGGAGCACTATGGACTCTAACCTAACCCTCCCCCGACAGGTCAACAACTTATCTAAATGTTGTCACTACCATCTCAATATTCTCAGGCGCATTTTTCCCTATCTCTCCTTCACAGACTTGCTGCTGTTATGTCTATTGTAATGTCGAGATTGGACTATGCCAACTCCTTATACCTAGGAATCCCCGCATACCACCTTAATAAACTCCAAAGAGCGCAAAACGCTGCTGCTAAACTGCTCCTCGCCCTGGGTCTAAGAGACCACACCTCTCAGAACCCTCTACTGGCTCTCAGTCGGACAAAGGTTCACTTTCAAGACCCTGTGCATCATCCATTGTGCAGTGCACAAGACTGGCCCACCTCCCACCTTGCCCTCCAAGATCAAGTTCTGCCCTCCTTTTAGTGATCCCAACCACTAACTGTCAGGATTGGAGGATCCTTTCTCAGCATTGGCCCCGACTCTGTGGAACTTGCTTACACCACACATCAGACACACCCAAGACTATAAGACATTCCGCAAATTACTAAAAACATGGCTCTTTCCATAACACCAACAACTTCTTAAAGAGGCATGTTAACCTGCATCTGAACCCCCATCATCCCAATGACAAAAAACACAATGGGACTCCCAACCCCGTCTTCAATGAATACGCCCACTGATTGGGCGATAGACAACGTATATGAACCCCGAACAATGATCCTTAGATCCATGGATGCAGTGGATTGATGGAAGGAACGTATGGCATAGATGCATGCGGAATTAATGGAAAGTATGTATATGGAATGGAACAAATGGACAGAGTGGATAAAATGGAAGGATGGACGCATGTGTAACAAATGGATGAAATAGATGGCATGGATGCATGTGGAATGGTTAGAATATATATATATATATATATATATATATATATATATATATATATATATATATATGCAATGGATGGATGAAATAGAATGAACAGATGGATGAAATGAATGCATGGAATGGATGCATGTGGAATAAATGGAACGTATGTATACGGATTTGATGGAATATATATATATATATATATATGAGAGAGAGAGAGAATAGGCATTGGATGGAAGGAATGAAGAAATGGATAGATGCACAGACAGAAAGGATGAACAGATGGAATGAATGAAGAAATGTAATAGAATTACCCTACCCTCTAGTAACCGTGTGTGCCCACAGTGCACGTGTCTCTAATACCCTCCTATCGCTGCAAATCCAGCCCGTCACTGTGTCCGTGCTTCGATGTGCTCCCTGCCGTCCTGTTCCCGTGATGTCGCTATGTATCCCAATGCATTACCCAACCCTCTCGTCATCATGTGTGCCCACCGTGCCCCTGTATGTACTCTGCTTTCTTATCCCCCATGCTGTTACTATATATCCGTGTCCCCCCCTCCGGTCAATGTAAGCCCAGCCCACGGTCACTGTGTGTCCTTGTGTTCCGTGCAACCCTATTCATGTGCCTGGTCTCAGGTGCTTTAAAGAACCACCATATTTCACATCACTACGCCTACTCTCTACTATACACCATCACACAACTAGAACACAGCTATACCCTGATAAACTCGGCCTAGCTGTTCACATACGAACACCACCCCATGAACACCTCACCAGCCTAATAAAACACAGCTTTCCCATGACATTCCAGCCTAGATGCTCACATAAGCGTCCTTCAGGCCTAACGCAGCCAAACCCAGTGTGGATGTTCACCCTCCTGACTGCACACATTCCAACTAATATCTTCAACACCACACCTATCGCTAGGATACAGCTACCATCCAGCTACTACATCAGCTGCACACAACTGGCGCACCAAATGACACCATCTCTGTCTACTGACCTGAACTGCGATTCCCGAGGGCGTTCAATCTACCAGCGCTTTGGGATCATACCAATGATATATAGAGCGCTATATAAAAATGCCAAGTAACATTAACACATGTTAATTGCCTTGAAAGAAGGTATGTATCTGCATGGCGAGGTCTTTCACAAGAAAAAAAAAAAAAAAAAAAAAAAAAAGCGCCCATCACAGTTATCATCAAAACTTATTTTTTGAGTCTTGTGATAAACAATGGTTATTCCAATTAACTACCACTAATAATAAGGATTTTTCGAAGACTGCCTAAAACAAAGCAGGGAAGGCATGCAGCCAACTACTTAAATCGCAGATTAAATGAGCCTATAGCCTAGTTTAACCACTAAATCAAATTCTATGATCCTGGCAAATCACTGAATCCCAGTGTGTGTCTTATCTCCACAAATTGGGAGTCCCTAGAAATGACTAAGTTTACAGCTTTTACTATTCAAAATCTCACTCTTGATTTACTAGATTAGACTACGGAGTTACTCCATCTCTATTCTATCAACAGTGGTTCATCTACTGGACATCATATTTTGATCTCGACTTAATCGAGGCAACTTCTTTTTAATCTCCCTACTCATGATGCACTGGAGTGCCAATAGCTGATGACATTTTGGAAATGTCCTTACTTTTGGGTGTGTCAATCAATATGCAAATTAGAGGGTCTTACGAGCCCTGTTGGGAAAAGGACATGATGCCCCAGTTCTTACGCATAACTATAGTTTTATGTTATGCATGTTTTTGTGATGTTCATGTTTTAAAATCGCACATGCCAATACGTTTACCAAAAAAGCGTATACGTGGCTAAAAGGAGGGACGCGACCGCGCGCACGATGACTGCTTCTGATGCCTCTGCATCAAAGGTGTCCTGCGAAATCATTGCAAGTCAACCACCCTCGTTAGGATGCAAGATTTCATTTGAAGATTGTAGTCAGCGGCTCGCTCGATACAAAGCCCAAATTGTAATTTAGATAGTAAAGCCTTTCCTTTATTGTTTTGCGAACCAAAAAGGTTAAAGCACCCCACACAGTGAACGCCGCAACATACTTTGTTTACATCCGTACTTAGAGCACGTGACATTGGATAGCCCAATCCAGTAGGCATAATTCGACCAAAGCTACGCGACAATTGGCTAGCGGAATGGGGGAAACGTGGATGGGCGTGGCTTGCGCTCAGCATGCGTGTTAGCTATATTCCGTCATGAACGCACGAACTTACCGCAAGCGCTGAGAAATCGTTCCACCTACCTCCGCATTGATCCATTCCCGTTGTGAACGTTGAGACATGCTGGGTCGGTAGTGGCGCGAAACATCAACGCATCCAGTAGAGTATGCACCCCGCTACTTTTCTGCAGCCTGTCAGCTTACCGGAAAAACACGACAACACAGCCTGGCCGGAAACGACTCAAGGATAGTTTATGAGCCCTAGAATTTCTTGCAGCGCCATCTTCTGTCCGGGAGTGAGAAGTGGAAGAGTGTTTACCAGCTACCATCCTCTGCCGGCGGCAGGTGGCATTGCAAACTTGGAGACTAGAGTGTGCGACCCGCTATGACGCCGTGTCCTTTTGTCAGCTGGCCTCAGATTGTTAGCACTGGTTCAGGATTCAAATTGTATCCGTGCCGCTAAAATGTGCATTTCACCTCACAAAACGCCCATGGCACTTGAAATCCTTCCTGCACGCCTTCGTGGTCTCCCCATTTACCGCTACAGAGGAGCATAACATTCACACGTGGTTTAATCATTTTGGAGAGTCTGATAACCTTTCTCTAAAACCCTTTTACTATTTTAATTGAGCATGGCAATGTTCCTGTACAAATAGTCTTCTAGTCCAATGGAAATCCAGCTTTTAAACGCAAAGCTAACAATGGCCTATCATTCAAATATGTTATGTGAAATTTGCAGAGTGCCAAATGCTATTTTAGGCCAAGACACAGACGCTTAATTTTTACAGTTAATTTCTTTTATGAACTGCTAGCATCAAAGATGTATTAAAGAGAAAACTTAAGGGGGAAAAAAGTGCACTCTCAAGTCTCAACCAGTGACGCTTAGCAATGTAATTTTGTATATTTAAATAGTACTGTTTAGTTTGAAGCACTTGCCTCTTTTGGTTAAAGTAACCTTTGTAAGTATTTGTAAGTATTTTTTTATATATATATATATATATATATATTTTTTTTTTTTTTACATATATTTTGTTTCCTTTTTTCCTTGCTATATGTCCCACTTTTTTACACCCTCATAAACTGGCTCACAACTTGTTCTCGTCATTGTGCTATTGTAAAGGCTCACTTCATGGGAATGCCTCCGCCATATGTAAATGTGTTATTGTAAGCGATTTTTATGTTCAAAATGGACATTCCTTTTTTTCAATAAATACAGCCCCAGGTGTTATATACATCATTAACATTATTCATTTTTGGTGCTTAACATAAACTCCCTCTTCTTTGCTGCTCAGAAATTAAGGGCCTCATTACGAGTATGGAGGCAGCCATGCCCTTAGTAAGGGCATGGCTGCCTCCATACTGGGTTCCAGTACAGGGTTCCTCCAATGAGGATTTACCGGGCTATTCCAACCATGGAGGACCCGGTAAATCCTCATTGGAAAAACCCATCCCCATTGAGCCCCCATAGGGTTCAATGGGAATGTGGAGGGAGATAATTACGGGCCCGTTAATAACGGGCCCGTTATTAGCTCCCTGGTCCCGTACCGGCACCCTTCATTACGGGAGCACCATGGCCGTAATGAGGCCCTAAGTGTCTGTATCTCATTTCTCTGTCGTTAAATCTTATGACTGTGTTTGTGACTAATGTTATACAATGAGCCGGCTTGAATGTCGTGCCACTGCCAGCCTGGGTTTCATTGCGTTTGCTGATTTGCCCCCGGGCTGATGTGCGCTCTACAAATCTGAATAAATAAATATTTTAATGTAGCAGGACTGTTCAACCTGCATTGTTCGCGCTGCAAAGTGTGATGCTGTAGCACTGACGCAGTGCCCCGCTTGTGCTCTGTTTAGCTCTGTTGCCGACTTTGGAGAGAGGGAGGTAATGGTGCAGTACACGACCTCCAGGTCTTGGGTCTTGCCCATGGTACGAGAGAGGTTGCTGTATAGTGCGCCACCACAAAGTCACTTTGAGAATCGCCAGGGCCCACGCTTTAATTACGGGCTGGGCTAGTGCTAATTTTTTTAGACAAAAAGTCTCATTTCTATGAACACAATTGCATTTCTATTCACACGATCAGCAACAGATATTATGTTTTCAGCAGGGTGCAAAATTTGCCCTTACGACTAGCCATTGGCTAGTGATATTTGACACTTGGTGAGTAGGAACTGGTGTGCTGTGTGAAGAAACGTGGGTATTAGTCCCTTCTTGCCAAAGAGGAGCACCCCCTGTGAGGCTAGGGAGGTGAACCCCTTCTGCAATACCCACCATAGGGGTTTAGGCAATGGGACCACATCCAGGAAATACTCCCCCTTTGGGGACAAGGACTCCCATTCTCAGTAGGAACGCCTTAAAGGACCTTTCATGATAACACCAGTATTTCTTCCTGATAACAAAACCTCTGAAGAACAAGTTTAAATAATGCATTACTGCCAACCTGACATACAAAATAGCAATTTAAAATCCCATTTTACTTGGACGAAGAAGAGGCCCCATGGAGGTAAAGAGAACCAAATAGAGAAAGAGAAGAAGGAATGGCTTCTTACACAGGGAAGTCCTCCAGCAATGTCACCCCAGAAAGGGGAGGAGTCTGGGGAACTGAAAAGACAGCAGACGAGATTTCGAAAGGAGACAGACTGGCTACGAGGAGCTGAGGTGAGATGTGCATTATTATGCAGTCATGCAGAGCGCTGAGCTGTCAGACATGCTACGGTCGGTAGCAAGAAACTCAGCAAGGAAGAAAGCGGATGTGTGGTGTGCCGAGGAGAAGAGAAAGAGAGAGGCACAGAGTGGTGGCGTGACCACAGGAGGTTTGTGGTGGACCAGAGGTCCAATTAACTACGCAGGGACCATTTGCATATGGAGAACTCGGGACGAGTGGAAACCAAGATAATAGACTGCCAACCTGAAAGAAAAGAGGAAAGAGAATCTGGCAGAGACACGCAAGATGCCAGGAAAGGATCAAAGGAAACCCGTCCTGATGCCGTGAAGAACCCAGTGATGCTAACCCTCAACACAGAAAGAAAAGGGGATAACGGGAGACCCGGAAAAGGGAGTGTGGAACGGATTGCTCATATTTGTTACAGCCTAGAAAGACATGGAAAACCAAAAGGAATCTCAAGAGAGTAATACATGAAATCACAAAACTCCTCTTCGAGGATGACTCGATTGACGAAATGAAAATGAGAGGGTCCATAGGGTCGGTGGTACGTCTGGAGGCCAGAGATCGGTACTGGCGGGCTTCCACATCTACCCGGACAGCCTCAAGATCTTGGACAAGGTGAAGTAAAGGGGGCTGGTGTTGTTGGCAACATCGAGGGTTACTATCTTCCAAGACCCGTTCTCCCTCACTCTCACAAAGAGGCGACTGTGCCTACCCTTGACAAAGTGGTTGAATGAGAAAGGTGTGCGTAGATCGGGACTCCCGTTCTCGATCTCCTTCGAGCTGGATGAGCAGAAGCACAGGCTCATGACAGAGGAGGAAATAAAAAGAGTTACTCGGGAGCTACTCAGCGACAAAGAACTTGCCCCAGGACCGTAGAGGGAGAACGAAGGAGAAAGAAGATGGTGCATTAAGGGCCCGAAAAGGAGGAGAATCCCGGGCTCCAGGAAATTTATGAAGCTCAACACGCCCCCTCCCAACGCATCCTGAACACATTTCCGGAGGTGGCACTGAGATTGTCCAAGGGAACTTTATTTACAGTGTTAACTCCTGGGGGTATGTTGGAGGAAAGGGGCGAAGGGCAGTCAATACCTTACAGAGTGCAAACTTCCTATGGTTGGTCTGTGGTTTAAGAAGTGTTTTAAGAAGTGTTTAAAGATGTTTGATTGGTATTGGACATAAGGCCCTTTGGGTAGAGTGTCATGCACAGGATGGGAAGCAGAGTAACTCTTACACCAAATAACAGAACCAACTCAGGAAGTTGGCAAATGTTTTTCTGTTTTAATATCAATTGTCTAAAACAACGGACGTCGCACAAGCTCTCTCAATACATTTCTTAAAAAATTACATTTATATAGCAAAAAGGTGTCATACGTGACGTCATACTACATGGCAAATAAGAGAAACCTACGGGGGGTGTGATACGCTCAAAGGGAACATCTAAGTATACTTTCTATAAGGGGTTGGGTTGTGATTGGACATCTACTGTCAGGTGTACAACTTATGCCCACCAAGAGTGCAAGTCATTGTCGTCATTATTAAGTACATGGTACATCATTGGCTCTCAAACTTTAAGGCCCTTCATTATACAGCCATCTACAATTGCTGTCACGCTTGTGCCAGTCTGGAACCTTCGGCTCATTAGCAGCACGTAAGCTCATACCCCAGGTGCCAGGAGGTGCACTTGACTGCACTTCCCCACCCAATTAGCCCAACGTCTCTCATCACCCATGCCTTCTGCCATGAAGATTGTCTTTGAACTTTGCCTTGCAATGTATTGTCATCTCTGGGAATATAAGGGAGTGTGAGCATGCGCTATCATAGTTCTGGAAATGTCTGCCCAACACTATTTTCATCCTTGGCTCATGTGACAGCAGACCACTATTCAGACCATTTTGTAGTAATTAAATGTTTTAACTGAATAAAACTTGACACGCATGGTGTTCTTTCTTTGCACCCTAACAAGGAATGATTCAGCTTCTCACGTTTGCCTTGAGAATAGATAACCGGCCCTGGCTTGCTTCAACTTTGATACCAGGCCACACAGCTTCACCATTCAAATCCGTGATCTCAGCTAATTCTTTGCTGCATAACAGCTCTTGATCCTTCTTTCTCTGTGAGTCTGAGCTTACTAATTTATGACACTGATGTCCAGCTTCTATACAATGGCAGCTCTGCCTGCAGTCTATTTACTACTCATAGCCAGCGTCTAAGATTACTTGATCTACTTGCATTGATATGATATGATATTTTATTTATAATGCGCCGCATCTGTACATTATTGAACGACTTGCACTTTCTGCAGTGTTCTTCATACGTGCAATCTTATTTTCGCATATGAATGTTTTACTCAATTCTTTATCACATCATCAGTTTCTATAAGGGTCCTACATCTTCTTCGGCCAGTCTTCTCTGTGCTTCACGGTCACTTTTTGTGACATTACCAGCTCCTTTTCTTGCTCCTTTTCATATTGTTTCGGGGATATCCTCCATGAGATTGTCATCTCTTTGGGAGTACATCTGATAGGGTTTTCTTAGTGGATACCTTTTCTTGAAGATTTGCAGCAGAATGGTCAGAACTGCTGGTATCAAGCATGACACAATCTCAGGCCTCCAACATACAGGTGGAAGGGGGCGGGACTTCCTGCAGGGGCATTCGGCTGCTCCTCTACACTCCCCCTCTGGTCAAGCCCTCGACTATACCTTCACCGTTCTCCACATCTTGATACCTTCTCTTGAAGAAGTGCTTCTTCGGAATCCAGATCTTCATCACTCCCTTCAGAGACCCGGCTGATTTGACCTGTTCATCCACACTCCAGGTCATGTAACTACACTGTCTACGTACTTCTTGTGTTTCTTCAGATGCAGGAACTTCATTCCCTCAGATGCTACAATGCTGGTCTCTATATATTTTCTGATATCTTCATCTGTTAATTCTTTGGGTCCAAACCCTGATTCAATATCGATCATAAACTTCATCCCTATGCTTTCTTTGCTGTCTTCTTGCACTGTGTAATTATTATTAACCTAATCACACAGAATTCAAACATCACCTTCACTAATGCTGCTCCAAGAAATTTGAAGATATTCACCATTCACTGTGGAATCCATGAAAATATGGACGCAAACCAACTGTCATCTGCAATGTCCTCTGTCCCGTCTTCCATCTTGTTATGTAGATTCGTCAGCAACGTTATGGCCTCTGTCAAGGTTCCATTCTCGTCATTGTGAGACGGAATGAACGTGCAACATGATGGCCCGATTTTGGGGCAAACTCCTCCTTCCATCGCAGTGATCATGTCAAGGACATATCTATTCTGTAGGATCATCAGCCGTATGGCCCTCAATTCTTTAATGCCCTTAAATCCCTTTGATGTGTTGGTTGTTTGCAAAAGCTCCAATATGGTAATCTGCAACCATTTTGCATTTGCCATCGTCTGGATCCCAGACATGAAAATAGTTTTGAGTATTGAAGCAGTCTTGCTGAACAGCCTGTGCTCATACGGAATGGCTTCATATGCGTCTATTGATTTGGCGGAGAAGTCGTTCTCTCGTGTGGTTCCATTGAGAAATTCAAGCGATCTTCTCCTTCTCAAATATGCATCTACCTTCCGAAATTCTCCAATCTTCAGGCCACTTTGAGGAATTATTGACGCTGGAACATGGACAAGCACCAAGGACCACGTTCCTCCCCAATTCTTTGTCAACTTCATGTAGGATCTAGGCCCACAAGCCCAATATCGATCCATCAGAACAGCTGTCCCTGCTCCGATTATGGAAATGTCAAATGTAGTTTTGCAGCCTTTATTATCTCCCACATGATTCTTTCCCTGTCTCCGGAGAATAATGTCGCATTTGCCAATGGGATCACAATCTTAGGAGCTGATTCATCTTCTACCCATGTTAGAAGCTTGCCATGCTTAGCCCATGACTTTAAACATCTATCGTTCACTCTTTGCACCTCGCACATAGTCTGCCTTTAGTAAGTGAGCTGTGCAGGACATCAGTCCCTCTTCCCATCCCTTCTGGGATTTCACTCGCCCATAAACTAAGACTTGAGTTTGTTCCTAAAATCCAGGCCATCCAGCTACTTCCGTTTTTATCAGGGCAGTTCAATCGCTTCATCTATGCAACGACTACCTCTTCTTGTCCTGTCGCAGTATACGTAAGCATTTTTTGTTCTTCCATGCAGGTTCTTTTTCCATCTGTGTAGTCTTGATATATTCATCCTGGAATGGAAACAACCATTTCAATCTTCACAGATGAGTGGCCCAACTTCCCTGGAATTGTCCTCGGGTCATGCATGCTGCAAGATGAACAAGGCATCTGGCATTGTGTTCTGGGACTTCTCTTGAAAAAAACGTTTGCACTGTATCCATGGCATAGGGTATGAGAGCGCAGACATAACAACTCTTCTTAGACGTTCTCTCTCCTACACTGTTCATGTGCTGATTCCACATGTTATGACCCAGGTGTGCTGCATTGTCCAAATAGGTATTTATCCCTTCATTAATTTCCTATGCATTTCTATTATGTCTCACCACAAATTCACAGCTCGCATAGTAATCAAGAAGCAAGTCAGAAAGAGTTATCATCTTGGGGAGAACCATAGGAGCCTCTACCTCAGTGGAACTAAGCAAATCAATAGCAGTTCCTGTAGTAGGGGGAACCATAGTGGCCTCTACCTGATCAAGAGCACTTGTATAATAGAGACTGTAAACAAAGAGGGATAGAAATACAAATAATGTAATTGTGCAGGCATATATCATGTACCAAAATACTGACATCCACCTTTTGTGACATCCTGGTACTTGTGGTTCTTTCTCCAGAATCGTGCCAGCTTCCAAATGTCTCATTTCTAATACAATCTACCGATTTACTTTACACCTGCAGTGGCAGTATCTGCTCAATGACTGCAATTAGCAACCTTCTAATCACAGGGCCATGTTTAGGATCCTGTAAAAATGTTCAAATATCAATGTCTCTTCTGACAAGAGCAGCATAAGCTTGAAGCATAAATACAAAAACAGCAAGCACAAGCCTATGCACATCACTATCAGTCAAAACCATGGAGTTGACCACTTAGAACAGGTAAGCACCAAGGAATGAATCTGGATACTGAGCTCATTTCCAATTTCTGATCAAGAAATGATGTTTAGGCATGACTTTGATACGTCAATGTAATTCTAAAGTTAAATTTTCAAGATTCCTAAGACTCTCAGCAAGGGTTTGCACTCCTACCATAACATCTATAAGGAGTGTCCGTATGAGTCATAGTCCAAATGCAAAATCTGCACCAGCAGATGGTCACCTTATCGTCCTTTTTCTTTGTCATTGAACGAGTGTGCACACGCTCAAATTCTTCTTCTGTCTTGCTTCTGGATCGGCAACGGTGGGAGG
This sequence comes from Ambystoma mexicanum, assembly GCF_040938575.1. Lineage (NCBI taxonomy): Eukaryota > Metazoa > Chordata > Amphibia > Caudata > Ambystomatidae > Ambystoma > Ambystoma mexicanum. The sequence continues at coordinate 775,997,816 of NC_090937.1, forward strand.
GAAGGTCTTGCCTTTATATTTTTCCACATCACTTAAGTGAAGCCAAGCTCGCCTGCCTTGGACTTTCACTGCTGAGGGGGTTAGATTTTCAACGCAAAAGGGGCCATGGAAACGTGGCTCGTGCCACTTTCTGGTAAAGTTCTTTACAAGCACGAGATCGCCAACAAACAACTTGGTTACTGATAAAGGTTCAGATAATGGTTGCTGAATTGTCTTCACCTGTGTTCTGAGATCAACCCCTCTGACCCTTGATTCGATCTGAAATGAGAGAGATACTGGAGGTCATACATGTCAAATAGTCATTTCATTCATCACCTAACATTTTAGCTATGCTCTGGACATCACTTCTACTCCTAGACGGAGATGTAAGAGGCGTTCTCATTTGTCACCCTGTCACTAGTTCTGTGAGGTGATGGTCTGAACCAGGCTGATTCCGAAGAACATATAAAGCTAAGGGTAGGCAATATAGCCTTCCCTACTTCAGGGTCAATTTGATCTTGGCAGTCCTTTCTTTAAGGAGGCCATTGAGCTCCCACATATCCCGTTTGCTTGCGTGTGATAAGCAGAAGAAACTTGTGTTTTATATTCAACAGGAGCCCTATCGGGTCAAATACCTCATTCACAAAATGCGTCCCATTGTCGGATGTCAGCACTTCACACACACACCAATCTCGGGAAGACTTTGCATACTAAAAACCTTGCTGCACAAGCGGCATCAGGGTGTGTACATGAACCTGCCTCGATCCACCTAGAGAAGGGACACATCACCACTATCAGATACCTATATGCATTACACACCTGCAGCATATCAACAAAATCAATATGCAAATGCTGAAATTTACCATTTGGTTGAGGTATTACCCCTCTTATCATTCTCAGTTTATGTCAGCAGTAAACCTTTGACACACGATGCAATTCACTATTAAGAATGCAACATGTTCTAACAGATTCGGAATGAACCAGTCTTTCCGCAATAGTTTCAGGAAGTCTCTCCCTTGTTACATGCACGGGATAATGCTGCTGTTCAAGTGCTACCTTTAATAATTCTACTGGCATCACCAGCTTTGCAGTGCTATCCTGCTGCCATAATGCTTCTGTGGGAGATAAAGAACACCCTCTTCATTTCCATAATTCCTGCTCTTCCAGTGGAGCACTTCCTTGAATCTCCATTAATTGGGTCATCAGCAACTTATTAAACCCTTCTTGCATTACCATGGTCGTGACTACTTTCTCTTACATACTTGGAGTATCAGAACCTGAAATATCTGGAGAATATGCAACCCTTTTTGCTTCTATATCTGCTGCTTTGTTTCCGCAAGAAATAAAATCTGTTCGCCTAGTGTGAGCTGCGTATTTAATGACCGCTGTGGCCTCTGGGAGTTATAGTGCCTTAAGAAGCCTGTCCAATAAGGATGCGTGCTGCACTGGAGTGCCAACCGCTCAGAGGTAGCCCCTCCTTTTCCAACGTGCTAGCCCTGCATGAACGGTTGACGTCACATAGGCGGAGTCACTGTACACCGTCACTTCCTGCCCTTCATGTTTCTCGAGCGCAACAATAAGCGCTACCAATTCTGTCGCTTGCACTGAAAAGTGCAACGGTAGCCTGGCACTTGCTACAACTTCAAATTCCCCATTCAATCTATGCCTCACTACAGTTGCGCCAGAATGCCTTTCCCCACTAGTTTGATCGATTTTCGAAGAACCATCAATGATGAGAATTTCCCCTCCTGGCAAAGCACTTTCTTTCGCACAGACTATATCATCATATAATTCGACATAAATAGCACAGCCATGAAACTGTTTGCCTTCTGCTATTGGCTCAGCTATAAACGTGGCAGGATTCATTATTTAACATCCAACCATTTTGATTGCTGGGTTCGAAATTATTACTTCATAGGCAGAAGCTCTCTGGGATGTCAATGTACCTTTGGGGTTCTCTAAAATGGCAAACAGAGCATGCTCCACAAAAAGGGTCATAGAGCAGCCCATTACAATACTTGTAGACTTCTCAATTTGGAATGAGGCAACTGCCAATGACTGTTCGCAAAGGAACGTGTCCTTTCATAACTGGGTCCAGGATCCCACTATAATACGCTAGAGCTTGTACCCCAATGTAGTCCTTTGTGTAAGTACCGCTGTCATGACTGTCCCATTTGTGTGCGAAGATAAATAAAACTCCTCATCATAATTGGGAATTCCTAAAACAGGGGCTGTACAAACTGCTTTTTTTAACTCCTCAAACCCTTCCACCATTGCTTCAGTCCATTTTATTTTTACTTTATTCACTTGTGCTTTCTTTAAAGCTTGCCAAAGAGGTCTCGTGTATGAACTGTGATCAAACACCCAGGCTCGAACATAGTTGAATAGCCCCAAAAACTGCTGCATTTGTCTCACTGTATCTGGCATTGTGGTTTTCATAATCGCCTCTGCTCTTTCAGGTGTCACCTTCTTTCTTTCATGTGAAATCAAATGGCCTATGTATAACACCTCTTATCGACAGTACTGTAACGTTTCTTTGTCTACCTTGTATCCTTTGTTTGCCAAGTCAGAGTTCACAAATCCATCTTAACAGACGGCTGGCCCCATGGACTTCTTGGCTCTGTGGTCCCTTGGTCAACACAGAAAGGGCAAAACTTTCTCTCTCATGAAAAGCAGCATCTCTCTCATGTTAGCTGGTTCGCATTTTTTAAATGTCCCGGCCCCTATTATGCGCTTGCAACAACTAGAACTCATCTTGTGCTTCTCACCGTTGCTCATCCTGATTACTCCATTCAGCTTTCTCGTTGCAGTACTTTGACATGCATGAAAATGGTAGTCAGTTCTTGGTAACTTATGTATAGAACACAGGAAGGTATTCTTAGTAGCTTCCATAGGTGGTTGAAGGGAGCCATGACAATATGTCATTAAGGCATAGGGACTAGAAATGGCATCCCTAAAAGGAAACGGGGGATACCATGTCTCTGTTGATGTCAACTGCTCCACGAGGGGCGCCTCCACATGTGATCCTCACTCACATGGCTGGCCCCAGGTTCAGCATCAGGGAACGGTTGCTGTCGCCTGCCCACATGAGGAGAGACTTCCTGCAGGGAAGGAGTGAGGACATCACATGTTGTGTCTACACTATGACCTGTGTAATTCTGTAACGGTATGAGTCATGGTCGGTGGTACGTCTGGAGGCCAGAGATCGGTACTGTCGGGCTTCCACATCTACCCGGACAAGCTCAAGATCTTGGACAAGGTGAAGTAAAGGGGGCTGGTGTTGTTGGCAACATCGAGGATTACTATCTTCCAAGACCCGTTCTCCCTCACTCTCACAAAGAGGCGACTGTGCCTACCCTTGACAAAGTGGTTGAATGAGAAAGGTGTGCATAGATCGGGACTCCCGTTCTCGATCTCCTTCGAGCTGGATGAGCAGAAGCACAGGCTCATGACAGAGGAGGAAATAAAAAGAGTTACTCGGGAGCTACTCAGCGACAAAGAACTTGCCCCAGGACCGTAGAGGGAGAACGAAGGAGACAGAAGATGGTGCATTAAGGGCCCGAAAAGGAGGAGAATCCCGGGCTCCAGGAAATTTATGAAGCTCAACACGCCCCCTCCCAACGCATCCTGAAAACATTTCCGGAGGTGGCACTGAGATTGTCCAAGGGAACTTTATTTACAGTGTGAACTCCTGGGGGTATGTTGGAGGAAAGGGGCGAAGGGCAGTCAATACCTTACAGAGTGCAAACTTCCTATGGTTGGTCTGTGGTTTAAGAAGTGTTTTAAGAAGTGTTTAAAGATGTTTGATTGGTATTGGACATAAGGCCCTTTGGGTAGAGTGTCATGCACAGGATGGGAAGCAGAGTAACTCTTACACCAAATAACAGAACCAACTCAGGAAGTTGGCAAATGTTTTCTGTTTTAATATCAATTGTCTAAAACAACGGACGTCGCACAAGCTCTCTCAATACATTTCTTAAAAAATTACATTTATATAGCAAAAAGGTGTCATACGTGACGTCATACTACATGGCAAATAAGAGAAACCTACGGGGGGTGTGATACGCTCAAAGGGAACATCTAAGTATACTTTCTATAAGGGGTTGGGTTGTGATTGGACATCTACTGTCAGGTGTACAACTTATGCCCACCAAGAGTGCAAGTCATTGTCGTCATTATTAAGTACATGGTACATCATTGGCTCTCAAACTATAAGGCCCTTCATTATACAGCCATCTACAATTGCTGTCACGCTTGTGCCAGTCTGGAACCTTCGGCTCATTAGCAGCACGTAAGCTCAAACCCCAGGTGCCAGGAGGTGCACTTGACTGCACTTCCCCACCCAATTAGCCCAACGTCTCTCATCACCCATGCCTTCTGCCATGAAGATTGTCTTTGAACTTTGCCTTGCAATGTATTGTCATCTCTGGGAATATAAGGGAGTGTGAGCATGCGCTATCATAGTTCTGGAAATGTCTGCCCAACACTATTTTCATCCTTGGCTCATGTGACAGCAGACCACTATTCAGACCATTTTGTAGTAATTAAATGTTTTAACTGAATAAAACTTGACACGCATGGTGTTCTTTCTTTGCACCCTAACAAGGAATGATTCAGCTTCTCACGTTTGCCTTGAGAATAGATAACCGGCCCTGGCTTGCTTCAACTTTGATACCAGGCCACACAGCTTCACCATTCAAATCCGTGATCTCAGCTAATTCTTTGCTGCATAACAGCTCTTGATCCTTCTTTCTCTGTGAGTCTGAGCTTACTAATTTATGACACTGATGTCCAGCTTCTATACAATGGCAGCTCTGCCTGCAGTCTATTTACTACTCATAGCCAGCGTCTAAGATTACTTGATCTACTTGCATTGATATGATATGATATTTTATTTATAATGCGCCGCATCTGTACATTATTGAACGACTTGCACTTTCTGCAGTGTTCTTCATACGTGCAATCTTATTTTCGCATATGAATGTTTTACTCAATTCTTTATCACATCATCAGTTTCTATAAGGGTCCTACATCTTCTTCGGCCAGTCTTCTCTGTGCTTCACGGTCACTTTTTGTGACATTACCAGCTCCTTTTCTTGCTCCTTTTCATATTGTTTCGGGGATATCCTCCATGAGATTGTCATCTCTTTGGGAGTACATCTGATAGGGTTTTCTTAGTGGATACCTTTTCTTGAAGATTTGCAGCAGAATGGTCAGAACTGCTGGTATCAAGCATGACACAATCTCAGGCCTCCAACATACAGGTGGAAGGGGGCGGGACTTCCTGCAGGGGCATTCGGCTGCTCCTCTACACTCCCCCTCTGGTCAAGCCCTCGACTATACCTTCACCGTTCTCCACATCTTGATACCTTCTCTTGAAGAAGTGCTTCTTCGGAATCCAGATCTTCATCACTCCCTTCAGAGACCCGGCTGATTTGACCTGTTCATCCACACTCCAGGTCATGTAACTACACTGTCTACGTACTTCTTGTGTTTCTTCAGATGCAGGAACTTCATTCCCTCAGATGCTACAATGCTGGTCTCTATATATTTTCTGATATCTTCATCTGTTAATTCTTTGGGTCCAAACCCTGATTCAATATCGATCATAAACTTCATCCCTATGCTTTCTTTGCTGTCTTCTTGCACTGTGTAATTATTATTAACCTAATCACACAGAATTCAAACATCACCTTCACTAATGCTGCTCCAAGAAATTTGAAGATATTCACCATTCACTGTGGAATCCATGAAAATATGGACGCAAACCAACTGTCATCTGCAATGTCCTCTGTCCCGTCTTCCATCTTGTTATGTAGATTCGTCAGCAACGTTATGGCCTCTGTCAAGGTTCCATTCTCGTCATTGTGAGACGGAATGAACGTGCAACATGATGGCCCGATTTTGGGGCAAACTCCTCCTTCCATCGCAGTGATCATGTCAAGGACATATCTATTCTGTAGGATCATCAGCCGTATGGCCCTCAATTCTTTAATGCCCTTAAATCCCTTTGATGTGTTGGTTGTTTGCAAAAGCTCCAATATGGTAATCTGCAACCATTTTGCAATTGCCATCGTCTGGATCCCAGACATGAAAATAGTTTTGAGTATTGAAGCAGTCTTGCTGAACAGCCTGTGCTCATATGGAATGGCTTCATATGCGTCTATTGATTTGGCGGAGAAGTCGTTCTCTCGTGTGGTTCCATTGAGAAATTCAAGCGATCTTCTCCTTCTCAAATATGCATCTACCTTCCGAAATTCTCCAATCTTCAGGCCACTTTGAGGAATTATTGACGCTGGAACATGGACAAGCACCAAGGACCACGTTCCTCCCCAATTCTTTGTCAACTTCATGTAGGATCTAGGCCCACAAGCCCAATATCGATCCATCAGAACAGCTGTCCCTGCTCCGATTATGGAAATGTCAAATGTAGTTTTGCAGCCTTTATTATCTCCCACATGATTCTTTCCCTGTCTCCGGAGAATAATGTCGCATTTGCCAATGGGATCACAATCTTAGGAGCTGATTCATCTTCTACCCATGTTAGAAGCTTGCCATGCTTAGCCCATGACTTTAAACATCTATCGTTCACTCTTTGCACCTCGCACATAGTCTGCCTTTAGTAAGTGAGCTGTGCAGGACATCAGTCCCTCTTCCCATCCCTTCTGGGATTTCACTCGCCCATAAACTAAGACTTGAGTTTGTTCCTAAAATCCAGGCCATCCAGCTACTTCCGTTTTTATCAGGGCAGTTCAATCGCTTCATCTATGCAACGACTACCTCTTCTTGTCCTGTCGCAGTATACGTAAGCATTTTTTGTTCTTCCATGCAGGTTCTTTTTCCATCTGTGTAGTCTTGATATATTCATCCTGGAATGGAAACAACCATTTCAATCTTCACAGATGAGTGGCCCAACTTCCCTGGAATTGTCCTCGGGTCATGCATGCTGCAAGATGAACAAGGCATCTGGCATTGTGTTCTGGGACTTCTCTTGAAAAAAACGTTTGCACTGTATCCATCCATGGCATAGGGTATGAGAGCGCAGACATAACAACTCTTCTTAGACGTTCTCTCTCCTACACTGTTCATGTGCTGATTCCACATGTTATGACCCAGGTGTGCTGCATTGTCTAAATAGGTATTTATCCCTTCATTAATTTCCTATGCATTTCTATTATGTCTCACCACAAATTCACAGCTCGCATAGTAATCAAGAAGCAAGTCAGAAAGAGTTATCATCTTGGGGAGAACCATAGGAGCCTCTACCTCAGTGGAACTAAGCAAATCAATAGCAGTTCCTGTAGTAGGGGGAACCATAGTGGCCTCTACCTGATCAAGAGCACTTGTATAATAGAGACTGTAAACAAAGAGGGATAGAAATACAAATAATGTAATTGTGCAGGCATATATCATGTACCAAAATACTGACATCCACCTTTTGTGACATCCTGGTACTTGTGGTTCTTTCTCCAGAATCGTGCCAGCTTCCAAATGTCTCATTTCTAATACAATCTACCGATTTACTTTACACCTGCAGTGGCAGTATCTGCTCAATGACTGCAATTAGCAACCTTCTAATCACAGGGCCATGTTTAGGATCCTGTAAAAATGTTCAAATATCAATGTCTCTTCTGACAAGAGCAGCATAAGCTTGAAGCATAAATACAAAAACAGCAAGCACAAGCCTATGCACATCACTATCAGTCAAAACCATGGAGTTGACCACTTAGAACAGGTAAGCACCAAGGAATGAATCTGGATACTGAGCTCATTTCCAATTTCTGATCAAGAAATGATGTTTAGGCATGACTTTGATACGTCAATGTAATTCTAAAGTTAAATTTTCAAGATTCCTAAGACTCTCAGCAAGGGTTTGCACTCCTACCATAACATCTATAAGGAGTGTCCGTATGAGTCATAGTCCAAATGCAAAATCTGCACCAGCAGATGGTCACCTTATCGTCCTTTTTCTTTGTCATTGAACGAGTGTGCACACGCTCAAATTCTTCTTCTGTCTTGCTTCTGGATCGGCAACGGTGGGAGGGAAGGTCTTGCCTTTATATTTTTTCACATCACTTAAGTGAAGCCAAGCTCGCCTGCCTTGGACTTTCACTGCTGAGGGGGTTAGATTTTCAACGCAAAAGGGGCCATGGAAACGTGGCTCATGCCACTTTCTGGTAAAGTTCTTTACAAGCACGAAATCGCCAACAAACAACTTGGTTACTGATAAAGGTTCAGATAATGGTTGCTGAATTGTCTTCACCTGTGTTCTGAGATCAACCCCTCTGACCCTTGATTCGATCTGAAATGAGAGAGATACTGGAGGTCATACATGTCAAATAGTCATTTCATTCATCACCTAACATTTTAGCTATGCTCTGGACATCACTTCTACTCCTAGACGGAGATGTAAGAGGCGTTCTCATTTGTCACCCTGTCACTAGTTCTGTGAGGTGATGGTCTGAACCAGGCTGATTCCGAAGAACATATAAAGCTAAGGGTAGGCAATATAGCCTTCCCTACTTCAGGGTCAATTTGATCTTGGCAGTCCTTTCTTTAAGGAGGCCGTTGAGCTCCCACATATCCTGTTTGCTTGCGTGTGATAAGCAGAAGAAACTTGTGTTTTATATTCAACAGGAGCCCTATCGGGTCAAATACCTCATTCACAAAATGCGTCCCATTGTCGGATGTCAGCACTTCACACACACACCAATCTCGGGAAGACTTTGCATACTAAAAACCTTGCTGCACAAGTGGCATCAGGGTGTGTACATGAACCTGCCTCGATCCACCTAGAGAAGGGACACATCACCACTATCAGATACCTATATGCATTACACACCTGCAGCATATCAACAAAATCAATATGCAAATGCTGAAATTGACCATTTGGTTGAGGTATTACCCCTCTTATCCTTCTCAGTTTATGTCAGCAGTAAACCTTTGACACACGATGCAATTCACTATTAAGAATGCAACATGTTCTAACAGATTCGGAATGAACCAGTCTTTCCGCAATAGTTTCAGCAAGTCTCTCCCTTGTTACATGCACGGAATAATGCTGCTGTTCAAGTGCTACCTTTAATAATTCTACTGGCATCACCAGCTTTGCAGTGCTATCCTGCTGCCATAATGCTTCTGTGGGAGATAAAGAACACCCTCTTCGTTTCCATAATTCCTGCTCTTCCTGTGGAGCACTTCCTTGAATCTCCATTAATTGGGTCATCAGCAACTTATTAAACCCTTCTTGCATTACCATGGTCGTGACTACTTTCTCTTACATACTTGGAGTATCAGAACCTGAAATATCTGGAGAATATGCAATCCTTTTTGCTTCTATATCTGCTGCTTTGCTTCCGCAAGAAATAAAATCTGTTCGCCTAGTGTGAGCTGCGTATTTAATGACCGCTGTGGCCTCTGGGAGTTATAGTGCCTTAAGAAGCCTGTCCAATAAGGATGCGTGCTGCACTGGAGTGCCAACCGCTCAGAGGTAGCCCCTCCTTTTCCAACGTGCTAGCCCTGCATGAACGGTTGACGTCACATAGGTGGAGTCACTGTACACCGTCACTTCCTGCCCTTCATGTTTCTCGAGCGCAACAATAAGCGCTACCAATTCTGTCGCTTGCACTGAAAAGTGCAACGGTAGCCTGGCACTTGCTACAACTTCAAATTCCCCATTCAATCTATGCCTCACTACAGTTGCGCCAGAATGCCTTTCCCCACTAGTTTGATCGATTTTCGAAGAACCATCAATGATGAGAATTTCCCCTCCTGGCAAAGCACTTTCTTTCGCACAGACTATATCATCATATAATTCGACATAAATAGCACAGTCATGAAACTGTTTGCCTTCTGCTATTGGCTCAGCTATAAACGTGGCAGGATTCATTATTTAACATCCAACAATTTTGATTGCTGGGTTCGAAATTATTACTTCATAGGCAGAAGCTCTCTGGGATGTCAATGTACCTTTGGGGTTCTCTAAAATGGCAAACAGAGCATGCTCCACAAAAAGGGTCATAGAGCAGCCCATTACAATACTTGTAGACTTCTCAATTTGGAATGAGGCAACTGCCAATGACTGTTCGCAAAGGAACGTGTCCTTTCATAACTGGGTCCAGGATCCCACTATAATACGCTAGAGCTTGTACCCCAATGTAGTCCTTTGTGTAAGTACCGCTGTCATGACTGTCCCATTTGTGTGCGAAGATAAATAAAACTCCTCATCATAATTGGGAATTCCTAAAACAGGGGCTGTACAAACTGCTTTTTTTAACTCCTCAAACCCTTCCACCATTGCTTCAGTCCATTTTATTTTTACTTTATTCACTTGTGCTTTCTTTAAAGCTTGCCAAAGAGGTCTCGTGTATGAACTGTGATCAAACACCCAGGCTCGAACATAGTTGAATAGCCCCAAAAACTGCTGCATTTGTCTCACTGTATCTGGCATTGTGGTTTTCATAATCGCCTCTGCTCTTTCAAGTGTCACCTTCTTTCTTTCATGTGAAATCAAATGGCCTATGTATAACACCTCTTATCGACAGTACTGTAACGTTTCTTTGTCTACCTTGTATCCTTTGTTTGCCAAGTCAGAGTTCAGAAATCCATCTTAACAGACGGCTGGCCCCATGGACTTCTTGGCTCTGTGGTCCCTTGGTCAACACAGAAAGGGCAAAACTTTCTCTCTCATGAAAAGCAGCATCTCTCTCATGTTAGCTGGTTCGCATTTTTTAAATGTCCCGGCCCCTATTATGCGCTCGCAACAACTAGAACTCATCTTGTGCTTCTCACCGTTGCTCATCCTGATTACTCCATTCAGCTTTCTCGTTGCAGTACTTTGACATGCATGGAAATGGTAGTCAGTTCTTGGTAACTTATGTATAGAACACAGGAAGGTATTCTTAGTAGCTTCCATAGGTGGTTGAAGGGAGCCATGACAATATGTCATTAAGGTATAGGGACTAGAAATGGCATCCCTAAAAGGAAACGGGGGATACCATGTCTCTGTTGATGTCAACTGCTCCACGAGGGGCGCCTCCACATGTGATCCTCACTCACATGGCTGGCCCCAGGTTCAGCATCAGGGAACGGTTGCTGTCGCCTGCCCACATGAGGAGAGACTTCCCCCAGGGAAGGAGTGAGGACATCACATGTTGTGTCTACACTATGACCTGTGTAATTCTGTACCGGTATGAGCCATGGATCCCATTTAACTTACGAAGTGCTCTCAATATAAGTTACACCAAAATGCTGTGAGTTTTAAATGTGCCACTGAACACAAATTGCATTGAATTGTAAGGAAATTATTTTTCACTTGGTACTCAATGTAAACGGGAGACCCAGGGCACCATATTTAAGACTGCACCTGTATCTTTGACACTTTAGCATTCTCTTTTCCTCCAGCCCTCCAGCCCTCTCGCTATTTCAGAGGTTTCCATGGAAAGCACTCCGGGCAATTTGGATTTACATTGGGGTTTTATTTACCTTTTTAATTGTGACTTCTGTGGCGAATCAGAAGTAAGACTCGAACCGGAGAACATGGTTCATCAAGAGGTCTTTATTTAAATCAAAATTAAAGAAAAATGCCTCACTAGCCCTATTGCTAAAATGTGTTCCCTTCTTAACAACTAAAAACTAAGGTGCTCATCAGGATGTCAAATAACTAATAATCAGTCCTCCGCCCTAACCTGTCCAACTAATTGGTCCTACCACTAGATGGAAAGGAAAACAAAAAATTGAGAGAAAATGTTTTCAGACTGGAGGTCATCAACACCTCCGAGCTGACCCTTTCTCCTGCAGACAATCTTTAAAATCAAATGTTTCATCCCAGGACACGGTTCCTGGCCTGGGTCACAGCAGTGGCTTTCAAAAGAAGAAATCATAAAGTTCAAAATTCAAGTCTGTAAAGTTCAAAATCCAAATCTGTCTCAGTTTGTCTGGTTACAAAGTCACTCAGTTTATAAAAGGTTTTCAAGTGTTCAAAAAGAATGACTAATTTCAAAAGAGGTTTCAATGCTTGGACCCCCAACAATGTTGTATTTTACGTTCCTTTTATGGATCTCTTGGCCATCAGTATTGGTATCAGTCCTCATATCCCTTGGGACACCTCGACCCTTATGTAAGCTATTCTGTCATGATCCCAGTGAGAGCACAAGGCACATGCATAAGGATACAAGGCACACCCTCCTATGTTAGTGTAGGAAGAGCATGGACATGCAGGGTGGCTGGCTGGTGGAGGCATTTATTAGGAGCTGCTTTGACCCACACCAGCATGGCTGCCAAGGTAGAAACTGCTGTGGAACTCAAGATGGCCCCTAGCAGACCCGAAGGCCTGACATCCCTGGTGGTCTAGTGTTACAGGGTGCGGCCTGAGTCTATAAAACCATGCACCAGACCACACCCTGTGCTTATGATATGATATGGTATGTATAACGCGACTATACACAAGTGTTTCAAGTGTTCGCGTTTCTTCTGCTACCTGCAAGAGCAGTGTAATACTTACCGCTCTTGTTTCCACGTGCACGGAGGCTGTAACTTACCAGTGCATGACCAAACTCATCTGCAGCCATACTTACCGAAGACTTCATCGTTCAAACTCTGTAACATCCTCAGTCTTGATACTTACTTGGAATCATTGCTGATCGTGGTCCGTGGCAATCGCAGCTCCTGAAACAGAGAAAATAACAGTAAGAGTCTGAAGTTTGATGACTGAGCTTTAGCTCTTCAGTGAATCAGTGGGGGAAGGAGTGGCTTGGGTGTTCATCATAGCCAGGTTATCCAGTGGGTCAATGCTTCGGAACAGTCCGGACTAGGCACTCCTGCAGGGCACCAGAGGTAAGCGTTACATATTCACAGGTTGTCTCATTCCTGAGCTCCTCTTGTCTTTTTCTGGCGGGGCTTGCAACCTTTCCTCCATATGGACTTTTCAATATGGTTCTCTTGACTGTCAGTGTTCTTAGCAATTATCTTGTTACTTTGGACACTTTGGTCCTTGTTCATGTAGTTCACGGGGTCACTAGGCCACTGGGTCCTCTCTGTGGTCCTGCCTCCAGGCTGACCTCATTCCACGCTCCAGTGTCAGTGACCACTCTGCGCGTCTCTTCCCCTGCCGTTCAGCTCTGTGTCAGGGAGTCTTCTCCTCCAACTAAGGTATTTGTATAGCAGTCTCTGCAACGAGAGACAACATATAGTTGATTATATGGTATTGAGTCTGTGGAGGGTTCAGCAGTAGTGTCAGTCAAAAAAAAGACCTTATGACCATTACAGTATCGTTGACCCCACCATATAGGTGGATAATACAGTCTTTATGGGAGATATCACTCTACCATGTCACTCTGAATGAGGTCCCACTTGCAAAAACCCCTAGGGGAGCGGGTTTGCAGAGCAGGCTCACCTCTTTAGCCTCAATGGGGGTGGTTCACCCTTGGGGAAATGGGACACATTTCGCAGATTCGTCACACTTCTCATTTGGCAAAAAACTGCTTGTACCCTCTCTAGCAAACTTCTTGCTCTGCTGGCTGCTGGGAACACAGGTCTATTCATCTCTCCAGTCTGCCTTCGAATCATTCTTCAGGTCTCGGTTCTCCCCAGCACTCTCTCTCCAGTTGTATCCAGAACATCTTCAATGTTCATCTCACCATATTAATTGATGCCCTATTCTGTCTGCATGCTATTACATATCTTTTGACTCCTCCTCTGAGCCTGTGAAAGAGGTGTGGCTTCCCCAGTCCCATGATCTAGAAAGGAGGGGTGAAACTCACTCCTAACCTATATAGAGGCATTTCTTTTTTTTAACTTTGAAATTAAATGTGCTAGCTTAACAAAATATAGATCACATGATCTATATTTTCAGAGAAAAGTGGTTTTCCTAATGATCGCCTAATGTTTCCATGACACCCCATATGGATTGCATATGTGCTGAAAAGTCATTTTCTCTATTTACGATTTAGAACTGGTCCCATGTTGATTGACCCTTGCATCACAGAGATATAACTTTTCTAATGATTACATTTTTAGTTTAAAATCCCATCCATTTGCTTTGTATTCAGGAATGAAAATTAAGAAATGCTGACTTTGGTCTGCATATAGCTCTGGCGATAAATCCGTTTTGCATTCCATTCTGATATGAAAACCTGTCAATGCAAGGTTTCTTTTGCTTTTATTCATGGAGATCAGTAGGCTCTCTCTTGTGACCTCCCGAGTTAATGGGTTTTATGAGAGGCCTATGCTTGATATATGTGATAGGTCTCTTTGAAGCTCACATGCCTGACCATCTGGCAGTCTCATTACTCACATAGTCTTCTGATCCAGCTTAAACGTATGAATTCAATATTGCTGTTTGCCCTCATATCTTGTGACTGTTTTCCTGAACTGGGGTTAGGCTTTAGAAAGGTACCTTTTTAGACAGTTTCACGTTACCCCAAGCTACAACAGCAATGTGCTCAGGCCTGTCCACTTTGAGTTTTACATACTAGATAATATAATTCAGAGTGAAGTGAATGCTTGGCAGAATAAAATTCACACGTGCATCTTTTCATTTATCATTGCATTTTCCTTTAAGTTCACAATTGAAAGGATAATAACACATTTAAAATTACAGATACATTTTCTTCTTAAGCTTCAAGGCTGCAAACATAAGTGTTCTTTTACCTGGCCTGAGTTCTCCTGCTGATGAGCACATGCTTGGGCCACAATATAGTTCGGGAGGTGCAAATTATCTATGATCATAACATGTTCCTCATGCAATCATTACTGCATTAAATCCCTCTGCTCAGGGCAGCTTGTAATCGGAGGGGTGAAACATTGCAGCATTAAGACTTTTCCAGACCTCAAATGCGTCAGTTAATTCCTCCTCTCTTACCTGCATAGACCCAGCCAATGCTTTTGTCTCCGCTAGGTACCAGCACTCAAATTCTTTGTGCCACTGATTATATTGGGGTCCCTGACTGTTTTCCATGACATGGCTATACATCTCTTCAGCAGGACACATGCCAAGTCCATGAACTTAGTTATGTGTCCATTGAACTGGGGTATGCTCCCAAGAGACATTCTAGTGGGTTCCATTCAAACCTAACAATTCCAGCCTTCTTGCAAGCCTGTTCAATACTAAACCAGAATGTCTGTGCTTGATTACATTTCCAACGCACGTGCATCAGGTCGGCCCCATCTACACCACAACAAGGACAAATTGGGGTCATCTCCGAATTAAATTTAGCCACTTTTCTAGGGGCCATATATGTACGGTGTAATACATTAAGCTGAACAAGATTTAACCGAGCATTCCGGGACACCTGTTTAACAAACATGAACGCCTGCTCCCATTGTGACTCTGTGATCTGCGACCCCATGTCGTCCTCCCATTTACTTTTCAGTCGCTCATTCCTTGCACCAACCACTCCCAACAGGCATCCATAAATCCGGGATGTCGGTCTCCAACCATCCTCCAGGCCATACACTAGGGTTAATAATGTCTCCTCTGCCGGCTCAGCGGGCCACTCCAACCATTTCCTGTGAGTCACCTTTGCCATCCTCATGTACCTTAGGAATTGGCCTCCAGGCAGTCCTTCATTCTGCATCAAGCATTCCAGTTCTCAAAATGTTCCATTCTCGAACATATCCCCCCAATGTGCCAAATGTCTTCCACAGTGTGGCCTCCTTTAGTTCTGTCAAACCTGTGCATGTATCTGCTATAATGGGGACATTTCGGGAATACAGGTGTGATAGATGTGTCTGCTTCAGCATCCTTACCCATATCTGTCTGCCCAGATCTACTAGTAGGCTTTGCAAGCCTGTGCAGCATCTAGGGAACCACAGCACTTCCATGAGTCTAGCCGGTTTCATCATCAACCGCAGCAGGTTAGTTTCACTGGTGACTTCGTCAGACAGCCACATAGTCACGTATCGCAACTGGGCAGCCAGATAATACAATTCCAAGTTTAGGAGCTGCATTCCACCATCGCTGTATGGCAAATGATGCATTTTGAGCGCTATTCTATTGCGTCCCCCCCATAGAAAGTCTCTAATTATTGTCTCGAGGCCTCGGAAGAATCTCGACTTTATGTAATAATGCACATTCGTGAAGGCCTACACTAATCTCGAGAGAATGATCATCTTGGTCAGCGAGACCCTTCCCAAAAGTGAGAGTAGCAGGCGTGACCAAAATTTCATGGACTTTCTAATCCCGGCCACCGTCCGGATTGTGTTGTGCATGTGTGTGTCCTGGGGCATGTGTGTTATCTGAACACCAAAATATTTAAAAGTGGACTTTTCCCATGTCAGCCCCAAGTCTGGTAGGTCTGTCTTGGCTCCCTGCCTAAGCCCCGCCAGAGGGAAAAGGCACTATTTCTGCCTACTGAACATGATGCCTGATAATTTTTCAAAGTCATCTAGCACATCTAGAATAATAGGGAGGTTGTGTGCCGGTTTGCTTAAATATAGCAGTACATCGTCGGCATATAGCGACATGAGATGTCTATGTCCTGCCACTTCTACCCCCGCTTCCAGATATTCCTGCTGTAGATATACTGCCAAGGGTTCTAGCGCCAGTATGTACAACATCGAGAGAGCATACGTCCTGATGGATGAGCTGCATATCAACGCTCACTGCATCGATTTTACCTTCTAGTGATGGTCGCAGGTCCGCAATAGTTGATAGCACGCTGGTTTCTTGGGGTTCCACTTGTGGCAGATGAGCTACGTGTTGTAGCAAATATGCTAGGGGAGCAGTGTCCCATGTCTTTGCCTGTACAGTGAAGAAATCCATAATCAAGCCTTTTTATTTGCTTTTAGTGGATGACATTGCCGGTGTGCTCCAATGCCTTTACCATGGACGTCATTAAGGGGTCGCAATCATGACCCCTGAGGTCTCCCTTGCTACCCCTTTGGTCTCCCTTGCTACCCCTGAAAAACATACATATATATATTTTAATTGAGGCTCATTGGCTGTGGCCGGCAGCATGTGGCTCTTTGTTTCTGGAGTGGCTTGTTTTCTGATAGCTATAGCCGGTAAGATAGCTCAGTGGGTTGAGCACTGGCTGCTGCAATGTCTGTGTGATCTGCAGGTTGCAGGTTCGACTCCCAGCAAGGTCAACTCAGCTTTTCATCATGCTGAGGTAGATAAATGAGTACCAACACAGGTTGGGTGCTATTGTATGTATATTTGTTCTACAAGAAGAGCTTAAGCGTAAGTGCTATATAATAACAGATCATTATCATTTGGCCTTGGACGTCTGCTTGCATTCACAGTGATTTGGTAATATGGACCTATACGCACTGATATTAACAATACTTATGGTGATCCATTCTTGTATGAAATGTATATCACTTTACAGTGATATCGTAACCATATTTTTCATAGTGTACTTAGAAACAATGCTATGTGATGCCACTTCCTGTTTTGTCGAGGGGTGAAAGGTTGTGTTCCATCGCTTCCCATGATGTCACTTTTGGGGCGGGGTGAAATGGCATCACTTCCTGTGATGTCATCAGAGGTCAAGGGTCGTGTGATGTGACTTCCACTACCCCTGGCATTTTGGTGAAATGACGTCCCTACCCTTTACCAGTCCTATCAAGCAGTGAGTTAGTGGTGCGCAGCAGCAGAGAGCCCCACAAGGTGGTACAGGCAGTAGGTGCCCATAAAAGTGAAAGGTCTTGGTGTTTCCGCAAGGAGAGAAATGTGGCCTTGGGACGTAGCCCAGTAATTATATTGTGCATAGCAAAGGATTTCAAGTGTAACGTGCAGTTTTTTTGCACCTTATTGCCTGGGCAGTAGCAAGCCCTGATGTATTATCAGCCCCAGTGCTCCAGCACCCATTGCCAGCCTTATCCCCTAAGGTCAAACAAAACTGCAATTATCCATGGATAAGTGCATACCCTCCTATTATTAATTTGTGCAATTTATGCGTAAGAACGCTGCATAATCCCTTCCAGGACAGCAACCCTATTTAAAGGGTATATGTTTTAGACACAAGACAGCATGTCAGAATTCATTTATTTTGAGTTTATTTGATCATATTTTAATCATAAAAAACATTTACAAGAGAACATATCAAATACATTAATAACACATCTATAAAAACCAGTTGTCAAGAACACACATTTTATCACACCAACAAAAAAAGCTTACATCTCACATATCATTCCTGACATACTCTTTCATCCCCATACATACAAAAAAACACCACTCGTACTTGTGCAAAAAAACGCAATCCTGATAATTTTGTTCTGTAGCTCAGAACATCCCATCCATTCGGGTTAGTATCTTAATTGCTCAAAAAGTGCCTAATTAACAATATTTTAAAAGTAAAAAACTAGGTAAATGTTCCAAAGTGGTTACTCATGGACACATATTGATTCCCATAGTTTGTCTGTGTAGACCAAAGTTAAAGCCAACTCTGGGAGGAGTAGGCTCTATTTTGTTGTCGACTCGAGTTTCGGGCTGCCAGAACGGTCTGTACAATTTCCGTCTGGTGCCTCATGAGGACATAAACATTACAAACAAGAACACAATTTAAAACAGAATTCAAGTTGATGTGAATTGAATTTTTGTTCAATTTTCAAAAGCTAGTTTCTTTTGCTTCACAAGATGTCGAATTACAGTGGACCAAAGTATGTCTCTCGGAAAGCCGCTTCTACCAATGACCAAGGGCAAAAGAAAAGAGAGACAAAGAGAGAGAGAGAGAGAAAACAGAGTTTACAATCCTTCTCTATAGCTTCGATGTAGGGGGTCATTGTGAACTGGCCCTCCCTCATAGCCATAGGTACTGCAGCCATCCAATGCGGCCAGGCACTCCAACAGTTCTTCTACGTGTCTCTGCTGGCTCGCCTACTATTGGAGAGCCGGCCCGGTTGCCATTTTGGGTCTGTGTGTGCTTGGCCACGGCATGCTCTTCCCGGCTCCTGCTCAGCCAGGGAATAGCGAGAAAAGCAGCCAGAATACTGTATTATGCCAGAATCAGGATCATTTATCAGAATCGCGGTGGGAGTTCAGGCAGAGCATGTGTTCACTGCATGAGCCTAGGCCACGCCCCTTTTCTCCAACATCATAAACATATTTTAAATATGCCTAAGAATTATTAGCAAAAGGTCTAAACCTAGATAAACCATAGACAAAGTGAGCCAATAGAATGCTGAACATACATGCAATAAGCACCCACTGCTATGGGTGCTACAAACTGAGCAAAATGTTATTTCTGCAAATTGCATTCAGAACCAAGAGTGTCAAACACAACACGCATATGGCTGTCAACAGCCAATCCAGATTTCATAAATGGTGGACTAAAATGATTAGTTCTACTGGTGGTGAGCATGGATCTGTCTTTAGAAAAGGATGTGGCCATTGGCTTTGCAACCACTGAGGCATTAACACAAATACTTCCTGAAAAGGTCTTGAGTCTCTAGGATCCAGATTACAGATTTCATGAATGATTCAAACTGACAGGGTAATATTTGTGGCAATGTCTTCAAAGTGTAGAGTGGTTTGAGATAGTATCAAGACACTCCTCTTCTCTTCAAGGAGTGGCTCCTGCCTAACACCTAGTCCTATAAACCGTCCGCTCCCCACCATACCTGAGACTGGGTGATCTGATCCCCCCTGTTTCCTCCTCTGGTTATTTGTAGAATTATTGCTGACAATTGCCCTCCCTCCCCTGTTGTTAGATCCCCACTCCCTTGTTTCTCTGCTCCCTAACCTTGTTCTTCCCACTATGATTGTAAAGTGCAATGGTCACAGCAAAGGCAGTAGCCAGGAGGATGTCCCCATGCCCATCGTCTTGCTCTGTTAGCTCTGACTGGGAGTTTTCTTGCTGATGCCATCCTTGGGAGTGGAGCTTAAATTATATCAAAAGTATATCAGAAGTACATTTTAAGTATGCCCCCAGTCTTAGGAAATATGCCTGTTGGATCTTTATTGTATGCGGATGATATGGCTTTGCTTGATTTAACTCCCGGTGGACTGCAGCAAAGTATTTGTAAAAGCAACGGAAATATCGAGGCTGAGTACCACAAAAGGAAATACACCAAACACGGGCTATAAAGATTCACAGATCTTTTATTCTACTGTACAGTTACAAAGAAACAGCATTTCAGATAGCTATCTGGCTCTCAATACATCACAATGAGTACCAGCCCTTCAGAGTAAGGAGTGAGAGTGCTGGACATCTAAACATTTGCATATTTATACATTTCAGTAATAATGTCCAGCCCCTCTACAGGTTATTAATATGTGGTCTAGCGTTCGTGCCGAGTTCACTTATGGCTCATACAATAATATGCACACGGATTACATAGATTTTCATCTCAAATAAGTTACAATGGCAAAGTGTATTCCTGGATTTAGCAGTAAGCCTTAGCACATATCCCTTCACAATACAGTTCTGCCAGTGTCCACGCTCGACATTTACATTATATTGTCCTCGATGTGTGTTCGTGGATGAGGCTTGTTAGTGCAGACAATCCTTAGACCACAGGTCATGCTTGGGACAAGGTCTCATTACCTAGTCTAAACATTCTGCCCTCGGACAGTCTAACCATTAACGGGAAGGCTCGGTTACAAGTTGGAAACACAGTCCACCATTTTAGAACACAGAATCACATATGAACAGAAATCAAAATGGCGGATGATCCTAAAATGGCAGCAAAGTCGATCTAAAATCGGAACTTTGCAAGGTGGTTTTCTTCGCAGAGCGACTAGGCTTCGGCCAATATATATTAGAAGGAGGCACAATATGATTTCCCATTTAACAAACCTTCCTTTTGGCCTAAGCCAAGCACTAATCTACTTTTAGTTACTTTACAAGTAACTCCACGTCTCAATGGCCATACACCCTGAATCACAATCTTCAGAGATATCGATCGCCATGAGGTCTATGACAGAAATTTCCTTCAACACAAATTCATTGGTCATTCTTTCTGGTGCGCGTACCCTTTGTCCTAATGTTCCCATAGTCTGTGCACAACATCCTCCTAACACTGAACATATGACAGGAAGATATTGTATACAGCAACAGCAGAACAACAGAATATGCAGAATAATCAATAAGACTGAGAGTAGTTTACATCCCCAAGATCGTAAGAAGTCCCAGAACCAAGCACTAAAATCCCAATTTCCCTCGGGAACATGCACTTCTGAACTAAGGACGTGCAGATTTTGTATAGCCTTAATGATGGCTGGGTAGGAATCCGGTGCGAAAACTCATCAAGCGGACCCCACTAATTTACATACTCCACCATGCTCAGCAAGGATGACGTCTAATGCCATCCAGTTGGGTAGGGCCACTAACCTTTTCGCTTTCTGTTCTAAAGTCATGTTATAGAGTATGTCAGTGGTCCTGTTGATGGTCCTCTCCACTACTCTTGCTAGTCTTCTGATATCCTCAGAGTTTAATATTTGTCCCCAAAAAGGTACAAAAGATTTCGCTACGTCACCCAGAACTTGTGATGAAGTATCGCCATTCTCATCCCGCCTTGGACAAGCTTTAGAGATTTCTATGGTGCTTGTCATGAATACCCCTGGTAACAGAATTCCTAAATAACAGGTTCCCTGCCAATCCCTAGGTAGCCATGGTAAAGCTTCATTACCGCAAACGAAGTAGACAGGTTCGCCTACATACAAAGGTCTGTCCTCACTGGTCAAGTTTGCAAAGTTGGTGCAACCCTTGAAATCACCCATTGACTGAGTATCATTCCTCTGTATGCAAAAAGAAACTGAACCGGGACTATGGTTAATAGTGTAGGAAGGTGGTGTGGCATCCCTATTGCCTATAGGAGCCATCTTGAAAGAGATCAGAGATTGAAAAGGTCGGGACAGTCTATCAGAAGGCCTAATAGAAGCAACATTAAGCTTGCTCCTATTCACAAAAAGTGAGCATCCCAGGGGCGTTAGAAGTCGTTCTTCAAATTCATTCAAATTTGTTCCATCAACGTTTCCCGAGATGCTATCGTTCTATCGGCCAAAGAATAGTGTCCTTAAAGAAGCATAACATGCAGTAGTCAGAGGCAAAGGATGAATATACCAGCCCAACCCCTTGTCTCCATGTTGCGGCAAATGAGAGCAGACCCAGCAATTAGACCTGTTCAAAATGGCGTGTGTTGCATTCATGATAAGCAGTAAAGTATTATTGTGGTAACTCTGTCTGTGCTGAGAGTCTCTAGGAGATAGAGTGTGCAGATGCATGAAAGGTGTAGATACAGTAGGTACATTTTCAGTGTGCAAAAGAGTTTCAAGAGGATGTACTTCTTCCATGCACCAAAATCTCAAAGCAATTACTATTGTGAAACCGGTTAACATGATTACAAGAAAACAATACGTATTCGATTGTCCATTGTCTCGATCTGCCACACAGTCACTTATTTGTTCCGTGCGAGTGAGAACGATAACAGGCATTGTTCCTTCAGATCGAAAAGCGCCAGAGTTCATTTGCTGGCGATCTCCTGATCGCACGTTTTTTAGTCCTTCCCTATCCCTAGCCAACAGCTTTTCTCTGTATGCAAAAGACAGGGCCAAAAGACAAGCCCTATGATGGATTTCCCATTGGCACAGCTGAACCGTGCAGTAAGTCTAGCTCCGTGGAGGCAGATTGTACCTTGTGACTCCTGGTACGGTGTGATCTGCGAACAACGTGTCGTTGCTTCCTGATGGAAGTGTTGGATTCACAACAGAACCTGACAGTGGTGAAAAAGGATCTGTAGGAGAGTGTGGAGATGAAGTGGCTGTTTCCCCAGGCCCCACAGGCTCAGGGAGTGTCTCCGAAGCACTCTCAGTACTGCTCAATGCTGTGTGATCGTTGGAAGCAGCACAGGTAAGATGTTCTGTATCTTTAGTATCGTGTGGCAAAGGGAAGGGAATTCTCTTGACATGCGACACATGGATCCAGTGCTTTTGTCCAGTCACTCGTACAGCGGTCTGTGTGGCCAGGAGGACCTGATGAGGGCCCGTCCAACGCGGTACGAGACAGGATGCTCTTTCAAATGCTTTTACAAGCACCCAGCTACCAGGTCGGATACTGTGACCTGGCCCCTCGTATTTGACTGGAAGGGCTTCTCGCACCTGTTGATGAATCAAATACAGATTTTTAGTTAACCGGTCACAGTAGTCAGAAAGAAGTACATGTTCAATATCCCTCAGGGCCTTAGGCTTGGGCAAATTCCAAATGTTAGCTGGCCTACCCATAACCACTTCAAAAGGGGAGAGCCCAGTCCTAATCTGTGGGGTTGTTCTCATCGACAGTAACACGATCGGTAAGGCGCCCGGCCATTTCAATTTGGTGCCGGCACACGTCTTAACAAGCTTGTTCTTCAAAATTCCATTGTGTCTCTCTACCAATCCAGCACTTTGAGCATGTCTAGCCGAATGGAACTGTTTATCAATCTGTAATCCCGCGCATATCTGCAAAATTACAGCAGTGATAAAATGTGGACCATTATCCGACTGATAACCCTTGGCAAACCAAACCTAGGAAAATATTCCTTAAGCATGGTTTTCGCCGTTGTCATTGCTGTGGCATCTTTAACAGGGAAGGCTTCAACCCATTTACTAAAGGCGCAAATAATAACCAGTACATATTTAAAGTTATTACAACGCTCCATTTCAATAAAGTGGATGACTTCAAAGGGGACAGCAGGTGGACCAAAACTACCCCTTGGTGTTGATGTACCCTTTCCCATATTGTGTTGTAGACAGATCATGCAACTTTGGACAAAACGCTCAGCTGTTTTCGAGATCTTATCATTCACCCAGACATTTTCTAACATTTTGGAAACCTTCCTTGCACAGATGTGGGTGGGCCCATGAGCCATTGCGACCATCATAGTAATATATGCATCTGGCAGCAACCATTTTCCCTCTAACTTATCCACCCAACACCCGTCATCATCCAACCTCGCCAAACCCTCAGCCCATTGTTTTGTTTCTTCTAATGTGGCATCGGCCTTGATATTCTTCACAGATTCAATACCCTCCTCCATAGTACAAACATTTGTGGCTTCCCTTGCAGTGTACATTTCTGAATAGAGATCAGTGGCAGTTTGTTTGGCTATCTGGTCAGCGAAAGCGTTCCCTTTTCCTACATCATTTATGATTTTCTGATGCGCTGCACATTTCATGATCACTAACTGAGTGGGGAGTGCAAGCGCTGAAAGTAACCGTACTATCAAGGAGCCATATTGGATCTTTGTTCCATGTGAGGTCAAGAAACCTTGTTCTGCCCAAAGTTTACCGAAGTTGTGAACTACCCCAAAAACATACTGACTATCAGTATATACGTTTACTCTAAGCCCTTCGGAAAGTTCACAAGCTCAAGTCAATGCAATCATTTCTGCAGCCTGCGCGGAATTATGCGTGATTCTCTTGGTTTCCACAATCGTGCTTAATGTGGTGATGGCATAAGTAGCCGTGGATGTACCATCCGGAAGTTTGAAACAGGAGCCATCACAAAACAGCTCCCCTTGTGGGTTGTTCAAAGGAATATCTTTCAGGTCTATCCTGCCTTTAGTCTCTTGCTCTGTGGTGTAAAGGCAATCATGTGACATTTCATCACTGCAAGCAGTATCTTGCAGGAAAGGTAATAGTTCAGCCGGATTCAATACACAACACCTCTGAATTTTAATGTGCGGTGTGAACAAGATCAATTCGTATCTAGTTAATCGTGCGGAGGTGAGGTGTTGCGTTTGTGTTCTGTTTAATACAACATCTACAAAGTGAGGTACCATCAGGGTTAAAGCATGGCCTAGGACCATACCCTCGCTCTGTTTTACAGACGCAGCAGCAGCAGCGACAGCTCTCAAACATCTTGGCAAAGCGCATGCAACAGGATCAAGGGCGGAAGAAAAGTAGCCACATGGCCTATTGTTCCCTCCATGTTCCTGCGTTAATACTGCCAAAGCACATCCATCACGTTCATGCACATACAACTCGAAGGCCTTTTCATAATTTTGTGTGCCCAAAACTGGTGCTGAACACAGTGCAGTCTTAAGCAGATCAAACGCTTTCTGGTGTTCCAAGTTCCACGCAATGGCAAAGAAATGCCCTTCTTTGTCAAAGCCAACATTGGTTTAATCACTAGCAAATAATTGGGGATCCACTGCCTAAAGTAAGAAGCCATTCCTATCAAGGCTCTGACTTCCTTCTGTGTATTTGGGACAGACACGCTAGAAATGATTTTGATCCGTTCAGGCGTCAATCTTCTTCCCTCCTTTGACAGGAGATAGCCTAAATAGGCGACCTCCTGTCGACAATATTGAAACTTTTTGAGTGAAGCTTTGTGTCCATGTTTTGCTAGGTGAATAAGCAACAACACGGTGCCCTCCTTACAGGCACTTTCTGAGTCAGCGGCTAAAAGAAGATCGTCTACATACTGAAGTAATGTACAAGTGGTTGGCAACTTGAGTGTATCAAGCTGCTCTTTCAAAGCCCTAGTATAAATGCTCAGACTTTCCGTGTACCCCTGTGGCGCACGGGTGAATGTAAATGAGCATCCCCCTAAGGTGAACGCGAATAGGTATCTGCTATCCTTGTGTGTAGGAATGCTAAAGAAAGCATTCTTAAGATCTACAACACTAAAGTGAGTAGCAGAAGCTGGGATCATGGTTAGTATCATTGTCACATCAGGCACAATAGGAAATTGTGGAGCAACAATCTTATTGATAGCGCGTAAGTCAATGATAAAACAAAAAGGAATTGCATTATCGCCTTTCTTATACACAGGCAAAATCGGACTATTGCACAAACTACCTGTAATTTCCTCAATTACCCCACGATGTACAAAATCGGAGACTATGCACTTCAAAGCTTGCTCACCATCAACCGAAACCTTATACTGAGGAATACGTGGCAATTTTACTCTGTGTTTCAAAATGGTTTTAAAAGGCTCAATTTGTAGAACACTGACATCATTGTCATCAATTGCCCATAAACACTCCGGAACATCACTAAATTCTGGCGGCAAAGGTCTAGTCAGAAACTGAGAGACACAAAGTTGCTGTGGTGAAATCGTCAAACACACTCCATCCGAAGAACAATGAATTACCGCATTTAATTATTTCAACAGATTCAACGCCAACACATTCTCTCCACAGTTCGTTGTCAAAAGAAACGGACAGTGGTCCATGAATGGACCTAGTGTAATCGGTACGGCGAAGAAACCAGACAAACTACTGGTGTACCAGAAAACCCTACAGAAATATTGGTTTGCCCTGACAGTGGAATGTTTGGAACCCGTGAATGGTCAATGGAACACTTCTGTGCTCCTGTATCTATCAAGAATAGATGTTTCCTATTTCCCACTATCATTTCAACGTATGGACCTTTCTGATTAACGGGAATAGGCGTCGGTTCCAAACCCTGCTTCGGGCAATCCTAGCGAAACAATATGTTATCAAAAGGAACGTCTTCAGAGAGATATCCAGTAGAAGGATGATCAAAAATGTTTCTATTATCCAAAATCGGAGACTGATTATCCTGTGAAAAAGGTTGTGAATTCTGAGAAAACTGACTTCCACCAGGACCCCCAGCCCCAGGGCGGCCTCTGGATCATCTACCCATGGTACCAAATGTGTTATTCGACCTCTGCTGGAGGGTCGGGCATTGTGCATGCCAATGACCCTTTTGTCTGCAATACGCACATTGGTTCGTGTGTACAGGACCCAACGGCACATTACCCTGTGGAGCATACTGTCCCCTAAATTGTGAATTACACCCTCTAGGGCCTCATAGTACTGAGCCATGTGCAACACTTCGGACTGAGACTTAGCTTGCCAAGTGCTCTCAGAAGTCATAATTTGCGACTGGATGTCAGGCAATAATCCACGCACAAATTTGCCTACAAATAGTCATTTTCCAAACTCTGTGCTCAAATCTTGTCCACTGAAATTTGAAAACACTTGTTCAAACCGATTAAAGAATTCGGTAGCACCCTCAGACTTCCCTTGGACAAAAGCAGTAAGTTTGTCCCAAATAATCCTTCTCTCAGGAATTATGGCTTTTTAGTTTCATCACTATTCTATCAAGCAAAGTCAGTATTACATGTGGCGGTCTCTCGCCAGCTGGTCTATCTCTATCTTGTCTAACTATATTATCCCATGTGTTCCCTAATCCTGGTACTTCACCTACTGTCCTAATCTGTTTCCACAAATCAATAGGTAGGCGCATGGGAAATAACAAATCTACATCACTCAGAGTAAATACTGACGACGGCAAGACAGATTCTATCTCTTTTTAGAACCCTGTCGGATTCCTTCTAATATCAGGGATGGATTGTTTGATGGTGTTCACTTCCTGTCTTGAGAACGGAACGTGAACAAACTGCGATACATAATGAGCAGGAATGTCATAGGCAGCTGTGCCTGCTCCGGCATTAGCTGGTACCTCGACTTTTGGGACAAATGTCAGAGGAACCTCTCTCATAGGCAACTGAGGGATAGGAAACTCCGACATCTTACTGAACAACAGAGCTAAATCGAGCACTAAGGCATCTGAAGAAGTGTCAGACGAAATATCTCTCTTATAGATATTCAATCATTCTGCAGGACAACAAATCTTTCTTTTTATACATTCATCCTGCAGGTATTCTACCATAATCTGTATCACTTTCCTCTGCATTTCTGGCATATACTGACTATACGTGTGTCATATACTTCTACAGGAGATATCGACATGTCTGAAATCCATCTAATTGCATCTTTTGTGCAAATTCGTGTTTCCTCACTCATTGACTTACAAAGAGCAAGGAACCATTTTTGTACAAAAATAGCATTCAAACTATCACCATCAATTTCTTCATTCCGTAACCTTTCCAACTCCCTGCTATACTCAAAAACCCTCTCGACGTGCTCATATACTTTCTCCGCAGTATCTCTTGAATATGCTAAAACATTCAGATCCCTAAACCCTTGTGGGAGACCTACATCATCCAGTCTGTTCCATATTACACATAAATGAATTCCCAGTCCTTCGATAAAACGTTTTTCTCAGGAAAACTTTCTAGATTAGAGAGTGTGGCAAAAACATCAGATTGTTCACCCTTCTCCATGCACTGTCTAGCCCATGCAGTCAAATCACACTTTCTCTCTTTAGACACAGTATTGCAGGTTACAATCTTTGATTCCGCTCCCTTATCAACTACAAGCGAAACAGAATCACTCGGAAGAGGAAGAGTAGACAAATCTTGTACAATCGGTAAAAAGGGTGCTATCACTGGTGCAGAAGGCAAATCTACCAGACCCGTAACAGTAGGCAAAGGTGGAGGTGCAAGTGGAGGAGCAACAATAGGAGGAAGAACAATACCTGGAGGAAGAGGAACAATAGGAGGAGCGATAAGAGGAGCAGGAATTACTACGGGAGGAAGAACGACAGCAGGAATAGGTACATACAGAGGTGGCGCAGCGGCACCAGGCCTTCGTTAATTTAGAAGTTTGTCAATTAATTCATCAGACACATGGAAATCTTTAGACGGATATATTTTCTCGATACCAAGCTGAAAAGCCCTATCCATATTTCTAACTGACTCTGGCTGTTTACTTTGATCATACAACAACGCTTTTCAGGCGTTGGTCATATGACGGCGCACATGTTTCTCTCTAATTTTAAGTTGCTGCATAGCTTCTTTCTTCCAATTTTGTAATACATGAAATGCTGCAGGTCTAGCCTTTTTCTTTAACAATATAGACTCTAAATATTCTATACGAGGAATTTCAAAGCTACCATTGGTTGGCCACTGAAGTTCGGAAGCATGTCTAGTTTGTCTGTGCCAAATATCATTAAACACTATACTACCAATGCCATGCTTACAGTACATAGTACAAGCCGGCGACCCCTCCTGTTGTGTCGGCCAGCTGAATGACAAAGATTGTCTGTCACTGCGGAATAATGCCCTGAAGCAGGCAGACAATTTCTCAGGCATATCAGATTCCTGGTGTTACCTGGTCAATAATTGTACTTGCGAGAACAATGCGCCAAAACAAATTATCAGGATACTTAAGAATCGGGTCATGACTCATCTGATGAAAGGACTAAAGGAGGTCCAATCTGATAACTAAGGACAACAAAGGACCCACGTGGTTGGTGATTTTGGCAAAACTGCCCGCCTCGATATATGGCCCCTCGTCAAGATGCCGTCTCGGACCGCAAGCTCACCGTCCAGGGATCGGGACGTGCAGTACTGTTGAGGTATTGCGTCTCATCCAAGAAAGGGGTCCCCTTTTTCACCATCTGATCCCGGTCCGATACCCGCGTCAACACTTCAACGAGATGGCATCAATCTTGAGGGTCCCTATTCGGGCTCCATCTGTAAAAGCAACGGAAATATCGAGGCTGAGTACCACAAAAGGAAATACACCAAACACGGGCTATAAAGATTCACAGGTCTTTTATTCTACTGTACAGTTACAAAGAAACAGCATTTCAGATTGCTATCTGGCTCTCAATACATCACAATGAGTACCAGCTATTCAGAGTGAGGAGTGAGAGTGCTGGACATCTAAACATTTGCATATTTATACATTTCAGTAATAATGTCCAGCCCCTCTACAGGTTAATAAACTGTGGTCTAGAGTTCGTGCCAAGTTCACTTATGGCTCATACAATAATATGCACACAGATTACATAGGTTTGCATTTCAAATAAATTACAATGGCAAAGTGTATTCCTGGATTTAGCAGTAAGCCTTAGCACATATCCCTTCACAATGCAGTTCTGCCAGTGTCCACGCTCGACATTTACATTACATTGTCCTCGATGTTTGTTCGTGGATGAGGCTTGTTAGTGCAGACAATCCTTAGACCACACGTCATGCTTGGGACAGGGTCTCATTACCTAGTCTAAACATTCGGCCCTCGGACAGTCTAACCATTAACTAGGCTCAAAGGTCGGGAAGGCTCTGTTACAAGTTGGAAACACAGTCCACCATTTTAGAACACAGAATCACATATGAACAGTAAACAAAATGGCGGATGATCCTAAAATGGCGGCGAAGTCGATCTAAAATCGGAACTTTGCAACGCGGTTTTCTTCGCAGAGTGACTAGGCTTAGGCCAATACATATTAGAAGGAGGCACAATATGATTTCCCGTTTAACATATTCACTATGCAGATTACTATTTCAGAATCAACAATCTAAAGCCGAATAAAAATAAAATAAATATCATGGTTTCTGGGATAGGCAAAAACAATTACTCATGGTTTCTAAATGGTGTGAGAATTGACATTGTGAACATCTTTCGTTAGTTGGGATAATTGTTTGCAAACAATTGGAAACATATAGATATGGTAGCCGAGAAAGCCCAGATAAGAATGGGTGGGCTATTAAGAGTTTATTATAAGTTCAGAGGACGCATTTTAAATAAGTGTTTAAATGTTTATAAAATTAATGTGGGGACTGTGCTGCTACATGGGATCATGGTCTGGGGGGTACTCAAAATGCTCTAAACTTGGTGTTAGATAGAATACAATCTTTATTAAGTTGACAGGACTCCCGCTGGGCACTCCAAATAGTGTTCTACGCTTGTAATTGGGGTGCCAACATTTTAAACATAGACAACTATCAGACATTTTTATGAAGAATCAAATTAGAGAGATTGAGAACCCAATTTTCCAAAATGCATTAATGAAAATTGTACATTCTCCTGCACGCAATAGATATACCTGGTATGAGGGGGGCTTTACATTATTCATGAAGTGGTGATTTGTAGATTTGAATATATTGAAGCAAACTAATTATGTACATCTAAGATCTATTTTAAAGCAAAGAGCTTTATGCTTTGATCTCCAGGAAGACAGTAGAACTGCGTGCAACTTGGGATCCTTAAGGTTGTATTCCGCTCTACGGGTGAACATAGTGACAGGAGGTGAAGTGTGTAACATCATGTCCCATGATTGTCAGAGAATAGTTTTGATGACCCGCCTAAATGTGCTTCCTTTAAATGCTCATAATAATTGGGGCAGGGGAGAAAAGACCAAGGCCTGCTTTTGTGAGATGGCTGCCCAAGAGGAGCTGGGTCATTTTTTACTGATTTGTAATTGCTTTTTGGACATTCACAGAAAATTGCTGAAACCACACTTTATCTGGAATAACATCAGGTGTTATGGGGAGGCAATGGGGTATCATATGAATTGCAATAATGCAGATGTTACTTACAACTTGTATAAATGTGTCAGGGTTGCGTTAATTCATCGATTAGGATACATGACATTTTAGGTTTTCTACTAATTTTAGGTAGATTTAATAAATGTATCAAATGTATGGTCTGGAAAAGCATCTACACAAGGTTTTATTAATTGGTGATGGGTGATATTTGGAATTGTTTGTATTGTTAATGGGTGAGTCAGAACTGAATAGAAAATGAATTGAATTGAATTACATCATCAAATGAAAAAGTGATAACCTCTGTGTGTGCTGTATTATACAATTGTGGTATTCCTTTATGAAAAATAAACCAGATCACGCAGCTTGGTATAACTGATATGGCTTTTATAGTATATTCCAAAAAATAAGATACATTTCAAAAGAGTAGTTTCAATTGGTCTCACAAATATGACACACGTTCACTTTAAAAGAATTGAATGGCTGCCTTCAGGATTATTTAATCCTTTGGTTCACAAAATTAGCAAAGGCTCAATAGCTGGCCAAGCCCTCATTGATCTATTGATAATATTACAAAACAACTGGCCTATTAACAAAGGCTGACCTGCATAGCAAGAAAATCACTGTCCTTGCACAAACATCGGTGGCCTACTGACAAAAGTCCTGGCTCAAAAGGAAGGGCGTGGAGGCATACATTGTCCACCATCTCTCATGTAAGTATCAGCTAGGGACTGGCCTAACCCGATTTTGCAACTGCTCAGGGGTTTCTCTGAAAACAGGAGATTTTGATAAGATGATGTTAATTTTGTGATCTGGTCGAAATATCCAGTTTCAAGCTATCCTTAATTTGGTGGCATTATGATGTCTATAGGCTTCATTCTGAGTATGGAGGTAGCCATGCCGCTTTTAGCAGCATGGCTACCCCCATACTGGGTACCGGGTTCGGGTTCCCTGAATGGGGAAATACCGGGCCATTCTGACCTTGGAGGGCCCGGTATTTCTCCATTCAGGGAACCCTGACCCTGTATATCCCCATTCCGATTTCCATAGGGCTCAATGGGAATGGGGATGATGCTAACAACTGGCCCGTTAATGACAGGCCCGTTGTTAACATCCTGGTCTACTCGTGGGACCTGCTAAGGACGTCTGGTAAAACCAGGCGTCCTTAGCGGGTCCCGCGAGTGGACCTCATAATGGTGCGGTAGGGGGTTAACGGCACCGGCAGCTCTACCGGAGCCGTTAAACCCCTACCGCACTCCTCGCACTCCTCGCTGGCATGTCTCTTTTTGGCCAGAGATCCCATGCTGTGAATGGATGGGGCCTCGTTCCATGTGTTCTAACCGATCCCTACTGCTGCTGCATCGCACGGCTTATTTATAATCCTCTAGCGTGTTGAGTGTTCTAGCTTGGGGGCTCTGGTGCTCGGCTTAGCAGTGATTTTTACAATGTGTGACTGTTCTTTGTGGCCCAGCCGCCTCGCTGCCTGCTCCGCAGTCGCTTCCTGGTTTCCTTGTCCCCTCCCTCCTCTCTGCCTTCCCCCACTTCTCATTGGGCATTCGGCCCTGCATATGTGAATGCAGTAGGGCAGCCCCACTGTCCATTGCAGCCCCCAGCGGTTGAAGAACCCAGAGGCAAAGGACAGCTCCAGTGGAATCATTTCCAGATGGTGTCGGCCAGTGTCAGCCGCTGAAGCAAGATGCCTGCAGCCATAAACCCGCTGCGACCAATCAGGTAGGTGCGGTCGGGGGGGCAGCAATCACTGATCCCCACTAAACTGACCCACACCTCAAATTAGTCCTACGTCTCATACTGGACCACACATAAACATCTCAGTTAACTGTATTGTTAAGCCATCCCTCACATGTCCCTAGGAAAGTCGCACTTTTTTGCATTGTTGCATTTTTTCCCTCTTTTAGGAAAGTCGCATAGGCTGTGCTTAAAAACTAGGACATTTTTCCCTGTTTTAGGAAAGTCACTTCTGGGTGTTGTGCATTGCTGCTGTGTTTAAAAACGAGGCCTTTTTTCCTTTAGGATAGTTGCATCTGGGTGTTTTAAATTGCTGCTGTGTATGAAAACTAGGCATTTTGGAAAGTCGCATCTGTGTGTTTTGCATTGCTGCCGTGTTTTAAAACAAGGCATTTTCTCCTCTTTTAGGAAAGTCAAATCTGGGTGTTTTACAGTGCGCCCCCCCTCTGTCTTCCGCCCACCTTGCTCCTGCGTCCCCCTGTGGTTGCTTGTTCATTGCCTCCTCTGTGCCTCCTTCTGTTCGAACCCTCTCCTTATTGCCTCCTTTGGTGCCCGGCTCAGGACTGTGCTTCTTTCCTCGCTCACGCTCCATTCTTGCCTCCTCACACCCTCTATGGTGCTCTCAATCTCTCCTATCTCCTCAAACTGCTACTCTATCTCCTATATTTTCCCTCTCACTAAGTCTTATAGGACAATGTTCAAGAGGGATATCCTGGTCTCCAACCCTGAACTCCCTATTGCAGATACCCACATCAGCAATTCCTCCAGACAGACCCTAACTGACATCCTTTTTGTCGTTTCCTCTCCAGACCTATTGACCCCTCATATGGTCTCAGATCTCTCTCCTATCTCTTCCTCTCCCATTAATGATGGCACTCAATTGGAGGTCCTCTTGTCCTCCTTCCACTCCTTCAAGATCATTATTAATGTCTATCTGAATGGCACCGCCTAGGTCCCCGGCCCTCAGCCCAATCTCCTCCTTTTCGATAGGCGTCTCCCACTTCTTATCAACTTCCTTCCTTCTACCGCTATTCCTACTAGCACCTCCCTGGCTCCTCTGCCACCTCCTTCTTCCACCCCCTCTCTGGCTCCTTCTTCCTCCTCTCTGGCAACTATGCCACCTTCTGCTACCACCTCTGCCCACTCTTGGCACTTCTACCACTTTCGCTGGGTGTACCTCAAGCCTGTACTCACCCCGAAAGTCTTTCAAATGTGGCAACCTGCTCCACGTCGCTACTCTCAACTCTTGCTCTGTTATCCAACACTCCTCTGACATCTGCCACCTCCTTGAAGAGCTGGACAGGGATGTCCTCGCTCTCACCGAGTCATGGTTCATAGCCAGCTCTGTCATGCGTTTTGACACTCTCCTTCCTGATGGCTACAAGATCCTCTCTGAGCCCAGAACCAACCAACTGGGAGGTGGAGTAGCTCTGACCTTTACAGATTTGGTCCCTGCCTCTGTCATACCCATGCAGGCCTACTCTTCCTTTGAATGCCTGGTCGAGAGGCTCTCTATCTCTCCTGGCCTCTCCCTGACTGTGGGCACCATCTACAGGCCACCTGGCCAGGTTGCCCTCTTCCTCTAAGAGTGGGCTGACCTCTCCTCTTTTCTCCTTGCCTCTACCTCTCAACTTCACCTCCTCAGAGACCTCAACAGCCACCAAGATGCCTCTAATCCCTCCTCTGGGCTCTTTTGCAACCTCTGCGACACTCTTTCTCTCTCTCTCTCTCTCTCTCTCTCTCTCTCTCTTTCTCTCTCTCTCTCTCTCTCTCTCTCTCTCTCTGCATTCTACCCTCTGATCCGACACACTCTGCTGGACACACCTTGGATGTTCTCATCTCCTCAGATATCCCCCTCTCTAACCCTCTCACCACTCCTCTCTCTTGGACTGACCGCTTTCTGCTTTCCTCTCACCTGAAACTCTTTGTCCCTCCTGCAAAGCCCACCACAGAACTGCCACCTACCTTCTCGGTAATTCGGCCCATGAAGCGTTTGTCAGTGGATGCCTTTGTCTCTACTTTCTCTGCTCTTCCTACTCCTGCAGCTGAGCCAAACTCTGACACAGCCCTCTCTAACCTGCATCTTTCTATCTCCTGCACTCTGAACACCCTTGCCACTGTCATGAGAATCTGTTTGAAGCCTACCTCCAAGTGCAACTATTGGTATGACTCTGACCTCACCACCATGTAATGCAAGTGCAGGGTGGCTGAGAGAAAGTTGAGGACTTTGGGTGCATCCTCTGAAAAACTGGCCTGCCACCTGCCCCAAAGGCAATACAGAGTCTCTGTCCTGTCCAAGAAGAGAGTCCACATCCAAGCCCATGCATCTGCAGCCGCTAACAAAGCAGCCAAATTAAAATCTGCAAGGAGCTGGCCAATCCTTCTGCAGTCTCCACCTCTTTTGTTCTTCTAGTCCCTCCCAGGTCCTCTGTAAGGCTCTGGCTTTTCACTTCACCATTAAAACTCAGGACATCCTGTCCTCGCTCTCCTCTTCCTCTCCCTCTGCTGCCCTTAGCCCCCCTCTGGCACCTCTCACTCTCCTCCTCCTTTCTCTTCTTTCTCTCTGACAACACCTGACAGTTTCTAGACAAGTCTGATCTATGAAAGTGACATCCAAACAGTTGCTCCCCTGCTCGTCCAGAACCATCAAGGACCACATTACACCCTCGCAACAGCCTTGGCCGATTTCTGCAATCACTCATCACTGGATCTTTCCCCTCTCTCCTCAAGCACTGCTTTGAGCACCCTGTCCTTAAAAAGTCTTCTGCCGATCCTACATGTCTGGCAAATTATCGCCCAATCTCTATCACTCCTTTCCTGGGCAAACTCTTGCAAAACCTGGTCATCTCTCAGCTTACTCTCCACACTGAATCTGTTGTTGTCTCCGTGACCATCAATTTGGCTTCAGAGCAGCTAGGGGCATGGAAACTGCTCTCCTGAACACCTGTGAAGGTCTGCCTTCCAATCTTGACTCCAGCCTACCTTTGGGCCTCATCCGCCTTGACCTTTCCTCTTTTTTTGATATGGTCAATCGTGCCATCCTGATTAATTGACTCTGTGAGAACCTGGGCATCACAGATCAGGCCCTGGAGTGGTGGACCTCCTTCCTCCTGGACTGATCCTCCCAGGTCCAACTTGGATCCTTTCTCTCCACCACCTCTCTCTCCACATTTGGTGTTCCCGGGGCTCTACCCTCTCACACTGGCTCTTCAATGTCTACTTGGCCCCTTTGGGCCTCCTGATCTCTACCTTCTCTAACTTTCAGTGTTATGTGGATGACACTCAGATCTCTTTCAGGCTTGTCTCATCCTCTTCTCCTCTGTCCCTCATTCCTGACTGTCTATCCACAATTCACCATTGGTTCCGCCTCCAAAGATCTCTGCCTTAATGCCAGTAAGACAGAGATCCTTCTTATTGGGATCCCTGCTCCCGCTTTCCCTCCCTCACTCTGGCCGCCCTCCTTGGGCCACTTCCTTCGCCTTCCTGTGAGGCAAGAAATCTTCGACTCCACCTCTCCTTCTCTCCTCACATCACGGAACTTGCCAAGAAGCCCCACTACCAGCTGCACCTCCTCAGAGGTATTTTACCTTTTCTCACTTTCCCCCAGAAGCTCACTGTCTCCAGAGCCTGGTTTTCTCTAGGCTGGGCTACTGTGACAGCCTCTTTCTCAATCTGCTGGCCTCTACTCTCCGCCCTCTACAACTAATTTAGAACAGGACTGCAACACATATCTTTGTCCTCGAGCCCAGGGACTGTATCTCTCCAGCCCTGAAATGTCTCCACTGGCTCCCAGTGGCTGCAAGTATCAAGTTCAAGACCGTCTGCATCGTCCACAAGGCTTTTTGGGCTGGAGCCCACACTACATCCAACTCTCTCTTCCAAAATACCTTCCTTCTCGAGCCCTGTGCTTAGCCACTTCCAACTCTCTGAGGATAAGACGCTTTTTCAGGCAGAGAGTGTGGGGTGGATCTCTCTCCTCTCCAGGTACCTCCCTCTGGAATGGCCTCCATGCCCCTCTCAAACTTGAGCCGACCACCTGAAGTTCCTGAAGCAACCTAAGACCCTCCTTTTCTCTTCTACCTTCTCTCTCTCTATCCCCTGCTGACCTACCTGTCTGCTGTGTCGACTGGTTGCTTGGCTACCCACAGAGTCTCACTGGGTACCAGGGTACTCCATAATCAGTCCCCCCTGCACTAGCTCCGGGCCTACCGCGCACTTAGGGTATGTAACTGTAACCCCTATGGTCCCCTGCCTCCTTGCACTTACCCAGAGCCACACTGCCCTGGCTGCACTAAATCAGAGCCTTCTGCCCTTATTGCACTTCCCCCTTCCCTCTCCCTGGCACTTCCCCCTCTCCCACCCCCCTGCACTCTTCATTGGCACACTTGCACAATCTGAATGACACAAGGCCTAGTAACCCGTGTGTCCTGTCCTCCCTGTCTTCTCTTCCTTGTCGTGCCTACTTGTGTACAGGCGCGATATGAATGACATGTCTTATCACATCATATCATACACTTTAAACTGTGTTCTCGACTTATTAATTAATGCAAATAGTCAATTGAGCAGCATTGAGACCTTTGATTTAAATGCCCTGAAAATGTTCACTACACCAGGTACTATTTTCATTGTCACAGAATCTGGCTTCTTAATTCTGCATGGAGACTAACCAAGGCTCTCCTTAGGAGCTCCCCATTGTCAAAGCGAAGTCGATGTTTAATTTGCTAGGCTTTCCGGCCGCAACGCCTGCCGATCGTACACACTGGTATGACTTCAACTGTAACTAATTATCTGGTGACTCGTGGTGCCTCTGTTTCAACAAATATTCAGTTTTCATGTTATTTTGAAATCTGTGTTTATGTAAGTGAGTATGTTTGCTGGTTGGTGGGTAACAGTACACATTCCTGCAGGATGGTCTGCTTCCAGCTTATTCCCGGAACGTTGACGTGTAACACGTGTCTACTAAATACATGGTCATAAAATACAATGACATGCTGGAAATCAGTCACCTTTTGGTGTCCGGCATGGAATGGAGGCACATACATACAATCACGCAGAGAAACTCGCACACACTCATTGACAGTCTCACACACACGTACATACTTTTTATTCCTTTTCAACTGTACTTTGCACACACTCATGGTATCTCCTGGCATGGAGGGGGGTCTGGAGCCATTTTGGGCCCGGATGATAGCTCATTTGCAAAGCGAGTGCCAGTCCCATGTTGCATTTAGCGCGTTATTAATCAATTCATACATTGTGGGTTGGGTGGGGATCAGGTCCCTCTTGGGATGTGCCAAAACGACTTCTGTTCTGCAGGAAGGAGTACAAGCATGAGTAGTGGATGAAGTGCCTACTCAGCCCCACATTACTAAGATGTGCCTTTTTTACTGCAAATCCAGGCGATTCTACTTGCACCCCCTCTTAAGGGAAGGAGCACTTGTTTATTTGCTGCTGCCTGTAGTGTGCACTTTCTATTGTGTAGCAAGTTTCCTATGCAATGTATCTCGTTATGTATCCGAGATGAGAGAATTGCTGTGCTGCATACTTAACGGTTCAATATTCTATGCCATTCAAGATCTGACATTTTAAGCTCAGTAGTTTACTCCTTGCGTTTTAAATGTTTATTATATCATGCACA
Source organism: Ambystoma mexicanum (assembly GCF_040938575.1). Classification (NCBI taxonomy): domain Eukaryota; kingdom Metazoa; phylum Chordata; class Amphibia; order Caudata; family Ambystomatidae; genus Ambystoma; species Ambystoma mexicanum. The sequence continues at coordinate 776,036,249 of NC_090937.1, forward strand.
CGTTTTTCTTTTTAACGAGGAATGCTTTTTTGTTTTGTGATGTGTACATAGAATTCAAGTTCTTATGTGGTGTTTTTGTTTCTATACTTCATGGAACCTGTCCCCGAAATGCAATTGAATTTAATTGAATCAGCGTAAACAGATTTCTTGAGGATAATTGTGCAAGAACTTGTTGGACAATGTGCCACACCTCCCATAATAGCAAGGCACCGCCGCCTTAATGAATGCGTTTGCAAACGAAAACAAAAAAAGCTGCTATATCACAAAGCGCGATAAAATAAGCGATATGGTAAAAGTTGTGGTGTCATAAAATATACCGTATGGTGTTATTTGCTGTTCTAAAAATCCCCTTTAATTGTCAGCAATGATTCGCGGGGCCCCCACACCTGTTAGAAAACAAATCATATCGTTCTCGCTTCTTGCCAGACAGTGTCACTGTTGTGCCATGAATCGCCTGCCATGGTTCACTTCAGTTCTTCTAAGAGGGACCTGCTTCACTGGCCAGGTAGAGACGCTTATCCAGAGGACAGGGCTGAGAAGCACGAATGTGATAATGTACTGATATGACAAATGTCGGGAAAAAAACACCCGCCTAGTGCATGTTCATGGAAACTCACATAGAATAACCCGAAACTGTCACACGGGCAGTGCCGGCTGAAGATGTGTCAGGGCTGGTGGGGGCCCATATCAAAATGATGTGTGGGGGCCACCCTTGCCTTGTACCTGGGAACAACAGTCGGCGGTGCCCATGGTGTGATGACATCATATCAAAGTCAAAAGAAGGCAGACATGTAGTGAATAGCTACAGGACAGGCAGCCAGCACATGGCTGAAACACTAAGGTTCAGATTCTCAAAAATGAGGGCACATGAAACAAGCATTGGCAATGCCAACCGTCTGTGCTTTAGTGTAGGCATGGGAAAGGCACTTGCCAGGCGCTGCCCTACAGGTATTAACTGGCTATTGATGGTAGCCGGTGCAAACTGGTGCAAGTACTTCCTGGGCATCTAATATCAGTGCATGATACTTATATATAAGCCAAAACTGTTGGCTTTGCCAATGCTTGTTTTTAACAGGACTTCAGTGAAGGGTACACATAGTGCTTATACATCTCAAGTGGCTGAAGGTAGACCTGGTTAAGACATTTTTATTACACCATTAGTGCATTTACAAGTATATGTCATTGGGCTCATTATGAGTTCCCCAGTATCCCACCGGTAATTTCGGCGGGATACTGAGAAACTACCGTACCGTCTTCACTATCCGATATCCCAGTGTTACCAGGATATTACGGGCATCAGAGATGCCGGCAAATCCCCATTCCATGGAGTCCTATAGGATGGAGTTTGCCAGAATTACCGGCATCATTGGTAACAGTGTCAGTGATTCAGGCATTTATCTGCCGGTAGGGGCCCGAGCTACCGGCAGGTCAGGCTTGCTGGCAGATCAGAGCCCCTACCGGCAGACTTGTAGTTTGCCAGTCTGAAAAGGTGCTGGTATACATTATTACAGGCACCTTATTTCCAGACCGGCAAACCTGTAATGAGCCCAATTAACTCTCAGAAGTCTGCTTTGAGAAAAACTGGCAGGCCCTTTGAGTGAAACGTTTGACTAAAGCAAGCTCAAAGAGCTCCCATGAGGAGGTGTTTTGGGTGGGGAAGGGCAGGAACTGGGAGCAAATGGCCATAGGGATTAGCATGGCCATGGCCAGTCAATGGGTGGGCAAATAACCAAACAACACTTACAAGCTTTGTGTCCCTCCTCATATGCCATTCCTCCCCATCTGTACTCTAGCTGAATAGTTTCGGCTTATAGGTGGTGCCCGAACTAAAAAGCACAGAGAATGCACATTTTTCATCTGCGCTCATTGCTGAAATGCGCAGGTCATCTTATTCCCAAAGGTGACCTGCTCGTATTAGGAGGGACTGGTCAGCAGCGCAAAGATGCACGTCCAGCCCCATTGCATACATGCTCCCGAAACCAATGTATGACAGGATTTTAAAATATCACAAAATTCTAGAAACCTTACTATTGCTAATTTTATTGCTATCAAATTAGCATTCATCATAATCTTCCATAAAGTATCGGAGTCCACACTTGCTAAATCATGAACACACTTCTTAAAATACATAATTAGAGTAACAGAGGACAGTTTAACAGCAAATTACGTACATTTTCTTTTGCCCCACGGTCATCACAAAATCTACAAAATGACATCTCAAAAGTCAGATGTTTGCTAATACAACTCATTTCATTAGTTACATGTACATTAAATCTAAAACTTAAATATTATTTCTAAAAGATCAACCAGGAAACCTATCCAAATGCCTCTCTAAGGTTTCCGCCTTTTTATGAAGTAGTTCTAAATGCTTATAAAGACTTGCATTAAGCACTCTCTCATGTGTTTCAATCCAATCCGTTCTGCGAATGTGTACTTTCACCATATGTGGATTGGTCACTAGCAGTTCCTCTGTCACTACAATTTACTTCATAATATTAATACAGTAATCAACATACTCTCTCATTTCCCCTCCACCATATTTCATTAATTTCCCAAAGACCTTATATGGCAGGTGTGGAACGGAACTCACAATTTTACCATATAGAGTTAACAATCTCCAGCAGACTCTGCTACTTAAAAATGGTAAATGTGACGAAGGACTACTATTGGAAACAGTCTGTGGAATAAAACAAAAAACCCTTCTCCACATAATTGACTAATAATAATCACATTAATCATTTAGCCATTTTGGGAAAATCTCTAACCCGTATATACATTTTGGGACCACTTTCCCCATATAAAGTTTTTATACGGGGAGTAAGAAAATGTACGACATTTTTTAATCTATCTTTGCCATTTGCGTTGCAAGGAATTGAGCTTTTTGTTTTAAACTATTCCTGATAAAACCTTTCGATGGATGAGCTGTAATTGGGAATCGTAAGAACACCATACTAGTTTTAACAGTCAAAGTATTATCCTTAATAAACCAAGTACAATTATTTTTCTTATTTTGCCCACAGATCTTCATAACAACGGTTTAAGTAGGAGTAATGTGTAACTTATGAGCCTCAATAAAACTCCCAAATGCATTGATCATTCTTTGCAACCCATGCAGTATTTCTATTGCCTATTTTTACAAGATAGAAAGGAAGCATTCTGAAGGTGATGACCTATATTGGCCATATGTAAATTAAAAGACAGGGGGCCAAATTACACCCCTGTATAAGGCTGTTTTATTTTTAAAAAATAATTTGGACATGACACCCTCATTGCTGAATCTCACTTGAATAGGTGTGTCCTCGTGCATATGCATCAGTGTATCCAATACATTCCTTGGTAGTCCCCATTTATTTAATTTGTCCGACAGGAGGTCTGTATCCACCAAATCAAAAGCGGTGGATACATCTATTGTGACTACATAAATAGGCAGCAAATTATCATCTCATGCCAAATTCTGCATATAAGTCATTAATAACCCCCCACAATCTGTCCCCATCTGCTTTCTGAATCCAATTTGAAATGTACTAAAGATGCTATTGTCTAAAGACCATTTCTTAATTTCCTCTAATAATATTGCTGCAAATATTTTAGAGTCATCATTTGACATGGTCACCGGACGATTATCCAGGGCCATTTTATCCCTTTTTCTAATATATATAGGAATAACAAAAGCTGATTTCCATGAAGATGGTATAGTCATATTCTCTAAAGTGTCCTTAAACAAGATCGATAAAATATTCACTTAAATCTCCAGGGCTTGTTTAAAAAGTGCATTTGAAAGCTGCTTTGGTCCCCAAGCCCTTGTAGAGCTAGCATTTCTAATCTTTCTCTCAATATCATCAACTGAGAAGTCTAGGGACCAATTTACATTAGTTGGTTTGCATATCATACTACTTTCAGCTCCCCCACAACCATACATTTGTGCACAGTACTGCACCCATGAGTCCCCCGAAATGGTGTTAGATACCCTCACCTGTTTCGTTTCAACGGAATTTACCACAAACCAAAAATGTGACTCCTTTCTCCCCATCAATAAAGTCGACATACACTCCCTGCCTCGTTGATGTAACATATGATGGTAAGCTATCATATCGTTTTTTTTAACTTTTGTTTTATCTTTTTAATCGTCAAATGCTTTTCATCACTTTTCAACTCAGTCTTTTTTATATCACACACGGCCTTCCACTTTTCCCTTAAGACCTTTTACATTGACATCAAACCTATGATTATGTCTATCCTCCCACACTCTCGAACGGCCCCTTTTATGGATAGAATTCATGCCCAACTGTATTGAATTGTTCATTGCTCCTACCGAGCATTTATTTAGCTTCTTCATAAGTCGTAACTGTGAGTAATTGTGCAATAAATAAATTGAAGGTGTGGATGTTCCTATTATTCCACTTCAGGAGTTTTCCTCCCTCATTCACCTGAAAATCAGATGCACCGGTCAATGTTAGGGTAAAACCGGCAATTGACCTCACATTCTGCCACAAACATATTATGATCACTTGTGTTGTTTCCAATGATATCGAATTTGTTGCACTGATCCAACAGTAAACCACTTACAAATATATAACCAATAACAGAGCGAGCGTTACCCCTCTGCCAAGTTGAAAACTCATACCAATTCCTTCCCAAATTTTAATTCAACATACAGATGCCCCATTCATCCATCCAATAATTGACACCACTGAGCATCCTGTATGATTTTCCTCCGACCTTCCTGACTCCACTGTTTCTGACTCGTTTCTTGTAATGTATCATCTCGACAATCAGCATTAACATCTCCAACTACTATTACCTGTCCCCCTGAATAGGTTAAAAACCATTTCGCCAAAATGGAATGTATCACATCGATAGTATAAAATAATATCCCCATTCTCAGATGACCAATATATATTCACCAAAAGCAAATACATAATACTACCTCGCTCATCCTTCTTTAAGCCCACTACTACCAACCCCATTACATCAATTACTTGTTTACAAATCTCAAAACTAACTTGCAGTGAACAGCCACAATTAACCCTGCAGAAGGGTAACCTTTTTCACTCTGCAAGAATATCTGGCAAGATAAAACATATCCATCTAGGAACGGAACGGTCGTTAACCAGAATTCTTGTAAAAAAAAAATAGAAAAAGATCTTAGGTAGGCGCATATAGTAGGGTCCGACATCAAGGCTGCAGAACCCCTTGAGTCCCATGATACTTCTCTTGCTTGAAAGTTCTGAACGCCCTGGTAGCGTTCGGGTATCCGGCGGGGTCTGCAACGGCTTTGCAGTCTTCTGACTATTCCTGGGTGTGCATTGTCTCTCTCGCGTGCTTCGCTGGGGCCTGCGGCAGTCACAGGAGTCACTCAACAGTAACCTGATGATCCCTCGCACTGCAGACCACTTTTGGGTTCTCCTTTTACTCTGGTTACGGCTTCATGTGTGGTTCGCATCAGCTGCTCCTGTGCATGGCTCACCCCGGTTCCTTCTCAGAGGATCACACTCCTCTTCGGTGTCCCAGCTGAGCTTCTTTAGACTCCTGTTTGAGATTGTTGTATTGCTTTGGGCCAATCGCTTGCATTGAGAAGCTAGACCGCTCACTCTGTTCCTGTTCTGTTGTACTTGATGGTCGTGCAGATTATTAGGACCTCCGTCCCCAAGTACCACACTGACAGATTTAGGTATACTGTCAGTGTAATCTTTGAGGCCACAGGTGAGAGTGTTGAAGGCCGGAAACGGGAACGCCGGAAGGACCCCCTGACCGCTGTAAGGCAATAATGGTTAGGTCAGTTAAGAAAAAACAAATGGCAATGCAGTAAGGCGAATCAACGTGTGTAAGCTTACCCCAGTCTGATGGGCCGGACACTTTGAAGGGATAGGGGAGGAAGGATAACTGGGACCGGCAGGAGTATCACAAGCAAGTGTCAGGGCAAAGCAGTTCAATCCGTGAGAGTTCCGTGGTCGAGTAAGCCAGAGTTCCAAGCAAGTGTCAGGGCAAAGCAGTTCAATCCGTGAGAGTTCCGTGGTCGAGTAAGCCAGAGTTCCAAGCAAGTGTCAGGGCAAAGCAGTTCAATCCGTGAGAGTTCCGTGGTCGAGTAAGCCAGAGTTCCAAGCAAGTGTCAGGGCAAAGCAGTTCAATCCGTGAGAGTTCCGTGGTCGAGTGAGCCAGAGTTCCAAACGTGATAACTAAACGCTATGCAGCACTCAGGAATGAGGCAGCTGTGAAGCGTTTGTTGATTGTTTCCTTCGTTCTTTTAACGGCATACAGGGATCACGTGATTCTGCTCCGGGAGCGTGGAGTCGGATCAGGTGACCCTCGTAGTGAAAGGAGCAGCCGTCGATGTAGAAGCACGTGACTTGAGGCGCTTTGTTTTTCTCCTTATGGTAATACAACGCGGCGAGCGCCCTGCGTTGTTTGGTGATCCTGTATACCAACGTTGTTTGGGATAGCAACGCCAAGGTAGGTGCCAGTAAAAGAATGGACGCAGTCTGAACGAGGACTGGCGTGGGTTGCGGGATGTCCGAGTGTTACCCTGAGCTTGTGGTGTAGAAGCGGGAGGCTGGGAGTAAGACGTGGACCTGGGAGGGGAAACGGAGGATATGACAGAACCCCCCCCAAAGGCCCATGACCTCGTGGGCTTGACGGATGGTCACGATGGAATCGGGCAAGCAACCTCGGGGCATGGACGTCGCAAGACGGAACCCATGAGCGGTCTTCAGGGCCGTAACCCAGCCAGTCCACCAAATACTGGAGACGACCCCTACAGAGACGAGAACCCAGAATAGCATTGACCTCATATATATCGGGCGTAGAAACCGAAACAGGAGCAGGAGGGGCACAGATACGGGTAGTATCAGGGCAGGGCTTGAGCAGAGAGGCATGGAACACCGGATGGACCCGCCAAGCAGTTGGAACCGCAAGGCGCAAGGCGACAGGGTTGATGACCTTGATGATCTTATAGGGCCCCACAAAACGAGGAAGCAGCTTGCGGCAACCAGGGATATGGAGGTGACGTGTAGACAACCAAACACGATCCCCGATCTTGTATTCGGGTGCTGGCAATCTCTTCCTATCAGCCACTGCCTTCATGGAGGCCTGGGATTCCCGCAGATGGACGAGGGTCTGGGCGTGGACCGTGACGAGGTCGCGGGCACACGCATCAGCAGCAGGGGTGTTTGTAGGTGGGAAATCAGGAAGTGGCAGGGTGCGGGGGTGTTGGCCGTATAGTGAATAGAACGGGGAGAAACCAGTGGAGGAGTGAAGAGCGTTATTATATGCGAATTCCGCAAGATGCAAAAGGTTAAGCCATGTGTCCTGATGTTGGAGGGTAAGGCAACGTAGATACTGCTCCAACGACTGGTTTACCCTCTCCGTCTGTCCGTCACTCTCTGGATGATAGGCAGAGGAAAACCGCACATCGATGCCCAGTAGCTTGGCCAACGCCTGCCAAAAACGAGAGGTGAATTGAGTACCTCGATCGGATACTATTACTTGAGGTAACCCAAAGAGGCAAAAGACTGATCTGAAAAACAGGCGCGCTAACGTGGGGGCCGAAGGTATTCCCGTACAGGGTATGAATCGTGCCATTTTGGTGTATGAATCCACGATTACCCACACAGTGTCATGGCGTTGTACACATGGTAGATCGGTGATTAGATCCATAGAGATCGTGTGCCACGGTTTAGGGGGTATCGGTAGAGGTCGGAGCAAGCCTAAGGGGCGACCCCTGCGGGATTTACTTTGTGCACAGACGGAGCAGGAATTTACATATACCTCGACGTCATGTCTCACAGAAGGCCACCAACACCAACGCCTCAATAGGTCTAATGTACGGGTTTGTCCAGGATGACCATTGATAGCTGTATCATGTGACCAGTCTAGGGCCTGGTTGCGTGTGTCGGTAGTGGGCAGGAATAATTTCCCGTGTATGTAAGGCAGCCCATCCTGGAGGAGCAGGTCCCACTCTGTTAACCTATGTTGGTTCTGTAATACCCATTGGCGTATGGTGGCTATCATTGGCAGGGTAGGCGTGCAAACGCAAATGACGTGGTTCTTGTCTAACAACGTTTCAGGAAATACAGGAAGAGGGTCCCCCCCAGGTGAACGAGACAGGGCATCGGCCTTCCCGTGACCAATACCTGGTCGGTGTTTGATCATAAAATCGTAAGCGGCGAAAAACAAATGCCATCGCACCTGACGGCTGTTCAGGCATTTGAGTGTAGCCAGGTCTTGGAGATTCTTATGATCTGAATAGACTATCGTCTGGTGCTTGGCCCCCAGGAGATGGTGTCTCCAAGTCTGCATGGCATCCTTGATGGCCAAGAGCACTTTTTCTGTAACGGTATAATGCACCTCAGACGAGTTGAATTTCTGAGAGTGGTATGCCACCGGGTGTAACCGACCTGTGGTTGAGCAGGGCTGGGAAAGTACTGCACCTAATGCAAACGAAGAGGCGTCTGCTTCTAAGACAAACGGGAGTTCTGGGTCCGGGTGTTGGAGTACTGGGGCTGTGGTAAATCTAGCTTTGAGAGCATCAAATGCCTCTTGGTGTTCCGGAGTCCAAAGGTATGGGACCAGGGGACTGGTAAGAGCGGTTAACGGGGCAGTGATGGAGGAAAACCCCGTGATGAAACACTGATAAAAATTCGCGAAATCAAGGAAGGACTGCAGTTGTTTGAGATTAACTGGGACAGGCCACTCCGTGACTGCGCGTACCTTGGACTGATTCATAGCTAGACCCCCGGGTGTTATGTGGAAACCAAGGAAATCCACCTCATGGGTATGGAACAAACATTTTTCGGGTTTTGCGAACAGAGCATTCGCCTGCAGACGGGACAGAACCTCCTTGACGTGCATGACGTGCTCCTCCAATGAAGGGGAAAAGATCAAAATGTCATCCAGATAGATCACGACGTACACGTCCAGGATGTCACTGAACACGTCGTTCATAAAATGCTGAAACGTAGCAGGGGCGTTACAAAGCCCAAAAGGCATCACCAGATATTCAAAAAGACCCTGTTTAGTGCAAAAGGCTGTCTTCCACTCATCCCCCTTGCGTATGCGGATCAGGTTATAAGCCCCACGTAAGTCTAACTTGGTGTAAATGGTAGCGTGTGTTCGTTTGTCCAACAGCGTGGAGATAAGGGGAATCGGGTACCGGTTCTTTATGGTGATCGTGTTCAACCGACGGTAATCAACACAGGGACGTAGGTCCCCCTCCTTCTTAGGAACGAAGAATATGGGACTCGCAGCTGGGGAAGAGGAAGGGCGGATGTGACCCAGTCGCAGGGCCTTTTGGATGTATTCTTTCAGTGCTCGTTCTTCAGACTGAGACAAAGAATAGATACGGCCTCTTGGTACTGGAGCGTTTGGTAACAGATCAATGGGGCAGTCATACGACCTGTGGGGTGGCAGGCCTTCTGCTGAAACTTTATCGAATACCACGTGGTAATCCTGATACACCGTGGGTATACCGGCTGACACCACCCCGACCGTATGTGTTAGGGAAGAGTTATCTTCCATGGTAAGAGAAGCCACGACTCCCAGGATACTGGCAGGAGTGGACGGGACGGCGGACTCAACTAAGCAGTAGTGTTGGCAGATTTCTGACTCGAAGGATACTTGTCCGGTACCCCAATTGATGAAGGGGTTGTGTTGTTTTAGCCATGGTATGCCCAGAATGACCCCAAACTGCGGGGTTGTGATTAGATCGAAGGATATGGTTTCTCTGTGATTACCCTGAATTATTACTTCCAGAGGGGCGGTCTGTTGCTTAATAGGGCCGGAAGCGAGAGAGGTACCGTCCACGGCCTGGACTTGTTCCGGGCGGTCTTTCTCTATGAGTGGTAGGTTGAGTCGATGGGCTAACGCTATATCAATAAAGCAACCAGTTGCTCCGGAATCTATGACGATCTGGACTGAGTGCCCCTGATCTCTGCTAGGAATCAACACAGCTTGGACCACTATGGGTTGGATGGGACCAAAAGCAAGGTCGGAGGTGATCGTTGGAGTGCTCGCCCTTACCCCCGATCTCAGGGGCGAGCCTTCCGAAAACCCGGGTTCTTATTCTTTGGGCGACGGGGACACTCCTTTACGTAGTGACCATTCGTGCCACAATAGAAACAGGCATTGCCAGAACGTCTACGTTCCCGTTCAGCTTGGGTTATGGGGCTGCGAATCCCTCCTACTTGCATGGGCTCTGGAGTTGGGTTTATCGAGGAAGAGGTCCGGTGACCAGAAAACCCCCCCTCTGCCCTACGCTCGGTTCTCCGGGCATCCACTTGTAACGTTAGGTCTACCAAGTCTGAGTAGACGGAGGAAAGCGATGGTACGACTGCTAGGGCGTCCTTCATGCCCCCACACAAACCCCGATAAAATACAACCGCCTTCTTGTCTTCTGGCCATGAGGTTTCTGCGGATAGCTGATTAAAGCGGGTTATGTACTCTATGAGTGTCTGTTTTCCTTGGGCTAGGTCTAGCAGTTCTAGATCCCGAGACTGCGCTTTGTGTCGAGTGTCAAAGACTTTCGCCATCTCATTGACCAAAAGATCGAAGTCGTATAGAGCAGGATGGTTGTTTTCTAACAAGGGGTTTGCCCAAGTCGCAGCCACACCCGAAAGATGGGAAAGGAGAAAGGCGGCCTTTGATATAGAGTCAGGGAAGGCATGTGGTCGGCATAGGAAATGAAGCTTACACTGATTTAGGAATGTTCGATACCTACTAGGGTCTCCCTGATACCTTTCCGGGGCTGCTAAGGGAAAAGGACTTGGGAGTAACACAGGAGTTGGCACTGGAGGGGCAGCAGGGGTAGTCGGAACCTGAGGCGTGGCATCCCCGAATTCAGCGTTATCAGGTAAGGGGTGTCGGGTGCTCTGTAGGGTGTCTAGGCGGTGGTGGATCGCTGTAGTGGCTGCGGCCATGTCGGATCTAAGGGTAGCGACCGCTTGCAATAGAGCGGTCACAGGGTCCCCGGCGGAGGTGTCCATAATCTGAACGACCAAATAGGCTTCACAGTCTGTTCTGTTGTACTTGATGGTCGTGCAGATTATTAGGACCTCCGTCCCCAAGTACCACACTGACAGATTTAGGTATACTGTCAGTGTAATCTTTGAGGCCACAGGTGAGAGTGTTGAAGGCCGGAAACGGGAACGCCGGAAGGACCCCCTGACCGCTGTAAGGCAATAATGGTTAGGTCAGTTAAGAAAAAACAAATGGCAATGCAGTAAGGCGAATCAACGTGTGTAAGCTTACCCCAGTCTGATGGGCCGGACACTTTGAAGGGATAGGGGAGGAAGGATAACTGGGACCGGCAGGAGTATCACAAGCAAGTGTCAGGGCAAAGCAGTTCAATCCGTGAGAGTTCCGTGGTCGAGTAAGCCAGAGTTCCAAGCAAGTGTCAGGGCAAAGCAGTTCAATCCGTGAGAGTTCCGTGGTCGAGTAAGCCAGAGTTCCAAGCAAGTGTCAGGGCAAAGCAGTTCAATCCGTGAGAGTTCCGTGGTCGAGTAAGCCAGAGTTCCAAGCAAGTGTCAGGGCAAAGCAGTTCAATCCGTGAGAGTTCCGTGGTCGAGTGAGCCAGAGTTCCAAACGTGATAACTAAACGCTATGCAGCACTCCAGGAATGAGGCAGCTGTGAAGCGTTTGTTGATTGTTTCCTTCGTTCTTTTAACGGCATACAGGGATCACGTGATTCTGCTCCGGGAGCGTGGAGTCGGATCAGGTGACCCTCGTAGTGAAAGGAGCAGCCGTCGATGTAGAAGCACGTGACTTGAGGCGCTTTGTTTTTCTCCTTATGGTAATACAACGCGGCGAGCGCCCTGCGTTGTTTGGTGATCCTGTATACCAACGTTGTTTGGGATAGCAACGCCAAGGTAGGTGCCAGTAAAAGAATGGACGCAGTCTGAACGAGGACTGGCGTGGGTTGCGGGATGTCCGAGTGTTACCCTGAGCTTGTGGTGTAGAAGCGGGAGGCTGGGAGTAAGACGTGGACCTGGGAGGGGAAACGGAGGATATGACAGAACCCCCCCCAAAGGCCCACGACCTCGTGGGCTTGACGGATGGTCACGATGGAATCGGGCAAGCAACCTCGGGGCATGGACGTCGCAAGACGGAACCCATGAGCGGTCTTCAGGGCCGTAACCCAGCCAGTCCACCAAATACTGGAGACGACCCCTACAGAGACGAGAACCCAGAATAGCATTGACCTCATATATATCGGGCGTAGAAACCGAAACAGGAGCAGGAGGGGCACAGATACGGGTAGTATCAGGGCAGGGCTTGAGCAGAGAGGCATGGAACACCGGATGGACCCGCCAAGCAGTTGGAACCGCAAGGCGCAAGGCGACAGGGTTGATGACCTTGATGATCTTATAGGGCCCCACAAAACGAGGAAGCAGCTTGCGGCAACCAGGGATATGGAGGTGACGTGTAGACAACCAAACACGATCCCCGATCTTGTATTCGGGTGCTGGCAATCTCTTCCTATCAGCCACTGCCTTCATGGAGGCCTGGGATTCCCGCAGATGGAGGAGGGTCTGGGCGTGGACCGTGACGAGGTCGCGGGCACACGCATCAGCAGCAGGGGTGTTTGTAGGTGGGAAATCAGGAAGTGGCAGGGTGCGGGGGTGTTGGCCGTATAGTGAATAGAACGGGGAGAAACCAGTGGAGGAGTGAAGAGCGTTATTATATGCGAATTCCGCAAGATGCAAAAGGTTAAGCCATGTGTCCTGATGTTGGAGGGTAAGGCAACGTAGATACTGCTCCAACAACTGGTTTACCCTCTCCGTCTGTCCATCACTCTCTGGATGATAGGCAGAGGAAAACCGCACATCGATGCCCAGTAGCTTGGCCAACGCCTGCCAAAAACGAGAGGTGAATTGAGTACCTCGATCGGATACTATTACTTGAGGTAACCCAAAGAGGCAAAAGACTGATCTGAAAAACAGGCGCGCTAACGTGGGGGCCGAAGGTATTCCTGTACAGGGTATGAATCGTGCCATTTTGGTGTATGAATCCACGATTACCCACACAGTGTCATGGCGTTGTACACATGGTAGATCGGTGATTAGATCCATAGAGATCGTGTGCCACGGTTTAGGGGGTATCGGTAGAGGTCAGAGCAAGCCTAAGGGGCGACCCCTGCAGGATTTACTTTGTGCACAGACGGAGCAGGAATTTACATATACCTCGACGTCATGTCTCACAGAAGGCCACCAACACCAACGCCTCAATAGGTCTAATGTACGGGTTTGTCCAGGATGACCATTGATAGCTGTATCATGTGACCAGTCTAGGGCCTGGTTGCGTGTGTCGGTAGTGGGCAGGAATATTTTCCCGTGTATGTAAGGCAGCCCATCCTGGAGGAGCAGGTCCCACTCTGTTAACCTATGTTGGTTCTGTAATACCCATTGGCGTATGGTGGCTATCATTGGCAGGGTAGGCGTGCAAACGCAAATGACGTGGTTCTTGTCTAACAACGTTTCAGGAAATACAGGAAGAGGGTCCCCCCCAGGTGAACGAGACAGGGCATCGGCCTTCCCGTGACCAATACCTGGTCGGTGTTTGATCATAAAATCGTAAGCGGCGAAAAACAAATGCCATCGCACCTGACGGCTGTTCAGGCATTTGAGTGTAGCCAGGTCTTGGAGATTCTTATGATCTGAATAGACTATCGTCTGGTGCTTGGCCCCCAGGAGATGGTGTCTCCAAGTCTGCATGGCATCCTTGATGGCCAAGAGCTCTTTTTCTGTAACGGTATAATGCACCTCAGACGAGTTGAATTTCCGAGAGTGGTATGCCACCGGGTGTAACCGACCTGTGGTTGAGCAGGGCTGGGAAAGTACTGCACCTAATGCAAACGAAGAGGCGTCTGCTTCTAAGACAAACGGGAGTTCTGGGTCCGGGTGTTGGAGTACTGGGGCTGTGGTAAATCTAGCTTTGAGAGCATCAAATGCCTCTTGGTGTTCCGGAGTCCAAAGGTAGGGGACCAGGGGACTGGTAAGAGCGGTTAACGGGGCAGTGATGGAGGAAAACCCTGTGATGAAACGCTGATAAAAATTCGCGAAACCAAGGAAGGACTGCAGTTGTTTGAGATTAACTGGGACAGGCCACTCCGTGACTGCGCGTACCTTGGACTGATTCATAGCTAGACCCCCGGGTGTTATGTGGAAACCAAGGAAATCCACCTCATGGGTATGGAACAAACATTTTTCGGGTTTTGCGAACAGAGCATTCGCCTGCAGACGGGACAGAACCTCCTTGACGTGCATGACGTGCTCCTCCAATGAAGGGGAAAAGATCAAAATGTCATCCAGATAGATCACGACGTACACGTCCAGGATGTCACTGAACACGTCGTTCATAAAATGCTGAAACGTAGCAGGGGCGTTACAAAGCCCAAAAGGCATCACCAGATATTCAAAAAGACCCTGTTTAGTGCAAAAGGCTGTCTTCCACTCATCCCCCTTGCGTATGCGGATCAGGTTATAAGCCCCACGTAAGTCTAACTTGGTGTAAATGGTAGCGTGTGTTCGTTTGTCCAACAGCGTGGAGATAAGGGGAATCGGGTACCGGTTCTTTATGGTGATCGTGTTCAACCGACGGTAATCAACACAGGGACGTAGGTCCCCCTCCTTCTTAGGAACGAAGAATATGGGACTCGCAGCTGGGGAAGAGGAAGGGCGGATGTGACCCAGTCGCAGGGCCTGTTGGATGTATTCTTTCAGTGCTCGTTCTTCAGACTGAGACAAAGAATAGATACGGCCTCTTGGTACTGGAGCGTTTGGTAACAGATCAATGGGGCAGTCATACGACCTGTGGGGTGGCAGGCCTTCTGCTGAAACTTTATCGAATACCACGTGGTAATCCTGATACACCGTGGGTATACCGGCTGACACCACCCCGACCGTATGTGTTAGGGAAGAGTTATCTTCCATGGTAAGAGAAGCCACGACTCCCAGGATACTGGCAGGAGTGGACGGGACGGCGGACTCAACTAAGCAGTAGTGTTGGCAGATTTCTGACTCGAAGGATACTTGTCCGGTACCCCAATTGATGAAGGGGTTGTGTTGTTTTAGCCATGGTATGCCCAGAATGACCCCAAACTGCGGGGTTGTGATTAGATCGAAGGATATGGTTTCTCTGTGATTACCCTGAATTATTACTTCCAGAGGGGCGGTCTGTTGCTTAATAGGGCCGGAAGCGAGAGAGGTACCGTCCACGGCCTGGACTTGTTCCGGGCGGTCTTTCTCTATGAGTGGTAGGTTGAGTCGATGGGCTAACGCTATATCAATAAAGCAACCAGTTGCTCCGGAATCTATGACGATCTGGACTGAGTGCCCCTGATCTCTGCTAGGAATCAACACAGCTTGGACCACTATGGGTTGGATGGGACCAAAAGCAAGGTCGGAGGTGATCGTTGGAGTGCTCGCCCTTACCCCCGATCTCAGGGGCGAGCCTTCCGAAAACCCGGGTTCTTATTCTTTGGGCGACGGGGACACTCCTTTACGTAGTGACCATTCGTGCCACAATAGAAACAGGCATTGCCAGAACGTCTACGTTCCCGTTCAGCTTGGGTTATGGGGCTGCGAATCCCTCCTACTTGCATGGGCTCTGGAGTTGGGTCTATCGAGGAAGAGGTCCGGTGACCAGAAAACCCCCCCTCTGCCCTACGCTCGGTTCTCCGGGCATCCACTTGTAACGTTAGGTCTACCAAGTCTGAGTAGACGGAGGAAAGCGATGGTACGACTGCTAGGGCGTCCTTCATGCCCCCACACAAACCCCGATAAAATACAACCGCCTTCTTGTCTTCTGGCCATGAGGTTTCTGCGGATAGCTGATTAAAGCGGGTTATGTACTCTATGAGTGTCTGTTTTCCTTGGGCTAGGTCTAGCAGTTCTAGATCCCGAGACTGCGCTTTGTGTCGAGTGTCAAAGACTTTCGCCATCTCATTGACCAAAAGATCGAAGTCGTATAGAGCAGGATGGTTGTTTTCTAACAAGGGGTTTGCCCAAGTCGCAGCCACACCCGAAAGATGGGAAAGGAGAAAGGCGGCCTTTGATATAGAGTCAGGGAAGGCATGTGGTCGGCATAGGAAATGAAGCTTACACTAATTTAGGAATGTTCGATACCTACTAGGGTCTCCCTGATACCTTTCCGGGGCTGCTAAGGGAAAAGGACTTGGGAGTAACACAGGAGTTGGCACTGGAGGGGCAGCAGGGGTAGTCGGAACCTGAGGCGTGGCATCCCCGAATTCAGCGTTATCAGGTAAGGGGTGTCCGGTGCTCTGTAGGGTGTCTAGGCGGTGGTGGATCGCTGTAGTGGCTGCGGCCATGTCGGATCTAAGGGTAGCGACCGCTTGCAATAGAGCGGTCACAGGGTCCCCGGCGGAGGTGTCCATAATCTGAACGACCAAATAGGCTTCACAGTCTGTTCTGTTGTACTTGATGGTCGTGCAGATTATTAGGACCTCCGTCCCCAAGTACCACACTGACAGATTTAGGTATACTGTCAGTGTAATCTTTGAGGCCACAGGTGAGAGTGTTGAAGGCCGGAAACGGGAACGCCGGAAGGACCCCCTGACCGCTGTAAGGCAATAATGGTTAGGTCATTTAAGAAAAAACAAATGGCAATGCAGTAAGGCGAATCAACGTGTGTAAGCTTACCCCAGTCTGATGGGCCGGACACTTTGAAGGGATAGGAGAGGAAGGATAACTGGGACCGGCAGGAGTATCACAAGCAAGTGTCAGGGCAAAGCAGTTCAATCCGTGAGAGTTCCGTGGTCGAGTAAGCCAGAGTTCCAAGCAAGTGTCAGGGCAAAGCAGTTCAATCCGTGAGAGTTCCGTGGTCGAGTAAGCCAGAGTTCCAAGCAAGTGTCAGGGCAAAGCAGTTCAATCCGTGAGAGTTCCGTGGTCGAGTAAGCCAGAGTTCCAAGCAAGTGTCAGGGCAAAGCAGTTCAATCCGTGAGAGTTCCGTGGTCGAGTGAGCCAGAGTTCCAAACGTGATAACTAAACGCTATGCAGCACTCCAGGAATGAGGCAGCTGTGAAGCGTTTGTTGATTGTTTCCTTCGTTCTTTTAACGGCATACAGGGATCACGTGATTCTGCTCCGGGAGCGTGGAGTCGGATCAGGTGACCCTCGTAGTGAAAGGAGCAGCCGTCGATGTAGAAGCACGTGACTTGAGGCGCTTTGTTTTTCTCCTTATGGTAATACAACGCGGCGAGCGCCCTGCGTTGTTTCGTGATCCTGTATACCAACGTTGTTTGGGATAGCAACGCCAAGGTAGGTGCCAGTAAAAGAATGGACGCAGTCTGAACGAGGACTGGCGTGGGTTGCGGGATGTCCGAGTGTTACCCTGCGCTTGTGGTGTAGAAGCGGGAGGCTGGGAGTAAGACGTGGACCTGGGAGGGGAAACGGAGGATATGACAGTTCCTCTAGAGTGATCCTTGGACTCCCGGTCATCTTCTTCTTCACAGGACCGGTTTCAAAACTATATGCATGATACTTTGTCCTTTCTGGTCTTTCAGTCTTGTCATAGATGTTGGGTTGACTGACTTGACAACAAAACACATCTAGAGAGGGGGGTTTAGGTTTGGAGAAGGGATTGATTGTATTGAAGCTGGGTCATACTGCATTCTCTGATGATGGTCCTCCCCAATCCCATGGCGGGATCCCTTCCCCCTGTGATCCTCCATCAGTGCACTACTCCAGGGGAACTATTGCATTGTGGATGCACTGCCCTGGTCCCAGGGGAAGGTTTGCTCATAGGGGAGAAGGTACGACATCCTCATATTTGTCACATACCTTTCCCCTTACCTTCAGGCTACTCCCATTAGAGTTCCTCCTAGGATCTTGCAGGGTCTGTTTGGTATATGGGCATTCTTTTTGGTTTTCCCAATCCCAAGCAGGTAGATATTCAATCTTTCTATCTTCTTCCAGGAGTCTAATATTTTCTGGCAGGGAGTTTAAGGTCAACTATGATTTGACCGAAATTGGTGTAATCTATCCTGATAATTACCTCTTCTGGAAGACCAAGTATGATGGGTGAATTCATGAGGACCTTCTTATCGTGTATGGTAATTGAGACTGGAGTTCTCCAGTAGATTTCGTGGTCACCATGAACACCATGAACACAGGTCACCCTAATTGGCTTGCCACTTTTCAGCCCTCCAGCTTGTATAAGGTCAGGTCTGATGGCAGTTTGTTTGCTCCCAACAAATGCATAAGCAGGATGGGCATTTATTTTAACAGATTCATTGGTTTTAAAGGGTTCTGGGTTACAAAAACAATTACTGATGGTATCAATTTCTTCTTCATCCTAAGGAAGACATTTGTATTTATCACCTGCAATCCAACCAACTCCATTGGGTCTTCCCTCACATTTCTTGGGTAAACTGTAGCTAAATTTCCCTTTTCTCCACATGGGAAACAGGTAATTAGGGGACTTCCAAATGTTCAAGTCTCTTTGGTTATATTTCCCTTATCTATTGTTACTAGTGTTTTTTTTTCGTCCCTCTCAGATTCCTGTCCTACTGGTTTTTGGTAAACATTCATTCCACTTCCCCATGGCTTGTATCTTTGTTTTGGGATGAAGAGAGTTTCGGCTGCCTATTTTTATATCCCTTGTCCCATCATCCGTTTTATGTAAAAGTCTATGGACTTTATCAGCCTCTGCAGGATTTTGGGCAATTTCTATAGCAATAACAAGAGTGGGTTGCCTCATTTGTAAAATGGGCCCCTGGAGAGACAGAGGCAGACTATTTGTAAGCTGTTCCAGGGCCAAGGCCTCTAGGATCTCTGGGAGTTTTTTTCCCAGCCACAGTGACAAGGTGTTTTGAATTCCGGGGTTTCACCTGGATTTAGTCTGACCTCTCTACATGTATTTCTATAAAAAATGTTCAGTCTGGCCCTATCTGATTCGCAAACCCTATTTGATTTCAGCAAATTAAGTAAGCCCCAATGGATTAAGGGTCTGATAGGTTGTCTGTAGGTCTCCTTTTAGTAGGGGTGCTAGATAACAAGTTTTTAATGTTTTGCCCCAATGAAATCGTTGGGCCAATCGTTCAAAGTCTAGGAAATAATATCCCAAGTCTTCACCTTCTCTATATGACTGTAAGATCCTGTGAGAGAGGATGGCTCTTTGTTGCTGCTACTACCCTGGCAATACCCTCCTTGTATCTTGCCTCTGCTTCAACTTGGTGGGTTACGAGGTGTTCCAGGAGAGCTTCTGATAGGGAGAGTTCTCAAGAATGTGCTAATTTCCCTTACCTTTTGAGACCCCCAGCAACTTTGCTGGATTTCTAGGATTTTTATTTTTACCTGGAAAGAGTGTGAGCCTTTTTTCCCCACTCTTTCCTGTATTTTGATGTGTGTTTTACTTTTGTGATCTTTGGATATGGGGTTTTAAAGATCTCCATAGGCATCTTATTTTTCTAGTGTGTCAAACAGCACCTTCAGTGCAGTGGCACAGGGGTGTCTTTTAGACTCCCCAAGGTTTAAATACCTTCTCTGGCACTGACTACCGTCTCCCAGAGCATGTAAAGTTAAATTGACTTTGCTAGTCATTTTAAATTCATAGACCCAACACACACTATCTTCCTATAGAGTGCTAGAGGGGTTGCCTAGCATTCCCTGTGTCTAAACACTCATGTAACAGTCAAATGTTACCTTTTCCTCTTGAAATGGCTGGTGGCAGTGGTTTTAGAATGAACTACCATAATTTTTCCCGACCGCGAACACAGGTAGATAAAAATCGGGTCAGCCATGTTTTTCAATATGGCGCCCATGACCCCTCTGTAAAAACAGACTCTGGTCATCTTTTTTTGCCGTTTCTTTCAGGAAAGGTCCATCTTGTGTTTAACTCTGCACACCAAACCCGGTTTGGTCCCTTTGTTCAATGCCCTTTGGTGGGCTTCAGTTTTGAAGCCCTCCTCTGGTGCCTAAGTGTCTGGGGTGGACAGGATATGAGGGAGGTGCCTGAAACTCCCTGTGCTTAGTCTCCAAGGAGACCTGAATGCACTCTGGCATGATTGGCTGGCTGACTGTCCGTCAAGGACCGCCACCCTGCTGGGTGAGCGACAGCTGGGCTGGAATTAATGGGACAAAACCATTTAAAAGCAGGTCTCTGGGACTTGGAAGGCAGAGTCGACCACTGGAATGAAAGAACCGAAGACGAGCGGAAGGAAGGTGACTGCTGCAACTCCTGGACCGTTTGTTTGCCCGGTGAAGCCCTTCTGCAGGTCCGAATTTCCTGAAACTCCATCGACAGAGAAGCTCCTTCAAGGACGACTTCTTCCCTTGAGCTGGTGGAAACAACCAACTCGTAAGCCACCTGGACACCGTCTCCATACTGGTCGAATTTTCATCAGAGTGCTGTTGAAAACCGGATAGCCAGTGAGAAGGATACCAGTTTGTGGACTTTAAGGCGCTCACACCTTAAAACCGACGCTTAGTCAAGCTTGTGGCCTCTTGTTACAGTCACCTGGCTCCCACAGGGGCGTCGATCTGAACTGGACAGCTGCGGTCTCCACCAATGTGACGCGTAGTGCCGAGATGACGGACTGGACTGGCCCACCTAGCTTCGTTTGCTTGGCCCGTAGGAATATTCTTCTGCAAATGGAGAAAGGGACTTAACCACCCGTGGAGTTGAGCATTAACCCCCCCACTCCCGCTGTTCCCCCCACTGATCACCTTTGATGTCCCCTCTTATATTCTCACCTGATGGTTTGGAAAGATGAGCTCTCCATCCTGCATTGAGCGCAGGGGCGCGTAAATAACCAGTTGCTTCACTGGTTCGAAGGAATTGGTGAGTTCCAGAACAATATTGACTCTGAGATTCCAGGCAAGACGCCGTAAGTATGCAGTTCGTAAGAGTTCAAATGTCTGATTTTCACTCTTGTCCGATTCCTTGCAGATTGCAGCTTGACCCTAGCAAAGAGTTCCTCGTGCCAACCGGTAATGTTCAGGTAAGGATTTGTATTATCCAACACAGTGCGATAAAATAATGTCAATATGTAACCTGTTGCTTTCTCCTTTATTCAGGCGCTGAAAGAAAGTATGAAGTCTCGGGGAATAATGCCTCAGGCGGTAAAATCAGGTAAGTCTATTGTGGTGAACGTTTCCCCTTGTTTGTCGTCCCTTTGTTTCACCGTGCTGTCCTTTTGTTTCCCCTTAGGGGCCAGGGTAAGACGAAAATGCAGTGGAAGCTGCACCGACCCTTGAAGAGGATTAGTACCCCGGTGGTAAAATCAGGTAAGTATATGGGGGGGTAACTAATATTGCCTCAGTGTATTCCTTTGGCTCACCTTGCTGTTCTTGTCTTCCCCTTAGGTGCCGGAGTGCGGTGGGAACATGCAGGTGGATGCCATGGAATGTGAAGATGCTGCGAAGGCCGGTGAGTTCAGCGCGGCGCTGCAGCAGGCGAGGTGACGTGCATAAAATAACTTCTTTCTTCCAGCTCGAAGGCGCGATGGATCGGGAATTCAGGTAAGGATCAAAGGTATTGCTCTTGTTCTAACCTTTTGTCCTTCTTTCTCCCTTTTTCTAGGAGCTCCAGACTCGAGGCGGGCGTGGCAGAAGACTGGATGCAGACTTGCAGGCACGGTGAGCGTTACGCTGCTGGATGCAGAATAACGCGAAGCGTGTGCTGCTCTTCGGGCGTGGTTTAAATAGCCTCCAAAGTAGTCCCAGGTGAGTATTCCTCCCCAGCCCCACCCAAGAAAAAAATGGTCCCTAGGTAAAGTAGTCCCTTCCAAGCCTCTTTTGGCTTGGAACTCTTGCAGCATGGTCTGCATCAGGTAAGTTTTGCAGCATGGTCTGCATCAGGTAAGTTTTAATCTATGAGCCTGGCGCCTATGGCACCAGGACTGACTCTCCATATGAGCCTGGCGCCATAGACGCCAGGACTGCACTCAAATAGCCCCTAGCAGGGGTTGTTGGGCTTGCTTGGGATAGCCTGATGCCTGCTTCCGGGGTTGCTGGACTTGGTCTGGGTCCCCGGGGGTAGGCATCATGACACCTCTTCCCTGGGCAGTGCAGGAACCTCCTGATGTCCTCCTTCTTGTCCCCACGATTGAAGCTCAGGAACAGCGAGATCTGCAGGAACTGCCAGGAACAACTGCCTCGGCTACAGCTTTTCTTCATACATAAGGTACTGTGCAAACGCGTTGTGGAAATCCTTTCTGCTGCGGTGAAAGTTTGTGAAACATTCTCAACTTTGTTGTCTTGTTCACTCCTAATTCGACATATAACTCTTTTTCTGGCAAACTACTTCTTCAAACATTGGCAAAGACTTAACTGTTTACTACCAGTACTGTGCTATCCTATCCAAGACTCTGAACCATTGAATTTGGCCCAGGCCTATTGAATTTAATTACCAGTTGTAGTGAACTGAAACTATTTGCCCTGCCTATGAAAGTAATTGTGCTTTAATTCTTCTAACCGTTGTCTTTGTACCCCTTTTGAAAGTTACTGAAGTGCCATTTTGCTCCCACTTCAGGAGAGCCTAACTTGTTCAGAAACTTATTGGTTGTGTACAGTAGTGTATTAGATTGTGATATTGAGCTGCTTCTTACTAGTGGAATGCTTCCAACTGACTGTGTAAATAAATGTATATTCTTCTACCAGGAAACCTTGAATAGTGTTTGTGTGAACTACTAAGATTGCAAGCCCATTGTGTAACATCTTGTCCTGCTCACATCCCTCTTGAGATAAGTCTGGCTACTCAGCCACTGCTACCACATAACTGTGTAGTACAGGCTTGTACCAAAGGTGAGATTGTGCTTACGCCTGTAGTTTTAATTATCTGTAGTGTTCCCAAGGGTACTGCGTGTAATTCTGCCTAACAGCCTCCAAGGTAACTATGATTTAACTGGAACTGGTCTTTCATAGCGTCCTTTATCTTTAGGTGGAACTAGTCTTTCTGGGGTTTCTGCAGGTAGGAGGTCAGAAGACGAAAATTCTGGCATCCTGAAGAAAGAAATGTCCTCTTCAAACTCACAGGTAAATTCTTTGGTCTCTAAAGGACTACAGACATCTACCACCAGGGTCTCACTAGCTCTTATGAGCTTTTCTTCAGAACCTTGTGCAGAGCTTTTGGACAAGATATGGATCGATCCAGGTTTGGAGGAAGTTACTTGAGGGGGTTTCTTTAGACTTTGTTATATACCTAAACTCCCTATTGGTGGGAGGTTTTTATTAGGTCTAATAACAAAATGTAACTTCTGGTTGGGACCAAAGCAATAGTCAGAAAGACGAGCTCCATCAGTTAGGTGCACTTCCTTTAAAAAGGGGTTTTTGTTGTGAAATGTGGATTTTTTAAGATTGCCAGGAGTAACTGTTTATTGTGTAAATTGATTCAATTTGAGAGACTTTTAACTGGATTTCTTCACCATGTAACTCCTTTATATTTATTAACATTGAGAGGAGAAAGAAAATAAAAAGTATTTTACTGGGTTCCGTACAGTTTATCAAGTGGACCAGAATCCCACTCCAACAAGGATGCAAAAGTAATGTTTGGACACAATGGTGGCATATCTTAGAATATAGGCTTCATTAATTAAGAAAGGGTTGGAAAAAGGTCTTTCTATACCTAAATGTTAGAGTCCCCAATCCCACGGCAGAATCTCTTCCCCCTGTGAGCCTCCCTTGGTGCACTATCCCCAGGGGAACTATTGTACTGTGGATGCACCAACCTGGCCACATAGGAAAGGTTTCCCCCTGGGGAGAAGGGACGATATCCTCAGATTCGTCACAACTCCCATTTATAGATACATACATGCAATAGTCTTCACTAGAAATTCCTTCAAAGCAATCAGAGATGTACAAACCGCCATCTGTCAGCAACTGAATCCAAGGGAATCCCATCAAATGTTCTGTAGATTTGCCAAAGAAAACGAATGGGCATTTGAATATTTGGGGTGAAGAAATAGTGCTTACATTTTTCTTCTTTCTTGTCATCTATGTAAGTAAGTCGTAAAATAAGTTTCTAGGTGACCTTACTCTCAGAGGTCAGAAATGAAAGCCAGACACAAAGTTGACATATTATTGGTTAAAGACTTTTATTCAACTGAAAATGGGTTGGGAAAATACCTCTCTGGCCCTATTCTGAAAAGGAGTTTCCCTACCTAAAAAACAAAGGATCTAGCTGCGTCAGGATGTCAGACACTAAAAACCCGTCCTTGTGTCCAAAACGTCTGGTCCTGACTCTCACACTACACGCTAAACAATAAAGTTAGAAAGGAAATGTCTTCAACCTGATATTGGCAAATAGTGTTCATAATTTAAAAGTAAAATGACGCCAATGAAACATGTTCTCCAAGGTGGAAAGATCTTGGATCCATGGGGAGGCAAAGGTCGCTTTACTAACAGCTCCTTCGTGCAGCTCCGTGATGCACAATACTCCTGTTAAACAACACGCTTTGAAGCAGTCTTTCTTTAACACAAATTTCTTCTTTGCCTAACAAACACTGTCCTTCTGTAACTATTTTGTAGAACACAAATGTCTTCTTTGTCTAACAAACAATGTCCTTCTTTAATATCTTTTGTAGGTTTTCAAATGGCCTGGTATAGTTTATGCACTTCCAACTGCCTGTTGTACTCTTCTGCCAGGACTTCTCTTTTTGTACTTCCAACTGCCTGGTGTACTCTCCTGCCAGGACTTCTCTTTTGTTTCCAACTGCCTGGTATACTTCCTGTCAGGAATTCTTCTGTATTTTCACAGTTCCTCTTTATCACCCAAACTCGATATATCGCTCTTGAATCGGTATATCTGTTTGAGTCAATGGGCCTCATTCAGAGTCTGGCAGTAAAAATCTGGTGTTACAGTGATGGCGGTCCTACTGTGTCCACCACTGTGTGGTGCTTACGGCTTGCCAGCCGCACTCATCCCGAATGCACGGAACCGGTGGCACCGTCATCACGTTAACACAGGTAAAGACAGATGTACCGCCACCAATGTTGGTGGTGCATCCACCTCTGTTGCAGGCCTGCCTGACATAGCGGCACCGTGTACGCGGAGCCATAAATACCAGAACCGAAAATAACATGATCGCCGGAACCGGAAAGAGGCCGGCGGCATTCAAAAATCACAATGGCAGCACTGCAATCCCCCTGTACCAGAAGTCATCCAGCATCAGTTAGTGGGCCAACACACACAGGGACATGTCTTCAAGCATACCCCAAAACCGCATATGCAAGCCACGCTTCAGTGAGGCCAAGCTCACCATGCTGGTGGACCACATTGTGGCAAATGCAGGGGAGCTATTCTCTGCCGACCAGCGGCGCAGCACATAGCTCAGGCACAAGGCCATATGGGTACAGGCTGCCCAGAAGGTGACAGCTGTGGTTGTCACTGCCTGTAGCGTAAAGAACTGCCACAAACGCTAAGATGACCTCCACCTAAGGGTGCAGAACCTTCTGGCTGCCCACAGGCCACACATGCACAGCAACAGGTGGCAGACCACCATCACCCCTGAAGCTGCTCACATGGGAGGACAAGTGCAACAGTGTGCTGCATCTTGAGGGCATCGAGGGAGTCAGTGCAGCAGAGGCAGGATCTGGGACACCTGTCAAGGTTAGTGAGTACAGAAAGTGCACAAATGTAAAGCTGAATCAAGCTAATCCTGCCCACCCTCCAGCATCAATACACATGAATGCCCATAGCACAGCCCACATTACCCCAACCACACCCAGAACTCCCATGCCCACCCCTCACAGAATACACGCAAAGGCAGTCAGATGCCCTGCCTCCAAGTATAACCCATACACAACCACATGACAATGCAACACACATGAATGCATATAAACTGACACCTTCGTGTAAGCAGACCAACACACATGTGACAGGCCCAGCAAACATACGAGGATGGGCCATTAAAGTGGCTGCCATGGCAGCAGCGGCCAACCTGCCCTTCTGTGGCGGTTGCTGCGCTCCTGCCATGCAGAGCTGCCATGTAATCACTGCCACTGTCAACAACGTTGACACTGCACATGCCTACCCACCCAAATGGGACTGTATGGGACTCAACACAAATGTGACTCAAGAACATTGTGCCGCTTGACGTCCTGTTCCCTGTACTAGTTACATCCTAGTTGAACTGTTAAGTCAGCATATGTACATTGGTAAGGTGCCGATAGCGCTGGCATGGTCAATACAGGACCCATAATGAGTGTCACCTGCAAACTGCAGCAGACACACCCATGCTGGCACACCGATATACAGCTGCATGTACAGCATGGCATAGGCCAGACAACTAGGCCCCTCCGCCCCAATAATCCGCCCATGCGCACACAGAAGAAGAACTCACCAGCAGGCCCAAATATCTATACCACAACACATAACCTACAAATGCAACAACATGCATCGTGGACATGATTATTGCATGTGTGCCTTCCATGCTGCCACTGCCAGCACATCACAATACTGTTACGCCCTCACCTACACAGAGACATGGGTACACACTGATTGTGTAGTGCATGTTACTCATAAGAACCTGGCAGCCCTACCATGAACATACCACACACATCCTGGCCAGTCAACCAGGTCACACTTCGACTCTAGGCATGCCACCCCCTGCCCCCAACGTTGAGACACATCCCAAATTTCTGCACATGGGCAGGCACACATGGCACTACCCACAGCCCAATATGGTCGCACATGTGAGCATACCCAGCACAGCTGTGTCACATGTGCTGTCTGCACAGTGCCTGCAGCTCACTCAAGGCAACCCATGCATGAGCTAGACATAACATACATCAATGCCTGCACCCACAATGTGCTCTAGCTCGATGACCATGTTGCATGTAACTGTACAATACTCATCCTGTCTGTCCACTAACAGTATGCCTTTCATTCACTCACAGAAACATCATCTGACACCGATGGCAGACAAGCATGAACATCGAGGGAGACAGAATGTGCATGTCACACAGGACACCGTCCCACAACCTCTACTGCAGGCACCTTGGACATCAGGGAAGTCAGAACAGCTCAGGTACACCACACCAAGGAGACCGACACCCCTGCTGCCCCTGTGACACAGAAAGCCCTTATGCCCATCATCACTGCTGCCCCTGTGACACAGCAAGCCCCTCTGCCCATCATCCCTGCTGCATGTGCATTCCCACAGGGATGTGCAGCACCACCACCCCACCAGGCCGAGTCCCATGGCATGGGCAGCAGTGCTGAGGAAGTGGCTGTTGAGGCAGCTGGAAACGGCAGCAAGGACAACCAGAACACATCTGATGTACTGGGCACATTCAGCCCCATGGGCCCCAGGAGTCCCATGGTCCCATGCACTTGCCCACCCCATCAATGCAGGAAATCATCATGCGTCTCCAATAGATGGAGGAGTGCCAAGGCATGCTGGCCACACTGGTGCAGCAGCACCTCGAGGAGTCACAGCTACAGAGGGAAAGCAACCAGGAAATTGGGCGCCGGGTTGCATGTGCCGTTGGGAGGTCCGCTGCTACCAATGTCCTGATGTCACATAGGGTCTGTGAGGGCCATAGCATCCAATCAAACATTGCCAAGACAATGGCGCTGACCCTACAGGCCATCATGACGCGTCTACCGCCACGTAACACCCCAATGCCCTCCACAAGTACCACGCCTACTAGCTCCCAGGCAGGCAGCCCCTGGAGAAGGTCCATGCACCTGTCTGGGTCGTCGCAGAGGGACAAATATGCTGCCAAGGGTGGAAGGAAGTAGTGATGAATATGTGACACTTCTTCCACAACCTACTATTCTTGGCCTGGGAGGTGGGAGGGTATGTTTGGGAGGGGCAGGGTGGGTCCATAGTTGAGATAGGTAGTTGGGGCCTGGGAGGTGGGAGGGTGCATTTGGGAGGGAGAGGGTGTGTCCATAGTTGGGATAGGTAGTTGGGCCTGGCAGGTGGGAGGGTATGTCGTTTGGGAGGGTAAGGGTGGGTCCATAGTTGGGATTGGTAGTTGGGGCCTGGGAGGTGGGAGGGTACGTTTGAGAGGGGGAGGGTGGGTCCATAGTTGGGATAGGTAGTTGGGGCCTGGGAGGTTGGAGGGTACGCCTGGGTGGGCATTGTCGTAGCACCTGTTATCTTTTGTTTTTTTCTCAATACACTTGTTTGTTTTACTGAATAACAAGTGGACAATCTTCTTATGTGTTTCCATCAATTATTTAATGTAAGTGTTACAAATTACGTGTGTGAAAATGTGGTTGTATACTAATTGACCTTTTCACAATTGACCTCGGGAGATTTGACCTCGGGAGAATTGACCTAATTTAGAAGGTCAATTAGGACATATATGCGGGGGGAATCCCCCGCAACCACCTACCCAATCCAAAAAAACCTGCAACCACCCACCCAATCCCCTTATATTATTTAGAATCCAAAACCAACCCAATACATATATACAATAACTAAAATAATATAAAGGTCAATTATGCAGAAGGTCAATTAGGACCACTATAATTAGGTCAATTGTGCAAAAGGTCATTTGTAAAAGGTCAATTTGGGTAATACCGAAAATGTGCTCCTTGTGCTTGTGAGGATTGTTTAGAAGAAAATGTGAATAAGTGCTGCCCGTGCATGTTGACCATCCATTGCATCCTGCTGTGGTCGCACTCCCATCCCATCAGCGTCGTCATCCCCATCCTCCTTATCTGCTAGGTACATGTCTGGGGGCAGTGCAATGTTCCGTCGAATACACATGTTGTGCAACATGGCGCATGCCAGGACAATTTTGCCAAACTCTATGGGGCTATACATTAATGCACCACCGGATCTGCTGAGGCAGCGGAACCTGGCATTGAGCAGTCCAAACGTCAGTTCTATGATGCCCAGTGTACGGATGTGTACCCGGTTGTAGGCCTCCTCATGCCTGTTCGGTATTCGTCTAACGCAAGGTTGTCCAACGTACGCCCCGCGGGCCACAATGCGGCCCGCCAAGCCATTTTATGTGGCCCGCCAGGCCGTATGTTGGACAATGCTTGAGTTTAAAAAAAAAAAAAAAAAAAAAAAAAAAAAGAATTATTTTTTTTTAAATGTGCCTGTGCGCAAAACTACTCTGTGCTCTATTTGGGACACATAAAAGAACAAGACGAATGAGAATTCTGAGTGCACACTCACTCTACTAGACTGCTATTAGCATCATCAGTCACAATATTTTTGGGGGGAGAATTGGAAACATTGGCACAAAAGGAGAGCCGCTCTGTGCTGGATCACCATCCTTTCACCAGTAAACCCGATTCAATCACCATGGCCCTCTTACAAATCCCAGCCATGCTGCGATTGACCTGCGGACACATAAATAATCGTATCAATAAACTTTTTCTGCCTTTTTTATGGCGAATGCCAATTTCGCCACATTCATTTGGGTCAATTTTATTGCTTTTTTTACCACAAAAACCAGTGGCAGAACCCCTGCACCCTCACTTTCTATATACCTTACCCAAAATTACCATCTATTATTTTTTGGTAAAAAAGCGTAAAAAAATGCGGCAAAAAAATGTTTTGTCGAAATTGCCATTCAGCAAAAGTGGGCAATAGCAAATAATCTACACACTCAAGAACAACCTTTCAAAAAATGCTCTCCAGAAATGTATAGAAAGGAAACAAAATCCAAATCCAAATCAATGGGAACCAAAGTTTTCGTTGGTTAGTGGATTGAGTTTGTTCACAAAATGTTTGTTCGAATAGTTGCTGCAGCTCTGGAGAAAATACGAGTGGTATGATAGGTTATTTATAACGCGCTTAATACCCATGCAGCAGTGATCCCAATCATAAAAGTGAAACAGGCAAGCCCAACAGGTATAACTTATTTTCACTCTTTTGGTAGCGCAGTCTGAGGGCAGCCTATACCCTTCAGGAGAGGTGTGAGCTGATACAGTTGCAACACAAAAAACAATAGTACTATGTTCCTAAAATACCTTAGTTCTTGTCTTTCGGATCTCAGCAGAGCCAGGCTTTTCAGCATCAGACCAGAAGCATGGGTGCCTTTGCGCTGGGCTGGGGTCAAGTCTGAGAGCAGCAGCGATGGGCCCCAATGATGCAGTTCTGTTTGGCAGTGGTGCTGATTTGTGGGTAGAAAATGCTGGGAACAGTAGGCCGTGCCAAGTGGATGGCACTGGAAGACTCAGTGACCTCTGGGCCCTGACAAGGGAATACTTGCCTTTGGCGCTGTGCAGGCTCGGCTGACACAACACGGCATATGGTTACGGCAAAGATGTCAAAGCTTCAGCATTGTCATTGAGCAGAACTCTGAGATCCAGGGGTGGTGGAGCGTCGAGGTCCAGGATGATTATGATGGTGTGAATGGGGCCAGCGCTGAGCAGATACGCTCAGGAGGGCCATGGGCCCGTGTGGGGCTGACAGGCCAGTGGGCAGACTGCAACAGGCCTGCTCAAGCCATCCTGCTATTTATACAAATCTCGGGCCGAGCAGCACCTGATGGGAGAAAGGAACTGCGCTACAATCTGCTCTTCTGCTGGGCTCTGCCTGCTGGAGCTTCCCCCTACATGCGGGACAGGCAGCTCTGCAGACGCTCAGAGCTACCGGGGATTGGGGGGTTGGGGCTGGGTCAGGGCCTGCCTTCTCACCCTCGCTTAGCGGGGCTTCCCAGAACTGACCGAACCCCTGCACTCTTGCATGCAACTCATACTTAGCTGGCAGGGGAGAATGTGATCTCAAGGGCAGATCTCCCAGGGTGAGACTTACCCATTGCACATCGGATTTGCTGACCCCTGCTATGTTCCCAAATGCGGGATACACGACTGCATTATTTCTGGTAGTGGGGGACTGCGTTCGCGCTCTCCCCCCCCAATTTATTGGTGAAAGAAAAGGTAAAGTGTGCACTAGGCCTGCTAGGTTGCATACTTTTAGATTGTGCTCACATTGCGTTTCTTCAATTAGGTTCACCTTTGGGTGGTCGCTTTCCCACATTTTATCTGTTGAATTGAATTATGCTTCTTTCATCACCACAGAAGTAATGTGTATTACAGAGATAAGCTGCCATATGTATTGGGCACACTGCACATGCTCAGGCAGCATCAATCATGCTTTGTACAGGACAATGCTGGCCTAAATTGGGAACAGCCAGCATAGACATGTTGCTACAGAGGCATATTTTGGGTACAACCAGCATGACAATGTGTTACATCAGTGACAGTGCTGTCTTACACTGTGGCCACATTGATCATTAAAATGTGTTGTGTTGTAAAATATTCTTTTCTGCTGTTGGTGACATGGAATTTTCATGTTCCCCTTTAGAACTGATTGTACACTTATGGCATTTTGGTCACCTTTTCTGCTGTAAAATGCACAATTTCAACCCCATATTTGAAAAAAAATTCTTGGGGGGGAAACCCCCCCCAATCCCTCCATAGAATCTTGTAGCTCCCTCGCTACGCTCGGTCGCCCCCACTATTTCAGAAAAATATTAACACATAGACACTGAAAGAAATCACAAGCAACTAACCTTTGATCACTGCCCATGACACCAAAAGCTATCCTTGGGACTGCATGGCCATCACTGCCTGTGATGCTATTGTGTCAAAGGTCACACAATATCGCTTTTTAATATACTGCTTTGGGTGAGGTTGTTGACTTTTGGCTCGCCGGCCCACTGGGTGACAAAAAGTTAATGCTTCGGTCCCACATTCAAAAAGGTTGGACAAGCGTGGTCTAACGGGTGTCATCAGCCGTGGCGTTAGGGGATATCCCACATCACCTGCATGGGACTGACAGAGAGATGAATGGATGTTAATGGTGGAAATGTCCTGTCGGTGATGATGGCATGTACACATTCTCAGTATTTTGTTATCACACAAGATAGTAGATGCCACAGATGACACAATGCAATATGCAATATTTGATAGACACAACCTTTCTATATTGTAAACTTTGATCACTCGTTCCTACTGAGACTGTTTTGCTTGCTCAATGTCTTCAGCCATGATATGGCCTTCAATGCTAGTACATGTCTTATTTATTTCAATTCACACAATGGTGTGTTTCTGCATGCTAGGAGCCTCATGTCTTGTATGGTGCTGACAATCAGCGTCATGCACCCGCGCTGCACGAGAGTGAAGACACTGCTGTGCACATCTGTGAAAATTGGCATTGTGCACATGGGAGTAGCTGCTACTTTCTCACAGGTGTCAATACACCCATTTACATGTCACCTTTACATAGTGTGCCAGTCCATGGGTAGGGCCTATTTCCATTAGCCAGTACATGGATTCCCGTGACATGGCAAACAGTCATGGGCCTAATGCAGCGGTAAGCTGGGTGCATTCTGGTGAGTATCTATTTAACCCCCCATTACACAGGGGTCATGCATTGGTAAATCTACTCACCCAACAGCCAGGTCTACTCTGGTGAGTGCCTATTTAACACCCCCCACTACACAGGGGTCATGCATTGGTTAATCTACCGCCCCAAAAGCCAGGTGCTCTCTCCAATGTGATGTGCCATGTAATCTGGCAACGTGGAGTTCTGCAGGACCATTGAGTCGTGTGTCTATCCCGGGAAACGTGCACAGCAATGGGTGATGATATGTTCAGCATCAGAGACCATCTGCATATTGAGGGAGTGGAATTGTTTGCTATTTCTATACACTGCCTCAATGGCATGTCTGGCAACCAACTCCACATGGGTGCAGTCTAACGCATCAATGCAATTGGGCATGCCTACAAGGGCATGGAAGGCCCCTTTGGTGGCATTGACCTGGACAGGGGTTCGGGTAGGGTGATGTGGTCTGCCACATGGCGCAGCAGTGCATCCAGTACCTGGAACAATATCCTGGACAAACAGGGTTGTGACAGCCCGTGGAGCTCCCAGACGGTGTGCTGGTATGGCTGGTTGCCAGGAAGTGTAGTTCCGACACTACCTTCAGCAAGGGTGGAATTGCAGTCCGTATGTTTATCATGTTGCAGATGTCGTCATTGATGAGGGTGACTATTGATATGATGGTCTCCCTGTCCAGCCGGTATAAGGTGTGGATTTGGTTTGGGGTCAGGTTCCAGGGCGAGAACCTGATGCAGGGTATTGGTGACTGCCTGCAGGTTGCTACATGCTGCATTTTGATGTTAGGAATGGCCAACTGGTTCCTCATTTGTGTCCCGCGCCTACGTCCAATTGCTGCTTCACCGACTGCCAGCATGGTTGTGTTGGGAGGTGGGCTGAGTGTGGGTGTGGTCCTTTTGACACATTCCCAGGGGTGAATAGTGTGCAGCTGGGCTCATTTTCTACACCTGGGGCCAGTTGCTGCTCACCTGGTACTGTTTAACGCCTGGTCTGCGGTGCCCGCATAACAGGAGCAGTGGTCACGGTGGCACCTCCATTTTTATGGCGGTGTTTCCATGTAGGCGGAGAGGCGTGGCTAAGAACCTCGGGGTCATCTTTGACTCCACACTTTCCTTCTCCTCAAACACCTTTGACGTCTCTAAAATGTCAAACTTCTTACTGCATCTCCTTAGAGGTACTCTGCCTTTTCCTCTCCTTCCCTCAGAAGTTCACAATCTCCCAAGCTCTGGTTCTCTCTAGGTTGGACTACTGTAACAGCCTCTTTCTAAATCTATCTGCCTCCACTCTCTGCCCTTTACAACTAATCCAGAACAGTACTGCGAGACTTGTCCTTGGCCTCAAGCCCTGGGAGCGTATCTCTCAAGCTCTGAAATCACTTCATTGGCTCCCAGGGGATGCACAGATGAAATTCAAAACCCTCTGCATTGTCCACATGGCTTTCTGGGGCCTGGGTCCAAAATACCATCAACTATCCATCCGTAAATACCTCCCCTCTCGAGACCTTCGCTCCTCTACCTCTAACTCCCTCTGGGCCAGTCGTTTTTCAAAGAAACAAGCTGGGGGTAGATCTCTGTCTTCGGCTGGGGCCTCTCTTTGGAACAGCCGCCCTGTCACCTTGAAACTTGAGGAGAACCATCTCTGGCTCCGGAAGCAGCTCAAGACCTTCCTCTTTACTTCTGCCTTTGCCCCTCTTCTCCCCTGCTGATCTGCTTTCTCTCTCGGCACCGTGCACCTGGCCACCCTCTGTCCTTCGGGCCCAGATACCTGCTCACCCTGCCACCCTCCTGCACTGCCTCCGGTCAACCCCTTGCACTGAGGACTGTATCTGTACCCATACAGTCCCCCACCCATTTTTCTTCTGCATGTATCAGATACACCCTATCTGACTAACCTAGCACTTTGCCACTTGCTGGCTGCACTACCACTGTTTATCGCCATTATTTATTTATGTATTTATTTATTTATTTTACTTATTATTATTCATTCTGTTCTCTCCTCTGTTCCACACTTTCTACTCTCCCCCTTCCATGCACTTTCCCCCTTTTTCCCTTTCCCATGCACTTGCACACTCTTAATGTCACTGGGCCTAGTAAGGTCGTTGTTTCTTTTTGTTCTCCCATGTCTCCCTCCCTTTGCTTGGTCGCGCTCTGAAACACTTGTGTATGAGCACGATATTAATAAAATATATCATATCATACATTGATTATATGTATCAGCAACTGCAATATATCTGACAATACATTAAGCAATAAACTAGGTATTACATCATGAGAGTGTATGGCCCTACAGTATAATCAATAAAATAGCCCCTAACGTATGTAAAGAGGATACTGCAAGTCACCACAGAATTAGACAACTTTATAAAGGATCTCAGCCTTCAGCCTCATTGCACTGTGTGGTCACTGAAATCCTCACTGACTTGCAATAGCCTTATAACCATAGTAGGGGGTATTTTATCCCAAATATAAAGATTACAATTCTCAAAAATCAATTGTTCTATTTCTTGGCCTCTTAATATTGCATAATAAGTATAATTCCCAATAAAACAATAATCAGATTTCCAGCACCCCACACCATAAGCCTCATCTTCCCAATGATTACCATTTAACATGATCTCCACATTTGCAAACGTTTTTCTACTCATAATCTTCTTCCCCTCCTTAAAGATTATTGCTTTTAACATGGGATTCTTTCTTGAACAAGTGTTCTTCTTCCTAATTCTCTTCCTCCTTATGGGCTTATGCAGATACGAAGTTTAACATGGAATTTTACTTGCAGCAGTGTTATTTCCTCACAATACAGAAAGCCTTCCTCTAGTGGACCCAGCTACTTCCTCTGTTTGTGTTCTCAAACACCTTGTGCTCACAGGCTACAGATCATCTGTCATTCTCTTTCAGTCTGTCATGTTCTGCAACTCTGTCAGTACTGGCCCATACAGTATTTTCTTTTCTTAATGTCCAGAATGGGGCAAGCTCAGGTTCTCTTTTGGAGAGATTCTCTCACCTTCTGGCTCAATGTCTCTCTTTCAACTATGGTGTTCTCCACAGTTGAAAATGAAGATGACACTGTTCACCTAAAAGTGCCATGTTAAAAGCCATAACCTTTAATGAGGAAGATCGTTATGAATAGGGACATTGAGGCTCTGCTGGGTAGTTCCTCATCCCAAGTGCAGCCAGGTTTCCCTCCTCTTTGTTCTATGATCCACTAGTCTGTCATAGCCTGCCTTCCCTCACAGGCTCACCTCAGGCAACGTGTCTGTCTTCAATGGTGCCTTTCCCATGCTTGCACATAAGCCCAAGCTGTTGGAACTGGCAATGCTTGTTTTTTAGTTTGTACATTGTCTATTGTGCCTGCATGCAACAAATGCCACACACCATGAAGTGCCAAACACCCAATCCTCCCCCCAAGCAGCGCCACCTCCCCGTCAAGTTGGGTGTAATGGTCTTCAATGGTGTTTCAGGCCTCCATGTCTTGATGGGTTCTGCTCTGGATCAACATGGAAGTGCTTCTGGAACTTTACGTCATGCCACACACTTACTCTGATCAGTGTCCCTTTTCTCTCTCTGTGGCGTGTGTGCTTGTTCCCTTGATGAATAACAGAGAAACAAGACTCAGGATAGTCCAATGTCTTTTCCACCTCCTCACATACCTTGCATGGGCCCTAAATGCTGCCTATCTCTGTATGCGTGATTTCTTGTCACTTAAGGCAATTAGAAAGGACAATAAAGCTAATAATCTACTGAGAATGGATAAAAAGGCAAATAAAAGACCTAGACATGTCAACATGTAATCGTTCTGCAGACTATTGGGAGATATAAACCAAGGTAGTGAGACAAGCCAGCAGGCGAGAAAGGGGAATTCCAGCAACACCACTTTCTTCAGTAGTCTGCACTTGGAAATGTTGAATGATCACAAGTACTGTGAAGCCACATTGTTCATGATTAATTAGTTCTTTGCATGCTATTGATATAACAAAACACAACAATGAGGCCATTGCAATTGTTTTGGGATGCGTCACCATTGACTGCAGACATGGGATTGGAGGAAGTCCGACAATGCCTAACGCACTGGACTGCAATCATTTGCCTCTTCTTATTCATAACTTTAGGTTCTGGCTACAATACATGTGGCTAGGTGACACCTATGAACCAAAACCTAAAAATGCATCTCTCTTTCGCCCCATCCCATCTCTATCCTCATCTTGCCTTTCCCTCTCCTCCCTCTTGCACTGTTTCCTGCAAAAGAAAAAAGGTATCTGTTACCCTTTCTACACACCTTTGATGCCCGGCTCAAATTTCCCGTTCCTCCACGTGTTGCTTTATCTACTCCCCATTCTTAGTACAATGGAAAAGAAAAGAGCATTAGCCACACCTGGCAACAATAATGAACAACAATGCCTGCTGGGCACCCTCATGCTCCCCATAGTGGTGGCCTACATGGCATCAGAGTGGGAGCAATGAGATCCACGCCTGCCAATCTGCCCTCTGGTTCAACAGAATTGCAGGAGTTAGCAAGAGTAGAGCTTTTACCTATTCCTATAGGCTAGGAGAGTCAAAGTGTTTTCTACTTTTAGAGCCAATGGTAGGTTATAATCCAAATGAACAATCCGTACACAACATATATATTATGTAGCTTGACCTGTTTTGTAGCAAGCATATCATCTTTAGGTGGTAGTCTTCTCGGCTCAACCAATTCATAGAAAAAGGCATTCAACTGACCAGCAAAGCTACACCCAACGGTACATCAATGTGCCTGTCCCTCCATCTCTCATTTGAGCACATGGGTGCTCATGTTTCTGAAACATAATTTGGCAGTGGGGACCTGATAGATCTGCACTCAGGCCTAGCAGGTTCTTGCTGCCAACATTTCTGTCATTTGCACGGCAGAGTACAAATTTGCAGGACAAAAGGTGGCGTTCATGTGAACTTTTGCACTCCACCGTGCAAAGTGAGTAAACACTGCCTGGAATGCTTGCTATCTTGATAGTTTCTGGGGTCTGGGGAACAGAGAGCTTTGGGGCTTCCCATAAAACCCACGTCCTTCTCCCACCCCTCTGAAACCCATGTCACCCCCCTACTCAAAACCCATGCCCTCTCCCAATCCATTAAATTAAGGGATTACATACCTCATATCAAATTCAATAGAAATGTGTCTAGCCATTAAATAAATTAAAGAGTTGTTAATAAAATATAAACATTACACAGTTTCCTCAAGACAATGCTATATTGACAACTGTTAAAATTAGCAAGGACTGACTGGTGCTGGAGGTAGATGTACTATGGATTTCTGGATTCTGTTCTGCTCGGTTAGGCTGAAAGTAGACACAACCTCAATGAAAAGGGACAGAGCCCAAGGGAAAAATCCCTCCTTGTGTTGTAAAGCAGATGAATCTGTATCCTGGATGGCAGTGGTAATAGGATTTCTTCAGCAGAAGGGGAATCTCCACGGAGCACAGAATCCAGGCAAGCGTAGCACAGGAAACAGCCAAGCAAGCAGAGAAAAAAGAGAAGCAAGGCTAATATTGGAGCCCCGTACTGCCGTGAGCAGAAGACCGAACAGCTGAAGGCCGAGAGAAGGCAGCAGGCAATAGGTAAAAAAGGTGACCAAGACAAGGAGAGAAAAGAAACTCGAAGGAGCAAAGAGCATGCACACGGCCCAGGAACAGGAGAAAATAACAAGGAACAGCGTCAATGCTTGCCAAAACAAAGCAACGCAAGGAGCTTACCAGTAAGAAGCTCTATATGCAGTATCTGATGCCGGCAGTGCTGTGTGGAGCTCCCCTGTCTTCTGCTCCGCCTCCTTGGAATAAGCTAGACTGCTTATTCAGACTTGATTTCCTGGGAGAACGTAGCACCATCATGAAGGGGCATAGAGCCCACGAGGATATTTTTTCCTCCACCGTTGCTGTAGGGACATTGGTTCCTAACAAAAACATTTTCTCTTTGTTTTTAGAATAATATAATCATTTTAAAAGAAAATAAAGAAAATTATTTTTAAGCAAGCATCTAAGTCGTGTTTGTTTGTGGGTTTGTATGTGGCATTGTTCTTCGGGACGTAGCTTCTCATGAACAGTGTGGTCTGGCGTCATGAATTTTGCATGGAATATTCTTTATTTCATTGCCGAAGTAATGCAAATATTTCTAGCTCGATATTTCATCCCGTTTCTGAGATAACTAAATTGTTTTGGTTATTGAGCATTATGGTTTGTGCTCATCATCGCGCTGTCTGCACTGAACTAGTCTTGCGTTATTTTTGTTTTCTAATTTCTTTAGAAGAGAGTGAGTGCCTGTTTCTTTTCATTGATTTACTTAGCAATAAACTCAATACATGTTATTTTCACTAATTAATTGAACACCAAATTTCTATGTAGCTCTGAATTAAATTCTCAAATGAATATCGTATTTGGAAGCTTACTCTGATTATTTGCAGTGTATGTTTAGCAGCGACAATGGCCACCACTAGTTCATCAAAAGTCCTAGGCTCAAATACATTATCAAATGCCTTGTTTAAAAGTGCACAGCGGGAGTGGTTGAGTATTTCATCTATTCTGTTTGAGTAGATCTTGAAATGTCATCAATTTCCAGAATCATGGTGGGTGGCGCACTTTGTCCCAATTTATAAAAAAGGTCCAAGGTGCTACCCCAGAAAATACCGACCAACATCTATTCTGGATACAGACAGTAAAGTGTTTGCCGCCCTGATTCTTGGCCATCTAGAATCATGGATGGCACAGTCTGGACGTCTGCAATTGTGGGAGACAAATGAATACCACCTTAAATGGTATAGTACTAAAGTGTATTCGATCTCTTGCTTGGACAAGGCAATATAATTCTGTCTTTATTGCTACCATTGACCTGTCTGCTGCCTTTCGACATGATAGACAGAAACCTACTCTGGGTAAAACTGCATAACTGCGGTTTACCAAAAGGACTGTCCTCCAAAATATCAACATCAAGGGGCATCAGACAGGGGTGCATTCGTTGCCCCCTGTCTTTTTAATTCATACATGTCAGATATTGTGGAATACCTAATGCCCGCAGCTTTAGCCTTGCCTAAACTAGACACTTTGAAAGTGACATGGTTGAGCTGCGCCAATGATTTTTAAATATTTGATTGCTGAGATAGGCCTCAAATGACTTTTAACTGCTTTTAACACTGTTGCAATTGGATACTCCCTAAAAATGTATTCTAATAAAACAAAAGTCATGCACTGCACTTTAAAAACATATTTGACCTCTTTTAAGTGGTCTGTTCGAAATGGAATGAGTTGACAGTGTATCTACCTCTGCTTCCCTATTATCTCTAAACTGCACAAGTCATGAATTAGAGATTGGTTGTGCACACAGATTTCCACGCTAGCAAACCTGTTGATGTGGATGGATGCCCAATTTGATAGATTTTCTTTAATTCCAATTCTAAAATTCTTTGAGGGAAAGATCCTTCCAAATATACTACATGGGATTGAGATTCACTTCTGGGTGGTGGAAATCTTAGCCACACATGAGGCTACCTACTGGCGTTGTGTTTTTAACTTCCAGACCTCTTTTCCTTTGGTGGCGATTAAATATGTGCATTAACTCCCTGATGAGCAGAGCTAATGGGTACATTTTATCTCTCCACAGGAACATTATTAGTCATGACCCTGACTCTCTCTATCTTGACTAGGACATTCTGTTCAGGGATGGAAAATTGCAAACCCTGAATGAATTGGCAAAGTATTGTATGAACTTGTTGGGGGACATCGAATTGTCAAAAGACAATTTGATAGTGAATCCAGTCAAAGTAAAGTTACCTTTGTACCAACATGGCTGGATAATCAGATTGGAGAAAATGCATGGCTACAAGTCACTAAATCATCTTGCGATGGATGTCAAAAAGCATGGGATGTTAGCCTTGTACTGTCAGTTTATCCAAGTCATGGAGTTAAGAGGTCCCTCTTAAAATTCCATTGGAATCTTTATTACACCAAACAAGTAATAATCAGATATGGTTATTGTTCAGCTGACTCCTAATTGCAGATAATGTGGTCAGTCTGACTCGGAAGAGGCCCTAAAACAGCTGTTAATTGTGTGTCCTGCATTAAGAGAGAAGCATACACTTTATCTTTGAAAATGTACTAATGTGCAATATCTCGATGGTGGAGAGAACTTGTTTATTGATTGGCAGGTAGGACCACTTCAATGGTGTTGGCCATGGTAGGTTTCAAAAACTGCCTGTAGCTAATAAATTGCATCACTCTTAGCACCCCATAACATTCTTCTGCACATCATTAGGATATGAGTCTCAATTTATTAAAATTGCTGGCTTTTATGGATTTTAAATCTTTTCATAACTGTATTCTCGTGTCTAAGTTAAAATGTAACTGGTAAAGAGACTCTTTTTTAGAATTCATGGTACTGTAGTTACATTTTTTATTGTAACAATTTCTGCTTTTGTTATGTTTTAAATTATGTAATGAATTTTGTAATGTTTCGTAATGTCCTTGTTTTTCTTTGTTAAAGGCAATTTTGCCAAACAACAATTAAAAAAAAAAGAAAATGGGATGACCTCAAAGTGTGGGCCATCGCACTGCTTGGTTCTGAGGCAGGCAAGGTTGTGCTCACTTGCTTTCCCACCCATGGCCACACCCAGCAGTCAGGGAAGGCATAGAGAACAGTGACAAATGATTGGCTCATTGCAAGGAGGGGCCGAGCCATCAGAAAGCACAAGCACCTCCATGTCAATCATTATTGTTTTTTAATTTGGGCTATTAGGTGGTTCTTTTGCATATG
Organism: Ambystoma mexicanum; assembly: GCF_040938575.1. Taxonomy (NCBI): domain Eukaryota; kingdom Metazoa; phylum Chordata; class Amphibia; order Caudata; family Ambystomatidae; genus Ambystoma; species Ambystoma mexicanum. The sequence continues at coordinate 776,077,285 of NC_090937.1, forward strand.
AGAAGGGGCACAAAGCTTGAAGGAGTTGTTGGTTATGTGACCACACATTGACTGCCCATGGCCATGCTAATCCCTACGGCCATTCCAGCCCATTACTGAGGCCAAGTAATGTCTCACAGGACCACATCACTTGAGGCAGAGTCCACTAAATGCATGGAGAGGCCGAGGAAAGATTTGCCCAAACACTTCATTTATTGGTTGATTCAGAACTGCCTTAATTATTTTAAACTTTCCAGCTGAAAACACCTCCTCGACTTACCAGTGTTATGTGAGTGATTGATTTAATTGGAGTTGCAAACATGCTACTGTTAGGGAAAATTCTCAAAAATGTGCTAATTCCCTCCACCTTAGAGACCCCAGTAACTTTGCTGGATTTTGAGGACTTGATTTTTTCAACCTGGAGAGAGTGTTCCCTTTTTCCCACTCTCTCATGTATTTTAATGTGAATTTTACCTCTGTGGTTCTTTTGGTTATAGTGCCTGACAAACTCCATAGACATCGGCCTCATTACAACATGCCAGTCCGGGACCGCGCAAAATCCGTGACGGCGGTAAAAATGTTTCCGTGTCCGCAAGGTTGCGGAAAAAACGTCCGATTACACGCTGTCGGTCGCGCGCACCACACGGACTCGGAAACGTTGTTACCGCCGTCACGGAAAACCCCACGGAAATGGAAATAACGCAGCCACAAGTGGCGCAAAACCCGTTTCCGGAACCGGAAATACCATGATCGCCAAAACAGGAAACAGAGAGGCGGCCATCATATAAAAGCACAATCCATTGCCATCCAGAGCCAGCACAATACTAACTCTGAGAAGCCAAAAGGGACCGCCAGCATGTCTGCCAGGATTCCTGCTCAGAGGCAGCGCAAACAGCGCTTCAGCGAGGCAGAGCTAACCGTCTTGGTGGAGCACATTGTGGACAATGCAGAGATGCTGTTCAGCGCCGACCAACGGCGTGCCACACAGCAGCGGAGGAAGGATGTGTGGGCCGAAGCTGCACGCAAGTGCACCGCTGTGGGCGTGGCAGTGAGGAGCATGAAGGACTGCCACAAGCGGTGGGACGACCTGAGGCTGAGGGTACGCAACCTCATTTCCATGCACCGCCAACGCAGCAGTGGGACAGGCGGTGGACCCCCTTCCCCACTGAGGCTGCAAGCATGGGAGGAGCGTTGCAGCAGCGTCCTCCACCTAGAGGGAATCCATGGGATCGGGGAGGCTGAGGCAGGAGTGAGCCCACCTGCAGATGCCGGTAAGTGCCCAAACATGAATGCCACATGTAAATATGCAGTTGTGAGTACTGGCCCAAAGGACCCATTAACAACCGCCCCTCCCCCAGGCAGTGCATGTGTGGGCCAAATGACCCATCATGATCCGCATGGCAACCAATATCACAGAATGCATACACCAGCAATCAGATGCATGTGACTAACACTATTCAATGTACAATCTTAATGACGCATGTGATGCACCCATCTGCTACCACAACAACACTAATTGCATGCCCTTTGTGTCCCCACAGCCGTTTCAAGTGACAGTGATACTGCACAACAGGCCAGCCAATCTGCACCGGCAAGTACACAAGCCACCGCCACCACACAGGAGGATGCTGCCGGCAGTTCTGCACCTCCGCCACATTACCAGCCACTACAGATGTGCCGCCCACCACCACCACCGACGTACCCACCGTCTCCACACTGCCTGAGTCTAGACAGGTGCCACGGGGACCTATCAGGGCCACCCAACACAACACCGAAGGCAGCAGCACTGCAGAGGGGGCGGCCTGCAGTGATAACAGTGCCCCGCAAGAGCACTCGGAAACGGGGCCACAGGGGGAGATGCCCACATTTGAAGACCTGGGCTCCTTCCATGAGCTGGGGTTCAGCCCCACATCACTGGGGAGTCCCATGAGGTCGCCCACCCCATCCATGGCCGAACTGAATGCCCGCATGCAGCGGATGGAGGACCAGCAGGCTACCCTCACCCAGCTGGTGAAGAGGCAGCTAGAGGAATCCAGGCTGCAGAGGGAGAGCTACAGCCCCTCAGTGTGTCGCCTGTCGAGGTCCATCGGACGCTTTGCGAGCACTATAGTAACCCTTGCACGCCATGTGCGGGAGGGCAACAACCACACCTCCAGGCTTGTAGAGGCCATGTTGGTTGGCCAACAGGCAAATCTGGCACGGCTGCCCTCAATCCCAGATTCTGCGCAATCAAACACAACCACCCCATCCAGCTCCACTACTGCCAGTCCAAGTAGGCGCTCGAGTAGGCTGTGTCCCTCGGGCAAGGTTGCACAGGCACAGAAGCGCACACGGAAGTGATGGCATGTGTGTGGGGCAGTGCAGGACACATGTGGACTACAAGGGTGTGAGAGGGGTGGGCACGTTTGGGTGGTGGGGTAGGTAGTTTTGGGGGTTTGAACAATGGGACCACGTTTGGGTGGTGGGTGGCCCCGGGTGTACAGCTTCCCTAACCAATGCACCTCCTTCCCTGTTGTTATTACATCACCATTTCCAATCAAGACATACATGTGTGGACATTGATCATTTATTTTGCAGTGCAACTATTGATTCATTGTCGTCACCATGTTCGTGCATTTCTGTGAATGTGCTGTGACTCAAAGGTAAATGCGAATCAGGGCATCCCGTGCTCTCTGCCCATCATGTGGACCCCCAGGGGGAGGCGGTGCATCCCATCCCCATCTCCATCCCCATCTCCATCCCCATCCCCATCTCCATCCCCATCCCCATCTCCATCCCCATCCCCATCTCCATCCCCATCCCCATCTTCCTCATCTGCGTCTGGTGGCATTGGGATGTTCCTGCGCAGGCATATATTGTGCAGCATGGCACATACGAGCGTGATTTTACCCGTCTTCACTGGGCTGTACAGCAGTGATCCGCCAGATCTGCTCAGACAGCGGAAACGGGCCTTCAGCAGTCCAAATGTCCTCTCAATCATTCCACGTGTGCGGATATGTGCCCTATTGTATGCCTCTTCATGCCTGTTCCTTGGTCTCTGTACAGGTGTCATCATCCATGGCGTGAGTGCATATCCCGCATCACCTACATGGGATGTAGATGGGGGAACATGTCAGTGTTTGTGGCACCATGTCCTCATCTGCTGCTGTGCATTCTTGTGTCATCATTCATTCATGCATATGTACGATGCAGTGTATGGAGGTATTTTTTGGGCATCACGATGTATGTCGCTAACTGGATATGGGCCTACACATTAACTTGCATGTTTACTGTGCCCTGCGGGTAACATTTGTTTGTGTGCATGTCACGGTGCAGTGCTGTCCACACATGGCAGAGTGACTTCACTGTACGGAAGTAGTAAATACACGTTGTCTCATTTACACGCCTCTCGTGCCTTTTGAGGCAGTGTTTCAATTGAGGGCGGGTGTCTGCAGTGGCACAAGGTTCATGGGACAGTGACGGGATTGGCTGTGCCAGCGTGTGCACGGGCACATTGTGGTGCCCTGTCATGTCTTCCTTCATGATGTTTGGCATCCGCTGTGTATTTGGTAGATGGAAGGGGGGTGATGCATGTGCGGTCACAGCGGCACACTCACAATGCTCATTGGGCTGGACACACACACACCACTTCGACAGGGTTGTAGCATCGTCAGCTGTACTCACCCAATAGCCATGTGCTTTGTCCGGCATAGCGTTCCATGTACCGTGGCAACGTGGAATTCCGCAGTACCATTGAGTCATGTGATGATCCTGGGAAACGTGCGCAGCAGTGTTTAATCAGTTGCATGGCATCACAAACCATCTGGACATTCAAAGAGTGATACTGTTTCCTATTGCGGAACACCGCCTCAATTGCACGTGGTACTGTCAGCTCAACGTGGGTGCAGTCAACTGCGCCTATGCAATTTGGCATGCCTGCTATGGCATGGAAGGCCAACTTGATGGCAATGACCTCGGGGAGGGTGCGGGGTAGGGCTATGTGTTCCGACACATGGCGCAACAGGGCATCCAGTACCTGTACCAGGATTTTTGAGAAACAGGGTTGTGATATGCCGTGCAGCTCACCAACCGTGTGTTGATAGGTGCCAGTGCCAAGGAAATGCAGTACTGAGACAACCTTCAGGAGGGGGGGGTGGCGGTGGGGGTGTCAATTTGGCTGCTGATGTTGTCCTCAATCATGGCGGTGATGTGCAGGATTGTTGCACGGTCCAGCCGGTATAGTGTGTGGATATGTCCTGGGGTGAGGTTCCAGGGTGAGGCCCTGATGCGTGGTATTGGTGGCTGGCGGCGGGGTCGGGCTGGCTGGGCAATGGGGTTTGCCATAGCTGCAGGGTTGGCTGGTTGCCGCCTGCGCCTCCTCCGCCTACGCCTCCTCCTCTGCGCCATTACTGCCACCATGTGCAGTGCTGCCTGTTGGTTGAGTAGGCCCAGTCCCAGTGCTACTAGACCTGCTGCCTGCATGGTTCTATGTTGTGTTGGGCTGGGTGTGGCCCTTTTGTGGGCTCCCAGTGGCCTGCTAGGTCCAGCTGGGTTGATTTGGTGCACCTGTGCCCTGATTCAGTTCAGCAGGAAGTGTATGACGCCATGTTCGCGGTGGCGGCGGTTCCGTGATCACGGTATTTACGCCATTTTTTTCCCGGTATTTCCGTGTCCGCGCTAGTTGTGATGCTCACGGTGTTTCGTGTTGACGGTAACTCAGGTGTTTCCGTGCAGACGGACTTAACGGGACCCCTATTTCCGCGGTGGCGGTTGAGGGTGTTGCTATTACCGGGGCCGCGGGTCATGATTGGGCAGACATGGAAACGGTGCCGGTATGGTGTCGGTAGTGTTAATTCCGGACCGGAGTACTTGTAATGAGGCCCATCATCTTTTACATTGTGTCACACAGCACCTTCAGTGCAGTGGCACAGGGTAGTCTTCCAGGTTTCCCCAAGGTTTAAATACCTTTCTCTGGGATAAACTACTGTTTCCGAGAGCAGTAAAATAAAATTAGCTTTACTTACCATTGTAACTTTCTAGAGCCAGCACACACTATCTAACAATAGAGTGCTCGAGGGGTTGCTTAGTATCCCCTGTGGCTGGATGCTCATCTAACATTTTTATGTTACCCTTTCCTCACAGAATGGCTGGTGGCAGTGGTTTTGTTTTGAACTACCATGGTTTGCGTTTACCGCGGCTGTTCGCAACTCCGGTAAAGCAACCACGGGAGCCATCTTTTTCAAAATGGCGCAGAGCCATCTTTGACAAACTGGTCCCAGTCTTCTTTTTTCGCCATGTCTTTGTGGAAAGGTCCTTCTCGAGATTTTCTCTGCGCGCCAAACCAGGGCTGGTCTCTTTGTTAATTTCGCCTTTGGCGGGCTTCAGGAGTGAAACCCGCCTCTGGCTCCAGAGGGTCTGGGGTAGGCAGGAAGTGAGGGAGGTACCCGAAAATCCCGTTGCTTAGTCTCCTAGGAGGCACAAATGCACTCTGTGGTGATTGGCTGGCTGACTGTACGGCAAGGACAGCCACCCTGCTGGGTGATTGACACCTAGGTTGGAATGAATGAAAGAGAACTGAATAAAAGGCAAGTCTTTTGGCTTGGAAGGCAGAGTCGACCACTGGACGAAGGAACTGAAGAAGAGCTTGAAGAGGATGCCTGTTGCAACTCCCGGACCGTTGGTTTGCCCGGTGAAGCCCTGCTGCAGTGCCGAAACACCAAGTTCGCCTCGACAGAAAATCCTTCACAAGGCTAAGCTCCACTAGAAAAGGAATTCTAACATGCCATATATGGATAACTTCAGACAGGAAGCCCTGATCATTTTAGCAGTAGAGCAACTGAAAGAAATGTGTAGTCAGGTCTCTCCCTGTTAAAGGAAAGAAAAATGAACTAATTGCAAGATTGTTGAATAATCAAAGTCTGGCTAGTAGGCCTGATACACCTACTATCCTAGGAAATGTGGAAAATGATGAGGATGATGATAGTTTAGAGTCTAACTCTAATGTTTCAAAAAAGGTAGCAGGCGCTCCTCTCCAGAAAGAACATGGCAGGATAACCTGTTCTGAGATAAGAGTTTGCAGCACACGCTTTTTGCTCACTGTACCTTTCACAGATGGGAAATATCCATTTGCATATCAGTCTCTGTCCCGCCCACATGGGCAGTCCAGCACCGAAATGCTATGGCAATTCCTCTCTGAACAAGAGTACCAACAGCAATCCCATACACGTGTTTCAGCCTTGTTGGGCCTCATCAGTTAGGTGAAGCTGTGCTTCTCTGAGCACAGTGAGCAGGGAGTCCACGTCTGGCTGCCCCCAGGTAACTCAGGGTGACCAACCCCAAGTTCCTTGCAAATATTTCAAAAAAGGTAGCATGCGCTCCTCTCCAATACTAATATTGTTGAATAGTCAGAAGAGTTAGAGGAGTCTTAGGAAGAGAGACCCTCTTTACCTCAACAGGCCCTTATGCCTCAACCTTTAGCCACAGGGACCCTACCAGGTCCAGTAGTGAGTCCAGAATGTGTCTCTCTTGAAAAAATGAGACTTTAGTTAAAGTTAAAAGATTACAGGTCCAAGCTGAAAACAAACATCAGGACATCAAACGAAGGGAAATGGAATTGCATCATGCTCTTGAAATGAAGAAATTGTCTCTTGAAAATGTTTCTATCCCAGAGTCTACTAGGTATTCCAGTCCTAAGAGATCTTGCATGCCTAAAGAAGCAGTGAGTATGTATGAGGTGAAACTTGATGTTTTGGATTGGTTGGCTGCTTTTGAATATAACTATGAGATTCAGGGTTTCAGATGGAATCAGATGATTCCTTGGATTTTGTCTAGGCTCCCCCAGGTTGCAACTCATGCTGTAATGGAGGTGGGGGAACCTGAAAGATTTGAGTATGAAAATGTGAAGCTAGATTTGGGAAAAACTCCTTTGCAGTACCCTAAGAGGTCTAGGACCCCCAAAAATACTGAAGGTACCCCTTGGGCTACCTGGGTGTGTGAATGTTTGAAAAACTTAGATAGTTGGATTAAGGGTAACAGAGTGAACTCTTTTGAAGGAATGAGAAATCTCTTTTTGTTGGAATCTATTTTTGATGCCTGCTCTCCTGAGCAGAGACAGCACTCGGCTGACTCTAAAGAGATTGATCCCAAGAATCTAGCTAAGGCTGCTGACTTGTGGGTTACCAAAAGGGCCACTCACAAGAATTCTGGGGCCACTCATAAAAATGATGAGGGGAAGCAGCACAAGAAAGATGACAAAGAGAATTCTAAAACCTCCAATCCAAAAGAGGGCCACAAATATAAGAAGGGTAAGCCACATGGGAAACCAGGTCAGTCTAGTGAAGCCTCTGGTGCCAAACCAGAGGGGGGTCAGCAGAAGCCCCCATTTGTCAAAACATTTAGAAAATGTTATGCTTGTTGTTCTACTGATCATGTGAAAGGGGATACCAGATGCAAGGGTAAACCTTCAAGGATCCACACTGCCTCCTTAGCCTTCATCCCCAAAGGGAGAAGTACATCTGGCAAGTGGAAACTTTCAACGATTGGCTGAAGACCCCATTGGAGTCACTGGCAGTGTTTCTTTAGTGTCCCTGGGTCTATGGGAACAGTATAATGTAGATGTGTATAACTCTGTACCGGATAACACAAAAAAATACTACAAGGACAGTGTGCTTGTAAATGGTCAGGAGACCCCTGCCATTCAAGACACTGGGGCCAGCTGTCATGGTCATGAAGTTAGGGGCACAGGCATGCAGGGGTCGCATGCACAGGAGACCTGGGTGGACACTGCCCTGGCACCTTTGGCGCCAGGCTCATGAACAAAAGTAAACAAGAACATCCATTTAACACCAAAAAGCATTTATTATGGACATAGTACTTCAGATGTATTAACCTTGAACATTCCATCCATTAAGCAGGATGCATTAACCTTGAACATTCCATCCATTAAGCAGCCCCAAGTGTATTCTTGGGTGTGGCTGCTAATGGATTGCCTTTGCACGTGCTCACTCACTAGGAGTGGCAGGGTGTGGCTGGTAAGCCGGCCCTAATGGGCATGCCCACAATCTCAGCTATATAAGCTGCCCCAATCCTCAAAGCAGACGCTTCGCGTTATTCTGCACTTGCAAGCAGCGTAACGCTCACCATCGCCTGAGGTAAGACTTACCTTTGAAGATCCTGCTTCCTGGACATCCTGCTTCCTGTCAGCATACTTAACAACTGGGGCAAGCTGTTTTTACCTGTACATCTCTTGGGCGAACCAAGTATTCATCTTTACACTTTCCGGAACGCTGAAATCTTCATCTTGGCAGCGCAGCACGACACGATCCATCGTCGACAGCAGCGCCTGCAAGGAAAAACAGAAGACAAGGTTAGACATCGAAAAAACAGTCCGTTTAAGGTTGCGCTTCGACATACTTTGTGCTTTTCCTTAAACCATCGCTTACCTGCTGTCGACATCTTCCATCTGGCCGCGTCTCGTGTCTCGCAGCTGCATTGAGGCCGCATTTCCATCTAAGGGAAGAAACCAGAAGAGAGACATTATTGGAGGCATAAATAGGAGCAACATATAAAGACATTAAACAGAACGAACAGCATCACAAGAGCGCAAGAAAGACCTACCAATCATAAGGAGAAGCATAGTCCCAGCTGGACTGGACTAATCCTTATCAGGGATCAGTGAAGGAACTAGATCCCATTCAACGCACCCCTGCCAGAAGTGGTAGGACAGAGAGCTTATTTTCCATAATTCACAGGAGCTGTATCACCACGTACCACCGCTCACAGCTTTTCTACTGAGGGAGAGGCCTGAAGGGGGTGATTCAAGTTCAGGGAGGGCTGCAACTGTGCGCCAACGCCTCTGCAGAGACCATGTGACCGTAACACCAGCATCACAGTGGTGGATGACACTTTTTTCAAACCTGAGGATGTTGCTAAGGCACCCAAAGGTCCCACTAAGCTTGCTGGAGGCCCTATCCAGATGCTTCCAATACTACCAGCTCTCATCCAGTGCAACAAAATGACTGTAAGAATACCTGTCAGTGTACAAAGTGAGGTGCCCGGGAGAGTCCTGCTGGGGAATGACTTAAAACTCTTGGAGTTGTATCAAGCACCCCCAGGCCTCCTAGTAAAAGGAAGCAGGAGCAGATTAGAAAGTCCAGAGAGCTCACTTCAAATGACTCTCAGTGGGTTGAACATATAACACCCAGACCACAGGAAGTGCCAACCTCTATTTCCAGGAAGAAGGAAACAAAGGGGAAACCCAAGGTCTCAGGAAAAACGAAAGAAAACACTCCTGTGCATCAAACCAGGACATCCCAGAGAGGACCGTCCAAAGTCACACCTGTGAGTACTCCACCAGCTGAGGTGTAATGTGAGATCCAAACAGGAGAGGTTGAGTCAGCTGCTGAGGATTCAGATCTGGAAAAAGACCTTCCCACTGTTGGAGATATGGATCCTAAAGACCCCCCTGAGCTGCAGTGTTTATTGGCAGAAGGTGGCACCTGTAGGGCAGACTTCAGCAGAGGTCAAAGAGAGTGTCCTACTCTTGAAGGACTTTGCAACAGGCAGCTTCCCAGCTGGAATGGCAAGAGCCAGTGAAGCACAGGTTATACTGGGAAGATGGCCTCTTCTACAGTGAACCTATTGAGTCTACCCCAGGAGACTACACAAGACTTGTAGTGCCACAGGAGGTGGGACATCAGTTTCTACAGTTAGCCCATGAGATTCCTTTAGCTGGTCACTTAAGTTTTAAGAAGACCAAGGAAAGGCTTTCTCTTTATTTCTACTGACCTAAGATGGGGTCTGATGTAGATAAATTCTATAGAAGCTGTCACTCTTGTTAGACATCTGGCAAGAGTGGAGCCAAGAGTGGTGGGAGTCCCTTTTGAGAGGGTAAGAATCAATATTGTTGGTCCCTTAGACCCTCCAACATCTTCAGGCAACTCATTTATATTGGTTGTGGTAGACTATGCTACCAGGTATCCTGAAGCAATAACTATGAGGACGGTCGCAGCTCAGGCGGTGGCTAAGTATTTTTTACCAGAGTAAGCTTTCCTAAGGAGGTTATCTCTGACAGGGGATCACATGTTATGTCCCACTACATGCAGGCGAAGTGGAAAAACTGTGGAGTGACGTACACGTTCTCAAAAGCCTACCATCCCCAGACCAATGGGTTGGTAGAGAGGTTTAATAGAACTATGGAGAGCATGGTAGGTGCTTTAGAAGAACCCCTTAGCAGAAAGTGGGACCATCTACTGCCATGCCTTCTGTTTGCTTATAGAGAAGTCCCTCAGGAAAGGGTTGGATTCAGTCCCTTTAAGCTTCTCTATGGTCATCCGGTTAGAGGTTCATTGGCCCTAATCAAGGAGGGGTTGGAGAGTGCTCCTTCCCACAAGCCAGTGAGAGTGACTGACCATGTGTTAGGTCTCCGAAGAAGAATGACACACATGATGACAGAAGCTTCAGAAAACTTGAAAGCAGGTCAGGCTCTGGTGAAGCACTGGCATGACCAGAAGGCAAACATGGCTGAGTTTACTCAAGACCAGCTAGTTCTAGTTATGGTACCTACAAGGAAGAGGACCTTACAGGACAAATGGATTGGACCCTTCAAGGTTGTGGGAAAACCTGGAGAGGTCAATTATTTGGTGGATTTGGGCAATCCTAAGGAGGCCCCCAGGGTCTTTCATACCAACCACCTAAAGGCCTATGTCTCTAGACCAGACCTAGGAGCTTTGCTCCTAGCCTCTGATCAGGAGGAGGAGGAGAGTTAGCCTCTCTTCTGATCTGACAATGGAACAACAAGAGGAGTGCAAAGCTCTTTCAAATTAGTTTGCCCCTCTACTTTTACTATCACCAGGCTTTACCCCGTGGGGCCAGCATGAGATTCTCACTGGTGACTGTTTACCTGTTGAAAGCAGAGGTTACAGAATGTAAGACAATGTAAGAACCCACATAAAGGAAGAGGTCAATAAGATTCTTGATCTCGGGCTAATAGAGTTGAAATTCTGTGTGGACTATAGAGCCCTTAATGCAGTCACCACGACTGATGCCCATCCTTTTCCTAGGACAGATGAGCTGGTGGACAAACTTGGTTCAGTCAAGTACCTCAGTATATTTGACCTAACCTCAGGCTATTGGCAAATAGCTCTGACAGAACATGCCAAGGAGAAAACTGCATTTTCAACCCCTGGAGGCCTCTACCAGTTTAAGGTTATGCCTTTCAGATTAAAGAATGCGGACTCTACATTCCAAAGGATGGTAAATCATGTTCTGAATGGGATGGAGGACCTCTGCATGGCATACTTGGATGACATTGCAGTGTTCAGCCCTACATCGAAAGAGCATGTTGACCACCTAAGATATGTATTGCAGGCTCTTGAGCAGGCCAATATGACCATAAAGGCAAGTAATTGTCAAATTGGTCAGAGTAAAGTGGTCTACCTTGGACGTGAGTTAGGAGGAGGTGAAATAAGGCCATTGCCTAGCAAAGTACAAGCTGTACACGATTGGACCACCCCTACTACTCAAACCCAAGTGAGAGCCTTTCTGGGTCTCACAGGTTACTATAGGAACTTCATTGAGAAATATGGGGCCACAGCTTCTCCATTAAATGTGATCTCCTCACCCAAATTCCTCAAGAAGGTCAGGTGGAATGAGGAGTGCACTAAGGCATTTGAAGGACTTAAGCACGCTTTGTCAAGTTCCAGTCTTAAGAGCTCCTGACTACAGCCAATCCTTTATTGTACAGACAGACGCTTCCAATACAGGTATAGGTGCAGTTCTGGATGAGAAAGGCAGGGAACACCCAATCTGCTTCATCAGTAGAAAACTGAAGGAACCTGAGACAAGGTGGGCAACCATAGAACGTGAATGTTTTGCCATTGTGTGGTCTTTGAAGAAGTTTAGACCATACTTGTATGGATCTAGTTTTGTGATTCAAACAGACCACCAACCCTTTAGATAGTTGATGCAGATGAAGGGGGAGAATCCTCAATTGTTAAGATGATCAATCAGCCTACAGGGGTTTGATTTTACCATTGAAAACAGGTCAGGATGTAATCACCAAAATGCTGATGGTCTCTCCAGAAAGTATGACTGACTGGAGTAAGGAGATTCATCCAGGGGTGGATTCAATGCTCCTGTCCCTTAGTCTGGGGGGGGGCAAGTGTTAGGGAGAATTCTCGAAAAGCTGCTAATTCCAACAACTTTGCTGGATTTTGAGGACTTGATTTTTTTGGAGAGAGTGTGACCCTTTTTCCCACTCTCTCATATATTTTAACGTGATTTTTACCTCTGTGTTTCTTTTGGTTATGGAGTCTGACAAACTCCATAGTCATCATCTTTTACATTGTGTCACACAGCACAGGGAAGTCTTCCAGATTGCCCCAAGATTTAAATACCTTTCTCTGGGATAACCTACTGCCTCCCAGAGCAGTAAAGTAAAATTTGCTTTACTTACCATTGTAACTTTCTAGACCCAGCACACACAATCTTACAATAGAGTGCTGGATGGGTTTACTTGGTATCCCCTGTGTCTGGATGCTCATGTAACATTTTTATGTTACCCTTTGCTGGTTTATAGTGATAATGTCGAAAAAAAAATGTTGACTTACAAAAATGTCAAAAAAAAATGTCGAAAACAATAATGTCGAAAACCTATACATATAATGAAAAGAGTCAATTTTTAGAAAACAAAATGTCGAAAAAAAATGTCATTTAGCACTATCAATAAATACATAAACAAGAAGAGTCCCCCCCAAACCCCCTCACCCAACACCCCCCTGCCACCCCCCCACCCTCCCACCACCCTCTCACCCCTCATACTCAACACATTTTAATTATATATATATTTATTTATTTATTTATTTATACAATAAATAAATAAACAAGAAGAGTATCATTTACTAGGGGGGATTCCCCCCCAACCCCCCTCACCCAAAACCCCACTGTCACCCCCCTCCCGCCACCCACCCACCACCCTCTCACCCCTCATACTCAACACATTTTAATTATATATTTATTTATTTATTCAATAAATAAATAAACAAGGAAAATATCATTTACTAGGGTTTGTCCCCCCCAACCCCCCTCACCAAACACCCCCCTGCCACCCCCCAACCCCCCACCACCCTCTCACCCCTCATATTCAACACATTTTAATTATATATATTTATTTATTCAATAAATAAATAAACAAGGAAAATATAATTACTTGGGGGGGTCCCCCCAACCCCCCTCACCAAACACCCCCCTGCCACCCCCCCACCACCCTCTCACCCCTCATATTCAACACATTTTAATGATATATATTTATCTATTTTTTTCTAAAAATTGGAAAAAATGTAGAAACAATTCGACATTATTGCTTTTCTACATTATTTTTTTCGACTTTTTTTTCGACATTTTGACTGTCGACATTATTGCATTCGACATTATCACTGACCACCCCTTTGCTCACTGAATGGCTGGTGGCAGTGTTTTCATATTGAACTACCATGGTTTGCATTTACGCGGCTGTTCGCAGCTCCGGAAAAGCAGCCGCAGGAGCCATCATTGACAAAATGGTCTTCTTTTTTCGCCATGTCTTTGTGGAAAGGACTTCTAGAGATTTTCTCTGCGCCAAACCACGTTTGGTCTCTTTGTTCATTTCACCTTAGGCGGGCTTCAGGAGTGTAACCTGCCTCTGGGTCCGGAGTGTTTGGGGTAGGCAGGAAGTGAGGGAGGTGCCCGAAATGCCCTGTGCTTAGTCTCCTAGGAGACCCAAATGCATTCTGTGTTAATTGGCTGGCTGACTGTCTGGCAAGGACAGCCACCCTGCTGGGTGAGTGACAGCTAGGCTGGAATGAATGGGAGAGAACTGAATAAAAGGCGAGTCTTTTGACTTGGAAGGCAGAGTCAACCACTGGACAAAGGAACCGAAGAAGAGCTTGAAGAGGACACCTGCTGCAACTCTTGGACTGTTGGTTTGCCCGGTGAAGCCCTGCTGCAGTGCCGAAATTCCAAGTTCACATTGACAGAGAAGCCCCTGTAAGGACGACTTCTCCCTTTGAGTTGGTGAGACTAGTCAACCCCAAAGTGAGCCGCCTGGACATCCATCTCGCAGCTGGTAGAATTTCCACAGAGTGCTGCTGGAAACCGTATAGCCAGGGAGAGGAACACCAGATTGTGTGTCTTACTTTTAAGCTGGCCTAAAGCTTTTGGAAGATCCTTTGGACTACCAGGAAGCAGGAGTGACCAAGCCTGAGCCCCCTCAGCAGAGTGCAGGACCCCAGAAGCAAGGAAAGTCCATCTTGACAGCCAGGAATCACGTTGTGGCTATTTGCGGTAGACGCAAGGATCTGAAACACGAAACAGCCGTTGCAAGTGAAGTTTGCTGGTTGCGGGTCTTGATAGTCCCAGTGCATTGCAGGGGTCCCCAGACATACTCCCTCTTGTCCCCACGACTGAGTTCCAGGAACAGTGAGATATGCAGAGCTGCACAGGAACAAAAGTCATCAGCTGCATCTTTTCTTCTTTACTAAGGTGCTGTAAAACAAGTCTGAGAGAAATTCCCTCTTGCTGTAGAAGTGCTTATAACCTCCACAACTCACAAGTCTAATCAGCTTGTGGGCCTACATTTGTTTTTTCTTTTTATCAAAGACTTCTAAGAACTTGTGCAAATACTTTTCCATTTGCTTACCAGAAGTGCTTCATCCTATCCAAGACTTTTGCCCATTGACTTTGGCTTCGCCTATTGAATTGTATGACTCTTCTAAGAGCATCTGAATGTATTTGCCCTGCTTAAGAATATTGGTAATCTCTTGTGTTCTAATAACCTTTGCCTTTTACCAACTTTTAAGAGTGTTCTGAATGCCAACAGTAAGATATAAATGTCCCAAGCACCCTTGTTATTGAAGTCACCTGTGGGTGTAGGTTGTGTCTGTGGGCCATACCAAAAGGGTCTTATCTGATTCAGAAACTCAGAGTGTACAGTATTGAAGTGTATTTGTGTGTTACTATTATATTGCTCCCTTCTAAAGAAGGCTTTGTAACTGACTGATAAATACATTAATATTTGTTTATGCAAGAAACCTTGAGTGTAAGAGTTTATCTGAATACCTGTAACTGTGAATCTTTGTGTACCTCTGCTACTGCTCACATTTCCCCTCTTGAGATAAGCATGGCTGCTCAACACGCTACCATAACTGTGTAGTACAAGCTTATACCAAAGATTGGGTTGCCTACACCTGTAGTCATAGTTGTTTGTAGCGTTCCCAGAGGGTACTGCATCCAAACGTTGCCTAACAGCTACTGGTGTGATAAAAATATCAACCAGGTCTGCCTTCAGCTCCTCATTTTATAAGCACTATGCGTGTCCTTCACTGAAGTCCTGTTAAAAACTGGCATTGCAAAGCCAACAGCTTTGGCCTGTGTATAAGTATTAGACATTAGCCAGGTGCTGCTATTAGATGCCCAGATACTCGCACCATTTTGCAACTGATATCATGAACGACCACTTAATACCACTACGCAGAGCATGGCAAGTGCCTTTCCCATGCTTGCACATAAGCCCAAGCTGTTGGAACTGGCAATGCTTGTTTTTTAGTTTGTACATTGTCTATTGTGCCTGCATGCAACAAATGCCACACACCATGAAGTGCCAAACACCCAATCCTCCCCCCAAGCAGCGCCACCTCCCCGCCAAGTTGAGCGGAATGGTCTTCAATGGTGTTTCAGGCCTCCATGTCTTGGTGGGTTCTGCTCTGGATCAACATGGAAGTGCTTCTGGAACTTCACCTCATGACACACACTTACTCTGATCAGTGTCCCTTTTCTCTCTGTGTGGCTTGTGTGCTTGGTCCCTTGATGAATAACAGAGAAACAAGACTCAGGATAGTGCAATGTATTTTCCACCTCCTCACATACCTTGCATGGGCCCTAAATGCTGCCTATCTCTGTATGTGTGATTTGTTGTCACTGAAGGCAATTAGAAAGGACAATAAAGCTAATAATCTACTGAGAATGGATAAAAAGGCAACTAAAAGACCTAGACATGTCAACATGTAACCGTTCTGCAGACTATTGGGAGATATAAACCAAGGTAATGAGACAAGCCAGCAGGCGAGAAAGGGGAATTCCAGCAACACCACTTTCTTCAATAGTCTGCACTTGGCAATTTTGAATGATCACAAGTGCTGTGAAGCCACATTGTTCATGATTAATGAGTTATTTGCATGCTATTGATATAACAAAACACAACAATGAGACCATTGCAATTGTTTTGGGATGCGTCACCATTGACTGCAGACATGAGATTTGAGGAAGTCCGACAATGCCAAAAGCACTGGACTGCAATCATTTCCCTCTTCTTATTCGTAACTTTTGGTTCTGGCTACACTACATGTGGCTAGGTGACACCTATGAACCAAAACATAAAAATGTATCTCTCTTTCGCCCCATCCCATCTCTATCCTCATCTTGCCTTTCCCTCTCCTCCCTCTTGCACTGTTGCCTGCAAAAGAAAAAAGGTATCTGTTACCCCTTCTACACACCTTTGATGCCAGGCTCAAATTTCCCGTTCCTCCACGTGTTGCTTTATCTACTCCCGATTCTTAGTACAATGGAAAAGAAAAGAGCATTAGCCACACCTTGCAACAATATTGAACAACAATGCCTGCTGGGCACCCTCATGCTCCCGATAGTGGTGGCCTACATGGCATCAGAGTGGGAGCAATGAGATCCACGCCTGCCAATCTGCCCTCTGGTTAAACAGAATTGCAGGAGTTAGCAAGAGAAGAGCTTTTACCTATTCCTATAGGCTAGTAGGGTCAAAGTGTTTTCTACTTTTAGAGCCAATGGTAGGTTATAATCAAAATGAACAATCTGTACACAACATATATATTATGTAGCTTGACCTGTCTTGTAGCAAGCATATCATATTTAGGTGTTATTCTTCTTGGCTCAACCAACTCATAGAAAAAGGCATGCAACTGACCAGCAAAGCTACACCCATCGCTACATCAATGTGCCTGTCCCTCCAGTCATCCATCTCTCAGTTGAGCACATGGGTGCTCATGTTTCTGAAACATAATTTGGCAGTGGGGACCTGATAGATCTGCACTCAGGCCTAGCAGGTTCTTGCTGCCAACATTTCTGTCATTTGCACGGCAGAGTACAAATTTGCAGGACAAAAGGTGGCGTTCATGGGAACTTTTGCACTCCACCGTGCAAAGTGAGTAAACACTGCCTGGAATGCTTGCTATCTTGATAGTTTCTGGGGCCTGGGGAACAGAGCGCTTTGGGGCTTCCCATAAAACCCACGTCCTTCTCCCACCCCTCTGAAACTCATGTCACCCCCCTACTCAAAACCCATGCCCTCTCCCAATCCATTAAATTAAGGGATTACATACCTCAAATCAAATTCAATAGAAATGTGTCTAGCAATTAAATAAATTAAAGAGTTGTTAATAAATATAAACATTACACAGTTTCCTCAAGACGATGCTATATTGACAACTGTTAAGATTAGCAAGGACTGACTGGTGCTGGAGGTAGACTACTATGGATTTCTGGATTCTGTTCTGCTCAGTCAGGCTGAAAGTAGACACAACCTCAATGAACAGGGGCAGAGCCCAAGGGAAAAATCCCTCTTTGTGTTGTAGAGCAGATGAATCTGTATCCTGGATGGCAGTGGTAATAGGATTTCTTCAGCAGAAGGGGAATCTCCACGTAGCACAGAATCCAGGTAAGCGTAGCACTGGAAACAGCCAAGCAAGCAGAGAAAAAAGAGAAGCAAGGCTAATATTGGAGCCCCGTACTGCCGTGAGCAGAAGACCGAACAGCTGAAGGCAGAGAGAAGGCAGCAGGCAATAGGTAAAAAAGGTGACCAAGACAAGGAGAGAAAAGAAACTCGAAGGAGCAAAGAGCATGCACACGGCCCAGGAACAGGAGAAAATAACAAGGAACAGCGTCAATGCATGCCAAAACAAAGCAACGCAAGGAGCTTACCAGTAAGAAGCTCTATATGCAGTATCTGATGCCGGCAGTGCTATGTGGAGCTCCCCTGTCTTCTGCTCCGCCTCCTTGGAATAAGCTAGACTGCTTATTCAGACTTGATTTCCTGGGAGAACGTAGCACCATCATGAAGGGGCATAGAGCCCACGAGGATATTTTTTCCTCCACCGTTGCTGTAGGGACATTGGTTCCTAACAAAAACATTTTCTCTTTGTTTTTAGAATAATATAATCATTTTAAAAGAAAATAAAGAAAATTATTTTTAAGCAAGCATCTAAGTCGTGTTTTTTTGTGGGTTTGTATGTGGCATTGTTCTTGGGGACGTCGCTTCTCATGAACAGTGTGGTCTGGCGTCATGAATGTTGCATGGAATATTCTTTATTTCATTGCCGAAGTAATGCAAATATTTCTAGCTCGATATTTCATCCCGTTCCTGAGATAATTAACTTGTTTTGGTTATTCAGCATTATGGTTTGTGCTCATCATCGCGCTGTCTGCACTGAACTAGTCTTGCATTATTTTTGTTTTCTAATTTTTTTAGAAGAGACTGAGTGCCTCTTTCTTTTCATTGATTTCTTTACCAATAAACTGGATACATGTTATTTTCACTAATTAATTGAACACCAAATTTCTATTTGGCTCTGAATTAAATTTTCAAATGAATATCATATTTGTAATCTTACTCTGATTATTTGCAGTGTGTGTTTAGCAGCAACAATGGCCACCACTAGTTTATCAAAAGT
Organism: Ambystoma mexicanum; assembly: GCF_040938575.1. NCBI lineage: Eukaryota > Metazoa > Chordata > Amphibia > Caudata > Ambystomatidae > Ambystoma > Ambystoma mexicanum. The sequence continues at coordinate 776,095,974 of NC_090937.1, forward strand.
CCTAGGCTCAAATACATTATCAAATGCCTTGTTTAAAAGTGCACAGCGGGAGTGGTTGAGTATTTCATCTATTCTGTTTGAGTAGATCTTGAAATGTCATCAATTTCCAGAATCATGGTGGGTGGCGCACTTTGTCCCAATTTATAAAAAAGGTCCAAGGTGCTACCCCAGAAAATACCGACCAACATCTATTCTGGATGCAGACAGTAAAGTGTTTGCCGCCCTGATTCTTGGCCATCTAGAATCATGGATGGCACAGTCTGGACGTCTGCAATTGTGGGAGACAGGTTTTCACAGACAAATGAATACCACCTTAAATGGTATAGTACTAAAGTGTATTCAATCTCTTGCCTGGACAAGGCAATATAATTCTGTCTTTATTGCTACCATTGACCGGTCTGCTGCTTTTCGACCAAGAAACCTTCTCTGGGTAAAACTGCATAACTGCGGTTTACCAAAAGGACTGTCCTCCAAAATATCAACATCAAGAGGCATCAGACAGGGGTGCATTCGTTGCCCCCTGTCTTTTTACTTCATACATGTCAGATATTGTGGAATACCTAATGCCTGCAGCTTTAGCCTCGCCTAAACTAGACACTTTGAAAGTGACATGGTTGAGTTGCGCCAATGATTTTTAAATATGTGATTGCTCTGGGAGGCCTCAAATGACTTTTAACTGTTTTTAACACTGTTGCAATTGGACACTCCCTAAAAATGTATTCTAATCAAACAAAAGTCATGACAGTGTATCTACCTCTGCTTCCCTATTATCTCTAAACTGCACAAGTCATGAATTAGAGATTGGTTGTGCACACAGGTTTCCACGCTAGCAAACCTGTTGATGTGGATGGATTCCCAATTTGATAGATTTTCTTTAATTCCAATTCTAAAATTCTTTGAGGGAAAGATCCTTCCAAATATACTATATGGGAATGAGATTCACTTCTGGGTGGTGGAAATCTTAGCCACACATGAGGCTACCTACTGGCGTTGTGGTTTTAACTTCCAGACCTCTTTTCCTTTGGTGGCGATTAAATATGGGCATTAACTCCCTGATGAGCAGAGCTAATGGGTACATTTTTTCTCTCCACAGGAACATTATTAGTCATGACCCGGACTCTCTCTTTCTTGACTAGGACATTCTGTTCAGGGATGGAAAATTGCAAACCCTGAATGAATTGGCAAAGTATTGTATGAACTTGTTGGGGGACATCGAATTGTCAAAAGACAATTGATAGTGAATCCAGTCAAAGTAAAGTTACCTTTGTACCAACATGGCTGGATAATCAGATTGGAGAAAATGCATGGCTACAAGTCACTAAATCATCTTGCGATGGATGTCAAAAAGCATGGGATGTTAACCTTGTACTGTCAGTTTATCCAAGTCATGGAGTTAAGAGGTCCCTCTTAAAATTCCATTGGAATCTTTATTACACCAAACAAGTAATAATCAGATATGGTTATTGTTCAGCTGACTCCTAATTGCAGATACTGTGGTCAGTCTGACTCGGAAGAGGCCCTAAAACAGCTGTTAATTGTGTGTCCTGCATTAAGAGGGAAGCATACACTTTATCTTCGAAAATGTACTAATGTACAATATCTCGATGGTAGAGAGAACTTGTTTATTGATTGGCAGGTAGGACCACTTTAATGGTGTTGGCCATGGTAGGTTTCAAAAACTGCCTGTAGCTAATAAATGGCAACACTCTTAGCACCCCATAACATTCTTTTGCACAGCATTAGGATATGAGTCTCAATTTATTAAAATTGCTGGCTTTTATGGCATTGCAGGAGTCCCCGACGTCCTCCCTCTTGTCCCCATGACTGAGGCCCAGGAACATGAGATCTGCAGAGCTGCACAGAAACAGAAGTCATCAACTGCATCTTTTCTTCTTTACTATGGTACTGTAAAACAAGTCTAAGAGAAATGACCTCTTGATGTAGAAGTGCTTGTAACTTCCACAACTCACAAATCTAATCAGCTTGCGGCCCTACATTTGATTCTTCTTTTGATCAAAGACTCCTAAGAACTTGTGCAAATACTTTTCCATTTACTTACCAGAAGTGCTTCATCCTATACAATACTTTTGCCCATTGACTTTGGCCTAGCCTATTGAATTGTATGACACTTCTAAGAGGATCTGAAAGTATTTGTCTTGCTTAAGAATATTGGTGATCTCTTGTGTTCCAATAACCTTTGCCTTTTACCAACTTTTAAGAGTGTTCTGAATGCCAACAGTAAGATATTAATGTCCCGAGCACCCTTGTTATTGAAGTCACCTGTGGGTGTAGGTTGTGTCTGTGGGCCATCCCAAAAGGGTCTTATTTGATTCATAAACTCAGAGTGTACAGTATTGAAGTGTATTTGTGTGTTACTATTATGTTGCTCCCTTCTAAAGAAGGCTTTATAACTGAATGATAAATAAATTAATAATTGTTTATGCAAGAAACCTTGAGTGTAAGAGTTGATTTGAATACTTGTAACTGTGAATCTTTCTGTACCTACACGACTGCTCACATTTCCCCTCTTGAGATAAGCATGACTGCTCAACACACTACCAAAACTGTGTAGTACAAGCTTATACCAAAGGTGGGTTGCCTACACCTTCAGTCATAGTTGTTTGTAGTGTTCCCAGAGGGTACTACATTCAAACATTGCCTAACACTGCTGGCAAATATATCTTCAATATATTATAGAGTTGTTACATTGAGAGTTTGCTTTACTTTTGTTCAACTAAAAACCTTCACAAGGCTAAGCTCCACTAGAAAAGGAATTCTAACATGCCATATATGGATAACTTCAGACAGGAAGCCCTGGTAATTTTAGCAGCAGAGCAACTGAAAGAAATGTGTACAGTCAGGTCTCTCCCTGTTAAAGGAAAGAAAAATGAACTAATTGCAAGATTGTTGAATAATCAAAGTCTGGGTAGTAGGCCTGTCACACCTACTATCCTAGGAAATGTGGAAAATGATGAGGATGATGATAGTTCAGAGTCTAACTCTAATGTTTCAAAAAAGGTAGCAGGCACTTCTCTCCAGAAAGAACATGGTATGATAACCTGTTCTGAGATGAGAGCTTGCATCACACGCTTTTTGCTCACTGTACCTTTCACAGATGGGAAATATCCATTTGCATATCAGTCTCTGTCCCGCCCACATGGGCAGTCCAGCACCGAAATGCTATGGCAATTCCTCTCTGAACAAGAGTACCAACAGCAACCCCATACACGTGTTTATGCCTTGTTGGGCCTCATCAGTGAGGTGAAGCTGTGCCTCTTTGAGCACAGTGAGCAGGGAGTCCACTGCTGCTTGCCCCCAGGTAACTCAGGGTGACCAACCCCAAGTTCCTTGCAAATATTTCAAAAAAGGTAGCAGGTGCTCCTCTCCAGAAAGAACATGGCATGATAACCTGTTCTGAGATGAGAGTTTGCAGCACACTCTTTTTGCTCACTGTACCTTTCACAGATGGGAAATATCCATTTACATATCAGTCTCTGTCCCGCCCACATGGGCAGTCCAGCACCGCAATGCTATGGCAATTCCTCTCTGAACAAGAGTACCAACAGCAATCCCATACACGTGTTTCAGCCTTGTTGGGCCTCATCAGTGAGGTGAAGCTGTGCCTCTCTGAGCACAGTGAGCACGGAGTCCACGTCTGGTTGCCCCCAGGTAACTCAGGATGACCAACCCCGAGTTCCTTGCAAATTTTTCAAAAAAGGTAGCATGCGCTCCTCTCCAATACTAATATTGTTGAATAGTCAGAAGAGTTAGAGGAGTCTTAGGAAGAGAGACCCTCTTTACCTCAACAGGCCCTTATGCCTCAACATTTAGCCACAGGGACCCTACCAGGTCCAGTAGTGAGTCCAGAATGTGTCTCTCTTGAAAAAATGAGACTTGAGTTAAAGTTAAAAGATTACAAGTCCAAGCTGAAAACAAACATCAGGACATCAAATGAAGGGAAATGGAATTGCATCATGCTCTTGAAATGAAGAAATTGTCTCTTAAAAATGTTTCTATCCCAGAGTCTACTAGGTATTCCAGTCCTAAGAGATCTTGCATGCCTAAAGAAGCAGTGAGTATGTATGATGTGAAACTTGATATTTTGGATTGGTTGGCTGCTTTTGAATATAACTATGGGATTCAGGGTTTCACATGGAATCAGTTGATTCCTTGGATTTTGTCTAGGCTCCCCCAGGTTGCAACTCATGCTGTAATGGAGGTGGGGGAACTTGAAAGATTTGAGTATGAAAATGTGAAGCTAGCTTTGATAGCTAGATTTGGGAAAAACTCCTTCCCAGTACCCTAAGAGGTTTAGGACCCTCAAAAATACTGATGGTACCCCTTGGGCTACCTGGGTGTGTGAATGTTTGAAAAACTTAGATGGTTGGATTAAGGGTAACAGAGTGAACTCTTTTGAAGGAATGAGAAATCTGTTTTTATTGGAATCTATTTTTGATGCCTGCTCTCCTGAACTGAGACAGCACTCGGCTGACTCTAAAGAGATTGATCCCAAGAAGCTAGCTAAGGCTGCTGACTTGTGGGTTGCCAAAAGGGCCACTCACAAGAATTCTGGGGCCACTCATAAAAATGATGAGGGGAAGCAGCACAAGAAAGATGACAAAGAGAATTCTAAAACCTTCAATCCAAAAGAGGGCCACAAACATAAGAAGGGTAAGCCACATGGGAAACCAGGTCAGTCTAGTGAAGCCTCTGGTGCCAAACCAGAGGGGGGTCAGCAGAAGCCCCCATTTGTCAAAACATTTGGAAAATGTTATGCTTGTGGGTCTACTGATCATGTGAAAGGGGATACCAGATGCAAGGGTACACCTTCAAGGATCCACACTGCCTCCTTAGCCTTCATCCCCAAAGGGAGAAGTACATCTGGCAAGTGGAAACTTTCAACGATTGGCTGAAGACCCCATTGTAGTCGCTGGCAGTGTTTCTTTAGTGTCCCTGGGTGTATGGGAACAGTAGAATGTAGATGTGTATAACTCTGTACTGGCTAACACAAAAGAATATTACAAGGACAGTGTACTTGTAAATGGTCAGGAGACCCCTGCCATTCAAGACATTGGGGCCAGCTGTCATGGTCATGAAGTTAGGGGCACAGGCATGCAGGGGTCGCATGCACAGGAGTTCTGGGTGGACACTGTCCTGGCGCCTTTGGCACCAAGCTCATGAACAAAAGTAAACAAGAACATCCATTTAACACCAAAAAGCTTTTATTATGGACATAGTACTTCAGATGTATTAACCTTGAACATTCCATCTATTAAGCAGCCCCAAGTGTATTCTTGGGTGTGACTGCTAATGGATTGCCTTTGCACGTGCTCACTCTCTAGGAGTGGCAGGGTGTGGCTGGTAAACCGGCCCTAATGGGCGTGCCCACAATCCCCGCTATATAAGATGCCCCAATCCTCAAGACAGACGCTTTGCATTATTCTGAACATCGCCTGAGGTAAGACTTACCTTTGAAGATCCTGCTTCTTGGACATCCTGCTTCCTGTCAGCATACTTAACAATTGGGGGAAGCTGTTTTTACCTGTACATCTCTTGGGCGAACCAAGTATTCATCTTTACACTTTCCGGAATGCCGAAATCTTCATCTTGGCAGACGCAGCACGACACGATCCATCGTCGACAGCAGCGCCTGCAAGGAAAAACAGAAGACAAGGTTAGAAATCGAAAAAACAGTCAGTTTAAGGTTGCGCTTCGGCATACTTCGTGCTTTTCCTTAAACCATCGCTTACCTGCTGTCGACATCTTCCATCCGGCTGCGTCTCGTGTCTCACAGCTGCATTGATGCCGCATTTCCATCTAAGGGAAGAAACCAGATGAGATACATTATTGCAGGCATAAATAGGAGCAACATATAAAGACATTAAACAGAACGAACAGCATCACAAGAGCGCAAGAAAGACTTACCAATCATAAGGAGAAGCATAGTCGCAGCTGGACTGGACTAATCCTTATCAGGGATCAGTGAAGGAACTAGATCCCATTCAACGCACCCCTGCCAGAAGTGGCAGGACGGAGAGCTTATTTTCCATAATTCACAGGCGCTGTATCACCACGTATCACCGCTCACAGCTTTTCTACTGAGGGAGAGGCCTGAAGGGGGTGATTCAAGTTCAGGGAGGGCTGCAACCGTGCTCCAACACCTCTTCAGAGACCATGTGACCGTAACACCAGCATCACAGTGGTGGATGACACTTTTTTCAAACCTGAGGATGTTGCTAAGTCACCCAAAGGTCCCACTAAGCTTGCTGGAGGCCCTATCCAGATGCTTCCAATACTACCAGCTCTCATCCAGTGCAACAAAATGACTGTAAGAATACCTGTCAGTGTACAAAGTGAAGTGCCCAGGACAGTCCTGCTGGGGAATGACATAAAAACTCTTGGAGTTGTATCAAGCACCCCCAGGCCTCCCAGTAAAAGGAAGCAGGAGCAGATTAGAAAGGCCAGAGAGCTCACTTTAAATGACTCTTAGTGGGTTGAACCTATAACACCCAGACCACAGGAAGAGCCAACTTCTATTTCCAGGAAGAAGGAAACAAAGGGGAAACCCAAGGTCTTAGGAAACACGAAAGATAACACTCCTATGCATCAAACCAGGACATCCCAGAGAGGACTGTCCAAAGTCACACCTGTAACTATTCCACCAGCTGAGGCGGAATGTGAGATCCAAACAGGAGAGGTTGAGTCAGCTGCTGAAGATTCAGATCTGGAAAAAGACCTTCCCACTGTTGGAGATATGGATCCTAAAGACCCCCCTGAGCTGCAGTCTTTACTGGCAGAAGGTGGCACCTGTAGGGCAGACTTCAGCAGAGGTCAAAGAGAGTGTCCTACTCTTGAAGGACTTTGCCAACAGGCCGCTTCCCAGCTGGAACGGCAAGAGCCAGTGAAGCACAGGTGATACTGGGAAGATGACCTCTTCTACACTGAACCTATTGAGTCTACCGCAGGAGACTACACAAGACTTGTAGTGCCCCAGGAGGTGGGACCTCAGTTTTTGCAGTTAGCCCTTGAGATTCCTTTTGCTGGTCACTTAAGTTTTAAGAAGACCAAGGAAAGGCTTTCTCTTTATTTCTACTGGCCTAAGATGGGGTCTGATGTAGATAAATTCTATAGAAGCTGTCACTCTTGTCAGACATCTGGCAAGAGTGGAGCCAAGAGTGGTGGGAGTCCCTTTTGAGAGGGTAAGAATCAATATTGTTGGTCCCTTAGACCCTCCAACATCTTCGGGCAACTGATTTATATTGGTTATGGTAGACTATGCTACCAGGTATCCTGAAGCAATACCTATGAGGACAGTCACAGCTCAGGCGGTGGCTAAGTATTTTTTACCAGAGTAGGTTTTCCTAAGGAGGTTATCTCTGACAGGTGATCACATGTTATGTCCCACTACATGCAGGCCAAGTGGAAAAACTGTGGAGTGACCTACAAGTTCTCAAAAGCCTACCATCCTCAGACCAATGGATTGGTAGAGAGGTTTAATAGAACTATGAAGAGTATGATAGGTTCTTTAGAAGAACCCCTTAGCAGAAAGTGGGACCATCTACTTCCATGCCTTCTGTTTGTTTATAGAGAAGTCCCTCAGGAAAGGGTTGGATTCAGTCCTATTAATCTTCTCTACGGTCATCCGGTTAGAGGTTCATTGGCCCTAATGAAGGAGGGGTTGGAGAGTGCTCCTTCCCACAAGCCAGTGAGAGTGACTGACTATGTGTTAGATCTCCGAAGGAGAATGACACACATGATGACAGAAGCTTCAGAAAACTTGAAAGCAGGTCAGGCTCTGGTGAAGCACTGGCATGACCAGAAGGCAAACATGGCTGAGTTTACTCAAGATCAGCTAGTTCTAGTTATGGTACCTACAAGGCAGAGGACCTTACAGGACAAATGGATTGGACTCTTCAAGGTTGTGGGAAAACTTGGAGAGGTCAATTATTTGGTGGATTTGGGCAATCCTAAGGAGGCCCCCAGGGTCTTTCATACCAACCACCTAAAGGCCTATGTCTCTAGACCAGACCTAGGAGCTTTGCTTCTAGCCTCTGATCAGGAGGAGGAGGAGAGTTAGCCTCTCTTTTGATCTGACACTGGAACAACAGGAGGAGTGCAAAGCTCTTTCAAATCAGTTTGCCACTCTGCTTTCACTATCACCAGGCTTTACCCTGTGGGGCCAGCATGAGATTCTCACTGGTGACGGTTTACCTGTTGAAAGCAGAGGTACAGAATGTCAGACAATGTAAGAACCCACATGAAGGAAGAGGTCAACAAGATGCTTGACCTCGGGCTAATAGAGCCATCTACAAGTCCATGGTCTAGTCCAGTTGTGCTAGTGCCAAAGGCAGGATCCAAGGAGTTGAAATTCTGTGTGGACTATAGAGCCCTTAATGCAGTCACCATGACTGATGCCCATCCTTTTCCTAGGACAGATGAGCTGGTGGACAAACTTGGTTCAGCCAGGTACCTCAGTATATTTGACCTAACCTCAGGCTATTGGCAAATAAATGAAGGGGGACAATCCTAAATTGTTAAGATGGTCGATCAGCCTACAGGGGTTTGATTTTACCATTGAAAACAGGTCAGGATGTAATCACCAAAATGCTGATGGTCTCTCCAGAAGGTATGACTGACTGGAGTAAGGAGATTCATCCAGGGGTGGATTCAATCCTCCTGTCCCTTAGTCTGGGGCGGTGGGGCAAGTGTTAGGGAGAATTCTCGAAAAGCTGCTAATTCCCTACTCCTTAGAGACCCCCAACAACTTTGCTGGATTTTGAGGACTTGATTTTTTTGGAGAGAGTGTGGCCCTTTTTCCCACTCTCTCATGTATTTTAATTTGATTTTTACCTCTACGTTTCTTTTGGTTATGGAGTCTGACAAACTCCATAGTCATCATATTTTACATTGTGTCACACAGCACAGGGAAGTCTTCCAGATTGCCCCAAGATTTAAATACCTTTCTCTGGGATAACCTACTGCTTCCCAGAGCAGTAAAGTAAAATTGTCTTTACTTACCATTGTAACTTTCTAGACCCAGCACACACAATCTTACAATAGAGTGCTGGAGGGGTTACTTAGTATCCCCTGTGTCTGGATGCTCATGTAACATTTTTATGTTACCCTTTGCTCACTGAATGGCTGGTGGCAGTGTTTTCATTTTGAACTACCATGGTTTGCGTTTACCACGGCTGTTCGCAGCTCCGGTAAAGCAGCCGCAGGAGCCATCACTGACAAAATGGTCTTCTTTTTTCGCCATGTCTTTGTGGAAAGGACCTTCTAGAGATTTTCTCTGTGCCAAACCACTTTTGGTCTCTTTGTTCATTTCACCTTAGGTGGGCTTTAGGAGTGAAACCCGCCTCTGGGTCCAGAGTGTCTGGGGTAGGAAGGAAGTGAGGGAGGTGCCCGAAACTCCCTGTGCTTAGTCTCCTAGGACACCCAAATGCACTCTGTGTTAATTGGCTGGCTGACTGTCCGGCAAGGACAGCCACCCTGCTGGGTGAGTGACAGCTAGGCTGCAATGAATGGGAGAGAACTGAATAAAAGGCGAGTCTTTTGGCTTGGAAGGCAGCGTCAACCACTGGACAAAGGAACCGAAGAAGAGCTTGAAGAGGACGCCTGCTGCAACTCTTGGACTGTTGGTTTGCCCGGTGAAGCCCTGCTGCAGTGCCAAAATGTCAAGTTCGCATTGACAGAGAAGCCCCTGTAAGGACGACTTCTCCCTTTGAGTTGGTGGGACTAGTCAACCCCAAAGTGAGCCGCCTGGACATCCATCTTGCAGCTGGTTGAAATTCCACAGAGTGCTGCTGGAAACCGTATAGCCAGGGAGAGGAACACCAGATTGTGTGCGTTACTTTTAAGCTGGCCTAAAGCTTTTGGAAGATCCTTCGGACTACCAGGAAGCAGGAGTGACCAAGCCTGAGCCCCCTCAGCAGAGTGCAGGACCCCAGAAGCAAGGAAAGTCCATCTTGACAGCCAGGAATCACTTTGTGTCTATTTGCGGTAGACGCGAGGAGCTGAAACGCGAAACAGCCATTGCAAGTGAAGTTTGCCGGTTGCGGGTCTTGACAGTCACAGTGCATTGCAGGGGTCCCCAGACATACTCCCTCTTGTCCCCACGACTGAGTTCCAGGAACAGTGAGATATGCAGAGCTGCACAGGAACAAAAGTCATCAGCTGCATCTTTTCTTCTTTACTAAGGTGCTGTAAAACAAGTCTGAGAGAAATTCCCTCTTGCTGTAGAAGTGCTTGTAACTTCCACAACTCACAAGTCTAATCAGCTTGTGGGCCTACATTTGTTTTTTTTTTTTATCAAAGACCTCTAAGAACTTGTGCAAATACTTTTCCATTTACTTACCAGAAGTGCTTCATCCTATCCAAGACTTTTGCCCATTGACTTTGGCTTCGCCTATTGAATTGTATTACTCTTATAAGAGCATCTGAATGAATTTGCCCTGCTTAAGAATATTGGTGATCTCTTGTGTTCTAATAACCTTTGCCTTTTACCAACTTTTAAGAGTGTTCTGAATGCCAACAGTAAGATATAAATGTCCCGAGCACCCTTGTTATTGAAGTCATCTGTGGGTGTAGGTTGTGTCTGTGGGCCATACCAAAAGGGTCTTATCTGATTCAGAAACTCAGAGTGTACAGTATTGAAGTGTATTTGTGTGTTACTATTATTTTTGCTCCCTTCTAAAGAAGGCTTTGTAACTGACTGATAAATAAATTAATAATTGTTTATACAAGACACCTTGGGTGTAAGAGTTTATCTGAATACCTGTAACTGTGAATCTTTGTGTACCTCCGCTACTGCTCACATTTCCCCTCTTGAGATAAGCCTGGCTGCTCAACACGCTACCAAAACTGTGTAGTACAAGCTTATACCAAAGGTTGGGTTGCCTACACCTGTAGTCATAGTTGTTTGTAGCGTTCCCAGAGGGTACTGCATCCAAACTTTGCCTAACAGCTACTGGTGTGATAAAAATATCAACCAGGTCTGCCTTCAGCTCCTCATTTTATAAGCACTATGCGTGTCCTTCACTGAAGTCCTGTTAAAAACTGGCATTACAAAGCCAACAGCTTTGGCCTGTGTATAAGTATTAGACATTATCCAGGTGCTGCTATTAGATGCCCAGATACTCGCACCATTTTGCAACTGATATCATGAACGACCACTTAATACCACTACGCAGTGCATGGCAAGTGCCTTTCCCATGCTTGCACATAAGCCCAAGCTGTTGGAACTGGCAATGCTTGTTTTTTAGTTTGTACATTGTCTATTGTGCCTGCATGCAACAAATGCCACACACAATGAAGTGCCAAACACCCAATCCTCCCCCCAAGCAGCGCCACCTCCGCACCAAGTTGGGCAGCAGGGTGGGTCTGGGCATTTGCCCCGTTTGCCCACCCATAAAAACATCTCTACTTTCAATTATGAACGCTGCTTACCATGCCTGGTAAAAAGTGGTCAAAATTACAATTAAATGCTGCCCAACATGGGAGCAAATCGGGCAGCATTTATCAAAGGCTGAGCGGCCCCCAGAGGGGATGATAGAGGGACAGCCTACATAGCGGACTGCCACCTTTGGCCGCCCCCTTCCAGGAGTGGTCATACGCTACACTTCCTCCCCTTCAAGGCGGAAGAGGCATCCCCCAGGGCCTGACCTCCGGGCGCAGGCACTTGGGGACGTTTATAGGGTGGGGGGCTGCAGCGGGGCAGTCTCTTTTCCAACAGCCCCCTGCCTTTTGATCTGCATTTTTGCAGGTCATGAAACACAAAATAGTCAGGGGTTTGTAGGTATACGGAGAAGCTGCCGGCCACCGCCAGTCACCGGTGGACTGTTTTACTTAACTACGATGCTCGCATTTTTCTTTACCGGCCGCTGCGCTGGAGGCCCTCTGACAACGAATAGTTGTTGGGCAGACTATACTGTGCTTTATCACCAGCGAGTGATGCATTGATTCAGATGCTGCTCCTGAGCCGTTGTATTTCATAACATGTATGTTTGCGGGCTCCGAGCCGTCTAATGGTTAAACATGTCCTTATTTAAGGTCACTGTGTCCTGTGTTTGAAATGCGGCCGCCGAGCCGGTGCTCTTACAAATATGTTACGGCATCCGAGCCGCTGTATATGACCACATATTTGCATTATGTTCAAGCACCGGATGATCACGTCTTCTCATTACGGTCACTGGGTCATGGGTTCGAAATGCGGCTGCTGATCCAGTGTATTCATGAAAGGTTCACGTTCATGACCTCCAAGCCGCTGGAGGGTAACCATGTTTTACATTAGGGCCACTGTGCGCCTGTTTAAAATGCAGTCTATTTGGAGGGGGTGCACACGCAGGGGCACCCACAGCACTTGCACCATTTCTCGCCTGCTTTCCGGCAGATCCGCTTTGGCATGGCACATCCCCCTTCAGGTGAAAGAGCGTATTTGGGCGAGAGAGTATTTTGATATATTATCTTTGTTGGCAGTTGAGACTGCTAGCCCCGATATAACTATCAGCCAAGAGGATGACAAAAAGAGGCAGAAAAAGTATAGAGTGGAGGGAAAATATATTTAATTGGAATAAGGCCTTTTCCTGTTGGTTGCATTATGGATGGAAACATTTCCCCAGCATGGCCCGGCCTTGTGGAAATATATGGAGACAATTGTGAATGAGCAAAAGAAATGTGGCTCAACTGTTTGGATTGATTACGATAGGGACTTTAGAAAAAACATGGCTTTGATTCCTGAAATGACTTAGGATCAGAACGACATGGAGGGATGGGTTTCCTTCATGGGTGGCAGAGAAAGAGCCAGAAGTGTGTGGAATGAGGGACAAAGAGGTTCCCGAAGGTCTTGGTATGGTAGGATTGACCAGAAGGCAAATGGTCAGCACTTTCACAGTGGCCCCCAGGCAAGGGAGGCATGACCTGGGTCCAACAATGCTAGCTCAGGAAGACCTTCTGAAGGTCAAAACACAGGGCGCTACCCATGCCTTTCATTCAATAAAGGGAACTGCATATGGAGGCCCATGTGCAGGTATCCCCACTAGTGCGCAAAATGCAGCAGCAGCCACCCAGTGGTGAAATGCATCAAAACTGAAGGTGGCAGCAGGGTCAGGTGCCACCGCAAAGAAGGCCAGTATTGGCCAACAGGTCAGGGGTCCCTCCCCCATGGATTTGTCGGGGGGAAATTCTGCCGGGGTCGGCCGGGCCGTCCGCAGACCTCCGGGCAGGGAGGCCCCAACTCCTCCCGTATATCCCAAATAAGATAGAGTATGAGACACACGCAAGAAGCAAGGTGACTCTGCTGTTTATTAGACAAAAACGGCAGGGATGGGTCAAGGAGCGTACGCGTCCGTCCTGACACACCCACAATCGTGGGGCTCGCAGGCCCTTTTTACTGTATTATGACGCGTTACTTGCGTCACTTTAGAAAGTTAACAAAAAACCTATCGCCACTCTTAATTGGTTGCTCGAGTGGTAGAGTTAGTATAGCACACGTATAGAGAACAATGTTAGTGGTCGAGGGTTAGTCAGGTGATATATCTGGGTTGTCCCTACAATTAGATACATGAGAATTGTTACATGAAGACTCCTAGGGATTGGTTAATATTACTGGCGTCAGTGATAAGAGCCCCATGTTCTGATTGGTGCGCCCGTGAGCTTCCCAGCCTGGGACCACCGCTGTTCCCAGCTCTTGGTGCACCTGCAATTTGCAACAATGTTTCACTATGGGTACGTGCAGACAATGTGAGGATTTATTCATAGCTGGAGGCTGACCGCTCCCACTGTCGCAAATGTCCATTGTGCCTTTCAAGTGTATCTGCCGGTGTCTCGTAGCGAGGGATCCAGACGCCTCTTTTCTCCTGGGCTTGGCATCTCGTCAGGTTCGGCTTGGTCACGTGAGGTGGGACCGTGTTTGAGGCAGAACTCTGCACAATTAATATTTTTTTTCCACTGTGTGTCTGGTTTTATTAGCAGGTGTGACTTTAACGTTGGTGCGCGGAGTGCGAGGTTGCAACATCGTACCCTTGATGATTTGTTCTTGGAATGTGGGTTTGCAATATTGCGACCTTGGCTGGTTGCTTCGCAGGGCTCATTCTGCAGGATCAGCAACCTGACTCTTGTTTTGTTAATGTCCACGGGAGCTCTTGCTTGAGGCCTACTTAGGCCTGGTGTATAAGTGGGTCCGTCTGGTGCACAGGTGCTTTAGGTTACAGTACCATATAGTTCCATGACCAGTATCGTCTCTTCATTATATTTCTCATGGTGGTAACTGGTTTTAAGAGAAGCGTGAGCAAGCTTTGTAGATAAGTTCATGACACGTCTTGCGTTTCTGCATTCTGAAAGCCTATGTAAAAAATAATAAAGATGCACGTCAGTGAGTATGCCTGTCGCCTACGTCATAGCACTGAGTATATTCTTCGTGTAGATTGGTGCGGGAATGTCCCGTGTGTATATTTGCACAGGTGTGCTTACCGTTGTCTAGGTCGTCATGGCATCTCTAACGACGTGTAGATTTTAGTCTAGTTGGTCCGTGCCGCAGGTGTCGGCATGGCCAGTGCGGGCTGCTGGGCAGGCAGATGGACACATCCGTATGTTCCTGTACCAGGGTATCTGGTCGTCTGGTAAATGGACAAACTCTTCTCGTGGCGGGTGTCTGGGTCGTGACCCTTTAGGCCAAGCACGAGAGGTGAAGGACGGGAGCCTGGTCTTCCATTCTCCCACTTCAGTCCCCCCTCTGGTTGACTTGTCGACCACAAACATATCCTTTTCGTTATCTCCTCTTACTCGCCATATCTTAGTTATTCCTCCTAGATGTCCATAGTGGTTTACATGATCTTCAAATGACCAATACATATATTCACAGGTTCCTCCAGGAGTACAGTATACCCATTTCCCCATGTAGCTCCTGGGGTTTCTTGGGTTCTCGATCTTCACTGATGGTGGGTCTAGATGGTTGGTGATGATTTGGTTGTGCAACTTCTCCCTCTCCTGTATTATCACACCTGTATGTTGGCCGTCATCTGCTGGCATCAAGGGGTGCATTCCCACCATTTCGAGCAACTCGTCAGTGGTACGTGCCTTCCGGGCCTTCCAAAATCTAATTATGATCAGCGTAGCTCCAGCCAAAATAGTACAACCCACTATAATTTTCAGTCCATCTGACAGCCAGGATGGCATCCATGACCATAATAGTGAAAACCAGCTCTTATCCTTGTTTACACCGTTACTTTCATCCATCATTTTGGAGTGCATCTGGGCCAATTGTGAAACTGCTTCTGTCAGTGTACCATTGTCAGCATCCTTGGCAGGTATGAACGTGCAGCATGATTGTCCTATCTTTGCACAAACTCCTCCTTCCATCGCTGTGAGAAGGTCCAATACATATCTGTTCTGGAGTGCTACCATCCTTATAGCTCGCAGCTCCTCTTTTATTGCGTTGAATCCATTCACTGTAGAATTGATGGTCATCATTAGTTCCCATCTAGTTATCTGGAGCCATTTTGCGTTTGCGTAAGTCTGTAGTCCCGGATGTATTATTGAGGAGAAGAACATTGCTGCTCTGCTGAATAGTCTGTGTTCTGGCGGTATTGAAGTGAGTGCCGTTTCCGACCTTCCCCACAGGTAATTTCCTGTCAATGGTTCTCCTTCTATTTAGGACAGTATCATTGCTGTTGGTCCTGTTCCCTTGCTCCTCCTGAAGTGGTGCAGATCTCTTTTTTCTCTTGTCCCCTTCATCCATTTTGGGAAAGTTCGCCACATTGACATGCTTCTTGGGTACCACTAGTGATGGTACATTGACGTGCACCATTGTGCACACACCATTCCACAGGGGAGGCAGTGTATGGTATGCCTTTTCTCCACAGGCCCAATAATGGTCCATTATTACTGCTGTTCCTGCTCCCCCCTCAGGTAACTCCATTACACTTGCACAGTTGGTGTTATATCCTACGTCCACCTCTCCTTTATGCTGGTAGCATACTTTGGGCGCAGTCAGCGGTAGTATTGTTATTGGGTCTTCATCCGTTTCTATCCACGTGAGCATTGGTACATACTTGATCCATGTCGTCCAACATCGGTGGTTGTGTGCCTCGATAGTTGAGATAGTTTCTTTTGTTACCATGTTGCTGCCAATCACTCCTATCTCCCAGCTGTTGTCCAGGTACACCTTCCCTGTTATCGTTATCAGCGGCCTCTCCCAACATCCTTGTTTACCCGGAACTTCAGTGGCATACCAATCACATGGTAGATACTGTAGTGTTACTTTCTTTGTTTCTCCTTTTGCAGGACCACTTGTTATGTATCTGAATGCTTCAGCATGTAGACTACTCTTGTGGTAACTCAAATAGGTCTTGAGGAAGTTGTTTTCATATGGGTATGAGTCTCGTGTTTTCCACGTCATATGCACCACTGTCCCTTGAAATCTTCCTTTCGTTTGGAACAGTGCCAAGTTTATTATGCACTGTGCTGTCTTTTCATCTATTTCTGTGGCAACAAATGTTCGTGACGCACTCATGGCGTATGGTATTAATGAGCAAACGTAGCAGCTGTCCTCAGTTGTCTGCTTACCAATGCGGGTCATGTGCTGGTACCATATGTTGTTTGAGACGTGTGCTGCATCTTGTATATAATTATCAATACCTTTATTGTCTGAGTATGTGCTGCGTTTAACTCTATTTTGCTTGGGTGCAATGTTACTACTATCACCTGACGTAACACCTGTTGCAGCAGGGGACGGGGGTGTATTAGGTTTGGGTGCAGCAATAAAATTAATAGCATAGCTGTACTGCCATACAGAGGCAGCCAAGAACCCGGTGATCATCAAAATCCCTATTATTTTTATTACATATGCTAATCTCAGCGGCATTTTGCTCTTACCTTGCTGCAGTCCTGGCAGCGTATTCTTGCGACGTTAAAGTTGCCCGCCTAAAAATTCTCAAAATGCTTGTTATTAAATGTTAGTTGTTGGTTTCCTTTAAGCTCTCCCTATCAAATAGTCATTCAGTGCCAGGCGAAGAGCTGTTCCCACGCTACTCTAAGCGATCTATCTCTTAGGGCAGGTAAGTATGGCCGGAGGTGGGGCATTGAATATTCTATGGCCAAGAGGAATGCTGTGTACTAAACACGTACCCTTCTCCTTTTTAGGTACGTTGGCCGTTTTATTTCGTATACAAATTGGTGTGACAATTCTTCTGGGTAGTTATCGTCTGGGAGTACCATCTACGCCTGAGCAATGAACTTGTTAGTTAGCTATTTTCTTAACAATACAATAATACGCAGTCCCTGTATGTGCGAGAGAAGAGAAAAAGAGAACATTTACGTGTTTACATGTGTACTTGTGCAGGCAATGTCCTTCAGTTCAGTTATTACTATATTTGGGGGTCGATGGGCAGGGGGGCTGTGCTCAGTTGGCGGTAGTATTTTTACTCCTTGAGCGTGTGACCATGGGGTGGGCAGTATGGGGATCACCCCTTTCTTCGTCAGTTATTGTCTCCGGGGAAGCTGGGTAGTGACACGGTATGGGAACAATTGGGTCGTTGTCTGTGGTAGAACTTTCTTCCGCTGTTGGGGATGTTGTTGCTGTTCTTCCAATGGACCTGTCGTTGGCGCTGGGGCGGGTCTGTAGTTTGTAGATCTTTACATCATGTAGGTGGTTCCAGGCACGCTTGTCCTTTAGCTTTACTGCTCTTGTCGATACGTCCTCTACCAGATGGGGGCCAGTAAACCTTTTATCGTTCCATTTCCTGTTGAAATTGCGAAGTAGCACGTGGTCACCTTTAGCAAGTTTGCACAGGTTCTCCTTTTCCAATTCTGTATTGGCGCCTTCTTGTTGATTGCTGGTAGACCCGCCCCGTGTGCGCTCGAGCTGTTGAGACACAAACACAACACTAGTAATCAAAGAAGACACATATTGGTACATTTCATCACCTAACACACTCGCTGTGCTTTCGTGATCAGTGAATGCCCTTGACGTTGGCGTTAGGGGAAGGCACATTTGACGTCCAGTGACCACCACGTGAGGGGTGAGGTGGTGGTCGGACCCTGGCCTATTCCTCAATTCAAATAGTGCTAATGGAAGGCAATACAACCAGCTTTTCTTTGTTGTTTGTTGTATTTTTGCAATTGCCTCCTTTAATAGGCCATTCAGGCGTTCACATACACCGTTAGCCTGTGGGTGGTATGCACATGCGAATTTGTGTTTTATGCTCAGCAAGGATGTGATGTGCTGGAACATTTCGTTTGCGAAATGCGGGCCGTTGTCTGACCTTAACACTTCGCACCCTCCCCACCTGGGGAAGACCTCCCTTACTAGGAATTTGGCTGCTCTAAATGCATCTGGGTGTGAACAGGGCCCTGCTTCAATCCACCTAGAAAATGGGCATACTACTACAATCATATACCTATTACCTTGACATATGTTGATCATATCAACATAGTCAATGTGAAGATGCCGAAAAGGTCCCTCTGGCCGAGGTATAGTACCTCTTATCACTTTTAGGGTATGACCGGCCGTAAACTGTTGACATGTGAGACAATTGCTGATAAAATTTGACACATGAGAATTTAACTCGGGGCAAAACCAATCTTCTCTAATTCGTGCTGCAATTACTTCCTTGCCTGTATGGGCTGGGTGATGTAATTGGCTCAGGGCGGTGTTCAAAAGTGCCAATGGTATTACAACTTTTCCAGTGCCACCCTGGCGCCATAGTGCGTCGGTTGGTGACATTGTACATCCTCTTTTTACCCATATTTCTTTTTCGGCCATTGGTGCAGCCGCTTGTAGCTCCATAATCTGCGTGGCTGGGAGATGGGTGTACCCCTCTCTTATCAACATCTCCCTAGCCATTCCCCTCCCTCTCCCTCTCTGTGATTCTGGGGGGTTCCATATCTCACCAAAGTACGCAGCATATTTCGCATGTGCGTCCGCTGCTGCATTCCCTTTTGAGACGTGGTCTTCACCATTGGTGTGTGCGGTGCATTTTACTAGGGCTAATTCTTGGGGGTCATTTATTACTTCAAGTAGTTCAGCCAATAAGAGGGCATGTTGCACTGGAGTGCCATCAGCTCTCCTAAACCCTCTTCTTCTCCATTTTGATAGCCCTGAGTGGACAGTGGATGTAACATATGCACTGTCAGAGTATATGGTTACTCGTTTGTCAAAACTTTCCTTTAATGCCAATATTAGTGCAACCAGTTCCGCGGCTTGAGCGGAGTAATGCTGTGGTAATTGTACACATTTCATAGCCACACACACCGGCACCTCCATCATTTTTACCACTGCTGCCCCAGTCCTCCGTATCCCATCTCCTTGATCAATAGTTGATGACCCATCAATAAACAAAACCTCACCTCCCTCTAGTGCGTTTTCTTCAACTTTCCTAGTACATGAGTACATTTCAGTTGTTTGGGTGCAGTCATGGGCATAATCTCCCTCCTCAATTACTTCTGCTAGGAACCTTGCAGGGTTAACCGTGCTACATCTAACAATTGCTAATTCAGCTCTAGAGAAAATGATCTCATAACCTGATGCCCTCTGCGTGGTTAGGGTGGACTTAGGTCTATTCAATATTGCAAATAGTGCATGTTCCACAAACAGTGTAGTTGGACGTCCCATGGTTATTGCTGATGCTTTTTCCACTGCAAACGCAGCTGCAGCGAGACCTTGTTCGCAAGGGAAGTGACCTAACATCACAGGGTCTAAGTGACCGCTGTAAAATGCTACTGGTTTATAGCCCATGCTCGTTTTTTGGGCAAATACTGCTTTCATCACTGCTGAGTCGCAATGTGAAAATATAAAAAATCGTCGCTCATAGTCTGGGGATGCCAGTACTGGAGCAGTTGATATCGCGTCTTTTAATTCATCAAAGGCCTCCCTCATTTCCATAGTCCACCCCAACTTTTTCTCCCCTTTATTAGCTTCCCTCAAACCCTCAAGCAGGGGTCCTATGTATGAACTGTAATCAAATACCCATGCTCTACAGTAGTTGCACAGCCCCAGGAATTGCTGCAGTTCCCTCACAGTCTGTGGCATTGGAGTGCTTGAAATGGCCTGTGCTCTTTGTGGTGCAATCTTTCTTCCATGTTGGGATATCAGTTGGCCAATGTAAAGTACCTGTTCCTGACAGTATTGTATCTTTTCCATGTCTACCTTGTACCCTTTTTCAGCCAATATTGTCAACATCTTTAATGAGTCCTCTCTGCATTTACTTTCGTTTGTACTGCAAATTATTATGTCATCCACATACTGTAACACTGTGCTTTCCACTTCAACGTTACCCAAATCCATCTGTATTACTCTATTGAAAATTGAGGGTGATTCGCAATACCCCTGTGGCAATCTGGTATGTTTCCACTTTGTATTTCGGTAAGTGAAGCTTGTCAAATCTTGTGAGTCTGGGTGTAATGGTATTGAGAAAAAGCATTTTTAAGGTCGATCACTGTAAATTGTGACGCTTCCGCTGGAATGCCACACAATATTGTGGCCGGGTTTGCTGTTACTGGATATTCTGCTTCTACTATGTTGTTCAAGGGCCTGAGGTCCTGTATGAAGCGCCAAGACCCCCCTTTAGCCTTGCGCACTGGGTACACAGCCGTGTTACATGGTGATTCTGAGGGGACCAATATGCCATTGTTTATAAGGGCCGTTATGGTTTCATATATACCCTCATCTGCCTCTTTTGACAGTGGGTACTGTTTCACTCTGGGTAGTATGGCACCTTTTTTCAATTTTATCCTTACTCCTCCTATGCTTTTTATGCATCCCACATCATAAGGGCTAATAGTCCACAATGATTTGGGCACCTTTGACATATCCTCCTTAAAGAAGGGGACTGGGGTGCATGCGGGTGCCTCAAGTGCCATCGCAATTTTCTGTGCTACTTGTTTGTGAGCCACTCTTAGCCATATTTCTACACTCATCATGAACACCATTTCACCTTCCTCCTTTTCTTCTGAGAACAGCTCCTCATCTGACACCTCGGTCAGCCTACATCCTTCTGCTAGTGCTATCACTGCCCTCCATGCTCTCCCTTCCTTATCTTGGGCGTGCACAGCAATATAATCAGCTGTTGCAATAATGCTCTCAATGTCCATTACAACCACCTTTCCTTCTGGTTCATTAACAGGTGTTTCTGGTCGGAACAGATAGGCTGCTGGCCTCCTCCATATTTTCCCTTCTATCCCCAGCATCCATGCAAATGCCATGCCTGTTCCATACTGGAATAGCTCGCCATCTACTGGCTCCGCCCTAATCACTGTCTGTCCACAGTATGCTTGCATAAGCTGTCGTGCTGCGAGCATGTTAATCCCTGGAGTAGAGCAAATTATGCCGTCCTCTGTAAAGGAGATCGTCATATTCAACCTGTTCATTATGTCCCTCCCCAGTATATTTACTGGTGAGGCACTATAATATAAATGTGGAACTGACAGATCATAATCTCCAATAGATAAGGGAACGTTATCAGTAAAGGGAACCAACCCTTTAGCCCCAGAGAATCCTTGGGTGTTCATGGCTTCGCCTGACATCTTAAATTTACCTTCCCTTATGCAAGACCGGGTCGCCCCGGTGTCAACAAGGAATGATAATTTTTTGTCACCTATCGTTACCTCTATGCGTGGCTCCTCCGCACTATTAGGTGTTACTGACAGGATGGGACACACCAAGGCCATCTGTGGGCTGTCCTATTGAGGGTACAATGATTGGCCATTCCCTGTGTAAGGGTTGTGTCCCAAGACCGTCACCCTACCCAATTGTGTTTGTTGCGTTTGGGGTTGTTGTGATATCGCTACTTGTTGTTGTGGCAGTGAATATGTTTGTGGCTGTTGTGTTATTTGTTGTTGTGGTTCACTTCCTTGTTGCAACGTCTGCTGTTGTTGTATACCCTGCTGTTCTGGTGAGGTCCTAGGTTGTACCTGTTCATTCCATGCTGGTGTTCCTGGCCTGACCCTACACGTGCGTGACATGTGTCCTAATAATCCACAACTCCAACACACGGGTGGTTCCCTACTTTGCCATGGGAAGCTCCCTGCGTTGTCCTGGTACACTGGTTGTCCTGTGGGGTAGGAATTCCTAAGTCCTCCCACCTGCTGTTGGGTGTTATATCCGTATCCTCTCCCTCTCATAAATCCTCCTCTCCCCCTGTTATAATTATAATACCCAGCTCCTTGCATTGGGTACCCTCCTCCCATGTTTGGTGCGTGTAATTGCAGTGGCGGCACTTGTTGTGTTATAGTCTGTGGAGGTGCTATTTGAGCGGGATCTTGTGCAGCCACTACTTGTGTGGGGCTTTGGGCCATTGGTGTGGGCGTAGTTATTAGTGCCCCTTCCATTGTGTATTTAGTAAGTTTTTTCTGCACTAATTTAGCCTCTTCTGTTTTCCTGTCCTCTTCCTTTTGTTTCATTTTTCCCTGCCATGTCCTACAGTGATGTACTATGGTCAGTTGTATTTCTGGCCATGGTTTTGCTTCCATTCCCACTACTTTCTTTAGTTGTTTCTGAACTCCTTCTGGGAGCCCTTGTACCAGTATATGATAAAATATTGCTGGTGTTTTATCCCATTGTTCTCTAGTTTCCATGCGCCACTTTTCTTGTATATCCTGGATATAATCAACAGGATCCTCGTTCTCACGCATCTTACGGGAGGTAATTGCTCCTATGTCTGATGTGTCTGGGTACTGTACTCTTAATGCCTGCCATAGTGCATGTCTGCAGTTCGCAAATGGTGCCCCATCATGCGATGTGTTTGTTATTGTTACCCCATGGAATCCCGCTCTCTGTCAAATGTCATCCGCTCTATCCCCTAATATTGATATTAACAAGCCCTTTACGTCTCCTACTGCTAGTTTCTGTCCTGCGGTGTGTTTCTCCATTTCATATATCCACTTACCCGCACCTCCACTTAGTGATGGAAGCCTACATTTTATATTTTCTTTATCCGTATGCTTCCAAGGGACATACTGTGGTCTAACCCCTCCTCTCTCCAACAGTGGCATTAAATTGTGTCTTGTGTCACCTTTTGCGTTCCATAATATCGAGTCCTCACACCCCTCCTCTACTTCCATTTCTTTTACCTCTTCAATTTCGTCCTTATTACCCCTGCCCTTAACTCCTTCTGCTCCATCCTTTCCCCTCCTGTCGTCATTTCCTGGCATGTTTATTAGTCTGTCCTGCCTGCGACTAGGGAGGTCTCTAAGCCGACATGCATAGGGTGTCAGTTCGTCCATGAAGGGCGCGAGCTGTATTCTGCGCAGCGAGCGTGAGGTGGTTGAGCATGTGGGGCGCGATTGGGGAGGGCGTGATGGGGATGGGGATGGTGGGGTTTCATGGGTTTGTCTTTCCATTAGTCCTTGCTCTCCCTCCTCACTTCTCTCCATCTCCCCCTTTCTCCTACTGATCCATGGTGAGTCTATGTTGGTTCGAGTGAGGTATAGCTTATCTAAGCTTTTCCTTTCGCTTTTTCTTCCTTCCCTCTCCACTCCTTCTTCCTCCTCACTACAAAAATCATTCATAAATGGCATCCCCCACTCTGTCTTTTTCCCTTTTATTGTTACTGTTTGTAAGTCTATTAGGTCTATTTCTCCTTTTCCTCCGTTACCAACTTCTCCCCTTAGTGCTGATGTTGTCGCTACTTCTCTGCTTCTATATACATCCCCCCATCTTTCACTCTCCCTACTCCTCTCTTCCCTTCCTCCTTCACTTCTCTCCTCCATCTCCCTACTATTTTCCTCCCTTTTCCTTTTCAATTCCTCCATCACTTCATTGCTCATCTGTTCCAATATCCTTGCATCCTCTTTCTTCCTCTCCCGTTTCACCCTTTCTCTTTCTACTATACTCTCTATTACCTTCCCCTCTTCATATTTCTTAGCTGTCTCTGATAGTAACCTCCTCTTCCATATTGCCATTTCCTTTTCTTTTTCTTCTTCTTCCCTTTTCTTCTCTCTCAGCACTACTCTTAATACCCTGTCTGCTGCTGCTTTTACCCTTTCAGCTTCTCTCCTTTGCTCCTCATTTCGTTCCCTTAATTTTTCCAATTCGTTCTTGCCTTCTTTTCTTTTCCTCGCTCTCTCTCTTTCCTCCCTCTCGAGCTGTTTGATCAATTCATTCTGCTCATCCCTTAGCTTTGCTAATCTTTCCTCCAAAATCTCTTCCTTTTGCCGTAATAGCTCCTCCCCCCTCACTTCACTCTCTGTGGCATTATCCTCGTCTGTTCTCTTCACTACCTCCCTCTCTTCTCCGGTTAGTGAACCTCGTAATTTTAATAATATCTGTGCAGCTACCCACTCATCATTTCCTATCTCTACAGTCTGCTCTTCTCCAATCCTCCCCTCCCCCACTGTCATCTTCTTATGAGCCACATATGGTGGAGGGCTGTATGCCGGGTTCGAGTATCCTTCAGCCGCCCTTAGCTGTCCTTCTATTTCTCCTAATTCTCTCAAGCGGTCCAACAACCCTCCTTCTGTTCTCACTCCCGGTGTTATGGGTATCTCGTTGTCTGGTTCCTTTTTTATGTCATCTAATTTATCAACCTTTTCTCCTCCCTCTCCTCCGTACCCCGTGTTCTTTGTGCTTTCACTCCCCTTTTTCCCATCCTCTCCTTCCTTCTTAATCTCTTCTTCTTCCGGTGTTTCCCCCATAGTGAACATTCCATTCGGTCCTGGTCGGGACCCTTGGAACATCCTCCATAAGTTAAACACCTCCACATGGCTTGCCAACTTCTTCCCCTTGTATGTATTGTGCAGGTAGTTTAGCAGTGAATGTTGGGCATATGGATCGAAGCTACCATTAGGCGGCCATGGTGTTAACATTTTGTTATCCGTCCCCTGGGTCCATTCTATGCTGTACTTAATTAGTTTCTCCCTATGGGGTGGCAGTGTGGTGCATATGTGTTGTAGTGGGGTAGTGAGGGTGTTCCCCCACCCTCCCGACCCTGTCCCGTATGACATAGTAGCGCTCCACTTGTTACCCTTCCCCTATCTGGTAGCAGTTTATCTCACTAGCAGTTTACAATATACAACCTTATATTGTTTACCTGGCCCCGTAAGTTTGGGGACTTTCGACAATTCCTTAATAAAATTACACAAAAAACAATATATATGGGGTTTTACATTTGTATATTCCCTTCTGTCTTTCTTTCTTTATACAACACCCTTACGGCCCCCTGCGGCCGAAGCGCACGCAGCCCCCTGCGGCTGCGTACCCCTTATTACGCTCTTATACAGTCGTCCTGTTTCCACGTTCTCCTCCCCCTTTCACACTTGCCGTGGCCGGCGTTCTCCGTGCGCAGCCACGCCCCTCCCCTCTTCTCCTTTCCCCGATCAACTCGCTTACCGTTTATCTCCGTGTCTACTCCCTTACTATATTTCTCTTCCCCACCACTCTCAAAACCAAGGTGCCTTGTGCTCGTAATATCCTATCAAAGCCCTACTGGTGACGTCACCGATCTCTTCGAGCTATTGGTAAGTTCTTCATATGTTCTTTAAGTTCAAAATACACTTGCAATCTACCCCCGTTAACCCTACAGCTGTCTTCCTGTCACTCCTGGAACAAGGTAATCAAATCAATAATATAATCGGACTGCACACGCTGCGTCGCCTCGCGTGTGATACGCCCCTCGACAGGAGGGATTAACCAGCCAATTATCTTCCGTATTGGGCAACTAGCTAGCTACCGTCTACAGGGAAGCGTCATTTACCTATCGAGTTTCTTGCTCGAACAATAGGGATCCTCATCTACTCATTGATCAATAAATGCCAAATCGTAGGAAACCACACACACACCCACCCTTACACGTGGTCGCGACCTAGGCCAATCAGTGTCTACGAGCGGCCGCACGTGATCTTTTCGTGCTCCGCCCCCCTCTTTCGCGTGACGTAGCCGACTGCTCTCGCACTCGTTTTACTACCATTCATTCCATTGCCAACACTGAGTTGTCAACCCGTCGCCGCTCACCTTTACCACACCTCCCTCTCTCTTATTTACTTCCTCCCCCTCCCTCACAATTTCGCATTGCTTGTTGTGCGTGTCATGCTCACCAAGTTCTCTCGATGCAGGGCCGCTCGACTGCGTGCACCCCTCCAAGCGGCTCGCCACCTCCCCTCGTCTGGACCACGTCTGGACACTCGCCGACCGCGGGCGGGATACTTCTCAACCGGCTCCCGAGGGCCAATATCCGGATTGCGCTGTCCGGTCTTCTCGCAGCTCCGCGATGGTCCTGTAGTCCTCAGAAGGGGGCGACGGCAGAGGGGGCCGCGCCGCCGGGCCTCCTCGCAACGGGAGTGCCTGGAAAAAATAAAAAATAAAAAGGTGGATCTTAAACAGATCTCAGCAGTGCCTCCAACTTGTCGGGGGGAAATTCTGCCGGGGTCGGCCGGGCCGTCCGCAGACCTCCGGGCAGGGAGGCCCCAACTCCTCCCGTATATCCCAAATAAGATAGAGTATGAGACACACGCAAGAAGCAAGGTGACTCTGCTGTTTATTAGACAAAAACGGCAGGGATGGGTCAAGGAGCGTACGCGTCCGTCCTGACACACCCACAATCGTGGGGCTCGCAGGCCCTTTTTACTGTATTATGACGCGTTACTTGCGTCACTTTAGAAAGTTAACAAAAAACCTATCGCCACTCTTAATTGGTTGCTCGAGTGGTAGAGTTAGTATAGCACACGTATAGAGAACAATGTTAGTGGTCGAGGGTTAGTCAGGTGATATATCTGGGTTGTCCCTACAATTAGATACATGAGAATTGTTACATGAAGACTCCTAGGGATTGGTTAATATTACTGGCGTCAGTGATAAGAGCCCCATGTTCTGATTGGTGCGCCCGTGAGCTTCCCAGCCTGGGACCACCGCTGTTCCCAGCTCTTGGTGCACCTGCAATTTGCAACAATGTTTCACTATGGGTACGTGCAGACAATGTGAGGATTTATTCATAGCTGGAGGCTGACCGCTCCCACTGTCGCAAATGTCCATTGTGCCTTTCAAGTGTATCTGCCGGTGTCTCGTAGCGAGGGATCCAGACGCCTCTTTTCTCCTGGGCTTGGCATCTCGTCAGGTTCGGCTTGGTCACGTGAGGTGGGACCGTGTTTGAGGCAGAACTCTGCACAATTAATATTTTTTTTCCACTGTGTGTCTGGTTTTATTAGCAGGTGTGACTTTAACGTTGGTGCGCGGAGTGCGAGGTTGCAACATCGTACCCTTGATGATTTGTTCTTGGAATGTGGGTTTGCAATATTGCGACCTTGGCTGGTTGCTTCGCAGGGCTCATTCTGCAGGATCAGCAACCTGACTCTTGTTTTGTTAATGTCCACGGGAGCTCTTGCTTGAGGCCTACTTAGGCCTGGTGTATAAGTGGGTCCGTCTGGTGCACAGGTGCTTTAGGTTACAGTACCATATAGTTCCATGACCAGTATCGTCTCTTCATTATATTTCTCATGGTGGTAACTGGTTTTAAGAGAAGCGTGAGCAAGCTTTGTAGATAGGTTCATGACACGTCTTGCGTTTCTGCATTCTGAAAGCCTATGTAAAAAATAATAAAGATGCACGTCCGTGAGTATGCCTGTCGCCTACGTCATAGCACTGAGTATATTCTTCGTGTAGATTGGTGCGGGAATGTCCCGTGTGTATATTTGCACAGGTGTGCTTACCGTTGTCTAGGTCGTCATGGCATCTCTAATGACGTGTAGATTTTAGTCTAGTTGGTCCGTGCCGCAGGTGTCGGCATGGCCAGTGCGGGCTGCTGGGCAGGCAGATGGACACATCCGTATGTTCCTGTACCAGGGTATCTGGTCGTCTGGTAAATGGACAAACTCTTCTCGTGGCGGGTGTCTGGGTCGTGACCCTTTAGGCCAAGCACGAGAGGTGAAGGACGGGAGCCTGGTCTTCCATTCTCCCACTTCAGATTTACATGTGTTACAGGAGTATTTGAATGATTATCCCAAGCAGTATGAGCAGGATTTGCTGTTTGGGGAATTTATGGAGGGATTTCACATCCCCTAGGAGGGCCCCCTGACTGTCCAGGTGGCTAGAAACCTACCCTCCACTGCTGACCATCCACTAGTGGTGGGGAAGAAAATATGCAAGGAGCTAGAGTTGGGGATGATTTCTGAGCCCTTTCCCCACCATCCCTTCCCAATTTAATTGTATCACCTCTAGGCATAGTGCCCAAAAAGGAACTGGGAAAGTTCAGGTTAATTCACCACCTGTCATACCCGAGGGGTGAGTCAGTGAATGACTGGCTCAAACCAGAGCACTGCTCGGTGCACTACGCCTCTTTTGATCAGGCCATGATGTGGTGGCTGGTATGGGCAGGAAGGCACTGTGAGCCAAGGTAGACATTGAATCAGCTTTCCGCTTATTGCCAATACACCCAGACAGCTTTCATTTACTGGGATTCCAATGGAAGGGCAGCTTTTATGTCGACAAATGTATGCCCATGGGTTGCTCCGTGTCTTGCCCACTGTTTGAGGCCTTTAGCACCTTTTTGGAATGGGCAGCCGCAGGGAGGAATTAAGGGGGGCTATCATCCACTACCTAGATGATTTTATGTTTTCTGGCAGGGATGGGTTTTAGGAGTGCGCCCTCGCACTGTCTTCCCTTTAAATCTTGATGAATAGGATGGGTCTAGCATTGGTTCCAGAGAAGACCCAGGGCCCCTGCAAGGTTTCAACTTTATTGGGCATAGAAAGTGATACTGTGGAAGGCACTTGCAGGTTGCCAAAGGAAAAGATCAAGGGGTTGGCAGCAGAGATTGTGAACAACTTGGCTAAGGAAAGGACCATCCTAGAAAAAATTCAGCAACTCTTAGGAAAGATGAATTTTGCAGCCAAGATAATCATGGTGGGCACAATGTTTGCACGCAGGTTAGCTAGGGCAACTGCCGGGGTCTCCCAAAAACACCACCACATCCACCTCACTGCAGGCCTAAAAGATGACTTAAGAATGTGGCTCACATTCTTGGGGAGTTTCAACAGTGTTCAGATTTGGAGGACACTCTGGGAGACTAGTGTTGAGTTACAAATGTATTCAGAAGCTGCGGGCAGCAAAGGATTTGGCGTTATCTTGGGGCATGAGTGGTGTGCCCAGTTCTGACCGCAGCAATGTCACAAAAAGGGCAGGACAAGAAACATCATGGTGTTGGAGTTGTTCCCTATTGTGGTAGCACTCATGCTGTGGCCAAAGGAGTTAAGTAACAAGAGGGTGCGTTTCTGGTCCGACAACATGGCTGTGGTGATAGCCATTAATCTACAGTCTGCCTCATGCCCTACGGTACTTAGCCTGCTGAGGAAATTGGGTGAGGTCTGCTTGTACATTATATTGAGTTTAATGCCCAGCATGTGCAGGGCACTGTGAATGTTGCTGCTGACACTCTTTCTCGATTTCAGTGCACCAGGTTTCGGAGAGCCCATCCAGCAGACAAGCCGGAAGGAGCACAGTTCCAAAAGGAGGGGTTGAAGTTGGTAGCGTGGACAGGGCATTCTGTGAATTGTGGGAGCGATCGCTCACACCAGGCGTCAGGTCCAGTTATCAGCAGAGCTACGGTAAGTTCCTGAGGGTAACTGTGGCATTGCAATATACTGAGCGTACTTTGGAAGAACAGGCCCGTGTATTTGTGGCATGGCCGCATAGGAAGGAAAATCTAAGAGCTGGGCAACAGCTCACCTACCAGAGGTGGCTTTTTATTGCAAATTGGGAGGGAAAGCCGATCCCACAAAAGGATTTTTGGTGCACACTGCATTAAACGGCTGGGCCAGGATGGAGCCTTCCAAACAAGATGGGCACAAACCCATTGAATTTGATTTACTGGTAAGGTTGCTGGCTGCCTTGGCTGAAGTGTGTTTAGATGCATCTGAACTGTCCCTATTTAGGGTCACCTTTGCATGGGCTTTTTTCATGGCTTTTAGGATTAGCGAGTTGAAATCTGCCTCAAAGAAAGACACATCAGGTAGGGCCATTGCCTTAAGTTTACTTATTCAGCAAGGGCACGGGTGAAAGGGTCATGATTAAGTTGAGGAAATGCAAAACAGACCAGTTACGTAAGGGTACAAGTATAGAGATGCATGGGTCCCCACTGAAGGACAGCTGGCCGGTCCACCTCTTGAAGCTCTTTCTAACAAATAGGACCAAAGAAGCTGGCCACCTTCTACTGCATGCTGATGCCTCCCCCCTTCACAGTGTTCCAATTCAGGAAGGTTTTGTTGACAACCCTGAGGGCACTGGGCATCCATGGTGAGGGTTGGTCCCCGCACAGTTTTAGGATTGGGGCAGCCACCACAGTGTTTTTACAGGGGATGTCAGCACCGGCTATCATGAGGGTGGGCGGATGGGAATCCGGCCGCTACAGGCTGTATGCACGGCCCCAAGCGGGCTCTATGACCGGTGGGAAATCTGATGCGGACCCCAACAGCGGGCACCCATCCCAGGTAACGAGGTTTTGAAGTATGTCAGGGGTGTGGGCGGGGCAGGATGCGAAGTAATTTTGATGACACTCATATTTATACCAACAGATGATGCAGTTTGGATGATTGGTCATGCCTTTATAACACAGGCAGAGAAAAAGGCCTTGCAATGGAAAGTTGTCCCCAACTTGGGATTTAAGGGGACAAAGGTGATATGGCTGGGTACCCCAGGTATGAGGTGGCACTCCTTGTTACTCGCAATATATTGGCAGCTGCAGTGGAGGCCTGCACCTAGAATGATAGTGATCCACCTGGGTGGTATTGACCTTGGAAAGTTGGGTCGGGGTCGCTTGCTGGCCCAGGGACAGGTGGCCCTGTGCATAGCGGCTCACTAGCTACCTGGCACAGACATATTTTGGTCAGTGATTGCCCCAAGGTGGCACTGGCATGGCACCCTTTCCCAGGAAGGGATGGAGAAATCTAGGGGGCACTTGAATAGGAGCGTGGAATAATTCACAAAATCTGAAGGTCTGGGCTTTATTGGACATTGCTGTTTGAATTCTCTCGCATTACATTTTGCTGCAGACAGTGTACACCTGTCCTATAAGGGAATGGATGTCTTCCTCACATCAATACAAGTCATTGAGAAGGGCTGGCTGCAGATAGAAGTTGTTGGTGAGTATGGCCTAGTTTTGAAGCGGCATTGGGGCAGCGGGAAGCCACCCCCAAAGTGTGGCAAAGTGTCAGGGTGGTCCTAGCCAGAGATGAGTTTTGACGCTGCGGCTTCAGCTGTGATATTACTTTAGTATGTGACTGGGACCATCCTATTTTAAGTTGCTCCAAATAATATTGTGACCTTGTGTTTCCAGATACTTTATAAAGGTGTCTGTGGTTATTATGTAAGGTAATTTATGACATGCTGTATCCACAAGAGGGAGGACGGTCAATGGGGGATTGCCCTGCTGTGAAACTGTACACGGTGCCTGCCACGTGTAAAATGGATCCCTGTGGGATCTGCCTACATTGCTAGTGCATAAAGCTGGCGGACTCCATAGGGATCTCCAGCATTTGCGCCGGCATGAAAATCCATGCCAGTGCAAATGCTGGGGCATTTGTATGATGGAGAGGAAGGAAGGTGGCAGAAACCCAAGTTGCGTTCCACCCCTCCTCTCTGCCACACAAATGATTGAAAATGTGGTGTGGTGTGAATGAAAAAGACATAAAAGCCTTACTCAGAGCTTTTACGCCTTTCATTCAAGTTACGCCACAATAAAAAATGAGCTCACATCCATGGTGTACAAATACGTTTCTCTGTCTCCCCATAACATGTTATGCATGTCATGTTATAAATTGTTTTTTTAAAGTGACTTGTTATTTACTTGGCTTCTAGTTGCTGAGAGCTGTCCATCTCCACGGTATCGTTATCTGCCCTTGGGTGTTTCCTTGAAGAACCAAACCACGTCCAGGTTGTGAAATTGAGTGTGCAATGGCACAAAGTTACGATAAATAGCCCCGAGGACAGCCTCCCACGGCGGACAATGATGTGGCGACACAGAGGCTCATTCCAAGCACTGAAGCCATGCTGTTGAAATGGGCCAGGGCACATTCGCTTCCGGCCTACCCTCGCCCACGGGCGCCTCACATGCCGTCCATCATTCGAACAACACAAGGTACACTGCACAACAAATATTTGCAGCAAACAAAAATACCTTCTTGCGGGGTGCAAAGATTGCAAAAATGTTTGCATAAACGTTTAGTGGTCAACAGAGGATTGCAACACACTTAAGTTTAGAAAAATATATAGACATGTCTAAACCTAGGTTAATCTCACAAATAGAGTTTATCGCCATGTTGAAGTTATGACCCTGTGGGTAAAACAAGCGGTGCCCACCTGCGGGTTTATCTGTGTGCCGACACTGGTTCTCTGTCCTTGACATATGCGCCTGTGTGGGCCGCTGACAGGGCATTGCACCCTGGATCAGACAAGGGCGAAGCCAACAGAGCGCACAGGGCAAAGGCCGCAGAATGGCTTCAGACTGAGGACACATCACTTTAACTCGTTCTACTGACACACACTGGGGTCCATCTATAGCGTGACTAATGGAGTCAGATCAAACGCTCAGTTCTGAAAGTCACACTGGAAGTGGGCACTGAAGGAACAATTGAGTGTTGTTTGCAGTTTGGTTCATCTGCAGACTACTCAGCGCCAGTGCACTTTGGTGTATTATTAGTACATTATTCTCCACGATTTGTGTCAGATTCCTGATAGGTGCATTCATATATGACCCAGGAGCTGCAGATTTCTATGATTTCATTGAGGCCACAATGTTCCATGCGAATCCCTCCACCCCCCCTGCCCCCTCCCCCATGGGCTGAAGCTAATGTTGGAAATTGTGGAGTTCAAGGCAATGGGAAGGTACATTACAGGAGGTGATACCACAGGATAATTCCTACAGCAAGCAGAACTATTTTGTGGACGTCCCCGGTGTTCTTACCCCACATCCTTGAAATGTCATTAAACATCACAAACCTAAAGGGGTTCACCTTTTAATCCCAAAACATACCAGGGGTTACCTTGCTTTGTGGGTGCTGCTTGTGGCATTTGAAATACCCCTTAACTCAAACCCACCAACTCCATATCTCCTCCTGATCCACAGGGCCCTGCCGCAGGGCATGGAAATGGAGAGGGACTACAGTCAGGAGAATGAGGGAGAAAAGTAGAGAAGGGGCAGGTAACATGAACACTGATGGGACAGAAGAGTGGAGAATGATGGAGGGCGGAGGGAGAGATTGAGAGTGAGGGAAGATAGGAGATAAAGTGATTGAACCGAGCCAGGTGAGGGTAAAAGGGTGAATGGGTACAGATGAATGAGGGCAGGAGAGTGGTGCAATAGGCACAAGAGTGACGGGAAAGCAGGCTGAAGAGGATTCAAGTTGGGGAAATAGAGAGCACAGTGTTCAGGACTGTGAGGAGAATGGGGGAAAATTGATGTCCGAAGAGTGAGGGAGGGCAGGAGAAATGGAGTGAAGGAAGGCAGGTGAGTATGCGAATAGCAGCAAAATGAGGAAGAGAGCATTATCTTAATAACAAAGAACTTTCAGCAGAAATGGAGAAAGAAAAGGTGAGAGGAGGATTAAGGGAATGAGGCAAGAACAGAGGATGACATAGGGAGGGATTAGGACCCAGGCGTTAAGGGGTTTACGGCGCCGTAAACGGCGCCGACCCTTAACGCCTGATTCCAAGGTCCCTTTGCGGGATGGTGATTTTAACGCCTGCTTTTTGCAGGCGTTAAAACCCATGCCGCAAAGGGACCTTGGTGCTAATTACGCCACCGTAATTTACGGTGGCGTAATTAGCGCCTTTCCCCATTCCCATTATGCCCTATGGGGCAAAAATGGGAATGGGGAAGGGTAAAATGGGAAATGGGGATTTTCCGCCCCACTCACCTTGGAATGGGGCGGTAAATCCGCCATCCACCATGGTGTAAATGTAGTTTACACCATGGTGGTAAGGGTACGACCCAGGCGGAAACTTACCGCCTGGGTCGTAATGAGGCCCATGGTGTTAAAAAAGAGCAGGAAAGAGTGGGATAGCAGAAAGGAAATTGCTAGTAAGGAAAAAAAGGAGGGCAAAAAGACTGCTGTATGGGAGAACATGGAAGCAGGAGTAAAAGGAGTAAAAGGGAAACATATTTGTGATGAGTGGTTGGCAGGTGCTTGCCATAGCTGCCTACCTATTTGCATTCACAGCTGCAATTGATAAATGAACAGGTAAACAATTACAATGCAGCCACTTAGATAAGAACGTATGCTCCACCAGTTTCAGCTTTGTGTCAAGCTTCATTCAATAAAACGATTAAAGGATGATGATCCAGACACACGAACGCCTGGGTAAGGACTGTTGTCCCTTAAAAGGTGCAATTGTTGGGTGATAATAAATGGGGAGTATAATGCTCATGTTGTGTAAAATAAGGGCTCAAGCAGATGACCTTATATTGAATTCTCCTTCACTGTGAATACCTTTTTTTCTAAACCAAATGATATTGTTTTTAGGTCCACATTCCTTTGCAGACTGCTACTGCAATTGTGCATTCAAGGTGGTGAAAATAAAGGGTATCCAGTGATGTTATCAAAAATCGAAATACTGAATCACATCGATAGTGATTCTATATTATTTTTACAAGCACTATCAAACACTTTCCCCAAATATTTTGGGACTGGAGTTTGATTAA
This sequence comes from Ambystoma mexicanum, assembly GCF_040938575.1. NCBI lineage: Eukaryota > Metazoa > Chordata > Amphibia > Caudata > Ambystomatidae > Ambystoma > Ambystoma mexicanum. Next base: position 776,130,590 of record NC_090937.1, read on the forward strand.
ATAACTGCACCACTCCTAGAATATGTTGGGGAGGGTGTTTAGAGCCTTTAAAACAAATTTCAAATCACTTTTGATGTGATTCAGTATTATATACATGTCTTTGTATGGCCTATTTCTATAACAATGTATGTAATGTCAGGTTGGTTTCTTATGTGATATATGTACTTTTCAAGGCATTGATAGTAAAATTAATTATTTACTTTTCGGAAACCCAAACTTTTTTATGTGACCTATCAGTGCGAAGATATGTAGTCAAGTGCTTAAATCACAGACTGTATCCAAATACTGATTTCACAACTTTAACGCAATTGTGATCCTGGGCAAATCATGTAATCTCACTGTGCCTGATCTGCTTACATTGGGAGTCACTAGAAGTGATTTAGTTTGCACTTTTTTGCTATGAAGAAAAGCCCTCATGGTTTAATAAACTATTGAGTTGTTGTATATTTATAATAGTGAATATTTATGTATTGCAGAGCATATTAATCTCTTGGCTTACACATGAAAACCTCTTTTAATGTCTTTATCAAAGTTATCCTAGAGTATTGAAGACTGATGTCACTGATTGTAATGCTATTTACTGTTTTGTTGCTACTTATCATGTAAATCCATATTGTGCAAATTAGGGTTCTGCATATCTTTTGCTGGACAGGCCCAGAAGGCAAATCTGAACATATCCATGCCTTCTATGCTTAACAGCCCCACAGTGTTGTGAATTGTTTGTGCTGTGTATGTGTTCAAGAGCCTCAGGGAGGGGGGCCCATGAAGCTGCCCCTATTTTGGCTGTCCCACTACACAGCAAAATATTTCTTTCATGGCATTAAATTCACCCTTTGGCCCTCATTACAAGTGAGCCAGTCCAGAAATAAGGTGGCGTTAAAAATGTTACTGACATCTTTACTGGACCAGCTCACTCAGAGTCTGCCGGTAGGGGCTGTGAACTAGCAGCATGCCTGCCCTCAAAATGAGGGCCTTGGATTTGTGTGCATGTTACAGGCTGCCCTTTTCTGGCTGATGTCACCTTAACTCCGTGGCATTCAAACTTGTTCATACCGAGTTGCCTCCCCCTAGTAAAAAATAAATGTCTGAGCCGTCTACCTAGGCGTTGGTTTCCCCCAGGGGTGGCAAAGACCTCTGGGTTCTTTAAAATATAAGCAGATTTTCTACTGATTATATTTTCTATTAAACGCAGTCACCTTGATGCTTTGTTATGTCAAAAAACATTCATCTTAATCTTATTTTACAGAGTCTGCCTCCCCCGCGCCCCCGGGCATCCTTCAGACCCCTTAGTTTGAAGACCACTGCCTTAACTGAAGACTTTAAATGTGTGCGTGGCAGCAAATTACAGATTGCCTTTGATAGCATCCAGCAGTGATTACACCTCTTTGCCTTTCACTCTGGTTTCATCTGCGTTAGCAACTTGCTGACAGAGCAATTACTACATTTTCAGTGGCAGAAGTGTTTCATCTCGCCTCTGGCTGCCTGCCTCTTGGGGTTAAAAGGCATTTATTTGTATCCATTCTTATTTAAGCAACCTAAGAGTTCCACAGAATGTGTCCACCCCTCGTAACAGTACGCAAGGGGGGCCCAATCATATTGAAACTGGCCCCCACGAGCCCTAACAAATGTTTAGCTCGGCCCTGTTCGTGAGCGGTAAGGCTGCCCTTTGTTATTCCAATGTGCCTGACTTCCAGCAAGGAGGGAGGAGGGCATGTGTATTGTGGCTAGTGTGATGAGATAGGATGGTGTCGGACCAGGAAATGGCAGGGCCCGGTCGCCTTTGGTCTGTCAGCCGAGTGCTAAATCCGCCTTTGCATTTTGAGCCACTGGCCAGCTGCAGCGCCTCAGGGTTTTGCAGTGTAGCCCAGAAACCAGGTCTGCACTAACTGTGTGGTGCACGATATGTACAGTGCACTCTTTTTATACTCTTGAGATAGTAACAAGAAAGGGCTCTCATATCAGGTTAAGCACTTTTCATCAATCTGTCCGGGCACTTCTTAACCTCTGCTGATTGCAGCCATTCAGGGTCCCATATGAAAATATTGTCTGTGCTCGAACTCTACGGGTCCAGGAAGATGGGGCTAATATAGCCACACATTTTCTTACGCCCTGCACAAGGCATTTAGGAAGGCCCCTTGCTGTAGGGGTTAGTTTCACATGCTCACTGTCTAGGGGGGGACAAGATTTTCTAGACAAAAACTGGGACAGCCAACAACATAAAAGAGGGACCCCTCACTCCCTCCTCGCCCCTCCCTTTTAACCCGACCCATTTCACCCCCCATCACAAAGTAACTGCATATAAATTGTAAGGTTTTATCTGTGGATGCAAGCATGTTACTACCATGTTGCTCTGTTTGACATTACATGTCTTTCTATATATTTACTCATTTATCAGCTAGTCTCTGTGATACAGGCGGTAAATGCATTGTGATAGTACCTGGAAGGTTAGTTGTTTAAGCCCATCCTCAAATGGCAACATAGTGGAAATGTCATGATAAACATTTCGTTTATAATTGTTGGTGGCACACTCCTTTTCCCCAGCACCAGGACTTGGTTTTTGAAGAAGAAAAACTCTCAGGATGGGGGACAGTACCAGCAAAACCAGGACACCATATTCAATTCAAAACACTGCGGTTTGATTAAGGATAGAAGTAAACAGTGATATTGCACATTGAGAAAGTGAGCCGGTTTAAGGAGAGCAGGTCAGGGGAGAGGAATGAATGTTCATCAGCAACACACAGCCAATGCTTATGTACGGCAGAACAGTGGCCCTAAGCCCAAATGTCTTGGACTATATATCGATCAGGGTTTACTGCACTTAGGAATTGTATGAAAAGTCACTCATACCCATTTGGAGCTTGTGGAACCGGTTCCCCTTGGCTGCTGCTGCTGGCATGCATTTGCCTCACAGCAAAGGCTGCTTGATTGCAAATGACAGGTGATTAGTCCCAGTCTGCCATGGGTTGATTTTTAGGTTGCACTCATTGCCGAGTCCCCAACGGTGGGTTTGGTGTCGCCTGTTATAGGATCCATCACAGTTTGCTGCTGGTTTAGGTGTCCCTAAATTGTACACTGGCTCCTCTCAGCCCTGATGAGTATAATTGTCTCCAGGACTAGGTTCTTTGTCAGCCCCTTGGTTTTTTCTCTTAGGTTTCCCCTTTCAGGTTTGGGGTTCACTTCCAGTGTGTTCAGCACCCTCCCAGTGAGCCTTTGAGGTCTAGATTCGGTGTGAGCTCCCTAGGCCCCATGTTCAAAATAGGACAGTTCCACTATTCGTTTCCTGGGAGTTACTGTGACTTTAACACCTGGCTTCAGATTACGGCATCCATCTTAACCTATACCTACCTTTCCTCTCTCTTTCTTAGTTTTTCTCACCAAGTGTTACTTATTGTTACTTATTGTTCTGGGTGGGCCTGTCAGGGCCTCTGGAATCTGGAGTATGGCTCACAGCTCTCTCTCTTTTCTGCCATGCTTGGGCTTTCAGGCTTCAGCTATATCAATCTTCAGGTCACAAGGCTTTTAACTCTGTCAGCCATGATGCCCTGGCTGCTCCCCTGTTCTGTGCCCTCTGGTCCAACCTCGCAGCACCCCTTCGATCCTTTGGGCTGCTTTGCTAACTTTGGACTTTGTTCTCCTTTGGAAAATCCTTCTTTCATCTTCCCCCTCTGCTTCTGATGCCCCCTTGTGGGGTATATTTATCTGCCCAGCAGAACTCCCCTACATCACCAAACTGCATTTTCAGCAGTACCAGCAGAATGGCTGCGCTGGATCTGTTGAGCACCATTGCATTGCACCAAAACTGTTGTTTGCAGTCACCAAAATAATGGCTGTGCTGTCTTTGCCAAGCACATATGGGCCGAGATGGAACATGGAACACCCCGAGAAAGGCTGCCAGTGTTTTCCTTATGTGCACCAAAGAAAAGAATTGAAAGCAGCGCTGGCATGCTGCCAGTTTAAAAAATGTTTAATTGAAAAAGGAAATATTTTGCTTTAAAATGACTGCGCCCTGATGCTCTTTTCCACTGTTTCAACAGTGCACAGTTTTGTTTCAGTGAGACCCAGCTATGTCCATCCATATTCAGGTTGTGCTCCAGCAAAAGGGGGCATTTCTCACTGAATGACAGGCCGTGTCAGGCAAGATCAGCGAAATAACAAAGAACTTCATTCCCAGCCATACGGAAAAACGCTTGACTTTTTGCAACAAAATATCACAGGTAAACTCTTCACAAGAAGCCTTATCTCTGTGCTTATGTCAATTACAGTGGACCTTTGCCTTGAACAGATTTCTATGTATAAGAAATTGACTAGGGCTGTAAATAATGTTTAGAATCTAGATGTAAGAGAAAACCGCATTGTGAAGTGACAGCCAAGGAAAATTAACCTTGTGTAAAAATGGTTGCTTTTTGCAAACAAGAAAATATCTGTTTAAAAGTAAATTGTTGAATTAACACCCTGTCCTTGCATAGAAAGCTGAGGGGGATTGTTTCAAAATATATGTAGGATATTTAATTCCAACAGTCTTGCTTTCTGGTTCAGAAAAAAAAAGTATTTGCTGTAGCCACAGAACAGATTTTTTCCTGGCTTGGCTTCAAATGACTTTGCTTCCTGGGAACTGGATCTGCATCCCTTCAAGTGACCAGCCCCCGGGGTATATGAATAGACAAGGGTGGAGGACCTCGCACCCTCGTCAGACTCTGTGGCAGTTTTCCAGCCTGGTACAATGGATTTCTGGGACACATAGGTGTGACTTTTTAGCAGCACCGGCTATCAACTCAAACTGAGGAGCCTCAAAGGCAACTCCAGAGCAACATTGAATTCAGGCTGGTTAAAGCCTGACATTTTGCTGGGGGTTGGGAAACATGCCCTTATTTGGAAAACCCCTGGCCCATTTGTGGCAAAAGACTGTTCTGAATTAATAAACTTTAAGACTTTTATTTCTGCAACCAGAAAACACAGTAATATGACAGTTTAACAGTTTAAATGTAATTTTGGTGGCATTAAAACAAGACATTGTAGCTTTCCCCAGCATGTGGGGGACGCAAACGGCAGAACAATGTAAATCATGGGAAAAGTATACATGTATAACTTTGAAATTTAATGCAAACATGTTTTGTGATAATAGGTACACATATCTAAAATTGTAGAATTTTATGTGAAGTGGTTTCCACTAGAAATTGCGAAAGATTATCAGAACGGCAACACAATATTGTACAAATGTGGGAATTGGAATGATAGGTTCAGTGTTAAATCTGGAATCTGCCTATGTGATTTTCAAAAGTGCCACAACTGTAAATAATGTGCAATTTATGTCATAACTGATTTTGACTAAAATAACTGTGGGAGGGCCATGGGCGTTGTAAGTGCACACCATAAACCTGATGGCATGTCCCTGAAGTCCAATCGGCTCACAGGAAGGTGGTAACAATCACCCCTGACCAATCCATTTGTTAGAGGCATGTCAAGCCAAAGGTCCGCCCCCACAGTAAATCCTGTAATGTCACCCCCTTATAAAAGGGGGAGACTCAGAGAGACAAAGGACTGACTCTTCTGAATTTTCCAGCTCCTGCGTATCCAGACATGCCATATTCATCCTACAAGATTCCAGATTCCACTGCCAGGCTAGAGCATAGCTGACCCTATCCAGGCAGGACCACTGATGCAGAAAAACTCCACTAAAAAATCCCAATAACTCAGGGAGAAAGGGAAAGGGGGCTGAATCCTCATTGGGATTGCCCAGTGCTACCTGCTTGCTCTGCTGTCCACTTTATCCAGCTGAGGTGCTGCTGTGCAGTGACCAGGCCATTGCCCAGCTGTTTTCTTCTAGGAGAGCTCGCTGCTGTGACCAGTGACCAGATATTGCCTTGGTGTCCCAAAACCCGGTCCGCTGTCCAAAATAACCCATTCAAGTACTTGTTGTGAGTATTTCTTTTCCCAAAGAACCACAAACTGCAACCCTTGTTCTGTTACCTTGTATTAGGTACCATCCCATAAAAATCCCATAACTGCCTTAGCAGAAATCCTTAAAACTGTCAGAATCCTCTGTGCATCCTGTCCTTGATCTTCAAGTGTTAGCGCCATTCTTAAACTCATTTCTGTCCTTGTGTAAGTCCTTAGTACTATTCTGATTAAATAAATTAATTCTCCCTAAAAGAGGCACACAGCGTGAAGGGGTTAAAAATGCAGCTTAACCTTCTTATTCACGGGTGGCATTTCTCTTTTCTAGTCACTAAAATCTAGTTTAACTGAAATTTGTCCTTTCCTTTCCAAACCGATTTTCCTTGTCCACTGCTTTCATTTTTAAAACCGAATTTCCTTTCCCATTGAGAATCTCATCCTGTCATTAATTTATAGTTACCTTTTCACTTTCTTATGATTCCTGTGATGTGTATCTGTCCCTTAGCATACAAACCGCATTCCAATTGTGTCTATGCAACCCGTTTTTCAAACCGGTTTGACATTTAAACCTGTAAAAGTAAGAAAATGCAATTTCTCTACGTGTGATTTGACTGCACCCTGTTTTACTTCCCAAGTCGATTTTCTGAAAGGTATGCCAGTTGTTAGGACATTGATTGATAGTTTGCTAGTGTACTTATACTGTTATACTCATTTTGTACCTTTTCTAATTCAACTGCGCCTGTAAAATAAACATTTAGTAATTTTGCGGGCCGTTTTGCTCAGTTTTCGGGGAGCTAAATCCGGTTATTTGCCTCCTATTCAGTGGGAGTAAGTCGGATTTTAATTCTGATTCCTGCCCAGTGTACCTGCCTCCTTGCTACACCTCCCCACCCATGCAATGTTTGAGGAATAGGGTTTTTGAGGGAGTGTTGCAGGGGAAATCATTAACTGTGATACAATTTAAAATCCACTCCAAAGTTAATTTTGCTTTCTTTTAATTGTGTAGTGTCTATCGTACATGAAAAGGTCTAACTAAGTGCATTTCATCAATTTACCTTGTAATGATCACCCCATTGATGATTGCTTCCCAATATTAATTGTGTGATTTCATTTGATTTTAAACTAAATAAATATTGTATTACCACCCACCGGTCTGGTTCATGGTCCACTTATGCCCGGGTTATTTGTAAAAGGGGGTGTGAGACGGTTTGGGTGCCAGCTCAATCTGAATTTTTAGGAAATAAAGCAAAAGTGTTTTAATTGTGCGCTGCATCCCAGGCCAGTGGCAAGAGTCCTGGGCTAGTGTGTGATGCCCAATTAGAATCTTTAACAACCTCCTTCCTCTCTCTCGCTTTCCTCCAACCTCCTCTTCAAGCACCTCTGTGTCTCTTTCAGGAGCTTCCTTTCCCTCCACTCGCCTCGTGATTTTGATTTTGCTCCTGCGTGCTTCTCTAACTTCTGCACTGCCAAACATCTCCAAACGTCCTTCTTCTGTGCTACTCCGTGCCCCCCTATATATGTGGGCATTGTCTGTGATTCGAAAAATTAGGGTTTCAGTGTGGATACGTATGCAGGTTTATTGATCTTGGTGCGGATTGGTTACTGGGTCTTGGCTTACGTGCGGCTATTTGAACCAAATGTTCCAGACATGGCACAAGTGTGCCAAACCAATTGTATTAGTCTGTATAACGAAAGGACATTATAGCTTAAGAAACCAATGAATGGTTTTTCGTAAATGACACGTATGAAGAGATAGCCATATGTTGTCCGCCTGATATCGGACAGAGAATAACACACCTAGCCCCATATGATTGTATATCTAGATGTGTTCCTTAACCATTCCCAAACCATGATAGGCTTTTCACTATTGCCTCGTAGCATGATGTCATTCTGATGCATAAAAAAGTATATCATTGTTTTTTTTGTGGAACTCGCCAAGGGAATGAGCGTACGTCCGTTGATGTTCATTGTACACTCCCCGTTTTAGATCATTGCTAATGAAACAGCAACTTGCCATCTTCTTGAGTTTGTCCGGTTTTTTGGGCTCAGAATTATTCTGGTGTAATCCCATTCAGCCATGAATGCACGTTCCAAGGGCCATGAGCTCATGTGGTAGCGGTGCAGAGTTTCAGACGATCGGCCATCCTCCCTCATTAGCGGAAAGATTGTGGAGTTTCCTGTGGCGAGTGGCCGACAGAAATAAACATGCAAGAAGAATCGAGATGGTGGGCAGGTCCCTCTTTGAAGAAATCCCTGCTAGGTTTCCATGGGCGCTGCATGGACATAAGGCGAAGTGGTCAGATTGGAGGAGGAGCTGATACCGAAGGCCTTGAGTGGATTAAATGGATGTAAATAGATTAAGGGAAATGGCAATATACAGAGGCGGGATTGTGATATTTTATGAAAATAAGTGGATAACAGGAAATGTTGTGTGAATAATGGAACGCCTAGGTAATCCTTTTTCAGGGAGATAGAAAAAGACATCTCAAATTCCAGTCAGAATATTAAGATGGAGATTACACATGTTCAGGACCGTGCAAGGTGGCACTTAAACTCTGTACGGGTAATATAATTGGAGGCAAAGAAAGGATACCTCTTACTATAAATGATTATAGAGAACCGAGAAGGTGATCACAGGGGTTGTTAATGTGTATTATGCTATTATTAGGATTATTTTATGCATAAAGTTTTGAAAGAGTGATACATTGTGAAAATTTGAAACAAAGTTGGTTTGAGTTAAGTGTAGTAAACGATTGGTGAGAGTCAAAAGACAGATAGTTTGTTGAGACAAAAGAGGATTGAAAGGTGATTGATGGTGCTTGCTCATATATATTTATTGTTTTTAAGATTAAAAGTGCTGAGCAATAAGCTTTGAGATAAATTGAGATTTCTTAAATATAAATAAGGTAAGGTGAAGCCCGGCCGCGTAAAGGGCGACTGCTGTGACTCCTGATGTTTGGCTGTGCTACTGAAGGACTATCCTTTCCTATATTCAACTTTAAAACTTACCACAGCGTGTTTCCCCTCGCGCCCCTTGCTCTGTGTGAGGTCGGCTGTGAGCGAGTGAGCGAACCGCTGCAACGCTGCAACGCGGGTTGAAGCCCTGCCCATTTTTTTTTTCTGCTCCGCCCATTCCAGGAAGTGAGGACCTAAAACAGGAGCCCAGCAACCCTTGCGGCGTGAAGCCCGGCCGCGTAAAGGGAGACTGCTGTGACTCCTGCTGTTTGGCTGTTTGCTGCTTTTCTGCCGTTTGCCGACTACAAGGCCCTCTTGAGGAGCTGTGCTAACCAAATTGCCCTAAAAAATTGTGGGTGAGGGAGCAGAACTCCAGCACGCTCCCTCGTTTTCAACATCTGATTGTGTTCCTCTTCGCCGCGGCGACATAAACAATGACCTTACTAGCAGACGACCCACAAACCCGGAAAAAATCATCACAGCAATGGCGCTCGACTAACCCTTGGTCCAGGATGAAAGCTGTCGCTGGGGCTAAGGTAAGCAAAACAACTGGCCGCGCGCTTATGGCTGCAAACAACTCATTAACACTAAAAAGCCCAATAACAACAGGGGGTACCAAATCTCTAACACCCCCACCATCATCATCTTTCGACGAGCGATGTGCCCCAGATGATGACTTAAATGCATTGGCGCAGCCCAGTGTTTCATCGGAAGCTCCAGCACTCCAGTCAGACAATCAATGTTTATCAGCCACCCGTGCCACCAATCTTGAATGTAATCCAGCTTCCAATGGTGAACTTTCTGTAAGCACGCTTGTCAGTGAAACCGATTCATTAGCACTCCAAGCAGCCATTGTGGATCGGCCGAACCTATCCAGTGCCTCAGCCACCACTCCGGTGCCTCTGTCTGACGCGAGAGCGTCTGCCACATCGCGACCGATGAAATCAGTCTTGTCGGCTCACATGTCCTTCAAGAACAGTAATTCTACAAATGCTGTTGATTTTGGGAAAGAAAAAGGTCTTCCATCACACTTAGTGACTGACGAAGAATTGCTAAAAATATCAAACTTAGTAGTGGAAAATCTCCCGATGAATAACTTGAGTCCTAAACAAGCTCTGAAAATTAAACGACCATTTATGCCTACTAAGGCGTTGACTTCTCATCTTACTGCCAAAGACACCTTGCTACAGGAGAAAATCTCTAGCCGCTCCTCGGCTAAGCCATGTGGTTTACAGACTGGCTCGGTCAATGCCAAAAATGTACTGAGGCCTTCTGTCAACACTCCATGTCCTCCACTTATAACCAATCCAATTGGCTCTCTAATCGACTTCACCATATTAAAACCAGCAGGTCGAGCTACTCTAGGAGTCGCACTTGAATGTACTGAATCTGAGAACGACAGTGCTTTAGCTTGCCAAGCACCTGATGTTAGGCGACCTTCTACGTCAAGTACAAATGATCAGTCTATTGATTCCAATCCTGTAAGTACTCCTCAACTCTTAGCACCAAAATCCAATCCACTTCCTATCCATCTTGATCGGAGTGCGATTGCTCGTGCCAGTCGCCTGCAAAGAGTCGCTGAGCTCAAGGGAAATGCATCTCCACCATACCCCCTTTGCATGAAAATCCAATGCTGAATGCAAGTACTCCTCATCCTACGCAGTCTCAGTTAGGCGACGAGGTTCATCTAATGAATTTTGCAAAAAAATGTTCCACATTTAACCCGCACTACAATCTGGACAATTCGACTTGCTCCTCGTCACTTCATGATTTTGAACCACAATCGCTTGGTATTTCATCTGAAGCACTTTCGCAGATTCATAACAACGTGTTGGCCGCCTCGGCCGTTGCCTTAGCACCATTTACAAAAATCTTTGAGTCACTGATTGAAACAATAAGTAATCAAGGTGCTGGTATATCCAATCTAATGACTATAATCGACAAATTAGAACACTTTTCGTGCTTTCTACAAGATCAAATGACAACTAACGCCGAAAATGCAGTGAGATGGCAGGACAGGCAGAGTGATCTAGCCGCACGGCACCATTGTCAAAACGATGCTTTAATGGAAGGCCTCTTAGACTCTGTGAAATGGATGCGAAAAAACACAACCAACCACGAACGAGGAGCCTCGATGACACGAGATATATCTCCTGGATCTCTTCAATCTCTACCCATAATTGCATCTGCGACAGCTCCCAATGAATCTTCACAGTCTGGTCTACCATCAAGATGTTCAAGATCCAAATCAGATCATACAAGGTTCAGCACCTCAGGCAAGTAGTCTCGCATTAAATGCGACTCCGCTCAAAGGAACCGCATCAGTTCAAACCTCTACGTCAGTAAATTAATTTAACATTTTCAAAGGTCCGGCAAAAACAATCACTACAATCATCGAAAGTAAACTGAAAAAGTCATCTGTGAAACAAGCGCAGCAATTAAAAAAAAGCATTCCACCGAAACAAATAAAACAAAAGGTTAAAAAATTCATAAGAAACATAACAACTCCGAAGAAGACAAGCCTGTTCACTCGACCACCCCACACAACTACCGCTAAGAGCACTGCCAGCAACGTTCCATTAAGTTCGACAGGTGCTATACTGAGCTTTCCAAAGACTTCGGCAAAACGCCGGCGCTTAGCATCTAGCGCTTCTTCCTCTGAACATGGCAGTTATGACTCTTCAGTTGACCTATGCAATTTATCAACTTACTCAGCTGATCCTGAGAATTCCACCATTGTCTCTATTGAAGACCAAGCCGTCAGACCAACTGGGTACCCATGGAGGATAATCCAAGAGGCAAATAAATCTTTGAGGATACCGCAGGCAAGACCAATCGACAGTCAACTTTCCTCTGTGACAAAAAGAGTTCCTCAGCAAGCGCTAAGCTAAAGGTTAAATCCTAAACAAACGTTGAATCAGCTAAAATCGCGTTTACCTCCAGCTCAGCGAGCCTCTGGACCCGGAAATTCTGAGACTCAAACATACAAGTGGAAACTCTGTCTCCAAAACGTTCACTCAGATGGCAATGAAGTCAATTTAAACAGAGGAAATATTTTAAAATTGCTTGCTTGTATTCCACCATTGCGAGCAATCTCATCAGATGACATTAAAATAGTGGAATATGTCTCTGAAACGTCCTCTGATCAGGTTCTTCTTCACATTTCTTCTTCGGCTGTAAAAAATATGCTACTTCAAGCAAACGAAGATCTCTTGGTCTATGGCTTTGATCTTACTCTTGAGCCACTTGCCTCGAGATCTATTTCATCTTCTAAAACAAATCTTGACCATGAAGCAAGCCTCAGAGCCGCCAAGCGAGCAGCCCTGCGTCAGTCCTTAGCTTCATCTCCTGACATCTTAGATGCTGCGACGCATCAGTCATTTGAAAGAAGAGCTAACAACGTGAAAAGATTTCCAAATGGACCACGCAAATAACAATGACCACAAGCCAAACAACAAGAGCTAATTCTACTGTCATGGAATACAAGAGGATTCACACATTTATTTAATACATTCCATGAATCTTTGGAGAACGTATTCATTATATGTTTACAAGAAACGTGGTTACGAGATCCTCCTACACATGATGGTTTTTCCATATTGATAAATCCAGCTGGAAAGAACCCTAAAGGCCGGCCTTTTGCAGGTCTAATAACTCTCTTGAAAATCTGGAATTGGTGGACGTTGGTGGCTTCCACGAACCCAAATCCATTCGTGCAAAGCACTTTGATTAAACTTTCACTGAGAGCCACGGTTTCTAATCTCTTGATAATAAATGGATACTGGAATCCCGCTATGATCTCATCTACATCTTTCATCCAGTCAGTATTGAATGAAATTGGCCATACTTTTCTAGAATATGAAAATGTCTCCGTACTCATCTGTGGAGACCTAAATTGCAGTTAGTTTAAGTTTGATCTACTTACCAAATCAAATGTTCGGCTGTCTGATCCCGAGGTCATTCCGAGAGGCCAACTTTGGGCTAAAGATCTCTTGGATCGCAACTGTCTTATGCTAAATGCAACAATTCAAGGCGACTCTCCTGCTAATCTGACGTGGCACAGCACGACTCGGACAAACACACTTGATTATATTTGGGCCTCGACTGACTTTTTTGAAAAATCCATATCTCTAAATGTGCAGCCGATGTCATGTAGTGATCACGACATGTTGCGACTCGTTTGACGCAAAGAGCATTGTGGCATGCCAGATAAATACTTGTACCTACTACAAACAAATGCTGCAGGAAATCGACTGAGAACAAATGGTTCTACTATTGCTACGACACAGTATAAATGTACTCCAGACAGTAGCATACACGCTGCTGCTGATAGACCAAACTCAGACAACTCTCAATTCAAGAGTCTTTGGGTCAATGCCAAAACACCTATATAGCTCTGAAGTAGCAGAGGCAAAAAAAACTATTAAGGAAAGACCTTAGGCAAATCAAAAAAGAGCTTTGTGACCCGAATTGCAGGGCTTTGGAAGTGAAGAAGCAGCGGCAATTATACCGAAATTGGCTAAGATCACATCTAATCATCATTGATCAAGGACGAGCAGAAACAATGCTAAAACTTCTGGTACAGAAAAATACACGTGAAATCTGGGCCATTTTAAATAAAGGTTGCTCGAAAGCTACTCCAACAATCCCAAATGAAATCTCAAGCGAGAAATGGCGAGAATATTTCACTCTAACATACGAAAATCCTGCATTCGGAGTTTTCCTGCCGTCCTCTATGTCAAATTCCACTTGGGACATTACACCTTCGTGTGAAGAGATTGAATTTGCAATCTCTAAGCTGAAAAACTCAAGAGCTGCCAGCCCCGATCAAATATCAAATCTTATGCTTAAAAAGCATAGAATACACTGGGCCAAATTCATTCACAAGTTATTCTCTCAGATCGCAATCAGCAAGATGCTTCCCTCTTCCTGGTCCAAGGCAATTGTGGTTCCCATATACAAGAAGGGCTGTCGGGCAGATCCTGCGAACTATCGCCCGATCGCCCTTCTCTACAGAATTGGCAAGATTTTTGGATCTTTCTTGCGCCAACAGTTGGTAAATTGGGCTCTCTCAACTGGAAAACTTGACTCTCCACAAACAGGCTTCACCAAAAACGTGGGAACCGATGTGAATCTTACAATCTTGTCACTCTTAAAATTGTCAGCACTGGAGGCGAAAAAAAGAATCTTCTTTGCATTTGTCGACCTTCGACAAGCCTTTGACGCCATCAACCGGACAAAACTATAGGCAAAATTACGCTTGTGGGAGTGCCCTGATCATCTGTTAGATCCCATCATCGCCCTGCATTCTAACACTTCGATTCAAATCAGAGTCAACTCACAAGGCGACCTCACAGATCCAATAAGAACGTTTAAAGGCGTCAAACAAGGCTGTCCACTCGCAGCAGATCTCTTCAAACTCTTCATAGCTGACCTACCAGAGTGGCTAAAGTCTGTCAATTGCTTTCCTCCCAAGCTTAACGTTCACACCGTAAATCACCTGGTCTACGCTGACGACATAGTGCTGGTCGACCAGACACAAATTGGCCTCCAACATCTTCTCTCTCGTCTGCAAGAGTTTCTATCTGCCAATGAGTTGTGTCTAAATGCAGAGAAAACAAAAATCATGTGCATTGGTCGATCTATGTCAAGGAAAGACAAATCATTCCGATGGCACACAGAGAAAAAAGCACTAGATGTCGTCAAGTCAATCCGCTATCTAGGTGCAATGGTCAACGACTCGATTTGTGAAGCTGCCTGGATTGGCGACTTGATGGCTAAAACAAAGATCTTGAGTCTTCAAGCGGTCAAAATCAACACTGATTACGGGAAATTTTCCATCACCCCCGTTATAATGTTCTATCTCCAAAAAGTAATCCCAACAATCACCTTTGATGGCGAAGCTGCCTTGAATATCGACTACAATGTCTGGAGCCGTCTGGAAGGAAACTTTTGGAGACGTGTTTTGAATCTTCCGAATTACATCTCAATGTCAGCATTGAGATATGAGTTAGCTTTGAATTCAATTTACATGACAATCGTCTGGAAATCTTTATCTACCTTGCGTAAGATACAACTTGGTTCCTCTATTCCGGCATACAACATCTTCAAGCCGAGTAAAGAATCGATTGACAATGCGCTGATTCATGCGTGGAAGCTTAAACTAAATCTGATAATGGTTGAAGCAGGCATATCCGAAGAAGAGCTAATCCTGCGCCCACAACATGCTAAAAAGAAGCTAGCAACATGGGACTGGATTACAACGTACAACAGTCGCTCAGCTCTTAAATCTACTCTGTCTTCTTCCAGAAGTATGGTTAAATTACACTGTCAACCAAAGTTTCTCACAAACTGCCCTTCGCGTCATCATAGGGCACAATTTTTAAGGCTACGACTGAATGCTCTAAACACCAACGAGATGCTTTGGATGCGCAAGAACAAAGAAACAGTCAACAACAAATGCCGATTCTGTAAAACAACAGCAGTCGAGTCTCTAAAACATCTAGCAGCCGTATGCCCCATGCTGACAAAATTCCGTGAAGTGCATTTAAAGGAATTCAAACCACTATCCAATGAGTCAGATGATTGGTGGGACTATGCTGTGGCAGGGCATAATATCAAGCTGTCCTGTAACCTAATTAATTTTTTTGACGAAGTTTTAAAGTCAGTTCCTATCTGAATGTCGTAATTAATTGAAAGTCACGTAATCATACTTGATGGTGCTTTATGAGACTATGTCTCCCAACAGTCCAGCCTGAACTGTTAAACAAGTCTTTGGCAATTCTAAGGAAGAGATGAAAAGGAAAGAGTACTCAGCTTTTTTTTTCTTTGCTTTGAAATGTAACAAAAACATGATATAATATATCAAGTTGAAGTTTTACAATAAAATAACAAATAAAAAAATAAATAAATAAGGTAACGACCTGGTAAGTATCGACAGTTAATTAAGACTTGTCATTTTGGAGGACACTTCTCTTATGCACCTTTGTAAAATATTATCACGACATGAGCCCAAGCTTAAACAGTACAGTGCAGAATGGGTAAAATACACAGCTGATAAAATGATTATGCCATGGCAACAAGGGGGATCATTGTCAAAGGCAGTATTACAACACATGACCACATATGTGCACGCTGCATATACGGGAATGAAATTAGAGAAAAGACTGGCAGTTTTAGAACTTTGGAAAATGTACCAAGAGGAGAAAGAAGACCCCTTACAGGAGGGGTGAATGCTTAATCCTCATAAAGGAGAGGGCACTGAGCCCTCAGCTCTCTTACTCTGACTGAAACTAAGAGCGTAGATGAAGAGGAGACATGATTTTATCGTTTAAAACAATTAAAAGCAACAGCGGGGTATAGTAACCCGATGTATGAACCCTCCGCTAAAGTAGTGATGACAGTCCAGAAGAGAGTAAAAGGAAGGAAGATGCCTAGGTTCATACGAGATAAAGAGGAAACAGGCGAGAGATCGAATATATCAACAGATATAGATAGAGAAATTAAGAGATGGAAAGGAGAGAAGGATAGGGCCGATGAGGTAATGCTTGTACAGAACGCTTATACAGAACGAATGGATGGGAGGACAGATATTACTCAAATTAGATGGTAAAAGTATTGAGGAAGTTAGGCAAAAGGATTGCAAAGACGAGCAAGAAAAGAAGGATATGGAACGAGAAAAGTGGTTGAGGGAGGATGAGCAAGGAAGGAAAAGCAGGGAACTACAGGAAAAGATATATAGAGAAGAACAAGAAAAAGACGGAAAGTGGGACAGAGAAGAGGAGGATCATAGTCACACCAGTTGTGGTACAGCAATATCAGATGAAAAAAGGGAGTAGTCAAGCTGTGAGATAGGAGAGGAGGGTGTGTGCGCCCTCTTAGCAAGTGAAAACCTGGATAAAGAAGTAAGATGGTCAGATCTGGAACATCCTAAGGAAAGAACACCAGATCCTACACCATATCTCAAACTTCTCCAAAGCCGATTGTGTAGTGAGAGAGGAGAATCTCCACCTTATGTGAGTAGGTTAAGGTCATTACCAGCATGAAGACAAATAGGGATGATTACCCCTGCTTTGGGTAAATGAATAATGGGGCCCAATTATGAGATGGGGTTCTCACAATTCCCCTTGATAGAGGAGGGGAAGTAAGACCACAACATATTTCATGGGCTCAAATGGATAAGGAAACTTGAAATGCAAGTTATCTAGTTTGACTTCAGGTACTGGGTAGTGGATATACGAATTAGAGAAAATGACAGGGGGAAATACGTTGGCCATAAGGGACATAAAAGGTTTATTGCCAGTTATTCTTGGGGAGAGAGCTGATGACATTTGGAGATGAGCGGGATATGCGTGTGTGACAACACAAAACAGAGCGCATGATGGAACGCCATTTAATAATTGGGGGGTAGATGTTTGGAGGTCTCTCAGGGTACAGTATCCTGATACATCAGATATGGGTGCAATCATGACACGTAAAATGAAAGAAGATGAAGACCTTATTGCTTATATTCAGGATATTCAAGAGAAATGATAGCTTGAGACACGTGAGCCGTGGGAAAAAGAGTGGCACTGTTCTATCATATTTTGTGTCAGGGATTCCCAGAACAAGTACAGCGACAAATGAAAAAACAAGTAGGAATGGAAGCGAAGTCATGGGCTGAGATACAGTTCACTGTTGTGCATCATTGCCAATTATTACAAGAGAAGAACAGAAAGAAAGATGAGAACAGAACAATTGAGTAAGCTAAGTTAGTTCAAAAGAAATTGTCCAAATATGCTATACAAGGGGCAGTCTTGACAAGTGGAGAATGAGGAGGAGGGATGTGATATGATAGTTTCTTTGAATAGCGCCTATACACAATGTGTTTCAAAGCACTTCAAGACAAGGCAGGGAACACAGGAAAATAAAACAGTGAACATTCTTACAAGGCCTTGAAAAATAAGAATGTGAAATTAACTATCGTACTCGGTCTGGCGACATTTCAGATAGTGCCAGAGCTAAACACAGAAAGGAAGGGAGGAGGCAGGTGGGAAGGAAATGAGAGCAGAACGGCAAATAACGTACGAGGCCTGATGCCATTTCTGATAGAGCCGGAAGATTACAAGAGGAGAGGGTGGGGTGAGGAGAAGGAAGGAGAGGAACCTAATAAGCGACTATCGTACTAGGCCTGACGACATTTCAGATACTGCTGGAGAGGGAGCAGTGGAAGAGAGACACGAGGGAGGGGAGGAGACAAACAATGTAGCTATCATACTATGTCAGAGGACAATTCTGATAGAGTAAATGCATGGAGTAAGAAAGGGACAGGGCAGAGGAGAGAGGGAAAAGGGAAGAAAGGGAAAAGGAGTGAACAAGAGTAGAAAGTGAAAGAGAATGGAGAGGCAAGAGTGGAGAGACAATACAATTGCAGACATTGGTAATAACACATAGGGGGTCATTATGAGTTTGGAGGTAGCCATGGTGCTATTAGCGCCATGGCTGCTTCCAAACCCGTGTCCAGGTTCCTTGAATGGGGACTTACCGGGTCATTCCAACTTTGGAGGACCCGGTAAGTCCCCATTCAAAATACCCATCCCCATTCCCATTCAAGCCCCCATAGGGCTCAATGGGAATGGGGAGGGAGCTAATAACGGGCCCGTTGATAACGGGCCCGTTATTAGCTCCCTGGTCCTTTAGCGGCTCCCGCTAAGGACGGCTGGTTACATAATGGGGCCTACATAATGCTCCGTTTTTCATGTGTAGTCAATTGCCATACTTGTTCCTTTGTTGGATTCCGCCATTCCAAGATGGCTGTCTTCAGTGCCTGCACCGGAGTGCTAGGCATGGTGCTGCTGGGGATGTGGGATTGGTTGCTGCCCTGATCATCTGGGCCAATGGGGAGGCAGGCAGGCTTGGCCGGCCCTCCTCACAAGGCCCACTCCTGGCCCCCTCCATCCTGCACTCTCCCTCTGCTTTCCCTTCACTGCTGGGCCGCCGGAGCGGTTGCAGCTCTTCTCACCTTCTCCTGCCATGACTTTCACTTGCACTCGCAGTGCGGACACTAATCTAAGGTAAGCCCCACACTTTTGGGCTTAAACAAGCGGCGAGCGGCGACGCCTGAAACTGGACCTAAATTGTGTTTTGGACTCAGCCTGCATTGGCTCTTTGCACCAGTATGTATTTAAATGCATTGGGGGCCTACATAATGCTCCGTTTTTCATGTGTAGTCAATTGCCATACTTGTTCCTTTGTTGGATTCCGCCATTCCAAGATGGCTGTCTTCAGTGCCTGCACCGGAGTGCTAGGCATGGTGCTGCTGGGGATGTGGGATTGGTTGCTGCCCTGATCATCTGGGCCAATGGGGAGGCCGGCAGGCTTGGCCGGCCCTCCTCACAAGGCCCACTCCTAAGGCCCTGTCTACCGCTGTCCACCGCGGTACGCCGGATCGCAGGCCCCTCCGTGAGTGCCTGTGTGCCCCCTGCCCCTCCGTGAGTGCCTGTGTGCCCCCTGCCCCTCCGTGAGTGCCTGTGTGCCCCCTGCCCCTCCGTGAGTGCCTGTGTGCCCCCTGCCCCTCCGTGAGTGCCTGTGTGCCCCCCTGCCCCTCCGTGAGTGCCTGTGTGCCCCCCTTCCCCTCCGTGAGTGCCTGTGTGCCCCCCTGCCCCTCCGTGAGTGCCTGTGTGCCCCCCTGCCCCTCCGTGAGTGCCTGTGTGCCCCCCTTCCCCCTCTGAGTCTCTTGCTCTGCGTTCCACCCCCCTTCCTGCCTCCTTCCCTCCTCCTCACATCCATCCTCTTCTACTACCTCTCCTACTCCCCACTCCTTCTCCCTCCTCTCAGACTTCCCCCTCCTAGCACTTACTCCTATCCTTTGTTCCTTGACTCTCGATAGCAGCTTGTCTGTCCCCCCTCCCTCCCCCTTGTTCTCTTCCTCCCCCCTCCCCTACTTTCAAATTTGTCACTGACACTTTTGTTCAGTATCGTGCCTTGTTCTCCTTTCCCCTCCGTACCCTTGCCCCCCTCCCACCCCTCCTCTTGTTACCACCTGCACTGCGTAAATTGTCGTCAGACATAGTAATGTTACTGCTTGCTTTGTTCTCCTCCTATCCATTACCTCTTGCCTTACTTGTTCTATGCACTTGCACTATCAGAAATGTCGACAGGCCTATTATGATAGTTATTTTTACATTCTGTACTGTTTCAAGGACTTTTGCTGAATGTAACTGTATTTTCCTTTGTTCCCTTCCCTCCTTGAAGCGCTTTGAAACACATTGTGTATAGGCGCTATATAAATAAACTATCATATCATATCATATCATAATCCGACGGTAAGGGGTTAACGGCACCGGCATCCTTACCGGCGCCGTTAACCCCTTACCGCCAGCATCGTAATGAGGCCCATAGTGTTGCAGGGAACAGCAAGTGCAAGACAGGATACAGGGTAACCATGAGTATGCGATGCAGCAGAAGTCTGGTAATGAGAATAGAGACGGGAGAAGCACCATGAGTCAAATGCGTCTAAAAGTCCAAATCAAGCAATTGCCAACAACACAGTGATGGTAGAGCAACAGTGTTACAAGACAACTCCTGCAGTGGTATGAAGTAGGGGGGTGCAGAGGAAGAGGGCTACGGGAACTGGGAAGGTAGACAGGAAAAGCCAGGGTGGGAAACAGATGTATTCAAGTGGGGGGGCATAGGAAAGGCAATCAATCATTACAGGCAACCAGGGGGGGCAGGGGAAGCGGCATACAATCATTACAGGCAGCCGGGGGGCAGGGGAAGTGGCACACAATCATTGCAGGCAACCAGGGGGGGCAGAGGAAGCAGCATACAATCATTATTACCTGCAACCAGGGGAGGGGGGCAGGGGAAGCGGCATACAATCATTACAGGCAACCGGGGGGGGACAGGGGAAGTGTCATACAATCATTATTAAAGGCAACCAGGGGGGGCGCGGGGAAGTGGCATACAATCATTACAGGCAACCGGGGGGCAGGGGAAGCGGCATACAATCACTATTACAGGCAACCAGGGGGGGCAGGGGAAGCGGCATACAATCATTACAGGCAACCGGGGGGGAGCAGGGGAAGCAGCATACAATCATTACAGGCAACCGGGGGGGAGCAGGGGAAGCAGCATACAATCATTGATGGCAACCGGGGGGGCAGGGGAAGTGGCATACAATCATTACAGGCAACCAGGGGGCAGGGGAAGCAGCATAATATCATTATTACAGGCAACCGGGGAGGCAGGGGAAGAGTCATACAATCATTATACAGGCAACCAGGGGGCTGTGGAAGCAGAATACAATCATTACAGGCAGCCGGGGGGGCAGGGGAAGCGGCATAAAATCATTGCAGGCAACCGGGGGGCAGGGGAAGCAGCATACAATCATTGCAGGCAACCAGGGGGGGCAGGGGAAGTGGCATACAATCATTACAGGCAACCAGGGGGACATGGGAAGCGGCATACAATCATTATTACAGGCAACTAGGGGTGAGGCAGGGGAAGCGGCATACAATCATTGCAGGCAACCAGGGGGTGGGGGGGCAGGGAATGTGGCATACAATCATTATTGCAGGCACCCTAGGGGCAGGGGAAGTGGCATACAATAAGTATTACAGGCATCCGTGGGGCAGGGGAAGTGGCATACAATCATAATTACAGGCAACCGGGGGGCAGGGGAAGCAGCATACAATCCTTGCAGGCAACCAGAGGGGGCAGGGGAAGCAGCATACAATCCTTGCAGGCAACCAGATGCATTCAAGTGGGGGCAACCGGGGGGGCAGGGGAAGCGGCATACAATCATTATTACAGGCAACCAGAGGGGCAGGGGAAGCAGCATACAATCATTACAGGCAAGCGGTGGGGCTGTCGAGGTGGCATACAATCATTATAGGCAGCCTGGGGGTAGGGGAAGCAACAAACAATCATTGCAGGGAACCAGGGAGGGGCAGGGGTGAGCAGCATACAACCATTACAGGCAAACCAGGGGGGGCAGGGGAAGCGGCATACAATCATAATTACAGGCAACCGGGGGGCAGGGGAAGCAGCATACAATCCTTGCAGGCAACCAGAGGGGGCAGGGGAAGCAGCATACAATCCTTGCAGGCAACCAGATGCATTCAAGTGGGGGCAACCGGGGGGGCAGGGGAAGCGGCATACAATCATTATTACAGGCAACCAGAGGGGCAGGGGAAGCAGCATACAATCATTACAGGCAAGTGGTGGGGCTGTCGAGGTGGCATACAATCATTATAGGCAGCCTGGGGGTAGGGGAAGCAACAAACAATCATTGCAGGCAACCAGGGAGGGGCAGGGGTGAGCAGCATACAACCATTACAGGCAAACCAGGGGGGGCAGGGGAAGCGGCATACAATAATTATTACAGGAAAACGGGGGGCAGGGGAAGCGGCATACAATCATTACAGGGGGGAAGCGGAATAAAATTATTGCAGAACCAGCATGCAATCATTACAGGCAACAAGGGGGGGCAGGGGAAGCGGCATACAATCATTACAGGCAACCAGGTGGGGCAGGGGAAGCGTCATACAATCATTATTACAGGAAACCGGGGGGAGGGGAAGCGGCATACAATCATTGCAGGCAACCAGGGGGGCAGGGGAACCAGCATACAATCATTGTTGCAGGAAACTGGGGGGCAGGGAAAGCGGCATAGAATCATTGCAGGCAACAGGAGGGGCAGGGGCAGTGGCATACAATCATTATTACAGGCAGCCGGGGGGGCAGTGGAAGTGGCATACAATCATAATTACGGGCAACCAAGAGGGGTAGGGGAACGGTATACAATCATTGCAGGCAACCAGGGGAGGCAGGGGAAGCCGCATACAATTATTGCAAGAAACCAGGGGGGGGGCAGGGGAAGCAGCATACAATCATTATTACAGGCAACCAGGAGGGGGGGCAGGGGAAGCGGCATACAATCATTATCATAGGCAACCTGGGGGGCAGGGTGGGCCTTGTTTTAATGGGCCGGCTCCCGCCTCCTGGCTGCAATGGCCAGGCAGAGCAGGACAGATGGAACCACAGAGTGGCCATGTTGGAAGGCAGAGGCCATGAGGAAAAAGCCAAGTAAATAAAGGTGTGTGTCCCAACTGGAAAAGGATTAAGGTATAACAGTCAAACCAATTAGCTGCAGCCTGTCTCACTATGTAAGCAAACCCCTCCAAACACTCTCCTAAATAGGTGTGTAATATGAATTCTAGTCTTAATTGCTAGAATGTGGACCCTTGTCCACATTCCGATGAGGACCCTTCTCGTGTGTTGATCAATCTGACACTTTGGGGCCGATTCATGGAATAAACGTGCGCCGAAAATCTTCGCGCAAGCAGGCGCAAGCGGAAAAAAACAGGCGCATGCGCACGCGTGCGATTCATGGAAGTCCCTGCGCGTGTTTACCTCGGGATGTGCACCAAACCCGTGCATGGCGCACACGTCACTGTAACATCCCGAAAGACGTGCGCGGCGCGCACAGTGAAAGCGCACAACCTCGGCGCATACACTAGAAAGTGGGCGGAACACGGGGCGTAACGCGCGGAATGGGGAACAACTCGCGAAAACAAGGGCGTAACTGGGGATGTACTGCAGGGAAGCAGACGGAACGCCCACACGCACCCGAACCACACGTATTCATGGAATCGAATAGGGCAAAGCCACGCACAGTGAAAGACACGCACAAGACGATACACGTCCGCCACACGAAGGCAGGCGGTAGCGTCCCTGCGCATTACAAAAGTGGCAACATACAGCAATTGTGCGAGCGGGGCACGTGTATTTCGGGGTTGCGCGGGAAGTTACACACGCGATTGAGCGGGGTACGTGTATTCCGGGGGTTCGCGGGAAGTCACACACGTGATCTGGCCTGGGGGAGCGGGCTACGTGTATTTCAGGGGTTCGCGTGAACATTTTCACGCGATCGGGCCTGGGGGAGCGGGCTACGTGTATTACAGGGGTTCGCGTGAACTTCTACACGCGATCGGGCCTGGGGGAGCGGGCTACGTGTATTTCAGGGGTTCGCGTGAACTTCTTCACGCGATCGGGCCTGGGGGAGCGGGCTACATGTATTTCAGGGGTTCGCGTGAACATTTACACGCGACCGGGCCTGGGGGAGCGGGCTACGCGTATTTCGGGGGCGCGGGGGAAGTGACACACGCGATTGAGCGGGGTACGTGTATTTCGGGGGTGCGCGGGAAGTTACACACGCGATTGAGCGGGGTATGTGTATTTCGGGGGTGCGCGGGAAGTTACACACGCAATTCCATCAGGGTACGTGTATTACAGGTGTGCGCGATATCAACAGGGTACGTGTATTACAGGGGTGCGCGGGGAGCAGCACACGTGAATTGCACGTGTGGGTCCTCCCACGTGTTCCCTCTACACCCTCCACGGCCCCTGCAGGTGGCTCACACCACAGGGGCCTACCCAGCACATGTCATGCAGGCACCCCACCCACCATGCCCATGCCCACCAGCCAACCCACATGTCAACTTGCACTACTCCCCCCCCAACGCATGTCCCCCTGCACCCCCAGCCACCAGGGGCAGCCTCCACCAGGCCCCCACCCATGTCTCCCACCACCCCCACCCCCCAGTCACCAGGGGCACCTGCCAGCAGGCCCCCACCCATGTCCAACTCATGTTCCCCACCACCCCCACCCACCAGCACTGTGGGGCACCTGCCAGCAGGCCCCCACCCATGTCCAACTCATGTTCCCCACCACCCCCACCCCCCAGCCACCAGGGGCAGCCTCCACCAGGCACCCACCCATGTCTCCCACCACCCCCACCCCCCAGCACTGTGGGGCACCTGCCAGCAGGCCCCCACCCATGTCCAACTCATGTTCCCCACCACCCCCACCCCCCAGCACTGTGGGGCACCTGCCAGCAGGCCCCCACCCATGTCCAACTCATGTTCCCCACCACCCCCACCCACCAGCACTGTGGGGCACCTGCCAGCAGGCCCCCACCCATGTCCAACTCATGTTCCTCACCACCCCCACCCCCCAGCAGTGTAGGGGCAGCCTCCACCAGGCCCCCCCATGTCTCCCACCACCCCCACCCACCAGCAGTGCAGGGGCACCCACCACCAGGCCCCCACCCATGTCTCCCACCACCCCCACCCCCCAGCCACCAGGGGCAGCATCCACCAGGCCCACACCCATGTCTCACATCACCCCCACCCCCCAGCACTGTGGGGCACCTGCCAGCAGGCCCCCACCCATGTCCAACTCATGTTCCCCACCACCCCCACCCCCCAGCACTGTGGGGCACCTGCCAGCAGGCCCCCACCCATGTCCAACTCATGTTCCCCACCACCCCCACCCACCAGCACTGTGGGGCACCTGCCAGCAGGCCCCCACCCATGTCCAACTCATGTTCCCCACCCCCCCCCACCCCCCAGCACTGTGGGGCACCTGCCAGCAGGCCCCCACCCATGTCCAACTCATGTTCCACACCACCCCCACCCCCCAGCACTGTGGGGCACCTGCCAGTAGGCCCCCACCCATGTCCAACTCATGTTCCCCACCACCCCCACCCACCAGCACTGTGGGGCACCTGCCAGCAGGCCCCCACCCATGTCCAACTCATGTTCCCCACCACCCCCACCCCCCAGCAGTGCAGGGGCAGCCTCCACCAGGCCCCCCCCATGTCTCCCACCACCCCCACCCCCCAGCAGTGCAGGGGCACCCACCACCAGGCCCCCACCCATGTCTCACACCACCCCCACCCCCAGCAGTGCAGGGGCAGCCTCCACCAGGCCCCCCCATGTCTCCCACCACCCCCACCCCCCAGCAGTGCAGGGGCACCCACCACCAGGCCCACACCCATGCCTCACACCACCCCCACCCCCCAGCAGTGCAGGGGCAGCCTCCACCAGGCCCCCCCATGTCTCCCACCACCCCCACCCCCCAGCAGTGCAGGGGCACCCACCACCAGGCCCACCCATGTCTCCCACCACCCCCACCCCCCAGCCACCAGGGGCAGCATCCACCAGGCCCACACCCATGTCTCACACCACCCCCACCCCCCAGCACTGTGGGGCACCTGCCAGCAGGCCCCCACCCATGTCCAACTCATGTTCCCCACCACCCCCCAGCACTGTGGGGCACCTGCCAGCAGGCCCCCACCCATGTCCAACTCATGTTCCCCACCACCCCCACCCCCCAGCACTGTGGGGCACCTGCTAGCAGGCCCCCACCCATGTCCAACTCATGTTCCCCACCACCCCCAACCCCCAGCACTGTGGGGCAGCCTCCACCAGGCCCCCCCATGTCCAACTCATGTTCCCCACCACCCCCACCCCCCAGCACTGTGGGGCACCTACCAGCAGGCCCCCACCCATGTCCAACTCATGTTCCCCACCACCCCCACCCACCAGCACTGTGGGGCACATGCCACCAGGCCCCCACCCATGTCCAACTCATGTTCCCCACCACCCCCACCCCTCAGCAGTGCAGGGGCAGCCTCCACCAGGCCCCCCCATGTCTCCCACCACCCCCACCCCCCCCAGCAGTGCAGGGGCACCCACCACCAGGCCCCCACCCATGTCTCCCACCACCCCCACCCCCCAGCAGTGCAGGGGCACCCACCACCAGGCCCCACCCATGTCTCCCACCACCCCCATCCCCCAGCAGTGCAGGGACACCCACCACCAGGCCCCCACCCATGTCTCCCACCACCCCCACTCCCCAGCCACCAGGGGCAGCATCCACCAGGCCCACACCCATGTCTCACACCACCCCCACCCCCCAGCAGTGCAGGGGCAGCCTCCACCAGGCCCCCCCCATGTCTCCCACCACCCCCACCCCCGAGCAGTGCAGGGGCACCCACCACCAGGCCCCCACCCATGTCTCCCACCACCCCCACCCCCCAGCAGTGCAGGGGCACCCACCACCAGGCCCCCACCCATGTCTCCCACCACCCCCACCCCCCAGCCACCAGGGGCAGCATCCACCAGGCCCACACCCATGTCTCACACCACCCCCACCCCCCAGCAGTGCAGGGGCAGCCTCCACCAGCCCCCCCCCCATGTCTCCCACCACCCCCACCCCCCAGCAGTGCAGGGGCACCCACCACCAGGCCCCCACCCATGTCTCCCACCACCCCCACCCCCCAGCCACCAGGGGCAGCATCCACCAGGCCCACACCCATGTCTCACACCACCCACCCCCCAGCACTGTGGGGCACCTGCCAGCAGGCCCCCACCCATGTCCAACTCATGTTCCCCACCACCCCACCCCCCAGCACTGTGGGGCACCTGCCAGCAGGCCCCCACCCATGTCCAACTCATGTTCCCCACCACCCCACCCCCCAGCACTGTGGGGCACCTGCCAGCAGGCCCCCACCCATGTCCAACTCATGTTCCCCACCACCCCCACCCCCCAGCACTGTGGGGCAGCCTCCACCAGGCCCCCCCATGTCCAACTCATGTTCCCCACCACCCCCACCCCCCAGCACTGTGGGGCACCTGCCAGCAGGCCCCCACCCATGTCCAACTCATGTTCCCCACCACCCCCACCCCCCAGCACTGTGGGGCACCTGCCAGCAGGCCCCCACCCATGTCCAACTCATGTTCCCCACCACCCCCACACACTAGCACTGTGGGGCACCTGCCAGCAGGCCCCCACCCATGTCCAACTCATGTTCCCCACCACCCCCACCCCCCAGCAGTGCAGGGGCAGCCTCCACCAGGCCCCCCCATGTCTCCCACCACCCCCACCCCCCAGCAGTGCAGGGGCACCCACCACTAGGCCCCCCCATGTCTCCCACCACCCCCGCCCCCCAGCAGTGCAGGGGCACCCACCACCAGGCCCCCACCCATGTCTCCCACCACCCCCACCCCCCAGCCACCAGGGGCAGCATCCACCAGGCCCACACCCATGTCTCACACCACCCCCACCCCCCAGCAGTGCAGGGGCAGCCTCCACCAGGCCCCCCCATGTCTCCCACCACCCCTACCCCCCAGCAGTGCAGGGGCACCCACCACCAGGCCCCCACCCATGTCTCCCACCACCCCCACCCCCCAGCCACCAGGGGCAGCATCCACCAGGCCCACACCCATGTCTCACACCACCCCAACCCCTCAGCACTGTGGGGCACCTGCCAGCAGGCCCCCACCCATGTCCAACTCATGTTCCCCACCACCCCCACCCCCCAGCACTGTGGGGCACCTGCCAGGAGGCCCCCACCCATGTCCAACTCATGCTCCCCACCACCCCCACCCCCCA
Organism: Ambystoma mexicanum; assembly: GCF_040938575.1. Taxonomy (NCBI): domain Eukaryota; kingdom Metazoa; phylum Chordata; class Amphibia; order Caudata; family Ambystomatidae; genus Ambystoma; species Ambystoma mexicanum. The sequence goes on from NC_090937.1 coordinate 776,158,662, forward strand.
GCACTGTGGGGCACCTGCCAGCAGGCCCCCACCCATGTCCAACTCATGTTCCCCACCACCCCCACCCCCCAGCACTGTGGGGCACCTGCCAGCAGGCCCCCACCCATGTGCAACTCATGTTCCCCAGCCAACATGTCATCACAATCTAGATCCCTGGTCCCTATGGTCAACCTCCAAATGCAAAACACCCACCCGAGTATTGCATCCACCCACACATACTTTGCAATTACATCACAGAACACCAATTGCAAGTTCCGAAACAAACGCATTTCCCTCACATACACCCAATGGGTGTCAGTGAATCTCAAAACACATATCATGAAATGCATGAAACCAATGAGATACCACACATTGAAGTTCACCAAAAAAAATATGTATTAAAGGAAACATCAATAGAATAAAAAAAGAAGAAACAGAAACGTGAATGTACAAAAATGAAAAGAAGCATGTCCGTCAAAAAAAGCAAAACCAAAATAAAAATCCAAAGTAATGTCCAAAGTCGATGTCCACAAAACAAAATCCAATGGGAAATGAAAAAGAAAGCCATTGCTCCATGGTCAAAAATAGAAAAATAAAATACAATCCAACTGTCAACTATGTACATGGGAACAATCCAGGGTCCATTATCCCAACAAAATAAAGGAAACCTATCTAACTACACTAACTAATAAAAAAAACTATATACAAAAATGTGGCCAATGTCCGAAAGGTCCAAATAAAATAAAAACAAAAATGAAACCTAACACTACCTAGAAACTATGTACAAGGGCAGCGGGCTAGTTTCACGGCTCACTTGTGGATGTTACGGGCCAGGGCATCATCGAACTCCTCCTCAATGTCCCAGAGGCGGTCCTCCTCCATGGCCCCGAGGGTCCGCAGGGCCGTCGCCGTGTCCACCTCCAAACCCCTGCGGATTGCCTCGAGGCACTCGGCCCGCCTCAGGGCCCTCCGCATGGAGTTCTCCGCCCTGACCATTGTGAGCCGTGCCTCTTCCGCCCGCTGCTGCTCCGCATCTATGGCGTGGCCCAACCGCTGCCACATGGAAGACACTCTCTGTCCTGGGTCCTCCTGCCCTCCGGCCGATGCCTGCCCCTCCGATGTCAAAGGCCCCGAGCCTTCATGGCTCCCACCATGTTGCTGCTGCTGCTCTGCCTCTGCCCGTGCACTGCCTCCTGCTGCCTGCACATCCTCCGCCGGCTGGGGTGCAGTCGTAGATGTGGCCACCCCTGCTGGACGTCCGACTCCCGACTGTGGCAGGGATGCCTCCTCCACCAGCCTGGCCGCACCGTCAGAGGCAGCACCACAGGGCACCCAGGTGACTGATGGGTGGGAAGATGGCACAGAGGACGACTGGCGCGTAGGGGGTCCAGTTGAGGAGGGGGTCGGAGCAAGCCCCATCAGACGGAGGAATCCGGCCTGGGTGACCTGTCCCAGCAGGCTGACGTAGTCAACGAGCCATTCGAGATGACGTGCAGTCTCTCCATGAAAAGACTGCAGGTCACCTCGCATGGCCTGTTGACGCAACGCCACACCAGCCAGGACAGGCTCAACCCGGACCTGGATAGCCACGTCCGCAGGCAGAGGAAGGCCAGTTGACGTGAGCTCATCCCCTGCCTGAAAACGGGTCTGGACCTAGGCATCCCTGCTGGTGCAAGATGATGCAGGGACAGGATCGGGGACAGGATTGCACACAGGCACCTCCGCGGCGGCCTGTGCTGCCTCCTGTCCCTGGTCCTGCACTGCACCACTAGCACCAGTGGGATCCCCACCTCCAGACCCCGTCTCTGGTGCTTGCACGGCCTCCTCCTCCACCAAACCCCCCACCAACCTGGATGACTCCGTGCCATCTTCCCCTGTTGGGCCCTGTGGGGTCCCAGCTGCCCCTTCTGCTGCCGAGGAGTCCAACTCCAACCTCCGCCTCTTGGACCTCCCCCCGGCAGCTGCGGCCTGGGACGCGGCACCGGACTCCTCACTCCCCGACGAGATGACAACACGGGAGGGGAGCCGGGCCTTGCGTCTCCGGCTGGCGGTGGGATCCCCGCCGCTGTGCTCCACAGCACCTTCTCCGCCCTCTTCATCAGTTGACGCTGCAGACAGGGAGAAACAAAACACAGGCATCAGGGAACTGTACAATGGACACATACACACATGACAGTTGCACATGAGTGGCATTGGCAAACCTCAGACATGTCATCACAATCCCCAACACACATGTCATTACAACTCGCACACATGAGCCATACCACAGCCATATCGCAACTGCCACCACCATCCATACACATACAACAGCATGAGCAGCCAAAGCTGAGCCAGACATCACATGCAACACAGGAAGTGCACCACACATGTACACACACCACCACACTTGCATGCATGTGTACACCTCTGCCAAGTGTCGCACTGTTCAGACGGGCATCCATGTCACATCTGCCAATCAGGCTTCCACATACCGCTGTCACATGCATCCATGTTGCATCACTGTTGCACCCTTGTCAAATACACACACATGCACATGTACACAGTGCTGATACATGCAGCCGAAAACAACATACATGCGTGACATCACGGACATGTCTACTTACATACACATTCATCCAAACATGTGTGCCCACACAACTGCATTTGGCATGCAAGCCTACACACACAAGCACCATCCATGTCTCACACATTACAGCCCTTGCATGTGTCAGCCCCACGGCCCTGTACACCCCCACCCATACTCGACCCCATACAAACAGATGTGCAACCTGCACACTACCGAATAATCACCACACGCACTGCTCACAATCAGGATGCATGTACACTCATCGCTCGACTCCAGACAGGTCTGCTTCTCTAGGACCTGGACGTGGAGCGCTGGGGATATACGTTCCAGGACCCTCATCTGTTCTTCCGACAAGTGGCCCCGGTGCCCCTTGGCATCCGCTGCCTTCAAGAGGCGCTGGGCCTTGTTCAGGGTCCTGGACCTGAAGTCCTCCCAGCGCTTCCTGACATGTTGTAAGTCGCGGACTGCCACCCCCTCCGCGTTGATGGCAGTCACGATGTCAGTCCAGATCCGAGTCCGTCCTTCCTTGTCGGCGCGGGAACTTCCGAAGAGGGCATCATACTGCCCCAGGACTTGCTCCACCAGGACACCAACTTCGGTGACACTGAAGCTGGTGCCCCTCTGCCTCTCTGGCCGGGGGTTGTCAGTGGTCACAGATGGTGTTTGCCCCGACATGACAACCCCAGAGGCAGGAGTAGGTGGGCAACTGGGTCCTGGGGCTGGGCTGTGGAGCGATGGAATCCCAGTCGGGAGTCTTCGGTTCCAGCAGGGGTGGTCACAGCAACAGCACCCCTGGCTGATGTGCAGGCAGCAAATGGCAGTGCACGTGGGCAGCAGGCAGTCAGGCAGCAGCAGATGGCAGGTGGGAGCGTGCTCGGGGCTCTGGGGGGCAGTAGTTCGGCCTTCTGGGCAGGAGCGTGGTCTTCCGTGTGCATACGCGTGGCCAGCTTGATACGGAGTGATTTGGCACGTGAAAAATCTGCACGTCAGCGTGTAATTCGAGGAAAGGCCCTTAGCGCGTAAGCGCGTCTGCACGCATACGCATTTTCATTGGACAGAAGGCCCCTCAAGCGCAAGCGCCCCTGTGACGTGACGCGTTCAGCGCGCGTGAAAAACTGCACGTCCGTGTGTAATACGAGGAAAGGGCCATGCGCGTATGCACGGCAGCACGCATATGCGATTTCATTGGACCAAAGGCCCTTAGCGCGTGAGCGCGTCTGTGACGTGACGCGCGCAGGTGTTTCCCTCATTGCACGTGATGACAGAACACACGTGGAATTCCACCAATCGCGTGTGAAAGTTCCCAGCACCCCGGAACACACGTACCCAGGCCAGTTGCGTGTACGCACACTCCCCTCCGATCACACGTGATGACACTCGGACCGTATCCGAATACGGGAAACCCGCGCACGGCAAAAGACGTGCACAGGCGTCAACGCGTCTGCCACACGAAGGCAGGCAGAAGCGTCCCCGCGCACAGCATAAAAGTGCGCGCAAACAACAAACGCGTATATACAGCTACGATGAATGCCCCATTTGTCGCTGCACTGATCGTGGGACACCGCAGGAGGAGGAGAATAGCCAGGGCACGCATTTTCGCACCACGGACAAGCCTTTTTGGGATGCCTGACGACCAGGTCTATGGCAGGTATAGGTTTCCACCCCATATCATCCTAGACCTGGTCAGGGAGTGGGAAGATGACCTCACATCCCCCACCCTTTGCTCCCAAGCATTGAGCCCCTTGGAGAAGCTGCTCAATGTCCTGCTTTTTTTGGCCACTGGGTCATTTCAGCGGACCACTGCCATAGTGGGGGGGGTCTCACAGGCCATGCAGTCACGCTGCCTACACCAGGTACTGGCAATCATGACAGCGCGCCCCTCAGTCCGCAGGCACATATACATGCCCAGAACACCCGCAGAAAGGCAGGCCGTTGTCCTGGATTTTTTCAGGGTGGCACACTTCCCCAAAGTGCTCGGTGCCATAGATTGCACCCATGTGGCCCTACGTCCACCTAGGGCCATTGAGCACATCTACCGAAACCGCAAGCACTGGCATTCCATCAATGTACAGGTGGTATGTGATGCAAAGGGAATCATCACCTCTGTCTATGCAAACTACCCTGGCTCCACCCATGACAGTTTCATATACAGAATGTCCGCCCTGAGCCGGGCCCTGGAAGCTGGGCAGCATGGCGACACATGGCTCCTAGGTCAGTACAAATGCCCTTGCACATGCATGCAAGTCACACACAGACAAATATCCAAACCCTAATAATCTCAACTATTATCATCTCCCCAGGGGACAGTGCCTACCCTCTGAGCAACCACATGATGACGCCAATCCGGAACCCCACCACACCACCCCAGGTAAGATACAACGCCGCCCATATTGCAACCAGGGGCATAGTGGAGCGCACATTCGGAGTGCTCAAGTCACGTTTCCGCTCCCTTGACCGCTCTGGTGGGCAACTACTCTATGCACCACCAGTAGTGTGCAGGATCATTGTGGCAGCATGTGTCCTGCACAATGTTGCAACACGGCAGGGCGTCCCGGTGGACATGGTGGTGCCCCCACATCCCCAACCACAGGCGCTGCCCATGGGAGGGGACAGGGCACGTGGCGAGGAAGCCCGGACCCAGCTTGTGGCCACATTTTTCACCTAAACTCCCACCGCTGCGGAGTGCACACAGGCCTGGCACATACCAGGTGACAATCGATGATGACAAAGAGACAGTCAACTGTCACAACCTTACCACCCTGAGATAGTTGCCATGGAAGTGCCACATCGTCTGCATCCCTAGCTACTTAAACACAAGCTATCCTGTGTGACCAAAAGGCACACATATGACATATGACATGATATGGGCCATACACAAGTATTCCAAGGCGCAATGAGGCAGGGAGGGGGGAACAAGGGAACACAGAGAACGGTACTACTAGGCCAGGTGTCATTGGGATCGTGCAAGTGCAGGGGTAGGGGGAATGGGAAAAGTGCAAGGGGAAGGGTGGGGGGGAGTCCAGTACAGGGGAAGTAGCCCAAAAAAATAATACATAGGTCGCCTGGTGGCAACTACAAAGGTAAGTGCAGACAAGTGCTGGGAAGGGAGGGCTGTAGGGATAGAGAGACAGTACTGCAGTGCAGGGGTTGCCAGGGAGGCAGTGCAAGTGGAGAGTGGCTGGGCCAGGGACCAAGGTCGGTGAGAGTGGCCCAGTTGCAGCTCCTGTGCAGTTCCAGTGGAGAATTCTGCAAGGGAGAGGCAGACAGTAAGCAGAAGCAAAGAGGAAGGTCTTGAGGTGCTTCCAGAACTGGAGATGATTCCCCTCAAGTTCAAGTCAGGCCGGAAGTCTGTTCCAGGGGGAGGGCCCTGCTGCGGAGAGAAATCTACCCCCAGCTAGTTGCTCTGAGAAGCGGATGACACGGACATGCAAGGTGTGCATCACACACACCTGCAAACCAGGCCATGTCCATCACTGTCATGTCACTCAAACCCTCCCAAACATCAACATGACATGACACGCAATACCCATACACCAATGCAGTAACGATAAGGTACACATTGCCATGTCCTAAATGCACAGTGGCATCGGACACTGCTGCCTGACCCGGAATCAGATGAAATGACAGACCAACAACCTCACACCCAAAATAAGTCATTTCCAAATGCATTACAACAGTCGTAGACGTAACATCACAATGAATGCCTGTCTACATGCACATTATGCATTGCAAAATCAACACTGCAGCTCATGTGTGCAGTGTCCTACTCCTGCATCACACTGCTCAGCGCACAGCACAGTGAACAGCCATTGTGTGTGATGCACACCCTGAGCATCACATCTAAGTGACAGACCATGTCAAACATCAAATTAGGCATGTACTGGATCCATGATCGGTCACAGAACATGTGCTGCTGGGACACAGTGGGCACCAGAAGGCAAACAGTGTACACGTGTATATGCAAGGGTGGGAGTACATGTAGTGCATCAGAGTGCAAGTGTGTGGTTCTGCAAGGACATGCATGTGCACTCAAGTGACCATCAGTGTTCCCTACACATCACATGTGAACATCCACCATGTGTACACCCCAGCATGTCAAACCACAACTATCCCCTCGCACCTGAAAGGAAAACACAACACATGAACAGGCATTGATCAGCAGAACACAACATGTACATGGGATACCACCATTACTATGTCAGAGTTCCCATCACACTGCAGGGCAAGGCAACTATCAACAACAACCCCCCCCCCTCCCTCACAAATGACCATGACCCACTGAACAACTGCACCTGGGTCATGGAGCCTCCAAATCTCAATTCCACCTGGCCACAGGATCACCTTTACCCTTCGTCACCATCTCCCACCTTGTGTGTAAAAAGATGCCTGAACCCTCAGAATCCACACTCATTTCCGAAATCACAAAATCCAAGGCATAAAAACGAACCCAAACACCCTCCAGTAGATGACTTGACGTAGCAGTACCTCACAAAGGCCAAGTACTACCACAATGATGCAACAACCAAGGTAGCACAACAAAACAATGTCACGACAGGATGTGAGACATGTGTGGTACATGACATAGGATGATGCACCATGAATGGATGTGTACTGTCAGAGGTCCCCTGTACAGGCGCGGGAGTGTCATGAAACTACCACCCCCACCATGTCCCGGGTGCCTGCAAGGTCAAACTCACACAGGCCCCTGAGACTCTGGTGGGGAAGGAGGTTCAGGGATATGCAGTCGGGACAGGTGTTGACACACTGGATGACTGGAATGAGCGGCAGGAGAGGGGAGGAGGAATGACACATGAAACTAGGGAATGCACGAAAATGTACAACCTGCATGAACACATACACAATCCAAACAGACTTGGACATCATTGTCATGGCCTTCTGTAGTCCAGGCTCAGGAGTGGTACGAACCAACCACCCCCTCTAGGGTTTTGGCGCCTGCAAGTTCGGGGCTTACACAGGCATCCGCAACCCCAGTGGGGAAAGTGGGTCAGGGAACGTTGCTTGGATAGGCACAGGTTTCAAAATTGCATAGGATCACGGGTGATTAGGGAGAAACAAACATACCAAATTGAACCACACATACATCCATGCATCAGTACACTCCCCAGCAAGCCTATGCAGAGCAGTTTATAAGAAAAACAACAAGACACTCAGCTCTGGTTTTGAGTGCTGGCCTCCTGCCTGCGCACTCTCAGGTCCGGTTACAGGAGCACTGCAATGCTGCAAAGAGAGACACAGTCAACAACCTGTACGTGCCAATTGCACAAAAACACAACACCAAACATGCCCCATAGCAACAGACTACTCTACAAACAGACAATCTGTGGTTGATGCTTCGTACCCATATATAACATCACCCCTGTGACGGGTCATACACAGTCAATGCAGTAAGGCAGCCGCTGCTGGGTGCGTGGCAAATGGAACACCAATGTGTCACAATTCACACAACATGCAATGTTCCCTGGGTAAGCAGACAGACCCATATAGCAAGCCATGACTACAGAGCAAGTTGCGTACCACCATGACCGAAACAAAGTTGGCAGTGCATTTATCATGAAGTACGTGGAAAAGACATGCACTGCACCCGAGTATGTCCGTTGCTGCATGTCCCTGTGAGCTGCCCCTTTCCATGTCTCGGAAGGCTACATGGTTGATACAAGTGCCTCAATGGACCTTGGTGTACCGGAGGGTATGTACCACTGCCCCTGCATGTGTCCCAGACAACCCTACTATCAGCAGCCATCAGTCCACAAACACATCTGAGCTGCATTGTGTGCTTCAACACCAATATTCGTCTAAGCTCACCCTCAGTGCTGTGACTAAGCCTGCATGTGCAATTCGCCTGGTGCACGCTTTGCTGTGTGGTGGCCCCCCTGTGATGCTCACCTTGCCTGGAGTTCCTTGGAACATGTCAGCAGTTCTAGGATGTGGGTCTGCAATCACTGTGCCTCTGCTTCTCCACACATGTGCATGTGGGCACCAACAAACGGGTCCAGAATTCCGTCGTCCAATGGGCCATGTCTGCTGGCAAAGGTGCTCTGGAGGCTCATCCCCCTGCAGAAAGGGCATGAAACACATGATTAATGCTTCAAAGTCATCTGTGTGTGTCTCATCAGACATCTCATTACTTGACCATGTCCGAGAGTAACATCACAAATCACACCATCAGTCAGTCTTTCACCTCCAAAGTGTGGTACACTGTCTACAGCATGAATTGCAACAAGCACATGTACAGGAAAGATAAGAAACATACTACACAATGCATAGCAATCAATGTCCACATTAATCATGACACACCCCATCTAGCAAAAGCTGAACAGTGGACAATGACACCTAAATCATCCCCACTAGGGGTGTCAACACAAGTCACACAGCACCAGACATGCCACAGATATGACAGTCCAATGCCCTTGTGTAAAATGCTGTATCACCGAACCATCCTTGCGAGCCCATGGATAAGGGAGGCAGGAGTGGCATATGTGAGTCAAGGAACCCAAGCAGCAAACACATACACAAGACAACCATGAAGGGCCCAGCTGGAACAGACAGTGGATGCCTTCAAAAGCCACAAAGCACCGCACCGTCACATGAAAGCACAATAGACTAGCAATTTTAATCTAAATCAACTATTAACTAATTACACTAACTATGGAAAACCTACATTACCTATTTAAACTAACTATCAAACAGAAACTTAACTAACTAAACTAAAAGAAAAATCAAAAATGGCCACATACGACCCGGGGGGGAGGGGAGGCACCCAGGAGGGGGGAGGTACAGGGTGCTGCTCAACATCCACATGCGATGATGCTGAGCCAAAAAAAAATCCTCCATGGGCTCAACGCCTGCACAGCATGACCTATGTGGGAGATAGATGGTCGTCCGAGTCTGGCTCATCCTGGAAAGGAGGACGTGGCACAGTAGCCTGGCCACGCCTAGCCGCGGCTTGCCCCTCATCGACAGCAAGTCTGCCGGACGGGTGAGCCTGGTTCTGTGTGGGGATGTGACGTAGGTCTGCATGCAGAACCTCCCGTGATACACGTGCTTCCTCTTGCAAGGTAGCACGTGTAACACGGAGTTCCTCCTGCAAGGCCTGGCTGGACAACCGCTGCACCTCCCGGCAAGCCTGTAGCTCAGCCGAGATGGTACGCTCAAGCTGTGCAAACCTCTCCTCTGCCTGCTGCCTCTGGGACATCATAAGGACACCCAGAGTGGATCTGAGGGAAGCATACCCCTCCCTCAAGGCATCCATGTGCGCCTCTGTATGAGCAGCAATTGCTTGACGCAGAGACGACATTTCAGCCTGGTGTGCCCTGTCTGAGGCCGCCATGCCCAGCCTGAGCGAGAGGGCCGTGGACCGTGCCGCCTGCTGCTGGAGAAGCACCTGCCTAGCAGTGGGGAGCACAGATCGGGCCACATGCTCCATGCTCTCAGCGATGTTCTCCATTGCTGCCCCCTGCCGTTCGGAATTGGCAGTCATGTCTCTCTCCCACTCACTATACAGCGGTTGCGCGCGGCGACCGCGTTGCCGGGCTTGACCCCTGCGGGACCCAAGGACAGGGGGTCCTCGCTGTGTTGGCACCGCCTGCGGCTGCACGACTACATGCCCCCATCGACGTGATGTCCCAGGCACATCAGTGACTGGTGTGGAGGGTGACCCTGCGTCCCGATCCACCACGGGCGGAGGAACCAAGACTGTCTGATCCCTCAGTGCAGGGGTCGCAGACAGAGGAGTGTCCACATCAGAATCACTCACCCCTGACACATGGACTTGATGGTCATCCAACTCAACATGGACGTCAGAGTCGTCATCAAGGCTGGACTCATAGGCAGCCAGAGACAAGATGGACTGCAGCACTTGGGGGTTTTCGTGGCCTACCACCCCACGACCCCCACTAGTGCCGGGTTGATGTGGCGTTACCAACCCTGTGTCTGGCATGACAACACCATCCTCTGCCTCCATTGCGTCATCACCTGAAAAATAGAGAGGAAAAGGTCAATACACATGTCAGAAGCACACGACACACACACACACCGACAGCAAAGGCATCAGGCAGACATGTGACACACAACATATGACCTGGCATGCATGCTGGGTCTACTTTGAATAGCTTCTGTGATCAGACCTGTTGAAAGGTGGCAGTTTCCATGGAAGTGGGTCTATGCAGTGCAGAAAATGTGTACGCCACTCACTACCTACATGTACAAGCACTACATGGTGTGTGCCAGGAAATGTGAAGGCAGTGCAATGTCAAAATCAGACATCACGTGCATTGTGCATTCAATGTGTACCATGCTTAGAAGCCAAGCACCCCTCCACCCCAGTACCAAAGCAGGGATGCCTAGCATGGTATCAAAAGGCTGACCATACACCTGTGTATTGACAGGCAGTGTTGACTGGCATCAACAGCTTCATGTGATTCAAATTACAACACTGCAAATGATGCTGGGACAGTGGGCAGGACACATGATGGAAACTCCGGAGGCCGCCCACGTGTGAAGAAGACACAACAAGAGTTGGACAGAGTCATTGGCCATTGAACAGGCTGAGGCCTGTGAGCCACACAGATTTTCAGAGCCTAAACATGTGTGCAACGCAGGACTGAGGCACAGTTGACATGGGAAGGCTGATGAGATGGCAGGCAATGTATGTAACCAAGGACTTATATTACAGTGATCATCCAGTCAAGGACACATAGGGGCATGCGTGCAATGCACATGGAGCATGAATGGGCACTCATGTCCCTGCGGGACATCTGACCCATGCACAGTACAAGTGAGATACCCTGCATCGAGTACTAAGGCTCTACCACATGGCATATGTCTGGCAGATCACGCTGGAAGTTAGCATCTACACAGGACACATGAACAAGAAAGTACACATTGGCAAGATTGGAGCAGACCAGTGCAAAGGTGGAACTGGGGTGCAGAGTGGCGGAGGAGGGGCAAGGGAGCATGCCTACATGGAGTCCCGCATGCAGGCAGAGGAGACATGCATGACGGTAGCATTGCATTACTTACACATCAGAACCATGTACACGTCACATGTAGCAGCAATCATGCACAACACATCCCACAAGTGAAACACACACGTCCTCAACAAACACGCATCAACACTCACTGGACTGGGTATCAAAGTCCAGCTTCTCTCCCACTCCTTCGACCAATTCAGGTGGTATGAACTCCGCAACGAGAGCCTCATGCGGAGTGAGTTCTTCCTCCTCTGGTGCAGGCCCACCGCCAGTCACCAGAGTCAAGTTGTAATTTGAGGCACGCTTGCCCTTAGTGCTGCGCTTGATGTCATTCCAACGCTTTTTGCACTCCTGCGCCGTGCGCACCTCATGGCCGAATGAACTGACATGTTCCGCAACATGCTTCCAGTGGGTGTCACGTTGGGCAGCCATGGTCTGACTATTGGCACCCACTAGCATGTCATGGCTGTGGCCCCACACGTAGTCCACGAGGAAGTCCAGTTCCTGCTTACAGAAAGGCTTCTTCCTCAACGTGCAGGAGGTCGTGGCTGTGTGTGGGGTCCCAGCCTGTGCTGCAGGTGCAACCTTCCTCCTCTTGGACTGTGGCGCAGACCCTGGCTGGCGAATGCCGCCCTGACCAGCATGGCCAGTGGGTTCGGTGGATTGAGCCAAGGGAGTGGCAGGTGGAGGGATGACCAGAGGCCTGACTTGTGTCAGTGGCAGCTGGGTGCCCACTAATGGACCCTGCGCAGCAACATCAGCTGTGGCAGGGTGGTTGGCCGCAATGGTCCTGGTTGGCAGACTCACAACTGGGGTGCTGTTGGGTGCATCTGCCCCTGCACTTGCCAACACCCGGCTGTTCGGGGCAGCAGATGACATGACTGCCCCAGGGACACGTGTCTTGGTCTGAGCAGCCCGGCCTGCCCCTATGGTTTCCCCCCTGGCCTGTTGGAGATCTACCAAGGGCTCTTCAAGTGCCAACGCAGCCTGCGCTGGCAGACCCTGAGCCTGGGTGGCGGTGTCCACAGCTGCACCTGCAGCTACCACCACCCTTGGGCCCGTGGCAGTCGATGGAACGGACTGCTGGGTCATATGGGTGCCAGTGCCAGATGCAGGAGCTACATCCCCCGGAACCTCAGGGGTGGTGGCATGGCTGCACCGACACATGGCACAACATTGTGCTCAAGTGGCGCACCCCTGCCTCTTCCCCCTCTGTGGCTGCCCTGGACACCCTGGAGTCCCCCTACTCCCTGGTCACCACGGCCACGTCCCCGACCACGCCCGCCACGAGGAGTACGCCCAGCTGAGGCGCCCCTCACCTTTGGTGGCCTCCCAACCATGGCACAGATGTAGTAGTGCTGGCACAGATGGAGTGGTGCCAATGGGAGGTGTACACCACAATTGACCTGGGCAATTGGGGTGAAGGGGGTGGGAAGCAAGATGTTAACAGCCCCCCTGCACCTGCAAGGCTGTATGTGACCCCGGTGATGTGGTGACGGGTCACGCAACGCTCAGGCACCCCAAAACTGCAGTAAAACCGTGCACGCAACCCTGCAGCCTACGTGAGTGGATTCAACCTCCCGCAGTACGCGGTGGCACCCAGTAACACGAATAACGCGTACGCGTGGGACACGCAGGCTACTATGACATCGAAAATGGGTGCGATACACAGGGGCACCCGCAGTGGGAAAAAGAGCGTGTGTGACTCACCGTCTGACTAGCGCGATGCAGAAAAACACGCGTAGCCAATACCCCCGCCAAAAGAAGAGATACGTCCTTGATAGCTGTGAAGTTGTGATGGCGCGCGAAACAACAGGAAGCAGCAACACACGTCGGTCTCCACGAAAGGCACGTACAGCGAACTGCTGGGCCCGCTCACCTTTAACCCGTGCTGAGGGAAACGCACGCGCGCGTCATGTCACTTACGCGCATAGGCCCTTTCCTCGTATTACACGCAGACGTGCAGTTTCCACGCGCGCTTACGCGCATGGCCCTTTCCTCGTATTACACGCGGACGTGCAGTTTTTCACGCACGCTGAAATGCGCATGCACGTCTGTACGCGTCACGTCACAGGGGCGCTTGCGCTTGAGGGGCCTTCTGTCCAATGAAAATGGGTATGCGTGCAGACGCGCTTACGCACTAAGGGCCTGTCCTCGAATTACACGCTGACGTGCAGATTTTTCATGTGCCAAATCACTCCGTATCAAGCTGGCCACGCGTATGCACACGGAAGACCACGCTCCTGCCCAGAAGGCCGAACTACTGCCCCCCAGAGCCCCGAGCACGCTCCCACCTGCCATCTGCTGCTGCCTGACTGCCTGCTGCCCACGTGCACTGCCATTTGCTGCCTGCACATCAGCCAGGGGTGCTGTTGCTGTGACCACCCCTGCTGGAACCGAAGACTCCCGACTGGGATTCCATCGCTCCACAGCCCAGCCCCAGGACCCAGTTGCCCACCCACTCCTGCCTCTGGGGTTGTCATGTCGGGGCAAACACCATCTGTGACCACTGACAACCCCCGGCCAGAGAGGCAGAGGGGCACCAGCTTCAGTGCCACCGAAGTTGGTGTCCTGGTGGAGCAAGTCCTGGGGCAGTATGATGCCCTCTTCGGAAGTTCCCGCACCGACAAGGAAGGACGGACTCGGATCTGGACTGACATCGTGACTGCCATCAACGCGGAGGGGGTGGCAGTCCGCGACTTACAACATGTCAGGAAGCGCTGGGAGGACTTCAGGTCCAGGACCCTGAACAAGGCCCGGCGCCTCTTGAAGGCAGCGGATGCCAAGGGGCGCTGGGGCCACTTGTCGGAAGAACAGATGAGGGTCCTGGAACACATATCCCCAGCGCTCCACGTCCAGGTCCTAGAGAAGCAGACCTGTCTGGAGTCGAGCGGTGAGTGTACATGCATCCTGATTGTGAGCAGTGCGTGTGGTGATTATTCGGTAGTGTGCAGGTTGCACATCTGTTTGTATGGGGTCGAGTATGGGTGGGGGTGTACAGGGCCGTGGGGCTGACACATGCGAGGGCTGTAATGTGTGAGACATGGATGGTGCTTGTGTGTGTAGGCTTGCATGCCAAATGCAGTTGTGTGGGCACACATGTTTGGATGAATGTGTATGTAAGTAGACATGTCCGTGATGTCACGCATGTATGTTGTTTTCGGCTGCATGTATCAGCACTGTGTACATGTGCATGTGTGTGTATTTGACAAGGGTGCAACAGTGATGCAACATGGATGCATGTGACAGCGGTATGTGGAAGCCTGATTGGCAGATGTGACATGGATGCCCGTCTGAACAGTGCGACACTTGGCAGAGGTGTACACATGCATGCAAGTGTGGTGGTGTGTGTCCTGTGTGCACTTCCTGTGTTGCATGTGATGTCTGGCTCACCTTTGGCTGCTCATGCTGTTGTATGTGTATGGATGGTGGTGGCAGTTGCGATATGGCTGTGGTATGGCTCATGTGTGCGAGTTGTAATGACATGTATGTTGGGGGTTGTGATGACATGTCTGAGGTTTGCCAATGCCACTCATGTGCAACTGTCATGTGTGTATGTGTCCATTGTACAGTGCCCTGATGCCTGTGTTTTGTTTCTCCCTGTCTGCAGCGTCAACTGATGAAGAGGGTGGAGAAGGTGCTGTGGAGCACAGCGGCGGGGATCCCACCGCCAGCCGGAGACGCAAGGCCCGGCACCCCTCCCGTGTTGTCATCTCGTCGGGGAGTGAGGAGTCCGGAGCCGCGTCCCAGGCCGCAGCTGCCGGGGGGAGGTCCAAGAGGCGGAGGTTGGAGTTGGACTCCTCGGCAGCAGTAGGGGCAGCTAGGACCCCACAGGGCCCAACAGGGGAAGATGGCACAGAGTCATCCAGGTTGGTGGGGGGTTTGGTTCAGACCCGTTTTCAGGCAGGGGATGAGCTCACGTCAACTGGCCTTCCTCTGCCTGCGGACATGGCTATCCAGGTCCGGGTTGAGCCTGTCCTGGCTGGTGTGGCGTTGCGTCACAGGCCATGCGAGGTGACCTGCAGTCTTTTCATGGAGAGACTGCACGTCACCTCGAATGGCTCGTTGACCACGTCAGCCTGCTGGGACAGGTCACCCAGGCCGGATTCCACCGTCTGATGGGGCTTGCTCCGACCCCCTCCTCAACTGGACCCCCTACGCGCCAGTCGTCCTCTGTGCCATCTTCCCACCCATCAGTCACCTGGGTGCCCTGTGGAGCTGCCTCTGACGGTGCGGCCAGGCTGGTGGAGGAGGCATCCCTGCCACAGTCGGGAGTCGGAGGTCCAGCAGGGGTGGCCACATCAACAACTGCACCCCAGCCGGCGGAGGATGTGCAGGCAGCAGGAGGCAATGCACGGGTAGAGGCACAGCAGCAGCAGCAACGTGGTGGGAGCCATGAAGGCTCGGGGCCTTCAACATCGGAGGGGCAGGCATCGGCCAGAGGGCAGGTTGACCCAGGACGGGGTGTGTCTTCTGTGTGGCAGTGGTTGGGCCAGCAGATAGGTGCGGAGCGGCGGCGGGCGGAAGAGGCGCGGCTCACAATGGTCAGGGCGGAGAACTCCATGTGGAGGGCCCTGAGGCGGGCCGAGTGCCTCGAGGCAATCCGCAGGGGGTTGGAGGAGGACACGGCGTCGTCCCTGCGGACCCTCAGGCCCATGGAACAGGACCGCCTCCGGGACATCGAACAGGAGTTCGATGATGCCCTGGCCCGGAACACCACGGAGTGAGCCGCTGGACTTGCCCGCCGCCTTTGTATATAGTTCTTTAGTTTTAGGTTTCCTTTGTTTGTTCTTATGATTTTGAGTCGACGGACACTGCTCCACTTTTTGTATATAGTTGCATTTTAGTTAGGGTTTTTTGTAGGTTTCCTTTGTTCAGTTGGGCTCATGGACCCTTGGATGTTTTGTACATAGTTCTTCATTGGATTGATTTTATTTTTCATTTGACTTTGGACAACATTTTTTTGGATTAGGATTTGGTGTTTTTATTTTTTTAAACGGACATGCAGCTTATCTTTTTTTCATTGCCATTGTAGTTTGTTTCATTTCTTTTGCATTCTTTTTTTTTTAATACAATTTTGTTTTCATACTTCACTGTGTCGTATCATCTCATTGGTTTCATGCATGTCATGTTGGGTGTTTTCCCATTCAATTGCAACCATTGTGTGTGACGGACATGGGTTAATTTGCTTTATGAACATTGGGGGTGTAACATGTAATTTCCATTTCCATGTGGGTGAATGGGTTACTTGGTAGGGCTTTTTGGCTGTGGAGGCTGACCATAACGCACATGATTGGGGATTGTGAGGACCTGGTGGAGGCTGCCCATGGTGGCTGGGGGGTGGGGGTGATAGGGGACATGAGTGGGGGCCTGGTGGGGGCTGGCCATGGTGGCTGGGGGGTGGGGGTGGTGGGAGACATGGGTGGGGGCCTGGTGGAGGCTGCCCCTGCACTGCTGGGGGGTGGGGGTGGTGGGAGACATGGGTGGGGCCTGCTGGCAGGTGCCCCACAGTGCTGGGGGGTGGGGGTGGTGGGGAACATGTGTTGGACATGGGTGGGGGCCTGCTGGCAGGTGCCCCACAGTGCCGGGGGGTGGGGGTGGTGGGGAACATGAGTTGGACATGGGTGGGAGCCTGCTGGCAGGTGCCCCACAGTGCTGGGGGGTGGGGTGGTGGGGAACATGAGTTGGACATGGGTGGGGGCCTGCTGGCAGGTGCCCCACAGTGCTGGCGGGGTGGGGGTGCATGGGTACATGAGTTGCACATGGGTGGGGGCCTGCTGGCAGGTGCCCCACAGTGCTGGGGGGTGGGGGTGCTGGGAGACATGGGTGGGGGCCTGGTGGAGGCTGCCCCTGGTGGCTGGGGGGTGGGGGTGGTGGGAGACATGGGTGGGGGCCTGGTGGAGGCTGCCCCTGGTGACTGGGGGGTGGGGGTGGTGGGAGACATGGGTGGGGGCCTGGTGGAGGCTGCCCATGGTGGCTGGGAGGTGGAGGTGATAGGGGACATGACTGGGGGCCTGGTGGGGGCTGGCCATGGTGGCTGGGGGGTGGGGGTGGTGGGAGACATGGGTGGGGGCCTGGTGGAGGCTGCCCCTGCACTGCTGGGGGGTGGGGGTG
Source organism: Ambystoma mexicanum (assembly GCF_040938575.1). Classification (NCBI taxonomy): domain Eukaryota; kingdom Metazoa; phylum Chordata; class Amphibia; order Caudata; family Ambystomatidae; genus Ambystoma; species Ambystoma mexicanum. The sequence goes on from NC_090937.1 coordinate 776,176,311, forward strand.
GTGGGAGACATGGGTGGGGCCTGCTGGCAGGTGCCCCACAGTGCTGGGGGGTGGGGGTGGTGGGGAACATGAGTTGGACATGGGTGGGGGCCTGCTGGCAGGTGCCCCACAGTGCTGGGGGGTGGGGGTGGTGGGGAACATGAGTTGGACATGGGGGGGCCTGGTGGAGGCTGCCCCTGCACTGCTGGGGGGTGGGGGTGGTGTGAGACATGGGTGTGGGCCTGGTGGATGCTGCCCCTGGTGGCTGGGTGATGGGGGTGGTGGGAGACATGGGTGGGGGCCTGGTGGTGGGTGCCCCTGCACTGCTGGGGGGTGGGGGTGGTGGGAGACATGGGGGGGGCTGGTGGAGGCTGCCCCTGCACTTCTGGGGGGTGGGGGTGGTGGGGAACATGAGTTGGACATGGGTGGGGGCCTGATGGCAGGTGCCCCACAGTGCTGCTGGGTGGGGGTGGTGGGGAACATGAGTTGGACATGGGTGGGGGCCTGCTGGCAGGTGCCCCACAGTGCTGGGGGGTGGGGGTGGTGGGGAACATGAGTTGGACATGGGTGGGGGCCTGCTGGCAGGTGCCCCACAGTGCTGGGGGGTGGGGGTGGTGGGGAACATGAGTTGGACATGGGGGGGGCCTGGTGGAGGCTGCCCCTGCACTGCTGGGGGGTGGGGGTGTTGTGAGACATGGGTGTGGGCCTGGTGGATGCTGCCCCAGGTGGCTGGGTGGTGGGTGTGGTGGGAGACATGGGTGGGGGCCTGGTGGTGGGTGCCCCTGCACTGCTGGGGGGTGGGGGCAGTGGGGAACATGAGTTGGACATGGGTGGGGGCCTGCTGGCAGGTGCCCCACAGTGCTGGTGGGTGGGGGTGGTGGGGAACATGAGTTGGACATGGGTGGGGGCGTGCTGGCAGGTGCCCCACAGTGCTGGGGGGTGGGGGTGGTGGGGAACATGAGTTGGACATGGGTGGGGGCCTGCTGCCAGGTGCCCCACAGTGCTGGGAGGTGGGGGTGGTGGGGAACATGAGTTGGACATGGGTGGGGGCCTGATGGCAGGTGCCCCACAGTGCTGCTGGGTCGGGGTGGTGGGGAACATGAGTTGGACATGGGTGGGGGCCTGCTGGCAGGTGCCCCACAGTGCTGGGGGGTGGGGGTGGTGGGGAACATGAGTTGGACATGGGTGGGGGCCTGCTGGCAGGTGCCCCACAGTGCTGGGGGGTGGGGGTGGTGGGGAACATGAGTTGGACATGGGGGGGGCCTGGTGGAGGCTGCCCCTGCACTGCTGGGGGGTGGGGGTGTTGTGAGACATGGGTGTGGGCCTGGTGGATGCTGCCCCAGGTGGCTGGGTGGTGGGTGTGGTGGGAGACATGGGTGGGGGCCTGGTGGTGGGTGCCCCTGCACTGCTGGGGGGTGGGGGCGGTGGGGAACATGAGTTGGACATGGGTGGGGGCCTGCTGGCAGGTGCCCCACAGTGCTGGTGGGTGGGGGTGGTGGGGAACATGAGTTGGACATGGGTGGGGGCGTGCTGGCAGGTGCCCCACAGTGCTGGGGGGTGGGGGTGGTGGGGAACATGAGTTGGACATGGGTGGGGGCCTGCTGCCAGGTGCCCCACAGTGCTGGGAGGTGGGGGTGGTGGGGAACATGAGTTGGACATGGGTGGGGGCCTGCTGGCAGGTGCCCCACAGTGCTGGTGGGTGGGGGTGGTGGGGAACATGAGTTGGACATGGGTGGGGGCGTGCTGGCAGGTGCCCCACAGTGCTGGGGGGTGGGGGTGGTGGGGAACATGAGTTGGACATGGGTGGGGGCCTGCTGCCAGGTGCCCCACAGTGCTGGGAGGTGGGGGTGGTGGGGAACATGAGTTGGACATGGGTGGGGGCCTGATGGCAGGTGCCCCACAGTGCTGCTGGGTGGGGGTGGTGGGGAACATGAGTTGGACATGGGTGGGGGCCTGCTGGCAGGTGCCCCACAGTGCTGGGGGGTGGGGGTGGTGGGGAACATGAGTTGGACATGGGTGGGGGCCTGCTGGCAGGTGCCCCACAGTGCTGGGGGGTGGGGGTGGTGGGGAACATGAGTTGGACATGGGGGGGGGCTGGTGGAGGCTGCCCCTGCACTGCTGGGGGGTGGGGGTGTTGTGAGACATGGGTGTGGGCCTGGTGGATGCTGCCCCAGGTGGCTGGGTGGTGGGTGTGGTGGGAGACATGGGTGGGGGCCTGGTGGTGGGTGCCCCTGCACTGCTGGGGGGTGGGGGCGGTGGGGAACATGAGTTGGACATGGGTGGGGGCCTGCTGGCAGGTGCCCCACAGTGCTGGTGGGTGGGGGTGGTGGGGAACATGAGTTGGACATGGGTGGGGGCGTGCTGGCAGGTGCCCCACAGTGCTGGGGGGTGGGGGTGGTGGGGAACATGAGTTGGACATGGGTGGGGGCCTGCTGGCAGGTGCCCCACAGTGCTGGGGGGTGGGGGTGGTGGGGAACATGAGTTGGACATGGGTGGGGGCCTGCTGCCAGGTGCCCCATAGTGCTGGGGGGTGGGGGTGGTGGGGAACATGAGTTGGACATGGGTGGGGGCCTGCTGGCAGGTGCTCCACAGTGCTGGGGGGTGGGGGTGGTGGGGAACATGAGTTGGACATGGGTGGGGGCCTGCTGGCAGGTGCCCCACAGTGCTGGGGGGTGGGGGTGGTGGGGAACATGAGTTGGACATGGGTGGGGGCCTGCTGGCAGGTGCCCCACAGTGCTGGGGGGTGGGGGTGGTGTGGAACATGAGTTGGACATGGGTGCGGGCCTGCTGGCAGTTGCCCCACAGTGCTGGGGGGTGGGGGTGGTGGGGAACATGAGTTGGACATGGGGGGGCCTGGTGGAGGCTGCCCCTGCACTGCTGGGGGGTGGGGGTGGTGTGAGACATGGGTGTGGGCCTGGTGGATGCTGCCCCTGGTGGCTGGGTGGTGGGGGTGGTGGGAGACATGGGTGGGGGCCTGGTGGTGGGTGCCCCTGCACTGCTGGGGGGTGGGGGTGGTGGGAGACATGGGTGGGGGCCTGCTGGCAGGTGCCCCACAGTGCTGGGGGGTGGGGGTGGTGGGGAACATGAGTTGGACATGGGTGGGGGCCTGCTGGCAGGTGCCCCACAGTGCTGGGGGGTGGGGGTGGTGGGGAACATGAGTTGGACATGGGGGGGGCCTGGTGGAGGCTGCCCCTGCACTGCTGGGGGGTGTGGGTGCTGGGAGACATGGGTGGGGGCCTGGTGGAGGCTGCCCCTGGTAGGCTGGGGGGTGGGGGTGGTGGGAGACATGGGTGGGGGCCTGGTGGAGGCTGCCCCTGGTGACTGGGGGGGTGGGGGTGGTGGGAGACATGGGTGGGGGCCTGGTGGTTGGTGCCCCTGGTGGCTAGGGGTGCAGGGGGACATGCGTTGGTGGGCAGTAGTGCAAGTTGACATGTGGGTTGGCTGGGGGGCATGGCCATGGTGGATGGGGTGCCTGCAGGACATGTGCAGGGTAGGCCCCTGTGGTGTGAGCCACATGCAGGTGCCGTGGAGGGTGTAGAGGGAACACCTGGGAGGGCCCACACGTGCAATTCACGTGTGGTGCTCCCCGCGCACCCCTGTAATACACGTACCCTGATGGAATCACGTGTCGAACTTCCCCCGCACCCCGAAATACACGTACCCTGATGGAATCGCGTGTGGAACTTCCCGCGCACCCCTGGAATACACGTACCCTGCTGATTTCGCGTGTGTAACTTCCCCTGCACCCTGAAATGCACGTACCCTGCTGATATCGCGTGTGGAACTTCACGCGCACCCCTGAAATACACGTACCCTGCTGAAATCGCGTGTGGAACTTCCCCTGCACCCTGAAATACACATACCCTGATGGAATTGCGTGTGGAACTTCCCGCGCACCCCTGGAATACACGTACCCTGCTGAAATCGCGTGTGGAACTTCCCCTGCACCCTGAAATACACGTACCCTGATGGAATCGCGTGTGGAACTTCCCGTGCACCCCTGGAATACACGTACCCTGCTGAAATCGCGTGTGCAACTTCCCCTGCACCCTGAAATACACGTACCCTGATGGAATCGCGTGTGGAACTTCCCGCGCACCCCTGGAATACACATACCCTGCTGAAATCGCGTGTGCAACATCCCCTGCACCCTGAAATACATGTACCCTGATGGAATCGCGTGTGGAACTTCCCGCGCACCCCTGAGATACGCGTACCCTGCTCGCACAGGCCCAATCGCGTGTGGAAATTCCCGCGCACCCCTGAAATACACGTACCATGATGAAATCGCATGTGTAACTCCACCTGCACCCTGAAATACACGTACCCTGATGGAATCGCGTGTGGTACTTCCCGCGCACCCCTGGAATACACGTACCCTGCTGATATCGCGTGTGGAACTTCACCCGCACCCCGAAATACACGTAGCCTGATGGAATCGCGTGTGGAACTTCACGCGCACCCCGAAATACACGTACCCTGAAGGAATCGCGTGTGGAACTTCCCACGCACCCCTGAGATACGCGTACCCTGCTCGCACGGGCCCAATCGCGTGTGGAAATTCCCGCGCACCCCTGAAATACACGTACCCTGCTGGAATCGCGTGTGTAACTTCCCCTGCACCCTGTAATACACGTACCCTGCTGATATCGCCTGTGGAACTTCACGCGCACCCCGAAATACACGTACCCTGATGGAATCGCGTGTGGAAATTCCCGCGCACCCCTGAAATACACGTACCATGATGAAATCGCGTGTGGAACTTCCCGCGCACCCCTGAAATACGCATACCCTGCTCGCACGGGGCCAATCGCGTGAGGTACTTCCCGCGCACCCCAGTGATACACGTAGCCCGCTTGCTGTGCTGGTACAGGGTTAGCGCAGCCCTTTGTGCTGGATTGGGTATATTGATGGCTTTTCCCTGCGCGAGAGGCGTTCTTGGGGGCGTAACTGGCGCTGCTGCAGGGTCGCTGCGCCACTGTGCGCCACGGCTGGTTTTGGTGGCTGGAATCCATGAATACGCTGTGCGCGGAAATGGATTCTTGCGCACGCGGTTGGCGCAGGGATTCGCACGCGCACACTGTGCGCCAGCCGCGAGCGCCTCTTGTGCGCTGAATTCTATGAATTACCCCCTTTATATTTCAAAAAGAACAGTACATTACTTAGTACGAAGTATGCCATTACGAAACACGTACAGCTTGGTAATCTAGAAAAGTCTGTATCACAATGTATTATAAAAAATTCAACAAATACACAAACGAAAAGGTTTTCTGTGAAGGAATAAAATTCCCAAATTGTTAATTCAACGTGAACTTGACGTGCTAAAACAAAACCAAAACAAAAGCATTTTTAAGATATTAGCATGAACTAATTTATCATGCAGGTCTGTATCTGAAAATGCAAATAATACAACCCAATGTTTACATTTGTTGCAAGGTGGTACAAATTATTCAGACTCAAGAAAGAAAATGTTCACGATTATGCTTGATAATCAATAAATCTGCTCGGGGTCTACGTAGAATGGCTGCATGAGCTAGAACACAGCCATCTGCCTCCCGCTTGATTGAATATTGCAAAAGCAGCGTTGATTGGTGTATGTAACGCCTTCCTCAGGACCAGAGTCAGATGTAAATAAAGGTGACCCAGCTCCTTATCCTACCGGGCCCAAGGGGGAAACAATGCAAGTCGTGATGGCAAATGCGTGGGCTGTGACTCTCAAATTGGTGAAAGAAGGAAATGGAACCGTAGTTCCTAGATGTGGAGGAGAAATAAGGAAAAAGCCAGCAAGGATACTGGCAAGGATGAGTATCACCAGTAAAAGACATGCACTGTCCTGCTAAAACAATCCTCGCCATGCGCTTTAAAAGTTGGCAAATAATAAAGCGATTTTACAATTTTCTTTTTTTCTTTGTTCATTTTACCCAAAAGTCACGGCATCAACATGTGTTCACAAACGCACCATCAGGCTTACCCTAATATGCAGAAGTACAGGGAATGCAGGGTGAGGCAGCCGGAAGCCACAACAATGTCGTCAATGGTCCGCAGTGAAGCAGAAAGAGAGCAGGAATGGTACATCGCAGGTGGATGAACACCCATTGGACCAAAGTGGGTATTGGCCTTGACCACGAGGAAGAGGTTCCGGAGGCTTGAGAGGAAGAGGTGGTGGATTTTCAAATACCCGAGGTGGATTTCAGAACACCCAAGGTGGATTGCAAAATACCCAGGGTGGAAGTCAGAATTGTCAGGGAGGATATAATGATGACTTGACCATCCCCATTGTGTTGGAATTGTGGGATAACAGGGAATATTGTGTGTGTAGGCCGAAGCCGAGGAAACATGCATCAAAATGGACAACTGTCAAGAGGGGGGTACAGCTTATCCATCGCCCTACAATACACAAACACGAGAGGGCTTTGCCCGGTATCATACATCCTATCAGACACAGGTACCACAAGCACAGCAGGCAGAGCAGAAGGGGTCAGTGCAAATGTACCCACTGCAAGGGCAATCGCAACAAGCACCTATGCAGACACAAGAGAATGCAAACACAGGACAAATACTAACACCTAGGATAGGGGCTGTCACTGTTGCAGAAGGGAACCCTTTTACGAGGACAGGAATGAATTGGTACCCTCAATAGGACAGCTCACAGGGTGACTCGATGTGTTCAGTACTATTGGTAACACCAGACCCCCAAAAGGAACCATGGGTCGATGTGACGATAGGAGGCAATTTTCTTTCTTTTCTTGTAGACACTGGGGCGACTCGCTCTTGTATAAGGGAGGGAAAATACCCAATGTCAGGTATTGCCATGAATTCTCAAGGGTTCTCTGGAGTTACGAATTGAGTTCCCTTTATTGATAAACTGTCTTTTTCTATACAGGAGTGTGAAATGTCTGTCCCCTTGTTATATTTGCGACATACGCCAGTTAACATTCTGGGATTAGATTTAATGACACTACTTAAAAGGACAATTTCATTCACTGATCAAGGAATAGTGTGCTCTACTCCAGGAATACACTATCTACATGTATTAGAGATTATGCGGCCATTTACAAGACAAGTGGCTCTATGAGGAGTTCCGGTAGATCCAGAAGTCTTCATGTATGGAGTGAGCATTTTATTAACATGGCTACCTGGATTAGTAGGGAAAATTGTGATGATACCTGATGAATTTTTATTCAAACCAAATACCTATGGATGAGGAAGAAGGGCAGACTATTCCTATAGAACTGGAAGCAGCTATAGTACAAGGGGAAATAGGAATGCTTGAAGGAGTAGATGATGAAGGCAGATCATGGAGAACAGTGATAGCTCTTGAAGACGGATACAGATTAACTGACATAACAGATGAAGCTATGTTCAGAGATGAATGTATAGATGATGAGGTAGTGTTTTTTATAACCATTACATACTGGATAAAGATTGCGAAAAGGGAAGTCCCACGGCGAAGGGCACTGATGCGGCAAAGACCAGCTTTTTTTCAAGAAGACACAGAAAAGGTGCGAAGTGTCCTTTTGACCATGGGCCCATATGACGTAGGCCAGTTGAAGGGAATAGGGGAGGTTAAAATAAAACTTAAGCCAGGAGCAATTTTACCCCGAGTGAAGCAGTTCCCCATGTCTCGAAGCTGATAAAGGCATACTTAAGACTATGGCCCTCATTACGACCCTGGCGGAAAGTGACTGACTGGAGCGCCACAGCGTAAATAGCGTTTCCGCCAATGCACGAAGGAGCAAAGTGCGGCCCATTACGACCCATCGGGCACGAGCACGACGCCACGGCGGAAGTGCAAAGTCCGCGATGGCGGAAATGACCCCAAAACGGCCCACACCGCCGCCGTACGGCGCCCTAGGTGCAATACCGCCACCCCTCTTAGCGGTCACCGCAGTGTGCGCCTACCGGAAAGTACGGTGACCGGAAATATACGGAAACGGAAGTTAAAACAAGGGCCCGGAACGGGAAACATCCCGGCGTACACCTATAAAACCACTAAAACCACACAACCACTAAAATCACTACCCTGAAACACACCCCAACCCGTCACCCACCCTAGCGAAACCAAGACAAATGGGAAAAGTAGCGAAGAAAGCGTGCGACCGCAAGCGGCAGGTCCACTTCTCCCGTGAGGAACTCACCGTGCTAACAGAGACCCTCCAGGAGAATGCTGCCGTCGTCTTCTCCACGCAAATGACCAGAACGGCACTCGCAAACAAGAAGACCATATGGGCTCTGGTGGCACAGCGGGTAAGTGCGGTGGGGACCGCACCCCGCACCCCACAGCAATGCCGCAAGCGATGGGACGACCTGCGGATACGCGTCCGCAGCATACTCTCTGCCAACCGCAACATTGCCACAGCCACCGGGGGAGGTCCTGAATCACCCATCAAGTTGACCCCCTGGGAAGAAATCTGCCTCCACCATCGGAATGGAGAGCATAGAGGGAGTCGGAGGGATGGAGAAAGGAGTGCAGACATCCGAAGATTCAGGTAGGTGGGCCAGATAAAACAATGCCAAATCCACACAGTCCATCCATGTGAAGTACCATGCGTCCACATAGTGCAACAGAAACACATGTCCAGGAGAACGTCCACACACATCGGCCTGATAGCGCACGTTAAAACCCACAATAAATACATAAATAATTAAAAACCCCTAATACACGCACTACACGTGCAGCAGGCACACCCAAACTGCAGGCTGCCAAACAACTGCACCCTCACTCCACACACAAATCAAAGCACCTCCAAGGACCCGACCCAAATCACCCTCAGGTACCACCCCAATGCATGTGATACAATGCCATTCCAATTCCCACTGACCCATCAATAACCCTCGCCCTCCTTTACTCCACCACAGGGTCCGATCCAAACGACGAGCTACAGGACACCCCTACCAGCACACCTGCAAAGAGGGCCAAGACCAACGGCCAGAGACGCTCCACCTCAGCTGCACGCATCAAGACACGGCAGCAGCACAAATCAGGTTGCAGCACAGAGGAGGGAACATCAACAGGCACCCCAGCAGCCAGCATGCCCACAACACCACCACCACAGGTCCCCCCAATGGATGCCACAGAAGGCACTGCCTCTGGTGGCAGCAGCACCATAGGTGACACCCCATTGATGGCAGCATGCTCGGACACAGAAAACGGGGATGTCGAAGTCAGATCCATCCATGACCTGTCCCAATCCCCCTGTCTGTCCCATCCCGTACAACATGAGGATACCACGCAGGGGCACCCACAAGACGACGACTGGCCATCCCCCACAAGCCCTGTGGCAAGGCAACATGAGGACAACAGCCCCTCTGTGACACCCCCGCAAATGGCCATGGCCCAGCAGAGGCAACAGTCCCTCGACCAGGTAATCGTACAACAGCAGCAACTGGCCACACTCCTCAAGGACCATGCCGATGAATGTGGGGGCACTAAGGCAGACATAGAAACATCAACTGAGACACTTAGGGCAGAAATGGAGAGAGGTACAGAGACGCTAAGGGCACAAATGGAGAGTAGCACCGAGAGCCTGAGAGTCCAAATGGAGAGTAGCACCGAGAGCCTGAGAGTCCAAATGGAGAGTAGCACCGAGAGCCTGAGAGTCCAAATGGAGAGAAGCACCGAGAGCCTGAGGGGGGAACTGCATGCGACGTCCAAAGACGTATGTGCCGAACTTGCCGCAGTGCGCCGTGTGCTCACTGAGCTCTCGCAAACCCTTAGGGACATGCATGGACGTGAGCAGGCAGACACATCATCCGTTGCAAGTTCCGTCCAGGGCAGCCCCCAACGTAGATCTGGAAGGAACCTGCGCTCCACAGGCAGGGGTGCCCCTGATACCCGCAGAGGGGGCTTGCAATAGCGACAGCCCACTGACAATGAGCATCTTTGGACACTGGTGTTCGGGGGGGAGGTAGGAGGGTGGAGGGGGTGTGTTGGGCTCACTTGGGTGGCGGGTCGATAGGGTGTTCAACATGACATCACATATGCCATAAAAAGAGCACGATCAACCAATGAGATGTGTGGACATTGATCTTTGTGTACTAGGCCATCATAGGCGTACAGTCCATATTGTGCATGTCCCAGACACACACAGTGCCACGAGTCCCGTGTCCATGTATCAGCCACCAGGCGTGAGTGCTAGAAGCATGCATCTATGAGATGCTGACGAATGTCACGGGCCTCCGGTGCCTCGCAGACTCCATGAGGTGCTGCCACATCCCCACCCTCATCATGACCATCATCAGGTGCTTGCAGTTCTGCGTCAGGGGGCATGGGCACATTTCTACGTACGCACATGTTGTGGAGCATGACACATGCCATCACCATCTTTGCAACCTTCTCATGGCGGTACAGGAGTGCCCCGCCAGACCTGCTGAGGCAGCGGAAACGAGTCTTCAGTAGGCCGAATGCCTGTTCAATGACTACACGGGTATGTGAGTGGGCATGGTTGTAGTCCTCCTCATGCTGGTCCCGTGGGTTCCGGACTGGTGTGAGGAGCCATCTCTTCAGTGGATATCCAGCATCACCTGTATGTGGACGAGAAACGTATGATGTGGAATGCCATTGCTACGTACGCACACCCCCGCCCCTTCCTGCCAGGTCATTGCCAAATCACATACCCCACATAATCATGCATGTAATGTGACTCACCGAGTAGCCAGGATCTGTTCCCTGCGTGTCGCTCCATGTAGCGTGGTATTGTAGAGTTCCTCAAGACCATAGAATCATGGGTTGATCCAGGGAATCGGGCACAACAATGTGTAATGATCCTGTTGGAGTCACACACCATCTGTACATTCAGGGAATGAAATTGTTTTCGGTTGCGGTACTGGGCCTCCATGGCATGTGGGACGACCAATTCCACATGGGTGCAGTCGATGGCACCAATGCAACCCGGTATGCCGGCAAGTGCATGGAATCCCACTTTTGTGTTGGTAATTTCCTGCTCCGAGCGTGGTAGAGAGATGTAGTCGTCTGCGTGCTGCAGGAGGGCATCGAGCACTTGAAATAGTGTCCGTGAGAACAGTGGCTGAGAAATGCCATGCAACTGTCCGACTGTGTGCTGGTAGGTGCCTGTGGCCAGGAAGTGGAGTACAGACACCACCTTCAGTAGGGGTGGGATGGCGGTTGGGCTATCTATCATGCTGACAAGGTCAGCCTGTGTCATGTCCACAATGGCGGCTATGGTGTCCCGGTCCAGACGGTAGAGGGTGTGGATCTGCTCATCAGTGAGGTTGAACGGATGTGCTCGGAGGCGTGGGATTGCGGGCTGCCTGCGTGGTGGTAGTGGCTGTGCTGGCGGCCCTTGCTGGCCCTGCCTTGGCCTCCTCCTCCTCCTGCGTCTCCTCCGTGCGGCCGGTTGTAGTTGGTGTTCGTCTTCTTCTTGGAGTTGGAGTAGTTGCAGTGCTATCAGGTCCCCCAGGGCCAACATCGCGAGTCCTGCCGGTAGCATTTCGGTGTGGTTGTGGGAGGAGACTGGCTGTGCAATTTATGTGATTTCAGGCTGTATGGCCTCCACCTGTGGTGATTCATTCCACCTGTGCAAACTGCTCTCCCCTTTGGCCGAGCACGTCCCGCGCACAACGCTGCAAATCGGGGAATGGCATCTTGCTACTGCATTCATGTATTTGTACCCGATGGCCGTGTAACATTGGTTGACATGTTCATTCTGCTGTGGTCCCATTGTTGCACATACTATCTGTGCAGTCGCGAACAGACTTGAGAAGGGTCAGTGGAACGTAGTACTCGAGTAACGGTGGGCCCTCATGCATCACTGTACCGAGTTGCAACGACGGGCGGGGCGTCCCATTTGTGGGTGAAGGCAGTTGCCATTTTCACACACAGCCGCACTCGATGGAATAATTAGTGATTTCAAACGGCCACAGATGCCTTTTCGACGTGATGTTGCAAATGAGGAATTCGAAGGGCGGCGCTTTCGGTTTCCAGCTAGCGGCGAGGAGATGCCCACAGGTCTGACTGCAAATATAACGTTCTATTGTTCAATGTCCTTGAGACCGGGCCCATGGCGTGGAAGCAATGATTGATATGAATAGTTTGGGATGCGCAATTGCTACGTGGGCGATGAGGCAGGACGTTCCCAAATACATGTTACTTCACTACACTGGAATTACGGGCTGGGGCACTGTGGATTTTGCAGGCTGCATAACGCACAGACTCAATGGATATTTCTAATGTTATGTGAGTAAATATTCAGGCGTTTTAATCCCGGGATGAGGGAATGATGAATGGATGCATGGGCAGGTGATTTGATACAGAGTTTGCCATGTACAGGGCTTCTTGGGATCTATCCGCCTCCCCTACGCTATGTGATGCAGGGCTGCCATAGTGGGACCATCGTCTATCTGGCCTTGTTGAGCCCTCCCTGTCTCGACGCGCCCTCAGACACTTGTGTCCATGCACGTTAACATTCCCATCTGATGGATTCTGTTTTGACAGACGCATGCACAGGTACACTCGTTTGTGATGGTGTTTGCACCTCGTTATAGATGGTTATGAGTCGCAAGTGGTTTTGGGGTGGTGATGATCCTTTGGAGTGGGCTAGCATGCATATGGCTGTGGATTTAGTGTGACCATTGAAGTGAGTTGTTCGAATGTAGTTCTGATGGCCATTCTGTTCTTTTTCTTTTCTTTTGGTTGACAGGTATCTCCTCCCCTTTTGCCACTGCCATCTGTATGCCACTCCTGCAGATGGGTTTTACTCCCGACACCTGCTGCTTCGTGTTAATCAGTGGAGCAGCATTACGATCTTATGGGACGATCGCCAATGGGCCACATGCCCTTACGCAGTACTGGTGGCTCGGAGCAACATTTCGGCCTTTCAGCTGGACTAGTGCCTCCCCATTGGGACGGCCCTGCGGTTCTGTGCGCTTCCATGTTGCCTTTTCGTACGTGATTGTGGCTCTGTGTACCATGAGGGAACAGGGCGACACACAAGTAGTGGCTGGTCATTTCTTGCGGATGCAGCCCACAATGGTGCTTAGTGTTTTGGAGTTCATGGCCTGATGGCTGTATGGGCTTGGTGACTTTGATGTGCATTAAATTTCTATTCTGATTTGGCCCGTGTAGCGTTTTTCTTTGCAAGTGATGTGGCATATGCCTATTTGGGGGGCGATGTATTGTGAGGAGATCTGCATTGGGTTCCAGCTTCGGAGTTTAGTTGCGTGGTACTGTACTGGGCGCGTTTGCCTACTAAGCCCGTGAGGTCAGGGATGGGGGCTGCCAATATGACAGTTTGATTGTTGTCATGCTCAGGGGCGGGGGATTGGGTTTTGTGTAACAGATGCCGGTCAGCCAGGTGGACTGGTGGAATGATGTGATTCTCGGAATATTGCTGGTCACAGGTGCCTGTGTTTGCGTGCGTTTCTTGGTGGGGGACTGTGGTCATGTCCATTGGGATGGCTTCTGTATTCGTGCCATCTGTGCCCTGCAGCTCCCATTGGCCCCTCTTGTGTTTCTTTTGTTCGTTGGCATGCATGGGTGACTTGTACATTTCACTGGTTGCATTGTGACTTCATTGCACCTACGGGGAGTTGTACTTTGTGGGCAGGGAGCGGTGTACAGGCACTCAGTGGGGCCGTTTACGGTTGATTCGCGATGCTGTACTTCTCACCATGGCGGAATGGTACATTACGCCATGCCTGATGGCGTTAGGTACATGTCCGCTAGGGTCGGAATTGGCGTACCCTTGCGCCATGGTGGTGTTTGCGGTTTCGCATGGCGCGCGCGCGCGTGCTTGGTGCAGTTAGCGTTGGCGTTCACTACGGTGTCGCTAATGGCTTCGTACTTTGCGGTGACGGGTCATAGTCGCACCGAGCGCTATTCGATGGCGGTATTGCATTTCCGCCATCGTTTTTCGATTTCCGCCAGGGTCGTAATGAGGGCCTATTTCAGGGTTGATGAATCAGGGAATCCTAGTGCCATCGGAGTCCCTGTTCAATATTGCAGTGTATCCGATTAAGAAATCTAAAGAAGGGTCATGGAGATTTATCCAGGACTTGCGCCCTCTTAATCAGATTGTAGAAGCAGAGTTTCCATTAGTTCCGAATCCTGCGACAATATTCTGTAGCATTCCAGTTATTGATTTTGAAAAATGCGTTTTTCTCGATCCTGTTGCTCAAAGACTCACAAGACCTTAGGTGTTGTACATATGTCAGTTAATTTCACATGAAGGAAAGAAAGTGACACCTGGTAGATGAGGCTATTATGAAGACACCAAAGCCAAATACAGTGAGGCAAATGTAGCAATTTCTGGGTTTATGCAATTATTGCAGGGCCTGAGTGTTCGACTACAGCATATACACAACACAACTGCTGCAAGTACTTAAGAAAGCATGAGTTGGTAAGGAAAAGATAGAATGGACTGAAGAAATGGAGAAAGGATTTGAGGAATTAAAAAGAGCAATTTGTACAGCTCCAGTTTTGGGAATCCCCAATTAAAGCGAAGAATTGTATTTGTTTTCACACACGAATGGGTCAGTAATAACAGCAGTACTCACACAAAGAACAACACTAGGGTATAAACCTTTCGCATATTACAGTGGGATTTTAGATCCAGTAATGAGAGGAATTTTTCCATGTGAACAATTTTGGCTGCTGCCGCATTTGCAATTCAGATGTCCACAAGTATTACCATGGGCTGTGCCATGATGTTATATGCGGAGCACGCCTTATTTGTCATTTTAGAGAAACCCAAAGGTACACTGATGACCCAAACATCTTCTGCTTACGAAGTGATGATTTCTAATCCAGAGATTAAAATTGTAAAGTGTAAAAAAGTAAACCCAGCCACGTTTATAGCTGAACTTGTAAAAGAAGGTGATCATGTGCATGACTGCACTAATTATGTTGAATTTCATGATGATATATCCTGTTTGAAAGAAAATGCTTTAGCGGGAATGGAGATTCTCTTTATTGATGGTTCTTCAAACATTGACCAAACTAGTGGGGAGAGGCATTCAGGATCTGCAGTTGTAAGACACAGATTAAATGGTGAATTTGAGGTACTGGCAAGTGCAAGACTACCGTCCCATTTATCAGCACAGACGGCAGAATTGGTAACGCTTATTGTTGCGCTCGAGAAACACAAGGATCAGGACTTGATGGTGTATAGTGACTCCGCCTATGTGATGTCAACTGTACGTGCAGGGCTATCAAACTGGAAAAGGAGGGGTTATCTCCACGCAGACAGCACTCCAGTGCAACATGCATATTTATTGGACAGGCTTATTAAGGCACTACACCTCCCAGTAGCCATAGCAGTTGTAAAATGTGCAGCGCAAACTGAACAAACAGACTTTATATCTCGCGGATACAACATAGAAGCCAAAAGGATTGCATATTCCTCTGAAATGTTGAGTTTCGACAATGAAAATGTAAAGAAGTAGTGAGTAGAAGCATGCTGGTATGAGAGGGATTGAATATGCTGTCAATTACGCAACTAATAGAGATGCAGGATAGAGCCCCACAAGAAGAGCAGGAGCTATGGAGATGTAGGGGGTGTTTATTATGCCCCACGGAAGCCCTTTAGAGACAGGAAAGCACTGGAAAGCAAGTGATGCCAGCGGCATTACTGAAAATCACACTTGAGCAACTGCATTACCCTGCACATATGACCCGAGAAAGTCTTGCTGCTGTCATCGCAGAGTACTGGTTTGTCCCCACTCTATTGGAACACATTGAACAGTTAATTTTAAATTGCATCGTGCGTCCAAGGTTTACAGCTGGGCATACACTAAGAACAATCAGAGGAGTAATACCTAATGGATAGAGGTATCTATTAATGGTGGTGTGTCCCTCTTCTTGGTGGATCGAGTCAGGTCCTTCTACACATCCTGATGCCACCTGCACAGCAAAGTTTCTAGTGCATGATGTATTTCCAAGGTGGGGTGTGTGTGAAATATTGAGGTCAGATAATGGGCCACACTTTGTCCATGAGCTGTTTGAACAAATAGGTCTTCTGTTGAACATAAAGTATAGGTTTTCTTCTGGTTCACAACCACAAGCAAATGGAATATGTGAGAGGCTCAACAGCCTCCTTAAAGAAAGGATAGCAAAGATCAGGTTCACTTTGAAAAATGGATGGCCATATTGCCTACACTTAGCCTTGTATGCCCTTCAGAATCAGCCAGGTTCGGACCATCAATGTATGCCCCATGAACTAGTAACATGTTGCTGCATGAGGACGCCCCTTACACCCCCATCTAGAGTCAGGAATGATGCCCAAAGTGTAGCGCAGACTCTAGGTGATGAGATGCACGATTACTTGACATGTATGACTAACAGTGTTTCTTTCATTTCAGATCAAGTCAAGCATCGGAGCGAGGGGTCAAGGAACACAGAAGAGGGCGGCTCAGTAACCAATCCATGCAAATTATTACCACCAATTATTTTGGAGACCAAGTGTTTGGCCAAAATTCGGCATTGCCACAGGACTACGAGTGTTGGCATGGTCGCGTTAGTCCACATTTTTGGAGTCTATAGCACTCCATGACATTTTTCAGAATTACAGCGAGTGGTGAATCTGCTGCAGTCATTCCAACAATTTTCAGCTGTAAAGTGGATAATTTACCTCCAGCTTTTTGATAAAGGCACATCCTCCACTATACCATCAAAAGTTGTAGTATGGCAGTGTGGTACTGCACTGGTAAAGTGGCGGTTTTTCAATTCCAGAAACTATGAAATTTATTTTTCGCTGTGTCAATCTGCTTTTATACTGCACCAGATCTCCACCATAGCCATCTCAAAGCACCTGGTTTGTCTGGGAGTTAGCACACTGTGCCCCCAACCCGGAGTGGCTAGAGAAAAATTAGTAGGGCTTATCTGATAGGATGGAAAAGGGGATGCGAGAGCAAAACACAATGGGTGGGGGTGATCTAGCAGGGAAAAGGAAATGTTAGTTAAAATGAACAATATATTGGATAAATGGACTGTAGAAAGGAGGCATAGAATGTTCATATTTGGAATTATGCAAACTATGTGAGGCAGCATCAATGATGCGTAAGAAGCTGACAACACATAGCCCCTGATTCATGGAATTATTTGCGTGTAAAACGGGGATATGCGTGCCATTCTGCCTGCGAATCCCTGTTTGGCGAATGGGGATTTTCAGGCAGAATGGCACGCAAATCCCTGTTTTACACACAAATAATTCCATGAATGATATGATATATGATATGATATGGCATTTGTGGAAGGGGGCTGAAACCAGGGTATGGGGCGAAGGAGTGTCCAAGGCAGGAGGGGATGCAAGTCCTGCATATGAGACCTGGAAGACTCTGGTCTGGGATATGTTCCATCCGTGGGACGACAAACATCCATGAGTGAATTGGGCTCAAATATGGGATTGCTAGAAATTGTTGAGAATTGGGTCGCTGCAATGAGGTGTTCCGAAATGAAGCCCTGTGGCCCCCACAGCCCCTGGTGACATCCCAAATATTAAGATCTCCCTAGTGTGGAAATGGAGTGCCCTCACGGATAGGATCAAAATGTGAACACTGTTTATTGTTACTACAATGTTTTTAGTTGTTAATCTGTGTTATGTAAACATGAGACAATGATTGAAAATTGAGCAGCAAATCGTTAATGTACATTATAAATGCCAATAAAAACATGTTTTAAATAAATGATATGGCATTTGTAACGCTCCTATACACAAGTGTTTCAAGGTGCGACGAGGCAAGGAAGGGGGAACAGAGGGAGGACAGAGACAACGATCTTACTAGGCCAAGTGACATTGAGATCGCGCAAGTGCAGGGGAGCGGGAGTGGGAAAATGCTAGGGGAAAGGGGAGAGGGCAGTACTGTAAATGGGATCAAAACAATAACAAGAAGTGTGGCCAGCAGGTGGCAGGTGCAAGTGTAAGTGCAGACAGCAGGTGTCCAAATGTGCAGGTAGGGTGACTGTAGGTTTATAGATACAGACCCAAGTGCAAGGGTTGCCAGGAGGCAGTTCAGGTGTGCAACTGGACGGGCCGGGACCTGGGCCTGAAATCAGAGTGTAACCAAGTGACCAGTGCAGTATCAGACAGGAAATCAGCAGAGGAGAGGAAGAGAGAAGGCAGAAGCAAAGAGGAACATCTTGAGGTGCTTCCGGAACTGGAGATGATTTTCCTCAAGTTTCAGAGAGTCAGGGAGGCTGTTCCAGAGGGATGCCCCAGCAGAAGAAAGAGATCTACCGCCACAAATCGTTGCTTGGAGAAGCGACTGACCCTGAAAGGGAGTTGGAGGTGGAGGAGCGAAGAGCTCGTGTAGGAAGGTATTTACGAAGAGAGAGTTGGAGGTATTGAGGACCCAGAAGGCCTTGTGGACAATGCAGAGGGTCTTGAACATAATCCTTGCAGCCACTGGGAGTCAAAGCAGAGATTTCAGTGCTGGAGAGATATGATCCCTGGGCTTGAGGCCAAGGACAAGTCTCGCAGTCCTGTTCTGGATGAGTTGCAGAGGGGGGAGAGTAGAAGCAGGCAGATTTAGAAAGAGGCTGTTGCAGTAGTCCAGCATAAAGAGAACGAGAGCTCTAGAGACAGTGAGCTTCTGGGGGAAGGAGAGGAAAGGAAGAATACCTCTGAGGAGGTGCAGTTGGTAATTTGACTTCTTAGAGACGTCAGAGATGTGAGGAGAAAAGGAGAGTGTGGAGTTGAAGATGACCCCGAGGTTCTTAGCCTCACAGGTGGGAGCAGCAAGAGGGCAAAGGGAGGCCGGCCAGAGTGTGACAGGAAAGGAGGGTGCAGGTGTGCCAATGTGGAGCATCTCTGTTTTACTGGCATTAAGGCAGAGATCGTTGGCGGCACACCACTCCTGGATAGCAGACAGACAGTCAGAGATGAGAGAAAGAGAAGGAGAAGAGGTGGCAGAGGGGAGCCTGAAAACAAGCTGAGGGCCATAATGTTTGATTGTGCAATGGGCTCGAGAAGTGCACAAATTACCTCTTACATTTTGTTGGTTTTTTGACCTTCCATTCTCTTTACTTTTTTTCCACAGGCTAAAATCTGGAATAGTAATTCAGGAACTGCTAAACCAGGAGACCAGGAGTGGACAAGTCAAGAATAGAGTGTGTAAAATGTGAACAAAAGGGTACAGTAAGTTGTTCCGGATCAGCTACCTCATTTCCTTGTGCATTAAATACCAACTATTATTGGGTGTGAGTTGATGCTGTGGTCAGAATGCCCTTTCTCCTGCCTCGAGAGCAGAGAATGGAGATTGAAATGGTCAAAATAAAACAGCAAAATTGAAAAATACCTGCGACCTTGATGGCAAAAAAAGACTATCATCAAGAGTTTGTTCCATGTCATGTCATGCTAGACTTTCTTGTCGTTGATGGTGAGGCAGGGTGGTGCCTTACATGGGAGTAGGCTATCTGGGTGCAGTACTCCATAGCCATCTATAGTGAGAAAACAAAACCTGAGCTTTACATGAAGGTGGAGTTCATTAATTTGTGTGACACGCCACAGGTGGATGTGTGACAAACAGAGTACGTCGAGACGGGCCAAATGCCTGTCTTTATGTATGCAGTAACAGTCTGGAACTCTTCTGTTATGTTACATTATGTTACTGTGCTTTGACAGTTAAAAATAAGGCTATGACATTAGTTGTTGTTTGTACATTACTTTATGCCACATGACGACCACCTCAGGACTGATGGGCAGGGAGGGGATCGTTCAGGCTGCAAGCCAGAAATCGACCACCAGTGCCCTCTGGGGATCAGTGCTGAGGGCCCTATCAGCTGGCCAAGTGTGAAAGGCTGTGAATCAGAAGTGTAGGTGCTTCAAAATGGTGATCTGTTCAGTTTGCACACCTGGAGACCCTTTGAATAAATAAATAAAAACCTCAAGGAGTTGTTTTTCATAAATGTGAAATTTCCATGTTTTCTCGGCTCCCTGATAAATGAGTAAAATTTCCATTTTTGTTTGCTCGGTTTATGATACAAAGTTTTTATACCGTGCCATCGCCAGAGCAGTCTCCGACCACTTATGCATGTCCTTTCGTGCAACATGTTTAAGGACTATGAGCATTGTCTTTGACATAGCAGTGGTCTGGCTTTTAGGCCATCCACTGGGTAAGGGTGCAATTGTGATCCTGGGCATGTTCCATGTGCTATAAAATCAGGAAAGCATAACCCTTCTACTTACTCCCCTTACTCCCCTGTAAATGAGAGTGGGTTTTGGGCCATGGCTCTTCTGGGGGCAAAGCCCTGGACCGAGCTTCCTGGAAGTTGCCAAGGCTTGCTAGGGCTTTTATGGGGATTGCTATAGTAGTGTGTGAGGCGAATCTGAGGCGAATCTGAGTGTTAAGCTACATGATCATGCTCTGTACACATAGTTATCTTATCTGAAATATTAGATGGTAGCATGTGAATCTTAGGTCAAAGCAGGGTTGTAGAATCTGTGAATAGGTGCGTTATAAATGCCATATCATCTCTGCTAAACCAGATTGGATTTCCATTTCAGTATTTTTGACCCTTTCATAAACTGAGAGCCGCTCCTTTGTTTTTATTTACTTTGGTGTTTTGGGACCTGCCACCGTATGGCGGCTTCAAAACGCAGAAATCCACTCGATCCATCTGGTTTAGCAGATTGTACACCCCTGTTTTGACCTAAGATTCACATGCTACCCTCTAATATTTCAGATAAGATAACTTCCAAAAGTCTTTTTATTTAGGTTTAATTTAATTAATTTGAATTGCGGTCAAATAGTCCAGCATGCAAGTGTTTTAATTCCATTCTACCTTTGCCTGCAGGTGGGACTACCTGGGTGTGTATGTTGATCCAAGGTCAGATAAATCTTGTGTACCATTGTCTATAAAGATTAATCCTCAAACTGACAAAAAGACAAATTACCATTCCCAGTGAACAACATCAGCCCTCGAGATGTTTAGTCTACGACTCCCTTGATGTCACGACCCTAGCCCAAAACCCCCTCTGGCAAACCCATTGGCCAGGTGGAGTCAGGACTCGGGCCTCTAGAGCCTGGCATCCTCTTCAAAAGCCCTCATGGGGCCAGTCCTGGCACCTATGGCGCCAGGCTCATACACCATGAAAAACAATGTGCTTGGGAACTACTTTCTTGTATTGTCAGCCAACATGGAGGCATCCACATATCTTGGTCCCTAAGAACCAAGCTATGGGGTGTAGTGTTTTAGGTGTGGTAGCCTAGGGACTACTTTTCCTGGACTATTTTGTTGGGGCTATTTAAACCACACCCGAGCAAGACAACACGCTTCGTGTTACTTTGCAGCTTGCAATGTGCGCTCACTGTGTCCAGCTATTCCCTCGAACCTCGGAGAAGCAGAACCTAAAAGGAGACAAAAGGAACATCATTAGCAGCAGCATCTTACCTGCAGTCTTCATCTTTAAACACTCGCAGCTACTGAGAACAGCTTCCTCGAATCTGCACGCCTCCCGGACAGAAAGACATGAAAGAGGAAGATAGAGGCAACATTAAAGAAAGCAGTAGAGACATTTAAAATTACGAACTGCTCAAAAGGCTTACCTGGCTTGTCGCCTCTCGGCTGGCACCACTCCAGACATTCCACTCGTGCTGAAGAACACGCAACCTACAAGGAAGGAAAACACAGGTTAGCAAAGGCAAGACTTCGCAGCGCTGCGCATAGCGCTTACCTTCCGCATCATAGCGCTCTTAATGCGCCATTATTTACCAGAGGGGCTCAACCAAGCCAGTTTGCTGTGCTGAAGCTCTGCATACCAAAGGGAGAAAAAGGAGACATTTTAAACAAAGAAAGGCATGCAGGATACCAACAAAACTAAAGAACAGCAATAAGACCTACCTGAACAATATCAAACGGGCCGGCGTCAGTGAACTAACTGGACCGCACTCGCCCATGAAAGACAACGCACCCCTGCAAAGAAGGCAGGACGGAGAGCACGCCTAACTCTACCACAAGGCGAGCAGAGGGCCCCGAAGGGGCTAAAATCATACGGGGGTGGAGGGAGGATACTTACCCCGGTCGGTTAGTCTTGAACACAGTCCTCCTGTATTTTCAGTCTGAACCTTCCCCGCAGACCACATCTGGGCAAAGCTGAGAAGTATACCAGCGAGTAACCCAGCTGGGTGGCGTCCCTGTGGATACCAGGTGAGTGTAACACATGAGCCGTTAACATTCACTACACAAGCTAGTGTTGATGGGAGCTGTAGGCCAATAAAGGAAGCTATTATGTTTTTTGGGGAAAAATAGCTTGCCAAACCCTGGTTGTTGAAGGTACGCCCCCCGGAACGTTCACGGCAGAAAAAACTCAACCTACTAGGGAAAAAAGGGCAAGAGATTTCTTGCAAGGATAACAAGTTTAATAGCACAAAAAAAGAGTATGCCAGCAAAGAACGTTCTACCGAAAAATACTACAAGCAGAAAGTTATGAGGTAACACATCGTCATTATTACATCATACATACAGTAAGAACCCACGTGGCTGGTTGGTGAGACCCTATACATGGGCGACATGCTCTATATGGAATGCCAGGCTGCAATTGGCCCCAGCCCCGTCCATCCATCTTCCATCACGTGGGATCAGTTGGGCACATCTCTCCAGGGAATGGAGGTCACGTTCCTCATTAGTTACTATTAGAAGACAATGCTACTCTATCATTATGGTGTGCAGCTGGGAAACTCAGGGACTGGCACAGGGGGAGGCTCAAGATCATGCTGACCCACCCATTCTCCACTCAGTTCATATCTCATTCTCCGCACCTAAGGTTTCTGCCCTCTATTTGGACTATAATGTATTCCTCTCTGTACCTCGTATTACAAAGTGTGTCATTGTGAAATAAGGTGGAATGGTTGTGTTCTTTCAGATCTTTTATGACCACTGGGTTTATGGTTAGTTGTCTGAGGTCACCTACTATCGCGGAATTCAGGGGTCTTGGACTGGGTCAGTTGTGGGTGTCATAACTCCTGGTGGGCTGGGTGGGAGTTGGAGGTCTGCTTAAGGCCTGGCTGTGATGGATGTACACAGTGAGGCACCTTGTGCTGTCTTGCAGCCTTGCGGGGTGCATTCCTTTTTGGGATAACAAGAGTTCGCAACAGTTAAGGAACAAAGAGGAGTTTCTATGGGAATTGGCAGTGCGGGTCTTTCTACCATCAGGGCTTGGGCCTGTTCAGGTTTCTTCATCGGGCCTGTGTTTACCGCGCAGCCATACAGGGCCGAATGTATCTACCATTACAACAAAAATGGTGTCTTCTTATATATATGCACTAAATCCTTGCATTTATATTTAATATTGTGTCTGTGCATAGCTTCTTATCACGGCGACCTCCCCACTGGTACATCGCAGGTATTGTTATGGGATCTGCCTTACTCTAAAGCACCTAGGGGGTGGGAAAGGTTCATTTCCTTCCCAACGTTGTTTTTTCAAGAAATGGTTAGTCATTTGAGATCAGATATTAAGGGATTTCACAAACATATTTTCTCTTCACCTAAGATTGCAGTTTCTTGAAATCCAGGAAAACAAATCGGCGGGGAAGGGAGGGTGAAACTCAACATTGTCTTTTATGGATTGCCTGTGAGATGATGGGCGCAAGAGCAGTTTGTGGTCACTCTGGGACAAGGCCATTTATAGAGAGAGTAACAAAAGGAGATTTATCCAACCACACCAGCTTCCACCTTGAATCCACATCTGCATTTCAAACAGAGCTGTGCAATGGAGACACAGAATTGAAGGCAAGAAAAGCTGAGGTTTTGCTCTCCTATATTACCTAAGGTTTAAGGTGCGAGGAATAGCTCAATCAGAGAAAGGATAAACAGAAAAAAGGCCTGCATTTGTATTCTGGAGAAAAAAATGCATCTGTTCCAGCCTTAGCCATAGAAATTGATGACTTGCAACTGTTTAATGAGACGAACATGTTGTTGAACACATGTATGTATGTAGGTATGGGATGTTTATGATGTAAACCTATAAAGCAAAAGAGGACTGCAAACATACATTGGTCTCCGAGTGGTTAATGTGTTTTATTGCATTTGGGGGAGTTGGCAACCCTTGTCCTGTGCCTTCACCTAGCAACCCACTTCCCTGTCTTCCCGCACCTACCCTCCATCCAGCCCTGGGCACAATCCCTGGGCGGTACACAGGCATCAGGGCAGCACGGTTCCAGAGCAACAGGTAAGAGGAGGAGCAAGGCTGGTAAGAGTAAATAAGGAGAAACATGTGTATCATTGCCTTGCCCGCATACGCCTGTCTCTAGCTGTGCATAAAGCGCTCACACAGCCCAGGGGCATCGAGGCACTGTTACAGGGATATGTCTCTTAGTTGCGTATTTATAACGGCTTACTACCTGAAGGTTTCTAAGCGTGGACCCGGGATTGAACCTGTGTTGCTTCGTGTCGTCTTGTTTCCACGGCGAGCACGTTGCCGCTGAGCTATTCCCTCCACAGTGCATCCCTCAGTAGTTACACATAGCTTATTTTCATCGTGATTTGATTCGAACTTGATTTGAAGTATTTGTATGCCCACTAACTGCCCAAATGGCAGATAACCACTGGGGATTAAGCTCTTTCTAAACTTCACTAGGTGATCATAAGAAGGGCATCATTCGGTGGAGAGTTCCAGAGTTTGACCAGCAGTCTCTGAAAAGAGTTCCCAACTGCTCTGACTCACTTGAAATGGGGAAAACTGTAGAGACCAGGCATTGTTTTGTGGACCAGCGGCCTCTGGTCGGTGCAGCTTTATCTTACTTTTCGAGTAGTCAGGTGCGGTTTCATGGACGCCTTGTGGACTAGTGTAAAGGTCTTAAAAGAGACTCTGGCCTTTACTGGAAGCCAGTTTAGCTTTTTCAAAATGGGCAACATGCACTGCCTCCTGGGCCTCTCAAACTCAAAGGAAGCTACTTCCTGGGCAGGAGACAGTTTTTGGCATGCAATAAGCGCCCAGCCACGTGACCTTTGCTGAAAACAAAATGTATTACTTTCCCTCGGTGGGTAAGAAGGAGAACAGAGAGGTAGGAAGGCTTGTTTTGAATCCGATGACGTCACGGACCTTGCAACCCCTATATTTCGGAAGTTACGTCATAGCCTTGCAATGATTAGCCTTATACGTACAACACAAACGAACTGCAAATAATCCGTGGGGAGATGTTACCTATTAACCGTGGGTTGAGGTCTTGGGTAATGTTTAGCCTATCAGTAGTGAGCCAACACTCCCGGCGGTTCTCTCAACAAATAAAAAAGCAGATAAGCGGGTCCCAGAGCACTGAGTTGAGGAGAGCACGGTCAAGCCGAGATCCAAATCCTCCGCCGCCATGAAGCTGCTCGTGCTGCTGCTGCTCTGCGTGGCCTCACAGCGAACTCACAGCGTGCTTACCGACTACGACGACGAGGTAATGCGGCCTTCCCAGCTCTGGCCTTATTTCAGGCGATTGTGTGTGTGAGCACGTGAAAGCTCTGTGGGGGGAGTGTATGGGAGATAGCGCTGAACTGAACCCCAGTATTCTTTGGAATTCGTTGGAATGTCCCCTGAGGTACTGCCTATGCGGACATGTTTTGGGAGGGTAATAAAATGATGACCCACTCGAGTATTTGGAGAACATAGCTACGTCTAATCTGAGTCCTCCAGAGGAGGTGAGCCCTCGCTGCACCCTCGGGGCTCAACTGCTCGATGACGCATGTTGTGGAAGAAAAATGCTGCCCTTTTCTGACACTGTCCCTTTCTTTCCCCAATAGGATGACGGCGGAGTCGTTATGGTAAGAGTGCTCCCATTTCCCCAGACAAGGCTAGTCCCTTCTTCTGGGTTTAACATTGTTTGGAAGCTGCTGTGGAAATCAAAGCGGGGCGCAGGGGGGGAGCAGGTGTTAATAACGCGTAAAAACTGAGATACATAGCAGCTCTCGCTCTCTCTCTCCTCTAAATACCTCAGGTGGTGCTGCCCAGTTCATTCTGCTTAATTTGTGTGTTTTCTCTTCTAATGAAGTCCTCCACTCTTTCTTGTTACATTGTTCCCGTCATCTTATCTGGTACAATCGCTTTCATTCCTACACGTTTCCTGTCTCTTAAGCAAACGAGCCTTCTCGCCCCACTGCCACTTGCCGTTTAAGTCCAAAGTATTTTGGCAGGCGTTACGTGGTTGCCGCCTGTATAAAATGCGCTATCTTGCTTAGTGTGCTGCGCTACAATATTGTGGTTCTTGCTTGACATTAACGCCTTGTGTTTTCTTTTTTTCCCTCCAGCAAGTCGGCGACCCGGTAAGATTATTTACTTGTTACTAAATGGGCTGAATGCAATGTATTCATCTGCGCGCATTGACGTCTCGAATAATTACAATTTACTGCGCGCACAGAGATCAATGTGTGAAATGCACGTTTGGTTGGTGGAAAAAAATAAATAAATAATAAAATAAAAAACCAAAAAGAAGCGCACGCTTTTAAGACCAATTTACCCCTCCCCTCCACTTAAGTTAATTCTTTATAGAATAAGGACGTCTGCTTGACTGTTTATTGGTTTTTCAACTTTTACCAGAAAAAGACGTGCTTTGTTCCAGCAGAAGTGCAGCTAGAGGGTTTTGTTCTCCAGAAGTCTTTTGCAAAGAGTTTTTCTAAACGGTTTTCCCGTTGAAAAACGCGTTTGTAAATCAGACCGTGAGCATGTTTGTGCAGTGCACAATGTTGAAAGCAAGGACGCTGCAGATTATGGGCCTGATTTACACAAGCGTTTTATAACGGCGTACTCCCCTAGGAAAAACGCGTTGTAAATCAGGGCCTATATTTACACATGCAAATACAGAGATTAATTACACTGAATACTTTCAGTGAGCATATTTTTACCTACTACACAGAAATCAAATTAGTCTTTAAAATGTGTCTGCGCAAAGAGTCGTGCCAGATATACCTTTGTCACGATAGGTGTATGTGGCACGACTGCTCACACAGCCACATTTGAAAGACTGCTTTAGAGTTCTATGTAGTAGAAAAAAAAGTACTGAAGTAAATTCAAAGCGGTAGACGGCCGGTACCCCTTCTAGTTAAAAGACGGGATATGAGAACAAAGGCTAGACACGCGCTCCCTTAAAGAAGTAACTGGCAGCTAATGGAGTTGCTTTGTTTAAAGTTTTTTTGGTTCCATGTAATAATGTCCCCGCAAATATGTCTCCTGACAAAAAAGTCACTGTTTTTTGCGGAGACATTATTACATTGAACATGCGGGGGACATCCCTGCAACCCCCAATTTTTTTTTATAAGCGGAGCAAGGGACATCACTGCAACCCGTCCCCGTGCATAATGTTACCATATATAATGTCACAAGTGGCTTTTCCCTGCGACATTATGTATGGGGACATTATGTATGGGGACATTATTACCTGATACCATTTTATTCAGTGGTGGAAGTGGGAAAAGGGAACTAGTGGTACTCTGGTTGCATGCAAAAATGAAGGACTGGGAAACACTTGGGTACTGGTGCATTACAAATTACATATATCATATTATGGCCGGAAAGATGTGGGCGGAGGAGGGTAGAGGAGGGGGGCCTGCAGGGAGGGGGGACCAGGACCACAAACCTTGGCTGAACAGTGAAGCAGGGATTTTAATCCACTCTGCATATTTGACCACATACATTCCAAGCATTACTTGGTACAAATAATTTGGATTTTAAGTCCTATAGTAATAATGTCTTATAGCATTTACTTGCAAAAAACTAAAATTGCACAATAAAGCCACATGAAACATGTAAATCCTTATAGCAACATGTTAAGCCAAACAAATTTAATTGTGGCTTTTAATTTTCACATCCTGAATGCTAAACCATATGTCCCAGAAAGCAAGATCATGGCAACCTGAAAAATCTAGTTAACCCCACTGTGCTTTCAATGATTTAAGACAAGTCATAAAATAAATTATGGAATAAACTCAGATAGAAATGGAGATTCTTTGCAACAAACTTCCCGCTCGTTGTTATTATGATGTCGAGAACATTTGATTAGTGACATCAATCAACTTGATTTTTTTGCTTGTCAGGCTAGTAGACATCATGGATATAAACACATCTTTTAATGGGTGCTTTGGGTTGCTCCCTTTAACGAGCACAGATTTGCAAGGTAACTGATGCTTTGCGAGCACTTTGAGTTGGAAATGTTTCATTATGCATATGAAAGGCTCTGCCACTGATAAAAGAAATGTGTTTGCAACCTGAGCACCTTAATGACCCGCAGAGCCACAGACACTGTGTGTATGTGACTTCCGGGCTGAGACTTGGGGAAACTGGCATTGCTTGAATGTCCTGCCTGAGCTGATTCCATATTTGGCTTGGTAAAAAGAAAAAGCGTCCAAACGCGTTTCGTGAGCCTTTGATCTAAATGTACGCAGGGACGTCATTTAGGGGTCGCTGGAGGTTGCAACTGCGACCTCTGAGGTCTCCCTTGCGACCTCTGTAAAAAAACATATTTTTTTCTCTTTTTTTTGTAATGAAGCTCCTGGGATCTTTACTTCTGGAGTGGCTGGCTTTCTTGTTCAGGCCCTTTAAAAAAAGACGAAAAATAAGAACAGGAGTGCCACAAGTCTAACACTTTCAGCACTGACCCTAAATAAGAAAGAATAGGAATACCAAATAATGTGTCTTTCTGGAATTCTATACAATAATTGCTAGACTCATTAAAGGTCTATTTCAGGCACACTTCAGGGGGTGAGCCACTGATTTAGTCTGTTCTTCAACACCTCAACTCAGCCTTTCATCCTTCTGAGGTCGATAAATGGGTACCAACACAGGTTGGATGATATCGGGTGTATATTTTTTCTATATAAAGCACTTAGGCGTAAGTGCTATATACTAACACATCATTATCATTTGGTCATGGACGTCTGCTTGCATTCACAGTAATTTGATAATATGGGCCTATACACACTAGGGCTGTACCGAACTTCGGCTTCGAGTCCCTATTCTGCCGAAGTTCGGCTGAAATACAGCTATCCGGCTTCGGCAGAATAGTTTCTGTTTAGGGACTCGAAGCCGAAGTCCACTTTCTATGATTAGCTGCCCTCTCCCTGTTTGGGAGATGACAGCCAATCATAGAATGTTTGACAGTGTTCAGGCTGCAGAAGCCAAACAAGCTGTTTGCCTATTGGCTTCTGCAGTCTGACCACAGCCTAACGTGTTGAAATAGGAAGCGAGGGAAGGGAACAGTTCTTCCCGTCCCTCACTTCCTATGCCAGCACCCGGACCCAATCACCAGGTAAGTGACGCCCCCCCCCCCATACCCCCTCATCACGGTGAGGCCGCGGGGCCTCAGGGAACCCCCGCGGCCTCACCGCAATAATGTTTTGTTTGTCGGGCCACCGGTGCAAAGCCGGTGGCCCGACGTTTATTTTGCATTGAGGGGCCGCTCCTACAGGAGCGGCCCCCCCAGACTCATGAGGCCGCCGGGGCACTTTGCCGACCCCGGCGGCCTCGGTGCCCCCCATCCCCCTCACCACGGTGAGGCCGCGGGGCCTCAGGGAACCCCCGCGGCCTCACCGCAATAATGTTTTGTTTGTCGGGCCACCGGTGCAAAGCCGGTGGCCCGACGTTTATTTTGCATTGGGGGGCCGCTCCTACAGGAGCGGCCCCCCCAGACTCATGAGGCCGCCGGGGCACTTTGCCGACCCCGGCGGCCTCGGTGCCCCCCATCCCCCTCACCACGGTGAGGCCGCGGGGCCTCAGGGAACCCCCGCGGCCTCACCGCAATAATGTTTTGTTTGTCGGGCCACCGGTGCAAAGCCGGTGGCCCGATGTTTATTTTGCATTGGGGGGCCGCTCCTACAGGAGCGGCCCCCCAGACTCATGAGGCCGCCGGGGCACTTTGCCGACCCCGGCGGCCTCCGGCCCCCATCCCCCTCACCACGGTGAGGCCGCGGGGCCTCAGGGAACCCCCGCGGCCTCACCGCAATAATGTTGTTTGTCGGGCCACCGGGCCAAAGCCGGTGGCCCGAGATTGTATTGCATAGGGGGGGCCTAAAAAAAAACAAACTATTCGGCTCACGATTCGGCTCCGGCCGAATAGTTGACAAACTATTCGGTATCCGGCCGAATACTAAATATGCTATTCGGTACAGCCCTAATACACACTGATCTTAACGCTACATATGGCGATTCATTCTTGCATGACATGTACATCACATTATAGTGATATCGTAACCATATATTTCATAGTGTACAATGCTATGTGATGCCACTTCCTGTTTTGTCAATGGGTGAAAGGTCGTGTTCCATCGCTTCCCGTGATATCACTTCGGGGTGGGGTCTAATGACATCACTTCCTGTGATGTCATCGGGGGTCAATGGTCGTGTGATGTCACTTCCGCCACCCCAGGCTTTTTGGTGAAATGACGTCCCTGAATGTACGCTCTGTAAAAAGCAAACGAACTAGTGGTACGGCAGATCAATGATTTATATTACACTTCCAGGTCTGGTTTTATTACGCAGAGTAAGTAAACTACACGTGTTTTGCTGAAATCACGCTTTCTGAAGGCAAAAATTATCTTAGGTTTTTAGGTTTCTCTTAAAAAAAAATAGGGCCAGTTCAAGACCAGGTAGCTGAGTTATGTAGGGTCTAGGAAGGGTTGGAAGGTTGATGGTCCTTTGAGCCTACTTTCTTTCGGTAGCGCCATGAAGTCTATATTTTAGTGATGTAAGTATTCCTAAAGCGGCATTTGTTGAGCCTGTCGCTAACTGGGCAAGCCAGTGCCAGGTTGGTGGTTATTGGAAACATATAATTCGCTGCATTTTAGTACGTTCACCATGCTTCCTGTTCTGTGTTCGGTCACTTGTGATAAAGCATTGTCACATTACATAGCCAACACAACTAGACAAAAACACAGCCCCCCAAACAGACACGCACAGATGCAGCATCATGCCAGGCACAGGCACACCAAAAAAGCATACATCAAAATACACACCAACATTTTAAGTGGCTTGTGTAATTCACAGACAAACACACTCCCACCTATAAGTACATTCATAAAAATGCACACACATAAGTACACAGCCAAATCGTGCCACTAAATGTAATTAAATATACTGGCGCCATCGAAAAAACCTTGGCCCAGATTACAGAAACTGTGCACCGTTCTGCTATCTGTCCCCTGGTTGCTGACAGGTGCATACACTTGGGGAATGAGACCAATGTCATCAGGGTCAGTCATACTTGAAAAACTCTATCAGTTACTCTTTAAAAAAAAGAGATTAAGGCTCCTATTGATGCACTGCAGCAAAGTCACGTTACACTGCCAATACACACCCTGATTCATGAAGCTGTGCAAAGCGTATTTTTGTAGTGCAAAGTCTAGTTTGCAGTACAAAGTGACTTTGCACTGCAAAAATACACTTTGCACAGCTCCATAAATCAAGGTGTGTGTTGGCAGTGCAAAGTGACTTTGCAGCAGTGCATTGTAACCTTGCACCATGCTAAAAATTCCACGAATTGGGCCCAAAATGGTTTTTAGTCACATGTTAAATTAGTAAACATTGTGCCCCCTCCAGAGCCTGGAACGGCGTTCAAATGAAGTTGAGAGGAGGACCCATTGGTTACTAAATGTAACATTTTCCCGTTGTCCATTCAACCTGTACGCACCAACTTCCCAGTCCATGAAGTGTCTCTCCTGCTTTACAAGGCAACTGTACAGGTAAGTAGGAAAAACAAACGCACTGGGCCGAATTCTCAAAGGTTTGCACTGGAGGAAATAAGCAGAGGCCAATGAACATCTCGGGTCTGCACCTGCTGCCATGTGCCCGATTCACAAATCCTAAAACTGGGAATATATTCAGATGCCTGGTGTATCTTTGAGAGGAAATACACAAAAAGACCGAAATAAAAAGACTGAATGGCATATTTGTCCGAATTTAGGCTTTACGAAATCTCCGTGCAACCAAAAATGTGATCCAATATGCCATTCAAACCCATTATAGCAAACAAGCAATGGGGGTTGCGGTGGTGTACCCTGCTCCCCTTGTTTGCTATAATGAGAATGGGGGTTGTGGGGGAAAGGACCCTGCGGCGCTGGTTCCCAAGCATGTAAGTGCAGAGAACCAGTGTCGCAGGGAGTCAGGGGAGTTGGCGGAAAATAGGTAAGAGAGGGGTGGGGGGGTGCATTCCAAATGTATGAGTTGTTTGACCATAACGGTCAAGTTAGCTACAGTCTTTTCGGCCGCAAACTTTTCTGCTACGGGCAAACAACCCCAATCTTCTTTTCGATGCTCAGGTGCATCTCAAAGATACAGTGCCGTGTCTAGACACTTTTGACTGGGGTGGCCCAAGAAGGGCACTGACTTATGCAGGGGTGGCCTGAAGTACAAGTGCACGTGCGCGCACGCGGGAATGGGCAATCAGATTTCAGGGGTAGCACATGCCACCCCAGGCCATCCCCTGGACACGTCACTGCCACAGTGCTCCACGCATGTCCAGATTTCTTCCACTTTTAGGCTTTATGAATGGGGTATAAATTAGCAGGTGCAAATCTAAGATGCTCACATGGATCTCCTCTATTCGACCCGTCCTGTTACAATCTTTGTTTTTGAGAGTCTCGCCTCTGAGTCACAATCAGAACAGGCACAAATACCTAGTGCACATGCACTTTTCCTCCTCACTCTAAATCTGCACTTAGGGAGTCTGGGTGCTGAGCTCATTTACAAGCTCATTCTTGACTTCCAATGGGATGTGCTCAGATTGTGGCAGCCTTCACCTGGTCTAAAGTGGCTCAAGCCCGGCATCGGGGAAAGCACAATGCAAATGTTCTTCTTTTCAGAGCCCTGCTTGCCCTGCAGTGTCCCACATTCTTAGCATGAGTGTTTCTATTCTGTTTTACATTTCCCCCATAAACAAGCATTGACAATGCCAAGAGTTTGGGCTTTTGTGGAGGCATTGGAAAGGCACTTGCGAGACACCCCCGTCGTGGTATTAACTATCCATTGTTGGTAGCAGGTGCAAAATGTTGCTAGTACCTGAGAATTTAATAGCAGTGACTGTCAAAAGTTTAAAACTTCTGTACAACCCGAACATGTTGGCTTTCCCAATGCTTGTTTTAAACAGGACTTCATTGGCTTTGCCAATGCTTGTTTTTAGCAAGACATCAGTGAAGGACACGCAGCGTGCTTATAAATCGAGTGGGTGAATGTAGGTCTGGTAAGACATTTGTATTACACTAGTAGCGTGTTTAGAACTCCAATTAAGCTATTAACGCTCAGCAGACAGCTTTGAAAAAACATTGGCCGGCACTTCGAGTGCAACGTTTGATGGTAAGGCTTGATTAAAGCGAGCTCAAAGAGTTCCCATGAGGAGGTGTATTGGGCGAACAGAGGTAGGAAAGGGTGGGAATGGCCATAGGGATTAACATGGCAATGTGCAGGCAATGTGCAGGCCCATAACCAACCAATCGCCACCTACAGACTCTGTGTCAATCCTCCCTATCTGTACTCCAATGCAATAGTTTCGACTTATAGGTATCGCAACCAGCACCTAATAGCCCCAACTAAAAAAACAGAACCACTAGTCCCAGGAAAGTGCTGGTGTCTGGAAAAGCAGAATTGGCTCAAAGTGTCCACTTGGCAGCCTTGACATTTCTGACCCTGCTTGCAGCATGCTAATACTTAGTATACGGGCAATGATACAATGAAGAGCTTGCAATGTAATTGGACCGAAAAAGCCATGATCTTTGAACAGAACTGTGCAAATTGTCACATGTGGGAGTGGGGACTCCATTCAATAAGAGATCTGAGGTTGCGTCTTGTGAGCTCTGAGATGTTTAGCCAGTTTTGGCTTTTTAGCTCACATCGCTTTGCAGGCTCCCACTTGCAGTGGTCAAAGTGTATGAAATGAAGTAGTACAACTACATTCCCTGCTGGCCCACAACCCCATTGCCACGCCCCCTCCCATGCACAAAACAAACTCCCAAACAAATGCGCCTGCTGTTTAAGGGAACGTTCAGTGCAGTGCACTGAAGTGCAAGCTTCAACTGCTTCCTACCCTTTTATTTTAAAATGAAACCATTCCCAGACGGTTTCTTTTTAAAATAAAAGTATAGGAACAGCAAAACATAATCTAAAAAAGTACAGGATCAACGCTCACAACCGCTCCCGCCCACTTCGACCACTGGTCACTTGTTTTCTTTTACCATTCTTAAAAGCAGGACTACTGGTCCCAGAATGCAAAGTGGTGTATGCTAAACATCCCGGACCAGCTGAATTTCTTAAACCTAGCCTGGGGCTATTTAAGAAGCCCAGTGAAATCCAGGGATTTAGTGACCGATTGTCTACAATACTGCATACTTCTAATCCTTGTCTTGCATTTAGCAAATCACTGAATTCTGCTTTTTGGACGTTTGGGCCATTGTTGCACAAGTAGAACTACAGCTGCCAGAATGCTTTTGTTTTGCAGTACGGAAAATTAACCTGAATCCCAGGACTTGAAGCTTGCTGTCATTATGGTCCCCTTAATATAGAACCATTCAGGCCAGCCAAGAGTGAAGTAGCATGACAAAGCTTGACACCCACTTTGCAATGAGTGGGACTCGCAGAGTGAGTTTTGAGTCAGACCACCTTCCCATGTTATGCGTTTGACACACAGCTCCCTTTTAGGCTCCCCTCAGCCTCCTCTCCTTCCTCGCTCATTCCTGACTGTCTACCCGTGATTCAAAAATGGTGCACCTCCAATGATCTCTGCCTCAACCCCAGTAAGACTGAGATTCTGCTTATTGGGATCCCTGCTTACCCTCTTGCACTAGGGCCATCCTCCTTGGGCCTCTACTCTCACCCTCCTCAGAGTCAAAAAACCTTGGGGTCATCTTCGACTCCACCATCTCCTTCTCTCCTCACATCACAGACCTTGCCAAGAAGGCCCACTTCCACTTGCAACCCATCAGAGGTATTCTACCTTTTCTCACCTTGCCCCAAACGCGTACTGTCTCCAGAGCTCTGCTTCTCTCCAGGCTGGACTACTGCAGCAGCCTCTTTCTCAATCTGCCTAACTCTATTCTTCGCACCCTTCAACTAATCCAGAACAGCACTGCAGCTTTTATCCTTGGCCTCAAGCCTAGGGACTGCATCTCTCCAGCCCTGAAATCTCTGCACGGCCTCCTGGGGTTGCAAGCTTCAAGTTCAAGACCCTTTGCATCGTCCACAAGGCTTTCTGGGGACCGGCTTGCACTATAGCTAACTCTCTCTGCCAAAATACCTTACTTCTGGAGCCCTTCGCTCAGCTACCTCGAACTCTCTGAGGTTCAGACGCTTCTCCAAACTGAGAGTGGGGGGGGGGGTAGATCTCTGTTCTATGCAGATGCCTCCCTCTGGAGCAGCCTCCCTGCTCCTCTCAAACTTGAGCCGGACCACCTGAAGTTCCAGAAGGTGCTCAAGACCTTCCCTTTCTCCTCTACCTTCTCTCTCCCTCTTCCTTGCTAACCTTCCTATCTGCCTGCCTTGACTGGTCTCCGGGTACCCTCAGAGCCTCACAGGGTACCGGGCCCCTCCATGACCAGTCTTCCTGCATTGTCTCTGGGCCTATTGCATACTTAGGGGCTGTAAGTATAACTTCTACTGCCCTCCATGCGCTTACCCAGAGCATTGGTGCCCTGACTGCACTTTCCCCTTCCACTCCCCTGCACTTCTCCTTCTCCCTTTCCCCCTTTGCACTTTGTTGTCGCACTTGCGCGATCTGAATTACACAAGGCCTAGTAGGATCGTTTGTTCTGTTTCCCTCTTTCTCCCTCCCTTGTCTTGTGGTGCCTAGAAACACTTGTGTTTATTTATTTTTGTTTATGTTTATTTATTTATAGTGCGCTGGAGGCCGCAGGCCTAATTGTATACAGGTGTGTTATAAATACCAAATCATATTGCATCATATCATAATCATACCTTGGGAGATGCTGTACTTTTAAGAGTCAAAGCGCCTGCGGATGGGGATAAACACCTCAAGTCACTGATTTGTGTCTGTCAGAACATTCTGCTGTGTCTGTTTCGGGTAAAACCATGTTGTGCTTGTGTGTCTAATCATATGGAGTCCCTGAGGTGTGCAGTGCTTTAGGCATTGTGTGGCTCTTAAAAGTTCTGCATTTTTGTTTGTGATGCGTTTAAGAGAGGATGGGAGTGCAATGGATCAGAGCCAGCGATTTGGGAATAAAAGGCTAATGCACCTTTTGCGCACGCGTTAGTGTATTTGTCCACACTGCCGAGTACACATCTTAACGAAAACAGAACAAACCATTTGAACACATGTTGTTTCCTTGACGTTTGTATTTGCTTTTGTATAAATTGAACAACCCATCGACTTCATGTCACAAAGTTTACAACTCCAATAAAGTCACTAACTCTGAGAAGACTGCTTTGAACAAACACTGGCAGGCATGTTGAATGCAAAGCCTGATGGTCAGGCTTGATTAAAGCGAGCTCAAAGAGTTCCCAAGAGGTAGGGTTCTGGGCAGGCAGACGCAGGAATGGATGGGACTGGCCACATGGGCAGGAAATGGGTGGGCACCTAACCAAACGACACCTATAGACTGTGTGTCCCTCCTCATATGGCATTCCTCCTCATCTGTACTCCAATGTAATAGTTTCGGCTTTTAGGTGTTGCAAGCGACACCTATTAGCCCAAACTAAAAAGTGGGAAGTGTAGAAAGGGCATTTCAGATGAAAATCACTTTAAGGTTCATCACCTTAAAAGGACTTCCAGCATCCACACTGGGGGAGGAATATTGGCCTGCTGACAAGAGCATGCTGCCTGCAACTCCATATTTGTGTGACTTTCCCGTGTCTGACCCTTAGCTATGCATGGTGGGCTGCTCAGCCATTGTGATTGAAACCCACCCATGCCACGTGCATGTAGCACCTGCTGGCTTGAGTATGGTCCGAGCATTTGGTTTATCACATCCTGTGACCCACAGGTTTTGTGAATCAGCCCCACCCAATGTGTCAGTCACTAGAATGTAGTTTTGACCGTTCCCTTACTTCTGTAACTAAATCTTCAATGACCTGTGAAATGACTACAAGGGACGTTACGACAGGACACAGCCAAGAGGTGGAAGAGTGTGTCCTGAAAATGCATGTACTGATGGCTAGGCAGGGCATGTGATTGTTTTTCCTAAATCTGCCCATACCTAGCCATGTCTATTCTCCAGGCACTATCCCCGTTCTCGCTCTATTCACCACGTGTCACTGCATTGTGTGGAAGTTAATACACAACCTGAAGTCCATACTCTCGAGTCCCCATTGTCACCCTGGTTTGTGATTTACCAGCAGGGTTTCTCTTTATTATTATTATTATTATTTTAATTAATTAATGCATTTATTTGTTTGTATTTGGTTTAAAGAAACCTTTACAAAATCCGTATAATACATCCAATAATACACAAATACATCAAATAGCAAAAAATCACGCAGAAGAACAAAGTGAAAACAAGGCATTCATCTCATAAAAATACATCCAAAGACGCTGTCATCCCACTTATTTAAAAGAAACATCAATTCATTAATTCATCAAATTTAATTAATCAAATTCATAGTTTTGATAAAACCAACCACTGTGAGGCCCTCTTTAATAGAGTTAATGTTGAGACAGCTTTTCCAAATATGGTCGCAATTCAGCAAACTCAAATTATGGACCTGATCCGATACAGTAGGGAAATATTTCCTCCTACTTGTATTTAAAGCTTCACATTCCAAGAACAAGTGTCGCACAGTCTCAGTTGGGCCCAGATGACAGAATCTGCAATTGTTTTGTAACTGAGAGATTCTTCCTCTTCTCAACAGGATCTCTTTAGTTAACAGAAGATTCCATTTTATTTTCAGTAGGAACCTTCTGTAATGATTATTTGGAAACTGCGAGACAATCACAGATGGGGCCCCCTGCCTTCTGTTATCAAATAACAAATTATAGAGGGATG
The DNA here is from genome assembly GCF_040938575.1 of Ambystoma mexicanum. NCBI lineage: Eukaryota > Metazoa > Chordata > Amphibia > Caudata > Ambystomatidae > Ambystoma > Ambystoma mexicanum. The sequence goes on from NC_090937.1 coordinate 776,214,136, forward strand.
GGTACGAATGAAATAGGTTAGTAGTGCAAACCCAGTCATGGTCATACAAGGCTTTCTTTACTCTGCCGGGGTTAGCCCAAAAAAGAATCCCTGTCCATCACCACATTTTCAAGAATAACTAGGGACCTCTCTTCCAACTTGGAAAGTGAGTCGCAATTATTTTTTATGGAGGGGAATTGTTTTCCTAATAGCTCAGAAAGGGAGTGAGGAATCGGGTCGATTAATTTTGAGAATAAGGCAAGTATTCGCCACTGCACGTGTGCCCTCATCGAGACAATCCCTGACTCAAATCTAATGGCTGCTAGTGCTAGTCCCGCCGAGCATCACATATCTACCTCTTCTCTTCCACGACTCCTGTTAGAGGTTAGTTACCCTGAAGTCCGGGTTAGGAAAGGAAAAGTATTACTAGAAATTCCATTAGCATTCGAAATACTTACTTTGTCTCCGTGTGCCTGATTGATTTAAGTGCCTTACAGCTTTACCTAGACAAATTTACTTTTTGTTACTTTGCTCATTTAAATTGTGTTTTCTCACATTGCGCATTGAAACTGCTTTTACTGTGTTTTTGATACGTTGAGCAACGAGCAAGTACTCGTATTCTGATTGTTGTGTGCGAGTTGTGTGCAAGTCACCTAACGGGAACTACAGTTCCCAGAAGCATTTTCTGCATACTTCTAGTAACCTCAGGCACTTCAGCGCCGGCGCTTCTGTGGCAAGCCAGTCTGCGCCGGTCCTCGCCGAGCCCGTCGCCCTCGGCCAGAAACCCTACATCTCCTCGACATCACGCCCTAATCTCTGGTAAGAATGGGCTTTTCTAAAGTAAATGCTCTCTTCGCAAAGCTACAAGAGCTACAAAAAACGGAAGCTATACATGCGCACATATTAGAGATCCTTGATAAACCTGAAATTAAATTGCAATGCACTAAGAAGGACCTTTCCAAAGACACCTGCTCAACGCCCATTAGCGCACAGACCTCTCCTACCAAAGCACACACTACACACTCCGCCACAAAAAAAATCAAGGCGCAAAACACACACGAACTAAATGAGGCAACTCTATCCACCTCCATTTTGAACGACCTAAAAGTATATCTACTGAACACACGATCTCTTAATAATCATGCTCAATGCATCCACGACTTGATACTGGCAGATAATATAGACATCTTGTGCATTACTGAGACATGGCTACAGGACCCAATAGGTCCCACATGTTCTATAGCAGTCCCTACAGGTTACAAAATCCACTACACCAACAGAGATAGTGGGAAAGGGGGTGGGGTTGCTATAATATCACGAGACTCCATACCTGTGTTCCCCACAACTACAACATGCTCAGGTTGTGAAACATTACACCTTAAATATTGTCCCACAAATAACAACTGTATTAACTTCCTACTTGTCTATAGACCACCATCACTTGACTCTGAGTTCAATGACGAACTCATACACCACGCTAACTCACTAATAGGACAGAACAAATGTACAATTATCCTTGGTGATTTGAACCGATGGCGCAGTGACACCAAAGATAAAGAAGCAATTCATCTTGAAAAAAATCTTTAAAAAATCCAGTTCAATGTATCTAACCACGTCCCTACCATGGCCAATGGGCACCAATTAGACTGGGTTATTTCCAACAACATCGAAACAAACAATGTTATCACTACTCCATGTATATGGTCTGACCACTACAAAGTAGTTTTCAATCTACTGATCCCTCAGTTAGCAAAAAAACCTGCAAACGACGCTAAGAAAGTTCACTCAAGAAACTTTAAAAATATTGAAAGCACTGATTTACAATCCTGCGTTAACAGAATCCTGGCCGATACTAAGGAAACAGACTCCTGTGACACTATCATTAGCAAATATGACCATCATATGCTAAGTTTGATAAACCAAAAAGCACCCAATCGCGAAAAGACAGTCAGGCCCAACTCTAACCACCAAAAATGCTATACACCAGAACTGACCAATTCAAAAAAGGAAAAAAACCTTAGAGAAGCACAGTGGCAAAAAAACCCTACTGACGACAATAAGATCAGTTGGAAGTCACTAGAAAAATCATATAAGAACTGTATTATTGAAGCCAAAAGGAACTATTTCAACAGTCAAATCGAAACATCAGCGAATTCAGCAAGTAAACTCTTCGATATACTGAAATCTATTGACAAACCCCAGGCCCTGATTCCAAATTTTAATTCCTCACAATCAGAATGTGATAACACTCAGACAGCTTTTGCTAATAAAATTACTAAAGCAAGAGAACGAATTGCATCTGCCCTTCAGACTATGCCACAACCTAACCCCTTAGTCGAATCATCGACGGACACGGGGATTGAGAAATTCCAATTTCAACAAATCTCTATTGACACCATGAAGAAAACACTGGTATCTATGAAACCGTCATCCTGTGTGGAAAATAAGCTTCCACCCAAAATTATTCTTGAACACCCTGACATATTCGCCCCTTTATTTACAAAAATTGTAAATTCATCCTTCCGAGACAAAACAGTGCCAGTCAATATTAAAAAAGTCACCATTACTCCACTGGTAAAGAAACCCAACTTAGACCTGCGCAACCCCAACAATTTGAGGCCCATTACCAACTGCAACTTCACCCTTAAGGTCATGGACAAAATCGCTACAGCTCAACTACAGGAATATGTAGATAAAAATGAGCTACTACATCCACAACAATCCGGATTTAGAGCAGTGCATAGCACAGAGACAGCAATGTTAGCTCTACAAACAAAAATGCTGGAAATTATGGATAAGGGCAAAACAGGATTACTAGTACTTTTAGACCTAAGTGCGGCGTTTGATCTGTTAGACCACCAGCTCTTACAACAAGCACTAGCCAAAACTGCAAACTGCTCTAAAGAAGCAATAAGCTGGCTCACCTCCTTCCTGGAGAATAGAATTTAACGCGTCCATTGGGGAGACAAATTCTCCATCGAACATAACATCTTGTGTGGAGTTCCCCAGGGAGCCAGCTTGTCACCTTTGCTCTTTAATATATACATACACCTCCTGTGTGAATTACTAGAACAACTTCAAGTATTTTTCACTAACTACACTGACGATACTCGGCTAGTCATGGAATTGAGCGGTGACTATGTTAAAGACAGTATTAAATTGAACACCCTCTACAAGAATATCGAAGAGTGGATGAACAATAACTGGATGTGCCTCAATAGCAACAAGACCGAGTTAATGGTATTTGGATCTACTCAGGCTTGCGCTAAACTGACATCCGACTACAAGGCATTTCAAATCAAGGAATCTTGCATTGAAGTAGTTGGTAAAGTGAAAACACTTGGCATGACGCTGGAAGCTACACTCAATGCAGAGGCTCAAGCCATGTATGTCAGCAAAAACTGCAACTACTACATTCGTCTCCTCAAAGCAATGAGACCCCTTCTCAATGAAAAATTGCGCCACTATTGCCAGAACCACCATTCTATCACGTTTGGACTATGGCAACGCTCTCCTTGCTGGTGCCAGCAAGCAAAGCTTACACAAGTACCAACTGATTCAAAATCAGGCGATAAGAGTCATCAAACTAAAATCAAGGAGAGATCACATCAGCGTAGCCAGACGCGACCTACATTGGTTGAAAATGGAAGACCGCGAACAATTCAAGTCCTTGTGCCTAACCGAAAATGCCTTTATGGAAAAGCACCTGCCTACCTTAAGACCAAACTTACACCCTACAACCCTACCAGAACATTAAGATCTGAAGCCAAGGGACTGATAACAACTTTAAAATTAAAAAAAGAACTAGGTCTAGGAAGAGCTTTCCCCACTCGTGCGGCAGCATTCTGGAACAAACTTCCGACTAGCCTTAGACTGGAATCAAATCTATTTTCCTTCCGTAAAAAACTTAAAACCTTGCTTTTTAAGTAATTCGAGATAATGCTTTACGACCTCTGATGGACAACCCCTATATGTAATGAATCGTCCTGTATATTGTTTGTCTTCACTATTTGTCTATGTCTTCATGTAAGTGCCCCGATGCTTGCGAGCATTTCGGCGCTCTACAAATAAATAAATAAATAAATAAATAGTGGCATCGCATTAGGCACTTTCAATATTTTACACCTGATTTTTGCTTCAATGAGGTCTAGAACCTTAAAGATAGTGTTGTCTACCAAATGCAAGCCATAGATTAGTTTTGGGACTATCTTACCTTTGTAAAACATAAGAGCTGATTTGATAGAAAAACGCTCATACTTCCTATCAATTTTCAGTACCCGGTTATTCAGGAACATCTCTTTGTTTAAAAGACTCTCTCTAATGATCACGCACCCTGACCGAGCACTGATCTGGATACTTATATAAACCAGAGTCCACCGTTCCAATCGCCCGATTCTCCAAGAACTAGACCCTACCTTTCGTTTTTTTCCCTGAGAATCTTGGTCTTACTAGGATTCACCACAAGGCCATTATCTTTGGCAAACAAGGAAAACTTAGATAATAGATGTTGTAGACCAGTCCAGGAGTTATCAAATAACAAAAAGGAATCCTACATAAGCCAACCATTAAACGCTCAACAAGCCTATACTAGGTGTGATCACACCAACCCAGCCAGGTGATTTACCACATCAGAGACTTAAAGATTGAACATGCATCGTGCCAAATTACATCCTTGTCTCAAGCCCGTAAAGGTTTTAATACATTCTGACAAGTCACCACCCTTGTTCAATCTTACAAAAATACCAGAATCCTCATAGAGACCCACCATAGACGTTGACTTGGGTAAACCCAAGACAGATTTCCACACGTAGCCCTCCAGTTTTTGCCATAACGGTTGGGGCACGTTGAGGTAGGCCTCCATACCATAAATGATCGCCGGCACCACCTTTGCGTTATAGAATTTTATTGCTGGCATGATGGAGAATTTGCCAAATTTTTTGTCGATCAATTTTATTTGAACCGTAAGCCTTTTCACTTTGTCCCATAGGAGGTCTTGCATTGTTTTTTCAACTGCTGATTCGTCTATGGATACCCCTAGGTAATTAAACTTTTCCACTACTTCTAGTTTGTGCTCATCAAGTCTCCATGTTGGTAGATTTCTTCGCTTCGTCGTCTTTTTTCCCATAACCAGCACTTTAGTTTTTGTTATATTGATTTCGAGATTATTAGATTTCATGTATCTAGCCAGATTTTCCAATTTTCTCTGTAGGCCGATGGGCGTCTGGTCGATGATAATGACATCATCTGCATATAACAACCTCGAAATACTTCTTTTGCCAATTTTGGGAGGGAAGCTTCTTATCGTTTTTTCCTCTTGTTGGTAATCTCCCAAGAAGGTTATAAACAAGGCCGGGGCTAACGGACAGCCTTGTTTAACGCCGCGCTGGACCATTATCTCGTCGCTCAGGGCGCCTTGTTTGCTTAGTTTCACTCTGATCTTTGTATCTTTGTGCAGTGCTATTATGGGTCCCGTAATAGATTTTGGGCATTTCCATTTCTCTAGTTTAGACCATAGCTTTTCCCGGTCGATTTTATCGAAGCCTTTCGATAGATCTACGAAGGCCAAATAGACGCAGGGAGCCCCTTCTCTCACTTTTGCTTTCAAAATTTGAAGTATTAGAATGTTAATGCTTGTACTTCCATTTTTTTGAAAACCAGTCTGGAAGATGTCAAAGCACGGCGCCTGCCTTGCCCAGGTTCTAAAGTGGGTTAGTAGCTGTGATGCGTATATAACCACGTTTCTGGGACCATTTTTGTTTGAGCACAGTGTGTGAAAATTTTGCTTATAATCGCTGTCCAGGCTTTAGGTGCTTGCTTCAGCTCGACGTTAGTCAGCCCATCTGGTCCTGGGGCCCTTGATGTTTTCAAGTTGATTATGATTTTTTCGATTTCTTCGGGATCTGCTACGTCTACCCATGGTATTATGTGATTAATTTTTTGGGGTGGTTCTCGCGTCTCTGGTAGTTGTAATTGAGTCGTTAGATATGTTTTCCATCTTTTTTCCTCGACCGCGTTCGTTGAATCTGTTTCTTTTGCAGGGTTAGATGTTTTGATTATTGACCAAAAGTCACTTGATTTCTTTGATTTCTTTGAACTGAGACATCTTAGCATATTTTCTGCATCTTGCTGGTAGAGTTGTAACCTATGATGTTTTACCCACTGTTTATAGTTCTTCATCTCCCTCTTCCATTTTTCCCAATCTTCTTTGGAGTCTGTTTTTAAAAATATGGAACGCTTCACGAATTTGCGTGTCATCCTTGCGCAGGGGCCAGGCTAATCTTCTCTGTATCATTCCAATTTTAGTATATGTGCTGCCGAAGCGAGTTTTTTTCCCTGAGAATCTTGGTCTTACTAGGATTCACCACAAGGCCATTATCTTTGAACATGCATCGTGCCAAATTACATCCTTGTGTCAAGCCCGTAAAGGTTTTAATACATTCTGACAAGTCACCACCCTTGTTCAATCTTACAAAAATACCAGAATCCTCATAGAGACCCATCAAGAGTCTCAACAGACCAAACCAACCGATTGCCCCCATTTAGCAAGTTTACTCTACAATCTGCTCCTAGATATCTTGTCAAAGGCCATGGAGAGGACAATGGATGCCAAATAGGTGCACCCATTCACCTTATTCAATGCCGAAACCTGCAGGGCCTTCACCATCAAACCATTTAGGTTTGTGGAGTGTCCTTTGCGGAAACCCGTCTGAAAGGGGCTCAGTCATCCAGTTACCTGCACCCATTCTTCTACGTGAGCTAAAAGTACAGATGAAAACATTCTACAATCTCCATCGATTAATGAAATGGGTCGGTAATTTTTTGGATGGGACCTTGAGCCTCTCTCTTAAGAATAGTAACAACATTAGCCATACACCATGACACAGTAAGAATACCTAAGTCCATTATACTTCCCAACAATATATAGAGAACACTAGACCAGTTTACTAGGTCTAGTTTCAAGGTGTAATTCGTAAGCCCATTAGACCCCGGGGCATGCAACTTCTTACATCTCTTTATTAGGTCCCCAATGTCCTCACACTCAACCTTCATTTCCCATATGGACTCAATATATATGGACTCAATATCAGCAAATATATATTTGCTAATGTCCGGATCAAGTTCCTTGTCAATTGGCCCAACTCCATAAATCTCACTAAAAAAATCCATCCATTGGGTTTCGAAAACTGCATTCAGTACATTGGCCTGTAGGGAAGGATCTAGATTATTAACTAATACCCAAAATGCTCTAGAGCCATGTTTAATTAAAGTGTGGAGCATACATTCCACATCCAACTTCACAATAGTTGCTTTTATGGATTTGCAGAAATGTTTATATATTTGTTTTAATTTCTTCAAATTGGGCCAAAGTTGATATTCCCCTTACTACCCACTTTGAAAGCCATAATTTCCCCATGCAGCTTCCTCTTCACTTCTGCCAAGATAGAGTTTTCCCCCTTACCTTGCAGGAGAATTTGCGATTCTGTTTTACATGATAAAGCAGTTCCCCCATGAAATCGTCGAAACACTGAGAATTAAATACCCACAACTTCCATTCTAGGGGGGTACCTCTAATGACACCATTCAGCTCTTCATTCAAAAGTGCAATATTCCGGTCAGACCACCGAATTGCATTCCCAGAACAAGTTACTTCACATTCTCCATACACGGACTTGACTGCGGTTTTATTCAAATATTAGATTCAGCAATAACAATTGCATGGTCACGCCAATTATTATGTTTGACTAAAAGACTTACATAGCAGCTACTTATCCGCAAAAATGTAATCCAAGCTTGAAAAGTGTTCCCCTCGTCTCCAAGTAGGCATATCATTATCATCCCCTACTGACATGGTGTAAAATAGGCTCAAACCCAGTGCCTCCATGGTTGACCACCACATCAAACCATTTTGAACTTTAGGCTCATTAGTTAAGCTTTCTCTAATAACATCCCATTTTCCATCCAGTTTTTCTGGAATGATACAACTTGAATTAATATTGCCACCCACAAGAATTCTTCCGTCAGGGTAAGAGTTAGTCCAAGTAATAGTACAATCAGATATAGCCTGAAGGAAATCTTGCAAATCAGCCACTCCTGATGCAAATATATATTTATGATCAACATATTCGTTAAACCATCGGGGGAAGTACATTTCGTAGCCATCACCCGAAAGGGAGATTGGGAATCAAAGATGCCCTCATTCCTGGAGTAAAGCCCACTGCTGTCAGCAGGCCCCCTGAGGCCTACCCCCATTACTGGGCCTTGCCAATTGTGTAAGCACCTGATAGCCATCCAAAACCGGAGTTTGCATGAGCCACGTCTCCTGAATCAAAATTACATTACCTAATCTCAGGATGTGCATTGCATCAATATTACTGAACACATTTTGGCTTCCTCTGGAGTTCCAGGAAACAACTCTCAAACCTAACTGGTCGCTGTTCCCATTTCTAACTTTCATGATGCTACTATTATTAGTATTATTATTATGTTATTTGTTCAGTGCAGACCTAGCTTCGAGAAGCAACGGAGCGCTTTACAGAGGTATACAACAATACAGATACAAAACAGAGCATTTTACAGAGGTATACAGCAGTACAGATGCATAACAGAGCGCTTTTCAGAGGTAACAACAGAACAGATATACACCGGGGAGGTTAGAATACAGGGGGCACAGAGGAGGGGTACATCTGTACAGAGTGGCAGGGGGGAGACGGGCGGGCAGTGCCTAGTGAGCCAGCAGGCATGGAGGGCGACACGATGGTCTAGGTGTTCAGGCGGAGAGGCTCCTTGAAGGGGTGGGTCTTGAGTTCTTTTGTGAATTGTAGGAGTGTGGAGGTGAGTCTGATGCTGATGGACTGGAGGTTTGATAGTCTTGGGGCATAGGCAGAGAAGGCTTGTTTTCTGATCCTTTCCTTTTTGCAGCAGTGGATTGTTATGCTGTCTGACGGAGATGCTGAGTTTCTCTGTACGGTAGCTAGGTGACTTGAGTGTGACTGCATAATAGATGATGCAGTAAGACATGATGGAAGGGATTTGTGCATGCAGTGGAAGCCAGTGAAGGTTGATGAGGGCCGAGGGTGATGTGGTTGTATATGCGTAACCCATTGATGAGTTGTGCGGCCGTGTGTAGGACACTTCTCAGGGGCACAAGAGAGGATGACGGGAGGCCTTCAAGGGGGGTTTTGCCCCCATGCAAGTGGGATATGACCAGTGCTTGAACGGTAGATCTGAAGCTGTCCGTAAGGAGGAAGGGCTTGTCTTTCTGCAGGAAGGAGAGCTGGTACCAAGCTGTCCACGCTTTCTTAGCTATGTTGTCTTGAAGGAGAGGTGCTTGTCGATATCGAACCCAAGGAACTTCTCAGGGTTCATGGTTTATAGCCAGGTCTGTGTGTCTTGGTGTTCTGTGTTGTTGGTGAGGAGTAGGAATTCGATCTTGGAGGGGTTGAGCTTCAAGTATGCACTGGACATCCAAGAATGGATCAGCGCGAGGCAGGTTTGGAACCTGTGGATGTCCTTGAGTCGATCTTGAGGCATATTGGTGGATGTGGATGTTGTGTGTGGTTACAAGGTCTCTCAGCGGCTCCATGTATAGATTGAAGATCACTGGGGAGAGGATGGAACCCTGCAGTACTCCACAGGTTACTGGTAGCATTGGTGATCTAGAGGAGTCCATGTGAACAAACTGCTGGCGGTTGGCGAGGTAGGACTTGAACCAGCGTAGGACAAGGTCACTGATCCCCATGCACCAATGTAGGGTGTCTGTGAGCGCCTTGTGGTCTACTGTGTCAGAATCGGATGAGAGGACAAGTAGAACCAAGAGGCAGGGGTGGTTGTTGTCAAGGATGTTGAGGGCATCGTCAAACACCTGTATGGCTGTCATCTCTATGCTGCATTTGGGTCTGAACCCCGACTGGTAGGTTTGGACGAGGTTGTTGGTGTTGATGTGTTGCTGCAGTTGCACATCTGTGGAGGGGGGCTGTGCAGGGGGTGGGTGGCGGAGCACTTACCTCATTCTCTGGCGGGGGAAGATGGCAGCCTCCAGCTGTGAGGCGGTTCGGAGCGAGAGGATTAACGTTTGGTAATTCCCCTGTTCCGACGAGCCGCCTCATTGGCTGAGAGTCTGCCCCCCCAATATGCATTAATTTAAACCATTAATTTTGTCTCATGGAGTTGTTGCTAAAGCCATAACTAGAAATGTGATCACATAGGACTTTCAGTGACCAAATAGATGTACCCCTTGAGCAAGCGGATGTATTCATTTGTGAGACCTTGCTGCTCCTTCATCGCCTCACTGTCCAGGTGATAGCACCCAATGCCCATTTTTAGAGCTGCTAAGGCCATACCTCTAAGAATGCAAGGCATAAATTAGTTTTCAAAATGGATTAGCAAAGTTTGCTAACTAAACATTTCTTGATTAACATACTGTTAATGACTCCAATGAAGCAATCCCACTAAGTCAGTGCCTGGTCTGGGATGCCCAAGGGAAGCCCTTATTTATATATTTTTATGTCCAGTTCGTGTACTCTGGATGACAACCCTTATATAACACCCCTCTCTTAGAATCCCCCTGACCCCACTGAGCCAAGAAGTAAGTTTGTTTTGCAAATTTAAAAGGTTTATTTGAGAATTAAACAATATATATATATATAGCGCACTTTTATAATAAATTAATAATTGATATCACACTTGTGAATATGAGCAGTAATCAGCAATAGGTAATCCTACAATAGCACAGTTCTGGAGACTTATGACTTGGAACAGGGGAATAAGGTATCAGAGAATGCTTTATGGTTTCAAGGAGATGCAAAGATGAATAAAAGGCAGTACAGAAATAAACTTGATATGATTTCAGCAAAAGATATTGTGATCACTTTTTCTTTGACAATTCACTCCCCCCCTATGCAATGTAAGGAGATGGAAGTAACACCCACAATTCTCAGGAATACACACAAATGCAATTCAAAGTTCCAGTTCCCCCCAGCGAGCTTAGAGGAAAACAGGTATGATTTTAAACGCAGGCAAAATCCTTTTAAATGTGGTGGCAATGAAGTGAAAAATATACTCAAATTTCTTTTAATTCCCTATAGGAGGTTCAGGGTGAGTGAGAGATACTTTAAATCAGTTCAGGCCAGCCCTATCAATGATTCAGGGATGGTTATCAAGTTGAAAACAGAATGCCGTGATGGAAGCAAAAGATAAATGTTTTCACACGTGGCTGGAATGAAGCAAAATGTCAAATCGTGGCAATTTAGTCGCGTGCGTCGAGCGCAATTACGGAGGCACTAATAAGGAGTAGCAATTCGATTTAGGGCTCGTTGGAAAGCTTATAATCTTAGCGGTAAGATGAAAGTTAAATTACGTTCCTAGGACAGACGGTTCCCGAGATACGGACGATTTTGTGAAGGTAGATTCTCGAAATGAAATTTTAAAGTTCAGAATGACAGATGACAGTTTTGCAGCTTTGAATCAAAAGAAGGGACACGATTTCTATGATGCAGTTCTCAATAGGTTAAAAAAGTTTGAATTAGATTAGTTTAAACTAAGAGATTGGTTTTGCACAGTTCTGGCTGAGTACTCACACTATATGTTGGACAGGAATGCGACTTCATCACGGATCGGGTCAGGATTGGCTGCGGTTCTCTCTGGGTACTGGCTCTCTGGTTCCGGATCTCTGGTTCTGGTCTGGTCTGCTCTCTGGTTCTGCTCACAGCGATCTGGGTCAGCTCTCAGCGATCTGGTCTGGGTCTGGTCTCTCTGGATAATTCTGTCTTCTGGGCCTGCTACCAGTTCTGGCAAAAGTTCTTAGCAAAGAATTCAAACAGCCCGCCCGGCTGTGAATAGTTTGGTTAGGTTTTGAGGCCTTCTAAGTTCTGGTCTCTGTCTAGCTGGAGTCAGTCTGGATCTCTGGATGTGAAGTCGCCTGTCAGCGTGCTCCGCAGAAAGTGAAAAATGAATCTCCTGCCTGTCCTGCACTGTCTCCTTTTATGTGTTTTGAAAGTGGGTGGGTCGGCTCATCTTCTATGCCCAACCCACTCAGGGTTCTGATAGGTTGAAGAATTTTCTGTGCTCTCACTGGAGAACAGAGTTGTGTGTCAGAGTGAGTCATGAGGTGTCATCTTAATGGCATACAGAAAGAACACTCCCCTTTGCTTTTACCTCAGGAAATCATTTTTCATAACTACACATATTTCCCAGATACACAGTTGTTTGACATTACATGTACATATTACAGATTACTTATGGTCCATGCTTGTTCAACTCTGATCTTCCTAAGAGCTTGCATTCAAAAATGACAACTTATTTTCGTTTTTGGTAGCTTTTTCAACATTGGTTTTTCATCAAATCTTTACACAGACCTGTACCCTCTTCCTGAGCATATTAATCTAAGTTATCGTGTCTCTAGCATACATACAGTGTCAGTAGTATTAATAATTAGCGGGGTTTTGCCTCAGAACATTGTACAGAGTTGAGTCTAGTCTTAAATTGTTGGTACATTTCTTAGATTAAGGATCTCCAAATTGTACATTTCTGTCATCTGGTTACAATCAGTTATCAGTGTTCTTATAAAACATATATTTGCCTTCAATTCACTTCAGTGTTTGGGTCCGCCCCCAGAAACCTGGGAGTCAAGGATCATATGTCTCTTCTTGCTGGCAGAGCTCTGTTTACAGTCCACACCCAAATTAACATACCCCATTCAATTGCAAGAGCCTATTGTATTGGGTTCAGCAGGCTGCAGGAAGTCCTCTCCCTCTCAATCACCAGGGCCACGTGATATCCTGCCTTCTTGTGTGTAGTTCTGAGGTGAAAAGGTTTCCCAGCCACTTGCAATGTTAATTGAATCAGCCTGTCTTCAGGGAACAGCAGGTGTTTAACATTTTCAATTAACCAAAAAGGATTTGAAGTTTCCAACTGTCTCAGGAGGCTGATTAGCTTCTGAAGTAGCAGTTCTCCTGTCAGAGTTTAGACCGCTAGCGCCGGCTTGTGGAAAATGCCGGTACTGCACCCATTTTTGGGATCTGTCTTGAATTAATGCATTTCAAAAAGGGGATTTTGCTTGATAGTATATAATCCTTGCTTAACATGGCATTGGTGTTTTTCCTCTGGCACCACATTTCACCCATGGCGCTTCTGACCCAGCACGCTCGCACTGGTGGGTGGCAGGTCAGGCGACCATTTTGGTGTGCGCAAAAACTGCACACTTTACCTGGATTCTGGCGCACATGTGGGCTTTTCCGCCATCTTGGATTTCCTAAACCCACAGCACCAAATGTTGTATCATAATGACTCAAACGTGGGTCAGGACACCCAACAATACCTACATATTTGATTTGCTATTTTGTACTAATATTATTAATGTGACCAGAAGTTATTTGTACCCAGACATTAAATGAGCAACAATACAGCATTTTTGTGTACTGCTGAAGTGAGACATTAGTGAGATGAGTGTCTGTAAAATTTAAAGATTAGCTGCATGAATGTGCACACATAAATTGATAGGATAAAAAGGCTCTGAAAACAACAGGTTTTCAGTGCAAGGCTCTGTGCAGCTGCTCCAGTCGGTGTTGCACAGGGTGGTGTCTGTATCTTGTATAATCCACATGCTTGATCCATAATTTACTCTGTAAGAAGTCAAATGTTTCATTAATCATAAAGTTTGCAATATTAAAGCAAAGTCATAGCCTGAGACTAAGTATGTAGTATGGTGTTGCAGCAGGCAGGGTAATTGTCAAATTCAGGTGGACATGGTGGCTCTTGCCTGTGATTTTCAATGGAGCGTTAAATACCACTTCCGGGGGAGGGCAGGGCCGCTAATAACCTCAACCTCAAGCCAGGTAGGCACAAGCACAGCGCTGTACACCCATGAAAGCGGTATCTATCACCAGTACTCAGAGCCAGCATCTGTGGTACTGATACTTGTTTTATGGCCTTTGATACTTTTGAGAGTGGAGGAGATTATTACTGTTGCACTCTCTCACCATTAGCCCATTTGAACTTGCAGTGACTCCTAAGGGCAAGAGAGGAATGCACGGCGAGATGTGCTTTTATTGAACAGGGACATTTAAATAGCAAGCTGTCCTACACAAGTGTCAGTTTAACTAGCAAATCAACAGAATTGCAAAGCAAATTGCTATGCAGCACTGCTTATTTTATGCTCTGGAATGTGTGTTGGTGTTATACTCGGCTAGCCCACATTGTCAGATTTTGTACTCCAACCCAGTTGATGGGGCTTCTCTTGGACATTGCGCAGGGGCACATAATTCCCCTGGATACATCACAGTTTGCATTACACTCTTTTGCAACACTAAAACCACTACAGTTAACACCTCTCTTGGAGCACATTGAATGGCAGCCTACTTAGGTACTTTTCAAACAGGAAAGCGAAATTAGTAGAGAATACATTGTTTGATTTTTGCCACATATTGTATTAAAGTATTATCATTTGAATGCCTTTAATTTAGTATGCACGAATAATGGATTTTTTTCAGAAGAACTGTGGGATTGCATGGGGTATTGACCCCTTTTGATTTGATGCTTTGTTTCACATTTGAATATATTTATTTTGGTATACATGTTTACACACTTTAACCATATTTAACAGCAGTGCATGGGAACCCATTATCCAGCCATTAAACAGTAAACACGAAGAGCTCCGCATTATTACTATTATTCACTGAACCAAACGCCAAGTCTTCAGCCCTTTGTGGGGATATTTTACCCCAGAGAATTGAAAATGACAGTTATACATCAACAGCTTCGCCCTATAATTTATAACAGGAGCCATATATTGGGCACATTGTGTAGGTTCTTTTCTTGCAGGAGGGGCGCCCCTCAGCACGCTGTGCAATGCATCTTCAAAATGGCCGGTTCTCACCAAACCTTGATATAGAACTCACAAGAAAGTCAGCCAGGGAACATAAGAATCCTGTAGATACATGACTGAAAAAATAAAGAAAGAAATACCTTTACCTCGCCTGCACTAGCTCCCCCTTAAAAACTATTTTTCCAAGTTTGACGGAGAACATAATTAAGATAAAAGAAGATGGCAAACGTGGGATTCCCAACATGGCACCCGCCATTAGACCATAAGGGGTGTTTGATGTTATTTGCCGACAGCATTAGGGTAACTCTCGCCCTTAGCCTTCGCAAGAAATTTTGATTTACACACGGACTACACCCCGTCCGACCCCCAACATACAAACACACGCACGCACGCACACGCACACACTTGCTTTGGCATTACACCAAACAAGAGCCAGTTGTAAAAGTATTTTTGACGCTGCGCAAAAAGAGAAATACAAAGTGCACGAACGAGGTGTCAGTGTGTAAGAGCTTTTCTTTTCTTGCAGAAGGCTTCTGTACATGATGCACGCGGCCACAGACCAGTCTCTAGCAACCGCGAGCCTCGCCCCACACTAAGGCCAGCGCCTCCTGTCATAAGTGGGGGAGGATACAGGGGCCGCCCAACAGTCGCTCCTATGAAGAACCTGAGGAAAGAAGCCATTACGTATCCCGACGAAGGAGGCTGCAAGCATGCTGACGAGGAAATGGTAGGTGCGCTACAACACGTGGCCATTTTGGAAAAGTCCCAGTCTTGCCCTCTGATGCTTTGACAGTGCCGGTGCCATAAACCTCCATGGACATAACCAGGCTTCATGTCCATTGCCTTCGCTGGCTCACTGGATGTGGACACGCCGTACTGGTACCAGTCTACCTAAAGCTTCGTTGCTTGCTCTGGTCCAAGTTCACCATGGCCTGCAAAGTCTTTCCTGTCTACATTACCAGTCTAACAGCACTGACCTTGAAGTGGGAGCCCTTTGCATCTAAGGTCCTAAAATATGAAGCAACCTTTCTGAGATTGTGCTGTGTGTGCCTGGGAATCGAGCCCTCAGACCAAGAAGCCCCTTTGCTAAAGAAGCCATGCCCTGCACCTCTGTATTTGCCTCTGTATGGCCATTTGCCTTCAGATAGGGACTTGCCTCACTTTCCAAGGTTTCCATCCTGATCTCAACTGAGACATGTGTGGGCTGTTTTAGTAAAATTGGCACTGAACGTCAATTACCACTTCTCTTGTCAGAAGAACCCATGCCGTAACAGTTCTGAGGTTTAGTGTGTTTGCAATGTAGCAAGCAAGGTTTTGCCAGCATATCTGCTAAGCTTGCTCAGTGGCTATATGGCGTACTTCCATTTTTAGTGCTCTTACCCTGGCCTTTTTCACCAGGAGTAGGAATTAAAATGCATTCGAAAACGACCCTGTAAATGTACCCACAATTTACTAATTTTGCCACCATTTGACCTTGGAGTGTACAGCAGAGGCGTAGCCAGGATTGTCTAACAATTGGGGCCTGAAGTTAATGTAGTTGGGCCCACCGCAATGGCATTAACATCTGTAAATGCCCACACAGCGCTGCAGTGTGGGCATTTGCAGAGTTTGGATGGGCCTTGCCTGCTCAGGCCCTACGCTGTCTAGGCCTCTGGCATACAGCAGACACTAGGAACTGTGCTTACCCGATCCACGAGTAATGTTAGTTTCTCTAATACACAGTGATGCTCATTGGGTAGGATCTGGGAAAACCACTTGAGCCCATGAATGTAAGTGATCTGATTTTGTTGCCGGGACAGGGATTCGAACTCGGGTCATGTGGATCAAAGGCAAGTGCCTTAGAAGCTTGAATATTACTGTTCGAATGCTACTCCATCTATCGCCCCCCTCATCCCCATCTCCTTCCCTCCCCTGCCTGGTGGGATTACACTGTTAATAATGTCAATTTCAAGCACTGTAATACTAGGTTTGCCTGCAAGTCATTTTGGGAGATACTACCATTTAGGAACAGATATACCCAGAATTGCACAATTTAGTTGAGCGGATATGTCAGGACGATAAACAGGTCTACTGGTTCCGCAGCCACCCACTTGGCAAGCCACCAGGTCACTTCCCCTGTTCAGATTCTGGCCATAAATCTTTCCATAGCTTTGGCTGAGTTCTATGAAAATGAATTGCGCCTCTGTACTCCCAGCTTGTCTGTTTACAATGCTATACATACCCACTGACTGCAGGCTTTCCAAAAACACCAAATTCCACCGAGGAACACACCATCCTTCACACGTGAAATTGAAGTCCCCAGATGGACTTGTGCTGCTTTAACAGTTTAACAGCAACAATGTGTCTTCTTTTTCGCAGGGTGTATTATGTCCCACTGGTTGCCAGCTGCAAACTCAGGTCTTGAAACAAGAGAAGAATGTGCGGAACTCCATCAAGGACCTGAAGGGAAACGTGGACAAACTTTCCCATTCCTCCGACATGATCTACAACTACGTGACTGTGCTGGAGAAGACCGTCAAGCAAAGGGAGAAGCTAGTAAAAGGTAGGCACAATTAGACCTCTTGACAAACCAGAATTTGGACAGATATTAGTGAATATTTAGGATATCTTTTTTACCACTGGGAAGCATCATCATGGTACTTTACCACCAAGTAAAATTCCATTGACAATAGAAATGTACCAATTTCCTACTATAACTTTCAAACCCATTCATCCAGACCCAATCCTTTGCATTACAAAGCAGAACGAATCTTTTGCACTATAAAGCTGAACCATTCATCCAGACTAATCATTTGCAATATAAAGCTGAATCATTCATCCAGACTAATCCTTTGCAATATAAAGCTGAACCGTTCATCCAGACAAATTCTTTGCAATATAAAGCTGCACCATTCATCCAGACTAATCCTTTGCAATATAAAGCAAAACCATTCATCCAGACTAATCCTTTCCATTATAAAGCTGAACCATTCATCCATATTAATCTTTTGCATTATAAAGGCGAACCATTCATCCAGACTAATCCTTTCCAATATAAAGCTGAACCATTCATCCAGAGTAATCCTTTTCGAGATAAAGCTGTACCATGGTGGTACAAAAGTGGACCCTTGTTACAATTAGGTTCTCGGCTAAACAACTCACTCCTTTTGCCCAGGGTCAATTAGGAAGGGGCTTGGGTATTGGCAGTGTGTTAAATAATCAAAGAAACAATACAACGCACCAATGCTTGGCTAGCTTTCCTCAGAATGTTAACCAGCAAGCCTACCCTCACAGGCCCTTTCTCGTACTATCTGCAAGTAGGGAGTACCCTGCTTTCTCAGGCCTTGACTTGTACTGTTCTGTTCAGCAGGCATTAAAGCAAATTTTCTGGCCCACTGATATACTCCAGAGACCAGGACACAGGATCTGCAGGCCCTTATCTGTACTGTTCTCTTGAACCCAGGAAAGCTAGCTTTCTTGTGCCTATGTCTGAGCAGTTCCTTTCAACAACTGTAGACTGAGCTTTAGCGCTTTTCCTCTAAGCAATGGCACAACCTGGATTCCTTGAGCTGTTCCCTTACTGTTCACTCTGTCCCGCCATAGTTGTACTCAACAAGGGTGGATTCTGCTTTCAAAGGCCTGTTATGTTACATTAATCTTTAACAAAGTTGGACTCAGGATTTCTACCAAGCATTTTTGTCATTCTTCTTAATAGGAACAAAAAACTTGTATGGTTGGTTTACTTTCAGTATTCTCTTCTCCATTGATTTGTGTTACTACTACCAGGTTCCTTGACAGATTTTCTGTTCATTTGATTCTTTTGCTCAAACATCCTGCCATTTTTTCCAAACAATCCTTATTTTGGGATTTTCCAGATAATGCCGATGTTGCTTCACAATACACCAGCGAGTTAGATCAGCAGTACCTTTTCATCCAGCAAAACGTGGACACCAACATCCCGTCCAGTATGAGAGTACTCCGTTCCATCCTGGAAAACCTGCGCGCCAAGATCCAGAAACTGGAGAGTGCGATAACGACACAAAAGGAATACTGCCATACACCCTGCACGTCGTCCTGCTACATCCCAGTGGTGTCAGGTAGAGGTGAGTTTTGTGTGCTGTGTGCTTCCAAGGAAATGCTTATTCAAAATTAACTGACATGCAGGCTTCACATACGATAACTCTGCATTCTCATAACCATGGTCTTGCGATTTTTCAAAGTGGATCATTTTGAAAATCTAAAGCCGATAATGTGGGAGATTGAACACTGCTTTAAGGAAAACTGATCACAGTGCTAAAATAATATAGCAATGGATGTATTACTTTCAGCCATCTTGAATGTTCATGTGATCTTTTGATCTTGTGTGAAGAACCCTGCTCTTCACCAGATCGAGAACAAATACATTGGGAAAGAGCTCCCAGAAAGGCCAGGAGCTTGTAGAATCTTCATCACTACAGCCAGCAGTAGCAACTTTTTATTTTTAATGGGGGCTCTGCCACCTACAGGTTATGTAAATTCTGTAAATAACAGGTGTTTATATCAGTCAATTTACAGGTGCTCACATTATTAACTCCAGGAGGATAAAGTTGTGAGGAGACCCTCTAGTGGTTTGAACCTGAGCTGTTCAGGGTGCACATGGAATTTGACAAGAAATGAAACAGTGCCTGAGCAATTTTATTGGCTTAAAATTCCAATAAAAAATTCCAGCGGGCAGGCCTCTGGCTGCATTGTACAGCCAGCTGGCAGGAAACCTATAAACTATTGTATTACCTGCCGGTGTGATACCAAATTATTTCATCAGCAAATTACTCCGCTAAGCCACAATGTTTGTCCGTGACTGAGGAAATGCTCTTTTGATTGGTTGATGCTGAAGGTTGATGCTGTGTCCGAGTTAATCCCCCATAGCAGTCTGTAAAGCCCTGTGCCTGTGTTGCGCCAGATTTTCAAGGTCCTCCAATAGTAAGAAACCATGGCTGCGATTAATGTACTGCAGGTGTGTGTACGCATCTGTGTGTATGTGTGTGTCTGGAATTAAGGGTCCCTTGGTAGCTTGTATTTCCTTCTCACCAGAGTCGTGCAGAGAGGCTAACCCCTTCACTGTTACTCAGGTGCATTAGCTGCCA
This sequence comes from Ambystoma mexicanum, assembly GCF_040938575.1. Classification (NCBI taxonomy): domain Eukaryota; kingdom Metazoa; phylum Chordata; class Amphibia; order Caudata; family Ambystomatidae; genus Ambystoma; species Ambystoma mexicanum. The sequence goes on from NC_090937.1 coordinate 776,234,038, forward strand.
TCTGATGAAAGATCTATATTGATGAAAGCCTCAAATGTGGAGTTATAGCTGCTATTGCTAATTGAGCCTGCTATGGGGCATGAGGACTTAAATGCAACCCCGCCCCCCCAGTTAGTGTGTAGTCTGATCAAGATGGACGACCGCGTGCTTTCAAATTGTGGTCACTAGGCACATCTAGGTTTAGAAGACTGGTATCTTTCAAGCCGAATGCATTGTTAAAGATTACTGTAGATACATTTGTTTTTCACACCATAGCGGCTAGTTTGATGGATTGATTTTATGAAGTTTTAAATGTAAGCAAAGTAATGCCGTTAGATTCTGTTAATGGTCTGAAATGTTTTTCATCTTCCGGTGTAACAGTAGTCAACTAAAAAATGTGGGCTCTTGGTAGGGCATTCTGCTGAACTTTGTAACAAAGGAATGAGTACACCCCGAGGTTTCGAGACAAGTCCGATCTATGAAAGTCTCGTCAAAACCGGTCCACCTCTGTTCCTCCACAACTATCAAGGACCACATCGACTCCTTGGCTCCTGCCCTTGCTGACTTCTGCAATCACTCCTTCGCCTCTGGAGTCTTCCAATCCCCTCTCAAGCATTCCCTTGTGCACCCTCTTCTTAAGAAACCCTCCTCTGACCCCTCTTGCCCTGCTAACTATCGCCCAATCTCTATTACTCGCTTCCTGGGCAAGCTCCTGGAGAAACTGGCCATCTCCCAGCTTAATCTCCATGCTGAATCTGTTGGTAGTCTTCATGACCATCAGTCTGGCTTCAGAGCAGCCAGAAGCACGGAAACTGCTCTCCTGAACATCCGTGAGGACCTGCTCTCGAATCTTGACTCTAACACTCCATGTGTTCTCATTTTGCTTCCTCTCTCTTCTGCCTTTGAAACCGTCAACCATACCATCCTGCTCAACCGTCTCTGTGATAACCTGGGTATCACTGGTCAGGCTCTGGCGTGGCTGTCCTCTTTCCTCTCTAATCGACCCTCCCAGGTCCAACTGGGGTCTTTCCTCTCTGACATCTTTTTCTCTACCTGTGGTGTCCCCCAGGGATCTAACCTCTCTCCTTGGCTGTTTAACCAGTATCTGGCACTCCTCGCCCCCCGCATCGCCGCTCTCTGCCCCTACTTTCAGTGCTATGCCGATGATACCCAGCTCATTTTCAGGCTACCCTCGGACTCCTCTTCTCCTTCCCTCATCTCTGACTGTCTATCTGCTATCCAGGAATGGTGTGCCGCCAACGACCTCTGCCTTAATGCCAGTAAGACTGAGATTCTACTCATCGGCACATCCACTCCCTCCTTCCCTGCAGCTCTCTGGCCGGCCTCTCTTGGCCCTCTTCCTGCTCCTACCTGTAATGCAAAAAACCTCTGGGTCTTCTTCGACTCCACACTCTCCTTCTCTCCTCACATATCTGACGTCGCTAAGAAGTCACACTACCAGCTCCACCTCCTCCGAGGTATCCTTCCTTTCCTCTCCTTCCCCCAGAAGCTCACTGTCTCTAGAGCCCTGGTTCTCTCTAAGCTGGACTACTGTAACAGCCTCTATCTAAATCTGCCCGCCTCTACTCTCCGACCTTTGCAACTCATCCAGAACAGCACTGCGAGACTTGTCCTTGGCCTCAAGCCCAGGGACCGTATCTCTCCAGGACTGAAATCACTACACTGGCTCCCAGTGACTGCGAGGATCAAGTTCAAAACCCTCTGCATTGTCCACAAGGCCTTCTGGGGCCTTGGGCCAAAATACCTTCAACTCTCTCTTCCTAAATATCTTCCTTCTCGAGCTCTTCGCTCATCCGCCTCCAACTCCCTCAGGATCAGCCGCTTCTCCAAACAACGAGTTGGGGGCAGATCTCTCTCCGCTGCAGGGGCCTCCCTCTGGAACAGACTTCCTGCCTCGCTGAAACTCGAGGAGAACCATCTCCGGTTCCGGAAGCACCTCAAAACCTTCCTCTTTGCCTCCGCCTTCTCTCCCCCTCCCCCCTGCTAAACCTACTGAAACTGCACTGAATCTGCAACTGGGCCACTTACCACTCTCGGTCCTTGGCCCAGCCACTCTCCCCTGAACTGCCTCCCTGGCAACCCCCTGCACCACGGGACTGTGTCTGTATCCCTACAGCCCCCCTTCCCAGCACTTTTCTGCACTTATCTTGCACCGCGGACTGTGTCTGTATCCCTACAGCCCCCCTTCCCAGCACTTTTCTGCACTTATCTCGCACTTGCCACTAGCTGGCCCTTGTTATTTATCCTGTATGCTCTTAACCCTGTACTGCACTCTCCCCTTTCCACCTCCCCTTTGCACTTTTCCCCTCCCCTCTACCCTTGCACTTGCGCGATCTGAATGACATCTGGCCTAGTAGGATCGTTCTCTGTCTCCCCTTGTTCCCCCCCACCTCGTCGCGCCTTGAAACACTTGTGCATAGGCGCGTTACAAATGCCATATCATATCATATCATATCATATCCTATTCCAGTGCAACATTTCCAAACATAATTAAAAAAACAAAGTGACAATAGGAAGTGCTGAGCACTATTAGACTGAACACGATTCCCGCCGTCTTCATGTGAGAGTAGCAGCTCCTTTTTAGGTATTGGCTGGTATATGTCACTTTAGCAACACCTCGCATAGCCAAAAACAAGTGTGACCTGGGAAAGATGGCCATCACAGATGGCTAAATACACATGTATCCGTCAGCCTTCTCCTCACCCTTTCTGCCCTCTTGCAATGGAGCCATTGCCAGTCACATCAGAACAGAACATGGGTAGCAACTGCCATTTTGGTGTTATTCAGATTTTGCAAGTGCAAAATATTAAAGATTTTTTGTTTGGCTTTAGTTCCTTTTCCATAGTCATTTTAAACTGATTTGTGGTAAACAAAAGGAGGGGTAAGTTAACTTTGGTGGTTCAATTAAATTGTGATGCTGCTAAAAGGGTTCCTAATTATTTTCTGGCATTTGTACCGGACACCCGATTGTCAAATAAAAACCAATATGTCAGCTACTGAATCCAGTAGAAACAATCATCAAATGGTTTCTACTGGATTCATTTATTGACCAACGGGTTTGTGAATATACGCCCTGAATTGCTGAGCACCTGGAGACCATGAAAATAGCAGCGGTACACAGTATAAATCAAACATAACAGAACATCAAGAACAGTCTGGTGGTGATTGTATGGTACACATTGAATTTTCATTGTTTATTAGATGAATACATATATGTATCTTAGACACTGCATATACCAAACCCAAAACGATTGCTTTTGCCAATGCTTGTTTATTATTCTGCCTGTTCCCTTCTTCTATGAATGTTAAGCCATTTTACAGACAGAAAATGACTACATGAAAACTTTGTCATGGCCCCATTTCCCTGTCCCCCCTCTGTTTTTTCCTAGGACCTATTGTCATATAATCAACGTGGGGTATGTGGATTTGCGATTAAACATAATGCAGAGTCATGTCCCATTTGTTACTTTAATATTGGTCTATTGTTTCTTGAATGTGAACATCTATGTTAAACAAGGTGTAGATGTTCCCCGAGTAGAAGCTGAAGTGTGTCTTCGCAAAGTAACCATTGTCACTGTTTTCTACAGAATGTGAAGACATCTACAGGAGAGGAGGTGTCACTTCTGAGATGTACATTATCCAACCCGATGACTTCTTCAAGCCCTACAAAGTGTACTGCGACATGACCTCACATAATGGAGGTAGGCTTAGGGCCAAGCCTCCAGATACAATTGAGAAATTAAAGTATTTTGTTCCCTCTGTTATGAAATTGTGAGTAATACAACTTTTAGAGGGTAAAACAGTAATTCTCAATCCTAATGGGCAAATATTTTAGGGTAATACCAGTATTTTTTAACTTTAAAATAGATGTCTTTTTGCGGTCTATACATCTTGGCACCTGGTAATTCACACTTATTAAAAGACGCCTGTTTACCTTAAAGTTCCTCTTAAGATCAGGAAGACATAATATTAGAACTCCTTCCCATGGCACTGCTCTGCCACTCGCACTGATAGGAATATATCCGTGGAGCTGGGTGTGGAAGCAGGGGCAAGCGCCAATGCGCCCATCGTTTCCTATTTTTTGTGGGGAATCATTTTTGTATTGGGAGGATTTGCTTGTTTGTAAGGAGTTCAAGTGACAAGTACACCACTTATCTATTGGGCTGAATAAGAAAGGTCCTCTAGGTTTCGATAATAACACTTCAGGAATTTTCACTGCAGGCGCCTGTGACTGAGTAACATATCTCGATTTCGATAGCCAATATTGTCTTGTAATGGCATTTGAACATATCGAAATTACCACGGAACAAATGTGTTTAGCATCATTTCATTTTTGCCCCTGTACAAATATAATACAAGACTGCACTACATTTTTGCAAATATTTGATCATCGAGGCCTTAGGGGGCCACCTCAGGTGTTGATGAATAGTTGAATTTAGTTCTCTGAGCCTTTATGACATACATTAGGTTTGTAAGGCACACCCCAGCGTGGTTACGTCGGCCTTCGCTGCTATTGAGGGGACATTATCACAAGATCTCTGATTATACCTTATAAGAAGGCGAGATGAGAATGCTCACATTGTTCCTAAAGCGTTGAAAACCTTTGTTGCAGGCTGGACCGTGATCCAGAATCGCCAAGATGGCAGCGTGGACTTTGGAAGAAAGTGGGATGGTTACAGGAATGGATTTGGAAACATTGCAGCTGACGGAGGAAAAGGCTTCTGCGACATGCCAGGTAAAGCAACGATTTTACTGGTATTGGGAGAGGATGCTACTCTAGACCAGGGGTGTCCAACTCCAGGCCTCGATGGCCGCAGTCCTGATGGATTTTCTGGATATCCCTTATTTACATTCCTTAGAAAGAAAAGGCATACATTTGGAATCATTGTAGGCAAATTTATCTCATGAATATAAATGAGGGGTATCCTAAAAATCCAACATGGAGTTGGACCACCCTGCTCTAGACCATGTCTTGTTTGTTATTGTGAAAGTGTTTGTATTTCCATGCTCTTCGTACTATCATGAAACTTACTCACTCAAAGAAATCATTAGAAAAAGAAGCGAGGCATGCCACTGGAGAGAATCACAAACCTATCCTCTGAGGGATAATGTGCTGAAATAGCCACATGCTCGCAACAGATGCTTGTATACGTATTTGCAGATAGCTTCTGGCCAGTCAGGAGCCCTGGAACGTGAATGGAATCCATCAGTAACTGTCTGTGTTCTCTGAGCCATCTGTGCACCTCCCCCGTGTGTCTGCCTGTTTTTCTTCAACCCCAGTGTGCCAAGCCCCTTTCCCTCTTCCCTCTTCCTCAAATCCCTCACCCTTCCCTTCCTAGTGCCCCTGGAATCCCATATTAGTGCTAAGTCCTTGCAGAGAACCTTGTTTCGCTAGGACCTACTTTGGCTCGGGCTGGCGGGCCGTTATTGGCCCTGGCCACCCTCGAACAGGGTAAGATTGCTACTACACATATCCCCTTTTCAATTTTCTGCTGGGAATATATTAGGATTCAAACTCCTACATTTAACTAAATGTGAGCATAAAATTCACCTGATGTTTCACACCATGACCATTCTACCAGTTTCAAGCTCTGCTCGTAGCACGGTTGTATGGAAAAACTTCAGTTTGTGTGGGAATAGTTCTCCTCTTAGTGGAATGAAATCACACAGAGTGACTGAAATATGTCAAAACAAATGGGCAGTGTTTTCGAAGGAGGTTGCCTCCCAGTTCCTTGTCTAATGACTGTGCTTCATTCACAGGTGAATTCTGGCTTGGTAATGACAAGATTAGCCAGCTCTCCAAAATTGGGCCCACTGAAATCTTGTTTGAGATGAAGGATTGGAGTGGCACCGCAGTCTACGCTCACTACACCGGGTTCACTGTCCAGAACGAAGCCAACAAGTACCAGCTCTCGGTGAGCGGCTACAAAGGCAATGCCGGAAATGCCCTCCTGGAAGGGGCCCCCCAGCTGCAAGGCGAGAACAGGACCATGACCATCCACAACGGCATGTTTTTCAGCACCTCGGACAGAGACAACGATGGCTGGTAGGTACCTCGGGCTCTTTCTTACTAGGCGTGGCATAATATCGCCTCGTTCATTACTCTACACATTGACAAAAGACTGATTTACTGGCCAGCAGCATACAACTATTTTTAATATACCAGCGTTAAGTGACTTATTTAATGACAACGTTTATGCCCACTGGTAGTAGTTATACAGACCGTGCATCACAAAAAGCATTACTTTATGGGCACACAATTCTGTTTACATTATCCACTGACTACAGTTGTCTTCATGTTTCATTGTCTTATGTAAGCATATTGCCACATCCTGCAAAGATTTGAAAACAATTGTACCATGAGATATTACACTTGCACACTCCCACTTTATGCTATACAATACTACACTCTACTCTTGTGTCATATTTTACAATGCAGTTTAGTATTTTGTACATGCACACACAAGCTCCCACAGAGATGAGGCATGCAAATGTCTTGGTGACGCGTTGATTCCAGTTTAAGCCCTCACTTTTAACTTCTTCATTTTTTTAGGCAACACGCTGACCCCGCCAAACAGTGCTCGCGGGAAGACGGAGGCGGCTGGTGGTACAATCGATGCCACGCAGCCAATCCGAATGGCAGATATTACTGGGGAGGCCAGTACAGCTATGACATGACCAAGCACGGCACAGATGACGGCGTCGTCTATATGCCCTGGAAAGGGTCTTGGTACTCAATGAAGGAGATGAGCATGAAGATCCGGCCCTACTTCCAGCAATCGGGGAAAGGAGGCTTCTCGAAGTAGACATCCCAAACCTTCACATTCTGATACAGTGGTGACCATTCAAAACACCCCTGAGACAAAGCGGCCTCTGTTAGACATGTAAACTCTTCATTAGATTGAGAGATGAGCTGTCTCCGTGTATGGACCTGTGATGTGAAATTGCCCACAACTCTGCCTGTATGTGTTCACAAACTTGGCATATTCATAAATAAAATCATGAGGCCTTGAAACACGAGCAATAACAACATGTGCTACCCGCGCGCCTTCCGTTCATTTGTATTGCTTCGTTTTGGGTAATTCAAATTTGCATTCAGGTGGGCAGTGTTATATTTTTTTGGAAACATGGCGCCTACCGTTTCAAAAATGAGATTGCAAGGAAACAATGAGCCCCTTTATTCTGTCAGGGAGTGCTTTGCTATTAGATTGCAACCCTACTGAGACAGGAAAGCATCCGTTTCAGTGCATACTAGAGAGGCTGCGAATCTGTATACGAGAGGAAAGTTGTCTGCCTGATTTTAATGGGATATTAGAAAAACAGAAAGAGGCGATAGATGGAAGGTTCTGAATTAACCCAAACCTCTGACATTGCTCTGGGCAACCCTCCAGACAGACCATCGTTCTACAGCCTGCCAAGCAAGCCATTACAAAAAAGGGAAAGACCACATAAGCTAGAGACTCCTACTCCCACCCCCCAGAACTTCACCAAAGACAAAGCCTGGTGCGATGCCTGCCCAGCCCATCTCATCAAGGACTGCACTGAAGCGCTTGCTCCCTTCCTGACAGCATTTGTTAATGCCTCCTTCCCAACAGGGAAAGTCCCCACCTCCCTCAAGGAAGCATGGGTCCGCCCCCTCTTAAAAAAACCAACTCTCGATCCCACCTCCCCCAACAACTATAGACCCATCACCACTGTCCCTTTCCTCCTCAAAATACTGGACAAAGCAGCCTATCTGCAGGTTCAGCACTTCATCGAAGAAAACAAACTCCTGGGACTCCGCCAATCTGGCTTCCGCCCTAGACATGGGACTGAAACCGCCCTACTTGACCTGAAAAACCAAATGGACGATGCCAGAGACATGGGCAAACCAGCTCTTCTCCTACTCCTTGACTTATCTGCAGCGTTCGATCTCGTAGATCATGACGTCCTTTGCCATCATCTCTCCTCCACTGCCAAGTTCTCCCCTGACGCCACAGCATGGATCACATCCTTCCTACAAGACAGAACCATGCAAGTATTCTCCGACCTAGCCTCTGCCTCACCCACTATCATACACTTTGGCGTGCCCCAAGGCTCATGCCTCTCCCCCACACTCTACAACATCTTCACACGACCCCTCTTCCTCATCCTCGACGCTATGGGTATATCCTACACTAACTACGCGGACGATACCCAGATCCTCCTTACCCTCACAGGCAACTACGACACTGACTCCATGACCCTTAACAACCTCTACAACACCATCCAAGCCTGGATGGCAGACAATGGACTATGCCTCAACTCTGACAAGACAGAACTCCTATTGGTAGGTTCCCCCGAAACGCTAAAAAAACTTGACTCCCAATTTAGTCACTTCACCATCGACACCATCAAAATACCTGTTTCAGACTCAGTCAAAACTCTTGGAGTCTATCTAGACTCTAACCTTTCCATGGACAGACAAGTCAACGCCATTGCCTCCTCAGCCGCATATCATGCTAAACTGATCAACGCAGTCAGGCCTTTCCTCTCCAAAGAGAACTGCACAAACATAGCCAGAGCCATCACCGGCTCCAGGCTAGACTACTGCAACATACTCTTCCTAGGAACCTCAAAAAGAAACTTGGAGAGGCTACAAGTCATCCAGAATAGTGCTCTCCGAGCAGCCCAAGGTATTGCCAAAAGGGACCACATCTCGGAAGCCAGAAAACTAGCCCACTGGCTCCCAATAAAGGAGAGAATAATTTTCAAAGCGCTCACACTGACACACAAATGCATCCATCTCACTGCCCCCGACTACCTCTCACAAAGAATCCACTCCGTCGCCTCTACAAGACCAACAAGATCACCCTACACCAACATGCTCTCTGTGCCACTAGTAAAAAGATCCAGAGCAGGTGGATCCAGCTTCCCTTATCTCGCACCCACTCACTGGAATGCCCTACCTCCCACCATCCGCAGTGAGCCCTCCCTCCTAGCCTTCCGCAAAGCATTGAAAACCACCCTCTTCTCATAAGGTCCCTCGCAGCAGCATGAATACCAACCATAGGACCCACTGCTTAAGTTGTATTGACCAACCGCATAAGCTGTAATGATAACCTTGCTTGTTACTATCTGTAATATGCCTCTTACTGATACCATGCCTGTAACTAAGCTCATGCAAGTAACAGCGCCTCAATGCCCCTGGGCTGCTTGCGCGGTATACAAATTTAAATAAATAAAAAAATAAATAAATATGTAAACCAGGCTTGGTCCCACCCCAAGAAGTCCAGTCTACCCCGAACTGTTAGGTTGCATCCCTTCTGCAGGAGACACAAGCATCTCCAGGCATGTGTTAGACTAATTGGGGATGATCAGTGAGGTGTATCTTGGGTCTCTAGGCCCAGCAGGCTCGGGACCTGTGTCTGGGCATACTGTCCCACTTGGGGTGACTTAAACAAAAGGAATGATGGCTGTAATTTTCTGAATTGCACCTCAATGATGATGCCCACTGAGGCTGAAACATGTCTGGTGTTACTTATGGTCGCGTGCAGAAGGGAGGTGACCAAACAGTTCAGGCTGGACTACCTCTTTTTGGGTTTGACCAAGCCCAAATTGCCTTTGGTCTTTCTCCTTTCTGTAATGGCTCTACAGGCTGAAGAATAATGGCCTGAAGGGTTGCCAGGAGCGACGCCAGACGTTAAAACTAATTCTAAAACTTCCAGCAATCACCTCTTATATTTTGATCCGTTTAATGGGATACCATAATGTTAATCATGAGTCCAAGATAACTATCCCAGGTTACCTCCAACTGCGTCTTCAGTGTGTAGCCATCGTGATGCTCCATTCTCTGAAATCAAACCACACTACAATAGCTTCATATTCTGACAGTTACAGTTTACATGGCATTCTTAATGGCGTTTCAGCTTACATTTCCACAGGTTGAGAACTGCCTTTCTGCTATCCAATTGATATAAAATATGGGCAGATACATTCTGGGTGGAAGGATAGTCGAATTGACTACAGTTATACAGGCTCTACAAAAGAGTCCACGTTTCTAGACCATTGTCCAACCCTGTTCATTGGTAACCATATGAGCAGTGAATGTGTGAAAAGTTAAACATTTTCAAAACTTTTCTGGATTTCATGTGCTGGTTCTTATTTTTTTTATTTTTTTTATTTTAGTATTACGCAGTTCAAAATATAGTCAACTTTTAATACTATTCACGGGTTATATTCATACACATCTTTAAAATCAATTTAAAAAATGAATAATCCTTAACATGTCCTCACTTATTTTCTGTAGTTTTGTCAAATAAACAATACAAGCTTCATAATTTCCAGACATAAAAGTTTCCCATATACCATTGTTGGCAGCTTGCACATGATAACCCCAGGGCAATAAATACTTCCTCCTTACAGCTTCCAAAGTGGGACAATCCAACAAAAGATGTTTAGCTGCCTCAATGGTCTTGTCATCACATAGTCGACACATTCTTGCCTCCCTCAAAATGGCAGTAAATACTCCTGTTATTTCATAGGTTTGAACACTGTTGATTTTAATTCTTTTTTTAAAAATATTTATGTTTGACCAAACAAGATGGTTCCTGAGAAAATGTTTGACATAAGAAGGGACACTGACATACCAAAGAATATGCATAATACACAACTCAGTATTCGATTTACCAGCCTGGTCCACCAAATTTTGCTCTCTGCTATATTCGTTTAATATCCTGCTAATCCTGTTCTTGAAGCCTAGATATGGTAGTGTTAATACAGTGTTGGAAGATCTGCGGATCCACAATTTAGCGTTATCAGCAAGTATGAAATGACACTCAATTTCATGTGGTCTCTCTTACTTCATCGTCTCTAAGACAACAGTGTAACGTTCCAGGTGTGGCATTCATAATTTTCCAATACATACGTAAACAGTTTTGGGCAATTTTAGCTGATATGTTCACGATATTATATTCCAACATGATGTACTCAGCTGGAATGCTATTGTTTAATCGCAGTAGTCTCCAGAGTATGCATCTATCGAGTCATTCAATTTAGGTATCATGTTTAGACCCAAAAGTGCAATCCCATAGAGTATGATGGGCAACACCTTGGTTAAATACAACTTAATGATGGTTCCAACAGTGTACCCTCCTGCTCTATAGGTTAATGACTTAATAGTCCGTGACCTGTGCCATCTTAAGTTGGACATTTTGTAGGTGTAATTTTCCATCTAGTCTGGGGTCAACTATTACTCCCAGATATTTAAAGGAGCTTACCATCTCTATTGGCTCTCCACTTAACGTCCAGGCCAGCTTACTGCACCTTTTATTAGAGTAATGTTTGGGGATAAACACCATAATCTTTGTCTTAGTGATATTAATTTTCAGTGAGATGATCACCGCATATTTGTATTGTTGATCCAGCCTGCAACCCTTTAGAAGTTAAGTCCAGCATAGCCAGGCCATTGGCGTATGCAAGCCATTGTACACCTCTAGGGCCCAACTGAGGCAGAACAGAGATGGTGTTGTCAGTTCCATCACCCAAATCGGCCAAATATAAGTTGAACAGTATGGGTGCAAGTATGCAGCCCTGTTTTAGACCAGAGTAAGTGTCAATACACTTAGTCATTCCCCCAGAGTACTTCATTCTTACTCTAACTTTCGTATGCTCATGCAGTGCCTTGATCATAACAAGTAAGCCCCATTTAGACAGCTTCCCATCATCCATTTAGACAGCTTCCACAACAGCCTACTCCTGTCAACAGTGTTGAAGACTGCACTATAGTCCAGAAATGCTACATAGACTCACAGTTTTCGTATCAGCCATGCCTGTTCGGTAATAGTGATCAAAGACAGTCAATTATCAGCCGTGCTAGTGCCCCTCCTAAACCCTGTTTGATTAAACGTTATGATATTTGTTCCAAAATCCAATTGTTAAACTCTGCAAGTAATTTTTTGGCAAATATTTGTGCAGGGGCATGAAGCATTGCCAACAGTCGATGTGCTGGTGCTTCTCCAGGCAGACCCTTGTAGTGAGGTATCTTTGAGGCGTAAGACCTTCCCAAGAAAATCTACAGCAGCCTTCAATATTCAGATCAAATTGGTCTTTATCGCATCGGCCTCAAATTCATCAGCATAAAAAAAGCAAAATAAATGAAAAGCATGTAAATTGAAACACAACCCATGAAAACGAATCAACTAATAAAATCAATGAAGATTAAAATGTTCACATGGGTATACCATCTGCCCCAAAAATGCATCTAGAGGTTTAAACAGTCACCATGCCTGAAGAAATCTCCTGGACATAGGTTCGAGTTCATACCGGGTATCAGGATATTTGTATTTACCTATTTCAATTTATGTATTGAGCAAGACACGCACTTTGATCATAAATGCTGTACTTGAGGACAAAAGAAGTGAGGTGAATAATACATTCGCAGAGGGCTTTACAATAATTATTGGTGAAGAGCGAACAGAATGAGAACGTGGCGTGGTGTCACAGATGGCCTCAAGAGCATAACAACTCTCAAAGACAGTTCCAGGGTTTTCATTAAAAAGCTTGAGAAGGGTCTCACTAATGGCCGTCCCTCTCTCTCTCTCTCTCTCTCTCTCATCTCCCGTGGGCTGTTCCCTCCCTACCCCGGGCGTTCCTATATGCCAAGTCACTGGACATTGGTAACCCCCTACTATCTATTATCTGACGGCTGCCCATGATGGACTAAAGACAAATGCCTTATTTAGCTGTCTCCCTTTGGGATCTTCTTGTCACTGTTCCCTGTTACTGTGTTTCCATGCTACATCAAGGATGCACAATATGGTGCCTTTTATTCCAGCATCCAAACGAACTGATTGCGTCACAACGCTTTCAGCTCGCTTTGAGTCCAGTTTTCCTCGTATTCTCTTCTTTTGCCCTATGCCTGCTCCTTAACCTTTTCTACTTGTCTCCCTTGACTGTACTTTCTGCTCCACCGATCTGTCTCCTCATCCTCTGTTCCTCATCTTACTGTTGTCCTCTGTACCCATTTGAATCTGTTCTCCAAATTCTCCAACTGACCTTGTGTTGCTGTCTTCTGGCTTTACCTTGCCTCCTTCTTCGAATCCAGCACAGAATCTACGAGATAGCTTCAGCCGACATCAGAGCAGTGCGTTTTCTTTCCAAAGTGAGTTTGTCCTGATGGTTGGCCCCTGGGGCGGGTTTCTACTTGTACCCAGGGTTAGTCATTGGCACCAGGCTGGCCTCCTACAGGCACATCCTGCTCCTCTTCACACCTAGACACTGACAAGGAAGACAGGTACATGAAGCCATTTCCAATATCTAGCCTGACATAGATCCTGACAGTTTGTGACGCCAACCTTTACCAGACCCCGAGATGGATCAGATCCAAACCCTGATGGAAGCAGTTCAAAAACTCACCGCAGAAGTGCAGGAATTCTGCTTGGAGAATGCAACTCTAAAATAGGCTATATCCATCAGAGACAACCTGCCTTAAGAAATCCTTAGGGGTAACATTGCAAGACAAAAGTTAAATTAATACCCAAAATTGTTAAAAGAATTCTTCCTAGACCATTGTTCTATCAGTTTAATTTTTCACCCTTTCCATTCCTCTGTGACCGCTCTAAGGTGGGGTACATGGTTACCAATATAACTGGTAATGCCCTAGCCTGGATAACACCTTTGGTAACCATTAGAAACCTGGTCTTGGACAGCTACTCGGCTTTCATCACTGCCTTTAGAACGATGTTTGAACGACCAGAAACAGCATATACGGCTCAGGGGAACTAACTTGATTTTTCACAAGGGAACTCAGATACATTTTGTTATGTAACGCAATTCTAATAACTGGCAGAAAAAACAGAATGGCCTGAGGAGACCAGATTCACTTTGTTTAGGAGAGGGTTGTCCGAGAAGTTTAAAGATGAGCTTGTCTGAGTCCCCCATCCAGACACTTTTCTGGACCTGTTGACTGGGGTCCTGCAACTGGACTAATGTCTCAGAGAGCAGAAGATGGAAAGTAGAGGACACTGATCTCCCACAACGTTTCACAGACAGCCCCGCTTCCATCCAGAACTGATATGGACCAACCTGAACCAATGCAAATAGGTAAAGCCAGAGGTCCGCTTATTGAAGAAGAAATAAGAAGAGGATGATCTCAGGGCCTCTCTGTGTACTGTGAAGGCCAGAGTAATTTGTCAAGGAGTGCCCTGTAGCTCCAGGGCTCTCCTGTTTCTGAATGGGGCCCTGGCTTGGAATAAAAACGCTGGTCCTGCTCTACGAAGGAAAGACAAAGAAACTGATTCCACACTCTTGGTACCAAAAGTACAGCCCACTATACATTTAAGCAAGACATTCATTCTTCCGGCTTTGATAGAACGTGGAGCAGTGGTTCTATTCATGGACATACAATGAGCCACTCAGATCCATGTATGAAAGGAATTCAAGGAGAAAACTCAGACAGTCAAAGGGGTAGATGGACAACCATTGAGCTACGTTCCAGTAACTAAGCAAACTCGACCACTACTATGAGAGTAGGTGAACATGTTAAGACCTTGACATTTGATTTGATAAGGACGGTACATTTCCCTGTTATTCTAGGTGTGCCCTGAGTGAAGAAGCATAATCCCTTTGTAAACTGAAAAGCTGGTATCCTTTCCCTGGGATCTGATTATTGTACACAAAAATGCCTTCAGATAGTTACGGCACAAGAGCAGAATACACATGAAAGTGAGGGGAACTTGACAGTAGCTCTCATGCCATCCGTCCCACAAGAATATGTGGAGTACTCCGATGTTTTCATGGAACACCATGAAGCCTAGTTGCCATCACATACATCTGAGGACTGTGCTATTGATCTAGTGCCGGCACAACCATACCTTTCAGACAAATGTAAATCCTCTCTGAGCCAGAGAAAAAAGATGTGATAGCCAACATGGACAACAAATGAAGAATGGTCTCATCGCTCCATCTAAGGCCCTGCTGGTGCTTCCTTGTTCTTTGTCCCCAAAAAAGATACAGGTGAATTTTGACCCTGACGAGACTACAGGGGGTCTAAACAAGATCTCAGCCAAAGATAAATATCCTCTTCCCCTGATATCAGACATCTTAAGGTAGTTTGTGTTTGCATCATCTTTTCATAGCTGGCCTTCAAGGGGCATACCACCATGTCCGATAAAGAGCAGGTGAAAAGTGGAAGACCACCATCAGGACCCACTTTGGATTGTACGAGTATCGCATTATGCCCTTTGGTCTGGCTAATGCTCCAGTGGTCTTCCAGCACTTTGTGGACAAGGTATTCTCTGATATGCTCAACTGGTTAGTTATCATCTACTTGGACGATATCTATGTTTTTTCTATGTCCCTCTCGGAGCACATTGTTCATGTTAAAGAAGTCTTGCTGTGTTTATCTGAGAACCAACTAAAGGAAAAACTGGAGACGTGCTTGTCCAATGTGACCTCTGCTCCTTATCCAGGGTTTAAACTCTCCATCAATGGCATTGTGATGGACCGCCATAAGACCAAAGCTATCTTACAGTGGTAGACACTTAGCTCTATGCGCCAAGTACAACAGTTCCTCAGAATGGCAAACTGTCATGTCACGCGGGAGACTGGGGTCTGCCGCTCCCATTTCCTCCTGGCGAGTCTACCCGCGCGTTCGCGTCTGGGGACTCGCCGGGAGGGGAGCGACGGGTTACGGGGCCGGCGGCCTTCGGCGCATGCGCGGAGGCCCTCTCTCTCGGTTCCGCGCATGCGCCGTGGGGGCTTGCCTCCCAAGCCTCGTTATGGGTTCGCCGGCGCCCGGAAACGGAACGGTTTGCGTTCCAGGCCTCTCGGGCGCCGGCGGCCCATAAAAGAGGCCGCGAGTCAAAGCGGGTCGCGTCTCAACGCGGTTCGCTTTGCTCACCTCGTTGTTCCTGCCCTGCCCTTACCTGTGGCCTGTCCTGGGCCTGCCTGCATCCAGTCCTTACCTGTGGCCTGTCCTGGGCCTGCCTGCATCCAGTCCTTACCAGTGGCCTGTCCTGGGCCTGCCTGCATCCAGTCCTTACCTGTGGCCTGTCCTGGGCCTGCCTGCCTCCAGTCCTTACCTGTGGCCTGTTCTGGGCCTGCCTTACCTGTGGCCTGTCCTGGGCCTGCCTGCCTCCAGTCCTTACCTGTGGCCTGTCCTGGGCCTGCCTGCCTCCAGTCCTACCTGTGGCCTGTCCTGGGCCTGCCTGCCTCCAGTCCTTACCTGTGGCCTGCCCTGGGCCAGCCTGACTCCAGTCCTCACCTGGGTCCGGCCCTGGGCCAGCCAGCCTCCAGCTACTACCTGGGTTCTGCCCTGGGTCAGCCTTCCCTCAGCCCATTCCGGAGTTCTGTCCTGAGTCATCATTGTGTAGATGGGACTTATCCTACACTAGCCTGCATTCCCCTGTTCCATCTTGGGCATGTTCCTACAGTTCTCTATTTGGCCAGACAGCTAGCTCCAACTGACCTCACTCTTTCCTGTCTTGCCTGACTCCGAATCTCATCCTGTGTACCATTGGAACCATCTGCACCAGCCAAGCTCCTTTTGCCTACTGCGAATACCTTTTCTGCTACACTGGTCTATCTACCAACTGTCGCTGCACTGAGGTTCTTGGAAGATTCACGGTCTTGACAACAAGCTCCACCTGGACTATGGTTCCATCCATCTGAGCCTACAATCCTCTTGTCACGCTTACCTGGGAGAGTGCCTTCGGGACATTGGGGGTTGGTCCGTCATTCACCCAGTTCCTCTTTTGGGTGGTGGAGAGGCTGATTCCTCGTGCCGCTATTTCATCAGTTCCCGGACTCCAGACTGGCGACCTCTGCGAGACCAACCACCAAGACTACAGGTACGCGGTCCTCTCGGGCCAATCAGCTTGACACAAACATCTATAGAAAACGTATCTGTGACGTCTGTGACATCTCGACTAGTGGAATAAGGAGGCCAATGATGCCTTTCGGCAACTAAAGGAAGCCCTTAGACATGCCCTGCTTTTGTGTCAACCCCACATGGCAAAGCTATTTGTGCTTGAAGCCGACTCCTCAGACACTGCTGTTGGAGCAGTGCTATGCAGCTCAAGCAATACCAGCAAGAGCACCCAATATTCTATTTCTATGAGACCATAAATGCTAGCGAATGTACACCTTCTCTGCTGGAAATAGAACTGCTAAACCTGAAATTGGCCTTCTAGGAATGGCAGCATCCATTGGAATCTAGAACGGACCATGGGAACTTACAAACTCTCCAGAGGTTTGAATGCAGGAACAGTGGGCAAGCCAGGTGGGCCTATTTCTTTGTACAGTGAATTCTTCCTGACATATATTCTTTGCCACAATATCAGAGCTGTTGCTCTATCCAGAAAGGACAAGGACTCCATTAATGCCCACGAACTTCCGGAACTGCTCTTGGCAGGAAATACATTTGTCTTTTATAGCCAGCCTTTCTTCCAGCAGGTCCTGCAAACCACTAGGGAAGTCAGAGCCAGCAACAGATCTCTGAGAAAGTCTAGGCATTATAAGAACTCCAGGGATTCACCTTCAATTGCAAGATACTGTACATTCCTGCAGAATCCTTCGCAAACAGGCCTTGCGCTTTGTCATGACTATCCAGTGGCCAGTTACCACAGAAAAACAGCAACATGCATCATGGTTGCTAGATATTTCTGGTGGCCCTAGTGGAAGATATACATCATCTACTACATGCATTCATGCCTGGTATGCACCCAGAACAAGTATTCCACTCATCCTAGTCTGGGGAAATTGCTAACCCTTCCTGTACCATCAGGCCCATGGGAGACAATCACCACTAATTTTATAATTCAACTGCTACCATTTGAGAACCAGACAACCATAATGGTTACTGTGGACAGATTTACAAAGGTGATCCATTTTGATGCCTTCAGAAAGATACCTTCAGCATCTGAAATGTCTGAGGTAATTCTTGTGTGGAATCTTTCAACTTCATGGACTCCCCAAGGCAACAGTCACGGATCATGGTTCCCAATATACCTTCAAGTTTTGGAAGCACTTGTGTTCAACCCTACAAATAGAACACAATCTCTCTTCAGGATACTATGCCAATCCAACGGTTCCACAGAGCAGGTGATCCAGGTATTGAAAATACCTTTGTTGTTTTAGGCAAGCTGTAGATGATAACTGGTTTCGATTGTGGCCAATTACAGATTTTGCATACAATTCTGAGCACTCTGCCATTGGAGCAACTCTAGTCCATACCTTATATGGCTACCATAAGCTTCTTATGAGTGCTATGCTTGTGACCGCTGTACCTACAATAAATGAGATGATTACTGAAATCCAAGAAGGGAACACAAAGGTACCTACACATCTTATCGCATCTCAAGAAACCATGAAGAAGTACACAGATAACCACAGAGCACAGGACTCTTTCTTTCAGGTTGAAGATCTCCTGCTACCTGGAGTTGGTCATTCTACCAGGCTGGCCTCCAGGTATAGACAATTTTCTAGATCCTGACACTTCTAGGTGGATCCTACACAGAGATACCACAATATAACAATAGTCTTTACAATCGGAATAGGTGCCTTCCAATTTCACAGGCTCCACTTGTCTTTCCCTCTCATGCTCTCATAATCCTTGAGCTGTAGCTGAATCCTAGGGTAGTTTCACTGCTACCATAGGGGGAGCCCCTCCTCATGAGGCCAGGGAGGTGAGGCCGCTACCTGATTGACCCCCTGCCGGTGGTACTTAGCGGGAGTATCTTATGAGAAGGGAAACCCTATATGGGACCAGTGATGACCATCTTGGGTGAACGCAGTATGCCCCCTCCATTTCTGTCCCCTTGTTCCTCTTACCTCACTCAGTCCTCCGTGGTCCCCCCACACTCGCATATATTTGTGTAGAGATGAAGATCACATCCACATGGGCCATACTGAGATGAGGAAGATTGAAGATTACCCAGATGAAGTTCATACAACCACTTACACGAAGAAGAACAGTCGTGGAGGAATTAGCCTACCACGGAACCAACATACATGGTGCAGTCAACAGGAGCAACAGCCAAAGATAATAAAAAAGGAAGAAGGACTTGCCATATCCTCCATGGAGGAACCGAGAGCTGGCTGGAGGCCCAACGCAGAAACAGGAAACGCTGACCAAGGCTTGGCGAACACACGCACTGCTCCCCTTTATCCAGGCTGGGGAATCGGAGGTCCAGTAGAAACCGGGAGTCGGACCATGTGGTCAGACAGAGAAGCACATGCTGAGAGAGAGCTGTCCTGGCAAGGCTGTGGGGGCACGCTCAGACCGCTGGCAGAAGGAAGCAACTCTGCGAAGCGGCTTGAACAAGCCATTAACACCATAAGAGGTGCATGGGTTTCCGTAATGGGTGGTAGCTACAAAGGAGAGTGAAGGTGGGAGTTGGGGAAGGCTGAAGACCCCCATCTCCCTTGTACCAGTATTTGTAAAGAGCCAAGAGAGAGACATATGAGAAACAGTACATGGCAGCAGGAGTTTTGCTAGGTCTGGCAAAGATCTGGGGCTATGCTAATTTTGGGACTGTTGGGACTGGCTAGCCTTTTTGGTTGTAAGCTCTGAGCTTGTGCCCAAGGCTATAACCAAAAGACCCGGGCCTATAGCCCCCTCAGCACCCCCCCTAGAAACGCCTCGCCCAGGCAGGTTAGTGGAATGGGCCTGATTGCTACATACTATGAGCCAGAAAGATGGGTCTGGGACCCATACAAAGTTGCAGAAGCCCGACAAGAGCCAAATACAAGGGTCAGGGATCCATATCAGTTCAGAGAAGAATGCAACTAAGTGTCTGTGGCCCATAGCAAGTCAGGGAGGACCCAAGAAGCACAGAAACAGGGGCCTAGGACCCACACAAGAAAAGAAGGCGTTTGCTAAGAGATTAAAATGCATCGAGGACCCACTGCTAAAAGAAGGGACATTTTCTTGAACACTGACATCTACAGACAAGTCTGGCAGGATAGTGAACCACGCTTGTTGATACACTGTTGGAACTGAGAAAGACTAGGGGAAGGGAGAGATTCCTCATGATTCTTAGGAACTGTGTTTTGTGAAATAAGAAAGACTGTGAAAGAAAAGGGGAAGGAAGACATTCCCCATCAATCCTTTTTGTAACAGTTTTGAACAGCTGGAGAAGATTAGGGGGACAGAGACAAACCCCCCCTTATGGTGTGAACTGGAAATAGAGGCTACGGTAAGCTAGGTTTTTTTCTTTGCTTTTATCTAATGTGAGAAGCCTGAGGGGAATTCTCACTTCTAAACCCCCTGGATCCTCTTCTCAGGTGGCATGGGAAAAACCATAACCTTTGGATCCTTAGCTTGGAGGTGGAGAAGCGAGGGAGGATCACCTGGGTGGAGGGTCCTTGGAGATTGGGAGTGGGGTACCCTCAGGTGAGACATGGTATCTCCCTTTCCCTAGTAATGAACAGCCTAACCCTCCCCCAACCTTTTTGGGCTACTACAAGACTGCTCCCCTCATTTCCCGACCTTTGACATTCGAAAGTACAGGGACAAGGAAGAGGAGACTGAGAGTAATGAACACTATACTTTTATTTCAACACTTTGCTACTGGGACGAAGAAGATGCCTGCAGAGTGTGATGTGAACCATGAATGTCTCTTTGATTATGGGCAGGCAAACCTAAGGAAGGGTCAACACCTGCAACCTGTTAAGTGGTTGCAGGTGTATGAAATAAGGGTCAGAGGACAGACCAGATCGCAACAGGGAGGCCTGGCTGGGAGAGGCCAGCAGAGCTCCCCTTCGTGTGTGGAGGCAGCCGTGGTGGGACCGGAGCAGGAGCCAGGATGCCGACAGATATCCCACGGAATTTGTGGGGCCCAGGACGAGTGGGCTGTGCTCTGGCCACAGGTGTGGGAGCCTCCAGCACAGAGCATGAGCAGCAGGAGCTGCGGGCAAGTGAAGGAGAGAGAGGACGCCATCCACATCAGGAGGGGATCTCTCCAAGTGCCTAGTGCAGAGAAGAACGCCCGGCATGCGAGCAGGGCTTGCACCAGACTAAAGACCATATCCTTTGTCTTATTGGTGTTAATAACCAGGGAGTTGATGTCCGAAAAGGTTATCAAGCAAGCCAAAGAGGCCTTCAGGCCTGCCGGGGTGAGTTCCAAGAGCACTATATCATCTGCGTACCCCATCCATAATAATGGGGTGGTGCCCATCTTAGGTCCGATTGAGATGGGGGTTTTCTTTGATAGTCCCATATCCGCTAGGTACAAATTAAAAAGGAGTGGAGCCAGGTTGCATCCCTGCTTTAATCCCTGACAAGTGGGGATCCAGACTGACATCCTCCCAGTTTGGTATAGCCGAAATGTAACCTGTATGCCCTCATGGAGGGTAAAAATCATTGAGAGCAGGCTGGTGGGGATGTTCCAGTCCGACAATTTTTTCCATAGTCGGCCCCCATTCACCGAATCAAAAGCGGTGCTAAAGTCCACGAATGTCACATAGACTGGGCAGCCCCGGATGCCACATGCCTGTTATATGACTGATGTCAGTGCAAGGCAGTTGGTAGTAGGACTTAATCCCCTTTGAAAACCAGTCTGATTTAAGGGGATAAGATTTGCTCCTTCTGCACAATCCTATAGCTCGCCTAATAATAAGCGAGAAACCATCTTGGATGAGGCATCTAACATTGCAAGCAGGCGATAGTTACATGGATCCCCATGGCTGCCCTTCCTCCAAATCGTCATGATGATGCTATCATGCCATGATGCTGGAATCGTCTGGCATTCTTCAATCCAGCAGAATAGCCAGTCGAGCGCAGCAGCCCAGTGGTTAGCATCCTTTTTGATCAGCATGCTACAGATGCCATCTGGGCCCGGCGCTCTCAAAGAGTTACTGGCTGTGATCAGCTTCAAGATATCGGGGGCCATTATTGTAGAGCCATTTAGCCTGTCGAATGGTTGGCGCAAGTAAGGGGACCTCTCCATTTCTTGAGGTTTTAGTGAGCAAGGTAGTCCATACCGGCTCAGGGACGCCAATGATGTCACGAGACACCAGGCTATATCCCTCATCTGCCCTCCAAAATTGCAAAGCATCCCTTTTGTTCATGATTTTAAAGATGTAGAACACTCCAGACCAGGACTCTTTCTACTGGCCAGGGATGCAACGCACAATAAAAACGCTTTTAAGTTTATTAAATTCAGATTTTTGAGAAGGCAGCCAACCCGTCTCACATCCCCATTAACGTGCACCCCGTGTCGCAATGGACCATGAACCAGGCCGGTGTGTAATAATGAAATATTTCTTTATTTTTTATTTCGAATAAAAATCAAACACATTCAATATAGGGCAACAATCACAAGTGTGGTGATACTTACACAGGAAAATGATAGGATACACTTAGTTTAACCTTCTAACATCAGATACACAATGTACAAGTGAATGAAAGCAAGATTACTTTTTGGGTAGTGCTTTTAAATGGCACCACAGTTAGGCATTCTCCATGCAACACTCCCTCAAACCGCTGTAAACCAAGTTTTGTGTTGGTTGAGAGGAGTAGCAAGGCGTCAGGTATACTAGGCAAAAATCAGAATGAAAATCCAACCTACCACCCTTGAATGGGAGGCCAAAATCGTATTGAGCTCCCTTGAAAAATGAGCAAAATGGGACTCGGAATTACTGAATGGTGATTTTACTTGTGTGGTTGAACGGATAAGGCAAGAATGTGCATCACAAGCTACAAGGCAAGGCAAGGTAGTAAACAACGGGCATACAGTTTAGAATATTGACTTTGGGAGGAAAAATAGTGCAGCAGGAATCACATGTCGCAAAATTTCAATAGCTTAGTTTTCATGGGTGTAAAATAGGCGAACAACTTCAGAAATGAGCTAACCAGACATAATCGGTAATCGTTTTTTGTTGATGGGGTACAAAGTCACATAAGAGGTATGATACTAAAGCGAAAGGGTGACTCTTGATGCGGACAGTATGGGATTCTTTGTAGGAAAAGTGCATCGGATTTTTTAATGAAAGCAGTTACACAGGCAAAATCAGTTTTAGGAGAAAAATGACAGGTACTACTGAGACTATATTTTTTAGTGGCTAGATCATGAAAGAAGGACACTGCCTGCGAGAAGGTTAATTTGCAATGTTAACCCATTCACGCTGTTTGCCTCTTTATATGGGAATTAATTAATTTATTCCAAATAGTACTAAAGACTTATGCAACAGACTGAAATGATTTGGAAAGAATTTCGCTAACACCTGGAGATTAACACAGATTTTCCTAAGGACAGGATACACAGAGGATTCTAACAATTTAAGAATTTACCAGGGTATTTATAGGATTTCTATGGGATCGAACATAATACAAGGTAACACAGCAATGGATGCAGCTTTTTGGTTACTGGGGAAGGGTGATACTTACAAAAAGCACTTGAATGGGGTAGTTTGGACAGCCAGGTGGGCCGCTGGACAACGGGACAAGGATCTGGTCACTTGGGAAACAGCAGGGCTCTCCTTTAGGGACACAGCCAGGCAACCAGGGTCTGGTCACAGTGGACTGCTGGGTGCATCAGGTGGGCAAGGCAGGTCTGGTCACTGGATAATCCCAAAAGGGGTCAGCAGCCTTTCTCTCGTTTCCCCTGAATTATTGGGATTTTTGTAGGGTTTGGTTCTGGATGGTGGTACTGCCTGGATAGGAGGTACTGCATGGCTCTGGATCAGCTACCCCTGGGTTGGCACTGGAGTCTGGAATCTTGCAGGGTGAATGTGGAATGTCTGGATCTCTGGATGTTGATATGTGAATGTCCTGATTCTTGAATGTACTGACTCTCCCTCAGCTTCCTCCTTTTATAAACCGGATGACATCAGAGGATTTTTACTATGCAGGCAGAACTATGCTAGACTTACCTCTAAGAAGGGATAGGTCAGTTTATGGATGTTGCCGCCTCCCTGTAAGCAGTTGGACCCAGGGAAGTGACATCAGCTTTAGGTTGTGTATTTTATGATGTGCATTGTTATACCAGTTACTTTTGCCAAAATCAGTTATGACACAATTTTTACAAATGTTAGCTTCCTGAAACTCAGATAGGCAGATCACATATTTTACAAGGAATCTACCATTCCAAACCCCAAGTTTGTACAATTCTGTTTTATCCTACTGGCAATCTTTCACCATTTCTATGAAAAATATTCCCCTAAAAATCTACAAATGTATACACACAAGCTTATCAATGTCAGGCATATTTTCATTTAACTTTCATAACCGTGCCATGTATGCTTTTTCCAGAAATTTCTTTTACTGTCATTCACGTCCCCCACATGCTAGGAAGATCCACATTATCTTATTTTAATGGTGCAAAAATCACATTAAAAACCATCATAATTTTACATTACTGCATTTTCATATCACTGAAATAAATGTTTTAATGCAAAAAGTCTTTTGATTCTCATGGGCCGGCTTTGTTCTCAAAAGTGGGCAGTCTCCCCAACTCCCCAGCAAATGTCTTTCCTTTGTCAGCTTTGCCCAGAGGTTGCCATGGATTCTACTTTGAAGTCCTTAGTTTGAATACAGAGGATGTTCACACTTCTGAGGGAAACACATGGGTTGGAGTCCCCCTTTGTTCTTGAGAGCATCCCTGCCATGCAGTCTGAGGCACTCTGTAATTATCACACTTGGCAGTCCACAGAACTGGGTCCCTGCCCTGGCAATGGGAAATCAGGGGGAGGTGCGAGATTTGGCCTTTGAGGCAAACTGGTCTAACAGGAATGCCTGAGTCGGCTATGCTGTTGAAATTCTTTTTCTAAAGAAAATAAAATACAAAGAGTTAAATATACCTATAGTTTTTCAGCTTTTCTTCCCCCAATGTACAGTTGTGTTTCTGGGCATTTTACAGTATTCTTTCCCATTTAGCTTCAATCATGTCCTTTCATTTCTCTACAAGGCAAAGTAGCACGGTTTCATTTTATTTTGATCCATTTAATAAAATGTGGTTTCCCTGCATTTTGCTGTCTGAAAGCTTCCATCGCTCTAGTCAATTTCTGTACATAGGCATATGTTCAAGAAAAGGGTTATTTGAAACTGACATAAGCAAAGGGAGAGAGAGAGCTTCTTGTGAAGAGTTCTGTCTGTGTTACTTTGTTGCAAAAGTAAATGCTTGCCATACGGCCTGAAATGAATTTCTCTGCTCTTTCACAGATTTTACTGGACACCGCAATGCCTTTCAGGGGGGACTGGTGTTCATCCTGAATTTTGATAGGCATGGCTGTGTTTTACTGGAACCAAACTGTGTAATGTTGAAAATTGAAAATAGCACCAGTGCAAAGTCATTTTAAACACAGAACATTTTCTCTTTCAGTTGGAAGTTTTGAGCTGGCAGCATAGCAGCACTGAGCCAGACTGCCTTTGAATTCTTCTTTGGTGCACATGAAGAAAATAAATGCAGCCATTCTCTGGGTGTTCGATGTTCCATCTCACCCCACATGTGATCAGCAGGGCCAGCACAGCCATTATTTTTGGTAACTGCTAAAAACTCAGTTTTGATACAAGGGAATATGGGCTCAGCAGACCCAGTGCAGCTATTATTCTTGTAACTGCTGAAAATGCAGTTTGGTGATGCAGGGGAGTTCTGCTGGGCTGGTAAATGTACCCCACACTTTCAAGCGCCAACCCAACCAAAGTTTGCCTATAAGCACAATCTAGATGGTATCTGTGACCCTTCAGCCATTTTCGATATTTACTCTTTGCTCAGTTAGTGCAAGAAACAAGAGCGGCCTGATTGAGGGATGATCTTGAAAGTTCACGCAGGGTAGCCCGCAGCTGCTTTCTTTTATTCACAATGTACTCATCATACAAATGGAAATGCGTGGCTTGCGTTGTCTGACAAGCTCTAGAATTTTTCTTATGAAAGGTCACTGCAATGATCAATGCAACCATATCGCCAAATTCTTTAATAGCATTTCCAGGTGAATTTGGCAATTTATTAGCGGCTCATTCTTGACTATGCTCTACAAACACTCCCAGGGCAGCTTGCATATTAGTAGAAACCTTGTAGAGACACTGGTTATTCCAAATGATGCAGCTTTGTGCTGCATTAATGCCCAGTTCCCCATAAGGATTGGCAATGAGGGCAGGGGCGGTATATTCAAGCTAAGGACCAGAGTCAGATGATCACTCTCAAGCCTGTGTGTAACTGCAATATCAGCAATCAAAGTAGCTGAATTGACCAGAAAAGCATGGTCCAAAATGTTGCAAGACTTTTGCCCAACACTTGTGTAACTGCGGTGGGGAATCTGATGGAAATGAGCCATTGGTCATTGTAAATCCAGGAGGGTATAGTACACTGGCCCACTCGAGTCCCTGTTTGCAATATTTTGCAAGACAATCTCCCTCCTCTAACATAGGGGACGAGGTGTGCTCCTGTATCAATGACGCAGGCTCCTTAGGGATTTAAAAGTTAAAATCTCTGCATATAGTACACAGGAGGTGCCCTAATTGACTATCAATCAGTGCTTACACTTGCACTAAGACAGTTCCATGTACTCTGAGAAACCTGAACATGTGTCACCCGCTAGTCCTCAGAGATCTGACATCCATGTGGCCAGGACACGAACATCGCTATTGGATCAAGTTCCTGGGGGTGGACCAGTGGGGCAGGATCACCTGGATGGGGGGTCTTCGGGGAGTGGAAGTGGGAGACCAAAGGGTGAGGCGCGGTACCCCCTTCCCCTTAACCCCTGTTCCCCATCCTACCACATAGGATATTTAGAAGCTCTTCCCCCCTTTTCCGACACAAACACTTTCTTACATCGTGAAAGACAACAGACTAACGCCAGAGCCATTTACCTTACATGTCCCAATACGAGGATCAGGGAGAGTCAGGCAATTGATAATAACTAGGCACACCTGACAGCCCTTTCCCTTCCCCACACGGATAAAAGCCAGAGCACAAGAGCACACTACGAGCAAGGCCAAACGCACGAGGAAGCAGCTATTCCGGCAGTTCAAATGGAGAAGAAAGGTCGCGAGACCTGAGAGGACACAAGGAGAGAAGTGCCCTTGCCATTTTCAACCCAGACCATGAAGTCTCAGTGAAAAGAATCATGAGACCATGATTTACAGCTGGCATGTGGTGTGACAGATGTCAACGGTGCACGGGGGCCTCCCGCATTGATAACCCAGGTGGGGACGCACGATTGCTACCTGGGTACCGTCCTTGACTCCAGAGGCAAGACAACCAAACAGGTTCACCACAGCAGGTGAGTCGGAGAGAGCTGATAGCAAACCGGACTGTGTTGAGCCAGAGGTTGCAAACGGCAACATTATATGAACTTGTGAAGAAAGAATGTGGTGTGTTAAAGCTTGAAAGGAAGTCCACTGAAGGACCTGCTGCAGAGTGGTCAGGCGCCATGTGGGTGCTGTAAGGAACTCATGGTGGCAACAGTAAAGACAGACACAAGTGATCACAGTTCAAGGGTGTTTATTGAACAATGACTGAAGAGTGGAGAAACGCCTAACCTAAACCTAAATCTAAGATGGGAGCAAGCATCAAATGAAAATAAGGCAGTCCTATTGGCGTTGAGTCAAAGTAAAAGCGTGTATACCAAAGAATCTATTGCCAATCCTTATGCTAAATACAAAAGAGTTTGGGATAGGGTTTCAATAAAGAAAGAAGTGTTCTCAAATAAGAAGTCAGGATGTGATTGCCAGGGGTCTCTGTAAGAATCCGTCAGCACTTGGACACGTAATGTAGGTGAAGAATTCTTCAAGGCAATGTCTCTCTGTGAGTGAAGGTAAAACAACACCCAAAGAAAGCTATTAACTAGAAGAGGGACACCAGATGACACCTTCACGGAACTGCTACTGTGTACGAGGAATCCCAAATGCACAGGTGATAACAGAGCGTCTATCCTGTAGGGAACAAACGCATATATATCAGAGGAGCTTGTCCCAGATGTCAAAAAACACCCCAAAAAGGTCTATTAACTGACCTGTAGGGATAGACAGAATGTCTTTTGACCCGTGCGTCAGGGTACACAAATATTGCAGGAAGGGAGGTGTCCCCTGCAAGACAACAGACATGCAGATAAGGGAGATTATGTGATATCAGAGAACAAGGCAAGGAATACACAGAGCAATGAGATAGGCTTACTGTATAGAACAACGTGGCTTGACGATTTGTGGGAGGATGATCCGATGACAGTTCCTGGGGTGGTTTCCGGTGCTATCCCGACGGAACGAGGACGCCTAACTCCTGAGGTGGCCAGTCTCAAGTCCCAAAACAGCCACCGGACCCGATGGCACGCAGACGCCTATCTCGAGGTAGTCCAAGTGCTGTGTGGAACAGTACGTAGGAACTGGGGAATTGATGAGGAGAAGCAACGTAGCAGTAGGCAGAATCAATAGAATACATGGAAACAAAATCCAAGTTCAATATCCTGAGGGGCGGTACAACAAAAGGGCAAGGCAAAGGAGTCCGTTAAGCAAGTCTGAGTCCAGTATCCTGAATGAAACAATGCAGTACAAGGGATGAGGCAGAGGAGTCCGTATGGCAGTGCCTGAGGTTGTTACCTGGCAAGCAATGAGGCACAAAAGGGAGCAGCAGGAGAAGTCCAAGGAACGAAGTCTGAAGTCACAACCGATGAATAGACAGATCAAGATAAGGGCAAGGCAGGCAATCCAATAACAGGTAAAAGGTCAACTAGGAAGTCAGCAAAATGAAAAGGCACAGATTACAAAGAGCTCAATCAGAAGCGCTGTCTATTTGCCTTAACCGGCTTATGAACCCTGTGTCACGTGACACGGAACCACGTGTCACGTGACCAAGCATATGAACGGGTTGCCATCGTTTCCATATCAACCGCCACCTTCCCTGTGCTCGGGACCGTGCCGTTCCATGAAACCGGGATGCAAAGGGCAGAGCGCATTGCCAGATGGACTTGGGGCGAGACGGAGCAGGAACGCATGGTGTTCCTTTCATAAGTAAGTTTTGTTTTCCGGAATGCTTGACAGTACGGAAACCCTGCTTCCTGACAGTGTCCCTTTCCCACGTTTTCAGCACGGGACAAGGTGGGTCTCCTGAGCACAGCACACACTCAAGCTTTCCCCAGCACGAGCCGACAGTTCCACACCAGCTATCAGGTTCTACAAGTTTTAAGCCCTTTCCAATAAAAGTCTCTTGCCTTCAAGGCCTGATACTCTCAACAAACAAACACAAAGTTCTATTCCACGTATCGCTTTGGGTGAAGGCTTCACCCCTGGGTCTCCCTCTTCTGGGCACAGACTCTCACAGTCTTACTCGACTACTCAAACAGTTCCATTCTCAATGAACTACGGGTAGTTGTTTCTCACTCCTGGATCTCCCTCGGCCGGGCTCTGATCCCAAATGACAAGCGGAACAGTTCACTTCTCTTGGTCTCGCACTACTCCTTGCTTCATGAATCTTAATGTCTTTTTAAACCAATCTCCAGGGTTTTCCTTGTTAACCCTTTTTGATACACTGTTCATGTACTCGTTTCACCAGGCGAGATGCCTTTCCTTTCGTTTCACAATCATCTGTCGGTCAAAGACTTTCGACGGTACAGAAGATTTTGCAAGACCCCTGTATGACCACTTTGACCCTCCTTTCGCCTTCTTCCAAGGCCTTCTGGTTATCGTAGTTTTCTACATTCGGTAATCGCCCATAGTCCTTCAAGTGAACACCCACGTGGTGTTGGACTCCTCTGCAGCTGGTTTTCCCCTTCAAATAACAACAGTTATTTGTTTGTTCAAAGTTAAAGAAAAGACTCTTGCTACTCAACACAGTTCTGTTTCTTTATCGATACTCCTCTTCATCCTTTGAGTCAAGGTCTGTACCACGGAGACCAGCGTCTCTTCCTGGCTTGGTTATCAGTGGAGGATGGTCTTTCGTACCGTCCACACCCTTTGCAATACACGCTGGCTGTTGTTCACGGACTTGAGCTTCTTTCGGCAGGATTCAATGGGCTTTAGTAGAAAAAGGGAAAAGGGCAAGGTCGATTTTATCCTTGTCACTCTTTCACTCTCTGCCGTATTTCTCCTCCTCTTGAACTGCCGTGCTGAGTTAGCCCTTGCGTTGTGCGGTCTGCTTTGCTTTTTCTGTGCTCTTGTGCTCCACCTTTTATCCCTATGGGGAAGGGAAAGGGCCATCAGGTGTGTGTGATTCTGGTCAATTGCCTGCCTTTGAGGTATAGTGGAGAAGTGAGTGCACACCCAAATAGAGGAGATGTTTGAAAATATTATTTTGAAAACCACAAGGAGTGGTGTTGATACTTTTATGAGGTGCAGAGGAGGAAAAGAGGGTTTTGGCACAAAAACCCTATAGCAAATAAGAGCAAAGGAAGAGGACCCAAAGTTCGAGTCCTCCCGTCCCCTGCACACTCTTGGACTACGCAACAAAGGCGTAGATTCTTAAGAATATAGTTAGCAATATTCGTTCTTAAGCACTCTTTAGAGAATAGATTCTACAAAATTTATAATATCGAACAGAAGAACAATGGTTTCTACATTTTAGGTGTACAGGGATGAAGTGAACACCTATTTATTTATACATAAACAAATGTAGTAAAGACAGGAGAAATAGCATAACAACATTATAATGTCAACATAATCGAAAGTTGATGGAAATTCCACCCCTAATGGCTTCACGCGTTTCGAGGTGATACCCCTTCTTCAGAAGCCTCTGTGGATCTACTGTCTAATCAAAATACATTCAGGGAAAGAAATCAACAGAAAGTATACTTGTAAGTTCGTCAACCAAATAAACAACAAGTAGCATTACTTCATTTAAATTAAATATCTACATGTTATATGTTAAACAGTGCAAACATTCAATTTAGTTTGACCATAGAACTATCTGGCCATGTTTTTTAAAAAATTCAAAACACTGTCTAGTATAATCCCGTGCACCTCTCATGGTGATCCAACCAATTAGAGTATCATTAGTAATCTAAAAATGGAAGCTTTAATGATGGCTTCTAAATTTCAATTCAACAAATGAAATCTATTCGATTTCAAGGGCATATTCAACCAGTGTAGATTTACTGTTAAGCATGGTAAATACAAACTACACATAAAAGAAGGGTTTTTTTTACAAAGAGGATACTATACATAAAGGAAGTACTGACCTATTAAGGTTTAACGTTGTAGCAGAAAAGCCATCTATGGCGAAAAATAAGTCGAAGTGGACATGCTTGCAGTGCAGAAAAGTACTTCAATACTTCCGGTAATCTCTGTGGATAGCAATGTTAATGTATGGGTCACTGTGTGTGACTCAATATCTATTCACAAGTACAATAATGCGTTTGTTAGTAAAGGGTAATACCATCTCTCACCCATCAACAGGCAAAAAGATAAAGATCAGAAGCTTCGCCACCTGTATAACAGCAGGCGTCATATACGCTCTGAAATGCCCTTGTGGTAAATTATACATTGGACAGACTACAAGGTCTTTGAAAGAACGAATATCAGAGCACAAGTCCACCATTCGGTGCCAAAACCAGAAATCACCAGTAGCGAGACATTTTATGGAAGCAAAACATAACATCAGTCAATTAAGATTCCAGGTCGTTGAAGTTGTAAGCAAACCACAACGAGGTGGCAACTACACAAGACTATTGGCACAAAGAGAAAAATATTGGATATATTTTCTAGACACCAAATACCCAAGGGGTCTCAACGATTATACATCCTTGAACTGCTTCATTTAGATACTTTTTAATTTTTAGAAATTATTGAAATAACTAGACATTTGATAGATCAGCAGCATCTATCAAGTAAACATCTATCAAGTGACCAACTGTTTATTCTGAATCGGGGCCTATCATTCGTACCCACGAGTAACACATCTATGTTTGAAGAGCAAGTCTGTCTACACCGATTTATGAGAAAGATTAGATTAAAGATGTTTTTTGAAAATGAACCAGAACAAGATGATACTCCTGAAGACAATCTAGAACTACGACCCAAGAGCCTGTTCGATCCACCAATCCAAAATGGTCTCTTGGTCTTCCATCTCCACCATTGAGCTCACCCAGGAATCCCACACTGACCTATCTTTTATGTCCTCCTTTATCCTACAACTTCCCCCTAGATTGGTACTCCATTGGTACTCCATGCCAGATGGTTCCACTGGCCAATGAATGCTTTCTTTTCCCATGTTGGGTAGGTTACATGCATCAGAATACATAAAACGGGCCTTAATCCCTGCCCCTCTTTCAAACATGGGTCTGCAGACTTTCCTTTATGGCATCCCCCTCTTAACAGGATCAGGTCCCTGAACCTGCCAAAGTAGGCAGAGAGGACACTCGGAGCATGAACAGGCTTCAAGGTTGCAAGCTTTTGAGGATGAGGAGAGGAGATGGGGAAGGGATAGTAGGAAAAGGGCAGAGGCGGGGTGACAGAGCTTAAAGTTCAATAATTGGATCTTAGAAGTGTTGAGAAAGAGGCACTGAAGAGCCATCCAATGATGGCTAGCAGAGAACCCTTACATGGAAGGATGGTTTGGGAAGAAGAGCATCATTTATATGTCACTGGCAAAAATGTTGTGGGATACGGCAAAGGAAGAGATTAGTTTACTGAGAGAGATGTCACAATTGAGGAAAGAAAGACAACGCAAAAACATGTATTGGTTCATTATTACGTTGATTCAGTATTTACAGAATGGGATGGTACAATAATCACTCCAACTTGCGCTGCTGTTTCAGAGGGCTGGTGTGGTATGGGTGGAGTAGGAGGGGTGTGTGATGCCACTGAAGAACTCTATATCTTTCTTTGATGGGTTCTAGTGCTGTCCCTCTTTCTCTAATTTCAATATGGCGCTCCCTGTAACCCAGGTGTCCATAACCCCCAGGTTAGTGCTACTGAATGGTAATCCTACTGTCTAATATCCAGCTTTTTCGAGAGATGGTGCTATAACTGTCAGCTGTCTAATGCCTTAGGCACTTACTAGCTGTTTCTTCTCTATCCAGTTGTTAGTCATTTAATGGGATTGGCGATGGCGCCCTGCAATCCCCTGTTGGATTCGGTCTCCCTTCCCGCATGCTCACTCTCTCCTTGCCCTTCTCTTCACTTAACCCTTCTCCTTTCACCTCACTCCTCCCACAACATTTCTCTCTCTTCAGTGTTTTACTCCTCCCCGGTCTTGACTCCACCGTTTGATGTTACTCCTCCTTCCTCTACTCTACTACTCCCTCTTCGACAATACAACTCCCACCTCCAAACCACTATTGCCACTACCACACTACTACTCCTCCCTCCAAATCACTACTCCTCCTTCCAACTCCTCCTCCCTCCAAACCACTACTCAGACATCCTCCTTTAACTCAGTATCCTTCATGTAGCTAACACTCCCTGTACTAGTCTAGGTATACACTCGCCACACAACCACTCACACTTACATTGCAGTATACTTACACTCACTAAGCCAATACCTCATCTTCTACAGTAAATGCCTCCACACTCCACAGCGCCTTCCCTCCTCCTCATGGGCTCTTTGTCCACCACCTCCACCTCGTGTGACCTCCCCCGACCTCCCCCGAACAACACACTCCCTATTTCCTTTCACTCTTTTATATACTCCCTTTGTTTCTGCAATTGGCCTGTTTCCGCTAGGCAATCTTCCAGCTCTATCCCTGCACAGAAGGTTTGTATGTAGTGAAAGGTTATAAGTAGGGACCTAAGCTCTGCCCACTTTCTCTACACATGCATGCCACAGTGAATCAATGCCGGCCTGAGAAGTCTCATGTTTTCATTCATGTTAGGGGCTGGTGACAGAGCACCCCTTAAGTAAAGTTAAGTTCCCCTGAGGGTTAAGACCCCTACGTTTTAGTCCCTTGTTTAATGTGTGGGTTATAGGTTCCTAGATCGCCAGGCGATCAGTTTCAGCCAAAATAAACTTTGGGGGTCCCCGCCCCAAGCTCCCCCTTACCTATTGTGTAGTCCCTATACCCCACACCCCCCTAGCCCTTATATGCCCTTACCCACCCACACCCTATATTTTCTGATGAGGTTTTCAGCCAAAAATGTTCAGCAGAAAACGCTGTGATAAAAAGCCTGTCAATGTAATAACGTCTTACCTATTGTGTGTACTGCCAGCTGCAGTGAGTTGCTCTCTGTGTGGATGGGCATTGTGCCACTTTTTCGGCCTCTTCACAGATGTTACTTTGCCAATTCTCTTTCTGTTCACTGCCTTCTGGGCTCAGGCATTTTGACACCCATAGCAATGGCTGCAGGAGAGTTTACTCTGGAAATGTGGGTATAGTCTAGGATTTCCATCAATTTCATTAAAAGGCTACATAAGGTATAGAGCAATGCTCGCCTACTTCATCTTTCTTTGTTTAATAACTATGTCAAGCCTCCACACATACAGAAAAATGTCTCTTGACCTATTAATCCACAAGCTATTTAATTTCAGTTAACTCGGCAAATGTCAAACATATCAACCAACTATAGGAGATAGATTCAGAGTTGCGTAGGTGCTCATTTCCCGTATGGCTTATGTTAACTTCAATTCTAGTCTCCATCTATAATGCTGGGTCAGAGGGAAGGTACTCTCTTTGAAGAGGTGTGAAAGTGAGACCTTAGCAACCCGCAGTACAACAGTTCCAAACTAAAAGGATATGCGATCAAGTTTATATAAAGATATATATACTTTAATTAAACAAATCAATTCTAAGTATTAAAACCACTATAAGATATCTACCCTGTAAAAGAAGCAGAACACGTAGAGCACATGTGTATCGGCTGGGAGCAAAGGCCTAGCTACTATAATGACTCTCAAAAGTGTATGTTGTGACGAATTGATGTAATTCGTCCCTTCTCAACACGGGGATCTCCTTCCTGAGAGGCTAGGGAAGTGATCCAGCTCTGCAATACCCTCTCTAGGGGTAGACAAAAGTGGGACCCCCGGGAGAAACTCCAGAGGAACTCCCTGAAGAGAGTCACTTTATCTCCTACATGAAGTGTTCCACTGTCACAAATGCTTTTAACAACTGGGATGAAGAAACACTGAATAGATACCAGAATCATATAATCAAGAAAAATGCCCCTTTCAATATTAACCTCCGAGACACTGGGACGAGTAGGATAAATAACGGATACTCAACGTACAGCGACGTGAGAGTGTAGAGTCTGTAGCAGATGATCAGCCTGCAAGTTTGAAACTCAATGAAGAGGGAATGCTAGAGACTGAGAGAGGGAAGGATCGAAGTTAAAAACGCTGGAACACTAGTCCCAAGGTGCTAGCCAAACCTGAGAGACCCAGAAAGGGGAAACAAGAAGAGAGACGCTGGGACGCCAGTCCCTAGGCGCCAGCCAAATGGGAGAGACCCCGAGAGGGGAAGCAAGAAGAGAGACACTGGAACACCATTCTCAAGGTACCAGCTACATCTGAAAGACCCAGAGAGGGGAAAAAAGAAAGGAGGTGCTGTAACACCAGATCCAAGGAACCAGCAAATCACAGGCAATCCAGACGAGAACTGGAGAGAGAGAGAGAGACGGTCAGACGTCAAAGCCAAGGCATCAATAGAGTAAGAGGAAGCAACAGGGCAGGAGCCCAGGATCAGGTAGTGGCGAGACCAAAGGAATCCCCGGGAGGGGCTGTCGGTCCCTGCGATGTCACTGACACCACTGAGGAACTACAGACACAGAGTGTCTGACTACTCGTCAATGGCAAGTCTATTGCTAAGAGGAGAAGCTGTACGCCGAAGTGCCGGCTACACCAACTGGAGACCGGAGAAGAGATTGCAAAGCAACAAGGCTCCCAAAAGTGTTTTCCTCCAGCATAGAAGGTAACAGGGTTAACGAATATAAGAGGTTGCCAAGAAATAAGCAGTGCATTATGCAAGTAATCCATCTCAGTAGAAATCACGAAACAGAAATCCTCTTGAAGGAAAGTACTTTAAACTATGGGGAGAAAACAGGAAATCATAATATAAGAGAAAAGGAAATCATCCTGAGCAATCCATTGGGGATAACCATATCCCTTTGGAAACTGGGAGAAACACAAAGCCAGATATACAACGAGAAAAAAAGAAAATAAATAGGAATCAGTATGGTGAATTTGAATTTAGAGAAATCTGACAAGTGAAGTTAAACACGAGTTCAAAATATCAAAGTCACACAAACCTTAGTTGTTCAAGGCAAACTAGCTACATAAGAATCACAAATGAGTGTCGCGTGTCCTCTTGGGATCACTCCTGGCTTGTACGAGCTCTGCCCTTTGCCCTGAGCTGATCTTGGAGAAAGGACTCCGTAAGTACAAAATAAAGGACTCTTTCCTGTAACTGTATGAGCTGTGTTGTTATAGGCAAACTCTGCTATTGGCAGTAGGTCATACCAGTTGTTTTGTTCCTTGTTGATGAAACATCTGAGGTATTGTTCCAGTGTTGCATTGAGTCTCTTGTTCTGGCCATTGCTTTGTGGATGATAGCCTGAAGACAAAGCCCGGTGTATCCCTAAGATGTTACAGAGTGGACCAGAAGGTACAAATGAACTGTATATCTCTGTCAGAAATCACTGTGCCGGGTAAACCATGCAGTCTGACAATGTCTCAAAGGAAAATCAGATGCCATCTGGGGAGCTGTGGGAAGTCCTGATAAGAGTGTGAAATGAGCCAATTTGCTAAAAGAGTCTATTGTGACCATTATGGCTGTGTGCCCATGAAAAGGGGGTAGGTCAACAATAAAATCAGTTGAGATGTTGCGCTACGGTCTCATAGGGGGTGTATCTTGTTGTAAGAGTCCCAAAGGTTTGGCAGTGGTGTATTTATTAAGGCAGAGAAGAGCACCGTATAATGCCAAAGCATCCAGGACGAATTCCTCAGGAAAGTTTCTCTGCATCAGCAAGCAATTAAACTGTGGCACTCTCTTATGAAGGATAATTCACTATCATCTGATATGTCTTCCTTTGCTATTTGTGCTAATCCTGATGCTGATCTCCCTACATTCACCTTTAAGCAGAATACGGAAGGCAAAGCTTTTAAAAATGGTCAAAAGCTTGAACCAACGTCCTGTAATGGTGACATTTGTCCAGCCCGTATTATCACGGAGTCACTCGATCTCTTGATCCCATGGAATACTAAGATCACTAAGGCATCTTTTAAAGATTGTTATGTGCCTTTGTGTCTCAAGGAGTCCTGGATCAGCCCCCTCCAATAGAAAAATGGCTTGGACCCTGCAATAAATAGCAACTATCGCCCGATTACAAATGTTCCCTTTCACCAGATAATTTGGGCCATATTACCTATGTCCAGTTTCCAGAGATTATTGAAAATAACAACATACCTGGCACTCATCAATCAGGTTTTTGGGCCATGCACGGCACTGAAATTGCCCTTTGGATTAAAAATCCAACATTATTAGTATCATCGAGAAGGGGCGTCCTTCACTGCTTTTGCTTCTCAGGTTTAATCTCAGATATAGATCTTTCGATTTCGGATCCTCACCTGAGTCTTATGATGTAGCCCTTTTGGTCCGATCCTTCGTCTTCTTTTTTTTAGGGCCGTGAACTGTCTTCTTCTTGGTGAAGAGGTAGGGACGGTCTCCGGCGGAGGCCACTGTGCTTTATTTTGGAAAAAGCCAAGCAGGATGGACTCCCCGGAGACTACCCCAAACAGGGAAAAAGCATTGAGGAACAAAAATCCCTGAGAGGGACGGAAGGATCCTTCTGATGGAAAGTTGTTGTCTTCCAAAATACTCCTCAAAGATTCCTTAGTAGGGTATCCGTAGTGGAATCTGGAAAGAACTGGTAAGGATAAGGTGACAGACTCTATGATGGAATAGAGCCACAGCAGGCAAGGCTCCAGGGACGCCGGTAATGAAACAAGCTGATTAAAGCAGGGAATCAGAGTGGAACGAAAGGGTAAGCAAGAGGGCAAAAGTAAGGATAACAAGCAAGAGCAGGAACTTACGAGCAAGCATCTGATCCAAATGAGATGCAAGGGTTGCAACGAGAGGACGAGAGCTCCATCAGCGTAGAGGAGCGTGGCGGCGGATATCTTGGAATAAACTAGACCGCTCGATCTATGTGCGGAGAAACATGATGGAACTATGTCAGATCTCCCGCCAGCATCTCCAGACTCTCCAACGGTTAAACATGACAATGCTGCTTGATTTATCAGCAGTGTTCGACCTCATGGACCATGCTATTCATACAAACAGGTTACTCGAAAATGCATGATGCTCTAAGAGCACTGCTGATTGGATATCATTGTTTCTTGGCACTCATTGAGGGTGGCAGTCTACAACTACCAAGCGCCTCACAGCTGTATAATCTCTGGGGAACCCCAAGGATCCTGCTGTTCTCCTGTGATATTCAACAGTTACACCAGACCTTTATTTGATCTTTTGGATAGCTTTGGTGTGCAGTATACTAATTACTCTGATGGCACACAGATCCTTTTCGTGCTGTCAGGCAACTACACACAAGACTCAGAGGCCATGAATACTGTCTACACACCTTTTCAATGATGGATGGCCTTTAATTCTCTGGCCCTCAATGACAACAGGGCTGTTGATCGTTGATTGTTGCTCGGCCCTGGCTGCACACTTCACTGCAAAAAACCAAGACATCCTTCCTCTCTCTCCTCCACAGCACATCTTACACCAACACCTCTAGAGCGTCCCTTGGCCCCAACCCACTTCTCCTATTTTCTCTCACTCCGGTCACACCTGATGAGGTCACCAGACAATTCTGGTTTATGAAGGCTTCATCCAAACAGGTGGACCCCTGCCCCAACAAAACTATTAAGGACAACAATGACTCTCTCGCTCCAGCCTTGGCTGATCTTTGCCATCTCTCTTTTGCCACTAGAGTTTTCCCAACTTCTTTTAAGCACTCCCTTGTGCCCCCGCTACTTAAGAAACTCTCTGCGACCCTGCCATTCCTGCAAAATACCGCCCTATCTCTATCACCCCTTTCCTGGGCACACTCCTTGAGAAGCTAGCTATCTCTCGGCTCACCCTCCACACTGAATGCTGGTGGCTTCCACGACCATCAGTCTGGCTTTAGAGCATCCAGAGGCATGGAAAATGCTCTTCTGAACACCTGTAAAGACCTGCTCTCAAATCTCGACACTAACACTCCCTCTGTCCTCATTCTTCTTGACCTCTCCTCTGCCTTTGACAGGGTAATCCACAACACCCTGATTGCATGTCTGCAAAACACCCTGGGAATCACAGGGCAGGCTCTGGCGTAGTTAACCTCCTTCCTTTCCGACCACCTATCCCAGGTGGAGCTTGGGTCCTTTCTCTCTCCTATCATTCTTTCAACTTGTGGCGTTCCCCAGGGTTCTAACCTTTTCTCCTGGTTCTTCAATGTCTACATGGCTGCCCTTGCATGTGTCATTGCCACTTTCATCTCTAACTTCCAGTATTATGCGGATGACACACAACTCTCCTTCAGGCTACCCTCAGTCACTTCCTCTACCTCGCTCATATCTGACTTTCTGCCCGCAAATCAGTTATGGTGTGCTGCAAAGAACCTTTGCCTCCACGCCAGTAAGACTGAGATCATTCGCATTGGGATTCCTGCTCCCGCTTTCCCACTCTCACTCTGGCCGGCCTTCCTTGGCCCTGCGCCTGCACCCCCCTGCGTGGCAAAAAACCTTGGGGTCATCTTCGACTCCACTCTCTCCTTCTCCACTCACATTTCGAAACAATCCAACTACCAGCTACACCTCCTCAGAGGTACTCTTCCTTTTCTCACCTTCCTCCAGTGGTTCACTGTCTCCAGAGCCCTGGTTTACTCAAGGCTGGACTACTGCAACAGCTGCTTTCTCAACCTCCCTGCCTCTGCTCTGCACCCTCTGCAACTCATCCAGAACAGAACCACAAGACTTATCCTTGGCCTCAAGCCCAGTGATCGCATCTCTCCGGTGCTGAAATCCCTCCACTGGCTCCCCGTGGCTGCAAGGACCAATTTCAAGACCCTCTGCATTGTCCACAATGCTTTCGGGGGCCTGGGACCTACCTATCTGCAATGATGCCTACCTAAATACTGTCCTTTCTCAGCCCTCTGCTCATCTACCTCCAACCTTCTGCGAGTGAGTCGGTTCTCCAAGCAGAGATTTGAAGGGAGGCCTTTATCCTCTGCAGGGGCCTCCCTCTGGAACAGCCTCCCTGCTACACTCTGTCTTGAGCCTGATCTCCTTAAGTTCCAGAAACTCCTTAAGACATTCCTCTTCTCCTCTTGCTTCTCTCTCCCTCTACCCTCCTAACCTTTCTCTCCACTCTAGCCCTCTCTGCCTCCTTTTCCGCACAGCCTTCTGACTGGCCGCCCGATGTCCCTTAGAGTCACACAGGCCCCTGGCATTCTCGTCAGTCCTCTCACAATTGCCTCTGGGCCTGCACTTGCCTCATCGTTACTGCACTTGGTTAATGACCCTTGAGTGTGGCATCTCTCAGCACTTACCCCAGCTTCTGACTGACTGGGCACAGTTTCCCCCCCCATACACTTGTCCTCGCACCCACCCACCCCCTCTACCTCTCCTGCAGCGGTCCGCGCAATTGCTTAATCTGAACACACCATGCCCTGAAGATTGTCTATCTGTTTTTGTATTGTCTCCCCTCCTTGCATGGTGTCGTCTCAATGCAATTAGAAAAACTGCAGAATCGTCGTCAGACCTATTTTCTGTCATCTACACTAGGGCTCTGAACGACTGTTGTTTTTTCTCCTTGTTCCCTCCCTCCTTGAGCGCTTTGAAACACTTGCTTTGTGTATAGGCGCTTTACAAAAAAAACAAAAAACAATACCAATTGTTGATTCAGGTCCACGATTGAAAAGACGAGGCTCCGGTACCATCACTTTTCCATCTCAGTATAATTCCTGTAGCTAAACAGGTAAAGAAAGACCTTAGGAGTCTATCTGTACTCACAGTTGTCGATGAAATCCCATGTTTCCCACCTATGCTCATCATGCTCATATGTGTCAAAGTTGATTAATCAAATGAAGCCCTTCCTCTGCTTGGTAAATACATATTTTCTTGCCAATACCCTTATTAACTCAAGAGTCTCCTGGTAAGAACGTCTAGGGCCAATCTGCAGGCCCTCCAAACTGTCCAAAACGGGGCAGTGAAGGTGGTCTGCAGACTTGCTAAGCAGGACCATGAGACATCAGCCAGATGCTCCTTGCATAGGCTGCCGGTTGAATATAGGATCCCCCACAAATTCTCTCACTGACCTACAAAGGTTAATCTAGCAAGCCCCCCAAAATTTGCCACAAAGCTTTTGCACTCCAACAACGACAGGAAGCGAATGCCGCCACGCTTTAAGCTTGAACAATTTGGTGGCACCAGCTTTGATGTGTGTGCGCCAAGACCTGCAATACCCTGTTCATTGTTCTTTAGGAGCTTGCCCTCTCTGATCTCCTTTAAGAAAGCCATTAAAACACACTCTTTTAACATGGGGTTGGGCTAATTCTTTTGCTTCTAGTGCTCCTGCATTTCCTTGGATCTGTTTTCTTGTTTGTTCATCTGTCTCTTGTTCTCTGCATGCCCTGAGGCCTATGGACTTGTGGCACTATAGAAAAAATAGTTGTCCCGGCAACAAATGCACACTCTTCATGTGCGAGTGTCGTGGTGATTGTGGTGACTGATGCTTCATGTTGTGAGGAGAGTACGGGCCGTGAAGTGAAAATCGTGGAGGCTGACTTCACAACAGCTGATATTTATGAAGACATTCAGAACAGCCTCCAAGGACTCGAAATTGGGATTCTGGAAAGGTAATAGCGGAGCTGCGAGCCTGAGGTACGAGCCAGTCTGCAGCAGTCCACATCGTTGTGCAGAAGCTGCAGGAAGTGCCTATTTTTACCTTGTGACACCGCGCAGCGGTGAGCGGAGCTGCGAGCCTGAGGTACGAGCCAGTCTGCAGCATTCCGCTGCAGACGCGAAGCCGTAGCAGAATGGAGCCAGAGGTACGTCCTCTGAAAGCGCAGAAAAGTGCAAAAACCCTCCCGAAGGATTTCCAGCCAACCAAAACATTAAAGCCGGGGGGAAAAATGAGCCCGGGTAAAAGGAGGAAGAGTAAGTCTGACTTGGCACCAAGGCCGATTGCGACCCCCTCGTTCTTTGAACTGTTATCGCCAACCCCTAAAACCCCTAAAACCCCAGATCCAACTCATGTGCAAGTCCAACCACACGGACCTGCGAGTAAGAACGGAGCAGGAAACATTGACCTACCCGAACCACGAGAGCAAGAGGGAGATTCCTCCCCGCTGACGCCGTCCCAGCCAATCCCTATGAGCGGTTCTTTTACAGAGGATCGATCAGACGAGCAGCTCCAGTTGACGGCCTGGGAGGTCCGAGGGCCAGTAAGGCCGAGCACGCCCCCGCTGAGGGTGCAGGGCCACAGATCAAGTCCGGTGCCACAAATCGGAACACGGCTGGGCGCGTTTGGCGAGCGGAGCCCACCTGTCTCTGACCGGCAGTTGGGCAGCGGGAACGGTGAAAACCCGGACCTGGCACGTAAAATGGACCGAATTGAACGCCTCTCCCCGCATAAACTAGAAACTGATACTGAAGTCCGGCGGAGCGGCGCCAGAAATCCCACCCATGCCAACAGGGGTGCACGGGGGTAAAGGTGATAGAAGAGGGAGATAAATCAAAGGAACTCGCCGAAACAATCAAAATATCCCCTCACCGAACATCGACTGAGGGGGAGAAGAAAACCCCTGGTGTGGAAAGAGAAGTGGCGCCAAACCCGCTACTCCTGATAGAAAAGGGCGATTGTGTGCCAAAGGTGATCTGCATCCTAGCAATGCTCCATGACACAGATCGCAACAGCGAGAAACCCACGCAAGGTGTGGGCAAATCGTTTGCTAGGGACCCCAAGCCTTTGAGAGATCTCAATGAAAGAGTGATAGTAGCCGACCCCGATAAAGACACTGAATCAGACGAAGCGGGGCCGGAGAGCGACAACCAAACGGAAGAAGAG
Organism: Ambystoma mexicanum; assembly: GCF_040938575.1. NCBI lineage: Eukaryota > Metazoa > Chordata > Amphibia > Caudata > Ambystomatidae > Ambystoma > Ambystoma mexicanum. Next base: position 776,276,905 of record NC_090937.1, read on the forward strand.
CTTGAGGATTTGAACAAGGAAACGGACGGTGAGCAATTGAGGACTGGATCTGGGGCTAAAAGGAAAAAGAGAAACAAAACCAATACTCCGGCTAAAGCAAGGAGTCAAGGATTAAAAAAGACGGCGAACATGATATCGCTAAAGAATACCATACTGGGGGAACAAAAAGCAAGAAAAGGCATTAGAAAAGGCGGTCAAATGTCAAAAGGGCTGCCCAACCCCTTGCTATCATGCTCACTAAAGGCTTTTTTCACGCAGCAACACAAAAGAAAACAGAGCATTGAGACGGAAATATCAGACGCTGAAATGCTGGAAATAGCGATTGAAACACAGCCCGCTCAAAAACAGAGGAGAACCGAGTCACCGCCAGCAGTAAATGAGAAAAAGAGGCTGTGTGACGTCACCTCACAGGAAAAAGCTGGGATACCTACAAAGGATCCATATAAGGATACCGAAAAACCTAAGGTGTTTGAGAGCCCAGCATCCGGACAATTGAAACCCAACGGCCATCTTAGGACTAGGTTCGAGAGTCCCCAGGCTCAAAGTGCCCCCAACGGGGTTCCTTTAACCATAGTGGAGATAGTTGTTTTGGAGGACGACCAAGAGGAAGAGGGGGTCAAGGAGGTCCAATCTGATTGGGACCCTAATCGAACGGCGCAGGCACTGCAGCACAAAGAAGACCGTCTGGCCTGGACAAAGCCCCATCTGCCCACTGGGCAACCCATGGTTACGCCCCTGTCTAAAGGGGACCAGTTAAAACTGTATAAGGAAAACCCACATTCGAAAACTGAATCACAGAGAAGGGCCGTAAACATTGACAGAAATTCAAGATTCACAGGGGAATGCCTGGCACTGGATTCTTCAGCTACATTGAGAAGATCGGACAAAACCCAAGCCTCACCGAAAATGAGACGACTCAGTGAAATTGCGGTGGCGCTACAAAATGAATCGCCCAATAAGAAACCAGAAATGATCGCTATCATGTCAGCAATGACCATCGTGTTAGCACCTTTCTGTAAATTGTATGAAGCAATCAAAGAAAACGTACAAGACAATTCAGCAACTCTATCGAATATGATGGAGAAATTGGCCCAGATGGAGAGCCTTTTACCAGCAAATATTGTAAACGCGCCTATACAGAAAACACAGTGGGAAAGGAAAATCGAAGCTGTAGAGAAAAAGATCTCGAATATGGAAACCATGATCGGGACCCTATTAGCAAGATCAATAGGGCCGGAGGGACCTCAGACCGCTTCTAATCAGAAAACCGACTGGGAAAGAAAAATCGAAGCGTTGGAAAAAAAGATCGAAACCTTGGAAATTCTGAACAAAAAGACTCTTACAAAGATATCAGTCCGCGAAGAGTCAAGGGATGAGCTCGTAGAACGGACAAATGGAAAAAAAAAACCCTGTTGATATTGGCGCAAGAAAAAACAGAAGGGGCGAAATCGGCTAGAGGACAAAAGGCGCAGCCACCCACAACTGACCTGACGGAAAGGAATTCTAACCTCATGAAGATTACCTCATCACTGGTGAAATCTGACGTGAGGGGGTTCGGTCTGGGCGAACCTCAAGCTAATAATAATCGACAAAAGCCAAGGTCATGATCAGAGGAGACCGACCCCCCGAGATCCCTGATAACAGTAGATGAATTCTTAGGATGCACAGACCTAATGAACATCTCCACATACTCAGAGAAGGGCTTGAAGGAGTCAAGTCCCCCTAGCATAGAAGGCGGGGCAAAAAAGCGTGGTCCAGAACGGGTTGTAAATCAAACAGCCAAGTCCAAGATGGACAAGGAGGGGCCAATCCAGATGGATAGTAATGTAACAAATCCGACGGCCGTACAGAGAGCCTCGGTTCAATCGACTGTGTATAATGAGAAGATCTACAGTCACGCACCCAGATTAAGAAGAAGCCCGTCTAAACCCCGATATGCTCAAGAAAAAGACGACAATCGAAGAAGCCCACGAAAGTACCGGGCAGAAAAAAGCAAATTGGAAAACAAAAAAAAATGCAAACAAGGAGATACGAGTCTTCAAGCTTGAACAAAGGCAAGTAGACAAAAACGTCCTAATTTTAAACAGACCGACAATACTTCAAATAACGAATAGAATGAAAACTCTGAAAAAGATTAGAACGGAAGATCTTGTGCTGGTGGAACCCTATCATAGGGAAAAGAAGGCGAAAGTATTTCTCCATTTGAAATCAGTCGCCATCCGGCATATTGATGAGTCAGCCTATGAAGAATTTGACCAAATGGGTTTTCGCTTCACGGAGCAAAAAAGGAAGTTGAGTAGACAAGAGCTGGGTGAGGATAAGCTGGATAACCCTAAAACCCATTATCATTACATATCCAAAACAGAGGACCAATACCGCCAAAGCCGAGGGTACAAGCCCCGGGAGTGGCATGAAACGTCTAGACGATCACAGTATCAACGTAGGGGTGGCATAGAGACCACTGAACCGATGGAGAGAGGTGACCCAAATTCAACACCATATCGAGGCGCAAAGGACCAGTGTGGCTGGGCTCAGAACCCAACGAGAAACAACAGAGAAGACCAGATACAATCTGTCTCCTGCAGCAATCCAGAGCAAAAACAGCCAGACGACAGGATTAAGAACCATGTAACTCATCAGGAAAAAAGGGAAGATGAAAGACAATCTAAAGGGCCATGGAAGTGGCTAATGTCAAGCTGGAATAAAAATAATGGTAAATAGCAACGACCAGGGTTGGCTTGCCTCGAAGACAACACCTGCGAAAAAAGTAGCGAGCAACCCATAAAAGAAACCTGCATTCTGGGCTCATGGAACACGAGAGGCCATTCGCACCTGACGATACCTGGAGATGTTGATCTCGGCCTATACAACATCTTATGCCTACAAGAAACCTGGCTTGTTAACCAACCAACACTGGACGGTTTCTCAGTGGTGATCTCTCCGGCAGTAAAAGGCTTGCTTGGCAGACCGTCGTCAGGTCTTTTGACTGCTATAAAAACAGGAACGGGTCTGAGCGAACCACGAAACTGGAAACAGTCATATGAAATGCTGTCACGCTGACCTCTCAAATCCAGGGCAAGACTAAGATGGAAAACGGCTTTCAGAATCAGGTGGCCATTCTGAATTGGTATTGGAATCCACAGCAAATGTCAATAAAAACCTTTTGCGACAGCATGTCGGAAACAATTGACCAGCTATATGCGCAATTCGATAAAATCGAGCTCATCATCTGTGGCGACTTGAACGCAAAGTGCACGGAGGCCCAGGCAGGCCAACAACGCTCCAGCTCTCAACGGGGAGGTGTTGACTCCACCATAGAGAGAGGAAAGACCTGGAATGTAGCAATCAGCTCAAGAAGTATTCAGAATGTGGCCTCCTTGCTCCCCAATCAAAAGAATATACCAACGTGGGAACGTAACAGGTCGAAAGCCACGCTGGACTACATCTTTGTCTCTAATGGTCTCACTAAAGGTCTAACGGGTTTTAAGGTCCAAAAAACCATTCACAGTGACCACAACCTACTCTGCTGTACATGGCATACCATAAGTCCGAATTCAAGAACGTATGATTGGACGATTGAGACAAATGCACAACAGACTCGACTACGGCTAACCGAACAAGATATTGGGAAAATCAAACGAACCTGGGAGAAGAGAGCCACCGATCATGCCCGGAGGGACAGGAAAGAAAGACCAAACTACCTGCCTTTATTACTATCCTTACACGTAAAGGGCTCAAAGAAACCGAAGAAACCTGTCTACACGAACCATATGTAGGACAAGGAGTTGGTGGCAAAAAGAAAAGTGGGCCGCAGACTGCTAAGAATAGCAAAGAAATCAAATGCTGCAGAGGACTGGATAAACTGGCGCCTGGAAGCTAAAAGCTATAAAAACTGGCGTAAACAGCACAGAGCCATTCAATATCAAAATGACGCCAAAGTCATGATGCAGAAATTACAAACAAAAAAATCGAGCGAATTCTGGAAGTTGATAAAAGAGTCCAACTCCACTCAGAGTGGCTCGCTGTCTAACGCAGTGGGCGAAGAAAGGTGGATCCAATATTTCACTACAGAATTTGAGGGTACAACTACGGACACTCAAAGGACAAAGCAGATCTCGGTAACACCATGGGTCGATCTTTCTAAGGTAGAAGACATCGAAGCATCCATACGGAAATTGAAAACATCAAGAGCCCCGGGTCCTGACGGATAAACAAACATGGACTTAAAAATGTGTCCAGGAAAATGGGCGGAATTGATCAATAAGATATTTTCTGAATGCGGCAGAACGAATATGGTTCCTGAAACCTGGCTGCAAGCGATGATAGTCCCTATTTACAAAAAGGGTCTGAGACAAGAACCAGTGAGCTACAGACCGATCGCCCTGCTAGACATATTGGGCAAATTATACGCAACTCGCCTGCTGGAGCGTTTCCGTGACAGTCGGTCCAAAGACCATCTCCAAAAGGGCTTTCAAAAAAATGGATCCACCTCTATCAATCTAATGGTACTGAACATCTTGAAAGCAAAAGTCAAAGAGGGCGCGCCAAAGGTGTACTTGGCCTTTGTGGACCTCTCAAAGGCGTTTGATAAGATAGACCAACCAAGTCTGTGGTCAAAGCTACAAGGGTGGAAGTGTCCAACCAAAATATTGGACCCTATAATAGCTCTCCATTCGCATACAAAAATTAGAGTCAAACTAAATCACCAGGGTGCTCTGTCAGAGGAGATAAGTGTAAACCGAGGAGTTAAGCAGGGCTGTCCCCTAGCGCCGGCTCTCTTTACAGCATTTCTTGGCGACTACCAACTCTCAGAATCCAAAATTCGCTCCTTTCCGCCAAAAATAGGGAAAACAGAGATTCCACGCCTACTGTTTGCAGATGATGTCATCTTGATCGACCAAACGAAAGTGGGCCTACAAAGAAAACTACGCAATCTGGAGTCCTATATTGTTGAAAATCACCTCGAACTGAACAAATCGCAGACAAAAATCATGGTGTTTGAAAATGTCCCCAGCAAAACAACGAACAAAATAGAATTGTTCCTCGATAACACCAAAATTGAAAGAGTTAATAGCTTTAAATACTTGGGGATTCAAATGGATAGCTCCAGAACAGAAAAGAGTCTCCAAACCCAACTATGGGAAAAAGCGAAAGGCCTGACTGCCCAAATAAGAGCAGTCGATCGGAAGTTCGGAAAATTCTCTCTGGTACCGGCAATATCATTCTATAAAGCCAAAGTTGTCCCGGCATTGACCTATGGCTTGGAGGCCTCGCTATACTTCCCACGTAACACCTGGTGCAAACTTGAAGGTCACGTTTGGAAAACGGTACTAGGCCTACCGAAATCACTGCTATGTCGGCTGTCAGGAGAGAGTTGGGGCTGGTGTCCTTAGCGTCAATGGTAGATCAAAGTGCCATGCGTCTATACAGAAAAATCATCATGTCAGACACCTTGCCTATCTTCAACATCATATGTGACGAAACAGAAACAGGCAAATGTGAGGCCCTCAAAAACTGGGTAAAAGCCAGAAAGGACGACCTGGCGAAAATCGAATGCAGTGACAAAGAGCTGAAAGAAAATCCCGATCGAATTAAAAGGAAAACAGAAGACTTGGACTGGATTCTGACAACAGAGAAAGCAGTAGGGAAGAAACTTCTAAATCACCTGCCTCCAACATTTAACAAGGTGAAAAAACCACTGAAATACTGTGCCAAGTTTCCAGATAAGAAGCTGAGAAATTCAATCATGAGAGCAAGGTTAAACCTGCTGCCAACTAGAGAAATCATAACAATCAGAGGAGCTGGTGCCGAGAAGCGATGCCGATTATGTAAAAAGGAATTATCCATCGAGACTTTGAAGCACCTTGTGATAGAATGCCCGAACACGAATGAAAATAGAAACACATACCTCCCTTCGCTGGACGAAAACCTGTGGATATTCCAAAAAGACGAGTTATGGAATAGATCAATTTCCGGCGAGAACACTAGATGGACTCAAGCCTTAGCCAAACTGATAGATCTAGCGTTTGACCAGATAAACCAGCTATGGCCCAATGGTCGATCTGTACTAGATCAGGAAGCAGCCTAAAGAAATGTCTCACAGTGTTCCTTCAAGGAACTAGCCCTCCGGCTAGTTAGGTGGCTTGGCCAGCGCCTAGGGGAGGCGTTACCCCGTCTCATTCTGAACTGCATCTGTAGATATGGAAGGTTTTTGACAAAACTTAGTTGTTACTGAGTAAAGTTCAAATAAAAAAATAATAATAATAATAATAAAAAAATAAATAATAATAATAATAATAATAATAATAATAATAATAATAATAATAATAATAATAATAATAATAATAATAAATGCATTTGACCTGACCACTCAAGAGGCCTTTTATATTCGAATTAGCAAATCAATTGCATTTTGCATTTATCAAGAGGTATTTTCTAGAAAACCTATTGTTCTTTTCCTCCAAGGGTTGTGCATCTGAGTAAAATAAATTACACAGGATGATTGACGTCACTGACCTAAGAGTTCTGGTAGAAACATAATCGCTAATTATTTTTCAAACGTCTTTGGGGATATGCCATTTACACCTCAATGGATAAAGCATGGGGTCACAGGGTTTGTAATCAATCCTCAGACCTCTAAACATTGGGATTTCATTCTGAAGCAAATAGAATATTGTGCTACTTCATTTTGGCATTTTTGTGATTGGCCTAGCCACTCGTTAATTATACACAGACAGGTAGAATTTCTGTACTTTTTTCTATAGTCAGTTAAAAGCCCATCTACATTTCCTTGATGTAATGAGGAAAAAGATGCAGTGTCAAGATTACCACAAAACATCCAGCTCTAAGTGTTCGACAACAGGCCTTGCACGTTTCAAGGAAATTCTGTTCCTCTGTTAAAAAGCCAAAATGCCTTTTCCAAACCTGTGCTGCCATGTTGCCATGGCGACTATGGCGTCCTCTCCACAAGCAAGACTCCCTCGCTGTAGGGAGGAGGAGGAGCCAAATGAGGTCACGGCTACCCGTTATAACGCTTCCAGGTAGCCGTACTTGCTGCTTCTGATTTTCGTCTGAAATCACAGCAAGCTCTCGTTCCCATGTCTTGTCCCCATTGGCTGCGCCTGTTCATTTTTTGGCCTTTGACCGCAGTCTGTGTTTCTTGAAACGCCTTGTTTCCTTGTTTATCTGCACTTGGATTGTTTACACATTGCCGAACCCCGGAACGCTATTTGACCTGCCTTTTCTACCGTTTGTCACCTCCTGAACTGCTTTCACGTTGATGAACTCCGGAACGCTGTTTGACCTGCCTTGCCTGCCGTTCTGTTCTGCCTATACTGTCCGCACGCTGCCGAACCCCAGAACCTTGTTTGACCTGCCTTGCCTGCCGTTCTGTTCTGCCTATACTGTCTGCCCGCTGCCGAACCCCAGAACATTGTTTGACCTGCCTTGCCTGCTGTTCTGTTCTGCCTCTACTGTTCGCACACTGCCGAACCCCAGAACACCCTATGACCTGCCTTGCCATAAAGTGGAATTCATCCTTCTTTAACATTTCGGATTCATCACGCCGGGTCAAAAGGTGCAACAACCTGATTCTCTACACTGTGGCATCATCATCACCTTACCTGAGTGAATCTGCATACCCAAGAGAATAGCGCACGAACTAGAGACTGACACCTTGCGCTCAGATCGTTAGGCGTCCTCGTTTCGTCGGGGTAGTCTGTGAACTAGAGACTGCCAAATCCTGTCTAGGCGTCCTCGTTTCGTCGTGAGTCAGGGATAGGTTGGGTTTGCAGAGTTTTCTCAGTAGTGCCTTCCCAGTGTCTGCCCATTGGTAAGTCTCTCTATGTTTGTTATTTGTTCATCATACAAATTTCCTTATTGTCATTTATTGTCACTTCCTGAACTTGTCTCTCACGCTCTATGTTTTGAAATCTTCTGATATACGACCTTACCTTCTACAGCCACATTCTCTGTGTACATCAACACCCACTGCAGTGTTCCCAGATCGGCTGCCTTGTCTACACTCCACGGTGTCTGTGTCCATCTCCAGATGCTGCAGTAGATCCATCTTTCGACTAATTGGTTCCTTTGTAGTTTATTTTGGAAATACAAAGGGACACATTGGTAGGAAGAACTCAACAGCTACTCTTTGAGTTCTTCTACCAGGCCTCCTGATCACGAGTTGGACTAACTTGACATAATCAGAAGCCTTAAATATATATAGAAAGATGGATGTCAATGATACTTTGGTTAATCTTATGCAACTGATGGCTGAATTGAGGACCGATATGACGGCCGCTCATAATGCCACTCAAGCAAGGATTGACGAACTACAAGCACGTGCCCCACCTATGGCGTCAGTGCCCCCACCGGCACTGGCTTCCGGTTCTGCCTCTCCAAATCCTCAGCCAGCCATACAGCCTTCGGTGGTCATGGCCACACATTTCCCCTTAGCTCCTCCTGAACGATTTCATGGCGACCCTAAAGTTTACCAGACTTTCTTAAATCAATGCCACCTGCATTTTTTGTGTCGCCCCACGGCCTTTCCTGACTCGGCTACAAAGGCAGCCTTTGTATTGTCACACTTAGCCGGTACTGCAGCCACATGGGCTAACCCTCTATTGGAGGCCAGTAGCCCACTACTCTTTTATTGTGATGCCTTGCTGGAGGCAATGGGTCGGTTATTTGATACTTGTTATAGAACCCAAGCCACCGAATTAGAACTATTGGCTATTCAACAAGGGGACTCGTCTTTGTTATCGTATATAGCTAAATTCAACCAACTGGTTGCTGAAACAGGCTAGCCTGAGGACAAGAAGGCCTCATTGTTCTATAAGGGCTTATCGGATAATATCAAAGACATCCTTGCCACGGTTCCAGTGGTACCTACGGCCTTCCATGAATTGTTAGACCTCGTCCTTCAGATAGATGCTGGAAGAGCAGAAAGAAAGGGCGAAAAAAGGGGCACAATGCCTGTGTTGGTTACCCCTTCTCTTGCATCCTCTAATGCACCTGAGCCTATGTAAATTGGTGCCGTGCGGGGTCCTTTAACATCCATGGAAAGAGAAAGGAGACGTTTGAATAATCTCTGTTTCTATTGCGGGTCCCCGACCATCTTTTGAAAGCTTGACCAATGAAACCCAAGAAGTCGGGAAATGCACTGACTCAGTAGCGGATGGGGTCCCCCTACTGAGTCCAGTGTCTCAGGACTCCATGATGTACTCTCCAGTCACGCTCAATGCCTGTTTCCAGCCCGTGCTGGGTTCTTCTTGGCTTGGTGAACCGATTCTAGACTAGGGAGCCACTGGAAACTATATTGATCTCTCTTACGCTCATGAGAAAGGCGTAACCTTTGTGGCCAAAACCCACCCAGAGGTTGTGAATGCTGTAGATGGTACCTCATTATTGTCCTGCTTAGTCACTGAACAAACGGTTCCCTTGGTTATGACCATACTCACAGGTCATGTTGAAACCATCACCTTTGATATTATCACAGCACCACAGTTCAGAATCATTCTTGGTTTACCTTGGCTCACAACACATAACCCGACTGTTGACTGGAACAAAGGGAAGGTTACTTTTAACTCTAAGCACTGTGAAAACCTTTGTAAAATACACCAAATGTCTAAGGAAGGTCCTTGTCGAGCTCTCATGGACGTTGCATCCACGGTGGGTGCTCTTGTTGTCATGTCTTTGCCTCACGAATATTCGGTTTATCAGGATGTCTTCGATGCCAAAGGAGCCGAGGTTCTACCACCCCACCGGCCCTATGACTGCCCTATTGATTTAATTCCTGGAGCTAAAATACCTAATGGAAGAGTATATTCCTTAACCACCAAAGAGGATGTTATCTTAAAGGAATATATAGATAAGGCACTCAGTACGGGCTTTATCCGTCCATCTCGGTCTCCTGCGGCTTCGCCTATGTTCTTTGTACCAAAGAAAGAAGGGGATCTTTGCCCCTGTATTGATTACCGGGAATTTAACGCAGTCACGGTCTGAAAAATACCCCTGCACTTTCTCCTTTTCCCCTTACCTCTGCACTTGCGCGATCTGAATGACACCTGGCCTAGTAGGATCGTTTGTCTGTTCTTCCCCTTGTTTCCCTCCCTCCCTGCCTCGTCGCGCCTTGAAACACTTGTGTATAGGCGCGTTACAAATACCATATCATATCATATCATATCAAATCAGTACCCAATACCATTGATTTTGGTACTCTTAGACCAATTAGGCAGTTCCAAGATATTCACAAAATTGGATCTAAGAGGTGCATACAATCTTGTGAGAATGCGTTCAGGGGATGAATGGAAGACTGCATTCAAGACAAAATACGGTCTCTATGAGTATTGTGTTATGCCCTTTGGGCTATGCAATGCGCCTGCTACCTATCAACATTTTATCAATGATGTCTTTCGGGACATGTTGGACACTTATGTGGTGGTATATCTAGACGACATTCTCATCTATTCTCCATCGTACCAGACCGGCATTAAACATGTATCTGCGGTCCTCCAGCGACTAAGAGACAATCAGTTGTACGCAAAGTTAGAGAAATGTGTGTTTCATGCTACCTCCATTGAGATTTTGGGTTATAACATCACAGACAAGGGCGTACAAATGAATGACACCAAGGTCAAGGCGGATTTGGAATGGCCGGTACCTTCTACCCTTAACAAATACAATCCTTCCTGGGGTTTTCAAATTTCTATCAGCGTTTCATAAAATACTTTTCCAGTATCGCTGCTCCCCTTACTTCTTTGACCAGTTCTAAACAAACCTTCCGTTGGAATCCGGCAGCCCAGACGGCTTTTGACCGTCTAAAGTCCTCGTTCACCTCCGCTCCTGTTTTAATGCATTCTAATCCAGACCTACCATTCGTTGTAGAGGCTGACGCCTCGGACATTGCGGTCAGGGCCATCCTTTCACAGCAATGGAAAGATAGTGGGCAGCTACATCCGGTAGCCTTTCATTCCCGGAAACTCACCACTTACGAGGAGAACTATACTATTGCAGAAAAGGAGCTCTTGGCCATTAGGGATGCTTTCCTCGTATGCGTCACCATCTCTTGGGGACTGCTCTACTGGTTCAGGTTTTCACAGATCACTGTAACCTCTTGGCATTGCAGTCGGTAAAATGCACTACCGCCAGACATGCCCGTTGGCATGAGTTTTTCTCCATATATCATTTTCAAATCACCTACAGACCCGGTTCCCGACACTCGTCTTTCCAGGTTACATGGTGTTTCTCCATCGTCAGAGGATGAACAAACTGTTCTTCGACCTGCTCAGGTAGCATGTGCTTGTGGAATACAAAAACCCTTACGATTAGCCCTAATACAATGGGATAACTCTAGTCCGCAAGTCATCCAAGAACTGAATCTGACTGTGGTTCATGGCATTCCTTACCATGATGGAATGGTGTACCTCCCTGACTCAGAAACTCATACCATGGCTATGCACTGGTGTCATGAGAAGGACGTTCTGGAATATGTAGCCACTTGTGCCGTTTGCGCTCAATGCAAGACTATTCCAAACAAACCTATTGGCCTATTACAACCATTGCCGACTCCTGGAGAACCATGGGTCATGATCTCGATTGGCTTCATTGTTGAATTGCCATGGGATCGAGGCCATGATACTATTTGGGTCATTATTGACTACTTCACGAAATTGGCCCTTTTTGTGCCCTGCAAAGGGCTTCCTACGGCACCTGCTTTGGCTAAACTATTCTTGCACCATGTTTTCAGATTATTTGGTCTTCCTTGTGTGATTGTAACGGATTGTGGATCACAATTCACGTCTCGTTTCTGGCGAGCTCTTACCGCCTCCTTGGGTATCGAAGATCGTTTTTAACTGCATATCATCCCCAGACGGATGGGCAAACCGAAAGATTGAATGCCACTCTAGAACAATATCTTCAATGTCTTACCTTGCAACACCAAGAATCTTGGTTGTCCTTGTTGGACATGGCAGAGTTTGCATACAATAACTCAGCGCACTCTGCTACTGGAACATCGCCCTTTTTTGCTATGTATGGACGTCATCCTCACACCCTACCCATGCAGCCAATCATGTCACCCTGTAGCCCTGTGGCCGGGGCCTGCGTGCGGGACTTGGCTAAAATACAAGATGAGGTTTCTTCGCATTACAACAAAAGGCTCAAGCTGACGCTCACAGACTCCCAGCACCTGAATATAGGGTGGGTTCCAAGGTCTAGTTGGCAACTAGGAATGTTCATATTCCAGGTCATCGTTTCCTTTTGCCACGTTTTGTTGGCCCCTATCTGGTTACTGCTATCATCAATCCGGTTGCAGTAAGTCTGGATCTGCCAGATAGTTGGCATACCCATCCTGTGTTTCATGTTTCTTTGTTGAAACCTTGTCTTCCCTCCACTAGGTTACCTCTGCGCCCCTCTCCGGTCAACGTTCAAGGATGTGATGAACACGAAGTTAGCCACATCCTGGATACTAAAGTTTGTAGAGGGAATCGTCTTTACTTAGTGGATTGGATGGGTTATGGTCCAGAGGACAGGACCTGGGAGCCTGCTGTGAAAATACATGCTCCACGGTTGGTTGCAGATTTCTGGTCCGGGAAAGGGAGGCCTTCTTTTAGGTGGGGAACTATCAAGATTACCACAAAACATCTAGCCCTAAGTGTTCGACAACGGGCCTTGCACGTTTCAAGGAAACCCTGTTCCTCTGTTAAAAAGCCAAAATGCCTTTTCCAAACCTGTCCTGCCATGTTGCCATGGCGACTATGGCGTCCTCTCCACAAGCAAGACTACCGCGCTGTAGGGAGGAGGAGGAGCCAAATGAGGTCGTGGCTACCCGTTATAACGCTTCCAGGTAGCCGTACTCGCTGCTTCTGATTTTCGTTTGAATCACAGCAAGCTCCCGTTCCCATGTCTTGTCCCCCTTGGCTGTGCCTGTTCATTTTTGGCCTTTGACCGCAGTCTGTGTTTCTTGAAATGCCTTGTTTCCTTGTTTATCTGCACTTGGATTGTTTACACGTTGCTGAACCCCGGAATGCTATTTGACCTGCCTTTGTCTACTGTTTGTCACCTCCTGAACTGCTTTCACGTTGCCGAACTCCGGAACGCTGTTTGACCTGCCTTGCCTGCTGTTCTGTTCTGCCTATACTGTCCGCATGCTGCCGAACCCGGAATGTTGTTTGACCTGCCTTGCCTGCCATTCTGTTCTGCCTATACTGTCCGCACGCTGCCGAACCCCGGAACATTGTTTGACCTGCCTTGCCTGCTGTTCTGTTCTGCCTCTACTGTTCGCACACTGCCGAACCCCAGAACACTCTATGACCTGCCTTGCCACAAAGTGGAATTCATCCTTCTTAAACATTTCGGATTCATCACGCCGGGTCAAAAGGAACAACAACCTGATTCTCTACACTGTGGCATCATCATCACCTTACCTGAGCGAATCTGCATACCCAAGAGAATAGCGCACGAACTAGAGACTGACACCTTGCGCTCAGCTTGTTAGGCGTCCTCGTTTCGTCGGGGTAGTCTGTGGACTAGAGACTGCCAAATCCCGTCTAGGTGTCCTCATTTTGTCGTGAGTCAAGGATAGGTTGGGTTTGCAGAGTTTTCTAAGTAGTGCCTTCCCAGTGTCTGCCCATTGGTAAGTCTCTCTTTGTTTGTTATGTGTTCATCATACAAATTTCCTTATTGTCATTTGTTGTCACTTCCTGAACTTGTCTCTCACGCTCTATGTTTTGAAATCTTCTGATATACGACCTTAACTTGTACAGCCACATTCTCCGTGTACATCAACACCCACTGCAGTGTTCCCAGATCGGCTGCCTTGTCTACACTCCACGGTGTCTGTGCCCATCTCCAGCTGCTGCAGTAGATCCATCTTTCGACTAATTGGTTCCTTTGTAGTTTATTTTGGAAATACAAAGGGACACATTGGTAGGAAGAACTCAACAGCTACTCTTTGAGTTCTTCTACCAGGCCTCCTGATCACGAGTTGGACTAACTTGACATAATCAGAAGCCTTAAATATATATAGGAAGATGGATGTCAATGATACTTTGGTTAATCTTATGCAACTGATGGCTGAATTGAGGACCGATATGACGGCCGCTCATAATGCCACTCAAGCAAGGATTGACAAACTACAAGCACGTGCCCCACCTATGGCGTCAGTGCCCCCACCGGCACAGTTTATTTTGGAAATACAAAGGGACACATTGGTAGGAAGAACTCAACGGCTACTCTTCAAGTTCTTCTACCAGGCCTCCTGATCACGAGTTGGACTAACTTGACATGCAGAATCTGTTACCATCTATGTGTTTAAAAAAAAAGATTCTTACCTTTGGGCTACACCCTAGTTTCCAATGCTGATTGTCAAATTTTCAAGAGGAAGATTTCTAGTTTTTTTTTCCATTGGTTGGGCCATCAATGTGGATGAATGCTTGTGCATTACCTTCATATGAGACCACTTTTTCCATAATCTATGACAGCTGAAAATAATAGTTTTAATAAAAGATTGCATTATATCCGGGATAACCGAGAATCCTAAGGCCTCCACATTGAACTATGCTAGATTTTGACAGAAAAGGCTAAACCGTTTGTGTTCTGTCTTTTAAAAGAAGACTTGAAGTAATAGTGCGCTCAGAAATATTATTGTCCCGAGGGTTCGGGCATGTGTTTTTAAGCATACGTTGATCGTTCGTACAAACATTTCCTATGCACCTTACCGTAGTTTTCCACTTTTGTACACATGCAAAATCAGGCAGCAGGGCGCAGCCATTTTGTGATAATCTGATCCGTTGCCGCATCACCAAAGCAGGACTGCCCTGGCAGCACAAAATCATATCCCCCGGCCCTGAGGCTGAGATCACTAGACACGTTCCGCCCATTTCACAACACCAAAGCACGTCTTGTGTCAACATTTTCTGCGCTTCAGCTAATGACGTGTCTCCATGGAAATGGCAGGACGCCTCTTTCCCCAATAAGTATAAACAGACCGCTTCTCATCAGACAACATCAGATTTGCTTTTCAAATCGCTTCACTGTCTTTTTTTGAGTATTCCGTGCCTCGTTTCTGTGCTCTGGTCAGCTACCTTCGTTGCTTGTAGCCTGTGTGAACAGTTACCAGTTCCATTACTATCAATCTTTTTTGTTTCCCCCATAATGGCAACAATAACACCTTACCAATACGAGCTGGAGCATTCCAAGGCGGAATTACTCGAAAGAGAAAAAATGTGGACACGATGGGGATTCGGACGACAGTTGGGAGGATGATTTAACAGATCAAGAGCATGAGCCTAGTCGCAAGGACAGCGTCTCCACCTGGTGTACCTGCAAGCGGTGCGTGCTAATGCCAATCGAGGAGAAGAACTGCTGCTGCCGAGAAAACTCTGGATGCTTGTCCTACATATCGGAAGGCGAGGCACAGCCACAATGCGTTACCGAGCTGCCAGACTTCAGGGCAGCCTGCCTCACACAGACCGTGTTGAGGATTATGATGGTCCTTATGCACGAACTTCGAGCAACAGTTCGCCTTCGGAATCCAAGTAACGAGTAAGTGTACTTTAGTTGTGATGTCACTTAGGCCACCACTATTTCATGGTTGTCTCCTATATTGTCGTAACTTTGATATATCAATGCCAAATGAATGTAGTCTTGCAATTCTATACTAAGAGTCGTATAATAGTAGTTCAATATTGTACAGTGTCTAGGTAGCATTTGTACTGGCAACAATGCCATTGGATACAAGAATTGTCATTGGCAACTAAGGTTTAATATACTTATCTTGTTAATTTAAAAACAGTTTGCATATTTCTCTTTCACAGGTGGTACAGGCTGGTGGCCTATCGTTCGTTTACATGGTGGCTTCATGGGAGGCTTGGACACCGCGTTTGACGAGTAATACCCGCCTGTGTCATTGGTACCATTAGAGAAACATTACCCAGTGACAGCGGTCTGTACAGGGGATTTTCCCTCACTGTGCTGCAACTGGGACTTTACAATGTGTAGTAGATTTGTGCCATCAAAATAAGAAACAAAATAAAATACAGCAGAAGTTTTATCACTGGTTGTTTCAGTTTTTCAGTGAAGCAAGTGTGTCTCCATTCAGCAGTGTTCCGGGCCTTGCCTGCACGCCTCAGGCCCATCCATCCCCCTCCATTATCAAAGGCAGTTTGCACCGGTGGATGTGCACTGCCAAGGTGTGCTGTCAGGGGTGGGAATGGCCAAGGTGCCAAACACCATGTACACTTCAAAGGTATCTTCCGCACAGGGGCCATTGTACACATGTCCTCCCCAGACCCAGTGTCTCCAGGCAGGCTCCCCCTAAGCTGGCCGCGCCCCTACAATCCACATAAGTGTGTCTCCATTCAGCAGTGTTCCGGTCCTTGTTTGCCCTCCTCAGGCCCATCCATCCCACCTCCATTATCAAAGGCAGTTCGCACCGGCGGATGTGCGCTGCCAAGGGGGGCTGTCAGGGGTGGGAATGGCCAAGGTGCCAAACACCATGTACACTTCAAAGGTATCTTCTGCACAGGTGCCATTGTACACACGGCCTCCCCAGACCCAGTGCCTCCAGGCAGGCTACCCTGAAGCAGGCCGCGCCCCTACAATCCACATAAGTGTGTCTCCATTCAGCAGTGTTCCGGGCCTTGTCTGCACGCCTCAGGCCCATTCATCCCCCCTCCATTATCTAAGGCAGTTCGCAACAGTGGATGTGCCCTCCCAATGTGGGCTGGCAGGGTGGGAATGGCCAAGGTGCCAAACAACATGTACACTTCAAAGTCTTCCGCACAGGGGCCATTGTACACATGGTCTCCCCAGACCCAGTGTCTCCAGGCATGCTCCCCTGAAGCTGGCCGCGCCCCTACCATCCACATAAGACCACGACATATACACGTAATTCATTCACATACACACCCTCTTTTCTAATTCTTTATAAACCACTTGATATTTATCATGAGAACATCTTTGAGCACTGCAAGTCAAGTCGTGAACGTGCTACCTGAGAACTTCTGTGACCACTGCGAGTCAGCTCCTCATCGTGATACCTGTGAACATCTCCCTGTTCTCCTGCCGCTAACTACCCTGCTTGCAGAATCTGTTTGTTGGTCAAGGTAAGGGCAGATCACCTAATCATATCTCCTTGATCTCTAAATTTCTATCTATTTCAAACAAACGTACCCAGTACTGTTATGTTCATTCATCTCATTGACATTGGCTTCATTTTAATTTGTTATGTTATCGATATATATCAACTGTCATCAGTGTCAATTGGGATCGAATTGCATCCTTCGCGGAACGTGTCTATAAGCATGATTCCTTTTGATGCACGATAGTACATTCAAGGGATGAGTAACATGTTCTGATTTTCGTCACATCAATGAATTGTTTATGAAAATTATCCTACAATACAGCCGGCCATGCTACACTGGTTTTGCTGCGGTTACCAAACCATAGCCTGCATAGAAGAATGTATGGTATAATTCCTTCTTGTTCATGTTTTTATGCAAAGTAATTTTCAAATAATTTTGACCTTTTTTTTGTGCAGAATTTCCAACAATGCCTGAATGTACGATTTTCGGTTGCCCTTCTAAGACCCATGACAAATCTGAAGGCACTACAATGCATGTATTCCCAAAGAATATAGATCGAATAAGAGAATGGGTCAGATATTGCGGATTTGCCCAGGCAGAGCTTGAAAGTAGAGTCAAAGATGTCTTGCGGGACACGATGGGTGATCGATTCCACATCTGCAGCCTGCACTGTACCCCGAATATGTATGACCAATCCATGTACACAAAGAAAAATCGACTAAGAACGACTCGTAAATTGCTCCCAAATGCAATTCCGACTCTATTCGTTCACAGGCCACCTCAGGTGAGTCACTGGATTTAGCTGTAGCCCTCGGGGTAGTGAACAGGTAACTAAATGGACGTATTGGTGTTTTAGGTATAAATGTGCTTTATAATACTTTTCATATTGACAAGATTGTATTGCTTTTTAAATATATACCATTTTGCTAAACATCTGTACTTGGTTTTAGGAGCATCATAGAAAACGATTCATGGGCACAGATAACTATGCTATAGTGCCCTTTGAAATAAGCATAATGTTTTCGTAATCTGTCTCCTTACATGCCAATTTGTAAGATAGCATTTCTAAATCAAATCAAATGTTCCTTTTACAACTCCATGACTATGCACTGAATATGAAGGAGCAGGATTCAGCATCCATGTCTTGCCTGGAGTCAACAACTTCGAGCACGTATCAGGTAGTCTTACTTAGATAGTAAGTTCCGGAATAGTTTTATGCATGAAATTTGAGATAATATGATCATATTTACGTATCGTGTCACTCGTTTACACAATGTTTCATTTGTGGTTTTTTATTGATATTCACCAATATCTGCGTCACATTGTGGTGTTCAATTTTGATTTTTTCGTCCACACTAAAACAAGTACTGTGTTACAGGGAGATGCTGAAGCTTCGACTACAATTACATCATCCCTCGTAGTTGATCCAGAGCCAGAGGTATGCGTACTGAAAGTTCCCTCGAAATGAGATAATCTGATCATATTTACATTTTGTGTCGTTCATTTACACAATGTTTCATTCGTGGATTTTTTATAGATATGTACCATTGTCATTGTCACATTGTGTGTGTTAAATTTAACATTTTTTCATCCTTACTAAAACAAGTACTGTGTTACAGGGAGATGCTGAAGCTTCAACAACAATTACATCATCCCTCATAGTTGATCCAGAGCCAGATGTATGCGTACTCACAATTCTCTCGAATGAAAGAAAGTTGGTCCTAGATCTGATACTATTAGACAGTGACAATATTAGAAAAAGCAGTGTTTGCAAATTGTTTAAGTGCAACATTTCGAACAGTGTGCTTCGCACAGTCAACTTTGATCGAGTAAACTAGATATCAATCAGGTGAAATTTGAAATGTATATTTTGACTAAATGACATATACGATGTATGAGTTTATCTGTGTAAGCCATGTGTGCGAAGGCATAATTTGATTTCTAATACAAATGACTTATTTTTAATGGATACTCTTTTCTAGGGATGTATACAAGATCGGGATATAGAAGAGGAGGCACGTGGATCCGAGTCTGTGGACCAGCTTGCTGGTGCAGTCGTTACAGTGAAGAAGAAGGTTTCACAGAAAAGCAAGAAAGATACAGTAAGCTACAAACAATTTCATTTACAAACAGTGTTTTGTGCTGGTGCCTTCAAAACATGTTTTTTAAAAAAATCTAAGTTGTCCAATACTGAATGTTGGATTTACATTGAACATGTTTTCCAACCTCTCTTCTAGTTGCCCGATGGTGTACGAACTATGCAGATACAGAAAGCGACAGAAATGAGAGATGCTGCTTGCCAAACTGATTTCACCATAGAGTAACTATTATTTGATGCGCAGCGTGTTCAAATCAATAAGCAGACTCGAGATGCTTTTGCCCTATGGCCAGAAAATTAATATAATGTGACCGGCGAAGCCAGCAAAGTGTTTTTGGACCATTGCTACAATGCGTCTGCTCGACCAGATGAAGATGAAACTGAATGTATTGAAGATGCTTTAGAATTAGTCGCAGACCACTTTACACAATCGACAACCGCCAAAAAAGAGCCACACAAAAATCAATCGACATTGATGATTTCTCCGATTCATGCTCAAGTAACAGACGCTAAAATGACAGAGACTGAAGCATCAATACAATTGACTGAGGAACCAGACAAAGATCTCGACTACAGTACGTCCAGTTTGGCTGATAGGTCAACCACAGTTCAGTAAGAAACAACATTAATGCATGATGACAGTCTAATAAAGGATGCCAAATACATAGTATTCGACAGCAGCTTGATGGAGATTATAATGATGCTGAAATGTGTGCATTCAGTGAGAGGGGAAATATGTGGGAAGCCATTAGTGAATGTGACTCGTCTATCACAAGGCAGTAACCTCAAAATATATGCCATCTGTGAAATGTTCATGGTCCGCTCAACCAATGCTGGGGAAACTGCCAGCTGGCAATCTACTGTGTGCAGCAGCTTTACTTTTCAGTGGCTCTAGTTCCATTGAGTTGTCCAGTTTCTGTCAATTTGTGAGACTTCATTTCATTTCTAAAATGCAGTACTGCAAATATCACTGTCAATATCTATTCCCTGCCATTAGTGAAGCTTGGACAATTGAACAATTGTCTATTCAAAGTACTTTCTCCGAAAAACAGTTCAGGCTAGCTGGCGATGGACAGTGTGACAGTACCGGATTTTCAGCAAAGTACTTGTCATGACCACAGGCATAAGTCTAAGTTCATGTTCCCAAAAGAACACCTTAAGGGGCTGGTCCTTAGCTTGGCATGATTGGGTGACTGCTTTAGATAGTCTCTGATCGTTTTCCCATTGAAAAATTATGACTTCCTGGTTCCCTATCATGGCCGTCAGTTTGATGCTAAGAAACTAACTTTGTAGGTCTGGGCATCCTGCTTTGTTTTCCTTATTAGCCCCGCCCCCGGGAGGTCCGCTCTTCGCGTTCGCATCTGTGGCTGCAGTGTGGCGTTTACTGCGGTCCTTCTTTTCCTCAGAATATCTTTTGTCACAGTAGTAAATTATTTCCCCGTAACTTCTCGCTCCTATTTCATCCTCCTAATTCATACTGTTGTCCCGACCACAGTATTTCCAGAACCTTTCCCCTTCAGTGTTTTCTGTCAGTCACAGAGACATTTTCTCCTCAGTGGTCTTCGAGCATTGTGACAGAGAGGGTTCCAGAACTCACGCAAGTACTGTTGGAATTTCTCTAGTTATCCATGACTAACCTTCTATGAACGTGTACCTACGTAGCAGTGAGTTCCTACAGAGTCAGATTAGTTTTGCTTGATGGCGGTTAGTTACGTTGTTTAGTGTTCATGAATTGACACTCACCTAGTTTTCATTCCTTGTTCCTAAGTGTGTCATTTGGGGAATATATTCAGTGTTTTCATTCCGCTGCTTACTCTATTCCTCCTATTTATTTTCATGAAGGGGTTGCCTCCGTTTTCATTATTTATTTTCCGTGAAGAGGTTGCTAGTGTTACCTTTAGCTTCCACACATATATATATATTACAAAGAAAAGACCAAGGGCCTCATTACACGTTGTGCGATAAAATCCGCAAATTACCGGCATGGCGCCCTTAACGTGTCCGCCCTCGTAGGAGGGCGCTAATAGCGTACCATTACGAGTACGCGGACAGGAGCTTGGCGCCATGCCGGTAATGCCCCTCCAGCCTTGCCGCTAATCTCCCCCAAAAGTCACTTACTGCCTTCCACAACAGTGCAGATAGCAACTCCGCCTTGACGCATCATGCAAATAGCAGCCACCGCTAATAGCATTGACCGTTAAATACCGGAACCAGAAATAGCATCATCGCACAGGAACGGGAAAGAGCACGGCGGCCATCTTTAAAAACACAATCCATTGCCATCCTCTGCCCCCTTGACCTGTTTATGTTACCTTGCTGCCTGAGATCCATTGCTACACTGTTACCATGCCCAAGGCGCTAAAAAAAACCACAGACCGCCAGCGAAAGGAGAAGTTCTCCACTGAGGAGTTAGTGATGCTGACTCAGACCTTGGCGGACAATGCAGAAGTGGTCTTCGTAAATGACATGTGGCGGCAGGCCCTCCTAAAGAAGAAAGCAATCTGGGCCGAAGTGGCAACAAAAGTGAGTGCTGTAGGCACCAGCACGCGCACTGTACGCAAGTGCAGAAAACGATGGGACGACCTGAGACTCCGGGTCAGGATGTTCCTGTCCGAGAACCACAAGACTGCCACCGCTGGAGGATCAGGGTCACCGATAAAGTTGAAGGAGTGGGAGGAGACATGCACAAACCTCATTGGGGTAGAATGTATTGAGGGAGTCGGGAGGATGGAGCATGGCGTGCCAGACACTTCTGATGGAGGTAAGTGCACTGATGCAAGCATGCAATGTGAATGTACAGGTCCCCACAAATGGCAGCCCTGGATCACTGCATGGATGGCCCGGCATCCACACATGCATCCCACCCTGCGCATGTCAGCGCCAGACCCCAACACACACACATGCATACATCAACAGAGCCAAGTGCCACACACAACACTGCATGGATGAGGCACTGAAATGACACCTCACCTGCTTCCTCCACAATGAAGTTCAAACGGCCCCAAATGAATTCATGATGTAGCCTGCATTGAGTACATGCGACCATAACCAATGACATCCCCCTTCTTGTCCCCGACAAGGTCGCATACAGACAGCGAGGGAGCATCCCAGGCACCCCCTATGCAAAAGGAGAAAAGGCCACAGCCCAGCAAGGACGCACCAACAACATCAAGGGGAAAAAGGCCAAGGACCCTATTGCAGCGTCCAAAACAACTCCTGCGCGCCAGTGCCAGTGCCACGCAAAACCCTACTGCCCCGCCTTTGGAGGTCCACCCCCCCCCAAATCACCGCCACCGAGGGTCCACCCTCAGCTGCTGCCGGTTCGGCAGGGGAGGCGGCAGCCATTGCCCCATTGTCCGACGTGGATGAGCCCGAAGATCTCGATCTGCCTATGCACACCCCAAGCCCTGCTGTAACCCCCGAGCAATCACCCCTACACACACCTGGCTCGCGCGTCACTGTTCACGAGTCCATGGAGGCCTTCAGTAGCCACCCAGAGGCGGCATCTGCACACCAGCCAGCATCAGGATGCGCAGCAGACACACCACCACAGGCCGCCACTGCCCTTGACCTGGCCAGCGTCATCCAGTGCCAGCAGGCTCTCACAGACCTCGTAGGTCAACATGTGGAGGAGGTTGCCCGTCTCAGGGCTGACCTCGGGGAGACATCCAGGCACTCCAGGGACGGAATGGAGTCGTGCACAGACAGGCTGTGTGGGGAGCTGATACGCGTCCGGGAGGTGCTAACACGCATCGCAGATGCAATGGAGCGCCAATTTCCACCAGGACAGTCTGCCACCTCTTCGACCCCCAGTTCACGGCAGACAAGCACACTCAGATGCTCTTCACGCACCAACAGGCGCACCTCCAGCCAGCCCCCAAATGCTGGCCCTGGCAATGAACAATAGGGCGTGAATGTCCATTGACCTCTGTGCATGCCTGGACACATACATTGTTGGAGACTCATGAGGGACAGTTGTGGGGGGTGGGGGGAAGGGTGTGATGGGACAGTTGTGGGAGGTGGGGGGAAGGGTGTGATGGGACAGTTGTGGGGGGTAGGGGGAAGGGTGTGATGGGACAGTTGTGGGGGGTGGGGGGGAGGGTGGCGGGATGGTTGGGGACATTTTTCTGTTTCTGTTCATTAATACACTGTTGTTTGAGCAAAACACAGGCCTTGACTCCTTCATTGTGTATGATCAATTTATTGACGCCAAGGTGCATTGTGAGCTAACAAACAGACATCAGTGCATCACCAGCCATATACAGGTGACAGTTTGACTACATGTCACTCAGAATATTTGGTTGATCAAATGCTGTCTCACAGCACGTCCCTCCAGGCCATCCCATCTTGCATGACCTGCATCCCCTTCACCTCCATCCTCATCCCCGTCATCATCCTCATCAGGCGCCTCCATTTCAACGTCAGGGGGCAGTGGCACATTCCGTCTCATACACATATTGTGTAGCATGACGCATGCTGTGGTGATCTTTGCCACCTTCTCATGGCCATACAGGAGGGGGCCACCAGACCTGCTAATGCACCTATACCGTGACTTCAGAAGTCCAAAAGTCTGCTCGATGACGATGCAGGTACGGGTATGTGCATGATTGTATTCTTCTTCGTGCCTGTTCTGTGGGTTCCGTACAGGTGTGAGGAGCCACCTCTTCAGGGGATAGCCGGCATCACCTACATGGGGGGAGGAATGGGTTCCTGTTACTTATTGACACATGTGTGGCCTGTTCATGTCACATA
Source organism: Ambystoma mexicanum (assembly GCF_040938575.1). Lineage (NCBI taxonomy): Eukaryota > Metazoa > Chordata > Amphibia > Caudata > Ambystomatidae > Ambystoma > Ambystoma mexicanum. The sequence goes on from NC_090937.1 coordinate 776,300,839, forward strand.
CTTTGGCCTATCATTGTGATTCATGTACACATTCAACTGCATCAATGAATATGGTCTGTGTGACTGCTTTGTGCAAAGGTGAGCGCAAGCATGCAAGTAGACATGCCCCATTGATGCCTCCAACAGTGACTGCCATGTCCTGGGTGAGGCCAGGTCATTGGTGTCCCTGTGGGCAGGCACATTTGGTACCACACTAGTGGTGTACTGTCCTTCCGACATTGCTGTTGCCATGCTGAGAGGCAACACTTCAGTGGTGCCATGGGTTTGTGGTGCATTGCCATAGCTAGGGGGTATTCCTTTGCATGCATCCAAGGGCACAATGCATTGTTGATGTTGTGTTGTAGGAATGCTGCATGGCTATGTTGATGGCATGGATGACATTTGTGTATTTCGTGGCGTGGAGTGTCGTGCAATGTGGATGAGGATTGATGTTTGATGTCACTAGATTTGGATTGTCAGCTGTGTCGTGTGGCATATACTTGCATGTCCGTTCATCCCAAGTACGTTGCTGCCCTCACAGATGCCCATTAGCGTACATCTATATGTGCATTTGGGAGACAGACTACAGGCTACACCCAGTTGGAGTATCTATCTACCCCCCCAATGCACACCCAATTGGAGTATCTATCTACCTCCCAATGCACACCCAGTTGGAGTATCTATCTACCCCCCCAATGCACACCCAGTTGGAGTATCTATCTACCCCCCCAATGCACACCCAGTTGGAGTATCTATCTACCCCCCCAATGCACACCCAGTTGGAGTATCTATCTACCCCCCCCAATGCACACCCAGTTGGAGTATCTATCTACCCCCCCCAATCACACTGCCATGTGCTTGGCCTGGAACTCACCAAGTAGCCACGAACGTTGTCCCATTTGTCGCTCCATGTAGCGGGGGATAGTTGAGTTCCGCAGGACCATGGAATCATGGGTAGATCCTGGAAATCGGGCACAGCAATGTGTGATTATCTTGTTTGCGTCACATACCATTTGGACATTGATGGAGTGGAATTGCTTCCTGTTTCGGTAGACTACTTAATTGTGATGTGGGACGACAAATTCCACATGTGTACAGTCGATGGCCCCAATGCAACTTGGGATACCTGCCAGTGAATAGAAGCCAACTTTGGTGTTTGCAATCTCCTGGACAGTCCGTGGCATGGATATGTGTTCGGGTGCATGCTTCAGGAGGGCATCGAGTACCTGGTTCAGTATGCATGAGAATACTGGTTGGGAGATGCCATTCATCTGCCCCACTGTATGCTGGTAGGTTCCTGTGACCAGGAAGTGGAGCACTGTCACCACCTTGAGTAGAGAGGGGCTGGCAGTTCGGATATCTATGAGGCTCACAATGTTGTTGTGTATCATGTCCACGATGCTGGTGATGGTGTCCCGGTCCAGACGGTACAGGGTGTGTATCTGCTCAGGTGTTAGGTTAAATGGACTGGCTCTGATCCGGGGAATTGGTGGGTACCTCTTTGGTATGATTAGGTGGCGTGGTGGTGCTTGCTGTGCCTGTCTGGCCCTCCTCCTCCTCCTGCCTCTCCTCGGTGCAGCCTGTTGTTGTAGCAGCAGCGCTGCAATCAGGTCCTCCAGGCCATGTAATGCTGCCAGTATTGGAACCATCTTGGTGTGGGAAGGGGTGTGGGAAGGGGTGTGGTGTGCTTCTTTTGAGTAGCCACAGTCTCCATTGCCTCCACCTGTGCTGATTTTGGCCACCTGTGGCAGGTGTTGACACTGCTTAGTTCTTTTAACTGGTGGTTTGCGATGGCGGTATTGCCGCCATGCCGGTAAGGTGTTCTGGGGTATTTACCGTGGTGCTATTGCCGTGTGCACTAGCCTTGTGATGGTGTGCTATTAGCAGCATGTCGTTATTTACGGGTTAGCGGGTCGTGCGCACGCGGTCTTACCGCTATTAGTGGCACCGTAATTAGCGGTGCCGCTAATGGCGGTGAGCCGGGTTGTAATCCGCATGGGCATTTAACGTTACCGGTATTCCATTACCAGTAACGTTAAATACCTACCGCCATCCGTGTAATGAGGCCCCAAGGCTGTTATATAGAGGTTGTTAGATTACTGCCAGGATATTTCCCATAGATCCTATTTTCACGGCCACTATCCCTTTCCAGGTTCTCAGTTTTCCCGCCCCTTATTTCCCATTACCTTCTATGGCAACCACCTTCATCTGAATTACAGAACTGAATTTTCTGAACCAGAGCCTCTGCGAACTTACCAAATTCAATTGCTCCAAGGCTCGCCTTTTCTTCTAAATTGAGCTTGCACTAAGTTCTCTTACCAACTAAGAAAAAGGTGCCCAGCACCAAATCATCATTTATCTACAGAACTAGCGCCCCTGCACAAGAGCAGGAAGGATAGCTCCTTAACCTAAAAGCCTAGGTGAGCCTTCATTTTTATTTCTGTGATAAGGAGTCAATTTTTGATTTAATGTTAGTGCAAGGTGGACAAGGTTGGATACTGTAGAAAGATTAAGGGCCTCATTACACGGTATGCGGTAACCATGGCGCTACTAGCGCCATGGTTGCCGCCGGTATTTTACCGTGTCCGCCTTGGTGGATGGCGGAATTACCGCCCTACTCCAAGGTGAGCGGGGGTGGTAATTCCCCATTCACCAAGGCACTTCCCCATTCCCATTTTTGCCCTCATAGGGATCAATGGGAATGTGGAAGGAGCTTATTACGGTACCGCAAATTGCGGTACCGTAATTTGCACCATGGTCCCTTTGCGGGCCCGTTCCTTAACGGCTGGTAAAACCAGCCGTTGAGGTAGGGTCCCGCAAAGGGACCTCGTAGTAAGGCGGTAAGGGTTTACCAGTACCGGTGCCCTTACCGGTACCAGTAAACCCTTACCGCATTCCGTGTAATGAGGCCCAAAGTCACTGTTCCATTCCTTACAGAAACTATCGGACTACATCTATTGAGGAACCTGTCATGATGCCCGCTCCCCGGGAGCCGGTTCAAGCCCGGCGTCCCCGAAAGCGGACATCCAGTCCCCAAGGAAGGACCCAGCAACCCCATATAGGGGCCCTTTGGACAGTGTCAATTAGTACATTAATGCATGGACACAAGGGGAACCTCTTATAAAAAAAAAATTACCTGGAAGCCAAGCAAGTTTGGTTCTCACCAATCCGAAAATCCAATGAAGTAACTGGATACCAACGCGCCCCTGCATCAGAAGCAGGATGGAGAGCTCGTCCTTCCAGACCCTAAGGTGAGACGCTACGAGAAATCACAGAAGGGTTTCAAGGAGGGTGAGAGGGGAAAGTGGGAGGCTGATTGCATTACCCCGCAGACAGTTAATCCCCTATTTTCGCCTACAGAAGGATACTTCTGCGAGCCAGATAAGCCAGATTTGGGGGGCCCGGTCCAGTCCGTCTTCCGAACCCTGCACATCACCTTAGAAGAGGTCACAGCAGCGCGAACCAGGCCAGCGCCTCCGTGGGAGTCAGGTGAGCGTAACAGAACCATGAACACCTAACCAGTCCAAGGCACTCCTGTGGAGTTCAGTAAGCGTTAGAGTACCGCACATACCAATTTCAGGACATGGAAAGTAAAAGAATTGTGAGTTTGGTGGTAGTGCAGGTGTCTGAATGTAAATCCTCAGTGGCCATGGAGAAACTTGGTTTTAGAAAATCACTGGAAGATCTACAATCGAGGGGAATGCAAATCGACCTCATAGCCACGAACAGACACGTTTCAATAGCCAAGACAATGAGAGAGCAGTTTCCAAATATTCGCCATCAATTTGATGCATGGCACGTTGCCAAATCAACCAATAAATAAATCTCAGCTGCAGGGAAAAATAAAGGTTCTGAAAGTATTTCACAGACATCCCACTCTTTCAGCAACCATCTTTGGTGGAGCTCCAAAACCTGTTATGGGTCCGTGGAAATTCTAGTAAAAAAATGGCGGTCACTAATACACCACTGTTCCAACGTTCACTCTTAGACAGAAAACCAACATTTCCACCAATGTGAACATGGCCCTCTGTCGCCGGAGCAGGAACGGAAGAAGAAGTTGTTGATTCCATCTTCACCTCCATACAAATCCCTTGAGAAGATTGTGTTTGATAAAACTCTATCAAGAGATCTGAAGGGACTCACAGAATTCTGTCACACAGGAGATTTGGAGGTGTTCCACAATATGTGTCTAAAGTACAGGCCAAAGAGATTGCATATAAGGGATGAAATATAGGACATTACTAGCGGTATTAGCGCACAACGGGAATGTAGGCCGTGAACAATCGAGGACTGCAGGAAACTTTGGGATGCTTCGCTACACTATGGTCTTTACGAAAAGAAGCAAAAAATGGGTGGTCAAGCCAGTATATGAGGAAATGGAATTCGATTTTGTGAAAGATCTTATTATTAATGTCTTGGAGATGCATAATCACGGAATTGCGCGCGATTTTGTTTCCGAGTACACATACATTGCCACAAAACATTGCCAACGTGCCCTGTCCAATTAAAGCAGAGCTTGTGGATCAGTTCACTTCCCAGTTCAAATGATTACCATCTGTTTTTTGATCAACATTGTTTTTATGAAGTGTCCAAATAAAGCATCCAATTTGTCTTTTGAAATCTATCCTCTTTGTCAATTTGTTTTTCAACTAGTAGAATTTTTACGAATGCCATACCATGTAACGCTGTGCTTTCACAGTTCACAGTTTCGTAGAGCTACTGTGGGACCTTCACTGATCGTGGGAGGGCCAGATGGATAACAGTGTGAAAGAAACTTTGGGGTTTGGCAGTTGCCTTACCATACAGTTGCCCAAATAGCTGAATAACACTCGTCCCACAAAAGGGATGAGACCCAGGCTACATAAGATACTCGGCACGCAAGAACTACTGACTTTGTACAAAACAGCGCATCCAAGGCGTTGTTGGTTAGAAATAGGAGCACTCTGACCAATATATGCATGGGGGCATGTGTTGGGGGTCATTGCTAATGTAAGGAAGGGGTGGGTCGGTTGAGTCCCCTGCCAACATACATTATACACGAAAAAGGCATCCTGATCTTGCCCTCGTGAGGGGCGCCTCCTTTGCCCATCTGCTGCCCTGGGGAAGGAGGCCCTGACATAAGCAGAGGTGGGGCTATTGCTCGACACACTTTGACTCCATTTTGTGTACCCTCGACTCCAATTTTAGACTACAGTGCATTCTGTCATTGCAAAGTTTCCCCTACCCCTCAGAAGCACCACGAACAGCGAGCAAGGACAACCCCCAAATTTTTCCTCCTGTGCTTCACAATTCCAGTTCTCATGGATGCAGTGAGACAAGATATTGCAAACTAAGAATGTATCTTCATTGTGAGTGAAGGTCATCAGCTTTGAATTTTTGCTTGCGAGCTGAGGAAGCCCACACACCGCACACAGTATAAGGTTAAATTGTTTTTTGACCTTGAGAGAAAGGGACCATTCCGAAAGGAATTGAATGAAAGTAGGGGTGTAATAACATAGGATATGATAAGGTTCACCATTCCTAAACTGGACTAAGGAACATGTAAGTTCAGTTTATGAAAAATCGTTGCTCCGAACGGAGTCTGCGTTATGGTCTGTGTTACGCCAAGAGAATGGAAATGCTGAATATAATGTAAGTTTGACTTTTGACGATTATATACCCGAACGAGTCAACTAATCATTAGCTGACCGTTATTGCTGGGTTACGTTGTACTAGTTTGTTCTGTGTGGCATATTGCAATGAAACGCAAGCACAACCTTTGTGTGTACTGGTCTTTCTACCGGACACATGGGCAGTCCAGCATCGAGATGCATGTAGACCACCACTCGTTGCCCCAGGTTCAACGCTTATATTTCATTAAAATGCCATTTATGTGTTCCTCGAATTGCAGCGTCAGCTTCCGCATCCTGTTTCGAGCTGAACATACTCCATAGCACTAACCTCCGAATCAAATTGTGGAGTACTTTTCACGTTGTCTTCTCTGTGTTCACATTATTTCACGTCTGTGCTAATCGTTAGTTTTAACACAATGCCGAATAATTAGGTAAAATGATAAATTGTAATGAAGATCGGCTACTGAGACACATTTCTGTTATGTTTTCCAAACAGATACATCCTGCCATTCTGCAATTGTCATCGATTCCAGATTCCAACTGATGGCTTTTTCAACCGGCAGCTGCAGATACACGTCAATAGCTGAATATCAATGACTCTTTTTTGTGTACCCAAAAGGAACACCGCTTGACTCGCGATAAACATTTGTGGACCGAGAAAAAAGAAAAAAATTACCCATTTCATTGAATATGGCAATCGGAGCGTTTATTGCTATTTCATTTTAAAGTAGAGTTTTATATTCCGAATTGTGACGCGCTGTGTTGTGAGACGATGTGTGTTGATTTCCAGGTTCTGCATCACATCATGTAGGTGATGACCGGGCGCGTTTGGCTACACTGCCCAGTAATGTCATGGAGAGAGGCGGAGAATATCACTAGGTTTGGTGATGTCAGCCTCAGGGGCGGGGGATATGATTTGGTGCCGCCAGGGCGGTCCTGCTTGGGTGATGCAGCAACGGATCAGATTATCATGAAATGGCAGCGCCCTGCTGCCTGATTTCGCATGTGTACAAAAGTGGAAAACTACAGTATGGTGCATAGGAAATGTTTGTACGATCTATCAATGTATGCTTAAAAACACATGCCTGAACCCTCGGGACAATAATATTTCTGAGCACACTATTCCTTTAAACCGACTGAGTGAGGGGAGACTTTTTCTACCATTTTTGATCCTTTAGAGGGGTGGATATGATCTGCTGTGTCAAATTGCTCACTAGAATGAAGTAAAACCCAACATGGTTATATGAACCTGAATTCCCATACAGAGAATTGGGCAGCGGAAAGGACAGTATCCACACTTGTTAACGTTCAGCAGATTGTCAGCTACTAACTTTTCTATTATCTTAGCAATCAGGTAATCATGATTAATACCTCCCCACTCCTTAGTTGATCTTTTACTCTGAAAACATTGACAGTAAGAATAAGATGTGTATATGAGTCGCACCAAGTGACAACAGATATTACTTCACCTGCCTCTTCTCCATGTTTAATCTAAGGATGATTGTTCACTATTGTCACAACTTTATTCTGTGAGATACCAGTGCAGTGTTGTTTCATATCAAGTGTAACAGGTTTTTGTTTGGTTTTGACAAAAGGCATATGTTCTACAACATTGATTCAGTGTATCTTTTATTTATGATTTAATTTTAGGGATGTGCTGTTTACATAAATAAATAAACAAACTTGGACAGTGGTTCCACAATGCCATTGACACAACATAATGTAGGGTGCATAGATGGGTGTTCTAGATGTGTATGGGTTACAGGGAATATATAACATGTCACTATTTTAGGTTGTTTTTGTGTAAGGAACATACCTTCTTGTTCCGATGACAAATCGTCCCCTACCTCTTGGTATACCAGTCTTGCTATTGTTTATAGGAAGCCATGAGATGGATCTCTATTTAAAAGTTCATAGTGGTGTGTTTTACTGAGCTGATAGAGGCACTTTTCTTCATAACCATAGAGGGTTCATCAGAACTATGATGCCACCCTTGTCTGCTGGCATCCTTACCACTTGTGCATTCTTTGACAGAGATTAAAGGCATCTTGCTGGGCCCTAATTAAATGATGAAAGATCTTTTTCTTACAATCTTCTAATACTTCAGTATATCCAAGAATGCTGTATTTAAACACGTTTTACTCTGCAGAGAGAGATGCATAACATGCTTCAAAATTGTCTGATAACCTCAAACCTCTGCAAGTATTAGATATATTTCAATGCAATGGTGCAAACAATTCCTACAACATGTTTTCCTCAGTAGGTTTTTAAATAAATTTTAGTCCAAACTAATAAGAATCATGTTGGTTTGTGGGAGCAAGCCCCAACCTTTTCTTTTTCTTAAATACTTCTGTCTCTGGTTAAGAGGGAACATAGTTTGAAGGATTGATCACCAGCTTGAAGTCCTTCGGCTGTTCTGATTGCTCCACAGTTTTCTTCTACCTGTTTGCCTGGAGAAGAATTTTAAAAATAATTATTTCCTCTTATTTACTGCGAATGAATCTTTGATACTTGGACTACAGGAAGTTCCTCTAACTCTCACTCATCTATTTTTCTTAGTCTGACAATTCTGCTGGGCTTGGTTTCCATCAGGTTAAAAGTCTTAGTCAGCCTAAGTGTATGTATGTGTCACTTTGCATTAAATCTAGCCCTTTTCCAAACATGTAATCCTCTCATTTGTCTTCTACATTTTAAAGTGTTTTATTTCACACTCTCTATTAGTTTGGCGGTATTTCTTCTGGAGAAACCACCAAACTCAATTACCATTACCACATGTGGTAATAAAAAAGAAACTTGAAAGGTGCGCACTATTCAGAGCCTTCAGTGTTTACAGCTCAGTCTCCCATTACACTCATTGTGCAAATGCCATACTTATCACTGCATGCCGTAATATCACACCCGTTAATTTTTTGGGAGGAAGTGATTACCTTAAAAAAATACAGGCAGTATTGAAAGGTTTTAGGTTCGAAATTAAGAATTTCTGTAAGTGGCAAAACTTGCAATATTTTTATATACTGCATGTTACCATTAGCACCAAGCCTGTAGTCGGGCCCTATCGCTTCCATCCTCTTTGTAAAGCTCTCCAATCACACCCATTTTCTTATCTCTTTCTCCTTTTTATTCAATTCTTCCAAAGTTTGTTTCATGACCTCTTTTTCTGTCTTAATAATTCATACTAACCTAACCTGACATCTCAACATTTGTTTGCAATCAGCCTCCAAATGATCCTAAATGCCATTTTGTCTAAAAAATAATCTGGGCATGTGTCTTAAAATTAAACACAGAGCCAAACCATTACCTCTCAAGTACTCAAACATAATTGCTTCATGGACCACTTTTCTTAGTAACCACTTTCTAAGTTACACTAGTTTATCCCAATTTGTAACCAAGGGGCTGGCTTCTAAATGTACCGTACCTTCTAGTCTTGAAATTCTGGAAAAATGTCCTCCACATTGATACCGGTAAAGAAGACACACCCTTCAACTACCATATCTTTATATTCTCACTGACCTCACCAGGTAAATGCCCAAAATTAAAGTCCCCCAAATGCCTAAAGGCTATTCATCCCGCAATGGATTCTGTCAACCAATCTGACTGAAAAGGTATCCCTCTATGATTATGCATCTGCTATGTTACACAAAAAGTATAGATGACACTAAACTGCAAAACCAACATCAACCCTGCCCATCATGACAAATGCTCTTAATTCAATGACATCAATGGAGCAATAGAATGATTCCCTCCGTAAAGATATAATGGGAGACCATACTCAAAAATTCAACAACACCACAACACACCATTGTTTGGGATGCAACATGCCTTATCTATGACTCATAGAGACCCACGTAGCCCCCCCAACCCTGTGCCACCAATGAGCCAAGAACCAGGCAGGGGTATAGGGGTATATGAAGACTATATATTTATCTATACCTTATTTTCAATTAATCTTTAATGTTTATACACGCCACCTTCTCTGGGCACCAAGCAAAGCTTCAATATAACATTTGGTTGGCTTTTTGTAATAAACAGGCAGAAACTACTTGATAAAAGTTAGATTGAACCCAAAGCACAGTTTGATTTTAAAACAACTGACTCATTGACATGTACAGTGCTTGTTACATGGGGTTTCTCTGAAAACTGGAAAATAATAATAATAATAATAATAATAATAATAATAATAATAATAATAATAATAATAATAATAATAATAATAATAGTGCTTGCAGTTATGAAAACACAGATTTGCAAAAATACATGTGGCGAATAGGACCCTGTTTCATTTTCACCCAAAAGCAATACTAAATCATTCTGCTATCAGGGTCACTAACTAACTCTCAGAAGAGAGTGTCTATTGTTCAATGGAAATTACACTAGTTTCACTTAGCAAAACACTTCTCTTCCCATCATCAACCTGTACATCAGTGACAGGCAGCACCCCTCTTTTTAAAGGCCAGGCCTAAGGAATGGGGACAGTAAGGAATTTTGTTTGGGGCCAAGGGCACTCCTTTGTTTAAATACAAGGTTTAAGGAGTGGAGACAATGGGGAATTGTGTTTTAGGGGCAAGGACCTTTTTGTTTCAAAGGCAAGGTTAATGAAAGATGTCAGTTGGGAATTTTGTTTTTGTGGCTAGGATACCCCTGTTCATTAGAGAAATCTGGGGTGGACAGGAAAAATAAAGGCTCCCAATTACTTTACGTGACTATAACATTATTCCTACTAGAAAAGCGGATGGAATTTTCAAACTCCTTCAAGTTTCCCCTTACATCAATCTATTTGGGAGTTAATTAAAGTAATATAAAGTCAAATATGTCAAGGGTCTACACACTGTGGCCCGCCCACTATGAAGGGAAGATATTAAGGCAGGCAGAGCCCCCACACGCTTTGTTTCAATTGGAACAATTCTATTTAAATTGGACCTCTGTTTTGGGTGCTCAGGGAAGACAGCCAGGCTCCTCTTTGAGCAGCACAGGGTCTGGTCACTTAAGTTACAGATAATCACCAGCTTTCATCCCTCATATGGCTATCCTTTAGAAACAGGGCCTATTCAGCTGTTGGCTTCTCCAGTTTTTCTCTCCCAGGCAAAGTTTAAGGCCTCTCAATGTTAAGCCCTCTCCACCCAAGATGATTTTAGGCAGCTGTCTCAGGATTCACCATTAGGTGAATTATGGGCAACTCCAAGATGTTTAGCAGCTCTCCTTTGTATCCCTCTCTCTCTTTCCTTCTGTCTGCGTCCCCTTTCTGCATAGAGCAAGAGTGTTATCCTCTCTTCCTCCTTTCAAGCGCCAACTCCCTGGTTCCGATAGGCCCTTGGTGAAAGTGAAGTGGAGAGGTGCACACCTTCTATAATTTAAACATTTTTAATGTCAGTATTTTTCCTCAAAAAGTCCCTACATGGCATATGTTATTAACTTGCTGATAAATGCCATAATATATATTCATGTTTTCCTACTCACGACGAAGTAGTGAAGCTTGCTTTCATTTTGGCACATTATTGCACAGGTGCACTATGGTCTTGCACCCTTTTTGCAAAAACAAACATAGTTGGGAATATGAAACTTCCTAATCAGATGTCTAATTTATAAGCCATTAGCTCCCCAACTTTCATATTCAGAACATTATTGGTGAAGCTAAAAACACTTTTTCGATTATAACTTGAGTCTCAAAAATCGCATGTGAATGGAATTTGTGGCAGCACAATTGCCTTGAAATTAGCTTTAAATGACACTGGAATTAACTTGGTGCAAATTATCGTTGCTGATAAAACCACCAGTTATGATAGTCCATTCAAACTAATGGGAAATCTTCAACATGTATGCAAATCTTAACTTTTCCTAAATTTCAGTTTCCATTTTCTTGAAACCGTGTGATCCAGGCCTGTGCATTAAGTTGTTGGTTCAGGCCTGCAATAAAATAATCAATCACTCTTGTAGAGCCCAAAGGATGAGCTTCAGGATGAAGCAAAGATTGTATCTTCTCTTTATGGCATGCCATTGTCCAGTGAAGCCAGGAATTAGTCCACAAAATGTCTTCAAAAAGTTCAGCTTTGCTTGATTGCAGCCTCTGTTTATACAGACCACCAATAAATATCTGTCACGCTCTGGCTACACCCTACTGCTTGGTCTTGAAAGGTTCAAAGCAATTATTTATCAACTGGGAACGCCTGAGGAAAGCCAGGAATGGGGGAAGTGCATTTTGAATCTCCATGTTGAAGTCATCCACACTGTCCATTATAAATGTCATTTTGGCTAACCCAGAGTCTTTCTTTTTCTTTGCACACAGCAATTATTATTAATGTGGAAACTTAAAAGTGAAGGGGTGCTCTTCATGTTGTCATTCACAACACATATGTTTATTTATATGATGTCAGTTTCTGTGTTCAAAAGTATGGTGTCATTTTCAGCCAGACACATATGTTCTAGGATACACTGTTCATTGTGTCATTTCAGCAAGACACATGTTTTCACTCACCAGGCTCTTTCGATGTGTTAAGGTTTGTGCTGACATGTATATTTCAGTATGTCTTTTCCCATTAGACCAATGTACTTCACAGTAAGGCCTAACCTGGACCTTCCTTTTGTCATGCTGGGGCTATCATTAAACCCCACAGATCCGCCCCCCGGCCTTTTCATGGATCATTTAAAGGAAAGATCAGGTGAGAGTGGGGTTTTCCTCAGACAATTTTTTGTTGCAGCCTGTCTGGCTCATTTTCTTTCCTTAGGGAGTAGGCGCTCCAGCCTCCACTTCCGTCTTTTTGGTTGTTGGGGGTTATGGGATGGAACCCCTCCTCTCTTTGATATTGGGGTCCTCCCTGGAATCCAATCCTCTGGGTCCCCTGGCTGGAGTGGAAGGAGCAGTGCTTAATTTGTGCTGGTGTTTGCCAGGGGGCAACACCGGCACTCATTTCTGGGCCCCAGGACTGTTGCAGGCTGGCTCGATGTTAATGTTTAAACATTAATGTGTTTTATTTGTTTTTGTTTTTTCTGCTTGCAGGCAGCTTGCAAATGCAGGTGCATGGCTGGCTAGGCCTGACTACAGGGGCACACGTGCATGTTTTCTGTTTGCATGGAGGTCATAGCTCCACGTGTCCACGCACTTGTCTTTACCTTTCATGTAAGATAAGTTACAAGATAAGAGCCTGGTGGGACGCAAGAGCGGTGACCCCGCCCCACTGGTAAAAATCTACATTGTTTGCACAAACAGCGCAGTGAACAGCCAATGAAAACTATACATTCTGTGTTACTATGCAGTATTTGAAATTCTGTTTAGTAACACAGATTGTACAGTTTTCATTGGCTGTTTGTCAGCCAATTAAATGTATTACGGACTTGGTCACGTGTGGGGTGTGTGATGGACCACATACTCACTTCACAGTTAGCCCAGGGCGTAGTCAACTCGTCTCGTCCTCCTCCAGAGAGCAGAGAGCCTGCCTGCCTAAGCAAGCCACGTGCAGTGGGCACTGCACCTAGTTGCAAGTTGGCGCTCTTGAGTTTGAGATTGCGTGGGTAGCCCTGGCCCACCCACTGATCTGAACAGTCCACCATACAGCCAACACGACTTCAACGGTAAGTCTTGGGGCCCTATCATGTTTGTGCTAGCGAAACCACAACAGGATGCTATACACTGTTTTGCAGCCACAGTGGGTCACCTGAGTCATTATTCCTGTAGCCTGCGCTTTACGGTTTCCCCAGTGCTAGCCTGTCAACTTGATGTTTCAAACTGCCTTCTTATACACCACACATGCAGGGGAGGCATAGATCACCTCCTTTTACACTTCTGGGACCAACCAAATGAGTGTGAGGTCGAGTATTGCCAGAGTACAACCTTGCGCCACAGTCCTATCTCAGCAAACGTTATAGAGTTTTTTTGTTGATGGCTATGGTTAGGCTGCTAGTGCGACAAAATGTTAGCGAATGTGTTGGTAAAGGTTTTGTTTTCTAACTACAGCAGCCTTGCTCCTTGAAACAAATTCCTACAAGTGTGACAGATGGCAAATGAATCGCTGAGGATGAACAGGTTGTTGAGTAATGTGTTGGGATCAATGCAGGGGCATGAGGCGCGCAACGTCATTGAGCTGACCTGAGGCTGTGCGGGGCTTCCATGCCCTTTAACATTTCAAAGGATCAGGAACATGGTCCTGTTGGCACATTTTGTTTCTTCTGAGGCAAATCTACTATCTGCTCGGCTCGGATGATCAAGCACTACCCATTTCCCAGAGTCCCAGCCCCCCTGAGACACACAGGCTGTGTCCCTGGCTCTGCAGCCAGTGCCGTACTGAACTGGACAACATCTTTCTTTTGTCATCAGCATAATAGCCTTTCTTATGCATGATGGTGAATTTTCAACTAAAAGATCACAGGTCACCTTGCAAATCTCTAACAGTTAAAGCGAGCAACACAATAAATCACCCTTTGAAAATGTGTTCATACCCATTAACGTCTAATAACTTGATATACTAAAATGTAAAGTTTGCTTTGATGTCCATAGTTGAATGTTCTTAAAACCATACATAACAACATGCTGGAGCTTTGTGATGGATCTCCAAGCCCAAGTGAGTTTATGACACAACTTCTTTTATTTTGCGTCTTAAAGAGCTAAAAATAAAGTGGGTGAATAGATATTTTGCCTTTTGAATCTTATAGTTTTCCATTCAGAATGTTAAAAATAAAGATGCACTGATATTATTTTGGCCCATCATGCTTCTATAAGGATTTACATGTTGTCATGATGCTTTACTATGCAATTTGTGTATTTTGCAAGAAAACTCTATAGTACAGTATTAATGTAGGTCTTGACACCCAAAACTTAAATATTTGTTTCAAGTAAAGCGTGGAAGAATTGGTGACCGTGCCCAAATTGCAGAGTGGGTTAAAATCCCTGCTTCGCTGTTTAGCGTAAGTGTGTGATCCCGGGCAAATAATGTAATCTCACCCTGACCTCAACTGCAAAAATTGGAGTGCTTATAAGTGATTACATTTCCACCCTTACAATAGGACAGTTTTAATAAGTGTAGGGGCACATTGGCATACCCTTGTGCTCCTCTGCTAGTGGCTCCCATACTGTCATATAGAATTGCATTATTGCTGCACTGGTCCCCCCCCAGTCTTGTATCACTTGATTTGACAAGCAGATATAGGGCCTAATCACGAGTTGGGCAGCATCCCTTAAATCCGGTGGAAGCAGTATTCCCGCTGCCAATACCGCTCGGCCGGATCACGACTGTAAATCCTGCCGGCGCAATTACAGCCGACAGTCATATAGCCAGCTGTAAGAGCGCCGGCTGTAATAACGCCAGCAACCAAACGTGCTATTAGAGACCTATCACAAGTACAACGTTGGCGCTCCTAGCGCCATAAAACCTCCGCTAATACCGCTGAAAATACCCCCGGCCAAATGCTGGAGGTAAAAGAACACATGTGACAGCACTAAGAGCCAAGGTGAACAAAACGCACACAAGAGGCCTACAAAAAACCCACCCATGCACCACACACCCTCCCCAACACCATGCCACCATTAGGATCAGGGAGGAGACACCAACAAGGGCCCAGGTGAAAACAATGCACACAAGAGGCCTACATAAGACCCACCCATGCACCACACACCCTCCCCAACACCATGTCACCATTAGGATCAGGGAGGAGACAGCAATAAGGGCCCAGGTGAAAGAAATGCACACAAGAGGCCTACGTAAGACCCACCCATGCACCACACACCCTTCCCAACACCTTGTTTGCATTTGGAGCTGGGAGCCTTGATGTGGACCTGTACATGCTGCAACTGGAGCTACACAGGCCTGACAACCAGCCCAGGGCCCTGGGAGCACAGGGTGGTGGGGGGTGGGAAGGAGGAGGAGAAGGAGACCAGCACCACCAAGACGGGTACCATCCCCAGGGTCGAGCCAACACCCTGGGCCCTGATTGATGGACAGTTGGTGTCTGAGTACAGGTTGGACAGGGTAACCATCACCCAGTTGCTGGACACTATCCAAGGTGACTTATCCAGCCGGATAGCCATCAGCACCGCTGTGCCACCACTTGTGAAGCTTGTATCAGTCCTACAGTACTTCAGGACTGGCCACTTCCAACACACAGTTGCCGTGATGCATGGCCCAGACAACATTCAGTGCCATGCTGGGACATGTTCTGGATACACTGCTGCGCCATGTCAATGAGCACATATCATTGCCAGGCACGCAGGCACAGGTCAACCAAGTCAAGGCACAGTTGCATGCCAGTGCCCAAGTCCCGAATATGATAGCAGTCCTAGACTGCACACATGTCGCACTTGTAGCACCCCGGTTCTTGAGGCAGATTTCAGGAATCAGAAGAATTTCCATACGCTCAACGTGCAGATGACCTGTAGCCCAGACCTGACTATCACCCACTGCTGCGCTCAATACCCAGGATCTACCCATGATGCCATGGTGCTGCTCAACAGTACCCTGCCAGCCTACATGGAGAGGCACCGAGGCCAACGCATATGGATGTTGGGTTAGTAGAAATCATGCATGAAATGCATGCCAAATTTCACCAGATGAAGGGGTGGCAGACATACAGGAATCCTTGCATGACACCAGGAGACACAGCTAGCACTAGCACAGTACCAGTTCCATGCATGTGTGTCACACAAGGACGCCTGCATACGTCCCCCACAGCAGAACACACAGAGGGTGAAGGTCACACACTTGTGAATGCACAATCACATGCACAACCACAATGCATCTTATCTGTGTTGCAGTGCTGTTACTCACCCTGACACCCAAGAGCAATCTCACCCTGGGTACCACACAGGAATGCTAAGTGAGTCCAATTGAAAGCCCATCCACAAAACTTATGTAGATGATCAGGGAAAAGTACATGAAGACACCATAATCAAAGAACAAATGGAAACATGACCGTCCTTGTTCAGCATGGGTGGCACACACATATCCATACACAAAGTCCTTCAAACACTGTTGCCTGTCAATTGACACCAAGTGCATGCAAATTTAACCTGCCACAGAACACCTTACTCATTGACACAGACTGCATGTATAGGTCAGCCCATGCATATCCCTAAAGATGATGGATGTATACCAATATGGCAATGAGATTGCATGTTCCTGTAGCACACATACATGACCATAGTGCTTGGAGAATTGATGTGTACCCTTTGCACATCCATTGAACCAACCTGGGCTAATGTGCACATTTTGTCCCCTGCAGGTGATTCAGATACCTGCAGTACACATGGCTGATGACCCCTGTGCGGAATCCACAACTCCAGCAGAGCTGGCATATAACATTGCCCATACTCGTACACGCACCTGTGTGGAAATGGGATTTGGCCTGCTGACGGCATGTTTCCTGTACCTAGAATGTACAGAAGGGGTATTGATGCCAGAAAAAGTAGGGAAAAGAGTACTCACCTGTACCATGCTGCACATTATCTGATGCCGTAGGCATGTGCCACTACCCCCTGATGCTGATGTACAACTGCCTGGAGATTGGAGCTACGATGAGCATGTGCCCATAGCCGGGGCCAATGGACAAAGGGATGGGGTGAGGGAGGGGAGGTTGGCCAGACAGGCGTTGATTGACAATTATTTCTTATTTGGTGGATGGGTACATGTCACAAACATCACTTGTAAAATAAAGAGCACTTGAACACAATCATGAATGTCCAAGCTTTCTGTCCAGTATGCCCCGACCAATTCCACAGCACACATTTCCCCCTCCCTCACCAACTCCCGAGCACACATTCTCCCCTCCCCCCACCAACTCCCAGCACAAATTCCCCTCTCCCCCCACCAACTCCCCAATACAGTGCATGTAGGTCCATGTGCCCGGCCCTCAGCCAAACAGTGCTTTGTCCATCTATGAAGGACGATGGCACTTCCCACGTCCTACACCTTCTGGTGAGCGCTGTTGTAGATGGTGCAAGGACCGTCGCCTGGGCGAACCCTGCAGGGCTCCCTCAATTGGGGTTGTCGAGGTCGATGGAATTGATGCTGCCAGATGCAGCTGCTGGCGGAGTAGCTTATTGGCCTCCCGTATCTGCTCTGCATAAACTGATTGACCTTCACAGTTTGCAGACTCTCTGGCCAAACCCGGTGAGAGCCACAGTACACCCCTCAACGACTCTTTGGGTGCGGGCATTGTCCCGCGCTATGGTTTTAGCTGCCCCCCGAATTGCACTGCTTATCGCCTTTATGTGGCAGTTGTGTGTGACTGCCATACCCTCTATTCGCTTTTGACGTGCCTCAATCACGTCCAGGCATGCCATTACTGCTGCTCCCGCTATGAGTCTGTCATGGGTTGGGCTGATTGCCCTGTCAGGTCGACGTGTGGTTGTGGGGGTGCTATTGTTAGACATGGTGGCCTGTCTGGTGGGGATGCCGCAGATGGAGGGGCTGCCGGCAGGTGAGCCATATAAGAGGGTGTCCTCGTTGGGCAATGGTGTGTGCGCATGATGTCGGCATGCTGGGACATGGGGAGTGTGGTTTTCAGCATGCATTTGCTCGGGGTCCCTTGGGGTGTGACCATTCATTGTTCAGGACTATGAATGGGTGACAACACCTGCGCAACATGCTGCTCCTCACCGGATGTGTGGCCACCCTCAGTGTTGGTTCTATTGGCGGCTACTTCGGCATCCTGTGACCCCGTGGTGGCTTGGGGCCGTTCAGGCAGCAACCCCCTAGTGGCTAGGGGCCATTCAGGCAGTGTCCCCTGGTGGCTTGAGGCCATTCAGGCGGTGATCCCCTGGTGGCTTGGGGCTGTTCAGGCAGTGACCCCCTGGTGGCTTGGGGCTGTTGAGGCAGTATGACTGTGCTGCGGTGGTGTGAGCTGGGGTGTGCCCTACGCCTGAATTTATAATGGCGGTCCCTTCTAGGGGTGGTGGTGCTTGTGGAGGCGCGTCTGGCAGTGCATCTGGATGGGCCTGCCTCCTCTTCGTATTCAAGATTGCCCTCCGATGATGGCTGCGTGCCTGTAGGGAACATAGGGTCTGGTATGAGGACAGGGAAACATATATTTGTTTCATGCTTTACAGGGGGAGGGCACATTTTGTATCATGCTTGGCCATAACCTGTTTGTTATTCACAATGTTGGGATTGCTGGGGCATACCACATGGGGGGACACAGCTCGGACATGTTGGTGTGGCATCTTCTGATGTCTGAGGTGAATGCACAGCTCGCATGCCGCTGTTAGTGAGGGGGCTTTGATACACACGCACTCATCACTTTGCTGTGGCCAGGCAATGGATCTGTGTGCCATGGTGCTTACATTTATACATTGGATGTACTTCAGGCTACTCTGGATACCTGGGGTCGCTGGGGTGCACTGGTACAAAGGGCCACTCGTGGGTGGCTGCGTTACATCACACACAATGCAGACACAGTGCCCGGATGTCCAACATTCACATCGGGTAGGGACGGGTGAACCAGACACAATACATTTTCCAAGTGTGGGGGTGACTCACCCACAACCTCTTGGGTGCCACTGACTGCCTCCGCTCCTCCCACTCCCTCAATCATACCCATTTCGAATGGGGTGGTGATCTGCTCCTCCCACGGTGTGAGCGCCGGTGGTGGTGGCCCTCCTCCAGTCCCTATTGTCTACCTACTGTCCTGGGCCAGGAGTCCCAAATACTGACCCGCAAGTCATTAAAATGCTTGCGGCAGTCCTCCCTATCCCTAGGGACACGGCCCACCGTTGTCAACTTCTAGCTGACCGATTTCCAGCTGATCTGCGTGCGCCGCTGTATTTTGGTCTTTTTCTGCTGTGGGCCATACAGCTCATCCTGATGGCCTATTACCTCCAAGAGTACAGTTAATTCCAAGTCAGAAAATGTGGGTTTTCTGACCCTGTCCAGGGCAGACTTGCCCCTCACTCGCTCCTGGGACATATTACAGTGTTTCCAGAAGTGGATGGCTGCATGTGGCTGGGAATTTCGGAGGATTGTGATTTAAAAAATGGCTCCCACTTTGTTTCCCATTCTGGCAGTGATGTATTTCCTGCGGTGCTAATAGCGCGTGCTATTAGCACGTGCTAATAGCGCGGGATGCCGACGGTAACGCAATGTGCACCGTGTTTTCGGGGTCACAGCCACTGTTACCACAAGATGTTATTTGCGTTAATGCCACGTCTGTGAGCGTGTGCATACCAACTCTTGATGTGGCGGTTTGTCATGATTGCTGCCCCCTGCCCTATGAGATATCAGGCTGGAGCCAGGCCACGATCACCTACATGGCCCCTAAGGGCCTCTCCATCCTCCCAGAGGCCCACTTGGAGTCAGACCTGGCGCCTTTGGCGCCAGATTCACACACTGCCCTAGGATGGCATTGGACTTGTATTGCATAGAGGGCAAGATGGATACCCCCACCTATTCCAGTTCCTTGAACTGCATATGCAGTCTAGCCTTGTGGGTGTGGTTCAACACAGGGATACCTGGGATACCTAGAGACTATTTAAGCCATGGCCAGGCCTATAAACACGCTTTGCGTTTCTCTGCACCTGCAGCGTGACACTTGCAGTGCTCGGATCGGTCTCCAGAAGGCCTGCTCCTTTCTTCCACGCCCAGCGCCCCTGCAAGAACAAGAACACCATTCATAATAGCCTTACCTTGCTGAGCATCCAGCTTCCATCCATCGCTCCTCCAGTCCTGCGGGCAGCTACGGCGGTGTCATCTTCATCTCGGCACGCCGCATCCTAAGAAAAGGAAAAAGAACAGAGGAGAAGACATTAGTAAGCATTCTGCATATCTCTGCTTACTCGAAAACTGTAAGAGATTCAAACGCTTACCTGAATTCAAGCCGCTCGGGGTAACTTCAACTCCAGAGCATCTCATCTATCTGCAAAGAGGGAAAAGATATACCAGGTTAGCATGGAAATCATTCGGAGGCGCCGCAGATCACGCTTACTCACCGCGTCTCTTTCTCTCAGCTGGCAGCCACGCTGGGACATTGCGGCACCTAAAAGGACACAGAGACGAACACTGGTTAATACAAGTAAGAAGGGACTGCATCGCGCATCGCGCCCTCACTCACCGTTAGTGCTACTCACCTCTGCAGCACGCCGCCATCTCTAAACCCCTTCCATCACCTAAGGAAGGAAAGACACATTATAGAACGAACGAGAGTCAACAGAACTATTCATAAGACTCATTCTACTTATCAGTCGGGCTGCAGTTACAGCAAGCCCTGTCCGTCGGGCTCACGCCAGTGAAGCAACTAGGCAGCATCGAGCCCGCATCAATCAACGCACCCCTGCACTGAAGGCAGGACGGAGAGCGCGCTACACAAGAAAACAAGGTGAGGAGTGGACCAAGGGGAAGGTTTAGACCCAGGAAAGAGGGGGGTCAAGCAAGCTGAGACAATAGAGAGTTAAACTATGACAATCCTGTGTATCAGGCCCAGTCTTCAGTCAAACAGACTTCAGGGAAGAGTTTGAGGTCGTAAGAGGTCCGAACAGGCTGAGTGGCATCCCCGTGGATACCAGGTGAGCGTTACACTGTGTTTGCACCACATATCGCAGCATTAACACAAATAGGGGGGGGTCAAGCAAGCAGAGACAATAGACAGTTAAACTCTGACAATCCTGTGTTTCAGGTCAAGTCTTCAGTCAAACAGACTTCAGGGAAGGGTTTGAGGTCGTAAGAGGTCCAAACAGGCTGAGTGGCATCCCCGTGGATACCAGATGAGCGTTACACAGTGTTTTTGCCACATATCGCAGCATTAACACAAATACCGCTCAGCGGTATATGCACCCAGATACCGCCCAACTCGTGATGAGGCCTATAGTGTCACCAGCCAGTCGGTGCACCAGAGAATCTAGTATAGCGGACTAACTGTGGTAGAACCAACATTACATTTACTCCCCTGCTGCTCCTAGCCACTGAAGTTGCTTGGGCCGTCCAGCGCACTGCCCCACACTCTGCAATGTCTGAAGAAGCAGTAACTTGAAGTAGCTTGGCTTCCGTTTTTGAAACATGGGTTTGCAATGTGGATTCCTGGGTCAGAAAATCCTCTCACAAGAGACCCAGCTCCACTCAGAGACACTTGGGACACTGGGAGGGTGAGGACGGGAGGGGGGGCATTTTACAAAATTGCCAAATAAGACAATGTCCATAGGTTTGCAACCATTTTATCAAATCCATTATCACTTTGAGGAAAGCAAGTATGGTCCAGACGTCTAACAAGTATGGTGTAGAAGTGTGTTCAAATGCACTCTTTTGCCTCCTGGGGTGCCGGAACCACTAAACCTACCATAACAATTGTTTTACAAATTTAAAGCATTATATTTCCTCAACCCATGTGTGCTCCTTCCCCATCCATCTGACTACACAGAGCCTGTGCCAGCAGTTGCTGCAGCACCAAACATGTGCCATGGAGAAGCAGCAGTGTGATTGCTGGTGGTGGGACGATCTAGGTCTAGCGATGAACCGCCCTGGGCCGACATCGCCCGCACTGTGGGTGGCGGCCACCGGCCCCAGTCCCGGTTAGGGGGCCAAGATGTTTTGGGCTCTGCCACTGTATAGAAGCAAAGAAACCTGCCAACTGCCAGCACAATTCACTTATGCTCACTTCGGAGACTATTGATCTGATTCACAAAAATTGTACTGGAATAAATGGGATTCAGGGGAGCATCTCAGATATGCAAAACAGGCTAGCTTGTGCCCGATTCGCAAAGACTAAAACTGTCTGAAATTTGAAGATGCAGGGAAAGCATCTATGAGATGACCTTGTGCACATTTTTGTGAATCACATTTGCACATCACAAAGATGATGCAGGCGTATACAGGTTTCCTCCAGTTTTCAGCACAGTGAATCAATCAGTTGGAAGGTGCAAATCTGGGATGCTCAGAGCATCTAATTGTATTCTCCAGTTCATATCTTAATGTCGAGTCTTGTGTATGTGGATTTGGGAAGCTTAACGAGGAAAATAAAAACAGAGTTTGGAACAAGTCCTGATGCTCCACAAAGCAGACATCTTTTCAAAACCTGACCTAGAGAAACCTTCTCATCAGATCCGGCGTCCGGATGAATCAAATCCCCTTAAGCTGTTCTTCACCCAACTTGCAGCATATTGACAGAGGTGAATGCCATTCCACTTGTCCTCTACAGCGTCCAGGTTTTCAGAGACTAATCATATCTTGAGTGAAGTTCGCAATGTTGCCCTTTTCCAGGACTTCATCCTCTTATATACAGAGACTGAAGAGAGCACAACAAGAATTTGGAAATAGTAGCCTCGTTCCCACTGTCAAAGGAGCAATTGAAGTTGTTTATGTGACATCTGAGTACTATGAAAAAGAACAAATCTTCATCCTTGGGATTGATTAACATAGTTATTCAAATTCTATGAATTCCTGGAATGGTTTTCAATGCTCATCTTGGTTCAGAAAAAGGGCAGCTGATGTTAGCTGCCTGTGAAAACTCATCTGAGCCTGATTTACAAAAGCATTTTTCAGTGGGAAAAAGGACATCTGTAAATCGGGCGCTGTATGTTTAATAGAAATGAAACATTGTCAGAGGAGAAGGGCTGGCGCACTAAAGCGCGCTGGCGGATCCAGGAAGCAGAGTAATCTGGGGAAGAGAACAGATTGGGGAAGGGAGCGCAACACCAAGTAACAGACAAGGAAGTAGAAGCAGAAAATAAAGAGAGATAACCGAGAGCAAGAAGGGAATAGATATTATTGAAGGACCTTAGGGGGTTGGGGGCCCAACAATGGGGATGAAGAAAATGAGGGCAATGCAAAACGAGGGGCTGGGGTGCAAAGCATAAAATGGGTCAAAGAAAGCAATGTGATCAAGCACAGAATTTAAAGAAGAAAATAAACAGAACAAAAACCAAAAGAGTCTTTCCTCATAGCAAAAACCTGACAAGTTTGAATTGTTCTTTTAGTCCACATTCTTAACACTTCTAGGAACACAAACAAGGTCTTCTTCCGCTCAATTTGCTTAATTTATAATCTCTTTTCTTTCAGTCTCCTGTTAATTTGCTTACTGTAGTCTTGAGGGCCTTTTCTGTTGCAGTTTTAGTCTAGTAGCGTGCGTCTGATTCGCCCACTCCTGCAATTTCTCATAACATACGAGACTACCTTTTAAATGTTGTAAACTCGTTTGTCTTAAGTGATAATTCACTTCTAGAGGTCGACTGCCTTTTACAAGTATTTCTTTGTCTTTGTTGCTCGTTACAATCTTCACTATTGTCTATGTATCCTATTACTATTACCTTTTCTGGTTTCCTGGCTGCATGTTTCCGATTATTTATCAACTTACGCTTCTCTTGCTTCCTCTGCACCTTACCTTATCTCCTGCGGGTGCATCTTCTTGTCTTCTCTCACCTCTAGCAAGCCACCTGAGATGAGGAGTGAATAGACTCTGCTACTTTTCATGAGTTGTAAGTGGGTATCCCCCATAATGGAATTTGGGGCCTGTCAATGAGCGGCCACTGCTTCCAGTGCAGTTATTATGGAGTCCCAATTGAAAGCTGTAGTCCAGTTCTGCGCTACTGTGCTGGAAGTTTCAGTCACGTAGAACCTTCACGATTCATGTGACACAAGGTCCACTGCATTGTCCTTCACCAATCCTTCTCCTCTAGCAATTCAATAGTTGCTCTTGTGGGTATGTCAGTTGCAAATGTATCCACTGCATACATTACAGCTCGTTTGTTTTACATTATTGGTTAAGTCTAGTTACATTTCCAATAAAAACATCATTAAAAAAGCCATGCTCTCAATAGTTGTACAATGAAGACTGTAAAAATGACCTGATAACCGTATGGTTGCAATATTAGTCTGCCAGGCCTATGCACATGGCTCCAGAGAAGGTTTGGAGATGAGTGTTTCATTCGCTACTGTTGGAAGGTGGGAGTGAGATGATTTTGAAATACATGTTAACTTTTAAAACAGGGGTGTTTTGGGGTTGTAAAGCATACTTTCTCTGTGCCCAGTTATTACCAGAAATGAAAAGATGTTTGATGTATTTTTTAATTGTATGGGTTTGCCTCTGATGTGAAAACACAATAATGTATATCCATATGCTGCTTATACTTCTTTTGTGAACACATCAATACGGCAGTGCAGGCAGCAACAAGGAGCAGACACCTGTTTACCTGTAATTTCCTCTTTTATTTTCCTATGAGTTTTTGCCTAATTTTAGGGTCGAAAAACGGACACGTCTGTTTTACTTATCTGGAAGGAGGCCTATTCATGAAAATAGTGTAAATATGATTATAGAATGACAAATGGTACAATTAATTGGATCGATTATCATGTTGAAAAACCCAGACATATAGAAACCGGGCAATTTCAACATGATAATCGATCCAATTAATTGTACCATTTGCCATTCTATAATCATATTTACACTATCAACATGTAGCCTCAGTAGAAGAGCGTGGTGCTCGAAACACGTGTCAGGCGGCATCATCTGTTGATTAAATTCTAATCAAAAACCAACTGGTTTAAACTTTGTTTGTGTGCGCAGTGTGCCAGCAAGCAACCCTTCTGTGCTTAACTTACCCAGTGGGCAATTTGGCAGGTTCCCACTACTGCTTTCACCCGCAGCCCAACCAAACCAACCCAATTTAGTAGTCCTTGCGCTGAACCTCGCGGGTCCTTATCTGCCACACTTCTTATTGTGTAATATGTAAAATAGTGACCATTAACACCAGAAGTGAAATATCATACAAAATCAATGTTTGTAGCAAAATCATGAAATATTTATCATGTGTCTGACTCTTCCAGGTGCAACATGGTGGAACCAATTCTTTCAAACATGCCTAGTTTCTTCTCCTCTATAACAAGTGGTGGCTTCTGAGCGCTTGTGACATTATTTGGAATGACCAGGGCCATTCTGAGGCGAGGCAGATCTTTCATCTGGAAGCCATTGTCCACTTTCTCAGCCTCAAGTAGATATTTCTTCCAAGTATTGTAATTATCTGTAGTGATTTTATGCACAAGATGTTTCTCACAGGATCCTCTGCAGGAGCGTATCTTGATGCCAATGTCCACCTAAAACAAAATAAAAAAATGGTGCATTTGACAATTAACAAACTTTGTTGTTTTTTAAATTCATTCATTGAGGTGCTAGTACAAAATAACAATTGTAGTGGAAATGATCAAGTTTTACTGGAAACAAGAACAAAATGCACAGAAGACTCCCAGCATTGCTTGAACAACGATATTACACGTAATGGAGGTCCCATTGTCCCAAAACACAAGCCGTCTCAGCATAGAACATCATGTGTTTTCTATGTCAAACCAAGTGTAAGCAAATGGAACATGTGTGATGTTCAAACATCACTTGAACTAAAAGTTAAGGATCTAATTTGGTGTATCCTGTATCCCGATAGTGCTTCAGCCTGAAAGGTCCCACACATTTCTAATATGTCATTGTGTGTGTGGGTTTCTTTTATTCTTTTTCAGAATGTGGAAACTCTATGAAGGACGCCATCACCTCTGTACATTTCAACCAAGGGAGTGATCTTTCAGGATCTGAAGATCAGTCCACAGTGCCATAGCTCCTGAAAAGTGGTTTATCTATCATTATGAAAATCAGATGTTTGCACTTTTCATCCCTTACATTTCCCTCCCTTGACAATTAACAAACTTTTTTGTTTTTTAAATTCATTCATTGAGGTGCTAGTACAAAATAACAATTGTAGTGGAAATTATCAAGTTTTACTGGAAACGAGAACAAAATGCACGGAAGACTCCCAGCATTGCTTGAACAACGATATTACACGTAATGGAGGTCCCATTGTCCCAAAACACAATCCGTCTCATCATAGTACATCATGTGTTTTCTATGTCAAACCAAGTGTAAGCAAATGGAACATGTGTGATGTTCAAACATCACTTGAATAAAAAGTTAAGGATCTAATTTGGTGTATTCTGTATCCCGATAGTGCTTCAGCCCAAAAGGTCCCACACATTTCTAATATGTCATTGTGTGTGTGGGTTTCTTTTATTCCTTTTCAGAATGTGGAAACTCTATGAAGGACGCCATCACATCTTTACATTTCAACCAAGGGAATGATCTTTCAGGATCTGAAGATCAGTCCACAGTGCCATAGCTCCAGAAGAGTGGTTTATCTATCATTATGAAAATCAGATTTGTGCTCTATTTATCCCTTACATTTCCCTCCCTTTACCCTTCCCCTTCTGCCCCCTAAGTGACATAGTATGCTTGTTGGCGTAATACAATAAATAAAATAAAATCAGTTTGGCATGTTGCTTCACTAGTATATTACCAGTAGGTTCTAGACTGTAATTGAGGGCTGCTAATGCTTATGTAGTTTTAATGAATGTTGTGTCTCGGATCATGCTTTATATATTTTATCATATTTTGATAGCTTGCTATACACAGAAATAAACAGTTGCATGTATATTTAAATCTGCTTTTAATGCACATATGCTCTTTGAAGCACACATTCACAAGACTTCCTGCAGGGCATGTGGAGAGCCTGGCCCTCTGTTCACAGATTGTAAATAGAGATCTAGACTCTCTTGTGTTCAGAGGAGGGCATGTTTTGGTTGCGTATGTTGATGAGTTATTATTAGCATCTCCATTAAATCAACATGATTGTCTTGATTTGTTAACTGTACTTGCTCAGACGAGGCAAAAAGCCTCCAAGGAAAAGCTTAAAGTTGGTCAAAATGGCACCCATTACTTAGGGCACAACATTTGGGCGGGTGAGAGGCATCTGTGTCAGGCCCAAATTCATGTCATCCGCCAAGGTACCAAACATGTGACCTATATTCAAATCCTGAACCTCTTCTTTGTCCTCTGAAGATCAAATAAGATCTATCTTGTGTGATGAATCCTGCAGAGTCCTCACAAAGACCCTGCCTAAAGTCTCCTCCCTAGTGGTCCTGACCCTGGGGGTGGTGTTCTGCAGGAGGATCACCGGGGAGGAGAAAGGGCCCAGTGGAAAAAGTGGACTCCATTGGGTGGGACGCAGTATTAATTTGCCTCCAGGAAAGAAATGTCAGTAATACCAAAATCTGTGATAGCTTGTTGTAAGAGAAAGCTTTTAACTTCGCAAGTTGAACATCTTAATGTGGGTGAAAACATTCATAGACCCTTAGATATTGGAAGAAATGAAAACCCTTTTAAAAACAGGGAGACTCATAAAGTTGGATACTCCCCTACACCCCAAAGGAAAAGTAAAGTCAGAAAATAATACCAATTTAGACATTAAAAATATGTATTCTTCTGTAAAGCCAAGTCTGTTTAATTATCCTTGTGATATTCCTTTAAGGAATATAATTAGGAAAATAAATTAGCATGAAGACAACATTCCCATTAGAAAAACTGATGTTTGCATTATGTACTCCAAGTACTGGGACAAAGAAGATGGTTGAAGAGGAACAAAGCTGCAAAATGCAGCTTGTTAACGGAAATGACCCACACATGAGGGAGACTGGCAGGCTTAAAAGGCCCTCTCAGGTGCTGGGCATTAGGAAGAAGGGGAAGAAGAAGGAACCTAGTCACAGGTGGGGGGGAGGGGTTGTGAACTCTCCATGTTGCAGCAGAAGCAGAAACTGGAGGAGAGAGAAGATGTTGGTACCGCTGTCGAGTGTCGAGCAGTAGCCGGTCCTGAGAGGGTCTTTACCTCCAGAAGCCTTAATTGAAAAGGTTGTGCAGCAGAAAGGATCGGAAAAAGATGTTTGCCCCCTGGGGACCTGAAATGCAGAGGCTGCGCAGTGGGAAGTGAAAGTTTAAAAAGGTTCCCCCTTAACAAGACTATCTCCAGTGGCAGGTGAGCACCAGAGAGTCTTTGGAGCAGAGGAAGCTCTGTGTGCGAGTGCCGCGGGCATCACCAGACTGGAAGCAGCAGATTGGCTGACCGTGAGGAGCAGCTGAGGCAGAAGACCTGGGAACAGTGAGGGAAACAGATGCACACGCCATCCCCGGTGAGTTCACCAAGCTATTGTGAAACCAGAGCAATCCGTGACCACTCGCATGCTCAGAGCAGACACTTTAACATCAAAAAACAATTGCGTAGAAAGGAAAACACGAAACGAGGCAATTTTGAATACTGAACTGGCAGAAAGCAGAGAAATAATTATTTTGTAAAATCAATGGACTGTAACTTTAAGCATGCACATTTACTTAAAACCCAGCCACAAGATGGGGCAATAATTTCAGAACCCAAAACTACCATTACCCAAGCCAAAAGAAAGTTAAAGCAAAGGAATTTAAAATCAATAAACATTGCCAAAAACAGAAGGGGCCAAATGAAAGTCCCAGAGTTTTTAAATCTTATTGCCCATGTTTGACGAAGTGCATAACCGAAGCTGGTGTAAACCCACATTGTCAAAACTAAGGAAGAATTAGAATAAGACCATATCATTGTCAGTGTTTGGTTGATGAAGAAGAGGGGAACCAAAGTGGCAAGAAGGCTGCCCTCCTGGTAAAGGTTATTTAGAAGGAGAGGAGCATAACTTGCAGAGGTTCTGGAAAGTCACAAACGTGTAATTAACAACACCAATGTGAATCTTGTTTTCTCTGAAGAATTGCTTAAAATATGGTGTTGTGGAGCAAGAGACATTGCAAAGTTGTTGTATGCTGATCTCAACCACAGAGGCACTTGGTGTTTGTAATTTTCTGCCCTGGCAGGAGAGTATACCATGTCGGAGTTTGTGATAACACTGTGATAACACTGTATGCTGCTCAGGCAGGAGAGTATACCCGAACAGAGAAAATTGAAGAGGTAGGCCTGGTATGGGATTAGACCACGTGTAATTGAAGCAGTAGTCCTGGCATGGAAGTAAACGAGGTGGAAGTTGAAGAAATGCTGTGACGTGGTGTTAACAAATCATCCTGAAAAGCGTTCATTGTGGAAGCAAGTGGTTGTTAAAGAAGCAGTACTAGAACTATTGATATATTTTGAAATATTAATAAATCATCTGGACAAACTTCCCTTACTGAGCAAGAATTGTGTTAACTGCTGCAGACGTGTTTAAAATCTTCAGAAATAATATGTGGTCGTTGAACAACCCTGACAAACACAATTTATGATGATGCTGATGAACTAAGGGAGTGTTCTTGGTGTATGCAAAGAAGGTTGTTTGAGTTCTTACTGTAACAAGTGGAAGAGAAGAGAAATAACCTTTGTCACACAATTCTGAAGTGTTGGAACTTAAGTTGTCATGGTGGAGTGACAAAGAACTGTGTTGGAACTTTATTACAAGACAGGATTTCATTATTCATTTGGAACTGTTGAAGATAATCCTGCTTGAATCTAGGGAAGTGGAATTTACACAGATTATAAGGCGAGACAGAAACCTTTTGTTAGAGTGTTTCCTTTAGTTTATTTTAGGCAGGGAAATCCTTGTCAGGGTAGGGATAGTGAGGTGTTCACCCAACCTTCTGACTTAATAAAATGGCATCTTTTGAAAAACCTTCACAAAGTTGTCTGCCTTACATTTCTGACATTTGACTATAGGTCCTCCCAATGAACAGAAGCCCTTTACTTTCTATTGTGATGCACATAATGGTACTGATTTAGGAGTTCTCATCCATTTGCAGGGTGACCATCACCACCCTATTCCCTAATATAGCTTATCTCTGGACCCTGCAGCAGCGGGTCTGCCATCCTGTCTCCAATCTGTGACCACTACTCCCTTGTTAGTAAAGAATGGCTCCCAGCGACACCCAGGTACTGTTGCAGTGTCTTATGCTGTTATCACGTTTCTTCTGAAAGTGAAGACTCAAAAAATGTTTAATTCCTGTTTGACTAAATGTGAGAAACTTACTTTCTGCTGGTAATGTGACTATATCCATTGTTCATTGCTGACCCCAGCTCCCCTGCTCCTTACACCCTCTACACATGAAAGTCTAATGGTTACAGAATACCTTTTAACTCCCAGACTTGATCTGAAAGATGTACCACTGCAAAACTCTGAGGTAATCCTTTATGAGGCCCACTAATGCTGCTGAGCGTACTGGTCTTACTTGTGCTTACATTTTAGCAAAGGTAAATCTAGCACTATTTACTCAATCTCTTGATATGACCGTTGTATCACCCATGATTTTGGCTTTCTGTGGAAGAAGAAAAGATTCCGTGCCTCGTCTCGCACCCCTGTAAGCCACAGGCTCACTATACCTGCACTGTGTGATACTTTATTATTGCCTTCTACCATCGCTATTGTGAAATGCAAAGTTCATCATTTATCTGTCTCTGATGTTGCACAAGGAAAGGCCCTATCTGATGACACAGCCAGGGCTGCAGCCCTGCCAGGATCTTTGGCTCCTTATATGGCCCTTATGTTTGTGTTCAGCGGAATCAGTCCCCGATTGCAATCATATTTAGGTAATTGTATTTTTTGGTGTGGTTAGAAGCTTATACCTATAGAAAAGCAGACAGAATCACCATAGTAAAGAAACTGTCAACAGAAGTTATTCACCCCTTCGGCCTAGCTACTATAGATTGTGTACAAAGCACACACACGTTACTAGTCAAGCGATTAGAGCTATCTACAAGGTTTTGAATATTAACCAGCATCAACATTGTGCATATCACATCTAATCTAGTGGCACTGTAGAATACTGCAAAGGTGATATTATGTTATGATTCTCAAAGAGTTATCAGGAGACTGGCTCAGATGGCCAGCAGCATTGTAAATTGCACTACTCCATATTTGAAATAATACAAATCAGAAGCACGGATTATCACAACATGAATATTAAAAGGGGTCTCCCTGCATATGACCACTATGCCTTCACTAGCTACATCGAGTGAATGTCAGATATACATACTTTCAAATGAAAGAAGCAATACCTGAAGCCCCTGATGGTCCCTGTCTTTCACTGACAGCTACAGTGATTGTGTCTCAGCAGCAGGTTGCTCTGGTTGCTTACCAGCTTTCAGCATCAGCCCAAACAACCACTTCAGCTTCAACATTATCTCCAGTAAATTCACGCTCAGCTGAAGAGTTTGAACCCTAATAAAGGTGCAGAGATAATAGACATGCATAGCCTCTATCCTCAATTTAAGAAGCAACATGTTTGCATTGCCTCTGGCGATTGTGAACAAAAGATTATTGTGCCGAACAGCAGATACATTGCCTGCTTGTATCACATTCTTTATGGATGCAGGTGAGGATGCTGCAGAAAGGAAAAAGTGCTGCAAAGCGTTTCTGTTCTCACATCATTTCTACATATTTCTCCACATCATTGTAATGCTGCTCAAGTTGCTGTTGAAAAACCTCTGGTTTTTATGCACAGTCTTCAATAATTCAGTCAGACTGATAGCAAATATCCCATAATGTTGCTCATGCACCTTGATGTCTACCTTGGCTCTGGGTAGCTCTGTCATATTTCATACTGGTGAGAGTTTCTTTTACTTGTAGGATCTTTGGAACACTCAGAGGTACTGCTGCTGAACCATGAACTTTTTGGAACTTTTATTGTGCAAACTGAACATTAACTCTGTGGAACTGACTGCGTAACATGGCTTTCCTTCATCTCATTGTTATGTTTAAAATATAGATTATGTTTTTATTTTTTTAATGTTTTATTGGTTAAATAGATTAAACCTTTAACATTTCACCTTTAACATTTCATTGTCTTCAAATCTGTCAATTCTAGGAGATGTCCATTGTTAAAAGGTAAGTGAAGAACAATTCCTGTGCCAGTTTAAAGCAGGTGGGTATTATGTGCCCCGTAAGTCTTCCCCCACTTCAAGTTCATTTTCGTCTATTTCCAATTTCAGGGATTCCACAAATTTTAGGGCATCTAGTGTTTTGCCAACTTTTTCAACAGTTAATAACCTCTCCCAATACTCCTCCTCCGTCTCCTCAGAGATATTGACAGTATAACTTCCCATAGCTGACTGGCGTTTTAGTATCAGGGCCGGGCAGGCTAACATCACATGTCTGATGGATTCTAAATGGTCTTTATTTTTAGAAAACCTACAGAACGCTTTTGATTTTTCCATAAGCTTTCTTCTCCAGGAGATCTCTGTAGTGGCTTGATGGAAATTTTGCCAGGTATAAAGGGAGCAGATTTAAGCCTTTTCGCTCCCATATAATGTTATGGCACAGATTTTTGGACAGTCTGATAGCCTGAGTTTCCTCCCAATCATTTTCCTGGATGGTCCTTTTTGTCGGAGATTCCGAACTGATCCAAAATGATCTTACATTTCTGTTTCCAGTGTTGGAGTATCGTGTCGCCAGTTAATGTCCCTGACCGTGCTAGTATATCACACGGTTTAGGTGGATTATCGAGGATGTATTTTCTGTAGAGAGATAAAGTTTTCCACAGCACAGTTGATACCAAGGATTGGAGCCTTAGTTCAGTTCAGCAATAAACTCGATTGCCAGCAAATTAGGGAGGCATAACATTTTATTCCAAAAATAGGACTCACACAAGTTCCAGGCTTCCCACCGCAGGGCTAACAGGGCCTCTGCATCATAAGTAATTACGGCCACCACCTTTTGTTTGTAGAAGGTTATTATGGGCGTCAAGGAAAACTTTCCAAACCTTTGATGTATAACTAGCCCTTGATTGGTCAAAGTCGTTAGCTTTTCACGGATCAGTGCGTAGTGCCCTTCTTCATTGCAGTTTTTATTTATCCTTACCCCAAGGTATAATGTTGTGTCCACCACCTCCAATCTTTCATTTTCCAGCGACCAAGCAAAATGTTTCCCTGCCAGTTTTTTCCCACGATAGGACTTCATTATTAGTACCATCGATTTCTTAATGTTTATTTTCATATCATTTTCGACGAGGTACTTGTTGAAGGCCGCTATCCGACGTTGGAGTCCTATGGGCGTTTGGTCGACAAGTACTGCATCATCTGCATACAGTATCCACGGCACTTCAGTCCCGTTTATCTCTGGAGGGAAGGCACAGACCAGTTCTTGCGAGGTCTTCATATCTGCCATGTATATGACAAATAGAAAGGGGGCTAATGCGCACCCCTGTTTGATTCTATGGTGGGTTTCAATCTTTCTTGTCAGCCCTCCATTGGCTGTCGTTTGGATCTGTATTTTTATTTTTTTGAAAATTCTTTATTGGTTTTTTGATAACATGTAACAAACAGCGCATCGGCAGAGCAATGTAGTATGTGTGATAACAAAACATCAACCTTAACATTCCCTTCCCACCCGCTCCACCCCCCTCCCCCCGAGACCGCAGTTAAAACCTCAGTCCTCAATAGGCTCACGTGCCGAGCAGGGGCTGCCAGGACTGTTCGGTGTGCTGTCCGGTGTCGCTGGACGGAGAAGTGGCTCTGTCAGCTCTACCCAGCGGAGAAGATCTGCACTGGAGTCTAGTTTTTGTACCTGGATTGCCATTTCCCAAGCCGCCGTCTCCGCGGCAATCCATCTCTTGAGGTCGTACCACCAAAGGGCCTCGCTAGGACCCCGTACGCTCTTCCAGCCCATGGCTATGCGCCTTTTAGCTGTTATGTAAATCAAGTCTAGGAGTCTATTTAGGGGTTTATTCTTGCTGCTTCGCCTCTATGTCCCCAATATACAAGCTGCAGGTTCATGAGTTTCCACTTCAATCCCGGCCGACGCCAACCTCTCTTTCACCCGGGCCCAAAACCTCAGGACCGCGGGACAGCTCCAGAACATATGGGTCATTCCTGCCCGCGGCGCGTGGCACTTGGGACATGTCTGTGGCGAGGCCCCTTTGAACTTTGATATGGCGTCAGGCGTAAGGTAGGCTCTGTTTGTGATGTATAGCTGTATTAATTGGAGGCAAGCATTCCTGGAGGTCTTTTTATGGTAGTGGGTTATTTTCTCCCATGTGTTGTCCTCAAATACAAGGCCCATTTCACACTCCCATCTCCTTTTGCATTTTAGTTCGTTCATATATTCTGGAGGTTTCGTGGCCTCCCTCGGCAGTGTCTAGCAGTGTTTCGATGGTTTCGTTCTCAGTGAATTGATTGTCTGCCTCAGGCCATCTTTTCCTTAAGGCCAGTGTTACTGCCCTGTGGAGCAAGAACTGCCCGGTGGGCAGGCCCGTCAACTCGCAGAGGTCGGGGAATGTCAAAAGTTCATGTTCGTGCATGAGGTCGCCCAGTACTGCCACACCGTAAGGCTCCCACACCGAGCGAGTTTCAGTGTTCCCCCAAGAGGGTTTCGCCATGACTGCAGCGATGGGGATCTGTGGGGAGTATGAGTCCTTCAACCCCACAGCTTTGCAGGCCCGCTTCCAGAGCTGAGTTCCTAGCTTGGCCAGGTATGGGTGACGTTGTGGAGCCCCTTTCTCGACCCACAACAAGTCTCGAAGTAGCAGTCGCGGCAGAGCCGGTTGGAGAAGTCTGGTGTCCGTGGTGGTTTCATCTGCCATCCAGTGCGTTACGTGCTTCAGTTGGCTGGCCAGGTAATATAGTTCGAAATTAGGGACTTTCAGTCCGCCCTTCTCGTAGGGGCTCTGAAGGATGTCAAGCACCACCCTGTGCCTGCCTCCCTGCCACAGGAATACTCTGCAGAGATTGTTCAGGTCTCTGAAAAAGGCTGAGGGGATGTTGTAGGGGACATTGGTAAAGCAGTGCAGTAGGCGTGGGAGCGCTACCATTTTGAGTCCTGCCCTTCCTGCCACAGAGAGAGGGAGTTTCCCCCAGAAAGTCATGGAGTTAGTGAGTGCATCCCTTGCTCTGACTGTGTTGAGAATATGTTCAGTATCTGGGCTACGGTGTATGGTAATACCCAAGTATTTGAAGGAAGTCACCTGCTACTGAAGAGCTAGTGGGGGCAGGGATCCACACTCATTGCTATATAGTGCTCCGAGGGGGTAGAGACATGACTTGTCTTTGTTTATCTGGATGCCTGTATGTTTTTGGAAGCAGTCTAGTGGCTCCAAGATGTAGGGCAAGTGGTGCTCAGGGTTATGTAGGTAGAGAAGAGTGTCATCCGCGTACATGGAGATAAGGTGTGTCACTCCATCTAGTATGATGCCTCCCCCACCGTATTCCTGCTGGATGTACGCGGCCACTGGCTCTACAGCAATGATGTATAGCATGGGGGATAAGGGACATCCCTGTCGTGTGCCTCTGTAGAGGGGCCATTTGTCAGAGTACGTCTTGTTGGTGTGCACTCTGGCCACGGGGTGGGTGTAAAGCAATTGGGTCCATTTAAGGAAAGCGGGTCCAATGCCCATCCTGACCATGGTGGCGTATAACCATTCCCAATTAACCGAATCAAAGGCCTTGGTGGCGTCAAGTGATGCCACCGCGTATTTCTGGGTATCTCGCTCAGTGCAGTATATGATGTGCTGCAACCTGCGTAAGTTTTCGGTGATAGAGCGCCCGGGTACATAGCCAGTTTGGTCATGGTGAATTAGCAGGGGGATCACTCTGCGTAGTCTATTGGCGAGGAGTGCCGACAGTATTTTGCAGTCGACAGAGAGAGGTCTATATGAACCGCAATCTGTCCCATCTTTGCCGGGCTTCAGCAAGGGGATGATTATTGCTTCCCTCATGGAGTCAGGGAGTGTGCCGCGTTCAAAAGCCTTGTTGTATACTTGTGCTAGCAGTGGGGCAAGGGTCTCCTCATATGTCTTATAGAATTCCCCAGGAAGGCCATCCATGCCTGGCGCTTTCCCAGAGGGTAATGATCTAATGATAGCCTTGAGTTCGTCTGGGGTAATCGGGTCTTCTAAGGCTACGGCCAACTGTGGGTCTAGCTTGGGTAACTCTTTGCAGCCTAGGGCGTCCTCGATCCCGGTGTCCGACGAGGGCGGGGTTTTGGAGTATAGGTCCTGGTAGTACTCAGAGAAGACTGTGTTAATTTCTGCCTGGGTGTGCACCGTAGTGCCATCTGATCTACGAATGTGGCAGATGGGGGTTCTAGGGGTTTCCCTCTTGTACAGCCAGGCCAAGAGTTTACCAGGCTTGTCTCCCAGGGCGTGTGTCCTTTCAGTGTGTTTGGCGTAGCTTAGTTTCCCCAGGGACTCCCAGTGCGACAGACAGGCCTGTCTCTGCGTTATTATTTCCCGTACATGCTCAGGAGTCAGATCTGCCTTGTTCTCCAGCTCCCCCAGCTTCCTTTCTGCTTCCGCCAGAGCATTCATAATGACCCTTTGTGCCCCCCCCTACTGCAGCCAGCATGTCCCCTCTCATAACCACCTTGTACGCCTCCCATGCGGTGCTGATGCATTCTACACTGCCTAGGTTGTTTAGCCAGTATTCATCTGTGCTGTCTTGTACATGGTCCCTGAAGGCTGCGTCCAGCAGTGCCTCTGCTCGCAGTCTCCATGTGGGAACCGGGGGTCTGGGCGGGTACACCTCCCAGGTGACCGACAAGGGCGAGTGGTCTGATAATACTCTGGGTAAATACTGTGCCTCGCTGAAAGTGGCTTGCTGCTCCTGACCGACCAGCATGTAGTCTAACCTAGTGTGGACGCTATGTGGCGGGGAGAAGAAGGAGTACTCTCGTCTCTCCGGACTCAGTTCCCTCCACAGATCGCAAAGTGACAACTGAGAAATCAGTTTGGATAGTATCTTGGCTGGGGGGGACAGGCGGGAGTGTTTGGTGTCAGACCTATCTTTGAGAGGGTCTAAGGTGCAGTTGTGGTCCCCACCCCATACCATGGTGCTATTTACATAGGGGCCTAGTCTAGAGTACAGGGAGTGGAAGAAAGTCGTGGCGTCATGGTTAGGTGCGTAAGTGCTAATCAGGCATAGGTCTCTTCCCTCCATGGTACCCTGCACCAGTGCCATCCTGCCCTCGTCATCCGTCTTGGTGTCCGTAACTTTAAAGGGGACTGTCGGGTTAATCCATACCAGAACCCCTCTAGCATATGAGGAGTAGGAGGATCCCACCAAGGTCCCCCGCCAAGTTTTGGCTAGCGCTGTCAGTTTTGCCTCTGTTAGGTGTGTCTCCTGAAGCATGGCGATCCCTACCTTGCAGCGTCGCAGGTATGCCTGGATCCTTTGTTATTTCACATAGCTATTCATGCCTCTGACGTTCCACGTCATCACTTTTATTCTCTCAGCCATAGTCATGGTGGTGTTCTCTCTCCTGCCCCGGTCCTGGTCGAGGTCCCGTTAGAGGTGCTGTAGTAATGAGGGAGTCCTGTGGTCTCGGTATTTCAACTTTAGGGTTCCCAACTAGGGTGCGGGTTTCCGGGTCCCCTTTCCCTAAAAAAAAACTTCCCCAACAAATAACTGGTCTGACAAGATACTCCTCGTCGTGACTGTCCCGTTTCCGCTCCTTAGGACCAGGCATGGTCTTCGGGTGCCCTACGGGCGGGTAAACGTACCCTGAAAAACAGAAAAAACAAGCTCCAGGGGGGTTGAGGGAGCTGAAGCTTCAGTGTTCCGCGTGATAGGACCCTTTCAGCTGCTCTTGGGGTTAGGTTACTATGCTCGTAAAGTGTAATTCGCTACAGCAGTCTCTGGTAGGTGTGTCAGTGCGGCTTGCGCCTCTTGCCTTCGATGTCTGGTAGTTGCTGCTCATCCATCCAGTCCCGGGCTTGTTCCGGTGTGTCGAATAGGTGGGCTCTGTTCTTGTGTATTACTTTTAGCCTTGCAGGGTAAAGGAGCATGTACTTCAAACCAGCGGCCTTCAACCTGGCTTTGGTGTGACTGAACTGAGCTCTGTTCATCTGCACTTGGAAGGTGTAGTCGGGGTAAATTGCGATCTTGGCCGAATTTCTCAGTATCTGGCCCCCTGACCGAGAGTACGCCAGGACGACCTTGCGGTCTCTGTAGTTTAATACTTTTGCTATCATAGGCCTGGGTGGGCCTCCTGGTGGGGGCCTCCTGGCAAGCGACCTATGAGCCCTTTCGATGGAGAACCCCTGCGATAGTTTCTCCGCGCCGATCCCCTGCAGCAGGAGGTTTTCCACGTAGTTGGTGGGGTCCGAGCCTTCAATGCCCTCCGGTAATCCGAGCAGCCGGATGTTGTTCCGGCGGGCCCTTCCTTCGGCCTCCTCCACCCTGTCCTCCAAATTCTTGACCGTTTGCTGGAGGCCTTCCATGTCGTGCAGAAGCTGGGTATTCACTTCAGTATTCTCGCGTACTTGGGTCTCGAGCGCGTCAGTTCTACCAGCCAAGGAGCGGACGTCCTGGCGAAGGAGTCCCAGATCTATGGCCACAGCGTCGATTTTATTCACCATAGGTGTTTGAATTAACGTGATGGCCTCCAAGAGATGGGAGTTGGTGGGTTCAGACGTCACTGGTGTGGGGCTTGTGTCTTTACCGGCAGTTGTCATGGTTGGGCACTCAGGGCTGGGGGGCTCGGGGGCTGTGTAAGCGTCCAGGGTGGTCTGCCGCTGCTTGGACCTGGCCCCCCTCCCCGTAGACTTATCCAAGCTGGACATCCTCCCAGCTCAGCGGGTATCAAGCGCTGCAATCGGATGCCCCGGCCAGGGTACTTTAGTCGTGGCCCCTGTAGAAATTGCCAATTTACGGTTCTCCCAGCACACTTAGGGCTATAGTCTGCGCTCTGGGCCCTCCAGCGGGGTGTGAAGCGCTCCGGCGCCGGTCCCCCAGGTCCTCCAGGCTCCACGAGGTGCAGTAGGTCTGCGTTTTGCTTTGTCAGGCAGAGTACCGTAGAGAGGTATGACCCGCTGGGTGTAGGTTGGTAGGCCCCCAGTGGTGGTTCGCAGGAAGTCTTTCCCCAGGGTCGCACGATCGCAGGCCGTGCTGTGCAGCTAGGCCCCCACACGCTCCGCCAGGCAGGGGCCG
The DNA here is from genome assembly GCF_040938575.1 of Ambystoma mexicanum. NCBI lineage: Eukaryota > Metazoa > Chordata > Amphibia > Caudata > Ambystomatidae > Ambystoma > Ambystoma mexicanum. The sequence continues at coordinate 776,340,061 of NC_090937.1, forward strand.
TTCTCCAGCCTGTGGTTGCGGCTCCCCACGGTCCTCAGTGAAAAAGGGGGGGGGCAAGGGCTCCTCTCGATTACCTGCCCGCTCCGAGTGTCGCGGTCGCAGCAACCCACTTCCAGGGCGCAGGGAGTCGGGGCCGTGGTCTAATTCGGGCGGGGCGGATGCCGTACGCGGCTCCCGTAGTAGCGCCAACCGGGGGCAGCGCGAGGCGGCCAGCGTTCACACTCGATATAGTGCGCGATCCCCAGGCCCCGCTTCCGGCACTCCCTTCCCCTCGTGGGAGGGTCCGGCCGGTCCTCAATTACCTTCGATCCCCGCAGCGGGGCTGGCAGGCACCCTCGGCCGCTCCGGTCGCCTTCTCGTCCTCAAGCCCGGAGCACACTCAGGCTTATTGTAGTGGTTGCTTCCGAGGGGCCAGCAGGGGCACTACCCACACCTGCTCCACTCGGCAGCGTGGGGCGGCCTTCTCCTGGAAAGCTAGGCTGACGCCGGGCTCTCCGGGCTCAGCAAATGGAGGCCGCCATCTTGGCTACCCGCTCCGTCAGGTACGCGGTCTTCCCAACGCGGCTCCCGGGCTTCCACCCTCGTATGTAGGGAGTCCAGGAGGCTCCCGCCGCAGCCAGCAGCTCTCGGGGTGGTTTGCAGGCACTAAAGACGGCTTAAATGCTAGATAACAGCTTATCAATGGCTCATCGTGCGGAGCTTGCCGAAGTCGCGTCCGCTCTACATGGCGGTTGGCCACGCCCCCCCAAGTCGTTTGGATCTGTATAGTGGTGCCGGTGTACAAGGCTTGGATAGCATCCAGAAGATCTGGCGGGCAACCCCAGTTCATCATTTTGATCCACAAGCGCTCCTGATTTACCCCATCGAATGCCTGTTCGAGGTCAATGAAGGCTAGGTAGGTAGCTTTCTTTTCTTCCAGGGCTTTTGCTTTCATCAGATTGAGCAGGAAGAGGTTTAGCCCAGTACCTACTCTGTTGATGAAGGCTGTTTGTCGCTCGTCCAGGACTTTTTGCCTGGGTCGCCCATTTTTTTAGATCTCTTAGCAGGAGAGACGCAAATAGCTTGCCAATAGAATCTAGCAGCGCTATTGGCCTGTAATTTCTTGGGCTGCTTTGATCTCCTTTTTTATAGATTGGGACGATGTATGCCTCAGTCCAAGAGGAGGGGATTTGCCTTGCTTGTTTTATTTGTTGGAACAGTGCATATGTTAGGTCCGACTAATCATCACAGCTGTCTCTCAACGTCTTGTTCGAGATGCCATTGGGGCCCGTTGCCCTGGAGACACTGACTTTCTTTATTAAGTTTGCGATGTCCTCTCTGTCGAATTCAAGGGTCCACAGCATTCGTTTGGGGATCTTCTCTGTAGTCATTTTCTTATTTTCTCCATCATACAACCGGGTGTAGTGGTTAAGCCAATTTTCCTCCGAAACTTGGTTGACGCCTATTGCTGATTGGTTGAGATCTCTGTTATTCAGCAAGTCCCACATGCTTCGAGCATTATTTGTTGAAACGGCGGCTAACATTTTCTCTGCATCTCTTTGTGTTCTTAGGTATCGGGTAGACTGTAGCCAGTTTTTGTATGTTTGCTGACACTTCTTCAGTAGATCATACTTTCCGCCACAGTTAGCCTTTTTGATCCTTGTCAGATCAGCTCTATACTGTTTTCTTCTGGCTACTGGAGCTTCATCATAAGCATGTTTCTTTTTGATTGTTTTCACTTGGTTCGGGTCAGATTTAACTTCAAAGGCTTCGAGCAGCCATTTATATTCAACCACCTCTTTACCCTTCCCAGTGGCCTTATTACAGTCTTGTACCAGCTTTGGTATTATCTGTTTTTTGAGCTTTAAGCAATTTCGTCCCCACGTCACCTCTGTTTACATCAGACCTTTTCTCCTTGGAATTGAACTTATTTTCCAGGCTAGTTCCGTTTCGAGCAGGCTATGGTCGCTATTTTCCTGCTTTCTTATTGTGAAAGAATTTATCCATGCAAGGGTGTTCCCTCCTACGAAACAGTAGTCCAGGCAGGCTCCCGATTTGCCGCTGTGCCAAGTATTCGCTCCATTCAGATCACCTCTCGGTTGGCTATTTAGCATCCTCATGTCTCGGATTCTCATTTCCTCCATCCATTTTTTTTTTCCTACTAGATGTTCTATCTTTTTGATTTTGCCCTACGTGTCTAGCAATTTGATATTTAGGTCCCCACTGAGAATGATCAACTGGTCTTTTTCCTCCGTCATTGATCTATCGATGGCACTCATGATGGCTTTTAGATACCCTACCAGATTCGGCATATTTTCGCTCCAATAGGTGTTTATCAGTAGCAGACTTGATGGGCCTTTGGTCATCTCTGATTTGACTGCTATATTTAATATTTGTACGTAGGGGTTCGGGACAGTGTGCTCCAGCACTTGGAGAGGGATATCAATTTTTTTTAGAATCATGAGCCCCGCGAAGGGTCTCCCTTTCAGCCCCTTTCCGGCTGGGTTTATGTATACTTCATATCCCTCACACACTGGTGGATCATGCAGCCAGGATTCCTGAATAGAGATGAGGTCATATTTGCCCAAGAAGTTATTGTTCTTAGAGAACAGATGTTTAAAACCTCTGGTATTCCATGAGGCACAGTAAACCGATCTTTGGGACTCCTCATCAATCTATTGTTTCCTCTTTGTATTTAGAGTGTTAGCCAGCCATGACCAGTCATTGGCCTTCATTTCCCCTTTATTAAGGTTTATTTTTTCACTTCTCATGTTCCCTGAATTTACCACAGTAAACCTCAGGGTTTTCAGTTTTTCCATACTGTTCTTCCTTTGCGTTTTCGGGTCTTCATTTATGTTTTGGCTTGAGAACTTCTTTGTTTCATCCACTGGGATTGGTCTGGTTTTTGCACTGGACTCCTTATCAATATCTTTATTTGTCTTGTGAACATTTCTCCCCTCCTTACCATCTTGTTCTTCCTTCTTTGTTTCTTTTATACTGACAGGCTTATGGTTATCTTGCAGAGTTTCTAGTCTGAAACCCTTTCTTTTGAAGCTGTCACTTGCCTCCAGCATTTTCTGTTTAATTCTATTTGAGGTTAAGTGGAGAATAACTTGGTCCATCTGCTTTTCTCTTGGGAATTCGACAATTTTTATATCATCTGTTGATAGCGTACGCAATGCTGGAGTTTGATTACAGAGAGTCATTACGTAACTTCTGTTTAACACCATCCTTTTTGGGCCTTTGGATGTTGTTTCTAATTTTAGGTAACATCCTTTTGAAGATCTTGTTGTCTTTGGGCTTCACTGAGAAGGGGCAAGCCTTCTTTTTTGTTCCTTTTTGGTATTGGATGGGCCATTTCTTGATGCTTTCGTTTGAGCATGTTTTTGGTGTCATCCTCCTTCCTTTTTTGTTCCAGTGTTTTGAAAAGGATGGCATCACTTTGATCCTCTAAGAGGCCTCTGTGGGCAGAATTTTTCCAGGGATCTTAGGCATATTTGTCGGATTCTCTCTTTTGGGCTACAGCGTCTTAACTCATTTTGGTTGCCTTCCCTGGTCGCTGTTTTCCCAGTTGTCAAGGGTCTGCCAATCAGACAAACTGATGCTCTCCCAATCCTCATCTTCAGTGTTTTTGTCCATCATTTCAATTAAGTCACTCAGGTCTGCAGTTTGCTCCGTCTCGACCTCTTCTTCCTCCTCAATTTCCCCCTGATTTTTGGCATCTATTTCCCTGTAGTCCATCGACGTATCCAACACTGTCATAATCAGTTCTCTTCTGGGTTTCCTTGCTCACTGTGAGCTTTCTCTTTTAGTTGGCGTTCTCAAGTTCCTCAAGAAGGCTCTCGAGCCGTTTACTTTCCGTGGTCGGGTTTCGTTCTTAAATTTTTTACCATTTTCTTGCTTTTTCTTGGGTGCCCTCTTTACATTCTGCACATCCTGGCCGTTCGAATTGCCGCCTGCAAAGATGGCAAAATTTGATTGCTCCGTTTCGCTGCAGGTGCACTTCTTTCCTCCATATTCTTTCGTGGGGAAATCAGAATTACATCTTCCAGTGATTTTTCTTTTTGTTTGGGATGACGATTGTCACCCTGTGTCAGTTCATTGGCCCTGTTCCTCTCGTTGGATTCTCTCCTCTGGAGGCCAGCTCCATTTCCTGTTTGTGGCAGGACCTCATCCATTTGCTTTCCTCTAGGACTGTCTCCATTAGTAATGATTTATCGTTTGCATCTCTTCTCGCTAAGTCGCAGAGGCGATTTTGCCAAAGTTGTGATTGTTTCCGCTTCCTTATTCATTCGTGTGTCCAGACTCTGTAGGGAAGATTCCATCTTCAAATTTGCCACTTTGATTTTTGTGTTGGTTCTCGCTACTTCTTGAAGAGAGTCCTTTATCACCTCGTAAAGTTTTAGAAAGGGGACGAGCGTGATGTTTAAAGACGCCATAATCACCTTTTGGGTATGTTCAGTATCCATTTTTCTTTCAGTTTTCCAGACTTCATTGATTATTTCAGTCATTTTCTCTTTCATCAACTCAGCTTGAGTCAGGCTATTTTCTTCGCAGACTGATGTGGCAGTCGTTGTAGTTGAGGATTTTTTTTCCTTGGGGCATATTGGCAGTCATAACTGGTTCCTCATCATTGGCAGATGCCCCTTTCGTATGATCTTTGTCTAGAGCAGTCATTTTTTCAATTATGAAGGAGAAACTTTTCCTTTTCTCTCTTTCAATTTTCCCCGTTAAAATCGTTATGGCTTCCATGATTTTATTTGCTAAACTAGAGTTGCTCTGACTGGTTCCTAGCGAGTTTGGGTACATGTTATTTCTTAAGCCTCCTGACATTCTCGCTCTCTCGCCAGGCGTCCGTACTTGATCGTGACTCCACCCAAATTCGGGTATTTCCGTTGTCCATTCCTGGCTGGGGGATAAGCAATGGCTTCCTTCTTCGCCTCGATTTTCATTAGTCTTGGGCATTGCTTCAAACTGCTTGCACCCTTGATAGCATCTACCCCTGTTCCCTTGAGTTCGATGGTCTTCCTTAAATGGCAGAAAGATGTCAAATCCTTCTGGGTCTGTACCTGATGGGGCTAATTGGTGCGACTTTTTAGCCATGGTGGTCGAAGAGCCCTTAAGAGCTTTGTCCAAGTAGCCTAGCTCGGTTGAGTCCCAAGAGCCTGCATTTTCCCATAGGGCTTCTGTAGATGCAGAAGTACATGGGATGTGGTTAGATGGTACTTTTGTACTATTACAGTCTGTAACAGGTGTCTTGCCTTCAGCCTCTGACATACTTTCAGTCGCATTGGGTAGAGGACAGTCATTCGATTTGTTAATTGGTGAAGGTGACCCTTCCTGGGTCGGGGGAGTCAAGTCAACAGCCGTTACAGTTTTCACGGTCTGACCTGTCGCTTGAGCCCCAGTGGTATTGACAGGGAGTTGGAAGTCTCCCCGGGGGGCATCATGTGGGTGATCCCCCTCAGTTTCTCCAGATTGTTCAATTAGAGCTACGTTTAGCTGCTCTTTTTCTGCCCTTGACCCCTTTGACTGTTTCTCCAGAGTCTCACAGAGGTCCGGTCTTATTAGGACCAAAACGGCATCATGTTCATTCGGGGGAATAATATGGTCAGTCTGGCCGTATTCCCCCAAACAGTTGGCCTCAGATTCTCCAGTGCTCCCCAAGAGCAGGCCTGCTTCAGCCGTTTGGATTATGCCAGGATCCGCGGTCGGCAAACTAGTGCTCTCCGCTGGGATTGCAGTGGGGCTGACATCCTGGGACTGAGCAAGTTTGCCGGCAGAGTCTGGGTTGGCCTCAGCTACCAGCGGCACCGGTGTGCTCTCTTCAGATGTCAATTCCGCCCCCCCAGAGAGGCTCTTTCACTTCTTAGTACTATAGGGGAGGCGTGTCTGCTTTAGCATAGGTAATTCCTTTTGAGCCATTCTAGGAGAAAGGACAGGGTTTCCCTCACCTTCCGGGAGTGAAGTGAAGCGTTGTCTTACCTGAAGACGAGTTCTTAGAATCCCAGTTGGTGCATCCACAGGCACTGACTTCATTACGTTGTGCAGCTCCTAAAACAACTTCCCTCCTGGCAGTGACCAGCTGACCTTAGACGTAAGGTTAGGGGGCTGGCAGAGCCACAGCAAGCAGAAAAACAGCAGAACAGCAGGCAGATCCTCAGAAGTTCGCCCTTTGCACGCACAGGCTTAGCGCTGCAAGGGTGCCTGGGGGAGTGTTATGAAGGCACACTTCCTGCATAGGTGGGGCCCGGGCAGAGGGGGAAGAGCTTCACAGCGACGGCTCTTCCTGGATTCCTTCGTATCACGGCAGTATTCTCCGAGTGTTTCCTACTTACCTGAACTGATAGGCAGGCAGGCAGGGGGGTCGCAGCCAAACAGCACAACAGCAGGGAGATCCTCAGAAGTTCGACCCTTTGCATGCACGGGTTATTACTTTTAAGACTACTTGACCTAAGCCCACAGACCTTGGCATGCATCCATGGTTGGATAGCAGAAACGGTTATTTGTATTCAACCTGGCAGTACCCCTGCATCCAGAACATATATGATTGCTTGGTATGTGCACGCCTGCCTCATGATATAGAGTCAGGTTTGCCAAAGGCTACCATTTTGTTTGATTGTGGGGACATCTGTGATGACTTGAGATGCGTCCCTGAATCTAAAGGTCCTAAGGCCTTTAAAAGACATGGTTCTCAGTACGGCTTTACCAGTCACCAAATCTCCCTCTGCCCTTTAAATGGGATAAGAATCCTGCTCCTCTTAGATTGGCCTCCCTGTCAAAGGTCGTCTTTATAATTCTAATAATGACACCAAATGTATGGGAGTTAGTGAATGTGAATATGACCTATCAACCTGTAAGAACATTATGATCAATGGCGTCCTTATCTTCTTTGATGCAGTGTTCTTTCATTCTGTGTTATGCGACTTATCATGGCACATATATTATATGTGGAACATATGCCTAAAATTGGCTTTCATCCCATTAGCCAGGTTCCTGTATATTGATTATATTTTCCCTCCATTCGGTCTTAGACAACTCTGCCCATATCTCTATGGAATAAAAGAAATTCTAAGTTGGACAGGTTTGGGTTATCGGCCTCCGTGATTAGCTAAACAGAGATAAAATCCTTGGGCTAGAGAAAGTTGCTAATGACACAAATCTGATGAACTGCTGAACAGTGAACAGGTAGTCTTGATTACTGTGGTTCTATGGAACCACGTGGCTTTGGATACCATAATAGCCTCCCAGGGATGAGTATACACCTTAACGTATGGTCCTGATCATTTTAGAAATATATCTATCATTATCTCTCATATCTGTAACTCAGGTGCTGCCTGCACTGAGAATATGATGACACATGTTGGTCCTTATGGTATTGGCTTCCCAGATCATTAGGATCCTTGGAAAAGTCCACATTTCATGGACGCTGATTGCAGCCCTGTTTGGAATGTATAGGACCACATCACGAGTTGAGCTGTAACCCTTAAATGCGGCTGTAACGTTATTACGGCCGCATTTAAGGGCTGGCCTTATTACCAGTTGGGTGCTAAATGGGCTGTTTCACTTCCAGCCTTTTTCTGGAGGTGAACATCCCATTTAGTGCCCTGTATTACTGCTGGCTGTATTAGCGCGTGGTATTAGTGCCAAGGATTCCCCATTCCCCAAAGGACCCAAGGGGCAATGGGGATTTACAGTTAACGCCCAGTCTGTGATCTGGCAGTAAAACTGACGGACCGGTGGGCGCTAGCGCTATTACAGTTGGGCGGTATTACAGCCGGGATACCACCCAACTCGTGATGAGGCCCTCCTTATAAAATGTGCTTTAATTGCACCTGCAAGAGTTATGTAAATGATTAGGAGGTACGGGTAAATTGATGGTAAAGAAAAGTACTGAAGAACTGTCAAGAGGAAGTGATCATGGTTATCTAGCAATATCAATGGTGCATGTTCAAAGGAATGTGAGGGCCTTTGTGAAAGACTCAGAGGTGGGAAATGTAAATATAGAGTCTAATATCCTCTAATGTGCACAGGCCTGTCACAAAAACACAGACCTTTCAGTTAGACAGAATACTCCTGAAACCAATTTGGCTTCTGCTCTGTAATGAGAGAAATGAGAAAGTAAAGAAGAGAAAAAGATATAAAAGGTTACTGCATGTTGAAAGTGCAGTGTTAGCAAGATTTATGAGGTAGACCGCTTTTGCACGATAGTATTTAGGGAGTACATTTACTAATAATACTCCTTCTCTCCTGGATGGCATTGTCTGCTTCAGAGCACAATGATTTGTTACATTGACCAAGCATACCCCACTGCTTGTCACTCTACTAATGAAGACCATGGCGATGAACAGAGCATAATGAACCAATTAGAATGTAACATCTCCACTTTGTACTGCCTCATTTATCTCGTTACATTTTACATTATGTTCATGTATATACCATTATATGATAAAAGTTGGCATGTAAAAGTGTGTTGAAATGTGCACGGGGTGGAGACTGTCCAATATTTCCAGAGCACACTATTCATTCAGAACTTAGTCTTTCACAGCACTGTGGCTACTGAAGTAAAGATTTTCTAACATGACTTAACCAAAATTGGAGTTCAGTGCTTTTTTTACGTGCATATCATTTCATGCTGATCCTCCTGCTACCCAGAGCTGTACTATTCAGGATTATTATTACCCCATTTTAATGATAACCAATTTATCAATTTCGAAAGGATGAATGGCCGAGTTGGCCCTGGCTCAGGATTTGAACTTGCAAAACAGAGGCTGGCCCTATGAGAGGCAAGGACTTAACTAGTGTGATATCTACCCACTCTATATGACTATGAATATATTACTCTTTTTCACTTGCCCTAGATCACCAAATTGTCCCTATTCCTTTAAAATGTAGTTGTATGCTAGTAGTTGAGACTTCAACAATTGATGCAAAAGGACAGTTCCTCTACGGCTTGCTAGTTCACTAATTTATCACAAGCCTCACTCATAATAAAAGCCAAACATAGCATCTCATTTTGTACTCAATGCTATGTGTACATAATCCCTTACCAAATCTTTGTCCCTTATCTTGGCCTGATACTCTGACAGTATGTCCCCAGGTTTGGTGTTTCAGTGGTGAATGATATAGATCCAGGGCTACCTTTCAATGTTGTGCTTGAAGATTAAAAGTTATAGAAAGTTGAGCACCTTTTTTTGTGATTCAGTATTAACACCTGTTTTGGTGACAGTTTCTAATTTAAATATCTGTTCTTTAGCCTTCTAAGTAAGGTCATTGGAGCTAGTTGTAGGGGCGAACTGGCAAGGGGGGCAAATGGGCCTAAGCTCTAACATGTAAAACATAATAATCAAAAATGACAGAATCAGTCAGAATCTAGCCTGCCACAAAGGAACCAAGTGCTTTAAAGCCTGCTCAGATTCTCTGTAAATGGTGCGAGGCATTCTTCTTGATTTGAGCAATGTTGTAGTTGTGCCTGGATGGCCCCAACACATGGGCCTCCACAGTGAGTGAGAGGAAGAGTTTAGGCTTCAGGGACATGTTCAATACCGCTCAGTGGCAATGTTAAATAACAGATTCTGTAACCCTGGACGGTAATGTTGGAACCACTGCTGCCTATCTACCATTGGTCTGTTACACACAGGCGTCTGTCCTGATACATTCTGGTTTCACCATCACCGTCTTGTGGCCAATGCTGGATTTTACTTTTATGGACTTCATTGATTCACGTGTGTCACTCTTTCTCAACTCTCATGCTGGACTTCCTTTGCATCTTGAACTCATGGTGGCCCTGAATTATGCTGTTCCCATCTTCATCTTGTATCCTGACTTGCAACATTATGTGTTACTACTGACTTCTGCAATTGTATCCGCTCTCCCCTCTTTCTTCTCCACTCTTTTTGACAGCTTACTCTATGTTCTCTCCTCGCCTCCACTCTCCCTTTTCCTATCTCCTCCCCTTACTTTCTTCTATGCACTTCACCTTTTGTTTTTCTCCGGCTCTACCAGAAATGTCGTTAGGCCTAGTACGGTAGTTCCCACTCTTCCCCTCCTTTCCTTCCTTATCTATGTCTTAGCTCTTGCACTATCTGAAATGTCGTCAGGCCGAGTACGATAGTTAATTTCACATCCTTACTGTTCATGGCCTGTAAGAATGTCATTGTATTTTCCCTTGTTCCCTCCCTTGCCTTGAAGCGCTTTGAAACACATTGTGTATAGGCCCTTTATAAATAAACTATCATATCATATCATACAATGCACAGCGGCTAATCACTCTTACTTGCCAAGGAAGTAAGGGTGCATATATTATTGGTTTGATTCTGTACGAATGCTTCTCCTATATTCTGGTGAATTTCTCGATCACCAGTGTGTTCATTTGAAAAGAGTATAATAGCACCCTGAATAGCACCCATGGATGTTACTTATATAGAGATTATATGAATGGCTGTTAAACTGTGTTAGTGACATTTGGACACAGTTGAAAAACACACATAAAAAGATGTAATACTCATGTATTCATTATTAGAAGACTATAAACTAAGAGGGGTTATTCAGAGTTGGACGAATATTTTAATACTGCTGAGGAAAGTTGCCAGCCCTGACCACGGTATTTTGGGAAATCTGCCCCACTCAAAGTTTACCACCAGCAGATGTGGTATTTTTGGAATACTGCCAGTACTATTTCAGAAACACCACCTCTGATGGCAGTAATGTAAAAACGTTTTTTAACCTTTTTTCAGCCATTTTCAGCATCAATGTGAAGGGAGAAATAGATTATCTACAATAGAGGATCATATTACTACTTTTGATTTTATTTATGCACATAGGGGTCAATCCTGACCTTTTTATGCATTATATGGGTAAGGTGGTGAGAGGAGGCAATCAGAGATGCCAACCATTTTAGCCCCTCAACATTGCCATTTGTAAAAACATGTTTCACTCTATTTATGTAATGTAAAAAGAAAGATTTAAAATGTTTGTGGCCAGTTTGGATTTTTTACCTCCACCGTCAAGAACATGTGTTTCAATTACTAATTCTCTTATATTTTTTTAGGTTGTTTTATCATGTGATTTGGTGCTTTGATAATACACACAATTGTACAGACTAAGATTATAATTATAGTACATTTTCATTTTAATTATAATCTTAGCCTGTTTCTCAGATTTATTTGCCTCAGGATGCAGATGATTAATAGGCTTCCCCCTTGTAGCTACATTAGTGCTTTGTAAACCATATTTATTGACCAACATACTCGGTTAGCCCTTGCATAACAAATTTGCAGAAAGGATTTTTTTGTTTCTAATATTGAAGATGGAATAACAAAAGATGATTCCCCCACACCCCTCAGGGGTTCCTCACGAGGAGGGTGTTAATGAAGTGGTGCGCCGGCACCCCGGTCACATGATGCTAAAGTTCAGGATGCACCGAGGGCACGCTAGGTTTCGGGAGAAACAGGGCCCACCCCTGATGTACTCCAAGCTGATGTGGAAGCAGTCCCACCGCACGTAAAAGCGAACCTTGACCTAAGGTCCCACGACTGAAGAAGTCATTGCTCAGAGGATCTAACGAGTGCAATCTGTGGTATTTCTTCTCCTTTTTCAACCAATCATCGGTCCCCAGGATTGGGGTAGACCCACTATTGGGTTCTCAAACAACCACCCTGAGGAGCAAGAAGGAGAAACTAGATGTATTCTCTATTATGTCAACAATAACCATCGCTCTCGTCCCCTTTACTAAGTTGTACAGACAATTGAACGACACGACCAAAGACCACACAGCGTTACTGGCCATGATCCATTCTAAGCTCATTTATTTGGAAGGATTTGTTACTGCGAACGCTGAAAAGACATCAGAGCAAAATTTCCAACAAGCATCGCCAAACTTGCTGCAAAACACAGAACGTACTATTAGTTCAAAGTCCGTCCAGACTACTACTGTCTCATTTCCGGTGCACCTGAATGGAGACTGTCCCGCTCGACTCGCCTCCTCGAGGCCCCCACCTTACGGGGGGGTCCTATTAGTGGGGGATGTGAGGAATGGTCCGTGAATTTGCAATGACGAGAGTCTTAAGAATATCATCGTAGCCACAGAGGCGAAAGGGGCCTTGGGCAGCTCGACCTTTCTGATTTTTACACAGCCAAAGCCGCCCGCATCCTGTATGAGGGGCAAAACCATCAGAAAACCGCACTTAGACGCCCTAACCCAGTCTCAAAAGCCGGATATACCAAATCGGCTGGGAGCCCTGAACCCTGCACCAAGAAGATTCCCTCCAATGTCTGGACCGCGGGCCCCGTCTGGAGCAAACAAATCGCCAAAAGAAGCAAGACACCCCTTCCCCTAGGCCTGCCCATTGACTGAGTCGCTGAACCCAGGTTCGCTGGCTCTGCTTGATCTCTCCATTTATTCTCTGGATGTTTCTACGAGTAGCCAGACACCGGGGAAGGTGGAGACACCTGCGGGGCTGGAAAGAGAAGTAAGATCCAGCGGTAATGGGATGCTGGGGCATAGCAAGCCTTCACCTATATTTTTGACTATGGATGAGAAAAGACAACGAACCACCCTGAACGTACGGTGTACTACTCCTAAGGATCATAAGCTTGGATTCGCATAGTCTCTGAAGCACAAAGCCCAGCAATTACCTGACGATGGCTAGGGAAGGTTGGTGGCTGCTGGACCTAAGGAGCTTAACCGGAAAACTAACAGCCGCTGTCTGGAAAGGTCTGGCCAGAAAATCGCCCACACCCGCACGATCAAATTGGAAAGAATACTCGATCGAAATGACTTAATCACCCTTAACCAGGGAACGGTTCTGGATTTCCTCCATTCTATTCCAAATTTGAGACAGCTGTACTCCTCGGATTTGATGCTGATCGAATTTGCAATGAATGGTGCCTCAACGCTTTGCGGGGGGCCACTGAGTGTCTGCTATCAATAGGGTTCGACCTGATGGTGGTAAACCCTTGGGATGAGAACAGTCGAACCCCTGTAAACAGCATTGTGAGAGATAACAACAATCTCTTCAATGCCCATCACCAGTCAGCAACAGAGGCTCTCCCAGTTCCCCAGCCACTCTCATTACCTCACAAGGATACAGGCAACAGGGATGGAGGGACGACGGGCAACCCCCAGAACAAGGACAACAGAAAGGGACCCACCTCAATGCAGGACAATAAAGTGAACAGCAACGTTCAAATTCCCCTTACTGCAACAGGGGACATCCCAGTTCACCTGATCCTTGCCTAAATTTATAAAGACCAGTTGGGAGTGGGTCGAGCCCGGACTGGCCCAGCTTTAAAAATGTGCTTGTCTTTTGAAACAGAATCCTCAATCCACCTTGTCAAATGTGTCGACCTGAAAGACAACCCTAAAAAATCTAGTTTGCCCGGTGCTGACTGGTCTTTGCTTTCCGGCGCATTGTCGGACCATAAAGGTGTGTAGCAACCCAACAGCAAAACCGGGGGCCATCTGCGTGGCCAATCCACCGCCAATGCAATATGCCCACAAAACAACCTGAATCTGATATCATGGAACACTCAGGGATTCGCCTATCTGACAATTCCTACCGATATAAATCTAGGAAATTACGACCTGATCTGCTTACAGGAGACCTGGTTGAGGGAGACTCCAGGCATGGGCGGGTTAGAAACCATCATAAATCCAGCTATAAAAGAGAATACAGGACACACCTCCCCGGGTCGCCTGACTGTGGTTAGGTCAGACAGTCCTTTAAATCTCGAAAATTCTACAAATAAGAACTTGCTTATTCAAGTGTCGACGATTGGTTGGCAGACAGAGGTGACCCGGCGGTGCGACAAAATTCCAGCAAAAATAAGACTAATTAATGTCTATTGGAACCCTGCATTGATCAGTAATGAAGTGTTCATAGATCAGATGGCTGAGTTACTGGACAACGCCAACATTCTTCCAGACCGCTCTAACGTCATCTTATTGGGGACCTGACTACCTCAGACCTGATCAATACATCGCAAGACCAAGTCTGGAACCTGGACGATCACCACCACGCCAGACAGAATTTATGGCGTGGTCTCATGGACTCACGAGATATGCACCTATTGAATGGTAACTGTAAAGGTGACATCCCGCCTCAACAAACGTGGCAAAACCAGGGCTTTACATCAATTATAGACTGTGTTTATGTATCAAAATGTTTCCTACCATTGGATGATACATTTCAAGTTATCAAAACTGCATATAGTGACCCCCATCTTCTCTTGCTCGAATGGGTGCCCATGGGTTTTCAGCCTTGCACGCTATTTCCAACCACTCTTGACACATGCAATGGGGGTCTACTCTCATGCACAAAGATCCAAGCTTTGACTTCAGAACAGGGTCGAGACGGAGCTACGGTAAATCATTCGCCTTTACTGGAGCAATTCCGACTCCATCCCAAAGAAGGGCAGCCTGCTCTGCAAACATAAGTACATCTTTGACTCTGAATTGGTGGCCCAAGGAAGAGAGGCAAGGAAAGCTGTACGCATAGCAAGAAAGTCAGGTCTACTGGAAGACCATCTTACTGCTCAATCCGCGAAGTCCGGCTATAAAAACTGGCTCTGTGCAACGAAACATCTAAGATACCAGCGAGATGCAGAGGCGATGTTATTGGCTCTGGTGGGCAAAGATCTGAATAGATTCTGGTCTCTAATTAAGGTGAACGAATCGCGCTGAGGGCAGACCAAATAAACTCCATAAGCAAAGACATTTGGATTGCACACTTTAGAAAATTGTATGCGCCAGCTTGTGAAAACATCAACTTTTCCAATGTATGTGAATGTCCTGGCCCTTGGGTCACCTCACCTGTAGCCCAAATGACATTACAAGAAGAATTAAGAAGTTGAAAGGCTCAAGAGCAACGTGCCGGACGGGCTGTCTAACTGCATGCAAAAGAGATTCCTGATGACTGGGCTGCATTTATATGGATTCTGTTTGGGCAAATAGCCACTTCCCACCACGTACCAACTTCATGGCGGAGAGCGATAGTGGTCTCAATTCACAAGAAGGCAGACTGGAGCAACCCCAAAAACTTTCGCCCTCTCGCTCTCCTCAATGTCATTGGCAAGCTCAATAGCTCAATCGTTCTGGACCAGTTCAACTTGTGGTGTTGTGAAACTGGTTGCCTTGACAAATTTCAAACCGGTTTTGTCGGGGGCCTGCACACATCAACAAACATCCTCCTACTTCAGTTGTTGAAGGGAAACCTAGGTCCATGCAAACCGAAGATCTACATGGTGCTCGTGGATCTGGTTCAGGACTTCGACCAAATAGATAGACGCAAGCTATGGTCAAAATTGGCATAGAAAAACTGCCTGGTGCTAATATTCCACCCAATCCTAGCAATGCACTCGACATTTCTCTGAGAGTTAGGCTAAACAAAGCAGGTGCACTCTCAAACGAAATAAGAACTTACCAAGGAGTCAAGCAGGGGTGCCCTATGGCCCCTGAGCTTTTCAATTTCTTCTTGGAGGACTTGCCAGAAGACTTCACGTCTACCAGGTAATTCCCTCCTAAGGTTGGCATCACCCAGTTACCGCGTCTGCTGTATGCGGATGACGTCGTGTTAATAGGCCAAACTCTGGTCGGTCTACAAAGACAACTCGCCACCTTACACTGTTACATCAGAAAAAAAAACGACCTGGAGATTAACAAGGGGAAAACTAAAATCCTTCCTGACCCTTGGACCTGACAAGAAGGGACCAAATCGACATTCACAGTACATCGATGGAGAAAAAATTGATCAAGTACAATCCTTTAAATACCTAGGGGTATGGTTGAGTAATTCATCAAGAAAGGGTCCAATGTCAACCTACCTTCTAGCGAAGATGAAAAGCATGACTAGCCAAGCATCCGCACTTAACAGGAAGTTTGGTCGTTTCTTGATTTTTACCATCATTGAAGTATTACAAAGCTAACGTGGTACCAGTCCTAACGTACAGGGTAGAAGCCCTGTTCAACCTTCCAGATCCCCCATGAAATCTTCTTAAGGGGGTGTGGGTTGGAAAAAGGTACTGGGTCTCCCTCAGTCTACCCCAATCTATATTATCTGGAGAGAGTTTGGCCTGAACTCTTTGAAATCCACAGTCATCTGGAACAGGCTGGCACTGTTTAGGAAGTGCCATGACCCTGCATGTCCGGCGATCCTGGAAATGGTGCACAAGGAGATGCTTGTTGGCTCTAACCCGATGCTGGAAAAATGGTATGAGGCCATGCTCACCCTCTTAGAAATAATCGCAGCTCTTTAGATCTACTGCTGTGCAACCCAGACCGTGTAAAAAGAAAATTGCAAAGTAGTGATTGGATTCAAACCCAGGAGCAGGCGAGAAGTTACCAATCAGTTGTGGATTTACCTCCAGAGCCCGCTCTCTTAACAAACCTTGTGTCTACCTGAAACAGTTCCTGGATAAAAGGGTCAGGGACCACTTTTTGAGAGCTTGTTTGAACTTACACCCCACTAACGAGATTCGAGCAATCCGGGGTCAGTCCGCAGAAAAACATTGTCGACATTGTCATGACAGATCGAAAGTGGAATCACTGTTTCATTTGATGGCGTTAAGTCCAGTTCTGAAAGAGCAAGGCTCCAAACATTTTAGACCTCTATTTTCGGACTTTGCACTTCCAAAGGTTAAAAACTGGTGGCCATGTTTGGTGTCCGGACAAAAAACCAGTCATGTAATCGACGTGGTGATGTTCCTTATAGAGGTCCTTATGGAGAGCGGAATCTCCATTACTTTCTAGAACTTTTAAACTGTCAAAATATGACTTCGTAAATTTCACAAACCATTTTT
Organism: Ambystoma mexicanum; assembly: GCF_040938575.1. Taxonomy (NCBI): domain Eukaryota; kingdom Metazoa; phylum Chordata; class Amphibia; order Caudata; family Ambystomatidae; genus Ambystoma; species Ambystoma mexicanum. The sequence continues at coordinate 776,356,837 of NC_090937.1, forward strand.
TTTAAAGGAAATCGTGAAAGAATCAAGTTTTGTTTTGCTAAAAAGAATTGTTTACTCAATTTTAATGCAAATACAAAAATTTAAAAACATACCCTCTTTCTTGGTGATACCCCCTCGTTCATAAGCCTAAAAGAAAACTGCACATCTCCACCCTGAGACACATCTAGATCCAGACACAAACTGCATTGCTCGTGCATCTGAATAAGCTATTCCTCACATTTGGCATTATCTTGAATGCCATTTTAGGCACACAGAGATATACCCTGCTGTGTTCAAGCATACAACATGCATGTACACAGTTCATAACCAGAGCATTGTTGGTGTAGGGGTTCGAACAATCTACTTTGAAAAGGGGAGTTTACTTGAGAGCAGGGTTTGAACTTCTCAGTGCTGCTCTTTTGTTTAGATGTTGCATTAATGTTGTTTACTGGGTTGTGCAACATAAAAATAAACTACTGCAAATGTCATTCAACAACCATATACTGATCGACTGATCTCAGTGAGTCTACAGCTGGGTTTGAAAGTCTCCAACAGTGCTCGACCTTTGATGTTATGTTTTATTTCTGGGGCGTGTGGCTCTGTGGTAATGTCATACTTGCTTTCTGTTCAAATGTTTTATTTTATCCCAGGTTGGGCCTCCCAAGGATACGGAATCATATGTTAACATCATGCAAAGTCCACCTTATTGGTCTGAGGCTGACACAATAGTGTGCATTGCAGGGTTGAATAAGACTAGAAGGTGCCAATGTGTAAAGTGGCATTGGCCCGTTTTTCTTTCAGGTTGAGCAGGGCCTTTGATGCGAGTGAGGGAGGGGGAAGTGGAGCTCAAGGTAACTTTCAGTGAGGGTGCCAATAAGCGATTTGAGGGAAAATGTGAAAAAATAAAATAAGATGTCAGGAATGGAATGTGTCAAAAAGAGAAGGTAGATATAGAATCGAGTAAAATGTCAAAAATTAAATTAACTATGGCAGGCCCCTACCAATGCTGGACTCCTACCACGGGCCTCTGCAGACAGCTCTCATTACAGTCTCTCTCTTTGTCACAATCTCTCAGTCTCTTGCTCTCTGTATCCCCCCTCTCTCCCTCTCTCTGTATCTCTCTCTCACTGCCTCCATCTCCCATGCAAATAGATACATTGTACACCAAATGAACCAAAGATCTGGAAATAGTTTGCAGAGAGGAGAGGTCAGTCTGGAGACATACGTGAAGTGCTAAGGGGTATGGGCAGCATGAATCTTTGGCTCAGAACAAGAGTTGTCTGATATACAAAACTAACAGGTGCTCCTTCCACCTTTCTTAGTATGTTGGTTGGCAGACTGAGACCCATCTCAAACCTCACTCTACCTTGTTCAGATTCTGTGCTCATTAGACCTGTTTGGACTTTTACCCACCAGGACTTTGGCTGTCAGGCCGCCGAATGAGGTTAATCGGGTGTTCATTAGCCGTTGCCAGAATCCCTTATCATTAAGTGTAACCCAGAGTCTCCAGCAAGCCTTCAACACCTTTCCTACAGTCCCATGCCAATAAAACGTCCTCTGCCCCCAAACCTGGTGTTGAGGCTGCTCCATTACTTCGGTTTCAGGATGATGCTTAAAGCCTGCATGGGGCTCTTAAAGGGAAGGTTAATGAGCTGAGGAGACACAAAAACCTAAAAGCTAAAAGGCGGTGTGGATCCCTCAAAGTGTACTACAAAGATGGGTGCATCATCCAATGGTCTAAATGGCTACATGGAGTGTTGCAGCTTTTTCTCTTAAGGGTTTCCATGGAGATCCAAGGTGAGCATGTAGTATTTGCTGGAGTGAGAAATGTGCTGAGACCGAGGAGACTGGGGTGGGTCAGCTGCTACCTAATGTCACCCAAGAGGGTGTCTAACACTGCTCCTTGAATGGAGGGGAGGATACTACCTGACACCAGGAAGCCCTGGAGGATGCTTACCAGAAAGAGCCAGAACATCCTGCTTCTACAAACCTAAGAGGGGAGGAAGACGCAACCTGGGAAAACGTGGAAATATTGTTGAAGATTGTGAAAGAAAGACCCTGGCATCTAAGCACTAAGATGGAAAGGTCTAGAGGCGGTGTCAGCTGGGAGTCTGAGTGCAGTGTAAGAGACCTGGGCTTCAGTGGCCTGGAGAAGAGGATACTTGAAAAAGCCTGAAGGAGACCCTTCTTGAGAACGAGCCAGAAGAATGGGAAAGAGCCCTGAGTATTGTGAGCCCAAGGAAGGGAGGCTGAGGGCCTATGCTGTTTTGGATTATTTTATGGTATAGGGCTGAACAGATTGTATATCTTCTGTTGACTGGAACATTGGACTTTGTGTTGCTTAGATTGGGGTCAGCCGGGGGGGGGCAAACAGGACCACTTTTTCGCAACTACCAGTGCTTACGTTTTTTCGTGGGAAGGTAATCCACAAATTGTTATATGGTTTGGAAGTACTTCCCGTTTGGCTGTCAGAAGAGATGCTAAATTACGAGTCTCTAATTTGGAGGAAAGTGTTTTTTTCCCCCAATGTATTCCAGTGGAAGCCAACAATGGGCCTCATCACGAGTTTGGCGGTAACCCTTAAATCCGGCGGTAGTGCTATTACCGCCAGATTTAAGGGTCCGCCAAATCAGGGCTTTGGCTGATTTCTCCCCAGCTCTGAGCTGGGTGGAAATCTGCCAAAAATTCACGCTCATACCGCCGGCGGGAAATCCGTCGGCGGTATGAGCGCGAAATTTCCCCATTGAGCCCATTGGGGAATGGGGCATTCCCGAATGGGCTTAATGGGGAATGGGGACTTCCAAATCCGCCAAACCCGTGATCCGGCGCTAATAGCAACGGTGGGTTTGGCGGTAGGGCAGATAGCGCCAGCGCTATTAGCGCAGGCGTTACCGCCCAACTCGTGATGAGGCCCATAGTATTATTCAGTGGCGGCGTTTGTTGCTATATCGGAAATTGCTATTTTCCCCTGATGGCACTTTATATATAACTAATTAGGTAAAGGAATCGGAGACATAGGTGGAGCTTCTGTAAAATGTCTTGCAGACTGTGGGCATAATGCAAACTTTAGGAATAAACGAGGAGCTATTGAGTCATGATCTGACACGAGTGAAAAACAAAATAGCTCAGACTGATTGGATATCAACGTGGAATCAAATAGGGGGCCATCCACGGTATACCATAATGTGCACTGCGCATAAAAAGTGTGGGGTGGCTGAGAACTATGTTTTAAAATGTCCAGATCAAGCTGGGCGGGACATGTATATGAGATTCCGGTTGAATGTCATTAGTACAAATGAAATTACGTGTATACGACGACGTCTGCCTAAAAGTTGGCTTTGTTCTCTATAAAAATATTTGGTTCCGTACCCTATTTTCGAATATTGAAGTCCGAATTCCAAAAAGACCGACTTTTTTCGGTCGATTTGGTGTGGCCTACATTGTTCAATAATATCACTTTTGGAAAATGTGTTCATAATTTGACTAGGGTGGATGGAGAGTGTTTAATTGGCATATATGCTGGGGTGTGGGGGGTCCGTTTCTATATCTACTGCGATTGTGCAATTTTTAAAACTGTGTGGATGATCGTGAATTTTATTTTATACTTCTCTATTTCATGTGATGTCTTACTGATGATCTTGACATTTTATCTATGTAATATTAGTCAGATTCTGTTTTTTCTATGTGATATGAACTGTATTTGGGATTTTCAATCTCCTTTTTTACTCTTTTGATACGAATGGATTTTTATTGTGAAGGTTTAAACCCATTACAAAATGAATACAAAATGAAAAATGAAAAAGGTATGAGGTTTTGGACCATTTCGGTTGCCTATCACATTGGAACATTTATTTGGATAGTGAAGTCTGTACCTAGAGGGATGAGGACTGATTAAGGATAGGTTTATGTTCTTCTGGTTTAACCACCACATGCAGGGTTGGTAACAGCTTGAACCAACCCCCCCCCCCCCGAACCCGCTTTACCTTGTTGGGGCTTTTCCTGACACATTTTCCATAGGTGATCCTTTTTGTTTTGTCATTTCTACTAGACACGATAGGCATTTCACCAACCCCTATCCAGAAATCAACCATTAATAAAGGCTTTGTTGAGTCTATTTTCATCTGCCTTGTGTGACAGGGTCAGGGTCATGACCTCGTAAGGAAGCTTATTAAAGCAAAAATCAGAACAAGTCCTGCCCCACATAGATGAACTGGTAATTGGGGGGTCCCTAGTCCACATAAATCCTCCCCTCTTGTGCCGGAAACGTAAACCCTGAAAGCACGCTTTGTATCTCAATGTCTTCCCCCAAACAATTGCTGGCCACTGTTCTTTCTTTTCTGTTTCAGAACCATGACTCCCAGAATCCACTTGCGGGAAACCAGGACAGCCAGGACCGGAGTGAAACAACCTCAAAACCCAAAGTAAAGCCATTCATACAGACTCTGAACCAGCACTGCAACCCAACAGCATCCAGCACTGCAGAGAAAAGACAGACTTACCATGCAAAAGGAGAAAACGAAGCTTCAGCCATGCAGCATGACATAGAGACTGTTGTAAAAACTGTTCTTGAAAAGGGGTAGGAGCTTAAAGGGTTTTTTAATCTTTGCCAGCTGTGTAGCTCACCTCCTTGTGGAAAGGCAGGCACTGATTAGTGCAAGGAGTCCGGTGAACGCTGCTGCCAATTGGGAGGTGATATAGGCACTAAAGCACCAGCCTCAGAGTATAAAAGCAGGCAGCAGCAGAAGAAGAGTGTAGGTTGTTTGGTTGAGGTTGTAGGTTGACCTGGAGGGGGCGAAGGGGACCAGGTGGAGGAAGGATGGCAGAGTGGAGCATTGGAATGGTTTTCAGCAGAGCTTTCACAAGGGAAGGTACTTGAGAGGGGATGGTATCAGTGGTGTGTAGTGTAGCATATTGTAGATATTGTAGTGTATTGTAGTATAGGAATTAAGGAGGGGTGTGAAGGTGTGTGTGTGTGTGTGTGTGTGTGGTAGAGAGAGAGAGAGAGAGAGAGAGAGAGAGAGATTGTGCCAGTGTGGGAGATAGCAGTAGAGTAGTGTGATAGTAGTAGTTAGTGAAAGGAGAGTGGGTGTTAGAGAGTGTGGAGACAGATGTAGAATTGGGGTGAAAAGAATAAGGGTTGGTAAAGAAGTGGGGAGGGAGTGAGAGTAGTGAGAGTGGGTATTGTGCAAAGGTGAGCAGGGCACCATATCCCTCAGCCTGGTCTCGAGAGTAGTAGTAGGTAGAGTAGTACTAGTGAAATAATGGTAGCAGAGAGAGAACAGTATCAGCACGAGTAGTGGTAGTGTGTAGAAGATAATGCAGAAGTAGTGAGAGCGAAAATAGAAGTAGTGCGGAGAGCAGGTAGAGTATTACTAGCATGAAGAGGAAACTGCAGTGGGAGAGTATTAGGGTGGCGAAGATAGCAGTGGTAGTATGTAGAGGAGTGGTAAAAGGAGAGTGGGAGGAGCAGAAGACGAGTTAACATACCATGGTGGAGGCAGGAGGAGGAGGAGGGAGAAACAGCAGAGACACAGAGGAGAAATACCTGGGAGAAGAGCAGGTGGGTGGAGTTGGACAGAGGAGGAAGTTAGGGGGCGGTAGAGAGTAGCAGGCTAGCTATCACTATACCATCACTAGTGTAGGGTTAAACAGAAGATCCCTGAGAGAGTTAGTCTGCACTTAGGGAAGCCCTCTGCATTTTAGATCAGCCTGATGCATTAGGGATACCCGAGCAATAGCACCAGGTTGGGGTTACTGACGCCTGGGCTAGTGTGGGAATCCCATGGGAGGTGAGCGAAAGAGGGACGGCCCTAGTGCCACTTCCTCACACCCTTTTTCCAACCAATGCTTCTTTTAATTTACCTATTCTAACTCTTACTCCAAGAACTGTCGATAGCTCTGTGATTCTGTTAATACAACCCTTGAAACGTCCTTAAGACCTTGCAGATTACACAGGCTATCTGTCACACTTACTTGTGCCATAGCTCAGACTCCCCCAGAAAGCAAACAGTGGCTCAAATACCCTCTCTGCCCTTCCTCCCACACATAGACCCACACCCAAAAGCAGCATTTGCCTCCGACCAAGCTACATAGGCTAACCTTTTTATTTGAAGGAGCTAAGTCTTGTCTTTAAGGAGAACAATTGGAAGGTCAATTTGTACTGCTAAGGTGAGGCTGCTTAACTGTTGAACGGTGGCTAGTTCAGCATGTTTAGGAGAAAAGGAAATAATTGAGGAAGGATCCACAGACCATTCACACAAAGATGGTATGGAGGAACATAATGCTGTTCAGGTTGTTTAGGTTATGTTTTGTTAAGCTAACAGATTTTCAATAGCACCAGTTACCACTGTAGTAGTCTAACAGTGCTGAGGCTTCTACTCCAGAAATAGGTGTATTGTGTCGCAGCCAAGGGTACCCAGAGGTTTGTCTGAAGAGGATTGGAAAAAGGCATCAGAGTAGAGGAAAGGATGAAGAAGGTTCAGAGTTAGGCAAACATGAAAGATGTGCACAGATAAGAGATGGGATGGGAGTATGGGAGTAAGGGATAGGTTGCCCCCCAGCCAAATGTCGTAAAGGTGAGAAATACTGCTCACTAAGGCAACAGTACCACCCTTATCCCAGGCATGTACAGCTAGAAATAGACACAATCTAATCAAACTAATGTTGTGATAATATATGTGCATGCATTAGACACGAAGCAAAAGTGGACTCAACATGAAGAAGATGCACAATAGGTAATATATGCACTTATACATGAAGAATATTGACATAGAATCCATAAGAAATGAAGAATACTAACATACACAGTGTATAAGCTGAATGCAACATGAACAACACGCAAATATAGTTCACTAACATAGAAACGTGAGAATAATGTGCAGCCATCTTTTCCAAAATGGAAGCTAAAGCAGAGTTTCAGATAGACAAAGGCCTCAATGCTTCAAGAGAACACAAAATATTGAAACCACAGAAATACAGATCTTTTCCGGAACCCAGGCATTAGCTGGTAACCACAGCCAAGGTTACTTTGAATTAGGTGAGGGTCATAACGTTGCAGAGAAGGCACGAGATAGCAATTCCCAGGATGCAGAAGTATACTCCCAGATTAATTAAAGTTTAAAAGAACACAACCGACCATCGTTAGCCAGGTACACGCAATTATGAGCCAAGAGATATCCAAGCAGAATAACTCAATAGTTTCCTCAATGGTAAAATAAACCATGACACTCACATTAATATCAGCTAAAATCCTAATAAATGCAGGGTGAAATTATTTCAAACATGGTCCCATCACACGTGACTCATAATTGAAGAACACTGTCTATTCATTATCAACGAACACAGATAGGACACCTGCCTTACTCCTCAGACGTACACTCAGACACGAGACGCCGTGCAAGGCCAAATACAAAGATCAACCTGGCTCATGGCCTCGAAGTGAGGAATGGTATCTTTTTTAATTGAAAGGAAATCAGTGGGCCTGATTGCAAGTTTGGCGGTAGCCTTGCCGGTAGGACCGGCAGGCTGCCACCAAACTTGCACATTTTTCCAGCCCCAGGAAATGGGGAAATACACGGCCATTACAACCCTGGCGGACCCTGTATTTTCCCATTGCCAAGGGCTGGAAACTTTTACTCCCAATTCCCATATGAGCCCCATAGGGCTCAATAGGAATGAGGGGGCCGGATGCACCGGCAACATTCAGAATGGTGCCAGTGTATCTGACATGCTCTGCTCGCGGGTACCAGTACGCCCGCCAGGTCTAACCTGGCGGGTGAAAAGGCACCCGCGAGCAGAACTCGTAGTTTGCTGGTCCGGTAACTCCAGTACCGGCAAGCTTACCGGTACCATAGTTACCGGACCGGCAAACTTGTAATGAGGCCCAGTGTCTGGACCTCTCTCTCACTACTTCTGAGCATATGCCCCTTTAGTAACGTTCATGCAAAGGATGGGATTGCAGAATAATTCTGGGTACAAATAATCAAACCAACTCAGGAAGATGGCAAAGATACTGTTTTATCAACAATTATCTAAAACAGGCAGTTGCAATGTACATCAATGGACGTTCCCTCATGTTCTCAATGATTTTATCATAAAAACATCTGTGTATGCAAAAAAGACATCTTACTACGTGGCCAATAATAGAAAACATATCAAGGGTTGGGATTGGTTAAGGGAGACATCTAAATCTACTTTCTATAGGGACTAGGATTGTGATTGGCTGCCCACTGTCAGGTGGACAACTAATGCCCACCTCTAAAAACATGTCATCTTCAACACTATTAAGTACACAGTTTATCATTGGTCTGCAAACTATAAGGCCCTTCATTTCACAGCCCTCTACAATTGGTTGGTACGCTCGTGCCATGTCTGGAACAATCGGTTCACTGAGCAGCATGTAAGCTCAGACCCAGGTGCCAGGAGGTGGACTTGACTTTATCTCCCCACCCAATTAGCCCAACATCTCTCATCACCCATGCCTTCTTCCATGAAGATTGTCTTTGAACTTGGCCTTGCAAAAGTATCCCTGTCTGTGGGAATATATTGTAGTGCAGGTTCTCATTATCGTTGTTCTAGGACTCCAAGCTCCACTCTATTTCCATCCTCGGCTCAAGTGACAGGAGACCATGATTTGGTCCATTTTGCACAATTTAAATGTCTTAAATTAATAAAACCTGGCACTCTTGGTGTTCCTTATTTGCACATTAGCAAGAGATGGTTCATCCTTCGCATATTCACTGCTTTCAAGATTAGATAACCGACCTTGGGTGCTTCAGTTTTGATACCAGGCCAGACAGCCTCGCCAGGCGCTTCCACAATCTCAGCTTATTCTTGCTGCGACACAATTCTGTAGCTTTTCTCATGCCTCCAACATATAGTCAGTAAGAGGGTGGGATTTCCTGCAGAGACGTGTAACTGCTCCTCTACGCTTCTGTCTTGCTCATGTGTTGAGAATCTGTCAGTGTCAGTGATCCATGGTTGGTTAGTAAGAAGCCAACCAATGAAAACCCACAATATTACGCCTCCCATGAAGTAAGGTGCCAGCCAATTACCTATTGCAGAGATGATATTTTTTTACATTTATCAATTTAGAGGTGGTTTCACGAGGAGTCCTCAGACAAGCGTTACCCATTTAGAAATGTAACTCCTATAGAATGTTTATGTAATCACCATCACTAACCAATCTCAGTCCCCCATAGCTTTTTGGTAACTAAGATTACTGTATGATGTCAGTTATGACAAATTTTGAATATATAAACCATTGTTTTTTATGTAATGAGCGAGAGCTCCAAGAATCCAATGCCTTTATTCTGTCCCTGCTTTATTTTGATGATAATAAAGCTGGGCTTTGTCTTGCACTGTTTCCGTTATTTAGTCTGGTCTGATTGATTCCAGAACCTCTGTGTAGTTTGGGACTTTACAGGCCATATTAACAGATGGTAGCAGAGGTGATGGTGTGCTAGGAGTTGTCAGAGTGTTGAGGGATCCCTGCCGTTTCCCTGAAGGCTGCTGAGGCGACCTGTGGAGAACAGGATTGTGCACAACAACAGAGAGGGCGACAGGAGCCCATTTTGGAGGAAATCCTGTCCAGTCACTTCGGGCCACCCAGTGGGGCGTGAAGGGTTGTGAGGCTAATGTGGAGACCTAACGCTGAAGAAACTCAACAGATCAACGGATGACATTGGCCTGGCAAAATAGGGGGAGGAGATTGTTTGTATATTGGGGATTGTGATGAAATGAAGAGATAAATGATAAAGAGATAGCTTCTGACAAGGGTCAGGAAAGATCACATGGTAAACCTTGTTATGGGGCAATAACAAAAAGAGATGATTATCTCACCAGGAGTTGGGAAGACAGCCATAGTGTATTTATTTGTGTGGTAATTGCTGGCGCGAGCCTTATCTTGTAAAATAGCTTAGGATTTGTATAAAGTGGACATTTTGTGTACCTTGGTATATATCATGGAGGATGTGAAGTTGTGGTGTGGACTGAGGAGGGTGGTCCAGTGAGGGAGCAGTGAGGTGGGGCTGCTCAGAGCGTGAGTGATGGTTGTGATGTCACTCAGAAGGTTTAGAGGGAACAGTGAGGTGGGGCTTTTCGGAGCGTGAGTGGCGTTTGTGGTGCTGCCCTTAAGCATTGGGTGATGCAGGGTGGCATGTTCTGAGAGAGTCTGTGAAAAAGTATTATTGGATAAGGGTGTGAAACGGAGGCAAAATAGGGTAAGTGAGAATTGAAATAAAATTTGGTAAGTATTGGTAAGTTGAGCTGTGATGTATTATCATGGTGGACACTCCTGTGCAAAGCATTACCCTGCTACATGGCCAAAATCCTTAAATACCACACACAGTGGGTGCTGGAAACAGCAGGCAAAATGTTTATGCTCTGGCCACAAGAAGGCACTCACTCAAAGACAGTACTGCAACACATGTGCACCTATTTACATGCCGCATATAAGGGAAAATACTTGCAGAATCGACTAGCCGCTTTGGAACTATGGACAATGTATGGGGAAGAGGTAGAATAGATGCTTAAACAGCATGCTGAGAGGGGTACAGTGCCCACGGCTCCTCCTTCTCCACCCCAGAACAGTGATCCATCTTTGGAAGTACAGGGATTATATTCATTACAAGCATTAAAAGTTGCGGCAGGGTATACTATTGCCACATATGCTCCCCCCATGTACTGTAGTGAAGACATTACAAGTGGAGAAAAAATAAGTAAGCAAAGATCTGTGTACACACACATGGAATATGATAAGTGCCACGACTTACAAGCAAAATTGACAGAAGCCAAGGAGGAGGTCCAGAGATAAAGAGGTAGGCAGGGCAACAGGGAAAGGGAAATGATGATTTTAAAGGAAGAGAAAGGGAAGTTAGAGAAAGACTGGATAAAAACAAGAGAAAAAAGAAGAGAAAAGGGAACAGGAGGAGAGAGAAAGAGAAAGAAAAAGGCAAGAGAGTCAGAAAGAAGAAATGAGGAAGAAAGGGAGAGGGAGAAGAAGCAGGAGACAGAGAGAGAAAGAGAGAAGAGGTGAGTAGAAGAAAGACAAAATTAGAAACAAAGACGTGAGGAGAGGGAAAGAGAAAGGAAAAAAGAGGAAGAAAGGGAAAGATAGAGACAACGAGATGTGGAAAGAAGTAGGGAATGATGACAAAAAGAAATTGAGGATATTATTGGGGCCGTATGGCCCCAGACAGAGAGAGAGAGAGAGAGAAAACAAGAACAGAGAGAAAAACGGAGGAGCTTAGAGAGACGCAATAAGGAAGTTACTGAGATTCTTAAAAAGCATACTCTTCCAGATGAAGGGGAGGAAGGGAATATATGGAGGAGGATTGGCAATCTATACAGGAGTAGGGGAAATGGCACCAGCAGTATAAAGGGGAGTAGAGGAGGGTCTCTGCAAGATGGCGGAAGGAATATATTGGATGAGGTTATGAGTGGAATGTATAGGACGAGTCCCCTTGGGAGACTAGATTTGGTACACAGAGAAGACGATGAAGGTGATCTGAGGAAGACATGGTATCAACCATAGACACAGACACAATAGATGCAAGTTTAGAAAACCTTGATTTTGTAGTTTACTGGGGTTGGTCAAATTTCTAACTAGCTTTAACTCGAAAATGGCAGAAATCTCGACCATAAAATAAACAACAAATGAGTCAAGTCAGTCTAGTAAAAATAAAGGCCTATAATAAGAAAACCTAACCTTGCCCACCTTCTCAAATGACAAATGTGCAAAGGGAATACAAAAAAGGAAAAATAGTGTCTTAAAAGAAATGTCAGAATGGCTTAGGTTAGGTAACAACTCCCTTCCTCCCGCTCAGAAGCACAGTGTTGCAAGAGTTTCCTAAAAAGGATAAGTGGATGGCACAGTTCTGTCAGTCTTGCACACTCTGTCTTGCTGGTACAATTCAACAGTTAAGGCTTGGTCTTCAAGCTTTTGATAGTCTAATCAATTCTTTAGGCATCATCCGCCTTACCACAAATACACAGTTCTTCATTTTGCTTTCACTCTACCACTATTCAACAATGGCTTCCCTCTGCCGGGCTCAAGCCTGCCTCTCTTTTCACATTTAACTCTTCACTTCATCACAATTCAGCACAGGCTTCCCTCTGCCGGGCTTAAGCCAGTCTTTCGCTTTGTGGGGGTTTCCTTCCCCACGTTCTGTCCTTCACACTTAACTTTCACTCTTCCACAGTTCAGCACAGGCTTCCCTCTGCTGGGCTTGAGCCTGTCTTTCTCTTTTACTGTCAAAGACTTCCAAAATTGCAAGGATTTTATATAGACCTCTGCATGACCACTTCGACCTCCTCTTAAAAAATTTGACAATCAATAATCTTCACAACACCAATGCTCTTTGGTACTTGTAGTTTTACTTTTGGCTTCTTTGCATCTTTCAAAGTTCATATAAATTTCTTTTCACTCAATCAACTCTTGTTCCGGATCACAGTTACTTTCTTGCAGTCGCTTCCCGCTTTCAAAACATTTATGCAAGACTTTCGAATGTGCGATTCTGCTTCACAGGACCACTCTGCTACTTTGTATACTTTTCTCAGCATTTAATCATTGTTCTCTTCATTACACATTTTATTGGCACATGCGCAACCTTCAACTCATGTTACATGGCTTTTCTTGCTTTTAACACAAACCAGGCTTTTGTTTGCTTTTAATAACTCACCGGTCTTGTTAATTGGGCTTCTATCTTCAATGCTTTCCCGTAGCAGTCAAGGCCGGTACCAATGCACTTGCGGCTTCCTGAAAGGATGGAATTCCTGCCTGGCTCTCTCTCTTTCTCCTCAGCAGCCGATCAACCCCTTGGCCTTCCAATTTCCATAGCCTGGTTCCCCTCAGCCCCGAAAGAGCTGCTCCTTCCTGCATCCAGCCTCGCTCTGAGTGAGCCTGTGCGTGCCAACTTTTATCCTAGCAGGGAGTGTTAACAAGTGGCAGGTGTATTTAATTTGCATTACGTGTCTGATCTGCCTGATCTCATTAGAGGGACAGAGCTATTGCAAGTCAGTAGATGTAATCCTGGCCTCATTCCTCACCGAGGATAGGGGTTAGATGGGTTAAGGGAAAAGGGGGATACCGTGTCTCACCACCAGGTGCTTCACGCCCACTCCCTGAGGACCCCTTACCCAGGTGAATCTCCCTCGCTTGTCCACCTCAGGGGTTGGGATACAAAAGCGATGGCATTTCCCTGGCCACCTGAGTACAGTATCCCCAGTAACTAGGCTGTGAAACACCCTCTGATTTTTTCACAGTGATGACAGTCATGGTACTATGTTGCAAGATGAAGAGAGAGAGAGAAAAGCAGAGAGGAGGAGGCCACACAAGCCACTTTAACAAGCATGGGGTTAGGGACAGAGGTAGCGTGGTTAGATTTGGAAGAACTGGTGAGGAGGCTAGAGCCCATTGAATATCCCAGATGCCCAAAGATGCGATCAAACAGTTTAGAGGAGAGAACACTGTATGTGAATAGGCTGAGGAATTTACCAGGATGAAAGACAGTTAGAATGACACATGCAGTGAGAAAGGGTGTGGCTGAATTTGGAAAGGGCGCTGGGTTTACACAATTCCCCTTATTGGAAGAAGGGGGAGGACTGTCGCAATACATCCCATGACCACAAATGGATAAAAATGATTTGATTTGCAAATTACCATCACTTACATCAGGGGTGGGCAAATGGATCTATGAGTAAGAAGGAATGACAACTGGGATGACCTTAGCAGTATGCAACATAAAAAGCCTGTTTTGCCATATTATAGGGTGACAGCACAAAATACTAATCATGACAGAGCAACTTTTAATAATTGTCAAGCTGTCGTATGGAGAGCACTTAGGGTCCTGTACCCAGACCTGTCAGATATGAGCACAAATATGATTCGTAAAATAAGAGCAGACAAGGTTCTGATGACTTATATTCAGGATATTAAAAAAAAAATGGTGCTTAGAAACTAGACAACTGTGGGACAAACACGTAACTATTATTTATCACATTTTATGTCAGGGACTTCCTGAGGAAGTGCAAAGACAATTGAGAAAAATTGTGGGAATAGAAGCGAAGCCATGGGTGTAAGTACGACTGACAGTTGTTCGCAATTGTCAGTTAAAGTAAGAGAAATACAGAAAGAAAGTTGAGGACAGGAAGATTGGTGAACCAAAGTTAGTTCAGAAGAAATTGGCCACATTTCAGTGGAAGAAGCAGTATTGACAAGTTTAGGAGAAAGTTTGAATCCACAAGGGACACAGCAGGTACACCCAGCAGCGAACAGAAATTTTGCAGGAAGGGCAGAGTATAATTATTTTGTGCTAGAGAGAGGGTTTGCACCCAGAGGCATAGGGTTTTGGTTTTAAGTTCCACAAGGGGGAGGGTTTAATGGGGCAACCTAGGTTTGGAGGAAAACCACAGCAGTGTTGGACATGTGGGAAGATGGGACACATTTCACATGTATGCAGATTTAGGGGAGGGATGCAACAGAACTGACAAGAACTGACAAGCAGCAGATCCAAGAGGGGGGGACAGCATACCCCCCACCATATAGTGCAGAGCCTCCTGAATATTATGTCCAAGATCACACGCAGTATCAGGCATAAGCACCACAAACACAACAGATGGAGCACGGGATGCAGCCCCAACAGAAAGCACCGGTGCACACACAGCAAGCCCCAATCTAGATACTGCATGCATGCATGAAAATGCAGGCATTAGCACAACAGGAAGCAGTGACATTGTGGAACGCAAACATATTGCCAAAGACACCTACACCTTGAAAAGAGGGTTCGACAGTAGTGGGAGGGAATCCTTTCACCGGAAGAGGACTGGACATGTATCCAAAATAGGACAGCCTACAGAAAGACTTGATGTGTTCTATCCTATCAATTACACCAGACCCACAAGAGAAGCCGAGGGTCGGGGTGACCATAGGTGACAAAACATTTTCCTCCTTAGTAGATACGGGGACGACTCAATCTTGTGTTAAAGATGAAAGGATTTTCTGGGGACACAACTATGGTTCCTTTTGCAGACAGTTTACCCATCACCATATGAGAACCTGACATGTATATGCGATTGTTGTACTCTCGCAAGACACCAGTGAACATATTGTAGAGTGCCTTGACAAGTAAAACATCACAATACCATTTACTGACCAGGGAATAATATGTTCTACCCCAGGGATCCATTATGTGAATGCACAAGAATTCATTACAGCATTTTATGGTCAGGAATCACAATAGGCAATATGAGTACAATTAAACCCGGAAGTATTCCTTTACGGGGTACACACGTTGTTAACATGTCTTCCAAGAATACAGGATAGATTATTGTGGTTACCTGCAGAATTTTTGTTTCGGCCAGAAGTACCTATGGACTTGGAGGAAGGGCAGATAATGACAGTTGAGTTAGAAGCAGCAATAGTGAGGGAATGCAGAGTAATTTGACATGGAGTTGATGAGGAGGGGGCTAACTGGAGAACAGTGATAGCTCTTGTAGGGGAGGCATGGTATAAGAAGTATGACACTGACACAATAGGTAACATTTGTAAAACCTTTATTGAAGTTTCTGTGCTTGTAAAAACTCCTGCATTGCCCTACAACTAGGATGGGAGTAGTCTTGACTATCAAACGATAAACAAAACAGTCCTAGTATAGTCCATCAAATCAAAGTGGCCTATTCTAACAAAACCTAATGCCTGCCCTATCTCTTGTACAAAAGGTGTATACAGGAGAAATGTATGTAAAGGAAAAATCAGTGTTCAAAAGAATAAATGTAGCTGAATCAGATTTCCTCCCCACGTTAGACCGCACAGAGTTATGCGGTCCTTATAGGCAGGATGACACACTCTGGCTCGGGCTTTCAGTACTATGAACAGTTCTAAAACATGGATCGAGGCCCGTCTGGCCTTCCACGTTAACATCTCTCTTTCGGACCACCAATTCATGTTTTGACACAAAGTTCACGTAGGTCCCCCTCTGTCGGGCTCAGACCTCTTCAAACAGAGTTCAACAAAACTTGCACAGGGCTCCCTTCCCCAAGCTTATTACACTTTGGGTCTGCCTCAGCCGGGCTCAGACCGTTTTCGAATGTTGCAGACTTTCCAATGTGCAAGGCTTTCTTTACAGACCTCCACAGGACCACTTCAACTAAAAGTTAAATGTTCAACTTCCACTCTCCTCTTCTCTAGGAGTTAATTTGCCTTACTTTTCTTTTGCAATTCATTCGCTTTATCATTACAAACAAATCACCTTTCACAGAGACATTTGAGTGGGCTGCTTTCTTTCACCGGTCCACTCCGTTACTCAGTATCGCTGATGCCACAGCTGTCTTTACTTCAACGTTCATTCACAGGTCTGCCTTCCTTCGCATCTCATCTGCACCACATGCACCGTCACTTGTAATATATAATATTTCCACTTTAAGCTTTCTTTAACACACACAGGTTTTTCAGGTTGCTTGCAAACTCATCGGCTGTGTGTGTTTCTTTCTTGGTTTCTTAGTTTTCTGATTTTCAATTCACAAGTCAAGGTTTGTACCACAGGCTTGGCCTCGCCTCCCCAACTACTTCACCCAGCATCCTTGAAACACAATGCAGCCTTCACTTGTGGAATTTGGCCTTCTCCATGTGTCTTTCACGGCCTGTCGGAGGCAACAACCTCCATTATAGAACTCTTGAGGTTTTCGACCCATTGGTCCGTCAATCTGCTCTAATAGGTTTGCCTTTTCCCTGGAAGTTCTGCTCGTACTCGTGTTCCGCCTTGCTCAGAGTGTGTCTTTAGGTTGTGCCTTTTATCCGTGTAATCGGTATCAGGTGCATGCACTTAAATTCAAGTGCCAGACTTTGCCTGAACAATTAACGGGACATGTCCATTAAGATGTCTGAGAGTTAGTCTTGTTACTCTCAGTCACCCTCTTCCTTGGCCCGGTGTTTGTATAAAAGGGGGGGAGTTTGGACCTAAGAGAACACTAAAGAATAGGAAGGATTAGGTGAACAAAAAAAGGGGGGGAATACCGCGTCTCACCATCGGCTGCCTCACCCCCACTCCCCGAAGACCCCTCACCCAGGTGATCCTCCCACACTGGTCCATCCCCATGGACTGGATGCAAATGTGATGGCCATGTCCTGGCCACCTGGATGACATGTCCCTGAGGACTAGTGGGTGAGACACCCTTGGGTTTCTCACACTCTTGATGAAGGACATACATTGACTGACTTAACAGATGAAAGCTTGTTTACAGATGATGACTCAGATCACGAAGTGATGTTTAATATAAGTCGTACATATCAGTTAAAAATTGAAAATAGGGAGATACCTCAGAGAATGTCACTAGTAAAGAAAGTACCGTCCTTTCTCCATGAAGATTTGGCATACGTACCAAGCACATTGTGGAAAAGTAGTCCATATGACATTCGTCTATTGAAAGGAGTGAGGGCAGTCAAAATTAAAATAAAGCAAGGAGCTATTTCACCATGAGTAAAACAATATCCCATGTCGAAAGAAGCTGACAAAAGTATCTATGAAACTAATGCCACCTTAGTGCAACAAGGCATATTAGAGCCTACAGAATCCCCATGTAACACGGCTGTGTACCCATTGAAAAATGTGACTCAGATCCTGGAGATTTATCCATGACTTACGCCCCCTGAATAATACTGTTGGGGTAGAGTTCCCATTGGTTTCAAACCCAACCACAATACTATGTAACATTCCATCTAAAGTTTAATATGATTGACTTAAAGAATGCTTTCTTTTCCATCCCCTTTCATGAAGAATCGCAATATTTGAGCTTGCTCCCTTACCACGGAATTAAACTAAAACATAATTGGTTATCCCAGGGTTACTGTGAATTCCCCACTGTCTTTAACCGAGTGTGGCACATGGATTTGGGAAGTGTACAACTTGACTGCACAGTAATACACTATGTAGATTACATTTTAGTGTGCAGCAACATGGAGGAAGAGAGCAGGAGAAACTCAGTAAAGCTGGTGACAGTATTGGCCCAGAAAGAGTACAAAGTTGACAACGTGAAAATGCAATATTGCCAGGAAGAGGTTTTACATATAGGCCAGCAAATATGAATAGAAGGAAGACAGGTGACACCTGAAGGAGCAGAAGCAATGATGAAGACATCCACGCCAGAGACAGTGAAAGGGTTACAGCAATGTCTAGACCTTTGTATTATTGCAGGGTGTGAGTTTTTGACTACAGCACATATCTAAGGCCACTTTTCAAAGGACTGAAGAAGGCGCAGAAGGATAACAGTGATATAGCCTGGACAGACGAGATGATAGACACCTTTGATGAATTGAAGCTAGCAGTTAGTACAGCTCCTGTGTTAGGAATACCTGATTACAATGAAAAATGATTTTTATTCTCCCATTCAAATGGAACAGTGATGATGGCTGTCCTCGCACAGAAAACTACAATGGGACACATTCTATAGTGGGATTTTAGATCCATTCATGAGAGGTCATTAACCCTGTGAGCAAACATTGCCGGCATCAGCCTTTGCAATTGAGAAGTCTGCTAATATAACCATGGGCTGCACATTTACATTATATGTTGAGCATGCCCTATTTGCCATACTAGAAAAGCGCAAAAGCACATTGACCACACAAAGAGCCTCTGGTTATGAAGTAATTATATAAAACCCATTGATTAAAATTGTCAGGTGCCGAGTGGTAAATCCAGCCACATTTATAGCAGAACCAGTAAGGAAAGGAGATAATGTCATGACTGCACTAAGTACACTGAATACCATAATGAAAAACCACATGTCAAGGAAAAAGCCCTAGGAGGGGGGATAATATTGACGGGTCATCATCAATAGACCAGAGCACTGGTGAAAAGCACAAGGGCACAGCAGTAGTGAAGGCAAAAGAGAATAACAGTTTTCAGACAGTGAAAAGTGCAAGATTGCCAGTGATTTCTCAGCACAAGCAGCAGAATTGGTAGCACTGATTCTTGCACTTGAAGTGCATGAAGAAGAGACAGTAACAGTGTATTCCAACTCTGCCTACGTAACCTCAACAGTACATGCAGGACTGTCATGTTGGAAGAGGAGCTTCCTGCATGCAGATGGCACACCAGTGCAGCATGCACCTCTATTGAACAGACTCATAGACGCACTCCAACTACCGTCGGCCATCGTTTGCTGAAGTGCGCAGCACAAACCGGAGGTGCAGATTTGATTTCTTGTGGCAATCTGGCTGCTGAACTTGAAGCAAAAAGAGAAGCATATTTTCCTTAAATATATGACATCGCGACTTCACTGAACATTGATGCACTACCCATACCACAAATTACCAAATTGCAGGTCAGAGCACCACCAGATGAGCAAGAGTTATGTAAACGAATGTGGTGCTCATTTTCCCCCACAGATGCAATGTGGATACAGGACAGCACCGGTAAACCAGTCATGCCGCTAGGACTGCTTACAGTAGCACTAGACCAATTTCACCACCCCACACACACATTAAGAGAGTGTCTTGCAGTACTGATTTTGGAGGACTGGTTTGTCCGAATTTGGTAGAACACATCGTTGTCATGACCTACAGAACGCGCCCCTTTTGGACTTACTGGTCCTTGTCTCAACGGGGCTTACACTCCCTGGTACTCCCAACATGGCCGGCCAGCATGAAACACCTTCCTCGCTCTACACGTTGGACGTAGCATGTTCTATTAATAGACCACGCCCCCTGCGGCTCTGTGAGTCTCAATGCTATTGCGAAGTAGCGACCAGACGTGTGCTCTGTAGCTCGCGGTATTGTTTCCCTGATTCTGCCCCTACTAACTCCATTCCTAGTCCCTTTCCTTTCTTTCTTACTTCCTGGACTCGTGTGCTGTGTAGTGCACTTTCTTAATTTCCCGGATTCCTGGATCGTTGCATCCCGGAACTTTGAACGCACGCTGGAGTCGGAAGAGACTCGTGCAGCCTTATTCAAGACCCGATCCATTCGCAAGAAGGCATCGACCAAGAAATCCAGCAAAGATCGGACTCAGGTGAGAAGGGGGGAATTCCTTGACAGTTTGAGATGCCACCCGACCGAACTCGATATGGACATGGAAGCGGCCGTTCAGGACCTGACGCGTGGTAGGCAAGAACTATCAACCGAGGTACAGAATCTCAAGGCGGAAAACGCCGTTCTCAAACAATTGGTTCTATCCCGTCATTCTGCCACAAAAGAAAGTGTGTTGCAGGGCGGCATAGTTGACAAATACGATGGGTCGGCAAAAACCCTTCATGGATTCCTGGATTCATGTTTGGTCCACGCCCTACTACTTTTCGACTCCCAGGGCTAAAGTGGGTTTCATAATTTCTCACCTTTCAGGAAATGCATTAACCTGGGCTACGCCCCTCGTGAATTCAGGCGATGCTCTCCTAGATGACTATGATGGGTTCAGACATGCTCTTAAAACCATGTTTGATCGCCCAGAACAGGTCTATAGTGCCCAGGAACGCCTGTTAGACTTTCAGCAGGGATCCCAGGATATGCTCACCTTTGTAACCCGATTCAAGCAATTAGCCAAGGAAGCTGATTGGTCCCCTGAGGCGAGTTTTACCCTTTTCAGGAGAGGACTGAATGAGGAGATTAAGGATGAGTTGGCCAGAGTGGCTTGCCCAAACTCATTCCAGGCAATAATGGACCTTGCCATGCAAATAGACTTTCGAATCCAGGAAAGGAAGACTGAGAGGAAAAAATCCAGAGGAAATCCTCCGAAAGTGTCCTTTGAGAGTACCACCAAGACGGACACAAACCCAGGGTCAGTCACTGAACCAGAACCCATGCAGATAGGAGCCTTCCGTGGACCTATATCCCCGCAAGAAAGGATGAGACGGATTCATACGAGGTTGTGCATGCATTGTGCATCAGATAAACACTTGGTTAGGGAGTGTCCTCTAGCCCCTCCTCAGCGTTCGGGAAACACCAGCTCCTGATCCTAGATGGAGCAGAGCTTCGGGAGAGAGATGTTTGCTCCACATCAATTCCATCCTTGAACTCTCCTGGACAAAACAATTTGGTGATACTGCAGGCCTTCCTATCGTCCTCCAGGAATAAGACCTATTCCATTTTGGCCTTGGTAGATTGCGGTGCTATAGGAATTTTCATTGATCAAGATTGGGTTGTTAGTCATCATATTCCATACGAGACACGAAGCACCATGCAGCTGGTGGAAGCAATCGACGGAACACCCCTCACTTCAGGGCCCATAAGCCTGCAGACTAAAGAGATCCAGCTTTCTATAAACCATCACCAAGTGCGGATTAGATTCGACATCATTAAGTCAGCTCATTACCCCATGGTATTAAGTATGCCCTGGTTACAGAAGCACAATCCGTACATCAATTGGACAGCAGGATCACTATTCCTAGGCTCAGCGTTTTGTATGTCTCACTGTCTACTCCTGGATCCTTCCTTGACACCCCCTAAAGAACCGCCAAGAGACCAGCAAACACCACTCATGGTTTCCAATATCATACAAGTCCCTGAGGCCTATCAGGGATATGCTGATGTATTTTCAACTGCCATAGTCCAGGCCTTACCCCCTCACAGACCTGAAGACTGCGCCATAGATACAGATCCCTCAGCAGTGATTCCCTTCGGCAGAATGTTCATCCTTTTCGAACCTGAGAAAAAGGCCCTCCGAGAATACCTGGTTACCAACCTTGAAAATGGCACCATAAAACCTTCAAAATCTCCAGCGGGTGCTTCGTTGTTCTTTGTTCCCAAGAAGGACTCCAAGAAACTCAGACCTTGCCTCGACTATCATGGCTTAAATCAATGCACCCTCAAGGACCGGTACCCATTGCCCTTGATCTCGAATATCCTGGAAGCAGTGAGATGCGCCGTAATAGTCACGAAGTTGGATCTCCGGGGTGCCTACCATTTGATCCTTATCTGGGAAGGAGACGAATGGAAAACAGCCTTTAGAACACCTTTTGGTCACTATGAATATGTAGTCATGCCCTTTGGCCTAGCTAATGCCCCTGCAGTTTTTCAACGTTTCATGGATAGGGTGTTCTCTGACATGTTATTCCTTTTCGTCATTGTCTATCTGGACGACATATTGATCTTTTCCAAGGACCTTCTCAAGCATGAAGAACATGTAAAGGCAGTATTACAACGACTCAGTGAACACAAACTTTTAGCCAAACCCGAAAAATGCTTGTTTTACATTACTTCTGTTCACTACCTAGGATTCATCCTTAGCCCAGAAGGAATTGGTATGGACCCTTCAAAGGTAAAGGCCATACTGGCATGGCCTGCTCCCATGTCCGTGAAACAAGTTCAATCCTTCCTGGAGCTTGCTAATTTCTACCGGAAGTTCATATCCCCCTTTTCTGAGATCATTCAGCCGATCGTTGCTCTCTTGAAGAAAGACACCCCCTTTATCTGGTCTACACCGCAAGATAAGGCATTCCAACGTTTAAAGGCAGAGTTTACGCAAGCCCCATTGCTTACCTTTCATGAACCCTGACTCCCAGTGAGACACACTACTCTGTCCTGGAAAAGGAACTGTTAGCCATCCGCCAAGCCTTCACTGAATGGCGACATCTACTTCTGGGTGCTAGACATCCAGTTCAGGTCCGCACGGACCATCGGAATCTTCAAATTCTACAGTCATTGGAGTGTAGGAACAGTAGTCAGGCGCGTTGGGCCTACTTCTTTGCCCAGTGCCAGTTCCACGTCACTCATGTTCCCGGATCACAAAACCTGATTACTGACGCTTTATCTCGATGTCCTGACTATGTAACTACTGAAGATAGGGCCTACCCTAAGATGTTTCCCCACACGATCTTTGTAGCTCAAGCAGTCAATCTCATGGAAGAAATTTGAGTGCAAACCCAATCCTCTGATCTCAGGAAGGATATTTCAAGGAAGAATCAATGGAATCTAAGAGTCAAGGAACGATATTTATTCAAGGACAATGCACTGGTCATTTCCACACAGAAATTACAACAAAGAATAATAAACCTCTGTCATGATACCCTTCAGTCCGGACATCGTGGCATAGCCAGCACCTTCCGCCTCATACAAATACAGCTTTGGTGGCCAGGAATGAAGACCGACGTACAGCAGTACATCCAAGCTTGTGCTATCTGCATTCAAAATAAACATGATTACAAGAGACCGGCGGGTCTTCTACTGCAACCTACACTGCCAACAAGGCCATGGGAATTCATTGCTACAGACTTCATTGTGGAATTACCACCTTCCCGAGGATACACGACCATCATGGTTACCATTGACTTGTTCACTCATATGGCTCATTGTACACCCCTGTGTAAGCTACCATCCTCGTCTGAACTTTCTGGAATCTTTCTGGAACACATATTCCGTCTGCATGGACTTCCTTCCAAGATCATATCTGATCGAGGACCTCAATACGTCTCACAATTCTGGAAACATCTCTGTCGCATTTTGGGAATCCAATGCTCCCTCTCCTGAGGTTATCATCCCCAAACCAATGGGGTCACAGAATGTGCTAATCAGACCCTGAAACAGTATCTTTGATGTTTAACCACCAAGGTTCAGGATGACTGGTCGCTCCTGATACCCGTGGCTGAATTTGCCTACAACAATTCTGATCATTCATCACTTAAGACCAGTACCTTTTATTGTAGCCAAGGTTTCCATCCATCAGTTCTACCCTCTGTTCCCCCTCATCCCACACCGGTACCTACTGTCGACTCCTGGATCAAAACCCTCATCAACGTACACCAGGAGGCCAAAGAAAACTTAGAGAAGGCCAGAGCACAGACTAAGAGGTGTGTGGATTCCAAAAGAAGACCAGGGCCTTCTTATGCAATTGGTGATCAAGTCTGGTTGTCCTTGAAATTACTACCCCGACATCTACAGCCAAACAAATTGGCCCCTCGATACTATGGTCCATTTCCCATCAAGGAAATTATAAATCCAGTCTCATACCGGATCAAACTATCAGACTCCTGGAAGAAAATTCACCCAGTTTTTCACACATCCTTATTAAAACCCTACATCCAATCCTCCCGGAAATCCTGCAGTCCCCCTCCTCTGCTGGTCAACAACCAACTGGAATATGAAGTGTCCCAAATATGCGACTCCAGGTATAAACGGGTCAGCTTCAATACCTGGTTAAATGGAAGGGATATCCTCCTAGTGAAAGAACTTGGGAACCACTTTCTAATCTCAAGACCCCTCGACTGCTCAGAAAATTTCACCTCATGCACCCGGGCAAACCTGGAGGAACGGGTCTTCGGAGGAGGCATGCTGTCATGACCTACAGAACGCACCCCTTTTAGACTTCCTGGTCCTTGTCTCAATAGGGCTTACACTCCCTGGTACTCCCAACATGGCCGGCCAGCGTGAAACACCTTCCTCACTCTACACGTTGGACGTAGCATGTTCTATTAATAGACCATGCCCCCCACAGCTCCGCGCATCTCAATGCTATTGTGAAGTAGCGACCAGACGTGTGCTCCGTAGCTCGCGGTATTGTTTCCCTGATGTTGCCCCTACTAACTCCATTCCTAGTCCCTCTCCTTTCTTTCTTACTTCCTGGACTTGTGTGCTGTGTAGTGCACTTTCTTA
This sequence comes from Ambystoma mexicanum, assembly GCF_040938575.1. Lineage (NCBI taxonomy): Eukaryota > Metazoa > Chordata > Amphibia > Caudata > Ambystomatidae > Ambystoma > Ambystoma mexicanum. The sequence goes on from NC_090937.1 coordinate 776,381,390, forward strand.
ATTTCCCGGATTCCTGGATTGTTGCATCCCGGAACTTTAAACGCACGCTGGATTCGGAATAGACTTGTGCAGCCTTATTCAAGACACGATCCGTCCGCAAGAAGGCATCGACCAAGAAATCCAGCAAAGATCGCACTCAGGTGAGAAGGGGGAATTCCTTGACAGTCATTAGTTTTATTGTAAATTGTTTAACAAGCCAGAAGTTCACTGCTGGGCATACTCTGCAGACATTGAGAGGAGCAATACCCTATCTGACTGGACCATTTTAGAATTTGCATATCGACTATGTAGATATACTCCAAATTTGGAATGGCTACAGGTACATGCTAGTGGTTGTATGGCCTTTTTCCAGATGGATCGAAGCAGGTCCATGCACACATCCAGATGCCACATGTGCCACAAAACTCCCTGTACGTGAGGTATTTCTAAGGTGGGGAGTGTGTGAAGTGCCCAGGTCTGTCAATGGACCACAATTTGGAAATTAGGTATTTGAGCACATCACTATCCTTTTGTACATAAAGCATAAATTCTCATCTACTTACCACCCACAAGCAAATGGCATTTGTGAGCGCTTCAACAGCCCCGTAATGGAGCGAGTCGCCAAAGTAAAAGAGACACTGAAAAAAGGTTAGCTCCATTACCTTCCTTTAGCCCTATCTGCATTATGTAATCAGCCTGGCCATCACCTGACTCCACATGAGCTGGTGACGGGATGCTGAATGCACACACCCTTTGCTCCTCCCACTCGAGCTCAAACTGATGGAGAAAATCCAGCTATTAGGGAAACAAATGCAATATTATTTGACAGTTATGACGGAATCTCTTAAATTAATGTCTCGACAGGTACAAATGTGGCAGCGGGTTTCAAAGAAGACTGATGAAGCACAGGAACAAGCTGTACCAAATGTTTTACTGAAACCACTAGCACTGTTTCCAGGGGTCAAGACCATGTGCAGGAATTTACCCAGGTGGTGGCACCAGCCCTGTTTCAAGGGACCATTCATAGTGGAGGCAGTTACACAGTCCTCAGTAAAGGTTCAAGGAAGGCGTCTCTAGTTACACCTCAGCAACATCAAACTCCTCAAAGTAGAGAACCCCATGTCCGCCAACATTGAACACAAAATTGAAGAAGAGAGAAGACCCCAAATAAGGTCAATGATGAAAACCAATTAGCAACAAGAAGAATAAAAGACACATTGGGCCTTATTACAAGTTTGGAGGCAGCCATGCCTTTAATTCAGGCAGGCTACCTCCAAACATGTGAAAAAATCTGACACCTGCGAATGGGCAATTACCAGGGTATTCTGGCCCGCCGGACCCAGTAATTGCCCTTTCGCGGGTGCCAGAAACGGGTGGTCCCCATTCCCATTGAGCCCTACAGGGCCCTACAGCCCTACAGGGCTCAATGGGAATGGGGATGCCTGTAGCACCAGCACCAATAATACAGTGCCTGTGCTACAGACATTCTGTGATCGCGGGTGTCTTTCATTCTGCCAGGTCAGTCCTGGCGGAATGAAAGGCACCCACGAGCACAACTAAAAGTTTGCCAGTCCAGATACAACGGTACCGGCAAGCTTCCCGGTACCGTTGTATCCGGACAAACTCGTAATGAGGCCCATTGATTTTTCTATAGATACACAGACAAGTCAGTTCCACATCCTTTCAGCAATGCTTGCCTAGAAAAACGCATGATACTTCTGCAATGAAAGAAAAATAACAGATGTTACCTATAACAATTTTCTTGGTCTTGTCCTTTTTCATGAACACTTATCCCTTTTTAAGAGCCTGGAACATTTGCATCACAATATTACTATTCAGTCTAAAAAATTTTATATTGTTGGAAAGGAATTTTCTTACAATATTGACAAGATTTTTCTTGTGAACACTTGTTTTTTAGGGATACAAAAGAAACTCTTCTCCTGATACAAGAATGCATATGTTGAATAATATAATTTTTTGGGCCTCATTATAAATGTGGCGGCCACTGTATGAACGGTCCGGTAAGGCACCGGCACCGTTCATACCGAGCCGCCACATTATGTGTTCTGCTCGTGGGTTCCTAACAGTGTGCCAGGTCTTACCCGGCAGGCTGTGCGGCACCCGCAAGCAAAACTCATGATTGCACCGGCACGGTTATCAACGGTGCATGTGCAACTATGCTCCCAACCCCATTCTGCCCTATAGGGCAGAATGGGGATCGGGAGCCCGGCATTACCGCCACCTGCGAATGGGCAATTACCGGCCCACCCATCTCGTAATGGGCCGGCTATTGCCCATGCTCGTAATGAGGCCCATTCTCTTTTAGCACCTAGAAAAGAATTTACTTGCAAAGATTTGCAGAAAATTGATAACCTAGCAACAATGATAATAGCAATGTTTTTTTACATTATTATTATTTTTTTTAAACTTGTCTTTATTGTTTGTTTGTTTGTTTTATATATTTGTATAGCGCTCCAAACCCAGAGGTAGAAGGGCACTTTAAGAAGACGGTTAAATAATAGATAAATATCTTTGTGTTACATAATTAATACATACATAGATATATTATATACATATAAAGTACAATTTCAATATGCAGTCATTTACAATAAATGCAGCAGTTTACCGAGCGGGCGATGTGAGATCAGAAGTCAGTAGTACTACTCTTTGGTCAGGAGCCAGCTTATAACCTGCTTCCTAAAGATCTGGAAGGACTCGATGGTTTTGATGTTGAGGGTTAGGGTGTTCTAGAGTTGGGAGGCAAGTACTATGAAGCTGGTTCCTCCGGCTCTTTTTAAGTGGAATCTGGGCACTGTCAAGCATAGCATGTTGGAGGATCTGGTGGTTCTGGTGGCAGGTTTCGTGGTGAATTTGTTAGCTAGATATGGTGTTGCTAGTTGATTGAGGGACTTGTACGTGAGGCAGATGGTTTTCAAGTCAATTTTCTGGTGTATGGAGAGCCATTTGCAGGCTTTCCTGGCAGTGGAGATAAGCTCTCTCCTGGGAATGTTTTGGGCTGCGTGCAGAGCGTTATTTTGTAGTACCTGTAGTTTGTTAATTATAGATTGATTAGCACCTAGGTACAGGCTATTGCAGTAGTCCAGCTTGGATTGTATGAGGGCTCTGGCGAGAGTGAGGCAGCTATTGGATGATAAGAAAGGTCTGCTGGCCCTGATGAGCTTGCCGGTATAGGCAGAGGCTGAGGCGATCATATTGGTTTGTTTGGAGAGGTTAGTGTTGGCACCCAGGTAGAACCCAAGGGTTTTCACGCTTTTGGCAATAGGGATGGTGTGACCATCGATTGTGATGTTATTGTAGCTGGGGCTAAGTTTAGTTAGGTTGTTGGGGGAGCCGACGATGAGGAGCTCAGTCTTCTCATCATTCAGGCAGAGGCCATGAGAGGCCATCCATGCTTGAATGATGGAGAATATTTTGTTGATCCGGGTGACGTCTGCTTGGTAATTACCTGTGATGCTGAGGAGTATCTGGGTGTCATCCGCGTAATTCATGTAGGTGACACCCAGATGGTCCAGTTGGTCAAATAGAGGCTTTGTAAATATGTTATATAAATTGGGGGATACACAGGAGCCCTGTGGGACCCAGCATGCGATGGGGATGGGGTCTGCTGCAGCTGTTGTTGAGAAGACCTGCATGGTTCTATTTGCCAGGAAAGATTGTATGCAGGTGATGGCAGAAGAGGAGAAGTGAGCTGCGGTGGCTAGGTGATTGCAGAGGATTTCGTGGCTGACCAAATCAAAGGCCGCTGAGAGGTCTAGGAGGAGTAGAATTGCAGCATTGCCTTTGTCTTTAATTTCATCAATCTGGCTTTTGAGATCAAAAAGGGCAGTTTCTGTTCCGTGTTGAGGTCTGAAGCCAGATTGCGTATTCCTAGCAGTTGGTTGGATTCCAAGTAATCCTGAATTTGGATGTAGGCAACTCTGTCCAGGATTTTTAGTAAGAATGGGACTGTGGTGATAGGCCTATAGTTGGTGGGTATGATTGGGTCTAGGGATTGCTTTTTCAAGAGTGGGAGAACCCATGATTGTTTTAGGTTGCTGGGGACTGAATTATTGATGAAGGCTAGGTTAATAAGTTTGGTGATGAAGGGGTAAAGCTCTCTAGCTGCGTCTTTTATGATCTGGGTGGGACAACTGTCCCCTTTGCAGTTCAATGGTTTTAAGGAGGTGATAATTCTTTGGACTTCAGCCGTGGTAACTTTCTTAAAAGTGAAGCCCAAACAGGTATTGTTGGGCGTAGGTAGGCTAGGGTTGGTGACCTTGTTATTGGAGAGTTGTTGGCGTTTGTCCTCTATTTTGGTTTGGAGTGCTGTAATTTTGTTGTTGAGGGCATGTTGGATGCTGGTGCACCAGGATTTGTCATTCAAACAGGTGTCTTCGGGTGAAATAGGGTTTTCTAGTTCTTTCAGAATTTTGAATAATTCTTTAGTGGAGGACCCTGCCTGAGCAATCCTGGAGTTGCATACATCTTTTTTGGTGCAAATTATCTTGCTTTTGTATAGAGAGGAGATGTTTGTGAGGTTGGATTTGTTTTCTACGGAGGGGTTGGTCTTCCATGTGAGTTGTGCCTTAGCTTTCTTTTTTCTGAGTAATTTGAGTTCAGAGGTGAACCACGAGTTCCGATGAGCTTTTGGCTTGTCTTTGCGTAGTTTCCGGGGGGAAATGGTGTCCATCGCCTTAGCTATGGAGTCATTGAAGGTGTCAATCAATAGGTTTAAGTCAGTGTTGGCTGGGAGAGCGTTGAGGGTGGGTAGGACCAGAGGTAGTAAGGCTTCGGCATTGATGTTGCATTTGTTCCTGGTGGGACAGTCTGGTGCCAGGGGGTATTTATTGGGAAGTACATGATTAATGTTGACCTCAAGGGGGATCAGGTAATGATCTGTCCATGCCAGAGGTTGGGGGTCCTTGCAAGTAGTGTTGCAGTTGTAGGTTACTACCCAGTCAAGGATTCTGCCCTTTTGGTGGGTGGGGAGTACATTGAGTTGTGAGAAGTCATGTTCTGTTAGAACATTGGCTAGGGATGCAGCATGTGCATCGTTCGGTTCCTGGTAACCAAGGTTGAAGTCCCAGAGGATCATAATTTGTGCTGTGGGTTTGATGTTTTCAGCAATGAGAGATGTGAGGTCTTCTTCAAAGATCCCGGGGGGGGGTTTGGGGGTCTGTATATGAGGTTGAGGGTGATCGTGCTTGTGGGGGAGGTTTGCAATTTGGCAGTGAGTATCTCACAGGATGTGAGTGACACTGAGGAGACACTGAGGAGGCTGATCTGAAGTCTAAGGAGGATTTGTAGATGATCACTACGCCTCCTCCTCTAGTGTTAGGTCTATCAGCTCTGAGGATGGAGTACATTTTGCATATCAAGAGTAATTTTGCATATCAAATTACATCAAACAAAATAGTAACTCCCCCCCCAACTAACCCCACCCTCCCCTAGGGGAGGGGCTTTTGGGGATTGAATTATGCACTGAAGATGTCTGTTACTTTAATGTTGTGTGGGCACCATTTTTCCATAAAGTCTGACTGGAGATACTCTAGGACCCCATTCCTTTGCAAACCTGTCCCTCGTTCCTTGGACTGTGTGGGTGACTTTTTCCATCGCCAATTGTGCAAATACTTTTTGTAGCTTTTTCCAGCTCTGGGCTATTGTTGACCATGCCGCTATAAGTAGTGCCATGAAACTTCTCCATTGTGCTTTTTTGTATTTTCTAGCTGTTTTGTCTCTTATTCAACACAACCATACTCCCTCTCCCATTTGTCCCACATCTGGAAACATTTTCCCCATCTCTCCCTTCACCTCTTCCCAAAACGGCACAATCCCTTTACAGTTCCACCAGGTGTGTTTCCACGTTCCCACCTCTCCACATTCCCTCTAGCATTTATTTGACGTTTTGGGGAACATTGTATGTAGTCTTTCAGGGGTACAGTGCCATGTTGTAGTCTTTATATAATTATTTTTATCGCAGCAAGAGCAATTATCATTTACATTACTGTTAGACCATTAAACATGAGTATAAGTACCGTAACAATGATAAATTAAATGGCACCAGAAAAATTCCCTGTTGAGGAGACTAAAAGAAAGAGTTCTAGATGACACTAGGCACCCGAGCAAATATATTGCTGATACTGCCCATGTCACTAACAATTTGTGGTAACAGCACATGAGCAAAGTAGGGAGAGAGGCGTCTGATGAGAGCTGTTACGTGTTCCCTCATTCACTCAATCCCTACACCATGAGTTCTTACAGGACATTCGTGGCCACTGAGATACCTGCACATAAAGCACACTGCCAAACACACTTAGCACTTTGCTCAACTAGGGGGCAATTCCAAGGAAGATGGGCCACCTTGCGATCGTTGACATAAAAGATGTTCCCTTATGAGGATAACTGCATGAAACAAAAGGCTATGATGGATGATCCTGGAAGAAAAAATAAGGTGATGCACAATACACATTTGAGGGCCTGAATAGAGGCGAGGTTAAAATAACAGACCATAAGTTATTACAGTGCCTATATGCCACATGGATGGAGGTACCTGGGTGCTTGGAAAGATGCCAGTTACTAATATATGGACAGGTATTTACCTCAGAAGGTTGTGACAAAGGTAAGATGGGGTGCAAAGCACAAGCACTCCTGACAGTACCAGTAGAGGTAGTGCAAAATGCAAATTATATATGTCTCTAAGAATGGACTGAATATTACAAATTGCTCACATGGGTAGAGGATGAAGCAGGCCTACCCATAATACCTGTGAAAAATGCCACATTATGTTTCAGAAATACTGAAAAGTAGGGCAAAACAAAGGGTGCAAATGCATTTTTAACTTGCCAGGCATGAAAGTAGGCACCACCGTATTAATGGACCACTATTGGACCTGGGGTTAAGGGTTTATATGCAGCTCCCTCCAAATTGTGGAGTGCTCCCTAGTGGTAATAAGTGCACCAGCCTTGGTAGTACACCAGAGTGAAGTACAGATTGGCGATTTCCCCACAATGAACACACACAGAAGACAGAAGAGGTCCCTTACACTTAAGCAACATAACTTGGCAAAGATAGCAAGCTCATATGACAACATACCAGATGAACATAAATTGTTTAGTAGAGGAGAGATGTTCTTTGCTTCCCTCTTTACTCCCGGAGTGCGAGGAAATACAAATTCAAAATGGCTGCAAATAACTTGATGGGAACTTTTGCAAACTATAAATACAACTGTGAAAGGCTTTAACGCCATAAGAGAAGAGTTGAGGGTCATACAACTCATGACCCTCCAGAACACAAACATTCTTGATCTGATAAGGGCCATGGAGGGGGATGTGTGTGCGACAATTGGCCTTCCTGCTGCACATACACACCCGCCCACAATGAGGAGAATGGAACTCTCACAGAGGCCAGAGCCACCTTAACAGAAATACACACAAGAATGATGGAGGAGGTAGACAATATTGCTGATGATGACTGGTTTAATTACCTGTTGTCATGGATCCCCACTTGGTTGGCTAATGCATTCAAAGTACTGATGGCCATTTTAGTACTAGTGATACTTGCCTTCAGTGTTCTAAAAATTGCAATAAGTCAATGCAAAAAGACTGCCAAAAAAGCAGTAGGAATGAAAATAGTAATAAACATGATGCTCAAATACATGAGTATACCCAAACAGATGACCTACCCCGTGCCCAAGCAGTTGAAAGCCCTATTGTCCTTCCAGGATCAAAATGTTTTTGTCCTCAGAACCCTCACAATTACACCAAGCACCGGGTATATTGTGATTCCAGTGGGGAATGCTGCCATATGACCCGCAGTGTGGACGAACATGTTAGACATACACGATGCTCGAGGGGGGTGACTTCAGACTAAGATATCCAAAGAGCCCTATGTGGCAGAGAGCAGAAAGGAGAGTGTGGTCGAGGACTCAACCAGAGGGGGGAGTGTTGGAAGACAGATGAATACGTCATCTATAGCTTCTGCCCCAACACCAGCCCAATGTCATAAAGGTGAGAAACGCTACTCACTAAGACAACCGTACCACCCTTATCCCAGGCAGGTACAACTAGAAATAGACACAATCTAAGCTGAAGATGGCAAAGGTAATAAAACTAATGCTGTGACAATATATGTGCATGCATTAGACACAAAGCAAAAGTCCACTTAACATGAAGAACATGCACACTAGGTAATATATGCACTTGTACACGAAGAACATTAACATATCATCCATACGACATGTAGAATACTAACATAAGTAATGTATAAGCGGAACATAACATGACCGACACACAAATATAGCTCACTAACATAGAAACACAAAAGTAATGAACAGTCTCTTTTTCCAAAATAGAAGCTACAGCACACTTTCAATTAGATAAAGACCTCAAGGCTTCGAGAGAACACAAAATGCTTAAACCACAGAATTACAGATCTGTGCAAAGCCCAGGCAGAAGCTGGTTAACACAGCCAATGCTACTGTGAATTAGTGGAGGGTCATAATGTTGCAGAGAAGGCACAAGATAGCAATTCCCAGACGTGTCCTCCCAGATCAATTAAAGTTTAGAAGAGCACAACCAACCATCGTTAGCCAGGTGCACGCAATTATAAGCCAAGAGAAATCCATGCAGAATAACTCAATAGTGTCCCCAGTGGTAAAATAAATCACAACACTCACATTAACATTAGCTAAAATCCCAATAAATACAGGGTGAAATAATTCCAAACATGGTCACTGAAATAATTCCAAACATGGTCACATCACACGTGACCCATAATTGAACAACAATGTCTATTCATTAGCAATGAACACAGATAGGACACCTGCCTTCCTCCTTACACATACCCTCAGACACGAGATGCCGCATAAGACCATGTACAAAGGGATGCCCTGGCTCATGGCCTAGAACCGAGGGATTGTATCCTCTTTAATTGAAAGGAAAGCAGTCTGTGGACCTCTCTGCCCCTAATTCTGTCTGGCTTATTTCTGTCAGTTGTCCAAGGTCAGTTAGCATGAAGCAAATCAATGAAACTCCCCAATGTGCGCTGCCCATGAAGTCATGTGCCAGCCAATGACCTATTTCAGAGATTATGGGCTTCATTCCGAGTCTGGCGGTAACCCTGCCAGTGCTACTTGTGGGTTGCCGCCAGACTCTTATCGGTGCCTGACATCCTGGTGCCACCGACTCATTACGAGTCCGGCGGCAGGGAGGTCAGGCACGGGTATATTTGTTAGTTTCCATTCCCATATGGGAGTGGGGACACAGAAGCACCGGCACCGTTAACGGTGCCGGCACTTCCGTGAGCAGTCTGCCTACCGTGGCTGCTACACCCGGCAGGGTCAGACCTGTCGGGTACAGCGGCTCTGGCAGGCAGACTCATAGTTTGTCGGTCCGGCACCCTTTTTTCCAGACCGGCAAACTTATAATGAGGCCCTATGTCTTTTTACCTTTATCAATTTAGAGGCGGTCTCAGGAGGAACCATCAGACAAGCATTACCCTATTAGAAATGCAACCCCTATAAAATGTATTAGTAATCACCATGATGAGCCAAACCCTGTTCCCCATAGGTTTTTGGTAACTAAGATTACAATATGATGTCACTTACGATAAATGTTGAATAAATAAACCATTGTTTTTCATGTAACGAGCAAAGTCTCCACAAATTCAATGATTGTATGCTGTCCCTGCTTTATTTTGATGATAGCTGGGTTTTGCCTTGCACTTTGCCTATTTCTGTTATTTAATCTGGTTTGATTACTCTCAGAAAATCTGTGTAATTTGGAACTTTCCAGGCCATCTTAAGAAAGCATTGTGAAAAGTGTTCACAGTAAACAGCTTATCAGGAAAAGGGCATAACAAAAGCAGTACTGACATTTGTCAGTAAGATTTTGCATGATGTGTTTGAGTTGTGCTCAGTGTTCCCTTGAAGTTTGGAGGCTTATTTGTTTGTTAGCTTTTACTGTAACCTGTCAGACCCCAGACAGAAACATCTGGGGTTGCCCAGCCAGCTGTCAGAAGTCCAGAGTGGATTGTGTGCAAGGTGAATGCAGTGGACACAAACGTTGTTGAGCAAAGGGAGTGTGGAAGTGAGGGACATCCCTCAGAGAGCCATCAAGGGTCCATGTGTGATTGGAAAGGAATGGAGAAATGTATTATGAGAGACAGAGTTTGATCAAAGAGGCCAAACAACAAACCGTCATAATTGTGTGCACAGTTTTGGCACTAGTTCCAAGATCTATGAAATTACATTTGGCCACGTGGGATCCTTTTGATTGCCTGGTCATTTTTAAATAATTCTAGAATAGCTTAAAATCGTGACGTTCTAGGAAGATCAAAGACACCTGGACCATATCTAAATAGATATGGTCGAGCTCAGCTTGCTATGCCCCAAGAATGTATGTATCACACATTGATATTTGGAACTTCGGTTGACATTATTGACTTAACCCTCCTCCCGAGTCCCCATGTCAAATAAATGCCATTCATATAATGTATCTGTTCCCCTGGCAAGTGGCATGAATATTGTTTGTGTTTTTGGGCTCAGCATCAAATTCTGAATAAGAGATGTCTGACCCTTGTGGTGGAAGTTGATTCTTTTTATAACTCTGCCACCTCTTCAAGCATGCAAATTACAGACTTGCCTGAATCACACCTTTAAGTCATAATTCCTCATCTGTTTAGTTGGCTGATAGCCTGTGACAACTTCTTGGAGCTCTATATGCAATCTTATAGAGTTGTACATGTTATTGCGGTTATGGTATTTTCCCGAGTTCTTATGCGAATTTAGGGCTTTCGTAAATTTATTTATTTGTATTTATAGAGCGCACTACAGCCCACAGGCATTGCAGCGCTATAGCAGTACTCAAAGAAGGCTCGCTTAAGGGTTACAGTGAAGCCGCCCAGGTAGAAAGACTTAAATCACACTTTTAAGGTGTTTTTCCTCATCAGTGTACTTCACTGATAGTAAGCAACTACATTTTGGAATTCTCATATGTCATCTTTTAGAATCGCATATTACACTTAAGTGTACTATAAGTTGTTGTGTTATGTTAGATGGCTTCTCCAAATCACACTTTTAAGATGTAATTTGTCATCGCTGTACTTTGCTGATATTGAGTGCAAATATTTTGGATTTCTAAAATGACTCATAGTAAAGTTCTCTCCACTTTTTGTGTTGTGTTACATCACTTAGCTTTTATGCAAATTTTGAACTTTTAAAGTAGCATTCCTCACCATTCTAGTTTGTTGACAGCAAGGGGCTTTCTTGAATCTAACAAAATATCAGCTTGCGAGGTTTTAGTTTCTGTTACTCAGCTTTTATACTGAGACGATCAACATTCATGAGATTCATAATAATCGAATTTCTGTACCTTACATGTGTTGGCTAAACCAAGCGTATGTAACGTTATGTGATTTTTTTTTGTTATAGTGCCTAACTGCCCCTGGGATGGCCATGGAGACCTTCAAGTTGTGTGTAAGTTCAGTAGACCGCACTCTGGACTTACACGATAAGCAGTGCAAGTGAAGTACATTGCATGATATTATGCATTCTTTGTGGGCAAAGTATGGCTGCACACACCAAATGGCTTAGATGAAGGACACTTTGACACCTGGTTTCAAAGCAATAGTAACACTCGCGCGACTGTTTTAGCTACTTTTCAATGAGATTTTGAAGCACAAACATTGGTGAAATCTGTTGATTTATAATTGTTTTGGGCGAGAAAAAAAGAGTGATATTTTCAAGTGTCACTCTCAACTACATTACTCAAAGAATGTATCTTATGGAAGCCAACATGTGTCCTTTAACTGGCGGAAAGGCAAAAGATTGCTCAGTTCCTTGATTATAAATTGTATCTTGAGCTATATGTGTCCAAGATGCATTCTGCCTGTCTGGTATAGTTCGTTTCATTTAGTATCTGCATATTTTTAGGAAAGTCAAACTATGCTGACACTGACATAACATTATTTAATATGTAATTAGTTGAAAGTTTGGTAACTCAAATCTTCTGTCTATCCAGTTTAGCAGAATACATGTATTGCTCTTCTAACTTTACAATGGCTAAAAATAAAACCAGATAAATCCTATTTTGGTCGTTGGAAAATTATTTGGGGTTTCGAAACTGGAAGCGAGCAGTGCAGCTATAGGAAAGGAAGCAAGATGACTATTTTTTTTTAACTATTACAGTAGCCAACCGCCAAGATTGTACAACTACTCCATCTTTTCATATCTATGATTTTTTGTGTCAGCAGTTTTCATAATGTTCCTGTAAACCCCTATTTTAGTCTCTTGATATAGTATGCCAAATTAATTAACACTTTTACACTCTCTGTTGATTAGAGGGAAACATTGATGTGGAGCTTATCGCAGTTCTACTTAAATGTAGTTTATAGCCAGAGAGTCTACCAAACTCTTTAATGTAATGTAATGTAAGTGGTCTTGTACATAGCGCCTGTCTCCACTATTGCTGGCCTCCTGTGCTTAGCCAGCTCATTGATGGTAGCTTTGCAGTGATGGGATTGCTTGTATATATGGCTATGTTGTGTGTGTAAAGGAAGACTTTTAGTTCTTCCCTTCTGGTTCCAACTTTAGGGATTGCTTAGCAGTCCAGCATTTTGGAAAGAAGCAGTTATTTTAAAATACCAAATTAATTTTACAGAGAGCAGCCAACAGGTACATTAACCACGCGGTCAAGATCATGGTTTATCCTTTTTCTACTAGTGATTGTGAAAACCACCTTTTAACAATGACAAGGAGTGAAACATAACTGGAATAATCCACTAGCAGATGACGGATAGTTTGCCTATGTCTAACATAAAGTCCTGCACCCTCTAGATAGACACGAACTAGGAGACACAGACAACAGACTGCAGGAAATATGAAAGCAAATATTAGTGAAAGATGGGCCAGCCCTGCCAAGTGCTCCATTGGGAAGAGTCAGATAGGCCACTCATGACACAGGTTTTAACTTTGTCACTTTTGTAGAGGAATTTTAGCCTTGGATGTTCTATACCATGCAATACAGTTCCCTCGATTACTATTTTGTCCAAAAGTGGCCACAAAAATCTTCGGAACATCTGATCAAAGGCTCCCTCTACACAGAAAATGATGATAGATCAAGCTCTTTCTACCATTTCTTCCACATGTAGTATGGCTTCTGAGCCGTTGATGTGTTCAGCTGTAATTCTCACTCGCCATGTTCTCAAGCTGAAACAATATGAATTATAGTGTTATTTATTTAGACAATAATTTAGAAATGATTTGACTACCTGAATTCAGGCGTGATATGGGCCTGTACACTGCTGGCTCGACCATGGGTTTATTTTACTAAGGGATTATAAGCCTATTTGCTTCTATATGGGAGTATTTCCTACTTCCATAATATTATTAACCATGCATAGCAAGAAAGGGGCTAATTTGGCCACTGAATGTTTTAAAGAATTCTGAAGTAACCCGATCGGGTCTGGCCGGTTTGCAGTTGGGGAGCACTCTGGTAGTGTGGGAGGTGCTTACAAAGCTTCAAATATCTCAGCTGATGGCTTTTTAAGTAATATTTTGTGTTATCTCGACTTAATGCATCTACTGTACCGCGTGATTAGAATCATATTCTTTAAATATATTTTTGAATGGATTTGAGGATCTGCTGTAATTATTCCAGCTTCATCTGCTAACTTAATGATCCCGGTATTTGTAAAGACTTCCTTGGTCTATGACACAAGTCATTTCCCCAATGTATTACCAATTTCATAGTCGTCGCTTTTACAATTGTGTCCGTATGTGATAGATCACTTTTAATTTTTGGCATTGTACTCTGCTTGTAGGTCCATTATTCACCTGCTATCTGTTTGGGCAGTTCTTTGTGCTTCACTAACCTGAAGCATAATTCCTCTACTTTTCATATAAGGCAAAGTGTTCTTTTGTAGGTTTCAATTTTCACATGATGTCTGTGAAGTTTATCCTATAGTTTATAACCTCTGATAATGGTGTTGAAGACATCCCATATTACACGCAGATATGCAGTGCATGTGTTTGCACTGAAGTGCAGCTCAATTTCTAATTTGAACTTTACCACAATGGTCCGATCATTCAACAAAGACCTACAGAGGACTTCCTTTTATTTCAGGGACTCCTACTTCTTACAGGATTAAGCGTTCACAGGGTAATTGTTCTGTTATGGTAAAATGCTAAGTTCTTGAATGGGTATGTGGTATTACGATCTGTTATTGTTATTATTGTTATTGGGGTATTTGCTGAGCATGGACCTAGCTTTGAGAAGCAACAGAGTGCTTTACAATCATAGGGGGAAGAACACGGGGAGCGGAGCAGAGTAACAAGGAAGAAGGGAGCTAACAACATGTGAGTGAGAAGGTGGGAAATTTGTCAGCAAAGCATCTACAAGAAACCAGGTGAGCAAACAGTGGGGATCAGATCACCCAGTCTCAGGTAGGGTGGGGAGAGGAGGATGTGAGCACCTAGGTTTTAGATAGGAGCAATTCCTCGAAGCGGAGGGCTTGACCTCCTTCCTGAACTGGGGAGCAGACTGAGTAGGTCTGTCTTCTGATTCTATCCTTCCTGGACCAGTGGAGTTCACATCAGCGAGATCTGGGATGACAATTTAGAATATTTCTTATTTGCTTATAATCTCGCCCTTCCTGCTCTCTCTCTCTCTCTCTCGCTCTCTTTCTCTCTCCCCCCTCTCTCTCTCTCTCTCTCTCTCTCTCTCTCTTTCTCTCTGTAACTCCAACTCCATCTTCTCACTCCTTCTAATCAGCACATCTAGCTCCTTCTCCTTCACCATTGGATACTCACAAGGCTTGGATACTCGGCTCTCCCCCACCTTCCAATCCCTTCCCTCTCTGCTCCTCTCTCCAATTACTTCCTCCTGTCTCTCTACCTTGTTGTCCCTCCGATCTTTCCCATTCTCCTCCCTGCTCTCTCTCTTGCTCTATTGTTGCTCTCTCCTATCTATTCCCTCTATCTTTCTCTCCATTTCTCTCCAGTCTTTCTCACTCTCTTCCTTTCTCTCTCTCTCCCCCACCTACAAATCCTTCCTATCCTCCAACCTCTCCCTCTACACCATTGGTCTCCTCTCTCTTTTACTCTCCCTTCCACTAACCCTTTCACTCCCTCTGTGTCTCTGTATCAATCTTGCCTTCTACAATGGGTCTTCATAGTGTACTCTCACCATCTCCTATCTCCAACACCCTCTCTCTCTATTATCACTCATTCCAACACCCACTCTCACCACAGAATGTCCACTCCACTCGCTCATGCTTGCTGACTGTCAGAATGCTGCACTGGCAACTGGAAGATAGGAGATCTTGCCCTCGTAGTGTAGGCAAAGATTTCTCCTAACCAATGTAACTCTCTGGGTAAGTATACACAGAGAGAGGTCAATTGGCTGAGAGATGAAAGGACACCAGCGGAACAAGGTAACATTGGTCGAGAATAGCTTGCAGCTGCCACAGTTAGAAAAACCAAAAGAAAGCAAGGACCATTAGGACGAGAACATTCTGATCAAAACAAACACTAAACAATTAGTACTTTGGCTAACCCTCAGTGAGGTCAGGAATTTCCAGAGGAGTGATTAAGGACCCCTCTGCAAAGGACCAGAAGTAAGGTGTAGATGCGCTGGTGATTCCCCCTACAGGATAGAGGACAGGTCTTTAACAATGCAGAAAAAGGACCGTACTGAGAGAACAGAAAAGGTAAGAAAAGGGTCAGAACACTTACCCGCCGTCCGTGGAATGAAGATTCATCCAGTCTCCACCCCTCGGTGTATATTGCCAGAGTAAACTGTCCCGATGGCACGAGGATGCCTAGGCGAAGGTGTTTAACAGTCTCTAGTCCCGAGATCCACCTAACCCAAAGGAATACGGACACCTCTGACCTAATAGTGCCAGGGATGGAAGTCCAAGAGTTCCTGCACTGGTTTCAGGCAATATACATGAGGGGAGGCATCAGAGGTAGGCGAGGAGTTGAACAAGACATACGAGCAACAGTTTTGAAGTTGACCAAATCAGTAGGGAGGTTGCAGGTTAAGTAGCGGTCCGGGTTTGTTTTCCGAAAATGGGCAAACAATGACAAAATCAGCAGGCATGTTGCAGGTCAAGTAGCGGTCCCGGTTCATATTCCGAAAAGGCAAAACAAGGAGCAAGGACCAAAGCAAGAAAGCAAGGAGGAACAAGAAGGCAGGATCGAGGCAAGGGCAAGGCAAAATAGTGACTGTATTAGAAAAAATCAGAAGCACCGAGTGCCGCCAACCTGGAAACTAAATACCTGATGCACCCGTCCCCCGAACGCGTCGTATGCTAGAACACAACGGACGCCAAAGTCGCCATGGCAACCTCCAGGTTGTGTGTAAGTTATTACGAAGACGTGGGGGCGGAGTGGAGTGCGCCTGATGGTGAGGTCACTGAACAGGTACTAACATTGTAGAATGCCCTGGTCGTGAACGGGGAGCAACAGATGTCGTGGCCCAGTGATTGGTGTCCCTATGGCATCCAGCATGGGCCGGTATCGGGGCCCTGACAGTACTCGCCCTTCTAAATGATGGAATCCTGACACTGACACTCTCTTTCACACAACACCTTACCTGCTTTTTTTCCAATACCTACAGCATTTCTTTAGATCTCTGCACTAACCTCCGACCCTCAGCCCGGCCTCTTGGTCCATCAACACTCCTCCTGACCTGACCTGAACACCCTTCATCCACGCTTGTGAATGCGGGTGTCATATACGCCTGGCTTCCTTCCTCACTGCCTCCTCCCCCTTCCCATTGGTCCCATTGGTTCACCTGGACATTCTGGCCAATCCATCCTTAGACATTCTCCCTTGACAGGACCAAGCCCCTGACCCTGCTACAATACCATAACTGTGAAGAACCTCATGGAGTCCAGAGTTCAACCAGTCCAAATTTCATCAAGTCGAGAGCTCAGCAAATGACTCCACTGAAAATTCCAGCACATGAGTATGACAAGTCCATTGATGACTCCCAGTCAGGTTGGACCATGAAAGAACTTTGAGACATCAGCATTCCAAGGTTCCACTTCTGTGTAGTCTTGCAGAGCCAGATGTAGCCATAGCCATTGAGGAATCAAAGACAGCTTGGACTACCAGAACACTATGAGACATCAGTATCCCAGTGAGCCAGATCTGCAAAGACATGCACAGCCAGTCATAGAGCGCTCTGAAGAGGAATTAAATATAGGTTGGATCAGTAGAGAACTATAGGACATCATTACTCCAGAGCATGAAACCTATGAGGTCTTGTAGAGATCCAGCGAAGAAGTATGAGGTTTCAATACACCAGGGAGACACTTCTATATAGCTGTGCAGAGGTTCATTATAGTCAGATGCCTAGCAATGACCTTGAGTTTCTTCCAGCCTCAATAACCATCATCTTCTAACAGGCCCGGGTAAGGCTCCAAGGATGTGTGGGTGTTAGGCAGAATCCAGTGCAGTTCCCTTAGGGAGCACTACACCAGATTAGGGCTACAGGTGAGAGCAATAAATCCCCTTTGGTATCAGTCCGTACCACAAAGATTTAGTTGGTTGCTGTGGCTGACCAGTCAGACTTATCTCAAAAGGGAGATGAGCAGTATTCAGGGTTTACACAATAGGTATCACAGTGCTATAGAACAAGGAAACACTGACCAAAGCTTTGTATCAAAAAGAGAATATATTTATTCTATACACATCTAGTTCAACACATAAATCACAGTTGACAAAGTGAGTTAAGTTTAGTCAAGGAAAAGTATATACAACTCCCTATTCAATTGTAGACAAGTTTGCGGTAGAGTGAAAAATGAGCAAACCAGCACAGTGAAAACTAACTACAGGGAGGGAAAGCACAAGTTAAACCGAAATATCTTTAGACCCCCCCTAGCAGCACTTCCCTGAAGTTTTGTGAACAAGTATAAAACAGTGACACTTTAGAAGAAAGATAAGTGAATGAAAACTGAGCAAAATGGCACTCCACAAGTTAAAACAGTAGGAAGGAAGAGGGTTTAGAAGATTCAGGTGCATCAACACATTTCTTATTGAAAATCAATCTAGTGAGAGCAGATCTAACAAATCAGCCAGAGTCAATAGGCCTGAGCCAGAGTCAGTGGTACAGGACCAAGAGTTTAGGAGCAAAAATGTTCTTGTAGCTGCAGTCAAGTATTTGGTAAACGAATATTGAAAAGGTAGATGCGAGGTGAAAGACAATGTTAAGAGAGAGGGCAGCCAACCCAACAAGTAGATAAAGGATTTAAAACACTTTTAGGGCTACCACAGGGAAAGGAAGGCCTGGCGGAACAATGTACCTTAAACGTGAAGAAGTGGCTCCTGCGGTGGCGGTCGTTCCTGGTAGTTCCTGCAGTTCGAGGGGTCCAGCAGAGGAAGAGAGGCTCTCGTCGTGGAGGAAGGTTCGAGTCACTGCATTACCCAGGGATGAATCCAGCCGCGTTACTGCCAGACAAAGTTTAAAAGGTAAGCTCCTTTTAATCGCGGTCCGGGTCGATAGCTGCCTGGCTATCTGGTCTTCAAGTGCTGGGCACTGTCGATTCGACCAAGGCAGGTCCGGAGAAGCGATGGGTGAACTGGTTGTTCCCACCAGCTCAAGGGAAGAAGGCTCTTGCGAAGAAGATCTCCTCTCGTTCTGTGGAAGAAAAGTGGTGAGACGATCCGGCAGGGCTTCAACGGTGGTGTAGATGCTGGAGATGTCTGTGGCTTCTCTCCCCTTCGGTTCCGTAGTTCCAGTGGCAAAGTCTTGCTCTTCCAGTCCTCAGGACCCTGCTTTTATGCAGAAAGAGACCCATTCATACAGCCTAGCTGTCACTCACACAATGGAGTGGTCTTCTTGGCGGGAGACCCTCCAGCCTATCAGGTTAGATTGCGACCTGAGTTGCTGTGGCAACTCTGTCCAGGGGTTCTACTCCCCCTCCCAAACAACAGACCCACCCCAGACTCAGAGGCACCGAAAGGAGGGCTTCTTGGCAGAAGCCCACCAAAAGAGCGAACAAAGGATCCCCGACTTGGGTTAGGAGTTTAGAGTAAGACACGAGAAAGAAGTTATATTAAAGTTCTGGCAAATAAAACCTACCGGAGTAAAGTTAACAATAAAATAAACTGGCGGTATGTTAGAGGCTGTCAGTAAAAGTGTTAGCCTCGAGCAATGGTTAAATCCCATAGGAAAATATTTGCGGTTGAATATTTTTGGTAGTAACCACTTCCACCAGCCAGAAACCTTAGAGAGCGGGACTTTAAGGTACCGCCTCGAAAATGAACCCAAGGGAAAAACAATTAACCCTTTCCAGTACCTCCATAGTAAGATGAGTTGGACTGGTTAAGTTCGTAAGATTTGACAAGTAAAGCCAATGGGGACTTTACATGCTCTGGGAGACAGTAGTCAGTCCCAGGTATGGAGTCTATGTTTGGGGGTCGCTACGACACCCCTGTGTCACTACACTGAGGGTGCTGGGTAACACATGTGCATAAAGATGGTTCCTGTGGGTGAGAGAAAATCCCATAGGCATTAAACACAAAAATAGCCTAGAACACACATAGCAAAATGCCTAAGAGTGGGAAAAGAGTCTCACTCTTAGCAGGTAAAAAGAAACAAACCCTTCAAATCCAGCAAAGCTGCTGGGGGACTCTATAGGTAAGGGAAATTAGCCATAGAATGAGAATTCTCCCTAACACTCGCCCCCCCAGACTAAGCGACAGGAGGATCTAATCCACTCCTGGATGAGTCTCATACATCTAGTCGGTTATAAACATCCTAGAGAGACCATCAGCATTTTGGTGGTGACATCCTGAACTGTGCTCAATGGTAAAATCAAACCCTTGGAGGCAGATTGACCATCTTAGCAGTTTTGGATTTTCCCCTTTCATTTGCATCAACCATCTCAAGGGTTGGTGGTCTGTTTGAATGATGAAAGTAGATCCATACAAGTATGGTATAAACTTCTTCAAAGCCCACACAATGGCAAAATATTCTCTCTCAATAGTTGCCCACCTTGTCTCAGGTTCCTTTGGTTTCCTACTGATGAAGCAAATGGGGTGCTCCCTACCTTTATCATCCAGTTGACTGAGTACTGCACCTATACCTATATTGGAAGCATCCGTCTGTACAATGAAGGGTTGGTGGTAGTCAGGAGCTCTGAGAACTGGAGCTTGACAAAGGGCTTTCTTCAGGCTTTCAAAGGCCTGAATGCACTCCTCATTCCATTTGACCTTTTTAGGGAACTTGGGAGAAGAGATTACATTCAGTGGAGAAGCTATGGATCCATAGTTCTCAATGAAATTCCTGTAATACCCAGTGAGGCCTAGGAAGGCTCTCACCTGGCTTTGAGTAGAAGGGGTTGCCCAATTTTGCACAGATTCAATTTTTCTGAGCAAAGGCCTTATTTCACCACCTCCTACCTCATGCCCAAGGTAGACCACTTTGCTCTGACCAATTTGACATTTGCTTGCCTTTATGGTCAGATGGGCCTGTTGCAGAGCCTGCAAAACATATCCTAGGTGGTCAACATGTTCTTTCCAAGTAGGGCTGAACACTGCAATGTCATCCAAGTATGCCATGCAGAAGTCCTCTATCCCATTCAGAACCTGATTAACCATCCTTTGTAATGTAGCAGGTGCAGTCTTTAGTCCAAAAGGCATCACCTTAAATTGGTGTAAGCCAACTGGGGTGGAGAATGGAGTTTTCTCCTTGGCATGGTCAGTCAGGGCTATTTGCCAATAGCCTGACGTGAGATCAAATGTGCTGATGAACTTGGCTGAACCAAGTCTATCCACCAGCTCATCTGTCCTTGGCAAAGGATGGGCATCAGTCTTAGTGACTGTATTTAGAGCTCTATAGTCCACACAGAATCTCAACTCCTTGGATCCTGCTTTTGGTACTAACACTACTGGGCTAGACCATGGACTAGTAGAGCACTCTATTAACCCGAGATCAAGCATCTTGTTGACCTCTCCTTTGATGTGGGTTCTTACATTTTCTGACATCTGGTAGCCCCTGCTTTTGACAGGTAAACAGTCACCAGTTTCAATATCATGCTGGCCCCAAGGGGTCAAGCCTGGTGCTAGAGAACACTGGGAGGCAAATCGATTCAACAAAACTTTGCACTCCTCCTGTTGCTCAGGTGTCAGATTAGAAGAGAGGTTGACTCCTTCTATTTTCTCATCTAAAGGTTTGCCTCTGAGGAGGTCAGGTAGAGGTTCGCTCTCCTCCTCCTCTTGAGCTGAAGCTAGAAGCAAAGCTCCCAGTTATGGTCTTGAGACATAAGCTTTTAGACGGTTGATGTGAAAGACTCTAGGAGCCCCCTTAGGATTGGCTAAGTCCACCAGATAGTTCACCTCTCCAAGTCTTCCCACAACCTTGAAGGGTCCCATCCATTTGTCCTGCAAGGCCCTCTGCCTTTTTGGGACCATAACAAGAACTAGCTGGTCTTGAGCGAACTCAACCATGTTGGCCTTCTGGTCATGCCAATGCTTGACCAGAGCCTGACCTGCTTTCAAGTTATCACTTGCCTCAGCCATCATGTGTGACATTCTCCTCCGGAGTACTATCACGTAGTCAGTGACTCTGACTGGTGTGGGGGAATGAGCACACTCCAACCCTTCCTTGATCAGGGCCAATGGACCTCTGACCGGATGGCCATAGAGAAGTTCAAAGGGACTGTAACCCACTCCCTCCTGAGAGACTTCTCTACATGCAAAGAGAAGGCATGGCAGTAAATGATCCCACTTTTTCTTAAGAGGGTCTTCTACAGCTCCTATCATGCTCTTCATGGTTCCGTTAAACCTTTCTACCAATCCATTTGTCTGAGGGTGGTATGCTGTTGAGAACTTGCAGGTAACTCCACAGTTTTTCCACATGGCTTTCATGTAGTGGGACATAAAATTTGACCCCCTGTCGGATATTACCTCCTTCGGAAACCCAACCCTGGTAAAAATACCAAGGAGGGCCTTAGCTGCAGCCGGAGCTGTAACAGTCCTCATAGCAATTGCTTCAGGGAACCTAGTAGCATGGGCTACTACAACAAGTATAAACCTGTTGCCTGAAGAAGTTGGAGGATCAAGGGGACCAACAAGGTTGATTCCTACCCTCTCAAATGGTACTCACACCACAGGGAGAGGCACTAGAGGTGCCACATTCTTGGAGCCACTTTTACCAGAGGTTTGGCAAGTGTGGCAACTCTTGCAATACTTATGTACCTCAGCCCCCATTTTGGGCCAATAAAAGTAGAGAGAGAGCCTTTCCTTGGTCTTCTTGAAACTCAAGTGACCAGCCAAAGGTATCTCATGGGCTAGTTGCAAGAATTGGAGTCGGTTTGCTTGGGGTACTACAAGTCTTTTGTAGTCCCCAGGGAGTGACTCGGTTGGCTCACTATAGAAGAGGCCATCTTCCCAGTGTAACCTATACTTCCCAGGCTCTTGCCCTTCAAGCTGAGAAGCTGCCTGGTGGCGAAAACCTTCCAGAGTTGGACATTCTCTTTGTCCCTTACTGAAGTCTGCCCTTTGGGGTCCACCTTCTGCCAGTAACGACTGCAGCTCAGGATGGTCCACAGTGTCAAGATCTCCAATGAGTTCCTGGCCTCCTACTAGATATGAGTCTTCGGGCTCTAGTTCAACCACACAGGGTTGTACCTCACTCTCAGCCTCAGCTGGAGGAGGAATCACAGGTGTGATTTTTGCTAACCTAGGAGATTTCCTGGTTGGCAGCACTGGAGTGCTTTCTGCTGTCTTCTTCCTTGAAGTCTTGGGTTTCCCCTTTGCTTCTGGTTGCTTGGAAATAGCAGTTAGTAACTCCATTGGGGTAGGAGTGATTTATTTTTCTATCATCTCCTCAGGAGAGCCCCTCAAGGTCTGTTCCCTTGCAGGTCTGGTAAGCTCCTGTAATCTCTTACTAGGAGGTCTGGGAGTACTTGACACTACTCCCAGGTCTTTCAGATCATTGCCCAACAGCACCCTTCCTGGTACTTCAGATTGTACACTTACAGGTATCCTGACAGTCATTTCATTGCACTGGATGAGAGCTGGTAATTGGGGAAGCATCTGCACAGGCCCTCCAGCTAACTTGGTGAGGTGTCTGGGTGCCTTAGCAACATCCTCCACCTTGAAAAAAGATTTGTCCACCACAGTTATGCTGGCCCCAGTGTCTCTAATGGCAGGAGTCTCCTGACCATTGACTAGGACACTTGAGGTCATTACGACCCAGGCGGTAAGTACACCAACTTTACCACCATGGTGTAAACTACGTTTACACCATGGTGGATGGCGGATTACCGCCCCATTCCAAGGTGAATGGGGCGGTAAATCCCCATTTCCCATTTACCCTTCCCCATTCCCATTTTTGCCCCATAGGGCATAATGGGAGTGGGGAAGGCGCTAATTACGGCACCGTAAATTACGGTGCCGTAATTAGCACCAAGGTGGTTTAGCGCCATGGATTTTAACGCCTGCTAAAAGCAGCCGTTAAAATTGGAATCAGGCGTTAAGGGTTAACAACGGCGTTAACCCTTACCGTCTGGGTCGTAATGACCTCAACTGTCTTTATAATACTCTTTAGTATTAGGAGGGATAGAATTATACACATCTAAATTCTGTTGATCCCACAACCCTAGAGATATTAAAGATACACTAGCTGAGACTCCAATTGGATCATCAGCTAGTAGTTGAAAGTTTCCACTGGCCATATGTACTTCCTCCTCTGGAGCGAAGACTAAGGAGACAGTGTGGACCCCTGAAGGTTTAGCCTTACATCTGGGATCCCCTTTCACATGATCAGTTGAGCCACAAACATAACATTTTCCAAATGTCTTTATGAATGGTGGCTTGTTCTGACCTCCTTCTGGTCTGGGACAAGAAGGTACACTAGCCTCATTAGGTTTCCCTTGTGGCCTACCCTTAGAATTTTGTTTGGGGCCCTCTTTGGAATTGTAATTACTTGAATTCTCTTTGTTGTCTTTCTTAGGATGCTTTCCCGCATCCTTTTTCTGAGTTACCCCTGAATCTTTGTGAGTATCCCTGTTGGCAACCCACAAGTCAGCAGCCTTGGCTAGCTTCTTAGAATCTAATTCTTTTGAATCAGCCAAGTGTTGTCTGAGCTCAGGAGAACAGGCATCATAGATAGACTCTATCATAACAAGATTTCTCATTCCCTCATAAGTGTTAACTCTGTAACCCTTAATCCATCCCTCTAAGTTCTTCAAACATTCATTCACCCAAGTAGCCCAAAGGGTACTATCATGCTTTTTGAGGGTCCTAAACCTCTTAAGGTACTGAGAGGGAGTCTTCCCAAATGTACCTATCAGAGCTAGCTTTACACATTCATAATCCATCCTATCCACCTCCCCCAACTCCATTACCACATCAGATGCAACAGGGGGGACCCTAGAGAATTACCAGGGGATCAACTGATTCCCTGTGATATCCTGGAGCCCATGATTATGTTCAAACATAGCAAACCAATCTGATACATCCAACTGAGGTTCATACATACCCACAATCTCTTTAGGCGTCCGTGGTCTTTTTGGACTGGAAGATCTAGAGGATTCGGGGAGAGAAGCATTTTCCAAAGACAATTTATTCATCTCAAACTCATGGTTGAGCTCCATTTCTTTGAGCCTTAGCTATTGATGTCTCTGTTCAGTTTGGGCACTAATTCGTTTGAATTCAAGTTCAAGACTGATTTTTTCTAGATATATAAATTCAGGACTTAATGTGGGACCTGGTAAGGGTCCAGTAGCTACAGTTTGAGGTCCTTGAGCAGGCAGAGGGCCAGAGGGGGTGACATCGTTATCCTCCTCTTCCTCATCTGACTCAACAATAACATTTTCAACATTATCCTCATTACTGGTTGCCACATTTGCTGGAGTAGTGGGGCCTACAGCACCACTATCCAGACTTTGTTTCTCTAACTGTCTATCAATCATTTCTGTTTTCTTTCCTTTGACAGGAAGACCTTTCTGTCTGCACAAATCTTTAAGATAATCAGCAGTTTTTGCAAGGAGGGTCTCCTGACTATAACTTTCCATCTTTGACTTTGTTAAAATAACTTTTTGTGATGTTAACCTTGTGGTTAATTGAACCAAGGTACTAGTAACACACTAAAATGTAAATCCAATACTTTTATCCTCACCGCTGTACACCAGTGTTAGGCAGAATCCAGTGCAGTTCCCTTAGGGAGCACTACACCAGATTAGGACTACAGGTGAGAGCAATAAATCCCCTTTGGTATCAGTCCGTACCACAAAGATTTAGTTGGTAGCTGTGGCTGAGCAGTCAGATTTATCTCAAGAGGGAGATGAGCAGTATTCAGGGTTTACACAATAGGTATCACAGTACTATGGAACAAGGAAACACTGACCAAGCTTTGTATCAAAAAGAGAATATATTTATTCTATACACATCTCGTTCAACACATAAATCACAGTTGATAAAGTGAGTTAAGTTTAGTCAAGGAAAAGTATATACAACTCCCTATTCAATTTTATACAAGTTTGCGGTGGAGTGAAAACTGAGCAAAACGGCACAGTGAAAACCAACTACAAATCGCACTCTATCAATTTAACGAAAGGGAGGGAAAGCACAAGTTAAACCGAAATATCTTCATACGCCCCCTAGCAACACTTCCCTGAAGTTTTGTGAACAAGTAATGCACAGCGACACTTTAGCAGAAAGATAAGTAAATGAAAAGTGAGCAAAATGGCACTCCACAAGTTAAAACAGTAGGAAGGAAGAGGAGTTTAGAAGATTCAGGTGCATCAACACATTTCTTATTGAAAATCAATCTAGTGAGAGCAGATCTAACAAATCAGCCAGAGTCAATAGGCCTGAGCCAGAGTCAGTGGTACAGGACCAAGAGCTTAGGAGCAAAAATGTTCTTGTAGCTGCAGTCAAGTCTTTGGTAAACAAATATTGAAAAGGTAGATGTGAGGTGAAAGACAATGTTAAGAGAGAGGGCGGCCAACCCAACAAGTAGATTAAGGATTTAAAACACCTTTAGGGCTACCACGGGGAAAGGGAGGCCTGGCGGAACAATGTACCTTAAACGTGAAGAAGTGGCTCCTGCAGTGGCTGGTAGTTCCTGCAGTTCGAGGGGTCCAGCAGAGGAAGAGAGGCTCTCGTCATGGAGGAAGGTTCGAGTCACTGCACTACCCAGGGATGAAACCAGCCGCGGTGCTGCCAAACGAAGTTTAAAAGGTACGCTCCTTTTAATCGCGGTCCGGGTCGATAGCTGCCTGGCTATCTGGTCTCCAAGTGCTGGGCACTGTCGATTCGACCAAGGCAGGTCTGGAGAAGCGATGGGTGAACTGGTTGTTCCCACCAGCTCAAGGGAAGAAGGCTCTTGCGAAGAAGATCTCCTCTCTTTGTGTGGAAGAAAAGTGGTGAGACGATCCGGCAGGGCTTCACCAGTGGTGTAGATGCTGAAGATGTCTGTGGCTTCTCTCCCCTTCAGTTCCGTAGTTCCAGTGGCAACGTCTTGCTCTTCCAGTCCTCAGGACCCTGCTTTTATGCAGAAAGAGACCCATTCATACAGCCTAGCTGTCGCTCACACAGTGGAGTGGTCTTCTTGGTGGGAGACCCTTCAGCCTATCAGGTTAGAGTGTGACCTGAGTTGCTGCGGCAACTCTGTCCAGGGGTTCTACTCCCCCTCCCAAACAACAGACCCACCCCAGACTCAGAGGCGCCGAAAGGAGGGCTTCTTGGCAGAAGCCCTCCAAAAGAGCGAACAGAGGATCCCTGACCTGGGTTAGGAGTTTAGAGTAAGACACGAGAAAGAAGTTATATTAAAGTTCTGGCAAATAAAACCTACCGGAGTAAAGTTAATAATAAAATAAACCGGCGGTATGTTAGAGGCTGTCAGTAAAAGTGTTAGCCTCGAACAATGGGAAAATCCCATAGGAAAATATTCACGGTTGAATATTTTTGGTAGTAACCACTGCCACCAGCCAGAAACTTTAGAGAGCGGGACTTTAAGGTACCCCCTCGAAAATGAACCCAAGGGAAAAACAATTAACCCTTTCCAGTACCTCCATAGTAAGATGAGTTGGACTGGTTAAGTTCGTAAGATTTGACAAGTAAAGCCAATGGGGACTTTACATGTTCTGGGAGACAGTAGTCAGTCCCTAGGTATGGAGTCTATGTTTGGGGGTCGCTACGACACCCCTGTGTCACTGCACTGACACATGTGCATAAAGATGGTTCCTGTGGGTGAGAGAAAATCCCATAGGCATTAAACACAAAAATAGCCTAGAACACACATAGCAAAAATGCCTAAGAGTGGGAAAAAGAGTCTCACTCTTAGCAGGTAAAAAGAAACAAACCCTTCAAATCCAGCAAAGCTGCTGGGGGACTCTATAGGTAAGGGAAATTAGCAATAGAATGAGAACTCTCCCTAACAGTGGGTCCTTCTCCCAATTTCCAAGAAATAGCACAAGACAGGAGGCAATTCTGGGTCAAACTTTGAAGTCAAGATATAATTATGTAACAAATAGGGGACAATGGATTCCAAGCCCCCACGTAAAATATAAAAATGATGGTCTTTTATATCTCACCCATGGATTTGCTGTTCACTTTTGCTCCAGCCCTATCTGGGTTTGAGATATTTACCTTCCCCCTTGGTAGGCTTGGCAGTATTATTGGAATGTTCAAAGGGCAGAGACTCTTTGGGCCTAATTCACAGAAGCGTTTTATAATGGCAAAACCCCATTGGAAAAAACTGTGTGAATAAGGCCCTTTGACTGTCTGTAACCTTTTGGAGGTAGCTTTGGGAGTATCCAAGAGTTCCCATTTGTGATGAGGAATCATCCAGTGGTGTGGGAGAAGGAGCTAGATGTGCTGATTAGAAGGAGTGAGAAGGTGGAGTTACAGAGAGAGAGAGAGAGAGAGAGAGAGAGAAGGAAGTGTGAGATTAGGGAGTGGAGAGAGTGAGTTAGAGAGTGGGTGAGGAAAGGCACATCTGGAATACTGTCTTCCATCATTAGAATAGGGATCCTTAGAAAATTCCCAGCTGTAGTAAGACAGATAAGGCTACTGCCTTTAGGCCCTCATTTGCACTGCAGGTTAGTAGCGGATAGTAGGGGTTACCTATCTCTAGTCTTCCCTTACAACTGATGGGGAGCAGGGAGACCTGAGCTAGGGTGAAGGGAGCTCACGGGAGGTTGATGGCTAGAACAGGAACTTCTCTTGGGTAGGCCTTCCTGTAGTCCATCATCAGTTAAGTTTTGAAATCAGACAATAAATCACTGAACTACAAGGTGTGGGGGGGCACTCGAGAACGGCGCCAAGATGGCTGCTCCTATGTGAGCTCCGGTGAGACCCGCCAAATATTCGGGCATTATCCTAACCAATCGAAGTGGACTCAGAAAATTGCTGACAGAGTGCTAAAAGCCATCTGGGATCAGGTGCCTGGCATGTGGGGTGCCCATTACTGCTGTGTGGAAATTGCAGCCGAGTAACTGTGCCGAGCCCTGGTGGCGACGAGGCAACATGACTCTGTCAGAACTCTGTGGTGAAGGTATCACTGGGAAGAACATCAAGGCCGGGGGCTGTGTGGGACAAGCCCCCGCACCTGTGCTCACGCGGCTGACGTTATTGCTGCTCTCACTGCCGCCGCACGCAAGGCAAAGTGTCTGCTTCTTGATAATGCAGGCAACCATTGTGCCATGCAGCATGGCACTGCTGTAAAGAAGCATGAGGGGGAGCCGTGGAGGAGCTAATCGGGCAGAGGCTGTCATTTTCGGAGGGAGCGACGGAGTGAGGCTGCAGCTGTTATTCCCTGAGCTGTCCCTTTAAAAGAAGAAAGGTCCTACTCTACATGCAGCGGCACCAGATAGATATTGCTTTCCTTCAAGAGGTGCACCTCTCGCCATCTGGTGGAGCTGCTTTTGCCAAATCATGGGGTTGCCACAGGTACTTCTCTTCATATTCAAGGTATTCCCGTGGGGTGTGCATAGTCATAAGGGCATGTTGGGGTTCTGGTGCATGGAGGTGGTGAAGGACACAGAGGGCAGGGCTCTGATTCTCATGGGGCAGATGCAGGGGAGGGGATTCACCTTTGTAAATTACTCTTGCCCAAATACGGACTCTCTTGAGACCCGAGAATTCATCGCGGAACACCTCTGGAAATATCCGGAGAGCACTGTTTGCTGAGCAGGGGATATTAAAGCAGTAATGAGTAGCCCGTCAGGTGGTCATAGCAGAAGGGTAACTAAGACAACCAGCAAGCTATGACAGATCAGTACAAATGCAGGTTTAGTAGACATTTGTAGGCATCGACATGATTCATAAAGGGGGTACACATTTAGATCCTCAGTACGACGTTCGACTTCCAGGCTGGACTTTATTCTGGCTTCTGCAAACAGGTAGGGTTGGTTATAGGGATGTAAAATTCTGGTGCACACGCTTTCTGGCCCTGCTCCTGTGGTTGTGACTCTCCTCATCCCAGGGAAGTGGCAAGGGGGTAGGAGATGGTTCTTTAAAAATTAGAGCTTATGAGACAATTAGAGCTTAGGAAGAAATACCAGAGGGTGGTGCTCTGTTTTTTTGGGAAAACTAGGGCTCCGTTGCATTCCACTCCACCCTGTGGGAAGCCTTTAAGTGTGTGATAAAGGGTCTGTGCATTTCCAAGGCGGCTGGGGTGCTCAGGGCTATAAGAGCTGAGCTGGC
Source organism: Ambystoma mexicanum (assembly GCF_040938575.1). Lineage (NCBI taxonomy): Eukaryota > Metazoa > Chordata > Amphibia > Caudata > Ambystomatidae > Ambystoma > Ambystoma mexicanum. The sequence continues at coordinate 776,411,031 of NC_090937.1, forward strand.
AGCTTGTGATTCCTGACTGCAGGAGTTGGAATCAGTAGCAGGGTTCCTAACTGACGGAGGAATGCAGGCGAGATTTCGGGAGGAATTGGGGTTGTTTAGGGACACAGCAGAGAGGGAGGTCAGGTTCCTTAATAGGTGCGCATCGGTTAGACGGTATGGCGAGGGACAAGGGACTGACACCCTTTTGGCCCGCTTGATTAAGACTGAAAATTCTAAGTCACATATTGTGGCAATTGCAGATTGGGTGGGACGCTTTTGCATATGGACGAGGGGATAATGGTGTCATTCAAGGATTTTTATAAGGCCGTATACTCCTCTGAGAACACTGTAGAACAGGGCATGATTAATGAATACCTGCATCCGTTGGTCTATATTGGGTTGCACAGGAGGAAAGAGAATGGCTGGGAAGGCCGTTATCAGAAGGAGTGCTTCACAAGGCTATTAAAGTGCGGCCTGGGGGGAAAGCCGCTGGCCCAGACTGGCTCTTGGACAATTTTTACAAAGTATACGCAGATATACTGCTCCCTCACATGCTTCGTATGTATCATCAGATGCTGCATGATGGTAGGCTGCCTGAATCAATGTGCAAGGCAGTGGTTGCCCTCCTCCTGAAGCCAGGGAAAGGCACAGAGAATTGTTCATCCTAATGCCCGATCTCCTCGATAAATCTGGACAGTAAAATTCTAGCCAGGGCGCTGGCAAATAGGCATGCCCCAATAATGCCTAGATGCATTCTGGCCGACCAGGCAGGGCTTATTTCCGGGAGGTCCACATCTTACAGGCTCCATAGAATATTTGGCCTCCTCTCGGTTCTGGAGCAGCAGTTCTCTGTGGTAGCGGCCCTACTTGATGCTGAGAAGGCATTCGACTCCATAAACAGGCCGATTCATGGAATTAATGTGCGCTGAAATTTTCGGCGAAAGCGTGCAAAAGCGTGGGAATCGCAGTGCAAGTACGAAAATCGCAGCAAAACCCGCGCACAGCGATTGATGGAAGTCCGTGCGCGTGTAAATCCCTGGATGTGCGCTAAAATTCTGCGTGGCACACGCTGGCGCACATGTCTCCAAACAGCGTGCGCTAAGCACACAGCAAAAGCGCACATAGCGCAGCGCACACAACAAAAGTAGGCAGAACGGGGGCGTTACACGCGGAATGGGAAACAACGTGTGAAAATGTGGGCGTCACGGGGGAAGTACAGGAGGCAAATGCGCGGAATGCCCACACGCGCGTCTACAACACGTATTCATGGAATCGAACGGGGCTAATGCGTGCGGCAAAAAAGACGCGCTAATCCTGAAACACATACGCCAGCAAGAAGCAGGCGTACATGGAGCCGCACAGCATAAAAGTGTGTGCAAACAACAAACAAGCTCAGACGCCAGGATGAATATACCGTTCCTAGCAGCAGTGGTCGTGGGATACCGCAGGAGGAGGAGGAGGATAGTCAGGGCCAGAATTTTCACACCCAGAACCAACCTTTTTGGGATGCCTGATGACCAGGTGTATGGGAGGTACAGGTTTCCACCTCACATAATACTCGACCTGGTGAGTGAGTGGGAGGATGACCTCACATCACCCACCCTGTGCTCCCAAGCACTCAGCCCCCTGGAGAAGGTCCTCAATGTACTGCACTTCTTGGCCACTGGATCATTTCAGCGGACAAGTGCTATAGTGGGGGGGGGGTCACAGGCCACGCAATCACGCTGCCTATACCAGGTGTTGGCCATCATGACTGCACGCCCATCAGTCCGCAGGCACATGTACCTGCCCAGAACACCTGCAGAAAGGCAGGCTGCTGTCCAGGATTTCTACGGGGTGGCACAATTCCCCAAAGTGCGAGGTGCCATTGATTGCACCCATGTGGCTCTACGTCCCCCCAGGGCATCTGAGCACATCTATAGAAACCGCAAGCACTGGCATTCCATCAACGTGCAGGTAGTATGTGATGCCAAGGGAATCATCACCTCAGTATATGCCAACTATCCAGGGTCCACCCACGACAATTTCATTTACAGAATGTCAACCCTAAACCGGGACCTAGAAGCTGGGCGGCATGGCGATACATGGCTGCTTGGTGAGTATAAATGCCACTGCACATGCATGCATGTCAGATACTGAGTAATGTCACAACCCCACTAATGATACCCATCACCTCCTCCCCAGGGGACAGTGCCTACCCTCTGAGCACCCACATGATGACACCAATTCGGAACCCCACCACGCCACCCGAGGTAAGATACAACACAGCCCATATTGCAACCCGGGGCATAGTGGAGCGCACATTCAGAGTGCTCAAGTCAGGCTTTCTCTCCCTTGACCGCTCTGGTGGGCAGCTGCTATACGCTCCCCAAGTAGTGTGCAGGATCATAGTGGCAGCATGTGTCCTGCACAACGTTGCAACACGCCGGGGCCTGCCGGTGGACGTGGTGGTGCCCCCACATCCCCAACCACATGCACGCCCGCTGCGCATTGGAGGGGAAAGGGCACGTGGTGAGGCAGCCCGTACGCAGCTGTTGGCTAATTACTTCACATAAAATCACACCCCTGTGGAGTGCACACAGCCCTGGCACATACCAGCTGACAATCAATGATGATGACATAAGGGACACTCAAATGTCACAACCATACCATACTGAGATTGGTCACCTGGAAGTGTTACATTGTGTGCATCCCTACCTACCCAAACACCACCAATGCTGTGTCATCAAAAGACATACATCTATGCTGCTAAATTCATTACCCCCTTGCTAAATACAACATGAGAACAGCGCCATGTCACCCAACCACTCCCCAGCTCCACCACCAAACACACCATGGCATGTCATGCAATGTGAAAGCAAACAAAGCAATGCACAAGACCTGAAACAAGTGTCACAAAGTGCACTGTCCCTATTGGAAACTGCCCACCCACAATATGCTCCCAGTAATGTATAACTAACAGCGCACATTACCAAATACTTACCACCAACACAATGCTGCAACACACCATGGAAAAATGCAAAAACATGACAATACTAAGTTCAAGTAGTGGTAGTCTTACAACTTGAATACGCCAGCACATCGACCCCTTCCAACTGTAGAGTGTTGCTGCCACGCAAATGTCTCAGTGTACTGCATACAACATGAACTGCATCTGCAAAGTAGACAGCCTTTTGAAGACATGAGGAAGGAACCTGCAGATTAGGAGGAAGACATGGATGCACAAGCACATATCAATACACCATGCAGTGTACAATACAACAACAATATCCACTAGGGATGTCTACACAGTATTGACTACAGACTGCCCACACAGCTCATGGGAGCCCAACGTCACTGTGTAATTCACTGTCACTTGGTCACACCCTTTGTAAGCCCATGGAAAAGGGAAGCAGGAGGGGTGTGTGTCTCACAAACCCAAGCATCTAACCCAAACTCAGGACAAGCCTGCATGTGCCCAGCCGGAATACAGTGGATGCCCAGGGGAGCCACACAAGGCAACACACTGTAAAAAAAAAAATCAAAAATCTAAAATGGCCGTGTGGGGGCCAGGTGGGGTGGGGGAGGCCACCCAGGAGGTTCGAGGACAGGGTACACACCAACACCCACCTGCGTGGGTGTTGCGAGAAAAAAAAACTCCTTGGGCTCATGGCCTGCACGGCTATGCCATTGTGGGAGAACTGCTGTCGCTCTGCTCATCCTCTGCTGCTGCATCAGGAGGCAGTGGCACTATGGGAGGCAGCCCACGCAAAGCCCTGGTATGGTCCTCCATGGCAGAAAGCATGCAGGTCTGGAAGGTCTGATTCTGGAGGATTAAAGTGCAGAGATCCCTATGCAGCACATCACGGGTTGCCTGCATTTCTGCATGCATGGCCTCGCATGATGCCTGGATCTCCTCACGTGTTGCATGCAGCTCAGCTGAGAGCGAATGTGTGAGCTGCTCCAGCTGCTGTTCTGCCCTTAAATTACTGGATGCCTCAAGTTCAACCAGGGTCTGCCTGAGGTTATGTAGTTCTACCCTCAGGACTTCCCTGTGGCCCTGGGACTCTATTGATATGGATTCGCGCAGAGTCTCCAGTGCCGCCCATCTGTCCCTGTTCGACTCCAACATGTCTTCCCTGTGTGATTGGCAAATGGAGTCTGTTGCCTGCTGTTGTTGCTCCATCTGCCTTTCAGGCGGGATAATGGAAGTGGCCACCCTCTCCATTGCCTGAGCCATCATTTCTACTGATGCTGCCTGTTGGGTTGCCATACCGTACATGGAGTTTTCCCATACAGTATTTCCTGGTGGCGCACGGCCACCGCGTCGACGGGCACCACACCTGTTCGGGGCAAGGTGATCTGCACCTTGCTGTGCCGGCACTGCCTGAGGCTGCAGGACTGCATTCCCCCTCTGATCTGCTGGCCCAGGAACAGGATCAGATGCTGTGGAGCGTGACCCTGCATCCGTAACCACCAAAGGCGGACCTACCAACACTGACATCCCCATAGAGGGTTCTACCCCTGGTGTAGGTGGGTTGGACAGAACAGAATCCCTGCCAGAAACACTTACCTGCGACGGCACATAAGTCTCATCATCCGATTCAGCACCTGAATAGAGGTCTGGGGAGGTGCACCCAGAGACACCCCTGGAAATTATGGTCTGCAGTAACATTGGGTTTTTACCCACCACCACACCACGTCCCCCACTGGTGCCCGGTCGTGCCTGACTTTCCTCCTGGGTCTGCACCATCTCATCAACCTCAACAGCATCAAGTGCGTCATCACCTGCAAAAACGTGAAAGACAACAAATGGAAACAGGCATGAGCACCATAGCACACACATAGGCCGTGACAAGCCAGAGATCCAGTACATGATTTACACATGTCCCACATGAATATAACCCTGCCCTGCATGCTCTGTCAAAGAGTTGGAAGTGGAGTCAAAAAGGCAGACACTGGGGAGAGAAAGATGGAAAAGCAACACATTTGCAGCATGTTGGGTAGCACTGGCATCACACATCAGGCTGTGAGTGGCATGTCCGATACACATACGTGACACATGCCACCACACAGATGTCGTGTAGCATAGCCATGGTAAATTACAAAACTACAGCAATATGTCAGTGAATGAGTACTGTCACACATCCATGTCACATCGACATGATGCGAATATTAATGCTGAATAGTGTTGCAAAATATGCATGTGCTACACACTGAAACACATCCAGTGTCCAATAACACAGTCATTGTGGGCTGATCAATGGTTGGTCACTTTAACATTACAGGAAACATCTGTCATCTTCCACATGCAAACAGGCCCTAATAAAAAATTCTGCAGCCCAATACTCCATCGGCCTGAAAGGTGTAATCAATAACATAACCAGGTAAAAATAGTGGCCCAGTGTGGGCTGTAAACAATGACCCAAGCATATCACATATGTTGCAATAGGGCAGAAAAGTGCGTAGTAAAAATGGGAGAGTGGAAACAATCGGCCTGAATTAACACTTACAAAATCTGAACAATGTAGTTGCAAGATGACAGTTCAAGGTAAAGTGCACTAATGTGGGCCTAATTGCAACTGCGGGCAGAAGGGATGCAGTCATAACCAAATCCAAGGCACATGAATGTATGGGAGGAAGCAAATGGGTGACCCATAACACTCAGGAGTACACACCCTCATCTGGCACTCAATCAGAACCCGTCACCCAAACAACATATACATGGATTACACACACACGCATGGGCACTCACCGGACAATGCGTCGTAATCAAGTATATCTCCCAAACCTTGGATCTGTTCCTCTGTGACGAAGGTCCTAGCAACAGACTCATGTTCAGTGAGTTCATTGTCCTCTTGTGGAGACCCACCGCAAGTCACCAGAGTAGCGGCATGATTTGAGGCCAGCTTGTTCTTTGCTCTACGTTTCAGGTCATTCCACTGCTTGTAGCAATCATCAGCTGTGTGCCTCACAAATCCAAGGGCACTTATGTGGTCCGCAATGGTCTGCCAGTGTGTCCTACGTTGACCATGTGTGGTCTTGCACCCTGCAGTCACCAACATTTTGCGGCTATGTGCCGACACATAGCTCACAAGTGCATCAAGTTCAGGGTCATTAAAGCTAGGCTTCCTTGACGTGCCGCACTGTGTAGCCGTGTCTGGGGTCTCAGCCTGTAGTGTCAGAGCACCCTTCTTCCTCTTCTTCAAAGGTGGAGCAGAGCCTGAGTGGCTTGCGCCACTCTGGTCAGTAGGGGCAGAAGCGCAGGTGGACTGGGTACTGGGAGTATGCGAATGCACAATGACCATAGGTCTTGGTGCAGGCATTGGCTGAAGTGTGATGTTGGCAGGGGCAACGTCAGTTTGATGGACCAGGACCGACACTGTCCCGGCTGGGAGACTCAGAGCTGGGGTGGATAGAGCTGCAGCTGCCCCTGCAGCCTCCCCACCCTGCCTACTTGGGGCAGCAGATGACATTGCTGCCCCAGATCCACGTGGCCTGGTGACACCAACTTGCACCGGCACACGTGGCTTAGACTTGCTGACCTGGAAGTCAGCCTGGGAGTCATCCTGTGCCGGCTCAGGTGCCACAATGGGCTGGTCCAACAAGGGCTGAGCTGGGATGGTGTCAGCCACGTTTCCCTCAACCATGGGGGGGGGGACGGGTGTTCCTGATTGGTCCTCCACACATGGGGGTCTAGGGGCACCCTGCAAATCCTGGCCACGTCCCCTACCGTGCCAACACGCCCACCTTTTGGAGGTCGGCCACCTTTGACTCCCTTACCGCAGGGCCGCCTCTCAACCATGGCACTGATGTTGTTGTGCGTATGGGAGTTGCAGTAAACAATTGTCCTGGGCAATGGGGGTGAAAGGGGTAGGGTACTAGATGGAATTCGTACCCTAGTGCTCTAGCAAGGATGTCTGTGACCCCTGGGGGAAGATGACAGGTCACGCAATGCACAGGCAACCCAAAAACAAAAGTAACGTGCACGCAACTCCTCGTAGACCACGTGCGTGGAAAAATGAACCCGAACTACGCTGTGGCACCCAGAAACACAAAAACAAGCGTACGCGTATTACACGCAGCCTACAATGACCTCTGAAGGGGTACGCGACACACAGGGCAAGCACAGTTGGTAAATACGTGCGCGACTCACCGTCTGTCTGGAAAAAGAATGTGAAAAAAATGCGCGTGTGTGCAGGCAACATCCCCGCCAAAAGAAGAACTGTATGCTGTCTGAGTAGACAGGACAAAAGAAGAAGTGAACGCTGTTTGAGGAAACAGGCCCAAAAAAAATGAAGAACGCTGTCAGAGGTAACAGGGAGTACGAACTTGAAATGCTGTGAAGTACTCGCGTGTGAACTGACAAGAAGTACAGAATTCACCCACTGACTCTCCACGAAAAGCATGTACAAGGGAATGGGGTCCTACACGTACCTTTTAAAGCGGCCCAGACGTACAGTATCACTTACGCGTAAACGCGCTAAGGCCCTTTCCTCCAATTACACGAGCTGACACTCGGACATGCAGTTTTTGGACGTGTACGATGAACATGCACCCGTGTTGATGGAAACGCCTGCACGCGTCATGTCACTTACGTGTGTAGGCCCTTTCCTCGGTTTACACACATCCACACACGGACGTGCAGTTTTTTCGCGCGCGCTGATCCACTATGCCCACGTCATGAGGAAAAGGCCCGCGCGAGTCACTTCACAGAAGCGCTTACGCGCTAAGGGCCTTTAGTCCAATGAAACCGCGTACGTGTGCTGACGCGCTTACGCGCGAAGGGCCTTTCCTCGAATTACACGCTGACCTGCAAGATTTTCACGTGCCAAATCACTCAGTATCAAGCTGGCCACGCAACCACACACGGAAGACCACGCTCCTGCCCAGAAGGCCGAATTACTGCCCCCCAGAGCCCTGAGCATGCTCCCACCTGCCATCTGCGGCTGCCTGACTGCCTGCTGCCCACGTGCCCTGCTATTTTCTGCCTGCACGTCAGCCAGGGGTGCAGTTGCTGTGACCACCCCTGCTGGAACCGAAAACTCCCGACTGGGATACCATCGCTCCACAGCCCAGCCCCAGGACCCAGTTACCCACCCACTCCTGCCTCTGGGGTTGCCATGTCGGGCACAACACCATCTGGCACCACTGGCAACCCCCAGCCAGAGTGGCAGAGGGCCACCAGCTTCAGTGCCAGGGAAATTGGTGTCCTGGTGGAGCAAGTCCTGGGGCAGTATGATGCCCTCTTTGAAAGTTTGCGCGCTGACAATGAAGGACGGACCAGGATCTGGATGAACATCGTGACTGCCATCAACGCGGAGGGGGTGGCAGTCCGCAACTTACAACATGTCAAGAAGCGCTGGGAGGACTTCAGGTCCAGGACCCTCAACAAGGCCCGGCGCCACCTGTCAGACCACCAGATGAGGGTCCTGGAACACATATGCCCAGCGCTCCACGTCCAGATCCTTGAGAGGCAGACCCGTCTGGAGTCGAGCGGTAAGTGTACATGCATACTGATTGGAGGCTGTGCGTGTGGTGGTGTGCCAGTAGTGTGCAGGTTGCACATGTGTTTTCGTAGGGCCATGTAGGGATGTGTATGAACAGGGGCGTGAGGCTGCCACATGTGAGCTCTCTTAGGTGTGAGACACATCAATGGTGTATGTGTTGGTAGGCATGCTGTGCAAATGCAGGTGTTGGAGCACACATGTTTGAATTTCTGTGTATGTACATTGGCATGGTTGTGGTGTCAAACATGGATGGTGGTTCCTGCTGCATGTATCTGCACTGTGTACATGTGCATGTGTGTGTATTTGACAAGTGTGCAACTGTGATGCAACATGGATGCACATGACACTGATATGTAGAAGGCTGAATGCCAGATGTGACATGTATGGCGATCGCATCACTGCGACAGTTGGAGGAGATGTAGACATGCATGTAAGTGTGGTGGCGTGTGTGCATGTCTAGTGCACTCCCTGTGTTTCATGTGATGTCAGGCTCACCTTCGGCTGTTCATGCTGTTGTATGTGTATGGATGTTGCTGCCTGGTGCAATATTGCTGTCGAAATGCTCATGTGTGTGAGTTGAAATGACATGTGTGTCGTGGAGTGTGATGCCATGTCTGAAGTTTGACAGTGCCACTCATGTGCAACTGTCATGTGTGTATCAGTCCATTGTACAGAGCCCTGATGTCTGTGTTTTATCTCTCCCTGTCTGCAGCGTCAACTGATAAAGAGGGCAGAGAGAGTGCTGTGGAGCACAGTGGCAGGGATCGCACCACCAGCCGGAGACGCAAGGCCCGGCTCCCCTCCCAGATTGTCATCTCGTCGGCGAGTAAGGAGTCTAGTGCCGCATCAAAGGCTGCACCTGCCAAGGGTAGGTCCAAGAGGCAGAGGTCGGAGGTGGACTCCTCGGCAGCAGAAGGGGCAGCTGAGACCCCACAGGGTCCAACGGAGGAAGATGGCACAGAGTCATCCAGGTTGGTGGGGGGATTGGTGGAGGAGCAGGCCGCGGAAGGGACACACACAGGGTCTGGAGGTGGGGATTCCACTGGTGCTAGTGGTGCAGTGCAGGGGCAGGGACAGGAGGCAGCACGGGCAGCCACGGTGGTGCCTCTGTGTAATCCTGTCCCTGATCCTGACACTGCATCATCTGGCACCAGCAGGGATGCGTACGTCCAGACCCGTTTTCAGGGAGGGGATGAGCGCACAACAAACGGCCTTCCTCTCCCTGCGGACGTGGCTATCCAGGACCGTGTTGAGCCTGTCCTGGCTGGGATAGCGTTGCGTCAACGGGGCATGCGAGGTGACGTGCAGTCTTTTCGTGGAGAGACTGCACGTCGTCTTGCATGCCTCTTTGATCACGTTCACCTACTGGGACGGGTCACCGGTGCTGGATTCCTCCGTGTGCTGGACCTTCTTGCGACCCCCTCCTCACCTGAACCCCCTACGCGCCAGTCGTCCTCCATGCCATCTTCCCACCCATGTATCACCTGGGTACCCTGTGGAGCTGCCCCTGACCCAGCGGCCAGGCTGGTGGAGGACACATCCCTGCCACAGTCGGGAGTCGGACGTCCAGCAGGGGTGGCCACCACGACAACTGCACCCCAGCCGGAGGAGGACGTGCAGGCAGCAAGAGCCAGAGCGCAGGCACAGCAGCAGCAACATGGTGGGAGCAATGATGGCTCGGGGCCTTCAACATCAGAGGGGCAGGCATCGGCCATAGGGCAGGAGGACCCCAGATTTCAAGTGCCTTCCGTGTGGCAGCGGTTGGGCCACGCCAGAGATGCGGAGTGGCAGCGGGCGGAAGAGGCACGGCTCACAATGGTCAGGGCGGAGAACTCCATGCGGAGGGCCCTGAGGCAGGCCGAGTGCCTCGAAGCAATTCGCAGGGAGTTGGAGGTGAACATGTCATCGTCCCTGCGAACCCTCGGGCCATGGAAGAGGACCGCCTCCAGGACATTGAGCGGGAGTTCGATGATGCCCTGGGACATCAAAAAGTGAGCCGTCGGACTAGCCCGCTGCCATTGTAAATAGTTAGATAGTGTTAGGTTTCCTTTCTGTTTTTGTTTATTTTGGGCCGCTTGGACAATGCACCACATTTTTGTATATAGTTCTTTATTAGGTAGTGTTTTTTGTAGGTTTCATTTCATTTGTTGGGCTCATGGACCCTGCATTGGTGATTTGTATATAGTTGAACAGTGGATGTTTCTCGTTTTTATTTTAATTTCACCATGGCGCAATGGATTACATATATTATTTTTCCCTTGGATTTGCTTGGTTGGATTGAGAATTTGGACACATTTTCATTTGGATTTCTTTGGAATCTGATTTCATATTTTTTATTTTTTTCCGGACATGCTGCATTTTATTTCTTATTCACATTATTGAGTGGGTTTTTTTCATTACATTCATGTTGTGTTCAATACAATTTTTGTTTCATACTTCGATGTGTGCTATTCTCTCATTGGTTTCATGCACGTCATGATATGGGTTTTCACATTCACTTGCACCCATTGTGTGTGTATGACGGACATTTGTTCATGTACATACTTGCCATTCGGGTTGTATCATGTAATGGCCATTTCTCTGTGGGTGGATGCAATACTTGGTTGGGTCTTTGGGCTGGGGTGGCGTGGGGTGTGATGTGGGTGGCCATGAGGCCTATGATTGAGGATCGTCATGACGTGGGTGCTGGGGGACATGAGTGGGGGCCTGCTGGGAGGTGCCCCTGACCCCCGGGGGGGGTGTGGGTGCTGGGGGACATGAGTGGGGGCCTGCAAGCAGGTGCCCCTGACTGCTGGGGGTGGGGTGCTGGGGGACATGAGTGGGAAAGGAGTGGGGGCCTGCTGGCATGTGCCCCTGACTGCTGGGTGGTGGGGGAGCTGGGGGACATGTGTGGGACATGAGTGGGAGTCTGCTGGCAGGTGCCCCTGACTGCTGGGGGGTCGGGGTGCTGGGGGACATGAGTGGGACATGAGTGGGGGCCTGCTGGCAGGTGCCCCTGACTGCTGGGGGCTGGGGGTGCTGGGGGACATGAGTGGGGGCCTGCTGGCAGGTGCCCCTGACTGCTGGGGGGTGGGGGTGCTGGGGGACATGTGTGGGACATGAGTGGGTAGTGGGGGCCTGCTGGCAGGCGCCCCTGACTGCTGGGGGATGGTGGTGCTGGGGGACATGAGTGGGGGCCTGCTGGCAGGTGCCCCTGACTGCTGGGGGGTGGGGGTTCTGGGGGACATGAGTGAGGGCCTGCTGGCAGGTGCCCCTAACTGCTGGGGGGTGGGGGGTGCTGGGGGACATGAGTGGGGGCCTGCTGGCAGGAGCCCCTGACTGCTGGGTGCTGGGGGTGCTGGGGGACATGAGTTGGTGATCACTAGTGCAAGGTGACATGTGGCTAGGCTGGGGGGCATGCCCATGGTGGATAGGCTGCCTGCGGGACATGACCGGGGGTGCACGGTAGTCCCCTGTGGTGTGGGCTGCCTGCAGGGGCCGTGGAGGGTATAGAGGGAACACCTGGGAGGACCCACACTGCCAATTCACGTGTAGGACTCCCCGCGCACCCCTGAAATTCACATACCCCACTCTGACAGCAAAATCGCGTGTGAAACTTGCCGCGAAGCCCAGTTATTCACGTACCCTACTTGCACAGGGCCAATCGCGTGTGAAACTTCCCGCGAACCCAGTTATACACGTACCCCACTCGCACAGGGCATTTCACGTGTGAAACTTCCTGCACACCCCCGAAATACACGTTCCCCTCTCCAATCGCGTGTGTAACTTCCCGTGCACCACAGGAATACACGTACCCCACTCGCACAGGGCATTTCGCATGTGAAACGTCCAGCGCACCCCAGGAATACACGTACCGCACTCGCACAGGGCATTTCACGTGTGAAACTTCCCGTGCACCCCCGAAATACACGTTCCCCTCTCCAATCGCGTGTGAAACTTCCTCCCGCGCACCCCAGGAATACACGTACCCCACTCGCACAGGGCCTATCGCATGTGAAACTTCCCGCGCACCCCAGGAATACACGTACCCCACTCGCACAGGGCATTTTGCATGTGAAACTTCCCGCGCACCCCCGAAATACACGTTCCCCTCTCCAATCGCGTGTGAAACTTCCCGCGCCCCCCAGAAATACACGTACCCCACTCGCACAGGGCCTATCGCGTGTGAAACTTCCCGCGCACCCCAGGAATACACGTACCCCACTCGCACATGGCATTTTGCATGTGAAACTTCCTGCAAATCCCTGTTATACACTTACCCCGCTCCAATCGCGTGTGACACTCCCCGTGCAGTAGGGTATGTGTATTCGAAGGGGTGCGCGGGGAATTTTACAGGCGTTTTCGTGGTTGGGGGCCTGTGCGCCATGTACGGGATTTGTGCGCTGTGCATGGCGCACGGGGAGGGGTTGGGGGCGTAACTGGCGCTGCTGCAGATTCGCTGCGCCACTCTGCGCCACGGCTGGTTTTGGAAGCTAAAATCCATGAATACGCTGTGTGCGGAAATGGATTTTAGGGCACGCGGCTGGTGCAGAAATTCGTGCGCCACTTGTGCGCTGAATTCTATGAATTACCCCCTTAGTGGCCATTTCTCTTCGCTGTTCTGAGGCGCATGGGGATGAGAGAGGAATTCGTAAAAAAAATTATTTCCCTGCTTTATGTTGACCCAGTTGCTTGGCTCCGGGTGAATGGAAGACTCTCTGACCCCTACAAGTGATGGGTAGGGGAACGCGGCAAGAGTATCCGTTGTCACCCCCACTATTCATGCTCACTGTGGAATACCTTGTGGAATTGGTCCATTCTAAACACATAAAAGAGGAGTGAAACTGTTTACGCACAAATTAGTGATTTCACTTTATTTGGATGATTTAATATTGTTTTTTAAGGATCCCATAGCAAACCTAGCACCTGTAATGAGGATACCTGGTTTTTGGTCGTTTCTAAATCAGTGCAGTTTTCCGTAACGGATGGGATGGGGAGATTTCAGGAGGGGTTTGGCTTTCAATGGTGTCCTGATGACAATCGATACCTCAGGGAGGTGCTAGCTAGGTCACAGGAAGTGCTTTATCCAAAGCACTACAGGGTGAAGCTGGCGCATACTGAGATGCTTCTTCAGAGGTGGATGAACTTGCCTTTGTTCCTCTTTGGTTGAATATTGGTAATTAAAATGGTAATATTGCTGAGATTTCTCTATACATTCCTCAATGCACCGACAGTGACCCCCGCCAAATTCTTTAAATCGCTTAAGTTAGCTATAATGAGGTACGTTGGCATAAGCTAGTAGCACCCCTGGAGAAGGGAGGGATCGCACTTCCGGATTTTGAGGCATATTGGACAGCAGCACAATCTTCCTTTCTGCCACATTGATATGACCTGGTTCCAGACAGGGCACATGTGCAAATAGAGAGGGCAATGTTTGCTACCTGGCTCTTGAGGTCAGTTATTCTTACCTCGCTGCAGCACATACCAAGGCCGCGTTCTATGGTTGAGCTTACCTGTAATGCCTGGAAGCGAATAGAAGGTAAAACGCGCGATGAGCTGCTTTATTCCCTGCTTCTCCCAATTAAGCATGTACTAGGGATACCACTCACGGGAGAGAAGGTTTTTGTGCAATGCATGGACAGGTTGGGCCTGCCAAGTTGGTGGGATCGCTTCCCGAACGGGCAGTTTCTCACGTTCGAAAAAAATAAAGGCCAGGGGTGGGGGGGGGTGTTGGCACTACACGTCTTCGTATACTTTAGGCTGCAGGTTGCATTGAAAGACAGGTTCATGGGCTTTCCCCAGAGCCCTCTGTGGCACCTGTCCTACACAAGATGACAAGTACGAGGACTAGGCCCAAACTAGTCTCAAAGCTGTATGGTGTTATAATTGACCGGGCTGCAAGGTGGGCAGGTGATTCTCAGACTAAGAGGGAGGACACCCTGGGTACCCCCTTTTCGGACAATATTTGGAAATATTGTTGCATGCAGACTCACAAGTTGGCCATCAATAGCAACTTCAAGTTTTTGCACCAGTTTTATATAACCCCAATAGATATACACAGGTTATTTCCCGAAGTGCCAAACTTGTGCCGAAGATGTAGAGTTTCCCCTGTAACCTTTTTGCATCCCACTTGGGCTTGCGCCCTATCCATTCTTTATGGGTACAAGTGTTTGAATTGGTCGAGAGTCTTGCTTGGGTAAGGGTGGCCCTGCCTCCTGTTGTAGCATTATTGGGTTACACATGTGAGCTGCCTAAACATGTCAGAAAGTTGTTGGGTTTGCTACTATTGTTGGCCAAGAGGAAAGTGGCTATGGTGTGGGGAAAGGGATAACCTCTCGCATATGACCAGTGGATGGCTGGTATCTTGCCTTGTTATGAGATTTAGATGTACTATGGAACAATGGTACACCCAGCATCGAAAGGCATTTGGGGCCCCTATGTTTCATACTTACTGTCGATCAGCAGTGACGTATTTGCGAGGTCTGACCAATAATTTGACCTTTTGTTTTGTTTTTTTAAGCCTGGAACTACTTGTTTTTTTCTCTCCTTGGTTGTAATTTTTCCTATTTACATTGTGGGGGGGGGGTGTAGCTGTATGTTGAGAAGTACATGTTGAAAAACTCTTAAAAAACATAAATACTGAACAACCTAACCCAATCCTTGAATTCTTGAAGCCATCTGGTACAGTAAACTCTGAATGCTCCTACACAAACCCTTCTCATACACAGCTATGTTTCCGTTTTTTTCTTTATTTTTATAATCTGTAAGGTTACCTTCGGTTGTGCAATATTTCAGTTAGTACATTGGAATGCAATGTGTAGTCATCATTTAATGTAAAACTTCATAATCACAAAAATTGATTATAGTGAAGGTTTTTGTATAATGATTTAGGAGACTGGCTCCAATACATCAGCATTAAGTTTGGTCTTGCACTTCACAATAAAGCATGATTATCCAGTTTACATTATGTGTGATATCTCAAAATGACACAAAATGGTATCTCATTTTTATTATCTGCCATTGAAATGTTAATATTTGGATTTAAATCATTAAGTCAGTCATTGAAGTGTTTCTATTGAGTGTTTGTAGACCGCACAGAGGGCAAAAATATAATTAACAAACCTTTTCCACCATAAGATGTTTGTGAAAAATGAAATTATCTCCAAAATCCACCACACAGATATTGACCAGACTGGGTGGCAAACAGGCCCCATCACCATTACCTTGATTTGCCAAAATAGCTCCTCAGCAAAGCTGAAAACAATTATTCCATAATTCAATATTTAACATGTCCGAAATTAACTCATTTGGAATTTGATGAGGATTGTTATCAAACTCTTGTTTAATTATGTACAGGACTTCTTTCTGTTTTGGTATGCAGTGCTGCTACATCAAAAGTAGCCAATATGGTAGTAATGCTGCTTTGTACTCTACCTTCAATGAGACTGAATTTTCTTCTTTAGTCCTATTAGTTTCTAGAATAAACTGGAGTCTGGAAAACATGTAATAACTCATAAGACAACTTTTCCAAATGTTAATATTTCAGGGGGCATATGTTAGTGTATAAGTATACAAGTTGATTTACTCCTCAGATTCACGACTGTCTAATTTATGCAATGTTCTTCATTACAAAAATAGATCTGTAATCTAATTTTTTTGAAGAATGTCTACCACAGGCTTGAATTTGTCATAGACATTCAGAACAATAATGCAGGGATATTGCATAACTGAACAGGGGGAATTAGAGGACACTGGATTTTCGATATGATTTGATGAGATAATGTGATGCTTCACTGTCACTTGTTTAATTATTACATGTTGTAAACATATTAGTATTGCAAGGAATGCATGGTATCAAAGAGTAAGACAGACACAATTGACCAAAGTTCAAGGGTGTTTATTGAACTTCAATTGGGTTTGAAAAACACCTATCTAATCCTAAATCTAAAGATGGGACCAAGCTACGACCATCAAATAATAATAACGCAGTCCTAGTGATGTCTTGTCAAAATAAAAGGGCCTATACCAATAAACCTATTGACAATCCTTACTTCTAAATACAAATGGTGTGGGAAACATTGTTATGCAAAAGAAAAATGTTCAAGAAAAAATATATCAGGATATTTGAGCCGTTGGCTTCCCTTCCCCAAGTTTTCAGCATGGGACAAGGCAGCACACTCAAGTTTAGCAGATGCTCTGGGTTCTCAGGTACGAGGATGCAGTTCAAAACCTAAGTATCAGGACCTTCTGTACCAAAGTCTCTTTGCCATTCAAAGGTCCTCATCACGAGTCGGGCGGTATCCCGAATGGGATAACGCCTAACTTTATTTAAGTTAGCGCCCACCCGTCCAGCAATATTACCAATGGATCACGGGCTGGGTGCTAAACATTATTCCCCATTCCCCATTGGGTCCGTTGGACCCCATGGTGAATTTTCAGCGCAATTACCGCCAGCGATATTACCGTGCCGTGCTCAAACCCACTTTAACATAAAACCTTCAATTGGTCTCCCACCGCCGGGCTCGGACCAAATTGATCTACTTCAACAAAATCGAAGACTTTCAACTGTGCATGGGATTTTGCTTGCCCCGTCGCAGGACCACTTCGATTCAAAATTCTTTGTTCTCGTCTTAATATAACCCCTTTTTAACTTTCTCTTCTGCCACCTCTCAGTTGGATAGCTTACAGAGTCCTTCGTTTGAGCACCAGACGGTGCCGGACCACTCAAAGCATGTTTTGCTTTTAATGTTCAGTTACTCATCAGCAGTTCAACTTTGCTTGCATCTTTTATCACACGCGTTTTAACAATGTGCGTTTCAGGGCTCGCCATAGCTTCTCGCTATCGGCTTCAACACAGACAGGCCTTGTATCGATCTTCCCAACTCAACAGCTGTGTTGACTTCAATGATGCTTCACTGATGCTGCTTTGTTCTTTGAGCCAAGGACAGTACCTCGGCGGTCGCTGCTTCTCCCCGCCTTGATTATTGACGCAGGAAGGCCCTAGGTATCTCCGACACACAATGCAGGATTCTTCAGTCTGGTTTCCTGGTCTTAACGCTTTCTATTCTTGAGGGCTCTTGAAAGTAATGGTTCCTTGTCGGAACCTTGAGATCCCTTACTGTTTTGCCATCTTTCTTCTCTCATTCAGCTGCCGTCTCGAAATTGCTGTTTCCTCGTGTGCTCTGCCTCGCTCAGAGTGTGCTGCTGTGCTCCGCCTTTTCCGTGTGGAGAAGCTTAATGGAAGTCAGGTGTGTGTGTGATGGTCAGTAATTGCCTGACCTCGCCTGACCATTGTATTGGGACGTGTCAGGTATACTGCTCGGATGTTAGTCTGTTTTCTCCCATAGTGGGCTGTCCGTGTGAAAGTGTCTGTGTTGTAAAAGCAGGGGGAGAGTTCCTAAGTATCCTACCTGGTAGGATGGGTTAAAGGTGTTACAGGGAAGGAGAAACCACGTCTCACCATCTGGTGGCCGACACCCTGAAGACCCTTCAGCCAGATGATCCTCCCAAACTGGTCCACCACCAGGAACTGGATCCAAAAGCAATGGCCGTGTCCTGGCCACCTGGATGACAGATCCCCAGGCACTAGTCGGTGAGACACCTTCTGGTTTCTAACAGTATAGATGTCGACCATATGCAACATGCAACTCTGTTGTTTTGTTGTTTGCATTATATGAAAAAAACAATGAAAAAAGTTTTTATAAGACAGAAGAGCTACAGAAAATAATTGATGTATTGAATAAAGTCAAAGAATAATACAGACAAAAAAAGTAGTCTATACTAAAAAAAGGAAATTCAAAAGCAATCCCAATGTCTACTGTATTGGCAAAGAATACACATGTTTGAAAAAAGCTGTTTTACCTTGCTTTCTGCCCCAGATGGTAGTCTGCTCCCATACCTTGTCCTGGGTCTTCCATGATAACGGGGACCACTCGTTCTGAATAATAACACAGAGCCATATGTATTGCAAATCTTCTTTATTCAGTTCCAGACTATATGTATCCTTTCCATTTCACTCGACCCACTTCTATCTCTCCTACCGCGTGCCCCCCTCTTACTCACTTTAAGGTCGTCCTTCTGTTAACGAGGTCAGAGCGTGATGTCCATATACAACAACTCCCCCCACTTATCATAAAACTGCTTTATATGTGTTCTATTAGTGTCTGGAGTTTGCTTATGGTCCTCTTGGGTCAGCCTTGTTCTTTTGTGAATTATTCAGTGTGTGTCCTTCGGGAAGATCACTTTGTCCTTTGTTCCTTGCAACATGTCCTCTTCACATCCTTGCCGGGTCCCCTCTTCTTCAGATGCAGTGTGGAGTTTCCAGAAGTTGGATGTATTGGTTGGTATTTCTCTCGCTTCGCCCTGAGCCGTTACCACAAACCCTTTCACTGCCACTGCTTCGAGTGGGGGTGGGTTGTATCTGGTGTCTGTTTTCTTTTGTTGTTTCTGGCGTACCAGCACTTCATATCTCACTGTCACTGTGTCTGTTTTGCTACTCTTTGCCGGTCAGCCCATTGTTTGGCTTTCTTCTTTTTGTCCATGTCTCTCTTCCTGATTTCTTCATCTTGTTCACTTGTGTAGTCTTTTAATTGGATCAGGCATGTGCGTGGTTACAGCATTCTCCCAGTTGCCTCATTGGGTGCAGTGCAGCAGTGTCTCCACATTTTGCACATGGCTTGTTGTATGGGTGCTTGGACATTGATCGCTTTCTGTCTTGAACTTTTGATGGTTGACATAAACCGTTCCACCATCCTGTTGGCTTGTGGCCACAGCATTGTGATCTTTTGGTGTTGGAAGCCTAGGTGTGCTGCAAGCTTTGTGAAGTTATAACTTTAGAAAGGATGCCCATTTTCCGTCTTTACAACGTTGGGTATCCTCCATTCACTGAACACTTCCTCCAGTATTCAGATGACATTCGGAATGTTGTGAATTACACTGCTGGGACACCAGGGAGCCTAGAATATTCATCTATCCCGACTTGCAGGTACCCCACCTTCACTTTGGAGTCGATAGAAATCTAGCGCTATCTGTTGCCACAGTCCTTGGGCAAGTGGAGTTATTTGAAGTGGGGATGGTGGTGTTGTCCTCTCTGCGCATTAGCATGCTGGACATTGTGTAATTAAGTGTTCCACAACCATATCCATGTGGGGGAACCAGACCTGGTTGCATAGTATCTTTTTGGTGTTGGAGATGCCTCTGTGTCCTTCATGTTCAAGGTTTACTATTGTTTTACAGAGTTTCTTAAGTACCACCAACCTACTGCCTTGCAATAGAATGACTTGACTGGCGGTCACCAATTCATGGTTAACTTTTGCCAGTCTGTCCATTTCCTTGATGTCTGCTCCTTGAATTGATTGCAATTGGCGTGTGTAGTTTCTCCACTTGTTTTCTTTTGTGCACTGAATGGCTCACCTGATGGTTGGGTCATCCTTGAACTTACCGGCGAACATTGGCAGCGTTAGCATTCGGCGAAGAGCATTTTCCGAGATGTATCGAATGTAGAACTCTAAATCACTTTCAAGTAGATGATTTGCCTGTGTCCCTGGATGTCTCGATAAGTAATCTGCTAGGTTCAGTTCTTCACCTGGGATGTGAATGATCTTGAAATCATATTCCTGTAGTCTGATGCCACATTTCACAGTCTGTGGTGGTTTCTGTGTCTTCGGGTTATCAAACAGGGACGGTAAGGCTTGGTGGTCTGTAATGAGGGTGAACTGTCATCCTATTATAAAGTGGTAGAATCGCTTGCAGGCCCAGACTGCCGCCAGGCCCTCCCTTTCTGCCTGTTAGTATGCTGTCTATGGCCCTCATTACAACCCAGGCGTTAAGGGGTTAACGGCACCGTAAAAGGTGGCGGCGCCGTTAAACCCTTAACGCCTGATTACGAGGTCCCTTCGCGGGTTGGAGACTTTAACGCCTGCTTTTTGCAGGCGTTAAAAACCAATCCGCAAAGGGACCTTGGTGCTAAGTACGGTGCCGCAATTTGCGGCACCGTACTTAGCGCCTTCCCCATTCCCATTGAGCCCTATGGGGCAAAAATGGGAATGGGGAAGGGCCATGGCGGCATGGGGAATTACCGCCCCGCCAACCTCGGAATGGGGCAGTAATTCCCCATTCCGCCATGGCAGAGTCAGTAAGTTACCGGCATGGACCATGGTGCTATTAGCACCATGGTCCAACGCCAGGGTCGTAATGAGGGCCTCTGTGTTTCAAAGGGCTATGCTGGCGTATGCCATGATGCGTTTTACTGACTGTTTTTCTGAGTCACTCTGTGCCAGGATGGCCCTGATTCCTACGGGACTGGCATCCACCGTCACTTGTGTGTACCATGTGGGGGTCAAAATATGCCATTTGGTGACTAGTGGTAAGTTCTTTTTTAATATCCTGGAAGGCTTTCTTACAGTTATTTACCCACAGAAACAATGGGTCCTTCTTTAGCAGTTTCCTGAGGGATTTTGCGAGGGTGGTGTAGTTTGGCAGGTATCGTGCGTATCCTGCCATCCCTAGAAACAACTTGAGCTCAGTATACTTTCCGGAGGTGCCAGGTTAACAATGCGACTTATCTTGTCCGTGTCCGCTCTCATGCCCTGGTCGGAGAATATATGTCCAAAGAATTTTGTACATGGTTTGTTTATGTCGCATGGACTGTAAAATTTTGCACACTTCCAGTAGTGTCTTGTCATGGAGTGCTTGGGATGCCCCGAATACAAGAATATTGTCGCTTTAATTGAATGCTGACATCACCGGGGAGATGAGCCTCCTTATGTTTTCTTAGAATAACTCTGCAGCGAACGATATGCCAAAGTTGAGTCTCTTGTAACAGATAAGACTGTCATGGGTGGCAAATGTAGTTATAGATTCTGGCTGGATGACAAGCTGGTGATAGCCCTGATTCGGATCCAGCTTCAAGAACTAAACCGCCTGGTTTAGCCTGCTGATCATGTCCTCCATGCTAGGCCCTGGATGTCTCTCAAATTGGATTGTGGCGTTGTGAATATGCATTTCTACACACAGTCTGAGTCATCCATTGTCTTTGGATAATACTACCAGTGGAGACACACAGGGAGTTGGCCCGCTAACCCTTTCAATAATATCATCTCTGAGGAGAAGCTGTAGCTCTTTTGGACACTTGCACTTGCAAGTGGAATCCATCTCTCAGAGTGTATTGTGGCATTGGGCTATCATGGTGTCCTTGAGCCTCCCCACTCCTTTGAACAGATCTGGAAATGTCATCTTTATGTGTTGTATGGACAGGTGTTTGTCTCCCATCATGTTAATGGACTCACAGGTGACGGGATGGCCTTGGACCATTTCCGACTTGTCGTAGTGGATATCTATGAGCGCCAGGGCGCGTGCTGTTCTGTAGTGTAGCAGACAACTTCCTGCTATTGGACTCTGGATAACATGGCTGGTGGATGAGACAATGAGACCTTTATGGTGTAAGTTGCAGATTAATTGTCCTGTTGAGTTCAGTGGTTGGCTGGCTCCCCATTGGAACATTCTCACGCTTGACTGTTTCAGGGGTAGTGTTCCTTTATTTGTTGATAGTCCTCTGTTTTAATCCCATGGACATTGGCTCCTGTGTCAATAATGAATTTGTGATTTTGGCCTCTGGTCTGTAGTGTTACACTTGGTACTGTGACATCATCTACTTTCTCACTTATTAGCTGTATATATTCTCTGCCCAACTGCACATTTTAATTATGTTAAAACCTGCATTGATTTTGACCACTTTGTGCGCAAACTACGCCTAAAAAAGTTTTTTGCAACCAATGAATGCATCAATAGGCGTATGCCTAAAGAAGGGGGGAAAACGGAAATAACCATCAATGATTTAGAGGCACTAACAGACTTGGCCGACTTAGAGAAAGAAGCTCATCCGGACGAAGTTAATATGACTAATGCAATAGATCTTGATGTTCACGACATTAGAACTGATTGGACAATTAAAAGCAAACTTAAATATAAGTCCAAATTTAATCCATTGAGTGATCTAGGCAACAATATTGAAGCTTTCCAAACCCTTGTCATTGAGGACCTTAAGGAGTATCGGAAGAGAAAGAAACCAAGATTTAAAGACAATTTGTCAGTAACGAAAAGAACGGCAGTAAAAGAACTTCAGACCCTCAGCAATTGTATAATTAAGCCCTCGGATAAAGGTAGAAATATTGTCCTGATGAATAGAGAGGACTATAAACAATTGAATGACAAAAAATGAGTTGGGGGCAACCCAACTAAAGCATTAGCAAGTGAGGGATTTCCTTGCAATATGGGAAAACAAAGGTATTTTAACCGAAGATAACTGTAAGTTTCTCCAGACATCGAATTCTGTTATTCCTACAATTTACTTTCTCCCCAAAATTCACAAGGACATAAAGAACCCTCCAGAAAGACCAATAGTCTCCTCAATGGGCTCTGCCCTTGAAAATATGTCTACGTATATAGATGAGACACTTTTTCCCTTTGTGTCTTCCCTCCCATCCTACCTGAAAGACACAACGGATTTCTGAATACACATCGAAAATATGCGTTGGCAAACTAATTACATCATGGCAACTATAGATGTTGTTTCCCTGTATAGATCAATAGGGCATGAATATGGAAAGAAGGCATGTGAAAGCTTTTTGAATACCAGATGTTTGAACTATTTGGAACATACCAAGATGATTCTCGAAATGATCGATTTGTGTCTAACTAATAATTTCATTTTTAACAACACATTTTTCAGACAAGTGCAAGGCACAGCGATGGGCACAACATTTGCCCCAGGCTATGCAAATCTAACCATGGGAGCATGGGAAGCATCAGATGTCTGGTCAGAACACAACTATACAGCAACTGAAAACATTGTATTGTGGCTCAGGTATATTGATGACCTTTTTATAATATGGAAAGGGTCAGAAAAAGCCTTGATATCGTTTGTAAAGCTTCTGAATGAAAATTACCATAATCTAAGATTCACAGAAACACACAGTAGAACCTGTTTAACTTTTCTAGATGTAAACCTTAAAATTGTGGATCAAACATTGACTACAGAACTCCACAGGAAACCAACGGGTACTAACACACCCTTAGATGCAACCAGTGGCCATTCTAAGAATCTGATATGGAGCATTCCATATGGTGAGTTTATAAGAATCAGAAGAAATTGCTCCACTTTGAAGGCCTACGACCTTGACAGTAAAATTGGAGCTAGGAGGTTTCTCAATCAATGTTATCCGAAGAAAGTCATTGCAAAAGCATATATCAAAGCAAGAAAAAAAGAAAGATCCTGTCTTCTGATAGGATCTAGTTCTGCAAGTAAGTCCACAAATGAAAAGGATACAACAAGATTGATTTTGACCTACAGCAATGAGACATCTGAAGTTAAAAATATACTACACAGACACTGGAAGATTTTGTTAGCAGACAAAGATCTTGCACCTATCCTGAAAACATATCCAGAAATCAGTGTTAGACACAACTGCTCTTTAAAAGATACTCTGGTTCAAAGCTTTCTAGCACAAGATACAACGTCCGAAAAAGAAACATGGTTAACCAAACAGAGGCCAGGCTTCCGAAAATGCACAAGATGTAATATTTGTAAGCATGCCAAGAACTGTACAAATTATACATACCCGGTTTTGCGTAATTCAATCATGATTTTGGATAAAATCACATGTGAGACTGAATACGCAGTATACGTACTGTCATGTGCATGCCAGAAATGGTATATAGGCAGCATCAAATGTAAACTTAAAATAAGAATTCAGCAACATGTGAGGGCCATTTTAGATCAGGACCCTAATTATCCAATGTCCAAACATTTTAGTGATTACCATCAATGTAACCTGGAGGGTTTCTATTTCTTTGGTATTCATAAAATTGATCAGGATCCGAGAGGCGGCAATAAAGAGAAGAAACCCCGCCAAAAAGAGACATGTTGCATCTTGGATTTTGAGAGCAAGTATCCAAAGGGACATAATATAGATGAAGAGATGTACACCTTTTTGGGTTAATAATCATAATGAACTCGTGTGTCAATATTATCTTCTTTTTCTTTTCTCCTCATATGTTTTTGGGATCTGTTGAACTATACATATATTGTATGTCCAAAACATTATGTTTATGCCCATACATTTTCCTGTCCTCTTAGTCAGTTGTTCTCAAGGTTTATTTCAGGTACAGCTTCTAAGTCACCATGAGGAGATAATATGATGGTGCTTATGTTGGGGAATTTTTAGGACCTCGGTTAGGGGTTCCTTTTTATAGTGGTAGACTCAGGGTGATTTATGATTTTTTGATAATGAGATATGTGACTGACTAGATGAGGTACTGAAGAGTAACTGTGGATTCATTCTTTTAAAATGTGAGCCAACTAAGAGATATTGGGCCTCATTACAAGTAGGGCAGTAAGGGTTAACGGTCACCGGTAACGAGACTGGTGCCGTTAAACCCTTACCGCCCTACTATGAGTTCCCTTTGCGGGTCCTTCCTTATGGGGGCTCAAATGGGAATGGGGAAGGGCCCTTGTGAATGGGGAATTACCAGTCTCGCCAACCTTGGAATGGACCGGTAATTGCTCCATTCACCAGGGCGGAATCGGAACGAGTTTGAAGGCGGACATGCCGCAAATAGCGGCGTGGTTACCTCCAAACTCGGAATGAGGCCCATATTGTATTAGGGGCATCTAGATTTTTATATATTTTAGTCCTCCAACCAGTCGGTGCTGATTTCTAGCACCAATATGTGCATTTGAGAAGTAACATTGACTTATTGTATAAACTCTGTATGTGTTTGGTAATTATAATTGATTGCATTTAAAACTTTTTACCAAATGTGGTTAATATGAAACAGGA
This sequence comes from Ambystoma mexicanum, assembly GCF_040938575.1. Classification (NCBI taxonomy): domain Eukaryota; kingdom Metazoa; phylum Chordata; class Amphibia; order Caudata; family Ambystomatidae; genus Ambystoma; species Ambystoma mexicanum. Next base: position 776,436,316 of record NC_090937.1, read on the forward strand.
ACTGATCTCTGTTTTTAGACTTTAGATGTTAATATATGTCTTAATAATGAGGTATTGTGGCAAAAGCTCACTGAGAAGGATTGTGAGTAATCATAACTAAAATGTATGCACTATGCATTTTATTTCATATGGGTAACCTAAGATTAGAATACCCTTGTGTACTACGTATTGTAACTTGGCTGTTAGCACTATGCACTTTAGAGTATAGACATAGGAACATCTGGATGTAGATGAGCACTATGTACTTTACATAATGGATGTGAGAATTGCAACTTGGCTGTTACCACTATGCACTTTAAAGTATAGACATAGGAACATCTGGATTTAGATGAGAACTATGCACTTTACATTATGGACATGAGAATATGGAGATGCACTATGCACTTTAGAACAAAGCCACAGACATACCGATGAAAGACGGAGATGTTAATTAATATATAACTGCATGTTTGTACATATGATTTGATGCAATGTAAAAATGTTTATACATATGTTTTGATGCAATGTCGAAAGTGATGTATTACGGGCAATTAATGCTCGAACAATACACAGGACATAAATCTTCCAACCAAGCTCTGTATGCACCAGACACTTTTGAATTCGGTTTCAGGCACAATTAAATAGCAATCTGTATATCCTAAATCTTAAAGCAAGGCAGTTCCACTCAAAGATGGCCGACATTAAGCCATTTAGATGGAACATATAGATTAGTCCTTCTTTTATATCCAGGCTTGATTACTTGGAGATGGCCGATAGTATGCCATGAATAGAAAACAACACACAGGAATCAGTCCTCTTTCTATGCCTTATACCATGCCACATGAGGTATTTTAAAATGTATGGTAATGTGGATCACCTGTTGTGATCAAGCGGTGATGAAACCGCGAAACGCGTTAACTCTACTATGCGAGGGACGCGCGAGAGCCACGATGTTAGTGGATTTTTAAATAGCCATGTGTTGTGAGCATATATATTGAATAAAGGACTTTTGTGATATCAGTTTCCTGAGGAACTTTTCATTGAATGGGTGAGTGCTTTTTGAAAGACTGCGGAAGCAACAGTCCTACGAACATATTCTCTGTTATATCTGTTCACAGGGCTGTAGTTTTCGTCTGTGGGGTCGGTTTGTCAGTGGTAGTTTGGTGGATTGTCATCTTGATTAGTGTGATATTGTATGCCATAGGTGTTTGTCTGGTATTCATAAGCGTCCCTCGGGAGATGAGGGTATTCTGCATCATCATGGTTTTCCTGCAGTGTCCGTACATTAATTTCTTCCATTGCCGGATCATTTGTCGTTGGGGTGAGAATGGCATATTGTTTCGGGGTGGTTGTGTTTGCAAATAATTTTACATTTGAGGGTTCTACATGTTGGCTGTCCTGTGGGGATCTTGTTTCACCTCTGATTCACGTAGCGAGGTAGGTTTGTATCCTGGTGTGAACAGTGGCCTTTCCTTGTACATAGATTGGAAGTGGTACTCTTTTCCACATCTGGTGCACATTTGCCCCATTGCTGGGCACGGCCCTCGGTGAGGACATGTAAATCCACATCTATAGTACAGTCTCTCCACTAAGTTTCTTGGATGGGGGTTTCCATATGACTGTCTCAGCGTTCTACCTTGACTTTGAGGGTTTGGTGTATGTGCTCCTTATGTTATTTTCTTCTGGAGTCGAATGACAAATTCGTTGATTGTCTCGTAAGGCATCTGGATTCGTTGTTTAAATGAGTATCTTTTATAGTCTCTGTTGGGAAGAATGATTAATTTATTGTTGAGGGGAGTGATGGCCATGGAATAAGTAGCCTTCTCCTTTTGCGGTATGGTTTTAAGAATGCTCTTTACTTCTTTTTCTGCAAGGTTGGTAAATATGTTGATGGGATTTTGTGAGTTGGTGTCACCAATTTCTTTGTTAATGTTCATGAACTCCTCCAGCCATTCCTCCCATATCGGTCCTCTGTCCGGCTGTGGCTGCAGAGGAAACGTTTGCGGTAGTCTCTGGAATGCAGTACTGGAGGATGTATTGGCCATGTTCATTGCTTGTCCTACTGGATTTTCAGCCTCTTGTGCATTGTCCACCATAGTGGTGTTGGCAGGTACGATGTTGGGTCTGGTATTGTCACCCCTTTTTGAGTGCTGTGGGAGTGCTGCTTCATGCTGTTTCTGTCCTCCTAATCCACAAGTCTACTGTTTTATTCCTTCTTTTTGTCGCTCTGTGCATATGCGAGTTCTTGGCATCTTGTTCTGGTGTGAGTGTGTTTAATATTTCTCCATTAAGTGCACCTTTTTTGGTGTCTTATCGGCACATGGTGCGTCTTTTTTTTAGTGTCTCTGCACTCATTTGGTGCCCGATGCCTTCAGATCTCTGATGTTTTACAAGCTTCCTATTTCTGGTGCGCACTCAGTGTTTTACAAGCACGTGGTGCTTCTGTGTTGTAGTGATGCCTTTGAGCATCTGATATTTTATGAGCTTTCTATTTTCTGATGTGCTCCCTTGGCATCTTATGAGCATGTGGTGCTTCTATGGTGTAGTGCCTTTGCGCTCAATTGGGTCTTGATGCCTTTGGGCAACTAGTTTCATGTAATCTTCCTATTTTCTGCTGCGCTCAGTTGGTGTCTCTTTTCTGACGTTAGTTAGTCTCACTGTATTTTTTTTTCCAAGCAGTTTTTTTTCCCCTGCTTTGGTGGGTTGGTAACATGGATGTGTGCATGCCGGTGCACTCTGGACGTTCTGCCAGGTGTATAAGTCAATGGAGGGTGTGGGATGTTGGTCGGTCGGTAATTTGACTATGTGCACACCGGTGCACTTTGGACGTGCTTCTCAGTGTGCGCGCCACTTATTTTGGCTGTTGCTGCTTGGTGTGTGGGTTGGGAGCCGTCCTCCTACCGGTGTCAGCGTGACGTCAATCTCCCCTTCACCTTTCGGGTGGTCTTTGGGCTGCCTTGCTGACACTCGGATGCTCGCAGCGGTCAGTGGGTGAGTGTAGCTGCTTTTCGGTCTCGTTTCCAACCATGGCTTGGAGTTTGTACCTCCGTTTTGGGTGTTCGTCAACCCTCAGGATGACTGCAGCAGTGTCTGCAGGTGTCTCTCTCCTGTTTGTGCATGGGTATTTTCGCCTCGCTGCCAGTTGTTTTATCTTCCTTTCTGCCCCAGACGGTAGTCGGCTCACATACTGTGTCCTGGGTCTTCCTTAATAACAGGGACCACTGGTTCTTAATAATAACACAGAGCCATATGTATTGGGAACCATCTTTATTCAATTCCAATCTCTCTCTATTCCATTCCGACTCACTCGCCCCTCCTCTTCCTCTCTCTCCTACTGCATACCCCCATCTTTCTCCCTTTAAGGTCGTCCTTCTGTTAAAGAGGTGCGGGCATGATGTCAATATCCAACATCATAATTTCCAGCCTACCAATACATTACTAAAGAAGTCACAAAGGAGAAAATGAAACAAAACAAGTTATTCAGCACCACCATAAACCATAAACATATTCAAAAAGTCTATAACCTGACAACCAACCTTGAATGAAGGTCTGTCCACATCTAGAAGAGAATGCTCTAAAAGTAGTAAACAATCTGTGAGCTTTTTATATCAAAGCTAAATGGTGACAAAAAAGAAAAGACACTACAGTCAACATAAGAACCAGATCTCATTTTAAAAAGGCAATAGCAGTAAATATGTGCGCATGTATAGTAACACGGTAAAAGATTCAAGTATTAAGTAAAGACTTGTCTGTTATTCCAACTGCACCTCAGCAAGAGTTTCAAATGATGGTGAGGCACAATTGTTTTTTACTACTACACCACAAACAGTGCACTGAATTGGCCAATGTTGAATGTTACTTCTACAAAGCACATTTACACCATCTGCTGTGTGTTCCCACTGTCCCCATTCTTACTTGCTCTTTCATCCTTTCTCTCCCTTTATAGGCTGTATGTCCTTCTTGGGATAGTGGCTTTTCTTGATTTGGCCTAGGACGGAATCGTTGTCAGTGTATTTTTCTTCCATAATTGATTTATCCTTAATTGTATTTGTCTCTTGCATTTGCAACACTTTAATGCATTTGGCTTCCAGCTGTAATGTTCTCACTATATCGATGGCCTGTTGGATCCTTGGCTTGCCACAATCTTTGCTGGATGTTGGTATGAGCTGTGTTCAGCATCAACTGATCCTTGAGGCATTCATCTATGATCCCTGTGAACTTACAGGATGCAATGAGGCCTCTAAGGGCCGCAATGTAGCTATGCAGAAACTCTGCTTTTCTCTGCTTCTGCATGAAAAAATATTATGTTTCAAGTACGAAGTTTGTCTTGTTACCAAAACTATTTTCTTATTTAGTCAATACAGATTCATATCTTTTGGTGGACCCCTCTGGACTTGGCTGTTCAAGCAGCGTGTGGAAAATTCTAAGCCCTTCAGCTCCTAGCGCATTCAATAAAGTGTCTTCTTTGAGGTCATTAGATTTTGCACCACCAGTGGCCCTCAAGTATACTTGAAAGGAGTCAATCCACTGTTCCCAAGCTACAGCTGGGTTGCAAGGGCTAGGAAAGGGCATGGGGCTTGGATATTTTGCATTGTGGAATAATGATGTGCCTTTGTTTTGGTGTAATCATGTTTGTCTTTATGCGTTTACAATACTTAATTCTCCTTGTGTCCTTCACTATAAGGGTCCACACTGTCCATTGCCACTTTTATTTGTTGACACCGTAATGCTTAGGAGTTTAGTTCAGGAGTTAGTCTGCAATACACTTGACACAAAACAATGGGCCGGTTCAGAATGTTTATCCTTGTCTTCCAGAAGCTCACTGCTAAAATCACAATTGGCAAGAGCAATATGTGCTCGAAGTTGCAGGGTCCTGCCTGTAACCTCTATGCCTGTAGCTTTTCACTCAGCCATTTATCAGGGTAATTCATAGAATTTCGCACAAAAGTGGCGCACGCGGCTGGCGCACAGTGTGCGTGTGCGAATGTCTGTGCCAGCCGCGTGCGCTAAAATCGATTTCCGCGCACAACGTATTCATGGATTTTAGCCTCCAAAACCAGCCGAGGTGCAGAATGGCGCAGCGACCCTGCAGCAGCGCCAGTTACGCTCCCAAGAACGCCCTCGCGCAAGGAAAAGCCATCAAAATTCCCAATTCAGCGCAAAGGGCTGCGCTAACCCTGGACAAGTTTACAGGGCTGCCAAACAGCAAATGCCAAGCGGGGAACATGCATTACTGGGGTGCGCGTGAAGTTTCACACGTGAAAGGGCCTGTGCGAGTGGGGTACGTGTATTTCTGGGGTTCGCGGGAAGTTTCACAGGCGATTTCAGCAGGGTACGTGTATTACGGGGTTCGCGGGAACTTTCACACGCGAAAGGGCCTGTGCGAGTGGGGTACGTGTATTACGGGGGTGTGCGGGAAGTTTCACACGCGATTGGTCTGGGTACATGTATTTCAGGGGTGCGCGGGAAGTTTCACATGCGATTGGCCTGGGTACGTGTATTTCAGGGGTGCGCGGGAAGTTTCACACGCGATTGGCCTGGGTACGTGTATTTCAGGGGTGCACAGGAAGTTTCACACGCGATTGGCCTGGGTACGTGTATTTCATGGGTGCGTGGGAAGTTTCACACGCGATTGGGCTGGGCACATGTATTTCAGGGGTGCGCGGGAAGTTTCACATGCGATTGGGCTTGGTACGTGTATTTCAGGGGTGCGCGGGAAGTTTCACACGCGATTGGCCTGGGTACGTGTATTTCGGGGATGCACGGGAAGTTTCACATGCGATTGGGCTTGGTAGTGTATTTCAGGGGTGCGCAGGAAGTTTCACACGCGATTGGCCTGGGTACGTGTATTTCAGGGGTGTGCGGGAAGTTTCACACGCGATTGGCCTGGGTACGTGTATTTCAGGGGTACGCGGGAAGTTTCACATGCGATTGGGCTGGGTACGTGTATTTCGGGGGTGCACGTGAAGTTTCACACGCGATTGGGCTGGGTACGTGTATTTCAGGGGTGCGTGGGAAGTTTCACACGCGATTGGCCTGGGTATGTGTATTTCAGGGGTGTGCGGGAAGTTTCACACGCGATTGGCCTGGGTACGTGTATTTCAGGGGTGCGCGGGAAGTTGCACACGCGATTGGCCTGGGTACGTGTATTTCAGGGGTGTGCGGGAAGTTTCACACGCGATTGGCCTGGGTACGTGTATTTCAGGGGTGCGCGGGAAGTTGCACACGCGATTGGCCTGGGTACGTGTATTTCAGGGGTGCGCGGGAAGTTTCACACACGACTGGCCTGGGTACGTGTATTTCAGGGGTGCGCGGGAAGTTTCACACGCGATTGGGCTGGGTATGTGTATTTCAGGGATGCGCGGGAAGTTTCACACGCGATTGGTCTGGGTACCTGTATTTCAGGGGTGCGCGGGAAGTTTCACACGCGATTGGCCTGGGTATATGTATTTCAGGGGTGCGCGGGAAGTTTCACACGCGTTTGGGCTGGGCACGTGTATTTCAGGGGTGCGCGGGAAGTTTCACACGTGATTGGCCTGGGTACGTGTATTTCAGGGGTGCGCGGGAAGTTTCACACGCGTTTGGGCTGGGTACGTGTATTTCAGGGGTGCGCGGGAAGTTTCACACGTGATTGGCCTGGGTACGTGTATTTCAGGGGTGCGCGGGAAGTTTCACACGCGATTGGCCTGGGTACGTGTATTTCAGGGGTGCGCGGGAAGTTTCACATGCGATTGGCCTGGGTACGTGTATTTCAGGGGTGCGCGGGAAGTTTCACATGCGATTGGCCTGGGTACGTGTATTTCAGGGGTGCGCGGGAAGTTTCACATGCGATTGGCCTGGGTACGTGTATTTCGGGGGTGCGCGGGAAATTTCACACGCGATTGGGCTTGGTACGTGTATTTCAGGGGTGCGCGGGAAGTTTCACATGCGATTGGCCTGGGTACGTGTATTTCAGGGGTGCGCAGGAAGTTTCACATGCGGTTGGCCTGGGTACGTGTATTTCAGGGGTGCGCGGGAAGTTTCACACGCGATTGGCCTGGGTACATGTATTTCAGGGGTGCGCGGGAAGTTTCACACGTGATTGGGCTGGGTACGTGTATTTCAGGGGTGCGCGGGAAGTTTCACACGCGATTGGCCTGGGTACGTGTATTTCAGGGGTGCGTGGGAAGTTTCACACGCGATTGGCCTGGGTACGTGTATTTCTGGGGTGCGCGGGAAGTTTTACACCCGATTGGGCCTGGGCGAGTGGGCTACCACTCACCGTCTGCCTTGCGTGTAGAAGAACACGTAGCCAACACCCACCCGCTGTGAAGTAATAGCGTGTGAACCCCAACGCCTGGAAAACACACGCACTGCACCCCACGAAAAGCACATACAGAGCAATGGAAATCCACGTGGGATCTTCAAGCCCTGCCAGGGCAACGCCCGTGCGCGATACGTCACAGACACGCTTATGCACTAAGGGCCTTTGGTCCAATGGAATTGCTTGCATGCGCTGATGCGCTCACACGTTAAGGGCCTTTCCTCGAATTACACGCTGACGTGTAATTTTTTCAAGTGCCAAATCACTCCGTATCAAGCTGGCCACGCGAAAACACACGGAAGACCACGCTCCTGCCCTGAAGGCCATTTTCCTACCCCCAAGAGCCCCGAGCACGCTCCCACCTGCTATCTGCTGCTGCCTGCCTGCCTGCTGCCCACGTGCCCTGCTATTTGCTGCCTGCACATCAGCCATCTGCAGGGGTGCAGTTGCTGTGACCACCCTTGCTGGAACTGAAGACTCCCGACTGGGATACCATCGCTCCACAGCCCAGCCCCAGGACCCAGTTGCCCACCCACGCCTGCCTCTGGGGTTGCCATGTCGGGCACACCACCATCTGAGACCACTGGCAACCCCCAGCCAGAGAGGCAGAGGGCCACTACCTTCACTGCCACTGAAGTTGGTGTCCTGGTGGAGCAAGTCCTGGGGCAGTATGATGCCCTCTTCAGAAGTTCGCGCGCCGACAAGGAAGGATGGACCAGGATCTGGACGGACATCATGACTGCCATCAACGCGGAGGGGGTGGCAGTCCGAAGATTCCAACATGTCAAGAAGCGCTGGGAGGACTTCAGGTCCAGGACCCTCAACAAGGCCCGGCGCCTCTTGAAAGGCAGCGGATGCTAAGGGGCGCTGGGGCCACCTGTCGGAACATCAAATGAGGGTCCTGGAATGCATATCCCCAGCGCTCCACGTCCAGGTCCTTGAGAGGCAGACCCGTCTGGAGTCGAGCGGTAAGTGTACATGCATACTGATTGTAAGCTGTGCGTGTGGTGGTGTGCCAGTAGTGTGCAGGTTGCACATGTGGTTTTGTAGGGCCATGTATGGATGTCTATGTACAGGGCCGTGAGGCTAACACATGCGAGTCCTCTCATGTGTGAGACACATGGATGGTGCATGTGTGTGTAAGCTTGCATACCAAATGCATATGTGTGAGCCCACATGCTTGAATGACTGTGTATGTAAATTGGCATGGTTGTAGTGTCCCACATGGATGTCGGTTCCAGCTGCATGTATCTGCACCATGTACATGTGCATGTGTGTGTATTTCACAAGGGTGCAACAGTGATGCAACATGGATGCTTTAGACACTGATATGTAGAAGACTGATTGCCAGATGTGACATGGATGCCGATCTCATCACTGCGACAGTTGGTGGAGGTGTACAGATGCATGTAAGTGTGGTGGCGTGTGTGCATGTCTAGTGCACTCCCTGTGTTTCATGTGATGTCTGGCTCACCTTTGGCTGCTCATGCTGTTGTATGTGTATGGATGGTGCTGGCTGTTGCCATATGGCTGTGGAATTGCTCAGGTGTGTGAGTTGACATGCCATGTGTGTTGGGGATTGTGATGCCATGTCTCAAGTTTGACACTGCCACTCATGTGCAACTGGCATGTGTGTATCAGTCCATTGTACAGTGTCTGATGCCTGTCTCCTATCTCTCCCTGTCTGCAGCGTCAACTGATGAAGAGGGCAGAGAGGGTGCTGTGGAGCACAGCGGCGGGGATCACACCACCAGCCGGAGACGCAAGGCCCGGCTCCCCTCCCAGGTTGTGATCTCGTCAGGGAGTGAGGAGTCCAGTGCCATGTCCCAGGCCGCAGCTGCCAAGGGTAGGTCCAAGAGGCGGAGGTCTGACTTAGACTCCTCGGCAGCAGAAGGGGCAGCTGAGACCCCACAGGGTCCGACGAAGGAAGATGGCACTGAGTCATCTAGGTTGATGGGGGGGTTTGGTGGAGGAGGAGGCCGCTCAAGGGACAGAGACGGGGTCTAGAGGTGGGGATTCCACTGGTGCCAGTGGTGCAGTGCAGGGGCAGGGACAGGAGGCAGCACAGCCCACCACGGAGGTGCCTGTGTGTAATCCTGTCCCCGATCCTGTGACTGCATCATCCTGCACCAGCAGGGATGCCCACGTCCAGACCCATTTTCAGGGAGGGTATCCGCTTATGACAACTGGCCTTCCTCTCCCTCGGACGTGGCTATCCGGGACCGGGTTGAGCCTGTCCTGGGTGGGGTGGCGTTGTGTCAACGGGACATGTGAGGTGACCTGCAGTTTTTTCATGGGGAGACTGCACGTCACTCGAATGGCTCATTGACCACGTCAGCCTACTGGGACAGGTCACCCAGGCCGGATTCCTCCGTTTGCTGAACCTTGCTTCGACCCCCTCCTCACCTGAACCCCCTATGCGCCAGTCATCCTCCATGCCATCTTCCCACCCATGTATCACCTGGGTACCCTGTGGAGCTGCCTCTGACCGTGTGGCCAGGCTGGTGGAGGACACAACTCTGCCACAGTCAGGAGTCGGACGTCCAGCAGGGGTGGCCACCTCAACAACTGCACCCCAGCCGGAGGAGGATGTGCAGGCAGCAGGAGCCAGGGCACGGGCACAGGCACAGCAGCAGCAGCAACAAGGTGGGAGCCATGATGGCTCGGGGCCATCAACATCGGAGGGGCAGGCATCGGCCGGAGGGCAGGAGGACCCAGGACGGGAAGTGTCTTCACTGTGGCAGCGGTTAGGCCATGCTATAGATGCGGAGCGGCAGCAGGCGGAAGAGGCACGATGGTCAGGGCAGAGAACTCCATGCAAAGGGCTCTGAGGCGGGCAGAGTGCCTTGAGGCAATTCGCAGGGACCTGGCGGTCCGGATGTCATCGTCCCTGCGAACCCTTGGGGCCTTAGAAGAGGACCGCCTCTGGGACATCGAGCAGGAGTTCGATGATGCCCTGGCCCGGGAAATCAGGAAGTGAGCCGTCGGACTAGCCCGCTGCCATTGTATATAGTTAATTAGTGTTATATTTCCTTTTGGTTTTCATTTCATTTGGGGCGCTTGGACAATGCCCCACCTTTTTGTATATAGTTGTTCATTAGGTAGGGTTCTTGTAGGTTTCCTTTCAATGGTTGGGCTCATGGACCCTGGATTTGTACTTTGTATATAGTTCTACACTGGATTTCACTTCATTTAAGTTTCTTTTTTACCATGGATCAATGGATCTGTCTTATTTTTACACTTTGGATTTGGTTGGATTGACAGACTCTTTGGACCAATTTGCTTTTGGATTGATTTGGATTCTGGTTTCACACATTTTTTTTTAATATTTTGGACATGCAGCTTTTTCTTCATTTTTTTCCATTATTGTGTGATTTTTTTGTATTCATTTGGTTCATTATTGAATACACATTTATTATATACTTTACTGATGTGGTCTTATCTCATTTGTTTTGTGCATGTCACAATGTTGATCTTTTCACAGTCATGTGTCACCATTGCGTGGGTCTGAGGGACATTGATTTATGGCCATGCTGGTTATGTATTTTCTATCATGACTTTGGGAATTCAATGTGGGGTGTTTGGACTGGGGTGGGATTTGGGTGGCCATGAAGGGCATGGGTCTGGAGTGTGATGACCTATCGGGGGGACATGTGTGGGGGCCTGCTGGCAGGTGTCCTGCACTGCTGGGGGGTGGAGGTGCAGGGGGCATGTGTGGGACATGAGTGAGGGCCTGCTGGCAGGTGCCCCTGACTGCTGGGGGATGGGGGTGCTGGGGGACATGAGTTGGACATGAGTGGGGGCCAGCTGGTAGGTGCCCTGTACTGCTGGGGGACATGTGTGGGGGCCTGCTGGCAGGTGCCCCTGACTGCTGGGGGGTGGGGGTGCAGGGGGACATGTGTGGGACATGAGTGGGGGCCTGCTGGCAGGTGCCCCTGACTGCTGGGGGGTGGGGGTGCTGGGGGACATGAGTGGGACATGAGTGGGGGCCTGCTGGCATGTGCCCTGCACTGCTGGGGGGTGGGGGTGCTGGGGGACATGTGTGGGGGCCTGCTGGCAGGAGCCCCTGACTGCTGGGGGTGGGGGTGCAGAAGGACATGTGTGGGACATGAGTGGGGGCCTGCTGGCAGGTGCCCCTGACTGCTGGGGGGTGGGGGTGCTGGGGGACATGAGTGGGACATGAGTGGGGGCCTGCTGGCCGGTGCCCCTGACTGCTGGGGGATGGGGGTGCAGGGGGACATGGGTGGGGGCCTGCTGGCAGGTGCCCCTGACTGCTGGGGGGTGGGGGTGCTGGGGGACATGTGTGGGGGCCTGCTGGCAGGTGCCCTGCACTGCTGGGGGTGGGGGTGCAGGGGGTCATGCTTGGTGATCAGTAGTGCAAAGTGACATGTGGCTTGGCTGGGGGGCATGCCCATGTTGGATGGGCTGCCTGCGGGACATGACCAGGGGTGCAGGGTAGTCCCCTGTGGTGTGTGCTGCCTGCAGGGGCCGTGGAGGGTTTAGAGGGAACACCTGGGAGGACCCACACTGCCAATTCACGTGTAGGACTCCCAGCACCCCTGAAATACACGTACCCTGCTGAAATCGCGTGTGAGACTTCCCCGAACCCCAGGAATACACGTACTCCACTCGCACAGGGCCTATCGCATGTGTAACTCCATGCGTACCCCAGAAATACACGTACCCCACTCGCACAGGCCCTTTCGCGTGTGAAACTTCCCGCACACCCCAGACATACAAGTACCCGGATCCAATCGCATATGAAACTCCACGCAAACCCCAGTTATACACGTACCCCACTCGCCCAAGGCCTATCACGTGTGAAACTTCCCGTGCAGCTCCGAAATACACGCACACGCTATTTTATCACACAGCGGGTGTCCGTGTTTGTCGCGTACCCCTTTGCACGTCATTTGTCCTAGAGGGACACAGTATGGGACATTCATCATAGCTGTATGTACGTGATTTTTGTTAGCGCACATTTTTTTCATGCGCAGGGACGCTACCGCCTTCCTTCGTGTGGCGGACATGTTTAGGCCTGTGCGCGTCTTTGCCCGTGCGCTGGTTTGCCCTATTCAATTCCATGAATACGTGTTGTAGGCGAGCGTGTGGGCATTCCGCGCACTTGCCTCCTGTACTTCCCCCGTGACGCCCACATGTTCACGAGTTGTTCCCCATTCCGCGTGTCACACCCCCTGTTCCTCCTACTTTTGTTGTGTGCGCCGCGCTATGTGCGATTTCGCTGTGCACTTAGCGCACGCTGTTTGGAGACGTGTGCGCCAGCGTGCGCCACGCAGAATTTTGGCGCACATCCTGGAATTTCCTAGCGCACGGACTTCCATGAATCACTGTGCACGGGTTTCGCTGCCATTTTCGCACTGGCACTTCAATTTGCACGCTTTCGGCTTGTTAGTCTGGACATCAGCCTCTCCAACACACAGTTGTACCTCTCTACTGCTCCCTCGCCGTAAGTAGCCAAGGATCGAAGGTGTCAAGGGGGGTGGGGTTCCCGCACACCCATCACAAATGTGACGGACTGGGTTGGTTCCAGTGAAGAGAGTTAGTAGATACATTGCACAGATATAAGTTACAGCAAAACGCCTTCGGAGATAAGGTACCAGCCAATATGACGCAGGCCACAATTTCAAGGATTATTAAGGAAAGATTGAGGGTCAAACTATAACCCAGATGACATAGTTTAAGAAAGGGCAATCTTCCATGGCAGGGGGCAAAAATGAATTTGTGCAACCCAGCCACGTGAGGTAGCAGCTCGAAGATCATGAAGAAGGCAAAAGGCAGCAAAGGCTGCCTTGAGGTAGTAGGGTAAGTGCAGTATGTAACAGGGATAGTTAAAGTGAGCTTCGCATAGGCACCCATAAAGTTAGGAGATACATGATTGCTCCCAGTTTGGAATATAGAATAAGTGGCTTTAAGTCACTAACCTAATATTTTCAACATCAGGAAGAACAGTAAAGTGGCTCTAAGTCACTAAAAAATTGTTTTCAGCAGCAGGAATAACAGCGAGCTGAAATGGGCGATGAAAAATAATGATATCCATTGTACAGATGATGCAGCTCCAACATTCAGGTACATGACATTTTGGTAGGTTTAAGAATTTGTTGGGATCTAGAAGTCACAAGTGGCATGTAAAATTAAAACCACAGCAAAAGTGGTCAACATAACATATTGCGAGAAGTTGGAGAGGCCATTGAAGACAATAGGTAAACGCCATTAAGGCATCAGTACTGCAACCCCTAAAAGCGAAGGTTGTTTCAAAGTGCCAAATGGGAGGCAACTTACGCCAGGGTAAAAAAGAATGGGGCACACAGCACGGCTACCATTTTAAACAAAATGGCTTACAATGAGGCCACAAAGTAACAGGTACTTTAAGGCAAGATTTTTGGGTTGGGCCAAACCGTAGCTTCCTAAAAGCAAGAAAAAGAGTAATACCTACACACTGGCAAGTACAATAACGTTCCAACAAGGACAGCATAGCCACAAGGATGCCTTAAAGCTATGGGTGTTGGGTTAGACTACTAGCAAAAAGCGTGAGGTCTGACTTAAGACAAGCAAAATCAGGGTGATAAGCCATTGTATCCTAGTGGGGCACCAGGAACATGAGGGTGTAGTAATTCGTGAAGGAAGGACAGCAGATTTGGTAGCACCAGGTCACAGGATGCCCCCACGCAAGCCCAACACTGGCAGGTATAAGCAAGGCCCAGTTGAGGCAAAGGCACACTACAGCACCAGGAACGCCCATGAAGGTGCAGGAAAACGCTGCATGGTAGGAAAGGGTGGGGGCAAACCCAAACCAACTCACTTCAGTGAGGGGGATAGCTCAGAGGCAACATGGTTGTCTGGTATGCAACGCGATGCGGCACAACACAGGTTCAAAACCCGATCCAGCTCTCAGAAACCAATTCCTGTTACGAAACGCGTTGTACTAGAACTATAAATGATAAAAAATAATAAGATCGGGATAACTATTATGCAAGGGTAAAAGTGAGTAAGAGACTCGACACATGCTACAACATTTCGTCTACATTATCTCGAGTTTAGCGGAATACGGTCCATCAAATGTCCACAGACACCGACAAATACTCGACGGAAGTGCCAAGAGAATGCTGGGAGCTACTGATTATGAAAGGAAGGCAGCATCAGCGCCAATGCTGGACGGCCGGGGCCAAGATGCAGCAGCAGTACGGACCCTGGAAATGGGGTTATTAGGATGGGGTCTTGCCAAGAATGCATTGGCGAACAGCACCCAGCGCACTATAGTAAGTGGCTGGAAACGGTACTGCTAAAATTACTAAAGGTCACATGTCCATCACAGGTAGAAACAATGAAAAGTTAAGGTGGTTCAGACCCAACCCGCAGCGCAGTCATAACATACACACTGAAAGGGTAGGGGAAAGATGGAGGGCACACAGAAGGACGAAAATCACCCTTTTGAATTTCGAGAAAGAGGAAATCTAATAGGTTTGCCAGATACAGGGTGTGCATACCTCTAGTAGACAGAAATGTTTAGTGCAGCAATTCCCATTGCATATTTCGGGGCTTGCAGGCTAAGCAAACTCAGCGCTTCGAGTACTAAAGCCAGCGATGATTGGGCACATGGGGTAGTCAGGTAAAAATAGACAATATGTCAATAGAAGTGCAAAACATCCAAGGCAGGTTACAAAAGAGAATTTCATATATATTGCATAAATTCATACAGCGCTATAAACATAGCAAGAAAAAAGTCAATAGTGGGGGTGGGAAATTGCTACACAAGTAGAGGAATTCACTTCAGCAGGCACTGCCATTTTCATGACAAAACCTTAGCTGTTCCTTGGAAAAAGGGACACATTTACCAGACATAGGAATGGACAATTTCTATTCGGAAAATGGTAAACAGTCTGGCCACAAGAAGAGTTAGATAAGTACATTTTGCAGGGAACCTGGACGGCCGATAACCCATGCATGTGTGGTGGCACGGGCCAA
Source organism: Ambystoma mexicanum (assembly GCF_040938575.1). NCBI lineage: Eukaryota > Metazoa > Chordata > Amphibia > Caudata > Ambystomatidae > Ambystoma > Ambystoma mexicanum. The sequence continues at coordinate 776,451,581 of NC_090937.1, forward strand.
GGGCACAAGCCTGGACCTTGTGCCCGAAAGTGGACAGTTGTTTTATTATTGTGGATTTTGTGATACTGTACAAAATACGTTTTCGACAATGATGTTATGTGCAATAAAGACCACAGCCTTTTATTGCCAACACTTACACTACGTGTCAATCATCATTGGGTTATCATATAATTGGGGAACGTCACTGCCTCTTGGCTCCACTGATTATGGCCAGTGCTGCAGAGGGGGGCACCCCCGCCGCTAGAAAAGCACAGGAAAATAATCTTAGGGGCAAGGGGACAGTTGGACAGAACGCATGCTACCATACGTAGCAAATACAAACAGGAAAGAACCCTCTTCCCCCCACCACTACAGTTTGGCATATGGCAACACAGGCAGGAAGAAGGCAAGCAGCACAACAATGGGGGACACCAAGGTGATAACGACCATCGGCGCCAGCTGACTGAGGAGGTAACAAAGCCTCCACAAACACTTGTTAGGGCCTCAGGCAAAACTAGGGGGATAAAAGAAGGCAACAGAGAGGGAGAATTCAGTTTTACCTGGTACTCCGTACGGAGCACCAGAGTTATTCTGCACACGCAGAAGGCTTCTCTTTTCCTAGATCCCACCCACCCGGATAATAAAAGGGAGAATAAAGGAAAAACAGGGCAACGGATGTAGCCCACAAAGTCGTGGGAATCCGTTGGTGGCACAGCCAGGGGCACAACCTCTGGGGCAATTTTTCAAATTTGTGCCCTTTTTAAATGCATAAATTGGGCGTTCCAAATTAAGATTATTTAATTGCAACAAGTGCCAATGTTTAGCAATGATCTTCTTGATTTTATTGTGATGTGTGTTAAAAGTCATGGCACAAACTATGCGCTCCTTGGTAATATTCTCCTTATTGGGCTTAGCCAACAGTATGTCCCGGTGTTGATTGTTAGCCCTTTTGTGTGATTGTCTTAGTAAGTGGGAGGGATAACCTCGCGACTGAAGCCTGTCTTGGATGATATCTGCCTGGGTCATGTAGTCCTCAACCCTGGAACATTTGCGTCTCGCTCTGAGAAATTGTCCATAGGGGATGCTTTCGCGCAGAGATTGAGAATGGAAGCTGTCGACCTAAGGATCGTGTTGTGGTCAGTTTCTTTGCGGTATAGATCCACAATGATCTGGCATCCCCATTCTTAATAAGGAGATCCAGAAAAGGTAGAGTTGCATTGCTGGCAGACATGGTGAATTTAGGGTTTGTGTTTAAAGTATTCAACCATGTAAGGAACATAAAATGGTCACTTTTGGTTTTGTCCCATACAATAATGATGTCATCAATATGACGTTTGTAAAGTCTGATGGCAGATCTAAAATGATTAGTGTCTGACAAGATGAACATTTTTTCATATTTCCACTTGTAGAGAGTGGTGTAGTTGGGGGCAAATGCAGCCCCCATCGCTGTGCCTTTTACCTGCAGATAATAAGTTGTCTTAAAGCGGAAGTAATTTTTCATCAACGCTATTTCAAATAGTTCAATTAAAAGTTTGCTCAGAATTTGGTGCACCCCAGGTCTAAGATCAAGAAATTCTCTCATGCCATTAAGAGATTCATGTTGGGGTATGTTGGAATAGAGTGATTTCACATTGAGTGTTAACAATATATCTGTATTAGCATCAAAGGTCAAACCCTCTAAATGAGTAATAGCATCTGTGGTATTGGACAAGTATGTATCTGTAGAAGCTGCCAAAGGTTTAAGAAATAAATCTAAAAATTGACCGATAGGTTCCAAAATGGAACTACAGAGGGACACAATGGGGCGGAAGGTTGTAAAGATTTTTGTGAATTTTGGACAGAATATATATGAGTGGAGTCCTGGTGCCCCTTGCCGTCAAAAATGGAAACTCCTTCTCATTTATAGCTCCCGCATCACAAGCATGTAATGCAACTGACATAATTTCATTCCTTGTGCTATCGGTCGGGTCACCTCTCAATTTACAATAAAATTTACAATAAATGTACAATAAATTTACAATAAAATTCGGGATTACTCAACTGTCACATTATCTCCTGATCATATTGATCTGAATCTAGTACTACAACGCCTCCCCTCTTATCGGCTTGTTGATGGATCTTGCTTCAGATGTTGCAGGCATATCCATTCTTGTTTAGTAAAGTTGTAACGAAAGCTCTGTTTAGTGCTATCAGAGACGTCATAAATAGAATTGAAGTCGCTTAGGACAACTTTTTCAAAGATGGCAGTTTCATCAGAAACCATTTGTAGGGTAGGCGTGAATGAGGATTTACATTTGAATGGAGTATGTAAACTATTAATCCCATTGTCTGAATCGTTATTGCCAAAAAAATCCCTCAAACGTATTTTTCGAAAGAGGCTGCATAACTCTATTTCAGCCTCCATTTTTGTTGGAAAACCCTTTCTCCAACACAAATATTTCCTGCTCACTCAGGCTTTTTTGGAGATGTTATAGACAGCAGAAGGTTTCTCTATCTTCGATATGCCCGTCTCTGAATTTCGAAGTAATTGGCTATTGGGGGTTCCCCTTGGCCTGGTGGAGGAAAAGGGAGATTAGGCAGGGGAATGGAATATTGGGCCCCTGAGGACCAAAATTGGGGGGCTGTACAAAATTCTGGTAGTGCCAACATGGTCTACCTCTTCTTCCCCTATTATTCCAATTGCGGCCTCTGTTGCTCCTTCAATTATTTGGGGAGTATGATCCACTACCATCTGACGATGCGTCCGAATATGTGACTCTTTCGTGAGGTGGATTTTGTCCATATTGCTGATTATGGGGATCACGCCAATGGCCGGGGCCTTGATAGTCTGCTTGAAGATAGGGGTAAGCCACTTCTTTAGAAAAAGCTTGAATATCTTTCCTTAATTTGTCCATTTTCTTGCTAGTGGTAGCTTTGACAAATTTATTGGTATACTTCTCAATGTGTTGAAGCTTTTCGTTAATGTTGATGATTGTGGTGTCGAGGGCAAATAATGTTTATGCTTTATCTATTTCTTCTCCCATTTTGGAGTTCTTTTTAAGGGCCGTATTTATGGTCAACAGTATCCAATCATGGCTGCATTTAGTCGCTAGACCTGAAAAAAGTGTCTTAGATTCATCATCATCCATAAAAAGGCCGGGTTCATTACGAACCAAAAGGCCCTGTGGGATTATATATTTTTGGGATATTCAGTCAACAGGTGACTGTGCATTTCAGTTCTGAATTTCTTCTTTTTTAATTTCAAAATGCTGTCACTAGTTACACTGGAACTGTCTCGAGAAATTAGGGAGCCATCAATGTTATCAAAAAAAGAAGGTACATTGATGGCTTCAGCTAGCTGTTCTTCATTGAAAGACACCCCGTCTGATGCTGCCATAATGAAAAGGAATTAGAATGAATATGAGGCCTGATGCACGCCAAAGTCAAGGTAATAGTATGTAAAGGCAAAGTCTCTAGAACGTAGAATCTATATATAACCCATGCAACTGAAAAGTTGCACTAAACAGAATTCAAAAGGATGGGTGTCCCCTCAACCGTGGACCAGGGGAACAAGTGAATTTGAAAAGCAAGGACAGAATATCAAATGGATAAATGCACAATTAATTAAAATGTAATCGACTCATGTCGGTGTAGGGAGGAGAGAAGGCTCGATCAGGTATTTAATTATATAATCATATTTTATTAGTATCAAAATTCCCAATAGAATAAAAATCATTCACACAATAACATCATAAAATGTATATAAACATAGAAAATACTAAAAGCAAACCTGTAGTACACTGCTAAACATAATTCATACCCTCTTCATATCTGAAACAGTGCACAATAATCAGTATAAAGGTGCTAACATAAAGTGCTTAGTGCCAGCAACAAGTATCTTGACCACAATTGCAAGATATCATCTTAAACGTAGTTTCGACGAAAAAATGAATCTAGTTCAATCTAGAGAACTGATAATCGATTTCCTCGGGGCACATAAAGGTGACATCCAATGTTAGACAAACCACATGAGAAAAGATTGCATACAAATGCAAGTAGACATATAGGTCCTGTGTTATCACATTAAATGTATTAATTGCTGACTTGATTGGAGACCTGAAAATCTGTAAGGATACCAAAAAAGAAAAAAAAAAGAAAAAACTATTAAAAAAGAGAACAACCTGACAGAGCCTAAAGGTCATCATTGGGTTATCATATAATTGGGGAATGGTCACTGCCTCTTGGCTTCACTGATTATACCTCTCCACTGCTCCCTCGCAGTGTGCCACTGTCGTCGTAGCCTCCACGGGAGTCCATCAGGCCAATGCTGCGCAGCTTCACCTCTACCCACTGGCTTTGCGGCTGCTATTTTATCCGGTCCCCTTCCTGTCCGTGTGACTCATCGCCAAAATACGTAGTGAATCAGGAAGTCAGACTGGTGGTAAATGTAGATGTATGTTTATTGTAAAGTACCCCACTGCATCATGCAACAGGCAATACTATTGTGGGGCGGCTCGTCCATGATAGGTGGAAGGGCGGGGACCTTCCATCTACCCTCCCACATTATGGAGGAGCTGTCACAAGAATTAAAGCAGCGCAGACCAGCGATCTCTCTCCCGTGAGGAATCCCGAGAATAAACGCATGCCCAGCAGTCCATCGCTGTCTGGGGCGGATATCTCTCCAAGCCACATATGGCCTGTTTGGAATGGTGGCTGGGACATTGCACTCCTGCACAGCTGCCTCAAATTGCACGCTCAGTGAAGCGTTGGGGCGTTGAAGTTTCAGAGCCCCTGACATGTGCAAACTGCATGTCTGGGGGGATCCCAAACGTCATTTCGAGTTTCCTGGTTCTTGCTGGCATGGATCCTGGAGGAAGTGCAGAAGAGGGACCGGGCTGAACTTCAGGAAAGGTATTCAAATGGTGTGTGTATTTGAGAGTAGGCTGTGTGAGAGTCGAGAGGGGGCCGGGGGCCGGGGTCTGTCTGTGAGCATGTGTGTGTTATGTGTGTGCACGTGTTTCTGTGGGCCTGATTTCGGCTGTCAGCAAGAGACATGCACGGAAGCGAGCAAACCTATCCTGCCTTCTGTTTGAATAGCTTAACCTCTGCTGCCTGCCTTCTTCCAGGCAGTGCTTTTTCGGGACATTTTTTAATTGTTTAATATTTATTTTAGGTAACTTGCCTATTTCTGTGCAGGCCAGTCTGCCTAGTGTCTTTCTCATATTGGCACAGGATTGCCCATAGCTGCACTTTCCTCAGTGATGTACTGGGAGCAGTGTTATAATGGAGTCTAAGAATTGAGGTCAGCCTGGGTCCTCTGAGATAATGGAGCTCAGAAAGCTAAAAGTCTACAAAAACATCCCAGATGCACTGAGACACGTGCATACATTTTCTGAGGAATAACATTAATGATCAAAGTGAATATAAGGCATGTATTTATGCCGAAGTTGTTTTTCTTCTTTTTTTTATTCTAAATGAGCAGTGCGCTTTCTTGAAATTTAGAGGCACACAACTGTAGCACTCTCAAGTTTCCTGTAGCCAAGTGTGACAAGGCCATCCAATCATACTTTTTATCTTTTACCTACATTCCGACCCTTGCAGTTTTTTTCATTCCAATTTGAAATTTAGCAGAACTTCAAGTTCCAGAATTCAAAGCAAATACAGGACTTGTGGAACCCCAAGTCAAGTGGAACCAAGAGGTTGTTGGGCTGTGTGCTCTACACTTTCTGGGATCGCCATCCCTAAGAATAAGCACTTGCGCAGTGGAAACGCAGTGAAAATCTCCTGACAACAACCTTCACATCTCTGTTTCACTGCTGACCCCGCCCCGTCCCTACCCAGCGAGCCTCCAATAGCCTATAGCCGTGCGCACCCACGCACCCCAAGTGGCTGTTTGGCTGTGTGCTCTACACCTTCCGGGATCGCCGTCCCTAAAAAGAAGCACTCGCGCCGTGGAAACGCGGCGAAAATCTCCTGACAACAACCTTCAGTAAATATAAAAATGTTTGTTCTACTTTCTCCAAGACACGTGGACTTTGTGTGTGGACCTTGCTGTCTCACCCATACATTTCCTGTTTTCACTGCAGCGTCTACGTTTGACTGCTGCCCCTGCCTCGCTCCCTACCCAGCAAGCCTACAATAACCTACAGCCTCGCGCACCTGCGCGTGCAGTACAAGTGGAACCAAGTGGCTATTTGGCTGTGTTTGGCTGTGTGCTATACACCTTCGGGGATCGCCGTCCCTAAGAAGAAGCACTCGTGCCGTGGAAACACGCCGGTAGTCTCCTGACAACAACCATCAGTAAATATTAACATTCTTCTACTCTCTCCAAGACACGTAGACTTTCTATGTGCACCTTGCTGTCTCACCCATACATTTCCACTTTTCACTGCAGCGTCTACCTTTCACTGCTGGCACGCCCCCTCCCTACCCAGCAACACTACAATAGCCTACAGCCTCGCGCACCCGTGCGCGCACCCCAAGTGGAAGCAAGTGGCTGTTTGGCTGGGCGATGTGTGAGGATGCAGGTCACAGTTTCGAGTTTGTAAATATCATTTTGTAGCGTGTCTTTCAAGTTTAAGGTGGGAGTTATTCAATTTAACCTTGGCATGATTCATGATTAATTTTCAGCATAAGTTACAATTTGGCCCACACTCGAGTCTCATAAAGTTTGCTACTTGTATTTACAAGTGTTACACGTAGCTCCGAGGGTCACGTGGTACGACCTCACTGTGCAATGGATAAGAGCTTAAGGAGTGGGAAACGTCTATAACCCTCCTGGTTCTCCCCATCCCGACTTCCCTATCCACCAAGGAAGTCAAAAAGAACATGTTACCAGCAAACGACACTCAGGTTTGCACAGATTCTTGTGTGGCTGATATTACAACTAACCCTACATCAGATACTGAAGCAATAAGTGATGTTATCTCCATATTAAATACACTTCACTCTGAAAAAGAGTTGTCTTTTGCTGAAAATAATAACCAACCTGCATCAGCGAGCCACCACTAACATGCTGTACTCGAAAACACTTTCTAACATACCGATCAATGACAACTCTTTACTTGGAATCTCAAGCGAAGAGAACTTTTTGCCCACAACGGACACGTCTTTAGTAGCACCCGCCGGTATGGCAGAATTGCATAAGCGGGTTCGACTATCAAACGGTCCCTCTACTCCAGTTGCTAGCTCTTTGAGATTCCGGGAACAGAGCACTTCCACATGACACCTACTTCACACCATGAAATACCTAGATTGAACCGGGGATTAGGTTTGACAGTCACCAAGGGTTGTACACAAGTAAACGTCGGTTAACCAACTTTAGATGCCGCACCCAACATCGCAGAGCCAGTATATATCCTCATTCTCCAGTACTATCACATGGTTTGAAACATCCAAACTTGATGGCAGAAGAAACACTCCATCCCAATTCTTCTTTTCCATTATACTCCATTGAGCAATCCCTTATCGATCTAAATGAGCAGGACCTACAAAATGTTCATGTCCTCACACAGATTCTTAACCTATTGGATAGAGGACATGAGCACACTCATTTAGCCATCAATGGATCTTCTCCCCAAATCACCCAATCAAAGTGCACTCAAACTAATGCATGTATAGAACCTCTGGATGTGCCCGTTAAATCTTTTGCTCAAGTAGTACAGAAACAAAAGCACTGGTCTTCCAATACTGGTGCCTCTTTCCAACCTGATTATATGGCAGTTGCAAAATTGCAACACAATAGGATTTTGGCCATAGAAAACATACTGCTTAATGCAAACATGGCCCCTTGGACCTACTCAATGGTGAACGTGAGGCAAATACAATAACCAGTTCTTGTGAAATGTTATTAGATACTCCAGACAGCCCGACAGCATTAACTGATATCATAGATTTTAATGCTGGGTCAGTAGATGAGGCAAGACTGTCCTCTGAGGAGTTCATTTCACATTCACAAGTGCAACAAAAAAATCAATTAATGTCACGTAAAGTGAAAAAACGTTACCTTAGAGCACACAAAAGGCATCTCTTAGCTAAATCGTTGAATTCAAAATTGACATGCTCAACACTTTCTCAACCTAAGTCAAAAAACATGGCACCCATAAAAATCAAAGGGCACAATTCAGTCATCAAAAAAATTGGTCATATTTCACAGGATGATGCTATTATAGACTTGAATCAACTGAATGCTGAAAGTCAATTGCATCTGGATTTAAATAATCGCGAGGTAAATATGCCTGCAAATGTGTCAGTACTTTCTACCCAGGTTTGTGTGGAGCCTGGAGAAGGGTCAGCAAAGGGTGAAAATATAAAAATGAAATGTGCTGATGTCACGTTTCAACAAAGTGTAGAGACAAGCACTTCTCTGACTCAAACATACATGTCGAAATGTTATAACCTAACCAAAAATAAAAAAAAGACTTCAGTGTTACCACAAACAAGCAAAGCTAGTAACAACATTCCGTTAACAATTAATACAACCCTAAGCAATAAAGATGATCTACTCAGAAGCTACTCTAAGTGGACGAAAGCCTCCCAACTTTCGACCTTCACCTGGTACAGAATTAGGATCTGGTGCAGGTCACACCTCTGGTCAAGATCACTCGCCAACACCCTCTATAGCGATAACGCCAAATCCGGAAAGCAGTTTTGTGGATAGTCCTATTGATGCCACCTGTGATTCTGGCGTTATCTTGACAACATTTCAGGAGGTGTCACCTGACATGAAACTTATGATGGGATGGGGAACCAATCCATCTAAGAATGGCAAAGCAGGTTTAAATCGCTATGCGCTCATGAAAATATCCCATCAAATTCCAGCGTTGAGCAATTTGATCTCAGATGACGTTGAATGGATCAAACTCCCAAGCTGTCATAATAATTGTATGCTTTGCAAACTTCAGACATACATCATAGCAAAGCTACTATGGGACCACCAACCAGATCTTGCCTTACTAGGCTTCTAGATATTTGCCTTTCGGACCATGGATGAGGCCACTACTTTTATTGAATTTTAACCGCCAGTGGCTGCTTCGCCAACTGAACTCAATTCATCTGAACATCAAATACACGTTCTGAACAATAAAATGAAGGAACAATTTGAATTGTTTTCTCATTCTAAATGGGCTTCCTTGGCTAGAACCACTCATTAAATCTATAGCCAATTCTAATCCACAGGTAGAAAAGTCATAAAATACTACACTATGCATCTGCTCATGGAATTGTTGCGGATTCAAGAATTTGTTTGCATGGCACAATTCTTTAGCTGCGGTGGAAAAAACATTAATCATTCTCCTACAAGAAACAATGTCGATGGTTTACATCTTCATATATGGTAATACTTCTTACTCGTAGCAAGCCAAAAGAGGAATTGTTGGGCGACCTTTTGGCAGTCTGGCAATCCTGCTCAAACTCACCTTGCAACAAATCTATGCCTCTTCAGAGTTACTAGTCATTGAGCTTGTAATCGAAGCCAAATGTATCCATACTATATTGGTCATATCTTTATACTGGAACCCAAGCTCAATGCTTCTAGATGCGATGATATTTAATCTAAATGCAGTACTGAGAGAGGCTTTTATTAGGAATCCGAAATATGAATTTATGATTGGAGCGGACTTCATTTCAACATTGCAGCCACATCACACCACAACTTTTGATAGCTGTTACAATCAAGACATTACCCTTTCCTATCAAAGAGGGTTGTTATGGATGCTTTTCTTTGACAAGTGGGATATTCAACTGGTGTTACCGAATCACCATAGGCCACAAGCCACATGGCATCGCAGTAACTCGAGTTGATGTATAGACTACATTGCACTTTCACGCGCATTAGCAGGGAAATCTAGCCACTGTACACTATATAATTCTAACACACGTGATCACCACATCTTAAAATGCAATATCGACATCTCGGCTCCATCCTATTCTGCGATCTCACTACTGGCTTTACCATTCATCGACAGACACATGTTGTCCATATGATGGAAGCCCTCCCTGTGCAGACATTTGACTTATCTCGTAAATCGTGATGTTTGGATTGTCGATAAGTCAAGCTCACTTAGTGGTGAGAATGTGGCTGCTGATGCATGGAATGTGCAGATGATACACAAACACCTTAGTAGGTTAGCTTTGCTTGAGAATACCAGGAACATATCTCCGTATCCGAATATATTCAGCCCAGCAATTAACACACTGAAGTGTTCCAAAAATGTGGCACTTAGACGATTACAAAGAAAAATAGGGACTAATCCTGAACATATAGGCTTAAAGAAATCAATCATTTCTAAGTATAAAACTGAGGTGAAAATCCTTAAATTTGAACAGCACTTGAAAAACAATCAAAATATGATCAATCTCTTATGTAACAAAAACAAGAGAAATCTGGGCCGCACTAAGGAACCCCATGGGTAAGCAACACACTGAGTTTCAGGCCTCTATATCTGGTAATACCTGGACTGAATATTGCAAAAGCAAATACCGCTTACCACAAAGATTCCCTAGATTTAATGTCCAAGCATTAGTAACATCTATGCTTCCAACATGCTTGTGGGAAGTGGAGGATGTGATATGGGCCCTTAAGAAGCTTAAATACTCAAAGGCAGCAGGTCCGGATGGCCTGCCGCCTTGTATCTTGAAAGACGATCCTCACTTCTGGGCTGCTGTATTGAAGCTTCGCTATGACTCCATCTTTCTCACAAGGGTGATTCCAGAGTCATGGTTGAAATCTATAATTATTCCGTTCATAAGAAAGGCTAGACAGAAATCCCTGCTAATTTTCGACCAATTGCATTGATTGATGTCACAGCAAAGGTCTTCGCTTGTTTAGTGCTAAATGATTTAAACCGTTTCAATTCTACCGATCAAACATTATCACATTTTCAAACTGGTTTTAGAAAATCTATGGGCACCCAGTTAAACGCAACTATTTTTTCTCACATTTTGGCATCTTCACATCAGTAAAAAAATGGTCCTATCTTCATGGCATTACTCGACCTATCATTGACCTATCATCTGCATTTGATAGTGTAATTAGAGGCCTTTTGTGGGAAAAAATACAAGGATTTCATATTCCTCCTCATATCATTGCAACGATTGCACTTCTACATGACCAAACTAATTACAGAGTTAGAATTGACCAGACTGGGTTACTTACAGAAAACATTCCAACTGAGATTGGTGTAAAGCAAGGGTGCAATCTTGCAGCCATACTGTTTAATCTTTATCTTGCTGATATAGATGCACTGTGGTCCAATTCTGACATGTTTCCGGTAAAGCTAGGAGCACTGCGACTTAATTGGCTCGCTTTTGCTGACAACGTTATTTTATTTGACCGCACACCATTTGGACTTCAAAAGAAACTTCACTATTTCGCCTCATTTTGTTTTCAACAAAATCTGGTCACTAATTCTGCTAAATCAAACATTTTGTTTTTTTTCCAATAAAAAAAGGTTGCAAGATTTTAATGGAGCCTAGAAAGCAAATCAATTCACCATACATTGGGATCGATATATCAAGGGTATAATTTGACCAACACTAATTCTATCACAAAGTGGCAGAATTCTATAACTATCAAAATTGTTCCGCTAATAGCTTAGATGAGGATTAGCCTTCATAAACTCTGTACATTCTCAATTTTGCCACTTATTGACTTATACCTATTAAAGGTAGAGGCAATAATTGTATATGGCCTTGATCTCTGCTTGTTACCAATAGGCGACAATGTCAATAAAATTCAAGGCACAATTTGGAAGACTGTGTTGGGTCTCCCCAAAAGTGTCCCCAATGTTATAATCGTTCATGAACTTGGATTGTTTTCATTGGCCTCTAAACTGCAATGGAGAAGGGTTAGCAACTTTGCAAAAATGACACAACCTCCCCCAAATTCGTTATATGAGGATTTAGCAGGGATGCTCGCTAATGAGACACCAGCATCTTTAGCAGTATACAACAACCAAATGCGGCTGTACTTGATATGATTGCGATGGCTCCTGAAGATCTCATAGCATGTTCTGGGACTGTAAAGAAAAAGGTACTTCAATTTGATTGGGTGAGCACATCCGATCGGATCACCTGTTACAAATCATATGTAGAATACGCCAAATTTAGGCATAAACAGAAGCCGTGCCTGGCATATCTCATGATGTTTACGTGTAGCCAAGCGAGGAGAATTTACATGAGGTTCAGATTAAATCTATTCCATACTAAAGAACGCACAAAATATTGGAAAAATAGTATTGACACAATGAATGATGGTTTTTGTAGATTTTGTGGAATCGGTTATGAATTGGAAACCCTGAAGCATATATTCTTATACTGTGGCTTCTTTGCAACTTACAGGGAGTCAATATTGAGACAACATGTAACTTGCAACTCACCCCCCTCTCTTGAAATATTCTCGGTATTATGTATGTGGGGCAGAAGCAACTCTATAATTCTAGCTCTAGTACGCCTTTTAAAGATTGTTGAAACAAAACTCATTATACTGAGATATAAGCATATTAGCAATTGAATGAATAGCATGTGTTTTCTTTCCAAACAAGACATTGGGCCTCATTACAAGTCTGAGGGTAGCTGTGCCCGAAAAAGCGGCAGGCTGCCGCCGCACCCGAAATACCATTCCGCCTCTGTGATTGCCGGAATCACTGGGGCATTACAACCCCGGTAACCCTGTAATTCTGGAGGCAGAATTCCATAAATCCCCATTCCCATGGGGATGGGGACAATGGAAACACTGGTTCCGTCTATGATGTAGCCAGTGTTTCCATTTCCGCCTGTAGGTGGGTGGCATTACTCCCGCCAGGTCAGACCTGGCGGGAGTGACACCTCCCGCCTGCAGAACTCAGAATCAGCCAGTCTGGAAACAATGGTGGCAGCGGATTTACCGCCACCGTTGTTTCCGGACCGGCAGGGTCTTAATGAGGCATTGTTTTTTTTTCTAATATTTTACTGCTTATATAAATGATGAATTGTTTTGAAAACACTTGAAAAATGTAACTACACCAAGAGATTTAACAATAATCATCCACAAGGAAATGCTGGAGTCATGTGAGAATCAATATATTTTCAAATGTTTGTAAAAATGTTACATTTTAAATCTACCTACCGAATGCATTGTTCTGAGTATTGCAGCAAAATATGTTGTTTTAATATCTTGCTGTATGTTTACGTAAGAATCTTGTAATTGCAAGATTTTATGAGATACTGTACAAATATTTTTGTAAAGGTGCTTGCACCAAAGACAATAAAAAAAAAATACAGGATTTGCTGGTCTTCTCACTCAGGGCCATAGGAAACCTGAGAGTTCTGACAACTGTTCAAAGTTATGGGCTTTTATTGAATACATAAATGCATTCTGTGAGCTGTAGTTTTATCTCTTAAACGCGCTGCATTTAAGAACCTGGTACGATTTGTGTAAAACCACACCATGAGGCCCACCTACATCCCACCGTAGATTTTAAACAAATAGCACTTTGCACGATGGGATTTATAGAATACACACATGAAGGCGACTGTGAATCTATAAGTCCTAGCATGCAAACTACGGCTGGCTAAAAAGACTGACCTGTAGAAAAGTGTCCTAAAAGTCAAGGGCCAATTTGGCAACACTGTGAGGCTCTTGCGATTGCAATTTGTGTACAGTGCTGATTAGCTTTAAACCAATCACCTCACACACCCTATCCAATTAGAACCTTGACCCAAACTCCGTAATGCATCCCACTTGTCACTCACTTCCACGATAAGTTATGTTATCTCTCCTTCACAGCATAGCTAGGAATAAAAGGTGTACACCTTATATTCCACCCGACTTTCAGCTCTCCCTGTTTCTACGAGTTACAGGGACACTCAGTAAGCATTTACAGAGAAGAGCTTAAAATACTGCACACCACCACGCTGCAAGAGCTCTTTTTTGGGGGACTTCACTCAGAAGCACCAAAAAGGCAGAATCTGGAAGAATTAACATTTTCATTGAATAATGCACACATTTATTCATCTAAAAAGTCTAGTGTGTCATTGAATCACACTCTGTAATCACCAATCTCCATCTGAGGAACTCTTGCAGCTCAGTCATTCCTGGCATCACTCCAGGAAGGCAGGGGTGCGGCCTATGCCAGGGCGCTAAAGTCTTCCTCTACAAGTGTCCACCCCACTTGCATGTCATCGAGGAAGAACAGCGTGCCTGTACCAGGAACAATGCTTGCTCCTATGGCACTTTTGGGCTAAAATCAGCCGCAAAGCCCTTTCTGCCTTTAAACTCTCTGAATCATGTCAGGACCTCAGGAGTGGGTAGGTAAACAGTGTGCACCGCAGCGCAGCAACAGACCTGCAGACGTTTCCTAGGTACTATCCCTTCACCCCCTACCTTTTCACCATACCCGAACATGCATTGAGGTACCCCATCATGGAGAACAGTGTGCTTCAGAGAATCTTTTTCCTGTTTGCTTTACTGTGCCAGCCAGAATATTTGCCACCATTCCTCTTATTGCGACATGTCTGTGATGAAGGGAACTGTATGGGTACAATCAGCATACACATGTTTTTTATACTGTCATACATTGAGGGAAAAGACATCTTGAAAATTGGCTGGGAAATACTCCTGTGCACCGCTGGTAACTTGGACCTCTAGTATTTTGTATGAGGCTACAAAGATGATTGCAAACTGTGTGGCTGTTATCCCAATTTCTCACAGAAGATGTGCTGTAAAATTGCCCATTTCTACCGAAATGTCTCGGGGCGATCCCCCCCCCCAAACCGTCCTTGGCTGATTCGGGCTCCCTCGCTACACATGGTCATTCTCTTGTATATTTGTGGGAAACATTTATTCCCCTCCAATCACTAAATTCACCAGTCACCACTGATCTTCATGTACCTGTTCGTTTTGAATTACAACAGTCTGCTGCGTGTTCTAGAAGCACGCCCCACAGGTGAAACCCGCTTCTAGAATACACAGCAAGTGCAGACCAAAGCTCTTTCCCAAATGTGAAGTTTTACCGTTTTAGCTTCAAATGTTAGGAACACAACTTAAAATGTTTCCTTTGTAAAAGCTGGCCATTTTTGGGGTTGTTTGTGCTTGCTACCGTTGTGGAGCCATTAAGGACAGTCCTCCTTAAACAGAAGACGACCTTAAAGAAGGGAACGCAAGGAGTGGGAACAGGGGTGAGGGAGGAAGAGGAGGGGCTACTAGAGCCCTGGAGGCACAAGCATGTAAAGGGAAATAAAGGACGTTCTACCTTCAGCTGGCTCCATTTGTGTTATTGGGACACAATGCCCATGGGAAGTTAGAACAGTTTTTAGCCTGCCCCATACTCTGGGGTCTGACAAGTGTCCACAACAGCTATTTTTAACCTTAAACAGTTGTTTCTACTGTAACATACTTGGAGGTTTCTACACATGCTCAGAATAGGCTTATTTTAGCACCTCCCCCATCTTTTTGACAGAGGCTGTCTCCATCCTAAGTCACTACTATCAAATGCTGGCATCCACAGCAAGAGAGGCTATGGAAATAGTGGGAGATAAGTTGGTTTTTAATACTTAAGTGACATTAATCCTGCTATTTTGAGTTTTTCGCTCCTGCATTGCCCGATTATTAGAAACTCTAACCAAGCAAGTTGGACCATGACTCGCTTTCTGAGATTCCATAATCACCCTTTGAGAGAAATTGAATAGCTTGCTCAATTGGCTGCCATTCCCAATAAACCTTTCACTTTAAGATGGTCTTCTAGGCAATTAGCTTGCATTGCAAACAGTGAGCACCTAAACAGGTGGAACAATAGATTATGTTTTTAAGGTTAGATGACAAAAAGAGCTGTTCAGAAAAATAAGACTTACTTCAATCCGCTTGATCACAGCAATCTGCTCTTCCACACGCTTAAGTAGGGCTCCAATTTTAATCTGTTGGCCCTTCACCTTCTGGCTGAGAAAAGTAAGGCGTTTGTGCAGCTCACCGTCGAGTTCCATGTATCTCTCATAGATGTCTGTAAGGAAACATACTTCATAAATGGCTTTTTGTAAATTACAGATAATCTCTACCCATCGCCATTGCTGCTGCATTTATTGGTCAGGTTCTCAACCTAGTGGAGGCCCAAGTACTTTTGATTTGGTGTGGGTTTGGCTATCTAAATAAGGCCATCCACTGTAGTCCACACTGCCTTTAGGCACTACATGGCACCTTGTTGATCCAGAGAAGGTAGGACCGCTTTCTGCACCTGGAGCTACGTTCAATGTATTTTAAGGCTCAAAATGTACTCTAAACAAAGTAGATGGACAACTGAAGGTAAATCCAGAGTTAACAACCACGATGGGTAAATCAATAGGGAAAGGAATGATAACTATAGTGTATGGCATGAAATTCAGCAAGAACTGCATTTTGCTTTTATGTTATGGGTTTTTTGTATTGTGCCAGTCACTACCATAATGATCTAACAGCACAGAGGCTTGTCTGAGAACTGGTGTATTGTGCACTGTGATGAAGACGGAGATTCGTCACTTCTGCCCGAGGGGGAGCCCCTTTCCATGAGGCCAGGGAGGTGAGGCACCTACCTGATAGTTCCCATGGGGTGGTACTCAGCAGGAGGATCTCATGGGAAGAACACCTCAGGAGAATGTGGTATAACATCCCTCACCCAACACCCTAACCCTTTACCTAGTATATGATATGATATGATATGATAGATATACCTAGTACTCCAATGTATCTTTGTAAGTCTGTGACAAAGCAGTAACCTGACCTCACAGTGGTGCTGGACCATGTGGTCTTTAATGGTCAAGCATACTGCAGAGAGAAGCTGCAGAGCCACCGCAGAGAGAAGAAGTTGCAGAAGCCAGGAGAGACCCAAGGAGAATGAAGGTGTGGAAACCAGGTCCCGCGAGGTGCCGTTCCGGCTGCATCCTGGCAAGACCCCTTGGCTTCACGGCAACGATCATCGAGTGCACCAAGCCATTCAAAGCACGGGCTGTGCACAGAGCAGATGCACCCTGGCACTCCTCCTGGCTAAGAGGCCCAGCAGGTTCTGGCACCTGCACTATAGCAGCTACCATGGATTAACTTTAATGAACAATTAGGGCAGTGAAGCAACTGTCCTCTGTGAATATATGAAGCTGCATTATGGTGATTAAACATATTACCAGCATTGTTGTGTAGTGTAATATGTGTTAAATGGCTTACCCCGAGGCAGACTGGAGCCCACGAGAGAAGTCCTGGAAGATATGGGAGTAAACAGGCTGTTCTGGTGAGGGTAGCAGAGTTTTGGGTTATCACACAAACATATAAGAATAAGAGATCTATAACTCAGGAGATGAGATGTTGTCTTTAGCTACAGAGAAGTAGGGAGAGCCATAAGGTGAGGTGGTTGCCCAATAAGGGGCATATATCAGGTCCCCAACCCTAAAGGCATGTATCAAGAAGAGAATACAAGTTCTCTTCCTTGTGGCAGTACTTGGCAGGAGAGTATACCAAGTCTGCAAAAACATAGAAGCATAGATGTAAGAGTCTGGGACCTGCACCCAAAACAGAAGGAAATTACAAGTCATCTGCCTCGTGGTAGTACTCGGCAGGATAGTGCAGCACGTTTGTCACAGTGGAGGGACCCGGGACTAGGATCCTACCAGTATATGAACACTATTGCTGAGAGGCCTAAAAGTGAAAGATAAGCCAGTGAAGGCAGTTATTCCCCCTGGTTGTATAGAACTCTGAATCCAAGATACCAGGAGAAGGGAGTCATTCACCTGGTAGCCAAAGTTAGAGCGCAAACAGATAGGCAGTGTGACTGCCAATGAGAAGTGTAAGTGTTTGAACTTTACCTATTTTGTGTTGGAGAAAGCTTTTGAACTGAGGAAGGGAGCTGTTCCCCTAAGAAGAAACCAAAATCGGATAGTAAACATTTATCGCCAGTCCAGAAGAAGGGAGTCATTCTTCTGGACCAAGAACATCTACTTTGTCTCTAGTTTAGGTTCAAGTGTAAGGGACAGAGGTAGGGTTTTATACACAGGACATTGGACTATTGATTTACATGGGCATTCTGACAGAATCTTTACGTTTTAGTTGAGACAGGGAAACCCCTCTTAGAGATAGGAAAGGTTAGGTTTTTTCTTTATTTTATTAAACAAATAAAAGTTTATAGTGATCATCATGCCACTTGTGTGTCAGTCTCCTCTTTCTGCACCCTTACAGCACCCAACAGACCTTTACATGTAGAGGAATGGAAAAGGAAATAGGAAATAGAGGGATAGCGTGGGGACAGATATTCACCATACATAAAAGATCTGTCAAGTGGAAAAGGAGGTGAAGAAAAAGAAGGGATGGTGTTCATGGTAGTTTTAATGCATGTGGTGTCAGTGCAGAAACGTTAAGGCATACTGCTGATCAGGAAAAGAGTTCTCTCGCAGTGCTCCAGGCAGTCTGTTTGCCAGGCACGTATAAGACATAATGCTGCCAAGGCCACTGTGGCATTTTTTCCAATTGAGAAACGGAACCTTTAAACTTCATACAACAAATATATCAGAGACAGTCCATGTAAAGACAATTGTCAAAATGAAGTCCGATATTTACAGTTATGCTAACCACAGAAGCATGTGAATTCTTGGGATTAAATGATAGCGCCTTACACAGAAGACAAAGTGCAGGTAAGTGAACTTCATGTCCTCTGTTAGTTGGAATTTTTGACTTTCAGTGAAAGTTGATTGAACGAGAGATGAGTTGTTTTTTGTAAATAGTGTTTGGGGTCAAAAATCCAAGTGATGTTTGTACAGTGTGACACTTTAATAGTCGAGAACATTGACCTGGGCTGGTTGGATATTCAGAAAAAAACATATTTGATAGCAATAAGTGTTCAGTGAGTGAGCAAGTGCATACATTTTTATATTTAAAAAAAAGCCTAATTGACTTTTGGCGTTGAGGCACATATCAACATTATAGAAAACATTGATGAGAGATGGGAGATAATAATTAGAAAGAACAGAGGACAGAAACAAGCGCAGTCGGACAGCTTAAAGGATAAGCAGAAATACCAACCCATCACTAAGTCTCGTGGTTGACATCGATTGACACACAAATGGCATGGCACCAGGCTGTGATTTACAGAAGCTTTTAAACGGCTATGAGAGGTTCCCTTACGCTTCTCCTATAGTTTTCTGATGGTATCTCTCCAGTTCGCTCTCAGTCTTGGGTTTAAAGCAGTGGTCTTCAAACTTTTTTGTCCTGCCCTCCCTGAGCAAAATGGGGCAAGCCGGGCCCCCCGAAAATGCCAAATGGACAGTAGGTCCAAATGGCTATAAACTATTGTGCGCCGTCAGAGCACCCTACCCCCAGTATAGTCCCTGGGATCCCCTACCTGCTCCCATCACAGTCTCTGGGCTCACTCATCCCACTCCTAGCCCAGTCCCTGGGTTCTGCCCACCCCCACACAGACGATGGGCTCTCCCCACTCTGTTCCCACCAAAGTCCCTGCACTCGCCCCACCCTACTTCCACCACTAACCCATGCCCCCCCATCCTGCTCACACCAGAGTGCCTGCGCTTCCCCACGCCGCTCCCAGCACAGTCCCAAGGACAGTGACGGCTGGTGATTTTTTTAAGTGGAGGGGCATAAATATTTCACCCACATATGACAAAGTGTAGTGAGCGAGCTTGAACCAATCAAAGTAGTTTCGGGGGGGGGGTTCTCTCGCCGGGGACTTTATTTAAATAATGGGTTAAAATGTTGCATTTTAGAGCATACTTTAAAACAAATTGGGTAAAAAACCAAATAGTTTGCAATTGGCACTGGGAGCTTAGGGGGCAGGCATGGCTTTTGTTACTGGATATCTATGATAGATGTCTAATAAAAAGATACCATCCTGTCCCCTGGTCCCCACAGTGCCTAACACACTCACACAATCAACATAATTATGTGTGTATGCGCCACACTGAGGGGCACAAGGGGCAGGTAGGGTATGTTTTACTGGACATCTATGATAGATGTCCAGTAAAAGGATGCCTTTCCTGTCCCCTGGGCCTTACAGCACGGAACACACGCACACACAATCAAAGTGATTAAGTGTGTATGGAATGTGCTGTGGGCGTAAAGGGAAAGCATGCTATTTTTTACGGGACATCTATGATAGATGTCCAGTAAAGAAATACCATCCCTGTCCTCTGGGCCTTTGTTGTACAACCCCTTTCACCCCCCTCACTTGCCAAAATCAGCTCCATGGACCAACGCAAACACAAACACACACACACAAAGGGAAACACTGTCTGTTCAGTGGTGGCAAACGTTGCCAAAACAAAAGAGGTTATGGCTGGAAGGTTTAGAATTCATCTTAACCTCTGGCTTTGCTCTGGGCAACCCTCCAGACCATCAATCTTAGCCTGCCAAGCCATTAGACCAGGCGGAAGACTATGTGCAAATCAGGCTTGGTCCCACCCCAAAACAGGCCGGATAGCCCGAATTGCTTGGTCACATCCCTTCTGCACGAGACCACAAGCATCCCCAGACATGTTTTGACCTCATTCATTACTGCCACCACACCCTCATTTTGTGTTCTCATTGAGATTAATCAACCTCCGTTATCATAGCACAAGATTATGGGTGACAAGGGAATATCAATAACACAAGAGATTAATCTACAATAGGTAACACATGACTGTTCCAAAGAACTCAATGTAACGCTCACCTGATTCCCATGGAGGCGCTGGTCTT
The DNA here is from genome assembly GCF_040938575.1 of Ambystoma mexicanum. Classification (NCBI taxonomy): domain Eukaryota; kingdom Metazoa; phylum Chordata; class Amphibia; order Caudata; family Ambystomatidae; genus Ambystoma; species Ambystoma mexicanum. The sequence goes on from NC_090937.1 coordinate 776,472,216, forward strand.
GGCAGGGTGGTAACTGTATCTTGAAAAGTGAAGTGCAGGACTCGATTGGCTTCCGGGGCTGGACCTCTTCGCACTGTGTGTCTAACTCGAAGAGTAAGATGTCTGCAGGTGAAAGAATATGGGGTTAATGACCTGGGATTGTCGGGTGTCTCTCTCTCTCCCCCTCTCACTTTTCCATGGAGCCCCAAGGTCAACGTGCTCACCTTAGATAGGTGAATGCTGGACTCTCCATCTGCGTCTGGTGCAGGGTGCCGTTACCAGTTCCTTCACTGGGTTGAAACGTAGGCCTCTTGACTTCAGAGGATTGCTAACCGTCGTTAACTGCACGAACGGTGAGTTTCCGGGCACCTTTAATGTTCTTAAAGTCTTTAGGTGCGTGGGCACGTTAGTATGGAATAGGGCTCTGTATAATGTTCTTTTCAAATGGTGCCTTTTGTCTTGCAGGGCTCTTGAGGCGGAAGATGGTGGTTTGAAGAGAGCCGGAGTCCGAGCCAGCGCATAGGAATGAAGCGCTTGGGAGTGCGTAAGTAAGTGCCTGTTGCCTGCTTTCGAAATGCACTCCAACTGTCTCTTTTCTTTTGCAGGTTTGAGTTTGGATCCTGAAGAGACTCTGGAAAACGCCGGAGTATTTGCAGGCGCCTAATTGTGGAGGGCGCGATGGCGCGTGAGTAAATAGCCTGCCTAATGTCTCTCCTTTTCTCTTTCAGGTGCAGGAATGCAGCGTTGAAGAAAACCGGAATTCGAGGGGTGCCGGTAAGTAAATTCCCCACAGGAATAATTATGCTTTTGTCTTCACAGGCTTTTATAATGGCGGAGTAGCAGTGCGAAGAGTTGGTAACTGCCGATGGATCAGGTGAGGAAAGCGCTGCGAGTGAAGGTTGCTGTGCTAACCTGTTGTTTCTTTGTCTTTGCAGGTACTTCTGAATGCTGGATACAAGAAAGGTAAGCTTTTGTTCTCACAGGTTCAGGATCGGAAGAAAGAAGGCTGGAACCGACACGGTGAGCGTTCTGCTGCAGATGCAGAATAACGCGAAGCACGTTGCATCAATCGGGTGTGGTTTAAATAGCCTTGGAGTGATGAGGCGTCTTCCTCCACTGCCTCGCCCAGGAAAGAAAAGAGTTCCTGTTCTAGAAGAGTTCCAGTGGTGTATCCAGGGAGTGGAGCCTGCCCCACCCAGGTAAGAAACTAGTCCCGGCTCGTAGAGGATTCCCATATGGCTGGTAAGTAAGCAGCATGGTCTGCTGCAGGTAAGTCCACCAAAGCATCTTTATACATGTTATGAGCCCGGCGCTTCCAGTGCCGGGACCAGTGATTTTGATGAGCCTGGTGCCACCGGCGCCAGGACAAGGTCCAAAAGGTCCCAATGGGGACCGGCTGGTGCCTAGGATGAAGGTTAGAGGCCTGCTTCCAAGGACGTTGGGCTGGTCCTAGCCCCTTGGAAGCAGTGATCATGACAGCACCCCCCCTCAAGGCCCCTCCCAAGCGCGTCTTCTCCGGGGGTTTTGGCTTGTCGGGGTGATTTAGATGGAATTTCTTGACCAGACGAGGTGCATGGACATGTTCTGAGGGTTCCCAAGACCTTTCCTGGGGGCCGTATCCTTTCCAATCAACCAGGTAGTATAACTTAGATTTGGAGATTTTGGAGTCTAGGATGTTCTTTACTTCGAACTCAAGTTCTCCATCCACTAGAACAGGTTCTGGGAGTTTGGTCAATCGGGTTTCTGGTTGTACTGGTTTTAGTAGGGAGACATGGAATACTGGATGTATTTTCATATGAGAAGGCAATTCCAATTTGACAGCCACCGGATTAATTATGGCAGAGATAAGATAGGGTCCTAGGTATCTCGGGATGAAAGTGCGGGGTCCTTTTAGAGGCAGGTGCTTAGTGGATAACCAGACCTGATCTCCCACAGAGTAGTGAGGGGCCTCTTTACGGTGTGGATCCGCTCCTTTTTTGTATAGTGCTTTAGCACTTTGCAGATGGGCAGTGGCTTCTTTAAAAGCATGAGTGATCACCGAATGCAAGTGATCCACAGCAGGTGTTTCGAGTTTTTGGGGAGGATCCAGGTTAGAGGTCCTAGGATGGGTTCCGTATAACAGGAAGAAGGGAGTCTTCCCGGTTCCAGAATGGATCGAATTGTTATAAGCATATTCATCGATCCAAAGGATATCCTTCCAAGGGTTTTCAGTTTGTTGGAGCATGCAACGTAAATATTGCTCCAGAGTTTGATTTGTCCTCTCGGTTTGTCCGTCAGTTTGGGGATGGTGACTAGTTGAAAGTCTCACATCAATCTGGGCTAAGCGACAGCAACTTCGCCAAAAGTGGGAGATGAATTGACTTCCTCTATCGGAGACCAAAACCGAGGGAAAACCGTGTAACCGAACAATGTTTTCTAGGAATTCTCGGGCTAACACTGAAGCTGAAGGTAGGCCCTTTAGGGGAATGAAGTGAGCCATCTTGGAGAATAGATCCACGACTACTAAAATGGTATTATACCCTGAGCACAGAGGTAAGTCAGTGATGAAATCCATGGACAGGGTATGCCATGGACAGGGAGGGATGTCAAGCGGGTGTAAGAAGCCGGCTGGTTTCTCCTTCTGGCTTTTATTCTGAGCACACACACCGCAGGAGATTACAAAGTCTCTAATGTCCTTCTTCCATGATGGCCGCCGGAAATGTCTTTTGACCTTTTCCATGGTTTTGGTAATGCCAGGGTGGCCCTCCATTAATGAGTCATGATAACAGGAGATTACCTGTTTTTGTATTTTCTCACAGGGCAAGTACAATCGTCCTCGGAAATATGGTAGGTCTTGATCCACTGAGAAGTCCTTCCCCTTGAGTTGCCCGTCCTGTAATTCTGCCGGAGTTAGGAGTGATTTGACCGTTGTCTCGATGTCTTCAAGGGATTGAGCGCTGACCAAACCCAAAACTCTTTGTTCAGGGATTATGGGTATTGGTTCAGGATTGGTCAAGTGTTCATCTATTCCCATCCGGGAGAGGGCATCTGCTTTTCCGTTTTTACTGCCTGGTCGATAAGTAATTATAAAGTCAAACTCAGCCAAAAACAGAGCCCAGCGGAGCTGCCTGGAAGACTGAGCTTTGGCCGTCTTCAGATATTGTAAGTTGCGGTGATCGGTCATTACTGTGACTGTGTGTCTGGCTCCCAAAAGGTAATGCCGCCAGGCCTTAAAGGCCGATCTGATAGCTAGAAGTTCCTTGTCTGTAATAGTATAGTTGATCTCGGGAGCCGAGAATTTGCGGGACCAAAAGGCTACAGGATGTAATTGGTGTGTAACTGGATCCCTTTGTGATAAAACTGCCCCCATAGCAAGACTAGAAGCATCAGTTTCAACGATGTAGGGGAGTTCTGGGCGGGGATGTTTCAGAACAGGTGCAGAGATGAATTTAGCTTTTAAGTCTTGGAAAGCTAGTTCCGCTTCTGTAGACCACTCACAACGTTTGTTTTTCTTTAACAGAGCGGTGATGGGCTGGACTATTCGAGAGAATTCGGGAATGAACCTGCGGTAAAAGTTAGCGAAGCCTAACATGCTTTGAACTCCTTTTACAGAGGTTGGTGAAGGCCACTTGATGATTGCATCGACCTTTTTTGAATCCATATGGACTCCGTTAGGCGACAGTATGAATCCCAGGAATTCAACTTCAGTTACGTTGAACACGCATTTTTCAAGCTTAGCAAAAAGGTTATGTTGACGCAATCTCTCGAGGACCTCTTTAGCGTGTTTCCGATGTTCCTCTTCAGATGGTGAATAGACGAGGATGTCGTCAATATAGACAACTACACACACATCTATGAGATCTCTGAGGACGTCATTCATAAAATACTGGAAGGCGGCCGGAGCGTTGCATAGTCCAAAGGGCATAACTTGATATTCAAACAGCCCATACTTGGTGCGGAAGGCCGTCTTCCATTCATCGCCCTCTTTTACTCGTACCAAATGGTAGGCTCCTCTGAGATCCAACTTTGTATATATACATGCGTTTTTGACTTGGTCCAGGAGTTCAGGGATCAAAGGCAACGGGTATGTGTTTTTAACTGTGATTTGGTTCAGGGCGCGGTAATCTATACAAGTTCTAAGGTCTCCTTCCTTTTTCGGAACGAAGAACAAAGCCGAAGAAGCTGGGGATCTTGAAGGACGGATAAACCCGTTAGCTAGGTATTGGTCCAGATATTGTCTGAGGTGGAGATTCTCTGGCTCGGTGAGGGCATAAATCCTACTGCAAGGAGGAGTAGATCCGGGTATCAGGTCTATTTGACAGTCGTAAGACCTATGAGGAGGCAGGGAGTTAGCTTGGTCCTTCTGAAAGACGTCTTGGAATTCCTGGTATTCAGGAGGTAGTTGGGGAACCTCAGAAGAGATTGCTGCCAGTGAAACGTCGGGCCGAGGATAACAAGTGGGGATACATTCAGGAAACTGAACCGTCTTTGCTCGCCAATCGATCTGAGGATTATGCTTCTCTAACCAAGGAATTCCTAGAATGATCTGGAACTGAGGGGCCTTGATCACATCGAACACGATTTTCTCCCGGTGTCCATCTTGGCTCACTAACGTCACTTCCTGGGTGGTGTGAGTTACTGGTCCGGAGGCTATCTCCGTGCCATCCACTGTAGTAATGACGTCTTTTACTGCCTTAGGACAAAGAGGTAGATTCATCCTTGATACCATTTCACGGTCCACATAATTGCCGATTGCTCCGCTGTCGATGTAAGCTTCAATTGCATGCAAACGATCCAGACGTTCAGGGCTAATGAGGACCATAGGCACCACGAAATGCGAGGTCACGGAACAGATTTTAACGCTCAGCAAGAGGACCTCTACACTTGTCGGGCTAGGTTGTTTCCCTGCTCAGAATTTGTGGTACAGGTAACTGCAGCTCCTACAGCCTTCTTAGCTGGTTTCACTGGACAGTCTCGAAGAAAGTGCCCCGAGTTTCCGCAATAGAGGCATAATTGCAGCTGTCTTCTCCTTTCTCGCTCTTTTTTGGGTTAATGGTCCTTTCATGCCCCCTATTTGCATGGGTTCCACGGTGTCAACTCCCCTAGTTAAGGTCTGCGGTTTGGAAAACACTCGGGTATCAAATTTGGAACGATCAGCCTTCCTGTTCTGTAATCTGTGGTCCAATTGAACAACTAGGTCAATATAGTCTGAGCAGTCTTGTGGAGGATTCACAACTTGATCTAACACGTCCTTGAGCTCTCCACGCAGGCCTCTGTAGAAAAGCGTAATTCTCTTATCCTCAGGCCATTGAGTTTCCACTATAAGTCTGTTGAATGATGCGATGTAAGTCAAAAGGTCTTGATTAACCTGTCGTAACGAAAGGAGTTCATTGTCCAAGGCCTGCCCTTGTGAATGTCTTGCGAACAGTTTCTCCATGCTGGACTGGAAAGCCTGGAAATTATGAAGAACCGGATCATCCTGAGTGACTAAAGGGATCGACCAATCTGCGGCACTGCCACTGAGATAAGAAAGCACGAAGGGCACCTTGGCCTGATCTGTTGGGAAGGCTGCTGGCCTACATAAGAAGTGTAAGCGGCACTGGTTAATAAACACTGCAAATCTCTTTGGGTCACCAGAAAAGCGTTCGGGCGGAGCCAAGGGCACATTACCGGGTAGATTGATTTGCACTGGGTTTGTGGAGGATGCTGAAGGATAGTTTCCTCCTGAAGCGGGCAGAGGTGTTTGTCCTGCCTGCGTTTGTAGCAATTGCCTAGCGAGGTCATCTGTTCGCTCCTTGGATATAATCAGCTCTCTTCTTAGAGCGTTCGTTTCCTGACGAGCTGCATGTACTTCCACTTTTAGTTCCCCAAGTAACTGGGCCAATTGATCGGTATCTGAGGTTTCCATTGCGCCTGGGTAGGAGTTTTGCGGTGGGCTTCGCATTCTGTAACGCTCACCTGATTCCCATGGAGGCGCTGGTCTTGGCAGGGTGGTAACTGTATCTTGAAAAGTGAAGTGCAGGACTCGATTGGCTTCCGGGGCTGGGCCTCTTCGCACTGTGTGTCTAACTCGAAGAGTAAGATGTCTGCAGGTGAAAGAATATGGGGCTAATGACCTGGGATTGTTGGGTGTCTCTCTCTCTCCCCCTCTCACTTTTCCGTGGAGCCCCAAGGTCAAAGTGCTCACCTTAGATAGGTGAATGCTGGACTCTCCATCTGCGTCTGGTGCAGGGTGCCGTTACCAGTTCCTTCACTGGGTTGAAACGTAGGCCTCTTGACTTCAGAGGATTGCTAACCGTCGTTAACTGCACGAACGGTGAGTTTCCGGGCACCTTTAATGTCCTTACAGTCTTTAGGTGCGTGGGCACGTTAGTATGGAATAGGGCTCTGTATAATGTTCTTTTCAAATGGTGCCTTTTGTCTTGCAGGGCTCTTGAGGCGGAAGATGGTGGTTTGAAGAGAGCCGGAGTTCGAGCCAGCGCATAGGAATGAAGCGCTTGGGAGTGCGTAAGTAAGTGCCTGTTGCCTGCTTTCGAAATGCACTCCAACTGTCTCTTTTCTTTTGCAGGTATGAGTTCGGATGCTGAAGAGACTCTGGAAAACGCCGGAGTATTTGCAGGCGCCTAATTGTGGAGGGCGCGATGGCGCGTGAGTAAATAGCCTGCCTAATGTCTCTCCTTTTCTCTTTCAGGTGCAGGAATGCCGTGTTGAAGAAAACCGGAATTCGAGGGGTGCCGGTAAGTAAATTCCCCACAGGAATAATTATGCTTTTGTCTTCACAGGCTTTTATAATGGTGGAGGAGCAGCGCGAAGAGTTGGTAACTGCCGATGGATCAGGTGAGGAAAGCGCTGCGAGTGAAGGTTGCTGTGCTAACCTGTTGTTTCTTTGTCTTTGCAGGTGCTTCTGAAGGCTGGATACAAGAAAGGTAAGCTTTTGTTCTCACAGGTTCAGGATCGGAAGAAAGAAGACTGGAACCGACACGGTGAGCGTTCTGCTGCAGATGCAGAATAACGCGAAGCACGTTGCATCAATCGGGTGTGGTTTAAATAGCCTTGGAGTGATGAGGCGTCTTCCTCCACTGCCTCGCCCAGGAAAGAAAAGAGTTCCTGTTCTAGAAGAGTTCCAGTTTTGTATCCAGGGAGTGGAGCCTGCCCCACCCAGGTAAGAAACTAGTCCCGGCTCGTAGAGGATTCCCATATGGCTGGTAAGTAAGCAGCATGGTCTGCTGCAGGTAAGTCCACCCAAGCATCTTTATACATGTTATGAGCCCGGCGCTTCCAGTGCCGGGACCAGTGATTTTGATGAACCTGGTGCCAACGGCGCCAGGACAAGGTCCAAAAGGTCCCAATGGGGACCGGCTGGTGCCTAGGATGAAGGTTAGAGGCCTGCTTCCAAGGACGTTGGGCTGGTCCTAGCCCCTTGGAAGCAGTGATCATGACACTCAATCACCCTTGCTGTTATATGGTTTACGAAGCCCACTTCAAACCATTTTGATGCATAATCCACCAATACAATTGCAAACCGACTCTTCTGTCATAGCATTCCCAAAGGGCCCATGAAGTATATTCTCCCACACTTGATTGGGAATTTCCACCTTCACTGCCGCCTCAGTTTGTGTTTTCAACAACTTCTCGGTCATTGTGCATGGTATACACACACCCACTTCCTCCACCATTGTGTCCATTACTGGACACCAGAACCTCACCCTTTCAATCTTCTTTTCATTAAACTCTTTCCCATATGAACAATGTGCTATAGTTTAATTAACTCTTTCCTGAATGTTCTGGGTGGTACCAGTGTTTCCCCTCTCCCTACTCCAAACTCTGAGCCGCTTACCTCTTCCTTTACTTTATGACATGGTCACTTTTATGCTTCATCACCCCCCCAGCCACTACTTATTTGTGACATCTCCCTTCACTTCACACAACCATACCGACCATTCAGTAATGTTAGATACAGTGGCCTCCGTCTGTGCAGTTCACTCCTCACTTACATCGCCTTGCTTCATCATTTCACTATCCAGCGATCTGGATAAATAGCCTATGTGATGGCATCATGAAGCAAGACACAGACAACAGATTCAAAGTTCAAACTGTGTTTTATTTAACTTAAATGACAGGATAGATGAAGGCCTAACTTGCCCCAAACTAAGGTAGGATTTCCCTACCTAAAGAAACTAAGGAAAGTCTGAGTCAAGAGTTCAACTTAAAAGTCTGTCTGTGTCCAAAACCTATGCTTGCCCTCACAACTAAAGCTAAACAATGTTTAGGGATCCTAGCATTAAAAATAAACAGTGTTCCAAACACAGTTCGGAGCTTCTTCCAGCTCCTGGCTTACTTTTCAGCTCTCCTTCTTTGAGTTCAAGAAAGTTCCACACTATCTCGGGGTTCCCTTCCACAAGTTCCAAACAGATCCACAAAACCTTGGGGGTCCCTTCCCCAACTCCACGACAGTTCCACAAAACCTCAGCGTTCCCTTCCCGAAGTTCAAGACAGTCTGCTGATACTTAATCACAACAGTTCCAGCTCAACTCTATCCGTCTTCAGGTTTCTTAATTACTTTCTCTTGCTTTCCTTCAGCAACTTTTTCAGCTTTCACAGTTAGGGTTCCCTGGTCTAGGTGCAGTTGTCAGACCACACAGACCACCCGCTACAGGTTGCACATCCAGGAACCCTAGGCTCTCCAGCCTACACAGGTTCTTCCTTATCTCTACCTGTGTGAAGGTTCACATTCACTTGGCATCTCCTTATTCGCCTTTTGGCTTTGCCACAATGTGTCACCTCTCATTTATCAGTCTTTGGTGTTGCCACATTGTATTTATGTGTATAGTTCATTTCACAGTGGTGTTGTATCCCCACTACTTTGCTTTCAGGTTCTTTGACACTTCTTTATACTTGCAGAGTTCTGTATTTCATATGGCTCTCGCTTTGTGTTCACAATAGGCAATAATAGTTTACTTATTCTTGTAATCAGATCATGGCTCTGCCAAATGCTTTAATTTGACTCAGTATTCAATATTTGTTATCTTTTACTTTGCGGCTTGCACATTATATTGTCTTTAATTTCCACTCAAACCGCAGCTTTGGGTTGGTTTCTCTGTGCCACTTTTGCTGTGTAACTCCAGCCCCAGCAGCTCTAATTTCTCTCCATGGATGCTGGAGGGAGTTTTGGCTTCTCTCTTCTGTGTCCGGAACTCCTGCTGCACACCTCCAACTATCGATGCTCCCCCTTGTGTCGTGTACGCGGTAGTCTGGCCCTGGACTCAAGAGTTCCCTCGGGTCATCTGCCAGCATCCTGGGTCTTCTGCAGGACCCACCACGGCTGCCTCTTTGCATTCAGGATTCTCTGCTGGTCTCCTCCCTTCTTATACACCTGCAACCACGTTACAGGTTGCAGGTGTCAGGTCCAAATTGGAATTTCCTGACCTTTCCAATACTCTTCAAGCCTCTTCCTCATCTCAGTAATAGAGTGGTGAAATTACTTACTAGTGTTCACTACTCTTAGTTGCCTCTTCCACATACCAGTACCATAGTGGGTTCAATGATTGATTGAAAATGTGGGGAATTGTGTTACAATGGCCCATAAAGGCGGTAGGAGGGTTGGTTTTCATAAGGGAAAGGCGGATACCATGTTTTAATTTTTATCCCTCCTCTCTTTTATCCTCTTTCCGTGGCTTCTGGATTTATAATATTTCCTGATGTTACCCTGGTCAGAGGGAAAGGGCTAACAATATCCTGTAAATACTTCTGTGATTACTGGTTCATTATGGAATGGGAAGGGGGAGTAATGCGTCTCCCTCAGGGATGCCCTCTCCCCAATCCCAAAGGACCCTCCACCCAGGTGATCCTCCCTTTCTTCTCCACCCACAGGGTCAGGATCCAAAAGCAATGGCCTTTCCCTGGCCACCTGAGAAGAAGACCCATGGGGAGTAGATGTGAGGACGCCCTCAGGTTTCTCACACTATCACAGGATTATACTTCCCTGGAATGCATTCCACTTTGAAATTGTACTCTTGCATTGCTGCCAGCATCTCCCTATACGTGGAGTTGCCAACCCAGAAACCCTTGTCATGAATAAGTGCAACAAGGGTTTATTATCACTTCAGATGGACTATGGTATTCCGCACAAAAATGTCCTGAAATGTTTTGAGGCCCAAATTCCTTCTCAATAGTAGAATATTTTATTTCACTTCCCTCTCAATGCTCCGGATGCAAAAGCTATTGGTACCTCCACATCTTCATGAATTTGACTTACCGCTCCCAACCCTTGAATGCAAGCATCAACTTTCACTATTGTCCTAGCTGCTGGGTCGAATCAGTACAATATGGGTATATTCGCCACTTCCTCTTTTAACTTCCTGAAAGCTTTATCCTGCTCCTGACTCTACTTGATTTCCTTCCTTTGTTTCAAAAAATTATGTAAAACTGTCACCTTCACCGCAAAGTTCACTATGAATTCAGCATAATATTCAACAAACCCTACAAATGATCTTAACTCATCCTTATTTCCAGGCTCTTTTATTTTTTTTCCGATTGCCTCCACTTTTTCTGGGGGAGTTTTAATACAATTTCTCGCTAGCACATGCCCAAGGTATGACACCGGCTCTACCTTAAACAGACACTTCTACTTTCTCACTGTAAGACAAACCTTCTCTAATATGCGTAGCACTTCATAAACCCTGTTGTCATGTTCCTCCTCAGTTTTCGCCCCCACCAGAATGTTATTGTGGAAGCACGTTACCCTTAGTGCATCCTTGAACAAATATCCCATTACTCTTTGAAAGACTGCTGATGCGGACGCTAATCCAGATGGAATTGTGTGATACTGATCTGCCCCCATCAGGGTGATAAATGTCATTAATGCACATGCTCCTGGATGTAATTCTACATGATAGTAAGCTGATGATAAATCTAGTGTACAGTACCACCCTGCCTCACCCAATGTCGTTAACAGCTCATTAACTTTGAGTAATGGATACCTACCTACCCACATATTATGATTATGGTCTCTGAGATCTAAACATAACCTTATGCACCCATCAGGATGTTGCATAATCACTATTGGGGAGAGCCATTGACTGCATTCATTTGATTCGATTATTCCCACCTGACATAACCCCTCCTGCACCTTTCAAACACTCCCAATGGTACTGATCTCACTTTGTGCACACACGGTACTGCACCTGACCTCAATTTTATTTGGTGGCAATATCCTTTCAACTTTCCTATTTTTTTCATGAGAACTTTATTAAAGCACACAATTTTCTCTCCAAATTCATCAGATGTGCTCTGATTTATTATCCTCACCTGATCATTCTTCCCTGGATGTAATTCCATTCCTAGTCTCCCTTGATGTCGCCAGCATAGTTAACAATCACCATTCTTTGCTAAATATATATTTCCTCTCACTACTTTATCACCATATGCTCTATAGTTTCTCTTATGAATCTGACTACATACATTCTTCCCCCTGCATACTGTGCAGACTGTGGTTCCGCCCTTCCCAAGACACCTTTTATTCCTTCTCTGATATCATTGTGTATGGCGATCTGGAATACGGAAACACCTACACCGTTTCTCCTGGCAATTTACCAACTATCTCTGACAGCATGTATTTTCTTGCCACATTTTCATCCACCATACTCGCTATGTTCAATACTTTGATACACCAATCATCCTTTTTTCACTTGCATATTTTATGCCTTTATCACCTCCCCAATTCTATTCCTTCTGGACAATCTTGCGAAATGGCCCATTTTTCTGCACTTGCAATATGTGTTACATCCTGCTATAAACGTTGGTCCTTGCGGCATTGCGGCAAAACTTGCCGTTCCGCATTTGTGAATCCCCCCAGCATGGTGGCGTATCTTTCATGCTATTCGTTGAGTGCCGGCATAGTTGTTTCACGTTCTTCTCCGGCGCTGCCTGCGGGTCATGTGACCAGATATAAGGGACCGATTGCTTTGCCTCCGCGCGTCGCTACTCTCTTAGTCCAGACACTTCAATTGAACCTTCCAGATATCAGGGAATCTTTGACTCCACCCGCCGAGACTCCTCGTAGTTTCCCTCCGGACCTCTGTCTAAATCTCATAGTTGTGCCCGGCTGTTGCTTTCGTTCTATGGTGTGTTCCTTCCTTCCTTTCAGCCTTCCGAGTTCCTTGACACACAGAGCGTAATTTATCTGCATTAGAAAATCCGAGGCCGATGTAGGTAGGTGCAGGGTTTCTGTGGGACTCTTCTGTTCCGTATTCAACCTCTCTCACCTGTCCTTTCTCATTTACAGAATACTTCCCGACAGAATTCGTACTTCAGAATCACAGTGTTCCCGCAAGATTCTGGGGCGTGGAATCCAGAAGATCCAGTGTCATCAGTGCCGCGCAGATTTTTTTTCCCATAGAGGGTTTCCCTGGGGGCGCAGTCCTCTCTTCTCCTGGTTGTTCTAGGGAGTGATTGGGCTTATAGGGAAGCTTTCGCAATCGTCAGTACCATTGCCTTCCCGGTTACTGCTGGATGTTCAGGTTAGTGCGTTCAATCTATATATCATAATGTTATGCTTATGAAAATCTCTTAACATTAACTGAGCTAACAGTTAACAGATAGCGACGCCCAAAAACTTCTCTCTCTTTGGTACATCCGGCAGGTAACCATGGAACAGCAAATGCAACAACTCATGGCTGCCATGCAGTCTATGTCTTTGGAACTGCAAAATGTCAAGCAAGACAATGCGCAGCTCCGTCAACAAATAGCTCGAGTAGTCCCTGAGAACACCCCGTCTTCTCTGCCTTCCTGCATATTTGATGGGGATCCTCATAAATCGAAAGAGTTTCTGGACAGTTGCATGGTACAATTTACGTTTAAAACAAGATATTTCTCTACTGATAAGGACAAGGTAGGGTTTTTGATTTCCCACCTTTCCGGCCCTGCATTAGCATGGGCAACCCCATTAGTTACCTTGGGAAATGCGATCCTGGATTCGTATCCAGCCTTTATAAACAGCCTTAAGTCCATGTTTAACAGACAAGAGATATCAGTGGCCTCCCAGGAGAGACTCCTCGATCTTAGGCAAGGTAACAAGGATCTCCTGGCTTACATTACCCTGTTTAAACAGTTGACCTCAGAAACTAATTGGACGGACGACACTCTTCTTACTTTATTATAAGAGGACTCACAGAAGAGTTAAAAGATGAAGGGCCTCATTACACGGACGGCGGTAAGGGTTTACCGGTACCGGTAAGGGCACCGGTACCGGTAAACCCTTACTGCCTTACTACGAGGTCCCTTTGCAGGTATGTACTTTAACGCCTGCTGTTTAGCAGGCGTGAAAAACCAACCCGCAAAGGGACCAGGGTGCTAATTACGGTACCGCAATTTGCGACACCGTAATTAGCGCTTTCCCCATTCCCATAGAGCCCTATGGGGCAAAAATGGGAATGGGGAAGGGCAATGGGGGAAGGGGGAATTACCGCCCCGCCAACCTTGGAATAGGGCGGTGATTCCCCTTTCCACCAAGGCGGTGCCGGTGTTTTACCGGCATGGACCAAGGTGGTAATAGCACCTTGGTCCTCCACCTACCGTGTAATGAGGCCCGAAGTGTCCAGAGTTCCCCGTCCAGCCAACCTAGCTGGCATGATCACCATCACCATGCAGATGGATTATCGTCTCCAAGAGAGATTAGCTGAAAGAAAGAAAGGAAAGGGTTTTCATTTGCGATCCGAATACTACCCAACCGCCAGCAAAACCCCACAAACAGAAGAGCCCATGCAGATTGGGATAGCTCGAGGTCCACTATCTTTAAATGAAAAGGAATGACGTAAGACTCTAGGTCTATTCATGTATTGCGGTTCCTCCAGCCATGTGTTACGAGATTGCCCAACTGTACCGCCCCGCAGACTAGGATCACAAGCTTCGGGAAACTCCAGATCCCAGTCGTAGGAGGAACCACGGATGGGAAAAATGAAGTAGGTTCCTCGACCCAGGTAGACGTATCACACGCGTCTCTATCACAGGATCTTACCATGGTGGTTGTGTCTCTAACTCTGATTTTCCAAGACCAAGTAATTCAGAGGTTTCCGGCTTTAGTGGATTGCAGAGCCGCTGGGAATTTCATTGACGATAAATGGGCAGAAAGCAAAGGAATTGCCCGGATCGCTAAGACATGCATAACGCCTGTTCAAGGGGTGGATGGGAGTCCTTTAAGCTCAGGTCCTATTCGGGAGCAAACTAAACCCTTAACATGCTTGATAGCTCCACATAAGGAAACCCCTACATTTGATTTGATTAAGGCAGCACATTTTCCCATCATACTAGGCTTGCCTTGGTTACGGCAACACAATCCGTTTATAAACTGGTCTGCTGGTACCCTATTCCTGGGATCTGAATACTGTGTGACTCACTGTCTCTCTCATGAATCTGTAGGACTTCATATTTCTCCACAACAGCCCAGTCACACTCCGATCCCAACGATTTCCCAGTTAGGAAACGTCCCTGTATGTTACCAGAAATATCTATCTGTATTTTCCACACCGCAGTTTCCTACGTTACCTCCGCATCGGAGAGATGACTGTCATATAGAGTTGATCCCAGATCTGCCTGTTCCATTTGGACAAATGTATGTGTTATCCCAGCGAGAAAAAGATGCTCTTCATACCAACTTGCAAAATGGCCTTATTACCGAAACCACCTCCTCAGCCGGGGCCTCTCTATTCTTTATTCCGAAAAAAGACACAGAGGAGCTCCAACCTTGTATCGACTATAGGGGCCTCAATAAGATCACGGTACCAGACAAATATCCAATGCCCCTAATTCCAGATATTTTCGAGGCAGTACAAGGGGCCACCATTTACTCAAAATTGGATCTCCGAGGGGCGTATCATCTCATCCGTATCGCTCCCGGAGATGAATGGAAGACAGCCTTCCGAACACCCTTTGGGCACTACGAGTATCAGGTAATGCCCTTTGGCCTCTCAAATGCCCCAGCCATATTTCAAAGATTTATGGACCATTTATTTGCAGATATCTTATTGCACTATGTGATCGTATATTTGGACGACATTTTGGTCTTTTCCGCAAACGAAACGGAACACATCCGTCATGTGATGGTAGTCCTAGATCGACTTCAAGCTAATCATTTGTATTGCAAGGTGGAAAAATGCGAATTCCACAAGACTCGGGTCAATTATCTGAGGTTCGTGCTATCGGCTCAGGGGGTGTCAATGGACCCAAGAAAGGTTTCAGCGGTATTGGAATGGCCATCTCCATCAAATATTAAAGAGATACAACGGTTCCTAGGCTTCACCAATTTTTATCGTAAATTCATCCCATGTTTTTCCGACATCATTCTTCCCATCACTAGATTGCTGAAAAAAGATGTACCCTTTTCCTGGCATTCAAAGGCGGAAGAGGCCTTTGATAAACTAAAAAGATTGTTTTCCTCTGCCCCACTATTGTCTACCCCTGACCAGTCCAAGCAGTTTATTCTAGAGACTGACGCATCTCACTACGCTTTAGGAGCAGTCCTCCTGCAGAGATCAAGTCAAGGTGTAGAGTTACCAGTTGCCTATTTATCCAAGAACTTTAATCCCTCTGAAGTCAACTACTCAGTACTGGAAAAAGAACTACTGGCTATCAAGAGATCATTTGAGGAGTGGAGACATCTGTAATTAGGGTCTCCATTCCCTGTGGAAGTCTGTACAGATCATCAAAACCTGAAAGTACTTCAACAGGCCCAAACTACCAATAGTCGTCAGGCACGTTGGGCACACTTCTTCCTTCCCTATCGTATTATATTTACCTTTCTACCGGGAAGCCAAAATCTTAGAGCAGATGCTCTATCCCAGAAGGACCATCCTACAGCTAGATTTAGCGCCGGAGAGCCTGTTTCCCAGGGCTCGATTCATATCAGTACTAACTGATTTTCTCCAGACAATTAAGCAGGACACGGCTCTACATCTACAGTCCTGTGAAGATCTCGAACGGAGCTACCAGTTAACAAGGAACCATGGAAATTTCTTTCATAAGGATCAAGTACTCGTACCTTCCACCACTCTTCGGAAGGAGGTACTATATATGTGCCATGATACTAAAGCGGCTGGTCATCGTGGATATCAGTCCACGTTAGAACTCATCAAACGTCATTTCTGGTGGCCTGATCTTCTCTCCGATGTGCGTGACTATGTCTCTGCGTGTGTTACCTGTCTGAAATCCAAATCACCTAGACAGCCTCCGTTGGGTTTACTTACCCGAATGCTTATCCCTGAAAGACCTTGGCAAATGATTTCTACAGATTTCATAGTAGATCTCCCCCAATCCTCTCATCACACTGTGATAATGGTTACGATAGACTATTTCACAAAGATGGCTCACTTCACCCCTTTGTCTAAACTCGCTAATACAGACCAGATGGCCAGAATCTTCATTTCAGATATCTTCTCTCGTCATGGGGTACCGGACACAATCGTGTCAGACCGGGGTCCCCAGTACATCTCCCTTTTTTGGCAGAAGTTTTGCACCTTTTTGGGAATCAGAAGGGCACTGAGCTCAGGGTATCATCCACAACTAATGGGCAAACAGAACGCTTGAATCAAACGTTGGAATGCTATTTACGTTGTTTCGTATCGGCTGCACAAGATGACTGGGTTGATCTCTTACCATTGGCGAGTTCGTCTATAATAACGCCAAGCATTCGGCGTTGAAGACCAGCCCTTTCTATTGCACTTATGGTTACCATCCAGCATACGTTCCGACCATTTCACCATCTCCTTCCTGTTGCCCCGGAGTGGACCGGCTTGTTACGGACATTCAACTGGTTCATCAAGTAGCTCGAAGGGCTCTTTGCCCTGCTCAGGATCGGGCCAAGGAGACTGCTGATCGCCTTCGAAGGCCAGCTCCAAAGGTGTCAGTTGGCGACAGTGTATGGCTGTCTTCTCGATTTCTTCCCCGCCATTTGGTTCCTTCTAAATTGTCTCCCCGGTTCTTTGGTCCCTTCAGTGTGGTGTCCCTGGTGGGCACTGCAGCAATCAGACTCTTACTGCCTCCTTCTTGGTCTCGGATACATCCTGTGTTTCATCTCTCCCAGATTAAGATGGGAGTACCTGATCGTTTTCAACGCTCCTCTGTTTCTCATCCACCCCCTGTGTCTACTGCTACGAGACCTAAATTTGAAGTGGCTGCTATTTGTGACTCCCGTTACCACAGGGGTCGTCTTCAGTTCCTGATCGATTGGAAGGGGTTTTCTCCAGCTGACAGGTCCTGCGAACCGGCTTCAGGGGTTCATGCCCCTCGTTTGGTTCTCAAGTTTTTCCGGCTGCATCCCGGAAAGCCGGGTAACCCGCCTTTGCGGATGGGGCATACTGTTACATCCTGCTATAAACGTTGGCCCTTGTGGCATCGCGGCAGAACTTGCCGTTCCGCATTTGTGAATCCCCCCAGCATGGTGGAGTATCTTTCATGCTATTCGTTGAGTGCCGGCATAGTTGTTTCACGTTCTTCTCCGAGGCTGCCTGCGGATCATGTGACCGGATATAAGGGACTGATTGCTTTGCCTCCACGCGTCGCTACTCTCTTAGTCCAGACGCTTCAAATAAACCTTCCAGATATCAGGGAATCTTTGACTCCACCCGCCGAGACTCCTCGTAGTTTCCCTTCGGACCTCTGTCCAAATCTCATAGTTGTGCCCGGCTGTTGCTTTTGTTCTATGGAGTGTTCCTTCCTTCCTTTCAGCCTTCCGTGTTCCTTGACACACGGAGCGTAATTTATCTGCATTAAAAATCTGAGGCCGATATAGGTAGGCGCAGGGTTTCTGTGGGACTCTTCTGTTCCGTATTCGACCTCTCTCACCTGTCCTTTCTCATTTACAGAATACTTCCTGACAGAATTCGTACTTCAGAATCACAGAGTTCCCGCAAGATTCTGGGGCGTGGAATCCAGACAAGATCCAGTGTCATCAGTGCCGCGCAGGTTTTGTTTTTCCCCATAGAGGGTTTCCATGGGGGCGCAGTCCTCTCTTCTCCTTGTTGTTCTATCCAGGTAGGGAGTGATTGGGCTTATAGGGAAGCTTTCGCAATCGTCAGTACCATTGCCTTCCCGGTTACTGCTGGATGTTCAGGTTAGTGCGTTCAATCTATATATCATAATTTTATGCTTATGAAAAGCTCTTAACATTAACTGAGCTAACAGTTAACAACATGTTACTCTCAGTGTGGGACACTCTTCTGCATTAACAGGATGTTTCTGAAACCCAGACCTTGTGCATTACCCTTTTTTCGTGCTGTCCTTTGATTGCACCTCCTCCTCTGTTCGAATAGAATGCTAAGGATGAGATCACACACAATTTACTAGCAACTACAGCGTTAAGCACTGGAAAGAATTGAAGATTATCCCTTATGACCATGACTGAGTTGGATACAGATTTGGTGTAGAGGTAAGTGTGTCGTTGTTGCTTGGAGAGCTGTAAATAATTCTGCATATAGGTACCAGACACAGCACAAGCCATCGTCCACCAGTACTCCGGTGACATTTTCCTCCATCACCTCTTGGCCCTCCACAGAATCCAGAATCAGATGCATTATAAGTTACAGAATCCGAGCATCCAATTTCAATGTTAGGCTGTCACTTGCCGTCCCACTGAAAACAAGATATTGCACATTTGTTTTACCTTATGATTCAGAGATCCACAGGCCTATAATTTTACTGAAGAGAATGGCAGCCCCTTATCACTTCTTTGGAGCAGACATTAAATGAGTGGAATAAGGCAATGTGTATGTTGTTGTCATTTAAATTATAAAACATTTCAGATCTCTTACTAAAGCATTCAGGGCTCTTACATTCATCCCCATGATCATGAAAACCGTTTGAACACTTTAACCAGAATATCAAGGTTGGCATATTGATTGCATGACTGCCAAACAGTTTGTTCCTCAAGGTACACACTTATCCTACCCTTCTAACTCCAAATTAGCAGATTCTCCCCTCCAAGAGCACCAACCTCTGCTAATTACCTCTGATTCTACCCGCCAAAGAAATATAGCCATCAGAAATGCAAACATCAACATCAAACAAAAACTGTACCACTGTGGATTTAAAATGTAATACTCTAACAATAATAGTAAAATAGTAGTTCATAGTTGGCCAGTCTAGGCTGCAGGCCATCTAAGCCAGCGAGAGAAGGATCCTGACTCTTTCCCACTTTATGGCCAATTCCAGTCGTTAGCGAGAGAAGGATCCTGACTCTTTCCCACTTTATGGCCAATTCCAGTTGTTGCTGTGATTATCCTGTTTTGTATTTAGGGGTGCATCACTACATAATTTAAGCTAGAAAGTTCACTAAATGTTTCCTCACACCATTCACCTCTTGGTGTTACCCGATGCTGGAATGCCTCTCTACTTAGGCTGGACTGGCTCCCAGCGCCTAGTTCCTTCCATGCATGATTGGGTCACTGCTGATGGCTGGTTGTTTTCCCTTTCTATTTTTATGTCACATCCCTTGTAAAGGTTGGTGGGCCTGCTCATTTAATATTTAAATTAGTCCATTTGGATAGATCATGCTGAACCTGATGTTTTTCTTCACGGTGGGGTTCATGAATCTCCTCATTTGAAGAGCTTGTAGATGAGGCCTACTATTCATGAAATGGCAAAGATGTTGGTCCCCTTCTGCCATTAACAATTTCTCCTTCAACAGATAAAAGTGCTTTTGGAATAGGGTATCTCTGCTCTATTTTGTTCTTGGTCAGGCCCACTCTGTGTGCTTGTTCAATCCAGAAGTGACACAAAGGAATTCTGGAGGATTCCCAGCAAGCCATTTTCCAGACTTCCTTCTTTCAAAAGTGCCAGGAGTATGTAATCTGTACCTGACCTGTTGTCAAGGACCTCACATTTGAACTGTTGATGCATAATTGTTTTGGAAGGTTTTGCAGTTCTTTGTGTGGTGTGGCGAGGTGGAATAAGGAGGCCCACAAAGTGGTATCATTTGGGCTATAGAGTTTTATTCAAATAAAGCAAAGAACATCCCTATCCCTATTTCTAGAATGGTCATCCCAACCTCAACACAGAATAACTCAGGTGCTCATCAGTATATAATCCAAAAATCAATATATCGTTCTCTGTCCAAACCAACTACTCTATCCCTACTTTTAATGAATGAACCAAGAAGGTTCAATTAACTTCTTATCAAAGCCACCAGGAGAATGGCTCCCTTCTTCTGGTGAAGAATCCAGTCTTAGGCTGATTTAACAGTAGTCTCCTGCAATAGGATCTGATTTACCAAATACTCTTAGGCCAGAGAATGACTCCCTTCTTCTGGTCTGCCTGGAAGAGTTTTGAAGACTGTTCCCGGATAGTTCTTTGTACAACTCTGTAAAAGTCTCTTTACTTCTTCCCAAGGATTTGCAAACAACAGAGTTAAGTCTTTATCAACTCTTCGTCTTAGTGCTGGCACTTTGTCTGGACTTTTTCTATCTTGACAATTGGGGAGACTGCTCCCTGACATTTTTTGTCCCTTTTGGTATCTTTCACATGTGTTTGGTTTCCAGTGTGATGAGGGAGTTCGCTACCAAGGCACTCTTGAGATTTCAGTTTTTTTGTGTCGCCACCATGACCGTGACGTGGGATATCACTGCTGAGGAATATTTGACTCTTGGTTCTCTAGGTATCATTACAGTGATGAAGGAGATCACTCCCAAAGAATACCTGACTCTTGGTTCTCTAGGTATCACCACTGTGACGAGGGAGAACACTCCTGAGAAATACTTCAGTCTTGGTACTATGGGTATCACTACTCTGCCGAGGAATACTTGACTCTTTGGGCTCCTTGGACACAACC
Source organism: Ambystoma mexicanum (assembly GCF_040938575.1). Classification (NCBI taxonomy): domain Eukaryota; kingdom Metazoa; phylum Chordata; class Amphibia; order Caudata; family Ambystomatidae; genus Ambystoma; species Ambystoma mexicanum. The sequence goes on from NC_090937.1 coordinate 776,492,989, forward strand.
TGGCTTTTCTGCAACTTTTCTGCAACTCCCAGTAGCTGTATCTTCACTGTGGAGCGCTACCGGTTCTTCCTGGGGTCTGTGATGAATCCTGCAGAGTCATCACTAAATTCCAGCCTAAAGTCTCCTCCTATGTAGTCAGGGAAATGCAGACGCTGCCTGATCCTAATCCTGGGGTGGTATATGGGGGGATCAGATGGGAGGAGCAGGCTGTCAAGGGAATGTGGTGACTCCAACAGTAGAGATGCAGTCTTCATCTTCATCTGAGGATGAGGGTTTTTTAATGGCTGAGTATTTAATCGAATGTTGCCACAGTAGGGCCTACCTTCCCAGGCTTACCCAAGGTGGCAAGTATGAGATCCCTTTTTGTAATCATGAAACGACTATATGGGACTGGGAGTTAATGCTACTACTACTTTTAGTAGTTTTGATTCTACATTATGCTTGGATTACAAATCCTAAAGAAAACGATTAGTCCCCTTAAAATCTTCATTTAAAAATACATATTATAAATCAATCAAACAGAGTGAATTAGAACAAGTAAAAAAAGCTAAGAACATTATGGACTCCAAGTCTTAGTACTGAGATAAAGAAGAGAGGTCCAGGGTTAGAAAGCTCTAAGGCCCGTTCTAATTGGTATAATCACCCATACTTGAGTGGGATCTTTAAACATTTACAGGCTGTTCAAGTGCGGGCCATTAGGAGAAAGAAGAAGCAGCAGGAGAAAGCAGAAGATGGCTTTGCCTCTTTGCTGGTAGCGGGACACTGTGCAGAGAATGTGGTGGAGGTCATGGTGCCTATGAAATGCAGAGGTTACACAGCGGGAAGCAGTATTGAGGCCAGCTGGTGTGAATGAGAGAGAATCCTGCAGCGCCCACTGTGTGGTTTTCACTGGAATGCGTGGGGAGCAGCAGGTGCTCCTTATGACAGCCAATGCGAGCAGCAGAAGTCAGACTGGAGCTGTCAAACACCAGGAACGACTCGACGAGTGAAGAAGCAGAAGCATCGAGATCGAAGGAGATGCCCGAATAGACCTGTGATTTGGCCTGACCTGGATGACCCTGTGGCGCTCTGAAGTAGACCGCTGTGCAAGATAGCACATTTTGAATGCCAAACTTTTAATTTAAAGCAGACTGAATGTAATATTCCAAAAGTGGCAGGGGAGCAGAAGATTACTGTTACCCACATTACCCAAGCCAAAAGGGGTCAGTAATCAACCAAAGAGACCCAATAAGAGACTATTGTAACCCACATTGCCCAAGCCAAGGAGGGACGATAATAAAACAAAGGGGATACAATTTTCCCAAAGAGGGGTATCCAAACAGGGTACATTATCACCTGCATTGGCAAAGAACATCAAAGCAATTTGAATGTAGCAGTCTTAGAACCTGACACCCCGTGGGAGGAGGTTGTAAACCACATTGCAAACAGCCAATAGGTTGTGTAGAAGGAATTCAGAGACTGCAGCAGAAAAGCTCTCCTTGTAGAAAGGATCAAGGGGGAGCGAACTGTAACCTGCAAAGCATATGGCAAACAGATGAATGTGAGAATCATTGTTCTGTTGTACAGCATGTTTATGAAAGAAGTTGTAAGCCAATTGTGTTACAAGTCAAAAGACTTATCACAGAAGCTGTTGATTCAACTTTCCCCATTGGGGAGTTATGTGTGGAAAGTTGGGAACAAGCCTCACCACAGAGTACGGGTTGTAGTGGTAGGAGTTTTATCCTGGCAGGCGAGTACACCAGGAAAGTAACAACTAGTGGTTAGTCCTGGAAGGCGAGTAGAACAGGAAGAAGATGATTTGTAGTACTGTGTCTGCGGTAGAAGGTTATGAAGATTTTGGTAGAAAAGAGGTGGCAATACCGCTACTGTGTTTTGAAGAACTGTTGTATAACCATCCTGACTAAAGAAGAACTTGTACAATGAACCATCCTAATTAAGGTGTTGCTTATGAAGAATTAATGTAATATGATCACAAGCGATTGGTCTTCCGAGAAAAGAACATTTTACATTGGCTTTTCAACTCGATGTATGAAGAAAGAAACTTTTTTTGTTTGCTGAGCAGAAGGCTGTGAAAGCTTTAACAATTGTTCTAAGAGTGAAAAACTTATTTGTAACTAAGAAAATCACCTTGGCAAGTAAAGGACACATTGGATGCAAAGAACTGTGTACTCTACTTGGAGTAGAACTTGACTAGTGAAAAGAACTTTCCTACAATTGCACTTTGGTTTGAAACATCCTGAATTGATCAAGGGGAAGGTGATCCAACCTTGGTCACAATGATTCTTGTTTTCTTTATGTTTGAATATATACGTTAATTTTGCAAAGTTGAAACCACCAAATAATTCCTGTAGGATTTTGTTGTATGTATTATTGTGAGAGACAGACGCTTTTCAACATTAGATAATTTTCCTTTAGCCTTAGTTTGCTAGGTAGGGAAAGCCTAGTTAATTTAGGGTAAGATAGGCGAGTTTCTCACCCTTTTTGTATTTAATAATTGGCAACTTGTGAGAATACTTCACCTATGTGTCTATCTCCATGTCTGACTCCTCACAGGTCTCAGGTCGCTGTTGGTTTATTTATTTATTTATTTATTTATTGTGCATTTGTTAGGCGCGTATACAACAAATAAATTGTGTTTACTTGTATTTACTGCACGTGTTCAGTGCATATTCCTATCCTCGTCCCTGGAGCCATTGCATTAGCAGTTTTGGCATGTTTTAGGGACCACGCGATCCACCTCGGAGAGGCCATGCCACCGCCGGACCCCACCTGGCTTTCCCGTAACTCATTTGGTTGCATCGATATAGGGAGAGCCAAAAAGAATGAAACCCTACTTGCACGGTTTGCGCTGATAAAAGTATAGCAAATTAGAGACCTGTTGTGTGACTTGTTTCTCTCATCTCTTCCTTTAGGTCCTGTAGCTTGATAATTTATAAGGCTCGTGCCAACAAACTGGTACCAATAAACTGGTAAATAGTCATTGCCCTATTATTAGAGGGAAATGTTCATTTCACGAGGACAGGCATATATCATCTAGAGACGCAGTAAAAATTCACAATTTTAAGTCCATTCACTAGTATTTTGTTTGTTATTGTGCAACAGTTAAAGTGAGCCTTAGTCAGCATATCAAAATGAAAGCAAAGAAAGTTACATTTTAATAAATTCCCAAACATCATCATGACCCATTAGAGTTATTTTAAAACACAATTAATAAAACATAGAGTAGCTTAAATTAAAGAAATTTGACTCTATGCTGATATTCACCTTGGGAGATCTATATGGTGATATCTTTCCAAATTTGATGCAAATACAGTGCAATATTTGCACCGTTGATCGTGTAGGTGCGTACATTCAACTCATTCATGGAAGAAAGACTTTGCTGCAATCATCAAAATAATCTACAAAAACACTCTTTGTGTGGAATTGCAAGTCGTTAAACCCATGCTTTCTGCATAGGAAACAAGTTTGATCAAAATAATTGAAAACCTATTTCGCCAATACACATTCAGAAATCTAGTAAGGTACAAGTGTAGGATCCCTACTCTTTTAACTTCAATAGCCATAATAGTATATAACTTATATGTTGATGCAGGCGACGGACAAAGCGGCATTTTGGATAACATTTCTCTTTATTCAAACAACCTATCTATCCCTTTTGGTCTTTGCCCTATCCTGGAGAAAATAAAGAAGTCTAAAGGGTGCTCATCAGAATTTCCTACAACATAATCTTCATCCGCCATCTAGAAAACCTAATCTATCCTGATTCCGGTCCCTGCCACTAAAACAGAACAGAAGCTAACCTAAACAAAGTTAGGGCCTCTTGCCCAATGGTTGAGTGGTGGTTGGTTTCTGACCAAGTATTATATCACTTTCTCAAGAAGGGGATCCCTGACACTGTTGCTCAGTTCAAGTAACCAGGCACCAGAATGTGTCTTTCACCTCTCCCGCCTTGGATTGTGAATTCGCTTTAAGTTAGTGTCTCTATGTCTTTGGGTTCACCAGACACTTTGTGCCAGTCCCAGGCATCTGATACCCTTAGGATTGCTCAGATTTGTAAATCATGTTCTGGTTAGTCCCCTGGGCCCACTTTCTAATGATTAAGGTAATCTGATCTCCACTTCTGCCTGTTGGTTACTCCTTTGTAGGGTCTCAGTTTCCACAAAGCATCCTGGGTGTTGTCTCTCTTTGACCCTCCCCGGGTTTGAATTGCTCTTACCCCAGCATTGGGCCGGTTAACTTTCACCCCTTCTTGGGGTTGCTTGGTTCTCATCCTGCTTTGTTTTTTTTTTGGTTCTCAACCCACCATGGGGTCGTTTGATTCTCGCCCGCCTTGAAGCTGTTTGGTTCTCACCCTGTCTTTGATTTGTTTGATTCTCACCACAAGCTAGGGTCGTCTGGTTCTCACCCCGCCTTGGTGTCATTTGATTCTCACGCCATCTTGAGGTCTGTCTTGACCTTGCTGCCCACCTGCTGACTCCTGTTCAGGTGGTGCTCTCCTGGTCAGGCCTGTTGGGATGTGACTCTCCTGAAGTGGGCGTACCCTTCCCGCTAGCTCCTAGCAGGGTCTTGGTGCTGGCTCTGCGTCTCATTACTGTTCCGTGCCTCCAGCTCCCTCCTGTGGGCCTCCTGTGCCTTATCTCTCGGTTATGTGTTGCATCCGGCTTGCTGAGCATTCCACCAGTGTATATGGGCTCTCCTCTCTCTAGTCAGCGAGGGGGTGGCCTTATGTCCTGTTCTCTGGGCCGGGTTAAGAACAGTGTCTGAATAGGGTCATAAACTATAACAGCCATGGATATTTGAAGTGATAACGTATTACATTCCTCAATCACCAAATAACCAACAAACGTATAGTATTCTTGAGACAAGGGAGGATAATGCATATCCATATATAGGGATGATATTGCCTGTGCCCTAAGGGGTGGTCACCCCCAGTGGGATCACTCTTCCCTGTTCCCTAGAGGGTCTCCCTAGTCCCAAAGGGGTTGGGCCCCGTTTGGCGAGAGGGGACAAATTCCCCCGTCACAACCCCCTCTAGCTTCTGTAATGACTGTCCACCCCCTCAGTCCATGATCTCCAAACAGTTGGATGAACCACTTCCAATTTCTTTCTCAGTGGTCCATGCCCAATTATGAGTACTATTTATTTTGAAAAATGTATTATTTTTGTCTTGTCTATACTGATAACCAATTCATTCTCCATAGAATATTTGGTAAACTTAGTTGGCATAGATGGGGAGAAAAGGATCAAACATCTATCAAAGGGTCACCAAGTTAGAAATATGAACATTAAAAATCCAAAGCACTTACAGGCAGCCCTGCCTGAAACCGTTCTAAATCAGAATCTTAGAAGAAATAGTACCACTATTGTCAAGGCGAATATGTATCTCAAAATTCATATGTAGAGCCATCATTATACTCAATAGCAACATACATTTTTTCATAAAATGATCCTCTTTGATCCTCTTTATAGTAAATAAAACTGCTTTAAGATTGATAAGTGCAGCATACACCCCACTACCTTCTTTTTTCCAGGCCTACCTTTGCAAGAACCTTAGTATGAGGTCAATTAGTGATGAGCCCTGATTTTTAATGTTTGAGTTGAATTGGCCCAGGTTTCTAATTGGCTTAACACAAGGTTCACAAAGATTTTACTCTCTGCATCCAGAATGGGGATCAGATGACAGTGTTTAGGATCTGCCCGATCATCCTTCTCATAGCTTGGAATTATATATGATAGATGCCAAGACTTGGGCAATGAACAGGAGGACAAAATGTATCTATGAATAACAGCCTAAAGCTCTGGCGATTCTTGTAAGGTATTACTAACCAATCCATCTTGCCTTCATTATCAAGAAGGATTAACTTTCCTAAAGACAGTTTCTATATCTTCATTGGAATAAGATAGATCAAAAGATAGAGCTATGGATCGAAAGAAAATGGGCTGTGATATTTTGATGGTGCTTATTGAGCTTGAAAATGAGAGCTCTGTATTTCTTTAGAGTTTGGATGATTAATTAATAGACTTTTCTGGTACACAAAATCCCTATTGATCCTCTCCCAAAAACCTTCTATCTGTTTTCTCTATGATATATTTAGCCTCCTTTCTCCTTCTCTTTTGGCTGGTGTCAGTCTATGACCTTTAAGCCGGTTTTTAAATGTCTTTTTCAAGGTCTTTACCACCCTCCTCGTATCCTTATCCAAAAGTTGCTCTCTTTCAAGTTTTCTCGAAGGACTCTCTTTAATTCTCTTTTTTTGTCCTAGATGTTATGATCAAAATCATTATGAGGGTCGGGTCTAAGCATAGGTTTCTGTTTTGAACTGCGAGAGATAAACGTAGTATGATAAAGAAACATATTTGAAATTTGGCGAGAAGTACTTATATCCTTCTATTGTTAAAGACTGAGAGAAAAGAAACACTTTACCATTAAAATGTTTAGTACTTGACAGAGTCCATCAAAATCAATTATTTCCTGGATTCACTGATAAATCAACAAGCCCCGTTTTTATACCCATATTATTTATTTTAACATGTATATTTCCCTACAATAAACTATGGTCACTCAACAAAGTGTGTAGCACTTCAAATGTAGAGAAATGGGGAAACAAATCTCTAGATATTAGAATATAGGCTCGGGTGGAGAAATAAGAGTTTCAAGACCATGAAACTCGCATTGTCTCCATAAACATTTCAATTTAGCTTATACAGGTCCCAATTGATGAGGAAATCTGCCCATCTAGTGCCCCACAAACGTGATTTCTCTAGCACAAAGGAAGGAAATATAGTTATCCCCTGGTGCATTTTGGGCAAGAACAATTAAAGCAACCCTCTAGACAACATTTGAGAATTCAACCTCACCCATAAAAAACTGTGTTGCTTCACCTAGTTGGTGGAAAATCTCATCCAAACTAATCTGGACATTGTTACAATAAATGTTAATTAGTAACAAATCTTTCAGTAATGCAGTTGCTAAGCCCGAGAGATTGATTGCTAGGGTCCTGCCAAAAAGGTTCCTCCAGGATCCTTCTAGTTTATAACATATTGCAGTGAGAATCCATCTTGTGGATCTCCCACAGTGGACTTTAGTTGAAGGCTGCAGGACCAATGTGTCTAGGAATGGCAGGATCGCCAACTATACTTCTTGCAACAATATGATTTCAAAACCATTTAAATTTTGTGCAAGCAAATTGTGGTTAAACAGGTTACAATATCCATGCAAATTCCATGAAAGTAGTTTTAAGCCAAAGTCATTAAAGATGATTATCGGCTATGTCTCTCCTATGATGTACCAATTGTATAGCTGCTGAAAGCCACACATTTAACATATCTTTTGTTTGTATCTCCTATATAGAATATCTGTAATCCTTGATTAGAGATACCCCATTTTGCATTTAATTATTTTGCAGATTTGGAATTTGTATTCTGTTTTGCCTTCAAAGTGGTGAGCTTGGAATCCTTTAGGGACGTGCATATGTAATGGATCGGATCACAAAGATACATTCTGAGTCCAAATAACTGAACCAACTCAGGAAGATGTCAAAGTACTGTTTTATTAACAATGATCTAAAACAGGGAGTTACAACGAACATCAACGGACGTATGCTCGATTTCTCTCAGTGATCTTCACACAAAACATAGGTTTTATATCCAAACATCAGAGGTGACGTCATACTACGTGGCAATAATGAAAATCCTACTAAGGGTCGGGATAAGGGGAACATCTAAGTATACCTTCTATAGGAACTAGGATTGCAATTGGCTGCCCACTATCAGGTGAACAACATATGTCTACCTCTAAAACATGTAAGTTTCAGAAAAATTTGATACAGTTTCGCATTGCTTTTCAAACTATAAGGTCCTTCGTTATATGGACTACTTAAATTGGTTGGCACACTTGTGCCAGGTCTAGAACATTCGGTTCACTTAGCAGCACGTAAGTCCAGACCCAGATGCAAGGAGATGGGGCATGACACTACCTCCCCACCCAATTAGACCAGCAACTCTCATCGCCCAAGCCTTCTGCCATGAAGGTGTCTCTGAACTTGGCCTTGCAAAGTATCCTTGTCTTTTAGAATACACAGGAGTGGGAGTGCTCGCTATCGTGTTCTAGGACTCCAAGTTTGAACTCTATTTTTATCCTTGGCTCATGTTCTGCTTATTCTTGGTGCAATACAGCTTTCCCTTTCCCATCCCACTTCATGGGTCCTGGCTTACTAAATTCATGATGCCGATGTCAAGCTTCTATACAATGGCAGCTTCGCCTGCGTTCTAATCAATACATATAGCCAGCTTTTATGATGAGTTGGTCTACCTTGCGTTTCAGCATCTGTACAATTATTGAACGGTTGATTTTCTGCAGCACTTTGTGCACATGTAAACTTCTTCCTTTATATTTGAGAGTTCGCTCAATTCCTTACTTCGTCATTAGTTTATTTAGGAGTCATACATTCTCCTAAATCAGTATCCCAAGATGTTGTGCATACTTTTTGTGACGTCACTGGCTTCTATTCTCTGCTCCTTCTCCTATTCATTCAGGGATTTCCTCACTTAGGTTGTCATAACTTTGGGGATACATTCGACAGGGTTATCTCAATGGGTATCTTCTCTCAAACACACGCTGCGGCATTGGCACAACTGCAGGTGTCAAACACGGCACAATCTCAGGTCTCCAACATATGGGAGGTAGGGGGGCAGGGTTTCCTGCAGAGGCATGCAGCTGCTCCTCTATAGTATGGTTTGAGAAATTCATAAAATTAGCATTAAACAATTGATTGCTAAGTAGTAATAGATGCTCATGTTGGTCTATTATCAATTCAAAAATTCAATGAGAGTGGACATGTACGTATGCTGCCTCTGTTTTGTGTATCTACATGAACACAACTAATTCAATATCTCCACTAGAAGTAGAACGCAACTTTGGAATTTCATGGACCTAAGCTTGGATATTTGAATGATTAAGAACCATATCTGCCCCTCCTTCAAAATAGCTCCCAGGCCTACACAATAATTTACATTTAAATTCTTCTTCATCCTGAAACATTCTTTAGTAAGCTATTTGTTACAGGATTTTAGGGACCAGCCACAATCAAATCAAGTTGTTCTCTCTTTTATTCCTCAACTAGACCTATCAAGCTTTTGCTCCAACCCCTTTATGGTCAGTTCCTGGATGTTTTTCAGATTTTCACTTGTTCCCTCAGTTATTTTATTTTCCTTCCATAGGAGAAACAACAATAATGTTGACTTTTCTTTTTTGGAGCTTAAGAGATTGGAGGACTGCTTCTTTTTTTTAACCTTTTTTATTTCTAATCCTTTTAGGTGTGTTGTTTTCTCCATTTGTGTTGCTCTGGGTGAGGGAGAGCCAAGGCATCCCCAAAGCTTCCTGTTTAAATGGTGGTGAGCATTTCACATCCCTAAGGAATTTCCTTGATGGGGACATTTTGGGACGAAACTGCTAGTTGTTGTTTGTTCTTAGGCTTTTTTTTTAACAAAATTCAAAGTTTCATCAGTTGTTTCGCTGCAGGTTGGAGATACCATCTCAGAAACCATTGTATTATCCTCATGAGTTATTGAGGGAAGAATCCTGTCAGTTTCCAACCTCTCACTCTCATTAGCAGATTCGCAATCTGTTGCAGCGGTTCCATTCATCGTTACTTGAGAAACACCAAGTACATCCCTCCTCTCATGCTTATTGAGTGCACATATATCTGGAGTCAAATTATCATCTTTAAAGTGATCCTACCAGCTGCTCTTCATGCTCATTTTCACATGATATATGTAGTTCTCTATAGTCTTTAGAGATGTAGAGTGGCATCTTACTTCAGTGTCATATTATTGTGTTACTAATTAATTTAAACCAAGTTTAGAGCACAAAATAAATGTAAGCCTAAATTACCGGAATCATAAATCAGCATGGGAGAGAAATTTGCACATGATGATCGAACCACTGTTGGTTGGCTTAATGCTGACTTATTTGTTGTGTGCGGGTGCAGAAGTAGCACTAGGACACAATGGTGGCATGTTTTTGGTTAGAAACCTTTATTACACGAAAATGGGTTGGAGAAATGCCTCTCTGTCCCTAAAACTAAGAGGGGTTTCCCTGCCTTCTAAGTAAACTAAGGAAATGGTCAAATTGTCCAAATGATAAAGTCTGTCACTGTTGTGTCCCAAGGATGATCTCTTCTTAAAGTTAAGTGCTCTGTGTAGATCCAACCAACAAAAAGGTTTCCAGTCTCTTGGGTAATCACAAGTGGAAAAAATAAAGAAATGTTCAAAACTGTAGGACTCCAAGGTTAGGGTCATAATCCTTTCCCTTAGAATCCATCGTGTGGGTTTTCTCTCCCTTTTTGGGCCTTCCATTTCATTACTTTCCTTTGGGCCCTCGCCGGCCTGTACTTGCTTAACCAAATTTCTATAGGCAGTTCATAGGAATATATTTGTTATAATTCTCTTATTCATCGCACCAACTTGGCACATTCCTTTTGGCCAAGTGTAAGATCTGTTTGCACAATGAATTCTTCACTTATTTTGTGTGCGGTTCCCAGACTCACAATGTTCCATGTGGCTTGGTTTCTTCCTTGCCACTCTTGCACTGCAGTTATCTTTTCATGCACTTCTTATTTGGGCATGGGTCCCAGACTCGCATTATTCAAAACCGGCTTGGTATTCTCTCTTGCAAAGCCCAGTTACCTAGTTTACTCTCCTGACAAGCAACAGTCCCAACAAGGATTATCTTTTTGAGTGCAGGTCCCAGACTTGCAATATTCTGTTTTGCTTTCTTTAAGTCTCTTAAACGTGTGCGGGTACCAATCAATATACTGATTGGCTCCTGTTTCTCATATGAGTGAGTGTCCCAGCCTCTAACTCCATTCCCAGGGTCCCAGATCCTAATAATGTGGCTTCCATCTTCACCCCTTTCCTCCACCGGGCCTCCAGCACCACTCAGGTACCCGGTGTACCTGTCTGCTACCTTCAGGTATGTACCAGCATTTCCGGCGCAGCTGCTGCGTCTCCGGAGGCTCCGGTCATGTTTGGGGGTTTGTCGTGGTCGGCAGTATCTTTCCTGATGTCTGCTTCTTCACAGCAGTGAGTCCTCTCTCCAGGGCAGTCTGCCGGTGCTCTGGATGCCTGGCAGATCCACACCACAGCAATGTGAGCAGTCCTTGCTTCTGGGACCTCGCTCGTTCTCCTCCTATACTTTCAGCTTCCCTCTTGCCAGCTCTCATCCCTTTCACTGCTGAACGGCTCACCAGGTTCCCTCTTCCTCGGATTGTTCTTCCCATGCATCTCAGCTGTGGAATATTTAAACTCCTTTGCTGGCAAAGGGAGTTGCTTTTGGCCAATCACATTCTTTTAGAGCTAGCACGCTTACTCTGCTTCTCCATAGTGACCCTTGTACTCCTGGCCATCTTCTTCTCAATGCATCCCATAGAGTCAGAAGTACAACGCATTGCATTTTCTAAAGTTGGCATTTTGTCAAGTGCAGTAGGTTTTCCTAAACTTGAAATAGTGCCATACGCAGTACTCTTTGCCTTCTCTGATGTTTTAACGTTGTCAAGCATATTAGGTTGACAAATTTGGCAATACCAGATACTGGCTCTATCAATAACAGGGGAAGGAGGATTTAATATTCAGGAGGGTTTAGGTGTACTAACACAGGGGAGTACTACGTTCTCTGGACGTGGCCATCCCTAATCCCATGAGGGGGTTCTTCCCCCATGTGATCCTCCCTGAGTGCAGCACTCCCAGGAGGATTATTGTACTGTGGGCACACCACCCTGGACTGATGGGAGAGGTCTAGCCCTAGCCGAGAAGGGACGACTTCCTCAGATTCCTCATAGCTGTCTTGGCCACTGGCAGAGTGTTAAGTGTAGATTCATCAATATGGCAGTACGCTCTTCTACCAATGTGAGTATCCATGTTTTCTATAAGTCCTGGAGAATTCACATCCATAGGAGAGGATAGCAGGGAAATCTGTCATAAGCATTAAAAAAAGCAAACTCAAATATTCGCATTGGGTCTTCCGATGACGATGGTAATTGTGATAAGTGGGTTGACTCTGGTAAACAAGTATGGCCCGTCACAGCGTCAGAACAAAGGTAGTCTGTAATCTTGGCTTTAGTGTTGTTCAACCTCACGTTACGTGCCATCGTCTCAAGACTGGATGGTTGTCACAGAGTCCCCATTCTGATTACTAAGAACCTAATTCAGAGCCCGTTATGGAGATTCTATATTACATGCAGAACACTACAATTATTGCATAGGTCATACATTTAAATGGCAAGTCTGTATAAGTTTTAGAATTAGCTCACCAAGTCTCTCGCCGCACACAGCTTCTCCAACTGCTCTAACTGCTGCACTCAGCTGGAGCAACCCGTGTGAGCGCTAAGCAAACCCAGGACATACTTGAAAGCTCTGTATGAGGAGATCCACCCCGCAGGTGTCAGATAAGATATACCTACAACACTGCTCCAACGGCTTCTCTCAGCAAAAGCCCTCTACCTGAGCGCTGCATTCCCTCAGTGCATAAAGCTTTTTACGAGGAGCTCCACACCCACAGGTATCAGATAAGAGTCTTTAGGAAAATGCTTACAATGCTCACAACACTGCTGCACTCGGCAGCAGCATTCTTTGCGCAAAATGTACTATGGACCGTAGTCACCAATGTTTGTAGCGGTCCTTAGGCAACCAGCATCTACACGTGATTGACATTGTACCTGCCATGAGTGTGTAAACCAATGCATGCATTTAAGCACCTGGATGCCTATGAACCTATTGATTGCCACAGGGATCACTGGTCCGTACCACTTTTAGAGTTTTTCCAATTAGAGATATATTTCACTCAGTGCATTCTAAGCTAAAAGGATATCTGATATGAGAAAAGATTCTCCTAATGTTAACAATGTGACCAACCTTGATTGCTAGGCATCATTTATTTGATTTATTTATTTAATATATTTGTTGGCATCATCTCTCCTGGAGTATATGTCTGTTTGTGCCTTACACCATTTGCCATCTGGAATTAAATAGACTACTTGCAATGTATGCACCTATCTTTTTGCATCATTAAGGAAATATGTAGGACAATGGCTTTTGTGGTGGCCATGTTCGTCAACTCGTACCATTAATGATGAGTCAATAAAAAGCCCCTTAAAAAGGCACTGAAGTCATGCCAGCACAGGACTCTCTTAAAAACCAAGTAGAAGCCAAAAGCACGCAATCCTTCCTGAAACGGAGTTAAACCGCATTTGTCTCAAAGCTCAAATATATTGAGGCAGAGGATGACACTGGTTTTAGGCCCCCATCCAATTCTATTCCTCTGGATACAACCTTACGCCATGAACTAACCTCTGAGAAAAAGATATGCAACAGATTGATACATCTATTTACAGAACATCTATTTACAGAAGTAAGGCAATTTCACAATGTCAGATTATCAGACACTTAATAAGCTAAAAAACAATGATCAAGCCTCCCGACAAGGGAGGCGGGACCACAATATTGAGCACACATAAATATTAAGAGATTGTTTATAGTCTACTTAATAATGAGACACAATACCTATAAGAGATAGTAATAGACCACACTGAACAAATCCCCATTTCCTACATGCTCCGTAAAATCCACACATTTCCACTTAATCCACCAGGGAGCTCTATTGTTTCAGGTTTTGGACCTCTACTGGAGCCATTGCACAAGTATGTTGACCTTCTCATTAAACCTCAGGTTCAAACTACTGAGGCATTCTTACAGGACATGAGGCACATCATGAACTTGGTTTAAGAACTAGCATCCGACCCATTCTCATAAATTCTAGCTTCGCTTGACGTGGAACCACTATGTACAAATATTCCACAACATAAAGCAATAGTGGTCTTAACCACCCTTTTAGAGAAAAGAATTCAGGCACGTTCAATTCCAACCAATTTCATAAATGAATGCATGAAAATAGCCCTACATCAGAATTTCTTGACATATACAGGGATGTTCTTTCTATAGGTGAAAGGGGCTACCACAGGCTCCACTCTTGCCCCTAACTTGGTAAATCTGTACATGGCCCACTTTGAGGAGCAGAACATTTTTTTAAATAATCCATATTTACCCAAAGAGGAACTACTATGCTTAAATATCTGGCTTAACCTTTGTGACACCAATTTGAAACTCACCATGTCAAAGGACAAACAAAAATACCATTCCTTGATGGGTGTAGAAAATGTGAAAATAACACCAATATCACAGGCCACCAAATAAACACCCAACTACATTTTGAAGTCCAGCATCCCCAAAAAATGCATCCGTTGAAAGGGCCAACTATCTGAAGGCTGAAGGATTCCCTAGTAAGATACTAGTGGAGGGCAAATATTGAATCACCATCAATCATGGTATGTGTGGGTCTCACCAACCTGATGGGACACTATCCATGCAGCAAATGTTCTACATTTACTTTCACTTGTAATTTGTGACCACCTGCAATATGTGTGTTTGCATTTCGGAACTCAGATTCAAAATCAGGAATATAACAATATGGTTCTTGCATGACTATGTGGACAATTACAGAGAATGTAGTGGAAAATGCACCTAGCCACTATCATGTAAAATTTTAATAAAATTGAACAACTTTGGATCCATATCTTAATAAAACCCAAGCAAAGACTAACTGAATAGGTGGAATCACAGGTATTACTTAATAGTTAACCATTGCTCCCTTTATATTGACATTTGTTAACTCATATCCCGGCATATCAACACGAGTGTCCCGCAGGATGTGTGTGTGATATATCTATTGATTGTAACACATAATGCCAGGTTCTAACATCAATAATAATAATTGCCTCCAATTTTGGGCAAAGAATTCATACAGCATATAGTTTCAAACTGTTTTTTTTTATGAAGGGTGACTGTCTGCAGCCTTGCGTCATCCTTACTTTTATGTTTACAAACCCATACCTTTTAATGAGCATCAGTCCAAAATGGCCTCTGCTGCCATTTTTTCCTCATCAAAGAAGGCCACCTCAGCACATGGTAGAGTCAGTTTGAATGGCAGCCATATGTAAATAAACTAACATGGCCACCTACACTGTATGCTAAAACGTGTTTTCCATGTGGGCACCAATCTATACACTTAGCGTCATCTCTGCGTAGAAGCTAAACTTGTAGCAGAAACACAGAAACTGCTATACTGAACATCCGTGAAGATCTGCTCTCCAACCTTGACTCCAACATTGCCTCTGTCCTCATCCTACTTGATCTCTCTTCTGCCTTCAACACGGTCAACCATACCATCCTGCTCAACCGTCTCCATGATAACCTAGGTATCACTGATCAGGCTCTGGCCTGGCTGACCTCCTTCCTCTCCGATCAACCCTCCCAGGTCCAACTGGGGTCCTTCCTATCATCTATATTCCTCTCTACCTGTGGTGTTCCCCAGGGGTCTAACCTCTCGCCCTAACGTTTGGTAGATATGTTTAACATGCTTTTGAAGGATATCATCACAAAGTAAAATCTAATGGTTGGCAAAGTCCCTAGAGAAAGCAATTATTTTATTTCGTCTTTATATACATTAGTTGAAGGGCTTGCATGCAAGTCATATTGCTTGAACAAAATGTCCATGATAGAGGTGCAATAATTTGATCTTAATAAGACTAACATTATAAACCTCCAATGTAAGAATCATATAAGTTTGTGGTATAGTGGAGCAAAGGCTTCCATCAAATATGTGCAGACTCTATGGGGGTTGAGGGTGCTCAACTAAAGAATACTTTTTGACCAGATCCGCAAAGGGCTGGTATAGACGATGGCATCCAGGTTTTGCACCCAGTATAGTGATCATGACCTAGAGTAATTGGTACATGGATTTACAGACACCCTCTATTTACATCTTCTACTTGGAGTAGTAGGAAATGTGCTGCTGGAGAATGTAGCATCTCAGATTTAGGGCAGTTGCCTTCTTTTGAGAACTCCAGTTATCATTTCCACTATGAAGTGTGAAGATATGCAATGTCTTGGGTAGCAATGCATATTGAGCCAAATAACTATATGTTCAGATGTGCACCTGCATCAGCTTAGCATTTGATGTGCTGCACATGGACCTTGGTGAGTCTGTTTTCAAAGTTAAGCGTTCCCTCCACCCAGGGGCTTAGTTGTGTGTTCCTTTTTGTGCACCTTCTTTTTCTTATGATTGTGTGCACCTTCTTTTTCTTATGCTTTTGTGCACCTTCTTTTTCTTATGCTTTTGCCTTGACAGATTTGTTTTCATTGCTAGTAACTATGTGTATAGGAACGTGGCATAAAGAATAAGCAACTTTGCCTGACTGTGATATGAAAGACATAAATATGTCACTGGTGAGGACATCCCAGCATACATGGCCCATGGCAGTGACACATAGACTATTCTCGTCGCGGTCTAACATGCAGAGTGTTCTATCCATCAGACATCAAAGCCAGAAGCTCAGATGTCCTGTTGTCATGGTGTCCAGCAGATCTCCCCTTTCACCATAATGCTCTCTGAGCTTCTTTCACAAGATAATTATCTCACTCAAAAGCGGGACAGTGAAATCCTTCTCAAATGTTGCTCTTGCATCTCAGCTCCACTGTTCACTGTCATTAAGGGTGCAGAGAGCTTCGTGGTGTAACATCATACTAAGAACCTTGTTTTCAACAGAACCTCTTAAGTTGCACGCTTTGGTGCCTGGAGTCCACATGTTACTGAAGACGCTCCAGGGTCGATCCTTTTGGCCCTAGTGCTAATACCAAGAAAATGTGCACCAGCACCGGTGCAAGGTTTCTGTAATCTGGACCCTGAGGCTCTTTGATTGACGCTATCATTTTAGATTCTATGGCACGGTGCTGGATTTGGTGCATCCCTCCCTCGCTGGGCACATACAAACAGTGGCATTACGTTCTTTTGACTCTCAAGAACAACTGTTGACCTGTGTGGTACCATGGTTATCAGCTGAATCGCCTCTCTTGTTTGACCTTTAGGTTTCTCCTATTGCAAAACGTGTAGAATCGCGGGAGTTCCTTTTCCTTGCCAGACATAAAACAAACAATGTGGCAGCTGTATTCAAGGCATCTACATAAAAGCAAATGACTGATGGTGATCCTTTTGGATTCTGAATAGCACAACTTAATATGCGTGGGACCATGTTTCCCATCTGTAATGGTCGCCAAGAATCCGGAAGTAAGGATGGATGCAGCGCAATCACTGATTGCATCAGTTACCAAAGCTGGATTTTTCCAACTAAAGCATCTCCAGGGAATCTAAAAATATGATACAGAAAATGACCAAATCATCTTTGTGGACTGTCTCGCATCTTCGCCAGATGGTTAGTGTTATGTAATGTATTTAGGACTCCCTGATGCAACGAATGTGCAGACTCCAGAGAGTGAAGAACCTGGCCTCCCAGATGCTGTGCAGGCCTCAACCACTCCATCACGCTTCCCCAGCTTTCAGGCGCCTTCATTGGCTGCCAGTGAAACATGAATCCAGCATAAATCATTATGCTTGGTCTGTAAAGCTATTTATGGAACTCAGCTTTCCTTAAAAACACAGAAATTGGAATGTCCCGTCAAGAGGACCCCTTCAGTCCACGGTATCCAGATAATATGTTGAATGCATTTTTTCGAGTGACAATAATGTTAAACATTTGGCTGAATTTTTTTTTTCGAATGTGTTATTTTTTTAATTTACATGTTTTTTTTGGTTTCGTGAGTAAAAAAAAAGTTTAACAAAAAAAAGGGTGGCGGGGTTTGGGGGGATCCCCCATTTCGAACTGAAAATAAATAATTTAAAATTTAAAAAAAAGACATTCGACATTTTTTTTTTTCGGCCAAATGTTTTCCACATTACGGCATTCGAAAAAATGTCATTCAAAATACTGTAGGTAAACCGGCAGCAAGGCTATGGAATTCTATGGCAAGGGAAATCAAGTCAACCTCTTCTGAATTTTCATAAAAAGTTAAAAACATGTCTCTTTTAAAGATCGGTTACTCGGAGCCCTCTAAGCCAGCTATATGGTCTCTTCTTTATTTGCTAGTTCAGTGCCAGTGTGCCGAAAGGTGGTTGGCAGTGCTCCATGGAAATAGAAACAGAAATTGTACTCCGAAGGTAGCTCAAATTGTTAAAAAGATATAACCGGTCACCTCCACAAATGTATCTTCCTTGTTTACCATGGAGTCCTCTGTTGACTGTACGCTCAGAACTGTAACAGTGAATACAGGCTAAACCCGGGTGGTGGGTTCGGGGTGCTGGATATACAGACAAGGCCCCTCACGACTGTAAGCCAAAGAAAATAAACCGCTTAGGGGCTGCATGGCAGTGGAGGTGGAGTGACTTTGCTGAAAATGCTTGTGGGGACATGACACCTAAAGGAAAGGGGTCCCTGACAAATGAGGGGGGGGGGCAAAATGCTGTGCCCTGAAAGTTGGGGGGCAAATACCCTTGCCCTCCCTAAAATGATGTCCATGCTGCATGAACTTATTTTAATTTAAAATCAGATACAATTGGAAATAACGGAAATTTCAATTTGTCAGAAAAGCTGTTTTCCTTTTAATGTGTCTTTCTGCTGTGGTGATGGTAAAAGATGTATCGGAATGCTCACATCTACTCTGCATTCACCGTAAAAGGTTACCATATGGGACTGGCAAACAGTTTAATGTGTGGACAACACAAACATCCATTAGTGCTGATATAAATGAGTAGCACTATATTGATTCATTCATGAAATTCTTTGATGCATAGGCATGTACCATCAGTGGGGGAATTGGCACATCATTGTGCCCTTTGCATGAGCCCAGGAAACCATACGGGGCGTTGAATGTTGGTACACGGCATGTTTTTAGGACCATGAGATAGTCTATCAAGTCTATAGGATCTGGTACATGGTCATATTTGGTAAACTAGAGGCAAGATTTTATAGCTTGGACAGTAACTTGATTGAGATGTGGGAAAGAAAGTAAAACGGCCTTAAATGCAGTGTTGAGCTTACGACGTACAAGTACCTGAGATTCGGCTATAGGCAAGTGTAGCACCCTTACAGTAAACAATTAGGACTAACACAATTCCTAAGCACTAGAAGAATAAAACCTCCACTAAGAGAAGGATGGTCTATCCCTCTGAACGACCAACGTCACATGTCAGTGGGGGTCCCCACAAGTTCTCAGTCAGTGGGTATCCCCCAGTTTCTGAGTCAGGGCTATCTCCCTGGTTCTCAGTCAGTGGGGATCCCCCCAGGTTCTCTGTCGGGGGATCCCCCTGGTTCTCAGTCAGTGGGGATCCCCCAGGTTCTCAGTCAGTGGGGATAGCACCAGGTTTTTAGAGTTGTGAAATTCATAGACTGAAGCAAAGCACAACCAAAGAAAGCTAGCTTTGGTTGGGAACTGACTCTGGATCAACCTTGTTCACTCCAACTCCAAAACGGCGCATCACTAAAGCAGCATGCCTGACGTGAATGTAAAAAATGTGAACTGCAATAACAAATCGGATTGTCCAGAAGGCAAATGTTCACATTCAAAGTGTGAGGTGAATGACGGCTTCTTTTTTAATACATTATTAACATCATCAATATCTATGATATATATTATTAGTTGGAAAGATTACCAACACATATCTCATTTTCTTCTTCGACATTCCAGGCTTCTGGAAAGTTAAAGTTCTGCAGTTGCGACCTATTTGCTAAGCTTTTACAGCTGGATGCTGTCTTCCTATCGATCTGAACTCTTGGAGACTCACGTTCGGCAAGTCGCATGTCCAATATGGCCATTCCTTGTATCCACTAGTATCTGAGTAAGACACATTACTTTTGAGTGACCTGAAGGTTGCCCACAACACACACTCTGATGACTGGCATCAAAGACTGTTGATATGCACAAGAGGGCAAGGACTGACAGCAAATGATGCCCCATGCAGACCAATGCAAACTCTCTCCCTGGACATGGGATGAAGCTGGAGTGCATGGCATTGGAGAAACATGCATCTTCCAGGCATTGTTCTATCTGGGTCAAGACTACTCAAGAAAATTGTTACTCTAAAGGAAGAGGAGCATGATAGGATAATGGTTGCCGGGATTGTCAATATACAGTCCCCAAGTTTTCAAGGGGGTCATACCAAGCCTTTTTCATGAATGCCGGGATCACCACATCGAAACTGACCTCTTTACAGCGTCACCATCGAGGACCTTGATCAATTGTTTCCAGGGACTGAAGGCGATGTGCAGCTATTTCATCTACATAATGCAGAAATGGGAAACTCTAACGAGAGCAGGAGCCTTTCAGGATGGAGAAATACTTGGGATTGTTTGCCATCGACCCTTATGGGATGGGACATACAATGGGGAGTACTCGTTAACCTGAATTCATCCTAATGAATTAGAAGGCTGAAGCAGCCTGGAGTGATTATCCTGAAATATAGCCGGTTGGAAAAATAGACTACAAGACCTTGATTTTTGGGAAGCCGTAGGAAAGCACAATAATAACATGCACATTGCAGTACACACAGACGGGTCTGCTGTGTGTTATAGCTTCCCAGTTCCACACCAAACTGCCCCCGCGGTTACACATAGCAGATTAGGTGGCAATCTGGTGATATGCCTAAACATGGCTTTATGATGGAAAATGAGAGACTTGAAATCTCTCATAGTAGTTAAGGCGTTGTTGCCTGAATCGGTTCTGGGACATGTAGGGAACTTACAGAATAATTTGGTTCACAAAAGCAAATGATAATTTTTGCACCTGAGTGGTAAAGTCAGAGTGGAGTGGGATTGTGCAATCCCATGCAGTCTGAGTGTGTGAAAAAGGGCAGAGTGGCATATTTTCCCAAAATCTGACGATGCACCTGCCAGTAGAGGGTGACGATGATCAGATCCCTCACCCCACACGAGAAAAGAGAGCTTTGCGGCCCACCCTCACTGGTAGGAGAGGTCCCCATGGAACACCCCAAATGCAGCAGGTCTCAGCAAGACCCGTTTGAGAAAAAAAACAACACGTTTTAGAGCGGAATTTGCTGTAATTTGCTCTAAATTTGAGCGGTTTTGCAATCCACATTGCTGGCTCTGTAACATGGAACGGCCATTCATAGGAAAAGGAGCTCAATTAGCTCTGGGCAGGTCCCCAATTCGAATGTGAACCTCCCCAGTAAGTTCCTTCTGGGGGGACGAGGCAGATGTTACCGCCTGTCACCTGTGGATATTTCCCAACAGCAGAGCCAACCACCCAGTGCCACTGGACTTCTGTAAGGGCTGATGGTGGACAACCCAGCAGTCTGCGTCCACACTTTTCTGTAACGAGGCCCAAGGGGTTAGATTATTATGAATGTTCATTTCAAGCCAAAAAAGCAAGTGAAATTAAGAGCTGAAATGACTGCATGTTCGAGTCTTACTAAAATAAGACAGCAAAACCCATGTAGGCCTGTCATCGTTTCAGATTACTTCAATCTTAGTTTACATGGACATGGATTGGATGAACCCTGGACTGATTAACAGGCTGACGTATGGACAATGCCCAGGGCTTTCTTTCCTGTTGTCTCTCCGGGTCAGAGAGCAGAGGGGGGTCTAGTAAAGTTTTGATATAGTTAGACGCATTGTCGATCTTCCATCAGTGGAATGTTTGAAAAAAGCACACACACCTAGTGACTTAAAATGTTTAAGTGCTTTTCACTGCAAGATAACTCAGTGTGTTAAGTATATGCGGCTGTCCCCTTACATCTCTATGTAGTCACACGATTAAATCCCACACGGCCGTTTCAGTCCTTCATCCCTGGAGCTGAAAACGTCAATTGGTTTTCCCAACTGCTAGAAAAGCCACTAGGCCAGGAGGACACTTACGAGAATCGTTGAAGTTGTTGGCAAAACCTAGAAGCTTCGTGAATTCTAATAAGAACTGTTCCAATAACTGTGCAAGCCACTGTCAAAACAAAGAGGCTGGGAATAAGCCTCTGAGAATTACGCAAGCTGCTGGCGAGGCCAATGTGCTACGTTGATGCCGCTCACAGACTGTGCTTAGTGCTAAAGTCCTAGTAGCTTGATGCTAAGCTTCTGAGAAAGCCAGCTGCAGACTAATGCCACAAGAGGGTTTAAACCTCTGCAGTACTAGCTTTAGCATAATAGCACTAGAGGTTGGTGGCAAACCTCTGAGAGACTGACACATACGCATTCTATAAGAGGTTGAAGATGGGCCTAGGTGTTACTATTATCGTTTGATGCGCAAAGACAATGGGCCCGTTTCATGGAATTATCTGCGCGGAAAATCGGGACTTTGCGTGCCAAGCTGTGCTTAAAATCCTGTTTGTCGATTCATGGAATTGAAAGCGCAGCACTTTTTCATGCTTTGCGTCGACTTCGCGCAAGCTCAGCACGTCACTGCCAGAGGCTGAGTGCCTTGCGCAAAACATCCTGCAGAGTGTGGGTGTGGATTGTGCAGAGGGCAGGATAGGGGGGTGGAACACAGAAATGAGGAAGAACAAGGGAAAATGTGGTTGTTACGAGGGACGGGCCGAAAGGCAGTCCATTGTACGCCCACTATTTCGTGGAACGATGCATGTTCATGGATTTGAGCACGCAACCGCTCTGCGGGGAAATGGCCACGCAAGCCCTCATACAATCTGGCACCTCAGAAGGCAGGCGTACAGACACTTGCAAATAGGAATCACCACGCAGAGGTAAAATTGGGTGTCAGATTTAGGGATGCGTGCAATGATTTATGGGGGTTTGTATGCAGATTTTCTGAGTTTTACCAGAGTTACGAAGTATAGCACACATGTTGTCAGCGTGCCAGAAACAGATACGGGGACGCCACACAGGGTCCCCGAGATGCAGGGGACCCCACACACTGTTTGAAGGGTGCATCTATTTGCAGTCGGTGGAGCACGCAACGGTGGCTGTTCTGGCTGTTTCTGATTTGTGTGGGGGCGTGTTGGGGGAGTTGCGGGCCGCAACTTGCATATTTGGTTACTTCGCGCAAAAAATACCATGATTACACAGGGCGCACATTTTTTATTCTGCACGCAGGTTTGTATAGTGTCGCTCTCGGCACACGGCCCTTGTGGGATAAATGCGCACTTTTCCATTAATCGGGCCCAATGAGTTTAAGATTCTGACAACAAGCTGAGAGGTTAAAGGGAAGCCTTATGAAATCAAGTTCACCGACAACTACCTTACAAATGTTTATTTTTATAAATAACAACCCTAAAACGCACTACTTTCCGGTTCTAAATTTAACTTCTTGGCATCAATGTGTCACAGGCTGTGCATGCGAATTGTTCAATGAGGAGATTCTGCTCTCACTTGATGGTGAAAGCGCTGAGACGGGTTGTGTTGATAAAGCACTCTCAAATGTGGCTTGTCCTACGATGCTTAGAAATCAAGTGAACACTCTTCATTCTTTTTCCAAAGAAATTGACTCCAAGGAGAATGGCCTCTGTGCCTAACTGACAATGTCGAAGTTTGGCAGGCAGGGGTGTTTGCTTTCCCCTCAGTAATGTGACATTGCACTACAGACTTTAGCAAAAACAGTACAGACATATGTGTCAATCAAGGAAGTACCGTTGTGACAGAATGCCATCTGGTGAAGGTGGGATACCCTGAGCTGTTTTGGATTTCTATTTTTAAAATGATGCAGGTAATGCTGCTTCTGAAAGTGAATTTTGGTAATCATTTACTGCTTTCATACTCCATGTTGAAAATCATAATGCAACTATACACCTTGCTGAGAGAGTCTACTGATATTCCAAGAAGCTGCCCTGCAGTGGCAACCGAGCAGGTTCTAAGGGCAAATGCCCATTCTTGAATACAGCTGTGGGAACCCAAAGTTACAACAGATAGAGTTGGCTTTTTAATCATATGCATCTCTGGTTTAAAGCATCCCAATTGTGTACCACAGAAGTCTGGGGGCAGATGAATGTCTAGAAAATAAGCCATGTCTGGTTTTGACACATGTTACTAGGATTACACAATTATACAGCCAAGGAATCTGATGTCAATTTATTGTCAGCTTGGTGGACAGTGACCGATTCTTTATAGGACGTTGTTGTGGAAACAATGAAAGTGGAAGAAGACCTCCTCATCAATATGGCGACTGCGTCCCAATGTGATGGCATCATGACTTCAAGACCCATGGTCTGGAATCGGAATGGAGAAGCCACGAATACAAGAGAGAGCACCACATGGTAAACTTTGCATCACAACTCTCGTATATGTCCCTGGTTGCCTATCCAAGTCTCCTGTCCATTCCTACCTCTTCTTGTACTCCTTCCTTGTTCTCTCTATTTCCTGGACCCTGTCCCTTCTTGTGTTCCTGTTCTTGCCTACCCTGGTTCCTGGACGTCTCTCCTTAGAGCTCATTGCTCTATTTGTGCTACTGTAATTAATTTGATTTGGCTGAAATTACCCTTAACTTGCTCCTGCATCCAATCCTTATTTCTTTGTGTACTGGACGAGGTTTTTCCCTGGCCTGAAGGGTTTTCCTCCTTATTGGACCGTTGCTTCTGGGGATGCCTCCTGCATTCTGTTTCATCCAGAAGGTCAGGTGGCTTTTAGGAGAGACAGGCCTTTCCTCTTCCCAACGACCTTGCGAGGGAGCTCTCAGGTAAGGACTGTCACTGAGACCTAGTGTGTATTAAACTGTCAGCGTTTATCGTACACACGACAACCATGTTGGATCACCCAGGAGTGCTCACCTTTGATCCTCCTGAGAAAGCTTGGCACATACTGGTACTTCAAATGATGTGTTGTCTTTACAATTACCCCTTCTCACCAAGTTGCTCATTACTGGACCCCTTTTGATGCAGATAGACACATGAGAGGGTTGGACTACTTTTGATGCAGGCAAATGAGGGAGGTGGAGTTAGAGGAGCCTTGGGAAGAGCTTCAGTCCACAGAGGGGTCTCCCTATCCTGGATTTATATAGGGCTCCCAAACGTCCTGTCTCCCTCCCTACTTCCTGCATACAAAGCACTCTGGGTACAACTTCAAAAGGCAAAGGACAGTAGTTACACCAGCCCGGATTGGACCCTTAACCACAGGCTTTCTATGGGCTACTCTGCGGTACCTTTTTGCCTTCATAAGGGGGAGCCCATCCCCTTGCTTGATTCTTCTTTGGACACTGCTTTAGGAATGATTCAATGCAACCTGGCTGGATTAGGAGTACAGACTACTCCAAAGTGCCAACAAACCAGGATACTATGATGCTGAAGCTGACATTTTTGCACTGTTTTGTCTCTAAGATAAGGAATTAGGGTGGGCAAAAGTGGCAGCTGAGACAAGCATGAAACTTTAGAATTTCAATTAAATTTGGTGGACAATGCAGATACATTGGCGACTCCAGACGAAGACACATCAGGCATAAAGTTTGGGAAATACTCTCCAGAAAAAAACGGGTCCCGTTTCATTAAAGTTAAGTCTAAGTTGAAGAGGGCGCGGGGAGGGGAACAACTTCATACGCATGTCATGAGGTTAGTCTTGTTTGGCAGCCTTCCTGTAAGGGGTCATGAAAAGATTTACAAATGTCTTGGAAGGTCTTGATGTGCGGGGTGACAATAGGTTCCTTAGTGGCTCTCTTAAGTGTTTACCTGACAAAACCGAGGTTTGGAAATCTGTGCCTAAAATTGAGATTGCCCTGGATTTCATGAGCAGGTTTACTCTAATGAAAAGTTCATAGTGCATGGAACGCCCTCTGTACAAATATTTCAGCATGCTGTCTCTTTTCCCTCGGAAATACCTTAGAATTCTTGACTTTTAGAAAAAGCGATGCACACAGTGAGGAAAGAATCCCAGTCTACCTGATTGTTTGGTACTACCATGGCTACGAAGGCCTGCTGGGACCGGGCATGAACACTGCATTAACTGGTAATGACATGATCTGAACACTGTGATTTTGTAGCATCAGTGCGGAGGAAGGAGGGGGTGAGAGTGAGAGGGTTCAGGGGGAATATTATTATGGGAAGATTATTTCAGAAACCATTTCCTACCACTATTGCCTGCTTCTCCCCTCAGGTTCCTGGTCCTGCTTGCTGCAATAGAAGTTAGAACTATGCTGCCATTACATTAACTATGCCCCTAAATTGTTTTTAAGTACACAGTTCTTATGAATCATTTCCAACACTTTAAAACATGCACAGGCTTCCCCTACCACTAATGATTGAAATGGGCTGCACCAGCTCATGGCTTGAACACTCGCCTGCGACATGGAGTTCGCCTCGAATTGGCAAGTTTGAGTCCCAGCAGGGCCGACTCAGCCCTTTATCCTTCTGCGGTCAGTACATTGAATACTACAAGATTGGGTGACAATAACAGCTATTAGTACAGCACTTAAAAGGGGGAGGAGTCAGCCCTATCGAAATCTGTTATTATTATGATTAGACTAAGTATTATAAG
This sequence comes from Ambystoma mexicanum, assembly GCF_040938575.1. Classification (NCBI taxonomy): domain Eukaryota; kingdom Metazoa; phylum Chordata; class Amphibia; order Caudata; family Ambystomatidae; genus Ambystoma; species Ambystoma mexicanum. The sequence goes on from NC_090937.1 coordinate 776,519,346, forward strand.
GAAGAGAATTTGCAGGAGTTGTGTGTATTGAATTGCCTTCATACAAATAGTTACACTTCACATTATAATCATACTGTTATACGCTTGGACCATGGACAATAGTAACTGCAGTTCTGAGAACCTTTGGGACTTGGCGCGCCTTTATCCACTTCCTAGTTTAGGATCTTCCACCTTAACCCATCCTCCTGCGTACACACCCTGGTGCTGTAGCAGCTGCTGGACCAGCGCGCCCTACCTTCTTCCTCCCTCTCTACCTACCTCCCTACCTGCAGCCCTGGTTGAGCTGCCTCTGCTTTTTGGTGCAGCGTGTTTACACCCTTGTGTGTCCCTCCAGTTGTGATGTGTCCCTCCAGTTGTGACCTGCACGGATCTGGAAAGGTCCCTGGTCCCGCACTAATGCGAGTCTTTCTAGTTGTGCTGGCGTCACCGGTCTTTTAGTATTATTCCCCAACCCGGTAACATGTCTGATGATGTAGTGTATGGTATGTGGACATTTTGACAGGTCAGGAAAAATGGCACTGGGTGGTTGGCACAAATGCTTAGAAGACATAAAGCGCCTGACTTACAAAACGTTTTTCAATGGGATTTTCCCACAATCTTAAAAATGCCTGAGGCCTTGCTTGCTATCTGCTCCTGCATTGTTCTGGCTGGATATCGCAGCTAAAGCTAACTATGGGCACGCTTCACAGAAAATACGCAAAAATCCTGCAAAGTCCCCCGCGAGGAGGATAAAATAACCTGATGTGGAAATTAAATCGATTTGCCCCTGGAATGCCCCCACACAAAGCGAATCCAGCCACATATGCCGACCTTTATGCTGTCTTCATCCTCAGCATCAAGCACCCTGCCAATAGTGCGGGTCATCCCCCCGAAGCCAAGGCAGCACCCGGGCCACACTTCATAGAGTCCCCCATAACTCTTAACTGCACCCTGACAAAATGCGTACCAATATTTGTAACTCAAGTTAGCCCCCGGTAATTCTGCGTGTGAACCTCCGTAAATCAAGGCTTCACCCTGCTAATCTGCATATTATCACATCTAACCATGCCATGATCGGCACCCCAACTGCGTACCTGCACCCCTAAATTCTCAATTGTACCTCACCTTTGTGCATTGATTACAATGTGATTGGTACTTTGTGCATCCTTTCTTGTGGCAGAGAGCTTTTCTTGCTTCTTTTTCCCCCGATGTGAAGTTGCGCAGTCATATCCATGAATATGGTTGCCTTTGCGCTTGGCTGAGCATGCAATTACTTTACGTGGGCCTTCCCTCAAAATGCCCATGTTATTCCATGTTGTTCCTCATTCTGCATGATATGATATGATATGGCATTTGTAACGCGCCTATGCACAAGTGTTTCAAGGCGTGACGAGGCAGGGAGGGGGGGACAAAGGGAAGACAGACAACGATCTTATTAGGCCAAGTGCATGGGCAGAGGGAAAGGGAAAGTGCAAGGGGAAAGGTAGAGAAGGTAAGTGCAGACAAGTGCTGGGAAGGGGGGCTGTAGGTATACAGAGAAAGTCCCGCAGTGCAGGGGTTGCCAGGGAGGCAGTGCAAGGGACCGAGATCGGTGAGAGTGGCCCAGTTGCAGATTCAGTGCAGTTTCAGTCGGAATTTAGCAGGGGAGAGGGGGGGAGAGAGCAGAAGCAAAGAGGAAGGTTTTGGGGTGCTTGCGGAACTGGAGATGGTTCTCCTCAAGTTTTAGGGAGGCAGGAAGGCTGTTCCAGAGGGAGGCCCCTGCCGCGGAGAGAGATCTACCCCCAACTCGTTTCTTGGAGAAGCGGCTGACCCTGATGGAGTTGGAGGCGGATGAGCGAAGAGCTCGAGAAGGAAGATATTTAGGAAGAGAGAGTTTAAGGTATTTTGGCCCCAAACCCCAGAAGGCCTTGTGGACAATGCAGAGGGTTTTGAACTTAATCCTCAAAGCCACTGGGAGCCAGTGCAGAGATTTCACTCCTGGAGAGATATGGTCCCTGGGCTTGAGGCCAAGGACAAGTCTCGCAGTCCTGTGCTGGATGAGTTGCAGAGGGCGGAGAGTAGAGGCAGGCGGATTTGATAGAGGCTGTTACAGTAGTCCAGCTTAGAGAGAACCAGGGCTCTGGAGACAGTGAGCTTCTGGGGGAAGGAGAGGAAAGGAAGTATACCTCTGAGGAGGTGCAGCTGGTAGTGTGACTTCTTGGAGACGTCCGATATGTGAGGAGAGGAGAGAGGAGTCGAAGATGACCCCGAGGTTTTTTGCCTTGCAGGTAGGAGCAGGAAGAGGGCCAAGAGAGGCCGGCCAGAGAGCTGCAGGGAAGGAGGGAGTTGGTCTGCCGATGAGTAGAATCTCAGTCTTACTGGCATTAAGGCAGAGGTTATTGGCGGCACACCATTCCTGGATAGCAGACAGACAGTCAGAGATGAAGGAAGGAGAGGAGGAGGCCGAGGGTAGCCTGAAAATGAGCTGGGTATCATCCGCATAGCACTGAAAGTTGGGGCAGAGAGTGGCGATGCAGTGGGCAAGGAGTGCCAGATATTGGTTGAACAGCCAGGGAGAGATGGGGATGGAGAATGGGGAATACGCATGTTCCGCCCCCTATTTATTTCTTTGCTTAGGCCCGTCAACGCGCTCTGCTGCACGCAGAGAAGACAGACCCGTTCAGAGGCCCTGCAAAGACCTCAAAATGCATGTAAAGTGAGCTCCATGAATCAACAAACAGACTTTTGCGCACTTAAAAGTGTGCAAAGTCACTTTTCAGCACACAAAAAATTCCATGAATCAGGCCCTATATATTTTATCACAAGAAGCACGGTCTGCTAAGCATAGAGTAAAATCCCAAGGTGTATCTTTTTGTGTTTTGGTAAAAAACAAAAGAATAAAAAGATAAACAAAAAAAAAGAAAGGAATGCAGATTGTGTTCTGGCATAGCTTGTGTGTATAAACTAATAGCCTGAGCAGTGGCAACGTCTATGTTTCCACCGCTGCCTAAAAAGATAATGAGCAAAGGAGATTAAAATGCCATGCAGCTATAATTCATTTGTAATCATGCATGTTTTATAATTATGGTGGTTATAAGCAGAAATGTGTTTATAAACGATGTGATTTTAGCAAAAGCATACTTGCCTTGGTAGCTAGCCAAATTCGCTTCAATGGCATCATGTGTTTCTTTGGTTAGAGAAAGTGCATGCTTGTAGTTTGTGTTTGTTTCCATCCATGATTGTTGCTCTCTTTCCAGCTGGTTATTGATCTCTCGTTTCATCTTGATTATCTGTCCTTGAACCCTACAACCAGACGGACACGCTGTGACCTGTCAACAGGCAGAGTTTGAACATCACTGATATGTCCTGGTGTGTAAATGTTTGTGCTTGATAGTTCATCTCAAGGACAGAACACCCATGTGCACTCTTTTACCAGTCTGCATTACGTATTAATGTACTAAACCTCCATATTGTCCCTGAGATCCATGCAAGCCACCATCTTGTCTACCAAATAACAGTTTTCAGGCAGTGCTCTTGTCGTGGCAGCCATTTTGTTTTTCAAGATGATATTTTTCATGCAGTCGAATCTGTAACTCACATTTCGCCAGCGCAAAAGAGGGGCGTATACAAATCAAAACATGAGGAACATATGAATATTATGGACGTTAATAGTGTGCGGTGTGCTGCATATGCGGTTCTTTTGGAAAAAAGCAGTGTACTTGATTGAAACGCTGGTAGATTCAAGCCATTTTTCACGCACATCCCATTTTGATTGTTTGGTGCAATGGATCACCCCATAATTCTTTCCTTTCTAAAGCAACAGTGCAACTTGAATATGAACCCTAATAAAATGCCCTCCATGCAGATTTAAACATTAGAAACCTATAAAGTCATCAACTCTTGATAATGAGGCCTTCTCCTTGATGAGTGTTTTATGCTGTGTCAGCCAGGCAGCCTAGGATGCCCTGGGTTATGGCTGCCCTGTATTGTGTAATCAGGGCATACAGCACTGGCCGCAAGTTATACAGATTCACAAGGCACTTCAGTGGCACAGTGGGCATTTCTCCATCTGTAACCATTTTCAATATTCATCGCACTAAGGGGGTAAATGTGCAAAGTGGTTTTGCCACAAAGTAATTAGATGAAGGGGAACACAACATGATTGCCACACAATGGGTTTCATCCTCCACACAGCAAAAATGAGGCAACATATATTTTGTTCCATTGCTTGCTATCAAAATCCAGAGAAGTCGGTTTGCCCTGATGTCTGCCTGGCTCAAGATTTCTTTTAAATGCATTGATAAACTAATTATAGAAAAGATGGCAACAGTGAAAGAAGCAGGCTTTTGGCCACTTCATGTATGTAAGATTGGGACAGCTGCCTTGTGGACAGCATTCCATCAAGTGAGGTCATTTTCCTTAGGGTTTGAGGGGGGATTCAACTATGCTCATCAAGCAAATGGAAGGAGACTTTCTGGAATTAAAAGGACGTCTCTTCAGTCCGACATTATGAAGGGGGACAGTGGGGGGCATCTGCAATGGCTGGATGGGACAAATCAAGCTGTGGTTGAGAATGTTATGATATCGAGGCGATTCCCGGCATGTAGATTTCTGCCAACAACACTCACCATTGGGAAAACCTGCGAAAAATATTTAACAAGCACCATTCCTGGCATTGTTTTGTGTGATAGTGTTTTGTGTGAGGCAGGATTTGTACAACTGCACAATTCTTTGTTTGGGTTTCACTGAGTTTATTTTGAGGGTGAGTGGCGTTTCCCCATCACTGGAACACTCAATTGACTGATACGTGGTTATGTTTTTGCTGAAACTAAGACAGAAAGGCGTGCAAAGCACAGTGTGGCTGGGGTGATTGATAGGTTTACATGAGAAGGCTGTACACCTAAAATAGCAACTTACCCAGAGTTACACTTTCTGTCTGCATCATTTATGAGTCACTATATGTTTCCAAGTACTTGGATTGTGTGCCCTGCTTATGTTTGGGCTAAACTATAATCCTCTGACACAGTCAAATGAGAGGGAAGCATGGGCCCGGATGCCTTTATTCTATTTCTGGTTGGTTCGGGTGATATTTTAACAATCCAAAAGCTGCAACACGGTGCAAGGAATGGTAAATGCCTACTTTCTTTTCTGGCTGAACCTAGACGGTACTGAACCATTTCAATGATTATATATGTTACTAGAACGTATGTTATGTTATCTTAAAGGATCTTATACCGTGCACTGTCACCACCTGCGTGGTCCTTTGACGCCCTGGTGGATCTGTAAAGCAAGGTGGTAAGGAGTGGGAAAGTTAGTAGGAATGAGCTGTAGAAAAAAGCAAGAGAGCTGTGATGTGCTGTTGCCAGCTACAGTTTGGTTTCCACCGTTCGCTAAGCGTAGGTGTATTTTTCGGTTGGTATCCGCCGTGTGCTGTTGTGCGAGGCTATGTGTGGTTTGCTTCGTTGTTGTGGTGTAGACATAGACACTGAAGCAGATAAAAGAGTGTTGTTTGTGCGACTGATGCATTTCTATTGAATGTCTCTGGACCCAAAATGGCAATTTACCCAGAATTCCACCTTTTCTTTTGTTTAATGTATATGTCATAGTACTTTTCCAAGTATTTGGTATTTCTTTGATTTCAGAAATGAAGGCTTCCAGGCTCGTGCTTTAATTATACCCACCATGTTGCAACCTGACTCACCTATGGAACTTTGAGCATAGTGTGCCCCATTCTGTAAGTGCCTACACAGCTACCAGGGCCATATTTGTTTTCATATCCTCCAAAAGGCTATGTCATATTCTAATGAGGCCCCACCTACCTTTTCTGGGTAGAGAAAGAATGGGGGCTCAAGTCAGCTAAACAATCAGAAGCGTAGCAGGAAACATATCAGTGGACGGTCCCTCTTCCCACACAGGCCCTGCATGGTTCTCAAAGTTATCTTTGTGCAGTGTTATTTCTCAGCTGTGTCCCTGTCAGTCCTTTTTTATGAATTTCCAGTTTTCATACCCACCACTCCTGAAATCGGGTCACAGTGGGCATTTATTTGCCTTTCAGAGCAGGAATATATAGTAATGTGTCTGTGACGCATCATCACCCTTAGCATCCTATTGAAACATCTAGTTCTAGGGTCACTCTTCCAAAGATAATGATGAAATAATAATCACCTTAGTTCATTTCCTCTAGTGTACACATGTTTGAACAATGATGGGTCTCTATATCAGAAATGCGGTTTATACTGCACGCTTCATTGGCCCTTCTCTGCCATGACTTCAATCTGCCTTTAACTTCCCGACCTCTGAATTGAACACAATACCCGGTTGAGGCCTCACATGGTGTCTGTACAGCAATAGCAACGCCTCCCTTGTGTAGCTAGCTATGCCTCTTCCCTTGCCTGCCGTGCTGACGCCTCCCTTGTTTAGCTAGCTATCCCTCCTCCCTTGCTTGACATACCAATGCCTCCCTTGTTCAGGTAGCTATGCTCTTCACTTATCCACCGAAACATTGCCTCCCTTGTTCAGGGAGCTATGCTCTTTGCTTTCCCTCCATAACAACGCCTCCCTTGTTCAGCTAGCTATGCCTCTTCCCTTGCTTGCGGTACCAATGCCTCCCTTGTCCACCTAGCTATTTGCTTCCCTTACCTGCCACTCCAATACCTCCCTTGTTCAGCTAGCTGTGCTCTTCCCATGCCCTCGTACCAGTAGCTCCCAGCTTCAGTTAGCTATGCTCTTCACCTGGGCACCATAACACCTCCCTTGGTTAGGTAGCTATGCTTTTAACTTGCCCACTGTAACAACACCTTCCTTGTTCAGCTAGCTATGCTCTTCATCTGCCCATCTTGACAACGCCTCCCTTGTTCAGATAGGTATGCCTCTTCATTTGCCTGCCATAACACCTCTCTTGCTGTGCTAGGTATGCCTCTTCCCTTGCTTGCCATAATGCCTCACTTGTTCGGCTAGGTAAGCCTCTTTCCTTGCCTTGCTCGCCACACACCTCCCATGTTCATCTAGGGATGCCTCTTCCCTCGCTTGCCATCACACTTTCCTTGTTCAGCTATGTATGCCTCTTCCCTTGCTCACCAAAACACCTTTCTTGCTGAGCTAGGTGTACCTCTTCGCTTGCTCACCATAACACCTCTCGCTGAGCTGGGTATTCCTCTTCCCTTGCTCACCATAATAGCTCTCTTGCTGAGCTAGCTATGCCTCTTCCCTTGCTCGCCATAGCACCTCCCATGTTCAGCTAGACATGCCTCTCCCCAGGCTCGCCATAACCCCTCTCTTGCTGAGCTATGTATGCCTCTTCCCTTGCTCGCCCTAACCACTCTCTTGCTGAGCTAGGTATGCCTCTTTCATGGCTCGCCATAGCACCTCCCATGTTCAGCTTTTTATGCCTCTTCCCTGGCTCGCCATGAGCACTCTCTTGCTGAGCTAGGTATGCCTGTTCCCTGGCTTGCCATAACCACTCTCTTGCTGAGCTAGCTATGCCTCTTCCCTTGCTCGCCATAACCACTCTCTTGCTGAGCTAGGTATGCCTGTTCCCTGTCTTGCCATAACCACTCTCTTGCTGAGCTAGCTATGTCTCTTCCCTTGCTCGCCATAACCTCTCTCTTGCTGAGCTTTGTATGCCTCTACCTTTGCTCGCCATAACCACTCTCTTGCTGAGCTAGTTATGCCTGTTCCCTGGCTCGCCATAATGACTCTCTTGCTGAGCTAGGTATGCCTGTTCCCTGGCTCGCCATAACCACTCTCTTGCTGAGCTAGCTATGCCTGTTCCCTTGCTTGCCATGACCACACTCTTGCTGAGCTAGCTATGCCTCTTCCCTTGCTCGCCATAACCACTCTCTTGCTGAGCCAGGTATGCCTGTTCCCTGTCTTGCCATAACCACTCTCTTGCTGAGCTAGCTATGTCTCTTCCCTTGCTCGCCATAACCTCTCTCTTGCTAAGCTTTGTATGCCTCTACCCTTGCTCGCCATAACCACTCTCTTGCTGAGCTAGTTATGCCTGTTCCCTGGCTCGCCATAATGACTCTCTTGCTGAGCTAGGTATGCCTGTTCCCTGGCTCGCCATAACCACTCTCTTGCTGAGCTAGCTATGCCTCTTCCCTTGCTCGCCCTAACCACTCTCTTGCTGAGCTAGCTATGCCTCTTGCCTTGCTCGCCCTAACCACTCTCTTGCTCAGCTAGCTATGCCTCTTCCCTTGCTCGCCCTAACCACTCTCTTGCTCAGCTATCTATGCCTCTTCCCTTGCTCCCGTAACAAGGCCTCGCGTAACAAGGCCTACCTTGATCAGCTAGGATAGTCTCTTCTCGTCCATGATGAAACCCCTCTTGCTCCGACCATGACCTTTTACGACTGGGAATTACATCAGTGAGATGATTTGCTGTAGTGTGGTGATACACAACGCCTCAGCAACTCAACTACATCCTATTGGTGCAGGTCCTAGCAGGATACCATGCACAGGGTTACATTTTTAAGCCAGTTCCTGGTGTTATGCAACAACATGTTAACTTGTTTTGAGTGAACAGATCCATTACTGTAGCATACACTGCATTACATATTAACCAGTGTCCACGATTATTCTAACACAAGTGCTCTTTTTCCCCTCCAAACATGGAGCCGTATTCCAAGTCTGACGTTTCAGTAAAACATGGCAGTAGAGTGGTATTGATGGAATTAGCTCCATTTTACCGTACCAGCGGATTCAGACTTTTGTGGTGAAGTGGAGGAGACACCTTCTTATGTAACCACATAGCACACAAAACAATTGAAAGAATTATCCAGGTGGACTCACCACCCACAACAATTCCTCCATATCCCCTGTGGTGTCCCATGGGCTCCAAAAATGGGATTCATCTCCACTACTACCCCACAAGTAACCTGGTGGTTAATCTACCAGATCGAGTATCAGTAACTGTAAATATGTTGGTGGTATTTCCCCTTCGAAATATGACAGAGCCCATAACGAGGGCTATAGTGACATCTGCCACCCCCTCAAAAAACCCTCAACCTGTAAGCCCCAAATGGTTCACGTGGACTTGGTCGTAGAGCAATGCTCACTTCTGAATGAACGGTAGGTTTGTGCTCTATTGTGTGTTTAGCAAGTGGCAACACTTCACCTCCTTGGTTCTAGGCATGTTCTTAGCTAGTTCACATTAAATAATATTCTTGGTTTTGTGTGTATTTATTTATATATATATATATATATATATATATATATATATATATATATATATATATATATATATATATATATATATATATATTTCACACGAAGAAGTAAAACAAAATGCATAGGTTCTGGTGGAGTGAACTACTTCCAGAAATGAGCCCAACCCCCAAAACACTCAGAGTGTGATGGCATGAAACTTATGATTAAGAAACAAGGTGTTCCTGGAAGTGGCTCTGAGTGTGTTATGAGCGTGGTGGATGGTTGCGCACTGATATGTACATCTCTTCCATTCACTCCTTCAGAAACTCATATATATGTTTGCAGATTGCGCTCTCACAAACTGGGGGCAGGTGCCTATACCCACCGTTATTCCACTCCAGGCTGCTTCGTTTCTCAGAGCGGTTTTATTCCATTGATGCTCAAAACCAGTCACTCTTTCACTCGAAAAAAGTGGACAAACGCAGGTTTAAGGAATGAAAGGTGTGTAATTGGAAGCGATAACCTTCTATGTGACTTCATTACATTTAGCAAAACATCTGCTAAAGGCTCAAATATTTTCTGGTGGGTACAAAATAAATAGAATTGCTTTTGTGTTTCTGCCTATTGTGTCTCTACAGGTCTGATTTTCATCCTCACCACTTTCAAGGAATAATCAACGGGTTTGAAGGTTGACCAGACCACCCCATTCTCGATCTCGTATGGGACATTGTTCCTGGGGTCGTACTGCCCCCCTGAGTAGTAAATGCCATTGAGGTTGGCTGCCTGGCAGTTGTTGTACCACCACCCCCCACCGTACATTTCTGCGCAGCTCTCCTCCCACCGATCGTTGTCCCGGTCCAGTGTGCTGAATTTCATGTTGGCATGGGATGTGTACTCTGAGTCCTCAAGAGAGCCATCGATCAGCGCATCCCCAGCTGAGCCATCATAGTGAGACACTTCCAGCGCGTATCCCTCGGCCTCAGGTGCCACCCGCATGGTGTACTCTGCATAGGCCTCCACCCCGGCCCAGTCTTCTAGCTCTACGCGAAGGACTGTTTCCCTCTGAGTTAACAGATGGATGTATTCATTGCCCAGCCACAGTTCTCCTCTGCCGTTTCCGTCCAAGTTGCTAAATCCTTCCTTGAATTCTGCCCAGGTCCGGTTAAAATTTAACGATCCATCCTCCCTCTGTTGGATCAAGAGCCATCCTCCGAGAGTAGTGTCTTGGTCGCAATAGACTGATAGCGCCTTACTGGATCCTGCTGGCCTGATTCTGAAAGTGCCACTTTTGGCACCAGAAGTGTGTTTTTGGCGGATATCGTCACAGTCTAGAAAATAAATAGATGTTGATCTTGTTTATTAAAGGTTATCAGTAAAGTTTACAAAGGCTCAAGGGAGTCTGATGATAGCAGTGATGGCAAGTGCATGCACTCATTGTATACGGCTGTTAGGCCTGGAAACTAAGGCCTGCAGAGGTTTACCTTTTCAAATGCCAGTATAGGTTTTGCCAACATTTCTCTGAAGTCTATGTCACTTCAGAGTAGAAGCAGTTGTGATATTTCTCGTGGCTGAAATCTGTTTCTTGCATGTATATTTTTTGGGGAATCTAAGTGACAACACACAGTGGTTTTTTCGAGGAAAGATCTTTTTGGAAAGATCTTTCCAGCCTTGAACTCGCAAAGAAAGTAGCACTAGTTTTTATTAATTCGACTACTGCAAACTTTGTGCCACTGCTTTAAAATCATATCTTTAAAATGTTACTTTTACTGAAGTGAGATGGTTTATCTAGCGACCTAATACATAACTGGAAAAATAAATGTTCTGATCTTGTGGTCAGTGCCATGACGCATTTATTAACCTGGCAAGCTGGCTTACTGCCTGGCCAGAGGGACCCACTTCAGATGTGGTGTCCAGAGGTTGGAGCTATACCTAAGATCAAATAACTTCATAAATATATTGGATGTGGACCCTCAGGACCACTATTTGCTTAATCGACTTTTGGATCAGATGTAAAAATGTCCCCAATTTTTTACAACTCCGTGCTTTATAAAATGTTTGTTCACTGCGATTTTAAATGACAAAGACCAGACTTTGTTTGATCAACTTTAAGGACCAAGTGTACAAACGCCCCAATTTATCCAAAAGCCAAATGTATTTGGAAACGGCCACATGTGCCGTGGCCTGCTTATACTGGCATGCTACGCTCACAATAGTGTTCAGAAGTAAACCCAAATATCAACAATTATTAGGGGAAAAGAATTAGAATCTCTGAAAGAAGTGGAAGGTTTTTTCTGTTGCTAAGCTTGCATTACCATGATTTGCCAGCGTGAATTTGCTGCTTGATTGGGGAAGGCTCATTGGCTACTTTACACTGGATTTACCTGTCCCGGTGTAGTCTTCCTGCAGGGTCGCTGCTTCCTTCTTGATACTGCGAGCCTGAAGGTCTGGGGTGTCCTCCCCACTCTCATCATGTTGGACAGGCCCAAAGTCATCAAACACTGGTGCACTCTTCATGGACTTGATTTCAAAGGGGGAACCTTCTTTGGTGTGTCCACTAGTGCTGACCACTGTCTTGGAAGACGAACTGGACGAAAAGCTTGGCGCACCCAAGTGAAAGGAACCAAAGTCATCAGTCTCACCATCGCCGAGATCTGTGTAGACATCGTGACTAGAATGAATGACTTTGGTGGAAGTCGAGCTGCTGCCATCTTTAGGGAAGCTTGATCCACCTCCGCTTGTACTACTGCTGGTGTGCACTTTGCTGCCGGTCGATCCCTGGAAGAATTCGTCCAGGCTAGGGAAACCACGCAGGTCAGAAAAGCCATTTCCAGAAGTGACCTTCACGTTAATGGTGCCTCCGTCCCCTGCAGTCTCTCCTTTTGTCATACTGGACAGCCTAGCACATTCATCCCCCACACCCCCAGAATATGATTCTGTAATTTCTTCTTTGGGGCCATCTGGCCCATGGACAATTTTTTTAGAAGTGGTTTTAGTGCATGAAATGACTCTACCCTGAGTGGTGACAGTGCTGGTGGAAGTTTTTCCTCCCCCCGTCACTACGAATCCTTTCTCAGCCCCTGTTCCACTTGCCGACCCACCTGCCCCGTGGCTGCCAAGCTTGCTGCACTCGTCCCCTTCACCCCCAGTCATAGACTCAGTGATTTCTTCTCTGGGGCCGTCGGGGCCATAGACTGTTTTCTTTGTGATTGTTTTGGTGCATGTAACGGTCCGACCCTGGCTGTTGACAATGGTGGTAGATTTTGTGCCTGAGCCAGTTGCTTCAAAATCCTTCCCCTGTGCCCCTGTGTAAGGTTGTTTATTCCCCGAAACAGACCCAGAGCCAAAAGGAGCAGTGCCCACGGGGGAACCTATTACCTCACGCTGTCTCTCTATCACCATTTTGCGCTGCTCAATCCCGGAGAACATATCATATTGCCCATTGGCAAACTTTTGGTCAGGCAGGGCTTTATAGATTGTTTGGACTTCATCCTTAAAGGGCCGCATCTTAAGCACAGGCAGTTCGTTGGTGGTAGGTTGCAGGTTGATGGTCGCCGCTTGGAGAAGCTGCTTCTGCATGTTTTCATAGCTCTCAGTGTCCACATTGTAGGCAACGCCCTTGGAGCAGGATCCCTTGCAGGCGCGGATCTTGATGTCAATGTCCACCTGTGGTAAGAGAAAGAGAAGAAAGAATGTGTCAACCCGGAGGAGAGACACAGCGAAAAGGGCCAGGGCTGGAGGAGACACTGAGAATACAGACGGAAGTGGAGAGGAGGAGCGAGCCAAGATGAAACACAGCAACAGTGGGAGACAAACCACGAGGAAAGGAATGAGACCAGGAGGAGCACACAATGAAACAGAGACAGGACGAATGGATGCCAATAGTTAAACTTGCTGTTGGAAGAGTGGTGAGAAAAGGGCACAGGCAGAGATAGGGTGAAAAAGGCTTTTATGAAGCTTGGCCTCAGAGAGATTATAAAATGTGCTGCTAAATTTGCTGACCCTTCAATCAGGAAATGTTATCTACTAAGTGCTTCCCAAGAACCCAAATCTCAAACAAGCATGTGGTTGTGTCCTGTGCTGAGCTAGACATAGGTCCCTCAGCATGCGGTGCTCTGCGCCTCCCATAACACATCTTGCCGTGTTTACGGTATGGTCGCACAGAAGCATGTTCCTTCATACCACCAAACTCTTCCCTTGGATCCTATTCTACGCCGGTGTCTGTGGCATGAGTAGGAGAGCTTTGGGTTTGTGTGGCAGGGAACTGTGACACTGCACAATATAAATAGTTGCATTCTGAATTTAAGTGCCCTGTTTTAGATAACGCAGATGTTTATGCTAATTTTAAGCACACTCTTTGCACAGTCACATTAAGCACCTAAGGCACAGGGAGGCTGGGGCAGTCGCCAAAGATCACAGCATGTGTCAGATATGAATCTAGAATGTGGTTCCTGGGCAGGACAGCAAATCTGGCTCCCTTTAGCACATCCCCCTGCGTTTAGGTACTCCAGATCCAGAGTAGAGTAATTTGACCTGCTCTTGCCACTTGCCCTATCACTCCTGGCTTCCCACTCAATCCGCTCGTCCTCCTCCTCGTCTTCCACCATACCTCCTTTCCAGGACCTCGTCTCCTGACTACCATTAGCTTCCACTCGTACTCCTTGTGTCACGTTTACCTTGCCCTGACTTTCTTTACGCCCATTTCCTTCCCTTTATTTTTTCAAAATGTGATTATTATTATTTTTTTTAATTAGCAAGGTTAGGAAAGCAAATAAAAAGAATGTGCTTTCGTCTGGACACAGAGTGCAGCGTAGGCGCCTAAGTGGTTTGGCCTGCCAGCCGGGTAGACATAAAGATGGCTTAAAGCAGTCCACAATTAAATCAGCCTTGAAGAGCCAGCCACACTTAAGTATTGATCCAAAATCTGTAATTACCGAAGATGTTTTGCAGCTACCAGCACTGAATTTGCTGCCAAACATGGGCTCGCCTGACTTGCCTTTACTTTGCACAAAGGAGCTTTCTAGGCCCAACCCCAGCTTACCCCATTCCTTGAGCAGTATTGTCAATGATGATGGGATGAAGCTCCACTGTACGATAGACCACGGACTAGGCGGGTAGAGGCAGGTGCAAATGAAAATGCAAACGTTCCAGGAGCTTTGAACACACCAAGTACTATAGCAGTTTCCTCTTCTCCGGCTTTCGAGCTATTGGATAGAGCCATTCTTGAGGCTTTGGATGCTTCTATTGATCGCCACTATGATGAAAATTGTGTACGCAGACAGTCAAGAGAGATAGGCATGGGGGATGTGTATGGTGATATTAATCGGCATTACCACACTGTTTACCTCAGGGCTGACACATCTGCAACATCCCCCAACACCAACGGTGCATCTAATCCCTCTACTCTTAGAGCCTCTGTTACTAAGAAAACCTTTCAATCTATCCCCAGCATTTCTAATGTTATAGTCGTCCATTTTGCTGCTCCAGTTGGGACTTCATTTAATGGATCTTAGAATAGGTCAACAACGCAAGTCTTTCTACAGCCTGTGTTGTCAAATGTCTCCCTCTGTGTGGATTTGAACAATTATGTTGTCAGATCTCATGTTCAACTGGATCAAACGAGAGTCTGACATTTCTGAAACAGTTGTCCCACCAGTAACGGCAGATACGAAGTTGGATATTACAAACTCTTGCGGACCAGAAAGGATTTTGAGCAATCCAGGTTTTTTGGTTGACTGTGTTAATTGCTTAACTAATGTCTGTTTGGAGATGAGTAATTCCCTCCATATGTTATACAATCTAAGAGCAAAGGACACTGCACATAGGGATAAGCGCTTGAACATAACTGATTCCTTGACCCACATGCTAGAGGCTTTTAGCATGCAAGCGACAACTGTCCCACTAGTGCAAATAATGGAAGCAATGGATCCTAAGGTGCATGCCACCTGCAGTTGTTCATGCATTTGGAACTGCAGAGAAGTGCTGGCAAGCAAAGGTATCAAGGTCCACAATAATGCAAGGTCCCCCATATGCCACCTTCATGACACCTGATATACCTCGTGTGTGTTGAAAAAGCCTGCAGAGGTATTAAGTAGCATAAAGATGTGTGCAAGTACAGGTCTGAATGTATCGGATGATTTGATTATAGATTTGCCAAGAGAAGAATTAGAAAAGAGATTGGCTCAGCAATCCTCACTGGAGTTTATTACATCAAAACAAGCAAAGGAGCAAGTTTATTCCATTGATGCAGCTGTCTCGAGCTGCACAATCGGAAGTGTCTGCATTACTGAGGATAACCTGGTATTGACAGCACCCACGGGTGTAAAGAGTTCGACAAGGCACATGTTTTGTCTAGCTTTCTTACACCATCAGGGAAATTACTTAGATGGAATGTAGCTCGTATTTGTAATAACCTGGACAATCTGGATTGGTTGAATAGGCCGAAAAAGACATATGCCTACAAAAAACTTGGTTGACGGATGATTCCCAATTGTTTGACCTGTTTCCTGATTATTGGATAGCCACTTGCGCGCCTATCCGCGATGGGCTTGGCAAGCCACGCAAGGTTCTAGCCACCATTGTGTGCAAAGCACTTAAATGGAAGCCCGTCCACATTTTAAGTCCTTCCTATCAAATCTTACTCATTTCTACTTATGGTGTCAACAAAACCGATAGTAAGCTTTTGATAGGTACTGTCTATTTGCATCCAAAGGAAGACTTAAATAATATATTTACATTTAATGGGTAGTTAGCGGATCTCCTTTTAAATTAAAATAATTTGAGCATAATCATCAAGGGCGACTTTAACGCTAAATTGTGTGGTTCCATAGACCATGACCTTGACAGGCTCTTTCTTGAAGCATCATGTGGTATTCCCAAGAGAAATTTAAATATGTCCACTGGAGATGTGTGTGGGACTCTACTTTTTCCTTTATAATTCCCTTGTGGGAGTAAATGGAAGATGTCCTGGTGATGATCCTCCAGAATTTACCTATAGCTCAGGCACTAGGAATTCTTTGATTGATTATTTTTTGGTGGAATGTTTTTCTTTCTGTAGAGTGCTAGACTTTGCGGTCTATGAACACCCTGAAAGCAATCACAATCCTTTAATTATTTTATGGAATACGCTTCGGTAAACATTGTGAACAATCCCTCTCGTCAACTCTGCTGAATCATTTCCACCTCGAATTTCGAAGACGTTGCCCAGAGATAAGCTACAAGACATTTTGGCAGGTGTAGAAATTGCAAGGTCGAATACGCTTGCACAGACTCATGACGAGTTATCGGGGGGCTACTCTTGTGGCATATGAGAAATGAATTGCCTCTATCACTAAAATGTGTGTGTATTTGCCCTCTGTCCCCTTTGCCCACCGGATTGGTGCACGGCAAGATACTTCCTGGTTTAACGTCGAATGTCAGAGAGCAAAATTCTATTTGTGGTCTACTAGGAATAAATCTAAACCGCAGGGGTTATATTAAATCTTAAGTGTGAATATAAAAAGCTTTCGAATGTATGAAAACATTGTTTACTGAGTTGCAGTGATAGCGTATGGAAGTGACTATATGCAATAGAAATGTTAAAGGTTTTTGGAATCTTATTGCAACTGGATTTAGCCCAATGTCATTATCTGCTTGAGTAGCACATTTCCTCTTTTATTTCAAAACTCGGATAGGGACACCACTAGTATTACTTTTTCATCTGAGGAGGTATTGGTGACCATTAAAAGTGCCAAGCAGGGCAAAGCTCCAGGCCCGGATGGCGTCAGGCCAGAAATGTACAAGTGGTTCCCAGAATGATGGGCCCCGGTTTTAGTGAAAGTGTTTAATAAAATTGCTTCCTCTTTTATTCTTCCATTATCCTGGACAAAGAGTCTTATTAAGTCTATTATTAAAAAGTGCACATATTGAGACCAGCATTGCTACCGCCTGATATCTTTGTTGGATAGCAGGGCTGAGATCTTTGCCAGCTGTCTTTGGAATAGGCTGGAGCAATGGGCACTGGAAAATAATATACTACCTATTCATCAAGCAGGGTTTAGAACAGGTGTTATGTCAGCTGACCATGCATTTGTCCTTGCTACTATTACAGATAAATATGTGAGATTTAGAGGTGGAGTAGTGTACGCAGGTTTCTTAGTCTTAGCTAAAGCTTCTGATTCCCTTGATCAATCCCTTTTGTGGAACAAACTCCACAAAATGGCGGTTCTGCCCCCACTTTTGAAATTAACCATCTGTCTGTATTCCAATATGGTATTCAGTGATTGGTCACCACTGAATTTGGGACATGTGTGAAGATTTTCTGTTATGTTATTTGACTAATAAATCACAGCACTGAACACTGGCCAACAATAATGCAGTATTATTCTTTGGTTCACTTTCAGAGTGCAGAAGAGGAGAAAAACAGGCACACTTTATACCTGGTTTGTAGTTGTCCTGACAGCCTTGCAAATGTCTGTCTTGGGTTCATTAAGCTATGTATAAAGTAGCACTGCCCTCTTAGAGAAAGACAATTTCCTGGAGAAAAAGGTTTGCATTTGAGCTAATTTGCATACCCACAATGCCTTGCTGTTGTGGCTGTGAACTACAATCAATGGCCACTAGGTCGCGTTGTGGAATGTGTGGCTTGGCTCAAATGGACTTTCCCACATATACATATTGCATGCTATGAGTAACCATCCTTCTAGCTGCAAATGGAGTATTCAGTATAGCGAGTTCATTCGCTATCGCCGAACTTTCGCAGATGTTACCCAATTTGATCGAAGCTGTGCTCTGGCTGCTTCGGACTTTTTGGCACAAGGGTATGTGAAAATTCTCATTGAAAATGCTTATATCAAGGCAAGAACCCTTCAGAGGGTTGTACTGCTACATTGTATTAGCCCACTAAACCAACTTCCAGTGAAGATACACGCCTCATCATCACTTTTGACAGTTCTTATTTGAGGGTTAGAAAGATCATTCAAAAACACCTGCATGTCCTCACTTTGCATAAGGATTTATGTTCTTCACTTTCTACTTGTCCAGTGCTCACCTGCAAGCGGGCACGGTCTCTTAAGGACATACTGGTATCTAGGTTTCTACCTCCTCTTGCTACTAATTGGTTTTCTGGGTCTTCTTCAGGTTTTACCAAGTGCTTGAAATGCAAGCTCTGTGCTCACGCTCTTGTCCAAAAATCCTACATTCATCCCTTTACTAGCATAGTGTGTAGTATCAAACAATTGATTAACTGCGATACCTCATTTGTGGTCTATGTCCATTGCTGCCCGTGTCAGAAGTGATATGTGGGCAGTACCACCTGCAAATTGAAGTTGAGAATACTTCAACACCTAAGGGCTATAGAAAATTCCGATACATCGTATCCGATTGCAAAACATTTCCTGGAACATCATGAGAATAATTTCCAACTATTGACCTTCTTCACAGTAACACATGTTAGTAGACATCCAAGAGGTGGTGATCGTGTCCTGAAATTGCGACAGTTGGAAACCAAATGTATACTTGACTTTGACACTAAAGTTCCTAATGGTCACAATGTCGATGAGTAATTGTACACTTTTTGGAGAGTGTAACTTCGCATAATTTTGTCATCAACTATTTTTGCTTAATTTCATATTATCCAAATTGATTGTGTTTCATGTTTTTCATCAAATGCCGGTTTACAATTTTTGGGTCAGGCTGTCTGTAATGTATATGTTCTATTCACTGTTTCTTTGATCATTTGCTTCCAGTAGGCTGACCACTGTGTCATGTTGGCAGGGGCATTTTTGTGTATTGCATAGGACATAGGGTTGTGCATACTCATGTTGGTGTTGAGAGTGAGGATTTTTCTTCTATGCAGGCAATACACAGGGCAGTATATTTCTGAGTTGTGACATGTATAGGCTGGGGGTTTCATCCATCTATATGCCATTACGGATTGTTCATAAGAACATTATGTGACCTTGTCTCCCTTTCCTGGCAAACTACATTCGCAATTCTTGTCTGTCTGTTTTAATTTTATTTGGGGGGTTCTATCATGCAATATCATTGATGCACTTGCACTTTACCCTTCTGTTTTGCACCACATGCTGTACCATTTTGGTCTGTGTTTGCATATGTATTCATCAGAGCTGCTAGCAATTGCACTTTATTGCCGTCTGTATTATGCATGTAGTTCAACATCGTGATAATTTATCATTTGCCCTTTTGCATTAGCACTTTATAGACTCTCTTTTGTACAGATTGCACGGCAGTTGCACTTTAAGGAGGTTGAGGTTTCTTGCTCCATTTGGTTGAAAACATGTACTTGTTACTCTGGCCTTTTCTGGGACTTTAAATTTGATGGCATCCTATGATTATTTTAAAAGTTGCATCCACACCCGACTAAGTAGCGCTACTTTTCACTCCATAGTATCACTGTGGGTTGCATGCAGGTTTTTATCTTAGTCTCTTGTACTGGCATCTCATTTTCACCATGTATTACTTCATGTTTTACGTTACATTGTTTATACTTTTCAGATCCCATTTGCACTCAGCACTTTATAGGTGCTGCATGTCTGTTGTGACTGACTTGGTGACGCAACCTATGGAGAACTACACTGTCAGGATTCAGTGCACACACTGTGGGCCTCCTCCGGCTAACCTTGCATGTCCTACCCTTCTTCCCTTTGCTTTTGTGTTTTTATCTTGTTGCCACACTTGTTTTTAATGCTTTGGCAGACTGCTGTTCCAATGTGTATAATTCGGCACGTTTGTTTTTTTTCTGATTTGAGATCCCATTAAGTGATTTCATTGCAAGATGTCTGCTGCATTGGTGATATGTTTAGCATTGGTGTTTAGTCGATTGTCAACACAGAAAAAGGACCATGTCTATGTATTTAAGCCCTTCCTGTCCTGTCCCCAGTAAGTGAACACACACTGTGTATAGCATGAAACGCGTCTTCCAGGACAAGTTTGACTGGTGTCCTGCCTCTGCTGTTTGTTGGTGCTTTCTGCAATTTTTGTTTTAGCCAAAATAAACTTGTTGTCATGAGACTCCAAGTTTCATTATTATTTTTTTCTTGATTATACGGGACAATTACTGACTCGGGGTGCAGTCTTCGCTGCTGCGGCGGCTCCTCCTTTCTCCCTCTCTCTTTCTCTCTCTGTGTATCTCTCTCTCTCTCTCTCTCTCTCTCTATATATATATATATATATATACATATATATATATATAATTAGTTCTTGTGGGTGCACTATCTGCTAGGTAGGATATGCCTGCTGGCTACACCCTCCCCTAAGCACAGAAGATTCTACTGTGTCGTGATTGGTAGCTGCCCTTCTTGCCCATGTGTAATTGTCCAGGCTTCAACCTTGTGCAAGCCTGACCATTTCCCCACAGCAATAGTAATCGGTCCTTAGTACACAAACGACGCAGTTGCATCCAGTACTGAGACATCATTTGTTACAGATGATCCACTACAAAATATTGTGGCTCACATGATCCTCAATCTACAAAAACAAGGCCACATCATGCCAGCTCCGAATGGCTCCCAGTAAAATAGAGGTTTGCTTATAAAATACAATGTACCACTCACCTGTGGGATACATTTACCCACTTAGCAGAATTCCCCTCCATCTCCAAGCTGCACGTCAGCAGTTACCAGCAGAATGGCTGCGCTGGCTACAAAATGATGGCTGCACTGTCTTGCCAAGCACCTATTGGGCAAGAGGAAACCGGGAACACACCGAGGAAGGCTGCCAGTGTGTTTCCTCACGCGCACCGAAGAAGAGAATCGAAAAGCTGCGCTGCTTTGCTGCTAGCTAAAAATTTCCCTTTGAAAAAGGAAATATTTTACATTTAACATGATGGCGCCCTGATGCTCTTTTCATCTGTTAAACAATATACAGTTCTGATCCAGTAAGGCCCAAACATGCCCAGCCAGATTCCAGTTGTGCTTAAGCAAAAGAAAGCATCTCTCACTGAATAACAGGCTGTGTCAGGCATGATCTGGGAAATCACCAGAAACTTTAATCTCAGCCGTACAAAAAAATGCTTGACTTTTATGCTACAAAATGTCCAAAATAAATGCTCAAAAGAAACCCTAGCTCTCTGTGCATATGTCAATTTCAGTGGACCTATGCCTTGAACAGAATGCTGTGTAAGAGAAACTGACAGGGGCTGCAAACAATGTTTGGAATCCAGAGGGAAGAGAAAACAGAATTTGAAAGGGACATCCCAGCACAATTCACCATGTGTCAAAATGGGCTTTTGCGAACAAGAAAAATATCTGTTTTAAAAGTGTAATGTTGAATAATGCCCTGTCCTTGCCCAGAAATGTAAGGGGGGTTTGGTTAAAATATAATATGATGTTTTATTCTAACAGCCTTACCTTTTGGGCTCAGGAAAACTAAATAAATAAGTAAGTAAATAAATGCATTGGCTGCACTGGGGAACCAGCCAAACAGGTTTCCTCCATGGCTTCAAGGGACAATTGTGTGCTGGCAACAGGAGTGGCCTCCCCCCCAAAGGAGCACCCAATAAATTTCTGGGACACATACATTTTACTTTCTGCCCTTGGAAACTTTGAATGGCCAGGAGGATGCATCTCACATGCTCTTCAACTTGTGTCTGTGCTCCAGCTTGAGACGATAGGTTCTGGGACACCTATGTGTTACTTTTGGAAGTGACACCTACCATTCACTCAAACTGAGAAACTCCATGGCAGCTCTCAGCTAAACTGACATTTGGTGATAACCTGGAAAGACATGACCATATTTGGAGGACAAAGGGCCAGCCGATCTGGCTTTAAAGACTGTTTTATTAATAAACTGTAAGACTGTTATTTCTATAACCGGGCAACGCAGTAATGTAAAAGCTTTACAATTTAAGGGTAATTTTTGTGACTTTAAAACAAGATATCGTGGCTGTCCATAGCATGTATGGGATCGAAACACCAGGAAAATGTGAATCATGGGAAAAGTACATATGGTGGAATGTTAAAAATGTATGGAAATATGCTCTATGATGATATGTACACAAAATTGTGGGATGTTGGGTGAAGCGGTTCCCACTAAAAAGTGCAAACATTATTAGAAGGGCGATACAAAGTCCTACAAACTTGGGAGTTTGACTACCATGTTCTGTCTGAAATATGCAATCTGCCTATGTAATTTCAAAAGTGCCACAACTGTAAAAAGCGATTTGTGTCTAAATTGATTTTTGGCAAAAATGACCGTGGGATGGCTTTGCGCCTCATAAAAACACAACCCCATAAATTGGGTCCTCCTTGAGGAGGTGATCAACATGGGCTGACCTATCCGGTTCTGTCTTTTGCCAGGAGAGTCCACCGTGCCGTGACCAAAGCCTTTGAGTCCAGAACCCGGTTGGCTGTTCCAAATCCCCAATTTAAGCGCTGATTGTGAGTATTTCCCCATCCCATAACAACACAAAGCCTACCCTATCTTGATACCTTGTCATTGTCCTACTCTCTAAGTAAACCCATCCATACCCGAATAACTTGGTTAAGATGAGATTGAATTCACTGTGCATTTTTTCTTTGCTTTTCTAGTGTTAGCGCAATTCTTCCATTCATTTTTGTCTTGCATAGATCCTTAGTCATATTTTTAATAATTTAAGTAATTCCCACATAGAGCTGTCGCGGGGTGAAAAGGTTAAGTTGCAAATTAACCTTGGAGCGTACTGTGTCTTTCTTTAACAATCTAGCCTTGATAATCTATTATAAGTAAAACTTGTCCTTTCCTTTCCCAACCGATTTTCTCTTTTAACTGCTTTATTTTCCCAAAACCGAATCTCCTTCCATATTGAAAATCTCATCCAATTCTTCATCTAGAGTCACTCTTTCACTTCTATATTATCCCTGTGTTGTGCATCTACCTCCAGCCTAAAAACCATATTCTGATTCTGTCTATTTCACCTGGTTTAAAAAAAAAAAGTTTTGACATTTAAAACTGCAAAAGAGAAAAATTCAACTTTTCAATGTTTGAATTTGGCTGCACTGTGTTTTTACTCTCAAGTTGCTTTTTGAACTGTATGCCTTTTGTTGATACCTTGCTTTGTAGTTGCTATTGATATTACATCCCTGTTACTGTGATAAATCATATTTACCTCATTTATTCAACTGCATGTTTAAAATTATTTACCAATTCCGAGTGCCATTTTATGCAATTGCAAAGGGTTTTTGCCTCTTATTTTGTGGGGGAACGTCGGATTTTGATTCTGTTTGCTGCCTAATATCCCTGACTCCATGCTGCTCCTTTATATCCATTCAAAATTGAGGGAGCATTTCAGGGGGAAATTTTAACTTGGATGCTATCTACCCAAATAGAAAAAGTGCTCCTATTCATTTGTGCTTTGGATATGTTCTTGTAGAAGATCAACCAAGTGTATTTCATTAGTTTACATTGTAACTATCACCCCATTGGTGATTGCTGCCAAATATTCAAACTGTGTGATTTTCTTTGAATTTAAAATAAATAAATATTGTATTACCACCCACCGGCCTGGTTCATGGGCCATTGCGACCCGGGGTATTTGCAAAAGGGGGTGTGAGACGGATTGGGTGCCAGCTCAATTCGAATTCATAGAAAATAAAGAAAAAGTATTCTAATTGAGCGCTACCTCCTAGGCTAAGAGGACCAGGGCAAGAGTCCTGGTCCGGTGTGTGACACCCGATTGCAATCCTTAACACACTGGGCCTACTGCACCAATTTTGTGTAAGCTTTCCAGACAACTTAGTGTACTGCAGAGTTTGATTATATATTTTTTGACACATTACCTCTGAATTTGGGACATGTGTGTTTCTGTTATGTTATTTGACTAATAAATCACAGCACTGAACACTGGCAAACAATATAGCAGTATTATTCTTTGGTTCACTTTCCCAAGTAGATTGCAGAGCGCGGAAGAGGAGAAAAACAGGCACACTTTATTTCTTACCGGTGGGTTGGGGTAACCCACCTTTTCTACCTGTACAGCAGCCTTACACTGATCTGTATCTTATAGACCAGTATTTAAGCAACAAGTGTTAGTGATTAATCTAGGGTGGGTATATAGCACATCCTGCACTAGGCACCCCACTTTTATTACAAACCAGGTATAACCCTTATAACCCTGGTTATCTCTCGCATTATGCATAAAAAAGCAGCTTTTTAATTTCTGAACAGAATCTCTGCTGCAAAGCGCCATGGGAGATGTAGCTATACTTTTGGGAGAAGTGGGTGCCCATTCTCCGTCATATATTTGAACAACTACTGGATGGAATAACCCCAGATCACTCCCAGAAATCGAGTCAATGCCTACTGGGCCAAAGGACCCATACATTTCTAATGGAAATATCTATACAGGCAATCAAAGGTCAGAAAACAAAAGAAAACGTTGCCCTGAAAGGTCCAACAATGGTTGATAAAATACTAAACGTGCAAGGCCCAAAGCAATGGACCAGCCCATCTCTGCAAATGCATCAATACAAACCTACGGAGCCTCTGAAAGCTGTCCTGTTCCAACAAGCTTGGGCATACATTTTGAGTGAATTACTTAATAAATATCTACTAATTAGGCAAAATGAATGTTACAGTCACCTACCAGTGAAGGATGCCCCAGCCATTACCCTATCCCACTACCCCCACTACCCCTGGCCTTCCGTGTTCCCTTCCGTTGCTCTGCAGGGCCTTGTCTCATGTTCCAAGTGGTATGAATCACCAAGAAATAAATAGCACAACTCTGACGTTAGCCACACCACTTTAGTAGCAGGGCTAGGCCTACCCTCTTTCTCAAGGTCCAACCTACTTTTCTGGCAGGCATCAGCACTCCGGGACCCCTGCCCTTGGGGCAAGGTAATGAACGGGAATGGCTATAGGGATTAGCATGGCCAAGGGCAGTCAATGGGTGGGTAAATAACCAAACCACACCCAGAAGCTGTGCGTTCTTCTTCACATCCCATATGCCCCCTGTCTTTAAACCTCTTGCCACCATGAGGGCCTGCTATGTTCTGCAGTGAGGTTCTTTTTGTAACTCCCATTAACCCCCCATCACTCACCTCCAGGCGCTTCATGGTCTGCACCTGATCACGGATGCTGTTTTCCAAAGATTTGATCGTGGTCAGCTGGTTGACGACTCTGATCTTCAGGTTGGCAATTCTCCTCCTCAAATCCTCAGAGACCTGGTCATACAAGCCTTCCCCGGCTATGGTAGGAAAGAGAGAGAAAAGTGTCATTGAGTGTGGACTGGGAATTACACCTCTGTCATGTGACATGATTCTGACTGGCTGGCAGATGATGGATAGGGTAAACCTTGCCTCTATAGTTTGGTATAACATTAGCGTACCGTGACTAGGACAGAACCCATAATGTGTTAAGGGGCTTTTCCCATCGTGAATCGGCCCACTGTATTCCGCACAGAGGTGACAATTCACAATTCAGTTTTCCAACGTATGCGAATACATTTAGGAATGTAGCACCTAAAGCAAATCCTTATTGGCTTTTTCACACCTGCAATGTGTGCTACCTGAGCGCAAAGATACGTGAAGCCTGCCTTGCGCTCCGGCTGCAAATGACGTCTGAAGAGGCATGGGCAGAGTTTGTGTCACGTACTTCACTGACGCATGCATTCAGATCTGCTTCACCTGCCTCAGCCTTCGTCCTCTATGAAAGGCGCTACTCAAAGGGGGTATTCATGCCCTCGAGCCCCAATGCATGTGTTTAATCTGAGCTGGTGCATATTGCGTGTAAGATGCATTCATGAAACGGAGTGGTGGCTGTATATTCATTTTTTTTATTGGAGGTGTGTAGATGTTTTTCCTGTGTATGCGGGGCGACCAAGCGTAAGTAGCAAGGGAGCCCAAACCTACCTATGGAGGTTTATGGAGGGTATAGGGGGTTCACCTTCGAGAACATTTTAAAAACATGGGGGTTAAAAACACATATATTCAGAACACATTCTGTGAAAATTTCAGTAAAAAGCCACAGTTTGCTATGGGTATTTTAGGGTAACGCATGTCTGTACTTTTGACCATTTGCTTGCAGAATGTCAATGAATTGCCACTTTAGGTACTGTACACGTTGTGGTACTGCACTATGGAGCATTGCCTTTGAGTTCCAAAGCGTGTGCAAGTGTGTACCATCAACTCAAAAGGATAATGAAAGAAGTGCAGCACATTTTTGCCACTGCAAAGGTGCTTTTCTCATATATACCACCAAGTTCAGTATATAACTATCTCAATGAATGTTGTCGGCAGCCAGAGGTGGGAAGGCGTCTAATCAACAGAAGCATGTGTAACTTTTTTGCAAGCTGCTGGGATGTACTCCTGTGACAATGAAAACATTTGTTATCGATATGTGCACCTTCTCAATGGAAATGGCATTTCATTGTCGCCCAGTGGCAATGACATTTGGTTTTCCAATCTACAGGCTGCACTGTAGACGCTATTGTAAGAATGTGAGGCACAGTGCACCAAATAAAAACAATTATAAATGCCTGAAAAAAGAGTTATTACTGTGGAAGCAGTTTTAAAAAATAAAAAATAAATTCTTTTTTTAGAGCCACCATGACAAAGGACATCCCCTACCGTGGTTGACATTTATTCCCCTACTCCCGCGCACGGACACCTGGAAAAGTCAGCGGACATAGCGATAGTTGCAGGGTTGTACGTGTAACATACGCCCCCTTTTGCACATGGCCACCGTATATTTAGGACTGTGGAGGACACGGGATTGCCAATAAGCTTTCTAGGTGTGGAGTGCACGCACAGACTGTGGTACACGGTATATTTGTCTACCTAAATGCAGAGGGTGAGCTTATGTATGTGTTGTACGATCCACAGCGTATGCTTTGTGGGTGAATTGCACATACATTACTTGACAGTGAATGGAAAACACGAGTCCGGTGGGAGTTATGTGTAGAGTGTATCATGTTGGTTTGTACAGGTATGGAGCACCTACAATGAAGTGATTGCTTTTGGTTTGTTTGTGTGTGTGAGACTTTGGTGACTCTCAATCAGGACAACATTAATGTTGTTGATTGTGGAGATACAAATGAAAACCATGTAACACGATTTTCAGTGCCGTTTGTGCTGAGGGAGGCAGCAGGCCAGGTAGTTAGTGTAAGAACATATGACAAAGGTAAGGTCTGCAAACATAGTACCTTTTCAATGTTTACTTCTTAACTCTCTGTGAAGAAAACCACCTGCCCTACATATGTCAGTGAACAAAAAAAGAAGGAGCCAGACATGTGATATCACCAGTGATGTCACCACTGGCATTTGTAATGTCATCTTTGATGTCATGGGTTTGTTTATTTAATTTATTTGTAAAGCGCTCCTGACCCAGGGGTATATGGGCGCACAAGAATATGGTTACAGAGTACAAGTTAAACATATAGTACAGTTATACAATTTACAACTACAGTTTTTTATACATTTACAGTTTGCCTAGGAGATATATAATGGCAATAATCTATTCACAAGAATGATACAGAGGCTGGTGCCCGCAGATAAATGGGGTTAGTGAGTGAGAGCTGGGAAGGGTAGGTGTGTGAGGTGTCCTGAGTCACCTGTAGTGGGGTGAGTTTTTATTCAATAGCCAAGTGATAACCTGGGTTTTGAATGGTTGAAAGGTGGAGATGGTTTTGATGTCCAGTGAAAGTGTATTCCATAGTTGGGTGGCAAGAACCGGGAAGCTGGTTCCTCCGGCTCGTTTTAGGGTGTATTTGTGCACCATCAGACATAGTGTGTTGGTGGATCTGGTAATTCTGATATTAGGTTTCAAGGCGAATTTGTTAGTTGGATAGGGAGGTGCAAGGTGGTTCAAGGCTTTGTAGGAGAGGCATAAGGTTTTTAGGTCAATTTTATGTTCGATGGATAGCCATTTACATGATCTTCTGATAGCAGAGATGTGCTCTCTTCTGGGGATATTAAGCGCAGCTCGGAGTGAGTTATTTTGGAGGACCTGCAATTTATTAATGATGGATTTGTTTGTGCCTGCATATAAGCCGTTGCAGTGGTCCAGTTTGGACTGTATGAGTGCTCTGGCTAATATAAAGCAGCTGCTAGTGGATAGTAGAGGTCTGCAAGCCCTTATCAATTTACCTGTATAGGCAGTGGCTGAAGCGGTCATATTGATTTGTTTAGAGAGGTTGGTATTGGTATCTAGATGGAAACCAAGGGTTTTTACACTTTTGGAATGGGTATGCTATTTCCATCGATAGTAATGCTGATGTAGTTGGGGCCGAGTTTCGAGAGGGTGGTGGAGGAGCCGACCAGGAGCTTCTGTCTTATCATCATTCAGGCAGAGGCCATGTGTGGCCATCCATGCCTGAATGATGGTGAAGACTTCATTGATTCGGTCGACATCAGAGTTGTAATTGCCTGATAGGGTTAGGAGTATCTGGGTGTCATCAGCATAGTTGGTATAGGTGACACCCAGATGGACCAGTTTGTCAAAGAGGGGCTTTGTAAATATGTTATACAAAGTAAGTGAGACACATGAACCTTGTGGGACATTGCATGTGATGGGTATTGGGTCGGCCGCTGCTAGTGGTGAAAAAACATGCATGGTCCTGGTAGCCAGGAAAGATTGGATCCATGTGACCGCTGAGTGGGAGAAGTGTGCAGCCAATCACAGGTGGTTACATAGGATTTTGTGGTGGACCAGGTCAAAGGCTGCAGAGAGGTCCAAGAGAAGGAGGGCAGCCTTACCTTTATCTTTGAGTTCGTCGATCTGACTTTTAAGATCAACAAGGGCCGTTTCTGTTCCATGTTGAGGTCGAAAGCCAGACTGACGGATTCCTAATAATTGGTTGGATTCTAGATGGTCCTGAATTTGTAAATAGGCGACTCTATCAAGGATTTTTAGTAAGAACGGGACAGTGGTGGTAGGTCTATAGTTAGTAGGTATAGCCGGGCCAAGAGGTTGCTTTTTTAAGAGTGGGAGGACCCAAGATTGTTTTAAGTTACTTGGGACTGCATTGCTGGAGAAGGACAGGTTTATTAGCTTGGTAATGAAGGGGGATAGATCCCTGGCTGCATCTTTTATGATTTGTGCGGGGCAACTATCCCCTTTGCAGTTTGAAGGTTTCAGGGAGGCTATAATTTTTTGTACTTCGGGTACCGTTACCTTTTTGAAAGTAAAACCTGAATTGGTGTCAGAGGGTGATTGTAAGGTCAGATTGGCGATTGGGCTATTGGAGAGTTGTTGTCGTTTGTTTTCAATTTTAGTTTGGAGCCCAGTGATTTTGTTGGCGAGAGCATTCTGGATGGCCGTGCACCAGGGTTTATCCTTGGTACATGTATCCGTGGGAGGAATGGGGTTTTCAAGTTCTTTTAAGATGTTGAATAGTTCTCTAGTACTAGATCCTGCTTTGGTAATCCTGGAGTTGAAGGTTTCTTTTTTGGCACGTATTATCCCAGTTTTATAGACAGAGGTGATATTGGTCAGGTTAGTTCTATTTTCTGAGGAGGGAGCTGTTTTCCACAGTGTTTCGAGTTTGCTTTTTCTTTGTCTGAGTAGTTTGAGTTCCGGGGTGTACCAAGAGTTCAGGAGTGCTTTGGGTTTCCCTTTGCGCATTTTTAATGGGGCAACAATGTCAATCGCTTTGGACATGGATTCATTGTAGGTGTTGACCAACAGGTTCAAATCAGCTGTGGCTGGTAATGCGTTGAGCGCAGGGAGTACCAGGGGTATGAGCGCTTTGGCTGTAATGTTACGCTTATTCCTTGTTGGGCAGGTGGGTGCAGGAGGAGGTTTTTTAGGCAATGGGTTATTAATATTGATATCAAGCGAGATGAGGTAGTGATCCATCCAGACAGGTGTTAGTCTTCGCAGAGCACAGTGCTGGCGCTAGTTATGGTTGCTTAGCTTACCCTAACAGGCGAATTTCTGAGTTTTTCGGTTTTACCTGTAACCATAACGTCCCTGCAACAACGTTTTTCCATTGAATTTTATAGGTTTTTATTAGTGCAACTTAACCATAACGTCCCTTTTAACAACGTTTTTTGTTAGTGAATATATATATATATATATATATATATATATATATATATATATATATATATATATATATATATATTGTTTAACTGCATAAATCGTAGGGGAGAAGCTGTGTCATCTTGTGCCACACTAGAGAGATCATCCAGACCTGAGGTATAAGGGAATATGTAGCACCCTTCCAGTGCCCAATGCTGAGCAACAGGCTTTCCTAAATTCTCCTTGCTCCAAGAAACCGCACCTCCAAAGAGAAATGGGTGTTTGTAATATTATTCCAGAAATGGAAATAGCAGGATCCCGTTTGGGATATGACAGCAATATATCTTCTCTATGGCTCTGTCTTTACTAAGGGTGCGCGTACAAGAAGAAAAGCCTCAGAGCTCTTACCACAGGTGAGTCCCCTTTCCTGATCCTTAAGACATCCTATGGGCAGTGCAACAAAATCATTCCCTAGTAAGCTCTGGTATCATTATATGAGATATTTCTGGGTCCCTGCACCTTTGTCGTCCTGTGGTGGGCCCAGCTGCTTGGTTATGTTTTCTGTTTCAATAATCCCCGTGTTCATCCACCTCCACTGGGGCTTCCTGGCCGTAGACCATTTTCCAGCACTGCTCCTCCCACCAGTCTGGCCATAGCTATGTGTTTGCCGCCTTCCATTGACCGAACTTAGCACCAAGCCGATTGCCTTCAATTGGATCCTGGCCCAAACAGTCACTGCTTGTGGGGGCATGAGTGAAATCCTCCTTCTTCAAGCTGATCCTGGTCCTTTTGTGGTAACGTTGTACACATTGTGAAGCTCGTTGGGGATTTGATGAGCAGGCTCCGATCGAAGGCTTTGATGATCATCTTCATAGTCAAAGGCCTGACTGTGCTTTCAATTTGGGCGGAATTCAAGGATTTGCTGTTCTCAGCCTGAAAATTGGGAATGCACTTGCACTTTATTAAGCTGTTCTGTTTCTTAATGAAAGAAATGGGATAATTTCTCCAATGAACCCAACCATGGTGGGGTGAGTGCACCTCTCCACGAGAAAGCAAGTCTCCCTGAGATGCTGTACTCTGGACCGAAAAACATTCTCATTGTGTACACTTGCTGGCTCTCTTGACCTCAGAGCTCTACTTGTCTGTGACAGCAAAGTGATGGATCTGAGGGGGCGAGCAGAGACATGCGTGGTGTAGTATAGGAGAGCTCTGAGCCACTGCATGCTGCTAGCAGAGGTGTAGGAGAGGTGGGCAGAGAACACATGTGTGCAAATGCATGCTGCTGGCAGAGGCTTGGGTGGGGCAGTCAGGGGAGGGCTGTGTGCCATTGCATGCTGCTAGCAGAGGCATGAGAGAAGCAATCAGACGACACCTGTGTGCCTTCGCATGCTGTTTGCAGAGGCATGGGTGTGAGGAATTCGACCATCCGCACAGGGAGAGTGCGCTCGCCTGGGCTTTTTTGATAAATGAGAAATGAATGATGGGAGACCAACCTCAGAGAAATGAGTGTGGCCATTCCGCACCCATTTCATCTGCTTCCTGCACCAAACACATAGTCACCTGTACTTTGGGAAGACACAGCCTACAGGCGCCGTCTTCCCATCATATTCACATAAGGCACACCTTGCTCCAGCCATGAGCAGCCTAATTAAAATATCAAAGGCTCCAAGGATCTGAATTCCTTTGTTCTCAAGCTGGTGACAGTACATACTAATGAGAGATAATTGAAGCAAGCCTACTGAGGATCTTGGTTGCTGAAGAGACAACAGGAAGGTGGCACTAATTCCACTTTGGTGTGCAATGTGTCCACTTGAAGCTAGTTCCCCCACCCCTCTGTATGAAAGGCAGTGAAATGCATGTCTAGGTCCACTTTTTACCGTCGGCAAACCCCTGCAGAGCTGACCCCTTTCAGAGGGGAGAAGAATGCGGTTTGGAGGAGACAGGAAGTCTGCTCCCAGAACATATTTCAAGGTAAAACCTGCGCTTTAATAAAGAGTTACAGAGGGATCAGTTAACCAGAGAGACACTTTGATTTACAACCGACAGGAAGATGGGTGGGACTTAGGTATATGTTATCAGCCCCTTATCTGTCCTGTTGCAGAGTACTCTGGTCCTGGCCTCATGCATAACAGAAGATTGTTGGTGGGGATCCAGGATTGGTTCATTAGGGTGGGCTAAGCCTACACCAATCGCTGGGGCCCATTTGGCTTTAAAAAAAGGGCTGAACCCCTTACTTAGCAGATCATCTGGAGACTTTGCAAGGAGTAAGAAGAAGGACTCATTTGGACCCGAGCTGAAGGTAAAGTCTACCTTACATCTTCCACCAGTGAAGGAAGGCCAGGTGTTCCAAGAGGGAAGCAAGATCCCTCCCCTAAGCATCTCCCAGGGAACAGAGGGAGATACCAGACTCAGAGGATCCGTCCAGCAGCTCCAGAACCGGTACCCAGCCAGCACACAGAATGCCCTGCTAGGTTCTGACAGCAAGCTTCCTAGGTGGGAAGTGCCAGAGATTCTCTGGACAAAGGACAAGGCTGTTGCCTGCTAACACCCTCCTGAGCTTTGGGCCGTCCGCCTTGAAAGGACACAAGCCTGCAAAGAAGCTAAGAGGAGTGCCACACAAGCATCATCCAGCATCCATCTTTTTAGGGACAATTTCGAGACTGTCAACTCCTCTAACTGCATCCGCCTGCACTACTGACTGTTGTCACTCTGCAGTCACCAGAGCCGTCCGGGTCGCCTCGACCAGCATTCCAGATCCGCCAACCAGCACAGAGAAAACGATTCTTCACCCTGAGCCGCCGTGCCCGACAGCCTGCAAATGTCCATCCAGCCTCGCTTGCCGAACTGCCTTCCGCCTGGTACCCGCAGCTATCTCCCACCGCTAACTCCGTCTGATGGGATGCAAAGTGCCCTGGAACTGCCTCGACACTGTAGAGCACCAAGAACTTCTTCAACACCAGGTACATTGTGGTTCTGTCCTTCTGGTCCTTCTCCGAAGTTCCCTAGAGACAGTCACAACCCTTTTCCCCTTTAGTGCTGAAACCAAATAATCTTGAACAGTAAGACTGATTGCTTTACCAATTACCCTTCTGTCAGTATCCAGAGTACATCCCTTTCCTTTGTGAAACTGTCTGTCCTCTGCGTTCCTTCACAGTGGGGGGTGTAATTTTAGTGTGCTAGAACTGTTGTAGTAATAATAAAGTCGATATTTTCATACAATCTTGACTGAACAGTCCCTTTTATCATTGGTTTATCATTCTATTTTTGCTGTGTTGCAACTAACCAACTATCCACGACCTTGCGTATGTAAACCTGCTGTTCAGTCCACATTACCAAAATTAGTAATTCACTTGTATTCCAATCTGTTCGGATCCCTTCTGGTTTACTAGACGTGTGGGGTTAATTGATGATTTAGAAACCGATATTCATCTCTGGACCACTGGTGCCCCGGAAGTTGATTCGTCACAATGGGAGAGGCAGCAAGAGGACACCTGTGTGCCATTGCATGCTGTTATCAGAGGCATAGGAGGGGCGAGCTGGGCGCCATTGCATGCTGCTAGCAGAGGCCTGAGAAAGGAGCAAGCAGAAGACACCTGTGTGCCATTGCATGCTGCTGGCAAATGTATGGGAGAGGTGGCAGAAGCGAGCTGTGTGCTGTTGCATTCTGCTAAAAGAGTAATGTGAGAGGCAGGTAGAGGAAGCCTGTGTGCCATTGCATGATGTTAGCAGAGGCAGGGGAGGGGCAGGGAGAGGAGGGCCGCATGCAATTGCACGCTTCTAGTAGAGGAATGAGAGAAGCAAGCAGAAGACAACTGTGTGCCATTGCATGCTGCTAGCAAATGCATGGAAGAGGTGGCAGAGGTGAGCTTTGTGCCGTTGCTTGCTGCCAGAGGAGGCATGGGAGAGGCCAGAAGAGGACACCTGAGTGCCATTGCATGCTGCTAGCAGAGGCATGGGAGAGGCCGGAAGAGGGCACCTGTGCAATTGCAGGTTGCTAAGAGAGGCATGGGAGAGGAAGCAGAGGACATGGGAGAGGAAGCAGAGGACTGCTGTGTGCCATTGCATGCTGCTGGCAGATGCTTGGGATGGACAGTGATGGGAGGGATGTGTGCCATTGCATGCTTCTAGTGGAGGCATGAGAGAAGCAAGCAGAAGACACCTGTGTGCCATTGCATGTTGCTGGCAAATGCATGGGAGAGGTGGCAGAGGGGAGCTGTGTGCTGTTGCATGCTGCTAGCAGTCATGGGAGGGGCAGGCAGTGCACACCTATGTGCCGTTGCATGCTGCTTACTAAGGCATGGGAGTGGTAAGGAGAGGAGGACTCTATGCAATTGCATGCTTTTTGTAGAGGAATGAAAGAAGCAACCAGAAGACAACGATGTGCCATTGCATGCTGCTGGCAAATGCATGGGATAGGCAGGAAGAGGGCACATGTGTGCAATTGCAGGTTGCTAGCAGAGGCATGGGCGTGATGGCAGAGATGAGCTGTGTGCCATTGCATGCTACTAGCAGAGGCGTGGGAGATGAATCAGAGGACACGGGAGAAGAAGCAGAGGACACACGTGTGCCGTTTCATGCTGCTAGCAGAGGCATCGGATGGTCTGGGAGAAGACACCTGTGTGCCATTGCATGCTGCCAGCAGAGGCATGGGAGGGGTGGCAGAGGCGAGCTGCGTGCCATTGCATGCTGCTAGCAGTGTCCATTGCATGCTGCTAGCAGTGGCGTAGGAGAAGCAGGAAGAGGACACCTGTATAACATTGCATGGTGCTAGCAAAGGCAGGGAGAGAAGCAGGCAAAGGCGAGCTGCGTGCCGCTGCATACTGCTAACAGAGGCACAGGAGGAGCAGCAAGAGGGGGGCTGTGTGCCATTGCATGCTGCTTGTAAGGGCATGGGAGGGAAGGGTATGGGAGGGGCAGAAGATGACACCCGTGTGCCATTGCATGCTGCGAGCATAGGCATAGGAGAGGCAGACAGAGGACAGCTGTGTCCTGTTGCATGCTGCTAGCATAGTCATGGGAGGTGCAGGAAGAAGACACGCCTGTGCCATTGCATGCTGCTAGCAGAGGCATGGGAGGTGTGGCAGAGGTGAGCTGTGTGCCATTGCATGCTGCTAGCAGAGGCCTGGGAGAGACAGGAAGAGGAAACCTGTGTGCCATTGCATGCTGCTAGCATAGTCATGGGAGGTGCAGGAAGAAGACAAGCCTGTGCCATTGCATGCTGCTAGCAGAGGCATGGGAGGTTTGGCAGAGGTGAGCTGTGTGCCATTGCATGCTGCTAGCAGAGGCGTTGGAGAGGCAGGAAGAGGACACCTGTGTAACATTTCATACTGCTAGAAGAGGCATGGAGAAAGGCAGGCAGAGAATAACTGTACGCCATTTCATGCTGCTAGCAGAGGCACAGGAGGGGCAGGGAGAGGATCACTGCATGCCATTGCAGTACGGCGGCTGACTGGACACCTTCAGTTAAATAAGAGTAACACTCGTGATTATTTTATTATTTATTTTAATTTCGTTCTGCTTTCCTTGTAGCTGGTTTTTACCAGCAGGAAGGTGCCTGCCTTGCTCCCCACGCCCCCGCTGTCCAGGGTCTCGGGCCTGGAAGTTGGCAGATTTCTTTTCTTTTTCACACCCATCCAGTGACCGGGAGTCTCTTTTCAGTGCTCATGCAGTGGGAGGGACCCAGCAGTCACAGCTCTTAGTGAAGAGCTGCTCCACTGTACAGAGGACATCAGGTACGGATAGGCAACAAGTCGGGTTTGTTGTTTTCTGTTTTCTGGCATACTGATAGCTTGTTTGTTTGTTTATTTATTTGTTTGGTAATGCGCGCCAAACCCATTAGGTAGCCGGGCACAGTAGAGGTCAAGACAGCTTAAACTTGGTTAGAAATGAGTACATAGAAGCATATAATATACAAAAAAAGTTTGAAAATAGGCTGGCAGGGTAGCTACAGTGGCATACAGAAGGAAGCAAGTTAAGAGAACATGCAGCAGAGACAGGAGTGCAAGGTACCGAGAGGGTAAGCTAACAGTCATTCATTCGTAGCCATTTAATGATATTGAGTCTAAATTTAGGATATGGTTGTTCCTTTCTGAGGTTGTGCGGTAGTGCATTCCAGGTTTGTGCTGCAATAACTGGGAAGCTAGATCGTCCCGCTGTGACACGTTTGAATCTAGGCGTTTCCAGGGTATGGGCATTGGCTGTTCTCGTTGGACGTGTGGACGATCTTCTATTTATCCTTTCAGCAAGGTAGGGTGGGGCCAAGTTGTTTAAGCATTTGGAGGTAAGGGAGGCTGTTTTTAGAAGTATCCTGTCAGCTATTTTTAGCCAGTGAGCCGCTCTCCTAGCATTGGAGATGTGTTCTCTCATGGGGATATTCAGGGCTGCTCTTAGGGCATTATTTTGAATTCTTTGTATTTTGTCGATGATATTTTTGTTGGCACCTGAGTAGAGAGCGTTACAGTAGTCTAATTTCGACATTACAAGGGCATTGGAGAGGTTGATGCAACTCGAGGTAGAAAGGAATGGTCTGCAAGCTCGGATAAGCTTACAGGTGTAAGCTGTGGAGGATGCGAGTGAGTTGACTTGTTTCTTAAGCGAGAGAGTGGCATCAAGATAGAAGCCTAGTGTTTTGACCACTGGCATCACCTTGATGAGATTGTTGTCAATATTGAAGGCGGTATAGTTAGGGCTAAGTTTTTTTATGTTGGTTTCAGAGCCTAGGATTAGTATCTCAGTTTTATCCTTGTTCAGGCAGAGGCCGTGAGATGCCATCCATGCCTGAAGGAGGAGGTATACTCTGTTCACTAAGGCTGTGTCCTCCAAAAAGTTGCCCGAAAGGGGAATGAGGATCTGGGTGTCATCTGCATAATTAGTGTAGGTGATACCCAGTCTGTCCAATTTGTCGAACAACGGCTTAGTGAAGATATTATACATAGTGGGTGAGACACAGGATCCCTGGGGTACTCCACAGGAGATTTGAGTTGGGTCAGCAGCTGTTAGTGGGGAAAAGACTCTCATTGTCCTGTTGGCCAGGAAAGATTGGACCCAGGCTATGGCTTCCCCTGAGAAGTGCGCCGCCGACCTAAAATGGTTACATAAGACTGCATGATCCACTAGCTCGAACGCTGCAGAGAGGTCCAGGAGAAGTAGCATAGCTGTTTGTCACTTGTCCTTCAACTCGTCAATTTGAGTCTTAAGGTCTAGCAAGGCAGTTTCCGTACCGTGGAGTGGGCGGAAGCCAGACTGTCGTGATCCTAGTAAGTGATTAGCTTCTAGGTATTCCTGAATTTGAATATAGGCTACTCTATCAATGATTTTAAGTAGAAAGGGGACAGTGGTAATTGGCCTATAGTTGGTGAGGATGGTAGGGTCTAGTGTTTGTTTTTTAAGCAGGGGGAGGACCCAGGATTCTTTGAGTTTATTGGGTACTGTATTAGTTCTGAAGGAAGTGTTTATGAGCTTGGAGATAAATGGGGCAAGGTCTCTAGCCGCATCCTTTATAATTTGTGCTGGGCAACTGTCTCCCTTGCAGTTAGATGCTTTTAGAGAGAGAATTATTTGTTCCGTGTCAAGAATAGAGATTTCTTTAAAGGTAAATGGTGTAGTTGTGTTACCACCTGTGTCAGGGGCTGGTTGTTGCTCAGAGGGGGGCAGAGAAGCTTTTTTGATTGCTATTTTCTGTTGGAGTGTGATGATTTTGTTTAGGAGGGCTTTTTGAATTGCAGTGCACCATGGTTTGTCCTTCGGGACAGTGTCTGCCGGTGGAGTTGGGGCTTCCATTTCGCAGAGGATGGTGAACAGTTACTTAGTATTGGAGCTGGCTTTTGCAATTCTATCATTGAATATATATTTTTTTGTGTTGGTTATTTCTTTTTTGTAGTGTTTGGAGAGTTCTGTTAATTTAGCCTTATTGACAGTGGTCGGGGAGTGGCGCCAGATCGTTTGCAATTTTCTTTTCTGTAATCTTAACTCTTTAAGTTGAGGTGTGAACTATGCGTTGAGGTGGGCTTTTTGTCTGGCTTAGCGCATTTTTAGTGGGGGGGTAGAGTCCAAGTTTTGGGACATGGCAGTAATGAAGATGTCCACTAGAGATTTGGGGTCAGCATTATTGTTAGTGTTATTCAGAGAGGGGAGGAGGTGCGGGAGTAGTTCTTCTACTGTAATGTCCTTTTTGCTTTGTGTGGGGAGTGAGGGTGCCATCTCAAAGGTTTCAGGACTAAGGAGGTCGAGTGTGGCTAAGAAGGTAATGAGGTGATGGTCGGACCATAGTTGTGGTATATTATCTGTAATAATAATGTTACAGTTCGAGTCAGCTACCCAATCCAAAGTTCTACCTTTGATGTGGGTGGGGGATAGGACTTTTTGTGAGAGTCCATGATCTTTGAGAAGTGCAGCTATAGCTTGGGTGTGTTTGTTTCCAGCCTCATTGAAGTCGAGGTTAAAATCCCCCAGTAGCAAGGATTGTTAGTGGTTTTTAGTGTTGCTAGCTATGATATCTGTAAGGTCCTCCTCAAAGGTTCCTAGTGGGTCAGGAGGTCTGTATATCAGGTGGATTGTTAAAGTGCGATTGTTAGATAGGGGAAGTTTAGCCGTGAGAACTTCGCATGAGGGGCATGTGGTTGGAGTGGCAAGTCTAATGGAGAGGCTAGTTTTAGCGATAATGGCTAGGCCGCCACCGCGAGAGTTAGGCCTATCCACTCTGAGAATCTGGTAGGCCTCGGGTATTGCTATCATGAGGACAGGACCTGCTGCATCATGGAGCCAAGTTTCAGTTACAGCTAGTAGGTCTAGATTCTCATTGTGTAATGTGTCTGCAATTTCAGAGGCATGAGCTACTAGGGATCTAGCGTTGATAAGTGGTCCCGATAGGGATAGTGTGCCTTTATATGTGGGGTGTGGGAGAGGTTTGGTTTCAGGTTTATTGGGGCTAGCAAGGTTTTTTTCTACTATATTGGACGCAATCCGGTTATTAGGAGTGGTTAACACTGTGCGGTTGTTGGTATTTTTAGGATCATAGAGCCGGGATAGTCTAGATCTAAGTCTCATATTTCTATCCAGAGGAGGGCGCGTTAGGAGGGTGGCTAGAGCCATAGTGACTAGGAGGCTAAGTGTGAATACTAGAGGTAGGGTTCTCAGGTTGTCGAGCATGTTCAGGGCTATGCCGTGGGATCTCAAATGGTGTTTAGGGTCAGGTGAGATTCACTTAGTAGGCTAGTAGCCGGTTTAGTGTTGATTGTACAACAATTGCACTAGTGGGTTAGGTAGGCAAAAAAGTTGCACAAGCAGGCTGATATCAAATGCACAGGTAGGCCAGTATCAATTGCACAGGTAGGCCAATATCAATTGCACAGGTCGGCTAATATCAATTGCACAGGTCGGCTAATATCAAATGCACAGGTAGGCTAATATCAAATGCACAGGTAGGCCAGTATCAATTGCACAGGTAGGCTGATATCAATTGCACAGGTAGACTGATATCAAAAGCACAGGTAGGCCAGTATCAATTGCACAGGAAGCTAATATCAATTGCACAGGTAGGCCAGTATCAATTGCACAGGTAGGCTAATATCAAATGCACAGGTAGGCTAATATCAATTGCACAGGTAGGCCAGTATCAATTGCACAGGTAGGCTAATATCAATTGCACAGGTAGGCTAATATCAATTGCACAGGTAGACTAATATCAATTGCACAGGTAGGCTAATATCAATTACCTTAGGTGTGCTAGCAAGCAGATTGGAAGTGTGGCGTAGTAGTGCATATAATCAAGTCTTGGGCGGTTGCATGTGGCAGTTGTGTGAAACAGTTGCACGTATAACCCATAATAGGTTAAGGGGTGACTGTGTGGACTATCTGCTCGTGCAGGTGGGTGTTATATAGTTATAAGAAGTTTTCACTTGGGATCCTTAAAGTTTAGGATTGCGATGCTGCCCGGATGTTTGGGCAGGTGGAGGAGTATGCAGCTCATCGTTAGTGTCCGCCCGTGATTGCTATAGATTAGATGGAGTCCATATCGTGGGGCCAGATCACTGACGTGCGGGCATGAAAGAGTATATATGTGGGGCCAACAGATATAGCAGGAATGAGCTGCAAGGTTGGATCATACCTTAAACTGGCGCCGACAATAGAGATGGTGCGCATTCAAGCACATAACAGGCGCAGAACAGGGCCCTTTCCCCACGGGCCTTATCCAGTGAGGGCCGGCTTCCGCCTCGCCGGCGGGTGCTGTGCTGATAGTATTACGGGCGTGTCCTAGCAACGGACGACGCTCAGGAGGCGGCGGCCATCTTAGAAGCAGGCCGAAGAATCTGTGCAGGCCAAGCGAACAGCTGATTTCACGGGCTGTTTTGCATGCGGGCCCCGGATCACGTTGGGCGAAGAGCAGCAATAGACTGTAGTGTTTATATTACTTTGCCCATTAACCTCAGTTCATTTGACTTTATTTCCATTTATTACTCGCTGCGCAAATTCAGTGGCTGACAGTACGCCTCAGTTTTAATCAGAGTAATTCTCATGTTTTTTTATTTTATTATCTATATAAATAAAATGGTTAGGTATGTTTCCGTACTCAGTTGATGCAATTTATCATTGTTTAGGTGGCCCTCCAGCTACTGTGGTATCATGTGTATAAATGCAGCAGTGACCCAGAAGCACAACGGACGAGCACAGCGGGAATGAACCTTGTGTGCAGAAGTTGTGCCAAAGTCAAGCCCGCCTGTGCTCGTCCATGCTGCGGACGGGCTGTGGTTGCTTCCCTTGCAAAGTCCTTGAAGTGTTGTTACCCTTGTGAAATTTTCACGCGACTTGTTGCTACAGCAAGCCCCTATTGATACCTGGCCAACAGGCTTCTTTTTTTTTTTTATTATTATTTATTTATAAAGTTTACATAAATAATCAATCAAACAATCAGAACAAAAAAAAACAAAACTCAGCAAGAATACACAGAATAACAGAATATTATATATACATAACTTGCAATGAATCAGTAAATACTCAGAAAGTCATCCCACACCTTCCCGTACAACCTCAACTTCCCTTGCCGCTTGTAAACCACCCTTTCCATGGATGCAAGGGCAGACATCCCCTCAACCCAATCATCAAGAGAAGGTGCATTCCGTGACTTCCAGCCCCTGAGGACCAACTTTTTGCCCAGACAAGCTCCACGTAGCAAAAACTTTTTCCGTGACATAGAGAGATCATCCAGCAATTCTCCACCTCCCAAAATCATTGTCATAAAATCCAATTCAACATCCAAATCCAAAACACACAGACAGGCACCACAAACCTCGTGCCAGAATCCCTGTACACGCACACAATCCCACAACAGATGTTCTAGACTTCCCTGTCCTTTCCCACAACACCAGCATTCATCCGAGTCCGACAGCCCCCTCTTATACATTCGCTCCGGACTCCAAAACACTCTATTGAGGATCTTTATCTGTCTCGACCGTTCCACCAAATCAATTGCACAGAGTTTAACATTCGCACAGATATCCAGCCACATCTCAGACGAAATCTCACACCCCAACCTCCTTCCCCATTCATCTCTCAAATCAGAATTTTCCTTATAAGCCGACACAATACAATTATATATACTGCTAGCAATGGAACAACCACCTGACTCCCTTTCCATAAGATAGAGATTCACCATCGAACTTCCTACCTCCGCCACATCACCGATACATCTTTTCAATTTCCTGAAGTCTTCAGTTCTGAAATTATCAATGTGAAACTTTGCTCGAAACTCACATTCTCCAATCCACCCTCCATCCACCAGAACATCATCAATCCAGATCACACCGCCTAGAAACCAATCCGGCCAAAATAAAGACCTGCCCCCGATAGTAATCAATGGATTCAACCAGATGGATGAGTGAATGGTCCTTGAAGCAACCAAGCCTAACAATTCATGCACCTGTCTCCACGTCTCCCTCAGAAAAACCGTCAAAGGTGATTTATTACATGACTTGTTGGTCGCTGTGAGAATTGCCCTTGGAGGGAGTGGACCCAACATACTAGCCTCTGCAATTACCCATTGATCAGGCAAATCCACCAAAAAAGGCACAATAAAATGACTTGAAAAGGCTAAATGATATGCCCTGAAGTTCGGCACTCCCAGACCACCTTTTTCTACTGGCAACTGAAGTTTCCACAATTTAAGCCTAGGCGGCTTATTATCCCATAGGAATGACTGTAACAAACCATCAATTTTTTTCCAGTAGTGTTGACCAATTTTCATCGGAAGCATACCCAGAACATAATTAATCTTTGGGGCTGCATTCATTTTGATAGCGTTCACCTTGCCCCATAGAGACAAATGAAGCAAAGACCACCTCAAGATGTTCATTTTTAAATCAGTACAAACCTCATTCATGTTTACCACAACCATCTCATCCACCAGTGGGGTTAGCCATATACCCAGGTACTTTAGTTTCCTTTCACACCATTGAAATCCTATCCCAGTAATCAAATTCTTGTCACAATATCCTGAAATTGGCAACACCTCAGATTTAGACCAGTTAACCTTAAATCCAGACACTGCATGAAATCTATCCAAAACATCTAGCAAGGCCGGAAGGGACACCGTTAAATTCCGTAACAACAAAAGTAGGTCATCCGCATAAAACCACAACTTTTGGTTAGCACCATGAAAACTCAGACCCTGTATCCCCGCTTCACTCCGTAAGGCAATCGCCAATGGTTCCATGGCCAAAACAAATATCAGGGGGGATAAAGGACATCCCTGTCTCGTACCCCTCCGTAGCACAAAAGTATCTGACAATTGCCCATTAGTTCTGACAGCGGCAGTCGGGCTAGCATAAAGCAAGGCGATCCAAGAAATAAATTCCTCTCCCAAATTCATGGCACGCAATACTGAAAAAAGATAGTCCCAATCAACACGATCAAACGCTTTCTCCGCATCCAAGGAAAGCACCGCAACATCATCATCCATATCCTGTGCATGTGTCATCAACAACAATAAGTTCCTAATATTGCTAGATGTCCTTCGGCCATGAACAAAGCCTGACTGATCAGTGTGCACCAACTTCACAAGAAGATTCTGCAAGCGAAGGGCCAACAGTTTTGCAAGGATCTTATTATCAGTATTAATCAAACTGATCGGACGGTAACTTGAAGTCAAACAACCATCTTTACCCTTCTTAAGAAAAACTGATATAATGGCCTGACTAGTAGAAGCAGGAAGTAAACCTCCCACCCTGGATTCCACAAACATATCCCGCATAAGTTCTACCACTGAATCAGGCAAGATTTTATAAAATTCAGCAGGCAGACCATCCGGGCCCGGAGATTTGCCTAAATTCAACTTCCCAATCGCAGTTTTCAAGTCATCCACAGTCAAAGCCTCACTCAGCATTGCATTCTCCAAATCATTCACTCTAGGTATCTCCAATCCATCAAAAAAGGAACCATTCAATCCATTGACACCCAACTCACGTTGGTAGAGTTTCATATAATATTCCTTAAAAGTCTCATTAATCAATTTCGGATCACAAGTCACCTGACCATTCTCTCTATTGATAGAAGTGATAGATCGTTCTGATTGCTGTTGTCTTAATCTATAGGCAAGCCAGCGATCACACTTTTCACCATAATCAAAATAAGAACATTTCAATCTAAACAAATCCTTTTCAGATCTAGCTTTCCAGGTCTCATTCAGCTTCCTCTGCAGTTCCCTAAGGTTTCTCCTTTTCTCCAGATTCATTGAGTCATTGATCAAATCCATTGAAAGCTGCTTAATATTTTGTTCCAAATCCAAACTTTCCCTCTCTTTACATTTCCTATTGCTACTGGACAAACCCAGAATCAATCCCCGCATTGTACATTTAAATGCCTCCCAGACTGTCCCAACAGCGATTCCACCTGTCCTATTTTCTACAACAAAATGATCAGCCTCAGACTTGATTTTTTCCACTATCTTTTCATCCTGAAGAATTGAGGTGTTCATTCTCCAACAAAAAGATCTGGAAGTATCGAACTGCAAACCCATACTCATAAACACAGGTGCATGGTCAGTGACGGCAATACAGCCAATCTCACAACTTGCCAGATTCAAGGTTGCTGAACCAGCCGTGAGAAACATATCTATACGAGAATGTGAGCCATGAGAGTTAGAATAAAACGTGTATTCTCTCAAATCAGCATGAAGCAATCTCCAACAGTCTTCCAAGGCAAACTCAGAAACAAGTGACTTGAAAGAACAGAATGTCGGATCCCGCCTGCATACAACATTAGATCCACTACGGTCCTTGATATTATCAATAACCAAATTAAAATCACCCCCCAGAATAATATTCCGGCAAGCAAAATCCTGTAAAATTTGAGCCACTTTTCCAAAGAATAAACCATCATCCACCGACGGAGCGTAAACATTGCAAAGAATTGTTTGAACACCCTGAACTTCCACCAAAAGTGCAACCACCCGGCCCTCCTTATCAGAACAAGAGTTTAAAACCTTAATTGGCAAGCCCTTCCGAATCAGAATAGCAACTCCTCTACTCCTGGACGAATAGCATGAGGTAAAAAGTTCCCCAATCCACCCTT
Source organism: Ambystoma mexicanum (assembly GCF_040938575.1). Lineage (NCBI taxonomy): Eukaryota > Metazoa > Chordata > Amphibia > Caudata > Ambystomatidae > Ambystoma > Ambystoma mexicanum. Next base: position 776,563,943 of record NC_090937.1, read on the forward strand.
TGCGCAATACATTAACTTCCTCCAGCAATAAGTGGGTCTCTTGAAGAAAATAAACATCACTGTGCATATCTTTCAAACAATTTAAAATCGTCTGCCTCTTGAGTGGATTATTTAGACCATTTATATTCCATGAGGAGCCAGACAATCGGTCACCCCTCTCAGATGTCATTCTAAGAGCAAGAAAAAGACAACAAAAAACAAATCAAAAATTCTGTACTTGTAAAACTCAAAAACCCTTCCCCACCCCCACCTACGGAAGTATGAATCCAACGTCAACAAGAACCAACAAACCCCAAGCCACCCCCAGTACCCCTCCCAATCATTTAGAAACATCCCAAACCAGAAAATACCGAAATTAAAAAGAGCCAATGCAGACTTCAAATAACGTGTCAGTGTAATACAACCCGAATTACTTCAAAAGCGTCCCTAACTTTGATGTAACTAGTGAGGTAAAACGGAGTGCAACAGCAAAAATATCTAGAACAAAATGAGTATACCCAACACCCATCAGACCACTCCAGCAACCATCAGTAGATCACTAGAGAGAGGCCTCCCCCAAAATAAAATAAATAAATAATTACATGAAAACAGCAATAGAGTAAAACAAATGGCAGTAAAATCTCCACCCCTGTCCATGTCCTGCTGTAACATCATATGCACGTTATGCATAACCATCACGAGAGTAAACATAGATCAAAAGTACATTTCGTACTGTCTCCTTCAATTCTACCATTATCTCGTGAGACCAAACCCCTTACAGTGCCTCCGTCACGTGCACATCTCTACCCCCCCACTCATACTCAAAAGCGAGCAGAGGAGTAGTGAAGACGACTACTCCATGGCGACTCCGGGATCAATCCAGTAAGGCAGCTGCACATGAAGCCCCCAGCAGCTGTGCAAAGTTGACCCCAAGATGTCGAAATTACAACACAGTATGCACATCGAGGTTCCGGATGCAGACATTGCTATCAACAAGGTGCACGTGTCTGGGAGCCATAATCCAATCAGCGTATAGTGTCAGACGAACTCCCATCAAAAGCCCGTAAGGCCATCACACAACCAATCGCTCCAGGTCCGCAAAACTTCCAGCCCTGCAGCACGCCTGTCTTTAGAAGCTTCAGAACGTACCTCCAAGCGGCGAAATCAGCTGGTCCCAAATCCCCGATCTATATGCGCTGAGCCGCATCACAACCGCCACGGAAGGAGGGAGCACTTCCGAAATCCGAACTGCATGTTCCTCCTCCTCCCCAATGCAGCGCCCCCTACTACAATCCGCCATCCGTAATAATGACACGTGATGCGGCGCGTGATGTAACGTAACGCCGTACATCACGTATTGAAAATTGAAGGTCCTTTCCTTCAGAAGTGCCGTCTCCAGAGAGGAATCAATCGAAAGAGCCGCGTTCCAGTAACGATCGTAGGCAAATTTTAAACTTGTAACTGAATCTAGGACCCGGCGCCATTTTCACATATGAAATCCAATGTAAAAAAAAAAAAGGGGGGGGGGAAACATAACTGAACAAAAAAAAAAAAGGATGGGGGAAGGCCAATAATACAATGCTACTTCAATCAGCAATTGTACTAGTCTTATCCCGTAATGACTCCAGCCAAGAAAGAGCTTCCTTTGGATCAGAAGTAATTCTCTCCCCCTCTGGCATCATCAAAGTCATGGAATTATGTCTATTCAATAAGGACTTCACCTTCAGGGACTTTGCTAAGTCTTTAACACCCTTAAAGCTCTTCCTAGCAGCAATGACTTCTTTAGGGTAGTCCGGGAACACAAAAATAGGTTTCCCCTTGTAGAAGGTAGATCCCTTAGACCTAGCGGCATGCAGCAAACCTTCCTTCTTTCTTGCCAGAACAAAGACCACCATGATGTGCCTGGGTCTAGGGCCCGGCTGCTTACCAATCCTATAAATATGGTCAATATCCTCCTCCTTAATAGACATCAAACCAAAGCAGTCATTAAAAATCCTAGTAACTGCTGAAATCAAGTTCTCAGTTCCAGGGTCTTCCTCCACTCCAACCAGTCTGATATTTCTCTCCCGCAGTTTGAAGTCCATTTCCAATCTCCGGTCCTTCTCATCATGGAGGTCCTTTTTCAAAATGTTGTAGGCCCTATAACTTCCTGCCATCTCTGAGGTCATTGAATGTGATTTCCTTTCTAACTCCTCTACTCTGCCATCCAGATGGCACACCTTAGAATTCAATTCTGCCAAGGTAGTTTTCACCTCCACCATATCCAGGGACACTTGCTTCAGAAGTTTATAGATATCCTGACTGCTTGGATTTTCTTCCATCTCCAGCAATTGTTTCTGTTTCTTGGAATTAGGATTTTCTGGTTCTTGAATCTTCTTTTTTGAATTCATTATCAATTTGAAATAGCTTTAGGGAGGGGACCAGGAGCTGCAGGTTCAAGCTGCTGTCACCTTGGCCAACATTCCGGAATTCCAACTCAACAGGCTTCTTTTTAATGTCTGGCTTCGACAAGAGTACTGCTCAATCAGGTAAATGATCATGTCTATGGCTTAATGCCCGCTATCTAGAGGTGCATTCGTTAGCATATTATGATCTTCTTTCGGAACCATCTGTTAAGACGGATTTCTGAACTCTGTCCTGGTGGCGCAGAAGTTCAGAAGGCCAACCTAATTACTTGGAACAGGGTAACCTCTGGACGAGCCAGACCAATCAAGGTAGCGATCGCGGCGGTCAAGACTAGGTCTCAAGAGGGGTGAGGGTGACTGAAAGCCCGCAATGAGCACACAAAGCAAGATCACTTACAAACTACTCCAAACAGTTGTTATATTAAAAATATATACACATTCATTTCAAGGCCTTTAAAACAATGACCGTAGCGAGAAAATCACAATATAACGATAGTAAACCAACACATACCATATCAACACAATATATATACAAATACAACAAGTCTCAAGCGCTAGATGCACGAAATGGGTAGTCCACCTAAAAGGGAAGGAAGACAGGCAGTGCGAAATAATGCTTAGACCCAGTTCGCCTTCAGAAGCACCTAACTAGATGGAAGTCCGAGCCCTGCGAAGAGTGGAGCCTTGTGCTCAAAAGTACCTCCACGTGCTGGTGCCAACGGACAAAAGGAGAAGCTCTTCGAGGGAAATCAGGCAGTTCAGTTTAGTGCACAAAAGAAGAAGAACAAGTTCCGCGACTCAAGCGCAGCCTCCACAGTGGGCAGAAGCAGAGCGCGAGTACGGAAAAGGGTGCTGTTTGACACAGCGGGGAAAAGCAATGGGCTCCTGCAGGAGGGCGACCAGATCCTAGCTATGCTACTCACCGGTCCCCGATGCAAGCAGACCCAGGCTTCTCTGCGTCCGTTTCAGTAGCTGGCAGGTTCAGAAGAGCAGGAAACGCATCGTCGTCGTGTTGAGTAAAAAGACGTCCCAATCGAAGAAACCCGCACAGTTTGTTACCACAGCAGGGCAACGGAGCGGCCGTGTGTATCTGAGCCAAATGTACACTACTCACTTCCGACCTGGGAACGCCAAGTGTACGAAGCGTGTGAGAGTGACAAGGACTCGAAATACTACACAACCTGGCGGTGGTTACAGAGCAAGACTCCCGTGTAAGCTGGTCAGTCAGCTGGATGGCCCAGAGACGCTTCCGAAGGCTTACTGGCAGGAGATGGTGAAGATGCCGAGAGTAGCTGTTCCCGCTATTCCAAGGGTCGAAGTACCAGTACAGGCCTTCTGGTTCGATCGAAGGTGAAAAGGGTTTCACAAGGCGACAGCAGTGCAGAGGAGAAGTCCTTCAGCGGGTCACCAGCGATTCCTCGGTCCAGCCTCTTGGTTGCAGGATACTTGGCTCCTGTATTCCTTCGTTCGTGAGAACTCAGGAGATCGACATGGTGGTGGTGTTTCCAGCCCCCTCTTATCCACGGTTCCCTTCGCGCCAAAACGGAGGGGACCCAATGGGAGATCCGCTCATCAACACTCACACCATTCGTGGACCAATCACGGACCACGGTGGTCCCAGGCATTCACACCACCCTAGACTCTCTGGCACCCAGGATGTGTATTGGGACCAGACATCCCAGCCCACATCCTGGAGGCACACACAAGACATGTAGAAGCCCGCGAAAGCATCCGTGTTTCGCGGGAAAGTACATGCCCAAATAAGGAAGGCCCCGGGTTGGCTCGACCTGGGGAAGGTGAAGGGAGCAAGACGGTCAGCGGACAGGACAAAGGAGCCTCGTGGTCTGGCCATTTTGGGAGCCAGGCCACCATTTTGGGTTAAGCGCGAGAAACGTGCTTAGAACGTCAAAAGGAGCTCAAAACACAAGAAACGATCGCTGCCACCATTCCCGTCCCTGAATCACTTGCACCGATCAGATACAATCCTAAACGAGTATCTAGGGCCTGTAGAAGGCTAGAGACCCAAGAGAGCTGTAACTTAGCTTACAGTGCCCTCTTGTGTCATGTTGCACGAAAGCCGCAACATGATAAAAGAAACTACGGGAAACAGCGTTCCCCGGTACTGACTGTCTTAAGGGCATGTCAGTTTCCCCGTAAGAAAGGAGCGAAAGCCCAGATGAGTGCGGCAGAAGGCTGCACTTCTCTGGCAAAGTCGAGAACAAGGTGAAAAACAACAGCAAAAAGTTTAGGGGTTGCCACATGGAAGGAAAATTACCTACAATTACGAAATCTTTCCTAACACCATCTACAGATGTAACGTGTATCACGGAGACTTGATTAGGTGATCATTCTGGCTCTATGGTAGTGCAGGCCCTTCCAGCAGATTACAATGTTATCTGCATGGATCGGTCTCCGCCCATCCTGGTGGTGGTATTGGTCTGGTAAGCAAATCTACTTTGTCTGCCAGCTCAATACCGTTTGATCATACACTCAAAATGGAAACTTTGTTGGTTCGTCTTTCTGTTAAGGCTTATGCTTCTGTTTATGTTTTAATGGTATATAGGCCTCCTCGCTGTGACTCAACATTTTGTGACACTTTTCTTGAACTCACTGCTGAGCTTCAGCTTAAATATACTGGACTGTTTATAGTTGCTGATTTCAATCTAAAAGTTAATAGGGAAAATGATCGAGCTATTGTCCAGTTCGTATCTGATGGATTTTGGCCTCCAGCAACAGGTTGCTGATCCAACCCATCAATAGATTTACTATGTTAATCTCCGAGGCTGATTACTGTTTATCCAGCACTGGAGTTGGAATGGTCAAATCATTTTCTGATTCCTTTTGCTATTGAGGCTGAGGCAGACATTGTAGCCTATCCTAAGCCAAAGACTTGAAAACAGATCTGGCGCTCAGTCACTGTAGCTGAGGAGGTGGAGGAGATTGCCACCGGCTGCATGGCTTTGCAGTCCGTGGCGCTATCCTCACTCTCTTGAGTATTCTCTTCTACCGCGGATTGCCTCGCACCTCTTAATCTATGTAAACAGCGAGGTTGCCTCGCACCTCTTAATCTATGTAAACAGCGAGGTCGCCAGTCAGAACCCTGGTATGATAAGAAATTAAAATCACTAAGGCTAAAACGGAGGCAAGCAGAGCGGAAGTGGAGGAGGTTGTACTATCAGATTGTATGCTATTGCGCTGAGTCACTCTAGTATATCTAGTATATCTAGAATATAGTGGGACGAGGGAGATTACTTCTGTTGCACTCTTCAATTTATTTCCCACCAGTAGCTTTGATAGGACAACTGGGTGAGAGAGATTACTCCTGATGCACGCCTCAATTCCACCCAAACCCCTACTGGGTCTATCATGGGCCCCATTATCTCTTTTCTGGAGCATCCACATCACTGGTTCTTCATGGGGACTCAGATTTGGTTGCAGCTCCCGACCGCCACCTCTGCTTCCTGTGCTCACCGGAGCCTCTGGTCTGTCTGGCTCAGTGTTGTTGCTGGACCGCTTGACCCACCTCACTGACGTCACACTACAAACGACCATCTCCTCCCCGCCAGTTGCACACCTGCACTGCCCCCTGACAACCCTTGCACTTGGGTCTGTATCTTTAACCCTACAGTCCCTCTACCTGTTTCTCTTGCACTTGCCACCAGCGGGCCGCACTTCTTTATTGTTTGATCCCATGTACTGCACTTCCCCTTCGCATATTTCCCCACTCACCTCCCCTTGACTTGCGCAATGTCAATGTTACCTGGCCTAGTAAGATCGTTGTCTCTGTCTTCCCTTTGTTCCCCCTTCCTTGCCTCATCGCGCCTTGAAACACTTCTGTATAGGTGCGTTATAAATTCCATATCATATCATATCATATCATTAGGCTATAAATGCAGAAAACAATAGCAGCTCTTAATTAGCCCAGAGAATTATTCAAGGTTATTCGTTCACTATCCTCTCCCCTGACTGATCAGGCTGGGCAGATATGACTTTGTTACTTCAACAGCTGTCCCGGCTAGCTCCTGGTCATCTTTCCTTCCGTCTCTCCAGAGGGTATACTGCTGGCTACTGCTAAATAAAAATCTGCATCCCTGCTTGATTCCATCCCACTGGCCATCTGTAAATATAGTATGCCATCTATTGCTTTGTGGGTTGCCCAGGCAATTAACAACTCTTTACAATTAGGTGTCATTCCTCCTGACCTTAAGCACCATTGATGATCCCTCTCTTAAAGAAGTCCTCACTTGACAGAGGTCCTAGCTAATTTCTGCCCTGTCTCCCTACTGCCTTTTCTTATGAAACTGTTAGAGTCAATAATTTCTCCACTTCTTAGTCTATTTCTTGAATCCTCTCACTTCTTTGACCCTTTTCAATCTGGTTTCTGCCCCGGCCGTGGCACAGAGAGCATGCCGGTATCTATTGTAGATAGTCTTGCTGTTTGTGAGATGAAGGTGAGATGAAGGTGGAGTGGGGGAGCTGATATTGACACCACTGACCACTCCTTCTTGCTCGATCGCCTGGTCGGGTCTGGGGTAAGTGCTGCTCTGTTTTAAGTCTTTTTAATCAGGTCAGCTTCAATCTCTTTTGCTTCCCCCTTTACGTTCTTCTTCTCTTCCTTTATCTTGTGGGGTCCCCCAGGAGTCTGCATTGTCACCCACTGTATTCAATATTTACATTCAACCACTGGTGAAGCTCATCTACTCGCATGGCCTCTGGTGCTACTGGAATGCTGACAACACCCAGATAATTATTCGGCTGGATCTTTCTCAGCCCGGTCCATCGTCTCAGCTGCAGGCATGCCTTGAGTCTGTGGGTTGTTGGATGAGCGACAACTGCTTAGATTTGATTGTGGACAAGACAGAAGACCTGGTGGTGGGCCCCCGTCTACTCTTTCCTTATGGACCCCCTCTTTCTGTCCACCCTCTCGTGTATCCTTTCCTGCACTGGTGTCGATGGTGAGGGATTTAGATGTCTAGTTGTCGTCCTCTCTTTCTTTTGAGGCAAAACTCAAATCTTTCTGCCAATCTGGGCACTATAAACTTAGGGTCTTGTGCAAGGTGCTTGTCTTTATTCCACCGCTGCTACATGCGCCAGCAGTAGCTTCTCTGATGCTTAGTGAAATCGATTATTGTAATTCCCTCTACCTAGCCCAGCCACTTTATTTGGTGCGCCGCATCCAGATGCTGAAAAATGCAGCAGCCAGACTAGTAACACAGACTCCCTTTTCCGTGCATATCTCCCCAGCCTTGAGACAGCTGCATTGTCTTCCTGTCATTCAAAGAGTCCAATTTAAATCTATGTGTATAGTTCCCCCAGACTTTTTATGGCATGGGAGCAGAATACTTGCAGCTCAAATCTTGCCCTTATGTACCTAATCCAGTGGTCGAAGTGGGCGGGAGCGGTCGGGAGCGGTGCTCCTCTGCTTCTTCTAATTAAGCTTTACCGTTCCTATACTTTTATTTTAAAAAGAAACCTTTCCAAATGGTTTGGTTTTAAAATAAAAGTGTAGGAAACAGTTGAAACTTGCACTTTCATTGCAGTGCACTGGACGTTGCTTTAAAAAGCAGGTTCATGTGTTTTGGGGTTTGTATGTGCATGGGAGCTCGAATGGAGTTGGGTTTTGTGGGGAGCGGTGCAGGCCAGTAGGGAACATAGTTCCACTACTTCTCTTCTTGCACTTCGACCACTGACCTAATCGCCCTTACAGTCTCGGGAGTCACTTACCATTCAAGTGCCTCATGTTCGGCTCACCCGGGTGGGTGGGCGTGCTTCCTCCGTCTTTCTTTCTGTCACCTCTTGAAGACTTTTTTGTTTAAATAATATCCCTCACTGCGTGTCTAACTGTGCCTGCTGTTATAGCGCCAAGATGCCCCCAGGTGAACGTTGCACTTTATAAATGCCAATAAGATAATAATATAAGATGCTCCTAGTAGAGGCCTGGGAGGGGAAGCAGAGGACAGCTGTGTGCCGTTTCATGCTGCTAGCAGAGGTGTTGGAGGGACGGAAAGAGGACACTTGTGTGCCATTGCATGCTGCTAGCAGTGTCATAGGAGATGAAGCAAAGGCATGGGCGAGGAAGCAGCGGACAACTTTGTGCCGTGCCATGTTGCTAGCAGAGCCATGGGAGGTGTGGCAGAGGTGAGCTGTGTGCCATTGCATGCTGCTAGCAGAGACATGGAGAGAGGCTAGCAGAGGACAGCTGCTAGCCGTTTCATGGTGCTAGCAGAGGCGTGGAAAGGGAGATAGAGGAAACTTGTGTACCGTTGCATGCTGCTAGCAGAGGCATGGAAGGGGCAATAGGGTACACCTGTGTGCCGTTGCATGCTGCTAGTAGAGACATGGAAGGGATGAAAGGTGAGATTTGTGTGCCGTTGCATGCTGGTAGCAGAGGCACAGGAGGGGCAGTGTGAGGAATTTGACCATCCGCACAGGGTGTGTGCACTCACCTGGGCTGTTTTTTTTCTTTTTTTTAAAGAAATGGAATTTTGGTAGATAAACCCCCAGGAAATGTGTGGGGCTAATCAGCACACATTTCCCAATGCTCACCACACAACAAACACATAGTCAAGTGTATTCTGGGGGACACAGCCTTCTGGTGCAATCCTCCTGTCATGTTCAGTTAAAAAAGACAGCCACGGGTACATCAAAGCATCTAAAGAAGGGAGAAGGCACCACACCTCCTTCCGGCCCTGGCCAGCCTAATTAAAATATCAAAGGCTCCATGGATCTGCCCTGCCTATTGTTACGTTCTGTGTGGTGGAAGCGCATACTGATGAGAGTTATTTGAAGCAGGCCTGCAACAAGCCTGATCACTGCACTAACAACGGTCAAGAAACTCCAACACCTTTTTGATATGCAATGTGTCAACTTCAAGCTAGCTCCCACCCCTCTGTATGAAGGGCAATGAATGTCATGCCTGGGACAACTGTTTACAGTAGGCAACCCCTGCAGATAACCCCCTTTCAGAGCGAAGAAGTATGTGATTTGATGGAGACAGAAAGTCTGTTCTTGCCACAAACTTCAAGGGCGACCTGTGCTTTGATCAGGAGTCACACAGAGCTCAATTACCCAGAGAGTCACTTTGATCCACAACAGACAGGAATATGGGTGGGAACTAGTAGTACATGTTGTCACCCCTTGCCTTTCCTGTTGCAAAGCACTCAGGTTATGGCCTCACGCATAACATAAGATTATTGGTGGGGACCCAGGATTGGTTCATTAAGGTAGGCTTAGGCTGCACTAATCACTGGGGCCCATTTGGCTTTAAAAGAGTGTTGAGCCCCTCTTTTGGCAGATCATCTAACGACTTCAAAAGGAGTAAGAAGAAGGACTCATTTGGACCCTGGCTGAAGGTACAGTCTGCCTTACAGCTTCAGCTAGTGAAGGAAGGCCAGGATTTCCAAGAGAGACGCAAGATCCCTCCCCTAAATATCTCGCAGGGAACAGAGGGAGCTACTGGACCTCTAGGACCCATCCAGCAGCTCCAGAACTTGTAACCAGCCAGCACACAGAGTGCAGTGCTAGGTTCTGCCAGCAAGCTTCCTAGGTGGGAAGTGCCAGAGAGTCTCTGAACAGAGGACAAGGCCATTGCCTGCAAACACTCTCCTCAGCTTTGGGCCATCCGCCTTAAAGGATGACACAAGCCCTGTGAAGAAGCAAGGAGTGCCACGACAAGCATCAACCAGCATCCATCTTTTAAGGACATTTTTGACCGGTGTTCCAGATCTGCTAACCACCACAGAGACAGCGATTCTTGACCCTGTGTCACCGGGCAGGCCAGCATGCAGCCGTCCGTACAGCCTTGCATGCCGAACTGCTTGCCACCTGACACCCACAGCTGTCTCCCGTCTTGAACTCTGTCGCAGGAGCTTCAAAGCATCCTGGAACCGACTTGACGCTGTCGAGCATCAAGATCATCTCAAGTACCAGGTACATTGTGGTTCTGTCCCCCTGGTCCTTCTCTGAAGGCACCTAGTGACATTTACGACCCCTTACTCACTTGGTGCTGAAACCAAATAACCTTAACCAGTTAAGACTGATTGCTTTACCGACTACCCTCTTGTCAGTATCCAGAGTGCAACTCTTTCCTTCGTGAAACTGTCTTCTGGGTTCCTTTACGGGGTGGGTTGTATTTTGTAGTGTGCTACAACTGTCTGTTGTGTTGCAAATAACCAATCATCCACGATCCTTGGGTAGATAAGCCTGCTGTTCCATCCACGTTACCAAAATTGGACAATGAGGTTTATAATTTACTTGTATTTCCAATCTGTTCGGATCCCTTCTGGTGTACTAGAGGTGTGGGGCTGATTGACGGTTTAGAAACCGATATTAATCCTTGGACCACTGGTGCCCCAGAAGTTGATTCATCACAGGCAGGGAGAGGGTGGCTGTGTGCCATTGCATGCTGCTAGCAGAGGCATGGAGAGAGGCAGGCAGAGGAGACCTGTGAAAAAAGAGTAAGGATGGTTTGCCACATGTCGTCAACTTGGAATAGCCAGTATGCCTTCAAGGATTGGGGCAGCCCGCGTCCAGTGGAACAGACCATCGGAATCTCTTCCCTGCCTTTTGAGTCAGTGCCGGCCTCCTCCTCGCCTGCAGCATGGTGAAGGTGGGAGGATACTCAGGTACCTGATTCTGAGGTGAGTGCAAAATAAGAAATGTTCCAATATGTGGCACTGTGACACTTCATATTTGCACATAATTCTGGATTTAGGCCAGAACAGTGGAATTCCAGTGGAGCCAACCCCACCACATTTGGAAGTGATGCGCCATCCTAGCATAAAGGCATAGCAATTGCCTTGGTGGCAAAAGCTTTCAGAGCACCCATGAAAGGGTATTCTTCTCAGTTATCACTCATTTTACACTGCATTTACCACTTGCAAACGTATCACACCCTTTCTAGTGTCGGTAACGATTTGTGAACTAGTGCAAGGACCGGTTAGCAAGGGTTCTCCCTCCATTAGGTGCATTCCTCCAGTCGCCCCTATCCTTCGATCAATTTCATATGTGTTTGAATAAACCTTTTCCTAACAGATCTGAAATCTTTTATTTGAATTAACTTTCTTATAAAATAGGAGTATTTTCCTTCTTGCTGTTAAATTGTGTACCAGAAACTCTGGGTAGTCATGCTCTGCTAGTTTTCTGGCAGGGAAAACATAATGTGCCCCCGCCACTCCTTGCTCCGACCTCCGAATGGTGGCATGAGAAAAGGGCGGGAAGTCTCACGTATTACTACACCGATTTCTTTCTGGCCTCAGAATCGGCCCTCTGAAGCCACGGGCAAAATGGGAGATGCCATTACTCGACTCCTTGTCAAAACCATATCCAGCTCTAACCTCAACCCTCAGTCGGTGCCAGAGTATTTTTTCCCGATTTCCATCACCGCTAATCAGTCATAAGAAGTACTAAATAAAATACATGCATGAAAAAGGGGTGGCAACAGAAGGTATTCATTGCAATTGACTAATGAAATGGCATGTGATATGATATGATATGGCATTTATAACGCGCCTATACACAAGTGTTTCAAAGCGCGACGAGGCAAGGGGGTGGACAGAGGGAAGACAAAGACAGCGATCTTACTAGGCCAGGTAACATTGGAATCGTGCAAGTGCAGGGGAGGAGGGAAAGGGTAAGTGTGGGGGAAAGGTAGAGTGGGCAGTGCAATACATAGGATCAACAGTCAAGAATAAATAAAATAAATAAAACAATAGGTAAAAGTGCGGCCAGCTAGTGGCAAGTGCAGGAGTAAGTGCAGACATCAAGTGTTAAGAGCTGGTGGGGACTGTAGGGATACAGAAACAGCCCCCAAGTGCAGGGGTTGCCCGGAGGCTGTGCTGCTGGTGGGGGAGGGGACCTGGGCCCAAGATCAGAGGGTAGCCAGGTGACCAGTGCAGTTTCTGTCAGGAGTTCAGCAGGGGAGAGGAGGAGAGAAAGTAGAAGCAAAGAGGAAGGTATTGAGGTGCTTCCGGAATCGGAGATGATTCTCCTCAAGTTTCAGGGAGGCAGGGAGGCTGTTCCAGAGGAAGCCCCAGCCGAAGAAAGAGATCTACCACCAACTCGTTGCTTGGAGAAGCGACTGACCATGAGGGAGCTGGAGGCAGACGAGCGAAGAGCTCGAGAAGGGAGGTATTTAGGAAGAGAGAGTTGAATGTATTGAGGCCCCAGAAGGCCTTGTAGAGAATGCAGAGGGTTTTGAACTTAATCCTTGCAGCCACTGAGAGCCAGTGCGGAGATTTCAGTCCTGGAGAGATACGATCCTTGGGCTTAAGGCCAAGGACAAGTCATGCAGTCCTGTTCTGGATGAGTTGCAGAGGGAGGAGAATAGAAGCAAGCAATTTAGAAAGAGGCTGTTGCAGTAGTCCAGCCTAGAGAGAACCAGAGCTAGAGGGAGGTATTTAGGAAGAGAGAGTTGAAGGTATTGAGGCCACAAAAGGCCTTGTGGACAATGCAGAGAGTTTTGAACTTAATCCTCGCAGCCACTGGGAGCCAGTGCAGAGATTTCAGCCCTGGAGAGATACGATCCCTGGGCTTGAGGTCAAGGACAAGTCCTGCAGTCCTGTTCTGGATGAGTTGCAGAGGGCGAAGAGTAGAAGCAGGCAGATTTAGAAAGAGGCTGTTGCAGTAGTCCAGCCTAGAGAGAACCATGAGCTTCTGGGGGAAGGAGAGAAAAGGAAGAATACCTCTGAGGAGGTGCAGCTGGTAGTGTGACTTCTTAGAGACGTCAGAGATGTGAGGATGGAAGGAGAGAGAGGAGTCGAAGATGACTTCGAGAGCGACAGGAAAGGAGGGAGCAGGTGTGCCGATTAGGAGAATCTCAGTCTTACTGGCATTAAGCCAGAGATCATTGGTGGCACACCACTCCTGGATAGCGGACAGACAGTCAGAGATGCGAGAAGGAGAAGAAGAGGCGGCAGGTAGCCTGAAAATGAGCTGAATGCTGTCCGCATAGCACTGAAAGTTAGGGCAGAGAGTGGCAATGCGATGGGCAAGAAGTGCCAGGTATTGGTTGAACAGCCAGGTAGAGAGGTTGGGGAACACCACATGTAGAGATAGAGATAGAGGAGAGGAAGGACCCAAGGGTGACCTGGGACGGTTGATCAGAGAGGAAGGAAGTCAGCCAAGCCAGGGCCTGATCAGTGATAAACCAGGTTGAGCAGGATGGCATGGTTGACCGTGTCAAAGACAGAGGAGAGATCAAGTAGGATGAGGACACAGGGGGTGTTGGAATCAAGGTTGGAGAGCAGGTCTTCACGGATGGTCAGGAGAGCAGTTTCCGTGCTTCTGGCAGCTCTGAAGCCAGACTGGTGGTCATGTAGACAACCAACAGATTCAGTGTGAAGATTAAGCTGGGAGATGGCTAGCTTTTCCAGGAGTCGGCCCAGGAAGGGAGTGATGGAGATTGGGCGGTAGTTAGCAGGGCAGGAGGGGTCAGCGGAGGGTTTCTTAAGAAGGGATGCACAAGGGAGTGCTTCAGGAGGGAAGCGAAGACTCCAGTGGTGAAGGAGTTGTTGCAGAAGACGGCCAAAGCAGGAGTCATGGTATTCCCAAAATTGATTGCAATAGGTAAAGCAAAACAAAATATCAATCACAAAGCAGCAAAACAACTATCGGGAAGATAGACTTGATCTGAAAAAAGAGCACACATCCCTTGTTCCCTTGTGCAGTAAGAAGTGAGGGCAAAGGCATTCCATGCAGGAAAAGGATAAGTGAAATAATACGCAGAAGTCTGTGGAAAATGATGAGACCTCCATTGCTAGGTTATCTTTGTAGACCACCTGGATTACAGATAATATTCACCAGTGCAAGAGCAATTAGCACTAGGGCAAACATTTTTTCAGTAAAAAAAAAAACAGGGCAAAGAATTAGAACTAGGGCAAACCTGGCCCTGGTGCAAAAATGCAGTGAAAGAATATGGTGTTTACATTAGAGAAATGTTTTCCCTAGCGTGATTTGCACTTGCGCCAGTGCAACGTTTCTGTATTAAAGCCCCCAGAGTTCTGGCAAAGGAAATACATTTAGGGCCGATTCATGGAAAAGACACAGAGATCCTGCAAATCCTGCGCTCTGAGAACGACTGTGTGTGGTCCGTCGCACAGAAGAAAATCTGCACGCTACGTGCATTAATGGAATTCTTCATGCAAAGTAACCCCATGCACAAGTCGTGACTGGAATGCCCACACGCAGAGCCTTTTCAGCCATGGAAACAGACCCTTGAGCACACCCTGGAAAATCTGCCTGCGAACCCCCACAACCATGCCAGCACCCCCTCAACATGCATAGCGCGTATCGTAAAAATCATCTTATCCCTGTACACATGCGTGCAAATCCCTGTAAACCATGCCTGCATCCCGCTACACTCCATATGTGCATCCCAAGTCTGATTGGAACCCTGACAGTGTGCATGCACGCCTAAATCCAACATCTGATCTTACCTCTGCGCAGTGATTCCTCTGCGCAAGTTTCTGTACGCCTGCCTTTGAGGTGGCGGAAAGGTCGAGTGTTTTGCGTGGCCATTTACTTGTCGAGAGGTTGTGCAGACCGATCCATGAATACACTTGGATATGCGCATTTGTGGGTGTGCGATGGACTGCCAGCGTGCCATCCCTCGTAACGCTCACATTTTCCCTTGTTCTTCCCCATTTTGCGTGTTACGCCCCCTACTCCAGTCTATGCACAGGCTGCGCTCTGCGAAGTATCTCGCGTAAGGCACTTGGCCGCTCACAGAGCCTGCGCAAAGTCCCTGCAGAGTGCAAAAAAGTCCTGCGCAGTCGATTCCATGAATCGACAAATGGGGTTTGGTGCACGGTTTGGTGCTCAAAGTCTCGATTTTCCACGCAATTTCATGAATCGGGCCCTAAGGATTTATTGGGTTCTGTAAGGGTAAATGCAATCATGTTATTTAGTCAGAGAATGAACATGCAATTCAGATTTAAGTCGAGGTTAGTGTAAGGTCAGATGCAGTGCAATAGTGTGAACATTTTCTGCTTCAACGATTCATCTAATAGACTGGTAAATGTAAAAGGTGGTAATTTATGTTCATTTGAGCTGTTGTGCAGGAGAGCCCGAAAAGTAACTATCAGGAGGCGCATTGCAAACGAACAATCTTCGCAGACTCGCCTTTTAGCCTTCAGAAGTGAACATTTTGAAAATGTGAGAGTGCACTCTCTTTTGTGTGGATTTAAATGTGTACATTGCATGCTGCTGGTGATTTAGAATGCGGTGGCATCATGAACACACACAATTAAGATGATGGATTAACAGGTTAATTGGAGAAGTCCATGCGCCCTCTTCCCTGATCTCGCAGGACAGGCTGCCCTGAGCGGTAGCCCAGCTACCCATGCCTTAACTCGGGAACGCTGGGTGTGGGTGGATCCGGAGGTGCTACTTACTGTTTCCCACCACCAGGTTTTCCTTGATCAGGTTGTAGGTTTCCTTGGTGGTCTGGTCGGCGCTCTTGTACGTGTTCTGATTGTCAGTCAACGCTTTTCTAACGACATCGATTCTCTTGCCAAAGTCCCTGTCGGCTTGATCGGCCAGTCCTTGAATTCGGCAGCCAGAGGGACATTTCGGGCCCTGCATTTGGGAAAATAGAGGAAAGGGCACCTTAATTCACGCGCACAGATCCAACACCAGCAATGACACCAGAGGCCCTTCCTGAACACCACCTAAAAAATCCAGCTAGAGGGAATTTGGCATGCCCCTTTGACCTGGCAGTAATCCCAGAACATTGTAATTACATATTTCCCTGAGCCATTTAGCATCACCCGGCGTTGATATCTGAGATGGGTGATTACCACCTCTGGTGAACAGACCACCAGCTTCGCAAACATGTATCCACATTCCCTGCAGCTAAAGAAACACCGATGGGGCATTTACAGGGTCGGTGCACTGATGTCCTTAACATGTTCAAGTATTATGGGCAAGCACAGGGTCCTTGCAGCACAAAAACTACTCCGCCATTATGACCTGACCCTTTAGTGACCACAACTAGCCCATACCTAAGGCTGCAGTGGCTGGCTCTGGGGCAAGACCAGCTCACAGACATTCTTTGTTCAATGGCAACTACCACCGTTTTTATATGGTATTGTTTTCTGTCATGGCGATTAACCCTAGTCATGCTCGTGCTACTGCTAGCAATGCATTTATAACCGTGGGGGGAGGGGCGGGGGGGGGGCAGACATAACGTTATTGCGGGATATCGGACAAAAGGGACCCATTCTTATATTTCTGATTTTATTACCCAATAATATTTTCTAAAAACTTAAAGAATGGTATCTAGTTATTGCATCGAATGAAATAGCATAGAATGCCTTACCATAGAAAAAAATGCATTGGAAAAAAAAGCATTGAATGCATTTTTCTTAGGGCAAAGGGTTCATTTTAATTATAACGGGTTTTATTAAAAAAGCGGGGCGTGTGGGGGACCCCCCATTAAAAAAAAGAAAATATAAGGCATTCGATGCTTTTTAATTCGATGCAATGACTATCAATCAAAAAGAATGTATTGTTCTCCCTATCAGCCGCCATGCAATCAATGAGTGCTATCAAATTGTACTGATCTTTTTCACAGGTCTCGACAACGGAAGCTGCAATCAAACGATGTAACCACCTTCCCATCACGCCAAAAGCAGTAGAACGAAAATAAAAATCCCCATTGTTCCTCTCACAAGCCAATGGACGGGTTGCCAGGGACCGCCCCAGCCAGCTGGCCGGATATTGTGGGCCACCTAGAGAAGGTATGGGGGGTCTTGAATAACAACTAAAATGGACTGGGACTACAGAAATCTTCTCTTGAAAAGGTGGCCAAGATGTGGAGAAGGATTCATTTAGTCCTTAAAAAGGTAGTCCTCTAACTACCGTGCCCCTTTGTGATTCAACTACATAATGCACCCACTGACAGAAAACCATTTGTTTTTGTGTAATGCAGACCCATATGTTATGTTATTGGGCCTTACACAGCTTTTCACATTTGCACGGTCTCTGTGTGCTTTGCTTGTTCTGTGTGATTTCATAACATTTTTGTTATCGAAGTAGATTTCGTCAAATTTTTTTGAATGGTTGATTTTGCCGGAAATATATGCGGGGTCCGCATATCTCCCCTTTAACCTCCCGTACAATAATTATTATCTTAAACCCACCCCCCACATAAATTGTCAGCAAAATACGTAGTAAAAAATGTGACAAATCTACTTCAACGAATTCATTGGTTCCTGCAGGTAAAATGGTCATGGCATGAGTGAGTGAGCTAACAGTCAGCAGAGGTTGCCCTGGACATGGCTAACAGGGCTCTACACCACCTGCTTTGAGTCCTGTGTGTGCTTTGTATTTGGTATATATGATAGGGTTTTGCTGGTTGTTGGCGTTCAACAATCCACACTGTACAGTTACATTCCTACATACACACACACATTTCACTGTGATGTGTATTTATGTTTGGTGTGTTTGATTGCGAACCTGCAATTGCAAACAGTGTGAGTCTGACGCAAATGCAGGCAGATCACCCTTTCAACCACAATCTCAGAGTGTCTTTGTGTGTCTCTTTTGGGGAGAAGTTATGTGTGGTTCTACAAAGACCAGAATTCCTTGAGACTGTAATTAAAAAAGTAATTGGCAACAGGTGAAAAGAAACACAGCCTCCCTGAAGAGAGTTGGAGACTCGAAAGTACTTGGAGGAGCAGAATTTACTGTGCATTTGAACTGGCAGTTGGGATTTAACCCTGGTATATTTTTTGAACATTTTGTGGGATTTAACCCTGTTACCACTCACATTTGGGATTTAACCCTATTATGTTTTAACATTGCTGGGATCAAACCCTGTTATTACTAGTTTAAGGATTAAATGACTGTGAACTAGAGTGTGCGCCTGACCTTTTCTTTCTTTTTTACTTATGTGTGGTTCTATGTATGAGTTGGGATATGCTTCTTTCTCCTCCTACACAGGCATGTACAGATTGCCCTTACACACAATCATGAACATAAAACTATAATTTTTCTGTGTGTATTTTTAACATACAACACCATGGCAGTCTGCGTTTCTGTGGATGGGTGATAGGCGAGTAGGTTTGTGATATTCACACCCACACACATATCACTTTCTATATTACCACATATGGATACATGCCTAGTGTGCATATTTGCATCTGGTGCTTTTATTCTGTGCTTCCCTAGTGCCGTTTCCTAACTCGATATGCTGTTTTGTGGGCTCTCCTCATGCTTTTGTGTAGGTGTAAGCAAAGTTGGCAGGGATCCTTGACTGAGTCGCTTGCAGCAGCAGTTTGGTTTCGCAATGATGGGGTTTAACTGTTTGTGATGGTTATGAGAGCTTCATGTGGCAAAGATGTGTATGAAGACTCAAATTCCCCAGGGTGGTGATGTGAACCAGAACTCATGGTAGGTTGATGCGCTGGGATTCACCAGGTTTGACATCATTCCCAGGCATTGTAGAATGTCCTTCGGTTCGATCCTATGCCTGACACCATTAAGTATTCTACAAAGAGCCACTGCAGAGCCTAGTGCTCCGAGTCAGAATCGCTCTCCAGTATTATGCTGATGATACACTTTAATCCCTTAGGCAACATCACTGACTGATGTCCACAG
Source organism: Ambystoma mexicanum (assembly GCF_040938575.1). Taxonomy (NCBI): domain Eukaryota; kingdom Metazoa; phylum Chordata; class Amphibia; order Caudata; family Ambystomatidae; genus Ambystoma; species Ambystoma mexicanum. Next base: position 776,582,926 of record NC_090937.1, read on the forward strand.
CTTGCAGGAATGCCCAGGCAGCCTAGATGTGCCTTTGCTCCCTCAAAACCTTCTAAAAAGCGTTTCTCTCTCTCACTCCCCATCTTTGCCACATTTCCAGTCCAATCTGAGCTTTCCACTGTGTCCTCACATAGCATCACCCCTACTTTTGGTCTCTGAAGGGCAGTCCTTTGGTTTCATCCTTGATGCATCTTGAATCTGAAGTCCCATATTTTCAAACTCCCACATGCCTGTCATTATCAATGAGCGTTCTTATGGCAGATCAAATCTTTCCTTGCCCTACTGACTTTAGCTGGGTAATACAAACTATGGTGATCTCGAGATTGGATTGTGAGAGCACAGTGTTGATGAACATGCTTGCCTCCCTACTAACCCCTCCAAAATCCACCTTCCTTTTGGCTGCCTGCTTGATCACCGGGGCAAGAAAATGTGATCACATCACTTGCAACTTCTCTGCTCCTCACTGGCTTCCTTCTCAAGACAGCACAACATTCAAACATGACTGTATCACTCTTAGAGCCCTCTCATTGGCCCAGCCAGTGTATCTGGTGGAGAGCCTTCGGCTTGCTGGTGGTCCTGGAAGCATTCATTACAAGAAGGTCCATAGATTGGACTTCCCTAAATTCAGACACTCATTTTGGTGTAACAGGTCATTCTCTGCAGCACCACCTTGTTTGTGGAACTCACTCCCTACCCCCATTTCTTGTGCCCTGAGCTCCTTTCTTTCTGAAAACTATTGAAAACTATTTTTTGGGATTATAACTCCCCACTGTATGTTAGTTACTTCTCCTCTAGTGTCAAAATCAATCATCTTTACTTGGGGTTACCCTCCACCCCTTTGCCTGTTTAATTGTATGCTGTCAGTTGATGAAATTGTTTTGCATTTGTTATGTTTGTCTTTCACTCAGTTACCAGATAAGGGCAAATAATATATATAAGAAAATAATATATATAAACAAATAATCCAAGAGGTTTTTAACCAGGCGGTGTAATGGCTTGAATTTACCACAGGAATGATGAGAGACCCACGTCTGCAGTTTTTTAGGAGGAGGGCCTGAGTAGGTTGCTAAGAGTGTATGTTTTGCTCAGTAAGCCTCACACATTGCAACATGGCGGACATCCTCTTTCTTGGGATGATAGTAGCAGGAGGCCATGCACCCATCAGGATTGCTGCCTTGCCCAGGAGCCAATAGGGACCGTTCACAGGTAGGGGTCACGTTCTTACCCAGTCACTGTCAGCGCAGATGCCCCAGTTCTTTTCCTGCTTGCACTGCGATGACGTGCCATGTTCAACCACTCTTGGACCCCTGCCCGTTGCCCCCTCTTCAGTAAATGCGGTTTTTTCTTCTGACTTGCAGGGAAAAAGAAAAGAGCATCCATTTAGCAAATTGTTCATAGATAGCAGGCGGAAAGCATCTCTTGGGCTAAACATTGCATCTTAATGAGCGTTCTTCTTTTTGCTGATGACCTGTGACATATTCAATACATTGTGAACGCAATTCATCCAAGTACACATCAATACATTGGGGAATAATAACTACAATGATTGCAGTACTTCAAAGCCGAAAGACGTTGGCAAGATTAAAAATTATATTGAACACGTGTATTTGGGTTTTATATTGTGTGAACCTTGCTAGGGGGCAACCTATCCAGATGTAATGCAATATATGGGATAATGTACCACCTACCGTACATTATAAGGGGATTGCATTTCATGGGGAGCTTCGTGTTCAAATAAGGTCACAAAACTCCAATGTGACTTGCAATATGCTTTTTGTGCACGGTAAGGGGTATTGTATTCAAATACATGGCCACACACGGTCATATCCTATACTAGCATTTGCTGGTGCATATAAGTAATGTAGAATATGTTTAGATTTTAAAAAGCAATAATGCAGCTCCTAATGTGTTGCAGAAAAAATACTTCAAGCAGTTGAATAAAATGCATTGAAAAAACAATAGTTTTTGCTTTAAAATGAGTAATAATGTGCAGATTCTTGCTCACATGAGTTCAACTCCAGCAGTGCACACATTAAACATTCTACCATAAACAGGTCCTTGTCAATTACCGGCTGCAAGGTGTCACATAAAACTACTCTGTAAGCAAAGGAATATGAAAAGCTTTTCAAAGCTTTAATACAGTGTTGCACTGACAGCTGGAATTCTCTCTGCAGGCTCATGCAGGAGGCACGGTGGTGTCACAACTGAAGCTTAATAACTGATTACAGAGCGGTTGTGATGTCATTTTTTTGATACAGGTCAGCTGTAATGTCATAACTAGCCTGTAATAAGAAAATGATGGCTAGGCTTTTATACAGATATTGCAGGAAGCCATGCATTATATGATGATTAAATATTTTATCATCATGGGTGGTTCAAGCTTTTCCTATAGCTGCTCGGCTAATGTGCTCAGGCTTGTCCATCTCCATGACCTGACTACATCATTTCAATTTCTCGCTGTGACTAACCCAGAGCGTCATGGGAACCTCACAGATGTGCACACCTGCCAAATGATGGATGGTATCCAGTGATGTTACAGCTAAATATTCACTGCACATATTTTTTGGTGCAGAAGGTTCAGGGGTAAAAAACCAATGATTATTAAATGAAAACAGATGGTTGGTTTGGTCATGGGCATATTGGTTTGATAGTGGTGGGGGTTAGGGTTGGTGGTAAACGGAGCAGAGTGGGGTGACCCCCTACATTTTGCAGAAGAAAAGCGTGAAAAATCTGCAATACAATAAAACTCAGTTAAAAAAATTGAGCCGAGCAGGAGGCCACCAAATCCTGCCGCCTTGGCTATCAAGCAGTTGCCATACTACCATGTCTATTGATTGCTAGCAATTCAGGCTTGAATTCTAACTACCATGCCTATGGATTGCTACCGTTCAGGCTTGAGTTATAACTTAGAGGTGGAAGATGTGTCATCATGAACCCACATTTGGAGACATATATCTCCATTCTGATCTAGAAAGGCAATAGGGCCATTACAAGTTGGGCGGTGTCCCAGCTGTAAATCTGCCAGAATACCGTCCAAAGCAATTACCGCTACCACCACTTGATCCAGCGGTATTGCCGCTGGATTACAAGGGGCAGTGGCGGTGTGAGTCCTTGATGGCATATACCCTATCCAACAATGTATGTTGCGTATGCCACGTTCTGAATACTTGCAAGGCTTAGTAGGTTCGTCTTTATCTTCCACTGTATTCATTGTTCTCAATCCCATGTTCCCTCCCTGTTGCCCTGTGGGTGCTTTGAAAAAGAATTGACTTACTGTATAAGCGCCTAACAAATGCACAATGAATAAAAAAAATAAATAAGTACATTGCCAGTGCCTGCACCCCTTTTCCGGCCCTTTGCTGCCCCTTTTAGACCCGTATTGCAGAGCGTGTAAAGTTGAGGCACGATGAGGAGACTATATACAATATTAAAAATACCAAGATCCCCATCTCACCTTACTCAATAGCAACCCAGAAAAGGGGGAAATACCTGGTTTGAACATTAGTCATCCCTCTGCTGTGACGTCGCAGCAGTTGATTACTGATTGGGTAGTTGTCTGCGGTGATGTCATAATAGGAGAACACAGCCCTCAGTCAGAAAGCAAACTACTTGTTAGTTGCTTCCTATGGACGCCAAACACAACAAGCTCACTGTGAACGAGTAAGAATGAAAAATACCAAGAGATGGAAAGAAAAAGAGCCCGTACCCATACTGAGCCGGCCAGGCAGAGCAGCACGCAGAGCGCTGTCACTCGCAGCATTCTTCCGTGGGACCCCGAGGAGGGATTCTGCGCCAGTGAAGTGCACCAGGTCTCTCTTCTGCCGTTTAAATCATACTTTTGGGAATGGGATTAATCATTACGCATCCTTCTGTTTACTGGGCAAACACGGGTCCTCTCCACCCACCCCCTGTTACTGGCATGGTCAATATTACACAAGTATCTTCATCAAGCTTGCCCCAGGCGACCTTCGACGGCTGGCTAAATAATTTACTACAATGTCAATATGTGGGCAGCAAAGCTAGCAGAAAGAAAGCACACATGTTCTCTGCATTGCGAGATGTTGTCTAATTCCCGTATAACGACTCTATAGACGCATTCGGTCGTAACATAGCCAGAAAATAGAACATTTGATGTAAACAGATCCTAAGTAAATAAAAATACCATAGTCCATAATGAACTATAGTGGCAGATATCAGCATGTATGGGAAACCGTAGCTAACTGCCAAATTGCTTAAAACATCCTGCATAAAGTTCAATAAATGGATGAATTGCGACAGGCACACTCAGGGGAGTTGATAGGTCTGGAAAAGACCCGGGGCTAAGCTGATGTCAGAACTGTTGGGACTGGGGGCTAGCTAGTCTTTTGGCTGTAGGGCTAGCTAGTCTTTTGGCTGTAGCTCCTGAGATTCTATCCGGGGCTACAACCAAAAGATCAGGGGCTATAGCCCCCTTAGCCCCCCCTTAGCAAGGCCCCTGGGCACACTGAAGTAAATCTGGCCGTACCATTTATTCTATTGTTTCTAATCAATACTACTTCGGTTTCTAAACGCGAATCGGGGATTCGAACCTCTACTGTGCTGTGGTCTTAAGACCAGCACATTGCCCCTGTGCTATCCTCCGTTCAGTGATCACTGAGCCAGCCTTAATCAAGAAGTATGTCAACGTGGGATGGGTAATGATGGGTGCCAGTGAATAGTAACTGGGCTTCAAGTTGTAGCCCCCCAAGCGTAGCCAGGCATACACCGTAGACGCACAGTTTCCCTGTAGCCACAGCCTCAGACATTTGCAAAGAGGATGGAAGCTATCGCCCGGGTGTCTAGACATCAGTAATTTCTGGGTATAGCCTGTACATGTAGTGAGAGCCCAACCTCTTCTGGAGCCACTGAGAAGTATGAACTGGCTTCTATCAGTCTGTAGTGTGGAGGGGTTGGAGAGACCAATGGGCATTAGTTGCTTCACTGATGTTTAAAGCTTACCTTGCTTTCAGGTGGCGCATCACATCTGGAAGAGCGATGCACCAGAATAAATCCCACCTGTTGCCAAGGATTTGGAGAAATCAGAGATTTGTAGGGGTTTCCGGGCACGTGGGGCAGATTATTGGTGGAGCGGCAAGGGTTTATTGTGTCCTTGCTATACTGCAGTGTCAGATGTTGCTTTGTGTTTATCGGAAGTGAGGCATTGTGTTTATCATCTCATTGGGGTTATGCTTCCCTAAGTTTGTAGGACTACCCCGGCAGCTTTATTATCAAACTTCTGTCTTTGAGCGATGAGTTTCCTTAGCAGGTCTGAACCCAGGTCTAGTTTTGCTTCAGATTTCATTGCGGCCCCTGCTGTGAGGTGTTTTTTTTTTAATAATAAGAAACCATTTGTGCATAGGTTGGAGTATAAGTGTCCATATTTTGAAGTTAGTTTTTATGGCCATTTTTCTCAAGTAAGTTGACCTAAATTACAGTTAAAATGAAAGTTGTGGAAGCAGGATTTCTGGATACTGAGCACCACTGTTTCAGGTTTGTGAGGTCACGCAGGTTTAAAGTTGTCTACTTTCTTGACAAGTTTAGGAAGACATTGGATCGGAGCAAGAAATGAATATGATCTCATTTGTATGTTGGTAGGGTCGTCAATCAGTTCTGCACAAAAGACCTGTGAGAACCCTAAAAAAGCCACAGTGGGGTGGTGAAGGCCATAAACTTTCTTAGAACCTGGGAAAAGTGATGGATGGCAAAGACCAATCAGCAAAGAAGCTCCCTCGGAGGAGGATTGGGATGAGATAATCAGCCCTGGGATCAGCAAGATAGAATCATATTCATATAGTATATATATCGGACTAGCTCTGTCAAGGCTCTAGCTATATTAACTGGTGAATTAGGAACCTTTAGGGATAGCTTTAAGTAAAGCTTTTATGCTGAATGTGTATGTTTTCTTCACTAGCATAACGTAAACTGTCTGCTAGGTACATACACTCATCAGTCCATCAACAAAATCTTTTAAAAATATATATATATATATATATATCTGGGCCTTGTCATGATACACTATGAGAGCAAGCAATTTCACAGGTCAACCGAAGATAGGCTGCAGTCCGTCTTTGATGGAAGGGTCTGAGAAGTGTAACCTCTGTTTCCCGACCCTGGTCCGTGCAAGGGTGTACTCTTCCCGTCCCCAAAGCAGGGACAGTTTCCATGGAAACCACCATCCCCACCCCTCAGGTACACTAGGTAGGGAGGGGCGTTGCACCTGCCAAAATACATTTTTTGTTAACATGAGATGGACTACACCCTTAGTTCTTAGATCACTCAGGGACTAGACACCAGAGTGAATTTTGATATGGATCCCAATGGGGACCCCTCTTTATTTATTAGACACCTTTCTTTTATCCCTTTTACCTTTACTATTCCCTGGTAATCCCCTCTCATGAGCTGAGCTCCAACTAGATGGAGACCTGTCACGTCATCTCACCCTTCTTTGGGGTGCCTGGGAGGAGGTTGTAGGCACCCTTATAGTGAGCCTGATGCAACAGACACCTTATCTATCTCAGGCGCCACTCCCCTGGAGTGTGAGGCCAGAGGGTGGTCTCTGTGGATGCTCCCATCTTGTTAGGCGGCCTCAGGCAGGCTGTCACCCTATCCAACGACCTCATGCTAGGGTACCTCCCCCCTAACCCCTTCTTAATGTCCTTACATATATTTAATATCCTACCCCTACTTAACTTTTAACTTAACTTAACATTCCCCCAAACTCTACACTTCCCACCCACACATGCAGCCCCGGCTGGGCTGTTTGTTTTTTGGCCCAGGTAGCACTTGGCACGCTTCCTGGGCCCTGGAGTCTACTGGTCCCATCCAGTCTGGCCCCCAGGCACGCCAACATCTGCTACGGCACAAGGGTAGCCTAGCAGCCCCTTATATAAGCAGCTCTGCCTCCTAAATCGCTCTCTGGGGGAAACTCCCCACATACCACCTCGTGCCATTTTCTGGGTTTAGGCCTCAAGGTTAGTCTTTTCCTTTTTCTTGCTCTCTTCTACAACTGGCCTTTTCAACAGTCTTTTTTTTAAATTTCAAATCCGCTTTGGATTCTTTTCTCTCCCCTGCCAGCCCATTCTTGGGCAAAGGAGTTATCGTCTATTGTTCCTTATCATAGATCCATCAAACAAGGGCAGACCCTGGCAGAATTGATGGGCATCATAGTCTAGTTGACTGTTTAAGGGATCTGCTTAGTCCTTGTATAGAAATCTGTACAAAGGAGGGGGCGAGTGAATGGGAAGGTGGATAGAAGAATGGACTTTCCTCTATTGGAATAATGACTTGATCTACTATGGAAGGAAGCACCGATAAAATGCTATTCATCTAGCATTACAAATCCTGTATGAAATATGAGCAGGGTAAACCTCTAAGCATTCACCTTCCTCAATGAATCTCAGGGTCCCTAAAAAGACCACTGATGTTAGCATTCCATTGGCCAGCAGGCAGTGGCAAATACATACAGTGTGAGTTCTGTAGACACTCACACACTTCCTAAAGTGATATCTGCACCTTAAAAGGAGCATATGTTAGCCAAGATGGCACCCAGGTATGATGCGCTGTTAGAAGATTCTTGCAATAAGATAACATCAGTGTTTTTTTTTTTTTATCAGACTCACCCAGCCATTATCCACAACTCCCACATCATATGAAATGCATTTCAATCACTCCTGAATTTGGTGGTGGTGTTATGCGTAAATGTGTCACTGTAGTGGTTAGGGGCGGATACCACTACCACCACACATCGAAATCGGATCAAATAAAAACAAAAATCAGTGAAACCTACCGGGATCACCCTCATTCTCTAAGACAAACATCGGCATGAGGAAATGAGAGCAATGGAAGGCAATGAATGATACTGGAACTGAGCTATTGCATCGCCCACTGGAGGGGAACCCGGGGAGCGACTGGTGGAGCTCCATGGGTGGGAGCAGAAGCATAGAGCATTCCTTTAGTTCAAATTCATTTACATTGCATTTCTCCTGGCGCTAACGCAATTGCACGTGCACAAGCCGCATTCGTGCATGCTCAGTTGTACTTTAAATCTCATGTATTCCCCCAATTTGCCCATTAAATGCCGTGTCAATCTTGTCATGTGCTGCGTTGATGCGTTCAGGTACTCAATCTTTTTGCAAGGTATTGCCATCATGTTTTCGGGTTCAACCAGCATGTGCCCGTCGTGGCCATGATAAGTGAGCTAGGCATGTTGGCATGTTCTGCTTTCATGCACCCTGGTATTCCCCGCCTATGCCAGGCGTTGCATCATATGCGCAGGCATTTACGCCATGTGCCTAGTTAGCCTCGAAATCCCCAGGTATTCACACCTCATAAATATATGAATATGTGCCCCTCAAATAAGCATGCAAATGTAATGAGAGGCATGCACTCACACACAGAAACAGACCGTAGCGTACACCATACACACATGTCCACACGCACTGTCACAGAGCATGCAATGCTTATTCACACTCATGGAGGCACTCGCACATACACGCACAGCCGCACAAACTTTCACCCTCTCTTGCGCACACATGCATGCCAAAATGGATTCTCACAAACATACTTAATCTCACACACACATGAACCCACATACCCAAAGACAGACCCGTGCCTGCCCTCTCCCTAATACACAAAGCGACACACATGGAGTTCATCTATTGAAAACACAGAAGTGCTTATGGCATGATGACAAATCGGAAATCTGGCCATTTCCGGATGCGGGTTCTCCGTCAAATCTTGCAGTTTCTTCGTGCTCGCCTGCGTCCCCCTGTGGTGACGGTGCGGGTCTTTAGCAGGATTGACTACTTTAAAGTCCTCTTTTTTGGCCCAGCCAGCAGGTTTGATCCGCCGGCTGCCCCTGCTCCAGAATCTAGCCACCTGGGTTGCTAGCGCAACCGCGTATGGCGCACTTATCAGCCTAGTATTGCACCATCTACACTGGCTAGCAGTGCAGCAGCTGATCACACTGAAATCTCTATGCATTGTTGGTCGGGCGGTCTATCAAGTTGTACCTGAATTTCTTCAGATGTTCCATCCATACATTCCCAATCAGACTCTCCTCTCTAGCAGGGCTATCTCATTCATTGTGTCACAACAGAAACCAGACACCAATAACATGAAATGTATATTGGTCCCTCACTCCATTCACCCAGGTCCCATCGCAAGAGTGTGCCCACAAAATACTGTCACCGGGAAGACTTCAGTCAGTCTGGCCTGGACTTCCCCATAATACATGGAACCTATACCCAACAGCCAGTCAGGGGAAGGGACAGAGTCAGGGTTTCCCAGGACTTTGGGAAAACAAGGTAATAGGCAATAGAAAGCAAGAGGCCACAGGGGCCATCTTGTCTCCTATTAGGAATCAACTGATTCCAATGGAAGGACCTGGGTATCCCAAAATGGAAGATAATCAGAGCACCTGTCATATTCAGCATGGAGCTGCCACCAGCCCATACCCTGCTCTGTGGGCCACACACAGGTGCCCTAAAGCATACACTAGGGGTACAGGGATGTAGCCCCACCCATGTGTACCAGAAGGGTATCCCAAGGGTGTGTTCACCACAACCAAAACAAGGGAGAGCTGCACTGCCAGGAGTCCCACATGGACACCTCTGAAGAAAATAACAGAACACACACGATAAAAGGACTACAGGACAAGGACATATGGAGTCCCTGTCCCTCCAATGCATTTCCAGCATCACAAAGGCAAAGGGTATGAGAGTACAGACATAGCAACTCTCCTGTTCTCCCTCCCACTTTTCTCATGTGCTGATATCACATGTTATTACTCAGGTGTGCTGCATTATCTAAATAGGTATTTATCCCCCTCACTATCTTCTTCTGCATTTCACCTAACTCTCCCATATGCAAGGTTTGTGTACTGGCCACAAAGTGAATAAAAAGTAGTCTTCATAGTGGGGTGAACCAAAGGGACATCTGCTTTATTAGGACTAATGTGATAGAGTGTGTGAAACAGGAGAAACAGAAAGTCAAAAAGAGTAATTGTACAGGCATACACTAAGCATAAAACCATGGACATCCATCTCTCTCGCCATTCTGGTACTGGCCATGCTTGTTCATTCCCTGAAATTGTGTTAACCTCATAATTCCTCATTTCTAATATGATTATACAAGAATTCTTTTACTCCTAAAACTGTAGTATGTGCTCAATGATTGCAATTAACAGCCTTCTGATCACAGGGCCATTTTTAGAATCCTGTAAAAAAGTGTGAATATCAACGTCTTTTCTGACAAGTGCAGGATAAGCTTGAAGGATAAATACAAAAACAGCAAAAACAAGCCGATGCACATCTCTTTTGGGGAGAACCATAGGGTTAACCAAACAAATACTCTGTGAGAAATGAGTCTGAATATTCATCTTGTTTCCAGTTCCTAAATAAAAACTGTCATTGAGGCTTAATTTTGACACATCCATGTGAAAGTGAATTTTTTCAAGATTCCTGTGACTCTCAGCAAAGGGTTGTATTCCTGCTAAAATATCTATAAATAGGAGTTGTTTGAGTCACAGTCCAAATGCAAAATCTGCATTAACAGCTAGTTGCTTTATCGTCCTTCTTCTTCGTCATCAATCGAGTCTGCACACCCTGAAATTCTTCTTCTTGTCTTGCTTCTGGATCGGCAACAGTGGGAGGCGAGGCCCCGCCTTTATATAGTTTATACCATATAAATGAAGCCATACTCGCCTGCCTTGGAATTGTACTGCTACAAGGGTTACATTTTCAATGATAAAGGGGCCATGGAAACATGGCTCGTGCCACTTTCGGGTGAAGTTTTTTATAAGAATGGTGTGGCCAATAAACAGTTTAGGTGCTGATAATAGTTCACGTGATCCGGTTGCTGGATTGTCTTCATCTGTGTTCTGGGACCGACCCCCCACACGCTTGAATTGATCTGAAATTAGAGAGATGCTAGAGGTCACACATGTCAAATAGTTATTTAACTCATCACCTAACAATTTAGCTGTACTGTGGGCATCACTTCTACTCCTTGACAGAGCTGTAAGAGGTGTTCTCATTCGCTGCCCTGTCACTAGTTCATGTGGGGTGAGGTGATGGTCTGAAGAGCTGATTCTGAAGGGCATACAAAGCTAAGGGCAGGCAATATAGCCATCCCTTCATCAAATTTAATTTCATTTTGGCAATCCTCTCTTTAAGGAGGCCATTGAGTCTCCCACATATCCGTTTGCTTGGGGGTGAGAAGCAGAAGAAAATGTGTGTTTAATACTCAATAGGAGCCCTATCTGTTCAAATACTTCATCAACAAAATGTGGTCATTATCGGATCTCAGCACTTCACACACACCCCATTTCGGGAAGACTTTGTGTACTAGAAACTTTGCTGTGCAAGTGTTATCAGGGTGTGTGCATGTACCTGCCTTGATCCAACTAGAGAAGGGACACACCACCACTAACCTGTATCCGTTACATACTTACAGCATGTCAACTTAATCAATATATAAATGCTGAAAAGGACCAGTTGGTTTAGGGATTACCCCTCTAATCGTTCTCAGTGTATGCCCAGCAGTAAACTTTGACACACAATGCAGTTTACTATAAAAAATGCAACATGTTCTAACAAATTTGGAATTAACCAGTCTCCCTAGTCACATGCATGGGATAATGCAGCTATTCAAGTTCTATCTTCAATAATGCTAGTGGCATCACTGGCTTTCCAGTGCTATCCTGTCGCCATAATCCTTCTGTGGGGGATAGTGTGCAACCCCTATGTTTCCATAATACCTGCTCTTCCTGTGGTGCACTTCCTTGAATTTCCATTAATTGGGTCATTGGTGATCTATTAACCCCTTCTTGCATCACCATGACGTGACTACGTTCTCCCTTACACTTGGAGTATCAAAACTCGAAATTTCTGAAGAATATGCAACCCTTTTGGCTTCTACATCTGCGGCTTCATTCCTGCAAGAAATAAAATCTGTTTGCTTAGTGTGAGCTGCGCATTTAATGACCGCTCTGCCACTGTCAGTTGTAATGCCTTAATATGCCTGTTCAATAAAGATGTGTGCTGCACTGCAGTGCTGTGCGCACAGAGATAGCCCCTCCTTTCCAACATGCTAGCCCTGCATCTAAGGGTGACATCACATAGGCAGAGCCTCATTACGAGTATGGAGGTAGCCATGGTGCTATTAGCGCCATGGCTGCCTCCATACCGGGCTCCAATACCGGGTTCCTTCAATGGGGAATAACCGGGTCATTTCAACATTGGAGGACCCGGTAATTCCTCCTTGAAGGAACCATTTCCCATTCCCATTGAGCACCCGTAGGGCTCAATGGGAATGGGGAGGGAGCTAATAACGGGCACTTTAATAACGGCCCACTATTAGCTCCCTGTTCCCCTCGCGGGACCCGGAAAGGACGTCTCGTTTTACCAGATGTCTGTTCCGGGTCCCGCAAAGGGAACCTCATAATAGGCGCTCCTGTAATGAAGGGTGCCGGTCCCGTACCGGCACCCTTCATTACGGGACCGCCAGGGTCGTAATGAGGCCCCATGTGTTCCGAGCATGACAATAAGTGCTACTAATTCTGCTGCTTGCGCTGAAAAGTGAAACAGTAGTATGGCACTTGCTACAACTTCAAATTACCCATTCAATCTTTGTCTTACTAAAGCTGTGCCAGAATACCCTTCTCCAGTAGTTTGATCAATTTTTTTCGAAGAACCATCAATAAGGAGAATTTCCCCTCCCGCCAAAGCATTTTCCTTCCCACAGTGTATATCATCATAAAATTCAGCATAATTAGCACAGTCATGCATTTGATTGCCTTCTGCTATTGGCTCTGCTACAAATGAGGCAGGATTCACTATTTTACATCTGACAATTTTAATCGCTGGGTTCGAAATCATTACTTCATACGCCGATGCTCTCTGAGATGTCAAGGTACCTTTGTGTTTCTCTAAAATGGCAAACTGAGCATGCTCCACGAAAAGAGTCGTAGAGCAGCCAATGACAATACTTGTAGACTTCTCAAGTGCAAACGTTTGTCCTTTCATGACTGGGTCTAGGATCTGACTGTAAAATGCTAAAGTCTTGTACCCCAATGTAGTCCTTTGTGTAAGTACCGCTGTCATCACTGTCCCATTTGTGTGCGAGAATAAATAAAATTCCTCAGCATAATTGGGAATTCTTAAAACAGGGGCTGTACAAATTGCTTTTTTCAACTCTTCAAACCCTTCCTCCATTTCCTCAGTCCATTCTATCATTACTTTGTTCACCTGTGCTTTTTTTAAAGCCTGCAAGAGAGATCTTGTATACGTACTGTAGTCCGACACCTAAGCCGTAACATAATTACATAGCTCCAAAAACTGTTGCATCTGTTTTACTGTGTTTGGCTTTGCGTTTTTCATAATTGCCTCAGCTCTTTCAGGTGTCAAATTGAAATCAATTGTACTATGGATAACACTTCTTCTTGACAATATTATGGTTTCTCCTTGTCTACCATGTATCCTTTGTCTGTTAAGATAGTCATCAACCTAATCAAGTCTTGTCTGCACTCATCTTCTGTCGTACTAGAAATTAAAATCTCATCTACATATTGTTTCACTGGACTCTTAAGATCAATGTTGCATAAGTCCACCTGGAGGACTCTGTTAAATATTGATGGGGACTCACAGTACCCCTGTGGCAAACAAGTGTGTTTTAGACGAGTTTGACTGAACATAAAGGAAGTCAAATCTTGTGAGTCTTTATGCGATGGGATCAGGAATAGCGCATTCTTCCAATCGATCACTGTGAAATATCGAGCTTCCATTGGGATACTGCATAGTTTCGTCACTGGTTTAGGAACTAAAGGAAACTCTGCCTCTATAATCTGGTTAATCGGTCTCATGTCTTGTATAAATCTCCATGATCCTCCCTTTGATTTTCTGATAGGATACACCGCGGTATTACACAATGATTCTGATGGCATCAGAATACCTTGTTTCATCAGTGCGGAAATGGTATTAAATATACCCTCGTCAGCCTCTCGAGACATGGGCTACTATCTTGCTTGAGGTAAAATCGCCACTGGCTTCAGCTCTATTTTGACTTCCCATATCCCCTTTAACAATCCTACATCATAATGTCCTGTAGTCCATAGGACACCGTACACCTTTTCCAAGTCCTACTCAAGAAATGCTGGATGCTGCCGCATTATTGCCATTTGCTGCAGGATTTCTCTGTTCTCTATTCTTATCCAGTATGTGATGCTCACAAAGAACACTACTTCATCATCTGTTTGCTCTTCTCTGAACATATCATCATCAGTAATGTCAGTCAACTTGCACCCTTTTTCGAGAGCTATTACTGTCCTCCATGGTCAAACCTCATCATCCGTTCCTTCGAGCATCGTCATTTCCCTTCGTACTATGGCTGCTTCTAGCTCTATAGGCATTGTCTGTCCCCCCACTTCATCCATAGGTATCTGTGGTCTAAACAAAAGCTCATCAGGTAGTCTCACCATTTTACCTACTAAGCCAGGTAGCCATGTTAATAGAATGCTCACCCCATAAAGGAAAACCGCTTGCTCTAAAGGAACGCATTGCAGAGCCACTCGCCCTGTGAACGCCAGTATAAATGCACCCACATTTAAGTAGTGTATTTTTGGAGTGGGACACACTATCCCTTTGTCAGTAAATGAACTCGTCATGTTACGTTTTGTCATCAAATCTCTTCCCAAAATGTTAACTGGTGTCTGCCGTGAATATAACAAAGGAGCAGACATGCCACATTCTCCTATAGAGACTGGTAATTCATCAGTAAATGGAACTCAACTTGTAGCTCCAGAGAACCCCTGAGCTTTCATGGCAATCCCCGACATTGGATATTTTCCCTCTCGTATACATGAATGAGTAGCCCCAGTGTCTACTAAAAAAGAAAAAGATTTACCTCCTATCGTCACATCAACCCTTGGTTCCTCTTGGGGGTCTGGTGTCACAGATAGTACTTAACACATCAAGTCACCCTGTGGGCTGTCCTGTTGTGGGTATAGGCATGTCCTTGTTCCTATAAAAGGATGTCCACCTACCACAGTGCAACCTCCTATTCTAGGTGTCAGTAATTGTCCCGTGTTTGCATACTGTTGTGTCTGCATGGGGGCTTGATGTGACTGCCCTTTTGGTGGATTCGTTTGCGCTTGCTGTGGTTGATGTACCTGCTGAACTTGCAGAGATTGTGTCTGATATACTGTCTGATCTTGGGAAACCCATTCCCTTGACAATATTGCGGTTTCTCCTTGTCTGCCTTATATCCTTTGTCTGCTAAAATAGTCATCAACTGATTCAAGTCTTGTCTGCACTCATCTTCTGTGGCACTAGAAATTAAAATCTCATCTACATATTGTTTCACCGTACCCTTAAGATCACTGTTGCTTAAGTCCACCAGGATGACTCTGTTAAAGATTGATGGTGACTCACAGTACCCCTGTGGCAAACAAGTGTGTTTTAGATGAGTTTGACTGAACATAAAGGAAGTCAAATCTTGTGAGTCTTTATGCAGTGGGATCGAGAATAGCGCATTCTTCAAATCGATCACCGTGAACTATCGAGCTTCCACTGGGATACTGCATAGTTTCGACACTGGGTTAGGAACTAAAGGAAACTCTGCCACTACAATCTGGGTAATTGGTCTCATGTCTTGTATAAATCTCCATGACCCTCCCTTTGATTTTTTGATAGGATACACCGCAGTATTACACAATGATTCTGATAGCATCAGAATACCTTGTTTCATCAGTGAAGAAATGGTATTAAATATACCCTTGTCAGCCTCTCGAGACATGGGCTACTATCTTGGTTCAGGTAAAATCGCCACTGGCTTCAGCTTTATTTTGACTTCCCCTATCCCCTTTAACAATCCTACATCATAATGTCCTGTAGTCCATAGGACACTGTACACCTTTTCCAAGTCCTCCTCAAGAAATGCTGGACGCTGCTGCATTATTGCCATTTGCTGCAGGATTTCTCTCTTCTCTATTCTTATCCAGTATATGGTGGAGGATAAGCTGTCCCCGCCTTTAAAAATTGGCCATTCTGTACATTTCCTTGGCTCCCACATACGTGTGCAATGTGCCCTGTCATCCCACAAGTCCAGCATACTGGGGGTGCTTTTCTAAAAGGTATCCCTTGGTTAAATCCTCCCTGTACATTTAAATTCTCATTCTGTGAGTTCTGAAACCCACCTTGGTTATTTTGGAATCCACCCCTTCCTCTATATCCCATAACTCTGCCTCTTGGCACAAACCCATAACCACCTTGGTCCATCGAGCGCTGATTATTCGCCTGTGATGCACCCACTGCGTCCTGCATTCCCTGTCCTTCTCCGCTTGTCAATACCACCCCTTCTATGGCAAATGTTGACAATTTCTTCTGAACTAACTTGGCTTCCTCAATTTTCCTATTCTCATCCTTCTTCTTATTTTTGTCTAGCAACAATCGACAGTGATGCACTATTGTTAGCTATATTTCAGCCCACGGTTTTGCTTCCATTCCCACTCGCTTCTTCATCTGCCTCTGTACTGGCTCAGACAACCCTTGACATAAAATGTGGTAAAATAATGCCACTGTTCTTTCCCACAGTTCGTGCATTTCAAGTTGCTATCACTCTTGAATATCCTGAATGTAAGCAATAGGGTCTTCATCTTCCTTCATATTACGTGTTATAATTGCACCCACATCTGATGTGTCAGGATACTGCACCCTGAGAGCCCTCCAAACATCCACTCTGCAATTATTAAATGGCGCTCCATCATACACTGTGTTTTGTGCTGTCACACTTGAATATCCTGCTCATCTCCATATGTCCTCAGCTCTTTCCCCGGGAATAGCTGCCAAGAGACCCTTAATGTCCCCTATGGCCAATGTGTTTCCCCCTGTAATTTTTTCTAATTCATATATCCATTTTCCAGCGCCCGAAGTCAAGCTCTGGAGCTTGCACCTTATATTATCCTTATCCATCTGCGGCCATGGAATACTGTGGTCTTGCTCCCCCTTTTTCCAATAAGGGAAACTGTGTAAACCCCAACCCGCAACCGGCTCCCATCATTCATCTACGCATGGCAGGGACGATTGTCCCTGTCCGTCTCCTCATTGGAAGCAACATTAACCTGCTTACATATGGTGGTAACTCTCCCTTCTCACTACACGATCGTCCTCGGGGCGGCTCTGGATATGCTGTGGGATCTGATCCTATCCTTAGATTGTTCTAGATTTGACCATCTCACTTCTTTGTCTGTTTGCAGACTTCCCTCAGGGGTACACGCACTCCCTCCATCTTCCCGAAAGAAGGATTCTCTTTCCTCATCTGACACGTTTAGTCCGCAACTAGTGTGGCTGACATCCTCTTCATCCTTATCTAAATTCAGTCTTCTTAGATACAAGGCTTTATGCTAAAGACTGAATGGATTGTATTCTTCTCTTCGTGATTGAAATGCTAGGGATGAGTCCCCCTTCCCCTTACTTCCACATTTGCTACCTTCCTTTAATTTCTGATAGGCTTTATTGATACTGTCTCCGACACTTCCCATATCAATGTTTTCTTCTTTTAACACTACTCTAGATGCCCCTGACATTGCTCCCTTTATGGGAAGGTATTCTTCTATTCTGCCCCATCGTATTGCTTGGCTTGGCCCTACTGGTTCTTTGCGGATGAGGCTAATATCAAGGTCCCGCTGTCCCCTCTTTTGTTCTAATTCTTCATCTAGTTGCCTTTGTTTCCTTACCTCCCATCTAATTCTCTCCACCTCTTGTCTTTGTTCTTCTCTTCTCACTCCTGCCCTTTCTTCCTCCTCTCTTCACCTCTGTATTCTTTTGTCCCTTAATTTCTGCACTTCTTCCTCTTTCCTCTTCCCTTCTCTTTTATCCCTATCTTCTATCGCGCTCTACCTATTGTCATACTTTCTCTGCTCTTCTGCACGTTCCTTCCTTTTCACTTGCTCTTCCTGATATATCTGTTCTCGTCACTCCCTGCTCTTTCTTTTCTGCTCGTCTTCTTTCATTCTCTTCTCTCACTCCCGATCTTTTCTATCCTGTTCATCCCTATCTTCTCTTTGCCTTACTTCCTCAATGCTCTTTCCATCTAGCTTGAGAAATATCTGTCCTCCCATCCATTCATTCTGCATGAGCGTTACCTCATCAGCTTTATCCTTCTCCTATTTCCATCTCTTAATCTCTCTTTCTAATTCTGTCGATGTATTTGATCGCTCACTCTTCTCTTCTCTATCCTGTATGATCTTAAAGATCTCCTCTTTTCTCTTATTCTCCTCTAGACTATCGTCACTGCTATAAGCAGGTGGTTCGTATATCGAGTTACTATACCCCGTCACTGCTTACTTCAAGAATTACAGAGCTGGGAAGGTGATTCATGCTCAGATTTCTGGTATGGTTTACCATAAAATAAAGAACAATAAATGCAAATAAATGATAGATAATTCTAAACAGTATTGTTGATGTTTAGTCATCATGGTATACTGCAGACACGTGTTTCGACCAAATGGTCATTTTCAAGGCTGTGAAATATCATAGACAGTGTATTATCAATATCAAAGCAAATCACAAACAAAAACGGAACAAACAATTAATAAGTTTGAACATAACATCACCATTAAATGATGACATGATGTAACAATAACAAAGTAAATCAAACCAAACATACCCCATTGCAGGTCAGAGGCGGGGAGTTGGAACAAATCATCAAGATTAGGAGAGGGATACATAACATTAACATGAGAAAACAGATAAGAAAATCGTCAATGTCACTAAGGTGTGCAATTCACAAAAGATCCTATCTGTCACGACCCTCGCCCAAAACCCCCTCTGGCGAACCCATTGGCCAGGTGGAGTCAGGACTCGGGCCTCTAGAGCCTGGCATCCTCTTCAAAAGCCCTCATGGGGCCAGTCCTGGCGCCTATGGCGCCAGGCTCATACACCATGAAAAACAATGTGCTTGGGAACTGCTTTATTGTATTGTAATCCAACATTGAGGCAACCACACCCAAGCAAGACAACACACTTCGCGTTACTTTGCAGCTTGCAACGTGACGCTCACCGTGTCCAGCTATTCCCTCGAACCTCGAAGAAGCAGAACCTGCAAGGAGACAAAAGGAACATCATTAGCAGCAACATCTTACCTGCAGTCTTCATCTTTAAACACTTGCAGCTACTGAGAACAGCTTCCTCGAATCTGCACGCCTCCCGGACAGAACGACCTGAAAGAGGAAGATGGAGGCAACATTAAAGAAAGCAGTAGAGACATTTACAAATTACAAACTGCTCAAAAGGCTTACCTGGCTGGTCGCCTCTCGGCTGGCACCACTCCGGACATTCCACTCGCGCTGAAGAACACAGCTACCTACAAGGAAGGAAAACAGGTTAACAAAGGCAATACTTCGCAGCGCTGTGCATAGTGCTTACTTACCGCATCATAGCGCTCTTAATGCGCCATCATTTACCAGCGGGGCTCAACCAAGCCAGTTTGCCGCGCTGAAGCTCCGCATACCTAAGGGGGAAAAATAGAGACATTATAAACAAAGAAAGGCATGCAGGATAGCAACAAAACTAAAGAACAGCAATAAGACCTACCTGAACAATATCAAACGGGCTGGCGTCAGTGAACTAACTGGACCGCACTCGCCCATGAAAGACAACGCGCCCCTGCAAAGAAGGCAGGACGGAGAGCACGCCTAATTCTACCACAAGGTGAGGAGAGGGCGCCAGAGGGACTGAAATCATACGGGGGTGGAGGGAGGATACTTACCCCAGTCGGTCAGTCTTGAACACAGCCCTCCTGTATTTTCAGGCAGAACCTTCCCCGCAGACCACATGAGGGCAAAGCTGAGATGCATACCAGCGAGTAACCCGGCTGGGTGGCGTCCCTGTGGATACCAGGTGAGCGTAACACTATTGTGATGCGGAACTTGATGTTATTGGAATATATGCTCAGAGGTGCTGTGAAATGGTATGCCAACTGACTTGAAAAAATCTGTAAAGTGCGAGTCATTTGGTGATCCATGTGGCCTAATCGCCAATAACATTTTCTAAACCTGCATTAAATTATGAGTATGCATGAGTAATCAATTAGTTGATAGTAACTCATACAAGTTCCATTTGGGTAGGAGAAACCATCCCCCCTAGATAGTAGTGTCAAATTTTATGTGAACATTTTGATAGAATTGAAATAAATATTGAGTGCTTACCCTAATGATGTAGCGAATCGTATCAGTCACCTGTAACATAATTTTATGTTGCAGTGAGCAAAGGTTGCATGTGAAGCATGATTGCAATCATATACCCACAGTGGAACTGTTCAAGAAACTGTGGGTTGGTATCGTAACATACCTGGACTGGGTATCCCCAATGTATTGAGATAATTATCATGCTGGATCAAATTCACTGCATTAGGAATCAAAGGCAGTCATGATCTGCCAAACCTGAAATATAATGATCAGAAATACTATAGGTCCATGATTTGAATAATCAATCATTACAAAGGAGTTATTGAAAGAACTTGAAATAAATAACTGAAGTCAGGTTATGATTGGAATTGTCCCAATGGACAGCACAAAGAATGTAATTGAAGATATCCAATAATGTAATGAGATCCAAGGGCTTAGCCTGTACTGTTATCGTGTTCAGTTATGACCTGAAAGCAGAACAAAAACCATGAATTCTAAGTGATGTTGCTAATTGCCTGCTTGGGTCACTAAGTGAACTGTCTCATAAGTGTTACCCGCAATTCAGTAATGTGTAGAACCTAATTGGAGGCATTCATTAGGAATAGAGCATGGATTGAGGCACAGGGCTCCCACCGAAAAAAATAAAATGGGGTACATCCATCCCAATCATCATTACGAGTGATCCCTCATCCTATATAATATACTGATAACCACATATAAGTCATATTGGCCATAAGGTTGTGCCGTGCACAAAAGTACAATAAAATGGTTCTTACCTATGATAGGTTGCATAAAAATAAAGAGGGTAGATCCCAGAGCCAGATGGAAACAAGAAAGGCCCGATTGAATGACCACGTAGTTATGTACCTTGCGAAGTGCGCATTCCAACACATAAAGCAACGTGCGGACATAATGACATCATGTGTCCGGTGACGCATGACGTCACTAGTAAACAAAGACTACGTCAGTTCCATGATGAAGTGTAATTAACATTCTCTCATATATTAAATAAAAGAAAAATAATTGAAGGGAAATTAATAATCATTGATTCATTGGTGATGTATAATTGAATGTTTACCGAAATAATGGGGGCGATTTAGAGTGACGGAAAAATTTGTAATGCTAGCGAGGATTGGTCATGCAAGGTTATAGTTTCGAAAAGGTTATTATATCCCATCTCAAATGACTGGCATGTGTTATGATGCGAATAATATTGTATTGGATAAGATGTAAACAATCACTCATTGGATGGATCATGAGACTAGGTGTTATATCAAAGGAGGACCATCTTGGTACTGTAAATGATTATCATGTGTAGTGTTGCATCAATAATTAGGAAATAAGTATGGCATAGCATCTTGGTATGAAATGAACATTTCAGATTTATACAAAGGCCAGTCCCATACAAGAAGGACAAATTAAAAGAATCCCATGACTAACAAAACCACATTTTAAACATTAGATGGAATACGGCTTGCACACGTGTGAACATTTAAAAGCCACCGTGATGAGGTAGTTCTACTTGCACAGAATTGTCAGTGAATGTATTGAAGGTGGGGGGCTGACAAAGCCATGTGTATTATGTTTTTCTCCCACAAGACTTCAATCAATTTGGCAGAGGCTCAGAAATACCAGTAAAACCAGTTTGGCTGAGGCAGGACACCTCTCAATTGAATGCCTGGCCTCCCTCTGGAAGTAACACTCATAAGTGAACTATTCCGCAATTACATATGAGGTGGCTGAGGGAATGATAATTACCTGTTCTACCAGACTGGAAGGCAGTACTAGCAGGAGGGACAAAGAAAGCCAGTGGGGCTAGTGTTTGACCGAGAAGTGCGAGTTCCTCCAGCACCCACTCTGAAGGACAAACTGACAAACCTCCAATGGTGCCATAAAAGTCTTTTGTTGCAAGCTGAGCCAGGGAGAGACTGTTTGCTGGGGAGCATGAGGCACCACCCCCCATATGTGACGGATCATCCAAATTGACATTAAAGGACTGATGCATTTTAGGCATTTTTCCCAGCACTCAGAATAAGGGGAAAAAAATTGTTTAATGCTATTTTTCCATGCAATTTCCAGACGGATGTTAAGATATTAAGTACATTTTCCTGGCACTTTGTGGCCTGAAATGGCTAGTAAAGACTGGCTGATGTATAAATGGGACAAAGAGGAAAACTGGTGGACAAATGGGAAATGAGATTATGAACATGTCTAAGTCTTTGCAGAATTATAACTGTTATGCATTTCCCAAAAAGGGCAGAAATGCACCAAAGGGCTATGCTACCTTGCATGGAGTTGGCAATCGGTCTGTCTAATTCCATGTGGGCCACTGAAACCGCCTATCTACTTCTTATGGTGGTGGCTTGTATAAGTTTGAAGTTATGATGCACAACTCCATTTTGTTAAAAAGTGGACCTGAGAAACAAAGAACTGTTGTAAATGATCAAACAGACAAATGATGCTCTCTCCGATGAACCAATAAGGCCAGGATGCGGAGAGAGGAATGATAGACTGTCCAATCCTGGGGGTAGGGGTAATTATAGAGTACTCCCATAGATTGTAAAATGAGTGATGTCATTTTGGGCTATATAAGGGGGCACTGCACTAGACACAGGATCACACACCCACACAAGAATCCAGGGAGACAGGAGAAAGAGGACAGAGGCAGCTGATCCCATCCAGAGAGTGCAGAGACCAGACCCTTGCCTAGCAGATCCCATCCAGAGAGTGCTGAGACCAGACCCTTGCGTAGCTGATCCCACCCAAGAGAGTGCAGAGACCAGACTCTTGCCTAGCTGTCCAGAGAGTCCTGAGATCCCATCTGGCTCTCCAGAATACCACCCAGGAGAGTGCTGAGACCAGACCCCTTGCCTAGCTGTCCAGAGGGTCCTGAGATTCCGCTGTCTTTCTAGAATCCTAAATCAAGGCTTTCTTTGTAAGTAGCAAATAACCCCAGTCCCAAATTGCATACCCCTCTCTTTTGTAACCTCAATCCCATTGAAAATCCCATAGGAAATCCCATTGAAAGTCCAAATTACCAGTATAATTCATTCACCTTTCCATAGAAGAATCTGTATTAGCCTGTGTATGTTAGCACATTCCTTTGATAAATCTTTCAGTTGTCTGTATAAATCCATCAAATTTTTTGGAAGTAAACCAATGAATTCCCCATTGAAATTCACATTCAATATTGTTGCCATTCGAAATCAACAATTTTGTCAAGTGTTTTTACTAACTATAGTCCTTAAAGTATAGCCTCAACAGAATTAGTCCTTGTCGCTGAAAACCGAATTTGCCCATGTGTTGTGGGCCTTACCCTGAATTCTTAACTTGCATTTGTCCCATTGAAACCCAAACTGTAGTCCCATTAAGAGCAATCCCTGTTGTCTAGAATCCTACCTGCATGTGTCCTTGTCCTTGTCCTTAAAAAACGATTTCTGATTTTGACAGCTAATGCCTTTCCTTAGCTGCCTGTGATCCGAAATCCTGTGTAAAATGAAATTCCATTGCCGTGTATATTTGCTTTTGCATTTACTTTCTTAACCTAAATCGATATTCCTACCTTGTTTCCACGTTGTTCTTTGTGTGGATTAGTAGTCTATCAGCTTCCCTATCTCCACAAGTGTAGCAACACGAATTTCCTTCCATTCTGTCCGTAGCCGTGTGCATAATAAGCCATATCCGATTCCGTTTCACTTTGTTTTCCGGCCTTCCATCTTGTGGTGGTGGGCTGTATTCCAAATCTGATTTTTCTCTCTTTATCTTGACTCCTTGCCACTGCCTTCCATCCAAAGGGAATTAAGTTAGCTAATGTTTGGGGGCAAGTGTTGCAGGGGAGAGTGCTTAACCTTAGTGTAATTCATTGTTTTAAAATTGTTATTTTTACTGATTTGCCATTAAAGATCCATATAAACTGGGATAGGATTTTGCACCAATTGTTCCATAGTAATCATTGCATTTGTATTACCCCAACATTGGTGGCTATTGTAAATAATTTGAATACTTTTCCTTTTCCATGAAATAATGAATGAATAAATATATTATTGATACACACCGGCCTGGTTCCTTGTCCATCCTGTCACGGGGTGTTTGTAATTGTTGGGTGCGAGACGAGTTGGGGGCCTACTCAAATAAAGAACCTGTGGTTTATTAAAGATACAAAGCGTTTTTATTGTGCACCACATTCATTGTCAGGGGAAGGAGTCCCTGGCGGGAGTGTGCCGTGTTCTAAAACCGTGACAATACAATCATTATATAGCATGATACCGCAGAGAGCCACTTAATAGGTGATTTAGGATGTCCTATGCAACAGGAATGATGGTCATCCTGTGAGTAATGAGTTCATCATGTGGTCCACTGAGTTTGCACTCGCTAAGAATTATTTCCAGTTCCAGCGGGTATTTTACCAACAGATTGAGGGTACAGCCATGGGTGCTGCCATGGCGCCCAATTTGGCTAATCTATACGTAGAGTACTTTGAAAAATCTGTCATCTATACAGACAATAATCCTTTCAAACATAATCTTAGCAAGTGGTTAAGGTACATCGATGATGTGTTTATTGTTTGGGAAGGCACAAAACAGGAAGCTATTAATTTTGTTGACTGGCTTAATCTACAGAAAAGATTTTTGAAATTCACAAAAGAACTGGGGGAACATAAAATACATTTCCTGGACATCACCGTGTTCAATCATAAAGGAAGTTTGAGGGTGAAACCATTCAGTAAGAGAACGGATAAAAATGCATTGCTACATTATTCCATCCACCACGCCAAGCATATCAAGTCGAATTTACCATTTGGACAGTTTTTAAGGCTAAAGAGAAACAGCAGCTTTAAAGCAGACTATGAGAACCGTGCTAATCTACTAATAGACAAATTACTGGTGAGAGGCTATACAGACAAACTAGTGAAAGACTCGTCCAAACAAGCATATAACAACAATCGGGAAGCCCTCTTAGAAAAAACTTACCAGGAAGAAAAGAAAAGAACAGGCCCAGTGTTTATCAATACATTTTCCAATTTGTCATATAACATTAAATCTGTGGTCAGCAAAGTGTGGGAAAAAGTGTACAATAAAGAGAAACCTTCACTATTAGTTGCGTATAGGAGAAGTCAAAATCTAAGGAATATTATTGTGAGGAATGAGATCTCTGATAAGTACAAAACGAATATACGCCAACAACATTATGGGGAATTTCCCCTATCACAGGCCATTTTCTTTGTGGACAGTGTACCATGTGTAAATATACTAAGAAAACAATGGAAGTAAACATTCGACTTGATGAGAAATGGTTGTTAAAAGAAATGACCAATTGTAACAGCGAAAATGTAGTCTATATGATTACTTGCCCCTGTGGGTTGCACTATTTGGGGAAAATGAATAGGAAGTGTAAGACCAGGCTGATTGAGCATCGTAGTGGTATTAAGAACAAGGTATTGTTAGCCCCTATGGTAAAAATGTGTTGGGAAAAGGGTCATAGTCACAAAGATATTAGCTGGGTGATACTTAAAAAGGTCCATGGTATCCATAAGGAGGATACAAATTGCAAACTATTACATTTTTAACAGAACATTATCTTTAAATTGCAAAGCCACATAACGGGGTTGAACGAAGGGCTTGAGTGGCATCATGTGTCCCTGGCGTAACTGCCATCTATTACAATTATTTTCCTGATTGGATACAGCTGCTGTGTTTTTGATCAGCTGGTCATGGGCTATGTTGTACCATTTTGTAACATCTGGATAACAGTTGAGAGGATTGATGTTTGTTTTAGGTCTCTGTCCATGCGTGCATAGAACGTTATATAGTAGGTCTGTGTGTATTCAAAATGGTTGGAAGAAGGTTTTTTGTCCAATGAAAAGTTTGAAATGTTCCATTTTCTGTACAGAGTTCATGTAAGGGAGAAAAATGAAGTAATGGATCATGCTCTACAATCAAAATGGTTGGAAGAAGGTTTTTTTGTCCAATGAAAATTTTGAAATGTTCCATTTTCTGTACAGAGTTGTTGTAAGGGAGAAAAATGAAGTAATGGATCATGCTCTACAATCTAGAGGTGTAATCTAGGACATTAAGGTATTTGTCCCGGAAATATGGCAGTTTGTTGTTGTTTTGTCTTTTCAAAACTTTGACTGCTTGTGACTCGGTTAGTGGTGTGCACATTAAGTGTGGGCCATACATCTCTTACCTATTTGGGGATGAAGGGAATGCTACTTAGCTCTGCAACAAACACAACACTGCCGGTATTGGGTAAGCAGTATCTTTCCAGCCATGTGTAGTCCGCTTTTTGTGATCATTGCACTTAGGCTGTGGTCCGCTAACGCTGTCCATTAGTCTTCGCTCGGACAAGGTTGGTGATGAATATGTGAAGAGAGTGTTTGGAGATGGACTTATAACGGGGTCTGCAGCATGCAATCATGTACTTGTTTACTCAGTGAAAATCTTGGTATGGCGTTCGGAGCGCTACTACATGTTGCGGTTCTGCCGAATTTTCCAATATGGGCTCCTCCTGAAGAGTTGCAGGTGAAGTCCTTTTTCAGTGTCTAACTGGAATAACAAAACGTCACGTTGTGGTTTGATTTGTTTGAAAGTGGAAAGTTGGTGACCAGTACGCCGCGGAGCATGGTGAATCAGGTCAACATTATTTGTGGAATTAATAAAGGTTACAGTGTTCAGAATATAATTGGATTGTTACCAGTACACTGCTTAGTACAGTGAATCACGTTAACATTGTTTGTGGAATGAGTAAATGTTAGGGTTTTGTGAACACAATTGGAGAGTAACTAATTTTGCATGAAAGTGGTCACATCCTGAACAGGGATGATTTGTACTGAGGCGTGTCTCCAGGAGAGAGGTGCTGTGAACGGTTGAGTGTCTTAGAGTGTTTTTGGCATTGAGTTCCATGATATTTTAGAATGGTTGAAGGATACACAAGGCTTAAGATTGTATGCTACATTGAGCTGCAACATGGTGTGGATGAACAACAGTTCGGTGTACGCTGGTCTGATTCGGGTTTTTGTTTCACATCACAGATTGGCATTTGTAAACCGGACATCTGAAGTAGTGTGAGTTATGCACAGGCTCTGTATAGACCAGCGGATTGATATATATGTGCCGCTTGGTGAACCGAAGGTAAGAATGATGGTCCTTCCAGTGTGTTTATAAACATGTGGAAGTAAGACGTATGGACCAATACAGATGCAGATGTTTATTATACCTCATTTTATTTCCAGATAGGATCCGAGACTTGTATTGGGAAGAATTGACCGGGCACTCAAGTCAACGAGAACCAAGTGCATTTGTTCTAGAGCTGCACATAAGGTAGCAAGGGGTAGGAAGCAGGTGTTTGGTATAGGGTTATTGACCCGCAGGGTATAGTGGAGTATTAAATGATTTGTGGCCCTATTCATGAGTTTGATTGGTCACCTCCTTTTTTCTGATGTCTTTGTAGTGTCAGATGAGCTTACGTGCTACTCAGGAGCAAGTTAGAGTGAATAAATCCCCATTCATTTGGAGTTGGTGGAAATATCTCCACACCGTGGAAACGGTATCACTTGCAGGTACTTTTTGTAGATAGGGATTGGGTGACTCCTTGATACTGTATATATACAGATTGAGAGGGTTTGTTGTATGCACTAGTAGCATTTTCAAATTGGTGAATTGGTTTTCTTTGTTCTCTTTTTTAGAATTTTCAAAGTGTATTAGTGGTCTATGAGAGTCACCAACAGCACAGTGTGTTGAAGAAATAAAAAATAGACGAAAGATCATCCCCTGATGAATGTTCTACCAGCGTCGTGCGATGCACAGAAACATGTTGGGTATTTAATATATGTCTCTTTTGTATTGTTGAATGTTTATGTATTTTTCATTTGTCTGTGTGATATTGTAAGATCAAAATCCTAGGTGTTGTTCTTGATCAGGTGTTAGATATGAAACCATAGGTAGGTTGTTCCGTTGCCTCAGCAACTTATCATATTAAACTATTAGCCCACTTGAGACTTTATATCTCTCTAGATAATGTGGAAGCAATTGTGCGAGCAATAATAGGCGCAAAGATTGATTATTGTTGTAGTCTTTTGGCAGGAGCTAGCAAAGCCTCTATCAATCGGCTTCACGTTGTTAAAAATGAGGCTGTGAGAGAGGTGTCAGGCCTTTCCGCGCGTGCCCACATAATAGAGTCATGCCGCGCCCTGCACTGGCTGCCTGTGAAGGCTCGTATAGCTTTCAGGTTACTGGTGATTACATTTAAGTGCAGAATGGGTACGAAGCTGACCTATTTACAAGACCATATCAAGGTAAAACCCAACCACAGAAACTTGAGATCTAGCAATCAAAATCTCTTATTTCTGCCTAGATCTAAGACTAAGAAGGTGCAGGGAGGAGCATTCTTTGGCGTAGCCCCCTCCTTATGGAATGCACTGCCTGTCACATTGAGAAACCATCAATCCTTGTGTTTGTTGAAAAGAGTTGAAAACCTGGTTGTTTCGATAAATAATCAGCTTCTGGTTCCTCTCTTGCCCCTTTTTCTGTTGGGGTAGACTTTGCTTTCCTTTCTTGCCCGGACCTTATGTGTTTTGTGTCATGAGTACTGTCTTGTCTGCGCCCTCACACCTAAGGGTTTATGGCTGCACACTATAAATAAACTTAAGTAAAGTAAAAAAAGTATTGAATTAGGACATGCTTTATGTTATTATGGGTGTCGTTGGAGTTTCATCATTTTGATATTGAATACATTTAACTATTTTCCATAGAACTTTTTAGGGTTACTGGGCCTCATTACACGGAAGGCGGTAAGCCATGGCGCTATTAGCGCCATGGCTGCCGCCGGTACCTTACCGGGTCCGCCTTGGTGGATGGCGGAATTAGCGCCATATTCCAAGGTGTGTGGGGGCGCTAATTCCTCCATCCACCATTGCCCCTTCACCATTGCCAGTCAGCCCCATAGGGCTCCATGTTAATGGTGAAGGTGCTAATTACGGTTACACAAATTGCGGTACCGTAATTAGCACCAAGGTCCCTTTGCGGGTCCCGTACTTAACGCCTGTAAAAACCAGGCCTTAAGGGAGGACCCGCAAAGGGACCTTGTAGTAAGGCGGTAAGGGTTTACCGGTATCGGTGCCCTTACCGGTACCGGTAAACCCTTACCGCCTTCCGTGTAATGAGGCCCACTGTGTCCATTCTTTCAGGACAGTCAGTAAAAGAGAAAAGATTCTCATCACCAATTATCAGAGAGTTGTCTGGAATTTAAGCAGAATGCTAACATCTGCAGTATTTGTGGAGAACCTGGGGATAATGATTGATGCCCTAACAGAACTGGCCGACTTATCCAGACAATTGCAGGGTTGTTACATGACATTATATGATGCAGACCGAATAATTCAAACGCATATTTGTGTCTTTGAATCAATGGCATTGTCACCTGGGTCGTATGCTCTTATGCTACAGCTACAGCTACTGCTGTCAAACAAATGCAATTTAATGGGATACAACTTCATTAGAGTAACACCAAAGGTTGTATTAGCATATGAAGAGCTCAGTTCTTTAGGAATTTGAAAAATAATACTCACCATAGAATGAGAACAGCCAAATCTTGATGTATGAATACAAAGAGCTGATACATGCAGTGAAGCTTCTAAACCCACATTATTGGCCAGTTTCTGTGGATATTCAATATGGTGATGCTGATTTGCAGACATTTTGTGATAAGACATTTTCTGCATCCACTGCTGATTGTGAACATGGCTTTAACATGATAAATGATGTGCTTGCCCCCATTGCGCAATAGGATGTCGGTTTGTGGATTGTCCTCTTGGCCTCCTGTGACAGAGTTTATCCCAGACTGCAACGTAAGGAAATTGTTGCAAAAAAGGCAGGCGAAGCGCTGTTGCCAAAAACTTTATGGCTCGCAGGCAAGTTGTTCATGAGGCAGTTTATAAGCAAAGCTGGCATATTCTGTTCAGTGCATAAAAAAATATTGTCACAGTTTTGTATTCTAACCATTTACGCAACAGGTGTAAACATTCATGATGTAAGTTACTTTCTGAGCACAAATTCCCTTTGCAACAAAACAATTGTGAATAAAGGTCCCTTAGCATTAGTGTACATGGAATACAACATTGTATCAGTGTTTAAATACATATTTAAATGTAAATTACAATATTTATTTTGATAGTTTTGCTGTATATATTTTTGCCTGTAAGCCTAATTAGTACCCGGCAAGAGTCAAGCAGAATGCAACACGCATTCTGATTGGCTCGCGCCGGGTCCCTACCCGGCCGAGAATCCTTTGATTCTCGGCCGGGATTCCAGCCGGCTTGTCCTCGGTGGGGGGCGTGGCAGCCTCTCAGCCAATGAGGAGGCTGGAAGCGGGGCCACCCCCGCTCCAAGCCTCCCCATGTCTGAGAGAATGCCTTCGCCCCCCGCCGGGGACTCGGGTAAGCCTTTTTATTCCCTTTCCTCCCTCCTCCCCCCAACCCCCACTTACCTTCTTGTTACTGTATCCCCGACGAGGGAAGCCTCCAGCCGTGTGGAGACTGGGAGCAGGGACATCCCCGCTCTGCGCCTCCACACATCTGGAGGCTTCCCTCGTCCCTCGCTGGGGACGCAGGTACGTTTTGGTTTTTTTTTACTTTTTTTTTTTTATTCCCGTCCTACTCCCGCACTCCCAACCCCACTTACCTTCTTTTTGATCCTTTTTCAGGAGCGGACGCGCTGGGAACACTTGTGTTCCCAGCGCGTCCGCTCCCTATGGCTGCCATGGAAAGAGAAAACAGACTCCGTTTTCCCTTACCATGGCGGCCATTTTCTTGGTTGTTTCTTTTTTTTTTCTGTCCCGAAACGCTACAGCGTTTCTGGACAGAAAAAAAGGCTTTTAGTGCCCCGGTCACACACATAATGCGGGCCGGGGTACTAATAGCAATATGACCCTCGCGGCGGGGGCATTACCGACTCAGGTAATGCCCCGGGGCCTTCGTTATATATATATATATATATATATATATATATATATATAACTATGGGCCCCGGGGCATTACCTGAGTCGGTAATGCCCCCGCCGCTCGGGTCATATTGCTTAATTAACAGCTGCTTCTGCTTCAAGCTTTAGGTTGACACAGTAGTACTTGCCTGTAATACTCTAAGCAGCGCCAATCAATGCAGCTGAACCGCAATGCTTTCTCTAGACTAGAGCCAGCAGGCCAGTTCCCAGCATCCAAAATCAAGCCCTAAATGGATTTATAGTTCAATCTTTTTCTTTTCTTTGAACGGATACCTACAAATCCCTTATAGTAGGTAAGTGAAATATTACCAGAAATCACTAGAAAGATAGATCTGAAGGATTTAGACATGCCCCCGACAGGCATCGTGCAAAAAACAGGAGCAGACCATCCGAAAAGGGAGTCAGTGTACCAAGCTGCCAGATGCCACATATTATAGACGATCCACCAAACTGTAACAGGTAAACCTTTAATCTTCAGCCCCCCAGCACAAGGGCCCAATAGGCAATGCAAGGCCAAGGTATTTTGATTCCCCGGTCTTGCATGGCCCATTCCGGATGCAGGCTGGCAAACTGCGGTTCAAATATGCCTCAAGGGTGCTGCTGCTCCTTGCCGCACATTTCAGTCTATGTTGATGTGAGATATAGGTACTCTGCAGGGAAACAAGTAATAGGTAAAAAAAAATGTTTTAGCATTTGTGTATCATCTCTGGATGTCAGATGTGAATGTATGCATTTTGACAAGGGGTGGGCTGTGTAAGTGGGTATATAAGAGTGTAGTGTGGCTGGTGGTATGGGTGCGCCTGTGAATACAAATATATTGTGAATATTCTGTGTGCGTATCAATGATAGAGAGAAGCTGTATGGGTGCATGCCTGCTGGTGGGAATGTGGATGAATATGTGTGTGCATGGAATGCTGGGGCTTGAGGGGGTATTGGTGCACGGAAATGTTTTATCAGGTAGCATGGCATTTTACAAAGGCATCAAGTGCAAAGCAAATTAAGATGAACATTCCTACATGCAGTAAGTAGCATTTATGCATCAAGATAAAACATGATTTCTTATTATGAATTGCATTTTATACTGGTGTAAAGCCAATATAAGTGTTCTTATGTGGCCAATCTGGAAAGGTTTTCTTACTCCAGCATGGCATGTTGAACTGTGTTCAGAGTGCAAAGTCATCATGAAGTGTATTCATAATATGGGCGGTGTGGGCATTTGTAATTTGTGCTTCCAGCAAGGACATGTTTTATTACTGTGGCATGCCATCTTAAACTGATGTTAAGGGCAAAGCCACCGTGATGAGCATTTTCTATATGGCCTCAACAGCCAACACGGTGCAGCCAGTCAGAACATGTTTCAAGTACCAGTATGGACATGTTATCCTATATATCTTTATGCGTAATATGGTCAAAGCAAACACTAGTACGTTCTTACATGAAAATACTAGCATATTTTGATTTAGCCTGCATGGGCATGTATGGGCACAGTCAGCATCATATTTATTTTTTTACAATGGCAGAAAATTGCATTTTAGTGGGAAAAGCCATCACATAAATGTGTTGGCAAATGCTCTGGTGCACTGTTGGTGACTTAGCATCAAATCAATTTTTCATGACCTGCCCTAGAAATCTGTTTGTAAACTTTGTATTTTTTCTACCCAATGTTCACTGAAAATGTGCTGTAAAATACACCATTTAACCCATTCTTTAAAAAGAAAATTCTCCCTTATTTATTTAAGGCCCCCTCACTATGATCGGTCGTTTCCACTTATTCATGGCAAATGTTTATTTCCAGTCTCACACATTTATAGAATTCACCAGCCGCCACTGGAAACACCAATTTGTGTACAAAATTCCATAGCTACACTACTATTTTTCCCCACTTCGACCACTGGCACATAGCATACATGACAAAAGGTTATATATTAAAAAATCGTTATAATGTGGACAATGCCAAATATGTTTTTACAACTAAAATGACCATTTGAATTAAATATTTACATAAACAAAATGTCAAAAATGCAAAGTTTTTTATATTTTTAGATTTGTAAAAAAAAACTAGAAATGAATATGCATTTGTTGGAAGGTCTGAAACACTAAGTGGCTTTATGAAAAGAGCCCTCTTTCAGTGAAAGCAAGAGGATTGTGGTTCAAAAAGGCCACTGTCGGTGTATATGTCTATCGCGAGGTTTCATGCGTGAGTTTAATGTTGCCGGAACACTCAACACAGGACTCATCTGATGGAGCAATGCTCCTGGTCATGTGCACTGTTCATCTTCGCTCGTGCTCTAATTGTTCACAAAAGTCAGCGGTTATGTTAGAGCTGGCAGGCCTTTGTAGAAGCCGGAATAAAACGTCTTCTTTCAAAGAGAATCCCACGTTTGAACAGTCTCGTGCAAGTCATCACTGTGCACTGCATAAGAGTCCAGAGAAGCGCTATTAGCACACAGAGCATGCACATCCTCTTCCCCTGTCCTTTAGATGCTCACATCGCCTGTCTTCTGCAGAAGCCCTATCGTAGTATTAGTGAATAATCAATTATTCCCCATGCTTGCACCAAAATCTGAACTGTGCAAGATATTTCTGAGAAGTATTCCAGTTTTTAGTTTTGGCTATTAGGTGGTGCTGAAAGCGCTGCCTATAAGCCAAAGCTATTGTCCTAAGAAGTAAAGATAGGAGAGTGATGGCATGTGACGAGGGGCACAGCCTCTGGTTTTTCTTTGGTTAATTACCCACCGATTGACTCCCCTCAACCATGCTAGTCCTTGTGACACTTCAATCCACTACCTGCCCTTCCCAGCCCAAAGCGCATCACACTGGGGTCGCTTTGAGCTACCTATGTAAAACAGTAACTTCAGACTGTATTCTGTGGTGATTGGCCTGCCAGTGTTATTTCAAAGCAGTCTCCTGAGATTTCATGGCTTCATTGTGGCTAATAATAGCTACGGATGTAACATAAATGTCCTAACCAAGTGGGTCTTCAGCCACTTGGTTTATAAGCAGTGCATGTGCCTTCGAAGCCAACTTTTTGTTAAAAGCCAGCATCTGAAGTCCAGTTTATGTGATTATACAAATGTAAGCCTATATAAAATGTAAAGTTGCATACACTTAAACAGAACGAGTTTCTTTGCTATTGGTATTATTACAATTTAAAACAGACACTCACTTAGCAGCACTTTGCACTTCAGCCTGGTAGGTGATGGCATCCCTGTTGGGAAGAGCACACCAGGCAGGAAAGATTTCACATTCATTCTGCAAAATTACTTGTTTTGTGTCAGTACAATCTATTGTTTATTTTTATTTTGTCTTGGGTGCCAATGCTTGGTGACTTGAAGCACATTTTCCAATGGATACTACATGTTGCTTACGCACTCACAACCATTGATGCACTGCTGATATCAGTCCTCATGGATAAGCCCCAAACAACCTCGGAATCGGAAGACGTTGGTGACAGAGGTCAATCCTCAGCCAAGTCACATAAGTCTTCACGACGCGCAGCTAAAATGGATGTCCTGTCACAACTGCAAGTGATCCTCTCCGAAATGAAAACCATCGGCTGATACATTCAGGAGACCAACGGCACAGTACAGGACATCATGAAGGAGCTAAAGGACATCAATGGCCAGCTTAACATAGAGGCAGAAGGCACCATGGAAAATGAGCAGCATGTAAGCACTCTGAAGGACAACTACAAATTTCTCTCGGTGGAGGTTGATGCAATGATCAAGGAGGTGTAGTGACTCAGAGCCAGGCCCGAAGATCAGGGAAACAGGTCCAGGAGCAACAACCTCCAGCTTGTTGGGGTCATGGAGGCCACCAAGGGTACAGATATAGAGTGCTTTCTATATGATTTTTTCCATGACAAGCTGAAGCTCGCGGATCCTTGTAGATGCATCATAAAGCGAGTGCACAGAGCCCCCATCCCAAGGCCTAATGCAGCAGAACAACCATGCCTCATCACAGTACGTCTCCTCAACTTCTAACATAAACTGGCAATACTAAAAGCATATCAGGCTACAGGCACAATTCAGATCAACAATGCCATGATTCGTATATTTAATGACTTTCCACAGAAGTCTCCAAGCGTAGAAGGGACTTTAACACCACTTTTGAAACTCTGAAAGGAAAGGATTTCAGGTACTATCTCAAATTCCCAGCGGTATGGTGTATCCAAATTGATCGACAGTTGCACTCTTTCGACAACCCCACCAAGGCTTGGCAGTTTCTACGACAGCAGGATCTCGTCCTCACGGACGATGTGCCAACATCACCAGAAAGTATTCCTGCAGCCTCTATGGGCCCCCGACCACAGCAAGATCCATATGTCAGTACCAAATGGAAAAAAGGCTGGTAGATTACCCATGGGGCCAGAAAACACACATGACAAACACCCTAGAAGATGGCATGCTCTGAGATACAAATGCAACGCTTAGGCAGAGGGGTTGATGACTGCTAGTACTTAAGCAAGCACGCGCTAATGCCACAGGGACTGGGACAGTGATGTATGGATATGCCCAGATCCGGTCTGAGCAATGACTGAGAAAACTTGACAATTACCAGCAATATAGATGGAGATCGACCTTCATTCTAGGAGGCTGACTAGAGGCCTAATGCCCAACACCCTGACTTCTCTCATGTCGAGCATCTTAAACAATTTACGATGGCCAAGTCAGTTTCACACTGTGTGTTCAATGGAGGTGCCGTCTCTGAGGTTGTCTATTGTGTGTCTACTGGGTCAGGGTTTCATAATGTTATTAAGTAAATGCTACAATTGTTCTTGGTGGGTCGATTTCATGTAGATCAGCTCGTCACCAGTGGTACATCTAATAACCCCCGCCCCCAAACAGCATCTTTTGTTTGTGTTTTTATTGTTCTGCTTTGATTACCAGGGCCCCAGAAGTGGTAATCTTTCAATGTGGTAGAAAAATGGATGAGCAAGATGTGTTCCCTGTGATACTCACTACATAGGTTTCTATACCCCTGTATTAGGGCCCTGTTCCTAGGCCCCAATGTTTACAGTTTTCTTGCTGGGTTAAGTTATCAGTGCATTCGCTCCACAGACTTGAATATGTGTGGCTCCCCCACTACATATGTTAGGTGGCTGTTTCCTTTACATCTTGCTTGGTGCACTTGTGAGTTTAGTAAGGAAAAACCTAAGAATTATACACAGCAAAGGGCGGTGTGTCTGGGAGGTCATGCTACTACTGCATTGGGGGGTCGGGATGGAAATATGTGTTTTGTTCATAGGGACCTAGCAAGTCTCTATCAGATGTCTTATGGTCCTCTACCCCTTGTGTGATGGCTTCACTCACCTGTATCACTCTTAAAGTTCACCTCTGGGATCCTCAAGGAGTTATAGTCTTCCTCCAGGAAACACACTTGGATGCTGGGAAATCACTGATGTTGGAGAAGGGATTGGTGGGATATGGCAGCCCACTCACCTTGCCATCAGAAGCGGGGCATTTTTTAACCTAATTCATATGTGTGTCCCTATTACGGTATTGGACACCATATTAGATAAAGAGGGCCGCTACGCTCTTATGTGGAACCTTATACCGGCAACATGTTACGCTTCTAAACATTTATGCCCCTACCATTGACTCCCTGGGCTTCTTTACTCATATTTTTGCATCAGGTGACGCCCTCATTGGCTGATTGACACTCATAGGGGGGATCTCAATATCGCCCTGATTCTTGGTTTAGATCAGCGAGGTACAGAACATAACACTCAACACACTCCTAAGAAAAATACAACCCTCCATACCTTGATGAATGAGCTTCGGCTGGTCGACCTTTGGTGACATCGATATGCAGATAGGAAGGACTACACTTTTTACTCCTATCATCACCAGTTACTCGAGACTTGATTATTGACTGCTCTCATCCAGTAGTATACACACGGTCAATAGGTGCGATATATTGCCAATGACCATCTCAGATCACGCACTGGTCCTCATGACACTCGCATTCCCAGATGAAACCCCTCGAACCCTGTCTGGGCGGCTTAATCTAATGATCCTGAAACATGCGGATATCATCAAAGACCTTGGGCAAGATACACAGGGCTTATGGCAGATCAATGAGACAGATGAATATACTGCTCACAGATGCTGGGACGCCTATATGTCATATCTGCGTAGACAGTGTATATCACAGTTGGCTTATAAACGCAAATCATGGGTGGCTCGCAAAAGACAAATGACTTCGGACCTACACATTGCTGAACAGATGCACAAAGACACGCATGACCCTAAGGTCCATGCACAGATAGTTAAAATTTGTTCGAAAATCACACATATATCTACTATAGGCGCCCAAAGATCTTTTATCAGATGGACTCAAACCTTTTATACGGAAGGTGATAGACCCTCCCATATGCTTGCAATGGCCTTTAAGAGCAAACAAAGTGATTAGATAATTGACTCCATTCGGGACAAACAACGAAGGTACACGAAGCAGGTACATAATTTCTTCAGTCCATACGACTCACCAGAGTATCGCCTGCAGATCTCAACAATCTAAATGCTCCTCTTAGAGTGGAAGAAGTGGCTAAAGCTATTGCGGGTCTGGCCACGGGTAAAGCGACTGGCTGGACAGCTTAACGCTAGCTCTCTATAGATTACTAACTGATACACTTGACCCAAAATTAGAGATGGTCTTCTCTGAGGCAATAGAGGCTGCTAACCTTCTGGATTCTATGTTACTAGCTAACATAGTAATGTTCCATAAGAAAGATTGCATTCCGATGGAGTGTAGTTCATATTGCCCCAATCTCATTGATAAACTTGGATGCAAAATTCTTAGCGAAACACATTGCCAGGCACTGGAAATGCTTTTACCATTGCTAGTGCACCACGGTCAGACCTGCTTTTTAATAGACAGCCACTCCTCAGACAATGTGCAACGTTTCCGCCATATACTTACAGGAAACTCTGACACTGAGGAGGTGTTCCTATCCTTAGACGCCATTGATAAGGTGAGGTGGGACTGCATGTTCAGGGTACTGGGTACACTTGGCTTCAATGGACAATTTGCACAGTTAATAAAGCTACACTATGACAACCACCGGCTGCGCTCATCACCAATGGGCAAAGATCGGAACTATTTGCCCTATACTGGTACACAACAAGGTTGTCTGCTGTCACCCCTACTATATGTGCTGGCAATAGAACCACTTGCCCAGAAACTTAGGGAGGACTCCCATTGGACAGGTATTATAAGAGGCATCAAAGATCACCGGGTTCCTTTATATGCAGATGATAACTTATTGTATATAAGCCACTGCTCTAGCTGCTCTACCTCCCTCACCTGCATACAGTTGATACTGCAAGAATATGGCTCAATAGCGTGAATTGGAATAAGTCATAGGTTTTGCCTCTACACCCAGATATTCCACGGGACACGGCCACGGTGGTGTGATTTCAACTTCAGTGTCGACATATACAATTCTGATTAGTGCCACTGTGATGAACCTGGTTACCTTAAATTATCCACTGGTTCTTGCTAAAATTAAATCGGATATAACCAGGTGGGAATCCCTACCGTTATTGCAACAAAAAGGGATAAGTAGGTGCACTACCAAGTGTTTCAATTGTAAAATCAACTTTCTTTATGTATGGTAATTTAGATCTTCTTTTTAGGTGCGGGGCAGGAAAAGTGATCCTGGCACAGAATCACTATAACGTATATGTAGAGAAAGAAACGAGGATCCAAAGGTAGGAGCCCTCCCGTCCCCTGCGCTCTATTCAAAATCCATCAACTGACGGTTCATCAATGTCAAATATGTTAAATATTGTTGTTCCATTGTATTTAAATTACATAAATAATAAGAAGAATCAATTGTTTGTTTTGTAAGAAAAAACCAAAGAGGTTTTAATTTGTAATCAAAATAAGTTCACAATTAGATTTTGAAATGAAAAAAGCAAGGATAGCTGTCAGCAAAATGATAAGCAATGGTAGTCCATGTATACAATTGAGTGTTGGCTGACGCGCTTCGGGATAAATATCCCTTCTTCTTGAGCCAAGCAGGTTTAAACTGAAAAACATAAATAAATGGAAACTATTTCAGTCCTATAAACTTCAATCCTGTCGAATTCACATACATATAATTGCTCTTTCCAAGTATATTAAGTTCTTACATAGCACCAACAAATAGATAAACATAAGTCAATCTTACATTCTAGTGTGAAGTTCCAAAGACTATAAAGGATGCCAATACAGTGTACCCTGATTATGGGAGCCTATACCGCGGCCAGTGTGCATCGTTGTGCTCATTACATGCCCCAAGAGTGGAAAATTCCAATTTGAAGTGTGCTTTCAAAAAAATAATAATAATAAAGACAATATCATCCATTATTTCTAATAGGAATACCTTGAGTATGAAGTGGATGAGAACGGTGTCATCCCCGAGAAAAGTTGAAAATGGTGTGTTCCAAATCTTCACACACCAGTTTGAATAAAAGCTCCTATCCTGCATGCGGAGCGCCTAAAATATAAAATAAGAAGTGTGGCAATGACCAACGTGGTCAAAATACCTGGAATGTGATACATATTAGCAACTTGCAAAAATGCCTTTTAAAATTAGAGCACTGAGAGGGTTGCTAGGGAGATGTGTAATCCCACCGCTGGGCGGATGAGGTCCGCTCACATCTGTTCGAAAGCCGCGCGGCATCAGGGATTCATAGACTGAAGGAAAAAGCTACTCTTTGCACGTTAATGTGGATCGTTCGATTCACATCGCTAAGGTAAGCAGGAGCGAAGAATCACTCTTGAATTGAATGCGAACATAACTCAAGAGTCACCTTTAGCAACATAGCTTACTCGACGTATTTTCTCCATTCGTTCTTCCTACAAAGTATCGTATTGCTTTCTGTGCTAACAGTGCCTGGCACTCCAGGTCATCCATAAAGGACAAAGGATAAATCCTTATCATACCTCCAGATCTTCTGACCTGGGAGGTAAGCCGTTATTACTTGCCATAACTTATGCATGTTAAGTAAAAGTTGATTTTGATTTTGTCTTTGTACCTCTTGTACCCTGGCATGTGTACATATTCATTGACGCCCTACGCAGAATCAGATGTTTAGCTTCTAATTTTAAAAGGCAATATTGTAGTTTCTCTTTATCCACTTTCTACCCTTTTTCTGCAGTACTGTCAACAAATTCTCTGAGTCTTTCCCTTTCCTGAGTCTTTCCTGCACTCTTCCACTGTGGTGCTGCCGACTAAGATGTCATCCACAAATTGGATGACCACACTGCCAAGTTGTCCATTTCCTAGGTCCAACTGAAGCACCCTGTTGAAGACCGTGGGTGATTCCCATACCTCTGGGGTAAACGGGAATGTTGCAATCGGATTCCATGATAAGTGAACACAGTCAAATATTGTGACTCTTTATGCAAGGGAATTGAAAAGAAGGCATTCTTTAAATGAATCACTGTGAAATATTTAGCTGTATACAGGATGTTACATAATATTGTGGCTGGATTCAGCCTCAACAATATTATTCAGGGGCATAGATCCTGTATAAATCTCCATGTCCACCCTGTCATCATCTTAATTGGGTACACCGCTGTGTTACATGACAATTCTGAAGGCACTAATATCCCCAGTCACACTAGAGCAGCAATGGTTTCATATGTACCTTCATCAGCTTCTTTTGACATCGGATACTGTTTTACTCATGGTAAAATGGCTCCCTTCTTCAGTTTAATTTTGAGTGTTCCCACTCATTTTAATAGACCAACATCATACGGACTGCTGGTCCATAATGAGATTGGTAAAGTGTGCCAAATCTTCTTGAAGAAGTTATGGTACTTCTCTCACTGATGACATTCTCTGGGGAATCGCCCTGTCCTCTATTTGCAGCTTGTATGTGAGACTGAGGCTAAACATCACCTCACCATCTGAGTCCTCATCTGTAAACAATTCTTCATCTGTCAAGTCAGTCAGTCTGTATACCGAATCAAGTGCTATTACTGTGAACCAATTCACCCCGTTGTCATCTACTCTGTTCAAAATCACTCTTTCCGCTCTTACTATGGCTGCTTCTAGCTCACTTGTAATTATCTGCCCTTCCGCATGTCGGTGGGTACTTCTGGTCTGAACAAAAATACTGCTGGTAACCTCAATACTTTGCCTCATATTCATTGAAGCCCTGCCAATAGCGCATGTACTCCATAAAAGAAAACGTCCGGTCTTAGTGACTCCTCTCTCTGTGCTTTCTGACCATAAAATCATGTTATGAATTCTTGTGCATTTACATAATGGATCCCTGAGGTACAGCATATTATCCCCTTCTCAGTAAATGAGATCATCATGTTTAGTTTACTCACCAAGTTGCTTCCCAATATGTTAACTGGAGTCTTGTGAGGATATAAGAATGGCATAGACATGTTATGTTCTCCTATAGTGATAGGTAGTTTGTCTGTGAAAGGAACCATAGTCCTCGCCCCAGAAAACCCTTGTGCATCCATGGAAATGCCTGACGTTGGGAATTATCTCTTTCTAACACAACATTGAGTGGCCCTGTATCTACTAGGAAGGAAAATGTATTGTCACCTATAGTCACCCCTACCCTTGGTTCCTCTTGTGGATCTGGTGTAATTGATAGGATGGAACACATCAGGTTTTTCTGTGAGCTGTCCTATTGTGGATACATATTCAGTCCCGTACTGGTGAAAGGATTCCCTCCCACTACTGTCACACCCCCTATTCTAGGTGTGGCTGTCTACAGTAATATGTTTGCCTACAATGGTGCCACCGTGTTCTGTTGTACTGGTGCCTGTGCCTGCATTGGTACTTGTTGTGTCTGAGGTTGCATTGCCTGTTTGTCTGCTGTATTTGTGTCGCTGGTGTCTGATACCGTGTCTGACCTTTGGCATAATATTCTGCTGGTTCTGCGCTATACGGTATGGGGTGTACTTGCCCCCCTTTTAGGTCTACCGGTTGCCAATTCTGTTGCATTCCTACCCTACCTACCCGTAAAATGTGCCCCATTTTCCCACATGTCCAACACTGATGTGGGGGTCCCCTGAATCGTGGTTGCCCTCCATTAAACCCTCCTCCTTGCAGAGCTTGGAATCCAAATCCTCTGCCTCTGGGTGCAAACCCTCATCCCTGGGCATAATAAATATACTCTCCTCTTCCTGCAAAATTGCCATTCATTCCTGGCTTTGCTTGTTGCACTGCTTGTGTATTATAAGCTTCTCCCCCACTAGTCAACACTGCTCCTTCCACTGTCAATTTTGCCAGTTTTATCTGGAACAAATTTGCTTCCTAAATCTTTCTGTCTTCAACTTCCTTTCTGTCTTTCTCTTGTTTTAGTCAACAATGGTGTACCATAGTCAATTGTAATTCTGCCCATGATTTTGCTTCCGTTCCACAATTTTTCTCAGCTGCTTTTGCACTTCTTCAGGAAGTCCCTGACATAAAATGTGAAAAAAGATTTAAAAAAAGATCATGTGTTTGTCCCATGGATCCCTAGTCTCTAGTCTCCATTTCTTTTGAATGCCCTGTATATATGCAGCCATGATCATTGACTTTTCCCATTTTACTGGTCGTAATTGCGCTCATATCTTATGAGTCTGGGTACTGAACCCTAAACACTCTCCTTACACCAGCTGAACAATTATTAAAAGGCGCTCTGTCATGTTTGATATTTTGTGCAATCAGCCCAGGATACCCTGCTCACCTCCAAATGTAATCTGATTGATCTCCCAATATGGCAGCAAATAGACTTTTCATGTCACCTCCAGCTAATGTCGTAGCAGTCATCATCCTTTCCAACTCATAAATCTATTTCCCTGCTCCTGATGCAAGTGATGGTAGCTTGCAAATAAAAATGTTTGTATCCGTTTATGGCCATGGGATTGCTGGTCCCTCTATCTCTGCCCACTCTACCTCTT
Organism: Ambystoma mexicanum; assembly: GCF_040938575.1. Lineage (NCBI taxonomy): Eukaryota > Metazoa > Chordata > Amphibia > Caudata > Ambystomatidae > Ambystoma > Ambystoma mexicanum. Next base: position 776,626,025 of record NC_090937.1, read on the forward strand.
GCCCTATCTGTGTACGTGTGGATGGGGCTTGTGGCACTTCCTCCTCACGCTCCTTGACCTCTTCATCTTCAAACATTGTATCCTCACTGTATTCATCCTCTTCATCCTCTCTAGCCTCAAAATCTAGTCATCTAAGGATATTTACCCTATATGTTCTACTCATTACTTCTTCCAAAACATCCCTTCCTTCACCTTGCGGGGATCCTCCCCTGCTCTCCCTTATGATGGTGCCATCTCTCCTACTCATGTGCAACTTGCCAATCCTCCTTTGTATAGTTCCTACCTCTTCTCTGACTGGAAGCATATGTTTGTTAATGATGTCATCAATTTCCTTTCAGGGCCTCTCCTAATTCTTTCCTCATCTCGTTGTCCTTCTTTGCATTTCTTCATTTATTTATTTTCCTTTCATCATCCCTTCTCTTCTCCCTATCATCTGTTTTCCTTCTCCCTTTCCTCTTCATTCCTTTTCTCTTTCTCTTCGCTTCTTTGCTCACTTTCTCTTTTCTCCTCTGCCCCTTCCTCTTCTTCTTTCTTCTTTCTTTCCCTGACTTCCCTTACTTTCTCTCTGGAATCATCAATACCCTTTCCATCCAGTTTGAGAATTATTTGTCCTCCTATCTATTCATTTGGCAATATTGCTGTCTCATCCCTGTCGTCTTCCTTGCCTCTCTCTCTCTGAACCTGTTCCTTGTCTTCTGTTAACTTCACTTGCAAACCAGAGGGCTCATCATATTCTACCTGTGTGGACATTGGTCGTTGTTTGCTTATTTTCTCTCCACTCACTCTCTTCACTGTTGTATGTGGGGGTGCATATGTGGAAGAGGAGTAGCTGTGGTCATCATACACCCCTCATCATGCTGGTTAAGCATCCATTCTTTCGTATCTGGCTCCACCACGTCTTCCCAGAAAATTTTCCATGGCTCAAGTATACTTAGTCTGTTCTTTTATGGGTTGCCCTTATAATCAGCATTTAAATAGCTGCACAGAGGCCACCAGGGGGCACACAGGCAATGGCTGCCTGAGCTTACAGCTCCCGCTGAGGCCTGGCTGTTTCGGAGGATTGAGCCCCCCCCGAACCACTCCAGGCGAACTCAAAGTAGCGACTCGGCGTTGTGACCCCCCGGGCTCCCTAGGCTCGAAAGAGCGACCCCCGAGAACTCCATGGAGCCTGAGAACGGACCCCGACGCACACGAGGGGAGAAGGGAAACGAGGCCTAGGTGGCCGCAGCTCCAGATGAACGGAGGCGTTTCACCGAGGCCGCGAGGAGGCGCGGACCTAGAGCACGGACCCGGAGCACGAGGTGAGCCCTCGCCCCCCCTACCCTGAGGCCATCAGGAGGTGGGAGATTGGGGGACAGGAGCGGTGGAGCCCCCACTCATTGGGACGGGTCGTCGCTGAGCTCTGGACAGCCTGAAAAAGTTAAGCGGGCCGGGAGGTGCCGCTCCCACCAGAAGAGCGAGCAGAGGGAGCACGAACACACCGACTTCAGTCATGATCCGTAGGCACTAAGTGAGGACAGCGAGGTGGAGTAGCCAGGTCCATTGACCATTCCCTCCCCTGCGGGAGACACCGAGGAGGCCTGGGTGCGAGGCCCCCATCCGGCATCGGTGGGGCGTGTGCCCGCCCGTAGACCCCCTCTGGGCCTGGCCGGACGGACTCAGTTGCCTGTGCCGCCAAGAACCCCCGACTGCCACGGTGAAACTTGAGAGGGTGTGAGGCCCCCGCCTGGCGACTGCGGGGCGTGTGCCCACCCAGCACCGGTAGACCCCGGCCCCCCCTCTCTCTTGCTGGCCCCCCGGGGCTCCCCAGGAGGAAAATCACCAGCTGCCTCACGATGGTGGGGGACTGGGGGTGACCAGATGAACTGGCGGAAAACATTGCAGGAATTTCGCTTTCAGGAGGCTGCGAGTAGCATCCAAGGTATGATCCTCGGGAGCGAAATGGCCCAGCCGGAGGCCCCGGCACCCTCCACAGCGGCAATGGAAAAGGGTTTTGCCTCGATCTTGCAGGAGATCAGGGACATGCACTCGGACATCGCCCAGAAATTTGAAAAAATTGACCAGAGGGTGGATAAGGTCGAGGACAGACTACTACAGGTGGAGACCAACCAATCCTCATCTGCGTCCCAAGAAATACAAATAGACATCAGGCTAGCGGCCCTGGAAAAGAGAGACGAAGAGCGGGCCAGGCAGATGGACGACTTTGAAAATAGGGAAGAGAGGAGCAACCTCAGGATCTTTGGGGTCCCGGAATCAGAAGCAGAAACGGAGAGAGACATCACCCGCACGGTGAGAGACATCATCACCCTCCTGTTCGCGGAGGAGATGACGACGGAACTCACATTTGATAGAGTGCACAGGGCGGGGGGCAGAGTGGGGGGCCCTAGGTCGATCCTGGTCCAGTTCCATTACTACTCAGAAAAGACAAAAGTGTTGGAGGAGGCCAGAAAAGCCCGGGAGATCACTTATAATAACACTCAGATCTCAATATAACAGAATCTTTCGGCCTACACATTGGCCAAACGCAGAATGTGCCGCCCCCTAACGCAACTTCTTAAGAAGAAAGGGGTGCGATACAGATGGGGCTACCCCTTCTCCCTGACCTTCGAATATATGGGTCAAAGGTCAACTCTGATCACGGAAGACGACATAAGGGGAGCCCTCCAGGACTACGTAGTGGACTCGAACCCCAAGAGGGGCCCATCGGGCCCGGAGACGGGCCGACCAAGCGGCTCTGGCCCATCGGGAGACAGGAGAAGGAAAACGGGCGCAAGAAAATTCAGAAAAATGAATACACCATCGCCAGCGAAGGACGGAGAGCGGAACGACTCTGAGGACTGAGGACAGGGGCATCCCATCAGGCTCCAAAATGGTGTAGTGGTGTCTCGGAAGTTCAATTACTCACAGCGTCCCCACGAACAGCAAGTATAAGGGGGCCAGGGAGGGTTCGCTGCAATTAGGGGGTAGGGGGGGCTCAAGACGATGAGCTTTACACAGATGGCCTGGCCGAGGTGGGCAGGCTGGTGGTTCGGCCAAAGCCAGCAATGGCAGAACTAATTGGCTGGACGCCGAGGAGGGAGGAGGGGGAATACACGACAGTTGGGGTTGTTCAGTTCGGGATGGGGATTGGGGGGCAGTTGGGGAAAAGTTTCAGGCCCACCTAGGGGAGTGGGGAGGGAGGAATGGGGTAGCACAATTTGAATTCAAGGGAGCACGCAGGAAAGGGTGGTGAAAATATGTCGACAGGGAGAGGAGCGGTCTTAGATAATGGCTGAAAGTCCGCCGGCCCTGGGAGTGGGTTCCCTTAATGTGCGGGGCCTAAACACCCCCACAAAGAGGTCCCTGGTCTGTAGGGAATTTAGGAGGGCTAACCTTGACCTTCTCTTCTTACAAGAAACTCCTTGGGCACGGGGGAAGGAGCCCAAAATGTGGGGGGGGGGAATAGGGGAGGGTTTTTGCGCATCCCACAAGGGTAAAAAAAGAGGGGTAGCCATCCTCCTGGTGAGGAACGTTGGTTTCGAAAAAGAGGACATACTGAAAGACCCTGAGGGCCGTTACTTGTTGGTACGAGGGTCCCTGGAGGGTGCCCCACTTACCCTAGCGGTGGTATGTGGCCCAAAAGAAGGTCAAGCCCAATTCTGGGAGGAGGTGGGGGAGAAACTCAAGCTTTTTGTCTGGGGTGTGTTGGTGGTGGGGGGAGATTTCAACATGGTCCTGGATCCAACCCAGGACAGGAAATGCGTTGGTCCCCAGTCTTCCAGGGCAACGGATGAGTCCATGGCTCGGACCTTCCAAAGGGTTAACTCAGGGCTGGGTCTGGTGGACACGGTCCCAACTCCCAGAACAGGAGCCCCCTCCTTCACATACTATTCGGCCATTCACTCATCTTTTTCCAGAATAGATTACATCTTAGTGGACGAGACCCTGCACCCATTCGTCACTGGCCACAAAGTCGACCCCGTCCCCTGGTCGGACCACGACATGGTCCTCCGAACCACCATTGCAAGGGGCTGGCTAAGCGACCGTAGGGGACGATGGAAATGCAACAACTCTCTGTTGAAGGATGAGGTCCGCGTGCAGGAGGTGCTAGACGCAATAACATAATTCTTCGAGTTTAACGACAATGGGGAGGTAGGTCCGCACACCCTATGGGACGCCTTTAAGGCGACCCTAAGGGGACTCCTTATCAAAATGGGTGCCCAAAATAAAAGAGTAAGGGAGGGCCAGGAAAAATTACTGAGAGAGAAAAGAGCTCAACTCCAACCGGGGGGCGGGTCCCCCTGCAGATCCATTGGATCGGGATCAGCTCGCCACTCTGGCCGACTATAGGCTCCAGTTGAAAGATCTCCTCCTGCACAAAACGGAACAGAGTCTCCAGCTGGTTAAGCAAAAGTACTACGAAAAGGGGGACAGGGCGGATAGGATCCTGGCCTGGAAACTGAGGGAGGTGCAGAGAAGCCGAATGGTGAAATCAGTAAAGAACGAAGAGGGGTTAATAGGCCACGACACTCCCCACATAGGAGAGGCGTTCTGCCGATACTACGAAAAACAATACGCATCAGAATATAACGGGGGTGACGCAGAGATAGAAGGGTTCCTGAACTCAATACAAATGCCGGCCCTAACTAGGGAAATGGCAAAGGGGTTGGAGGGCCTGGTGACCGAGGACGAGGTGGAACACGCAATCAGCGGGATGAAGGTGGGCACTTCCCCGGGCGAGGATGGCTTCACAGTCTACTTTTATAAAAGGTTTCGCTCGACCTTAGCCCCGCACTTAGTGAAGGTCTTCAACGCAGTACAAGAGGGGGGGACCCTCCTAGACTCCATGATGGAGGCCATAATTGTGGTATTGCCCAAGGAAGGGAAGGACCCCACGGAGTGCTCCTCCTACCGCCCGATATCCCTGTTGAACATCGATGTTAAGATCCTAGCCAAGGTAATCGGGAGGCGGATGGAGGAGATACTACCGAAACTGATCCACGGGGACCAGGTAGGATTTATAAGGGGAAGACAGGGCTCAGACAACATCTGTAAAACCATAGACTTGTTCCACCACGCCCAGGAATCGGACCTCGACGCGAGCGTCCTCTCCCTGGACTCGGAAAAGGCATTTGATGGGGTCGAGTGGAGATACATGGAACTCCTCCTCCAGAAAATGGGATTTGGCGCACATTTCAGGGGATGGGTGGCTGCATTATATAGAGCTCCGATGGCAAGGGTACAAGTGAATGGCAGGTTATCAGATCCCTTCCCCCTCTCACGGGGCACAAGACAGGGATGTCCGCTGTCCCCCCTGATATATGTCCTTACAATGGAGCCCCTGTCCATAGCAGTTAGATCACATCTGGATATCAAAGGGGTTAAGAGGGGCAAAGTGGAATTTAAGCTTTCCCTGTTTGCGGACAACATCTTGGCTTACCTGGTGGACACCAGCTCCTCCCCCCCCCTCCTGTCTCTGGTGGGTGCATTTGGGCGCTTCTCGGGGCTGAAGATTAATGCGTCTAAATCAGTTCTGCTCCCCATGAGAACACAAGACCTGGGCTTAGACTCCGTGGGCGTACTTAACGGGATAGCAGTGGGAAAGGTCTATATCCGATACCTGGGTGTCCTGCTCACCAGGGATTTATCAAAACTCGCCGCGACCAACTATGACCCCATTTTAGCAGGTATTACCGCGGACCTCAGGAGGTGGGGCTCAATGATTCTGTCCTGGTACGGCCGCATGACGGCAGTGAAGATAAATGTACTGCCGCGTCTGCTGTATCTCTTCACCTCCCTCCCAACCAGCGTCCCTGACCAAACCTTTAGGACTCTGCAGAACGCGGTCCGCAAGTTTATTTGTCAGGCAGGACCCCGAGGACCGCGAAAGCGGTCCTGACCCTGCCGAGAGAAGAGGGAGGGTTCAGTTTACCAGACTTCCAACTTTATTTCCGCGCCGCCCAACTACGCGTCCTCTTGGAGCACATGAGGGAAGGAATGGGCACCTACTGGTCCTACTTGGAGGATATGGATGCCCACCCTCTTAAAGTCCGAGATCTCCTCTGGGCCCCGCGCAGGTTCATCCTGAACAGACTTAAAACCCATCCAACCCTGGGAGTTCTCTGGGCAATCTGGAGGGAGGGCCCCCAGACAGCGCACCTAACATCGTGGCCATCTCTGATGTCCTCACTCTGGGGACACCCCCTCAATATGGGTAGTAGGGGGTTCCGTAAGGCACATGCCTGGTCCGACTCGGGACTGGAATGGACGGGGCAGTTTTTCCGGGAGGGGGAATTCCTACCATACGAGGATCTGAGGGACGCTATTGGGCAGGGGTCCCTCTCCATATTCGAATATCTCCGCCTGAAGGGCATTCTTTGTGACCAAACATGAGGTCAGAACCTGAAGATACAGCTAACCCCCTTTGAGAAACTACTTGACACAGCGACCTCCAGGAAGGGAATGGTGTCAGGGATGTACAGGATCTGAACACTGCTAATTTAGTGGAGAGACGGGGTTTCTGCGCATTTTAGAATGACCTGGCAGGAGAGGTGATCTCGGAGGATGCCTGGTCACGGATATTTAAAATAGCATTCCATGGGAATTTATTCACAGCCGACATGGAACACAACTTCAAGATCTTGCAGGGGTGGCACAGAGACCCCGTAAAGTTATCAAAAATGTTCACGGGTGAGGGGGCGCTGTCACGCAACAAGATGGCCGCCTAAGAGTGGAGCTCCTCTCCGGCGTATTATCCTTTTAAAATTATATCCTGTATCTGCCTTCATCCGCGCTCCTGGACCAGCGGATTCGACCATTGTACCTATCCTGCACCCACCGGGAGAAACAAGGGGCGAAATCGGCCCAGCGTGCCCAGATACGGCAGGCGGGGGGGCCTTGTCCGCTCCTCAGTTCCGGAGTAATCTACGCGAGTGCCGCGGCCCTGGGTGGAGTGTGGGCCCTGCAGTGGGCGGGTCCGACCCCGTGGGCAGAACAAACTCCCAGCACCGGGACTGCCTCGTGTGCCACCCGATAGGAAGCAACGATCGCTCATCAAGGGCGGTGTCCTTTCTGGTAGGAGAAGCGCCTTGAGACCTGAGCTGCGTGCGCCCTGCCCCGTCCCTCCGCCTGATTCACCCGTGTTCTCCTACACGGCCCTGGGGGGCCCTGTTCAGGCGGAACCCCCACTGTTCTCGAACACTGCCATAAAGAAGGGGGGGACGAAACGGAAAGCACACGAGCTACAGACTCTAATCCTGTGGCCGACCTGTGAGCGCAATCGCGCGGAGCAGCTGGTACGGGCCTGCTGCGGATTGGACCCGCGGGCAAAAGAGGGAAGCAGAGATTGACGCTGTGAACAACCCTGCTTGGTTTCTGCGTGTGGGCCCCCAAAGAGAAGCTCCTGTTGAATCAAACACTGTCCGTCCCACGGCGATTGTCCCACGCACGGTACCTTCCTCGGCCTCGGTCCTGTGGCCACAGCGGCTCCTAGATTGACTACCACAGCAGGCCTCCTCACAGTCCGAGGCGAACCGCCCCCCAACGGCCACCTACGATCCTCACTACAACGGATATTAACATTTGGTACACCCGTGGGATGCCTGGGAAAAACGCACTCAAGGGCAGGAAGACCGGGCCGATGGACTCTTTCACGAACTCGCAAGCAACCGTAGAGGCATCTAGCCCTTCGACAACAACTGACCTCCCTGCCACGGAAGACTCCAAGTTCGACCATCTGTTGACGACGGTTCAGAACAGATTCCTGGCGATAAATGTCAAGCTGGACGATATTGTCTCGACGATAGGATCCCTTAAAGCCAGGGTAGATAAGGAAAGTGCCAGAATCACTGATGCCGAAAACAGAATAAGTGCAAACGAAGACTTGACTCATCAAAATACTCAAGACATAGCTGGCTTGAAAAGCGAAATGAATAAGCTCTGCGATAAGTGTGATGATTGGAGTCGAGGTCAAGAAGGAACAATATACGTATTGTCGGCTTGGCAGAATCCTTTTGCAAAGGCCTGATGGAAACCCAAATCGAAGCCCTCTTGAGGTCCCTCCTAGGTGCTGACTCCTTCTCTTCACAATTCTTGGTCGAGCGAGCACATCGCACCCTGGCTCCACCGCCCAAACCGGGCCCCCCCCCGCACGATAGTGGCAAAACTTCTAAATTACAGAGACAGAGATGCGGTTCTGAGGCTGGCAAGGGAAAAGGGCCCTTTGAGACATGGCAATGACAACATACACATATATCCGGATTTCTCTGCGGGAGTCCAAACCCAGTGATGTTCCTACGAATCCATCAATCAACAGCTGCGGGTGAGACAGGTTCCATATGCGCTGTTGTTTCCAGCAAAGCTACGGATACAACATGGCGGACGTGCGCACTTCTTTGATTCTCCGGCAGCTGCGTTGGCCTATGTGGAATCTGCTATTCCTCTACCTCCTGGTAGGAACGAACCTGATCAAAATCTCCTTCAGCAGCCGGTATAGTAATCTACACAGTACACTGTGCGACCACAGCTATGATCCACCCTTTACCTACAACGAATCATCTATTCTCGTCTCACCAAATACAGGCAGGATTGTTCTATTTTTTGTTCTTATTATTATTCTCCAACATTCAAGAACAGCCGGACGATATGCGCTCGGCTACGAAGGCGGTGTTGCAGCACTTGCCCCCCTCCACGAGTGAAACCACAGGGTTTTGAATGGGGTTCATCATCAAGTTGGGCCAGATGGTGTGGATGGGGGTGGGAACCGGGAAGTTGGGTCTGTTTAACCGGCCAGAGGTAAGGTCGAAAGCCCCAGTTGGGCAAGTTGCGAAACAGTTTATTGTAGTGTTTAATGTGAAAAATGCGGTCACAAGTCATGCGCTGACTCCCCCAAATCGTCATCCTTCTCTCCCAAGATTGTCTCTACACCTATTGACATGGCACATAAACCTCACACCTCCAGCGGGTTGTCGCTTAAGCTGCTAACTTGGAACATCCGGGGTCTGAACAATAGAGCTAAATTCAGCAAGGTGGGGGCATACATCGACAGGCACCGTCCCCATGTGGTAATGCTTCAGGAGACCCATGCTCTCCGAGAGACTAACGAGAAGATCTTGAAACAATGGGGTAACAACAGGTATTATACTGAATACTCGTCGCAGAGCAGGGGTGTCCTCACACTAATACATCCATCGCTGGGGTTCGTCCCTGAAAAGAGTAGATCCGACCATTTTGGTAGATACGTGGTGTTATGGGGCACATTGGCTGGGGAAAGATGGGTGCTGGTCAACTCCTATGGTCCAAACACAGACAACCCCGAATTTTATGCCCATCTCCTCACGGAAATAGATGTGATAGCTGACACATGGGTGCTGTGTGGTGGAGACTTTAATACTATCCTAGATGTGCTACTGGACAGGTCTTCCAGTCGACAAAGGTCACTCACCAGATCCGCTAACAACATCCACCAGGCCCTACAGGACAGGGCGTTGACCGATGCCTGGAGAGGGATACATCCCACAGACCGTCAATACACTTTCTATTCGTCAGCCCATGGTTCTGAATCTAGGATTGACTACTGGTTCATATCCACTCCCCTGCTGCTGAGCTCCGTGGTGGGCTGTGAAATCCTCCCCGTATGTTTTCTGATCATTCCCCAGTTACGCTCGAGATGACGCTCCACAATATTAAGCGTCCGTCCCCGCGCTGGAGAATGCCCCCTAACATCCTGAAGGACCCCAACGTGGTTGAATCGTTGCAAACTGAGATGGAGGAGTTCTTTCAGCTGAACACGGGGTCGGTGGGGGATTGGGCTACGGTGTGGGAAACGTTTAAGGTCTGGGTGGAGGGTAATCTTATGTCAAAAACCACTGGCCTCCTAAAGAGTGTCAGATCCAACCTCAATACGATCGAAACACACCTGAAACTCTTGAAAACAACTATAGTGTAACGCATGACAAGAACATATTGCGGACATCAATGCACACCTCCTCATTTTCAACGAGCTAGCAATCCAAGAACTACAATACATGTCAACTCCAACCAGGGCCCATAGATACGGTGAAGGAAATAGAGCAGGACGTCACTTGGCACGCATATTACGTAACGAACACAATCATCCCCCCATCGCAAGCATAATGACAGACAATGGTGAGCCCGTGCACACAGAGGAAGAAATCAACGCCGAATTTGCCAAATATTACACCAACCTATACGCAAATCATGATACACGGAGTCTTGTAGACATAGCGACATACCTGAACGAGATAGATCTCCCTACCCTCTCACCCGAGGACAATGTTGTCCTTGAACAAGATATAACCAAGGAGGAGATCGCTGAGGCAATTAAAGCATTGGCGGCTGCAAAAACCCCAGGCCCCGATGGCCTAAGCTCGGACCTCTATAAAATATTCACAACAATACTATCCCCTATCCTTACTCATGTATGGGAGGAAGCCCTGAGCTCCGGCTCCCTCCCAGATTCCATAACCGATGCAGTCATAACGGTCCTATTGAAGCCTAGACGTCCGGCCCATGACCGCTCGTCCTATCGTCCACTCTCCCTAATAGATACAGATGCCAAGATATATGCGAAAGTGCTCGCGAATAGACTCCTCCCTAAAATGACTTCCCTAATACACCCTGATCAATGTGGCTTCATCCCAACGAGATCCACTGCCCTGAACCTGCGTAGACTGTTCGGTATTATGGCCCAGATCAAGCTTGACGCGCAGGCAGTGGCCGTCTCGTTGGACGCCGAGAAGGCATTCGACTCCGTCTCATACATGTTCAAGGTCCTCAAAAAATTCGGCTTTGGCCCGTATTTCACACACTGCGTCAGACTGCTCTACCCCTCTGCCAAGGCTAGCTGGGGTCCTAACAAATCGCACCCTCTCTACCCACTTTACCCTGCATCGGGGCACAAGGCAGGGTTGCCCCTTCTCCCCCATCCTGTTCGCACTCACTGTTGAACCAATGGCGGCTGCAAGCAGAAGAGAACAAGAATTGAAGGGGATCAAGTTGGCCGGCAGCTACCAATCTATCTCATTATATGCGGACGATGCTCTATTGTATATACGGAAAACAACTAAGAGCCCATATTGGCAGTAATACAGGACTTTACTCTTCATTCAGGGTACAAAATCAACACAGCTAAATTTGAAATCTTCCCATTGACACAGTCCACCTCCTGCCCTTCACGTACACACGGTCTACGATGGTCCCCGGATTACATCAGATATCTGTGGATCCTTGTATCTAGAGACAAACAGTCGGTATATATAGATAATTACGAATCCACTTTACAGACGATCCACGCCAAACTCCAGATCTGGACCAAGTTGCCCATATCACTGGCCGGTCGGATAGCAGTGCTCAAAATGGTGATCCTCCCCAAACTCTTATATATCTTTAATAATGTCCCGATATGGCCAGGCAGACCCTTTTTTGAAAACCTGCGATCCCTGTCAACCACCTTCATTTGGAACGGTGGGGCCAACAGGCTCAAATGGGAAAAACTGGTGGAACCCTACGACACGGGGGGCTTCGCCGCGCCCGATTATGAGCTGTACTATCTTGTATCTCAGGCTCATTATGCCAAATACTGGCAGAATCCTATTTCGGAACCACCTCATGTCCCCATTGAACGGCACTCTGTCCGCCCAACGGACTTGCGATCTATTATTTTTGCGACATCTTATAAAGACGATTGTAAATTTGACCCAGTGGCTTGCACGATCGCAGCCTGGGCTGCAATAGGCAAGCGCCTCCACATTGATATTCCCTATAACTCCCAAGCTCCATTGTGGAATTTTCCGGGCATTGCCCCCTCGTATGACCCCGGTATACAGAAAGCCTGGATCCCGAACTATGACATTACAATGAAGGCTATGTTCCCAAATGGAAGCTTGGTCACCCCCGAAGACTTTGCGGACACAGTGGGGAGAGGCCAACTTGTCACGTTACAATATCATCGTATGAAAGCGGCGTTCAAAAAACACTGGCCATCATTCCCAGCTGAGCCACCCGAGCACCCTTGTTACCAGGCACTCCACTCACAGGCTCATATGGGCGTCTCCACACTGTACAACATAGTCCAGACACATACGAAGTCCTCCAACAATATAAAGTCCACCTGGGAAAAAGACATGGGTACAACAATAGAGGAAGGAACGTGGTCGAGGTACTGCCTCCTTACAAAGAAGGTATCCCTCAACGTGGGGCTCAGACTCATACAATTCAAAATACTCAATAAACTCCACTATACCCCTGTTAAGATGGCTAAAATCAAGGTGTCCACAACCACGAAATGTCCCAAATGCAATAACCCTCAAGCTGACTCCTACCATATGTACTGGGCCTCCCCTGAAATAATTGGATTCTGGAAGACAGTAGCGAATATACTGGAAGACATTACGCAAATTCCCGCACAACTTACCGCCAAGAAATATCTGTTCGGCGACATCGGTAAATTCCCAGAAAAAAGCAGGAGGGTATTCAACGTCGCTTGTGTGGTGGCTAAAAAATGTATCTTGCAAAAGTGGAAGAGTCCCCACGCCCCCTGTGCGGAACAATTCTTAAAATCACTGGCATATGTGCATGAATGTGAAGAAACATACATAGGTCTGGTCCCCTCTCCTTGCAGACCTAAAGACATTTGGTCAGCGTTCAGGTCTTACCTTCGCACCACCCCACCTAATTCGGAAGAGGACGATGCCGATTGAAATGTGTGCCTCCATCCCGCCAACAAATGTTTAATATCTTTAATTGTGATGTTGTTTTATATAGGTATATGTATGGGAGAAAACAAAGTGTATAACATGTATATCCAGTGCCACGGAGTGATTCATGCGTGTGTATTGTGAATTGCAACTGAAAAATAAAGTTTAAAAAAAAAAAAAATGTTCACGGGAGTGTCCCCCATGTGTCCAAGGGGGTGCGGCCAGACAGGATCGAGGGGATACATGTGGTGGCACTGCCCAAAAGTACAGGCGTATTGGGATAGGGTCAGGGGCTGGATTGCTGAAGTCACCAAGGAATTGCTCCCCCAGAACCCTCTGACGGTGTTGTTGGGTCTCCCCTCGGAGGACACAGACACAGACATTTACAGGTACCCCAGAATGTGGGAAACAATGCTGAGGGCCGGAAGGGTGGCCCTGGCTCAGAAATGGAAGAGCCCGGAGACCCCCTCAAAGGAGGACTGGCTAAAAAAATTGAAAAATATGTTCTTAATGGACAAGCTAACGGCAATGATGAACAATGACTCTGGTGCATTCCAAGAGAACTGGTATGGGGTGCCGCAGACCTGGGGATGGGACGTCCACTGATGCCCGGTAGGGTCCCGGGGCAGGGCCCGGTGAGACGGGACTGGGAGGAACCAAAGACGGAACGGGCGCCCACGGGCCGGGGGTAAGCGGTCGAATCACAGCCATAGATGATTGTCGATGTTCACACTCTTTACCAAGCTCCGGACACAAATGATCAGTTTAGGACTCCCAAAATGACGTTTCATGTTTGATTAAGGGGTTAGGGGGGTGGGCATGTTTTGGGTTGGGGGGAGGAAGGGAGGGGGAGCCAGGTTCATTGGGCGTGTCATATGTACTTCTTTTGAACATGCATGGAGCCTGTTTGTTATATTAAGAAAATGCTAATAAAACCAAAGTTTAAAAAAATAAATAAATAGGTGCACATGTGTTGCAGCACTGTCTTTGAATGAGTGCCTTATTTATTTATTTATGTTAGTCATTTATAAAGCGCTCCACAGCCCGTGGGCATCGGGGCGGTGTTACAAAGTAGAGTAGAATGCTTACAGAATACAGTAGAATGCTTGCCAAATTTTGGGTATGGGTTATACATAGTTACATGGGAACATGAGAGGGGGATGCGATAGAACAAGCAAGTTTTGAGAGCTTTCCGGAACGTATAGTGAGAGGGTTCTATTCTGAGATAAGTTGGCAGGGAGTACCAATGTCTGGCTGCAATAAAAGGGAAGCTAGCCCCACCTTCTTTGGCACTTTTGACTTTGGGCAGCATGAGCTGATGGGAGTAGGGAGTTCTGGTGGGTCTGGATGAACTTGCCTTAGTTACCTTGTTGGCAAGGTAAGGGGGTGGTCTCTGTTGGCAATACATTTGTGAGTGATGGCTGGCATATTAAATAGGATGTGTTCTCTCATGGGGAGCCAGTGGACATTTCACCTTGCTGCACTTATATGGTCTCTTGTGGCGAGGGCATGAACATTTTATCTGCTGTGTCTTTAACCCATTCCTTATGGTACTTTACTATGGTGTTATATCGGGCAATGGGCCTCAATCCGAGTTTGGCGGTAACCCTTAAATGCGGCGGTAGCGCTATTACCGCCGCATTTAAGGGTCTGCCAAATCACGGGTTTGGCAGATTTTCCCCCCAGCTCTGAGCTGGGGGTAAATCTGCCGAAATTTCACCCTCTTACCGCCGCCGGGAAATCCGCGGGCGGTAAGAGCACGAAAATTCCCCATTGAGCCCAATGGGGAATGGGGAATTCCAGAATGGGCTCAGTGGGGAATGGGCAATACCCGTTCCGCCAAACCCGTGATCCGGTGCTATTAGCACCGGGGTTTTGGTGGTAGGGCTATTAACGCCGGCGCTAATAGCGCCGGCGTGATCGCCCAACTCATGATGAGGCCCAATGACTTAGAGTAAATGATTGGGGTTTCTCCCATGATAATAACTGAAAAATACAACTTAACAATGGTCACCAAACTCTACTTCAATTCTCACTCACCTTTTTTCCTCCTTTACGGCCCCGTCCTCACAATATTTCCCCACAAATTAACACAACCTTTGTCTCTCTCCAAGACCACTCCACCTCCTACATCTCTTAGCCCTTCTGAGTGGCACCACAAATGCCACTCATTCTCTGAGCAGCCTCACTTCGCTGATCCCACAATGGACCACACTCCTTGGTCCACACCCCCACCTCACGTACTCCACAATTTCAAAGAAAACCACTTATGCAATCCTAAGCTATCTCACAACATATGGCTAGTGCCTTAATAATTACACCAATAAAATACAGTTGTCTTCTCAACTCTCGGTGAAGTATCCATCCCTTTTAATGCTGCCCCGTAACAAGGCTTACCACCTGATCTTTCCCAACACTTGTCAGAAGATATATCTTGTTCGCTTTCTTATTTTTTTAAAAAACCCACAATATACAACAAACTCCCTCCCTTGTTTTGCCATGCCTATGTAATGCTTACATCCATGGATCTGCTTAAGGTCTTCGGCAGAGAGTCTCCCATATCAGCCTTCTGTCCTCCACACCCTACGTGGCAGCCTGGGGGACCGAACAGGACTTTTCTTCAAAGGGGTCTCCTGTCTACCTCTCTCTGTTGCATGTAATCCTGCTCTCCACAGGTTGCTTCCACAGTCCTTGGGACACAGCAGGGATTTCTCGACCGTTCGATAACACCTAACCGACCCTCCTCTGCTACCTTGAGTTAAAGTGGCCCAAACGTTCCAGGTAGTCCCAGAGGAAACAGTCAATCCAAACAAGACTAAATGACAGAGTAGACAAAGTGCATGGCAAGACCCAACTTTATTCACATTGAAACAAAGCCAGGACAGCATACAAGCATTGAAACATTGTCACGCTCGACATACTTATCAGAAACAGTTACTTAATTACTCCAAATGTGTCATCAATTGCTTTATAACATAACATCAGTTTACAGAACCTACAGGGAACGGGGATAGGTTAGTGGGTTTGGCTATTTATAGATTACATATTCGTTAAACAATTCATTGTGTTGCACATATCTGATGGCTCCACCTGGAACCACCCCTATATTAATAAAGGTTAAACTACATCATCTTCACTGCAAGGGTTGGTTGGCATACTACTTGACGGGTGGCAGTCTCTTAGGATTCTGATAGGTTGGCAGATTGCTTACCAACCTTGGGCGCTTGACAGGCCATCAGGATATGAGCCAGGCACAGAGTAGGGGCAGAGAGGCCCATGGAACATTCTTCCACCAATAAAAAATTATCATCCCTCATTCTCAGGCCATGATACCGGGCAATCCCTTTGTACTTGGCCTTGTGTGGCACTTCATGCCTACATCTGAGTTTAGGGAGTATGGCAGGTGTCCTATCTGTGTTTTCTCCTAATGAATGGCAAGTGTTCTCCAATTATGAGTCACGTGTGATGGGACCATGTTTGGAATAGATTTACCTCTTATTCATTGAGATTTCAGCTAATATACATGTGTGTGTCATATTTTCTATAGCAACTAGGGACACTCTTGAGTTATTCCTGGAGTATTTTGGCTTACTGTTTTGTTGCACTGGCTAACAAAGTATAGTTGTGCTCTTACAAAACTTTAATTAACCTGGGAGTATACTGCTTGCATCTTTGGGAATTGCTATCTCGTTTGTTCAGCTTTACCGATCCTCCCTAATTGCACTTTAAGCTTGGCATTAGTTGCTAGCCACTGTCTGAGCTCTGCACAGATAAGTATTTCTGTGGACTCAGCCTTTTGAGTTTTCCCAAGGCTTTGAGGCCTGTACTCATTCAGAGACGTTCTGCAGCTTCCATTTTTAATGAGATGGCTGTGCAGCTACACTCTTGCTTTTACAAGCTATATTTATGTGTCATTCATGTTGGATTCACCCTATACATTGATCATGTTATTGTTCTTAATGTCTGTGTATGCCATGTCTAAATGCATATATTACCTATTGTTCGTGTTCTTCATGTGGACTGCACATTTGTTTCATGTCTAGTGTATGCTTTTCTATGATTACAATGTTAGTTTGAATGCTTTTGCAATCTTCAGGACACATTGTTCCAAACCATGCAGTGCTTGCTGGTGATAAGGGCGGAAAGGCTGTTTTAGTAACGTCTCTCACCTTTGCGCTATTGATGCGGGGGAGGGGCAGAAGCTGTGGATGATGTATTCATCTGCCTCTCAACATTCATTTTATAACTGCCAATCTGATAAAATACCTAAGAAAACCTCTTGCATTATCTCTTGCTAGCTGAGCAGAAATCTGATAGACTGAGAGTGTTTATGTGCCATGCATCTCTGTGGATAACACAATCTGAAAGACTTCCTGCCCATGGTACAGGCAGCATCCAACTCCTTCGATGGGTTCTTAAGCTTGAAAGATCGCTGAGATCGCTAACAGTTCCAGTTGGCATACTTCCATAACAACCACCGTTGACATAGTTCAGCAGGAATCTCACACTCTTCCCTGAGTTCTCGGTGCCAGAACTGGTGATGCACGTGCTAAAACATTCTTAGCAACTGTTCTTTGAGAAAATCCTGGAAATCTGAACAAGCGGCATTCCATTCCATTGTTTCACCAACTGCAGTGATGTTCCAGCTCAAACTCGCTAGTGGGTCCTTGGTGATAGTGCCTAGTGTCTAGTGCAGGAAAATCTCACTGCTTGCTTACATTGGCATGGATGTGCGACATTTGCGTCCCAGTTATAAGGCTGATTGCTTTTTCTAATCAACCCAAATAGTGGTCAAGTGACTGGCCTTTGTTCACACTCCACAATGCAGACACAGAATTTGCTGCGTTCAACACCCACTCTGCAGTTCCTGCTTACTTTTTAGATAACACTGCTGCCTGCTACAGTAGACGAATGGCTGCATCCTTTGAATAGTTCAGAAATGGGGATGTCACCTGGAAAGCAGACAAATATAATGAGAAACTGATAGTGCCAAGGCCTTAGAGCAACATTCAAGATTGACAGCCTCAGCTCTGACACATCAAACCTAGCTGTTGTTTCATGTTACAACTGCTGGCTTTCCACTTTGGTAAAGCAGTGAAATTAATTTGGCTGCATTCATTACATGTGCGATAGAGTACTGAATCACTCTATAGGACACATCATGTGCTAAATATTCCTGCTGGCAATATAAATGAGGCTTGTCTGAGTATACACTTTTAGTGGTAATAATAGTAATGTTTGTAAATATGTCCCATGTAAAGCGCATTAGATTAAAGTGTTGTATAAAAATACAAATGATTATTTTTCTGTTGATAAATGTGCAACTGAACAGCAATAGGGGCCTTTCTCATTATCTATATCATGTCAATGCTGGACAAATTGTGGCCAGTTACTGTGTTTACTACCTTAGGGTGGTGGACATTAAGGCATGTATCCTGACCATGGAAACCATTAGCCGGAATCTCTACAATGGTTACTGCTCCTGTACCATCTGCATACCACTTGATCAAATTTTCAAAAAATCTTCCATGCTCTGAAAAATATAAAACATTTGTGTGATCCGTTTGGGTTGTTGAGAGCGGCAAGAACTGTAAGAGGCTTAAAACGGCTATGAGAGTGTGCTTTCTGGTAGTCTTCATCTTCATCTGACGTTCAGTTTTGGAGGCCGCTACATGGGCCATAGCATGCAATACTTTACGTCTAGCTGTTTAAGGAATAAAACCAAAATCAAACGTTCACCGCACAGTCACAAGACCCAGGAAATGCACAATCCCTTCCCTGCTATGGCATGGTGTACTTCTTTGTCCACCATGGCCGACTCGTCAGCTCAGCCTTGGTGATTCGTTTACTCAGAATGATACCCTGGGAAAACCTTTTTAAATATGTTCCGTTTTCCCTTCCAAATGTTTGTCACAGAATCTCAAGTCATTGATCCATAACGCAAAATTAGGAAACAACAATAAAATGATAGCTGGCAACAGCCAGTGCCTCATCCCCTAGAGCTCTACTTTTTTCTTACACTAGGTTGCATAAACCTGGGTGGCTAGCTCCACTACTTTAACAGTAGGGTTCATTGTTAGCATTAACTGGTAGCTTCCCACCCTATCTAGGGGCCAGCAATGTTTTTCCCTGGCGGGCCTTCACATTAACATAGTCATCTGACTTGCGTGAATATCGTGCCTCTTCTTTTCTGGCTCCTTTGGTAAGACTTCCTTTACCTATGAGTGGATACACCTAGGCCCTGATTCATGGAATTTATTGTGTAGTAAATAGGGACGTTGCACGCCAAACTGTGGCGAAACCCCTTTCATCGATTCATGGAATCGCCTGCGCAGGACTTTGACATATTTTGCAGGGACTTCGCACTGGCTTGGCATGTCTCTGCGAGTGGCTGAGTGCCTTGTGCGAGACACCAGGCAGAGCGTGGGCGTAGCCTGCGTAGAGACCAGAGTAGGGGGTGGAACATGCAAAATGAGGAAGAACAATGGAAAATGTGGGCGTTAGAGGGACAGCCCACATGCAGGCCATCACATGCCCACAAATGCGCACAACCAAGCATATTCATGATCCTGACCACACAACCTCTCGTCTGAGAAAAGCCCAAGCAAAGCTCTCGATCGATCTGCCACCCAAAGGCAGGTGTACAGACATTTGCGCATAGGAATCACCACACAGAGGTGAGATTGTATGTTGGATGTAGAGGTGCGTGCATGCAGATGGGGTTCTGATATAACGTATGGGTGCGTGTACGCAGTGTAGCGGGGTGCAGGAATGGTTAACGGGGGTTTGCACGCAGATTGACCGAAGTATTACCTGAGTTTCGGAAAATGATACACGTGTTGTCGGGTGCCGGTAACAGTTACGGGGGACCCCACACAGTGTTACCCAGGTGCATGAGTTCACGCCCGGGGAGTCTGCAAAGGTAGGAATATGTGACTGGATTTGCTTTGCATGCGGGTATGCCAAGGGAGTTCCGGCTGTGACTTGCATATATAGTTACTTTGCGGGAGCAATTCCATGAATACGCGGATCGTGCAGAAAGATTTATGCACGCTGGCACATGCAGAATTGTTCTCAGTGCACAGGCTTTGCAGGATCTATGCACTCTGTAAGTGACTCCAATCAAGCAATCCCACTAAGTCAGTGCCTTGTCTGGGATGCCCAAGGGAAGCCCTTATTTATATATTTTTATGGCAAGTTATAATCTGGATGATGAACCCTTGTATAACACCCCTCTCTTAGAATCCCCCTGACCCCACTGAGCCAAGAAGTAGATTTGTTTTGCAAATTTAAAAGGTTTATTTGAAAAATTAAACAGTATATATATATATCACACTTTTATAATAAATTAATAATTGATATCACACTTATGAATATAATGTTGATGAACAATGGGTAATCTGACACTAGCACACTTCTTTACAATCACTGAGGAGTTGGTATAGGATGGATAAGGCAGCGAAAATACTTTTATGGTTTCAAGGGCAAAGCAATGAGGAATGAAATGCAGTACAGAAATAACTTGATATGATTTTAGCAAAAGATAATATAATCACTTTTCTTTGACAATTCACCACCCCCTTTATGCAAGGTAAAGAGATGGAAGGAAAACACTGAGTTCTCAGGAATGCAATCAAATATAATTCAGTTCCCCCCTAGCAAGCTTAGAGGAAAAGGGATGATTTTAACACAGGCAAAGTACTTTAAAGGTGGTATGCAAAGAAGTGAAAATATGCTAAAATGATTTTAATTCCCTCTAGGGGTTCGGGGTGGGTGACAGCTACTTTGTATTAGTTCAGGATCACTTTAGCAATGTTCTGTGAATGATTGTCAGGTTGCAAATGAATTTTAGCAACGGAAAGCAAGGACAAATATTTTTACACGTGGCTGAATTTAAGCAAAATGTCAAATCGCAGTAAATTTAATCGCGTGAGTCGAGCACAATTACGGAGGCATTATAAGGAGCAGCAAGTCGGTTCTCAGTTCGTTGGAAAGCCTAGAATCTTGGCTCCTAGCACAAACGGTTCCGGAGATATGGACGATTTTGTGAAGGTAGTTTTTTTGGATTTGAAATTTAAAAGTTCAAAATGACAGGTGACAGTTTTCAGCTTTAAAAAGGACAGAATGACACACACGATTCCTATGAGGTAGTTCTAAATAGGTTAAAATAGTTTTAATTAGATTATTTTAAACTAAGAGATTAGTCTGGCACGGTCCTGGAGTACTCAGACTATCTTTTGGACAGGAATGGCTTTGTCACCGATCGGGTCAGGATTGGCTGGACTTCTGCTAGCGGTTCTTCACAGCGGTCTGGTCTCTGGTTCTGCTCTCAGCACTGCAAAGTTCTGGTGTCTCTGGATCTCTGGTCTCTCTGGATCTCTGGTCTCTCTGGATCTCTGGTATCGGGAGGTTGATGGATTTGAAGTCTGGAGTCTCCCGGCAAAGCGTCCTGCAAGAAAGTGGAAAGTGAATGCCCTGCCTGTCTTTCAGTGGTCCTTTTTATGTCTTTAGAAAGTGGGTGTGTGCGTTGGTCATAACTCAACCTGCCCCTTTCACTTATCATTGGCCAATTCCTCCTCTCTCCCTTGATTGGGGGAAAGAAATGTGAGTCAGAGTGATGCTGTAGGTTTTATGGTCCGAGGATCCTTCCCCTGTCAAATTGCACACAAATCTATATTTGATCCAAACACACATTTATCTATGTACCATTTTTCTAATATTATAGGTCCAGTTAACATATTTTCTGTAGTATCAAACCATCCGATCCCTGTCTTTGAACGATGTCGTGTCCACTTTTGACAGAATTCTGCCCCTTTTCATCCAAATAACGACCTTTAAACCTTTCCAGATTTGACACAACTGTACACCCCCTTCTACACACATTCCAGTAAATTTTCATTTGTCTAGCTTAAACACAGTGTCTGCAATATCAATAAATAGCGGGGTTCTGCCTCAGAACATGGTACAGAGTCCTAACGCCTTTTAAAATGTGCACGGAAAAATCCCAAGAATAATGATATTATTTATATAATTTTGACCAGTCCGCACTATGAGTTATCTATCTTTTTAAAATTATGCCCTGGTCAAAAAGGGGTGTGGCTTCCCACATCACATGGTGGAATAACTGGTTTATCCACTTCCCCCAAGCTCAGCTGGCTCTCACAGGCACTGCCCCTCCCAGTTTCTCCCAAGAGGAAGCCATTTTACGACCCCCCAATATAACATTTGCCTGAGCCCAGGACAGGCCTTTGTTCAACTTCCAGCAGTCGGCAGGTACCCCTCCCTTAATTCAATCAGAGAGGTGTGATCTCCTTTTGGTGGGGGCAGCAGGATGCAGCCAGGCCTGGGAAGAGTTGTTGAGCCAGTTCAACTCCTGTCGGGGGTAGTTGTCAGGCAGAATTCAATTTCTTTAAGCCAAGCTTCAGCTAAATGTCCTGTTTGTTCCCAGTTTAAATCAAACTTACAATTTTTACACATGCAGCTAGAATGCTAATTCTAAGTTTAAAACCATGACATTTAACAGTTGCAAACTATGTGACACTCAAAAGTAGGTCACTCATTTAATTTAAACATTTCGATTTTAGTGGTTTTAGTCCAATTTCACTTAAGCTGCTGACATCCACAGCTCAGCCAATTTTGTTAGAAACATTGCTTTGGGCTCTTCATCTTCCCAGATTTTGTATGCACACAAGAATACATTCTGCCAAATGTCTGTTGGTGTTCATTGAGATTTTTGAATATCTTGTGATGTTTAAAATAGGCATTTTGAGCTTGCATTCAGGGAAACAAAGGTGATTTTAAAGCGCTTTTAAGCTAACAGGCCTGTTATTTTTCCTTTGACACCACCTTTCACCCCTGGCGCTTCCGGTCCATCATGCTGGCACTGGTGGGTGGCAGGTTAGACAACCATTTTGGTGTGCGCACAACCGTGTGGTTTTCCTGGTTCTGGGATAGAATGATGGGTGGCGACAGCTCATCCCCACATCTACCCCGTCTAATAATTCAACATGGGTCAAAACCCTTGACAAACCCCCCTGCCCGACTGCACTTGAATTTGAGTCGAGGGGGAGTCGGGTGCAAAGAATGTTTTGATCCACACTCAGGTATGTCCACATCATCTTCTCCCAATTCTGTAGATGGCACAGTTCTGCATCTTTTCCTCCATCCGGTTGGATCGATCGGTTCTCCTCGCCGGTCCTGATGGGTATATTGGGCGCTACCCCGGGCCCCTCGGATCTTTGCTCCCGGTCCCCGGGTCGCCTTCCGTGGTCAGTCTCCATGGTTTCATCTCTCCTAGGATGATAAAGCAAAGCGGCAATACACATTCCTAGACATTTTTCCACCACTATTAATGGTGTGGCGAACATATACATTTTATAAATCAGAAGATATGAACATATACATTTTTTTTTAAATTAGGAGACAAGAACATATATATTCAAGAATCACAGAATTTTATATGCTATATGTGGAATATTTTAGGGTTGGAACTGAATTACTCTGGAGCGGCCCCCTCTGGGATTCCAGTGGATTCCTCCAGTTATTGCAGAGTGTGCCTGGGATGGCAACACTTCAGCTGATTAATATGGACCCACTTATCTTCCCCTTCCGCCAAATTACCTTTGGGGATGCGGATTTTGTAGGCAACAGGGGAGATCTTGTCTATAATTTCAAAGGGTCCCTTCCATGTAGGCAAAAATTTTCGCTGTTTGGCCTGGTTCCTTTGGAAATTGTATAGATAGACCCGGTCTCCCACATCATATTACTTCCTGGTGGTTTTCAAATCATAGTGCGATTTCATACTCTCAGCTGATCTTTCTAGATTCCGCTGAGCATAGGCAAAAGCATGTTGGAGGTGTTTCCTTAAATTCTCCACATACTCATGAGTTGTGGAGGCATTTATCAGTGTCTGCTCTTGGGTCCTGTAGAGCAAATGCTGGGGAAGCACCATCTTGCGCCCGGTCATCAACTCAAATGGTGACATTTTAGTTGCAGATGAAGGGGTAGATCTGATGGCCATTAGGACCAGAGGTAATCGGATATCCCAACTTGGCCCAGAATCTGCCACAAACTTTTTTAAGATGCTCACAATGGTTTGGTTGTATCTCTCCACTGCTATAGAAGAAGCTGGCCGGTAAGCAATGTGTAGCTTCCTTTTAACCCCCAGTATCTCCCACATCTTTGTCATTACCTCGCTGGTGAAATGGCTACCTCTGTCTGACTCAATCCTTTGAGGTAGACCAAAACGGGAAAAGATGTGGTTAATCATCAGGGCAGCTGCTGTTTCTGCCTTGCAGTTTGGGGCCGGGAGACATTCCACCCACTTGGTAAACAAGCATGTAACGGTCAACATGTACTTGTTTCCTCTAGACGAGCGAATTACAGGGCCTACAAAGTCGATTTGCAAATCTGACCATGGCAGTGTCATCCCCCTCTTTTGGAGAGGCGCACGGTGTGTGAGGGGTGATGGCTGAAATTGTGCACACACAAGACACCCCTTCGAGTATTGTTTGAGGTCCTGCCCCATGTGTGGCCAGTATCAACCTCTCTTAAGATTTCCAGTGTTGTGTGAAACCCCCTATGACCGGCGGTGGCCGCATCATGGGCGTGACTTAACATCAGGCTTAGAAATGAGGTAGGGACCACCCACTCTTCACGGCCAGCTTGGGATTTCCTTACCAACAAACCGTCTTGGATTCAGAACCTTTTTTGACATTTCATCAACACTCTTAGGTCCTCTTTCCCAATGTAATCGGTATCCGTCAGGGGAAAGTTCTCAGGGTCCTCAATGTGTTGGTAAAACTTACCAATTATTGGATCCCCCTTCTGAGCTGTAATCAAATCAGCATCAGGGGTCTCCTTACTCCATTGTGCAGTTGAAAGATCATTGTGAGCATTTGTCTGGGACCTAGTGATAGCAGTGACCTGGATTTCCCCCAACAGGGACTCTATTTCTATTAGATCCCCTTGGATGGCCCCGGTTTTGGCCAGCTGATCAGCTAAGTCATTTCCAGTTTTGTCTGGTCCCTCTACTTTGGAATGACCCTTGATCTTTTTCCAATAGATGGTCATCCCAATCGATGTGACCAGATCATCAATATTTTGGATTAATTTCCCATGTTTCAGGGGTTTGTTATTAGCACATAACATGCCTCTGGTTTTCCAATTAACCAGGTGCTCCATAAACCCATTCCGTACATAATCCGAATCTGTGATTATGACCAGTTCGTGGCGTTGATGTTGGACAGCAGTGAGGATGGCTTGATGCACAGCCATCAATTCTGCCACCTGACTACTTCGGGGACCAATTTTGTATCCAGCGGAGGGTTCTGGGGACTCATTCACCCATGCATTCCCTACGCCGGCCACCAGTTCTTTCTCCCCGTTGTTGTCAACATGGTAAGAGCATCCATCCACATACAGTGGGCATTCCCTCACACCTGTCTTCTTCAAAGATTTTGTGTGGGGAATTAAGGTATGCCTCCATGTTGTCCTTGATTTTTAGACTTTCGTCCTCGAGACAGTTGTCTCTGGCACAATCATGCAAGTCAGCCAGACCTTGCGCGAGGGGACTCTTCTTGTTTTCGCCATATCTGACCTCCACAGGAAAGCCTTGCATTGACAGAATCCAGGAAGTAATTCGGGAATTACTCACATTTCCGGCCCGGATTCTGTCATTTTGGAGGTATTGCAGAGGCTGGTGTGGAGTCTCCACTATGATGTGTTCCCCGTGGATAAACGGGCGGTAATTCTTCAATGTCCACACCGTTGCCAGGAGTGCCTTCTCACAATCGTTGAATTTTTCCTCCACAGAGGATAAAGTTTTGCTCGCATAGGAGATTACTTTGTTGACCTTGTCATGCTTTTGGTATAATACTGCCGTCAAGCACGTATTAGAGAACCCTGTCTCCAGGAAGAACTCCTTGTTTCTGACAGGGTAAGCTAGGCAAGGCGCTTGTGAGAGGCTTCTCTTGAGTTGTTTTACTGCCTCGGATTGTTCTGGACCCCATTCCCACTTGACCCCCCCCTTCAAGAGATGAATCAGGGGTCTGGTGATCTCTGCGTAGCCCTCAATTAACTTTCTGCGTTAATTAGTCAGTCCAAGGAGGCTCCTTAGTTCCCGCAGAGTTGTGGGATCCTTCAGTTTCTGAAGTGCTTCCACTTTCTTTTCTTGGGGACAGAGACCCTGAGGAGTAATCTCATGCCCCAAGAAATTAACACAGGTTCTACACCACTGTGCTTTCTGAAAGGAAAGTTTTGCTCCGGCGGCCCTCAACTGTGTCAGAACATAACGTATCTCTGCTATGTGTTCTTCCACAGATGAACTTTTGATGGGGACATCATCTACATAAGCCAGGTTACCCCTCACACCCAGGTCTGGCATGGCCTTATGTAGGAAAATGTTGAATTCATTGCCGGCGTTGAGGTATCCAAAGGGAGTCCGGGTCCATGTGTACTGCTGGCCCCCAAAGGTAAAAGCCAGTTTGTATTGGTCCTCCCTACTGACAGGCACAGTCCAGTATCCATTGGTCAGGTCTATTGCTTTGAATACCTGTGACCCCTGGATCTGGGCCAGCCCTTGGTCAAAGTAGGGCAGAGGCCATCGGGAAGTATGGACCCGTTTGTTGAGCTCCCTAAGGTTGGCGCAGAACCTCCACTGGCCGTTTGGCTTCAATATTCCCAGCACCGGATTATTGAAGGTGCTGTGTACTGGACGGATTATTCCCCGGGACTCAAGGTTCTTAATTATTTCAGTAAGGGACTCCATGGATGCGAGAGGCAAGCGATATTGCTTCACAAACACTGGAGTCATGCCAGGGTCTGTGGAAATTATTGTTGTGTGGATGTCGGTGCGACCACAGTAATATGAGTCTACCGCAAAGAGATCTTGGAAATCCAAGAAAACTTGTTTCAACTTTTGCTTCTGTTCCAGAGTCACGCAGGCATCAGCCAGGTTGACTCTCTCTTCCACCATCTGCCTGAAGCCTGGAAAGATTTCTGGTTTGGCTATCTCAGCGGCCTCCTCCAGCTGGGTGGAGAAGTCCCTGGTCAGAGTGCTGATTTGGACCGGAGGCTTCAGGTGGGAAAGGCAGCCCTCATGGACCTGGAAAATCACCTCATCCCCTCTGAAGTCACAAGTCACATCTTCCTTACCATAAGGGCAAGAAGTGTACACCAGGAAGTTCCCCCCATGCCAGGTGAAAATCCTGTCTGGTGTTGTATTGTCCTCACTGTCACTGTCAAAACAGTCCTTGGGGATTGGTCCTAACAGTTAATTTCCTAAATCAATGGAGAAATGTCTGTCATCAACCGCCATTCCAATAATGGTGCCTGCGGCTAGAGTAATACTCTGTAAGTCGCTGTTATCCACCTCTATTGGAATGGTGTCATGTTCTATGTTGACTAATGGTGTTGGGTTTACCCCTAACCCTTGTTGTTGGAGAGAAGCATGTAGATGAATATAAGCATCAGGGTTTTTCAATTTTTGTCCTCTTTTAACTTTCACTTCCAGGGAGAATTGTCTGGTCCTTTCCGGGATGGTGACTTCCTCTTTAATCTGAATTTCAACTGCATAAGGTAGCAATTGAGCTGACCTAAAGGCTTTTTCTGGATCATCAAAGCCCATGGGATTATCCACTAATCGGGACCAAGCTTTGAAGTTTATTGGGTCCAAACTAATGGTGAAGCGATTGAGAATGTCACTGCCTAAGTAAAAGGCGGCAGTGACGTCTCGCACGACCCAACAATTATGGACTATGCTCTTGTTGCCAATGGAGATTTTGAGCATACACCTGCTTGGCAGGAGATGTTTGGAATTGGGTGTTTCCAGATCCATTTCCCATTTGTCTATCTGTTTAAATGTGGGAATGGCTGGATCTTTTGGGAGTTGGCGGAACATGGCTTCGCTGATGAAGCTCTTACCGTTGTTCACACACACTCGGGCGAGAACAGAGTCCTTCCCATCATTTAACTGAACAGGGATGAACAACTGCTCTCTAATTTGCTGAATATCAGCCAGGCTCTGAGCTGATTTCACATCTTTCTGGACTATAGAAGTGGGAGTGTCCGATTGTGGATTGGTAAAGAATTTCAGAGTGTTTCCTTCCAGTGTGGAATACCACCTTAAACTGTAAGGGAGGTTGATTTTCAGAAATAGAGAGGACCCCCCATCACTAGTCTGTTGTCCTACTGCTATTACTGTCACGTCTGGAATTTGGTTTTTCTGGAAGTGAAATTCTACTTGGTCTGATTTTTGTTCAACCATGTGGTAGGTGCCGTTTAAACTAACATGGTTGACACTCTGTTTTAATTTTATTGATCGGCTAGTCTGGGTCCAGAGGGCCTTGTTTACGCAATCTGTTAGGGGTGAAAACCTTCTCAGGAGGTCATTCCCTAGTAAACAAGGGGTGCCCTCTGGAGTTACTACTATGACCGGGTGTTTCACCTTGTGTCGCCCAATTTTAATGTCGAAGTCTGCAGTCCCCTCAACGGGAATTTCCTTCCCGTCAAAGTTCTGCAGTTGTCCAGGAAGAGAGGTGAGAGGAATACGGTAATTCTCCCCCCTTCCTGCATTTAAGGCCCTTTTGGACAGAAGGGTAGCTTGAGATCCAGTGTCCACCAGCGCCAAGATTGTACCCTGCCCCTGTACTTGTACCGGGGCATAGTATCTTCCCTCCTTCTCCTCAAGAGGGCACAGATAATGCACATTTTTGGACAACTGGTGGGCTAACTTTCTGGTTTTGGACATGGCGAGAGAAGAGATTTGGGCAGAATTCTATGGAGAGCCTGGGGAATCTGAAAGAAAAAGTTGGCAACTGGAAATGGTTTTGGGTTCTGGGCCACCCCCCCCTTTTTGGAGGCAGTCATCAGGATGGGTTTGACCCATGGGATTTTGGTATTGTTGGTTCTGGGATAGAATGATGGGCGGTGACAGCTCAATCCCCCCATCTACCCAGTCTGTTGATTCGGTTTTAGGTTCCCCTGGTTCCGGTTCTGGGCCGCCCCTGCCTTTTGGGAGGCAGTCACCAGGATGGGTTTGAACCAGGGGTTTTTGGTTTTGTTGGTTCTGGGATAGAATGATGGGGCACGGGCAATTCGACCACAAGACGTCCTGGGATGCGAAGAAAAGAAGGTAAACTGGTTGTGCCCACCAGTCGGGGGAAGAAGCCTCTCCAGCCGGGAGATCTTCTCTGTCGTCGGGAAGTGGTGAGTCGGTTCTGCAGGGCTCCACCGGTGGTGTCGTCGTGGTAGGTCGGCTCAGCTTCTACCTCGTTGGATTCTCAGGTCCTGTGGTGACTTCTGAAGTTCCAGTCCCCAAAGCCCTGCTTTTATGCAGCACACCCCATTCACTCAGCATAGCTGTCAATCAAACATGCTAAGTGGTGAGCCAGCCGGCTCACCACTTGGGCCAATCACACAAGAGTGCGACTTGAGTTACCAAGGTAACTCAGTCCAGGGTGCCTAAACCCCCTCCAACACCACCTGTGGTACCCAGACAGAGTGGCACCACTTTTGGAGGCTTCTGTGGAGAAGCCCACCAAAAAGTGGAACAAAGGGTTCCACTTGGGTTGGAGTCACAGAAGAGAACACAAACGCCATTTTAGAATTGAGTCCTGGCAAAAAATACCAACCGGCGAATTAATATTACATAAATAAACCGGCGGTATGTTCGAGGCTATGAGAATGAAATAATTAAAGTTGGTACCCTCGAACAATGGGAAAATCCCATAGGGATATATTCGCGGTCGAATAGAAAAAGTAGTATCCACTGCCACCAGCCAAAATTCGATCAGGGGGGACGGAGACGTGCCCCCTCGACTAACAGACCCCGGGGCAATCAAATTGCCCCGACCAGTACGTCCACAATATGATGGTTTGTACTGGTTTCTGTTCATAATTTGGGACTAGTTAAGCCAATGGTGACTTTACATGCCCTGAGAGACAGTAGTCAGTCCCAGGGTATGGAGTTTATGGTGGGGTGTCACTATGACACCCCTGTGTTACTGCACAGAGGGTGCTGTGTAACACACATAGTAAAAACACATGAGACCCTATGGAGTAAAGGACCCATAGCCCATAAAACACATTAACAGCCAAAGGAACACCATAAATCATGTCCAAGAGTGGGAGAAAAAGAGTCTCACTCTTGGCAGGAGAAAAAAACAAACTCCAGAAATCCAGCAAAGCTGCTGGGGGACTCACTAGGTTAGGAAATTTAGCCTAAACAGAGAATTCTCCCTAACAAATGGACCCGGGAATCCCAGCAAACCGAGCCTGAAGGCGAGCAGCAGCACAAGGGGCCAGGAACCATCTTGCTAGTGAGGCCGAGACTGCAACGGTTGTTGCTGAAGCGACAATGCATCAGGACCCCACTGCGAGGTATCCCGCCGAGCGGTGCAGGACAAGTGAGGGACGGAGAGTGGCAGCAGTGGAAGGCTGTGCCCCACTGTACCAGCTCAACCCGTCCCTGGAAGACAAAGATAGACCCAGTCTAAATGAGGTGGAGACCAGGGTAGAGGGTGCTGCAGGCCCACACAACTACAGAAGGAACCCGACGGAGGACCACTGGAAAGGCAGCATGTGGGATGCTCTCCTAGTCCCGCTGCAGAGCTCCACGACGATACAAGTGAAAATAGGAGGCTACCGGAGAGTGCACCGGGCCCGCGACAGTGAGCCCAGCAGGAAGAGGGACCCGACGTGCAGCATGGCCCGGGGGGCTGCAGCAAGGTATACGGTGCATGGTGGGAAGAGGCAGGTGCCTATCCCCCGGGAGTGACAGTGCCGTGGGGCACCGGCCCCCCTACTTAACAGGGGACTCAGCCATAACAAACCACTCGGGCAGCAGCGGTGAAGCCTGCAACCTACTGGGGCAGCCCAGTGCCACAGGGGGCAGATGAGCACAGCACGAAGCCGGGTCTCTACCATAATACAAAACCCAGCCAGTGGCGGTGAGACTTACAACACTCTAATGCAGCCCACCATCGAAGAGCGCATATGAACACAATTGGAAGCTGGGACTCTGCCTTAATAAACTACCCGGGCAGTGATGGTGAATATTGCAACCTGACAATGCAGCATGGTGCCACAAGGGACAGATAAACCCAATAAGAGCCTGCACTGTATGGCCCTGGCGCACTGCGGCACAGGAAGTGGGGCTGGGTCTAACGGCAGGGGCCATAGGGACAAAGCATAAACAGTCAGACTCCTGCCAGAGCTAAGAACAATACCTGCGGCTACACACTCCGCAGGACAGTGGAGGCTCTGGTCTGAGGTGCTCTCGGGCGGCAGGATTTTGCCCTACCAAGACAGGATGGGAAGCTAAGAAGTGGAGCCTCTGAATGGAAAAGTAGCCCTTCAGGGTGATGTCCATGAGATGAGTCAGGAGAGCAGGCCAGCAGATACAGTTGACCACTACCACGGGAACGGCCCGGGAACAGCCATCGGATAAGATTGTGAAGAAAGTCGGTGGGTGCCCGCCGGAGGCACATGGGTGGACAAGTGGTCCCTGGGCATCAGCGGCAGACTTGGATGCTCTAAAATACTGCAATTCAATGGGGCACACACTGGTAACATCTGAGAAGAAGGCTGTCCTGGGCCGGGCACAGTCAGAGGAGAAGCAAAGAGGTGTAGGTGGAAGTGGCAGACAGAGCCTCCCAGAGACAGAAACAGCAGAGGTGTGAAGGGGCCCCCATGTACTGGCAGCGTCTAGCGAGGACAGAAGGTGAGGAGGTTGTTGCCCATGCTGGCCAATCACAAAGGACATCAAGGACAAGGATAAAACCAGAAAGGGAGGACTCCAGAATAAAATGGGCCAATACACGGTGAGCGCCCCCGCTAAACATCATTCCCCAGCAGAAGTGATCAGGGGAGAGGATACCGAGGATCCTCAGCTCTCACTCAAGGACATCATGGGAGCCACTGGTGAGTCCAGAACCTCTGTGGAAGTGGCAGAGTAGCACATCTCCAACTGAGGCACCTGGAAAAACGAATGGCCACAGTCTCTCAGAAACTTACCCAGATGGAACAGACTGCAGAAGATAGCGAGGGAAGATCGAGACGCAACAACCTTTGAATTCTCGGGATACCTTTAATGGAAGAAGGTCCGAGTATGGAGCTTATTTTGGAAAAATGGCTGGTAGACCTGTTTTCCCCAAAGAAGCTATCAAAGTTCTACTCTAATGAAAGGACGCACCGGACCCAATGCGTTGCCTGGTCCAGGGGGCTCCCCCGTGAACTATCATAGCTAGGCTCCTAAACTACAGAGACTGTGATGCCCTGCTGCGGATAGTGAGGGAAACTAGACTGATAATGTACAAGGGCCACAGGATTGGGCTCCTCCGAGCCTATAGCAAAGAAGTACAGAGTGCTCAAAAATCCTTTGTCTCAGATAAAAGAAAGCTGGCATATTTGGAGGTCAAGTAAGCCCTTGTCTTCCGGGGCAGTTGAAGGTATACCATGAAGGGACCGTTCACCTGTTCAACTACCCCGCTGAAGCATGGAACTGGATGAAAATCCGGATCCTGTTGGTCCCCGGATCCAGACCATTGAAGGGAAGGCCCAGAGTGGATGGGACGGGGGGGCATCTCCACTTATGTTCGACTCGCAGCCTACGGAGTTACCTGATGAAGCAGCTGGTGAGATAGACTCAGAGGGCTCTGGCTGAACTAAAGGTTGGGATGATTCTGGCTCAACCCAGTTGCTATTAAAACGGGGTTGCAGTCCAATGATGGTGGCTGACAGGGGCAGGCTCGCACTGGCTGCCTGGATGCCCACCTTACCCATGGTTGGTTGCATTCTCTTGTGTCTGTTTGACACACGATTAAGGTGACAGGTGCTTCATTTTGGGGTGGAAGTAAAGGGGGCGGGGGTGTTTGGTTGTTTCAGGGGTTAAGTTCCAGGAGATAGGTTGTTCATGGGAAAGTCTCATGTAGCTACAGGGTGACACCGGGATTGGCAAAGGGCGCCAGGGGTGTGAAAGGGCTGGCTGGTAAGGCCCAAGTCATGATATGGTTTCTCTGGGATGATGGCTCATGATGGGAAAGACTTGCTAATGACCTGGAATGTAAATGAGCTATGCTCAAGTGTGAAACACAGGCGGGTGCTACATTTTCTTAATAGGCATTCCCCTGACATTGCATTTCTCACTAGACACTCCTAGTGGGAACAGAATGCAACTTTTTTCTTAGGACCAATTATAGAGTGGCATTTCATGCGGTTTTCTCACAGGGCTACCGGGGGACACTCATACTCCTGCATAAGAGGATCACATTCCAGGTCAATGAGGTGAAACCAGATTTTAGGGGGTGCTTTGTTTTGGTTAAGTGGGAGTGGTGGGGAGCCAGGTGGGGAATGATGGTGGTGTATGCTGCCCCCCCCCATGCCCTCACTCGCACCTGATCTTCTGTTGGAAATTCCAGGATCCCACCCTTCAAGGCCACGCTGATGTATGGGTGTTAGGGGGGACTTTAATTAAGTGATTGATCTAGGTCTAGACAGAGCACTTGTTGGCACTAGGAATCCTAAGCTTCACACTGAACTGTGCTCTTTCGCTAATGCCTTGGGCTAGGTGGATGCATGGAGGTGGCTGCACACAGCAGAAAAGGGGTACTAATATTTCTCTAGGGTCCATGCCTCCATGTCAAGGATTGACTATTTTTTTATCCCGTCCAAAATAACCCATAGACTGTTGTCTGCAAAATTCCTGGCCAGAGGGATATCAGATGATTCCCCACTAGTCATTGAGCTAAAAAGCGGGCAGTCCAAGCCTACTGGGCAATGGCACCTGAACACCTACTACCTGGGTGAACTGGAATTCGTGCAAGACCTGTCCACCAAAAAAGAGGAATATTTTAACATGAATACAGGGACTGTAGACAGCCCAGCTATCATGTGGGAGGGCTACAAAGCAGTGCTACACAAGAGGCGCTCTCATTGGGGGTAGCTAGGCACAAAAAATATACAAAGGCAGTGGAGAAGGCGGAAAGGACCGCGTGGCAGGCAGAGGAGTAGTTCCTTGCCTCTATGTCGCCAGAGGTGAGGGAGGCCTTGATTACGTCACAGGAGAGATTGCGCAATGTGGCCCTAGACAGAGCCAAATATACGGGTTAGTCGTAGCCAGATACACAAAGCAGGGGACAAGGTGGAAAAAATGTTAGCCTGACTGGAGAGTAGAGACAGTGGGGAAGTGGGCATGTTCTGGTTGTACAGGATGCCCAAGGGGGTTATTGACTGAAGACACAGATATTGCGGGTGCGTTCGCCAAATTTTATGAGACACTTTATAGTCCTTCGATGGGGGGTCCAGCGGCAGGGGGGTCTGAAATGCTGAATTTGGTTACTCTTCCGAGCCTCGCCGCACAGCAGGCCTTGGGCATGGTGGCAGACATTTCTGAGGAAGAGATCTCTACAGCACTAGCATGGCTGCAGACGAGTAAAACTCTGGGATCCAATGGCTTACTGGTGGAAGTGTGAAGGGACTGGGGAAGCTGGTGATCAGACCACGTTACTGCCTCTTCATCCGGTGTGGGCAGGATGGGTGTCTCCCACTGGATCTCAGAAGGGCAAGCATAGTGGTTCTCCTGAAGCCTGGTAAGCCTCCTGAGCAATGCGCCTCCTACAGGCCGATATCACTGATAAACAGAGAGGCCAAGATCCTCGCCCTGGGTCTGGCTAATCGCTTACTGTGAGTAATTGGTTCTCTGATCGGCCGGGACCAATGCGGGTTCATGCCCTCCAGATCCACACAGATGAACCTGCGTAGGGCGCAATTCACCATAAGTTTGGCCGCCGGGATACCAGTCTCCCTGGCTCTCCTTGCAATAGATTTTGAAAAGGCATTCTACTTGGTGAGGTGGGATATGTTTTGAGAGATTATGGGCCCTATGGAGTTTGGGGGTAACTTCTTGACCTGGGTTCCCCCTGCTCTACACTTCTCCTGAAGCATCGATTAGAGTGAACGTAATCTCTTCTCTGACCTTTTCACTTGGCCGTAGCACAAGACAGGGATGCCCCCTCTCCCCACTATTGTTCATGCTGCCCATAGAGCCACTTGCAATACAAATCAGAGTATGCCCAAAATGGGCGGGATGCAAATTGCCCTGGGGGGTGGGAGACAGGGTTTCACTCAATGCGGATGATCTCCTGATCTATATGAATACTAATGGCATACCAAGGTTTTAGTGGGCTTAAAGCCTGAGCCTATCAGATTTCTCCTGGTTTAATCTCTCCCCCGTGGTAGACAGGTTCGCAGTGGACATAAAGCACTGGCAAACTCTCCCACTGACCTTGTTTGGTAAGGCGGCTCTCTTTAAAATGCTGACGCTGGCCACGTTTTTTTATGTCCTGCAGAACACCCACTCCCAATTTCTAGACAAGTTTTTCACAGATATTGAGGGATCTCTATGTGGGTTACTGTGATGAGGGAAAGAACCGTGGGTGGCAATGAAGACACTGCAAAGGTCGGTATGGGAGGGGTACATAGGCTTGCCCAATGTTCAACGGTATTACTGTGCTGCCCAATTAGGGGCAGTAAATGACTGGCTGCATGGGGACCCAGCACTACCTCACAGTGGGATTGAGCGGGGCTGGATGAAGGGATGACCATCTAAACAGGTAGTCTATGGTGGGGCAAGGAAAAGAGGGCAGTCTCCCGGGGATGAGGGAATGGAGGGGGGCAAGTTTTATCACATACTGTAGGACTGTGCACAGATTCAAGTCTTCCGGGGGAGATGTATACGTAAACTGTCCAACATAATGGGCGCTCAAGTATCTGTTGACCCGAAAGTAGCTCTGCTGGGGATATAGGAAGAAGTCGGGTTGATGAAAAACGAAAAACGAAAAATCATTTTTGGCGGTAACAATGGGGCTTGCTAAAAGGATTATGGCAGTGTTGTGGGGCTCTGCGGAGTGCCCAGGACTGAGCCAGTGGAATGCAGAAGTGGACCAATATCTGTCCTTTGAGAGGAGAGTGTCTAAGGCGAGAGGTTGCCCCAAAAAGTCTTGAGGATATGGGGCAGATGGCTGGGGGAGGGCAATATTACCCGTTGACATCCCCTGGTTTACTATGTTATTAGCATTTATGTTACCCTGTAGAGGCTTTTTCATCAAGCTCAGACGTACCTATGTTTGGTTTCATTCCTGTCTGTTATTGCAAAACGAATAATAAGTTATGATAAAAAAGATAAGATTTCAAGTCTACTATTTTCCCTACGAGCGTGCGGATGTGATGATAAATATTCTTCACTCTTCCAGGCTCCTCTCAAAACACATCAGTAAACTGCTGTATAAGATCATATAAAGCTTGTTTCTGATTTGTATTGAGGTCAGGTGAAATTAAGGCTTTGTTTTCTGTGTCGTCTGGTAAAAGACAGGATAATATTATACCCTGGTACTCTCTAATAAATTTAAAAATCTAATATCTCTGACTAAAACATGAAGTCTATTTGAAATGCATTCTGGGTGCAGCATGCTATTTGCTAGTCTGCAGTGTTTCAAGGACTGTTTTGCCTGATAACGTTGCAGGAGCCGAAAGTTGTCTATCGTGCTCCCTTGAGAAAGATAAGTGTTTACTGCTTGGAGTTTTTCATGTGACATTTCACCCAAATGCCCGTGGAGGCTTGCAACAGGTGAACTTTCTGGAAAATTACTATCCTGCATTTGTCGGAGGTTTAAATTAGAGAGCATCAGATTAGGAGATTCAGAAGAAGATTCGGGGAAAGGATAGACATATCACTTTATATTGCCCCTAACACAAATCTCTCTGTTTCACCTGGTTTGGAGTTTCCCAGTGCAGATTTTGGCAGAGATGAGGAGAAGTGTCATGGCTGGTGCTTTAACACTGATGTATAATTAACCTTTTTATGTAGTATTAGAGAGAGAGAGAGAGAGAGAGAGAGAGAGAGAGAGAGAGAGATTGAGAGAGAGAGAGAGATTGAGAGAGAGAGAGAGAGAGAGAGTGAGAGAGAGAGAGAGAGAGAGAGAGAGAGAGAGAGAGAGAGAGAGAGAGAGAGAGGATTTATGGGGTTTTCCCTTCGAAGTGAGAGCTTAGCTGTATTGATAAGTGTGTTGTGTTCAATTGTTTTGATGGACTTTATTTGGACTGTGGTGCATTATTCATTGTAGATAGATTGTTGTAAATTGCTGTAATTATGCATTCCTGGTTTAAGAAGCGAGATAAGGGTTCTTTCGCTTGCCGGAATTCATGTGATATTATTCCTAGTTGGACTAAGGGTCTGTACAATGTATTGGCTAAATAATAGGATTGTGCTGTTGGTTTAAATGAGCCGTGGAATTAATCTTTGAACAGAGCAGAGCCTGCTGACATTGTTTCTTGTTTACATCAGGTTCCAGTGCAAAAGGGGAATGCATTTTCCAGGTTAGGGAGGCGAGACTGGGTCCTCATGCAGGCTTACAGGAGAATGCATCAGTGAAATATAGAATTAGAAGCAGATGTATTATGTTTGGAGAAAGAGGTAGCAGCAGAGAAAAACATTTCTTTGATGCAGCAATTGCAGTTGAAAATCTGGCATGACAAGTGTATGGGAGGATTGGTCCAAGAGACCCCCCTCCCCTGCAGCTTCTCCCCCCTGGGAGAGGCTTGGAGGATGATCCAGGATTTTAACGCCCCCTAAATGACGTCATACAGAAAGAGTTCCCTTTAGTCCCGAACCCTGCTTCAATATTATGCAGCATCCCAAAAACGGCATCACATTTCACAGTGGTTGATTTGAAAATGCATTCTTCTCCATCCCCTTGGCAGAGGAAAGCAGATACCTGATAGCATTCACATTAGGGGGAAAGAGGTACGAGCATTGCAGGTTACCTCAGGGGTACTGTGAAAGTCCAAGCATATTCAACTGCATATTACACGAACACATGGGTAATTTATCAGTTGAAAGCACGATCATTCAGTACGTAGACGATTTGCTCGTCTGCGCACAGAGTGAAGAGACGTGCTGAAAAGACTCAGTAACACTTTTGACGCTGCTGGCGAATAAAGGGTACAAGGTGGACAACGGAAAGCTACAATACTGTCAGTCAGAGGTGCTGTACCTGGGACAGCTGATATCAAAAGACGGGAAAAGAATAATCCCTGAGAGAGTGGAAGCAATAAGGTCAGTGAGAGAACCAACAACAGTGAAGGAGATGCAGACATTCTTGGGAATGTGTAACTTGTAGAGCATGGATATTAGATTATGCAGCCTACACCAGGCCATTACTGCAAGCACTCAAGGAGGCCCAGCAAGAGAACAGGAAAATAGAGTGGTCAGAAGAAATGAGTGACTCGTTTGGGTCGCTAAAAGAGCTGATTTCGAGTGCTCCAGTACTCGCCAATCCTGATGATGAGCATGAATTTTACCTGTTCTCACATTGTAAGGGAACTCTTATGACAGCTGTACTGACACAAAAGACTTCCCTAGGACACAAACCATTGGCTTACTATAGTGGCACATTGGATGCGATGATGCAAGGCCACTTTGCGTGCGAGCAATCTCTCGCCGCCGCCGCGTTCGCCATTGAGAAAAGTGCCACAATAGTAGTGGGGTGCCCTGTCACGTTGTTTGTGGAACACTCATTATTTGCAATACTTGAAAGATCAAAAAGTACACTGACCACACAGCGAGCAACTGCCCATGAGATAATATTGTCCAGCGCCAATATTCATGTGGTAAGGTGCAGGACAGTAAACCCGGCAACATTCATCACAGAACCATGCACACTAGAGGACATGCAAGAACACAATTGTGCAACTTACACAGGAGAAACGGGGGAGGGCACGGTGGTGTGCGAAAATGCCCTGAGCGAGGGAGAGGTGTACTTTGTGGATGGGTCAGCGTCGATTGACATGGACACAGGAGAGAAACATGTGGGACTGGCGGTAGTGAGGCTAGAAGAAGGTGAGTATGAAGTACTAGTACAGTACCGCCTTCCGTCCCATTTCTCAGCCTAAGCAGAAGAACTTATCGCCCTAATAGAAGCATTACATGCAGCTAAAGGATGTGCAGTAACAATATATACAGATTCAGCCTACATGATGACGACAGTACACGGAGGTCTAGCCCGGTGGGGGCGGAGAGGGTTTCGAAGGGCAGATGGGACCCCAGTGCAGCATGCTGAACTACTGAAAGAATTGATTGAGGCCCTAAAAGATCCAACAGTGGTAGCAATAGTGAAGTGCCAAGCACATACGTCCAACACAGACGTTGTATCTTTGGGGAATGCGGCAGCAGACGCTGCTGCCAAGGAAGCTTCATATTTTGAAAGACATGGAACAGGTGAATACCTATTGCAGCACAAGACGAACTAACAGCTCCCAGAAGGATACAATGCAATGCCCATATCACAAATACTAGAGCTGCAGGAAGGGGCCAGTTGTGACGAAAAGATGGTGTGGGAAAAAAGAGGGTGCAGCCAATCAGCAACAGACTTATTATGGCACCAAAATAACTCAGGAAAAGTAGTAATGCCCTTCAAACTGTTAGAGATAGCATTTCAGCAATAACACTTTCCCGCGCATAACACTAAACAACACATTGCAGCAGAGATACAAGAAGACTGGTTCGTGCCATGTCTCCAGGAGCACATATCTAGATTGACAATGGAGTGCACAATGTGCCAAATATCTAAGTCTGGAATGACGCTACGAACACTCAGGGGGACAATTCCAAAACCCATAGGGCCCTTCAGAGAACTGCACATTGATTACGCAGACATGGGGGAGAGGTGTAATGGGGCACGCTACATGATAGTGGTTGTATGTCCATTTTCGAGGTGGGTGGAAGCAGGCCCATGTGCGCGACCTGATGCTAAAAGCGCTGCAAAGTTCCTAGTAAGGGAAGTGTTTCCGCGTTGGGGAATTTGCGATGTAATTCGCTCAGACAACGGCACTCATTTTGTGAACAAGCTCTTCAAAGAAGTGACCACGTTATTGGAAATAAAACATAAATTGTGCTCGATTTATCATCCTCAAAGTAATGGCGTTGTCGAAAAGATGAACGGACTGTTAAAAGGGAGACTGTCTAAATGATGTTTTTCGTTGAAGAAAAACTGGATCTACTGCTTACCCCTTGCGCTGTTTGAGCTGAGGAATCAGCCGAGCAAGGACCACCATCTGTCCCTGCACGAAATTGTGACAGGGAGACGGATGCACACAGCACATTCCCCACTACGCCAACACTCAGATGCACACAGAAGCGCCACCATATTGGGAGATGAATTCACAGAATACCTGAAGAAGCTAACTAGGGCAGCTCTCACCACCATTCACAAGGGAAGAAGGGAAGACAACGGTGTGCCTTGCAGAACATGAAGCACAGGTACAATTAATGCCAGGAGAGTTCATTTATGTCCGGAGCTTTGTGCGCCGGTGGAATGCCCCAAGGTTCCATGGGCCGTACGAAGTGGTATTTTGTACCCCTACAGCTGTAAAAGTAAAGGGGCTCAAGTACTGGATACATTTGACAGATGTGCGAAAGGCATGTAATAGTGTACAGGAAGAGGTGGATGGGGAGGCACAGACAACAACAAACAAAAGCAATGAAAATGATGAGTGAGCGTGAACAAGTGAATGGAGGAGTGTAACTGATGGACAAAATTGTTAACGAAAGAAATTATATTACAGGTTATAGATCGAGATAAATGAAAAAAAAAAGTGTTCAAGTGAAAATAACAATGTGAAAAATATGTATATTGTCTGCTCCCTTCTCTGTGCATTCCCCCCCTCCATCCCCCACCCAACCCATCTCCCTTTCATGACCTCCTGGTACATACAGTGCCAAAAACAATGTTTACATGCACGCTCTTAATGCACTTTTATATCTCAAACAGGAACTACCATGGCAACTACAGAGCAGCCTGCAATGGATATATTTGTTAGATATAGAGAAGTTTTAGCTGAAAGATGTAGATATTCGTATGAGTGTGGATTGTCTGTGTGCATTACATTATTTTTTACAATACTGTTTGGCTTGGTTACATATTGGTTTATAGCGTTCATCTCTATCGAGATGAACGAAGGGGGAGGGATCAACGGGATTAATGCGACAAATGAAACAACTGCAAATACTAAAGAAGGTGATTTTTTGGTGTGGGACGGATCTAAACTTGTATGGGGATATTACATGACATCGCCCAATGTTGCTATCTCGCCAAATGAAAGGCTGCAGGAAAAAATGCGAAACAGCACAACTTCCCCGCCAGAAGCATCGAATTACAATCCCCACAGTTTAAATGATCGCAACCCCTCTGTTATATCATGGTTATACAACACCCCCACCAGCGTGTCCACTCACGCAACAGAAAACACACTGCTAGATAGTATAAAGAAAGAGAATGAAAAGATGGCTGTGAGATACAAAGCATTATACAATGAATGGGGAAAGGGGGGCAAGGGGAGAAAGGGGGGCCTACACTGTTCCTCGCCCATGAAGCTGGGAGATATCTTAGAAATAACAGGAGGAAAAGGGAGGCGGGAATGAGAAAATACGACGAGTATTACGGATTGGGACTGGACAAAATGGAAGACCCACGACACCACCACCAGACAAATAAATGGTATGCGGACATGAGTGCAACGGCTAAGCAAACAACAATTGGGAGCTGTTATGTCTGCTCCCTCATTCCCCATGCTTCAGGTACACCCAAAGTATTGCTGCCCAAAGAGTTGCCTATTGTAGATGCCCAGTGTCTCCTTCATCTCACGTTGTGCAGAATTAAGAACACCTTCCAGGCACATGAGGTAACTTTTAAAATGCTGCAGAATGAGAAGACATGTTATCCGAAGGCGGTAGGAGTGATATGTTTGGAAGAACCATTTTTTATAATACAAGGGACACTATTTTCAGAAAATAAGTGGAAAGATGAAGAGATAATGTGCAAAGCTGAAGCGCTGCGAGGTGTGGCACCAGAGAAACTGCAATGGATAGAAAAAACATGCACACCAGTATGGAAGGAGCACATCTCAAAATTGACTTGGGTGACGGCCATTGAAAAGCCCTTCAAGCTACAGAAAGAAATAAACTATGAACTGTGTTTCAAGGGAGACGGGAAAGTCATCATGGGGGTAAACAAAAATTGCAACAAGACCCTCACCATCCCAGATATGAGAAAGGGCACAGCGGCCATCATGGACACTTATTGGGTATGTGGCAACCAGGCATACCTGCACCTCCCACAATCCTGGAGTGGCAGCTGCTCATTGGCTACCCTACATTCTGCACTAATGGTGATACCGGAAAGCCACATTGATGGGAGCAAGAAAATGCGAGAGACCCCTCAGCAGTATGAGGCCCAGCCAACTGCAGAGTCACAAGTATATGTCCTGTCTTCCGGTAACAAGGAGGAGATGCTGTCACGAAACAAACGATCATCGAACTACTTATCAAAAGCATCACCAGAGCTGCTGGTACAGATCCCGGATAGATATTGATTATTCGGCTCTGCAGAAACGTTCTTCGCCTCACTCATCCCTAGCATCCAGGCACGAGCAAATGCAAAATGTCTCCAAATTACACGCTGGGAGCTGATCCAGCTGGCGAATGACACTGAAGAAGGATTTAACGTAATAAAGGTGGAACTGCGAGCACTGCGGCTAATGACCATGCAAAATAGGTATGTCTTGGACCTGTTGACAGCAATGGACGGAGGTGTTTGCCGAAAAATTGGAAGTGCCTGCTGCACTTTCGTACCTTCCGAAGACGCAGATAATGGTTCCTTGTCCCATGTGATCGAAGCAGTACATAACCTATGAGAAAGAATGAAAATGGAAGGTGGAGCAGAAGCAAGCACATGGTCCGACAACATCTTCTCCTGGGTCCTATCATGGCTGGGAATGACTGTTACATTTTTGATGCCGACAGTAGTGTTCCTCCTTTTTATCTTTTGTATGTGCCAGGTGGGCCTTCGATGTTGTGCAAACGCAGTACCAAACGGTGCAATGATGATGGTGACAATGGGCAACGCTCGCGGTACGGTACAACATATGCAGGAAGTAGAGGTACAAACAGGAACAGAAAATAGACCAAGATACCAGATGGTGCCTAGGTACCACAGCGGAGGTGTAGTAGACAGGCTGTGGCACACTACAATTAAAGAGCCCCCTATACTTGAATGGTATGAGGAGGTGTGGGTGGATTTGAACGAGGATGAAGGGTGTATATATCTGACCTGCACCCCGGAGGAGTATGCTAGAAGGGGAGAAAGCCTGCGAGGAGTGTGTAGGGCATGGATGCCCATAAAAGGTACCCCTGCATGGCATAAAAGGTACCCCTGCATGGGATGAGGCTGTAGCTGAAGAAGAAGAACGCAAGAGGTTGAGGGAGTTACAGTATTCGTTACTTAAGTAATGAAAGGGGGGAAATGTATGGGAGGATTGGTCCCCTGCAGCTTCTCCCCCCTGTGAAGTCCATGGATCGTCAGGGGTTTCCCCTGCCACCAGGGCCCAGGTGGCGGATGGACCACTGGCTGAAGACATTGACCAAACATGCTGTATTTAACTAGGCCCTGGAAACCATTTTGTGAAATCAAAATGGTTTGAGCCCTGTGCACCACAGTGCGGCCCCCACCCCTGGAGAGTCTCACTTGTCCCTGCGGCCGCGGCTCCCTGACAGATCCGCTGAGAGCTCGTTCCCACGAACAGACGGACATGAGCTAGTGCTAGATGCAAACACTGTAACATTTCACCTTCCACAGTGTATCACTGTTCCCAGTATGACCCGGCCAGCAGGGCCGGGGTGGAAAAGAACTGTAAAATGGTCCCATGACAAAAGCAGAGCCCCCAAATACTAATGGGAAAACTACCTGTGATGAAATTCTTCTCTCCATGACCTTTCTGACTAGAAACATGTAACCTCCATGAAGATGGCAGAATGTGTGTTTATATGGCATTCGGGCTTGAAGTACCCACATCCCCGTAGCTATGCGCAAATGGTAAAAGTGTCCCAGGGTTTTCATGTTATATGTTTCACCGAGAAGACTGCACCCCAAGGTCCCATGCCATAACTGAACTAATGCTGCTAGAGCGCAAAGGAAGACAAATACAACCCTATTGGGAGCTCATATAAATGGTGCACGAAAATGCACAGTATGTATGTCCAAGCTCACCATGTGTCACTGCCATCAGTCTTATTAGCCGGTTGTTCCTGCTTGCTCCACCAAACTTACTACTACCTCGCTTACCGCGCATGTATAGAAATGTAACAAAATGTTGTGGTTGTTAAATACTTAACATATAGGTAACGCATTTGAAATGGCCATGTAAAAGGCACTAACAATGTTGAAAACATAAGCTTTGAAAAGACTCAATGAGTATTGTATATTATATAAATGTTTGTGCCTCTTCCACTTAAATCTGCAACACACAAGGAAAATACCTTTGTGGGCATATCCAAGGCCATTCCCCTTTCCTCCCCGTTTAAGCCTGCCAGACGGAAAGCAGAGGCCTGTGCTGCTCTGCTCCACCTCCCCCAATTCGGCTGGAGCCACTTCAAACATTCACATTCCCCCGCAGGAC
Organism: Ambystoma mexicanum; assembly: GCF_040938575.1. Lineage (NCBI taxonomy): Eukaryota > Metazoa > Chordata > Amphibia > Caudata > Ambystomatidae > Ambystoma > Ambystoma mexicanum. The sequence goes on from NC_090937.1 coordinate 776,670,226, forward strand.
CCAGGGCCACGGCCAGCCACCTGAATTATTTACAACCCAGCAGTAAACCCCGGCCATAAACGCAGGCCCGAAGGCGCCCTTTCTTAGGCTCCACGATCCACCGGCTCACCCTAGGTTAATGGCCCCTGTAAAATTAGGTTACCCAATATTATAGCAACACTACAGGAACACATTCATAATGACTTCTAATGGGACATGATATCTCGGACAGCTCGTCCCTTGCCCTGAGACCCAACCTCGCGACCTATGATACCCGGTCAACAGGACGATGGTAACCATGTATTGATGTATCACCAAAAGATCCCACTCTAGGTGCATTCCTCCTGTGTTGCATTAACCTGTAGAATAACCTATTGGAAGATTTACCGGGGAAGATAATATTGCAATGTTGAATGAATGCGGTGTGCGTGGCATTAGGGCAGAAAGCCAGGAAAGATGTTCATCACTGACACTGGTCACGGCTAGCACAACAACACCGTCCGGATGCACCCAGCTGACCTGCCCGGCCCGGTCCACGAGGGTAACCAGTGACGTCCACCAACCACGGCAAAGCACATCACAGCGGCACCTATAGTTAGTCGTCGCCACCCAATCCCCACGAACTTGTGCCCCCTATAGTATGTAGGTTCTTATGACATTTTTTGTAAATATATACGCCTGTCTTTGCTATTGTCAGACAGAGCACTCTCTGAGTTTGCAGAGTCCTTTGCATGCCCTATTTCGAATGATAAACTCCCATTTAAGCTCACCCGCACTTTGTCTTAGCCTCATTCCCATCTTGGGAGAGTCTATTATTGTCTCTCATTGTGGGGAGGATCGTGCTATCTGGGGGACGCTTGCCTTCACAAGGCCTCAATGTATCAGGAGGCAGATGAGACGGCTGCTGTCAGGGTTGGCAAATAGAGGTATAGGAAGCATAGGGGCCATGTTGACAAACATAAAGTGGTAGCAGTGATTGCAATTGCTCGTGCAAATTGAGATCCAGATCAATGGGATGGCAATATATGGTGTTCCAATGATTCAGATTCTAGCCCTGCAGTGAAGGCAAAATCTACGCTGAAACAGGATGGGAAGAATGTTACTGCTAACCCAGTGACAAGATGTACAGTGGGTCCACACCCACACAATCCAGGTTGTGGTGTTGTGGATTTTACCATACTGGAAGACTAGACACAGCAGGAAGTGGGTGAGATTATTATTCAACTAAGACAAAAGTTAAGGGAGCCTTTACTCTCCTGGATGGTGCACATGTAGGATGGGGGTGCTGGGGGTTTATTAGTGGATTGCACAGATTCCCCACGCTTTTGGCCTCTGTCCACTGACACCAATATACAGGAGGTATTGCGAGCTGAACCGCCACCCGATGCGAATGCACAGGCTTCGCAGGTGTCTTTGTTGCACCTGGCAGCTGTGGGGTGTAACCGCAAATTTACTATTACCACAGATTGGCCCACTGAAGAGAAAAATTGGTATACTGTAAAGGAGGCAGTTCAAAAAATCAGAGAACATACTATGAAGGAAGCTGTTCATGCAGATGAAACGGTACATATGGGAGTGGTGCCACTGTCAATGTATACTAGAAATATGATTATTAGAACTGCCCCCACCTGCATATAAGAGTGTCATTATGACTTTGCTGGTGGGCATGACTGGCAAGCCAACTGATGAAGTAATGGATGCTATATGGCAATTGTCAGATCTCGGTGAATGGGACAAAGGTGAGGACAGATTGAGAGAGAGAGAGAGAGAGAGAGAGAGAGAGAGAGAGAGAGAGAGATAGAGAGAGAGAGAGAAAGAGGGGGGAGCAGTGAGAGGAGATTCCAGGGTGTCCAGAAAGGAGTTATACAAAAAGAGAGGGCTTGCTGGGACAGAGTGCTATAAACAAATCAAGAGACGGTGTTGTCCAAGCAGAAAAGAGACACTTCACCATGAGCACCTCCTATAGACGAACAGGGAGAAGGGTCCCAGTACCAGCCAACATGTGCTAAGTTAAGAAAAACAGTGAGTGCAATGCTAGAGGCTAGGTCTGGAAAACTTGTTCTAAATTAGAATAGGATTATGGACAAGTCTCAGCAGTGTCAGCTCGCATTAAAGTTGACATGCAACCACATGTTAATGTTAAGATATTTTGGAAACCTGGGAACACACGAGAGGTACGAGGTTTGATTGACAACGGGACAGAGGCATCGTTGATTCATGGAAATCTTTCAAGATTTAAAGGTCAACACTTTACTATTAGTGGGCTGGTTGGAAAAGAGACACTGGCAGTACAGACAGGAGTGGAAATGAAGATAGGCATTTTGAAAAAACTTAAATATCAAGTATTGATTGTCCCGATACCCAAGTTTATTATTGGATTTGACATTCTGGAAGGATTAACTCTAGGACTAGGATGCAAAACGTATCAGTTTGGAGTGAATGCATTGACTTGTATAACAGTTATTGTAGGTAAACTGAAGATCCCTCTGGTGCACATACCTTTGGCCATAAAGCGTGTGTCAATGAAGCAATATCGCATTCCCGGGGGTCATAAGGAAATTTCAGACACCGTAAAAGAATATGTTGAGGCAGGAGTATTACGCCCAGTCTCTACTGCTTGGAACATTCCAGTCTGGCCTGTGAAAAAAAGGGATGGAAGCTGGAGAATGGCTGTGGACTATAGAGAGTTAAACAAATACACTCTCCCTTTAGTTCCTGCAGTACCAGACACTTGATTGAGAACATACAGAAGTTTGAGGGAACCTGGTATGCTGTACTGGATTTGGCAAATGCCTTTTTCTCTGTACCAATTGACGAAGAGTGCCAGGAGCAGTTCTATTTTGTTTGAGGTGGGCGTCAGTACACCTTCACAAGATTGCCTATTGGGTATTTGCATAGTCCAACCCTCTGTCACCGGCTGGTGGCAGAACATTTAGACAAGATACCATGTAAGCCTGATATACAAATCTCACATTACATTGATTATATTCTGATTGAGAGCAAGGATGATCACAGTGTGCAAAATTGATTATAAGCAATCATTGATGGGTTGAAGAAGGAAGGCTGGGAGATTAACCCTAACAAGGTTCAAGGGCAAGCTGAGACTATGATATTTTTGGGAATTCAATGGCACAATAGGCACCGAGAGATAGTGCAAAAAGCCAGACAAAATATACTTGAATTTACTGCCCCAGTGAACAAGAAACAAGCTCAGCAGTTCATAGGGCTGTTTGGATTTGGAGACAGCATATATCACATTTAGGGCAGATCTTGGCCCCACTTTACAAAGTGACACAAAAAAAATATGAATTCAAGTGGGGTGAGGAGCAGCAGAGAGCTTTTGATTTGGAAAAGGACACAGTGCAGTGTGACCTCGATTTGTGGCCTTTGAAGTCAGAAGAAGTAGAGCTAAATGTATGTGTACAAAAAAACTCTGGTAACTGGAGTCTGTGGCAGAAGCAAGACAATAAGCAAATTCCTTTGAGATTTTGGAGTCACAAAATCACCTGAAACGGGTGATAAGTACACTCCATTTAAAAAGTCATTTCTAGCATGCTAATGGCTCTTATTGATACAGAACAATTGACAGTGGGTCATGATGCACTGATTAGACCCAAAATCCCAATTATGCACTGGGTGTTGAGCTCTCCTAAAACAAACAGGATAGGTCACGCCCAAGAAGCAAGTATAATCACATGGCAAAACGTACATTGAAGACAGAGCCAAATCAGGAAAGGGTGGGGTTCTGAAATTACATGAGCAGGTGGCTAATATACCACCCGTAGATTAAATACCACAGGAAATGACCGAAGTACAGGAGTCTCCAACAAAATGGGAAGTACCTTATGCAGATCTGACAGTTGAGCAGACAGAGCATGCCTGGTTTACCAATGGCTCTGCTCACTACGTAGGAACTGAACGCTACTGCAAAGCAGTATTATATAATCCCAAGACAAAAAAAATCTTAACAACGTCTGGGAAAGGGAAGACCAGTCAGCTTGCAGAACTCTATGCAGTATATCAAGCTTTGAAACAAGAGCTACCTGATCAATGTCATTTGTACACAGATTCATGGTCAGCGGCCAATGAGCTAACTGTGTGGCTGCCAACATAGCAAAAGAATTGGTGTAAAATTCATTCAAAAGAATTGCGGGGAAAGAAACTCTGGCTAGATATCTGACTCATTAGTATGTTGGTTTAATTCTGTTGCAGATGAGCACATCAAGATTTCATCTGTGTTAGCTGGGTGCAGCCAATCGGCAACAGACTTATGGCGCCAAAATAACTCAGGAAAAGTAGTAATGCCCTTCAAACTGTTAGAGATAGCATTTAAGCAATTACACTTTCCCGCGCATAACACATTGCAGCAGAGATACAAGAAGACTCGTTCGTGCCATGTCTCCAGGAGCACATATCTAGATTGACAATGGAGTGCACAATGTGCCAAATATATAACTCTGGAAGATGCTACGAACACTCAGGGGGACAATTCCATAGGGCCATAGGGCCCTTCAGAGAACTGCACATTGATTACGCAGACATGGGGGAGAGGTGTAATGGGGCACGCTACATGATAGTGGTTGTATGTCCATTTTCGAGATGGGTGGAAGCAGGCCCATGTGCGCGACCTGATGCTAAAAGCGCTGCAAAGTTCCTAGTAAGGGAAGTGTTCCCGCGTTGGGGAATTTGCGACGTAATTCGCTCAGACAACGGCACTCATTTTGTGAACAAGCTCTTCGAAGAAGTGACCACGTTATTGGAAATAAAACATAAATTGTGCTCGATTTATCATCCTCAAAGTAATGGCGTTGTCGAAAAGATGAACGGACTGTTAAAAGGGAGACTGTCTAAATTATGTTTTTCGTTGAAGAAAAACTGGATCTACTGCTTACCCCTTGCACTGTTTGAGCTGAGGAATCAGCCGAGCAAGGACCACCATATGTCCCCGCACGAAATTGTGACAGGGAGACCGATGCACACAGCACATTCCCCACTACGCCAACACTCCGATGCACACAGAAGCGCCACCATATTGGGAGATGAATTCACAGAATACCTGAAGAAGCTAACTAGGGCAGCACGTGCAATCTCAAGGCAGCTCTCACCACCATTCACAAGGGAAGAAGGGAACACAACGGTGTGCCTTGCAGAACATGAAGCACAGGTACAATTAATGCCAGGAGAGTTCATTTATGTCCGGAGCTTTGTGCGCCGGTGGAATGCCCCAAGGTTCCATGGGCCGTACGAAGTGGTATTTTGTACCCCTACAGCTGTAAAAGTAAAGGGGCTCAAGTACTGGATACATTTGACCGATGTGCGAAAGGCATATAATAGTGTACAGGAAGAGGTGGATGGGGAGGCACAGACAACAGCAAACAAAAGCAATGAAAATGATGAGTGAGCGTGAACGAGTGAAGGGAGGAGTGTAACTGATGGACAAAATTGTTAACGAAAGAAATTATATTACAGGTTATAGATCGAGATAAATGAAAAAAAAAGTGTTCAAGTGAAAATAACAATGTGAAAAATATGTATATTGTCTGCTCCCTTCTCTGTGCATTCCCCCCCTCCCTGCCCCACCCAACTCATCTCCCTTTCATGACCTCCTGGTACATACAGTGCCAAAAAGAATGTTTACATGCACGCACTTAATGCACTTTTATATCTCAAACAGGAACTACCATGGCAACTAACGGGCAGCCTGCAACGGATATATTTGTTAGATATAGAGAAGTTTTAGCTGAAAGATGTAGATATTCGTATGAGTGTGGATTGTCTGTATGCATTACATTATTTTTTACAATACTGTTTGGCTTGGTTACATATTGGTTTATAGCGTCCATCTCTGTCGAGATGAACGAGGGGGGAGGGAACAACGGGATTAATGCGACAAATGAAACAACTGCAAATAATAAAGAAGGTGTTTTTTTGGTGTGGGACGGATCTAAACTTGTATGGGGATATTACATGACATCGCCCAATGTTGCTATCTTGCCAAATGTAAGGCTGCAGGAAAAAATGTGAAACAGCACAACTTCCCCGCCAAAAGCATCTAATTACAATGCCTACAGTTTAAATGATCGCAACCCCTCTGTTATATCATGGTTATACAACACCCCCACCAGCGTGTCCACTCCCGCAACAGAAAACGCATTGCTAGATAGCATAAAGAAAGAGAATGAAAAGATGGCTGTGAGATACAAAGCATTATACAATGAATGGGGAAAGAGTGGCAAAGGGGAGAAAGGGGGGCCTACACTGTTCCTCGCCCATGAAGCTGGGAGATCTCTTAGAAATAACAGGAGGAAAAGGGAGGCGGGAAGGAGAAACTACGACGAGTATTACGGGTCGGGACTGGACAAAATGGAAGACCCACGACACCCCCACCAGACAAATAAATGGTATGCGGACATGAGTGCAACGGCTAAGCAAACAACAAATGAGAGCTGTTATGTCTGCTCCCTCATTCCCCATGCTTCAGGTACACCCAAAGTATTGCTGCCCAAAGAGTTGCCTATTGTAGATGCCCAATGTCTCCTTCATCTCACGTTGTGCAGAATTAAGAACACCTTCCAGGCACAAGAGGTAACTTTTAAAATGTTGCAGAATGAGAAGACATGTTATCCGAAGGCGGTAGGAGTGATATGTTTGGAAGAACCATTTTTCATAATACAAGGGACACTATTTTCAGAAAATAAGTGGAAAGATGAAGAGATAATGTGCAAAGCTGAAGCGCTGCGAGGTGTGGCACCAGAGAAAATGCAATGGATAGAAAAAACATGCACACCAGTATGGAAGGAGCACATCTCAAAATTGACTTGGGTGACGGCCATTGAAAAGCCCTTCAAGCTACAGAAAGAAATAAACTATGAACTGTGTTTCAAGGGAGATGGGAAAGTCATCATGGGGGTAAACAAAAATTGCAACAAGACCCTCACCATCCCAGATATGAGAAAGGGGACAGCGGCCCTCATGGACACTTATTGGGTATGTGGCAACCAGGCATACCTGCACCTCCCACAATCCTGGAGTGGCAGCTGCTCATTGGCTACCCTACATTCCGCACTAATGGTGATACCGGAAAGCCACATTGATGGGAGCAAGAAAATGCGAGAGACCCCTCAGCAGAATGAGGCCCAGCCAGCTGCAGAGTCACAAGTATATGTCCTGTCTTCCGGTAACAAGGAGGAGATGCTGTCACGAAACAAACGATCATCGAACTGCTTATCAAAAGCATCATCAGAGCTGCTGGCACAGATCCCGGATAGATATCGATTATTCAGCTCTGCAGAAACTTTCTTCGCCTCACTCATCCCTAGCATCCAGGCACGAGCAAATGCAAAATGGCTCCAAATTACACGCTGGGAGCTGATCCAGCTGGCGAATGACACTGAAGAAGGATTTAAAGTAATAAAGGTGGAACTGCGAGCACTGCGGCTAATGACCATGCAAAATAGGTATGTCTTGGACCTGTTGACAGCAATGGACTGAGGTGTTTGCCGAAAAATTGGAAGTGCCTGCTGCACTTTCGTACCTTCCGAAGACGCAGATAATGGTTCCTTGTCCCATGTGATCGAAGCAGTACATAACCTAGGAGAAAGAATGAAAATGGAAGGTGGAGCAGAAGCAAGCACATTGTTCGACAACATCTTCTCCTGGGTCCTATCATGGCTGGGAATGACTGTTAAATTTTTGATGCCGACAGTAGTGTTCCTCCTTTTTATCTTTTGTATGTGCCAGGTGGGCCTTCGATGTTGTGCAAACGCAGTACCAAACGGTGCAATGATGATGGTGACAATGGGCAACGCTCGCGGTACGGTACAACATATGCAGGAAGTAGAGGTACAAACAGGAACAGAAAACACACCAAGATACCAGATGGTGCCTAGGTACCACAGCGGAGATGTAGTAGACAGGCTGTGGCACACTACAATTAAAGAGCCCCCTATACTTGAATGGTATGAGGAGGTGTGGGTGGATTTGAACGAGGATGAAGGGTGTATATATCTGACCTGCACCCCGGACGAGTATGCTAGAAGGGGAGAAAGCCTGCGAGGAGTGTGTAGGGCATGGATGCCCATAAAAGGTACCCCTGCATGGGATGAGGCTGTAGCTGAAGAAGAAGAACGCAAGAGGTTGAGGGAGTTACAGTTTCGTTACTTAAGTAATGAAAGGGGGGAAATGTATGGGAGGATTGGTCCAAGAGACCCCCTCCCCTGCAGCTTCTCCCCCCTGTGAAGTCCATGGATCGTCAGGGGTTCCCCCTGCCACCAGGGCCCAGGTGGCGGGTGGACCACTGGCTGAAGACATTGACCAAACATGCTGTATTTAGCTAGGTCCTGGAAACCATTTTGTGAAATCAAAATGGTTTGAGCCCTGTGCACCACAGCGCGGCCCCCACCCCTGGAGAGTCTCACTTGTCCCTGCGGCCGCAGCTCCCTGACAGATCCGCTGAGAGCTCGTTCCCACGAACAGACGGACATGAGCTAGTGCTAGATGTAAACACTGTAACATTTCACCTTCCACAGTGTATCACTGTTCCCAGTATGACCCGGCCAGCAGGGCCGGGGTGGAAAAGAACTGTAAAATGGTCCCATGACAAAAGCAGAGCCCCCGAATACTAATGGGAAAACTACCTGTGATGAAATTCTTCTCTCCATGACCTTTCTGACTAAAAACATGCAACCTCCATGAAGATGGCAGAATGTGTGTTTATATGGCATTCGGGTTGAAGTACCCACATCCCCATAGCTATGCGCAAATGGTAAAAGTGTCGCAGGGTTTTCATGTTATATGTTTCGCCGAGAAGACTGCACCCCAAGGTCCCATGCCATAACTGAACTAATGCTGCTAGAGTGCAAAGGAAGACAAATACAACCCTATTGGGAGCTCATGTAAATGGTGCACGAAAATGCACAGTATGTATGTCCAAGCTCACCATGTGTCACTGCCATCAGTCTTATTAGCCGGTTGTTCCTGCGTGCTCCACCAAACGTACTACTACCTCGCTTACCGCGCATGTATAGAAATGTAACAAAATGTTGTGGTTGTTAAATGTTTAACATATAGTTAACGCATTTGAAATGGCCATGTAAAAGGCACTAACAATGTTGAAAACATAAGCTTTGAAAAGACTCAATGTGTATTGTATATTATATGAATGTTTGTGCCTCTTCCACTTAAATCTGCAACACACGAGGAAAATACCTTTGTGGGCATATCCAAGGCCATTCCCCCTTCCTCCCCATTGAAGCCTGCCAGACGGAACGCAGAGGCCTGTGCTGCTCTGCTCCACCTCCCCCAATTCGGCTGGAGCCGCTTCAAACATTCACATTCCCCCGCAGCACCCAGGGCCGCGGCCTGCCACCTGAATTATTTACAACCCAGCAGTAAACCCCGGCCATAAACGCAGGCCCGAAGGGACCCTTTCTTAGGCTCCACGACCCACCGGCTCACCCTAGGTTAATGGCCCCTGTAAAATTAGGACGCCCAATATTATAGCAACACTACAGGAACACATTCATAATGACTTCTAACGGGACATGATAACTCGACAGCTCGTCCCTTGCCCTGAGACCCAACCTCGCGACCTATGATACCCGGTCAACAGGACGATGGTAACCATGTATTGATGTATCACCAAAAGATCCCACTCTAGGTGCATTCCTCCTGTGTTGCATTAACCTGTAGAATAACCTATTGGAAGATTTACCGGGGAAGATAATATTGCAATGTTGAATGAATGCGGTGTGCGTGGCCTTAGGGCAGAAAGCCAGGAAAGACGTTCATCACTGACACTGGTCACGGCTGGCACAACAACACCGTCCGGATGCACCCAGCTGACCTGCCCGGCCCGGTCCTCGAGGGTAACCAATGACATCCACCAACCACGGCAAACCACATCACAGCGGCACCTATAGTTAGTCGTCGCCACCCAATCCCCATGAACTTGTGCCCCCTATAGTATGTAGGTTCTTATGACATTTTTTGTAAATATATACGCCTGTCTTTGCTATTGCAAGACAGAGCACTCTCGGAGTTTGCAGAGTCCTTTGCATGCCCTATTCCCATTGATAAACTCCCATTTAAGCTCACCCGCACTTTGTCTTAGCCTCATTCCCATCTTGGGAGAGTCCATTATTGTCTCTCATTGTGGGGAGGATCGTGCTATCTGGGGGACGCTCGCCTTCAGTGGTGACCCTGACAGCGTGATGATTATTTTCTCTTAACATATATATCCCTACCGTCCCCTTTGGCACGAAAATCTCCGGTTGAAAAGGGATACGCACGGTGCGCCGGCTCCGGAAAGCTGCCCGCCAACGGCGACCGGTATGCTCAGAAGTGCACACTCAACAGAGAGAGGGTACGGGATCCCGGTTGAAAAATCCCCTTTGAGTACCGCTCGCCGGAGCCGGGGCTAACCGTTGAGCGTACGGCAACACTGCCTGGACGGACACAGTTCGGAGACTCTCAGTTCAAGACGGGCACGTGAGTATTAAGTGCGAGCGACCATAAAGGGAGCAGGGGAGGAAAACAGGACAGGGAACGAGGTTGTTTGAAAGGGGACACTTTGGGACTACTAAGAACCACTTTAGACTTTTTTTACTTTTTCTTTGCATATGGCCATTAGGATCAAGAGGTGAAAAGAGATAAAGAGACGGGAACCTAGCTCCGTGAGGGGGTAGAAGGCGGCGCCGCATAGTGCTATCTTGACTAGTACTGGGAATATATGAGGAAGTGAAAATAAGGTAAAGGTGTCTGGTGAAAGGGAGACACAGTGAATGTATTAGGGACCGGTATTCTTTCTATTCTTCTCTCTGGGTTTACGGGGAAAAAACAGGGGTAGTACAAAAAAAAAATAATAATAATAATAATGTAAGAAGAAAGACGAGTGTATATCAAAACTACAAGACAAATTAATATCAGATTAAGAAAGAAAGGGACAGTTAGTAAGGGAGGAAAGGGATTACAAATTGAGCGGTGAATAGAGTGTTGTCTATGAGTGTGTAAGCATCACATGTGCCAGAACATATTGGTCACGTTGAATGTATAAGATTGGTTATAAGTGTATAATTAAGGTGCGGTCATGGTAAGTGCGACCAGAAGAAATTTTGCAAGAAAAAGCGCAATGCAGTAAGGTGACTGTTTTTTCTTTGGATAAATGTGCTGAAGATATTGGCGGGGTACGAAGGGTGCTTTGCTCTTGTATGTGCCCCCTAAAAGCATACAGAAAAAAGGCTGTGCACAGCAATTCTTAGATTGTTCAGGTGGCAGAAGCACACGCAGGTGCCCACACGCAGTGATACACAAATACTCAGATATATCTGGTGACACATCTATATAAAGAGATATATATATATATAGATATACATCCGTATCAAGCAGCCACGAACTATGGGGACAGACACACCATTAGCCCATATTTGTAAGAATCTACCTGGGTATGCTGAACGTATTAAGAAATATCACGATCAGTGGATTACAGAGCTGAAGGGGGAAGGGTTACCCCAAATATGGCCCGAAGGGGGATCGTTCGACAAGAGTGTCCTAGATATGGTAGCTACATGCATTTATTTGAAATACAAAGGGAAGCAGCTACATAATAGGAGAGAAATATTAGACCTATGGAGATTGTTCGAAGAAGTACCCCCACCTAAGAAAAGGAAATTAGGTACTGATCTGCCATCTACCACTGACAATCCATTACTGATACCACAAGACGACAAGGTGTTGCCGGAAGGGGAGCCACCGGTAGAGGTAACTAGGTTGTACCCAATACTAAATAAGCCAGTTGCCAAAGAAGGATACAGTGACCCAACATATGTACCCCCAACAACAGTCACTACGACTCAAGGGCCAACAGCACCCCCACCGTATGAGAGTCATAGAGAGCGCGACCAGGTAAGTACACCAATAGTGAACATAGAGAAACTAACAGAAGACCTAGAGTCCAGGCTCTCTGTAGCAAAGGACGAGTTCTCGAGGATAAAAAGCATATGTGAACAAACTGCGACTAATGCTGCTAGGTCAGAGCCCACATCAAGAGCACAGAGTCAGGAGAAAATCATTGAGGAGGGATGGAAGAAGGGGGAGATATTGTTTAGGATACAAGAAGAACCGGCTCGAATAATTGAACTAGAGGAGAGGGAGGAGCGCACTGACGATGAGATAAGGACCACAGGAGGAAGAGAGGAGCTATTGTGTGATATAGGAGAGGACTTAGAGGAAAGTAAAAGATTAAGCATGGCAATGGGAGGAGGAAGTAAGGGATTGGATGGCGCATGTTCAGGGAGAACCATGGAAGAAGAGTGGACAGGACGACTAAGGAATAGGTTGGGGAAAATGGCACCACTAGGAAAGAACGGAATGAAGGTGAGTGCAGACAAGACAACAAAGGGGAGGTTACAACTCCCCCTAATACACAGGGGACGAGGGAGGCCGAATTACATACCCTGGGCTCAGATGGATAGGCCAATCTGTTAAAGTTATTACCACCGATATCAGGAGGGGCAAGCAAGTGGATATATGCATTTGAGAAACACACAGCCGGGGTACGTCTAGCAATAGGTGATGTGAAAAGTCTGCTAGTATCAGCAGTCGGGGATCAAGCTGACAGAGTATGGGTAAAAGCTGGCTTCCCTGGAGTAACGTTAGACTGTGATCGCCATGATGGGGCCTCTTTTAACACAGTACGTGCCAGGGTGTGGGACGCATTAAGAGAGACGTTCCCAGACACCCCAGATTTGCAGTCAGTCATGCAATGTACGATGAACGATGGGGAGGATGCCATGGATTACATTTTTCGGGTCCAGGAGATGTGGAGAGCAGAAATGGGCACGCCCTGGTATCAATCAACATCATTATTCTACTTCATAATAAAGAGGGGGCTCCCTGAAGAGGTACAAAAGGCACTTGACAAAATTGCAGGTATTGAAGCAAAAGGATGACCCGAAATACAGAGCATAATAGTTCACCACTGTAAACGAATAAAAGAGAGGGAAAAGGAGATAGCGCAGAAAAGATTGGCAGACAAGGCAAAATTAGTACAAACGAAGCTGGTGAAGGTCGCTGCAACAGTAGCCGCGCTCCCACACAGCAGGGAGGGAGAAGAGGAGGAGGAGGGGCTGGTAGCAATACAGGGGAGGATGGCAACGAATTTGGCAGGAGCAGGGCAACGACAGTGGAACGAGCAAGAGCAGAGTGGAGGTCCGCAGTGGCAAGATTGGGCCCCTCGAGGGGGACGAGGTGGGTACAGGGGTCGTAGAGGGGGTGGACAAGGGTACAGGGGAATGGGAGGAAATGGATGGCAAGGTCCCAGACGTGCGCAGGGAAGCTGTTGGAACTGCGGGAGGTGGGGGCACTTTTCCAGAGAGTGCAGGAGTAGAACAAACAACTGATTTCCAGAGATAGAACACTATGGCAACCCTCACCTGGGAAGCCCATATGGTCTTCCAATGGGGCGACAACGGAGGGAACAAGAGCAGGGGTACCCAGAGCAAAGGCAAATGCATCACTACAGAACACAGAATCACCCACAAAATAACAACATTATGCACTACACCCCAGGCAACCCTTTCGCAAAGAATGCCAATGGAGCACCAGCACCAGCCCCCTATAGTGGGGTGTCATTAGTTTCAGGAAGTGTCTTCAGCCAGGGGGGGACAACGAGACAACCAGCATAGGACAGCCCACAGAGAACACTTGCGTGTCCTGTTCTATCTACAACCTATGATGCAGCGGAGGAACCATTGGTGGGGGGGCAGATAGGAGACAAGCAGTTCATATTCATGGTGGATTCGGGAGCGGAGAAATCATGTATTCGTGAGGGCCGGTTTCTGTTATCTAACCGGAAGTTAGAGACGCAGGGGTTCTCTGGGGCTGTAATTGAAGTTCCTTACACAGAAGATTTGGATGTGACAGAGGGGGGTAAAACGGTAAAGACACCCTTACTGTATTATGAACAATCGCCAATAAACCTGCTCGGAAGGGACCTTCTTAGCAAGCTTAACATGACAATATCATTTGCAGAAAGAGGGATCGTGTGCTCGACACCAGGAATATGCCCATTACGCGTGATGCTAGTAGTGCAGGCTCGGACAACGGCACCGGAAATACGTGGCATGCCAGTAGACGAAAGAATGTTCATCAAAGGCTTAAAAACGCTGGCCCAAGTAGTCCCCGAGCTGAAAAAGTTGGAGTGGAAAATACCCGCAGAATTTATCTTCCGCCCAATAGTGCGCCCAGACATAGCACCAGGGTCAGTGGTATCCTTAGAGCTACATGCTGTACAGGTATCAGCAAAAAGGATTGCAGTGATTGGGATGGACATAGATGGGTGTGAATGGCGCACTGTACTGTGCATCAATGCTAATATTGCCCTATGAGACTTATCTGATGAGGATCTCTTTTCTGATGCGGAAAATGATGGCGAGATAGTAATGGAAATAGCAATGCCCTGTGACATTTTGATTCAGACAAGACAAGTTCCCCTCCAGTTGATGGCAGTAGTGGGAACGCCACCCTCCTTTTTTGATGATGACATGCGACTGGTCCCAAACAATTTGTGGACAACAGGCCCCCATGATATAGGTTTGTTGCATGGAGTGACGCCAGTGGTAATAAAGCTCAAACCAGGGGCAATTGTGCCCCGAGTGAAACAATATCCATTGTCCCGCGAAGCTGAGGAAGGGATAAAAGAGACAATAAATGCATTGTTAGGACAGGGGATAATAGTGCCTTCAAACTCCCCATGTAACACCTGTATCTACCCGATCAAAAAAGCAATGGGAGGGGCTTGGAGGATGATCCAGGATTTTAACGCCCCCTAAATGACGTCATACAGAAAGAGTTCCCTTTAGTCCCGAACCCTGCTTCAATATTATGCAGCATCTCAAAAACGGCATCACATTTCACAGTGGTTGATTTGAAAAATACATTCTTCTCCATCCCCTTGGCAGAGGAAAGCAGATACCTGACAGCATTCACATTAGGGGGAAAGAGGTACGAGCATTGCAGGTTACCTCAGGGGTACTGTGAAAGTCCAAGCATATTCAACCGCATATTACACAAAGACCTGGGTAATTTATCAGTTGAAAGCACGATCATTCAGTACGTAGACGATTTGCTCGTCTGCGCACAGAGTGAAGAGACGTGCTGAAAAGACTCAGTAACACTTTTGACGCTGCTGGTGAATAAAGGGTACAAGGTGGACAACAGAAAGCTACAATACTGTCAGTCAGAGGTGCTGTACCTGGGACAGCTGATATCAAAAGACGGGAAAAGAATAATCCCTGAGAGAGTGGAAGCAATAAGGTCAGTGAGAGAACCAACAACAGTGAAGGAGATGCAGACATTCTTGGGAATGTGTAACTTGTAGAGCATGGATATTAGATTATGCAGCCTACACCAGGCCATTACTGCAAGCACTCAAGGAGGCCCAGCAAGAGAACAGGAAAATAGAGTGGTCAGAAGAAATGAGTGACTCGTTTTGGTCGCTAAAAGAGCTGATTTCGAGTGCTCCAGTACTCGCCAATCCTGATTATGAGCGTGAATTTTACCTGTTCTCACATTGTAAGGGAACTCTTATGACAGCTCTACTGACACAAGAGACTTCCCTAGGACACAAACCATTGGCTTACTATGGTGGCACATTGGATGCGGTGATGCAAGGCCACTTTGCGTGCGAGCAATCTCTCGCCGCCGCTGCGTTCGCCATTGAGAAAAGTGCCACAATAGTAGTGGGGTGCCCTGTCACGTTGTTTGTGGAACACTCATTATTTGCAATACTTGAAAGATCAAAAAGTACACTGACCACACAGCGAGCAACTGCCCATGAGATAATATTGTCCAGCGCCAATATTCACGTGGTAAGGTGCAGGACAGTAAACCCGGCAACATTCATCACAGAACCATGCACACTAGAGGACATGCAATAACACAATTGTGCAACTTACACAGGAGAAACGGGGGAGGGCACGGTGGTGTGCGAAAATGCCCTGAGCGAGGGAGAGGTGTACTTTGTGGATGGGTCAGCGTTGATTGACATGGACACAGGAGAGAAACATGTGGGACTGGCGGTAGTGAGACTAGAAGAAGGTGAGTATGAAGTACTAGTACAGTACCGCCTTCCGTCCCATTTCTCAGCCCAAGCAGCGGAACTTATCGCCCTAATAGAAGCATTACATGCAGCTAAAGGATGTGCAGTAACAATATATACAGATTCAGCCTACATGACGACGACAGTACATGGAGGTATAGCCCGGTGGGGCCAGAGAGGGTTTCGAAGGGCAGATGGGACCCCAGTGCAACATGCTGAACTACTGAAAGAATTGATTGAGGCCCTAAAAGATCCAACAGTGGTAGCAATAGCGAAGTGCCAAGCACATACTTCCAACACAGACGTTGTATCTTTGGGGAATGCGGCAGCAGACGCTGCTGCAAGGAAGCTTCATATTTTGAAAGACATGTAACAGGTGAATACCTATTGCAGCACAAGACGAACTAAGAGCTCCCAGAAGGATACAATGCCATGCCCATATCACAAATACTAGAGCTGCAGGAAGGGGCCAGTTGTGACGAAAAGATGGTGTGGGAAAAAAGAGGGTGCAGCCAATCGGCAACAGACTTATTATGGCACCAAAATAACTCAGGAAAAGAAGTAATGCACTTCAAACTGTTAGAGATAGCTTTTCAGCAATTACACTTTCCTGCGCATAACACTAAACAACACATTGCAGCAGAGATACAAGAAGACTGGTTCATGCCATGTCTCCAGGTGCACATATCTAGATTGACAATGGAGTGCACAATGTGCCAAATATATAACTCTGGAATGACGCTACGAACACTCAGGGGGACAATTCCAAAACCCATAGGGCCCTTCAGAGAACTGCACATTGATTACGCAGACATGGGGGAGAGGTGTAATGGGGCACACTACATGATAGTGGTTGTATGTCCATTTTCGAGGTGGGTGGAAGCAGGCCCATGTGCGCGACCTGATGCTAAAAGCGCTGCAAAGTTCCTAGTAAGGGAAGTGTTCCCGCGTTGGGGAATTTGCGACGTAATTCGCTCAGACAACGGCACTCATTTTGTGAACGAGCTCTTCAAAGAAGGGACCACGTTATTGGAAATAAAACATAAATTGTGCTCGATTTATCATCCTCAAAGTAATGGCGTTGTCGAAAAGATGAACGGACAGTTAAAAGGGAGACTGTCTAAATGATGTTTTTCGTTGAAGAAAAACTGGATCTACTGCTTACCCCTTGCGCTGTTTGAGCTGAGGAATCAGCCGAGCAAGGACCACCATCGGTCCCCGCACGAAATTTTGACAGGGAGACGGATGCACACAGCACATTCCCCACTATGCCAACACTCAGATGCACACAGAAGCGCCACCATATTGGGAGATGAATTCACAGAATACCTGAAGAAGCTAACTAGGGCAGCACGTGTAATCTCAAGGCAGCTCTCACCACCATTCACAAGGGAAGAAGGGAACACAACGGTGTGCCTTGCAGAACATGAAGCACAGGTACAATTAATGCCAGGAGAGTTCATTTATGTCCGGAGCTTTCTGCGCCGGTGGAATGCCCCAAGGTTCCATGGGCCGTACAAAGTGGTATTTTGTACCCCTACAGCTGTAGGAGTAAAGGGGCTAAAGTACTGGATACATTTGACAGATGTGCGAAAGGCATATAATAGTGTACAGGAAGAGGTGGATGGGAAGGCACAGACAACAGCAAACAAAAGCAATGAAAATGATGAGTGAGCGTGAACAAGTGAATGGAGGAGTGTAACTGATGGACAAAATTGTTAACGAAAGAAATTATATTACAGGTTATAGATCGAGATAAATGAAAAAAGAAAGTGTTCAAGTGAAAATAACAATGTGAAAAATATGTATATTGTCTGCTCCCTTCTCTGTGCATTCCCCCCCTCCCTCCCCCACCTAACCCATCTCCCTTTCATGACCTCCTGGTACATACAGTGCCAAAAACAATGTTTACATGCATGCACTTAATGCACTTTTATATCTCAAACAGGAACTACCATGGCAACTACCGGGCAGCCTGCAACGCATATATTTGTTAGATATAGAGAAGTTTTAGCTGAAAGATGTAGATATTCGTATGAGTGTGGATTGTCTGTATGCATTACATTATTTTTTACAATACTGTTTGGCTTGGTTACATATTGGTTTATAGCGTTCATCTCTATCGAGATGAACGAAGGGGGAGGGATCAACGGGATTAATGCGACAAATGAAGCAACTGCAAATACTAAAGAAGGTGATTTTTTTGGTGTGGGACGGATCTAAACTTGTATGGGGATATTACATGACATCGCCCAATGTTGCTATCTCGCCAAATGAAAGGCTGCAGGAAAAAATGCGAAACAGCACAACTTCCCCGCCAAAAGCATCGAATTACAATGCCCACAGTTTAAATGATCGCAACCCCTCTGTTATATCATGGTTATACAACACCCCCACCAGCGTGTCCACTCCCGCAACAGAAAACACACTGCTAGATAGTATAAAGAAAGAGAATGAAAAGATGGCTGTGAGATACAAAGCATTATACAATGAATGGGGGAAGGGGGGCAAAGGGGAGAAAGGGGGGCCTACACTGTTCCTCGCCTATGAAGCTGGGAGATCTCTTAGAAATAACAGGAGGAAAAGGGAGGCGGGAATGAGAAAATACGACGAGTATTACGGATTGGGACTGGACAAAATGGAAGACCCACGACACCCCCACCAGACAAATAAATGGTATGCGGACATGAGTGCAACGGCTAAGCAAACAACAATTGAGAGCTTTTATGTCTGCTCCCTCATTCCCCATGCTTCAGGTACACCCAAAGTATTGCTGCCCAAAGAGTTGCCTATTGTAGATGCCCAATGTCTCCTTCATCTCACGTTGTGCAGAATTAAGAACACCTTCCAGGCACATGAGGTAACTTTTAAAATGCTGCAGAATGAGAAGACATGTTATCCGAAGGTGGTAGGAGTGATATGTTTGGAAGAACCATTTTTTCTAATACAAGGGACACTATTTTCAGAAAATAAGTGGAAAGATGAAGAGATAATGTGCAAAGCTGAAGCGCTGCGAGGTGTGGCACCAGAGAAACTGCAATGGATAGAAAAAACATGCACACCAGTATGGAAGGAGCACATCTCAAAATTGACTTGGGTGACGTCCATTGAAAAGCCCTTCAAGCTACAGAAAGAAATAAACTATGAACTGTGTTTCAAGGGAGACGGGAAAGTCATCATGGCGGTAAACAAAAATTGCAACAAGACCCTCACCATCCCAGATATGAGAAAGGGGACAGCGGCCCTCATGGACACTTATTGGGTATGTGGCAACCAGGCATACCTGCACCTCCCACAATCCTGGAGTGGCAGCTGCTCATTGGCTACCCTACATTCTGCACTAATGGTGATACCGGAAAGCCACATTGATGGGAGCAAGAAAATGCGAGAGACCCCTCAGCAGAATGAGGCCCAGCCAAATGCAGAGTCACAAGTATATGTCCTGTCTTCCGGTAACAAGGAGGAGATGCTGTCACGAAACAAACGATCATCGAACTACTTATCAAAAGCATCATCAGAGCTGCTGGTACAGATCCCGGATAGATATCGATTATTCGGCTCTGCAGAAACTTTCTTCGCCTCACTCATCCCTAGCATCCAGGCACGAGCAAATGCAAAATGTCTCCAAATTACACGCTGGGAGCTGATCCAGCTGGCGAATGACACTGAAGAAGGATTTAACATAATAAAGGTGGAACTGCGAGCACTGCGGCTAATGACCATGCAAAATAGGTATGTCTTGGACCTGTTGACAGCAATGGACGGAGGTGTTTGCCGAAAAATTGGAAGTGCCTGCTGCACTTTCGTACCTTCCGAAGACGCAGATAATGGTTCCTTGTCCCATGTGATCGAAGCAGTACATAACCTAGGAGAAAGAATGAAAATGGAAGGTGGAGCAGAAGCAAGCACATGGTTCGACAACATCTTCTCCTGGGTCCTATCATGGCTGGGAATGACTGTTAAATTTTTGATGCCGACAGTAGTGTTCCTCCTTTTTATCTTTTGTATGTGCCAGGTGGGCCTTCGATGTTGTGCAAACGCAGTACCAAACGGTGCAATGATGATGGTGACAATGGGTACCGCTCGCGGTACGGTACAACATATGCAGGAAGTAGAGGTACAAACAGGAACAGAAAACACACCAAAATACCAGATGGTGCCTAGGTACCACAGCGGAGATGTAGTAGACAGGCTGTGGCACACTACAATTAAAGAGCCCCCTATACTTGAATGGTATGAGGAGGTGTGGGTGGATTTGAACGAGGATGAAGGGTGTATATATCTGACCTGCACCCCGGACGAGTATGCTAGAAGGGGAGAAAGCCTGCGAGGAGTGTGTAGGGCATGGATGCCCATAAAAGGTACCCCTGCATGGGATGAGGCTGTAGCTGAAGAAGAAGAACGAAAGAGGTTGAGGGAGTTACAGTTTCGTTACTTAAGTAACGAAAGGGGGGAAATGTATGGGAGGATTGGTCCAAGAGACCCCCTCCCCTGCAGCTTCTCCCCCCTGTGAAGTCCATGGATCGTCAGGGGTTCCCCCTGCCACCAGGGCCCAGGTGGCGGGTGGACCACTGGCTGAAGACATTGACCAAACATGCTGTATTTAGCTAGGTCCTGGAAACCATTTTGTGAAATCAAAATGGTTTGAGCCCTGTGCACCACAGCGCGGCCCCCACCCCTGGAGAGTCTCACTTGTCCCTGTGGCCGCGGCTCCCTGACAGATCCGCTGAGAGCTTGTTCCCACGAACAGACGGACATGAGCTAGTGCTAGATGCAAACACTGTAACATTTCACCTTCCACAGTGTATCACTGTTCCCAGTATGACCCGGCCAGCAGGGCCGGGGTGGAAAAGAACTGTAAAATGGTCCCATGACAAAAGCACAGCCCCCAAATACTAATGGGAAAACTACCTGTGATGAAATTCTTCTCTCTGTGACCTTTCTGACTAAAAACATGTAACCTCCATGAAGATGGCAGAATGTGTGTTTATATGGCATTCGGGTTGAAGTACCCACATCCCCGTAGCTATGCGCAAATGGTAAAAGTGTCCCAGGGTTTTCATGTTATATGTTTCGCCGAGAAGACTGCACCCCAAGGTCCCATGCCATAACTGAACTAATGCTGCTAGAGTGCAAAGGAAGACAAATACAACCCTATTGCGAGCTCATGTAAATGGTGCACGAAAATGCACAGTATGTATGTCCAAGCTCACCATGTGTCACTGCCATCAGTCTTATTAGCCGGTTGTTCCTGCGTGCTCCACCAAACTTACTACTACCTCGCTTACCGCGCATGTATAGAAATGTAACAAAATGTTGTGGTTGTTAAATACTTAACATATAGTTAACGCATTTGAAATGGCCATGTAAAAGGCACTAACAATGTTGAAAACATAAGCTTTGAAAAGACTCAATGTGTATTGTATATTATATGAATGTTTGTGCCTCTTCCACTTAAATCTGCAACACACGAGGAAAATACCTTTGTGGGCATATCCAAGGCCATTCCCCCTTCCTCCCCATTGAAGCCTGCCAGACGGAACGCAGAGGCCTGTGCTGCTCTGTTCCACCTCCCCCAATTCGGCTGGAGCCGCTTCAAACATTCACATCCCCTGCAGCACCCAGGGCCGCGGCCTGCCACCTGAATTATTTACAACCCAGCAGTAAACCCCGGCCATAAACGCAGGCCCGAAGGCGCCCTTTCTTAGGCTCCACGATCCTCGAGGGTAACCAATGACATCCACCAAGCACGGCAAACCACATCACAGCGGCACCTATAGTTAGTCGTCGCCACCCAATCCCCATGAACTTGTGCCCCCTATAGTATGTAGGTTCTTATGACATTTTTTGTAAATATATACGCCTGTCTTTGCTATTGTAAGACAGAGCACTCTCGGAGTTTGCAGAGTCCTTTGCATGCCCTATTCCCATTGATAAACTCCCATTTAAGCTCACCCGCACTTTGTCTTAGCCTCATTCCCATCTTGGGAGAGTCCATTATTGTCTCTCATTGTGGGGAGGATCGTGCTATCTGGGGGACGCTCGCCTTCACAAGGCCTCAATGTATCAGGAGGCAGATGAGACGGCTGCTGTCAGGGTTGGCAAATAGAGGCATAGGAAGCATAGGGGCCATGTTGACAAACATAAAGTGGTAGCAGTGATTGCAATTGCTCGTGCAAATTGAGATCCAGATCAATGAGATGGCAATATATGGTGTTCCAATGATTCAGATTCTAGCCCTGAAGTGAAGGCAAAATCTACGCTGAAACAGGATGGGAAGAATGTTACTGCTAACCCAGTGACAAGATGTAGAGTGGGTCCACACCCACACAATCCAGGTTGTGGTGTTGTGGATTTGACCATACGGGAAGACTAGACACAGCAGGAAGTGGGTGAGATTATTATTCAACTAAGACAAAAGTTAAGGGAGCCTTTACTCTCCTGGATGGTGCACATGTAGGATGGGGGTGCTGGGGGCTTATTAGTGGATTGCACAGATTCCCCACGCTTTTGGCCTCTGTCCACTGACACCAACATACAGGAGGTATTGCGAGCTGAACCGCCACCCGATGCGAATGCACAGGCTTCGCAGGTGTCTTTGTTGCACCTGGCAGCTGTGGGGTGTAACCGCAAATTTACTATTACCACAGATTGGCCCACTGAAGAGAAAAATTGGTATACTGTAAAGGAGGCAGTTCAAAAAATCAGAGAACATACTATGGAGGAAGCTGTTCATGTAGATGAAACGGTACATATGGGAGTAGTGCAACTGTCAATGTATACTAGAAATATGATTATTAGAACTGCCCCCACCTGCATATAAGAGTGTCATTATGACTTTGCTGGTGGGCATGACTGGCAAGCCAACTGATGAAGTAATGGATGCTATATGGCAATTGTCAGATCTCGGTGAATGGGACAAAGGTGAGGACAAATTGAGAGAGAGAGAGAGAGAGAGAGAGAGAGAGAGAGAGAGAGAGAGAGAGAGTGAGAGAGAGATAGAGAGAGAGAAAGAGGGGGGAGCAGTGAGAGGAGATTCCAGGGTGTCCAGAAAGGAGTTATACAAAAAGAGAGGGCTTGCTGGGACAGAGTGCTATAAACAAATCAAGAGACGGTGTTGTCCAAGCAGAAAAGAGACACTTCACCATGAGCACCTCCTATAGAGGAACAGGGAGAAGGGTTCCAGTACCAGCCAACATGTGCTAAGTTAAGAAAAACAGTGAGTGCAATGCTAGAGGCTAAGTCTGGAAAAACTTGTTCTAAATTAGAATAGGATTATGGCCAAGTCTCAGCAGTGTCAGCTCGCATTAAAGTTGACATGCAACCACATGTTAATGTTAAGATATTTTGGAAACCTGGGAACACACGAGAGGTACGAGGTTTGATTGACAACGGGACAGAGGCATCATTGATTCATGGAAATCTTTCAAGATTTAAAGGTCAACACTTTACTATTAGTGGGCTGGGTGGAAAAGAGACACTGGCAGTACAGACAGGAGTGGAAATGAAGATAGGCAATTTGAAAAAACTTAAATATCAAGTATTGATTGTCCCGATAACCGAGTTTATTATTGGATTTTACATTCTGGAAGGATTAACTCTAGGACTAGGATGCAAAACGTACCAGTTTGGAGTGAATGCATTGACTTGTACAACAGTTATTGTAGGTAAACTGAAGATCCCTCCGGTGCACATACCTTTGGCCATAAAGCGTGTGTCAATGAAGCAATATTGCATTCCCGGGGGTCATAAGGAAATTTCAGACACCGTAAAAGAATATGTTGAGGCAGGAGTATTACGCCCAGTCTCTACTGCTTGGAACATTCCAGTCTGGCCTGTGAAAAAAAGGGATGGAAGCTGGAGAATGGCTGTGGACTATAGAGAGTTAAACAAATACACTCCCCCTTTAGTTCCTGCAGTACCAGACACTTGATTGAGAACATACAGAAGTTTGAGGGAACCTGGTATGCTGTACTGGATTTGGCAAATGCCTTTTTCTCTGTACCAATTGCTGAAGAGTGCCAGGAGCAGTTCTATTTTTTTTGAGGTGGGCGTCAGTACACCTTCACAAGATTGCCTATTGGGTATTTGCATAGTCCAATCCTCTGTCACCGGCTGGTGGCAGAACATTTAGACAAGATACCATGTAAGCCTGATATACAAATCTCACATTACATTGATTATATTCTGATTGAGAGCAAGGATGATCACAGTGTGCAAAATTGATTATAAGCAATAATTGATGGGTTGAAGAAGGAAGGCTGGGAGATTAACCCTAACAAGGTTCAAGGGCAAGCTGAGACTATGATATTTTTGGGAATTCAATGGCCCAATAGGCACCGAGAGATAGTGCAAAAAGCCAGACAAAATATATATGATTTTACTGCCCCAGTGAACAAGAAACAAGCTTACCAGTTCATAAGGTTGTTTGGATTTGGAGACAGCATATATCACATTTAGGGCAAATCTTGGCCCCACTTTACAAAGTGACACAAAAAAAATATGAATTCAAGTGGGGTGAGGAGCAGCAGAGAGCTTTTGATTTGGAAAAGGACACAGTGCAGTGTGACCTCGATTTGTGGCCTTTGAAGTCAGGAGAAGTAGAGCTAAATGTATGTGTACAAAAAAACTCTGGTAACTGGAGTCTGTGGCAGAAGCAAGACAATAAGCAAATTCCTTTGAGATTTTGGAGTCACAAAATCACCTGAAACGGGTGATAAGTACACTCCATTTAGAAAGTCATTGCTAGCATGCTAATGGCTCTTATTGATACATAACAATTGACAGTGGGTCATGATGCACTGATTAGACCCAAAATCCCAATTATGCACTGGGTGTTGAGCTCTCCTAAAGCAAACAGGATAGGTCACGCCCAAGAAGCAAGTATAATCACATGGCAAAAGGTACATTGAAGACAGAGCCAAATCAGGAAAGGGTGGGGTTCTGAAATTACATGAGCAGGTGGCTAATATACCACCCGTAGATTCCATACCACAGGAAATGACCGAAGTACAGGAGTCTCCAACAAAATGGGGAGTACCTTATGCAGATCTGACAGTTGAGCAGACAGAGCATGCCTGGTTTACCAATGGCTCTGCTCACTACGTAGGAACTGAGCGCTACTGCAAAGCAGCATTATATAATCCCAAGACAAAAAAAATCTTAACAACGTCTGGGAAAGGGAAGACCAGTCAGCTCGCAGAACTCTATGCAGTATATCAAGCTTTGAAACAAGAGCTACCTGGTCAATGTCATTTGTACACAGATTCATGGTCAGCGGACAATGGACTAACTGTGTGGCTGCCAACATAGCAAAAGAATTGGTGGAAAATTCATTCAAAAGAATTGCGGGAAAGAAACTCTGGCTAGATATCTGACTCATTAGCATGTTGGTTTAATTCTGTTGCAGATGAGCACATCAAGATTTCATCTGTGGAAGCGGAGACTCAGAAGGGTGATTTGGAGGGTTTGGCCAAGTGGGCTCACAAGAAATGTGGACACAAGGGACAAAAAGCTACTTACAGGTGGGCACAGACTCGAGGGATTAATATCCCTTTAGAAGTAGTGAAACCTGTGTGTCAATATCAACAGGATAGACCCATCCCTCAGATTGCCCAGGGCACTTTGTGAAGAGAAAGGTTACTGGGTCAAATCTGACAGATCAATTATAGCGGTCCTATGCAATCAGTAAAAGCTGTCAATATGCGTGTACAATTGTGGATACCATTTCAGTTTATGGTGCTGCCATGCATGAGGTCCACACAATTGAACACCATTAAGTTGTTAGATCAAATTATATTGCATTATGCCCTGTCCTTGCAAGTTCGTAGTGACAATGGCACACATTTCAAAGGCAGTTGATTCAGGAATACAGTCAGGAGAATAACATAGAGTGGCTTTAGCATGCACCGTATCATCCACAAGGGGCACCTTTGATTGAGAGTATGAATGGATTGTTGAAAGAACAATTCCATAAACCAGGTAATGGCAGTTTGGTAGGCTGGCATGATCGTGTGTTTGATGCTGTGAAAGTGCTAAACAATCGATCATTGGCAGAAAATGAAACCCCTTTGATGCACCTGTTTAAACCTACTGTGCAAATGCAACCTGATTCAGCTACATAAACTCTAGTTTATTGGGAAGTCACGCCAGGTGCCTTGGTCCCATACTGCACAACTCCATAATCTGCAGGAGTAGACTTGCATGCTTATAAAGAAATCAGATTAGAACCCAGAGGTATAATAGTCATTGAGACTGGGATTGGAATACACATTCCCTCAGAACACATGGGATTGATTGCCCCTGCATTTGGATTAGCATTGAGGGGCATCCAAGTACTGGGAGGAGTGATAGATGTTGACTATCAAGGAGAAATCAAAGTCATTTTAATGAAAAGTGGAGATCAGATATTGCCTATACATGTAGGAGATATAATAGCTCAAATTAATGTTGTACCTTTAAAACTGTCCATGATCAGAATGGGAGTTTCCCCCTACACTGTTAACTACTTGTGGGGACCGTGGTTTTGGCTCATCAGACCGCATGGTACATGGTGCAAAGGTGTGGGTAGAAAAACCAAGTGGCTCACCTGTACCGGCAGGTCCCTGCCTGTCATAGCGTCAGTCAGAGAGCAAGTTGTTCTAGTAATGGAGCCTGGCAGCAATAATTGGGACCCACTGACAAATGTTATTTAAGAGAATGATTATCAACATTGACATATCTTTTTCTGGGTTTGCTTTGCAAAGCCTGTGCCTGGCACGTTTACTTGTAAGTTTAAATAGACTCCATTTGGAAGAATCAAATGACACACTGCAGAAGCAAAATGTCATATCTGCCCAGCCAACCAATTTGAATAGGATGAGGTTGGGGAATGATGTTCGCATGTCGCTTGATGCTGACATTGACATACCAGCCCCAGCAGGCACAAAGATATTGATTAGCAAAGCATTGAGGATAAACCAAGCACAAGCTACCCAAACAGAGAACATATGTATTTGCCATGTGCAGAAAGTTCTAAATATCACTTATTTTTGTTTAACTGATGTACATAATGCTATGGACCTACAGACATCACTGATAGCAGTGCCAACACCTGCTTCAACTTTGAGACACATTTTTTTAATCATTCATAACGACTCTTTAGTGGAGGACAATGACATACAATTGGTTTCTGTTTATGATGTGAGAAACCTGAGGTGTCGAACCCGCTCATCCCCGGGAATCTGTCATACAGGTGGCCAGGACACGGCCATGGCTGCTGGGTCCACTTCCTGGGGGTGGATCAGTGTAGGAGGATCACCTGGATGGGGGAGTCTTCAGGGAATGGAAGTGGTACACCGAAGGGCGAGACGCAGTATCCCCTTCCTTATGACACCTTTTCCCCATCCTACCAGGTAGGATATCCAGAAGCTCAAACCCAGCCCCCTTTTCCGACACACTTTTTCCCCATCCTACCAGGTAGGAAATGCAGAAGCTCAAACCCACCCCCCTTTTCCGACACAAAAACTTTCTCATGGACAGTACATCATGAGCGATAATGGACTAACATCAGAAATGTATACCTGACATGTCCCAACACAAGGGTCAGGTAGAGTCAGGCCATTACTGAGAATTACACACACTTGACTTCCATCACACTTCCCCACCTGGAAAAAAGGCTGAGCATGAAAGCACACTCTGAGCAAGGGTAAACACACAAGGAAGTAGCTATTCTGGAATGGCAGTTCAAACCGAGGAGAAAGGCGACGAGACCAGAGAGGACAACAAGGAGGTAGTTACCCTTGCCTTTTTCAAGAAAGGATTGTGACTTTCAATAAGCCTAAAAAAAAAGAAACATAAGACCAGGAATTATAGCTGACGAGTAGTATTTGTTGAAGGTACACAGGACCCTCCCCCATCGATAGCCAAGGCAGGCAGAAGTGATTGCCATGGTGGTACCGTCCTTGACTCCGACAGCAAAGCAATGGCAAAGAGTTCAGCACAGAGTTCAGCACAGCCGGTGAGTCGGGAGAAACTGATAGGAGACCGGACTATGTTATGCTCAAGGTTGCAAACAGCAACATTGTATGAACAAAGAACTTGAGTGCGTTTGAACTTTATGAAACCAAAATAGGTACCAGATAGAGAATGGTTTGGCGCCAGGTGGGTTCTCACTCAAAGGTCTCTGTTTGGTACCCCCCCCCGAGTGTGAAAAAGTTTATCAATTGGTGAAATTGAAGTGGTCATGCAGCAGATTAAGTTGAATCCTGTGCACATTCGATAGTCTTCAATTCCCTAGGTACTGAAATTGGTCTGAGCACCGCATATCGGGACACATTGTTTAAAAGGGGAACTGAGCCTGGAAGGGAGGGATCCAGGGTGAATAGTAAAACTCAACCATGAAGATATTGTTGTGGCAAATGTGAACCCGACTAAGGAATGCCTGTGAATTAAAGTTGGTTTGAACCCGACTGAGGTAGGCTAATTCTAAATGAAGCATCTGAGCCTGGCTGAGGAGGATCCCGGGCAAAGAGTAAACCGCCCAACATGAATATTTGGAAAGGAGCTTTTCTTTGTTGTTTCTAGTACATCAGGCCCTCTGAAGCAAGAGACGATGAACGAAAGAGATTTGGGCACAGAAGGTCCTGATGCTTGTGAAAAGGAACTGTGACCTTGTGCCGAAGAAGCCCAAGAGTGTGCTGTGCTTGAGTGACCCACCTTGTCCTGTGCTAAAAATGTGGGGATGGGAAGCCAGCAGCCTAAACATTCTGACTTATCATTTTGTGAACCTTATTCCACACTATTTGTAGTATAGCGGTAAGGATTGGCAATAGGTTTTTTAGTATAGGCCCCTTTTTTATTTGACTAGACTCCACTAGGACTGTATTATTATTATTTGATGGTCGTAGCTTGCTCCCATCTTAGATTTAGGTGTAGATAGGCATTTTCACACCCCTGATGAAGTTCAATAAACACCCTTGAACTGTTAGCACTTGTGTCTGTCTTACTTTGATACCATGCCTTCCTTACATATGGTTTCAGCTTTGGGATGTGACTCAACTGAAACAAATTGGGGAACCCTACAATTTCAGAAGCTTAGTCATAGAGCTTCCAGCCCCTCTGTTGCCACGAAAGAATCGATAGGGTTTGATATATGTAGCAGTAGAGAAGCTATCATCCCCCCTGGGAAAAGAGGAATGATTCCTATAGATGTGGTCTTGATACCTCCTCTGGGGTGTTACATAAGGTTAGCTCCAAAATCTGGCCTAGTTTGGAAGTTTGCTATTGATGTTCTAGCAGGCATCATCAATCCCGACTTCCAGGGAGACGTAAAGGTT
The DNA here is from genome assembly GCF_040938575.1 of Ambystoma mexicanum. Classification (NCBI taxonomy): domain Eukaryota; kingdom Metazoa; phylum Chordata; class Amphibia; order Caudata; family Ambystomatidae; genus Ambystoma; species Ambystoma mexicanum. The sequence goes on from NC_090937.1 coordinate 776,699,617, forward strand.
CTCTTACAGAATCATAGTGAAATCCTATCTGAAGTACACCGTGGGGACCAAATTGCTCAAGGATTTCTGGAAAAGGCTCTATTTCCTCATTTTAAAGAAAGTGAATCAGACAAAACAGAAAGAAGTACACTAGGCTTTGGGGAAGCTAATAAACCTTCTAACATCGAAGAAAGAAAGGGAGAAGAGCCTACCATCTATCCTGACCTATCTTTCACCCAGTGAAACGATCCAGCTCTCGCTGAAGCTTTTTACAAGCTATTGCAGAAGGAGAAGGTACAGCGAAAGGAGTCCTTTTTTCTTCTTAAAGCAGGGGTTGCTATATAGAAAAGAAACATCTACAGAAGGCTTTGAAAAGACACAATTAGTAATCCCCAAAACCCACTGAAAGGTTGTACTAGAGATTGGGTATTCCCTTCTAACCGGTGGACACTTAAGCGGAATAATACCAACCAGCAAATTCTCAAACACCTCCTGCCGTATTTCTCCAGGGTTGGCTTTCCTAAGGAAATACTGACTGATCAAGGTTCACATTTTATGAACAAGCTCATGGCTGAAGTCAAAGAGCTAGTGCATATTACCACCTTACGATCTTCTGTGTACCACCCCCAAACAGATGGTTTAGTAGAAAGATTAAATAAAACACTTAAATTAATTCTAAGAAAGTTGGTACATAAGGACGGGAAGGACTGGGACCGAATGATCCCCAGGGCACTATTTGCAATAAAGAAAACCCCTCAGGTTTTTACCTATTCTCTCCTTTTGAACTACTTCATGGCAGAGAACCTGGAGATGTCCTGGAAATGCTCTGGGAAACCTAGGAAGAACTACAAGAGGCACCCATTCCCCTCTCGCAACCCGCTACTAGATTGCGGCAGCATATGAGACTTGTTTGATATCTAGTCTGTACCCATATGGAAAAAGTCCAGATCCAAGTTAAATCCACTACAACAAGGTGAATTTAAGATCGTTTTCCATAGGATAAAAGGTACTAGTCATCTTGCCAATCTCGGAAAACAAGCTTGGCACAGGCCATATTTAATATTTTTATGAATGAAACCTGTACTTTTAAGGTAACCCAATCGAACAGAAGACCCATCTATATCATGTAAATCTCTTAAAAGAGTGGAAGGTGACCCATCGGCCACCCATGCCACAATACTTCCTGTTTGGTTCCAGAAGAAATAGACAACTTTGAATGAAATCCTCCAGAACTATCTATTCAACAACAAGAAGATCTAAAATATGTAGTCACATTTTTTCCTGGTCCATTCTGAGAAAAAACAGGAAGAGGAAGAGTAAAACAAAGAGGAAGAGTAAAAGGCACCTATCACTATATTAGAACACCTAAGGGAAAAGTGGTTCATCTAAAACCATATAGACTCCTGGAAGCCCATAAACAGATAGTGGTTGAGGAAGGGAATAAGATGTTAAGAGTAAATATTATCGAGCCTTCTTCGAGTCCATGGTCCTCCCCTATCTTATTGGTCACTAAACCTGACCATCCCTGGAGGTTTTGCATAGATTCCGGTCAAGTTAATGCCATTTTCGACTTCAATGCCTATCCCATGGTATGCACTGATTACCTAATTAATAAACTTGGAACCACTACTTTTCTATCCACCCTAGACTTAACTAAAGGTTCCTGGCAGGTCCCAGTATATGGGTCTGATAAGGAAAAGACAGCTTTCTCAATGCCACTATGATGATTTCAATTCAGACTCCTCCCTTTCGGATTACACAGCACGTCAGCCACTTTCCAACGCCTCATGGACAGACTATTGCAACCCTACTCCAATTTCTGTGTATCTTATGTTGATGATATCATCCTTTATAGTAAAACCAGGGAGGACCACCATTTCCATCTTTTTATTATTATGAGAGTTCTCAGAGAGGCCCGTCTAACTGCTAATCCATCCAACTGCAGACTGTCCCAGTCAGCTGTGAAATACCTTGGCTTCTTTGTAGGGAATGGTAATATACAACCTCAACATGAGAAAGTGAAAGCCATTTTAGATGCCCCTACAACTAAAGCTAAAAGAGATCTCCAAGCCTTTCTAGGGTTAATAGGATATTAATCTATGTTTATCCCAAACTTTTCAGACAAAACAGCTACACTGACAGATAAACTTAAGAACGCCGAACCCCAGAAACTTCATTGGACTGACGAGGATGATATATGTTAGAACACCTTAAAACACCCTGTGCCAGAACCCAATCCTAAAGGAAATATATTTCTCAAAGGAATTTGTATTGCAAATGGACGCCTTCTTTAGAGAGTTGGGAGCACTCCTATCACAAGTCTGCAATGGATTAGAACATCCCATCTTATTTATGAGTCACAAACTTTTCCCACATGAAAACAAATTACTCTGTGCTGAAATTAGAGGCCCTGGCCATCAAGTGGGCCATTATCCACCTTAGATACTATCTCTTAGGAAAAAAGTTCACACTCGTCACAGACCATTCTCCACTAGTTTGGATTAGCCAACAAAAAGACTCCAACTCTCGTGTCATGCAATGGTTCTTAGACCTGCAGCCCTACTGTTTCACTGTGGAACACCGAAAAGGCAAAGACCAGGGGAATGTAGATTTCCTTTCCCGGTTCCCCTATGAAACAGATGCAGCTACATTGCATGGAAGAAGGGTATGTGAGACACCAGAAGGCGTCTCACCCGCTAGGCCCCTGGGATCTGTCATCCAGGTGTCCAGGACACAGCCATCGCTATTAGATCCAGTTCCTGGGGGTGGACCAGTGGGGGAGGATCACCTCAATGGAGGGTCTTTGGGGAGTGGAAGTGGGACACCAAAGGGTGAGACACAGTATTCCCATTCTTATGACACCCTTCCCCATCCTGCCAGGTAGGATATCTAGAAGCCCAACCCTTCCATTTGGATTTATTCATGCATTCCTGGACATCCTATAGCCAAACTGCTGTTTCTGGGCCTTCACTCCTTCTCTATTAGGTAAGATACCCAGTAGACTAGACCTTCTCCCTGAACCCGTGCTTTCCTTCACTGAGGCTTATTTCTCCTTTCTTTGTCATTCCTATTAGAGTGAGGCCACAGAGTTTTTGCCAGCAGATGACCCTGAAATATCGGCCAAGCACCATTCTACCCAGGTCAGTGTCATCCTCACCTCAAGCAGATATATACATAGAAGTTGATATATTGGTACTGAGAACCATCTTTGTTTTCGTCCCAGCTTGGCGCACACCTGGTGGTATTTTGCTCTTTCGTTTGAATTGTACCTCTATTTGTATTTATTAAATGAACAGAGGGTGCTCAAGAGGTAGGTCTCTTTCAATGAGGAGACCCTGTCTCCCTCATTGCTGAGACCCTGTCTCTAAAGACTCGGGTTCCTTGGCTGCACAGAAGGGTAACATTCCAACCAACTGCTCCAGTCGTAAGTATTAACAGTTCCACAGGGATTGCAATGATGGGCACATGGAGGGTCGAGAAACTGCACACACCTCGCCAGGAGGCAACTACCGACATGCATTATGTCCACACATCCAAAGGTTATGTAGAAGAGCTGCCATACCTCCATCCAGGTCCCCGAAGCATGTGGCTGCACATCACATCTGTGCCAACGGGCACCGTGCAATCGCCCTTAAAACACAAAGAGAAATGGGTAAGTGTCTGTATCTTAACAGGTTTTTCTGGCTTCTTGAGGCACGTCTGATGCTGCAATTAGTTTCTCCACACTGCCCCACACTCTTGATTTATTCGTGTCACCCCTTCTTCTGAGAATCCCCTCATTCGTCCAGCTCTGCAACTCTTCACCCTTTGCTCCCATCGATTTTTAGAAAAAAAAACCTTCTAAAGTCAATTGGGCTCTTTGAACAGAACTCATGTCTTTATGCACTCTTCGATCGGTAACTAAGCAATCTTCATTGATTGGTATGATTGATGTCATTATTGACTTCCATTTAAACTGCCCTTGAACCCTGAACAGGTCCAGGTGACCAAGGCATAGTGCATCTGCTACTTCTACCTCACTCTAGGTAAACACCGTAGGAATGCCAAAGCATAGGGGATGAGAGAATAGATGTAGCAATATCCTACAGAGATCTCTTTACCCACCTTCCTCATATGGCTATACCATATGTTATCCGCTGCAAAACCGTGTTAATTCATTGTGGAATCTATAGAAAGGCCGCCATTTGCATTTCCTTGCACGATGATGTCATCACGTCACGCTAAGTCATGTTGGACGTGGCATGATGAGGTCACTGCGCCGCTCTGATAGTACAAATAGCGCGCGCATCCATACCTTCATTGCAAACCCGGCCTGACAACCACTTGCCAGCTTATAACGGCTGGACAGGACCTGCCAAACTAAAAAGATTGAAAAGGGTAAGCCACCTCAATTATAGATACAAAAATGGAAAAGCAACCAGTGCTTTGCTCCAACCCTTAAACCTTTTCTCATAAAACTTAACAGAAGCCAATTGTATTTTTCTCTTCCCTGCAGTGATTTTTGATGCATCAAAATTAAGGATTCAAAGATATTGAACAGTAGCCAAAATCTGAAAATAAGAGTATTTGGACATAACAGTCAGTTATCACCTACCAGTAGTCATCTAAAACTACCAACTGGATAAAAATCAAACTCTCATTACTGAATTAGAATCAGGGTGAGTCATACATTTTGACTATATGTAGAGATTTATAAAGAGATTATTAAACAACATTACTTGCAATACTAATATTAACCCACCCCCTTCTTTTATTCTACCTCATAAGAAAATTCACTCTTGGTTCCTTTTTGTCTTCCCTTTTTTCTTATTAGAAACCAATTCCTTCTCCTGATGAATCATTGACAGTATCAATGGGGAAACACGTGTCGAGATTAAGATATCGGAATTGTACTGAAACTCAAGTATAATAAGGATTTATATACATCGACTGACTTGAAAAACATAAGGTGTGAAGCTAACACCAGGCAGGATATGATTTGTTTATTGTTTCCAATCAAATCAAGATAATTAAGAAGATTCTGTTAATACTAAAAATATTGATTTGGATTCCTTTCAAAAATTATATTTCGGAACAAACTTTAATTCAACACTATTATCTGGATAACTCACCTGTGAATGATTTAGGTTGGCGCATTGGAGTTAAAAACATTTCCCAATTTTTTATTTTCTTACAGTGAATCTGTGTAGCAGCCACACAGTCTTTGGGAACTTCTCATGCAGACAACCCGGTGCAACATTTTTTATAGCTACCAAACACTATTTCTTTTTCAAAACTCATAAAAGTGGGTGCCAACGGAGTGCTTTGTTGGCTGTAACCTCTTAGTTTTCATTGTGGGATCTAGTTCCTCATCCCCATTATCAAAAAGATTGTTGTCAACATTTCTTTTTCCTCATAACATTTTCTACTTGGACTATATAAAAAGTAGACCGTTTAAGATTTTCTGTATATAGACTGGTTGCCCTCCTCAGACCTGATTGCCCCGTAGGGGGTCTTAGCAAGTCTGATTGCATATGGTCTTTCACCTTTCTGTAATGGTTTAGCATTTGATACACAATGAGCTGGAGGGTTGCCCAAAGCAATTGCCAGAGGTCTAAGATTAATTATAAAACTTCCAGCCATTACCTCTTTGTTTTGCTTTGTCACCCTGAGTGGGATGGGTGTGCCCAGATGTGGGTCCAATGCCTGCTGGTCCTAGACACCCAAGCTATTCCTCACTGAAGATGACCAATGAGACCGAAACATGTCTGGGGATGCTTGTGGTCTAGCAGTTCAGGCTGGACTTCCCCTCAAGGGGTCTTGCATATGGTCTTTCCCCTTTTCGTAATGGTTTGGCAGGTGAAGAACGATGGTCTGGAGGGTTGCCCAAAGCAATTGTCAGAGGTTTAAGATTAATTCCAAACCTTCCATCCATCACCTCTTTGTTTTGCTTTGTCAGACATGATGACATAAAGATCATAGAAACCATAAAAATATAAATGTTCACAAATTTACAAATCTAGACATTTCTTTTCCTAAACAAAAAGTATTCAAATTCCAGATCTCTGTTCACACACCCCTTTGCATTGAAACAAAAAGTGAATCCTTAGGGCGTACTGATCTTTTGTGCCTGCTCCTGTGACGGCAGAGGGCTGTCAGTATCTCTGCAGGTATCACTAAGGTGTATCCAATTATTCTTGTCCTCCACTTTCATAGCAGTCGGAGTCGAGTAGATTTCTCAGTGAGGCCCATGGAAACGCTTCTTGGGAGACGCTGTGTCTTGTGCTGATCATCGGCAGTGTCACCATTTTCTCCTGCTGTCTGTTGGTGAGAAAACACAACCTGTGAAGATATAATCTTAACAGTTTTCGTAAAGGCCCTATGGTAATCTCTAAACTTCTCTCCTAGGACCACTGCAGTCTTGTGTGCATCTAATGCCATGCATATACGTGACAGAGGTGTGTATAGCCTATGCCCAGGCAAGATTTTGTGAGGGCTCCAGTGGGGATCCTTCCCTGGCTGATTCCTCAGATAAAATAACACCAGTGGGAGGCACACATATCATGATTTATTAAATTCTGCACATAGTTTGGGTAAATGGATCTTGAGGAACCCATTGAGCCTTGCCACAATCCTGTTGACTCGCGCGGTACTGTGAGCACAACCTATGCTTTATTCCTAACATACAAGTGATCTCTGCAAACAAGGCATTAAAGAAGTGGGTTCCATTGTCGGATTTTAAAGCCTCATAAATTGTCCACTGTCGATACACTTCCCTCACGAGAAACCTTTCCGCTGATTTAGCATCAGGATGTACATAAGGACCAACCTCAAGCCACCGGGAGAATGGACAAGTGACAACAGTTAGATATCTGCATCTCGTAATCATGTTCACAAAATAAATGTGAAGTTCCCTGAATGGGCCAAAGGGTCTGGGCAAGAGCCCCCTCACCAACCTCATGGTATTTCTGGGAATTAAACATTGTGTACACTTTAAGAGGCTAGACTGAACTACGGTCTGGCTAGTATGTTATAGCCAGACCATAGGTCTGGCTAGCATGATACAGCCAGACGAACAGCATGGGGGAGAGGCACCTCCCTTGTTTTACCTCCCCAACACATAGTGGTTTACTTTGATTATTTATAAACACACTCCGGAGACAAACACACTAAGCACACAACTATTTTCCCCTGTTGTTTTCTCTAGAAACTTTTTGAGAAGAAACTTCCATGAAGTAAGATTGTCCATATACAGAGCAGATTAGGTGCAGCTATACTTACCAACAAGAGGTTGTCCAAGAATCAGTAGGCATTAGAAGAAGGTGCGTTAAGAGTAACCTTTTGAATTGTCTGATATGTAACATTTCAAGTCATCATTTTTTACTGTTGAGTTTTCTAATTTTGAACAAGTGTTGAAACACTAATAGTGAAATACTGTCTATATGTTTTTACTGTAGGAATTGAATTCAAGAACATATGTATTGTTGGAACAAATAATATCATTAGCCCTGAAGATGGACTGTCAGAAAAGTCCGAAACACGTTGGCAACAAATTGACAAATCTTGATACTATTTTGGTTTGGTGACTTTAACCAAGAAATTTGTTTGACTTCATTTTTGTCGTTACCTAAAAAGGGATTTTGTGAATTTATGTATGAAAAAGAATCTTATGGTTTAGAGTGCATCTAACAATAAGGTTTCGTAAAAATTGTACAAATTATAGGTTCTGATAGATTTTGAAAGAAATAATTATGTATTTTGATTAAAACAACCCATGATGGGTCTTTCTACTTCTCCCAAAGTTGTATTGTATTGTTTTACATCAAAGAACTGATATACGCATTGTGAAACTCTGTGAAATGAATGAAAAAAGGAAAACACAACTGCTTAGCAACTTAACAGTTAAGCAGTGATTACACACTTATTTACATTATGTACCTCATTTAAAACCTAGAGAAAAGAAATCGATATTCTCAGTTAAACTCAGAACTGCAAGCAGTGAGGATCCCATTATAGCTCACGTGCCTGCAACATTAACACATTTTGGGATTATATTCCCTTGGGAGTGCACTAAGGGTTGGCAGGTTGGCCTTTCTTTCGGCATTACTGGGAATGAACTCCTTGCACACTACACAATTCCCCACAAATCTCCTTACCTGTTCTTGTAGGTTAGGGATAAACCAGTCTTCCTGGAGCTCTGCTACGATTTGTCATCAACAAGTATTTGAAGGGTCGTGTAGTTGCTCTAGAGCCAAAATAAGTAGCTCTACAGGCATTACTACCTTTCTCGTCACCTCCTGTATCCAGAGCAAATCTGTGGGTGAGAGAACACATCCTCTCTTTTTCCAGATGTCCTGTTCTTCTCTCTGGGCTTTCCCTTTCATATCTATAATCTGGAGTACTGGGACTGCAATGTACTTGGCTGGTAACTATACCTGCTGGGACACCGTTTTCATTTTCTGGCATTCTGTGAAAGGTAAATATGCTGTTTCCTTTGCAGCCTTGTCTGCAACATCATTCCTGAGAGCTCCTGAATTAGTGCAGTTAGTGTGGGCAGTGCATTTAACTAAATGTATTTCCACTGGTAAAGTTAACGCTTTAACTAGCAGCGCAGCATGCTGTACAAGGGACCCATCAGACCTCCTAAACCCTCTTCTCTGCCATCTCAATAACCCAGAATGGACAGTGGACACATGTGGAGTCTGAATAAACAGTGACTGCCTTCTGTTACTCATTTTGAGTGCCTCTATGAGTGCCACTAGTTCTGTCGCTTGCGATGAGTAATGAGAAGGCAATCGTCTCTTCAGTCTGACCTGGTACTCCCCATCCACAAGACTCATGACAGCTGCCCCATATGCCTCTTAGTCGTCTCCTGGTTGGTGGTTGAAGACCCATCAACAGAAATCACCTCACCCCCCTCCAGGGCATCTTTGTTCGCATTCACCCTCTCTTTGTCTTACCTTTCATATGTGGCACAATCATGAACAATGTCCTCAGACTGCACTGGGCTCGGCTAAAAATGTCACAGGATTGACTAGGTGACATTGCACGGGATGAATCGATACATTTGACAAAATGACCTCATACCCTGATACTCATTAACATGGAATTCGACTTTTCTAAGATTGCAGAAACTGCATTCTCCATGTACAATGTCAACGGGCAACCCATGGTAATGGTCAAAGGCCTTTGAATTGCAAAAGCTGCTTCCGCTGGAGCTTTCTCACTAGGGAACTGTCCCTGCATCACTGGGTCTAGGAGTCCACTGTAATACGCTAAAGGACCAGGACCGGAGCATTACTAATTGCAGCCTTGACTTCCCGAAAACAAGTCCCTATTTCCTCAGACCACTCTATGGGACCTTTCACCTTCTGCACTTCCTTGGCTCCTTGCTGTAAGGGCCTCACATAACTAGAGTATTAAAAGATTCATGATCTACAGTAGTTACAGAGCCCTACAAACTGCAGCATCTGTTTCACTGTGACTGGCTGAGGCGTATACCGTGAAGTGGGTCGACCCAGTAGGGATGTTACAGAGAATGGTAGCAGGATCCGGTACCACCAGAAATTCTGCCTGAACAATATTATTGAGGGGTGCAAATTCTGAAGCATCCTCCAACTGGACCTCTTTGCTTTCTTCACAGGGTAGATAGCTGTATTGCATGGGGCACAGAAGGTTGTATTATGCCTTCCTTTTATTTTTTTAATCAACACATTTTTATTATTTTTCATCGTATATATAACAATCCATAATGTTAACAACGACGACAAAAGTGCAATCCCAAAAAACTGCCCCAATCCCCCTAACCCATTTCCCCTTAACACACTCCTTCCCTATCCACCTTGCCTAGCCCATGCTTCCTCCTCCACGACCCCCACCCTCCCCCAGAAAAATGACCACTCAACTCACCTAAATCCATTTATCCCAGACTCTCCCAAACCCAACACCCTTTATCCCTATACACCCTTGTCTCCAGTTCTGCACAGTTATCCATCATTTCTGCCCACTTATGTATGCTGGGCGGGGACGAGTTGCCCCAGCCTGTGGCCAGGTTTCTCTTTCCCAACATCAAGGCCATCTTAACCAAACATTTTCCCTGGCTAGTGAACCCTGTACCCCCCTCCCGCACATGTGCAATAGTGCAATCTTAGGACATACCAGAATTAATTTGCTGACCAACCTTGATAGGCGATCCCTTATCTTCCCCCAGAATGTTTGCACCATTGAACATTTCCACAACAGGTGGAAGAAGGAACCCATCTCCTCTCCATATTTCAGACACTGGGGATCGGGTGCCCTGCACATCCGGTGGAGGCAGACCCTGCAATAATACACTCTATGCAGTACCTTGGACTGTATCAGACGCAAACGTATAGGTATGTCTGCTTCCCTCAGGGATATCACTGCTTCTGCCCAATCCTCCTCCTCCAAACTGCCCTGGTCCCTCTCCCACCTCCCCTTTAGTTTCAGCAGGGGCTTGGACAGAAAGTGGTTAATCATTTGGTATACTTGTGATATTGCCTCCCCCTTGGTCGCCCCTTCCAACAGGTTAGCCTCTTTTGGGGACCATTCAGGAACCTTCCATGTATCTCGCTTCTCCTGTCCCACAGCATGTTACAGCCTTGTGTAGGTATACCTGTCCCTATCTTGTAAGCCGAACTCTTCCTGAAACCCCTGAAATGACACCATCCTGTCCTGTACTAAGAGGTCCTTCATCCACCGTACTCCTTTATCCTGCCATCACTTCTGCAGTCAGAGTTTATGGACCTCCGGTAACACTGCATTCCCCTATATGGGGGCCTTCTTTGTCACTACCCCATCCCATGGCTCTGAGGGATGCTGAATTTGAAGCAAATGCGCAGACTCCTGGTTTTGTCAAGCTTCCTGGCGGTGCCCCACCATACACCACCTGTGAGGGGGATCTAGACCCCATACTCCTCACTTCTCACTAGACATGTGGCCTGCCTACAACTCTGAAAAGCCAGTCATTTATTGCAATGAGCTGAGAAGCCCAATAGTAGTGTTGCACATTCAGGAACCCCAGTCCGCCGTCCCAGACCAACCTGTTGGATGTTTTCAATGCTATTCCTGGGAGTTTCGTTCCCCATATGATCTCCCTCTGCAGCTTCTCTATAGTGTGAAACACCCTGGCCGGCAAACTGGGGCATTGTGAAGAATGCAAAGAAGACAAGGCATTGCTAACATTTTGGATAGGTTCGCCCTACCCACAATCGAGATTGGGAGCGTTTCCCAATATTTGGTATCACCTCTGAGCCTGCCCAAGACCGGATCTAGGTTATTATGAAGAAACTCCAAGCCCTGTATCCCTATTGTGATACTCAAATATTTGATGGAGTTCTGCGCAATCTTGGCCATGGTCACTCTCACGCTGTGGTACTTGAGAGGAGTATGTAATCAATCGTCGAAAAGGATGAGTGTGCATTTGAAAAGAAGGAATAACCTTTTGCCCCAGGATGCATGTCCCTCCATACGTCCCTCAGCCCCGTAGCCTCTATGAAGGAGTTGTGCCTCATCTGTGGGGAAGTCGCCCTGCCTGTATACAGTGACTTATCAATCATCTGTGATGTGTCATTGAAATCCACCCCCACCACTATACCATCCCCCAATGGGTGCCCAGTAAAGCTTATTTATTTATTTATTTCAGCACATAAAACCCTGAGGTATCCAAGCGCTAGTTACAGAAAGTGCATACATGGTACATAGTCGGTGTGAGAAATAGAGGCTGAATGAAGCTTATCCTCTTGTTGCGGGAGCTACATCAGGTTGCATACGTAAGACATGGTAGGTGGGGGATATACATACTTGGAAAGTTAGCCTCTTGTTATGGGGAGCTACATCAGGTTCCATACTGTTCTGCTCAATTTATGCTTAGTCCAAAATGGCACGGGAGCACAATGCATTCTGGGAGTTCTCGGAGCCATGTTGGATATTTACTTCATTCCGCAGTGAAAGGCTGCACACATTTTGCTGAAGTGTTAGATTCACAGTGCTGAGACAAACATGCTTTTTCAAACTTGGTATGCAGTCAAGGCCATTTCTTCTGGCAAAAGCTAACGTTGTCATGACTTGCCACTGTTCTCCGGGGAGCATGTTTTTAGAGCCGGGAGGCCCTGCATTCCTTGGAGGGAGCTCTCGATTGACCCAGCTAGCAACCGACGGCTGTCCCTCAACTGCTCAGGTGCAATTCCAGAAGGTTCGAGAATTAACTCCTTTTTTTTTGAGTGCCTATATAGGTGGAAACCTGGAGGGGTCAGGTGAGACTTCAGCCAGAGAAGGACGTTCCGTCTGGCCTTCTCGTGAGCTGTAGCACTCTTTTCCTGGCTGTCCCCCTGGAGTCTTCCAGCCGCTTCTGGACGAGATGAGGACAAAATTTACGCTCACGGTGATGTATTTCTTTTGCTTTCTTTACTTATGGCCATGTTAGTTTTATGAGTTATTTCTTCTATGTACCTGTAATCTTTGAATAAATAGCTGTAAAGAGCTGATTATCTTCTAAAGGGTGCGTGGCTGTGAGTTATTGTATCTGTCTGTTTTTGGGTTGAAGTATTTGCTCTATAATTGCTTTGGTGATTTATGGTAGTTCTGTGCGCTTTTCAGAGGAGAGCAATACACATACATAAGACATGGTAGGTGTGGGTATGCATACTGGGGAAGCTCGCCTCTTGTTATGGGGAGCTACATCAGGTTGCATATATAAGACATGGTAGGTAGGGATATACATACTTGGAAAGCTTGCCTCTTGTTATGGGGAGCTATATCAGGTTGTATACATAAGACATGGTAGGTGTGGCTATACATACTGGGAAAGCTCGCCTCATGATGTTTGGGGCTACAAGGGTTGCCAGTACTTAATGGTTGAGTCAGGTGGATTGCATAACAAGTAAATAGTGCAAGGCAATTGGTAGATCATGGTGTCATAGTATAATAGGCAAGCATGCGGCGTGGGGCAGGTAAAATACAGCATGACAGTCAATGCATGTGAGCAGCGCAAGGCTGTAGGTTACGTTGTGACACCAGTGCATAGGGGCGGCTCAGAACTGCAATTACAACACATGTAAATACCAATATAATGATAATTCAGGTAGGAAGCGCACAGCTGCAGAGTCAATCAGGTCATTTCCAGGGAAAAGCCAGTGTTTATAGGCAGCGTTAGGTTCCAGTGAAAAGATCCTGTAGGGTTTGTAGTATAAGTCCCAGGTACATGTATATGAAACATCTCCCTCATGTTACGGGAGACTGCAGTGATGAATGATTGCAGAAAAGTGAGGGAACAAGGGTCAGGTCGGAAGAATGGGGTAGGTGGCAAGATAGAGTGTGGCATGCCCACGAGGGATACCAGCGGTCGCACTAAGTGATCACCAAGGCCCGCAGGGTGAGCTCGGTTAGGGGTTGGAAATGCCATTAGAAAAGGTGGAAGTGAATAAACAGGGCCAGTCCCAGATCAGAGCCCTGGCTCAGTGGATGGGGAAGAGGGTGAGTAAAGCAAGAAGGTAGTTAGCAATATGTCTTACCTTGTTGGAGATGCAGTGCATTTCGCAAATTAGACGGTAAATAGGAAAGTGGCCATGGAATTGGTAGGAGCCAGTGGTGGCATGGACGAAGGAGCCACCGCCGCCTGGTCTGTCCCGGACAGGCCCAGACAGGCAGAAGGCCTTAAGAGCGGGCCTTTGGAGTCGGGTCCATCCCGCATCGTCATCCGGCGTTGCAGCAGGCAATCAGATGTAGTGCTTCCCAGCCAATGAGGATGCTCAATGGGACCATGCTGGGGAAGCGAGCTGGACCGGTAGGAAGGGTCTGAATGTGGCGGCTATGATGGTGTGGAGCTCCAGCTTCCACACACCATGAGTGACCCTAGCAGGCAGAGCGCAGCCATGGAAAGGGGCAGCCTGCCCTGCTCGAGGTCTGTGCGGAATGCGGGCTGAGGAAGGCCCAGATAGGCAGAAAGCCTTAAGATCAGGCCTTCGGAATTGGGCATCTGGCGTTTCAGCAGGCAAACAGATGTAGCGCTTCCCAGCCAATGTGGATGCTCAATGGGAGCACTCTGGGGTACTTACCCTGTCTAGCGTTTCCGCCTGTAACACCGGGGGGGCATACACATTAATGATGCAAATCGTTTCTTGGTATAGGTTTCCTGTTAAAAGAATAGTCCTCCCACCCTGATCTCTCTCTACCCCCTTCACCTCCAGTGGTAGTGAATTCTTTATCAAAATTTCCACCCCCCCTAGAACACATGGTAAACCCTTCATGCTCCACCACTGAGTATCTAGCCCTCCCCAACAGGCTGCACACTGTGCTCAACATGTGGGTCTCCTGCAATAACACTGTTATGCTCACCTGACTCCCACAGGGGCGTCGGTCGGACCCGGACTGCTGCGGCCTCCACCCACGTGATGCGTAGTGCAGTGATGACTGACTGGAGCTGCCCTCCTAATCTTGTCAGCTTGACCCGTAGAAATATTCTCCTACAAGTGGAGAGATGGATTTAGCCACTTGTGGATTCAAGTGATAGCACCCCCACTGTCCTCCCCACTTATCACCTCTGAAGCGCCCTCTCAGCAATCTCACCTTATATTCTTGAAGGATGAGCCCTCCATCCTGCGAAGCATGCAGAAGCGCGTTGATGAGCAGTTACTTCACTGGCCTGAGGATATTGGAAGAGTTGTAGATGAATCCTGACTCCAAAAGGTCCTGGCGAAGAGCCGTAAGTATATAGTTCGTAAGAGTTCAAAATGTCTGGAGTTCACTCCTGTCCAATTCCTCTTTTATCTTGCAGCTTTGACCCAATAAGAAGATTGACAGCTGAAAGCGCTCCGGTAAAATACTGTGTTACCCAACACTGACCGGTAAATAATGCCAAGGGTTAAACTTGCTGCTTTCTCCTTATCTTATAGGTGCGGCATAAGAAGGTGTGGCATGCTGATGAATTATACCTCCAGCGGTAAAATCAGGTAAGCATATGGTGGCTAAAGAGATTGTCTCTGTCTGTTCTCTCTGCTCACCTTGTTGTTTCTTGTCCCCCTTAGGTGCCGGGATTCGGCGATGTACAGATGGAGACAGCGCCGGATCGAAGAGATGCTGCGTGGAACGGTGAGTATGGCGCAACGCTGCTGCTGGCGATGCAACACTTTTAAAACAAAGTCTTTCCTCTGGTTTGAAGATGCGATGAATCCGGAATCAGGTAAGAAATCAGGTAATACTCTTGTTCTAACCTTTGCTTCTTTCCTTCTTTCTAGGTGCTCCAGGTTCGAGGCGGGCGTGGCAGAAGGCTGGATGCTGCTGCTGGCACGGTGAATGTTAAAGCTGCTGGATGCAGAATAAAGCGAAGCGGGTGTTGCTCTTCGGGCGTGGTTTAAATAGCCTTCAAAACAGTCCCAGGTAGGTATTCCTCCCCGACCACACCCGAGTAACAAAATAGTCCCTAAGGTAAAGCAGTCCCTTCCAGGCCTCACTTGGGCTTGGATCTTCTTGCAGCATGGTCTGCATCAGGTAAGTGTGCACTTATGAGCCTGGCGCCTATGGTGCCAGGACTGATGTCCCATATGAGCCTGGCGCCATAGGCGCCAGGACTGAACCCAGACAGCCCCTAGCAGGGGTTGCTGGATTTTCTCAAGGCAACATGATGCCTGCTCCCGGGGCTGATGGACATGGTCTGTATGCCCGGGGATATGCATCATGACAACACTATGTTCGCCTGGTTCACCATCTAAACGTTTGCCACAAGCCCCCGCTTGATCTTGTCCAAAAGCCCAATTACATTCACGACATGCAGCGGAAGGACTTATTCCTTGAATTATCTGTAGCCATCTTTTCCGTTCTGCTTATCACACCCCAGGCCCCCGGCAAGGTACCAGGTCCCTTCCCATACAGGGTGCGTCCCCCCTTCCCTTTTGGTTGCACTAATAGAACAACACCATAACTAACAATAACCCCAACATCCCTCTCCCCTCCCCACACGTCCTCCCGACATGAAGCATCTATCGCTCATCAACTAAAATCTGAACAATGATCGTCTTCGCCCTCAGATGTGCGATCCAGGGGGGTTTCACTTCAACTCTCCAGCTCCACTCCAACTATGACCCTTGTACCCACGTTGTCCCCAGATAGCCGTGAAGGTCCCACTTATGTCAGCTTGTCACCATTCAGTTATTGACCATCTCGGTCAACCACTTGTCCTGTTTTCCCCTCAGCCAGGCCATGATTCATGGGATCCTCATGGCTGCTTCCGTTGTCCTGGACCCGCACCGTCTGCCCAGTCCCAGGCCTCCTGTGGGGTGTGGAAGAACCTTACTCCTGTGGTAACCCCCACCCTGAGGGTTTCCCTCACTCTTCTACTAACCTCACTAAAATGTTGTGATGTCAAAATGATCAAGTGAATGTTGGGTGTCACCACCCTAGTCACACAAAGTCATTGGTCTTACCACTTGTAAGTGGTTTTTATATTTATATTTTGTATTTATGCTATTGTTTTGTTTATACTGATTAAAATTTGTGAACTCGAAGCTCTTTGTCTATACAAATAATGACATTTCCGGCTTGGTGATAGTTGTGTACTTGTTTCGGCCCTTTGCATGTGAAGGTAGGAAGCTGTCCTTTGTGGATTTTTGTATAAGCTATTGTGTATCTGTCCTCCTCCACACAGCCCCCCCCCCCAAAAAAGGACTTTTCTTACTCTACAGTGTATATTCTGTGGGTGTCTTGGCAGCCATCATTGGAGAAAGAGCTGATGACATATGGAGGAGAGCAGGCTATTCAAGTATGACAGCACAGAACACAACACACAATGGAGCTATGTTTAATAATTGTAGAGCAGATGTCTGGAGGCTCTCAGGGTACAGTATCCTGACACATCAGACATGGGTGCAATTATGAAACGTACAATGAAAGAAGATCCTATTGCTTACATTCAGGATATTCAAGAGCACTTGACTCTTGAAATGAAAGAGCCGTGAGAAAAAACGGTGGCACTATTTTACCACATTTTGTGTCATGGGTTGCCAGAATAAGTGCAGAGACAGATGAAGAAATTAGTCGGGATAGGAGCCAAGCCTGGGCTGAGATACAGCTGACGATAGTACATCACTGCCGGCTCTTAAAAGAGAAAAATAAGAAGAAAGACGAGGCTAGAAAACATGAAGAAGCCAAATTAGTTCAGAAGAAATTGTCAAAGTACACCATAGAAGGGGTGGTATTGACAAGTGGAGAAGTGCTGGGAATACAGCAAGCAGTGGGTACATCACAGGCAAATAATCAACGTCAGATGAACCAAGAAGGGAATGGGTTTATGCTATGAGGTAGAGGTATTTGATATAGAGGAAGGGGTGGATTCCAAAATAATCAAGCTGGGTTTCGGAATACACAGAATGAGAATCAGAATGCGCAAAGAGGATTTAACAAAGGGGGACTATTAAGACGAGCTATGCCTGTATGTTGGACTTGTGGGATGACAGGACAGATTACATGCATATGCAGGAGCTAAGGGAATGTACAGAATGACCCGTTCTCAAGAGGGGGACAGCTTACCCCCTAACATATAGCTCACAAGCTACAGAAGGGTTTTCCTAAGATCAGACAGTGCATCAAACACAGGCACCGCAAATGCAACAGGCACAGCAACCACAGCAAGTGCAAATGAATCTACTGCAAGGGCAGTCCCACCATGCCCCATGCACACACAGCAGTATGCAAACACGGGACAATTGCTGACACCTATAATAGGGTATGTCACTGTAGTGGGAGGGAATCCTTTGATGGAAACAGGGGCATGCAAGAATTCACAATAGGACAGCTTGCATGTCAACTTGATGTTTTCAGTACTATCTGTGACACCAGACCCCGAAGAAAAACTAAGGGTCGATGTGACGATAGGAGGCAAATCTTTTTCTTTTTTAGTAGACACTGGCGCTACTCGTTCATGTATACGAGAGGGAAAATATCCAATGTTGGGAAATGCTCAAGGGTTCTCTGGAGCTACAAGCCGAGTTTCTTTTACTGAAAAATTATCAGTCTCTATTGGAGAGTGTGACTTGTATGTTCCATTGTTGTATTCTCGACAGACATCAATTAAAATTTTGGGAAGAGATTTGGTGACATAACTTATTCATTCACTGGCGTAGGTATTGTGTGTTCCACTCCGGGAATGTGGCTAAATGTATATGGCAATCACAGGGCAAGTGGCTCCGGGAGGGATTCCAGTAGAGCCAGAGGTTTTCCTTTATGGGGTGAGAATTCTATTAACATGGTTACTTGGCTTACTAGAGTGGATTATGAGAACTCCTGATTCATTTTTCTTTAGACCACAGATACCCATGGACGAACACGGGGGACAGACTATCCCTCTAGAATTAGATGCAGCCATAGTACGAGGGGAAATGGCAATGCTCGAAGGAACAGATGACAAGGGTAGACCATGGAGGACAGTGATAGCTCTTGAAGAAGGGCATAGGCTGACGGACATTACTGATGATGACATGTTTAGAGAGGACCCAATAGATGATAAAGTAGTGTTCTTTATGAGCATTACATATTGGATAATAATGGAGAAAAGGAACATCCCACATCAAATGGCGATAATACGGCAGTGTCCAGCATTTTTTGAGGAAGACTTGGAGAAGATGCCAAGTGTCCTATGGACTACAGGCCCTTATGACGTAGGACTATTAAAGGGAGTAGGGAAGTCAAAATAAAGCTGAAACCAGGAGTGATTGTACCTCGAACAAGACATTACCCCATGTCTCGAGAGGCTGATGAGGGTATGTAAGCACTATGGAACAAGGTATTCTGGTACCGTCAGAATCATCGTGTAACACTGCGGTGTACCCTGTGAAAAAAATCAAAGGGAGGGTCATGGAGATTTATACAAGATATGAAACCATTTACCAGATCGTAGAAGCAGAGTTTTCTTTAGTTCCTAACCCGGCGACGATACTATGCAGTATCCCAGTAGATGCATGATATTTCACAGTGAATGATTTGAAAAATGTGTTTTTCTCAATCCCATTGCACAAGGACTCACAAGACGGGACTTCATTTACGTTCCTCAAGACTTGTCTGAAACACACTCGTTTGCCCCAAGGGTACTGTGAGTCTCCATCGATCTTTAACAGAGTCCTCCAGATGGACCTAGGCTACATTGATTTGAAGAGTGCCATGGTACAGTACTTAGATGACATTTTAATCTGTAGCACGACAGAAGATGAATGTAGGCAAGACTCGATTTGGTTAATGACTATGCTAGCAGACAAGGGATACAAGGTAAACAAATAGAAATTACAGTATTGTCAAGAGGAGGTGTTATACATAGGACAACTGATCTCACATGAGTCAAAAAAGGTGACACCTGATTATGAAAACCACAAAACCGCATACAGTAAAACAGATGCAACTGTTTTTGGGGATATGTAATTGTGTAAGAGCTTGGGTGTTTGATTATAGTTCATACACAAGACCTCGTTTGCAGGCTTTGAAAAAGGCACAAGTAGACAAGGTCACAATATAATGGACCGTGGACATATAGGAGGGATTTGAAGAATTAAAAAAAGCAATTTGTACAGCTCCTGTTTTAGGAATTCCCAATTATGCTGAGGAGCTTTTCTTATTTTCGCCCACAAATGGGACAATCATGATTCAGTGCTTACACAGAAGACCACATTCGGGTATAAACCTCTAGCGTATGACAGTGGGATGTTAGACCCAGTTATGAAGGGACACTTTCCTTGTGAACAGTCATTGACAGCCTCTGTGTTCACAAATGACAAGTCTACAAGTATTGTTATGGGTTGCTATATGACTTTTTTTGTGGAACCTGCTCTGTTTGCTATTTTAGAGAAACCAAAGGGTACATTGACATCCAGAGAGCTTCTGCTTACAAAGTAATGATTTCAAGCGCAGTGATTAAAATTGGCAGATGTAAAATAGTGAATCTTGCCACGTTTATGGCTGAGCCAGTGACAGAGGGTGACCAGGTGCATGACTGTGCAAACTACATTGAATTCTATGATGATATAATGTGCATAAAAGAGAACACACTGCCAGGAGGGGAAATTCTCTTTATTGATGGTTCTTCGAAATAATCATCAAAGTATTGGAAAAAGGCATTCTGGTGCATCTGTAATAAGGCATAGAGCAAATGGTGAGTTTGAAACTGTCCCAATTGTGAGGCTACCTTCTCAAGCAGCAGAATTGGTAGCAATTATTGTTGCACTTGAGAAACATGAAAGACAGGAAGTGACGGTGTACAGTGTCTCCGCCTATGTGATATCAACCATACACGCAGGGTCAGTACGTTCGGAAAGGATCGGCTACCTCCAAGCAGACGGCACTCCAGTACAGCTTGGCAACAGGTGAGAGTGTGCTTTGTGACCCCTTGGCCCCCCTTGGTACCATCATGGCAGTGCTGTGAATTTCGGTACCCTTGTGGGCTCCCCATCCATGTCCAAGCTTTCCCTTACCGTCTCCAGCCTCCCAAGCCTTCTTCCTGACCCTGATTGGCCAATTCCTCCCATTGTAGTTCTGTGGTTGAAATCGCTGCACTTCCGCTCCCTGTGCCATTTCCCTTCTTGGCAACAGGTGAGCGTGTACTTTGGGACCCCTTAACCCCCCCCCATTTGGTACCATCATGGCAGTGCTGTGAATTTCAGGACCCTCGCGGGCTCCCCAGCCATGTCTAAGCTTCCCCTTCCCTTGTACCGCCTCTCGAGCCCTCCTCCTGGCCCTGATTGGCCAATTCCTCCCATTGTAGTTCTGTGGTTGAAATTTCTGCACATCCGCTCCCTGTGCCATTTCCCATCTTGGCAACAGGTGAGTGTATGCTTTGTGACCCCTGGACCCCTTTGGTACCATCATGGTGGTGCTGCGAATTTTGGGACCCTTGCGGGCACCCAGCCGTGTCCAAGCTTCCCCTTCCCTTGTTCCGCCTCCCGAGCCCTCCTCTTG
Source organism: Ambystoma mexicanum (assembly GCF_040938575.1). NCBI lineage: Eukaryota > Metazoa > Chordata > Amphibia > Caudata > Ambystomatidae > Ambystoma > Ambystoma mexicanum. Next base: position 776,720,527 of record NC_090937.1, read on the forward strand.
GCCCTGATTGGCCAATTCCTCCCATTGTAGTTCTGCGGTTGAAATTGCTGCACATCCGCTCCCTGTGCCATTTCCTACCTTGGAAACAGGTGAGCGTGTGCTTTGTGACACCATGCCCCTCTTGGTACCATCATGGCTGTGCCACAAATTTCGGGACCCTCACGGGCTCCCCATCCGTGTCCAAGCTTCCCCTTCCCTTCTCCAGCCTCCCAAGCCTTCTTCCTGACCCTGAATGGCCAATTCCTCCCATTGTAGTTCTGTTGTTGAAATCGCTGCACTTCCGCTCCCTGTGTCATTTCCCATCTTGGCAACAGGTGATCGTGTGCTTTGTGACCACCTGATCCCCCTTGGTACCATCATGCTGGTGCTGCGAATTTCGGCACCCTCGCGGGCTCCCCAGCGGTGTCCAAGATTCCCCTTCCCTTGTCCCGCCTCCCGAGCCCTCTTCCTGGTCCTGATTGGCCAATTCCTCCCTTTGTAGTTTTGTGGTTGAAATTGCTGCACATCCGCTCCCTGTGCCATTTCCTATCTTGGAAACAGGTGAGCGTGTGCTTTGTGACCCCCTGGCCCCCTTGGTACCATCATGGCGGTGCTGCGAATTTCGGGACCCTCGCAGGCTCCCCAGCTGTGTCTAAGCTTCCCCTTCCCTTGTCCCACCTCCCGAGCCCTCCTCCTGGCCCTAATTGGCCAATTCCTCCCATTGTAGTTCTGCATTTGAAATTGCTGCATATCTTCTCCCTGTGCCATTTCCCATCTTGACAATAGGTGAGTGTGTGCTTTGTGACCCCCCGGCCCCACTTGGTACCATCATGGTGATACTGTAAATATCAGGACCTTCCCGGGCTCCCCAGCCTGATTGGCCAAGTCATTATTTATCCTGAACCAGACCTGGGCAGCCTTCTGCCCAACAGCCTCTGTGGCTAAGGGCCCTGAGGCTAAGGGCGGCTCCTATATTGGCAGCTCCAGACAGTGTCTGTAGGTGTCAGCATGGGAAGCCAGCCGTCAACGGACAGCAACTAAAACAGTAAGTGTGGCATGGGTGGGGAGTAAAGCAATCACTCTACTCCAGAAAGCCCTGCCACTCTACATTACCTTACCAAAACATAGACCGCCAGACAAACAACACTCTTACTTAGATAGAATTGTGACCATCAGCCTACATCTACCTGAGACAAGATTGTAATTTTTGCCTTGTTTTGCATCTGGACATATTTGTGCATGTTAGCAAGTTCCACATTTACATAGAATGTTGAGGGTTAGTAAGTATCAATGTCAGTATCAGTGTGAATTATAGCATGTGCCACACTTAGATGGAAGCGTGAACATTAGCCTGAGTCGCATCTAGATAAAAATGTGAATGTTATCATGCGCCACACTTAAATGGAATCGTGAACATTAGCCTGATTTGCATCTAGATAGAAATGTGAATGATAGCATCTGCCACACTTAGATGGAATTGTGAACATTAGCCTGAGTCGCATCTAGATATGATTATGAATATCAGCATGTGCCACACTTATTTAAAATTGTGAATGATAGCATGTACTACACTTAGATGAAATTGTGAATGATAGCATGTGCCACACTCAGATGGAATTGTGAACATTAGCCTGGGTCATATATAGATAGAAATTTGAATGTTAGCATGCACCACACTAATGTGAAATTGTGAATGATAGCATGCACCACACTCAGATGGAATCGTGAACATTAGCCTGAGTCGCATCTAGATAGAAATGTGAATATTAGCATGCGTCACACTTGGAGGAAATTGTGAATGATAGCATGTGCCACACTCAGATGGAATTGTAGAGGAGGTACCAATATGAAGAGGAGGTACCGACAACTGAATGCAGTAGGGGACGCCTCCCCCACTTAAAGCGAGGCATAGACATTTGTGTTTGGTCATTTAGTATTGTAAATGTGTGAAAATAGAACTCATAGGGTTAAAAGACATTAGTACTTTAATTGTGTTATGTTTATAAAGTCGAAAATGCTTTTCATCATGATGTAGTAAGTAGGCAGGATACAGAATATGTATTATAAAAATTGGGTAGAAAAATAACCAAGTGTTTAAATGTAACCAGACAGAAAAGAAGTCCACCATTTTGTGTAAGTGTCCAAATGCCTTTAACTCAACAATGCCTTTAATGACCAGTAGAATGTTTTAATGAAGCTCATATTTGCAGACTATGTTGAAGTGAGTCAGCCCTGAGCGGGAAAGTTTCAAGGCCACAGAGCCCTGCAGAATCAGATAAGCAGCCTGAGACCAAACAGATAATGATGTTGTGTCTGGGTTTTTAGCTAAAGGACACAGCTGCATGACCATATAAGGGTAGCTTGACTCGGAAAATCCAGTGACGGTTGCCAAAATGTATTTCAATTTGAAGGTTTAAGCAGAGAATGATTAATTGCCAGGTGCAAGAGTAAAGTCAATGGAGAGCTTTGCCTGGGCATGTATTAAAAAAGGGTGGGGGTTTGACTCTCTTTCTCAAAATGCTATTTAAACAAGCTCCGTTTTGAGCATAGGGCCAGAGTTTCTGTACTTGAAAAAGATGCATTGTGTGTGTCAGTCTGACGTGAATAAATGGAACATCCCTGAAAAGCTATCTCCACCTCATGGTATGCTGCCTGAGTTTTTTTTCTGAGTGTCGAGAGCCCAAGAAAGTCCATGAGAGCCCAGCAGAGCCTATCAGAGCCAGAAGAGGTGCTGAGAAGCAAGATGGGTGTCCAAAGACCTTGAAAACACATGGCGAGCCATTCCAGGAGGGATAGGATGATGAACATACTACGTCTCTTCAAGCCCAAAAGAACTTGGACAGTCACGACTAAGGTGAGCCATACTGTTCTGCCCAAGATAAGAGTAGAGTAAAGGGAATAGAAAATAAGATAGGGATAGGGCAGACTGCAGCTGCCCTAGCCAACAGAAAAGAAGGGACATGGCAAGGAGGCAGAATAGCCTGGCAGAAAGGGACCATATATTTGTGGCACCTTTTCAGTGAAAAATAATGTCAGTCCAGATTTGGAAAACAAAAATCCAAGAAATTAACAGCATTTTAGAAACAACTGTAAAACATTCATGGGTAACCCCTTTAAAAGTTAACAGAGTTGGTGGGATATGAACAAAAATAACAAAAGAGTAAGAGTATAATGTATATATAAGGGAATAAAATATTGACTTGAGGCACCCGATCAATAAATAGAGGATACCAGGGAAGACACCCGAGCAGAGAGATACCAGTGAGGACACCCGAGAAGCGAGCTACCGGGGAGGATACCCGAGAGAGAGGAAATAGCCCAGATACCTACGCTTAATATAGCAGTTAGAAGAAGCCTGCATTTAAAGTCCTGAATTAATAGGACGCAGTAAGAGACCAGAATTGATGAAAAAGGCGATCTGAAGGAAATGGGCTTACATTCCGTGTAGGAATAACAATAGGTGCAGGAGATTCATGTAACCGCTCGGAGTCTGTCTGATTTTGTCATATGTCTTGGTGTTGTTTGATTTTTTCATATGTCATGTTTTCTGTGTGGTCTTGTTATATGTCATGTTGTTTGTTTGAGTTTGTTTTATGTGTCATATTGTTTGTGTGCACTGTATGATATTGTTTATGACAAAAAATGTAGTTTCAAGATGATCTAAAAACGTGGCTGTTTGCCACATTTTAAAGTGCTCAAAATCAAAAAAAATGTACATGGCTAGATACTATAATTCAGGGTGAATAAAATCATGGTGGTCCCATCTCAAAAGAGCCAAGCAGTTCTGAGATAAATGGCAAAGAACTGTTGCATATTTAGCCATTACAAATAAAATAAAACCAGCAACTATGGAGTTAAATGTTTGACTTCCTAACACTAGACAAGATAATTAATGATAGAGGTTCACATTCAAATAACTGAGTTACAGTGATTTAGAAGGGTGCTGTTGTACGTGAGCGCTGAAACTGTGCAGAGCTGAAAGACAGAATGAGAGGTCAGGACCTTTAGAAACTTTGTGCGAACAGAGAATCATGTTGGATTTACAGTGATTAAGGGACAAGGAACTTTGGAAATGTGAAGGAATCATTTAATGAGGTTCAGGTAAGAAGCGTGGTATTGTGAAATGCCAGTCTGTTTGTGTGTTTGAAACTAAGCGTTTCTTTAGCAAATTAATTTTAAGTGAAGACACAATTGTCGTGTAGATTGAAAAAAAAAACAGTGTTTCGGGAACACTAGGCAGAGAGAGAAAAATGATGTCATGTTGTCGGCTGTATTTTTGTTAAAGAGAAATGCAGTGTTAAAAAACTCAGTTGACATTTTGTTTATAACATGAAAAAGCATATGAATATAAAGTCAGAGAAAATGACTTAAAAGCGCATAGTTGAGAAACATGTGAGATTCAAACAGTGTTGCTATGTGCAGAATGAAGTAGGCAAACTGGCACATGAATAGCAATTGTGTTTTTGTTTTGTTCAAAAGCAAGGATTGAGATAAAAAACACAAGAGCTCAGACGAAAGGGCATTGCACAGGAATTCACGGTGTCGGCCTTGAAGATAACATTGCCAAGTTCAGGAAATTGGCCTACGTTGAAGGAGTGCAAAATGCACATCACAAGTCACATTTTAATACAGACAGGCTTCATGTGTCAAATACAGATTACAGATGTGAAGGGTCTTTCTGAGCATTGTTGCGCATTATGGAATAAATGCCAACACTTGGACATTTGGAAGCATTTATAAGTGCGGTTACAGCTGACCCATTGAGTAACCCAGCGGTAAGGGGATACTTCCCTTGTGATTAAAGAAGACAGCAGCTGAATATTTTAGTAGGCGGTTTGATAATGCAAAGCTAAGATTTGGTTATTTTAGGTCATTTTGCATTCTCTTCAAATGAAAGCGCTGTATGAGTTGAGCTCTAGGAGCTGAACACTTTTGTGACACAATGTACTAGGTATATAAGGATTGTTTCTGATTGGGATAAAATGGGGTAAAATGACATCTCCAAAGGTTGCTGCCTATGAGAGAATTGTGGTAAACTGACAAGCAAATGGGAAATCATAAAAAGGAGAATTCTGCCAGGGACGCAGCAAAAAATGCACTGTTTGGCATTTTGAGAACTTGGTTGATGAATTCCAGAAGGAGAAGGGCAGCAAGGACAATTTTCCTTTCTTATGGTTTTTGAGAAGTAATCAAGTCAGTCAAGAGAGATAGCTTTGTATGATGCGTGGATGCACCAGTTATGTGTGCAGCTGGTGTAATTGCTGGATGGGAGCTGCTTTCTAGCGATAGGAGTGAGGCTGGAAAATGCTCAGCTAGTTGTGTTTTATATGTTGCATTTATTATGAAAATAAAGTACATTACATGCAAAATGAATTTGTTGCAGAGGACGAGTAAGTAAGCTTACATGCAGGCTCAGCAATATGTAAACACAGAATACACAGAGACACCTGGGAATAAAAGGTGTCAACCTAAAAATAAGGAATACTTTTGCAAAAGATAAAAAGGAATGTGTTTCACAGTAGAACAGCCTCATAGGGCGACCTGATGTGTTTAGAAGTGTTAAGTGGCACTAGGGTTTTAGAATGAAAGGAGAAATATGGCAAGAAAAAAAATGATTTTTGGTCTAATGGTAGACATTGGGACTGTGTGTCCATGGGGCAAAGACGGCTTTTAAGATTACAAATGTGGCGTTGTTTTAGCAGTCTTTGAGGAGAATGTGTTAGCTGTGGTATAATTGCAATAGGCATGTGCCAATGGTGGTTACTTAAAGGCGCATATCAGCCCAGGGGATTGTGGCGCGAGTACTGAAGGTTCAATGGTACAGGTACAGGAATACATTGAACAAGGGAAGAATTAGCACATGGATGGCATTGTTGTAGCCAGCTTAGCTATTCATCATGGTTAGATCACAAAGAGGCTTGGCTGAACATGAATGTTTTCAGCATTGTGAGGAAAGCAATGCAAGATTTTTCATTTCCTAGTGCTATGGGCCGTGCTTTACAGCTTTTAGGAGCCAGGTGTTGAAATCTGGACCCCCCCAGTTTTGTTTCTTTTAAAGCAGGCATATATATTGGACTAACCAGGTGAGACCTGATGGGTCTAGTGGATTAATGAGAATGATTTACTCCGATAAGTATGAAGAAGCGTCGACAAAAAGGCATCTTTGTTTGATGACCATGGGTCTGAAAAGGATGCTTCATTTACTGATAGCCAGTGTGCTTCTTTCCTAGCCTATGAGAAGTTTCCTTATGGGGATATTCATTATCGCCCTAGAAGCATTATTCTGTGTGACTTATAATTTATTGAGGTTTTGGGCGTGGATGCCCAGGAAAAGGGCACTACAGTAATTCAGTATTGGTGCCTACTGTACTTCAGTATTGGTGCCTACTGTACTTTTGGCAATGAATAGACAATTCCTAGTAGAGAGGAAAGGCTTAATGCATGGATAAACTTTTATTTATTTATTTTTTAGAATGTATAGAGCACAAAGCAGTCCTTAGGCATCGTGGTGCTGTTACAAAGAAGAGACTTGCAGGTTACAAAGAAAGTGGCATACATAGTGGTTGTATGCCACAGCTTTGCATGTGGTTATAGGACAAAAAATATACAATGTAGTTACAGTGGATTAGTTACATGTTTAACTTACATTGGATACAGAAATCGAGTAAACACATGGCATGGTGGTTATTTAAGCAGCAGGGGGAATACGTACAGATCCTGCTGGAGGAACTAGTAGGGTTAATTAAACAGGGTAGTTTTGAGGGTTTTGCAAAAAATGAGAAGGGATGGTTCTGCTTTAAGTTCCCTAGGGAGGGCATTCCATGGTTTGAGAACTATGTGGGGGAAGCCTAGACCTCCAGAATAAGCTTTTCCACTTAATGGGACTGGACGTTGGTTGGCATAGTGACTTCTTTGGGTCAGGCTGAACAGACTCTGTTGATAGTATCAGTTAGATATGCTGGTGTTGCGTGACTCATGCCTTCGTGCGTGATGGTTAGGATTTTGAAATTAACAAATTAGCCTTTCCTTCACGGGTAGCCTGTGAGCAGCTTGCCTGGCTTGAGTAATGTGTACTCTTTTTAGAATGCTGAGAGCTGCATGCAGCATTGTTCTGCACTATGTAGAACCTGTGGAGATTTGTGTTAAAGATGCCTGCAATGATCGCAGTGTAGTAGTCCAACGTAACTCTGATAATGACACGTGTGATGGATCAGTAGTTTTGTGGGGAAAGGAAAGGTTTGATGCATTAATAAGCTTGATAGTGAGGCGGTGGCTGAGGCAATGGCACTTAATGATAAGTGCAATGGAAGAGAGTATAGCATTTCACTTGGCATGACATGGACAAGAGTGGGTCAAAGAACACTCCTAGGGGTTGTTTTACAGCTACAGAGACAGTGAGGCATTGGTGAACGTCATGAGATGCAGCATAAGTGATTCTACACAGTTTTTAAACTAGCGTTCGGACAGGGGCAGGCATCACATTTGCAGCTGAGTGGTCTAATTTTATTCATGATCTCTATTATTTTGATTTAGGGAGCTCTATGAAGTTGGAAGGTGTTATTGGGTCCTCTGTGACCTGTTTTTCAGGGAGTTTTGAGGATAGCATAATGCACTGAATTAGGGTTTTGGGGTGCTCTTAAAATTCCTTTTTCAGGAGCTCCACCTTGTGTAATGGGACAGACTGAATGGTGTTGCACCAGGGTTAGTCTTTTATGATTTTTTGAGGCCTTGGTGTCTGGCGTGGAGAAGATTCATTGAAAAATAGTGAAAAACCTTTTAGATTCAGAAGTAGCAGTTGTGATTCTATTATTATAGGATTCAGATGGTTGAGGAAAGGATTGGATGACAAAGCCTGAAAGCATAATGATGTTGTTTAGGTTATCAAGGAAGGCATGTTTTGTTTATTTGGGACATGCACCATTTAGATATGGGCATAATTCTGAAGACATGAAAACGGCAGAAGGCCGATGAGATTGTTTGGGTAAAAAACTAAAAGTTTTTATTATTGTGGCAAAGCGCGGTAATATAACCAGCTGTGTGATCTAGTGGAAAAATGATGAAAATATTTAATAAATTCAGGAGCAGGCCATGAACATTGATGAACAAGAAGAGGAGACAGATGACTTCCATGCAATTAGAGGCATCCATAAAGTAGGGAGGCATGGCGAATGATTAGGAGCAAACAAAATGAAATAAGAATCATGAAGGACAATAATGGTTCAGAAAAAAGATTTAGGTTAAACAACATCGCAAATGACGGTATACCCATACAGGGCTTAATGGAGTATAAAGTGGAACTTTCCTTAAAGCATCATACGTTTCTCACCCTCCTCTGTTCCTTACTTCTCCCTACACCCTCTGCCTCCTTGCATACTTCTACTCTCACCTTTCCTCCCACCCACTAGCTCTTATATCTCCTTGACCCCTCCCTTCTCTTCTTCCCCTTCCATAATGTAAATTGTTTTTGTACTGCTTTCTGGTTTAATTCAATTGTTATGTAATGCTTGCTGTATGTTGTTGGTTCCTCTTGCAAAGCGTTTTGGATTAAAACGCTATATAAATTCAATAAAATACAACTACAAATACACAGTAAAAAGAAAGGAAGTATGTTTTAGTATACATGACACAAATGAAATAAGTACTCAATATAAATGAAAGACGATTAGAAAAAGGATTAAAAACATTAGGTACTTTGGGCCTTTTTGCACAGGATGAGAAAAAATAAATTGGAAAAAGATGAAAATGATTGATTATCTTGAATAAAAAATGAATAAAAGAAATTGAGGAAGGGAACGATTGGCCAAATGAATAAAGGGATAGGGAATGAACCCAGAAGCATAAAACGGGTTAAAAATAAAAAAAAATTGAAAACAAATGGCACTAATGAGGTTTCCTGGCCAACAGTAAAAAAGAGCATAGGGCAATAAAAGCATCAGTGACCATGAAGACCGAGTCAACCAAACAAGGAAAATTGTACACATAGCCATTTTAAGAAAATATACTGAGGTAAGTAAAAAACAATTTTTTTGAGTGCCTGTTACAATTTTGATTTATGTTACAGATAACAGTCGTGGATTTTGCATGGAAGCACGAGAAATGTCTGCACGGCCTTAATTAGGAAAAAAAGAAAAAGGTAAGTACTAGTTCAGGCTAAAAGGGTATGGACACACAATTGATCAGCACTAAAAGTAAGAGGATCCAGGTGAGTAACAGGAAAAGAGGTAGTAAGAGACACAACGTCTTCAAGTGTTTAGCTGTGTTTCCCAATATAGGTGCAATCAGGGGTGGAAAGAGTAGGAAATAGATGAGAGCATGGCCATTTCAGACAACCACAGAAAACAGAAGTCAAATTGAAGGTGGGTAATTATTTTTGTGTTCATATTGCCAAAGAAGGTTGATGTGAAAGGGGTATACAATTATTTAGAAGGGGCAAACATTGTTGTGTACGATAAAAAATGGAGGCACATGGTAGGAATTGGTGTCATAGTCTCAAAAAACTGGGGCAGACTAGCTTAAGTTCGGCAGGGACGGTGTGCAGCGAAACGCCTCTGTTTGTCTTATTAGGATGAAAGTAAAGCACAGAACCAGAGACCATGGTCCTACAAAATCAAGAGAAAAAATGAAGTATTTACTGCTAACCTGCAAGAATGTGCTGCTGAGCTGACGAAGAACATGCTGCTAACCTGCAAGAACATGCAGCTAAGCTGAATGAAGAACGAAGCCTAACCATTAAGTACTGAAAAGTAGTTGTTTATGTGCACCAACAGATAAGGGAGGGCCTGTGAGTAAAATGGGCTGAAAAGGCTAACCAATGATCCAGAAAGCATTTTCTGTTAGCAGGAACAGGAGGAAGGGGTTTAAGTTAGTAGGAAAACTTGATGCCCTCGCCAGTCCCCGAATGACTTTTGCTTCAATTTCGATTTCCTATAGACAACGGGGATCCTCAAGGACATCTTCATCTACTATGGATGTGCCTAGAAGACAAGAAAAGAAGGAGAAATCTTTCTTTAATTGTTCTTTTTATTTCCTTAGGGTTGCATGTGTTACCCTCAAGAGAAAAATGTGTCCCACAAAGGACAAATAGTGTAATGCATGATATTGAAAACAAACACAGGTTCCATCCGGCTGACACACAGTAATAAATGTTGGGTGTAGTTTGATTAGGAGGCAGGAATGACCCATAAAAATGTTTAAATGAAAAATGAAAATCTAGTTTTCTCTAGGAGGCAGGGGTGTTCAAAAGAGATAATAACCTGTCGTTTTTTTCTAGGAGGTAGGGTATGAGAGCTAGAATATGCAACCAAGGGGTTTTTAAGGAGATAGGTTGGTAGGAAATGTGCTAAATAAAAGAGACATGCTTATTTTACAAAAGAAACTCATTCTGTTTTTATATTACAGGTATACATTGAGGGACGTGTATGCCTTGAGAAATGAACATCGAATTGTGTGAGGAAAGAGGAAGGTCATAGAGAAACCCAGTTGAAAGCTCTGCCAACATGATTGTCTGAAATGTGTCTGCAAAAAACTCCCACAACCTTGTGTCCCCATGCTGAATCTCCCCCTCTTTTGGATTTATTTGAACAAAACAAATATGAGTACTCTGTTGAAAGAGGGACACTGGAGAAAACAAAAAAGACTTGCTGCAAAGCAGCCCAAAAAAAGAGGACAAAGGCAACAGGACTCAGACGGTCAAAATCTGTGGCTTCCCGAGATGCTGACAAAGCACCGACACAATCAGTTTACAAAAAAGGATCGAGGAGTTCAGCAAATGACATTGAACTCTGCCTCTCCAAAAGACGGATGTGCAATGAAGTGACACCGCCCACCGCTCAGGTCCCGCCCCCATTTTCTGACTCCACTTAACGTGAGGTCAACACGCATACCACGCGCGCATGAAAAGTTGCATGCCAAGGTGTATGCTGTTTGGCTGGCCGTGGCGGCGCTCTGAAGAAGTTTCAAGTCTACAAGACATTAACACCAATGATATTGCTCAAGTTGAGTTTCTTAATGATCAGGACCTATCTATAGTGAGAATTTGAATTTCGTCCAATGTAGTGCGTAATGTGATTTGGAAAGCTAAGTTAGAATTATTCACTATGGGATTCCTATTGGCTCAAGATCCATCAGCGGTCAAGGAGGTTCCAGAGAGTGACCTCCTTAAAACTAAAAATGTAAGATCAAGTGTCAATGGATCCCAGGGTTCTGGATTCCAGTCATTTGGTGCCACTCGTGAGGGCTTTACTCAGCCCTCCACTAGAAATCTGTAACTATCTAGTACAAACAGCAATAGAACCTTGAATTTAGTGAGCTGGAACACATGTGGATCTTTGCACTCGGCGGAATCCACTTTTTATATCTTATTGCCATTCCAGATACTTACCTTTCAAGAGACTTGGCTACTCACGTCACATACCTGGAATGGTTATGAGATCAGTTTACATACAGCCAAATCAAACGCTAAAGGCAGGCCATCTTCTGGCTTAATGGTGGCAGTGAATCATCAGGCAGGCCTACAGATATCACCATGTTTGACGCCTAACCTTAACACACAACTGGTTAGAATTACTTTCTGTAAGCATAATATAGCGTTACTTAATGTATATCGTAATCCTATTGCTGTTGCAGATGGTGTTTTCTTTGGTGACCTACAATCACTTCTAGACATAGTGGTCCAAACGCCAGATATCACCAGTATAATTCTGGTGGGTGATCTAAATCTGCATCTCCTTAGGGCCAATAATGCAAAGTTAAAGAAAAATACTGAGAGTGTTGATCGATGGTTAACTCTAATGAAGGACCGACAGCTGACAATGCTGAACAGTGCTTTTGTGAAAGATATTCCACCTAGAAATACCTGGCGTAGAAACAAGAGTGAGTCTATCCTAGATTATATTTTTACGGATCGGGCTACTTTTAGCAGCATTAGTGACTTTGAGATAGTTTCTCAAATGCATAGTGATCACATTTTAATAACTGTGAAATGGTCTGTTGATCCAATTCCCATTTGCTCTGGTGGGAATGTTTATAATCACTTTACTACCATCAATAACGCTGGTAATCGTATAAAGTGGAACGAAACAATGTTAGACAACTTGTTACAGCGTGGCTGGCAGGACAAGCAATATACCAGAACTCTCCAATGTTACCAGGTTTCAACTGTAAGTCCTTACATATGAAGCCTAAACATAGACATAATTTTGATGCCGAAGTTGGGGTGCGAAAGATGGTCCTACATAACGAACCTAGGCGGGCCCGCTTTTCTCCTCGTAACTCCAGCCACGCCTTAATCCAGGCATCAAAATGGAGATATTTCAATTGGTTACGCCTGCATAGGAGCACATTATACCAAAAAAACGACAAAAATATGCTGAAAGCCATTTGCAGCAAAAATACTGCTGATACTTGGACTTAATAAACAATGTTGTCGCTCCTAAACAATTGCTAATACAGATAAATGGCGTTACGGAACTTCAATGGAGAGATTATTTCTCAAAGATGTATGCGCTTCTAGGAAATCAGATAACGAGTAACAATCATACTAAGCACAGTTATAGTGATTTACAAATAGTTCTTCATAAACAAATCTAGTAGTTCACGGGCACCAGGCCCAGATTGGCTAAGTAATTGGGTTTTCAAGCAGCATCCAGAAAACTGGACTCAAATCCTTTATAATCTCTTTAAAAATCATTGAATCCAACTCTGTTCCTGAGTCATGGAGGTGCTCGGTCGTCATTCCAATATTCAAGAGGGGCGATCGGTCGTGTCCTTCCAACTACAGGCCGATCTCCCTTCTCGACGCTCCAGGCAAGCTCTTCTCTCGTTCTATTCGAAGGGAATTCAAAGCCTGGTCATTAACATATTTCAAACGCGACCCATTCCAAACAGGTTTTATAGCGGGATGGGCACGTCTATTAATTTGCTTACTCTCAAGGCTCTAGTGTCCCACCATCTCACGCTGAATCAGTCACTTTACATGATTTTTGTTGACCTGAAAGCAGCGTTCGACTCTGTTTACAGAGAACTTCTCATACAGAAGTTGATCGAGGCTGCATGTCCTATGCATCTGGTACAACTAATAAGAGACCTAAATACTAACACCAAAATGCAGGTCACATTAGATCTACAGGGCTCTCTGACCGCAGGTGTTATAACATGAAGAGGGGTGAGGCAGAGTTGTATACTAGCCTCTGCCCTCTTCAACTTCTTCATCTCTGATGTTGGGGACGCTAATAGGGACATCTTGACTGATGCACCCAAGTTGGCTGCCAAAGTCATCGCGGCCATCCTGTATGCGGATGCCCTTGTTTTAATTTCAAAGTCACCGCAAGGTCTGCAGAGATTGCTAGATGCTTTGTCTAGCTACATAAAGGAGAACTGTCTGACCAACAATTTGACTAAAACTAAAGTAATGACCTGTCATAAGAACAAAAGCCAGGGTAGAAAGAAATATCAGTGGACGCTTCAGGGCGAAGTACTGGAGCAGGTACACCAATACATTTATTAAGGTGTATCCATAACAAGTAAAGCAGATGATAAAGTTTACCATCAATGCTTGGAGCTGAAACTTAATAGATCTATGTCTCAAGCTACAATTATTGATGGTACTTATGGGAGGTTTTCCCTTATTTCTACCCTGACGTTTTTCCTGCAGAAAACAACCCCCGTAATTGTATATGGTGCGGAAACAAAAAACACTATCACTGAAACAAAGTGGAACAGATTGGAATTCCGCTTTTGGAAACGAGTTCTCAAACTACCGGGATGTGTTCCAGGTGTTCTAATTAGATATGAACTAGGCATCATTTCAGTGTATGCGCGGTACATTTGGCAGGTTGTTTCTCTGTTTAGGAAGTGCCTACTAGCGATTGATTCACACTTGATGATAAGCATTCTGTCAAGACACATGTTTGGACCCAATGATTTCTTTGCTAGGAGATGGCGCTTGACTGCCACGCGAGCTTTAACTGATGCTAACGTATCTCTTGATACTTTGCTAAGCAATCCCACTAAAGCAAAGACCTTATTATTTCAATTAGACTGGATCAGGACTAGAGAGAAATGTATGAAGTATCAAGACTTCCATACCCAACCATTTACACATAAGAAATACAGTCAACCGGAAAAATACCTGAAATGTTCCCCGTCAGTTCAACACAGAGCTGATTTTAAGTGCTTGTGCTTTAACCTATGGCCTACCAAGCAGATTTTGTATAGGTTCAAATTAATGGCACTCAGTACGCCTTCTTGCCGATTTTGTAACACTACAGGTAAAATAGAGACTTTGAAACTTTTCATAACATCATGTAAAAATTTAAATAGCCAACATAAGCAGTTTCTTGAAAAACCTTTAATGATGTACAGAGTTATCACCCGATCACATGTGGGAAATGACATTCTCAGGCCATTTGGTATCCTTTAGAATTACTTTGATTAATTTCCTGTGAGCTTTAAATCTTGATGATTTAAAAATGAACGAGACAAATGACAATTCCTGTACTGATGAATCATTTATTGTTGCAAATTAACTGATACTGGTTGTCGACAAAGTTTATCAAGGATTAGACTGTTTTATTGTTCTGATCTTTTTTTTTTATTTAGTGGATGAATTTTGGTTCAAATGCTTTGAACAGAAAATTGTTTCATTGAAATAGGCCTTAGTTTGTGTTCTATCAATTCTTCTAATTTTGCCTTTTTTGTTGTTCGTTTTTCTGCTAATTTTTAATCTTGTTTCATTTATGAGAATGTGTATAATTTTTGTAATTTATTATATATGTGAAATATGAAATTGTAAAAGTTGATTAGTTCAGCTAAATACAATTTAAAAAGACTCAGACGGTCCACCGATGCCAAACCGAGATGAGTCGAGTGGAAGATATGGAAGAATAAAATGTTTGGACCAAGAGGGAAAAAGTACAGTTTGAAAACAATGTATATATGCATGGGCAGAAGAAGAAGATCAAAGAGTGATTGTGTTTCATTCTGGTGGGAGTTACAGACAAGATATGACATATAAAAAGACAATGGGCTAATGGGTTATCTCAAATCTTGACCAAACTCTAGAGTTTGGCTGTGAAATTATCTGAGGCATATAGTTAGTTTAAAGTAAATTGAGAAAGGAAGGTGGGGCTCAGATGAAAGAAGATAAAAGAAGTTTAGAGACACACTAATGTTTTGTTTTAAGAAGAGAAGAAAAATGTGTTAGTATTTGACAAATTGTAGGATTGTTATAGAATATTTTTAGATAAGTATCAAGGAGGGTGGACATGGATATGGTTGAAAGTAATTGTTTAGCTACCAAGAAATACCAAGATGAGGGAATGTAGAAGAGGTACCATATGAAGAGGAGGTACCGACAACTGAATGCAGTAGGGGGCAGCCCCCCCTACTTAAAGCTAGGCATAGAAATTCATGTGGGGTGATTTAGTATTGTAAATGTGTGAAAATAGAACTCATAGGGTTAAAAGACATTAGTACTTTAATGGTGCTATGTTTATAAAGTCGAAAATGCTTTTCATCATGATTTAGTAAGTAGGCAGGATACAGAATATGTATTATAAAAATTGGGTCGAAAAATAACCAAGTGTTTAAATGTAACCAGACAGAAAATAAATCCACCATTTTGTGTAAGTGACCAAATGCCTTTAATTCAAACAATGCCTTTAATGACCAATAGAATGTTTTAATGAAGCTCATCTTTGCAGACAGTGTTAAAGTGAGTCAGTCCTGAGTGGGAAAGTTTCATGCCCACTGAGCCCTGCGGAATCAGATAAGCAGCCTGAGACCAGACAGATAACAAGGCCGTGTCTGGGTTTTTAGCCAGAGGATACAGCTGCATGACCATATAAGGGTAGCTTGACCGGGAAAATCCAGTAAATGGTGCCAAAATGTATCTCAATTTGAAGGTTTAAGCAGAGAATTAATAATTGCCAGGTGCAAGAGTAAAGCCAAAGGAGAGGTTTGCCTGGGCATGTATTAAAAAAGGGTGGGCGTTCGACTCTCTTTCTCAAAATGCTATTTAAACAAGCTCTGTTTTCAGCACGGGGCCAGAGTTCCTGTACTTGAAAAAGATGCATTGTGTGTCAGTCTGGCGTGAATAAACGGAGCGTCCCTGAAAAGCTGTCTCCACCTCATGGTATGCTGCCTGAGTGTTTTTTCTGAGTGTCGAGAGCCCAGGAAAGTCCAGGAGAGCCCAGCAGAGCCTATCAGAGCCAGAAGAGGTGCTGAGGAGCAAGATGGGGGTCCGAGGACCTCGAGAACAGAATCATGAACATTAGCCGGAGTCGCATCTAGATAGAAATGTGAATATTGGCATGCGCCACACTTAGGTGAAATTGTGAATTATAGCATGTGCCACACTCAGATGGAATCGTGAACATTAGCCTCAGTTGAATCTAGATAGGATTATGAATGTCAGCAAGTGCAACACTTATATGAAATTGTGAATGGTAGCATGTGCCACACTTAGATGGAATTGCGAACAATAGCCTGAGTCACATTTAGATAGAAATGTGAATGTTAGCATGCGCCACACTTAGATGGAATCTTGAACATTAGCCTGAGTCACATCTATATAGAAATGTGAATGTTAGCATGCGCCACACTTAGATGAAATTGTGAATGATAGTATGTGCCACACTCAGATGGAATCTTGAACATTAGCCTGAGTCGTATCTAGATAGAAATGTGAATATTAGCATGCGCCACACTTAGATCAATTGTGAATGATAGCATGTACCACACTTAGATGGAATCGTGAACATTAGCCTAAGTCACATATATATAGAAATGTGAATGTTAGCCTGCGCCACACTTAGAGGAAATTGGGAATGACAGTATGTGCCACACTTAGATGGAATCGTGAACATTAGCCTGCATGGCATCGAGATAGAAATGTGAAGGTTAGCATGTGCCACACTTAGATGGAATCTTGAACATTAGCCTGAGTCATATCTAGATAGAAATGTGAATGTTAGCATGCGCCACACTTAGATGAATTATGAATGATAGCATGTACCACACTTAGATGGAATTGTGAACATTAGCCTGAGTCGCATCTGGATAGGATTATGAATGTCAGCAAGTGCCACACTTGAGGAAATTGTGAATGGCAGCATGTGCCACACTTAGATGGAATCGTGAACATTAAACTGCATGGCATCTAGATAGAAATGTGAAGGTTAGCATGTGCCACACTTAGATGGAATTGTGAACATCAGCCTGAGTCACATCTAGATAGGATTATGAATGTTAGTAAGTGCCACACTTAGATGGAAACATCAACACTAGCATGCTTCACATCTAGATGTTATTATGAAGGTTATCAAGTGGCACACTCAGATGGAAGAGTCAATGTTAGCAAGTGCCACACTTAGTTAGAATTAGGAAGACTAACAAGTACCACATTTAGATATAATTGTGAATGTTAGCTTCCGCCGAACCCAGACAGAATTGTGAATGATAGCAAGTACCACACTTAGATAGAATTGCGAATGTTAGCATGTGTCACACTTAGATCAGTTCGTGAACTATAGCCTGTGCCACAACTAGATAGGGTTGTGAATGTCAGGCAGTGCCATATCTAGATAGAATAACGATTGTCAGCCAGTCAACATCCAGACTGCATCGGAAATACTATCAAGGCCAGATTTAGATAGAATTTTGAATACTATCTTGCTTCACACATAGACAAGATTTTCAAAGGTGGCCCAGTACCACATTTGGATGCAGTTGTTGAATATTGGTGGGCATTATATACAGAAATGATTGTGAATATTAGCTAGTACGGATCTAGATAGAAATACAGAGATATTCACCTGCCACATCTAGAAAGAACAGGAAAATGTAGCACATCACTTCTAGACAGTGATGCCAATAACCAACCAACTAACAATTTCAAACCTCTGCATACACCTCTCAAACTCTAACCAAACACAACCACAACCCTATAACACAACAAATGGCACAACCTTCACCACACCGCAACAACAAAACAAACCACACATTGGCTTACACAACAGCACACAATTGCAACCGACTGCAAAGCACCAAAAAACCCAGCGGACGATGTTAACAGGGATGAGGCTGCCAAAGGCACATCAGTGCTTTCTTGCACTTTTCCCGCTCATTCCCACTTACTCATCCCCTTCCCTTTTCAGAGCCACCAGAGCGCCAGGAGACCATTCTGGTGGTGATAGTGTGTGGTACAAATATCCCTTAACATTAACATAGCATTAACATCCTTATTGGACAGGCTTATTAAGCCACTATAACTCCCAGTAGCCATAGCGGTCATTAAATATGCTGCTCATAATAAGCGTAAAGACTTTATTTCTTGTGAGAACGAAGCCGCAGATGCAGAAGCCAAGAGGGTTGCATATTCACCAGATAGTTAACATTTTGATACTCTAGATGTCAGGGAGAAGATAGTCATGATTATGGTAGTGAAATAAAGATTTAATCATTTGCCAAGAACCCAATTAATGGAGATTCAAGGAAGTGCATCACAAGACAAGCAGGAATTATTGAAGCAAAAGGGGTGTTCTTTATTACCCACTGAAGCATTATGGCAACAAGATAGCACTGGAAAGCAATTGATGCCAGTAGCATTGTTAAAGGTAGCGCTGGAAAAGGTGCACTACCCTGCGCATGTAACTAGGGAGAGTCTTGCTGCAACAATTGCAGAAGACTGGTTTGTTCTAAAACTGTTAGAACACGTTGCATATTATGTAGTAAACTGCATCATATGTAAAATGTTTACAGCTGGGCATACACTGCGAAGTTAATCCTCGACTGACTTGTCTGTTTCTGCATTTACATATTGACTATGTAGATATGCTGCAGATGTGTAGTGGATACAGGTATTTGATAATGGTGTGGTGTCCCTTCACCAGGTGGATCGAAGCAGGTCCTTGCACACATCCTGAAGCTACTTGCGCATTGAAGTTTCTAGTAAGTGAAATCGTTCCTAGATGGGGAGTGTGTGAGGTGCTGAGATCCTATAGTGGGCCACATTTTGTTAATGAAGTATTTGAACAAATACTACTATTATTGAATGTTAAGCACAAGCTTTCTTCTGCTTATTACCCGCAAGCAAACGGAATATGTGAGAGACTCAACAGCCTCCTTAAAAAAAGGATTGCCAAGCTCAAGCTTATGTTGAAAAGGGGATGGCTATATTGCCTGCCCTTAGCTTTATATGCCCTAAGTAATCAGCCTTGTTTGGACCGCCACCTCACACCCATTGAATTAGTAACAGCGAGGCAAATGAGAATGTCTCTTACACCTCCATCGAGAAGTAGAAGTGATGCCCAGAGTACAGCAGAAGTGTTAGGAACGAGTTGTGTGCATATTTGACATGTTTGACCATTAGTACCTCTCTCATTGCAGATCAACTCAAGCGCCAGGGGAGTCAGTCTCAGAACACAGATGAAAACCATCCAGCAACCGGATCAAGTGAACTATTATCAGCACCGAGACTATGGGCCTCATTACACGGTAGGCGGTAAGGGTTTACCGGTACCGGTATTTTACCGGTACCGGTAAATCCTTACCACCTTACTACGAGGTCCCTTTGCAGGTTGGGGAATTTAACGCCTGCTTTTTGCAGGTGTTAAAAACCAACCCGCAAAGGGACCGGTGGAGCTAATTACGGTACCGCAATTTGCGGTACCGTAATTAGCGCCTTCGCCATTCCCATAGAGCCCTATGGGGCAAAAATGGGAATGGGGAAGGGCAATGGTGGAAGGGGGAATTACCGCCCCGCCAACCTTGGAATGGGGCCGTAATTCCCCTTTCCTTCAAGGCGGTACCACTAAATTACCGGCATGAACCATGGCGCTAATAGCGCCATGGTTTACCGCCTACCGTGTAATGAGGCCCTATATGTTGGTGATACTGTGCTAATACGAAACTTCACTACGAAGTGGCACGAGCGGAGATTTAACAGGCCCTTTGTTGCAGAAAATGTTACTCCTTCAGCAGTAAATGTTCAAGGCAAACGAGTGTGGATACTTCAAAATGATGTAAAGCTACACACCGGTGAGACCGCACACCCCCAGTCATCAGTCCAGAAGCAAGACAAGAGGAAGAATTTCAGCGTGTGCAGACTCGATCGATGACGAGGAAGAAGGACGATAATGTTACAAGTTGATTAAAAATGCAGATTTTCATTTGGACTGTGACTCCCCGTAGACACAGCTTATAGATATTATAGCAGGAATGCGGATCTTTGCCAGGAGTCACAGGAATTGTGAAAAACGAACATTAGAAAAACATTCCTGTATCGCGAATATGCTTGATTTGGATTTCGAGTTTGATTTGTTCCTCACTGAAGATTTGTTTGGCTGAATCTATGGTCTTGTCAGACGGAGATGTGCATCGACTGCTGCTTGCTGTTTTTGTGTTTATCCTTCGAGCTTATCCTGCTCTTGTCAGAAGAGACATGGACATCCACACTTTTATACTGGATCCTAAGAATGGCCCTGTAATCAGAAGGCTGCGTGTAGTAATAGTAGAGGAATTACTGCAGCAACCAAATTCATTACAGCTACCTGAGTAAAGTGTTTTTCTTCCTTAAATTGCAGTAAAAATGAGAAATGTTAAAGTTAACACAATTTCGGAGAATGAGCAAGCTCAAGAAGTTCCAGGAAGCGGTGGGGATTAATATGTTGGTTCGTTATATATATATGCACCATTATGCTTTGTATTTTTTTGTTTCTTTTCATTTCTGTCTCATTGATCCAATCAAAGCAGATGTCACTTTGATCCTCTCTGCTCCAGGAACTCTTGTTGATCTGCCCATTACCAATGAGCCAAAACCCTTTGTGTTATCGCCCCATCATAAATCTGCTTTAGAGTTATTTCCATGGGCTGCTAACATTTTGAGAGGTAGATACAGGAGAAATGCAGAAGAAGACAATGATGGGATCAACACATATTTAGACAATTCAGTACACGTGGGTAATAACATGTGGTATCAGCAAATTAGAAGGGTAGGAGAGAGAACATCTAAGGAGAGTTGCTATGTGTGTTCCCTGATACCGTATGCTATGGAACCTCCAAGGTATTCATAGCTACAGAAGTACCAGTGCAAAAAGCTCATTGCCTGACGCATCTTGCACTCTGCCAAACAAGAGGACAGTTCCAAGGCAGAACAGCATCTCTGGTATGGGTAAATAAGTAGACATCTCAAAGAGAAGATCATTATGTGCAAGTTTTAAAAGTCAAGATAGAAGCCAGAAACAAGCCATCAGGTAATCAGATATGAACAGCCTGGAACAAATGGAGCTGGAATCAAGGTTGAAGAAAATAAGATGTTAAATTGTCAAGGAAAGAAGAAAGAAGAGATACAGAGATGATGGGAAAGAGGTCAATTACAAATCAAAGGAACAGTGCTGACTCCAGAAGGATGGGCTGATGGCCTGATTGTGTGCAGAGCGGCAGCATTAATTATACAGTACAAACCAGTTATAGACACTGCAGAGAACGAATGCAAGAATCAATGGTCAAAGATTAAGAAATTGTTGACATTGGTCGAAGTCAAAGGAGGACAATTACAGCTACTACCTATAAAGAGTGCATCTTTGTACCTCAGAAATAATAGTACAAGGAAGGTTGGAGAGATTCACCAGTGTGGCCGAATATTTGAGGTACCAGGCATCCAGAAAGGGACAGTCGTCCTTATGGATCTTTATTGGGGTTGTGTGGCCAGAGCCTACATGTAGCTGCTCAAGGATTAGGGATGAATGTGTTTCTTGGTATTGATCCATGTTCCAGCATTAGTGATTCCACAGAGTGACCTGAACATTGGTAAATTTCATAAAGTGGATGCCCATTTAAAAAGGAGAAGGTCACTTGAATTCCTCAATCAAAGAAAGAGGGAGAACTATTTCTCAGCCAAATCAATACAAGCCTTTGATGCTATTTCGCATGAGCATAGACTGTTCAGTAAAACTGCTTCAGTCTTCACGACTATCTTTATGCCTGGAATCCAGACGATGGCCAATGCGAAGTGGTTGCAAACCACTTGCTGTAAGCTCCTGCAGACGATCAACACTACCATAAAGGGATTTAATGCGATCAAGAAGGAATTGAGGGCCATAAGATAGATGACCCTCCTGAACAGATATGTCCTTGATATGATTATAGCATGTTAGGGAGAATTCTCCAGAATGGCTAATTTCCCTTACCTACTGAGTCCCTCAGCAGCTTTTATGGATTTCTAGCACTTATTTGTTTTCACTTGGTAAGAGTGTGAGCCTTTTTCCCACTCTTACATGTGTTTGGCTGTGTGTGTTTAACATTTTTGTGTTCATAGACTGTGGAGCCTCACCTACTCCAAAGGCAGCATCTTTTTACTGTGTGTCACACAGCACATTTAGTGCAGTGACACAGGGTTGTCTTTTTCAGACTTCCCACTTTAAACTCAATTTTCTGGGACTGACTACTGTCTCCCAGAACATGTAAAGTTGCCATTGACTTTATTAGTATTTTTAAATTCACAGACTCAGTACAAACTATCTTTCATAGAGTACTGGAAGGAGTTAATAGTTATCCCTTTTTTCGTCTGTCTCTCATGGAACATTATTTCGTTCCCCTTTTGTTAAGATTTGGCTGGTGGTAGTGGTATCTACCCTATTTTTCCTAACACAATCTATGTAAATAGCCCTGGTACTATTTTAGGCTAAGTTAGGAGCCTCAAATTTAAATCCGCTGGACCCCATTTACTTTTATTTGGTTCCGGCTGGGTTTATTCGCCATTTTTGTAAAGGTCTTTCTCGTGTTTTACTCTGCCCACCAAACCAGCTTTGGTTCCTTTGTTCACCGTCCTTTGGCAGGCTTCTGCACAGAAGCCCTCCTTAGGTGCCTGAATGTCTGAGGGGGACAGGATGTGAGGGAGGGGTTTGAGACTGCCTGCACAGGGTCTGCTTGGAGACCCATGTCACACTCTGTATGATTGGCTGTGGTGGCTGTCCTGCCAGGAAAGCCACCCTGCTGTGTGATTGACAGCCAGGCTGTGTGAATGGGGGAAAACTGCATAAAAAAACAGGTCTCTGGAGCTTGGAATGCAGAGTCGCCATGGATCGAGAGAACTGAAGAGAAGCTGAAAGAAGAGAACCACTACCATGACTGAACCTCCCGGTGATGCTGTCATGCCTGCGCCATGGGCGCATCCATTTACGCTCAATTTGGACTATATGTTTATCATTTATTTACAACAGACTCTTGGATCTATCTATATTTACTTTGGAAACTTTATTTCCCATTTGCGAGACTTTGCTGCTTAATTATTATTTCCAACAAACTACGCATACCATAATGCACCTGGCTACAAGCATTGATTCCTGGCTGTTCCTATTGGTTATCAATGGAACTACACCCCCCAGAATCCCTAGAGACTTGCCCTGCTTCCACCAGCCCAGGAACAGAAAGGGAGGTGGCCGATTGCCTGCAGGTGTGTTTAGCCAGGTGCAACCAATTAGCCTGCCTCTGAGCTGGGCTAGGCAGTATAAAGACTGCTGCCTGCAGTGGCTCAGCCTCTTGCATCTGAGAGTCCTTCCTCCACCTTTTGCATCTTCCTACGGATCTTGTATGCTGTTTACCTTCACTCCTGCTTGGACCCTGCCTTGTTGCTTGCTCCACCCTGCTGCCTCCAGCCATAGCCTTCCAGGCTCCCTGCCTCACAGCCCTGCTCCTCTGGGCTCTCCACACTGCAGCTGATCACACTCTGCTGTCTTCCAGTCTCTGCCCTTGCCCTGCCGGGCTCTCCACATTGCAGCGGATCACGCTCTGCTGCCTTCCAGCCTTCGCCCTTGCCCTGCCAGGCTCTCCACATTACAGCGGATCACGCTCTGCTGTCTTCCAGTCTCCGCCCTTGCCCTGCCGGGCTCTCCACATTGCAGCGGATCACGCTCTGCTGTCTTCCAGCCTTCGCCCTTGCCCTGCCGGGCTCTCCACATTGCAGCCGATCACGCTCTGCTGCCTTCCAGCCTCCGCCCTTGCCCTGCGTACTCTCTACATTGCAGCTGATCATGCTCTGCTGCTTTCCTGCCTCAGCCCTTGTCCTCTGGGCTCCCAGCCCTGCAGCCTGCCTCACTCCGGCTGCCTTCAGCCCTTGTCCTCTGGGGCTCCCTGCTCTGCAGCCTACCTCTCTCTGGCTACCTACAGCCCTTGTCCTCTGGGCCTTCCTACTTTGCAGCTTATCCCGCTTCGCTGCCTACTACCTACCTTTTCCGCTGGGTTCTCGGCCTAGCAGCTCTCTACAGTCCTCTGCTACCTTCTACGTTCATCGGCCCTGTCCCTCAGGGTTCAGTCCTTACTGCCCGGCCCTTACGGGATCCTTGCCGTGCAGTCTGCTTTACTCTGCTGCCCTAAGCCCTTTTCCTCTGGGCGTTCTACCTTACAGTCCTACCCCTGTGGGCTTACTCATTGCTTTCCTGCTCCTCTGAGCTCTCAACCTTGTTCCTTACTGTCCTCTGCTATCCTATCCTGTTACACGACTTTCCTTTCATTTCCTTCTGCTAGTTTGCTATCACCTCATTTACTGGATTTGTCTGTAGTATCTTCTCTTGTACTGTTTGTAGACCCCTTTTGTACAGAGCTTGTCTGTTGGTTCCCATCAGTCAACCTCTGCCCCTTCCCTTGTCCTGTTTCTACATTACAGACACCCAGAGCTGCTCTTCCAAGTCATGAGCAATCAGCGTGGGCCTCTGTTATAGCAAACTGTGCAGAAGGCTAGAGTATTTCCAAGGTTCGTGGAATACTCTTTTCCTATATCTGCATACACCCCAAGAGGGTATTCATTCTGTATCTTTTCCCTTGCTACTCTTGCTTACTCTTCGTTCTCTTTCCTTTCCGCTGTGTGTGTTCTTATCTGTCCACGTTATTTGGCACAACCACCCAAACCCTTTCTGGGTGTCCTGTGCCACTCTTAATAGAGTGCCATTCCTGACAGATGCCCTGAGGCAGGTCTGAATCTCCAAACTTCGACGACAGAGAAGATCTGCAAACAATCTTCTTCCCTTGAGCTGGTGGGAACAACCGGATCACAAAACACCAAGCAAGGCCTCCCTCCCCTGGTCGAATTTCCTTTGCACAGCTGCAGTGAACCGGATAGCCAGGAGGACCGGACCATGTTTGGGTTTGAAGGAATGCACCTTTTATTCACTGCTTTGCTATGCTGCTGGTTTCTTCCATGGGCAGTGCAGGACCCTCAAGTCTTCCTACTTCATGTCAGTCTGACAGTCGGTTCAGGAACCGTGAGCCTGCAGGATCTGCCAGGAACGTCTGCCTCAGCTACAGCCTTCTTCTTCATTTAAGGTACTATTCTAACCCGTTCGTTCGTTCGTTCGTTCGTTCGTTCGTTCGTTCGTTCGTTCGTTCGTTCGTTCGTTCTGTCCGACCACGGTGAAAGTGTTTGAAATCTTTTGCCAATCTGAGGGCTATTCTTTTTCTACTCTTTTAAGTAGCTTTTCCTCTGACCAACTTCGTTTCGAACTCTTGGCAAAGACTTAACCGCTGACTACTCTGAACTGTGTGATCCTCTGAAAAGATGCTGTACCATTAACATTGGCCCAGACCTATTGATTTGAATCGTCATTGGAGCAAGCCTTTCCTAGATTGCCCTGTCTACTTACTTGTTGGTGCTGCTTAATTTTGTATAACCTTGTCTTTCCCTCCCTTTTAAATTGCTAGAGTAGCATTTTGCTCACACTTCATTTTGAGCTTAACTTGTCCAGAATTCATCAGGTGTTGTGTAGTATATGAAGAGTGTGATTTTTCTGCTGCTTGACTTAGTGAATTGTTTTACAACTGATGTGTAAATAAATGTATATTCTTCTACTCAGAAACCTGAGTCAGTGTTTGTTTGAACCATAGTAATTGCTGTCCTTTGTGTAACTATTGATACTGCTCACTTTACTCTTGAGATAAGTCTGGCTGCTCAGCCATCACTACCACTTTACTGTGTAGTACAGGCTTGTACCAAAGGTGAATTTGTACTGTCCCTTGTAGTCTTAATTGTTTGTGGTGTTCCCAAAGGGTACTGCATATGATTCTGCCTAAGACTGGTGTACAGCGGTGAGGATCAAGTATAGGGATTACACTTAGTGTGCTGCTATTACCTTGGATCAACTAACCACAAGGGTAAACATCACTAAAAAGCCATTTTCATCATGTCTGATTTGGAAAACTGCAGCATGGAGACCCTCCTTAGTTACACTGTGGATTATCTCAAAGATCTATGTAGAGAAAGGGATCTCTCTGTGAAAGGCAAAATAATTAATTGAAAAGTTGTTAGAGAAACAAAGTCTGGGGAGTGGGTCGAAAATACCTGCCCCTCCAGCAAATGTGGAAAATGATGAGGATGATAATATGTCTGTTATTATGGATGAGTTAGATGAGGCAGATGTGTCTCACAATGTAGGCCTTACTGGTCATCTACCTGCTCAGCAACCTCAACTTTTGTCTGCTGGGGCCCCATCAGGTCCTACACTCAGTCCTGAATTCCTGAATTCACTGCTCTAGAAAAGATGAGGCTTGAATTGGAATTCAAACATATTAATGCTCAAACTGAACAAAAACATAAAGAACTTAAGCTCAGAGAAATGGAGTTGAATCATGCCTTCGAAATGAAAAAAGTTGTCTATTGAAAATGCTTCTCTCCCAGAGTCTTCTAGGTCTTCCAGCCCTAAGAGAGCCTTATGCCTAAATAAATTGGTGGTATGTATGAGGTTAAGCTTAATATTTTGGATTGGTTGGCAATGTTTGAATATGACCATGGGATTCAAGACATTTCAGGGAATCAGTTGCTTCCTTGGCTCTTCTCTAGCCTACCCTATGTTGCATCTGATGTTGTGATGGAGTTGGGGGAGGTGGATAGGATGGATTTTGAGTATGTGAAGCTAGCTTTAATTGCTAGATTTGGGAAGACCCCTTCCCAGTACCTTAAGAGGTTTAGGACCCTCAAAAAGCATGATGGTACCCCTTGGGCTACCTTGGGTATGTGAATGTTTGAAAAACTTAGATGATTGGGTTAAGGGTAACAGAGTAAACACTTATGGAGGTATGAGAAATCATGTTATGTTGGAGTCAATTCATGATGCCTGAGCTCAGACAGCACTTGGCTGATTCTAAGGAGATAGATCCAAAGAAGTTAGCTAGAGCTGCTGACTTGTGGGTTGCCAAGGAGAATTCTAATACCTCCAATTCAAACGAGGGCCCCAAACAAAACAATAAGGGCAAGCCACAAGGGAAACCAAATCAGGCTAGTGCACCATCTGGACTCAAACCAGATGGAGGTCAGAACAAGCCCCCATTCATCAAAACATTTAGGAAATGTTATGTTTGTGGGTCAACTGACTATGTGAAA
Organism: Ambystoma mexicanum; assembly: GCF_040938575.1. Classification (NCBI taxonomy): domain Eukaryota; kingdom Metazoa; phylum Chordata; class Amphibia; order Caudata; family Ambystomatidae; genus Ambystoma; species Ambystoma mexicanum. The sequence goes on from NC_090937.1 coordinate 776,747,873, forward strand.
GCGGATCCCAGATATAAGGGTAAACCTTCAGGGGTACACACTGTCTCCTTATCCTTCTCCCCAGAGGAAGAAGTACCTATGGCAAGTGGAAACTTTCACCTACTGGCTGATAAGCCCATGTGAGTCTCAGCCAGGGTTTCTTTAGTGTCTCTGGGCTTGCGGGAACAACAGAATTTATATGTCTATACATCCATCCCAGATAATACCAATGAGTATTATAGAGATAGTGTTCTTGTGAATGGCCAGGAGACTCCTGCCATCAGAGACACTGGAGCCAGCATAACTGTGGTTGATTAATAATTTTTCAAGGTAGAGGATGTTGCTAAGGCACCCGAATGCCTAACCAAGTTAGCTGGAAGCCCTGTGCAAATGCTTCCCCAGTTACCAGCTCTCATCCAGTGTAATGATATGACTATCAAAATACCTGTTAGTGTGCAGAGTGAAGTGCCTGGGAGAGTCATGTTGGGTAATGACCTGAAAACTCTTGGAGTTGTGTCTGGTACCCGCAGGCCTCCCAGCAAAAGGAAACAGGAGCTCACTAGAGCTGCAAGGGAGAGAACCTTGAGAGGCTCTCAGGGGAATTGATAGAGGAAACTATCACCCCTACCCCACAGGAGTTGCTCGCTGCTATTTCAGGAAAGAAAGAGGCAAAGGGGAAACCCAAGACCTCCAAGAAGAAAGCAGATAGCACCCCTGTGCTACCAGCAAGGACATCCCCAAGATTGTCCAAAGTCACACCTGTGACGACTCCACCTGCTGAGGCTGAGTGTGAGGTACAACCCTGTGTGGTTGATCCGGTTGCTGAAGAGTCAGATCTGGAAGAAGACATAACTTTAGTTGGAGATCTGGATCCTGTTGACCATCCTGAGCTGCAGTATTTACTGGCAGAAGGTGGACCCAACAGGGCAGACTTCAGCAGAGAACTAAGAGGGTGTCCTACTCTTGAAGGTCTTCGCCTACAGGCAGCTTCTCAGCTCGATGGGCAAGAGCATGGGAAGCATAGGTTGCACTGGGAAGAGGGCCTCTTCTACAGTGAACCGGCTGAGCCTATCCCTCGGGACTGCAAAAGACCTGCATTGCCTCTAGAAAACAGACTCCAGTTTCTACAGTTGGCCCATGAGATACCTTTGGCTGGTCATTTGAGTTTCAAAATACCAAGGAAAGGCTCTCCTTATACTTCTATTGGCCTAAGATGGGTTTAGAAGTTGACAAATTCTGTAGGAGCTGTCACACTTGCCAAACCTCTGGCAAGAGTGGAGCCAAGAATGTGGCACCCTTGGTGCCTCTCCCAGTGGTGGGAGTTCCTTTTGAGAGGGTGGGCATCGACATTGTTGCTCCCCTTGACTGTCCCACGTCTTCAGAAAACAGGTTTATCCTGGTTGTAGTAGACCATGCTACTAGGTATCCTGAAGCAATACCTACGAGGACTGTTATGGCTCAGGCTGTGGCTAAGGCTCTACTTGCTATTTTTACCAGAGTAGGGTTTCCTAAGGAAGTGATATCCGACAAGGGATCCAATTTTATGTCCCACTACATGCAAGCCATGTGGAAAAACTGTGGTGTCACTTACAAGTTTTCTACAGCCTACCATCCACAGACAAATGGACTGGTAGAGAGGTTTAATCATACTATGATGGGCATGATAGGTGCTTTAGAGGAACCCTTTAAAAGAAAGTGGGACCTTCTACTGTCATGCCTTCCCTTTTGCTTATAGAGAAGTCCCTCAGGAGGGAATAGGTTACAGTCCCTTTGAACTTCTCTGTGGCCATCCAGTCAGAGGTCCATTGGCCCTAATTAAGGAGGCGTTGGAGAGTGCTCCTTCCCCCAAACCAGTCAGAATGACTATGTGATAGGTCTCCAGAGGAGAATGTCACACATGATGGCAGAAGCAAGTGATAACTTGAAAGCAGGTCAGGCTCTTGTCAAACATTGGCATGACCAGAAGGCCAACATGGTTGAGTTTACTCAAGACCAGCTTGTACTAGTTATGGTGCCAAGAAGTCAGAGGGCCTTGCAGGACAAATGGATAGGACCCTTCAAGGTTGTGGGAAAACTTGGAGAGGTGAACTATCTGGTGGCCTTAGGCAGACCTAAGGAGGCTCCCAGAGTCTTTCACACCAACCGTTTGAAGGCATATGTCTCAAAATCAGAAGTGGGAGCTTTGCTTCTAGCTTCAGCTCAGGAGGAGGAGGAGAGTGAACCTCGACCTGACCTGCTCAGATGCCAACCTTTGGATGAGAACATAGAAGGTGTCAATCTCTCTTCTAATCTGACATCTGAGCACCAGGAGGAGTGCAAGGTTCTGTTAAATCAGTTTGCCTCCCTGTTTTCACTTTCACCAGGCTTGATCCCTTGGGGCCAGCATAATATTCTCACTGGTGACTGTTTACCTGTGACAAGCAGAGGTTACAGAATCTCAGAACATGTGACATCCCACATCAAAGGAGAGGTCAACAAGATGCTTGATATCGGGGTTATAGAGCCCTCTACAAGTCCATGGTCTAGTCCGGTTGTTCTAGTACCAAAGGCAGGATCCTTGAGATTCTGTGTGGACTATAGAGCTCTAACTGCAGTCACTAAGACTGATGCCCATCCTTTGACAAGGATAGATGAAATGGTGGATAAACTTGGTGCAGCCAAGTACCTCAGTACATTTGATCTGACGTCAGACTATTGGCAAATAGCCCTGACAGACCATGCCAAGGCCAAAACTGCATTTTCAACCCCAGCAGGCCTCTACCAGTTTAAGGTTATACCTTTTGGATCTGACCAAACATTCAACACATTCAGACAGAACACAATAAAATGGCTCACTGAGAATGCTATGTAACCGGCACTCTCCCATGTACCCACCACTTGTCCTGTACCTGATGGAGACTGACCTGCTACCATGTAACACTAGCTCTATGATGATGATTGTTTGGCTGTGAATCATCTGTACTTGTTTTTGTCTCACCCTGTGGTGCGATGTTCTGTAAATGTGTAACTTCTGGAACTAAGCTGTAAACCTACTTGTTCTCATGTGCCCTGCTACCTCAGGGTCCGGCGTGCACAATAAACAAACAAACAAACAAACAAAAAATGCACCTGCTACATTCCAAAAGATGGTCAATCAAGTTCTGAATGGGATGGAGGACTTCTGCGTGGCATACTTGGATGACATTGCAGTTTTCAGCCCTACTTGGAAAGAACATGTTGATCACTGAGGATATGTTTTGCAGGCTCTTGAGCAGGCCCATCTGACCATGAAGGCAAGCAAATGTCAAATTTGTCAGAGTAAAGTGGTCTACCTCAGTCATGAGGTAGGACGAAGTGAAATAAGACCATTGCCCAGCAAAGTACAAGCTGTACAAAACTGGGCCACCCCTACTGCTGAAACCCATGTGAGAGCCTTCCTAGGTCTCACTGGGTACTACAGGAATTTCATTGAGAACTATGGGCCCATAGCTTCTCCTTTGAATGTAATCTCCTCTCCAAAATTCCCTAAAAAGGTTAGATGGAATGAGGAGTGCACTCAAGCCTTGGAAAACCCAAAGAAAGCCCTTTGTCAAGCTCCAGTCCAAAAAGCTCCTGATTACCACCAACCCTTCATTGTGCAGACAGATGCATCCCATTTGCTTCATCAGTAGGAAACTGAAGGAACCAGAAACAAAGTGGGCAACCATAGAGTGTTTTGCTATTGTGTGGTCTCTGAAGAAGTTTAGGCCATACGTGTATGGATCTACTTTTGTGATTCAGACAGACCACCAACCCTTCAGATGGTTAGTGCAAATAAAAGAGGAGAACCCAAAACTTCTAAGATGGTCAATCTGCCTGCAAGGGTTTGATTTCACCATTGAGCACAGGTCAGGATCTCACCAACAAAATGCTGATGGTCTCTCTAGGATGTTTATAACTGACTAAAGTGAATAGATTCATCCAGGAGTGGATAAATTCCTCCTGTCCCTTAGTCTGGTGGGGGCGAGTGTTAGGGAGATTTCTCCAGAATGGCTAATTTCCCTTACTTACTGAGTCCCTCAGCAGCTTTGCTAGATTTCTAGGATTTATTTTTTCCACCTGGTAAGAGTGTGAGCCTTTTTTCCCACTCTTACATGTGTTTTGCGGTGTGTGCTTAGCATGTTTGTGTTCATAGACTGTGGAGCCTCACCTACTCCATAGGCATCATCTTTTTACTGTGTGTCACCTATAGTGCAGTGACACAGGGTTGTCTTTTTCAGACTTCCCACTTTAAACTCCATTTTCTGGGACTGACTACTGTCTCCCAGAACATGTAAAGTTGCCATTTACTTTATTAGTCTTTTTAAATTCACAGACCCAGTACAAACTATCTTTCATAGAGTACTGGAAAGGGTTAATAGCTATCCCTTTTTGTCTGTCTCTAATAGAAAATTATTTTGTTCCCCTTTCGTTAACATTTGGCTGGTGGCGGTGTTATCCACCCTATTTTTCCTACCGCGGTCTATGTAAATAGACTTGGTACTGTTTTAGGCTGAGTTAGTAGCCTCAAACTTAAATCCGCTGGACCCCATTTACTTTTATTTGGTTCTGGCTGGGTTTATTCACCATTTCTTTTTGTAAGTTCTTTCTCGTGTTTTACTCTGCGTGCCAAACCAGGTTTGGCGCTGCAGTGAACCGGATAGCCAGGAGGACCAGACCCTGTTTGGGTTTTAAGGAGCACACCTTTTATTTGTTACTTTGCTCTGCTGCTGGTTTCCTCCCTGGGCAGTGCAGGACCCTCCAGTCTTCCTACTTCATGTCAGTCTAACAGTCGATTCAGGAACCGTGAGCCTGCAGGACCTGCCAGGAACGTTTGCCTCAGCTATAGCCTTCTTCTTCATTTAAGGTACTGTTCTAACCCGGTCGTTTGTTCATTCCGTCCGATTGCGGTAAAAGTGTTTGAAATCTTTCGCCAATCTGAGGGCTTGTCCTTCTCTACTCTTTTAAGTAACTTTTCTTCTGACCAACTTCGTTTCGAACTCTTGGCAAAGATTTAACTGCGAACTACTCTGAACGGTGCGATCCGCTGCAAAGACTCTGTACCATTAACATTGGCCCAGGCCTATTGATTTGAATCGTCATTGTAGCAAGCCTTTTCTAGATTGCCCTGCCTACTTACTTGTTGATGCTGCTTAATTTTGTATAACCTTGTCTTTCCCTCCCTTTTAAATTGCTGGAGTGCGATTTTGCTCACACTTCATTTTGAGCTTAACTTATCCAGAATTCATCAGGTGTTGTGTAATATATGAAGAGTGTGATTTTTCTGCTGCTTCACTTAGTGAATTGTTTTACAACTGATGTGTAAATAAATGTATATTATTTTACTCAGAAACCTTGAGTCAGTGTTTGTTTGAACCATAATAATTGCTGTCCTTTGTGTAACTATTGATACTGCTCACTTTACTCTTGAGTTAAGTCTGGCTGCTCAGCCATCTCTACCACTTCACTGTGTAGTACAGGCTTGTACCAAAGGTGAATTTGTACTGTCACTTGTAGTCTTAATTGTGTGTGGTGTAACCAAAGGGTACTGCATATGATTCTTCCTAACACAGCAATGGATGGAGGAGTTTGCGCCAAAATTGGGCCATCATGTTCATGTTGCACGTTCACACCTTCTCATGATGACGAGAATGGGACCTTGACAGGTCATAACATTGTTGACAAGCCTGCACAACAAAATGGAAGATCATACAGAAGACATTGCGGATGATAGCTGGTTTGCGTCTGTCTTACCATGGGTTCCACAGTGGATGGCGAACATCTTTAAGCTTCTTGGAGCAGTACTGGTGATAAAAATGTTTGGATTCTGTGTTTATTTATTTATTTATTGCATTTGGTTATACGCCCAAACCCTTAGGTATCACGGCGTAGGTTACATATATCTTTGTTTTCATGTCAGGGTTACATACATTTTATACATACATTTTAAGTTACAAAAACAGTACAGGCATATACACACATTGGCTATCATATGGCATAACAGTAACCTTGTGATACTAGGAGGGTTATAGACTCAGAGGGAAAGGCTTGTTCTGTGAATTTTAATATTCTTTGAACAGCCAAGATGTTAGTTGTTTTTTGAACTTTGGTAGCAAGTTTTCGTTGGACAGATGGGGCGGGAGAGAGTTCCAGATGTGGGGGCTGCAATGGGAAAGCTGACGTTACCTACTCTTGTGGTAGTGAAGCGTGGGATATGCAGCTGAGTATTGGCATTGGATGTGAGAGTTCTAAGTGAGGCTTTGCGTACAATGCAACTATTGAGATAAGAGTCAGATGAGCCTTTATGGGTGGTGGTAAGTGTTTCATGGAGGATTCTTGCGTGCCCTGGGAGCCAGTGTGCATCTCTTCTGTGTTGTGTGATATGTTCTCCTCTCTTGATGCCCAGTGCTGCTCTAAGGGCTTTATTTTGTAGGAGTTGGAGTTTTTTTTTTTTTTTAGGTGCCTAGCAGTAGAATGTTGCAATAGTCTATTGTTGGTAGGATGAGGGCTCTAGCCAGTGTCAAACAATTGTCAGGTGATAGGAGAGGCCTGCTTAGTGTGATGAGTTTGGCAGTATAGGTCGTTGAGGAGGCGAGGGCGCTAATGTGATTGTTCATGGTGAGATTTGAATCGAGGTGTACTCTTAGTGTTTTGACTTTGTGGGAAATGGTGATGGGTGTGTCATCAATCACTATGGTGGTGTAATCTGGGTGGAGTTTGCTGAGTCTAGTTGGGGAGCCAACTATGAGAATCTCAGTTTTTTCTCCATTAAGACAGAGGCTGTTATTGGCCATCCAGCTTTGGACGTGTGAGTGTATAGTGTTGATGGTGGTCGTGTTCTGTTCCAAGCTGCCTGTGATGGGAATAAGGATCTGTGTGTCGTCAGCGAAGTTTGTGTAGATTACTCCCATGGCATCTAGTGCTGCAAAAAGGAGTTTAATGTAGGCGTTGTATAGGGTAGGAGAGAGACAGGATCCTTGTGGTACTCCTAGTGGTAACAGGATGGGGTCCGCTGCAACTTCCCCTAGGGAGACACTTAAAGTGTGATCGAAGAAGAAGGATTTTATCCAGGCGGTAGCCTTATGGGAGAAGTGGAATATTGGTGGATAGGGTTTGACATAATTTGTCGTGGTCGACCAAATCAAATGCCACTGAGAGGTCTAGGAGTAGTAGGATACACAGTTTGCCAGAGTCCCTGATAGCATCCATCTGGTTTTTAGGTCTAAAAGGGCGGTCTTCGTACTGTGATTGGGTCGGAAGCCTAATTGTCTTTCCCCTATTAAGTGATTTTGTTCAAGGTGGGATTGTACTTGGGTATAGGCTATTTTGTCTATGATTTTCAGGAGGAAAGGCACCATTGTTAGTGGCCTGTAATTGATGAGGATTGTTGGGTCTAATTAAGGTTTTTTAATTAGGAGTGTGACCCATGCTACTTTAATGGATGCTGGTATTTCGCTGGAGTTAAAGGATTAATTCACAAAGCTAGTGATGGTGGGTGCAAGCATGTTTGTGCAATCTTTAACTACTTTAGCTGGGGTGCTGTCGCATTTGCAGTAAGACGGCTTGAGTGAAGCTATTGTTTTGAGGACCTGATCAGTGGTGACTTGTGTAAAGTGGAATTCAGGTACGTTCGAGTTGGTGGTAGTAGTGAAAGGGTGGGGGGGTATGGTGGTAAGATCTAGTAGTTTTTTTGTGAGGCTATTTTGTTTTGGAGTATGGTCACTTTGGAGGATAGAGCACCCTGAATAGTGGTGCACCAGGCTTTACTAGGCACTATAGGGCTGGTGGGCAGAAAGGGTGATTCTAGTGATCTGATAATGGTAAATAGCTCTTTGGTGTTTGAAGCTGCGGCGGCTCTACAGTCATTGAGAGATTCTGCTCTGTGAGAGAGTACACTGTGTGAATAGATCTGGATATTCATTGCACAGTGCAAAGAGAAGATCTGGACTCCAAACAAGCACTTCTTCAGGAGAGGATGCCAAGATGTGAATACTGATGAAGGAGTGGTCGATGAATCAACCAGAGGGGGGAGTGTAGAGGAGCAGCTGAATGTCTCTGTAGGAAGTCCCGCCCCATCCATTCTATATGCTGCAAGCCAGAAGTCACAACATGCACGACACAAGTGATTGTGCCTATTCCACAGAGAGCCTTTGAATAAAGGTATCCATTGAGAAGGCCCTATGTGATGTATCCCCGTAGAGATGGCAATCTCTTGGAGGAGATCCCCAAAGGAATATAAAGATGAAAGAAAGAGAAGTTGGTGATGTCACAAGAAGTGAGTGTAATGCGCTAAGAAGAGTGGCTAAAGAAGAGGATGTATAGACTTTATGGAATCTGATGGCAAAATAAAGAATCAAGTAACGTTCATATGCGGAATGAAGATTGCACATGTGTAGAGCACTGCAGAAAAATGCAGGCCATTTAATAACTGTACAGATGCAGCAACGCAAATAGACTAAGTAATCATAAAGGTTGGCTATACGTAGTGAATAGAGTGCAAGCAATGCCGCCATTATATAGAAACTGGACATCGGTGTCACATGTTTAGTGAGCTTGGACCTACGAAAAAGGAAGAATTGGAAAAGCTGTGTCACAGCAACATGAAGTTAAAAGCATGTAAAGGCCTGGAAGGGCTGTCTTGCCTGGTGTCAAAGGATGAAGTAGCCGAGAACTGGTTATATATCTGAAAAGAACAGTAACCGTGAGATGCTGAATCGCCTCAGAAAGAACATTATGAGTGCCAATTTTATTAATTAAAGACAATTAAATGCTGAAAACAGGCTAAAATACTGTCTCCTGTCACATGAGCTAAGGATGGAAATAGAAGGTGGGCATGCTGCTCTGGACTTCAGATAGCATGTGCCTGTACTCCCTTTTATTCCCAGGAGCAAGGATACTGTGCAAGGCCAAGTTCAAAGACAATCTGAATGGCAGAAGGCATGAGCGATGAGAGATGTTGGGCTAATTGGGTGGAGAGACATAGTCAAAGTCCACCCACTGACACCTGGGGTACCAGTTTACATGCTGCTAGTGAGCCAGATGTTCCAGAAGGGTACAAGCGTGCCAACCAATTATAGAGGACCATATAATGAAGGGCCGTATATTTTGAGAGCCAATAATATACTGTGTATCTAATAAATGATGAGGATGACTTGCACTAGGGGTGGGTATAAGTTGTCCACCTGACTGTAGAGACCCAATCACAACCTGTCCCTATATAGAAGGTATACTTGGATGTTCCCTTTGAGCGTATCACAACACCCCATAGCTTTCTCTTATTTGTCACATAGTATGACATCACGTATGACACATTTTTGCTATATAAATGTTGTTTTTGTGAAATGCTTTGAGAGAACATAAGCGAACGTCCGTTGATGTCCGTTGTAACTCCCTGTTTTAGACAATTGATATTAAAACAGTCAGAAGATACTTTTTGCCAACTTCCTGAGTCTGTCTTATTTGGTGCAAGAGTTATTTTGCATCCCATTCATGATGTGTTACTGATTTAAGAACCCTCCCGGGTTCAACCTGGCCTTGTGTCCCTGTCCAGTGATCATTGGCCAGACAGCATGCCTCTCCCTTCACCCTCTAGTTCCTCTCCTGCTCTTGTTACTGTCGTTGGACGGCTACTGGTGCCTCACTCCGGGCTCTCGGCTCAAACCCTGCAGTTACCAGAAACTGGGCTGTATCTCAGCAGTCCCTGGGGTTGCTGGGGCGACTTGGCGGAGTCTGTCAATGGGATCCTCATGATGGCCCCTGCCCCACCTCTCGCAGCTCTTTCTAGGCAACCGACAGGACTGCACAGGAAGCTCCCACCTTGTTCCAGCAGGTCCAGGATCACAGCTGGTATGTTGTGCCCGACTGCATCTGCCTTACTTGTGGGGCAGAGTTATTTTCCTGGTGGCTTGTGCCACTCCCCTTCGGCGGCTGCCTCAGGAACTGCCAGCTCCATCCCTGCTGCCATGTTGGTCCCGCCAGCTGCAGCCTGTCTGCTCTGAGTTTCTCCCCACTGCCGCCTCGGATGGCCCTCCGGTGCAGCTCAAACTGTGCCCCCACAGCTCCACTGCACTGTTGCCTTGATGGGCCCCAGCAATGCAGATAGGAGGCTTAAACTGTCTCGCAAATACGGCATCGGAGCAGAGCTACACAGAGAGAGTCTAGTCCACCATTCAGTGCAACAGCGCCCCAGAATTATGCCTTCCTTTAACAGCACCATAATGGTCTTGTAAATCCCTTCGTCCGCCCCTCTAGACATGGGGTACTGCTTAACCCATGGTAATATGGCCAAGGCTTTCAATTTTGACCTCAACGCTCAACACTCTTTAGCAGCCCCACATCATGAGGATTGCTGGTCCACAAATGGTCTGGCACTTTTTCCTAATCCGCCTTCCAAAATGGTGATGTATTTCTACTGATGAGCATGGTCTATGGTACTTCCCTTTGCTCTATCGCTATCTGGCAAGGCACCCCAACTTCAAAGACCATCTCTCCTGCGTCTTCGGTGTCTTCAAACAATGGTTCATTGGACATGTCCCTCAGCGACAAGGTTGGATCGATGTACAGAACTGTGCGCCGATCTCCACCTTCCTCATCTGTGCCTGAGAGAACCACCCTGATCTTCTTGATCACTACAGCCACTAAGAGAATCATAACAATGGCGCCTAGTGTTACTTCGTGCAGCACAGCAGGATGAAATAAAAACTCAAACGGTACCCACCAAGTCTGATGTCTGATCTCCGGGAACCAACTCAACAAAACCAGCACCCAACAAAGAAACAATGCTGTATGTATGAGAATCCCTCTAATCACGCTGTCGCTACAACAGCCCTGAAAATGCGCTGCTTCCCTTACTGGATGCAACCTTGGAGCCAAGCATACTATACCCTCCTCTGTGAAAGCAATCAACATGTGGAGCTGCCTAAGGAAATCTCTGCCCAAGAGATTTGCTGCGGTGTCCATGCAATACAACAAAGGAGCTGATACATTTTGAGTACCTACCTTAATACCGAAGATCTTCAGAATAAGGAACCGACAGGATAGCCCCGGAGAATCCCTGTGTTTCCAGAGTTGTGCCTGACAAGGGGAATTCACCTTCCTTAATTCAAGATTTTGTAGCCCCTGCATTGACCATAAATGAGAACGTTTGGTTACCTACCTTTAAAGCCAATGCAGGGTTCCTCTTCTGGATTGGTGGTAACAGACAGTACTGGACACATCAGAGACCCCTTTTGGGCTGTCCTACTTCTGGTGCATATTAGCACCAGGGAGAGAAAAAGGATTCCCTCCAAAAACACTTGTTCCAGTGTAGTGCGTAACCGTTCCTTGGGTTAAAGAATTCTTGTCCCATGTCTGCACCGATGCTGGTGCTGGTATAGTCAGTGGGATCCCAAAGATCTGTGCAGCCCCAGTCACTGGGTTCTATGCAAACTCTGCCAGCTGCGATTGCACAGAGCCTGGGGCATATGGCATGGTTGGGACTTGCATCTGTTGAGCTCCCACGTTAAAGTACTGTGGCCGCTCATGAAAATCTTGTGACACCTTTCTCAAACTTCCACACGACAAACACTGAATCCCATAACATCCTCCATAACGGTTTCCCATCATCTCGTTAAACAGAGTACCCATTCCTCCGAACCTGCCAAATGTCCCGCTCCTTCATGGAAATCCTCCTCTGCCCCTAGGAAACCCTCTCATTGGACTCAGACCGGGAGCATTACCTTCCATCCACACCTATGTCATACCCGGTTCACTGTACCCCTGTTGACCCTCCAAGGAATTCATAATTACTGCCCCTTATAGATAGATCTTTGCCAATGTCTTTTGAATGAGTTTAGGCTCTGCTTTTTGTGCTTAATCTATACTCTCTCTCTTTTTTGTCTTCTCTTACAAAAATGCATAATATGTGCTTGAATTTCTGTCCAACTCTTGGCCTTCATTCCTACCACCTTATTTAGATCATGCTAGACTTCCTTAGGGAGCCTTTTCTTTAGCATTTGATAAACGATTGGCACACTTTGATTCCACCTTTCTCTGCTCTCTACATCTCCAGAATCAACTGAACGTGTGCAGCAGGATCATCCTCCAACTTCATTGTTTTTGTTAATATCTAATTTATATCCGGCGTATCTGGATACATAACTCGCAGGGCCCCCCAAACCTGTGCCCTATAGTTGTTGAACACTGCTCCATCATGGGTCTTTGTGCCTAGCTAAACCCCCGGATATTCCACTTTTTTCCAAAGCTCATCTGAACACTCCTCCATCAGAGCCATGAACAGGCATTTCAGGTCACCTATGGCCAACGTGACTCGGATGGCATGTTTCTCCTGTGCATAAATCCACTTGCGCGCTCCTGCAGTGAGCAAAGAGAGTGCATTCATCAGGTTATTCTGGTCAATGTGTCACCACGGTAGATAACACACCCTTCCTTGACCCTTATGGAGTAACGGAAACTAAGTTACACCTGATTTAACTGGGGCCGTCCCCATCTCTCCCCTACTGTTTTCTGAAGCCATGCTAGTACCCTGGCATGTCCTGTGATTCCATGGAGTATTAGCTATTGCTGCTACTGGAGTGGGAGGTAGAGTTGCTACACCCTTCTATCCTTGCTTGACATCGCAATCATCTTCATCTTCATCGTCTACTCCAGCTACCACATGCCCTAGACCTTCCATGGCCAGAAGCATGATCAGCACTACCACAGCGTGCTGTCTCCCGTCCCACCTGATCAACCTCTGTACCTGTGGCAATCTCCTCATTCTCGATGTCCAACTCAACCTTGCGATTAACTGACTATCAAGCCTCCCAAGAACTTGCCCATGGGGGTCATTACAACCCAGGCGCTAATTGCGCCAACTTTACCACCATGGTGTAAACTATGTTTACACCATGGTGGATGGCGGATTTACCGCCCCATTCCAAGGTGAGTGGGGCGGTAAATCCCCATTTCCCATTTTCCCTTCCCCATTCCCATTGTTGCCCCATAGGGCATAATGGGAGTGGGGAAGGCGCTAATTACGCCACCGTAAATTACAGTGGTGTAATTAGCATCATGGCAGGTTAGCGCCATGGATTTTAACGGCTGCTAAAAGCAGCCGTTAAAATCAGAATAGGCGTTAAGGGTTAACGACGGCGTTAACCCTTAACGCCTGGGTCGTAATGAGGCCCCATGTCTCCACCTTCCTTCTACATCCTCTATCTGTCTTTCCTCCTTTTCCCGCTCTTCATCTCTCTGCCGTTGTAACAGCACTTTCTGCGTTAGCCTTAGTGCTTCTTCCATTTCTTTCCACTGTTGCATCTCTTCTGCATCCTGCAACCTATGCTTTATCCTAACAGAAAAGGTCCTGACCTCCACCTTCTCCCCCAGTGTTGATTCTCTATCCACGCTTCTAGCTGCCGGTCTCACTCTCTCTCGCTCCCCCACCCTTAATCTATCTGCTAACCTAGTAGTTGGGGGACTTATTCCCTTCCCGCTCTCCGTTCACAACCTCTCTGTAGCCCTAGCCATTGAAGGAGTCACTTTCAACGTCCTTCTAGATCCCAATTTCTAGAAATCACAGCTGATGGAAGCGATACCTGTGTCTGCCTCTAGAGTAGCCACTGGAGAAAATGGCGGTATGGATGCAGAGTCTGTATACCCTTCTGTGGGTGATAAAGGATAGCACCCATATAGGGGTGGTTCAGAAGAACTCCTGTGCCCTCCTTTTTTGGCTCCTCTCCCCCGATTTTAACCCTATTGCTCTTCCTGCCTTTTTCATACATCCGGTAGAGTTCTAAAACATTTAGCTGCTTCTCTAATATCGAGCCTTTATGCTTGCAGTAAAAAAGGTATGCAAATTCTCCAGTATTCCAGTATCATAGCTTCCCTCGACAGGCCAGGAATTAAGAATTTTACCCTTACTTTCCCGTAACCATTCTCTATGGTACTTTAAGATTAGCACTTTATAGCTGGGCAACATATGGCACAAATGATTCAACAGAATCTCCATACTCCAACCCAAGTTATCAAAAAGTAGTTCTACAAAAACCTGTTACCGAGCCGAACCCATGGCACAAAATATTTTCACCCAAAGAACTCCCTTTATACTCTTAACCAATTCCTTAGTCGTGCTTCAAACTCACTCACCGTACTTGTTTACACCGCAATTACCTTGCTTCACTGTTTCCTTCTATTCTACTTTTCATTCATACACAGAAGACAGTATATTATCATAAAACACTCTACCAGCCAATATCTGTAAGATATCACCGCCACTTTGGCATAGGAGGGGCACAATGCTTTCCACTACCGCACAGCTGCTCTCTCTTTTCTCTCTCTTTGTACTAGAATGGCCTGCTCTACTACAAGACCAACTTTTCCTGAATACAGGAAGCTTCACTTTCACTACTTTGACTATACAAGAAGAACGAGGCGAGGGCTCCACATGCACATTTAATACAGGAAAATGTCAAGAGCCTACTTCAGAAAGATATCTATGGTTGTACTTACAGAAAGATGCCACCGACCTCCAGGTGAGGACTCCAGTCAACCAGACAAGCAAGCTGAAGGGTGTCTGGACAAGCCGTGCACTAGCCGTGTGGGGTAGGATACCACCTCACACCTCTAAAATAATAAACTAGGAAAACAATATATACAAGAAACTTACAACATAAAACAGTTCAAACACTCTGTCAAAAACATCCACTTTTCCAATACACACAACCTCGGCTAGTTGCAAACCTATGTATCCCAATTCTACCCATAGAAAAATCCCATGAATCAAAAAGAAATAACCCTCTTTCCCGCTTTGCTTTACCTCCAAAAGTACACTCACATGACCAAAAGTACTCCTATGTGGTGCTCCGTCAAGTTGCCCTGCACAGCTGGACCACGTCACCACTCCTACGTGGAGCAGACCGACCATTAACGATTCTCTTTTTTCACTGTGCACGGAAGACTGGTCCCCACACTGAGGTGCTGCAGCCGAGTGTTGCAGACAGAAGACCCCTGATGTTTTGGAAAGCCTGGGGTCCCTTCAGGGTTACCGAATCTGTGGGGGCAGACCTCTAATTACCTCAGCCTAAGCCCGGTCCACCACCTGAGGAACCAGTTCACGTTTTGTACTTAAAGCAAGGTTTATTGTACAAATTATCCAGGGAGCAGTTGGATAGTTCTGTGGAATCGAACCAACTCAAGTCTCAATGAGCTACATCAATTGATACATTTATACATTTACAACATATACAGTTACAACACTCTCATATATTTTATTACCACCCACCCCTCAAACATGATTGGACTCAGGCCACCTATGGCCAGGTGTATTCCTACCTAAGCACTATTCTTGAACCTGTTTTCTGTATATTCTGTAGAATTCTGTAAATACTGTAAATTTTCCTGACCTGTATATATGTAATGCTAACTCTTCATTGTACAATTCAAGGTATCTTATATTGTACTGTATATAATCTATGTAACCATGTACCTTAAGAAAAAACACCCAGACAGCTTCAGGCTCGGTGCGCAATAGAAGTAAATAAAACAAACAGACAAAACATTTACAAAGAACTTCCATCTTTTCCAAATTCATTCTTTCTCATTGGTCATCAGCGATCTTTACGACCATCTTCAGATCAAGTGCAGCTTTGCTGGTGATTGGTCCGTGGTAGGTTGTGACATCAGGTACAGTGAAACATTCAAATATAACATCATTCATTACTCAGTAACAACTGGCCTAGAGCCTTTAATCTCAAGTGTGATTGCACATGGTCCACTCAAATATTTTTGCAATACGAGGAAAGGCCGACAAACAGGTTTTCTTGTAACTAGAGAATGCAATCTCGTCCACCCCAGACTCCTGGCTCCTCTTAAGACATTCTAATTTATGCAACCAAAGCTTCAACACGTACAGCCTCTAGTTTCACACTGTGAGAACAATTGAGCTTCAAACACCCTGTCCTAGCGCCCCATCTTTATTGACGGTCCATACAAATGGTCAACCCCCTCTGTACAGCTTCAATGCAATGAGTAAGAATACATCTGTTAAACCATAAACCATGTCCTGTTCGCAGGCTGACCTTCTACTGGATGACACATTATTACTTTGTCAACGCCCAATTCTGAAACCAGAATGTCCCAGCTATCTAAAATTAATTATGCAACTGCTAACTGCAACGTCTGAATAAACTCACAAAACCCCACTACATGAAAATTTATGTAAACTCCTTATTAAGCTTCTTTTATGTTTATCTGTGTGATCAAAAACACCATATATATATATATATATATATATTTAGTACCCGGTGAGAGTCAAGCAGAATGCAACACACATTCTGCTTGGCTCTCGCCGGGTCCTTACACAGGCCGAGAATCCTTTGATTCTCGGCCGGGATTCCAGCCGACTTGTCCTCGACAGGGGCGTGGCAGCCCCTCAGCCAATGAGGATGCTCGAAGCGGGGCCATCCCCGCTCCGAGCCTCCCCACAGCTGAGAGGCTGCCTTCTTCCCCCGCCGGGAACTCAGGTAAGCTTTAAATATTTATATTTATTTTTCTTTCCCTTCCCTCCCCCCTCCCTGCCGTCCACACCCCACTTACCTTCTATCCCTTGGTCCCCGGTGGGGGACGATGGCAGCCTCCTGTCGTGTGGAGACTCAGAGCAGGGCCATCCCCACTCTGAGCCTCCACACGCTGGAGGCTTCCATCGTTCCCCACCGGGGACTCAGGTACGTTATTTTTTTTTCCCCCTTCCCTCCCTTCTGCCCTCCCAACCACACTTACCTTCATTTTTTTTCGGAAGTGGACGTGCTGGGAACGCTTCTTTTGGCCCACTCTGAATTTTTGTGCAAAGTTTGGTGTGTTTTGGCCCTGGGGGGGGCAAAGTTATAGGGGGGACCCAAAATTTATTTTTTTCCCATAGACTGAATGGGGAAAAAAACTTTGCTCACACCTACAGCCCAAACCGCTAGATGGATTTTCCCCAAATTTGCGGCAGGAGCAGCGGCTTTGTCCTGAAAGCGTGCTTTTGTAAATTTTGTGAAAATCCATCCAGTATTTTTTTTTTAAATGACCAAAAAGTAGGTCTAAAAAATGTGTGATATCTGTGTCCGCTTCGCGGACACACTTCCCTGTTTGCTCTGTGGACAGGACACCGATTGGTTAATCGGCTTGCGTCATGTCCACAGACATGCGACGTGTTCACTGATTGGATGGTGAAGAGCGTGAAGTGCATCAGATTTTCGGAAACACCTGACATCTTGGATTTGCGGACAGCGGCCGGTGACCACGGATATCGCGGCGAAAACATATAAAAAACACAACATTGCACTTGTAAAACTTATCAAATAATCTCTGAGGAGATGAGGGGTGATGAGAATGGGATGGGATATGGCTGCAAGCAGTGGTCTGGATGTTCGCGAACAGTCCTGTGAAGTTCGCGGACACCTCAGCATTAAAGGGTTGGTGGAATGCAGTTCTTGAATGGCTTATAACTTTGGTGCCACTTAATAGAACTGCATGAATTTTGCATGTATATGCCTGACCTGATTCCAAATGAGTTTACAAAGTTTGGTGGGATTCTGTCATGAGGGGGCAAAATTAGAGGGGGGGGTCCCAAAATAATGTAAAGGCTTATAAATGAGGTGCCATTTGACGAATCTACATTTAATTTGGCAAACTGATAATCGATTTAGATATAAATGTTTTTATGAAGTTTGGTGGGATTTTGTCAAGAGGGGGCAAAATTAGAGGGGGGTGCTAAAATAATGTAAAGGCTTATAAATAAGGTGCCATTTGACAAATCTACACTTCATTTGGCAAACTGATAATAGATCTAGATATAAATGTTTTTGCGAAGTTTGGTGGGATTCTGTCAAGAGGGAGCAAAACTAGAGGGGGGTCCCAAAATATTGTAACAGTTTATAAATGTGGTGCCATTTGACAAATCTACACAAAGGTTTGCAAAAAGATTATAGATCTAGATATAAATGTTTTTGTAAAGTCTGAATGATTTTGTCAAGTGGGGACTAGGTTATATGACGATTGTATGTGCATACATTTGACACTTTTTAAAAAATAAAATATGGGTGGATTTCCAGCAAACTTGCGTAAGGAGCATTGGTTAAGGACCTACAAGCATTGTTTTGGAAATATGCCAGTGTTTTATTTTTTGACAAGTGTCATAATGTAGCTACAAAAAATAGCAGTTTACCTCTAGTGTCTGAGGGGTAGCCTGTGGCCATGGGCAGTGGCCAGATTGTCTGGGTCATGGAATACGGTCATGATCGGGACAATCTGGCTACTGGCCATGACCACAAGGGACAAAACATAGGATTAACGTGGCCATGTCCACCTGGGATTGGCTTTCTGGCAAAGTTATTTGAAATTAGGATAGATTTGAAAGGGAAGAAAAATGGGCTCATAGTAATATGGTGATAGGGTTCTCTTTTTGCCTTCTGCAGGCTGCCATGGAAAAACAAAAAGGGGCCCTGTATGGAACCCCCATCTTCCCTTTCCATGGTGGCCATCTTGGAAAAGCATTTTCCAAAACCAAGTGAACCAGATATGTGATGTCATCAGTGATGTCATCAATGACATTTGTGATGTCTTCTTTGATGTCCTGGGTGTTAGTATTACCAGTGCACGGTGGTGGTGCGAGTTATGGTTGTTTGGTTTACCATAGCTGGTGAATTTCTGGGGTTGCTCGGTTTTACTTGAAACCATAACCCCCCTTTAACAATGTTTTTTCTTTGAATTTCATAGGTTTTTATTAGTCCCACTTAACCATAACGTCCCTTTAACAAAGTTTTTTCAGTGAATTTCAAAGGTTTTTATTAGTGCAACTTAACCATAACATCCCCTTAACAAAGTTTTTCATTGAATTTCATAGGTTTTTATTAGTGCAACCTAACCATAACGTCCCTTTAACAACATTTTTCATTGAATATTTTATAAATGTTCTTCCTTCTTTACCATGGGATCTCAGGAGCGCCCCCGCTCCGAATGCAATTTGAAACCCTCTCTGTCTCCCAGTTTCCGCATACTTCAGAGCACCCCATGCATAGATCGTCATAACAGCACTATCTCTTCCTCCGTTAGGCTTAGTGCTTCTTCCATTTTTTCCCGCTCTTGCATCTCTACCACATGTCGCAACCTATACTCTATCCGAACAGAAAAAGTCCTGACCTCCTACTTCTCCCTCAGTCTTGATCCTCTGTTCGTGCTTCTAGCTGCCGGTCTCTCTCTCACTCCTCCACCCTTAATCTCTCTACTATCCTAGTAGTCAGGGGAGTTATTCCCTTCCCGGGAATGCTCATGATACATTTGAGGTTTTAACATTGTGTCTTTCTACACACATGAAAATCTAATATGTATCAATTCTAACATATAGTAACATGTCCATATATATTTACCTACGCTCGATGCATAAGAAATTGCAACATTGCGCTCAGTTTACTGCCATCCCCAGTCAATAGTTAATACGGTGCACGCATAATGAACCCCTCATAATCATGGGGCCCCTTCCTGATCACCCCAGCAATAGCCCATTTGAAATGCTGGTTGGGGAAATGCATGTATTTATGTGCGAGGGGGCACTCCTTTACCTCTCTGCATATATAGACAGAGAGGGGCGGTTCCTTACCAGCACTCCGAAGCTGGTTCCTGTTCGTGCTACAAAGGAGCTGGAATGCTGAGAGGAAACAGACTTCAGGACTGGGGAATAAGGTACGTTTATGTTAATTAAATATATGTATTAATGCGTGTATGCTTGTGTTATGAGGAAGTGTATGATGATGGGTGCTTGTGTGAATGAGCGAGTGCATGCTGCGTGTGAATGAATGTCTTGTGTATGTGTGTTTGTGCTGGGCCAAGGAGTTGATTTTGATGAGTGGGAGTGGAGGAAGGCTGTACAACAGCCTTTTAAAAGTGTCATTGTTGCACAACCCCACTCCCCACCGGCCAAAATCAGCTCCCCTTTGGTGGCCTCACATACACACAATCACGTTGATTGTGTGTGTGTGAGGCGCTGGGGGGAACAGGGGTTAGGCATGATATTTTTATACTGGACATCTACAGTAGATGTCCAGTAAAACCCTGCCTGCCCCCTGGCCCGTGACACCTGGCTTATATTTCTGTTCTCATCATCTTTAGGTCAAATGCAATGCTCACCAAACGCTCCTACTTCCTTCGCTGCAGCACGCCTGGCTGACTCACTTGCTGGTTTACGCTCCTTGACCATCATAGTGCTTGCTTCTTTTTTGCTCCTTCATTTTGATTGTTTCTGCATTTTTGCTATTGTTGACATGTCTGTTTTTAATTCTACTCCTTGTATTCCTTGTAGCTCTGTTTCTAGTCTTTCTTTTCATAACTATTCTAATCGTACCTACCCTTTTGGCTCCAGTCACCCGCCACTCATTAATCTTGCCTTCTGGGATGCATGGATCACGCTGTAATAAACCTCACTCTGTCTTAGATACTTTAATTTGTCTGAACCTACATTTTTTGTGTATTACGGAGACATGACTTTTGTCTGATAAGACTGCCATTCCCGCTTCTCTTTCCACTGCTGACACGCTTTTCTTCACAAGCCTCTGCCTTTGGACCGTAGGGATATTCTCTGTGTTCATTTTTTATTGTATTTGAATACTTTCTCACTTCTGTTTCTCATCCGCATCCCTTGAATTTGTTACTCGTCTATCGTTCTCCTGGCCAGGTTGGAACCTTTTGTGATGGTATTGATCTCTTGCTCTCTGCTAATTTACCTTGTCCTACCCCATTTATACTCTTGGGTGAGTTCAATCTTCATCTCTTTTCTATTTACTCAACTCTTCTGTTTCTTCCGATTCTCGATTCTTATCTCCTGTTTGCTATTTCTACTCCTCCTTTACATGTTTCTGGTTCTTGTCTCGATCTTATTGTCACTTCACCTTTATTGTACCGTACTTGTCATTTGTATAATGTCAATTTTACCATGATTACAGTCTCAATGAGCTGTTAGTGGGAACGCCCTCAAAACACCAAAGTCCAGAGTGTTGGATGGCCTGGGGCACGATAATGACAGGTGTGTGCATTTGGCTGAAAAAGGCTTAGCAGGCCTGGCCAGGCTCTGGTAGAAAAGCAACCCACATAGTCAGGAATGTAGAGGGGTGCAAAGAAGAGTAGGGGTAGTGTAAGTGCTAGAGGCTCGCAATGTGTTCAGCAAGCCTGAATTTATCATAGGACTGCACTGCATTCTGCTGTCAGCGATGTTGAGGCGTAGTCGGGTGTAAGTAGACAGATCATTTATATTATCCAGAACCAACATGTTCCGGGCTGCATGTGCTTTTGTGGACACGTATACCATTTTGCACATGTGACATTGCCTGAAGGGGTGCAAACACTTCCACTGTGTGAAATCAAATCAACCATCACTAACCTTGGTCAAAATATTACTAAAGGAGACACTCAGATAAATACCTAATATGAAAAGAAGGTCTAGACTTTTCTGAAGATTACAGTGGTTCTGTCGCCTGAGTTGTACAGGGGACCGGGTAAAAGGTGCAAGATGTTTTGCTGCCCACATCTCCCACCTATGACCAGGCAGTATCATGTTTGCATACATCGATTGGTGTGAACAATAGAATGAAGATAATGAGCTGAGGCATAGGAATTAATGCCGCTCCGGACAGGAGCCGCGGCCTTAAATCAGGTTCAGTCTCAATAGCATGAAATATTGGTTCTAAACTGGTCACATTCTTTGGGTTAGCAACAAGGATGCACAGCCTTCTGGGAAAGTGTCCTAGGCTTCACTGCTCTTGCCTGCAGCTGCAGCTACGCAGTGCTAGCTGGCAATGCCCTTCCATACAGAACAAGTGGGGATATAGACCCACACAGAGCATTTCACAGCCATGCACGGTTCCCGTAGCACCACATTTGGTCTACAGGATCGCCAGGATTAATGCAGGACTGCCTGTTCTCTGCTATAGCTCCATGTCACTGTTGCTGAATCTCCAAGGCATTTCACTATATTACTAACACTACATAAAGACACAGAGAAACATTTCCAATAGTAAGCTCCATCTCTTTAATTGTGCGTGAGGTCAAACAATCTGCTTTCATTTGGAAATGGTTCGCATGGTTGCATTTAAAATTGTCCTTGCAGCGCCTGCGTGATAAGTTGAAAGTGCGATTGCAGGCTGAAATATAACATCTCGATGGTTTTTCACCTAAATATCTCCCCGGCTTTGGAACGGGATCTTTTTGGAGTCGCCAGTGTGCTGCTGTTGGTCTACTATTCCAATTCTGTTAACTGGCAGGAGTTTCATTGTGGTTTGCTTCATAGAGTACCAGCGACTGCGGAAGGTAGACCAGATCATACCATTGTCGTAGCCAAGTGATCCGGCGTCCGCCTCGGTGTATACGCCACCTGCAAGGTCATAGTACAAGGAGAATTACCTCACTCCATCCAACTATGTACCGCTCCAAATACATGGCAGTACATGTACCAGACCATGGTTATGATAACAACAGACAACAGAAATCTTACTTTCTCAACCTGCAAACACCTTTGTGCATAAACCCTTTGTAGAGGTATAAAATCGCACAAAATTTTCTTTTGTCGACTTTCTTATCAACAAATGGTGAATGCAGCGAAGAACGGAGTTCTTCATTTGTCAAAATATGGCACTATTCAATCTGGAGTAACTGTACAACTGCTATAGCCAAGATTGCAGTGGAGGACTTGCGGAAGACCTATTCCGGTGCTACTCCAGAAAGATGTAGGGCCCGATTCATGGAATATTTGCCTGGTTCAAAGTGAATTCGCACTGCTGAAAAGTGGCTTTGCACTGCCGAGACAACCCTGATTCATGGAACTGTGCAAAGTGTATTGTTGCCATGCAAAGTCCACGCAAATTCATTTTTGCAGCACGTGAATCAGGGTTTGTGCTGGCAGTGCAAAGTCACTTTTCAGCAGTGAAAATTCATTTTGAACCGGGCAAATATCCCACGAATCGGGGCCACATGGTCTAAGCCTAACTGCCCAGATCTCAATGGAGCTCATTTTCATGTATTTCATTAAATGCATGGAGGGGCCACTTAGTTTCATTTAAGTGCAAACTGGTCGCCTCTGTGCAATTTTTATCATTTGCACTACGAAGTGCAAAAGGTAGGTGTAAAAAGCAGGCGACCTCGCCTTTGTCCAATCTTTTTACACTTTGCAGTGACAATTGAGTAAGTGTCTCCTGCCATTCACACACAGCAGGCAACATTGAAAACAGATTCATGTGGAATCTGCCTGTTTTTAGCTGGTGCATAAAGCAGGCGGGTTCCATAGGAATCCACTGCATTTGTGCCACCATAAAAACGTCATGCTGATGTAAACGCTTGAGCATTTGTATGACATAGAGAATGGGAATGTCGGAAACGGTAATTCCGTTCCGTGCCCCTTGTCCTCCATAAAAATGAATGAAAATGTGGAGTTAAAACCATGCATACGTTCATGCACAAGCTTTATACTCTAGTACACGTAGAACATGACCCACAATGGAGCTCATTTTTGTGCTCAGTGTACCGGGAAGAAAAGGCGTAAAAGCCTTGCGTAAGACTTGTACACTTTTCTTTGCGGTACGCCCCATTTTCATTGATTTGTGTGGCAGTGGGGAGGGGTGGGGAAAAAAACATATGTTTTCACTGCTCCCTTCCACTCCGCCAAACAAATACTTCAGCATTTGCACCTGCATGGAGTTTCATGCCAGCCAAATTCTGGGGATCCCTATGGAGAACGCTGGCTTTGTGTACCAGCAAAAAGCCAGCGGACTCCACGGGTATCCAATGTAAATGCTGCCTGCCATGAGTGCATGGCAGGCAATGCTTATTCAATTTGCACATCAGAGTGCAAAAGGGGGAGGCCCAGCGTCCTGCGTGTACGCCACCTTTTACCCTCCCCTCTTGCACTCTGCAGTGCAAATGGCAAATATTTGCTGGCTGGAAGCCATGTGGGTGAAGGTGCACACGTATAGGGACCCGGCTGGCAAATTACGGGAGAATGAAAAATGAGCTTCAATATGATTTAATGTTCAGCAGTGTAGACGTGGGAATGCGTTTTGTTCACAACATGGGATCAAAATGCATAAAGTAAATGATGACTCCTACTATAATAATGTAGAGAAGTGTCATGCATTAATGAAAAGCTGAACAACTGTGGATCCATTTTCCGCCATCATATATGATCAGGAGAGGCCTGCTAAAACTAATCACGGATGGATAGTATGCTGACGCAAGTTGAAAAGGCTTGTGTGTGGATTTGGGTTTTTGTAACACATTTCATGCACACAGAGTTGCTTCAGAACACAAAGGATTCAGAAGGGGTGGATAAGGGAGAACAAGGAAAACCCTTTATTGTTACAAGCAGACAAATTGCATTCCAGATTCTACTCAGATGGCCTCTATGAATGACGGGTGGCCTCAGCAACCGTTTTAGCACTAAATGTATTTACTTACTGTACAGAACTCAAAATAATGACATTCAATGTGGGATAACTGCAGCGTTTTCAGTGGTAGCACTGAAGGGCACTTTCGCAAATTATTTCAGCTCTTTAATGGTGAGAAATATAAAAGCAACTCATTTACCTGAAACTGAACGAAGCTTTGCACATTTCCACGTTTGACCGCAAGCGTTATGTTAACAATGCATGGGTCTATGTGATAACCAGCTCGAGAACAAACTTCCTTCAGGACAGTGGTGCATATTTAGTAAAAATTCATAAATTGCACCTTTATATTTACACTTCTGTGCAAACAGGTCCTCTCTTTGCAATTGCAATCATAGTTACTGCAAAGTGCAAAACCAAGGTATAAACGCAGGCAAAATTGCCTTTGTTTTTGCACTTTGCAGTGCACATTGGGTAAATGGTGGTTGCCATTTGCACCTGGCAGGCAGCATTTACAATGGATTCCTATGGAATCGGCATGCTTTTGTGGGTAGAAAAAGCTGGCTGATTCCATAGCAAACTATTCGTTTTACACCAGCTTGAAAATATGATGCTGGCATAAAACCAAGCAGTCTATAGAAGTGGGGCGGAAAAGGGACACGGAAACGTAATTCCCATTGTGTGTCCCACACTCTGCCCTCAAAAACCACTAAAATGTCCTGCAGCATAGACAAGCATCTTTATCTACTGTCGGCGGACTCCGCAAATGAGCCCCTGTGAGACTATTCTATTGGGTGAAAATCATTTAGCGCAGATATTCTGAGAGTCCAGTGTTCATACAAATAGCCAGTCAGAAATGTTCATTTAGTTTGTGACAATTTATTAAATAAGCCAGGAAAAAAATGATCATTCCGTGTCCTTGTTTATTCAGCTTGGAACAGTTTGACCCCTCAATGACAGTCCTAGTGGGTATTACCAAAAATGTAAGTGGGATTAAAGTCAAATCTGGATACACTTGCTGAATGCAAGACACACCAGAATGGAGAACCTGCTCCGTCACTGTGGACCCTGCCTCGGTAAACGATTCCTGTTTAAAATGAGTGACAACTTACCTTGCCAGATCAGCAGAGAGGTAGGCAAGTTAACTTGTGCATTGGCAAACATGTATTATGTTAACGTTTCCCTGCAAACTGCGCACACAACTGCACTTTACACCCTGATGCCTGTGCTGTTGGCCTTCCATTCCAATTCTGGTCATGAGTTTCATTGTGATGTGCAGATCATGAAGCCTGCACCAGAGGAGTGCCATGAGTGACTATCCTTTACACTGTGAACGGAGACCAAGGCTGGATAACTGGAACCATGTACTTCCTGTTAAAATCATTCAGGGCTGATTTACTAAGCTAAATAAGCAGCTTGCATAAGAACGTGAGTCATTTTTGGGGCAAGTTTTAGCTACCCTATTTTTTTTTTTAGCTTAGTAAATTTCGTTTTCCTTACACTATTTTTAGCTTAGTCATTCGGCTCCACATGTATATATATGTATTGGGCATTTCTTTACTAAGTTCTACTTACACTATTGGTTTTAGTTTAGTCAATTTAGTCTTACTTAAGCTACTTGTTTATCTTAGTAAATCAGACCCATACAACTATAGGGTGATTCAGGTTTTGACTATTTTGGCTATAGATCCACCCCTTAAGTGCAAGGATCATTTTGGGAAGTTTGATCAGTATGTCAGGGACTCAAATCGTTATCTTTATGGGTAACAGTTTAAACAAGAAGATTGGTGAAAAAAATGAATCACTGACACTTAACACTTCATGAATGCGCATGTGTTTCAATCCAGCTGCAGGTGGGAATTCATTTGGTGACATTGAAGTATTTAAAATGTTTTTACCTTTGTAATATTTGCCATTCAGATGAGCAGCATGGCACCTATTCATCCACCACCCTGATCCATCTTGTTCCGCACAGTTTCCATCGAATTTATCATTGTCGCTGTCGTACGTGCTGAACTGCATGCCATTGTGCGAGGTGTAATGCTTGTCACTAGGGTCATCTCCAAAATCGTAACCGTCAAAGGCGTCGCCAGCAGAGCCTTCCATGAAGTAGGAATAGGTCATGCGGTATTTGTCAGCTTCTGGTCCCACTCTGAATGTGTTATAGTCAGCATTGCTGTTGGAGAGTGGATATAGGGGTCACTTGCAAGAAAGTCACAGCCTCAACATATGCAGCACAAGAATACATTGACAACCGTGGTAGCTTCCTACAGGATTTTAACAGCACATTGACAAAGCTTGCACTCATTTTCCCGCTGTGGTTGCATTCCCTTTAGTTTTGATGAAGACCAATTTATAACATACCTCTTCACGCCATTCCAGTCCTGCAGCTCCACCCTGAGCACATACGGGATGGCCGATTGTGTACTTATTAAATGCATCTTTTCGTTTCCAATCCAGAACTCTGTTTGGTCATTTGGAGATAGGTATCCGAAGCCTTCTTTGTACTGAATCCAGTTTTTCTTGAAGTCCACGCTTCCGTCCAGCCTCTTTAAAACAGATTAGAGAAAGGGCTCATGATCATATGAAACATTGATTTTGTCTTCCCAATATCCTGCTCTCGAGTGAAGATCTTCTAAGGCAGGGGTCTGCAACCTGTGGCTCTCCAGATGTTTCGGACTACAACTCCCATGATCTCCTGACATTGACTATGCTGTACAGGCCGGATGGGAATGGTAGTCCAAACACATCTGGGAGCCAAGCGGTCTGTTTCCACCAAGGAAATGCAGAGCCAAGCCACCCTCAGTTTTATGGTGTGTATGCCATACCTGCCTCACCCCATCCCAATCTTCTATGGCCCTGTGCAATGTTAAGTAGCAGGTCATATCTGTCGTGGTAAATCTTCAGAGGGGTTCTCACTGTTATAGACTCTGAATCACTAGCCCTGGGGGTCTGCATCCATTGGTGGCTCTAGAGCTTTTGGCCTAAAAATCCCAGCAGCCCTAGCAAGCAGATGTAATGGGAGGAGTAAATGTAGTGGTAGACCAAGGTTGCTTAAAGAAGGAGTCCCTTTATACAGTATCTCCCTTGCAATGTGAAAATAATCTACAATGGAAATCTGAAGTCTGATTACAAAAATAATAATAATGAAGGTTCCCACCACCATGACCTTTATGGGCTCCCCGTTGAATTTACTTTAGCGCTAGAGTTTTGTTTTTTAAAAAAAAGTAGGCTGGAAGACCTCCGGTTCAGGGGCTTCATACTTCCTGCCACACTGTGGCCAAGACAGGTACAGTTTATAGGTCCTCTGTGGCAAACCGATACACATTTGGGAACTTTAATTCCACTACAACCAGAGCAGATCTGGTTACTACTCTAGCACTGAGATTGGTGCAAGGTGGGTCATTGCCGCTTTATCACAATGAGTACTGGACAGACCTGTCTTTTCGCAGGCTGGCACAGGTGAGCTGGACCTGAAGGTTCAGCCCACCCCAGCCAAGCTGCACGTGAATAGCAGATACTGGCTGGGGGGTAGAGTCTTTACTACTGTGTACACTGCTGACTCCATCCTCGCTGTCCATCGAGATCCCATACCACCCTGGGATGAATTTACCTTGCTTCTTTTTGACAACAGAAACAGAAGGCAAAACCTGCTCAGAGATGGTGGTTAAGGGTGGGCAATGATGGGTGAACAGAATGGAAAACCGCCATGATTTGGAGACTAATGGAAACTGGAATTGATTGCAAAGTTGGGCTTACGTAGCAGTGAGGTGCTGAGTATACTAGAAAACTAAAACTATCATGATGCAGCAGATCGGCATGACAAAATGGGCAACAGTCTACGAAGTGTGCATTGGGTCACATTATAACCGGGTCTAGTGTAAACGGTTCCATGTGGTTATTCCGCCGCACAAATATTGCGATGCAAAAATATCGCCATATTTTTGTGGCAAAATTCACATATGGACCCTGCGGGAGACACCCCCGCAGCCCCCGAATCATGTTTTAATGTGCGGAGGACACCACCGCAACCCCCGCTCCCACATAATATCCCCCCAAAAATATCGCCTGTGGCGAACCAAAAGTCCATATCTACAGTGATATTTTTGTTGGGGATATTATGTAGTGATACCGTGTAAACTTGCAATGATGAGCTACGTGTGATTCCTAGAAACTGGCAGCGATCTGCAAGCCAGACATCATATAAAGTGAAAATTATTGGCAAGCTAGTTTCAAAATAGACATGCATACAAAATCGGAAATAATAATATAACAATTATGTTCGATTGTTTATGTATATCTATAAAACATAACACCGTAATAAGTGACCAACCTAGTTTCCGCCCAGCGGTACTTCATCAGGACCAGTGAAGGAATCATGAAATGTATCTGCGGCAGATATGTATATGATGACTGCCTTTATTATCAAAAGTCAGCTGCTTCACACTCCCGATTCATTCAGGTTTCATATTCTGCCCCATACAAGGGTTCAATAAATAGACATGTAGCCATAGCACAGAGCAGATGTCCAGTGAGACCAGGTGCATTGGCAGCTTGGCGACCTACCCTCTGGAGAACTGTCCATCCGTTGCCACTGGAGTCTATCTCGCAATAGATCAGGAACTGCTGCTTGGCTTTGGCGGGCTTGATGAAATAAAGCCCACTTGTCTTTGCACCCTTGTTTGCTACATCTTGACAATCTACAAAAAAAATGAGTTTCGGCAATTAGCGATCTACATGTCTCATTACATACTTTTGACTTCAGCGTGTGTCTTGTTTATTGTGTGTGCTCACCTTCCAGTCTTAACATGGTTGTATGTGTGTGTGTTTGTGTTAACTCTTTTTTTGGCATTGGGTATCGTACGCCGACCATTTCAGTGTTGCAAAGGTATTTTAGAGATAAAATGCATAAAGCAATTGAAGTGACTAGATGTATCTCCAGGTATGGTGCCATTGTGGAGGTAATGGGTGTTGAAACCTTTGACAGCATAAGTCAAGTACGCTGTTTTACTCTCTTGTGACCTTAAGAGTGCGACTCTATGGAGCTCATTTTTGAGTTCCACTGAAATTACCAGGAGGGAACCTATTATTGTTATTATTATTATTAATTATAATAATCATATTTATTGAGCGTGGACCTAGCTTCGGGAAGCAACGGATCGCTTTACAATCATATTGGGTAGAACACAGTGAGGGAAGCAGAGAAAAAATTAGCAGGGAGCTAACATGGAAGGGTGGGCAATTGGCAGCAAGTGATCTTCAAGCAACCAAGGGGGAGTTGTGGGGAGCAGACCACCCAGTCTTAGGTAGGGTGTGGAGTGCAGGGTGTGTAGACCTAGCTGTTAAGGAGGAACCATTCCTTGAAGAGGAAGGTCTTGAGCTCTTTCCTGAACTGTAGAAGGGATGGGGAAGTCTGATGTTGATGGGGAGAAGGATCCAGTGTCTTGGAGCGTAGACAGAGAAGGTCTGTCTTCTGTTTCTTGTCTCCCTGCACCGTCGTAATTAACCTGTTATGGTTACACTTTGGCATGCAAGGGCCCCTCTGCGCAATTTTCAAATTTTGCACAGCAGAGTGCAAAAGGAAAGTATAAAATTGTGGCATAATCGCTGATACGCCACCATGTTGCACTGCACCATGCAAAATGAGTAAACACAGTCTGCCATTTTCACGTCAGGCAGCATTTACAATGAATTCTTATGGAATACACCTACGTTCTGCTGGTGTAAAAATCAAGCCGATTCCATATGAATCCACAGCATTTGTGCCAGCATAAAAATGTATATTGGCACAAATGCTGGATTATTTGCATGGCGGAGAAGAAGGGTACTGCAATATTGTACATTATGATCCATGCCTCCTCTCCGCAATCAAAATTAATGAAAATGGGCTGTAATGTAAATTTAGTGCATAAAAGTCTTACACGTGACTTTTGCACACTACATTTATGTTACGGCTCTTTGTGTACCCTGTTTGTACACTGTAACCGCCTGCAGCAGCTACCCATCCTCCACTAGGAACTCAAGACTATTTCTACCATGAAAACCAAACAAGGACTGAATGTACAGGTATTTGCATGCATTGCGCTTTCACGTTTTACACCATCACTCGATCCACTGTATCTTGTAGCAAGCACTGGCAACATGCCGGGGCAGCGTTTTGGAAGGTGCAGTGGCGGGCCAGTCAGGGAGAATAGGGGACATTTGGGTACCCACCGGCATGAGAACGCCGTTATAGGGCACTGCAACTTACCAGACTAGGGGTCCCATGCATGGGGAACCAGGACATATAAGAGGGGAGCTAAGCAGTGCTCCCCCTCTTTGTTTGCATGTCCAAGACTGCTTCATATCTAAGGGCAGCGTGGCAGCTCTTTACATTGTCCCTACCACCCCTGTAAGGGAGTGAGCGGAGTGTGGAATGTTTTCCCTGGGCCGAGTGTTATGTTGTGGCACATTGCATTGAATTAAATACCAGGCTCAACAATTGGGATCACTGGTATAGAGATGTTCCTTGTAGTTGTGGGCCGAAGCGCAGTGCAGAACAGTGAAGTTGGCATGCAGGTGCTCACAGAACCATGCTGATCCGGTAAGTGCACAGGAGTGGGGGGAACCAGACTGGGGTCTGGCCAGTTCATGCGATTCACCTTATTTACTCCAGGACCATTCCCAGGGCATGAGGGGGAAGGGCCACAGCCAATCCCCCACCTCCAAGATTGTAATTGGGGAAACAATATGGCATATCCCGTATTCTATGATGTTATGCTTTCATTTGCTGCTTCATTTTGTCACATTCCATGTCATCATGCATTCATTTGTGTTTCATTTAGTAAATAAATGCAGCAAAATGCCTTCCAAAAAAAAAGTGGTTATATGTCTCACTCAATGGCCTTGCTGCCTTCGTCACCCAGGCCGATTGTGTATTCCTGACACTCATTCATTTTCTTGCCTGCTCATGTAGCTATGCTTAGGCTACAAATAAAATAAACGCCCTTAGCACATACTACTGCGGCAATGGTAAAGCTCAGTAGAACAGGTTTCTGTTTGGTCATTATTCAAGCTAGCTCTTTGCATGAAAGCGAGGTGCTTGGCCTAAACACAGTCTGTGTGCGATGAGATCCCTTCAGCGTTTTGGGTGAGTAGGAGTTTTGCCAGTGCCTGCTGCAGTTGAGCAGTTGCGCCTCTAGTCATCTACGCGGCCTGAGTGTGGAATTACACAGACACCTATTGCTTGGCCTACTATGATCCTTGTACGTGCTCCGATGTCACGGAGTTTGCTCCCTGCAGTGACACATTGTTTGACTTGGAAATCCCTGTAGCCACGGCTGTTTACTCTCTATCATCTGCAAAACGAGCGGACTGGTCAGATCTCTTTAAATAGGACTGGGGCCAAAGCACACATGGCAAAAGCATCAAGGTTCTTGACCTACCTCTCCCAGTAATTGTCTGTATTTGCACGGAGTCCTTGCATGGCTCCTGGCATTGCTCTGCCAGCCTGACTGCACTCTCTTCCAGTTGCGAAATTTTCTGTCTATTTGTAGAGTACAGCTCTTGCAAATACCTGCAGGTAAACAAAATCGACATGAGGAATGTTTTCACAGCGTTTGGTCCTGTAAGCAGAGTAGAACCTCTTCTTCCGTGGGCCGCATGTTACACAGAATTGAGTAATCAATACAGCACATTAACTCTGCTTTACTTCTATATCCCAAAATCAGCTGCTCTAAAAGACAGCAACGGACGTATAATACACAAGTCCACCTTTTTACTCGTGTCAATATCCTATTTTTTTTTATAAAACATTTTATATTGATGTTCATCATAAACAACACATACTTTAACTCAAACCGTTGAAACCACAGGTCAGTCATGTCACATTTAAGATAAAAAAAAAGACACCCCCTTTGCCCTGATTCCTCCTCTCCTTCTCTTATCCTCTCTTTCACGGCCCTGCCCCACCCCAAGACTATCCTACCCACCCTCTTGCACCCCGCCCCCCACCATCCTGCAGATGTCAATACCCTATTAAGGAAGAGAGGCACATGATTGCAACTCAAGTACTTTTTCCCAAGCACCCAGGCAATATCCTCTGGACCTTCACTGTTAAGCTTCAAGGCGGAGGCTTGGGTTTCCCTGATCAACACATCATCAAATCGGCTGTTCGTGTTATCAGTGAGAAAACTCCACCCACGGCGCATCCATTTTCACATTGCAGGGCCAAACGGAGAAAAGCGTTTTTTTTTTTGTTTTATTTATGTGAAAAGGGGGCTGGCATTGAGGGGGCAGGGCAGAGCCTGGCATCTTGTGTTTTGCCTTTTCATGGAATGGTCTTTGGTAAGGGGCAGCCATCTCAAAATCAGTAGATCTTGCATTGATCTCCTTTCAAGGGCAGTTTTAGAAATATTCTGACCTTGTCAGGGGAAGAGACACTTTCGCAAATTCACTATATCCACTAAACAGAATTGAAGGTGCAAGCAGCCCTCTGGCTGAACACCAACCAGTGTTCTTTGTGTACCTACTTGCTCCACCTCACAGTGGATTTGTTCCAAGTGCTGCTGGAACATGGAAATAAATAAATTAAATAAATAAAGCTAATGAGCTGCAGCCAAAACGTTCTCTGATGTCACAGAACAGTTGCAATGCAGCATTACAACCGTGAAATTATCCTAGAATGACCAACAACTATTCGAGTAAGTAGCCATGTGTACATTAAAAGGTGATTGCAGTCCAGATGGTAGTTTTGTCACCATGTAGGGGAATGAAGAAGGTTGATATTCCTTAGAATGTTTACATTACGAAAGCGATGTTTTTAAGAACAGGCATAAGATGAAAAGGAAGGGGTGAAAACGCTAAGACATGGATATGTGGCTAATATAAAGTAAGTGGATGGATTGACATGTGAGCTTTTGGAGCAGTAAAAGGAACAAAATGTTCCCAATATGCAAAAAAATGCAGTATCTACAAAGTCATCTCTTATGTTTCCAAAAAAAGAAGCTCCCCCTAATCTGACTGGGCAAACCGTGGAGAATTGGACATGTCATTTCTGATTTATGTATGGTTGGATGTGTAATAGCTTGTATACAATATCAGCTCTGCCTTTGAAAATAGCCCCCCATCATTTTAGTATGCTACAGCTATTTGTGTGCACAGCGTCTCTTAGTAGCCTTTTGAACTGTAAAGACATTGCGCCTCATTACACGGAATGCGGTAAGGGTTTACCGTTACCGGTAAGGGTACCGGTAAACCCTTACTGCCTTACTACGAGGTCCCTTTGCGTGACCAGACCTCAACGGCTGGTTTTACCAGCCGTTAAGCAACAAGCCTGCAAAGGGACCTTGGAGGCAATTACGGTACCACAACTTGTGGTACCATAATTACTGCCTTCGCCATTCCCATTGAGCCCTATCGGGGCTCAAATGGGAATGGGAAAGTGCCATGGTGAATGGGCAATTACCGCCCCCACACACCTTGGAATGTGGCGTTAAGCAAGAAAACTCATTAAATATATCAGTGATCACTCCTGAAGAAAATCAGGCACTTCCTACCAGGCAACATCTTCAGATCCACCATACAGACCCCGCCCCTGTCTCACATAGATGGAGGAATCACCCCGCTCACCAGCATGCCCATCACCATGGCATCTATGAGATGCATTCTCCACACTGATGCCAGTCTCATCCAAGGCCTCTGCGAATACCATCACTTAACAGCACACTCGAAAGTGCAAACAGGTCTGGCCCCTTCCTCATGATTACCAATTCTGGTAAATGGCCTTGCCCCACTCATCCTCACCTGCCTTCCACCCTAAAAAAGGTTTGAACGTTCATAGTCAGCCTCTCCCTCTATCCTTACATGTCCCGCCCCCTTAAATTAAAACTGTACCTGATGTACTGCCAGTCTGCCACCCTCCATCAACTTCCCCTCCCTTGTTAATTCATCTTGTATTCATGTTTTTATTTATTAATGTGGTTTGTTCATTTCGAACTTTACACATATAAAGCATTGTACAGATGTACTCAAAACAATTGATCATGAAACACACAAATCCATAAACAATAAAACAATTGTCTACGTTAACTTCTAATAGCATTCAATGAATTAAGTGCATTGCAGTGTTAATTACAGTACATTTCAATTTCATCTTAAAACCTCATAGATTGTCACCTACATCAGTGATATTATTTGGGTTGATACAAGGCATAATAATTAATTCATTGGCTATTTCATCTCATGTTTAACCTGCTGCATATATGGCAAAGTGCAATGTGCAGTTTTTTTATTCTCCTTATTTATACAGACTGTCAACCATCGTCATCTCCGATACTATCATAGCGGCTGACAAAGTTACCTTAAAAGGCACACATACAGGCATCCCTTTTCCTTGCACTCAGTAGGTGTCTGGCAGTTTCCCTTTTTTGCAGGTATTTTACAGATACAGTATTAATCTTGTATAACACGCTAAACCGAGATTCAAACCTGTGTTGCTCTGCGTTGTCTTGCTTTCCAAGACAAACGCATTACCCCTGAGCTATCGCCCCGGCCCTAGATGACAGTGCAGGGGCTGCTGACCTGTTCCCGTAACATGTTTACAGCTCCAGCTATGTCATCCAACAGTGCTGCAACTTTGCTGTTGGTCTGAGAGTGATTTACCCTGGTTTTCTTCAGAGAGACTAGATGTGGAGGTAGAGTAAATGCTATATTCCCCTGCTGTGATGTCACACTATTTAAATATGGCATCAATATTCCACTGGCGTGATGTCATAATACTGGGTTACATCATTTTGACAAATCTAGGAGCGCTTCCTATGAATGCTAGACACAGCATAGAGAATGTGAGTGGCGGCTGACAACAATGAGCTCTGCTTTGTCAGGTAAGAAGAAATACTTACTGGATCTGACTCTCCAAAGTCACTACAGTGTTATCATATCTTGCAATTTCTTGCGTCATACTTCTGGTCTTTTGTGTGTACGGATCCACCAGGTCTGTGGGAAGAGAGAATCATAAAAAATTAGGTGAGCTCCTCACGGGAAGTAGAGGTGAGGGGGGGTAAGGAGTGAACGAAGGAAGGGAGAAAGCAATGAACGGTAGAAGAGAGATGCGACTGAAAGTCACAAAGGAGACACGAACAACCGTTATAGGCACGATGGCATGGAGAAAGGAATGAAGGTAGGAAGAAAGGCTGGTTGTAATGAAGGAAGAGAGGAAGAAACGGAGTATATTTGAGGACAGGGAAAGTAGAAGAAAGGACAAAAGCAAGGAAGGGAGGAGGGGAGGCAGGTAAGAAGGAAGGTAGGTTACAAGGGATGTAACGGAAGCCTCACGTGGAGCTCTGATCAAATTTGGACTGTTATCTCTGATTTCTCTGATCATATAGTGAGCCCCAGAAGTGTGGTTGGTGATCTGCCGCATCTGGTCTTCGAGACTCTGTAGTTGTCTGTTTACATCTGGGTGGTAATTGTACAGGAAATCTGCAATGCCGCATGTGGTCGGACAGTATTCTCCCTGCATCGATATCACACCAATAAAAGGTTGGGTTGGTCACGACAGAACCCAAAATTAAACACACTTGAGAATGTATCGTAATACAGGGAGACAATAGCACATTCATTCCTCCATAAAAAAAAAAGTAGGGCAGACGGTTCTTAAACAGAGGACAACTACTACTGCTGCCACGGAGATACACTCTGCATTGCATGGGGGCATACAAGACTTATTCGGCTCCCACCCCTTCCCCTGCATACAGACCTTGCAGCGTAGGGCACTGTCGGCCAAAACATGCGTTTGGTTGTTTGTATATGGGTCAAATGCAACCAATCTCCTAGCTGTCTAACCACTACGTATCAAAATCTGGAATTCGGAAATACTCTTCTTACAAATGTGCCCGTGTGTACCTTGAAAAAAAAGGATTCTGAATATTTCTATTTTGTGAGAAATGTACATGGTTTGACCGAAAACGTTCATGCAGTCACCTTAACGTTGACACTACCCTTGCCATTACAATGATGACTACGAGAAGGAACATTACTCACAAATCGCTCATCCAGGATGCAGCAGTTGTCTGTGTTGGGCCGCAATTTCGGTTGCTGCAAAGGAAAGAGGACAGGTGAGGGCGGGCGGGCGGCCGTGCATGGCGCCGGTCCTGCGGGGATGCGGGGTTGGGAGCGTCACTTACCGCCTGGCACGCGGCGAGCAGCAGCAGGCCGCATTGGAGCAGCAGGAGCATGTTGGCAGCCGTCAGGTGAGCAAGTGACGAGGCCCGCCTGCCCGCCGCCAGCTTTATGCTGCTGGGACAGCACTCTAGCAGCTGACCAGCGCCCTCCAGCGGCCTGCGCGCCAGGGGGCGGGGTTAGCGGGGGAGAGACTGACGGCACCCGGAAGGGGGCGGGTGCTAGAGCGTGGGCTCTGTGTGACGCAGTGCGGGGTTTTCGTTGCGTCACACTTGTCCTCAATCTTTCTCGCGCGCGCGTGGACGCACTTACAGCAGCGGCGCGACACTCCAGCGGGACGTGCACGCACAATGTTTGCAGTTGCTCAAAGGAAGCAACCCTTATTCAAACGTGCCCCCCGCTTGCAGTACTTGCCCCGGGCCATAGCATCCCACCACATACACATTCCGTCTTACGCAAGACCCTCCACACACAGGACGAGGGCACATGCCTCATTTCCTCATGCAGCAAACGTCACGGTGCTCACAAATAACATGACCAGTAACACTGGTTAGCGGCCACCTTAGCCCTGGTGTAGTTACACAGCCATGCCCTTAAAATGTCCTCAAGACAAACCCACCTGCCTACCGACCGCTCAGAGGTTTTATAAACACGCGTACGTTCACAATAGAAATGCCGAGAGGGCCGGTTATAACGAACGGTCCGAATGTGGCAGAAGAGTGTGCACCATTTTCGCTCGACAATATACGGGTGTTACGTCACGTGTAAGCGAACATTCACCTTCTGTAGCTATTCCGTTTCAAAACAGAATGAACGGGTCTGTAATATAGGCTTGCAGACAGCGTATCATTGTTTTTCTCTCCAAAGAGTAAAGCACTGCTTTATTTTAGAACATACTTTCCAGTCCACTTGCCACTTGATAAAAACAAAACGAATATTCGATATAAAACGTAGCATTACATCTCAATCATTTTGAAGTGTGGTCAGTTTGGGTGGTGCGCATTGTTTGTGCTTTTACAGCCACGGTGCTTCGTGCATATTAATGGAGGTGCGCCCACCTTGTGCCAAACCTAAAAGTAAGTTTAGTTCATACAAGACATCTTACTGAAATGTGAACATCACCGCAAGTTGAACCGCTGGTTGTGTTTTCTAGATGTTGGCGAGCTTGGCATTTCTGCTACAAGTAAAACAAAATGTCTTCAAACTTTTTTGGTATCCTTTTATATAATACGAATATCCCCGCCTCAATCGAGTGCAATAAACTCGAATACATACAAACATAATATTTTAAGAAAACTGTAGTCCATATCAAAAGAAGGGTGCTACCTGGATTTTGTGGGCAATGACTTTGAACTCTATCCGTTTCTGTCGATTGCACTTAATCAGTGAACGCATAGTTAGAGATTCATGCAACATACAACAAAACACAGGTTACTTCACGTCTCGTTGTACCTTAAAATGAAGAACAGAACACGGACAGTCAAAGCACAGAGAGCCTCGGAGTACAGATCGTGAATATATTCCAAATTCAAACTGTGTAAAGACCAACGAGATAGTCGTTACATCTGAGATGGTCACATTTTTCGATTATCACAAGTAATGAAAATGTACGATTCATTTGTGCATCCATTTATTTATTTTGTAAAGCTGTGTATTTGCGCGTCGTCCGAGCCTGGCAGTACACATTCGCTCTGAATACGCAGGTGCTGCGCTTGAATCACCTGCGCACAGTGGCGCCACCTAGAGCAGGGCTTTTCGGGAAATCGCCAAGTATCAGGAGCTATGGTTAAACTTTTCCGAACATGGGATGAGAATGATTTACACGTTTTTCAGTTGGATTGTGCCATTCCATGCCGCTTTTCTAAATCTGTTCCGGTGTCTTCGTTTGTTTGACACGTGTCGTTGGCGACCCCTGGTTCAGCGGTGTACCGAGATGGGCTTCTAAACAGCTGTCGTGCCGCCAGCCTGTCTATCGGTCTAATAACATTTTCAACAAGGAAATGAGAATTGTTCATCATTCGTTTTCGAACTCCGTGTACACCGTGGAAGAGCTAGTGGACACAAACTCCCACTCAAGGGCAACACCCAGGGTGTGATTTACGCGCGCGTGTTACAATGGCGCAGTTCCATTTATAAACGCGTTGTAAATCGGGCCCTCTCTGCATTTACAGATGTCACTGTGCTGCACTTCATTACACCTTTTTTAAAAAGTGTAAAAGTGTTTAACGCACACCGACAAGGGCAAAATGAAATGTGTATAATTTTTAAGGACGAAAAAATAAGGGACGGACAGTCGTGGACCATAAGAGGGAAGTTAAACAGGGGCACACAATACAATAATCGAGATGCGGTGGGACGGGGTTTCGTTCGTATATATATATTCACTGAGAAAGTGACAGATTTGTCAACACTATTATAATTACAATTAACCCCTCGTAGGAGTGTGTTTATCCGAAAGTAATGATTATTTTGACACCACCCATTATAGAAAGGTGCTAATATAATACTTCATTAGAGTGGATTTTTTTTTGTTTTTTTTTTGTTGCACAGGATGCCTTCCTTCATCGCTAGTGATTGAAATAATGTATTTACTTAGGATGCAAGTTCGCGCCAGTAGATTAACACGGATAATTATGTAATAATGATTTGCAGCGTGCAACCAGCTCCACAGAAGCCATTTACTCTGCTTCGTGCGCCCCATTGAACCCCCCCACCCCTCATCCTCCACTTGCCTTCTGCACAATGGCTGCCAGTGCTGGTAATTGAGCCGGATTTTCCCGGATCTGAGATCCAGCCAAAAATGTCTTCCTGGATCTCGGATCCGGGAAAACGAGTTGCCCCATTAAAGTAACCCATCTGCTTGTGCTACTAACCACTAAACTAATAGAACTTCTGGGTAGAACACTTGTGAATGTTCTTGTCAGGATTGTGCTCTGCAGAAAATATTCAAGAACAGCTTTGTATATTTCAAAGATGCGCAACTTTTCTAATTTGCTTGCAACATTACAGGCAACTCCTCCTTTCTTTAATAATGTATTGATCTCCTTAAATGTAAATGTTTATTTATTGAGGGGGGGGGGGGTTATTGTGAAAAACCTTGTAAATTTACCCTCACCTTAACCTACAACCCTTAATTTACAACCCCCAGGGCATGTTCCTAACCGCTCCAGCCCCCTACTCCCACTACCTGTGGCTGGTGGGATCCCAATAATTTGCATTTCCAGCACGGAAATGGCTGCCACCTATCGCACGCAAAATTCAAGGAAAATAATCCCTCAACCCTGATGGTGGGGCTGTGCTCGTCAACCCACCAACATGTTTAATCCAGCAAAGTTTTCAGAATTATCCAAAACTATGAAAATCATCTCCATTGAAATACACTGCCTGAAAATATTTCTCACGCATAAAATGGCTGATTAATGGAATTTGTGCACCGAAAAATGGGGATTTGTGTGCCATTCTGCCCGCAAATCCCTGTTTGACAAATGGGGATTTGCGGGCAGAATGACGCACAAGTCCCCGTTTTTCGACGCACAAATTCCAGGAATCAGCCCCAAAGTGTGGCCATCCTGAAACATGACTGACTTTTTATGAATTTATAGTCAAAGTTTCGTGTCGAAATACAACAGTTTCGACTCAAAAGCATCGACATTCTTTTCTTCGAATGCAGGTTTTTTTTGTTTGGGAGGGTCCCCCCAAACCCCTTGTTTTCCAAGGTTGGCGGGGCGGTAATTCCCCCTTCCACCATTGCTCTTCCCCATTCCCATTTTTGCCCCATAGGGCATAATGGGAATGGGGAAGGCGCCAATTACGGCACCGCAAATTGCGGTACCGTAATTAGCTCCCTGGGTCCCTTTGCGGGTTGGTTTTTAACGCCTGCAAAAAGCAGGCGTTAAATTCCCCAACCCGCAAAGGGACCTCGTAGTAAGGTGGTAAGGATTTACCGGTACCGGTAAAATACCGGTACCGGTAAACCCTTACCGCCTACCGTGTAATGAGGCCCATTGACGGGACACCCTTTTAATGATCTCGGATAGTGCCAAACCCAACCTCAGAGGAAAAGCTGGTGCGGCACTGCTGGAGAGTACAGGTTACAGGGAAAATCAGTTACCTGAGTAAGTAACTTTCCTGTTACACCTGGATCCCCTCCCACCTTAGCCCCCCCGCAGCCATCGTATCCTCTGGGTTCAAGAGGAAAGGAAGCACTGCTCTGAACACTGAGACATTACAGCAATGATATTTAAACCTATGTATACTGACCACTTCCCCGGGCCTCATAGAGTAAAAACAGCATGTCTGGTTGGTTCCCGCACAACTGCTTATATAATTTCTATTACATTTTTATATTTTATATTTAAAAAAAAAACCCACTGCTGCATCTTCCCTTTTTAAATCCTGGGTGGGCCAGCCCCAGACTTTGAAGACCACTGCGAGTACGGCCACTAGGGGGTTCTTTCCAAAGCGTATAGTTACTGTCTCCCTATCAGGAACGGAACGATTGCTTTTAGGTGGGTGACTAGTGGGAGAATGCACACCCGCTGGCTAAACACATCCAAGGGGAAGAATGACATTGATGGGCGCAAGGTGAGACTTGCTGCAGAAAGTAAGGCCATGTGAGGAAGGAGAGGGCAGCCAAGGGAGGAAAGAAGGGCGTTCCAGTAAAGGTGACAACCTTCAGTCTAGGAGGAAGGCCTGACCATTTGTTGAATAGAAGCCTACTGACTAATTGCATTCAAGGAAGATCAGCATGAGCAGAAGGGAGAGCTAGTTCGTTCAGCAGAATTCAGGTGAGGGGAAAGGGGGACCAGGGAGAGGAATGTAGACCTACTGGACAACTACATCCAATGAAAGACATAATAAGCAATAGGATCAAAGCGTGAGTCGGGGTGCATGAAAGAGAAGGATGGTAAGTGGATCACTCAGCAGAAGTAACCCAACTTGTAGGCAGAAAGTATATAGGTGGAAATAAAGGACATTACAGCAGAGTGGACTGTAGATGTACAAAAAAGGTAGCTGGAGCCCCTCTCTAGAAAGAACATGACATGATAACCTGTTCTGTGTTTTTTCCCACTTTGAGAGTCCGCAGCCATTGATTTTGCTCACTGTACTTTTCACAACGGAGCAATATCCATTTGTATATCAGTCTTTGTCCCGCCCACAAGGGCAGTCCAACACTGAACTACCACGCAAACCTCCATTGAATTAGAGTACCAACAGCAACCCCAGACACGTGTTTCAGCCTTGTTGGGCCTCATCAGTGAGGTGGTGCTGTGCCTCTCTAATCACAGTGAGCAATGGGTCCAATGGGTCCACGTCTGGGTTCCCCCAGGTACCGTAGGGTGACCGACCCTAAGTTCCTTGCAAGAATGCAAAAAAGGTAGCAGGTGCTCCTCTCTAGGACTGTAGATGTGTCAGGGCCCATTGGGGCCCATTACGACATCATGTTTGGGGGCACCCTTGTGTACAGCTGGAAAAAACACAGTGAAGATCCTGTCAGCGGCCTAAATTATAATAAAGACAAAAGAATGCAATAAGGGAGGTAATATCTGCAGAGTATCACAGTGCAGAAAGCTGAAGCACTAAAAGTCCACCACCGAAAAGCTATTAATCACTCTGTCTACAAGGGGCTAATGTAGACGAACCAGGAGGCGAAAGGCAACATGGTGATAAGAACCCTGCTGGATACTGCGAGAGGCCAAGGGAGGTGATGACCTGAGGGCACCAGCAAAGTCAGCCTGTACTGTTGCTGCTGCAACATTACAGGCAGCGCACATTTAATGTCCTGAATTTAAAAAGTATGTTGCTGTATCCCTAGAGTGCCAACATGTGGGTAGCTGCTCTTTGAGGTTAAGAGCTCATTGGCAGTAGACGTTTCTATGTATAGTTCGCTGATAATTGCAGGTGTCTGACAGCGGTACAATTCTCTGTGGAACAAACAAACAAGGAAAGAATAATATTTAATCCAATTACACACCAGTGGCTTTACCACGCATTACTTGGAATATGATCAGCAATGTTTTGTTTTAAGTTATATTACCTGATGGACTTAATGACTTTGATCACTTGCTTCCAGGAAATGTGTTCCCATTGCCATTTTTCTGTGTGCCCGAATAGCTAATATACCAGCCTCTATGCACACATTTTGGACTTTGGGGCCAGTGCTGTTAGGGCGTAGTCTCGCTGACAGTTTAAGCTGAGTACTACAGAGAAGCTGAATTCAATGTTTCTGGTCGGGTCGGGGCATTCGGACCTCACCAATGCAGGCCTCGTCAACGCAAGATCCAATGTGTCTGGTCTGTTGCCCATCATAAACACTTTAATGTTTCCCCTT
Source organism: Ambystoma mexicanum (assembly GCF_040938575.1). NCBI lineage: Eukaryota > Metazoa > Chordata > Amphibia > Caudata > Ambystomatidae > Ambystoma > Ambystoma mexicanum. Next base: position 776,790,722 of record NC_090937.1, read on the forward strand.
GGGTCAAACCAATCCAGTTGGTTGATCAATTCCAACATAGTATGCTGTGATTAGTTGTCGCCATCGGCACTGTCATCGGGATATGCCACTGTGGTGGCATTAATATCTTCTAATTAATATAAGACCGTCTCATGGTAATTAAGACTGGGGTGGTGTCATCTGAGATTTGTTGTGCAATCTTCTGCATTTGGTGGCAATTGCATAACCTTCCTGGAATGTCTCATATTCATGCGTGCCATTTGGGATTTTGAGGTGTTGACTGTAATGAAAGTGCTACTGCCTTGTGCAGAATTACTACTACAGAAGTACAAATGATTCTCTGGCTGATGGGGTTACATAATTATGACTTGCAGGGTTACGAATGTTGCACGGTAATGGTGGACTGTGTTGAGATTTTCGATTGTCACAACTTGTAGTTGTGAGTATGTTATGGCCGTGCAGATTCGACATATATATGTACCATGGTAATAGTTTTGAGGTTCTGTGCTCCAATGGATTTGGACATCAGATTTGGTTGACTTTTGATACATATCTAGATGTACCATATTATAGTCACAATTCATTAGAGGGTGTACAAAGCTATGGTTATGTTGTGTACTTACTTTTTCTGGTTTTTACTCTCAAGTTCCTCGTCATGACACTATGCATTTTGTATGATGACTACTGGGGGTTGTGGTTGCACAACCTATTTGGAGTATATACAATAGTTGTTCATAATGCTGGATGGTCGCATTGAGGTCTGGATTACAAGTGATTAATTGTTGATCTCCTACATTAATAGGGGCATGACACACACTATTTAAATTATTCATTTGAGAATTGCGCCCCCAGTCTGCTTGGATAAGCAGGAATATAACCATGCTTAGGGGTGTCTTTACCTGAATTGGTGTCATAATGATTGATCGTGGTATCTATAACAGGGTGCGTTTAGGGTAGTTGGTGTTATTCCTAGATGGGTAGTTGGAAAGGAAATAGGACAGTAGAAAATAGGACTGAGGAATGATATTAGAATATGGATAGTTTTGTGTATGTTACTGGTGGGGGTGGCCGAAAGTGGAAATGCAGTTGCTTGAAAATATATTATGCAAAAAGTTATATGTCAAAGAAAATATAATATATGTAGACATTGATTGGAAACTGCTATGACGTTTTATGGGGAATGTAGTATTGTTGGGATAACCTGATGGGCTACGAGGGATCTTGGGGCCTCTAGTGTTGAGGGGTTGATGATGGAGGTGACTTGGTGGTTAGGCGGGACATACTCAAGGCAAAGGAATGGGTTAATGACTTGTAAACCGTGGCCGAATGGACTTGGAATGTTATTTGACCAATATGAGGGGAGTGGGGTGGGGGTTAAATTGCTATATCTTATGCACTTCATTAATTAAAAAGGTGCAAGCATTGGGGTAATTACAGTTAAAGAAGTTGGAGTTTTTGTAAATATTGTTACTCAATGTCACCCTGCGGAGGCGCTGGGTGTAAGGTTATGTTTATTTTGTATGTGTTTTAATAGTTATGTGTATATGTTTGTGTTATCTGTTGTCTTGTGGGCACATGTAAAGCTCATGATTCTTAAGCCCACTCATATCCTGTACAAGGAGAATAGTTTGAATTGAATGGTTAGATATATCTCGAGACGGGACGATTGATGGGTGAATTAAATGTATGTTCATGGAATGTTAAAGGCCTCAACATCCCAAGAAAAAGAAAATAGGTATTGTCTAGGCTGAAGAGGGAAAAAATAGATATTGCCCTGGTTCAGGAAACTCACATACTTGAAGAGTCAAATCATCTTCTTAAGAACAATCTGTTTACAAGGGTACTTCTGAACTGTTTCAACACCAAATCAAGGGGAGTAGGTATACTGTTGTGCAAGGGCCTGAATTTAAATATGGAAAAGGTAGTAATGGATGAGGAGGGGTGGATAATTCTGATTGACGCAAAATATGAAGGGAGACTAATTACGATAGGGTCTATTTATGGGCCGTGCTCTAATGGAAGTGCTTTCTTTAGGAGGATGTTGAGACTGTTGAGGGAAATGAATGGGGAATACACAATTCTTGGAGGTGATTTTAACTGTTTTCTTGACGGGAAAGTGGATCGTTCAGCCCAATGCAGATATACAGCAGAGAGTACGAGTAAGGCATTTAATGAATTCTTGCATGTTCTAGATCTGTTTGACGTTTGGAGGTTTATGCATCCGGGTGAGAGGGCATTTTCTTTTTATTCTCTGGTCCATGATTCACATTCAAGGATCGACTATTTCCTGGCTTCAGAGAGGCTGACTGAAAAAGTCCATAGTGTGGACAGTAAAGAAAGGGGGTTGTCAGATCACTCGTTGATGACAATGCGAGTAAACGTGGGGTTAGAAAGCTCAGGTTTTTCAAAATGGCGTTTGAAAACTTACATATTACAAGAGCGACGTCTGATTCAATCTCTAAAGGATTTCACTAAAACTTCTTTGATGTAAATATGGGTTCGACCTCCAATGTTATGGTCTGGGATAGTTATAAGGCGGCCATTCGAGGGGAATTAACGAATATTACGTCTCGTACTAGGAAAAAGGGAATGGCTGAGATTAAGAGGTTGGAAAATGAGTTGGGGGTGGCCCAGAAAAAATATGCATTAACTAAAAGTAATGAGGACAAGGCATGTGTGGGAAAACTGAGGGATTGTCTTAAACAGGAAATGGATGTCCAATATGAGAAAGGCATGTTCTTCGGGCTGCAAAAGTTCTGGGAGCAAGGAAACAAGAATGGTAGGTTGTTAGCAAATAGACTGCAAGGTCTAATTGATAATTCCTTTGTCCAGAGAATAGAGGGGGGAAAATGGAGATTACAAAACTAAGAAAGGGGAGATATGCGAAAGCTTCAGGAAATTTTACAAGTCTTTATACAAGGAAGATCAATTCCCAACACCTGAGGATATGGATGCATTTTTCAGTAAAATTAATCTGCCCAATTTAAATGAGGAACAATCTGATATTTTTGATAGCCCCGTTACGGAGGAAGAAATATTGTTGGCTATTAAGCAACTCAATAGAGGGAAAACTCCAGGCTTGGATGGCCTCCCGGTTGAATTTGATCAGGAATTGAGCGAAGTGCTGGTGCCGTCTTTGTGTCCATTATACAATGGTTTCATGACTGATGGGGTAGTTTGTCCCACAATGAGAGAAGCTTGTATTGTGGTACTTCCAAAGCCAGACAAAGACTGCAAAAAATGTAGTAACTACAGGCCAGTTTCATTATTAAATGTTGATCTCAAAATATTTACAAGGATAATGACTACTCAGCTTGATAAATGTATTGGTGACTTAATCAGTAGTTCCCAGGTTGGTTTTATGAGAGGTAGATATGGGTATGACCATATTAGAACACTAATTGATGTTATGGGACTACCAAAAGAGAAGATTCAGGATACTGTATTAGTTTTTATGGATGTTGAAAAAGCCTTTGTTAGAGTCAATTGGGCTTTTCCGTATCACACTCTTAAAGAAATGGGTTTTGGAGATACATTTATAAAAGTTGTTAGGGCATTGAATTCATCGATCAGTGCCTATGTCTTCTCCATTTTTTCTGACTAGAGGTACTAGATAAGGGTGCCCATTGTCTCCATACTTGTTTAACTTGGCATTGGAGCCACTTATTGCTTACATGCAACAAGAGCAGAGTCTTCAGGGGCTTACATTTGGGAATGATGAAATTAAAGTTTGATGTTATGCAGACGACATGACTGGCATCTTAACAAACCCAATTGAAGGATGTGAAAAACTTAAGTGTATGTTTAAGGAAGTGGGATTGTTATCCGGCCATAAAATAAATTAGGAGAAAACAGTGGTCTTCCCTCTAGATGTTGGACAGCCTAGGGATTTTATGGGCTCCTGGAATTGTTAATGGGAGGTGGGTGCAATTAAATATTTGAGTGTTTACCTGGTCAGGGACTTAAAAAAGATGGCGGAATATAATATTTCAAAAGTATTAGAGAAAATCATGAAGGATATTTTAAAATGGGGTCACTTGAAACTAGGGCTATGGGCTAAAGTTAATGCCATAAAAATGATTCTTCTACCAAAAGTACTCTACATTATGCATTCTGTCCCACTGAAATTTGCAAAGAAGGCCATCCTTAATATTGATAAAGTTTTTCAAGGGTTCCTCTGGGGGGAGGGCAACAGACCAAGGATTCCGAAATATATTTTGGTTCGTTCTGTGAAAGAGGGTGGATTTGGGTACCCCAACCTGATGAACTATTTTGCTGGGTTTGTCCTTAAAAAGTCAACATTTTACCTTTCTGAAGTTAATAATTATGTTCCCGCTTGGCATGTTATTGAGCAGGCACAATTCTCGCCTTATGCTCTGAGTGATATGTACTCGATGTCCAAGATGCCGAATTCTACAATAAAACTACCAACTATGAGAACGACTAGAGAGGCATTACAAAATTTTATGATAGAGGGGAAAACATTTGGGTGCATGATGACGCATCTTTGTGGCATAACATGGGGCTACAGATAGCAAACAAAACTTTATGCTGGCAGAGCTGGATCAAAAGGGGCATACTTAAAATTCACGGTGTCTGGGAAAATGATCTCATGATTTCCTTTGATCGCCCGAGGGAAACCTTTGGAATTGGGGGCCGGGAACGTGGCCGCTACATGGTTTTAAATACTCTTTTAGAAGAAAGGAAAGGAATGTTGGGTGACACCATGAGAGAGAGACCCTCAGTATGTGAGACTATTCGCTCTTTTCCGTGTACAGTTTCTACATACATGAACTTAATGCCAATGGAAAATACTCATGTAGAAGCATGGGAAAAACTTTGTCAGGCTTGGGTGGAAGATCTATGCATAGATAGCCCGATGGAGGAGTGGGAATACCTGTTTCGTATAGGGGTGCAGACAAAAATTGACCTGGGGCTCAGGTATGTTAGGCAAAGGATTATCTGTAGACTATATTGGACACCTTCAAGGATGGCCAAGTTGGGGCTTTTAAATTCTGATGCCTGTTGGGGCTGTGGTTGTGGTGGGGACACCCTAATGCATATGCTGTGGACATGCTCTAGAGTTTCCACCATTTGGAATTAAGTTTTACATAGATTAGACATTGTGGTGGGAGAGCCTCTTTCGTGTACCTTCTACTCGACAATTTTGTTGTCTAACAAGGACAGAGAGGATGAAGCCAGAATAAGAACAGATTGGATTGATAAGGTTTTGGAAGTCGAGGAAAAAGCCAAATGTAGATGACTGGCTTTTAGATGTTCGAGCCTTATCGAATTATGAGAAACTTATGTTTTTGAAGCAGGGGAGAGATAGCCATTATTCCCGAATTTGGGGACCCTTTAATGAATTGTACAGTTAATAATCATTAGTCACTTGGGTTATCTTCTGTAGATATTAGTTAAGGGGATATTGTGAATATTATACAAAATCGTCGGTTGTGACATCTATGTTGTGTTGTCTTTTGTGTGTGAAGAATCTAAACGCTGGTTGTGAAAAAGAGATTTGTAAATATTAATGAGTATTACTTTCCTGTTCTTTTGGAACTGTACTGTATGATTATTATTGGATTTCTACATTTTGCAACCTGAATGTATATTCAGGATGCTATGGATATGTTGTAGTTTTGTTCTTTGTATGTTTGCTCTTAAATAAAAAATAAAATGTGCTAAAAAATAAATAAATAAAAGAGCCCATTTCAACTGAAAATGTTGAAAGACTTTGATGCTGTGCTTGGTTTATGGTTTTTAAATGCAAGCATAAGCGGACCTTATTCAGAGGGGAAATTGAAGGTTGTACTGCTGCTTGTCATCAGCCATCCTGAGGAAAAGCAGCCCTACCAAGGACGCAAGAAGAAGAATATGTTTTCGTTAAAACGCTAAGCAGGAAGGTGGGTGTTTTACATGGCCTTCTGCTTTGCCTCAGGATCTTCTAATTCCTCCCAGCCAAAAAAAATCACAGACAACATAGCTTTATTAGTAAGGGTTGGGTATAGAGTCAAGCCACGGACAATGACACAGACAGAGGGAGAAGATTGGAATCTTCATAACCTAACATATGTGTTTTGGCAAACAGGATTCACACCGAGTGGCTTTGAATGGTGAAGATTCAGAGCTCCCTGATCACTTTATCACTTAAGTCAGAATGGTGAAGGATATTGACTCATCCTGTAACCCAAACAAAGTATGAATCACTGGAACACCAGAATCAATCAAGTTACAAGTAGTCCCTCTGTTTAACCAATCAAGTTACAAGTAGTACCTCTGTTTAAGCAATCAAGTTACAAGTAGTACCTCTGTTTACATGAACACACAGTTACATTGCAGATAGTGAGGATCCAAGTAACCGATTAACTTCTTAAGGACCAATAGGAACAAACTGATTAACACACATAGGTCTTATGTTCAAAACGATGTGCCAGATGAGGGCACATAACAACTCACACATGTAGACTGTAATTAGTGATATGGTCACCCCTGGAGAATACTATGGGGGCTCGAATGGGAATGGGGAATGGTTCCTGGAATGGGGACTTACCGGGTCCTCCATGGTTGGAATGACCCGGCAAGTCCCTATTTCGGGAACCCAGACCCAGAATGCAGTAATGCAGAATACGCCTACCGCGTAATGAGGCCCATAGACATTTATATAGTCATACTTGATTGCACAAAACCATAAATTATGGTGGTCCTTTCTATGGACCTATTTAATTCCAACACAGCAGTAGGTTTCGGTGCTCCTTCAGTGTATCCAGTAGACCAACATTAGGCAACCTGCGTCCTACCAGATGTTTTGGTCTGCATATCCCATTTGCCCTAGGAAGCATATTCAATAGTGAGGAATCATGGCAGTTGTAGGCCCCAGCACTGCAGTAGACTCATTCAGTCCAGGCTTGTTGATGAGCCTGTACACCAGGAAGGGAAACATTGCTTGTGACCAGTCATTAGTTCCATTACAGTATACATTAACTTCTCGGGAGGATAGCTCAGGGACAACGTGCTCGCCTTGGAAGCAAGATGACACAGAGCAAAACTAGCGCGTTATAAATAACCAATCATATCATATCATTTCATATTTCTCGTATTAACATGATGTTAGGAAAAAGCACAGAATATTCTGTTTGCATACAACCAGAAAAACGTACAGTAGCTTTGCAAAAGTAAACACATCTATGTATTTCAATTTATTCCGATACCTAGGTTCTATTTTCCTAGTGGGTTTCATTTCGTGGGGTCAGTGCGAACATGAGCAGTGTCCGTTTTCTGGGGAAAGTTTCGATAATAGCATTGTTGATGCCCTTCACGAAAGAATTACAATTGCCACATACACTTTAATCGCTTTTTCTTTTAATGGTATATCGAGTTATAGTGATCAGTTTCTGAAGTGCCCTACCTCACAGAAAGGGAACTGGAGTCACCAGACAAGTCCTGATGCAAGTACATCTTTATGCATGCTGCTAGCTACATGTATTTAAGTAAGCTCATGTTTTAGACCCCCTGAAACTCACCACCCAGGTAGGCCAGCCCCAACGGACACTGGCAGAACCCTGAGTGGCATAACAATTTATGATGACATCACCCACTCATGAGATCACCTACACAGACACGTGGACAAGCAGTGTTTGTTCATATCAGTTCCAATAATTAAAACCAATATTTTAAAAAGTAGAGTACTGAATCTAGGCGAGTGTGTAGATCTCTGTGCAATATTGGAACCACAAGTATCATTCAACAGGTTATACTCCTTCATTCCCTCACACAACTGAGTTACAACGAGAGTGTGTTCACAAGAGCACAATTCAACATAAATACATTTTCAGTTATTGTCTTGAACTGTGTGCCATGGCGCAAAACATAATAACAGCGAATGAAGTGGAGAATGCTCAAAAATGACCTTGGAATGCTGCCTTGTTCTGAACCCTCTATAATCTTCTCTCCACACCCTTGAGGGGGACCAAGAAACAAAACTCAGAGTGTATTTTGAGAGAATGATAAGGGCAAAAGTGCAAACGGTTTTAATATCAATTGTTTATACAGTAATTTGTGCAGTCAAGTTGTATTTTAAAGACATTATGCCTCATGCTAACCTTGCCGCTCCGGAAACAACGGCGCCGGTAACCTTACCGGCACTGTTGTTTCCGGACTGGCAAAGTACAAGTCTGGTGGGCGGGTGCCCTCCCGCCCGGGTGCCCTCCCGCCTGGCAGGTCTGACTTGCCGGGCGGACAGGCACCCGCCCACAGACTTTCACAGAAGCACGGCACCATTAATACTGGTGCCGGCGTTTCCGTGGTCCCCAGTCCCATAGAGTCCTATCGGACTCTAACGGAATGGGGAACAACATATTACTGGCGCCTGACTTTCCAGCCGTCCGGGTTGTAATGCCCAGTGTTAAGTGCAAGCCAGGCACTGGTAACTGTTTATGGGTCCGGCTGCTACCTGCCGGTTTTACTGAAGCCCAGTTTGTCTGTTTACACATACCTAATTAGCACATTACACATTTAATTAATGGTTGAGTGTAGCACACTTATTCAGCCAAGCAATCACTTCAGTGTGAAAAAGGGGACAGGACAAGATGCATGTCAGCTAAATTTGAGGGGTAAAAGAGAAGGTTGTGTTAGAAAGGAAGACGAAAGCAGGGTTCCTGTAGGACAGAAAGCAGGTGCATCTTTCAGGCATGGCTGAATCCGAGATAATTCAATTCCTGTTGCAGTTGAAGAGGCAATTGCTCTTCAAATCATGTGTTGGATAATTCGGGGGTTAAAAGCGATGCAAAGCTTGAAGACTGTAGAGGTCTATGTGGGCGATAGGCACCAATGTTTTTCTGTAGGTTGGTTGCACTGTGGTCACGTATAGCCTTGTGGCTATACATTCTAAATAGCTGACCACCGTGGATCATAAGAAACTTCTTTGCTCTGTTCTAAGCACTTTTTCTTGTGTGATGTTTTGTGTATTTCGAGACTATGTAAATATGTTTTTCACATGTTCGGTGCATACTCACTAATTAAGTAGAAAAAAATAACATTAATAAATATATTCAAGAATAACAAAAAAGAATAGTTTGTTTCATAGGCACGGAAACAAAGCAGACCAATCATAGAGGTAAACTGGCAGCACTGCGCCACCTAAACGATTTTGACCTGAGAGCAATTTGTAGTTTAGTTGTTATTATAGTATAAAGGGGCTGCCCTCACTGGTATTTGTAGGTTCTAGAATGGCTGTTTAATACGTTTTCTTAACTGTGTGAATAAACGTAAGCATCAGGGAATTCGACATGGCTGCAGAGCGATGCAAAGGGTATGATGACCGTTATGTAACAGAGTTACGTGTGAAATCCTCGATGTTTGGAGGAGTGATAGAAGACACTACAAATTTAGCAAATTGGGATGAACTATCACAACGTAAAAAACGCCACAAAAGAACAGAGCTACATGGCTGAATTATGCTAGAATTCCTACTAAATGGTACCCTCACCCAAGGACTAGTTGTCAGGAACTAGACAACACAAACTTCATAGTCCAGTGTAGTTACATTGCAAATATATGTGGGAGGGACTGGGTAATTTAATAATTGGCACAGCAAGAGAAATGACAGTAAAAATCATCATAGACCTTCAAACTCTAGAAGCGGAGATTAAGAAAGTAGTCCCTCTCGAGTTATACAGAAAAAGACAAGGTGAATTAATGACAGAAATTAATTAATTCAAGGAAGCCACAACAAGAGAAAGAATAAGGAGAATGAAAAAAGACCTACGGAATTTTAGTCATGAGAAAGCTTTTCGTTATACACAAGAGAACTATAACCCTAGAGAACAGAACGAAGCACCGCAGAGTAATCATCAAGAAGAACAAAAGAAAAGAGTGCGGTTCAGAGAAACCTCTCCCAGAGAAAAAATTACTTCCACGCCAGAAGAGCCGGGAGCAGTCGGGGCAGAGGCAGACGCGGTAGCAGCGATCATTTGTTAGATAGGGACAACCAAGACTGGGATGCAGAACCGAGGATAACCTGCAGCATGAGAATCTTGTGGTAAACATATCTAACCTTGGGGGTGGAACAAAGACTGATATGCAAATTAATATTTCTCCTCTGTGAAGGGTGCAGTGAGCTAAGACGTGGTTGTAGACCCTTCTAAGTGGAAGATATTTCGCAGAACAGTGTATTTGTCCCATGTTCATTCTCAGTAGAGGGGCTTCCACACTCCTTTGAAACAAACCTAACCAGACCCTGCTTCCAGAAATACGAGTATTAGAAAAGGGTCTAGGTTATGTGACTACTGTTAAGACAGATTTCTGAATTCTGACCTGGTGGGCAGAGATTCAGAAGGCCAGCCTAGTTTCTTGGAACAGGGTGACCTTCTGGACAAGCCAGACCAATCAAGGTAGCATTGGCGGCGGTCAAGACAAGCCTCAGGAGGGGTGAGAGTGACTGAAAGACCTTAATGAGCACACAGAGTAAAGGACACTTACAAATCACTCCCAGTCAGGCGTAGATATATTAAAAATACAAATACATTCATTTCAAGACCTTTGAGTTTAAACATACAAATAAAATCACAGTAATACTTATAAGCCAACACAGTCCTATCAATATACATATATACAAAACCAAGGGTGTCTAAAAGGTTACTGCACAAAATGGGTCCACAACCCAAAAGGGGAAGGAAACAGGCAGTGCAAATAGTCTTTAGTCCCTTCTGCATCAAACACGATCCTAACTGAAAGGCAGTCCAAATTTCTAGAGAGTGGAGCCTATTGCTCAAATGTACTTGCCGTGCTGGCGCACTCGGTAATGCGGATGGGCAAAACGGGGTCTCTTCAAGGGTCTGTAGCAGCTCAGGAAGGTGGGTGAGGTGACGCAGAATAAGTTCCGACTATTTGTGATGGGTATCCCCAACAGGGCGGAGCAGGTTCCAGAGTTCAGGACTAGTTCGCTAGTTCGCAATAGCAGTGGAAAGGAGAGGGGCCCTCAGGAGCCACTCATGTGTAAAAATGGATGGATGTGCTAGGTGTCATGACCCATAGAACTTTCCCCTTCTGGACTTCCTGGTCCTTATCGCGACGAGGCTTGTATTCTTTGTCACTCCCAACATGGCCGTGCCAAGAGACTTGCCTCGCACCAGCCTTCACGTCGCACACGGCACGTTCTATAAATTGGCCATGCCCCCGCGGCCCCGCACGTCTCAACGCTATCATTAGGTAGTGACTTGACGTGTGTGTGCTGTTCGGCGAATCCACTATTCCTAGTTCCTGGTTCCTTCTTCCTTCCTTTCACCCCTTCCCTCTAATCTGCTCCCGGAATCCTCATTCCTAGCAACCGCTACCTTTTTCCTGGACATCCTGGAACAGCGGCCTTCCCGGAACTCTGAACGCGCTCTGCAGCCGGACGAGACTCGAGCGAGCCTATCCAAGACCCGATCCGTCCACAAGAGGAATCCTCCCGCGGAACAGAGCACAAAGCGAGCCTATCCAAGACCCGATCCGTCCACAAGAGGAATCCTCCCGTGGAACAGAGCAAAAAGCGATCCCAGGTGAGATGGGGGGAGATTTACGACAGTTTAAGAAGCCAAACGACCGACACTGATACTGCTATGGAGAAAGCAGTCCAGGACCTTATGCGTGGCGTGCAAGAGCTCACAACTCAAGTACAGAACTTAAAGGCTGAGAATGCTGCATTAAGGCAGCTTGTTTTGTCTCGCGAACCCGCTAACAAGGACAGTGTGTTACTAGGTGGAGTGGTAGACAAATATGATGGCTCGGCAAAATCCTTACGTGGATTCCTGAATTCCTGCTTGGTGCATTTTACTTTCAAGCCCTATTATTTTTCAACTTCTGGGGCGAAGGTGGGCTTCATAATCTCGCACCTCACAGGGAACGCATTGACCTGGGCCACTCCCTTAGTCAACTCAGGGGATGCCCTCTTGGATGATTATGATGGATTCATTCAGGCACTCAAGACTATGTTCGACTGCCCAGAACAGGTTTTTAGTGCTCAGGAACGGTTACTTGATTTCCGACAGGGTACTCAGGATATGCTAACATACGTTACTAGATTTAAACAACTGGCCAAGGATCGGATTGGTCCTCAGAAGCAAGTTTCACTCTATTTCGCAGGGGTCTAAACGAGGACATTAAGGATGAATTAGCCAGGGTGGCTCGTCCTAGTTCATTCCAGGCTCTTATGGATTTAGCCATGCAAATAGACTTCCGAATCCAGGAAAGAAAGGCGGAAAGAAGAAAGACCAAGACACCCTTTCAAAAGAATTCCCTTGAGACCTCTGTTAAAACCAATTCTGCCCCAACCCGTGCAAATAGGAGCCTTCCGTGGGCCTATTTCCCCTCAAGAAAGGATGAGAAGGATACACACAGGCCTGTGCATGTATTGTGCCTCGGATAAACACCTTGTTAGAGAATGCCCTCTAGCCCCTCCACGGCGTTCGGGAAATGCCAGCTCCCGATCCTAGATGGAGTGAGGTGTCGGGAGAGAGATGTTTGCTCCACATCAATTCCATCCTTGAACTCTCCTGGACAAAACAGTTTGGTGATACTACAGGCCTTCCTGTCGCCCTCCAAAGACAAGACCTTTCCCATTCTGGCCTTGGTGGACTGCGGAGCTATGGGAATTTTCATTGATCAAGACTGGGTTGTTAGTCATCATATTCCATATGAGGCACGAAACACCATGCAGACGGTGGAAGCAATTGACGGAAGACCCCTCTCTTCAGGACCCATAAGCCAGCAGACTAAAGAGATCCAACTTACCATACACCATCATCAAGAGCGGATTACATTAGACATCATTAAATCAGCCCATTACCCCATGGTTTTGGGTATGCCCTGGTTACAAAAGCACAATCCGTATATCAATTGGACAGCAGGATCATTATTCCTGGGCTCAGAGTTCTGTATGTCCCACTGTCTATCCCTGGATCCCTCCTCGATAACTCCTAAAGAACCACCAGGAGACCAAGAAAAACCACTCATGGTTTCCAATATCATACAAGTTCCAGAGGCCTATCAGGGATATGCTGATGTATTTTCTACTGCCATAGTCCAAGCCTTACCCCCTCACAGGCCCGAAGACTGTGCCATAGATACAGATCCATCAGCTGTAATTCCCTTCGGCAGAATGTTCAATCTTTCCGAATCTGAGAGAAAGGCCCTTCGGGAATACCTAGACACCAATCTTGAAAACGGCACCATAAGATCCTCAAAATCTCCAGCGGGTGCTTCGTTGTTCTTCGTTCCCAAGAAGGATACCAAGGAACTCAGACCTTGCCTCGACTATCGAGGCTTAAATCAATGCACCCTCAAAGATCGGTATCCACTGCCCAAGATCTCGGATATCCTGGAAGCTGTGAGAGGCGCCGTAATATTCACGAAGTTGGATCTCCAGGGTGCCTTCCACTTAATCCGTGTCTGGGAAGGAGACGAATGGAAAACAACCTTTAGAACACTCTTTGGTCACTTAAATACCTAGTCATGCCCTTTGGACTAGCCAATGCTCCCGAAGTCTTTCAGCGTTTTATGGATAGGGCGTTCTCTGATATGTTGTTCCTCTTCGTCATTGTCTATTTGGATGATATATTAATTTTTTCCAAGGATCCTTTAAAACATGAAGAACATGTAAAGGCAGTACTACAACGACTTTGTGAACACAAACTGTTAGCCAAACCCAAAAAATGCTTGTTTCACGTTACTTCTGTTCACTACCTAGGATTCATCCTTAGCCCAGAAGGAATTGGTATGGACCCTTCAAAGGTAAAGGCCATACTGGCTTGGCCCGCTCCCACATCTGTGAAACAAGTTCAATCCTTCCTGGGGCTCGCCAACTTCTACCGGAAGTTTATTTCTACCTTTTCCGAGATCGTTCAGCCGATCGTTGCTCTATTGAAGAAGGACACCCCCTTTATCTGGTCTACTCCGCAAGATAAAGCTTTCCAACAATTGAAGACAGAGGACCTCATTACGACCCTGGCGGTCCGGAAATAACGGTGGCGGTAAACCCGCCGCCACCGTTGTTTCCGGACCGCCTGATCCCGACCCCTGCAGGCGGGAGGTGATGTTCCCGCCAGGTCTGACCTGGCGGGTTTAACACCTCCCGCATGCAGGCGGACGAGGAAACACCGGCAGCATTACGAGATGCTGCCGGTGTTTCCATGATCCCGATTCCCATTGAGTCCCATAGGACTCAATGGGAATGGGGATTTACACCATTCCGCCTCCGTGATTCCCGGAAAACCGGGGTTGCAATGCCCCGGTAATTCCGGGAATCACGGAGGCGGAATGGTAATACGAGTCCGGCGGTAACCAGGCGGTTTTACCGCCGCGGTTACCGCCGGACTCGTAATGAGGCCCAGAGTTCACGCAAGCCCCCATCCTGACCCAGCCCGACATAAATCGCCCATTCCTAGTTGAAACGGATGCTTCTAACTACGCCATAGGGGCGATCTTGAAACAGGAACTTGAGGATGGACTGGAACACCCCATTGCTTACCTTTCACGAACCCTGACTCCCAGTGAGACACACTATTCCGTCCTGGAGAAAGAACTACTGGCCATCCGCCAACCCTTCACTGAATGGTGACACCTACTTCTGGGTGCTAGATATCCAGTTCAAGTCCGCACAGAACATCGGAATCTCCAAATTCTGCAGTCGTTGGAGTGCAGGAACAGATGTCAGGCAAGTTGGGCCTACTTCTTTGCCCAGTACCAATTCCAAATCACTCATGTTCCCGGATCACAAAACATGATTGCTGACGCCTTATCTCGATGTCCTGACTACGTAACCACTGAGGACCAGGCCTATCCTAGGATGGTTCCCCACACTATCTTTGTAGCTCAAGCAATCAACCTTCTGGAAGAAATCCGAGTGCAATCCCCAGTACTCTGACCTCTGGAAGCATATTTCAAGGAAGAATCCATGGAATCTAACAGTTAAGACAGTTATGGAAGAATAGCTATTCAAGGACAATGCACTGGCCATTCCTACGCAGAAATTACAACAAAGGATAATAAACCTCTGCCATGATACCCTTCACTCCAGTCATCGTGGTATAACTAACACCCTCCGTCTTATACAAAGACAGTTTTGGTGGCCTTGAATGAAGACCAACGTATAACAGTACGTCAAGGCTTGTGCTATCTGCAGTCAAAACAAACATGATAACAAGAGACCGGCGGGTCTTCTACTGCAACCATCGCTGCCAACAAGACCATGGGAGTTTATTGCTACAGACTTCATTGTGGAATTACCACCTTCCCGAGGATACATGACCATCATGGTGACCATAGACTTGTTCACTCATATGGCTCATTTTACACCTTTGTATAAACTACCATCCTCCTCAGAACTTGCTGGAATCTTCCTGGAACATATTTTCCGTCTTCATGGACTTCCTTCCAAGATTATATCGGACTGAGGACCTCAATACGTCTCACAATTCTGGAAACATCTGTGTCGTATTCTAGGGATCCAACGCGCTCTCTCATCAGGTTATCACCCACAAACCAACGGAGCTACGGAACGTGTAAATCAAACTCTGGAGCAATATCTTTGTTGTTTTGCCACCAAGGTTCAGGATGACTGGTCTCTCCTCATACCCCTGGCCGAGTTTGCCTAAAACAATTCCGATCACTCAGCATTGAAGGTCAGCCCTTTCTATTGCAGTCAAGGTTTTCACCCGTCCGTTTTACCTTCTGTTCTTCCACATCCCACTCCAGTACCTACTCTCGACTCATGGATACAGACTTTCATCAACATACACAAGGAAGCCAAGGAACAATTGAAAGAGGCCCAAACACGCACTAAGCTTTATGCGGATTCCAAAAGAAGACCAGCGCCTTCTTATTCTGTTGGTGATCAAGTCTGGTTGTCCTCGAAACTATTACCATGACATCTACGGCCAAACAAATTGCCCCCTTGCTACTATGGACTATTTTCCATAAAGGAGATCATCAATCCTGTCTCATTCTGACTCAAGCTACCTGATTCCTGGAAGAAAATACACCCAGTCTTTCACACTTCCCTATTGAAACCTTACATCCAATCCACCTGAAAATCCTGCAGACCCAGTCCTGTTGTTGTGGACGATCAGCTGGAATATGAAGTGTCCAGAATATGTGATTCTAGGTATAAACGGGGTCGACTTCAATACCTGGTTGAATGGAAGGGATATCCTCCTAGCGAGACAACCTGGGAACCAGTTTCTAACTTAAATACCCCTCAATTGCTTAGAAGATTCCATTTCATACACCCGGGCAAACCTGGTGGAACAGGTCTTCGGAGGAGGCATGCTGTCATGACCCATAGAACTTGCCCCTTCTGGACTTCCTGGTCCTTATCGCAACGAGGCTTGTATTCTTTGTCACTCCCAACATGGCCATGCCAAGCAACTTGCCTCGCACCAGCCTTCACGTCGCACACAGCACGTTCTATAAATTGGCCACGGCCCTGCGGCCCACGCGCGTCTCAATGCTATCATTAGGTAGTGACTTGACGTGTGTGTGCTGTTCGGCGAATCCACTATTCCTAGTTCCTGGTTCCTTCTTCCTTCCTTTCACCCCTTCCCTCTAATCTGCTCCCGGAATCCTCATTCCTAGCGACCGCTACCTTTTTCCTGGACATCCTGGAACAGCGGCCTTCCCGGAACTCTGAACGCGCTCTGCAGCTTGACGAGACTCGAGCGAGCCTATACAAGACCCGATCCGTCCACAAGAGGAATCCTCCCGCGGAACAGAGCAAAAAGCGAGCCTATACAAGACCCGATCCGTCCACAAGAGGAATCCTCCCGTGGAACAGAGCAAAAAGCGATCCCAGGTGAGACGGGGGGAGATTTACGACAGTTTGAGACGCCAAACGACCGACACTGATACTGCTATGGAGAAAGCAGTCCAGGACCTTATGCGTGGCATGCAAGAGCTCACAACTGAAGTACAGAATTTAAAGGCTGAGAATGCTGCGTTAAGGCAGCTTGTTTTGTCTCGCGACCCCGCTAACAAGGACAGTATGTTACTAGGTGGAGTGGTAGACAAATATGATGGCTCGGCAAAATCCTTAACTGGATTCCTGAATTCCTGCTTGGTGCATTTTACTTTCAAGCCCTATTATTTTTCAACTTCTAGGGCGAAGGTGGGCTTCATAATCTCGCACCTCACAGGGAACGCATTGACCTGGGCCACTCCCTTAGTCAACTCAGGCTACCTTTTTCCTGGACATCCTGGAACAGCGGCCTTCCCAGAACTCTGAACGCGCTCTGCAGTGGGACGAGACTCGAGCGAGCCTATACAAGACCCGATCCGTCCACAAGAGGAATCCTCCCGTGGAACAGAGCAAGAAGCGATTCCAGGTGAGACGGGGGGGAGATTTAGGACACTAGGGGCCACTGGAAAGGGTTGCAATTACTCACCGACCCCTGCGCACTCCAGACCAAACTTCGGCAGTCGAGTCCACTACGGTTGCAGGTTCAAATGCGGCAATCTCGCGGCTCTGTGGCTTTCAGCAACGTAGATACAGTGTTGATTCCCAAACGGGACTGTGGCGATTTCTCCGCTCTTGGTGGATGGATCATTTCAGTTCTGCTCTAGCAGGCTTCAGGGCACAGAGGACAACAGCAGCAATGAAATGGCAAAGATCGTCACACGGCTGGGCGACACAGTAACCGTGTGTACTCCAGTAAGGGCACACTCACTTTACTCCAGACCTGGGAACGCCAAGTGTACGAAATCCAGTGGGAGAGTGCTGTGAACGTAGAGCCTGCAATGTGCCAAGTTTCAAGGGCCTCCTCGAAACGGCGGCGGTACCAGGGTAAAGTTCCTGCGCAAGCTGGTCAGCCCACTGGTTGGCCCAGGGTCATTTCTGAAAATGCGTACTTGCAGGTTTTGATGAAGGTGTCAAGAATTGTTGGTCATACTATTCCAATGGGTTGAAGCATATTCGCAGACCTTCTAGGATGACCAGATGCAGAGAGGACCCACAGGATGACAGCAAGCTCAGGGTGCCATACATTCCAGCGGGTCACCAACCGTTTCTCGACTCGGCTTCTTAGTTTCAGGATACTTGGATCCTATCCTTTGTTCAGTGAGAACTCCAGAGATCAACATTGTATGGTTGTTTGGAGCCCTCTCTTATCCAAAATCTCCTTCCTGCCAAAACGAAGAGGACCCAATGGGAGATCTGCTCACATACAGGCATACCATACGTGGACCAATCATGGACCATGGTGGTCCCAGGCATTCACAGCACACCAGACTTTCTGGAACCCAGGATGTGTATTGGAACTAGACAATTCAGCCCAGATCCTGGGGGTGCACACTCAAGGCATGCAGAAGCCTGTGAAAGCTTGGTGCTTTGCGGGAAAATGCATGGCCAAATAAGGACTGACCTAGGTCAGATTGACCTGAGGAAGGTGACGGGGCAAGACGGCCAAAGGACAGGACAAAGAACCTCGTGGCATGGCCATTTTGGAGTCAAGTCATCTACCCGTGCCAACCGTGGTTTACCTGGCAGGAAAGGGTTAAGAATACACAAAAAGATAAGCTGCCACCAGCCCTGTCCAATGCACATCTGCACTTCTCCTAAAAAATCCTTCGAGAGTAACTAGGGCATTTAGAAATTACAGGAAGACCCAAGTGCACTGTACTGTAAGGTACTTTGTGCACATGCAACATGTTGCAGAAAAGTTGCAACATTGGAAAGGACTAAGGGAAACAAAGTCTTCCAGTATTAAGGGCATGTCAGTTTCCCCATAAAAAAGTGAGCGAAAAGCCCAGAGGAGTGCAGAAGAAGGCTGTGCTCCTCTGGTAACGTCAGACTATGGTGTTTAAACAAAGCAAAAAGTTGAGGGGCACACGACTGGAGGGAAAATTACACATGGAATGGAAATCTTTCCTAACAACTACTCATTTACACAGTAGATTCATCTTCCATAAATAATTCTTTAAATTCATGAGAAGCAATTCTTTCAAGATAAAATACCTGAGGAAAGATAGAAAGACATAGAACTATGTAACAAATCAACCTTTTGGGCAACCCTCCAGACCATCGTTCTTTGCCTGCCAAGGCATTACAGAAGGGGAAAGACCGAACTGCTAGTTCATATCCCTTCTGCATGAGACCACAAGCATCCCCAAACATGTTTCAGCCTTGTTGGGATTCATCAGTGAGGAGTAGCTTGGGTCTCTAGGCCCAGCAGGCACGAGACCCACGTCTGGGCATACTCGTCCCACTCTGGGTGACAAAGCAAACACAAAGAGGTGATGGCTGGAAGGTTTAGAATGAATGTTAACCTCTGGCCCAACAAGGCCGAAACATTTTTGGGGATGCTTGTGGTCTTGTGCAGAAGGGATGTGACCTATCAGTTCGGGCTGGACTGCCCCTTTTGGGGTGGGACCAAGCCTGATTTGCATATGGTCTTTCCCCTTCTGTAATGGCTTGGCAGGCAAAGAACGATGGTCTGGAGGGTTGCCCAGAGCAATGCCAGAGGTTAAGATTCATTCTAAACCTTCCAGCCATCACCAAAATTCAAGTGATAGTTAAGGCAAACATTGTGATATACAGGCCAACTGAAATGTCCCTTAAAAAGCTACTTGTGACATTTTTGTTCCCCTCTCCCTATGTGCGGTAGTCCATTGAGACAAATAAAACGCATAACGACAAACAACGGGTAACGTAGAAAACAGTGACTGCAATAGAATGAACAGTACAGCAACAGACAGCAGATCTTGAAAACCGCTTAAGGTAAAAACAAAGAAATTCAGAGACATACGAAAGAGGCATAGCTGCAAGCTCTCAATAATGTAGAAACAAGAAAAAATGGCTGAGAAACCATTTGCTTCTTCTTTCTTTCCAATGTTTTATTGAGTAGCTGGATTTTTCAAACAGCAGATGGCAGGTCATGAAACATTAAGAAGACATTAACAGTCACATCAGGGACATTATTTGGGGGTCGCCAGGAGTCGCTGCTGCAACCCCTGAGGTCTCCCTTTCTACCCCGTGGTCTCCCTTGCTACCCCTAACAAATATATATATATATATATATATATATACATATATATATATATATATATATATATTCAGTGAAAAAATGTTGTTAAATGAATGTTATGGTTAAGTTGCGCTATTAAAAACCTATGAAATTCAGTGAAAAAACGTTGTTAAATGGACGTTATGGTTTTAAGTAAAACCGAAAAACCCTAGAAATTTGCCGGTTATGGTAAGCTAAGCAACTATAACTCGCGCCACCACCATGCACTGCAAAGACTAATAACCATGACATCCAAGATGAAATGACAAATGTCATTCATGTCATCACTGATAACATTACAAATCTTATTACCCCTTCTTTTTCTGTTCAATAACATATCTAGGCCAGGTGTTTTTTTTTCACTAACAGTCAGGAAGTAAAAATGCAAAAGAATGGGCGTGGCTTGGAGCGCCATCGATGTGGTCGCTCCTCTGAGGCCGCCCGTGGGATGTCCGCCGCCGCCGTCGAATTCTGGCGGTTCTAGGCGGGGTTCCAAGTCGCTAATGCCACCTACAGCGATCGGAACCGACATGGCATAACCTGGCTAAATATCGTCTTCGACCGTGGCGGCGTTCTATTAGAAATTTCAAGCTGAACTCTTCTCCCATACCCGACAGACGAAACTAAGATGGCCGCCATCCCAGAGCCCAGCAACACGCGCCACATCTACCGATAGTGACACCTTGGGAGGCAGAGGAACCAGGGAGGGGGAGCGGCACCTAATATAGAAACCCCGGATTCCGGTTAGGCGGCCTGGATTTCTCCAGGGTTGCTACCGAGAGCAGGTTCCCGCTCCTCCCCCCACTCTGCAGAACGACGGGACCACTGCGGCCATCTTGGATCAGCTCCGCCGAGGCCCTGCCGAAATCCTTCTCCCTGCTTCTCCCTTCCTGGGGCGCCCCTGCCCACCCACCTATACTTGAGCGGGAGCGGAGGCCGGAGTGACGGAGTTCTTCAGTTGGGTGCAACATGTCGCGACAAGCGAAGGCGAGCAAAGGCACGGACATCTCCGCCATATTTGCGGCCACAGAGAAACCCAAGAAACAGGAACCTCCCAAGCTGACTCCACAGAAGCAGCAAGAGGACAGGGGTGAGCTTGCCACTAAAGGAGACCTGATAGCCTTCATGGCGGACATCAAATCCGAGTTCCGCGCCTGCCTCTCGGAACTCGCCACCAAAGTTGACCAAACAGATCAGAGAGTCGCGGAACTCGAGCAGAGGTTTGGAGAGATCGAAGACCATGCACAGGAACACACCACCGCTATGGGGGAGATGCAAAAATCGATCGATTCCCTACAGCACAGATACGAGATTATGGAATTCAAACAGGAAGATCTCGAAAATAGGTCCCGGCGCAATAATCTCCGCATCCGGGGCATTCCATCCTCCGTCCCCGATAACAAACTGGCGGACTACGTGGCAAATTTCTTTGAGGCCCTACTTCCAGATCTGGACAAATCTCAGCTCATATTGGACCGTACCCACAGGCTTCGCCAGCGCCGCGGGACTGATTCGGACCCCCCTCCAGATGTGATCACCAGGGTCCACTTCTTTACAACAAAAGAAGCGATATCAGCGATCAGCCGCCAAGATGAAGAGATCACTTTCCAGGGCACCCCTCTTCAAATCTACCAGGATCTTTCGCCACTAACGCTCCAGAAAAGAAGAGCACTTCGGCCTCTAACATTATTCCTCCAGGAACAACAGATCCGGTACAGATGGCTGTTCCCGACAGCTCTGCAATTTACACACAAGGGCACCCTACGCCGAATCAGCCACCTGGAAGATGCGGAGAAAATCTTACATCCGACCGCTCCCCGGGACCCCTCCATGCCACTCTTGGGGGGGACTGAGATCCCTGGTCCGCCTCCCTCCCCGAAAGCTAAACATACGCCTTGGTCGTCGACACGACGAAATAACAAGAATTGATGCCTCATCGAGTTAGCCGGGACACAGATTCGCTCGTTTGAATTAGAACCCGCTATCTATTTGCCATCCTCTTTTAAGGACTCGACGGCGGCGGGGCATTCCCATGGCTCATACCCACCCCGAGGATACTTTCCATCTTTTGTTCCTTGGGAACCCACAATATGGGACAATTGGCCCTGTTGGCCTTAGGTATGTCCGTACTGACAAAGTCGGTCTACCTCCCTGTTAAAGTTGCGATCCCCCGTTGGGATTTCGCGTTAAAACCTCAAGTGCAGAATGATTTTGTGAGTGCTTCCATCAGCTATGGCAGTTGAACCTCCACCCCAGGACCCTCCCCCCCTAACGCAGGGAACGGAGAATGAGCCTTCAGAGCACCTTCAGTCACTTCGGATCCTCTCCCTGAATGTTAATGGCTTGAATTCTCCCAACAAACGAAAGGCAATTCTGTTAAAACTCCGCGACGAGGAAGCAGCGATTGCTATGCTCCAAGAGACCCATCTGTTGCCCGCGGACGTATCCCGCCTTCGGTCTCGGCTATTTCCGCTTCAATTCTTTGCCTCCGGCACAAGCAAAAAAGGAGGCACGGCGATTCTTTTCAGGAAAGACTTGAACCCACAGATTTTGGAAACAAAGACATGCCCAGAAGGCCGATTTATAGCGATCAAATGCCTCCTGGTGGGAGACTTGTACACTCTCGTTTCAGTATACGCCCCCAACTCTGGACAATCTCATTTTTATGACGCCTTGGGCACATCGCTCGCCAACTTCGTGGAGGGCCAAACGATCGTCGGTGGGGATTTCAACGGGGTTCCTGACCCCACTAAAGACCGATCACACCCCCCGACCCCAGGCGACTTCGCCCAAGCACTTAGCCTCCTTCGTCTCTTTAGGACCCTGGAGATAATAGATTCATGGCGGGTGTTTCACCCCGATGAAAAGGACTTCTCCTTTTACTCGTATGTCCACCGCACCTTCTCAAGGATTGACCTGTTTCTGATTTCACCTCACACGTTCCCCTCAGTTAAGAAGGTCACTATCGGCACAAGAGCAATCTCCGACCACGCCCCAGTGCTCCTGGAACTTTGGGTTCAGAATCCTGACCCCACCACCCCGCGCAAATGGATGCTATACGACCCAATCCTCAACGACATGGCCACCAGAGACAAGATCACAATGGAAATAAAGAACTTCTTTGTGGAAAACCCGGCCTCAGACACTTCATTAGCAAACAATTGGGACGCCATGAAGGCAGTAATAAGGGGCTCCCTAATATCCCAGGGCGCGGCCTACCATCGAGATAGACGACGAACCCGGACGGCCCTGGAGCTTGAACTGAGAGAGGCCGAGGCACTCCATAAGGAGAAAGGCTGGTCCCCCAGAACACAACGGGCCATTCGCACGGCACGAAAAAGACTGGAAGCCCACTACGCGGAGCAAACCGCCCAACTAATGGCGAAGGTCAAACAGTCGTATTATGCGAAGGGCAATAAAGCAAATAGGTTCCTGGTGGCCAAACTTGCCAAGCAGAGACGTAGCACTGCGATCATGGGTCTGCGAGATACCAACGGGGTCATGCTATACTCAGAACCCGAGAAACAACGCCTCGCGACCGAGCACTTGGCCCAAATCATGAAGGCAACCCCACGAGACTCAGCACAACAGAAGGAATACCTACGGCAGGCAGAGGTGCCCCAACTCTCCGACGCAATGAGAGACGAATTGGAGGAGCCCATCACGGGGGAGGAAATTGAAGATGCCATCAAATCTCTCAAAACACGGGCCCCCGGCCCGGATGGCTTCTCGACCAGGTTTTACAAGCTATTCAGGTCGCAACTGACCCCCCATCTCACCACTCTATTCAACTCCTTCAGGGAAACGGGGGCGGTGACCCAATCGATGCAGGAATCGACCACCATCCTTTTGCCCAAACCTGGAAAGGACCCAAGATGCATAACCTCGTATAGACCCATCGCACTCTTGAACATAGATGCAAACATTTACTCAAAAATTTTGGCGACCCGCTTGAATCGCATCCTGCCGAACATCATTCATCCAGACCAGGCTGGGTTCATTCGACATCGGACCGCAGGCGATAATATCCGGAGAACCCTGAATCTGGTGGATCTCGCCTCCCGGAACGCCCAAAAACTAATCCTGGTGGCCCTCGATGCAGCTAAGGCGTTTGATAGGGTGGATTGGACGTTTATGGAACACACTTTAGGGGCCTTCGGCTTCGGACCGGCGTTCCGGACGATGGTGCTGGCCAACTATGACCGACCTACAACAAGCCTGAGGATCAACGGCCACTTCTCAGCCCCAATCCCCTTGTCACGCGGGACTCGGCAGGGTTGCCCGTTGTCGCCCTTACTCTTTGCACTCACCATGGAGCCCTTTGCACAAAAAATTAGGCGGAATGACCGAATCGAGGGCATAACAAGCGGCCCCTCACATCATAAACTTGCCCTATATGCGGATGATATCTTACTTACTATCTCTGAGGCCCCCTCATCGCTTGAACATGCAATCCGCGAAATCACCAGCTATGGTGAAGTCTCTGGCTTCACCATAAACTTTGATAAATCCTCCGCCTTGGGCATCGGCCTCACCCCAGCGGAGCGAAAACCGCTGACTAGGATATGCCCGATAATATGGGAAAGAAGTGCCATCCCATATTTGGGGGTTTACATTCCGGCGGATCCAAGAGAGACGTACAAGGCCAATTTTCCCCGACTTTTCAAGGAACTAGAGGGCGACCTGAAGCGATGGGGGACGCAGGAGATCTCGCTGCTCGGACGCATCACGGCATGCAAGATGAACCTTCTTCCGAGATTCTTATACACATGCGCCTCATTGCCGGTGGCAATCCCCGCGCCGATTCTTCGAGGGATCCAGAGGAAAATGCTGAACTTTATCTGGAGAGGTAAGAAAGCGAGGATCCCTCTCAGAACCATGCTGGGGAGTCCCAAACTGGGGGGTCTGGGGGTTCCAGACCTTCAGGCCTACAGAGCGGCAGCCCAACTGGCCCGGGTCCAGGCCTGGCAAAATACGACAGACCGCCCGAGATGGGTGGAGCTGGAACAGTCGCGGACCCCCCTGCCGCTGCGATTCCTGCCACACATCCCGCCCCCCCTCAGGTCCCACGGGGGAGAGCTCTTGCTTTCGACCAAACACACCCTAGGCACCTGGGACTGGGCGCTGAAGCGAAAGGGAGTGCCAAGAGGACTGAGCCCACACTCCCCGGTCTTTCTCAACCCAATGTTCGCACCGGGCATGCATCCCCGCAACTTCCAAAACTGGGCTAAAGGCGGGCTAGAAACTATAGACCAGCTGTATACAGGGGAGAAACCACTCACTTTCGCCCAATGTAAAGAGAAGTTCCAACTTCGGGAAGATGACAGATTTTCCTACATCCAACTACGCCACTGGTGCTCACATCCCCAAACCTTGCAAGCAGCGACCCGTCCTCCCACTGCCCTGGAACTTACCCTAGGAGACCTCCCGACCCGCGGCAGCGTATCCACCCTCTACAGACGCTTCTTAAGCGACTTCCTAACCACAAGAACCCGATGTATGGCCCAATGGGAAGCGGACCTGGGACACCCGATAGAGGATCAAACCTGGGTGGACATATGGACCCGGACACACACTGCATCCACCTGCATCACCAACAGAGAATGCGCATACAAAATCATGCTGCGGTGGTACTATTCGCCCCTCAGACTCCACCATATGAACCTCCAGATAGACCACGCTTGCTGGAGAGGATGCGGCCTCCCTGGCTCTTTCTTCCATATGTGGTGGGATTGCCCGAAGATCCGACCATTCTGGAAAGCCTGTCTAGAGTCTATCTCGCTGATTACCGGAACAATGATTCCCTTGAAACCAGAACCGATCCTGTTAGGGGCCCCAATTCCCGGGATCTACCCGCGCTCTGGACCCAGAGCGAAATTATTGACTCAGTGCCTACTGGCAGGAAAAACGGTGGTGGCCCGAACCTGGAAAGCTCCGGAAGGCCCCCACATTGCCCAATGGTGGACCAAGGTATGGGACATTCTGATAGCGGAGAAGGTAACAGCAGCACGAGCGGGGACGCTCCATCGCTTTCGGAACATCTGGGCCCCAATCCTGGAATTCGATCAGCGCTTCCCCGCCCTAACCTATAAGCCCGCCAGAGCCCTCTGGACAGTAACGAACCGGGAGAGCCCGGAGGAAGACTCATGACCGCTGAGGCGCCAGCCGAACCGCCCACACGGGAGGAGCCCCGCGGGCAAAGACTATGGGACTGTTAACCAAGGGAGGAGGATAGAGAAAGAAGACACAGGGGGGGTCTAAAGACTGGGGGTCAACTTGTTGAGATAATTGGTGCATATAATGTCTGTAGTTATCATTCTGCCTTGATTCAAAATAAACAAAGTTAAAAAAAAAAAAATGCAAAAGATACTATGTTTCTATACCTTACTCTTCTTTTATGTACTTACACTACTTTCCTTAGAATTTACTCACATTATACAACACATAGACATAAGGGAATAAGGAGCTTTGAAATACAGCAATCATGCCTTTGCATGAACTTAAACAGGTAGGTTATGAACACTTTCTGATAATGCTGCAGTTTTTATTTTTGCTTTTTTGCTTACTTTACTTGCCTAGTATATACTCATATTTCTATGCATTGTGGTCGTTTTATATTTTATGTGTACTACTACAATTATGCAGTAAATAAGGCATTGTTAGGTACTTAGTACATATGTCACAGTGCACAAAATGCTGAAATCATCATTTTACTATCCAACATAGTAAATTATTGAATATTGCAGCTCTATGGCGCATGCTGCAGAGAATGCCTACATTTCTATACAAGTTCATTCCTGTACTAGAAGGAAGTCAGTAACACAATGATGTTTATAGCAATGCATCACCTAACGAACTATTTGGCACACAATAGTTCTTCCAATGATTTTTTGACATTTTTCTGCCAATATTATAAAAACAATCCCTTGTAGAGGCTGCACATAAAAACTGAATGCATGTGTAATGTCATTTGTGATGTCATCTTTGATGTCATGGGTATTAGTCTTAGCAGTGCATGGTGGTGGCGCGAGTTATGGTTGCTTAGCTTACCATAACTGGCAAATTTCTAGGGTTTTTTGGTTTTACTTAAAACCATAACGTCTGTTTAACAAAGTTTTTTCACTGAGTTTCATAGGTTTTTAATGGCACAACTTAACCATAACATTCCTTTAATAAAGTTTATTCACTGAATTTCATAGGTTTTTTGTAGCGCAACTTAACCATAACATCCTCTTCAAAAAGATTTTTTCAATGAATAAAGATATAGATATCATGAATTTGATAGGTTTTTAGTAGGATTCCCTTAGTTTATATACATGTACCATACAACATATTGAACCGCCTGTCCCACACTAGTGTTTGGGATGTCTGCGGACCGTGCGCATGTCTGCGGACGGACTCAGTCAACATCAACACTATTCAAAAACTCAAGGGGTATCTTACATTGTTGTATCATGCAATAAAGACACTGCACATGTTCAAAGAGCAGCATATCAATAAATTACATAAAAAAATAAATAAGAAGTTCAAACTATATATGCAAGACACCAACAGTCAAATTACATAGCATATGAAACATAATGGAACATACCAAATAAAAATAACATATGCCTCCAACAGAATTACCTCACTGATGCTTTATACAGAAACTGCACAACAAATATAAACAGAACACCTACATAGCAGTAACAGGAAAATAAAAAATAAAAATGGTAAGTACACTACATTAATTCTTATATTTATAAACTTTCTGTAGTAGGATACACTAAAAAATAATATTCTTTTTTTACACAGATATGTCTAGTACTTTGGAATGGCTAGACGAAAATCTTTCTCGGGATGAAAGTAGTGAGAACAGTGATACTAATGGTAGACACTGCACCTTTCTAAATAAGTCAATTAATAAACATTATTTTATGTGTACTAAACACATTTTGTTTAACAGAACATACAGACAATAAGAATAATAGTGAAACAGACACTTTGGAAAATCATCTGCAGCGTTTAGAGCAAAAAATGGATCAATTAATGACCAATTTTATTATTTTGAAAAACTTTGTAGAGAACCATATCATGGAAAAAAATAAATATCACTGTCCCACATGTACCTTTACCCCTTCTTCATGTCACAGCCAACCACCCCCAAAAAATCCCCATCACGAAAAACCTTATGATGAGCCTTCAATCCCTTCCTCCCCTACCATCCAACATGTAGAAAGCCCTAATTCCCCTGCATTTGTATCAATTTCTGCTTCCCACTCTCTTTCATAATTTTTAATTTTTTATACAATAATGAAATATTATGTATGCTGTTACTATATTCCTCTGTGTTTTTAAAAAAAAAAGGCTGTTAGAGTGTCAGCGGACAGCGCGGGTGTCCAGGATGTCCGCAATTAACCAAAATGGGGGTGTCCTAAGGACAATATACCTGTCTGCAATGTTCGCAATCAAAATGGAGGTGTCCACAGGACACAAAATATGTCTGCATGTCGACTCTTTTTCAAAATAAGGTGTTCTAAGAACATCCGCCCTGTTCACATTGTCCGCAATCAGGATTAATATGTCTGTAGAACACGTAGGCCGTCCGCCTGTCCACAAAGTTGTGACGCACTTTTAATTAGTTCGGGGACCTGAACACTGTCCGTAGAACACCTGTATGCATGCGTATCATACCCTTGGGTCCTACGAACATCGTGCCTGTCCGTAACTGTCTGTCGCACATGTGTTGCACTTTTAATTAGTTCTGGGACATGAACATTGTCCGTCGAACACCTGCACGCATGCGTACACCCGACCCAGCACAGTTGGTGTCCTACGGACACCCGTCCCATTTGCGAACGTGTCCGCGACATCATCCTGTGACCGCACCCACGCTAAGCGTGGGTCCTTGTTCCCGAACACAGTCCAGGCCCCCGGACATTAAAAGTGCTTTTTTAGGCAATCCAAGGTACTTTCCTGTGACACTTCACCCTTTCACATATCCCAGACCATGTCCCTAGCAATCTGCATACTTTTTGGAACTTCTTGAGCCCGCTTTGGTGTTCAAAGTGTTCGTGGACAGAGCAGGTGTCTGTGAAGCGCACACTAGCTCCCCTATAAAAGGCCACAGCCCAGAGCTGCTGCTCATTCTGCTTTTGGATTTCCAAGACAGAACATTTACAACAGGACAATTGGTGCAGTTTGCTGTTCTGTTCCTGCAGTTCTTGGTTCCTGGTTCTTAATAACCTTCCAGGTAGCATCCCAAGTTGCTTCTACTGCTACTGCCTCGGTTTCAGCACCACCTCCACCCCTCCACCACCACCATCTTCCCAAGGGCCTGGTGAGGGGAACAGGCATGAGGATGCAGAGGAAGATGAAGAGGATGACAAGGAAGAGGTGATGGAAGTCCCTACTACTAGCACTCACCATGAATCTTGGGTGTGGAGGTTGTTTGCCACTCTTGATGGAGTGCCGAAAACTTGTGCAAACAAGGTGCACTGCACTCAGGGCCAGTTGGTGCTGAGTCATGGCAAACCAAGTTTGTACAGCTATGGTACTACCTCAATGAAGCAACACCTAAAGTCGTTCCACGGTGGGGCTATTTGTAAGGTTGTACCGTGTGATAAACATAGTAGGTTGAGTTCCTCTGCAGCATCCTCTGTTTCTGCTCCTGCCACCACAAGAGGCACTCCTGTGGGGCAGCGCCTCCCTCCAGCTGCCTCGCAGGCCATACGTGATGTTGTAGACCCTTACCTTTCGAGGGTCACAGTATTGTGTATGTACTGCGACGCAGTACTCTTCAGGGTGGAGACCCTTCGAAGTGCTTTTGATACTGCGGTCCGGGAGCATGAGAAGGACTGTCTACCTGATTGAGGCCCACCCTTCATCTTCCTCTCTCCACCTGCCCTTTCTTATCCCCTTGGTTGATGCTCCTTCCTTACCCTCCCTTCCCGTCCTTTCCTTATGTGCCATGTCTGAGAAACCAAAAAAAAATACAAAACAACAAAAACCAAAAAAAAGGCTCTTTTCAGAGCCACCTTTCACAGTTCAAAAAGAGAAGTGCCAATGAAATGCTGCAGGGCTCTGTGCATTTTCGGAAGTCCACAGACAGTGCGCGGATATGTAACATTTTTGGGATGCTGCGCTATCAAAACCATTGCACTCTTCTCAGGAAGTGGTGGCTCTGAAAAGATCCTTTTTGTGGTGTTTTTTGTGTTTCAAAACTTCAAATGGTCAACATTTACTGGAAAAAGGATTGCTATAATTCCAAAAAGGGTCGCAATGCATTTTGTATATTTCGCAGAAAAACTTGATTGCCAGCATAAGTAAAATTTACTCCATTTCTGTGAAAAATGTGTGTACTACGAAATATAATATTTTCATTGTGAAAAGAGGACATGCCAACATTTCTCAAAAAGGCACAAACAGCCTTGTTGACATTGCACATCGCTTTCTCCCTTTTTGGATCAAATGATGAAGAACGCAGCCACATTTGTCTCTGAGCAATACGGGAAAAAATTACTCGGGAGTTTGAAAACATGTCCATGACTTTCCCAAGTCCTTTTTTCATTGCAAATTGCAAAGAGATTCCAGAGACATGTCCTAAACTGTTCCATCCACAATGAATAATAATAATGTCTGGATGATGCTGTGTAACCAAAGTAGCACAAAGAGGTACCAAATCCAGCCAATCATTCCACGCACTCCATGCCAGTGCACTTCCACATGAGGGAATCCAAGATGTGCAGTCACTTCACAGCGATCTGCATGCACCTCCAACCAAGTTATCCACACGTCTCCCAAAATCCAGACAATCTGCCTTCTGAAAGACAATGCCATAGCTATATTCTCTCATCTCAGGAAAAAGACTTTCTGACAACGTCTCTCCTTACAGATCACACCCACTAAACCTTATTGACGAATGCCTTCCCTGCTAAGGCTCACTTGCATGACTCTCAGCCTCAAAATCCCTGTATGTAATACGCGCAGTCCGCGGACAACCGCGGTGTCCGCGGACAAATCATAAAATCTGGGAGTGGGGAATGAAAATTTAAATTGTGTTCCCCACTTCCCCTCTGAGGTTGGCTCTGAAAAGAGCCTTTTTATTGTTTTTTTGGACTGTGCTTATAAAAAACAGCTTTCATTTTGTAATTTATTTTTTTTCACTTATTTTCTTCCTGATTTCTTCACATTATCCTCTGTAAAGCACTCCTTGTATTTTGAAATAACATGGCATTTCCCAATATGGATAAAAAAATGCCATCTGATTTAAAATAGTCACCATTAACATAATCAATATTGTCATTGTTACAAGACAGCATTCCACTTCTCAACAAAAAAGCAGACATCCCTCTGTTCACCAAACACCTTGCACCATTTTGCTGGGGACAGAAGACATTAGAATTGTCCCATGGTATTTGAGAAAAAATCACTTTCCCATTTGGAACAACCTCCATCACGGCTTGAACGAAGTTTTCAAGAATACTCAAAAAAGTAGGAGCACTGATGTATCCCAAATGGACACCACCCCAATGCAGTACCACTACATCTGGACTCTTCTACATGCAGAAGGTTTTATAAGCTCCAACCACTGCCTGCATATTGCAACCAGGCACAGTTGACAAGTAAACCTCCACTCCTTCAAAACCAAAACTGGTAGCCTTATGTTTAAACATAGCATTCCTATCTAAACCATCTACAAATATATCTCCAACCACCAACACCCTGACTTTCTCCACCTCTGCCTTCTTCACTACACAGAGCCACTCTCAATTCAAAGCAGAACTTCAACACCTGATTGGCTAATCCCCAAAATACACCCCCATTTCATGCTCAGAAGCCCCGGGCGGGGTACGCCCTGTCCCCGAACAGCCGCGGTGTCCATGGAGCGCGTAACACTGGAGCAGCCCTTCTACCCTTTCCACTTCACTCTCTGCACCATTCCATCATTGGCTGCTGTTAAGCAGTCACACAACCATCCACCAATCACATCCAAGAACTCTACATCTAACTCCATCATCACAGTTCAGCACTTTAGATTTACTGTTCATCACTCTGAGTACAGTTCTGCTGTGATTGCAAAGCACCTACAGCAACAACTACTATAAAATTTCTGCTTGCAGATTCATGCACATCCACATGCATGAACACAAACTACAGATATGAATATTTTCTGTACAGTATATGTACAGCTCTTGTATAAATGCATATAAACAGGGTAACTGCCACTTACCCTGTATAACCTGTAAAATAAAAGCTTACTGTCATTTCTCCCATCTGCTATGATCAAGTGTCACTTGCAAAGCTGTCTGCTCTCCACATTTTTATTTACCCATATCACTAACTGTAATGTGCAAACATTTTATTCTCTTCATTCATTCTGTCATTTGTGTAACCACTGCCACCTATATATTCCCATTTGGACCATAATAGCATTTCATGCATTATAGTGCATAGGATGCACATACAATTTCCTTTCTATACATTGTGGATATTTTACATACAATCTATCATTTGAACTTCCTTTAGGAATTATTATAAAAGTAATCAGACACAATACACACAGCTATTTAACAGTATAATTGTAGGAGAAGGATTTGTAAGGTGTTATAAAGTGAGACGCAGCCAGGATGAGTACATGCATCGTTATTCGTGCACACAGATAGCCAATATCATTGGAAAGGCACCCAGCTGAAACACCACTGTCTCTACAACTGTTCTTCCAATCTAGACAGCTCTCCCATTCCAGCTGGTTGGCCATTCCATTCTAGAATTTACAACAGCATTCAACTATACACAGGTGCAGTCATGTCTATCACATCATGTACAACTATGTACAAACAGTGTAGTAAACCAACACATATAACATCTCCCCCTTCCCTTCAGTCTGCAACACAAGCACCAGACCCTTCATTGCAAGCCTTACTTTATATCAGACGCCCCATCTCCAAGCACCACAGAATCACCCAGTAGTTTGCTAATCACCTGCAGTCTGGTAAACTTGCTTTGTCCCGTGGACACCTTTCCAGGTTTTCTTATTTGAACCTTCTCCCCTACAACTATCCTGGAGAGTAATAAGCTTCTGAACCCATCGAATCCTTCTGCTTTATTTCCCACACCTTCACAAATACATACGTTGCATGCTTTTCACCACAGTTCCTGCCATTTACCATGTATAAATAGCAAGAAAAGCATATAGTTATTTCTCATATTTCCTAACCTCAAATAACACTGCCTTAAAAAGCCAAGTGTGCTCTGTGTGCTCACTATTGTAATCATTTCTAAGGCAAGTTCAACTGACAGATTCTAAGTAAAATACACAGAATGCACATAGACAAAGGAAACTGCATTTACATGCTATGCACAGTTATCAGAAAGCACTACTACTGCAAAAACAAACAAATTCATGTCTACATTAACAACAGTGCTATTAACACACATATTTACTAACTTCTTTCTTTCACAATTGCAGTGAAGACCACTCTCCTGAAAATCAGCAGCGGCTGAAGTACGAACTCAGAAGAAACCTACTCTTTCCATCCAAAAAAGTAAGTGCAAT
Organism: Ambystoma mexicanum; assembly: GCF_040938575.1. Lineage (NCBI taxonomy): Eukaryota > Metazoa > Chordata > Amphibia > Caudata > Ambystomatidae > Ambystoma > Ambystoma mexicanum. The sequence goes on from NC_090937.1 coordinate 776,824,271, forward strand.
ACTGCTATAATGTTCTAACTGTTACTCAAACACTGTAAAATTTTAGTATTGTATAACAAACAATTGTATTAACCCTGCAGCATTAGATTCAGTATTACTGATTGCCCCTCAGCAGGTGCACACTTTGTATTGTCATCTGAACACCAGTATAGTAATGCACAAATACCAGAATAGCCTACCCAACCTGAAGTAACAGCCCATTCACAATCACGCACCTCTACATACATACCTACCATCATAAACAGACACTCATGCACAAAGCACACATATATTGCACAATGTCCCAACCAACACTTTCTTTTTTTCTCCAACAGACCCCAAAGACTGCCTACCAAAAAGAAACTCTGTAGAAAGCAACGCAGAAGTTACAAAGTCAAAATAAAAGTGTCCAAAATAAGCATCCATCTATAGCAGAATTTATACAAAAAGTTCAAAACAAAACAGCTAATACAGTCACTAAGCGAAACAAAACAGCTTCCAGGAAAGAAACTTTGCCTCCTCTTTCAAAATGTAAAACTAGACAGAAAGTAATTTAAAAGACTGCAGCTGCCACTAGTGATAACACTGCATCTATAAATCTTGATGTAGCCACAAGTAAGCATACCAAATAAATTATTTTACAAAAAAGTTTCTGCCAGAGAGTCCTTCAGAACCTTATAAAAACAGGAGAGAAGTCAAGCACAACCCTTAAAACCTAGCGTAGAAAATTAATCCTAGATGCTCACATAGAGAGTGCAATCCTTCTCAAAAGGAAATTATTTATTTTAGTTTTAAACAAAATGAAACCACTAACAAAACTAACTACTAAACTACAAATAAGACTTCTCAATAAACGGAATATCAACAAAGATAGCTTCGCAAACATCTGTAGAGGTGAATGGAGTCACACCACCTGCACAGAACCATATTTCAGTGAAGAAGCATACAAACAAAAGCAAAGAAACCCAATTGCCATACATAGCAGTGGACAAGGGTATGAAAAACTTAACAATACCATTATGGAACAAGAAACGCTGCTCAAAATAATATTCCCAGAAAACTTAGTATTTACTCTCCATTCCACTGAACCAATGCATCCAGTCTACAAATGGCCGTGCACATCAATGTGTAACATTGGCGAAAAATCTGTCACATCTTTACACCAGTTCCTCAATCAGTATGTGAAAGGCAAAGACAAATTGAAAATAAAAGTATTACAAAGTATGGACTCCTGTCCAGTGCGAAAATACACAGGACTACAAGGACATTCATTAGCCTGCATTTCTGGACCTATTTACAAAAACACCTTCCACCATATCAAAATGATATCAACACACCATTCAACTATAAGAAATCTGGTTCATAAACTGTACTATGCCAAAAGTCCTGTTTTGGCACTGGCCAATTTATATAACAATCTTCTACATGGTACAGCCAAAGAACTACTCGAATAAATAGAGCATATCCAGAGAAAATATTTTGGAAGTGAAAGCCACTTAAAAATGCAATAGCTTTACAGCAGACTAGCAAAAACTTTACAGATGGCAACCTTTTACTACACACATACAAAAAAGAAATACTAAAGTTTAAAAGTACATCTGCTGAAGTACCAAACCATGCGTGTGTGTGTTGCCGCAGGACTTTTTATAAGAATAGCGGAAAAACTGTAGACATAATGTACAAAATAGAAGACAAGGAAGATTTAAGTGGTTATAATTCGCTCTCTATCTTATAGCAGAAAACAAATAAAAATGACTGACCCCTTAATACTTTGCAGTTACTGCACTGCAAAACTTGACAACAACCAAATACCTTCACATGCTATCACAAATAACTTGGAAGTATTCCCACTACCTAAACCCCTGCAACATCTTAACTTGTATGAGAGCATCATAATTCAAACAGTGCATACATTTCAAGCAATAATACACCATCAACCAAAAACAGCAAAACTACCTACCTCTGAATTACTGAAAGGCATTTGTGGCAAAGTAGTTTATTTGCCATTTGATCTCAAAGAAAATTTACACACTCTGGGAATGCAACGTCCAATAGATCAATCTTTAATTATCTTAGTAAAAGGTGTACCTACAAAAGACAAAAAATGTGGCAACAACTCATGGTCTTACATAAAGTTAGAGAAGCCCTGCAATATCTAAAAGACAACAATGAATACTACAAAGAAATAAATATTGAAGAAAACCTGAGGGAAACCAACAAAGTAATTCAAGACTCATCAGGAACTGGTCAAGTTCAACTTCTAGATCCTGCTACAGAATCCAATATTTTAGACCATTATACAATTCACCCATTACACTCTAAAGACACCATAGATGATGCACTGGAAACTTAAGAAATATCTGTACTTTGTCTGATTACGAGAGAATTATGTTAGCGAAACAGAAGAGGGAGGAGCATTACCTTAGAACTTGGGGTTCCTTCAATGACTTATACAGTTGAGGTTCACCAATTGCATGCTTCATTTTTTGACTGGGATAGATGGAGGTTATTATTTTCGTACTCGAAGTTGTGTGTTGTATTTGTTGGTGTTGTATTGTCTTTTGTCTTGAGATGTTTGGTTTTCTACTATAAAATAGGGATTTGTGGTAGTGTGTTTGGGTTTTAAATTTTGGATTTAAGTTTGGTTAGGTTCAGTCAATTGTTATTATAAGTATTATACAAATTGAATGCATAGCTCTGTTGTAATGAATATGTACATGTAACATTTCTCTTGTATATTTTATTCTCAAAATGATAAATAAAATGATTTTAAAAAATGAATGTCCTTTACATAACTAAAAAAAAATTAAAAAAAATAAAAATAAACGAAATGCGACAAGTCAAAGGATCTCCAATCAGCATATGGGAAAAAAGTATAGAAGCACAAGCCTTTCCTCTACTCTTTCCTACTGGAAAGGAGGAAGGCACGATGAAAGACCCACACAAAGAACAGCATCAGGATACTGCTCTTTACAAATGTATTCTGAAGACCCCAGATTCAGACAAAACGTGGAATACAAATTCCACCTTCTCTTTGAAAGTGAACTAGCAACTCTATGCTATGGAGTTGTACACACATTAAAATCAGGTACCAATTTTCAAAATATGTCAGCTACGCAATTACTACAAAAAGTGCAAGAAAAAGATGAGGCTTTACAGTCAAGCATTACAAATCTTTTAGCAAATATGCGTGGTACAAAAGAATACTGGTTCTGACATCACGCAGATGTACGCTGTATGATAAGAAACCTTGGCCCACCCACTTGGTTTGTGACATTAAGTTGTGCAGAGTATGCATGGGAAGATTTACACATTTTCCTACGAATTGCAAACAAAAACAAAACCAATATAGATATAAAAACACCAGTAGCACTCTGCTCTCTAATTCCTGTAAATGTATCAAGATATTTCCATCATTGCTTCATTGCTATGCTACACTTCATTTGTAATAAAACTGTTCCTCCCCTCGGAGAAGTGCAACACTTCTTTTGGAGAAAAGAATACCAAGCCAGAGGAGCACCACACATCCACATGCTTTTGTGGATTAAAGATGCTCTTAAATTTGGTCAGGACAGTGATGTCACTGTTTTGCAGTTCATCCAAAAATGTGTCACTTGTGAAATCGACACATAGTGACCTTCATGCACAAATTGTACAATTTCAAAGACACAAATGTGGGAAGTATTGTTGTCACAAATATAAAAACAAAGGGAAATACTACACCAAATGCTGCTTTAGTTTCCCTAGACCTGTTTCAACAACAGGTCAAGTAAACAACTTTATGTCTTCAGTTAGACATAGTGTCAAAGGTAAATCACCTAAGAACACATACTACACAAAAAGAACAGAAGGATCAAAATACATCAATGATTACAATGCAATCATTGGACCTCATTACACGGATTGCGGTTAAGGAATAACAATACCAGTAAGGGAATACCGGTATCGTTAAAAACCCTTCCCAATTACGACCCGGCCAACCGCAATTAGCGGCACCACTAAGAACGGTGCCACTAATAGCGGCTAGTCCGCGGGCGCGTGGCCCCTCATCCCGTAAATAGGGGCATGCCGCTATTAGCACACCATCACAAGCCATGCGGACATGCTAATAGCGGCAGGGAACAGCCCCAAAAAGCCCATACCGGCATGGCGTAAATACCGGCATCGCGAACCACCCGCTAAGAGAAATTAGCAGTGTTCCCACCTGCCACAGGTGGACACAATCAGCACAGGTGGAGGCAATGGAGACTGTGGCAGCACAAAAGGAGCACACCACACCCCTTCCCACACCCCCTCCCACACCAAGATGGTTCCAATACTAGCAGCATTACATGGGCTGGAGGACATGATTGCATTGCAGCACCAACAACAACAGGCAGCACAGAGGAGACGCAGGAGGAGGAGGAGGGCAAGACTGGCGCAGCAAGCCCCACCAGTGCACCTAGTAATACCACAGAGGCAGCCAGCAATCCCCAGGATCCGAGCCAGTCCATTCAACCTAACCCCTGAGCAGATACACACCCTGTACCGTCTGGACCGGGATACCATCACCAGCATCATGGACATGATACATGACGACATTGTGAGCCTCATAGACATCCAAACTGCCATCCCCCCACTACTGAAGGTGGTAACTGTGCTCCACTTCCTGGACACACCAGCATACAGTAGGGCAGATGCACGGCATCTCACAACCAGTATTCTCACGCACGCTGACTCAGGTGCTCGATGCCCTCCTCAAGCACACAAGTGAACTCATATCCCTGCCACGGACTGCCCAGGAGATCTCCCACACCAAAGTTGGCTTCTATACACTGGCAGGCATCCCAAGTTGCATCGGGGCCATCGACTGCACCCATGTGGAATTGGTGGTCCCACATTACAATGAAGCAGTCTACCGAAACAGAAAGCAATTCCACTCCATCAATGTCCAAACGGTATGTGACTCAAACAAGATAATCACACATTGTTTTGCCTGATATCCCGGACCAACCCATGATTCAATGGTCCTGCGGAACTCAACGATACCACGCTACATGGAGCGACAAGCCGGACAATGTACGTAGCTACTTGGTGAGTAGCAGGGCACGCACATGGCAGTGTGATGTGGGTTGTGATTGGGAGGGAAGAGATGCATACCCCAGCTGGGTGTGATTGGGGGGGGAAGAGATGCATACTCCAACTGGGTCTGATTGGGGGTGGAATAGATGCATACTCCATCTGGGTGTGGACTGTCGTCTGTAGAACAAATGGACATACAGATGTAGGCCAATGTCCACCAAGGCAGGCCACAATTGACCGGAAAAAAAACAACATGCAATTAGAAGCAGCACAACATTGAAAACAATCCAAGATGCCAAACATGACACATCCATCCACATGCACATTGCACATCATAGCACACCCCATATGACACAAATCAGCAACATGGCACCAATATGCGATTAGAAACAGCTATGCGCCCTTGAGTGCATGCGAAGGGATCACCTCTAGTCATTGTACTGAACCACACCCCACACCACTACTGAAGTGACGCTTCACAGAATGGCGACATCGATTTCAGAATGGCAGTACACTAGCAGTGTGGTACCAATTTTGCCTGGGCCCAGGAACACCTAAGACCTGTCCACACCCAGGACATGGCAATTACTGTCGGAGGCATGCATGTTGCATGTCCACTTGCAGGGACTAGCTCACCTTCTCACATTGCAGTTACACAGATCGTCTCCATGCATGCTAGGATTCGTGGATGCCAATCACAATGCAAACTGGATTAGTGTGATATGTACAGGTTGCACTTGAGGTGAACAGTAACAAGTCCCCATTGTTCCACCCATGCAGGTGATGCTGGCTATCCCCTGAAAAGGTGGCCCTTACCCCTGTACGGAACACACAGAACAGGCAAAAAGAGGAATAGAATTGTGCACATACCCGTACCCGCGTCATGATTGAGCAGACATTTGCCCTTTTGAAGACACAGTTCCGGGTGCCTAAGCAGGTCGGGTGGGGCTCTCCTGTATGGCCATGAGAAGGTCGCCAAGATCACCATGGCATGTGGCATGCTGCACAATATGTGTATCAGACGGAATATGCCACTTCCCCCTGACATCGAAATGCAACATCTGATGAGGATGATGATGGGGATGAGGAGGGAGAGGACAGGGCTGCAGGTCATGCAAGAGGCGATGCCCAGGAGGGACGCGATGTGCGTCAGCATCTGATCAACCAAATATTCTGAATCACATGGTTCAACTCTGTTGGATGGATGTGGGTATTAGTGCTCTGTTGTTTGTGGTGAAGCGCACAATGGGCCCTGTCCCCCAATAAAGTTCACATACACAATGATGAAGTCCAAGCCTGTGTCTTAACTTGTCACCAGTGTATTAAACATATTTTGAGAAGAAAAAGTGCATGGCCCTGAATATGCAACCAGCCTTTCCCCCCTCCCCCCACAACACTCCAAAACACCCTTTCCCCCCTCCCCCACAACGCTCCCAAAACACCCTTTCCCTCTCCCCCACAAAACTCCCAAAACACCCTTTCTCGGCCATCAGGTGAGGGCACCTGTGGGCTCCAGCACCCTGCCATGGTCTCGTTGCCAGACTAGCCATGACTACTGGATCGTGGTGTTGGCCGTGGGCTTGCTGTTCTGGATCCTGGGGGGCTGGGGGGTCTGCATTTGCATGGGGGTCACTGGTCTCCTCCACGTCAGACAGCGGCGCAGTGGCTGCTGCCTCACCAGTCGAACTGGTGGCAGCAGAGAGTGGGCCCTCTGTGGGTGTTTGCTGTGTTGGGGGGATCACAGCAGTGGGTGCAGCAATTGTTGCAGCCGTAGCTTCAGGTCTTGGTGCAGTGGCTCTCTTGCTGTGTTTGCCTCTCTGCAGGTGCTCACTCCTCCCTGTGCCCCTTGATGTGGTGGCGGTGTTCCCTGTCTCCTGTGCCCTGGCTTGTTTTTTGGCATGGGGAGCCTCTATCGCAGTGTCCTGCTAATCGCTGTCGGTCTGTGAGCCTGTGGGGGACAAAGAGGGGGATGGCATTGGTGATGGTTCAACGTGCTTCATGCAGATTTTGTTCATCATGCTGATCTGTGCATCGGGACTTCATTGATAGGCATTCAGGTCATGGGGCTGTTGGGTGGGTCATCCATGCATGGGTCTGTGTGGCACGTGTCAGTGGTGATACATGCATGTGTGTGTGTTGGGGTGTGACACTCACATGGGCAGGGTTGTGTGCATGTATGTTTGTGGCCGCATCCATGAGGTGATTCTGGGCTCACATTTGGGGGGTGCCTCACCCTTCACAGTGCATTGTTTCATGTGTACACTCACCTCCATCTGATGTTGTGGGCGCACCATGCTCCATGTCCCCGACTCCCTCTATGGATTCTACACCAATCGTGCTGGCGCAGGTCTCCTCCCACTCCCTGAGTTTGATGGGGGAATCAGCGCCACCTCCTGTGGCCATGGCCAGCTTACAATTTGCAGACAGTATGCTGTGGACCCGGAGGCGGAGATCATCCCACCGCTTCCTGCAGTCTGTGACGGTGCGGGTGGTGGTGCCCACCGCACTGACCTTCTGGGCCACCTCTGCCCAGATGGTCTTTTTTTTAATCAGGGTCTCACGCCGCATGTCAATGGCAAAGACAACATCCGCGTTTGCAGCAAGGGTCTCCGTCAGCATGATCAGCTCCTCATTTGTGAATTTCTCCTTGCGCTGGTGATCTGCGGCTTTCTTGATTGCCTTGGGCATTGTGAGCGGATCCTTGATGCTTTGGTATGGCACTGCCGTGGAAACAGGTCCTGGGGGCAGAGGATGGCAATGGATTGTGTTTTTAAAGATGGCCACCGTGCTCTTTCCCGTTCCTGTGCGATGACGCTATTTCCGTTTCTGCAATTTTATGGTGACCGCTAATAGCGGTCACCGCTAATAAAGGGTGACCGCTATTTGCGTGTTGCTGGAGGTCAGAAGTGCTATCAGCGCTTTCGTCGGTGCTGCTAAGGGTCTTTTTGGGGTCTTTTGCGGCATGGCGGTAGGGTCATTACCGGCATGGCGCTGTGCTCGTGTCTGCGTACTCGTAATGGCACGCATTTAGTGGCCTCTTGCCAAGGCGGACACGTTAATAGCGCCATGCCGGTAAGGGCAGTATTTTACCACGTTCTGTGTAATGAGGCCCATTGCCGTCCTAGGGAACGCAAATATAGGTGTGCAGTACATTGCAGACACTTCCACTGCAGTTGCACGATATGTCACAGCCTACTTAACCAAAGCAGAAAGAACAGAGCTCAAAGACCTCTGGGATGACATATCATCTGACAAAACACTATCACAGAAATTGTACAGCTTAGGCATAAAAATGCTCTCCCATACAGAAAGTGGCTGCTATGAAGCTGCAGGCCGTTTAACCGGTACTGCCTTGTATGGAAAATCTGAAAATATAGTATGGCTAAGCCTTGGTCCTGCCAAATCTAGAAAAAGAGTTCTCAAATAATTATGAAGACATAGAAACAATAGCCAAAAATGATCTCAACAGCCAAGACATTTTGAAAAACAACTTACTAGACACATAAAACCCAAACAGAAGTACCACTTTGGAAACCATGTGTCTATACCACATAGCCCAAAACCTCACATACAAAAATAATGTTAAACCAGATGAGAAGAAAGGTAGAGTGGAAAATTGTGGAGGCAGCTTAGTGAAACTTACCAAACGAAGCTTAATTAATCATATCAAATTGTCATTAAAAACTCCTCAACATAAAGAACTGTATTAGATGTCCCTGCTACAACTTTTTAAACCATGGAGAAAATAAGAAGATTTACTAGATACCTATGACTCCTATGAAGACGCTTTCAAAGCAAATGAAAGCACTATAACAGAAGTAAACTTTACACAGTACAAAACAATGTTGCACAATGAACAGCAACAAGAAGAAGAACTCCAGGCGCAACTAGATGTGGACACTCCTGACAGTAGTCAACCTTCTGTAACAGGAAGCCAAGAACCACTTGGACAGCCAATAATAGCAAATGAGGCAGAATTAGCCATGACTGAAGTTGAAAACACCATGTGTCAGTATGAACAATCTACAGAAGACTTTGTTCTAGTAAAATCACAACTAAACAATGAGCAGCATAGCATTTTCCAAGAAATAACAAAACAAATTGAATATGGTGTGCAGCATGAAACTAAAAATTGTACCTGCCAAGACAACAAACCTATACTGCTATACGTGAGTGGTCAAGCTGGTTCAGGCAAAACGTTCTTAATCAAAATCATCAGCAAGTTCCTCCAACAATTGACAAAAAAACAAACTCTCACCTGTTGTAACTGCCCTCACAGGTTTAGCTGCCTACAACATAGACGATGTCACTTTACACCGATTCTTCTTCCTTCCAGTAACATCTAAACACATTAGACTATTACAAATTTTCTCCAGAAGCTGCAATGGAACTACATAGAGTTTTCAAACAAATGAAAATGCTGCTAATAGATGAGGTAATCATCGTTTCCAATCTAATGTTAGCCTTCATTCACCTCAGATTACAAGAGGTCCTGAAAACAGGCTATGCAGAACTCTTTGGAGGAAAACACATGATCGTTTTTGGAGATCTTCTTCAATTAACACCAGTTAAAGGTGAACCTATTTTTAAAACCTTAGGGTACAAACTATGCCGTAAAAATCTCGGCAGCATAGGAAATGTCAACCTTTAGCAACATTTCCAATACAAAGAATGAACTGAAAACATGTGTCAGTCTGCAGACCTCACACACGCCAACATTTTAAAAAGTATTAGAGTTGGTGTACTATCTCAAGAAGCACAATCTATATTAAAAACCAGGCACATCCATGCACTCTATGGCCATAAGTCATGTGCTACTGCTGTCATGCAAAAATTAGCATACAAAAATGTAAACTGTATGGCCTTGATGCCAACTCTTGGAAGCTCTTCACAATTCAATTAAACAATGTTGAAAAAAGAAATGCAACCAATAGTCCCAATCTGCTCCACAGACAAACTGGACATGCATGGTATGACACTACCCATGCATGAACAAGCCACAACAAGTCTAAATACCTACCTTAGAAAACTCTATCTCTAACACAGCTGGTTTGGAAAAAATATTAAAATTATCTTTAAACTGTAGAATAATGCTTAAACATAACCTTGACGTGGACCAAGGACTAGTTAATGAGTTAATGGAGCACTTGGTACAGTTGTTGGCTTTCAAACATACCCACGTGACAACAACATTCAGTTCGTCAATATTCTCTTTGACAAACTATTGGAAGTTAAAAGGAAAGGATGCTCAACAGCCAGCTACCTACTTTTTAAAGACATGTATTTACGCAGAGAACAATTTTCTCTAACTCTAGCATACGCAGTCACCATTCACAAATCACAAGGTCTTACCCTAGATAAATCACAGATAGGTATTGCTAGCATAGTGTTTAAATAAGGCAGGAGCTATGTAGCACTATCACTCTTATGTACACTTGATGGACTATTTCTAATCAACTTTGATGCCAGTAAAGTAAACGCTGATATTCCTTGCATTCTAGAATACAATACACTGCGTTCACTCTACACACCCCATCTTAAAATCTATCCTGTTCCTCAAAAAGGAAAAGTTTGTAAAAGAAAAGTACTTCAAACTCACATTATACAGGATCTCATAGCAATCCCTCCAAAGAAATTAAAAGAAGCTAATACTTCATCAAGAACCACAACCAAAGAAGGATCTAGTGCACAAAGTCAACTACCTCTTCAAAGAAACAATGCGCACTCCGAACAAATGACTTGGACACAGAACTGTCAGGTGCATTCACATTTTCAAATACAACTGGTGTAAATTGCTATGCAAATGTAGCAATCAATATTCTATTCCAATTGCCACCAATTATTGACAACATTTACTTACACGGGACAGACCAATTATGTTTGCAAATATTAGTCCTTCACAGAAATGCAACCAACAATCTTTACAACACTTACAGTGTTTCTGGAATAAGACAAGAATTATACTACTGTACTGGAATGGTCAAATTCACTATAAACACACAAGAAGATCCACGAGAATTTCTAATGTACTTACTACAAGTACTGGAAAACAAAAACATACCTATAAATTAAATATTCTACATTTCATACATGTGGAAACATACATGTACTCTTTGCCACCATGTGGCACAAGAACAAGTCCCTAATGAATGCTTTGTTTATGGATCCATACCTAACTGTGTATCCATTCCATTTCAGCAACTTGTACAAAATGCAAACCATGGCAGATTATGTACTACCTGCAATTCAGATAATCACTCCACCATACAAATACAGACACATAGTAAATACGTAATAGTGATGCTTTTACGCTACAATGCAGATGGTACCAAAAACGACTGCAAGCTGACTGGATTCACATATGGACAAGTATCACTTGGTAAGAAAACCTTCACAACAATAGGTATAATCTACCACGCAGGAGCCACAACCAATGCAGGTCACTACACTGCATATATAAAAAAGAATTGTGGATGGTTTGAATGTAATGATACTACCATTACTCTAAAACAGAGATTACCAGCAAATCTTGTAAACACTTAATATTCTTAAAACCAAAATGTAATAACTAATCTGTGTATGAGCATCAACAAAACTTCAACTTCAAAACTATCAACAGCTAGAATACGCCAACAGGTATCTAACTGCCCCAAAATTCTGCAACAAGCAAACACATAAAAGAATACTGCTAAAAAGCAGCAAAATAGAAACAGAATATGCCAACAGGTATCTAACTGCCCCAAAATTTGGCAACAAGCAAACAGATAGATGAATACCACTAAAATGGAACCAGAAATAAACAATTAGAATACACCAACTGCTATCTAATTGCAACAATGCTACCACCACTTCCAAATCAAAAACCATACACCTATTCAATTGCTCCTATTGAAATCAACCAAAGAAATATATTGTACCATAACGTATAAAGTTTTTTTTTAATCCAGCATGGATTTTTTCCCCCCAGACCCAATGATTTAATGAACAAACACAGGAACTGAGCAAATTGCACAGTGCACTGGTTTGAACTATAGTACTTCTAAAGTACTAACTATGAGGGTCGACAAAATACAGAAATGTCTACTATGCAATGCAATAACTCATTATAAACTACCTAGACTAAAATGTGATCTTTTCTTTTATCACAGAGATTGAAAAAGAATGTCTGCTCCAATTACCCATGTCATGAAAAAACTGCATACAACCACAAAAAGTCAAACAGTAAGTATATAATGATTGGACTCACAAACACCACAGCATAACACACCCATTCAAGCAAACACCTGACCATAGACCACAATCCAAAATGTTTCCTTCCATGGGTGTCTTATGCTGCAGTGCTTGTTGCCATACCCTACAATCTTGACTGCATGGCCTGGCCAAAACTCTACATACAGCCTCAACAAAGGAAACAGTAAGTATATAATAATTAGACTCACAAACACTGTACATAACACAGCCATGCAAGTGAACACCTCACCAATAAATACAACCCTAAATGCCTAGAGTCTTCATTACCAACATTGTGAACACAATCCAACAAACAAACTAACACACATCATCTCACTATCCTATAAACACTATTACACTACTGCCAATCAGTACACAAACTATTGAAAACATATCCCCTAAGCAGCCCACCTACCACAGTCAAAATGTTTGGTAGCATATGTGTGTTATGCTGCGGTGGTTGTGCACATGCACATGCACCCAAGACTCTAGACCCTGGCCACAACCACCGCAGCATAACACACCCATAGAAGCAAACACCTACCAAATGACCACAACCCAAAAACATAACACATCTACTTCAATTAACATTCTAAAACAATAATTACAACCAATGCACAAACTTAATGCATACCCTCTTCACCCAATGCTCTACTAACGACCCAAAACCAACATCATAGTAAAGTAAAATAGCCAGTAGTGCGCCCAGTGCGGAGACTGCGGACACCACAAACACATCACAGCCTTCTCTCACCTAAAGAGATACAGCATTTGACCAATTTCTCACTCCCCCACCCTCTCCAGCCACTCCTACACACCAACACACTCCCCAATATTAATGTTATGCTCACATCCACGCCGCGCTGTCCGCGGATGTCTGCGGATCCAACATGGCGGATGCATCAAAAGAATGTGACACACCTCACGCTTCACCCCAACCAATCAGTGAAAAGCTTAAATGTCCGTGGCCATGACGTAAGCCGATTATCCAATCAGTGTCCTGTCCGCGGAGCAAACAGGGAAGTGTGTCCATGGAGTGGACATAGATATCACAATTTCTTTGAGACCTACTTTTTGGTCGATTTAAAAAAAACTACCTGACAGATTTCCACCAAATTTACAAAAGCACGCTTTCAGGACCAAGCCGCCGCTCCTGCCGCAAATTTGGTGAAAATCCGTTTGGGCTGTAGGCGTGAGCAAAGTTTTTCTCCATTCAGTCTATGGGAAAAAAATTAATTTTGGGACCCCCCATTTAACTTTGCCCCCCCAGACCCAACCTCACCAAATGTTTCAAAAAATTCAGAGTGGGCCGTATAGGTTTTTTGCAAAGTTTGGTGAGGATTCGTCCAGGGGGAGCGAAGTTATAAGCCGCCCAAAAAGTGCTCTTCTTACGGGTTTCGCAACCGCAGGCCATGTAATATATTTATGTTTATATATATATTCAGTAAAAAAACTTTGTTAAAGGGACAATATGGTTAAGTTGTGCTACTAAAAAACCTATGCAAATTTGAGAAAAAACTTTGATAAAGGGACCTTATGGTTCCAAGTAAAACCGAAAAACCCCTGAAATGACATCACATGTGCATTTACCTTTCATGAAAAGTCTGTAAAGGAATTCTTATTGTAGTGTTAAAAAAAAGTGTCAAGGATCATTGGAATAAATATCATGAGGTACGTAGTGTATTAAGTAATGCAATAATCCAAATAGCATTGTGTTATGAAGTTTTTTCCAATATAGTAAGGTACACATGTAGTAACATAGGCATAGTGTGCAGCAGACATGATGTAGATGCAATATTAGTAATCTTGCCATGTTAAATACTAAAATTATAAATGCTTTCTTATTAGAGTCTTGCATACTGTGAAACATTAAATAAGTACCTAATCAATCCCACTTACTACATTATTGTATTACTGCACCCAAAACACAAACAGACAACACATAAAAATAGAGCATATACAGGGAAAGTGAAGTAAACAAAAAAACAGCAGTGTTACACGAGAGTCTTCATAACCTAACTGATTATCTTCATGCACAGAAATGATTGCTCTGCTTCAAAGTTACTACTTCCCTATGTATAACTATCACATATTGTCACTAGACCCTAAGGAAAGTAGTGTATGTGCAATGTGTACAAATATGAGCATATCCAGGGAAAGTACAGTAATAAAAAAACAACAGAACTATAAGACAGTGTTGATAACCTTACTAATCCTCTTCATACATAGAAAGGATTGCTGTCTTCCAAGTCTGTGTTTTCCCCTTTGTAAATGTTTCATATGCTTTGACTGGACCCTAAGTGAATTACTGTTAAAACATATTTGAAGTACAAGTCTACAAATATACTACTTTGTACTATAGTACAGTGAAATATTAGTTCCTGACTGTTACTGGCCTAGATATATCAGTGAAGGAAAAAAGAGTGAGCCAGACATGATGTCATCAATGACATTTGTGATGTCATCTTTGATGCCCTGGGTGTTAGTCTTAGCAGTGCACAGTGGTGGCGCGAGTTATGGTTGCTTAGTTTACCATAACTGCTGAATTTCAGGGGTTTTTCGGTTTTACTTGGAACCATAAGGTCCCTTTATCAAAGTTTTTTCACTAAATTTCATAGGTTTTTTAGTAGCGCAACTTAACCATAACGTCCATTTAACCTTGTTTTTTTACTGAATTTCATAGGTTTTTAGTAGCGCAACTTAAGCATAATGTCCCTGACTTTATCTACATGTAACATAGAACATACTAAACCCCCAGCTAGTGATTTTGATGTCCGCAGACTGTGCATATGTCCGCGGACAGACGCGGACAACAGCAACACTACCCAAAAACTCAGGGGTATCTTAAATTATTATATCGTGCCATATGAACAGTGCACAAGTTCAAAAACCAGCACACAAAAACATTATATGTAGTAATAAATAAGAAGTGGAACCTATATATGTAACACATCAACCATCCGTTTATATACCATATGTACTAAAATGGAATATACCAAAAGAAGAAAGATAGGCTTCCAACATAATTACCTCACAGAAACTGCACAACTAGGAGCAACTGCAAATCTACAGAACAGTAAGAACACAATTTACCAGAAGCTAGTAAGTGTACTGCAATTTTCTTAAATATTTATAAAATGTCTGTATTAGATACAATAAAAGTAATATAAAAACATTTTTTTCACAGAAATGTCCAGTAATTTGTAGTGGCTTGAGGAGAATTTCCCACATGAGGAAATGTCTGAAGATAGTGATACTAATGGTAGACACTTCTCTATATAACCAAAATAATAAGCATTACTTTATGTACACTTAACATATATATATATATATATTTTTAACAGACCATACAAACATTGAAAATAATACACCAAAAGATACATTCGAAAAGACTCTCCAGCGCATGGAAGAAAAATTGGACATGCACATAGCAAATTTCAACCATTCGAAAAACTTTGTGGAGGACCACATAACAGAAAAAATTAAATACCATTGTCCCACATGTACCTGTCCCCCCTCTCCATATCCCAGTCAATTATCTCCAAACCCTCTCCATGAAACAAAAGGTTTTGATGAGACTTCCATCCCTTCATCTCCTCCTATCCATCCTCTTGAAACCCCCTATTCCCCTGTGTTTGTGTCAGTTTCTGCTTGCCCCTCTCTTTCATAAATCTTATATTTGTATATTATAAAAAAAAATATTATGTGGTTTAATTCAGTCCTCTTTGTCTTTCTTTTTTTTTAAAAGGCAGCACAGGTGTCTGGGATGTCCGTAATTAACCAAAAAGGGGATGTCCTAAGGACACTATACCTGTCCGTACTGTCCGCAAGCAAAATGGAACCGCTCTTAGAACATACTCGGTGTCCAAGATGTCCACAATAAACCAAAATGGAGGTGTCCTAAGGACACTATACCAGTCCGTACTGTTCGCAGGCAAGTTGAAACTGTTCTAAGAACAAACATGGTGTCCGGGATGTCCGCATATGCAAAATGGGGGTGTCCTAAGGACACTATACCTGTCCGTACTGTTCGCGGGCAAGTTGAAACTGTTCTAAGAGCACACTCGGTGTCCGGGATGTCCGTATTAAACCGAAATGGAGGTGTCCTAAGGACACTACACCTGTCCGTATTGTCCGCAAGCAAAATGGAACTGTTCTTAGAACATACTCAGTGTCCGGGATGTCCACAATAAACCAAAATGGAGGTGTCCTAAGGACACTATACCTGTCTGTACTGTTCGCAGGCAAGTTGAAACTGTTCTAAGAACAAACACGGTGTCCTGGATGTCCGCATATGCAAAATGGGGGTGTTCTAAGGACACTATACCTGTCCGTACTGCCTAAAGAACATCTATGCACATGCGCACCACACTCGGAACATCACACCTGTCTGTAACTGTTCGTCTCACTTGTGTCGCACTTTTAATTAGTTTCAGGTTCGGATCACTGTCCTTAGAACACCCACGCGCATGTGCACAACCGTTCCTGTGCATTTGGTGTCCTGCGGACACCCGTTCCCTTCACTGACATATTCGTGGCGCCATCATGTGACCGCACCCACGCTGAGCGTGTGTCCTGAATTGCGGACACTGTCTGGGTCCCTGAACATTTTAAAAGTAAGTTTTCAGGGAATCCACAATATTTTATAGTAAAAATCCACCATAGAACATGTCCCAAACAGTGACCCGGACTTTCTAAATACTTTTTGGAACTTTTTGAGCCTTTTTGGGGTGTTTGATCTGTCTGCGGACAGCGCGGGTATAAAAGGCCACACCCCAGAGCTCATCTTCATTCTGTCTATCTAGATTGACCTGCTTTTGCTGCCTTTCCTGTTGCATCTTGAAACCAGATTGCATCCATGGCTGCTGTACTTCAACCTGGTGCTACATCTGCCTCAGCACCACCCCGACCCCCTCCACCACCACCACCTCCCCAAGGACCTGAAGAGGGGAACAGGCGTGAGAATGTAGAGGAGGATGAAGAAGATGACGAGGATGAGGTAGTGGAAGTCCCTACTACCAGCACTCGCCGTGAGTCTTGGGTGTGGCGGTTATTTACCATTCATGGTAACGTACCCAAGGCGTGTGCGAACAAAGTCACCTGCAACCAGTGCCAAAAGGTGCTGAGTCGTGGGAGCTTGGTTCATACAGCTTTGGTATGACAATTATGAAGCGACACCTAAGGTCGTTCCACGGTGGGGCCGTTCGCAAGGTTGTACCTTGTGAAGAGCGTAGTAGGTTGAGTTCCTCTACTTCATCCTCCGTTTCCGCTCCTCTCACCACAAGAGACACTCCTGTCGGAGAGCGCATCCCTCCAGCTGCCAAACAGGCCATTCACAATGCTGATGACCCTTACCTTTCGAGGGTCACAGTTTTTGGGAGAGACTTCGAAGTGCTTTTGAGACTACGGTCTCAGAGCACGAGAAGACCTGCCCACTACCTAAGTAAGGCCCACCCTACATCTTCCTCTCTCCACCCGCTCTTTCTTATCCACGTGGTTAGTGTCCCCCCTTACCCACCTTTCCCCTCCTCTCCTAGTGTGTCGTGTGTAAAAAAAACAAAAAATATCAAACAACAAAAATCCCCCCCCAAAAATGCTCTTTTCAGAGCCGCCTTTCACAGTCTAAAAATAGAAGTGACAAATAAATGGAGCAGGGCCCTGTGCTTTTTTTTTTAGACATCCGCAGACAGTTCGCGAAATTCAAACATTTTGGGGTGCTGCACTATCAAAATCATTGCACTTTTCTCTGGGAGGAAGTGGTGGCTCTGAAAAGAGCCTTTTGGTGGTGTTTTGTTGTGTTTGAAAAACTTGAAATAGTCAACACCTACTGCAAAATGGATGGCTGTAATTCCACAAAAGGACGCAATGCATTTTGTACATTTCTCAGAAAAATCTGATTACCAGCATAAGTAAGATGGACTCCATCTCTGCGAAAAATGTATGTGCTATGAAACATAATATTTTCATTGTGAAAAGAGGACATGCCAACATCTCCTAGAAAGGCACAAACAGCCTTATTAACATTCCGCCTTGCTTTCTCCATTTGTGGACCAAATGAAGAAGAACGCAGCCACATTTGTCTCTGCGCAATACAAGAAAATATTACTTGGGAATTTATAAACATGTCTATAACCTTCCCAAGACCTTCTTTCTTCGCAAATTGCAAAGAAATTCCTGACACATGTACTAAACTGTTCCCTCCACAATGAATTATAATTATGTCTGGATGAAGCTCTGTCTGCAAACTAGCACAGAGAGGTACCAAGTCCAGCCACTTCATTCCACACACTCCATGCTAGTGCACTTCCACATGAGGAAATCCAAGATCTGCAGCTACTCCACAGCGTTGTGCATGGACCTCCAACCAATGTATCCATGAGTCTCCCAAAATCCAGATAATCTGTTTTCTGAAACACACAGCCATAGCTAACTGTTCTTCTCGCAGGAAAAAGACTTTCTGACAAACTCTCTCCTTACACAACACACCCACTAAACTTTACTGGCCAATCAATTGCTCTGCTCATTCTCATTTACATGCCTCTCCACCCCAAAATCCCTGTATGTAATACGCGATGTCCGCGGATGACCGCCATATCCGTGGACATATCGTAACTTAGACAGCCCTTCTACCATTTCCACTTCACTCAGTGCCATTCCCTCATTGGATACAGCTAACCAGTCACACTACTATCCACCAATCACATCCAAGACCTCTACATCTAACTCCATCATCAGAGTTCAGCACTTCAAATGTACTGTAGATCACTCTGAGTACAAGTCTCATATCATTGGAAAGCATCTACTACAAAAACTACTGTACAAGTCTTCAAGATTTCTACTTGCAACTGCATGCATACCCACATGCATGAATACAAACTACAGGTATGCATATTTTCTGCACAGTACATGTACAACTCTTACAAATGAATATAAACTGACTAACTGCCACTTAACCTGTATAGCCTATAAAATGAACTTATTGTCATTTTTTCCATCTTGTAAAATCAACTATCACTTCCAAACCTGTCTGCTATCTAATTATTTTTTGTACACACAGACCTATCTAAAAAATTATAATATTAGAAAATGGAAGAAAGAACAATATAATTGTGGAAAAACACTTAGTAGTGTATCATAAAATTACACACAGCCAGTAAAATCTCATGCATCTTCATACAC
This sequence comes from Ambystoma mexicanum, assembly GCF_040938575.1. Classification (NCBI taxonomy): domain Eukaryota; kingdom Metazoa; phylum Chordata; class Amphibia; order Caudata; family Ambystomatidae; genus Ambystoma; species Ambystoma mexicanum. The sequence goes on from NC_090937.1 coordinate 776,843,720, forward strand.
TCACACACATAGGGCCTCATTACGACCCAGGCGGTAAGGGGTTTACGGCAGCGTAAACAGCGCCGACCCTTACCGCCTGATTCCGAGGTCCCTTAGCACCATGGAGGATTTAACACCTGCTTTTAGCAGGTGTTAAAATCCATGGCGCTAAGGGACCTTGTTGTTAATTACGCCACCGTAATTTACGGTGGCATAATTAACGCCTTCCCCACTCCCATTATGCCCTATGGAGCAAAAATGGGAATGTGGAAGGGTAAATGGGGATTGGGGACTTACCGCCCCGCCAACCTCGGAATGGGGCGGTAAGTCCGCCAACCACCATGGCGTAAACATAGTTTACGCCATGGTGGTAAAGGTACGACCCAGGCGGTAACTTACCGCCTGGGTCGTAATGAGGCCCATAGACACTGTCATTGAAATGCTCCCAGCTATAATAACACCACTATCTGTAACTCACATCCTTCTACTTTATTACCCACAGCTTCACAAATACATATATTCCATGCTTTTCTATACAGTTTCTACCATTTACCTAATAAAAATTGCAAAATAAATATAACATTATTTCTTCTTTCTCCTAACATTCTATAACACAGCTTTAAAAAACCAAGTGAATTTCATACACTTAATATTCTACTCATTTACAAAGCATGTTGAACTAACATAATATAAAGGCTGCACATAGTCAAATGAAACTTCATGCATACACTATGTTCAGACATCAAACAAGAATACTACTACAAAGACATAAAAATGAATCTCTCAATTAACATCACTGCTATAAACACCCAAAATTACTGACTTCTTTCTTTTACAATTGCAGTGAAGACCACTGTCCTGGAAAACAGCAACATCTGAACTACAAACACCAACTACAAAGAAACCTGCTCATTCCACAAAAAAGTACAATAAAACCTTAGTTTCTCTGACTAGTCTTTAAATCTCTCCGTAATCTTGCTCCCCCTATCTCTCCTATCTCCTCTCTTTCTACACTCCCTCCCACTGCCTTCACTCTGCTGACCACTTTCTTCTCACTAGTCCTCCTTCCGCTTGTGCCATATCCTGTTTCTGCTCCTTCCATCTCCTAGCCCCCCTGCACTGGAACTCCTTACCTCTCTCACTCCACTCTATTTCTACCTTTTCCTCATTCTACACTTTCCTCAAATCTCTCCTTCTCCATTCCCCAACATGAAACCCCTACCACCTTCTTGCCCCTCCCCCTTACCTTATCTCCTTAATCATCTCCCTCCCCTTCCCTCTCCCCGCATTCTCACCTTTTATTCTCAATTTTAAATTACTTCCACTATTGCTGTTATAATGTTAATTGTTACATGTATCATCTTGTTATTAAAATATATTACTCAAACACACTGTGTGGGTGATTCATGTAATTTGTGCACCAAAAAAACAAAGATTTGTGTGCCATTCTACCCACCAATCACCATTTATTAAACAGGGATTAGCACGCAGAATGTCACACAAATCCCTGTTTTTCAGAGCACAAATAACATAACTCAGCCCCTAGAATATTAGTATTACAAAACAAAGAATTGTTTTAATTTTATACCATTTGATTTACTATTAGTGCTTATCCTCACCACTAGCTCACTTTCTACTGTCATCTTAACCGCAGTATAGTAACACACAAATAGAAGAATAGCCTTCGCAACTAATTTTAGCTGCCCAATACACAATCACACACCACCAGATAGATCTTTACCATCATACTCAAACACTCATGCATACAGCACACATACATTGCACAACAGCCCAACCCATACCTTTTATTTTTTTGTTTCAACATACCCCACAGAATGCCTACCATAAAGCAAGTCCGTAGAAAGCAATACAGAAATAGAGCAAATGAAAATAAAAATGTCCAAAATAAGCATCCATCTCAAGCAGAGTTTGTACAAAAAGTTCAAACTAAACAACTAATACAGTCATTTAGCAAAGCTAAACAATCTTCCAGTACAGAAACTTTGCCTCCTCTATCAAAATGTAAAAGAAAACAGAAAATGATTAACAGAAATGCAGCTACCACTACTGCTAGAACTGCTCCTACAACTCTTGATATAGTAGGAAGTAACCATACCAAAAAAAGTATATTAGCAAAAATGTTCCACCACAGAGGCCTTCAGAATCTTATACAAACAGGAGACAAATCATGCACAACCCTTAAAAACTACTGTAGAAAATTAATCTTAGAAGCTTTGATAGACAGTGCAATCCTACTCAAAAGAAAGTTATTTATTTTAGTGTTAAACAGAATGAAACCACTAACAAAACTAAGTATTAAATTACAAAAAAGGCTTCTCAATAAACAGAATGTCAACAAAAATAACTTCTTAAATATCTGTTGAGGTGAATGGAGTCACACCACAAGCACATAATCATATTTCAATGAAGAAGCATACAAACAAAATCAAACAAACACAATTGCCATCCATAGCAGTGGACGAGCTTATGAAAAACTTAATAATACCATAATGGAGCAAGAAATACTGCTTACAAAAATATCCCCAGAAAACTCAGAATCAATTCTCCATTCGACTGAAACAGAACGTCCAGTATACAAATGGTCATGCACGGCAATGTGTAACATTGCCAAAAAATCTTTCAAATCTTTACGCCAGTTCCTCAATCAATATGTAAAAGGCAAAGACAAAATCAAAATAAAACTGCTGCAAAATACGGATACCTGTCCAGTGCGCAAATACACAGGACTGCAAGGACATTCATTGGCCTGCATTTCAGGACCTATTTGCAAAAGCAGCTTCCATCATATAAAAATGATATCAACACATCATTCAACTATAAGAAATCTAGTCTATAAACTGTACTATGCTAAAAGTCCTGCTTTAGCACTAGCCAATTTAAATAACACTCTTCCACTTGGTACAGCCAATGACCTACTCGAAGAAATCAACCATATCCATAGTAAATATTTTGGACGTGAAAACCACTTACAAAATTCAATAGCTTTACAACAGACTAGCAAGAATTCTGCACATGGCAACCTTCTACTTCACACATACAAAAAATAAATACTAAAATTCAAAAGTACATCCGCTGAAGTACCACACCATGTGTGTGTGTTGCCGCAGAACTTTTTATAAAAGCAACACAAAAACTATAGACATAACATACAAAATAGAAGACAATGAAGATTCCAAATGGTTTGAATTAGCTCTCTAATTATAGAAAAAAACAAATATGAAATAACTGACCCCTTAACACTTTGCAGTTACTGCACTACCAAACTTGACAACAATAAAACTCCTTCATGTGCTATCACAAATAATTTGGAATTATTCCCTCTACCAAAACCCCTACAACATCTAAATTTATATGAGAGCATCATAATTCAAACAGTGCACCCATTTCAAGCAATAATATGCCTTCAAACAAAAACTGCAAAATTACCTCCATCTGAATTGGTGAAAGGCATTTGTGGCGAAAACGTATATTTACCATTAGATCTAAAAGAAAATGTGCATACTCTGGGAGTGCAACATCCAATAGAACAATCTTTAATTGTCTTAGTAAATGGTGTACCTACAAAAGACAAAAAAAATTGGCAGCAACTGGTAGACTTACATAAAGTTAGACAAGCCTTGCAATATCTAGAAGACAATAATGAATACTACAAAGAAATAAATATTGAAGAAAACTTAAGGGAAACAACTGAAATAATTCACGAGTCACCAGAAACTGGTCAATTTGAACTTCTAGATCCTGCTACACTATCCAATATTTTAGACCATTATACAATTCATCCATTAAACTCTAATGACACCATAGAAGATGCACTAAAAACGTACCAAATGAGACAAACGAAAGGATCACCAATCAGCATATGGGAAAAAAGTAAAGAAGCACATGCTTTTCCTCTACTCTTTCCTACTGGCAAAGGAGGAAGGTACGATGATAGACCCACTCAGATAACAGCATTAGAATACCGCTCATTACGAATGTATTCTGAAGATCCCAGATTTAGACAAAATGTGGAATACATATTCCACCTACTCTTTGAAAGTGAACTAGCAACTCTATGTTATGGAGTTGCACACACATTAAAATCAGGAACCCACTTTCAAAATATGTCAGCTACACAATTACTACAAAAAGTGCAAGAAAAAGATGAAGTTTTACAATCAAGCATTACAAATCTGTTAGCTAAAATGCGTCGTACGAAAGAGTACTGGTTCCGACGTCACAGAGATGTACGTTGTATGATAAGAAACCTTGGCCCACCCACTTGGTTTGTTACATTAAGGTGTGTAGAATATGCATGGGAAGATCTACATGATTTCCTACGCATATCAAACAAAAACAAAACAAATATAGATATACCAACACCTGGAGAACTTTGCTCTCTAGATCCTGTTAATGTTTCAAGATATTTCCATCATCGCTTCATTGCTATGCTACACTTTATTTGTAATAAAACTGTTCCTCCCCTCGGAGAAGTGCAACATTTCTTTTGGAGAAAAGAATACCAAGCCAGAGGAGCACCACATATCCACATGCTTTTATGGATTAAAGATGCTCCTAAATTTGGTCAAGACAGTGATGCCTCTGTGTTACAGTTTATCAAAAAATATGTCACTTGTGAAATTCCATCAGAAGCAACAAATAGTGCTCTTCATGCACAAATTCTACAATTTCAAAGACACAAATGTGGCAAATATTGTCGTCGTAAATACAAAAAAAGGGAAATGCTACACCAAATGCTGTTTTGGTTTCCCTAGACCGGTTACAGAAACAGGTGAAGTGAACAAGTTCATGTCTTCAGTTAGACATAGTGTTAAAGGTAAATCACCTAAAAATACATATTACATAAAAAGAACAGAAGAAGCAAAATATATCAATGATTACAAGGCAATCATTTCCCTATTGTGGAATGCAAACATAGATGTGCAGTACATTGCAGACAATTCCACTGCAGTTGCACGATATGTTACAGCCTGCTTAACCAAAGCAGAAAAAACAGAGCTTCAAGACCTCTGGAATGACGTGTCATCAGACAAAACACTGTCTCAGAAATTGTACAGCTTGGGCATAAAAATGCTCTCCATTAGAGAATGTGGCTGCTATGAAGCTGCAGATCATTTAAGTGGTACTGCTTTGTATGGAAAATCTGAAAATATAGTATGGCTAAGTCTTGGTCCTGCTAAATCTAGAAAAAGAGTTCTCAAATCATACGATGACATAGAAACAATAGCCAAAAATGATCCCAAGAGCCAAGACATTTTGAAAAACAATTTACTAGACACATACTACCCAAACAGAAGTACCACTTTGGAAACCATGGGCCTCATTATGACCTAGGCAGAAAACCATGGTGCTAATAGCACCATGGTCCATGACGGTAACTTACCGACTCCGCCATGGAGAAAGGTGGAATTACCACCACATTACAAGGTTGGCGGGGCAGTAATTACCCCTTCCTCCATGGCCTTCCCCATTCCCATGTTTGCCCCATAGGGCTCAATGGGAATGGGGAAGGCGCTAAGTACGGTACTGCAAATTGCGGTACCGTACTTAGCACCAAGGTCCCTTTGCGGGTCCCTACTTTAACGGGTGGTGTAGACCAGCCGTTAAGGTCGGGTCCCTCAAAGGGACCTCGTAATCAGGCACTAATGGGTTAACGGCGCCGCAGCCTTTTACGGCGCCATTTACCCATTACCACCAGGGTTGTAATGAGGCCCCATGTGTCTATACCACATAGCCCAAAACTTCACATACAGAAATAGTATAACACCCGATGAAAAAAAGGTAAATACAGAGTGACAAATTGTGAAGGCAGCTTATTAAAACTTACCAAACCAAGTTTAATTAATCATATCAAATTGTCATTAATAACTCCTCAACATAAAGAACTATATTACATGTCCCTGCTACAAATCTTTAAACCATGGAGAAAAGAAGAAGAAATACTAGATAACTATGACTCCTATGAAGACGCTTTCAAAGCAAATGAAAGCGCTATCACCGATGTAAACTTTACACAGTACAAAACAATGTTGCTCAATGAACAGCAACACGAAGAAGAACTCCAGGCCCAACTAGATAAGGACACTCCTGACAGTAGTCAAACTTCTGTAACAGGACGCCAAGAACCACTGGGACAGCCACTAATAGCAAATGAGGCAGAATTAGCTATGACAGAAGTAGAAAACACCATGTGTCAGTATGAAGATACAGAAGACTTAAGTACACTACAATCAAAACTAAACAATGAGCAGAGTAGCATTTTTCAAGAAGTAACACAAGAAATTGCACGTGGTGTACAACATGAAAATAAAGAATATACATGCCAACATTACAAACCTACACTATTATACGTCAGTGGTGAAGCTGGTTCAGGCAAAACATTCTTAATCAAAATCATCAGCAAGTTCCTTCAACAATTGACAAACAACAAACTGTCAGCTGTTGTAACTGCCCCCACAGGTTTAACTGCCTACAACTTAGGTGGTGTCACTTTACACTGATTACTACTCCTGCCAGTAGAACGCCAAAACAAATAAGAATATTATAAACTTTCTACAGAAGCTGCAATGGAACTACCCAGAGTGTTAAAACAAATGAAAATGCTACTAATAGATGACGTGAACATGGTCTCCAACCTAATGTTGCCTTTGATTCACCTCAGATTACAAGAAGTACTTAAAACAAACTATGAAAAGCTCTTTGGAGGAAAACACATTATTGTTTTCGGGGATCTTCTTCAATTGACACCAGTGAAAGGTGAACCAATTTTTAAAACCTTAGGATACAAACTCTGACAAAAAACTTTTGGCAGCAATACAGAGAATTAACAGAAAACATGCAACAGTCTGCAGACCTCACCTACACCAATATTTTAAAAAGTATTAGAGTTAGGGCCTCATTACGACTCAGGCGGTAAGGGGTTTACGGCGGCGTAAACAGCGCCGACCCTTACCGCCTGATTCCGAGGTCCCTTAGCGCCATGGAGGTTTTAACACCTGCTTTTAGCAGGTGTTAAAATCCATGGCGCTAAGGGACCTTGATGTTAATTACGCCACCGTAATTTACAGTGGCGTAATTAACGCCTTCCCCACTCCCATTATGCCCTATGGGGCAAAAATGGGAATAGGGAAGGGTAAATGGGGATTGGGGACTTACCGCCCCGCCAACCTCGGAATGGGGCGGTAAGTCCGCCAACCACCATGGCGTAAACATAGTTTACGCCATGGTGGTAAAGGTACGACCCAAGCGGTAACTTACCGCCTGGGTCGTAATGAGGCCCTTAGTGTATTATCTCAAGAAGCACAAGCAATATTAAAAACCCGGCACATCCATGCACTTTATGGCAATAACTCATGTGCTACTGATGTTATGGAACAATTAACGCACAAAAATGTCAATTGTATGTCCTTAATGCCAACCCTTGGAAGCTGTTCCAAATTCAATGAAACAATGTTGAAAAAAGAAATGCAAACAATAATTGAAATTTCTGCAACAGACAAACTGGACGTACATGGTATGACACTACCCATGTGTCAACAAGCCACAACAAGACTAAATACCTTAGAAAATTCTATCTCCAACACAGCTGGTTTGGAAAAAATATTAAAATTATCCTTAAACTGTAGAGTAATGCTTAAACGTAACCTTGATGTGGAGCAAGGACTAGTTAATGGAGCACTCGGTACAGTTGTTGGCTTTCAAACATACCCACGTGACAACAACATTCAGTTTGTCAATATTCTCTTTGACAAGCTTTCAGAAGTAAAAAGGATAGGGCACTCAACAGCTCGATTCCTTCTCTTCAAAGAAATATATGTACGCAGAGAACAATTTTCTCTAACTCTAGCATACGCAGTCACCATTCATAAATCACATTCATAAATCACAAGGTTTTACCCTAGACAAAGCATTGATAGATATTGGTAACAGAGTCTTTAAAGAAGGCATGAGCTGCGTAGCACTATCATGCTTACATACACTTGACGGTCTATTTCTAATGAACTTTGATGCAAGTAAAGTAAACACTGATATTCCTTGCATTTTAGAATACAATAGACTATGTTCACTATACACCCCCATCTAAAAACATATCCTGTTACACAAAAAGAAAACGTTGTAAAAGAAAAATAGTTCAAACAGAAATGCAACAGGATCTCACTGCAAATCCTCCAAAGAGACAAATAGAAGCTACTACTTCATCAATGACCACAACCAAAGAAGAATCTATTACTAAAAGTAACTCAGGTACTTCTTCAAAGATGCAACAAACACTCCAAAAAAATGACTTTGACACAGACCTATCTGGTCCATTCAAATTTTCAAATATAACTGGTGTAAGTTGCTACGCAAATGTCGCAATGAATATTCTATTTCAATTACCACCAATTGTTGACAACATTTACTTACACAGTACAGACCAATTGTGTTTGCAAATGTTAGTACTTCATAGAAACGCAACAAACAATCCTGAAAACACATATAGTGTTCATGGAATAAGACAAGAATTGGACTACTGTGCTGGAATGTTGAAATTCACTATAAACTCACAAGAAGATCCACAAGAATTTCTAATGTACTTACTACAAGTACTTGAAAACAAAAACATACCTATAAATTAAGTTTTCCAGATTTCATACATGTGGAAACATACATGTACTCTCTGCAAAAATGTGACACAGGAACAAATCCCTAATGAGCGCTTTGTGTATGTATGCATGCCTAATTGTGAATCCGTTCCATTTCAGCAACTTGTACAAAATGCAAACCATGGTAGCTTTATTTATTTTTAAATGTGTTTATTGGCATTTAGTTACATTTACAATATCACACATCATATGGGTGTGTCTCTAATTGCCAAGCTAACAACTTTTTCTTTTGTTATACAGTAACTAGTTAAACAGAAACATTTCAAACAACATTAACATTAAACTGTCTCCTTGATTTGTCCTTGTAAAGTGATTCATGAGCTTCCAGCAAGGGAGGTACCCAGGTAATGGTGGGGTAGGGCTGCTTGAGAGTTATCTGGGTCTATGTTTGTCTCGCGCCAGGTGTCCTTGCTATCTGTGTAACTTTAAGTCCTCTGGGGTGGCTCATTTAAGGGGGTTTATCATCTGAGGGATGAAACAATTTCATCATGATGTCTTTCCATGCTTCCAGTGCCATACTTGAGTCTTCCCAGGCCCTTGTTTCAGCGTTCGCCCACTTTTCAAGGTCTTTGTACCACACCTTGTATTTCGGCCCTGCAGGCTTTTTCCATGACATTGCGATAGCTCTTTTAGCTATTATACACATTGGGCCTCATTACGACCCTGGCGCTACGTGTTTAACGGCGCCGTAAAAGGCTGCGGCGCCGTTAAACACTTAGCGCCTTACTACAAGTTCCCTTTGCGGGACCCGACCTTAACGGCTGGTCTATACCAGCCGCTAAAGTAGGGACCCGCAAAGGGACCTTGGTGCTAAGTACGGTACCGCAATTTGCGGTACCGTACTTAGCGCCTTCCCCATTCCCATAGAGCCCCATGGGGCGAAAATGGGAATGGGGAAGGGCCATGGTTCAATGGGGAATTACCGCCCCGGCAACCTTGGAATGGGTTGGTTATTCCCCATTGAACCATGGCGGACCCGTTACAACACCGGCACCAACCGTGGTTTAGCGCCGGTGTTGTAATGAGGCCCATTATGTCCATTAGTTTTACTAGATGCTTGAGTTTCGCTAGTCTGGGGTAAGTTCCCAGAAGACATTCGTCTGGGGTCCACTCGTACCTGGTCACGCCCGCTTCCTCGCATGCCTGTTTTATTCCTGCCCAGAGAGGCTGTGTCTTGCTACATTCCCATAGCATGTGGATCAAGTTTGCCTCATCCGCCCCGCACCAGATGCAGTTGGGTTGTGTGGATTTGCTGAATTTCGCCATTTTACTTGGGGTTAGGTAAGTGCAGTATAATACATTACATGGCTGTGTCAATCGGAATCTGTGGTTTCTAGATACTTCTTTGGGAAATATTAGTGCTCTGTCCCATTCTTTGTCTGACATCTCCCGTTCCATATCTGCTACCCACTTATTTTTTAGTTCAGCACTCCGGGTGTTGGGAGTATCAATTAGGTGGCTATATATTTGGGACACTGGTTTCCATCCTTCCCCCAAATTATATAGCAGTGTCGTGAAGGGGTCTGTATCTGGTTCCTCCGGCCAGGTTTCCCATTTTGTTCCTGCTATTGTGCGGATCCTTTGGTCCCACAGGTATTGACCGGTGTGGATATCATCCTCCGCATGTAGCGATGCAAACTCCCGGAAGGTTCCTTCGACATATAGGTCACCCCAGGTGTAGACCCCTTTTCGTTCCCAGAGCCTGATGTTGTTCAGGTCAGCGTCAGTTTTACCTAGATCCGAGATTATTGGCAGTTCTGGGGAGTATGGATGTTTTAAGTGCATGAGCATATTAGTCCTGTGCCATATTTTCCTTCCCAGGGTCGCTAGCAAAAGTGCATTTCTCAACAGGGTTGGGGGCACCCAAATAAGTTCCTTCAGTTGTATCGGGGAGATCATAGTTTGTAGCAGGGATGTCACAGATGTGGTCTCGTCTGCTAACCACTTAGTTACAAAGCTCAGTTGGGCGGCCAAATAATATTTAAAAGTTTGGTAGTTGGATTCCACCCTGTTTGTATGGTAAGACTAATGTGGATAGTGCCACCCTGTGTCTGCCTCTTCCCCATAAAAATTCTCGGATTATTGTTTTGAGTAGTCGAAAGAAGGGTTTTTTGATGTAGAAGTGAACATTTTGAAACCCATATAAGAATCTAGGGAGGACAATCATTTTGACTATTGAGGCTCTGCCCATCATACATAGGGGTAATTTTGCCCAAAATCCCATCGATTTACGCAGTGCAGGTAGTGCTGCCCTTGTGTTATGTTCATGCATTAGTTCCGGGGTGTGCATTATCTGAATCCCGAGGTATCAGAATGAGGTGGTCTGCCATTGTATGCCTACTGAGGGGAGTTCTTCTATGCTCCTGACTTTCAGGCCTGCTAGGGGGAACAGACAGGATTTTGTCTTGCTGAATTGTATACCTGAGACCTAAGCATAGTTGTCGAGGACTTCTAGCATTGTCGGTACATTGAGATGCGGGTTTCTGACATATATTAGTACATCGTCAGCATAGAGTGAGATGATGTGGTCCACTCCTCCTAGCCGTATTCCTGCATCAAAGAATTGTTTCCTAAAGTAAATAGCGATGGGCTCCAATCCCAGTATATAAAGCATGGGGGAGAGTGGGCAGCCCTGCCTGTTTCCTTTGCATATGTCCCATGCCTTTGACACATGTTTCCCAGATTTCAGCCGAGCTCTCGGTTTGTTATAGAGAATTTTGATCCATCTAATGAACCCCGGGCCAAAACCAACCACTCCCAATATATTGATTGAAATGCCTTGATGGCGTCTAAGGATAATAGCGCATACAATTCCCCTTTTGTGTCAGTTTGGGCTATTATGTGTTGAAACCTACGTAAGTTCATAGTTGTGTTACGAGCTGGCACAAAACCGTTCTGGTCCATGTGCACTATGTCTCCTATTATTCTGGACAGCCTCTTCGCTAGGATTGTAGTTTCACGTCATAGTTGAGCATGGCGAGCTGGCGGTAAGAGTCGCAATTGTCTGCAGGTTTATTTGGCTTGAGCATTGGGACCACAAGGGTTTCAATCATGCTATCAGGTAGGATCCCTCTTTCATAAGCCTCTTGGAAGACCTCATGTAGTAGAGGTGTCAGTGTTACTCACCGGGATGGAGAGTGCGTAAACAGGCCGGACCTCTATTGCTGGGGAGTTGCTTGAAGGAGCAAGGGTTGGAGCCTCCACCCAAGCCTCCTCTCTGTGAGGGAACGAACTCTTTAAACCGATACGACCACCTGCTGAAATATACAGACAAGGGGACCGATCGATCAAAAGAGCGGGGAGAACACACCGCCTCGAACCCAGGCTGTAAAGGAAAGGATAACAAGTTAAACAATCTGCCAATGCTGAAACTGGTTTTCCCAAGACTATTCCCCTTTAGTAGTACCTGGTTTAACTCCCCTTAAGCCAAAAGAACCGGAACAACCTATAAAGTAAAGAGGCTTTAGTATATAGCTAAAGGTGTAACCCTCCAGTATTGAAAACCAAGGAAACTATACTTTACCACTGATGGAAATAGGATTGATGTAAAGAGTCCTGGGAAACAACGAAAGTATAAAATAACAAAAAGGGAAGGTTAGTAAGGCAGCTATCCCCGAGCGGAACGAGGGTCGCACTGGTTTCGGGATGGTGCACCACAGCAAAGCGTCCAAAAAGATGCACTTTAGGAATGAAGCCAAAATCCACAGATCAGGATAGTCTGATGAATGAGTCCAATTCTAAAGTTGTTCTTACCAGAGTATTCACTATCCAAGAGTTCAGGAAGCAGGCAAGGGTCTGGTACACGGGCAGTCAAAAAACACAGCAGAATCAGTATCTAAGAGTTCCGGAAGCAGGCAAGGGGTCTGGTACACGGGCGGTCAGAAAACACTTCAATCAAGGATTCAGAAGAAGGAGTCCGTGTGCAGGCAGGGTCGGTACACGGGAAAAACAATGACTTCAAGATACAGAGGGAGCACTTCGGAAAGTAAGCCGGTTGTAACTTTAAACAGAAGCAGCGTTCTGTATGCCGCTGTGGAATAAGTAACAACAAAGAGGCGTGCCGTTTGGGAATAAGGCTCCCGTCTCAACGCCGGGAACTACAACTCTTTAACAGGTTTTCTGGATAATGTAGTTCGTGTAGCAATTTTCCACGGCAGCTGCCAGCGCGATAAGAAGGGCGCATGCCGGCGCCGTAACCCTTTATGAAGGGCGATCACTTTCCTGTCCCTTATTCTGGCGTTACCTGGGGTTCCCCAATTGTTCTTGCGTAAACGGGAGCAACGAGGCAGAACCCGGGGAACGTGGTGCGACTGAGGGCGAGGTGTAACAGCATCCACCCCCAAAGGCGGCGTAGACCCCCTCCGAGCATGGAAACGGCGCAAGAGAGCCGGAGAATGTATATTGCATAAGGGCTCCCAGGACCTGTCTTCGGGACCGTAACCCTTCCAATCCACCAAATAAAAGGGGCGCCCCCTACGGAGACGAAAATCCAGGATGTCCGCCACTTCATATTCATCATCCCCATCCACCTGAACTGGAGGAGGGCGGTCGGGCAGCCGAACAGAAGGTGGACAAGGCTTCAGGAGACAGACGTGAAATACAGAATGTTGATTCCAAGAGGTAGGTAAAGAAAGGCGTACAGCCACCGGATTTATAATCTCAATAATGGGGAAAGGACCCACGAATTTAGGTAACTGCAAGCGTTTGCCAGGAATACGCAAATTACGGGTGGACAACCAAACTTTCATGCCCACCTTATATGTAGGCGTCGGTTTTCTGTGACGATCAGCATATTTCTTTGCCCTCGCCTGTGCTTGAAATAGATGCGAACGAACCGCACTACGGGCCGTCTCCAGTTCCCTGACACAGTCCCGAGCCGCCGGGTTGTCAATGGGAAGTGTAGGATCAAATGGCAATGATCGTGGATGGTAGCCATATAGGGCAAAAAATGGCGAGACCCCTGAGGCAGTATGCATGGAATTATTGTAAGCGAATTCAGCAGAAGGAAGCATCGTCAACCAGGATGCTTGAAAACGAAGGCAGAGACACCGGAGAAATTGTTCAAGGGTGGCATTTACTCTTTCCGTTTGCCCATCCGTCTGAGGATGATAAGCAGAACTGAACCGATCGTCAATACCCAATGAAGCAGTCAAAGCCCTCCAGAAACGTGATGTAAATTGAGAGCCACGATCCGAAATCAAGATAGCAGGCAATCCAAAGAACCGGAAAACGTTCTGGAGAAAAAGGGAAGCCAAAGCAGGAGCAGAAGGCAGACCTGTACAGGGAATGAACAATGCCATCTTGGTGAAATAATCAATGACTACCCAGATAGTGTCAAGACCTTTCACAGGAGGTAGATCCACAATAAAGTCCATAGAAACCATGTACCATGGTTTGTGAGGCACAGGGAGAGGGCGCAACAGACCCACAGGTTTCGAACGGGAGACTTTGCATTGAGAACATACTGAACAGGATGCCAGATAGTCAATCACATCCCTTGACATAGTAGGCCACCAGGACCAACGGCGTAATGCCTCCAGCGTCTTTTGCTGACCCGGATGAGCCGCACATAGGGAATCATGAGACCAAGCCAGAGCACGCAATCGTGCCTGTCCTGGAGGCACAAACAAGCGTCCTTGGATGTAGGGCAGGCCTTGAACCACATCAAGATTGAGAGTTTCACATTCTTCCCTATGCGCGGAGACCCAATCCGAAATCAAAGTCCGCAGGCTAGGTTGAGGGGTGCAGGCACAAACAACGTTACCAGGTAACAAGAGAGGTTTGTCAGAGACATTGTTGTCAGAATGGAAGGCAATGCGTGACAAGGCGTCTGCACAAGAATTCAATCGGGCCGGTCGATATGTGATTGTGAAATAAAACTGGGAAAAGAAAAGATGCCAACGAGCCTGTCGGGCAGTAAGACATTTCATGGATTTAAATGCCAAAAGGCTCCGATGATCCGAAAAAACTGTGACCTGATGTCGAGCCCCCAAAAGATGGTGCCGCCATTCGGAAAAAGCGTCTTTTATGGCTAGGAGTTCTCGTTCTGTGATTGGATAGTTGCGCTCATAAGGCGTCAATTTCCTTGAAAAGAATGTAATCGGATGGATTTCCCCCGAGTCTGGACATCTCTGGGATAGAACAGCCCCAATAGCCGAGCCAGAAGCATCGGCCTCCACCGAAAATGGGAGTAAGGGATTAGGGTGCTGTAACACTGGAGCGGAAGTGAAGGCTGCTTTAAGGGTATCAAAGGCTTTTTGTGCCTCCTGGTTCCATTGATAGGATTTCTTAGAGCTGGTCAAAGCCGTCAGCGGCGCTGAGATAGAAGAAAAAGAATGGATGAAACGCCTATAGAAGTTCGAGAACCCCAAAAAGGATTGCAAGGCTTTAATCGATGTAGGAACGGGCCAATCCAAGACAGCCTTAACCTTAGAGCGACTCATTCTTATACCCCTACTAGTTAGGTCGTAACCAAGAAACTCCACCTCAGTGGAGTTGAAGACACACTTTTCAGCTTTGACAAATAGGTGGTTTTCCCTCAACCGTTGCAAGACAATTTGCACGTGCCTCGTGTGTTCCTCTCTGGAGGGTGAATATATGAGGATATCGTCCAAATATACTACAGCAAACTGATCTAAACAGTCATGGAATATATCATTCATGAATGCCTGGAAAGTGGCCGGGGCGTTACAGAGACCAAATGGCATAACCAGATATTCCTACAATCCGTAGCGTGTTTTGAAGGCGGTCTTCCACTCGTCCCCTTTCCGAATTCGAACGAGGTTATATGCCCCCCTAAGATCCAGCTTAGTAAAGACTACAGAAGAACCGAGCTGGTCTAAGAGCACTGAAATAAGCGGGAGGGGATATTGGTTTTTTACCGTCACCGCGTTTAATGCCCTATAATCTATACAGGGGCGGAGGTCGCCCTCCTTTTTAGGGACAAAAAAGAGCGGAGAAGCCGCAGGGGACCTGGAGGGCCTAATGAAGCCAATGGCCAATGCCTTGTCAATGTACTCCTTCAATACCTTATCTTCTGGAACTGTAAGGGAATAGACCCTACCCGCCGGGACCTTAGCACCTGGCAGTAAGTCGATGGGGCAGTCGTAAGGCCTATGAGGTGGCAATTGGTCTGCCCCTCCCTTGTCAAACACATCACAAAAAGACCTGTATTCAGGAGGGATTTCAGTTTCGGGAGATTTAGTTATGGCTCCAATTATAGACATAGATGCTACCAAGGCTTGACAAGAAGACTCAGAGGACACACTAGTGTCTAAGAAACACTTTTCGTTACACTCAGTGGAAGGAAACTGCACGGTTTTCCTCGTCCAATCGATGACCGGATTATGATGTTGCAACCAAGGGATACCCAAAATAACCTGGAATTGAGAGGCTTTAATTAGATCGAAGGAAATCGACTCAGCATGTCCTTCCTCAGTTTGCATATGAATTAAGGAGGTATTTTGCGTAACTAGGCCAGAGACCAAGGATGTACCGTCCACAGCGTGAACAGCCTCGGGTTGGGCTTTAGAGATAATTGAAACATTCTTACTTGTGGCGTAATCGTAATCCATGTAATTTCCGGTGGCCCCGGAATCAATGATCGCCAAAGAAGAAAAAGTACTACCATCAGTGGTAAACACCACAGGAAGGCTAACAGGACCAGAAACAGCACCATGAGAGTCCAAGGAAAGCACCCCCGGTGTAGGGACCCTATCTATCGCCGGGTTCTGGCGTTTCCCGGCTTTTTGACAGGTCTCTTAGGGCAATCCTTCAAGAGGTGTTCAGCAGATCCACAATACATACATAAATTATGTGATCTGCGATAATCTCGTTGTGCAGAAGTCAAAGGACCTCTTACTGCCCCGATTTGCATAGGTTCCGGAAGCGAAGTAGAAGGAGAAGACTGGTCCACCTGCGGAGTAACAGGGACTGGCGACTTGCGTTCACCCCTTCTTTCGGTTCTTCTAGCGTCTATTTGTAATACCAAGTCTAACAGTTCACCAAAAGTGGTAGGAACCACTGGTACTGTGGCCAAAACGTCCTTTAATTCGTCTGACAACCCTTTGTAAAACACGGCTGACTTTTTCTCTTCCGGCCAATCAGTTTCAGCTGCCAACTGATTGAATTTAGTAAGGTATGAAAACAAAGAGGATGTGCCTTGACGCAAATTGAGGAACTCCAGGTCAGTAGCCTGGGATTTATAGCGGGTGTCGAATACTCTGTTCATGGCAGTGATAAGAGCATCACAGTCATAAAGGACGTAGCTATTGGATTCCAGTAACGGATTAGCCCAAGCGGCTGCTGTACCCCCAAGATGAGAGAGAACAAAGGCTGCCTTAGTGGTAGAATTAGGAAAAGCAGTGGGCCGACAGAGGAAATGTAATTTGCACTGGTTGATAAACGTGCGATAATTTTTTGGATCCCCAGAGAAACGTTCTGGGGGGGCCAGTGGGAATTGAGTAGCCATAAGCACTGGGGTCGTCGTAAAGCCAGAGGCAGAGGGTGTAGGTCCGGTTGAACCTGATGCCGTAGCAGCAGACGTATCCACCCCCAGGTTGTGTGGGCTCGGAAAACTCTGCAAAGTGTCAATCCTTTGATGGATAGCACTATGTGCGGCTGTCATATCAGAACGAAGTTCAGATACCAAGCGGACCAAGGTGGTTAAAGGATCAACTTCTTCCATGGCTTCTGTTTTTGTTACTCACCGGGATGGAGAGTGCGTAAACAGGCCGGACCTCTATTGCTGGGGAGTTGCTTGAAGGAGCAAGGGTTGGAGCCTCCACCCAAGCCTCCTCTCTGTGAGGGAACGAACTCTTTAAACCGATATGACCACCTGCTGAAATATACAGACAAGGGGACCGATCAATCAAAAGAGCGGGGAGAACACACCGCCTCGAACCCAGGCTGTAAAGGAAAGGATAACAAGTTAAACAATCTGCCAATGCTGAAACTGGTTTTCCCAAGACTATTCCCCTTTAGTAGTACCTGGTTTAACTCCCCTTAAGCCAAAAGAACCGGAACAACCTATAAAGTAAAGAGGCTTTAGTATATAGCTAAAGGTGTAACCCTCCAGTATTGAAAACCAAGGAAACTATACTTTACCACTGATGGAAATAGGATTGATGTAAAGAGTCCTGGGAAACAACGAAAGTATAAAATAACAAAAAGGGAAGGTTAGTAAGGCAGCTATCCCCGAGCGGAACGAGGGTCGCACTGGTTTCGGGATGGTGCACCACAGCAAAGCGTCCAAAAAGATGCACTTTAGGAATGAAGCCAAAATCCACAGATCAGGATAGTCTGATGAATGAGTCCAATTCTAAAGTTGTTCTTACCAGAGTAGTCACTATCCAAGAGTTCAGGAAGCAGGCAAGGGGTCTGGTACACGGGCGGTCAAAAAACACAGCAGAATCAGTATCCAAGAGTTCCGGAAGCAGGCAAGGGGTCTGGTACACGGGCGGTCAGAAAACACTTCAATCAAGGATTCAGACGAAGGAGTCCGTGTGCAGGCAGGGTCGGTACACAGGAAAAACAATGACTTCAAGATACAGAGGGAGCACTTCGGAAAGTAAGCCGGTTGTAACTTTAAACAGAAGCAGCGTTCTGTATGCCGCTGTGGAATAAGTAACAATAAAGAGGCGTGCCGTTTGGGAATGAGGCTCCCGTCTCAACGGCGGGAACTACAACTCTTTAACAGGTTTTCTGGATAATGTAGTTTGTGTAGCAATTTTCCACGGCAGCTGCCAGCGCGATAAGAAGGGCGCGTGCCGGCACCGTAACCCTTTATGAAGGGCGATCACTTTCTTGTCCCTTATTCTGGCGTTACCTGGGGTTCCCCAATTGTTCTTGCGTAAACGGGAGCAACGAGGCAGAACCCGGGGAACGTGGTGCGGCTGAGGGCGAGGTGTAACAGTCAGAGAGGGTTCATATGCTTTGTAAAACTCCGGGGGCAGCGATCGCTGCCCGGAGCCTTACATGTGGCCAGGGATTTGATTGCCTCTGTTATGTCCTCAGTTGTGATGTCCATGTCTAGGGTTTCAGATTGTGCAGGGGACAATTTGGGAAAACCTATCTCTTCAAGCGCATCTATCATTTGGTCTTGGGAACTCAGTCTTCGTGGGAGTATAATTGTGCATAAAAGCGCTTGAAAGTGTCATTTATACTCTGTTGGGTTCGGTGCATCTTGCCACCTTCATCCTGCAATGTAGTGGTTGTGTGCCTAGGATGTTCTTTCTTGCAGAGCCAGGCCAGTAATCGGCCAGGTTTATCCGCTTCCGCGTGTGTTCTATTTGTTCTGGTAACGTAGTCAAACTTAGCCAATCTGCTCCATGCCTTGGTGCAGTCCTCTCTAAGTGTTCTGAGTTCTTCCTCTCTCTTTGGGGTGTCTACAGGGGCAGATTCCAGTCTCACGATTTCCTGCTCCCTCTGGAATAATTCCTCTCTTAATAGTTTCCTGATGCCTCCAGCCTTTGCTATGATTTTCCCTCGTGTTACTACTTTTAGGGCCTCCCACAATGTGCTTACGTGTTCCACACTGCCCGTGTTTTCTATTATAAAGTTATTTATGGAGTCTTGTAGTTCGTTTTTGAATGCCAGATCTTTCAAAGCCTCTATGGGCATTCTCCACATGGGGATGGGAGGTCTGGGGCCAATATGGTTCCATTCCACCAGGAGTGGGGAATGGACCGATATGGTTCTTCCTAAATATTGTGCACCTTCGATCTGGGGTAAATGTTCCCTGCTTATAAAAAGATAATCTAGTCTTGTGTGGAGGCCATGTGGGGACGAGAATTACGAATATCCTCTCTCCTCAGGGTGTAGTTCTCGCCATGCATTTGCTAAGTCAAGCCCATCCGTCATGGTGTTCAGGGACGTAGTGGCCGCTGAAGGGCCTTTTGGTGGGGGCGAGGACCTGTCAAGTTCTGGGTTATGGACAAAATTAAAATCTCCTCCCCATATGAAAAATCCATTCCTGTATTGCAACATTTTAGTACCCAACTTGTTCAAGTGAGCTGGGATGTTATTATTGGGGAAATATGAGTTCACTATGCATACTTCCATTTGTTCGACGCTTCCCCATATTATCACATATCTGCCCTCGGGGTCTTTTTCCATTTTATTTTAGGTGGAATGGTAGTTGGGGATTGATCCAGGTGTAAACCCCTCTTGCATATCTGGAGTAGGAGGCTCTGGATCCCTGTCCCCTCCAATGTTCCCTGAGTTTGGCCTCAGATTCTGCAGTGAAGTGTGTCTCTTGCAGCAGAGCTATCCCCACTCCCTTCCTATGTAGGTAGGATTTGATTCTATTTCTGCAGAAGTAAGTACCCAGGCCATGCACGTTTCATGTCATTATCTTTATTCGCGTTGCCATGGCGGTTCCGTGGGGAGTTCCGGGCCCCCTTGCCCCTCATAAGAATTGTCTGTGGTTGCAGTCAAGCCCCCACAGTTCCCCACCAGCTGCAAGCCGATTCCCGTCAGATCTGCGACTTCCGCCCGCCCACCTTCTGCCCTCGCTCTGCCACTTGGAGACTTACCAACTTTTGTAACCTTCATTTCGATGAATGAAATAACCAAATAAAACAACAAAGAACTGCCCCCAGCAGTTCCTTCAAACTCACAACACTTGGGGGCTCCCGAGCCTTCTGGGCTCTTCCAGGCCTTTCGGTACGGGTGGTGTGTAGGCATTCCGCCTGCACTGTTCCAGGTGGGGTGGGTCGTTACCGATCTCGTGTTTGGACCTTCGTGCTCCTGTCCAATTTCTTCATCCGTTCGTTGCAGCGTTAAGTAAAGTCTTATAGTCCATTCCGTGCTTCCGTAATGTGGCAGCCATCATCCTGTGCAGCTCTGATCGTCTATTTATCTCTTGTCCACTTTGACTGTTTCCTCCTCGTCTTCCGCGAGGTTATTGTGTTCAAGCCACATATTTGCTGCATCTGGAGTCTCTAGGAAGATTTCCTTTCCTTTGTAAAGTACTTTAAGTCGTGCTGGGTAAAGTAGCAGGTACTTGAGATTCATTTTCCGTAGTCTTGCTTTTATTGGTATGAAGGAATTCCTTGCACATTGCACCGCGGGGGTATAGTCTGGATACATAACTATTGCAGAGTCATTTCTTTTGATCTCACCACCTTCCCGTGAGTACCGTAATATTGTCTCTCTGTCGCGTAAGTTTAAGATTTTCGCTCTTATTGGTCGTGGGTATGATCCTGGTGGGGGCCATTTCTGAAGGGATCTATGGGCTCGTTCTTCAGAGAACCCCTGGGTGAGTTTACCTGCCCCGATTTCTTGAAGTAGCATTGTTTCTATGAATTCTGTAGGGTTCGGGCCCTCCATGTCTTCCGGGATCCCAAGTATTCAGATATTATTTTGGCAGGCACGTCCTTCGCATCTTCAGAGCGCGCTTCCAGTCTTGCCACTGTTGATTCCAGTTCTTGGACTCTCGCTTTCAGGTCTTGTGTGGTGTCGGCATCGTCTTGTAGGGAGACCTCTGTTGCTGGTCACTCTTTCTGTCAAGTTGCGGGCGTCCTGCCGCATTAGCTGTATATCTGACTTTATTTCTCCTATCTTGTCATCAATGAATGTGCAGAGCGCCGCAATGGCCTGTAGGACCTGAGTGTCTTTAGGATCCACCACCGGGACTGGCGGTTCTACTGTGACTGTGGCATCTTGTAGCAGTTGTTGCTTTGGCTTGACCATCGTGAAAGAGTCCATTGTTGCTGTTTTTGATTTATTTTTAGGAGGTGACATCTCCTTTCTCAGGGATTCCAGTCTTTTGTGGTGGGTCGCATGCTCTCGCCCTATATCCAGCTTGGTGGTTTTATGGTCTGCAATGGGTAGCCCTTGCCTGGGTGGTATGCCAAGGTTGGGTAAATTCAGGCTCAGATTTGGGCCGGCCCTTCTCGGGTCTTTCTTCTTATCTCGAAACCCAGGTTTTCTCAGGTGTATTCCAGTATTCCCCCCTTTATTTAGGATAATTGGGTTGGTGGTTCCTTATCTAGGTGTGCTTATGCCTGCCCAGCATTCTCCTAGTAGGACTCTTTTCCTTCAACTGTTAATGGTCCCACCACAATCAGGGTGTTTCTTCCCCTGCTATGGGATGCTGGAGCGATCCTTGATGCCCAGTGCAAAGGGAGGCCATAGAGTTCTAGCTGGCACAGTGAGGAACGGTTGCCTCCTGCTTTGCAGGTTGCTGGTGGCTTCACAGTGGTGCATGGCAGCGGTCTAGATTGGGCCCTCCATCTGGGATTCCCTCTACGTGACTATTCTGGTGCCGCCTGCCAGGTTTTGTGTCTCATGAGACGTTGGTATACTAAGGTAACAGCAGAGCCTCGTTTATGGCTCTGTGTTCAATGCTTCTCCTTCGCTGCATATGCACCGCAGAGTAATATCTTTACTGTTAGCTAATTGGGGCGTGCTGCATGTGATCCTGCTCACCTGGGTGTACGGCTGTTTCCCCTGCTTCGGTTGTCCTCCTTTCCTTCAGTTACTTAATGTATGTGGCCTTTCCATTCCTGGCTCGTGAAGGTATTCTGGCCGTCAGTCCGTAGCGATCTGCTCACAGTTTCTATGGGCCTCATTAGGACCCTGGCGGAGAGGGTATTACGCCAGCGTAGTGCATGGCGTACCTCTCCGCCATACTACGAGTTCCCGTAGCGCCATGGAGGTTTTCTCCGCCTGGTTTTACCAGCCGGAGAAAACCATGGCGCTACGGGACCTCGTTGTTAATTACGCCACCGTATTTTACGGTGGCGTAATTAACTCCTTCCCCACTCCCATTATACCCTATGGGGCGAAAATGGGAATGGGGAAGGGCAGAATGGGGATTGGGGATTTACCGCTCCGCCGAGGTCGGAATGGGGCGGTAAATCCGCCAACCCCCATGGCGCTATCGGCGGCTTTCCGCCATGCTTCGCGGTGCATTTAGCACCGCGAAGTCCGCCTGGGTCGTAATGAGGCCCTATGTCCGCTGGTTCGGACGTCATAAACCTGCTTCTCCGGATCAGGGAAGCGGTGTCTCTGCCACCGGCTCTTTCTTCTTGCTACTCTGCGGGGGTCGGCGGTAGGTGTCACGCTCCATCGCCGCTCTCCCCTGCTGTCCGGTGCCTCCCACGCCTTCTTGTGTGGGTCCGCTATTGGGCTCTCGCCCCTTTGGTGTCACTCCATGTGCCCAGATCTCAGGGCTTTCTCCGGTCTTCGCACCCCGCCTCCTACCAGCAGAGCACAGCGCTATGTGTTCGTCTGGGAGTGCCTCCTTTAATTGCAGTGGTGTCAAGTGGTGACCACCAAGTCCGCTGCTGAGGGGGTTTGGCTCAGCAGTCTCCTCCAGCAGTCCAGCCAGCACATTGCTCGGGCTCACCGTGGTGACACTTCATTTTTTCCCGCGATAAAAGCCGCCATCTTGGGTGCCGTAGGGGTGCTCCTTCAAACGCTCAGTTTTCTCAGTTGCCAATGCCGATTTCTTTCAGCGCTGTGGTCGAGTTTAGTAAAGCGGTTCTTCTGTGCCTATATGTTAAGTTTTATTGCTGCACGTTCTGTTTTGATGCCGTAATATCGTCCACTGTAGGATCATGGACAGGAGCTCCTCAGGTTGCCGTCTTCACTCCATGCGAGCTTGCAAACCATGGTAAATTATGTACCACCTGCAATTCAGATAATCGCTCCACCTTACTAATACAAACACATAGTAAATACATAATACTAATGCTTCTACGTTACAATGCAGATGGCACCAAAAACAACTGCAAGCTGACTGGATTCACACATGGTCAAGTATCACTTGGTAAGAAAACCTTCACAACAATAGTTATAATCTACCACGCAGGAGCCACAACCAATGCAGGTCACTACACTGCATATATTAAAAAGAAATGTGGATAGTTCGAATGTAATGATTAGTACCATTACTCTAGAGCAGAGATTACTAGCAAATCTTACAAACGCTTATTTAATCTTCTTAAAACCAAAATTTAATAACTAATATGTATTTAAACATTAACAAAACTTCAATGAAAAAACTATAAACTGTTTCAATATGCCAACGGGTATCTAACTGCCCCAAGATTCTACAACAACCAAACAGATAAATGAATACCACAAAATTATAATAAGAAATAAACAGATAGAATACGCCAACAGGTATCTAACGGCCCCAATATTTTGCAACAACCAAACAGATAAATCAATACCACTAAATTATAACAAAAAATAGACAGTTAGAATACGCCAACAGGTATCTAACTGCTCAAAAAATGTACAACCCAACAGATAGAACATTAGTCAAAAACAAGTGAACACTAAAAACAAACAAACAAATAGACTGCAGCATAACAAAAAAAGGTTTTTTTTTATCTATAACGCAGGAGCCACAACCAATGCAGGTCACTACACTGCATATATTAAAAACAAATGTGGATTGTTCAAATGTAATGATAGTACCATTACTCTGAAGTAGAGATTACCAGCAAATCTTACAAACGCTTATTTAATCTTCTTAAAACCAAAATGTAATAACTAATCTGTATTTAAACATTAACAAACCTCAATTAAAAAATTTGAAACTGTTTCAATACGCCAACAGGTATCTAACTGCCCCAAAATTCTACAACAACCAAACAGATAAATGAATACCACTAAATTATAAAAAGAAATAAACAGTTAGAATACGCCAACAGGTATCTAACTGCCCCAAGATTTTGCAACAACCAAACAGATAAATCAATACCACTAAATTATAACAAAAAATAGACAGTTAGAATACGCCAACAGGTATCTAGCTACTCCAAAAATCTACAACAAGCCAAAAGATAAAACATTAGTCAAAAACAAGTGAACACTAAAAACAAACAAATAGACTGTAGCATAACAAAAAAAGGTTTTTTTTAATCGGACATGGATTTTTTTTTCCCACAGACCCAATGATTTGAAAAACAAACACAGAAACTGAGCAAATAGCACACTACACTGGTTTGCAATCTACTAAATATGAGGGTCAAAATGAATAAACTATGTCTATTATTCAATGCTATACGTCTTTACAAACTACCAATACTAACTTGATCTTTTCTTTTATCACAGAAATTGACTAAAAATAAATGTACTCCAGTTACCAAACCAACCAGTAAGTATATTACAATAAGTACAACTCATAAATACTGCTCCATAACACAACCATTGAAGCAAACAGTGCATATAACTTCGGTCTTGGGTGCATTGCCAATGCACCCAAGAGTCTAGGACCTAGCCACAACCACCGCAGCATATCACACCCATGGTAGCTTATAACTCTGGTACTTATAACTTCGGTCTTGGTTAGGCCCTGGCCACAACCACCATAACATATCACACCCATTGTAGCTTATAACTTCGGCACTTATAACTTCGGTCTTGGGTAGGCCCTGGCCACAACCACTGCAACATATCACACCCATGCTAGCTTGTAACTTCGGTACTTATAACTTTGGTCTTGAACTTTGGTCTTGGGTGCATGACCTTCGGCCATGCACCCAAGACTCTCTGCCATGACCACAACCACCACATGCACCCAAGACTCTAGGCCCTGGCCACAACCACCACAGCAAATCAAACCCATAGATCACACCCATAGAATCAAACATTTTAACTATATCACATGGGCAATTTTTATGTCCACGGACACCGTGTGTGTTCTTAGAACAGTTTCAACTTGCCTGCGAACAGTACGGACAAGCATAGTGTCCTTAAAATACCTCAATTTTCATTTAATTACAGACATCCCGGACACCGTGTGTGTTCTTAGAACAGTTTCAACTTGCCTGCGAACAGTACAGACAGGTATAGTGTCCTTAGGACACCCCATTTTCGTTTCATTACAGACTATAACTTCGGTACTTATAACTTTGGTCTTGAACTTTGGTCTTGGGTGCACCCAAGACTCTACGCCCTGACCACAAACACCACATGCACCCAAGACTCTAGGCCCTGACCACAACCACCACATGCACCCAAGCCTCTAGGCCTTGCCACAACCACCGCAGAATATCACACCCATAGATCACACCCATAGAATCAAACATTTTAACTATGTCATATGGTCAATTTTTATGTCCGCGAACACCGTGTGTGTTCTTAGAACAGTTTCAACTTGCCTGCCAACAGTACAGACACTTATAGTATCCTTAGGACATCTCCATTTTCATTTAATTACGTACATGCTGGACACCGTGTGTGATCTTAGAACAGTTTCAACTTGCATGTGAACAGTACGGACAAATATAGTGTCCTTAGGACACCTCCATTTCGTTTCATTACGGACATACCAGACACCGTTTGTGTTCTTAGAACACTTTCAACTTGCCTGCGAACAGTAAAGACAGGTATAGTGTCCTTTGGACATCTCCATTTTTGTTTGATTACGGACATCCCAGACACCATGTGTGTGTTCTTAGAATAGTTTCACCTTGCCTGCGAACAGTAGGGACAGGTATAGTGTCCTTAGGACACCTCTATTTTCGTTTAATTACGTACATCCCGGACACCGTGTGTGTTCTTAGAACAGTTTCAACTTGCCTGCGAACAGTACGGACAGGAATAGTGTCCTAAGGACACCCCCGCTTGCCCAATTACAGACATCCTGGACACCGTGTGTGTTCTTAGAACAGTCTCAACTTGCCTGCGAACAGTATAGGACACCCCCATTTGGGTCGATTGCGGACATCGAGGACAGCGCGTCTGTCTGTGGACACAACAAACACAACAGGGGTGCCTGCCACCTAAATAGATACAATATTTGACCCATCTCTTACTCCCCCACCCTCCCCAGTCTTACACGCCAAAACACACTTGCCAAAATTGTATTTCTCCACCATTTGTCACCCAATCTCTGCGGATGTCCGCAGACACAAGATGGCGCGCATTCCCAAAAATCTGACACACTCCACGCTCTTCACCATCCAATCAGCGGAAAAACGTTGCATGTCAGTGGACATGACGCAAGCCGATTAACCAATCAGGACCCTGTCCAAGAAGCAAACACGGAAGTGTGTGCGGGGACCTGTCATAGATATAACTAATTTTATGTGTCCTACTTTTTGGTAATTTTAAAAAAATCTACTGGACGGATTTTCACCAAATTTACAAAAGCACGCTTTCGGGACCAAGCCGCTGCTCCTGCCGCAAATTTGGTGAAAATCCGTCCCGCGGTTTGGGCTGTAGGCGTGAGCAAAGTTTTTTCCCCATTCAGTCTATGGGACAAAAGACATTTTGGGACCCCCCTATAACTTTGCCCCCCACCCCCGGACCAATTCAGAGTGGCCCATATACTTATTTTGCAAAGTTTAGTGAAGATTCGTCCAGAGAGAGCAAAGTTATAAGCCGCCCAAAAAGTGCTCTTCCTATTGGATTAGCAACTTAACCATAACTACACGGCCACTACTGTGGCCGTGTAATATATATATACATATATATATACATATAGTTATGGTTAAGTTGCTAATCCAATAGGAAGAGCACTTTTTGGGCGGCTTATAACTTTGCTCTCTCTGGACGATATATATGTATATATATCTATATATATAGATATATATATTCACTAAAAAAAACTTTGTTAAGGGGACGTTAACCTGTGCACTTCACTAAAAAAAATTTTCAAACGTGCCATTATGGTTCAAAGTAAAACCGAAAACCCCCTGAAATTCGCCAAATGGCATTTGTGATGTCATCTTTGATTTCCTGTGTGTTAGTCTTAGCAGTGCACGGTGGCGGCGCGAGTTATGGTTGCTTAGCTTACCATAACATGTGATGTCTTCAGTGATATCATTAATGACATTTGTGATGCCATCTTTCATGTCCTGGGTGTTAGTGTTAGCAGAGGAAAGTGGTGCGGGCAGTTATGGTCGCTTAGCCTACCATAACTGGTGAATTTCAGGGGGATTTCGGTTTTACTTTGAACCATAATGGCACGTTTGAAAAGTTTTTTTAGTGAAGTGCACAGGTTTTTGGTAGGGCAACTTAACCATAACGTCCCCTTAACAATGTTTTTTTTTAGTGAATTTTATGGGTTCTTAGTAGGGTAACTTAACCATAACGTCCCTTTAACAAAGTTTTTTTTTAACTGAATTTCATAGGTTTTCAAAAGAGCAACTTAACCATACCGTTCCTCTTGCACATTTTTTTTTCTAAAGATGATCGCTTTACAGTAGTGCCACGTAACCGTAATGTAAAGCAATTTCTAACTTATTTAAACACCTTGCGGAGAATACCACTTGACAATATTCTGGTGTACAGCACGCTAACGTGTCCCAGAATCCGTAAACACTTAACAGTAAGATGTTTGTGTCGTGGACAATGTGCAAACAGATTTCATATTGATATAGGAACGTCCACCTGCAACATGTGCCTTGCACAGCGCCAACACGCATTGGTCGTTATCCATTAACAATGTAGTGCACATTGCATACTTTCAGCAAAAGTTTTAGTTATCTGAAAATGACATCAGCTAAGGCCATCCATCCTCCCCAAGAAACAACAGCATTACTGTAATGAAGGAGCATGACAAACACTGTCCCAACCTTAGAAATAACAAACACACAATATTTTTGCACTGGCTACCCATTCCCCCATATCACTGTTTGATACGTCTTTCCTAATTTCCGTTCGCAAATGGCCTTATTAGCTGTCCTACCAAAAAAGAAAGCCATTCGTTAACAAAGTAAATGTTACATTAAGAACCACCTTTCACAGTACAGTACATAGACGCAATAAGATTTGACAATAATAGTATAGATGTGCAAACCATTAGCGTGTGCTACGGAAAAATTGGATTTCTGGTTAAACAAAATCCTTTTTCAAGATTGCCACCATCGAAAGGAAAGGCGGTTGTTCCATACATAGCCCCTCTTTGCTTTCCATGACAGCAAGGAAAAAGCAACAGTATGTACCGTGACACAGAACCTGTAAATAAACATACAGCGACGTATAACGTGGTACATTACATTTCGAAGTGATAGACGTGATTTTAAAACAAAACGGTAACATTTTAGAATATGGAAGAGTATAGATGTGCAAAGTATTAACGTTTGCTACAGAAAAATAGGATTTCTGGATAAACAAAATCCTTTTTCAAGATGGCCACCATCGAAAGGAATGGCAGTTGTTCTATACATAGCCCCTCTTCGCTTTCCATGACAGCAAAGAAAAAGCAACAGTATGTACCGTGACGCAGAACCTCTAAATAAACGTATAGCGAGGTATAACGTGGTACTTTCATTTTGAAATGATACACGTGATTGTAAAAGAAAACGGTTACATTTTAGAATTTGGAAAGTACTTTTATTTAACAGACAACTGTCAGAGATGAACAGACTAATTGCATTAGCAAATAATTTGTAGCAATGACTCCAAGGGCCAACAGTGAAAATGTTCATGGAGAGACACATGCAGTTAATTTTGTATACGCAAAGTATGCGTTTCTGTTGAAGCACTCCATTTGTTTGCACAGGTATTTCCAACACGGCATCATCACCGTTGCTTTACACCACCATAAATGATAATAAGTCGCTCCTTGTCGCTAGTTCAGCGTAGGGACAGAGCGGCCCTGCCCTGTCATTCCATAACATTATAATGGACAGGCGTGGAAAGAAGCCGTCACTAGGCATCTGAAAACCGTGGCACTCACAGTACGGCAAAATGTGGCTAGACGGAAAGCGTAAGACAAAATGTGTGTCAGTACCCAACGTTTAGGAAAAATTTCCAAAACAGACACAAAGATTGTGAAAAATACTACACAAATGTAAGTGGCCAAACATGACATTTTAAAGAAGTATTAGAGTTCACCATGGGGACATATAATGACACCCTACAAACGCAGATAAACAGCACTCGCCGTAAGGGTTAAAAAAAGGACAACTACACAGTGACATGGTAATTCGGTTATGGATGCAGCATGAATGGACATGCAAGAAAAAATTACATGTCGTAATGTTACACAACACCAAAAGAACGTGCAAACTGATACATAAAGCTATGCGGGCAGGCATAACATTTCAAAGAAAAAGAAATAACGTTCACCAACGGTGACTCTAGTCTTAGCTTGCAAACGCGAACAATGTACACTCTCTGGTATTGGAGGAAAATTACAACTCCGCAAAAATATAATACTTCAGTTACATTGTCACAATTAGTGGACAGTCGTCAACATTAAACTTCCATTACATCATCTTCACAGCCTCCATTATTTTTGGCAAAGTCACACAGAAAACTGTTCGCATCAAAGAATATTCGTGAACTGATATTTCATGTTCCTTACAAGCGTTTTTAAACTATAACCTCATCAAATAGTATTTTTCTTTCACACTTTGATTCCTTGCATAGCTTTTAAAGTTTCACTTTCGCTCAAGGTCAAAAAACAATAGCCCCTTATGAATTCACTTGAATGCGTGGGTCTACTGAGCTTGCAACCAAAAAAGCAAATGAACTGACCTTCACTCAGAAGGCACATACATTCTCACTTTGCAACAACAGATGAAAATCCCCATCAAAGACTCCAGGTGGCTGCCTTAGATTTCAAAACATAGGACGCCAGTCCGACTTCAATATTAATCTGAAAACATTACAACACAGATGCAGGCATTGCTCGCCGTACATTGAGCACCACTTCCACTTTACCGTATGAATTCGGTGGCAGGAAACCTGCCCACAACCAACATGCACCCAAGACTGCAGGCCCTCCCCACAACCACCTGGGTGATGTGCGGTAGTACGGGTGTATCTATAAGTGTGGTATGCTTCAGTGGTTGTGGCCAGAGGCTACACTCCCAGCTGTATGTCCCCAGAAATTACAATGTATGTGTGTGCAGTGGCTTATACCTCTAGTGCCCAAGACTCTACACACTCCCCACAACCATCTGATTGATAAGCAATACTACAGGTGTATCCATTGCTGTGACATGCGGCGGTGGTAGTGGCCAGGGCGTACAGTCTTGGAAGTATGGCCTTCGGCCTACGGCCTATGGCCATGCATCCAAGACTCTACGCCCAGGCCACAACCACTGCAGCATGTCACACCCATGGCAGCGTACAAATGAATAACACACTCATAGGAAAAAAATATTTTAATTACAGCATGTACTCAATTTCAATGTTCGCTAACACCAAGCGTGTCCTTAGAACAGTTTCAAGTTGCCTGCGCACAGGGCGGACTGAAATACTACCCTGATGAGACCCTTCATTTTCTGCACTTACAAACAACCCAAACAAGGCGGGCATAGGGAATACATCATTAACACCTACCGTCTGAACAAATACAATTTTTCACCCATCTCTTACTGTCTGAACCTCCCCAAGCACTCTCACACAACAAAATAGTTTTTGAAATAGCATGTTGCCTGCTGGTAGCCGCTGCGCTGTTGGCGGATCCAAGATGTCGGGCGCATCCAAACAATCTGACACAGAACACGTCTCACTGCAGCCAATCGGCAGAGACGTCGCATGTCTGCGGTCATGATGGCAGCCCCTTAGCCAATCGGTATCTTGTCCGCGGAGCGAACAGGAAAGTGTGTCTGCGGAGCGGACATAGATAACACTAATTTTTGCACCTTATGTTTTGGTCATTTTAAAGAAAACTACTGGACGGATTTACACCAAATTAACAAAAGCACGCTTTAGGGACCAAGCCGCTGCTCCTGCTGCAAATTTGGTGTAAATCCGTCCAGCGGTTTGGGCTGTAGGCGTGAGCAAAGTTTTTTCCCATTATGTCTATGGGGAAAAAAAGATGTTTTGGGACCCCCCCTATAACTTTTCCCCCCCTGGACCAAACCTCACCAAACTTGCCAATGCAATGGGCCTCATTACGACCCTGGCGGTAAGGGGTTTACGCCAGCGTTAGCTGCGCCGACCCCTTACCGCCAATTACGAGGTCCCCTAGCGCCATGGTGCTTTTAACACCTGCTTTTAGCAGGTGTTAAAATCCATGGTGCTAAGGGACCATGGAGTTAATTACGCCACCGTAATTTACGGTGGCGTAATTAACGCCTTCCCCACTCCCATTATGCCCTATGGGGCAAAAATGGGAATGGGGAAGGGTAAATGGGGATTGGGGACTTACCGCCCCGCCAAGGTCGGAATGGGGCGGTAAGTCCGCCAACCACCATGGCGTAAACGTAGTTTACGCCATGGTGGTAAAGTCACGGCCCAGGCGGTAACTTACCGCCTGGGTCGTAATGAGGCCCAATGTTTGGTGAGGATTCGTACAGGGGGAGCAGAGTTATAGGCCGCCCAACAAGTGCTCTTCCTATGGAAACAGCAACTTAACCATAACTACACGGCCACTAGCGTGGCTGTGTAATATATATACATATATATATATATTCAATGAAAAAACTTTTTTAAAGGGACGTTATGGTTAAGTTGCGCTACTAAAAACCTATGAAATTCAGTGAAAAAACTTTGTCAAAGGGACGTTATGGTTAAGTTGCGCTACTAAAAACCTATGAAATTCAGTGAAAAAACTTTGTCAAAGGCACGTTATGGTTCCAAGTAAAACCGAAAAACCCTTGAAATTCGCCAGTTATGGTAAGCTAAGCAACCATAACTCGCACCACCACCGTGCACTGCTAAGACTAACACCCAGGACATCAAAGATGACATCACAAATGTCATTGATGACATCACTAATGACATCACATGTGTATGTACTTTTCATGAAATATGTGTCCAAGGGATTCTTATTATAATGTTGCGAAACAAGTGTCAAGGATCATTGCAATTAATATCATACACTAATTAGTGCATTGAACGATGCATTGATATAAATAGCATTCTATTATGGGGTTCTATCTAGTATACTAAGCTACTCATACAGAAACATAACATTGTGTGCAGTGTACAAGATGAAGGTATAATATTCGTAATGTTAATATGTTGAATAATGAAATGATAATTGTTTTCTTAATAGATTTTTGTGCACTGTGAAATATGTAATAAGTAGCTAATAAAACAGCCATAAAAAAAACTATCAGAAAGTGCTCATAAGTGCTCATAAGTCTATTGATTATCTTTATGCACAAAAAGGATTGCTGTCTTTCAAGCTTGTGTCTTCCCGTATGTATATGTTTCATATGATGTGACTGGACTCTAAGGGAATTACTGTAAGAACCTACTTCAAGGATACGTCTACAAATAAAATAAAATTTTTAGTTTCTGACTGTTACTGAAGAAAACCATGTGGCCTAGATATGTCAGCAAAAGAAAAAAGTGTGAGCCAGACATGTGATGTCATCAGTGATGTCATCAATGACATTTGTGATGTCATCTTTGATGTCCTGGGTGTTAGTCTTAGCAGTGCACGGTGGTGGCACGAGTTATGGTTGCTTAGCTTACGATAACTGGCGAATTTCAAGGGTTTTTCGGTTTTACTTGGAACCATAACGTTCCTTTGACAAAGTTTTTTCACTGAATTTCATAGGATTTTAGTAGCGCAACTTAACCATAACTTCTCTTTAACAAAGTTTTTTCACTGAATTTCATAGGTTTTTAGTAGCGCAACTTAACCATAACGTCCCTTTAACAAAGTTTTTTCATTGAATTTCATAGGTTTTTATTAGTGCAACTTAACCATAACGTCCCTGTAACATTTTTATTTACTAAATTTTAAAGGTTTTTATTAGTGCAACGTCACCATAACATCCTTTTCAATAGATGAAGACCACTAACATCTTATGTCCTCAAAGGGAGACCGCCGGGTGGTAAAAAAAACAAAAAGATTTTCCTTCCTAAGGGGAATCCTACACCGGGACGCCTGCGGCGTTCCGGTGTAGGAAGGAAAATCTTTTACCAAGATGGCCACCATGGAAAGGGAAGGCGGGGTGTATAAAGAACACAACAGGGCATGAGCAGGGGGCGGGGGGAACAGGGGAGACACATGGGCATGAGCGGGGGGTGAGAGGGAACAGGGTACAAACGGGGCATGAGCAGGGGGTGGGGAGGAACATGAGGGAGACACGAGGTATGAGCGGGGGGTGGGGAGGAACGCAAGGGAGACACGGGGCATGAGCGGGGGGGTACAGGGCACACACGGGACATGAGCGGGGGTGGAGGGAAAGGAGAGAGACAAGGGGCATGAGCGGGGGGTGGGGGGAACTCGAGGGAGACGCGGGGCATGAGCGGGGGGGTAGGGGTTAACACGAGGGAAACACGGGGCATGAGCGGGGGGTCGGGGGGAACATGAGGGAGACATGGGGCATGAGCGGGGGGTGGGGGGCAACAGGAGACAGACACGGAGCATGAGCGGGGGATGGGGCCAACAGGATAGAGACACAGGGCATGAGCGGGGGGTGGGGAGAACAGGAGACAGACACGGGGCATGAGCGGGGGGGTGGGGAGGAACATGAGGGAGACACGAGGTATGAGCGGGGGGTGGGGAGGAACGCAAGGGAGACACGGGGCATGAGCGGGGGGTACAGGGCACACACGGGACATGAGCAGGGGTGGGGGGGAAAGGAGAGAGACAAGGGGCATGAGCGGGGGGTGGGGGGAACACGAGGGAGACGCGGGGCATGAGCGGGGGGGTAGGGGGTAACACGAGGGAAACACGTGGGAATTAGCGGGGGGTCGGGGGAACACGAGGGAGACATGGGGCATGAGCGGGGGGCAACAGGAGACAGACACGGAGCATGAGCGGGGGATGGGGCCAACAGGAGAGAGACACAGGGCATGAGCGGGGGGTGGGGAGAACAGGAGACAGACACGGGGCATGAGCGGGGGGGGTGGGGAGAACAGGAGACAGACACGGGTCATGAGTGGGGGATGGGGGAACAGGAGACAGATACGGGGCATGAGCGGGGGTGGGGAGAACAGAAGACAGACACAGGGCATGAGCGGGGGGGTGGAGGGCAACAGGAGACAGACACGGGGCATGAGCGGGGGTGGAGGGCAACAGGAGAGAGACACGGGGCATGAACGCGGTGTGGGGGGTACAGGAGACAGACACGGTGCCTGGGTGGGGCCTCAGGAGACAGACACGGGGCATGAGCCGGGGGTGGAGGGAACAAAAGACAGACACGGAGCATGAGCGGGTGGGTGGGGGGCAACAGGAGAGAGACACGGGGCATGAGCGGGGGGTGGGGGGTACAGGAGACAGACACGGGGCATGAGCAGTGGGTGGGGGCAACAGGAGAGAGACACAGGGCATGAGCAGGGGGGTGGGGGGTACAGGAGACAGACACGGGGCATGAGCGGGGGGTGGGGGGCAAAAGGAGAGAGACACGGGGCATGAACGGGTGGGGGGAACAGGAGACAGACACAGGGCTTGAGCGGGGGGCAACAGGCGAGAGACACGGGGCATGAGCGGGTGGGGGGAACAGGAGACAGACACAGGGCATGAGCGGGGTGTGGGGGGGTACAGGAGACAGACACAGGGCATGAGTGGGGGGTGGGGGGCAACAGGAGAGAGACATGGGGCATGAGCGGAGGGTGGGGGGAACAGGAGACAGACACGGGGCATGAGCAGGGGGTGGGGGGAACAACAGAGACAGACACGGGGCATGAGCGTGGGGTGGGGGGCAACAGGAGACAGACACCTGGCATGAGCAGGGGGTGGGGGCAACAGGAGACAGACACGGAGCATGAGCGGGGGTGGGGGGCAACAAGAGACAGACACAGGGCATTAGTGGGGGTGGGGGGCAACAAGAGACAGACACGGGGCATGCCCGGGGGGTGGGGGGAACAGGAGACAGACATGGAGCATGAGCGTGGGGTGGGGAGAACAGGAGGCAGACACGGGGCATGAGCGGGGGGTGGGGGGCAACAGGAGACAGACACGGGGCATGAGCGGGGGTGGGGGGCAACAGGAGAGACACGGGGCATGAGCGGGGGGTGGGGGGAACAGGAGACAAACACGGGGCATGAGCGAGGGGTGGGGGGAACAGGAGACAGACACAGGGCATGAGCGGGGGGTGGGGGAACAACAGACACGGGGCATGAGCGGGGGGTGGGGAGAACAGACACGGGGCATGAGCGGGGGCTGGGAGGAACAGGAGACAGACATGGGACATGAGCGGGGGGTGGGGAGAACAGGAGACAGACACGGGGCATGAGCGGGGGGGTGGGGTTAACAGGAGACAGACACAGGGCATGAGCGGGGGGTGGGGAGAACAGACACGGGGCATGACCGGGGAGGTGGGGAGAACAGACACGGGGCATGAGCGGGGGGGTGGGGGACAACAGGAGACAGACACGGGGCATGAGCGGGGGGTGGGAGGAACAGGAGACAGACATGGGACATGAGCGGGGGGTGGGGAGAACAGGAGACAGAAACGGGGCATGAGCGGGGGGCTGGGGGGCAACAGGAGACAGACACGGGGCATGAGCGGAGTGTGGGGGGAACAGGACACAGACAGACATGGGGCATGAGCGGGGGGGTGGGGAGAACAGGAGACAGACACGGGGCATGAGCAGCGGGTGTGGGGGGCAACAGGAGACAGACACGGCACATGAGGGGAACAGGAGACAGATCCGGGGCATGAGCGGGGGTGGGGGGAAGGAGAGAGACACACGGGGCATGAGCGGGGGTGGGGGGAAGGGGAGAGACACACGGGGCATGAGCGGGGGTGGGCGGGAGGGGGAGAGACACACGGGGCATGAGCGGGGGGTGGGCGGGAGGGGGAGAGACACATGGGGCATGAGCGGGGGTGGGCGGGAGGGGGAAAGACACACAGGGCAAGAGTGGGGGTGTGCAGGAGGGGGAGAGACACACGGGGCATGAGCAGGGGTGGGGGGGAGAGAGACACATGGGGCATGAGCGGGGGTGGGGGGAGGGAGAGAGACCCACGGGGCATGAGCGGGGGTGGGGGGGAGTGAGAGAGACACACGAGGCATGAGCGGGGGGTGGGGGAAGGGGAGAGAGACACGGGGCATGAGCAGGGGTGGAGGGGAGGGAGAGATACACACGGGGCATGAGTGGGGGCGGGGGGGATTCAGAGAGACACACGGGGCATGAGCGGGGGGTGGGCGGGAGGGGGAGAGACACACGGGGCATGAGCGGGGAGTGGGCAGGAGGGGGAGAGACACACGGGGCATGAGCAGGGGTGGGGGGAGGGAGAGAGACACACGGGGCATGAGCGGGGGGTGGGGGGAAGGGGAGAGACACACGGGGCATGAGCGGGGGGTGGGCAGGAGGGGAGAGACACACGGGGCATGACCGGGGGTGGGGGGGAGGTTCGAGAGACACACGGGGCATGAGCGGGGGTGGGGGGAAGGGGAGAGAGATGCGGGGGGTGGGCAGGAGGGGGAGAGACACACGGGGCATGAGCAGGGGTGGGGGGGAGGTAGAGAGACACATGGGGCATGAGCGGGGGTGGGCGGGAGAGACACACGGGGCATGAGCGGGGAGTGGGCGGGAGGGGGAGAGACACACGGGGCATGAGCGGGGGTGGAGGGAGGGAGAGAGACACATGGGGCATGAGCGGGGGTGGGGGGAGGGAGAGAGACACACGGGGCATGAGCGGGGGTGGGGGGGAGTGAGAGAGACACACGAGGCATGAGCGGGGGGTGGGGGTAAGGGGGGAGACACACGGGGCATGAGCAGGGGTGGGGGGGAGGGAGAGAGACACATGGGGCATGAGCGGGGGTGGGGAGGGAGAGAGACACACGGGGCATGAGCGGGGGTGGGGGGGAGGGAGAGAGACACACGGGGCATGAGCGGGGGGTGGGGGGAAGGGGATAGAGACTCTCCGGGCATGAGCGGGGGTTGGGTGGAGGCAGAGAGACACACGGGGCATGAGCGTGGGTGGGGAGGAGATAGAGAGACACACGGGGCATGAGCGGGGGTGGGGGGAGGGAGAGAGACACACGGGGCATGATCGGGGGGGTGGGGGAAGGGGAGAGAGATACACGGGGCATGCACGGGGGGTAGGGGGGGAGAGAGACACACTGGGCATGAGCGGGGGGGTGAGGGGGAGGGAGAGAGACACACGGCGTTCGTGTGCAGGCGGCAGATCCCGCTCCTCGGCCCTCCGCTGACCACCGTGTGCCGATGGCGTGAGCGGGGGGCTGGAGGAACAGGGGAGACACGGAGCATGAGTGGGGGTGGGAGGAACAGGAGACAGACACAAGACTTACTGTGCAGGCGGCGAGGAACAAAGATGGCAGGCGTCTCTGAAGCCAGACGCACTGCATGCTTTCACCGCATCCAATGAGAGAGCACGTCAGATGTCTGCGGACATCACGCAAGCTGCTTGCCCAATCACCGTCCTGTCCGCGGAGCGAACAGGGAAGTGTGTCCGCGAAGCGAACACAGATATCACTAATTTTTTTCACTTACATTTTTGTCATTTTTTTTAAAAACTACTGGACGGATTTACACCAAATAAAGCAAAGCACGCTTTCGGGACCAAGCCGCCACCCCTGCCGCAAATTTGGTGTAAATCCGTCCAGCAGTTTGGCTGTAGGCGTGAGCAAAGTCTTTTCCCATTATGTCTATAGGAAAAAAAAAAGTTTAGGGGCCCCCCCTATAGCTTTGCCCCCCCTGGACGAATCCTCACCAAACTTTGCAAAAAAAATCAGAGTGACCCAAATACTTTTTTTTTTTGCAAAGTTTGGTGAGGATTCGTCCAGGGAGAGCGAAGTTATAAGCCGCCCAAAAAGTTATCTTCCTATGGAAACACCAACTTAACCCCGTGGCCATGTAATATATATTCAGTGAAAAAACATTGTTAAAGGGACGTTATGGATCCAAGTAAAACCAACAAAAACCCTTGAAATTCGCCAGTTATGGTAAGCTAAGCAACCATAACTCGCGCCACCACCGTGCACTGCTAAGACTAACACCCAGGACATCAAAGATGACATCACAAATGTCATTGATGACATCACTGATGACATTACATGTCTGGCTCCCCCTTTTTTCCTTTACTGATATATCTAGGCCACATGGTTTTGTTCAGTAACAGTCAGGAATTAAAAGTGGAAAAGGTAGTATATTTGTAGACTTATCCTTCAAGTATGTTCTTACAATAATTCCCTTAGGGTCCAGTCATATCGTATGGAACATATACATAGGGGAAGCCTGAAAGACAGCAATCCTTTCTGTGCATTAAAATAATCAGTAGAGTTCTCAGCACTTTCTGATAGTTCTGTTGTTTTTTATTACTGTACTTTCCCTGTATATGTTCCTATTTTTATATCTTGTATTCACACTACTTTCCTTAGAGTCCAGGCACATCATGTGATATATATATATATATACACAGGGTAAGTAGCACGTTTGAAACAGAGCAATAATTTCTCTGCATAAAGGTAATCTGTTAGGTTATCAACACTTTTTGCTACTACTGCTGTTTTTTTTCTTACTTCAATTTCCTTGTATATACTCATATTTGTATGTGGTGTTGTCTCTTTGTGTTTTGTCTATAATAATGCAATTATGTAGTAAGTGGGTTTTATTATCTACTTATCACATGTTTCACAGTATGCAAAAGTCTAATAAGAAAACAGTTATCATTTCACTATTCAACATGGCAAGTTTATGAATATTGCACCTCCATCATGTATGCTGCACACAATGCCTATGTTTCTACATGAGCACCTTAGTATACTGGATGGACGAATTAGCACTTGATATTTATTCCAATGATCCTTGACACTTTTTTTAATTAACATTACAATAAGAAACCCTTGTACAGACTTTTCATGAAAGATTAATGCAGATGTGATGTCATCAGTGATGTCATCATTATTATTATTATTATTATTATTATTATCAATGACATTTGTGATGTCATCTTTGATGTCCTGGGTGCTAGTCTTAGCAGTGCACGGTGGTGGCACGAGTTATGGTTGCTTAGCTTACCATAACTGGCAAATTTCAAGGGTTTTTCGGTTTTACTTGGAACCATAACGTCCCTTTAACAAAGTTTATTCACTGAATTTCATAGGTTTTTAGTAGCGCAACT
The DNA here is from genome assembly GCF_040938575.1 of Ambystoma mexicanum. Taxonomy (NCBI): domain Eukaryota; kingdom Metazoa; phylum Chordata; class Amphibia; order Caudata; family Ambystomatidae; genus Ambystoma; species Ambystoma mexicanum. The sequence continues at coordinate 776,883,282 of NC_090937.1, forward strand.
TAACCTTAACATCCCTTTAACAAAGTTTTTTTCACTGAATTTCATAGGTTTTTAGTAGCGCAACTTAACCATAACGTCCCTTTAACAAAGTTTTTTCACTGAATTTCATAGGTTTTTAGTAGCGCAACTTAACCATAATGTCCCTTTGACAAAGTTTTTTCACTGAATTTCATAGGTTTTTAGTAGCGCAACTTAACCATAACGTCCCTTTAACAAAGTTTTTTCACTGAATTTCATAGGTTTTTAGTAGCGCAACTTAACCATAACGTCCCTTTAACAAAGTTTTTTTCACTGAATTTCATAGGTTTTTAGTAGCACAGTTTTTTTCACTGAATTTCATAGGTTTTTAGTAGCAAAACTTAACCATAACGTCCCTTTAACAAAGTTTTTTTCACTGAATTTCATAGGTTTTTAGTAGCACAACTTAACCATAACGTCCCTTTAACAAAGTTTTTTAACTGAATTTCATAGGTTTTTAGTAGCAAAGCTTAACAATAGAACTTTGACTTTATGTACATGTAATATGGAACATACTGAACCACTTCTACTGAATGTAATGTCCGCGAACATCTTTGATGTCCGCGGACATATTCGGACAACAGTACCACTACCTAAAAAGTCTGGGGGTGGGGGTATGTTTAATTGTTATATTACAACATGATAACATTTAAAAAATTCACAAAGTAGTACACATACATATTATATGTAGTAATACATAAGAAATGTAACCCATATATGTACCGCACTAACCATTCATTTAAATACAATATATTCTAAAATGGAATATACCAAGAGAAGATAAATAGGCTTCCAACATAATTACCTCACAGACACTCCTCAGCTAAGACCAAGACCAGACCTACAGACTACTCAGAACATATCTTACCTGAAATAGTAAGTGTACATCATTTTACTCATATCTTTGTAAACTTTCTGTATTAGATTTAAAAAAATATATTATATATTTTTTTTTTCTCACAGAAATGTCTAGTACTCTGGAATGGCTAGAGGAGCACTTCCCACATGACGAAATGTCAGAAAATAGTGAAGCTAATGGTACACACTTTACAATATAAACCATTTCATTGTTATTATTTTATATATATTTAACATATATATTTCTTTTTGTACAGAGCATACCAAAATAGAAAATATGTCTGAAGAAACTGTTATGGAAAACACGCTTGACAGCTTAAAAGAAAAAATGGATTTATTATTGAGCAATTTTAATAATTTGAAAACTTTTGTTGAGGATCATTTTAAAACAAAAACCTCATACCATTGTCCCACATGTACTTGTCCCCCCTCACCATATCCCAGTCAATTATCCCCAAACCCTCTCCATAATCCAAAACGTTTTGATGAGACTTCCATCCCTTCTTCACCTGATACCAATCATGTTGAAACCCCTAATTCTCCTGTTTTTGTTTCTGTTTCTGCCTCACCTTCTCTGTCATAAATTATTAATATATGTGAAATAAAGTTACATTTTTATATTGTGTTGTAATTACTTCCCATTTTTTATTTTTTTAAAAACTATGTAGATGTCCGCGGACAGCGCAGGTGTTCTGAAATGTTCGTAAATAAACGAAAATGGAGGTGTCCTGAAGAACACTATACCTGTCCGTATTGTTCGCTAGAAAGTTGAAACTGTTCTAAGAACCCAATTGGTGTCCTGAAATGTTCGTAATTAAACGAAAATGGAGGTGTCCTAATAAAGAACACTATACCTGTCCGTACTGTTCGCTACCAAGTTGAAACTGTTCTAAGAACACAAGCGGTGTCCTGAAATGTTCGTAAATAAACAAAAATGGAGGTGTCCTAAAGAACACTATACCTGTCCGTACTGTTCGCTAGCAAGTTGAAACTGTTGAAAGAACACAAGCGGTGTCCTCAAATGTTCGTAACTAAACGAAAATGGAGGTGTCCTAAAGAACACTATACCTGTCCGTATTGTTCGCTAGAAAGTTGAAACTGTTCTAAGAACCCAATTGGTGTCCTGAAATGTTCGTAATTAAACGAAAATGGAGGTGTCCTAATAAAGAACACTATACCTGTCCGTACTGTTCGCTAGCAAGTTCAAACTGTTCTAATAACTCAATTGGTGTCCTGAAATGTTCGTAAATAACCGAAAATGGAGGTGTCCTAAAGAACACTATACCTGTCCGTAATGTTCGCTAGCAAGTTAAATGTTCCAAGAACACAATTGATGTCCTGAAAAGTTTGTAATCAAACGAAAATGGAAGTGTCCTAAAGAACACTATATCTGTCCGTAGTGTTCGCTAGCAACTTTAAACTGTTCTAAAACATACGCGATGTCCAGAAATGTTCGTTTGATGTGTGACGCACTTTTAATTAATTCAGGACCCGAACAGTGTCCGTAGAACATCAACGCGCATGCAAAAACCAATGTCCGTGCATTTGGTGTCCTGCGGACAGAAGCTTCCTTCACAGACCTGTTCGCGAAGGCATCATGTGACCGTGCCCATGCTGATCGCGTGTTCTGAATGCGGACACTGTTCGTGTCCCCGAACAATTTAAAAGTACATTTTCGAGTAATCCACAATATTTTTCCATGAAAACTCATCATGGCACAAGTCCCACATAGTAATCCTGAGTTTCTACAAAACTTTTGAAACTTTTTGAACCCTTTTTTGTGTTCGATCTGTCTGCGGACAGCGCGCATGTCCGCGAACCGCGTACAAGCACCCCTATAAAAGACCACGCCCTAGAGCTTATTCTCATTGTGTTTCTGGCTATTCTTCAGAGCACAGCTATTTCTCCAGCAACTTGCTGATTCCACCATCGAGATGGCATCTCTGGCTGCAGAACTGCCACCTGGTGCTGCACCTGCTTCAGCACCAGCCCCACCCCCTCCACCACCACCACCTTCCCAAGGGCCTGAAGAGGGGAACAGGAGTGAGGATGCAGAGGAGGAAGAAGAGGATGACGAGAATGAGGTAAAAGAAATCCCTACTACCCGCACTAGACGTGAGTCTTGGGTGTGGCGGTTATTTTCCATTTATGGGAATGGTCCTAAGGCTTGTGCGAACCGTGTTATCTGCAATGAGTGTAAAATGATATTCAGTCGCAGGAAGCACGGTTCGTACAGCTTTGGGACCACGACCATGAAGCGACACCTGAGGTCATTTCACTCTGGGGCTATTCGCAAAGGTTGTACCTTGCGAAGAACATAGTAGGTTGATTTCCTCTACTTCATCCTTCGTTTCTGATCCTGTCACCACAAGGACCACCTCTGTGGGACAGCGTCTTCCTCAAGCTGCCTCACATGCCATACAGAATTCGGATGACCCTTACCTTTCGAGGGTCACAGTTGTATGTATGCACTGTGACACAGTACTCTGCAGGGGGAGCGACTTCGGAGTGCTTTTGAGACTATTGTCTCAGAGCACGAGAAGACCTGCTCACTACCCAAATAAAACCCACTCTACATCTTCCTCTCTCAGCTCACCCTTTCTTATCCCTGTGGTTGGTGTCCCCCCTTTACCCTCCTTTCCCCTCCTCTCCTAGTGTGTCGTGTCTAAAAAACCAAAATAAAATACAAAATTACAAAAATAAAAAAAAATAAGGCTCTTTTCAGAGCCGTCTTTCACAGTTAAAAAATAGAAGTGAAGATAAATAAAGCAGGGCCCTTTGTATTTCTTAAAAGTCAGCGGACAGTTCGCGAACATTAAAAAAACTGGGGTGCTACCCTATTGTTACCATTGCATTGTTCTCTGGGAGGAAGTGGTGGCTCTGAAAAGAGCCTTTGGGAGGTGTTTGTATGTCAAAAATGATAAACACCTACTTCAAAATGGATGCTGTATTTCTAAAAAAGGTCGCAATGCATTTTGTACATTTCTCAGAAAAATCTGATTGCCAGCATAAGTAAGATGGACTCCATCTCTGCGAAAAATGTATGTACTACGAAACATAATATTTTCATTGTGAAAAGAGGACATGCCAAAATCTCTTAGAAATGCACAAACAGCCTTATTAACATTGCGCCTTGCTTTTTCCATTTGTGGACCAAATGAAGAAGAACGAAGCCACATTTGTCTCTGCGCAATCCGTGAAAATATTACTTGAGAATTAGGAAACATGTCCATGACTTTCCCAAGTCCTTCTTTCATAGCAAATTGCAAAGCAATTCCAGACACATGTCCTAAACTGTTCACTCCACAATGAATTACAATTATGTCTGGATGTTGCTTTGTTTCCAAAGTAGCACAGAGAGGTAGCAAGTCCAACCACTTCATTCCACGTACTCCATGCCAGTGTACTTCCACATGTGGAAATCCAAGATCTACAGCTACTCCACAGCTTTCTGCATGCACCTTCAACCAATGTATTCACAAATCTCCCAAAATCCAAACAATCTGTTTTCTGAAACACACAGCCATAGCTATCTGTTGTTCTCTCAGCAAAAAGACTATCTGAGAAGCTCTCTCCTGGCACAACACACCCACTAAACTTTCCTGACCAATCCCTTTCACTGCTCATTCTCATTTGCATGACTTCTGAACCCAAAAATCCCTGGATATAACTTCCAATGTCTGCGAACTACCGCCATGTCCGCGGACATATCGTAACATGAACAGCCCTTCTACCATTTCCACTTCACTCTCTGTGCCATTCCCTCATTGGATGTAGCTAAGAAATCACATGACCATGCACCAATCACATTCAAGACCTCTACATCTAACTGCATCATCATAGATCAGCACTGCAAATGTACTGTGAATCCCTCTGAGTACAAGTGCCATATCATTGGCAAGCACCATCTACAAGAAATACTGTACAAGTCTCCAAGATTTCTACTTGCAGCTCTATGCATATCCATATGCATGAACACAAACTACATGTATGCATATTTTCTGTACAGTACATGAACACATTTTCAAACTGACTTTTATCTTGTGTAATCTGTAAAATGAATCTACTGTCTTTTTTCCAATTTCCTAAAATCAACTATCACTTATAAACCTTTATACTATTTACTTTCTTTATACACACACTATCAAATCATATTAAACTAACATTTTTTAAATGAAATTTATAGACTACATATATTCACACAAAATTGCATGCATGCACACTCTATGTTCCAATCTCAAAAAATAATACTTATACAATTACATTTATTTATTTATTTATTTATTTGATTACTTTAATTTAAGCATGACATTAATGCACTATTACCTAGAACAGCTTAGTTACAGAAATGGTGGTATTCAGTGGTACATTATGAATTTCACAAGACATACTAAAGATATTTTGTTTGTTACAGTTACTCATTGCAATACAATTTGTTCATTAAGAACATATCATATGTATTGAACTGATGTGACGTATCTTATGTGAATAAGATAATTTTAATGGTTTTAAGGAAGGCACTGAGGATTTCAATTAAAAAAATCAATATCTAAATTAAAAACAATGCTAAATACAAACAAAATTACTAATTTGTTTCTTTTACAATTGCAGTGAAGACCATTCTCCTGAAAAGAATCAACCGAATTTCAAGAACAAAGAAGAACTAAGAATTAAACTGCTCATTTTAGAAAAAAAGTAAGTAGAATATCACCATAATATTTGTATTATTACTCAAACATACTGTAAAGTTAATTCATGCTATTTCTGTGCCTAAAAATAGAGATTGTGCACCATTCTGTCCAAAAATCCCCGTGTCTTAAACAGCGATTTACAGCCAGAATGGCGCACAAATTCCTACTTTTGGACACACAAATTACCCAACTCAACCGCTAGAATTTTCCTATTATAGAACAAACAACTGTTTTTATTGTATACATTAGATTTACTATTTGTACTTCTCCACACCACCAGCTTATTTTTTTCTGTCATCTGAACCTGAGTTTAGTAACATATTAATTGAGAATGCACCTCCCTACTAGTTGTAATTCCCAATGCACAATCAGACACCATTACGTACATCATCTTACTCAAATACTCATGCACACAGCACACATACATTGCACAACACCCCAACCCATAACTTCTTTATTTTTTCAACAGAGCCTAAAGAATGCCTACCAAAAGTCAAGTCCGTAGAAAGCAACACAGAAGTAGAGCAACTGAAAATAAAAGTGTCCAACATAAGCATCCATCTCTAGCAGAATTTGTAAAAAAAAAGTTCAAACAAAACAGCTAATACAGTCATTTAGTGAAACACAAGAAGTTTCAAGTACAAAAACTTTGCCTTCTCCATCAAAATGTAAAACAAACCAAAAAACAATTAACAGAAAATCAGCTATCACTACAGATAAAACTACTTCTTTAAATTGTAATATAGTGCAAAGTAAGCATACCAAGAAAAGTATTTTAGCCAAAATGTTCCGTCACAAGGTCCTTCAAAATCTTATAAAAACAGGAGAGAAATCAGGTTCAATGCTTAAAACCTATCGTAGGAAATTAATTTTAGAAGCGTTGATAGATAGTGCAATTCTTCTCAAAAGAAAGCTATTTATTTTAGTGTTAAACAAAATGAAACCACTAACAAAACTAATAACTAAATTACAAAAAAGACGTCTCAATAAACAAAATGTCAAAAGAAAGAACTTCTTAAGTATCTGCGGAGGTGAATGGAGTCACACTACGAGCACAGAACCATACTTTAATGAAGAAGCGTACAAACAAAAGCAAACAAATACAATTGCCATGCATAGCAGTGGTCGAGGTTATGAAAAAGTTAATAATACCATAATGGAACAAGAAGTACTCCTTACAAAAATATGCCCTGAAAACTTAGAATTACCCCTCCATTCAACTGAATCAGAACATCTAGTGTACAAATGGCCATGCACGTCAATATGTAACATTCCTAAACAATTTTTCAAGTCTTTACGCCAATTCCTCAATCAATATGTAAAAAGCAAAGACAAAATCAAAATTAAACTACTGCAAAATATGGATACCTGTCCAGTGCGCAAATACACAGGACTACCAGGACATTCATTGGCCTGCATTAGAGGACCTACTTGTAAAACCACTTTCCATGATATCAAAAGAATATCAACACATCATTCAACTAAAAGAAATCTAGTCTATAAAATGTACTATGCTAAAAGTCCTGCTTTAGCACTAGCAAATTTAAATAACATTCTTCTACATGGTACAGCAAAAGACCTACTTCAAGAAATTGACTATATCCAGAAAAAATATTTTGGAAGTGAAAGCCATTTACAGAATGAAATAGCTTTAAACCAAATTAGCAACAATTCTACACATGGCAACCTTTTGCTAAACACATACAAAAAAGAAATACTAAAATTTAAAAGTACATCAGCTGAAGTACCAAACCATGTATGTGTATGTTGCCGCAGAACTTTTTATAAACGTAACACGAAAACTGTAGACCTATCATATAAAATAGAAGACAATGAAGATTCTAAATGGTTTGAATTAGCTCTCTACCTTGTAGCAGAAAACAAATACGAAATAAGTGACCCCTTAATACTTTGCAGTTACTGCACTACAAAACTTGGCAACAACCAAACTCCTTCACGTGCTATCACAAATAATTTGGAATTATACCCACTACCAAAACCCCTACAACAACTTAATTTATATGAGAGCATCATAATTCAAACAGTACACCCATTTCAAGCAATAATACGCCTTCAACGAAACACAGTAAAATTACCTCCCTCTAAATTGTTAAAAGGCATTCGTGGAAAAGTAGTTTATTTACCATTAGATCTAAAAGAAAATGTGCATACTCTAGGAGTGCAACGTCCAATGCAGCAATCTTTAATTATCTTAGTAAATGGAGTACCTACAAAAGACAAAAAAATATGGCAACAGCTGGTAGATTTACATAAAGTTAGACAAGCCTTACAATATCTTAAAGAGACTAATGAATATTACAAAGAAATTAATATTGAAGAAAACTTGAAAGATACAACTGAAATAATTCAAGAAACACAAGAAGCTGGTCAATTTGAGCTACTAGATCCTGCTACAATATCAAATACTTTAGACCATTATACAATTCATCCTTTGCACTCTAATGACACCATAGAAGATGCACTGGAAACATACCAAATGAATCAAACAAAAGGATCACCAATCAGCATATGGGAAAAAAGTATAGAAGCACGTGCTTTTCTTCTACTCTTTCCTACTGGCAAAGGAGGAAGGTATGATGATAGACCTATTCAAATATCAGCTTCAGAATACCGCTCATTACGGATGTATTCTGAAGATCCCAGATTTAGACAAAATGTGGAATGCATATTCCACCAACTCTTTGAAAGTGAACTAGCAACTTTATGTTACGGAGTTGCACACATATTATAATCAGGATCCCACTTTAAAAATATGACAGCTACACAATTATTACAAAAAGTGCAACAAAAGGGTGAGGTTTTACAATCAAATATTACAAATCTATTAGCAAATATGTACGGTACTAAAGAGTACTGGTTTCAACGTCATGGAGATGTACGTTGTATGATCAGAAACCTTGGCCCACCCACTTGGTTTGTTACATTAAGTTGTGCAGAATATACATGGGAAGATTTACTTGATTTCCTACGCATATCAAATAAAAACAAAAAATAAAACAAACATAGATATACTAACACCAGGAGAACTTTGTTCTTTGGATCCTGTTAATGTTTCAAGATATTTTCACCATCGCTTCATTGCTATGCTACATTTTATTTGTAATAAAACTGTTCCTCCCCTTGGAGAAGTGCAACACTTCTTTTGGAGAAAAGAATACCAAGCCAGAGGAGCACCACATATCCACATGCTTTTATGGATTAAAGATGCTCCTAAATTTGGTCAAGACAGTGATGCCACTGTTTTACAGTTTATTGAAAAATATGTCACTTGTGAAATTCCATCAGAATCCACAAATAGTGATCTTCATGCACAACTTTTACAATTTCAAAGACATAAATGTAGCAAATATTGTCGCAAATACAAAAACAAAGGGAAATACTACACCAAATGCCAATTTGGTTTCCCTAGACCAGTTACAAATACAGGTCAAGTGAACAACCTCATGTCTTCAGTTAGACATAGTTTTAAAGTTAAGTCACCTAAAAATACATATTACATAAAAATATATCAATGATTATAATGCAATCATTGCCCACTTATGGAATGCAAACATAGATGTGCAGTACATTGCAGACAATTCTACTGCAGTTGCACGATATGTCACAGCATACTTAACCAAAGCAGAAAAGACAGAGCTCCAAGACCTCTGGAATGACCTGTCATCAGATAAAACAGTGTCTCAGAAATTATACAGCTTGGGCATAAAAATGCTCTCCCATAGAAAATGTGGATCATATGAAGCAGCTGATCGTTTAACTGGTACTGCATTGTATGGTAAATCTGAAAATATAGTATGGCTAAGTCTTGGTCCAGCTAAATCTAGCAAAAGAGTTCTAAAAACATACAAAGATATAGAAACAATAGCCAAACATGATCCCAACAGCCAAGACATTTTAAAAAACAATTTATTGAACACATACTACCCAAATAGAAGTAATACTTTGGAAACCATGTGTCTATACCACATAGCCCAAAACTACACATACAAAAATAATATAAAACCTGATGAAAAAAAGGTAAATACACAGAGTGACAAACTGTGAAGGCAGCTTAGTTAAACTCACTAAACCAAATTTAATTAATCATATCAAATTGTCATTGAAGACTCCTCAACATAAAGAAATATATTACATGTCCCTGCTACAACTCTTTAAACCATGGAGAAAAGAAGAAGAAATACTAGAAAACTATGACTCATATGAAGATGCTTTAAAAGCAAATGAAAGCACTATAACTGATGTATACTTTACACAATACAAAACAATGTTGCACAATGAACAGCAACACAAAGAAGAACTCCAGGCCCAACTAGATAAAGACACTCCTGACAGTAGTCAACCTTCTCCAACAGGAAGCCAAGAACCACTGGGAGAACCACTAATAATAAATGAGGCAGAATTAGCTAAGATAGAAGTAGAAAACACTATGGGCCTCATTACACGGAAGGCGGTAATGGTTAACGGCCACCGTTAATGGTAACGGTGACCGTTAACCATTACCGCCTTACTACGAGGTCCCTTAGCGGGTTGGTGCTTTAACGCCTGCTTTTTGCAGGCGTTAAAAACCAACCCGCTAAGGGACCTCGGAGCTAAGCGCCTTCCCCATTCCCATAGAGCCCTATGGGGCAGAAATGGGAATGGGGAAGGGCAATGGCGGAAGGGGGATTTACCGCCCCTCCAACCTTGGAATGGGGCGGTAAATCCCCTTTCCGCCAAGGCGGTGCCAGTATTTGACCGGCATGAGCCATGGCGCTAATAGCGCCATGGCTCACCGCCTTCCGTGTAATGAGGCCCTATGTGTCAGTATGAAGATAAAGAAGACTTAACTATACTACAATCAAAACTAAACAACGAACAACGTAGCATTTTTGAAGAAGTAACAAAACAAATTGCACATGGTGTACAACATGAAAATAAAGAATGTTCCTGCCATAATTATAAACCTATACTACTGTACGTCAGTGGTGAAGCTGGTTCTGGCAAAACATTCCTAATCAAAATCATCAGTAAATTCCTTCAACAATTGACAAACAACAAACTGTCAGCTGTTGTCACTGCCCCCACAGGTTTAGCTGCCTACCACATAGGTGGTGTCACTTTACACCGATTACTACTATTGCCAGTAGAACACCAGAACAAATTATACTATTACAAACTTTCTGCAGAAGCTGCAATGGAACTACGCAGAGTATTAAAACAAATGAAAATGCTACTAATAGATGAAGTGAGCATGGTCTCCAACCTAATGTTGGCTTTGATTCACCTCAGATTACAAGAAGTACTGAAAACAAACTATGAAGAGCTCTTTGCAGGAAAACACATTATTGTTTTCGGAGATCTTCTTCAATTAACACCAGTAAAAGGTCAGCCTATTTTTAAAACATTAGGACACAAACTCTGCCGTAAAACTGTTGGCAGCATTGGAAATGTCAACCTTTGGCAACATTTCCAATACAGAGAATTAACAGAAAACATGCGGCAATCTGCAGATCTCACTTATGCCAACATCTTAAAAAGTATCAGAGTTGGTATACTCTCTAAAGAAGCAGAAACAATATTGAAAACCCGGCAAATTAATGCACTTTATGGTGATAATGCATGTGCTACAGATGTTATGGAACAATTACCCCGCAAAAATGTCAATTGTATGGCCTTAATGCCAACTCTTGCAAGCTGTTTCAAATTCAATGAAATAATGTTAAGTAAAGAAATGCAACCAATAATGGAAATTAGTGCCACAGACAAACTAGATGTACATGGTATGACACTACCTATGTGTGACCAAGCCACAACAAGACTAAATAGTTTAGAAAAATCAATCTCAAACACAGCAGGCTTAGAAAAGATATTAAAATTATCCTTAAATTGCAGAGTAATGCTTAAACGTAACCTTGACCTGGACCAAGGACTAGTTAATGGAGCACTGGGTACAGTTGCTGGCTTTCAAACATACCCACGTGATAACAAAATTCAGTTTTTCAATATACTCTTTGACAAACTTTCAGAAGTTAAAAGGATAGGACGCTCAACAGCTCGATTCCTTCTCTTCAAAGACATGAAAGTACGCACAGAACAATTTTCTCTAACTCTTGCATACGCAGTCACGATTCATAAATCACAAGGTCTTACCCTAGACAAAGCAATGATAGATATTGGTAACACAGTCTTTAAAGAAGGCATGAGCTACGTAGCACTATCATGCTTACGTACACTTGACTGTCTATTTCTAATCAACTTTGATGCAAGTAAAATAAACGCTGATATTCCTTGCATTTTCAAATACAATAGACTTCGTTCACTATACACTCCCCATCTAAACACATATTCTGTTCCACAAAAAGTAAAACATTATAAAAGAAAAATAAATCAAACAGAAAAGCAACAGGATGTCACTGCAAATCCTCCAAAGAGAGTAAAAGAAAGTAATACTTCATCAAGTACCACAAGCAAAAAAGAATCAATTAGGGAAAGTAAACCAGGTTCTTCTTCAAAGAAGGAAGACAAACTCCAAAAAAAGCAGTCAGATACATAACTACCTGGTCCATTTAAACTCTCAAATATAGTTGGTGTAAGTTGCTACGCAAATGTAGCAATGAATATTCTATTTCAATTACCACCAATTGTTGAGAACATTTACTTACACAGTACAGACCCATTGTGTTTGCAAATGTTAGTACTTCACAGAAATGCAGCAAACAATCCTGACAACACGTATAGTGTTTATGGAATAAGACAACAATTGGACTACTGTGCTGGAATGGTGAAATTCACTATAAAATCACAGGAAGATCCACAAGAATTTCTAATGTACTTACTACAAGTACTGGAAAACAAAAACATACCTATAAATGAAATCTTCCAGATTTCATACATGTGGAAACATACATGCACTCTCTGCAACAATGTGACACAAGAAGAAATCCCCAATGAACGCTACGTATATATATCAATACCTAATTGTAAATCCATTCCATTTCAGCAACTTGTACAAAATGCAAACCATGTTAGATTATGTTCTACCTGCAATTCAGATAATCGCTCCACGTTAGTAATACAAACACATAGTAAATACGTAATACTAATGTTTCTACTTTACAATGCAGATGGTACCAAAAACAACTGCAAGCTGACTGGATTCACACATGGTCAAATATCACTTGGTAAGAAAACCTTCACAACAATAGGTATAATCTACCACGCAGGAGCCACAACCAATTCAGGGAACTACACTGCATATATAAAAAAGAAATGTGGATGGTTTCAATGTAATGATAATACCATTACTCTAAAGCAGAGATTACCAGCAAATCTTACAAACGCTTATTTAATGTTCTTAAAACCAAAATTTGATAACTAAACTGTACTTAAACCTCAAGCAAACTTGTAGTAAAGAATATAAACTGTTAGAATATTCCAAAAGCTATCTAACTGCCCAAAGATTCGACAACAATTAATCACATAAATGAATACCACTGAATTAGAGCAAAAAATAGACAGTTAGAATACGCCAATTGGTATCTAACTGTCCCAAAATGTAACAATATCCAAACAGATAAATCAATACCACTAAAATATATAAAAAAAATAGACAGTTAGAATACGCCAATTGGTATCTAACTGTGCCAAAATTTAACAATATCCAAACAGATAAATCAATACCACTAAAATATATAAAAAAATAGACAGTTAGAATACGCCTACTGGTATCTAACTGCTCCAAAATGTCATAATATCCAAACAAATGAATAATATGTTACTGCTCCACAAAAAATGCAACAACCCAATGTATAAAGCATTAGCCAAAAACAACAAATGAACACTGAAAACAAACAAACAAATAAACTGTAGCATAACAGAAAAAGGTTTTTTTTTTAATCCAACATGGATTTTTTTTTCTCCCACAGACCCAATGATTTTAGCAACGAACACAGAAACTGAGCAAATTGCAGAGTACTCTGGTTTGTAATCTACTAAATATGAGGGTCCAAAAAAAAATGTTGATTATACAATGTAAAAAGTCATTACAAAATACTAATACTAACATGCTATTTTCTTTTATCACAGAAATTAACAAGAAATACATGTACTCCAGTTACTAAACCAAACAGTAAGTATATTATACACACTATGCCCTGGCCAAAACCATCACAGCATATCACACCCATAGTATCTTATAACTTTGTTCCTTATAAATTTGTTTTTTACCCAAAGTTCTAAGCAACTATAAATGTGATATGCTGCGGTGGTTGTGGCCAGGGCATAGAGTGTTGGGTGCATGGCCAAATGGACACCCCCTACGAACATTTCAGGACACCGCGAGAGTTCTTAGAACACTTTCAACTCGACAACGAACAATACGGACAGCGTCCTCAGGACACCCCCTATGAACATTTCAGGACAATGCGTGTGTTCTTAGAACACACCCCCTTTTTGTTTATTTGCGAACATTTCAGGACACGAAGACAGTTCTTAGAACACTTTCAACTTGCCATCGAACAATACGGACAGCGTCTTCAGGACAACCCCTACGAACATTTCAGGACAATGCGTGAGTTCTTAAAACACACCCCCATTTTGTTTATTTTCGAACATTGGCCAAATGGCCATGCACCCAACACTCTATGCCCTGGCCACAACCACCCCAGCATATCACACCCATAGAGTAAAACATTTCAACTATGGCCTATGGAAACTTTCAATGTCCACGGACATTACCAGTGTTCTTAGAACACTTTCAATTTGCCAGCGAACAATATGGACAGCATCTTCAGAACACCCCCTACGAACATTTCTGGACAACGCGAAAGTTCTTAGAACAACTTCAACTTGCTGTCGAATAATACGGACAGCGTCTTCAAGACACCCCCTACGAACATTTCACGACACCGCGAGAGTTCTTAGAACACTCTCAACTCGACAACGAACAATACAGACAGCGTCCTCAGGACACCCCCTATAAACATTTCAGGACAATGCGTGTGTTCCTCGAACACACCCCCATTTTGTTTATGTGCGAACATTTCAGGACAACGCGAGAGTTCTTAGAACACTTTCAACTTGACAACAAACAATACGGACAGCGTCCTCAGAACACCCCCATTTTGTTTATTTGAGAACATTTCAGGACACCGCGAGAGTTCTTAGAACACTTTCAACTCGACAACGAACAATACGGACAGCGTCCTCAGGACACCCCCTACGAACATTTCGGGACAATGCATGTGTTCTTAGAACACACCCCCATTTTGTTTATTTGCGAACATTTCAGGACACCGAGACAGTTCTTAGAACACTTTCAACTTGCCATCGAACAATACGGACAGAGTCTTCAGGACAACCCCTACGAACATTTCAGGACAACGCGTGAGTTCTTAGAACACACCCCCATTTTGTTTAGTTACAAACATTTCAGGACACCGAGACAGTTCTTAGAACACTTTCAACTTGCCATCGAACAATACGGACAGCGTCCTCAGGACACCCCCTACGAACATTACAGGACACTGCGAGAGTTCTTAGAACACTTCAGGACAACGCGTGTGTTTTTAGAACACACCCCCATTTTGTTTATGTGCGAACATTTCAGGACAACGCGAGAGTTCTTAGAACACTTTCAACTTGACAACAAACAATACGGACAGCGTCCTCAGAACACCCCCATTTTGTTTATTTCCGAAGATTTCAGGACACCCCGAGTGTTCTTACAACACTTTCAACTTACTATCAAACAATACGGACACTGTCTTCAGGACACCCCCTGCGAACATTTCAGGACACCGAGACAGTTCTTAGAACACTTTCAACTTGTCATCGAACAATACAGACAGCGTTATCAGAACACCCCCATTTTGTTTATTTGCGAACATTTCAGGACACCCCAGTGTTCTTAGAACACATTCAACTTGCCACAGAACAATACGGACAGCGTCCCCAGAACACCCCAATTTGTTTATTTGCATTTCAGGACACTGCGAGTGTTCTTAGAGCGTCTTCAGAACACCCCCTATGAACATTTCAGGACACCGCAAGAGTTCTTAGAACACTTCAGGACAACGCGTGTGTTCTTAGAACACACCCCCATTTTGTTTATGTACTGCTGTACTCATGACTCATGCTATTAGGTAAAGCCTCTACTAGCCCGTTCCTGCTCCCTACTGCTTCATCTCTTAGTGTCTCTACGCGCCTGCCTACACCTGCCTTGCATGTACTCCTAATTGCTACCTCACGGCACTATCCGCTGAGTGTACTCCTAAATACAGGCGCTGTCCCATTGCAACTTAGCCCTAGTGTGTTGCAGACCTGCATTGTGTAGCCGTGCGCCCAGACCATGATCACCTGGTTTACACTCACCATGTTCCCTTTCTGCATCATGCCGGACAATGTACACTGTACTGGCAACATCCTCATAACCGTCAACAAAGGCCTAGCCAATCTTGGCTGTCCTAGGCACTACCCGATCCCCTGCCCCACGCCCTTCATACCCGCCCAGCCACCTTTTCCACCTAACCACCACTCTCACCTTACTTCCGCCGGAGACAACAGCTCCCCAGCCATTGTGACCCCTAACAAAACTCTGATTCACTGTACATTCAGTGCTCCATCTCTCACTGTGCTCCCCATACTGAAATTTCCAGAACCCCCACGCTCTCCCATCCCAGACATCACTGCCCGTAACAACAGACTAGGCACTAGGCTGCCCCTCACAAATAGCATCCCCCCGGCCAAATTCGAAACCAAAACCTCAAAGAAACCAAAGACCCCCAAAGAGCCCTCCCCACTTTCCTTAAAATGAGCCCTACTCAATGCCAGATCCCTGGCTGCACACCCCACAGAAATTGCTGACACCATTCTAACCCATGATCTTGACTTCCTTGCCCTAACGGAAACATGGATACACGAGGCCTCAGGACCACACTTATCGCTAGCCATTCCTGTCAACTACTCCATCCTTAGAGCTGACAGACCTAATGGCAAAGGAGGAGGCGTAGCATTCATCTCCAAAACACCACTAGGCTGCAGACTAGTCACCACCCTATCTCTTAAATCATGTGAGTTACTCACAATCAAGCTACAAACATCCCCCACA
The DNA here is from genome assembly GCF_040938575.1 of Ambystoma mexicanum. NCBI lineage: Eukaryota > Metazoa > Chordata > Amphibia > Caudata > Ambystomatidae > Ambystoma > Ambystoma mexicanum. The sequence continues at coordinate 776,899,956 of NC_090937.1, forward strand.
AGTACGATCACACTACACCTTATATACAGACCCCCAGGCCCTCCTGGAACCTTCGAAGAAGACATTACAGAGCTCATCACTGAAAACTCCAAGCCACTAACACAAATGTTTATCCTTTGCAACTTCAATCTAGGCTACAATGACCCCAAAGACGCACCAGCTGCATCCTTAGCAAACGCCCTAACTGAGCACGGACTTGCTCAACTCAGTATCACACCGACTCACCAGAAAGGCAGAATTCTCGACTGGGTACCAACTCTTAACTGCAACACTACTTGTTAGGACCCCCAACCTCTAACATGGACGGATCACTACCTTATCCCACTTGAAATTCACTTCAACCAGTCCACGCCTAAGAAATACCCCCTGGCACCAGCTTGCCCGACCAGAAACAAACGCAACATCACTGCCGAAGCACTATTACCTTTGGTCCCACCTACCCTTAACGCTCTACCGGACAATGCTGACCTTAACCTCCTAGTTGACACCTTCAACAATTCCATGGCTACCGCCATCGATACCATTGCCCCTTTGAAACTACGCAAAAGTAAACCAATAAACCACTTGAATTCGTGGTACACTCCCGAACTCAAACTTCTCAGGAAAAAGAAAGCTAAACTAGAACTACTATGGAATACCAACCCATCACTTGGAAACAAATCCAATTTAAATAACACCTCCGCACTATACAAAAGTGAGATAATTTGCACCAAAAAAGATGCCTATAACGTTAGGATTAACCAGGCAGGCTCTTCCACCAAAGAATTATTTAAAATTCTAAAGGAGCTAGAAAACCCTAATCCCCTCCCAGACAACTGCTCAAAAGACAAACCCTGGTGCACTAGCATCCAGAATGCCATCAACAATAAAATCACAGGGCTCCAGACCAAAATAGAGGACAAACGTCAACAACTCTTCAGCAACAAAACCACCAACCCCAGTTTAAGCCCACCAACACCGATCAAACCCAATATAGGCTTCACCTTTAAGAAAGTAACTATCCTAGAAGTCCAAAAAATCATCACTTCCCTAAAACCCTCTAATTGCAAAGGGGACAACTACCCCGCCCAAATAATAAAAGACGCTGCCAGAGACCTCTCCCCTTTTATCACTAAGCTAATCAACCTGTCATTTGCGAACAACTCTGTCCCCAACAACCTAAAACAATCTTGGGTGCTCCCTCTCCTAAAAAAACAATCCCTAGACCCAGCCATACCAACCAACGATAGACCCATCACCACTGTCCCTTTTCTGCTAAAAATTCTGGACAGAGTTGCCTACATCCAGATTCAGGTGTACCTGGAATCTAATCAACTGCTAGGGATACGTCAATCTGGCTTCAGACCTCAACATGGAACTGAAACCGCTCTGGTTGACCTCAAAAGCCAGATTGACGAAATCAAAGACAAAGGCAATGCAGCAATCCTACTGCTCTTAGACCTCTCGGCGGCCTTCGATTTAGTCGACCACGAAATCCTATGCAACCACCTATCTATCGCAGCCCACTTCTCCTCCTCCGCCTCCGCATGGGTACAATCCTTCCTGGCGAATAGAACCATGCGAGTCTTCTCAACTACAGCCGCTGCTGACCCTATCCCCATTACCTGTGGAGTCCCTCAAGGCTCCTATGTCTCCCCCACCCTGTACAATATATTTACGAAGCCCCTATTCGACAAACTGGACCGTCTGGGTGTCACCTACACCAACTATGCAGATGACAACCAGATCCTCCTCACCATCTCAGGCAACTACAACGCGGACATCACCCGGATCAACAAAATCTTCTCCATCATTCAGGCATGGATGGCCACCCACGGCCTCTGCCTGAATGATGAGAAGACGGAGCTTCTCCTGGCCGGCTCTCCCCATAACCTATCTAAACTCAGTCCTAGCTACAAGAATATTATCATAGACGGTTACACCATCCCTATCGCTAAAAGTGTGAAAACCTTAGGCTTTCACCTTGATGCCAACACCAACCTCTCCAAACAAATCAACTCAACTGCCTCGGCCACTGCCTATACGGGTAAGCTAATCAGGGATAGCAGACCCTTCCTATCCCCCGACAGCTGCCTCACTCTGGCCAGAGCACTCATTCAATCCAAACTAGACTATTGCAACAGCCTGTACCTAGGAGCCAACCTATCCGTAACTAACAAACTCCAGGTTCTCCAGAACAATGCTCTGCGTGCAGCACTGAACATCCCAAGGCGTGCGCACATCTCCACTACCAGGAAAGCGTGTAAATGGCTCTCCATACAGCAAATAATCGACCTCAAAACTATCTGCCTCACCTACAAGGCCTTAAACAACCAACCCCACCGTACCTCTCTAACAAATTCACTTTAAAACCCACATCCAGAACCACCAGATCTTCCAACTCCCTATGCCTGTTAGTGCCCAGATTTGCCTTAAAATGAGCAGGAGGCGCCAGCTTCACTGTACTAGCCTCCCAACTCTGGAACACCCTACCACTCAACATTAAAACCACTGAGTCCTTCCCTATCTTTAGGAAACTTGTTATAGGCTGGTTACTGAACAAAGAGTAGCATTTTAACCTCATCTCTAAGCTCTAACAGCCGTAACCATACCTGTATTATACGTAAATTGCTGTACATTGTAAAACTCTTTGATGTACTTTGTAACTGTAAATGCTCTTTGTAACTTGATGTACTCTGTAACTGTAAATGCTTATCTTATGCCTGTAACCGATTCCTTAAGCGCCCTTCTACCCACGGGTCCGGAGCACTCTACAAATAAATAAACAAACAAACAAACAAACAAACGAACATTTCAGGACAACGCGAGAGTCCCTAGAACACTTTCAATTTAACAACGAACAATACGGACAGCGTCCTCAGAACACCCCCATTTTGTTTATTTGCGAACATTTCAGGACACCCCGAGTGTTCTTAGAACACTTTCAACTTGCCATCGAACAATACGGACAGCGTTTTTAGGACACCCCCTGCGAACATTTCAGGACACTAAGACAGTTCTTAGAACACTTTCAACTTGCCATCGAACAATATGGACAGCGTCTTAGGTACACCCCCTACGAACATTTCAGGACAACGCGAGAGTTCTTAGAACACTTTCAACTTGACAATGAACAATACGCACAGCGTCATCAGAACACCCCCATTTTGTTTATTTGCGAACATTTCAGGACACCGCGAGTGTTCTTAGAACACATTCAACTTGCCACAGAACAATACGGACAGCGTCCCCAGAACACCCCCATTTTGTTTATTTGCAAACATTTCAGGACACCCCGAGTGTTCTTAGAACACATTCAACTTGCCACAGAACAATACGGACAGCGTCCCCAGAACACCCGCATTTTGTTTATTTGTGAACATTTCAGGACACCGCGAGTGTTCTTAGAACAGTTTCAGCTTGCTTGCGAACAAAACGGACACATATTGAGTCCTCAGAACACCCCCCATTCAGTTTATTTAGAACATTTCAGAACACCCGTGATGTCCGCAGACAAATCCAACACAAAAAGAACGTCTACCACATAAAAAAGCACAACATTTAACCTATCTCATAAGCTTCCATCCTCCCCAAACACTACTACACACCAACACACTCTACTAAATACACATTTTGAACAAACTTTCACCGCGCTGTCCGCGGACGTCCGCGAATCCAAGATGACGGGCGCTACCGAAAATCTGATGCACTTCACGCTTAACACCGTCGAATCAACGAACACGTTGCATGTCCGCAGACATCGCGCAAGCCGATTGGCCAATCGGACACTGTCCAGGGAGCGAACAGGGAAGTGTGTCCGCGGACCGAACACAGATATCACTAATTTTTTTTACCTACTTTTTGGTCATTTTTAAAAAAACTACTTGACGGATTTTCACCAAATTTGCAAAAGCACGCTTTCGGGACCAAGCCGCTGTTCCTGGTCCAAATTTGGTGAAAATCCATCCAGCGGTTTGGGCTGTAGGCGCAAGCAAAATTTGTTTCCCATTCAGTCTATGGGAAAAGAAAAGTTTTGGGACCCCCCCTATAACTTTGCCCCCCCCTGGACGAATCCTCACCAAACTCAAACAAAAAATTCAGAGTGGCCCATATACTGTTTTTGCAAAGTTTGATGAGGATTCGTCCAGGGGGAGCGAAGTTATAAGCCGCCCAAAAAGTGCTCTTCCTATGGAAACAGCAACTTAACCATACCTACATGGCCACTACCGTATATATATATAAGGTTATGCAGAGAATTGGAGTGCGCACCTTTCCTTGTTTTTTCCATTTTTCGCAGGACCTTGAGGGGTGGAATCCTCAAGACCTGACAAGGTGCCGCACCAGGGTTATATATGCCCGGCTTTGGAGTGCCTCACTTGAGGCTACACTCCCCCCCTTTCTCCACTGTGGGATTGGGCGTGAGCATTTTCTCTGCTGACCAGATGACTACATCTACCAGTAGCCCTTGCAGCAGATTTTTATCACCTGCACCTGCGGTGAGGTGCAAGTCCACCCAGCCTCCCTGATGACATGTATTGGCACAGAAACCAGTCGGAGGAGTACACCTGTGGCCTGGAAGGTTATGCAGAGAATTGGAGTGCGCACCTTTCCTTGTTTTTTCCATATATATATATAAATATATTCTTTTTTTTTTTTTTTTTTTTTAAGTAAGCTCCTGGGCTACATGTTTTTTTGTTTCTGGAGTAGCTGGCTTTCTTGTTCAGGCCTCTTAAAAAAACATGGGGTTCCACAAGTGTAACACTTTTTCGAAGAGTGACCCAAAATAAGAACGAATAGGAATAACAAATAATTTGTCTTTCTGGAATTCTATACAATAACTGCTAGACTCATTAAAGGTTTATTTCAGGCACACTTCAGGGGGTGAGTCACTGATTTAGTCTGTTCTTAAACACCTCAACTCATCCATCTGAGGTCGATAAATGAGAGCACAGGTTGGGTGATTATTGTATGTATAATTGTTCTATATAAAGTGGTTAAGAGCAAGTGCTATAAAATAACACTTCATTTTCATTTGGCCTTGGATGTCTGCTTGCATTCACAGTAATTTGGTAATATGGGCCTATACACACTCATATTAAAGATATATATGGTGATCCATCCTTGTATGAAATATATATCGCATTATAGTGATATGGTAACCATATTTTTCGTAGTGTACTTAGGAACAATGCTATGTGATGCCACTGTCCTGTTTTCTCAAGGGGTCAAAGGTCGTGTTCCAATGCTTCCCGTGATGCCACTTCAGGGGTGGGGGGGTCAAATGACACCACTTCCTGTGATGTCATCAGGTGGTCAAGGGTCATGTGATGTCACTTCCGCTACCCCTGGCATTTGGTGAAATTAGTCCCTGAAGGCAACAAGGTAAATGAAAGATTCAAAACCGTATGCTTAAGTCTAAAAGATAAAAACAAGATGCCCATTGTAAAATCAAGCGCTGAGAGTAAATTATCCACCCTCTGCGTTTGGATTTCTGCAGAAAGGTTGAGTAACCCATGATTTAAGCAACTGCAAATAATGAAAGCAGCCTTCACCTCCAGAACCCGAAAGAGTGCCAGATGAAAAAACATGCTGCATGTCAATTCAGGGCATGCAAGTATACACAAGTTAGAACACTTAAAATTGGGAAATAACATCCCATTGATAGATTAATATATAAATCAACATGGATTTGTTCAACCATGTGCTTTGTCGTTACAGGAGACGCACTAATTTCATGCATATCTGATTAAGAGGAGCCAAGAAGAAGTGTTAAAATGTCCCAATATAGAGGGACAAGACAGTATAAATAAAAAAAAGTACACAATCAGTAAAAAGCAAAACATTAGAAAAGTTTACAAGCAAGAACAGAAAATAGCAGGGCACCCCAGAGAATAATCTAAGAAAAACAGAATTTACGAGTTATCAATATGGGTACTTAAGGCAAGTCAGTTTTCCCCTGACGAATTTCTTTGTAAATACATTTTTCTAATATGATTGAAAGGAATGAAACATGTAGGGAACGTATGAGTGAAGTAAGAAAACGAATAATACAATTGTTAGAGAATTACATTTGTCCATGGCATGATTAAATCCAGGATAGCAGTGAATGAATAGGCTTTTATAAAATCTAAATAGCTGCCTACCGTGGATCATAAGGAACGTATTTGCACTGTTCTAAGCACTTTCTCTTGTGTGACGTTTTGTGTATTTCGAGACCATTAAACATGTTATTCACATGTTCTGTACGTACTTACTAATGAATTAGAAAATCCCCCAATAATAAATATATTCACGAATAACAAAATAGAATGGATTTTTGCATATGGACAATAAGAAAGCAGACCAGTCATAGATGTAAGCTGGCAGCACTCTGCCACCTAAATGATTGAGACCTGAGAGCAATTTATAGTTTAGCCTTGTGAGTGAGCCACGACATTTAAATCTTGATCTTGGAGGAAATAGAGAGCCAATGGGAAATAGACTGTAGGATGTAGTTATAGGTGAAGATAATTCTCAACGTTTTATTTTGTATCAATTGAAGCTTGGTGATGGATGCCTTGAGGAGGCCAACTTAGAGCGAGTTGGTGTAGTTGTGACATAATACCATCTGTGAGGGCGGCGTAGCATAAGCTTTTTAAAAACATTTTGGACCCAAAATGACATTGATAATTTGGTCTATGAAAGTGAGCTCTGCTAATCAGGCTTACTTTCGTAATGCTTGATACTGAAAAGTATAGTGCAAACATGTAACTGACACCATCAACATCTGCCTTGCAGTTTGGCAACATGGCAGTCAAAGAGAACCATGTATTCCTGCAAGCCTGACAGAATCCAAAGTTTTAACAGCCAAGGGCTGCATTTAACAGTGGGCTACCATGATCCAAATGATATAATTGTGTGCTGCCAGGGCCTGGAAGCAGATTAATAAATAAACGTAAACCATTCTTTGTTTTGACATGGTGGCCTCTGGGAGTCTACAATTATACTGACCTAAACCAATTGATGCCATTTCATGTCCAACTGGTTTCTAGTGAGTCACTCCCCTGTTAGAGTTTGCATATCTAGCTGTCCAGGACTGAGTTTCACCCAAAACAGACCATTTAGATTCAGCACCAGAAGCTTCCTGCTGTTCACGCTGGGAAGGCTTTTCACCTTCCTCAGAAGACAGGATGTGCCCCAGGGGCATGGAGGGCACCTGTGCTTCAAACGACATGTCCTGCTGGCAAGAGGGTAGTCTGCAGGGGGTGGTATTTACTAGAGATTTGATGGCGCTGGCCAGATAGGGAGGAGAGAAGAGTTAAAGAGACCTGGAGGGTGGTTTTAGCCAAGAGAGAGGATCCACCATCTTGTGATTTCCTAGCCCACTAATATTTCATGTTCCCCATCCCCACTTCAAGTAGACAAAGTTCTTCAGGACTGACTTCATCATGCAAATACTCTTGCCACAGCTGCCAGAATTTGACACTTACAGAGGCTTGGCATGGACCAATCCACTGTAGTAAATGCACTAAATAAGAGGATGAAACATCATCCCCTTTACTTGAATCATCTTTAGACATTAGAAGAAGAAGGATTTCACCTGGAAATGTATTGCGTGCAGTCTGCCTAAAGTACTCTGGCATACATGTCAAGATAAAGTATCTAAGATGGAAACAAGAGCTTCGCTTCAACCATCCCAAAGGACCATTTGGGGTAAACTGCTGCTTGGATACGGCAGACCGAGGGCATGAGATTGCAATTCCCAAGACATGAGCGGATACTCACAGATTAATTAAAGGTTTATAAGAATACAACAGTCTTTGTTAAAAGGGTGCAGTAGAACAGCAAGCCAATACACTCCATGAAGAATAACTCAAGAGAGTCCCTGGGGGAAACAGAAAACACAACACACACAGTACCATTTGCTCAAATCCCAATAAATAGGAGCTAATTCCATTTCATTCAGAGTCCTCTAACACATGATCTATGCTTGAAGAACACTGGCTATTCATTAGGAGCCAGCATGAGATAGGATACCTGCAATACTCTAACAGCGCACGCAGACATGAGATGCCGAGCATGACCAAGTACAAAGAGAATTCCCAGTCTCATGGCCTAGGGATGAGGGATGGTTACTTCTTTCATTGAATAATGGACAGTCCACAGGCCTCTCTCCCCATACACCTCATCTGGGTCATATCTTGATGACCTGTCAAGTGCCCCAGGTTGTTCAGTAAAATGCCAACCTCTCAAAACCTGTAGTGTAATGCCGGCCATCAAATTATATGCCAACCAATCCTGTAACATAGAAATGATGTATTTTTACTTTTATCGAAATAAGGATGTTCTCAGGTGTAGCCATCAGATATGTCTCGGGGCAGAGAGCAGCAAGTGAATGAGGAGTCGTGCAGTCATCCGGCTTGTCTTTCTTTTCTCTATTGATTGTGCCTGGCATCTCTGCAATCGACCTACCTGACCTGGATTACAACAAAGCCCCGGTTTCAGCATGGAGCATGCGTGGGGCAGAGAGCAAGAAGTGAGCAGCAAGTGAAGGAGCAGTCATGCAATTGTCTGGCTTGGCTTTGCTTTTCTCTACAGGTTGTGCCTGGCATCTTTGCAATCGACCTGGCTTACTACTAAGCCCTGGTCTCAGCATGCGTGGGGCAGAGAGCAGGAAGTGGGCAGCAAGTGAAGGAACAGTCATGCAGTCATCCGGCATTTCTTTATTTTTCTCTATTGGTTGTGCCTAGCATCTCTGCAATTGACCTACCTGACCTCAATTAGCATGAAAGCCCTGCTCTCAGCACAGAGCGAGTGTGAGCAGAGAGCACGAAGTAAGCAGCAAGTGAAGGAGCATTCGTGCATTCTGGCAGGCAGATGGCAGCTGGTGGAGTGACTGACGACAATTGAGGTCGGAGGCAAGAAGTGAAGGTATCATGCTCATTTAAACTGCAACTGTGTTTATTTATTTATGTATTTATTGTGCATTTGTAAGGTGCTTCTACATCAAGTAAATTGTGTTTCGAAGCGCCCACAGGGCAACAGGGATGGAACATGTGAAGGAAAGGCAATTATAATAACAATGCAGAAAGAAAGAGGCGGTCCTACTAGGCTTAGTGAGCATTCAGAACGTGCGAGTGCAGAGAGAGAGAGATGGCATGAGGGGGGTGCGGGGTTAAGTGTTAGGAGTGTCACGAAGGGAAGTGCTAGGGAATAAGTTGCAAGCAACTGTTTAAGGCATGGTCTAGTAAAAAATTTTATTTAAAAAATAGATAGGCAACATAAAAAAAAAATACTATCATTCTCTTTTTTAAAACTTCCTATGTAAAATTTTGAGCTATTCAAGCTCAAAATTCGCAAAAGCAAGCACATGGGCGCATCCATTTTGTGAAATGGAGGCCCTCCTGTGCTGGCTTTTGCTTTTGCGGCACTACGAAGGAAAAGCCAGCCAGCTGTAGTAAACAAAAGCTACCGCTGGGTGGCTTTCCCTTCATTAGTGCTGTACGCAGAGGACGGGGACCGGAGACCAGAGCAGGAAAGCTGCAGCTGAATCTCGGTAAGTGCTATTTTTTTTTTTTTTAAATAAGCACTAGCTGCATTTTTTTTTGTAAGTTTTCCGGGCTGGAGGAGCCCGGAAAACTTAGAAATAAAACCGCAGCTTTAAAAACGTTGTATTTATGTTTGCGGTCGTTTTTGAAGCGACCGCAAACATAAATACAACGTTATTGTGTTGGAAAACGCTGCGGTTTTTCTTTCCAAGTTTCTAAGGCTCCTCCGGCTCGGGTGGGGGAACAGGGAAACAAAAAACGGTCCTAGTGGGCCTTGTGAAATTCAGGTTAGCCGTATCACATCACCCAGGAAGCCTTTGTGGTTTTATTTGGAAGACACCTTTGAGTGGTTTGAGTGGTATATATGCTGACACAATGTTGAGCATATATTTCACAGAATGCAGACTTGAGTCATGGCTGCAAGGAGATGGAAGGGAGTCAGAAGGGAGTAACAAACCAACAGCGAGAGTTTTGGAAGATTCTTGCATGACGCAATGCACACCAAACAAATCGAGCGATTGATTCCCGCTAGAGCATTACACTGTTATTCATGTAGAGTAGAGATTGACAAATTCAGCAGCAAAGTTAAATAGAACATTTCTTAAGCGAAGTTTATTCTTGTGGTGGGTGTGCATTTATCTGGGAGATATCGGGGCTGAGAGCAAATGATTAATTTAATTGTATGTGTACTGTACTTAGTGTTCCTGTTTCTCAAAAACCCATCGGCCGGTCTGACAACATCGGTGGACATTTTTTTGTTGAAATCTGAAATGTTTTCATAATGTAATGTTTGTCTGTGTAAGACATCCTAAAAGGTGGCTATATAGCAAACACCCTATATTATATTTCTATTTCCCAGCATGGTTCATCTGAATTATAGCTATTTTGTTGAGTAGCCCTAACCCCTAGAGCTGGCCGGAGGCCCACACAGTCACTGATGTGAGCCGCTGGGCCCTGCGTTCCCCAGGCAGAGGTTACGCCTTGTACCCCATTTTGTATTAGCTGAGTAACTGCATCTGGCTGGCTGTGGGGCACCTACTCAGATTGGTGGTTGTTTTTGCTATTAGCTGAGTAACTGCATCTGGCTGGCTGTGGGGTACCTCCTCAGATTGGTGGTGGTTTTTGCTATCTATGTTAGGGCGCACAGCGCATTTTAGCTGCAGGGATATGTGGCCCAATCAGCTGTTCCCTCTAAAACACTATGATCCTGATTCGTGGAAGTGTTTTATAATGGCGCAATCCCATAGGAAAATGTTCCATGAATCAGGCCCTATGTTTCAATCCTACTGCTGGAAATTGTTCCCATAGACAGAGTGCATTTGTACCTGCATGCAAGGGTGTGTGGGTGTTTTTAAGGGTACGGCCATGTATGGCCATAATCTGCCCTTTCTGGGATTTCTGGCAGAAGTGCAGAACCGTGACATTAACATTGCTAAGTGTTTTATGCCTGGGGCTGGAAATAATCCATTTTTATTTTAAAATCTTTTTATTGAAGTTTCATAGGTAAACACAAGGAGAAACAACATAAACATATAACAAACAAGAAACCAACAACAGGGTAAATAGCGGGGTAACAAAGGCATCAAGAGACATATTTTCCTGATATCGGGCACAAAAACAAATAATGAACAGGCATCTCAGGGTTACACATTTCAAGGGGTTCAGCACTACACATAGCCCAAGACATACAGGCTCAGTTCGACAAATCAAGTTGCAAGGTATCATAGACAAGTGTATAGGCGGCTCCAGCCTCTCAAGGGGGTTTATCGTCAGAATGACAGAACATCGCCTGCAAAAGAGCCCTCCAAACTTCTAGGTTCGCGGTGGGCTCATTTATACCACGCTTCAAGGCCCAGCACCATTTCACAGTTTCGGCCATGGACCACTTCAGCGAATCCCTCCACCGTGCCGTATAACTAGGGCCTGCACATACGCTCCAAGACATGTCAATTCTCTGTTTGGCTAGTATACAGGCCAAGTCCATAGGTTTAACTATATGTCTAGCTTTATCTGGGTGGGGATATATGCCAAGTAGGCATTAAATAGGGGTCCACTTGTATCTATCCCCACCAGCCGAGCTGCCTCTAATGCCTGTTGGATTTGGAGCCAAAAGGAATGCACTCTTGGGCACAGACAAAACATATGTAGGAACTATGTAGGCTCACCACCACACCATGGGCATCCCGGGGGCACCTGTTTATTAAAGCGTGCAACCTTATGTGGAGTCATGTAAGTCCTATACAAGATGTTCATCTGCAGCAGATGAGATTTCCATTCCTAGAAACCTTTTTGGCAAACAGTAGTGCTGCATCCCATTGCCTATGCTCTAATTCACATTCTAAGTCTGCCTCCCATGCATCTTTGATTCATGAAACCCGAACACTCGCACTCACAATCAGGCTCTGATATAAGCGTGTCACAGGTTTCCACCCATCTTCCAAGTCATATAGTGTGGACAGTATGTTATCGCATTTGGGTTCTTCTGGCCATATTGGCCACTGTACCCTAGCAAAATTTTCAAGTCTCATATGTCAGAGGAAGTGGCCCCTGTTTATCCCATACTCATCAACCACCTCAGAGAAATCCCTGAACACTCCGTCCTTGAAGATATCCCCCCAATTGGCAAGGCCCATCCCATCAAACTACACATCACACTTGTCTCGACATATGCTTGCCGACAGCGGTATGATGGTTAGTATGCATATCCTAGACCAAGGACCCTTCCTATCCTATTCCAAATCTTCCTCCCTTGGTCCAGCATGAACAGTTTATTCGGGAGGGAGCTATCAGCGATCCACAAGGTCTCCTTAAGAACAGCTGGTTTAATTGCACTATTCATCAATGAGGTATCAAGCATTACATCATCTGACAGACATTTAGCCAGGTACAGTGCCTGAGCAGGCAGGTAGTATAATTCAAACCACAGCAATTGAACCCTACCAACTTTGTACCTCAACTTCAGTGTAGATAGTGCAATTATGTGCCTCTTCCCACCCCGGAAAAATCCATTTAAGAGGGAATGCAGAGATTTAAAGAGCAAGCATGTGATAAGGAACAAGACGTAGGTAAAGAAATACAATAGATAGGGCAACACCACAATTTTGACTAAAGCGACTCTCCCCATCAGTGAGAGCGGCAATTGGCACCAAAATGTCATAGACGCAGAAATCCCCTTTACAGCGCCCACAGCATTATCCTCGTACATATGGTTGGGCTGGTGCCATATATTGACCCCCAGATTTCAAAATGTCTGTTTCCCACCTGATATCCAATCTCAGGAGGTCTTCTAAGCTACAGGTAGGCAATCCAGCTAGCAGGAAAATACAGGACTTCTCCTAGCTAAAGGAAAAATCAATGAGCTTCGCTAAATTATCTAATACCTCTAGCACCATGGGGACATTATGTGCAGGGTCGTGCATGTACAAGAGACAGTCTTCTGCATACAGCAAAATCAAGTGGCACATCCTATTGATCAGTTTATCCCTGTATATGCAAACTCAGACCGCAAGTATACCGCCAACGGCTCCAACGTCAGTATCTATAGCATTGGTGACAGAGGACAGCCCTGTCTAGTGCCCCTAAGTATCTTCCAGGCAGTGGATATATGTTTACTTCTGCATACTATAGCCACAGGCTCAGAATAAATCAGTTTAACCCAACAAGAGAACCTGTCACCAATTCCGAAGCTATCCAAGACAGCATACATCCATTGCCCGTAAACAGAATCAAAACCCTCAATGGCATCTAATGAAAAATCCACGTGGAGGACGTCATGCGTCCAGGACCTGTCAATGATATACTGGAGCCTGTGCAGGTTCAATGATGTGTTTCTATTTGGGACAAAACCAGTCTGGTCGTAGAATGTCACAGAACCAATAATTTGCTTTAGTCGACTGGCCAGCAGTGCAGTCTGTATCTTGAAGTCGTGATTTAGCATCAACAGATGCCTATAGGAGTCGTACAAGCACTGTGGTTCCTCTGTTTTAAGAACTGGGTCTATCGTGGATTCACACATACTATCAGGTAGGCGACCTGTCTTATATGCATCCTCAAGTAATCGAAGGAACGCTGGCACCAACACGCCACTATAAGTTTTATAAAACTCAGACGGTAGCCCCTCCCTGCCTGGGGTTCTACCAGATTGTAGCGATACTATAACATTCTGCAGATCATCCTCAGTTATGGGCACCTCCAGAATTGCAGTCTGTTCTGCCGTCACCTTAAGCAAATCAATATGTGGCAGTGTATAGTGAACCTCACGCATATTTACCACCTTATCCACAACATATAGCACTTGATAGTATCTGCTAAAGACATCTTTAATTACCAACTGGCACTTACAGGTTTCACCACATTCATAAATAATTTAAGTAATTGCATGTCTGGGTCTCTAATTGTTGCACAGCCATGCCAGTAATCGGCCAGCTTTGTCCCCATGCCTATGCATTTTAGATATATATGTGCCATAGTCGAACTAAAATGTTCTCAGGTTTCAATACACGCTATGTGCAAGGGCAGTAAATCCTCCTCATTTAGACCCTCACCACAGTCCACCTCCTCAAGCTCCTGTATGTTGGCCTCCAATATACCCAGCTCAGAGGTTAAGGTTTACTAATGCCCCCTGCCTTGGCAATCGTTTCACCCCATACCACCACCTTAAGGGTCTCGCAGATCATACTACAGTTATCCTCATTGCCAATGTTAACATCCTCCAAGTGGCCCTGGAAAACATAATCTGAAAGGCATATGCAGGCGTAAGCCAGGTTGGAATCAGAGCAATAGAACCCTGTAAGGCCCAGGTAACAATCAGTGAGGAATTATCAGAAATGGCCCTATCAGCATAAATGGCATCCACAAATTCAATAATACATTCCTTCCCAATAAACTGGTAATCAATCCTATTAAGGACCTTGTGTGGTGAGGAGTGATAGAAATATCATCTACTGGCCAGTTGAGAGTCCACCGGATATCAACCGGAGAAAGGTCTTGGGGAGGGTTGCGCATATCTGTGATTAGATCTATCTAATGTGGGATTTAGTGTGCAATTAAAATTGCCCACCCCCATACGAGACCCCTGTAATGTATCAGCCTCTCATACATTGAGCGACAGAAAGGCAGATGCACTGTGGTTCGTGGCATAGTAGTTCACAATAAAGACCTCTCTGTGTTCAATGAAGTCCTGTACAATTACTAATCTGCCCATAACATCGGTTTTTACCTTGATCAAATTGAACGGTACTGGCCCAGCGATCCACAACAGAACACTCCTAGCGTACATTGAATACGGTAAACCGAATCCTACACGCCCCCATTTAGGAATTACTTTAATTAACTCCTTTCCCAATAGGTGTGTTTCCTGTAGTAAGGCTATGGAAATCTGTTTTCATAAATAGGAAGCAATCCTAAGCCGCCTCACATATGAGGACATGCCCCAGACGTTCCATGACACAATCTTAAGCGTGGTCATCCTTCAGAAAACTGGAGCTCTTCTCCTTCCACCACCCATCCACACCATATCGGCTGGTAGCACCTGATCATTATCATGCACTTCTACAATACCTCAGCCTGTATCAATCCCTGCACTTGTCTACCCCTCAAGCACTACCCACAGACAATTCAAGTGCCCATATTCTGCGATCCCTGCTATGACAGGGCCCAAAACCAACAATGGTGAACTGAAGCAAAATCTAACCATAATTATTCGTAAAAACAGGTGGAACAACAGTGAAACACTGTTCAAGCACTCCCACCCCCCAAGAACACATATGCTCCAGAGATCCCGCAATAGTGGTTTCTCCCAGTTGCACATCTGCCCCAGGGCCGTGGGCTGCTCGTGCCATATCAGAGTGTACTGAGCTCTGTCCAAGACGTCGCATGCCCAGCCCGGAGACATCTTTAACCTTCATTAATATAGTACCATACGCTTGTGGATTCAGCCAAAGTTCCATTACTAGGCGAACCTCGCGCCTTCCTGCTAGGTATAGCAAGATTTCGATCAGTCTATCCCAGGATATTCTGTTCTCTTCTCAGGTCTGGGTGCCAGACCACACTCGTCCATCCATTGGTTGGCCTCACTAGGATGCTTGAAGAATAGCAATTTGCCCTTATGGAGCACCTTCAGTTTAGCTGGGTATATTAGCATGTACTGGAGTCCCAGATTGCGAAGCCTCTCCTTAGAAGGCACAAACATATTCCTCTTCTTTTGTACTAGAGGTGCATAGTCCAGATAAATAGCCAGAAGTGACAATCCACGTTTGATTGTACCTCCATCTCTAGAGATCTTAAGTGTCCTTGTTAGGGTAAATTCTGGGGTCGGCAGAGCCGTACCTAAGGTCCGCGGACCTCCAGCTCACGGAAGGCCCTAACTCCTTCCAATGTCCCAATTAAGTCGAGGTCCACACAAGGAGCAAAGGTTAACTGCTGTTTTATTATGTCAAAGAAGCATGGACAACATACTAGGCATCAAGTTCCATCCGAGTACGTCTCAACAAATTCAGGCTCGCAGGCCCTTTTTGAACATGCGTGTCGTCACATCACTTACCAAAATCCTCCCCTGAACCTAATGCCACGCTGGGTTGGCTATCAGGGTGGTAGGTCCAGTACGGAGACATATAGGGTGCGTGATTATTGGTGGGCGCAGTGTCAGGTGGTGTAATTGGTTCATCCCTAAAAATTGCTACCTGATAAATGTTACATTAGAACCCCTGATGATTGGCTGGAGATTCCGGCCGCCAGCCCCTATCTCCCAGTGTACTGATTGGTCAGGCTGCGGGCCCCCAAACCTGGTACCACCATTGCATTCAGCCCGCGAGACACCTGCTCTCGTATAATGTGCATCAACAAGATGTGACTTATGTGGCAGTGTGTAACAATGAGGTCTTTGCTATGCCATGAGAACAGTCCAGTACCAGTGTATTTTGTAGATGAATTGTTGCAATTATGTGGTGAGGTTCAGTCTCAGACGTGGGATGGCTGCCTCTTACCAGCTTCCAGGTCTTGGTATCATGTCAGGTCGGCCGGAACACGTGTGAGGAAACCGCTAGGGAAGTCAAATTACTTCGATTTGATTTGTATTTTAGCATGAGTGTCATGTCCTGTAGCTGGGCTCATCATGGCACTGTGAGTGAGGAATGTTACTTGCAACATTGTGGCCTTTGGCAGTGGCAGTCCTTGCCAGGGCGATTCTGCTCGCTCAGGAGCTTGCAGCTTCGAGTTCTCTGTAAAGAGAGTTGAGTGTAATGAACCGTTCTGAGGTCTACCTAATTTCTGGTTATTATTCCAATATGATTGATCAAGAGTTAAGCGCATGCAATGAGTGATCAGGTCCCTTGAGTGCTCCTGTTTATCCATAGAGTAAATAGCGAGTAGCATCTGCAAACATATACACAAGCTCTTCTGGCATCTTGCGTTTCTGCAGTGCGATAGCGGCCTATATGAAAAATAACAAACATGCAGACAGGATGTGTGTCACTGTCCTCTAGCTCATAGAAATGTACGCAGATGTTCTTCGTGTAGATTGGTGTGTGAATGTCCCGATTGTGCCTATTGCAAGTGTGAATCCTGTCTAACGCGACTATCTCGTCATGAAGTCTCTAACGACCTGCAACATGGTTTGCGGGGACATCAATCGAGTTGGTCCATATTATTGTCTCTAGCTCGGTCTTGGTTACCATTGGTTGTGTTGGCTAAGGCTCTTGCCAACGTGGGATTGAGCGGGCGCATGGCGGGATGTCTATTGTGATGTGAGCTTGCGTTGGGAACGGTGGGACCCGGTGTAATCTCTGATAGTCGATAGTTGTTCTGTCGGGTATGCTTCTTCCAGTTAGGGGCCCCATCAGGAGGGAGGGGACACTCGGAGTTTCGCTCTTCAGTCCCCCCTCTGGTCAAATTGTCGACCACCAAATTGTCTCTTCTCTTGCAGTGCCTCAGGCGCCATACCTTCGTAATTCCTGCTTGATGTCCATAGTGGTTCACATGATCTTCAAATGACCAGTAAATGTATACACATCCTCCTCCGGGCTTGCAGTAAACCCATTTTCCCACATAAATATTGGGATACCTTGGGTTTTCTAATTTCATTGATGGCAGGTACATGTCTGATTCCATCAGTTGTTGTCTTCGCCTCTCTCATTTCATATGTATTATGTCCCTTTGTTGCTCGTCTTCTTCAGGTAGGAGTAGCTTCATCTCAATCATTTCTTCTGCAGTTGTCTTTGATTTTGCCATGCACACTTTTATTCTAAGTAGAGAAGCCAATCCCAAGATCAGGCCCCTGCTAGTATTTTTAGGCCATCAGCGAGCCATGATGGCATCCATGACCATAGATATGAGAACCAGCTTCCATCCTTCTTCATGCCCTTTGATTCTTCTTCCATTTTAGCATGCATTTTTGCCTTTTGCGATACTGCTTCTGATAACGTTCCGTTATCTTTGTTGTTTGCTGGTATGAACATACAGCAGGAGCTCCCTATTTTTGCGCATACTTTTTTTGCGCCACTAATCGTATAGTTCAGAGCTCTTCTTTTATTGTGTTAAATCCGTCACCTGTTGAGTTTATCATCATCACCAGCTTGCACCGGGTAATCTGGGGCCACTTTGCATTTGCGTATGTCTGGAACCCTGGTTGTATTATTGCTGAGAAAAACATGGCAGCCCTGCTGAACAGCCGATGTGATGCTGGTACTTCATCTAGTGCAGCTTCTGACTTGCCCCATAAGTAATTTCCCTGCCTTTCCACTCTTCGTAATGGTGTCTCTTTGGTGATGTAATTGTTGGATGGTAGTAGGGTAGGGGATAATGATTTTTTTCTCAGCTTGGAATTTTCATCCATTTTAGGCAAGTCGTCCATCTTGACATGTTTTTGGGGTACCACTAGCGAGGATACATTGACATGTGCCAGGGAGTAGATCGCTCCCCAGTTAGGCAGTAGTTTGTCGTATGCTTTTATCCCACATGCCCAATAGTGGTCCATCAGTACCGCTGTGCCTGATCCCATGTCTCATAGCTTCTCTATTCTCCTGCAACCCTCGTTTGTCCCTACTTCAATACCTCCATCGTGTTGGTAACATAGCATTGGTGTTGTGAGAGGAATGATTGTCAGTGGGCCGTCTTCCTTATCCAGCCACATCAGCAAGCTTGCACTCTTAGCCCATTCTTTGAGGCAATTATCTTTTTTCCTAGACCTTGTTCACTGCAGCCTTTGTTAATGTTAATGGTTTTCTTCCCACCACTCCATCCACCCATCCTTCCTTTGTGTATACTTTTCTGTATATCAACATCTGGGGGTGTTCCCAGCAACCAGGTTCTCCGCCTGTTTCTTTGGCTCTCTATTTGCATGTCAGGTAGTCTAACGTCACCTCTTTTGTCTCGCCTTTTTCTGGCCCATCAGTTATGTACCAGAGTGCTTGTGTGTGCTGCCAGTAGTTATCAAACATAGGTAATGTCTTTATGAAATTATCCTTGTACAGGTATGTTGCTTTTGATCTCCACCGGAGGGTTGCCGTTTTCCCTTCGAATCTCCCCTGTGTCTGGAACAATGCAAGGTATAGGAGGCATTGTGCCGTTGTTGCTGGCACTTCTGAGGCTACAAAGGTTCTGGGAGCGCTCATGGCATACGAGATCAAGGAGCAGACATAGCAGCTATCCCGTGTTGTGTGCTTACCAAGTTTTGACATTTGCTTGTACCACAATTTTGTGACATGTGCTGTACTAGTGAGATATGTGTCAACCCCATTAACATCAGTGCCAATGCTAGGCTTACCTCTCCTTACCTTCTCGTTTGTGCTTGTCGTACCACTTGACACAGTGTTCCTTGCAGCTTGGGTGGGAGAAATTTTAGTATGGGTGTTGTGGATACATGCAAAGCTGTGTGCGTTTGCCAAGCAACGGCAGCTACCAATCCGGTAGACAAGACTACCCATATTATTTTTATTACAATCTTTATTAAGGTAGCCATTATTAGCACTTACCCTGCAGTCTTGTAGTCGTTGAGATGATATAGTTGCCCACCTGAAAATCGCAGTAAATTAGCGTTAATGTATTAGTATGGGTAAGTATTTTAAGCCCGATGAACTAAGTAATCGTTTAATGCCCAGGAGAAAAGTTACTCCCAAATCCCCCTTTTTACTCTACTTCTATAATGGGTAGGGCGTGGTGGAGTTGTGGGTCTGATTGTACTATATATTCAATGAACGCGTTATAGTACATGCGTGGTGGCCTTGGTCTGGAGTAGGTAGGTCTTTGCAGGGAGTGAATATATTGGTGGGAGAGTACATCAGGGTGTTCAATGGGAGGCAACATCTAAATCAATTAATTGTTCAATCTATCTTCAACATTTATTCACATACATTTGTCAGACACAGAACCCTGCATGTGCGAGACAAAAAGGGAGAAGAGAGCATGCAAAAATAGGGTAACACAGTTTACTCCTAATTGGTGAGTGCATGCTGAATAACCTTATCTATATGGTAGTGTTCTTTATTTTGTACAACCAGCATTTGTATGATAATTCTATGTGTTTTGGTGATAACGTCCAGTTTATTCTAAATTTAGATCAACATTTCTGTGGAAACGTCAGTTGTCTGTGAGCGCCTGACCATTGAGTGGCCTGTGTGCTCTTGTTCATTCATGTCCTCTGAGTTATCTACACCGGCAGGTACTGATAACCGCTGTTGTCTTGTGTATCCGTTGCTGAAGCGTTGGCCCTGTTGATGCCGAGGGTGGGTGAGGTTGATGCTTTGTAAGGGTTGATGTCATGTCAATGTGACCAAACAGTTTTGCCTTCTAATTTAACGGCCCTATCCGCAACCCTCTCCACTATGTGAGGGCCTGTGAATCTGGGTGCATTCCACCTGCGGCTAAAGTTGTGCAGGAGCACCTAATCTCCTTCCTTGATCGTTGAGTCTTTTGCTTGTCCTTGAGTGTCGTTGGCTTATTGTTGGTCATTCTCTGACCTCCGCTTTGTCTGTTGGATCTGTTGAGAGATAAATGAGGCACTAGTAACCAGTGAGTGAGATATTCATGCATTTCCTTCCCCAATACTTCTGCTACTCCCTCGCAATCATACATGGCCCTTGTGGGTGGAGCCAGTGGAAGGTGCATTTGGCCACCGGTCACCACATTGTGGGGTGTGAGGTGGTGGCCCAACCCGGGTTTGTTCCATAGCTCAAATAGAGCCAGGGGGAGGCAGTACAGCCAATTCTTTTTGGTTGACTGTTGTGTTTTAGCATTTCTTTCTTTTAGAAGGATGTTGGGGCATTCACAGACGCCGTTGGCCGGTGGGTGATATGCACACACAAACTTGTGCTTTATCCCAGGCAACATGGTGATGTGTTGGAACAGTTCGTTGGCAAAGTGGGGGACGTTGTCTGGGAAAACTTCTCTAACCAAGAACTTAATCAGCATGGGAGCACGGGCCTGCTTCTATCCACCTTGAAAAGGGACAAATTACCACAATCATGTAACAGTAGCCTTGGCATACGTTTATTATGTTGACATAGTCGATGTGGAGGTGCAGAAAGGGACCCTCCAGTCGTGGTATTATACCTTTGATCACCTTAAGTGTGTCCGGCCTTAAATTGCTGTAGGTGAGGCAATTACTAATGAAATTCACTACATGGGCATTTAATTCAGGACAAACCCATGATTCTCCTATTCGTGCAGCTATCATTTCCTTCCCAGTATGTGCAGGATGGTGTAATTGTGTTTGTAATAATGCGAGAGGCATCACTACCTTTCCTTTATTATTTTGTCTCCTAAGGACATCTGTAGGGGACATTGAGCACCCTCTTTTTACCCAGAGTTCTTTTTCTGTCATTGATGCGGCTGCCTGTATTTCCATTATTTGGGTTTCTGGTAAATGGTTATGACCTTCCTTTATTAGCATCTGTCTTGCAACTCCCCTCTCTTTTTGTTTTTCTTGGAGGTCCCATAACTCCCCAAAATATGATGCATGTTTTGCATAGAAATCGGCTGCTTCCTTTCCTTTTGATATTGGGTCTTCCCCGTTAGTGTTTGCTTGGCACTTTACTAATGCGAGTTGTATTGGGTATGTCACAACCTCAATTTGTTCCCCTAGGAGGAGTGTGTGCTGTACTGGTGTGCAATCTGCCCGTCTGAACCCTCTCCTTAACCACCTTGCTATGATGTCACATAGGCACTATCTGAATAGACAGTGACCGTTTCCCTTCACTCTCCCTAACGGCTATTATCAGGGCTACTAATTCAGCTGCTTGTGCTGAATACTGTGGTGGCAACCTAACAAATCTTACTGCCTCGCTTGTCCAGTCTTCTCTTAATCTTACCTCCGCTGCCCCTGTTCTTCTCACCCCATCACCTTGGTCAATTAATGAGGACCCGTCAATGTATAGTACATCTCCCCCCTCAAGTGCATCTTCCTCTACTTTATGTGTTTCTGAGTATAGTTCAATAGCTTTTGTACAATCATGGACATATTCTCCCTCTCCTACTTCTTCTGCTAGGAATTGTGCTGGGTTAACATTTGTGCACCTTAATATTTTTAGTTCTGGTCGGGAGAGGTTTATTTCATAGCCTGTTGCTCTTTGTGTAGTCAGGGTGCTTTTTGGCTTGTGTAAAATTGCAAAAAGAGCGTGCTCCACATAAAGTGTTGTGGAACATCCCATTGTTATTGAGGATGCTTTATCTACAGCAAAAACTGCAGCAGCCAAGTGTTGTTTGCACGGGAAATGTCCTGTCATTACTGGGTCCAACTGACCGCTGTAATATGCAATTGGTTTGTGGCCCATGCTTTTCTATTGTATTAGTACAGCTTTCATCACCACCCCATCCGAGTGTGAGAATATAAAAAACTCCTTTTTATAATTAGGGGTACCCAAGACCGGTGCTGTTGATATCGCCTCTTTTAATTCATTAAATGCATCTGTCATTTCCTGTGTCCAATTCAGCACCTTCTGTCCCCTTTGTCCGTCCCTTAGGGCTATAGGTAAGGGACCTGTGTATGTACTGTAATCAAACACCCATGCCCTGTAATAGTTACACAGGCTGAGGAACTGTTGTAATTCTCGTACTGTCTATGGTTGTGCTGTGTTTAGTATTGTCTGTGCCCTCTGTGGAGCTATGTGTCTGCCCTTTTGAGATATCATTTGCCCTATGTATAGAACCTCTTCATGACAATATTGCAATATTGCCTTGTCTACCTTGCATCCTTTTTCAGCTAGTACTGTAAGCATTGTGATGGAATCCTTCCTGCATTTGCCTTCTGTTGTGCTGCAGATGAGGATGCAATCCACATATTGTAAAATCGTACTTTCTGTCTCTATATTCCCTAGGGCCATCTGGATCACTATGTTTAAAATTGATGGTGACTCGCAGTATCCTTGGGGTAGTCCTGGGTGCTTCCACTTTGTATTGTGATACATGAAACTCATTAAGTCTTGGGAATCTGGGTGTAATGGTATTGAGAAAAAGGCATTTTTGAGGTCAATCACAGTGAACCGTGTAGCCGGAATGCCGCAAAGTATTGTAGCTGGGTTAGCTGCTACTGGATGTTCTGCTGCGACAATGTGGTTTAGGGGTCTCAAATCTTGTTTGAAACACCATGAACCTCTGTTTGCCTTGTGGACGGGGTACAGAGCAGTGTTGCAAGGTGATTCTGATGGTACCAGAATGCCTCTTATTGTCTCATAAATGCCCTCATCTGCTTCTTTTGACAGTGGGTATTGTCTAACTCTGGGAAAATTGCTCCTTTCTTCAGTTTTATTTTTACTCCCCCTATGCTTTTGATGCACCCCACGTCATAGGGGCATGTTGCCCATAAAGAAGATGGTACCTTTGCTAAGTCCTCCTCGCAGAATGGGGGTGGTACTGGGAGTGGTGTTTCTACTTCCATTGCCATTTTCTGGGCCACTTCTCTGTTTGTTAGCCATATCCAAACGTATACACTAATTCCCAGCACCATCTCACTCGTTCCCTTTTCTTGTGAGAAGAGTTCTTCATCAGATACTTGAGTCAATCTTCACCCTTCTGCTAATGCTATTACTGCCCTGCTAGCCTTCCCTTCATTGTCTAGGGTGTGTACTGCAACCAAGTCCTCCCGTGCCACTAACCCTTCACTGTTTATTGACACAAATGTTCCTTCTTTCTCATCTGTGGGCGTTTCTGGCCTGAAAAGGTACTCACCTGGTCTGTTCCATACTTTCCCTGTAATTCCTGGTAACCATGCCATTGCCATATCCGTCCTGTATTGAAATACTTCCGGGTCTACTGACTCCCCCCCTCTGCACACTCTTGCCTGGAGTATCTGTCTTCCTGTGAGCATGTGTATGCCTGGTGTGGAGCACACTATACCCTTTTCTGTGAAGGAGATGGTCATGTTCAGTCGGCTCATTATGTCACGTCCCAAAATATTTACGGGTGCATGTTTAGAGTATAGTAAGGGTAGTGACAGGTCATGATTCCCAATAGATAGAGAGATGTTATCAATAAATGGAACCACTTCTCGAGCCCCAGAAAATTCTTAAGTGTTCATGGCATCACCTGACAATGTGTAGTTCCCTTCCCGTACGCATTACCTTGTAGCCCCCGTATCAACCAAAAAGGAAAACATCTTGTAACCTTTCGCCACCTTTATGCGAGGTTCCTTCACAGGGTTAGGTGTTACTGATGGGATGGGACACAATAAGGTAGTCTGTGGGCTGTCCTATTGTGGGTATAGTGCTTGTCCGTTGCCAGTATAAGGGCAGCGTCCCATTATAGTCACCCCTCCCATTTGTGTTACTGGCACTACCGCTGTTGTATGTCATCCTGTAATTGTGTCAGTTGTTGTACTGTCTGGATGTGTTGTAGTTGTTGCTGTTGTTGCGGTTGCTGGGGTATCAGTGTCCCTTGTACTTGTTGATAATGTGGTTGTTGCTGGGGGATGCCTTGCTGTTGCACCATGGGTGGTTGTCCTGCCTGCTTATAATACCCATTCTGACCCCCTTGGTTGCTTTGTGGCCCTTGCTCACCCCACCCTTGTTGTGCTGCTCTGTATCTGCACGTGAGGGCGATGTAACCTACAAGTCAGCATGTTCAACATTGGGGTGGTTCTCGTGCTTGCCTTGGAAATCCTCCTCTTCTGTCCTCTTGGCCTTGCCATCCCTGTTGTGGGTAACCCCAGAACCCTCCTCCTGGATAGTGTGCTGGTGGCCAAATCCCCACCCCTATTTCTCCCTCCTCTTCCTCTAAAGTTCTGTTGGTACCTGCCCATACCCATGTATCCCCCTCCATCTGTGGTTGGTACTGTTGTGCTGTGTTGTATTGTGGCAACTGCTGTGGCAATTGTTGTTGTAGTTGTATTTGTGGTTGTGGTATTTGTTGTTGTATTTGTGGTTGCGGTAGTTGTTGGGGTTGGGACACTGCTGTCTGAGTTGGCGGTGCAGGGCTTGTTGGCGGTGGAGGGCTTGTTATTAATGCTCCCTCTAAGGCGTATTTTGACATTTCTTTTGCACTAATTCCTTTCTGTCCTCCACCTTCTGTTTCATCGTTTCCTGCCATAACCTACAATGATGTACTATTGTTAGTTGTATTTCTGACCATGCTTTGGCGTCCATACCAATAATTTCTTGAGTTGCTCTGCACAGATTCAGGCAACCCTTGTATCAAGATGTGATAGAAGATAGCCAGCGTTTTGTCCCACAGCTCTCGAGCTTCAAGGCGCCAAAGCTCTTGAATCTCTTGAATGTAGCTGACGGGATCCTCTTCGTCACGCATCTTACATGACATAATTGTCCCAATGTCTGATGTATCAGGGTATTGTATGTACCCTTAGTGCTTGCCTACAATTCTCAAATGGGAATCCATCATGTGTGGTGTTTTGTGTTGTTACCCCTGGGAATCCCGCCCTCTTCCAGATGTCATCTGCTGCGTCACCCAGCATTGATACCAGTAGCCCCTTTACGTCCCCCACTGCCAATATGTGTCCCGCTGTCTGTTTTTCCATTTCGTATACCAACTCCCCTGCCACTCCGCTCAGTGATGGCAACCTATTCTTAACGTTGTCACTGTCTGCGTGTTTCCAAGGTATGTACTGTGGCTTACTCCCCCTCTCTCTAATAATGGCATCTGTGAATATTCAGCCCTTTCCTCTGGTGTTTGTCGGTACTGTCGTATCTGTATTGGACCTCTCTCATCTTCGATGCTTACCCCGATGTCTGTGATTTTTATAATAGGTGCTGTGCGTGATGCTTCGATGTCTGTGATATTTCTGGTGGGTGTGCTTTCCGGGGTCCTGTGTGCCCGCCCCGTTGACATGTGTGCCCCCTGTTGTGTGTATCTGCTGCCCCATCTCTTCTGCGCCCTGGGAGGTCTCTGAGCCTATGTATGTAGGGTGTTTGTGGTGCCACTGTTGCTGTTGCGTCCTCTGTAGTTGTGTCAGGGTGTCGTCCCCTGTTCTTTTCTTCTTGAGTTCTACATTCCCATGACATTCCTGTGCCTGTTTGTGTAATGTACAATTTACTTAACCCTGCCTTCGTCTTCCTCACTGCAAAATCCATCTGAGAATGTTAGTTTGCGTGGTATTGGGTACCACATTGTTACGCTTTCAAGATCAATGTTTGTAAAGTTTGCTGCTTCCATATCTTCTTTTTCTCTGGTGCTCTGTTGTACAGACCCTGCCTGAGGCACTCCAGCTCTTCCCACGCTATTCTCTGTGTGTCCCGTCGGAATCCGTCTAGGCCGGTGCTCTTCTCTCTCTTCCTCCCCACCCGTGTCCTATCTATTTCTTCCATTACTTCGTTGTGTATCCTCCGTAGTGCTTCCCCGTCCTCTTCTCTCTTACTTCGTGCTTCCTCTGTCACTGCTAACCTTAACTCCTTCAGCCTGCTTTCCTCGTATTTCCGGGAGCTGTCCTGCAATATCTTCCATCCCCAGAATACCATTTCTCGTTCAGCCTCAACCCTTTCTTTCTCTAGTGTTATATATACCCCTTTGCTTCCGTACTTACCTTACTCAAACCTCCCATTGGTGTCCTCCCCATCACCTCTCTCCGTTCTTTCTCCAGCAACTCCTCCAGTTCCCTCCTGTCGTGCTCTGCACTTTCGTGTCTTTCTAATGCTATCTGTGCCTCCCTTTCCCATTCCTTCTGTTCTAACTGCTTCACTAACGTGTTCCTCTTCTCCTTCAACTCTGCTATCCTCGCTTCCAGCTTTGCCTCCTCCTCCTTCTGTGATTGCTCCTTTTCCGTGTTGTTCATCTGTTTGATCTTACATCCTTTCCCCAACTCTAACTCCTTTATTGCTTCTGTTGTCCCTTCTGGTTCTCCCGTGGTGGTTGCTTGTAAATTCAATAGCACTTGCACTGCTATCCACTTATCTGGGCCTACCCCTGCAAATTCGCTCTTCGCTTGTCTCAGCCCTTCTTCGACATCTGGGCTACCTACCTCTGCCTGTGTGGCGTGCGCCTTCGGGGCGTACGGGGGTGGTTTGTATGTGGGTTTTGAGTGGCCTTCCGCTGCAGTTAATTCTCGGGGTTCAGTAGTTTCTTTCAGTTCCCTAATCGGATATAATCCCTGTTCCTCCTCCTCATCCGCATCGTCCGAGGTGATCCTGGGAGGTGCAGGAGGTGGGGCACATGTGTCCCTCCCTCCATTTTTGCCTCCTGTAAGTTCAACATTCCATGGTAATGTCCCTGGAACATTCTCCACAGTTCAAATATTTCCAGGCGGCTTGCTAATTTCTTTCTCTTGTATGTGTTGTGTACATATGTGAGTAGTGATTGCAAAGTATCCCTTGAGAAACTGCCGTTAATCGGCCATGGTATCGATGCTTTCCCTTCCGTACCCTTAGTCCAGTCTACACTATACTTCACTATTTTATCTCGATAGTTAGGCAGTGTTTTACTAAGATGTTGGATTGGGGTTAGTACCATCGCAGGCACCCCCTATGATGCTCCTCTCCCTCCCCCTCCCCCGTGATACATCATTGTCTTTCACTAGTGTGTTTTACCTGACCTCAAATTGAGGGTTTCGATTCGCCGCTGTTAGAACAAGGATGGAAAATATTTTGTTATACAGTTCAATGTTCAATTAGTGCTATGTGTGGCTTTTAACAGCCACCCATCTTGCGAGGCGTACTTTCGTATTGCCCTGTTGTTTAAGGAGCTGTCGCTGTCCGGCACGCTCCTCCAAAACCTATGGCCCCCTTACGGCCGACCTTATGCAGTATAATCTACTTTCATGGGCATTGTCGCCATCTGGCAAGCCCTTCAATGTGTGCGGCCCCCTGTGACCATACACCAGTGCGGCGTACCCTCGTACCACCCACCTTTACTGGGCTGCCACTGCTCGACGTGCCCCTCGATCACCCCAGAGCTGTCCGCGCTGTTGAGTTGTGAGCTCTGCATCTGCTGATCAAGCCATATCCTATGCAATAACCTATATGTGATGTCACCAAGCCAAATCTTCATGCTAATACTTTGTTCACGTATCATACACATACCCCCTCCCTTTTAATTTTACATCCAAAATCCCCACAGCTGTCTTCACACCTCCCCCTTAGTGGAGTATACATCATCAACCACCTCTTTTCCATTTTGGATGTGTACTCCACCCGTCGTGTCACCTAACGTGTGATATGCTTCCTATATCGGAAACTTAACCAGTCACCTATCTTCCGCAATATTAAGATAGTCACAGCTAACTTATATGGGAATTTGACATCTATTGACTGAGCAAAACCACTCAATTAATAGTAAGACTGTCCATCGACCGAGCTAAAACACTCAATTAATAGGAAAACCACATCTATTCACCGAACTAAAACGTCGATTCATAGGAAAGTCATATTCTCCCCTGACACATGTGTTCACTGTCCAGACCTGTCGGAGCAACAACCTTTCCGTTTCCTGGGGACCCACTGTCCTGCCCCCAAGACGCTAGCCTGCACAAGAAGGGACTACCTCCGCTCCGTTCCCTTTACTTATACACATGCCAATCACCATTTCGGTTCCGAACGTTATGATTTTTTTTTTTAAGTATTTTATTGGCATGTATATAAATACAACACAACCATCAAACGGTAACACAACAAACAAACTAAGTCAAATTAACTAATTAACTACCACAGTCTTCGTAACTCAATATGTTGTTCGTAATTGTAGCGGGGGGAGAGGGGCTGGTGTGCGGCACACCCAAGGTCACGGGGGCTGGGTTATCAGGTTGACCATTCTTGGGGGTAAGTCACAAGCAAGTCTCTAGTAGGGGTGAAAGCTCAGGGGGGTTTGTGGTCGGAGGCAAATTGGATGTCGCGCACCAGGGCCTTCCATGAGTCTAGGGTGTCGTTGGAGTCATCATCGTTTGAGCGGATACCATCCTGCCAGGCCCTGGTCTCTGCCTCCGTCCACTTTTCCAGATCATTAAGCCAACGTCCGTGCCTTGGGCCCCTTGGGGATTTCCATGCCATTGCTATGGACCTTTTTGCGAGGATGCAGGCTAGGTCCATTAGTTTGACCAGGTGTTTGTATTTGCTAAATCTGGGATGGGCTCCCAGTAGGCATTCCTTTGAGTTCCACTCATATCTCGTGAGTCCCGCTTCGGTGCAGGTACGTTCCACCATGGACCAGTAATTCGCTGTTTTGGTGCAGGTCCAAAACATGTGGATCATGTCCGCTTTGTCATTTCCGCACCAGGGGCAGTTCGGCGGTGCATGTTTGTTGAAGGTAGCAACTCTTAGTGGGGTCATGTATGTGCTGTATAGCACGTTCAATTGAACTTGTTTAATTCTAATGTTCCTCGACACCTCTTTGGGGTATAGTAGTATTCGCTCCCATTCACTGTCAGTTAAGTGGTCCCTAATTCGGATTCCCATTTTTGTCTCAGGGACACGCTTTTCGGGTTGGGTCTGTCATTTAGTTTGGTGTACAAGCGAGAGACTGGTTTCCAACCGTCTGCTAAATCGTACATCTCCTGAAGGAGGGGGTCCGGTGGGGGTTCTTCTGGCCAGATAGGCTACTGTGCCCTTGCTGTCCGCTTGAGGTGGTGGTACCACAGGAACTGGGTGTTTGGGATGCCTTCATTGGCTTGTAGCGATTCGAGTTCTCTGAACGTGCCGTCTTCAAACAGATCTCCCCATGTATAGATTCCGGCTCTCTCCCATTTCCTAGCTGTCGCTAAGTCTGCCTGAGTTTTGCACACATCCGCCAGGATGGGAGTATTGGGATTGTAGGGGTGTTTCAGTTGTCGAAGGAAGCCAATTCTGGCCCATACCTGCCTGCCCAGGGTAACAATCATGGGGACTCCAGAAGTTTGTTTCGTCGGGTTCCAAAGCATTTCTTTAGGGAACAGCTTGTGAGTCGGATGTCGCAGGAGCCCCACTTCTGCTCACAGGTCGTCAGAGAGCCATTTCGTTGTGTGGCTGAGCTGCGCGGCTAGGTAGTACCTTTGCAGATTGGGTAGTTGTATCCCACCTTCTTTGTACGGGAGCGTGAGTGTGGGCAGGGAGATCTTGTGTCTGGACGACCCCCATATGAAGTCCTTGATTAGAGAGTCTAGTTTTTTGAAGAAGGGAGGTCTGATGTAGAAGCATACATTCGTGAAGTGGTATAAGAAACGGGGGAGAACTATCATCTTGACTATTGCCGCTCTACCCATTACTGCCAGTGGTAACTTCGACCAGAAGTTCATAGATTTGCGGAGGGCTCTTACTGCTTTTTCCGTGTTGTGTTTGTGCGTGAGCGCTGGGGTATGACACACCTCGATTCCCAGGTATTTAAACTGCTCTGGTTGCCATTGTATCCCGACATCTGGGAGGTCGGGCTTATCCAGACCCCTGAGTCTGGCCAGTGGGAACGCACACGACTTTAGTTTGCTAAATGTTATTCCAGAGTATCGGGCATAGTTGTCGAGGATGTCCAACGCGACTTGTGCATTGAGCTGGGGGTTATTCAGGTACAGGAGGACGTCGTCCGCATACATGGATATTATGGCGTGATCACTGCCCAGTCCAATGCCCGCGTCGAAGTGTTGTGTCCTGAAATAGGCAGCCACTGGCTCCAGGCCCAGTATGTATAACATTGGGGATAGCGGGCATCCTTGCCGCGTGCCCCGCTGTATCGGCCAGGCTTCGGACAACGTCTTACCAGTCTTCACTCTCGCTGTCGGTGTGTTATACAATACCTCGACCCACTTTACAAAGCTCTCGCCAAAGCCGAATTCTTTTAGCGCTTCGATCAGCCACTCCCAGTAGATGGAATCGAAGGCTTTTATGGCATCCAAGGAGAGTCCTGCTAGGTCCTCGTCTCGATCATAGGTCTCTGCCATGATGTGTTGGAGCCTCCTCAGGTTCGCGGTGGTGTTGCGTCCTGGCACAAAACCATTCTGGTCCTCATGAATCAGGGTTCCAACCACCCTCGCCAGCCTCTTAGCCAGGATTGTGGTCAGGATCTTGCAGTCATAGTTTAGCATAGCGATTGGGCGGTATGAATCACAGTTGTTGGCGGGTTTGTTGGGTTTGAGTATAGGGATGATTGTCTCTTTCATGGAGTTGGGTAAGTTTCCGTTTTCGTATGCCTCCATATACACCTTGTGGAGTGGCGGAGCAAGGGTCGCTTCATACGCTTTGTAAAATTTAGACGGGAGCCCATCGCTCCCGGGGGTTTTGCAGGTGGTCAGCGATTTAATTGCGTCCGTCACGTCCTCTGTAGTGATTTCCGCGTCCAGTAACTCTCTTTGGGCCTCCGTCAGTCTTGGGAGCTCAATCTCGGCCAGTGTGGCCTTTATGTCGTCCACTGGTATTTTGGTGTCGTGGGCGTACAATCTGGAGTAGAAGGCCGCAAAAGCTGAGTTAATGTCTCGCTGCGTCCGGTGAGTTATCCCCCTTTCATTGGTTATTTCAGTTGGGAGGTGTCTTGGGAACTCACGCTTACATAGCCAGGTCAACATTCTACCAGGCTTATCCGCTTCTTTGTGCGCTCTGGCTATGTAGGTTGTGTAGTCAAATTTGGACAGTCTGTTCCAGGCCAAAAGGCACTCCTCCCGGGTGCCCTTCAGTTCTATTTCGGCGTCCGGCATGATGTTGATTTCGGATTCCAGGTGGGTGATCTTGTTCTCCAGTTCCTCCAGTTCCAGTCTCAGGTGCTTACGGATACCACCGGCACCTGATATAACTTCACCCCTTGTTACAACCTTCATGGCCTCCCATGACACTGAGCCTTTGTTAATGTCTAGGTATTCCTCAAGTTTGGTGCCAAGTTCCTCCCTAAATGCGTGGTCTGTGAGTGCTGCGGGTGGCATTCTCCATAGCGGGATAGGCGGTCTTGGTCCTCTGGGGGCCCATTGCATGATCAGCAGTGAGTGATCGGATATGGTTCTGCCTAGGTAGAGTGTGTCGTCCACTTGTTGAGCCAGCTCATGATCTATGAACAGATAGTCTATTCTCGTGTGGACCTTGTGCGGGGCAGAATAATAGGAGTAGCACCTCTCGGTGCGGTGTTGTTCCCTCCAGATGTCCACTAGGTCGAGCTGTTCTATTGCAGTGTTTAGCGCGTTGGATGCAGGGCTATTTGAGAGACGGCGGAGGTCTGATCTGTCCACAGCACCGTTCCTGATGGAGTTGAAGTCGCCACCCCATATGAAAGCACTCTCTCTCCGAGGAATCATTTTGGCACTGAGCGTTGCGAGGTGTGAGGGTATTCCGTGTTGCGGAAAATATGAGTTCACCAGGCAGATTGGTGTGGATTCAATGGTACCCCATATTATTAGGTATCTGCCCTCTTAATCGGCTTCATAGCCCAGTAGGTGGAAGGGCACAGTCAGGCTCACCCACGTAAACACTCCTCTGGCGAATTTGGAGTATGGCGCCCCTTTCCCTATCCCTCCCCATCTATCGGATAATTTGGCCGTGGTTTCTTCCGTGAGGTGGGTTTCTTGAAGCATTGCTACTGACACCTTTTTCCTACGCAGGTAGGAGTGGATCCGGTTCCTTCTCAGGTACGTGCCCATGCCCCTCACATTCCACGTCATCACCTTAAGTTGGAGTGCCATTGGGCTTGTGTCTTGGTTTCATCTTCTCTGTCGCCCCTGTCTTCACGGGGCGGCCCTTCTCCAGGTGGTGCGGCTTTCCCTCTGGGTTCTGGTGTTTTCTCTTCCGCCGCCCTCAAGGGCCTCCGGTCCCATGTTTCCGCTCCGCTGATATTCTGAGGACTGTGGTGTGAACAAAAACAATTAACAAAACTGTAACTGGTGCGCCCAGCAACGGCAAGGTCTTGCTGGTGCTCAGGCGCTCTCGTACCGTCAGGACCCATCCGGGTGTCGGGCATGAGGGAGGTCGGTCAGGCAACTGGCCTGTCCTGTACTGTTCATGGGGGGTGGGGCCCCGTGCCTGCCGTGGGCCGAGCGAGGGCCGCACCATCATTGCTAACTGTTGGGTAATGTTACCTTCTCTTAGGTCATTTGCCTTACGTCCGAGTTGGGTTTATGAGTCACGGCTTCTTCGATGTCTCAGGCGCGGGGGTTCTTCAATTTTCAGTGGGTTGATGGTCTTTATCTGCAGCTAGATAGTTGTCTTCTAACCACATGTTTGCGGCTGCCGGGGATTCCAAGAAGATCGCCCTGCCCTTGTGGATCACTTTCAGTCTGGAGGGGTATAGCAACATATACTTCAGGTTCAGTTGCCTGAGTCGGGCTTTAATCGGCACAAATGAGTTCCTCTGCCGTTTGACTTTCGGGGTGTAATCGTGGTAGATCGTGATCTTCGAGCTCCCGCGTTCAATGGGGCCCTCCTCTCTGGAGTGCCGGAGGATGATCTCTCTATCCTGGAAGTTGAGAACTTTAGCAATTATAGGGTGAGGGTGTGAGCCCGGCGGGGGTCTCTTCTGTAGTGATCTGTGCGCCCTTTCAATCGAAAATCCTTGCGTCAGCTTTCCAGCGCCCACCTCCTGTTGTATCAGGGATTCTATATAGGCCGTCGGGTTCGGGCCCTCACTTCCCTCCGGTACCCCCAGTATTCTGATGTTGGCGCGTCTGGCTCGGCCCTCGGCCTCCTCAGCCCTGGCCTCGAGTGTGAGCACCTTCCGTTCTAAATCCAGCACCTTAGCTTTCAGCTCCGCTGTATCTCCCGACGTCTCCTTTATGGTTGATTCGGCGGAGGTTACTCTTTCTGTCAGGTTGCGGGCATCCTGGCGCATGAGTTGTAGCTTGGATTTGAACTCCCCGAATCTATAAATGCGCGCAGTGATGCAATTGCCTGCAGCACTTGAGCTTGATTTTTGGGAGAGTCTGGCGGTTTTGCTCGGGGAGGTTCGGGAGTGGAAGTGCATGGCTGCGGAGGAGTTTTTACTTTAGCGGACACATACGTGTCCATGATGCTTGCCTTCGTCTTGTTCCTGGCCGCCATGGTGAGAGGCGCCACTCGGTCGTGTGGAGGTGAATGACGGTGGGCGAGATTGGGGAGCTTATGGTTCCGGAAGCAGGGTGGTCCGGTTTACGCAGAGTCAGTGATCAAGTTCTCGGAGGAATATACAGCGGCACTTGTTCAATTGGTTTATGCCCTCGCCCAGCGCTCTCCTCACCTCCACCTTCTTCCGCTGTCGATGGCAGGGCTCCCCGCACCGGGGGGTCGGCGCAGCCTCTCTCGGTGCCGTAGTCCAGGGCACGGGCCCGGTCTCCCCGGTCAGGAGCTCCCGGTTGGCTCCCCGCAGCAGAGGTTCGGACCCGGGTAGAGGTGGAGGCTCTTCTCCCCCGATTCGGTCGCAGCAGCAGTTTATAAGTCGGTTTCGCTGCAAAGGCGGCTAGCGTTCTCCTGCGACATCAGCTTTGAAAGATGGCTGCCATCTTGGGTCCCGCCAGGGGGGGGGACCATTATCGGGAAGAATCTGTGGGTTTGGAGGTCCGAGTCCAGGGGAAGACCACACTAACGTGTCTGGGGTCGGTTCCCCTTCCCTCGGAACCGGTTCTTTCCGTCTCAGGTGCAATTTTAGGCAGGCAAAAGGATCAGGATACGGCACCTCGGCCGGAGCACATCGACTCAGCTTCCACTCGCCATGAGCTCCAGGCCACGCCCCCCCCGAACGTTATGATAATGTGATACCCCACTCCACCCTACGCACACATCTTCCCCCCACCCACACAATATGTTGTTACTATTTGTGTGGACCACACTTACATTTAGGTGCATGTCTGCAGGTGCCGCTCGGCTGCTGGCTCCCCTCCCAGTTGGCTAACCTCACCTCTTCTGGACCGCGTGTGGTCCACCCACGGGCGTGATACATTTTTAAAGTCGGCTCCTGACGGTCAATCTCCAGTTGCGCTGTCCGGTGGTGTTACAATTATGCGAGGGTCCTGCCGTCTTCTGAGGTCCGACAGTGGAGGGGGCCGTCCCTTGCCGAGCTGACGTCGCAAGCGGTCTTGCCGGGGTCTCAGGAGCGCACCTCAGCAGTGCCTCCAACTTGTTTGGGTAAATTCTGGGGTCGGCTGAGCCGTACCTAGGGTCCGCCAACCTCCAGCTCACGGAAGGCCCTAATTCCTCCCAATGTCCCAATTAAGTCAAGGTCCACACAAGGAGCAACGATTAACTGCTGTTTTATCATGTCATACGAGCAGGGACAACATACTAGGCATCAAGTTCCATCCGAGTACGTATCAACAAGTTCAGGCTCGCAGCCCCTTTTTGTACATGCGTGACATCACAATCGTCGTCACTTACCAAAATCCTCCCCTGAACCTAACGCCATGCTGAATTGGTGACCAGGGTGGTAGGTCCAGTATGGAGACATATAGGGTACGAGATTATTGGTGGGTGCAGTGCCAGGTGGTGTACTTGGTTCATCCCTAAAAATTGCTACCTGACAAATGTTACATTAGAACCCCTGATGATTGGCTGGAGATTCTGGCCACCAGCCCCTGTCCCCAGTGTACTGATTGGTCAGACAGCGGGCCCCCAAGCCTGGGACCATCGTTGCTCCCAGCCCACAAGACACCTGCTCTCGTACAATGTGTATCAACAAGATGTCATTTATGTGGCACTGTGTAACAATGAGGTCTTTGCTAATGCCATGAGAACAGTCCAGTCCCGGCGTATTTTGTAGATGAATTGTTGCAATTATGTGGCAAGGTTCAGTCTCAGACGTGGGATGGCTGCCTCTTCCCAGCTTCCAGGTCTTGGCATCATGTCAGGTCAGCCGGATCATGTGTGAGGAGACCGCTGGGGAAGTGGAATTACTTCGATTTGATTTGTATTTTAGCTTAAAGTGTCCTGTGCTGTAGCTGGGCTCCTCATGGCACCGTGAGTGAGGAATGTCACTTGCAATATTATGGACTTGGCGGTAGCAGTCCTTGCCAGGGCGATTCTGCTCGCTCAGCATCTTGCAGCATCGAGGTCTCTGTAAAGTGAGTTTAGTGTAATGTATCGCTCTGAGGCCTACCTAATTTCTGGTTATTCTTCCAATATGATTGTTCAAGAGTTAAGCGCATGCAATAAGTGATCAAGTCCCTTGAGTGCTCCTGTCTATCCATAGAGTAAATAGCGTGTAGCATCTGCAAACAAATACACAAGCTCTCTGGCATCTTCCGTTTCTGCGGTGAGATGGTGACCTATGTGAAAAATAACAAACATGCAGATAGGATGTGTGTCACTGTCCTCTAGCTCATAGAACTGTACGCAGATGTTCTTTGTGTATATTGGTGTGTGAATGTCCCAATTGTGCCTATTGCACGTGTGCTTCCTGTCTAACACGACTATGTCATCATGTAGTCTCTAACGACCTGTAACATGGTTTGCGGGGACATCAATCAAGCTGGTCCATATAATCATCTCCAGCTCGGTCTTGGTTACCGTTGGTTGTGTTGGCTAAGGCTCTTGCCATCGTGGGATTGAGCAGGGGCGGATAGCGGGATATCTATCATGATGTGAGCTTGCGTTGGGAGCGGTGGGACCGGGTGCAATCTCTGATAGTCGATAGTTGTTCTGTTGGGAGTGCTTCTTCCAGTTAGGGGCCCCATTAGGAGGAAAGGGACACTCGGAATGTCCCTCTTCATCGTCTCCCGGACCTGAAAGTTAAGGATCACTGCAATAACAGGGCAGGGAGGTGCACCTGGAGGTGGGTGGCAGGCCAGCAATATGTGCTCCCTTTCAACTGTGAAACCCTGAGATAGCTTCCCAGGACCAATATCCTGCAGCAATAAGTTCTCAACATACAATGTAGGGTCGGTCCCCTCTCCACATTCCCTGAGTCCAATTATTAAGACATTATTGCGGAGGGACCTGTCATTGGCATCTTCAGCACGTTGCTCCAAAACCGTTTTCCTAGATACCAACTCTTCCACCATCGCTTTCAGCGTCAGCCTTCGTGGTCAAGATCTGCTCTTCATTGTCCACCACCGAGAGTATAGCGATCGCACATCCTGTCATAGGAGATTTACATTGATCTTAATTTTGTCTATTTCGTACTCGAGGGAGGTGCGTAGCGCCGCAATTGCTGCTAGCATCTTATCTTCTTGTTCTTGCTGGGAGGTCCATTTGCCTGCAGCTCACCATCAGGCCCCAGGGGGATCCTCCTGGGTTCCTCTGGGTCCAAATGAATCCATAATGGTCTTCTTCTATTTCCCCTTCATTTTTGTCTCCGGCATGTCGAGTATGAGGCAGTTCTTGTAGGTCACTGACAATGTAGAGCTAGCCGGGGTAGTTCTCTCCAATCAATAGGATCTGTCAGCACAGCCCTGCAGCTAGTTGCCAGCAAATAAATGTAATGTCTGGGACATCCCGTATAGTTATTTCACCTAGGTAATAGCTCAGAGTCTCTCAGTGGGCAAGGGGGAGAGCATTCAAGTAGGAGGTAGCGAGAAATTTCAAAGGTATAAAGGAGCGCAGTAAAGTCAAGAGGTGGTTTCTGATGCTCAGGGAGGATTTTGCATATATTGCCTTACAATGTATGGCCTGCTTTTTGCTGTTGTGTTAGCACAATGCTTTTCATGTAAAGGAGATAGCCATTAGTTTGCGGCACCTAGTGATTGCTTGGAATACACACAGGTACTTAATCCAGAGTGTTTGCATCCGGTAGGGTTGCACCTTCCCCTCAAGGATAGAGGCAAAGGAGACTGCAGCACCCAGGCCCTACTGGGCCATCCCAATATGATCACTCATGCCAGTTATAGCATGTCTCATGGCCTAATCACCCCCTTCTGTCTCACTTGCTTCAGATTGCAGAGCCCAGCATTCACAGTCTGCCATTGCTGTGCAGCTAAAGCTGTAACCGGCGAGCGCTCAGTTGCACCCCAGCTGTGCACCATTAAGTTCGGGGCCCAAAGCAATGTTCTCCCATCTCCTGGCAGCATATGCTAATTGTGTTCCTTCGCCGCAGAATCATGAACTCTCTGGGGTGCCTGCCATCCACATATGCGGCTGATCTCCGCAGGGGCAGCTGTATGCTGCTTGTGCTGCAGCAAGCATCGATCTTCTGTGTGCTTTCAAATTTTCAATCAAAATGTTGGCCCAGCGGTCGTCTCAACCGGCCCTCGCCACTCCTCCCCACAGCTCATCTCCTTCCCGCTGTGCAACACACACAATCAGCAGTGCTTGATTCAGGGAGCACCTCACCAGGAGACCCCAGAGACCCAATCGTTCTTCAGGTATGGTAATCCGCAGGGTATAATTACATTTGCGCACCGGTACAATGCTTCCATAATGCTCATGCTCAGGCCGCCTGGAGGCCACTGGTGGTCACCAACTTAGATTCAGTTTCGGTTGCAAACTTCGGTGAATATTCACCAAACAGGGTTACCCATCTTCACTGGTCGTACCCCAGACCTTCTGACACCTCACCAGCAAAAATCAGCTGTTAGGCGTAGGCACAAAGGATCGATAACAGGATCCATCTCAGGAGCTCGGGTCAGTGTCTCCTAATGGCATTGTGGCAAGCTGCGGCCCTGTCGGGCTGGACATAATCAAATACACCCAACCATTGGGAACAGACCTAAGAACGGCTGTCAGGGAGAATAGCTATGTACTGAGAATATTTATCTGAGACAATGCGAAAGGGAATTATATTCACATATACAAATGTGTATTGGGTAGCTGTGATGTGTAGGTGCAGGGTTAGGTTACTGTTGGGCTTTGTCAATGCTTGTGCTAACTCAAAATGCTCATGTTGTAATTTCTCCTTCACTTCTAGGCGGCAAACACAAGCCAGTACTGTTCAGCCATCCCAAAGAGGCTTTGTCTACAAGCAGAGGACTGCTTGCAGACCCTGGTAGAGTGTGCCTTCCTGGCACCTCTTTTGTACAGCTGCTCGTAGGAGAAGTATGTCAGTCTGGTATATGCCCACGATTGTCTGGGATTAAACTGCAGAAGAAGACCATACGTTGTTCCTCTGTGAACGTGCTTATCCAAGCACGGGAGGATTAGGTTTAGTTGTTAATCTGGCAGAGCAATAAGGGCAGATTTGGAGAGCTCACCACCCTTTGCTGTACATCAGGAGTCGCTGGGAAAGGCGTCATCAAAGCCGAGTCCTGCTCCCGGGGGAATGGGATACCCCTGCTAAAGCCTTGTTTATCACCAGCTCTGGTGTCAGTTGTTCTTTGGGACACAGTGGGCAGTGTTTAGAGCCTTAGATGAAACCGAGGCTGAAAACTG
This sequence comes from Ambystoma mexicanum, assembly GCF_040938575.1. Classification (NCBI taxonomy): domain Eukaryota; kingdom Metazoa; phylum Chordata; class Amphibia; order Caudata; family Ambystomatidae; genus Ambystoma; species Ambystoma mexicanum. Next base: position 776,939,038 of record NC_090937.1, read on the forward strand.
GACAGGTGGATCCAAGGGCAACATAGAGTTCCAACTGTAAGGTAATGTGCACATCATTGTGTTTGAAAGCTGGTATTCCCCACAATTACAGTGAAATATCTAAATAAAAAACACTAATGGACACACCCCAGTAGGGAATGAGACCAGGACCAAGTGCAAGTGAAGTAAAATGAGACTTTATATAAAGTTAAATGGGGTACGCAGAGGACTCTGCTACTCCGAGAGCGCCTTGCCCAAACAACAAGAAATACACATTATATTACAAAAACACGTCATCTATGACGTGTGCTATAGGGGGTACAATTAGTATGTTCATTGGACAAAGGGGACTGGTCAGTATGTTACATACAGGGATGATGCTTCAGTATTGGTCGGCTTCAGATTGTAACTTAGCGGAGCATGTGGGTCAGCTGGGCTCATCTGGAAGGGGTGCGCAGTCAGGCGATGTTCACGTCGCTGTAATTCATTCTAGCTAACATTTGCCCTTTTGGCCACACATATCTTTGCATTATTCATAAATCTCAACATGCAATATATGTATATCATTAGACTTTTGTCCTGAACACTAATAAAGTAATAGTACATGGGTCCAGGTGTCTTATCTAACACAGTATTTCAGAAACATATTGATAAAGTATCTCCTTGGATCTATTGCGGGTGTTTTACTGTTTGTATATATGGCCACATGGGATTAGTGCTATGGGGGGGAATCAGGGTGGCACACGGGTGAGGGGCACGCAACTGTTACATCAAAGAGGTGTGGGGCTAAGGGGCTTGTGGTCTATATTTCTTTAGACAGGATCTGCTATTGCTGAGGCGGGTTTGTGGAGATCGATGTTTTTTTCCAGGACCAGGCTTTGGCTCGATTCACACACAGGGCAATGATGTAAAAGGAATAAGAGAGATACAGTGTTTAGCTTGTTACACTTCGCGCCCAAGCTTCTCTGAGAACAGGACAGCAGCGGAGACAGCAGAGGGGAGGAGGGTTTGCATGCTGGCCGTGCGCTGAGAATGAAGGAGAGCATTCAGCGTTTACATGCGGTCTACTAGAAAATGGAGTTGGCAGCTAACACAAAATGGAGCCTCGCGGCTCATGTGCCATGCACAGTTATGGGTCATTCAATGGCAAACTCACACCTTGACCAGAGGTGTGCTGTCTACTGCGGAATGAGCATATCAGGTGCATTGTTAGGAATGAAGGGGAGCCTTGGTGCTGTGACCTCACTGGACCTTTACCCTGATGTTTCGTAAATAATAAATGCTTTCACCTGGAGTTTTACATTTATGTGCAAAACACTTGTAATGAATCCACCGGAATCTAATATATATAGAATAATTAAACCATACCGCTGTCTGTACAGCCTTTTATTCAAAGTGTTAGCCAGTGTTACCCTGTATAATGCCTGGGTCACTCCACACATGAAAGCTATGCATTGGCCGATTGACAGCCCCAACAAATAGGTAAGCAGAAGACAGCATAAGGGACCCTGTTTTTCTTAGTCATTAACAGTATCCAGGTTCTTTCCTTTAAGCTTGGCTATACATTTCAGACATCTGGTGGAATTGATGACCATATGGTGACAACTATTGGCATCAATAAAAGTACAGTTTCTCACACACAGTAAAATAAAGCTGGTAGTAAGGCAAATGGAAGCAGTTACAGTGACTGAATCATCTGTACTGACAACCATGATGGTGGATGAACTCCTTTACATTGCAGGCTGAGTGGCAAGGCTATCTCTTGTACCCAGATAGCGAGGGGACCTTAACAAGCCCACTTGCTCTTCTGGCCATTGATTATCTCTCTGGATTATGGACCTTGTTTTAAAGGGAAGAACAGAACACATGAGACAGCCATACCTGGACTTGCAGGAAGACCCCAGTCAGCGCCAGTTATTATTGGGCATCAGATAAGACATGTGGCGTTTGTTTGCTGGAGTACTGATGTCCTATTGTCATCCACTGGTCCAACTGGTTTTGATTCCTCTTTTGAGTTGTCTTAAACATTGTGATATCGTCTTTGCAGAAAATGTTCTCTTGGACCGTTGGACATTGAAATGTGAACTCTGAACTTCTGGTACTTTTGAAACTGTGGTTCCCTCAAATATATGTCTACCCCTCAGGTAGCAATTTATTTCAGCACCTATGCTTAGTGAAGAATTTGATATATCTTGGTCAATGTAATTCATGTAAAAGGCCTGAGGTTGTTTGAAAAATCTGGTGAGGTATTATAATTGCTTAATTAAGACATTGGGATCAATCTGAGTATGGTTACCACTACCTCCACCCGTACTGGAGGAATTATCACAAGATCACAGGTGGCAGTATGGCATAGTATGCCCCATTTTTGTAGTCCGCAGGACTCCAAGGGGACATTGGTGGAATTACCTGTAGTGGTCATTCCACGTGCTTGGTGGTGCAGTAAATATGGTTGTCATGGGGGAGGCCACCAGGAGGCGCAACAATGCAGTAGCTTAACTGTGTGGTTTCCAGTTCAACGGGTGGTGTGGGGACCAGGACCCCAACCCCCAATTACCCCAATCTGCAGCTTCACTCCAGCGCATCCAGCTCATAGGCCCCAGAGGATCGCCCAGGTGAGGTTTTGGGGTGTTTGAGCAGCGGATCTCAGAGCCGCAAGCGAAAAACTCTGGAGCAGAGGAGACGCTGCCTGCATCCTGCAGTGAGGCTCCAAAGTGCTCCCAGGCAAGACCATGTTGGAGCTGGGCCGCAGCTTCCCAGTGGGCTGGGTGCTTCCGTTCTTGTAATTGCAGGGAGAGGCCCCCATGGAGAATCAGTGCTTGGAGTGTGATCACACCCCAGAGGGTGATCCAGCAGCCCGCACTCCATGATACAAAGATTACCTCCATCCCTGCCACTGGGCGCATGCTTTGGAGTGCGGCCTTTTTGGTAGAGGACTGTGAGAAACCATGGGGGTGTCTCACCTACTAGTCCCCAGGAAACTCACTCTCAGGTGGCCAGGTCATGGCCATTGCCTTTGGATCCAGACTCTGGATTCTTTGTCATTTGATTGTGGAGAAGCTTTGGATCGTCCCTGATTGCTCTTTGACCAGCTAATCTCCAGCTTGCCATCTGTTGTGGTGCAGTGAGAGGATCCCAGGGTCATAGATTGGATGGCCTATACCCTTAAAATGGATGACTTTGAGAAGCCTGAACAACATAATAATCTTCTATTTTTTGGTTTTCCAGAAAAGGAGGGCAAAACTGAGAGAGACCTTGGGAGAGCAATGATGCAATCAAAAAGATTTTCAACAATGACAGTACCACCAACCCCAACCCCACCATCGACAGGGTCCATCGTGTGGGAGGGGGATCCCATAGTCCTATTTCGATGCTGGCCAGATTTCATTACTACTCTGCGAAAACAAAAATCCTTGACAATACAAATACAAATACAAGGCCAGGAGGGTGGGCCTGATGGAGTGGGGTACCACATGTATAGCCGTCTTTCAGATCCATCCTCATTTATGCTGTTCAGGCACCGGCTTTGTGGCCCCCTAACCAAGTGGCTCAGTACCAAGGGTGTTCAATACAGGTGGGGCTTTCATTTCTCAATGGCCTTTGAGATTGACCCATCCAAATATAAACTGGTCACCGAGGACGGCATCTGAAGAATCTCCAGGAAACTTGGGGCACCAGACCTTGCCAGCTGGTGACACAGACAAGGAAACAACGGGGAGCAAGGGCCCAAGGGATAGAAGGCAAGTATTGTGCTCCTGCTAATTTTATACATTGAACGAACAACCCATCACCTGCTCGCCCTTGTACCAGACAGTCTCACACGATGAGTGATCTGCTAGCTAGCTACTTATGTTATATGATGTTCTGTTGAGAGCTGGGTAGGGATGTTATAGTTATTGTGAGGATGGAGTAGCGCTCATTGAGGTGGTTTGTGGGGGGGAGCATGTGTATGCTAGATGGTACGCTACGGCTGCCTCCACTGGGGGGCTGGTGGGGGCAGTGATGTGTTGTGGCAGGGATTAGGGTGAGAGTAAGGGATTTTTGGAGCCTTTGGTTGGGGGGGCAACAGTGGGGCTCAGGGCAGTGTCTTATTCAGGACATTTCTTAATCCTTACAAATTCCGGTCTTTTCACCAAACATAATTATTGTCGGGGAGAGACACAGGGATTGTCTCAGGGCACCCTCAACTGGGTGCAAACTAGGGAACTGAATTCAAGTTTTCCTATTTTAATCCACTTTCAATGTTATTTATATAGAAACTTCATTTTTTGTTCTTTATGTTGTTTAATGCTTCTGCCATGATGTACCAAGATTACATTTGTTTATCATAATGTTTATATTTTTTGCATTTTGGTAAGATGTTACTATTGAGTGAAAACACACTGTATGAAAACACACTCTATTAATGTGAATTAAAGAGCACATGTTGAAAAATGTCTTCCCTCTCTAATATGCTCAATTATCCCAAGACTTCCATAAATAATTGATTTGGATGATTGAGGTAACACAAGTGTCACCCGTAGAGTAATTATCGAGTGATGATTAGCATCCTTCTTTAGATTTTTTCTTCTAAGGGTGGGATACATCTATATTTGCTTATTCATTTTATGAGACCGAGGGACTCGGGGCAAATGGAAGTCTGGTCCGATTGTGATATGGTCATCATCACAGGGCCAGATGATGATGGGGGGGGGGTGTTGTTGTTAAGGTTTGTTGGAGGGATGATAAGAAGTTTCTTATTTTTTCAGCATTGTGTGGTCACTCAGCGTGGGGTAAATGAGGCGGGGTGGGGTGAAGCTGTGGGTTGTATGGCGATACCGCATTCAGGAATGTGTGATTAAGGTGGGTTCCTTGAATGTGCGGGGCTTAAATTCCCTGCATAAAAGGTCATTGCTGGTACGGGAGTACAATCGAGTGAAATTAGACTTGTTGATTTTCCAAGAATCACACTGGCAAAAGCAAGGGAGCCATCATTGAAAGCTAGGACCATAGACACCATCTATCAGGCATTGGACGTCACCAGAAAAAGGGGGTGGCAATCAATTGTGTTATCTAGCAAACTCAGCATGATTGTGAATGGAAAGCTCAGAGACCCAGGGGGACGCTTTATTTTCCTCAATGGTTGGGTAAAGGAGAACAGGCTAACGGTGGGGTCAGTTTATTGACTGAATGAAGGCCAAGCACTGTTTTGGGAGCTAGTGAAGGGGAAGCTCCACTTATTTGTTGATGGCCCGTTGGTGGTCGGCAGGGATTTTAACATAGTCCTGTACCCGACGATAGACAGAAGGAGACTCAATGTCTCTGCAGCTTCTCAGGGCAGGCCACACTATCTCACCACTTTTTGCAAACAAATGATTATTTAGGGGTGGTGGACTCCTTGGTTCGAGCAGATGGAGCTGATCCACTGTTCACACACTACTCTCAGGTCCATGACGCCAACTCAAGAATCGATTACATTCTCATACAGAGAAATCTGAAGGTTCTCGTAACACAGTCATTCACAGAGCTGATTCCATGGTCTGACCATGACTTGGTGAGGGTGGATACTGGGGTTTGGACTAGTGTGGACTGTGGGTATGGTGGATGGACAATGACTTAGGACTGAAGGATAAGGAAGTGGCTCAGAGTTTGTTGACTAGTGTAAAATAATACTTTGGATTTAATGATAATAGGGAAGTCAGGATTCTGGGAGTGTGGGAAGCCTTTAAGGCCACGATCAGGTATGAACTTATTAGAATTGGCACCCAGAAGAAGTGAGAACGTGATAAACAGAAGGTAGACTTGAGGAGTAAAATCAAAGCCTTGCGACCGGGGGAAATTCTGCTATATGAATATCGCCGGCGGGGTTGGAAAAAATTCAACGCTATAAGACCTGATTGAAAGCCCTATTGCTCCAACTAACGGAGACGAAACTGACTCTTAAACAGAAATATCTTGAAAAAGGAGAAAAGGCAGACATGTTCCTTGCCTGGAAGCAGCGGGAACAAGGGAATGCAAAAAAGGTGACAGTCGGAAATTGGGTTGAGGGTTTATGATGACAGGACTATAGACGAGGAGTTTCAGAAATATTATCAACATCTATATACAACGGAATATCGGGGAGATGGGTCACATATTTATCAATTTCTTCGTATATTGCCCATTCTGGGTATCACGCCAGAGATGGCAGCTGCCCTGGATCTCCCAGTCACTGAGGAGGCAGCGATCCACTTCATATCTGCCATGACAGGGCGAACGTCCCTGGGGGATGATGGCTACACAGTTCGTTTTTACAAGTCCTTACACTCCACGCTAGCACAGTTTATGGCCAAATTGTTGAATAATGTGCTGGAGGGTGGGGTCCTACCGGATTCCATGCTGGCGTCCATAATAGTGGTGTGCCCCAAGGAGGGGAAAGATCTGACTCACTGTTCATCATACCGTCCCATCTCGTTACTGAATGTAGATGTAAAAATAATGGCATAACTGCTGGGAAACAGGCTCGACCAGGTCTTGTCGACGCGTATTCACTGGGACGAGGTTGGGTTTATCAAGGGCCGCCAAGGGTCGGATTACGTCCGTAAGTCAACCGACCTCATTCACTATGCCCAGGAAAAGGACCTTGATGTGTGCCTGGTGTCCATAGACTTGGAGAAGGCATTTGACGGAGTGAAATGGTGGAACATGGGAAAGGTTCTGCTGAAAATGGAGTTTGGAAGCAACTTTTGTCGGTGGGGCTCATCGCTTTATAAATCTTCAAGGCCAGGGTGTTGGTGAACGGGATGCTATCAGCCTCATTCCCCCTTACCAGAGGTACGAAACAGGGCTGGCTTTCTGTTATTGCAATCTGGGAAAACCCGGGGATTAAGGGGATCTCTTGTGAGGAGGTGACCTTTAAATTGTCGTTATTTGCCAATGACATCTTGTGTTACTTGAATGATGTCCAGTGCTGTCTTCCAGAACTGCTGGGGCAAATTGACTCCTTTGGCTATTTTTCACCCCTTAAGATTAATCTTTCAAAATCCAGGGTCATGCCACTGCATATGGCAGACTCCAGTATGTGGAAACGTAAGACCTTTAGGGGGATGGAAGTGGTGTGCAACGAGATCACCTACTTGGTGCTTTGTCTCCGTAGGCAATTGGAAACTTTGTTAGATGTTGACTTTGACCCTATTCCGGACTCCATTAGGTCAGACCTCACTCGGTGGGCTCCCTTGACACTCTCGTGGTATGGGAGGATGACATTGGTCAAGATGAATATCCTGCAGCGCCTATTGTATCTGTTCTCGGCCTTCCCGACGAGGCTCCCTTAGTCCTCCTTTAGAAACTTGGGAATGGTATCCACATTTTTCTGCCAGGGTAAGAGACCTAGGGTAAAAAGAACGACCTTGACGTTGCCCACGGATTTAGGGGGATTTGGGTTCTCAGACTTCCACATGTACTACAAGGTGGCCCAACTGCAGATTGTCTTGGAAAACATGAGGGATGAATTGGGCACATATTGGTCGTATTTAGAGGATATGTACACCCATTTCAAGAAAGTCCAAGACCTCCTCTGGTCCCTGAGGAAAGCTATCCCCAATAGGGTAAAAACTCATCTGTGCTTGGGGGTGTTATGGTACTTATGGAAAAATTGCGGCCTTAACGATAGACTCTCCTCCTGGCCGTCACTGTTGTGTTCACTGTGGGTGGACCCTCTTGATTTGGGGAAGCGTAGCTTTCGCAATGCTCAATTGTGATCTGACAAGGGGCTAGAGAGAGTGGGCCAGCTCTTCTTGGAGGTTTCTTTTGAAGGAATATGAGGAGGTGACTGAGATGCAGGGTCGGAAGTCAATTAGTGTATTTGAATACATACGAGTAAAAGGTATCTTGGTAGAGCCCAAATGGTCGGGTGGGCTTGCGCACTCCCTTAAACCCTTTGAGAGGGTCATTGGCAGTGCCATCTCTAGAAAAGGAATTCTTTCCAAACTATATAGGGATTTTGGTGACAATGGATTTGGAGGGGCGGCAGGAATACAGATAGTACTGGATGACACAGATGGGGAGGACGATACCAGACAAGACCTGGGAAAAAGTTTATAAGGTCATGTTGCATGGAAATCTTTTTACTGCAACTATGGAGCACAATTTTAAAATGCTTCATTGTTGGCACTTAGATCGTCTGAAACAATGTACAGCGGGTATCACTGCTTTGCCCTAGGACACGTGGCCAAAGGGAATCCTGGTTTCATGTGTGGTGGTCTTGCCTAGGGGCTCCAATATATTGGGCTGAGCTTTTGAGTTGGATTAAGGAGGTGGTTGGGGTTCAGCTTACACTTGATCCTCTTCAATTTTTGCTGGGCATCCGGCGGCTGACAGGGAAGAATACAGATTCCCCAGACTGTGGGAGGCACTATTCCAGGCTGGGAGAGTGGCGCTAGCCCAGAAATGAAAAGGCACAACCACACCGACAAAGACGAAGTGGATAGATAAGCTCTGGGAATATTCGTTATAAAAAAACGGACTGCTTTGGTCAACGATAATATGGGATTGTTCCATCAGGATTGGGGGATGTTCATCTTGAAATGGGAATACAGTAAGCCTAGTGTAATGTCTTCGATGTGAACCCTAGAATCAAAAAATAGGGCTCCTGGTGTGGAACCTATTCTACCCAGGAGCGTTAACTAGGAAAACAAAAGATACAAATGAATAGGTCCAAGGGTGCTAGGCTCAGAACAACGCCTCCACATGCATTATCAAACTCTGCATTGCTAAGGAAGGAATCACTCTTCAATAGTATGTTATAGAGATAAATCTCATTTTTTTATATTAGAGTTGTGTGCAAAAAGGCATAAATCCAACATTTAGAGAAATTAAGACATCAAAATGGTTTGCTAAAACAGAACGATCAGACAAAAAAATAGAAAGATATTTACAACACACAGTGCCAAAAAAACATTTTTTGGGACAATCTCCAAATTGTGTGTGTGCAACATACCCGGCTCCTATTAGGGTTTGCCAAGAAATTCACATATTACAGTGTACATATTCAAGTCAACATTTGTGGAAAACACATAGAACAATGGTGGGTACACAAAATTATTTTTCTTGCGTAAACAGCATTAATGTGCTGTAATTTTGGGGGGAGTAGTGCGTCTACACCAGGTGTTTCAGCCGTTTCTAGGTGGGCTAGGTGTGCCTCATCTTTAACACGGCCTTCATCAGGACAGAGTTCTGTGTAGATTGACGTCTGTGCTATGGGTTAATAGATTTCACAGGCGCTAAATTTGAGATCTGCTAGCCGCATGGGCTGGTCTCTGTATGATCCTCTCACTGGAGGTCGAAAAATGCTGATACAGGGTGGTATCAGTGGGAAAACAGACCCGGCTTGCACAGCTGTGAGGGTTGCAGCATGGGCAGCCTGTCTGCAAAAAAGTACGAGCTGGAGCTCCTCAGGCTGCTGAGTCACAGAGGTTTGATTGACATACCCTGAGGCCGTATGTGATTCTTCGTTTGGTGGATATTTCTATCAATTATATTCAACTAAAATGTATTGAAAATCAAAGTAAGTGATGATAGTCATAAGTGTGGACACCTGGAGACAAACACAGAAAAATCAATTCAGTTGTTTTCTAAAGCCGGTAAACAGCAGCGTGGAAGAAGGCAGGAAAAACATGGGAGGAGCTGCTTAGTTACTTGCCGCCTTTGCTGTCTTCTAGGGGAAATGGCACAGAAAACCAGAACAATATAGAAGGATGGTTTTAATGACTTTCCACCCTTAGAGTCTTCTCAGTGGATTAGAAAGGAACACTGTAGTATTTTACGTAAGCAGAGGCTTCTACCCGAAATTAAGTGTAACTTTGATTCAACAGCAGAGCCAGCAAAAGATAACCCGGGTTCACTGTTGCTGCACTGAACTGCGAAGAACAGTACAGTGCATTTATTGCTGTTATGGACTCAAAGGAGAGACCCACCATGCGGTGTGCACCTGTCAATTACACAGTGTGAGCAAGACCAACCTCTTTCCCCTAAGAAAATGGACAAATAAAATAGGTAACCACAGAAAAGAGGCCTATGATGCAGAGGCCCACCAGGATACCTCCAGAGTTCCCTGTAGGACAGTCCATCCCTGTCCACAAATATTAACTATTGTCACAGACGGCTTCAAGAACAAACCTACTATAGAAGCCAATTCAAGGGTTCTATTTACATTTTCAAGAGGATTCAACGAAGGGCCATCCCGCTCTCCTCTCCCGGTGGGCTTATTCCACCCTAGCCCAGACTTCATTAATCCCTGAGATGGTTATGTCCTGCTTGGTGTCCCACAAGAATTATGATGGTCTTCAAAACAGGAAAAGAAAATGTTTAAACAATTTTATCTATTTATTATAGTGTGTTATTAGATGTCTTGCATCCCTTTCGCACTCAAGTTCTGAACATATACAAAATAAAAAATACTTTAATGTTGTTAAAAACATACAATTCATACACATGTTTTCCATATAAAACTATCTTAAAACAACTTAAAGCTTTTCCCCATCCACTTTTGCTATCCTTTTACTTACTACCTCCAACACATACAGTGCCGCAGTACTTAGTACTGATGACTTGGCATCAAACAGATCACTCCAAAATGTGTCAGAATCCGGGTTGCTATATTTTCCGTACGCCTGCTTATAGACTGCTCCTAGCTCATCACATTGATGTCTGGCTGTCTCAATGGTTCTCCCACAAAGTCTACATAACCTTTGTGATCATGGGATGCCACTCCATGCACCCATGTTTTCCAACAACTTAATTGTTTGAAGCCTAACTGACAGAATAAACCTGGTCATTGTCGGATAACGCTTCCTTATTAAATACGGCCTGGAACTACTTCTGTCAAAGGATTGTCTAACATACTCACTAAATTTCTTTAGTGTTCCAAGATGGGTCAATGCAGAGTCTAAAACATCCGACCTTGCTTTATCAGGAATTTTGGCCAGATTAAATTCTAGCCATGTTTTCGGCGTTTGTGTTATTCCTCTTTTGTACATATAATTTATTACTCTAGCCTCTAACTCACTGAACCGCTTACTGAATTCATACCTATTCGCATGTTTTATGGTGAGCGAAAGGAGACTATCTGTACCAGCTAGGTCAAACTTTATTTTTGCCCATAGATTGCAAGAGGCTACTGACCAATGCATGTTCAGAGATACGAGCCCCAGCTCTAATCTAATCGCCTGGGCAAGGGTATATGGGGTAAACCTAACATTGAACGTACCTCAACCCATTTCCAGGGGAAGACCTCTAAAGCATACATAATTGTAGGAACAATTGATATTTTCTATGCTAATATTTTCGCTTCCAAACATCTACCCCCTTACATGTCGATCGTTTTCCTTAATGCTAGCCATTTCGCCAGGCTTTTTCAGTTACTACCTCTAGGATAGAGACCGCCGTAAACTTTGTCATGATGGTAATTCCCAAATAGCGATAGCTATTGGTGGTTTCTACTCTTTCTCCCCCTAACCATCAATCACTATGCTTGTTTGCAGCGGTTGTATCCCCAAATATCATGATCTTTGTTTTTATGATATTGCCGTGAGTGAGCGTTGTAAGCCAACTTTAGTTCTATCAAGAATCACCACGTCATCTGCGTATGAAATACACGTCAATCCCTTATTGCCGTATTGCGGTGGGGTATTATGAACTTCCCCGACTCTTCTTGCCAAAAGAGATAGATATATATTAAAAAAACAGGAGGGCTAACGCGCATCCTTGTTTCAAGCCCCTCTGAGTAGGAATGCTATCCGAAAGGGCCCCCTCCTGGGACAACCTGATTCTTACTACTGTGTCTCCACATAGAGGTTTTATAAAATATAAGAGGGTGGGATCTATCTCCCAGTCTTCAAGCATGGACCGCAATTTTTCTCTATCAACACTGTCAAATGCGGACGAATAGTCCACAAAACAGGCAAACATGGCCATCCCTGGTTTAGCGTCAATGTCAGATATCAGTGTTAACAGGGTCCAGAAAGGGTGGGTTGTAGAACACCCCTTTCTGAACCCTGTTTGATGGTAGGTGAAAATACCCCTTTGGCTGCCCAATTTGTGAGCAGATCCAGCAGGATATTAGCAAATACCTTCCCACTGCAATCTAACATTGCTAAGAGTCAGTAGTTTTCCGGCCTATCTCTCTGGCCTTTTTTGAACACAGGGATCTAAATGGCCTCTTTCCAGGTCTCTGGGATCGCCCCAGTATGGCAAATCTGAAGGAACATCTGTCTTAACGTACTGGCCCATAGCTCTGGGTCATTTTTCAGGGTCAAGTTATTTGGGCCATCTGGGCCGTGGCACTAGATGATTTTAACGTCTTAATTCTCGCCCCTAGGTCAGTTGTTTTGACGAGATGTTTTTTTCCTGCCATCCAGGTCTCACTCGTTCTTGCCCCTCCCATGCTTTTGGATTTTACACCCTTGTGTTATTTTCCCTTTCTTCTACTTTCCTCCTCCCACTCTCTATTTTGTCTCCCTTTCTCTCTTTCTCATCTGTCCCTCCAATGTTACTCCATCTCATGTCTACTCACTACCCCTACCCTCCACTCTACTATCCACTCCCCTCCGCTGTGCAATACTCTCAACGCCCTCTACTCTCCACTATTCTCCACTCCCACTGCTTTACACCACTTTAAACTCCCCTCTACTCTCCACGTTAACTACGCTCCACGTCTCCTCCTATCAGATTTGCCCTCTTTTCACTCTCCCAATCACCTTAGTCACTCAATCTCAGTTTCTCCCCTACTCTCTAACTTAGTCTCACTCACTCACCAAACATGCATTCTCACACCCAAGTACCAATTTCTCTCACGAACCAATAAATTACATTCAACACTCCCTCGACTATTCTCATCTCCTCCACACTCCGCTCCGTTGACCTTCCACCGTCTGGTCTCTTAGTCCGCCTTCCCTTTTCCATTAGCTGGAGCGCTCACCTGCTTTCCAATGTGGACGTACTGGAGTTTTGTGCTATCTGCCCGCCATTAGGATCACCAGTCTCAGCATCCCGGGTTCGCTGTGCTGAGGTGCTGCTGGTGCGCATTAAGATGGGTACTTCTTAGCTTTGGTTCTTTAGTGTCTCTCTTTCTCATGGGTTGGAGAGTTTCTCATTTGCTACGAGGACTGGAGTTCTTGGAGTGTCTGGTTTCCTCATGGGTCGAAAAGAGTCAGGTTCACCACAGAGGTGTCTAAAAGAAAGAGAGAAGAATGGTCACCATGTTGTAGGGCAGGCCTGGGATCATTAAAAGTAGTACCTCCCACTTGCAAGCAGGGACATAAGGGGGGAACATAGACTGGTGCCCCCCCCAACTCCCTCACTCTGGCTCTGGGGCATGACTGGCATTGCCACGCCTCCTCATAGACCTCCTGCCACAGGTTGAGACGGGTCCCCAGCCATCCTTTAGAGGGTCGGGTCCATGACGCTGTCGCACAATGCAGAATCTGGAACCCCCGATATCCCTTGCCACCACGGGTGAACTGCCTATTCTCTTAGAAGAATGGAAAGACCTCTTCAAATTCTACTTCGTGGCCTCAGGGGAAGAAGGTTTTTCTGACTAATAGAAATACTCATTTGGAAGCATTGCATACTCAAAGCATTGCATAGGATCAAAGGCAGTGTGATTCATCAAATGCTTATGGGATGTGGAGGGTGAGGGTGGGGGGAAGGAGGGAAAAGCAGTGGAGGGTGTAGAAGAAAAAGGGATGTATGTTAACATGGGAAAGCGGAATTCCCAGTTTGGCAAATGAACAAACATCATACCAAGAGTTCCAAATTCTGTTTCAAGAACACAATATTCTGGGGAGCAGGCAGATGTGTTTGTGGCTGACAAATTTACAGTAGCATTTTCAGGGGTTTACATCAATTTCCGACAAAGTCCCAGGATCCACCTGATCTGGAGCCAATGACAATCGGGAAGAAATCTTCCTCAGTATTGCCATGCTCTCGTACAGGCGTGGTTTTGGGCCTTTGGCCCTTCGGCACAGGTATGCAAAGTGTCATCTAAGACGACACTCAGGGAGCTGAGAGGACACTCTGCATTCCAGCTCATGTGCTGGCCATTCGCAGTCCCCATTTGTGTGCACCCCCCCCCCCACAGCATTCACGTTTAGGTCGGCTCCTGTGTTTGTATTCTTCTGCCTCCTGATACCACTTGCTACGTTTTTTGTCATTTCTTTGAGTTCGGCAAGTCACTGGTTTTCCAGGTTTAAGTTTTTGTACTAAATACACTCTTTGCTGATCTGTCTTACTGGTTGAGCACCATTCCGACCTCAGTCTCACTATTTTCATTTCCTTTAACTTTTGTTATGCATTTGCTTCCCATTCCAACTGACCAACCATTGTCTCCAGCCTCTCTTAGACTAGCAATATTTGTCCTCTGTAGCTTTTGTTGAATATTGTGATCTGCTGTGCACATCATTATTTGATCTCTGGGACATTCCTTGGAAATTCACATGAACGGCAAGAAGCTGGAAGTCCTCTAATTGCAACAATATAATTATCCACAGAGTCCCCTTTCATTTGTTTCCGTGAGAAAAATGTGTACCTCTGCAGTACCACCTTGACTTTACTTCCAAAGTGTCCCTTCCATTCTGCCATGACTTTTTTTGTGACTGCACTGATGGTTCCAAATGACTATTTGTGTCCCACCATTGTGGCCTCGGAGATGCTGTGGATGTTGCAGGGACCTACTGTTGCAAAGGTATGTAATAACGATGCTCCTTTGTTTTTATCTGCATTTTGTTCCTCCTGCCGCATGCATATATACTTGGAAGGCATCTTGCCATAATTTCCAGAGAACAGGGGGGTCCCGGGGGTGTCAAAGAAGTGACCCAGGGAAGCTGTATTCTGCTTGTTTTTGGTTTGAATCCCTTTTCCTTGAATGAGATGGCATCACCCTACTGGAATGGAGTGTGAAGTTCTTTTTCAGCTAACTGCTCAGAAAGGGATGCTAATTCAAGTACTCTGGCAAAAGTGCATTGCTGTGTCCCAATGTAACCTTCTTTTAGTGTTTGTTTTTGCAACATGATGTTCATCCCAGGCCACGGAACGGTTCCTTGGATGCAGGTCTATGCTAGGTCCAAAGTTGTAATTGTGTTTTTTTTCGAGCTCTGTGGTACTGTGACATCTCTCCATTGTCTATATGTCACAACTGACTGCACTATCTCATAGCTTGGGTACAGCACTCTTAACACAGTGTTTTTTTTTGTTGATCAGGCTAGCCACGTCAACATTCCTTTAGGCTACATTTGTGTCCAGTCTCCAACTGCCAAGAGCATGTGAGCCAATATGAATTCCCTGACAGTAGTGTTCACCAGTTAATGAGTGAAATATTTGTATAATGCACAGCAAAGCAGCACTTTCGCGCAGCTCCAGTAAGCTTACCAAATGTCTTTTGTTTGATCTGATTCCTTAAGTGGCAGGCTTGGTTCCATTTTGGATCTCATCTGTGACTAATTCCCACACACTTGGCCTACGGCGCTTGCCTCTTGTCGCCTATCTATGTAGTGGAGTATGCGATACAAGTTTTAAGTTTATCTTTACGTTTTATTCAGATTACCCTGCAGCTTCTCACCTCACGTATAGCTCAAAGGGCATGGTTCTCCATCTGAATGTTCAGTAAAGAGATAGATTCTACCCTGGAGCTCTGGAGTCACCTAATCTCTAGAATTCTGCAGGACTGTGTACTAAAATCAAGGCATCCTTTTATGTTGTCATGTTCTGCTCAACGACACTGGGATGAAGTGTCCTACTTACGTCATTAAAACATCCCACCGTGGGGTGCATTTAAAGGCCCCAAACAGAAGTCACTTTCACATGAATAGCAGGAGTTTAAACATTGAAACAAAAACGGCCTGGCATTTGTTTTTGTTTTTCAAATAAAATTAAAGCGCCATGTGAAAAGGTGCCTACCTGTCATTACCAATGGACAAGCAGCATTTTAATTTATAAAAGAAGGAGGAATCAAAGATCCCTGTCACATGGAAAACAGAATTTTTAAATATTGAAAACAAAAACGGCCTGAACATGTGTGTGCAAATAAAAACGGTTTTAAAAAAAGTAAAAGTGAAATAAATATCACTGCTCACAGTAAAATGACGAGCAATGTATGTGTATTATTATGTAAGTAGAACTGATCCCTGCAAAACCAAAAGGTGGGGGAGTTTGCTTGCCTCAAATCCCTTCCCTTTATAGTGGGCAAGGGTGGCAAAACTGTGTAGATCCTTAGCCTATTTAACCAAAACTATTAATTGTATTAATTCCCCAGAACATTATATGGTGAATTTTGTTAAAATTCGAAATTAACCAAGCTCACTTCCCAGTGTGCGCTGAAAATTATAGCCTGTAAATTAATTGGGTAATCCTTGTTGTCCAGCTGACCCTGACTTCTTTAAAGAAGAGGAGTGACGCTGTTCTAAATCAGTACAACCTTTGTATCCAGTTCCCACAACACATGCCTTTCAGTAAAGGGGGTCCGAAACCAAAATTCCCCAAAGCATTCAAATTTTTCTGACTGACTTCCCAACCTAGACCAAAGCAAGGGGAGGTCTGAATGAGCAAAGCGATAAATCACCCTGTGTTTATTTTAAACCAAAAGTGTGGGTGAAATTATAAGTACCATATGTATTTGTAAAATCGCACAACATTACATAAGTGCCTTTGTTATTGATCAGTGTAATTATTTTGTGTACTGAAATTTGCAGAAAGTAAGAAATGTGTCTGTGTTCTTTTTAACTCACTTTTGTGATTTATTTATGCTGAGAGATTGTGTTGTGCCAAGGATAAAGTAGTGTTTTTGATGTTCTAGTGCTAATTTCTATTGCTGTTAATTTAAAAAAAAATACCAATATATTTCCTGTACACCAGCCTGGTTCTTGGCTCATTGTTAACTCAGTGGAGCGGGATGCAAGGGGGATGATATGTGTCTGCGATGGGGCTAAAAAAAAAGAATCTGTTAAACGGTTTGGTGTGTCACCACTTGAGTGGGGAGGGACGGAACTCCCTGTGGTAAGGGTGGCTTCTCAATAAACCGTTACACCACAGCCTCATGGATACGAACAGATTAGATGTTGGATGCAACTCCCTAGGGCCAAAGGCACCTACCAGAGTGCTACAATATTACGATGCTACTCCTGAGCACTGAAGCCTGTTGCCAGAGTGCTCTCTTGTTGGAAGGCTACTCCCTAGGTCCCAAGCACATAACTTGACCACACTGGCCTAGTGTTGCCAGCCACAGTCACCCACAGCAATGTATTCCAGCAGAACCTCCAGAAGCCTACGCCACACCGAAAACAGATCCCCAGGATGCCAGACTCATCTGCAAAGCCCCAGACTCCTGACATTTTAACTTCACAGAGAAGTGCTATCTTCACAAGCTCTGTGAACTCCTCCGCTAACCCCCAGCCACAAACACACTTCCCCTGTCAACAGTCAAATGATTAAAACGCTACTTCTATTACACCCTCCAATAATTCTTTAACGGCTCATTCCCTGAAATTGAGCAAACTGGTCAGGGAGCCACGTAGCAAATTCCACTCAGGAAACTTAGCGTTGGCAGCCCAGCAGACTCCTTCAGGATGGTTAGATTTGTGAGATTGTGATATCTCTGTGTGTCGTGTCTCCCCACCACCACTGCACTCTCAGTGTTTGTTTCTGCAACTCATCACCGCTATTGCAACGAAAGAGTAAGCCTTCCCATAGATCAGGCAGGAGCCTTTGGCGGGAAAGAGAATGCTTCTTTACTAAAATGCAGTTGCACGTTCCAGTTACACTTCATGTATCTACTTCACAGGGAGACGGTCACCAGCAATCCTCGCCTCGCAGAGATTCTGGCTCAACTGCCCACAATAGGAACACTCATTCAAAGCATGGTCCCAAAATTCTGGTCAGTTGACCATTCACTCCTGCTTGCACTCAGCATCCTGCCTGAACACTGTCCGGCTAGAAGGCAATGCATTGCGAATTGTAGTTGTTTTACCATGGCGGAAAAGTCCGTGATGAAAATGACCGCATGAGAAATGTACAACATACATAAATGTTCGTACATTTCTCATGCGGACATCCATTGTTAAATAACCCCAAAACCGAACCCCTGCCCACAACCCATCTCCGCCCACACCCCCAACACACCCTCACCCCTCTACTTACCTTTCACCTCAAGGCGCTGTGTCCCTGCAACACTGGTTCTCTTTCACTTCTATGATCGGGAAACGGTGCCGCAGGGTCCTTTTCTTTTTGGTGAGCGGGGTGTTGCGAGGGACACCCCCGCAGCACTCGCAGACTTTTTTATTTAATTTTTTTTTACCTACCCCACCAAAATATACGTTAGACCTTTTTGTAGCTCGAACTTTTGGTGGTATGTATTTTAGGTCTTTTGGTGGGGTAGGTAAAATGGATTCTGTAATTTCGGCCGATTCCATGAATTGCAGCAGTAGTCCAAGGGGGTCTCGGACTTCCTTCCTTAGATCCACTGACACTCTCCCAAAGTGTTTGTGATCCTGCCCTGTAGTTCCAAAAGATTTTGTGCCTGCATAGTGCCTACTTACACTGGGGGAACAAATGGCATTTTCTGTTGGAGCAATGCAGACTTAATAGCTGTATGCAAAATAAAAAATCCTGGCAGCACTCGATAAGCAGCTATATTTAGGATTAAGCCGGCACTTCATGTTACTCTTCTTGACTCTTGAGGGACATCACTGTTTCAGCATATTAGCATTATTTTATTATTTAAATGGCAAAAACAAAGTATGTGAAAAAGCTGCTCTACTAAAAATGAAAGGCCATATGGTTGGGCCTGCATCAAGAAATATTGAGCTATATTCCCTGATTTGATAAATTAGCTAAGGGACATTTAACGCAGTATTACAGAAAAGTTGCACCAATGCAAGTGCAATTATCACTAGGGCAAAACCTGTCATAGGGCTAAAACTTTAGGGCCCTTTTCTCAAACCTTGTTTTGATGCAAGTGATTAGAAGCATCTCATCACTTGCGACAAAAAGGTGCACCCAAACAAGGCATTTGAATGTGTGCATCTTAGATGCGCACGTTTAGATGCCCTTTTTCACCCCCTTTGCGCAAATAAGAAGCCTTTTTTTGCGCATGCTAATGTGTATTCCGAATCCGCAAATTAATGCATTTTGACATTCCACTGTGCCTGTTTGGACTAGGCGCAATGCACGAGAGATTCCTTTCTGCTCTCCCAGTTGCATTTCTATCCTTGAAACGAGAATAGGAATGCACTTGAGCGTGCTCCCAACACTAATGTATTCAAGGGGGCTGGCCAGCGCATCTTTTGTTGCTGCTGTCAACCCCCACTGAAACGTGCAGGAGAATAAAGCGGCCTCAGCACTTCTGAAATGACAGCAAATAAAAAAAAAAGTACATTTTCTTGCAATACATTTTTGCACCAACGTAACATCTGCCCTACCACCAAAAGAATGTTTTTTTGCACTTGTGCAATTTTTGCCCTTGTGCTAATTGCCCTTGTCCCGGTGTTGCAGTTTCTGTATTATTGCGCATAATGGCCCATACTGCAAGGGGTCCAGCTGTGTTGTTTTGCAGCCGGAAGGCCCAGTGACTCAGTGAAGAGGACGCGGCGTCGACCCCCGCAGGGCAGAGTCCACTGCACGCTTTACCTTGAGTGCAAGAGCAACGAACTTTATTTGTTAAACAGAAAGTTGAAACACGGATTTCTAAAAGCAGATAAGAAATACCGTCAAATATTTGCAGGGTATTTTGTAATAAAACCAGGGGCGATTAGGATAACTACTTGTTGGCCAATTCCATAGTAATTTCAGCCAGACCCATTCCACCCTCTCACCACCCACCCACTCTCGGCCTCGCAAAACAACAAGGCCGTGGCAAGAGAGTCGATTGTGAGGCAGTGACTTTCTGTAGGTAATGTAGAAAGGCTCACTTTTAGCAGGGGCAATGCGGAATTCAAAACAGAGGGGCACCAAAATGGCGGCACTTAGTACGAGACACCCGCCTCTTTCTAAGCCGTGCACAATTCAGGCAATGGCATTGTTTCAGATGAGGCTCAACCTTCACCTGCTAGCCAGTGCATGGCCATTCATACCTGACCTGGGAGTGACTGATCACTCCCTTCGCACATGTCAATTTTAAGAATGTAAGTATGTATGCATGGAACGCTGGTCCCATGGCCTAAAATGGCACTCTATTTGTGTATGGCTCTCTGCCAACAAATGTCCACTTTCTATGTCAAAAAGCATTGCCCCTGCGCCACAGGGCAACTAGCTGCTCCAACATAATTATTGAAACCATGCAAAGGCGGCATGAGCCTCCAGCGTTTGGTTGAGCGCTTCCACCAGAAGTTCTATAGATGGGCAAAAAAAAAACAATCAACCAAATAAATAAAAATACATGCAACCCTCCACCACAACAACAAAAAACATGGTTGTTAGACAGAGGGACAGAGCAGAGTGGAGACCGAAGCCGGGGTTCAAACCCAATCTCCTGGTTCAAGACTCAAAAAATGAGTCACTAAGCGATATTATCCACCAAATCACAATGAACATTTTCTAATGAATGTATCCCGTGAGCACATGCCGTATGCAAAAAATATCCAAAGGCACCAATAAAAGTACATTTGAAAAGGTTTGAAACATAGGGCAATTGCATCACTTGCAATACAGCCAACTACCTTCGGACAGAATGGATATTGTGGAGAATGAAAGTGAAACACACTCTGACCTTGGTTTGCAAGATATAAGCATCTCTTATCAACATGCATTTGATGAGAGTGAAATGTTAGCAATTGGGCCAATTGCGATGGCACGGTTTGGCCTCAGTTCAGAACATTTTGCAGCTATGCAATGCCGACAAAGTTAGGCCATTCCCTGAAGCAATCTTCTTTCCACTGCCCGATGATTGGACAGCAAGAGCATTGACTTGGCCATGTTTGGCAAATGTCGAAACCCTTGAGGTTTCAATCCAGTCGTAGGCCAATGGAGCTCTGGGTCTAGAGAGACACGCCTTCTCATCCACGCCTCACCAATAATCCCCATCAAGCAGAAAAAAACATGGCTTTGTTGTTGATGCTCTTAGTCAGATTAGAATTACCAGGCATTTGAGTCCAGCGCTGTCTTTATGGACGGGATCAAACATGGTTCTATGTCATTCCGTTGCCAGGTTTTTTTCCGCTGAGTTTTTTTGCCACTGATTTTTGCCCAAAAAAACTCATCGATTTGTTTTTTTCTTTTACATTTGGGGGGCTCCCCCCTCCCAACCCTCCTTCCCAGTAATGTATTACCTATTCCCTGCATCCCCCTACCACTTATATCCCTTTACCCACCCGCCCATATTTTCCAATGAGTTTTTTCAGCCGAAAATCGGTGGATATGTCTCCACTGGTAAACCGCAGAGCACTGAAACATGGCTGTACACAACTGGAGCGGGCATCATCCAAACAACATATGATTTGATCTGGTTTGTTCTCAGCAGAGTCACAGTCACATTGTCAATGACCTCAAGAGACATATTTTGCTTTATCCAGGTCTGCCTGTGCACTTTTTGATCTCTTTTTTGATTTGCTACTACGTGGCGTGACTGTGGTCTATATGGTTCAAATACGTCTATTGTCAGATTAATCTGTGATTTGTAGGAGTTGTTGGCACGTGTTCCTTAATGTTGTGAGATGCATATTTTCCATGTTGACCATCACATTTATTTTTTGGTTAGATTATGGTTGACTCCCCCACCATTTCACAATTACTTGGCCAGTGTTCCTAGGATATGAGCCACCTTGAATGCTGCTGTGTCTCGGGGTGAGCTACACATTCTTCAGATCTCAATTTCTAGTCAGGCATAAGAATTTCTCGTTCAGACAGGAATGGCTGTGTTTTAAGCATCCAGAGAGGTTATCGGGTTCCACCAACTCCTGCTCCAATCAGAGGTGAACCTGTTCATCATCTGCATGCATCTGGAAAAGGAGATGATGTTGCACAGTCCCTTTTGATAGCTATTGTTAAGAATAATTAAATATTGTACAATTCTGCAAACATTATTGTCCCCAGTAAGATACACATCAAACCCATAGGTCTCTCACCTGAGTCTAGAAGAGCTGAGGATGTGAATTAGGTATCTTATTTAACCAGACTGGAAGAGGGGTGATCTCCTAGATGAAAATAGAATCCCCCTGAGACTCCCCAGGTGACCCGGCAATAAGCTTGATCCCCGGGAGAATCCCAGGGAAACCCTCACGGGGAATAAAACCCTGAGGAGCTGCTTGAGTACGTAGGCTCCTTGGCAGGTCCCAGTGATCAAGATGTATTATCCCGGGAGTCTGATGTAAAACGGAATTGGCTTTAGAATTTCTGATCCTGACCGGTGATGTCAGAATGACTGGTGAGGAGAAAGAGATAAGAGTGGTTAGATACCAACTAGTAGAGATAGAAGATGAAGATCCAAAGTCCAAAATTCTTACCAATGGCCAGGAAGTAAAGGTGATATCAGAAAGAGGAATGAGGATGTTCTGGTAGGACCGGAATTCTAGGTCAGGAAAGCAAGTCAGAGTACAATTACCATCGACCTATTCTGAAAACAAAAACTCAGAATACTCCAAGAGAGAAAGTAAAACAGAAAAGAAGTCTACCTGTGAACAACCGGAATCAATCCTAATAAAGTTATCTCTTGGTAGAAAAAAGGACCTTGTCAGATCTATAGAAAAGAATAGAATAATTCAGAAAGGAATCTCTAATTCCGCCAAGGCAAGTAAGAAAAATATACTATCAGAAGAAGTAATAATAGTCTACCCGAACAAACACCGGTAAGGAGTGATTATTGCAGCAGAATCTCAAACTGCCGAGTATCAGACTCGAGTGTTCTTTGAGGCTCCCGCCGTTCCAACCGGAACGAAGAAACTGACAACTGCAAAGAGTTTGAATGTAGGAAAACGATGTTAAGAGGTGAAGCCTAAACTCGCATACTGATACATACAACCACACACAGGAGCAAAGAGTAAGTCAAGGATTTTGAGAGAAGAATTCCCTCACACGGACTCACAAAGCGTTTGCAGGCTCCTTGGAGAGTAGCAACGCGTCTTCTCCTTGCATCAAAGCGTTGATATACTGTGAGATCAGTACGCAGGGCGCGTAACGACGATGCATTCTGGGTGTCAGCAACTAGACCGCTATTGACAGTAAGGCGGTTTGTGAGAACAGCCATGTTGGAGTCAGGCGCTGTCTCGGGAATGCCGCCTGCCATATTGAAATCAGGCGCTGCTTCGTAAACAGCGCAAAGAGCCATAACAGTATGCCCCCTCTTAGGCTCGACCCCTCCCGGCTTGTCTGGATGTCTTATATGAAATTTCTTAATCAACCACGGTGCATGAATAGCAGTAACCGATTCCCAAGTGCGATCTGTTGGGGAATACCCTTTTCAGTCAATTAGGTATTGTAGATGGCCTCGATGAATTCGGGAATCGCATACCTTTTTGACTTCAAATTCTGGACCTGAATCTGACAATACCGGAGCAGATCAGAGATTCTGGGATGGAATTTACTCCGATTATCCGGCTTCGGTTGTGAAATATGAAATACAGGATGTATTCGTGCCCAAGAGTTAGGTAAACAGATTCTGAAGGCAGCGGAACCTATCGCAGCAATGACCTGGAATGGACCAAAAAACCTGGGAGAGAGTTTAGATGGTACTAAATGCTTAGGTGAAAATCGTCAAGACAACCACACCCAGTCACCAGGCTTGATTATTGGGGCAGGAGTCCGATGGCGATCCGCGAACAATTTGCTTTTGGTCTGAGAATGTTGTAAGGCGATTACCGCTGAGCGATGTCCTTGCTTGATCTGGTCGACCAGAGTATTAAGGTCTGGAAATTTTGTATCAGACTTCCTCATAGTAGGAAAAGATGCAGGATTGAACCCAAACGTGCATTGAAATGGTGAGGTATGTATGGCTGAATGGTAGGAATTGTTATATGCAAACTCGGCTAGAGGTAAAAGATCCTTCCAATCATCCTGAGCAGCAGATATATAACTCTGGAGATACCCTTCTAACGTTTGATTCAGTCTTTCCGTTTGACCGTTAGATTGGGGATGGTATCCGGAACTAAGGGCTCGGGAGATGCCAAGGGATCGACAGACCAGTTTCCAATATTGAGAAGTGTACTGTCGTCCTCTGTCTGAAATGATTGTTTCTGGTAATCCATGCATGGAAAAAATATGTTTGATGAAAATCCGTGCCATCTGGGATGCAGTTGGTATTTTAACCAAGGGAATAAAATGGGCCAATTTTGTCAAAGAGTCAATAGTGACCATTATAGTCTAGTATCCTTGAGATTGCGGCAGATCTACAATGAAGTCCTTTGAGATTATTTGCCACGGACGAGATGGTAAAGGCATCCGAACCAGTTCCCCTAACGGAGATCGTCTCGGTACCTTGGTCTGTAGACAAACTGGACATGAACCCACGTATTCCTTAGTGTCCCTTCGTAATGTAGGCAACCAAAAATAACGTGAGATTAATTCCAACGTGGAAATGAATCCACGATGAACTGCCGTCTTGGATTGATGACACATATCCAGAACTTCCTTTTGAAGAGGATTAGTAGGAATATATGCTCTATGGCCAAGGAAATAACAACCATCCTCTTTAATCAAAGCCACCTTTTTTGAGTGTGAAAGTAGTTTCTTCGCTACAGAATTGGAATGAGATCCAAGCCGAGTTATGAAGTCGGAAGCAGAAGCTATTTCCATAGCTGTCAAAGCAAATATAGGTTCCGACCTAAATAGGTTACTGGGGGGATGTTGCTTGCGGGACAGAGCATCTGCCCTTAAATTATCTCTTCTGGGAATAAAAGAGAACGTGATCTTAAATGGTGAAAAAAATGAGCCCATTGTGCCTGCCGACTGTTACAAGTCTGGGCGTATTGTAGTATCCGAAGGTTATGATGGTCTACAAACTTCAACAGGAAATTTAGCTCCTAAAAGTAGATGTCGCCATTCTTCAAAGGCACGTTTGATGGCGTGGAGATCCTTTTCTAATACTGTATAATTTAACTCCGAGGGTTGAAGGGTTTTAGAAAGGAAGGCCACTGGACGTTCTTGATCAAGGTCATCATTCTGCAAAAGCACCGCTCCCAGAGCATATTAAGAGGCATCAGTCTCAACAATGAATCTTCGGTCTTGATTTGAAGTTAAAAGGATGGGGGCTGAGGTAAACAATTTCTTCAGGTCACAGAAGGCTTGGTCCACTGTCGCAGACCAGACAAAAATTGCTCCTTTCTTTAAAAGACTGGTAAGAGGTTGAGTTAGCCTTGAAAATTCAGGTATAAACCTCTGATAGAAGTTTTCAAAACCAATAAACCGTTGAATATCCTTTCCTGATGTAGGAGTGGGCCAATCTCGTACAGCTGAAACTTTCTCGGGATCCATTGATATTCCCCTGGCTGATAGAACATACCCCAAATATGTTACTTCAGGTTGATGGAAAGTACACTTCTCAGGATTACAGAACAAATGATTTTGCTGTAAACGCCGAAGGACCTCTTGTACATGTAATACATGTTCCTTCATGGAAGATGAAAAAACCAGTATGTCGTCGGGATAGACAACCATGCAGTGTAAGAGCAGATCTGCAAACAGGTGGTCCATAAAGCGTTGAAACACTGCTGGGGCGTTAGACAGCCCAAACGGCATGACCCTATACTGAAAATGCCCAAAGGGTCTTCTAAATGCCGTTTTCCATTCATCTCCAGCTCTTATACGGATCAGATGATATGCTCCCTTTAAGTCTAGCTTTGTGTAAATTGTAGCCCCCATTACAGCTTCCAGAATATCTGGAATTAATGGCATTGGATATCTGTCCGGAATGGTAATCTTATTCAGGCCACGAAAGTCAATGCAGGGACGCAATTCGTCAGAATTCTTCTTTGAAACAAAAAATAAGGAGGCAGCAGCTGGCGAGGTGGACTCCATTATTAACCCATTCATTAAATTGGTACGAAGGTATTCTCGAAGCACTTCCTTCTCATTGTTGGATAAGATATACATCCACCCAAAAGGCAGAGGTTGGTCTGGTATTAATTCAATCGGGCAGTCATCTCTCCTATGGGGTGGCAATTGATTGTAGTATTCGGAAGCAGAATACACCTCCTGATGTTCTTGATGGACCTCCGGGATTCCAGCAATCTGATTGAGAGAATGTACCCTTCTTGTATCTCCTTCTGCAGGTGATGATTTGATGGATAATTTCTGGTGAGTACCTATGCACTGAGCTATACAGAACTCTGACCGGAGAAAGAAAGAACCAGCTGTCCAGTTGATAAACGGGTTGTGTCTTCTGAGCCAGGGTAACCCTAGAATTACAGGATGATGAGCTGCTCTAATAGTGTCCAAAGTTAGAATTTCTTGATGAGATGCAATGGACATTAGAATTGAGTCTGTCTGATCCTTGATGGGACCAGAAATCAGAGGACTACCATCGACGCTTTCAACAGGAATGGGTTCCTTTTTTGGGGATCGTGGGATGTTTTGAGAAGCGGCCCAGTGATCGTCCACGAAGTTTCCAGCAGCCCCACTATCGATCAATGCGTGAATATCTTGTAAAATAAGATTCCCGATGGTGAAGGATACTTTGAGAACCAACATGTTAGAAGTCAAGTGGTTGGTACAATAAAATGAACATGATCTTTGTGAGGAACCTGATTCAGGGTTAGGTTCCCGGATCCTGGTTCCCCTCACGACCGGGCGTTGGCGTTTCCCGAACGCCGAATAGGTGCAATTGAACATTCCTGAACAGAGTGGGTATTGGCACCACAATACATACATAACCCTAAATTTCGTCTACGGCTTCTTTCTTCCGGACTTAACGGTCCTCGAGAAGCTGAACCCAATTGCATAGGCTCATCGGTGGTCTGGGACTTAGAGGGTGCAGGAACGAAGGAAGTTCTTGTTAATCTCCCTTTTTTCCTCTCTGCCATCCTTTCCTTCATTCTGTAGTCAATCTGCATGACTAATGCTATGAACTCAGTGAGGGTAGTGGGACGAGGTACTCCAGACACCTCATCCTTAAGATCCTCTGATAGACCTCTTTGAAAAATTGTAACTTGTGCATCATCTGACCATGTGGTCTCACTAGCCATTTGTTTAAATTTTGTAATATAAACTAGAATGTCTAAATTACCCTGTTTTAGGTCCAAAAGATGCTCTTGTGAAGCTACTTTAATTTCTTGACGAACAAACATAGTACGTATTCTATTGCAAAAGGCTTGATGGGAATCCAAAATGGGGTTGTTGTTAGTAATCAGGGGGGTAGCCCAAGCTAAAGCTGGTCCTCTCATTTGGGAAACCATATAGCCCACTCGGTCCCGATCTGTATGAAAAAAGTTAGCTTTAAATGTGAACTGTACGGCACAGGCATCTAAAAATTCTTTTACCTTATGAGGATTCCCATCAAATTGTCTGCCCGCGAGAGGTGCGGGAGGAACTTCTGAACAATGAGGAATACAAGACACAGCAGCTTGTTGGGCAATCTGTTGAGACGCATGTTGTTGCTGCTGTCTTAAGGACGTATTCTCCTGTTTTAACTGCTGTACTTCATTTGTGAGAGATTGAACAGCAGCAATTAGTTGTTGGATCTGTTGTTGTTGAGTATCCATACTTAACCTATGAATCTGAATCTTACTAGAGACAAAAAGATTGCTATCACAATTTCTCCTATTGGGCGTTGCTAACTGTTAAGAATAATTAAATATTGTACAATTCTGCAAACATTATTGTCCCCAGTAAGATACACATCAAACCTATAGGTCTCTCACCTGAGTCTAGAAGAGCTGAGGATGTGAATTAGGTATCTTATTTAACCAAACTGGAAGAGGGGTGATCTCCTAGATGAAAATAGAATCCCCCTGAGACTCCCCAGGTGACCCGGCAATAAGCTTGATCCCCTGGAGAATCCCAGGGAAACCCTCACGGGGAATAAAACCCTGAGGAGCTGCTTGAGTTCCTAGGCTCCTTGGCAGGTCCCAGTGATCAAGATGTATTATCCCGGGAGTCTGATGTAGAACGGAATTGGCTTTAGAATTTCTGATCCCGACCAGTGATGTCAGAATGACTGGTGAGGAGAAAGAGATAAGAGTGGTTAGATACCAACTAGTAGAGATAGAAGATGAAGATCCAAAGTCCAAAATTCTTACCAATGGCCAGGAAGTAAAGGTGATATCAGAAAGAGGAATGAGGATGTTCTGGTAGGACCGGAATTCTAGGTCAGGAAAGCAAGTCAGAGTACAATTACCATCGACCTATTCTGAAAACAAAAACTTAGAATACTCCAAGAGAGAAAGTAAAACAGAAAAGAAGTCTACCTGTGAACAACCGGAATCAATCCTAATAAAGTTATCTCTTGGTAGAAAAAAGGACCTTGTCAGATTTATAGAAAAGAATAGAATAATTCAGAAAGGAATCTCTAATTCCGCCAAGGCAAGTAAGAAAAATACCCATCAGAAGAAGTAATAATATTGTACCTGAACAAACACAGGTAAAGAGTGATTGTTGCAGCAGAATCTCAAACTGCCGAGTATCAGACTCGAGTGTTCTTTGAGGCTCCCGCCGTTCCAACCGGATCAAAGAAACTGACAACTCCAAAGAGTTTGAATGTATGAAAACGTTGCTAAGAGGTGAAGCCTAAACTCGCATACTGATACATACAACCACACACAGGAGCAAAGAGTAAGTCAAGGATTTTCAGAGAAGAATTCCCTCACACGGACTCACAAAGCGTCTGCAGGCTCCTTGGAGAGTAGCAACGCGTCTTCTCCTTGCATCAAAGTGTTGATATAATGTGAGATCAGTACGCAGGGTGCGTGACGACGATGCATTCTGGGTGTCAGAGACTAGACCGCTATTGACAGTAAGGCGGTTTGTGAGAACAGCCATGTTGGAGTCAGGCGCTGTCTCGGGAATGGCGCCCGCCATAATGAAATCAGGCGCTGCTTCGTAAACAGCGCGAAGAGCCAAAACAGCTATGGCATATGGCTAAGGATGAGTGACCATGGTGCAGAGCCCTGGGGTACTCCCCATAGGATGCTTGTTTTTTCCCAAAGCGGCACTTGTGCCAATCATTAACTGTTGCTCACAATCAGGAAGGACATATCAGATTTAATCCGAGCAGCACCAGACACCGGAGCCAATGCTTTAGGGAGTTGATGAGGATCTTGGAGCCAGTCATGGTACCAGAGGTTTGCATCGCTGAGCTTTGGGAGATCATTTCTGATGTCATTTAAGTGGTTTTGGCACCACAAATTGTCCCACGTCCTTATTGTCGGTCATGAAGACTTTTGCAGTCCGCCACATAAGATTGAACTTTCCCTGTGATTTCCCTTTCGAGGATCCCGCGTGGCTAATGGACATTAGAAGTGGATCATTAATTAGACAATTCCGTTGGGCCAGCTGTCAGCTCCGCCAGGAAGATGGAGGGGGTGGAAGTGTATAAGTATAAAAAGGCTGACAACTGAGATTTCATGGGTTAATGCATTTCAGAGGCCAATAATATCTGGGGTGAATTACTGGTACAGCCTCTGATGAAGGTTGTTAGCGCTATACAAATATTTAAATTAAATTGAATTAATTAAGGCGTTGAAGACTTGACAAATGTTCATCGGATGCAACAAATATTTTTTTCAGTATAGTTAGTGGATTTATTTAGGGTGAGGCACTTTCTCATACAAGTATTTACAGATTTTGCTAATTGGGCCTTGTGCATGGTCAATTTAACGAGTTTCGTGATCCCCTGCTCTTCCAATGTGGCATTGTTTTCAAAGCTAGTTTGTTTCTGGTGTTTCCACCTAGAGACTGAAGGTACACCTGAAGAGACATTTTTGTGGAAGTGATTGTACAAACAATCGGCAGTGAGGCCAAAAACTGTGGTAATGCAGTGGTAACAGAGTTTCCACTGCATTAATGCCACATTACTGCACTGCCGAAGTACGGGTTTGGAGGTAAGGTGGAGGAAAAACCTCCAGCAGAATGCTGGCCATAATTTCTCTGCCTTGCCACCAAGAAATTGCCAAACTGGCAGAATTACCACCAGTGGAATTACCACTGGTGGTAATTCCCTCAAAATCCCCATGGAGTCCTATGGACTCCAATAAATGGGGACTAACACCGCCTACCACCACATGTAATTCTGCCAGATCAAGTGGCAATAATGGTATGCCGGTCTGATAGCACAGCGAGCAGAGCACTCACTTTGAAATATGTGCAGAGCCTGCTGACAGCAGGTTCGAATCCCAGCACGGCCAAACTCAGCCTTTCATCCTTCCGAGGCCGATAAATGAGCACCACACACCGTGGATAATACTAAACAGTGCTCAGATACCTGAGGGTTTGTAGCGCTATATAAATGCTTTATTATTATTTCAGCAGGTTTACCACCAAAATACCACCAAACTAGTAATGAGGTCCAATATCTTCTAAAAATTGATCAACAGTAAGGATTTCTTTATTTCTTGTGAGGGGTGTGTCTTTGAATTTCCTTGTGGTGGATTATTAAGAGACACTGGGTGTTTGATTTTTGTGTTGTTTTGACCAACCTTGCAGAGGTACTGTGTGGAGTCTTCTGCACACATTGACAGACATGAGCTTTGTAATCTTCACTGAGAAATCCTTGGACTAGTATTCATTTGGAAATATTTGCCTTTGGGGGTTTGCCATTTGCTAATCCGAAATGAGGGTGCTCAAATGCATGCTTTAAGTGATTATGACATTGTTTATATTGTGAAAGTCACAAGAAAAAGTTCCCAGTTAGGGAACTCCCGTCCCCCGCACACTATCACCAGCTCTCAAATTAGAGCCAAACATTTAAACAAATTCATACAATTCTCAGATATATTCCAGGATCATTTGATGACAACTGACTTTCCATACATCGTTAATGTCACAAAAAGGGTCTTGAAACAAAATAGCGTAACATATAGTTAATTTTTTGTTATTTTGTATTATTCCTGGAGCCCAACACCTTTCGAGAATTGAATTCTCTTCATCAGGGGATAATTTTTCTCATCATTTCCACAGTACTTCAGATGTGGACTATGGGTCTCAGGTGAATCTCATGAATATTCCGATCTATCATGACTGTATGAAACCTTTGTTATTTTTAACACAACTTGTATATGTTCTTTTTTATCTTTTTCTATGAATGCAATGTTAATTTTTATGCTCATGTGATTTCAGTCTTTTTAAAAAAAAAATGACTTGCTTTAATAAATTGTTCATTATTATGGATTTTTTACAACACGGGTTGTTGTCTATGTGGGTGGGTCCTCAGGTGCATCCCCTGCCTTACGTACTTAGGGTGGCAATTTGCTGATACACAGACAGTAATAGGTGTATCCAGAAGTGTTAGAAAGTAATAATACACACTGGCTAGGTCCAGGAGAATATTTATGTTTTATAGAATGTTTTTTAAAACATTTTTTTAAAGTTACTTGTTTAACCCACAAGGTTTTTACAAAAGTTGATTCCATTGTTTGTCTGCTTTCTTTCAGTACTTAGTCTATTTTCCTTTATCGGACACTTTCGTTAGAATTAACTCAATTATTTTGGCTGTGGTCGTCACCCATGCCGTCTTCTGTCCTCCGATAAGTCTTGACCACCATACCTCTTCCTCGAAGATGTGAGCATTGGCCAGGATAGGGGTCAAGTATGCTTGTTTGATGTATTCCACTCCTGAGCACGACATGAGAAGATGTCTTGTTGTTTCGACTTCGTCAGGATTTTTACAGAATCTACATTTGTTGGAGATCACGAGTCCACGAATAGCTAGAATTTCGTTGGTGTGAAGAAGATTAAGGTGAGCTCTCAAGAAGGTGTTCCTCAGTTTTCGGTTTGGGTATTTACCCACAAACAGTTGTAGTTCATGTAGCTTTCGGGGTACATATGGAATTTGTGAGGTTAGTTTGTACCTAGCTGCTTGTTCGCATGTCCTGATCCAGTCTAGATCGTCCATTTTTTTTCTGAATCCTTTTTGGGTTTTCAATCAGATCTTGGTTAGAGCACTGGATGATCTCTAGTTTAGGTTCTTGATTGGCTGCCCAAAGGTTTAGAACTGCGCAGCGCCTCCCCGTCAGCTCTTCTTTGATTTCTACCAATATCTGCGGGCTGTATTCCATCATAAGTTTCCGAAAAAGCATTGTCGAATTTCTTTCGACCACCGATTGTAGGGACAATTGACTCAACTCCCGCCTTATTAGGGCTATCGGGGTCAAGGTTGGATGGGTCAGCACTTTCCGCCAGAAGTTGCTTTCGAGTATGCACCAGATCGTCTTTGGTAGCCCTGGCATTGCTTTTGCGCCATATGTGAGCGATGGAACAACCTTCGCCTTATAAAAGTTTATAACCGGAATTAGAGAAAATGGGCCAAACTTCTTATCGATCATTTTGGCTTGGGATATTAGGCTCTTTGTTTTGTTTTGGAGGTGGTTTTGCATGGCATTTTCATGTTGGGAGTTGTCGATCATAATGACAAAGTACTTGAAGCCATGACCTTCTCGATTCGTTCTCCTTCCAGCTGCCAGATGAAGTTGTCCGCTTTCCCTTTTCCTCTACCAAACGAGAGTATTTTGGCTTTTGATTTGTTTATTTCTAGATGGTTTTCTGCGATGTACTTCGTGAAATTTGTAAGCTGTCTCTGTAGACCAATAGCGGTTTGATCAAGAAGGATTATGCCGTCCGCATATAGGATTCTTGATATTTTGGTCTGGCTAAGCTGCGGGGGGAAGGCTCTCACCCTTTCCTCTGTATCTTTGTAGTCTCCCCTGTATGTCACAAATAGGGCTGGGGCCAGTGGGCATCCTTGTTTCACCCCACGATTAGTGGTTATTTCTTCGGACAAGAGCCCTTGATGGTTTAGGCGGACTTGTATCCTGGTGTTATTGTGGAGTGCCCTGATGGGTTGCAGTAATTCAGCTGGACATTTCCATTTTTTTAGTTTCTTCCACACTCTTGCTCTGTTTACCTGATCGAAAGCCTGACTCAGGTCGATAAAGGCCATGAAGATTCGATTTCCTCCTGCCATGGTTTTTCTTTTTAGGACACTTAAAGTTAGAATATTAGTGTTAGTTCCTGCGTTTTACTTGAACCCAGACTGGAATGGGTCCTCGCAGCGAGCTTTTCTTGACCATGATTGGAATTTACGTAACAGCAGTGACCCGTAGACTTTTCCGATGACGTCCAAGAGTGCTGTTGAACGGAAGTTTTTAGGATTGTCTCTTTTCCCCTTTTTGAAGATCACAACTATTACAGCGGTCGTCCAGGAGTTTGGCAGTGTCTTGGTTTTTGTTAGTCTTTGAAAAACGTGGCTGA
Organism: Ambystoma mexicanum; assembly: GCF_040938575.1. Classification (NCBI taxonomy): domain Eukaryota; kingdom Metazoa; phylum Chordata; class Amphibia; order Caudata; family Ambystomatidae; genus Ambystoma; species Ambystoma mexicanum. The sequence goes on from NC_090937.1 coordinate 776,972,347, forward strand.
TAAACAGAGACCATTCTGCCGGATGCTGCCTCAGATGAAGATTTGACAACCCGTCTGGACCTGGAGCACGTGAGTTTTAGTGTTTTTTCAGGATATCCAAGATGTCCTGTCTATCGTGGCAATCCACCCAGGGCGATGCGTCTTGTTCCTGCGGGCTTGATGAAGTCCCAAGTGGGTCGTAGAAGAGGCTTTTTAGTGTTTTGGCCAAGTGTCTTCGCCGATGCTATGTATTAGCGAGTCGGTGGTAGTTCATTCGGTAGCACTTATTAGATCCCAAAATTTGCTGGTGTTTTTGTTGCAAATGACCCTCAACATGTCCTCCGAGTCCTTTTGATATAAGGCCAGGCGATAGGATTTTAGATTTTAGTGCTTTTTTGTTTGCCTCCGTGCTATTGTTGGCAAATGCTCTTTTTAGTTTTCGTAGGAGCCGTGTTTTTGCGATCAGTGTTTGGTCGTAATTCTGCATGGGTTTCTTTGAGGCCGTGCACGTGTTGTGTTTAGGTTTTTTGAAAACGTTAAGCATGCAGCCGTAATCTGGCTGGGGATTTGGTACTCTCAATGTTTCTAACTGGACGTAGTTGTTGGTCAGAGAGATGATGTTGTTCGCACCCAATGAGAGACGATTTCCCTTTTGATTTGCAACCAAATTTGAGTTGGGCATGACTTTTCCCGTCTGGAGAGACGGCCACGTTATCATCAGTAGATTGTGATCACCTGCCGAGGTTTTAAGAATGTTAAAGGAGTCAATGATTTCCAACATCGGAGTGGAGGCAAAGATATGATTGATTGTGGCCGAGGAGTTCCGGCCTTCCCAGGATGGTGTACTGTTGGTACGAGTGTAGGAGGGATCTAGGTCGAATAGGTCTCTAGAATTCCTTAGGGAGATCCAAGCTTTCCCACGCTGCTCAGCTAAAGTCCTAGGAAAGGATTGAGTTTTTTTTGTGCAGACTGCGTTTAAATCACCACAGATTAGTAGGTTGGTTTCTTCATGATCAATATACACTCAATCAATTTCTTCCGCTATCATCTCCAGGTAGTCGTTGTCCGGGATGGCCTCTGGTTTCCAGTAGGTGTTCATAATTGTGACAGAAACAGTCACTAGCTTCTCTTTTCCGGAGTTCCAGTGTGTCGACTTCACTTGGGCAGTTAGTAGGAATAGCGTAGATGTCAGGATTTTTGTCATTTTCATTCCTCTCCCTGAACGTACAGCAATTAGTAGGCCTGAGGATGGCTGCCCTTTCATTCCTTTTTTGGTGGGTGCGAGCGCTATGTCGAAGCCGTCTAAGATGGGCTTTTCAGTGAGCAACGTCTCCTGAAGACACAGAATTTCAAAGGAGTCCAAGTTCACGTCTCCCGGGACCATAAGGTGGGAGAACCCTCGGGTGTTCCATGAACCAAGTCTGGAGGTTGTTCGTCGAGTTGATGGATCAGCTGGTTGGTCGTTCTTGAGTTGCTATTTCCTTTGGGAGGCCAAGGATTTTGGGAGCCAGGCCCATAGATTCTGCATGGGGTTGGATGTTTCCTTTTCTATCAGTTGTGTAGAAGCTATGTCAACGTCCTGCGTAAATGTTCTCTTTATTGCTGTCATAGGACCAGATGGTCTTCGTCTGCTTTCCTTGATAGCCTCTGAGTTTTTTTCTTTGTTTTGTTTCAAAGTGTATTCAGGTCTTTTTTCCTTTATAGAATGTTTTGGAATCAAGAAAATGCAGAGGATCCTGGGTTTGATACCTAGTCCTGTGTGTAGAGGCTGAACTCCAGCATGAAGCACAATATAAAAACCCAATTTAATTGTTGTCAGTTGAAGTTCATGCATATGTCCCCCATTCTCCTAGGGATGCCTGAGTGGCTAGAGACTGTAGGAGTTTGTGAGGTCTTGTGGGATTAATCAGTGTAATGCACTTCTGCTTAAAACATGGGCAGAAATATCCTACTGATTTTTGCCGAGGGATTGGATTTTGGCTTTTTGTGTTATTGTAGGTCAGATAACCCATTCGTGACAGGTCACTTTTGACATCTGAGTTATCTGCAGTTCTGAGGCATACATTCCCACCTGATCAATCTGGCCCATCATATCACGAACATTCAAAAAGCAAACACCATCACATATGAAAAAGTTACCTCTACTATGATGAAGCAACTGCAATGGCAGTCATTGCATGAAAAAGGTATAATTATAAAAGTAAGGGAGCCAGGTTGGATTATACAACGGCAATCCTAACAACATGCTAGGACTTTGGGTTTCGCCACTTGAATTCTACAGTTGTACAAACTCTCTTGGTCTTGGGTCCATCTACCTGTTAATGAATGGTAATGAGTGTGGTGGGTACTGTCAACGGAAACGGTCTATTTCAATGTATCATGCTGTGACAAGGCCAGAACCTGGCCTTGTCAAGAGGGAATGGGAACCCCTCTTTGACAGGGGTGGGAGGGCTACCAAGTAGCAATCCAGAGCAATTCCTATCCCTGAGGTGGATAGTAGCAGAAGAGTGTACCTTGCCCTTGGTAAACGACAAGCACCACCCAGGGGATGCAGCAAGGCTCGATCGCAGTTTGGTACTATTACCCATTCACTCCTGTGACGTTAAACCGATGGCATAGAATGCCACCAGTTGCAGTTCCACAAAAAAGTGGGCCAAATGGATCATCCGCAAATACCTGGATTCTCCCTCTGCCCGGATTCTATATTAGGTCGGATTTGTTCATACACATGTGTGGCAGTAAGCAGAGCAACGACTCTCTGGAACCTTCCTGTACCCTATGAGTCTCCCCACCTAATGTCTTTTCCTGGCTGACCTCCATTCTGTGCCTTGAGGGAGCTCTAAGCAGCTATGAGTTATAAGCACGTGGTATTCTTTTCAGAAGTTGCTTCACTCATGATAAATGTTCATGGTGAGGGGGCGTGTTATTCAATGCTATATGTGGCCAGCCGCAATCTCTAATGAAGACCTTATAACTTATCTGTGCATTACACTCCCTTAATAGATTATTGGTTGTGCTGCGTGCAAATGTTCATTGGATTACTATCTTTCCCCATCTCTGTTGTTCCTCTTTGCAGGTGCGGTGTTAGCGGGTAATTAGGGACAACCGGAAGATTCCTTAACAGGTTAGTAAATAACCAATGGCTGAATTGGCGAGTGTGTGGTAGAAACTCATTGTTCAGTGTTTTCTCTTCTTCTCCTTACATGCGCCAGAATCCTGACCGTGGTCACATGAATCGAGGGATGACAAACGGGAAGCAGGAGGTGGAGGCCAGGGCTGTCACAAAGTGCGGTGAGGCCTGGGTCAAAACATTTGGTGACGCCCCCCTTATGATTTTTTGCACTGGGCAAGCAGCAGCACTGACACAAACAGGAGAGGGGAGAAATCTCTACCTTGAGTTCAGAACCCAAACAAGTTTATTGCTAAAACTGCAAATCAACCATAGTAAAGTTAGATTTCTCTACTGACGAAAGGTTTACACCAGACCATCACATACATGAATATATATTTAGGAAAGCATGACGGCATGTGGTGCGTGACAACAGCATTAAGAAGTGCTCTGTCCAAGTGTGCGCATTAAAAAACACATCATACACAGTGATGGGCAGATGATTTGTAGTGCAGGCAGGTGAATTTTGAACTGAAGAGGATTAAATGTTTGTGCCAATTATGCGGGATCGACAGAGCACAGTGGGGGAGCACAATCCAAACAAAGGGTGCTTGAGAGGGGTTCTCACTCCAAACAGTGGTTTAAAATGGTGCATTTTACAGCACTTTCTTAGAAAAATTGGGTAGATAGCAACACCGTTTGCAATTGGGTTTGTATGGTAGCACATGGAAAAACCCAATAGTTGCAAGTCACCAACCGTGCCCAGGAACAGTTCCAATGCATTTCATGCTGTGTTTGCCCACAACATATGCCAGTATAAAAATATATTCCTGCTAGTTGTTCCCATGTATGTCCATGCATGCTGCACCAACATATGCCATTATTGACATATAAGGCCTCCCGGCCAGTGAAAATGCCATGCCACAGAAAGTATGCACAGGCTGGCAGTGCACCATAAGTGTTGTTTTTGGCTACACTGGTCTACAATCAATGTGGTCCAGTTTAGTCACTTAGTAGCATTTATGTTTGCTTTACCCTTGATGCATAGTCCTGTGCATCAAGGGTAAAGCAAAAAAAGCATTACTAATCTGACAGTTTGTGCTTTCATTTAGGCATGGCAAGGCACAGCTGTATGGGTCTTAATTGGCTGTTGATGGTAGCAGGTGCAAAATGGTTTGAGTACCTGTGCCTCTAATAGTGCCTGGCAAATGTCTAATCCTTATGCACAAGCCAAAACTGTTGGCTTTGCCAGTGCATGTTTTTAACAGGACTTCAGTGAAGGACACACATCATGCTTTTGAATCGAGTGGCAGAAGGCAGACACGGTGAACATATATTTATTACATTAGTGGTGTGTTTTCAACTCCAAATAAGTCATTACCTCTCAGACGCCCCCTTTGAGAAAAAACTTGCAGGCACTTGGAGTGCAAAGTTGGGTGGTAAGGCTTGATTAAATCTAGTTCAAAGAGTTCCCATCAGGAGGTATTTTATTTATTTATTTTATTATTACTACATTTGTATAGCGCACAAACAGCCCTTGGGCATAAAGGCGCTGTTACTTGTGGTGATCTTTGTAACAAGGAAATAGTCGTACATGTTAATCCTATACACATATACATTACAGACATTTACACATTTATACATCCTTATCTATTCATCTTATCTTTCAGGAAACAGTCCAGTCTAGCCGTGGCAAGGTGTGGAGGTCAGGAACTGGGTTGGAATTGGCATAGGGATTTGCATGGCCATGGGCAGTCAATGGGTGGGCAAACAACCAAACCACACCTACAAGGTTTGTGTCCCGCCTCATATGCCTTTTCTCCCTATCTGTACTCAGTGCTGTCATAGGGCGTGATCTTCCCGGATCTAGGATCTGGCAAAAAATATCTCCTCAGATCTCAGAGCTGCCTCTACAATGCTGGTAAATCTCTGTGCACTATACATTTATTTTAGAATGCTGTGGTGCATTCATATTTTAAACTATGTTGGGCAGGGATATGAGCCGTGGTCTCTAGGGTCAGAAGTGAGAAATTGTGCCACAAAACCACTTGAAGGTCTGAGTAGGATACCTGTGAAATCCCTTGTCAATGCTGCTTTGTATGGAAATATTGATGTGCAATTAAAGGGGTGCAGATTGTGTACTTTGCTGCCAACATTATACGAAATGGTGCAATTTTCCAGGTGTTTATGATAAATATGATGAGGGGCAAAAAGGCAAATGTTTATGGGTTGACTAAAAAATACCTGCCCTACAACCTCCCAATCAGGGACGGCAGCAGGGCCTTTCAATCAGTTCAAATGAAAGGGGCCTCATGGGGGCCTCAGCAACTACCCCATATTGCCAGTCAGTAGTTTTTGTAACACAGAAATATATTCCTTTTTCTGTTTTCGTTCTGGGGCTTAAAATGTGCTGCATCTCTTGGAGCCCTTCCAGCTGTCACACCCTGTGCAATTTAGAGAAGTGTTATCACCTCATTGTCTCCTTAGATTGGATACTACACATCAGCCACTTGCTGACAAAGAAGGGGTTTACCAGGTCTTCAGTGGGCTTTAAGTGTTTAAGCTCCTTGCTGGATGGCCTTCTCGTGATAATTAGTGACTATTAACCTTATCCTTGTCGCAATTTTAATAGATGCACCCCAGGGGTGCCTAAGATTGTTTTTGCTCTAAGCAGGACCCCCCCAACCATCATGTTGAAATGTACCCCAATGCATCTTCAGCCGGGCCTGCTCCCAATCCTGTCCTCGCTGGACCAGCCCCCTTGCCCTGTGCTGCCACAGTAAAACAAATTCAATTTCTACCACTGTCTGTACTCCAATGCAAGAGTTTTGGCTTATTGGTGGCAGTGCCACCTAATATCCCAAACTAAAAAGAATGTGAGGCCCCTACTCCTAAAATTAGTGGCCTGCAGGGCTGTTAAATTTAGGGGTGGGGCTGGCACACACACTCACATACAACACTTTCACCCCTGCATTCATCCAGCAGTCACGCTGCGGACCACTAAATTTAGGGCTGGGGGCTGGCACACACACTCACATACAACACTTTCACCCCTTCACCCCTTCATTCATCCAGCAGACACGCTGCAGGCCACTACATTTAGGGGTGGGGCTGGCACACACAGTCACATACAGCACTTTCACCCCAGCATTCATCCAGCAGTCACGCTGCAGGCCACTAAATTTAGGGGTGGGGGCAGGCACACACACTCACATACAACACTTTCACCCCAGCATTCATCCAGCAGTCACGCTGCAGGCCACCAAATTAAGGGGTGGGGCAGGCACACACACTCACATACAACACTTTCACCCCTGCATTCATCCAGCAGTCACGCTGCGGGCCACTAAATCTAGGGCTGGGGGCTGGCACACACACTCACATACAACACTTTCACCCCTTCACCCCTTCATTCATCCAGCAGACACGCTGCAGGCCACTACATTTAGGGGTGGGGCTGGCACACACACTCACATACAGCACTTTCACCCCAGCATTCATCCAGCAGTCACGCTGCAGGCCACTAAATTTAGGGGTGGGGGCTGGCACACACACTCACATACAACACTTTTACCCGTGCATTCATCCACCAGCACACAACTCCTTGCATGCACGCATACATAAAGCCAAACACAGCACTGACAAAAAGATAAACAGCATCATACATGTGCACATTCATACACATATGCATGCACATCTCCTGTCAGTCAGTGTATCCATGTTGCGTGTTTCTCCAACGTGAACACGCTGACTGACAAGAGGGAGTCCTCTCTTGTCATTCAACGTGTCTACGCTGTCTGTTCAATAATGGTAGTCGTCAGAGATCACTTATGAATCCTGCTGTCTCCTATTATTTTGCTGTTTATTGCGGAACCAAACGGCTCCGCAACAAACATCAAAATTATGGCAGGGGCTGACAGCAGGCAGCACAGTCCCCAGTGTGCATAAAGAACATGGGAGGACGGTGCTGCCTTCTACTCAGGGGAGGGCGCCGCGAGGCCCCTACCAAGCGCGAGGCCTGGGGCAGTTTGCCCCTCCTATACCACCCTCGAGACGGCCTTGGCAGAGGCATGGCAACCGAGAAGGCATGGAAATGTAAATGGCTCAGACTAGAGCTGCGACGGCAGAGAAGTGTTACGTTGTGAAGCTTGGGCATGCATGCAGTGTGGCCTTTTATGCTTGTGCCTTCAATGGAATGGACCCCAACACTTGGTGGTTCCCATAGAATTTATAGTTTGAACTACACAGGTTGCTGAGCAGTGTACTTTCTATCTTTATGCAGTCAGCCTCCTTGGAACTCCCTCTGGAGCATGTATGCCTGCACTGGGTTTTATGCCTGTATGCCCTGTTCTTTCATTTGACTCTGTGTGCATATCCCTGCCACTCCTGACACAGAGAGGGTCCCAATTCCGGCACCCTGTGTACCAGTATGTTAGTTTGCAGCCCCTTATCCCCAGCCTTGTCTCAACTCTGAGATACTTTCCAGTGTCTCTTTTCATTTTCACATCCTGAGATACTTTCCAGTGTCTTTTTTCACCACCAATACAGAGTAGAAAGTCAGCAGCAAAAATCAGGTCATTTCAACAACCCATTCACAAAGCAGAAGAAAGGAGACCAGAAAAGGCAAGGGAGGAGAAGGGAGGAGGGAGGAGAAATGCCAAGCAGAGAAAGCAAAGCTTAGCAGAGACCTGACTGCAGCAGTGCACCCTAAATGGAGCGAGAGACGCCAGCTGCAGCCATCACAGACACCACATGTAGACCATATCACAGGACCGGCAGAGCCTGCCAGCGTACTCGCGCATATTTCCCCACCCACCCTAGACCACCAGGGACTATTAAAGAGGACTCGGACTCTCTCTACCAACAGAGGTACCTTTGAGGTCCATCAGACCCAGCCCCAAGATACAAACCTGGACATTGGCCCTTCCAGGCTGCTAGAGACGTTCAGATCGTGCAGAGAAAGTGGGCGGGGCATAACCCGCTCTACATGCTCTTACAATGCACATGCATGCCCTGGGAGGGGAGACAGGACAGGTTGAGTAGGAGAAGAAGTGCAATCCCCATAGAGGACGGAAAATGAAGAAAAGGAAGCAGGAAGTGTGGGTTTTTGGGTGAGGTCAGGGGTGGGGCATGACCGAGAGACCAGCAGGATGAAGGAGGGAGTAGTGGCTTTTGGAGGAGATTTGTGGAGCAGAGATGTATTGGCTTAGGATTGGAAGTGATTCTAAAGCGTGAGTGTGTGTGTTTGGGTGACAAGTGAGCAGAGAGGTGACTGTAAGGAGAGAATGTGAATTGAACAGTACAAGGTAAAGGTGGGTGTTTGTGTAGTTGGTGGGAGGAATAGTAGTGTTGGGAGGAGGAGAGTAGAAGTCGGAGGAAGAGAGTAGAAGTGGGGGAGGAAGAGAGTAGTAGTGGGGGGAGTAGTAGTGTAGAGGAGGGGAATTATAGTGTGTACGACAGGGGTGATAGTGTGATGGTGGGGAGTAGTAGTGTGGAGGGGGAGCAGTAGAGGGGAGTGGGAGGAGAAGTAACATCAAAGGATGGAGGCAAGAATAGGAGGGACAGACAGGAGGGACATACAATATGAGGGAGAAATGAGCAGGGGGTAGTGAGAGTAGAGAGGGAGAGGTGAGGATGGACATGCAAGGACAGCCAGACTCAAACCAGAATAAGTGCAAGGCACTATTAAATTCCCATCAGACTACTCACTCTTGTATAGAGTAGGGTTTAGGAAGTCACTGAGGGAGATTAGACATCCAGCATCTTAGAATACCATCTGTAGAAAAGACCGTCTTTAGGCGAATGTTAGGGTCAACATTCTCTAGCACTAACCATGGGTTACTGATATCTGGGTTAAGGAGGAGGGTCAATTACAGACGAGATAGAGAGAGGAACGCCCTAATCCCCACAAAGAAAATGAAAAACCTTACAGTGTCTCTATGACTTGGAGTGGTTTTCTGTGCCTCCTGTGACAATGCTGAGTGCAATGCCTACACATTCATTGTTTTTGTTGCAGTTCTCTTTTTCCTGAGTGATTATAAATATGAAAACAGCGTTCTATGGCACTCACTTTTATAGAAAAAATGTATATTGTATCCCCTGAGGGGTACCCTCCTGAGCCTTTGGGCATTCTAAATAGCTGCGATGATGTGTCCATTTGGAGTATAACGACAATACATGCAAATAAAACAGAATCAGGTGTTTTAACGTATTTGTCCTGTGGCACATAGTAGGGTAACAGAGAACACCCACATATATTATTTTAGCAATAATCACGAATTCTCCGATCTTCCCAGGTGGTAATGCCCCGCCGCCCGAGTTAATATGCCGAAGCAAAGTGAGAGCCAAAGAGGGCCTATGGACATAACCTTCCAGTACGGCCTGACGAACTAGTGACTATGGCTAATAGCACACCGGTTTTATGTCCCGCGCTAATAGCAATTTATTTATTTGTAACAATGGGCTGTGGCAAGTGTGCGAACTGTTGTTTCCAAGTAATACTAACCTAACAGGCCCACCATGGAAATGGAAGCGAGGCTCCGATCAGAGCCCCTCTTCCATTTTCATGGCAGCCCATCAGACATGAGAGGAGCGGTGCCGCAACCTCTTCAGGTAAGAGGGAGGCTGAGAAGGGTTGGGGAGAAAGAATTGGGTATGGCGGGGGAAGGGAGCAAAAATGGCAGTGTGGGCGTGAGCAGTTGTCATCTCGTTCTGAACACGGGCTTATTCGGTGAGGTGAAGCCCACGTTCCGAGGAACCTGATTGGCTGCAGCCCCTGCTCTGGGTGCTAATAACAGAAACACACATAACATATGCTCATGCCCGACCCTCCAAACAAAGTCTGTATGCCAGTCAATTTACTTACCAGTTTACTTAAGAGACCGGGCAGATGCCAAGTGCCAAAAAGAGATTTGGTGTACAAACAAAATGTAAAACTCATTGTCCGGCTTCCAAAGGCGAATATCATTTCTTCCTCATGCATGTAGAGTGGCCATTGCTTTATCCAGGCGCCTCCATGTTGGTTCAGAGAGTGTGTGTGCGGGAAGTGCTACTCTACTCTACTTGCAGCATGAGGGTTGGTGATGAGCATGGGGACCAAGCTTCTTTCCTCCAGCTTTGCACTTTCTCTTGGGTGTTCCAGCACGGGCTTGCGCTGGGCTTTCTCACGCTCATTCTTCACTGCACACAGGCAGCGTATCTTAGATAAAATGGCCGCTTCATTTGTCAAGCTAGCCGCAGTCCACTGACATGTTGGCTCTCTCCAGCGACACACCCACATTTCCATCAAATGCCTGGTGATCCTATGGAAGTGTGCAGACTGCAGGGTCCAGCGTGGATGTTCTGCACCTCCCCAAATGACCAGAGCATGGCTCAGGACCCAAAGCAAATAGGTGTTTGTGTCCCCCTGTTTTGGGCAGGTAGGGAGTTTTGAGCGGAGCGGTCAAAGATTTCATGGGCATGCCATAGTGCAGAGCATGCCTGAGATGGTGAAAATAACCATTCCCTTTTGCTGGGCAGCCCTTTAAGAAAGAGGGATGGTATATGAGGCTCCAATAAGTGCCAGAGGCTTCTATGTGTGGGTGCCACAGTCCCACAAAGCCCGGAAAATCTGAGATAGTAGAAGACAGAAACATACATGGTGCCTCAGCCATGCCCGTAGCAGGTGGTTCTCACAACCATCCAGGGAGAAGCTCCTGTCTGGGTTGCTTAACTAGGAGGGTGTGTGGTTTCAGAGCTGGCTTAGTCCAGGTAATGCCCAAACTGCAAGAGATATGCTCCAAAGGGGTTTGAGTCCTAGACCCTGATTGGACCTCCTGTGAGGTGCTTTGAACACATCATAATAACATACCAGGAAGTGGATGGGAGCTTTCTGAAGAACGTTTGAAGTGCATCGTTCTCAGTGATTGCCTGTCAATCATCTTGCAGAGAGGGCTCTGGGTTTATTCCTAGGGGGCTCACAGGGATTGCAGTATGTCGAGGGTTCTTTGGGTTGAGATTAATTGTGTAGTAACCAGCCTAAAATCTGAGCCATGGAACCTATTAAAATAGGATAGGTGAAATTAACACTAGAACCGAATACTTGCAAGGTAACCATTCTTCTAAAATGAGCGCGCGTGTGTTTGTGTGTGTGTGCGTGTTTGTTTGCCTGCGTGCGTGCAAACGCGCCCGAGTTTAAGCAAGCATGGCCCCTATTTGTGAGTTCCGGGAGAGTTTAAGCAAGCATGGCCCCTATTTGTGAGTTCCGGGAGAGTTTAAGCAAGCATGGCCCCTATTTGTGAGTTCCGGGAAGGGGTGATTCCTGCTAGGAATGTTGTGACCTGCCTGTGGATCACCTCCCTCCCCCTCTGGTTGCGCATAAACGTATCCCAGTCCTCTGAGAAACATCTGATACATTTACACATCAATGGTGATCGATATAAGTCAATGATGAGGATTTATCATAGTTTAAAAACTGCTCCGGTTTTGTGACACATTGAAAGCATATCTTTCTACGGTTATTTAAAGATATTACATCACTGATCTGAAGCCGGGAAATTCAATAAAACATATCTACAGGAACAATAAAATGTTTCTAAGAATCCAAGAGTGAAAGTCATGCAGTGAGATGGGCAGAACAAATGGCAGACAGAGGCTGTTGAAAATGACCCTTATGAGATGAAAGGTAATATCAAGATGGTTTCCACAGCTGGCCAGGCATGGCCGGTATTGTATCATTTAACAGTGTGTACCATTGAAGGAACATTGGAGGTTTTTGAAGTTTAAACTAATTGTAGAACAACATTGGGTATAAATCAAGTGGTTGAAGGCCTTCTTGGTGAATACATTTACACCACTAGACAGCTGATAAAGACATTGAGCCTCATTACGAGTTTGGTACTAATTTAGAATTTGGCACTAATTTCCTTGGAATGACTGCCAATACTGTTACGCCTTCACAGTCCTCTGAATTTACCGCATGAGTACGAGTGGGGCAATAGTGGAGAAATTCCCAATTTTTGGACTCCATTTTTGCAGGCGGTAATTCCGTCCATGGTAAATCAGTGATGTTGGCCCTCAGGTGGAAGATGCGCCCCAGGCATCTCGCCGGAGGTGCATTATTCCCTTCAAGACCAAACCTATAAATCGGCACAGCAGTAAAAGTGTCAATACGAGTTACCGTCACTTGTTCACCACACCGCCGAATTTGTAATGAGGCCCATTGCCTTTGGAATGCATAAGGGTGCACACTGGGTGGGAACACCTCCCATGTCATCACCCTCATAGTTTATCGCCCTTCACCACTAGGTTTGATTTAGATGAGCCAGCACTGTGCCCACTATTAGCCAAAACGAATGAATGGCAGCCTCAAGCTATGGGAAATACCAACCGATGTGCCCAGGGCAATGGTGGAGCCCTTACTCCTGGCATGCTCTTGATGTCCGGCCCTCTTGCGCAATGCTTTGTAAAATGTAATATTACACCTCAATGAAGTTCTCTTATCTTTCCAACTTTTGTTTCTATACCTGGCATGTTACTCCATGCAAGCAGACTTTAGATCCATCAGTGGGGCAACAAGTAAAGTCAGCAAAATAACACCAAGTTCACAATTCAAAATCGAGAATTTGACTCCGAACCCGCCCTCATGCACTGACAAGCAGAGGGTGGGGGTGTCAATGCACCGATAAAGCCTTGGGAGAAAATATAAACATTAACCACCAAAGAGGTCTGTATGTCAATATTGAATGCACATATCCACCACATTATCGCCACCAATACCCAGGCACAAATGCAGACAAAGGCAATAAACATAGGCACTTATGCGCACAATCAGAACACAGATACATATAACCCTAAGCATGCTGAGGACATTATATACAAGCAGAACTCCCATGAGCAGAGGCGAAGCTGGGGGGGTGGGGCTAAGGGCGCTATAGCCCCTGGTCTTTTGGTTGTAGCCCGAGATAGAATCTTAGGAGCTACAACCAAAAAGGCTAGCTAGCCCCCAGTCTCGACAGTTCTGATATCAGCGTAGCCCCGGATCTTTTCCAGACCTAGCAACACCCCTGCCCATGAGACATTATAGGTATTCCCCTGTCAGACAATAGGGATAATAATTACAAGCATGGGCAGCAAAAGTATCCCCCGTTTAGGTAGTATACAAAATAATTACCCACAATTAACCAATATAGGGCTAGCGCAATTAGGTAATATACATAGCAATGACTCCATTGGAGAGTCCTGGTAAAAGGTAACCCCATTGAGCAGTATGGGTATTGTCCTAGGTACAGGCTGTAATAACTCCCCTGTGGAGGTAGCTGATGAAGAATATGTGGTGGCAGACAGCTCTAGCGCTGGGGCGAGGGGCTAAGGAAAACAGAGACTGGCTCCAGCACTTTCTGCCGGTATCTCATGTTTTAAAAGACTTCCTTTTGAAAGTTTCCATTTTGTGAATCTTTTGACAAATCGACCAATTGCATATCCATGTATATGGTACGGAGTGAAACAATCCTTTTCACTGTACCGAAATTAAAAAAAAAGGTTGCTTTAGAAAGATCATCCTGAGACCTCTGAGAGCGGCCTTTCTCATGATTACAGGGGCTGACAGTAGCAGCGGCACCGGAAGAGGGAAGTGGGGGACACAGGCAACGTGCTGGTCTTGGAAGCAAGACCAAGCCGAGCAACAGCGGTTCGGATCCCAGATCCGCACTTAGAAACCGAACTCAGGTATGGTATTAGGCGTATTATAAAAAAACAATTAAATAAAATTAAATAAGTGTTAAAAATATATGTGTGTGTGATGTTTGGAGTTTGAGGGGGGCAAAAAGGTAAGCGTATGTGTGTTTGTGTGTGGGTCGAGGAGAAGTATCTGTTGCATGGGAGGGTTAATAAGTGTATATGATTCTGTTTGTGTGTGTGTGGGGCAGGTTGTAGGGAGTAATCTTTAAGGGGGGCAAGAAGAAAAGGGGATTTGGATGGTGAAACCCCTCGATTTAAAGGGTGAGGTACCAGTTTCCAGATCGTTTTGGTCGGTGAAACCACCCCCCACCACCGAAAAAGGGATATTTGCAAATATTGAAGATCGCACTTAATCAGCTGAAATTAATCTGTTTTATTGACATGACACCTTCAGTATTCGCAAATATCACAAGTAACCCATGTATATTGTCAAAGATAGAGCAGAAAACACTGTGGTTCTCATTACGAGTTTGGTAGTATTCCGGTGGTAAATCTGCCAAACGGAATTGCTGTTACCGCCACTTCATCCCATGGGTTTATCACGGGATTGCAAGTGGTGGTAGGCAGGTAAATCCCCATTTTCTGGAGTCCATAGGACTCCATTGGGGATTTTGGGGATTTTGGATGGAATTGCCATGTATGACAGCTGTTGTTGTGAAATGTGTTAAGCATGAAATAATCCCTCTATCCTTGCTTGGGTGATAGGAATGCAAGCGGGACAGCCGTGGTTTATACTGCTACTCCCTCGCTTAAAACAAAATGCATGACAGGGAAAGAAATGACAATGATATATATATATATTGCAAGTACCCGTATGCCTGTTCCATGTCTTTGATTTTTGTGCTTTTTCAATTGCATCCCGTTTGTGAGTTCAGGATGTGCTTTAAAATGCCCAGAAATAACCCCTTGGGAAATTCTGCAAAGGATGTCAAACAGAGCATGTGAACGTGTGCATCCACAACAGGGATCTGCTTTTGCCGCACCCGTTCAAATCAATCCATAAAACGAGTGCCGTTGATTTGGACAACAATACACATCTCCTATCTGTTGGGTGCGAAAGTGCACTCTTCAAATGTATCTGCTATGTCATTTCCAAAGAAATGCACACAGGGAGAAACAGAAATTATGGGAGAAGGGGGAGGGGAGGTGAAATGTGGAGCAAGAAACCCAAGAACCATGGGTGCAAGAGGAGGCAAGAGAGAGAAAGAAGGGGAGGGAGAGAAGGGGAGGGAGAGAGAGAGAGAGACAGAGAGAGAGAGAGAACTGCGACTGAGAGATATGTGACTGAGAACAGAATGAAAAGCAGGGTTAGATGGGTGGGGGAAATATAGTCAGGGATGGATGAATTAGAAAGGAAAACCAACAGAGGGACTGAGAGACAGGGTGAAGGCTAGGACTGACTAAGAAAGCGAAAGGATGACAAGGAGTGAAAGGGGAAAGCAAGAGAGCACGAGTAATGGGCAGCCATCTATGGCATGGAAAAACAAGCATTGCTAAATCCAGTAGGACAGGCCTTTTACAGAGTAAATCAATGGGCCTCATTACGACGCGGGCGGTAACCATGGCGCTACTTGCGCCATGGTTGCCACCGGTAAACTACCGATTCCGCCATGGTGAATGGCGGAATTACCGCCCCATTCCAAGGTTTGCGGGGGCGGTAATTCCCCATTCACCATGGCCCTTCCCCATTCCCATTTGAGCCCCAATAGGGCTCAATGGGAATGGGGAAGGCGGTAATTACGGTACAGCAAATTGCAGTACCGTAATTACCTCCAAAGTCCCTTTGCGGGTCCCGTCCTTAACGGCTGTTAAAACCAGCCGTTAAGGGAGGACCCGCAAAGGGACCTCGGAATTGGGTGGTAAGGGATTACCGGTACCGGTGCCCTTACCGGTACCGGTAATCCCTTACCGCCCGGGTCGTAATGAGGCCCAATGTTTGTATGCGTTGGAAGATGTGCTGTACACAAAATGCATGTGTCAAAGGGGTTGCTGTCCCTTGCTGGGATTCTCGGCATAGAGGGCAACAATTCGCTTGGCGTGATGTCTGATCTCTCCCTGAGTAGCTATAATGCACACTGGTGGGAAGTGAGAGAAATCACTGTTACTTTGCAGTACTGCAATACAGTTAATGAGAGAGTGTTAGCACTTAGCAGTGCTACCATACTTTGAATGACGCATCTCATCACGGCTGTTATTGTCCTGAGCAAGTCTGCTTTGCTCATAATAGGACATTACCGCCCTCTCTGTGCAGCACTGCTGCTGTACATTTCATGTGCCTGCCTTTCTCAGCTGGGCTACTAAATTTGATTCAATGGGCCAGTGCTAGCAATTTTTCGCACGGCTGCTATATTTACAATGGCTCAGTGCCAACACTTCTCATTTATAATAACCGCATCAGGACTGTGCAATTTTAATGAGATCATGTGGCACTTTTTAGAAGAACTTAAGTATTTGTAATGGCTTAATACTGTTACCCCTTGGTTACTTTAAGGGTGCAGAATGATACTTCTCAGCAGGGCTGCAATACATTTACTGAGACAATATGCGCTTTTTCGTTGGGCTGCTCTGCTCGTATTGGCTGGACACCAGCACATCTCAGCAGAGATGCGGCACACGTATTGGCTTATTAAGAGCACAGAAAAGCTGCAATTATCTCTGGGTCATCATATTAACTTGGTAAAATGCTAAACGCTGCTTAGGTTACACAAGCGCTAACGCCCTTGGGAAAGGATGAGATAACTCAGAACAGAGTAATATTAATGAATAGCCAAATAGACAAAGCGCCATAATAGATGACAAAACACTACCCTTCTCAAGAATGCTGCCACATTTTTACTGGGCCAATACTGCTACTTCTCATCAAGGCTGCTATACTTGATAAGGCGCAGCGCAGTAGGACTGCATCACTGTTAATGGCGCAGTAGGGTAGTTCTCAAGCGGGCTGTTATAGTGTAATGGGAACGTTCCAACACTTCTCCCCAGGGATTCTCATCAATGCTAATATGCATTTTGTGGAACTGTACTGGCATTTTTCCACAGGGAGGCTTTCACTTTAATGGAACAGTGATGGTAGGACTGTTACACCTTTATTTTGCTGCCGATTTATTGAGAACGTCTTCACCGCCGACACAGATTATTCAGTGGTAGGTAGGTAATGGTATGTTGCACAGGTAACCGACATGCCCTGTGCTGCCTACCTAATGGAAGCTGTTCCTCAAGGTGCTGGATAGAGCCTGCGAATGGGACTTGCAAGGGATATGTAAGCTATGAGCTTTGGGGTGGCAGGATCACCCGACTGTTAGCATCCTCCCACACATTGTGGAGTGAGATGCCACTCTATTGTATTGTATTTGGTACTTATTGAGCGGTGCAGACTATCGCCAAAGTGCATGAAGGCACTGGGGAGTAACAGCAGAGAGCTACAAAGCTCGACGAACCCAATAGTTAAAGCAAATAAGTCTTCAAAGTTTTGCGAAAACTCAGATAATCAGATATCGCTCGAAGTCGAGAGGGAAGAGAATTCCATAACATTGGAGCACGGACAGAAAAAGAGCGGCCTCCAGCCTGCATGTTACAAAACCCCGGGATGCTCAATAGAAGTTGCACAGAGGATAATAGGCGTATCAAGAGAATATAGCAAGTCAGCTTGGATTGAAGGTAGAGGGCCTCCATTTGATGAATAGCCCAGTGTGCAATCCACAGAACTTTAAAGTCAATACGGCTTTTCACCGGAAGCCAATGAAGTTGCTGAAGTAAGGAAGAGGTATGGGCCAGCCTTGGAGAATCCAGGGCTCGACGCACAGTAGAATTCTGTAAGATCTGCAGACGCTGCCTTAAAAACTCAGGCTGGCCTAAGTAGATGTCATTGCAGTAATCCAGAGAACCCATAATGGATGATGTTAAACTGGAAGAATGATGCTCAACTGGAAGGAAAAGAAGAATCTTTTTGAAAAGTTTCAGTTTAAGGAAGCCAGTAGAACAAACTGACGAAATCCGGGGTTTCCTAGAGCCTGAGGGTAGAAGTTTGTTCTCAAGTCTCTTAACTGATACACTAGGAGCCGGGCAAGGGCCCCAAGAGTCAGACCAGTCCCCTACATTCCAAGACTCCTTAGGGCTAGGTGAACCAAACACCAAGATCTCTGTCTTATCCCCATTTAACTTTAAATTTCCTAACAACCAGTCTCTAATGAATGTCAAACAAGATCTCAATTTAGAAGGGGGATCTAACTTAGGTGTACCAAGGTGGAATATCAATTGAGAATCCTCGGCGTATGTGTACAAACACACATCCTGTCTCTCAATGAGGTCAGCAAGGGGGCAAAGATATACATTGAAAAAAATGGGAGAGAGGGAAGACCCTTGAGGGACACCACAAGTCACAGTCATAGGTGAAGAGCAATAACGAAAAACTGTGATCTGTGAGAAAAGAGGAGAACCAGGCTAAAGACAAGCCAGACACGCCTGATCCTTCTAGATGATGAAGTAAGATGTCATGCTCAATGGTATCCAAGGTCGCGGAGAGGTCCAAGAGGGTCAATACTCCAGCCTCCCCACCCCCACGGTCCCTCAGCAGAGCCATGTCGTCCAAAATGAAGATCAATGCAAGATGAGTCAGAAGCAAAAGAAAGGGGTCCATTAACCACTCTCCAAGTTGGAACGAAAAAAACCAGAAAAGAACATTCTCAAACACAGGTTTACTTCCCACCGACAAACTGAATGAATATCAAAGATCAGAGAGTGCATCGAAATGAGATTTAAGAGTGCATGAACAAAATCAGAAATATATGCAAAAGGTCTGGAAGGCCCTCTACCGAGAACGAAAACAGACCAAATAACCTGTTCTCTACGTAGGTTCCCACTCGGGAGGGTTTACATCCCTGTTTTAGCACTCTGTACCTTTCACAGAGGAGAAATATCAATTTGTATCTCAGTCTGGTTTTACCCACTGGGCAGTCCAGCACAGAAATGCTAGGCAATTCCCATCTGAACAAGAGTACCAACAGCAACTTCAGACACGTGTTTCGGTCTAGTCGGCCGCATCAATGAGGTGAATCTCTGCCTCTCTAAGCACAATGAGCAATGTGTCCATGTCTGGATTACCCTGGGTAACTCAGGGTGAAAACCTAAGTCCCTAAAAATAGAAATATGATTCTTTCCAGGTCTGAGATTGACTCCACTAACATAAATGGCATTGACCAAGAGTGAAACTGTACACACAGGTCTGAGATTACCATCCACTGACTGGTACCATGCTCCAAAGTGTGAGGCTACCACTCAATAAATGACTCTGTTTAAAGGTGTGAGGCTCAAACCAAAATGCAGAGACTGTTCCCAAGAAGACGCTTCATGCCCAATGAGCCAATGGTTTGAGTCCCTCACTGCATCAGTGAGAGTTCACTCCAAGGTTTGCAAGACACAGACAATAAAGGTCCTTTTATATAGGTGTGAGATTTGCACCAAAAGCGTGAGATTGTGCTCCAAGACATGAGCGCCACCCTCGGTGAGGGAGTCTAGGCTCTGGGGTATGGCATAATCAGTCAGTGGGATTGAGTTCCAAGGTGAGAAATTCAAGCCAAATGAGTGAGATAGAAGTCCCAGATGAGACCCACAACAAATGACTACCACTTTATTGAAAGTAGTGAAATGTACATAGAATGTGCTAAGAGGCTCACATCAGTTGAGTGGGATGATACGTCAAAGTGTGAGGCTCACAAACAGTAGGTCAGACCCTGCTACAAGATAAGGCCCCAGCTCAGTGAGTGAGACTGTGCTCCCATGTGTCAGATGCATCCAATGATTGAGACAGTAAATCCATGTGTTAGATGAAATGCCTTACCATGAGAAAGACCAGCCCAATGAGGGAGACTACCCTCTGAGGGATGAGTCTTTCACCCAAGGTGCCAGAAACTCTTAAGTCTGAAGTTCACATTCTGAATGGGCTTATGTCTTTGTTAGGTTTCAGGATTCAGAAGGTGTTATTAGGTATGCGACCTCCTAGATGTGATTAATCTGTTAGCAATTCTTGTGCAGCTCTTGAAATGAAATTATAAGAGATTGATTCCATACTCTCTTTTTCCCTTCTCCATCTAGTGGCATGTCATCTTGCTGATTAGCTTATCTGAATCGGTTCAATACAAGATTCTATGGAAGGACATATTCAATTAATTTCTCCTGTTTTTAGTAAGTATATGGTGCTTTGCAAACAACGTATTTGTCATCATTGCAGTAAGACTGATATCATTCATTAGTGTAGATATCCAGATGGATACCCTCCAACACATGAATACATGGGGGTAAGCAGCACTCTCGGAAGGTAACACATTTATGTTATTGATTAACTCTTTAGAAACTGGACAGTGTTTTGAATTAATCTCAGGAAGAGTAACTGTGTGTATTTAATGACTTTCAGCAAAACTCTTTTTGGGCGAGCACCACTTTTGGTGAAAATAGCTATTTGTAAAATGTGTTTATTTCCTTTAAGAAATATATGCTCCTGTTTCCACTTGTACTGTGGGACAAGAATACAATATGATCATTGCCCTTTGGTATGGCAACCCAAGGAATTGGAAGCGCCTCTTGCGTGTATAACACACCAAAGCCATCTTGTATACTCATGATATGTTCATATGAGGGGTTCAGTTATTGTAATTTACTAATTATTTCACAAAATACATTTAAATTCTTAACTCCCAAATTCATGTTTTCATTAAAAGTGTATTTAATCCAAACACACAGGCAAACCTAGACGTCCAATGCATTTCGGTCCTTTGACCATCTTTTGGGATCAGAATCTACAAAATAATAAGTAAACATAATTGGTATTGCAACAAATATTTCTGTCACCTACCCATTAAAAAGTAAAAGCGCATTCTTGAAAAAGTGAACAGAAAAGGCGAGATCTCCCTGCCTGCCTGTTTATCATTTTTATTTACATCTGTATTCAGATCTAAAAAGTATATATATTCCATAATTCAATGAAAAAACGTTGTTAAAAGGACGTTATGGCTACAAGTGAAACCGAAAAACCCCAGAAATTCTGGGTGTTAGTCTTAGCAGTGCACTGTGGTGGCGTGAGTTATGGTTGCTTAGCTTACCATAACTGGCGATTTTCTGGGGTTTTTGCAACTTAACCATAACGTCCCTTTAACAAAGTTTTTTAATTGAATTTCATAGGTTTTTATTAGTGCAACTTAACCATAACGTTCCTTTAACAAAGTTTTTTCATTGAATTTCATAGGTTTTTATTAGTGCAACTTAACCATAACGCCCCCTTAACAAAGTTTTTTCATTGAATTTCATAGGTTTTATTAGTCCAACTTAACCATAGCGTCCCTGTAACAAAGTTTTTTCAGTGAATTTCATGGGTTTTTACCAGTGCATGCTATTGTCCTACAACTTACTAATATCATACCTAGCCAATATAGCAATATTTGTGTCCAATTTACAAAGTGTCACCTTAACACTGTCATTTCCTACCTTCTAGAATCATTTTTAACACTTCTATACACTTTTTGCAACTATTTCAACTAGTTTTGCATCCGTAGACGTCTCCGAACATCTGACTTCGTTGCGGACCTTCCAGACAGTGCCACATGACCATACGCTGGCGCGCAGCATGATGACGTGTCCGAGAACCCGTTCGTACTTCACAATAAAATCCATGCTTCACGGACAGTTCGGAACTGCATTTTCTACTAATCTAGAAACTTTCAACTTCAAAATTTCCCTTGCACAGCTCCAACATCTATTGCTACTCATTATCCATTAACAATCTAGTACACAGTACATACTTTTAACAAAACTGCTATTTATCTTATCTTGGCATCAGCTAATGCCATCCTTCCTCCCCAAGAGCCACCACCACTGCTGTAATCACGGAGCATGAGAAACACTGCCCCCTACCTTAGAAATAACACACACGCAACATTTTCCCCTGTCCACCTACCCCTCCATATTAGTGTTTGGTGCCTCTTCCCTCATTTCCCTCCCCACCTCTCGTTCTTAGCTCTCCTGCCAAAAAAACAAAATACATCCAAAAACATCAAAAGAAATGTTCCTTTAGGAACCACATTTCACAGTTAAAAAATAGAACTAAAAATATAAGTATAGACTCCATCTACTTTATATTTCTCAGTAAAGTACATAGACTCAATAAGGTTTTCAATATTTCAATTTGCATTTTGTGTTATGCTAATGGGAATATTGTGGCGTTCATCCTCCGTTCCAGGGCCTGGAACGGTGGATACCGGCCCGGCAGCCCAAGTTATCAGCCCACGCGCAGCAAGGGTGGATAACGAGTTCTGTGGACCATTATCCCCCCATTCCAGCCCCTGTAATAGGGGATGAAGGCCATTAGCACCCTAGGTTCCCAAATCGGGAACTCAGGGTGCTAAAAAAAAAGGATTTCTTTTCCTACACCGGGACGCCTCCAGCGTCCCGGTGTAGGAAGGAAAATCCTTTTCCAAGATGGCAACCATTTAATCCTGTGTTGTCCCCCTTTCCGATGGATACCTTCCAAGATCTGAAAATGCATTTCTGACACTTGATGCTTTATTTCCAGAAAATCTTGTGTGACTGGTGATCTTATGTTCATAGTTCGTAAATTAGAATGGTGTTCATTCCAACCCAGTTTTGCCTTGCGTGTTGACTGTCCTACAGAATATTTGCCACTACCCGTTTGGGTCTAAGACCTAATTTGAACATTTTTGTGAAAAAATCTGAAGAACTTTCAATGGAGCTCAACATAGGGAAAACTAAGGTTATGGTGTTTGGTCGCAAGTGCAGCAAGAAAATAAGCTTGAGGGTCTCAATTGAAGAGTGTGTTTTAGAACAGGTATGTTTTTATGACTATTTAGGGATTAGGTTTACAGAAGATTTATCATGGTCGAGCCATTGTACCAAAGGTGTGGCCACCATAGACAAGTATAGTAGTGAAATACGGCATTTGTTTGATAAGCATGGGAAAGGTGCAATTTGACCCGTCCTTAGTTTTTACAAGGCCCAGGGATGTGCAGCAACCCTATACGGAGCTGAAATGTGGGGTCATTGCGCTTGTGCACAGCTTAATGTGGTTGATAATTGTTTCTTGAGGTTCTTACTTATGCAACCAAAGGGAGCCCCAATGGCCAGTTTACGTTGGGAATGTGATCTCAAGCCCTTCCATGAAGTGGTAGCAAGTAAGACATTACTATTTTGGGTGAGACTTTGGAACACACCAGAACTTGTAAAATATAGGGAGGTGATTTAAAGTTTGCAGAATGTACCTGTGTCAAGCTCACTCCCTTCGTTCAGGCATATTCGCAAAGGGCTTGAGAATCTGAATTTGTCATCGTTCTGGTCCAACCCTATGGAGTTACCCCCAGGACCAAGAAGGTACTTCAATCAAAGTATCATGACGCCACAATCAGGAATATGGAGAGGGTGTGTATTGTGTTAAAAATGGGTGCACCATATCTAAAGTCAAAGCAAACCGAATGGTTTAAGCCTTGTTTGGATTGTGTGGTACCTGGGTATGCTCATGCCCTATGTCTGCAGCACTGCACAAACACATTTACAGCAAAATGGTAGAGTCCCCCAGTTGTCAGATGTAAAGTCTGTGGCAATATGGTGGAATCGGTTAAACATTTCGTACTTTTTTGTCCTGGATACTCGGATCTCAGGAGAGGCTATTTGGTGCCCCTTTTTAAGTTAAGGGGCATCAGACAAACTGATGCAGCTGTGGTATACTGTAAAAGTACAATTTAGCTGAATGCAGTTTATTACATAACAATATTTCTCCTCAGTGCCTGGTTACAAAGATCTAAATTGTTATTATAAGAATGTGAAATTCTACTTTTTATTGGACTACTAGTTTTAATTATCCTTTATGTTTTATTTCTTGTATGACCAATGTGCAGATCATATCTGTAATTGGTATATGTGTTTTACTTTTTTAACTCCTCTAATTCTGTTGATAATGTAATGATGATTATATGGTTAGTATTACCGAATAAAGTTTTGTTTGAACACACACAATTTACAACATTCTTAGTGTCACATGTGTCAAAATCGGCAAAATAAATCTTTTTGCCTGTTTTTGGATGATGTACTACATTGCCTTCCAATACAAAATTGCAATTGGAACACTGCAGACATGGGTAAGTACGACATATGTTCTGCTCTTTCACTGTATGCTTTATATCACATGTCCTTCAGATTTGTACTCCTGGTATATGCAAACAATGGTGCCTCTCTATATATATGTCCCAATATTGTGTCCTCTACTAATACATGCCAATGTTTCTGCACTATTTTCTTGATCCTTTGACGCTGATTTGAGTATTTAGACACATATACTAATAATGGTTTGGGTTTTGTTGTTACTTTAGTAAGTTCTCTTTTGTTTGTGTTTGTACATAATCTGTGCAAAAGATTGTTGTGATCTGTGGCTTTCCTGTACAATGTGGTTGCTAACCCATCTGCCTTGTGTGTTATCGTGACATCCAAAAAGTTCACTGTGTGCTTATCATGCACTGTGACAAATTGTATCCAGTCATCAGTGTTGTTCACATTTTCAGTGAATGACAGAAATTCTTCCTCAGTGCCTGTCCATATGCCAAACACATCCTCATTAAATCTCCCCCAATATTTTACATAGTTTTGAGAAATATGATGAGGTTAAATAGGTTCTGCTTCATATTTATGCATGAATGCATTTGCATAACTGGGGGCCATAGTGGCCCCCATAGAAGTTCCTGACACTTGGAAATAACACTGGTCCTTAAATCTAAAGAAAACGTTTTCTGCAATAAGCTCAAGTAAAGTCATTAAGAATTCTCTCGAAGCTTTGGTGTCATCTGATTTGAGTAACATCCACGTGTGGCACTATAAATAATGCTGCTTCATTAATTTGCAATAACTGGTGAACAAGCCTTATACACCCAGTAATTAATTTATAAATATATGATGGACAATAACTCATAGGCAGGCATAGTGTAGAATATACGGATTGAGGGGTCTTTTGTATCACAATAATTGACAGGGACACATTAGGTGTAAAATAATTGGTAGGTAGGATATCTCACTGTATTCAGTGCTTGCCTCAGAAATATGTCTTTAGCCTGTAAGACACAGGTTCAAATTCTCGAATTCTTGCAGAGCCCCCTCAGGCTTTCATGCTTCCAATGCCAATTTGTGTACAATTACAATGGGCAAGAACAACACACAGTACTACACCACTTAGAAGTGTGAGTACTATCAAGTGATATACAAAACTGGGATATTGTGTGCATATTAAATGAAGAGCAGGTATTTGATAGCACATTAACTGATGGGTGCGATTTTTCAGACACATGAACTGGCTGTCATGAATGAACATCTGTCATAATACTGGATGATCAGTCAGGCATTTGGGAGCAGGGTACAATATACACACCCTCTGCTCTGTGGGGCAGATGGTGGGGCTGAGAAACCTGGACACAGTGACGGCCATTGTCATATTCTCTGATACAGGAATTTTGATGGACATATGTTTCCGGTGCGTGCACCACGACACACTTTGATGGATGTTCTTTGCAATGAGCAGTGGTGTTGCCTAATGGGCGCCCCACTGGAACATGCTATTGATTCTGCCGAGGTAGGTAGATTGTAAAGTAGTGCCTTGCTTCATGAGTACTCCTTCCCAGCTGTCTTTCATATGCAACATTTTAGCCAAAAATGTGCTTTAAAATGCAACATTTGCAGGGTAATTCATAGAATTTCGCTGAAAAGTGTCGCAAGCGGCTGGCGCAGAGTGTCCGCGTGCGATTGACTGCGCCAGGCACGTGCGCTAAAACCGATTTCCGCGCACAGCGTATTCATGGATTTCATGCTCCCAAACCAGCCGTGGCGCAGAGTATCGCAGCGACCCTGCAGCAGCGCCAGTAACGCCCCCAAGAACGCCCTCGCGCAAGGAAAAGCCATCAAAATCGCTAAATCATCGCAAAGGGCTGCGCTAACCCTGGACCAGTTTACAGGGCTGCCAAACAAGGAACGCAAAGCGGGTAACGTGCATATCAGGGGTACGCGTGAAGTCATACACGCGATTAGCCAGGGTACGTGTATTACAGGGGTACGCGGGAAGTTTAACACGCGATTGGCCAGGGTACGTGTATTACAGGGGTACGCGGGAAGTTTAACACGCGATTAGCCAGGGTAAGTGTATTACAGGGGTACGCGGGAAGTTTAACACGCGATTGGCCAGGGTACGTGTATTACAGGGGTACGCGGGAAGTTTAACACGCGATTGGCCAGGGTACGTGTATTACAGGGGTACGCGGGAAGTTTAACACGCGATTAGCCAGGGTAAGTGTATTACAGGGGTACGCGGGAAGTTTAACACGCGATTAGCCAGGGTACGTGTATTACAGGGGTACGCGGGAAGTTTAACACGCGATTGGCCAGGGTACGTGTATTACAGGGGTACGCGGGAAGTTTAACACGTGATTGGCCAGGGTACGTGTATTACAGGGGTACGCGTGAAGTTATACACGCGATTAGCCAGGGTACGTGTATTACAGGGGTACGCGGGAAGTTTAACACGCGATTGGCCAGGGTACGTGTATTACAGGGGTACGTGGGAAGTTTAACACGCGATTAGGCAGGGTACGTGTATTACAGGGGTACGCGGGAAGTTTAACACGCGATTGGCCAGGGTACGTGTATAACAGGGGTATGCGGGAAGTTTAACACGCGATTAGCCAGGGTACGTGTATTACAGGGGTACGCGGGAAGTTTAACACGCGATTGGCCAGGGTAAGTGTATTACAGGGGTACGCGGGAAGTTTAACACGCGATTGGCCAGGGTACGTGTATTACAGGGGTACGCGGGAAGTTTAACACGCGATTAGGCAGGGTACGTGTATTACAGGGGTACGCGGGAAGTTTAACACGCGATTGGCCAGGGTACGTGTATAACAGGGGTATGCGGGAAGTTTAACACGCGATTAGCCAGGGTACGTGTATCACAGGGGTACGCGGGAAGTTTAACACGCGATTGGCCAGGGTACGTGTATTACAGGGGTATTCGGGAAGTTTAACACGCGATTGGCCAGGGTACGTGTATTACAGGGGTACGCGGGAAGTTTAACACGCGATTGGCCAGGGTACGTGTATTACAGGGGTACGCGGGAAGTTTAACACGCGATTAGCCAGGGTAAGTGTATTACAGGGGTACGCGGGAAGTTTAACACGCGATTAGCCAGGGTACGTGTATTACAGGGGTACGCGGGAAGTTTAACACGCGATTGGCCAGGGTACGTGTATTACAGGGGTACGCGGGAAGTTTAACACGCGATTAGCCAGGGTAAGTGTATTACAGGGGTACGCGGGAAGTTTAACACGCGATTAGCCAGGGTACGTGTATTACAGGGGTACGCGGGAAGTTTAACACGCGATTGGCCAGGGTACGTGTATTACAGGGGTACGCGGGAAGTTTAACACGCGATTGGCCAGGGTACGTGTATTACAGGGGTACGCGTGAAGTTATACACGCGATTAGCCAGGGTACGTGTATTACAGGGGTACGCGGGAAGTTTAACACGCGATTGGCCAGGGTACGTGTATTACAGGGGTACGCGGGAAGTTTAACACGCGATTAGGCAGGGTACGTGTATTACAGGGGTACGCGGGAAGTTTAACACGCGATTGGCCAGGGTACGTGTATAACAGGGGTATCCGGGAAGTTTAACACGCGATTAGCCAGGGTACATGTATTACAGGGGTACGCGGGAAGTTTAACACGCGATTGGCCAGGGTACGTGTATTACAGGGGTATTCGGGAAGTTTAACACGCGATTGGCCAGGGTACGTGTATTACAGGGGTACGCGGGAAGTTTAACACGCGATTAGCCAGGGTAAGTGTATTACAGGGGTACGCGGGAAGTTTAACACGCGATTAGCCAGGGTACGTGTATTACAGGGGTATGCGGGAAGTTTAACACGCGATTGGCCAGGGTACGTGTATTACAGGGGTGCGTGGGAATCATCACACGCGATTAGGCTGGGTGGGTCCTCACAGGTGTTCCCTGTACACCCTCCACGGCCCCTGCAGGCAGCCTACAAAACAGGGGACTACCCTGCACACCTGCTCATGTCCCCCTGCACCCCCACCCCCCAGCAGTGCAGGGGCAGCCTCCACCAGGCCCCCACTCATGTCTCCCACCACCCCCACCCTCCCGCCACCAGGGGCAGCCTCCACCAGGCCCCCACCCATGTCTCCCACCACCCCCACCCCCCCGCCACCAGGGGCACTCTCCACCAAGCCCCCACCCATGTCTCCCACCACCCCCACCAGTGCAGGGGCAACCTCTACCAGGCCCCCACCCATGTCTCCCAACACCCCCACCCACCAGCACTGTGGGGCACGTGGCCAGCAGGCAGTCAGGCAGCAGCAGATGGCAGGTGGGAGCGTGCTCAGGGCTCTGGGGGGCAGTAATTTGGCCTCCTGGCCAGGAGCGTGGTCTCTCGTGTGTGAACGCTTGGACAGCCTGATAGGGAGTGAAATCCCACACGTCAGCAAAGGCCCTTAGCGCGTAAACCCGTCAACAGCATATGCGCGCCTATAGTCACCTGCACGTGCAGGAAATTGTTGCGTGACACGTCCCAGTGTCAAAGCGTGTGATTGGTGAAAATGGATGTACACGTAGAAGTGACAAAGCGTGTGATTGGTGAAAATGGATCTACACGCAGAAGTGACAAAGCGTGTGAATGGTGAAAATGGATCTACACGCAGAAGTGACAAAGCGTGTGATTGGTGAAAATGGATCTACACGCAGGAGTGACAAAGCGTGTGATTGGTGAACGTACACGCCGCGTAAGTGGCGCTGTACGTGTGGGCCTGTATATAAGGTACATGTAGAACACCATTTCCTTGTACGTGCTTTTCGTGGAGAGCGAGTGGGTGAATTCTGTACTTCTTGTCGTTTCACACGCGATTTACTTCACGGCGTTTCCAGTTCGTATTCCCTGTTACCTCTGACAGCTTTTTCTCTTTTTTCTCTTTTACTGGTTTACCTGGGCCTGTTCCCTCAAACAGTGTCCCCTTCTACTGTTGTCCTGTCTTCTCAGACAGCGTACACATCTTCTTTTGGCGGGGGTTTAGCCAGCCAAACGCGCTCATTCTTCACGCTCTTTTACCTGGCAGACGGTGAGTCACGCACGTATCCAACTTCTGTGCTTGCCCCGTGTGTAGCCTACCCCTTCAGAGGTCATTCTAGGCTGCGTGTGACACGCATACGTTCATTCTTGTGTTACTGGGTGCCACAGCGTAGTGCAGGTTTTTCTTTCTGCACACGTGGTCTAGGAGGGGTTGCGTGCACGTCATCTCCCTTTTTTGGGCCTCCTGTGCGTTGCGTGACCCGTCATCTTTCCCCAGGGGTTACAATCAGCCGTGCTAGAGCACTAGGGTACAATTACCATCTGGTACCCAACCCCTTTGACCCCCAATTGCCCAGGACAATTGTCTACAGCCACTCCCATACGCACATTAATATCAGTGCCATGGCTGGGAGGCGAGGATTCCGTAAGGGTGGCAAAGGTGGAAGAGCCACAAGTGGTGGCCGTGGTGGATCCGGTAGGGGACGTGGTCGTAACTTGCAGGGTGAGCCTGTCCCCCCATGTGTGGAGGACCAGTCAAGGGCACCCATCATCCCTCCCCCCCTCCCCCCCTCCCGTTGAGGCTGAAGTGGCTGACACCATCCATGCTCAGCCCTTGTTGGACCAGCCCATTGTGGCACCAGACCTGGCTGACTCCATGGCTGACTTCCAGGTCAGCAGGGCTACGACACGTGCGCTGGTGCACGTTGATGCCATCATGCCACGTGGATCTGGGGCAGCAAGGTCATCTGCTGCACCAAGGAGGCAGGGCGGAGTGGCTGCAGGGGCAGCTGCGGCTCCATCCACCCCAGCCCTCACACACCCAGCCAGGACAGTGTCGGTCCTAGTCCATGCTGCTGACATTCCCCCTGACACCATCACACTAGAGCCAATGCCTGCACCAACTCCCATGCTGAGTGTGCAATCCCACACTCCTGATACAGAGTCCACCAGGGCTCCTGCCCCTAGTGTCCAGAGCGGCGCAGGACACTCAGGATCACCACCACCTTCCAAGCGGAAGAGGAAGAGTGCTCGTCCGGCACAGGCTGATGCCCCAGACACGGCTACACAGTCCGGCCCGTCCAGGAAGCCCAGCTTCACGGATGACGAACTGAATGCACTTGTCGAGTATGTGTCCGGACATGACAACGAGATGGTCATTGTTGCAGGATCCAAGACCACACCTGCACAACGCCAGGCACACTGGCAGACCGTTGCGGACATCGTAAGTGCCCTTGGAATCGTGAGGCGCACAGCCAATGATTGCTATAAGCGCTGGAATGACCTAAAGCGCAGGGCAAAGAGTAAGCTGGCCTCAAGTCATGCCGCAACTCTAGTGACTGGAGGTGGGTCTCCAGTAGTAGACATGGAACTCACTCCACATGAGTCAGTCGCTGGGACCTACGTCACGGAGGAACAGATCCAAGGCGTGGGAGATCTGGCTGATTACGAGGCATTGTCCGGTGAGTGCACATGCATGTGTGTGTCATCCATGTGCATGGTGTGTGTGTGAGGGCTTCTATTTGGGTGCCAGGTGAGAGTGTGTGCGCCTCAGTCGTATGGGTCAGCCATGTGCTTCATGCAATACTTCCTGCGCAGCTGCATTTGGCCATAGCAGTATCCCTTCTGCCAACAGTAGACATCTAGCACAACTGCACGCCAGTTGCCCTTGAAGTGTCACCTTGACACAACATATTTGCTTATTTTTCACTGTTCATTCAGTCAGTTTGTTTGCATTCCACCACTTTCACTAGGCATGTCGCTGTCCACTAGTCACATGTCTGACATGGGTATGGTAAAGTGTAGTGACTTTGTTACCTGGATATCATTTGTACACACATGTCCCTGTGCAATTTGACCATTTCAGACTGGCAGCTCCAGGTGAAAAATCTGACCTGTTAGAATCAGAAAAGCTATTACATGCGGGAACTGGACTGAATGAATAGGTGCTGCCCTCCTCTCCATCTTCACTCAATAGCAATGGTACATGCCATCTGTGTGATGGCATGTGTGTTTCACCTGCCAATCACAGGCCAATGTGTGATGCCACTGCCAGGCAGCATGCAGAAAATTTGTTCATCTTCCATCTTGGTGTCATCAGTGTGTGCCATTTGCCTGCACTTCATACGCAGTGAGGGTGCATGCATGGGAGGGTTTTAGTCATGTGGGACATGTGTCAATCAAGTACTGGTTCTCTTGCTTCTCAGCCCTCAATGTGTGCCATGGTGCTAATGCCTGTTTCCATTACTTTGTTTTCATGTCTTTGCAGGGGAAGACGCACCTGATACTGCTGGGGTTGTGGAGATGGTGCAGACCCAGGAAGTGTCCCAGGGCCGACCAACCACCAGTGAGGGACGTGGTGTGGTGGTGGGGGAGAACCCACAAGTGCTGCAGGTCGTGCTCTCAAGGGGTGTCTCTGGCTGCACCTCCCCCGAGCTGTACTCAGGTGTTGATTCGGTTGAGACCTACGTGCCGTCGCTGGTGAGTGTTCCAGGGAGGGATTCTGTTCTGTCTCACCCACCTGCACCAGGGTCAGTACCCTCCATGGGGATGTCAGTGTTGGCAGCTACGCCTTCGGTGGTTACGGATGCAGGGTCACACTCCGCGACATCTGATCCTGTTCCTGGGCCAGCAGATCAGAGGGGGAATGCAGTCCTGCAGCCTCAGGCAGTGCCGGCACAGCAAGGCGCAGTTCGCCTTGCCCCAGACAGGTGTGGTGCCCGCCGACGTGGTGGCCGTACGCCACCCGGCAATACCGCATGGGAGCAATCCATTTACGGTATGGCTACCCAACAGGCTGCATCATCCGAGATGATGGCTCAGGCCATGGATAGGGTGGCCACTTCCATTGTCCCCCCAGAAAGGCTGATGGAGCGACTAGAGCAGGCAACCGACTCCATCTGCCAGTCACACAGGGAGGACATGTTGGGGTCCAACAGGGACAGGCGGGCGGCACTGGCGACTCTGCAGGAGGCCATCTCCATTGAGTCCCAGGGCAACAGGGAAGCCCTGAGGCAGGAGCTCCTACACCTCAGGACGACTCTTGTTGAGCTTGAGGCTTCAACACACCAAAGGACAGAACAGCAGCTGGAGCGTCTCACCCGTACGCTCTCAGCTGAGATGCAGGCAACGAGGGCGGAGGTCCGGGCATCCCGTGAGTTGTTGCATGGGGACCTCCGCACACTCATCCTCCAGAACCAGACCTACCACACCCGCATGCTTGCAGCCATGGAGGAGCAGACTAGGGCCTTGCGTGGGCTGCCTCCCATAGTGCAACCACCTCCGGATGCAGCTGCACAGGGTGATAATAGCGACAGCAGTGATACTCCCACAATAGGGTAGCCGTGTGGGCCATGAGCCCATGGAGGTGTTTTATCTTCCCAGGATCCACGCAGGTGGGTTCTGGTGTGCATCCTGTCCTCGGACCTCCTGGGTGGCCTCCCCAACCCCCCCGGGCCCATCAATGGCCATTTTTGATTGTTTCTTATTTTTATTTTTATTTTGATTTCTTTTATTCCCAATTCTTTTGGGACGATCTGTTGGCTCCGATCTGTTGGCTCCGATCTGTTGGCTCCGATCTGTTGGCTCCGATCTGTTGGCTTCGATGTGTTGGCTCCGATGTGTTGGCTCCGATGTGTTGGCTCCGATGTGTTGGCTTCGATGTGTTGGCTTCCGTGGTTCCTGTGGGCATACGCTGCATTGTGGCTGGGCACATGCAGGCTTGTAATGTATTTGGTTCAGATGCTTGGGTTTGAGTCACACACACCCCTCCTGCTTCCCGTTTCCATGGGCTTGCAAAGGGTGTGCCCAAGTGACAGTGAATTACACAGTGACGTTGGACTCCCATGAGCTGTGTGGCCAGTCTGTAGTCAATACTGTGTATACATTCATAGTGCATATTGCTGTTGTGTTGTACACTGCATGTTGCATTGATGTGTAACTCTTCTTCTGTGTCTACCTCCCAATTTGCAGGTCCCTTCCTCAAGTCCACACAAGGACCTCTAGTCTGGCGATGGGGACCATGTTGGCAGCAGTGCACCTACAACTCTACATGGCGCCAACACTGCACAGTTGGTAGTGGTGGGAGTGCAGGCATTTCCAGGTGGTGAGACTACTAATATGTAACATTTTTGATGTCATGTTAATGGTACTACGTGCTCAAGTATGTTGTTGGTCCGGCATTGCTGTGAGCATTTCAGGTGTTGCAGGTTTCTAATAGTGCCACTGTACATAGTGAGAGTGATGTCATGTTGTGGGGATTACTTTGTTTACCTGCAATTAGCATGACATGGCACGGTGTGTCGTGTGGCAGTGCTGGGGTTGGGTTGGCTGACATGGCACTGTCCTCTTGTTGCATTTTGCAAGTGGGTATTCATTTTAGCTGCTTCAATGTGTAACTTCACAAAACTGCATTGGTGGTGTCTGTGTGGGTAGGGATGCACACATTGTGACACTTCCAGGTGAACAATCTCAGGCTGACATGGAATTCCCGGTTCATTCTCCACACATTCAGGATCAGTGTCAGGTTGAGTCATCATTGATTGTCAGATGGAATGTGCCAGGGCAGTGTGCACTCCACAGGGGTGTGATTTCTATGTGAAGTAATTAGCCACTAGCTGTGTACGGGCTGCCTCCCCCCGTGCCCTTTCCCCTCCCATGCGCAGCGGCTGTGCATGTGGTTGGGGATGTGGGGCCACCACCATGTCCACGGCCAGGCCCCGGCGTGTTGCAACGTTGTGCAGGACACATGCTGCCACTATGATCCTGCACACTACTGGGGGAGCGTATAACAGCTGCCCGCCAGAACGGTCAAGGGAGCGAAAGCGTGACTTCAGCACTCCGAATGTGCGCTCCACTATGCCCCTGGTTGTAATGTGGGCTGTGTTAAATCTTACCTGGGGTGGCGTGGTGGGGTTCCGAATTGGCGTCATCATGTGGGGGCTGAGAGGGTAGGCACTGTCCCCTGTGGAGGTGGGGATTGGTATCATTGGTGAGGTTCTGACCTTGCTCAGTATCCAACATGCATGCATGTGCAGTGGCATACATACTTACCAAGCAGCCATGTATCGCCATGCCGCCCAGCTTCTAGGTCCCGGCTTAGGGTGGACATTCGGTAAATGAAGCTGTCGTGGGTGGAGCCGGGATAGTTGGCATATACTGAGGTGATGATTCCCTTGGCATTACATGCTACCTGCACGTTGATGGAATGCCAGTGCTTGCGGTTCCTATAGATGTGCTCAGATGCCCTGGGGGGACGTAGAGCCACATGGGTGCAGTCGATGGCACCTAGCACTTTGGGGAATCGTGCCACTGCGTAAAAATCCAGGGCGGCAGCATGCCTTTCTGCAGGTGTTCTGGGCAGGTATATGTGCCTGCGGACTGATGGGCGTGCAGTCATGATGTTCAAGACCTGGTGTAGGCAGCGTGACTGGGTGGCCTGTGACACCCCACCCACTATGGCACTTGTCCGCTGAAATGATCCAGTGGCTAAGAAGTGCAGTACATTGAGGACCTTCTCCAGGGGGCTGAGTGCTTGGGAGCACAGGGTGGGTGATGTGAGGTCATCCTCCCACTCACTCACCAGGTCCAGTATGATGTGTGGTGGAAACCTGTACCTCCCATACACCTGGTCATCAGGCATCCCGAAAAGGCTGGTTCTGGGTGTGAATATTCTGGCCCTGACTATCCTCCTCCTCCTCCTTTGGTAGCCCACTGCCACTGCTGCTAGGAACGGTATGTTCATCCTGGCGTCTGAGCTTGTTATTGTTAAAGTCCGCAATTTATGCTTAGCGCGTGTTCTAGGCGAGCGTGTGACCCGCGCACCCCTGGAATCCAGTTCCCAGTCCAATAGCGTGTGGAAATTCACACGCACCACGGGATACAGCGTGTGACCCGTGCACCCCTGGAATCCAGTTCCCAGTCCAATAGCGTGTGGAAATTCACACGCACCACGGGATACAGCGTGTGACCCGCGCACCCCTGGAATCCAGTTCCCAGTCCAATAGCGTGCGGAAATTCACACGCACCACGTGATACAGGTTCGCTGACGTACTTGCGTGTGTAAGTGGCCGCGCACCCATTAAATACACGTACATAGGCCAATCGCGTGTACGCGCACTTTTGTCCAATTACACGCGATGACACTCTGACGTGCAGTACCTCCACGTGTGCCCCGTCATCACGTGCTGAGTGGGGAACACCCGTGCGGGTCACGTCACAGACGCGCTTACGCGCTGAGGGACTCTGGTCCAATAGAATCGCGTATGCGTGCTGACGCGCTTACGCGCTAAGGGCCTTTCCTCGGATTTCACGCTGACGTGCAGGATTTTCACGTGCCAAATCACTCCGTATCAAGCTGGCCACGCGAAAACACACGGAAGCCCACGCTCCTGCCCAGAAGGCCGAGTTACTGCCCCCCAGTGCCCCGAGCAGCCTCCCACGTGCCATCTGCTGCTGCCTGCCTGCCTGCCTGCCTGCTGCCACCGTGCCCTGCCATTTGGTGCCTGCACATCAGCCATCTGCAGGGGTCCAGTTGCTGTGTCCACCCCTGCTGGAACTGAAGACTCCCGACTGGTATTACATCGCTCCACAGCCCAGCCCCAGGACCCAGTTGCCCACCCACACCTGCCTCTGGGGTTGCCATGTCGGGCACTTCCACATCTGGCACCAGTGGCAACCCCAGGCCAGAGGGGCAGAGGGGCACCAGCTTCACTGTCACCGAAGTTGGTGTCCTGGTGGAGCATGTCCTGGGGCAGTATGATGCCCTCTTTGGATCGTCCCGCGCCAGCAAGGAAGGACGGCAGAGGATCTGGGCCGACTGTGTGGTTGCCATCAACGCGGAGGGGGTGGCAACCCGCGACGTCCTGAAGATCAAGAAGCGCTGGGAGGACTTGAGGTCCAGGACCCTTGTGAAGGCCCGGCGCCTCGTGGAGGGGGGCCGGGGCCGCATGAGTTCCATCCAGATGAGGGTCCTGGAACGCGTACGCCCAGCGCTCCACGCCCAGATCCTTGAGAGGGAGGCCCGTCTGGAGTTCAGCGGTAAGTGTCCATGCATTACTGTGTGAGACAGGGCATGTTGCGGTGTGCTGGTTCTATGATACTTGCCTGTATGTGTGCCATAGGCCATGTATGCATGTATGTGTGCAGGGACATCATGGTAATGCATGTGCGACCAGTGATGTGTGATGCACATGGTTGTTGCATGTGTTGAAATGCCGCATGGGGAGCCCTATTCAGATTTTGAACATGAGAGCATGCCAGTCTCTGTACCTGGACATGGGTGGGGGTGAGGGATGGGTGCTGATGCCAGGTACATATATGGTAGCCATGTCTGTGTGCCTGACCTGCGTGTCTGTGACTTGTGCATGCCATGGATGCATGACACATGTGTGTGACAATGCAGAGATTCAGTAAAGCAGCCAAATTACCCTTGTAACCGCTGTGTTTGGTGTGTTTGGGGCCAGATGGATGTGACTGAGGTGAAGTGTGTGCATGTGATGGGCATGAGGCATGATGCATGTGAGTTACATATCATTGAATGTTTCAAGAGTCCATTGGACATGCATGGAAATGTCCATGGCATGCACCATGCCTGTTACTGTGTGTGTTTTGCCTGGACTGACCCATGTGTTGTGGAGGGACATGATG
This sequence comes from Ambystoma mexicanum, assembly GCF_040938575.1. Classification (NCBI taxonomy): domain Eukaryota; kingdom Metazoa; phylum Chordata; class Amphibia; order Caudata; family Ambystomatidae; genus Ambystoma; species Ambystoma mexicanum. Next base: position 777,008,909 of record NC_090937.1, read on the forward strand.
GAAGTGTACTTTGACAGTGGTGCTCATCTGCTATTGCTTCCTGTCTAGGGGACCATTGTACAGTGCCCTGATGCTTGTGTTCTTTGTCTCCCTCTACGCAGCGGCTAGTGAAGAAGAGGGCGGAGACGGCGCTGTGGAGCAAGGCGGCGGGGATGCCCCCACGGCTGCAGCGGAAGGGGTGGGTGAGCCCCCACAGGGGCCTGCTACGGTGGGAGACGGTGAGGAGCCATCCAGGTTGGTGGTTTGCACAGAGGAGGAGGAGGCCGCCACTGGGGCACACATGGGGCCTGGTGGGGGCATCCCTGCTGGTGCAAGTGGTGCAGTCCAGGGCCAGGGGCAGGAGGCAGCACAGGTCACCGTGGAGGGGCCTGTGCATGTCGCTGTCCCTGACCCTGTGAGTGCACCACCATGCACCAGCAGGGATGCCCCGTCCCAGGCCTGTCCGCAGGTAGAGGGGATGTCCATGTCACCTGACTCCCCTCCACCTGCGGACGTGGGAACCCCTGGCCGTGCGGAGAAGGTCCTGATTGGGGTCGCGATGCGCACGGCTGTGATTCGTGATGCCGTGCGTGCTTCCCGGGAGGAGCACGCACGTCATCACGAAGTGCACCGTGCCGACGTGGCCCAATTGGGATCGGCCATGTTCGGGGGTTTCCTGCATGTGTTGGCCAATGTGGCGGCCCTCTCCTCCTCTGTGCAGGCTATCCACCAGTCGTTCTCCTTGCCGTCTTCCAGCCCAGATGCCACCAGGGCCCCCTGTGGACCTGCCCCAACCAATGCAGCCAGCTCGGTGGGGATCCCATCCCTGCCACAGTCGGGAGTCAGAGATCCAGCAGGGGTGGACACCAGAGCAACTGGACCCCAGCAGATGGAGGATGTGACGGCATCATCGGGCAGGGCACGTGCACGACGGCGTCGGTGGTTTCCATCAGCCTGGATGCCGTCGTGCTGGCACAGGCAGTTGCGTCGGAGGCAGCAGCAGGCTCAACGTGGGAGGCATCATGGCTCGGGGCCATAAACATCAGGGGTGCAGGCATCGGCCGGAGGGCAGGAGAACCCTGGAATGGGAGTGGCTTCCGTGTGGGAGAGGTTGTGCCAGCGGATAGGTGCGGAGCGGCAGCGGGCAGAGGAGGAACGGCTCACGATGGTCAGGGCGGAGGACTCCATGCGGAGGGCGCTGAGGCGGGCTGAGTGCCTCGAGGGTCTTCGCAGGGAGTTTCAGCTGGACACTGCGTTATCCCTGCGGGACCTCGGGGCCAGGGAACATGCCCGCCTCCAAGCCATTGACCAGGAGTTCGATGATGCCCTGGCCCATGACAACAACCAGTGAGCCGTCCGAATAGCCCGCTGCCTTTGTATATAGTTGTATAGTTAGGGTTAGGTTTCCTTTGTTTTTTTGATTTTTTTTTGGTTGCGATTGGACAATGCACCACTTTTTTGTATATAGTTCACTTTTTAGTTAGTAGTCAGTTAGGTTTAATTTGGTAGGGCTCATGGACCCAGGATGATCTTCTTAATTGGCTTATTTTAATTTTTCAGAATTTTTTCTTGGACATTCATCTTGTATTGTTTGATTTGCTTTGTGTTTTTTCTTATTTGCTGTTCAATACATATTATTTTTTTAATCTTCAATGTGTCGTATCATCTCATTGCTTTCAGGCATGTCATGTTGGGTGTTTTGTCATTCACTTGCAGCCATTGTGTGTGACAGACATGTGTTAAATTGCATTATTTACATTGGGGGTGTAACATGTAATTGCCTTTGATATGTGGGTGGGTGTGATAGTTGGTTGGGCCTTTTGGCAGGGGAGGATGGGCATTACGGACATGATTGGGGAATGTTGGGACCCAGGTGCAGGGGGGCATGGATTGGACATGGGTGGGGGCCTGCTGGCAGGTCCCACACAGTGCTGGGGGGTGGGGGTGGTGGGAGACATGAGTGGGGGCCTGGTGGAGGGTGACCCAGGTGGCTGGGGGGTGGGGGTGGTGGTAGACATGAGTGGGGGCCTGGTGGAGGGTGACCCTGCACTGCTGGGGGGTGGGGGTGGTGGGTGACATGAGTGGGGGCCTGGTGGAGGGTGACCCTGGTGGCTGGGGGGTGGGGGTGGTGGGAGACATGAGTTGGACATGGGTGGGGGCCTGCTGGCAGGTGCCCCACAGTGCTGGGGTGTGGGGGTGGTGGGAGACATGAGTTGGACATGGGTGGGGGCCTGCTGGCAGGTGCCCCACAGTGCTGGGGGGTGGGGGTGGTGGGAGACATGAGTGGGGGCCTGGTGGAGGGTGACCCTGGTGGCTGGGGGGTGGGGGTGGTGGGAGACATGAGTTGGACATGGGTGGGGGCCTGCTGGCAGGTGCCCCACAGTGCTGGGGTGTGGGGGTGGTGGGAGACATGAGTTGGACATGGGTGGGGGCCTGCTGGCAGGTGCCCCACAGTGCTGGGGGGTGGGGGTGGTGGGAGACATGAGTGGGGGCCTGGTGGAGGGTGACCCTGGTGGCTGGGGGGTGGGGGGGGTGGTAGACATGAGTGGGGGCCTGGTGGAGGGTGACCCTGGTGGCTGGGGGGTGGGGGTGGTGGGAGACATGAGTTGGACATGGGTGGGGGCCTGCTGGCAGGTGCCCCACAGTGCTGGGGTGTGGGGGTGGTGGGAGACATGAGTTGGACATGGGTGGGGGCCTGCTGGCAGGTGCCCCACAGTGCTGGGGGGTGGGGGTGGTGGGAGACATGAGTGGGGGCCTGGTGGAGGGTGACCCTGGTGGCTGGGGGGTGGGGGTGGTGGTAGACATGAGTGGGGGCCTGGTGGAGGGTGACCCTGGTGGCTGGGGGGTGGGGGTGGTGGGTGACATGAGTGGGGGCCTGGTGGAGGGTGACCCTGCACTGCTGGGGTGTGGGGGTGGTGGGTGACATGAGTGGGGGCCTGGTGGAGGGTGACCCTGCACTGCTGGGGTGTGGGGGTGGTGGGTGACATGAGTGGGGGCCTGGTGGAGGGTGACCCTGCACTGCTGGGGTGTGGGGGTGGTGGGTGACATGAGTGGGGGCCTGGTGGAGGGTGACCCTGGTGGCTGGGGGGTGGGGGTGGTGGGAGACATGAGTGGGGGCCTGGTGGAGGGTGACCCTGGTGGCTGGGGGGTGGGGGTGGTGGGAGACATGAGTTGGACATGGGTGGGGGCCTGCTGGCAGGTGCCCCACAGTGCTGGGGTGTGGGGGTGGTGGGAGACATGAGTTGGACATGGGTGGGGGCCTGCTGGCAGGTGCCCCACAGTGCTGGGGGGTGGGGGTGGTGGGAGACATGAGTTGGACATGGGTGGGGGCCTGCTGGCAGGTGCCCCACAGTGCTGGGGGGTGGGGGGGTGGGGGACATGAGTTGGACATGGGTGGGGGCCTGCTGGCAGGTGCCCCACAGTGCTGGGGGGTGGGGGTGGTGGGAGACATGAGTGGGGGCCTGGTGGAGGGTGACCCTGCACTGCTGGGGGGTGGGGGTGGTGGGTGACATGAGTGGGGGCCTGGTGGAGGGTGCCCCTGGTGGCTGGGGGGTGGGGGTGGTGGTAGACATGAGTGGGGGCCTGGTGGAGGGTGACCCTGCACTGCTGGGGGGTGGGGGTGGTGGGTGACATGAGTGGGGGCCTGGTGGAGGGTGACCCTGCACTGCTGGGGTGTGGGGGTGGTGGGTGACATGAGTGGGGGCCTGGTGGAGGGTGACCCTGCACTGCTGGGGTGTGGGGGTGGTGGATGACATGAGTGGGGGCCTGGTGGAGGGTGACCCTGGTGGCTGGGGGGTGGGGGTGGTGGGAGACATGAGTGGGGGCCTGGTGGAGGGTGACCCTGGTGGCTGGGGGGTGGGGGTGGTGGGAGACATGAGTTGGACATGGGTGGGGGCCTGCTGGCAGGTGCCCCACAGTGCTGGGGTGTGGGGGTGGTGGGAGACATGAGTTGGACATGGGTGGGGGCCTGCTGGCAGGTGCCCCACAGTGCTGGGGGGTGGGGGTGGTGGGAGACATGAGTGGGGGCCTGGTGGAGGGTGACCCTGGTGGCTGGGGGGTGGGGGGGGTGGTAGACATGAGTGGGGGCCTGGTGGAGGGTGACCCTGGTGGCTGGGGGGTGGGGGTGGTGGGAGACATGAGTTGGACATGGGTGGGGGCCTGCTGGCAGGTGCCCCACAGTGCTGGGGTGTGGGGGTGGTGGGAGACATGAGTTGGACATGGGTGGGGGCCTGCTGGCAGGTGCCCCACAGTGCTGGGGGGTGGGGGTGGTGGGAGACATGAGTGGGGGCCTGGTGGAGGGTGACCCTGGTGGCTGGGGGGTGGGGGTGGTGGTAGACATGAGTGGGGGCCTGGTGGAGGGTGACCCTGGTGGCTGGGGGGTGGGGGTGGTGGGAGACATGAGTTGGACATGGGTGGGGGCCTGCTGGCAGGTGCCCCACAGTGCTGGGGTGTGGGGGTGGTGGGAGACATGAGTTGGACATGGGTGGGGGCCTGCTGGCAGGTGCCCCACAGTGCTGGGGGGTGGGGGTGGTGGGAGACATGAGTTGGACATGGGTGGGGGCCTGCTGGCAGGTGCCCCACAGTGCTGGGGTGTGGGGGGGGTGGGAGACATGAGTTGGACATGGGTGGGGGCCTGCTGGCAGGTGCCCCACAGTGCTGGGGGGTGGGGGGGGTGGGGGACATGAGTTGGACATGGGTGGGGGCCTGCTGGCAGGTGCCCCACAGTGCTGGGGGGTGGGGGTGCAAGGGGACATGAGTTGGTGTTCATTAGTTCAAGGAGACATGTGCCTTTGCTGGGGGGCATGCCCATGGTGGGTGGGCTGCCTGCGGGACATGACCAGGGATGCAGGGTAGTCCCCTGTGGTGTGGGCTGCCTGCAGGGGCCGTGGAGGGTGTACAGGGTACACCTGGGAGGACCCACACTGTCAAATCACATGTGGAACTTCCCGCGCACCCCTGAAATACACGCGCCCAGGCTGTTCGCGTGTGGAACTTCCCGCGCACCCCTGAAATACACGCGCCCAGGCTGTTCGCGTGTGGAACTTCCCGCGCACCCCTGAAATACACGCGCCCAGGCTGTTCGCGTGTGGAACTTCCCGCGCACCCCTGAAATACACGCGCCCAGGCTATTCGCGTGTGGAACTTCCCGCGCACCCCTGAAATACACGCGCCCAGGCTATTCGCGTGTGGAACTTCCCGCGCACCCCTGGAATACACGCGCCCAGGCTATTCGCGTGTGGAACTTCCCGCGCACCCCTGAAATACACGCGCCCAGGCTGTTCGCGTGTGGAACTTCCCCCGCACCCCTGAAATACACGCGCCCAGGCTGTTCGCGTGTGGAACTTCCCGCGCACCCCTGAAATACACGCGCCCAGGCTGTTCGCGTGTGGAACTTCACGCGAACCCCTGATATACACGTAGCCCGCTCCCCCAGACCCGATCGCGTGTGAAACTTCACGCGAACCCCTGTGATGCACGTACCCTGCTGAAATCGTGTGTTAGACTTCCCGCGCACCCCGGTATACACGCACACGTATTTTTTGTCAGCGGGTGTCCGTGTTTGTGGGTACCCCTTTGCACGTCTTTTTTCCTGGAGGGCCACAGTATGGGACATTCATCATGGCAGTATATAGGTGCGATTTGTTGGCGCACCTTTTGGCGCACATTTCTTACAGCCGCAGAGACGCTACCGCCTGCTTTCTTGTGGCGGTCGTGTTTGTGCCTGTGCGCTGGTTTGAGCGTGCGCTTTTTTCCCCTATTCTATTCCATGAATACGTGTTGTAGGCGAGCGTGTGGGCGTTCCGCGCACTTGTGCCCTGTACTTCCCCCGTGACGCCCACGTTTTGGCAAGTTGTTCCCCATTCCGAGTGTTACGCCCGTGTTCCGCCTACTTTTGTTGCGTGCGCCGCGCTATGTGCGATTTTCGCTGTGGCCTGTGCGATTTTCGCAGTGACCTGGCGCACGCTGTTAGATGGCCTGTGCGCCAACGTGCGCCGCGCACTTTTTATCGCACATCCGCTGGTTTTCTCGCGCACGGCCTTCCATGAATCGACGTGCGCTGCTTTTCGTGCGATTTTCGCAATTGCACTGCGATTTTCGCTATTCCACTGCGATTCGCACGTTTTTGCCCACTTGCGCCGCGCTAATTATTCCATGAATCAATGTATACTTAAAAGAACATACTAGGAGAGGCAGGCTTCCCTAACACATCTATTATGATTTGTTGTTACTGCTTGCCATGTACTCATGGCTACGGTCCTTCTTTCAACATCAACCACCAGAACCTCTCTGCACATAAACACTTCGATGTTATGTGTGATGCAGCCATGGCAGAGGGGAGGGGTGAGGGAGGTATGGGGTTGGATGGAATTTACTACATTACATCAAATTGACCAGATGGTCAAATGGGAACGAGCAGTGGAGCTCATGGGATTTTTTTACTGGGTTGTGGCAGCACTCATCTCCCCCGGCATCCATCTTTGAGTCAGGCACTGATCTGTTTTACATACCAAGCAATTTCAGGATTCCTTAAGTTTAACATAACAGCTGGGATAATACTGATTCCTTTCACATTAGGCCAAGGAAATGCAAGCATATCATATGCAAATGGTGCATTATTGGAGAAACTGAAAGTACGATGCATGGTGCTTTCATTTTTTGCCAAGCAACAATCAAAAAAGTCTGTACAAGTGCATTCCAAAGCCTTGTGCAATCGATGTCCATTCTTTGTATGGCATTGGCTTTGCATGTCATACTTGAAAATACAACATGGTGAATGCACAAGGTAGGCTCAACTCTGTATTTGTTGTATTTATTTATTTGTGATTTTTAACACCCTTCACACAAATCGATGGGGTTATAACATTAGTGGTAGGGGGTTTGGTGAGGGAGGTGGCAAAGAATGGGGGTGCATGGAGGTTTACGTAGGGGTAAGGTGGTTGACATTTATGCTGCTTTAATTCATATTTCAGCTTAACCGCAGTTATCCATTGCTGAAAATCATTTTTCATAACAACCTGAGACACACATAAATTAACAAGGACAACACTAGGGCAAGCAATATCATGCAGTGGCTTGAGTTAACAGGTCCATTGCGAAGTTGGGTGTGTCTTCCTGTACTCTTAAAACGACTGTTCCCGAGTCCTGTGCCACGAAAAAGTGGACATTCTCCAGTTCCACTCCCATTGGTTGGGCAGGAATGGAGTTCCCTCTCTGTTGTGGATTTGAGTGACCTTGACAGGTTATGCTGAGGGAGGCGGTTGGTCATGTTTTCCGGTCCCATTGATCAGTAACTGCTGTATGTGAAGCAGAGTATTCTAATAGAGAGAGTGCAAGGCAGCGGTGATGTGGCCTCTTAGAGGTTCCTGGTTAATCTTGCAGCCTGGTTCTGGGCCAATGGACATTGATGGATTGTCCTCCTTTGTAGGCCAATGTAAAGGCTGTTTCAGTATCCCAGGCGCCACATGACCCATCAACTTCCACCGTATGGTTAAAGTAGAAGGAAAGGAGGCAATTCTTAATGCGGTAAAGATGGAAATTGGTTTTACAGATCAGGGAACAGACCTGTACATCAAAGATTAAACCAGATTTCAATAAAAGGACCATGTTTTGTTTCATCTACAGGCACATGGAAATTGTCCTTGAGCTCAAGACAGATGTTGGCCCACAAGATTCTGTAAGTGGCACAGCCGGGCTATACAAATCCCATGTTACATTACATTTCATAAAATAACGTAACAGATTAATAGTAGGCTGTGTGCAAATGTGGTTATAAATGAGAATTGTGGCATTGGGCAGGTGTTCTTCCACATGGAACTGCAGTTTCCTGGCAATGGACTCCAAAATCTTCCCAAGAAATCAAAGTGGCAAAATGGCCTTAAAATTAGTGGGGTTCACAGGATCAAGACCAGGAGGAAGAACTAACTCATGTTAACAAACTGGGGGCACAGACCCTGTAAGGACACATTGGTTCATTAAATGCATGCTCCAATCCTTAAACATAGGGCAAAGCGACTTTACATTCTTGTTTGGCCAGAGGTCTTTTGATGAGCCCAAAGTCTTCACTATCATGAGGGAAATACTCATCCACAGACCTGATATAAAATTAAATAGGGGTCGTTTTTGGAGTCTCAAGTTGGTAATACAGCATTTAGGGCAGGTTTCTTCAGAATAAAAGTAGACCTAAGGCCTCAAAGTTTATCACTAAAGAATTTTGTGATCTCGTAACAGGCAATATGAGGCTTGAATATGTGCTTCACTGTGGCTTCTATCTGACCTGCCCCAGTAAGGCCCCACCCGAAGGGGTTTATTGCTAGTCGTATCCCAGCACATTGTACAGAGATACTAATAGTTGTTTATTTTCAAGTTGAGAAACAGTGTGTTTCTAAAAAAAACAACTACAAAACCAGATGGCTGCCATGGATCCGGGAGACGGAGGAGCACAAGGTAAGTGGGGTGGGGGTGGGTAGGACTGTATATGTGAAACAGGGGGTTGGGGAGGGGACGCGTGGGAGCGTGTATGCGCACTTACCTCGGTCCCGGTGGGGGAGGATGGAAGTCTCCCACTCTGGCCTACCCGGGCTCGGGCTGGCGAGCCTTTAAAGGCCATGTCCACCCCACACAACGGGGGTGAACGCCATATTATTTACCCAACAAGAAAAGTCTGATTACTCCTAGCAAGGTTTTTCATTTCTTTCCCCACTGAAATATCTGCTTATTTTCTCTAACAGCAACCTTTAACAGTTTATTCTGCTTCTTAGATTCAACCAACTGCCTTCGCTTGTGGTTACTGGGCTCCGGAGCAATATACAGAAGGATAAACATATTTACAGATTATGCACTAGAAACCACTAGAGGTCTGCTTACTCAATGCCCTTATTTATAGTAATTATATCAAAAAATATATCGTAATTGTGTGAATGATAGCACCAACATTATTACTGATGGTTTCTGGGCCTTTTGTGTCTCTGAAAAATTAATATTGTTTTCTAAACATTTTATATTATGGATCAAATTGTGGCAATTAACTGTAATTTAAAAGTGAATTAAATTGTAAGTTATATACATAGGCGTCCATAATAATTTACTAGTGTAATGAAATGCAATTATTGCTATCACTACTGTATGTACTGCTGCTTTTTATTGTCTTAATTTTATTTGGGAATCAGTGTGGAAGGGGTATTATTTAATTGGATCACACGTTTTAAACTTTTGTTTAATAAAACAATAAAAACAAGAATAGGTGGAGTACAGGCTCGAGGCGTTGGAAGCTCACTAATCAATTTAAAAGCCCACTCGTTTGTATTGTCTGAGGAAATAGTTCTAATGTTCAGAAAGTTCTTTTTTTACATCATGACTTTCTTTCTGTGGTTGCGGTGCCAAGAGCAAGCTTATCCTCAGAGTTGATCAGTATCCTCCAAAGGCGCTCTAATTGTCTGACATTAAGTGTATCCTTAGCCAGATCCGGATTATGCCAAGTTTGGGTGCTTAAAGCAGAGTTTTTGTTTCCAATGGTTCTGTTTTGGTTGATGCCTCGATCAGATATGAAATAATAACTTTTGTTATCAGACAAGACTGGGATTTGTGCATTGCTTGATTGGAAAGATTAGTAACAAATGGCGCCAGATGGTCGATCACAGCTATGCACCATTTTCAAAAGGAAATTATTTCCCTCTTTTATCTGAATGTAAAGATGGTGGAATACGCCTGCTCTTGAACACCACTGATGCATGATCTGGCCTGCTGAGATCCATAACTCAGCAATAAAAATCAGATTATAGAATCCATTGGATGAAGGTCATATTTTGAAAGGATTCCAAAAGTGAAGCCATTTCAGGTTTAAAATGTTGTATTGAAAATGTTTATAAGAGAGAGCAAGAAGATGACAACCCTTAGCAAGTCCCTCGCAGAGGGTGACATAATCACATATAAGTGGAGTTCTTGATGTACATAGCACCTGGTCCATAAGTAAAAGCCCATACACTTGGTATGCACGGAGAGACACCATTTCTGAAACACATGTTTTTTACAGAGCATTTACTGTTTCTAAAAATAAATAAGTAATAGAGACATCATAGTCACATAGCATAGACTTTACTAAGTAGCATTTTGCTTTGGACAACCGAAGAAGCAGCAATGATTCACAATCTGTGTTATTAGTTATCTGATTTGTTTAAGAGCGGATGGACACTATAAATACCTAGAGACAGTGATTTCATTGGTGGAAATGACCTATAATGGCGCCCATGATAGAGGAATACGAGGGTTGCATGCGTTTTCTTGCCCAAAATGAAAACTGTTTTTTTTTAAGAGCTGAAAGGTAAATATTACCCTTTTTGCCACATAGTTGCTAATGCAGCCTGAAAATCCTAGTCCAGACCAGGGAGTCAAGAAAGTGCAATTATCTCAATAGATGTCTTTGTATTAAACCTAGATTGACATGTCATAAATGGCTAGAAAAGGACCCTTTATGAATGAGTCCAACCCTGTACCTATGATGCGAAGAGTGATGTGTGTGAATGTTATGTTATGCTATGTTACTCACTGTGCAGATGGATTATGCCTTTGGGCCATTCCTTGAGGATATGGAATGATACTTATTATAATCTAAAAGGGGATTATATTGGAATAGACGACTCACAAATTACAAACAGAGTAAAATGAATCTATGAGCAACAAGAAGAGTGCATTAATGCTATGACGTGTGTTGTTCAAAAGTGAAAATGAACAAAATTAAGTTATACAAATGGGTGTCTTGTGTTTTATCCGACTATTAATAGAAATTGTTGTTATGCTATTTTATAGTTGTATGACACCTCCTACCATGTATAATGGCATAGAAAGCATGGTCTTTCATCAAACCACGGCTGAAAGTATGAGTGAGAGGAGAAATACAAATACACACAGCGGAAATGAGAGCTTATGCACTGTATGGAAAAGCAGAAATGTCAAGTGTGCAGAACTTGGAAGTGTAAAAATGAATCGAGCTGAGGTAAGGATACTAATGACAATGGTAAAGACTATGTGACAGCATCTTCTCATGGGACTTATCTGTATCCTATAGGGTGCAGCGCTATAGGTGGAATGTAGCAGGAATGAGAGGTGTATGAATCCCTAGTGCAACTGTCTGCAGTTGAGGGCTCTGCTTTACTTTGTAAGCAGTGTACATGCTTATGGTAAAGACTATGTAACAGCTGAACCGAATTTCCCATCGATCTCTGGTATGCTATGCAGCACAGTGCTACAGGCAGCATACTTGGACAGTGACATACACATTAAAGAACAATCGCATCTCTTGCAGCTAACAGCACATTTCTATATAGAATCAAAAGGCATGCTCTAAAATAAATAACAAATCTCAGCCTCTTCAAAGACTTCTCTCTGTAGTAAGAGTAGATGGGCAATTACAATGTCTTTCCAACAGACTCCCCAACACTTCAACGACAACACACTACTCTGTAAAGTATACTCATGGTTCTGTGATACACACACTGGCAGCATGTGGTGACTCAATAATTAAATTGTGCACGAGGAATATTTTATTGACAAGGGATCTTGCATTTAAAAAAGCGCATTTAAATATTAAAAAATTCATTTGGCTTTGGAATACCACCAGTGGTACATGCCTGCACATCATAAAGCAGAATTTTAGCCTGAAAAATACTGCCAGTTTCATCTCCTGCTGTGTTACAGGGTCCGTGGTATTCACCTCACAATCACAAACCTCTGAATTCCAGTAATACCACCCACCCTGCTGGAACATCATGGTAGTTCAGGAATGCCGCCAGAGGTATTCCAGAAATACCATATGAAGTATTGTCTTTTTTGCCCATTTCCAGCTTCATGTCTAAGTGGTCCGTACAACGACTGTACATTTTTCTAAACGCATTCAAGAGCCAATGCCTATTTACTCCTGTCAAACATTTTCACCTGCACTGGAGGGAAGCAACATTTATATAGTACAGGTCCAGAGATACCCCAAAAGCTTCACCCACTCTAGGGTGAACCTGTCTCCACTTTCTGGGATAGGACAACATATACTAACCAAAAAAGGAGGTAGGAATTTACTAAGTACAAGGATTTTTAGGGTGACCCGCTGCTTCTCCCAACTACTCCGGGTCCAGAAAAAATGTACTCGGTAGTCATAATCTAAAAAATATGATTTTTATTTCACCGAAAAATACCAATCTAAAATATATTCAAAACACATAATCCGAAAAAACCCACACATATAAACATGAAATGTAGAACATACTGTACTATAAACATAACATAACTCCTAATAGGATTGGTGGGAAAAGATGTCTTCATTCGCCAAAATCGTTGTTCACAAACGTACACGATGATCCACCACGAGGATCCATCACATTTGGAGGCCATAATTGTGGCTACTGTATGAATTGAATTCTAATATGATTTGACTGGTGACTCACTTTTCTCACCCCACCCCTCTTTTTTCCTTTCTCTGTGTTTGTCTCATGGATTCTGAACTGGACAAATGCCTTTTTTTTAAATTGCTTTTATGAGAAACTTCACCCAAGACAAACAAAGAACTGGAACAGGAGAACCCCTGATGAATGTCCTTCCAAAGTGGTGTTAGGGACAAAAACCTGTTGGGTTTTTCTTTCTGCAGGCACAATAATTCGGTCATCGTGTTAGTGTGTGTATCATTGTGTCCTTGTGTTGTGTTTATAGTACAGTATGTTGTCAATTTCATGTTTACATGTGCGTTTCTTTTCTTCGGATTATGTATTTGAACAGTGTTGTATTGGTGTCTTGAATATATTTTAGATTGGTATTTTTCTGTGAAATAAAAATTATATTTGTATTATTTGACTACCGAGTCAATTTTTTCTGGACCAGCAGTAGTTGGCAGAAGCAGTGGGTCATCCTAAAAATCCTTGTACTTTGCACATTCCTACCTCCTTTTTTGGTTACTACTGCGAAGCAACGTTTTACAGTTTGTACCTCGATCGCAGGTATCGAGGTAGAAATTGGCAGTTTTCCCACACACATTTTTATTTGGGGATAATTTTACATGGGGCAGAGAGGTGAATCGAAGCGTAAATGGAAGACACAATGCTTTTAGCCTCCAGCTCCTTTTTAATTACTTTCAAGGCGGAGAAAGGGAAGGAAGCAGAGTACGGGAGAAAGCATTGCAGTTTGTTCTCATATGGGCTCCAAAAAATGGAATCTTATGGAATCCACATCCATTTAGAACCTGCTAGACAAAAGCAAGCGGAATCCATTGGTAAAGATCGCCTGCAAAGCCTAATTTGCAAGTAGCATTTACTTGTTTCCAACACGGAGAGTTACAGTAAAGAGCAAAGGCAATTTCAAATGATCCCACTCTTGTCTTTTGCTCTCCACCTTGCTCACGCTGGTGGGTCCCATGCATGCAATTACCACTTGATACAACATGAATGCCACCCAATGCCACCCATAATTGGCAATTAATTGAGGCACAACATGATTTTGAAGTTTCATGTGCCCAACCAAAACAACTACATTAGTTTAAATTCACAGTTGTTCTTCTAATGACATTGTTATGAATTATGCATTCAACAACAGGCAAACTATAATGCCGAGTGTGGGCTAGATAACGTTGTGGATCGTCTTCAAATTGGATATCTCAGACGATTTGACAGTTATACCTGGGCGTCGCAGTTGCTCTTGCACAAATTACCTATAACCAAGTTGGATGTTGTTTCAACTATATTTTTTCCGATAGGGGCAGTGTAAAATGTTCCTTATTCACGTCTGCCATCTTGTGGTTGTATTTTATAATTACATCGTAGGGTCGGGAAAATCTCTTCATAATCCCGCCTCTTAGATTCTGTTGAAATTATGTAGAATGGTGACTAACCTTCAGTCATCAGAATCCAGTAATAAAAACAGCCCTCAATACCGGTTGCGCCCCAGAGGCTTCTTTTTAGCTTATTTGAAAATGTCTTGTCCTTCAAGTTCTTGCCAATGCCACCTCCAGCCAAAGGTTTGTGCGTCATCAAGCACAGGATAGAAGAGCGAAGTGTCGGAATCAGTTTGGTCTGTAAAATCTTCGGAGAGTGTAAAAATGTCATACTTTAAACGAGACTAGGACAGATGATTGGCGTCGTCCGTTCACGTGGAACGTTGCTAGACATGCTTGTTTACCGAATAGGAGGCGTCACGACACCCCTAACCTCGCCTTGCAAATTGAGCCAGAAAACACAACCTCAAATCAAGGAGGAAAACCGTACATTCCCAGTTCTGACATTGTGGATCCGTGTTTATAAAAATGTGCATAGAAGTCTCACAACTGATACATGCCAACTTGTGATTTTTGAGCCTGTGCGCTCTCCTTTGACAAGGCGTTTTGGGTTTTAGCGTGTTTACCCATAATGCTCTGCCTGTAGGTGTACTTGACCTAGCAGTACCCAGCGTATCGTATGTCAATCTAGCGTTCCCTTTCTCTTTTTGGCTTACTGCACAAAAACCCAGACTCATTTAAAAGTGGAAAAGGTCGCTTTAATGTGACAGGCCAAAGCTTACAATTAAACGCTTACCTGGCTCCATGGCCTTACAGACTAAAGAACTATTTTAAACACCCAATTAAATAATAAAACATTTTCATTTTCCCCCAACAATTAAATAATTAAATAAAACCACTTCCTCCCCAACTATCCCTTGGACCCTAGCGTCTCCTTACCCCTTCTCCAGGTGTCCCGCTTTCTCCCCGGGGCCAGGCCCCTCCAGGCTCAATACCTGTTTCCCCGGGGTGGCCCGCTTGTGCAAACAGCACCACCCCATCCTTTCCCGCACCATTCCCCCATTGTGCTTCCCTCCCACCACATCTAAAGGGGCCATGCCCCCGGCACCAGAAAAACCCTCCACCGAGGTGTTCTTTCTGCCCCAACCCCCCGCCAGTTCTCCTTACCTCCAACTCCTTAACCAATCTCCCAGCCAAGACCTCAAGTCCGCCAGATAATGAATATTCCCAAATACCGACAAGTGCGCTCCATCCTCTCTAAATCTCATGAATCCTTCCTAAACTATCTCCTTATGGTCCAAAACCTGTACCGCACCGATGCACAAAATTCTACCATCTCTCTGTTTATCCCCTTCCTTGCCCGCTCTATCGCTCCCACATTCCTCGCTCCCCACCAAACTCTCCGTGGCAACCATTTAGTCCCCACTACAGATTCTTGAGGCCACACTTCTCGGACCCCTAACATAATCCCTTTTTATTTTCCTAAGAAGAGCCACACCCATATCCCTTACCAGATCATTTTCTCCACCATGAATAATCACCCCATCTGGAGGCCCCTAGCTTTCCCTCAACCCAGCCAACATTGGAAGCAACTGATCCCAGCGCAGCCCCCCAAACCCGGACCATCTTACCACAAAATCTTTCTAGCTGCAACCCAGTTGCCTGCCAACAACCCTTTTCTCAGCTTCCTTCCCCGCCCACTTAACCATTGCATGTCCCACAAACCAGATTTGTGACCTCTGGCCCGTCCTCCTAGCAGCATCTGAAAAAGAAATTACAAAATCACTCACAAATCAACAACATCCTAATAAATGCAACACTCCTGCTACCTACTGAAAAATTCTTTAAAGACATACCGTTTGCCCCGGTCCCTGACATACCCTTTGTATCTCCCTTATTTACAGCGTCCCAAACTTTTCACCTACTCCTCTGAATAGCCCAGCCTGCTACCTTCAGATGCTGCACCCCTCCTAAATGAATGAGTTCCAACCTCCTAACCTTTCCCACACCACTAGTAACACCTTCCTCAGTAACCTATCCTTCCAGGCCATCTCCTTATCCCTCTCAGTAAACACCCCCGGTCCTCTCCTACCTGTCCCCCTATATTTCGCACCTTTCGCCTAACCTTTAAACAATACACCTAATCCCACTTAGACGCCCTTTCTCCTCTAACCTATTACCTGCCTGCTCACCCTTTCCCCCCACCTTCCCTCACCTTACTAGTATGGCCCTGCATTGCCCACCCTGCACCGGGGGCCCACGTGCACCCGTCCATGCAGGCCCTTTTCTTCATTACTCCTCTTCGCCACTGCATCAGGGGCCAAACCTGTACCCCCATCCATGCAGTTAATTCCATATAACTAATCTTCAAGCTCCTTGCGTCCATTATCACCTGTTTCCCCACCTGCACCAGGGGCCCTAGTGCACCCCCGTCCATGCAGGCCCCTTTTCTGCCTTACTCCTCTCCACTGCTGCACCAGGGGCCAAAACTGCGCCCCCGTCCATGCAGTCGATTCCATATAAATTCCTCTTCCTGCACCTTGCTTCGTTGCTCCATTTTTCCCACCAGCTGCACCAGGGGCCCTAGTGCACCCCCGTCCATACAGACCCATCTCATCCCTTCCCCCTGCTGCACCAAAGGCGCTCCCGCACCTCCGTCCATGCAGCCTAAAGCTTACTCACCTTGTCGTGCGGCAAGCGTGAGGGCTTCGCCACCGTTGTCCATGCCCTCCAAACGCCAGCCACCACCCCTTAACAATTTCCACAGTTACATTCCCCCTGCTGCCCTCCCCTGCCCTACCTCAGCGTCTTCCTCCTCACCCCTCTCCTACCCCCTTTGAATTGCCCCCAAAACCTCTCATCAAACCTTGTGCCCCCCCCTCCTTTTCCGATAAACTGAGCCTGACCTACCAGAACACCCCAATTTACCTGGCATGTGGTCCTTCCCCCCACCTCCTTGCCCCGCTCCTCGCCCTGACCCACTGTCCCCTGCCTGAAAACAATCTGTAACCGGATGCCGACCCGCACACCTGCTGCACTCGTGTTTAAATTTGCACATCCCCCTCGTGCAGCCTTCTTTATTGAATGCCCAACAGGCTGTCCTCTGCCTCCTCCCCTCTCCCCTCATGGGCGGGGCGACCAAGAAAGGGCCGGTAAGGCACAGGCAGACCACTTGCTGTGTGCAATGTCGGGGCAGGCCTCATTGGAGCCATCCATTGCAGCCAAAGATCCATGTCTATTTCCCCCACACAGCCTGACTGTCCTCCGCCATTCTTGCTCTGAATTCCTCATCATAGCGTACCCAGGCAAAACCCCCAAAACTCGTGAAAGCCTTCCTAATTACATCCATATATTTGAGCAGAGCTACGCATCGCTCCGGGAATTTCTCACAATATACGCTGGCATAAATGATAAATGCCGACGTCCAATTCTCAATATCACTGGGACCCTTGGGCGCGACACCAGTTTCCTCTCTTCTTCCTTAGACCCCTCCTTTGCTCTCACTTCCCTATGGAGCAGCTTAAAAACATCTACAAATTCCCCCGCCTGAATCTTCTCCCTGGTCGCTGCCATCAAGTGCGCCCCCAAAGGTTTGTGATACCCATGTACGGCAGTTTTTTCTCCTTGCCTTTCACTTAAACCTCCTTTTCTTTTGCAACTTGTACCTCGAGCCCCAATGGCTCCACCACCTGGTCCATTTGAACCTCCACTGAGCAAATGCCCTTCTCATCCCCCAAGGCTCCAATGGCCTATACACCAACTTCTTTCCTTACCCCTTGCAGGCCAGACCCTTCATTACCCGTCCCCATTCTCGTGTCCCCTCCCTGCCATGCAGATGACCATTCCCTTTCCCGCTCACCTCTTTCCATACAGCCCGTCTGTGGTCTGGCGTCCACACCGATGCTCCTCATCTCTTTTCTTCGAGGGCTCCTACTGCGGGGACAAAACATGTCAGCAGACTCACCCAGCCAATTGTTCCCCCGACCTCTTGCCATCTGACTGCCCTGCACCTGTCTTTCCCACTCCCCCCTCAAACTTATTCTCTCCTCCCCCCTTTCCCTTACAGCCCTATAACCTTCTTCCTCCCATTGCCCCACATAATCCTCCAAACCAACTTCATCACCCCTTAAATACCATTGTGGATGCGAGCTCATGCCCGAGTTGAGTCGATCTTCTTCCTGCGAGCCCGGAGCGTCCGCCCCGCCACTCCTTTGATGTCTTCTCGGCGGGGCCGCAGAAACCCCTACCTGGTCCTCTTCTTTCGGGCGAGGCGTGCATTCCTCCACCCTGTAATCCTCCTCGCTAGGGGCCGTGCTGCACCCTCTAGGCTCTCCTTGCACTGACCGAGGAGGGGCCGTTCTTAAACCCTCTCCCTCCACCTGAACAGTGGGGGCTGCACAGTGCCCTCTGCCCCACACTCCTTCTAACCGGGGGAGCCGTTCCGCGCCCCTCCCTAACCTCATCAATTGATGGGGACCTCTCTCTCCTTCTCCCACCTGCACTCTTCCGCAGGTATATACCCCCTTTTCCCCTCTTCCCTGTTGCCCCCTTCTGTGCTCTATCACACCCCCCTCCGTGGCTCCCTTGACCCCCCCCCTTTTTGAACACTCCTCACATCCCCTAATTCCCCCTGGTCATTGTTAACTCCATCCCTATCTGGCTCCCCACCCGAAATCATTTCTCCCCTGGATGCTCTCCTGTCAATCTCCCTCCACATCTTCCTGCCCCTGGATTCCCAAACCTCCCCTCTCCCCACCACGGGGGTGCAAGCCACCACATGCCGCGAGAGCCCCATCTGCTGCAGCTCTACGCTGCGGCCTACCACCACCTAACTCCCCCTCACCCGTGACCTCTTCCACCGCACCTTCCAATTGGACCTTAGATGCCCTGCTGATAATTTCCAGGGCTTCCCTCAGAGCCCTAGCGTCCACCATACTCTTCTTACTGGCTCCCTGGCCCACCATAGTGCACCAATAATCTGGTTTGCACCAAAATAAGCCCCTCCAATCTAAACTATCTAACTAAGCCCCCGAGCCAGCACCTACCCGTGGACCAAAACCCCTAAACTTGGAAACCCAGAAAAGAAAATGGGTCTATAAAACTTAATCTCGCTGTGAAGTGTTAATCAAACTCTATAATTCCCAAATAAAGAATATAGAACCACTTATTAGTGTAGGAAAAAATATATCTATATTTTTTATTTATTTATTTATTTATTTTTAATACACCCCCCCACCTAAATAACACCCCTGCCCTAAAAAGCCCCCTCCCCTAGCTCCTCATCTGCCCCAAGACGCAGAACATACAAAACTAGCAACCCACGATCAATTTGTGGCTGAAAAAGGAGCGTATAACACTGCCACCTGGCGGTTCATAGGCTGCACCGCACCAGCGCAGTTTCCTCACTGAGAACAGAAAAAATAAAGCGGTCCCTATAAAGGAGCCACCCTGCCCCCTGCCCCCTGTCGGAAGCAGGAGAAACCCCACGGCAACTAAGCAGCACACAGAGAGGGATCCCCAATGGCAGCTGACCCAGCAAAATCACCCACGGCAACCCCCAGCGACCCAAACAAACTCTGCGCCTCCCACCGTGATCGGCAGGAAAACCGCTTTGCCCCCGAAAAAGAAACGGCAGAAGCCGGCACACGCAAAGCCACCGGGCCACACAAAAACCCCAGAAAGCGGACAGCCAACGGCCCCGGACCAAGATAAATTGGAGGTACCTTATTTACGATACCTCCGCTAATTTATACAAACTTATTAAAATTAATATTTTATTTATTTATTTATTTAAATATACTAAAACTGCCTACCCAGAATAACTAATGCTACTCTACCCAGCTACTCACCTCCCCTCACAAAAAAACCCCTCACAGGCCCAAATCATGTTCCCCTTTTTTATTTTAATTTTTTTTTAAAACCACCAAATGTAAGAAATGCTTTTAAAAGGAAGGAGCCCCAACAATATAACAGGGCCAAAAATGAGTAATCCCAATGCTTCTCTAATTAAACCATAAATGTGCTGTAAAGCACACACTGCCCCCTGTCAGAGTGCCGCGTCAACGCACGTATCTAATAAACAAAGCACATAAAATGTGCTGGTCCCTTTAAATATTACACTGCCGCCTGTGTCCACAGCTTGACACCGCAGTGCTAATCTGAAGCTGAACACGGGGATAGAGCACTAAATCAAGTATGCTCGTAAAACACAGAGAATGCCGCCCAGCCTACACGCTCCCACCCCCCAACCCAAAGGAAAGGATTTCACAGAGAAAACAGCCCCTCCGGAGCAGGAGGCGTAGAGAAAGCTGTTCCCCACCCCCGGACACCAGACAGGGCACACCAGAGCAGAAAACAATACTCTTGAATGTAATGAAGGAGGTGCCTTGTGTACGGCACCTCTGCTATTTATTATTCACTTAAAAAAAAAAAAATGTTATGCTAGCTAAACCTAACCGCCCACCAGATAAACTCATACACTAACTACCTCACCTCCTGTGGAAAATCTCTAACCCAGATCAGGGAAGGCTCAGGAGCAGGCGACCAGGACTGCTCAATCTCAAAGTCCAACCGTCGCCTGTCTCCCGAACCTTCCCTGACAGCTTAAGTACCCCCTGGAGGCGCTCTACCCCCCACGGCCACTCGCTGGCCGTGTGCAGCGCCAAAATACACCCCGGGGGGAAATGCTTTGCGTTCCCCCCGGGGCTCCCCTTCTCTTGGTGAGAGTCACGCGTTGTCAGTTGTATGATTTCTAGAGCCACACCAGCTGTTGGTAAAAACGTCACAACCAAATAAAAAACATAAATAGCTTGAAGGAGGGGAAATTAGTGTTTTTTTATGGTTACCGTAGAAAGGGAATATCAGTGAGAGAGCCATACCTCAAGGTCAGGAGTGTCTTGGCATTTGAGGACATATATTGTCACTGTGCGCGTTCTGCAAAAATGTCTCCATCAGACTGAGAGTACATTGTCCGTTCCTTGGTGGAGTGG
This sequence comes from Ambystoma mexicanum, assembly GCF_040938575.1. Classification (NCBI taxonomy): domain Eukaryota; kingdom Metazoa; phylum Chordata; class Amphibia; order Caudata; family Ambystomatidae; genus Ambystoma; species Ambystoma mexicanum. The sequence goes on from NC_090937.1 coordinate 777,029,624, forward strand.
GTTGACGGGGTGGGATAGGCTCTGTCGGGGGCCACTGGTTTTTCCCACAGACCTTATAAGGCACGAGAGGATCAGACTGCATGCAAGGGTTAACAATGCATTTGCTATTTTGTATTTTCTTATTCTTTTGTCAAATTACATTTTATTGAGATGTTATAATGTCAAACAGAAGCACGAAGCTGCGAAGAAGGCACATTATTTAATTCCTTAGTAGGCAAACAAAAAAGACGTTGAATTCTGAGATGTAGCAATCTCACTCAGGAGACAAAGAATAAATGGCAACACCACACTACTACAAGAAACTGTAAAAGTAACATCCAGCCTATCACATAATTTGAACTACATGCCATAGCCGTTTCACATAACATAAGGTGAACTACATGCCATAGCCGTTCCATATAACATGCCATAGCCGTTCCACATAACATAAGGTGAACTACATGCCATAGCCGTTCCATATAACATAAGGTGAACTACATGCCATAGCCATTCCATCTTATTTGTGACCTTTGCCTATATGTCCTTTAACTTCACCACCCACTCCCACCCCTCCTCACTGCATTGTTTTAACCAGAATCCATGTATTAGAACTTTTCTTCCTCTGAAGACGTAGGTCCCCATCCACTACCCTTGTGCCATGCGTGATGAAACCAACCTCTGCAGATATAAGGGGGGTCAACACGTTGACTATACCTTTTTTCTAACAAGGGGTAACCACTCTCCTTGAACAATGAAAGTGGATTGATTTAGCAGAGTAATACATTTTTCCATCTCATAAATGTCCCATCCCTTAGTCACCTATTCCTTCTTGGCGGAAGAAAGGGTTTTTCCACCCCAATACTGAAAACACTCTTACTTCTAGAAGTAAATCAAGGGCCATATGGATTAGATCTAATGACCCTTGGGCACAAATGCCCTCCTGGTCCAGGAGCATTATGGGATATCAAGGACCATATATAAATCAAACAAATGGGCCAGAGATCCAAAAAATAAGAGGCAAAAAGCTACAAGTTTAGAAGACCCTACAAAGGGCCAAAAGAAACTGTAAAAATGAAATTCTGCCCTAGCACCTTTCCTAAGCCTTAGTTCTTTGATTAGGGTAATGAGCAGAGTCCCCTTTCGGCCTGTCCCCGCTTCACCTGCCAACTCCCTAATCCTTGTGGCATAAAGTGGAAAAGGTATCGATTTGATGGCAGGGAAAAGAAAGAAAGAGAGGGTTTGACAGTGGATGGACACCACTACTGAGATGTCACCTAAGAGACAACCATATTGAGACATCGGCCATAATGAAGAGATGCTCAAAGTTTCCCTCCTGCCCCTCCGCTAACATTCTCAAACTCCACGCTCAAATATAATAAGCACATTCCAATAATGTCACTTGCACATGCTTATTTCTGGTGGGAGGGTAATTTAATTGCCAACAGAATGCTATACCCCAAGAATGTATTTAAACATCACAGTCCAGGACAGTTCCTCCTAGCACCACAGGCACACAAGCTCCCCTCTTGAGGCAGAAGCTGCTATGCTCTGGCACAGAACACGTAGAAACTGACCCCCATGAAGATCTCAGAGTACTTCTGGTCTACATGCAGCAACACAACAGCAAGGCTATTTTGCATTTTCCCACTCTCCCCACTAACCTAATCCACCCCCTCTCTTTCAGGACTACCCCAACAACTGGAGACCATGCAAATGGTATCAGTGTGGGTATTACTCCCAGAAGCAAACCATAACAGTCCTATGCAGGCTTAGAACACGCTATTCATGCACCTTTACAGTCTTAGGTACTAAGATGAGTGAATGAGAGAGGGAGAAACAGAGAGAAAGACAGATAGAGGAACTAGAGCCAGAGAGATGATGCATAGAGCGATTATGAGTGAGCCACTCGCTATGTCTGAGAATGATTGAGAGACTGAATATGACTGACTATGATTGAAACTATGACTGGGAGACTGGTGGTGACAAGCTATGACACAGAAACCATTACTGTGATAAGGATTAGGCTGTAGGGGGGATTGGGACTGTGAAAAGGGATATGCTTTTGAGAGCAGGATCTGTGACAAAGACTTAAACAGTTAAAAAAAATAGGATGAGTGCTAGGACTGTAATGACCACTAGAACTGTGATGATGATTAGAACTGTGATAAGGACTAGGACAAGAACTGCGATGATGGCCAGAAGTGTGACGAGAATTAGGAATGATGATTTCTAGTAATGATTGGGACTGTGATTGTGGCTAAATGTATGATGAGTAATACATCTAGGACTAGTACAAGGACTAGAACTAGGATTGTGATAAGCAATGATGGGAATCAGGATGGTGATAAGGACTAGGACAGTGACCAGGACTAGGATTGTGACAAGTGCAGATATCTACTTTGACAAGTACTGTAATGAATACTAGGATTGTGATGAGGAGTAAGATTGGGATGAGGACTGAGACGAGGACTAGGATTGTTACAAGAACAAGGACTGTCAGAGGACTAAAGCTATGACTGTGACAAGGACTGCAGACGTGGAACTATGCTTGTGATGAGGACTAGTAGCAGGGCTGTGAAGAGGACTAAGGCTTTAATGAGGGATAGGACAAATACTGTGACTAAGACTGTGACAAAGACTTGGACATGACAAGGACTAGGAATGTTTTGAGCACTACGACTGTGATGAGATTTAGGAAAAGGACTGTGACAAGGGCTAGGACTGGGATGCAAGCTAGGACTGGGATGCGGGATAGGACTAGGACTGTGAGGAGGTCAAGGACTATGACAGTGATGAAAACTATAATGAGAATTAGGACTAGGATTGGAATAAGGACTAGGACTGTGATGAGGACTAAGGCTATCATGAGGACGAGGACTGTGACAAGGACCTAGGACTGTGATGAGGACTAGATCTGTGATGAGGATGTGAGGATGAGCAGTGTGACAAGGGCAAGGTCTTGTACCAGGATGGGGACTGTGGTGAGGATTAGAACTGTGACAAAGTGTCATACATCGCCCCTGGAAGTGCTGGCAAAGATGGAGATACACCTAACATGGCTGTCTATGGTTCCACTTTGCCGGTCTAGTCTTCCCCCAAGATGTCCGCCGACCCTTTAACACTAGGGGAAGTGCATTGCTTCCCTCCGTTGTATCCGTCTCTTGGACTACGCGGCTGGATCCTGTTTTCGTACAGTGTTCTCGCTTACTTCTATCTACCTGCCGCTTTTGCTATCTGCCAGTTCTTGTCACCGTAGGGGTGGTTCCTCTCTGTCTCAGGTAATTTCCGTGGCTTCTGTTTTTTCCTGCTCACTTCTTACTCTCTTTTGATTCCTTCCTTTTTTCGCTTCCTTGGCTATTTTTTCTTCCTTTCTTTCATCCCGTTTTTCCCCCTCGGCTTTCTATCTCTTTACCTTTCATTTGTATCTTAGTATATTTCGTCTTTACCCGGTGGTTCACCTCCTTATTTTCATTCTATTCAACTTTTCTACTCTCCTGTTCGCCTCTCCAGTCCTGCCTCCGGTGGCCGCGATCAGCTTACTTTTCTGCCTGTTCTGGATCGCGTCTGCTGGTAGAACACTTCCTTTTCTCCCGGTGACCGAGCACTATTTTATATCCGCTTCCTTTCATATATATGCTTTCTGTAGTCTTATCTCTCACATTTATGTACTGAGTCTTACCTGCTTCTGTAGTTCTGTCCACAGTCCTTTTTCCTATATTTCAGTCTTCTTCCAATCCTCGAGTCTTACCTCCAGGCCACAGACTGTCATCTGTGGAACGCTTGTTGAAGGAGTCCATCCTTACTTGCAAGGAAGATTACAAGTCGAAGACAACTCCATTGACTGTTTGCTTTGAATTCTCCACTCCGGATACAGACCTTATCACCTCGCTGTATTTCTATCATCAAAAAGATTCATTCATAATCAGCTGCTACCTTGAGTACAGCATTTTTGGGCAAACCACAGTAACCAACACCAATCCCAATCAAGGTTTTTTAGGCCAGAAGGCTTTTTCCCTGACCTTTTGGGGCTTGCTCCTTGGGGATCCCCTGGATCGGGCTCTATTTCCAGTCAAGGTGGCCTCTGAGGGAGCTCACCCCTATCTCCATCAGAAGAAGGAGAGGAAGCCCAAGGAACTCAAGAAGTCATGCAGGAAGAAGGACTCAGAAACTCCAGACAGCTCTATAGAAAATACAGGTAAGGAGGAGTGTCGGGAGGTACACCCAGGGTTTGACACAAGGGCTCAGACTGTGATGAGAGCTAGGACGGTGACAAGGGCTATAACTTTAATAACGCCTAGGGCTATGATGAGGGTGTAGACTGTGATGCAGGCTAGGACTGTGTTGAGGACTGTGACTAGGATCAGGACTGTGATGAGGGCTAGGATTGTGACAAGGACTTGGATGAGGTCTGTCACAAATACTATGACAAGGACTGATGAGGAATAGAATGACTGTGACTAGTACTGTGTTGATAGCAAGACTGTACAAAGGACTGTGATGAGTCTAGCACTGTGATGAGGACTGAAGAGGATGAAGAATGTGACAGCGATTGTGACAAGGGATAAGACTGTGTTGTGGACTAGGACTTTGAATAGGATTACAACTGTGACTGGGATTGTGATGAGGGCTGGCACTGGGACTTTGCCAAGGACTAGGGCTATTTTGAGGACTAGGACTATGAGGACTAGAACTATTATAAGGATCAGCATTGCTAAAAAGGACTAGGACTGCGAAAAGGCCTATGACTGTGATGAGGCTGGAACTATGAGGAGGACTAGGACTGTAACATGGACTAGGACCGTGACAAGGGCTGTGAATGATAGTGAAAACATGGAATGTGATGAAGGCTAGGTATCTAATGAGAGATAGGAATGTAATGAGAAATAGCGCTGTAACCCCTTTAACAAGCGTAACAATCGTAACTGCCTCATAGAAAGGAAAAGGAGAAGGGTGTGGCACCTTAATTAAAGAAAAATATGTTGTCAGCAGCAGAAGGTGCCCAAATCCAGTACCCTAATGAAACCTGTGACAGCGACCATTGATGAAGTAGTCGGCCAGCTAGGAGAAGAGACCATATAAAAGAATTTCCCTCAACCAAATTCATTTTGTGGAATTCATATTTCCTAAGATATGTAACACGTAGTTGAGAAAGAGCCCTACAGTCCAGCACCCAATGTTGAACTATGTCCATACCATTTGTGCAGAATCTACAACTGACTTGATCCTTTGGAGTCAGACCAAATTGGGAAAGCAAACATTTGGTGGGAATTATATTCCAGCGAAAAACCAAGGAAGCTCAACCGAGTTAGTCTGTCCGGGTACATGCTAAGGAATAGAGCTGATATGATATACCCAGATCATTGTGTTCTCCATGCAGATATTGAAGGGAACTATAAGATCGCAGATTCCTGCATTTTAATCCAGTCCCAACGAAACAGTCTATATTTTAGTTTCATGGGGTTGTTACATAGTTCCTCGGATGAGCTCCCTATGTCCTCCAGAATATGACAGCACAGTTGATGGATCACTTTCACATGCATACCTCTTTGACTTTACAGATCTTATTTAGATCTTTAAATAGTGAGTTCACAGGGGGGCAGAAAAGCTTTCTTGCTAATGAGAGTATCTTCCAACATTCTATGGCCTTTAAAGACACTATACCCAGATCATATTTTATTACTGACAACTGAAGGGAGTTTTTAACATACATTATTCTTTTCCATGTTTTACCTTTCAAGAAAGGGAGTAATTCTAAAATCTTCAATGGGTACACCTCTACTCCATATGGCAGTTTCGGAACTACCTTAGCTTCATAGTAGCGAAGTGCCGGTTTTAGTTAAAATTTACCGAATTTGGTGTCTACTGTGGCCAGTTGATTAGTCAGAGCAGAGGCTCTAGTCTTAAACCAGGAAGATAAGATAGAAATGCTCGGACCCGAATTCACCATAAACTCCAAATACGTAAGGGAGTTAACCTTCGTCATTTCTGTTTTATCAATGTACCAACTCTGTTTAAATTGTTTCTTTGATTTTGTTAGCTGAATGATCTTGAACTTTTCGGCGTTGACTATGAAAGAAAGATCTTTCACATAGATCACGAGAACATCTATTAGTCTCTGCAGACCAATTGCGGGCACGTCAACCAAAAGATAGTCATCCGCATATGCTAGCCATTTGAAACTAAGCCAAAAATGTTTGGGAGATACTATTCCTGCAGAAGATATATATGTTCATCAACATCCGCTAGGTACACATTAAAAAGCAAGGGCGCTAACATGAAACCATGCCGTACACTCTGTTCTGAAAAAGATATGACAAGACCTCCACCCACAAGTGGGGATCGCCCCTGAATAGGAGGTTTGAAAGGCTGTTAGGACCTGGGGCATGAAAGGTACTAATCTTATGCAGGCTTTCCCAAAAGGTTTCCACTGTAAAATCATCAGGGGTTAGGTCATTACCATTGTCACATAAACCGAGAGTTTCAGACTGTCCTGAGTATAACACATAATAATCAAGATTCCACTGTGATAGGGCTCTTTGGGTTCCCTAGGGTGGGACTACTGTGAGCTTGAACCCCTCTGTTTTGTTTCCTGCTCTTAACATTCTCCTTCAGGGGCTTTCAGCACCCCATCTTGTTCCCTCTGTGTCCTTGACTTTCTTTCTTGTGCCCACTGGCTCCTCTCTTTCCTTCTCCTGCACACTTGCACTCTCCTCTTCATGTCCACTGGCACCTTTCTTTCCTTCTCCCGCACACTTGCCCTTTTATAACCTTTCCGTGCCCACTGGCACCTTCCTCCTTGCTTTCCCATGCACTCTTGCACTTCCTACCTTTCCGTGCCCACTGGCACCTTTTCCACTCTGCCGGGTCGCTTGCACACTTCTCTCTCGTTTTGGGTCGCGAGCACCCTCTTTAACATAGTCCTTTTCCTTTGAGTCCCTTGTGCTCTCTGATTTCTGACTTTTTCTTTACTTTCGATCTGGCCACTCTTCTTTCAATCTGCTTTACTAGTTTCCTTTTCTTTCCTCTTTTCCACTCAGCACCACTTTATGCATTTCCTTTCACCCGCTTCAGTCAGTTGCATGCTCCCGAGTCTCTCTCTCTCAGGCAACAGCGCACTGACAAGCATTCCCTTGTGGTTGTGCGGGCCTGAGGTCAGGGTCTCACCACTTGCCCCTCAGACACCCTTGGTGGCGGCACAGGTCCCAAGGAACGAGCAATGTTCCAACTGCCAACAGAAGCCTACACGGTGCTTCGCTCCAGCTCTCTGGAGATCCCTAGCCATGCTGCAGCCCCTCAGAAACACCAGGCCAGCGTATCGGCACGTGATTCTCCTCTGAACCATCGATCCTGCTGTCCTCTGCTTCTTGGCTTCTCAGGACCAAACAACGTCCCCAGCTCGCTCATTCAGCTGTGCAGAACCACACCTTTTATTGTTGGAAAAGCAATCAAGTGGAGTGAGGCATGAGTGATAATTAGTGAATGCCTGTCTCAATAAATGAGAGAACTTAAGTTCTTTCTACAGCTGGTTTCCCTTACAGTCCCCATGTTATTCCTATGGGAAATCTTCACTACTCAAAGTTGCCTCTTGCGGATACCAGTACTTGTTTGAAATAGGGAGGGGGTGATGGCATGAAAGCTGAGAGAAAGGGTTTTGAGGTAGGATGGGAAAAGGGGGAATACCATATCTCATCCTTGGATGTTCCCTTCCCAATCCCCCATGACCCTCCACTCAGGTGATCCTCCCTCACTTATCCACCCCCAGGGTCAGGATCCAAAAGCAATGGCCCTTTCCTGGCCACCTGACTAGAGTATCTCAGGGGAGTAGGTGGGAGAACACCATCAGGTTTCTCACAACCAAACTGATTAATGCTGCCAGGTCCTTCCTCTCCCAATGACAGTTGTCTCACTATTGCTCATGCAATCATAGGATCAAGGCTGAATTACTGTAATGCCCTATTTGCTGGCACATGCTGCCGGAACATTGCAAAGCTACACAAGATCCAGAACAATGCCGTTCGCGTGGCACTTAATATCCCTGACGCAAACATATCTCTGCTGCTAGGAAAAAAATCCACTGGCACCCTATCAGAGAGCATGCACATTATTTTTAAGTCACTATCCATCACGCACAGGTGTCTTTCCAACTGTGCCTCCCAATACCTGACCCAGAAAATTGTCAGGGATCAACAAACCACACAAATCGCCCTACAGCAACAAACTATTGCAACCAAAATGCAAACGTGCTAAAGCTGGCAGCGCTAGCTTCCCAACCTTTGTAGCACAACAGTGGAACCCTTCCCCCCTTCTCTGAGAGCAGAGAAATCTTACTGGGCCTCCAGGAGATCACTAAAAACTTGCCTATTTGCATACTTGCATATGGTGGGATGTGCAAACTGGGCCCTGAACACTTGTCCCGATCAGAGGCATTGCTATGAGGGGCTAAGCGGGCTATAGCCCCAGGCCTTTTGGTTGTAGCCCCGTATAGAAGCTCAGGTGCTACAACCAAAATGCTCTCTAGCCCCGAGTCCCGTCAGTCCTGACATTAGCTTAGCCCCTGATCTTTTCGCAGACCTAGCAACACCCCTGGTACCGATTATCACTTTTTGTATATGTAACTGGTTTTTGTAACATCACCTTCATGCCCCTGGGCTTAGTGCACTTTAGCAATGAAAAACAAATACTAATAATAAATAGGCCATTAGGGTATTGGGTTTCAAGGGGTCTTATTCATGGGCAAATGGAGAATAGCATGTGTCACCCAAGGTAGCCATGACATCTTCCCAGAGGCTATCTCCTCCCATGTGATCCTCCCCCATATAGCCACCCCCAGGGTCAGGATCAGGTAGCGGCTACTGTCCTCTGGTCACAGGGGAGGAGGTTACCACTGGGAAATCCATAATGACTCAATTGGATTAATCACACTATACAATGTTCAAATGGTCCTTGCCTGTGTACTTCCCTACCAGGGCTTACTTTTATATAAACACTTGCAACTGCATTATATACTCTCCTGCCAGGGCTTTCTTAGATACTCTCACGTGCAACTGCCTGGTATTCTCTACTGCCAGGGCTTTCACATATAGGTATCTTTCTTAAACCTTTAATTTGCCTGGTATACTTCCATCCCAGGGCTTTTCTCATGAAGGCTCTGTACACCCCTCAATCCTGGATAGTCTCTTGCTTTTCCTGATATTATATCTGCCTGGTCTATTATATTGCCAGGACTTCATTCACATGTGTATTGCATACACTCAAAAACTTGAAAGTCTTGCATTTCTCTTATGTTCTTTTTTCTAAAGAAATGCTCTTTTGCTCTTTCTCACACATATGGTACTTTATCAATACTTGTTTGGTTTTGGTGTGCATGCCTATATGCCCTGGCATCCCCGCTTCCCTCGGGTGGACTCACCAGCTCTGGCTGGCGTATTCTACTTCTTCCATGGCAAGACAGTAATGGTCGTTCAGTGTTTTCCTCTAAGTTTCTGCATCCATTTCTCGGCCTCTCTCCCTCTCGCAGTCCCCGGTGGGCTCTTCTGCTTTGTGTCTGCTGGGCTCTTCTGCTTTGTGTCTTCAGGCGCTAGTAAGGATAAGAATGCCTCAAAAACCAGTTAATGCCCAAGAACCCTATATTGTCTTCTGGTGTTTCTGCAGCATATTTCTTCCTGCAGTCTGCTTCCCTTTCTTTTCTGGTTCCTGAGCCAGTCGGCTGAACGGCTGTCTCTCCAACCTCACAATCTCTTGGATCTCACTGAGAGATCCAGCTTTCTCCCTCCAGCCGCGCACCTCAGTCAACTGAATGACTGGTTAAATCTCCTGGTCACAGGTATGCGCTAGCAACAACTAGAGCGCAGCCTGTGTTCCTGGCCTTGGTCGATCTGCATTACTCTGTTCATCTTCCTTGTTGCAGTTATCTGGTAGTTATGGGAATAGAAGGCTATCCTTTTTGTTTTACAAGTAAAATCTGGGTAATTGTTCTTTACAGGCAAGTCAGCTGCGGATGACTTGTTAGAAGAGGCTGAGAAGGTGTTCTCTTTAATTTTAAAGGGCATATCAGAGTTTGATGACTCACATATAGCTCTCATTAGAAGGTCTGAGCATCCTTCCTAGGTGTAATGGGGGAGGTGTAACAGTATGCCATTAAGGCATTAGGCAGGGATGGGGTATTCTCAAAAGGAAAAAGGGGATACCATGTCTCATCCGATGGTGCCATGAAATTCTCCCGAAGGTTGTCTCCCCCCATGTGATCCTACCTCATATAGCCACCCCCAGGTCAGGATCAAGTAGCGGCTGCCGTACCATATCCACATGGGGAGAGGTCACCAGCGGGAAAGGAGTGATGATACCATCTTATTCATTATATACCATTCCCCTAATGCTGCTGGTTCAATCTTCAACTATTGGGAAACGGGAAAGGAAGTCTGCATTTCCCTGTTCTCTTCCTTTGTGGTGTTCAACCGTAAAACTGTAAGAGGATTCAATTCAACACTACAGCTAAGTCAATGCCTAGTCTGGGATACTGAATGGAAACCCTTATTGATATATCTTTATGTCCAGTTCATGCGTTCTGGATGACTACCCCTATATAACACCCCTCTCTTGGAATCCCCCTGACCCCACTGAGCCAAGAAGTAGTTCTGTTTTGCAAGTTTAAAAGGTGTATTTGATAATTTAAACAATAGATATATATATCACACTTTATAATAAATTAATAATTGAATATCACACTTAATCTGAGCAGTAATCAATAATGGATAGTCCGGCACTAGCACACTTCTTTATAATCAATGATGAGTGGTTATAGGATGGATAAGATAGCAACACTGGTAAATAGGGACAGAAGAATAATGTGGTAGAGAATGCTTTATAGGGTTCAGATGGATGCAATGTTGAATGAAAATGCAGTACAGAAAATACTCAATATGATTTCACCAAAACAATGTAATCACTTTTCTCTGGCAATCCACTCCCCCCTTTATGCAATGTAAGGAAATGGAAGGAAAGCACACAGTTCTTAGAAATGCAATCAAATGTAATTCAGTTCACCCCAGCAAGCTTAGACAACAGAAGTTTGAAACACAGGCCCAAAATGCTTTTATATGTGATAGCACTATATTGGAAAATGTGCTAAAATGCTTTTATATGTGCTGGCAATGAAGTGAAAAATATGCTAAAATGCTTTTATATCTGCTGGCAATGAAGTGAAAAATATGCTAAAATGCTTTTATATCCCTCTAGAGGTTCAGGGTGAGTGGTATCTAGTTAATATTAGTCCAGGCTCACTCTAGCAATGATTCAGGGATGGTTCTTAAGAGGCAAACGAATTGTTAGCAAGGAAAGCAAGGAAACTGCTGTTTTCACACGTGGAGAAATTTGCAAATCGCGGCAAATTTGCGAGTGCATTCTTCGCGATTGCGGCAAAAGTGTGTAGAATAGGAATGCGGTTCTAGGTTCGTTGAAAAGCCAAGATTCGCAGCTTTCAGAGGAAAGTTACTGCAAGTCTCTAAGACAAACGGTCACAGAGATATGAGCGATATGGTAAAGGTCGTTTTTCAGATTTGAAATTTTAAAGTTCAAAGTGACAAGTGACAGCTAGCAACTAGAAATGACAGGTGACAGCTTTACAAAATGACAGGTGACAGTTAGGAGGCAGTTCTACTTAGATTAAAATAGATTGAATTATATTATTTTAACTAAGAGATTGGTTCTGCACAGTTCTGCTAGGTACTCACAATATATTTAGAAATAGAATGGGCCTCGCCACGGATCTGGTCAGGTTTTAGACTGGACTCTGGTCTGGTCTCGGCACTTCACAGTGATCTGGGTCAGCTCTCTGGTTCTGCTAACAGTGGTCTGGGTCAGCTCTGCTCTCTCTGGGTACAGCACAGCTTCTGGACCTTTCTGCACAGCTTTCTCTGGAGATTGATGGATTTGAAGTCTGGATCTCTGGATGTGGTATGGTCCGGCAGCATGCTCCGCAGCAAATGGAATTGAATCTCCCTATCTGTCCTGACTGTCTGCTTTTATGTGTTTTGAAAATGGGTGGAAAGGCTAGCTTCCTAGGCCTTACCCCTCTCCACTTGTCATTGGCCACTTCATCCTCTTCCCCTTGATTGGGGGAATGAAATGAAGTGTCATCATGATGAGGTCTGTTTATGGTACAGAGAACCCACCCCTGTCAAATTACACACAATCTATATTTTGACCCAAAAGACATATTTGCACAGGTACACATTTGTTTAAAATTACATGCACCCATCACATATCACAGGAGGTATACCCTGTCCAAATCTGCTCTTCCTGGGAGCTTGCATTCAGAAATGGCAACATTTGCACTTTTTAACTGGTTTCGTAATATCGGACATTACCCCAAATTTATACACATGTGCGCAAGGAGTATGGACATTACTTGATGAAGTGTCAGATTTTTAACATGCATACATTTCAAGTAATACCCTCTTAACTGCTAGTTTGCCCCCAGATCATGCCACCGGTTCTAAAAACCTTTTAAAATGTGGGCAGAAAAATCACAAGAATTATGGTATCATTTAAATAATCATGACAAGTCCGTACTATGAGTTATTCATCTTTTTCTAAAACCATATTCTGGCTACAGGGGTGTGTCTTTTCAGGTCACATGGTACATAAACCAGTCTTTCCACTTTCTTCAAGCTCAGCCTCTGTCTCCAGTTTCTCCCCCTCCCAGTTTCTGCCAAGCCAGCTTGCTCTCACATGCAGTGCTCCTCCCCTTTCCTTCCAGGAGGAAGCCACTTTTACGGCCCCCATAATAAAACATTTGCCTGGGCCCTGGAAGGCCCATTGTTCAAGAGGAAGCCATTTATGGCCACTTCAATAAACCCTCTGCCTGGTTCCTATGTTTAGTCTCTAGCAGTCCCTTGGTAATCCAATCAGAGAAGTGTCATATCCCTTTTGGTGGGAACAGCAAAAGGCAGCTAGGCCTGGGAACACAGCAGTTGTGCAAGTCTCAACTCCTTTCGGGGGTAGCTGGTGGGCAGAATTCAGTTCCTTAAGCCAGGCCCCAGCTAATGTCACTTTTAGTTACCCAGTTTTCTGCATTCAAATAAAACTACCAATTTTTACATATGCAGCTAAAATGCTGATTCTAAGTTTAAACTATGACATTTAAACAATTGCAACCTATGTGACACTCAAAGTAGGTCACTCATTTCTTTTAAACATTTAGATTTTTAGTGTCTTTCAGTCCAAATTTACTTAAACTGCTGAAATCCACAGCTCAGCCAGTCTTGTTATAAACCTTCAAGTCACTTCAGAATATAACTTTACATTGGATCCACCTCTCAGTAAGTCTTTTTTTTGGCCTGCTTTGGGTTCATTTATTCAGTTTTACACAAAAAGAGAAAAAAGTCTGGTGTTGTTTTAAAACGCCGGCTTTCTGATAGTGGTGAGTACTGGTAATGCACCCATTTTTGGGATTTAAGAAAATGAATTCCCCACAATTCTAGGTTGCTTTTGGCAATCAGCATTGCCATTCCCAATGGTTTCAGGCTACTGTGTGGGTAGTCCAATGGTGGTTTTAGGCAGTGCCCTTCTGTGCCCATAACATTGGCAAAATGGGTGGCAGCCTATTCTTCATGCACTTCCCTGGGCATTTTCTGGGAATCTCTGGCCATCATGATGTTTTCCATGTCAGTACTGCACAGTTTTGAGGTAGGGCTTGGATGCGTGGATAAAAACATCCCACAAAACAATAGGGCTGCATGTCAAAGTACCAGTACTTGATCTGTGCATTGGTGTCCTTGCAGAGGCTCATCCATGTTAACGGAGAGTGAACTGCGACCAATCTAAAATTTCTGCCAGTGAGGTAGTACTTAAGGTAGGATATTGCCCACTTTTTAGTCAAGCCCTCCAATTCAATAGTAGCGTAGTTCTTTTTGCAGGGGTATAGTTTCCTACTGATAAACAGAATAGGGCATTCTATACCATTGTGATCTTGTGAAAGGACAGCCCCCAACCCGACATGTGAAGCATCTGTCTTTAAAATGAACTCTTTGTTAAAGTCTGCTACCTTCAATACTGGTTCATTGCACAGAATGTTTATGAGCTTGTCAACACATAGCTGGTCTCCATATCTCCACTTTATCATTTGGGTTTCTACATTCTACAGTTTATCAGTGAGGCAAGACGTGATGGAAGAATAACTGGGGATAAAGTGTCTATCGTACCCCACTAAACCCAGAAAGGCTCTTACATCTTATTGGTTCTGGGCACTGGAGTTTCCTGGACAGCTTTTACCTTCTCACTCTAAGGTTGATCCAGCCCATTATCAACAACAAATCCAAGATACTTGATGGCTGATTGTGCAAAGTGGCACTTTTTTGGATTGGCTGTGAGCCCAGATTTCCTCAAAGCTTTGGTAACTAGGTATAGGTGGTGTAGGTGTTCTTCCCATGTCCTACTATGGATGATTATATCATCAATAGAAGCCCAGCAGAAAGGGCAGTAAGACTTGAAGACCTGGTCCATTAACCTATGAAAGGTTGCAGGGTCCCCGTGTAGGCCAAAAGGTAATAGTTTGAACTGAAATAGTCCAATGGGGGAGAAGAAACTGTTTTCTCCATGTCCTCTGGATTAACAGGGACTTGCCAATATCCATTTGTCAGATCTATCATGGAGAGGAAGACAGCAGTTCCCAGATTGTCTATCCTTGGCATAGGGTCTGTTAAATTAGGAAACCCGCATTCTCACTCCTGAAGTCAATGCAGAACCTGCACGATTGAGCTGGCTTGGCAACAAGTACTATCGGAGAGGGCCATGGGCTCAGAGATGGCTCAATGATGTCAGATGTGAACATATTCTTCACCTCTTCGATGAAAATTCCTTTTCTGGCCTCTGGGATCCGGTAGTGTTTTAAATGGACCACTTTCCTAGGGGTTTTAGGATCTAAGAAAAAAACCCTTTCACTCTTCCTGGCTTAGATCTAAAGACATCAATTAATTGTTCTAGCAATTCTAAAAGATCTTCTCTCTGATTCTCGGATAGGTGGGAAGGAATCAGGGTGTTTTTATCTGATTCTTCAGTCAATAAATAAGGCAATACTACTGTAGTGTGCTCAACAGGATCCTCTCTCCGCTCCTAGAGGCGTTTTACGTGATAGATATGGGTTTTAATTCTTCTATCGAGAAGGTCATATGACCCTGTCTGCTCGTTCACCTCATAAGGACTGTGCCATTTGGACATTTTATTCTCAGATGATGGAAGGAGAATTAGAACCTTTTGTCCAATTGAAAAAGACCTAAGCAATGCTTTTTATCATTGTAGGTCTTTTGATTTTCTTGGGCCTTAACCATGTGAGCTTGAACTATAGCTCTAACTGTAGCCCTATGTTTCTTTAACTGTTGAGCGGTTTGGGAAAGGGTCTTTCTCCCGCTCTTCCCCAGTCTCCCATAACATGTCAAGGACATTTAATGGCTCCCTGCCGTATACAAACTTAAATGCACATAATCCTGTTGAGGATTGTGGAGTTTTCCAGATGGCAAAAAGGGCCCACGGTGTCATGATGACCCAGTTTCTGCCACCTGCCTCTACTAACTTCTTTAGGGCATGTTTCAGGGTTTTATTAAATCATTTCACTAACCAATCAGTTTGTGGATGATAAATGGAAGTTCTACAAGTTTCATATGCAGGATTTCCTTTGCCTCTGCCATGAGTCGATTCATGACGGTAGTTCCCTAGTCCATTTGGAACTCCTTCGGGAACTGACTTGCAAGAAAAACTGAATCAAATGTTTAAAGATTTGTGTGGTCATATTATTGCATAACGGGAATGCTTCAGGATATTGTAAGGGGGGGCATGGTATCACAAGTATGACATTGACACAAAATGTGCAATTTGTAAAACCGTTATTCAAGTTTCGGGGGTTCGGAAAAACTCCTACTTTGCCCTATGGCTAAGATGGGAGAAGTCTCTACCATCAAATGATAAATAAATCAGTCCTAGTTGAGTCCGTCAAATCAAAATGGCCTACACTAACAGAACCTAATGCCTGCCCAATATCTTATACAAAAGTGTGTAAAGGAGAATATGAATGCAAAGGAAAATCAGTGTTAGAAAGAATACATGTAACTGAGTACACTCTTCTCCCCACGTTAGACAGCAAGGAGTAAGGTGGTCCCTGCAGACAGGATGACACACTCTGGCTCAGCTACTCAAAACAAAGGCAGTTCAAAACGTGGATCAAGGCCCGCCTGGCATTCCATGTTAAAGTTTCTCTTTCCAGCTTTCAAAACACAGTTCAACAAAAGGTTCACGTCAGTCTCCCCCAATCCGGTTCGGACATCTCAAAGCAACAAGTCCACCTATGTCTCCCTCAGTCGGGCTCAGACCTTTCAAACACAGCACTTTGCGGGGTTCCCTTCCCCAAGCTTAATTTGCATCCTTTAGGGGTTCCCTTCGCCTAACTTATCGCACTTCCAGTCTCCCTCAGTCAGTCTTTGACCTTTTTCTGATGTCGAAGGCTTTTGAATGTGCATGGCTTTTGCTATAGACTTCCACAAGACCACTTCAACTTTCCCTTCTACTCACACTCTTGTTTTATTTTCCCCAGTGTCTCTTGGTCTGGGTAGTTCGATGTCAACATTCACCTTTTTACTCCCCACTTTTCCCCGGGATACATTTTGATCACTTCGCTTCTTATAGTTCATTCACTTTATTGCTTCATAACAAAGCATTTCACCTTTCACGGAGACTTTCAAATGCGCTACTTGCTTTTGCCGGACCACTCATCTACTCAGTATCGCTGATTTCATAGCTATTAGTTATTCAAAGTTCACCGCAGGTCTGCCTTTCTTCATGTCTCATCCACACACGTGCAGCCTTCAATTGTGCGAAATACTGTTGCAACTTCAATCTTTGCTATGTCACTCACCAACTCACCAGCTGTGTGCACTCCTTTCTTGTATTTGCAGTTTTAATTCACGAGTCAAGGTTAATACCACAGGCTGGGCCTCGCCTCTCCAGCTCTACCGTTCATGCGGGTGGGTCGCAGGCATCCTTGAAACTCAATGCAGACTTCTTGTCTGGGATTTGGCGCTCTGCACGTGTCTTTCATAGCCTTTTGGAGGCAACAACCTCCTGCGGGAAACTCCTGGGGTTCTCTACCCTTTGCTCTCATCCCTCTGTCTGTCGCTCTGCTCCAGTAGGATTGCCTTTGCCCTGGAGGTTCTGCTCTTGCTCGTGTACCACCTTGCTCAGAGTGTGTCTCGATGTTCAACCCTTTTATCCATGTGGGGAGAGCTATAATTTTTTTAGTGGGGCATGTCCAATGAGATATGTAAGGATTTGCCCTTTTACTCTCAGTTGCCCTCTTCCTCGGCCCAGTGTTTGAGTAGAAAGAGGGGGATTGGGACATTGGAGAATCCTAAAAGAAAGGATGGGCCAGGTGCACGGGAAACGGGGGAATGCGCATCCCACCATCAGTCGCCTCACCCCCACTACCCAAAGACCCCTCACCAAGGTGATCCTCCCGCACTGGTCCCACCCCAGGAACGGCATCCAAAAGCAATGGCCGGGTCCTGGCCACCTGGATGACAAGTCCCAGAGGACTACCAGGTGAGACACCCTTTGGTTTCTCACAATACTGAGTTGCATAGTCCACAACTACCAATATATATCTATTTCCTAATTACGATGACTCAAGGGGCCCAACTATGTCCATGCCTATTTGGGAAAAGGGCACATCAATTATTGGTAAAGGCTGCAATGGAGCTAGAGGGGGCATCTGAAAACTGGTCTTTTGGCAAAGGGCACAAGTAAGCACAACATCTTTCACATCGGCATAAATTCCTCGCCAATAGAAACGACTTAATATTTGCACCTGTGGGCAAAGTACCTTGGAGAAGTACCGCTTGGCCGCTGTGGAGTGCTGTCTCCTGTCTCTTGGATTTGGAAGTTACTTTACATTTTGCAAGGTGTTTTAGGTGTATGGAGTGGGTCTCACGTGATTGAAGGCACGCCTGTGCCGCCCATTGCACCGCCTACAAAGTTAGAACGCTTGCACCCCTACGCGCGCGCACCTGTGGGAAAAGTACGTTGGAGAAGTACTGCTTGGCCGCTGTGAAGAGCTGTCTCCTGACTCCTGGATTTGGACGTTAAGTTACGTTTTGCAAGGTGACTGAGCCTCGGACTAACATAGCAGCTGTATTTGGACAAAGGATCAGCCTCTTATTTTAGGTGTTTGAAGTGGGTCTCACGTGATTGAAAGTATGCCTGTGCCGCCCATTGCACCGCCTACAAAGTTAGAATGCTCGCGCACCGGCGTGCACGCAGCTGTGGGCAAAGTACCTTGGAGAAGTACCACTTGGCCGCTTAGCCCGCGACTGAGGACATAACGAGAGTATTCCCAGCAAAAGGTTACATTGGGAAGTACGAGAACGATTGCATGATTGTAATACGCGAGGCAAATTAATTAATTGCAAGGTTACTGTTGAAGAGTTTACAGAGATTGATGACATTTCTTGAAAATATATGTAAACAGAGAGAATAGACTGGGAGCACTAAAACAGGGAGAATAACAGATATTGTGAATAAAAGAGATATCGTAGCGTAAACTACAAAATGAGGAGGATGTAGACTGCATGAAGTAGGGGAAAATCGAGTCAGCCTCATACATGGAGAGAAAAGATAATAACATCAATTGTAGGGCTAGGGTACCAGCAATAGAGAGAACCAAGAGAAAATGTTGGTGTGGATTGGAGTATAGTACCAATGGGAAGCCCATATCTATGGGTGAATCAGAGCATAACATAACAAAGGCATTTTGTGAAACAGAGGGTCTATTTTCAGCAACCTTATAGAGATGTATGCTCTGTTTTTGAAGGGATTCTATGTCAGCAGGGCAAAATTGAAGCAACTAGCCTGAAGTTAATCTGAGACTGATTGCGAAAGTAAAAGAAGGGATACTACGTAGAGTGACCCTATACTCATTAACCAAAAGTAAGTAATGCAGTACATATATGGTGGCTATTTCCTGGAAGGGGATGAGAATACATACAGAGTCTAATAAAAGCTCTTTTTTCTTCGTAGAATCTGCATCAGATAAGTGTCAAAGGTGATCCTATCTACACTGATATACGAGTGTTTGTGACGGAACAGACACGTGATTAAAGAGATGGTGCTTGTTTTGGACTTGTGGAGTCATTTGTCGTCAGTAGGGATACGTTTCTTCAACTAAAAGGCGACGAAAGGTGCCCTGTGGCATCAAAGAAGTGAGTATGTGAAGTTAACAGGAAGTCTATGCCTGTCTAATTTTTAAGAATAGACACTATAACAGGAAGACCTGATTGAATGGGGTCATTTACATTGCATCCTTATGGGTGGGTCCATATCATAGTGGAATAGACACACAGGTGTGGGGAGGATTTATCAAGTGGATCGGCACTTTCATTGTAATTAAAAAACAATGAAAAATGCAGACAAGATGATTACTTCTGAGAATCACATGTGCTCACATCAAGAGTGATATATAATTGGGAGAGGATGACTGTAACGCGTACCTCTGGGGCCCTGCAGGAGTGCCTGGTCCGGTCTGTAGTGTCTGTAGTGCTGGCCTTTCGTAGTTCTTCCAGACCACTCCCATCACTCTGCACACTGCTGGATGAATACCCAGTGGACAGAAGACATAGAGTGATTTGGTATGCGTTGGTGGATTTCGGTTCTCACAGGAGAGTCTATCTGACCCTCTCAGGAACCCTCTTATGTTCGATGGTGACAGCCTGTTCTTCTCCTTGCAGGTCATTCCAGTTTCTTCACTGAGTTAGGTGACCCAGACCAGCTGTGGCACACCAGTTGCCTGAGAGGAAAGTGTCTTGGAGCATGAGATATGATCAGTAGCTGACGTGCTACCACAATGTCCATTTAAGAGTGAGGCTTGGTTATTGTTGCTGTGTCCTCTTTATATGATGTCCGCGTTAGGCGGCTTACTTCGCTTGCCGCGCCCTCATGCCCACATGTGTAGCTCTCTTTCTGTTTCCTTTCAGGTCCCAGGATGTCTTGCTCTTACGATGCGTTGTTTGTAGGCAGCAGACCCTCGTTGCGTGCTTACCAGAGCCTGTGAAGCAGAGCAGCGTAAGTATATTGAAGGACGGTGGGGCAGAGCTGAGCGCTGAATCCGCGGGATGTCACAGCATTGCAGAGCAGATTCCTGGATCAAGGCGAGATGAGTCAGGTAAGTTCAGCTACAGGGTGGAAGCGCTGGAGTCTTCGCTCATTAGACACCATAGCTGCAGCTGGATTAATTCTGGATGAAGCACTGAAAACGATGGAGATGTGGCACGTGGATCAGAGGAGGGAAGCGTTACGCTGACTTCTCTCAGCCGGAAGAAATGCTAAGCGCTGGGTGTGGCCCTGGGCGGGGCTTATATAGCCCTGGGCCCCACCCAGCACCACTACACATGAGTTCTTGTACTGTAGGCCCACTGGGGGCCATCTTGGATTTTACTGAATGGTCTGTCCTGTGGGGCCATTTTGGAATCGGTAATTAATGCAATGTGCACGCAGAAGTCTGTTCTTATGCCATATACCCATCTCCCTAGTCCAGCCATTACCTGCTTCATGTGCTGGTGCCTTGGGGATCGTGACAATGACAGTTGGATAGAATTTCTAATAGCTTTTATTGTTTTTTAGGTGGTGTGGCTCACCCTACATTGTTAAATGGGAACCACTGATTTTCCTTTTTTGTCCTGAGGAAGGTTGCATCATCAAGTGGACATTATCTTTGAAGTCCTAATAGACAACCGAAACACGTGTTGACGATTATATCTGTGGAAATAACAATATACAGACTAAATCACTTGACAACAGGAGGAGGGAATCTAACAGTGTTAACATTGGATATTGTTTATGGTTACCAAATGGCTCATGGAGATTGAAATGAAATAAATTGCTGTAAGAAATAGTGAGATAGACGGTGTGGTAGGTATGAATGTGTGTGAGTCGATCTGTAATAGATTGAATCTTATTGTGAAGGAAAAGTTAATAATTAGTGATAAACATTTTTTATGATTGAAATAAAATGAAAAACTGAATCTAGTCTGAGGCATTTATTGGTATATGTAAAACAATAAGTGCACATGATCTGTCATCCTCTATCCTATTGGTCCATTATTTTTGGTTGTTTGAAGTATTTAGCCTGTGGGACCTAGGATTATAATCAGGCACCCCTTGATTTATAGCGGTATAGCGGGGTCCTGCTCTCTTTGCATTCTTGATTGGAATTTATTATATAGTTAACGAAGGCGGTGGTGAGTTGTGTAGTTTTATATTTGTGCCTGTGTCAGCTATTCCTAAGTGAGCATCAGTTTAATTGGAATGAGCAATTTCAAACACCACTCTTTTGTGGCTTTTGGGTACCATTATCTGAGATCTGGGAGCAGCATCGGTACTAAGGCCACCCCTATAGATTAGTCCAGTTTTTAGAAAAAAAGTCCCCTCCTTTCCTTTCTCTCTGCCCTCTGACCTTATTCTAAAGAGGAGTTTTCCTACCTAAAAACCAAAAACTAAGGATCTGTCTTTCAAAAATTCAAAAGCTGTCCTTGTATCGAAAATGTTCTATCCGAACCCTCAAACTAATACAAAATAACAAAGTGACAATGGAAATGTGTATAACCTGGCATTTGCAAAAAGGTGTTCTTAAATAAAAGTAGAATGGCTTCAATGTAAATTTTCTCCAAAATGGAAAAGACCTTAAATCCAGAGGGTGATTCCATTCTCCTAGATTCTGCACAGGTATCACACATGTCTCGGGGATTAACAGTTCTTTATGCCTTTCTTTGCCCACAACAACCCTATTAGATGAACACAGTTCAGTATTCTAAGTTCTCCTGCAACAAATGTTCCTTCTTTTAACACAAGTTCCTTCTTTTAACGCAAACACTGTTTAAGTTTGGTACTCCTTGTAGGTTTGCAATTTTCCTGGTATACTCCTATGCCAGGACTCCTTATGTCCTTCCAACTGCCTGGTGTACTCTCCTGCCCGGACTCCTCTCGAGCGCTTAAATGCCTGGTGCACTCTCCTGCCTGGGCTTTTCTTTGCACTCTCAAATGCCTGATGTACTCTCCTGTCAGAATTTTTCTTTGCACTCTCAAAATGCCTTACAGTTCCTCTTTATTATTCAAGTAGCATATACCCTTCTTCGTGGCTTGGTAAATCTACATAATAAACAATCCTCACTTTTACATTGCTTTCCACAATTTCACAATGTTCAAAAATAATCTGCCCTTTTTATTCATATACAATCTTCTTGTCATTTCCCTTTTTGTAACTTCCCAATGTTCAACTTCTCTTCAGCATGGTTGCTGAAACGCCCCAGGGTCCCCACTCTGATCTGGCAGACTCAATGGCTTACTGTAGCATTCCAGGCTGGCTCACGATTATGCAGCGTTCCTTCGCCACGGCTCCAATGTCTTAAAAGTGATCCGCTCCTGGATGGGCAACCAGTGAGCTTCTCTTCTGGCTTGGGAAATGTTTTCTCATTTCTGGATATTAAGGGCTGCTCTCAGAGCGTTATCTTGTATAACTTGCCATTTTCGGAGGTTACCAACAGAGGGGCCTGTAAATAGGATGTTGCAATAGTCTATGTTGGAGCCAATTATGGCCCAAGCAATGGTGAGGCCATTGTTTTAGTGAGGAAGGGTCTGGCTGCGTTGAGGACTTTAGTGGCGTAGGCTGCATAGGAGGCAATGGCTCTAACTTGTCTAGACAAGGTGAGTGAGGCATCAAGGTATACTCGTAGTGTCTTTACTGTAGTTGAGACCGGGATCACACACTGGTCAATCCAGAAGGAAGTGTATTGAGTGTTCAATGACTTGTGGGCATTAGGTGTGCCGACAATTAGGATTTCTGTCTTGTCGCCATTTAGGCAGAGTTGATTAGCTGCCATCAATGCCTGAATTGTAGAGAAAATAATGTTGAGGTCATTAGAGTCATCTGTGTAATTGCCTGAGAGTGGGATCAGGATTTGCATGTCGTCAGCATAGTTTGTGTATGCTATGTCGAGGGAGTCTAGTATGTTAAAGAGTGGCCTGGTGAAGATATTCTAAATGGTGGGGGCATTGCAGGACCCTTGGGGTACACTGCAGGGGATGGGGGGGAGAAGCATTGGCAGTGTCTGAGAAGACTCTCATGACTCTGCCTTCAAGGAAGGATGCAATCTAGGCTGTAGCATGTGGGGAGAAGTTTGCGTGGGAAGTATGGTGTTGGCAGAGGATTTGATGGTTGACCAGGTCGAAAGCTGCAAGGAGAAGGAGCAGGGCACAGTTTCCTTCATCCCTGATCTCGTCAAGCTGATTTTTAAGATTGAGAAAGGCAGATTCTGTTCCATGTCCTGGGCAGAACCCAGATTGGCGCATCCCTAGGATTTTGTTGTCCTCCAAAAATTGCTGAACCTGCAGGTAGACTGCACTGTCTAACATTCTTAGTCGAAAGGGAACAATTGTAATTGGCCTATAGTTGGAAGGAATGGAAGGGTCTAGTGAGGTTTTTTCAGGAGGGGGATGACACAGGCTTCTTTAAGGCTGGCTGGCCTTAAGAATGAAGCATTCATGAAGGCTGTGATAACTGGGGCTAGCACGTCAGCACAGTCTTAACTAGGGATGCTGGTAAAATATCGCCTTTACATTTAGAGGGTTTCAGGCTTTGGATTAGCTTTAAGACTTAACGTTCTCTGAAGGTGAATTGTTTGGAGGAGGGAAATGGGGGGGAGGAATAAGATTGATGTTTGTGGCTGTCGGGTCATTATTGAAGATAGTTTGTTGTGAGAGTATTTTGTGTTTTAGGGTGTCGATTTTACCTAGAAGTGCTGCTTGAATGTCAGCGCACCATGTAGCGTCCTTGGTGAGGGTGATGGGTCGTGAAGTGGGAGCTTTTTGAGTTCTCTGTATATGGTAAAGATTTCTTTAGTGTTGGAAGTGGCCATGCTAATTCTAGCATTGAAGGAATTTGATTTTGCTGTGATGTTGGCTGCCTTGTATTGTTTGGACATTTTTCAGAGAATCAGAGGGGTCCTTCAGCCAAGTGAGCTGGGCTTGCCGTTTCCGAATGCAGAGTTCCATGAGGTCTGGTGTGAACCAGGAGTTGGCATGTCTGACTATCTTGGATTTGTGGGGGTTTGGGGGCACTAGGCTATTCACAGCTTTGGAGAGGATAGTGGTATATATTGCCACTAATGTGTCAGGGTTGGACGTGAATGGGGGCTGGGGGTCTGGCGTATTAAGCAGAGGAAGGATGTGGTCTCTGGTGAGTTTGCGAGACCCTCGGGTTACCTCAGGAGGAAGAGGGTTGGAAGTGGTTTTGACTTTTGCTGGCTGAGGGATAGAGAAGAAGATGATGTGATGATCGGACCAAGGACAGGGAGTAATGGCACTGGTGGTGATCTTGCAATTGTGGTCAGCAAGCCAGTCTAGATTATGTCCTTTGGAATGTGTGGGAGAGGTAATGTATCAACAAAATCCTAGGGTGTTTAGGGCATCAGATAGGGAGGATGCCTGTGGGTCATTAGGGTCATGGAGGCCCAGGTTAAGGTCTCCCAGTAGGATAGTTTTAGAGGAGGCTTTTAGATTGTCTTGAAGAATATGGAGTAGGTTTTGCTCGAAGTTTTGTGGGGGGCCTGGTGGGCGGTAGAGGAGGTGGATTGTGATGGTGCATGTAGGGGATGGAGAGAATCTGAGTGATAGGAGGTCAGAAGAACCCTCGAGGGAGGACATGCATCTCCTGATTGGAAGGGATTCTTTGGCTATAAGGGCAACGCCTTCTCCTATGGCAGAGGATCTGTCATTCCGGAAGATGGTGAATCCTGGAGGTATCGCTAGGGAGAGGGAAGGGTCAAAGGCCTCATGAAGCCAGGTCTCAGAAATGGCTAGGGTGTCAAGGTTGTCTTTGGAGATCAGATTGTTAATGTCTAGAGCATGTGCAGGCAGTGATCGTGCATTGATGAGGGTGCAGTTCAAGGGAGGCTGGCTGGCTGTGAATGGGGCCAGTGGACCAGGGCCCTGTTTTGGTTGGGATGGAGAGGTGGTGTGTTGAGTTGTTGGAGTCTCTGGGCTGGTTGTTTGTGATGGGTGTTGTGTGTTGATTCTATGCTCTTGATGGTGTTGTATGGATGGATAGCCTTCATGTTGGCAGCAGGGCTGGCGGTAGTGGTGATTTGGAGAAGCTTCCTGGAGCTTTTAGCTGATCTTGGGGTATTAATGGAGACAGGGCCATAGCTGCATTGGTTGGGTTGCACAGTGCAGCGAATGATTGAGTTGGCAAGTGTAAGGGGAGGTAATGTTGTGGCTACGTAGGTGGCTTGGACGGGAGAGGCATCTCTGGGGATGTGAGATGATGTGCACAGGCATATGATGCACAGGCATACATGAACGGTTTACATGATTAATACACTTGCCGCATTTGGTACAGCAACAAACAGAGTTAACAAACGCTTCTAAGTGTTGATGTAGTTCTGTTCAGGGGATACAACAAAACAAACCGGCGCCCCCCTCTAGAAAGAACATGGCATGGTAACCTGTTCAGTGGTTTCTATCCACTTTGAAAGTCTGCAGCCATTGCTTTTTCTCACTGTAATTTTCACAAAAGTGGACTACCCATTTGCATATCAGTCTTTGTTCCATCCACAAGGGCAGTCCAGCACTGGAATGCCAGGCAAACCTCCTTTGAACAAGAGTACCAACAGCAACCCCAGACACATGTTTCAGCCTTGTTGGGC
Organism: Ambystoma mexicanum; assembly: GCF_040938575.1. Classification (NCBI taxonomy): domain Eukaryota; kingdom Metazoa; phylum Chordata; class Amphibia; order Caudata; family Ambystomatidae; genus Ambystoma; species Ambystoma mexicanum. Next base: position 777,055,339 of record NC_090937.1, read on the forward strand.
CTCATCAGTGAGGTAGAGCTGAAGGGGCCCCTGAGGGACCCTCGGATGTGGAAACAAGGCACAATCACCACACACGAATGGATACGCCAGACACGAGGTTCTGTTTCCAAAATCTAGGGTTTATTGCAATACAAAATAGTCCCAGTTGGCCAAATGGTCCTACACCCCGCGACGTGTGTTTAACAGACCTCGGGGGACGCAAGAGAGTGAGAGACGTACATCAGTTACATATATACAAAAAAAGCACCTTACAATCAGCAATGACACAGTATGACACATTCGATGCTGCCCCCAATTCATTTCCCTTTGAATTAGAGGCGATGATTGACCATTGTGACAAATATGACACCTTAGACCACCATATTTAGTAACGGTTTGCAATCTCCAATTTTACAGACACCATTCTTTATTTGCGAGAACACAGCGTTTCTGTTTTCATGGGCAAGCTGCGCGTAGGAGACTGGCACATACCAGGCCTCACTATCCCTTATTTTCACTTTTCGCTCTAGAAGTCAGACTGCTCTCCGGGGCCTCACTGTGCACAGAAAGGGGCCGTAAAGAAGAACATAATTCAACTCTTTAAATGCAAGTTTCATACATTGCCATTCTTTCAGGAGACTCGCTGGCATCCGTGTACTGATTAAAATGCCTTGCTCCCTGCCTTCAAAGATATGTGAGGGAGGGAATTGGGCATTTCTGTCTGGCTTTCCAGTGTAATGTTTCAACATGTTTCTTAGCCTTGGATAATTGAAGTGAAATAATATCTACAGCAAAGCAGTTTTACATGAGGCAAAGTGGCAACGTTAGAGAGAGCAGAGACGCAAAACAAAATGGCGATTCAGTATATCTTAAAATGGCCTCACTCTAGTTGAACTGATAGCTACGTAATAACTAATGAGTATATTTTCTTAACACTGTAAATGAGGCGATTGGTCTTCGGCCAACCAATTAATCATGCATTTCCTTCCACCCAAGGGGTGTTTAGTATTTCTGGACTGACAGAGCTGTGCCTCTCTGAGCACAGTGAGCAAGGGGTCCGCGTCTAGTTTCCCCCAGGTAACTTAGGGTGACCAACTCCAAGTTCCTTGCAAAAATACAAAAAAGTTAGCAGGCACCCCTCTCCAGAAAGAACATGGCATGATAACATGTTCAGTGGTTTTTACCCACTTTGAGAGTCCGCAACCATCGCTTTTTGCTCACTGTACTTTTCACTAAAGAGGAATAATCATTTGCATATCAGTCTTTGGCCCTCATTACAACCTTGGCGGAGGACCATGGTGCTGCTAGCACCATGGTCCATGCCGCTAAGGTTACGATTCCGCCATGGTGGATGGCAGAATTACCGCCCCATTACAAGGTGAGTGGGGCGGTAATTCCCCATTCACCAATGGCCCCTTCCCATTCCCATTTTTGCCCCATAGGGCATAATAGGAGTGGGGAAGGCGCTAATTACGGCACCGTAAATTACGGTGCCGTAATTAGCACTAAGGTGGCTTAGCTCCTTGCATTTTAACGTCTGCAAAAAGCAGGCGTTAAAATGTGAATCAGGCGTTAAGGGTTAACGGCGCCAACGGCGCCGTTAAACCCTTAAAGCCTGAGTTGTAATGAGGGCCTTTGTCCCGACCACAAGGGAAGTCCAGCACCAAAATGCCAGGCAAACCTCCTTTGAACAAAAGTACCAACAGCAATCACAGACATGTGTTTTAGCCTTGTTGGGCAAATTGGAAGGAGCAGACAGCTGAACAACAGTAGATTGATTATTCTGCTGGTGTGCATGCACGCTGGCACAGCCTTGTGGGGGATGTGGTCCCATGTGCGGGGCTAGCGAGGCAAGTGGCATCTGGCTTGCATTCACACTGGGGGTAAGTGATGAATGAGCGAGCGCCCTGTGTGAGGGAGCTGCAGTGTTTAGGGTCTGGGTGTACTCTGTTGGAAATCGAGTGGCAGATATGTGCTCTGCTCATTCCGATGGTGCGTGCAAGGTCACGTGCATAAGCCGTGCGCTGGCCATCATATGAGAACGAAGTGGCAGCTTGTACAGACAATGGGGGGGCATTAAATCATTGTGCGTTGCTCAGAGCAGGTTTGAGGAAGCAGCTGCGTCGTGGCAGAGGGATACTTGGGTAGGAGGATATGCGCGCATAGACATTTGAACTGTTTACATGATTAATAAACATGCAGAATTTGGTACAATAACAAGCAGCGTTAACGTACGCTTCTAAAGGGTTTGTGTAGTTCTGTTCAGGGGAGTTTTCTGGACCGATAGTGCTAGGTACAGTAGTTAGAGGTTAGAGGTGTTACTTTACACAGGTAACGTTTGAATGGCATGATAGTATTACAGATACCAATTTTAGCATTTACTTTGTGATCAGCATTTCTAACATGGTTTTAAAGGCAGCGCAATGGTCAGACATTCTAGCAGTAGCTGGGGAATTAATTTTGTCAATGTTATGCAGCACCTATATTTGGCAGATATAGTAGTCTATGAGGGTCTGAGCCCAGCATCCATTAGTAGTTGCAGACAGTACTGTAAGAAGATTCAATTCAACACTACAGCTAAATCAATGCCTAGTCTAGGATACTGAATGGAAACCCTTATTGATATATCTTTATGTCCAGTTCATGAGTTCTGGATGGATGACTACCCCTATATACACCCCTCTCTTAGAATCCCCATGACCCCACTGAGCCAAGAAGTAGTTTTGTTTTGCAAGTTTAAAAGGTTTATTTGAGAATTAAACAATATATATATATCACACTTTATAAAAATTAATATCTGATAGTACACTTAGACATATGATGATGATCAACAATGGGTAATCTGGCACTAGCAGACTTCTTTGCAATTAATGAGGAGTTAGTATAGGATGGATAAAGTAGCAAAACTACTTTTATGATTTCAAGGGAAAAGCAATGAGGAATAAAATGCAGTACAGAAATACTTGATATGATTTTAGCAAAAGATAAAATAATCACTTTTTCTCTGGCAATTCACCCCCCTCCCCTATGCAATGTAAGAAATGGAAGGAGATGGAAGTAACACACACAGTTCTTAGGAATGCAATCAAATATAATTCAGTTCACCCCAGCAAGCTTAGACCACAGATAGAGGTTTGAAACACAGGCCCAAAATGCTTTTAAAAGGTGATGGCAATGAAGTGAGAAATATGCTGAAAATGGTTTTAATTCCCTTTAGGAGGTTCAGGGGGAGTGGTAGCTACTTGGGATAAGTTCAGGCTCACTTTAGCAATGATTCAGAGATGGTGATTAAGAGGCAAACGAATTTTTAGCAAAGAAAGAAATGACTGCTGATGGTTACACGTGGCTGGATTTTTAACCAAATCGCAAATCGCAGTAAAATTCGCGAGTGCGTGAATCGTGATTGCGGAAAAAGTATAAGGAGTAGGAAGTCGGTACTAGGCATGTTGAAAAGCTGAGATTCTGAGCTTTCAGAGGAAAGTTAAACCAAGTTCCTAGCCCAAACGGTTCCAAGGATACGGACAATTAAATAAAGGTAGTTTTTCGGATTTAAAGTAAACTCAAATTGACAAGTGACAGCTATGCAGCTGCAGAATTGACAAGTGACAGTGGTGCAACTTTACAAAATGACAAGTGACAACTTCTAGGAGGCAGTTCTGGCTAGATTAAAATAGTTTGGATTAGATTATTTTAAACTAAGAGCTTATTTCTGTCACAATCTGACCTAAGTACTCACAATATATTTTGGAAGGATTGGACCTCATCACGGATCTGATCAATCAGGCTAGCGGCACTTCACAGCGATCTGGTCTCTGGGTCTGCGGTTCTGCACGGTCTGGTCTGGTCTGGCACTGGTCTGGTCTGTCAGGATACATCGGTCTCTGCACGGCTCCTGGATCTCTGCAGTGGTCCTGGCAAAAGTTCTTGGCAAGGGATTCAAGCAGCTCGCCCGGCTGTGAGTAGCTTGCAATGATTTGAGGCCTGCTGCAGAGAACTCAGCTTGTGGTTTTAGGCCTCTGATTTAGGTTCTAATGTATACGTTCTAGGTTCTGGAGTATGCAGCTGGAGTCAGTCTGGAACTGGTATCTTCTGGATGTTGTGTGGTCCGGCAAAACGCTCCGCAGCAACTGGATTTGAATCTCTCTACCTGTCCCAGCAGTCTCTTTTTATGTGTTTTGGAAATGGGTGTGTGCGCAGCATCACTAAGCCAGCCCCTCTCTCAACTGATCATTGGTCAAGCTTTTCTCTCTTCCTTGATTGGGGGAAGGAAACGTGAGTCAGAGTGATGCTGTTGGTTTTATGGGTCAGAGGATCCTCCCCTGGTCAGTTTGCCCACAAATCTATATTTGATTCAAATACATCCTTCCCAGATATACAATTTGTTGGAATTACATGTGCACATTATATATTCCTTATGGTCCATGCTTGTCCGCCTCTGATCTTCCTGGGGGCTTGCATTCAGAAATGGCAACATTTTGCACTTTTTAACTGGTTTTGCAATATCGGACACTTACCCAAAATTACACACATGTGCGCAAGGAGTATGGACATTAATTGATGAAGTGTCAGATTTTTAACATGCAGACATTTGGAGTGACAACCTCTTTTCCACTCGTAACCCCCCAGATCATACCACCGGGTCCTAAAACCTCTTAAAATGTGGGCAGAAAAATCACAAGAATTATGGTATCATTTAGATAATTTTGACAAGTCTGCACCATGAGTTATACATCTTTCTTAAAATCATATTCTGGCCAACAGGGGTGTGTCTTCCCAGGTCACATGGTGGAGAAACCAGTCTATCCACTTTCTTTAAGCTCAGCCTGTCCTCAGAGGGGGCTGCCCCTCCCCGTTTCTGCCAAGAGGAAGCCACTTTTATGACGCCCCCAATATAACATTTGCCTGAGTCCAGGACAGGCCTTTGTTCAACTCCCTGTAGCTGCTCCACCCCTAATCTAATCAGAGAGGTGACAACTCCTTTTGGAAAGGGGAAGAGTGGCTGAGCAGGTTTTAACTCCTGTGGGGGTAGATGTCAGGCAGAATTGGAATCTCTTTAAGCCAGTTTTTAGCTACATGGCATTTTTTTGTTCCCAGTTTAAATCACTTACTATTTTTACATACACATTAAATAATGACTTCCTTTAAGTCATTTCAGAATATAGTTTTAGATTGTATCCACCTCTTAGCAAGTCTTTCCTTGGTCTGGTTTTGTTTCATTTGTTCAGTTTTACACAAAAGTCTGGTGGTTTTAAAACGCTGGCTTTCTGATAGTGGTGAGTACTGGTAATGCAACCATTTTTGGGATTTAAGAAAATTAATTCCCCACAGTTCTGGGTTGCTTTTGGCAATCAGCATTGCCATTCCCAATGGTTTCAGGCTACTGTGTGGGTAGCCCAATGGTGGTTTTAGGCAGTGCCCTCCTGTGCTCACAACATAGGCAAAAATGGGTGGCAGCCTATTCTTCATGCATTTCCCTGTGAATTTTCTGGGAAGTTCTGGCCATCATGATGTTTTCCATGCCAGTACTGCACAGTTTTCCTATTCTGGTGTACATGTGGGCTTTTTGGCCATCTTGGATTTTCTAAGCCTACAGCACCAAATGTTGCAGCATGATAGCTCAAACGTGGGTCAGGACACCCAACAGTACCTGATGCAAAGCATGTCTAACTTCGTGTTTAATGTGTCTAAGAAGCCTTGAGTGTTGGCCTTCTGTGGGGGCCAGCTTTGCCTGCCGGCGAAGGGGGTTGGCAACTTCAAGCGGAGACACCAACCAATCATGGTGCTGCAGTCCCAGGGCAGCCTGGGAGCCTGGTGTGCACCAGTAATGTTATTATAAGAGGTATGGTCGGTGGACTTGCTGTTTTTAGATGCTTTTTCTTTTTTTTTTAGGCCCTTTAGGTTGCCCTTCAGGAGGTTTCATTATTGCAATTAAAAAAACTCATTATTGTCATGATTTATTAGACTGTCACTCTCAACTCAAGGAGTTCCTCCCCCCCCAAGCAAGATAGCGTGCACTCAAAGCGCTTATACATATTCAACTTTAGTGAGGCCTCCAACGTATCGCACACCACCCCAGCAAATACCCTGTGTACCATCTATGAGCTAGGAACCAGGCCGGTTTATAGTAAGGAAATATTTTTATTAAAGGTTGACAAAGAACCATAAACTAATCAAAATATCAGCCACCAACACCTTGACACAACACAATTTAAAATGATTTGTGCCAATTGACTTACTTGTATTGCTAAAAAAAAACCTCATGGATACTACAACACACAGGTAACATTTAGAGACTTTACATCAAAACACACACAGAGGATTTCTTGAAACTTCACAATTATGAAATTTGAAACAACCCCAGTGGTTGCTTGGGGTTATCACAATGCTCTTCGCTCCTGGCAACCCCCACCCCCAGGCATCAGTTATATATGACCCCTTAATTTGAAGACAAGGTATAGGGAGTGGGAATACAGTAGAACATCGTTTTGGCTTTTTCGTAAAAAGGCAGGGTATGAAAAATTGACACAATGAAAAAGAATTGTTTTGGGCTTTTTATTTGAAAGGCAAGGTTTAGGAAAGGAACTCAATGGGAATATCGTTTTGGGCTTTTTATTTGCATAAAATGTAGGGCCTTGGGAAAATCATTTTGGGATGCAAGTAAATAAATGGGAAATTTCATTTTGAACATTCACTTGAATGGCAGCGCTTTAGGGTTACTTATTGTGGGATTATGGACCCCCTTCTCTACAGATGACAGAGGTTTCAGAAAGGTAGAGTCACCCAAGTACTTTATTGTGTATACCGGCTCTAACACACTGGGCATGAACTTTGTTAGTTTCAAACTCTAACAACAGTCATCCCTTGTTTTTCTATATGGGAATTAATTGATTTAACTTTAATTCAATGTGCTAAGGATCTACAGAGCTTCCACCCTCCCCACAATTTCATGGAAAGAATTAAGGCAGGCAGTTCCCAACACAATTCAATGCAAATGGGTAGGGTGATTTCCTATAGTGGAATTAATTTGAGTTAGATTTAATCAAATGTGCCAAGGGTCTGCAAAATTTCACCCCCCCTACCTGCTATGCAAGATGGAGATTAAGGCTGGCAGATTCCCCCCATACTTTTGTTGACATTTGGATTAATCTACTTACATGAGAGGCCTAGGTTATGGGGCATCCAGGGAAACACAGCAGGCCTCCTCCAAGGATAGCACAGATCTGGTCACAGGCTTCTGTCAAGGGTAGTCCCCAGCACCCAGACTTCATCTGGCTCCTCAAATGGCAGGCCCAGCAAGCTTCTAGATTTTGCAGTATCTGTGTCCATTGTAATGTTTAAGACCTTGGTCACATTCTCCCTGCCTCTCTGCTATTTTATTCTTGCAAGAGTCCAGAAGTAGACTACCTCCAGCAATAGAGTGGGAAAGTCAAGGGAAAATCAAAAGTCCAAAGAAAGTTCCCAAGAGTCAAAAAGGCAAAGAGAAGTCCCTCTCAGATTGAAAAAGGATCTCTTATAGGGCTGGTGACACTCCATTATGATCAGAATTCCCATGCTACGGATTAGCCAGCTCTCTCCTTCCCCCTACCCCAATACACCCACTGCCTGTAGATTGGACAAGGTGTGGGGAGGTGTGGATGATGGAGGCTGAGGAAGGAGAAAGATTCATCATCCCAAAATGACAAGTGGGTTTAACTTTTAGTGTTCCTAAATATCTAACAACATGGCACCTACCCTAATTTTTCAGATAACTTCAGGCACATATATATATTTCAGTTCTATATTTTATGGCGAGTCAGAACATACTAATCATATCTTGGCACGCTCTTCCTGGGAGGAGCTACTGTTTTTATTGATTTACTCCCGAGCAAAAAAAGTCACAAATATGCCCCTTCCTGATTCAAACATTACTTCCATTGCCTGCCATCACACCAACTTTCCATTCTTTTGGAATTATGAGAAGAACAGAATCTGAATTGTCTGTATAACTCAGTTTGCATGCATCACACTGGATTCATATTTACATGATACCAACTGGCTTCTTATCCTTTTCAATATGAGTACAGGATGTGCTCATTTGGACATACGATTATCTTTTAATTAGAGAAAAGGTGGGCCAATATTAATCATATCACAAGGCAACATATGTGTCCGTCAGTTTCATATAGTCCCCACCTATTCCTAAAATGAATTTCTCCATCGTCACCCATCACAAACATCTGCTTATCAGTGAGGTCTTTATCATACACAATGTTTGATCATCCATTAGTGGCTCTAAAGCCATTTCTTGAGGTTGAGTCAGCCCTTAAAAGGTCATTTCTGTTGGCCACTAATGCACAGTTAATCTGGAGACCTGACCTTAGAGGTCATCTCTGCTGGCTGTGTTATCTACAACTGCCACAATTTTGATCTAATTCTCTGTTATTTCTTTGTTCTTCTAACTGAACAAGGGCTGCTTTTCCTGGTGGACCCAGCCTCCAGGTCTTAGGTTCATAGTTTTAAAGGCATGGACCTTTCAGCTCAGTGGAAAAAACACCAGCTGCATCCATACTTTACTTAAATCGACAAGATGTGCTTGCATGTAACATTTTAGCATTATATCTGGACATGTTGTATAAACCACAATCTTTTTTGACATACGGTTTGGACAGATATAAGTTCACTTTAGATATTATTCAGAGATAGGCAAAAGCTACATAGAAAATCCAACAAGTGGGCCTTTTAATTTGAATGTCAGTTTATTTGTGAAAAGTATGTGTCTTTCTCTGAAATATGTCACTTGGCTTCACTTTTTAAATGTAAGGCACAATTCCTCTTTGGTATTTTTCACATGCCTATTATTATAATGTATCTTTTCCCATATGCCGTTTTGAAGCTGTCAAAAGGTGCCTTTTCCCTGTTTATATGAAGTCAACATCAGCAGCACCACATTTTATTTCTTATTCATTGGGCATATCAATCAGTTCTAAGCTTTCTAAGCTCTCAGGTAGATTCCCCTTCACTTGCGCATCTGTCCATTTTAGCGGAGTTGGCTAAGCCCATTTCTTTCCATTGCACTAGGCCTTATGTTGAAAATCACGGTTTTGTACTGGCTTTTATATTTCAATGGAACTCCACATTAGCTAGCTTCACTCTCACATTAGGGGCCTAGCATGGCCTGTCCATCTCTGTCACTCTGGAGCTGAAGTTTCACCCCACAAGTCCCCCCTTTGGATATTTGACTCGGTTGGCCCATAGAAAGAAACCAAAGGAGAGTGGGGGGATTTGTTTTCTTTTTGCTCTAGCTCATTCCATGAATTTCCTTGTTGGAGCACGTCTGCTTTTTTTCCTGTCCTGAGGGAGTGGCACTCTGGTCTGCACTCCACTCTTTTGGGATTTTTGGATTTGGTCCTGGAAACTCTCCCTTTTTAGAACCTCCTACCCCCATGCTGTGAAGGTAAGGAGTTATTGAGTCTGCAGTTAGTAAAAGAGAGGTTAAGTATATACAGTACTTCTTTCCCCGGTAAATAGGCATACAACCTGAAACACAAAACAACATCACATAGCACATTGACATTTATTTCTCTTACATTAATATTTCTACACATCTTACATTTCTTTATTTTTTTATTTTTATACCATTCTTTGTGAATATGAATTCCCTTACTCCCTGTAATGTGCAATATTCTCCATCCGGGTTTCCATCCTTTCCGTTCATTCTTAAAATGGGTCCTGGGTTCTACCCTCACTGGGCTCTTCAATCAGTCGTAAAGTCATAAAGTCTGTCTGGTGTGGCAGCTCTTCAACTGATTGATATGAACCGATTTCTCTTCCGTATGTTCTTATGGACGACAGGTGAGATTTTATAGACAATTTCAAAGGCACTGCACCAAGGTGGAGGAACTTCCACTCCTTGGTCTGGTTCCTTTGGAGATTGTACAGGTAGACCCTGTCTCCTTCTTTGTACTCCTTCTTGGTGGTTTATACATCATAGTAGGGTTTCATTCCTACTGCCGACTTTTCAAAATTTCGCTGAGCATAAGCAAAAGCCTGCTGAAGGTGTTTCCTTAAATTCTGAATGTACTCATCTGCAGAGGACCCATTGATCAGGGTCTGCTCTTGAGTTCTATATACCAGATGCTGAGGTAGCACCATTTTTCAACCAGTAATGAGCTCAAATGGAGACATTTTGGTTGTACAAGACAGCATAGAACTAATGGCCATTAGGATAAGCAGTGATCGGATGTCCCAACTTGGTCCAGAGTCTGCCACAAACTTCTTCAAGATGCCCACAATAGTTTTATTGTACCTCTGAACTCCCCGCTTGAGGCTGGGTGGTAGGCAATGTGGAGTTTTCTTTTTACCCCTAGTATTTCCCACATCTTGGTCATCACCTCACTGGTAGAATGACTTCCTCGGTTCAACTCAATCCTTTGGGGAAGGCCGAAATGAGAGAATATGTGGCTGATCATTAGTGCGGCAGCTGTCTCCACCTTACAAATCTGGGCCGGAAGACATTCTACCCACTTGGTAAACAAGCATGTCACAGTCAACATGTACTTGGTTCCTCTAGAGGAGCGAATGACTGGCCGGATGAAATCGACTTGTAAATCTGACCAAGGCAGTGTCATTCCCCTTTTCTGTAGGAGAGCTCGGAGTGTGAGAGAACTTGGCTGAAACTGCACACACACAAGACACCCCTTTAAGTAGATGTTGAGGTCCTGGCCCACGTGTGGCCAATATGCAAACTTGCACAAGATTTCTAATGTGGTATTAAACCCCCTATGACCGGCAATGGCCGAGTCATGGTTCTGACTTAATATCAGGCTTCTGAATGCGGTAGGTATCACCCACTGGTCGCATGCAGATATGGATCTCCGTACCAACAAACCATCTTGAATTCAGAACATTTTGGAAAAATTCATCAACACCTGGAGATCCTCCTTCTCGATATAATCAGATTCTGTCAGAGGAGAATTCACTGGGTCTTCAATATGTTGATAAAATGTCCAAATAATTTGTTCCTCTTTTTGTGCAGCACTCAAATCTGCATCTGGGGTTTCTTTACTCCACTGGGCAGCTGAGAGTTCATTATTGGCATGGGGTTGGGACCTAGTGACAGCAGTGACCTGGATTTCGCCAAATAGGGATTCAGTTTCTGTGAGACCCCCATGAATGGCTCTGGTTTTGGCCAAATGGTCAGCCAAGACATTTCCAGTTTTGTCTGGTCCCTCTATTTTGGAGTGACCGCCAAACTTTTTCCAATAGATGGTCATCTCATTAGAGGTTACCAGATCGTCAATTGATTTAATTAATTTCCCATGCTTTAGCGGTTTGTTTGCACACATGCAATTTTGTAAGTTAATCAGGTGTTCCACAAACCCTTTCCTGACATAACCAGTCAGTAATTATGACTAGTTGTTTGAGTTGCTGGTGTGCTTCAGCTATGATGGCTTGATGTACCGCCATCAACTCTGCCACCTGACTACTTTGGGGACCTATTTTGTACCCAGCAGAGGGTTCCGGGGCATCATTCACCCAGGCATTCCCAATGCAAGCCACTAATTATTTTTCCCTGTGATTGCCACCATGGTAGGAGCACCCATCCACATAAACTGTGGGTATCCCCTGACATGTGCATTCCTCATAGACTTTGTGTGGAGAAGTATGATAGGCCTCCATATTGTCATTGGTCCTTAGACTCTTGTCCTTGAGACAGTTTTGTTAAGCACAATCATGCAAGTCAACCAATCCTTGTGCTAGAGGACTCTTCTTGTTTTGGCCATATCTGACCGTCACAGGAAAGCATTGCATGGACAGAACCCAGGAAGTAATTCTGGAATTACTCACGTTCGCTGTTCGGATTCGGTCACTCTGGAGATATTGCAAGGGTTGGTAAGGAGTCTCCACTGGTATTCGGAAATATTCCCATATATGGTTGCCATACATATGTCACTGTGAAAAGGCTGTGGCAACTTTATATATGGTGACCATATATATGGGGTCAAGGGGACCGGGGATTGTGGGGATGTCCACCACTCACCTTGAAAAATAAAAAGGTTTTGGGGGCTGCAGGGGTGTCCCAGCATGTTCAATGTGATAATGTCCCTGCAAACCACCGCCATTTTTGGCAACATTTTTGCAGGGACATTGATAATGTCCCTGCAAACCACCGCCATTTTTGGCAACATTTTTGCAGGGACATTATCACATGAAACCTCTCCACTATCATGTGCTCACCCTGGATGAATGGGTGGCAATTATTCAACGCCCACACCATTGACAAGAGGGCCTTTTCGTAATCATTGAATTTTTCTTCCACAGAGGACAAAGTCTTGCTCGCGTATGAGATTACTTTGTTGACCTTGTCATGCTTTTGCAAGTATCTGAGAACCCCCCTCTCCAAGAAGAACTCCTTGTTCTTTATGGGGTAAGCCAAACAAGGGACTTGGGAAAGGCTTTTCTTTAGTTATTTTACTGTCTCAGATTGTTCCAGACCCTGCTCCCACTTGACCCCAGCAATTAATAAATGGACCAAGGGTCAGTGACCTCTGCGTAGCCTTCAATGAACTTTCTACAATAAATAGTGAGCCCAAGAAGGCTTCTTAGTTCTCACAGCGTAGCAGGGTCTTTCAATTTCAATAATGCCTCCACCTTTTAATCCTGGGGACTGAGACCCTCAGGGGTGATTTGTGCCATAATAGGTTCACACAGGTCTTACACCAATGTGCCTTCGGAAAGAACAGTTTTGCTCTGGCTTTCTGCAAATGGGTCAGGACATAGCGTATTTCTGCTATATGTTCCTCCACAGTAGAGCTCTTGATTAAGACATCATCTACACAGGGCAGGTTTCCCCTTTTGCCCAAATCAGGCATGGCGTTATGTAAGAAGATGTAAAATATGTTGCAGGAGTTTATGTATCCGAAGGGGGTTCGGGTCCACGTGTATTGCTGCCCCCTGAAGGTAAAGGCAAGCTTATACTGGTCCTCCCTTCTCTACGGGTACTGCCTTGGTTCTGACCAGTCCCTGATCAATGTAGGGAAGGGGTCATCTTGACATGTGGACCCATTTATTTAACTCCCTTAGGTCTGCACAAAGTCTCCATTGGCCATTAGGTTTGACTATCCCCAGTAATGGATTGTTAAAGGTACTGTGGATTGGATGAATTATCCCACAGGATTCTAAGTTTTTAGTAATCTCTGTGAGTAACTCCATTGATGCGAGAGGTAACCAGTATTGCTCCATAAATACTGGAACCATCTCAGGGTCCACAGATATGGTGGTTGAATGTATCTTTGTGCTGTGCATCCACAGTCTCATGAATCCACTGAAAAGAGATCTTCAAAATGCATAAACACCTGTTTCAACTTCTGTTTTTGCACCTCAGTCTCACGGGCATCAGCAAACTTTGATTCATTCTTCGACCATGTGCTTAAAGCCTGAAAAGACCTCAGACTTAGCAATTTCTGCGGTACCTCAATCAATATAATATTATACTATATTATAGCGATACTAAATCAATAGAATAATGTTGGCTGGGTGGAGAGATCTCTTGTGATGGTGTTGGCCTGGACATGAGGTTTCATAGATGCAAGGTAGTCACTGTTGACTTGGAACACCACCTCATCCTTCCTGATGTCACAGGTCAGCTCAGCCCCACCATAAGGGCAGGAAGAGTCCACCAAGAAATTCCCCCCTTGCATGATGAAAATCTTTCGGGAGGGATACCGTCGTTAAAATTGTAGCAGTCATTTGTAATTGGCCCAAGGATCTCATTATCTAAATCAATAGAATAATGTTGGGCATCAACTGCCATTCCAGTAAAGGTGTCTGCGCCCAAAGTGATACTTTGAGGGTCACTGTTATCCACCAATATTGAAATGGTGTTGTGTTCTAAGTCAACTAGGAGTGTTGGATGTAAATACAAACCTTGTTGTTGGAGATGATAATTCAAATGTGTATAGGCGTCCTGGTTGTTGAGGTTCTGTCCTCACTTAATTTTTAGGTGAATTGTAAATTGTCGAACCTGTCCTGGGATGGTAACCTCTTCTCCCACTTGAACTTCAACTGCATAAGGCAGCAATTGAGTTGACCAGAATGCTTTGTCAGTGTTGTCCAAGCCCATGGGGTTACTCCCCAGTCGGGACCAGGCACTGTTTTAATTAGGTCAAATTAATTACGAATCGATTGAGAATGTCAGTAGCTAAGTAAAAGGCAGAGGGGACAACTCTCACAACCCAACCATTATGTCCTATGCTTTTGTCGCCAATGGACATTTTTTCCATATACCTGCTAGGCAGAAGATGTTTGGAATTTGGAGTTTTCAGGCCCATTTCCCACTTATCAATCAATTTAAATGTGGGAATGGTCTGATCTTTTGGGATTTTCCTGAATAATGCTTCGCTGATAAAGCTTCTTCCATTAGTCAGACATACAGGTTCCTCCTCCTCATTCTTTTGAATGGGGAAAAACAGCTGTTCACCCTTTATCTGGATGTCGGTAAAACCTTGAGCTGGATTTTCATCAACTTTTGTCATGGGATTTGGGTTTTCCTCTGATTTTGGACTAATATTCCTTTCCAGTGTGGAATGCCACTTAAAACTGGGAGGAAGGTTGATTTTCAAGAACGGAGAAGGGCTCCCATCACCAGTTTGTTCTTCTACAGAGATTACAATGATGTCTGGGACTTGATTATTCCTAAAATGGAATTCTATTTTGTCAGGCCGCTGTTCAATCATGTGGCATGTGCCATTCAAACTCAAATAATTTGTGCTTTGTTTTAATTTAATTGACCGGTTAGTCTGAGCCCAGAGGACCTTGTTCACGCAGTCAATCAGGTGTAACAACCTCTGAAGAGACAAGTTGCGCCCTCTGGAGTCACGACTATCACCGGGTGTTTTACCCTATGTCACCCACTTTTTATCTCCAGATCCGCAGTCCCTTCAACGGAAATATCATTCCCATTGAAGTTTTGGAGTTGTCCGGGAAGAGGTTTGAGGGGAATTTGGTGACTCTCCCCCATTCCTGAATTTAGCTGGTTGAAGGCCTTTTAGGACAGGAGGGTGGCTTGGGATCCAGTATCCCTGTACCTTGATGAAAGCATAACATCTTCCTTCTTTCTCCTCAAGGGGGCAAAGAAAATGTGCATTCTGTTCCAGCTTGGTGGTTAACTATTTTATATTGTACTCTGTCACTGTGTGATCTTGGACAACTTTCTGTGTTGGAGTCCAGGAATCTGTAAAACAAAAATTTGCACCTAGAAACAGGTGGGATTGGGAAGTCCCCTTTTCCCCCCGACTCTTTGCTGTCCCACTTTTCCTAGAGACAGTTACCCGAAGCTGTTTGGCGGTGGATACCTCTGTGATTTCTAGATCCTCTGGTTGGCATTGTTTGGATTTAAACACTTCTTGCTCTGGGTCTGTTTCCATACTAACCCTGTCAAAATCAGAGTCTTTTGGGACCCATTATTCCTTGCGAGGGATCCCTCCATCCCTGAAAGAGAATATTTTCTTCCCTGAATCCTCCAGGGATTCTTCTTCTTCGAAAGGGATGATGCAGACTTCCTCCACAAAGTGGGTTCTCTTTGGCTTTCGATTTCTCCTACTTACCGTCCGTTCTTTAGGTTCCAGCTTTTCGGGGGTAGAAGATTTATGTTCAGGCTCAGAGGTTTCCAAGTGTTTTGTTCCAGTGGGAAAGGCAGCTTCCGCTAGGACTTCGCATCTCCCTTCCACCTGGGCCCTCTCCTCTGGAACCTGTTAGTTGTCAGAGTTTTCTTCCCATCATTGCTGCCCGAGGGCACCAGATCCGGGTGTTGAGTTATTCTGGATCGCAGTTTCCAGATGTGGGTTCTGCTGAGCCGTCAGCATGCGAACCAGGTCATGTGTTAATTGTTGGACTTGTGGTTCCAGTTGTGATTTTTTTTGCGGTTGGTAGGGAGGTCTGGATTCATACCTTTGCTGCTCCCAGAAAGTATACCTTTCACTTCTCCCGCAGTAGCTTGGGTATTGGTAGTTTCCCTGATAACCCTCCAACCTAGGTATTCCTTCTCCCGGATTTGGGAATCTATTGTCCTGAAAGTGGGGAGAGAGGGGAGGATTATTCTGGAAATTAGAGTTTGAAGAGTATCTGGGAAAGAAGCTTAGGTTAGGGGGGTGGAGTATTTCTTCCATCCTGAGGGAAGGTTGAAGGGATGTTTTGTGGGAAGTTTCCTGGGGCAGTACATAGCTGTCGGGCCCCCCCTTTCTGCACCGGGGGAGTTCAGACATACCCCAGGATGGGTCTGTCACCCTTGTATCGCGGACTGATGTAGGTGGCAGGGTCATATGGAGTGTTGGTCTAGTATCCTGCCTGGCTACCACCCGATTGGGTTGAATCTGAGAGTCTCTCATGCCTCTCGTTCTGCTGATTGGTGGGAGGGGTATTTTTAGCCTGCCCCATCTCCAAGACCAATGAGGGAATATTTTCACCTCTGCTACCTTTGCAACGGCAGGTGTGTTTGATGGTTTGGGGTTTTTCTGTTTATTCTTATTTTCAGATGGAATTTTGGACCTCATAGATTCTGGTGGCCTGTTCTTTCACCCAATCCAAGTTCCTGTGCTCATGGAAATCCCTTACTAATTGGGTCATTATGTATTTAGGGAGTGCGTGAAAATATGTGTTGATGAATTCCCAGCTATTGGTGTTCACCCGCCTAGAAGTCTGTGCAAATACTCGTTTCAGCTCCTCCACGAACTCTCTAGGTGCTTGGTCTTCCCAACACTGTAAGTGGTGTGCCACCTTGCAGGCCTCCTGTGGGTTCCTATGAATTGAGTAGTGTTTCAAAATGGCCGCCTTATAGGTGGACCATTTTTGGTGATCTTTGTCCTCCATCCCTGCAAAGAAGCTGGAGTATTCAGGGGAGAATGTCCACTTAGCAAATTACATGCAATTCCCATAATTTTGATTACCAAATGATGTCAGCATTTGGTCATAAAGCTCTAGATGCCCCCATACCGAGTATTTTGCATTCTTATGGTAGGGAGTCAACTCCTCCTCTAACCAAGAGCTGCTACTTTGTGTGGTTCATTCCCTGTCCTCTAAGTGCTCCCTACCTCTATGAGACCAGGAATACCTCCCAGAATTCTCTCTTGTGGTGCTGTAGGCTCTCAGGGTAATTTCCCTTGTACTCTCCTTTTTGCACTGGAGAGTACTCATCCTCCTTATCCCTCCTTCCAGCAATGGTGGGGAATTCCCCCCACCTCCCTGAATGTGTAGAGGTTTTTAAGATGCTCTTTTGAGGTCTAAATTCTGGTTCTTCTCTTTCTGTAAAGCGGACCAGGTGGTCCCTTTGTAACTTCATTTTCTACCAGTCCAACTCCATAATCTTTTCTTCATAGGTGCCCTCCTAGTCAGAAGTACATGCCAGGGTATTTTTAAATTCCCAAAGACCACTGGTCCAGCCACCTTCCTTTCTACTTGGTGACCCTGAACCATCATCGATGTCAGAAAATGACTCGCCTTCTGAATCAGTTGGACTAGGCCTGGTTGAGTCCAGCAGCCTCAAGTGTCCCTGTACTTAAGAAGTGGTATGCATGAAGTCAGCTGCACTGTATACATACGAGGTCATGAGTTGGCTTGAGGTTCTTGGAAATAAGGTCATCACTCTGTAATCGGAGGGTGCTTTTTCATACCGTGATTGGTTGGGGTGCATCGAAGCCTGTTGTACTTGCCTATTTCACTTTCCAACTGCTCTCCTTTGTTTTTCTCAGTCCCTATCTCTTAGTGGTATGAGGAGGCCTGAGTTTTCAGTTCTGACACCAGTGCTTGAGTGGCTTCTAACACTTTACTTTGTGTCATTAATTGGTCTCCTCGTCCCTTGTTCTCTTCCCAGTGGGACTCATTTTCCTTCTGTGAGGCTTGCATCATCTGCACATATTTCAAAGCATTTATTTTTCAGGCAACTAATCTCCCCTTGTGTAATTTTGGCCTGTGTTGCCTGCTCTAGGTCAATCTCTGCTTGCTTCACTCATTCCATTAATTGTGCATTTTGTAGCCTACTGTTAGTCAGCTCCTGAGAACATGACTCACTTTTCTCCACACCCATCCTTAACTGGCACACTTCCTGAAACATGGCACTATTCTCTTGACTTAATTTATTATTTTCTTCCCTTAACTCTCTCTGTTGTTTCAAGGTGTTCAGATCTTGGTGCATCTGATCAAACTCACCCTGAGAATCAACCCCCTTAATAATTAACTGGCTGTTTTCAGATTTCAGTTGTTTTACCTGTGATTGAAATGTGAAAATGTCCTCTAAGCAGGCTCTATTGTGAACAACCTGCTTATTTAATTTGTGTTGACTTGCTGTCAGATTTTCATCACATTCTTTATACTCCCCTTCCAGTGCATAAAATTGAGTCTCTCACTCTACATTTTCTTGCTGCAGTGTTTTCAACTAATCTTTTAGCTGTTCAATAATATTTCCTAATTTTAACTGCAAGTATGCTCAACTGGTCTCTGCAGAGGCGTTGGGGCATGGTTGCAGCCCTCCCTGGGGTGAGGTCGCTCAGGTCAGACTTCGCCCTCTGAACTTATGAGTTGACTGGTGGTAATAGGTGATGCTGGTCGGGACTGGTCCTGCGCGGAGAATAGGGTGCATCAGTATGCCAGCTTGTGCGCCTGATCCCCTTCCAGGCCCCTTCTCCCAAACCGTGGTACCCGTGGGATGCGCTGTCCCTGGAAAGCTCACCTGTTGATTATTTTTGGCGAGCACTCTGTCCTGCTGCTTCTGGCAGGGGCGCTTGTATGATCTGGACCAAGTTCCTTCACTGGTCCCTTGCACGTGGTAGTCCAGTCCTGCTGCGACTAAGCCACTATTTTTCAGGTAAGTGTTCCTGTTTGCCTTTGTCTTTCCTCGTCTGTTTTTGTTGTATTGTAAAGTTCATTGCCTTGTATTGCTGTCTGTTCCACTTTTGATGTTTGTTCTTTTGCTTTCTTTCCTTGCAGGTGATGTTGCCGGCCAGGCAGAAGCTGGGGAGCTTGAGGCGGCAGCCGGAGGGAACGAGGAACGAAGCTGCAGCGGTACCGTAGCTGGTAAATTGTTAACTAGAGGGTGCGTGGTGTTCAAATGCAGCATGGCCCTAGGACGAATGTTCTAACCTTGTCTTTCTTCTTCTTCACAGGGTCCGAGTTCATGGATGCAGAGCACGGTGCTGCAGCGTCGGGATCAAGATCACTGGATGTCAGGAGATGAGTCTGCAGATGAAGCAATGAAGCACCAGTTTCCCGGAGGTGAGTATGCAGGAGAATGCCTGGTAAAGGTAAGTAAACTGGTAGAAGTGGCGGTGAGCGTCACGTTGCACGCGAGTGCACAGTAACGCGAAGCACCGGCCTTAAGGATGAAGCAGCTTATGTAGCTGATCTTCTGAAGCCACACCCACCAGGTTTAGCCTGCCTGCCACACCCTCCCATACCTGATGAGTCAGCACATGAAGACCAGGCCTAGGGAGCCACACCCGATGAGTCAGCACATGAGGATGTATCAGCTCCTGGAAAATTCTTGTAAAATAAAAGCACTCCTGCACTGAAAAAAAGTGTTCCCGCTCACATCTCTATACGAGCCTGGCGCCAAAGGTGCCAGGACTGAGTTCAGCCCGGGCCCCTGTGTTTATGGTTCCCAAAGGGACATACGTGAGTCAAGTGACCCCTTGCCCCCAACACTAGATGGTGTGGGTTTGGTGTTCTGGGGCCTGTGGCCATGACAACATTTTGTCTCTGTTTCACTTTCACTTCTAATTGTTTCAGTTCTTTCTGGGTTTGATTCAAAGTTCAGCCTGGTTTTGCACAGAGGCCACACTATTTTGGTGTCTTTCTTCCATGATCAGCATGTGGAAATACATGTATGCTGTGAGCTGAGCCATTTTAATTTGCTCATCTTTTCTAATTTGTGTCATGTAAAGGTTTGCCACGGCCTGATGCCACATGTCCACATTTGCAGAGGTAGCCTCATGCATCATTCTGACTTGCCACATTTCATGTTCTGGTTCTACACATTCACCTTTAATAAACAATTTGAATTGGAGGTGCTTTCTGTCCATATTAAATTTCTACGGTGCTCATTCTGAAATGTGTCCTGCACCTTATAAACTCTCTATGCAAGGGCAACAATCTGAACCATGTTCCTGCTTAGTTTACACTAACAATGACAACTCAAAATCAACACTGTTTTATCTATACACCACCCTGGAACCTAGGGTACAGATCTGAATGGCACCTTCACAATACAATACCACTGTCCATCCACTGCAATGCAATTACAGCCAAATTAACAGTCTGCTGCTACTGGACTGTCACAAGCTCCCAGCTTTGTCATGATTTATTAGGTGGTCACTCTCAACTCTGGGAGTTCCTTCCCCCCAAGCAAGGTGGCATGCACCCAAAGTGCTTATACAGATTCAACTTTAGTGAGGCCTCTAACCTATCTCGCACCACCCCAGAAAATACCCTGTGTACCACCAATGAGCTAGGAACCAGGCTGGTGTATAGTAAGGATATATTTTATTTAAGGTTTGACAAAGAACCAAAACGCAACCAAAACATCATCCACCAACATTGTGGCTCAACACAATATCACAATTTCAAATTACTTGCACCAATTGACTTACTTGCATTTCTAATGAACTTACAGATGCTACAACACACAGGTAAAATGTTGAGACTTTACATCAAAACACACACAGGATTTCTTTCACCTTCACAATTATTAAATTTGAAACAACCCCCAGTGATTGCATGGGGTTATCACAATGCTCTTCTGTCCCAGCAACCCCACCCAGGCAAACAGTTCTATATATGACCCCTTAATTTGAAGGCAAGGTATAGGGAGTGGGAATACAGTAAGAAAATCGTTTTGGCTTTTTATTTAAAAGGCAGGGTTTGAAAAATAGACACAATGAAAAAAAATGTTGGGCTTTTTACTTGAAAGGCAAAGTTTAGGAAAGGATTTCAATGGGGAAAACGTTTTGGGCTTTTTATGACAATTAAAATGTAGGTCCTTTGGAAAATCATTTTGGGATGCAAGTACATAAATGTGAAATGTTGTGTTTTGCACACCTTACATTCACTTGAATGCAGATTTTTAGTGTTACTTATTGTGGGATTATGGACACCCCTCTTCTATACAGAAGACAGGGGTTTCAGAAAGGAAGTGTCACCCAAGTACTTTATGTCAATACCGGCTCTAACACACTGGACATTAACTTTGTTAGTTTCGAACTCTAACAACACTCATCCCATGATTTTCTATATGTGAATTCATTGATTTAACTTCAACTCAATGTGCTAAGGATCTAAACAGCTTCCCCCCTCCCACAATTTAATGGAAAGGATTAAGACAGGCAGTTCCCAACACAATTCAATTTTAATGCGTAGGGTCATTTTCTATAGTGGAATTGATTTGAGTTAGATTTAATAAAATGTGCCAAGGGTCTCCCCAGTTCTACCCCCACCCCGATATGCAAGATGGAGATAAAGGCTGGCAGATTCCCCCACACTTTTGTTTTCATTTGGCTTAATCTACTTACATGGGAGGTCTTGGTTACAGGGGTTCCAGGGAAACACAGTGGGCCTCCTCTAAGGACAGCACTGATCTGGTCACAGGCTTCAGTCAAGGGTAGTACACAGCACCCAGACTTCCTTTCGTTCCTCAAATGGCAGGCCCAGCTAGCTTCTAGATTTCCAAGTTTCTATCTCCCACGCAACGTTTAAGGCCTTGGTCGCTCTCCCTGCCTCTCTGCTATTTGTTCCTTGCAAGAGTCCAAAAGTAGTCTACCTCCTGCAATAGAGTCGCAAAGTCAAGAGAAAATCAAACATCCAAAGGATGTTCCCAAGAGTCAAAAAGGCAAAGAGAAGTCCCTTTCAGATTGAAAACTGATCTCTTATTGGGTTGGTGACACTCCATTATTATCATAATTCCCACACTACGGATTGGCCAGCTCTCTCTCTCCCTCTCCCCCAATATGCTCACTGCCCGTTGATTGGACAAAGAGTTAGGAGGTGTGGATGATGGAGGCTGGGGGAGGTGAAAGAGTCATCATCCCTAAATGACAAGTGGGTTTAACTTTTAGTGTTCCTAAAAATCTAACAACATTTGTGATGTCAACTTTGATGTCCTGGGTGTTAGTATTAGCAGTGCATGGTGGTGGCGCGAGTTATGGTTGTTTAGCTTACCATAACTGGTGAATTTCTGGGGTTTTTTGATTTTACTTGAAACCATAATGTCCCTTTAACAAAGTTTTTTCTTTGAATTTCATAGGTTTTTATTAGTCCAACATAACCATAATGTCCTTTTAACAAAGTTTTTTCAGTGAATTTCAAAGGTTTTTATTAGTGCAACTTAACCATAACGTCCACTTAACAACGTTTTTTCCTTGAATATATATATATTTGAGTTCTATATTTTATGGCGAGTCAGAAAATACTATTCATATCTCGGCACGCCCTACCTGGGAGGAGCTAACATTTTTATCGATTTACTCTTGAGCCGAAATAGTCACAAATCTGCTCCTTCCTGATTCAAACCATACTTCCATAACCTATCATCACACCAACTTTCCATTCCCTCGGAATGATGAGACGACCAGAATCCTCATTGTCTTCATAACTGAACTTGTATACATCACGCAGGATTCATATGTACATGGTATTGAATGGCTTCTTATACCCTTTAATATGAGTCTGGTTTGAGCTTGCTGGGACATATGGTTCTCTTTTAATTAATGAAAAGGTGGCCCAATGTTAATCATACGGCAAGGTATCCCATGTGACCCTCAGTTTCACATAGCGCCCACATATTCCTAAATTTCATTTCTCCATCGTCACCTGAAATGAACATCTGCTTATCAGCAAGGTCTGTTTCATACAAAATGTTTGATCATCTATTAGTAGCTCTAAAGCCATATCTTGAGGTCGAGTCAGGCGCGAAAAGGTCATTTCTGTTGGCCATAATGCACAGTTAAGCATTATCTACAACTCCCACAATTTTGATCTAATTCTCCATTATTTCTTTGTACTTCTAACTGAACCAGGCCTGCTTTTCCTGGTGAACCCAGCTCCCAGGTCTTAAGTTCATAGTTTCAAAGTCACATACCTTTCACTTCAGTGGGGGGGGAGACACCAGTTGCATTCATACTTCAGAAAATACATCTTTAAATCGACAAGATGTGCTCACATGCAACATGCAACATTTTAGCTTTACATTTGGGCATGTTGTTTAAACTACAATCATTTTGACATACGGTTTGGACAGATATAAGTTCACTTTAGGTATTATTCACACATAAGCCACAGTTACATAGAAAATCCAACAAGTGGGCCTTTCTATTTGAATGTCAGATTATTTGTGAAAAGTAAGTGTCTTTCACCAAAATATGTCACTTGGCTTCACTTTTCAAATGTGAAGCACAATTCCTTCTTGGTATTTTTCACATGCCTATTATTTCAATGTATCTTTTTCCATGTGTACGGCTGCAGTTTTGAATCTGTCAAAAGGTGCATTTTCCCAGTTTACACAAAGTCAGCATCTGCAGCACCACATGTTATATCTTATTCATTGGGCAAATGCATCAGTTTTAAGCTCTCAGGTACATTCTCCTTCACTTCTGCACCTGTCCATTTTAGTGGAGTTGTCTAGGCCCATTTCTTTCCATTTCACTAGGCTTATGTCAAAATTCACAGTTTTGCACTGGCTTTTACATTTCAATGGAACTCCACATTAGCCAACTTCACTCTCCCAATAGGGGTCTAGCATGGCCTCTCCATCTTGGTGTTACGCTCACCTGGCTCCCACAGAGGCGTCGATCTGGACTGGACATCTGCGGTCTCCACCAATGTGATGCGTAGGGCCGAGATAACGGACTGGACTGGCCCACCTAGCTTCGGTTGCTTGGCCTGTAGGAATATTCTTCTGCAAGGAGAAAGGGAATTAACCACCCATGGAGTTGAGCGTAACTTCTCCCCACCCCCACTGTTCTCCCCACAATCACCTTTGATGTTCCCTCTATAGTCTCACCTGATGGTTTGAAAAGATGAGCTCTCCATCCTGCATTGAGCGCAGGGGCGCGTTGATAACCAGTTGCTTCACTGGCCCGAAGGAATTGGTGAGTTCCAGAACAATATTGACTCCAAAAATATGTAGTTCGTAAGAGTTCACATGTCTGACTTTCACTCTTGTCCGATTCCTTAAAGGTTGCAGCTTGACCCCAGCGAAGAGTTCCTCGTGGTAGCTGACGAAGTTCAGGTAAGGATTTGGCTTATCCTACACAGTTCAATAAAAATAAGGCCAGAATGTAAGCTGCTTGTTCCCTTATTCAGGTGTGGCGAGAAAATATTAAGTTCGGGGAATTATGCCTCTGGCGGTAAAATTAGGTAAGTCTATTGCGGTAAGAAGAGTTCCCCTTATTTGTCCCGTTGTCTCACCTTGTCGTCCTTTTGTTTCCCTTAGGGGCCGGGGTGCGGCGAGGATGCAATGGAGACTGCGCCGACCCGTGAAGAGGAATAGTACCCCCGGCGGTAATCAGGTTAGTCTATGGGGGTAGATACTATTGCCTCTGTTTATTTCCTTGGCTCACCTTTGCTGTTCTTGTGTTCCCCTTAGGTGCCAGAATGCGGCGGGAACGTGCAGAAGGATGCGGTGGATTGTGAGGATGCTGCAAAGGCCGGTGAGCTCAGCGCAGCGCTGCAGCAGGCGAGGCGGAGCGCATAAATGCTTCTTTCTTCCAGCTCGAAGATGCGGTGGATCCGGAATTCAGGTAAGGATCGAAGGTGTGTTCTTATTCTAACCTTTCTCCTTCTGTTTCTCCCTTTTTCTAGGAGCTGCAGACTCGAGGCGGGCGTGGCAGAAGACTGGATGCAGGCTTGCAGACACGGTGAGCGTTACGCTGCTGGATTCAGAATAACGCGAAGCGTGTGCTGCTCATCGGGCGTGGTTTAAATAGCCTCCAAAGTAGTCCCAGGTAAGTATTCTTCCCCAGCCCCACCCTAGTCCCTAGGTAAAATAGTCCCTTCCAAGCCTCATTTGGCTTGGAGCTCTGCAGCATGGTCTGCACTAGGTAAGTTTGCAGCATGGTCTACATCAGGTTCTACGATATGAGCCTGGCGCCTATGGCGCCAGGACTGATTCTCCATATGAGCCTGGTGCCATAGGTGCTAGGACCGCACCCAAACAGCCCCTAGCAGGGGCTTTTGGGCTTGCTCAACATAACTTGATGCCTGCTTTCGGGGTTGCTGGATCTGGTCTGGTTTCCCGGGGGTAGGCATCATGACACTCGGTCACTCTGGGGCTGTATTTTCACCTCGCATTATCTGTAAAACCAGAAGTTGTTCATCATGGCGTGTTTGGTGTTTTGGTAGTTTTTATTTTTTACTTGGGTTGGGGAAGGTGTCAAGATGGCATTATGACTTTTCAATATTTATTGGAACCCAGATGTGATTACTGTACAGGATTTATTTGATATTATGCATGCTTTTTTTTTAGATTGCAATATGAAGTCTGGTTTGGATAATGTTATATTTGGAGACAAGCTGAACAGTAATTTCCTGGATGCTGAGCCAGGGTAAAAGTAACACTACACTTTCTGTTAGGGAATATCCATACAAAGGCTATTAAAGGGCTGCACTGGGTGGAATTAATGTAAATCTGGAATTTACTCCAAACCAATTGCAACATATGTGTCGATATTCCCAGCCAGCCTACCTGGTTCAGAGGGGATACTTCCCATATTTCGGATTTTCTATATGTATCCCAATCTCTGTTTTCGAAATGTCCATTTTTAAAACAGTGATGATGTGATGTGATAGTTTATTTATATAGCGCCTATACACAATGAGTTTCAAAGCGCTTCAAGGCAAGGGAGGGAACAAGGGAAAATACAATGACATTCTTACAGGCCATGAAGAGTAAGGATGTGAAATTAACTATCGTACTCGGCCTGACAACATTTCAGATAGTGCAAGAGTTAAGACATAGATAAGGAAGGGTGGGGGAGAGTGGGAAGGAAATGGAAACAGACAGGCGACTACCGTACTAGGCCTGACAACATTTCTGGTAGAGCGAGAAAAAAACAAAAGGTGAGGGAGAGGGGTGCAGAAAGGGAGAGGCGGAAAAAAAACAAGCGACTATGGTACTAGGCTGAATGACA
Source organism: Ambystoma mexicanum (assembly GCF_040938575.1). Lineage (NCBI taxonomy): Eukaryota > Metazoa > Chordata > Amphibia > Caudata > Ambystomatidae > Ambystoma > Ambystoma mexicanum. The sequence continues at coordinate 777,081,465 of NC_090937.1, forward strand.
TTAACTAATGAAAGTGATCATGCTGCCTTGTGTCTGGTATTTAGTTGGAATATATAAATGATTCATTATACTTTGACTGTCATGGAGTTGGAAGTTAAATACACTAAGAACAGACTGAAGTGGTCACCTTAGAAAATCCAACTAAATAATGCTAAACTATCCAAACTTCTGCGCCCTTTTTCAGAAATTTTAGGATCAGTGTATATTGTTTCTCTAAACTATAATAAGTTCTTTTAATTCTCTTAATTGTGTTTCAATCTTAAAACGTGGATCTGAAGAAAAACCGAAGAGGAAGTATTTGTACGATCGTATAATACATTGGGGGGGGGGGAAGGGACTTTAAAAAAACAGTCTAACCATGTGTTTTACATGTGTAGATTTAAGCAGCACCTTTGATGAAGTTAATCGCTCTTTGCTTTGGAAGGAAGAAGCTGGAGAGCTCGGGAATTCCATTAGGATTACTTTCTATACTAGTGCTCCTACACTCTAACAACACAATTCAGGTGTGGCTATATTAATTGATCACACTACCGTAGCCTACAGTCATCATTGAATACTCTAGGTCAGTGAGCATGATCTCACTATCAATACATACAAATCTAAAGTAATGTCCTTTTCATTAAGTAGAAAGCTGTCTTCCAATTGCTGGTGGATCAATGGGAACAAATGAGAAGTTTCTAACAATTTGATGTACTTGGGTTTCAATATCTATAAGACCCCAAATTGGATTTCACTTAAACAGAAACTAAGAGGAAAAATCTAAGTCTTATCGGCACACATGGAAGCAATAAATAGAAATTCTGAAAATAGTCCTCATTACCTTCAGTAAATTTGTATAAACGGAAAGTCAAAGCAAGCTTAGTGAATTCATCAAAGATTCTGCAAAATAAGGATGGGGATTTTTTTTAGTAAACTTGAAGGAATCCTGTGCAGAAGAGTTCTTGAGCTACCACTATCTGAACCATCTTCTGTCATAATATGTAACTAGGCTTAGCCTCTATGCAAGTTAATGAAAGGTGGCAAGCCCTCGACCTTAGCTCAAGAATAATGATACCTATTTAGGGTTCATTGTATGAGGATTTACATACTTACATGGTATCTAAATCTGCCAAAAATGCCATCTCGCACCAATTGTTTGTGGACAAATTGATGTTAATTCTTCAAGATATTGAGGAAGATGTCTCATTATTGATAAATAATAGATTCAAACATAAGAAAAAAAATCTGGATTAGGGAATGGCCAATTCTGTGGCTGATTCTGTATATTCAAAATACAAACACTATCAGTCCATTGTTGCAACAGATAAAAACACAGGAGGTCTCCCTCGCTGTGTGATACACATTTGCAGGATCTTACAAACATTGCTAAGATTTCTGTTAAATCTTTGTCCTACAGTGGAGGTAACAGGTCAAAGAGCCGGCCTTGTGTATTTGTAGCGTGATGTCTGCACTGACACTTGCCCTTACCACCAGCTGGCTGCACATCTATTTATTCTATTCATTGTCTTTATTTATTTAACTGTCATCCTATGTACTGCACTGCCCACTCCCCTTTCCCCCTGCACTTTTCCCCTTCCCCCTCCCCTACACTTGCGCAATCTCAATGTCACCTGACCTAGTAGGATCGCTGTCTCTGTCTTCCCATGTTTCCCCTCCCTTGCCTCATCGCGCCTTGAAACACTTGTGTATAGGCGTGCTATAAATGCCATATTATATCATATTATATAATTCCAACAAAACACCAAGTATACAGCAAATTATCGTAATCATCTGGTGAATTTCAAAGTTAGAAAATTGTTTTACTTTGTAACTGTCCATTATAACCTAACCTCTTTTTGTTGTTTTGGGGTCATTTTAATATTGTGTTGAACAGTGCAGATATTTATAAGCAAAAAACAACACAGGACCTTCAGACTGAATACCCTTTATACATCATTGTATAAAAGTTATTAATTCTGAAGAATTTGTTGTTATTGTTTTAAGCAAAAAAACTATCTACAATGTGTGTCTTACAAATACGGTATTCCAGCCTCTAACATAAATAGACTAAATTAAGTTACCAAGTAAACCTTTTCTTAAACTGAAAACCAGATTAAATAACTGCAATATCAGAAGACAAAAGATGGTCCTAAATGATGTGTTGGGCCTAACACCATCTCACAGTACGTGAGTATTTTACTCTACATGTGCTAATGGTCACCCATCAAGCTGTAGAGGACTGTGTTTTCTCTGCTTCTAAACACAGTTAATCACTGTAGGCTTGGCCAGAGAAACGAAGAAGCAGTCCAGCCTGTGTAATCCAGGTTTGCATGCTGCAGTCATTGGGCAAGAGTGGTAAAAAGTTAATGTCCAATAAACGGAATTGCGGTACACCACCAAAGCACACCTCACTTTCTAACCATACAGTGGTGATGGATTGCTCGCTATAATATTATCTATTGAGGAAATCGGTAGTTGGGGTCCAAGGACAACCAGCCAGAGCCCCTTATCAAAAATATTATTATGATACTGTCAGGGCTCCGCCCCTGCTAACCCTGGCTCACCTAAATACCTGGATACAATACACCATCAGTACTTTGAAACTACACAGTGGTGATTTGATGCATTACAAAGCATAGCAACATAACAATCTTTTTGATGCCAGACACATTTAGAATATACCTTCCTTTCTGCAATCTTTATCTATGACCCACCTTAAAGGATCCACATGCCCCCAAACTAAAACATTCCTTTTCCCCTTCTACCTCACCCCATGCCTATGTCTGTTGCATTTCACCCACTTTCTTTTATCTTCTCTCTACTCCTTTTCCTCTGCAGACTAAGGTCTGGCTACCTGGTGACATGTCTAAATATTCACACCACCAGACAAGCCAAGCGCTCTGAGACAACAACAGTTGTGATTTGGTGCAATGTGAAAAGCGTTGTAACATAACATAAATGCAAAACTACAAGGGTCCAGAATTCAAAGCAAAAAACAGGACTGGATGACCCACACACACACAGCCTGGGGAAACATGAGAGCTGGAATATAGTTGATTAAATTACCTGGTTTACATTCTATTGTTTTATTTATTTGATTGCATATACATTGTAACAAACCTTCGCACTAACATTTAAACATTATTAGTTACAATACAAACAGGTTAATCTAAAACAAGATAATTAGAATATAAAATAAAATTCATGAGCAAAAAACCTTCCCACATACAATCAATGGTCTATTTTAAAATATTTTCCCAAACATTTTAAATGACAATATTCAACGAAATGTCATTACTATTTAAAATACTTTACCAGAACTGATATGTCTTTAAAAAACACTCATCATAAACAAACTTACCAAAATATTCATAACGTAGTTCACATAGGACTTCACAAACAATCACAAGATGGAAAAGTGTCTTTACTTCAAAACCTACAAGTACGATCATTCCTCAAAATGTTTCCTTAGCACCCATTACCTCTCTGGTAGAGAATGAATTTAGTTTAAAACGTAACATATCTTGTCTATATTTTCTAGATGGGTGCTTTTGTAAATAAAAAGGTAGACCATTGTAGGCTTTAATTTCATGTTTAAAATGGTAGAAAAGATGGCTATCCATAGCTAAGGCCGGTTTTGTATCCAATCAAATTCAAAGATTGCTTTTTTTTACTCTCTTTGGAGAGATAAGAAGATCCTCCACTATGATGTCATTAGTACCTAATGATTCTGTTTTTAAAAGATACCACTCAGTCAAACCCTTACGGGACTTTTGAACCAATTAAAATCTTAAAGCAGAGAATGCAGATTTTTCTGGAGGTATTAAAAGAGATCTCAACAATTGGTATCTTTTCCAATCTAGATGGGCATCAAGTGAGATTAAACCAACCTCGTGGCTTTACACTGCTATTGGGATCCCTTGTGGTAAAGTTAAAACCCTTTTCCATAAAAGTGCTTCAAACGTTTCCCAAAAATGTATCAACAGGCCCATTTCGGCACCATAAAGCAAACAAAGCACTGTCTTTTGGTGATAGAATTTGACAAATGGGATAAAAAAAAAGTACACATTTCCTGTCAAACAGCAACATTATGGGTTGTGTGGTATCCCAGCAGTAATACCGCTGGGATATGGCCCGGGCAAATAGCATTACCACTACCTGGTCAGATCACGGGTAGTGTGGTAACAGTAAATCCCCATTTTCCAATGGGTCCATTGGACCCAATTGCCCTGGGGGCGCTTTTACCGCTCTGAGCTGGGGGTAAATGTTAAACTGTCCAGATGCCTAAAATGATTGTTACCTACGCTGTGATACCCAAGGGTTTGGGTGTATAACCAAATGAAATAAATAAATGTGCCCAAACTCGAGATTGGGCGGACCCCAAAAGGTGGTGGTAATGATGCTACCACTGCATTTGAGGGCTAAGGCCCAACTCATGATGAGGCCCAAAGACCACTATATCTGAAGTATACATCCTAATTTTCTTTTTCATGATGCCCAAATAATTTCACTTTGTTCTGTTTGCAGTAATCACAACTCCCAAATATTTAACATTTTGGACCAATTCCAAACGTACTTTATCCAAAAACCAATTAAAATATAACTTCCTTATTTTATTGTAATTTATCATTAAAATGTTCGACTTATGTACCTTTAGATGCAAGTCCAAAGATAAACAAGCATTGGCAAAGCCAACAGTTTTGGCATGTGTATAAATATTAGGCATTTGCCAGGCACTGCTATTAGATGCCCAGGTATTGGCACCGTTTTCTCATCTGATGTTATCATTGGCCAGTTAATAGCACTAGGTCAGTGCCTGGTAAGGGCATTTCCCATACCTACACAACAGCCCAAACTGTTGCCATTGCCAATGCTTGTTCATTTGTTCATCATTTCCTCATGAGGTGCATGAGGGAGACTATTTTCTGAACTTCTCCTTTTACTTGTTTTTAGCTTTTAGCCATTACTGAAAATAAGTAACAATCTTTCTTAAAGCATTGTATAAAAGGCAAATCCACGCATTTGAAACAGTCTGAAGTCATGGCTCTAAAACACAAAAGGGGCAATTGAGTCATTTACAAAGCAGGCAAGATATCAGAGGATGGCTGGCTTATTATAGCAGCAAAGCGATACAGCATATAACAGTGTACAACTCTGGGCCAGCGGGGGAGCTTCCCAAGGAGACCCTGTCTCTACAGCACAAAAGCTTCTACCAGAGACAACAGCAGATTTAAGCAATAGGCCGCGAGTAGGGGGGGCATTACCACTTCAGGTAATGCCCCGGGGGCCCATAGTTACAGCCCCGAGTGAAGTAATGCCCCCCTGCTCGGGGCCTATTGCTATTAGTACCACGGCCCATAAGACCAGGGTACTAAGAGCATTTGTTTTCTGTTCTGAAAAGATCTGGTGTTTCGGAACAAAAAAATAAAAATAAAAAAAGGCTAAAGAATGGCCTCTGGGGAAGGGAAAAAGAATTCTGTTTTCCCTTTCCATGTTGGCCATTGAAAATCAAAGTAAAAAAGGTAAATAAACAAAATGGCCACCATGGAAAAGGAGAAGGGACTCCCTTTCCATGGCAGCCATTCAAAAAATAGGGAAAAATGTAAACAAAGAAAATGCCCGCCATGGAAAGGAAGAAGGGACTACATGTAGGTCCCTTCTTCCTTTCCATGATGGCCTGTCGCGGATCAGGAACGGACACGCTGGGGACAGAAGTGTTCCCAGCACGTCTGCTCCCGAAAAGGACAAAAAAGAAGGTAAGTGGGGTTGGCAGGGTGGGGAGGTGATTCTTTGGATTGGGGTGGCAGGGGAGAGAACAACACTTACCTCAATCCCTGGCAGGGGAAGATGCCAGCCTTCAGCCGTGTGGTGGTTCGAAGCAGGGATTACCCCGTTCCGAGCCTCCTCACCGGCCGAGTGGCGTCCACCCTCCTACCCGCCGCCGGGGACAGGAAGGAACGGTATGGGGAGACGGATTCCCAGTTGGGTAACGCCCCGGCGATGGCCAATGAGATTGCATGTTACAATCTCATTGTCCCTCGCCGGGTACTAATGCATTTTAGAACACAGCTAGTGGGAACTGCATCTTATTTCTCTTTCCTGCATGCCCTCTACCAGTAAAAAACATAAAACATAATTGCTGTTGTTCAAAATACTTCAATGTTATCATGTGGAATCTGCTCTTGCAATTGTTATCTTTCGATGTATTTAACAGTTTACAGAGAACAACACGCCGCAAACACAACTTTGTATTTTACTTTTGACTAAAAACTGAAGGCATTGTTAAGAACATTTTTAAAAATGAACAGCTAAAGGGGTTTCATAAATGCAATAAAATACATAGTAGATGTCCAGAAACCCCCACGTTTACAACGCACAGTAGATGTCTAAAGAGGCGTAGCCAGCACTGTCTAACAAGTGGGGCCTGAAGCTAATGTTGTTGGGCCCACTGCACTGTCATTAACATATGTAAATGCCGACACAGCTGAGCTGAGTGGGCATTTACAGATTTTGGGTGGGCCTTGCCTGCTCAGGCCCTACCCTGCCTACACCTCTGAATGTCTGTAGACTCCTCTGAGGAAACAAGATGCTACATAGCGTGAGCAAAACTGCATTTCTAGCTACAATCCCGGGATGCAGATGAACAGTGCCATGTGTGTGTAAGTACACTATACTGCCTGATCTCTTTTACCCCGTTCATTACATTCATCCCCTATATGAATATTTGAACTGTGTACGTTTTTATGCATAACATGTAAACCATCTCTGCGCCCAATGCTGTAATTTATGCATAATGTAACTAAGCCTACTGCAAGTAACAGCGCCACAATGCCCCTGGGCTGTATGTGCGCTATATAAATGTAAAAAATAAAAATAAAATATACTGCAACAAAGAAGTGTGAAAACAAGGAAATAATATGAGGCAGGGTAACCAAAAAGGAAACACACCAAACACAGGTTACAAAGGAACATACAAAGTACTTTATGTTGTACTGAATCCAGTTACAAAAGAACAGAACAAAATTCAGATAGCTATCGACCCTCAGTACAACACAGCGAACTCCGGCGTGGTTCGGTGTGCTCAGTGAGTGCAAAAATTAATTGAAACAGTCAGGCTTTTATACATTTCAAGCCTGCTGTTCAGCCCTCCTTTGGGTTAACCATTCCATAAATAAGTTACTGCTCTAGGGTCCCTTGCCAGGTCAAATCTAGTTCATTTTAGGTTTATACATTAACAAGAAGAAATGGTAATAATGTATGCTCTAGGCCTAACATTACAATGCGGGACTTCATTTATACAATATAGTTAAGCAGGTGTTCTCATTCAATTATAGATCAGTTTCGGTGATACAGGTAATCCATTGCACACAGGTCAGCAGAAGGACAAGGTCTCAGCTCATGACCCTAACAAGTGGCCTGCAGGCAAGTTATACATTAGCTGTACAGAGGTCATGACAATCGAGTTCTGTTCTGAATAACATAGGCTACCATTTTAGCTCACATGGTGACTTTATAGAGCAAGAAAACCTAAAATGGCGGCTTGACCCAAAATGACAGTTTACATGGTTTCTAAGGTCAGGACCTTGCAATGCGAGTTTATTCACATGTAGTTTATAAGCAGCTTGTTAGCAGCTTGGCGTAGGCCAATATACATATATTCATAGCAATAGGAGGCACGATATAATTTCTAGTTTGACAAACCCTCCTTTTGGCCTATGCCAAGTGCTAAACTACTTCTGATCTCCCTGCAAATAACTCCATGTGTCATCGTCCAATCACCCTGAATAGCTGTCAGAAATATCTATCGCCATTAGATCTTTTACTAAGATCTCTTTCAGTACATACTCCTTAGAGTTTTTATCCAGGGCATACACTTTATGTCCTATTGTACCTATCGCCTGAGCGCAACATCCCCCTGGCATTGAACATATACTTGGTAGACATTGGATACAACAACAAAGAAATAGCAGAATTCCCAAAATAATCAGCAAGACTGAAAGCACTTTCCAACCCCAAGACCGCAAGAAGTCCCAGAACCAAGCGCTAAGATCCCAACTTCCCTCGGGAACATGCACTTCTGAACTAAGAATGTGCAGATTCTGTATTGCCTTAAAAATAGTTGGGGAGGAATCCGGTACGAAAACACAGCAAGCGGACCCCACTAGTTTACATACTCCACCACGTTCAGCCAGAATGACATCTAATGCCATCCGGTTCTGAAGCGCTACCAATCTGATCGCTTTCTGCTCTAAAGTCATATTATAGAGTATATCTGTGGTCCGGTTGATGGTTCTCTCCAGTACTCTTACTAGTTTCCTGATATCCTCGGAATTCGCTATCTGCCCAAAGAATGGAAGGAATGATTTTGCTACATCTCCTAAAACCTGTGCTGGAGTGTCGCCATTCTCGTCCCGCCATGGACGAGCCTTCGAAACCTCTACAGTACTTGCTATAAACACTCCAGGTAACAGGATTCCTAGATAACAAGTTCCCTGCCAATCCCTGGGCAACCATGGAAATGCTACATTACCGCAAACAAAATAGATAGGTTTGCCTACATACAAAGGTCTGTCTTCCCCAGTCAAATTTGCAACGTTGGCACAACCTTTAAAATCTCCCATTGACCTTGTGCCATTCCTCTGTATGCAGAAAGAAACTGAATCGGGGCTATGGTTAACAGTATAAGAAGGAGGCACGGCATCCTTATTGCCTATCGGAGCCATTTTAAAGGAAATCAAAGATTGGAAAGGACGAGACAGTCTATCAGAAGGCCTAATAGAAGCAATATTGAGCTTACTCCTATTTGCGAAAAGCGAGCATCCCAGGGGAGTCAGAACACGTTTCTCAAAACTATTCAAATTAGTGCCATCAAAGTTCCCCGAAATGCTATCGTTCCATCTGCCAAAGAACAGTGCTCTAAGTGAAGCATAACAAGCAGTTGTCAAAGGTAAAGGGTGAATATACCAACCTAGCCCCTTATCCCCATGTTGCGGTAAATGTGAGCAGACCCAACAATTAGTCTTATTAAAAATGGCATGTGTTGCATTCATTATAAGCAACAAGGTATTATTGTGATACTTCTGTCTATGCTGTGAGTCTCTAGGTGACAGAGTATGCAAATGTACAAAAGCTGTAGGAACAGTGGGTACAATTTCAGTCGGCAGCAAAGACTCTAAAGGATGAGTTTCTTCGAAATACCAAAGGCCTAAGACAGTGACTATTATAAAACCAAATATTATCATAAAAACACAGCAATACATTTTCGGGGCCCAGGCACATTGTTCATTGTCCGAGTTGGTCACCCCCTTATTTATAAGTCCAATACGAGCAGCAGCGGTGGCGGTAGCAGGCATTGTAGATTTTCAATTGACGACCCCAATGTTCGTTGCTGGCGACACTACGGTCGCGCAGCTTCTTAGTCCTTCCACAACCCCTAGCCAACAGAATCCCCTTCCTCAACTTTTTTGGGAAAAAGCAAGCCCTTGATGATCCTTTCCTTCCTTGAATGCACAGCCGAACCGTGCCGTATGTCTATCAGAAGCACAGCAAAACCGTGCCGTATGTCTATCTTCGTGGCCGGAAGTTGTATCTTGTTGTGCCTGGTATTGTTTGATCTGAGAACAAGATGTCGTCACTTCCCGTTGGAAGCAACGTATCAGAGGCAAGTGAAGTTGGAACAGCAATTTCCGGGAGGAAAATTTTCGGAGAGCGCAGAGACAAAATGGCAGCTTCCCCAAGCCTCACGGGCTCAGTAAGATTCTCCAATGCACTCTCAGTGCTACTCACTGCTTTGGGATCATTGGTTGCAGCGTTAGCGAGGGGTTCTGTTTCTTCTGTAACGTGTGGCACTGGGTGAGGAAGTTTCTTGACATGCGTCGCGTGGATCCAATGCTTCCGGCCTGCGACACGCACCGCTGTTTGGGTGACCAGCAGGACCTGGAACGGGCCCCGCCACCGAGGTGCAAGGCAGGAAGATCGGTCAAAAGATTTGACCAAAACCCAACTTCCAGGTTGTATACTGTGGCCTGGGCCCTCGTATCGCGCGGGTAAAGCGTCTCGTACCTGGTGATAAATGAAATACAGGTTTTTAGTCAACTGGCTACAATAGTCTGAAAGCAATACATTTTCTACATTCCTCAATGCCCTAGGCTTCGGAAGACCCCAGATATTGGCAGGTCTCCCCATTAACACCTCAAATGGAGATAGCCCAGTCTTAGTTTGAGGGGTTGTACGCATGGCTAGTAACACGATCGGTAAGGCGTCTGGCCATTTTAATTTGGTGCCGGCACACGTCTTAGCGAGCTTGTTTTTTATGATACCATTGTGTCTTTCCACTAATCCGGCGCTCTGAGCATGTCTGGCCGAATGGAATCGTTTGTCAATTTGCAATGCCGTACATATCTGTAGAATTACAGCAGCGATAAAATGCGGACCATTATCCGACCAGATAACTCTCGGCAAACCGAACCGTGGGAAGAATTCCTTTAACATGGTCTTTGCAGTGGTCATGGCTGTAGCGTCTTTAACAGGGAAAGCCTCGACCCACTTACTAAAGGCGCAAATGACCACAAGGACATATTTTAGATTGTTACATCGCTCCATTTCAATAAAGTCAAAGTGAATCACTTCAAACGGGACAGAAGGAGGCCCAAAGCTACCTCTTGGAGTTGCTGTCCCCTTTCCCACATTGTGTTGTAGGCAAATCATGCAATTTTGGACATACTGCTGGGCAATTTTTGAAATCTTATCATTTACCCAGACTTTCTCTAACATTCTCGTGATCTGTTGAGCGCACACATGTGTGGGACCGTGTGCCATGGTAACCATCATTACTATATAGGCATTAGGAAGCAACCATTTCCCTTCAACCATGTCCACCCAACACCCATCATCATCGAGTTTCCCCAAGCCCTCAGCCCACCTCTTGGATTCTTCTAATGTGGCATCGGCTTGGATATCCCGTACAGACCCAACACCCTCATCCATTGCATAGGCATCTACAGTCTCCCTTGAAACATACATCTCCGTGAAGAGATCAGAGGCAGTTTGTCTAGCTATTTGATCAGCGAAAGCATTCCCTTTCCCTACATCATCTATAATCTTGCGATGTGCTGCGCACTTAATGATTGCTAACTGACTAGGGAGCGCAATCGCTGAAAGCAATTGTACTATCAGGGAGCCATGTTGGATCTTGGTTCCATGCGAAGTTAAAAACCCTCTCTCTGACCAAAGTCTCCCAAAGTTGTGAGCCACCCCAAAGGCATACTGGCTATCAGTATATATGTCTACTGTTAGCCCTTCGGAAAGCTCACAAGCTCGAGTCAATGCTATAATCTCTGTGGCCTGCGCAGAGTTATGCGTAATTCTCTTGGTCTCCACAACCGTACTCAATGTAGTGACTGCATAAGCAGCTGTGGATGTACCATCCAGTAGTTTGAAGCAGGAGCCATCACAAAACAGCTCCCCTTGTGGGTTATCCAAAGGAGTGTCCCTCAAATCAACTCTGCCTTTTGTATCTTATTCAGTAGTATACAGGCAGTCATGTGACTCTTTGTCACTGCAAACAGTATTTTGCGGGAAAGGTAGGAGTTCAGCTGGATTAAGAATGCAGCACCTCCTAATTTGAATGTGGGGAGCAAACAAGATTAATTCATATCTTGTCAGTCGTGCGGAAGTGAGGTGTTGCGTTTGGGTTTTGTTCAATAGAATATCTACAGAGTGAGGCACCATCAGGGTTAAATCATGGCCTAGGACCATTCCCTCACTCTGTTTTACAGACGCAGCAGCAGCAGCGACAGCACGCAAACATCTTAGCAAAGCGCATGCAACAGGATCAAGGGCGGAAGAGTAGTAACCGCATGGCCTATTCTTCCCTCCATGTTCCTGCGTTAATACAGCCAAAGCACATCCATCAAATTCATGCACAAACAACACAAAGGCCTTCTCATAGTTCGGTGTGCCCAAAACTGGCGCCGAACATAATGCAGCCTTGAGCAACTCGAATGAATGTTGATGCTCCGTATTCCATGGCAATGGCGAAGAAATACCCTTCTTCGTCAAGGCCAACATCGGTTTTATCACTAGTGAGAAGTTTGGGATCCATAACCTACAGTAAAAAGCCATACCTATCAAGGCTCTAACTTCTTTTTGTGTATTTGGGACAGACATGCCAGAAATGTGTTTTATTCTTTCAGGTGTCAATCTTCTTCCCTCCTTTGACAGGAGATAGCCTAAATAGGCGACCTCCTGGCAACAATATTGAAACTTTTTAAGCGAAGCTTTGTGACCATGCTTAGCTAGATGGATGAGCAACAGCACAGTGCCCTCTTTACAAGAACTCTCAGAGTCAGCGGCTAAAAGCAAATCATCAACATATTGAAGCAACGTACAAGTAGGGGGCAATTCAAGGGTATCAAGCTGCTCTTTCAAAGCCCTACTATAAATACTAGGACTCTCAGTAGAACCTTGAGGTGCACAAGTAAATGTGAATGAGCGTCCCCCTAAGGTGAACGCGAACAAGTATCTACTATCCTCATGTATAGGAATACTGAAGAAAGCATTCTTTAGGTCCACAACACTGAAGTGAGTAGCTGTAGCTGGAATCATGGTTAATATTGTCGTCACATCAGGCACAATTGGAAATTGCAGAGCGACGACTTTATTAATGGCACGTAAATCAATTATAAAACGAAATGGAATTGCATTATCGCCTTTTTTGTACACGGGTAAAATCGGACTATTGCACAAACTTCCTGCAATCTCCTCAATCACCCCACGATGCACAAAATTGGAAACAATGCTCTTCAAAGCTTGCTCGCCTTCAACTGAGATCTTATGCTGTGGAATACGGAGCAGCTTAATTCCATGTTTCAAAACTATTTTAACAGGCTCAATCTGCAAAACACCGACATCATTGTCATCAGCTGCCCACAAACACTCTGGTACATTACTGAATTCTGGTGGCAAAGGTCTAGTCAAGAATTGCGAAACAGAACATTGCTGTGGTGAAATCGTCAAACGCACTCCATCAGAAGAACAATGAATTACCGCATTTAATTCCTTCAACAGATTCGACCCGAGCAAATTCTCTCCACAATTCGTAGTCAAGAGAAATGGACAGTGGTCCGTAAAGGGACCCAAAGAAATAGGTACCGGTGAAGAAACCGGACAAACAACTGGTGTGCCAGAAAACCCTACAGAAACATTGGTTTGCCCTGACAGTGGAATGTTTGGAACCCGAGAATGATCAATGGAGCACTTCTGTGCTCCAGTGTCTACCAAAAATTGATGTTTCCTATTTCCCACTACCATTTCAACGTAGGGACCTTTCTGATTAACGGGAATAGGTGTAGGTTCCAAACCCTGCTTCGGGCAATCCTAACGAAACAGAATATCATCAAAAGTTAGCTCTTCAGATAGATATGCAGTAGTAGGATGATCAAATATGTTTCTAGTATCCACACTCGAAGTCTGATTATCCTGTGAAAAAAGTTGTTGGGGAACCTGCGAAAACTGGCCTCTACCAGGGCCCCCTACACCCGGGCGACCTCTGGATCGTCTACCCATATTTCTAAATGTGTTATTCGACCTCTGTCGAAGGACGGGGCATTGTGCACGCCAATGACCCTCGTGGCGACAATAGGCACACTGGTTAATATTCACAGGACCCAAGGGCACATTCCCTTGTGGAACATACTGACCTCTAATCTGCGAACTACCCCCTCTGGGGCCTCTAACAATTTGCTGTAACAATACTTTAGTCTTCAAATCACCTTTTCTCTTCTCGACTCTATCTTTTTCATTATTGACACGGTTCTCGTAGTACTGAGCCATGTGCAGTACTTCTGATTGGGATTTCGCCTGCCAAGCGCTCTCAGAAGACATAATTTGTGACTGGATGTCAGGCAGCAATCCACGTACAAATTTGTCCACAAATAATCTTTTCTCAGACTCTGTGCCTAAGTCTTGTCCACTGAAATCCGAGAATACCTGTTCGAACCTATTAAAGAACTCGGTAGCACCCTCACATTTTCCTTGGACACAGGCCGTAAGCTTGTCCCAAATAATTCTCTTTTCGGGGATTATAGTTTTCAGTTTTGCAATGATTCTGTCAGGCAAAGTTAGTATCACCTGAGGTGGTCTCTCACCAGCTGGCCTTTCCCCATCAAGCCTAACTATGTTAGCCCATGTATCTCCCAACCCTGGTACATCGTCTATAGTTCTAACTTGTTTCCACAAATCTACAGGCAGGAGTACAGGGAATAGCAAATCAATGTCGCCTAGGTTAAACACTAAGGACTGCCAAACGGACTCTATCTCTTTATAGAACCCTGTCGGATTTTTCCTAATGTCAGGAATAGTTTGTCTAATAGTATTCACTTCCTGTCGTGAAAACGGGACGTGAACAAACTGCGATACATAATGTGCAGGAATGTCCACAGCAGGTGTACCTGCTGCAGCATTAGCAGGAATCTCAACCTTTGGGACAAATGTCGGAGGAACCTCTCTCACAGGCAACTGAGATGTAGACAACTCCGAACGCTTACTAAGCAACAGAGCTAAGTCGAGCGCTAAAGCAGTTGAAGAAGTGTCAAGTGAAAAAGCTCTCTTATAAATGCTCAATAACTCTGTGGGACAACTAACCTTTCTCTTTAAACATTCATCCTGCAGGTACTCTACCATTACCTGTATCACTTTCCTCTGCATTTCTAGCGTATATTGACTGTATGTGTCATATACCTCAACTGGAGTTATCGATATGTCTGAAATCCATCTAATCGCATCTTTTGTACAAATTCGCTCCTCCTCAGATGTCGATTTACGACACGGAAGAAATCGTTTCTGTACATACATACTTTCTTCTTCGTCATCCTCATTCCGTAACCTTTCCAACTCCTTTCTATACTCAAATATCATCTCAACATGCTCTTGTACCTTCTCCACAGTGTCTCTTGAAAACGCTAAAGTATTCAGGTCCCTCAACCCTTGTGGGAGGTCTGCATTATTTAATTTACCCCACATTACACATAAATGAATCCCTAAACCTTCAATGAAAACATTTTTCTCAGGAAAATTATCCATATTAGAAAGTGTGGCAAGAACATTAGCTCGATCATCTCTCTGCATACAATGCTTAGCCCATGCAAACAAATCCTGTTTCTTTTCTGTAGGAACAGTATTACGAGTAACAATCCTCGACCCCGCGCCCTGATCAACTACAAGCGGTACAGAACTACTTGGGAGTGAGGGTGCAGGCAAATTCAATGGAGGTACTATTATTGGTGCAATGGGAAGAGGCAGAGCAGCAGGTGGAGGAACAACAACCGGAGGAATAGGAACAACAGGTTGAGCAGGAAGAGCAGGAATAACAGCAGGAAGAGGTACAGCAGGAGGAAAAGGAACATACAGAGGTGGTGCAGAGGCACCAGGCCTTCGTTCATTTAACAATTTGTCGATAAACTCATCAGAAACATGAAGATCTTTAGAAGGATAGATTTTCTGAATACCGAGTGAGAAAGCCCTGTCCATATTCCTAACCGACTCAGACTGTTTGTCCTGATCATATAACAACGCCTTTTCAGCATTTGTTTTATGACGGCGCACATGTTTTTCCCTACTTTTAAGCTGCTGCAACGCTTCTCTTTTCCAATTTTGCAAAACATCAAATGCTGCAGGTCTGGCCTTCTTTTTTAACAAGACTGACTCTAAATATTCAATACGAGGGATCTCAAAACTACCATTGACTGGCCACTGAAGTTCGGAGGCATGTCTGGTTTGTCTGTGCCAAATTTTATTAAATACTACACTTCCAATGCCATGCTTACAGTACATAGTACATGCCAGTGACCCCTCCTGTGGTGCCGGATGGCTAAATTCCAAAAATTGTCTATCGCTGCGGAATAATGCCCTAAAGCAGATAGACAATTTCCCAGGCATTTCTCAAATACTCGGTGTTACCTGGTCAATAATTGTGTCTGCAGATACAATGCGCCAAATTCAAATTGTCAGGGTTGAACTAAGAGTCGGGTAACGACTCACCTGACCAAACCTAAGGAGGACCGATCGGTTTACAAAGGACTTACCTAACGAATTTTACCTTGTGTATGGTGATTTCGGCAAATCTGCCCGCCTCAAAAAATTGACCCTCGTCAAGATGCCGTCTCAGACCACACGGCTATCGTCCAGGGAACGGATCGTGCAGCGCTGTTGAGGTGTCGCGTCTCGTTCAGTCGGGCCCGTTATGTCACACCGTCCGATCCCGGTCTGATAGCGTGCGTCAACCTTCAATAATCCGGCATCAATCTTGAGGGTCCCTATTCCGGGCGCCAACTGTGAAAACAAGGAAATAATATGAGGCAGGGTAACCAAAAAGGAAACACACCAAACACAGGTTACAAAGGAACATACAAAGTACTTTATTTTATACTGAATCCAGTTACAAAAGAACAGAACAAAATTCAGATAGCTATCGACCCTCAGTACAACACAGCGAACTCTGGCGTGGTTCGGTGTGCTCAGTGAGTGCAAAAATTCATTGAAACAGTCAGACTTTTATACATTTCAAGCCTGCTGTTCAGCCCTCCTTTGGGTTAACCATTCCATAAATAAGTTACTGCTCTAGGGTCCCTTGCCAGGTCAAATCTAGTTCATCTTAGGTTTATACATTAACAAGAAGAAATGGTAATAATGTATGCTCTAGGCTAACATTACAATGCAGGACTTCATTTATACAATATAGTTAAGCAGGTGTTCTCATTCAATTATAGATCAGTTTCGGTGATACAGGTAATCCATTGCACACAGGTCAGCAGAAGGACAAGGTCTCAGCTCATGACCCTAACAGGTGACCTGCAGGAAAGTTATACATTAGCTGTACAGAGGTCATGACAATCGAGTTCTGTTCTGAATAACATAGGCTACCATTTTAGCTCACATGGTGACTTTATAGAGCAAGAAAACCTAAAATGGCGGCTTGACCCAAAATGACAGTTTACATGGTTTCTAAGGTCAGGACCTTGCAATGTGAGTTTATTCACATGTAGTTTATAAGCAGCTTGTTAGCAGCTTGGCGTAGGCCAATATGCATATATTCATAGCAATAGGAGGCACGATATAATTTCTAATTTGACAGAAGAGCAAATAATAGGCAACAGATTGCAAGAACGAGTGGCAGCTCGGTCGACAACAGTTCTGCCCATGAAATCAATCCCATGTCCCTGTTGGATGAGCGCGAGACAGACATCCCAAAAGACAGCTACTGAGACCAACAACTGAAGATATTACACCCCATATCCCAGTATGTTTTCTAAAATGTCACCAAATCTTTTCAAGACGGAGACACACAACAAGCTTTCTGTAGCTACACACCAGTACTAGGCAACAACTTTCCAAACACACCAGAACACTGCTGTCTGAAAAAATGAAAGACCCTACTCTTCAAAGTCCAGCTCACCAACCACTGATGGCTAAATCACGGTGGAACGACGGAACCCTCTCTTCTCCGAGACAATCCCATACATAACCACTGCTTCCTTTACTGCCTGCTCTGGAACCCTCCTTCACAGCAAGGTATGCGTCCACACACGCACACACATACACCTTGATCTGTCGTTTATAATGCTGGTTTCCAGGATGAGAAGGTGTAAGGAAGCCTCATAACACAGGTACAGCATTGATCTCCAAAGCCAGGAACCGCTGCACATGGACATGTCATAGATACATGTCTCAGTACTAAGCATACTTACAAATTCCTGGATTTTATTCGGCAATTGGGGACTATTATTCGCAGAATACGGTATGTACAAACTCCAGCACCAGATTTGAACCTGGACACGCATTTTCTGAGTGAGTTAGAGTTGTGTGCAAACTCCAGTCCTGGCAGTTCATTCCTGCGAGAGTGTCGTCCTGTTGAGAGCCTAAACGTACCCCAATCCCCTGAGCCAGTTCAGGTGTGTTAGAGTCACAGAGCAGATGTGACAAAGGCACCTCTGTGCACAGCAAGAAGAAGAGCATAAACCTGCTTCCTCCCCCAGCTGCAGTTGCGACTGTACATCCCTTTGCAGCGTGGAGGAAAGTGCCAGGCCATGAAGGCCTCCAACCGAGGGTGACAATCCCGCATGCCCAGCACCCATCAACTCCATGCATGCCTGAGCAATCTTGAAATGATCCGTCCACGGTATCGAAAGGCTGGAACTCTTCATTTCAACCAGGGGCTGCAAGAGAACACATGGCTGAGGCTGGATAAACAAAACTGACATTTCTTCAGAATTCCATCCTCGATAACAGCACGGCAACAGTGATCGAATGCTGAAATAAAAGGGCTGCCCTCCATACAGAAACACAGACTGCAGAAACAATGGCATTCTCCTGACATCATTATCTGCAGAGCCAATCAGGTTGTATTTACATCACGAGACACTGGAACACCACCCACAAATCAGTATGTGGACAATTCAATTTGAAAGCCATTTTACAAAACAATTATCTTTAACAAAACTTCTTTATTTTCAAAAACAAATACATTAACAAACATATGGAACATAACTTAAAATATACAGTAAATATTTTTAAAAGCAGCAATCAAGTCAAATAACTTTTGAATAACATTAAAACATGGCAGCTGCCATTTTCGAAAGAAAAATGGCTGACAAATTCACCACACGGTAGAAAATCAGCCAAAGAGTGCAAAAAGCGGTATGGTTGGAGGAAAAATGAGTGGGAATGGGAGGCAAATCTTATAGATTTCTGTCATGAGGCGTGGGCACCGGTGGCCTATCTGGCAGCACTGGAAAATAATTTTGGCTATTTCCTGAGGCTCTCCATGATGGCAGCTAGAAGTAAGGTGCACGCTCCAGTCTCTCGGCAGAATCATGTTTCCTGGGCCACACCCCCTGGAGTCGCCGGCGCTCAAACAGAGACGCTTCCTGGAGATCCACGCGTACCTTCTCTAAGCACACGCATCGTGAGTTTGTTGTCCTGATCTATTACTCTATACCAGTGGTCTTCAAACTTATTTGGGCAGGGCCCCCCCGGAGCAAAATTTGGGAAGGCCGGGCCCCCCAAAAATGCCAAATGGACAGTATGCATTGTGCGCCGTAACCTGCTCCCATCACAGTCACTGGGCTCCCTCATCCCACTCCTACCCAGTCCCTGGGCTCTCCCCACCCCGGGAGTATATTTCAGCAGCAACGTGCACGCCTTGGAAGCAAGACGGCATGAAGCAACACAGGTTAGATCCCCGGGTCACACACCCTGGGCTCTCCCCACCCTGCTCCCACTACTATCCCATGGATCCTGCCCATCCTACTCGCACCACAGTCCGTGGGATCCCCCATCCCGTTCCCAACACAGTCTGAGGGCCAGTGGCGGCTGGTGAATTCTTTAAGTGGAGGGGCATAACTATTTTTCCCCAAAAAATGCCATAGCGATCGAGTGCAGTGAGGGAGCCCCAACCAATCAAAAGAGGGTTCGGGGGGGTTCCCCCTGTGAATTTATTTTAAAATAATGGGTTAAAATGTTGCATTGTAGAGAATACTTTTAAAAAAATGGGTAAATAGCCAAACAGTTTGCAATTGGTGGTGGGGGGCACATATTTTTTCTGAACATTCCCCAGGCCACTTCCACAACGTTCATCAACACTGCCCAATAAAACGGTGGCCCAAGTACATTGCCCCATTCCACTTGTATATTGCCACAGGATAGCATCGCATTTCATGTTCACCTGATGCTAAACACTGTCCTGTGCACCATTCCTCTTTCACATTTCCCCCAGAAATCTGATCAATGGCACATTTATTTTCCCCCGGAATATTGTCCCATGTCACATCCATATTGCCCCATAAGATTTCCCATGCTACATGCAGTGTCTTCAGTGCCCAATGTAATTTCCATCTTACTTGATTCCACTTTCACTTGTGCAATGGCACATTTGATTTACCTCCAGATCATCAACACTTGCCACTTTCACATTGCCTTCAGACCATTGTCCACTGTCAATTGTGCATGCCTCCTGAAACCTGCTGCATGCTACTTTGACATTCTTTCCAAATGAACTCCCTTCCCCACATTGACATTGCCCCCAGATTGTTGCTTCATTATCATGCCTCTTGTGCATTCTCCAGAACACTGCCTCATGACATTTTAACATTGCCACATGCCACTTTCACACAGCCCCAGTACATTACCCCATGCCACTCTTACTTTGCTTTAAGGATATTTCCCCCAGCAATTTCACATTTCCTTTTTTTTTAGGCCAGTTTCGTATTGCCCCAGGTACATTGTTACATGTTAATTACAGATTCCCCATCGCCCCCGCCCATTTCTTCCAATCTAAAAAAAAAAAGGGTTTTTTTTGGTTTTTACATTTCGTGCTGGGCTCTCACAGCCCCCCCCTCCCCCCAGGGATGTACCCGCAGCCACCTGCCAACTGTGCACCCCACAGTTTGAATACCACTGCTCTATACTATTATCCTGTCATTTCCTTCTGGTCTTCCACGAACTCATCTTGTATATCAGATTGCGCATTTACAGCCGTCTCGCCGGCCTTATCTTCTACGCGATGACACAGACACAGCACTTCCTGGTAGGCTTTCGCGTACCCATTGTCTAGAAAACAGCTAACTCGCGAATCACAATTACATTTTCTTGCTGTTTGCTTCCTTCTGACAGAATGCCACCCACGCACATTTAATGCCGATCCTCGTATTCCCGTTCTCTCAGAGAAAACAACTGAAGCCTGTTCAACCATCTCCTGGTTCTTGACAAACTTACCTGACAAGCTAGGAAACTGGCGGCCTCAGTTACGATACAACACTCTCCTCGATCGGAGAAAAAGCCCTTCCCACGTTTTCTGTAATCACAACTCACACGGCCTCCCCTGTCTGTCCCTTCTGCTTATATCACAGGTCATCTTTGGGCAACATACCTTGTTTCCCTCTTTCCTCGGCATGTTCAAGTTTCACTGGGTAAGGAGTCACTATCTGGGAGGCTCACGAGGAGATAGGACATTCTCTAACCCTGGTCCCTTTAACCCAGGTCTTTTCTTCCTGCATTAACCTGTGGGAACGTAAACCACGCATCGCCTGCCAGGTCCATTAGGAGATTAAGAGGAAATCAGGACAAGGGCCCACTGGCTCCCACCACCCAGGCTGACATCTCAACTGCCTGGGCTGGAACACATTCAACTGCAAACATTCCAGACTCACCATTCCAAACTCACAGGATACATTCCACAGATGACCCCAGTCCATGCACACCTAATCCAAGCAGGAAGGAAGGCCAATCCTAACACCTCTTTCCCTTACTGTAACAAGCATACCCACACACAACAAATAGGGAAGAAAGCCAATCCTAACAAGGAAGACCAATTCTATCCAATCCGAACAGCTCCTTCCCTTACTGCAACAAGCATACCCACACCAAACCACAAACCACAGACCTACCGGACACACACCTCAACAATCCAGGTCCTATCAGAGGGAATTGTACCAACGGAAATAACTATCATACCGACGGACAGACCCGACCAACACAACTACTAACCCAAACAGACCACACAACACAACACAAGACACCTTCCACTCACCACTGAGTCTCGAACCTTCTACATCCAAGCACTACCAGCCCCAACTTGGGCAACCAAACAAACACAACGCACAACCCTCAAAGGAACACTAAACACCTCCTATCCACCCCTGCCATGAGTGGATCATGGGACTGCCACCCCCAAGCACGAAACTCTCCCCAGGGACTGGCACAAGATCCTACCGCCGCAACCGAGAAGAAAACCTAACTTCCAAAACAATTTACCCTGGGTGATCGTGTAGGAACAACTGGAAGACTACAGTATACATTTACTCACCACCCATACAAGAATTCAACCATACCACTGTTAAATTGGGCAAGCACTCACACAAGAAATTCAATCACCACAAACACTGCAACCAGCTGTCACACCAGTCAACCAAAACATTCACCCACAGCTTCAAGTGTTGGCCAGACCCTTGAACCCACCATACCTACACAAAACACTACCGGGTGAACACAGCCACAAGGATGGTACGTTGCCATGCTTCAAGAATCAACCAAGGAAGTACTCCTGGATGATTCCAAAAACCACACTCAAAAATATTCAAACACAGATAATAAGATGCAGGCGCACCTACATCTCAAGGGTCTCAGCAGAAAAACCTGTGATCATACATGACTCCACAGAGCCACCTAACTAGCCTGCCACTAGTTTCTTCATGCACCTAAACCACAGCAAGTACACAACCACTTCAAACTCCACAGAGTTCCTGGCCAGACCCACTGATCATTCACCTAAACCACAGCAAGAACACAAACTAATTCAAACTCTGCAGAGTCCCTGACCAGACACACTGAACATGCATTAAATTTACACACATGTAAACAACCACCTCAAAATCTGCAGAGTTCCTGACCAGACGCACTGATCATGCATTAAATCCAAACACACGATAGACACAAGCACAACCCCTACACAGAATGCAGTCGCTGAAGCAGAAACCAAGGGGTGCACGGAAAGTTAGATGTAACTTCATACAAATCCGTAAATTAAATCTACAAGTCCATGTTGCCCTTCAAAGAAGCAGCTCAAAACCTACAATGCCTCAAGAAGTTGTTAAACTAACATATTGTGCACCTGATTATCACATTCAAATGCAGTTCATGTTCTTACAAGTCGATGTTAAACTTTAAGAAGGTAACTCTAAAACTTGCAATGCCTCAAGCAAATTAAATTAAGGGGGTAATTCATAGAATTCAGTGCACACGTGGCGCACACGGCTGGCGCACAGTGTGCGTGTGTGACAGTCTGCGCCAGCCACGTGTGCCAAAATCCATTTCCGCGCACAGCGTATTCATGGATTTTAACATCCATTACCAGCCGTGGCGCAGAGTGGCGCAGCGAATCTGCAGCAGCGCCAGTTACGCCCTCAACCCTTCCCCGTGCGCCATGTACAGCGCACATATCCCGTACATGGCACACATGCCCCCAACCACGGAAAACGCCTGTAAAACTCCCTGCGCACCCCTCCGAATACACGTACCCCGGGGGAGTTTCACACGCGATTGGGCCTGTGTGAGCAGGGTACGTGTATTTCGGGGCTGCGCAGGAAGTTTCACACGCGATTGGCCCTGTGTGAGCGCAGTACGTGTATTTCGGGGGTGCGCAGGAAGTTCCACACGCGATTGGCCCTGTGCAAGCAGGGTATGTGTATTTCAGGGGTACGCGGGAAGTTTCACACGCGATTGGCCCTGTGCGAGCGGGGTACGTGTATTTCCAGGATACGCGAGAAGTTTCACACGCGATTGGCCCTGTGCGAGCAGGGTACGTGTATTTCGGGGGTGTGCGGGAAGTTTCACACGCGATTGGCCCTGTGCGAGCGGGGTACGTGTATTTCGGGGGTGCGCGGGAAGTCTCACACTCGATTGGCCCTGTGCGAGCAGGGTACATGTATTACTGGGGTGCGTGGGAAGTTTCACACGCAATTGGCCCTGTGCGAGCGGGGTACGTGTATTTCGGGGGTGCGCGGGGAGTTTCACATGCGATTGGCCCTGTGCAAGCAGGGTACGTGTATTTCAGGGGTACGCAGGAAGTTTCACACGCGATTGGCCCTGTGCGAGCAGGGTACGTGTATTTCAGGGGTACACGGGAAGTTTCACACGCGATTGGCCCTGTGCGAGCGGGGTATGTGTATTTCCAGGGTACGCAAGAAGTTTCACACGTGATTGGCCCTGTGCGAGCAGGGTACGTGTATTTCTGTGGTACACGGGAAGTGTCATACGCGATTGGCCCTGTGCGAGCAGGGTACGTGTATTACTGGGGTGCGTGGGAAGTTTCACACGCAATTGGCCCTGAGCGAGCGGGGTACGTGTATTTCGGGGGTGCGCGGGGAGTTCCACACGCGAATGGGCCTGTGCGAGTGGGGTACGTGGATTTCGGGGGTGCGTGGGAAGATTCACACGCGATTTCACTGTTATAGCGGGGTACGTGTATCCAGTGGGGTGCGCGGGGAGTCCCACATGTGAATTGGCAGTGTGGGTCCTCCGAGGTGTGCCCTCTACCCCCTCCATGGCCCCTGCAGGCAACCCACACCACAGGGGACTACCCTGCACCCCTGGTCATGTCCCGCAGGCAGCCCATCCACCATGGGCATGCCCCCAAGCCAGCCCACATGTCACCTTCCACTAGTGATCACCAACTCATGTCCCCCAGCACCCCCACTCCCCAGCAGTGGGGGGCACCTGCCAGCAGGCCCCGACTCATGTCCCCAACACCCCACCCACCCAGCAGTGAGGGGCACCTGCCAGCAGGCCCGACTCATGTCCCCCAGCACCCCCACCCACCCAGCAGTGAGGGGCACCTGCCAGCAGGCCCTGACTCATGTCCCCCAGGACCCCCAACCCCTAGCAGTGAGGGGCACCTGCCAGCAGGCCCTGACTCATGTCCCCCAGCACCCCCACCCACCCAGCAGTGAGGGGCACCTGCCAGCAGGCCCCGACTCATGTCCCCCAGCACCCCCACCCCCCAGCAGTGAGGGGCACCTGCCAGCAGGCCCCGACTCATGTCCCCCAGCACCCCCACCCACCCAGCAGTGAGGGGCACCTGCCAGCAGGCCCCAACTCATGTCCCCCAGCACCCCCACCCACCCAGCAGTGAGGGGCACCTGCCAGCAGGCCCCTACTCATGTCCAAACAAACAACATGTCCTAACAAAACAGACCCATGTCCCTAAAGCCAACCCTAATCCCCCTTACCCCCAATCCAAGCATGCAACCATCCACAGAACCCACTCCCAAATTACCCATGCCATGATAGTGGAAATGAACCACCATGCCCATGCAGGAATGCACAACGTAGCCACACAGTGGCAACACGTGACTGAGGAAATGTTCAATGAGACATACACAAAACCAATTACAGTACACAACACCAACTTAGAAGTAATACAAAATGTATTAAAGACATAAAGAGCTGACTTGGAGGAATAGTAAAATGAAAATCAATGTACAATGACCGATGTAGAAATATATATATATATATTATAATCCAAATAAAAAATAACCATTGATCCATGGGAATATAGAAAAAGAAAGTATGTACAAGTCTGCAACTATATACAATGTAAGTCCAAATGGTCCATGATCCACAAACAAAAGGAAACCTACAAAAAAGTCCTATGAAGAAAAAACTATATAAACACGAAGTGGAGCATTGTCCATTAACTCCAAATTAAAAGAAAAACAAAGGAAACCTAACACTATCTAACTATATACAATGGCGGTGGGCATGTCCTGCGGCTCACTCTGTGATGCCCCGGGCCAGGGCATCATCGAACTCCATGTCGATGTCCCGGAAGCGAGCCTCTGCCCTGGCCCTGAGGTCTCGCAGGGATGCACTCATGGCCTGTTCCAACTCCCTGCGAGTTGCCTCGAGGCACTCTGCCCGCCTCAACGCCCGACCCATGGAGAACTCCGCCCTGACCATGGTGATCCGCGCCTCTTCCGCCCGCCTCCGCTCCGCATCTATGCGCTGGTCCAACTGCAGCCACAGGGAAAACACTCCCATTCCAGGGTTCCCCTGCCCTCTGGCCGATGCCTGCCCCTCTGATGTCGATGGCCCTGAGCCATCATTGCTCCCACCTAGAGCCTGCTGCTGTTGCTGCTGTCTATGTGCCCTGTCTGATACCTGCACATCCTCCATCTGCTGGTCTCCAGTTGTTGGGGTGTCCACCCCTGCTGGACCGCTGACTCCTGACTGTGGCAGGGATGGGATCTCCACCAAGCTGGCTGTGTTGGTCAGGCCAGGTCCACAGGGGGCCCTGGTGGAATCTGGGCCAGAAGACGGCAGGGAGAACGACTGGCACATAGTCTCCACAGACGAGGAGAGGTCCGCCAGTGTGCGCGACATATGTAGGAACCCACCAACCAGGGCCCCTCCCAACAGTGCCACGTCGCGACGCTGCTCTTCATGATTGCCTGCGTGCTCCGCCCAGGAAGCACGCACGTCATCACAAATGTCACGCATGCGCAACGCGACACCAACCAGGATGGAGCCCATACGGTCGTGGCACCCCTCGTCCACAGGTAGTGGAGAGACAGATGACGTGGCACTCCCCCCTACCTGCGGACGGGCCTGGGACGTGGCATCCCTGCTGGTGCATGGTGGTGCAGTCACAGGGTCAAGGACAGCGACATGCACAGGCCCCTCCGTGGTGACCTGTGCTGCCTCCTGACCCTGGCCCTGGACTGCACCACTTGCACCAGTGGTACTACCCCCACCAGGCCCCATGTGCGGCTCAGTAGCGGGCTCCTCCTCCTCTGTGGAGACCACCAACCTGGATATCTCCACACAGTCTTCCGCCATTGCAAGCCCCTGTGGGGGCTCACCCGGCCCTTCCGCTACAGCCGTAGTGGCAGACGCGGCACCAGCCCCCTCGCTCCCAGATGATGGCAATTCCTGGGAGGGTGGATGGGCCTTGCGTCGCCGCCCGATGGAGGCATCCCCGCCACTTGGCTGCACAGCACCGTCTCCGCCCTCTTCTTCACTTGACGCTGCGTAGAGGGAGACATAGAACACAAGCATCAGGGTACAGTACAATATTCCCCTAGACAGGAAGCAATAACACATGAGTGGCACTGTCAAATGTCACTTCCATCCAGTCCCTCCACGACACATGGGTGAATGCACACAACACACATGCAGAAACCGGCGCCTGCATTCAACATCAGCATCCATGTACAAGGGCCTCTGTTAACCAAAATGTTGCATTCAAACTCACATGCATCATGGCTCACACTGATCCCATGCACACACATCACCGGGGGGTCATGCATCATGGCTTGTACACCACAGACACAGTGGATAGGCACAGTGGATACAACGGTGACGGCACTGCATGAGTGAATCTACACATCATCACGGACATATGTCATGCATCCATGGTGTTTCAAAGTCACACACACACTTCTCAGACACACACACATGTGCACCATACATGTACATGACAGCAGCACCCATCCCTCACACCCCCTCCATGTCCAAGAACAGAGACTGGCATGCTTTCATGTATGCATTCCGCATACAGCTCCCCATGTTGCATTGGAAAACATGCACCATCCATGTGGTTCACACATCACTGGTCTCACATGCATGACCATGATGTCCCTGCACACACACATCCATACATGGCCTATGTCACACATACAGGCAAGTATCAGACTACCAGCACACTGCAACATGCCCTGTCTCACACAGCAATGTTTGGCCACTTACCGCTCAACTCCAGACGGGTCTGCCTCTGAAGGATCTGGGCGTGGAGCACTGGGGCTACGTGTTCCAGGACCCTCATCTGGATGTTTCTCCTGCTGCCCCAGCCCCCCTCCGGGAGGCGCCGGGGCTTGTAGAGGGTCCTGGACCTCAAGTCCTCCCAGCGCTTCTTGACGTGCGTGATGTCGCGGGTTGCCACCCCCTCCGCATTGATGGCAACCACTGCGCCCGCCTAGATCCTCGACCGTCCTTCCTTGTTGGCGCGTGATGTTCCGAAGATGGCATCATAATGCCCCAGGACATGCTCCACCAGGACACCAACTTCCTTCTCACTGAAGCTGGTGGCCCTCTGCCTCTCTGACTGGGGGTCACCAGTGGTCTCAGATGGTGTTTGCCCCGACATGGCGACCCCCGAGGCAGGCGTGGGTGGGCAACTGGGTCCTGTGGCTGGGCTGTGGAGCGATGGTATCCCAGTCGGGAGTCTTCTGTTCCAGCAGGGGTGGACACAGCAACTGGACCCCTGCAGATGGCTGACGTGCAGGCACCAAATAGCAGGGCACGTGGGCAGCAGGCAGGCAGGCAGCAGCAGATGTCTGGTGGGAGCGTGCTTGGTGCTCTTGGGGGCAGGAAAATGGCCTTTTGGGCAGGAGCGTCGTCTTCCGTGTGTTTTCGCATGGCCAGCTTGATACGGAGTGATTAGGCACGTGAAAAAATTGCACGTCAGCGTGTAATTCGAGGAAAGGCCCTTAGCGCATAAGTGCATCAGTGACGTTACGCGCGCAGGCGTTGCCCACAACACGGGTGCATAGTGAATCAGCACGTGAGAAAACTGCACATCACCGTGCTATTGGAGGAAAGGGCCTTAGCGCGTAAGCGCGTAAGTGACGTTTCATGTGTGGGCTGGCTTTAAAAGGTACGAGTATCACGCTATTTCCTTGTACGGGCTTTTTGTGGAGAGCGAGAGGGTGTATCTTGTACTTCTTGTCAGTTCACACGCGATTACTTCACAACGTTTCCAGTTCGTACTCACTGTTTCCTCAGACTGCGTTCTATTCTTCTTTTGGCGGGGGTATTGCCAACACGCACATGTGTGTCTTTTTCACGTTCTTTTTCAAGGCAGACAGTGAGTCACACACGTATTTTCCAACTGTGGTTGCCCCCGTGTGTCGTATACCCCTTCAGAGGTCATTGTAGGCTGCATGTAACACACGTATGCTTATTTTTGTGTTTCTGGGTGCCACAGCGTAGTGCGGGTTTATTTTTCCACGCACGTGGTCTACCAGGGGTTGCGTACACGTGTGCTTTTGTTTTTGGGGTGCCTGTGCATTGCGTGACCCATCATCTTCCCCCAGGGGTCACATACAGCCTTGCTAGAGCACTAGGGCACGAATTCCATCTAGTACCCTACCCCTTTCACCCCAATTGCCCAGGACAATTGTTTACTGCAAATCCCATACGCACAACAACATCAGTGCCATGGTTGGGAGGCGACCAAGCAGTAAGGGAGGCAAAGGTGGCCGACCTCCAAAAGGTGGGCGTGGTGGGCGCGGTAGGGGACGTGGCCAGGATTTGCAGGGTGCCCCTAGAGCCCCGTGTGTGGAGGACCAATCGGGGACACCCATGCCCCCCCCCAATGGTTGTGGGAAACGTAGCTGACACCATCCCAGCTCAGCCCTTGTTGGACTGGCGCATTTTGGCACCTGAACCGGCACAGGATGACTCCGAGGCTGACTTCCAGGTCAGCAAGTCTAAGCCACATGTGGCGGTGAAAGTTGCTGTCACCAGGCCACGTGGATCTGGGGCAGCAATGTCATTTGCTGCCCCAAGTAGCCAGAGTGGGGAGGCTGCAGGAGCAGCTTCAGCTCAATCCACCCCAGCTCCGAGTCTCCCAGCCGGGACAGTGTCAGTCCAGGTCCATCAAACCGACGTTGTCCATGCCAACATCACCCTGCAGCCAATGCCTGCACCAAGACCTATGGTCATTGTGCCTTTACAGGCTTTTGTTACCAGTCCACCTACGCTTCTGCCCCTACTGACCAGAGCGGCGTAAGCCACTCAGGATCCGCACCACCTTACAAGAAGAGGAAGAAGGGTGCTCTCGCACTACAGGCTGAGACCCCAGACACGGCTACACACTCCGGCATGTCAAGGAAGCCTAGCTTTAATGACGCCGAACTTGATGCACTTGTGGCCTATGTGTTGGCACATAGCCCCGAAATGGTGGTGACTGCAGGGTGCAAGACCACACCTGGTCAACGTAGGGCACACTGGCAGACCATCGCGGACCACATTAGTGCCTTTGGATTTGTGAGGCGCACAGCTGATGATTGCTACAAGCGGTGGAATGACCTGAAACGCAGAGCAAAGAACAAGCTGGCTTCCAATCATGCCTCTACTCTGTTGACTGGCGGTGGGTCTCCACCAGAGGACAACCAACTCACTGAACATGAGTCTGTTGCTGGAACCTTCGTCATAGAGGAACAGATCCAAGGCGTGGGAGACCTACCAAATTACGAAGCATTGTCCGGTGAGTGCCTATGCATGTGTGTGTAATCCATGTGTATGTTGCATGGGTGATGTGTTCAGATTGAGTGCCAGGTGAGGGTGTGTAGTCCTGAGTGGTATGGGTCACCCATGTGCTTCCTCCAAAACATTCAGCGGCCTTGGATTTGGGTATGACAGTATCCCTTCTGACCACAGTAGCCAATTAGCGCAGCATTACTGCAGTTGCCCTTGAACTGTCATCTTGCAACAACATTGTTCTGAATTTTTCAGTGTTCATTCAGCCTGATTGATTCAATTCTCCCATTTTTGCAACGCATTTTTCAGCCCTAATGCCACATATGTGACATGCTTCTGTCATTGATTACACCCCACATTGGGCCATATTTATTACCTTGTTATGGGGATGATTAGACCATTCAGGCTGATTGAGTAAGGGCCTGCTCACAAACATTTTTGGGGCCTGTTTGAATGTTGAACATGATAGTTTTTTCGTGTCATGTTGAAGTGACCAACCATTGATGTATCCATCTGCATGCCATCACTGTATTATTGTACACTGGATGTGTTGCAGTGTGTGGCACATGCGTATTTTGTCACACTATTTTGCATTTTTCATCTCATCATGTCCATCTCACATGGATGGGTGACAGTACTCATTCACTGACATATGGCTGTACTTGTCAAATGTACCATGGCTATGCTACATGCCATCTATGTGCTGGCATGTGTCATGTATGTGTATTGGACATGCCACTCACAGGCTAATGTGTGATGCCAGTGCTACCCAGCATGCAGCAAGTGTGTTGCTTTTCCATCTTGGTGTCCTCAGTGTCTGCTTTTTGCTTCCCCTTCCAACTCATTGACAGTGCATGCATGCCAGGGTTATAGTCATGTGGGACATGTGTAATTCATGTACTGGATCTCTGGCTTGTCAGGCCTATGTGTGTGCTATGGTGCTCATGCCTGTTTCCATTTGTTGTCTTTCATGTTTTTGCAGGTGATGACGCACTTGATGCTGTTGAGGTGGAGGAGATGGTGCAGACTCAGGAGGAATCTCAGCCATGACCGGGCACCAGTGGAGGACGTGGTGTGGTGGTGGGTGAACACCCAATCTTACTGCAGACCATACTGTCCAGGGGTGTCTCTGGTTGCACCTCCCCAGACCTCTATGATTCAGGTGCTGAATCGGCTGATGAGACTTATGTGCTGTCGCAGGTGAGTGTTTCTGGCAGGGATTCTGTTCTGTCCAACCCACCTGCACCAGGGGTAGAACCCTCTATGGGGATGTCAGTGTTGGTAAATCCGCCTTTGACGGTTACAGATGCAGGGTCACACTCCACAACGTCTGATCCTGTTCCTGGGCCAGCAGATCATAGGGGGAATGCAGTCCTGCAGCCTCAGGCAGTGCCAGCACAGCAAGGTGCAGATCGCCTTGCCCCAAACAGGTGTGGTGCCCGCCGATGCGGTGGCCGTACTCCACCAGGCAATACTGTATGGGAAAACTACATGTACAGTATAGCAGCACAACAGGGAGCATTGGTTGAAATGATGGCTCAGGCAATGGAGAGGGTGGCCACTTCCATTCTCCCCCCTGAAAGGCAGATGGAGCAACAACAGCAGGCAACAGACTCCATTTGCCAATCACACAGGGAAGACATGTTGGCATCCAACAGGGACCGACGGGCGGCACTGGACACTCTGCATGAAGCCATATCTCTAGAGTCCCAGGGCCACAGGGAAGCCCTGAGGTTAGAACTCCATTTCCTCAGGGAGAGGCTGGTTGAACTTGAGGCTTCCCGAAATTTTAGGGCAGAACAGCAGCTGGAGCAGCTCACACGTTCGCTCTCAGCTGAGCTGCAGGCAACTCGTGAGGAGATCCGGGCATCACGCGAGGCCATGCGTGCAGAAATGCAGGCAACCCGTGAGGTGCTGCATGGGGATCTCCGCACTATCATCCTCCAGAATTAGACCTTCAACACCCGCATGCTTGCTGCCATGGAGGACCATACCAGGGCTTTGCGTGGGCTGCCTCCCATAGCACCACCACCTCCTGATGCAGCAGCAGAGGGTGAAGAGAGCGGCAGCAGTTCTCCCACATTGGCGTAGCCGTGCAGGCCATGAGCCCATGGAGGTATTTTTTTCTGCAACATCCACGCAGGTGGGTGTTGGTGTGCACCCTGTCCTCGAACCTCCTGGGTGGCATCCCCCTCTCACCCCCACATGGCCTTTTATTTATTTTTTTTTTTTTTACAGTGTGTTTCCTTGTGTGGCTCCCGTGGGCATCCACTGTGTATTCCAGCTGGGCACACGCAGGCTTGTCCTGTGTTTGGTTTAGATGCTTGGGTTCTTGACACACACACCCCTCCTACTTCCCCTTTCCATGGGCTTGCAAAAGGTGTGACCAAGTGACAGTGACTTACACAGTGACATTGGGCTCCCATGAGCTGTGTGGGCAGTCTTTAGTCAAAACTGTGTGTACATCCCTAGTGGGCATTGTTGTTGTATTGAACACTGCATGGTGTATTGATATGTGCTTGTGCATCCATGTCTTCCTCCTTATTCACAGGTACCTTCTTCACGTCTTCACAAGGCCGACTCCAAAGCAGATGCAGTTCATGTTGTATGCAGTACACTGACACATTTGCCTGACAGCAACACTCTGAAGTTGGAAGGGGTCGATGTGCTGGCTTATTCAGGTTGTAAGACTTGCACTACTTTGATTTTGTACTGTCATATTTTGGCAATGTTTCATCCTGTGTTGCTGTATTGTGTTGCTTGTAAGTATTTGGTCATGTGTGCTGTTTGTTATTGATTACTGGGAGCATATTGTCTGTGGCCTGTTTCCATTTGGGACAGTGCACTTTGTGACACTTGTGTCATGTGTTGTGCATTCCTTTGTTTGCTTTCACATTGCATGACATGCCATGGTGTGTTGGGTAGCGGAGATGGGGAGGGGTTGGGTGACATGGCACTATTTTCATGTTGTATTTTGCAAGGGGGTAGTCATTCATGCAGCATAAATGTGTGTCTTTTTGTGACACAGCATTGGTTGTCTTTCGGTAGGTAGGGATGCACACAATGTAACAATTCCAGGTGACCAATCTCAGGCTGGTTTGTTGTGACAGTTGACTGTCCCTTATGTCATCATCATCGATTGTCAGCTGGTATGTGCCAGGGCTGTGTGCACTCCACAGGGGTGTGATTTTAGGTGAAGTAATTAGCCACCAGCTGCGTACGGGCTGCCTCACCACATGCCCTTTCCCCTCCCATGCGCAGCGGCCGTGCATGTGGTTGGGGATGTGGGGCACCACCATGTCCACTGGCAGGTCCCGGCGGGTTGCAACGTTGTGCAGGACACATGCTGCCACTATGATCCTGCACACTACTGGGGGCGCGTATAGCAGCTGCCCACCAGAGCGGTCAAGGGAGCGAAAGCGTGACTTGAGCACTCCGAATGTGCGCTCCACTATGCCCCGGGTTGCAATATGGGCTGTGTTGTATCTTACCTCGGGTGGTTTGGTGGGGTTCCAAATTGACATCATCATGTGGGTGCTCAGAGGGTAGGCACTGTCCCCTGGGGAGGTGATGATGGGTATCATTAATGAGGTTGTGACATTACTCAGTATCTGACATGCATGCATGTGCAGAGGCATTTATACTCCAGCCATGTATCGCCATGCCGCCCAGCTTCTAGGTCCCGGTTTAGGGGTGACATTCTGAAAATGAAACTGTCATGGGTGGACCCTGGATAGTTGGCATATACTGAGGGGATGATTCCCTTGGCATCACATACTACCTGCACGTTGATGGAATGCCAGTGCTTGCGGTTTCTATAGATGTGCTCTGTTGCCCTGGGAGGACGTAGAGTCACATGGGTGCAATCAATGGCACCTAGCACTTTGGGGAAGTGTGCCACCCTGTAAAAATCCTGGACGGCAGCCTGCCTTTCTGCAGGTGTTCTGGGCAGGTATATGTGCCTGCGGAATGAAGAACGTGCAGTCATGATGCCCAACACCTGGTGTAGGCAGCGTGACTGCGTGGCCTGTGAAACCCCCCCCACTATGGCACTTGTCCGCTGAAATGAACCAGTGGCCAAGAAGTGCAGTACATTGAGCACCTTTTCCAAGGGGCTCAGTGCTTGGGAGCACAGGGTGGGTGATGTGAGGTCATCCTCCCACTCACTCACCAGGTCGAGTATTATGAGAGGTGGAAACCTGTACCTCCCATACACCTGGTCATCAGGCATCCCAAAAAGGCTGGTCCTGGGTGTAAAAATTCTGGGCCTGACTATCCTCCTCCTCCTGCGGTGTCCCACGGCCACTGCTGCAATGTACGGTATATTAATCGTAGTGTCTGAGCTTGTTTGTTGTTTTTTACTCCCTTTTACGCTGCGCAGGGCCGGGTACGCCTGCTTCCTGCTGGCGTACGTGTTTCTGGATTAGCGCATCTTTTTTGGCGCATGCGTTTCCCCTGTTCGATTCCATGAATACGTGCTGAACGCGCCTGTGGGCGTTCCGCGTATTTAACTCCTGTACTTCCCCGTAACGCCCACATTTTCACGCGTTGTTCGCCATTTCGCATGTTGCGCCCCGTGTTCCGCCCACTTTTGTTGTGTGCGCTGCACTATGTGCGCTTTCGCTGTCTGCGTAGCACACACCATTTGATGACGTGTGCCCCCGCATGCGCCACGCAGGATTTTAGCGCACATCCCAGGATTTACACGTGCACGGACTTCCATGAATCAATGTGCACGGCTTTCACACGCTTGCGGTGCAATTTTCGCACTTGCGCTGCGATTCGCACGCTTTCGCATGCTTGCACGCAGATTTTCGGTGCACATTAATTCCATGAATCGGCCTGTATATGTCAGGCGCCATCTAACCACTTTTAACTGCCCATAAAACCTGTCATGCAACATAACCACACACACACACCATTCTGCAATAGGCATTGCCCTTCAGATGCAACCTCAGGTATCACCACTCCCTCAATAATAAACAGGTATAATGCGGCTTTTACTGAAATATCCCTGGCCAAAAATACAAGTCCACATTGGCTCCTCTGCACATATCCTACCTGCAAATCCTGAAAAGGGTAACTCTGCGTCGCAGCATCACACTCATGCTCATTCCATGCAGTTTTCACATTTTGACATACCGCTTTCCATAACGGTAACAGCATAATACAAACTACATATATTCTGAATGTCCCCAAATAACACTTAAAGGATATGTGTGCCACTTGATGCGCGTAGACTGCTGACCAGGTCCACAGCACCCACCGTGACAACTCATGAAAGACACTTCACACGTTTACTTCATGGAACTACGCCCTTCTATCCTCCGGGCAACAGTTCACACCAAACGCTTACTCCTGGAAACCTGAAATGGGCAATCCATACTCTCGACTGTATCAACAATGGACCGTAAACACTTACGTGTCCCTCCTCACATACAACCACATCAGCCAACAACCATTACTTAAGGTTCACATTGTGTGACGCAGCCTTGAATTCACTGTCCATAGCTTCCTGACCATGTTAGGACGTTTCCTCAGGTCCTTTACTCCAAAGTCACTCCAAGATCCCAATGGCCTCTTCGCTGTGCCGTGTATTACCAGCGCAAAGCAACACGAACTGTAAGCAACATTCCTGACACAATGCGAGGCGACTCACCATTCGATCTGATCGGCATCACCCACTGACGATCACATGACGTCACCAGTCACCCCCTGTCTCTCGCAGCTCACGGAGCTCTGCCAGCAACAATGCTCAGCAGCGCCCTAGACTCATATTCTTTTAACAAAAAGGTGTGACCCCCTACAATTCCATGAGGCCAGGAGAACAGGCTCTTTCAATCAAATCTAGAACTGCCAGATCTTCCCCATATAGGGCAGTTAATATAGAGCTCCAATCATATGACTAACACACTTCCACCAGGTTCTGACCAGATACTTGATGCACTGAGTCAGCATTTGAGCCTATACTTACATCTAATTGATAACGCTGCATCACTTCCAAGGTTGCAATTGAGTAGACACATTGGGGCTACAAAAAGACTCACTAGTATGCTTATTTTCAGTTAGATTTTGCATCACATCATAACCCAGTGAAATAAGAGAAACTAGCTGTAAGTGATTTCAATCCGGCACACACCCAAGTCAACGCCTAGCATGTAGTGCACAACTGAAAGCCTTATTTATTTTTGTCTAAAGTTCTTTATTCTGAACGAAATACCAGTTATATCAAACCCTTCTCCTGGAACCCCCCCGGTCACACTGAACCAGGAATCAGGCTGGTTTGCAAAGGTAAATATGTATTTATGTATTTAAAATTTAATCACCAAATGTTTTAATAGTTACACAACAATCACCAATGGGGTGATGTAACACAGAATAATCTCTCTAATACACCAGGAGTAAGCAGTGAGCAAAACAATTCAGCACAGAAAATAATACTTTTGTGTTGGTTCAGATCAGATAGCACTGTGGTTAGAGGTTCCCCTGCACACCCCTCAATCCCCAACAGGCAATGTAAAGAGATAGGGGAAGAGAGCAGGTATTCAGGAATGGCAGAATTCAAACAGAATATCAATCCCACTTTCCC
Organism: Ambystoma mexicanum; assembly: GCF_040938575.1. NCBI lineage: Eukaryota > Metazoa > Chordata > Amphibia > Caudata > Ambystomatidae > Ambystoma > Ambystoma mexicanum. The sequence goes on from NC_090937.1 coordinate 777,117,844, forward strand.
ACAGCAAACACAAGAGAAAAACGGAATTGACTGTCAAGCTGTCAGAATGGCTTTTAAAGTAATCTTCAGAATGGACTGGGCAAAAACACCAAATATGGTCAAAATTGCTGATATTGTTCTAAATTCCTATGGTATCCACTTTGGATAGTTGCACACAAACACAAGCAATGCATTAATCCAAAGAAAACATTTGAAATCTTAAAATTCAAGTCGGAAGCAATTAAAAGATGTTTTACACGTGTAAAAATTTCCCAAACCAAAACTTTTCAGCAAACTTTTCACTGCACGATGTTCGCGATAACAAGAGAATCACATTCATTTGGAATGCTATGGATAGATATGGATGTTAGCTACAGGCAGGAGTAGAGATTTTGTTTCTATCACAAAAACCGAGGGAGTTACAGGCGTTTTAGTAGATGTCGTTTTTCTAGATAGGCGCAAGAATGGAAAACAGGAATGCGCTTTTAAAAATGACAAAAGGCTTCTTACACTAGAGGATGACTATGCACAAAACAAATACCACACAGGAACACAGTCACTTGATCAGGGTAACTGCCTGCTAAGGAAACTCGCCTTCTTCAGATGAGAAAAGGATCAGCGCAAAGATAGTTTTTACAATACTGGTTATGAATACAAGATAGGATGGGTTTAAGATAGGGATAAGACTATGCAAAGTACATATGCTAGTGACACAATTCTTCCTATTTATACTCAATGGATAAGTTTTAAATGGGACCGTCAATTCTGGTTAGGGAATTGGATCTGGTTTAGGAAAGACAGCTGGGCACATTGGACTGGGCAGGGTCAGCAAGGCGTTCTGGTCACAGCACGGCACAGGACAGCATCAGCACGGCTCTCTGGTCACAGCACGGCACAGGACTGGATCGGATCTGCCCTTCTTGGTTCTGAGGATATTTATTTTCAGCAGGCAAGCAGTAACAGCACAGACCAGCTGTATTATGATGCTTCCCCTTAGGCTTGTGGGGTTCTGTTCTAGAATTTGATGCCTAGCTGAGAATGGTTCAGCTATGCAATAGGCCTTTTGCTTTGCCAGGTTTCTGGAGTCTGGAGCAAGGAAGATGTAGAGTACAGCAGTAGGGTGCTCTGCCAGCATCAGGATAGTGAGTGAATCTGTCTGTCCTTATGTGTGGTGAGCTGTGTCTATTTATGCTCTGAAATTACATCATAAAGTGGGTGTGTGGGCCGGTTTAGCCAAGCTTTCCCCTTTGAAAGGTGATTGGGACAGAGTCTACTCTCTGCCTTGATAGGAGGAGAGAAACAGAGTGTCACCTTTATGGTAAAATTTTATGAGGTTGAGAATCCACCCCTAGCCCCTGGAACACAAAATCTACTTTTGGCAAAATACATATTTCTACATGTGCAACCTCTATAAAAATCACATATACATATTGCATATTTTACATAGCAGCTATTCCTCAAAACCCCATAGCTGTGGGATCTTGTCCCTGCTTTTCACAAAATGTTGCCCTTTTCACTAGGAACACAATGTCCCATTATTAAGCAAATTTCTGCAAGTGTGCGTTTTAACATGGGAATAAGTGTATGAAATTTCACAATTCTAGCGGAAATACATTTTGCGTAAAATCACATTTCTTGCCATTGCTGTCCAGAACATGGAGCCTCTTCGCCCGTGCAACCAGAAATTACATTGACAACTCTGTTATTATTTATATTTTTCACAATTTTGGATAGTAAGGTATCAGTCTTTTTAAAATGTGTTCTTTGTCCATGTTAAGCAACAAATGGTTGTTTGGCTCCACCCCTTAGTCTCTCCCTGGAAGCCCAGGAGCCATCCCCCATGTTTGCTTCCTACAGAGGCCATTTACGACTGTCTTCACACTTCGAATTTCCTGCTGCTGCAGCTTGCCATTGTTCCTTTTGCCTCTGTTCTTTCCCAACCCTGTAATTAATGCCTCTATGTGATTTCCTGCTGGGGGGAAAGACCTTCCTTCTGTGAGAAAAACCTGCTATTCCAGTTTGGCAGCTTCAGCCAGGTTTAATTTAATTGTTAACCCTGTCGACTTTTCCTTAGCACAAAACAACTTGTTGTATCAAATAACAGCTAGAATTCTCACCCAAGATTTTAAATCATGGGATCAAAACAATTACAATATGGGTTACTATCAGTAATTAGGCAGGCCCTTGACAGCTGTCATCACAGCAGCCCTCTGCTGCACAGAGATTTTTTTCAAATCCACAGACAGCCACTTTTACTGTGAAAATCTCTTTATGCGTTCAGCCTTTCAAGACCTTGCATGTTCACAATGATTTCTTAAACTAAGTGAATTGTAGCATCCAGCTAGAATTTTGAATATTTGAAGGAGTTCTGTACCAGCATTATGAAGTTTCAGCAACAAACAAAAGGTGATTTAAAACCATATTTGGAGTTTCATTTAGCAAAGCACTTTTTCCTTCTGTGCTCCATTTTCAATTGTTGTCAAGTCCAGTGACACATTTCAGGAGTCAGAGCTCTGTTCCCCCACTGACAACATGCGTGGCAGATGGGGCAGCCATATTTTTGTGCATTGAAAAGCGTGATTTTCAGAGGTTTTGGCGTGCACAAGGGTTTTGCGGCCATTTTGCTATTTCTGGCACCATCATAACAGAGTGATGCAGCATAGCAGAGCAAAGGTGGGTCAATACATCCCACAGAGCACTGACAGAACCACATTTCTAATCATTTGTGAGGAAAAATATACCTTAACCACATCAAATTTTCTTTAAGCCACAAATTTCACCTGGGCCAAATCTCCAGAAGATATCAAACAGAGGTTTGGAATTTCTGAGAACACTGCCATGATATGAGAATGATTTATGGGTGGAGAGTCCCGATCCGTAATGACTAGTTTCAGATATACAATATGATTATCCGAAAAGGTTGGAACCCCCCCCACAAACTTTTCTCTCTCTTCTCAATATTTAGCTGAATTCCCCCAGTTAAATCACAAACTGGGGACTTGTTCCTTTTTAATAGACCAGCGCCCTGTGGGGAACAGAATTGTGGCTAATGGATTCAATTTCACCAATGATGAAACACGAACAAATGAGCTAGAGTGAACATGATGCACTTTATTAAAATGTATTTCTATTTCATTTATCAAGGAAGACAGTTCCTTGTAATTACCCAAGGTTTTTTCAGCAGATAGTGTATTCAGATTTAATGGTACAGTGTGGTCTGACACCGGTTTTAGATGATTTTTTAATCAAACATTTATCCCCTATTGAGGCAGATTTGACAAGGTATCTACATTTATTTTTAACTTTCCTAGGTGATAACACCGGTGTTAACAACAGCCACCTGTGTCCGATTTGTGCCATTTTCTTTTGAGGACCCAGAATCCTCAAGTGATAAGACACTAGGCTGCTCCTCCTGAGTAGGACCTAAGGTTACACCCCACCTCAAGTTTCTCAAGAATTGCAGAGATCCCTTATTTCTCTGTTTCGAATTTTTCATGTTTTTAGATTTTTTTCAGTGAAATATGGCACGCAACTGTACGTGTAGCTAGGTCCCCCGACTCAAGAGCAATGGTAGAAACCCGCACTTACATAAGGTTTCCCACATTTTCCTGCGGTTTCGGGTCCAAAGACTGGCTTACTTGTGTTACCAAGTTCACAATTTCAGAACAAACCTTCTCAGGCGACATTCGCCGCACCAAATCATATGACCGGACCAGAACTGGGGAAAGCAAGGGTCGTACTCCATTAGAGAGCTCATTTGTCTCACATGGCCTCTCAGTATCATTTGAAAGATGTGATAGAGTCGTTTTTTCAACAAGCGACACTTCAGATGCCACAGGGGGATATACATCCTCTGACTTCCCTTGAGGCATGTTATTGGAATTAAAGTTAGATTTAGAGCCTCATTACACGGTAGGCGGAGGACTAAGGTGCTGTTAGCACCTTGGTCCATGCCGGTAAAATACCAGCACCGCCTTGGTGGAAAGGGGAATTACCGCCCTATTCCAAGGTTGGCGAGCGGTAATTCCCCCTTCCCCCATTGCCCTTCCCCATTCTCATTTTTGCCCCATAGGGCTCTATGGGAGTGGGGAAGGCGCTAATTACGGTGCCGCAAATTGCGGTACCGTAATTAGCACCCTGGTCCCTTTGCGGGTTGGTTTTTAATGCCTGCTAAACAGCAGGCGTTAAAGTACCTACCCGCAAAGGGACCTCGTAGTAAGGTGGTAAGGGTTAACGGTCACCTGTACCATTACCAGTGACCGTTAACCCTTACCGCCTTCCGTGTAATGAGGCCCTTAGACTGCAAAAATCCACATATATAGCTCTCCAAAAAAGAAAAGCTAATTTGGCTGTCATTTGATTAATTGTACTTATTGTTCACAAAATTCATCTGTAATGTCCGCACAGGATTTGGCCAATTGGACTAAGGGAAAGTTTAGGGCATGAAGAGCGGTTCCTCTCACTCACCTTCAGCGCTACTCATCTCAGCAGCATGTGGACATCCCCGGATGCCGGCCATCATCTAATGAAGGAAAGGAACGAAGTTAGAGAACTGTTCAAAAGACTCATTATACTTACCTGTCGGACTCTTGCCCTTGAAGTAACTAGGCAGCAACGAGCCCGCATCAATCAACGCACCCCTGCGCTGAAAGCAGGACAGAGAGCACACTTTCCAAGAAAAAAAGGCCCAGTCTCCAGTCGAGTAGACTCCAGGGAAGGGTTTGAGGTCCTAAGAGGTCAGAACAGGCTGAGTGACGTCCCCGTGGATACCAGGTGAGCGTTACAGAACACAAAGCCTCACATCAAAATCCACCTGGGCGTCATGGAAACGTCATAAACCGACCAGTTAGCCCACATGTTGGGGCAGCTATGTTCCGAAGTACATGCAGCCAGGCAGGAGACCAACACCCTGAGGACAGAGCTGATAGTAGCCAAAGAACGCACTGATGATTTAAGGCGGCAACTTCTCCCGTCACAAGCAGGGCATGCACCATTGCCGGGAAGCGTGCCCTCGATGCCAGCACCATCAGCCAATCCTGTTCAGATAACCCTTCCTGGGGCAGTTCCCATGGCCCCGCCTGAACGATTTACGGGGGATCCCAAGAGGTTTCCAATGTTCATGAACCAGTGCGGCCTGCACTTCCTTTGTAGACCAGGGGCCTTTTTGAATGACCAATCACGGGTCACTTTTGTGCTATCCTACCTGATTGGTAGCGCTGCAGACTGGTCTGTACCCTTTGTGGCCCAAGACGATCCTTTGCTGCATGGCTTCAGGGGCTTTCAGCAGGAGATGGAAAAGCTGTTCACCCGTTGTACTCATGGGCAGGCATTAGACAACAAACTTCTGTCCCTACACCAAGGGAATCAAGACCTATTAACATACATAGCCATGTTGAATAGACTCGTAGTTGAAGCAGAATGGCCAGTGGAGGAGGGAACCACATTATTTCATCAGGGGTTGTGGGGGGAGCTCAAGGATGTTCTAGCACAAGTAGTCAACCCCCTCGAAAGACTGCTCAGAATTCATTGACCTTGTTGTTCAACTGGATCATAGGTTGCAGGACTGAAGAGCAGATCGAACCAGACTGGACCCTTGCCCTATGTATGTGCGTTCAAAGGACAATATTGCCCGCACAACGGAAGGTTCAGGAGAACCAATGCAAATCGGGGGGGGTCAGATCCCCCTTGACTAAAGCGGAAAGGGATAAAAGGAAACAGCAGCAGTTATGTCTGTACTGTGGAAGGTCAGGTTATTTCCTTAAAGAGTGCCCTGTGAAGCCACCGAGGAGGACGGTAGGGGCCACAGACAAGGAAGATGCCATCAAGGAATCGGAAAACTCCCCAGCCCGGCAAGTGTAGGGGTCCACTTGTCAAGCAAAGAAAGTGAACTACAGACCTCCCATTTTGCACTATCTGTGGACTTGATCAATAACCAACAACCATCTCGGATGCATGCAGTAAGAGCGTACATTGACAGTGGAGCCGTTGGGAATTACATCGATCAGGATCTTGCGGCAAAGATGGGGCTTCCGTTACGCCCTAAATCAACCACCGACACTGTTACCACTGTCGACGGCATGGAAATAGCTTCTGGTCCAGTATTCCAATGCACTGCAGCTTTAACCCTTCTGTGCCAGGATGGACACCAAGAATCTATCGTTTTCGACCTCATTAAGGCACCACAGTTCCAGTTGATTTTGGGAATGCCATGGTTGGTAGCTCACAATCCTCGAATTGATTGGCGAGCAAAAGAATTGGCGTTTCCCGAGACTTGCGCCCACACATTTTATCGCCAAGAGAAACAACCAACAGACACCAGAACCTCCACGCTTGCGACTGTGGCAATCGGCAAACCTACCAAGTGAATACCAGGACTATCAAGATGTCTTTCAGAAAGAACAGGCTAATACCCTGCCACCGCATAGACCATACGATTGCCAAATCGACCTGATACCCGGCGCAGAAATCCTTTGTGGGCGAATATACGCACTCACGGAACCAGAAAACCAGCACCTGAAGGCCTATCTTGACCAATACCTGGCCAACGGGTTCATCTGTCCCTCGAAGTCTCCACCAGCCAGTCTTCTATTCTTTGTACCGAAAAAGGAGGGGGACTTGAGAACGTGCACCGACTATCGCGCACGGAACCAGATTACCGTAAAAAAACGCTTCCCCCTGCCACTGATCCCTGAATTGCTTGATCAAGTCAAAGATGCCCAAATCTACACAAAACTAGACCTGAGGGGGCATATCACCTTGTTCGCGTAAAACAGGGGGACGAATGGAAAACCGCTTTTCTCACCAAATACGGCTTGTACGAATATCAAGTAATGCCCTTTGGCCTTTGCAACGCGCCTGCAGTATTTCAATATTTCATGAACGATGTCCTACGGGAATTGATTGATGTCTGTGCTCTAGTGTACATCGACGATATTCTAGTATATTCCGCATCAAAGCAGGACCATGTTAAACACGTCCGATCCGTATTGGAGAAACTCCGTCAACATCAGCTCTACGCCAAGCTCGAAAAGTGCTCATTACACGTCTCTGAGGTGGAATTCCTGGGCTTTGTTCTCAGCCCGAATGGATGTACACAAGGTAGATGCTATCCTGAACTGGCCATCCCCAAATTCATTAAAGGGGGTTCAAAGTATGCTGGGTTTTGCAAACTTCTACCGCCGGTTCATCCCAGGATGTTCGCAAATTGTGCATCCCATCACGTCATTGCTAAGGAAAAGCAACAAAAAGTTCCAGTGGACAACAGAAGCCGAGGAAGCTTTCCAGGAACTCAAAGCAAGTTTCACATCTGCCCCAATCTTACGCCACCCTCACCCTGATCTCCCATACCTGGTGGAAACGGACGCCTCAAGCATGGCTATGGGAGCCGTCCTCTCACAAAAGGACCCCGAAACAGGCCAGTTACACCCTGTTGCCTTCTGGTCGCGTAAATTCACCCTCCCTGAACTCAATTACGCTATCACAGACAAAGAACTCCTGGCCATTAAGTCAGCCTTTAAGGCATGGCGGCACTACCTCTTGGGCACCAGACACACAATCACCATAATAACTGACCACTGGAACCTCCAGTACCTAAAAACGGCAAAGGCCCAATCCTCACAACAATTACATTGGGCTCTTTTTTTGCTGAATATGACTACGTGATTACATTTCGACCAGGGGTGAAAAACGGGAAGGCTGATGCCCTTTCCCATTTGGGGTGGAAGAGCAAGGGTATCAGACCCCTAACCCAATAGCAATCATCCCGAGTGACAAGCTCCTAGGAATCACAGCAACCTTAACTCAGAAAGAATTACATGAAGAAATCCAAAACCTGATGAGTACGAAGCAATTACAAGCGTGGAGTGCACAAGGAGAACATTACATCATAAAAGATAAGTTGCCGAAGAATCATTTATTCTTACCAAACCAAGAACTACGAGAACAAGTCATGTCCGGTTATCGTGATTCCTTGATCGAGGGCCACCCCGAAATTTCTAAAACCCTAGCCAAGGTAAAACGAAATTATTGGTGGCCCACGTGGCGTAAAGACATTATCCAATTCATCCTATCTTGTGGAGTGTGTGCTCAAAACAAGTCATCCAAGCAGAAACCGGCTGGACTATTACAACCATTGGAAATCCCACCAGCACCCTGGCACACGTTGTCCCTCGATTTTATTACTGACTTACCACCCAGTCAAGGGTTTAACACTATTCTTGTGGTCGTGGACCTATTTTCAAAAATGGCACATTTCATTCCTCTTAAGGGGCTCCCAAATGCTTCCACTCTGGGAAAGGTATTTCTTGAAGGCATCGTACGGCTCCATGGATTTCCTTCAGTTTTAGTCTCCGACCGAGGTACTAAATTTGTATCTAACTTCTGGAGAAAATGCAGCTCTATGGCCCAGATCGACATCCCCAAACGGATGGTCAAACTGAGAGGACAAATCAGACGCTCGAGCAGTATCTGCATTGCAAGTTAAACCAAGCTGAAGGAAGCTGGTTCGACCTATTATGGATAGCTGAATATGCTTATAATAATTCCCTACACACCAGCACTGGGCAGACACCCTTTTATACCATGTATGGCAGGCACCCACGTACTTCTGAGTTAGACGTTCCTACAACCCTGGAAATGCCAGCAGTCAAAACCTTGCACACAGCCATTTCTCAAACCTTTAAAAGGGCAGCTGAACACCTACTTCAAGCTAAGAATCGCCAAAAGAAGTTTGCTGATCAACACCGAGCAAAGGCCCCCAACTACCAAGTAGGAGACAAAGTCTGGCTGGCGTCTAAACACGTGTCCATTAAAGGAACCCAAACTTTCCGTCCAAGATACCTGGGTCCATTCACCATCACCTCCGTGATAAATCCTGTGGCGGTCAGACTAGCTTTGCCGTCAAACATGCAGATTCATCCTGTGTTCCACGTGTCTCTCCTTAAACCAGTTCAAATTGGGACCCGGGTAGCAACGCCACCGCAGCCAGTAGTAGTTGCCGGGGAGTCAGAATTCAAAGTCAAGGGCATCCTGGATTAAAAGTACGTAAGATCCAAATTATACTACTTAGTAGACTGGAAGGGGTATGGTCCACAAGACAGGACATGGGAGCATTGTGAGTACATCCATGCACCTTGCTTGCTTAGACGATTTCATCAAAACTATCCAAACAAACCAGGACCAGACAGAAGAGCCACCTTGAGAGGGGCCTTGGCGGGGGAGTGCTGTCATGATTTCTGCCCCTCATGTCCCCAGCCCTCCAAGATGTCAGGTTGGAGCCAGGCCACAATCACCTACATGGCCCTTAATGGCCTCTCCATCCCTTCAAAGAACCACTCGGAGTTAGACTTGCTCTTGTGGCACCAGACTCACTCACTCCCATAGGATAACATTGGGGATTGGACTTGTAGTGCATTGATGGGGACAAGTGTCATGATGCCTACCCCCGGAGCACCAGGCCAGGCCCAGCACCCCCGGGAGCAGGCATCATGCCCCCGGGTAAAAGCCCAGCGGCCCCTTATAGGGGCTCTTTGGACTCTGTCCTGGCGCCTTTGTCGCCAGGCTCATGTTGGACATCAGTCCTGGCGCCATAGGCGCCAGGCTCATAAAGAAAGGTGTTTTGTGCACTTACCTGATGCAGACCATGCTGCAAGATTCAGGCCTCCCTGAGACCTGAAAGGGACTATTTTTTCTTTGGGACTATTTTGCCACTCGGGCGTGGCCAGGGAAGGATACTTACCTGGAACTACTTTGGCGGCTATTTAAGCCACGCCCAGACAGTAGCTCACGCTTCGCGTTGTTCTGCATCCAAGCAGCTGAACGCTCACCGTGTCTGCTCCTGCATCTGGTCTCCAGCCACGCCCGCCTCGATCCTAGAACACCTGTAAGGAAAGAAGAGAAGAGAAAGGTGAAAACCAAGAATTTTATCAAACTTCTTACCTGCATCCGGAACCTTCACGCCAGCGTTCCTGAGAAAAGACTTTCATTTAAAAGCACCGCGTTGCTCGCTGCAGCGCCACGCTTCACTCACCTGCCCTCGGGAGTTCTTCTGGCTCCACCGCGACTGTCTGCACCGGTCGCCACATCTCTGCGCCTAGGGGAGAGAAGAAGAGACAAAAGGTGAGCAGAAGGAACATATGAGGAAAGCCTAATTTTCCGCCATAACACTTACCGGCCTTCTGTTGGTGGACCATTACTCATTTCGGGTCGGCGCTGCTTCGTTGCTAGGTACCGCACCCCGGCCCCTGTGGGGAAAGGACAAAAGACATTATTGGAGGAATATAAAGACATTAAGAGGGATCGCCCCCATCGCTAACTCACCTGAGTTTACCATCGGCAATTCACTCCCTCAACGCATCGCCTTCATTCTGCACCTGAAATAAAGGACAGATCACAGGTTAGGAAGGCAACAGAAAAGGAGGCTCAACACTTGAACTTTTGTAATCTTCATACTTACGGCGTTCCGCTCAGAAAAGTCAAGTGGATTTTGCCAGCGCCATTCTGAAAACCAGTGAAGTAACTGGTCAAACACGCGCCCCTGCACCAGAATCAGGATGGAGAGTTCATCCTTTCAAACCATAAGGTGAGCTTCAACCGGGGATTTCGGAGGAAGTTAGAGAAGAATGAAGGAGGGAAGGGGGGAGCAAGCATACTATTCTGCAGACTGTTAATCCCCTTTCTTATCTGCAGAAGGATATTCCTACGGGCCAGACAAGGAAGAGTTGAGGGTCCTGTTCAGTCGGTGTTCCGAGTTCTGCGCATCACGCTCGAAGAGGCCACAGCAACCCAGACTAGACCAGCGCCTCCGTGGGAGTCAGGTGAGCGTTACAGAACGCGAAGCCTTCCTACAAATTCCCACCCAGACGCTATGGAAACTTCTGAGACTGATCAGTTGGCCCAACTACTGGGGGAATTACGGGCCGAAGTACACACCGCTCGTCAAGAGACTAATGCTCTCAGGAGGGAAGTGATTATATCAAAGGAAAGAACTGATGACCTGGCTAGGCAGTTTTTGCAAGGTCAAGCTGGACACACTCCTCTACCCGGTTCCGGGGGGAACCCCGCTCCTGTGGTTCCCAGTAACCCTGTGTAGATTAATCTACCTGGAAACATGCCGCTGGCCCCACCCGAACGCTTTGCTGGGGACCCCAAACGATTTGCCGTATTCATGAATCAGTGTCGTTTGCACTTTCTATGCAGACCTGGGGCCTTCCCTAATGACCAGACCAAGGTAGCCTTTGTATTGTCATATCTCAGCGGCTGTGCTGCCGATTGGTCAGTTCCACTGGTTACTCAAGATGACCCGATTCTCCGTGATTTTTAAGGATTTCAAGCAAGCATGGAAAGGTTATTTGCTCGACACTCTCAGGGGCAGGCTCTGGATGACGAACTTCTATCCCTGCGACAGGGCAATCAGGACCTCCTATCCTACATTGCAACCTTTAATAGACTAATTGTGGAAACTGGGTGGCAAGAGGATAAAAGAATCACGTTATTTTATCGAGGTCTATGCGGAGAACTTAAAGATGTCCTGGCCCAAGTTGTAAATCCGCCTCAAGAATGCACAGAATATATAGACTTAGTGGTCCAATTGGATCACAGACTTCAAAACAGAAAAGCAGATCGGTCCAAGTTTGAGACCCGGGTGTTGGTCAAGACCCACGCTAACCCCAAGGGTGCTGATGTCTCTGAGCCTATGCAAATCGGAGGGGTTAAAGGACCTTTAACTCAAAAAGAACGTGAAAGAAGACGGCAGATGCAATTATGTCTTTATTGTGGGTCCTCTGGACACTTTCTACGAGATTGCCCGGCAAAACCGCCCAAGAAGGTGGTAGGAGCCACTGATAAAAACCATGAAGACTCTGTTTCGGGAAACGACCACGCCCGACAAGTGTAGGGGTCCGCTTGCCGAGCTTGAAAACTAACTCTCAGACCTCGCATTTCATTGTGCCAATGGTCCTCGTAGATACGGAACAGCCTAAGCGGTTGCATGCAATAAAGGCATACATCGATAGTGGGGCTATAGGAAACTATGTGGATCGTGAATTGGTCTCTAGGATTAACCTCCCTCTGCGTCCTAAAACCAGCAAAGATGTCATCACCACAGTCGATGGAACCGAAATTGCCTCTGGACCGGTAACACATTCCACTGCTGAGGTGACACTTATAGGTCCGGACGGCCATCGGGAGGCAGTTGTGTTTGATGTAATCAAGGCTCCACAGTTTCAGGTTATTCTCGGAATCCCTTGGTTAGAGACACATAATCCTCGAATTGATTGGTGAGCGAAGAGAATAACCTTCCCGGATTGTGCACAAACCTGCTACCCAGAAAATCTGAAGATTAGTCTAGCGTCTGTAACCTCTGTCTCCATGCAACTACCTCCGGAATACAAAGACTTTCAGGACGTCTTCCAAAAGTAACAGGCCAACACGTTACCTCCCCACAGATCGTACGATTGCCAAATCGATCTGGTGCCTGGTGCACAACCCCCTTGTAGCAGGATTTATGCCCTTACTGAACCTGAGAATCTGCATTTCAGACAATATTTAGATCAATACCGAGCCAATGGTTTCATTCGCCCGTCAAAGTCTCCAGCATCCTCGGCTTTGTTCTTTGTGCCCAAAAAAGAAGGCAACCTTAGAACTTGTATCGACTACCGCGCAATGAACCAGATAACTGTTAAAAACCGTTACTCTCTGCCTCTGATCCCTGAACTCCTTGACCAGGTGAAGGACGCTTGCGTATACACCAAGTTAGATCTCCGGGGGGCTTATCATCTGGTGCGAGTAAAAGAAGGCGACGAATGGAAAACGGCCTTCCGTACAAAATATGGATTATTCGAATACCAGGTGATGCCTTTCGGGTTGTGCAACGCGCCTGCTGCCTTCCAATTCTTCATGAACGATGTCCTTCGGGAACTCATCGATGTTTGTGTTGTCGTATATATCGATGACATTCTTGTTTACTCCTCTTCGGAATCTGATCACAGAAAGCATGTCAGGGCCGTCCTTGAGAAATTGCGCCAGCACAAACTGTTTGCAAAGCTGGAAAAGTGCGTTTTCCATACCACCGAGGTTGAGTTTCTTGGATTCATCCTGACACCTAAAGGGGTCCGAATGGACTCACGAAAAGTGGATGCCATCCTCAAATGGCCATCACCTAGTTCGGTGAAAGGTGTCCAAAGCATGCTTGGTTTTGCCAATTTTTATCGCAGATTCATCCCGGAATTTTCACGTGTGGTACAACCCATCACTGCACTCTTGCGGAAAAATAAATGCTTCGAATGGACCGAGGAAGCCGAACAGGCCTTTCAGGAATTGAAAGCTAAATTCACGTCCGCACCTATTTTGAAGCACCCGCGTCCTGATCTCCCATATATAGTCAAAACCGACGCGTCCAGCTTAGCCATGGGAGCTGTCCTGTCTCAGAGAGACCCTGAAACCAACCAACTGCACCCCGTAGCATTTTGGTCCAGAAAGTTCTCACCGCCTGAGGTAAATTATGCATTCACCGACAAGGAATTATTAGCCATTAAGTCCGCCTTTAAGGCTTGGCGGCATTATCTGCTTGGCGCCAGGCATACCATCACCGTGATCACTGATCACCGAAACTTACAATATTTAAAAACTGCCAAAGCTCAATCGTCACGTCAGCTCCGATGGGCTTTGTTCTTTGCTGAGTTCGATTTTGTAATCACTTACCGCCCCGGCTGTAAGAATGGCAGAGCGGATGCGCTATCTCGAATAGGAATGGGAGAAATAGACACAAACTCAGAACCTGTGCCGATAATTCCCGAACAAAGAATTTTGGGGATAACCTCTTTACAAACCCTTGAAGACATTCAAGCACGGGTAAAACAACTCCTGGACTCTACAGCCTTGCAGGATTGGATCCAAAGGGGGTCTTACTTTTCGTCAACAATGGCCTACCTTACTTCCAAGGACGCTTATTTCTGCCTGAAAAGGAATTGCAAGAACTGGTTATTTCACGTCATCATGATACCCTGATGGAAGGACATCCTGGTTGCCAAAACTGAGGAAAAAATTAAACGACAATTCTGGTGGCCTTCCTGGCGAAAGGATATTAAATCTTTTGTGATGTCCTGTGGAGTTTGCGCCCAAAACAAAGGCCAAAAGACAAAACCCGCCGGTCTTCTTCAGCCTTTAGACATTCCACCAGCACCTTGGCACACCTTGTCACTAGATTTTATCACGGACCTGCCCCCTTGTAATGGATACAATACTATTCTGGTTGTGATGGATTTATTTTCCAAGATGGCCCATTTTATTCCGTTGAAAGGATTACCTTCAGCTTCTGTCCTTGCCAAGGAATTCCTCGAAAATATCATCCATTTGCATGGATTCCCATCCATACTAGTCTCCGACCGGGGAAGCCAGTTTATTTCTCATTTTTGGAGAAAGTGTTGTCAACTGTCACAAATCGACGTAAGACTCTCAACCAGCCACCACCCACAGACCGATGGTCAGACGGGGAGAACGAACCAGACCCTTGAACAATACCTACGATGTATGTTGCACCAATCGGAGGGTAATTGGAAGGATATTTTATGGGTGGCCGAATATGCATACAATAACTCGATACACTCTGGAACTGGACAAAGCCCCTTTTATACCCTATATGGACATCACCCCCATACTTCAGACCTGGACTCACCTCTGAGCCTTGAAATGCCCGCAGTGGACCATTTGCATTCCACGATAACTCAAGCCTTCAAGGATGCAACTGCACATTTGCAACAAGAGAAAGGGAAATACAAAATGAATGCGGATTTGCATCGAAGTGAGGCGCCTCCATACCAAATAGGGGATCAAGTATGGTTGGCTACCAAACACTTATTGCTCAAGGGACCTCGAACTTTTAATCCAAGGTATTTGGGCCCTTACTCGATCAAAGCTATAATTAACCCAGTGGCAGTCAAGCTCGATCTACCAGCTAACATGCGGATTCACCCCGTTTTTCATGTGTCACTTTTGAAACCAGTGCAACCAGGAACCAGATTAATAAAGCCACCAGAACCAATCCAGATAGATGGGGAGCCTGAATTCGAGGTGAAAAACATTTTGGATTCTAAGTTCTCAAAATCAAAACTTTTCTATCTAATTGATTGGAAGGGTACGGGCCTCAGGAAAGGTCTTGGGAACCCAGTGACCACGTACATGCACCTCGGCTGGTAAAAAGGTTCCATCGGAATTTCCCAAATAAACAGAAACCTCCAGAGGGAATGACCTTGGGAGGGGCCTTGGGGGGGGGGGGTGCTGTCATGATGCCTACCCCCGGAGCACCAGGCCAGGCCCAGCACCCCCGGGAGCAGGCATCATGCCCCCGGGTAAAAGCCCAGCGGCCCCTTATAGGGGCTCTTTGGACTCTGTCCTGGCGCCTTTGGCGCCAGGCTCATGTTGGACATCAGTCCTGGCGCCATACGCGCCAGGCTCATAAAGGAAGGTGTTTTGTGCACTTACCTGATGCAGACCATGCTGCAAGATTCAGGCCTCCCTGAGACCTGAAAGGGACTATTTTTTCTTTGGGACTATTTTGCCACTCGGGCGTGGCCGGGGAAGGATACTTACCTGGAACTACTTTGGGGGCTATTTAAGCCACGCCCAGACAGTAGCTCACGCTTCGCGTTGTTCTGCATCCAAGCAGCTGAACGCTCACCGTGTCTGCTCCTGCATCTGGTCTCCAGCCACGCCCGCCTCGATCCTAGAACACCTGTAAGGAAAGAAGAGAAGAGAAAGGTGAAAACCAAGAATTTTATCAAACTTCTTACCTGCATCCGGAACCTTCACGCCAGCGTTCCTGAGAAAAGACTTTCATTTAAAAGCACTGCGTTGCTCGCTGCAGCTACGCGCTTCACTCACCTGCCCTCGGGAGTTCTTCTGGCTCCACCGCGACTGTCTGCACCGGTCGCCACATCTCTGCGCCTGGGGGAGAGAAGAAGAGACAAAAGGTGAGCAGAAGGAACATATGAGGAAAGCCTAATTTTCCGCCATAACACTTACCGGCCTTCTGTTGGTGGACCATTCCTCATTTCGGGTCGGCGCCGCTTCGTTGGCAGGTACCGCACCCCGGCCTCTATGGGGAAAGGACAAAAGACATTATTGGAGGAATATAAAGACATTAAGAGGGATCGCCCCCATCGCTAACTCACCTAAGTTTACCATCGGCAATTCAATCCCTCAACGCATCGCCTTCATTCTGCACCTGAAATAAAGGACAGATCACAGGTTAGGAAGGCAACAGAAAAGGAGGCTCAACACATGAACTTTTGTAATCTTCATACTTACGGCGTTCCGCTCGGAAAAGTCAAGTGGATTTTGCCAGCACCATTCTGAAAACCAGTGAAGTAACTGGTCAAACACGCGCCCCTGCACCAGAAGCAGGATGGAGAGTTCATCCTTTCAAACCATAAGGTGAGCTTCAACCGGGGATTTCGGAGGAAGTTAGAGAAGAACGAAGTGGGAAAGGGGGGAGCAATCACACTATTCTGGAGACTGTTAATACCCTTTCTTATCTGCAGAAGGATATTTCTACGGGCCAAACAAGCAAGAGTTGAGGGTCCTGTTCAGTCGGTGTTCCGAGTTCTGCGCATCACGCTCGAAGAGGCCACAGCAACCCAGACTAGACCAGCGCCTCCGTGGGAGTCAGGTGAGCGTTACAACAAGATGGATGACCCCACATATTTCGGTTCCCAGAACTGCATGTGCAGTCTAGTCTTTTGGATGTGGTTCAGCCCAGAGACACCTGGGATACCCAGAGACTATTTAAGCCACGCCCAGGCTGAGAAACATGCTTTGCGTTTTCTGCACCTGCAGCGTGACACTCACCGTGTTCGGATCGGTCTCCATTAGGCCTGCATCTTTCTTCTGCGCTCAGCTCCTGCAAGAACAAGAACACTGTTAGGAACAGCTTTACCTTGCGGTGCTTCTGCCCATCGTTCATCGCTCCTTCTGTTCTGCGGGCATCTTTGGCAGTGTCATTCCCATCCCGGCACGCTGCTTCCTAAGGAAAAAAGAAAAGAACAGAAAAGCATTCAGCAAATCTTCGCTTATTTTTAAAGACTGTATGAGCTTCAAACGCTTACCTGAATCCCAGCCGCTCAGAGGGAACTCTGTCTTCGGAACTTCTCATCCATCTGCAAGAGGGAAAAGACACTCCAGGTTAGCGTGGAAACATCTAGAGGCGCCGCATAGCGCGCTTACTCACCGCATTTCTTCTTCATAACCGGCATCCACGCTGAAAACGTCGCGGCACCTAAAAGACACAGAAAAAGAACTCAGTTCAATACAAATACAAAAGGGTCGCATCACGCATCGCACTCTCACTCACCTTCAGCGCTACTCATCTCAGCAGCACGTCGCCATCCCCGGACGCTGGCCATCATCTAAGGAAGGAAAGGAATGAAGTTGGAGAACTGTTCAAAAGACTCATTATACTTACCTGTCGGACTCTTGCCAGTGAAGTAACTAGGCAGCAACGAGCCCGCATCAATCAACACGCCCCTTTGCTGAAAGCAGGACAGAGAGCACACTTTCCAAGAAAACAAGGCCCAGTCTCCAGTCGAGTAGACTCCAGGGAAGGGTTCGAGGTTGTAAGAGGTCAGAACAGGCTGAGTGACGTCCCCGTGGATACCAGGTGAACGTTACACAGTCTAATCTTAACGCAGCCTTTGCGTTACTTTGTAATGAGTAAACGTTCATTTGAATTAAGTCTTCAGCAGAATTCACAGTTATATATCATATAATAAAAACTCCCCATGGTCCAGCAAAAAGGTGAGCTGGTGTGGATGAAGGAAAAGAAAAGCACAGAAGCAGAGTCGCATACAGACTAGCGGCCTCGCAACCACAGCAGACCACTTCTGCAACCACTGCAACCACTTCTGCTCTGTGCAGTGAATGAGCTTATAACAAAGTTATGTTATGTGGGCCACCGCCAAAAACAGTTGAAATGGTAAAAAGACTGGATCCACATGTCACAGCAGATACAGCAGCCCACTTCTGCAACCACTTCCAGTGTGTTATTCTGAAACAGGTGCCGCCAGCCACCCCTGCTTCATGAAAGTTCATCTCCTTCAGTGCCCCGCCGCCACCTTTCTATTACATTCTATTTTTAGGGGACCTCAAAGAGCAGAAACTATCCAGTTTAAGTTAGGATATGATTTTTCCTCAATTTAGTGCTTTGATTGCTGAATTGAGAAATAAATCGGTGCCTGTGATGGTTCTTCAGTTGCATTCGGAGTCCCTGTGAGCCCCCTCCGGCACTCAAAGCTTACACACGCACTTGTGCTTGGTTCGGGCTCCATGGTCGCTCTGCCGTGGCCGGGTCCCCCCTTTATTTGTGCTGCACGCAGCAGAGTGCAACATCACTCCGCTGCATGCATGTGCCCTTAAAGGGGCAACACCGCAGTGCCCTTGAAAAGAGACAGCATTCTCGCTTCTGGGCGCATTTGCTGGGCTTTTGGCTAGCTATGTGTAAGACAGGCTTGGCTCATCCAGTACTGTTTTTGTTTTCATCGTAGACTTGCAGCATTCCATTTATAACGAAACCTGCTAAAACTACGAGCCCCAGGAAGAAAATAAAAAAACAAACACAGAATGGGCTATTCGTGCCCGACATGGATCTATCTCCGTGAGAAGCAAAACATCTGTGTATCCAGCACTAGCTTTCATAACTATCGTGAAAAGGGGTGTATTAAGTGGGAGGGTCATTTCTATGTGGGCGGGACTTCAAGTCCGGGTTTACACTGAGCAAAGGTGGAAACCCTGCCCCCCCCCCCCATACGCCCACACCAACACACAGCTCCACACCAGGCTTGAAGTGGGCGGGGCAAAACCGCCCATCTGTGTCGGGCCTGTCTCCTCTCGTACCCGTAGAAGGGGAAGTTGCCAGTCCCAGTGCCCGAAGTGTGAAACAGAGGTCAGGCCTGCAGCAGCCATGGGCACAGTTAGTCTCTGGAGCCCCAGGGGACTGCGCTCAGTCCCCCGCACGCTGCTCTCGTTCCGGCTGGGGAAGCAATGCCTTAGCGCCCAGCTATCCAGCTCATGCCCCCTCGGGGGCAGCATCCGTACCGGCACTGCACAGAGCTGCGGTGGGCAGGAGCGACGGCCCGTCAGGGTGGGGTGTGCCTCCGGCTTCTGGGGAGACACTGCAGCGGCAGGTAATGCGTCTCACAGTTCTGTGCCGGTTAAGAGTGAAGTGCTCAGTGTGGATTAGTTTACTGGCTGCTCTTTTAAGTACCCCTAGAGGGCACTATTTGAGCTTCTCGCAGCTCTGCTTGCTGACGCCACTGCTCTCGCCCCCGCCCGCCCCCTGTGGAACACCGTGCAAGAAATGCTTGGAGCAGTGTAATCTGCAGGGGGCGGACGGGGGCGAGAGCTTCCAGCACAGTGCTCCATTCTGCTTGCTTCTTAGCCCCACTGAAACAGTGCTCCCATTCCTGTCTGTTCTGTTTATGTTCATCCTGAGGGCATTCACTCCACTGAACGCAACCGTAACTACATTAGTACATAAAACTGTGGGACCCTATGACTGACAATTGCTCCTATAAAGTCACTGTTCTGTATTTAGAGACAGTCCCATTTGCTTGCTTTAAGAATGGTTCCTCTGCCCAAGCTGATGTTGGGTGGGCGGCACACGTTGCCGCATCTGTCTGGTAATGATCTCTGTAGTGCATTGCACACTGACTTCACTGACAGGCCCTCACCAGGTGAACAACGTCCAACCCATCCACTTTGGAAACCGTGTATGGATGTATTCACGTTGAAGTTGTGTTGGATGCGACATTTGTATACAGGCGTTTAGTTTCTTAATGTTCTGTCTTGATTTGTAATGATGTTTCTTTCTTTCGAGCACATTTACGCATGGTAACATAATTTCCATCTCTATAGAGAATATGTATCTTCGCGGTGTATTTCTTAGTTTTTGTCTCGCGTGGTTTTCCTTCCACTCGCGTCCTGACACCCCCGTCAGGTCCACTCTTCTTTCCTCTAATTGATGCTCTCGCGGGAATTAGAACGCCGTAAGGATGCCGGCAGCGTCAAGTGCACGCGTCTTTATTCCGCTGGCAGTTTCATAGCTATGCGGACCGTACCTCCAAATACACCAAACTGTATCCGTTTACAACTTGTTGAAAACCCTTTTATTTTCAACATTAAATTATGTTGGCAACCCAGCATTCCTCCTTTAAGAAATGCCCCTTTCCTCCTTATACCTTTTTTGTTTTTATTGTTGTATACGTTTTCAGACGTGTTATTTTGTTTTTATCTTCAAACTTTAACCTTTCATACTTTTTATTTATAATTTAACACATGACTTTCACTATATTCAACTCATGCCTGATTTCATGATATCCACACAACATACAAGCAATGTAATCTACTCTGTTTGAAGGGTGTTCTTATGTTAATGATAATGTTAAAGGTATTTGTATAGCGCACCGTCACCAACGGAGTTATAACTTGAAATAGTGAACACTAAACCACCTATATAAAAATACAGTTACGAAGGAGTGTTGCAGCCCCTCTACTGAAAACTAACAGAGGTAAAAAAAACTCTGTTCTATGTAATTTCTTCCACTCAGGAGGGTCTACAACCCCGTTATGGCCTACTGCACCCTTTACAAAGGAGAAGTACTCATTTGCATATCAATCTGGTCCCACCCACAAGGGCAGTTAAGCCCCAAAATGCCAGGCAATTATCTCTGAACAAGAGTACTATCAGCAACCCCAGACGTGTTTCAGTCTCGTTGGACCTCCTCTGTGAGGTGAAGACGAGCCTCTCTAAGGTACAGTGAGCAAGGGGTCCATGTCTGGATTACCCACGATCACTTGTTTTACAAATTTTACAAGGAAAGGTGGGAGCCCCTCTATTAAGAACAAATCTGGTCAAAAACCCTGTTCTATGGAATTTCTTCCACTCGGGGGGGGGGGTCCATTACCACGTTTTAGCCCACTGCACCCTTCCCAAACGAGAAATATCCATTTGCATATCAGTCTGGTCCCACCTACAGGGGCAGTCCAGCACCGAAATGCTATGCAATTCTCCTCTGAACAAGAGTATCATCAGCTTAGAGAGACACAGCTTCACCTCACTGATGAGGCCCAAATAGGCCGAAACATGTGTCTGTGGTTGCTGTTGGTACTCTTGTTCAGAGGAGAATTGCCTAGCATTTCAATGCAGGACTGCCTAATTGGGTCCAACCAGACTGATATGCACATGGGAATTTTTCCTATGTGAAAGATACAGTTAGCTAAAATGTGTTTGTACACCCTCCCGAGTGGGAACCTACCCATAGAACCGGTTATTTGGCTGTGTTCGTTCTCGGTAGGGGGGCTCCCAGTCCTTTGTATAAATAAAAATAAAGTTGTCTTCTATGGACACGTTACTGGATGTAATTCAGGAATCTACAAAAAAAACGATTAGAACATTAAAAAATAAAGAATTGGTGGACGCTAATGGAAATGTTTTTAAGGATATACAGTGGTAAGTGTTAGGAAAGATTTCGTAATTGTAGGGAATTTTCCTTCCATGTGGCAACCCCTAAACTTTTTGCTATTGTTTTTAACCTTGTTCTTGACTTTGCCAGAGAAGTACAGCCTTCTGCCGCACTTCTCTGGGCTTTCGCTCCTTTCTTACAGGGAAACTGACATGCCCTTAAGACAGTCAGTACCGGGGAACGCTGTTTCCCGTAGTTTCTTTTATCATGTTGCGGCTTTAGTGCAACATGACACAAGAGGGCACTGTAAGCTAAGTTACAGCTCTCTTGGGTCTCTAGCCTTCTACAGGCCCTAGATACTCTTTTAGGATGGTATTTGATCGGTGCAAGTCATTCAGGGACTGGAATGGTGGCAGCGATCGTTTTGTTTATTTTGAGCTCCTTTTGGCGTTCTGAGCACGTTTTTCGCACTGAACCCAAAATGGTGGCCTGGCTCCCAAAATGGCCAGACCACGAGGCTCCTTTGTCCTGTCCACTGACCGTCTTGCTCCCTTCACCTTCCCCAGGTCGGGCGACCCGGGGCCTTCCTTATTTGGGCATGTACTTTCCCGCGAAACGTGGTTGCTTTCGCGGGCTTCTACATGTCGTTTGTGTGCCTCCAGGGTGTGGGCTGGGATGTCTGGTCCCAATACACATCCTGGGTGCCAGAGAGTCTAGGGTAGTGTGAATGCCTGGGACCACCGTGGTCTGTGATTGGTCCACGTATGGTATGTGTGTTGATGAGCGGATCTCCCATTGGCTCCCCTCCGTTTTGGCGCGAAGGGAACCGTGGATAAGAGGGGGCTGGAAACACCACTACCATGTCGATCTCCTGAGTTCTCACAAACGAAGGAATACAGGAGCCAAGTATCCTGCAACCAAGAGGCTGGACCGAGGAATCGCTGGTGACCCGCTGAAGGAATCCTCCTTTGCACTGCTGTCGTCCTGTGAAACCCTTTCCTCCTTGGATCGAACCAGAAGGCCTGTACTGGTGCTTCGACCTTTGGAATAGCAGGAACAGCTATTCCCGGCGACTTCATCATCTCCTGCCAAGTAAGCCTTCGGAAGTGTCTCTGGGCCATCCAGTTGACTGACCAGCTTACTAGGGAGTCCTGCTCTGTAACCGCCGCCAGGTTGTGTTGTATTTCGAGTCCTGGTCACTCTCCCACGCTTCGTACGCTTGGCGTTCCCAAGTCTGAAGGGAGGAGTGTACATTTGGCTTGAATACACACGGCCGCTCCGTTGTCCTGCTGCGGCAACAAACTGTGCTGGTTTCGTTGATTGGGACGTCTTTTTGCTCTACACGACTACGAGGCGTTCCCTGCTCTTCTGAACCTGCCAGCTGCTGAATCTACGTGGAGAAGCCTGGGTCTGCTTGCTTCGGGGACCGGTGAGTAGTTTAGCTAGGATCTGGTCGCCCTCCTGCAGTATCCCATTGCTTTTCCCTGCTGTGTAAAAACAGCACCCTTTTGACCGTACTCGCGCTCTGCTTCTGCCCGCTGTGGAGGCTGCGCTTGAGTTGCGGAACCTGTTCTCCTTCTGCTGTGCACTAACCCGAACTGCCTGACTTCCTCCGAAGAGCTTCCCCTTTTGCCCGTTGGCACCGGCGTGGCAGGTACTTTGAGCACAAGGCTCCACTCTTCGCAGGGCTCGGACTTCCATCTAGTTAGGTGCCTCTGAAGGCGAACTGAGTCTAAAGCGTTATCGCACTGCCTGTTTTCCTTTCCTTTCAGGTGGACTACATATTTCGTGCTTTAAACGCTTGTGACTGTGTATTTGTATATATATTGAGTTGATATGGTATGTGTTGGTTTAATATTGTGATTTTCTTGCTACGGTCATTATTTTATAGGCCTTAAAATAAATGTGTATCTATTTTTGATATAACAACTGTTTGGAGTAGTTTGTAAGCGCTCTTGCTTTGTGTGCTCATTGCGGGCTTTCAGTCACCCTCACCCCTCTTGAGACCTAGTCTTGACCGCCGCGATCGCTACCTTGATTGGTCTGGCTTGTCCAGAGGTTACCCTGTTCCAAGTAATTAGGTTGGCCTTCTGAACTTCTGCGCCACCAGGACAGAGTTCAGAAATCCGTCTTAACAAATTGGTGTACAGCGGTGGGATACGACTGAAGGTATCCAGTGTTGCGCTCGAACTAAGGCATTTCAGGTTATTCCAAACAGTACACGTAGTGAATTGTTGTAATATAACTTTAAAAAGGCCATAGTCCTATCAAACAGTATGGAAACTAATACATTGTTAACTTTAAATGCTTTCAAATCAGAAACGCTGAAAAAGATGTGTGCGGAGAGAGGTGTTTCCTCTCAAGGCACAAAATTGGAAATGATCCAGAGAATCGTGGCGTGGCAAGAAGCGCAGCTTGACGCTATAACTTCCGAGGACAGTGCAGAAGGTGGTGGGGCTGCTCTCACTGGCAGAACCGACGGTTCTGCCGCTGCACTGATCCATCGCGACCACGAGGACAGGGAGGATGTAATGTCTAATGTTTCCTCTGCCAGTGCTGATGGGGAGGCTATGCTTGAATTCAAGAAGCAAGAGCTGCGGTTTAGGCAGCAGGAGCTTGAATTCAGCACAGCCAAACTAAAAATCGAACAGGCAGAAAAACAGAAAGACAGGGATCACCAGTTGGAACTGGCCAAGCTTCAGGTTGCAAATGGGTCCAAGGGTCCTAGACATGGGTCTGGGGCTTCCTCTCATCCACGGTTTCCAAAAGATCTGCTCAGTGTGTATGAAGAAAGGAATGACATTATGGACTGGCTGAATGCGTTTGAGTATGCATGCGAGGTTCAAGAAGTTGACAATGCTGATAAGATTGCGTGGTTGCTCAGTAGACTGCCCCATTCTGGCTGCAGTGCCATTATGGAAATGTCGAAGGCTGAGCGGGCTGATTTCGCAATGTTAAAGCAAACTCTCATTTTAAAGTTTGGGAAGACTCCGGCCCAATATTTAAAGCGTTTTCGAGAGTATAAGAAAAAGGAAGGTGGTACTTGGGTATCTTATGTCGCTGAATCTTTGAAAAACTTAACTGGCTGGGTTGAAGGTTATAAGGTTTCTACCTTCGAAGGCATGATAAATCTTGTCATGCTGGAACATATTTTTGCTTCTTCTTCCCCGGAGCTTAAGCAGCATTTGGCCGATTCGAAGGAGATAGATCCTAAGAAGCTGGCCATTGCAGCAGACTTATGGGTGTCACATCGAGTGTCCCATAAGGACAAAACTCATCCTGGTAAGCAGGAGGAAGGGAAAAAGTCCAAAGATATGGAGGGTGGGGAATCTGCTAAATCTTCTTCCCATAAGGGCCACAAAAAGAACAACAAGGGTAAGACACAAGAGAACTCACAGGGTAGTGGAGGTTCGCCTCCGAAACAGAACTCTGGTTACAATAAGCCTCCCTACGTAAACAGACCCACTGGGGCTTGTTTTTCTTGTGGAGCAACTGACCATGTGAAGGGGGATCCCCGGTGTAAGGTTAGACCTTTGGGGGTCCACTCCGCTAATCTGGCCTTCTCCTCCTACGAGGAAGAAGAGATTACAGGAGCATCCTTCTCCTCAGACTCATTTCCCAGCGGAATAGAGGCTGAGGTAGTTTTAGTGTCCCTGGGTTCCTGGGAGCCTAAAGTCGCAGAGGCTTATGCTAGGATTCCGGATAATACCAAGCACTACTTTAAAGACAGTGTGCTGATCAATGGAGTGGATACTCCAGCTCTTAGGGATAGTGGGTGCAGTCGAACTGTAGTGGATTCTACCTTGGTAGACTCAGAGGAAGTTGCCAGAGCTACTCTGATGCCCACTAAGTTGGCTGACGGCCCCCTCCGTATGTTTCCCGTGATCCCTGTAAATCTTACTTTAAATGGTACAGCAGTCAGGATTCCAGTGAGCATTCAGAGAAACGTCCCGGGAAAGGTCTTGTTGGGTAATGATCTCAGAGCTTTGGGGCTCGTAGGAGACACTGCCGAAAGACCCTACACACGGTCTCAAGCACGGGCAGCATTGGCCAAGTCCAATACGCCGCCCTAGCCGAAGGGGAAACCCAAGGCGAAAGGAGTCTACAAGTCAAGACGAGGGAAAGAGAATATTCCCCCGAGCTCGCCTACCACTGCGGTGGAGGAAGTTGGTCAATCGCCCGGGCCTGACGAGGAGGTGGCGATGCCTGAAGTATTCGACCCCAACGATCATCCTGAACTAAAAGACTTGTTAGTTGAAGGAGGTCCTGATAGGGACGAATTCAGTAAAGGCCAACGTGAGTGCCCATCTCTGGAAGGCCTAAGGAGACAGGCCTGCTCCCAGCTTGAGGGTGAACCTCCTGGGATGCATAGGATTTACCAGGAAGGTGGACTCCTGTATAGTGAGCCCACAGAGTCTACAGAAGGAGACCATAGGAGGTTGGTGGTTCCCCTTGCTGTTAGGCCCTTCCTCCTGCAGTTGGCGCATGAAGTTCCCCTTGCTGGTCACCTCGGTATGAGGAAGACCAAGCAAAGGTTATCCATGCACTTCTACTGGCCCAAGATGGGGGAGCAAGTAGAAAGTCACTGCAGGAGTTGTGCCGCCTGCCAGTTGTCTGGTAAGGTTGGCGCGACAATCCAAGCTCCGTTGGTACCGCTCCCAGTTGTGGGGGTACCATTTGAAAGGGTAGGGATCGACATGGTTGGTCCCCTTGACCCGCAAACATCCTCAGGCAATAGGTTTATCCTGGTGCTGGTCGACCATGCAACCAGGTATCCTGAGGCCGTCCCATTTACAACTGTAACTGCCAAGCCAGTTGCAGAAGCTTTACTCGGCATGTTTACTAGGGTTGGCTTCCCTAAAGACGTTGTGTCGGATCATGGCAGCAACTTTATGTCGAAGTATAGGCAGGCTATGTGGAAAGAATGTGGGGTCACCTACAGGTTCTCTTCTGCATACCGCCCCCAGACCGATGGTCTGGGGGGGCGTCTCAACAAGACGTTCAAGAGCATGATTGGGGCTCTGGAGGAGCCTCAGAGAAGAAAATGGGATCTTCTTGTTTCATGCTTACTGTTTGCCTACCGAGAGGTACCACAGGAGGGTGTTGGCTTCAGCCCCTTCGAACTTCTGTTCGGTCATTCCGTACGGGGACCCTTAGCCATCGTCAAAGAGGGATGGGAGATGCCCACTCCCCCTGTTACTACCAATGTAGTTGATTATGCGCTAGGGCTCAGAAAACGGATGGTACTTCTGATGGGCTTGGCCAGTGATAAATTGAAGGCAGGGCAAGCGCTGGTGAAACATTGGTACGACCAGAAAGCTTCCTTCATCAACTTTACACTTGGTCAGCAAGTCCTGATCATGAATCTCATAAGGCCTCGAGCTTTACAGGACAAATGGTCAGGCCCTTACCCAGTGGTGGAGCCCCTGGGTGAGGTTAACTATTCAGTGGACCTTGGAAAGCCTGGACAGGCTCCAAAAGTGTTTCCCGTGAATAGGCTGAAGGCTTTCGTCCCAAGCGGCGAAATCGCAGCACTGCTATTTGCTTCAGACGTTGAGGAAGAGGAGTCTGAACCTCTCCCCGACCTGTTCAAAAGCAGTCCTTCAGAAAGCTCTTTTGAGGGTGTCCGAGTGGCCCCTCACCAAAATGGACAAGGCTCAGTGGTTTACCTTGGACATGAAGTAGGTGGAGGGAGGAGACAGCCTCTACTCAGTCAGGTACAAGCAGTACAAGACTGGCCTACCCCCACTACGCAAACCCAAGTGAGAGCCTTCTTAGGACTCACGGGGTATTACTGCAATTTTGTGGCAGACTATGGCACCATAGCTGCTCCTCTGACTGCCCTCACAACTCCGAAGAAACCCAAGAAGGTAACTTGGACCGACGAGTGTGAGAAGGCCTTCAATGGCTTAAAAGACTCCTTGTGCCAGGCGCCTGTGCTTAGGGCCCCTGATTATCAAAGACCTTTTATCGTGCAGACGGATGCCTCTGACACTGGGATAGGAGCTGTACTATCACAAGTAGATGAGAAGGGTAAGGAACACCCTATCGGTTTTATTAGTCGCCAGCTTAAGGACAGAGAGCTCAGATGGTCCACGGTAGAGAAAGAATGTTTCTCTGTTGTGTGGGCCCTAAGGAAGCTGAGGCCCTACCTCTATGGGACCCACTTCACTGTGCAGACTGACCATAAGCCGTTAAAGTGGCTAATGAACATGAAGGGGGAGAATCCAAAGTTGCTTAGGTGGTCCATAAGTCTACAAGGCTTCGACTTCACTATTGAGCATAGGCCAGGTGTCCAACATAGCAATGCTGATGGGTTGTCCAGAATGTTTTACCGACCTGAACAAGAGACTCATCCAGGGGTGGATTAGTTCCCCCTGTCCATAGTCTGGGAGGGGCGAGTGTTAGGAAAGATTTCGTAATTGTAGGGAATTTTCCTTCCATGTGGCAACCCCTAAACTTTTTGCTATTGTTTTTAACCTTGTTCTTGACTTTGCCAGAGAAGTACAGCCTTCTGCCGCACTTCTCTGGGCTTTCGCTCCTTTCTTACGGGGAAACTGACATGCCCTTAAGACAGTCAGTACCGGGGAACGCTGTTTCCCGTAGTTTCTTTTATCATGTTGCGGCTTTAGTGCAACATGACACAAGAGGGCACTGTAAGCTAAGTTACAGCTCTCTTGGGTCTCTAGCCTTCTACAGGCCCTAGATACTCTTTTAGGATGGTATTTGATCGGTGCAAGTCATTCAGGGACTGGAATGGTGGCAGCGATCGTTTTGTTTATTTTGAGCTCCTTTTGGCGTTCTGAGCACGTTTTTCGCACTGAACCCAAAATGGTGGCCTGGCTCCCAAAATGGCCAGACCAAGAGGCTCCTTTGTCCTGTCCACTGACCGTCTTGCTCCCTTCACCTTCCCCAGGTCGGGCGACCCGGGGCCTTCCTTATTTGGGCATGTACTTTCCCGCGAAACGTGGTTGCTTTCGCGGGCTTCTACATGTCGTTTGTGTGCCTCCAGGGTGTGGGCTGGGATGTCTGGTCCCAATACGCATCCTGGGTGCCAGAGAGTCTAGGGTAGTGTGAATGCCTGGGACCACCGTGGTCCGTGATTGGTCCACGTATGGTATGTGTGTTGATGAGCGGATCTCCCATTGGCTCCCCTCCGTTTTGGCGCAAAGGGAACCGTGGATAAGAGGGGGCTGGAAACACCACTACCATGTCGATCTCCTGAGTTCTCACGAACGAAGGAATACAGGAGCCAAGTATCCTGCAACCAAGAGGCTGGACCGAGGAATCGCTGGTGACCCGCTGAAGGAATCCTCCTTTGCACTGCTGTCGTCCTGTGAAACCCTTTCCTCCTTGGATCGAACCAGAAGGCCTGTACTGGTGCTTCGACCTTTGGAATAGCAGGAACAGCTATTCCCGGCGACTTCATCATCTCCTGCCAAGTAAGCCTTCGGAAGTGTCTCTGGGCCATCCAGTTGACTGACCAGCTTACTAGGGAGTCCTGCTCTGTAACCGCCGCCAGGTTGTGTTGTATTTCGAGTCCTGGTCACTCTCCCACGCTTCGTACGCTTGGCGTTCCCAAGTCTGAAGGGAGGAGTGTACATTTGGCTTGAATACACACGGCCGCTCCGTTGTCCTGCTGCGGCAACAAACTGTGCTGGTTTCGTCGATTGGGACGTCTTTTTGCTCTACACGACTACGAGGCGTTCCCTGCTCTTCTGAACCTGCCAGCTGCTGAATCTACGTGGAGAAGCCTGGGTCTGCATGCTTCGGGGACCGGTGAGTAGTTTAGCTAGGATCTGGTCGCCCTCCTGCAGTATCCCATTGCTTTTCCCTGCTGTGTAAAAACAGCACCCTTTTGACCGTACTCGCGCTCTGCTTCTGCCCGCTGTGGAGGCTGCGCTTGAGTTGCGGAACCTGTTCTCCTTCTGCTGTGCACTAACCCGAACTGCCTGACTTCCTCCGAAGAGCTTCCCCTTTTGCCCGTTGGCACCGGCGTGGCAGGTACTTTGAGCACAAGGCTCCACTCTTCGCAGTGCTCGGACTTCCATCTAGTTAGGTGCCTCTGAAGGCGAACTGAGTCTAAAGCGTTATCGCACTGCCTGTTTTCCTTTCCTTTCAGGTGGACTACATATTTCGTGCTTTAAACGCTTGTGACTGTGTATTTGTATATATATTGAGTTGATATGGTATGTGTTGGTTTAATATTGTGATATTGTGATTTTCTTGCTACGGTCATTATTTTAAAGGCCTTAAAATAAATGTGTATCTATTTTCGATATAACAACTGTTTGGAGTAGTTTGTAAGCGCTCTTGCTTTGTGTGCTCATTGCGGGCTTTCAGTCACCCTCACCCCTCTTGAGACCTAGTCTTGACCGCCGCGATCGCTACCTTGATTGGTCTGGCTTGTCCAGAGGTTACCCTGTTCCAAGTAATTAGGTTGGCCTTCTGAACTTCTGCGCCACCAGGACAGAGTTCAGAAATCCGTCTTAACAGTAAGTAAGTCGATTGGACTCTAGAATATTCTTGCAAAGCAGGTAAAGTCGTAAGGTAATGAACTGTACCTGCAAGGGAAATCTTTAGCTAAGGAATATATGAACTGTTTCATAAACATGACTCCTCAACCACATGTGGATTATTTTTGGAGAAAAAGCTACATGATTTTAATAATGCTTTTTAGATTGAATTTGTTGGGTACACAAGAAGCGATGATGCAGAGAAGCAAACAGAAAGCCCACGGCAGATGTCACATTTGAAAGGACATTAATAGTATTGAAACCTTGAAACATTTGATAACATAACGCAGTATTTTGGACAATCTTCGGTTATTGTTTTTAAGATAAATTGTACATGATTCTTTTGTCAAAAACTGAACATTTTTCGAAATGCTGTATGAATGGATAGAAACGTGCTTTGATTATTTCATTGCTGAATTTCTGGAAAATATTGTATTGCAGTTTTTAATGTATATTTTTATTGTATACAAGCAGCCAGTTCTAATCCTATCCCAACCCCAACAAACAATCTTCACATGCTGCACATCCCACCCGAGGGGAGCTACCTTCCCCTTATTTCCACCTATTAACCTTATTATTTCTAACAGAGACATGGCGCTATCCCCTGTCGTTCATCAAGCTATCTCAACTGGCTACAAATCCTCTTAATAAAACAGAACATCGGAAGCAAGGGGAATTGCCATCATCTACAAAGACATTTTCTCTTTTATCTGTTTTTCCTGAGCTAACTGCATCGCTATGTGAATCCATGCTGTGTAGCTGGAAAGTCTTTCCCGCCTTCTGTGTATCGGTTTTCCTTATCTATAGGCCTCTGAGGTTACAAAGGTAAGTTTGGAGAAGAGCTAGCCAACTTCATAGCAAACTCTCTTGCAGAAAATCTTAATCTTTACATTCTTGGAGATTTCAATATCTGTCTTGAACCAGCGTCAGACTCGCAAAAAGCCTTCTCCCCAAACTCGAAAGCTTAAATGTAACAGGATCCAAATGCTTGGGGCAAGAGGGTACTACTCCATCCCTTCTTCCCCCTCCCCGAGTCTTCACAGGTTGATTGTTTTACGCTATTCTTCTCCTTTGCCATCCACAACAAGCCTACACCATGTATCCTCGTGGATAAGTCCCAGGAATTTGAAACCAATCCCTGTCAGCAATGATTTTACTCCTTTGCTGCTCAGTTATTACCCTAACACATACACACTCTCTAACCCAGTTGTGGAAATAAACGAATTTTGTGACTGGGTCACTGGAGCCCTTAATACAAAGATCCTTCTTAGCTGTATGAAGCAAAACAAACATTGCACAAATCATTTTAGGTTTCTGATAAACCTAAGGTGCTACATGCTATCAATAAAAAGCTGATTAACAAATGGACAAGGAACCACAGAATAGGGGACATATTAACATGCTTGAGATGCAGAAGGTACCACGCAGGACTTGGATGATCAAATCTAGCCTCTATGGCAACAGGCAGATCAAGGCCCCCAATCCACAATGGGATACTTTGAAAGTTATTGAAGAATTCAGGAGCCCCTCCTCTCTGTCTTTAAAGTTCCTTTGCAGCTCCTTTGCAAACCATTTCTATCTAATGCAATTTACCCTGGACTCCCACATAAAAGCTGAATTGGTAATATCACCCGCCTAGCCCTACAACTGATGCTCCCTCCACACCAATTCCTTCATCCTCCACTTTACTTATTGATGTTTTTTGGGGAATTCGCCCACCCCTTCTCCTTAGAGGAATTTGCTAACCTTTCCCAACGTCCTCAGGCTTGCACTTCAGCAGTCTTTACAACCCACAGGTTTTTCAGAACTCTGTCCCATATATTGTAGAGGCACCTAGATGAATAATTCATGCATTGTTCCAAATAGGAATTGTACCCCAGATTGCAATGTCACTTTCTGCAAACCACTTCTAAGAAACTGGGCCTTAGTCAGTGAAATCTAAATGTCCTCCCCATTTCTAATTCCAAAGCTTGCAGAGTGTGGAGTCGCTGGTGAGAATGCAGATTGGCCCGTCCACACAATTAAATAAATGAACAATGGAGACAAGCGTGATGCAGTAATCCTTTAATTGGGCTTCGGCCCAAGCCTCCGAACCCCACACAGTCGCATTGCCTTCCTTTCAATTCCCCATCACGGCACGCAGGCCGTTCTCCATCAGCACGTCAGCATCATCAGGGCAAGCTGATGATGCAACATCTCCCCAAGGCAAAACAAAGTACCTTGTGCCACTAGGTCAGTTCATAATCTCTTTTATATCTATTTGAGTTGCATCGGCTTCCTCATGCATCTGACTGGGCTAGAGGAAACAATAGTCTGCTCACTAGTCTCTGTAGGTCTTGATTCGACTAATGCTTCTTCTCCCTGCATTGGTTCCTCCTGTTCTTTTTTGGACAACATATATTTCTAAATGGTAAACACGTTGCGAATAACCGCTCGATCCAGAGTTCTTGCAGTTATCATGGATCTATTGAGTTGTGATAACTGTCATGCGAGCAGCGTCAAATGGAGATTCCGACTTCCTCACTTGCCGATGACGAAACAGAACCCTATCTCCCTTTTTTATGATGGCCAGGCAGTATGTCTCCGTTGGTCAGCATGCTCCTTCATGCCTTCCTTCTTCTCTTGATCAGCCATTCGCACTACATCATGAATGTGTCTGTCTTCGCTACAGATGTGGGGTAGCCTTGTCCTTATCTTCCTTCTCTACATTAGTTCAGAGGGGCATTTCCCTGTTTTACTGTGAGGTGAGTTCCTGTAGTTTCTCAGCAGATTGCACAGAGCTTGATTAAGAGACATGGTGCTCTGCTCATTCTGCTGCACCATCCTCTTTAAGCTGCCCATGAACCTCTCAATCATCCCATTGGCTTGATACCACAAGAGAGTGATTTTCTGATGCGGAAAACACCCATGTGTCATAGAAAACGGGCAAATTCTGTCCCACCGAAAGGGGGCCTGTTGTCTTACTTCAGCACTTCTGGGTAGAGAAGATAATGTCAAGTTCCAGAACTACCTCTGCTGCCGATGTGTACTTTTACAATGGGGAATCGAGAATATTCGTCCATCAATACCAGCCGGTGCTTTCCATCCTTGAAAGGTCCAAAGAAGTCAACAGCTACCTTGTTCCACACAGTCTATGGTAGCTCTGACATCTGTAGCGGTTCAGGTTTTTCAGTTCCCATGGTGCATTGACACAGATTACATGAACGTATGATGTTCTCCACAAAGGCATCGAGCCCGGAGAACTACATGGTGCCTTTTAATCAGTCGCTTGGTGGCAACTACTTCTCTGTGTCTTTCGTGCACAAGGTAAACAATTTGCTGTTGAGGCTGAATGGGACAACCAGTCAAGTACCCCTCATGATATGTCCTCCCTTAGAAACAGATGGCTCACCCTGTAGCTGCTTGAAAGCACACAGATTAGCTGCTATCATACATCCCTGATGGCTATGCAGAGTCACAGAATACCACTGTCTCGTCCTGATCAGTTTTCACACTTTGAATAGTGTTTCATCCTGACAAATATGCCCCTTTTATAAGGTTGGTGGACACCGGTCCCGACGACCATGTTTTCAGAGATGAAGTTTGTGTTCCGCAATGGATGGATTCCGTGCCAGATCAGGTAATGGATGCCATGATATGAAATCCACTGGTTCGTGTTCCTTCTTTCGCTTGTGAATTATGTGGACATCATAATCATGCAGGCAAAGGCCCCATTTCTCTATGCAGGGTGGCATCTTACAGCATGGATTTCCATAGATTGTTATTAATGCCTGGTGATCATTTAGGATCGTGAACGGTTTTCCTAGTAGAAACATTTGCAAGTGTTCACAAGCCCGTACTACAGCAAGTTCTTCCTTTTCCAGTTGCGAGTCATGCCTCGATGTCTTATAGACTCTTGCTGGCATATGCAATCACTGTCCATGGTGCTTCCCTGCCTGGTCTATGTTGTGCCAATATTGCTTCTAGACCGACTGTATTACCATCCACCATTAGCGTGGAACATAGGGATGGGTCAAAATATGCCATATGGTCGGCTGAGGCAATGTCACATTTGATCTGTTGGAAAGCCTCTTCACACAGCGAAGACCATTGAAATGTCACACCTTGCTTGGTGAGTTACCTCAGCGGCGTGCTCGTAGCAACAAAGTTCCTTATGTAGTGACTACAGTAGCCGGACATCCCCAGGAATGATCTGACATCGCTGGGAGCAGATATTTCAGTGATGGCCTTTACTTTTCCTGTTTCGGATCTCTTGCCTTTACCTGAAAATAAATGTCAAAAGAATTTTAGGTTGGCTTTATAGAGGGCACGC
Source organism: Ambystoma mexicanum (assembly GCF_040938575.1). Classification (NCBI taxonomy): domain Eukaryota; kingdom Metazoa; phylum Chordata; class Amphibia; order Caudata; family Ambystomatidae; genus Ambystoma; species Ambystoma mexicanum. The sequence continues at coordinate 777,152,100 of NC_090937.1, forward strand.
TTCCCTGCATTGAGGGTCAGCCCAGCCTCAACCAGGGCAGAGCAGACTTGCGAAAATGCCTGATTATGCTGCTGAAATGTGGCCGCCAAAACTAAAACGGCATTGCTGTAATCAATGCAATTTTTGATATGTCTGATTACCTGGTGAACCCTTTCCTGAAATATATCTACAGCTGAGGAGATGCCAAAGTTTAGGCATTTGTACCTGAACAAACCCATGTGCATCGAAAATGTGGTTCTATATCTCAATTGTTCGTCCAGCTCTATCTGATGATAACCTTTTTATTGAGGTTGAGTTTTGAGAACACTCGCACACCCTTAAGCAAGCTTTGCATGTTATCCAGATGCATCCCAGGATGTCTTTCATACCCTATTGCCTTGTTTGCCTGCCACAGGTCCATGCAGAAGAGTATTTCATCAACAGTGCTTTTCTTCGGAACAGCTACAGTATGAAAAACCCAGGGTGTAGGAAATTGTGCTGGTTCAATAACGTAATTTGCTAATAGACAATTTATTTCCCTACTCTTGATTGAAGGTGAATTGGTGTTCGTCGGGGGTGCTGAGCAACAGGTGTCACTTATTCGTCGATGTGTAACACCACAGGGGGTCCTTTGAGATGCCTCAGGCTTTGGAAGAGAGATGGGAACTAGTGGAACAGCACGTGTAATGATGGCATGTCATTACATTATAGCCACAATGTTCATGGAACGTCCTAGCAAATTGATTCCCAGGACTTCTCCTTGGAGGACATGAACATCTGAAGCTAGCTGTAAGCGCAGTTGCTGGCAAGTTATCTGAGTGAGAGGCCACCTGTGTTTTTCAGACTGGTGAATTGATTTAACCTGAATGGAGTAGGTGAGACTGAGTAAAAAGGTCTCCCAGACCTTGCGCGATAGAAGCTCAGTTGCTGGCAGTTGGCGGCCGGGAAGGCAGGAGCCAGCTGAGAGCAATACAGAAGCACTGTAATTGTGCCCGGTGAGTGATCCCCTTGCTGTTTTCCTTTTGTATTTTTGTATTTTGTTTATTTGTATTGAGCACCCTGCCCAGGGGCATCAGGGCGCATGTTTGAAAAGGCAGTAACAGATAAGTGTTACATAGATAGGTACATGTTACATTATATATACATATTTACAGCATGAATAAGAACAAGGATAAGAACATTATACAGAATGGCCTAGAGGCCTACATATACAGTATGTACAATGAGTAGCCTGTTGGTGGGTAACAGCTGCATGTTTTTTTGGGAACAAGAGGTCACGACAATTTAAAAAGCAGGGGAGATTAGAGCGCCCCCACCCCTTATTGAAGACCATATTACCGCCACAGACTTGTGTGTCCCATTTGAAAAGCGCCACTAAATATTACAGAGAATTCCAGGTCAATAATGCTTAAAATCAGGCCTGAGGGTGTGCCTCCTAACAAATTGCAGCAACTTTTATCCGAGGGGTGACCTAGTAAAGTGTCAGATTATTTAGACTGTATCCTAACAGTGACTACAATGAAGAAGAAAATAACTTCTTCACTTGTACTGGAAGCGCTAGCGAAGATGATGAGCCGCAGGGTATTTTGCAATCGAGATTCAGCTCTGTGGATCCAATGGGCTTAACGGACAGGAGGAGGTGCAGACATGACCTGGAACTGGCCAGAGAAAGGATAAATCTGACAGCTCCTCAGATCCAGGTTGAAGGCGGAGACGATTTATCTGACCAATTCACTAACCGCAACTCCTGCCATATTTCAGTCTCCCACATAGGACGAATTACAAGAACTTGTGGACTCTCCCTTACCCATAATCCAAATGAATCACCACCCTCCCCAACTCACACTATGGGCGCCGTCTCACTGGCTGCACTTAATTTTGCATTGAACTCACTCGTATGGATACTTGAACAGGTGTGTGATGAAGTAAAGGTGCTTACCACACAACTGGTGGATTTAAAAAGTGTGCATGAAGAAACATTGGCTCACACTTAACAAATGGTGGACGTTAAGCGTGTGTATGACGAAGTAAAGGTTCATACTCTGCAAGTGGCAGACGTAAAGGGCAGCTGTTGAATACCCAACCCCGGACGTCTGCACAATTGACCTCCTCAGGGCTAGTAGCAGCATTGGACCAAATGGAGGATAGCTCACATTCTAGGAGGCCATTGTTACTAATTGATATAACATCTTTGTTAGTAAATAAGGACCAACTGAAGTAGGGTCTGGTTACAAGTGAGAATGTGCCAGCTTCTCCAGGTAACCCAGCTACTTCAGTAAGTGAGAATGTGCCTGCTTCTCCAGGTAACCCAGCTACTTCAGTAAGTGAGAATGTGCCTGCTTCTCCAGGTAACCCAGCTACTTCAGTAAGTGAGAATGTGCCTGCTTCTCCAGGTAACCCAGCTACTTCAGTAAGTGAGAATGTGCCTGCTTCTCCAGGTAACCCAGCTACTTCAGTAAGTGAGAATGTGCCTGCTTCTCCAGGTAACCCAGCTACTTCAGTAAGTGAGAATGTGCCTGCTTCTCCAGGTAACCCAGCTACTTCAGTAAGTGAGAATGTGCCAGCTTCTCCAGGTAACCCAGCTACTTCAGTAAGTGAGAATGTGCCTGCTTCTCCAGGTAACCCAGCTACTTCAGTAAGTGAGAATGTGCCTGCTTCTCCAGGTAACCCAGCTACTTCAGTAAGTGAGAATGTGCCTGCTTCTCCAGGTAACCCAGCTACTTCAGTAAGTGAGAATGTGCCTACTTCATACTCCTGCTCAGAGAATTATCGTGATGCTCAAGAGCATATTAATACTCCTCCATCGCAGGCTTTTATGGAAGAATTTGAAACCCTGGGCTCGATTACTTTCATTGTAGAAAAGGACCAAAATTATGGATGGTAGCTTTCTCTCTTTGTATGGTTTGAAACTCCCCATGATTTGTCACGGGACCCTTCGCATCCCACTGAAAGACTCTAAGCTCAGAAGGTATCAGAGACAGTGGCTTCTCCATCTTGTTGAATTCTGAGATGCACATGACGAACATTGCTTGGTGTCCTCCACCCCTATGTTGACATTGCTTGCTCGTGTGTCGCCGGCCTCGGAGATCATGTATGCATAGTCTTCATATTCCTGCAGGGCATTGGTGATGGAGGACGACCTGTCTCTTGACAAACATGGCTCAATACTTCCCTCCTAGCCATCATGTCACGTCTCAGCTGTGCTGGCTGGTGTGAATTCACGTCCTGTTTCATGGGCATGCAGCTGCATACCATCGCTAGATCATTTTCTCTGTTGCAGTTGCTGCAGCTTTGCCCTAGTGCTGGGCACCTCACGTTTTCTTCATGTGGAAACGGTAATCTGCATCTATAGCATTTGCCCCGGTGGAATATCATCTCATTGACATGGGACTTCCTTGTCTGTTATTGAGCGAATGTGAGATTTGATACTTCGATGTCTTTGCCTGTCTCTTTTTGAGCGGCTTGAGTTTCTGCCCCCTTGCTTCTGTTTTTGCCATCAGGAGAATGGTGGCAACAGCTTCTTCTGAAACGCTGAAGATGGGCATCCTCAATGATAGGATGCGAAGCATAATCGCTTCCTCATTCATGAACCTGTGGAAATGGCAGCGAGCCATGAGCTTGCAAAGTCACATCACAAGTGAATCCATGGTTTCTCCTTGCGCCTGAAAGGCAGCATTAAAAGTGTGTCTCTCATGGTTAGTGTTCCATGAGGATTGTAATAAGCACCTCATTCCATGAGATGTTGATAGGTGTCAATCTGTTCCCGTAGTCGAGTGCGGATCAGATCCTCAACTTCATCCTCAACTAGGTTGATTAGGAGCTTTCTGTCAGACTTGTCGGAAGAATTTCCATTGTAGGTATCTATGTAATTCTCACCCAATGCTCCCATCATGGGCCAAGGGCTTGGTGGTCTGCCATTTCAAAGGGGTTGGGATGACGAAATGCTACTGCACCTATGGACCCTGCACTCGGCGACTCAGTTTCAGACCTGCTGGTATTCAGGATTTCTCATGTAGCCCCTTGATGCGCTCCTGATACCCACTATCCGTCAGTCAGCAGGTGTGTTCTTTATCATGGTCGACCATACATCTGTGTGTACATGTATATGGGTATTCATATATTTGATATTTATTATATGTATGTATTTAATGTATATACTTTTTTTTTTTTAGTAGAGTTGAATTTATTTGGATCTCATGCTTGTTGCCTTTTTGTGGGGTTGCCGGGTGAGAAGTCAGAATCAATAAATGAACAATGGAGCCAAGCATGAAGCAGCAATGGTTTTATTGGGTTTTCGGCGAACTTCCGACCCTCGCGCATGCGCATTGCCTTGCTTTCAATTCCCTGTCACTGCATGCAGGCCATGCCGCGTCTGCATCATCAGAGTCACCTGATGATGCAGAGATGCGACACGGTAAGGTGGTTTATTCTCAGAAAATTCTCTGAAGATTTGTGTCTTCTTTTTACTTTATGGAATTTTCATTGCCAAGAAAAATAAAGTACAAGTTATCAATTCATAAACAACATATCAATGAACAATTCAAACTTGAACCTCATGGCTATATCAGATAACATCCAAACTAAATGACACACAGTACTAATATGCAATTGCATTCTGAGCTGGCATAATCAAGGTTTAGACGTGGGCACAACACTGAATCGGTGCTGTTATCTATATGGGATGACCAAGCGGCTTTGATTTCTACTTGACATGTTAGCAGCCTTTCGACTGCTTGACCACAACTTACTTAAAAACCCTTTTTTATTTTATACTGTGTACTAGGGATTGGGCTCCAGACTAGATTTTATCATTTTGAAATAACTGCTGCTACCATGTCCTAATGGAATCAATTGAACCCGACTTCAGTTTTTTCGAGTTGCCCAAAGGTTCATCTCCCAACCCAGACTTTTTAATGTGCATCTCTCTTCATTACATCTCACATTTCATAATTATTTTGACGATAGCCAGTTAATCCTAAAATCTAAAACAAATCATCACCCTTGTTTACCATTGTGGATTGAATCCAAAAATTGAGAATTGGATGACACACAACCACCTCTTGCTAAACCCAGCAAAAATACACTGCCCTCGTGCCCACATTCACCCTGAACGTTTCAACTTGAGTAACAAATTTTGGCATAATCGTGGACTCTGATCTTTCTATAGGACGGCGGATCACCTCAGTTGGAAAGCAGGCCCTCAGACACCTGAAAATACTTTCCTTCCCTGTGCTTCACCAAACATGCAGAGATATCATTGCTATTGTTCTTTCAAGACTGGACTATACCAATAGCTTATACCTTGGCACTTCAGCTTACCTAATATCAAGATTATAGAGGGTCCAGTATGTGCCTATCCGCACCCTTCTCCAAATTGTTTTCAGCATACCGATCTTCAGCTCTTACCTCACTACACCCGCCCTCTTTCCGCAGAGATTCTATTTCAATCCTGTATTCTTTTCTAAGTCTAAAGCCTTCCATGGAATAGACCCTAATTTCTTGTAAATGAAACTAAAGATACATAAACCTTCTATCTGGGGTCAGTCATCACCATACAATTGTCGCCCTGCCTTATTCCAAAAAGGAATGTGCAGGATTCGCTCGCCCAGCTCCTCTGCTTTGATACACCATCCCTACGGACATTGGAGACATAATTGCATATAATTATGCATAATTGCATATCCGTGCTTTAAGGATGCAATCAAAATATCTCTTTAGACATTGATAAAGGGTCAAGGGGTGTTATGTACAAAGGGAGGCTTTCACATAACCAGTAGTTTAAAGGTAAAGAACCTTTTATTTGCAAGTTGATGACATAAGACGACCCCCAGCAGGAGGAGTACAATCTTCCCACTAAGGCCCTGCTTCTTCACTGGCTCTCCATGGAACCCTGCTACATAAGATGCAGTTCTATGTTCTATAGTATCTAAGTGACAATAGACATAGTGAAGGAAATATTATACACTCATGGTTTAACAGGTAAACATTGGAAACACTGCACATCCTAACACCTCTCCTCCTTAAACATAACAAGTAACTGTGTGGGTGAGGACCCACTAAAATTGAAACCTGTAAAACACATATTGAACAACTGAAATTGAAACCTGTAAAATAAATATTATACACTCGTGGTTTAACAGGTAAAACATTGGATGCGCTGCAAGTCCTGGCACAAATCAAGAGCATAGATATATGACATCTAGTGGTTGATTAGGTAGAGTCACAAGAAAGTCCCTGTCTCCAACTACCTGAAGACAAATTAACATTGAAACGGAAAAGCCACCCTTTCCTTATTCCAAATAGCTCCTCCTTTGACCAACACTGACGAACCCAAGTCTTTCACAACTTGCTTGGGTTCAGAAAACAACGAGGCTCCTTTACGAACTTTGGTGGGGAGCTTGACTTTAATCCAATCACCCTCTTTGACCTTGAGTTCCCTACAACAATTCTTCTGATCATACCTCTCCTTGGATCTAACTCCAGCTTCAAAAATTCTCCTTTTTACACTCTCTAGATCCACATCCACCATTTTTGATTTGCCCATCCAACCTGGACATAAATGAGTATTTGGTTTTCTTCCTCTCAAGATCTCAAATGGACTCACGCCTGTGACACTATGGGTAGTTAGCCTATACTGGAACGTGCGTTCCATCACTGTTCTCACCCAATCTCCTCCAGTAGCCACCGCTATCCTAATAGCCTCCATCAGAGTCCTATTAAATCGTTCCACACACCCATTACTCTGGGGATGATATAAAGAAGTATTCACCTGCTCAATCCCATGATTCTCTAAGAATTCTTTAAACTCTCTGGAAACAAGTTGGGTCCCATTGTCAGACAAACACTTTCTTGGAAACCCTTCTCTCCAAAACAGTTGTTCCAAAAATCTGATTATACTACTACTGGATATGTCCTTGAGTACACATACCTCCGGCCATTTTGATAATAAATCTATGACTACTAATAGGTAGCTATCTCTGCCACCACCAATATTAAATGGACCGAGGAGATCCAACGCAATTTCGTCCCAAGGGACACGCGGGGACTCCCTCACTACCATGGGAACTTTTTGCACTTTCAAGCCTTTGTTTCCCTCAATACATTCCACACAGTCTTTGACTTGTTCCTCTATGTCCTTGTCGATACCAGGCCACCAAAATTCAGACCTCACAAGTCCCTTCGTCCTGGCCAGACCTAAATGCCCAACATGGGCCAACTCCAAGACAGACTTCCTCATACCGACTGGCACAACCATCTGGTGACCCTTGTATAAATAACCATCCTGAATCCATAGCTCCTCCCTCACTTTGGCAAAACCATTCATCTCGCCCCTGTGGCTCTTAATTTTACCTTCTGCAACCAGAGCAAGTACTCCTTGATATACAACATCCTCCGTGCAAGACACATCCCACTCACTTTTCTTTAATGTTTCATGCACCTGGAATATTTCTGCACTCTCCTCTGAACTTGTAAAGTCACTATCGTCAGAAATTTCCCTCTGGACAGATCTAGACAAGGCGTCTGCAACCACATTAACCTCCCCCTTTACGTGGAGCATGGTATACTGTAACCCTTGCAATGCCGTGACCCATTTCATAATGCGTCTTGACACTCCCTCCAAACCACCTTTTGTAAAAATTCCAACCAAGGGTTTATGGTCAGTGCAAATGGTGAAACTCCTCCCCCACAAGAATCTTTTAAATTTCTCGACACCCCAAACGCATGCTAGAGCCTCCTTCTCAATAACTGAATATCTAGATTCTGGGCCCTTCAAAGACCTGGACGCAAAAGCCACAGTCTGTAAACCTGTCTGATCCTCCTGCATCAGAACAGCCCCAACACCATAATCACTGGCATCAACAAAAAGCAATGTGGGTTTACTTTCCTCAAATATTTTCAAAATGGGAGCATTGACAATAGCCTCTTTTATCATCAAAAATTCTTTCTTGCACCGGTCACACCATTTAAAAACGACTCCCTTGCGAGTGAGAAATCTCATATTCCTCGACATTTCTGCTAACCCCTTGACAAATTTGCCGTAAAACTCCACCAGTCCCAAAAATGATAGTATGTCCCCTTTAGACTTAGGCTCCTCCATTCTTTTTATGGCCTCAATAGCCTCCTCCTTGGGTCTAACCCCTTCCCCAGTGATCTCATGACCCAGGTACACCACTTTGTTGGCTTTAAAAGTACATTTTTCCAAGGCAACGGTGAGGCCTGCCTCCTTCAAAATATCCAAAACTCTTTTCAAACGAACATCATGCTCCTTCTCATCGCTCCCACATACAAGAACATCATCCTGATAACACATCACCCCTTTTTCACCCCCAAGTAATTTATGCATAATACTCTGAAACACACTTGCGGCTGAGACCAAACCAAATGGCATGCGAACACACCTGAACAATCCAATCGGGGTGATGAAGGCGGTGAGATCCCTGGAATTAGGGTGCAATTCAACCTGATGGTAGGCCGATTTAAGATCTAGTATGGAGAACACTTTTGACCCAGCTACTCCCACCATCAGATCATCTATTCGGGGAAGGGGAAACCTGTCTGCCACAACCATGCTGTTTAGATGTCTAAGATCTATACAGAGCCTCAAAGACCCATTGCCTTTTCTGACTACAACTATAGGACTGACCCATTCAGATGCTTCTATCTTTTCAATGACACCATCTCTTTCCATTCTCTTGAGTTCTTCCTCTACATCTCCTCTAAGAGCAAGAGGAATAGTTCGCAGTTTTGCAATCTTAGGGACAGCTCCTTTCTTTAGGCGAATTACATGTACAAAGCCCTTGAGACACCCCAATTTCCCAGATAACGTGGTTTGTATCTCTGTGGGCTCTCCTCCCGCAACAGACATTACCTGCTCGGGATGACTTGCCTCAAGCCTTATCTTCAATTCAGCTTGATCACTCCATGACAACAATTCACCCCCTCTGTTGGTAACATACACACAACCTTTGGCCTTCCTGTCCTTAAACTGTAATTCAGCATCAAAGCAACCTATAATATCTATGGGAACATCTCCATAAGCATTTGCTTTAACAGTATTTTCCCACAGAGTACAACTATCGAATTTGTTCCTCCACACTTCCGCACTTATCAAGGTGTAGTCAGCACCACTATCCATTAGCATGCGTACGGGTACACCTCGAATTACAACCTCAGCATAAGGTTTCTGCATTTTCACTCTGCCATTGACAGCATTCACTGTAAATACCACTTCTCTGCCATCCTCACAATATGACTCATCTTCATAACTTGCACTTATTTCATGCACTTGATTTGACCCAGCATTAAAATTTCTACAACATCGGGCAATGTGCCCTCTCACACCACACTCATTGCATATGATATGAATAGCAAAGCAATCCTTATCAGAGGCTATATGCGACAAGCTTCCACATCTAAAGCATCTTCTCCCTGGAAAACCTCTGGATTGTCCTGAATCCCTAACCATCTTGAAAGAATTCATGTCTTTGGGAATCCCTCTGCTATCTTTTGCAGGAACCCATTGACGCCATCCTCTGCCAGTTGCCGGTCTGTTCTCTTCGCTCCTTTTAGCATTCTGCGAGGCGCGTCTTGGATTCCACGTACTCTGCCTCTGAACAACCTTTGACACCTTCAGCACTGAACCCTGACTCTCATCCAACTTGGGTTTACCATTGTTCACAGTATCCGATTGAAGAACTTCAATGCACTTATCTGTGTGTTCCACCATTTTCGCTATCTCAATTGCTCGATCCAAAGTGGGGTTCCTCTCTTTCCATAGTTCTTTCCTAATACTGTCATTGGAACATTTAATCATTAGCTGGTCTCTCAAGTGCTCATCCTGACAGTGAGTGAATTTGCATTTCACTGCTAAGCCCCTTAAAGCCGTGACAAAATCCTCGATACTTTCCCCATTCTTCTGCTCTCTCGTGGCAAATTTATATCTTTCCAATATAATGTTCTCCTCCACTCTAAAATGCCTGTCCAGTTTGGCTAATGTCCTTTCATATGGACCAGCATCCAAAATGTCAGAAGGCTCCGGCAATCTCTTTAAGACCTCTTGGCCTGCAGTTCCCAAACAGTGAAATAGCAATGCCTCCTTGCGCTCATTGGAGTAGTTGGCACCAAACACTGCTAAGGCATATTTGCTGAATCCTTCCTTCCAGTCTTCCCATCTAACCCTGGGTTCACCTGGCACTGCCAGAAAAAACACAGGAGCAGGCACATTTGCCATGTCTCAAAGTTGCAGAATAGAATAACAAGCTTGCAATTCTGGTTTAACCAATAGAGCTCCCACCCAATCAGGTAGGTGACACTAATTAAAAGATAGCTGCTTGGTTATGTACTCACCCTGGAGCGCCTCACCAGGGTCATCGGCGGCGACTCCTTTCTCAACCTTGCTCAGTGTGGGGCCAGGGTGTCCAATGGCCGCTCAGAAAACACACAACCCAAAATCCAATTATAAAAGTGCCAAAGCCGTGTCTTTGCCAGCCCAGTCTCCACAAGTTCAACAAAATTGCAGGGGTCCAATTCCAGCTCCCACAGACCACGGAGCCTCCAGGGGTTTTCCTCTGGCGCTAGCAATGTCCCTCCGGTGGATGCCACACACTGGATGTCAGGCCGTCAATAATCCACTGAAAAAGGCCCTCCCTCAGGCAAGTCAGGCTGGCTCCGCTCCACAGCCAGCACACTAGATCTGTAGAAAAGGCGCTGGGGGTCGTCCTCCGGGTCCCAGTCAAAATCCTCGTCGCCAAATGTTATGTACAAAGGGAGGCTTTCACATAACCAGTAGTTTAAAGGTAAAGAACCTTTTATTTGCAAGTTGATGACATAAGACGACCCCCAGCAGGAGGAGTACAATCTTCCCACTAAGGCCCTGCTTCTTCACTGGCTCTCCATGGAACCCTGCTACATAAGATGCAGTTCTATGTTCTATAGTATCTAAGTGACAATAGACATAGTGAAGGAAATATTATACACTCATGGTTTAACAGGTAAACATTGGAAACACTGCACATCCTAACAAGGGGCTCATCCGTTCAAGCCAATTTATACGATTGTTACATGGATTGCTCTGCATAGGAAAGCGCCAGCCTCCTCTGTTGCGAATATCTCTTTTTTTGATGATTTAGCGTGCTAATTATTTGGGTTAATCTCATCCTAAACACATTTGTATGCATGGTAGACAGTGTGTTGCCAAATTTCAAATTTGTAATATGCCTTTACTTTTGTATTCTCTTACTCATCTCTTTAAGAGGGGCGTGGCTTTAAGTCAATTGACTCATATTGGGCCTCATTGCGAGAATGGAGGTAGCCATGGAGCTGTTAGCTTCATGGCTGCCTCCGGGCTCCATTACCGGGTTCCTGCAATGGGGACTTACCGGGTTACTCCGAGATAGGAGGACCCGGTAATTCCTCCATGCAGGAACCCATCCCCATTCCCATTTGAGCCCCCATAGAGCTCAATGGGAATGGGGAGGGAGGTAATAACGGGCAGATTACATCTTGCCCGTTATTGCCTCCCTCTTCCTCTCGCGGGACCCAGAATGCACGCCTGGTCTTACCAGCTTGTACTAGCTTGTAATTAGCGCTCCCGGAATGAAGGGGGCCGGTGCTGTACCGGCCTCCTTCATTCCGGGAGCGCCAGGGTCGTAATGAGGCCCATTGTGTTTTTCAGTGCAGTGTTAACCAGGACAGAGCAGCCATTAGGTGATCTAAGTGCTCTCCTAGGGTGAAAGATTAGGCGGGTGGCCCCTGCGCTGCACTGGAGCCGCCTGGCGGTGGCTGAACTCCAGGGTCTGTCAATCTTTCAGCAAAAGTTGCGCTCTATATGACCACTTATGCTCGTGTGTCCGAGTGCACTTTGCCCGTTCTTCATTCCATGGCTACCTGCTATTGGTTAGAAGGCTGCCTAGGTGACTTGGGAGTGTTGCAATGAAACGTTCTCCCTTATTGGGAGGGGCACAATGTGAGGCACGACAAAAAGTGCTGGCGCAAACGCTGCAACCATGGTATGTGCTGCCACTATCGCTTCAAGAACTGGAGACCACGAAGTGAGAGAGGAAGCTCGCTCAACCCAGGTTATGTGCCCCTTCGAATCAGGGGTGGAATGAAAACCAAAAGTTGCCCTGGAAATGTTTTTGAAAGTGGCCCCATATTACGCCATGTGTGCAAGGGCAACCCCTGTAAGGAGAGTTGGGAGTTCTCCCACAAGCAAATGTGGAAATATGGGTCCAAATACTAACGTGGTGGTATGGGACGAAGGGTTTGGGTGCAGGGGAGATTACTCACAGAAAAGAGACCCAGGGTGCAGAGGCCTACCAGGAAATCTCCCGAGTACCCTATAGGCCAGTCCAGCACTGCTTGAGATCTCCTGTTTTCATTCTCACTCCGACAGCAGTTGTCTTGAGGAGATGTAAGCTGTTAGGGCAGGCTTTTGTGGGAATGCTTTGGCTCCTTAGTGTTAAATATGGATAATTGTGCGGGAGATCACGTGCAAAATGGGGAATGACTGCCAATGTACCCATGTACCTTTACCTTTGAGGATCCAATCACGCTCTTCTCAAGAGGTTTATTATTTTCACTGACTATGAGGGAATAGTTTTCAACATTCTTAGAAAAGATGTTCTTTTTGCAACTTTACCTCCATAGATTTCTATGGGACACCCTTTTTTTGCTTGTTTTGAAACCTCTCATGACGTTTGGAGTTAAGTAAAGCCTTCTGCATTACTTCTCTCGCCTGTTTCGCTCATTTTTGTGGGAAACGGAGTAGTCCTGCCAGTTTTGCCCAGTAGTCCCTAAAACTGTCAGTACTGAGGGACTATGTCTCTCTTTATGAATTCTTGTTTTGTTACATTTGCACATATCACCTTACAGTGAAGTGCAGTTAGGATACTTTGTGTCCTTATCTTTTTATAAAATGGCTTTTTGGTTACTAATACAATGTGCATAAGACAAAGCTGGTGGCATCTGTGATATGTTTATCGTGTTTGTGTTATTTTACTCATGCACTTTTGCATTTACCGCAATTGGCTACTAAAGGTGGCTAGCACCCAAAGATAGCTGTCACACAAAGTATTTTTTTTGTGTGTGTACGGGTGTGTGTGTTTGTACGGGTGTGTGTACGGTCTAGTCCCAATCCACATCTCGGGTGCCAGTAAGTTTGTTACCCAGCCGATTTGGGCCCCAGTGGCTATCCAGCATTGGGTAACCCCTGGCCGTTTGAATCATGCAGATCCTTACCACTGGTGGACTTGTGCTGGCTCCCAGCCAGATTGTTGGAACCAAGACTTGTACGAGGGAGAGCAGTTGGCAACGATCCAAATGACCCCCTGCAACTGAACAGCATTGACTCCAGGGTTGTCCTGGTGGAACCCTGCTCCTCCAGCCTTGATCTCAGAAAGGTCTTTTTTGCTGCTTCAAGCCCTGGACTGGTGGGAACAATCAGTCTCGACTACTGCTCAAGCATCTGTGCCTGCTGTGCCATCTGTGCCTGCTGAGCCTTTCGCAGTGTCCCTGGACCCAACAAGTGGCCTCAGCAGCCTCAGCAGCTCTCTCCTGGTTTACCTCGCTGCAGCCGTCGCCATTCCAAGCAGAGCCTTGGAACTTTGCAGATCTAAAGCTTGTGCCACATGTCGCCTGCTCCCACGTTTTCATGTGCTGGGCCTGCTCCTGTGTTCGCACTTCATCTTTCCTCGTTTGGATCTTCTGTTTGACACTTTCTGTAACAGCTTCCTGTACTCTGCTACTGACCGAAAAGGAAACCGGCCACCGAAAGAGACCTTTGCACCCGCAACCCCCGGGCCTTCTTCGACCAGACCAAGCAAAGACGATTGTGTACGGAAGAGATTCTGGAACACCTGCAGTGGTCTCTGGACACGTTGGAGTCAGGGGGGTAAGTTAACATACCTGTTTCTGACCTTCCCTGTCCTCCATAGGGTTTCATAGGCACAAAGTCCTGGCCCTAATTCACTCTGGTGATGTAACTTGGGTTAAGGATCCTTCTCTAGGCCTATCCTAGTGTGTTGGGTTGAGTACTTATCTGAACTTTACTTGAACTTCTATCTAATTTTGTAGCTCTTTATTAAACATAACCACTGGCACGTCTAATCTCTATATAAACCTACCTGAAGAAGTATATGCACTGCAACTGGTGATGTTTGTGCACAAGGCCCCATCTTAGGGTTGGATTTTATAATATGTAGGGAAGCTGTTTTGTGTTGATTCTGAGTTATTTTGATCCTTCTGCATTTGAGCTACTTACCAGTGTTGAACTGTTCATTGTATCAAATGCTAACCTATCTCTCCTAAACATGAGTGAATATATCTGTTTTATAAGGGTTTTGTCTGACAATATTAGTCTGGTATTTATATATGCTTAGTGTGTAAACTAAAGGTCTAATAAATAATTGTATGTTCATATAATTTCCTGTCTAACTTGAATTTCTGGTGTTGCTCTGTGTGGAATCGTTGTAGCCCTCAACCACTATCACACTCTTCCTGAAACTAAGCCTTGCCGCTCTGCTACCTTACCTTGATTCAGTTTGGCTAACCTCTGTCTATTCTCTGTTCACCATAATAGGGTGGCCTCCCAAATTCCTCCTTGCAGGGCAGATTTTGGAACTCCATCTTAACATACATCCTTAAAACTCACATTCACATCCCTTAAACTGTGACGTTTTGTTATGCAAATGATTGCCAAGTGTCCCCATGTCATATGGTCTGAGTCCGCTTTAGATAGTCCTGGATTCTTTTTGTCAGCAGTGCTCAGAATGCTTGGATTGAGACCTAGTCCTATAATGATAGGGGGAGTAGGGTGTAGGAAAAGGGGAAACTATCAATCTCAGAATCCAAACTATTCTTAGAAGTGCTAAGGGTGAGTTTGTTCGCCCTGAATTTGCATAAGGAATTGTAGGCTGCGTCCACTTCCACATTGGTTAATGGTATATATAATAGAGCGAGTTGGCAGCTTTGTGGGCATTCTCCTGAAATGGATACCCTTGTTCGAGCCAAATCATCTATTGAAATGCACAGACTGAAAGCATATTGAGTAGATAAAGTTAAAATTAGGATTTCCTAGCATGGTTTCTTAGTTCCATGTACTTGGGAACTACAGGGAACGGGGAAAACAAGAGACCGGGAGGGAGAAGGAGAATTTTCATGTGACTATTCATACTAGTGCCATTCAAGATAATGAGACGATAACGGTAAAAGCAAGAGAATTGAATGATGATAGTTATAACACTAGTCCTACTCAGCCCGGTCAAGATAATGAAGATTACCAAGGCTGTTAGTGCCAGTAGTATTGATTCTATTAAAGACACGGAGGCGAGCATTATGCTTAAACTATTTAATGCCACTTCCCATAGCAGCTATTTTCAAAACTTCACCTTTAGTTTCAACAAAACATTTCTTCTTTTTTTTAAACAGTAAAATAGGAAAACACAAAAAACAGTCCACAAAACTAACATGACCTGGGACTACCAATCCCTACAAGTCCCCAGTGTTCAAGGTCTTGGTTCAACTAAGTCTTTTCCAAGCCTTTTACCAGTTATTTTTCAATAGATTTGAAGATTGAGTCCATGGGCAACTAAACTAAGTATAGTTTCCCATGGACTCAATCTTCGAATTGAGAGCTTGAGTTCAGCTGTCCCTGGACTCAATTTGTGCATTAATTGGGATAACAACTTTTGAACCTCCTCTGGAAAGACTCAGTTGAGCTGAAACTGGAATGTAGTTGCAATTGAAAGCACTACTCAGCTAATACTTAGGATAATAGACACCTAAGTGGATGCAGATTTTGGTTCTTTGTACTTTGTGATACTAACCGTTATGAGCTTGATTTATTTTTCCTGAATAATTGTTCAAAACCATTGGGACACATTATCTTTTCACATGTTGGGTTATCTTCATTTTTTTGTATGTGAATTTTTTGCAGGATTTCTGTATGTGAACTGTTTGTAGGATTCTTTATTTTCCTTCATTTTAATTTTCAATGTCTGTATTATATGTATTGATAAATTGTCATTTTAATTTTACAAGCCTTATCTATTAAGAATAAAACAAGTTATTTTTTTACATAACCCAATTTAGTTGAGTGTGTTCGGGCCCTTAGGTTTCAAGGGATCTCTATATGAGGACATAGAGAGATGTTTTATTGATAAACACATGTTTATGAGCTCTTTATTTAAGAGGGAGCTTCTGTTAGGACACCCCACTAGTTGTGAAACATACACACTTTTTGGGTGATGTCCTCATTTTTTGTTCATTATATTGTGGAGACAACCCAGAATTAACTTTAATATGGATTGAGCTGTGAGGCCCATGCCTGTTAGGACAGCCCCCCTTATGTATATGGCTATAGAATGAGAAGATAACAGTGAAAGAAAGAGAAGTGAATGATAATCGTTATCGGAGAATTGATACTCGTCACAGTCATAGCAGCGAAACTATAATTGAAAAGCCTGAGAAGAAGGCTGAACTGAGTTGTGTGTTAAAAGACCAAAATAATCTAGAGAGAAAAAGTAATGAACTATATACAAAGGAAGTAAATCTCAAGAGAGAGACACTGAAAGGTTGGATGACCTTACCCTGAGAAAAGAGAAGAATATTTGTGGTAGAACTAAACAGAGAAATAACAAACAAATGGAAATCATTGACGAGGAGGAAGAGATCAGTCTCGGGTCAAGGGGACGCCATATGGAGAGGAAGAAAAGGCATAGTGGAATACTGAGTGAACTGTATGAACTAATCAAAGGGGTCACAAGAGACTATTGAAAAACAACTATTGAACAGAAGTTTGCAAGAAGAAAAAAAACCCCGGGAGAAGAGAGTCATGCTCCTGCCTTTAGTTGTTAAAATAGTAATAGGGTCAGTTAGGACTAGTTTGGACAGTGGGCAGATTCTTTTAAGACATTCACTGATGACTGACGAGCACCATAGCTAGTTGGTTAGGTAGGAAACACCCCATAGAAATTGCGAGAGGTAGGCATTATCCTTTTCTTTACTAAATACACACATGAAATATCTTACAAGAGTCTGTGTCCTTCTTCTGACCCACCACACAGGATATAAAATTGGTTTAGCAGTGAGGGAGGGAGCTAAGAAAAAAATGAAATCTAGCCAAAAGAAAAATCTCCATACAAGAGATACAAGAAGCACAATAGATATATAGGGACTGAGACTGAGGACTGCCTCAAGGGAATGAAACTGGCTCATTTTGCATTAAACCTATAGGATAATCTATGTGATCTGGCTACCAAGACCGGTTTGTGTCCCTTTTGCAATGATTTGCCTCGTGGCAGTATCGGACATTGCATAGAGAGAAAAGGCCTAGGGCTTTCAGCAAGGAGCACAAAAGGCCTAGTTAAGTTCATCAACTAATGTAATTCCGAAGATCACTTCACAAGTGCTCATATGTGAAAGAAACATTCTGGTGTCCCACTGGTACTTAAAGACCTGAAAGAAGTAACTTTGTTTTGAATAAATGTAGATTTTTAACGACTCGTTTCTAAATCCACACTGTGCTAATTCAATTATAATTGCTCAAGCATTGGATCAGCTAGGTACATTGATAAATTGACTGGTCCCTACATGGAGGCGAGTAATGTGAAGGGTCAAACTATGTTAGATATTCTAAAGTCAGATTAATAATCAAGACAACTACTTGGACTCATACACAGATGTATTTGTATAATAGAAGGGTGCACTTCCAGGAGCTTTTTAGAAATGTTAATCTTATACGCACTTTGGGTTGAGAAAGTAGTTCCTCAGCTGCTATTAAAGTAATCCATAAGATAGTTATCCCTAGGAAACCACAAATACTGCGAGCTGCTTTCCGACTACATCCTTAACTAATGGATTATCCCATGACCTGCAGCTCCCACTTTGTTATTTAATGAGCAACACATCTGGGCAATTCACTACTTTTAGAATTCTAGGCACTGCTATGTTGAACATGGCAATCAGAAGCACCTATTATTCACACTTGATAGTTCAGATTAAAGCCATTGAAACTATACATGTTTTCTTTGCGCTCTTCATAATGCACTGTCAGCAGCATTTGGCAAAGTAGACCACCAGAGACTCACTGAAAATCTTTATCGCTGCATGGGGATCAGCAAGATCGTCCTCGGCTGGTTCAAATTGTACCTTGCTAATCCCCACTGGTGTGTAGAAATGGATTCCTCCAGATCATCAACTCTACCCATCTCCTGTGGAGTCCTGCAAGGATCCATCCTCTTCCTCCATGCTCTTCAATCAATCATGGAACTGCTTGGGACCCTTCTCGCTACACACAAGATCCACATCCACCAATACGCAGATGGCATGCATCTCTACCTCAAGATATCCTCCATCAAAGACATCCACAGGCTCAAGGCCTGCCTCTCATTGATCGAGTCATGGATGTCCAGTGCTTACCTGAAGCTCAATCCTTCTAAGACTGAATTCTTACTGCTGACCAACATCACTGAACACCCAGACTTCCAGATCTGGATCACTGCTATGCACCGCGAGGGCTTCACACCTCAGCTGGCTACCTGCACCACGTCCCTTGGGTTCAACATCGACTGACACCTCTCCTTCAAACAACACATAGCAAGGAAGACACAAACGGCTTGGTACCAACTTTCTCTCCTGCTGAAAATCAAGCCGTTCATCCCAGAAAACAACTTCAGATCTGCTGTCCATGCTTTGGTCTTCTCTCAACTGGATGGTTGCAATGCCCTTTTGCAAGGCCTTTCGGCGACTACCCTGACTCCCCTGACAGGTGACCTGCATGCTTGCTGCAGCACAACTCATCAAAGGACCATACAGAGTTGCCCACATCACCCAAACCCTCACCGAACTGCACTTGCTCCCGCTGCAAACCGTATCATTCTCTCTCTCACTCTTCCATATATGATTGGACGCTGACATATTTAGTTGCCAATCAATCACACATGCTTTCCGCCCATTGGTCGGCCCCACACTATTCAAACATCAAACCATTGCGCTCACTCTGAGGAGAAATATCTTGTCTCCTCCCACCTGCAGTGGTCATTTCTAACAGGCAAGAAGAAGTCATGCCCCATGACATCCATCTGAACTGTCATAATCCGTTGATGCATGCGCTAAATGGTATCCGGTCATTGCATCGACAACCAAAGCATCGACAGCCATACCATCTAAAAAAATGCATCGGAAAAACAAGCATCTAATGCATTTTTTTAGATGGTAAAGGGTTTAGTTTAATAAAAATGGGGTTTAAAGGTAAAATAAAAAGAAAGAAAAAAGAATGCATTAGATGCTTTTTTTTCAATGCTTTTTTCAGATGGTATGGCATTAGATGCTTTGGCTGTCGATGGAATGTCTATAACCCACACTAAATGGATGTGAACAGAAACCCATGCAGAAAAGTCCCATTCAGGTCCCTCAGAGAATGCAAACCTACGTATGGTAATCTTCCTCCATGCCACTGTTGGGTTGGACCACACCTTCAGAGGCCACCTTCTATGAGGGAGACACTCCTCCCTCACCATTTACTGCCCATGACATCACTGTACCTTGGTCCCCCATGCTCTAAAATCACTTCCAAATGTAGCCGTGCTTGTTAACACTGCTGGATGTCGAGCATTAAAAGCCATTTTGAGTTGGCACCTGCACCTCTTTGGCCGGCAGGTCATGACCTTGGGCAACGCCTTTTATATCTTTTTCAATAGCTAAAGTGTTTGAAGCTTTAAAAATGGTGATGCTGAACTTTGCAAATACTATCTTCTGAAAGCATGCCCTCAGTTTTTTCTTTTTCTTCTCCTTGGGGGTTAAGTCTTGTAAATGGCACCTTTTGACATTTTTCGGAATGATGATGGCATTTGGATTTTAATAACTGTGCATTACAGTAGATGAAGGCTTTATGTCCTCTGCACTCGTTATACGATCGTATTTGTTTTGTATAATACATTGTCTCAATTATGGTATGAAATGTACTCATTTCAAGTAGACCTGGTCTGAAACCTATTTTACAGTCGAATATGCTTTCTTTCTTTCTTGCAGTTCCTCAGCTGGTTCATGGAGGCAAATTGGATTTCCTGGTATTTGATTACCTGTCAGAAATTACGATGTCTTTGCTCACTGCTGCAAAATCAAAATCCCCAGTAAGTAACACTTTCCTTAATCTTCTGGGGCCTATCATGTGGTTTGAACTTAATTTGGTCAACATGGATTATTTTGCCCTACCGTTTCCACTAACAAATATGCGCTGTTCTTGGTGTCAGACATTGGTCGTTGAGACTGACACGGATGTCCTAGGTGTGACTTGTGCTGTAGCGGTGTTAACTCAGATCACCCTGCATCAATTTTCGAGTTGTTTATTCTGAGTCTGAAGTCCACTTTATCACATGCCTTGTCTCCTGCATCTGCCATCCTTGGAAGAATTTGAATCTTCCAAACATGTAACTGTCAGACCTTTGACGAAGTTCCCAAACCAAGGACAGAACAGTGAGACAACCCAAACTACCCAATCATCTATCACCACAGAATCTCGACTTTAACAAGGTTATCTGAGGTGACCGACAAAAGGTGGGAGGAAAGAATGCACCGACTTGAATCCCCATGCTGTAAAGGAAAGGGATGCGTCAATACCCTTATGCACCAAAATATACAGGGGTGGACTGAGAACCAAAAGAGGCCCTGGAAAGACAGATAGTGAGATGTTACCCTTTGTGGTCAAGAGATGATCAACAAGAAACCTAGTAGGAAGCTGACTTCTTTACCCCCGTTGCACTTTGTCTGTAGTGTCAGGAGACCCGCACAATGGCAAGAGGCACACAAAACAAAAATGATAAAGGACCTATCATGACACAAAGATGTACTAATAGGGACGGTATTATACTAGTGGCAGTATTCAAGTATCTGAGAAGCACAAAACATAAGCCAAACGCAATCAAATGTAACCAGGCAGAGGTCTCAGTCACAGGTAACAAGTTCGAGCATAAAAGGTAATCCAACAAGCTGAGTCCAACACAGAAAAAAGGGTCAAATTGCATGAGATCCATAAACAGTAGGAAAGAAGGGACAGAGGAAAAAAGCTTATATGTCACTTACACAGAAGGCAGCGCTTAAGAAGGGCACAAAACATAGAGGGAAGGAAATCGATGCACGAACGTAGAAGGTAAAGGAGAGAAATGGGGTGACTGAGAGGCTCACAGGAACACGAAAAACCGGAGCAAAAGTACGAGTCAAGATATGAGCGTGAGCACCACAGTTACTCATTAAGGAGTGCAGCGGTCTGTTCCCCGTGGTTTCTTATTATGTGCAATGCCATTGCTGTGTGTGGAGGGACCGCAGCGCATTGGCGAACTGAAACATCACCTTTGTGGCGCTGCTGCGTGCATGGCGTGCAGACGTCCATGCACGGCATGTTGGGAGACTTAGCCTC
Organism: Ambystoma mexicanum; assembly: GCF_040938575.1. Classification (NCBI taxonomy): domain Eukaryota; kingdom Metazoa; phylum Chordata; class Amphibia; order Caudata; family Ambystomatidae; genus Ambystoma; species Ambystoma mexicanum. The sequence continues at coordinate 777,173,491 of NC_090937.1, forward strand.
TCCAGGCCCTAAGTCAACATGGAACGATGGCGGGATGCCGGTTGGGGATTCTGACAGTAACAATGTGATTGGGTGTGCCATTATGCTCAACTAGAAGTAACTGCTGGGAAGCATATTTGAGGGTAATCCTTCCTTTCCTTGTTTTGCCGTGGTCAGACATGGTCAGCATGACCGCTTCTGCGCCCAAGTCTTCCCTCATATTGCAAAATTTCAATGGGGGAACTCCTGATAGGGGGTGATTTTAATATGATGCTCCATGCAGGGGTAGATAGATCGAGCCGAGGTCGCCAATCTGAAACTGCGAAAAATGTCTCCCTTAAGAAGTCTATGCTAGATATGCATTTAGTGGACGTTTAAAGATATCTTCATCCTCACACTTGTGACTATTCTCACTTTTCACATATCCACCGTAGGTATTCAAGAATTGATTACTTTTTAGTTTCTCAGCCTCTACTTTCGGAGATCAGTTCTGCCACTATAGAACTAGCATTTGTATCCGATCACTCCCCTATCACATTGCTACTAGATAGCCTTGGGCCAGGCATTTGGAAGCCATCCTTCTGGAAACGAAATGATTCCCTTCTAGCCGACCCAGCCCTTTGTACTACCATCTCTGACAGGATCGCTCCTTATTTCCAAGATAATTTAACGAGGACGCCCCAGTGGCAGTGGTATGGGATGCTCTCCAGCCTACATTGTGGGGCAAACTAATCAGCTTGTCAAAAGGTTTTAACAGCCCAATGAGTACAGGACAAAATGAGGGTCCAAGAGTGGGAGGCCCAATATAAACACGATGGCTCAAGGAAGACCTATAGGCAGCTACAACTAGCAAGGTCAAAACTAAAGGCGCTATGGGCGGATGACATCCCAGAAAATACACATAACTAAGCATTTCTACTACAGTTCTCCCAGTAAAGTGTCTTGTTTTTTAGCATATATATTAAAGGCCCAGAGAAATAGTACGACGATTAGGGTCTACAAAATGAGACAGTTAAACTGCATGTCGATAAACTGGCCAAGATGCGCATATTGCCGCAGTATTATTCACCATTGTTCATAGGTGAGCCTCTTAATGGAACCCAGCAAGACACATTCATTCAGGATGCGCGTCTCCCTCGGATCTCCGAGAATAACAAACGTCAGCTAGACTTCCCCCATAACAGTAGAGGAAGTTTCTCAGGCTATATGCAATCTACCCGCTAATAAGGCCCTGGGACCGAATGGGTTCACAGTCATTTAAAAATAATTCTGATGTGCTTTCTCCCCAGTTAGTGGTCCTATTTAATTAATTTGCAGACTCGGGAGCTATTACATCTTCTATGGGGGAATCGACACTCGCACTAATAGGTAAGACGGACAAGGATCTCAACACGTGCTCCTCCTACAGGCCTATTTCGGTCCTCAATTATGATTCTCGTGTTTGCTTAAAAATCTTTGCTTCATGCCTAGCTAGAGTGCTACCTGAAGTGGTAGGCAGAGATCAAACAGGGTTTGTCCCGGGGCGGCAAACGTTTGACAATGTTTGCCGCACGGTTGATATCCTTACCTGGGCGCAGAAGTATAAGCAGAAGATGGCCCTTCTTTCTATTGATGCCAAAAAAGCATTTACTTTACTTTACTTTATTACATTTATACCGCGCAACATTGACCCGGCATGAGGGCGCATACAAACGAACAACACCAAACAGAATAAAACATAAAACATAAAAAAGCGAGCAGAATACAGTGTGTGAGACAATGCTATCCCAGGGAAAGATAATAACCATTGCCACGAAAATATAGCAATGACCTGAGATGGTCGATGAAGCATAATAAAAATCTATACCAAATCTAACAGGATCATCAGAGTACCAATTTGCAATTTGAACACCTCCTGGGAAGATATTTACACATTCTTAAATACGAAGGTAAAGTGCTGAACCCACAACCCACTAGAACACAGTCACTTTTTCGATTGAAAGCACCAATTGCTCAAGTCATTCCTACGTAGAATCTTCAGGTCAGACCATCTGACAACTCCCAGCCCTGTTCTTTGTCGCAACCATACAAGCACCTTTCATGCAGTGCTTCTCTGGACTCTTTTCCTTCTACCTTCTCAATGTTGGTTATAACAAAGTTCATTTGGTCCATAACAAAGGCTTAGCTACCCAAGTCCTTGATCTTTGGCATTTGTGACTTTCTTTTGCGCAAACTCCACAAGGTCACCTGCTTGCGTTTAGCGTTCCCCTCTATGGTTTGTTTAGCAGGTTTTTGGTCAGGTTTAAGATCGAATACCGGGATTGATGGAGGTTATTTCCGGGGCTTTTCCCTTAATGTCGACGGTGGGGAGTTTGACCTTTTCATTGGTAGCAGGTGTTATCCTAGTGGATACTAGAGGGCCACCCCTATTATATGTGGTTTGGGAAGCTTGGTCTGCCCTCTCCCGTTGTATGTTAACTTGACGGGCATTGTCAGACTTTGCCGGCTGAAACAATGCCAATGGACTATCTTGTACATCTGTCTGAGACACAGTGTTCACTAGGCAGACGTATGTCCGACACAAAGTCCTCCACTAAATCCACCAGTGAGCAAAGGCCAATAAGACATTACATAGGAGGAACTCTTTGGAAATGCTCGCTTTAAGGTGCGACAACTATGAAAAACCAATGTGAACTGGTTGAGAAGAGTTAGGCCTAGCACCCCATTGTGAAGCAGAGGGTAATGATATTATATGTTCTATATCCCTCCTAGCATATTTCTTTATCCCTCCCAGGAGTGAAGTCACAGCTAGGGAGAAGATCGGAGCCATAATATCAATGATACCCATCCCTTGTATGCATTCCGGGATAACAGAACCTGTGGTACCGGAGTTCGGTGACAAACAGTCCAGTTCCTTGATTAAACATTTGCGGGGGGAATCAGACTCCTTGGTCTTATCCACAGCCGGGGGACTATTATCACCTTGCAGCTGCTGTCTCCTGAGGGAGCTAAAGGCAAGGACCTCTGAAATGTAGTCCCTGTTGAACAAAGGAGGCAAGGCTGCTAAGCCAGCTTCAGCCAACCTCAAGACCAGCTTTGCTCTAAGCCTGGGTATAGGATTTTTGACCTTCTCGTTCCTTAATGGTAAATTTCTCACACCGCAATTCCTGCTTGCGGCCATAATGTAGAACGGAATCCTCCAAATCAAACAAGGAAATAGAACGCACTACGTACTATTTACCAGTGGTCCACTCAGTAATTATTTATTTGAACGAGTAGACTGGATACATCTGTCAAAAGCACTATAGGGGATTGGTTTGGCCCCACTTTCCTTAAGAGTACTGGGCAATTTTGTGCTCCCATCTACTCGAATCAAAGTGAACAGCGCCTTATTGAAACCGATCGCTCTGCGGAGGATTACCTGCCAAGAATGCACACTCTCACCGCTATTGTTTACCTTGGCGCATTTGGTGCGGGCTTTCAGAGATATTCAGGGATTAGTGATTGCCGGGTACCAACCTAAAATAGCCCTACATGCTGATGACCTCCTTTTTTACGTGCACGATTTCCGCATCTCATTGCCCCACATCATTTCCTTGTTAGAACTGTTTCATAAGGTCTCAGGTTTCAAGATTAACTATACAAAATCCACCATCCTTAATCTTTCCTAAACCCTTGAAATTATCAATTGAATGCAGTCCACTTTTCCATTCTCTTGGGCTCTGGATGCTTAGAAATATTTCGGCATCCAGTTAACTGCACAATACGCTGCATTATACACAGCCAACATACCGGTGCCGTTCGCTTCAGCTAAGCAAGACCTGGTGCGTTGGGAGAGCATGGGGAGGGTATCAGTGGTCAAGAGGAATCTCTTGCCACGCCTATTATATATGTTCCAGGCGTTTATTTATTTTATTTATTTATTACATTTATATAGCGCGCAGACAGCCCAGGTGCATTGTGGCACCGTTACTTGTAAGGAAAACTTAGTTACAATGGGTACAGGTTGTGCCTTGGGTTACAGTGAGGCAGTGACCTGTGATCAGATATAGGTGGTGTCATACCACGTAATGCATCATACATGACATTCATGAGGGCTAGGCCATATGTTTGTTAGATGAACAGGGTCGTTTTCAAGGCTTTCCGAAAGGCGGCCAGTGAGGGTTGTGAGCGTTGCCGATCTGGATTCCCCAGGCAGTACTTAAGGACCTTCAATCCCACATATTTGGATTTATTTGGGCCCAAAAAATCCCGAGCGTAGCTAGGCACACGCTTATGGCGACAAAAAAACAAAGGTGGTGTTGCTGTGCCGGATATTGAGAGTTATCTGTATGCGGCCCTACTCACACTATGCTTATAGAGTCAGGCAGCCAAACACAACCCCAAACATTAGATGGATATAGAATAGGATAGCCTGGGGCCCCCCTGCATCAAAGGTGCTGGAATTCTCTGGCGGCAAGTAGATTGTGCACTCCCCACAACCTTTACTATGTTCGACTATTTGGATAGGGCCGCCCGTAGGTTTGCTATAACCACCTTCTCCTCCCCATGACAGGCATATGGGATAACTGGGAATTCCCTCCAGGGTAAACATGGGTCATTTTACTCGATGGAAGGAGGGGGGTTTATTCAGGCTGGGTCATCTGTTCGCTAATCAACACCCCCTTACCTTTGAGAAATGCAAACAGGCTTTTATGGTGGAGGAAGCTGACAGATACAGTTATATACAGCTCAGACACTGGCTTGCCAATGCCAAAGTAGCGGCTCAGGCGAGAAGGGAAACACCCCAATTTGAAGATCTTTACATAGGCGACGCTCCGCTGGCAAGGTCTCCTCTTTCTATAGAGTGTTAAATTACAACAGGTTTAAACCCCCTTATACGTACATGGTTGAATAGGAGGAGGATCTATAGCCCATAGACAATCTGGCCTGCTACATTATTTGGACCTGGGTGTGCAAATCATCCAAATCAGTTCAACCTAAGGAAAATAGCTTCGAATTAATGTGAACTCTGGAATAAAATGAATCCTACGCTCTTGCCTATGTGTTGAAGATGTACAACGGCTCTGGGCACCTTTTTTCATTTATGGTGGACGTGTCCCCTTATCCAGATATTTTAGAAGGAGGTCCTGGCCCAAATAAAGGGAATTTGCAGAGTAGAGCTGATATTAGATCCACAGGTGGTGTTACTAGGCAATGAGGACCCACAGGGCCACTACAGGTTGGGGGCTAAAGCATCCAAATTGAGAACTCACGTTTTGGTCACAGCGCGACTGATTGTAGCGAACAACTGGAAGTCCTCATGTAAGTAAGGCATGGTATCAAACAGTGAAGACAGACACAAGTGATCACATTTCAAGGGTATTTATTGAACTTCAATGGATTTGGTTGAACGCCTTTCTAAACCTAAATCTAAGGATGGGAGCAAGCTACGACCATCAAATAATAATAACGCAGTCCTAGTCAACTCTCTGTCAAAATAAAAGGGCCTATACTAATAAACCTATTGCCAATCCTTACTTCTAAATACAGAAATGGTGTGGGACAATAGTGTATGTTAAAAGAAAAGTGTTCAAGAAATAATATGTCGGGATAGTTGAGCAGTTGGCTTCCCTTCCCCATGTTTTCAGCACTTGGTAAGGCGTCACGTTCAAGCTTCACACATACTCTGGCTTCTCTGCCACGAGGATACAGTTCAAAGCATAGATATCAGGGCCTTCTGTCAAAGCCTCTTTCCCAATAACAGTCTCTTACTGCAGAGGGCCTGTCGTAACAAACGAGCATCAAAGTTCCTTTGTTATCAGGGTTTTCACATTCACAAGTTCTCGCTTCCAGTGCTCATCATGGATCTCCCTCATTCAGCCTCAGACCCCTTTAGCACAATGTTCTCAATTGCTCTCCCTCTGACCATGTAATCTCACTTTACGTTTTCCTGTTGATATAAAAAATCGAAGACTTTCGAATGTGCAATGGGTTTTACTTAAGCCGTTGCAGGACCACTTCGATTCACTTCACACAATGTTCTTGCCACTCTTCCACTTTCGTTTCTGCCACTTCTTGGCTGGATTCCTTACAGAAACCTTCGATTGAGCACCCTCATGGTGCCGGACCACTCTGTCACTGGTATTGTATCTTTTCCTTTTAATGTTCAAACATTCTTCAGCAATTAAGCTTTCCTCGCGTCTTTCATCACATGCATTTCAATATTCGTTCTTGCGCTCTTTATACAATGTTGCTGCTTGCAACCTTGACTTCTACACAGACCGGTCTTACATCGGTCTCTCCAACTCGCCGGCTGTGTTGATCTCTCTGGCTTGGAGCCAAGGGATGTAGCATGGCGGTTGCTGTTCCTCCCCGACTCGGTCAGCCATGCAGGAGGGCTCCTGGGATCTTCAACACACAGTGCAGGACTCTTCAGTCTGGTTTCCTAGCTTTACGCTTTCTAATGTGAAGGGATCTGGAAACTAACGGTTTCTCACCGAAAAGGTCAAGGGTATTTCCCTCCTAGCGTACCCTTCTTGGTTTGCTGTCTTCCTTCTTTCATTCAGCTGCCGTCGGGAAAGTACTGTTCCTTTTTTGTGCTTTGCCTAGCTCAGAGTGCACTCTTGTGCTTTACCTTTTATCCATGTGGGGAAGTCAGGTGTGATTGATTACCAGTAATTGCCTGACCTTGCCTGACCATAGTAGTGGGACACGTCCGGTACAATGCTCGGGTGTGAGTCTGTTTTCGCCCGGAGCGGGCTGTCCTTGTGAAAGTGTTCGTGAAGGGAAAAGGGATAGGGGTAGAGTTTCTAAATATCCTATTGGATAGGATGGGGTAAAGGTGTTACAGGGAGGGGGATACCATGTCTTGCCATCAGGTGCCCCACTCCCCGAAGACCCCTCACCAAGGTGATCCTCCCGCACTGGTCCACCCACAGGGTTTGGATCCAAAGGCGATGGCCGTGCCCTGGCCACGAGAGAGAGAGAGATATATACATATATAATCTCCGGGGACTAGCGGGTGAGACACCTTCTGGTTTCTCACATTCAGTGGAACCAAATCTGAAGGAATGGTGGGTGAGAGTTTGGTTTGTGAGCGCCATGTGCAAGATAGATGCAATGAATGTGGGGATGGCACAATTCCTAGTTTAATGGGGAACTTTAATTTCGTTTGTGAGTAGTCATGATAACCCCAATATACATCATAAGCCCCATGAGATGGTGTCCTTTTCCCTGCTGTGACATCTATGCCTGTAGTTTTTTTTTTTTTTTTTTTTAAACTGCTAACCTCTGCACTATTTTTGTGTTGGATTATGATTGTTCATATGTCTTGTTTTCTGTTTTGTTTCATAGGCCTTTTCATTGAAATCATATAGCCACTGAAATATTTCAGTAAGGTTTGGATAATTATTGCTGTACTGTATTGCTCTACATTGTATTGTAGAGGATGTATGCAGCAGTAAATGTTTGTGGTGATATATGCTCAATGCCTTAGACTTTTATAAAATTCAAATGATAACATTGGGGTTCTCTGTATCTTTCATTATTGCGTAATCTATGTGTATTACTCTGCTGTGCATGATTCAAAGGAGTATGCCATCTCCACACCATGAAGTGCCCTCTAAATTAGAACTAGTTGTTTCCTCTATAACCCAACCTCCAATCTGTCTACCCCCACTCGCCCTACCCCCACTCACCCTACACCCCTCTCTACACCCCTCACCCACCCTACCCCTGCTCTCTAGCCCCACCCACCCTACCCCGAATCTCTACATCCGCCCACCCACCACTCTCTACTCGCATCCACCCTACCCTCACTCTCTCCCCACCCACCATACCCCCACTCTCTCTGCACCCAACCTGCCTCCACTCACTCTACCACCGCACCCACTCACCCTGCCACTGCTCTCTACCACCACCCACCCTAGCACCTCTCTCTATCCCAACCAACCTCCCCAACAACCCTATTCCACTCTATCTACTGATACCCACCCACCCTACCCCCACTCTATCTGCCCCAACCCACCCAAATCTCTCTACAACATATACCACCCCACTCTCTACCCCTCTCATCCTTCCTTACACTCTTGCTTTATTTCTTACCCTCTCACTCTCACACTTTCTTGCTTCTGTTTCCTCTTGCTCATCATCGATGGCACCTGCACTTTTGTTTACTCCCTTGATCCATTGATATTGATATTGATATTTTATTCTCCTTCTTTCTCATTGTCCTGCACACCTGCATCCCTTATCACATCCTCCTTTGAAGGGTTGCACTCTCCTCCTTGCACCCTGGTGCTTGTTTTTGATAGGTTTAGTGTTTGGCCACACTACATGTCTTTCTCACATCTGTGTGCCTAAAGGTAAAATGCCTACAGTGGATAATTTTTTTCTTGTTTCTTTATGGAGCTTCATACCAACCCTCCTAACCCCTTGCAGACTTCATTTTGCCTCTGTTACCAAGGCACTGCCAGGTTCGTAGTGCCCTCAGCTCCACACACGCTCTCCCTGTATCTTCATGAACCGTCCCCACTCACTGTTGAATACCTGCAGCTGTTGTGCAGAGTTCACCGCCTTCCCATCTGCACATGGCATCATTCTACCTTTCCGTTATTTTCTCCCAGTATCCCATAGCTGACTCACTGCATCCCATCAGCCGAGCTTTTTGTCACTCTGACCTCCTCTATTCAGGCTTGAAACCATTCTACTTCACACTCACCTGACATCTTTGTGCCTTAGTCCAACAACCTTATCCCTACAAACACCGCAGACGTGCTGCTTCTCTGAGGCATAGCTAAAACTCCATTGCACACCTATCATCACTGTCATTCTGCCCCTCCCCCATACTAACGTAGGCCCCTCAGCCTGCCCAAACAAAACATGTGGTGGCATTGCAATCACATACAAAGACTCAGTGCACACTCAGCAACCCACCATACACATCAATGTAATCCCCCTATCAGTTGTTCCCCCACCATCAAAGCCACATCACACATTCATCCACCTCAATGCACAGTCCCAGCTTCCACTCGGAAGAGTCTGACTTCACTACAAACAGGCACATTTCTCCCTGTACCAACATCCACCTTGGCTATTTTAACCCAGGCAGTTCTCACCGAGACAAACAGCCCCATACAGAACAGTATTCTCAATACTCTCTAGGAATACGACCTCACCCAGCACATCACCTATCACACAAACATAGCTGGCAACACTCTTGAGCTTCTGATTTCTTGCAAACGTTTAGTTTATGTGCAAAATCAAATCTCTATATCAAGGTCAGACCATTTTGCCAATCGCTTCATCCTCGCTCTCCCAAACAATATCGCCCTCTCCCCCCCCCCCCGCCACACAACACACAACCCCCCTCAGTCAGGCGAATCAACCACATAAAAACACAGCACTCGGACCATCCCCCCTCTCACGCCTAACCCACATCACCCCTCAATCACAACACTGCAGTCACTAAAGCACTCAACCCAACCCCCCACCCCTCAAACACAGAAACTCCCACAACTACCACAACAACCATGGTTCAACAACTCCCTCTTCACCTTCAAACAGGAAACCAGATGCCTAGAAAAAGTCTGGCAAAATATCCCATGCCCCTCCACCAGGCCACTGATCAAAGACAGACACTCCAAATAAAAAATGGCTATACACAGGAACAAAGCTCCCCAGTCCCCCAAGGAGCTCCAATCGTATAAAGAATTGTTTTAATAAAATCATGCCACTTTTCAAGCCTCCATCTACTCCTAAAAGACCCCTATCCACAGTATGCAACTTCTGCATGTCATACAGCATCTCTGGAATACAGATCGGACAAGCCGGTCCCTCCACAGTCCCTCTTGCACCCCAATCCCAAACCTTCAAACACATGGGGCACATGCCACACCATCGGCCAAGGCACCCTCACAGCCAAAACAAAACCAGCACCCTTTCTGCATGACCCATGCCTATCCCAGGCCACCACTACCCGTTTCGCCAACCTGACTCCACACTGGTTCAACATTGTCAACTCCTGCATCTCACAAAGCACCATATCCACCACACTCAAAACAGGCCAGATCTGTCCCCCAGGAACAATCCCCCACACCTTCTGACGACTACCATCCCATCACAACCTGCCATTCCCCGCCAGACTCCTAAAACACTTTATCTCAAGCAACTGCAACATCACATCGCCACACACGGTCTCCTCATCCACCTTCTAATCCAGTTTCTGCCCCAGCCTCTTCACTGAGACTGTGACACTTCCCCTCCTGGATGACCCCCCACAACATCACTGACAAAGAACGCAATCTAGACCACCTAGACCTCTCCACAGCTTTTGACACCGTGACCACACCATCCTCGTAAACATTCTTTCCCATCTGATGAAACTCTCAGGCACTGTTCTCGTCTGGTTCATCCTCTTGCTCACAAACAGGACACACTTAATCTCCATTCCCCCCATCACTCAGATCCCATCTGACTCAAATATGGTGTATCGCAAGGATCCGCCCTGTGTCTCTGCCTGTTAAGCTATATGTTGACTCCCTCAGACAGACTCTTAGCAACCACAGCATCCACTTTCATCAATATGCAGATGTTACACATCTATTTTTCTAAATCGCCTCCTCCTCAAAACTCCACTTTCCCAGGCTCTTGCCACCATCCCCACCTGGAGACCACCCACCTCCTAAAACTCAAACCACACAAATCGCAATACCTCCGCATATGCTCCCCACCATCCTCAAACCCAAACTCACCTACAGTTTAACACACCACATTACTACTGTCACCAAAACATGCAACCTACAGCTAGACCGCCAATGCAAGATAAGATTCCACTTTCACCCTGATGACTACTGTACCACAGTCCAGGCACTAATTCTTTCCACGTTGTCCGTGGAAACGCAATCCTTGATGGACTCCCCACTAACACTCGTGCCCCCCTGCAAGCCATACAGAAGGCAGCAGCAGGACCAATTCTAAATCTACCAAAATACTCAAACATCAGTGCAGTGCTCGCCTAGCTCCACGGTCTCCTATTACCCCAGAGGATTGTATTCACAGGACTCTGCATCATATACAAAAGCAAGTCTTGCCTTCACAACAAACTGAAATCCATCACCTACACAAACACTATACAAGCCAACCAAAATCTCCTTGACATTCCACACTACAGGCAAATTGCGAGCCTCCACACAATGAGCACTCCTACCCTGGAGCGCCCTCCTACCTCACAACCGTACTTATATCCTGTGTTCAGCACTTTCCACTCCTACTCTCCCCCCTCCCTCACTGCACTTGCGCGTTCTCAATGTAACTGGGCCTAGTAAGATCGTTGCCCCCCCCTCGTTCCCCTCCCTTGCCTCGTCGCGCTCTGAAACAATTGTGTACGAGCGCGATACAAACAAACGATCATATCATTTCATACTGCAACTTTCATCATCCACTAATGCAAAAGCCTCACAACTCACCTCTTTCCCTGCACTTAAACTAACGGCGCAATGACCTTCCCAGTCACTTAAGAAAGCTATGTTTTATGCCAGGGCCTGTGGAGTACTGGGCCAGGCTCTTTCATTACTGATCCAGGAGAAAATGTGTCCTGCTGTGGCATTGCTAATGACATAAACATACAAGATTTGTCGGCATTTTTCAAAAGTGGGTGTCACTGAAAGCAGACATCTTTGGGAGTTGAGCAGATGGATATCTTCCAGTAATAAAGCATGTAACGTGAAGTTCTCTTCTAGAACACAGCGTCTGCCATTTTGGCAGCTTCTAGGCCCATTGCATGTAACAGGGCACGTACATGGTGGGTACTTGAATCTTCTCGTCTCTAAACTGGTAAACCGAAAAGGCAGCCGCGGGCCAGCCAGCATGCGCAGAGACTGATGCCTTATACCCGTTTCTCATTTCCAATGCAAACATGTATTTGTGCTGGAGTACTGCCAGCACTAGGTGCCTGCATACTTTTTGGGGGGAGGGAGGGGTCTCTACAGTCCAAGCGCTTACTTGGTCAAGCAGGTAGCATCTGCCACTTTGGGCAGACCTGATACCCTGGTTAACAAGGGCACTATGAAGTGTATCGCTCACATTTGCATGGAGTCATTGACACTGACTAAGACCTAAACGCAAACTGAACCATCCCACGGAATATCTTCTTGCATTACTCTCCAGTAAGATTTGCCGCAGTAGCCCACAATCTCCATGCAACTGGCAACAGCCCATGTAGTCACTCTCAGCATGTGAGGTGCTGGAATCCATTCTCCTAGCAGTCTACTGGAGTGGGACTAGGGAGTAAACCACTGTGCTCGTATCAGCCACTTCCCATGCACTCTGATCACACTGGGCTGATGCTCTGTCACTGTTCGCTTAGGGTCTCTTATGGGGTCTCTTACGGCTGGGCCAGTAGGCCACCCCGAGCAACACAGTGTCCATTAATCTCTGCACTGAAGGAAGGTGGGGACCAATCGAAAACACAACAAAGTATGGATGCTTCAAAATACTTTATTCTTGTTAGAAAAGGTGGTAGAATTAGCACCGACCAATAGGATGTAGGGATTTGCCCCACAACTAAAATGGGTGTTCCACTGTATCTAAACAAAAGGTGTTGGAACAGGATAAACCATAGTGACTCTGGGGTTCAGTGTTTATTGGGCATACTCGTCTCCCTTTGCTCCTTTGTCCTAAGCAGTCTCGGAATTCTAGTGCCGCCCTTTCTTCTTGGCACTTTAAGTTCATGTGGGGAAGAGAGATGAATGCTTGCAGGGGTTTCTATTACACATCTGTAATGCATTATACCAGATGTTTTGAAGGTTGTGAACGTCAATAGCAAGGCTTCAACCCATATTGCAGATGAAATGTGAGGGGGGTGGCACCCGGCAATGGGGATCTACCGGGGCCTTCCAGCCATGGCAGACCCGGTAATTCCCCTTTGCCGGGTGCCGGTAATAATTACTCTCCGGAGGACGGATGCACCGGCATCATTCATGAATGAATGGGGCCTGTGCATCTGTCTAGATATGCGTGCGGGTGCCTTTCAGCCCGCTAGGTCAGACCCGGCGGGCTGAAAGGCACCTGCAACGGTACCGTCAAGCTTACCGGTGCCATTGTTACCGGACCGGCAAACTTAATGTCGCAGCACCTCCCTTCTTGTGGTCGCTCTGTGGCTGAGGTCCTGGCAGATCCCTGTGGCAAGAGAGGGGGATTTAACTCCCAAAGGAATTTGCTGTGTTCAGGTTTGCAGCACAACATCTAGAATATATTCTCACATGCTGACACTTCATGTAACACTCGGCATTTTAAATCGTGAAATGTGACCACATTGGAATGTAGTCCTTTCTAAGTTACAGCTATATACCGGAGTACAGGTTTTACACCTAAAGGCTGTCATGTCAAAGATGCCTGTCCTAACTCAGTGATGACTTGTTTCTCTAGAGATATAAGCAAAAGGGGTAGGAGTGGGATAGACTGTAGTGTGTCAGGGTTTCGTGTCCAGTAGGAATGCTGATCGTCCTCTGATTTTCTTACTATACACATTTCAGCACGCTTGCTGCTGGCCACACAGACCATGTGCAAGATATAGTGCCTGGTCTGCTGCTTGCATTGCTGCACACCGAGTGTCCACTCCTTGGGGACGTAATGCACAGCTCTATGTCTTGGGATGTTCCCACCCTGTGTGCTCTGCATCAGCCAGAGCCAGATATGCTCACCCTTTAGCCAGGTCACCTCGTGGGTCAGGTGTGCTCTACTTGTATGCTTTTCCAGGCTTGTCAGCTCTCACGCTTCACATGTATCTCAGCTTTCTCAGTGGGTGCAGTGCTTAGTCCTCTCTCATGGCGCCCTGTTCCTGGGTATCCTTTCTCTTACACTGATCCCTGGGCTTTTATTGTCTTCCTGGTTCCCTTAGGCCTCTCAGCTGTCTATCATCTCCGTTCTCCCAGCTTTATCAGCACCCTCAGAACTGTAGGACCTGTCCACTCTTCCTCATGTCTCTACCCGCTCCGTGCTCTCAGCTGTCTTTCCACCAGGTCCTTCTAAGTGTCACAGTAGATTTTTGTTGAGCCTCTCGCACAAGAGCTTTCTCTTAGTATCTATGATTAGTTTGGGCTCTAAGTCAAGTAAATGTGTTCACCGTACACTCCGTGCATACTCCAGAAACTTTAGATGTTGGAGTTGGGTCAGAAGTCCAACATCTGAGGAGTAGCTCCAGGTCTCTCCTCTGTCGGGTTGCTGCTGCTCTGCAAATCCTTCTTAATTATAATTTTTCTTTTATAACATGCTTAATACCAGAGATTGGTTTCTCAGCACAGGATCGGGATTCGAACCTGTGTTGCACTCTGTTGTCTTGCTTGCAAGACACATGTGTTGCCCCTGAGCTATCCCCCCACCTTACTGGTCGTCAGCCCATGGTGGTGAAGGAGTGATGGGCTGAAGCAGTGAGTCTACTTTTAATCTGTTGGGCTCACAAAATATGATTTTGATCTCGCACAGTGAGAGCACATGTTCAGTGTGAAAGGGCCCAAGGCGCTGACTATGCATACCTTCTTTCTATAGTTTTGACTCCCACTTATTCTTTGCATGGCTTTCCTTGTCCCTGGTGTCGTCCAGATCTGATATCGAATGAGTGAGAAGCATTACTCAGTCGGGCCCTTTCTGAGCTATGAGGAGATTTACACTGGTGATCCCATCCTTCACCTCCTGCCAGTAGCTTGTGGTATTGCAGATGTCATGGCCCCCAATGCCGTCCCTATCGCTGGCTAATTCAGGGTAATGACTTTGTCAAAAGCTCGATTTCGAGTTTGGCACTGCACACAATGTCCCGCTTGTTTTCACAGAGAGGGTGAATGTTCCTTTTCCAGGATTTTGTGCTAATGTGAGAAGTACCTTTACTTTATTGTATTCAAGTTTCCCGCTAGCCGGGCTGAGAAAACCAAGAGGGGCCGAGACAAGACTGGACAAGAATCCATATATCCCACGAAGGGATGAAAAAACAGCCCAAGAGTGGCTGACGGACCGGGTAACCCAAGACTGGGTGAGAATCCATATACCTCAAAGCAGGAGTGAGACACTAAATAGCCCAAGAGGGGCTAAAACGACCAAGAACCAAAGAAGCGTGAGAAGCCGAATAGCCCAAGAGGGGCTAAAATGTCAAGATGGGCTGACAAACCCAAGAGCCCAAGAAGGGCTGAGAAATACGAATAGCCCAAGAGCGGCTGAAAGGTCAGATACCCCAGAAGGGGGTGCAAAACCGAGACCCCAGGGTGGGGTGAGAATCTGTCGGGTCCAGACTGGGCCACAATCAAACAAACCCCATGTGATGGAGTGAAACCCAAGACTACAGGGAGGGGTACAAGCCAAATGGTTGTGAACAAAGCCAGAAGAGTTTTGCTATTCCGAGACATTTACAGGAGCGGTGTGTCATAGAGGACTTGAACTGTGTAGGCAGTCTAGGATACTTATTGAACATTCTTACTTAAACTGCCAATTTGGTGAAGAGCCAGAGACATTTGTGGGTGATCATAGTGGAACCTTGCGAGCAGCCTTGGTTAATCCGAGACCATACATTGGGGGCCAGAAACCAGCCGTGAGCATATCACTTGGGCGCTTAGGGTATTCTTTTTGTGTTGACATTTGATGTTTTTCCTTTTTTTGTGGTAGGACCAGGGATCAGGCTAGCTCAGGTTTCTAGATGGCGGACAGACTTTATTTTGTACGACATCCCGATGTGCACCCTTTTGAAATATTTTCTTTCTTTCAGCCTAGGGATCAGAAGCGTATGGTTAGAATAGGGTTTTGGCACTTGGATCACTCATTGCGGTTTTTACAGTGATTGTTTTATTTGTCTCCTGATTCTAAGTTATCAGACGATGCGTTACTGTCAAATTGCCCTGAGGCCTGCCACTATAACATTCAGAGGGAAGGAGCATGATGATATTCACAGACACAGGGAAAGAAAGTACACATTGTTTTGATGCTTACTTGCATATACCCTAAAGGTTCTAAGGCTGCCTCAAGCATAGAAGAAGACTATAGGAAACGGTGAATAAGAAAACAAAAAAGATTATGGGCCTCATTATGAATTTGGTGGTAATACAGTGGTAAATCTGATGCATTACCACCAAATTATTTGACTGTTACCTCCAGTCGGTCCTGTGGGATGACAAGGGGTGGACAGCGATGTAAATCTTCAGTTTTGGAGTTCATAGGACTTCATGGGGATTTTGGCAGAATTATGGTAATTCTGCCGATTTTGACATAGACGGTGGAGGTGAATCCTCTACTTCAAGGTCAAACCCGGATATCAGCAGTGCGGGGAAAACAGTGGTAATACCTTTACCAGCAAAAAAGTGTCGAGAACAGAATAACTGCCACTTTTAACTGCCCTACCAAAATTGTAATGCGCCCCCATGTCAGCTGTTCCATTTTATATTAAGTGTTTTTTTGTAATATCTATATTCATGTATTTATACTATGCCATTCAGTTGCCTGGAAACCTTATAAAACACATTAGTCGTATGTTAGAAATGGGAATCACCTGTTAACAAATTCTTCAAAAAAGTACTAAACATTTTTATTTCTATTATGGATCATGTCATGGTTCCTGTCCCCCCAATTTACTTTTCCCATGAACCCCCATTAGCCACTTTGCCTCTAAAGCCTTCCTCACCCCACCCCTATTTCCTTTACTTTTCACCTTTACTTTCCGTAGCAACCATACATATCTATGGACAGTATTGCAATCTTTGAGAGTGTTATGTTATTTTTCTTTTATACAGTGTGCATTACCACTTTCTTGGTTTGCAAGTTCTGAGCCTTGTCTATGTAGAGGCCAGTTGTGACCCCGCCCAGGGTGGTAGCCTGATCCTGGATGTGGGGTGGAAAAGAGCTGTGCCAAGGGGATCAATAGGAGAAGAATAAAGAGAAGATTGGGAAAAAGCAGGGAGACAGAAATGTACAGACGTGCAGGGAAAATAAAACATGTAATGAATAGAAGCACCATAGGGCTTCTCTTATTGGATGGCAGAATGTTTCTTTGAGGCTATTACTAGTATGGTGGTGTCAGAAAAAACAGAGCCGAAGATCATTTTCCTAAAGTATACCGAGAACATAAACTGTTTCAATAGAGCAAGAGAGACATTGCTCTGAACCATTTCTTTATGTAAAATAAAATGTCTGCCACTTGCTTGCCATCATCATAAAGAGTGTATCTGCAAGATGTGGGTAATTATTTGCATACCTGAGGGATAAACCATCTCTATTTCCAAGCCCTTTAAGGACATTGAGTCCAGAGACTGCAATGTCGATGGCAAGGACATGCAGAGAAATATTCATATTGAAATTGGAACTTTGCCACATGCAAAAGATAAGGCTGAGACATTTGGAGTGTGATTATGAAAAAAAGAACTTGGCAGGCCCCAGAACATGTATTTAGGGGCTTAAGATAAATGAACAATTCAGAGTTCAACACAGTGCCATATTTCGGAGTCGAAATACAGAAAAAATGCAATTCTGAATTGTGTCTTGCAATATATTTCATTTAGCTACAATAATACAAGTTCCATTACTCTGAATAACACTGCATTATATCCGCTTGAAAAAGGTTCGGAACGTTTGCAAAACTGATTTAGTTTGGAAGAGAAGAGCCCCAACCTCGGGAATTTAGTGTCCTAAGACAGATCAGTGGTACTTGTCCACAGTAATAGTCTCCTGTTTATATCATGTTCAAACTAGTTTTCCAGACCATGGTCAAAAGTTCTTTTTTTCAGTTGAATGTCCGATATGTGTAAGCTTATATTAATCAGCATTATCAAAAAGCGCTCATTTGCAATGTACCACCAGTAACATATAGTGGCCAAAAATTGCATTGAACTAACTTTCACTTTTTGTCAAGCTAAATAGAAGGTCCAATGTGTAGCATTTCAACCCAAAAATATTCTCTCTTTATATAAAACGGAATATCCGTTTGTTTGTTCATCATACAATTCCACACCGTTTCCACCAATCTGCACCAAATTGTGCACAGTTACCTGTTAGGACCCTCCAGACGTCACTAGCGACATGCCATTTGAACATCTCACCCATTTGCCTGAATTTCAGCCCCTGCTCACATGAGATGGTTGCCTGAAAGCGAAAAACATCAAGGTGGTCGTAGAAAGGCCAGACAGAGCTAATTTCAAGCATCAAGGAACAAAACCCAAAGCACGCTTCAAGGCCCTAGAATGCACCGTTTCAGAGATACTTGCACCACAATGAACTGTACCGTGCCAGGGTGAGAGGAAAGATGGGGAGAGCACGCAGAAGGTTCCAGTATGCTGTAGCATGCCATATCTCAACTCCCCTTCACATCCACTCCAGGTTATGCCAGTCAGCCACACACGCCCATTCTCAGTGCAGTTTATTTCTGAGTGGCAAGCATATCAAGTGATAAGCTACTCGGAACAGTGACCTACATGATCAATGATTTTCAACAATTGATGAGTGTGTTATCATGTCTATCTACAGAACCAGTGCGGAGCACGGATACTTTTTGCTAGTGAAATATAAATGTATTTACTTTATAGTGGTCGATCCTAGGAACCTGAGACAAATTGCTATTTGTAGATCAAATAGATGTTTATTTAGCAGATACAAAATCCATATGGTTTGTAATGATAAAAGGGAAATAAAATAATGAACAATTATTCTCTGTAAATATACATTTGAGAGTTATGTTGCATCTCGAAGTGCCCTTCCTGATGTGTAGATTGTATTGATCTTTACTTAATTAAACTAGCACATTCACTTCAAAAGTTATATTACCAAAACGAAATGCCTATATGTAAGGTTTGGAGTGATTTTCCCTCCCACCTTTCCAGTCATAGACTAGGGGTGGATCTTGCCAGTCGCAAGTAAATGAGTCAATAGCCCCTCCTTTTCAAGTCACAAGATAAGGGGAGGAATTGTGATTATAAAATTCCTTACACACAAATAGACAAGAGGATGATATTTCTGTATTTTACTGGAAGCAGATGGCTGGCTGGGGAAGAATTGCAATCAACTGGAGGAATGCTTTTCATTCAAGATGCAGAAAAAAAGCCTTTCAGAAAGAGATGAGCAGGCCTTATTGTAGATTGGTTTCCAAACAAGCAGTTGAAAGGGACCTTGCTGATTAAGTAACTCTAGACTGAGAGGGTCAAAGCTGATTTCCCAAAGTGAGAAGCTACATATAAAATGTAAGTAAGAAGCCCTGATATTACTCCAGATTGCCCTATAGTGCTGCCAGTGGTAAATCCTGGGACTAAGAGGGGCTAGGGGCCAAAGGGGATGCTAATTTGACAGGGACACAGGTGAAGTGTTAAATAAAATGCCCTGGGTCTTCTATTTAAATTAAGTACAACGTCAGATTTCATGTTTAGCAAAACTAAGTGCGTTTTGGAAAGTATTGGTGCACAACTGACATAATTTTATGAAGTTTAAATGCAGTTTTGTTATTGTAAGATTAGGTACCCTTTCAAATAGAATCCGTGAGTTCCTATCAGCATAGAGAATGACATGGGCCATGCTTGCTTCCCCCATAGGAAATCAAGCTGCGCCTCACTGAGGATGCCCAACAAGGCTGAAACATGTCTGGGGTTGCTTGTGTTTCCATGTAGAGGGGATCTGGCATAGTAGTTCAGGCAGGACTGCTCCGATTGGTGGCAGTACCTGACTGATTTGCATATGACTGGACCCTTTTGCAATGGCGCAGAAGGGTTAAAAAACGGCGGTGTGGTAGGTTGCCCAGAGCAATGCCAGTGGCTCAGATTGATTCTAAACCTTCCACCCATCACTTTGCTCACTGTGCCATAGGAAACCAAGCTGCACCTCACATGAGGAGGCCAAACAAGTCAGAAACATGTCTGGGGTTGCTTGTGTTTCTGTGCAGAGGGGACCTGGACTAGCAGTTAGGGCAGGGCTGCTTCCATGCTTCCATTGGTGGAAGTTTAGTTTAGTTTAGTTTATTCACTTATATTGCGCGCCGGACCCGAGGGTAAGAGGGCGCAGGAGCAAACAAGATTATTCTTAGCTTAGTTACAGTGCTGTACAGTAGTTACAGCGAGTACATAGGTTAGAACAGTTACAATAAGGCAGTGAGGTACAATTTAAAAATATACATATTTACATGATGGATGGATTTGCATATCGCTGGACCCCTTTTGCAATGGCACAGACGGGCTAAAAAATGGTGGTGTGGAAGGTTGCCTAGAGCAATACTAGTGGTTCCGATTGATTCAAAATCCTTCCACCCATAACCTTTGGGGTTTTAATGGGTCATAATGCCATCATGAAACTTTATCTTCTGACGGAAAATCATTTATAATTGTCGCTGATGGGAGGCTCCGTCATTAAATAGATCCTTGTATAACAGAATGTATCTCAGAGAATGTATTCTGTTCACAGAAAATCATGCGAAGTATAAACACCCAGGCAATCCTTAATCCTGAAATGCAAAAGTTGACCTACGTATATGTGGAAGGGCAAGGGTGCTTTAACAATGTACCTTTTCTGGCAAATATTATATCTCCAGCCCAAAACCTGTAGATAGGAAGGCAAATGAATAGAAGTTGATGGAAAGGTGCACACACGTGTTAAAGAAGCCCTTGCACCACATTCAGATAAGACGCTCTGAATGGTATAAGAGTCCTCTGATTTCTTTTAAATGGTGGGTGTCATGGGGGACAATTAGGACTGTATTTTGATGAATTTAAAATGTGATTGTATGCCTCACATTGAGATTGGATTTTGAGAGCCGTTTATTCATAAGCAATAGAAGTGTATTTGGAATGCCTAGTATTAGAACTTCATAATATATATATATATCGAATTGGTTATTTAAATTACTGCTTGTGTGTGAAATAGTGAGAGTCATGCAGGCAGGTAAAATTTCGTTTTTGCTGACCAATTATTTTAGTACATAACATTGTGATGACTTCCCTGGCATAAAGCTGGAGACCACCTTGGCTTCGATTTGACATAAATAAGTTAAAATAAATTCAAGTTTTTGTACAACTGCCTATTTATTGCCCAGAATTGTTAGGTGTGACTATGAGCGGGGGGGTGGGGGGTTCAGGGTGAGACCAGCGATATCATACTAACGGGAGTCTGTGATTTAAAAGTGAAACCAATCTTTACAGACAATATTAAGTTAAGTCATGTGGTGGATATGTGATGGCCTGGTGGTGTGCTCAAGAGTTCCTGGGAGTTATGGGGCTACTAATCAGCTAATCATATAAGGAACACACCTGGTGATGGCCATGGGAATTCTGGTAAAGCCAAGCCTTCTGACCGTGGTGTTGAAGCCAGGAAATGCCTTTGTGCAGAATGAGTGCTTCGGGGCATAAAAGGAGAGTTTTGACAATAGGATGTCCCCCCGCCACAAACCATAGGAGGTTGGCCTAGGCTGGGGAAGAGAGAATGAGTGTTGCCCCTGTATGCTATGTTATGTTACTTGATATGTGTGTAGCGTCTACTGCCATTGTTGTGGCCTCAACGCACTGTGGGGTGAACAGCCTTTCAGCAGATCATAGTCATGGACATAAGAGCATTACATTGCATACGACTAGTAGTTAGAAATTTGAATTGTGTAAAATTCAACTTGTAAAAACTGAGAGAACATTTCTTATCTAAATCAGTACAATGCAGACTTGAGTGTAAACTGCAGTACAGCAAACATTTAAACACTTTGAAAGAATTGCTCAAATTATTTGGATTCTGTGCATTTCAAACCGAGGTTACCCCAAGCTATACATAGTTATTTACCTATGTCTGGTAAAAAGCCTGTTAGGAAGATAGGGAGTGATATGTGGCAAGTGGAAGAGCAAGAGAGACAGACAGTACAAGCCACTACAACAGCTAAAGTGGGTGTTTAGATATACCCTGTGTAGTGCAAGAGACTTCAACCGTGAGGGGTAATGGAGTTCTGGATAGTCTCAGTTGATGGGGTTGTTGTTTCAGGGATATTTTGAGCTCAGTTTGGAGGCAGATCTTATTCGGTTAATGGGAAGGGAATGCTTTGAATGGAAGGTGCTGTATGGGAGGGGTTGCACAATATCTGGCATTGCCAGTTCAAAGGATGTTTGCCACCTTATGGAGGCTCCTTGAGGGTGGAGTAGGGCAAATGTTGCTGATTGCCTTCGCCAAGAAGCAGCTCTGATGTTGGGTTTGTGACTGAAGTGGGAAGGGGACACCAGGTTTGTTGGAGCGAGAGGTGCTTAAGGCAAGGCGGTTGTAGTGAACATCAAATCGCTGCATGAATTTTAATATTAGAGTGAGCATGTTGTGAGCATAGCCAACGCGCCCACCTCTGGTGTAGTAGGAGTATGCCTGGAAGTGGATCTGGAAAGGTTGAGCACAGAGTATATGGCAGTATGCTGGACTTTTTCCAGGAGTGGAAAAAGTAGTGTTGAGAGGCCCGGGTCAAAGTTAAATACCAGGCCGTGCCTGGATTTAAACACAAATCCATATCGCATGGGCTCGAGCACTGACAGACTACACTGTGATGTTTCCCTCTTAAGGATATTTATCTCCCCTTTAAGGATATGTGTCACAACTGTGTCATGACTGACAGTGAAATAAACAGAGCAGCAGCCGCTAACTAGATGTGACCCTGGACAGCAAACTCAACTGGGGAAGCCATATCGAGAATACTCAGCAGAAGGCAACAGGAAAGATGGCAGCGCTGCACCTACTCCTGAAGACCAAGCCCATGCCCCTCTGGACAAAGATCAACATCTGCAAGGTGATCACCAGACCTAACCCGATGTATGCCTCCCCAGCATAGATGACCTGCAATGAAAGACAATGGAAGAGTCTTCAGATAGTCCAGAACAAGGCCCTGTGGATATCGTCAGGGGCTCCAAACTTCACAAGGATATCTGAACATCACAGAGAACTAGACATCGAGATGTTGAACAGACATCTAGCGAAGCTGAGTAAGAACTTCTGCCAAGGACTGGATCAGAATCCATACCCTCAGATTTGAAGACTCACTGCCACCACTGCAAACCCTTTTGACGGCTACCCACAGCCCATCACGGCGAAGACCCTGTGAAACCAGCCCTACTGTGACAAGTCCACACAGACCAAGAAGAATCCTAACCCACGACTACATACTCAACCCAAGAAGATGGAGTAATGAGGCTCAAACCTCGGTATCCAAAAATCACAGCCGATGGATACAATCTATCAACAAGAAGAAGACAGACAGCCAGACGTGGAACAACATCCCCCACGTACAGATCAAAACTGTCATTTAGACAAAGTTCTCTACACGTGGAACAGTGCAGGAGCAGACTCCATGAGTGGCAAGCTGGGTCTGTGTATTAATGTGTTGGGCCATCTGTGTGACCATGGCCTATGTGCTTGCCCTAGCCCAGGTGCCCACGTAGCCAGTGACTGTTAGTTGGGTGAGCCCAACTAAGATATTGGACCGAATGAACTCGGTCCCGGCAGGGTGTGTTAGAATATAATAATACTATGCATCTTTGTTAGCCGTAAGATAATGCCTTTTTGCGATCAAAATCCTGTTCTTTTAATAATATTCAAAATGGGGTTGCATTTGTCAGTCATTGAGTAAAAACAAAATAGAAATGTGTTAATGTCTTCCTTTGTCAGTCATTACAAGAAAAGGCTGGGTCCGTGTAGAGGGTATGTATCAGCCGCCTGGCCTTCACCAATAAACCTAGGTTGAATAACATTAAGGACAGATCCTCCTATTCCACAAAGTAGGAAAGGCTGTTCCAATATGGCTCTATTCTCCTAACTAAATGGTATGTAAAGACTGGCTGCACTAAGCAGAGGTTAGTTGCACGATGAGTCATAGTGTTCAGCCCTTCCACTTTAAAGGTTGTGCAAATAGGGTGACCATTGTTGGAATGGAGGGCCTCAAACATAAGTCACCATCTGTGAACTTGTAACTAAAGCCATAAGCAAAGTGAAGACTTTTGACATAACAATAACATCTGTTGAATATGTAATTTGTTCTGACTTTTGGGTATTATGGTATTATTGTGTATGCAGTCTGAACATATTTGTGTTATCTTTTGCAAACGAATAACAAATTACCTATGCTGATGCAGGATATTTTTATAAAATGAGATGCTGTGTACTATTCAGGCACTTCGGTTCTCCACTCTCCATGAAATACTGGTTGTGGATGAACCTGAAGTCCGCTCGAGTGTATGATATGCGCAAAATAAATCTTACCTTGCAATTTTGAACCTCTGTCTCAGATTCTCTACTTTGTTCTAATTATAGCACTTAGCAGTCTCAGGTGGCCCCTGCCTGTGTGGTGTGGCAGCGTTACAGCAGTGTAGGCTGTCTTGCCGGGTGATTTTCGCAACAGTGGGCCCTGCCATATTCCATCACATACACCTACTTAAATGTCCTAATGGGAGACATTAGGAGCCCACATCAAAGAAACGGGGCTCTCTCAGTGCTGTGCGACTCCGTAACGCTACCACTAAAGCATATCCTCGCGTTGGCCTGCTGCAGACATGAGCCTGGAATTATACCACATTATTATTGTGTCTGCACATGTCAATATGGTGTTTGTAACCCTTTAATTCTACATTAGCCTGATTTGTGAGATATTGCAAGTGTCCGGCTTTGTGTGGATTTATGAAGCACATAATTACATATGAAACTGTTCATTTGCCACATTGCAAAGGGGACAGAAATGGTGGCATGCATCTGTAAAGCTTCTGGTGGTGTTGTGTGTGCATTTGTTGTGCTCGTAATGCCATTATGACTATTAAAGTGAAGTGGTTGTAGCAGGATGGGGGTGATAGTTATGCAATGCTACACTACAAAAGCGTTGGTACTGATGGCCTGTTTCTCTTTCAGGATATGGGCTATGCTCCTGATTTTGTGCACACTGCCATGGCACCCTTCCTAAAAGACATCCATAAAAAAGGTATCCCGACCTTTCTTGTATATGATGTTTCATGATGTGAACATTAATTTGTATGATGGGATATGTGTTTAAAACGATCACACCGATCGCAGGTTTTCATTTGCCCGTTTTGAGTATACCGATAGTAAAGACTTCTGTTTTCACTTTTTAGTTTGCGCTATTAGGTGGCGCAAGACTATTGTATTGGAGTACAGGTAGGAGGGAAATACCATGTGAGGAGGAGGGACACACCCCGCTTGTGGGTGTTTAGTTATTCACCCACCGATTTACAGCCCATGGCCATGCTAATCCCTATGACCATTCCCACTCGACTACCTGCCCCTCCCCACCCTAACACCATCCTCACAGGATCTCTTTGAGCTCCCACTATCAAGCACTCACCTCAAAGTTTAGCGTGCCATTGTTTTTTCTAACCAGTCTGCTTAGAGTTAAGGCCTTAATTGAAGCTGTAAATGGCCTCTGGTTTAATAAAAATGTCTTAACCGAGTGTGCCTTCTGCCACTTGATATATATCTCTTCCATGCAATGAAATCCCGTTAAAAAACAAGCAATGACCTAGCCAACAGTTTTGGCTTGAGGTATTAGATAAGCATTTGCCAGGTACAGACCTCAGATGCGCAGTTAATCGCTTTGTTTTCTAGCTGTTGCAATGTTGTGGTAGAGTAGAAACAGTATAACAGTGGCTAGCAAATGCCTATCCCATAACAAAAAAAGCCCAAACTGTTGGCTCTGCCAATGCTTGTTTGAGGGGGGGGTCACACCACATGCCCTGTTATCCCTCACTTCCACCCACCTACAACTTACAGTATCTTCGGTAATCTTCCTGTATTTTTTGTGGGGATGGAGGGAGGGGTGAATGGTTCGGTATTGGTAACAAGATTTACTTTTCATTATTCATTTTTAACAGAAATTTGGTTTACCAGGAGTTTTAAAAATACATTTTCCATCGACTGGTGGTGGTGTCAAGAGGCTTATGTGGAGCGTTGCTATGGAGACGTTCTCATCACAAGGCACTGTCTCAATCGTTTCTCTTGATTGGTGTGTAAAGTTAGAGGGGTGTTATGTGGTCCACAATCATTCAAACCTTGTGAAAAAATACCTTTTTCAAGTCTAACATTCTAACTTTTGACTCCAATTTGACACACACAAGTAGTTTTGATGGTGAAGTAAAAATAATGTTACCTTAATACTGGGTAAAGTCAATAGGCAACGACGTTTGTAAATTAAATGTGGTTTTAGTGCAGTATTGAAATAACATGGTTGTCCTCATAAATTAAGCATGTTACTTGTAAACTGGGTTGACCGTAAGCAGGTTTAACATGATCATGCATTTGGTGTTGTAAAAGTAAACTGTTTTTCCATAAGAAGACGAAGGCCTTTTCCCATGTTTTAGCTTTCTCTTTCATGTGTTAAATAGGATGTTGCAACAAAAAAGTCCATTCAGAGAGGAAGTTTCTCATTGAAAGAAATCTTTCCACACGGGGTGGCCAAAATGGCGAGCTAAGCGGACCCATCCAGTGCGAGCTTGTGACACGTGGTTGAGGACAGTGGTGTAAATTCCCCTTTAATCGGTAATTATGGTGAATGAGCTGAATTGGAGAGGCTGATACAGTCTCTGTGTGGGCTCCCACAACCGGAATGCTGCCTGCAGCGCCCGATACACACTGAGGGCCGAGGGGATCGAGACGCAAGCTCCGATAAGATGGCAGCCACGATGGGTCAAGCAGACCTCCTATTTTTCCAATGAAGGAAAGGGGCAGTGAGGGGATGGAACACCCCCTGAGGAGAAGTCGGTGAACCCGGTGGCTAGTGACGTGCCCAGAGAAGCTTGCAGGAGGCGGTGAGCAGCCGCAGCAGTGAAAGCGGACCAGCAGAAGACTTCAGGAAGAAACAGCTGGCCAGAGAGACGACCTCTGGAGGTGGTGAGAGGGCGAGGAGGAGAGAGAGGAGGCCCGGCGGTGAACTCCAGGCAGACCGGAAACGTGAAGGGAGGTGAGCACGCCAGGGGAGGAGGAGCTAGTGGAAGGTGCACTCGTGGCCTGGGACATGGGGAGAGCCCCATCTGGATCACATAGCAGAACTGGAGGCTGCAGAGGCATTGTGATTGGGCTGGCGATGGTGAGGGGGGGGCACTGAGGAGGACTGGCAGGCTCAAGGTGTGTCGCTGCCCTGAGAGCAGCACAGAGGGACGGTGATGAGCTCTGCAATGGGCAGTGCCTTTTTGGGCCCAGGCAGAGACCACCGTGCGACCAAAGGACAGGGTGCATTTGGAGTTGATGGGGCTCAGGAAAAAGACGTGTGAGCTGTAAACAGCCGATAAGCAAGGAAGGTCCAGGATCAGACTCTTAGGGGAGGCACCTTGCAGGTTGGAGGACGAGCAATGGGCTGGGTGGAGACCTGCAGAACCCAAAACAAGGTGGCAGTGGGATAGGTAGGGGAAAGGTGGAGGCCCCCTACGAGGGATCAGGGGGTGCTGCTAGCCTGACCAAGAGTCCTGGTGTGGCCTGCACATGGGGACCGAAGGGGGTGGGCTCCAGAGGCGTAAGATCACAGGAGCTGCTGGGGAGAGGAGAGTCCCAATATAGGAGGACCAGTGGATCACGGAGAAGGGCGAAAAGAGATATGAGCCCTCGGACGTGGAGCGCAGGATGTAGATGGGACCGAAGAAGAGAATTTCATTATCCAGGCACAGCATAAGGGAACCCCATCAGCGAGGAACCACTCAAGACACTCTACACTTTGGGGTCCTGGAAGAGAAAAGAGTGGGTGAGATGGCACCCATCAAGGAGGACTTAAATGCTGTGCTTGACAAGTTCAAGAGTGAGCTCACAGAGACAGAGAAGACAGAGGCAGTCATCATTAAGGAGGATCTCGCACAGGCAGAGGCGGTGAACCAGTGGGACATTGACAGCTTGGGGGAGAGGGTAATGGAAGTGGAAACTCTCATCACTGGACTGACCGAGAAGGTTCCCGAGCTGGTCCAGCAGGCGCAAAGTGTGGAAGAGTAGTTGATAATGTTCGAGGAAAAATGTGAAGATCTATAAAACAGATCTCAGATGGATAACATCCAGATTACAGTCCTCCAGGAGGGGGTGGAAGGCACTGACCTGGAGGGGTTAGGGAGATGTTCACAGGGCTGACAGATGGTGATCAAGGGCACGGGCTGCATATTGATAGAGTGCACAAAATGGGAAGACGGAGAGCGGAACCCAGGGCCCGCCCACGAGACGTTCTGATCAAATTGCAAGCTTAAAGGACAAATCCAGGATTATGAGTGCAGCAATGGGGGATAGGTAAAATACAGCTGTGGGGGAGCGAAGTCCAAATGTTTGACGACTTATCTCAAGTGACATTAGGTCAGAGGAGTTTGCTGAAACTCCTCATGGAGGAGGCAACCAGAAGGAAGCTGAAGCACTATTCCTGGCAAGACTGCAATTTCAGATCGGAAATGAGGAAAAAACAGTGTCGCAGGTGGAAGAGGGACTGATGATTCTGGGTATGAGCTTGCAGGATCTAAAAAGACTGGTGGGGCAGAAACATTTAGATGGAAATTTGAGACCTGTGTCAGGGAGCCACCAGCGGTGGATTTCTTTGAAAAATGGGGAAAAGTCCTGATCTGACTCAAACGGGTCACAGGGGCTGTGACCCAGCCGAAGTATGAGTTTTTGCCACCAAGGGTGCAGTGGTTGTAAAGTAGGAGAGAGGGAGAGGCTGAGACCGGGGAGTGGGTGGGCGATGCTGCATGCTCGGAAATGGGGGACACGTCCAGAGCCTGGATGGCGGATCCAGGGTTTTTTTATTTTTTTCAATGCATGGTGCTTTTCTGGGATCGAGGGTGTGGATATGCAGTACTCGGAGGAAGTGCGGGGGGATGGATCGGGAGAGTCGGGATTTATTACGGCGAATGGGCAATGTGTAATTAAGAATCATGGAATGTGAGGGGCTGAACAGTCTGAGTAAGAGGCTGACAGTGCTGAGGCAAATCAGCAAAAGCGGTGGAAGGGATCGTATGCCTGCAAGAAATGCACCTGCTGAAGGTAGATGTGGAGAGGCTGGGAAATAGAGAATACCCAGTGGAATACCATTCCATGGCGGGGAGCAAGAGGGCGGGGTTGGCTTTAATGTTCCATAAATCTATTAAACTGGAAGGGGGTTATGGTAAAAAGAGGCCCACGGGCAAGGTAAGTGATGGTGAAAGGGAAACTGGGTGCTCAATGCTACACGTGGGTCTCGCTATACGCGCCTAAACAGACACAGGAACAGTTTCTACAGGGGGGAGGTTTGACTGAATTAGGAGGGTTTGGAGAAGGCGAACTGGTGGTGCCAGGTGATTGTAATATGGCCATAGACCCTGCTATGGATCGTTTGAGTGGGGTGAGGGGGATGGAACGGGAACCATGTCCAAACAGCTAAGAGGGAAGATCGAGGAGGTGGGTATATAGGACACATGGTGAATTCACCATCCACAGGAGAAAGATTACTCTTTTTATAGGCATGTGCATAAAACCTAATCCCGGATAGATTACATTTTAGCAACGCAAAGGCTAGTGCGAGCCATCATGAGGGTTCACATAAGAAACATGACTGTTTTCAGATCATGCAACAGTCCTGTTGGAATGGGAGGGAGTGGGATTGCGTAAAGTGTACAAGGGGTGGAGACTGGAAGACTACCTCCTTGGAGATAAAGGGATACGGCTCTCGTGGAAGCGGAAATAAATAAATATGTGAGGGCGGGCAAAGAGGGCGAGGGGACAATAGGGGAGCAATGGGACAATTTCATGATGCATATTAGGAACCTTCTGATAAAGGAGTCAAAAGATCTACATGAGGCTAGGAAAGCAACAGAGCTGGTCCTGGAACTAGAGATGGGGAGTCTAGAGGCGTCTCATAAGGAGCCCGGTACCAACAGGATAGCTAGACAGCTAACCCATCCAAGGGGACAGCTTAAACATCTTGTTGGAAGCTCGGTAGACAGTACCTTACTGAAGTCTAAGCAGACCTTGTACAAGCATGGGACTAAAGTTGGGACGGTCCTAGTGAGACAACTGTGCAGCAAAGAGCAGAGTGCTTTCATAGTGACCCCGGAGGATGGGGGTGAGCGCATAGGGGGCTCTGAAAGGGGTAAAAGGAGGGTGTTGGAAGAGTTTTTTGCTACCCTCTACAAGGAAGAACTGTGAGACAGTGAGGAGCAGGTGGCATACTTGGCGGGGTGGACTGGGCTGCGGCTCAGTGAGGCCCAGGAGGAGCAGTTAAAGGGGTCGATATCATGGAAGGAGGTGCAACAGGCGATCGCAAGATTGAAGCTTCATAAAAGTCTGGGAGAGTATGGGCTCACAGCTATATTTTACATGACAGAGTTATTCAATGAATTTTGGGAGGGGAGCAAGATAGCACCATCCATGGAGATAGCTCACATTACCCTCATCCCGAAGCCGCAGAAAAACCCACAGCTGGCCTCTTCTTACAGGCCGATCACACTCATTATTGTCGATGCCAAATCATATACCAGAGTACTGGCCGCTAGGCTGGAGGGGGTGCTGCCATTCTTGATTTTGCAGGACCAATCTGGGTTCATGCAGGGACGGAACATTTTTGACAATATACGGGTGCTGCATATTAATGATGAAGCCGCAAAGGGGAGGAAGCCGGTACATGTCTGTTAACACTTAAAGCCCAAAAGGCATTCAACCAGGTAAATTGGAACTTCATGTTTGGGATGCTATGCACAATAGGGGTCAGACCAAACTTTAAAGAAATTGCTCAAACAAATTCCCAGTCACTGAAAGTAAGAGTGAAGGTGAATGGGGGGCTGACAAACCCATTCTCAATCAGTAGGCGAACCAAACCGTGCTGGCCCCTTTGTCCCCTACTCTTTGCAGTGGTGTGGAGCCATTTTCTCAACAAATGAGGGAGAATGAGGAGATACACAGGATCAAGTGGGCTAACTCGCACCACACAAGCTGATTGTTTGCAGACAACGTCATCCTCATTGTTTCCAAGCCAACGTATTCGCTCCAGATGATCATGAAGGAAATCGGGAAATTCTCGAAAGTGTCAGACTTTAAGATCAACTTCTCAAAGTCTGAGATTCAGAATTGGTCGGTGGGAAAGGCGGAGCGAGAGCGCTTGATGGCTAGCACCCCATTTCGGTGGGCAGAGGGCCCAGTTAGGTATTTAAGAATCAATGTTACCTCCAGCATTAGCCAGATTATTAAGGCAAACTACCCCTCTATTGTGCGTTAAGATAAGGCCGGCCTAACAAGTTTGAAAGGGCTATTTGTCTCATGCTTAGGGAGGATAGCCATTGTGAAGATCAACATCCTCTGTCGCCTCCCCAACCTATTCCAGGAGCTGCGCTTGCTGGGGAGAGTTCTATGGGGCATACAAGAGAACACCATGAACTTAGTTTGGTATGGAGAGATGGCTTGGGTAGGGAGTAACCCTCTATACAGAACTAAGTGGCGTGGGTGGGTTGTCCCAATCAAGTTAAATATTTTCAGGCACAGCAGAATGGCGTAGAACGGACAATAGGAAGCACTGCCTGGGCATGGAGCAGGCGGTGGCAGGAGAGTTAGCCTGGCTGAGGAGGGTTGATAGACCGAGAGGGGTTGTGGAGAACCCGATAACGAGGAGTATGCTAGGAATCTGGGGCAAACTGAATAAGAGGCACCATCTAGCGACTTGGCCATCGCCACATAACCCCATCTTAGGAATTCTGCCTTTCGGCCGGGAATGGACCGCAATAGGTGTCGCCGGTGGATAGCGGAGGCTATGAGAGAAATCAGAGACTTATGAGGGAGTACGCCTTAAAACCTTTGCGGATTGCAGTAGAGAATATCAGTTGAGGAAAGAGGACTACTATGCTTACCAATAGCTCAGCCACTGGTGGCAGGGGGCACACCAACAGTTATGGAGGGAGCCACGAGGGAATTGTCGGAGTGGGAGGTATTATTCTCGGTGCGTGAAACCAATAGGCGGCTGATTTCCTCCATGTACAAAATTCTCCTAGGCAAAAAGGGGGCAGGGCCACCTGCTGGGGGTGAGTGGCAATTGGCAAGCATGTGTGGGAAGAGGTTTCTCAGTTAAGGAGTGGGGACAAGCCATAAGGGGGTGGTTTGGTCCATATACCTCAGCACAGCACCAAGAGCTGCAGTTCAAGATATTGCACATGTGGCACTATACGCCTGCACAAGATGTACAGTTCTAATTTGAAGCTATACTTGGAATGTTAGCACAGTTACTGTTGAGTTTCTGATTATATGATCTCAATTGGAGAAAGCTGCTGAGTAGCAAGAGGTTGATACGTGTGGAGCATTATGTGGATAGTATATTGAAGGTATTGTACAATGCAAATGTGAACTAAATGCAAATAAAGATTTGGTTGAACAAAAAAGAAAGACATCTTGCCTGAAAATGCCATTGTTTCTATTGTTGTTTCCCTGTCTGCTTTTGAAGACAGAATATTCAGAGCGCAGTCAAACCTGTAGTTATTTACGGCACTCAACATCTGATTGGCTGAGAGGAGGTCAATAACGATCTCCATGTGCCAATATTAGTTATTTTAATGGTACACATTTTTTCATCAGGGCAAGAAAATGTTTCAGCCCTTCCAGGACTCGACCACGTCTGTAGTATAAGCACAGATCTAAACAACATGCTCCAAACTCAGTGAGCTATCTACCCACCAAGGAAAGACCAGCCATGCATGTAGATGCAGATAACTAATATTTACCCTGATGATTGTAGGAGGGAGGTCCAAGTCTCACAAGCCCTTTTATTTGTGCTAAAGTTTGGTTTAAAATTGTTTTGTCTCCGAAAGTGGCATGAACTTGACAGGAAGTGGGCAGGGAAGTGACCACACACAGGAAGGCAGCCCTAAACCAACAAGAAAGCGCCCCCTGAGCCGTTGATGATGCTGGCCAGTCTGCCTCTGCACACACCCTTGCATTCAGACATTCTTGCTGTTCTGACTCCATCTTGGGTTTATGCGCGCCCTGCATTGTGCGCAGTGCACCTTCGTTGCATGTGAATAATCTTGGAATAGTTTCCTGCCACCCGTGCGAAGATCACGCACTCCTATGTTGAAAATAAGCCCTAACAAGAATGGCAATGGGTAAACATTGTGCAGTGTTAGTTTACTTTATGCCCTACACAGTACAAGCCGACACTTTGTTCAACCTGCATAATGGCTGGCGTTGAATACTCTTCTTTCGCTCCCGTTCTCTGCTAGCCTTCTCAAGGTACTCCGTTTGGACACGCTGCTTGGGGCTAGGAACAGGATATAACCGGGCTGTCCTGCTGTGCTCCCTCTGGTGTAGGCCTTATGGTTTGAATAGTATGAGGCACTGGGGTACTTAA
The DNA here is from genome assembly GCF_040938575.1 of Ambystoma mexicanum. Lineage (NCBI taxonomy): Eukaryota > Metazoa > Chordata > Amphibia > Caudata > Ambystomatidae > Ambystoma > Ambystoma mexicanum. The sequence goes on from NC_090937.1 coordinate 777,206,711, forward strand.
AGGAAGCATCCACTTGCTGGGTCCAGTTTTTCTCTTTAAATGTTAGTATGACTACAAGATAAAACCAGGAGTGAAAAAGGATTTGCACACATCGACACTTTTTATTAAAATGTTTTTACATTTCATGTTTGTCTCCTTAATGGCTTGCTATTCCTCACACCTAAGTTCGTACATTTCAACAGGTTTTCTTTTTTTAAGATGTAAACATGCATGCAAACCTTCCCAACACGAACCACAACTAAAAAAGCGCATTCAATATCAGAAAGCTTTCCTTCTGAAGTCTTTGCCTGTCAGGCATCCAGATCTTTTGTCTTTCAGGTACCTGAATAGATGGCTCCTACACGAGCATCCTACTTCATGAAAGTGTTTATCAGCCCCACATAATCGCTAGACACAGCTGAAAGGCGAATGTGGTGGGGGGGGGGACTGCTGGAGCCCTCCATCTGAACTCTCCTTACTTCACATGTCCAAATCCAACCCCAAACCTCTTGGTCTGAGCACCGATGGGCAGCATGCTTCCTCTTGGCCCATGACCTTTGTGATCTAGTTGTAGTCAACTGTACATAGGACAGAAGGTCAATTCTATATCATTGCTGTCCTTTCTCTCCCATGGGATAGGCATCCGTGCTGTTCTGGCAAGACTCAACAAAAGTTTCTCATAGTTAATTCCGGGAGAACATAGTCTGTAGAGTTTACCGAGATCGGAGACAATGCCATTAATCTTGAACAGAGAGTGGAAAGACACCCTTATAATCTTGTCCTACAATTGCTCTCCAGTGCTGGTTAATCAAACCTCATTTCTGTCATCTTGACTGAAAAGTCATTTATTTTGTTGTTGTTTTTTTCTTCTTTTTGGTGTGAGCGGAAGGAGGTATTGACATGGAACCTTCTTTGTGAACGGGTGTGTGCAAAAAGATATCTATATGAGGTGTGCCAGGGGGATGGGGTGGTAGTCCATAACTCTTTTTAGGAGTTGGTGCAGGACAAGACGAGAGCTAGAATGGAGTATAGATTTTCCCACATTAAACACAGTTTAACCATTTTGTCTTCAATGTATTTGAAATTAAATTGCTAGATCAAGCTCTTCCCTTTATGCATGTAGTGTAGATTAATAACCTATTGGCTGAGTGATCAGTACCTGTGTTGACACGCGCAGGTTCCCTAAGCTAATAGTCTTTTATAAGTTGAAAATTCAATAGTGAGACATTTGGTATTTGACATGGCGATCAATTTATTCATAAATTATTGTTGCTGACGCGTGTTTCGACCCGTAACTGTCTTTTTCAAGGCTGATAAACTTAAAAGTGCTTATGCTCAGGCTTGTTAAACTGGTGCATTAATCATCTGCGATGTATTCCCGGTTTGGCACATTTCAATGATCTCATGCTATAGTACTTGGAATCGGGCATTTACTCCTTTCCTTTTGGGTTACAGGCACATTGGTCAAATCTGTTCCGTTTATCTTTATATAATCCAAACAGCCGTTTTTCAACGTGCTTCCTGTCCTGCTTAGATTAATAACATATTATCTAGAGAGAAAATGATAGTTCTATTTGCCAATATTGTTTGAGGTACTTAACATAGAAATTAACAAATGTCTCCACAGCAATCAAACCAAGTGATTGAAACAGTGAATGTAACATTTTATAATTAAGCGTTAAGACCCGATCCGGCAGGACTGGTCGGGTGTTATCAGCCTAATCCGGGGTGCTGACAGCATTGTATTTTCCTTCAATGAATGTATTCCCGTTCATTGAATGAAAATACTTCAGTAAGATGAACACCATGGATCTGGAAGGTGGAGCTCCATACGGAGCCCCTCTTCTATTTCCATAGCGACCACAGCGGACCATTAGCAGAAGCAGCAGCAGCTGCGGCATCTGCTGCTGTGGCGGCGGCAGATCAGGTAAGTGGGAAGGGGGGAGAAAAAGGCAAAGGGTGGTGGGGAGAAGATGGCAGGAGGGGGAAGCAACCATCAGGCAGCTTGGAACGTTGGCTTACATCGGGAGATTCAGCCCGTGTTCCTTGCCTCCTGATTGACATCCTCCCCCATGCCAGGTGCTAATATTTATTATACCCACCCCCAATCCACCCCCAATCCACTGCACATAGTCAGCAGCCCTCCTTTCAGCACACATGGGATTGGCCACTGGAAGCAAGCAGACACTTAACGATGCTCTTAACTAGAGGTGTTGGGTTCCAGAATCCACAGTGCTTGCTGTAATATTCATGTGCTATGTATCACCTTGTGGTGGTGTTGTCACAGACTCAGTAGACCGCTGGTCCTGATGGCAACATTGGTGGCATTTTGGTCCCATTCCGAGATGGCGACCACATGCCAAACATTTGTGTGCAGGTCCAGTGTGGCCTCCATCATCGTTATTACATGCAAATAAATTCACAGTGAGCACAATCCATCGTTGAATGCCCATCCCAGGGTCAGTATCTTGGTACCCTGATGCCTTCTCCCACACCCCCGTTTCCGCTTCCACCCACCCCTCCGAATCTCTCCACCATCTAGATACATTTGGTTCTCTGGCATCATTCCACTTCATGCCTATGCTACGTTTGGCCGTAATGTACATTAAGTCCTTTAATTTCTTAATTTATTGAACAGTTTATCCTTTGCACTTCTCTTAAAGCTACCCAACATGCAAGCCTCCGTGGTCGGGATATCTAATTCTTTTTCCCCTCGAGTCGCCTTACGTGCCACCTTCTTCCAGAACCCCTGCACTACTGGGAATCCCCAGAACATATGTATGAGTCTGGCGTCCCGTCTCTGCATCTAAGACAATTCTGGATGCCCACCCCTTTAAATGTAGCTATGACAGTTGGTGTAAGGTAGGCCCTCTGTGTAACGTGTAACTGTATCAATTGTAGTCTGGCATTCCTAGAGACCTCCTTATGATATTGCATAATTCCCTTCCATTCCCCATCTTGCATAGGCCTGCCAAGTTCTCTCTCCCACCTCTCCTTGCACTTCAACTCAGTTCCCGAAGCCTTTCCTATCAATACCTCGTAGATCCTTGAGATGGCATGTCCGCGCTCTGCCACTGTGATTAGCATCTCTATTTCTTCGCTCTCTATGGTCTCTTCCGTACTCTTCGGCCATCTGCATTTCACTACCTTTAACACAGTATTGTGTATCCCTGTGCCCTCCTTCAACTCCCCAAAGGACATCAACCCTTCTTCGTTCCGAAAGTCTCCAACTGTAGCTATCCCACATTCTTCCCATCTTGCCCTCACCATCGCCTTACTACCTGGTATACCATCTAAAATTGCTGCTAAGGGAGCCTGTGGACAGAGCAGTTCTTCCTGTCCCATGTCTCTGCAGGTTCTCTTCCAAACCTCAATGCCCAGTTTTACCAGGTAAGGGCAATCTCCCAGTTCCTTAGCAGGGATCCAAAATAGATCCCTTAGGTACCTTTTTTTTAATTGCCGGCAGCAGTAGCGCAGTCTCTATCGTGGGATCGTCGGCCATCCATTGAATCATATATTATAGTTGGCTCGCCAAGAAGTATAGCTAGAACTTTGGGATCCTCAGACCCCCTTGATCGTACGGCCTCTGTAGTACCGCCAGAGCCGCTCTGTTCCTCCCCTCCTGCCACAGGAAGCCCCAACAAATGTTCTCTAAGTCTCGGAAAAACCGCCTTGGGAGACTGTATGGGACATTCGTGAAGCAATCCATGAGTCTTGGCAGTGCCATAATTTTTAGCAGCGCTGCCCTGCCCATCACTGAATGAGGTAGCTTACTCCAGAACTCCATAGATTTCACCAACCTGTTCTTGGCCTGCACTGTGTTGAATTCATGCTCCCGTTTGGGGTCGTAATATATATTCACTCCCAAGTATCTGAAGGAGTACCTACTCAAGGTAGGGGCAGGACAGGTAGCTCTTCCTTGGCCACATGAGCTATCGCAGCCAATGGCAATAGACATGACTTGCCCCTGGTTATTCTGATTTCTGTCAGTGAACTGGAATTCTCCAGTACCTCTAGAATGTATGCCAGATTTGCCACTGGATCACTAAGATACAGCAACATATTGCTGCATGCATGCACTCTACATGCTTGACCCTATCTACAGCTATACCTGTGTCTCGATATTCCTGCCGCAAGTATGCCGCTATCCGTTCCGCTGCTATGATATATAGCATTGGAGTCAGCGGGCAGCCCTGTCTTGTGACTCAGTATAATTGCCATTTATTTGAGTATGTACTCCAGTTCAGACCCTGGCCATTAGTTTGGTATAGATCAATTGTACCCAACTCATGTACTTCGGCCCAATCCCAATCCCCATCCTCGTCATAGTGGCATATAACCAGTTCCAATGTACTGTTTAATGCTTTAGCAGCGTCCAATGACACCAGTGCACATTCCGCTGTGTAGTCTTTTGAGCTATACATCACATGGTGTAGCCTGCTGAGGTTCTCAGCAATATTCCGTCGAGGTACATACCCGGTCTGATCTGGGTTGCTCAATGCGTGTATTACGTTGCAGAGTCTGTTTGCCAAGATTGACGTAATGATCTTGCTAGCTTGGTTTAACAATGACAGTGGTCTATAGCAACCGCAGTCTGTGCTTATTTTATTCGGTTTTAGCAGCAGGATTATCAGGGCCTCCTTCATACTCTCAGGCAATAGCTTCTCAGTGTATGCTTTGTTGTAAGCCTTAGCCAGTAGCGGCGTCAATGCGCCTACATAGGCCTTGTAAAATTTGCTGGGGAGCTCATCTACACCTCTAGCCTTTCCTGTAGGCAATTCTCTAGTGGTGGCAGTGACCTCTTCCAGGGTAATAAGTGCCTCCAGTGTCTCTGCCTGCTCTGCGTCTAAGCATGGTAGGGTGATAAGATCCTGGGTATCCTGTAGGTCCCGGTCCTCGCACCCCTGGAGATCTGCGCATAATGCCTGATAATACTCTACGAACACCCCATTAATGCCTGCTTGTGTGTTCACCTCCTCCTATTCTCTATTTTGGATGGAAAATATAAGTGGCCTAGCGTCTCAGTTCCTGTATAACCAGGCTATAATTCTACCCGGCTTATCACCCTGTGCATGGCTCTTTTCCAAGTATTTCGCATAGTTAAGCTTCCCCAGCCTTTCCCATTGTACTAGGCAAGCCTGCTTTAGTTCAATCGCCCCCTCTACATGGTCCTTGTCTGCTTTGGCTTTTCTCTTCCATCCCCTTTAGATCATTAGTGATGACTTTCTGCACTTCCACCGACTCAGCTATCATTTTGCCACTGATAACCACCCTTTACGCTTCCTACACAGTAACTACTTTTTGAACACTCCCCTCGTTTACTGCGATATATTCCTCTGTCCTTTTCCTGATGTGATCGGCGAATGCTCTGTGATTCGCTCCTCAACCTCCATGTAGGTTTGGGTGGTCTTGGCGCAAACACCTGCCAGTTCAATATGAGACTGCCAAGTATTTGACTTCTGAGAATCTATTTGCATGCTCCTCGCTGACAAACACATAATCAATTCTCTTATATAAATGTGGGGGTGCAAGTAAGAGTAATCCCTGACCCCGCCGTGTTTCTCCCTCCACAAATCCAGCAGCTGTTAATGCTGTAGTAGAGAATTCAACACCTTTGCTGGCTGGGACGGCCTTTTATGTTTATCATCCGATGTGTCCATGGCAGGGTCTAAAGTGCAATTACAATCCCTGACCCATACAATTGTCCATCCCTATAGGGTGCCATCCTGGCATACAATAAAGAACACTGTGGCATTGTGATTTAGCGCATATGTGTTTACAATACATACCTCCCGGTTTTCCAACATGCCATGTAATATTGCCATCCTGCCCTCATTATCTGTCTTCGTGGACAGCACCCTAAACGGGATAGCCAGGCCCACTCAAGTGAGGACCACTCTTACATAGGTCGAGTATGTGGAACCTACCAGCACACCTCCCCACGCCCTTGCCAGGTTCCCCTGTTTAGGGGCATCCAAATGCGTTTCCTGAAGTAGTGCTATCCCATATCTGTTCCTCTTGATGTACATGCCTACTCTTTTGCATTTTACTTAATTATTTAACCCCCTAACATTCCATGTCATCATTTTTACCATGTCAGCCATTAGTTACATTGCCAAGGGAGTCAAGGAGGCCTCCAACCCATGGCCAGCTTCAGTAGAAGTTTCTTGCAGCACTTTGCCCTATGTGCCAGGCTCTCTGCATCTACCTCCTCCCCTACCCCACACCCCAACCCAACTTCAAACCAAACGCAACAATAACCATTCTGGCTATGCTAGGCATCCTACAACTAACCCGTTTCCGTTCCATTTGAACTGGTGTAACGCTCACCTGGTATCCACGGGGATGTCACTCAGCCTGTTCTGACCTCTTACGACCTCAAACCCTTCCCTGGAGGCTATTCAACTGGAGACTGGGCCTGAAACACAGGATTGGTAGAGTTTAACTCCCTATTGTCTCTGTTTGCTTGAACCCCTTCTTCCCCGGGGTCCAACCGTTCCCTTTTATCCACAGCTCACCTTGTTTTCTTGGATAGTGTGCTCTCCGTCCTGCCTTCAGCGCAGGGGTGTGTTGATTGATGCGGGCTCGTTGCTGCCTAGTTACTTCACTGGCAAGAGTCCGACAGGTAAGTATAATGAGTCTTTTGAACTGTTCTCTAACTTCGTTCCTTTCCTTCCTTAGATGATGGCCGACGTCCGGGGATGGCGGCGTGCTGCTGAGATGAGTAGCGCTGAAGGTGAGTGAGAGCGCGCTGCACGATGCACCCCTTTCGTATTTGCATCGAACTGAGTTATTTTTCTGTGTCTTTTAGGTGCCGCCACGTTTTCAGTGTGGATGCCGGTTACGAAGAACAAATGCGGTGGGTAAGCGCGATATGCGGCGCCTCTAGATGTTCCCACGCTAACCTGGACTGTCTTTTCCCTCTTGCAGATGGATGAGAAGTTCCGGAGACAGAGTTCCCCCAGAGCGGCTGGGATTTGGGTAAGCGTTTGAAGCTTGTACAGTATTTAAAAATAAGCGAAGATTTGCAGAATGCTTACTAATGCCTTTTTTCTGTTCTTTTCCCTTTTACTTAGGAAGCGGCGTGCTGGGATGGGAATGACACCGCCGAAGATGCCCGCAGAACAGAAGCAGCGATGACTGATGGGCAGAAGGGCTGCAAGGTAAGGCTGTTCCTAACGGTGTTCTTGTTCTTGCAGGAGCTGAGCGCAGAAGAAAGATGCAGGCCTACTGGAGACTGAGCCGAACACGGTGAGTGTCACGGTACAGGTGCAGAAAATGCAAAGCATGTTTCTCAGCCTGGGTGTGGCTTAAATAGTCTCTGGGTATCCCAAGTGCCTCTGGGCTGAACCGCACCCAAAAGACTAGACCGCACATGCAGTTCTGGGAACCAAAATATGTGGGGGCATCCATCTTGTCCCCATCAATGCACTACAAGTCCAATCCCCAATGTTATCCTATGGGAGTGAGTGAGTCTGGTGCCACAAGCGCGAAGTCTGACTCCAAGTGTGTCTTTGGAGGGATGGAGAGGCCCTTGAGGGCCATGTAGGTGATTGTGGCTTGGCTCCAGCCTGACATCTTGGAGGGCTGGGGACATGAGGGGCAGGAATCATGACAACCGGCCTCTAGACCAGTCGTGTGGTACCCGACGGGCAGGCTCTATACAGTAGCCCAAAAACGACTTCTGAGGGGGGTAGTGGGTCCGTGCTCTGCGTTCCCTCTACCGGGTTTCAGTGGTCCACTTTTACGCTCCTAATCTCTTCTATACTCATCACATTGTTTCCATACTCCTTTTCACGTCTAATTACAATATAGCCCAAACACTTCTCTCATAGGTTCCATCCATCTCTGAGTCTTAAGTTCACTTGCAGCAGGTCACTTGGCAATTTAGTCTTCTCGTCTAGGCTCTCTGGCTGTGCTCCGTCTCGTCTGCCATCTGGACACTGTCCATCCACTCCTGTGCTGCCATCGGCGTCTCGAAGAAAAGGGCCTTTCCATTATATAACACCTTTAATCTTGCTGAGTAGATTAACATGTACTTTAGGCCCGCCTTCCTGAGTCTGGCCTTTGTGGCTATATATTGGGCTCTCTTTTTTTGGACTTGAAAGGTGTAGTCGGGGTATACTGATATGTTCGCCGATGCTGTCTGCATTGTGCCTCTGGACCTTGAGAAATCCAGGATCTTTTCGCAGTCTTTATAATTCAACACCCTAGCAATCATGGGCTTGGATGGAGCGCCTGGCGACGGTCTCCTAATCAGGGACCGATGCGCCCTTTCAACCGTGAACCCTTATTTGAGTTTGCCCGCACCAATTTCCTGTATCAACAGCTTTTCTATGTAAGTGGTGGGGTCTGACACTTCCATTCCCTCTGGCAGTCCCATTATCCTTATGTCGTTCATGTGCGCCCGGCCTTCCGTTTCCTCTGCTCCATCTTCCAGCAGCTTCACTTTCTGTAGGAGAATATCAATGTCTCTTGTGTTTTGCCCCCAGACTTCTGTGTTCTCCTTGACCTGCTCTTCCAGTGCCCCTGTATGTTCCGCTATGGCACAGACATCTTGCCGTAACAGTCCAACGTCTATGCCCATAGTGTTAATCTTGGCCTCTAGCATAGTTTGAAGTGCCACTATGGCCTCAAGGAGCCGCTGGTTGAGGTGCCGGCGGTGTCTGCTCCTTATTTACACTTTCTTGTTCTTGTCTATTAACTTGCCCTTTTGTGAAGTTCTCCAGAGTGATCTGTTTATTCTTGCTCTTATTGCTCTTGGAAGCCATGCTGTTCTCCTTCTCCCTCAGCGTCTCCTCTTTGCTTGTTAGAACCTGGGTTGGACTCCGTGCTTTACAGCACCATGTGTTAAGGCACCAGTTATACTGTGGCGTAAGTGTGTACACCACTCGCTGTGGCCCCGACCGCCCTACCCTCTGGGGCATATCTTGTCTGTTCGAGTGGGGGCTCAGCCGACATCCTGAACTACTGTATGGCACAACCAGGAACACCACTGGACCTTGAGGCCTGACTTGCCTTAGATGCCCGCTCTTTAATGAGTACTGTACACTGTTAGTAGCTGTAGCCATCTGGTGTGTTTCACTGCTCGGGCTTCGAGGGCTTCTGAGGGAGCCCTTCATGTAGGGGTGGTGAGTGATGAGCCCGGGCGAACCCTGTCAGAGCTCTCTATACTTTGGTCCTTTCTGTCGTCTTGGTATCTCCTTCGCTCAGGGTTTACCAATGTCTCTCAGTGCCACCACATCCTACTCTGCAGTGTCTTACTTCCTATATGTTGCACCTGGACTAATGTTCTTACTCTGTCCTCACCTCCACGCAATGTATTGCCTGTGGCAAGCTCTTCTCTGTCCCGCTGTCCGCTTGCGTATGGCTTGCGTATGGCCTCTGGGCAATAATACTACTTGGCCTGATTCACAGATGTCTGCTGCACCTCGTTCCGCTGTGCTCTTATGGCCGGTGTAGCACTTATTCCGGCTCAGCAGCTGCCTTCTGTGCCCTTTGCCTATGCTTAGTGTACTTTCTTGGTTCCCTTTATCTAGGGCCGGGACACCCAGGCACGACCTGTCTTTAGCGGCCCCAGCGTCCCAGACATTAGCTGAATGTTTGTGGGGCCTGCCTCCCTGGTGAGTGTTGTCCCTTCTGGCTCTGAAAGCTGTACTCTGGAGTGTTTCCCAGGCTGCAGCTTGGGAGGGGGGGGTCCCAGCCTGCCGCCACCTCAGGGCACGCCCACTCCCCAGCCCATCAGCTGCTCACCACTCTCTGTCCAGGCCCCTCACCGAGTCTCCTCACGTTGTTTCACGGTGCTAGGAGGGGGAGGTCTATCTTGACTGTATTGGGCCCGCGCAGTATGTCACTGGAGCTTGGCCTAGCTCCCTCCACAGGGCTGGGGTGGGTGGGAGCCCCTCTAGCCATATCTATAATTGCAACACCAGTCCAGGGCCCCCCAACTCCTTACTGCTTGTCTCTGCGCCTGTAGGGCCTTCTCTCCCGACCTCCTCTACATCTCCGCTCAGCCTGCTCGCGGCTGGGGGGGGGGGCATCTGCGGACGGAGCTCAAATGCAAGAGTAAATGGGAGCGGGAGCTGGAGAATACATTTGAGGAGAGCGAATGGGGAGAAATAAAATGATATCACAAGAAGGTATCTAGGAATGCCAGATTACAGCAAATACAAATGTATATAGTGCAAAGGGCTTACCTTACACCAGTAGTTATCTCCACCTTTAAAGGAGCTGTGAAGCAAGAGTGTCACAAATGTATAGGGGAGGACGCTGGGTTCACGCACATGTTCTAGGGATGTCCGGTGATACTGGGGTTTTGGGAGAAGGTGGCAGACAAAGTGGCCCAAGGAGGCATTGCTTTAGAAATTAGGACACCGGAGGCATGCATGCTAGGCCGGTATAGGAAAAACGCGAAGGATAAACCATTGAATAAACTCAAAGACTTAATATATATATTGACTAAGCAGAGCTTAGTCATGGGGTGGAAAGACACAAGGGAACCAGGTGTGATTAGATAGTGGAAGGAATTGGAGAAGTGGTGCGCAGCGGACACAGGTGTATGGGAGAAGGCACTCAGAACACAAAATGCTGCACCAGGAATAGACATGCAAAGATGTATATCGCTGACTGTAACACTGTTCGCTAATGTACAGGAGAATGGGTGCGCGCAGCAGGTGGAGGGGGAGGATGCAAGGTTTGTAATTGAGTGATTGGCTAGTACGTACGCTCTGTGGGGGGATGTTATTTAGAAGTAGCATGTATAACTGATGAGCTTACAGGATTCAGTGAAAGATGCATATTTTATCAGAGCCTGTTGCTCTTTGTAGTTGTTTGTTGTTATGACCTTTAAAATTAATAAAAATGTTTTTAAAAAAATAATAATTGTGAGGGGTGATTCTGTCCCTAAATACTGGGAGGACACACAGGGTTGATGGATTACGATCTGAATTCTATAAATAGTTTGGCGATATTTTGGTGCCCATGTTACTCAATATCTGTGAGGAGGCTTATGACTCTTGACGCTTACCAGCCAGTATGCGTGAGTCTATCATTTTCCCAGTGCTCAAACCCGAAAAACTGCAGCATTTGTGTGACTCGTACAGACCATTATCAATGTTGAACCAGGATGTTAAGATTCTCACCACACTGCTGACTTGGCTACTTAAACATGTCTTGCAAACTGGGGTGAGCGGGCACAGCTCTAGTAAAAAACTGTTACTCAGTTCATAGAAATTGATGTTTACTGTTCATCAAGTGTGGGGTGCACACCCTCTAAAAAAATGCCTCTACACTGGACACTTACATATATGCAACAGGACGAAGACAACAAAGCCGACGTGAGGGCTGCACTCCCTTAGTCTAGCCTGAGAAGCTAGAAAACATTAAAGTGTCCTTGCAATTATTCATCCGTGTTAAACAAAAAGAATGACTGCATAAAATGTACTATTTGGATGGTTTAAGAACCAAGGTGTGTTGCTTAATCAACCAGTATTAAAGGCCATTGCCAATGTGCCTAGGCATTTCGGACAAGGTCCTTCATCAGGGATATTGATTTTCTATGTTCGTACATCAAAAATCAAGCAAATGGACTCACAGCCCAGGGTCAAACAATAAAACAACCTCTGCCCCTGTTGGGCAACACTGATCCATAAAAATTGGGATATTTGTGGACAATACATTTGAATGGTATGTCGCAACATTAGTGGCAAATACGAGAAAGCTAGAATTCACCAGTGTGTGCCTGTGTCAACACATTTGTATGTGTATACAATTCAATGCGATCGCAAAAACAACAGGTTAACTGCACATATGTTCATAATGGTAATGAGATCATGTTGGTGAATTTGCAAAACGATTGCACAACAGTTAGGTCATGCGTCAATACAGATCATCCATAGCAATCAACATATGTACATGCGCGATTGTTGTTCGTGGTACCAGAGATGCACCAATACAGAAAGTGATCAAGAAGATGGAAAATGAGAGACAAAAAGAAAAATGTATTTATTATAGATTTATAAAGCGCCGAAAGCCCGTGAGCATCAGGGCGCTGGTATGGTCAGTAGGTATTCATGGTAGTCAACAGTCACAATCACGTCTCGTGTTCCAAGATACTGGATGTTTAATAGGAACCCACCGATCCCTCATGATTGCGTTACCATTATCAACATATGTGCATTTAGCCTGTTGTTTTTGCGATTAGATTGAATTGTATACTGTGTCCACTGTCACTAATGTTGTTTATCTTAGCATTGGGACCATTGGCTATATTCCTACGAAAGGGATTTTAAGGGGCAGAAATAATGGTTGATGGGGTACGCCATCTTGTTTGCCTTTTAGCTGATGACTGTCTGCTATACTAAAAACGTAGAAGGCACCCTCTCTAGAAAGGAGATGGCATGACATGGACCTTTTCTGTGTTTTCTTTCCCACTTTGAGAGTCCGCAGCCATCACTTTTTGCTCAGTGTACTTTTCACAAAGGAGTAATATCCATTTGCATATCAGTCTTTTCCCGACCACAAGGGCCATCCAGCACCGAAACGCCAGGCAAACCTCCTTTGAACAAGAGTACCAACTGCAAACCCAGACACGTGTTTCAGCCTTGTTGGGCCCCATCAGTGAGGTGGAGCTGTGCCTCTCTGAGCACAGTGAGCAAGGGGTCCACGTCTGGGTTCCCCCAGGTAACTTAGGGTGTCCAACCCCAAGTTCCTTGCAAAGATTCTAAAAAGGTAGCGGGCACCCCTCTCTAGAAAGAACTTGGCATGATTACCTGTTCTGTGGTTTTTTCCCCACATTGAGAGTCCGCAGACTGTCTCTTATATGTTCAGGAGCCGAAGTATATTCTCCCCTTGGTTCTTGAAGTACTAAATAACTTTGCTGGACTTTCGGGCATTTCTTTTAGTAGGGAGGAGTCTTGTCTTTTCTGGTTAGCACTGATGCGTGAGTACAATACTGCTGACCTCTCAGTGGTCGGCATCCGGTGGGAAGCCCAGTTGTTTAGATGTTTGGGTGTAAGCATCTGCATGCACACTCATAATACGGTTGGAGCTCTTGATGGGATAACAAAGTCAATGGACTTTTGGAGCCAACTGCCACTTTCAGTGATGCGGAGAGTGGCACTGATCAAAATGGTGGTATTGCCATGACTAATATAATATTTCACCAATGTCATGTTCTTTATTCCGTGTTCCTTCTTTAAGACCTTGGATTCTCTTATTAAGGGGTTTTTCTGGGGTCAAAAGAGGCACAGAGGTGCACTGGCAGCTGTGAGTGGGCAGAAATGTGAGACAGACACAAAGGTATAGTTTTCTCAAAATTTGCCATTTTATTAAAAATGAAAAGGGGTGAGATGAATGTCTATCTTTCCCTATCCTAAAAAGAGTGTCCCTACCTAGCAAGCTAACACTAAAAAAGGATGAACAAGTGTCCAAATATTCTCTGATCCTTACACTAATATATACAAGAAAAGTATACAAGGAATATTGGCCGTCTTCAGTTCAACAAAACAATGTAAAGGTTCAAACGTATAGGTTTTAGGAAAAAATCCCTGTGACCAGGGTTGGACTCCCTTCACCTGGATCAATTCAGGAATATCCTTAGAAAAGTTCTGCTTCAACAAAGTACTGCACAGTTCAGCACACAATGTATTTTCCTCCACTGTGTCCTTCCACTTGGCAAAGAAAATGTTTCTTTCAAAGACACTTATCAAAGCAATGGTTATCTTCCACAGTATCCTTCTTGGTGAAGCAAATGCCTCTCCTACAAAACACAAGATCATAAACCGAGACAATTGTTAGCACATCACATTTATTCTTCAAATGGAATACGTTTTTCAGGATAGCACAGCAACTATCTTTGGTGATGCCACAGTTTGTCAAAATGATAATAGAGTGAATAATGGAACGGGGGTCATCCACAACTAGAACTTACTACCCTACAAAGATCCATATGGGAGGGTGGAATTGGACTCCCCCGGCTGCAAACCTACTACTGGGCCAGTCAAATGGCAATAGTAAATGATAAACTGCATGGGGATACCACACTACCGCACAACAAAACACAGGACCCCGACACACAGGAAAGGCCCATCATGAACCTTCTCTACCGGAAAAAAGATCGATCTTCTGACCCATCCATGTTGCTGCATACAACCCAAGTCTGGACAGATATACATAAGTACTTAGGTTGGGATAAAAAACTAACTCTAGCACAACCACTGTGGAACAATAAACATCTCCCAGAGGTGAACAAACTCCCTAAATGGCAATCGTGGGCCCAGCTAGGCATCACGAAAATTGGTGATGTGATAAAAGAAAACGTAATAATATCATTCGCGGATCTAGTTGCCTCCTTCGCACTTCCACCCAACGAGCAATACCATTATATCCAACTCAAACACGCACTGCAGGCTCACCTCCCTGAATTGATTGACATGCCTGATTACTCCCCATTGGAACCAATCTATTCCCAGAATTGCTTAAACAGAAAGTCACGTCTACTATGTACAGCGCCATTAACTCCTTTGCTACGAAAGAGCTGTCGGGTTTGAAAGCCAAGTGGGAGAGGGAGGTAGGTAGGTGACATACTTCCAGAGGAATGGGTAACCGCTTTAATGTACCCCAGAGAATCGACTATCTCCTCCAGGCTTAGATTAATTCAACTGAAGATACTACATAGGATTTACTATCCAAGGGTGGCATTGTTCAATTGGGGGGAAGACCACAAACCCATTCTGTCTGAGATGTATGAGGGAGGAAGGTTCCTACTATCATATACTGTGGGAATGTGCCATCATTCAACAATACTGGCAACAGTGCTGCGACGAACTGTCAAGGGTAATGGGAAAGAGGATACATATAAGTCCAAAGCAACTATTTCTGGGGATAGAAGAAGACATTGAACTAACAAGGTACGAGAAAGCGTTCTTATCCACCACCACAGCGATACTTAAAAGGAACATAGCGCAACTTTGGGGCTCCGAAAGGCCACCGAGCTTTGAACAATGGATCACGGATGTGGACATCTGCATCGCAATGGAAAAAAGGGTTTATACTGCCAGAGGATGCCCTGAGAAAGCGCAGAAAATATGGCAAAAGTGGGAAGATGCGCACTAAAAGTAATCTATAATAATAAACCGAAGTGCCTTCCAGAGATTTGCAAGTGAACCTGGTGGTGTGATATGAAAGTAACAAAATGTCGGGACATGTTATAAGGCTCATTGGTACTAGACCATGGCAGGGAATTATTGGCGGGCGGGAAAGGGAAGTTTTCTTTACCCCGTTGCACGGGGCTGTATGTTTTGTGTTTCCAAAAAAACAATAAAATGTTTTGTCAAAAAAAAGATAAGTTAATAAGTTCTTCCCACCACGCCTTTTTGCCACAAGCATACTTCTTCAAAACATCTTCTTCTTTCCTGGTATACTCAACTTCCAGGACTAACTACTACTGATCCCTTTTCTGGTCCACTCTCCTGCCAGGAAGATAAACTCCTACAACTACAATAAGTCTCAGTGGCAGTGTTTGTTCCATGGTTCTCCACACCAGAATCCCTTGTGATAAGGGCTGAATAATGGCTGCCTCTTTTTATAATCGTTTGGTTCTTGGCAATATGGGTTACAGGTTTTCCCCAAGTTGGTGTCCCATAAAAGGGTAATTGCACCCTTGGCCACTCTTTACTTTATGTGCTGGATATTCACAATTATTTGTTACTACTCAATGTCCTGCTCGGAGTGCTCCAGGGTCATCTTTAGCTTTAGGCCAACTCACTGCTCTTCTTTAGCATCCCTGCCTCGCTTTCTGCTTCTGGGGCGGCCCTTCTGCGTTCCACTGCCTTTGCGGCCTGCTCCTGCGTAACTCCAGGTGTCTGCACAGCTCTTCTCCGGAGTTATGACAGTTCTGTTGGGCCTCCACCTCCACTTCTTCCCTGCAGCAGCTCAAGTCGGGTTGGGAGTACTTCTCCCATATGACTGGGCTTCCCTTCCGGTAGCCGTCCACAATGCTGCTTCCTGCTGCCTATCTTCTGCAATGCTGCACGCCTTCTCTTCCCGCGTTGGCTTCAGCTGGCACTCTTCCTGGGTTCCTAGTGATTGCCTCGACAGTCAAAGCATTGACAAACAATACCATTGACACCAAAGCATCTATAAAAAAAACATTGAATCCATTTTTAAAAAATGTTTTTATTTTTTTGGGGGGTTTACTAAACTAAACCCTTTAACATTGCAAAAAATGCATTCAACAGTTTTTTCCGATGCTTTTTTTTCAATGGTTTGTTTTGTCGATGCTTTGTTTTAGATGCAATTACCGGATACCCTCTTCGTGATCCTTCTGCAGCAAACCCTGAATTCCAAATTGCTTCTGCCCCCGCTACTCCTTCAGCATCTCCTCTGAGCTGTAGTTCATTATTGAATTTAAATGTCCCACTCAGATGCCTCGCTCTACAACAACTGGACTGCATATTATCTTCAATGGCACCTTTTGATCTTCATTGACTCTTGGTCCTTCTTCCTTATCCCAGTAGCACAGGCAATTTGGATCTTGAAGTCCATAATGGATTACATAGCAATTACATTGGTTTGCTCTACTTTACAAAATGCCCTCAATACTTCGGGGAGCATAGAGAGCTAAAGATGTCACCAATACTTCCTGATATGGGTCTCCTCCCCTGTGATGATCCCACATAATATCGCCCCCAGGGTCAGGATCAGGTAGCGGCTGCCTTCCCCAGGCCACATGAGAGGAGTCCCATACCGGGGTGTTAGTCATGATCTCACTACGTTTATCACACAGCGTTACTCCTAAAATATGAAGATGGGTGGGGGGGGGGTTACAGTTACCATGGTTCAAACTATATTACTTGGCGGCCCCATTACAGTATCTAGCATGGTGGCTGGCAGATAATGTGACAGTAGATGCTGCTGTGATGCCCAAAGATAGACAACTGGTGGTATTAAACAAGGCTCTGTGGATGGATGAGAGATGCTTTCCGGATAGACCATACTTTTTGACTGTGGGAGAAAATTATGAGGCAGATTAATTAAGATTTTTCAGATAAGAGATGCACCAAGGAAGTGCCCAGAAGTGCCTGTTAGCCTGGAGGAAACGCTGCTGGACTTTATTCTCTCTATATTAAGGATAAGCCCCGCCCCCAGCTCCCAGAATTCAACAAGAAGGCTGGGCTGCGCGCACCTGCGCGCGCGCACCAAGGAAGTGCCCAGAAGTGCCTGTTAGCCTGGAGGAAACGCTGCTGGACTTTATTCTCTCTATATTAAGGATAAGCCCCGCCCCCAGCTCCCAGAATTCAACAAGAAGGCTGAGCTGCGCGCACCTGCGCGCGCGCACCAAGGAAGTGCCCAGAAGTGCCTGTTAGCCTGGAGGAAACGCTGCTGGACTTTATTCTCTCTATATTAAGGGTGAGCTTTCTCTAGCTCATATATGGACACATTGACCTCAAATTGTACCTAAAGTAATTGTATTTACCTTAGAAGGTAATATCAGAAGCTAAAAAGCTTTAAATACTTATACATTTCTTTCTTTAGATAAGCCCCGCCCCCAGCTCCCAGAATTCAACAAGAAGGCTGGGCTGCGCGCACCTGCGCGCGCGCACCTGCGCGCGCGCACCAAGGAAGTGCCCAGAAGTGCCTGTTAGCCTGGAGGAAACGCTGCTGGACTTTATTCTCTCTATATTAAGGGTGAGCTTTCTCTAGCTCATATATGGACACATTGACCTCAAATTGTACCTAAAGTAATTGTATTTACCTTAGAAGGTAATATCAGAAGCTAAAAAGCTTTAAATACTTATACATTTCTTTCTTTAGATAAGCCCCGCCCCCAGCTCCCAGAATTCAACAAGAAGGCTGGGTTGCGCGCACCTGCGCGCGCGCACCTGCGCGCGCACCAAGGAAGTGCCCAGAAGTGCCTGTTAGCCTGTTAGCCGGGGGCTGGAGGCTGCGAGCACTGTGTGCTCGCTTTCTTATCTAAAATGCTGTGAGGTTCTAGTGGGGATTGATCCTTCCTTTGATAACATTCTGCCGCCTGCTTGCAAGTTCTGTCTAAAGGAAGTCAATGCAAATGTATTTGAGAGGTATGTGCTAAAAGTAATTACGGTCTTCTTTGTCAATGTTTGAGTAAAACTTCTAAAAACTGTGGCGTCTGAAGTGTTGGAAGCATTCCGCAGACGGGAGCCTGCAGAGAATGCAAGCGGCTAAGTGCTGTGAAAAGTCAACAGCCGTGTGTTATAAAATGGTAATGACTAATGTCCAACGTAGATAATCTCGTAGATGCATGAGTCCTATACATGTGCTTTTGACAATTAATGAAGATTTGTAAAACTACAATGCCGTTTCATGACACAGGATGCAATCTAAATAACCTAAGTTAAGTACCATATAAGTACTGTTTGCTGGGTTTGCCTGAACTCCTGCTCTAATTTAGCTCGGAGGACGGCTGAACCCGTGACACTCTTTTACAGCCTGACCCTAATTGCAGTGTCTGGAGTGTTGGAAGCATTCTGCAGCCGGGAGCCGGCAGAGAATGCAAGCGGCTAAGTGCTGTGAAAAGTCAATAGCCGAGTGTTATAACATGGTAATGGCTAATGTCCAACGTAGATAATCTTACAGATGCACAGAGTCCCACACATGTGATTTTGACAATTATTGAAGATTTGTAAAACTACAATGCCGTCTCATTACACAGGATGCAATCTAAATAACCTAAGTTAAGTACCATATAAGCACTGTTTGCTGGGTTTGCCTGAACTCCTGCTTTAATTTCGTCCGGAGGACGGCTGAACCCGTGACACTGTCTTATTGCCTGACCCTATAGGAAGTAGGTATTTTCTCATTGTTGGAAATCTCGCCCCCTGCCTTCGTAACGCCTCTTCCTGGGTCTTTAAAATCTTATCTACCAGTGCACTGCGCGCACTGTTAAGTACCACACAGGTACTGGTTGCTGTTCGCTGTACGAAGTGCAGGGTGTGGGTAAAGGCTTTAAAGTAGTGAGACAGTAACCATCTAGTGGAAATACATAACAAGAGTGTTGGATGGTTGTGGGTGTAGAAAATAGGACCATTATAAAACCTATGATAAGTGTTGCACGCGTTCATCCCTTGCATTAGTGGCTAATAACAGAAATTTCTGATTGTGGTAGTAAAGAATGGTGAAAAAGCTAAGGAATGGGAAAAGGTGTCTGAATGGGTCTCCCTCATTGTTAGGAGAAGGAAACATGTTGGATGACGAAATAATGCATGACACCATAAATCAAACAAAAAAAAAAGGGAGAACTAATAGTAAGACTTCTAGTGATAAGGAACTAGCACTACCATCAGCAAGTTCAATTATTCCTAACTCATCAGTAGATGAGATGGTAAACTTAAATGAAGCACCAAAAATAAAAAAAGCTGTATTGGCCCAAATACATATGGAGAACACGGTAGGGCTTACATATCCTATAAACCCCATATGTAATATACCAATCACTGATAGTTCAATGTTAGGTGCAGTTAGTGAGGAACACAGTTTATTTACTGGTGATACCTCTCTAGTTGCACCAGTGGTTCTAGCAGAACTACATAGTAGAGCACGACTATCAAATGGCCCATCAACTCCTGCAGCGAGCTCGTGGGGAGTGAGAGACCAAGTTCATTTCCATGCAGCAATTGCTGCCAACTTGGAACAATTAAAGGAAAAAAGAACTAATGGGAGAGAGGAGGGAGAAAAAGAAAAGAAACAAAATGCAAGCTCTCCTGCTCACGATCTAGTGACCAATCCATCGGAGATGATCTATCCACACTCACCTGTGTTAGGGGCCGATCCTCTTCAAGCCAAAACAATGATTGATTAAATACGCCCACCGAATTCATCTCTACCACTGTTTCCACTTGAAGATACGTTGGTGGATTTGAATCAACAAGAATTACAAAACTTCCCCGTGTTGGCAAGGATCCTTAACTTGCTTGATAAGGGTCATGAATATACCCATGGTGCAATTGGTGCATTGAGCACGGCAATGTCTGATATTGGTAATAGATTAAAAAAATGGAAAAATGCCACATTTTCTGGGCTGAACAACTTCTTAGAGATAAAGTCACCAATGAGAAAATGGTGGCAGAGACAATGGGAGCGGCAAATAGTTGTGCTATCCCTGCTCAAAAATCACAATTTACCCAAACACAGTTGGGGAGTATAGAAAATGGGTCCGAAGAAATCATGGAGTCCTGTCCATTGGATAAGAACATAGAAAAACTCCCCCCTTATGCAGAAATTGCAAAACTCCAGCACGATCGAATTGTGGTATTAGAACAAATAGTACTAGCTGCAAATTCAGCTCCTGATACCACACATGTTGGAGAACAGGTGGCACATGGGGATAATCGTGACTCTTTGACATATAGAGGGCCTGATAGCCCCTCGGATCTTACAGACCTTATTGACTTGACTGAAGGAGCCAATGGTGAAGCACCTGACTCAAATAAAAATGATAATGAAGAACCTGTGGTAAATCAAACATTATATTTTATGTCCCGAAAAGCAAAAAAACTTCACGCAAGAGCAAAAAAGAGACAAGCAATTAGAGGAACTCAAGCAACTTCACCTCAGGTGGTGGGCACCATAAATAAAAAAAAAGAGAATAAAAAACAAAAAAAAGGATTGGTGACAGGAGATTTCTTCAAAAAGAATAAAACTAGTGTAAATAAAGTGAAGGATGCACCACTAATTGACCAATCTCAACTAAATAAGGAAAGTCAGGTACACTTGGAGGACAATGACAGTTTAGTAGATGCTAAAGACACTACGAACATATCAACACCTCATCTTATACAAACACAACTTCAACGTTTCTTTGAGAGGATGGATAAGAAAATATCGTCCTTTACTCAACCATCTCAGGGTACTGGGCAGGTGATCAATGACACATCTCAGACCACAGCTTTAGGGTCCAATAAGGACATATTGACTGTACAAAGAGAGGAAAAAGAACCTGTGACACCAAGGGCAGGTGGGCATGTTAACCCACATGTAAATCCACTACAAATGGATGCACACTTTAAAGAGAAATCGGAAACGGAGATTAAGCCACAGGGTAGTTGCAATGCTAATGGTGGAACTGACTATAAACAACTGTCGCCCGAGATGAAATTGGTGATGGGCTGGACGGTAGACCCAGCAAAGGTTGAAAAACCAAATTTAAACCGCGCATCACTAATGAAGGTATTTCACCAAATTCCAAACCTACGCAACCTGGTATCAAACGACATTGATTGGGTCAGGCTCCCATATGTTCCAAACTGTAGGATGTTATGTAAATATCAAAATATAATAATTGCATCGCTAATATGGCAACATGTTAAAGATTTCGAAATGTTGGGCTATGAATTGTCGTGGTACGTTTCAATGGAAGAAGCGAGTGGATTTGTTGAATATCAGCCACCATTGCGCCACAATGATTCTAATGCGGAAGGGCGAGAAAGTGAAATTGCAAGAATCCACGAAAAAATAAGGGAACAATCAGAGGCAGTCGCCCAGATGGCCAATAGTATTGCATTGCTTGAGCCACTAATAAAGACTCTAAATGGTGAGCAATCAGATGCATATTCCCCACATATCTCCTTGTCTGCAGTTATGAGTTTGGGCACACAGGATGTCCGCGCTTATAGAAAGTGGGAGGAACATGGCTTTGCTACATGGGGGGATGTGTTTTCCGATATGCAGTGTTCCGGGAGTTCTCAGAGATAGGTCAGGATTATGGGACACAGAAGGGGCAATTTCTAAGATATATAAGACTTACTAAAATTGTTAAGGCAAAATGGTCGGTTTGGCCTGAGGAACACAAGAGCAATGACACACTGTCCCTCTTGTATGATCTGGAAAACTGTTTGAAAGCCGTGTCCAGGATATATTACTCTCTGTTGTCAGGAACCAGCGTCAAAGCCATGTTGGTCAAGCTAGCATGGGAAGTGGATCTGGGTTGAGAATTAGATGAGAAACAATGGGATTGTGCACTGGTGTTCCTGAAGCAGGTTTCTAGAAATGCGCACTTTCATCTATTGCAATCAAATGTGCTGTATAGAACTTACACGATTCTGTAAAGACTTGCCAAATTTAATGGGAGGGCATTCCCGAACTGTCCATGCTGTGGAAATGAATCTGCAGATTTCCTACATATGTTATGGTGGTGTCCGGTAATCCAAACTTTCTGGCAACAGGTAAGACCGACTATGGAAGAGATAGGTATAAGTAGATACAGTTGGACTCCTAGTGAGCGCTTGCTTGGCATTTATCCCCACCCGGAGAAGATTAGACGTGTGGCGAAACTCATGGACCTAGCTTGTATATTGTCTAAAAGCAGGATTACCATGTCCTGGAAATCAGAAACGGGCCCACTTTATAAATTAGGGCAGTGTGACATGGAGAAATGGTCCATGGCCAAAATCGGTGGAATGGTATAGGGCCTTAAAAAGAAGTCTTAGAGAACCTACAGCTAATTTGAAAGCATGGAATACCCTTTTGCAAGCGATGTTCTGTCGGTCTGATGTTAGACTCCCGTGAGGCAAAGGCAATGCTTCTATGCTGATGTGTTGTGATATGGGGATCAGTATACAGCCTGTTTCTACTGGAGTGTATGAGTTGGATAAATTGTGCTATATGCTATATAGTGTTTGTTCCTCATATGCCCTCACCTGCTCTGCTTCATTTAATATATGTGTCCCTATGACGTGACGGTTCCTGTGCATAGAGGTGCATTTGAGATGCGTATTTGCACAGTGGTTAAAGCTGTATGTTTATACTATACTAATGATGTATGACATCCTTGAATGCGCTGCATTTAATGTATTATATACTAGTAAAAAGAAGTTTAAAACTGGGCGTCTCAGTAACACTATCCCTAGTGTGACGTCTATTGTACCCGTGGTCCTTCACACGTCAGGCTGATGTCTTTGATTAAAAAACGTTTTTAATCTTAGACTTTACTATTTTTCCATAACCACCCATCGCCCGCCGCAAGATAGTCTGCAGCGGAGTACGACGTGCGAAAAATCACCTCGACGGACACTAACTGCATCCTACACAGGCCTCACCAGGCCTCGGCCCATCACAATAGGGAGATTGGTGGAGGCCATACTTCTTCTCCTTATAGAGAATGCATAATCTCTTCCCCCCATTTATTTCTTTTCGCTGTGCTGCCATTTCCAGTAGCCATGGAAAAAACACCTTTTAAGTGTTGCCCTTCCTGTAATAGGAAGTACCCCTGGGAAGACACTCACAGAGTGTGTAACCACTGTCCCCTAAGGGATCACCCCGAAAAGAACTGCAAATCTTGCAAGTTCTTTCGACCCAAGACATTAAAGGACAGTAGAACTAAACGCTGGGCCGCACACGCAATGCTGGCCGAAGCCTCCATTGACGTGGAGGAAGCTTCCAGTGAGGTCGGCATTGGTGTCCTAAGTAACACGAGGGCAAACAGGATTGGAGAGACTCCCAAGTGCGAGTCCCCGATGCCAATAAGAAGTCTGGCTGTCCTGTTATGGAGACTACAACTGGCGACTCAAGCACGCACACTGCACGCCACACCAAGCACACATCCAACGACCGACAGTTGAACACGCTGTCGACCGCTGAAAGCCACACAGTGTCAAAGGAAAGGTCCTCGAAAACATCTCCGTCCTCTGTCCCATCGCATTCGCATGACAGGCTTCTGAAACAGACCACAAGTCAGTTTCTGACACAGCGTATGAAACAGATGCCCTTTCTCGTGCCGAAAGGCATGTGTCGAAAGGCGCTTCAACGGCCCCTTCCACTACCTCTAAAATGAGAGAACTTATTAAAAAACACATCCCAGCCCCTCTTTTAAAATCCAAGAATTCGAAATCCACAAAAGTTTTGACGCCTCTACTATCTTAAGTCCTCCACTTCCCACGATAGTAGCCCCTCTAGATCTAAGGACAACCTTACACCCTCAGACACCCTTTCAGGGACTATGCACCACAAGGAGCCTACATCCTTACAGGACACTCCTATCTCAGTATTCCCAAGGTAATCTGAGTGGACCCCAGAAAGCTTCGATAGGGTCATGAGGAAGATGTCCTCTTTAGTAGAGTTCATGGACCGGCACCTGACAGAACTGTTTGGTCTTCAGGGCCCATCTCTAGGGATGAACCAGCAGCCAAAAAGGCATGCCTTGAGACTGTTCAGCCCAGCACCTCCACCCAGAGCTAGGCTACCCCTCAGCTCCCCCCCCTCTCAGGAAATATATTTTGTTGACACCTCAGGTTCACTTGACCCTGGCTCTTAGTAGATCAAGGGGACCAGTATTATCAGGACCAGGATGACCAAGACCAATTTTATGATGATGACGACGATGACAATGTCTACGTCATTCAGTAACCAAACCATCAAGACCAATCAGTGGATGACTCCCCGGTCAATAACCAGCTCCACTACAATGAGCTTCTCCTTAAGGCCGCAGAACACTTCTAGATAGTCACACTGGAGGTCCAAGTTGATAAGGACTTTGTGGAGGACATTCTTGGAGACAAGAAGACTGCAATACAGTTCATTCCACGCCTACAATCTATTCTGAGACACATTCTACCCTCTCTCCTAACGCTTAACCTTACTCGAGCAGTCAACCCCTGCATCGAGAAGGTGTTCAGACCGGCCCCTACCGACCCTTTAAACATCAGGGGTCAACTAAAACCTGACTCCCTGGTGGTTACCGCAACAAGGAAAAGAGCAAGCACACCTCTAGCCTCTGCAGAGGCCCCACCAGATAAGGAGAGTAAGAACATTTACACTCTTGGAAGGAAAGTGGCTTTCTCAGCTGCCTATCAGACGAGGATAGGTAACAAAATGACCCATTTAGCTAGCTACTACAAACTGATACAGTCCCAGAACCCATTAAGTCTCAGCTCCTAAAGACTGTAACTGAAGGCAAACATTTTGCTAACTGCATCCTTAAAAACAACCTGGACGCCGTGGACAACGCAGGCCATATTATAGCCTAAACCACGCTCATTAAGCACCATGCCTGGCTTAGACACTCAGGCTTTAGACTTGAAACACAGTTACTCAACATGCCTATTGAACCCAATACTCTGCTTGGCAAAGCGGTTGAGGATGCCCTTAAAAACAACAAAGAAGAGTATGGCACCCTAAAATCTCTTGGGCAGCAGTTCAACAAGCGTTTTGTGCACAGAGGGTCCTCCAGCAAAAGAAGGTTTTGTGGGCAGGGCCCTCAACAAACCTCTGGTTACAGCCAGGGTAACCAGTCATCATCCTGGTGCATCTCACAGGGACAATTCTCCTCCTTGAATTTTCAGAGAGGCGCATATTATTGGGGAAAATAAAAGACCTACTGGAGAAAGACGCCATAGAGTTCGGCCCAGCAAACCAGGTAAACAAGGTTATTTATTCAACATATTTCCTTGTGCCAAAGAAAGACCTAACAATGCTCCTGGTACCAGACCTGCGCCCAGCAAACACGTATGTCAAGCCACAAACATTTTGCATGACAACACTTCAGTAAGTCCTTGCCCTTCTAAGGCAGGGGGACTACATGGCAACATTGTATATGAAAGATGCATTCTTTCATATTTCAATGTTCCCAGTGCAGAGAAAATACTTGCTATTCCAGATAGCGGGAGAACACTACCAGTTCAAAGTGCTCCCCTTTGGCATAGCCTCGGCTCCAAGGGTGTTCACAAAACTGCTAGCACTGGCAGTAGCGCACCTACGCAGAGAGTCTATCCCAGTGTACCCTTATCTAGACGACTGGCTGATAACAGGGGCGACCCCTCAAATTTGCAAATTCATCTACCAGTGAACTATCAAACTTCTATTCCAATTAGTTTTCTCCATCAACGAGAAAAAGTCAAGTCTTGTATCCAGTCAAACAAAGCAATTCCTGGGTACAATTATAAAGACAAGACAAGAGGCCTCATCACGCCACATTTAAGGGTTACCGCCAGATCATGGCCCAACTCGTGATGAGGCCCAAGGTCTGGTCTTCCCCTCAAACGAAAGAGTTCACAACATGCTGATACAGTTACCTCACTATCTAGCCGGTCATCAGATAACTATAACCAAAGCAATTATAACCAAAGCAATTTGCCTGCTCGGGGTGATGGTCTCATGAGTCTACATAGTTCCACACACACGGCTGTGCGTGTGCCCAATGCAAGAGTGCTTAGCAAAACAATAGTCTCAGGCAAGCTGACAATGGGAAGATCTAGTGGTTGTTTCACTAACCCTGGTACAAGCTCTTTGCTGGTGGTCCAAGGACAATCTATTGCAAGGAAAACCCTTTCACAATCCACCAATACAGGCGATACTAACAACGGATGCCGCAGTCTCAGGATGGGGAGCCCATTTCCTGCACCACACAGCTCATGCACTGAACACACACAACAGCCAAAAACCACATCAACCGCCTAGAATTTCTAGCAGTTATCAAGGCTCTTCAATTCTTTCAGCAGCATCTACTAGGCCAGACACTACAATTCCTCACCAACAGCACCACTGCCATGTTCTACCTAAACAAGCGGGGAGGCACACACTCTCCAAGTCTGTCCAGACTGTCCCAAAAGATATGGAAGTGGGCACTCAAGCGGAACATGTTCCTAGTCTCTCAACACGTTCCAGGGGAACTCGATGCTCTAGCAGACTCTCCAAGCAGAAATCCTCTTCCAGAAGAACACGAGTGGCAACTCAACGAAGATATTCTAGACGATTTCTTTTTCCTATGGGTTTATCCCCCTTTAGACTCGTCGCCACAAGCCAAAACAGACAATGCCCAGATTCTGCGCCCAGATTTCCCCAACCAAGTCCAAGGGGAATGCCCTGTGTAGGAGTTGGTCAGGGAAATGTGCTTACACTCCCCCACACCCCTTTCCCAACTCCACAGCTCAGCAGAATAGTGCACAAGATGCACCAGGAACAAGTCATGCTAATCCTGATATCTCCAATGTGGGCAAGACAACCATGGTTTCCACGCCTGCTCAAACTGGCAATGTGCAAACCAATCAAACTCCTGTGCCCCTACAATATGCTGTCCCGGCACAGGGGGACAACACTCCATCCACATCCTCAGTTTATGAACTTGGCAGCCTGGCTCCTGAAGTCAAAGAGTTTGGGCACTTAAAACTTCCCAAAGGTGTATGGAGATCGTAAGGAAAGCACGAAAACCCAACACCAGACACTGTTACTTCAACAAGTGGAAGAGGTTTGTAATATGGTGCCAATCGCAATCTTTAAACCCAACTGAATGTTCCCCTTCCAATAGTCTACACTAAATGCTTCACCTACTAGACCCTAGCCTAGTATTTAACTCCATCAAAGAACACTTAGCAGCTCTGTCTACGTGCTCCACTTCACAAAACAAGGTGTCTTGGTGGAAGGTTCCTGTTATTAAAGCTTTCATAGAGGGAGTAAAAAGACTATACCCTCCCATTTCTAACCCTCCACCGGGTTGGGACCCTAATCTTGTGCTCTCAAAGCTCATGGGTCCGCCATTCGAGGCTATGCACAAAGCCAGCCTGTTAGGAAGAATTGCATGCAGTACCCTCTGGGACCACCACATACAATTAGGACTACAGGTGTAAGCAAAACCAACCTTTTATATAAGTCTGTACTACAGAGTTTTTGGTAGCAAGCTGAGCAGCCAGGCTTATCTCAAGAGGGAATGTGAGCAGTACAAGGATGTTACACAGAGGTCTTACAATCACAGCGGTTCAAGTAGACACTTACACTCAAGGTTTCTTGGTAAAACACTTATTAATTTATTACACAATCATTTAGAAAACATTCACTAGAATGAGGCAACTTAATATTATACACAAACACACATCAGTACTGAACCAAGACGTTTCTGAGTAAATTAGGCTCCCCTGAAATAGGAGCAAAATGGCATTTCTGTTACTTTCAATGGGAGTAAAAGGCACACGTTATTAGAATAGATCACAAATACTTTCTTAGGCAGTGCAAATAGTTTCAGTTCACTAGAGAACTCGATTCAGTTCAATAGGCCTAGGCCAAAGTCAATGGACTAGGACTAGTGTCTTGGATAGGAAAGAGCAGTTCTGGGAGTAAACAGTAAAATCTTTGCAAAAGTTATCAGAAGTATTTTGTACGAAAAAGAATCATATGTTGGGTCACAAGCTGATTAGGCCTTTAAATTGGGAAAATTCCACAAACTTTCACCGCAAGAGGTAAGTTCTCTCAATCGAGTTGACACAGTACCTTTATATGAAGATGCAGCTGAAGACGTTGGTTCCTGGCAGTTCCTGCAGATCTCACTGTTCATGAGCCCCAGTCGTGGGGATAAGAGGGAGGACGTCGGGGGACTCCTGCACTGCACAGGATTGTTGGAAAACGCGGACAAAATGGAGTCACTTCAGTTCCAGTAGCTGTAGTTCAAACACACAAGCTGGTGTCCCTCTCCCTGGTTAAACCTAACCAGCTCAGAGAATGGTATCAAGGTGGCTTACGAGTTGATTGGTCCCACCAACTCAAAGGAAGAAGTCGTCCTTGAAGGGGCTTCTCTGTCGAGATGAACTTGTCAATTCGGACCTGCAGCAGGGCTTCACCGGTCAAACCAATGGTCCAGGAGTTTCAGCAGCCTATCCTCTTCCTGCTCTTCTTCGGTTCTTTTGTTCCAGTGGTCGACTCTGCCTTCCAGTCCAAGAGACTCGCCTTTTAAACAGTTTTCTCCCTTTCATTCCAGCCCAGCTGTCACTCACCCAGCAGGGTGTCTGTCCTTGCCGGACAGTCAGCCAGCCAATCACGCCAGAGTGCATTTGGGTCTCCTAGGAGACTACGCACAGGGTGTTTCGGACACCTCCCTCACTTCCTGCCCACCCGAGACACTCAGACGCCAGAGGCGGTCTTCAGTCCTGAAGCCCGCCAAAGGCATACGAACAAAGGGACCAAATATGGTTTGGCGCGTCGAGACAAATGCTAGAAGGACCTTTCCAAAAAGAAACGGCGGAAAAAGACCGGGACCCGTTTAAACAAAGGGGTTTAAGGTGCCATTTTACAAACATGGCTCCCGCGATTTTTAGCTACCGGTGTGCGCGGTCAGGAAAAATCATGGTAGTTCGTTGTAAAACCACTGCCACCAGCCATTTCAATAGGAAAGGGTAGCATTTGACTGCAGGGGATACTATGTAACCCTTCGGGCACTCTATTTTGAGATAGTATGTGCTGGGTCCAGGAATTTAAAAAGACTAGTAAAGACAATTTAACCTTACATTCTCTGGGAAACAGTAGTTTATCCCAGAGAAGGTATTCAAACCTTTTGGAAGTCTAAAAGACATCCCTGTGTCACTTCACTGAGGGTGCTGTGTGACGCATAAGAAAATATGATGCCTATGGAGTTGTCTAAAACTCCAAAGCCAAAGAAATAAACACAGAAAACAAACAGAACTGAAAACTTCAAAGCCCCAAAGTTTAGCAAAAGAGCTGGAGGGCTCTAAGGCAGAGGGAATTGGCACATTTATGAGAATTCTCCCTAAAACACCCTAAAATACTTCACCTACAAGACAGCCTTTCTAGTAGCCATCACCTCCATTAGACGGGTTAGTGAGCTACAGGCACCCTTCTATATTATCCACAAGGACAAGGAGGTCCTTAGAACACATCCTACGTTCTCACCTAAATTCATATCCAAGTTCCATGTCAAGCAATCCATCGAAGTACTTACTTTTTTTCAAAATTCATCTAACTCAGCTGAAAAGAACTTCGTACATTAGATGTAAGGAGAGCGGTCTTGTACTATGTAAACAAAACTAAGTCTATAAGGAAAACAGACTAACTATTTGTGTCCATAGCAACTGGCAGGGAAGGGGATCACATTTCAAATAACGTAATCTCCAAATGGATAGTCAAGTTTATACAACTATGCTATTCATTGTCAAAGAAAGCCCTGCCTTTCACACCAAGAGTTCACTCTACCAGAGGTAGAGGAGCTACTTTAATATTTATTGCAAACGTCCCCCTAGACGCTATTTGCAAAGCAGCTACTTGGATTTCCGTACACACCTTTACTCAGCTCTTCGGCATTTACACACATTCTAAAGCAGATTCAAAGGTGGGCCAAGTGGTGCTAAAACATCTATTTGCCGCTGTACCGTCTCACAACCCACCTCCTTCTCCAGATACTGCTCGCTAATCTATGCATAGCATGTGATCTAAGCACATCCACAAGCCTCAGAAGGGATGCATTACTCACCGTAATCATATTTCTGATGCTTGGATCTGCTTAGATTTAAATGTGCCCAGCCTTCCTGCCCTCCTGGAGTCGAGGGTGCATAGATGTTTTCTGCTTTATTGCTGTTCACTGCTTTATTACACATGTACTCACGCTACACTTCACGTTACCTCATGTCAGAAACAAAATAATCTGAGGGACCTCGATGCGTGAAACACCATGGGTACAATAGATGTCATACTAGCGATAGTATTACTGACACGCGCAGTCGACATCCCTTTTCGACTTTAGAAAACAAATCATGCAATACCCTGCTACTACCACTAGATGTCAGCCTATGCATAGCATGTGAATCTAAGCAGATACAAGCATCAGAAATGTGGGCACATCAGTTCCTTGCTCATGTTCCACGTAGGTGCTCATATATGTGTCCCTTCTGGGTCTAGAAGTAGTGAAATGACTCATTTGAAAG
The DNA here is from genome assembly GCF_040938575.1 of Ambystoma mexicanum. Taxonomy (NCBI): domain Eukaryota; kingdom Metazoa; phylum Chordata; class Amphibia; order Caudata; family Ambystomatidae; genus Ambystoma; species Ambystoma mexicanum. The sequence continues at coordinate 777,237,361 of NC_090937.1, forward strand.
ATGAGTTACCGGGGAAGAGTGAACAAACATAATGCTAGGTGGAGGGGGCATAGGGACTGCCACCTCTTAGAGAGGTCCTTGATCTTCTTAAAGTCAACTGCTCCTCATTCCTCTTATGTCTTTGGGAATGTCCTGGCTTCAAAATGATAATCTCCAATAGCCAAGACTCTGCATGTTAACCTTGGAATATGGGGGACTGAGTTACATGTATCAACATTGAAAGGCTAAAAAACACAGTCTTGGAATCATAGATCAACAAGTTAAGTCTCATGCTGGGCAACTGTTTTTACAAGTAAGTACATTTCATGTCATTGAGCAGTAATTATTTTAGTTTGTGGAATTGTAGCTTTAATGCGCTGGGGTTGTGTGCCTTATGGAAACATTCTTGTGTTTAGGGATTCGAGTCATTAGCAATGCTGGTGGAACAAATCCACAAGCATGTGCCACTGCTCTTCAGGAGGTCCTGAAAAAGGCTGATCTTGATTTGAAAATTGCTGTTATTACCGGAGACGACCTAATGGCAGAGGTAAGTCCTGCTGATTGTGTAATGTGGAATGTTTGGTAGCTGATGATAATGGAGATACCAGGGTAATATGTTGTGTGGCTTATGCTGCAATGTAAACACATTTTTGTGTTCCTTTGTAGTTTGCATGATTAAATATGAAATGGGTGGAAGTGTGACTTCAGAAGATGAGTAAGGCAACCCACTAGCCTTTGAGGTTTTCCTCTTAGAATTGTTTTCATTGCATTTAATCACCACTTTGTTTTTATAATACCTTGTTTTCTTTTTATTTCCTTCTAATCTAATTTTTCATACAGTGCATTTTGTCCTTTTTTTAATTCATTCTAGTTTTTCTGTTGAATCAGTTTGTATCATAGTTTATTGTAATAGTTATTATTTTGGTTTTGCTTTTATTTTCAGTCATTGAAAGTCATTGATTTGGACTTTGCTTGCCCTCATACTGTAGAAGTGGCACTGAACATGGTGTGCATGGAGCACTGATGAAGCAAGCAAATTTCAGTCTCTGTTAAGGAAATTCAAATACAAACATTGAAGGACTGAAACCAATTGGGGGTCATTTACATGTCTCTGTTACTTTTATGTGATGAATCCAATTATATCCTCACTCCCTTTCCGGTTTTGACCTCCTCTCATGTGGCCTGGGGATGGCAGCTGCTACCTGATTCTGACACTGGGTGTGGCTGTATGAGAGAGGATCACATGGGGGGAGACAGCCTCTGGGAGGGAGTGATGGTATCAGTAGATGAGAGATGGAATCCCCCTTTCCCCAGGCAGGGTGAACCTCCCATTTGCAACACTCTAACAACCTGTCGTAATTCCTCCCTTCCTCCCTCTATGGAGAGTGATGAATCCCTCTTGTTCAACCTGTAGACCAACTCTTAAACACAGATTTGCCTTGTAAATCTACTAAAGTCCTCTGCTATACCTCCACATATCAATCCTCCATGACTGACTGACTTGTCTACAAAACCTATTAGGAACATTCATCCAACATTTTTGTACAAGTTGCCAGAAAGTGACTACTGTTCCCAGAAACACCTTACCACTGCGACGAGGAAGGGAAGTGAAAGAATGAAGAGCAAGAGAAGCCCCGAGCATTGGCAGTGCTCTAGTTGCTATGAACCCACACCTGTGCCTGGGATATTTAAATCAGGACTGCCAGAAACTGAGCGAGACTGCTGATAGGAGCGGGCTGCTCCTCTTTGAGCGAACGACAGGCTGGAAGGACAGAGGAGCCAACCGGCTCAGGTGCTGAGAAGCAGAAGACTGTGCGAAGAAGCCTGCATGCGGGAGGAATGCCAGAAGCCAGAGCAGGGCTCCTGGGCATTCGCCGTTGTTGTGCAGCAGTACACCTCCCGGAAACACGTGCAAAGCAGAGAAGCCAAGCTGCAGCTGCAGGAAGAGGGATGCAGAAAGCCGATGGCCATGAGGAAGAAAACACCCGAAGAGCGTTATCGACAGGCTGTGAGAAGGATAAGGAATGCCACGACCAGCCCCTGAGTTCACACTGGGACAAAGGGAACACTGGGGCGTATTGGCAAGCACGCCAAATGCGAATAATAGGACATAACAAAACAGATAGAGAAAGAGAGCATTTACAAAAAGCCAAGGGAGATAAAGTGAAAGTGCATCTTCCAAAGAAGGGAGTCTTGGACGTTTGTAAGTGTGTGCCATATATGCAAATGAGAAACACAAAGAAGGCAATATGTAACGAACTGAGTGAATTAGCCATTAAAGCTAAAGTGGAGAATTACCAAGAATGGAAGTGTGAACACAATGTTAACAAGGCAGTACAAAATGGACAGCATGAACTAGCCAATACAGCTAATGTGGTGAATTATCAAGAGTGGAAGGGTGGACAAAGACACTCAAGTGGAAAGACAACACATTTGAAAGTAGTGGGTTCAATACAGTTACTGTGCGCTAGCATGGTGTGGGACAGATGGGTTCTCTTGTGCAACTGAGATCTCTCCCTACCCCGACACAGTCTCTTTTGAAGCTTCCTTACCCACACTATGCTGGTTAACCATCATGGTAAGACTGTCCTCCATGTAGGGAGGCCACGCTCTGGTTGAAGAAAATGAGAGGGAACTGTGGAAGATCCTATGAGTGATGCAGCAACCTTTGAAGCTATACAGCAGGAGTTGTGAGCCACCAACCAGCTGAGGGAAGAGGGGTTGAGGAGATGCGGGCAGCATATAAGGAGGCTGTTCCTGAGTCTTATGGGGGTCCCTGGAGAATGCACGGCTGCCCTGAGAGCAGGCCTTCAGGCACAACCCAGCTTCTCTGCATACTGCCCTCGTTTTCTCTGCAGGGGTGGATGCCAACTTCTCCCTCAACTTCAACTGCCACACTGTAGAGGAAATCCTGTAGCACACCAAGTCCCATGCCGCCCTGACTGGGTCATTGTCCAACAAGGAGCAGTCGCTCCCGCCCTTTATGCAGGAATTTTTGGAGAGTCATTGAAGCCTCTTTGCCCCCAGTCTCTCCACCACCTTCTCTGCACATCAGTCGCCCATCCATTCTGCCAGTTGTCACGCCTGTTGCCGGAATACCCCCACTCCCCTCTTCATCTCCCATAGGCCCCCAGGTAAAGCAGCAACCAATGAAGAAGTGACTCCCTCTGAGTCGGTTACTATATTTTTTGGCCCCTTTTAAGAAGGAACTTGTGTTTATGTTGGATATGCCCCATCCTGCCTTCACCATGTGTTTTCTTTGGACACTCCCACAGTGGATTTTCTTTGGACCTCGCCCCCTGAAATCTGGATTTTGGGGCTTTTCCCCCGGACACTGAATTTTCTTTGGATCCCACCAACTCCCCTCTCCCTCCTGGTGGGATACAAACCCACTTTGAAGAAGTATCCTGATTCAACCTTTTCGACCTCTTCTAACAAGCAGAGCATAAGGACCCACAAATGACTTCTCCATAGTCTCACAGATAGTGACTTTGAGAAATGATCCATGCAGCCTTGTTTTTTTATCGCCATGACCAAGTGAAATTGGAAAGAGGAGGGAACATCCCCAATAGTGCCGCAAATGTAAAAAGAATGTTATTGGCCTGTCAGGCAAGTTACTATTACCAACAAGGACGGTGCTATACCCATGGCTGTGCACCCCAAAACAGCATGTTAAGTTAATGGAGTAGTGGGAGGGGTAACCCCCTGAGTATCCATCGGCTGCACAAGGGTAGAAGCAGTTTTTCAAATTAGAATGAGGAAGCAGAAAGGGTCCAATTAGGCCCCAATAAACCCCAAGGCTGAGGGCCACCCCACACCTTATTTCCTCTGGGCTTCTAGTGCCCCATGACATGTGCAGCAATTGACAGCTAGGCCCCAGAGTACCGTATACGGGTTAGTTTCCATCCGGGTTCCAGACAAGCAAAGCGCAAAGGATGCACACAAATAACAATTTATGATTACAAAAGCGCCTATCTGGTACCACGCACTGGATGTTCCATGTAAAGTACGACATAGGTACCCGTTGGTACAAGATGCGACCAAGGTCCCACAAGAGTGCAACAAGTATAGGGTGGCATAAGCTCCTACAACCTTGGTGAGGGTGACAAGCAGCGGCCATACAATATAAGGATACCTCGTGCACACAAGGGGCTCATACATGTCGACCAAAGCGTCTAAGCACAGAGCCAAGCAGTCCACAATAGATTATTTCCCAAAAGTAGGTGGGATGGCAGCTACAGTAACATCAGAGACCCCGCTACAAGCCAGCACAAAGGACCAAACAGGAAGTAACCAACCAGTGCTTGCTGCAATAGCTGATCTTAAAGCTTCACTGGAACTTAAAATGGATGCCATCAGTCTGGACGTCAACTTACTAAGGCAGGATGTATGGGCACTCACAGAACTAACTGCGACATTGGAGAAGCAAGTAGAAGCTAATAAGAATAATCTCAGAGACTCTATGAAGGCCTTGTTGATAATGCAACAGCAGATGAGAAAACTGGAGGGGGGGTAGAAGACGCAGAGGAGAGAGCCAGAAGAAATATCCGGATTATAGGCCTCCTGGAAGGAGGGTTCCATGTGTTAAAATCGCAGCAAAAAATGGCAGTGGTTTTGCTGCCACAATCCATGTAAAGGATGCGGGGGACACCCCCGCAACCCCTGGACCCATTATACCATTTAAGGAAAGCGGGGGACACCCCCGCAACCCCCGATCTGCTTAAATGGTATAATGGGGTACACCTTTAACAGGTCAAACCACTGCATTTTTGCAGCAATCTTTTTGTACAAGCGTCATTTTTGCCACGATATTATCACTGCATACCAGAAGGAGAAGAGGGTGCAACTCCCACGAACTTCATAGAAAACCTATTACTTCAGAATATGGGCCCAGGTGGCCTCACACAAGGCTTCACAGTGGAGCACGCGCATAGATCCCTCGCCAGGAAGCCACCGCCCAGTGCGCCGCCGTGACCCATTATTGCTAGGATCCTGAACTACAAAGACAGAGAGAAGATCCTCGAATACTTCAGTGCAGGGTGCACAATGCAACGAGCATCATCAAAAATGATACCGTACCCGGACTATACGGTCCAGGTTCAGAAACTAAGGATGAACTTTGTTTCAATCAAAAGGAGACTTCAGGAGTCGAATCTGAAATATATGCTGCTCTACCCAGCCAAGCTGAAAATCATACACAAAGGTCGAGCTCTTTTCTTTGAGACCCCAGAAGAAGCACACAAATGGATGGATGATGAACAGCTACCATCTAAGGCAGAGAAGCAAATGGACGACGCTTCAGGTACGACATGAAGTGATCATGAGGAGCACTCAGCAGAAGTCAAATTGGATAGAAGTCAGAACCCGAACAAGATATCATTTTGTTGAACTACTTTGGTGCGTGATATTGCAAACTACGGGAGCAGCACAGCGGTCACTCTAGGTATAGAGCAACATTGTGAAGACTCGTCCTTTACTCCTGAATACTATTTATGTCGGATACTAGCAGTTACGTATCCGCACACCACACAGCCGGAACCGACGGTAGAGGTCAGTTGATGCTGGAAGGAGAGGTGGGACTGCCTGAGCATGGGGAACATAGCTGGGTAAGTGTTGGCGGTTTTAGGGGGAGTTGGAGGGATGGTGGGTTGTTGAGGACCAGCCAGAAGTGCCACACAAGACTAGCAAGGCCTGAAATTTAGACGTATAAGACTCAATTGGAACTTTACTAATGGCCGGGGATCTTATGCTAGTTACCTGGAATGGCAGCGGAGTGAACAGCTACATAAAACGGAGTAGAAAAATGTCATATTTTCATTGACATAAAGTAGACATTGCTCTCTTACAAGAGACCCACCTGACCCATGAGAAACATAAGGTTTTAGCCAAGAAATGGATCGGTATCACATTTGGTTCACTCTAATCAGCGTATGAAAGAGGGATCCTTATATGGATAGCACCGTCAACACCCTTTCAAGTACTGAAGATGGTGACAGACAATGATGGTAGGATGGCCTATTTTCATGGCTTCCTAGAAAAGTGAGAAGTATGCATCATTAACACATATGCCCCGAATCACGATACAGCAGCTTTTTTCCGTTCTTTATTCTCCAGAGTCGGGCTGTATAGGCATTGCAGTTTAATTTGGGGGGAGACTTTAATTGTGAGATTGACCTGAGTTTTGACAGATCAGATGATGAATACACCTGTCCTGCTCCCCCAGCTAAAGCATTGAACATTCTAGTCCCAGCTTTTAAAATGGCAGACATATGGCGGCACTTACACGCGCAGGTTAGAGGTTACTCACATTATGCTGCTCCTCATGGTCTTTACAAAAGGCTAGATTATATCTTCACTGGGGCAGAGACAATAGGGGAGTTCACGTCAGCATACTATAAAGCTAAAGTATTGTCAGATTATGCGCCAGTGCTAGTCACATGGCAGGCAACCCCCCCCCCCAAAAGCCTGCATCCTGAGGCTCAGAGGGGAATCACTTGAAGACAGAGCGTTTCGGAACACCTTCGAGAGGGTATTAATGAGTACTTCAAATACAATACAGGCAGTATAACGTCGGCCAGAGTGCTATGAGAGGCCTTTAAGGTTGTGATAAGAGGACTAGCAGTCGCCAGGTCAAGAGGACTGCAGGCCACTATATTGGATGATCTAGTCAAAGTGGAAGCAGCCCTAGAAAAAAGGGAACAATGAGACGGGGAAGCAGGGCTTCATACCCCAGAATCAAATAAATTGACACACATATGTATCATAGATTGGGCAAGCTAAACTACGGTAAATATATTGAGAGACAAGGACCAGACGGCAGGAGACCTTGAGTGAGACTGTGGGGGATTTATCCCGTGACCTTTCTTGTTGCCATCTTGAATTGAAAATCTAGATATGGAAGATAGTCAAGACTAGCCCCGATTTGAAGAAGACACTTGTGTGTCCAAACACGTGTTATCTGAAAAGGGAAACCTATTAAAAGCATATACTTTTCACTCAAACTACAATGTGGCGCAGTTTCTAAAGTGTGGAGCTTTCTGTTAACATTGAGAGACAGCATGCCAAATGCGACAAACCAGGTAAGATGCTGGCCTGGTTATGCAGGAGTGGCACGCAGCAGGACATGATCAGGGGGTAGAAAGAAGAGACGGCACACTGTGTATAATGCAACCAGAGGTGAATGAGCAATTTCTCGAGTACTATAAAGCCTTGTACATGGACGTATCTGATGTACAGTGCTCGGAAATGGAGAAAGCCTTAACACAGATCGACCTTCCAAGGCTGGACCCTACGGCGGGTGAGCAGTCAGAAGCACCCATTACACTAGATGAACTAGTCAACCTGATCAGGGGGTTGCCGTCAGGTAAGACACCGGGAGAGATGGGTTGTCTGGTAAGTTTTATAAAGAATACATAACAGAGGTCACACCCCCACTAATAGCCATGCTAAACGAGGCATTTAACACAGCAGCCCTTCCGTTATCATGACAGGAATCCGTTATTATTCCCCCACTCAAACCACACAAACCAGATACATACTGTGGCTCGTACAGGCCACTTTCGCTTTTGAAACAGGATGGGAAGATACTCACTGCCCTACTAGCATAGACTTGGACCAATAATAGCCACACTGATACATCCAGACCAGACAGGGTACGTGCCAGACAGGAACATAACGTGGAACCTGCACAGGTTACACAATATAATCAACCATAGCAAAGACAGTGCAAATTACTATGCAGTGGCCTCACTTGATGTGGTCAAAGCCTTTGACTCAGTCAGATGACCATGGCTGGTAGCTACATTGGAACGGTTCGGAATGGGTCCTAATTACGTTAAATGGGTGAAGCTGTTGTATAGCCAGCCAGTAGCCAGAGTAAAGACAGAACGTCAGCTCTCAGAACAGTGGGTCTTACAGAAACGCACTAGGCAGAGATGCCCATGGTCCCCTATGTTGTTTGTCCTGTCCCTGGAACCTCTTGTGGCTTACCTTCGGTGAGACTATAAGGAGGCAGGCATACATATACGTGGTTGTTGGTACCTACTGTCCCTGTACGCAGATGGCATGCTGCTATGTATACAACACCCAGAGACTAATTTACTGTATATCCTCAAAGTACTGGAACAGGCATTACGATCAATTAACAGAAGTCGAGGCTGTTCTCATTAGCAAGATATACCCGCATGACACAGAACTTGCTACCACCGCTTCAGGTGAAATGGGCCATCACCTCATTTAAATATCTCGAGAGGTATACCACAATCAAAAAGCAGAATATGAGCACAACACCCTAAAGGCGGTGAAAAGCATAGAGAAGTCCATGCAGTTCTGGACCAGATTACCCCTTTAATTGATGGGAAGAGCTGCTTTACTGAAAATGGTGGTCCTACCGCGACTCTTTCATTACTTTACAAACATTCCATACAATGTACCTAAACGCTTCTTTAAGAAGCTTGACACGATATATGTAGGGGGTTTCTTCGGCAGAACAAGAGGTGTAGACTAGCTCTGGCTAAATTGCAAAGACTGCATGAACAAGGGGGCATAAGGATACCTAACTTTGCAGTGTACTTTATTGCAATCCAGATGCAGTTTGTGACGAAGGTGGTTGGCAGATGAGCCAACCCAAGATACTCCCATGTTACAACCAGCCTGCCTTCCATTTTTTTTTAAAGAAGCAGTGTTGGTACACGAGTCCAACTGGCAAGAGCTCCCCATGTTGGTTACATTGGGAAAAGTATATGGCATAGGGCCTCCAAATTAATGGGAGCCAGTGTCCTTTACTCCCCCCAAATCCCACTAATGGCACTGAAGGCTAGTGATCAACAATTCCGGATGAAAGTGCGGAAGTACTGAGAACCGGTAGGCCTGGCCACTGTGGGAGACCTGCTCCTAGAAGGGAAACTTAAAGACTTTTGTTTGATTGTTTGATTGTGCAGGAGACGGGTTTACCTGTAGGTCAACACATCACATACATATCCTTACTCAAAGAACTTAAACAGAAGTGACACAGGGAGCAGTAATGGAAACACTATACAACACCTCGGAAGGGGGACACGCCGTGTCGCAGATATATGAGCTCATTATAAACCAGCAAGTGGATATGACAAGTCAGACCCGGCGGTGTTGGGAGGAGGAATTACAAGAACAGTTTCCGCAAGGAGTGTGGGAGCGGGTGATTACATACCACAAAAGGGGGTCTAGGAACACCAAACCGCAGCTACTGCAATAATACGTGACCCATAGACCATATCTAACTCCCGGTAAAATGTTGTGTTTTAACACATACACTGATCAATATTGCCCGAAATGTGAATACAGAAATGCGGACATGGTGCACATGATTTGGGCCTGCCCAGCAATATCACCATTTTGGGGTGAAATTGCACATTTACTGGCCTGAGTGGATATTGTGTCAGTTGTACAGTCGCCCACAGCCTGTTTGTTGGGAGTCTTCCAGTAGCCGAAAAGACTGAGACATGTTAATAAACTGAAAGACTTTGGGTATGTACTAGTGAAACGCAGGATAGCATGGAATGGAAAGCACAGAAATTTGGTGGAGGGACTTGCAGAAATGAACTCTGGCAGAAACTTCAATGGCAAGAGGCGGTCCGACTGGGCCATAGACAGGAAAATACAGACAATTAATCATGGAGAACTATGCCTTATGAGCTGTTTGGTGCCATGGCCACATGACTCCTGATAAAGACACCCAAAGAGACAACTGTATGGGTCTTTATTGATACTTCAGATCGGTTACGCATAGCCTAGCTAAGTCAAGGGGCATTCGACATAGTGCTGTCGTGGCAGGCTGAGGGAGGGGGAGGGGGCAGAACGTTGGAACAGACTTAACAGATACATAAGCATTTGGGTGGAACTGAAGTCTGTATGTTGTAAAAGTTAATACAATTATTTTTTTAAAAAAAATGTCTGGATGCATGTATTATGCAATTTATTTTGAAAGCCTACTTTTCCCCAATGGACCATAACAAGGTAGAGTATATGATTTCTAATTTGGCTGGGAGTGCCCTTGGGTGGGATAATTCTTTGGTGACTACGAACAACCCCCTGCTAAATCTCTACCAGGGTTTCATTGCAAGTCTTTGTGCCAGGTTTAGCCATTAGAAAATTAAAAGTTCTACATAAGAACAGCTCCTAGATGTCAAAAAAGCTAATTTGGACACCCTGTCTTACATTATGCAATTGAAGCAAATGGCAGCAGAAACTGCGTGGCCGGATGTCGCCTTATTGACTATTTTTAGTTGAGGGTTATCCGAAGAATTGAAGGACGAAGTGACAAGAGTTCCTAGACCAGCAAATCTAGTGGAAATTATTACTCTGTTGATGCTTGTTTGTTTGTTTTTTATTTATAAAGCGCACCACACCCTAGGGTATCTGGGCGCATTTACAAGACAGCTTGAAATATACGTGGATACATACATACATCATAATGAGAGGGCAAGGCCGATACATATATACATCATATTGAAATGGCAGATGGATGCATATATACAACTTAGAGAGGGGCAATGGGTAGGTACATCGTGGTGAGCAGGCAAAACAATGAGTCTAGCATAGAGTATAAACCTGCATAGGCTCAAGATAACATACTGGATGAACAGGCAAACAATGAGTACAGCATAGGCTATGAACATACATAGGCTCAAGATAAGGTATAGCCAGTAAGTGCGAAAGGATTAGAGCAGTTGGATAATGTGCTCAGGTACTCTAGTGGTTGGTATCCTTCGTAAGGAGCCATTGTTTAGTATTGGACCTGAAGTTGTGGAAGGTTTGGGCAGTTCGAAGGTTAAGTGGGAGAGTGTTCCAGGCTAGGGCTGCTTGCACGGGGAAGCTGGTGCCTCCGGCTCTTTTAAGGTTGAAGCGTGGGGTAGCAATACAGCAGGAATTGGCAGATATTGTGGGTCTCACCGAGGTTTTCATAATGATTTTGTTAATCAGGTACTACATTGCGGCATTGTTGAGCCATTTGTGCGAGAGGGAGACTAGTTTATAGTAGATTCTGTCCTGGATTGAGAGCCATTTGTGTTGTCTTCTGGTTTCCGAGATGTGATCTCTCCTAGGGATGCTTATACCTGTTCTCAAGGCACTATTTTGTAGGGTTTAAGTTTGTTTGATACTTGCTTATTTGCACCTGCATACAGTACATTGAAGTAGTCAAGGTCAGACAGGAGTAGAGCTCTCGCTAGTGTGATGCAGCTGTCTGTGTGAAGGTATGTTTTGCAGGCATGAATAAGCTTGCAAGTGTAGGCGGTATCTGATGCTATCACGTTCACTTGTTTCTTAAGGTTCAGTGTTGCGTCTAGGTAAAAGCCTAAGGTTTTAATTTCCTTGGCTGTGTTTATTTTTATTTTTTATTTTTTTTACTTTTCTTTATTGGCATGAGGTAAGAACAGGCAAGCAATACGGTGCAATAGCAGATAACGTTGCAAGTACATGAATGTTATTACATACAAGGATTTTCAGGAAAGGACAGACAACAGCTCGCTCATCTCAGCACATTTCAGGGAATAGCAAAATCTATATGTCTGGCGGGGGGGAGGAAAGCAGTTCAATATCATCTTTACTGTTCAGGTAGCTACAAAAATCAGACCATACATTTTTGGGACGAGAGGTCATGGGGAGAGTGTTAATGTAGTCCTCTTCGCACATTTGGGTCCAAGTGAGGGCCTTCAGCCACATCTCGAATGAGGGGGGCGGAGAGGCACTTCAAGCGCTGTAGTATGCATTTTTTGGCCACCATAGTTCCAATGTTCAAGAACCTGGACACCTTCCTCACCCCAGCCCCATTCCATAATCCAAACAGGGCAGCCAATGGGTCAGGGACGATCCGGATCCCAATTATCTCAGAGAGGGCTTCCATGATGGAATTCCAGTACGGACCCAGCGCATCGCAGGATCAAAACATGTGGATGTGGTCTGCCTCCATGGACTTACATCTCGGGCAGGGATGGGCCTGGTTGTGTGCAAATCTCCCCACCCACAGTGGCGTCTATTATAGCTGGTTCAGGAGCTTGTATTGCATACACCTGAGTCTGGCGTTAAGGGAGACCTTGCGTGTATGCAAGCACTTCCTACCCCACATAGCGTCAGTGAGTATCAGGCCCAGTTTGCCACTCCATGCGTCCCATGGTGTCTGAGGTGCTTCATCAAATTTTTCCAGCAATATTTTATACAGGGAGGATGTTATGCCCCCAGCTGAATTGGTTATGAAGTGGATTTCAGGTGAGTCTGGGGGCTCGTCGGGATAGGAGGGCCACATGGCGCGAACCGCTGCCCTCAACCTGAAATACTGCAGTAGCTCCAGCGCCGAGCACGAGTGCCCAGGTCGCCATGTCTGTGGGGTGATGAATTTCCCTTCAGGGTATAGGTCGGACAGTGCCCGATATCCAAGATCGTGCCAGTGTCGTATGAGGAGTTTGTCATGAGTGGGGTTAAGGCCCGGGAACTGCCAGATGGTCAGCCACTTATAGTACGGATGATGGTCTGGATGGGACTGCAATAAACGCTTCCATGCCATCGTCGTGGCAGCCACAGGGTCCGCCGGGGCGTCGGCGTGATAGGTGTGATGAAGGATGAGAGATAGGGTGTTAACCTCTTCACTTGTTAGCTTCTCAAGTTTCACATGGGGGGGAGGGTCTGGGTGTGTATACCAGTGTGTGGCGTGTTCAGCTTGTGCGGCAATCCAGTATCGAGCGAGGTCCGGGGCCGTGAATCCCCCTTTCTCATATGGAAGAGCCATGTGTTGCCACTTCTTGCGGACCGCGCCGGTGTGCCATAGAAATTGGGCGCATGCAGAGTGTAGGTTCTTGAAGTATTGTTTCCCAGGCCATATCGGACGTTCACGAAAATATAAAGAAGCTTAGGGACTATTATCATTTTGATTAGGGCCAGCCTGCCCGATAGCGAGAGTGGGAGGTTGTGCCAATTCGACATCCGGGACTCCACCAACTGCGCCGTGGCCGTGTAGTTGTCAGCAAATAGTGAAGATCTAGCAAGGGATACCTGGACCCCAAGATATCTGATACCGCCTGGGGACCAGCAGAGAGGGAACTCACATGTTGGTTGGGGGGTTGCCGCGGTGAGCAGAAATATTTCAGATTTAGTGTAGTTTATAACAAAGCCCGAGAATGTACCAATTTTGGTTATGTCACGAATAATCGGGTCTAGATGGACGGACGGGTCTCTGACATAAAGAAGCACATCATCGGCGTACAGTGAAATTATCTCCGGTGTGTCCCGCAGACGTATACCCTTTCGGGAATGCCTGTTTCTAACATCTTCAGCCATGGGCTCAATGGCCAACGCAAACAGTATTGGGGCGAACGGGCAGCCCTGGTGAGTGCCCCTATGGAGCGAGAAGGGGGATGACACCTGGGAGTTGATTAGGACTCTAGCCACCGGGTTTCAATACAGAAGTTTAATATATGATATCATACAAGGGCCAATTCCCATTTTGTGCAGCAGAGCCCACATATATTGCCCAGACACCATGTCAAATGCCTTCTGAGCATCGATGGTGACTGCGACAGCACTGGCATTGGGATCAATTCTAGACATAACATTGAACAGCAGGCGATGTTGAGGGCCGTTGATCGACCGGGGACGAAGCCGCTCTGATCTGGATGCACTAAGTGAGTCATTATGGGGAGGAATCTACTTGCGATTATCTTGGGAAAGATTTTTGTGTCAGTATTAATTAGAGATAGAGGTCTGTATGACCTGCATTCATCCGGCGGCTTGCCTGGTTTAGGGAGCATGGTTATGAGGGTCTCACGCATGGACTGGGCCAAGGTGGCCAGACTAAGCGACTCATTCCAGACCTCAAGGAGTCTGGGTGCGAGGATGGCGACGTGCTCTCGATAAAACTCTGAGGTGAGCCCGTCTGGGCCAGGGGCCTTGCCCTTCGGGAGACCCAAGATAGCTGGTGATCTCGTCAAGGGTGATCGGTGTATCCAGCTGCTCTCTGGTGGCTTGGGAAAGAAGGGTCATGGGGATTTGATCCAGAAGGAGGTTTGTATCATGTATGCTGTGCTTCTGCTGAGGAGCATACAGGGCAGCGTAGAATTCAGTGAATGTCTCGAGGATGAGTTGGTCCGACCAGTGCTGGATGCCCCTTGCATCCCTGATGCAGTCTATGCGGGTTCTACCCCCTCCGCGCGAACCAACCTGGATAGAGTTTTCCCTGGTCTGTATCCCTCGCCGTAAGTCCGTGCCGCCAGGTGGCGGGCGTAGTGTTGTTCCTTCCTCTGGGCATGGGCTTCGAAGACTTCCAGTTCAGATCTCATCTGTGCTGGTATGGTCGGGGAAGGTTCAGTGGTGTACTCCCTCTCAAATTCTTTAAGCTTTGTTTCAGAGCACTGTAGACAATTTTTTATGTCTTTGAGGACCCCGACCTCCCTGGAGATGCACATCCCTCTGATGAGACATTGAACGCCTCCCACCGGTTCCCGTCAGACGTATCGTGTCCTTTGTTGCAGTCAAAAAAAGTATTTATGTCAGCTAGGATTTCAGCTTTAAAGACAATGGCCCTCATTACGATACTGGCGCTAAACCATGGCGCCATTAGCACCATGGTTGGTGCCGGTATCGTAACGAGTCCGCCAATGTTCAATGGGGAATTACCACCTCATTCCAAGGTTGGCGGGGTGGTAATTCCCCATTGAACATTGGCCCTTCCCTATTCCCATTTTTGCCCCATAGGGCTCAATGGGACTGGGGAAGGCGCTAAGTACGGTACTGCAAATTGCGGTACCGTACTTAGCACCAAGGTCCCTTTGCGGGTCCCTACTTTAACGGCTGGTCTAGACCAGCTGTTCAGGTCTGGTCCCGCAAAGGGACCTCGTTGTAAGGCGCTAAGTGTTTAACGGCGCCGCAGCCTTTAACAGCGCTGTTAAACACTTAGCGCCAGGGTCCTAATGAGGGCCAATATCCCTCAGTGCCTCCGACTTGAAGTGCCAAGCAGGGCGGGAAGGCAGGTCATGTCCCAGTTTGATCGGTAGCTTTACCGGGGAGTGATCTGAAAGTGTGCGCGGTAGTATCTGTGTGTCTATGACCTTGCCCACCAACCCGCTCGATGTGAGGAAAAGATCTATTCTCGACAGGCTATCATGTACTGACGAGTAAAAGGTATAGTCTCTCGTGCATGGGTGGAGAGCTCGCCACACATCCCTGAGGCCCAGTGTGGCCGCGTGTGTATGTAAACGGTTGGTCGCATGCGATGTAGCCCTGCGGGCCGTGCCAGATCTGTCCAGCTCGTTGTCCAGGATCAAGTTCATGTCCCCTCTCCATATAATTGGAACTCCAATGTATCTCGTGAGTATGGTGGTCACCTCATCAAAAAAAATCTGGGGCGTCAAAGTTTGGGGCGTATGTGTTCACAAGGAGGCATTCCACGTTGGCTAGTAGGCAGTGATGGATTTGTGGACCAAGGTGAGCACTCCCCTGGACTGAGTTGAATATTTTGTGTAGTACCTGTTAGGGCCCCAGGTGAGAGCCAGGCATGCTGCTAGGCTCCCCAGGGTGTGTGTTTCTTGAAGGAGAAGTATTGTTATTCCATGCCTCTGGGCATATGTGGTTATCCTGTGGGCTTTTGTAAAATTACTTAACCCCCGGACGTTCCAAGTCATAAAATTAACAGCCATGGTGCAGTATTATGAAACATCCCTTCAGTGATATTCGTTACCATTCAGTACCATGCGCGCAGCCACAGTGATGTTGCGCCGCCTTGTAGCCATAGCCCCCGCTCTCATGCTGTTTTCACTCAATCTTCCCTGAACTTTACCACCCCCCTCCCTCATTGCCCACCCCCAACCAGCAGTGTAGTATTCCCCACCCAGAACACAGGTGTCAGAGTGCCGTGCCCAACTTGGCAACACCAGCCCACTTGCCCAACATGGGCATAACCGAGGACAAACCATCAAAACAGGCATTGCAATTGCAGCGGGGGTCGCCACTGCTGTGTACCCAATATAGCAGATAGTACGGTGCAACAGGCACCCCTAATTCATCTGCAGCATTTCTGTGCGCAGTGTTACAAAAGAGGCATTGTGTAGGATGGTAGCAGACAAAAAGAAATAAGGATGCCTTTAGTTGTAGCATGTCTAATTGTTATGATTCTGTAGGAGGGGGGACTAAGGGCCGAGGAGCACAGTCCATCCGCGTGGCGGCGACAATCAAAAAAGAAGTGAAGCCCGCTGGAGGCAAGGGCAAATAGGGGATGTCGCCATTTCGATAAAGGTGGCATGTCATATTGTAGCGTAGGAGGAAGGAGGAGCTCACGCCAGTGGCTGTGAATGTGCCCAGGAGTCCCCCCCCCCCTTAATCGGAAGTAGAAGCCAGCTCAGTCATTGTTCATTGGGTCATCTGCAGGATCCCTCAGTGGGATCTGTGGTTCAATACATTTCACTGCTTCGTCCGGAACCGTGAAGAAGTACAGTTTGTTGTGGTGGGTGAATTTCAAGCGTGCTGGGAATAGCATTGCATATTCGATTTTCCTTTCCCTAAGCATTTTCTTCACACCATTAAATTGTCTGCGCTCCGCTTGAACCCCAACGGAGAAGTCTGGGAAGATTCTGATGATTTGCGAATCCATCCTCACTTCGCCCCTCTCACATGCAAGGCGTAGTATGTGGTCTCTGTCCCTGTAGCTGAAAATCTTAGCTATTATTGACCTGGGGAAGTCGCCTGGTTTGGGGCGGGGAGCTAGCGAGCGATGTGCTCGCTCAACTGTGAAGAATGGCGAAAGTGGAGGGTCTTGAGGAGGTCTTGAGGAGGATCTCCACCGCCAGTTCCAGGTGGCCCTTGAGTGCGGACTCTGGGACTCCCACGATGCGGATATTTTTCCTGCGTGATCTAGACTCCAAGTCGTCGCACTTGGCGTTGACATGCTTCATATCACGCACCAATTCCGCAACCGTGGACTGCAAGGCGAGCACACCATCCTCGTTGGCCCCAATTCTGGTTTCCACCTCGGTTATCCTAGACCCGTGCTGGTCCAACTTAGTTCTCAGTGAGGCCACGTTCGCATTTATATCGTCCAGCTTCTCATGAAAGGAAGCAAAGATTTTTGCCATTGACTCCATCATCACTGTTAGGTCAGGCTGAGGGGGGTCTGACGGTGGCTCCATGTCGTTGTGGTTCAAGGAGGAGCTCCCTGTTACGCTCACCTGGTATCCACGGGGACGCCACCTAGCCAGTTGGTCGCTGGTGCCCTTCTCAGTGATTCCCTGGGGTGGTTCTCGGTGGAAATTCCGCCTGGAAATGAAGACTATGTTTAGGACTGGACGGCCCAGGTAAGTTTCCCCCCACCTCTGTGTGATTTCAGCCCCTCCGGGTTCTCTTCTCACCTTGTTGTCGAAGATGGTGGGCTCTCCGTCCTGCTTTCTGGGTAGGGGCACGTTGTCTTTCATGGGCGTGTGCAGTCCAGTTACTTCACTGATAGCGGCCCAAGTAATGTCTTTCAGGTAGGTCTTATTGCGTTTTTTTTGGTGTTATTCTTTTATGCCTTTTCTCTGTTCGATAATGTCTCTTTTTATCTCCCTTAGGTGCGCGGAGCTTCCGCTTGGCGAACTGGGTAGGCTGGTCCTCGCTGGTAAATGATGGCACACAATAAGCGCTATGATGCGGTAAGTTGGCGCTTTGTGCAGCGCTGCAATGTCTTGTCTTTGCTGAACTGTGTTTTCTCTTTTTTGTAGGTTGTGGTGTGCTCCCAACGCGGGTGGAGTTCCGGAGATATGCCGGTCGAAAAGCAACCAGCCAGGTAAGTCTTTAAGCAATTTGTGGTTGGAATGTCTCTACTCCCTCCTTTCATGTTGTCTTTCTTCCTTTCTCAGGTCCTTCAATCCGGGCGGCGAACTGTTCCAACTGAGCTGCCCAGGAGCTGCGAGCAGTGAAGGATGGATAGTGTAGGTAGGATTCTGCTGCTAACCATGTTCTTTGTCTTTCTGCAGGTCCGGATTTTGTCAGGCTCGTGAGAAAGCTGGACACGGTGAACGTCACGTTGCTAGTAGCAAAGTAACGCAAAGCGTGTTGTCTTGTTCGGGTGTGGTTTAAATAGCCTCTGCAAAGTAGTCCAGGTAAAGTAGTCCCTAGGCCACCACACCCAAAACACTATACCGCATACCTTGGTTCTTAGGAATCAAGCTATGTGGATGCCTCCATGTTGGCTGAAAGCCTAAATAAAGTTGTTCCTTGAGCAGATGTCTTTCAGTGGGTATGAGCCTGGCGCCAAAGGCGCCAGGACTGGCCCCAAGAGGGCCTGAAAGGTGGATGCCCGGCCTTATTTGCAATCCGAGTCCTGACTCCACCTGGCCAATGGGCCTGCCAGTGGGAGTCAGGGCTGAGGGTCGTAACACTCCCCTGCTCAGATCTGGGCGTTGACTTGGTGAACTTGTTCATAGCTCCAACCTTGTTGGCGCCGCGTGATCTGTTCGACATCCTGTGGGTGGGTAATGGTGTACACTGGAGAGGGCAGATATCGCCTGTGAAGTTCTTGCGGCCGCTGTCGCACCCAGGACATGCGCCGGGGAGCTGGAATGTAGAGGCAGGCAGGTTGCGATGTGGCGGTAGAAGCGGGTGCAGGCTATTTTGTCAGAGTACTGGTGCTCTGGGTAATAATATCGAGCAATGGGGCCCAGGGAAGGTCAGCTCGGGTTGGCCACTGGGCAGGATTTGAGGGGCCGCACACTGATTCCCCAGTCCAATGAGGGGCCTTAGGAGGTGCGCCAGCCACCAGGTGCAACAAGAGAGAGTGCAGAGGCGAGATGGATTCAGCAACTAGGCAGGGGTGGCTCCAGGTGGGGATGTTGAGGATCCAGTGGTGCAGACCAGTACTGGCCTGCATAGCGCTAACCAATCGGCCAGGTAGGAGGGGTCCTCACAGCAGGGAACCAGATGTATGGCCAGGCGATGACACACAGGGCGCCACAGACCTCTGCGGAGGCCGTCAACTGATTTACTCCCCCAGGCTAGGCGGAACCAGCCTGAGAGCGTGAGTATCCTGCCACCTCCAAGCAGTAATTGTTGCAGATGCGGTGGGCAATACTGTCTCTGTGCTGTGTGCGTAATTCGTATGAGGCCTCCCGTGGAGCGCAGACCACGCTTTGGGCGTAAGTGGGGTTGTTAAGGGAGGACGGATCCGTGCCGGCAGGCCACTAAGTGATTGGCAGCAGTCTGGGCCCCAGGCAAGGTACGCACCTAGAGGAGGTGCGGTGCCAGCTGGTAGGGAGGCAAGGATTCATACAGCCAGGCCTCACAGGGTGTGTAGAACTCAGCGGGCAACCGCCCACCCCGGCTCCTCACCTGCAGCGAAGATGGTCCAGGTCTCAACGGCGTATGGGGCAGAGCTGCTGGGAGAGCCGCAGGGTTCCGCTGGAGGTTGCTGGGATGCACAGCAGGTGCACACCCTGAGGCGCTCTGCGGTGCGGGGCCAAGAGGGGACACAAGCCGCCAGCCTCGCGCCGCCGCCCGCACCGGAGTCAGGATACCGCAGCACGGCAAGGCAGCAGATGATGGGCCCTCGGAGCGGGGAGGGCTGCTCAGCACCAGACAACACCGCCTGTGAACAAGCGGGAGGTGGTCGCAGAGCTGCCACAGCACAGACGGGCTCGGGCCCTGCCGCACTCCGCAGGTAGAGGGGGCCGTAGGTGGGCAAGCTCCACAGCGCGGTCCCAATCCGAAGTAGGCGATCCCCACTCCAACCAGCACTCCGCCGCGGCAGGTGAAAAGCGCCACTGGTCAGTCGCACCTCAGTGTTAATGTGCAGCTCGGTGCGGATGGGCGCCAACCAGGCCAAACTCGAGGCATCAGATGAACAGACGAAATATGGCTGTGGGGGTCTGATTTTGCTCAGGAATTAGTGGAGGTATAGCTCAGGACATCCGCCATTCAGGGTGAAGGGCTCTGTTGCAGAATGGGGTTTAGAGCCACTGATGATGTTGGATAACCGATGTCTGGGCACAGAGCTCAAGAGCTAGGCAGCCATTTCCCAGGAGCGCCCCTCCTTGGCTGTTTTGATTGTATTTCCATCTATAGTAAAGGATAGGTATTTTGAGTCAAGTTTATTAATGTCGGCAGGGGCGCCTAGAATAAGAAATTCGGTGTTATCATCATTCAGACATGGACTGTGGGTTGCCATCCATGCCTGAATGACAAGGTAAATTTTGTTGAGTAGGGCAATGTCTTGGTCGTAGTTGCCAGAAAGCGGAATGAGTATCTGGGGGTCATCAGCATAGTTTGTATAGATGACACCCAGATGATCCAATTTATCAAATAGGGGTTTGGTAAAGACATTATACAGGGTTGGGGAGACACGAGAACCTTGCAGCACTCCACATGTAATGGGTGTTGGGTCTGCGGCATCAGAAAGAGAGAAGGCTCTCATCATTCTGTTGCTTAAGAAGGACTTGATCCAGGTTGCGGCCTCTTGTGAAAAGTTGGCTGCTAACGAGAAATGTTCACAGAGTATGTTGTGGTCCACCAAGTCGAAAGTGGCAGAGAGGTCTAGCAGACGGAGTAGTGCGAATTGTCTCTTGTCTTTCAGTTGGTCTATTTGTGTTTTCAAATCAATTAAGGCCGTTTCTGTTCCGTGAAGAGGCCTAAAGCCAGATTGTCTGAGTCCAAGTAGGTTGTGGGTCTCAAGGTAGGTATGGATTTGGATGTAAGCCACTTGTCGATTATTTTAAATAGAAAAGGTACCGTTGTTATGGGCCTGTAGTTTGTGGGGATGGTAGGGTCGAGTGAAGCTTTCTTTAATAGTGGAAGTACCCAGGCATCTTTGAGGTTAGCGGGTACCTGGCAGGTCTTGAAGGAAGCATTGATTAGTTTAGTAATAAATGGGGCAAGGTCTCTGGCTGCATCTTTGATTATTTGTGCTGGGCAGATGTCACCTTGACATCGTGAGGGTTTCAGGGAGGCTATAATTTTTTTCTACCTCAGGTGTGGTGACTTGAAAGAATTTGAATTCTTGGAGAGTCTTTAAGAGTTTCTGGGTTGACCCTATACTGCTGATGTTGAGTCGTTTGGTCGCAATTTTGTTTTGTAGTGTGGCGATTTTGTTGGCCAAGGCATTTTGGATGCCTGTGCACCATTCTTTATTTTTAGGGAGTGAATCGTCAGGGGCTATAGGAGATTCTACTTCCCTGAGGATTCCGAAAACTTCCTTGGTACTGGATCTAGCGTTCTGAATCCTGTCATTATAAGTTTCTTGCTTAGTTTGAAAGATCTCCGCCTTATAGAAGGTGGAGATTTCGGTTACTTTGTCTTTTGTTTTCTTTAGAGGGCAAATTCTTCCAAATGGTTTCCCATTTTATTTTTTCAAGCCTGAGGGCTTTTAAATGTGGGGTAAACCAGGTGTTAAGGGGAGTTTTAGGCTTGCTCTTCCAGAGTTTGAGAGGAATCATGCTGCTCCCATCTTCATCTTGTATCCTGGCTTGCAACATTATGTGTTACTACTGACTTCTGCAATTGTATTCGCTCTCCACTCTTGCTTCTCCACTCTTTTTGACTGCTTACTCTCTTTTCTCTCCTCCTTTCCCATCTCCCTTTTCCTACCTCCCCTTACTTTCTTCGATACACTTACTCTATCAGAATTGTCCCTGGACCTTAAATGATAGCAACCTCGCCTGTTTCCTCCACCCTCCCATTACTGTTTTTTTCCTCCCCATCACCCCTCCAGCACTATCTGAGATGTCGTCAGGCCTAGTATGATAGTCGCTTGTTTTGTTCCTCCCCTCCCTTTCTGCACCCCTCTCCCTCACCTTTTGTTTTTCTCCGACTCTACCAGAAATATCGTCAGGCCTAGTACGGTAGTCACCTGTCTGTTTTAATTTCCTTCCCACTCTCCCCCTCTCTTCCTTATCTATGTCTTAGCTTTTGCACTATCTGAAATGTCGTCAGGCCGAGTACGATAGTTAATTTCACATCCTTACTGTTCATGGCCTGTAAGAATGTGGTTGTATTTTCCCTTGTTCCCTTCCTTGCTTTGAAGCGCTTTGAAACACATTGTGTATATAAATAAACGATCATATCATATTATATCAAGTACGTTGTTGATGATTAAGTCCGCTATGTCGGTCGC
Source organism: Ambystoma mexicanum (assembly GCF_040938575.1). Taxonomy (NCBI): domain Eukaryota; kingdom Metazoa; phylum Chordata; class Amphibia; order Caudata; family Ambystomatidae; genus Ambystoma; species Ambystoma mexicanum. The sequence goes on from NC_090937.1 coordinate 777,259,436, forward strand.
ATGTGCGACGATGGACCTGGCGTTTATGAGTGCACCTTTTAGTAGGCACTTAGCCTGAGGTTGGGTATGGAGGATCTTGGCCTGGGGCTGTGAGGGAGAGTATTAGTTTGTTTTAGGAGTGGGTTTTTTTAGGTTGAGGCAAGTTAGTGGTAAGGCTTTGTGAGTTTGGAATAGTTGGGTCCGGATGCTTGAAGTAGGATGCTGTAGGTCTTTTCTCATAGTGTGAATTAGTTGAGAATACATCATTAGGGAACCTGTAGCCTAGTCTTTTGTTTCTCAGATCGCCTCGGCATGGTTGATTGGGCGTGGGTTTGGAGGCAAATTGTTTGATCCATTGGCTGGGAGTGAGGTCAAGTAAGTTAGTTTGACTGCCGTGGTAGTTGCTCAGGTATGGTGTTAGTTTGGGTAAGAATAGGGCAGGTTTAATGGTAGGCATATGTGGGGCTTCTTTTAGTGCTGGGAGAAAGCTTGTGGGTTTAATTTCTGAGTTTGGAGGCATGTTCTTTGCAGGCTGAGGGTAATACAGAGGTGCAGTAAGGAGAAGGCACCAGATTAAGAGGGGCAGGTGAGCATCAGAGTGCAGCTTGGTTGCATGCATACTAAGTTTAGAGGGAGTGTGGGATACTGGTTGTTGGCGACACCGTAGTGCACATGCGGGAAGAGGTGGATTAGGGCAGCAGTTGTGTAGCTCTAGACAGGGTAGTTAGCCTAGTTAAGATGGGAGGTTCCCATGTAAGTAGTACAGTATAGTTGTTTGTTGTGGAGCTGGATGAGGTGAATAAGTTATCTCACGGACTAGGAGAGTGCACTAGGTTGAGCAGCAGTTGCAAGGTAGTGCACGTATGGAGGTGTTAGGTGCGGGCATAGGCAAAGATAATTGCAGCACTAATGAGTGCACTGAGACGAATGCAAGCATGGACAGGAGCATTACAGCACAGAAGATATTTATGCCACAATACTCGTAATATATTAATTCAGATATGCTACAGCTCCGAATGCAGGCATCCACAAAAACAGTTACTGGGTTGATAGGTCTAAATCTGCAGTTCTCCTGACAAGTGTACTCAAGTAACATCAGATCGTGGGGATCCGCTTAAGAAGAGAGAGAACACTCCAAATCTTGGAAAGGGCAGAAGCACAACAGTACTGCACCGGGACAGGCTATGGCGTTAGTGCTCGTGAGCTTAGCCGAGGTAAGAAAGCACACAAAGTTACAGGAGGCAATTGCAGGAGATCGTCATGTGGGTGGGAAATGCAAGCCTAATGGTATGGCACTTATAGTACGTAGTATAGCTAGATATGTAGGACGTCTCTGGCATTTATAACGCGCATAGATGCATATACAATCAAAATGTATAGTGTATAAACATGTAAACAATATATAGTGTATAAATGCGAGTATAAACAAAATAATCGGGATGGGGAGATCCAAAACAATGACACAGAAGTGCTAAGTGTGTGGGTTTATTATGTATTCACACAGAACGTGGTGGATAACGAGTCGCTACAGATCAATTAAGCAGTGGTGTAAGAGCAAATAGTATCAAACGAAAGATTAGTTAAGGGTGTGATTCATGTGAATGCTACCGGATAATGCAAAGGTGGCATATGTGCCATGAGAAAGCACTTTACAAGGCACAAATCAAAGCAAGGTGCAGTTGGAATACGGACTTAAGGAATGGCAAACGAAACAAAGAAAGTCCTGTACCACCCGCACATCTTCAGAAATCCCAGGAAGTGTCACTCCAAAGGTATTGACAGAAGAAGAACCGATGCAAGTAGGATCCGCCAGGGGTCCTTAGTCTTTTGATGAACGGAAGCGTGGACGAACTCAAGGCCTTTGTATGTATTGCACCTCAAAAGATCATCATGTCTGAGAATGCCCCATTGCCTCATTGCCCCTCCTAGGTGGGTGGGAAATGCCTCATTGTGATCGTAGAGGGAACCACGATTCGGGATGATAAGACGAGTTCCCAGGTTTTAAACAGCCATATGGGAGACTTTCAATACCGCCATCATTTGTTCCTCCATATCATATCATATGGAGGAACAAATGATGGCGGTATTGAAAGTCTCACTACAATTTCAAAATACCTTGCTAGAAGATATTCCTGCCTTGATTGATTGTGGAACAGCCAGAGTCTTTTTATACAATCAATGGGCTCTCCTAAAAGGAATACCTCACATCTCTCAGGCCTTAATCGTTCCAGTGTAGGGGGTAGATGGAACTCCTTAACTTTCCAACCCATTAATGAACAAACGGAAATACTCACTATGTCAATTTCTTCTTATTCTGATGGGTTAGAGTTTGATTTGATCAAGGCTGCCCACTATCCCATAATTCTAGGACTTCTGCGATTGCGCCTTCATAACCCACACATCACTTGGACTGCTGGATCATTATTTCTTGGCTCAAAGCAGTGTATTGGTAAATGACTCCTCACTAAAGGTTCTGTTGGTGTATTTACTCTTACGACTATAGTCAAAAGGAAGAGTTTGGCTACTTCTGTGGATTTGATACATATACTAACGAACAGGTACCTATAATTCCAAGACACATTTTATGATCAGGAATACAAGGAGCTTCCCCCTCATAGAATGGATTTTATTTATTGGGTATTTATTATGCGCCTATACAGCAAATGGTGTTTCAAGGCACAAATGATGTATTTATTTATTTATTGGGTTATCTTTATCCAAGTGATGATTGTGTCATTAATTTGCACCCAGAGAAACCTGTTCCCTTTGGCAGGATGTACATTTGTTTCTGAACCAGAGAAAGATGTCTTAAAAGAATATGAATGCCCTGCAGGCGCTTCATTATTTTTTATCCCGAATAAAAATACAGAAGAATTAAGACCTTGTATTGACTTCCGGGGACTGAAAAGATCACAGTTCCTGACTAGTATCCCATGCTTTTAATTCCTGACATCCTGGAAGCTGTGAGAGGAGCACAATATTTGATGAAATGAGACCTGAGAGGGGTGCATAATTTAATATGCATAATTAAGGGAGATGAGTGGAAAACTGCCTTCCATACTCCCTTTGGGCATTACGAGTATCGTCTAATGCCATTTGGCCTCTCACATGCCCCTGCGAATTTCCAACGTTTTATGGATCACATGTTATTACATACCGAAATAGTATATCTAGATGATATCCTGGTATTTTCTAAAACCTTACCAGAAAATGAAGGGCATGTAGAGGTGGTCCTACAATGCTTGAAATACAACCATCTGTAAGCAAAATAAGAAAAATGCTCTTTTCACCAGTTGGAAATTGCTTACCTGGAATACATTCTTTCAGCCAAAGGGACTATGATGGACCCCACCAAAGTTGAGGCAATTCTGGAATGGCCAGGCCCTACTTCTGTACTTGAGATCCAGAGCTTTGTAGGTTTCTCAAACGTTTGCCATACATTTATACCTTAGTTTTCCAAGAAATGTTCTTCCTCTCACGTCTCTTTTGAAGAAAGGAAGAAAGTTCATCTGGAATCAAGAAGCTCAAAGGGCCTTTCAATATTAAAAAGAAGCATTTACCTCTGCTCGCATTTGGCACATTCCCGACCAGATTCAACCCTTTATCGTTGAAACCGATGCTTCCAATAGTGCCATTGGAGCCATCTTAAAACAAATTCGGGAGAGCTGGCATTGAACATCTCATAGCCTACTTGTCGAAAACTCTGTCATGTTAAGAGATTAATTATATTGTGCTGGAAAAAAACTCCTTGCCGTAAAAAGAGCATGTAAGGAATGGAAGCACCTTCTTTTAGGATCGCGATTCCCTATCCAAGTCTGGATAGCCCACCTGAATCTCCAGCTTTCGCAACAGTCAGAGACACAAAATGGCCATCATGGGCCTATTTTCTTTCATCGTACGGCATCACTTTTATCCCGGGAAAAGCAAACCTACTGCCTAATGGGCTTTCATGTAAGGAAACCAAGAGGAACGTTCACTTTAAACATGAAAAAAAGGTTCTGCAAGGCATTCTACCGATTTATTTGTAGCTGACTTTCTCCACATTGTTTAAAAGGCATCTAGAAAAGCTCCTCCACATTTACAATCTGAGATTTCCAATGGCAAGACATCTACTGTTACACCAACCTTTAAATTGAGGAAGGAGGTGCTATGCATGTGTCATAATACAGTGGTGGCAGGACACCGGGGTATCTGGGCCACCACATACTTTATCCATAGGCACTTTTGGTGGTCCAATCGAATACAAGATGTTGTGATTATATTTCGGCTTGTACAGTGTGTTTACAGACCAAATGCCCTCATAGTCCTCCTTATGGGCATTTGGTTCAACATACTTTACATTCACAATCCTGGCAACCAATCTCAACCGACTTTATAGTGGACCTACCTTCTTCCTCTGGACATACTTCCATCATTGTGACCATAGACTCCATGACTAAGAAGGCCATTTTCTTTCGATGCACAAAATTCCCTTGGCTGCCCAAATGGCAAAATATTTTCTTCAAACCATTTTTTGCTTACATCCATTACCCACTACCATTATTTCCAATGCAGGTTCTCAATATATCACTCAATATTGTAGTCTACTTTGCAAAATTCTTGGTATCTACCATGCCTTCAGTTCAGGATTCGACCCGCAGACCAATGGTCAAACAGAACGCTTGAACCAAACACCTGACCAATACCTACGTTGTTTCATTTCTGCCTCTCAAGAGAAATTGAGTGACCTGCTTCGATTAGCAGAATTTGCATAATACAACACCTTGCATACCTCCATTGGTGTGAGTCCATTTCAGTGCATGTATGGGCTTAACCAGTCTAGCCTCTCTACTATTAAACCATCATCTAATAAAATACCTTCACTCGACTCCATGATCTCAGACATCAAAGCAGGCCATGTCCAAGGTTTGACCGCTCTTACCCACTCGCGAGCACAGTCTAAGGTTTTCACTGATAAAAAGCACACTAAGGAACCTGTTTTTTGTAAAGAACACTTCTTGGTTGGCTTCTCGGCTTTTAACCAAACATTTAATACCCTCCAAACTCTCTCCACGATATGTTGGTCCTTTTATAGTTGTGTCTGCTGTTGGGTCTGTGGCATCTCATCTTCAATTACCTGTATCATGGTCAAGGATCCATCTAGTCTTTCATGTTTGACAATTAAAACCTCATGTTCAGGATCGATTTCAGAGAAACAAGAACGCTATGCCCCCTCCGGTAGCTACTAACATGGGTCTTGAATATGAAGCTGCAGGGATTTGTGATTCCAGGTATTTCCAAGGTTGTCTACAATATTTCATGGACTGGAATGGTTTTAGACCCTCTGATCGCGCCTGGGAACCAGCCTCCGCTGTGCATGCTCCCATGTGTGTTAACCGTTTCCGTAGAACACATCCTAGTAAATCTTGCCCACTTCCTTTATGAGGGGGGCATACTGGCAGGAAACAAATCCCGACCTGGTCCTTATGGTACAAGTTATGTTATTTTACTTGGCATTTATATAGCGCCTTATGTATCATTGGTATGATCTCAATGCGCTGGTAGGTTGAACCGCAGTTCAGTCAGTGTTAGGGAGAATTCTCTCTTTAGGCTGAATTTCCTAACCTAGTGAGTCCCCCAGCAGCTTTGCTGGATTTCTGGAGTTTGTTTTTTTTCTCCTGCCAAGAGTGAGACTCTTTTTCTCCCACTCTTGGACATGATTTATGGTGTTCCTATGACTGTTAATGTGTTTTATGGACTATGGGGTCCATTACTCCATAGGGTCTCATGTGTTTTTCCTATGTGTGTTACACAGCACCCTCTGTGCAGTAACACAGGGGTGTCATAGTGACACCCCGCCATAGACTCCATACCCTGGGACTGACTACTGTCTCCCAGGGCATGTAAAGTCACAATTGGCTTTACTAGTCCCAAATTATGAACAGAAACCCGTACAAACCATCATATTGTGGACGTACTGGTCGGGGCAATTCGATTGCCCCGGGGTCTGTTAGTCGAGGGGGCACGTCTCCGTCCCCCCTGATCGAGTTTTGACTGGTGGCAGTGGATACTACTTTTTATATTCGACCACGAATATATCCCTATGGGATTTTCCCATTGTTCGAGGCTACCAACTTTAATTATTTAATTCTCATAGCCTCGAACATACCGCCGGTTTATTTATTTAATATTAATTCGCCGATTGGTATTTTTTTGCCAGGACTTGATTCTAAAATGGCGTTTGTGTTCTCTTCTGTGACTCCAACCCATGTCGATGCCCTTTGTTCCACTTTTTGGCGGGCTTCTCCACAGAAGCCTCCAAAAGTGGTGCCACTCTGTCTGGGTACCACAGGGGGTGTGGGAGGGGGTTTAGGCACCCTGGACTGAGTTACCTTGGTAACTCAAGTCGCACTCTTGTGTGATTGGCCCAAGTAGTGAGCCGGCCGGCTCACCACTTAGCATGTTTGATTGACAGCTAGGCTGAGTGAATGGGGGTGTGCTGCATAAAAGCAGGGCTTTGGGGATTGGAACTTCAGAAGTCGCCACAGGAGAATCCGATGAGGGAGAAGCTGAGCCGACCTACCACGACGACACCACCGGTGGAGCCCTGCGGAACCGACTCACCACTTCCCGACGACAGAGAAGATCTCCCGGCTGGAGAGGCTTCTTCCCCTGACTGGTGGGCACAACCAGTTTACCTTCTTTTCTTCGCATCCCAGGATGTCTTGTGGTCGAATTGCCCGTGCCAAGCACCCCGGCAACCGGACAGCCACTTACCACTGGACCGCGAATCAAAGGACCGCTCCTTTTGCCTGAGAACTCCGCGGTTGGTTTCTTCCCTGGCAGTGCAACGGACTCCTGTCTTCCTCCCCGACGAGATCCTCTCTTCCCCTGGACGAAGCACCGACTTGCATCCGCTGCCAGGAACAACTGCCCCCGCCGGAGTATTCTCACCAATTTAAGGTACCGTGTCCACCAGGCCTCCCTTTCTAAAGATTGCTACAAGGTAATAATAATCCCTTAACCTTATGGACTGGGCTGGCCGCCTTGACCTTCTAACTGGTCCCTTTCTTTGGTCCAACTCTTTTTGAACCTTTTCAAGACTTGTGTGCACTGCAACTGTGTGACCTTGGACACATTTCGTTCTGATCCTCTCAAAGTGGGTCCGGCCTACTGCACTCTAACTTCACGGTTTTACTTTGCCTTCCTCTCTTGTTGTGTTCTTGTAAAAGTGTTGGGATCTGTTTCAATTTATACTCTGCTTTACTCTGCCTTTTAAAACGAATTATTAGAGTGCCATCTACGTCAAGCGCTCACCGCTGTCTGAAAATAAGTGGGGCTTTACTTTACTTTAAAGAATTGTCTAGTATTCTTTTAAGTGAGTGCATATCTTTTAGTGACCGTGTTTTTGAATTGCTTACTATTAGTGCCTGTGTGTTTTTCTAGATGTGGTTTTAAATAAATAATTATATCTCTTTTACACCAAGCTCTGGTCAGTGTTTACTTGCTCTACTGTGTTCTTCTGACCTATTGTGAATACTCTGTATACTGCCTAACTCTTCTTGAGGGAAGTCTGACTGCTCAGCCACAGCTACCAAGTGAATCTGTGTGGTACAGACTGCTACCAAGTGGGTTTACTGCCAAACACCTGTAGTCTTAAATCTTTTGCAGTGGTCCCAGAGGGAACTGTACAGGTTTCTGCCTAACAGTAAGTAGAGAGAGTGTGGTATGGTGCGTGGGCGCACCGGATATGTGTTCAGCTGGTGTGGTTGTTGCATGAAAGTTGCTTCTTAGCGGTAGGTGTGGAGCTGAGGAAATCAGTTGGATGTGTTCAGTCTGGAGGGTGGACACCCAGACTGAGTTCTGGCTGCATTAGGCCTGAAGAGACGCTTAAGGAAAAGAACAGCGATTCGTTATCTTACACCTTCTCCAAGATGGCTCTCGATGTTTCCAAAAGTCTACACTGAATACAACTTTCTAGCTTTTCCCAAGATGGCGCTTTTTCAGCGCACTTACGGCCAGCGGTATTTCCACATGGTAATTGTGCCGAAAATCTGCATTTTTCCGGCATGTTTACCCCCAGCTCTGAGCTGGAGGTAAGCATGCCATACTCATGATTGGACGGACCCTTAAATGTGGCGGTAACCACGTTACTACCGCATTTAAGGGCTACCCAACTTATGATGAGGCCCAGAATCCTGACATCCTTTCTACTCTACAATTCACAAAGGATTTTCTTCCTCAAGAGGGTTTACCTTAGTTTACACAACACCCAATTTTTACCCAGGGGTCGGATATTCTTAGGGAGTCCTTCGCAGACATCTCATCCTGAGATGACTGCGTCATCCAGGTAAGTGCTTGCTTAATTTCTTTCATATAGGCAGGGAGCACCCATATAGCAACAGGGAAAGTATTTGCTATACTGTGGTGGTGTTATGTGTCATTAAAATTGAAAGCCGTTTCCTTATCTCTTACTGCCCAATTTTAAGAGCAGTACTTTAAGATGTACTAGGATAATTCAAACCACACAATCACACTGTGAAAACAAGAATGGCATATTTCCTCTGTATGGTAGACACATTTCGTCAATATCGATCTATTGATTGTAGCAAATAAACAAGAGCTAGGGTAATGAACTGTGTGACGCATAAGGCACATTCATGATGACTTGATTTTGATAAATGTTTTCAACATTTTAACAGAAAGACACTTTGAGAGCAGCTGGGATTACTGATTTGGAGAGTAGGAAGCCATTTCCAGACACCATAAATAGCATGCACGCCTACTTGGGGTGAGTAATGGCTCTGTTTATTGAAATCAATTTACTTTGTGAAAACTATGCCTGATGACAAATATGTTCGGTCCACCAAGACTAATAGATACAAATAAAAAGTATTTGTATAGCGGCCTTCTTGTTTCTATTTAAAAACCAATGTTACTTTGTACGTGGCAAAGAACAAGCATTTCAATTTGTGTGTTATTTTTATTTCCACCTCTGCCATTTTTTGTTAGACTCCATCTTGAATATTGTGGAAAGTGAAACAAAATCCACATGTGCAGTCCTTCATAGTTTATAAAGTGGAAGATGGATTTCCCCACCAAAGAACAGTTGGTTCTAGTTGTAGCATGACTGGCAGCCGCACAGAGTGGATGCAAACCTAGAGAGCCCCCGTGCAGCCCCAATTCCTGCATGTAATTGTGAGGTAATACCCTGCAGCCCATCTGGATCCTGAAATCTGTAGTGGGGTACTCCCTGGGCTCTGGTGCTATCCCCTGGAGCCCCATGCTGTACCCAGTGGGTGCCGGAGAGCCTTTGGAGGGGCTCAAGAGCAGGGAGCTAGGCAGAGGCAAGATGGTGGCTGCGGCTTCCTCAAGGCAGTGAGCGGCCTGCGCCCAGCCAAACATCTTCCTTTCATCTCCCAAACATCTTCCTTTCGCTTTATGTTGAGCACTTGCTTTATCAGGTTTGCGAGTTCCCCAGCTCTGGGGTCTCCTTAATGTGCTATTTTCCTCCTTGTTTATCTCACTCTCCATTCTTAACTCGTAACACGTTCAATAACTTCTAGTTAAATGGTCTCTCCACTCTTCTGCACTTATCTTTCTTTGAGTTATCTCATGGGGTTCTTTCTCTCTCCCCCAGGGTCTTTATCTCCACTTTCTTAAAACTTCAGTTATTTTTATTGTTATAAACAGTTCCTTTGTTATCTTGTGATGCTGGTTCTCTATGCCATTATTGCCCCAATGGCCTTCACAGTCGCTGCACTTTATTACAGACTCTCCTGGTGGCCTCCCGCTACTCCAGGCCACCCCAGCACCTGTCTTTGTTGTGGGTGACATCACGCTGCTCGGCACTCACTCAGGCAGGTTAGTCTGCCTTCTTGCTTCCTCTTTTCGGCCTACTCGCTTGTTCCAATCTCGGTGTCTCTGCGTCTTGCCACGTTCTGTGGATGACAGCGGATGGGAGCTTTCCACGCTCCTGGTTGTCTAGGTTTCAGTGTTATCCGGGCACCAGCCCCACCACGACACCTGCGTGGTCTAGCCACCTCGCTGGTTGGTTCCTTGCTCCCTGTTGTGACAGCGGCTTCCCCGCTGTCCACTTTGCCAGGGCTCTGCACCTCCGATTTGTGTCTGCTGCTTCTCAGAGTACTATGGGTCCCGCGCCATACTTTGCTCCGCCTCTCCACTGCTTTGTAGCGTAAGGGCGCTTCCCCTGCGTACCGTTCTCTCTCCTCTCCTCGTCCCATTTTCATACAAACTTTTTCTTAAAGGGGTAGTCACTTTTCGTGCAGACAGCGTGCTTGATTCAACATTGTCTATAGCCAAACAGAAGGACGACACAGTGTTTTGGAGAGGCAGTCCCATATATGCGGATAAAGTGCCCTGCATAGCCTTTGCGAATGGGAGTCCTTTTCTCCTAAGGGGGAGTCCCTCCTAGTGAGGTCCCACTTGCCCAGACGCCTAGGGAGGATCTTCCAGAGCAGGCTCACCTCCCTTGCCTCAAAGGGGGTGACTCCCCCTAATTGCAAAGTGATGAATACTCCTAATTTGTCACAGATGCTATCCTTCAGAAATCAAGGCATGTGGGCCTGCTGATGGTTGGCAATGCCAGGGTGATATTGTTCCCTGACTTTACGAGAGAGGTGCAAAGGCAACAACAATCCTTTGAGGAAATAAAGCATGAACTGTGCAAGAGAGACGTCTAATATATGCTCCTCTTCCTGGCAAAGCTTCTGTCGAAGGGACAATTGTTTTTTTTTGTCAGCACTCCTGGAGATGCGTGGGACCGGTTCGAAAACACAGGAGGATCTGGCACTGTTACTCCACGAAGAGTGGGAAGGGGGAGATCGGTCTTCCCAAACTGGAGGGAAGGGAATCTTGAGTAAAACTGCCATGGCCTTTGAGGTTGGACCGCTTGAGAGAGTAAGGGCAGGGGACGATGGGACTCTAAGGCTCGATCACTCCACTGAAGGAACTTGATATTTCAAGTGTCAGCCTTTCCGTTGTATTCAGGGGTGGCGAAACTCCTCTTTGGATGGATGAGAGCAGGAATGCAGTCTCAGGAGATGAAGGGCTTTCAGGGGGGCGTTATTGGTTGTATGCAGGGGACATCCTGAAGTGGGACAAGTGCCTGATATGGGCGGTGACTCTGATTGGCACACGGAGAGGGGGAGAGGAACTTGGGGCAAGGCAGGAGGACGATGAGAGGAGGGGGGTTCTAACTAAGGGATCAGTAGGAGTCATTGCCACCAAGTCTAGTTAAGTGTTAAGGTTATGCTGTGCCGTTGGCGGCTCTAATGGGGGGGGCGTTGTTTTCTTGGTGTGATTGTTTGTTCTGGAAGGGGAGACTGGTTCATTGGGTAGGGCTATGGGTTCGATTAAGGGATAAGGGGTGGGCAACAGATGCTTCTAGGGGTTGGAAGCATTGTTTGGGGTCTTCACAAGGGGGCACAAAGATTTCTGGTGAGGGGCAGTGATGGGGAGGGGCCCCATGAGTGTTTGGTCATCTTGTCTCAGGAGGCAGAATGGATGCCAGGCACGTGCCGTTGGTGTGTATAGTGTTCTGGAAACATCGAGGCTATTGACTTGAAATGTGGACGGGCTGGGAGATGAGATAGAAATGTGGGTGGTACAGCATTTCCTACAACGCTATAATGCCAATGTGGTTATGATTCAGCAGTCCCAACCCTTAGAGGAACAAATTGTCGTTTTGTAGGAAGGAATTTATATTCTTGGTTGTTCCATGCAGAGTTTGCGAGGGGTTGCAGAAGAGTAGCCATTATGATCAAAAAGATGGTGCCATGGGTTACCAAACACATCACAATTGATTCCGATGAGCAGTGCATATGTGTAGTGGGTAAAATGCGACAGGAATTGGTCTCCTTAGTAAATTACTATGCTCCTTCTCTCCCCCGTTAAGGATGCCTTGATGGGCGATTGAGGGACGTGATCCTTGAGCATGAATCAGATACAATCCTGATTGGTGGGGGATTGCAATGATACCATGCACACAGACAAAGACAGGAGGACCAAGGATGTAGCCAGGGCCACAAGTGCGGCCAAACTTCACTAATGGGTGGCATCATTGGGTCTGCTAGACGTCTGGAGGGCACAGCAACCTACAGGGAGCTGTTTCTCATTTCACTCAGGGGCACACGGATCTCTGTCCAGGATTGGTGATATTTTCACTACATATATGATATATTTTATTTGTGTCGCGCTCAATCACAAGTGTGCACAACGAGGCAAGGCAGGGGAACAAAGGAGGACAAAACAACGATCTTACTAGGCCCAGTTATCTTGAGAACATGCAAGTGCAGGGGAGAGGGAAGGGGGAAAGCGTGCAAGGGTGGGGGGAGAAATGGAAAGTGCTGAGCAAGGGATAACAACAACAAATGGTAGTGCAGCCATCAAGGTGGCAAGTGCAGGTGTAGAGCACAGACACAGGTTGTCTGATAAGTGCAGTTAAAGAGACTTTAGGGTTACAGAAGTGTAAGAGCTGCCAGGAGGCAGTGTGGGTGTGTGGCCGGGAGGGCAGGGACCTGGGCCCTAAATCACAAGGTAACCAGGTAAACTGTGCCGAAGCAGACAGATCAGCAGGGGAGGGGGAGAGCGAAGGCAGAAGCAAAGAGAAAGGTATTGAGGTCCTTCCAGAACCGGAGATGGTTCTCCTCAAGTTTCAGAGTGGCAGGGAGGTGTAATAACTTGGAAGCTGATGAACACCCGAACCAACAGGTAAGTTATTAAGTAGGTTTATTGTAGTTCAATTGCCAGGAACAAAACATTGGCATGTCCTATCCAAGTCAGCATACCTCCAACTGCCAGAATCCTCTTCAGATCACAACACACCAACACTCCACTCACACTGACCTCACTACATTCCATGTACAGTGCTGTCATCCCCTCAGCTAGCAAGACACATTACAACACATTTCCCTCCTTTCCTTTATTGAAATCAGAGAAATTGCACACCAAAACCACCACCAGACAAAACCCCCACATGTACGTGTGGCCAGCACATAATGCACCAACTAGTAGCACCACTGGCGACAAGAACTGCCCCCAGAGAACACCAAAACCCCGGACACTACAAGGTAAATCTAGGAAAAAGGAAAGTGCTCCACCAAAAGAATAAGAACCCAACAATACCTACATGGCACCCCCAGAATACAACTGTGCCAATTAGGAAACATGACACCCCATGTCAACCAACACCCAACACCAACTCCAACACCCAACTACAACACCAGTCCTCCCTCCATAAACAAACAGTGAGAAACCCAACGCAATATACTAAGGGCTCTCTCCTCCCAGAACAGAACTGGACAACCTCCGAGAAACAAAAATAACAAACTAAGCACCTCCACCTGTTCCAAGCTGCCCCTTGGAACCTAGGTCCTGCCACGACCCAGCGTCCACATGAAAAACTACCTAACAATCCACATCCCTCAGTGCACAAACCTCCTTCCGTCCTAGTATGCCCCCTAGGACACCAGGGCTGCCACCCCCGGGCACGAACCACACAGCTCAACAGAGCAACAACAAGCACAACAACGCAAAACAGTTCACCACAGCACCCCTAAGGGTACCACAACACCACAAAAACCCAGAACAATCGAGAACACAACCCGCAAGAATGCGGAAACACAACCAGTACCAACCACCTAAACCAGACACACACCAACACACACCAACCACCACAGACCCCTGGTCCAGCCTACTGCAAAGCGCAGTACACCTACTACTACCTAGGACCCCAGATCCAGCCTGCTGCCACCCGCAGCACACCACTCCATACCTTGGACCCCAGGTCCCGCCTACTGCCACCCGCAGCACACCACTCCATACCATGGACCCCAGGTCCAGCAGCTGCACGAACGCAGGACACCACACTACTAACCTTGGACCCCTGGTCCAACCACCTGCAAAACAGCAGGACCCTTCACCAACATGGGACCTACCCAATGGCCCCACCTTGCAGGTTGCTATTGGAACCCCAAACAGAGGCACACTGAAACAATAGCACACCTCACATACACTCACGATAAGGATTGAGTCACCTCCACACTCCGTATGCACCTTCACACACCATATTCATAACTGCAAAAAAGATAACGTTGTACTGCATACGCATATTCAGTGCTACAAAAGATTACAGATAACATAACTGAACAAATAGGATTAGAAATGCTTAAAAGCACCTTGGTTTGAAATCACTGCCCGATGAACTACCAATACCCGCGGGCACCCCCACCCACGAGTCCATCCAAACCCAAGGTGGAACCCATCCTGTAAATAGAACATTGTTAGTCCTTAAGCACATTAATCAAGACGCCACAACTGATCAGAAAATGTGAGTGCCCCCACCCACAAGTCAATATCCCAAACGTTCAGTCCACCTGGAAGAAATTGTTATTCACCAAAAATACGTAGCAATTTTTTAGCACATTAACACAACAGCAAAACATTAAACAGCTCTCACTCACCAGAGACTTGCATACCACAATCACGACCCTAACAAACAGCCACTTACACTAATACCAACATCCAGCACGCGTATCCACACTAACTCACACGGGCCCACAACAATCCACTCACACAGTAACCCGACACAGCCGGCACATGAAACATATAGCAATTCACAAGAGATTAATGTTCCCAGAGGCAGAGACGATTCCGCTCATGGCAGCAGACCGCAGTGATCCAATCTCCACTGCTTCCCAGCCTGCGCAGCACACAACACCAGTTACAGGGCACAGGAAAATCCTAATCTGTATTTGCCCAAACGGACCTGCAGCAATCTGACACCCGTACTGCAGCAACCCGAACCTGCGGCTCCGAACATGAGCCTCCCATGCAGGCGGGTCTGCTCGACTGACAACCCGCATCGTCCCAAATGCATGAATCGCCATGATAGTGCTTCGTGATCACTATGACCCACAACACTTGCGAGCACTGTTCCTGGATCATCGACCAGCGTCCTGCATAACAACGCAGAACAGGCAACTCATTCAAACTCCCTTCCGCGTTCCAGCTCCTCACGCTGGAACGTATGATGATGACGGACCAACGTCATCATTTTACTCGATACTGAGCAGGAGACACATCGCGGGTCCCTGAAACACTGGGGACACGCTTCCCAATACATGGGGACGTAGCATGAGTCAGTTCGGAACCCTCCATACTTGCTAGAGCTGCCGCCCGACAACAACGCATCCAATGCGGCTTCGACATCGCTGCACCAGTTGCTCATGCTGTTTCCAGGCACAGCGCCTCCCAGACATACCGGACACTGGCACGTCTCTGGCGGCTCCTCCCGGCAGCTCGGATGCAGCTGCACCGACAAATCCCGCTGTTTACAATCCACACCACCTCCGTGGCAGAGCGTACAGTGCCGCTTCTCCTGGTGACGCTCCCAGCACATGGAAAACGCCCGCAGCATGCTGGGCCGAGCACTAGGCACAGTCCACACTTCACCCGACTGTACCGGTTACCCGGTTGGAGAACAATTTCAACTCCTTCACCACCAGCGTCCACCATGCGACACTCCTACCCGCACACTGACAAGTGTGCCAAACAGCTGCCCATAACACCCCCAGGACCACCTGGTCGCTGGGCGAAGCGGCTTCTGGGCAACAGGGTCAAACAGCACTGCACCCCAACCTGAGTGCCGACCCAGCTCCACCTTCAGCACCACCCGGCCTGCTGAAGAATCTTAGGCAGCCCAATTAAAACACCTCAGGCTCCAACTTGCTGTGAACTTGGCATATGGACATGAATTCACAGGAGGGCAATGTTTTCCTGTTTCTGAACTGTCCCCTCCTCAACAGAGATTCCACCTTTGTCGCCAGTGTAATAACTTGGAAGTTGATGAACACCCGAACCAGCAGGTAAGTTATTAAGTAAGTTTATTGTAGTTCAATTGACAGGAACAAAACATTGGCATGTCCTATCCAAGTCAGCATACCTCCAACTGCCAAGCATAGAATCCTCTTCAGATCACAACACACCAACACTCCACTCACACTGACCTCACTACATTCCATGTACAGTGATGTCATCCCCTCAGCTAGCAAGACACATTACAACAGGAGACTGTTCCAGAGGGGGCCCCAGCCGAGCTAACAGATCTACCCCCAACTCATTGCTTGGAGAAGCGACTGACCCTGAGGGAGCTGGAGGTGGAGGAATGAAGAGCTCGAGAGGGAAGGTATTTACGGAGGGAGAGTGGAAGGTATTTTGGATCCAGGCCCTAGAAAGCCTTATGGACAATGCAATGGGTCTTGAATTTAATCCTTGCAGCAACTGGGAGCCAATGAAGAGATTTCAGAGCTGGAGAGATACGATCCCAGGGATTGAGGCCAAAGACAAGTCTCGCAGTCCTGTTCTGGATGAGTTGCAGAGGGCAGAGAGTAGAAGCAGGCAGATTTAGAAAGAGACTGTTGCAGTAGTCCAGCCTGGAGAGAACCAGATTTCTAGAGACAGTAAGCGTCTAGGGAAAGGAGAGGAAATGAAGAATACCTCTGAGGAGGTGCAGTTGGTAGTTTGACTTCTTAGAGACGTCAGAGATGTGAGGAGAAAATGAGAGTGTGGAGTCGAGGATGTCCCCGAGGTTCTTAGCCTCACAGGTGGGAGCAGGAAGAGGGCCAAGGGAGGCCGGCCAGAGAGTGACAGGAAAGGAGGGTGCAGGTGTGCCAATGAGGAGAATCTCATATCTAATGATAATCGTCATAGGGTGCGGAAGGTGGAGTACTTGCCGAGAGGCATTTCTGATCAAACGCCACTCCTGTTGGAGTGGGTCCTTAGGAGGAAGAGACTGCAGGGGATGTGGTGGCTAAACACCCATCACCAGATGTCACCAGGCATAGAAGAAGCACTGGGAGAGGCCACCAAGAGAACAAGGGCACAGTGGCCATTGCAGTGGCCTTGTGGGAATCCTGTAAAACCGATTTGCATGGAGTGGCAGTGACAGAGATGAACAAAAAAGCCAGGGAGAAGCTACAACACATGAACAAGGCGGAACGCAAGGGTGAAGGAACTAGAAGAAGGGTGCAAAGGATGACTCGAATAACTCGTCACTGAGGCATAGGGACCTTTGTGCAGCCCAAGATAAACTCAGGGTACTATCTTTTGATCAAGCAAAGCACTCGATTTGGTTAGGGGGAGGGTAAGGATGGGAGATTGTTGGTAGGAGATGGGTGATAGATGGATTTTGGTTGTAAGGGACGCTACGGAGACCCTGTGAGTGGAACATCAAGATATCGAAAATATCTTTCTGGACTTCTAAGTTAATATTAATGTTAAAGGATATTTGTACCGTGCACTATAACCACCTTCTATGCAAAACTATATTCTGCGGCGCCGGGAAGGGACGAGACTGCAGTGAGTGAAGATGTGGATGCCATTCCCTTGAAAAAACTGTTGGCCAAACAAAGGGATACCTTAGAGACGGATCTAAGTTTATCGAAAAGAGTATGCAACAACTGCATATAAAGCAGTGGAAGGCCAACGAATCCAGACCTATCTCCCTCCTGAAGGGAAAGTCAAGATTTTGGCCAAGGCATTGCCCAACATGTTTGGTTCCTGTGGATCAAATGAGCCAGGACTGTAAACGGTTTCATGCCGGGTAGGTTGACGTGCCACAATCTAGGCAGACTGTTTGGGGTGGTTAAATAAGTGGCTGGGCTACCTCGTAGAAATAATGCAATACTATCCTTGTGTTCCAACAATGTCTTTGACCCGATCAAATGAAGGTATCTGTGGGAGGTCTTGGCAAAGATGGACTTTGGCCCAAAGATTATTCGGTTGGTACGGGCGAGAGCGTGGGTGAAAGGGTTTCTTTGGGGCTGTGTCCTTTGCAATGTGGGACAAGGCAAGGGTGTCCATACTCCTCTCTCCCATTCACTCTCCTAATTGAACCATTGGCAGAGGCTGTAAGAGGGTATATGTTGTTCATGGGTCTTGAATAGCCAGGAAGCCACATGGTTGAGATATCCCTCTTTGTGGATGATATCCTGCTATATGCAAGCAACCATGAAACCTCAGTGCCTAGGGTGGGAGAGTTATTGTGGGAATTTGGCTCATACAGTGGTCTGCATGTCAGTTAGGAAAAATCTGTATATTATGTACTTACAGGGGAAAGTGAGGACCATGTTCCTTGTGTGGTGATTCCTACCAGAGAACCATTCAATACCTAGGGTTCAATATTTCAGGAACTAGGAAAGAGTTTTTTAAGCTCAATTGGGACATGGTGGTAGTCAACTTTCTCAGGGATTTGTGAAGGCATCATGAAGTAGACGCATACAACAGTTTCAAGTTTTAACTCACAAAGTTTTATTAACTTAAATGTCAGGATGGAGTAAGGCCTAAGTTGCCCTATGCTAATGTGGGATTTCCCTACCTAAGGAAAACTAAGGATAGTGCAACTCAAAAGTTGGTCTGAGGCAAAAACCTATACTTGCCCTCACAATTAACAGCATACAATGTGTAGGGATGTCCGCATCAAAATGAATGGTGAAAGTAAAATTCTGTGCTTCTTCCAGCTCTTTGCTTGTTATCAGCTTCCCCTTCCCCAGTTCAAAACCGTTCACAAAGTATTGGGGTTTCCTTCTTGAGAGTTCAAATCTTCCAGCTCTTTAAAAACAGCACAATTCTTTGGGACACTTACAACACTTTTGTCATCAGTACTTTTCACTGCTTCTCATAAATAGTTCTGTCGCTTGACTTCAAAATCACTTGTACGACTGTTGCAAAACACCAGCTTCTTTACAGTTACTTTCATTGGCTTTTTCCAAAAGGGGGCCACTCAGTATAGGCACAGTTGTCTGACCACACTGTCCACCCATTATAGGTCACGCAACCGGTACCCCTTCTTATCTTCTTTTCATCAACAGATGTCCACTGCTTACTTTTGACAGTGAAGTGTGTTCCTTTCATCATGATTACTCTCTCAACACTTTACCAGGGCTTGATTGTCCACCATTCACGTTATTACACTTTCTGTACTCTTCTGGCTCTTGCCAATACAGGTTTCCTCTTAACCTGCAGATCCTTGAACACTTTGAGCTTTTGTCAATACTTGTTTCTTCTCCTATACCCTTCTTGGGTTTCTATTGGCTTTGCTAACACTTGCATCTCAAACAGTTAGTTCTGTGGCATTTGCTACTTGTACCACCTTGCTTTGATTCCATTCAGAAATGCTCATGACTTGCTTTTACTTGGTGCAGCATTCATGAATACTTATAATTCCTCTCAGTTTGTTCGTTATGCAGAATCGTCTGTTTTGGAATTCCAAAGTGTTTGTAACTACTTTCAATTCATTTGAGATTTAAAGGCACTTGTTTCAGCATACAAACGTGTTTAAGACAATTTCCAGTTTGTTCGATATTCCGAAAATTCTTGTTTCAGGTTCCCAGAGCGCTCCGGTATGAGTGGTCCCTGTTTCCATTCACTGGCTTCATGCACCAGCTCCCCTCAGCCTCGTTCCATTCCTTGTTCTGTGCTCAGCTTCCAATATGTCCAATCTTCCGTTGCAGAGGTCAGAGAGAGCACCTCTCATGCTCCTGGAGGTCCATGGCGACCGGAGTGCTTCGGCACCCCACAGCTCCTGCTGCTTGCTCCTGACATGGAGAGTGTGCAGGACTTCCAGACCCTCTCTTGGCCAGCTGTGGCCCCATTGTCCCTTGTTCCTGCTTGGCACGGCTTCCAGCACCTGTGTCTTCCGCTCTTGTTTCTCCAGCTGGCTCAAAGCTCCAGTCTGCTGTCCCACCCCCCCCATGTGCTGTGCAGCTTGCATTTCTATATCTATTAGGCTTGTTATCCAGTTGCCTGACCATAGTAGCACTCATTAACTGGACATGCCTGGCTAAAATCCTCCATAGCCCTCTTCTTCGTCTCAACACCAAAATGGTGTTTGGGGAAGTTTGCCATAAAGGAAGTGTGCATAACTCTGTGTTGGCTGCTCCTCATCTTGGTACTTGGCTGATAGGTGTCTGTATTAACAATATGCGGTTTATATGTGTTTGTATTAACAATTAACAGTATGTTCTCATACTAACATCTCCCGCTCACTCCCCAACATTCTAAGTAATCACTGCTGGTTACACCCCCCCCAGCCAGGCGTTCTCCTCAGGCCTAACGCAGCCAGTCGGACTGGATAAATCCTGCCAGAACGAACACATACCCCTGATCTCAACCACCACACCTAACGCTAAGAAGCAGCTATTTCACGTATACCGCACCAGCTGCACACATACCCGGTGCGCACATGCGCCGTTGACTCTCCCTACTCTCTCTACTGACCTGAACTTCGGTTCCCAAGGGCGTTTAACCTACCAGGGCCTTCAGACCATACCAATGGTATATAAGGTGCTATATAAATGCAAATAACAGAACATAACATAACATGACATATGAGGCTGATATGTGTTTATCTCACCCAACTGAGGATGTGTCCTCCGTCCCGGTGTTGAGATGGTGTTTCTGGGGGATTTTTTGGGGGGAGAAAAGGGGAAGGGTTAACAGTAGCCTACAAAGGCTTGAGGGGTAGAAGGTTAATTTAGAACAGGCAATAAGGGATACCATTTCTCACATAAGGATGTACTCACCTCACTCTCCAAGTTCCCTCCACCCAGGTGATCCTCCCTTGCATATCCAACCTGAGGGTCAGGATCCAAAAGCGATAGCCACTTGAGAGGAGGATCGGGAGGGAAAAGAGGTGAGGATGCCCTCAGGTTCCTCACAGATGTTGAGTGGTGGGTGGATCTTCTGTTATTACACCTAGGCAAGGTGTCCCTTTTCAAGATAAAGGTCTTTCCCAAGTTCTTGTATTTTAGGCAAGCTACTCTGTTCGAGATACCTTTGTCAGATTTTGACATGTTGGACAGAGGACTCAGGAAGATGCTGTGGGGCTCAACCATCCCCAGTATAGCTCTGGACACATTAAATAATTCTATTTGGGACTTCAAGATGGCAGCCAGAGTAAGTAGATGTGTGTAAGCGCCTCTCCCGCCAGGCCGCAACAGCAAGCAGAAACAATAAAGCTAGGGAGAAGTGTTAATGCACATGAGCCCCCGTGGGATCTGACAACTGGGAGAGCAGCATAATCCCAAAGAGAGAAGTGACAAGGACCGGGAGAAACAGAGAGCTGACACCAGGACCTCGAGTAACATAAACAAGTGAGGAAGTAAGGCCCACCCGACTCCACTCGATCGAGGACCTCACGAAAAAGAGGGACAGGGGAATCCGACTCCGGCCGGGAGAAGCGGCGGAGGGCACAACGGGGTGGAAAGCAGACCCCTTGAACCAGAACAGAGGGAAGGGAATGGGCCCACCAGCGTTAACAACATCAAGCCCAAACAGGCTGGGAGCAAGAAGTGTCAGAAAGGACAGCTGCGGCAAATGGAACGGCGGACCGCAGAATCGAAATGCTGAGGCGCAGAATCGAAATACTGAGGGGAGAGATGCCGTGCCCAGGCCCCCGACAGCAGAAGAGGTCCCCCCCCCCCGGTCGGAGCAGCAACTGATCGGGAAACCGGAGAGGAGGAGGATAATACACCGCAAAATGGCCCAGAGAAGAACAGAACAGAAGAGAAGCTGCCCATACGAGACTCAGGAGCAGGGTGCGGCAGCAGATGGACTAAGGAGGAGGACCGGAATATTGGGACAGCCACCGACAATGGGAGTTAAGAAGGTACAGCGCCCATCCAAAAACCCTAGCCCCCCCAACCCCTCCACCCCGGATCACACAGTGTATTTCACTATGAGATTGAAGTGGCCCACCTCCGTACCCCCTACCCTCCAGGGGCCACAGAACAGAAACATACCCAATCCATGACATCGCATGGATGGGAGAAGTAGCAGGAAGCTACAAATAAACAGGGGGCAGCCACAGCAATGCAGCGAGGTCTAGAGAACGTGGGGTGCCATATATAGACCCCAAACAGAATCCTGAATAATGCAACATACGTTGGTCGCACAATAGGGGCCAAATCATTACAAACCCAGCATGGGAGGGTCATTTTCATAGGGGGAGAAGGCACTAATGGGGACAATCAGCAAGAACACCAGTCTCCCACCACGGGTAACAGAGCTCTGCCTAATGTTTGGGGAGTAAGGGGATAAGCAAGATTTACACAGTAAGCAGGCAATGCCACGGAGGGCTTGACACCCTCCCAGAAACGCAGGCAAGCCAATACCCTACCAAAGGGGAGATCACACTACAGTGCACTGGGCTTCTTCCCCCGGTACTAAAAGGACGATAAACACTTTAGCAGGGACGCAAGCGGACACCATAGGAGTGGCCCAGACCATCACCCACATGCAAAAGAGCGGGCAACACAAAGTAGAGCGGATCATGCCCGTATCCACTCACGGGGCAAGAGGATGTTGACACAAGGAGAGGAAGATAAGGATCAGCCACTACACCAACACCTCCATTCATGCAGAACCACCTGGTGGGGAAAACAAGAGAAAGTCTCCCTTAGAAAGAAGAATTTACCCCCCACCCTGCCAGGGGAAGACCAGAGCAGCAAAAAGATCCCAGGACAGCAGGAGTCGCACTATCCAATGGTCAGTTTGCAGCCCAGGAAGGGACCAATCCCGGAGTTCACCAACTGGAGTCCAAGTGGGGTTTAGGATCCCCCACAAAGTTTTCCCTGAGTTCTCTGAGGGTCGGGTGCGATGGGCAGTACGCTCTAGCAGTATTAGGAACCCGGACCCTCTTCTGGGCTGTTAAGGGGTTGGGGATGTTTCAACAAGTTGGGGAAGGTAGGGCGGGGGGGTGAAGGGATGGGAGGAGGGCAAGGGATGCCGGGGGGGGAGGGGAAGCTGGAAATAGGTAAAGGAGAAGGGATGGTATGGAAAGACCAGAGATTGAAGGGATAAAAATCCTTACTCTCAATGTTAGGGGCATGAACACCCAGATAAAAAGAAAGAAAATAGAAAACCTACTACATAGGGGGAAATTCGATATCCTATTGTGACAGGAGACATATGTAAGGACTAAGAACAAGGGGAAAATTCACCTGCGAGGCTAGAACCACATACTCCAAGCTAATGCGGAAGAGAAGAGGGCGGGGGTGATCCTAGCATTTCATAAAAACCTGAGAGTACACGTACACGACACTTTTGCGGATAATGCAGGGAGATACATATTTGCTAATGTCTCCCTAGAAGGCCACCCAATAAACATTGGCATCAATATATGCCCCGCATACGAGCCAAGATAGATGATTCCTGAGGGACACTCTAGATAAATTGGAAAGGTATGCAACCGGGAAAATGGTACTGGTAGGCGATCTAAAACTCACCTGGCAACCCAATTTAAACATAAGTGGGAACAGAACACGGAGACAAGGGGCTCCATCAAAGAATCTCTGCTGCAAAGTGGAAACGCTGACATTACGTTATGTATGGCGGGAGAAAATGGGCCAACAAAATGGGTTTACACATTTTTCACACGTCCATCAGATGATGTCCAGAATAGATTGCATCTGGGCATCCTCTAGCCTCATGGGGAAAATACAAGGGATAGAACGAGGCCCTATATCGATATCAAATCACACCCCACTCTGGGTGGAAGTCCCCCTGGCGGGTAAGAACACGGGGCTGTGGCGGTCGAAACTCCCAGCAGACCCTGTACTGGGAAATATGGTTAAAGAGAAAATCGTAGAATACTTTATCCTCAATTACGCCACAGATACGTCACAGGAAACAGTCTGGGAAGCATTTAAGGCGGTCATGAGGGGCCAGCTGATTGCTCTTAAAGCTACAAGAGAAAAATAAAAGTATCAATGGGAAAAGAGCTAGAGGGAAAACTCGGAGACATTCAGGCAGAGATCACACGGAACCCCACAAACAACTTGAAAAAGGCACTGAGACATGTCCAGGGCCAACTGGAAACACTACGTACGAAACGGGCAGAGAAGAACATCTCATACCTTAAACATTGGTACTATACAAAGACAAACAAAGCCAATAAATTCTTAGCTAGACAAATGACACTCGCAAACGATACAAGGAATCAAAGGCAAACAGGGCATAATACAAACCCGAACAGAAGCTTTGGGGGAAATCTTCAAAGATTTCTACCAGACACTTTACACATCGGACAAGACCCCTATCTGAACACAATAACAATCCCGCAGATCACTGAACTCGAAAGACAACAGTTAGAGGAAGATATAAAAATAGAGCAGGTGAAGAAGGCTATCTTAGAACTGCCCTTGAATAAAGCCCCGGACCCGGACGGCTTTACGGCAATCTTTTGCAGGAAGTATATGGAAATACTGACCCTGATTCTAACCAACCTATTTAACTCATTTAAAGAAACGAGGAACATTACCAATCAATGAATGAGGCCACGGCCCTGGTGTGTCATAAGTCAGGAAAAGATCCGACCCTAGCAGTCTCGTATCTCCCAATAGCACTAACCAACATAAATGCCAAATTGTATACAAAGGTCCTAGCTAACGGACTCACAATCTTGCTCCCCAAAATAATAGGTCATGACCAATCAGGCTTTATCCCAGAACAGCAGACACATAACACTAGACGAATAATGATGGAAAAAATAGGGATGACCCAGACGCCGGCCATACTGCTCTCATTAGACGCGGAAAAAGCATTTGACCGCAGAGAGTGGTCGTTCCTGTTCCGCATTCTGAAGAAAATGGGCTTTGGGGATCAATATATCAAAATGATACAAGCCAATTAGAATACCCCTGGCATACGAGTAGCCATAAATGGAGAGGTAACCGACAAACTGAGGATAACTAGGGGAACTAAACAAGGCTGCCTTCTTTCCCCGCTCCTGTATGCAATATACTTGGAGCCCCTTCTGATTAGAAAAGAATTCTATTTGGGAGGGTGGGCTGAATCTGCCAAACTTGCAGAAATATTTTTCAGCTACTCCGCTGGTGGCAGCAAATTATTGGTTCTTCCTCAGGGTGGGTGCAGTGGGGGGGGGGCATTAACATGGAGAAATCGGGAATGGGGTGGCTTGATCAAGTCCTATACGGCAGAAGATACTCAGTGACGTCCTCCAAACGAGGAGGCTGGTGGCAAAGGTCTAGCATATTCCGATGAGGAAAACTAGGGATGGCGACGAGCTGGTGCTAGATCAGGCTACTTCCCCAGCTCAAAGTAGTTCAGGGATACCTGGGCTGGACTGATAAAGGGGTACAGACAGTGGGGGATGTGGACAAGACAGGGGTCATAAGGCTGTTTCAGGAGCTGAGGCATTCATACAGAATACCTTCCACCATTAATTTTCCAGTGTATGCAGCTAAGACATTCTATCGGTTCACGATTTAGGGAATGGTCTGAGCTTCCTAGGGACTCTTTCCCTAATGAGGCTGGTTGCTACTGAAAAGTTTGAAACAAAACCGATCTCCACGGCCTATACATGGATAGCTAGCACAACGTCAAAACCCTTTACAAGGTTGAGGGAAAGATGGAAGACAGACTTGGGTTCCAGGCTATTGGGAATGTGCCCGGGGTGCTACTAACTGGATAGCCATCGACTAGAGATTAAGGGCCATTCACTACAAGATCTTGTATAGAGTCTACTACACCCCACGAGCACTACATAGAATGGGGAGAAGGAAGAATGATATATGCCCCAAATGCAATGTAGATGTAGGAACGTTATATCCCATAGTCTGGCTGGGAGAAGGGAAACCGGATGCCAAAGGTAGGAGTGGGAGTGGGTGGAGGTTGGGGTAGGGAGCAAGGGGAATAGGGGGTGAGGTGTTTGGTTTTCTTTGAGGGTGGATGCTGTGGAGGAAGGGACAGGTACGTCATATGTTTTGTGTCACTGGTGTTTTTGGACTGCTGCATCAGATCAAAAAATGCAATGAAAGTTGTTATAAAACCAGAATGTTGTTACAGGAGAGGATCACACAGCACCTCCCTAACCACAAAAGCCAAATGAAACATGTCCCCCCACTGTGGTTGGCACGGATTCCTGATTTTGTGTGTAACGGCCCTCCACGTGGCAGCCAATGGGGAGGGGAGAGGCTTAGGGAGAGGTTGTGGATGGGAAGGGGGTAATTAGGAAAACTGGAAAGAGGGTTGGGAAACTTGAATTGATGGAACGGGGAAGCACAGGGAAAAAAATACTCAGCACTGTAATTAAGTGCGCCTGCTACCAGAAAACCTATAACCTGGATACTGTCCGGCATTCCTAGTAACATGCACAACTCTTTTGTGCCTGGAATGCCTGGAGTACGCCTTACTCCTCGTACATGAATTAGCACTTACTCAAGTGAATGCCACATGCAAAACATAATGCACAGAAGAAACACTGTGTGACTAGCATAACACAGACACATTAACATGATTGCCTCTGCATTGGTACGCAACACATGAACACCTTAATGCATGAAATGGTTACAAAAGCTCAGACAGACTAACAAATCTCTTTTGCCCATTCCTGTCCGAGTAGCAATAGCCCCAGCTGTACTCAGGACCTCGGTTTGCTAGAGGTGTATGCTTGTAATCATAATAGGCCAGTGAAGTAAGAGTTATAGGTCCTACTAAATTAGGAAGGCTGTGAAACAACCCCCACCAAAGTGTGCAACAACAGAAAACACATTCACAGGCGTTTTCTTTTCATGAACACTTATATGATGCACGGGCGGGGGGCCTGTAGTGACCTTCTGAGCACTATTGCTGCCTTGCAGAAGTTACGGTATCAATGAGCCTGAATGCCCACCGCCGTTTACTATAGTTTTCAATAAGCGTCTGCTCGCCTGCTGGAGCTACCTCCAGGGAGTTCCCGAACACTGTGCAAAATCCTTGCACGTGCCATGCACTCCTATGAGCCAAAATCACTAGCATCGGACACAGGCGAGGGAGGCACCCTTAACTGCTCCTGAGCTCCACATTGTACGCCACATAGCACGTGACGCACCACGCATCATGGGGAGTATAGTTCCCTCGCGGTCTGGACCATGACATCTGACCACAGAGGCCTCCATAAGCCCCCACCACACCACCATTCCTGACAAAAAACAACTGGTTGCACACTGTAGTCACTTAGGGTTGCTTGCTCCAATTGTTCCTTTAGACCACTGCCTAATTGGGGTATCACATGGGGCAGCAGAGGGACTACAAACGTTAAAGGGTGGTGTGTGGTGCAATCATTGGGCCATTGCAACATTGCCGGTATCCAGGTATTTTGCATACCCTAGGCCAAGAAAATAAACCTGGTCACTGAGCTCAGATAATTACGGTCATACTCAGCCTGCCCAGTTCTGCTGTTATTTAATTTCAAGTTCTTTATCTATACTTATGATTTTTTGGATGAAAGTTGCCAACTTTAAAGCTTTTGGGTGGTATATGCCTTTTGCTTCTATTTATTTATTAGAATGTATACTGTGAAAAGAACATGAATTTTAGTAATACATTTCTTTATGTCACAGATTACATCTTTTTTTTTCCTTTTCCTCAGAGCAAGGCCCATTAGTAGAGCTTTAGACCTTGGAGCAGATATTGTAGTGACTGGGCGATGTGTTGACAGCAGCGTCGTGTTGGGGCCCCTTATACATTGGGTATGGTAACGTTTGTTTATGGATACGTTTCAGTCTTCCTCATAAAATGTGAATGCACTTTACGCATCGTACTTCTATCAGTACTAGCATTCAGATTATTTTACAAGCATTATGTAGGTTTAGCAACATTATAAAATAAGCTAAATGTATTTCTAATGAGATGGTTTAGCAACATTATAAAATGAGCTAAATGTATTTCTAATGAGTTGAGCTATTTATGTTTTTTTCTGTTTTAGCCTGGAAATTACCCTAACTGTTGCATTTCCCTTTTCTGTCCTTTGTTTGCTTTTCTTGTAATTCAAGGCATAGCTGCATGCTGACATGGTGGATGTCTGGATGGGTTTGTGACCTAATAGCGCTCAATCATGATTAATGAATCCCCATGTCAAAGGACCAGTGCACGTGTATCAGTAATCACACTTCTAGGTGTAGTTAGTGCATGTGTCATAGATGGCTTCACAAATCAACTGATAAGTACATTCGGCCAGACCTTGGGGGTTCACTACTGCTCTCTTGACCTCCAGGTGGCTCCACCCTAGTCAAGGTATCCCTATTTCTTACTTTAGTCTCAAGGTGTATATGAATTATGACGTTTAACCATGCGCCACACCTAGATAGAATTGTGAAGATTAGCCACGCATCCCATTCAGATTGAATTGAGAAGATTAACCATGCATCACACTTAGATACAATTTGGAGGTTAGTCATCTTTCACAACAGATAGGTCTGTGTAGATTAGCCACATAAAAGAATTTAACGAGAAGCCAAAGCACTAATCAACCCACTTCTACTTCCTGAAGTACACCACCCAAACATACACGCCCACTGGGCTAGCCAACCTTTACGCTAACGTAAACCCAACACAAGCAACACACACTTATAACAAACAAATCCAGACACTGGACCTTACCCGTACGGACACAACAAGACAATGCACACAACCTTGAACACCTGCCAATCTACACATAAAACAACCCCCACAACACAACAGTTACATAGAAACATTGCAGGCATTGGACCATACCCATACAAATACAACAAGCCAGTGCGCACAACCCTAAATACCAGCAATCTACACAGAAAACACACAGACATACCCAACACAACAGACAGCCACACAGACAACATCCCAGGCATTGGACCTTACCCGTACGGATACAACAGGTCATTGCACGCAACCTATCCATCTGCAAGCAAACACACACATGTGTCAGTTTTTCCTGGTTATGCACATATCCTATCATTCTTTCTTCTAGAAACTGGCCTTGGGTGGTTTTGGTGCGTCATATAAATCAACATAACATAACATCTCTTGATTGGTAACCCCTACTAAGACTAACTTCGCCTCTCTCTCTTGCTCCCTCTTTCTCCCGCGCTCTTGTAGAGGTGCAGCTGCATTCCTCTGCGGGAAACCCCGCCCCCTACCTCCCATATGTTAGAAGCCTGCGATCGTGCAGTGTTTGACACCAGCAGTTGTGCCACTACTGCAGCGTATATTCAAAAGAAGATACCCATTGAGACAACCCTATCGAATGTATCCCCAAAGGGGTACTCCCTTAAAGAATATAAAAGAGAGCAATGAAAGAAGCCTGTGACGTCATAAGAGAGTATGAACGACGTCTCAGGATACTGATTGAAGTGGATGTATGGATCCTACAGAAACTAATAATGAAGTAAAGAATCAAGTGAACTTTTAAATATGAAAAGATTACATGTGCACAAAGTGTTGCAGAGAATCAACTGTTCAATAATTGTACAGATGCTGAAACTCAAGGTAGACTAAGTTATCGTAGAAGCTGGCTATATGTAGTGAGTAGAATGCAGGCCAAGCCGCCATTATATAGAAGCTTGACAACGGTATCATGAATTTTAGTAAGCCAGGATCCATGAGGAGGGGAGAAGAACAACGATGTTGTAGCAAGAATAAGCTGAATCGTGGAGCTGCATGGAAAGGTTGTTTGGCCTGAAGTCAAGACTGAAGCAACAAAGATTGGTTATCTATTCTGAAGAGGAGTGAACCTGCAAGAATTAATCACCTCTTGTTAAGGTGCAGGGAAAGAACAACAAGAGTGCCAAGTTTAA
The DNA here is from genome assembly GCF_040938575.1 of Ambystoma mexicanum. Lineage (NCBI taxonomy): Eukaryota > Metazoa > Chordata > Amphibia > Caudata > Ambystomatidae > Ambystoma > Ambystoma mexicanum. The sequence continues at coordinate 777,289,027 of NC_090937.1, forward strand.
TTCGTTTAAGAAATTTTAAACCTGCAAAATGGACCAAATCGTGGTCTCATGTCACGTCGGCCAAGGATGGAAATAGAGATCGAACTGGAATCCCGGAACACAATAGTGAGTGCTCGCACTCCCATATATTCTGAAGACAAGGATACTTTGAAGGCCAAGTTCAAAGACCATTTCCATCGCAGAAGGCATGGGTGATGAGAGATGCTGTGCTAATTGGGTGGGGAGGTAGTGTCATGCCCCAATTCCCTACACCTGGACCTGGGCTTACATGCTGCTAGGTGAACCGTATGTTCCAGACATGGCACAAGCATGCCAACCAATTGGAGTGGTCCATATCACAAAGGACCTTATAGTTTGAAGACCATGGAGAAATCGTGTATCTAATGTTTCTGAAGATAACATGTTTTAGAGGAAGGCATATGTTGTCCACCTGACAGTGGGCAGCCAATCACAATCCTAGTTCCTATAGATAATATGTTTAGATGTTCCCCTTAAGCCTATCCCGACCCTTAGTAGGTTTTTTATTATTTGCCACGTAGTATGACGTCACCTCTGATGTATTTTGCCACATGAAACCCTTGTTTTGTGAAAAGGTTGCTGTGAGAAATCGAGAATCCGTCTGTTGATGTTCGTTGTGACTCCTTGTTTTAGATAATTGTTAACAAAAGAGTAGTTTGCCATCTTCCTGAGCTGGTTGAGTTATTTGGACTCAGAGTTATTCTGTCTGAATCCATCCATTACATGCACGTTCCTAAAGGGCTCTAAGCTCACTCTCTTTCACTTTCTCTGTCTCTCTCTCTTTTTCTCCCTCTCTCTCTCTTTCTTCTTCATCTCTCCTGTGTCCTGAACTTACCCCACTTCCTCCTCTTCTCTACCCTCACCACTACTACTGCCTTTGCTCTTCCTCCACCCTGCTGTCATACTTTCTCTCGCCAATGCCCACACGATTTCCACTCTGTTCATCACACTCTCTAACCCCCCTTTCTACTGTAACTCTCCCACTCTCTCCATCAGCCACTGTCCCAGTGTTGCTTCACACTATACCTTTTATTGGCACCACTCTCTCTCTCTCACACAAAATACCTTAACTGCACCCTCTCCCAACACAGCCACAATCTTCTCAGTACTCCTCTTTGCAGTCTGCTTTCCACTGCCTGGTCTCTCGATCCACCAACTCACCTCCTGCCGTTACTGGAAAACCTTTCATCGATCTTTGATTTTCCCATTTATTTAATAGCTCAGTCTACCCTGTTCTGGTATTAACACTCTCCCCCATTAGTTTTCTCTGTCATCTGCCTTATTGGACCCAACTCCTCTTGTTCTTGGGGTTTCCTCCCCATGTTTTGAAAGTCTGCTAAGCACTACCCCCATCTTGGTCTGGCTTCTGATCCGTGTCGGTCAATAGAATCAGTTTGCTTTCACTGTGCCGCTATCCCACAACAGGTGAGATTGTCCTTTCTGCCTCTGTGGTGTTCAGTCTGGTGGGAAATCATGAGGAAATCATAAAATCATAGCATATTAAGAGTTTGTATTTGGAATTTCTGATGTCGAGCATTCCATGGAAATCTGTTTGGTCTCGTGTGTCCGCTCCATGTCTTTCTTGGAACTCTGAGAGATGGAGTTCTGAAAAACAAGAGACCTTGCCAGAAAGGAGGCTGCTAGGCATTGTGGAGGTAACAGTGATGCCAGTGCTTTCACTCTGAGGTGAACACATAGAGGATTTAGGGACTGGGGCACCGCTCAACTCACTCACACCTCCCCTGAAATAGGTTGTGCCTGGCAATGCCCTGAAAGGCTGTCTACCTCAGGTTCAGAATGGTATCTGCTCCTCTATGACAGGGTCATGACAGTGGCCCTGTTGCATCTGGTTGATTTCTGTTGCAGCGGGCACTTCCAATGGCCTTGTTAGTAGGCAGAAAGGTTAGTAGGCAGCAACCACATCTCTGAAGGACAGCACTATGTGTAATTCTGGTGTTCTCATAAATAGGAAAATAGTTGGCTGGTATGTACAAAGTCTTAGGTGTTGTGATGTGTGAGGTGCACAACGCACTGCTGCCCTTCCACATGCGGCATTTGCAGCAGAGCCGACACCATCCAGCAAGGTGATCCCTGTCTGGCCTTGTGCTTACTTTGCGTGTGTGTATGGAGGAGGAAGAGTGAACCGAACACTCTCTCCTACATTGTTGCATCTGTTTCTTTGCTCAAAGCACGTTACTCGTGCTGCCTGCCCATGCTGCAAGCATTGCCTGTTGTCCCTGAATTAGCCCTGGCTCCACATTTACGGGTTGTGCTGGGACCTTGCAACATGGCCCCAGCTTTTTTCCTGCACTGAGTGGTAGCCTCTTTACAACAGCTGGCCTGTGATTGGCCCAATGCCCACTCTTCTGGTCGAATCACAGGAACCAGCAGGCGAACGCTGGCCCTCACTCAAGGCCCACAGCTAAGGCCCCTGTCTTTATCCTGTCTGCTACCAGGGTGCTCCAAGGCAAGCCGCTGTCCCACCCGCTGTAAACCTGATTGTGCCGTCCAAATTGACTTTTGCATTTCTATGCCATAGCCGCCCAGCAACATGGGGTAGGCTCCATGTACCTGCCCACCTGGTTGACTCTTGCATTTCTGTGCCATAGCCACCCTGCAAAATGGGTAGGCTCCATGTATCTGGCCACCTGATTGACTCTTGCATTTCTGTGCCGTAGCCGACCTGCAACATGGGGTAGGCTCCATGTATTTGCCCATCTGATTGACGCTTGCATTTCTGTGCCGCAGCCGCCCTGCAACATGGGGATAGGCTCCATGTATTTGCCCATCTGATTGACTTTTGCATTTCTGTGTCGTAGCCACCCTGCAACTTGGGGATTGTCTCCATGAATGTGCTCATCTCAAACTATTTTTTGCACTTTGCTTGTGATGTAATTACTTCTGTACGTTTATCTATGATGTAACCACCTCATGCGCTTTCTTTCTGTAACCTGAAGCACTGTAACCAATCTCTTAAGTATAAGCGCCTAGATACCTCTGGGTTTTGTGCGCTATATAAATAAAAATAAAAAAACTATCACACCCAAGTGGATAGTGGACAGGGTGTGGGATTGTTGTACAAATAGACTGTTTCCCTCCAATTAATTTGCTCAAGCAGTATCACCTACAGTCTTACTAGCATGTCCAGATATCAGTCGAGGAACATAACATTGTCCTAACCCCAAAGAAGGCCAAACTGTCCCCAATGTCTGAACAATTAAAACATTTTAATAATTAATAACGAAATTCTGTTTATTTTAAATTCTGTTTATTGGTAAATAAGCATCATCATCATACACGGATCAAAGCATAGATCAGCTCTGCAAAGAACAAGAAACAATAACAAAAAAGGAAAATCAACAACCAAAGCATGAAAACATGCTTATCGTACAGTGTCGTGATAGGAGTTAGTGTACGTACTCACGAAATTAAGTGTATAGATGTGGAAGACAAGCTAGGTAACAATTAAAACCAGTGGCAATAAAGTAGGAGAAATATGCTGCACTTTTGGTTTTTGGGGCAAAAATGTTTATCAGTTAACATGCCCAATGGTCTTGGAGGGTCTCTGCTTTTGTACCGAACCAGAAAAAAGGTCTGGTTATTGCTGAATGAGAAAGTAGAGGCATGCATAATAGAGCTTTACAAGCCAATGCTGGTGGAAGGCATTGTGGAAGGAGTCTGATGGGCCCTCTGTCTGGGATGTCCATGCCACACAGCATATAGCACAACAAGTTGTGCGCAAACACATGGATACTTGCCAAACTTTTATGCAGGTTGGACATGAGAAAGTGTACCCTATCGAAGATGTCACTACTTTCTCCTGCCACAAACATGCAAGCTGATTCAAAGGATGCCTCTGTCTTATTTTTGCTGGTGACAATACCCTGTTGACAGTGGTCCATGAGTGCCATGCCATCCCAACAGGCTTGCCTATGGTGCATTTCCTTTTGTTGGGTTTCCAATTCCATCCGCTATTAACCGTTCATACATGAACATAAGCTAATACAGAGAAGGTGATGCAACTAGGTGGCTAACTGGTATAATCTACCCACTCTCTAGTTGCAACAATTGGGTGAAACAGAGATGTAGCTTATTTTAAGGGTGGTGGGTATTTTGATGTACCCGCCGTGGTTAGGTCACAAGCATTAGACTCCCATTCAGTCAAAATGATGTACTGATGTGTGCCTTATCGCTATCAAGTTTTGTGCCAATGCCCACCCAACCCAGGCCTCTTCACCCTAAAAAGCAGAAAAGGGGAGAAAACAGAACTGCATAAGAGACAGTTTGACTCATGGTTAGCTTCATGATTCTTCTTCTTTTGCTTAATTTACACAGGGATTACTGACTTGCCTATGACATTTAAAATATAATAACTACATTCAACCATTTAAATATTGGTATTAATCATCCCCCTGTTTCCCGGTTTTGTGATTTCGCTAGTCTGTATGCGATGGATTGCCATCTGGCAAGGATGTAGAAGCCCTAGATTTTTTTTTCTTCATTTTGATTAATTAATAAAATGATGCAGGTAATTCCACCTCAGAAACTGTGATCTATTTACCAGATCTCCCTTTCATGCGCTCTATGCCAAAAGCAGAGACTACACCTATGCCCTGCTGAATCGGTACCCTAATCTGCAGGGCATGCTCTACAGTTACACAAAACAGGTTTAGGGTTTCACAGGTGCCCATTTGAGAGCTTCCGAGACAGCCCAGTCACTTCAAAATAGAAGATTTCTCCCATGTTTAAAGTTTTTAAGTCCCTGATTAGATTGTACTTCTGTTTGCAGTTATACATACTGTCATAGAATGCTTTTGTATTTGCTAGATTTGACTGTTCTCTACAGATATTACTTTTATTTCCATCAAATTCTCTAAGAAACAAAGTAAAATGATTTTCTGTCAAGGAGGACCTGTCCTGCACATTTCCACATGATACTCGTCAGGCAGTCTGGAGTTAAATTTGACAGTATTTAGATGTGACCATCTAATTCAATTTCTTTGCTCTATTTGTTGTCAGACCGTCTACATTATACTGTATGTCCTTAAGAAGCATTGTATGTCTCAATTTGAACACCCTAAATGTATTATCACTCTATTGTGTCTCTGTCAAGGAGAAAGTGTTTACCAATTCCACATTTGGACTTAAAACAAAAACATATTCCAATATGATATGCATTTACAAATTACCAGAACCTGGGGTCGATGTGAAGCAGCTGCAGGATGCAGACGTGAGATCTGGTTGCTCCGCTGTGGCCTGAAGTATCCTGATCATTTATCCTTTGAGGCTGGAGAATCCTTTTTCTATTATTGCTAGGATTGTGGTGGAAGATTTGCTGTTTTCTGTGCTGGCCGCCCAACTTGTGTCATAGATGCAGAGATCTGCAGCTGCTACAGACCACTCCGGAGGCCAGGAGCCACGGTGGGCGTGATTCTGCCAACTTGGTTGCCTGGGCCGAGTGGGAGGGCCTTGTGGGTCTAGCCCGGGCCTCTATATCCCAAAGGGACATTGATCAGTCAAGGTGGTGACTCGTTGGCACCGCAGAGACTGGCGTGCCAGCGTGGGTGCCACGGACCGCAGCACAGTCGCAAGATCCGATGCAGAGGCGGAGGGGCGAGACTCCCCCCTGGAGATAAATGCTGGCTGTGGCGATCACCTGGCGGACCGGTAGGAGAGGGATTACTTGGTTGGGTACTGCTTGTTCTTTTTCCCAGTGCAGCTCGGCAACACTGTCTGCTGCACCCTGCAGTGAACTGCCAGGACGGAGCCTCAGTCCTGTCAAGGGGTTCAGGGGGGGGGGTGATTCCAGCCATATCCCTTCCACCCTCTCTCAACCCAGGTGTGAGATTGAGCTGCAGCGCCACGTACCTGTGCTTAGGGGCTGAAGCTGGGGGCAGTTATTTATTCTGTGGGCCTGGTGCTCTGCAGATCTGCCTTGCATCCTTGCAGGGCCTCACATCTTCGACGTAACTGGGGTGTGGTACTACTACAAAATAAGAGTCCTGCACTTGGTGGCTTCAGGGGGTGCAGCCCCTGGACCTCTTGTTGACTCTGGATAGCGGCACCTTAAGGATCCTGTGGTACCCCAGCCCCCAGGTGGGGTACCCTTAATTACAAGAATCCCAGTGGAAGTAGAGGGGTCTATAGGTTGGTCCCCACCCAACTCGTCGCCATGGTGAAAGATAAGCTAAAAAAGGTTGTCTCCCAACAAAAGATGGATCAATATACGATTTCTACATGGCTGACTCACAAACCCTTGATTGCCACTGATCCACGGATGAGTGATGAGCTGTCTAGGGATTCCGCCTCACTCTAGGACATAATACGACTATCGCTGAATCTAGAATGTTGATGGATGGAAAGTTGGACGGTCTTTCCTTAGACGTATACCTACTATGTCATGATCACCGCAAGCTATCTTCCAGAGTGGGGGAGACTGAGAAGAGAATATCATACTCCAAGGTTGTTTTGAAATCGATGCAGCAGCAAATGTCGTCTATGTGACAACAACTCAAGACACTGGCAAGCCGGGTGAACGAGAGACAATCGTATGATCCGATCAAAAAGAAGATGCAATCACAAGGCATCAAGTTCTACCCTGCCCAGCTCCAAAGTTTATTATAAAGGGACCACGCATTTGTACCATACTTCAGGGAAGCCTCGGACTGATTTGAGACGCATATTGAGTGTGCCCATGATTCCGAGGGGCATCCGGGCAAAACACCACTGAGACACGACCAAGACTTGGCTCCACACTCACCTGACCCAGACACTTTTGATGTAGCACCAGAAGCGAGGAAATTCACAGATACAGGCTGAAGAACGGGGGAACATATGGGACCTCTTCTACCCACTATAGCCCGGGGGCTGATATTCTTCATCTCAGTTTACCTTTTACAATGCCGCCTCTCTGATTGTTTGGTCACATCGGAAGGGACGCTTTCTTTAGAAGCCACTGTTTTCACACCACCTCCACAGTTTTGATTATTTGGTGTTGGTTTCATTTTAGGTATTATTGTTTCAACTTGGGCACATACCGGGGAATCACAGTGGATGAAATACGAACTCCAATAGTCCTACAAAATTACAATCCTTTTCAACAGCTCTCAGACTCACAAATGCATGGAGAATGTAGCACACTTATGATCGTGGTTTCTCCTTTCTCTCCGAGGTACATGGATCCATGTCCCATATTATTTCTTTATTTCCCACTGCGATATTCAAAGGTTAGTATCGATAAAATTCCTAGCCCGAGGCATCTCAGATTATTCCCTGCTTCTCATGGAACTCAACAGGGGTAGAAACAGACACAAACCGTCCTGGCGCTGAAACAGTTACTATTTGGGCTTTCCTGATTCTGTAGACGGTATCACCACAAAGACGTTGGAGTATTTTATCCTCAACGAGGGGTCAGTGGATAGGCCGGTGACACTCTTGGAGGGTTTTAAAAAAATTCTTAGAGGTGAAATGATTTCAGGAGAAGCAGCACAAAATAAATTGCATACACAAACAGTCATGGAAGCTGAAACGGCTGCAAATGTGGCTGTGTAAGACTTCCACACGGCAGGAATCTAGCTTCGTGTGATGCACTGCTGAGGGACCAAGAGGTACTCAGGAATGTCTCCTTGGATAATGCACTGCAGGCACATTGGGCGAAACACAGTCAGATTTGCAAATCTAGTGACAAGGCTGGGAAAACGCTCGCCTGGCTGGCGAGAAGGGACGACAGTAATAGGTATGTAAGCAACATACTAGATGATGTAGGGGAATTGGTTACGGAGGATGTGGGCATCGCTGATACATTCTTGGCCTATTATGAAATGCTTTACCGAGCCCTAGGAGACTAGTACCCAATGTTGAGAGCAGGGACCATACAGGACATTGCTCTTCCTCACCTGTTATCACTGCAAATAAAAGATTTGGAAACTGACTTCCCAGAAGAAGAAATTGCCATGCGATGTCCCACCTTCTTTCTGGTAGAAATCTGGAAAAGCTCAGTAATCATATGGTTACTTCTTAGGAAGGACAATGATGCTGGCCTTTCGAAGATCAGGAGGTGGAATCCCATCCTCTCTGCATACATTATTTTATCATAGCAGGGAGGATGGGATTCTACCTCCTGATATTCGAAAGGCCAGCATCATTGTCCTTCCTAACAAGGATACACCTCCATATCTCTGCTCCTCATATAAGCCTATCTCCCACATAAATGGTGAAGTCAGGATTCTGGCCAAAGTGTTTGCCAACAGACTTGTGGGGGTGATATCCTTGTAGGTCCACGCAGACCAGTGTGGATTCATGCCAAACAAATCGACCTGTATGAATGTACATAGATCACACCTTACTATTCGTCAGGCCTCAAAATTACAGGACCCACTGGCTTGTCTTTCTATAGATTTCAAAAAAGCCTTTGGTTCTGTCAGTTGGCACTGGTTATGGGAAATAATGAAATGCATGGTTTTTGGGGAGAATTTCGTCGGTTGGATTTACTTGCTTTATAACTCAGTTAGATGAAGTTAAGGTTAACAGGGTTGCATCGAGAGCTTTTCCGTTTAAGCCCTGCGACCAGGCAGGGGTGTCCTCTTTCCCCTCTGCTGTTCACACTTGCAATAGAGCCCCTTGTGATGTAACTAAGATCGGATTTGGAATGGTCGGGTTTCGCGGCCATTGGGCAGAGAGGACAGAGTCTTGCTGTATGCAGACGACCTTTTGATATGTATGGGAGATACGATACACTCTTGTCAGTGTGTAACTCGCATACTCAGCGAATATGATACAGTCAGCAGTCTCAGGGTCAAATGACAAAAGTCCACTTTCTTCCCATTAGTGGGGGGGAAGAGGCGATATTGCATGGGTGTCGGTAACTGGTTTCGAGGGATGGCTTTGCATTCCTTGGCAGTCAATTGGGACCAAATCATGCTGAGTTTCTTTCCAGAAATCTTTATTATCCTATCACTGAATAATTTCTGAACGATGTGACTCACTGGAAATCCCTTCCACTAAACGTATTAGGGATGGATGCTCTTTTTAAAATGTAAACTCTCCCCAGCCTTTATATACTTAACAATGGCCCAGTAGTGAGTCCTGAAGTGGAATTTGATATGATCGACTCAGCGTTGAGAGATTTACTTTGGGGTGGGAAACAACCTTGCATTGCCTCGGCCACACTGCAGAGGGGCCACAGGATTACCACGTGTGCACCATTAGTACTGGGCAGGGCAGCTGGGGATTGTGAATGACACGGGTACACAGCTACTCTACCGCCACATGTTTACGCAGAGTTGGCGTGGATGAATGGACTTTCACTAACTCAAACCCTATATTGTGAACAGAGGAAGCTGGGACTACTAGATATTAATCTGCATATTTTAGGGGTGTGGAAACATGCTCATCGATATATAGGATGGGAAGGTCGGCAAACTCTAATCCAAGCTCTATACAAAAATGTTAATTTGCCGGAAATTAATGAAATAGGGAATCTCAGGCTGTGGAAGCAAAGTAATGTCTTGTTGCTTGCTGATGTGGTGAGGGAGGGTTAAGTTGGTCTCATTTGTGGAACTTCAGTCCTCTTGTGGGTTACCGGACATTGAACGCTACCATTATTTACAGGTAATGCATGCACTGACCTCACAGTTCCAGAATCTCCAGGATATACCTGTCTCTACACCCTTGGGAGCCAATATCTTTCCCGAACGCATCGTGACTAAGAACACATCTACCTTATACCAGGTTCTCACTGCCTTTGAGTACATGGAAATGGCAGGTCTGAAGGCCAAATGGGAGATAGATTTGGGGCCTGTAACTACAGAGGAGTTGGTTGAGGCCTTCATGTTTCCCCGGGAGACTGGAATCTCAGCAAAGCTGAGATTGATTGAGCTCAAGGTGCCTCATAGGGTGTATTACTCACGAACGACTCTAATCAAATGGTAACATACTGACCATTCCAGTTGTTTAAGGTGTGGGCATATGGAAGGATGATTTCTCCATACTCTGTGCGTGTACAGAGTATGGGGGAATCCACATACAATCGTTATGAGAAACTATTTATTGCCACCTCGGGTGGCCTGATTAAACGGGCCAATGACATGCAATGGGGTGTAAATGATCGACCCAGGCTAGGTAGGTGGATCTCCGAGGTGAACATGTACATATCTCTTGAACAGTGAGTATATACTGCATGGGGCTGCCCGGACAAAGCACAGACGTTTTGGGGGCAATGTGAGTGGGAGTGTTAGGGAATGAACGGGATACTTAAGATGATTGATTATGTCTGAAGTCTAATATGATTTCTCTAATGTTGGACCTGGCATTGGTATGGAATTCATAATCTTTATTGTAATGTGCTGGCATATGACTTATGCGGTTGTATATTCCATGTTTCTTATGTATAAAACAATTAATAAAAAGTATTAAAAAAAAAATTACCAGGTCCAAGTTCCTGGGATGCACCCCTTAAACCCTCTGGTTAAGTATTTTCAAACCCCAAATGTTCACACTTTTGTACCCACAAATACCCTTCTTTATTTGGTTTCTGTTGAAATAATTACCTCAAACCTATATCTAAAGAATTCCTATTTATATCATTACAGTTTTTTCCCTAATAAATCAGGGCATTTAATATTGAATTGGCTACAAGAATGACTTTAAATATGGGCGTAATGTTTAGTGCTTCTGCCAAGATATTATTCTAAGATAAACGTACTAATTGAAAAGCTGACCTATCCGGGGTATTATGAATATTTATAAAGAGCCACGATTCATAGCCAAACATCATAAAAAGGGCTGGCACATTTCTGGTTTTTAATGATAGCGCCCTAATTATTAAAGAATTTTTCAAGGCAATTGGGAGACCGCCTGAAGGGTAGCCTTTTTTTTCCTTTCAGTATGAGATGTAAGTAATATACATATTCATTTGTAGAGGGACAGGACATTAATGATGTGGGCGAATTATATCATGGCCCTTCATATGATCCACCAATTTTTGGTATTTTTCATAAAACCTTTATATCCCCTAGAGCTTCAAGATGGGATGGTTAAATCCTTTTATTTTACTTATAACTCTTTTTTTTTCAAACTTGAGTTTTTTTAAGGTTTTCATCTCAGAAACATTATAAGATCACAATAGAAATGTCCCAGAGTTTATGCTCCCACTCCTCCTTCCATGGGGTTTAAGAGATTTCCATTTCTGGGCTCCCTGCCCTCAGCATTGCTCTGCATATCCTCGAGAGTCTAAAACCTTCACTATCCATGGGCGGGGGGGGGGATTTCTAGCAACAGTTGCAATGGCTCCATAGCCAATTCCACCCTGTAAGATCCTTAATCCAACTCAGGACCTCTCCCTAATAAATCGGTATCCTCGGGCAATGCCATCACATGAGGAAACGCGACCCCCTATGCTCACACTTCCTTGGGTACAAAGTGGATTAACCCCAAAACATCTTGGAGAGTTTAACTGGGTCCCGATGCCAGCCATGAAGCATTTTAAAATTATGTTCAATGGATGAGGTAAAAAAGATTGCTGTGGAAGGTGGCCGTGAAGACTCTCCTCCAAATTTCCTCGGATATCTCACCGCCCGCCACGTTTTCCCAGTGTGCTTTGAAACTCTGTCTATTACCCATCTGAGATGTAATTAGAACTTTCTAGCCCTCTCCTCTCTGTAACAGACACGATCACTTTCTCAAAAGGAGTCAAGCCCCTAGATAAGCCCCCCCTATTTCTTTTCAGTGAATATGCCCTTAAGTCTCAAGTATTCAAACATTTATATAGTCTCCCATCACAAGACTCCCTGCAGGGCCTCCCAGTCCATAAAGGACCCCTGTTGGAATAGCTGCCCACTCTCTCCGCCCCCCTGTCTGACCATTTCTGTGAGTGGCAAAAGCAGCGTTGCATGAGATCCAAGGGGGGGACCCCCCACCGACGTCAGCGACGATGGCATGTGGACAGGGCCTGATTGGCTCCATCCCATTCCCATAGGAACCATAGTACACCCAATGTTGGGTGAGCAATCAACTCTTTGGGGATCAGGGTTGTAGGTGACCACATCAAGTCCCTGACTTCTTTAGGGTGCTTTTTTAAATCTTCTAAGAAAGTCCAATAATTCCCCATATCATCCCTCATGTGTTCCACCAGGACCCGTAGTTGGGCAGCCTTATAATATACAGCAAAGTCGGGCAGACAAAACCCCCCCAGTCCACTGTTTTATTCTCGGCACCTTCTTTTGCCAAATGATTCTAGACAGGGCTCCTTGTAGCTCCCTAAAATAGCTGTCGGGAAGGACAGTTGGAAGTGCTGTAAAGAGATTCAAGAGACAGGGAAGGACATTCATCTTTATCTACGTCATTCAGCCGTAAAACGATGGCACCACTGCGGCCCATTGGTGGAGATATTTTTTTACTTTTTCGAAGATGTGATCATAATTGATAGTGCTCATAGGGAGTCGAATCCCTAAATATGTGATCGAGTGTGTCTCCATCCTCATCCCCAATGTCCTAGCAATGTCATCCAGGAAGGAGCCCTCCACCTTAATCGACATGATGCTTGATTTGCTAGCATTAAACTTTAGCCCGGAAAAGAGACCAAACGCTCCAATTTGTGCTAGCAGAGCGGAGAGGGAGCTGTGAACATCATCAATGTAAGACAATACTGTCAATAGATGAGGGGCGTGGCTTGAGCCCATGGAGTGAGGTTGCCTTGAGACCGAGCTCCCGTCACGATCCGCGTAATAATCCGGCTTGGTGACATTCAGGCGAACGCTGCAACGACCCGAAAGCAGGGTACAGTAGGAGAAACATCCGTCCACTGCTGAGTGAGATTTGGGGCGAAATCGGAGCGCCGATCCAGACGAACGCCCGACGACAAGGAAGGTCCGCGAAATCCAACATGGCGGACGGAGCCGCGGCCTCGGAGTAAAGAGAGGGAGGCGCCCGTGCATCGGGAGAAATTGATCCTTCAGCGACCCCAGCGGTAGCCTCGGAGGGGAACACAGGAAGGACGCAGGGGCCCCGAGGGGTGAGAAGCGCAACCGAGAGCAGGCGCAACACCGGGAGGGATCGAGCCAGCGGAGGAGCGGACGGAACCCACAGAAGCGAGAGGAAAACGAGGAAGGCTGGGGCACCCGCGGACTGCTGGACCTGATGTGCACGAGGCCAGGCACGCCCGGTGAGAGCGGCGGCGGCCCTGGTCCTCAGAGGTGAGCGGCACAAGCGGAGAAACCTTCAGCGCCAATAGCGCACCCCCGCAACGGAGCGGACGCGGATCGCCTCCCCAGACCTCCCACACTGGGACGGGGAGCTGGCCTGCGCCTGGGGGGCCCGGGGCTAACTACAACGGCCAAACCACCTTCACAGGGGTACACAGGCTCGAACAGGAAGCCACCGAAGTACCTGGAACACTGCAACGCAATACGGGGCGAGCGCCTGGGCCCCCGACTGACCCACGGGGTGCCCACATATAGCGGGAGGTTACGGGCAGAGAGGACAATCACGCGAACCGGTAAGGAGAGAAGCGGCAGTCGAGACACAATAACCGGAGGGACGCAGCACCGACAGCCCACACGTGGGGCGAGCACACACAGACAGAATGCCAAACAAGAAAATGGAGGGGAAAGCTAAGCAAAGCACCATGGACACTTTCACTAAGACGTCCGAGCACAAAAAGCAGGCGGATGCGGCGAAGGCCGTAGTTGATACCCCCCACCTGGCGGAAAATGCAAACGAGGGCACAATCCTGGAAGCAATAGCAGCCATGACAGCATCTCTGGAGAATAAAATGGACACAGCAATAGGGGCCCTGAAGACATCACTTGAAAACAAATTAGACACGGTGATGGTGGACGTGGGCCTCCTTGGCCAGGACACACGGAACCTGACAGAGAGGGTAGCAGAGATCGAACAACAAGTGCAACAAAACACGGCAGGGGTCACCACAACACAAACGCAAATGTCAGAAGTATTGCAAAGAGTCAAGATCCTGGAGCGCAGAGCGGAGGATGCGGAGGGGAGGGCGAGGAGAAACAACGTCCGCATTATTGGACTTCCGGAGGGCGAGGAAGGCAACGACCCCACGGAGTACATAGAGAACATGCTGCTCCAAGAGATAGGGGCAGGAGCACTGTCTCAGGGCTTTGTGGTGGAGAGGGCACACAGAGCACTAACAAAAAGGCCTCAGCCCGGGGCCCCCCCGAGAGCGATAATTGCCAGGATCATGAACTTTAAGGATAGGGACAAAATACTGGCATTTTCAAGGGGGGGAGGGACGATTACCAGACACTCCTCCAAGATTACTATATATCCGGATTATACAGCCATGGTCCAAAAGCAGAGAGCACAGTTCGGCCCAACAAAGGAACGCCTCAGGTGTGCAGGGGTGAGATACATGCTATTGTTCCCCGCCAAACTCAAGGTAATACACCAGGACAAAACATGCTTCTTTGATTCCACCGATGAAGCCCACAGATGGATGGACGCACGGGGCATCCCCCAGCTGAGACAAAGAAGCGCCAACAATAACGGAAACAGACCCTGACAAGGGGGGAGAAAAGGAAAAGGCAGCCAAGCACAAGATACTAAACATTCGACCAACAACTAAGCCGGAAGACATGAACGAGGGAGCGACCAACCCCACTCCAGTCACAGTAGGCTGAGAGAGGAGACGCCCCAGTAGAGAGAACAATCTACAAGTTTAGATGCCAGTTTTAAGGCATCACGCTGCTGCAAGTCGGCCCCAACCAAAGGAGCACGATGAGAGAAGCGGCGGAGCCCGAACAGGGGGAGGGTGGCTGGACGTTAGTTTACCAGTTACTGTTTGGGTTAAAGACGTTATGAGGTGTGAATGGACGGCATACAGCGCAGGCAACAAGAAACAGACCGCAAGAGACCATGGGAAATCACAAGCACAAGGTGACAGGTGCAACAGGAAGCGCAAAACAAGGGACAATAAAACACAGTCGCATCAAGAAGGAGGGCCCTGAAAAAAGGACCGCAAGGGACTTCCATACGGTGGCGGAGGAGGGCAGAGCGCTAAGACACGGCGGTGGGACGATGAGGCCAGTTCGTAAGAAAAGGACATGGGGCAGGACGGCATGACAATAGCAACCTGGAATGTGAGAGGTCTTAATGCGTATGTCAAGAGACTCAGGATCTACGCATGGCTAAACCGGATGAAGGTTAAGATAGCAATGCTGCAGGAAACACACCGTACCAAGGAAAAACAGATCAAGATGAACAAGAAGTGGGGAGGGCAGATATACAGTGCCACGTATTCGAACTACGCGCGGGGAGTACTAACATGGATTGCCCCGGGGGTCCCATTCCAGATGCTCAAGCAAGAGACAGATCCGGAGGGGAGGCTGGTACTGGTGCATGGCATGTTGGAACACAGAGCAGTGTGCCTGGTTAACACCTACGCACCAAATTGCGACGCAACAGAATTCTTCAAGAGGCTGGCACCCAGGCTGGCCCAGTACAGGGAGGCGACGTTTATCTGGGCCGGAGATTTTAATTGCACCATGAACCCGCTCCTGGACAGGTCGGATGACAAGCACAGGAAGCCGGCACCCCCAGCCAAAGAACTACATAAGACCCTCGAGGGACTGCAGCTGGTCGACATCTGGAGACAGGTACATGGAGAGGGGAGAGGGTACACACATTATAGCGCACCACATGGAACATTCACACGAATAGATTATATATTCACGGGTAGGGAATCACTACAAGAGTTCACAGAAATTACCATTAAAGCACGTACACTCTCCGATCATGCCCCCATAATGGCGACATGGGCACATACCCATAGGTCAGCCCCGATACCAACCTGGCGGCTCCGAGCAGAGGCCCTGAGAGAGGGCGAACTGGAGGAACACCTCCAAGAATCGATAGAGGACTACTTTGAGCAAAACGAAGGTAGTGTCGAAAGTAGCGCCACGTTATGGGACGCGTTCAAGGTGGTGATAAGAGGGGCGGCAATAGGCAGGATGGGGGGGCTGACGGGAGCGGCCATGAAGGAGCTCAGTGAACTCGAGAGGGAGCTAGAAATACGGGAGCGACGGGCAGAGATAGAGGGGGGTGAGCCCCGAGAGCTGGTGAAGCTAAGAGCAGACTGTATGGTGCTCTGGGAAAAGCTAGGGAGACTGAATTATGGGAGGTATCTACAACGACTACATGCGGAAGGGGATAAACCCAGTAGACTCCTAGCGTGGCTCACCAGACAGGAAACCAAAACAGACCCCATTACAGTGTTAGTGGACCACAAGGGAAAAGAGACCAGAAATCAAGAGCATATTAATACCTCATTTGCCCAATTCTATGAACAACTATATGCCCCAAACCCAGAGATAGACCCAGAAGATATTGCTGACGCACTGGCAGAAATAAGACTGCCTAAACTATCAGAAGAACAAGCCCAGCTGCTGGACACACCTCTCACGGTAGAAGAAATAGAGGGCGTGATTGCGGAGCTCCCCACTGGCAGGACCCCGGGCCCGGATGGACTCCCAGCCGAGTTCTATAAGGCATTTAAGAGCACCATCTCCCAGAAGCTAGCTGACACATATCAAGGTGCATATGAGAGCGGACAACTGCCGACTAGCATGTCCCAATCAATAATCGTCCCGATCCTAAAACCAGGGAAATCACCCAGGGAATGCGCCTCCTACAGGCCGATTTCCCTTATCAACCAGGACGCCAAAATACTGACAGCAGTATTAGCCAACCGCCTGAAACAGGTAGTGGCCACTCTGATTCATCCGGACCAAACAGGCTATGTCCCGGGGCGAAACACGTCATGGAACCTCCGTAGACTGCACCACGTGATTGATGAGACAGACCGGAAACAGGGCAAGAGCGCAATAGTGGCCCTGGACGCTGTCAAAGCTTTTGATTCGGTCCGCTGGGAGTGGCTGATCAGTGTGCTCGCTCACTATGGCATAGGAGAGGGGTTCCTCCGGTGGATCAAGCTGCTATACAATGATCCTAGAGCAAGGGTGAAAACAGGGCGATTTGTGTCAAAGGAGTGGAGGTTACACAGGGGAACCAAGCAGGGATGCCCACTATCGCCAATGTTATATATCCTGGCCCTGGAGCCGTTTGCGGCCTTTCTCAGATCAGAATATAGGGACACCGGGATAGACATAGACGGGGTCCTCCACCAAGTTTCGCTATACGCGGACGACATGCTGCTATTTGTGGAGAACCCAGCCGCTAACCTACCATGTCTCCTAGAGGCGATCGGGGCATACACCAGGTTATCGGGCATAGCAATAAATAAAGAGAAATCCCTGGTTTTCCCATTGGCAGGGCTAAAACAGGTCCCCCCGGGTGGCCTCCCGGACCTGGGCCTGGCGTGGGCTCCAAACTCCTTCAAATATCTGGGAATAGAGATGCATCATGATACAGCCGATACCCACAGAACCAACACATTGGTGGCGCTGGAAAAGATACAGAAGTCGATGGCCTTCTGGGGAACACTACCACTGGGGATGATGGGGAGAGCGGCCCTCCTGAAAATGGTTGTGTTGCCGCGCCTACTATATTATTTCACGAACATCCCATACACAATTCCCAAAACCTTCTTCAACAAATTAAACACAATAACACGAACCTTCCTGTGGGGGGGAGGAAGAAACAAGATCGCAATGGGGACACTCCAGAAGGACTATGAGGAAGGTGGCATCAGAATACCGGACTTTGAGAAATATTATTTGGCAGGACAGCTACAGTTCGCAGTCAGGTGGCTGGGGGAAGACGAAACAATTGACACAATTACCTTTCAGCCAGCACTGAAAAGATACTACTTGAGAGAAATACCGTGGCTCGATAAACCTCTGCTCAAGACCCTCCCGAACATGCTTACCATCGCAGTGGGACTATGGAAGAGGGCATGGAGACTCCAGGGGGAGAAAGACCCGTATTCGACGCAGATCCCACTGGCGGGCCTCTTGGGGGCGAATTCAAACATGCTGGTGGCATATCGAGCGCACTGGGAAGCCAAAGGCGTGGCACAAATTGGAGACCTGACAAGAGGGGAAAGGTGGGCAGACTTTCAAGAAATGATGGAGGAATACGAGATACATGAAGGCCAATTCATCCTCTACAACGGCATGATACGAAACATAAAAAAAGATGGCCAGAGCGGACAAACCAGGAGGAGGAGGATATGACAAAGCTAGACGCATGGTACGATATATCAGAAGGAACCCATACAACTTCCAGGCTATATGAACAACTGTTAAAAACAGAAAACTCACAGGAACCACACACGAGGAGGGGCTGGGAAGAGGAACTTCAGAGGCCCTTCAGTGATCAAGAATGGGCCAGGGTGCTACGATACCCAAAAAAAGTGTCAAGGAACGCACGGTTCAGGCAGGCACAGTTATACGTAACGCACCGAGCATACCTCACGCCCAAGAGAATGAACAAGATGGGGAGGGAACATCTAAACAGGTGCCCCCGCTGCCTGGCGGAGGGAGCTGACATGACACACATGTTCTGGACCTGCCCGGTGATACAAGCCTTCTGGGATAAGATCAGAACCAAAATAGCGCAAAGTGGACTTCAAATACAAGCGGAGCACCCTGAAAAATACTTGCTGGGACTCTTCCCGAGAGGAAGCAGACATGAGTCGCACCTAGCGAAAATGAAAGACCTAATACTTATACTGGCAAAAAGGAGAATAGCAATGACATGGAAGTCAAGGGAGGGCCCGAACATAGAAGCATGGTGGTCAGACCTTCAAAAGTGGGCACTGGCAGAGACCGCGGTGTGGATTAGAGCAGTGAAAAGAGGAGAGGGGGAGACAGCGCAAAAACTGGCCGCGTGGAACACCCTGATGCAGGACCTATTCGACAATAGGGAAGAAGGAGACAGCGACGATCCCATAGGGTCCAACGACCAGTGAGGAAAACAAGGAAGCCCGGTACAAGGCCCCATGATGAGACAATTCAGGCAAAAACTCTGGGATGACCCAACAAAGCGGCTGCACAAGAATGATGGAGCCGCCAGAAGACCCTGGTGCTGCGGAAGTACAATGAAATCCAAGAAATGTGCTAATGCGCCAGTTATGCCGCGTAATAACTGTCTGTATGTTTGTTTTTGTTGTTTGTTATGGTAAAAAACCAATAAAGAAATTTAAAAAAAAAAAATACTGTCAATAGATTAATTCTTTTTGGGAAAGATTAATTGCGGGCCATGAGAGACGCCTTACTATTGCATGTTTAAAGGTCCTATAAACTTTGGGTTTTATTACATTTAAATAATGTTTACATAAGGTTTTTTTTATTCTTAGAAGCTATCTTTAAAGGTCTATATGATTTCATTGTTCTGTTTTTCTCTTTTAATGTATTGGAAATTAATAATTTCTCTCTATTTGTTTTCTTCTTTTGTGAAAAGTCAAAGAATGTCGGCTATGTCACAATAAATTTAAAATAAAAACCAATGTGTCGGCTGCGAATAGAGACAGTTTGAATTCCACCTCCTTGGTTGGCCCGTATTGCTATTGCCAAGGGTTCCATAGCTATGGCATACAACAAGGGGGAGTGCAGACAGCCCTGTCTCCTCCCTCTCGACAAGACATTGGGGTCTGCCAATTTACCATTAATTTGAATTCTCACCCTCAGGGAGTTATAGAGGGCCTTCGCCCAGGTGAGAAAGTTCCCTCCAAATCCCATTTTCATTAGCACTTTAATTAAGTAAAGCCATTCCACTCTGTCAAAGGCCTTCCATGAGTCTATTGTAACCAAAGCTGCATCTAACCCTGTCCTCTGCACCACATGCATAAGGTTGATTGTTTTCCTTATATTATCTGAGCCCTGCCTTCCCCTTATGAGCCCCACTTGGTCGTCATGGATCAGGGTCAGGGGGGTGCTCTCTAGCCTCCTTCCCAACAGTCTGGCCAGAATCTTTACATCAGTGTTTATAAGGGATATCAGCCTATATGAGGAACAGGACTCTGGGTATTTGTTGTCCTTATACATGGGCAACCTTCTCCTCTGTGATCGCTTCCTCTATAGTGTTCACCTGTTGCCTGGAGAGACCTGGGATAGCCAGTGAATTTAGAATGTTGTTGATGTGCGATCCATCGCCCCCGTACTCGGATGAGTAGCGCAGCACGTAATAGTCTCAGAATTCCTTGCCTATTCTCTCTGGGTCTCTAACCACTGTCCCCTTGTGACCCCATATGCCCAATACCATTTTTGATTTGCGCTTTTCACTCATTCTGCTTGTTAATATCTTGTAGGCCTTATCATCCTTCTTGTGGTATTTCTGATTTAAGTACAGAAGCTTCTTTTCAGTCTCCTGAACCAGAAGAGCCTTCAGCTGTGACTTATACCGTTACGACTGTGCCACTTGAGCAGGAGAGAAGCGCTCATTCTGGCGTCCTCCAGGTTGCAAACCCTCGATTTTCCTCCGTAACTCCTTTTCTGCCCACTGTTTTGCCCTCTTTTTGTGGGCCCCTATCCTCATTAGGATGCCCCGCAACATTTCTTTAAAGCCACCCCACAGAAAGTGGGGACTAATCTCTTCCATGTCGTCGGAGTCAAAGTAATGCTTAATTTCCATCAGTACCGACTGCGCCGTGTCATTGGGCCTCATTACGAGTCCGGCGGTAACTGCGGCGGTAAAACCGCCTGGTTACCGCCGGACTCGTATTACCATTCCGCCTCCGTGATTCCCGGAATTACCGGGGCATTACAACCCCGGTTTTCCGGGAATCATGGAGGCGGAATGGTGTTAATCCCCATTCCCATCGAGTCCTATGGGACTCGATGGGAATGGGGATCATGGAAACACCGGCAGCATCTCGTAATGCTGCCGGTGTTTCCTCGTCCGCCTGCAGGCGGGCGGTGTTAAACCCGCCAGGTTAGACCTGACGGGAACATCACCTCCCGTCTGCAGGAGTCGGGATCAGGCGGTCCGGAAACAACAGTGGCGGCGGGTTTACTGCCACCGTTATTTCCGGACCGCCTGAGTTGTAATGAGGCCCATTGTGTATAGGCGCTATATAAATAAGACATCATATCATATCATGTGTCTGAGAGTAGTAGATGAATGGAGGGTCCCCCGTGGGCATGGGTGTCAGCGAGTCAATCAATCCCAGTTCCCTATTAATCTGTTTAAATCTTTCTGATTCGCGCCCCTGTACGGCTGTTACCAGGACGTCTTCATCCATTTCCTATCTCTATGGGGTCCAGCACTATTTTGAAATACCCACCCAGCAGTAGGGGGCCCACCACAAAGCCTTTGAGTTTCTCTTTAGTTGCTTCCCAGAATGGTGCTTGGCCCTCGTTGGGACAATAGACCGATCCCAACGTCATACGTTACCCCTGCAGATGTATCTGCCCAAAAATATATCGCCCCCTAGGGTCTCCAAGTACTTTCTCTACCAGCATTCTAATTCTACTAAACATCAGGAGTGCAACCCTCCTTTTTTTGTTTGTTTCAGACGTTCAAATAACCTCACCCACAAATTTTGATGTCAGCTTGGGTTACCTTCCCCTCACCCAATGGGTCTCTTGAAGGCAGAGCACATCAAGGTTAGAGCAGCGAAACTCCCGGGTCAGCAAAGAGTGTTTAGTGAGGGAGTTCAACCAGCGGGCGCTAAGGGGGCCAATTATTAGGTTAACATCCAGAGTGGCCATTTAAGATGAAAAATGTTCTTCCTCCTCTGTGCCCTCCCTGTTGTCTAGCGTTGACACCCTTGTAAGAACAACTCACCCTGCATGCGATTCCTGCAAAACTAAATAGCGATCTCAAAAGTCGGAATGTGATCATCAAACAAAGAAAAACAATGGCAACCACAACCCTCTCCCTGCATCACCCCACTCCCCACAATAACACCTCTGCCCCCACAGGGGTCCTGACCCACTGCCTCATAACCCTAACCAGATTACCAGGCAGTCCCGACCCCCCCGGGTCTAACTACCCACGCTATCTTCACATCTGTTTGAGCCCCCCCAACTCCTACTAAATCCAATGTCCCCTCATACCCTTCTTGGAATGCCGGAGGAGGGCATGCCCCCTGACCTTTTTATTTAAGTAACAACCAGAACCGTCAAGCCAAAAGACCGACCATCCTGGAACTTCCCTGTTTAACTTGTGCCCTCGTCCTGCCCACCCACCCCTGATCACTTTCTACTCCCCCTTATGCCACTGACCAGTGTACTCTTAAGGGGTTCCTCCCCCTCCGCACTTCCCCCAGCAGCCCGGCGCCCCCAAACTACTCCCACCTAAACTCTTCTGCCTCATCTTTGGGCCCCCTCCCCCTTAGCAGAGAAAGGCACTGGTGACATATCGAAAGACATGGTCCCATTGTGACCTTGCCTGAGGAGAGACCCCTCTACACCTCAGGTAGGGACCATGTTGATAGGGTTCAAGACAGGTGTCCTGGCAGAGTATTCAGCTTCATAAATTTCCTCGAGCCTGGCATATGACATTTTAAGGGGATCTTGTACCTCCATGGCTCCCACTTAGGCTACCCTTTAGGCTTGCCATCCTTTTCTTGCACAGTGTTCTCCGGATTTCCCACCACTTCACCGGTCACTCCTCGTATATTATCCTGAGTGACCAACTGATATTTATAGCCGTCACATTTAAATGAGATGGAGAAGGTGAAATCCCCATCTATACGAGGCCCCCTTTTCTTTGGCCCATTTTGTGAGAGGACCACACGTCCTGCGTTTTGCAAGCGTAAAGGAGGAAAGCTCCACGTAAATCGTGATTCTGGCAGTACTCGGTTGGATCTGTGCTTTCGTGCTTTCTCAGGGATTCTCATTTTCTCCAGATAATTTTGGAAACTGGCCAAGACCGATCTCCGACTATCGAAGATCTCCCTGCTCTGTCAAACCTATCAATCTTTGGCTCGCCAATGGTGTCATCACCAAATAACACCTTAGCTACTTCATGGATAGATTTCTTTAAGTCCCTCCTTGTTTCGCCATCCTTGTGTGGGACACCAAAGAAACACAAGTTATTAGTCATCCATCTTTAAAGTAAATTCGGTCTCCCTTCTTTCCACCTCAGACAACCACACATCCATCTGGGTTTCCATCACATCCAAGGAGGATGATTAACCTCCACTTCTCTTATTCCCTTGTCAATCTCGACTCTCTTATCTAATTTATCGAGTCTACCGTCGATGGCTGCTCTTATTCCCCTCATCTCTTCCAATAAGGCAGCAGTGTCCTTATTAGTGGACACCTGGTCGTCGGATACCTCTGCCATAGTTTTGTTAACAGCAGGGGTGACTGGGGCAGGGCTCTGGGGAAAGTGAAACTCCTGGAGCGTGGCTTGCCAGTTCATCTGTGAGGGGTGGGGCTCTCAACCCCAAAATGTAGATTCCAACTTTAACCCCTCCACTCGAGTGTCTTTTCGTCAGAATGCCCTCCCCACCAGACATAGACACTCCAAAAAATGAGGGTGAGTCGGCAGAGACCCCAGCATCTCTCCAAGGCCCCCATGGGACAACCACCAACGGTTACAGCTGGGCAAGGGCTCTGGGGGGCACCCTCTACTAACGTCACACAGAGCCCCACCTGACCAGTCTGGGCCGGGGCAAGCTTTATCCCTCCCTTGTTCTGTGGACCGTCGCAGCTGGGTTTGCTTCGTCCACCCGGGGGCGCAGCGGGCGCTCTTCTTCTCACCTCCCTCTCTCAGGAATCATTTGGGTACAACAGCAGGTGGTACCCCCTGCTTGACACGCCCAGCATGGGGAAGTCCTTGGGCCAATAAATTGAAGACTCTGCCCGGGACTCTTCAGACCCTCAGCGGGTCTCCAGGTGATAGGGTTAGGGGTAATCAGCTCCCGGTTAATCTAGTGGTCCCTCCAGTATCCCACCTGGAAATAAGGCTGCTGCACTGTTCGTCTCCGCAGGCCAGGAGGTGGTCCCTGTGGGTGTGGGGGTGCACCACTCCTCTCACTCAATTTGTCAGGGGGGTGAGCTCCAATGGCCTTTGCTGCCTCTCTAGTCCCCCTCACTAAGCAGCCTCAGCAGTGTCCCCCTCCAAGGCCTATGTGACAGCCTGGCTGCAACTGGCATTGCCGCTGTCACGCTTCACTTCCACTGACTGCTCCACCCCTGTCAGGGCTCTCCCCCAGTCTTCCGGCTCAATGAAGCTGCTTCCGCCCGCCGAACCTCTGCATGCGTGGACGGGGCTGCGGGGCATGAGAGCACTCCTCTGCTGGTGGGGTGGTTCACACCTCTAAAGGGAGGAAGCTCAGCCTAGATGGCTGCCGGGCACCCCACCACACCACAGATTCAGGCACCCCCCACAGGCTGGCAGTCTGGTGCTTCGGGACGGGCCCATCGGCGCTGACTTCGGGGGCTGTCTTCAAGCGAGAACTCTCATCGTGGAGGGTCCCTTGCCCCAAAAGTTCTCTTGCGCGAACACGAGTATGCACTCTGGGGGCCGCTCGGTTCATTTGGCTCCTGGGCATGGGGGCTGAAAGGAGGGGCTCAGTACCCATTTAACCCGGGTGTGCTGGAGCTGCGCAGAAAGGGTGCTGACATCGCCGTGTCCCCTGGTGGCCTCCTTACTTGATATAATATGACATGACATTTATAACGCGCCTATACAAAAGTGTTGCACTTGTGTTTTCACTTACTTATAACGGCAATGTCAGGACCTCAAGTAAGGTTCAGCTGCTAATACTTTACAAAGCAAAGACCAATCCTCAGGTTCAGAACATGGCTTTATCCCCCCTTTTCCCCTCAAATATGGAAATCTGTTGTAACTCTAGAACAGATCTTTTTGTTATCTGAACTTCTTTACACTGAATAATTCTTGCTTATCAAAAGATGTATTGTTTTTTAAAATTCATCTTCAAATCAGGTGGTAATACAATTAGAGCTCCTTCCTGTGCCGCCCTTCTGCTAATACCACTGATATGAAAATATCAGAGGAACTTTTATTAGTGAAAGTAGAGGGCAGGCTCCTATGTGTCATTCATATTTTGTGTTGTGCGTGTTTTTGCTCCCTATTTTATTGTTTAGGAGTATTTGCCTGCTTTTAGGGAGTAAACGTGTCTCAAATACCTCTTGCCTGCATGGCTGGTTATGGATAAGTGTTGACAAGGCAATGTAATGTTGATGGTAAGCTGTGGCTCAGGAATTCTAATGATCATACTTTGGTGCTGCAATCAATTCTGAGGCAATTATTCTCTTTGGCACATGCATTATGAGTGGCGTGTTCTTCTAGCCCTAAAGCTTGATTCTAGTGGCACATTAACTTGTATTGGCATGCTTCCAGGCACACTCGCCGGGCAGGCCTATTTGCTGTATCTAAACTGTTAAATGTATAATATTCACTTAATCTCCCTGTGCAGACCGTTATCGTCTCAAAAATTCAAGGGCTCTGAGCGACTGTTGTTTTTCCCGTGTTCCTTCCCTCCTTGAGCGCTTTGAAACACTTGCCTGTGTATAGGCACTACATAAATAAACATTACCATACCATACACTCCTTTTTGATGCCAATATTTCATCGGATAAATAACTTATGTCTGAATTGTTTGCTAGCCACATTAGGTATGAGTGATATTTGTTTTTGTAACACACAAGCATGTTGTCCAGTGTAATAAAAATTGTTTCTGCGTCGCCTCTGAACAGTGTTTGCCAATCAACAAATGAATGACCACAACTAATCCTATGGTTTATACTGAACCCAGAATGCCTTTCTTTGGTATATAGATGTATTATTCTTTTCACAGGAGTACATTTGCTAGGTGCTGTCAGATTTTGAAGTCTTGAATTTGTATATCAGCTCTGTGATAACCATCAATAACACTTCAGTTTTTTAGAAAACATTATTGGAAAAGGTGCTTCAAGATGCACATTTGATACTTACTGATTGGTTAAGACTTGCAGTGGTTGGAGAAGGGGACATTCGCTTGCGGGATTGTAGTTCACGAACTATGCATGGCCAGAACTTGGCTTAACTTGTTACTCTGTTGCACACATGGAAAATAATGTGCACTTGAAAGCAAATCATTTCTGCACTTACAGAAAAATAACTGAACGGATCATTGCTCCAGACCAGTTTATCGATCCTATTCCTGAGTATGTGGTGCTTACCAATCAGGCAGTCTCAGCGCTTCTCACCGTGCCCACCTATTAGACTAATACTGGTGCAAAGTGCAATTGCCAGCACTCATTCTATGCAAAACCATTGTGCACATTTTACAATACTCCCTAATCTTACACATGCATTCATTTCTAAAAAAAGAAAGTTTGGGTACAAAATGTGCACTCGCCACTAGTCATTGTTGTTCACTCTTGAGGAGTAGCAAAAGGTGTGCTATCTGTATAAGGATAACTGGCATGTGTGCCTGGTTAGTAGCTTGCAACTTGAAATGTGCCCCCTAACACACCCAACTCTCCCACCAGATTACTGCTACATTTATAGAACTCTTGTCGCTGTTACATGGACACTACCATAACCATCCCTTTCAAGTTCCTTGCAGGCCGCAAGAACTTCAAGGCACTCAGGTTCGTGGCATTGCTCTGAGGAGAGACAGTTCAAACCCCACTCGCTTTTGAGAGAGCCCATGGCAGCTTTCCTCTCCATAGAACCTGACCTTTTTGGGCCTTGGGAATATGTGGAAGGGCGTATGCTCTCCTTCTCTCTTGTGCATGTTTTAATGCACCCATGATAGCTATGATGCCCACGCATTGCGAAGGCCTCTGAGCTTGAGCACCCTCATATCACTAGGACATGTCACTCAAAAGGGTCATGGCATACAGAAGGAAACATGGCACCTCTTCCACCCCTCTAAACTTAACCTGTGTGTCCCCCGTTTGCCTTTAACACAGCTCTATTCTTGACTTTATGATGCTGCCTACACAGGCTTATTTGAATTGAGCCCCCCCCACCCCTCAGCACCCATATGGTGCTCTTAGAATATTAATTCATATTCATTTAGTACATACGACCTTCTGAATTAGTCTAAGAATATTGAGTCGCATTTATTTGGTATATGCCACTGAATGATTTAACCCGTGATTAGGTCTAAGTGTATTAATTCATATTCAATTCGTACATTCGACCATATGTTTTAGCCAACAACAACCTTCTGGCAAATGTGCCTATTGTTTCCTAATCCCTTGGCTTCTTCTAGGCTATATCAAACAATCCTGGTCTATGCCAGATCAATAAACACAGTATTAGTCAACTACTGCATTCAAACACATTTTTCTTTTACATTTGGACTTCCGCTTTGTGTATATGTTAACCAATTGATGTACTATTACAGATTTAAGCACACGCGTTTCGCACAATGTGGTTTCATGAACAGTTTACAATAAAGTTTGGAATTCCATCTGTGAACGATAGTGGAGAAAGCTAGAACAGAACGTGTGAGTTGAACAATTGAACAACTTGTCATTCTATGCGTATTGCAATTATTTATATTGGTGTCCTTATGCTTCTTGCATAAACAAACCATTAACGACAATGTCAATCTAGCTGTCCTTATGCTTCTTGTGTAAAATATCCTAAATGATAGTATCACTTATCCTTGCCCTGTTAGGGAGAATTTCAGTAGGTTATATCAAATTAATTATTTCTGTAACATTCACCTATAGTATTATTTCGAGGTCTAGTTCACCATCCCGTGTCTCTTAGTTGGCCACCCCCAGCTGTGTGATTCAACCTATTCCAGTACATGCATTGTGTATCTCCTTATCTAGTTCAGGCCATTAGGTCCATAGCCTAAATTTGTTACAATGCTGTGTATCAAAAGAGGTTTTCATGCCACACATATAGTATGGCATTTGAAACATAATCGAGCAAGACATTGTTGGTAACGTTTACAAGGGCATGCTCCTCCGGATGCAAAGCAGTTGAATCACTGACCTGAAATAATTTTAGTTCCAGTTGTGACGTTGAGCTGCAGTGAAGGTGGCAGCTTCCGAGAATGTTTACCCTGCATTTGCCGTTTGGTATCCAGGGGGGGCCATGTTTTCCAGCATGGTGGCCATCTTGGAGCACTACTCTGTGCACAGCTAGGGCCTCAGTCGCTGGTTGCATCTGCTCCTCGGTCTTCCACACAACTTGTTCCCATGCTCGCCGCTCAGGTGGGAAGGAGCCTAAATGGACTGAATGTGACCTGGGTGCCCTTATTGGCTTGATACCCACTCAAGATGGCGGCCACCTACTTCCAGTCAAACTGCAGGTGGACCATTCAACTAGTTTGCCTATGGCACAGCATCATCCCCTTCCATATGAGGCCCAAAGTCAAAGAAATATTAATACTTGAAAAGGCTGGGATCATTGAGGAGGTCTTGGGACCCACGCCCAAGGTCTCCCTGATTGTAATTGCTTGCAAGTCCAAATAACCTGGACAGGTCTACATTTGTGTGGATATGCTCCTGCTGAACAAGGACATCCGACAAGAATGATGTTGACATTTAACAATGTCATAACAGACCTCAGTGGTTTCAAAGTATTGTCAAAGCTTGACTTCGTCTGTGTATCACCAGTTAAAACTGGAGAAGGACTCTAGAGTGATGACCACTTTGTCCGCGCAGCTACAGCTCCATAGATACAAGAGGCTATGTTTTCGGCCACAGAAGCATTCCAGGGCACCATACAAAGCACACTTGCTGGCCTAAAGGGTGTCCTCCAGATCAGCGACGACATACTTGTATAATCGAGGAAATGAAGATGTTCACATACACTGACTATGGATCACATTCCAATGTCTCCCCAAAAAGGGCTGCAGAGCATCAGGAGAAGTTCAAGAACTACAAACATATTATTGATTTTTTTGGCGACATATTGGATTGCCAAGGCATGCACCCAGATCCTAAGAAAGGGATTAACATCAAATCATCCCACTGCTCCAAGTAGATTTCCAAATTTTGCAGCATCCTGGGCATGGCAAATTATTGTAGATGTTTCATCCCAAAACTGGGCCCCCTCACAGAAGTACTGAACGAACTGACAAAGTTAAACACTCTCTGGGAATTTAACAGAGCTTCACACGACCGAGTTCCAAGATATCAAAGATGCACCATCATATGAGGCCACAATGGCACTCTTCAGCACAAAGAAA
This sequence comes from Ambystoma mexicanum, assembly GCF_040938575.1. Lineage (NCBI taxonomy): Eukaryota > Metazoa > Chordata > Amphibia > Caudata > Ambystomatidae > Ambystoma > Ambystoma mexicanum. Next base: position 777,318,086 of record NC_090937.1, read on the forward strand.
AAAACAGAATTGTTAGTTCACATCAGCAACTGGGTGCCAGCGTGATGCTGATGGAAAATCACAAATGGTAGCATATACTAGCCTTACCCTCATTCCAACTGAAAAAAGGTATTCCCCGTACCCTTATGCCAACTAAGAAAAAGTATCCCCAGATCGAAATAGAAGTCATAGCTATCCTCTGGGGTTTTCAACATTTCTACATATTCAGGAATATATTATAGACATCTCTTCAAGGTGGTCACTGATCACAAGCCACTTCTGCCAATATTTCAAGGGTCGACTCCCAGGCCACACCCCTGAATTGAGAAGCGGCTACTGCAACTTCAAAGATATCACTCCACCTTGTATTTCTAGCCAGGTGCCGTCAACCCTGCTGACTTCTTGCCAAGGCAACCCGTGACGCTAATGCAAGAGAATTGATGGCAGCTGAACCCAACACAGAGCACTTGCGCATGATCATTGTGCATGTCGCCCCCGAAGGCCAAATCACTCTAAAATAGCTGACAAAACCCTGAATGATCAATGCCTTCAAGCTGCATTAAGAGCCAACAAGTCCAGAAACTGGAAGAACCTTCTCCATGAGTAGAGTCACTGGGCTGCCACTAAAATCAAGATTATTGGTAGTATTGGCCATGACCCCAGACCTCTACAGATGGAATCTTGTCCTGAAGCACTCAAATAATCATATCAGACTTCCTTACTGACAAAGTCATACAGTTGGCTCACAAAGGTCATCAAGGAATCGTGAAAGCTGGAATCTGGAAACAAGTATGGTTCAGTGAAATTGATAGAAGGGTAGGATTCACCATCTCCACATGTCTCATGTGCCAGGCATATGGAAAAGGAGATGCACCTCCACCAATCTGGACATGAGAGAGAGGCGATTGACCCTGGAGCAGTCAATGCAGATTTTGGCTCGCTGGCTGATGCCTGTTTCTCTTTCTGGGTGACTATTGACTATATCCCGACGTAGAGATGGTGTACTCTATGGCACCAGGTGCAATGATTCCCAAGCTTGAAAAAATCTTAGCAGGCCAAAGGATTCCAGGAGATGATGGGCAGCACCAACCACACTATAGGACGACGAGTTTGAATATCTTGAGTCCCTAGGGGTACATCATAGGATGATCACCCCCTTTCTGGGAACAAGTCAATGGGAACTGTTCATGCATACCTTGAATAAAGTAATCCGATTTGCAAATGACAATCAACAGGATGTAGAGCATGAAATATATAGATCTGTTTGCAATTACTGCACCACTCCACATTCTTCAACAGGATGATGTCCATATCAATAGCGGAGATATCCTTACTACCATTCCCATGTAAACATCAGGGACTTCAGAAGCCCTAGATCCTGAAAGTGCAAGAATTCTGACATACTGAACAACATGCTATTCAGATCAGAGATATCATCTCTGGACCAATTCGGACCTATATTTTTATGCGGCCCCCGCTAACTGTTGTGTACCATCAAGGTACGCTTGCGACTACTGACAAAGCTCAGAGATGCATCTCTCGAAACACACATCGCTTTAAGAAACTAGAAGGTGTGTATTGGTTAGAAACCCCAAGGTGTTCTTCCAAGCATCAATCAAGAGGACTCAGACTGCTAGGAGGAGCCATAAGCAGACCGATGACTTTCAAGACACACTCCCAAGTTCATCACCAGCAAAATCTCCCACTGTCCATGCTCCTGTCGGCCAGCTGAAAGCCCCAATGTCCCACAACCAGACCAAGTTGGAGTTAAGCCCAGATATCACGTTCGACGTGAGGGACATCTGACGGTCAGACATGATTATGCTCTGAGTCAGTGATTCTAGTATTGCCCTGTGATGTGTTATTCACCCGTTGCTTACTTTGAACTTTTGGAGGGATATCGAGTAGAGGCGGCTGTTGGATCATTAGTCACTCACACAGTCACAAGCAGGTGATGTGTTAAGTCACTGCTCACTACAATAAAGAGACAGGCCTCCATGCTGGAGCGGAAATCATTTGCAAGAGCAGCAACCTTAACAGTTATCCATGTGAGGTTCTTTCACAGAGTTCTCATTACAGAGGCCTGCTAGCTCATACCATAGGCCTATGACCATAAGACAAGGAGGGAGGTGTGGTGTCGGAATGCCCATGCGGGTCCTCCTGTGTGTGAGACCCTATGTGGAACTCCTGAGCATTCAGTGACAGTTGGGGCAGCCATTATTTGCCTTCCCCTCATTGCGTTCTCACCTCTTTCCCGTATCTCTTTTTAATAAAAGAATTGTCTTACTTCTTTGCCTCTCAACCATTATTTCCCCTCCACAAGCAGGTATGGGGGAGGAGGGAGTAAAATCCCTTATGGCATGACAACATCATGGTCCTAAGTCCACCATAGTGTGTCCTTAAGTGGGGGGGGGGGTAAATGTTGCTGCCAATACACAACACTGGACAGCATGTGGGAGGAAATATCTTTTATTCACCTTCACTCCACCTCACATTAATGCCCCTCCTCTTCCATCTTCTCCCTCTGCCGCCTGACTATCTGTAACCTTATGACATCACCCTCTCACATATCTCCTTTCGTCAATGTCATATTTCCTCCACCAGTCATTGTGGCTTTTTTACTATCCTCTGATGCCTGACTGTGACAGGCAGCATGGCTACTTCTTCAGATCCTGTTCCCTCAGGACTCACTGTTCCATCGGTTCCACCTTCCTTTCCTGTTCCTTCTTTCTTCGTTACCTATTCCTTCTCCAGTCGTCCTCAGTAGGTGCTTAAAATATGATGCATTCCTCGTTACTTAGTAGGAATTATTTTGTGTTGTCACCATCGTTCCTTTCACTTCAGTAACCTGGAAGGGGGTACTTGGTATTGGGTATTTTGAGTCTGTCTTCTTCTCCTTTGGCCATTGTCTTACCAATACTTCCTTCCCTGTAGCATCATGCTGGATATTTCTATAGTCCCTTACTATCCTACATAGTGCCTGCTGGATGGACATATCCTCAACCAATGCATTTTGAATTGTCATCTTCATCGATGGCATAAAGCTCTCGGCTATTCCATTTGCGTGTTGCCAGAGTGGCGTAACCTTCTGGTGTTGAAACACTGTGTGTTGTGCAAATCTGTTGAAACAATTTCCGTTGAATGAGGGCCTGTTTGTTTTTATGCTGTGCGGGATTCTCCATTCATTGAATAAATTCACCAATGGCGCCTGCTATGTGTGTACCTGTTTGGCCATAGGGAACAGGGAAAACTCATCAATAGCTACTAGGAAGTCATCGCCATCCTCCATAGGCCTGTTGAAATCTATGACGACCCTGTGCCACGACCCTTCAGGGTGGTCCTTTTCTGCAGCAGTATATGGGGTTCAGCCTTCGACATACATTGGCATGGGAGGCAGTGACATACCGTTTCCTCAACCAGTGTATCCAGAAATGGGAACCACAGGTGTTGCCTGATCTGCTTCTTCTTGTTCTCAATACCTCTGTATCCTTCATGAGCGATTTACACCACCCTTTATCATAGTGATGCCGGTATGACCAGTCAGCAACCTCTCAATAGTACCCATTGATCTGACGCCATTAGCTCTATGTGTATCGTGACCATTCTCGCTATCTCATTTTTGTTAGCATGCGGGTGTAGTTCTAGGTGTCTGCGATAGTCTCTCTATTTGCTAGTGTTGGTAAGTGTAACAGCTAGGACTTTCGATGGGTCATCAACTGATACTTATCTGAACATTTCTAGCATGAGCACCGGCAGGCCAACATTCGTGGTTACATTGTGATTATATTTTTCTGCAACTTCTTGCATTAGTCCCTGAGGGTTATGTCCTGGGTAGTGGGAAATGTAATCTGCCGGATTCAGATCGCCCCCTGGGTTGTGTACAATGTCATAATCTTATTTTTTGCAAGGAAATGGCCCACCTTTGAATGCGCGGCAGCATCTTTGTCCGAGTGTTCCTAAAGAGCGACTGCAATGCCTGGTGATCTGTCACCAGAATGAACTTCTGCCAAATGAAAAAGTGGTGGAAATGTTCACACGCCCTCAAAGCAGCTAAACTTTTCTTCTCAGCTTGAGAGTAAGCGCCCCCTGCTGGCGACCGTACCCTGCTAGCATAGGCCACTATGGTATGTTATCGATACTTATAAAGCACATCGGTCGCCCAAAGGCTTCATGGCGCTATACCCTAAGCAATGTACGCACTGGTTGAGTACCCACAAGAAACTAAAAAAGAAATGTTTTCAAGGCCTGCCAGGAAAAAAAAATAGACCTCTATAGCACGTAGGTGAAGAGGAAGATAATTCCAAGCCTGTGCCGCAGCCACTGAGGAAGCACAGCCCCTAACCCGAGAGAGTCTACACCTAGGAACTGAGTTAGTCAAAGAAGACTGGGAGCGCAGTACTCTCGGGGGAATATAAGAGCAAAACGTCACCTGAAGATATTCTGCCCCTTTTTTGTAGACGGCTCTGTGTACCAAGCACAGAGACTTCAACCTCACACGTTAACCTATGTAGCATGCTATGGAGGAAACTGTGACGCTTTGATCTAGGATGGCACTCTCTGTGTGTCATGTCAAGTTGAATTATGACAGTTGTTTGGGCGTGGTTCATTTGGTCAAACGCCCATTGACACTCTCCCTCACCACTGGAAAATGGCATCCTTCATCAGCAAGTAACACAGGAAGGTCTGTGGTAGCATAATTACCATGAGACGTAGCTTTCCCAGTCTGTACGCTCACTTGATTGTGTCCTTTGCATAATCTGTATACCTGACGTAACCCCCGTACCATGAGGCGTGGCTCCGCCAAATCACACCTTTCTAGAACCACCTGTATGCTGTCAAATGTATGTGTGATCTGCGACTTTGAAGAATGTCCCTTCGCATTTACTGTAACTAGCACCGTGATGCCTCAGGGTTGGGTGCACTGCTATAAATGCAAAAATACAAAATAAATAAAAATAAATTATTAGGTAAGTATCTCGCACAGGACCCGACCATGACGAGGAATGATCGTACCTCAGCAACTTGAGTGGGTAGAGCGAGGTTGTTGATAGTGAGAACATTCTTGATGTCTGGTTGCATCCCCTGGTCCAACAATATATGGATAAAGAAATTGAGGTTCCTTTTGTCAATGTCGCATTTGTCGAAATTCAAAGCCAGGCCGGCTTCCTGGAGCGCAGTGCAGACAGCCTTCAATGTCTGGTAATGTTCATCTTGGGACTTCCCACATAACGGAATATCATCACTGTAATTAAATACCGTTTTGAATATGAAAGTATTTGGCTGATTACTTCCTGGAAAATGTCTGCAGCGGATGAAATCCCAAAATGTGGCACTTGTAATGAAACAGCCCGTCATGGGTGGAGAACACAGTTATTATCATTGACGCTGGGTGTAGCTCTACCTCATGGTAGAAGTCTGGAGAATTGCATGCCATTGTTCAGCTGGACAATCATGTCTTCAGTGTTTGGCCCCAGCTGACGTTCTCTCTGATTCACAGTATTGGCAAATCTCATATCAATACAGAGGCGTATGCTGCCACCATCTGTGGGCATAACCCTCAGAGGAGAGATCGAGGGAGTGGACCCTGAGGCTTTTCCGATAATAATTTTTTAAAAATCATTTATAATTGTTTTGGTTAAAAAGATCAACCTTTCCATATATTAAATACACAACTCATTGAGAGGTTTTTTCAATAAAAGACTTGTTATGAAAAATATGAAAAACAAGACCTAAGATTTGCAGCTGCATAATACATCAAGCTCAGAATATCAATGTGTCTCTCAATAATGAATGGTAGGGGAGATTCTGAATATCGCGATCATGACATTTTGGCAGAAATCTCACATCAGTACATTCTGAATCTATACAGGAAAGTAAGATGTCATCAAGTAAGAAGCTTCTTGGCATTCGGGAACTGCATGAATCATTACAATTTAAATATACACACAATTCTGATATTGAGCTCCTAAAAGAAAGAAAAGAGAAACAGAATAAAAGACATTTAAAATACATTATCGTACATTTGTACACCTCGTATAACAGTGTGGGAAATAGTTGGATGATTAGATTTCAAGTGTTAGTCTTTCCTCAAACCTGATTTGAATGGTTGAATACTAGGCCTATGCTCTGTAGTTCTAAGAAATTCATTACTGCCAGAGTCACAGTATCCATATCAATGTTCTTCTGACTAGTTCTACCCAACCACCCTGGGCATACTCTTGTGTTACACTTCCTTCCCCATAACATTTCAAATGGAGAAATAGCCGTTGTCACATGAGGAGTGAATCTGTATGCTACTACAGTATTCTCTGCAGCCTGCTTCCAATCACCTCCTTCTGAGATAGATAGCCACTCTTATACTGTCCTTAATCAATCTATTAAATCTTTTGACTATCACATTGGTTTCAGGGTGATAAATGGCACTGGTCTTATGATCAATCCCATTCAACCTGAGATATTCTTTCATTTCATCTGCTACAAATTGCACACCAATAACTGTTATAATAGAAGTGGAATAACCCTCCCTCTTAAAAACTCTGTCAAGAAATGTAATCACATCTTTGGCACGCACATTTTGAACCCACGACAATTCCACCCAATGAGAAAGCATGTCAACCAAGATTATACCATATCTATTAGTTCCATGAGACTTCACTGGTCCTACTAAGTCCAAACCTACTCTTTCCCAGGGAACAGAAGGAATAGACATAAGGGTCATGGGCTCTACTGTAGAGACACAACCTTTGGCAGCTCCTTCACACACAGCACACTCCCTGATGATTCTTTCTATCTGCAGGTCCATTCCTGGCCACCAATAATCTTGCCTGACCAATTGTTCTGTTTTAGCCATTCCCCGATGACCTTCATGTGCAACTTTGATCATTTCCTTTCTTACACCTGTTGGGGGAAGCATTTTATCACCCCTTAAAATCAAATCCTCTTTCACCCATAGTTCATCAGGCAAATGCATAATGGGATCAGGTATAATTCCTTTTCAAATTTCAGAGCCTTTTATACCACACACCAACCTTTCTTTAACATCAATGAGAACAAGGTCAGCCAACAAGGCTTTGCACAATTCCCCCTGTGTCACCACTGCCTGATCAATACTCAGAATGTGTTAATCTTTGTCTTTATCATTGATTTCATCCTCCACCACATTGGTTAGTCTGGATAAACAATCTGCTGCCTTATTCTTAACACCCAGTAGGTACTCAAATTCCCAACTGTAATCTTGTAAGCTGGCTATCCACTTTTGGATTCTGGATGACAACTTATCTAAACCTTTTGTTGTGACAATTTTCCTCAAAGGTTTATGATCCGATCTAATGATAAACTTTATACCTCACAGAAAAGGGCGAAATTATCTATCGCCCATTTTATGGCTAGTAGTTCTTTCTCTATCGTGGAGTCATTTTTTTCTGCAGCTCTCAAAACCCTAGAGGCAAATGCAATGGTGTATTCCTCTTTCTCACCCCTTTGTGATAAAACTGCACCCAACCCATTGTTGCTGGCATCAGTGATAATTATGGTGCCTCTTCTAGGGTCAAAGTTCTTCAATGTGGGGGCCTTTGTAAGAGCTACTTTAATTTCCTGGAATTCCCTTTCACACTGTTCAGTCCACTGAAATCTCACACCCTTTTTAACAAAGTTTCTCATATGTATGGATTTACTATCTAGGCCTGGCACAAATTTGGAATAGTATTCCGCCATGCCTAAAAAAGATACTATTTTCTCCTTGTCAGAGGTACTGGGAAAATTCACAATAGTATCCACTAATTCTGCTTTTGGTTCAATACCCCGTTCAGATATAGGGGGTCATTTCGACCCAGGCGGTAACCATGGTGCTAGTAGCGCCATGGTTGCCGCCAGTATTTTACCGATTGCGCCATGGTGAATGGCGAAATTACCGCCCCATTCCAAGGTTGGCGGGGCGGTAATTCCCCATTCACCATTGGCCCTTCCCCATTCCCATGTTTGCCCCCATAGGACTCAATGGAAATGGGGAAGGCGGTAGTTACGGTACCACAAATTGCGGTACCGTAAATACCTCCAAGGTCCCTTTGCGGGTCCAATCCTTAACGGCTGGTAAAAACCAGCCGTTAAGGTCGGGACCCGCAAAGGGACCTTGTAATTAGGTGGTAAGGGGTTAAAGGCGCTGCCACCTTTTACAGCGCTGTTAACCCCTTACCGCCTGGGTCGTAATGACCCCCATGGTGTTGTTCAGATATAGTCTGTCCCAAATATTGGATGGATATTTTACTGAATTTACACTAATCCTTACTCAAGGTTAAACCTGCTTCCATAAAGACATTTAATACTCTCTTCAACCTCTTATCATGTTCCTTGTGATCTTTCCCATATACTAACACATCATCTTGGAAGCACAAAACACCTTCCATGTCATGAAATAGCTGATAGATATTGCGTTGGAAAACTGCAGCAGCTAATATTAAACCAAATGGCATGCGTTTGCATTGGAACAAACCTGGCGTAATAGATGCTGTTATATTCCTCGAGGACGGGTGAAGTACAATCTGGTGATGAGCAGATTTCAAGTCCAAAGTGCTCATAACCCTTGCCTCCTTAATGGAACCCAACATTTCAGAAATATTAGGTAAAGGATGTCTATCTGGAATCATACATCGATTTGCAGACCTTAAATCAATACATAGCCTGAGTTTCCCATTATGTACTACAACTAACGGAGAAACCCATTGAGCTGCCACTATTCTTTCAATTACATCATTCCTCTCCACGGTTAACAACTCCTCCTTAACCACATCTCTAATGGCTAAAGGTACACTTCTAGGTTTTTGCACAACTGGAATAGAATCTGTCTTTAATCTTATTTTGTGCATAAAACCTTTGAGACTACCTAAACCATCTCGAAACACTGCATGCTGGGCTAATTCATTACTACCGTCTATGGTATATACAGTTTCTTCAGCGTTGTGGTCTAGCTTTATCTGGAGTTGCTTTTGATGTGACGAACTTAATAATGGATTACTACCTTTTTTAGAAACATACACTTTGCCTCTAGCTGATCTGTCCTTGAATTTTAACACAGGCCAAAACCATCCCTCTAAATCTATTCTCTTACCACCATAAGCAACTGGTCATATATGAACCACATTAAGAGATACAGATTGTTGAAAGCCTTTGTCAAATATATGCTTGGGCAGCAAAGTGTGTTTAGCCCCTGAGTCTATCACCATGCCTAGTTTCATTCCTTCAAGTTCGATGGTGGACATTGGTTTCTCAGTGTCAGCATCACCATCTTGAAGGAGTAACCTCATTGGAAGCAAAGTCAATGAGATATGTACAGTCTTCCATATCCTCACACAGGCAATATTTTCACTTTTTGTTCTACAACATGATGTACAATGTCCACATCTGTTGCATATTTTGCACATAGCTTTGATTACTGGGCATTTGTCACTGCTTGCAAAGTGAGATGGGCTGTCACAACGAAAACATATTTGATACAATTGATGTAAATACATACACAAGTTGTTGCATTTAGTAGCAAGGTATGAGGAAAAATGCTATCTGTATTGCATGCAATAATTGTAACAGGTGCTTTTGGTGTCTGGATAAGCAGCCTTGAGCTGCCTTGCTTTGATGTACTAATCGGACGTTTAATTCTACTACAGTGTTCTTTTAGACTTGATATCTGGCTGAGTAGCCTAGTTTTAATGGAAAATTACGGCATGTAATTGCATTAAAGCATCCTTTCTCACAAGCCGTAATTAGACTCGGCCAGGGCAGAGAAGCCGTTGGTCTGATTAGGTGTTACGGTTGTCTTAGCAACCCAAAATGGCGTCACATAGACTGACGTCCCAAGGTCCTTTCCTCTAGCGCATCAATAGTTGGAGAGTTTGCGGGGCTCAAATTAGAAGGTTCCGCTCCCATAAGGTACTTCTTCGTCTCCCCCAGCATACGGCCGAGGCAGGGAAATGCGCTCTAACCTGTTATGAGATTCTGGGCAGCTGGGTTGACTCGACTGGCAGCACTCGTCCGGTCCGGTGCAGCCGTTTCTCGGTGGGGCTACTGTGGCATGAAGTCCTCGTCACCAGTGAAATGATTCCTCTGCACACAAGTAGGTTGTGGACGTTCATTTATTGGCATATAACAAGATTTTATGTACGCCCCACCGGCCTTTTCCACAACTCCTTCCAACTGACAGGATTACTACCAACATTCTGATACTACCTTACACCTTCTGCATTCCACACGCATACATACTACATAACGACAATGCTACACGGGACAATAAATTAATATATGCTTTAAGGTTTCTGGTTCAGAGGTAGTCATTCAATGTCGACAAGCTCTCTCAGCAGATGTCGCTTTTGTCCTGCTTCCTAGTTAATTCCTAGTGGGCCATAAACGTACCCTGAATCGAAGGAACAGTGATCGATATTTAGGGGAAGGAAATTTCAAGCAATATAATTCTGTTTTATTTGTGGGGTTGGGAGTAAAATTACCATTATTCAAGCGCTGGTTTTGCATTATTTGCCACATATTGTGCCAGTCGTACCACCATAATTAGATTTTTGCCTCATTAGGGTTTGTTGTTAGTAAATCAGATGTAATATCTGCTGCAGTCATATATTCTTTTGCTAAAGGCCCCCAAGGTATTAATGATTTATCACAACCAGAGGTCATTTATGCGGCTATAATTGTTAGCAATGAATCTGTTATTGGAACTAGTCAGCATTTTCGGTATAATGTTAAGGTTTCCCAGAGTACAATGATGTTAAGCGATAAAAGACCCAATTCATATTTTACAATCTCCATGGGCAAACCAGATGGCAGCATTAACATTTTCTTCCAGAATAAACCTTCTAGCTTTGTCCAGTATTTCATCCCCTTATACTGTCTAGATCCAGCACCATACGTGACAGTTGGTGTCCCTTTTTGCTTGCAGCATATTAAAACAGGGTTATAGGAAAATTTCCCAAATTTTGTATGTATTAATTTTTCTTGTGAGATTGATGTTAGTATTATTAGAGCTCAGCTCCAGATGATATGGTAGGATCGGCTACATTGTTGTTTGTATTTATAACAGTATTCACTGGTTGCCTCAAGAGCAGTTTGATGAAGCATCCATTTAAAACATTGCTTTCTTTTATTTTCATTATTTGGGCATATAAGGATTTTGTTTTTTTCTAGCTTTATAGAGAGGTGATTCTTAGAAGCATAGTTTTGTAATGCATATAAAAGATTTTGCAACGTTTTTGGGGGTTTTGACAACAAAACCAAGCCATCGGCATAAAGGAGCCATAATAGCTGAGAAAAGCTCAATTTCGGCGAATCTGAACATACAGTTGTAAGAGTTTTGCCGGTGTCGGCTATGAAGAAAGTGAACAGGGTTGCAGCAAGAATGCATCCCTGCTTAAGACCCTTCGATGTCAAAATTGGTCTTGAGAGTTGGCCCCCTGGTGTTAGGTGTACTTGGATCGATGTATCTGAATAAAACTGGTTACTGAAAGATTGAATGTATGCAGAACATTTGGCTTTTTCTAGTTTGTGGAGTAATATAATATGATTTTGCAGCAGTTGGCAGAGCTCTGGGGACACCGCCTTCTGGAGGTGAAATGCAATACTTCTTGAATGTTGAGAGACAGGTCGCACAGATTCGTCAATACGTTTTTCCATAGTTCCTTTCAGCTTGCCTAGTCCTTGAAAAAGGTGTGAGAAGGCTAGGTGGAGGGCTTGTTTTAAAACCGGGATTTCCGCCATTGTGGATATCTTCTGCGCATTCCCCTTTGTGCGTGGGATGCATCATACTACCTCGGATGTCTGGTGCATCTATGACCCCTAATTCTTTCGCCGTCTCCCACTTGCGGGACTCCTCAATACACGAATAGTGGCAGTGTTGGACCATACTTGGTGCATTAGAGTAAACTAAATAAATGGGCTGATGGAAAGTAGCAGTTTGTTTGCATCCCAGTGGAATATTCTCACGGTCAACCTGATTCTTTTTTCAGTTTGGAGGAATTCTTGTTGGCCCATGATGTTGATTGTGGCACCTGTATCAATGAAAAAAGCCATGGGTTGTGCCTCCCATGTCACGTGCCAGTCTTGGGCCTCTTCGGCTTCAGGTTCATCATGCACCAGCCACACATACTGGTTCGTGTATTCTGGGTATAGGTCGCACCTCATGCTCATTGTAATCGGGTATCAGGGCATCTTTCATGGCGCAAACGTATCTAGTGTACCTTGGGCGGCGGGAGGAGGTGATCTCCACAGAGTACCTTGGGTTGCATTAGGTGTGGATCTCCAGGTGGCCATCTGTGGTGATATTGTACCAGGGAACAGTCTGGCCTCTCTCTCTCTCTCTCTCTCTCTCTCCCTCTCTCTCTCTCTCTCTCTCTCTCTCTCTCTCTCTCTCTCTCTCTCTCTCTCTCGAGAGAGAGAGAGAGAGAGAGAGAGAGAGAGAGAGAGAGAGAGAGAGAGAGAGAGAGAGAGAGAGAGAGAGAGAGAGAGAGAGAGAGAGAGAGAGAGAGAGAGAGAGAGAGAGAGACTGGAAATGTCCCTCTTTACCACAATTAGTTCATTGCTGCTTGATCGCAAGGCATACCCATGTGTGCAAAAACGCAAACCCACACCTGTAACACATTCTGGATGGTGTGTTGGGAGGGGGAGGGGCGTGACTGAGGATTTTATGGACGATTGATGGCCCGGAATATGATAGTAGGCTTTTCATGGCTTTTGGATGGTTGCATCTCAGCTACAGAGTCTTGCTTCTCGGGGCTTCCATGTTTGCAGCCTGTTTATCCAGCCTTTCGTGTACGCATGCAAGGTTAATTATGTCGTAAGGGGCAGCGCTGCTCAATAGGCCGGCTCTCGCCGGATCCGAGATCCGTAATCAGATGTGTAGCTGGATCTCGGGATCCGGCCAGCCTCAGCCCCATAAAGCTCCGCGTTTTTTTTTTTTTAAACAAGTGCTCCAGTCACTCGTATGCAACTCAACGAAAAGTGCTTTGTATAACTTAAGCAAATACAACCGGCGGTAATGTAATGGCCTGTGTGGCTGTGCACAGGGCAGATTTGGTGATCTAATCTGCCCTATACACTGCCACAGAGCACCAGGGGAGTATCCAGCATTGCAAGAGTGTGGGGGGCTATATGGTCTCATTCGCACCCACAAACCGTCCACCTCTGCCCCAATCTACTTTTTTGGTAAGATTAGTGGTAGATGGAATTTTACCACATAACACATATAAATAAAACTGCAGAATCATCACAGATGCAGGAAACTCTGTTAGAGCTCTGTCCAGGTGCTCTGGGGCAAAATACATATAAACCTCCTAATTTACATATGGATTGCAGCAACAGAAATGACTTCACAGAAAAGGACATCGCAAGGAGCATCATCAATCAGTCTGATACTTGAAGGCACCATGGAAGCGACTTCAGAATAAGTTGCCATACGTAAGCCAAGTGGCAAATAACTTTGTGGTGCAAAATACCTAAATTGCACTATTGGTATTTATGGAGCTACTCAACAGTCAGGCTTTTTTAGAATAACAGCATGATATATTAACATAAGCTGTGAAGTGAATCACAGAGATGCAGATAAGACACAGTGATTAAATGATCTGCCCAGGATCACACACTTTGGCTAAATGGTGAAACCGGGGTGTGCACAATTTAAGCAACTGAGCACATCTTGGCTGGTTTAGTTGATATAGACATTAATTAAGGTTTCCATTTGCATTTCATGTGCTTAAATAATACTTTATTTAAAGCAATGCCTTGGAAGCAAAGCACATTACATAAGGAACAGCCCTTTCATAATTATCTTTACACTATATACATCATTAAAGACATATATTGAGCAATAAGAGGATGGCTTTAGTTTTATACTCCCCATCCTTCATGCAAAGTCATAATAGCACCATACAGATTAATGTCAGCCTAACAAATTGGGTAAAGCCATAGTCATTTCATAAAGCCTGTAGAAGGATGCACCCTTCTCACTGCTGATCACTCCCTCCCATTCACATTTCTAAAGGGACAAAAGTCCCTGCTAATAGCCCCCATCCCTCCCATCAGTGCCTGATGGCTCAGTTAGCTCCTTGGGACATTGTCCCTGCAGCGGGACCCCTCTCCCGTTCAAAAAGGGTAAGGTGTCCTGCTGCCAGGCCAATGACCGTGCTGAGCGGGAATTGCTGAGCACACATTGTCCTCCCAGCGGGACAATTGAGGTGCCGAACGGGAGAGGTGTCCCAGTGGCAAAGTCCTGGTCAGGCTCTCAAAAGAGCCTGTGGGGGGCTATGCCCCCGCCCGCGCCACTTGTACACAGCTTTGAACCATGTACTGTTCTTTATCGTCACCATACCTGCCTAACCTCTGGATTTTTCCCAGAGACTCAGGTATTTTAACCATTTCTCCAGGTCTCTGGGAAAGATCCTGGAATCTCAGGAATTTTGGTGGGGGACAGCTTTCACTGGTTGTTTTTTTTTTGTTATGCTTGCAGGACTTCGCCGCCGCAGACTCCCTTCCTGAGTGTGGCTTTATCTCTGCAGCAATGACTGTAACGCTTCCAGCACATTGGCAAAAAGAATGCAGGTGAAGCAAAATAACACGCGTTTATTTTGCTTCACCTTTCATTCTTTTTTGACGACTTTCAATGTGAACGCGCGTTTCTTTTGCTTTCGTTCTTTTTGCCCAGGTTAGGGTGGACTCAGCCCCATTTAACCACAGCCATCAGGTTTGCAGGTGTTGTGTTTCGTTTCAGCAGTTATCACACAACTCTGCATTATAGTTGTAACGAAGTTCTAGGTTTAATCGTAGGAGCCCCGGGAAGGCCAACTTCTTTCAGCAACATCTTCGTGTATGATCCCATCAACATTCTGGAATCATACACAAAGATGCCGTCATGGCAACAGAACATTATATGCATGCCTTCACTGTAAACTATCATTACATCTCCCCTCTTAATAAAATAACCAATTCAAAATTCAGAAAACTACTATCATAACATTGTTGCTATGTTGTGTATATATCTATAAATCATAACTATAACTTTGTCTGCTTATAAAGGATACAGTATCTTCATGTTATCGGAAGTGCAACATGTTATCTGGATCCAGATACTCGGTTTGCAATTCTCAATAATACACAGTCTTGTTTACGATTCCACAATCTTCTCCTGTGTCTTGGTATTGTCTGAGAATTGTCACTCCTTCCTTCCTGTGGCTTTCCTTGGATTTTCTCTTCTTGTGTATTACCTTTACACATTATACTTGTCTCTCCAACCTCATCTCTGAATATCTTGTCTTGAAATGTTTCTCCATACCAGCCTTGTTCTCCTTCATTTCTCATAATCTCCCTTTCCTTTGCCAAAACTACATCATTGCATGACCATTTCCTATCATCCTCTAAGATCACCGATTTCTTTGAACATCCTTTCACTCTTTGAGGAGGACGAAATCTTGATTCTCCTTTCATCACACGGTTTGGCTCTCTCACTCTTACCCAATCGCCTGTTTTGATTTTACTTTCTTGAACATGTTTTTGCTTGTCATAATATCTTTTATACTCTTCTTGTTTTCTTTTTACTCTGTTGACAATGTCTTCCAAATTTATCTCTTTGTTTCCCTTTTTTGTCATCCAAGCAGGTCTAAGTCTATTTGTAGGTGTCCTTCCTCTCATCAATGTGAATGGAATTTCTTCAGTAACTGAGTGTGGCGTGACCTTGTATGTGTTGAGAGCCTCTTTGAGTGTCTCTTTCCAGGGTAGGTCATTTATCATAGCTAGTTGAATAATACCCTTTATGAAACGGTTCATCCTCTCCACCAACCCGTTTCCCATTGGATGATATAAGGCCGTGGTGCTATGTCTAATGACCCTATCCTTCAGAAACTTTTGAATCTCCACAGACATGAATTGGGCTCCATTATCCGACACTAGCTCTTGCGGTTCTCCTTCTCTGTTAAATATTTCTTCCAAGAATTTCACCACTTTGACAGCCGATACAGAGTCTTCAACAATACCACACTCCACCCACTTGGACGTATAATCTACCAACACTATGAGGAATACTTTTTGTGATCCTAATGTCTCATAGGGCCCAGCTATATCAATAGCTAATTTTGTCCATACTGTACTAGGAATATTCACCGGCTGCAATGGGGTTGTATTTTTTACCTTACTCTTGTCACTCACTGCACATGCAGTACAATCTCTGACTAGAGATTCCATTTCACCCCACATGTTGGGCCACCAATAAGCAGTTCTTACTCTTCTCTTCGTCAACATTCTCCCCACATGACCTTCATGGGCAATGTCCATAATCCTCTTTCTCAAATTTGTTAGGGGTAGGATACGTTCTCCTCGATACACACACACTTCATCACTAGACAACTCATCTTTAAATTTCTCCCAGTATCTTACATTGTCATCAATGTCTCTCCAACCACTCTCAATGGCTCTTCTCAACATTTCTTGTTCAGGATCACATTCACCAGCTCCTATCCATTCCTCCTTTGAAAAACTGGGATGCACATGGGCAATGATACAATCCATGTTTTGTTCTTCCATCAATGCCTCCTCGTCCTCACCATTCTCCGCTACATCTTCACAGGGCAGGTGAGAGAAACAATCCGCTATCACGTTGTTTTTTCCTGGAGTGTATTTAATGATCACATTGAATTGCATGATGATCAGTGTCCACCTTCTTATGCGAGGAGATGTCATGTGTGGATTCTGTGTGGATTCTTAGAGTTTAAAACATGCACAAGTGGTTTGTGATCTGTTATAATGTCCACTGGAATGCCCCAAATGAGACTCTTGAAATGTCCTCTTCAGTCCACTCGAATTTGACACCCTTGCACATTAAACTTCTCATTTTCTCCGTTCTGTCCGAATAATGGTCAATGAATTTCGAGTAGTATTCTGTTAAACCCATAAAACTCCTCAGCTGGTCTTTATTCTTGGGATCAGAAATTTTTAAAATGGTATCTACTAATAATTCTTTTGGCATTATTCCATCAGCATTTATCCGATGACCCAAGTATGTTACCTCATTTTTCTTGAATTTGCATTTTTCAATTTTTAATGTCATTCCTTTCTGCTGTAATACCTGTAATACTCCCAACAACTTTGCATCATGTTCTTCCTGAGACATACCTGACACCAATATGTCATCCTGAAAATAATGTACTCCTTGTAACCCTTCAAATAAATGGTGCATCAATCTCTGGAACACCGCGGCTGCTGAAGCCAACCCAAAAGGCATTCTCTTGTACCTAAAAGCTCCTAATGGTGTTACAAAAGACGTTAAATGTCTACTCTCTTCCTCCAGTACTACTTGGTGATATGCTGACGATAGATCTAACGTCGTAAAATACTTTGCCGGCTTCATGGTAGTCAACATTTCCCCAATGTTCGGCAAAGGATGGCGATCTACCCAAATGTTAGCATTCAAATCTCTTAGGTCCACGCACATTCTGATGGATCCATCCTGTTTTTTAACAATTACAATTGGGGATAACCACTCCGAGCTTTCAATAGGTTCAATGACATCCTGTATGCATAACCTTTCTAATTCGGCCTTCAATGCTTCTCTGGTGCCAATGGGTATATTCCTCACTCTATGTACCACTGGCTTCGCACCCCTTTTTAGTATGATCCGATGTTCAAATCCTTTGAGTAAACCTATTTCCTCATTAAAAACCTTGGGAAAAGCCTTTGCCAAATTCTCTGCAGTATCGCAACTGTTCTCCGTAAGGCATAAAATGGGCACTTCTTCACCAGGAGGAATTCTTATTTTCAAAGCTGCTTGCTCCCACCATCCTACTATCGAAAACCCATTCTCAGCCACAAACAATCTGCAGTATGTTTCTCTCCTTTCAAATTTCAGATGTGCCCAAACAAACCCTATAATGTTGATGGGTGTTTTTCCATAACCAGTTGCCTTTATGCTTGTCATTTGTAGTTCTCCCATTTCTTTTTTTAATACATTGACATATGTCTCCACATCAACCATTGTATAAGGAGAACCAGTGTCCACCATCACTTGTAGCATTATATCATTTATTTCCATGGTGACCCATGGTCCCACATTTTTTCCGCTTGGCGCAACAGCTAGTATTTGAACCTTGTCTTCAAGTCTATCTTTGATTGCCAAAAGATTGCTTGGACCACTCATGTCTTCCAATGCCTTTATACTTGTCATCGCTGCACCTCTACCTCTATTGTAGCGTCCAGTATTTCTTCCAAAACGGCTGTTAAATCTTCCTCTTGCTCTACTGTTGTGACACATTTTTCCAAAATGTCCTAGTTGACCACATCTATAACACTCTGCTGACACAGCTGGGCAATCTCTTTCAGCATTGACATGTCTATACCATCCACAACTCAAACATATGTTATTCTGTCTGAACATGCCTGCCCTTCCTTGTTTGATTCCACCATTCACGTCTGACTTGACTAATCTTTTAACAATAGCAATCAAATCATCCTCTTGACTGTTATGTTGCCTATCCTCCATATCTTGAACTGATTTGACTTCCACATTCTCCATTTTATTTTGAACTTCCTTCATACATTTTTCGCCCAGTTCGATTGACCTGGCTATCTCAATTGTTTTTTCCAATGTGGGGTTCTTCGCTTGCCATAAACGTTGTTGAATCCGGGGATCCGCCACATGCAACACCATCTGATCCCTCAAATATTCATCTGCTACTCCCGTGAAAGCACAAGTGGCCATCAATCCCCTTAATGCGGCTAAATATGAGTCTATACTTTCCTCTTTACCTTGTTTCCTTGTGAAAAATCTATATCTTTCCAATACTATGTTAGTTTTATTTCCAAAATGCTTATTAAGTTTGGCCATCGCTACGTCATATTTCCTAGCTCCACTCGAAGATTCCTCCCAACTCACTTCATCATGTTCTAATTCAGGTAATGTCCTAAAAATCCTTAGTGCCTCGGCACCTACACAACTTAGAAGAGTGGCCTCTTTCTGATCATCACTGTACCTTGAACCTCCTATTGCCCTCAGATATACCTGGAAATTATCTTGCCATTGTTCCCACGGGCATGTTGGATTCCCAGGCAAAGGTAAGAACTTCACTGGAGCAGATATGGTCTGCATGATGCTTTAAATTCCAACTCAATGTTGTAGATCTTCTGTAACACACTTCACTCCATGTGCTTCACACTTTATCATTGAATATTGTTCATAAATAGTGCACGTGCAATCACAAATACATTTTTTTATTTTTTTATTTTTTTTATTTATAAGCGTCTCTGCAACACTCTCTCCTTTCGTTTGAACTTCCTCGGCGATCTACACTTCAATGTCATTAACCGTGAACCAATGTTTGGCTTTTCAAAACATTCACCGTTTTTTTTTTTTTTTTAAATGGCGGCACGTTCAGCACGCACTAAGGTCCTTTCCTCTAGTGTATCAGACGGTTGGCCGCTCGTGCGCGTTCCCCATATGCTGCTGCTCCCTGTGAGTTTTATTAACATATAATCTTCATTCTTGATCGCGCCGCTCACCTATTACATGTGATTACACTTCTCCTTTCCTTTGTTGTCACGATCACCGTTCCTAGTATCCAGCAACAACATTAAACGAAGCGTGTATTTCACTGCTCCTGCTGCGCCCGGGACTCCCCTCATGCAGTAATCCTCGTCGCCAATTGTTGTGTTTCGTTTCAGCAGTTATCACACAACTCTGCATTATAGTTGTAACGAAGTTCTAGGTTCAAATGCAGGCAGGTATGATCGTCACCTAGCTAAGTGACCTGTTTCTTGAAACCGGTCACGTAGCTAGGTGCTTATCAGGAAATGCTAGAGTTCACCGTTGGTTAGCAGCAAACTCTAATATTTCCCTAGGGTGCTCCTAGGAGGCTTGGGTGCGAAGTAGACGTGTGTGTTTAGTCTAGGGTCAGAGTATGAATAGTGCGGAGTTAGGAAAAGCAGTATGAAAGAAATTGCGCCGTTTTAAAACTATTAATTAGAAAATTTCCTTTGATCAGAGATGAACTGTCAACCTCACCCCTGAACTCTGCCTCCTCGGAACTCTGCCCCTCCTCCGAACCCCACCCCAGTCCTTGTGGGATCCCCTGCCACATTTTTCCCATTTCCACCATTGGTCAAGGGGTAGGGGTTTTATTACTCCCCCTCCCAAGTGACTTCCCTGATCATGTGTCTGTTATTCTTAAAGGGCTGCCCTTGCTATCTGTAACCTTATGACAATAGGTCGGAGCAATTATGCTTTGAATCCCAAAACAGCGCAGATTCATGAACTTATCTGAACATGTACGCCTGAAGCTGGCAATGTCCAACTCCAGCCACAGGATCACTATTGGAGACCGAAAACACAAGAACAGGTCACGGCTGCATGGTCTTGCTTAGGGTTCATGGGAAAACTTTAATTTTGGGGAAAGATGGATTTTAGCGAAGTCTGTCTTGAACGTCTCTGGTCTTCAAATAGTCCTATTTCCCCAAGCTCCTTTTTACTCTGCACCCTAAGTCCTTCGTACTGCAGCAAAGGACACAATACGGCAACTTCCAGACAAGCTGAGGCGCCTCGTAACCTCTATAGCGGTGATTTGGAATTGGCACAGAATAACATCTTTGGAACATAGCATTGTAAAGAGTGAAAAAGTGGAGGGATCGGGGTGGATTGTGAGTTTGTGAAATTGAACAATCATGTTGGGGAGAATGTTACACATCTCTTTTATATTCTCTTTGGTCACTTGGTGGCACTGTTGTATTAATTTTAGGCATTGGAAATTGTGCTTGAAAAGTTCATTATTAAAGGCTGCTGTTCCGGTTTTGTGTGAGAACCTGAGACAATTACCAGGTCGTGTAAAAAAAATATATGAATCATACACCTAAAAAAATGAATAATACTAGACGCGAACCACTAATCACGCAACACAATGGCAATGAGGCTGTGTTTAACCATTACGCTATTGAATTTCTAGTTATAGGGCCTCATTACACGGTAGGCGGTGAGCCGGTAAAATACCGGCACCGCCTTGGCGGTAAGGGGATTTACCGCCCCATTCCAAGGTTGGGGGGCCGGTAAATCCCCCTTCCACCATTGCCCTTCCCCATTCCCATTTCTGCCCCATAGGGCTCTATGGGAATGGGGAAGGCGCTAATTACGGCACCGCAATTTTGCGGTGCCGTAATTAGCTCCGAGGTTCCTTAGCGGGTTGGATTTTAACGCCTGCAAAAAGCAGGCGTTAAATCCCCCAACCCGCAAAGGGACCTCGTAGTAAGGCGGTAAGGATTTACCGGTATTTTACCGGTACCGGTAAATCCCTACCGCCATCCGTGTAATGAGGCCCATAGTCAGTAAATACATTTCACAGATGAGTGAAAACGGCTCCACTGTCCTTTTTTTCTATATATTTTTATTTTTGAGTAATTTATATAGAAATAGTGTCTTACATGTTCGCTTTCTTTATTAGTATTTTGTTACACAAAGAGTTTAGTGTGATCATAAAACTAGTACAAGGGCCACATTTATAAATGAATAGTCATAAACTACTTTTATATTGGCAGTGAGATAGTTCAGTGGGTAAAATAGCTTGCTCGTTGCAGCAGTGTGTGATCTGCAGATCACAGGTTCGAGTCCTGGCAAGGCCTACTTTGCCTTTCGTCTTTCTCAGGTCTGTAAATGAGTACCAACTTTGGTTGCGTGAAAATTGCATGTAAAACGTTCTGTGTGCAATGCTTCTGTGAAAGCGCCCATGAATAACAGATCATTATTTTATGCCTCAACACTCCAGTAGTTTTAACTAGTTTATTGTCTGAAGAATTAGATAAAAATAGCCTGATTCCTTCCCACCGATCTCAAAATCGGAGAGATGACCTGTTAGACTTTATTAGAACAATTTCCCGATGTCTTTAGATTTGAGCCAGGAAGGGTAAACAGGGCGTTTCACTTCATCCATACGCCCCAGGGAAAGTGGTCCATTTAAAACCATACCGGATACCAGTCTATAGAAAGGAAATAGTCATAGAGGAGGACAGGAGGTGGAGAATATGCTAAGATCGGATATCACTGAACACTTGTCCTCTTTGATAGTACTTGCCGCCAACTCCAAGCCAGATCAATCGTGGAGATTCTGCATTGATTTCAGAACGGTGAACATGGTTTTCCAATTTGATAGTTACCCTATGCCAAGGATAGACAATCTAGTTGATATATTGGGAGCTGATGTGTTCCTCTGCATGATTGATCTGACCTAGGGATACTGGTAAGTCCCCGTTAATGTAGAGACAGGGACTACATAGAGCCCCGGCTACCTTTCAAAGGTTAATGGACCAAGCCCTCCGGCCTTACTCCTCTTTCTGTGGGGCTTATATTGATGATATAATCATTCATAGTAGAACATGGGAGGAAAATCTACATGACGTATACCTAGTTACCAGAGCCTTGAGAAAAGCTGGGCTCACAGAGAATCCAAAAAAATGTCAGTTGGCACAATCAGCAGTCCAGTATCTTGGATTTTACATTGGCAATGGGCTGGTACCACCCCAAAGTGAAACAGTAAAGGCTGTCCAAGAAACTCCAGTGCCCAGAACCAAGGTACTGCTAAGAGCCTTTTTGGGTTTAGTGGGGTATTATAGACGGTTAATCCCCAGTTATTCGTCCATCACGTCTCGCCTTACTGATTAAGAATGTAGAACCCCAAAAGCTGAGGACCAACTGTGTTTTGACAAACTCAAGAATATTCTGTGTAGTGAACCTTTGTTGAAGGTGGCAGATTTCAACAGAGAGTTCATTTTACAGACTGACGCTTCACATGTTGTTTTGGGGGTTGTTCTTTCACAATATCACGATGCAATTGAATACCCTGTTCTTTACACAAGCAGAAAACTTCACCCCTGAGAAAATAATTATGCCACTGGGGAATTAGAGGCCTGGGCTATAAAATGGGCAGTGTCATACCTTAAGGACTACCTCACCGGTAGGAAGTTTAGGTTGGTCACAGATCACTCTCCATTAACATAGATGAGCCTCTGCAAGGACATGAATGCACAGATCATGCGCTGGTTCTTCGATATGCAGCCCTATTGTTTCATGATAGAACACCGAAAAGGAAGAGAACCGGCAAATGGAGACTTCCTTTTCCATTTACCAATAGGTACTGGGAGAACCAGCAGCATTACAGGAAGGGTATATCATGAATCAGATGGTGTCATGACTCCTTTCCCAGCAGTGACCTCTCATGTGGCCAGGGGACCGCAGCCGCTAACTGATCCTGATCCTAGTAGTGGCTATATGAGGGAGGATGACATGGGGGGGAGACAGCCTCCGGGGAAGCGCCTTGGCTTCATTGGATGAGACATGGTATCCCCCTTTTCCTTCTGAGGATATCCCACCCATACCTAATGCTTTTATGGCGTATTGTTACACCTCCCCTCACCCACCTAGGAAGAGTGTTGAAAACCCTTTCACCAGATCTGTATACAAACAATCAAAAACCGACTTGGCTTTGAAAACCACCAAGAACGTTTGCCCAAACTTCATATGCAAGTCGTCAATAATGGACTTGTATTCCCATCTGCCTGAGAATGCTTGGACGAGGAAGAGGGATCTAGTAATACAGATCATCGAGCCCAAAAGCACAAGCTGCGCTATAGTTGTTTTGAGCACTTACCAACAGCTGGGAAATGGAAACAGCTGAAGCAGCTGACCAAGGAGAGCTGCTGGTGGGAGAAGACTGCATCTCTCGGAAATGACCGAGAGACCAAAAGGCGTTCCATGGAGCGTACCGGCTTATCCAACAGGAGAAGGGAAGTGGACTGTGCAGAACACGCTGCAGCGACTCCAGAAGCTGAGAGAAGACTTCTGGGTGGTTGCTGGTTTTAGGTCACCCACACCTTACCGGAGCTCGGGAAAACCGGAGAACCCAGCAGGAGCTGCGAAGAGGGGAAACATAAGCAGCGAGCAGGACGTGGAATGCTTGCTGCCAGCTTACTGCAGGAGAGACGAAATATACCTGGAAGAATTGGTGAGTTCACGAAAGGTAAGGAGGGACCGTTAAGGAACAAAACAGCCCCTGAAAGAGTACATGCAAGTGAACATTGTTATAAAAGGGGAAAAGTAATCACAACAAGAGACTTAAAACCATATGATAGTATGTAATACACCTGCGAAAGAAGACCTGGCAGAATTGTGTACCAGGCAGATACGGTATTAGAGAAGGCTAATATAAGAGACTATCATTATTTGAAAAGTCCACATAAGAAAGCCCTGGAAGGAGATTGTACCAGGCAGTTTGAAGGTGTGTTTGAATGTGCAAGAAAGTACATATGTAACAAATGCTGTGGCAGGAGAGTATACCAGACAGTTTGAAAGTGTAAGGAAATCCTTAAGAATGCCCTGGCAGGAGATAATACCAGGCAGTTTGAAGGTGTGTTTGAATGTGAAAGAAAGTACATATGTAACAGAAGCTGTGGCAGGAGAGTATACCAGACAGTTTGAAAGTGTAAGGAAATCCTTAAGTAAGAATGCCCTGGCAGGTGAATATACCAGGCCAATACAAGTTGCAAGAGTGTTCATAAAAGAAAGTCCCTGGCAGGTGGATGTCAATTGTGAATGTCTGTCTTTATGAGAAGGCCCTGTCAGGAAAGCATATCAGGCATTAAGATGAACAAAGTATAAAACAAAATTAATTCAAGAAATACTGATCACAGCCCATCAGAAAAAAGGCAGAGGAAATATATTAAAGGAGAAACGAAACCTAGCATGAGAGTACACCAGGTATCCCAAAACAGCAAAGTCCAAAGGGTCAAATTGTTTTGTGCACCAGTTGTGTTGATACTCAAGAGACTGAACATCCTGAACAGAAACCAGAGTGAAGAGAAATCCAAGGGAAGGGGAATTACCCTCAGGAGCAAGGAACTTTCTCCTTTGGAACTTTTTGTGTTGGAGTTTTGTATTTCCTTTTTGAACATTTATATATCAGTCAATGCCAAAGACATTTTCCCTTTGCACTTTAAAATTGTTTTGGTAGAATGTGAAGATCAGAATAGAACTTTGGACATGGGGCGTTTTTTTGCGGACATTCTGACCACTGACTGATCCTTAGTTTTGGTTTTCGGTAGGGACACCCCCCTTTAGTGCAGGGACATAGAGGCTTTTATTTTAATAAGAGTCTTTGACCAAAACTATGACTTGTGTCCGAGTATCATTCCTGAATCCTCACACAATCCCATAAAGATTGCAGGCTAATTGGGGACCAGCAGAAAACAAACTGGAAGTGAGCAGAGACTGCAAGAGCTGAAGGAGGGTGGTGCTGAGAGACACATAAACCTTCCCCAAAATGAATTAGCAACAAAACTCACCAAAACCTGAGGAAGCCATAGGGAGAATGAACACTCAGAGCCCCTGTGTGCTACCACACAAGAAACTGTTTCCAAACCCGCGCTGGAAAACAGAGAGCTGCTTGGATGGGTTTTAAAAGCCTTTCACCTGTGTAACCCAGTCCCTGGGAAAAAGACAGCCACAGATTTGTTCCTAGAGTAAGGTGAGTTCTGCAGCCAAAGGAAGGGGAGGGGCTCTGGGACAGAACCAGGAGGACCACAGTATAAAAGGATCCAGAAGGAGAGGCAGTGTGTGGGTTGCATGGTGAAGTCAGGAGCTGCCTGTAGGAGGACCTAGAGACTAGGTGGAGGGCAGATGGAAGAGCAGAGTGCTGGAGAGCTGGTGGCAGAATTGGAGCAGGGCGCAGGTGAGATGTGTGGGTGAGGGTGATACCATATTTAGTGTAGTATAATGTGAAGAGGGATCAAGGGCTGGTTAAAAGGTGAGTGAGAGACAACTGATGATAGAGAGGGAGAAGTGTACAGTGAATTTGGAGTGTGTGATAGTTTGTATGATGGGGTAGAAATGGTGCAAGTCTGTAGTAGGTGTAGAGGTGAGGGTTGAGTGAAGCAGGAGCGGGGAAGGCGCTAAGAGATGGGAAGAGTGTGGGGTAGTATGGAAAGAGAAGAAATGTGTGCAGAGTAGTGGCAGTGTGAAGAGGGAAAGACTGTAGAAGAGTGGAGAAGGGAGAGTAGCAACATTGTGGAGAGGGGAGAGTGGTAGCAGTGTGGCGAGGGCAGAATAGTAGAAGGGGTTGCCCAGGGGACTGTAGTAGAAGTGGTCTGAGGAGTAGCCGAAGTGCAGAGAGGGGGGAGCAGAAGAAGTGTAAAGTGGGAGAGCAGAAGAAGTGGGGAGAGGGGAGGGTGAAAGTATCAGGGAGTAAGACTGGAGGCTGGAGGTAGATAGTAAAAAGAAGAGCATCAGAGGGATAGAGACAGAGGTGTCGGGGGAGTGAGGAGAGATGGTGGTGGGAAGAGAATAGGAGGAGCTAAGGGAGAGGAGCAGGGACATAGGCAGAAAAAACATCAGAGCTTGAAAGGCAAGTGGGGCCTGAGTATCTGGATGGCACAAACCCTTATGTTACATCACATTTGGGAACTTAGAGCAGGGATGACCTAGATTGTTCCCACAGGGAGATTTAGATAGATAAGGCATTTGCCTTTAGGACACCACAAGGGAAGACAGAATCTTAGACAGAAAGGTTAGCGATCTCTAGAGACCATCCTTGAGTTGAGGGACGCCTGGGTGTCCACACTAGAGAGAGAGAGGGATGGCCATTAGTATCTGCCACCCCCTTTTCAGCCCAGCGCGATATTTAACAATCACAATGTTGATAAATCTGCTCCTACAATCTGCATACCTCGACTGTTTTAAGAAAAATAAAAGAAATCCTTGGTCTTCCAAGACAAATTGTCTATGGAGCTTCAGAACATAACTTTCCCTAAATTCAGAATTATTCTTGCATGGCTTCATATTTTAAAAGTTGTTTTGATCACATTTTGAACTGCTTTTAACTTGGGGGTTTTTCACAGGTAAAACAATATTTTATCTGCCCTAATATCTCAAAATTGGCTACTTTGATTGCAAAGATTTTTAGCATACCCCTAGATATTATCATGATTAGTTCACTGAATAAAACGTTGAAAATCAATCTGGCCAATTTTGAGATATTCACGTTGTAAGATTTATCTATGTTTATGATGCTGCGCTGAATTCATATGCACGTATTTGTAGAAGATGTACATTTCATACGGGTACGCTACTATACATTTGAAAACTCACATCAAAGTTAGAACTGACTGTCAGTTTTCCTATGCATACAAGACACATAAGCCATTTAAGTAGCATACATGTAACTCTAACATACATGCAACTCAAATTTAGAGATCACTTTAATGTGACCGTTGTAAAGACTGGAGGGGGGTGTCTGTACTCCTGCTATCTACCTGGCAGATGAGAGGCAGAGAGGACCCCAGCCAAGATTCTCTATTGTTGGTAGCAATGGATGAGCAATCAGGGCCTAGCTTCTCAGGAGGTGATGCAGGCTGGTTCTTAAGTACAGTGTAGTCCCCAAGACCCCACAAAGGAATGTCCACACACTGTATTAGTTAAAACACAGTCTTTGTATAATTAAGTTCAAGGTTATGTACACAATCACAATAACTCACTTTGTGCTCAGTGAATTTACAATGGCAAATATATACAGTTCTAAGTAGTACCACAATTATTATTAGATTCCTTTAAAGTGCATCAACTGTATTCTGGTTAAATGTCAATTAATAGAGGTAACCAACAATAGACATAGGAGGAAAGCAGTTGGTTAGAACAATTGGCTGAATACTGGCCTTGTTACCTAGACACAGTTCTGTGTCGAGATCCCCCCACCTGGGCAACCTGTAAATAAAGATATCATACAAGCCCAGTCCATATATCGTTCACAAGAGTCTTATTTCCTTCTAAAATAGTTCTACCACCCCAATGTACCTCGAATAGCAGAGTTTGGTGTTGCATCATCGACAGATCCTTCTTGAGCGGCTCCCTTTAAGGCAGGAACCACGGATCGTCGAGATCCCACGAGGAAAAGGGTTGAACGACAACAGTGAGGTGGCAGCCTCATTCCTAGCGGTGCTCGTCGATGACGCAGCGTTGATGTCCTGCAAGGAAGAGGCGTGCGGGGCACCTCAGTGACGATAGTTTAGAACCGCAAAGAGTTTGAAGAACTGTGGCCTAGTAAGGGTGTCGAATCGTCGGCATCTCTGCGGCCTTTAGGTGGCGGGAAACCAACCGGCGGATGCTCCTTGGTGTGGCGGCGGCCTTGGCTTTATCCGGCAGGACTAAGCGGTCGACGGTGCAGGCCAGAGTGTCCTTGGATCATATATTACTTGGGCAAAGGGAGCACGGCGGCTCCGTTCGGCGACGGCGGTCGTCGACGGTGATGGACAACAGTGTCTGGGAGCTTCTCCTTGTGATTCTGCGGCGGTCCCCGTCTCCAGCCTGTCGTAGGTCTGTCTACCAGGGAGTGCTGGCAAAGATTAGCAGTGCACAATGGAAACAGCTGATAGTGGTGGTAAGAGTCTCCCTATAATCCCTTCCGCTCCTGAGTGCAAATAGGCAGGAACAAAGGGACTCCAGGGAAACCCTCGGACGGGAAAAAACCCTGTGAAGAAAGGAACTGTTGTTGTGCTTTGGATCAATTTCAGCATGCCGCTCTCTCACCGTATGTAGATGTAGACAGCTGTACTGTGTGTCAGGGACTGGACAACTGTAGGCAAAAGGAGAACTGCTGGTAATCCGTTGTAATTTAGCAAATGCTGTGATTACCGCTCGACTGGAACTACGATCTAGGAGGCAGGAGATGGGCATTCTTTGGCAGACTAGATTTGGGGAAGGAATGTGTCTGAACAGGGAAGAGAGAGGAAGTTAGAGACAGGCTAAGACAGGGGAGGCGAAGAAAGTACATGAAACACAAACTCACAAGCCGAAAGTGAGAGTGTAGCAACGCGCTGGATCTCCTGCTGCGACAGTCCTCATCCAGCACACCCCCTCCAAGGGAACTAGAACAGAACATGGCACACTGACGGCCATATTGAGTGAACACACATACAAGGTAGACACCTTCCTCCTCCTAGACCACAACGTCAAAGGACGGTAACGAGATGTAACAGTAAGCTCCCTCCCAAGATAAAAAAGACCGGGTTGGCTGGGATGAAAGCAGTGAAATCGCCTGACCAAATGAGGGGTATGAACAGAAGAACCATATTCCCAGGTCCTGTCCACTGGAGAGTACCCCTTCCAATCAATGAGGTACTGGAGGCGACCATGGAAATACCGGGAATCACATATACCTGAAACCTCGAACTCAGGACAAGACTGCATCAAAATAGGAGGAGGACGGCAACAGGACCGTCGATGGAACTGGTCGGGGACATCTGGCCTCAATTGAAACAAATTGAAGACCGGATACAGGCGAGACCAGGTGGGTGGTAGCTTTAACAAAAAGAATGCAGGACCTCTGGGCGCCAGGATCTCAAAATGACCAAAGAACTTCGGGGACAGCTTGGAGGGCACCAAGTGGTGAGGAAAAGGCTTGGAGGACAACCATACTTTCTCGCCATGAGAAAACAAAGGAGGAATGGTCCTGTGACGATCTACAGACCGCTTACTGCGTTCCTGGGCTGCAGATAAAGCCACTGAAGCCAGAGCATGACCTTGGTGGACTGTATGTACCAAGGAGTCCACATCAGGAAATTGAGGCAGAGAACAGGGAGAGGGCAGGAAACAGGTTGGATGAAACCCATGGGCATAAAAAAAGGGTTGTTGGCCAAAAAGGAGGCGAGGAGGATTATTTTAGGCAAATTCTGCCAATGGTAGAATGTCTACCCAATTGACCTGAGCCGCAGAAATGAAAGACTGTAAGTACCCTTCCAGTATCTGATTGAGCCTCTCCGTCTGCCCATTAGTTTGTGGGTGGAATCCAGAACTCAGGGCCCTCTTGATGTCGAGAGTAGAACATATTTGCAATACCTGGAAGTGTACTGTGAGCCACGCTGGGGAAGAGTGGGGAAGAGTGAAGAAGTTCAAGACAGGCTAGGACAGGGAGGAACAGAAAGTACATAGAACACAAGCTCACAAGCAGAAAGTGAGAGCGTAGCAACGTGCCATATCTCCTGCTTCTGGTGTAGATATCACGGCTGCAGACTGCACAATGATTGTGTGGCGCGACAGTCCTCATCCGGCACACTCTCTCCAAGGGAACTAGAACAGAACATGGTACACCTACGGCCATGTTGAGGGAACATGCATACAATCTAGACACCCTCCTCCTCCACCGAGACTACAACATCAAAGGACAGTAATGAGATCTAACATCTACACATATAAAAACTCACATCGAAGTACAACCTGAGTTGAAAGTGAAATTTCATACCTATATAAGGGACATACTACATGTGCATTTAATGACTTTATAGCAAGAACGCGTACGCTAATTATACGCCATACAGTAACATGTCTGACACCAAACACTCACTCTTACGTCATACACTCTTATGGCACACACACACATTTACAACTCACATTCTTGTGACAAAGGCAATATGAAAGCGGGGCGGAAGTACACCAAGAACGAGGATAGCAGAATTGAAGATGTATTGAAGAGGAGTGAGAACACATGCAGGCAACACAACAAGACGAGAAAGACCATAATACAGGTGTGAACATGTCAAAATAAGTGTCTTATCAGCAGGAAAGTAAGAAATTGTCAGATTTTGCAAATATTGTAGAGCTAACAGCGGCAAGATCGAGTGAGAGTTGGGCTATGATATTAAAAAGGTAAGTGTCAAAGATGAACAATTATGAGCAGAAGAAAACGCAGAGAATAAGCATGAAAAGGAATTGACCGAGGAGAACAGTCATAAGTAGGGGCAGAAAAGATCATCTTTTGTAGATGGACAAAGTCAGAGAGCATCTGAAGTTCAGCAGCAAAAAGACCATCTGAAATAGATTAATGTAGTGTGTTAGAAAAGGTAGAAAATGAGAAAAAGAAATGAGAATCCCCAACATAGAAATGATAAGAGACACTGGATGATGGAAGAAAAAGGAATAATGTAAAAAGTGTAGGAGACCAATGACTGAGCCTTGTGTAACACCATAGTTTAGAGGCAGAGAAGAAGAGCTATTCCGAGCCCATTATCCAGCATTTGAGCACTTAGATAAGTAAGGAGAAAATATGTACCGTACAACATCAGAAATACCAAGAGAAGAACATAGAATATAGTGATGCACTGTATCAAAAGCACAGGATAGATCAAGAGGAATTAACTGAGAAGATTGGATGCATGATGAGAGGAAGTAAGACCATTAGTGACATGTAGAAGAGCAGACAAGGAAATACTCTCTAGAAAAGAATAAAGCTGAGTAGACCCTAGAAGAGAAATGGGATGCTAATCTGAAGGAACACAGGAAACGAGGAAAGTGTGAGACCGGTGACAAGGGAGACACAGGGCCTCATTATGAGTCCAGCGGTAGCCGTGCTGGTAAAAACGGCACGTCTGCCACCGGAGTAAATTTGTTTCCGGCACCCAGGAATGGGCAATTACCGGGGCAATACAGCCCCAGCGGACCCGGTAATTCCCCATTCCCGGGCGCCGGAAAATATTACTCCCCATTCCCATTGAGTCCCATTGGACTCAATGGGAATGGGGAGGTCGGATGCACCGGCACCATTCGTGAATGGTGCCGGTGCATCCGAAATGGTCTGCAAGCAGGTGCCGTTCCACCCGCCAGGTCAGACCTGGCGGGCTGCAAGGCACCCGCTCGCTGAACTCTTAGTTTGCCGGTCCAGAAACAACAGTACCGACAAGCTTACCGGTACCGTTGTTTCTGGACCGGCAAACTTGTAATGAGGCCCACAGACTCAGAAAGTAAGATTTCAAAACCTTTATATAAAGTTTCAGGGTTGTTGTAATACCCAATTGTCCCTAACTCTGAAGGGATGTTTCCCTTATGCTTCTAAGGGCCGTCGATGTCTGAAATTCCAAATAAAAGTCTGTCTCTGACTAAACCCATGCTTGCCCTCGCTCTAGACAAAAAATTTGAAAAGTAGTGGTTCAACAGAAAAATAGGAAACCGGGGTTGGTTTTAAGCTCACAAAAATTAGTTCATTCAAACGGGGTCCTTGCAAGAGCTTCACCACAGGGTCCTTGCAGTGAATATAATACCTTCAATGTCTTTGAGTTCCTTGGGGTTCCCTTCCCCAAGCTTCAACTTATTCAAGTTTCAAACACCTCAAAAGAAATGTATCACAGTTCCTATTGAAGATTCTCGGGGTTCCTTTCCCCATGCTTGAGTCCTTTCAACACTATAAAGAAAACCATTAGGTCACCAACTTGGTTGGGCTTCTTAGAGTTTCCTTCCCCAAGGTCAGACCCCTTTCATCTTTCAAACAAAAAGTCAGTTGTATCATGATGCACTTTGATTTCTTAAGTAGGCCTCTCAGGGTTCCCTTCCCCAAGTTCAGGCCTTTCGAAAATGACAGGCCCTTTGCCTTCCTGAGCGCTACCACCCGGATCCTTTGCCCCTCTCTTTATTTATTTCTCGCGCTTTGCTCTGTACTTTTTATCTTCAGATGCATGTCGGGCAAACTTGCACTGCCTTTTATTCCTTTTACTTTGTTGTGCACATTTGCACTGTTCTTTTCCACTCTATGGTTCTTCTGTGCCTCTTGCGCTCTTGCGCCTTCTTGCTTTATTGTGCCTCTTTCCCCCTCCTGCTTGATTGTGCTTCTTGCACCCTTCTGTTTCACTCACTTCTGTCTTTGGCCACACTTGCAATTTCATTCCTTTGTCGTGCATCCTTGCACCTTTAAACTGTCACTTTCCTTCTCTTTGTCCACTCACACCATTTTCTTACTTTACTTTCAGGCTGCTTGCCCTCTCTTGACTTTATCGTGTGCCCTCCCACTTTCCTCTTGCTTTGCTTCTCTCCGCTTTAACTTTGCATTCGGGTCGGTTGCCCTTTCTTTCAAATCTATCTGCTTTGCTTTCTGTCTTTTATTTCTGCGCAGCTCGCGCACACCTTTTCTCTTGTGTTACTTTCTTTCACTCGCTTTCTCCTTTCTGTTTCTTAAAACAGTCCTTCTTGCTATCTGCTTCGTGACGTTTAAAAATCTCCCTCCCTTTCCAGCTCCAGCCACCTGCACGCTCCTGAGTTTCTCTTATGCAAAACTCACTGGGTAACGTAGTGCTAGGGAGCGGTCTCTCCGGGATACTTTTGGGTCGAGGTCAAGTCTCACCACCTGCCCCTCAGATACCCTTTGGCTCGGCACATGGCCCAAAGGAACAAGCAATTGCACAGACTTCACCAACAGGGTCCCAGCTGCCTCACTCCGGCTCTCAGGAGGCACAGCTCCCCAGCTACGCTGCAGTGCTTCTCATACACCAGGCCAGCATCGCAGCACGCCGCTCTCCTCCGGATCCTCCTGCCTTCGTGGCTTCTCTGGTCCTAAATGCCTCTACAGCTCCCTCATTCACATGTGAGAAGTCACGCCTTTTATAGCTGAACACATAGTCAAGTGGAGTCAGGTGTGAATGGTTACTTACAAATGCCGGACTCTGCCTGATTATATTATCCGGACAGTGGTTTTCTCTAAATTAGGTTTCCCTTACTTTTCCTTACTTTCCCCCTGTTATTTCTATGGGTAATCATTATTGCTCCTAGTTGCCTCCTCTTCGTCTCAGTATTTGTTGGAAATGGGGAGTGGGAGACCAAACAAGATACAGGTTATATTATTACAAGACGATTGACAAAGGTTAGAGGGAAATCCCCTGGTCCTGGTTTTGTATCCCAAAGGTGATTCTTTGGGTGGCATATTACTCCCTATTTTAAACAACTCGACATGAGAGCACTGGTCTGTATAACACTTCCCATGATCAGAACTAGGGGAAGACAAACAAGTGTTGGGATGGAAGTTATGTCTTTGTCTTATTTTACTTTCCGCTTTTCCAGGGTTTGTTCTGGGATGACATGCTTGCCCCTCTCATGGGTTTGGGACGTTGGGCCCTGCATAACCCATAAAGGCTTCTGAGATTTCTTCACCTCCCATCCCATTCAGATACTGCATCTTGCCTAGGGTACGCTCCTGAGTGCAGCCAGAGACTCCCCTACCCAGGTGATCTTCCCTTGCTTGTACACCCCCAGGGTGGGGATCCAAAAGCGATGGCCCTCCCTACGCCACCTGAATAGAGGATTCTCAGGGTCTACATGGGAGAGAATACCCCTAGGTTTCTCACAGAAGGATTTTTGACAATAGGTAAAATGGAAGCATGCTTGAGGGTAGAAGCAAAGACACCAGAGGACAGAGAAGAATTAAAGAGAGCTTAACTATAGATGAAAGAAAGGATATACCAGAGAAATAAAGTAAAATATATATTGTACCCATAAAATCATTCTAGTCTCCAAGTAGTATAATTAAGTACTTGTTTTCCACAATGAGAGCCTTTCACTGTACGTTTTGGGGGTTATGCATATAAGCAGAAAAGAGAAGCTTGTCTGGTGTTTGAGACCTCGGTGCATGGGGAGCAGTTTGCCATTTGGGATGTCTGGAGGTGGTGCAGATGGAATCCCCAGATGCTCCTTATGTGCAATAGCCATTCTGCCTCCTGTTTAAAATTGGTTGGTTGATTTCATCTGCTACTACTTAATAATCATTTGATAGCCAGGTTTCTGTGACCAACAGTGCATTGATGCCTCCTTGAATGAGGGTCATGTGGATTTCCATTCTGTGTTTATACATCACATGAATGATGATCAGGTTGACGTGTTTCTTGTTTTCCACAGCTGAGTCACACTCTGATGCTGTATGATGTCTGGTGTCGTTTTACCATTTATGTTTCCCTTATGCTTGGAGTTAGTGGGTTTATCAGGGTTACAGTCTGAGGTCTTCTTTTGCTGGCAGGGTTCTTCTTTCAATAGTTCAAGAAGGTTATGTGTTGGATCGGTGCGTCCTGCTGGATTGGATGGGTCTGTAAATGGAAAGGCGCTTGAAGATGTATAGTTTTTGGTTGTGATATTGGTTACAATCTGTCATCTCTGTGTGGATTTTGTGCAGAGTTGTGAAGTTCTGGAGGTCTGCGGCTCATCACAGTAGGTGTTGTCGGTAGGTGGTGTATACTGATGTGTCTGGCAGTTGATAACTCCCTTCTCATCTGTCTATCTCTCATTGGGCAAGACATTTTAGTATAAGCCATAATAAGTGTGGCAAACCAAGAGTAGTTCATAAACTGGTTGGGAGTTGTTAATTTATCTGCAGGTTTTTTTGTAGCTCACCTGTAGCTCACCGTTGGCATGGTTGAGGTGTCACTCTACTGTACTCAAATTTCAAGGAACCCACACAACACAGTCGCAACATAAATAAATCCTACCCTAATTACCTCTAGCTAGTCCCTATTATGGATTGCAAAGTACTGTAACCTGACTTACACTACAATCCTGCACTCCCCCTAAATAAACACATTCCCTTTCCTCGGTAGAGCTCAGTGGTATTGCTCCTGCCTCTTCAAACTCTGACCTTTGTCTGTCCCAAGTTATGCATATTCTTCTTTATATGGATCCAAGGGGGTGGGACCAGTCAAAGCACCTCGATTGAAGCTCAGGAAAAGCCAGAATTGCTCTTACTCACTGAAACCAGAGGGGTTCCAGCTTAGCTCAAACCGGCTCAATCATGCTTCTGTTTCAGCCCCTTCACAATTCTGAGTTTACCCAAAGTAACCTTACACTGGCCTATACTACCTGTTTATCTCACTGCTTAGAGGACTCCAGCTTGAAGCGCTATATAAGAAAACACATAATTATTAGGATGTGTTGTACTGTATCAGATTTGTTAGACTATATCAGATGTCCTCGTTGTGGAAGGTGCTGCTCATGCCACTGGTCTGAACACTTGCCCTAAGCAATGAAGGCAGCGTAAAGGGTCCGACACATGCATACCCGTTAATCCCTATTTTGCTTCTTTTTGCTCTGAGTAATGGCCTGATGTAAGGGAGTATAACTGTCAGGTATCTGCAGCCCTAGTCACATTATCAGCAAAGCGTGGTGCAGTTCTGTTTCAGCAGCAGCAACATTAATTAGCACCCGAGGCGGGGGAAGCAACCAATCGGGTTGCTTGAATCAGGGGCTGAATCCCATGATCCAAGCCTGCGTTCCAAGCAACCTGATGGCTGCTTCCCCCGCCATCTACCCCCCACCCTTTCTTGCCTTCTTGTCAAATGTCCTGTCCCTCCCACATCCACTTATCTTTCTACTTCAGCTGGGGCTGCTTCTCTGTCTCCCTCCTCCCTCTTGGCCACCATATGGAGCCCTGCCTTCCTGATCCATGACGACCATCTCAAGTATTTTAATTCCAACAAACTACATTGGTTTTAGCACCCAGGGTTTCCAGATTGCAAACCCGGGATGCTAATAGCAATAACCACCCGTTCCGCTGGCTGGAACGGGTGGTAACTGCACCGGGACCCTCATTAAAGGACCTTGCGCTAGGGGCACCGGGCAGTTACCAACCGTTTCAGCCCATGGAGCAGGTGGGTATTGCTTACTTAAGCATATTTTGGCCCTTATTTCTGCTGACCCTGGTCAAGTATTACGTGGAATTGTTCCTCTCATTTGGTTTAGGTATTAATGTATATGTTTTGGTTAATTTTGTATGTACTTTATCAGATGATGATATTGCCCATCCCAATAAGCCAAATGCCTGCAGAAATGAAGCCTTCTTAGTCTGGGCACTACTGCAATATTCTCATACAGACTTTA
Source organism: Ambystoma mexicanum (assembly GCF_040938575.1). Classification (NCBI taxonomy): domain Eukaryota; kingdom Metazoa; phylum Chordata; class Amphibia; order Caudata; family Ambystomatidae; genus Ambystoma; species Ambystoma mexicanum. The sequence continues at coordinate 777,354,729 of NC_090937.1, forward strand.
GCTCGGATGTCTCATCTGCATTCAGATCAGTCACATTGCTACAGCCAGGCCGATGTGCTGCATCCTTGGATTGAGACAAGCATTATCAAATATATAAATATAAAATATGTATGACAATGCATGTTGGAAGGTTGCATTTCTGTATATACTGCGCCCTATGTGTGAAGTTAAGCCTAAGGGACTTACATGGCGTGTATTGGGCAGAGGTGGGCTATGTAATAACAATTTTAATAATCGCAGATGGGACTTGGGGAAACACCATAGGTACTGCCACACCTGTTCTGTCTTTTTAATATCGGTAGCTGCAGTGGGTCGGGTGTTTGTTGTTAGTTTCTGTGTGAATGTGCATACCTTCCTATCCTATAATGTATCTAGTTCGTTTTACCTCATGTAGTTTGGTCACAGAGTCCACTGGTGGCTGGTACATTTTTAACAGAAGGCCCACACAAACACTGCTCGCAAGCACATGTGCATCCTTTTGAATATATACAAGTATATACACTGTTTGTTTTCACTTACCTGTTCTGTCCACTCCTTCAGCTCTGGACTTGTACCACAGCCTGATGCTCTGCTAGAAGGCCTACAAACTCTGCAGGCAGAAAGCAGGTGATATCAATCAATGACACTCCCTGATTATTAGTTCCTGGCATGCATCAGCACTTTGATATCAATGCCCTTGGCATGCCTTCGATGCGGGAAGCACAGGAATAACTCTTGCACTATTTTGAGCCTGCAGTATGCAAGCCAGCATGCCCAATGGGTCATGAAAGATGGGGGAGGCAAAAAAAACCTGCCTTCCCTGCCTTGCATGGCCCATTGGACACTGTAACAAGCGTGACGAATCACAGGATTCAATCTCTTCTCCGCAGGGGAGCCTTTTACTGCGAGGCTAGGGAGGTGAGCTCACTGCGAGACCCTCCCTAGGGGTAGAGGCAAGCGGGACCTCACCGGGAGAGACTCCCCAATTGGGGACAAGGACTCCCGTTCCGATGAGGAACTCCCTCTCTTCCCTATAATCCATTGGTGACAGCATCTGCTAGAAGAAAATATGAAGAACAAGCGGCCATTTGTTATCATTACATAGTGTTACTCACCGGCCGGCGAGTGGTTCAGGCAAGCGACCAGGAAGGAAGGACTGGATGTTGATTGAAGAGCTCGGGGTGGAGCCTCCACCTGAGCCTCCTCTCTGTTGAGGGAATAAGCTCTTTTTGATGATATGACCCTCAGCTGTACTGAATTACAGACTGAGAGACTGATCACCCAAAAGAGCGGGGAGAACACACCGCCCCAGACCCAGCTAAAAAGAAAAGGACAATTGGTAAATACTTGGAAAAAGCAAAGATCATCAAAAGAGAAAAGCCTCTCAGAAGCAGAAAGTACCTGGGTCACCCACTCCCCTTATCATCGAAAAGGAACAGGAATGGAATTTCCCCTGTAAGTACAGAAAAGAGATTAACTTCTATTTTGGGGATTCGGGTAAGAAATGAATAGATTCAGATAGGAATAGAAATGAAGGAAGTCTTACCAGAAAGAATTGGACATGAGTTGAAATAACCTAAACTAGAACAACGGAGGTAGAAATCAATAAACAGAAAGGTTAGTAGGGAAGCTATATCCGGGCGGCACGAGGGGCGCACTAGATACGGGTAGGTGCCCAGTATTCAGCAAGGCGTCCCTGTGTGCACTTTCAGAAAAAGAGTTTTTGTGTTTAATCAGCAAAGCGTCCTTGCATGCACTTGAGGGAGCAAATCCAAAACCTCGGAATGGAGTCGAAATCCACAAAAGAACACTGGAATGGTACAGTACACAGTACTTGAAGTCAGCTGGGAAGAGAAGGCGGTGGTAAATAAATCAGGACAGAAGGAAGGCAATCCAGTAAATAGGCAGCAAAATCCGATACACAAGCGGGCTAATGACGGTACAGAATCAGGAAGAAAGCAATCCGTAGGACAGGCAAGGGTCCGGTACACAGGAAGTCAAAAGTATTTGAGAATTCTCAGGAATTGGTACACGGGAAGACTGGAAGGCACAGAAGACGAAACTTCGGATGCCGGGTGCAACTTTAATCAGAAACAGCGTCCTTACCGCTGCAGTGCCTAATATACTCAGGAGGCGGAGCGCCGTAAGCCCATCAGAGCTCACGTTCCGAATAGTCAGAACTACACGCACAATTAGGTTTCCTGGGAGTTGTAGGCAAAGGCTAGGTTGTCGATACCTTTGATGTTGTTGAGCCCAACCTCCAGGGTAACCACCACCGAGAGAAGTAAGGGGCTGAAAAACGTCGGATATTGTGGCGAAGTGTCACAACTTTGGTAGGTACCTTGTTGGTTTGTTTCACCTGGCGTGATGAAGAGGTGCGCGGGTCACTCAGACCCCGATGTGTGACACATAGAACCTGTGAGTAAACCTGAAAAAGAATACTACTGTGGCACTGAGATGAAGAAAACCACTGGAGTAATACAGACCGCAAGTAGACTGTTCTGCTATGCCGGGGAAGTCCCACGGGTGTGTCATAAATTTAGAGGAGGAGATCAGATAGAGAGAATCCGGGAATTCCAAATCAGCTAGAAGAGTGAAGCTGAAGCAGACAGGTATGCACGTCTTCCGAGCTTGGAAAGGAGCTGGCGTGCGAGTCCCCACCTGTGGCAACCCGAAGCAAGAGAAGTCGAAGGACTGTAAGGTCTGAAGAGCAACAGTGTAAGAAGTGGTGGTGTGACCTAGAGTCGGTGGACTTGGGAGTCCATGAACTATGCCAAAACCACTTACTAGAGGGCACCACGGACCGTGCATAAAGGAGAAGAAACAGAGTACTGAGAAGCCAACCTGACAATTACGGAAGAAGATCCTGTCCTAAACACAGGCAACCCGCAAGGCAAAAAGGTAATGGGGAGAGCAGGAGACCCGTGGGGGGAACCTGAAATGATGAAGGGAACAATCATAATGGCGAAAAGAGGAAGAGGATCCACATTATGAATCCTCCCGTCCCTTGCACACTATCTGAATCCACCAAAAAGGCGGTTAGTTGTTCATGCAGGCAATCACAAAACCTTTTAAAATAGTTTAACAGGTTATTGTTTCCATATAACAGTTCAATAAGAAGTCTGTGTACCCAGTTTGTAAAAACAAGGGTATTTTAATCATGAAACAATATAGTGATAAACAAAACACATCCCAAAACTCCAAATACAATAGCTTGACGCGTTTCGAGGTGCTCTCTCTTCATCAGAAGCTTAATCGGGCTGTTGATGGATGACATTCATGCATGAGAAAAGAGAAAACAAAATACTGTCTATTACAATTCAGCCGTATTGGTTAGGTAATTCACAGCAAAAGAGTTGAATCCACATTAAATGCATATAATATGATCACCGAAAGGTATCGATATGTGCTCCCTGACTTCAGACTAGATACATGGAGGCATTTCATATAGCTCAAGAAGACTCAAAAGGCACTCGTACTTTATGAAAAAAATCCCACCTTAGGGACAACCTGCCCATACTCTGTGCAACTGATATCTGTGTGTGCCAGATGGCTCTATAACTCAAGACCCAATAGGCAGTGATAAAATGTTAACACATTGAAGTAACAAAATTCTCCTATATATTCCTAGTCCGGAGGTATCACGATGTAGTTGCAGACAGTGGGTAGTACAATCTTAGCATTATAAATGAAACATAGTAAAAGCAAACATTAGATTACATACATTATTTATAAATATGATGGTGGAGGTCTGGTCAGTGTGGGAAGGGACTTGGTTCAAGTTAGTATTGGTTGAATAACCAAGTTTTCAGTGATTTGTTTACTTGTGGGTAGGATGTCTTGTTCTTGATGTTGGTGGGTAGGGCATTCAAGTGTCTGGGAGCAAGGACTTTGAAGCTGCTGCCCCCCGCTTTCTCTCTTTTGTATCGTGGCAGTTCGAGGTGTGTGTTGTTATTAGATCTGAGGAGTATGGTATGGGATTTCTTCATAACTGTATTAATGAGGTATTTGGGAGCTTTGTTGGCAATACATTTGTGTGTGATGCTAAGGGCTTTGAATAGTATCCTAGCTTTGATGGGGAGCCAGTGGTTGTCTCTCCTGATGTTGGAGGTTTGTTCAGACCTCTTTATGCCTAGTGCAGCTCTGAAGGCTTTATTCTGCATACGTTGGAGTTTGGCTATATTGGTGTTGGAAGTACCAAGGAAGAGGATATTGCAGTAGTCGAGCTTGGATAGTATTAGCGCTCTTGCTAGTGTAACGCAGTTGTCAGGTGTGAGGAATTTGCGATTTAGGGAGATGAGTTTGGATGTGTAAGAGGTGGATGAAGCTAGGGTGTTGACTTGTTTTGACATAGTTAGGGTGGCATCTAAGTAAACACCAAATGTCTTGACTTGTTTAAGCACTGGGATCGTAGTGCCATCAATGATGAAAGATGTATAAACAGGCTGTAGAGAATCAATTTTAGAGGATGATCCTAGTATGAGCAGCTCTGTCTTATCATCATTGAGGCATACGCTGTTATTAGCCATCCAGTTTTGTATTAATGAGTACATTTGGTTGATGAGCAGTGAGTCTTGCTCGTGGTTGCCTGATAGTGGAATGAGGAGCTGGATGTCATCTGCAAAGTTAGTGTAGATGACACCCATGGCATACAAAGCTTCGAAAAGCAGTTTTGTATAGGTGTTGTAGAGAGTGGGGGGTATGCATGAGCCTTGCGGGATGGCTATGGGAAATGGTATGGGGTCGGCTGATTCTTTGCCAATGGACACTCCTGAGGTCCTATCTGCTAAAAAGGATTTGATCCAGTCAGTGGCATCCTTGGACAGGTTGAAGTAATTTGCTAGTGTGGCACAGAGTTTGTCATGGTCGACCAAATCGAAGGCCGCTGAGAGATTTAGTAGCATTAGTAGGCAAAGTTTGCCTGCTTCTCTGGTGGCATCCATTTGGATCTTTAGGTCTAGAAGGGCTGTCTCCGTGCTGTGGTTAGGGCGGAATCCTGACTGTCAGTCAGACTGTCGGAGGTAGTCTAGGGCACCAACACAATTGGGCATGCCTGCCAGTGCATTGAAGCTTACTTTGATGTCGGCTATCTCCTGGGAAGTCCGTGGTAGGGATATGTGGGTGCTTGCGTGCTTCAGGAGGGCATCCAGCCCTTGGTTCAGCATTCGTGAAAATAGTGGTTGTGAAATGCCATGCAGCTGGCCCACTGTGCGTTGATAGGTGCCTGTGGCCAGGAAGTGGAGCACAGACACCACCTTTAGTAGCGGGGGGATGGCAGTGTGTATTTTAATGAGGCAGGCAATGTCGTTGTGCATCATGTCCACTATGGTGGTGATGGTGTCCCCGTCCAACCGGTACAGGGTGTGGATCTGCTCAGAGGTTAGGTTGAATGGCCTGGGTCTGATGCGAGGGATTGGTGACTGCCTACGAGGCACTGCTGGCTGCACTGGTGGTAATTGCTGGCCCTGTCTCGCCCTCCTTCTCCTCTTGCGTCTCCTCTGTGCTGCCTGTTGTTGCTGCTGTAGTTGTTGTTGGAGTTGCTGTTGTTGCTGTAGTTGTAGCAGTATAGGTATGTCCTCCAGCGCCATGATTGCAACAGCTAGTGGTAGCATTTTGGTGTAGGAAGGGGTGTAGTGTGTGGGTGTACTCATTTTATACTGGCCCAGACTCCATTGACTCCACCTGTGGTGATTGTGTGCACCTGTGGCAGTTGGCTTGATTGCTGATTGCTGTTTATGGGTGGTCTACGATGCCTGTATGGCCGGCATCATGCAGCCCCTGATTACCGCCTTCGGGATGCCAGTATTTGCCTGTCCGCATGGGTTGTGATGTCCTCCTATTACCGGCATGCCGGTATTTGCTCCCCAAAGGGGTGCGTGTACGTGCCCATGCCAGTATGAGGGGGCACCGTACGGGCAGTGCTGGTATTGGCGGGTTGTCGGGTCGGATTGCCCCGGACCGGTTAACGATGCCGCTATTTCCATTCCGCCTTCATTTTTCCATTACCTCCATTCTCCTAATGAGGCCCCAGGTGTTCTCATCCCACATGGGGAAGGTGAACATGTGCTCGTGGACAGGTAGGAGATCTAAAACATGTCAAAGATTTCTCCTGTGCACCTTCTCTATCTTTCAACATGCTTGAATGAATTAGCGTGAATATAATTTAATGTAATGACCCTGCTTACCTATGGACCGCTGTGAAGTTTCTCTCCTAAAATGTTTTCACATTCAACAAGGGAGAAAATTGTATTGAAATTGCGGATAGTTTTGAAATACACATTTACTTTCCTTTTCTACATCTTATTCACAGTTTGGCTGGAAGAGGGATGACTTCGACCTACTTGCAGCGGGAAGGTAAATTGTGTTAACAATGTATTTTAATCTACAGCTTAATATCATGAATCTAGATAGGAGTTAATCGAATATGTGACAGTGCATTGTGACAGCATCACCTCATGGTGCCAACGAATTGGATTTGCACTGATTTTTCCAAATCTTCCCTCTGTATCTGCTCCATAGTCCTGTCTATATGCGTGCAATATCCAACTAATCCGGGCCCATGTATCCTGCATTCAGTTGTTGCATACTGTTATCCAGAGATAGAGGGATTACCCAATGAGGAATTATGCAACCAGCAGATATATTCTCAGGCTGGGCAAAAGTCTTAGTTGCATGCTATGAGTATTTAGATTTATTTATGCTTTGTAAATATTTTGTATGCATAAATAATAAACTATTTATGTACACACCAATATAAATGTAACTGTTCATATACACCCTTAACTTTGTATAAGGAGGACCTGCAAATTCACAAATGCACCAATTTGCAAGACAGCTGCAGTGTGCAGTGTTAAGATGACCATATTGGATGTGAAGCTGGAAGGTAGACACTTTTTTCAAATGGATTTAAAACACAAAAGATGAAAACAGTAAAGTGGAATGTACCCTGACCTCTGAGATGCCATGTTGGATCAGTCAGTGACTCTGATTTCCATATGAAATGGTTGAGGCACAAGTCCGATGTTACTTTATTATGAAATAATGCAGCCCAGATCTTCGACAGATCATGTAACAGCAGTCTGGTTGATCTACTGCATCCATTTGTACAGGCGTCTGTTCATTCACCTATAAACACATGTTGCCATCCTTTTAAATAGGATGCTGTGGTGAACCAGAATAAGGACTTGGACTACAATGGGTTATAATTTATTGAAATCTGGATCGAAGATCTATCTATCTGCTATTACAGTTGCAATCTGCCAGTTAGTCCCTTGCTATCCACTTGTAACACTGCAACTGAAAGTACTCAAGATTCTAATCTTTAAAGGTTGGTTTTATCCCTGGGCTGTTTGTGCCCGATGCCAAGCTGCCGCTCTACCCATGTGGATCGCCTTCCACATACCACTACTCTCAACTGATATATCTGTTGGTCCAAATTAAAGGTCCATGACTAAATGAAGTAAGAGCAAGCACAGTATGGATAATTCTGCAAAGGCCTTGACAATGGCACCACCTCCTGGGCTGTGAGAGCCTGAATGTACAGGAGGAATTACTGCAAAGTGCTGGCTCTCCACAAAATGAAGGGTGCTTTGTCTTGCTTAACTCCAAGCTCGACAAATTATAGCAAGTGTTACGTCCCTTATGTCCAAATTGGAGAAGGAAAGTGGGTGGATCGCAGAAGCTCAAATGACAATAGGCATGGTTGGGGATGATATTGCCTCCATGCGGCATGATGTGAGCAGCCTAGTGGGAGACCTAAAGGCCACTAAGCAGAAGCAATGCTGTAAAAGCCCATCTCAGAGAACAGCGTTCAGATTCCTAAATGTTTAATTGTGGCAATGGTAGATTTTGTAGACGGGCTTGCCAAACATATCCCGGATAAATCATGCTCACCCCACTCTTCAGTCAAGAGGGCACATAGATTACTTGACCCAAAGCCGTGCCCTGAGGAATCTCTCCTTAGCCAATCTTCACACGCATTATCCACTTCAGGAACCACAACCTTGTGCTGAGATGCACCTAAGAAAAGGGATTACTATGTCATGGCTCAGACAGGATTATCCTTTGCCCTGGTTTCTATACTGCCATGCAGACAACATGAAAAGCTGCTGACGGAAAGGCAGGGCCCATATGTGATGCTCTTTCCCCCTAAGCTCTGCATACAACATAAAGACATCTCCCCCTTTCTTTTGACATCTCATCAACAATATAGCCTTCTTAGACTCCAACATTTCATGCATGCTTCCCATCCAGGGCAATTGGTTAGACCATCTCCTTTGTCATCTCCTAGGCATACAGACACTGGGGAGTGGAATTTCCAAGTTTAATCCTGTTTGCTGCCAGCCCTACTTGTTGGTCAGGGGTGGCGAGGTGGGGGCTCTTTTAGTGCCTGAATATCAAGCCTTAACCACCTCTATCATATTCTCATGCATAGCAATGTTCTGTGCCTCTCTTTTATCCAAGTTAACTTTAAAACCAGCCACTAAACGAAATTCTGCAGAGTCACAAAAGAGATAGAAGAGATGGGTTTAGGACAATGTCATTGACAAAGAAAATTGCTTTATTTTCAGAATTTTCAGATCCCCTACATGAAATGTCAATAAGGGAGTCTTTTAGCATATCGTTGTCGCCCAGGACTCCACAACCAGGGCATCAAGTCAGGTGTACAGCCTTGTCTGGTCCCCCTTGATATAAAAAGAAAAGCTACAGATGCTACACAATTTACCATCACCTGGGCTGCAGGGTTACTCTGTATTGTAAAGACTGATGTACGGAAACCCTCCCTGAAGCCCATCTTGCTCATCACCACACTTGGAAAGGACCAATTGACTCGGTCAAAGGCCTTCCCTTCATTGAGAGCAATCACAGCCCCTGGCATACTGTCCCTTTGTGCTTTATCAATAGAATTCATGACTCTCTGCACACTGGGCCTCATCACGAGTTGGGCGTTATCCCGGCAGTGTTACCGCCGGGATACGGCCCGGGCTAATAGCGTTACTGCCAAACCCTCCGACGCTATTAACACCGGATCACAGGTTTGGCGGTAACGGTAATTCCCCATTCCCCCTTAATTTTCGGCGCAATTAGCGTGCGCTAATAAAACGCGCTAATTATGCCCGAAAATAGGAATTTTCCCAGCGCATTTATGCCATTTACCAGATTTTCTGCAATATTCGTGGCAGGGTCACAGATCTCATGCCCCACACAAGTCACTGCAACACTGTGTTGGCCCATCATTGCTGGACCTTTCAACTTTAGAGACGGCAACATGATCTTATGGATGGCAAAGGGGAAGGGAGCACTGCAATTCAAATGAGATATTGCACACGTATTCCCAAATTTCACTACCATTGTGCAAAATTCCAGAAAATCCTTGTGGAAGTGAGACGCAAATTGAGAGCGCATAAGATTAAGTACTTGTAAGGGTGCAGAAGTAAGACTCTGACACAGAGGGGTCATAGTGTTTGCTATAAACTTTTATTCAAAGATAAAAAGGAAAAGAAAACACTATCTTGCCCCAACTCTAAGAGGGGTTTCCCTGCCTCAACTGAACTAACTAGTGTCAGAATGTCCAAAGGAAAAGTCCCAATGTCCAGTGTCAAAGTCCTAGATCTGTCCCTTACACACTAGGCTAACTAAATTAAAGGAGATGTCTTCTTGTTCCAGAGGAATGGCTCCCTTCCCCTGGAAAAAAGGTTCTTCTTGTCTTGGTAAGAATTTCCAATAGGGTTTCAGCCACTCTTTGACTGTTCAGGAAAATGTCTCCCTTCCCGATGCCTTGTTCAGGCTTACAGCGTCGTTCCTTGGGATCCCAGACCCTGGTTGGCAGCTCTGGCTTCCTCTTGCCATATACTGCTCTGAAGAAGAACAGCAGGACACAATTCACAAGCTGAAGGGGTCCTTGACCCGGGTGTGCAGACTTGGTTCCCATTCACCAGGTACTGCAACAAAGAAGAGTAGCCTGGATACTTCCCAAGCTGTAGTGGGTCCCTGACACTGGTGGGCAGACCTGGTTCCCTGCTTGACAGTCTATTGAATGAAATAAACTAAATTCTACAACTAGGAAATGGTGACACTGGCTAGTCACCATCAAGGCGCACAGAAAGAAAAACAAGCATTGCGAATGCCAATAGTTTTGGCGTTTACTGCTGTTTTGTTTTATTTTGCATTTACAGGCACCAGGGTGCAAGCAGGAGAGTGAAGAGTTTCAAAGGAGGATGTGATAAGCGGTGCAGGTCTGCAAGAGAATGAGAAGGAATGAGAATAGACCAACAGAGGAAACGATTGAGAGAGGTTGCCTTTGATGATGAGCAAGAGGAAATGTGAGTGAGAAAGGTTGAGGGTAAGAAATAAAGCAAGTGTGTGAGAGGAAGGATTAGTTGGGGTAGGGTGGGCGGGTGTATATGTAGTGGGGTAGGGTGAGTGTGTGTAGAGAGAGTGGGGGAGGTTGGGTGGGGAAGAGAGGGTGTGGGTAGGTTTGGTGGGGTAGAGAGATTGGCAGTAGGGTGGGTGGATGGAGTAGACTGAGTGGAGGTAGGGTGGGAGGTTGGGGGGATAGGGTAGGTGGGAGTAGAGCCAGGGATGGAGGGGTCAGGGTGGGTGGCTGGGGAAGAGAGGGTGGGGATATGGTGGGTGGGTGGGCGTAGGGTGGGTGATGGTAGACATGGTGGGGTTATTGGTAAACAGGGTGGGGTTAGGTTGGACAAGGGTGGGGATTGGGTGGCTAGGTGAATGGGTGAAGAGGGAGGGGGTAGGGTCAGCAGGGGTGGGTGAGTGGTTGGGGTTAGAGAGGGTGGGGATGGGGTGGTGGGTGATGGTAGTTGGTTTCGGCAAAAAACACAAAGAAAAGCAGCCTCAGAGGGCTTGTGAAAAGTAGTCTAAAATAGCCCAAACACAACCCAACCAGAACATATAACGGGGATGTTTGGATGGAGTAGAGAGAGTCAGTGGGTGGGGGTAGAGAGAATGGAGGTGGGGTTTGAGAGTGTGGGCGTGGGGTGGTAGATGGCTGTAGAAAGGAAGCCTAGGGAGGGAAGAAAAGGCAGATCTTTTGGCAAAAGTAGCCACATTCTTCAAAATAACTAGCCCAAAATAGCCCAGTGTGAAATCACGGCCCTGGGAAATGAAAAGCCAGGCACCTGTCTTGCTTCTTACAAAGTTGCTAATTGGAGCAAATATTGTTAGGGAACTTCTCATTGGGTATTACGGCAGAGGACTTTGGAAAAAGAGATTTTCGTGATTTGTCGGTTGCATGCCATGGCATTGCCCGTTGCTATGCCAACCAGATATTCTCAGTTCAGAATCCCCAATCCCTCTCTCTCTCTATTCTGCAACAACGGTTTCAGCAATTTTGTGGCACAAGTGCCACAAACAATTACCAAAATCAACAAGATAATTATAAGATAACTAGCCATTCCCGGCGTAACATATGCCATTCAAGCACATCTTAAAGGTCAATATCGATCGGTAATTCCTAGGGTCTCTTCTGTCCCACTTATTAAATATTAAACCAAAGGTGTTTAAACTGCTGTTGCAAGGTGGTATAAAGAGGTTGCCAGCAGCTGTAGAACGAGACAATATTATCAGGAACTTGCATAATTACTGTGTGGGCATTTTCTAGACGTTTTCTGACAAACAAACTCTTGCCACAGCTGGTAGACCCTGCCAGCACACACTCAAACGGATGTTATAGCCTGGTATCCATAATGACAAATACTTGAGCACTAACAAACCATGTACAGATATCTACATGCGAGCGCCCCCGGGTGAGGTTAAATCACAGCTGGTGGTTAGCCTTTCAACCTTCTAGGGGTTGGTAAAACAAGCACAGCTGTATCTGGACGTGTATATTCAGCGCTTAAGCGCCACACGAAAACCTACGAATGAAATGCATGGTCTTTTCTAGCGTACCTAGAAGTGGCGAATAAAATATGTGACAGTTTTTGAGTATTTTCTTCAACAATATGACATTAAAGACTATATAAAACACACAACCACTGTATAAGATACACAACATACCTTTTAGATGTTATAATGAATCATCCAACATATGGCCACCCCACCCCATAGTACAAGCAGGACAATACTTCACACTTAAAAATGGTAGAGGCCAACAGCACATCCTATAGTGGTGGTTGTTGAGGTCAAAGTCATTGCCAACCACACCCCATAATTATTACCCTGATGGTTGTGGCACCTCCCCAGCTGTATGTCCTCTGATAATGACAAAACAATAACCACAGTTACAGGCTCTTGGGATTGTAAATAGCGACGGTGTCCAAATCCATTTCCGCTTGTCATGTATTTCCACGCTGTTGGTTGTGAGGCAACCTTAAATACCTACAGCTTCCGTAGCCGCAGCTCCTTCACTCTATACCCCCTTGTGATGACAAAACAATGGGTGCCATCACCCCCATTGTACTTTGTGCTTGCAGATAGCGACAGAGTCCAATAACCCTGATCTCTTCTCAAGACATTTCCGCAACACTAGTACCCAAAGCCCCTTGAAGTACCCCAAGAGCCATTCTGAATTGTCAGCTGCCACGCCAGGCATTTGGGTCTTGAAACTCCCTGAAAAACAGCCCCCTTCAACAGCACACTCCACAAATCCCTGCTACGCACATCCATCCTCAATGATTGCGAGGTCCCTGTAGCCAAATCCATGAGCAGACCTAGTTCCATGGCATCAGAGTATGGTGGTTGCCAGGGTCCTCAATCCACATCCATGGGTAACCCTATATCCATAAATCCAATGGCTTACACTTGTTGGTTGCCACAATCCACATCCATAGACGCTGCTGGCTGTATCATCCGGTTGTTGAAAGACTTGGTGGTTCTAATTAGAACGAATATGGAATCCGAATAGAACACCTTTTACACAGAAACAGACCTCCATCAGTACATGGTACAACACCAAAGATCTCAAACCCGGTGTAACACCTCAGCACATGTCCCCTTAAACGAAAACCTGTCATGCTTGCAGTTTGTACAAAACAAATCCCTGCTATACCATTTGGGCAACATGTGTGAGCTCTGGCACATACTCAAATACTAACTTCACATTGTCAGCATTGTCAAGTTTGCATAAAACACTGCAAAAGTTAGAACCATATTTTAAAAGTCCTGGCACATTTCTACTTCACAGTTGTTTTTTAAAGTACACATTGCTGTTTTCACCTGTAAAGATGCAGGCCAACACGCTGTGCTTCCCTTGCAAACAAAGCATTTTCTATTCTATTCTAATGTTTTTTTGTATAGTGCCAACTAACCGTAGGCCTCAGAGCACTCGGACAGAACAAAACAATATAAAACAGGTAAGGAAGAAGGCATCAGAGATCCAAGTTGGCTGTGGTCAACAGGCAGTCAGAATGGGTGGGCTACATGCCTCCTCTATCAAATAAGAGAGTTTTAAAAGCTTTTCTAAATTTAGCCAATGATGGAAGCTGTCTGATGGACATGGGCAGACTATTCCAAATTCTCAGCCCCCAAGCGTCAAAGCTCTGGTCACCAAATGTCTTCAACTTAAAACAGGGTTCTAAAAAATAGACACATTTTGTTTTGTGCAACTCTGCATGCAGAATAAAATAAAATGTAGTGCCTTACTTGGGAAGTACAAAACGAATCCAGCACAATCTAAAACATTCACTGCTGCCGAAGCCATTTTTAGCACAACCCCAAACATCTCAAGCCCTCCTTAACACCCTGGCACTCGCAACCCTTAAAAATGTTTGTACTTTGTACCAATAAATCTCGGCCATAACGTGTGCGCAACATGTGTGATTTTTGACACATACTGATCCCTCTCAGCTGAATATTTTACACACTGCAAATATTTCATATGCGCTCTGAAACTAAAACAATGCATTGTGCGCATGCAAATATGTTGCATCACAAAAAGACAAGTGCACCAAGGTGCAATTCAGGTTTAACACGCACACACACATGCACATCTCAAGTAAGATGTAGCACCCTGACATTCGCCACCCTTAAAAATGTCATCAACTCTATTCCTTTGTACCAATAAATCTCAGCTATAACGTTTGTGCAGTATCTGTGATCTTTGGCGAAAACTCAAATACTCAAATACTAACGTCACATTGCACACAATTGAAATATTTCATCAACTTTATTTGTGCTGTGAAACTTAAACAAGGCATTGTGTGTATGCAAATATGCCAAATCACAAAAAGATAAGTGCACCAAAAGTGCAGTCAGAGTTCATTTAATGTTTAATTTAATGTTTGGAATGGCTACAAGAGCAGCGGGTTCCAATCTTTGATATTGAAGTGTCTGATTGATTGTGTGAGTGTCTAATTGATTGTGTGAGTGTCTGATTGATCGTGTAGCAGAGCTATAAACACTAAAAACTTACAAACCCCTTTACACATTTCCAACATTTTTCAAAGCTTTGTAGTCAAAATCTCAAAAACAGCACACACACATACACACACACAGAAATAGAATCCGGCACTACCAGCGCCTCTGCATTAACCTTGCCGACATGCATAACCACAGAGCAGTCTAAGCAAACTATACATCTATAAACATGTCATTAAAAGCACAGTGCTGTTTAGTTTAAAAGGCAAGGCCAATGCATTTGAGCTCCTCCTCACCCCCGGCCTGCCTCATTGCCTGACTAAGAAAGGGCCTGCCTATCAATAAATACAGTTTAAAAAAAAAGCCTTCTCAATGTTTGAATAAAACCGCATAAATTGTACATTATTAGAAAAATACACAGAACAATACATTAAAGCATTGAAATATCCCCAAACTCACCTTTCCACAGGCCCATGATCAATTCCGGTCAAAAAGCATGGCCCCCAATGCAGCGTTGCAGTCAGCTCTTACAAGCCAATTAGTTGACAATGTAGGGGATCATCAGGCTGGCGCTCTGCCAGTGGGGTTGACAATACCTCTAGTGGTCAGAAGGTCCCTTTTAAAGGGTGAAAGCTCAATGTTGTTTCATTATCAACAATGCACAGATGTATGTATTTCTGCTTACTTTGCAATAATGATAGAGTGGTACCGTACATTGTGAATAGTTAGCTTCCTGTATCCTTATAGCCATATCTAAAATTAGGTACAGCCTACTGTCAAAACCGTAAGGGATGATATGGGATCGACCCCCTCTCCCGAACCACAGAAGCCGAATAGATCGACCCTCCCACCGTGGTTGGCACGGGCGTCTGAATAGTAATATAACAGATAACCACGTGGCAGCCAATGGGGGGAAGAAGGAGTTAGGGAAAGGGTGTGGACTGAAAAAGGAAAGGAGGGGAGATAACATACAATTCACAATTCCTGCGTACACCTTATCACCAGTCTGTATCCCTGATCCTGAAAACCACCTACTACAGACTCACAAGAACTCCTGAACATGCATATAAACATAATTGCTTAACATAGTACACCAGCTTTGACATGAACACATATAAGCAGTAAGCGGTGTGACACAAACAAGGGAACTGCTCCCATCTGATATAGATATGAACGCATGGCCCGAAGGGCAGGCAAACAACATAACAACATAAAACGCAGCAGATGAGAATAGAACTCTTCACTCTGCATTCAGAGAATGATTCCCATGGTCCGGGCTAGTTGCACAGTTATTTGGATACTCTGAGCATGAAACCGTGAGTTCCTGGTAATGATATATATGTAGATATATCTGAATACAAACGCCCTTAAGGCAAAGGTCTATTGCCAATCATAGACCCAAGAGTGAGCGTAGCGTCCATGTACTACGTTTCTACAAACTTAAACACTTCCAACAAGGAATGACACCCTCGTGGAATAAACATGTAACCGAAAACACCAGCACTTATCTTGTTGTCCGGGTGCCTCGTGAGCGCATCCGGACTTCCAGTAGTAGCGCCTTCAACCTCCGTGAACGAGACGTCCACTGCCGAGGAAACCACCAGTGCAGGAATCGTCCCACCATGTAGCAAGGGTTCCGCGTGTTCGGTTACAAACCATGTCTCCACACAAATTACTCCCGCGGACCGCAGCATGACTCCAAGCAAAATGACGATCTCTCCTGCATCCTTCCTCCGAGAGCGAAACGCCGTGACCGCCCGTGCTGTATAATCAACAATTATCAGCACCCGTGCACGGGCAGCCGCCGGTTTATTAAACACCCCAATTACCTGCAGCTGGCTAGTGGCGGGAGTCTGAACAACTACATTCGCCCCCAAGCCTACTGGGTACTGTAGTTTTCTACTCATTTCTTCAGATATAGCCGTCTGGTCTTGCCCCTTTTCGTATTTCTGACACCTACAGATGTTCCCTGGGACCAGTGCCATTTTTCTTATCAACAGAAGCACTGCATTCTAGATCCTGCATACTCGGCAGGAATTAGCGAGTGACACCCTAGATTGTGAATAGTTAGCTTCCTGTATCCTTATAGCAACATCTAAAATTAAGTTCAGCCTGCACATGCTTCCTGTGCCGTCCTTGAGTCATAAGTTAAAAATAGCCTTGCTAGCTACCATTGGCTTTAGTTGGTAAACATTGTACATGTGCATTTTCTTGGATGGTTTGGTCATACAGCTGGTACAAAACATCTTGTATTCCGGCGAGATAAATATAAAGATCCCTGTGCTTTCTGCTGATCTGCATAGAATGCTGCTCAGTGTGTCAGCACATTTGTGGGATTCCACAGGCATTGTTGTAGATATAAAACTACCAGCAGTGTTGCTTCACAGCTCTTTTGTGGGTCACAGAGCGGCAGATGGACACATGTAAGCCGTGCACGAGATGCTGAAGACCCCATATAGTTTGACTTTTGTGCAGGCTCTGGGCAATTGAATTTCTATATAAATTTCTATGTTTAATATTATTTTGTATACATTTTTATATCCAAAAATATTATTTTTAAAATTGATTTTTATATACATTTGTATATAAAAAATATTTGTATATACATTTTTATATCAAAAAGATATCAAATAGTTTGATATCATTTTCCGCTTCCTATAAAGTTTTTATATATTAAAATTATTGGGGTCCAATAAAATTTCTACAAAAATCTTTGGGGGGATTATCATTTTGATATAAAATTGATATCCGCTTCCTATCACCCCGGCAGAACCCCTCTGTGACGTCATAAAATCGTCACACTGCAAAATCCTAGATTCACGGTCCCTGTCTTCAGAGCTCACTTCGCTCTCAGCAGTTGACCAAGCAACATTGTCGAGCGCTGCTCCCATCTTTATATGTATTTTATATCAAATGTATATTCGCTTTATATCAAAACTGATATAAATTAGAAAACTCTTTGGGGGTCATCATGGGTTGGCCAGAGTGGCAAAAAATGTGGTGGTAACGCTATTACTGCCGCATTACCACTGCGCCCAATCCCGAGTTTGGGTGGAAAGTGGGACTTTTACCTCCAGCTTTTTGCTGGAGGTAAATTTTACCACTTTCCACCCATTTGCGGTGCTATTACTGTGATGCTAATAGCACCCTGGTAATAGCTCCCAGAACATCCCATTGGGTCCAGTGAACCCAATTGGAATGGGGAATTACCGCCCATGCACTCCGCAACTCGTGATCGGGTGATAATAGCACTGGACAGAGTTGCGGTAACGCAATTTGCGTTGGCGGTATCCCGGCGTATTTACTGCCAGGATACCACCAAGTTAATGAATTGGATGTAAAATCGGTATAACACATTTTTTATATCATTTTTTTAATCAAATTTATATTAAGTTTATATCAAAGCACATTAAAAGGGGGCGGGACTAAGACCAGAAACAGGGAGCCTGACCACCTGTCAAAACTTTGACCTGTGAAAAAAGGGCCCCCCTTCTACTACTTGTTAGTCTGTGGCGTCCAGGGGTTGCAGTCTAAAAAAAAGCAGTATTGCTAAATAACTAAAGCTCGGTTACTTACATTGAAAGGAAGAACGCTCTGATGTTTCTTTTTGCCCCAAATCCGAATTGGCATTTGGGCGTGCTGCGAGGCTATATGCATAATGCCAGTTTTTCTTAAGGTATGAAATGGCAGAAGCACTGCCTTCCTGGAAACATATCAAGGCCTGGCCGTTGCTTCGGCCATTTCATCCCCTGTCGGCCAGTTACCATGCCAATGTGAGAGACTACTCCTGAACTCCCCTTCTTTTCGAGTACTTAAAGTACCAATGTTTTGGCATTAGGTGGCGCGCTACAACCAAACCAAAAAAGTGACTGTTGTGGGCAGAAAAGGGGGTGGAGCAGAGGGTACATATTCCACTACTTGTTTTTTTTTTACACTCCGGCCACTGTCCTCCCCTATGAATGAACATTGAGGGGTCACAAGTAGGACTTTAAGTGGGCCCACCCCCGACTAGCTCCAGCCAAACGACATCTCCAGCTGCATGGTTACACGAGCTGCTGTAACCGTGCCTTTTCTTTTTTCTAAACCATGTACTGGCACCTGCAAGCAGCAGGTGTAACTGTGCAGTGCGGGCTGCCTGATGTGTATGTACTCAAACAGGAGGAGGGCTGGACTGCCCAGCTCTCCTTTTGTTTCTGAGTAAATGGTCATCACCCAGTATGAAGCCCTTTGCCTCATGCTGGATGATGACTACTCGGAAACAAAAGGGGAGCTGGGCAGTCCAGCCAGCCTCCTGTTTTCAGAGTACAGAGACATCAGCAGCAGGCAGACCTTTCATTCAAGGAGGCCATTGAATGAAATGGCTGCCTGCTGCGTGCGAGCTGGGGCACACTGGTGTCGCACCTTTGGTGCGCCCAGCCCTTTCCTTTTGTTTAAAACGAGGGGCTAGGCGCGTCAAAGTTAATAATGCCAGAGTGCCCCAGCTCCACTTGTTTTACCAGCCCCACGGGCAGAAGTAAGAGGGGTGGGGGTTCAGCCCCCAGGATATTTGGTTGTGTATAATATCCGGCTCCCCATGGCAGACTGCAGGTTTGGTGTTCGGCAACCTTTGGAACACGCACACCTGGTAAATTCGCCCTTGGTGCTACCAGGTGGGTCTGACTCTGAATATTGCCGAACACCAAGTCCTGCAATCTGCCACTGGGGGGCCGGGTGCTCGGCTAACATATTGTGTCTGAATTAACCATCACTGAGGGTGCAGCAGACCAGTGTTAGGCATTCTGTTGTGGACATTGAGGTGTTTCTGATAGATCTGATCTTCGGTGCATGAGGTAGCGGGCCTGGGGATAGTGAAGATTCAATGCAAGTGAAAGCATGATCTCCCTTGGCGGTATCTGCAGAGCGAGTTGCAGACTGCAGTTGTGCAGGTTGCCTGCATCATTGCAAGTGTCAAATCTGAATGATTGTCCCCATTGTTGACTGGTTGTCTTTGGTCAGTTTGTTGAAGCAGCTGTTTCCCTCTCTGTTTCCCTCTCACCAAAGATAAATTTACAGAGGAGCGTATTGACAGGTCCAGCTGAAGATGTGCGTGGGCCTATTTCAAAAACATGGTTACCCCTCCCCCCTGTTTAGAGTGGGTTGCATACATTACAATGGCGACAAAGAAAAGGTCAATAGGCACGAGAGGGCCAGCGAGCAGGGAGCTTAAACATGAAATGCCCACAGAAAAGCTAGAAATCATTCTTTGTCAGCAAGAGGATAATGGAGGAACTGGTATTGAAAGGGAACGAGGTGGTGGCACGGATGTACACCCCGACGGAAGTGACAGCCAGAAGGCCTCCAGCAAAGGTAGCTTGTCAGGCAAGCGCCGCAAAGCGCACATTTAAGGCCTCAGAACCAAATATATATATAGTACTGCTTACTGGCAACATGGGGCAATTGGGGCACATACCCCGCCCCTGTCAGGCCCCTTTCATTTGAACATTTTTAAAGGCCTTGACACCGCCCCTGCGTATTGAGGTCACTCATTTAAACAGTTCTATGTATGTTATGTGTGCGTCATTTCACATAGACTTGCGACTATCAGGAGGATTTGGTAGAAACAAGTATTTTTATGTGGCTTATTTAGTTTGTTAGCCACGATAAACAAACACTGTAACCCAGAACCAAGGATATCTTATTGTTTGAAGGGCCAGGCAGTGTTCCATCTCAACTCAAGGTTATCATTGCGCCACTGTTCCCTAAAGCTTTCTTACCCAGCCAATGGGAACAATCAGGGAAAGCCATATTACAGTGTCAGGAACATTGTGTCGGTCGCTTTTGTGCCGCGCTCCCCGATTCCACTAGGTGGCGCTGTTGTGCTTTTCTCCTTTCTGCACTGCCGGCCGTGAACCATGAGACTGGGGCATCTGCTCAAGCATTAGATGTGTACTTGACTTGTGTGACACATCTGCTAGAAATGCAGCTCAGCTCTGAAACAAGTGCAACCAGTTTATAGTAATTATCCACAACCTTGGGCGTGAATAATGTATTCAACTATGTGCCTTAAAAGAAGAC
Source organism: Ambystoma mexicanum (assembly GCF_040938575.1). Classification (NCBI taxonomy): domain Eukaryota; kingdom Metazoa; phylum Chordata; class Amphibia; order Caudata; family Ambystomatidae; genus Ambystoma; species Ambystoma mexicanum. The sequence goes on from NC_090937.1 coordinate 777,375,078, forward strand.
TTTATCGTTCAAAAGTTGTAGGTTATTTTCGCGCGTGGGAGAGGGTTTTCAGCACATTTATGGAAAAATAATTATCCGCTTATTGATATTCAACAATAATAAACCTTGCAACATCAGAGCATTTATCTTCTGAAAACCTTGATGCATGTGCCGCTGTTTCATGTCGCAAAACATGTGTTGCCTGTGTGTTATTTTGGTTTTAGATACCCTTGGTACCAGTCCATTAATCAGACCAGACTATGAACGATTTCGTTAGGTTTTGTAAGACTGTTTGAAGCAGGGGCAAAGTTATTGGGGCGTCCCAAACCGTATGTTTTCCCATTCCTCACCTATAGGCCAGTGGTCTCTAAAAGGGGGGGGCGGGTTATTTCGGTGAACTTCTGCAAAGCAATGTGTTCCCATTTTTCAAACGTGTCTTTTGATGTCGGTTTTGCGGTTACGGGGCACTTAATTGGATGGGGAGACACATGCGTTTGTGTGGGATGGGAAACGCACAATGTCCTAATTTGCATCCCCACAGGTTATCCGGGAAGGCCGAAACTTGGAATCTGAACTCCCAAATGTATGCTATCCCCTCAGAGCAATCATCCTGCTATCCTGCTGCTTGGGATGGTGATCCTGCAGCGGCCCAAAAAGTCTTATGCGACCAGTCTGTCCTTAAGTTTAGGAACACATTCTCCTCCACAATATGCCAAACCCCTAGGGATGGATGGGGTCGGGGGTTAAGGGACATTAATTGCCCAAAACACCCAAAATAATCCAAAAAACCTCACCAACAGTAGACCTGGAAATATAATCGGGTATGCAGACACTACACCCCTACGGCTGCCCCTTCTCACCCTACCTACCCTGTGCGTCCCACATCCATCTCCGCCTTTCATACAGCCCAAAAGACACCATATGTGTATACAATATAAAACATTTGAATTGCATCAGCTCCATGTTACAGACAAGCGGAAATGCGTTGAATGTATCTTCGACATATCTGAAAAAGTGGACGGAATTTGCATGTTACTGCAGATTGCGTATGATTGGGTATGTTTTCTGCATGTAACATCTCTGAACTGTACAAAGTTGCCCTTGGGAAAGATAGACCAAGTTAGAATAGCCCGTTCCTCCTTTAGCGCTGCAACCCACAAAATATTGCTGGGTCCCACAAGAAATGCAGGCCAACTGTTATGTAGTCGGTGGCATAGCGCCTGAATGCTCCTGGATAGTCTTCAGTGCATGGCTAGTATAATATCTTCAAACTAGTCCTCTCTGCTAGTAATGCAACAGTTGCCTACATAATGCTCTGTTGTTTTCATATTTGCTCAGCCTATGGTCTGCCCAAGGGCCTTTGACCCCACAGCGCTTTGAGGTTATAAGAATGGGAGAAGGCACTATTCTATATCAAGTAACATAACGCAACACTGTTGTGCTGCAGTGATAGCCAATCACCAGTCAGGGTGCTGCATATATGTGGCTTACCTGCAGCCACATGTCTGTTACTGACGTTCTTTTACAAATGGGAATTTCGCATTAACAGGGAGCAATGGAAGTGCTGGACTATATTGCATAGTTCTCGTTATCCGGCATTGGAGAGTATTTTAGTTGTATAATTCAGGCTCAGTCTGGCGAACGCTGGCATTCTCGTTGGGAACTCTGTTGATTGAGGGAATGAGTCCACGTGGCTCTAAAACATTTGCGTTCCAGTTCTAGCCAGACAGCGACATATGCAAAGTTCGTTTAGAGCCTGTGACCGGAGGGAGCGTTTGAAGCTGAAGAAGGGCGCGGGGTCATTTCTAGCTTTTTAAAAATGGCCTTTATAGTTAACGTGAGCTTGTTTTATTATGTATTTTATAGATTTTAGGTATGTTTCTCTGCTTTATGGCGCTCAAAGAACCGAGTAAAGGAGGAGTTGGGCGTGGAGGATTATACCCTGGTCACACTGTGCAGCGTTGCAGGCAACTCATAGATGTAGTAATTCAGTTTCTTTTTAAGAAATGTTCATTTTAACGAAATGTGACTACTTTGAACAGTATAGAAGATGTTAAATAGTCAATGACATACATTGCTTCCATAGTTCCTAACAAAGTGCCTTCATGTGAACCACCACACACACCTATATGTTCAATTACAGTGGCTGTTCTTATGAATTAATAATGTTGCTTAAACCTTTTACACCAATGAAACTTAATGTCAGTGAACGACAGCCTTGAAATATTGATTTCACTATAAAAATACAGTGTACCAGTTTACCACGTTTACCTAGTATTGAGCAAAATCAATATAGTAAACTAAATACTATATGGCTTGTTAATTAACTCGCCACCATTGCACTGCATGCCACGTTATTAAACAGTTAAGGCAGTAGTTGGAGAAGCTTCTTTCACACACTATGGAAAAGCCAACACCCTTTATCTATGCATGGCTCTCTAGCAAGTGTGGCTACTGAAATGGCAGGTAAGGAAGTTTAATTATTAGCGTTTAGTTTATTTCAAACTTTTGCTAGTCACATACAGTCAGTTAAAAGAAATCTCAGAATTAGAGCGTTCCACATCCTTACAGGACAACACAGACAAAAGAAAGATTCGCCTACCAAGGTTGGATTACAGTAAAAGGGTTGAAAGGAAAAAGAGAAGGGAAGGCGCCGGAAGGGAGATGGGGCACAGAAAATAATGCACTCCTTAGCTCACTTGACTCATAACTGTTAACTTCCCATCTCAAGCCTTTCCTCGGCTGAAGTTCCAACTCTTAAAATTTTTTCAGAAAGATCAACTCTAGGAAATTTACCAGGATGCAAGTGTGCCCCACGTTAGCCCCCCCCCCCAACCCATATAGAACATCCCACCATGGTTCGGCATCAGTCCCACATTTTCTACTCATTCGTTCGTACAAGAACAGCGTTCTCTGAGTTCTCAGTGTTGGGTAAAAGAGGATCAGATGGTTTAAGGTTTCGACTTGAGTTTTTGCACAGACGACATCTATCATCCATCACAAGGCCATCCATATGTACGGAGCGTGAATTTGGTGTGCAATATGTTCAGCCGGAACCTCAGAAATAGGTCTCTGAACCTTACATTCGGAAGCCTTCTCAGATATTGTGGGACCACGTTAGGTAGTGCAAAAGAGGACGTTGACAGCGTATGCCCCTTTGAGTTTGATCTTTTTGTTTCAGTTTCACTCCAGTCTACAGCCCATAGGGACTTTTTCACCAGTAATGGTTTTTCACACAGGATGTCCACCGACAGACCCAGGACGCATTCGTTGCATCGTTCCAGCCACATGTTCAACGGCCAATCGAACATCCCTACCTTTTTTACCATTAGAATCTGGAATTGAGGAGGACACACGGGCATATTCAATTTTCTGAAAATCGTCATGGTTTTCCAGACCACCCTCACGTGTAAAGACAAGAGACCTATTTTGTGTCTTATGATTGTCTTGGGAATTGCATTCGGAAGACGTAGAATCCTTCTCCAGAACCAACCCGCTAGTCTCTCCCAGGTTTCCCACTGCAGGCCAAGACAAGCTTCCACTGCATATATGAGGGTTGGTACCACTTTCTGGTTGCAGAAGTTTATTTCCGAGAGGAGCAAGAACTTTCCGTACTTCCGCCCGATCAAGATTCCTTGCACAGTTAGCTGTTTCACTTTGCTGATCAGGCAATCGTTCTATGGTTTCTGAAACGTGCTTGCACTGACCATTGTCCCAAGATATTTTATCAATGGAACTGGGCGTATTAGGTTTCCATTTAAGGGCCAATTGGGAACCTTCTTTTTCCATCCCCTCAGGCTATCCAAAATAAGTATTTCGGATGCAACATTTATTTTGAAACCATTTTGGTTTACGTATCGTTGCAGAATATCAAGCTTCCTCTGCAAGCCAATGGGGGTTCAGTCCAGTAGGACCAAATCTCTGGCATACAGTAACCACCCGGCAGTTGTTCCATACATTTTTGGTGAACATGTCATGGGGGGGGTCCAAGACGTCCTTCAGATCTGTGATGAAGATGTTGTATAAAATAGATACCGACAGGCATCCCTGTTTCAGACCCCTGAAAGTCTGGATCCTCCTTGTCAGATGGCCCGCCTGGTCGAGTCTAATCTGCAAGGCGGTCCCGGAGTACAGGTCCTTAATTGCCTTCTGCTATTAACTCCATGGGGCAGCCCATGGTTGTCATCCCACAAAAGCTCTTGACTGATGCCATCAAAGGCATATTCCATATCTATGCTTGCCATGTTTTGTTTGCCTTCGCCCTTAATCTAGCCCATTTTTTTGATGAAGTTTCCTTGTTGCGTTCCATACTGCCGTGTTCAGTTTATGCCGTACGTTTCAGTGGCTCCACTGATACAGTTCTAAGGTTTCTTATGAAACTCTGAGATCCACTACCCTTTAGTGACTTTGTTTGGGTCGTGTTTTTGGATTTCCTCAATTGTTCAGTCTTTTTGAGTTTTGCCAAAGCTTTGTTCTGTTTTTGATGTTTCAGGTCAAAGATTGGAAAGTTACTTGTACTAACAGCAGTTCTGGAAGTTTCATCCTCGGGCATGACTACCAACATAAGGCTGGAGCTACCACTGGCCAAGACCTCAGGTGAATCCAAGTCCAGTGGAAGGAGAGCTTGACTCTGGATCCCTGTAGGTTCCAAACAGAGCTCGACTTCCGATGAGGGGAGGCCCGTGACCAATTTTCTCTCTCTCGGGCAGACGGAAGTTGTTCCACACCGACTTGAGCTCAGGGCTGAAGGTGGGTTCTTGATATAGTTTTCCCAAGGCTAGTACAACGAGCACCTGCGGGCCATCAATTTATTTTCCAGCAGTGTTGTCCTGGTACTTCGTCTGCCTAACAATGTCTCAAATCACCTCCAGGAAGAACCTTTTGTCTTCCATCGCCTCCTGGGTTAGATCAATAAGGGTTTTTGATATCACCCCTCCATTTCTTTTTCTATTGCTCTTTTATCACGAGATGCCTCGATGAATGACTCTGTATAAATTAGTTTTGTGTGCATTAATGCGAGCAATGTAGATTGATCTTTGTAGTTTTCCTTTACATTTTCCTACAGTTTTAGTTAAGGCGCTAATGTGATGGCGATAACTGAAAAAAATGCTTGCCTGGAACTGGGCTTTATGGGAATCCCGGGTACCCTCCTTCAGAGCTGCTTGAGTAATGTCCCGCACCCTTTGATATGATCTTTGGGGGGAGGCTTCTCTTGCCTCATGGTGCGATCTCAGGGTCTGATTGGTGTCGTATTCAGAGTCTTCACTCGCGTCTTCACTTGTACTTGTCACATAGCGCTGATAATCACGAGTGCCCAAAGTGCACGTCCCTCGAAGATCCTTTTGGGTAGGGAAAAGGAGTGGCATGGGAGTTAAAGTCAATTACTGGCACGAGAACAGCCCCCTGTGGTTGCGCAGTTCTCGATTTCCTGGAGGGAAGTGCTTGAGTTGCATCTGGGTCCCTTCCCACTTCCAAGATCAAACGTTTTCCTCCTCGGGTGCTCGCTTCAGTACTTAGTTGTAACGTCAAGTTTGCAATATTCTTGGTTAGTCTGGCCACCAAGATTGGGTTCTCCTGCGGAGTTGCCCCCTCCACAAGCAAATCGATCTTCTGTTGATTTAAGAGATTCAAATTACATCCTTTGGTCTCCAGGTACAGTATGGGAGCCTTAATAATGGGTGCAATTGGAGAGACACAGTTGTATTGAGTGATGTTCGGTTCTCCTATGGTCACCCTACGGGCTGTTGCTTCCACCAGAGTGGGAGACTGGAGCGGTGGTTCCTTTGATTGGGTGGGTGTCTTTAATGGCACGTCTTGGGGAGGCAAGACAAAAGGGGTCAACATTTTCAAGCAGATCAGCATCCGAGAGGTCGTGTCAACCGTATCCCAGTTTCTCCAGCATGGGGTCTGGCATGGATTCACATGCTCATGAATATTCCCCGTCGTCAGGCCGGGAATCCTCGGTAAAGAAAAAATCACTATCAGTTTTGTTTCTGATCCGTCTTTCTTAGTAGTAACCAATCACTGATCTCTGGGTAATACTGCCCCCAGCCAATGACTGCCCTCTACCTAAGCCCCTCCCCTTGCAGCCATCCTCGGATTTTTACCACACGTTCAAGTGTTGGGAGTCCTCGTGTTTAGCTCTCGAGCTTTTACTGCGTTTTCGTGCTTTTTCAGGAGATTTTTCTCTTTTTTCCGGTTAATCGAGCCTCAAGCTCCACCGTTTCTACTTCCGATAACGGGGACCCGTTTCGGAATTCTTCTACGCCCCTCAAGGGTGAAGTTTTCATCGAGTTACGCTTCTTGGAGGATTCCAGAAGATCTGTGGCCTACCTCAACGGACATGGCCCAGGACAAGGGAAGCTCGACGCCCGGATCCAAGCTGTTCAGGAGCTGCCCAGGATGCGGATTGCAAAATGTTTTCAAGGAGGACGAGCATTCGAGATGTCTCTACTGCCTTCATGAGGACAAGACGCACGTGGAGAAGGACTGTGCGTTCTGCAAGAACCTGTCGGAACGGACCAAGCAAGATCGTCGTTCCCGCCTCGCCGCCTGGCTGGAGAAAGGCACAGCAGGTGAGAAGGCGAAGAAAAAGTCTGAGCGGTCTTCTAAGTCCTGTGAGGGCGCCCCGGCGACAGGGGCCCAACAGAAGTCCAAGCACTGCGAGTCCGCGGGCACCGGGAGCGCCAAAAGGTCGGGCTCCTCGGGTGCCAGGCAGGGCGCGACTTCCCCGGCACGATCAACCATGAGCCAGCGCTCTGGTTCGGGGAAGAGGAAGTCCGAGAACCCGGGTAAGCTTCTGGAAAGGCCCCGGTCGATCTCGAAGGGAGCCGAGGGGGAGCGAGGCGATGACCCTCCCCCCAAAGCGAAGGCCCAAGACGCACCTAAGGTGGTGAGGTCCTTGCTCCAACCGGCAAAGGCCTCTATCGAGGTTGTCGCAGCGGCCCTGGCAAAGCCGGCAGAGGCTATGCCAATGGAGGCGGCCTCGGGGCCCAGAGTTTCCCTGCTGCCACGGAGGGAATCCTCTTTCCAGACCATCGTTAAGACCCCCGTGAAGACCCCAGCGGAAAAAGAGGGGAGGGCCGGTGGCCATTACGGACTCGGATTCAGCCTCCGAGGAGGATCCGGTGGAAACCGTGAAAGGCCTCAACGAGAGGTTCATTGGCCTCAACGAGAGGTTCGAGAAGGTTCAATCCCAGGGGACGGTACCCGCTGATGTGATCAAAGATAGCGACGATGGCGACGACGAGGGCCCAGTGGAGCAGCCATCCCGTCCGTCGCAGCCATTACCCGAGCCCCAGGATAGCTTGGCGGCCATTTTGTTGGCGATCCAATCCTAATGTACTGAGATAATGACGAGGTTACCACGGACCCCGACGGAGGATCCAGAACCAGGCCCGTCGGGAAGCCCTCCGAACAAGCGGAGGAGAGTCCACACCGCTCCGCCCTTTGTGCCCGTGAGGCCTGTGGACCCCTCATCGGACCCTAGAGAGGATACGGCGACGGATACAGCGACGGGGTCGGACGACGACGATGACACAACGGACATCTCGTCATCACCCCCCCTTGGGCCTCTCCACCCGACGAAATTGGCTCTTTTCACGCCATGATAACCAGGGCATCCGAGCTCTTCCAGCTCTGCCCTGAGGAACAGAAAAAGGAAGGTTTTCTTTACCAACGACGAGAGGCCAAGAGAAAGACAGTCCTCGCGGTGCCGTTGCTCGATGGACGAGGGGCTGGCTATCCTCAAGAACTCTTCCACGACACCCGCCAAGAGGGACAGTAACGAGATGAAGTACCGGGTCCACAATGCCTCCCCCGTGTGCCTCAGTGCCCAGCCCACGCGGCACTCTGTCGTCTCAGCAGCGGCCAAGAAGAAAGCAGCGGGTGCGACAGCTTCAACTTCCACTTCCCCGCCGGACAGCGAGGGCAAGAAGTTGGACTCCATGGGACGACGAGTCATCTCTTCGGAGGCGACGACGATTAAGGCGGCCAATGCCTTAGCGATTGTGGCCCGTTACGACAGGGAGCTTTGGTTCAAGATAGCTCCTCTGCTAGACTTCCTACCGGATGACAAGAGGGCGGAGGCCCTACAGATTCTGCAGGAAGGAGAGGTGGCGTCGGATCACGCCATAACGGTGGCAACAGACATTGCCGATACCGGATTTCGCCAACTAGGCAACAGGGTTTGCCTCCGACGACGAGGATAGCTCAAGGCGACGGACTTTCACCAGGACGTCCAGACCAGAGTTTTATGCCGTTCGACGGCAACAACCTGTTTGGAAAGACGGTGGATGAGTCCCTCCAGGCCATCAAGACAGACACAGAAACAGCCCGAGCCCTAGGAGTCCTTCAACAACGGCGGCCCTTTCGGAGCTCTGGAGGCAGACAGGGAGCCTCCAAAGGATCCAGCAGCGGCTCTTCTACTTACCACCAGGCGGCACGCTCCTCGTCTCAGGAGGCCTACAGAGGCCGTGGCAAGCAAGGAGGGTCTCGACGCCGTCGGCAAGGAGGCCAGGGCGGCAAGGCCTCTTCCAAGCAGGACTGAACCGGCCGTTGCGTCGGGCCCCCACCGAAGCACCCCGATGGCAGGCCGGCTGACGAAGTTCGTCAGCGTGTGGGAGTCCATCTCCACCGACCGTTGGGTGCTGGACACCTTGGCCCACGGACACTAGCTGGAATTTCAAAAGAAGTGTCCTTGCATTCCTCCCGTGGCCAAGAAGGAGAATCCCATCCCTCAACTGCTGTTGGAGTTAAGGGCGATGCTCAGGAAGGGGGCCATCGAGATTGTCCCCAAGAGGCTCCGGGGCTCCGGATTATACTCAAGATACTTCCTCTTCTGAAAGAAGACAGGCTGTTGGCACCCCATCCTGGACCTGCGTCGGTTGAACAAGTACATCAAGGCACAGAAATTCAGGATAGTCACCCTCCAGCACGTGCTGGGACAGCTGGAGGAGGGCGACTTCCTATCGTCTCTGGACCTGGAGGGTGCTTACTTCCTGAATCTGAAAGAATCTCCCATTCTAAAAGATCACAGAAAGTTCCTCAGATTCGTAGTCCAGGGGCGTCACTACCAATTCAGAGCCCTGCCGTTCGGATTAAAGTCGGCACCCCGGATGTTCACCAAGTGCCTCGCACCCATGGCAGTGCGGCTGCGCCTGCCAGGAATCCACGTCTACCCCTATCTGGACGACTGGCTAATCCGTGCAAGGTCAAGAGAACTCGCCGTCGAACACACAGCGAGGACCGTCCGCCTGCTCACGGAGCTGGAATTCGCCATCACCTACCCCAAATCCCATCTGGTCCCGTCGCAGGTGGCACTGTTTCTGGGAGCGAAGCTCGATACAGTGAGGCGATTGGCATCTCCGTCGGAAGAAAGGACGAAGGCCATTTTGGGCAGGGTGCAGTGCCTGTTAGCCACGGAGGTGGCCAGAGTGAGGTCCATCAAGTCCCTTCTCGGAATGATGTCCTCGTGCATCTACCTTGTGCCCCTTTGCAGACTTCGGATGCGTCCGCTACAAGAGTTCCTTGACGGCCGCTGGATTCAAGCGGCGGGCTGCTTCGAAGCCAGGATCCCGCTCGACGAGGAGTTCCGTCGGGTGTTTCTATGGTGGGGTGCCCGTGCGCACCTCTCGGCAGGCATGGACTTTCAGGCCCCAGCGTATCAGGAGACGGTAATGATGGACGCCTCCCTGGAGGGATGGGGGGCCCACACCGGAGATCTCCACGCAAAAGGCCTCTGGCTCCCGGAGGAGAGGTCTCTTCACATCAACATCCTGGAGCTACGAGCCGTGTTCTGGGCGCTCAAATCGTTCCTTCCGTCCCTCGAGGTCAAAGTGGTGAGGATCTTCACCGACAACACCACCACGATGTTCTACATCCAGAAGCAGGGAGGCACCAGATCCCCAGTCCTATCCAAGGAGGCCCAGGATCTGTGGCACTGGGCCGTCGCCCAGGGGATGTTTCTGGTTCCCTTATACCTGGCAGGGATAAAAAACACCATCGCCGACTCACTCAGCAGGAAGCTGCGCTCGTGCCACGAGTGGGAACTACGCCAGGACCAGGTGGATCGGCTCTTTCAATGACGGGGCAAACCCCAGATCGACCTGTTTGCGACGGCGACGAACTCCAAGTGCCAGAGGTTCGCCCAGCCGAGGAGCATGGGCGATGCTTTCTCGTTCCCTTGGGACGGCCTGTTCCTGTACACGTTCCCCCCGTTGCCGTTGCTGCTCCGTCTCATCAACCAGCTCAAGAGGTCCAGGTGCAGGATGATCCTCTTCGCACCGGCGTGGCCGAGACAGATCTGGTTCCCGGACCTTCTGGACTTGTCAGCGTCCCCATCTATCAAGCTGGCGACGGACACGGATCTTCTCTCCAGAGAAGGAGGCTTGGCTCCTGCAGCACTAGAGTTTGGAGGATACGATAACCCGGCCGACTGCAGAGAGGTTCTTGCAAAGGCCAGGGCGACCTCAACTCTCAAATGTTATGGACATAAGTGGAAGAGGTTCTCTGTCTGGTGCCGTGCACAGAAGATTAACCCTCTGCGGATTACGGCCCCTCAAGTATTGCCGTACCTACTGTCGCTGGCCAAAGCTGGGCTGGCTCACGCCTCCATCAAAATACATCTGGCTGCCATTTCCCGATACACCAGAACTACAGGACGGGCGTCCTTATGGTCTCATCGCCTGGTGAAGGAATTTATGAAGGGACTATTCCGATCGTTCCTGCCGGTGAAGGCCCCTGCCCCGGCGTGGGAACTCAACGTGGTGCTGACCAGGCTCATGGGGGCCCCATTCGAGCCTATGCACTCAGCGCCGTTGAAGTTCCTGTCGTGGAAGACAGCATTTCTTGTGGCCAACACCTCCGCACGACGAGTGGGAGAGATCCAGGCCCTATCTTGCAAGCCTCCATACTTGACTTTTCACGACACAAGGGTGGTGCTGAGGACGCACCCCTCTTTCATGCCCAAGTTGCCGTCGGACTTCCACCTCAACGAGCCCCTGGTGTTGCCAGTTTTCTTCCCGTCGCCTTCGTCTCCAGCCGAGAGGACTTTGCACTCGCTGAATGTGGCTAGAGCGCTGAAGTTCTACGTGGACCGCACGAAGAGTTTTCGGAAGACGTCACAGCTGTTTGTGAACTTTGGACCTGTGAATCAAGGGAAGGCTCTCTCGAAGGCTTCCATTTCCACATGGCTCTCCGGCTGCATCATGCACTGTCACCGGTTGGCAAACCGACCGCTGCCCGGCCGTCCGAGAGCCCATTCGACCAGAGCGATCGCTGCTACCAAGGCGTTCCTGTCTGGTGTGCCCCTGCTAGACATCTGCAGGGCTGCCACATGGAGGTCGACGCACACCTTCACGAGATTCTACTGCGTCGATCGGGACTCCAGGGAGGAGTCCAGGGTCGGCCAAGCAGTGCTGCGCAACCTGTTTGCTTAAGGTGAGCCTGGTGAGGAGGTAAGAGATGCTTAATGTTGAGTTGTTGTATTGCTTAATGTTGAGCCTGTTGCCACCTCCCGTGGTTGTGCATGTGTATACTGCTATGTATTCTTATATTCATGAGCATGTGAATCCATGCCAGACCCCATGCTGGAGAAGGAACAAGTTACTTACCTGTAACTGTTGTTCTCCAGCATGGGTCTGGCATGGATTCACATGTGAACACTCCCTCCTTCCCCTCTGCGGCTCTTCACTTGGTCATACTGCCACTTTACGTGCTACCAAATCTGAGGATGGCTGCCAGGGGAGGGGCTTAGGTAGAGGGCAGTCATTGGCTGGGGGCAGTATGACCCAGAGATCAGTGATTGGTTACTACTAAGAAAGACAGATCAGAAACGAAACTGATACTGATTTTTTCTTTACCGAAGATTCCCGGCCTGACGACGGGGAATATTCATGAGCATGTGAATCCATGCCAGACCGATGCTGGAGAACAACAGTTACAGGTAAGTAACTTGTTCCTTTTGACCTACTGCTGCACCAGTGCTATTCTGGTCAGTAGTCACCACATGAGTCGAGCAAGCCTTGGAAATTGTTAGTGAATGAGGGGCTACTGTTCACTTAAAGTACCATTTCAGCTTGGCATGGCCAGGCAGTGATTTACTCCTTTGTTTCGGCAGCAGAGTGTCCCCTTTTCTGTTTACAAACGTTCAGGTGGCCGGCTTCAAAGCAGCTGTAGGGGTAGGGTGGCAGATGGAGGGCGTTGCCTCTGTCTCCCCAAAATTCGTTGTCAGGCCGAGCAATCAAAAACCTTGCTATTGTGCACCCACGTCCTCCCCATCAATGTTTGATCCTGTAGTGTCGTACTGTCATGACTTTTTGCCACAAGCTGGCTGCCGGCATGTACGTGCAGTGAGGACTGTACCAGTTTCAATGACAGGATACGGGAAGAAGAGGAAGTGATTACAGGAGTCGGTGAACTACCAGCATACCCAGGGTGGACAAAGCAACCAAGGGGTTGCCGTAAAGATCATGCAAGTCAGGAAGCATCCCTGGTCAGTTTCCAGGGGCAGACTGTCTCGATGCAAAAGATCCAGAGTTCACAGAATTCCCAAGATTCACAGAGTTCGTACCAGCCGTCCCATTACCTGCGGTCTGCAAAGGCATGGCCTGACTCCGTGTTCTTTGTAGCCTGCCACATCCCGGTGCCGTCACTGCCTCCATGAGCTTCACAAAAACTTGAAAAAACTCTGCAAACACTAAACCAACACTCTGCGACGCTCTTCGTTGGGAGAGGCGAGTGTGAAGGAAAGGCTCCACCTTCTTAGAATGGCAATGAAATGCAGACTCCAGACAGCACGGCACAGGACCCTCAGCTTCCTTGACACGCAACAATCAGCCAACTTAAGTTATCTCCCCCCAAGTCTTTTAAAATGGGCCGGGTTGTAGTCTCTACACTAACACTAAGAAGTCTTATTTGCATTGCTTGAGATTTTCCCTATCAATTTTGTGCCTTTTACCTGCCGACTTTTCCCTTTTTCTTGGAGAATAGGGAACATGTTTGTTCCCTGGACAAGTGCTGGTGGAGGGGCCGAGGGAAGTGCTAAGGGGAGCCAAGGAGGAGAACCTCAAGCTAAGTGCTAGTGCAGGCGCCTCAAAGAGGTGGGATGCCGAGCCGCCAAGCAGAAGCCTGCAAGGGCAGTGCAGGGGGGGATAGTGCTGGTATCAACTGGGAAGAAGGGCCTGGAATCCTGTGAGCTTCATGAGGATCGGACCACCAGTCACAGCGGCAGTGTGGTAATTAAGAGGGAAAGAGGTCGCAAACAGCAGAGTTTTTAGCAGCTTCTGGAATTTAAGGCGGTCCGATTCAAGTCTGAGAGGGGCAGGGAGGCTGTTCCAACAGACGGCGCCAGCCGAGGAGAGAGACCTGCCCCCACTCTCTCCTTGGAGAAGCGTTTGACAGTCAAAGAATTGGAATTAGAGCAGCGTAGGGCGCTAGAAGGACAGTATATGGGGAGGGAGAGTTGGAGATAGCATGGTCCCAGGCTCCATAAGGCCTTGTGGATGATGCAGAGGGCCTTGAATTTGATCCTTGCAGCCAATGGGAGCCAATGGAGAGATTATAGGGATGGAGAGCTATGCTCCCTGGGTTTAAGGCCAGGGATAAATCTTGCAGCCCTATTCTGGATTAGCTGGAGGGGCGTAGGGAGGAAAGTGGACTGAGAAAGAGGTTGTTGCAGTAGTCCAGCCTGGAGAGGACCAGAGCTCTGAAGACGTTGAGCTTCTCAGGGACGGTATGCAAAAGAAGAATGCCTCTGAGGAGGTGGAGCTGGAAGTGGGACTTCTTAGTAAGGTCCATGATGTGAGGGGTGAAGGAGAGAACGAAACTGAAGATGGCCTGAGGTTTTTGGCCTCACAGGATGGTGGCTCTAGAGGGCCCAAAGAGGGTGGCAAGAGTGTAGGAGGAGAATAGGTAGCAGGTCACCTTATGAGAATGATCCGCATCTTACTGGCATTAAGACAGAGATAGTTAGCTGCACACCATGACTGAATGGCGAACAGACAGTGATCAAAGAGGAGGTAGTAGAGGGAAGTTTGAAGGAAAGCTGTTGGTCATCGGCAGAACACTGGAAATGAGGAGAGAAGGAGGAAATCAGGTGAGCAAGAGAGGCAAGATAGATATTGAAGAGCCATGGTGATAGAATAGAGCCTTGGGGGATGCCACAGTTAGAGAGTGAGATGGAGGGTGTCATGGCTATAGCCCCAGGCCCTGGTACCCGGGGCCTCTACGCCACATCACAGTGTCCCTGCTCTCAATAGGAATGGAACAACATGGCTGCCCCCACATTGGTTCAGTTCAGAACTGAACCATGCGGTCTAGCATCTAGGGTGTGGTCAGGCCTGAAGGCACCTGGGATACCTGGAGACTATTTAAGCCACGCCCGAGCTGCAGCACATGCTTTGCGTTGCTCTGCACTCGCAGTGTGACATTCACCGCGATCTGTCCTCAGCATTCCTGGCCTCCACCTGCAAGGAAGAGAAGAAGAACACCATTACCCATCCTTACCTGCTTGTCAATCCAGCTCCTGTCGTCCGCTCCAGTGTCACCTCGGAAAGTGGTCCTCGTTTGAAAGCAGCAACCTGGAGGAGGAAAAAGAAAGACAGTATTAGTAGGCGTTTGCATCCCTCATTCAAGCATCATTCGGAAGCACGCTTACCTGAGCAGAACATGCTGTTGGTTTATTCCGCGCCGGCCTTCATCAACCTGCAAGAGAAAGGCAAGGCGGGTGGCTCTCATACTTACTCGACAGCGGTCCGGACAACATCCACTCATCGCTCAGCATCCGCCCCGCCACTCACCATCCAGAACATCTCGGCGGCCTGCAAGAAAAGAATAACACAGGTTAGCAAAAGCGCACATAGTGCCGCGAACTGCGCATTCACTTACCATCTCGAGCACCGCCCTACCAACCAGATCAACGTCTTCATCTTCCCTTCTGCACCTAAGAGTGAAGGAGGACATTAACAAGGGCAATTACCTTTACGGACAAATAATTAAGAACAATAGACTTACCTGAAGAACTGAGTCACAGCAGGTCTGGACTCTCTGGCCTGCACCAGTGAAGCAACTTGGCAGCGAAGCGCCCCATTCACGACGTACCCTTGCACAGAATTGCAGGACGGAGTGTGCATCTTACCGAAATCCAAGGTGAGGAAATCTCTAAAGGGGTCGTTGGGGTCCACAAGGGAGGTGGGCCCAAAGAGAAAGAGATTGTGGGCTAAACCAGAACTCCTGTAATCCAGACTAGATCCTCGGCATAACGAGAACCCGAGGGAGGCGAGTCCAGGTCGGGAGCAGTCCAACCAAGTCGGAGGGCGTCTCTGTGGATACCAGGTGAGCGTTACAAGGGGGAGAAAGGGCCCGGTTGCAACTGGGAAGGGCAGTTAGTGAGGAAAGAGGTCAGCCAATCCAGTGCCCGGTCAGTGATGCCGAGGGTGTCACAGAGTCGTTTTATGATAGAATGGTTGACCATGTCAAAGGCAGAGGAGAATAAGAACAGCAGGAGAGTTGGAGTTGAGTTTTGAGAGCATGGTTTCAAGGGTGTTCAGGAGAGCAGTTTCTTTGACTCTGGATGCCCAGAATACAGATTGATGGTCATGAAGGCAATCAACAAGATCAGTGTGAAGGGTCAGTTGGGGAAGGACCAGTTTCTCCAAAAGTTTACCCAGGAAGGGGTAGTGGAGATAGTTAGCCAGGTGGGAGGGGTCAGCAGATGGCTTTTTTAAGCATGGGTGCACAAGGAAGTGCTTGAAGGATAGAGGGAAGGGGCCATTGGCGAAGGAGTGGTTATAGAAGTCAGCAAGAGCCGGGGCGAGGGAGGAGATGTTGTCCTTAATGGTTCTGAAAGAGCAGGGGAGCACCTTTCTGGAGGAGACCTTCATAGAGCGGACCACTTTAGAGACCTCTTCCAGTGTTGTGGGCAGGAGGGAGGAGAGTGTGGGTGGTGAAAGGAGGAGGAGCCAAGATAGGCAGGGGAGCAAGCATGGGAGTGGAGATGGGGGTAGAGGAGAGTGAGGACAGGATGTCCATAGTTTTTGATGTAAAACGGTGCAGAGACCCTGGGAAGGAAGGGGAGAGGTGGAGACTGCAGCTGGATTGGCAAGCAGATTTTGAAACGTTCAGCCGTGTTGTTTGGTGGTTTCAGAGATGCAGGCTTGGATGTGGGCCCACTTCTTGGAGCGGATAGGGAAGTGATCTTGCCTTTGGAGCAGGCGGCAGGCCATTTTGTCAGAGGGTGAACCCAAGGTCTGCTACTTCCATTCAGCAACTCTGCACTTGCATTTCTGAGTTGCTAGATCGGAGTTGTACCCGTTGTTGTTCTTGGAAGTAGGTTTGAGGCAGATCCTCATGACAGGGGCAAGGATGTCAAGGGTGTTAGAGATGGAGAGCTGTAGGTTAGCATGGACAGAGTCAGAGGGAGAGTCAGATGTGGAGGTAGGACGGCGATGAAGGTGAAGGTAAAACCAGTGACAGACACCTTCTTCATAGGTCGGATGATGGCAAAGGAGGCTGGCAGTGCTGGGGGTGGCTCAGATTGAGGGCAAAGAGGCCCCGGGGGGGATAGGAGAGAGTGGTCAGATCAGGAGAGGGGAGAGGTGTCTGGATTAGAGATAGGGATGTTGCCAGGAATTAGGGTGCCCAGCGTGTGACCAGCAGAGCGGGTCGGGCCAGAAGGGAGAATAGATAGTGGGAGTCACAAAAGGCGTGGAACTGAGAGGTGAATCAGGATCATTGAAGGGAGTCGAGATGGATGTTGAAGTCACCAAGGAGGAGGAGTTTGGAAGAAGAGGTTGAGAGGAAGGAGGCGAGATCGGCCCATTCAGGGAGGAAAAGAGAGCTAGGGCCAGGGGGCCTGTAGATAGTGGTGAGGGTGAGAAAGAGAGTAGGAGAGACCCCAAGCTACAGACGAGGCATTCAAAAGAGGAGTAGGATTGTGTAGTTATGATGGAGGCAGAGACCCACTCGGGGAAAATCCGGGCCATTCCACCACCAGACCTATTGGGTCTGGGTTTGGAGAGGATTTTGTAGCCCTCACGAAGGATAGTGCCAAGTACAGTGACAGAGCTGGCATTGAACCACGTTTAGGTAAGAGTGAGGACGTCTAGGTCAAAGTCTTCAAGAAGGAGACAGGGGAGGACTGCGCTTGCGCGCGCAATGCATGCAGACCTAAACGTATTGGCTCCCCGCGGGCGCTGCATTCATCCTTAAAAAGAATCCCTTTCTGCTGCTCGAGACAACCCCATCTGTTCCCGAGCAGAAGTGGACACATTTCTGCAGCCGTCGCTGCATTTTGGGGACGAACTGGACCCGGGAACTCCAGTACCAGCCTGTAGATGGCCGGCTGGTGACCAACGGCCTACGCGGCGCGAGTGGAGCGCCCGCCCCTCCCCCTCCGAGACACTCCGACACCGCAGAGCCCGGGCAAGCGACGCCCTGGAGAAACACCAGCGCACCGACAGGAGAACCACAGGGCGCTTTGCTGGCACCGCCAGACCAACAACTGGGGCCCTTCCCACCTGCCTGATCCTTGGGATGCTGCGAGGTGTTGGGGTCGGAGCACCTGCAACCATTGATTTGCTGCATTTCTCTCGCCCCCGGCGGCGCAACGCTCCCGAGCAACCCCCTCCTTTCTTCCAGCACTAGTGGAGAACCACGTGGGAAGCACTCCACCGTTCCCCACGCACAGACCCGCAAACTACCTGGAGCGCTCAACCCAGGCTGGGGCCCAAACCGCCAGCCTTCTCCCAGTGATCTCCCCCCGTCAGTGAGACTGCATCGCCCCGGGTTGAGTCGCGGCACAACTAAAAAGACGGCAACGGACCCAGCTACAGTGAGGTAGGAGTGTGCGGGGAATTGGGAGATGGCCCTGGTTCTCCCCCCCTTCCCTTCCACGGCTCCTCAAATACCGGGCCCAACGACAGGGCCTGTGAAGCCCACGCACAGAACTGCAGGGGGTCGGGATACACACTCGCCAGTGATTAGAACGGCAGCAAGCTCCCACATTTCCCGGAAAGACGGTTTCTTCCCCCCCTTCCCTACGCAAGGCCTCTCCACGCTCGGACTGCGGTGGGGGTGGGGCAGTGAGAGACAAGCCGCAGTATAACTCCTGCGGAGCACCATTACCGCAGAAACAAACTCTCCCCTACATATACGGCAACATCCCCAAGCGCATGGCGGCCCTGGAGGAAAGGCCTACACTCGAGGGAAGCACGCTCCACTGTCTTCGGCACCGCCCCTGCGTGGATACACCGCGGGCACCCCGCGCTGCTTCGACATGACAATTTGACCCACGCAGGGCCCCTCCAGGCCTCACCACCTATCCTCCTTGCCCGACATCGTGGAATTTCCAGAACTGCTGCCATACCGACTGTGCCAACTGCGACATGGGGAAGGAGAAGTCTAAAAGGCAAACTCTTCAGAGTAAAATGGACTTCTATACAACGGGGGCCCCCCCGACAGGGGACTCAGATTCCTGAAGAAGAAGATGCAAGCCGAGAGCTCCATGACCCTCCAATCGCTCTGATAGATCTCATGAAAGCGATTGGGGACTCGAGGCTATCACTGGACCTCAAAATGGGAGGCCTATCTACAGAGGTGTCCCTCATTCAACAGGATCTACGCAACCTCTCAGCTAGGGTCGGTGAAGCGGAACAGAGGGTGTCCGCTACAGAAGATACTGTCCACCGGATGGAACAGCAACTTGCCGTAATCACCCAGAAAGTCACCCAGCTGGAATATCGCGCTGAGGACAGCGAGGGGAGAGCACGACGTAATAACCTAAGGATCCTTGGAATACCAGAGAAGGAGGAAGGCCCCAGCGCTGAACTGTTCCTGGAAGACTGCTGACGCACGTCTTCGCTCCCAAAAAATTATCCAAATTCTTCTCCATAGAAAGAGCACACAGGGTGCCCACTGGCTACAGGGTCGGGTTCTACCCTGTTTACACCAAGGAAGTTCAAAAAGCCC
This sequence comes from Ambystoma mexicanum, assembly GCF_040938575.1. Lineage (NCBI taxonomy): Eukaryota > Metazoa > Chordata > Amphibia > Caudata > Ambystomatidae > Ambystoma > Ambystoma mexicanum. The sequence continues at coordinate 777,394,023 of NC_090937.1, forward strand.
GCCAGTCGTTCGACTCTGTCAAGAAAAAACTCCAGTCGCTGTCTGTCAAATATGCCCTGTTCTTCCCGGCACTGCTTAAGGTCCACTACAAGGGCACCAATCATCTGTTCCACAACCCCAAAGACTCATGGGATTGGCTCGAAACACGAGTCCGCACTGACTCTAGAGCAAAACGCACACCGCCTGGCCCGTCAGTGTAGAAACCCAGATCTGAGCGACTCTCTCCCCCTCTATTCCCAACAAGCGCAGATGGAGATATCACGCAGCATCTAGCCGACACTCCCACAGAGAATGGTTGAGGCTTCAATAATACACTGACCAACCTTCAGTGCAATGACACGGGAACACTGCCCCAGCAGCCGCCGCGCACCATGCAGTGTAGGCACTGCCCCAGTCCGGGGAAGTTCTTTAGTTATACGTTTAATGTTTGGGTGACAGGTGCTCCCAGTTGGGGGGGAAGTACAGGGTGGGGGGAGTTTTAAGGATCTACGTTATCTAACTTACAGGATGAGAAGACATGGCAACGACATATACAGGCATGGCAATCAAACACTGTTCACTGGCAGTGCCGATGTTACCCGAACTATCCAGCTATCGTTCACACACTCACATGGCAACCTTCGAGCGCCGCCCGCTGGTGAATACCTCCGCACACCTCGGCAATACACGAGGCCATCACTGATCCTCCCGGATGTCCCACGATCCGACCCACACAGATAGAGTAAGCACCAACGCCTTATCCCTATTGTCCTGGAATGTCAACAGCCTTGGCTCCAGCGTGAAACGCAGACTGGTGCTTCAGTATCTCAACCGATATTCGCCAGACATAGTGTTCCTCAACGAAACACATCTGATGGGCACCAACAACAACTTTTTCAAACGCTCCAATTACCCACACACCTACCAAGCTGGATTCACGAGAGGCACCAGGGGTACAATGATACTCGTTCATAAACGGGTTCCCTTACAAGTCTGGAAAGTAATAACTGATCCTCAGGGCCGCTATGTGATACTCCTCGGTGACATCTGGGGTGAGAAATGGGGCCTTGCTGCAATCTATGCCCCCCCTTCGCTCACGAAAGAGCTACGGAACTTAAACTTGGAAGAGGAAGCTAGCCTATGGGTAATCGGAGGAGACTTCAATGAAGTGATGGATGTCACAACCGAATTCGGCCTACCCCGACATCGCTTGCTGCATTCACCGACGCACTGGGGCTAATAGACACATGGCGCTCACTTCATACTGACGAACCCGGATTTTCCTTTTTCTCCAGCGTACATAAATCACTCTCCAGAATTGACTATGCCTTTATCCCGCGCAGTGCAACCCACAGACTTCTATCAGCTAATTCCTTGCAAGAGGAGTTTCGGACCACTCTCCGCTCCTTATAACCTTGAACAATCCCCGTCAACGTCCAGATAGCAACTGGTGCCTGAACACATACCACTTGCGGCTCCCTGAAATCGTGGAAGAACTCGAAAAAAAGATGACAGAATACTTTGAATTAAACGAGGGCTCAGTGGAATGCCCGATCTCGATCTGGGAGGCATACAAAACGGTCCTCCGAGGAGAGGCCATCTCGGCGATATCCGCCCATCGGAAACGACATGTCCAAAAGGTCAGGGAGGCAGAGGCGCAAGTACTTGAATGCGAGCGGCAAGTCCTAGCGCATAACACTCAAGAAGCAAAAGAAGCCCTGATCACAGCACAGGAAACCCTCAGCAACATAGCCCTGGACAACGCACAAATGGCACATCAACTAGTCCGAAGCCAAATTTACGAACGGGGTGGTAAAGCTAACAAAACCCTGGCCTGGTTGAAGAAACGTGAACTTAGCAGAGGTCAAGTGAGAGCTATCAGATCTCCGGAGGGAACGTTGTTGACGGATGATTCTGACATTGTTGAAACATTTGCTGCCTACTATCAGAAACTCTATACCCCACCCACCGGACGCCCCACACTCGACCCCTCTTGCTATCTTGACGGGATTGAGATCCAGAGGCTCCCTCAACAGCAAACAGACCTCCTGAACACCGAAATCACGGAGAATGAAATACAAGAGGCACTTGCACAGCTCCAACCCGGGAAATCTCCAGGCCCCAATGGCTTCCCGACAGAGACCTGGAAATGCCTCGGCGGCGCACTACCAACTCATATGCACTGCATGTTCCTGCGAAGTAAAGAGCTGGGTGCACTCCCCCCGGACCTCAGAAGGGCCTACATTGTCGTCATACATAAAACTGGAAAACCCCCGGAGGAATGTGCCTCCTACCGCCCCATTTCATTGATCAACGCAGAGGCCAAGGTCTTTGCCAGAGTGCTCGCCAACAGATTACTGAAGGTGATTGAGACACTCGTCCACCCAGACCAACAAATCCACTCACATGAACTTACGAAGGATCCAACTTGCTCTGAGCAGATCCGCAGAAATACCAGCACCACTGGCCCTCCTGGCGGTGGACTTCGAAAAGGCATTCGACTCTGTGGGGTGGGACGCTTTTTGGGCAATCATGTCCAGAATGAACCTGGGCCAGACATTCATTTCATGGGTCAAACTCCTCTATGCATCCCCGGAGGCCACTGTGAGGGTAAACGGCAGGTCCTCTAAGCCATTCTCCCTAGGCCGAGGTACTAGACAAGGGTGCCCCTTATCCCCACTTCTCTTCCTCCTCGCCTTCGAACCACTAGCAATAGAACTCAGATGAAACCAGAACTGGACCGGATTTACCTGGCCGGGGGTAGGGGAGGACCTGCTCTCGCTCTATGCGGACGACCTCCTTATATATCTCAGCAACCCGAATACCTCATGCCCGACTGTCTCCCTTATCCTTAGGGAATACCAAAACTTTGCAGGCCTAAAGGTAAACAAGGCCAAAACCATTTAGTTCCCCATCCAAGGAGGCGAGTCCGTGATCCCAGAGGCTTGCCCCTACCATGTCAGTATCAGGGAATTTAAATATCTGGGCACACGGATCGACCCGATATTAGACGAGTTCCTCCAACTCAACCTTCAACCTGTATTGGAGCGGTTTAATAGTGACGTCTCCCATTGGCAATCACTTCCCTGTCGCTAATGGGTAGAGCTGCACTGTTCAAGATGATGACCCTTCCCAGACTTCTATATGTTCTCCAAAACACCCCGCACACTATCCCCCGGGAAACCTTCACACTCATTGACAGGAGCCTTCGCACATTGCTGTGGGAAGGGAAGCAGCCCAGAATAGCACTTGACACGCTGTCACGATGCCCGCTCCCGGGGAGCCGGCTCAGGCCCTACGTCCCCGAAAGCGGACATCAAGTCCCCGGGGAAGGTCCCAGCAACCCCTTATAGGGGCCCTTTGGACAGCCTATGGCGCCAGGCTCATAGAAAACGTCAGTCCTGGCGCCATAGGCGCCAAGCTCATTATGAAAGTGTTTGGGTGCACTTACCTGATGCAGACCATGCTGCAGAACCCCGGCCTCCTTGAGGCCTGAAAGGAACTACTTTACCTGTGGGACTCATTTACCACCCGGGCGTGGTCGGGGAAGGATACATACCTGATTGGAGGAACGACACATTCTAGGAACTTCTTCCAAGGCTATTTAAACCACACCCGATCAGCCACATGTGCTTCGCGTTGTTCTGCATCTAGCAGCTGGACGCTCACCGTGTCTGCTCCTGCATCCTGACTTCTGCCACACCTGCCAGCATCCTGAATCACCTGCAAAGGAAGGGAACAAGAGAACAGAAGAAGGAAAAGGCCTCACCTGCTAAATCTGCATCCCAGAGACATTTCGCCGACAATCCTGAAAAGGAAGACATTTATTTTTAAAAGCACATCGCATCGATGGCTGCAGCGCCGCATTCTACTCACGTTTACAGGGCGCCTCCATGTTCAGCAGCGACCATCCGGATTCGCAGTCGCGCCCCCGCGCCTAGGGAGAAAAAGACAAGAACAAAGGTGAGAGAAAGAAGGGAAAAGGGAAGCTAAAACTCCATGTCAAGACTTACCTGTTGGGTCATTCCCTTTTCATTTCGGGTCCGCGCCGCATCCAGGCATTTTCGGACCCCGGCCCCTAAGGGGAAAAAGACATCAGCGTTAATGAGTGAATGAAAAGACATTACCAAAACACTCATTAAAGACTTCCCTGATTTCCACAAGGATTTCACCGCTCACCTCGGGTCGGTGCCTGTTCCCCGGCATTCCGTCCCCCGGCCCCTATGGGGAAAAAGACACTAGCATTAGAACATTAATACATGGACACAAGGGGAACCACTTATAGAAAAACTTACCTGGAAGCCAAGCAAGTTTGGTTCTCACCCATCCGAAAATCCAGTGACGTAACTGGATACCAACGCGCCCCTGCATCAGAAGCAGGATGGAGAGCTCGTCCTTCCAGACCTTAAGGTGAGACGCTACGGGGAAGCACAGCAGGGTTTTGAGGAGGGTGAGAGGGGTAAATGGGAGGCCGATTGCATTACCCCGCAGACAGTTAACCCCCTATTCTCACCTACAGAAGGATACTTCTGCGAGTCAGACAAGCCAGATCTGGGGCCCGGTCCAGTCCGTCTTCCGAACCCTGCGCATCACCTCAGACGAGGTCACAGCAGCGCGAACCAGGCCAGCGCCCCCGTGGGAGTCAGGTGAGCGTTACACACGCTCCAGAGATTGGTTTGGGAGGGAGGCATCGGTCTACCCTGCATACGTACGTACTATCTAGCGGCACAGATAGGGGTGGTGAACGATTGGTTACACGCAGACTCTACACTCCCACACATCCGTATTGAATTGGAACCCATGTCCCCAGTCCCCCCACTACAGTTCCTCTATACCAACAACAGCCGAATGCCGATGTTGCCCAAAATGACACATCATATCCGTCGCGCCTGGCGAGACGCACATCATTTGGTTGGCTGGAAGGGAAAGCCTACACTATCCCAACCCATATGACATAACGCATACCTCCCCGAAATAATGAAAATGGGCTCCTTTGAACACTGGGAGGCAAAAGGGATACACACACTGGCACAGGTGATCCAAGGGGGTCGTCTCCTGATCTTCGAAGCCATGCAAGAGCAATTTGACCTGGCACCCATGGACCAGTTTCGAAATGCGCAACTCTCCCACGCCATTCGCACCCAGTTCCCTGATATAACAACTATACCCCCCTGCTCTCCCATCGAGACCAATGTCCTTCTGCAGCGAATCCCATCCAGGGTCACCTCTACCCTCTACCAGGCCCTTAACTCCTTCGGGGCCACACAACTTGACAGGCTCAAAGAAAGGTGGGAGAGAGATCTGGGTGGACTGGAACCAGAGGACTGGATAGATGCACTAATTTCACCCAGAGAAATAGGCATAGAAGCCAGGCTCAGACTAATACAGCTTAGAATCCTACACCGCTCTTACCACTCTCGCACTGCTATGGCCAAGTGGGGGGGAACTGAGGATGCAACATGCATTAGATGTAGGAGTGTACCGGCCACCTTTTATCATATGATCTGGGACTGTCGGGTCCTACAAGTCTTCTGGGGGGACTGCATCAACGCGATCTCCACGGTCCTTGCGACGACAATACCTGGAGATCCTAAATTGTCCCTTCTGGGCATCTGGGGGGAAGTGGACCTGACAAAATACGAAAAATTTTTTGTGGCAGTCGCGCTAGGGGCGACCAAAAGGCTCATCGCTGCCAACTGGGGCTCTGCAAACCCACTGCACCTGAACTGCTGGAGCAACGAACTAAACAGATGCGCAGCTGCGGAGTGCCAAATTTATAATGCGCGTGGTTGTCCCCGCAAATCTGAAAAGATATGGGGTAAATGGCTTGATGCTCAATGAAATCCACCCAGTGTATGCTTGTGTACTAATCGTGACTGCTTTATAGATGATAATGTAAGAAAAGCATGATGGCAATAATACGACAGACACAAGTAACCACAGTTCAATGGTGTTTATTGAACTTTTGCTGGGGTGTGATAAACACCTATCTAAACATTAAATCTAAAGATGGGAGCAACCTAGGACCACCAAATAATAAAGAAGGCAGTCCAAGTGGAGTTGTGTCAACATAAAAAGAGGCTACACCTAAAAACCTATTGCCAATCCTTACTACAAGTTGCCAACAGTGTGGGGTGCAGCTCATGAAAAAGAAAAGTGTTCACAAAATGATAATTCAGGATACCTGGGCTGTTGGCCTCCCTTCCCAACATTTTCAGCACGGTGTAAGGCGGCTCACTCGAGCTTTCCTAAAAGCAGGAGAAGGGAATTAGCCACCCAGTGGATGCGAGGAAACACCCGCTTACTTCGTTCCCTCTAAGCACCTCTGATATTCCCTTTTGCTGCCTCACCTTATTGTTTGTAATGATGAGCTCTCCATCCTGCACCGAACGCAGGGGCGCGTAGAATTCCAGTTGCTTCACTAGTTCGAAGATTTTTGGCGAGTTCCAGACGTGTTGGACTCCGTGCTAAGTGACAAGGAGCCGTAAGTATAATGTCTATAAAGTTCAATTGTCTGTTATTCACTCGTTTACCCCCTTTTGTCTTGCAGCTTGAACCGAGAGGAGTTCTCCTGAAGTGCTGCAGGTTGCGCGAAGGTAAGAGTCTGTATTACCCAGCGCTGTTCGGTAAAAGTAAATAAAATGTCTTTAACAAGTGTCTTTTCCTCCCACAGGTGCAGCGTTAACGATGTTGAAAGCCGATGAAAGATGACTAGAGCGGTAACTCTATTGAGTATAATATGGTTGTTTTTGATTGTCTTTGTTGGCACACGGCTCACCTTGTTATCCTTTGTCTCTCCCAGGTGCCACGGATGCAGCGACGAAATGATGGCAGCAGCGCTGGACCATGGAGATGAAGACTGGTAAGTATGGCGGGGCGTTACTGCTAGCGATGCAATGCTTTTATTTCTGAAGTCTTTTTCCCCAGTTCGTAAGTGCGGCGAGTTCGGGAACAGATGAAGATTAGAAGGTAAGTTCTTGTTCTTATCTTCCTTTCTTCTAGGATGATGTCCAGGTTCGAGACGGGCGTGGCAGGCGACAGGATGCTGCAGGCACGGTGAGCGTTACGCTGCTGAAATGCAGAATAACGCGAAGCGTGTGTTGCTGGTCGGGCGTGGTTTAAATAGCCTCAAAAAGTAGTCCCAGGTAAGAAGTTCCTAGAACCACACCCGAGTAAAAAATAGTCCCTGTAGTAAAATAGTTCCCTCCAGGCTTCACGTTGTCCTGGATTCAATTGCAGCATGGTTTGCCTGAGGTAAGTAATGACTATGAGCCTGGCGCCTTAGGCGCCAGGACTGATTTCTATTATGAGCCTGGCGCCTAAGGCACCAGGACTGAACCCAGATAGCCCTTAGCCGGGGCTGCTGAGGTTTTCATAAACGTCTGGATGCCTGCTTCCGGGGCTGATGGGCTAGGTTCTGATACCCGGGGGTAGGCATCATGACAGCACTCCCCCCCAAAGCCCCTCCTAAGGTTGTTCTTCCCCTGGGCCCTGGTTTGTCTGGGAAGTTCCGATGGAATCTCTTCACCAACCGAGGTGCATGAACGTGGTCACTGGGCTCCCATGACCTTTCTTGTGGTCGGTAACCCTTCCAATCGATTAAATAAAAAAGTTTTGATTTAACCATCTTAGAGTCTAGGATATTTTTTACCTCAAATTCAGGTTCTCCATCTGTCAGGATGGGGTCAGTTGGTTTGATTAATCTTGTTCCGGGTTGAACTGGTTTTAGAAGTGAAACATGAAAGACAGGATGGATCCGCATATTAGAGGGTAATTCTAATTTGACGGCCACAGGGTTGTTAATGGCTTTAATGGTGTAATGTCCCAAATATCTAGGATTAAAAGTTCGAGTTCCCTTTAGAGGTATGTGTTTTGTAGCTAACCAAACTTGATCTTCAATCTGGTATTGGGGAGTGTCACTTCTATGTTGATCAGCATTTTTCTTGTATTTCTCTTTTGCTTGTTTCAAATGTTCAGTTGCCTCCTTAAAGGCTTGTGTAATAGTAGAGTGCAGATGGGTCACTGCCGGCATTTCTAAGTGCTGGGACGAATCGAGTTCTGAGGTTCGAGGATGATGTCCATATATGGTATAAAAGGGGCTTTGTCCGGTTCCTGAATGTACTGAGTTATTGTATGCGTATTCAGCAATCCATAAAATATCCTTCCAATTGCTTTCGGTCTGGTGTAGCATGCAACGTAGGTATTGTTCAAGAGTCTGGTTGGTCCTCTCCGTCTGACCATCGGTCTGGGGATGGTGACTGGTAGATAACCTCACGTAGATTTGCGCCAATTGACAACATTTCTTCCAAAATTGCGTGATTAATTGACTACCTCGGTCAGAGACCAATACGGAAGGAAATCCATGTATTCGAACAATGTTTTCGAGAAATTCCATGGCCAAAATTGAAGCGGAAGGTAATCCCTTTAAAGGAATAAAGTGGGACATCTTGGAAAAAAGATCAACAATAACTAGAATGGTGTTAAACCCATTTCACGGAGGTAGATCTGTAATAAAGTCTAAAGACAGTGTGCCAGGGTGTGGGTGGAATATCCAAAGGTTGTCAAAGACCTGCTGGTTTTTTCTTCTGACTTTTGTTTTGGGCGCAGATACCACAAGACAGCACAAATGACTTTACGTCCTTTCGCCAGGTGGGCCACCAGAATTGTCTTTTAATTTTAGCTTCAGTCTTTGCAATAGCTGGGTGTCCTTCCATCAGAGCATCATGGTAATTGGAGATGACTAGTTTTTGTAGTTCCTTGTGTGGTAGAAATAGATGCCCTTGATAGTAAGGTAAGTCATTGATGACTGAATAATCTTGGCCCTTTTTCACCCAATCCTGCAGGGCTGCTGAATCGAAAAGTTGTTGGATTTTTAAATGAATATCTTCTAAAGTCTGTAGAGTAGTTATGCCAAGGATTCTTTGTTCTGGAATTATAGTCACCGGTTCTGGGTTCGAATATGCTTCTCCCATCCCTATTCGGGATAAGGCATCTGCCTTACCATTCTTGCAACCTGGTCGATAAGTAATCACGAAATCGAATTCGGCGAGGAATAATGCCCATCGAAGTTGACGCGATGATTGGGCCTTGGCTGTTTTTAAATACTGCAGGTTCCTGTGATCGGTGATTACAGTAATGGTGTGCCTGGCACCGAGAAGATAATGCCGCCAAGCCTTGAAGGCGGATTTGATGGCTAACAACTCTTCATCGGTAACTGCATAGTTTAACTCGGGGGCCGAGAACTTTCTGGACCAAAATGCTACTGGATGTAGTTGACCGGTTTCAGGATCCTTCTGGGACAGGCAGCTCCCATGGCTAAACTAAATGCATCGGTTTCGACTATGTATGGGAGCTCGGGGCGTGGATGCTTCAAGACAGTTGCCGACGTGAATTTCAATTTCAGCTCTTGGAAGGCCTTTTCAGCCTCTTCGGTCCACAAGAAGCGTTTGTTTTTTTGTAAAAGTGCTGTGATGGGGTGTACCACATGTGAGAAGTCAGGAATAAATCTTCGGTAGAAATTAGTAAATCCAAGCATGCTTTGTACCCCTTTAACTGAACTGGGTGATGGCCATTTGAGAATTGCATCCACCTTTCGAGAGTCCATTCGGACTCCTTTTGGAGTCAAGATAAATCCAAGGAATTCAACTTCTGTAGCATGAAAAACACATTTTTCCAATTTTGCATATAACTTGTGCTGACGTAGTTTCTCGAGGACTGCACGAACGTGCTTAACATGGTCTGATTCTGAGGAGGAGTACACTAGAATATCGTCGATGTATACGACAACACAGACATGACTGAGTTCACGAAGGACATCGTTCATAAAATACTGGAAGGCTGCTGGTGCATTGCAGAACCCGAAGGGCATCACCTGATATTCGAACAATCCGTACTTGGTACGAAAGGCAGTCTTCCATTCGTCGCCTTTCTTTACACGTACCAGATGATATGCCCCTCAGAGATCTAGTTTAGTGTAGATGCAAGCATCCTTTACTTGGTCTAGTAATTCGGGGATCAGAGGCAATGGGCACCTGTTCTTCACCGTAATCTGATTTAATGCGCGGTAGTCTATACACGTTCTGAGGTCACCTTCCTTTTTAGGTACGAAGAATAAAGCTGAGGATGCAGGGGACGTGGATGGACGAATGAAGCCATTAGCAAGGTATTGATCCAAATATTGTCGTAGGTGTAGGTTTTTGGGTTCGGTAAGGGCGTAGATCCTGCTGCATGGAGATTGCGCACCGGGTATTAGGTCGATTTGACAATCGTATGATCTGTGTGGCGGTAAGGTGTTTGCCTGTTCTTTTTGGAAAACGTCCTGGAATTCTTGGTATTCCTGAGGTAACTGCACGGCTGAATTAGTGACTGTGGCCAGGCCTTTGTCCAAGGCTTTTTTTGGGTAACAGGTGTGCGCAAAATCCGGGAAGGTTATTCTCTTCTCTCGCCAATCAATACAAGGATTATGTGTTTCCAACCAAGGTATCCCCAGTATTATTTGGAACTGCAGGGCTTTGATTAAATCAAACACAATAGTCTCTCGATGCCCATCCTGACCCAACAATGTCATCTCTGTAGTGGAATGAGTTACAGGCCCAGAGGCAATTTCAGTTCCGTCGACTGTGGTGATGACATCCAAAGTGGTCTTTTTGCAGTGAGGTAGATTCATCCTAGAAGCCAATTTGTGGTCCATATAGTTTCCTACGGCCCCGCTATCGACGTATGCCCTTACTGCGTGCATACGGGATGGCTGCCTTGGGTCAATAAGAACCATTGGTATGATTAAGTGCGAGGTCTGAGTGTCCTTCTTCAAGCTCGGCAAGCGGACCTCTACGCTTGTCGCGTGTGGTCGTTTCCCGAATCAGGCTCTGTTTGATTTCTAACAGCAACTCCGACTACTTTCTTGGATGGTTTTATAGGGCAATCCCGTAGAAAATGTCCTGAGGCCCCACAGTACAGACATAATTGCATTTGCCGTCTCCTTTCTCTTTCCTTTTTAGTTAGGAGTCCCTTAACCCCCCCCGATCTGCATAGGTTCTGATGCATCTGTTCCTTTAGGGGTAACATTGGGTTTAACCAATACTCGATTCTCGAACTTAGCTCGATCAGCCTTTCTATTCTGAAGTCGGTGGTCTAACTGGACCACTAAGTCTATGTATTCTGCGCAATCCTGAGGTGGGTTCACAACTTGGGCCAAAACATCTTTGAGTTCACCCCAAAGTCCATGATGAAATAATGTAACTCGTTTTTCCTCTGGCCATCCGGTTTCCACCACCAGCCTATTGAAGGATGCGATATAGCATAGCAGATCCTGATTACCTTGTCGTAGGGATAAAAGTTTGTTATCCAGGGCCTGTCCCTGTGAATGTCTGGCGAATAGTTTTTCCATGCTCAATTGAAAACCCTGAAAATCCCGAAGAAGAGGGTCATCCTGGTTGACTAGTGGAATTGACCAATCCGCTGCGCTGCCACTAAGGTATGATAGTACAAAGGCTACTTTGGCTTGGTCGTTTGGGAAAGCTCCAGGTCTGCATAGAAAGTGCAAGCGGCATTGGTTCATGAACACGGCGAACCTTTTCGGGTCCCCAGCAAAACGTTCGGGTGGAGCTAAAGGAATGCTCCCTGGTAGAACCACTTGCACAGGATTGTTCGATGAAACAGGAGTTGGATTCCCCCCCCCCCGAGTCCAGGTAGTGGCGTTTGCCCAGCTTGGTTTTGCAGCAGTTGTCTAGCAAGATCATCAGTGCGCTCCTTTGACATAATCAGTTCTCTCCTGAGGGCATTAGTTTTTTGGCGCACGGAGTGCACTTCTGCCCTAGGTTCCCCTAACAATTGGCCTAGTTGGTCGGTTTCTGAGGTTTCCATTACGCCCGGGTGGGGATTTATAGATAGGCTTTGCGTTCTGTTACGCTCACCTGGTTTCCACGGGGGCGTCGATCGGAACTGGACTGCTACTGTCTCCACCAGCGTTATTCGTAGTGCTGAGATGGCTGACTGGACCGGCCCTCCTAGCTTTGTTTGCTTGATTCATAAAAGGAGTTTCCTAAAAGCAGGAGAAGGGAATTAGACACCCAGTGGATGCGAGGAAACACCCGCTTAATTCGTTCCTTCTAAGCACCTCTGATGTTCCCTTTTGCTGCCTCACCTTATTGTTTGTAATGATGACCTCTCCATTCTGCCCCGAACGCAGGGCCGCATAGAATTCCAGTTGCTTCACTGGTTCGAAGATTTTGGGCGAGTTCCAGACGTGTTGGACTCCGTGGTAAGTGGCAAGGAGCCGTAAATATAATGTCTATAAAGTTCAATTGTCTGTTATTCACTTGTTTTTCCCCCTTTTGTCTTGCAGCTTGAACCGAGTTCTCCTGAAGTGCTGCAGGTTGCGCGCAGGTAAGAGTCTGTATTACCCAGCGCTGTCTGGTAAAAGTAAATAAAATGTCTTTAACAAGTGTCTTTTCCTCCCACAGGTGCAGCGTTAAAGATGTTGAATGCCGATGAAAGATGACTAGGGCGGTAACTCTGGTGAGTATAATATGGTTGTTTTTGATTGTCTTTGTTGTCACCCGGCTCACCTTGTTATCCTTTGTCTCTTCCAGGTGCCACGGATGCAGCGACGTAATGATGGCAGCAGCGCTGGACCGTGGAGATGAAGACTGGTCAGTATGGCAGGGCGCTACTGCTAGCGATGCGATGCTTTTATTTCTGAAGTCTTTTTCCCCAGTTCGTAAGTGCGGCGAGTTCGGGAACAGATGAAGATTAGAAGGTAAGTTCTTGTTCTTCTCTTCCTTTCTTCTAGGATGATGTCCAGGTTTGAGGTGGGCGTGGCAGAAGCCAGGATGCTGCAGGCACGGTGAGCGTTACGCTGCTGAAATGCAGAATAACGCGAAGCGTGTGTTGCGGGTCGGGCGTGGTTTAAATAGCCTTAAAAAGTAGTCCCAGATAAGAAGTTCCTAGAACTACACCCGAGTAAAAAATAGTCCCTGTAGTAAAATAGTTCCCTCCAGGCTTCACTTTGTCCTGGATTCAATTGCAGCATGGTCTGCCTGAGGTAAGTAATGACTATGAGCCTGGCGCCTTAGGCGCCAGGACTGATTTCTATTATGAGCCTGGCGCCTAAGGCGCCAGCACTGAACCCAGATAGCCCCTAGCCGGGGCTGCTGAGGTTTTAATAAACGTCTGGATGCTTCCGGGGCTGATGGGCTAGGTCCTGATACCTCGGGGGTAGGCATCATGACAGCTGGCACATGCCAGGTATATGGCTCTGGTGTTAGTCCTTTGTCCCTCACTGTGAACTGTCCATGAGAAAATGTTCGTGTCGGGAAAGGAGGGGGAGGTTGAGTTCCTAGATAGCCTACCGAGTTCACTATTCACTTCCTCAACCATTATCTGTTTGCGGGCTACTGGGAGTCTATATGGTTTCTGATGAACTACTTTTCCCTTAGGTGTTCTAATGTAGTGATAGGTGCCTTTCACTCTTCCTGGTTTCTTCAAGACTACATCAGGAATGAGATAATTTAATCTTTTAAATGTTCTTGTTGTTGACTAGCTAGCTCTTGAGGAATTAATTCAAAGTTGTCCATCTCTTCTGGCACCAAACCGGATAGTATCTTGGCATTGGTGGCAGACCGGTTTTCCTTCCACTCTTTTAAGAGATTTACATGATATAGATGGACCTTCTGTTTCCTGTCAGGTTGTGCTACCTTATGCATACAGGTTCCTGTTAGTCCCAGTAGTTCATATGGCCCATGCCACTTAGAGATAACCTTGTTTTGCGAGGTAGGCAAGAGGACTAGTACTTCTTGTCCTACGGAAAATGATCTTAAGCTCACCTTTTTGTCATAGGAAGATTTTTGCTGGATTTGAGTCTTTTCCATACGAGTATAGACTAGATTTATAATAAGTCTCATATGTTCTCGCATTCTGGTAGCTGTCTGCAAAAGGGGAATGGATGCCTCTTCTCGTTCTTCCCAAGTCTCCTGCAGCACGTCCAGGACATCTCTAGGGTCTCTACCATAGAGCAGCTCAAAATGAGAGAATCCAGTATATGCCGGAGGGGTTTTTCTCACTGCGAACAGTGCCCAGGGGGATCATACGGTCCCAGTCCTTCCTGTCCTTATCTACCAACTATTTTAGGATAATTTTAAGCATTTTATTGAATCTCTCTACCAAACCATCAGTTTTGTTATGCATCGACGGCGGACTTGGTCGGTTTGGCACCGTTGGCGTCACATCTCGTCAACATATCGCTTTAAACCCAAGTTGACGTATAGTTCTTCCAAAATGGCGCATCGAACTGAAAGTAACAGTCTAGTCCTGCAGAATGGCGGACAAGAGGCTCCTCCCTCTTTCCTGGAGACGGTACATCTGAAGCAGAAGCCAGGAGGAGGGTGCGTTGCTACTGCTTACTGTAGCTACGTTACGTGAGTAATCGAATAGTTCCGAACTTTCCTCCTGCTTCCCTACCTTTCCGCAACTCCTCTGCTTCTTACCTTTCAACTCCTTTATATATCCAGGTTTTCTTTTCCTCCGCGCCCACCGAGCGCAGAGAGTACTCCCACGGCCCCAAGCTTATCGCAGGAACCCTTTCAAGCAGCGTTCCCCGTTGTTAAGGAAGATTCTTTTCAAGTAGGTCGCGTACCTCGTCAGATACTTGACTCCCATCAGGCTACTTTTTGCTGTTAGTAATTCTCGACCCTTTCAGGTTGGGTTCCTTTCTGCTAACGAGGATTCGTGGTATCAGACTACATTTCCCATAACCCCTTCTCCACAAGTCACGAACCTTGTCCTCGTCAACTTAGGTAAGCTAAACTCCTCAATAGGTATTCTGAGTAAGACTTCCTACTCCCTTCTTGCAAACCTCTCTTTTTCCTTATTCTTTTACCCAAAGGAGTCAAGCGTGTTTCAAACAGCAGGACTTCCCATCTGTCTATTCTCCCGTTCTAACAGAAATACAGTCCGGAAAGGTATCCTCATTTCCTATATCCTTTGACATACCTTTCCATCAAAAACATCTTAGTAATTCTCTCCTTATATTATAGTTACCTCCACGTGAAGTAGAATACACCTGCTAGACATTGGGGATCAAACTACGCTCTCTAGCCACGCACCCCAATTTCTATTGACCAGCGCTCTCAAGCAGCCCAGGGTTTTTTCCCCTTTCGAGGGTTTCCCTGCTGTGGTCTCCAAGAACTTTAATTACAAGCGCGAGGAGAGTGCGGCAGGTGAACTTTCATCACTTCCTGCAGCTCCGAAGACAAGGTAGGCTGTACTTTGATTGTGTTACCCATCGGCCAACATCAAGAGTGAGAAATAGATCATTTGATTGGTATCCTATAAGTTAATAACAGATAGCAACGCCCGATATCACCTAGTGTTGGCGGTTGGAGAACGCAACCGAGTGTAGCCCTACTATGGAGCAACAAGTGCAACAGTTGGTTTCTGCCATGCAAGCATTATCGGCGGAAATGCAACAACTTAAACAAGAAAACCTCAGTTTACGTCAGACTATAGGGCAGTCAGGACAGAGTTCAGGGGTTCCCCCGGGTCCCTTGCCTTGTGGCAGATTTGATGGAAACCCACATATGGTGAGAGAATTCTTAGAATCCTGCACAGTCCAATTTACTTTCAAAGCAGCGTTTTTTCCTACCGACAGGGATAAGGTAGGTCACATGATCGCCCAGATGACGGGAGCCGCTTTGGCATGGGCCACTCCTCTTGTTACCAACAACAATCCCATTCTCGACTCTTATCCCGCCTTTTGTAATAGTGTTAAAAGTATGTTCGGGAGACAAGAAGTTACCATTGTATCCCAAGAGAAGCTATTGGATTTAAAACAAGGAAATCAAGATATCCCAACATACATAACCAAATTTAAACAAATGGCTGCAGACACCTCTTTGGCAGACGATGCTCAGATCACCATATTTAGGCGAGGTCTTTCTGAGGAACTTAAAGACGAGGTATCCAGAGTAGCGAGACCACACAACATGGCCGAATTCATTTCCTTAGTAATGCAACTGGATTTTCGTCTACAAGAACGGAATAAGGAGAGAAGGAAGGGACGTACTTTTAGACAGCTGACAGAAGGTGGTACTTCCTCAAACAAAGGCACTTCCTCTGAAGAACCTATGCAGTTGGGGACTACCAGAGGCCCCCTTTCGGCAGAAGAACGAGTTAGGCGAAAGACACAGGGACTTTGTATGTACTGTGGTTCCAACACCCATACTGTGAAAGAATGTACTGTGGCTCCACAAAGGAAGCCGGGAAACGCCAAAGCCCGACCGTAAAGGGAACGACGGGGCAGGGCTTTCTTTCAGTTACCGGTTCCCTACTTAAGAAGGAGTCTCATCCTCCCAACTTCATCAATGATTCCATGGTGGTTCTTGAAGTATCCTTGTCTTGGAATAACATTAGATTAGAGAGAGTATCCGCATTGATAGACAGTGGCGCTGCAGGTAACTTTATAGATGACTCTTGGTCTAGAAATCATGGGATACCCAGAGAAACCAAACACGTGGAAATCCCAGTTGAAAGTGTAGATGGTAGTCCATTAACATCTGGCCCTATTAAGGAACAGACTTGTTCCCTTGGTCTTCACATATCTGCCCACCAAGAGATAGTGGTCCTTGATATAATTCGCACTGCACATTATCCGATCATACTCGGACTACCTTGGTTGAGGAGACACAACCCATACATCAACTGGTCAGCGGGTACGCTTTTTTTGGGTTCAGAACATTGTGTTCATCACTGTCAAGAAACGAAAAGATCTCCAGATGACAGCATTTCCAGCAAGATACTTAATCAGGTATCTTCAATACCCCCAGAATACCAGATGTACCAGTCAGTATTTTCTCAGTCAGAATATTCATCTCTCCCACCACATCGAAGGGACGACTGTGCTATCGAATTGCTTCCCGACTGTCCCTTGCCCTTCGGTCGCATGTATATCCTATCAGCCAAAGAGAAGGAAGCCTTAAAAGAGTACCTTCATACCCATCTACAAAACGGTTTGATCACGGAATCAACCTCCCCAGCGGCCGCGTCTTTGTTTTTCATTCCAAAGAAGAACACAACGGAACTTCGTCCGTGTATCGATTATAGAGGACTAAACAAAATTACAGTACCTGATAAGTACCCCATGCCGCTTATACCAGACATCTTGGAGGCGATCAGAGGAGCCCAAATCTACACTAAACTCGATCTACGGGGTGCGTATCATCTGATTCGCATACGTACTAGAGACGAATGGAAGACAGCGTTTCGAACGCCCTTTGGACATTTTCAATATCGTGTAATGCCCTTTGGCTTGGCAAATGCCCCCGCAGTCTTCCAAAGGTTTATGGATCATGTCTTTTCAGACATTTCTCTTCATTATGTTATCGTCTACTTAGACGATATACTGGTGTTTTCTCCTTCCTTGTCCGAACATATACGACATGTGCGTGAAGTCCTACATCGATTGCAACAAAATCACCTATTATGTAAACTGGAGAAATGTGAGTTCCATCAAACAACTGTCGCCTACTTGGGTTATATTCTATCCCCTCAGGGTATCGCTATGGATCCAACAAAAGTGTCAGCCATCATTGAATGGCCCTCACCAAGATCGGTAAAGGATATCCAGAGATTCCTAGGTTTCGCAAATTTTTACAGGCGCTTTATACCCCATTTTTCTAAGCTTACCATGCCTTTAACTCATTTGTTGAAAAAAGGAGTTGCCTTCAATTGGTCTTCTGAGACACAAAGGTCTTTTCAAGACCTGAAAGGATTGTTTACTGCTGCACCTATCTTATCGGTCCCTGATCAAAGGAGACGTTTCATTGTGGAATCCGATGCTTCTCATCACGCCATCGGCGCTATTCTTTTACAACCGGACCATAGAAACAATGAGAAACCCATCGCCTATCTTTCCAAGACTGTGACCCCTGCGGAACTGAACTATACAGTCCTCGAGAAAGAACTCTTGGCCATCAAACGTGCCTTTGAGGAATGGCGCCATCTCTTATTAGGAGCACAACATCCTGTTGAGGTGAGAACGGACCATCAAAACCTCTGCACCTTACAATGCGCGCAAACCTGCAACAGCAGACAAGCGAGATGGGCACATTTCTTTTCTCCTTTTCGCATCGTTTTCACCTTCATTCCAGGAAGAAACAACCAAAGGGCGGACGCACTATCTCGACGGGATCCCTGGGTGAAGACAGCTTTTCAACCTGAACCTTTGTTTCCCAAGGCGCTTTTCATTTCAGTCCTCCATAACTTCTTGCAAAGGATGAAAGACCGAAGCAAGATTTGGCTCCCTTCTAACCCCGAGATTATCGCACGACATGGTCTTACACTTAGCAAGGGATTGCTGTTCAAAGATGAAAAGATGTTTGTTCCGGAGGAAATCCTGCAAAAAGAAGTCTTACGACTCTGTCATGATTCTCGTGTTGCTGGACATCGGGGTTTTGTAAACACTACGGAATTGATCCAGAGACATTTCTGGTGGCCTTCTCTGCAACAGGACGTACGACTATACATCAGTTCCTGCCCGGTCTGTCTTCAAACCAAGTCATCACGTCAACCCCCCATTGGTGAATTGACTCAAATGCCACTCCCCAATAAGCCATGGCAAATAATCTCCACTGACTTTATAGTGGATCTCCCTTTGTCAGAGGGTTGTAACACGATTATGGTCACGGTTGACTCTCTGACCAAGATGGCTCATTTTATTCCTCTCTCTTCCGTACCTTCAGCAAGTACGATGGCTCGAATTTTTCTGGACCGTATTTTTTCATTGCATGGACTCCCTGATACTATCATATCAGACCGTGGTCCGCAATATACCTCCAACTATTGGCTCCACCTGTGTAACGCCTTGGGGATCTCACGAGCCCTGAGTTCGGGCTACCACCCACAAACCAATGGGCAAACCGAGCGTCTCAATCAGACCCTAGAGGGTTACCTCAGATGTTACATATCGTCGGCCCAAGACAATTGGAAGGAACTTCTACCGTTAGCAGAATTTGCGTATAACAACGCACAACATTCCGAAACCCGTTCCAGCCCCTTCTATTGTACATATTGATTTCATCCGTCAGTATTTCCTGCTTCTCTACCTCAATCCCTGCCTATTCCGAATTTGGAGAAACTCGCTGACGGAATCCGACAGGGACACGCCAAAGCGGTTACAGCCCTACAAGCTGCCCAAGAAGCAAGCAAGAGGCAAGCGGACAGACACCGGACTCCAGCACCGCTTATAAATATCGGAGACAAAGTATGGTTGGCAAGCAAGTTCCTGCCCAGAAGACTTGTCCCTTCCAAATTGTCGCCTAAATTTTATGGCCCATTCACTGTATTGGAAAAGAAGGGAGCAGCGGCTTATCGTTTACAGTTACCATTGTCATGGAGTCGCATTCACCCTACCTTTCATGTGTCTCAATTGAAACTGGATGTGAGGAGTCAATTTCATCCTAAACACTCTGGTATGCCTCCCCCTGTTTTGCTAGACTCTGCCCCTGAATACGAGGTGTCGGGTATTTGTGACGCCCGCTACTATCGCGGGGTTCTTCAATTCCTGGTGGACTGGAAGGGATATTCCGTGGCTGAGCGCTCTTGGGAACCCGCTTCAGCGGTTCATGCCCCGCGCCTGGTTCGCTTGTTTTACAGAAATCATCCGGGCAAACCGGGGGGTTCATCCCTTGGAAGGGGGCATACTGTTATGCATCGACGGCGGACTTGGTCGGTTTGGCACCGTTGGCGTCACATCTCGTCAACATATCGCTTTAAACCCAAGTTGACGTATAGTTCTTCCAAAATGGCGCATCGAACTGAAAGTAACAGTCTAGTCCTGCAGAATGGCGGACAAGAGGCTCCTCCCTCTTTCCTGGAGACGGTACATCTGAAGCAGAAGCCAGGAGGAGGGTGCGTTGCTACTGCTTACTGTAGCTACGTTACGTGAGTAATCGAATAGTTCCGAACTTTCCTCCTGCTTCCCTACCTTTCCGCAACTCCTCTGCTTCTTACCTTTCAACTCCTTTATATATCCAGGTTTTCTTTTCCTCCGCGCCCACCGAGCGCAGAGAGTACTCCCACGGCCCCGAGCTTATCGCAGGAACCCTTTCAAGCAGCGTTCCCCGTTGTTAAGGAAGATTCTTTTCAAGTAGGTCGCGTACCTCGTCAGATACTTGACTCCCATCAGGCTACTTTTTGCTGTTAGTAATTCTCGACCCTTTCAGGTTGGGTTCCTTTCTGCTAACGAGGATTCGTGGTATCAGACTACATTTCCCATAACCCCTTCTCCACAAGTCACGAACCTTGTCCTCGTCAATTTAGGTAAACTAAACTCCTCAATAGGTATTCTGAGTAAGACTTCCTACTCCCTTCTTGCAAACCTCTCTTTTTCCTTATTCTTTTACCCAAAGGAGTCAAGCGTGTTTCAAACAGCAGGACTTCCCCTCCGTCTATTCTCCCGTTCTAACAGAAATACAGTCCGGAAAGGTATCCTCATTTCCTATATCCTTTGACATACCTTTCCATCAAAAACATCTTAGTAATTCTCTCCTTATATTATAGTTACCTCCACGTGAAGTAGAATACACCTGCTAGACATTGGGGATCAAACTACGCTCTCTAGCCACGCACCCCAATTTCTATTGACCAGCGCTCTCAAGCAGCCCAGGGTTTTTTCCCTTTTGAGGGTTTCCCTGCTGTGGTCTCCAAGAGCTTTAATTACAAGCGCGAGGAGAGTGCGGCAGGTGAACTTTCATCACTTCCTGCAGCTCCGAAGACAAGGTAGGCTGTACTTTGATTGTGTTACCCATCGGCCAACATCAAGAGTGAGAAATAGATCATTTGATTGGTATCCTATAAGTTAATAACAAGTTTGGAGAAGTTACACTGAAGTTCGTAGGGTGGTAATATGGAGTAGTTGTCATGATGCCTGCCCCCGGAAGACCAGACCAGGCCCAGCAGCCCCGGAAGCAGGCATCATGCCACTTGGAGCATGCCCAAAAGCCCCAGTTAGGGGCTGTTTGGGTACAGTCCTGGCGCCAGGCTCATAAAGATAAAGTCAGTCCTGGCGCCATGGGCGCCAGGCTCATTATTGATAACTTACCTGAAGCAGACCATGCTCCATACTCACCTGAGTCAGACCATGCTGCATGAAGACTCAAGCCAAATGAGGCTTAGGAGGGACTATTTTACTGAAGGGACTATTTTGTTACTTGGGTGGGGCTGTGGAAGAATACTTACCTGGATCTTCTTCCAAGGCTATTTAAACCACGCCCGGACAGCCACACGTGCTTCGCGTTATTCTGCTTGCTGCAGCGTAATGCTCACCGTGTTTTCAGAAGCTCCAGTCTTCAGCCACGCCCGCTTCAGTCCTGGGACTCCTGAAACAAGAAGAAAAAAAGGATAAAGGTTAGAACAGGAGTTTTAACTTTAATCCTTATCTGAATCCTGACCCAATTCGCCACGGAACTGAAAGACAGAAGCCTTTGAAGCATCGCTTCGCATTCCTACGGCGCCGCGCTGAACTCACCTGCTTGGCGGTACTTCAGCATTCCATCACGCTCTCTCCATCTCGCGGCCGCCCTCCGACACCTAAGGAGACAAAGACAGCAAGGTGAGCAAGGGGACTCTCTAAGGCCATACAAGCTACCTCCAAGGACTTACCTGATTTACCATGCGAGGTACTCACCTTATTTCGGGTCGGCGCAGTCAACTCTGCTTCATCGCCGTACCCCGGCCCCTAAGGGGAGAAAGCAAGGACAATACCAGTTACCCCCCACAAAACTTACCTGATTTACCACGGGGGTCTCACCTCATCTCAGGTCGGCACAGTCAACTCTGCTTCATCGCCGTACCCCGGCCCCTAAGGGGAAAAACACAATAGACTTACCTGAATCTTACCGAGTGCCATTTGGAAATCTTCGAGTGGATTAATCGGCAACCTGCAAGGAATCGGACAGAGTGAAGAGCAGACATTTGAACTCTTATGAACAATTGGGCTTTAGAGTCAATACTGGAACTCACCAATTCCTCTACGCCAGTGAAGTAACTGGTCATCAACGCGCCCCTGCGGTCGACGCAGGATGGAGAGCTCATCCTTCCAAACCATCAGGTGAGACTAAGGAGGGGACATCAAGAGTGATCAGTGGGAAGACAACGGGAGTGGGGAAGGTGGGTTGACACTCAATTCCATGGGTGGTTAATTCCTCTTCTCCTTTGCAGAAGAATATTCTTGCGAGCCAGACAAACTAGGCTGAGCGGGCCAGTCCAGTCAGTCATCTCGGCGCTACACGTCACGCTGGTGGAAATAACCACGGCCCAGTTCCGGTCGACGCCCCCGTGGGAACCAGGTGAGAGTAACAGAACGCGAAGCCTACCCACAAATACCCACCTGGGCGTCATGGAGACCTCGGAAACTGATCAGTTGGCCCAATTATTAGGGGAGTTAAGGGCCGAAGTGCATTCCGCCCGCCAAGAAACCAATGCCCTCAGGAGGGAACTGATAGTGTCAAAAGAACAAACTGATGAGTTGGCCAGACAACTATTACAGAGCCAGGCTGGACAAACACCTCTACCAGGACTTGGGGCAAGTCCAGCTCCTGTACCATCGAGTAACCCGGTGCAGATAAATTTACCTGGAGCCGTTCCTTTGGCTCCGCCTGAACGTTTTGCCGGAGACCCAAAAGGGTTTGCAACATTCATGAATCAATGCCGCTTGTACTTTTTATGTAGACCTGGAGCTTTCCCAAACGATCAGGCAGTGCGGCGGATTGGTCCATTCCACTAGTTAACCAGGATGACCCGATTCTTCGAGATTTCCAGGGTTTTCGAACAAGCATGGAAAGACTATTCTCCCGACACTCCCGAGGACAGGCTTTGGACAACGAACTTTTATCCCTACGTCAAAGTAACCAGGATCTTTTATCTTACATTGCAACTTTCAATAGATTAGTAGTGGAAACCGAATGGCCTGAAGCCAAGCGAATCACATTATTCCATCGAGGACTTCGAGGAGAACTCAAAGATGTTTTGGCCCAAATCGTGAACCCGCCTCAAGACTGTGCTGAATATATAGATCTAGTGGTCCAGCTCGATCACAGACTTCAAACCAGGAAGGCTGACCGAACCAGGTTTGAGAACAGGGTGTTGGTTAAAACCCACGTAAGCACCAAGGGAGTAGATGTCTCAGAACCAATGCAAATCGGGGGTGTTAAAGGACCCCTAACCCAAAAGGAGAGAGAGATAGAAGACGGCAACTGCAATTATGTTTATATTGCGGAACTGCTGGTCATTTTCTTCGGAACTGCCCTGTAAAACTACCCAAGAACGTTATAGGAGCAGCAGACGAAAACCATGTGAAATCTGACTCGGGAAACGACCACGCCTGGCAAGCGTAGAGGTTCGCTTGCCGAGCTTAAAGAAGGACACTCTGACCTCGCATTTCACCATACCCATGGTCCTTGTAGATCCAGAGCAGCCATCACGCATGCACGCGGTAAAGGCGTACGTAGACAGTGGAGCCATAGGAAATTACTTGGACTGGGAATTGGCTACCAGGATGAATCTATCTCTCACCCGCAAGACCACGGCCGATGTTGTCACCACTGTAAATGGAACGGAAATTGCCTCTGGACCCGTAACTCATTCCACTGCAGAGATGACATTGCTGAGTCAAGATGGGCATCGAGAGGCTATGATGTTTGACTTAATCAAGGCCCCACAGTTTCAGCTGATACTGGGGATACCTTGGTTGGAAAAACATAATCCCTGTATTGATTGGTGAGAGAAGAGACTAACCTTCCCAGAATGTGCTCACACCTGCTACCCAAGGAAAACTCTAAACTCAGTCCTGGCCCCAGTAATTCCAGTAGCCATGCAATTACCTGTTGAATACCAAGACTTTCAGGATGTCTTCCAAAATGAACAGGCAAACACCTTACCACCTCACAGATCGTATGATTGTCAAATAGATCTTGTACCTGGAGCACAACCACCTTGCAGCAGAATCTATGCCCTTACGGAACCCGAAAATCTTCATTTGCGCCAGTACCTTGCTAATGGCTTCATTCGCCCGTGCATCTTCAGCTTTGTTCTTTGTACCGAAAAAGGAAGGCGATCTTAGAACATGTATAGACTACCGCGCACTGAATCAGATAACCATCAAGAATCGATACCCACTGCCTTTGATCCCAGAACTACTAGACCAGGTGAAGGACGCTTGTATATACACAAAACTAGACCTTCGGGGGGCATATCATCTGGTACGTGTCAAAGAGGGTGACGAATGGAAGACTGCTTTTCGCACCAAGTACGGACTATTTGAGTACCAGGTGATGCCCTTCGGACTATGCAATGCACCAGCAGCCTTCCAGTTCTTCATGAACGATGTCCTCCGAGAGCTTATCGACGTTAGTGTGGTCGTTTACATCGACGACATCTTGGTATACTCCTTATCAGAATCTGAGCATGTAAAACACGTCCGAGCAGTCCTAGAGAAGTTACGCCAGCATAAATTATATGCTAAACTGGAAAAATGCATCTTCCACACTACGGAAGTGGAATTCCTTGAATTTATTCTGACCCCGAGAGGAATCCGGATGGATACACGAAAAGTGGATGCCATTCTTAATTGGCCTTCGCCAAGTTCAATCAAAGGAGTTCAAAGCATGCTTGGCTTTGCCAATTTTTATCACAGGTTTATCCCAGACTTCTCGCACATTGTACATCCCATCACAACACTATTGCGAAAAAACAAACGCTTTGTGTGGACAGAGGAAGCCGAGAACGCCTTCCAAGAGTTAAAAGCTAAATTCACATCTGCTCCCATATTAAGACACCCGCGCCCCGAGCTTCCCTACATAGTGGAAACAGACGCATCCAGTTCAGCCATGGGAGCAGTCCTTTCCCAAAAGGATCCCGAAACTAACCAGCTTCACCGAGTGGCGTTTTGGTCAAGAAAATTTTCAGCCCCCGAATGAAACTATGCCATAACCGACAAGGAGCTGCTGGCCATCAAGTCCGCCTTCAAGGCTTGGCGGCACTATCTACTGGGTGCCAGACATACCATCACGGTCATCACCGATCACCGCAACTTACAATACCTAAAGACAGCCAAAGCCCAATCTTCGCGCCAACTCCGTTGGGCATTGTTCTTCGCCGAGTTTGATTTTGTAATAACCTATCGACCAGGTTGTAAGAATGGTAAAGCAGACGCCTTGTCCCGGATTGGAATGGGAGAAGCAGAAATAACTTTAGAACCTGTACCCATAATTCCGGAACCAAGAATCCTTGGCCTGACTTCCATACAGACACTGGAGAACGTTCAAAACAAGATCCACCAACTCTTTGATTCCGTTGCCCTACAGGACTGGGCAAAGAAAGGTCCAGAGTACTCTGTCATCGATGATTTACCTTATTACCAAGGCCGGCTATTTTTACCGCAAAAGGAACTACAGGAACATGTGATTTCCCATTACCATGACACCTTAATAGAAGGGCATCCGGGTATTGCAAAAACCGAAGCTAAAATTAGGAAGCAATTTTGGTGGCCTACCTGACAAAAGGATGTCAAGTCATTTGTCATGTCTTGTGGCATTTGCACACAAAATAAAGGGCAAAAGAAAAAACCTGCTGGATTATTGCAACCATTAGACATACCACCTACCCCTTGGCATACCTTGTCATTAGACTTCATCACGGATTTACCCCCGTACCAAGGTTACAATACCATTCTAGTTATTGTAGATCTTTTTTCTAAAATGGCCCACTTCATTCCTTTAAAAGGGATACCTTCAGCTTCAATCCTGGCCAAGGAGTTCCTTGAAAATGTTGTCCGCCTACATGGCTTTCCTTCAGTGTTAATTTCAGATCGGGGCAGTCAATTCATTTCACATTTTTGGAGGAAATGCTGCCAACTGGCACAAATTGATGTTAGGCTTTCGACCAGTCACCACCCTCAGACCGACGGTCAAACGGAGAGGACCAACCAGACTCTTGAACAGTACCTCCGTTGTATGCTACATCAGTCTGAGGGGAATTGGAAACACATTCTGTGGATCGCAGAGTATGCATACAATAATTCCATACACTCGGGAACTGGACAAAGTCCTTTTTTTACCAATTATGGGCACCATCCTCGAACCTCGGATTTGGACTCACCTCAGCATTTAGAGATGCCCGCAGTGGACCATCTCCACGCTGTTATTACACAAGCCTTTAAAGAAGCAACCATCCATTTGCAAAAGGCTAAGGAAAAATACAAAAAGGATGCGGATCAGCACAGAAGTGAAGCTCCTCAATACCAAATAGGGGACCAAGTATGGTTAGCCACTAAGCACTTACCACTCAAGGGGACTCGGACCTTTAACCCCAGGTATTTGGGACCTTTTTCTGTCAAGGCAATTATTAACCCAGTGGCCGTCAAGTTGGACCTACCTGCTCATATGCGAATCAATCCCGTTTTCCACATGTCTCTTTTGAAGCCAGTGCAACCAGGAACAAGGCTAACCACTCCACCTGAACCTATCCTCATAGAGGGGGAGCCCGAGTTCGAAGTCAAGAATATTTTGGACTCAAAAAGAGTGAGATCAAAACTCTTTTACCTAATTGACTGGAAAGGTTATGGTCCACAGGAAAGGTCTTGGGAACCTAGTGACCACGTGCATGCACCTCGTTTAGTGAAGAGGTTCCATCGGGAATTTCCAGACAAACCACGGCCAAGGGAGAGAACGACTTTAGGAGGGGCCTTGAGGGGGAGTGCTGTCATGATGCCTACCCCCGGAAGACCAGACCAGGCCCAGCAGCCCCGGAAGCAGGCATCATGCCACTTGGAGCATGCCCAAAAGCCCCAATTAGGGGCTGTTTGGGTACAGTCCTGGCGCCTATCGCGCCAGGCTCATAAAGATAAAGTCAGTCCTGGCGCCATGGGCGCCAGGCTCATTATTGATAACTTACCTGAAGCAGACCATGCTGCATACTCACCTGAGGCAGACCATGCTGCATGAAGACTCAAGCCAAATTAGGTTTAGGAGGGACTATTTTACTGAAGGGACTATTTTGTTACTTGGGTGGGGCTGTGGAAGAATACTTACCTGGATCTTCTTCCAAGGCTATTTAAACCACGCCCGGACAGCCACACGTGCTTCGCGTTATTCTGCTTGCTGCAACGTAATGCTCACCGTATTTTCAGCAGCTCCAGTCTTCAGCCACGCCTGCTTCAGTCCTGGGACTCCTGAAACAAGAAGACAAAAAGGATAAAGGTTAGAACAGGAGTTTTAACTTTAATCCTTACCTGAATCCTGACCCAATTCGCCTAAGAACTGAAAGACAGAAGTCTTTGAAGCATCGCTTCGCATTCCTACGGCGCCGCGCTGAACTCACCTGCTTGGCTGTACTTCAGCATTCCATCACGCTCTCTCCATCTCGCGGCCGCCCTCCGACACCTAAGGAGACAAAGACAGCAAGATGAGCAAGGGGACTCTCTAAGGCCATACAAGCTACCTCCAAGGACTTACCTGATTTACCACGGGAGGTACTCACCTTATTTCGGGTCGGCGCAGTCAACTCTGCTTCATCGCCGTACCCCGGCCCCTAAGGGGAGAAAGCAAGGACAATACCAGTTACCCCCCACAAAACGTACCTGATTTACCACGGGGGTCTCACCTCATCTCGGGTCGGCACAGTCAACTCTGCTTCATCGCCGTACCCCGGCCCCTAAGGGGAAAAACACAATAGACTTACCTGAATCTTACCGAGTGCCATTTGGAAATCTTCGAGTGGATTAATCGGCAATCTGCAAGGAATCGGACAGAGTGAAGAGCAGACATTTGAACTCTTATGAACAATTGGGCTTTAGAGTCAATACTGGAACTCACCAATTCCTCTACGCCAGTGAAGTAACTGGTCATCAACGCGCCCCTGCGGTCGACGCAGGATGGAGAGCTCATCCTTCCCAACCATCAGGTGAGACTAAGGAGGGGACATCAAGAGTGATCAGTGGGAAGACAACGGGAGTGGGGAAGGTGGGTCGACACTCAATTCCACGGGTGGTTAATTCCTCTTCTCCTTTGCAGAAGAATATTCTTGCAAGCCAGACAAACTAGGCTGAGCGGGCCAGTCCAGTCAGTCATCTCGGCGCTACACGTCATGCTGGTGGAAATAACAGCGGCCCAGTTCCGGTCGACGCCCCCGTGGGAACCAGGTGAGCGTAACAGTAGTTCCTTGACTTCCCCCATGAGCTTGCTCATAACATTTGAACCTTGATCAGTCAGGATTTCCCTAGGAAAGCCAACTCTGGAAAAATACGGCAGGAGGTGTTGTTCTGCATAGGGAATGCCTCTGGGTATCTGGTCGTGTAGTCGACAATTACGAGGACATATTTATTGCTCAGTCTAGATGATTCTAAAGGTCCAATGATGTCCATCGCAATTCCTGAAAAAGGGATTTCTATGATTGGCAAAGGATTTAGTGGTGAGGTGCAGGCAACGGGATGTGAGTACTAGTTTTCTGACAAATTTCACATGTCTAAATAACTTTTTCTGTATAAGCATGGATACCTTGCCAGTAATATTTCCCGCTGATGTGTGCCTGGGTTTAACATTGTCCTAAGTGTCCCCCGGTCAGATGGGAATCGAGCACAATCTTTCTATGGGTTTTGGGGATTACTAGCTTGGTTTTACTCAAGCCTTCTGTAGATGTTTCTTTTCTATATAGCAATCCTTGCTTTAAGAAGAAGAAAGAGGTTCCTTTCTCTACACCCTCTCCTTCAGGATTTGCCTGTAAAAAAGCCTCAGCAAGGGCTACGTCATTTTGCTTGGTGAAGGCTAGGTCGGGATAGATGGTAGGCTCTTCTCCCTTCTTCTCTTCAGTGTCTGGTGGTTCATCAGCTTCCCCAAAGCCTAAGGTACCTCTCTCTGATTTGTCTGGTTCACTTTCTCTAAAATTGGGAAATGGAGCGTTTTCAAGAATCTCTTTGGCCATTTTGTCTCCATGGTGCACTTCAAATGGCATCCCTCTATGGTTCTGTAAGAGAACCTTTATGTCTCCCTGGAAGTTGGGATCGATGATGCCTGCTAAAACCTCTATACCGAACATCCAGGCCAGGCCATATTTTGAGGCCAATCTTGTATAACACCCAGGAGGGGGTATCAAAACAAAGTCTGCAGGAATTTTTCCCAGGAGGGATAGAAGCCTCTTTACTGCTACAGATATCGAAGCCTATTGATTCTTTCGTGGAAACAGAGGGGCTGGAGGCTCTATGACTAAGCTTCTGGAATTGTAGAGTTTCCCTATTTCTTTCAATTAAGTCACATCCCACTCCTGACACCACTTGTAAGGAACGCCTGGTGGCAATAGTAAGACAGATACAAGTTACCACAGTTCAAGGGTGTTTATTGAACTTTGGCAGGGGTGTGATAAACACGGATCTAAACCTAAATCTGAAGATGGGAGCAAGCCACAACCATCAAATAATAAAGAGGCAGTCGCAGTGGAGCAGTCGCAGTGGAGTCGTGTCCAAATAAAAAGGGCCTATACTAAAAAACCTATTGCCAATCATTACTACTAGTTACAAATAATGTGAGGTGCAGCTCATGAAAAAGAAAGAAGTGTCCACAAAATGATGTCAGGATACTTGGGCCATTGGCCTTCCTTCCCCATGTTTTCAGCACGGTGTAAGGTGGTTCATTCGAGCCAAGCGCACACTCTGGCTTCTGTGGCACGAGGATACAGTTCCAGTTGCACAGTCCACAAAACTCAAGACGTTCTGTGTTCATATCTCTTTATTTCTCACCAGTCTCTTGACGCAGAGGGCCTGCTGTAACAGAAACGACACGCAAATGTTCGCCTTAGCGTTTACAGTATTCACTTTGAGTATTCACCCTGGATCCCCCTTTTCCTCGCTCAGATCCCTTTACAAAAACAAGGATAACACCCTTGCGTCAAGCAGTTCCAGAGTAAATATATGTAAATGATTCTCAGTTAATGATTTGCTTAAAAGAAGACAGTTCTAAACAAACTCAATTGTCAGTGCTTGGAAACTGTCTAAGAATGTATGGTCAAAAGTTCCCTCTGCCTAATTTTCTCAAAATCAGAAATATTGCAATACTGAAACAGACCTGCTCCAATTGTTTGCCATCTGACCTAGATTACTAGTCTGCTCCTCGACCCCTGTTTAACAAGACAGTAATTTAGCTTTGTATTTTACTTCAGATAACTGATGTGGCCAGCCAATGTCACTCTGTTACATCACAGCGGTCATACAGTGACTTACCAGCCCCATGAGACTGTGCTATAATGATATGATATGATATGGTATTTAAAACGCGCCTGTACACAAGTGTTTCTAGGTGTGACAAGACAAGGAGGGGGAAACAAGGGAGGATAAAATAATGATCTTACTAGGCTTTGTGTCATTCAGATTACGCAAGTGCAGGGAAGAGGAGAAGTGCCAGGGAAAGGGGAAGTGCAATTAACTCACAAGTGCAGCCAGCGGGTGACTCATAAGTGCAGAGAGAAGGGACTGTAGGGTTGCAGATACAGACCCTTAAGTGCTGAGGAGCCCTGAGGCAGTGTGAGGGCAACTGGACATGCAGGAACCTGTGCCCGAGTTCAGAGGCAGCTAACAAGGCAGCAGATAACAGACAGAGTGAATTAACCAATAAGGCTGAGGTGGTGAAAAACCATGAGTGGAAGTGTGAACAGAACACCAACAAGGCAGTTACAGGTATATATTTGTACGAATCCCTGGCAGGAGAGTATACCCAGCAATTGCAAGTGTGTGAAATACAAGGAGCCCTGGCAGGAGAGTATACCAGGCAATTGCAAGTGTGTGAAATACAAGAAGCTTTGGCAGGAGAGTATACCAGGCAGTGTACCAGGCAGTTACAAGTGTGTAAAATACAAGGAGCCCTGGCAGGAAAGTAAACCAGGAAAATACAAGTGTCTGAATTACAGAAATCCCTGGCAGGAGTGTATAGCAGGCAATTATAAGTTTGTGAATACAAGACGCCCTGGCAGGAGAGTATACCAGGCAGTGACATGAAGTGTGTCTAAGCTAAAGAGGTCCTGAGAAGAAATATCATGTTTCGAAAAGTGACAGTGTTAAATAGAAGAAGAGGGAGCAAAAACCCTGGTAGGAGAGTAGGTCAGGTATCCTGACAGAACAAAGACCAAACACACTTGTGTATGATTTTGGTGTTGATCAAGAGGAAAAAAAGAATTGTTTTTTGTAAGACAACCTGAAGAAGAATCCAGGGTATGGGAGTCAACCTCTGCAGTAAGGGGTAATATCCATGAGATACTTTTTGTTTGGAGTTACTTATTTATTTGAACATTTCTTGAACACTGAAGACCAAAGACATTACCCTTTTCACTATAAAGTTCATTTCCTTAGAATGTGAGGGTCAGAATAGTACTTTGGAAACAGGACGGTTTTCTTTTGGACATTCTGAAACTGACAGATCCTTAGTTTTGAGTTCAGGAAGGGAAACCCCTCTAGTGCATGCGCAGCAAGGCATTTTCCCAACCCTCTTTTATTTATCAATAAGTCTTTTAGCCAAAACCATGTCTAACTTGTGTCAAAGTTTCATTTCAGACTCATCACAAAACCTTAAACTATTAGGATGGATAGACAGACACAGCAAAAAGCAAAAGATGTAGAAGAGGCGATTACAAACCAGAACTATTACTAAGACTATTGTGCTGTCTTGGGAGGATATGCAAACAATGTTGGGAGGATAAGAAAATAATCTGAAACATATGTGTACTGTTGTCCTGTGTAAGGATGTTTTACAATCCCCCCAACCCCAAACACCTAAAACCCATCTCCTTAGTGAAACACTTGGGTGACCCACCATCACATGGCTTTGAAGGACCTGTAGTCAAGGAAAATGAACTTCAATCTGATATAAACTTTCTGTTATTATTTGTGTGTGCCCCAGTTGGCTTTATCCTGATCCCAGTACAAACTGTCTTCTTTTCTTATGTTTTACTTAAAATCACCAGTTCAACATAAAATCAGTGCAAATAGGTGGACAGGTTCATTTTCTGCATATTAGAAGACATGATTTACTCAGATGGAAGTTGATATTTTACATGCTACATTGGCTTTGAACCATGCCATTAACCATTGTTGTAACAGCTGAATACTTTGAATTTGTTCTCAATAATCCTACATGCCTCCTTCTACGGATGTACACTTGCACCTGATGGGCAGATAATCCTTCAGCCAGGCATTCAGTGCAATGCCTTTGGAGGCAGGGTTGTAGATTTTGTAAATGCCCCCGTCCTTTATAATAAGCAAAACTCGAACTTTAGACTTTTAGTGGTTGAGAACCATGGGTACATTTCAATTGGATATCACCAGATTTCCTAAAACCTCCATCTTTGCCACTGTTTTATTGAGAATTGTAGAATGTCTTGAAAATGTTTTATCCTTAGTTGTTGTGGCAAAATGTTGCTTTTTACTCCGATGGCTGCTCTCCTCTTTATCCCGTTTTAAGATGTTTTTAGAAATTGTAGATATATTCATATACATGTAATTTGCACTGTTGCACTTGGCAAAGCAATATGATGCATTTAAAAAGTGTATCTGGTGAAAGTGTAATGCATGTGCACCTTTCATAAGTTATATGAATTTGATTTTTGGGTTATCTATAGTGTTTATCCACCTTTCCTTTTTACAATGTAAATAATCTAAATATAAATATGTTTTTTCTATAAAAGTTTCCTAGTGTTTCTTCTGATCATTGGTGCTATGGCAAAACATTTTACATAAACATGTTGAAATCATGACCCCCCCTGCATCGCACATTACTTGTTACTGGCTTGAAAAGGCAGAATTATTTGTAAGGTAATTGACACTTCCTGCTAAAAACCACACAGCACAGACTATTTTTCAACTTTTTATTAGAAAAAAATAACCAGTTATTTTCCAATTCAAATCAACTGGGGTTCTAAGACTAGTGGTGATCCATGCTGCTTACCTCAACCTCCAAGTGGACTCCCACTCGCCTAGCCTAGCCCAGGCTTCCATATTTCACCCCAATGTTTATTCTGTCTCTGTATTCTGCAGATAGGTGACCCATAATTCCTGGAACTACCTCTTACCCTAAAGGGGGAGGTACTAAAGGCCATAGGGTTCTTGAACTCTCTCCCCCAGGGGCTTCCTAAGGGACCTGATCGGCTTTCCTGATAGTGCTTTTGCGTTCCTTAAAAAATTGTTCATTTCCCTTATTCTGCTCATTCTCTCACACCTGCCACCCTGTCACTCTCTCTCTACATTCGCTCCTCTGATCTTATTGGTCTCTCCTACTTCTACAGTCTCTACCCTCCATCTGCTCTCCCCCTCTCTTTGCACTGCTGTTCTTGCCCTCTTCCTCTAGCTCTCCCTTTCCACACTCCTTCTTTCCCTGTTCTTTCGGTCTCTTTCCATATCACCCCTTTTCACACATCTTTCTTGGTCTCCCCTCTCTAACACTCCTTGCTCCCACCACTAAACCTGATCTACTCTTCTTACCTTCCTGCCTCTCACTTCCCTCTCTCACCCTTACACGCACAACCAAGTATCTTCAACCAAGCTCCATCCATTTATCTGTTCTCAGCCTCCCCTTTCTATTCTCAGCCTTCAAATCAGTCTCTCATTCAGTCACACACGAACCCCAATTGGTACCAACCTCTATGCCCTAGCACCTTACCTTCACTTTCTCCCTGTACTCCAGCAGTCTCCTCCACCTCTGTCTCCACCTCAGACATGCTCAATGCTACTGGTCTGTTGGTCCACCTCTTCTGTCCCTGGCCTCAAACAAACACCGTTCAGTTACTTCTGCACTTGCTTACCTTGTAGAGCCCAGTCTACCCTGTTGTGGAGTTCTTCCCGGCTCCCATTGGCCCTCCTTGTCACATGCTCCCCCTGACCAATATCTGGCTAAGCTATTCCTCTATGTGTTTCCACTTCGCCTCAAAGTGTTTAAGAAGACTTCTGGCCCTGCCGCTTTTTCAGTCTTCATTTCTGTGTGGCAGCCGTGTGCTCTGGCGGCTCGTTGTCTCTGTGGTACTCCTCATGTGCTGGTGAGTTTTATTTTCAACTGAGCTTGGGGGAATTTCTGTGTTTCCCTTGCTCACCTGAATCCTCTTTTCACTCTAAGTTCGTTTTCTGTTTCCCCCACCATTCCCTTGGGGTCTGTCTGGAGTTGGTGAACAGGTGTTAGCAGTCTCATCTATTTTTAACAGGGAATACCCCAGGCATTCCACTTCTGGTCTCCATTCCATTTCCCCAGTTCTGGGGTAAGGTTTACCTGGTTGCATCCAAGTGCATTCTGGGTGTTTCATTTCGAAAAACGAGACCTCACTAGGAAAGTGTCTAATTGGTATTGAGGCAGGGACAGTGGTACCAATATCCCTGCACACATTTAAAGCACTCTGGGGGTAAAGGACTAGGTACGCTCCTCCCTTTCCTTCTTTTGACCGCCTCACATCCCTGACACTGTCACATAAATAAGACACAATCTCTTGGGTAAGATTTGGTTTCGCTTTGTATTTGTATTTGGTTTATTTATAAAGCACAACCAGGCCCAGGGGCATACGGGCACGTACGTTTTTTGATCATGTTACATAAGAGTACAGTTAACATTAGCAAGCAGTAGGCAACAGTTACAATAGTTGCGGTTACAAATAAATAAATACATTGGTATTACAGGTACAAGCATACATGTTGCAATTAAGGCGGTGGGCCGAAGGTGAGACAGATAGTAATATTATTTACAATATGTACAGTGGATCATCATCATTTGCATCATGACTTTGTAAAATCATTTAAAAAGAATAGATGTGTGGAGATTCCAAGATGGCGGCTGGTGAAGGAGGACGAGTCAGACTGTCTCTTCCCTTCGGGCCGCGCCATATAAGCCCATTAACACTGCATATCAGGCGAGTCTGTGCCCAATTATAGTGAAACTGGTTGGCGAGCCTACAGCAAAACGGAGAACGAAGCACGGCGTACCTCCGGAGCTCAGATTTGAACAGGGGAGCCTGAGCAACGGGGAGCCTGCAGCAGCAAGATAGCCGTGCGCAGCTGGACCCTGCGGAGTGGGCTCGCCGGCAGGAGACCGTTGGCATGTGTGGCCGAGCTGTGCAGCGGGAATAGCCGCGTGGGGACCCCTGTGTGGACTCGGCACAAGACGGAGCTGTGGGCAGTGAGCGTGGACGCCCGAGCAGTGCCGCGGGGGTCACCCGCATAGAGGGCTCTGGTGGATGGTCTGGACAGGACGCAGTTGGATTGCCAGGCCGGGGCTTAGCACGCTCCCTGGCTGACTTCCACCCAGCCGCGGTGCTCTTGCTTACCATCGGGCGGGGCTGCTCTGGTGCAGCGGAGCTGCCTCGGGGGTCGGCGAGCCCACTCCTCTCCCCTGTGCAGCCTGCCCAGGAGGTGCACTGGAAGACCCGGTGTGTGCCGCCACGGAAGCCCACGGCCCCCCGACTGCACTGGGGCGGGCCGTGTGTGTGAGCAGAGTGTCCGGCGGCCCCGGGGAAAGAACGGAGTGAGAAAACACCATACCAGAGGCAAGAAACCCCTGCAACTACCAACTCTGGGAACGGGAGCACGCCCTTGGGGTCAGCTTTGCAGTGGCCCGACCATCTCCTAAACATGGGGTAAAGTACTCCACACCATATGAGCCCAGCAGTGAGGCCTCCCGAAGGGGGACTCTTCCTACCGATAAGGCAACGACAAACTGCCGTGCAGCGGAGTTACCCCATGCCTTAAAAGTAGACAGACCTTCAAGCACCTACAGCCACGGACACAGTTAGCGACGACTAGCAAAAGGCGCCTCTCCACGTTCGTTGGCCTTCACCCCCAGGGGACGGACGCATCTCCTGACTGATTCCTCATACAACAGGTGGGAAGGCACACTTCGCAGGTGTTTGCAATGAGGCTCTTCGGAGGGGGGACTATCCTACATGCAGAGCGTTGGCTGGCAGCTACATAGCTGGATTATCGCCCATAACATTAAGCCAGGGACTCCCACCCTCTCTTACAGCCACGGCCACATTCAACAGCTTTTAACCAAAAGTGCCACTCCCTGGGGGCAAATACACTGAAAAACTTAATGAAAAACCATAAGTTGCCTAGTGATCTCCTTGGATAGACCTTCCCACGGTGCAAGCTGCCTCCTAAACGAGCTGCCTGGGCAATAACTGGGCAATAACTGGGAATCCTCTCCAGAATTTTCACACAGCCCCTCTGCATCCTCCACGACTTAGCCCTACCAGGTCTTGTGTGGTGCATTAATGTCTAAATCAAGGACGAAGTCCACAGAGAACGCAGGGTAGGAAGCTCTGGGGTGCGCAAGAAGACTTTACTTCCAAGTCGGAAGAGTTCCCCACACTCAGCCACAGCCCATCGCAAAGTAACATGGAGGGAAGCGTGATGAGCAAAGAGGACATGCAGACCTGCTTCAAAGAGCTCCAGTCAAAACTAATTAGCTCCGTTCAAGAACAATTTAAAATCCTGAGGGGTGAAATGAAACAGACCATTCAGGAAATCAAGCCGGATGTAGCCAAATTGGAGGAGAGGACCGATACAGTAGAGGGAAAGTTACAGCAGGTAGAGGAAGACTCTTTAAAATCGGAAGAAACGTTGGAAAAGATAGCCCAGACAACCATGTACCTGGAGCAGCAGTGCGAGGCCCTGGAAAACAGGTCGAGGAGATCTAACGTTAGGATTAAAAACTTGCCGGAGTCTATAGAAGATGCAGACCTGATGGCGAAGGTGACGAAACTGTTCACCGAGATCTTGGCCAAGGAGATGGAACCAAGGATGGGGATAGATAGACTCTATAGGGTGGGTCCTAAGAGAACGGCCGAGCCAGGAACGAGACCCAGGGATGTGCTAGTAGCCGTAACCTCTTCTGTGCAGAAGGAACAGAAACTTCGAAAAGCCAGGCAAGCCCCCCCGATGAGAGTGAATGGCCAAGAGGTGCAGTTATACCAGGACCTAGCTCAGTCCACCCTTCTCAAGAGACGGAGGATGGGCCCAGTGGTCCGTCATTTGTCATCAGCCCAAGTGAAATACAAATGGACATTTCCGTTCAGCCTCTTGTTCAACTGGGAGGGGGTACAACATAGGATCACTACCTGTAAAGAAGGCGAAAAGATACTGGGTATATCAAGTGGAGGGGAGACCACTCAACCTAAACCCCAGAGGAGGATCCGGGGGCCGAACTAGCAGGACGGGTGGACGACGGTCCACAAGGAAGGTAGGGAAAGGAGGACCAAATAGGACACATGGCTCACTAAGCTTCCTTCGATCTCAAAATGAACAATTGAATTTTGACACAAATGTCAACCGGAGAGAAACGAAAGGGAGGACTTGCCCAATCGGCCATCAGCAGGCCAGAGAGAGGAATTGGAAAGACACAAATGGAATCTACAGTGGGGTTTAGGACTCACCACAACGGGTTACCGAGGGGAAATTCGGACCGGGAGCGCTGGACAATTCGTCCCAGGGCAAGTAGTAACCCGGCTCCAACCTCATGGGTTCAAGGTGGGACAAATTGGGGGGCATACAAGTATGGAACTGCAGGACGGCTTACCGGCAAGACAGCGAGTGCATCAAAAAGGGGAGAAGATGTCACAAAGTGCTCAATCATCAACCTAACGGTGGATAGAACAAACATGACTATAGTGACAGTGCTCTCACAGAATGTCAGGGGCATGAATACCCCCATGAAAAGGGCTACATTGGAAAGACAAGCCTGGAAACAGAAGGCAGACATTTTATTGTATCAAGAAACGCACATAAAGAGAAGCGAGAAAACCCGGTTTAAGATAAAAGGGGCGAAACATGTCTTTCAGTCTAATGCGGAGGGAAAGAGGGTCCTGGTGGCCGTAAAGGACACACTGAAAGCTCAGATCCATGACCACAGAGCCGACACGGATGGGAGATACGTTTTCCTGAACATTACAATAGAAGGGAGACTTGTCACCCTAGCATCTGTATATGGCTCAAATGTGGGACAGGAATCCTCCATACTGAACATGTTGGGAGTGCTGGAGGAGTTTGGACGGGAGATATACTTGGGGGAGACCTGAACCTAGCATGGAATCCCACTCGTGATAGAAGCAGCAGAACCAAAAATGACTTGAAAGTCCCCTTTGAGGCATTGAAGAAAGCGTTTGAGTCCCTCTCCCTGCATGACACATGGAGAGCAAAGAATGGGGAGAGATAGGGCTTCACACACTACTGCCAAGTACATAACTCGTTATCGAGAATAGACTACATATGGGCATCTATGGATTTAATAGGAAAAATCAAGGAGGTGGAGGTAGGTCCTATCTCCCTTTCAGATCATGCCACAATTACAACGTCTATAGCACTCAAGAACAGGAGAAATAGGGTGTGGTCCTGGCCTTTCCCTACCGAACTGCTACAAGATGCTGCACTGGTTGAAGAAATTCAAGGGAAAATTGATATGTATTTAACAGAAAACGACACGGGGGAGACTCAGCAGGAAACAGTATGAGACACCTTCAAGGCGGTCCTGAGAGGCGAATTAATCGCTATGAAAGCTAGGAGAGATATACAAATGGCGCAGTGGGAACAAGATCTGGAGGCGCAACTGCAAGATGCACAGAAACAGGCAGCGGCTAACCCTAGTAGAGCCAGGAAGCGGGCTATGCAGCATATCCAGGTGGAGCTCCTTCAAACTCGGAAAGTTGGACAATCACTTCTGAGGACAAAACAAAGGTACTACATCCTCGTCAACAAGGTAGACAAACTACTCGCTTTGCAGCTCCGGGAGACTAGGGAGAGGACTATTCTAGCACTGGTGGACTCCATGGTGCCCGGAAAACAACCAATGATGAAATGGGCGAGATCATGAGAACCTTTTACCAAGACCTGTATCGCACTGGTAACCCAAATGAGGGAGAGCAGAAGAAATTCCTTCAGTATGTACCCCTACCTCAATTATCGGATGAAGACCGAGAGACATTATGGGGGTAATTCATAGAATTTCGTGCACAAGTGGCGCTCGCGGCTGGCGCACAGTGTGCGCATGCGAATGTCTGCGCCAGCCGCGTGCGCTAAAATCGATTTCCGCGCACAGCGTATTCATGGATTTTAGCCTCCAAAACCAGCCGTGGCGCAGAGTGGCGCAGTGACCCTGCAGCAGCGCCAGTTATGCCCCCAAGGACGCCCTTGCGCAAGGAAAAGCCATCAAAATCCCCAATCCAGCGCAAAGGGCTGCGCTAACCCTGGACCAGTTTACAGGGCTGCCAAACAGCAAATGCCAAGCGGGGAACGTGTATTACTGGGGTTCGCGTGAAGTTTCACACGCGAAAGGGCCTGGGCGAGTGGGGTACGTGTATAACTGCGGTTTGTGTGAAGTTTCACACGCGATTGGAGCAGGGTACGTGTATTACAGGGATTTGCAGGAAGTTTCACACGTGAAAGGGCCTGTGCGAGTGGGGTACGTGTATAACTGGGGTTCGTGTGAAGTTTCACACGCGATTGGAGCAGGGTACGTGTATTACGGGGGTTCGTGGGAAGTTTCACACGCGAAAGAGCCTGTGCGAGTGGGGTACGTGTATAACTGGGGTTTGTGTGAAGTTTCACATGCGATTGGAGCAGGGTACATGTATTACGGGGGTTCACGGGAAGTTTCACACGCGAAAGGGCCTGTGCGAGTGGGGTACGTGTATAACTGGGGTTCGCATGAAGTTTCACACGCGATTGGAGCAGGGTACGTGTATTACGGGGGTTCGCGGGAAGTTTCACACACGAAAGGGCCTGTGCGAGTGGGGTACATGTATAACTGGGGTTCGCGTGAAGTTTCACATGCGATTGGAGCAGGGTACATGTATTACGGGGGTTTGCGGGAAGTTTCATACACGAAAGGGCCTTTGCGAGTGGGGTACGTGTATCACTGGGGTTCGCGGGAAGTTTCACACACGATTGGAGCAGGTTACGTGTATTACGGGGGTTCGCGGGAAGTCTCACACGTGATTGGATCCGGGTACGTGTATTTCGGGGGTGCGCGGGAAGTTTCACACGCGAAAGGGCCTGTGCGAGTGGGGTATGTGTATAACTGGGGTTCGTGGGAAGTTTCACACGCGATAGGCCCTGTGCAAGCGCGGTACGTGTATTACTGGGGTTTGCGGGAAGTTTCACACGCGATAGGCCCTGTGCGAGCGGGGTACGTGTATTACTGGGGTTCGCGGGAAGTTTCCCACGCAAAAGGGCCTGTGCGAGTGGGGTACGTGTATAACTGGGGTTTGCGGGAAGTCTCACACGCAATTTCAGCAGGGTACATGTATTTCGGGGGTGCGCGGGAAGTTTCACACGCAAAAGGGCCTGTGCGAGTGGGGTACGTGTATTACTGGGGTTCGCGGGAAGTCTCACGCGATTTCAGCAGGGTACGTGTATTTCGGGGGTGCGCAGGGAGTCCTACACGTGAATTGGCAGTGTGGGTCCTCCCAGGTGTTCCCTCTACACCCTCCACGGCCCCTGCAGGAAGCCCACACCACAGGGGACTACCCTGCACCCCTGGTCATGTCCCGCAGGCAGCCCATCCACCATGGGCATGCCCCCCAGCCAAGCCACATGTCAGCTTGCACTACTGATCACCAACGCATGACCCCCTGCACCCCCACCCCCAGCAGTGCCGGGCACCTGCCAGCAGGCCCCCACTCATGTCCCCCTGCACCCCCACCCCCCAGCAGTGCAGGGCACCTGCCAGCAGGCCCCACTCATGTCCCCCTGCAACCCCACCCCCCAGTAGTGCAGGACACCTGCCAGCAGGCCCCCACTCATGTCCCCCTGCACCCCCACCCCCCAGCAGTGCAGGGCACCTGCCAGCAGGCCCCCACTCATGTCCCCCTGCACCCCCACCCCCCAGCAGTGCAGGGCACCTGCCAGCAGGCCCCCACTCATGTCCCCCTGCACCCCCACCCTCCAGCAGTGCAGGGCACCTGCCAGCAGGCCCCCACTCATGTCCCTTTGCACCCCCACCCCCAGCAGTCAGGGGCACCTGCCAGCAGGCCCCCACACATGTCCCACTCATGTCCCCCCCTACACGAAATAAAGATGCGCAGTCATGGTCCACTTCTATACCAAAAAATACCACATCACGCCACCCCATTCTTGAGACACAATGATTTCCCAATCCACCCCACACTGACATGCCTATCTCAAGACACAAATCAAAACTCAACTATGTACATCAACACATGTCCATCACACACATACACTGGTTGGCATTGCCTGTGTAAACCCACAATTTCACATGCATCAACCCACGAGCAAATCCCACACATGGAACTAAAATATGAAAATGTATTATGTACATAAATAAATAAATGAAATGAAAGCATACCAAAATATCAAACATGAAATGAAAAGCATGTGAAAAAGATGAAAGAATGGAAATGATAAGCAATGCAAACAAATTTGAAAGAAAAACAGTCCAAACTCTCCCTCCACCAACGCAAATCCAAAAAAGGTAAAAAAAAGATATCCATTGTTTCATGTTCATAATGATAAATAAAAATACGAAATCAATCCATAGTCCAACTATTTACAATAAAAGAAAAAACCATTACTCCATGTCCATAATGAAAAAAAAATCCAAATGAATCCATGATGTAATTATATACAATCCATTGTCCAAAATAAAAATCAATTAATCCATGTGCAAAAATCCCAAAAATAAATCAATCCATTGTCCAACGATGTAAAGGGTCCATGAGCCCAACTAAACAAATGAAACCTACCTAAGAAATGACCTAAAAATATAACTATATACAAATGTGTGTGGCATTGTCCATTGACCACAAATAAAAGGAAAACGAAAAGGAAACCTATCTCTAAAAACTATTTCCAATGGCAGTGGGCTAGTCCGACGGCTCACTTTTGGATGTCCCGGGCCAGGGCATCATCGAACTCCTGCTCAATGTCCTGGAGGCGGGCCTCTGTCCTGGCCCCGAGGTCTCGCAGGGAGGCACTCATGGCCTGTTCCAACTCCCTGCGAGTTGCCTCGAGGCACTCTGCCTGCCTCAGGGCCCTCCGCATGGAGTTCTCCGCCCTGACCATCGTGAGCCGTGCCTCTTCTGCCCGCTGCCGCTCCGCATCTATAGCATGGCCTAACCACTGCCACACGGAAGACACTTCCAGTCCTGGGTCCTCCTGCCCTCTGGCCGATGCCTGCCCCTCCGATGACGAAGGCCCCGAGCCATCATGTCTCCCACCTTGTTGCTGCTGCTGCTGTGCCTCTGCCTGTGCCCTGGCTCTTGTGCCTGCACATCCTCCTCCGGCTAGGGTGCAGTTGTTGATGTGGCCACCCCTGCTGGACGTCCGACTCCCAACTGTGGCAGGGATGTGTCCTCCACCAGCCTGGCCGCAGGGTCAGAGGCAGCTCCACAGGGTACCGAGGTGATACATGGGTGGGAAGATGGCATGGAGTACGACTGGCGCATAGGGGGTTCAGTTGAGGAGGGGGTCGGAACAAGGTCCAGCAAACGGAGGAATCCGGCCCTGGTGAGCTGTCCCAGTAGGTCAACGCGGTCAACGAGCCATTCAAGATGACATGCAGTCTCCTCATGAAAAACTGCAGGTCACCTCGCATGGCCCGTTGACGCAACGCCACCCCACCCAGGACAGGCTCAACCCGGTCCCGGATAGCCACGTCCACAGGGAGAGGAAGGCCAGTTGTTGTAAGCGGATCCCCACCCTGAAAACAGGTCTGGACGTAGGCATCCTTGCTGGTGCGGGATGATGCAGTCACAGGATCAGAGACAGGATTTTACACAGGCACCTCTGCGGTGGCCTGTGCTGCCTCCTGTCCCTGCCCCTGCACTGCACCACTAGCACCAGTGGAATCCCAACCTCCAGACCCCGTGTCTGTCCCTTGCACGGCCTCCTCCTCCATAAAACACCCCACCAACCTGGATGACTCTGTGCCATCTTCCTCCGTCGGACCCTGTGGGGTCTCGGCTGCCCCTTCTGCTGCCGAGGAGTCCAACTCCGACCTCCGCATCTTGGACCTTCTCTCGGCAGCTGCGGCCTGGGACGCGGACTCCTCACTCCCTGACAAGATGACAACCTGGGAGGGGAGCCGGGCCTTGCGTCTCCGGCTGGCGGGATGATCCCTGCCGCTGTGCTCCACAGCACCCTCTCCGCCCTCTTCTTCAGTTGACGCTGCAGACAGGGAGAGATAAAACACAGGCATCAGGGCACTGTACAATGGACTGATACACACATGACAGTTGCACATGAGTGGCATTGTTTAACTACAGACACGGCATCACACTCCACGACACACATGTCATTTTAACTCACACACATGAACATTTCAACAGCAATATTGCACCAGGCAGCACCATCCATACACATACAACAGCATGAACAGCCAAAGGTGAGCCTGACATCACATGAAACACAAGGAGTGCACTAGACATGCGCACACGCCACCACACTTACATGCATGTCTACATCTCCTCAAACTGTTGCAGTGATGAGATCGCCATACATG
Source organism: Ambystoma mexicanum (assembly GCF_040938575.1). Lineage (NCBI taxonomy): Eukaryota > Metazoa > Chordata > Amphibia > Caudata > Ambystomatidae > Ambystoma > Ambystoma mexicanum. Next base: position 777,437,516 of record NC_090937.1, read on the forward strand.
TCACATCTGCCATTCATCCTTCTACATATCAGTGTCACGTGCATCCATGTTGCATCACAGTTGCACACTTGTCAGATACACATACATGTACACAGTACAGATACATGCATTATGAACCACCATCCATGCCACAACCATGCCAATGTACATACACAGAAATTCAAACATGTGTGCTCCCACACCTGCATTTGCCCAGCATGCTTACCAACACATACACCATCAATGTGTCTCACAACTGAGAGGACTCACATGTGGCAGCCTCACGCCCATGTTCATACACATCTCTACATGGCTCTGCATGAACACATGTGCAACCTGCACACTACTGACACACCACGACCCGCACAGCGTACTATCAACATGCATGTACACTTACCGCTCGACTCCAGACGGGTCTGCCTCTCAAGGATCTGGATGTAGAGCGCTGGGCATATGCGTTCCAGGACCCTCATTTGATGGTTCGACAGCTGGCCCCGGCGCCCCTTGGCATCCGCTGCCTTAGCGAGGCGCCGGGCCTTGTTGAGGGTCCTGGACCTGAAGTCCTCCCAGCGCTTCTTGACATGATGTAAGTCACGGACTGCCATTCCCTCCGCGTTGATGGCAGTCACAATGTCCATCCAGATCCTGGTCCGTCCTTCATTGTTGGCGCGCAAACTTCCAAAGAGGGCATCATACTGCCCCAGGACTTGCTCCACCAGGACACCAACTTCGGTGGCAGTGAAGCTGGTGGCCCTCTGCCTCTCTGGCTGGGGGTTGCCAGTGCTGCCAGATGGTGGTGTGCTGGACATGGCAACCTCGGAGGCAGGAGTGGGTGGGCAACTGGGTCCTGGGGCTGGGCTGTGGAGCAATGGAATCCCATTTGGGAGTCTTCGGTTCCAGCAGGGGTGGTCACAGCAACTACACCCCTGGCTGACGTGCAGGCAGCAAATGGCAGGGCATGTGGGCAGCAGGCAGTCAGGCAGCAGCAGATGGCAGGTGGGAGCGTGCTCGGGGCTTTGGGGGGCAGTAATTCGGCCTTCTGGGCAGGAGCGTGGTCTTCCGTGGGTTTTCGCGTGGCCAGCTTGATACGGAGTGATTTGGCACGTGAAAAAATTGCACGTCAGCGTGTAATTCGAGGAAAGGGCCTTAGCGCGTAAGCGCGTCAGCACACGCACGCAATTTCATTGGACCAAAGGCCCTAAGCGCGTAAGTTACATTACGCGCGTGGGCGTTTCCCTCATAGCACGTGATGACAGAGCACACGTGGAAAAACTGCACGTCCGAGTGTCATCGCGTGTAATTGGAGGAAAGGGCCCGTGTACACGCGTATCTGACATGTACGTGTGGCCCGGTTTAAAAGCTACGTGTAGGACGCCATTTCCTTGTACGTGCTATTCGTGGAGAGCGAGTGGGTGAAATCTGTACTTCTTGTCGGTTCACACACGATTACTTCACAGCGTTTCTAGTTCGTACTCCCTGTTACCTCTGACAGCTCTTTTCTGATTTTTTGTTGGGCCCGTTTCCTCAAACAGAGTTCACTTCTCCTTTTGTCCTGTCTCATCAAACAGCGTACAATTCTTCTTTTGGCGGGGGTGTTGCCAACGCGCACACGCGCGTATTTTTCATGTTCTTTTTTCAGGCAGACGGTGAGTTCCGCACGTACTTAGCAACTGTGCTTGCCCCGTGTGTCGCGTTCCCCTTCAGAGGTCATTGTAGGCTGCGTGTAATACGCGTACGCTTATTTTTGTGTTTCTGGGTGCCACAGCGTAGTGCGGGTTCATTTTTTCACGCACGTGGTCTACGAGGGGTTGCGTGCACGTTTATTTTTGATTTTGGGCTGCCTGTGTGTTGCGTGACCCGTCATCTTCCCCCAGGGGTCACAGACAGCCTTGCTAGAGCACTAGGGTACGAATTCCATCTAGTATCCTACCCCTTTGACCCCCAATTGCCCAGGACAATAGTTTACTGCAACTCCCATACGCACAACAACATCAGTGCTATGGTTGGGAGGCGACCAAGCGGTAAGGGAGGCAAAGGTGGCCGACCTTCAAAAGGTGGGCATGGTGGGCGCGGTAGGGGATGTGGCCGGGATTTGCAGGGTGCCCCTATACCCCCATGTGTGGAGGAACAATCAGGGACACCCATGCCTCCCCCCCCCATGGTTGAGGGAAACGTGGCTGACACCATCCCAGCCCAGCCCCTGTTGGACCAGCCCATTGTGGCACCTGACCTGGCACAGGATGACTCCCAGGCTGACTTCCAGGTCAGCAAGTCTAGGCCACGTGTGGCGGTGCAAGTTATTGTCACCAAGCCACGTGGATCTGGGGCAGCTATGTCATCTGCTGCCCCAAGTATGCAGGCTGGGGAGGCTGCAGGGGCAGCTGCAGCTCCATCCGCCCCAGATCTGACTCTCCCAGCCAGGACAGTGTCAGTCCAGGTCCATCAAACTGACGTTCCCTCTGCCAACATTACCCTGCAACCAATGCCTGCATCAAGACCTATGGTCATTGTGCATTCCCACACTCCTACTACCCAGTCCACCGGTGATTCTGCCCCTACTGACCAGAGCAACGTAAGCCACTCTGGCTCCGCTCCAGCTTTAAAGAAGAGGAAGAAGGGTGCTCTGGCACGACAGGCTGAGACCCCAGACACGGCTACACACTCCGGCACGTCAAGGAAGCCTTGCTTTAATGACGCGGAACTTGATGCACTTGTGTCCTATGTGTCGGCACATAGCCGCGAAATGTTGGTGACTGCAGGGTGCAAGACCACACCTGGTCAACGTAGAGCACACTGGCAGACCATCGCGGACCGCATAAGTGCCCTTGGATTTGTGAGGCGCACAGCTGATGATTGTTACAAGCGGTGGAATGACCTGAAACGCAGAGCAACGAACAAGCTGGCCTCAAATCATGCCGCTACTCTGGTGACTGGCGGTGGGTCTCCACAAGAGGACAATGAAGTCACTGAACATGAGTCTGTTGCTGGGGACTTCGTCACAGAGGAACGGATCCAAGGTGTGGGAGAACTACCTGATTATGATGCATTGTCCGTTGAGTGCCCTTGCATGTGTGTGTAATGCATGTGTATGTTGTTTGGGTGACAGGTTCTGATTGAGTGCCAGGTGAGGGTGTGTGTGCCTGGGTGGTATGGGTCACCCATGTGCTTCATCCAAAACATTCAGCGGCCTTGGATTTGGGTGTGACAGTATCCCTTCTGCCCACAGTAGTAATTTAGCGCAACATTACGGCAGTTGCCCTTGAAGTGGCATCTTGCAAAAACATTGTTTGTATTTTTCAGTGTTCGTTCAGGCTGATTGTTTCAATTCTCCCACTTTTGCTACGCATTCCTCAGCCCTATTGTCACATTTGTGACATGCTTCTGTCATTGATGAACCCCACATTGGCCCACATGTGTTACCTTGTTAGGTGAATGATTTGACCATTCAGGCTGATTGAGTATTGGTTTGATCACATACATTTTTGGGGCCTGTTTGAATGTGGAACATGATAGTTGTTTCCTGTCATGTTGAAGTGCACAACCATTGATGTGTACATCGGCCTGCAATCACTGTATTTTTGTACACTGGATGTGTTGCAGTGTGTGGCACATGCGTATTTTGTCACACTATGTAGCACATGGATCAGTACTCATTCACTGACATATGGATGTACTTGTGGAATGTACCATGGCTATGGTACATGCCATCTGTGTGATGGCATGTGTCATGTATGTGTATTGGACATGCCACTCACAGGCCAATGTGTGATGGCAGTGCTACCCAGCATGCAGCAAATGTGTTGCTCTTCCATCTTGGTGTCATCAGTGTCTGCCTTTTGCCTCCCCTTCCAACTCAGTGACAGTGCATGCATGGGAGGGTTATAGTCATGTGGGACATGTGTAAATCATGTACTGGTTCTGTAGCTTGTCAGGCCTATTTGTGTGCTATGGTGCTAATGCCTGTTTCCATGTTTTGTCTTTCATGTTTTTGCAGGGGATGACGCACTTGATGCTGTTGAGGTTGAGGAGATGGTGCAGACCCAGGAGCAATCTCAGGCATGACCGGGCACCAGTGGGGGACGTGGTGTTGTGGTGGGTGAGAACCCAATCTTGCTGCAGACCATTCTGTCCAGGGGTGTCTCTGGGTGCACCTCCCCAGACCTCTATTCAGGTGCTGATTCGGATGATGAGACCTATGTGCCGTCGCAGGTAAGTGTTTCTGGCAGGGATTCTGTTCTGTCCAACCCACCTGCACCACAGATAGAACCCTCTATGGGGATGTCAGTGTTGGTAAATCCGCCTTTGGCGGTTACGGATGCAGGGTCACACTCCACAAAATCTGATCCTGTTCCTGGGCCAGCAGATCAGAGGGGGAATGTAGCCCTGCAGCCTCAGGCAGTGCCGGCACAGCAAGGCGCAGATCGCCTTGCCCCAAACAGGTGTGGTGGCCGCCGACGCGGTGGCCGTACGCCACCAGGCAATACCGTATGGGAACAATCCATGTACGGTATGGCAAGCCAACAGGCAGCATCAGTTGAGATGATGGCTCAAGCAATGGAGAGGGTGGCCACTTCTATGGTCCCCCCTGAAAGGCAGATGGAGCAACTACAGCAGGCAACCGACTCCATTTGCTAATCACACAGGGAGGACATGTTGGCGTCCAACAGGGACAGACGGGCGGCACTGGAGACTCTACGCCAATCGATATCAATAGAGTCCCAGGGCCACAGGGAAGCCCTGAGGGTAGAACTCCATCACCTCAGGGAGACTCTTGTTGACCTTGAGGCTTCCACTAACTTGAGGACAGAACAGCAGCTGGAGCGGCTCACACGTTCGCTCTCAGCTGAGATGCAGGCAACTCGGGAGGAGATCCGGGTATCACGTCAGGTGGTGCATGGGGATCTCCGCACTATAATCCTCCAGAACGAGACCTTCCACACCCGCATGCTTGCTGCCATGGAGGACCATACCAGGGCTTTGCGTGGGCTGGCTCCCATAGCACCACCACCTCCTGATGCAGCAGCAGAGGGTGATGAGAGCGACAGCAGCAGTTCTCCAACATTGGCATAGCCATGCAGGCCATGAGCCCATGGAGTTGTTTTTTTTCCCCAACATCCACACAGGTGGCTGTTGATGCGCACCCTGTCCTCGGACCTCCTGGGTGCCCCCCCCAGCCCCCACATGGCCATTTTTGATTTTTGATTTTTTTGGATTTATTTTTTTACAGTGTGTTGCCTTGTGTGGCTCCCGTGGGCATCCACTGTATTCCGGCTGGGCACATGCAGGCTTGTCCTGAGTTTGGGTTAGATGCTTGGGTTTGTGAGACACACACCCCTCCTGCTTCCCGTTTCCATGGCTTGCAAAGGGTGTGCCCAAGTGACAGTGACTTACACAGTGACGTTGGACTCCCATGAGCTGTGTGGGCAGTCTGTAGTCAATACCGTGTATACATTCCTAGTGGATATTGTTGCTGTATTGTACACTGCATGGTGTATTGATATGTGCTTGTGCATCCATGTCTTCCTCCTAATTTGCAGGTTCATTCCTCATGTCTTCACAAGGCCGTCTACTTTGGAGATGGAGTTCATGTTGTAATCAGTGCACTTACACATTTGCGTGGCAGCAACACTGTACAGTTGGAAGGGGTCAATGTGCTGGCATAATCAGGTTGTAAGACTACCACTACTTTAACTTAGTACTGTCATGTTTTTGCTATGTTTGAGGTTGTGTAGCTGCATTGTATTGTTTGTAAGTATTTGGTCATGTGTGTTGTTAGTTCTTCATTAATGGGAGCATTTTGTGTGTGGCCAGTTTCCATTAGGGACACTGTACTTTGTGACACTTGCGTCAGGTTTTGGGGATTGCTTTGTTTGCTCTCACATAGCATGACATGCCATGGTGTGTTGGGTGGTGGTGCTGGGGAGGGGTTGGGTGACATGGCACTGTTGTCATGTTGTATTTTGCTGGGGGGTAATGAATTTAGCAGCATAGAAGTGTGTCTTTTGATGACACAGCATTGGTGGTGTTTGTGTAGGTAGGGATGCACACAATGTAACACTTCCAGGTGACCAATCTCAGGCGGGTATGGTTGTGACAGTTGACTGTCCCTTATGTCATCATCATTGATTGTCAGATGTTATGTGCCAGGGCTGTGTGCACTCCACAGGGGTGTGATTTTAGGTGAAGTAATTAGCCACCAGCTGCGTACGGGCTGCCTCACCCCGTGCCCTTTCCCCTCCCATGCGCAGCGGGCGTGCATGTGGTTGGGGATGTGGGCGCACCACCATGTCCACGGGCAGGCCCCGGCGTGTTGCAACATTGTGCAGGACACATGCTGCCACTATGATCCTGCACACTACTGGGGAGCGTATAACAGCTGCCCGCCAGAACGGTCAAGGGAGCGAAAGCATGACTTGAGCACTCCGAATGTGCGCTCCACTATGCCCCAGGTTGCAATGTGGGCTGTGTTGTATCTTACCTCGGGTGGCGTGGTGGGGTTCCGAATTGGCGTCATCATGTGGGTGCTCAGAGGGTAGGCACTGTCCCCTGGGGAGGTGGTGATGGGTATCATTAGTGGGGTTGTGACATTACTGAGTATCTGACATGCATGCATGTGCTGTGGCATTTATACTCACCGAGCAGCCATGTATCGCCAGGCCGTCCAGCTTCTAGGTCCCGGTTTAGGGTTGACATTCTGTAAATAAAACTGTCGTGGGTGGACCCTGGACAGTTGGCATATACTGAGGTGATGATTCCCTTGGCATCACATACTACCTGGACGTTGATGGAATGCCAGTGCTTGCGGTTTCTATAGATGTGCTCTGATGCCCTGGGGGGACGTAGAGCCACATGGGTGCAATCAATGGCACCTAGGACTTTGGGGAATTGTGCCACCCCGTAGAAATCCTGGACGGCAGCCTTCCTTTCTGCAGGTGTTCTGGGAAGGTATATGTGCCTGCGGACTGATGGGCGTGCAGTCATGATGGCCAAGACCTGGTGTAGGCAGGTGTAGGCAGCGTGACTGCGTGGCCTGTGACATACCAGGTGTATGGGAGGTCATCCTCCCACTCACTCACCAGGTCGAGTATTATGTGAGGTGGAAACCTGTACCTCCCATACACCTGGTCATCAGGCATCCCAAAAAAGCTGCTTCTGGGTGTAAGAATTCTGGGCCTGACTATCGTCCTCCTCCTCCTGCGGTATCCCACGACCACTGCTGCTAGGAACGGTATATTCATCCTGGCGTCTAAGCTTGTTTGTTGTTTGCGCGCACTTTTATGCTGCGGGGGTCCACGTACGCCTGCTTCCTGCTGGCGTACGTGTTTCCGGATTAGCGCGTCTTTTTTGGCGAACGCGTTAGCCCCGTTCGAATCCATGAATACATGTTTGGAACATGCGGGTGGGCGTTCTGCGCATTTGCCTCCTGTACTTCCCCCGTGACGGCCAAATTTTCACGCGTTGTTCCCCATTCCGCGTGTCACGCCTTCTGTTCCTCCTACTTTTGTTGTGTGCACTGCACTATGTGTGATTTCGCTGTGCACGTAGCGCATGCTGTTTGGAGACGTGTGCGCCAGCGTGTGGCACGCAGAATTTTGGCGCACCTCCCGTGATTTACATGCGCACAGACTTCCATGAATCGCTGTGCACGGGTTTCGCTGCGATTGTCGCACTGGCACTGCGATTCGCACGCTTTCGCGGAAAATTTCAGCACACATTAATTCCATGAATCGGCCTGTAAACCGGAAGAAGTGCTACAGTCCATCAAGCAACTCCCCAAGAACAAAGCACCGGGCCCAGCCGGTTATACTGAAGCATTCTACAAGAAGTTCCGAACCTCACTGGTCCGCAGACTCAAGGCGCTCTTTAACACTTTCAAATCTCGGGGAAACATCACACCTTCTATGAATGAGGCAAAACTAGTGCTATTCCCGAAGCCAGACAAAGGACCCCACCCTCCAAGGATAGTATAGACCAATTGCTTTGATAAACTTGGATGCAAAGCTTTTTACCAAAGTTCTAGCCAACAGATTGACTGTGCACCTGACCTCTCTGGTGGATGTGGACCAGGCAGGCTTCGTCCCCGCAAGACAAACAGCAGACGATACAAGGAGAGTATGCCACATAATAGAAAAGGCGGAGCACACGAACACTAGGGCAATATTAGTAGCGCTGGATGCTGAAAAAGCGTTCGACTGAGTCGAATGGTCGCAGCTTTTTCACACGATGGAACACATGGGCTTCGGGGAATCCTCTGAGGATGATAAAGTCTAATTATAGCAGTCCCACCTTAAGAATCTCAATCAATGGCTTTCTGTCCCAGGTTGTCGCCCAGACGAGAGGAACAAAGCAGGGGTGCCCACTCTCCCCCCTGCCATATGCCCTGTTCCTGGAGCCCCTTCTAGCGAGGATACGTCAACTGCACCAAATAAAAGGGATGCAGATGAGGGGGCTTGAACATAAAACCATGGCCTTCACTGATGATATGCTGCTGGCCCTAACAGAGCCTACCACATCATTTCCTGCGCTTGTGAACGAACTGGTGGCTTTTAGAGCCATCTCAGGCCTCAAAATAAATAAAAGCAAGTTGGAGATACTAAAATTAACAGCCGACCCGACGGCCATTGCAAATCTGGCTCAGAAGCAAGGGATGAAACTGGCACAGAATAGTATAACATATCTTGGAATTAAAATCACCTCCACAATAGCACGACTATACACGGCAAACTTCCCGAATCTACTCACCCAACTGCAAAAACCTCTGACAAGATGGACGCCCCTCTCCACCTCGTGGTGGCAGCGGATCTTGGCGGTCAAAATGACAATTCTTCCCAAGGTTCTCTACTACTTTCAGGCTCTCCCGATAAGACTCCCCAAGTCATTCTTTCGCTCATTAAATAGGATGACATCTGCATATGTGTGGCAGCATAAGAAACCAAGGGTGTCAATGGCCACGATGACAGCGCAAGTGAGCGAGGGGTGAATGGCATTTCCTCATTTCAAGCGGTATTACGAAGCAGCACAACTGCGGGTGATCAAGGAATGGGTGGCGGACCTCCCACAGCTCAAATGGACGAAACAGGATATAGCAGTGGCGGGTGCCCAACTCTCAAATCTTCTGTGGTCCCTCAAAAAGCACAGACACTTGAACACCAAAATAAGCAAGATTATGAGCGCTTCCCTCAATGCATGGGACTCAACAGTCAAGAGGGGGAACTTGACAACACACCCGTCCCCTTTCACACCGCTGTTTGGCTTCCCCGACTTCCCACCGGGGATGGACCCAAATGCATACACCACCTGGAAACATGCAGGCTGCACTATGATCGGCGACATGTATAAGGCTCAATCACTTAGAGCATTTGATGAATGTGTCCAGGTACTTGGAGTGGCGAAGACGGAGAGTTATCGATGTGCCCAACTGATCCACTGGCTGTCCGCCCCGATTAATAAAGAGGCGGGAACAAGGGACCTCACGAATTTCGAGACAACGGACCCAGGTACTCGTAAACTGATATCAAATTTGTATACACACTTGAACTCACAAGGGGAGGCTGTCGGGTGGATATATATGAAGAGGTGGGAGGTGACATTGGGGGATGCAATATCACGACCTCACTGGGAGGGGGTATGGCGAAACGTCTCCAAATTGACAAGGTCAATCCACCTGAGGGAAATGTGGCAAAAAGTGCTGCTGCAGTGGCATCTGATGCCAAAGAGATTAAAAGCAATGTATCCCAACACGGATGGACAATGTTGGCAAGGATGTCATCAGGAAGGAGATTGGAAACATATATGGATATCATGCCCAATCATTGCAGACTTTTGGAGCGGTGTCAGGGTCCAAGCGGGAAAAATACTCCAAGGGATCGAAAATCTAGGGGAAAGAATACGGCTGGCGGGACCTTGGGATCCAAAACAAAAAACATACACCAAGCGCCAGCGGAAAGTGATCATGGTATTGGTGATAACAGCATGGTTAGCGATAGCCCAATGCTGGAAACAGGTGCCCCCAACACAACTCCAATGGCTCAGGAAAGTTTGGCACTTCGTTACTATGGAGTGGATGACCTACAAAATACAGGGAGCCTCCAAGAGCTTTCAGTCGGACTGGGGCCCGCTCCTTTAATATTCGCAGAGTGACTATATGCTGCAGTGGTGTCCCCACAGAATTTGTATCCTAAATTTGTTTTAAAATCTTAGAACTGTTCTGAGTAACTGTGACCAAGCGCCATGTTACAGATGTCTTGAGTTCCAAGGAAATAAGGGGGAGCGAGGGGGAAGGGGGAGAAGGGCACGTTTTGAAGTTGAAGCCTGTTATATGTTGAAACTAATAAAAAGATCTTAAAAAAATAAAAAATAAAAAAGAATAGATGTGTGTTAGAAAATAGCCCAGACACTTGGGTGGCTGTCCTTGACAGAATGTTTAAAACCATGCTGAAGGAAAACATTTTATAAGCTTCTTAGTAAACCGCCATCATAGTCCCGATTTTCAAAAAGGGGTCCCGTTTGAGTACCCTAAACTATAGACCAATCTCCCTTCTGGACTGCTCAGCAAAGATCTTCTCAGGCCTTGTTCTAAGAGACATGCTAAAATGGGCTAACGAGAATGGTAGAATGGATATTTTCCTAACAGGGTTTTGCCAGGAATTTGAAACCGAGATGAACGGCTTTATTCTGGAACTTTAGAAAGGGAGGGCTTTGAAGAATAGCAATTCACTGCATGCAGCATTCATAGATTTTTCTATCGCCTTTGACACTGTGCCGAGAAATAGGCTATGGCCAAATTAGACGAATGGGTCTGTCCCCCTACCTTATTGGCAATTCTGGTTGCGCTACATACAGACACCACTTTATGTGTCTGTTTGGATAAAGAGGGTACCGTATCTGCACCGATTCATACAGGATTGAAGCAAGGGTGCCTTCTGGCCCCAGTTTTATTCCTCCTTTTCATTTCAGATTTGGGGGATGCCTTCTCTAATATCAATTTCTTTCCCCCAAAACTGCATGATCAACCAATAAATATTTTACTGTATGCGAATTATCTGATTCTACTAGACCATACGCCTATAGGTCTGCAGCGCCAGTTGAAGGCCCTGGAGATATATATAAACCAGAATATGCTAACGATAAGTGTCCCAAAATCAAAAATGTTAACCCTGCATACAGGTTCGGGAAAAGTAGGTGAACACTTCAAATGGTGTATTGAAGGCTCATGCCTTGAGAAAGTGGATTCCTTTGTGTACCTAGTCTTCCAAATATTCCCTAAGGGAACCAAAACCAGGTTGCTTTTGGGAAAACAGTTGAAGATTAAGGATTTAGCCGCACAGGCTACTACTCTAAATAAGAAACAGGGCTACTTCTCGATTATTCCAGTCCAAGATGTTTATTGTAAAAAGGTGGTGCCGATAATCGATATAAATATGTAAATGTTTGTTTGTTCAAAATCTTAAATCTCCGAAAGTTGTTGAACGATTTGCTTTGAAATTTTGACACCATGTTGCATTCGATTAGGCACGTGTTTTTATATGCCTACTATACATAGATGTCACACCTGTGAAAGGTAAAAACATGCTTTTTCTGAAAAACAGCACCATCTGTTGGACGTAAAAGCAACACACGCTATACTAAATATTTTACTGAAAAACAGCAGCATCTGTTGGATGTAAAAGCAACACATGCTATACTGAATATTTTACGATTCCATTTCAACGTTTCCGATTTAGAATGGCTCAAATATGTGCAGAGGAAGCAGCAGAGCGACGTGCAGACAGACTTCAGGATGCATGGTTGCGAGCACAGCAATCGCGTTCTGCATCTTCAGATCTGCTTCGTTCTCAACAGAATGAACACAACAGGCTGAGAGTGGCTTACAGACGTCAACGAGAAACAGCAGATCAGCGTCAAACACGACTCCGTGCTCAGCAATCACGCAATTACAATCCCCTGGCATTCCGTTACAACCCAGCTGATGATTATAGTTTGAGCAGGCATGCTCTCATCGGCACCATGACTGAAGTGTGTCCTTATTGCAAGGTTCTGAAATTTAATGAAGAAACAAAAGCAATGTGTTGCGCCGCCGGAAAAATTAAACTGCCTCAACTTGGAGAAATGCCAGAGCCATTAAAAACTTTGCTTGCCGGATATACCGCTGAATCAAAGCATTTCCTATCTAACGTCAGGAAATACAACTCATGCTTCCAAATGACGTGGTTCGGTGCAGAAATCGTAACAGCTCAATTCATGCCAACTTGCGTTGGCAATCGCCATCAACAAAGCTCAAGGCCAATCGTTAGAATTGTGTGGTTTAGATCTAGACACAGATTGCTTCTCACATGGACTATTATATGTTGCGTGCTCTACACTCTGCAAACCAGACAGTCTCTATATCTGCACAGATAATGGAACAACAGAAAATATTGTATACCCACAAGCATTGTGAAATTAAACATATTAGAAACGTGCGCTTTCTCTTTTCTTTTCCATTTAACGATACTGAGCCACAGCAACGTGTGGCTGGGGACAGCTAGTAGCCTATAGGGCCGAGACAATGTTTTTTGTTCTTAAATGGCAATGGGTGAAGTTCGAGGGAGCATTTTGGAGGAGAGTGCTGGGCTTGCCACGTGGTGTCCCGGGCCCATGTTTTAAGGTATGAGTTAGGTCTGGTATCATTGGAAGCCTTGTAAATTGGAAACATTTAAACTTTCTTCGAAAGATCTATTTGGCGAAAGAGGGATCAACACAGGGGTTGTTACAGACTGCCTTAGAGGCAAACTCCCCGGTCGGCCTCGTAGAATGGTCGACCCACTGTCATGTAATATTAACCAGTGTTGACTCCACAGTGGAATATCTCCTAATGTACCCAACAAGGGTAAAAAAGAAGAGGTAATGGGAGGTTGACTGGATTGACACAATAGACCTTGTCAGGAAGTATCATCTCTACAGAGATATACTCCTGGATGCCAGACTGTGATGCTGGAAATGCATTGGAGGGACAGGGCCTCCATATCCTTGTCCTATAGTCCTTTTATCATGTGTGTTCTGTGTTACTTTCTGCACAGGAGTCCATGTGGGACTCCTGGCAGTACAGCTCTTCCTCTATTTGGTTTGTTGAACAGACCCTTGGGATATCCGTATGGTACCCATGGGTGGGGGTACAACCCTGTACTCCTAGTGTATGTTTTTGTGTACCTGTGTGTGGCCCACAGAGCAGGGTATGGGCTGGTGGCAGCTCCATGCTGAATTTGACAGGTGCCCTGAGTATCCTCCATTTTGGGATACCCGGGCCCTAACATTGGAATCAGATTGATTCCTGATAGGAGACAAGGTGGCCCCTGTGGCCTCTTGCTTTCGATTGCCTGTTAGCTTGTTTTCTAAAAGTCCTGGTAATCCCTGACTCTGTCCCTTCCCCTGACTAGCTGTTGGGTGGAAGTTCCATATATGGTATTGTGGGTAAGTCGAGGCCAGACTGGCTGGAGCCTTCCCAATGACTGTATGTTGTGGGTACACCCTTGGGGTGACACCTGGGTGAATGGAGTGTGTGACCAAGATACATTTCCTGTTATGGGTGTCTGGCTTCTGGTATGTAACACAAAGACTGAGACAGCCCTGCCCAAAACTGGTATGAATGCAGTATGGAGTGCTGAATGGCTGGGTGCTTGTCCCAATCCACATTCCATGTTGTGAGTGTCTGGATGGACAAGAATGGCCTGAATGCACTGTGAGCCTGATTGGCTGCCTGCCTGCATGAATGCCCTTCTGAATGATTGGTTGCCTGAGCGTCACCCAGCAAAGTGAATTAGAGACCAAACAGTATGTCTGGGCACCTCTCACTGATGAAAATTGTTCAGAAGCTGAATTTGAAACTTGATGCTTATTCTCGAAGCCGAGCTGGAAGAAGAAGGTTGATTGCTGTTACTGTCGACGCAGTCTGAAAGCTGCTGTGCCGTCGCGGACTGATCCAAGAGAGGACCTGGCTAGGAGACCTCTTCCCAAGCTACGAGGGACCATTGTGCACCAGCTAACCTTGACCAAGGCTCCCTGGAAGTCAGTCATCGAAAGGCTGCCAACCGGAGACGGTGGCTGTCAGGGGATCTGTAGCGAAGCGCCAGGACGTCGAGGCCATTGACGACCGCCCCCTTCGACTGATGTTCGGAGGACCGTTGTAATCTCATCGACTGGAGCAGCAACGCTCCATTGCCTAAGAACACTTTGAATCAAGGACTCCCTTGCTCATCACGGTCAACCGCTTTGTCCCACCAGAGAAAGTCAAGGTCGCGAACGAACCATGGAGAATCCACCGTTGGGATTCCCGCCACCCGAAGACCACAAAGACGCCAACGACCCGACGCCCTTGCTGGGCCAAAGTTCTTCATTGACTCTTTGCGGCAACTAACTATTGTCGTCGAGGTGCACCGCAAGCCTCATCTTCGACCGATCGTTGACGAGCACCGCCAGAACCGAAGCTGCTGCCTCGACTCCATTGTTCACCCTTTTCTTAGAGGGATCTCGTTGATCCGTGGCTCCTGCCTTAAACAGAGTTCACTCAAGAAGGATACGTCGACGACCCAACATCGAATTCTACTAAACAAGGTACATTGTGGTGCTAGAACTATTTTAGAAGTATATAAGACTCTGAAAAGCAATATAAGGACTGGGCGTGTTTATTATCTTATTTACAGGTTACCCAGGTGGGGGGATCCTCACAAAGAACTGTGACTTAGTAGCTAGAGTACTATCCTGCCAATTGCTTAACCAGTTTGTTTTCCTCCTCAAGTTTATTGTTGGTTCACTTTATTAATTGATTTGTATGCCATTTTGAAAATGTCTACAGTTGATGCATTTTAATGGAATCAAAGAATTAATTGTGGTACCACGTAGAGACTGTACATACTTACCCTTTTGGAATTGCCTCAGCACAAAGTGTGTTATTATATGTGTACATACCTTGAACCTTATTTATATAAAGAACTGTGTTTTTACTAACATAGTTTGTGGACATTCCTTTGTGGGTGCTTGGGGACTACACTGTACTTAAGAACCAGCCTGCATCACCTCCTGAGAGCTTAAGCCTTGATTGCTCGCCCACGTTTACCAAATAGAGAATCTTGGCTGGGGTGCTCTGTGCTTCTACTCTGCAATATAGAGGTGAGGAGTACAGGTACCCCGCTCCAGTCTTTGTACAGGCCTTATCATTCTTTACCTCATCACTTGACGAAATGTCTAGTATAACACTGGCGTTCTGAGTGTTTGTGACTCAGTTTAAATTTACTCCCTACAAATGAAATTTTGGGTGCACGTGGGGGTATAGCACGCACATGTAGGCGCTGCAGATTCTGCAATCTTGAAAATTCTATAGAAACCCTACAGCACCTTCTTTTGCATTGCGGTAAATTGACAACGGCTCGTAAGACTTTTTTCCTGCACCTCCTTAAGGATTTTAAGGAAGTCAACCTGGGCTGGGTCTGGCAACGGATTTTAACAGATAAGTCTTTCAAATGGTCATTGGCCACCATACGTTTTATGAAAGAGGTTTTGGTCCTTAACAAAGACTATTATGCAGAGGGTTCCATCACTAATGTGTAAAATTGTTTTCTTACTGTACAGGAGAAGCCTCTTTCTCATGTTAGCTTGTGTTCTTTTTCTGTTAAAGCTTTTATGAATTTTAATGTAAATGTTCTTGTATGTGAAACTGTGTATTTTTTGTGAAACGTTCTTTGTGAAGTATAACACAATCAAGTAAAAAAAATAGTTGTTTTTAACTATACTCCAACGTTGTCTTTCTCCTAGTCTTGCAGGTCATCTTATTGAATGCGGCGCTCAGTGCACAGGAGGAATATTTACAGACTGGCGGGCTGTTCCAGACTGGTAAGCAGCTGGCCTCATTGCTGTGTGGTAGGAAATAGACGTTTAATAGAAGGTATATTACAGTATCTGTTTGTTTTTCATAGGTGTAGAGATGGATATTAAAAAAAAACATAACTTGTATTGTTTTTGTAACCACTTACTTTCATCACCAAACTGTAAAAATGTGTGTGGTTCCAAAATTGGGAGGCATGTTCTCTTTATTCCTTTCAACTTAGAACTATCAAGTCTCAAATGCTTCTTGAAAGTGCAAAGGCTACAGATCACTGACACTGATGCCAAAACATTTGAGGTTGCTTAGGTATCAACAAATGTGATTCCAGCAAGTCACTATGGACTGCCTATATTGGGGTGGAACCAAGCCTGATTTACATGTGGTTGTCTGTCTTATGAATTGGAATAGTAGGCTAAAAAAAACTATAGTTTGTAAGGCTGCCAGGAGAATTTACCAGTGTTTATGATTAATTCAAAGCTTTTCGTTCCACCACTCAGTATTGCTCAGGAAACCTACCCCAGACGTCTTGAGAAAATACATCCTTTACTGCTGTTAAAGATCCTCACTGGATCTGTGGCACTTAGGGTAAATCAGGCAGCACTAAACATATACCACCTTCCAAATGACAGTTATGTTATGTTATTTTATTGGGCATTTGTTTAGTGCCTTTTACCATTGGTATGATTCCAAAGCACTGTTGGTTGAATGCCCTTGGGGACCGCAGTCCAGGTCAGTGGAGAGAGTAATGTAGTAAAACGTACTTGGGTGTACTCAGTATGTGTGCAGCCATTGTGGAATACATGGTCTGTAGCTGCATACTAGCATACTAGTGCTAGGTGTGGTGCGATGGTTGTGTGAGATCAGTAGAATGTGTGCAGCAAGGCCAATGGACTTGGGTATCTGCATTCTGGCTGCACTGGAGTTTGTGAACAAGATTGTGAGGTTTATAGCTGTATTCCAAAGACTGTTGAGGTGATTGTGGAGGTGTATAAGTATGTGTGCAGCTAGGCCGAATTAATCGAAGGGTGTAGCTGCATTCTACTGTTTGTTGGTGCAGAGGAAAGAGTTAGCATAATGGTGTGTTTGAGTGTCTGTATGCTTTCCAGGGGGACCCCTTTCCTGTTGAGCTTCCAGTGCCGTAGAGGGGGTGGTATCTCCCTGGGCTTCAGGCTGTCAGGCTAAGGTCCTTCCTCTGTCTTGTTGGGTCAGATTGCTTTGGCTAAGACTGACGAGTGGTGCAGGCAGATCTGTCCCAACTCATGTTGTTACTGTATAGGTGCTAGAGACGTCCTCGGTCGGTAGTTTTGCTGAATGGATTCCCCAATAGGCAGTTCTACTAAATAAATTCCCAGATCGTTGGGATTAGCAAAGAATAAGTGCTAGAATGCTCCTCGGTATATCGTTCTGCTCATGGCTTTCCAGATGAGCATGATTAGCAAGCATATGCATTTCTTGGACTGATCGTTTTTTTCATGCAGCAAGAAAAAGTGCAAATGCTTGTCTTCACTTCAGGTGGAAAATGTCTGTATGGGGTTTTCTAAAGCAGGTGAAAAGGTGGGCATCTCTGTGCCCACCGTTTGACCCCTGTAGCAGTGTAAAGCAGAAAAGGGTTCTTTATGGCACTTCTCAACATTAAAAACAAGGTGGAGTAGCGGTCTCATACTATACATGATCCATCTCTATCCTCCATATTTGGATGGAAATGTTAACAAAAAATACAATTCTTAAATGATGCATGTGGATTCAGTGAAGTCCTGCCAGCGGTACTTTATAAGTCTGCATCCGCTACTACCATTGGCTCGAATCTGGTGAAAGGGGCCCTCCGATTGCCACGTGTGGCAACCTGGCCAAAATAAACCACCAAAGTTGTAGTGATTGTGAACTATAATAACTTTTTCACATTCTTGCTGTTGCAAAGTCAATTTAAGATTGGAAAATCTGCTACCTGGTCTACGGATGTACTACAATGTTAAAAGGAGCAGGGGACTTTCAACGTTTCTTTCAATATTATTAACCACGATCTGGTCTTTCTTCTGAGTTGGCTATATGGTCTGCTTCTCGTAGAAAATATATAAATATTTAAATTGCACATAAAAGGCTCCAACCCACGGGCGTATAAAAAATATTTCTTACCTTTTTGATGTGTGCATAACGGGCTGTTAGCATCAGATAGTTGTACCATTTATTTCATTGTACTTGTGCCCATGTTTATTTTTACTGCATAATGCTGTTTTAAGTTGCATATCCGCAAAATAGACCTGCCATGTGGTTTTTGCCCTGTGCTTTGGCTATGTTTTTCTTTGGACTTTTTCCTGCCCTCTCAAATCAGCAAATGCAACATAAGGCATCCACTTTGCGTGCTTCAGCTTAGAGTTCCCGAGCAAAGTGGTGGTGTGTGCAGCCTGGCCGGATATCAGCCAGTCAAAAACTTTATTTCGGCGTTAAGCCATAAAAGCTTTGCACAAAGAGTATACGACAAAACAATAATTTAAACAAAAGCAATCCAGCCCAATTAAATGGGTAGTTGCATACATCAATCCCAGGGCCCAGACCTTTGAACTGTGAGGACAGAAATAAATTCCTAACTAAGGGGGCCAGGGTAAAATCAAGGTAGCATTAATTTATAATGTTCTAAGGGGGGTCTCAGCGGAGGAATATCAGCTATGGGCCTTTTCCCAAGTGGAAGGGTGTTCGGTACCGAAAGCAGTGGCCTCCTTGGGGCATTTACCAGGCCATAGTCACTGGGTTCAATTACACTATTCCCTGAGGGCTGATATCTTCCCAGAAATCTCAGTATGTCCCTGGCAATGCGTGGGTCCCAAAAGTCAATTCTAATGATATCAAGAGTACTACTAGTGCAGCTCAGGATTTGCTCTAGTGTTGCAGAAAGTCATCCCTTCACTGGCTGGATCCAATGTGTAGATTTGTCAACCAGTGCTTCCCTGGGTTCATAATCATTTGGTGCCAATTTGGGTACCCTATGCAAATGCACCCTATGCAAATGCAAATATAGTGTCCCCCCTACTCGGATGATATTTGCTTTCTGGTTTTTACATTGGGGGTAATGCAGGCATAATCATACTGCTTTTGGCATTGTCACATGCAGGTTTAGACCCTGTCACCCTCTTTACCCGCAAGCTAGCATTCTGCAACAGTATAGGGAGGCTAATTCTTGGTCGCTTCAGCGGTGGTTACAACTAGTTATTTCCGTTTTAGGCAGGGGCCCTTTGCCTACAGGACCAGTTGAATTATTCCCATTGAACAACCCTGTCCCACCCATGATGATTTTGGGGATTTTGGTGAATCCAGTGCCGCTAGGGTGGGTATTGGGCAAGGACAGTCCTGTTTCCACCAGATTATTTAGAGCCCTTTTCTCAACCTCTTCATTATGCAGTAGCTCCCCCTTGTGCAGCCCTTTCCCAACAACAGCCACCAGTGATCAAACCAGTTTTTTTTAGAATTA
This sequence comes from Ambystoma mexicanum, assembly GCF_040938575.1. Lineage (NCBI taxonomy): Eukaryota > Metazoa > Chordata > Amphibia > Caudata > Ambystomatidae > Ambystoma > Ambystoma mexicanum. Next base: position 777,456,814 of record NC_090937.1, read on the forward strand.
GGAGTTCAGCAAGAATAGAATTACACTGGCACTTCGTGGGCACTTGGCCCTCTCAATGGACCGCTTGTATGAATGTTTTGCCACATCTTCCCAGGATGGATTGTAGACTGAACATTCCTCTCTCCAAGTTAATATGGCTGGTTACTCCCACCGACATCCCCTACGTACACCCAGCCACATTTCCTCTGTTTTCAATCGGGCAAATTACTCCATCCAATAATGACCCATTATGTGGTCCGTGCAGATGCTGTTTGTGCTCGTCAGGACAGGAGGACTCGTCAGAAGTTACTATTTTAAGGGGCATAAGGCCATCCCCTCTATTTGATACATTTTCAACATTGGCCGGTGAGTGAAAATGCTCGAACTAGCACTGGCTGGGACATAGAACAGCAGGAGTAACTATAGACACAGTATCAAAGGTGTTAGTGGAAGTCCCAGTAGTCTGGATAATCTGGACTGTAGTTCCAGCCGTAGAAGTCCCCCTCCCCTAGAGGTCCAAGCTGATAGGGACGTTAAATGAGCCCAAAAACCTATGTATTTCACTTATAAGTGAATGGGCTGCCCCCTGGGGCACTGGGAGCTTGAATAGACTCGTTTCAACAGTACAGGATGAAAACGGCAAAACCCTTGCTCGTACTGTTACTGGATTTTTTCTTTTCACGGCCAACAACTTCCATTTGGATAAATATGCCAAGTCCGGTTCTAATGCTGTAGATATGGCAGGCAGAACGGGAGATGACATCCCAGAATTTAAATAGGGAATCAGGAAAGTTAGCAAAAGTCAACAATCCCTTTTAGGGGTATATGGCATAGGCGCATTGCACAAATCGAGTTCTACTAAATTCCACTTAGAGCCACAAAAACATCAGCAGCAACCCAACAGTCTCGTTCATCTCATTACTCTCAGAAAGATTAACAGCGCTTTTGACACTCCTTCCCACCTTGTCTCGCGTCTGCACAGATATGCAAACTAAGTGCTTAGCCAGTTCCACTTGCCTCATACATGACCTCCAGGGGCTGCACACTCCTGCAGAACGACAACAGAAACCACACCGAGGAATGCTAAGGCGATCTCCAATGATGGCAGCGGCGAAAAGAGTGTGAACCTGCCCAGTTGAACCTAAGTGAGCCTCAGCACATTGCTCGTTTTGACGTTGGGAGGCTTGGCCTGTGGCTTAGCCTGTGAGCGGCTTCTGGGCCTGGCACTCGCCTATTGACACGGTCTGCTGTCCGTGCCAGGCTGAGGCGCTCTACAATTGCTATGGGGGACTTGACTGTGGGCTGCTGCGCTCTGGCGATCGGAACAAGGTTAAGTGAGCGGGACACCTCCATGCAAAGATGTCCCCCGGCAGCCTCTAGCTACTTCTCCTTTTTCTGACAGGACGTTCACATTGGTAGCACAGTGGTGAATGGAAGAACGTTTCCCTCTTCTCAACGTTGCTGCGCGCGAACCCGGCAGGATTGCCTGAGACAGAGCAGTGCACTGTGCTGGCATGTGGGCCCAGGGGAGGGGTTAGGTAATGTGTTTTACCCAGTGGGCATGGCCAGAGATGGGAGATGGAATCCACGTTTCCATCCAGGACATGTTTGTTGCTGAGCAGATGTATGGCAAGATGCTGTCCATGCAGAAGCCCCATCCTGAATTTGGGATAAAAGGAGTTCTGTAGGGGTGCACCAGATCATCAACTGGAGCCATGATCACGAAGAAGAGGAGCACCATGCTGAAAATCCAGATGACTGCCACTGATGTTGACCAGCATTGCCAAAGTCAAGTCCCTGTGAAGCCCTACCTCTCTTGCAATGATCCAAGAAGACCTTTGTCAGTCCTGCGATTCTTGGGCTCTTGGGAGCAACCACTCTGGACCCATGCACAAGAGGCCTGCTGCCAGAAGCTGTCAGAAGTGTCCTGGGACCATTCTGTGGCCTACCCAACTTTGCACAAGTCCTATCCAGTGCATCGGTCACCATCCCATGTTGGAGCTTTGGATTCTGCACTGTGGCCTAAGACCATCCCTACTGGTGTAGCTGCTCTCCTGTAAGAAGAGGGGCATTCCTGGAGCTGAGCCATATTCACTACCATGTATCTCGCCTACCACCCCCTGATTGGGGTGAATTTCGTTGTTGCCCTTCTCTGCCATGTCCCGGCGATCTCCTGTCATTGTGGCAATTGCTGTTGCTGCTGTCTTGAAGTGTCTGTGCCATCCTGCTGCCCAAGCAAGGCGCTGAATCACCATCTACCTGGAACCAATCCCAAAGTAAGCAGTACCAACCATTCTTGGTACTCTAGGGGCTGGGGTGTTTTACTCAGAAAATCAGAGTTTGAGATACCTGCATTTCTCTTTTCTCACCGCCAACCTGCATAGGGGTTGTATGGGTGTAAAGTACACTCCCTTATTTTCCCTTGCCTTGATTAGTGAAGTTCTGGCCAAGGATGACCCCCCACCCCCAGGGTTAATCCCTATACAGTGGTGCGTTTGGATAGTACCCCTATATCCTAAAGTCCCAAAGTGCTTTGTATCTGAAACTGTACTCACCGGTTTGTTCTGAGGACATTGAGGACTTGTTAGTCCATGCTCAGGTACTTGCAAGAGTGAAAAGTTCAAGTTCGAAGCTACTAGCCAGCCAATAAAAGTAAATCTCCCTCCTCCGTTCTCCACATATAGATAGCACACCATCTCTTACCCTCCAAGAGTTACTTCTCACTCCCTAATAGCTAGTGGCAAGTGCACATTTCGATGCCTGCTTACCTGGAACATTAACTCTTTTGAGCCACAAGACCTACTTACCTGGTAGGAAGGATGGCTTAAGTTATAAGGGCCTTAGATGTATAAAGCAGAACAGAGTATATGGTTTAGAATTGTATTGCATTGTATTTTCCATTTACTGCTCACAGTTTTGCCTGTTATAATTACTTTGAACTGCTCTGAAGTGTAGGGGATCTCACCTTTTGATCTATTTATAGTGTGTGTGTGTTTTATAGAGTGTTTAATGACAGCTGCTTGACTTTTACTTTACCCACTTAGAGTTTAAAGTTCAAATAAATTAGTAATGTTTTACTCCTCTGTTGCTGGACTTATTTGAGTGCTTTGTGTGCGGTTGACACTGTACTGTTATATCACTCCAGAGTTTGGTTAGACCGAATTCTCAATTACACTGTTCATCAACTAGTGTGGCTTCTCAGAACCCTCACACAAGGCTGGCTCTGAAAATCCATCTTTACAGCAATATACCCTGTTAAGGATGGGCAGTTAGCAGCTTGCCTTTGGTGGGATTCCCAGTGAGGTGTGGGACATGAAGAATTCTGGGGGCAAAGGACACACTGGCCCTCATTACAACACTGGCGCTAAACCATGGCGCTATTAGCACCATGGTTGGTGCCGGTGTTGTAACGGGTCCACCATGGTTCAATGGGGAATTACCACCCCATTCCAAGGTTGGCGGGGCGGTAATTCCCCATTGAACCATGGCCCTTCCCCATTCCCATTTTCGCCCCATAGGGCTTTATGGGAATGGGGAAGGTGCTAAGTACGGTACCGCAAATTGCGGTACCGTACTTAGCACCACGGTCCCTTTGCGGGTCCCTACTTTAACGGCTGGTGTAGACCCGCAAAGGGACCTCGTAGTAAGGCGCTAAGTGTTTAACGGCGCCGCAGCCTTTTACGGCGCCGTTAAACACTTAGCGCCAGAGTCGTAATGAGGCCCACTGTGGTGCTGGAAAGGGAGGTTAGGGATTAGAGGTATCGGGTCCTGTACCTGCGGTCCTTTGAAGGTACATTTTAGGTAGGGAGATGGCTAAGTTGTCAGTGATTCCACGTGTTCAATTACACTTCCACACTTCCATCACTCCGGTCCTGGGGACATCCTGGCTTGTGTGGAGAGAGGGGCAGAGTAAACAACAGTAAGTGATTGAAATAGATACCGACACTCAACACCTTGCATATGACCATGTGGTTGGCGATCAGACCTGATACTTGGTTTGGAATCACACAAGTGCAGTTTTGATTAGACATTTCTTTGTCATAATCCAACCAGTGCTCTGGATAAAGAACTTGTGTTCTGCCATTTTGAAAAAATAGAAGAGACTTCCTCTTTGCTATATTCCAACCAGTGTTTGGGATGGAACGTTTGTTTTGTCATCCTGAGGAGAGTATTTGGTAAAAGAGACATTTGTATTGCCTTTAAGAGACTGGTCGTGACACAGAACATTGTGAAAGGTTATCCTGAAATACTCTACGGGAAGGGAACCAACCCCTGGACATAAGGATTGTTTGGTTGAAGTTTTATGTTTGAGTTTTTGCACAGTTCTGTTGAGTCTAACTTTGAAACATTTACCTTGCACCTTTTGCTTGTGTTTGTTAGTGTGAGGGCCAGATTTAGTTTGAACACAAGGTCAGCCTGTTTTAGTTTTAGTTTCATAGGAAGGGATATTCACGTTAGGATAGTGAAAGTTAGGCCTTCATCAAAACCCCTTTCTGTAAATAAAATGGCCAATGTTGACAATATTACCACTTTGTGTGCTCTGATTTCTGACCCCTCACAATAGTGTGAATTGATAGGTTATAAAGAACAGTTTGAACACAATTGAAACAGACTCAAAAGGTTAAAAAAAAACGTACAATTCATCAGAATGTGTGAAGAGACACAAGTATGGAAATCCCAATTTGAATTGTATGTAAGCCCAAATAAAGATTGTTGTTGAGGATATATGGATCCCTCAGGAATTGTAAAACAAAATCCAACACTCTTGGAGTCGTCTTGGTCAAATACATAGACATGTTAATAATCACCTTCTTGTCTAGTGCTTAATTCTACATTTTAAACCTCTCTCATTCAGGTTGTATGCTAGGGAGGAAAATTTTAAGTTACAGACTCTAGTCAGCATAGTGATTTCCCTGTCCCCTGATTTGAATGCCAATTCTCCACATGCATAAGGAAAATGTTCCTTTCTTGCTAAGAATCCCTTGTCACTGGCTAGTGCACATTTTATGGCCTGCAGATGTATGGGGGGTTGCCTTAACTCGCTTTGCAAACTTACTGCTAATCTCTTCCACATGCTGATTGATTGGAAAATAATGTTATATTTGCGGTCAGATATTTAGGACATACTTTGATTTGGGGCTAAACACACCTAATACATGATCCTTTTCAAAGTATCGATGAAATAATTATCAGTACAGCAAAGAATGCAGATAATAAAAGTAATGATGGCAAATACCATTGTCGGCCTAATATGTGAATTTCTGAATGTTGTAGTATAATCTGCTAGGTAAATGATGGGCACTAGAATTGGCTGATCAATGCGCTTGATCTTAGGTTGAAGGTAAGTACCCTGCTGCTGGTGATGGGGTTCCCATGAGAAAGTACCCTTCTGTCTCTATGTAGTGTGCTTTCAAGAGAGTGAGTTTGGGCCCTGTTCACCCGAGCACTGGTTAATCAGTTTGTAGAAATGAATGACAATAAATGGATGCAGTCCAATTTGGTAGTGCTGTTTTTATTACTAGTTGTCGGCCATCTTTCGAGACCTCATTCAGAACACCACAAGTCCAGATGGGCTCTCAGCCAGGCTAATCGGCCCATCATGGATTTGTAGGCCTCCTCAAGGTCTACCTTGACCAACTGGACACTCGTCCCAAACGGAATATTTTGTGCATCTCACATGACACCAGGTCAACTGAATTACACTGGACCTGAATCCACTAATACCCATGTGGTTTCCTACCTACAACAATTCATCCTGTTTTTTCTTTTTTTTAATGTTCTGCATATCAGCTGTTAAAAAAAAACAGCATTACACTATGATTAATTGTCAATTTTGTTATGTGCTTTGTACAGGCCCCGAACACCCCAAAAAATACCTTGCCTAAGAGAAATAGAACATTGAACCCTTGAATCCAGGTTTGGAGATGAGCAATATCTATAAAGAGGGTAGTTGGTTCATCAGTTTTATTTAGCAGCAGAAGACACTCCACCCTTGTGACTGTGTATCAGTACTTCTAATACGCAATTCTATGTTAATTGCTAAATTGCAGAAAGATCTGTGCATGCACTTGTTGCATTTACACATGACACCCTTAGGGCAGTGGAGAAAAGTGGAAATAGTTAATAAAGACGGCAAAATCTCTTCATGTTTGAACTACCAAGAAGCATCTAAAATTAGAGACTAATCCCAATTAGAACTATAAGAAGAATATTGACTCCAATCTTGAAAAGGTGGTTAGAAATTCATGGATTGATCAGATGTGGTGTGATTATCATACCTAAACGGTTCTATGTGATATAATCGCTGGAAATAACATTGAGGGTGACTCAATAATTTTAGGCACTAAACACCCTTCCCAACATATTTTAGGACTGGTGCAATTATATAAACAAACTCCATTCCTAGAATATTTGGGGAAAGTGTTGGATAGTGCCTTTTAAAAACAATATTGAGTCACCCTCAATGTTTTTTCCAGCGATTATCAAACTGGGTACCTACTCAACCCACTCCCAGGTTGGCTATAATATATGCACCGCCCAAAGTAAATAAATTGCTGGAAAATCCTCTTTGAAGACCCATAATCTTTACTAGATTCACTTTGCCAACACCTCTCGCACTTTTGTAGTTATTTTTACATCCTTTGGTGGAGGAAGCAACAATTTAAATAAGACAACTCATTTTTAAAAACATTTTATCATTACATACTGAGTGAAATGTTGGTTTAGTTAATTTTTGCTAATTTGATAACCCTGCAGACCATTTTATTTCACCCTGCCATGCCATTACAGAAGGGTAAAGATCATATGAAAATCAGGATTGGTCCCACCCTTATAAGGGCAGTCCAGTCCAAAATGCTAGGTCACATCCCTTCTGTACAAGATAACAAGCAATCCCAGACATGTTTTTGCCTCACTAGGACGTTGTCAGTGTGGTGTAGCTATAGTCTCTAGGCACAGCACTCTTAGGACCCACAGAGATTACCTGTCTAGATGTGCTCTTACAAAAGAACAATAACGCTCTGATTGTGGCAATGCATCGTAAACCAATATAAAGAGGTGCACTGCTAGAAGCAGCAAGTCATTATCAGCAGACTCTTACCAAAGGTTTACAGTACTCAAGAATTCTAAGAGCAGTTTGTAGTTGATCTTCAGGTGAGGTTCTTCAAAGGAGACTGAATTGGACTGAACAATGATGCATAGAATGTCACTATGAACTGCACAAAGTATTTGAAGCCCCTTGAAAGCGTGGAAAACTAAATGTGAGTAAGATGTACCTTCAAAAGGGTTCATCTAAACAGTTCACTAGAATTCCAATTGTGAATAATGGAATACAGCTTCCAGATATGTCAAACAAGTATTGGAACCTATTAATGCCCTGTGTGGATGGTTGGAATATTAAGAGCCATTCAGCGCCCAGGGCTCTTGGGCAAGATGCAGTGGTATAGTGTTGACTGTCAGGGTGCAGAGTGTCATGCCAAGTGCTGTCTCTGTCCATGCTTCCTCCCTCCAGAACACCCTCTCCCTGCTCCCATCCTACTAGCCACTGTCTAACTTCTCCACCAGATCCTGCATGACCCCTTCTGGCTTGCTGCATGCCACACTTTTTCGCCACACTCCTATGCACGCTGCTTTTTGTAAGGAAGGCATGGTATCAAAGTAAGACAGACATAAGTGATCACAGTTCAAGGGTATTGTGAGAAACATGAAGGTATCTCGCCCACTAGTCCCCGGAGATCTGTCTTCCAGGTGGTCAGGACATGGCCATTGTTATTGGATCCAGTTCCCGAGGATGGACCAGTGGGCGAGAAGCACCTGGATGGGGGTTCTTCGGGGAGTGGAAATGGGACACTGATGGGTGAGATGCGGTACCCCCTTCCTTATAATACCCTTTTCCCATCCTATCCCATAGGATACTTAGAAGCGCTACCCTCCCCCCTCTTCCGACATGAAAACTTTCTTACATCGTGAAAGACAACGGACTAACACCAGAACCTTTTACCTGACGTGTCCCAACACAAGGGTCAGGCAGAGTCAGGCAATTGACCATAACTACTCACACCTGACGGCCCTTTCCCTTACCCACAGGGATAAAAGGCAGAGCACAAGAGCACACTTTCAGCAAGGACAAACACACAAGGAAAACAGCAGCTATTCCAGGACGGCAGTTCAAACGGAGAAGAAAGGTGGAGAGACCAGAAAGAACAACAAGGTGGGGAAGCGCCCTTGCCCTTTTCGACACGAGCCTGCGAAGCCTCCGCGAAAGGAATCATAAGACCGGGAACTACAGCTGACGTGTAGTGTAACAGATGTCAATGGTGCATAGAACCCTCCTGCACTGATAACTGAGGCGGGGAGACGTACTTGCTACCGTGCTTGACTCCAGAGACAAGAAATAACAAGGAGGTCAGTACAGCCGGTGAGTTAGAGGGAGAACTGATAGATAACCAGACTGTGTTGAGTGAAGGTTGCAAACGACAACCTGTTCTGAACAAAGAACTTGTGTGTACTACTGAACTTTTAAAATCAAGGGAAAGACTCTGCCAGGTCTCCTTTTCTTGCAAATAATATAGTTACAAAAGGCTGACATACTTAAGGTGGTCATACAAGGGTCAAGCCAAAATCCCTTGTACACTTGAAAGTCCTTAACCCATTACCAAGATTGTGACAGTGTGAAGCAGGCGTGTGCGCAAGGCTGAGGGAAAATGCTGTATGAACAATAAATGTGGAAAGCCTGACTGGGGGCTTAGGTGAAAGCCTGACTGGGCGCTAGAAAAGCTAAAGGAAGTGAATCCTTCAAGGCATCATGAATAAGTGAACTGTGTTAAACTGGCAAGTGTGAACCCGGCTGAGGGATGCCTGCAAATGACAGCAAAATGTAACACCCCGTAAACATTCTGTTGACAAGCATGAGCCCGGCTGAGGGATGTCCACAAGGAATGGTTGTTTGAAAAGACAATAAGACTCTTGAATTTTACAAATTGCTGAGATCTAAAAAGGAAGGCTGTAGTGAACCCGACTGAGGGAAGCCCGACTGAGGGAAGCCAAGGTTGCAAAAAGGATCGGAGCCCAGTTGAGAGGGATCCACAGGTGAAAGGAAATCACCCGACGAGAAGATTATTGGAAAGGAACCTTTTGTTTGTTGTTAACAGTACATCAGGTCCTCTGAGGCAAGATGCTGGGTGTAACAGAGACTTAGCCAGAGTAGGCCCTGATATTTTGGAAACAAACTGTAAGCTTGTGCTGGAAAATCCCGGGAGTGTGCTGTGCTCGAGTGTCCCTCCTTGTCCCATGCTAAAAACGTGGGGAAGGGAGACCCCAGTTATACCAATATAAAGAGGTCCTGACTTGATTTGTGAATACTTCTTTCTTTTCTGATTAACATTGTCCCACTCTATTTTGTAACTTAGCAGTAAGGATTGACAATCGATTTTTTAGTATAGGCCCTTTTTATTTGACAAGACCCCACTAGGACTGCCTTACTATTATTTGATGGTCATAGCTTGCTCACATATTAGATTTAGGTTTAGATTAGGCATTTCTCTCACCCATTTATACAGTTTGATAAATACCCTTGAACTGTGATCACTTCTGTCTGTCTTTACTTTTGCCACCATGAGTTCCTTACAGTGTTTATTGAACTTCATGAAGCAGGTGGAAAAATACCTATCTTAACCTAAAAAAAGTTATTTTCGGACGATTCACTCTTCACCCCTGGATCTCCCTCTGCCGCCAGGCTCAGATCCTTTTTATACAATTAGTCCCCCGCCACCGGGCTCAGACCAATCTCATTTCACAGGCATCCCTCAGTCGGGTTCACGCTTGCTACATCAATATCTTCACAGTGATTTGTGGTTCACCCCAGATCCCCGTCTTCCATGCTCAGATCCCCTTTTATACAATTAGTCCCCCTGAGCTGGGCTCAGGCCAATTTCATTTCACAGGCAATCAAAGACTTTCGAATGTGCACCAGATTCAACTTAACACGCTGCAGGACCACTTCGATTTCACAGTTCAATAATTCTCACACACTCATTTGGATACCAAACTGAGACCTTCAAGTGGGCGCCCACGTGGTGCCAGATCACACTGTATCTGGTACCTATTTCAGTTTCATAAAGTTCAATCGCATACAAGATTTATTTCTTCATTCAATGTTGCTGCTTGCAATCTTGAGCGTAACACAGTCCAGTCTGCTATCAGCTTCTCCAACTCACTAGCTGTGCTGAACTCACTGGCGTTTCCTTTGCTATCGGCGTCAAGGGAAGTACCACAGTGGCAATCCCTTCTCCCCCCCTTAGCTATCAATGCAGGAGGGCCCAGTGTACTTTTAACACACACTGCACTGTTTGACAGCTGCAATTCCCTGTCTTATGTTTCTCTTCCACAAGACTTCTTGAAAGTCGCGGTCCTTTTCCGAAAATGGCAAGGGTAATTCCCTCCTTGTTGTCCTCTCTGATCTCGCCGCCTTTCTTCTCGCTTTAAACTGCCAACTTGGAATTGCTGCTTCCTCGTGCATTTTGCCTTGCTCAGAGTGTGCTTTCGTGCTCTGCCTTTTATCTGTGTAGCGAAGTAGGATGGAAGTCAGGTGTGTGCAATTATCAGTAATTGCCTGACTCTGCCTGACCCTTGTATTGGAGAAACGTCAGTTATACAGCTCTGGTGTTAGTTCGTTGTCACTCACGATGAACTGTCAGTGAGAAAGTGTTTGTGTTGGAAAAGGGGGTGGGGGTTCAGCTTCTAGGTATCCTACCTGGTAGGATGGGGAAAAGGTATTATAAGGAAGGTGATACCGCATCTGACCCTTCGGTGTCCCACTTCCATTCCCCGAAGACCTCTCATCCAGGTGATCCTCTCGTACTGGTCCACCCCCAGGAACTGGATCCAATAGCGAGGGCCGTGTCCTGGCACCTGGATGACAGATCCCCAGGGACTAGCGGGTGAGACACCTTAAGGCTTCTCATATACCCTTCCCCCCATTCAAGGAAAGGAAAAGGGAACTAACATCGGAATTCTCCTTAAGTGGGGTACCTTAAGGATCACGTTTACACTTCCGAACAGAGCATGTTGAAAGAACTATAGAACACAGCAAACTAGGCTACATGGAAACAGAAAAGCACTGAAAAGTGCTGACTGGAAAATGCTGACAGAGGAAGCTAGAAAGAGAATCCAGGAAGCAGAAAACACTAAAAAGGACACTAAACTCGAAATCCAGGAATCCTGGAACTAAAAACTAAAAGTAAAGAGCCAGGAACCAGAGACAGTTACAGGAACATAACAATACTTGCTGGCACCGAACAGGAGCAAACTGAAGCTTTTAAAGCTGACTAAACCATCACATGCTTCTGCTGTGATTTTTGCTAGCACCTGCCAGCCACATATGTTACTTATCCTTCACCCAGCTTGTCCTGCTACAGTGGAGATGCAGTAGTGGGCAAGTCATTCTGAGAAGCAACCTTTCCAATAACGAAGCATTTTGTCTAACACATGCGCAAAATGGATCTGGATGGGAAGTGGAAAATTTGATTTGGAGCTCCCAAATCACCACAGTAATATGCCATAATGTACAGAATGTACAGAAGGAAATTCCAAGACGGAATGGACCCCGAAGCATGCCATCCAAGTTTCGGAAACAAGAGTGAAAGGAGCAAATCGTGAAAACAGTAAAGTTGAGGGTTCATTGATGATACCGACACTCGCGTGATCCCTTAAAAACTATCAAAAGAACAAGCAGTCCTTGGGATACCTTTTTCCTTTTCTTATTTAGATTTTAAGAAGCCACGACTTTCTCATTACTACTCTTGTGACTTAGACTACCTCACTATGACTGATATAGCCGGTAATAAGAGCATTAGTTGAAATTTGCCCTTGAACTCTGGGGGCTTCTTGTAAGTGCACTTAACAATGTTAGGTGCGCCATATGAACAAAGTGATGTCATGTTGGACAGGGCACGGTTAATGTGGAAAGTGCATCTGGGGAAAAAGTCAGAAAAGTATCATACAGAACTAATGATGCAATTTTGCAGGAAGCCTGAGTTTTTGAGGATCGAAGGTGGGGTAAAATTATTCCCTGCAACAGAAGAAGGGAAAGGCATGGATTTGAAAAAAAGAACAGTTCATTTTCAAACGAATCACAGGAAAGGTAATGTCTGGATTTGTGTGGATTGTGGAGCACCAAAGTACTTGCACTGTTCGGGCGATAAATAAGTCAACAGACAAATATCCCATTAAATGGGTTGGATTACCTCACAATTGGCTCAATTCATTCTTACTCCCCACCTTATCTTTTTTTAGTTTTCTCTGACTCAATTAATTATAGTGCAACCAACTCAGTGACTTTGGGGGTCATTACGAGATTTGCGGTAGGGGGTTAACGGGGCCGGTAGAGCTGCCGGCCCCGTTAACCCACTGACGCCTCATTACGAGTTCTCCTCTTAGGACCCGCTAAGGACGCCTGGTGTTCCCGCGAGCAGTCATTAACGGGCCCGTTGTTAGCATGGTCCCCATTCCCATTGAGCCCTATGGGGGCTCGAATGGGAATGGGGATGGATAGCCATGCCGCAAATAGAGGCATGGCTACCTCCAGGGTCGTAATGATCCCCTTTGACTTAGTAGCTTAGTGGAAATTTATCAGACCCTCCTCATGTGGCTTGCTGGATCCCAATGACTGCTCCCTCATACTGGCTGAAGTTTACCATAGAACCCCGATTGTAGAGAAATCTGTTCAAGTGAATTCATGAACAGTTTTTGATTTGAGGATATGTTTAATGGGCCAAAAAAGCTCTCTCATTTTATTACATGTTTCATCTGTGGTTACTTATGGCAATGCTCTTGGACCATGAGTGTACCACAAACATGTCACCTATGTGACGTCACCAGAGCTGCACTAATCAGTCATTGAAATAAAAACATGCATGTTCATGTCCAACATTTCACTGCCACCATTTTGTATGATGTAGACCTGCAAGGCACTTTGCCATCCACACAGCGCCCCTAAGACTGGTTGGAAATCTGGAACTGCGGTTTGCAAGGATAGATCCCGACTACGCTGTTTGTGCAATTTTTACACAGAGTGGTAGCTGAAGTACCGCACAAACGACTGCTGGCTAGTGTGTGGTCCTTTACTGAGTTCTTAAGTGTACATATTAAGCAGCTCGATCGACTCTCTGCCCTCTCCCTCAACCAACCGCCCTACGACCCACATTCCACATTCGACCAGCAACCGACCCTTTCCAATTCCAAACACTAAATGCATTAGCAAGATACAATGCACCTTCCCCCTCTGAAATAATGACCCAAACAAACCACACCCTTCACAATAAAACAAAAGGAAACTTCAACACATCTCTCTCTGGCCGTACTCATCCATTTTGGAATCTCTCATTTCCGGCATCACAGACTCTCCCCCATTTCTCTGGCACTCTTCCCTCAACAAATCATCCTATACATTATCCTTTCCTACTTTCTTTCTCCATACTTCCTCTCCCCAACACAAATACCTATTTACATCCGTTCTCTCCACCACTGCTTCCTTATACATCTTTTCCATGTTTCCTTTACTTCAGAACACTCTGTTCACATTCCATATAGACCCGTCCTCCATTCTCACCACTTTGGTGAATACTTCTATGACCACCAAAGGCTTCAACATCCTCCCCTTCTTCACTCTTACCAAATCCCCTACCTTAATAGTCTCCCTCAACTCCTTCACTCCCTCCACAACTCCCACTTGTTTCTTTCTTATTTACTCAAACAGCGAAACACTTGTCACCCTATTTGAGGGCGATTTGACACACCAAATCCTCTCTTCCATCATGCTTTTTACATCCATTCCATTCCTTGCAGCCATTTCTATTGCCTCCACCAACACCCGATTACATTTCTCTACCTGCCCATTAGATTCAGGCTGATAGTTCGACGTGAAACTCCATTTCATCCCTTTTTCCTTGCAATATCCTGCCAATTCCCTACTTTTAAATTGTGGTCCATTATCACTCAACATCACTTTAGGGTATCCTTCCCTCCTAAATACGTGTTCCAGAAACGCAATCACATCATCCGCTTGCGTACGCCTTATTATTTTCACTTTGTCCAATTAGAGAAATGGTCCACCGTGGCTATAAGAAATGTTATCCTTAGCCCAAACACATGTTAAGGGCCCACAGTGTCACTTCACACTCGTTCCCATATCCCCTCTGGTAGAACCACATGAACATCTTCCTGTTTAAAATGTTCTTAATCTCATCTGAATTATTACATGGCCAATTCCTCACTAACCTTTCCACGAACAAATCCATACCTAGCCACCAGTACTTCTCTCTAATTTCCCTCTTGGTGCCAGTAATGCCTGGATGTCCTGCATAAGATAATTCTGCCAACTTTTCCTTCTACGAGTTCGATTGCACCAACATGGGCCTCCTCAACAGTATCTTTTCTTCCAACACCAACTTATTTTTCACCTCCCAGAACAGCCAAGAATCCTTCCCAGGCCCCAACCTTCTTCAATCCATCTTCTGACCTTATCAGACCATGTATCTTTACTAATTTCTTCCTCCCATTCCACCCGCGACACTGCTTTGCCTCTTCGCATAAGCGCATTAGCTCTCACCTCATGTGTTTCTTCCTTTGCACCATCCTCCCATGCTAGAGGCATTCACAACAAGAAATCTGTTACTGTGTTCTTCACCCCTGGTACATACTCCACCACATAATCACATTCCTGAGGCTCATCCTGGCTAGTGTGGCATAGCTCTTCCCAGGCCATCTACTGACAATACTTTGACTAATGGTTTGTGGTCTGTCTTCATGACACACGGTTTTCCCCACATATAGTACTGGAAATAATTCATACCCCATGCACACACTAACAATTCCCACACAATGACTGAATTACCTGGACTCAGCCACCGTTACGAGCAAGATGCATGACTTATAACTATTCCTCCAGTTTTCTGTAACAACACCACTCCCAGTCCTCTCATACGTGCATCCACCATTATTGTGATTGGCTCCCCATCACAAATTCACCCTGCTCCATTGTCAAGCAAATCTTCTTTATCAACTCCACAGCCATACTGCATTCATCCATCCACTCAAATCTTCTGCAACATTTCTCTCTATGGCATCGTAATGTCTGCAAAGTTCTTAACAAATCTGTTGTAATATTCTGCTAAGCCGAGGAAGGACCTCAACTAATCCTTGTTACATGGACATGGTGCGACTCTGATAGCCGCCATTGCCCCCACCTTGGCTTTCTATCCATTGCTGTTTGTAGCATGACCCAGATATTCCACTTCTTTCACCCCAAATCTACATTTCAACGCCTCTCTGGTCATCCCACTCTCTTTAAGTCTCCTTAACACTTTGTGTAGTCTCACATCATGTTCATCCGTTCCCTTGGCGTATATCAAGATATCATTCTGATATGCCATAGCTCCTTCGATTCCCTTCAATAGGTGTATCATTGTCCTCTGGAAAACAGCTGCAGCAGACACCAATCCAAATGGCATCTATAATACCTCAATATTGCAAACAGCGTGATAAATGAGGTAAACTACTTATAATCCTCAACTAACGTGATTTGATGATAGGCCGCCAAGAGATTGAGTGTTGTAAACATACTTGCCCCATTTACACAGTTGAACATTTCCGATATGTGAGGTAGTGGATATCGGTCTATTAGAATGTTCTTGCTCAAGCCACTAAGGTCCAGAGACATGCAGATTTTGCACAATTTCTTAAGGGTCACCACTATACGACTCACCCATTCTGACAACTCTATTATGCCTTCCTGAGTCAGCCTATTAATTTGTCTTCAAGGACAATGGTATGCCGCCAGCAAAAGATGAGGGAGTTCTCTGAATTTCCTTTGTCTTTCGGGGCCCAACGTATGCAGAAACAATTTCCTTTTCATCTATGCTGTCATCCCTTTGTATTTTTTCGCCCCCAGATAGCTGCCCCAATATTCCTTCCAATTTCACCAAGGGAGTGATGATTCTCCCGGGTTGGCAAGAAAGCATGCTGGGGGGTGTATTGTGATGGTCTGCATGTTCGTGCTTGGCAACAGGCCTTACGTATGTGACTTGCGGATATGCGCTGGTCACTACGTGAGGTGCTTTCCTCAAGCACCTCCCTGGCACGTCACTTAACGGCCTTGTGTGCTTGCGCACGCTGGTACTCAGCCCGTTCCCCCAGACCATGGGTTTTTGCGCCTGATGCCCTCCATGGGCTCCCTGACAGTGGGACAGGCATGGGGCTGCAAGGGATCGTTGTTCGCCTGCAGCTGCTCACCTTCTGCTCTCACTGCCTCGCTGGAGCCGCGGCCTCGCACGCTGTGACATCAGCTAGCTTGTTTGTTTGTTTTAATGTTTGTAATGCGCGCCAGACCCGAGGGTATCAGGGTGCAATAAGCATCAAGAGGGTTGTTCAGCTTTGGTTACATTGCTGTGCAAGAGTATACATTTATACATACATTTATACAGTGAAATTGAAGAGAGGCAGTATCTACAATATGTACAGAATTCAGGCGTAAGATCAAAAGGTTATACACTATGGCTAAAGGCACACTGGCAGTATATACAGAGGGTGCAAATGGGAGAAACTCTCTATATATATATATACATTCAATGTTGAATGAGGGTTGGATGTCATTTTCCTTGATCCACTGGAATGAGGGTGATCAGATGTCATTTTCCTTGATCCACTGGATGAGGTTGGACCTAAAGTGTAGGTAGGGTAGGTCTTCCCTCAAGGACGTGGGGAGGGAGTTGCAGTATTGGGCAGCTTTGACCGGGAAGCTGTTCCCACCAGTCCTAGTACGTTTAAATCTAGGTACCATTAGGAGGTTGGCATTTGTAGATCTCGTGGGGAAGATTGGATGGGGTGGGGCCAGGCCTGATTTGCATATGGTCTTTCCCCTTCTGTAATGGCTTGGCAGGCGAAGAACGGTGGTCTGGAGGGTTGCCCAGAGCATTGCCAGTGGTTAAGATTCATTCTAAACCTTCCAGCCATCACCTCTTTGTTTTTACTTTGTCACCCCGAGTGGGACGGGTATGCCCAGACCTGGGTCCCGTGCCTGCTGGGCCTAGAGACCCAAAGCTACTCCTCACTGATGAGCCCCAACAAGGGCGAAACATGTTTGGGGATGCTTGTGGTCTCGCGCAGAAGGGATGTGGCCAAGCAGTTTGGGCTGGACTGCCCTTTTTGGGGTGGGGCCAAGCCTGATTTGCATATGGTCTTTCCCCTTCTGTAATGGCTTGGCAGGCAAAGAACGGTGGTCTGGAGGGTTGCCCAGAGCATTGCCAATGGTTAAGATTGATTCTAAACCTTCCAGCCATCACCTCTTTGTTTTTGCTTTGTCACCCCGAGTGGGACGGGTATGCCCAGACCTGGGTCCCGTGCCTGCTGGGCCTAGAGATCCAAAGCTACTCCTCACTGATGAGCCCCAACAGGGGCGAAACATGTTTGGGGATGCTTGTGGTCTCGTGCAGAAGGGATGAGGCCAAGCAGTTTTGGGCTGGACTGCCCCTTTTGGGGTGGGGCCAAGCCTGATTTGCATATGGTCTTTCCCCTTCTGTAATGGCTTGGCAGGCGAAGAACGGTGGTCTGGAGGGTTGCCCAGAGCATTGCCAGTGGTTAAGATTCATTCTAAACCTTCCAGCCATCACCTCTTTGTTTTTGCCGTGCTTGGCAACAGGCCTTAGTTCTGTGACTTGCGGATATGCGCTGGTCACTACGTGAGGTGCTTTCCTCAAGCACCTCCCTGGCACGTCACTTAACGGCCTTGTGTGCTTGCGCACGCTAGTACTCAGCCCGTTCCCCCAGACCATGGGTTTTTGCGCCTGATGCCCTCCATGGGCTCCCTGACAGTGGGACAGGCATGGGGCAGCAAGGGATCGTTGTTCGCCTGCCGCTGCTCACCTTCTGCTCTCACTGCCTCGCCGGAGCCGCGGCCTCGCACACTGACATCAGCTAGCTTGTTTGTTTGTTTTAATGTTTGTAATGTGCGCCAGACCCCAGGGTATCAGGGCACAATAAGCATCAAGTGGGTTGTTCAGCTTCGGTTACATTGCTGTGCAAGAGAATACATTTATACATACATTTATACAGTGGAATTGAAGAGAGGCAGTATGTACAATATGTACAGAATACAGGTGTAAGATCAAAAGGTTATACACTATGGCAAAAGGCACGCTGGCAGTATATACAGAGGGTGCAAATGGGAGAAACTCTCTATATATATACATTCAATGTTGAATGAGGGTCGGATGTCATTTTCCTTGATCCACTGGAATGAGGGTGATCAGATGTCATTTTCCTTGATCCACTGGATGAGGTTGGACCTAAAGTGTAGGTAGGGTAGGTCTTCCCTCAAGGACGTGGGGAGGGAGTTCCAGTATTGGGCAGCTTTGACCGGGAAGCTGTTCCCACCAGTCTAGGTACCGTTAGGAGATTGGCATTTGTAGATCTCGTGGGGAAGATTGTCTTGTAAATCTGGCTATGAGATATTGTGGGCGTCAAAGTGGAGACATTTGTGTGCCAGGGAGGCTGTTTTGAGGAAGATTTTATCTTTCATGGAGAGCCAGTTGTTGGATCTTCTAAGGTCGGAGATGTGACTTTTTTAGGGAGACTTAAGGCTGGTCTCAGGGCGTTGTTTTGTAAAACCTGGATCGTGTTGGTGATATATTTGTTACTGCCTACATACAACGCAATAATCAAGTTTGGATAAGACAAGTGCTCTTGCTAGGGTGATACAATTGTTAGGGGAGAGGAAGGGCTTGGCAGCTCTGATAAGCATACACGTGTAAGCAGTGGATGATGCCGTGGAGTTAGTTTGTTTTTTAAAGGTTAACGTGGAGTCTAAATAGAATCCCAGGGTTTTGACCTCTTTTGCAACAGTAATGATGTTATTGTCTATTTTGAAGTTCACGTAGTTGTGTCCTAATTTGTTAAGCGTCGCAGGGGTGCTGAGAATGAGAAGTTCCGTTTTGTCATCATTCAGGCATAGACCATGGGAAGCCATCTATGCTTGGATGATGAGGTACACTCTATTCACAAAGGCCAAATCCTTGTTGTAATCAACCGTCAACGGGATGAGGATCTCTGTATCTTCGGCATAATTACTGTAGGTGATACCCAGGCCATCTAGATCATCAAAAAGGGGCTTTGTGAAGATGTTGTACAGGGTAGGGGACACACAGGAGCCCTGGGGTACACCGCAGGTGATGGGTGTGGGGTCAGCAGCGTCTAAGGGAAGACACGCATTGTTCTATTGTCAAGGAAGGATTGGATCCATCCTATCGCTTCTTGTGAGAAGTGGGTGGCAGAGTCCAAATGGTTGCATAGGATCTTATGGTCCACTAGGTCGAACGCAGCTGAAAGATCAAGCAACAAGAGTGCTGCTTTGCCATCGTCTCTCAACGCATCTACTTGTGCTTTAAGGTCAATAAGCGCAGTTTCAGTACCGTGTTGCGGTCTGAAGCCTGACTGACGTACTCCTAAAAGGTGGTTACGCTCCATATATTGTTGGATTTGGAGGTAGGCCATCTTATCGAGAATTTAAGTAGAAATGGGACTGTGGTGATAGGGCGATAGTTAGTGGGTATAGACGGGTCGAGTGTTTGTTTTTTGAGAAGTGGAAGGACCCAAGACTGTTTCAAGTTATTGGGTATGGTGCCTGTAGAGAAGGATACGTTTATAAGTTTGGAGATGCAAGGGGAAAGGTCACAAGCAGCATCTTTTATGATTTGGGCTGGGCAGGGGTCGCCATGGCAGTTAGAAGGTTTGAGGGTAAGGATAATTTGTCAACTTCTAAGATGGATACCTTATTGAAGTTGAAGGGGGGTATGGGTGGATTGGCAAGTGGCGTAATGGGTTGGGACGTAGGCGTAGACATTTTGATAGGCTTCGGAGGAAGGAGGAGCATTTCTTTTTTGTTATTGATCTTAGCTTGGAGGGTCGTTACCTTATTAGATAGGGTGCACTGAATACTAGTGCACCATGCTTTGTCCTTAAAACAGTTGTCCGGAGCTTGGATAGGCATTTCTATCTCTCTAAGGATTGAGAACAATTCTTTAGAGCTTGAGTTGGCTTGAGTAATGTGTAAATTGTAAGATGATTGTTTAGCGAGGATGATTTCTTTTTTGTAGTGGGTGGCTATTTTGCTAAGGTTATGTTTGTTAGTGTCAGATGGATCTTGTCTGGTGCTAAGACATCTAGTTAGGATAGCATTATTTTGTTGTATTCCTCTACCAATGTGAATGTCTCTGTGTGGTCTGGAAGTACGTTGAGAGTGGGAAGAATCAGAGGGTTACGTTTTTCAGCTGTGATGTTTCTTTTGTTTCTGGTGGGGATGGCAGGAGCTATACTGTTGGCTGGTAAGGGAGGTGCGGCCTCCAAGGAGAAGGAGATCAGGTGGTGGTCTGACCAGGGCTGCAGTATTATGGAGATTATAGATGTTTGACAATTATGCTCAGCTATCCAATCAAGGTTTCTGCATTTGGTGTGCGTAGCACTTGTCACTTCTTGGGTGAACCCTAATTCCTTGAGGGTGTTGTTGATAATCATAGTGTTATGATCTGAAGGGTTGTTGAAGCCTAAATTGAGATCTCCTAAGAGGAGGCATTGTGAAGAGTTATTTAGGTTGTCAGACAGGATGTTAGTGATGTCTTCTTCAAAGGAGCCTAGGGGACCTGGAGGTCTGTATATGAGGTGGATAGACAATGTCTGGGTGTTGGAGAGGGTCAACTTGGCAGTGAGGGATTCACATGAATCTATGTTTTGTTGCGTGGTGAGTCTCAAAGCTAGATTGGTTTTGGCATCCGCCTCGGGATTTTGTACGGTCTATTCTGAGGAGGGTGTAATCTTCAGGAATGGCTAGCATGATCGCTGGACCTGCTGTTGCATGTAGCCAGGATTCGGTGATGGCGAGGAAGTCCATTTTTTCTGACTGGAGTAGGCATGGGCCACCATGGAGCGGGCATTTATTAGGGCTCCTTTTATGTAGAGCTGCTCCTCCATTCATGCCCGCTCGTCACCAATATGAAGTACCGCACAAACAACTGGTCGCTCTTACGTGATCCTTTATTTGAGTTCTTAATTGTACATGCTAAGCAGCCCAGCAGCTCCACCAACTCGCAGCCATCTAATTCGACCAACTGCCCTACTCCCCACATTCCACAGCAACCTCCGCATTCCAATTGCAAACACATAATTTAATTAGCAAGATACAACTCGCCCAATTGTGAATATTGATTAAATTGTACTAATGCACCATCGCAAGGATGGGATGAACTCTTGAGCTAAATGCAGTGATACTTTTAAGGGTCCAAACTTTGCTCCTTTTGTAAAGCAAATAGTAGCTAATATATTTCAAGAGAAATTGTACAATTAAATGGTTGCAGCATCACTTAATGCCACTTTGGAATAGTGCAGTCTCAGGAGTGAGGATAATTCCACAGCGTTTAATGGATTTAGCTGCACATCGCTCTTACCACTACTAAACATATTACAGACTGTCTCTTTTATTTGTATTTCTAGGCATAACATTGGCTTTCCTGTTGTGGAATGTTCCTCCAATGGACAGTTTATTTTATCCAAGCCACCTAACACCGGAGGCCTAGTCTCTTTCGGCACAGCAGCTGAGCAGATGGTCTATGAAATTGGTGACCCACAACGTTATCTCTTACCTGACGTTACATGTGACTTTTCTCATGTCTCCATCATTGAAATTCCAGGTCAGTGGTAGCTACAAAAAGAGGCACCTTTCACAAAAAGATGTGGTAATGTACATTTATTTTTATTGCACATTTAAGCAAGTTCTCACACAACCCCCTGTTCCCACCTTTTTCTATGCTGTTGTTTACGGCTTTAGGAAAGCAATGCTGGCATTATTTTGGGGATTTTTCTCCCAAGGATTCTGCACTCCTCAATTCAAATTCTTCGATTTCCAGTCAATTGTATCAGGATGCTTCATGTTACCCTTTGAGTGCTGGCCCTTCTGCGGGCTCCCAGATTGAAACTTAAATGATTTTTATTGGAAATGTAAACATATACATATGTTCATAGGCCAAATGGGACCATATGCTTTAGATGTATCTGTACACCCTAAAAACAGTCAAGGAGTTACATTTATTTGACGTGAGGGTAGCTCTGCAGGAAAAACTACATCTTGGTAAGAATGCCATGGAGCGCTCCCATTTTTAGGTGCCTTACAATGCGAGTTATATGTGACAAGATCAGTAATCTGGCCTTCTCACGGGGGGATGGAACCACTCTTGGCCTGGGGTAGGAGGCCTACCAGGGTGGAAGCCAGAGTCAATCCTACCCTAGAGGCGGACATTGGCAGTTCAGAGGGCCCCAATTCCCGTCACCTCCCCAAGTGCCTGCTTATATATTAGTGATACCACATTGTTTCCCGCTATAGAAAGACCACAAAATGCTTGCCAGTCTTTCTTCACAGGCAAAATCAGACCTCAAAGAGCAAGACGGAACACACACATAAATATAGCCCATAAAAGCCTCTGAGCTGCATGCTCCAGCCATCAGAAGTATAGATGTTGCCAAAAAGAGAATCAGTAACCAGAGAACCAGCCAAGCGGTGAGGACTGCAGCACACTGCCAGAAGTCAGTGGCACATGACATGCATGCTCCAACAGAGGAGAGGGAAGCCCCTCTAAAAGACACATATTACAGAGTTGTGGAACAGCGTACAACAGGCCTCTGACTAGTCCTGCAACACCTTGTGGGCTCCCAACACCTTACCCAGGTGTGAAACCTAGGGATTGGTGATCCGTACTGTCTAATTTAGCCTGTCTACGATGATAGGACTTGGAGGCCAAGACCTTTTCTATCTTGCTTCCTTCAGGACTTCCTAAGGGTTCTTTACTCTGGTGCGTCCACAAGGATTTTATCAATGATGGTCAAGATGGTGCCTATATTTTCTCGGACACTCTCCCTTTCTCTTTCCCTTGCACTCTCTCTCATGCTCTCCCTGATCTTATATCGCCTTACTTACCCAGGACTCCACTGCATGAAGGCCTACGAATGCAAAATAGTACATACAGCACGGCAGGCTGCCATTGTTGCTGCATGGAGGCACCACTTGAGGAAAAGGGGCACGGTTTAACTGCCTATTGGTTCCTTTTTCCAAATGTAGCACCTCATGGTTGGGGAAGAGTTGGCTCGATTGGACAGCGGAAGATGGCCAATGGGAGAGGGAGGGGTAGTATAAGAACGGAGACAGGAAACAGGAAGGTGTGGTTGATTGCGTGAGGTCAGAGGAAGGGGTGGTGGCAGACCAAAAGACAAGCAGGAGGAAAGAAGGAAGGCATACTGGAGTATGGAGGTGATGTAGCACCAAGGTGAGGGATTGGTTGGTGAGAGCAAATTGTACTGTGTAATGAGTGTTCGTCCAAGGTGAGTGAGAGTACCAGAAGGGGTGTAGGGAGTGATCTGAAAGTGATTGAGAGAGTGAAAGCAGGGTGACTGATGAGAAGGGGGGTGGTAGCAGTGTGGTGGAGTGGTAATAGCAGTGTGGAGGAGGGAAAAGCACTGTGGAGGAGGGGGGAGTAGTCTAGAGGAGGGAGAAGCAGTGTGGAGGAGTGAGTAGTAATGGCAACGGGTGTAGGGAGGTAATAGGAGAGAGAGAGACACATTGGAGGGATTGAGGAGAAAGATGTAGTGAGAGTAAGAGGAGACAGTGGGTGCAGTTGCAGGGCAGCAAAGAGATCTAGGATCGCAGAGTAACAAAGAGACGTAGGGCATGGAGCATAAGGGTGTGGAAGGAGACAGAGTGGGGGCCTGAGTATTTGGAAGGCACACCCACATCCTTTAGAACTAATTTGGGGCTAATGTAGGTCACACCTAGAAAGTGCCTGAGGATCAGGCGATTTGCCTTTAGGCCCTCACAAGTAGATTAGATGGCTAAATATTAGGTATTAGGGGTTAACACAGTATCGACTAACCTGGGGGTTAAAAATCCATGGGGTAGGATGAGAACTTCTATACCTAGATTAAGCAGTGAGGGGCTGCCCTTAGCACACTGGAGAACATTACAATAAAACCCCTTAAAATGTCTCTGGGAGTCAGAGCGTTCTTCAGGCTATCTGTTACATATAGCATAACATGAGTTTAATTAAAGTAATTAAAGTAGGCTTACCTGCTGTTTGCAGTGGTGACAGAATCAAGGCCATGCTCTCATAAAATATGTTGACGCTTTTAAGGTACATTAATTGTCCATGTTGTGCCACCGTCTGCTGGTGGGGGAGATTCGTGATCTTGTCCAGTCTGACGTCGGTCCGGTGGATCCATTTGCTGTTGTTAGGTAAGAATTAGTGGAGTCCAACTGGTGTGGGACTGCACAAGACTTATCTCTTGATATTGGGTCACCCACCTTTTAATCAGCCTGTACTACCTAAGTTGGTAGTGTGACTGAGCAGCCACGCTCATCTTTAGAGGGGTAATGTGTGCTGTAAAATGAAATCAGTAAATACAGGTATCCAAGTAAACACTTACACACTTAAAGTTATAATATAAATATTTATTTATTTATACACAAAGATATTTAAAGCATTATTTAAAAAGCAGCAACTAATAGTAACATTAATCCCAAGTTAGGATTCAATTAAAAAAGTGAACAATAAAGCACTTGAGTAACTTTTTATATGTTATACATTTTCCAGCACCAATGGTGATGTCATTTGAGTTCAGTAATACCACTTATTTTGTATCTTCTTTGCAGTATTGAGTTATAAAGGAGGGAAAGATTGGGGTTACATCATAACATACTGGTATTCTACAAAAATGGTTGGACTCTTCCAGAGGGTGACAGGCAGTCTTTTATCCCAGCAATAATAGTGTTCAACAGTTAAAACTTGTAAGGGCAAAAGCAATGCCAAACCAATATGTTCAGAAGGAGGTCTTTAGAGATCCAGGACAGCCCATGGCAAAGGGGCCAGTTCAAAGTTCTGATGCTCTCTTCTTGGAAAGTGTTTTTAAATAGTCAGAAGTTTAAATAGAAAATCACAGCAATTAAAGAGGAGTCACCTTGAAGAAGCACAAGCTGAAAGGCCAGTGCAAGTGAGTTGAAGTCAACTTAGACTATGGTAAAATAGTACTCCCCAAGGTAGGAAGCACCACAAATGGCAAAAGGATGATGTACCCCAAGCCCACAGTACCTGTGAATTGAAAAATGTGTTCCCGCAGGATGCCTTTTGGTTGCAGTGCAGCAAACCTTGTTCCTGGTCCTTGGTCATGGTGACGAAAGGGAGGACGTTGAGAGCAGCACTCGAGAGAGGGGGACTCAGCAGCAATGGATTCTCCTTGATTCAACGGCTCCTTGTGGTTTTGGTGTCTTTTTCTCTGAGCCAAAGAATAAACAGCTCTGATTAGAAGTTCCTTGATCCCCCGGTCCTGGACTCTGGTGAGGGGACTCTGGACACAGATTCCCTGCTTCTCTAGTGTCCTCTGGATGCCCACAAAGTTTTGGCCGGATTCACACTTCAGAAGACAATGCACTCACAGATGGTCAAGGTACCTGGGTATTGGGATTCTGCAACTTTGGAAAGTCACACCAAGTTGGGGGTTGCGCTAAAATAGTTTGTCTTGAGGCTAGTTGGTCCCACCAGCCTAAAGTAGGAAGTTGTCCTGTACGGGTCTTCCCAGTTGAAACGAAAATGGGGTCAGACCAGCTGTAGTGCTTCACCGAGCACTTTGCTGTCCAGGAGGGTGCCACTGGTGTCTCTTCAAGTCTTCTTCGTCGGATGTTGTCCTCCAGTGGTCGCCTCTGCTTCTAGCCCCTAAAACCTTGCCTTTTAAGCAAGTTCCCATTCGTTCACAGCCCTAGGCTGTCAATCACCCAGCGGGGTGGCTGTACTCCAGGACAACCAGCTGGCAAATCAGAACTGGTTTCACATAGGCACACCTAGAGACAAAGGACAGGGACGTTTCGGGACCCTCCCTCACTTCCTGCCTTTCCAGACACACTGGAGCCTGGGCGAGCTTCAGGGCTGAAGGCCGCCAAAGGCAAAACGCACAAAGGACTCAAACCCAATTCAAACAACAGAGTAAAAGCCCAGAAGAAACAAACTGACAAGAAATGGTGAAAGACAGGGGCCATTTTGGATAAATGGTCACCCTTGGGTGCTGTACTGCAGCTGAGGTATCAGCACATGGTAGTAAAAAGGAAATCACTGCCACCAGCCATTCAAGTGACTTAGTGTAACAGAATATTACATTATTTATTTATTTATTTGCATTTATCAAGCGTACTTGCAGCCCATGAGGCATCGAGGCGCTGTTACAGAGGTTAAGCAAACTTAAGATTATAGGCGGGTGCCCAGTGAGCTCATGGTTACACAGTAGCAAGCGCATATGCATGAAATGGCTGACATGGCTTCGTATTTGACATTCAGCTTAGACAAAGAGTCTAGTTTTGATAGCCTTGCGAAAGGCTAGCTGTGAATCAATCAGTCTTAGGTGAGGTGGAAATGCGTTCCAGTGCGTGGCTGCTAAGGTGGGGAAGCTGGCACAATCGTGTTGGCATAGCATGATCTTATGCGCCTGGTGGCCGTGTGCCTGGTGATTCTATTTGTCAAGTAGGGAGGGGCAAGTTCATGGAGGCATTTGTGGGTGAGGGCAAGAGTTTTGAATACAATCCTCTCTTTGACAGGGAGCCAATGTGCTTGCCTTCTGATTTCGGAGATATGGTCTCTTCTTGCGGTGCCAGATGCTGCCCTGAGCGCATTGTTTTGAGCTAGCTGCAGTTTGGCCACATTTTTGTTGGAGGTCCCAACAAGAAGGGCATTGCAGTAGTCTAGCCTTGACCCGATAATTGCCCTAGCAATGGTGAGGCAGTTCTGGCGGGCCAAGAAGGTCCTGGCAGCGTTGAGGATTTTGGAGTAGTAGGCTGAGGAGGCGGCGATAGCATTAACCTGTCTGTCCATGGATAGGTCAGAGTCCAGGTAGACTCCGATTGTCTTAACATGGTTGGAGACCTTGATAGGAATGTGGTGAAGGAGGCGTACTGATCTCCGAGGTTGACCAATGTGAAGGGTGACCCAATGAGGAGGAGTTCAGTTTTTTCACTATTGAGGCAGAGCCAATTCTGTGCCATCCAGGATTGGATGGTTAGAGTAAATAGTGGTGAGGGTGTTAGTGTCTGCTAGGTAGTCGCCCATAAGTGGGATAAGTACCTGTGTGTCATCCGCGTAGTTGGTGTAAGATATACCAAGGGAGTCCAGGATGCTAATGAGGGGCCTTGTGAAGAGGTTGTAAAGCGTGGGTGCGATACAGGACCCCTGGGGAACACCACAGGTAAGGAGGCTGGGGGTGGCAGATGCAGACTCTGAAAAGACTTTCATGGCCCTTTCTTGGAGAAAGGAGGTGATCCATTGACAGGCTTTAGGGGAGAAGTTGGCTTGGGTGGCTAGATGGTGGCACAAAGTGTTGTGGTCCACGAGATCAAAAGCCGCAGATAGATCAAGGAGCAATAGGAGGGCAGGTTTGCCTGCGTCTCTGAGATCGTCCATTTGGTTCTTGAGGTCTAGGAGGGCCGTTTTGGTGCCGTGTCGTGGGCAGAATCCAGATTGCCGCAGGCCGAGGAGACGGTTATCCTCTAGGAACTTTTGGACTTGCAGGTAATCTGCTTTGTCCAGGATTTTGAGCAGGAAGGGTACAGTGGTAATGGGCCTGTAATTCCTAGGGACTGTAGCGTCCAGCAAGGGTTTTTTGAGGAGTGGGCGTACCCACGCTTCCTTAAGTCAAGACGGGACATGACCTGACTGGAAGGAGGAGTTGATAAATGCTGTGAGGAAGGGGGCTAAGGTAGGTGCGGAATCTTTGATGAGGCTAGTTGGGCAGGCATCACCCTTGCAGTTAGAGGGTTTGATAGAGTTGAGCAGGGTGATGACCGCTCGCTCAGTGATGTCTTTAAACTCCAATGGAGGGGAGGTGGTGGTCTTGATGGGTGGCTCAGCGCGCATGTTGGCGATGATGTTGGAGAGGGCTTTTTGGTGGCCGCGGATTTTGGTTTGGAGAGTGGTGAGCTTCTCTGGCATTGCAGACTGAATGCTGTTACACCACTTGTCGTCTTTGATGACTGATGGGCTGGGGGGGGGGGGGCATTTGGTTTTTCCAGTTCCCTAAAGATAATGAATAGTTCCTTGGACCCTGACTTGGCTTCAGAGATCCTAGCATTAAAGCAGCAGCCTTGGCTAAGGTAATGTTGGTCTTGTAGGATTTGGAAATGACTTTGAACTTCTGTTTGGTGGCTTCGGAAGGGCTGGCTTTCCAGGTGGAGAGGGCAATCCTCTTTAGCGCACGTTGTTCAAGAAGTTCTTTGGAGAACCATGCATTAGCATGTTTGGCTTTTTTAGCTTTTTTAAGAGTCAGTGGAGCAATGGCGTCCACGGCTGACGTGATGACATCCTTGAAGGTGTCAGCTAAAGTTTCAGGGTTGTTAGAATAGGAGGCCTGCAGGGCCGGGTTGAGGAGGTAAGGTGCTAGGTTTTCGACTGTGAGAAGGCTTGAGCTCCTAGCGTAAATTGCTGGGCCCGGCGGTGGGGGGGGGGCTAGGGTCGCTTTCTTGGTTTCGAGGTTAAATTTGATGTAGTGGTGGTCGGACCAAGGGACGAGGGTGTTGGCCGTAATAAGAAGGGAGCAGTTGTGATGACTGATCCAGTCTAGGGTGCGCCCTTCGATATGGGTGGGGTCAGAAATGAAGTGCGTGAAGCCGAGGTTGGACAACGCCTTCTTGAGGGATCTCGCAGGGGGGTCCTTAGGGTCGTTCAGCCCTAGGTTAAGGTCACCCAGAAGTAAGACCTGTGATGTCTTTTTGATGTTGTTGGACAATGCAGGGATAAGGGTGTCATGGAAGTCAATGGATGGTCCTGGGGGTCTGTAGACAATGTGCATGGTTATGGTGCGATTGGGAGAGACATTAATTTTTAGAGGGAGGTAGTCGCTGTTGCTGTCAAGCAGGCCTTCAGCTTCCCTAATAGCAATGGCTTTCCTGGCGATGAGGGCAACGCCTCCACCTCTCTGGGAGGCGCAGTCTTTCCTGAAGATGGAATTTCCAGAGGGGATGGCCAGTGATAGGGCTGGGCCTGAGGTTTCATTAAGCCAGGTTTTAGTAAGGATGAGGAGGTCGAGGTCATCCTTAATGAGCAGGTTGTTAATGTCAAGGGTTTGTGCGGGTCCGGATCGTACATTAAGCAACAGCTGAGCATGTAGGCAGAGGGAGGTATGGAGGTGGGCGGGCTCGCCGGAGTGGATGGTAGCTCAAATATAAAGGGTAGTATGGAGTCGGGGGTGGTTATGGAAGCGGCATCAACATGAGCAATGGCAAAGACCCAGCATTAGGCATCATGGGGGTGGCATCAACATGAGCAATGGACATAGACACAGCATTAGGCATCATGGGGGCGGCACCAACATGAGCAATGGGCATAGACATAGCATTAGGCTTCATGGAGGCAACATCAACATGAGCAATGGGCATAGACACAGCATTAGGCATCATGGGGGCGGCACCAACATGAGCAATGGGCATATACACAGCATTAGGCATCATGGAAGCGACATCAACATGAGCAATGGGCAGAGACATAGCATTAGGCATAATGGGGGCGGCACCAACATGAGCAATGGGCATAGACATAGCATTAGGCATCATGGTGGCGGCATCAACATGAGCAATGGGCATAGACACAGCATTAGGCATCATGGGGGCGGCATCAACATGAGCAATGGGCAGAGACACAGCATTAGGCATCATGGGGGCGGCATCAACATGAGCAATGGGCATAGACACAGCATTAGGCATCATGGGGGCAGCATCAACATGAACAATGAGCATGGGGACACCCGTGGGGTTGGGCGTGGGTAGTGGTGCAAAGTTAATGTTTTTAATGGGGTTATTGTTCGTGTAAGCCCTGAGGTCTTGTTTGGTGATGTGGATATTGATGATCTGTCATAGCGTAGCCACAGAGTGTGGGTCAATCCAGGGGCTGGAGATGGCCTTAGTGTTGTAGCATGTAAGTGCTGAAGGCTGGCTTCTAGCGCTAATCCTTGCATTGTGGTCTCTTGGTTTGGGAGTGTAGGTGATGGGGTTGCTGGGCTGAGTGCGCCACCGTAGTCGCGCATTCCTGTTGTAACATGATGTGGTGATCATCGTTGTGACTTGGGTAGGTGCACGCAGGACATAATGCGATTTGGCATAGGAGCTGGAGGCCTTACCTTGTGTTCGGTAGCCAGAGCCTGGGGGTGCCATCTGCGCCGTCGAGCAGCGGAGAGCTGCAGATAGGGGGGAAGGCCTTTTCCCTTGGCCTTCTCCCGACGGCTTCGCCTGGCAGCCGCCTCCCACTCCCTTTAAAGGAGGAGGGGAGGGGTTGGCAGGCAGAGGAGACCAATAGCGGGCCTGGGCCGCGGCGGTGCATTTCGCAGGCACTTTCCCGGGCTCCAGTGTGTTGATGTTGGTTGCCTGGGGAACCGGAGCGGCCATCATACATTAGGAAGGGGTTAAAGGAGTTACTATGTAACCTCCCAGCACTCCACATAGGGTGGCGTGTACTGGACCCACAAAGGAAAAGGTAAGTAAGACATGGGTCATCTTACTATTCCTGGGAACAGTAGTTCACCCAAGAAAATGTAGTTAAACATTAAGAAAAGTCCAAGGGACTTCTCAATGGAACTGCACAAAAGGTGCTGTGGGTCACAATACAAAAAGCAGATGCCTATGGAGTTTACCAGACTCCATAAAACAGTAAGAAACACAGAAATTCATAGTGAGAAAAACAGGAGAGAGTGAAAAAAATGTCCCACTCACTCAAGAGCTTGGGGCCTCTAAGGTTAAAGGGAATTGGCACAGAAATTTAAATTCTCCCTAACAGCTGTTGCCCGATTTCTTAAAGAATAGAAGGGTACCCTTCCCCCAGGTTGCAACTGCGTCGGTGCACACTCCCCTTTTGTTGTTGTGTTGAGGCATCAGGCTGCGATAGAACCAGTTTTAGTCACTGTGTATCTATCTGTTTGGAGATAAATCTGACAGACGTTGTAAGGTCCCTAAAATATCCCTAGAATTCCTCACCTAACCCTTGAGCTGAATCGTGCCCATCTGAGGTTCTGCGTGCAGTGGGAGAGGTGTTTCCATGCGTCTGCCTATCACTAATTCCTGCGATATACGATAATAGTCTGTCCATAGCTAATACAAACAATGCACAATACAACTACTTATGCATTCAGAAATATCACACATAAAAACAACATATATTAATAATAAAATACCAAAATGTTATCCATGGGTCTCGCTCAGTATTCTTAAGGTGCGGCCAAAATAATACTTCTAGAATGTTATGCAGTTAAAACCTGTAATACTGCTTCAATGTGCTCCTTTGCCATGTGTGTGCTAAATAATACAGCTAATCTAATTTCTTTTTTTTTTATTGTCATAGTTTCATGCAAAACTTTTTTACAAAACATTTATGTTTAAGACTTTCACATCATACCAAAAGAATTATCGTGCAGCACATCTTAGAAGAATTTTTGAATGGTCCATCATAGTTGTTCAACATGACAGATTACTCTTATCTTACCCTTTCTTAATTTAGTAGTCTGTCCAAATAGTCAATGGTTGCACAAATCAACATATAATTACGTCCAGCGACTAGAGAGGACCAACACTCATCAATATTGTCATTACAAGGAGCGAACTTCCCCAGAGCTACTGTTCTTTCTGTGATTAGCGACGAACATTAGACGACCAAATGATGTAGCGACTCTATATATTTGGTACAAAACCGACAATTATTGTCGGTAGTGTTTTTGTCATGCTTCAGAAGCAACACCTCTTTTGTCGGCAATATATTGAGTCTCATCCGGATAAATTTGTCACAATGGTATTTCGACGGGAAAAATTGCAGGTACTTCGGTACCTGATTTGCTGCGCGGACATCATTTTTTTGGGTTAGACTGGATTTCAACTTCGCTCGATTTTCAATAGTCGTACTCCAATCAGTGTTACTGATCTTTTTTTTCACTGCACAAGGATTATTACATAGTAGATTGGGTGATGGTCCCACATAATCAAGATTCTTTAGTACAACTTCAGACCAATCTTTAAGTAGTCCATTATAAGGTCTATTTGGAACTCCCTTAAGAATTTGATAAGCGGCTATGGATCCGGGCATTATCATCTTCCTATAAAGGGCAAAAGACTTCCATAGGATCGATGCGCTCAGTGATTGGAGGCCTAGTCCAAAACGAATTGCGGTGATGGACACATATTTTGGCAGCTTTAGCACTTTCCTCAAGAACTGAGCTTCCAGCTTGTTCCAAAATGCAGAATCTATGTTAAACCCTGCTTCACTACCAAATGTGGTTGCTGCCACCACCTTTTGGTGCTAAAACAGGAACACAGGCATAAAAGTGAATTGTCCAAATTCACGATGCAGTTTGGCACCTTGTAGGGAAAAAGTATTCATTTTGGATTTCAGGTCTTCGGTCCAATTCCATTCTCTGATTGATTTATTGAACATCACACCAAGGTTTCTGATGTTGTCAGTTCTTTCAAGGACTTTTAGATCTACTGTCCACTTGAAATCTTTCCCTTTGACGCCAAGTTGAGGGCCGAAGGCAATGATCTTTGATTTACCTACATTGATCTCCATGCTGATTGTGTGCAGGTAAATGCCTAAGTTTGTTAGTAGGCTTTGCAGCCCAATTGGAGTGGAGTCGATCAAAACCACATCGTTGGCATAAGTGGCCCAGCTGATCGGGTGTCTGTTAATCCAGGGAGGGAATGCATTGAAACTTTTTACTGCCTCCGGCATGTCGGCTAAATACAGTCTGAAAATTAAAGCAGCCAGCGGGCAGCCTTGCTTGACGCCCCTCTCTATCACAATCTCGTCAGAGAGGTCGCCATTAGAGTTCAGTCGGACTCTAATTGATGTATTTGTATGCAGCTGGATTACCATCTGTAATAAATCGACCGGGCAACGTAAGCTTGCTAATTTTTCCCACAGAAGTGCTTGATTCACTCTATCCGTATTTTTTATTTTGTATTTGTATTTATTTATTTATAGTGTGCATCTAACCCGGGGGTAGCAGGGCGCAAAGGCATCAAGAGGTTTGCTAAGCTTGTTACATACAGAGGATGAAGTCCAGCTGAGGTTACATTGCTGGATCATCAAAAACACAGAACACCAGTGAGGCATTAATTTACAAGAAGATAAGTATACAAGATGAAGGTTATAACAAGAATTATAACTACACAGGTCAATTGACCACCTGAGTGATCAGATTTACAGCCATAGTAGTGTGGCGCAGCAGGCATTATATATCATGTTTCTTGAGCCACTGAATGGTCTTAGATCTGAATTGGCAATAAGGGAGGTCTTCCCTTCAGGGAGGTGGTAGGGAATTCCAAAATTGCGCTGCTTTAACGGTGAAAGCTATTCCCTCCAGCCATAGTGCGTTTAAATCTAGGCACAAGGAGGAGATTGGAGTTAACCATTATGGTGGGTCGGGAGAAAGGTGGTCTAGTGAATTTAGTTATAAGGTATTGAGGGGAAGCTTGGTGTAGGCATTTGTGGGTCAGAGAGACAGATTTAAGGAAAATGTTGTCTTTGGTGGATAGCCAGTGGACAGATCTTCTGGTCTCGGAGATATGGGCTTTCTTAGGGATACTAAGGGCCGCTCTTAGTGCGTTATTCTGGAAGATTTGAATTTTGTTCGTAATGTATTTGTTGCAACCTACATATACCTTGCAATAGTCCAGTTTGGACAGGATTAGAGCCCTGGCTAGGGTGATGCAGTTAGAAGGTGAGAGGAATGGTTTGGCTGCTCTGATAAGTTTGCAGGTGAGGGATGTGGCTGATGCCATAGCGTTAACTTGCTTTTTGAAGGTGAGAGTGGAATCCAGGTAGAAGCCAAGGGTTTTGACCTCCTTGGCTACAGTGATAATGTTATTATCGATTACAAAAGAGGAGTAGATTGGGTCTAGTTTGGTGATATTTTGGGAGGACCCTAGAATAAGGAGTTCTGTTTTGTCATCATTCAGGCATAGACCATGCTTGGCCATCCATGCCTGGATGATGATGTAAATTTTGTTAATGAAGGCCAAATCCTTGTCATAATCCCCCGTTAGCGGGATGAGGATCTGGGTATCATCGGCGTAGTTAGTGTAGGTGATACCCAGACCATGAAGATCATCAAAAAGGGGCTTTGTGAAAATGTTGAATAAGGTCGGGGAGACGCACAATCCCTGGGGCACGCCACAGGTAATAGGCGAAGGGTCAGCTGCTGCTAGAGTGGAGAAGACTCTCATCGTGCGGTTATTTAGGAAGGATTGGATCCAACCGGTTGCCTCTTGAGAGAAGTGGGCTACTTTTTGAAGGTGGTTACATAGGATCTCATGGTCGACCAGGTTGAAAGCGGCTGAGAGGTCAAGGAGTAGTAGTAGTGCAGTTTTACCTTTGTCTCTCAGCTCATCTATCTGTGCCTTGAGATCTATGAGTGCGGTTTCAGTACCGTGTTGAGGCCTGAAGCCTGATTGACGGACTCCAAGGAGGTGGAAGTGTTCAAGGTAATGTTGGAT
This sequence comes from Ambystoma mexicanum, assembly GCF_040938575.1. Lineage (NCBI taxonomy): Eukaryota > Metazoa > Chordata > Amphibia > Caudata > Ambystomatidae > Ambystoma > Ambystoma mexicanum. The sequence continues at coordinate 777,491,381 of NC_090937.1, forward strand.
TTGTTGATAAGCTATTTTGTCGAGGATTTTAAGTAGGAATGGTACTGTAGTGAAAGGGCAATAGTTTGTAGGGGTGGCGGGGTCTAAGTTAGGTTTTTTGAGAAGGGGGAGGACCCAGGATTGTTTCAGATTGTTAGGTATGGTGCCTGAAGTGAATGACGCATTTATTAGTTTTGTAATAAACGGTGCGAGATCACGAGCCGCATCCTTTATCAGTTGTGCAGGGCATAGGTCCCCGTGGCAATTCGAGGGCTTGAGGGTGAGAATGACATTTTCAACCTCTTTAGTAGTTACTTTGTGGAAGTTGAAATGGGGATTGGGCGCAGGAGTGTGCGACCCAGTGGGGTGTGTCATTTTAGAGATCAGGCTACTAGGCTTGGTGGACGCGAGAAGGGAATCTTTTTTAATACTTATCTTAGTCTTGAGGGAGGTGATTTTGTTGGCTAAGGTGTTTTGTATACCCGTGCACCAATTCTTATCCTTGAGGCACGAGTCAGGTACTTGGGTAGGTGAATCTACCTCTTTTAGTATTGTAAAGAGCTCTCTAGTGTTAGATTTAGCTTGTGAAATTTGAGTGCTGTAGGACATTTGTTTGGCCAAAATGATTTCTTTTTTATATTGAGAGGCTAGTATACTCAGATTTTTCTTGTTGATCTCTGAGGGATGTGATCGCCAGGTTTTTTCACAGCATCGTTTTTCCTGTCTGAGGGCTTTGAGGCGAGGGGAGAACCAGGTGTTAATGTGTTTTCGGGGTTTGCTCTTTCTTAACTTCAGGGGAGCTATGTCATCAAGACAAGAGAGCATGACTTTATTATATAAGTCTACATTCATGAAGGGATCCGTGTGAGCAGGGATGTCATTCAGAGTCGGTAAGATCAGTGGGAGCAGGTTTTCAGGGGTGATGTTCTTTTTGTTTCTGGTCTGGACAGCTGGGGCTATGCTATCTGATTGCACTGATGTCGCCTCTAAGGTGAACGAGATCAGGTAGTGGTCAGTCCAGAGCTGCGGTAGTATAGCTGAGACTAAGACTGGGCAGTTATGCACAGCTAACCAGTCCAGAGTTCTGCCTTTAGTATGGGTAGATTCTGAGATCTTCTGGGTAAATCCTAATTCCTCTAAGGTATTATTGATAGTTGCGGCATTAACATCTGAAGGGTCATTGAGACCAAGGTTGAAGTCTTCTAATCGAATGCTTTGTGTGGAACTCTTAAAGTTATTTGATAGGATATTTGTAAGATCTTCTTCAAAAGATCCTAACAGGCCGGGTGGTCCGTAAATGAGGTGGATGGAGATGGACTGTGTATTAGTTAAGGTAAGCTTAGCGGTTAGGGATTCGCATGAACCTACGTTGGCATGTGGCAAGATTGTCAATGAGAGATTAGTTTTGACTATAATGACAAGACCTCCGCCTCGAAAGGTGGTACGATCGAGTCTTAGTAGAGTATAGTCATCTGGTATGGCTAGCATAATTGCGGTACCTGCTGTAGGATGGAGCCATGATTCCGTGATAGCTAAGAAATCCAGATCTTCATTGTATAGTAGGTCCGCAATGTCTGTTGCATGGGCTACCATAGAGCGTGCATTTATAAGTGCTCCCTTGGTCCCAGGTTGTACTGGTGTTGGTGGAAGTGGCGAGCTTTTAGGGATGGTGCTGGTAGGCTCACGGAGGAGTCTACTGTTCAGTTAAAGAGGGTGGTGAGAGCGGTTGCTAGTGCTGGCTTTACTCTGGGATGTTCTAGATAGTGGGTCATATAGTCTAGGGAGTCTGGCCCATAATTTGAGGTTCCTTTGAAGGACAGTGCAGGGTGAGGTGATCATATCAGTTGGTTTGGGTGTTGACTCCTGTGAAAGTGAGTTAGGTGGCATGGTGGGGTATTGGGTACTCACAATATAAAGTAGTGATCTAAGCAGAGCAGTGTAGAGCATCGGGAGATACATTATCTGGGTGGGATAGGACTAGTGCAGTAGCACTGTAGGTGATTAACATAGGCTATAGTGCTTAGATTTGAGTTTAGCCCTAATGTCTGAGAAACAGCAGTTGAATAGCATAAGTAGTGTTACACCTAGAATCAGTTAAAGTACCAATAATATCACATGTAGATTCGAATTTAGCACTAATGTTTGAGACACAGCAGTTAAAAAGCATAAGTAGTGTTACACCTAGAGTCAATTATAGCACCAATAATATCACATCTAGATTCGACTTTAGCACTAATGACTGAGACAGAGCAGTTAAAAAGCATAAGTAATGTTACACCTAGAATCAGTTAAAGTACCAATAACACAGCAGTTGAATAGCATAAGTAGTGTTACACCTATCGAATACTTGTCGTAAATTGACAAATCAAAAGAAGAGAAGGGTGAGGTTTTTAGTTCAACACCAACCCACTTGGTAAAGCCGGTTTGTCTTTCATCAATAAGGTTATATTCAGCTGCCCACTTCGCCAGGCTTTTTTGTAAAAACGACACAAAAATTGTTCCAATTACATCTAAAGGGGCAATCGGACGGTGGTTGGCCGGGTTAGATCGATCACCTTTCTTGACTATGGGCATAACTACTGTCGATTGCCATGAAGACGGGATCTACCGGGTCTCCACTATTTTCGTAAACCAGGTTTCAATGAAGGATGCCCATTCTTTTTTATTTTCTTTTAGGGTCAGGTTGGAAAGACCATCCGGAGCTGCTGCTGCTGAGTTTTTGAGCTTTCCAATCACAGCTTCAATGTCTGCCCTGTCATACCCCATCACCCATGCCGTATATGGGTTGTTCCATTGTTCCGCAACTTGTATATTGGGAGATTTGAAAACCGCCGTGAAGTGCTTTGTCCAGTCTGCAGCACTGACTCCTACTGTTAAACTGCCTAGCTGATTACGGGAACCATCATTGATTATAGCCCATGCTTCACAGCTTTTTCTTTTTTTGAATATTTATTTGTACATTTTGCAGAATAACAATTAACAGTCAATAATAAATAGCAAAAACAATATAACTACATGCAGATAAGAATACACATATTTACAATTAAAGAACTGGTACATTTTCAGACAACCATCGCAAATCTTTGCATGTAAGGTAAGTTTCCCCTGCCTCTTGTAGATTATTATCTCCATGTTTACAAGACAAGTCATCTTCTCAATCCAATCCACAACAATCGGCGCAATTCGTGATTTCCAGCTCCTCAATATCATCTTTTTGCATATACAAGCCCCCCTGAACAGAATTCTTTTCTGAGAGGCTGAAAGATCCTCAAGTAACTCATTACATCCTAAGATCATCATTTTGAAATACAGTGCAATATCCAAATTCAGAATTTGCAGGCAAATGCTACACGCATCCTGCCAAAATCCACAAACTCGTACACAATCCCAGAGCATATGTTCCAAGCTACCCACCTCATTCCCACAGCACCAATAGTCATCAGAATCCACCATACCTCTCTTCAGCAACCATTCTGGACTCCAGTACACCCTGTTGAGGATCTTTATTTGCCTCGATCGTTCTTCCAAGTTTATTGAGCCCATTTTTACATTAGCACACATCCCCAACCACATCTCAGATGAAATCTCACACTCCAATCTCCTGCTCCAATCCGCTCCTAGTTCTGTATTCTCTCTATAATTAGACATAATTTGATTTTACACCCTGCTAGCTATCGATCCACAACCTGGCTCTCTCTCCTTAAGAAAGAGATTTACAATCGCATCACCCTGCTCATTCACCTTTCTTATACATCTTTTCAATTTCCTGAAGTCACCATTTAAATCTGTTTAAGAAAACCTTTACCTGAAGGTTTTTCGCCAATTCCTTCACCCCCTTGAAATTTCTCCTGGCTGCCATGAATTCCTTAGGGAAGTCCGGATAAATATAGATTGGCTTGCCTTTGAAGATAACAGATCCTTTATTCCTTGCTGCATGCAATAAACATTCTCTCTTTCTTGTGAGGACAGAAAACACAAGAATATGTCTCAGCTTAGAGCCTGGCAATTTGCCAATCCGATAAGCCTGGTCAAAATCATCCTCCTTAAAAGAATCTATACCTTAGCAGTCCTTAAATATACTCAAAATTAGCAGTATCAGACTGTTTCACAGCTTTTTCCAGAACAAATCAATTTAAGCATCTTCTCTGCCTGTTCTTGTTCACAGTGGCGTTTGAATGAACACACCCAATTTTGATATCTTTGATTAAATAGTCTTTACCCTTCTTTTACATCCGCAGGCGAATGATTGTTTTTCAACATTTTCAAGTCGTCTCATAGTTGTTTCTTCCTGTCTTGTACTCTTTTACTAAACAGATATTTATGTTTTAAATTGTCACGGCTGAATCCAGTGTTGACTTTGGCGAATTGTGTTAGTAAGGGCGTATACTTGGCAGTGTTTGCCCCATTCGCTAAGCCCAAGCCCAATTCTAATGTGAGCTTGGAAATCTCTAAGGGTCTTATTTGTAGACGATTTAGGCCTTGATTTATCTCCAGTATATCATTATAAGCCTTGGAGGGAGATCTTGAATTCATAACCCACTGGAGGTTTACTGCGTCATGGTCGCTGTTTCTCATTTTCCAAATCTCCAGGGACTTTATTTTTGCAGTGAATTCACATGAGGCCCAAATATGGTCTATCGTTTTATGGGTGTTGTTTCCATGCCAAGTAGCACTAGCAGGAATGTTTCCGGTGGTTTAAATTCATTGTAATGGTTTACTTCGTTGTTTGCATCCAGCTTTTTCGTTTGATTAACAATGCTCGGCTCCAAAATGCTACTGTTACTTCCCACCGTTAGATCAATTCTTTCACATTGTTCGTCTTGTTTCAAGTTTGTATCCGCTGCAATGCAAGCTGGGAGCTGCCGAGCATGATCATTTGGAGCGCTTGGGCGACGTTCCAAGACATCAATACATTTGCTTGCTTCGAGCAGCTCTCTATCAGTGACATGGTTGCCGATAACCGCTGACTTTGTCATGCTTTCTGTAGATAAATCAGCTGTCAGTTTGATTGACAAGAGTGCTGCACCAAGGGGCTTAATGAACTTGTGTTGCACTTGGGCGTCCACTGCAGTTGAGACAAGGTTAGTGTTTTCTTTAGGTGAGTGGTGATATTCTTTGTTTGCTGTCTCCATTGGAACTGTGATGTGCGGGTAGCACAAATGATCAACTGGGGTGGGTGCCAATAGCGGAGAGGAGAGTAATGGGGGAACACTCACATTGCCCCACAACGCTACAATCAACTTCACCCTTACCTTGATCACACATTGCGATGCCGTTGCTGTTACTAGAGTTTGTCACTTTGTGCTGCCACTGTTGGAGTAAAAGCTTCTGACAAGTTAGGGGCCCCGCCTCCTGCATTATTGCTTTCATGATCGGGTGAGTCGAGGCTGCACAATCACAAATGATTCAACTGAAGTCTCTTCTTTTGTATAAAGATGGGTTTCCCTGAGTGTAGCTTTAACGTGTTTCAGCACACAGCGCCCCCCGCCTCCCTGCCGACACAAATACTCAACGTCAGACTCCGCGGCCTGGAGGAGTTTTTAAACAATTGCCAGGGAAGAGAGTCTGCATACGTCCACCGGGTTTCTCCACCAGGGTTCTCCACACAAAGACTCGACGTCAGACTCTGCATCCTCTCCGCAGACCGGAGGAGTTTTTAAACAATTGCCAGGGAAGAGAGACTGCACACGTCCCCAGGGTTCCTCCACCAGGGTTCTCCACACAAAGACTCAACATCAGACTCTGCGTCCGCTCCACGGACTGGAGGAGTTTTGAAACAATTCCCAGGGAAGAGAGACTGCACACATACACAGGGTTTCTCCACCAGGGTTCTCCACACAAAGACTTCTTGTCAGACTCCGCTTCTGCTCCGTGGACCGGAGGAGTTTTTAAACAGTTGCCAGGGAAGAGAGACTGCGCACGTCCACAGGGTTTCTCCACCGGGATCTCCATACAAAGACTCAACGTCAGACTCCATTAATCTAATGATACCATACATACATTTCTAAACACAACTACTTGCCTTTTTTTGGGTTTTTTTGCAAGGATCAGTAGGGGAAATTGAACATACCCTTTGTGTCCACAAATTATTCTTTTCTTGTGATGCTCGTGTTTGCAGATCAATAAGCTGCATATTGGAGAGGCAGTTCAGGCATTTTTTGTTATCTGGAATAATGCTCACTAGTTCTGTTAGTGTTTATAATGCTCACTATTTACAAATAAACTGCTTCATTTGCTATTAACTCTAGTGTGTCATCCCCTGTGCTGGCAACTATGTTCTTTCCTTGTGTACTACATTTTTCTCCACAGCCCCTGGTTTTGGGCACTGACAATACTTCTCATAGCCATAGCAATAAAGTTTCATGTTGAACCATGTGCCATTTAATCTCTTATAACCATGCCTTTGCCTTTGTAAGGAAGGCATGGTGTCAATAGTAGACAGACGCATTGGGTACAAGATACGTAAACCTTTATTTTGGTTGGGTTGGTAGAATTCCTAACTGGCCCTAACTCTATAATGGGAGTAGTACCATTAAACAAAATAACAAATAAGTCCATGTTAGTCTAGTCAAAATAAAAAGGCCTATACTAAAAAAACTAACCTTGTCCTCCTTCTCAAATACCAAATGTGTTAAGGGAATTCAAGAGCAAAAAGAGTGTCTTAAAAGAAATGTCATAATGGCTTAGGTAACAACTCCCTTCCCCACGTTCGGCAGCACACGGGCTTGAGAGTTTCATTAAAAGGATAGGTGGGGGGCGTGGCCAGCAACGCCACCGATGTGGCAGCCTTGCTGATGACCTCCGAGTGAAGCCCACGGCTTTAGCAGAATAACATGGCTCCCACTGCTTGTTGAGGTCGGAGAAGACCTCTACAGTAATCGGAAGGTGGGGTGCACTGGTTGCTCCAACATGAGGAGTTAACGTGCAGTGCCGAGATCGTAACTCTGCTGGTAAGCCAGAGACCCCGGTCCCCACACACCAAGATGGCGGACAATTGCGAGGAGAAAGAAGGAGGGAGGCGCTGATTGCTTTACTAGAGATCGGAGGACAGGAGAGCCCCATAGCCTGTGACGACTACATGATAATGGAACCCTGCCAACCAACTCCGCAGTGCATCCCAAAGGAGTGAAGGGGGTGATCCACGGGCTCAGAAGAGGCTCTGGTGCTTAACTGGGAGAGGCGGAAATCCCACTGCTCCTCCTCCGCGCCAGTCTGCTCCATATAACCCAGCCCTGCAAGGAGGGACAGAGCCCAAGCGTCTACATCTGCATCAATCTAGAGGCCTGGCACCTCACTGTGCAGCGGTCCCCCTCGTGGGCTGGCACCTTCGTCCTGATGGCGGTGCAGTCCTGGAGGGAATTCTAGCACCGCAGGGGAGGCAGGAGCCGACGGCACCCGCAATGCCTGCTGGAACCGGCACTCTGCTAACCCGAATTTAAACAAGTTAGCTCGCTAAATGTTAGTGCCGATTTTGCCACTGCAGTCCCTCACTTGCAGCAGTGGCGGTGACCCGCTATTATAACCTCATGCCATAATCAACTGGGGTAGACCTGCCATGACAGTAGTGGATCCACCCTCCCACGCCTGAACCGCACCAAGGGGCCCCACGAGGAACTGCAAAGCACTGGGAAACAAGACGACCTGGAGAGCATTAATGTGGCAGCTCTCTGAGACAACGTGCACACGACATGCAGGAAGGATACAGTCAGATAAATACATGCAGGAAGGATACAGTCAGAGAAATACCAATTGAGCCAGGCTCCCCAGAATGCTGCACAGTAGAATAATGTGAGTTTACTCTGGGGAGGAGGAGTGGGGAATGCGGTTCCCCTGCGCTGAGATACTTGATTCCACTAAGGGGGCAGAATCCCCACACAGTTTCCCCGGGCTTGAAGAGGAACTGCCTCTCCCCCGCAACATTACTATCAACTGATCTAGCCAGTCCCGGGGAGACCCGGTTGAAGCAACAGCCTCTACGCTCTCTCTCCCCTCATTATCCTGATGGTACTGTAACCAGAGACAGTCAGCAGAACACTGGCCTGATGGCCCGCTTAAAGAGGAGGTGACACACTAATCTGCACTAAACTAAGTGGGCAGGGGAGGAATACCCCCTACCCCCGGCATGGTGGGCTCTAGTCCTGCTCTCCTTCCCCCCACCTTGAAGACAACAAGCAACTGGGGCGGCAACGTTTTCTGGTGACCACCTAGATAGCTCGGATACAGAGTACATGGGCCCAACACTATAGGGACAGACAGACGCCTCCTGTCCTGGTGGAGCCTCTAGCAGCCTCTATTTTCTACATCTTAGTGGGGACCCTGCAGAGCACAGCAGGATTCCCTCACCATGTAGAAACATCTCAAGACCCCCAACAGTGGGGATATTTCCACTATGTTGCTTCCGGCGGAGAAGGGAAAGAGACCAGAGACTTCAAAATCCTCACCTCAAGCTTCACCCGGGGGCACCTTACAGCTGGCCACCAAGGAAGACATCCAGGCCTTTATGATGGACATTAAATCGGAATTCCGATCCTGTATGTCGGAGCTCGCCACCAAACATAAATGCACAGACCAGATGGTGTTGGAAGTGGAACAGAGAGTGGGAGAGATGGAGGACCTGACTCAAGAACACTCGGATACACTTCTCGAAGTGCAACGTAAGATCCAAACCCTGACGGACAGGAATTAAATCCTAGAATATAAGCAGGAGGATTTGGAGAACAGGGCCTGACAAAATAACCTCCGTATAAGGGGAATCCCCTCCTCGATCCCAGACCAGAACCTAGCAGAATATGTGGGGGACCTGTTCCAGTCTCTCCTGCCACACTTTGAAAAGTCCCAACTCATATTGGATCGCACCCACAGATTGCACATCCGAAGCGGATTGGAGACGGATTACGCCCCCCCCCAGACATGATCACCTGGGTCCACTTTTCCACGACCAAGGAGGCAATAATGGCGATAGGTCGCTACCGAGATGAACTGTAGTTTCAGAGGTCTCCCCTGCTAGTCTTCCAGGACCTGGCCGTGGCAACAATACAGAAGCAGAGGGCCCTGAGGCCACTAATGCTATTCCTTCGAGACCAGAACATTAGGTATCGCTGGCTGTTCACTACTGCACTTCAATTCTCTTACAATGGGGTCTCCCGAACGATTGCACATCTGGAAGATGCAGATGCAATCCTGAATCCCATTCCACCGGACAAAATAAATGGCTCCTCACTTGACCTTCCTGAAGGCACAGAAGACCTCCTTCCTAAAGCGAGGCAAAAGGCCTGGTCAAAGATCCACAAAGGTCGTAATGCAAGATGAACGATCACTGCAGCTGGACAGTCCAGATGCAAGAGGCTGCCAACGTTGCTGTGACCGGCGTCACTTCAGGCTCAATGTCCCAGACGTCTGGCCCAACGGATGCTAAAGCAATAGGGAACAAAATGTGTCTATAGCTGGCTTCACCCGGTTCATGTCTGACTCCAAGGTGGATGGCACCTAAAAACCCTTGGAGTGAACTGCATGCAGTTTTGTTCCAGTTTTGTTAAGGAAGTTGCCAACAGATAGTTGTCAGTATCCTACCAGTTTGTTGTTATAGCTTCATGTTGGAAGCTCAAGTTAAAACCCTAGTTGCGCTGTGGAGCCCTGAAAACAGAAGACTTGAATGGTGGCTGAGTTGAACCTGGCTTCCTCTCCTCTCCCGCTGAATTAAAACCCCCTAGAAGACCCACCGCCCAACCAAAATTTGAACTTCATCTCACTGAATGTGAGGGGCCTGAATTCTACCCCTAAATGAAAATCGACATTGCAATGGCTCCAGGATATGGAAGGCTCAGTGGTCTTCTTACAGGAAACTCACCTGCTGCCACTAGACTTCACACGCCTCCGAAATAGGTAGTTGCCTCTTCAATACATGGCCTCCAGTGTAACCAAGAAAGGGGGGACAGCCATACTCCTAGCCAAGGGAATTCAGTTTAGAGCACTCGAGACACTATGTTGCCCAGAAGGACGATACACAGCAATCAAAGGCTTTATATATGTAAAACTCTACTCTCTTGTTTCAGTTTACGCCCCCAATGAGGGACAGGAGGCGTTCTACGAAACATTGGGGGTCAAACTTCTTCCCTTCATTGAAGGCCAAACAATTATCAGAGGGGACTTCAATGGGGTCCCGGATCCTCTCTGGGACAGATCACATCCACCAGCCCCCAGGGACTTCAATATTACTGCTGGACTTCTCCATCTGTTTTGAAAACTAGGGTTGGTGGACTCATTTTATTTTCAAGTTTGTTTATTGGCATTTATCATAACATAATGACATTTGACGAGTTGACAGTGTCATTTTATGCAATACGTTTGATGTTATACATTGAGTCGTAAAAGCTGAGGCAAAAAGAAAGAAAGAAGAGAGAGAAAAGAGAAGAAAAAAGGTCAGGAATAAGAAAATGGAAAGGGGAAAACTTTCCCAACATTAACATAACAACATAACCATCTCCTTCTTTAGGCTCCGATGTCCATTTACGGGGCCCCCGACAGGGCGTGGTGCAGGGAAAGGGGGGGTCTAGATTGCGGCAGTTTCCTTGGGTATTGGGGGGCCTCCCTTGTGAGTTTCTGAGATCCTGCTGTATTACACAGTCCAGATTATGTTTGCTCATGGGGGTTTGTCGTCTGAGGGGTAGATTATAGTTCTGGTTATCTCCTTCCATGCTTTTAGGGTAGCGCTTGCCTCGTCAGTAGATCTGGTAACACTGTCTTCCCATGCCCTCGTTTCTGCATTAATCCATCGCACAAGTTCCTTGAGCCAGGCGGTGTGTCTGGGTCCTGCTGGCTTTTTCCAGGACATGGCGATATGTCTCTTTGCCATCATGCACATTAAGTCCATTAGTTTCACCCGATGCTTGAGTTTAGCCGGTCTGGGGTAGGTTCCCAAGAGGCATTCTCCAGGGGTCCAACTGTAGTTGGAGGTGCTCTCCTTCTCATAGGTCTGTTTAACTTTTGCCCATAAGGATTGCACTGTGGTGCATTCCCAGAACATGTGTATGAGATCTGCTCTGTCAGCTGTGCACCATGGGCATTTAGGGCTTGCGTTCTTGTAGAATGTTCTTAGTTTATGTGGGGTGAGGTAAGTCCGATGTAGAATGTTTAGCTGTATGAAGCGAAATCTATGATTTCTGGACACGGCTTTAGGAAACACTAACGCTCTGCTCCATTCTCCTTCCGACATCTCCTGGCCAATGTCCATTTGCCATTTGCTCTTCAGGGTCTCCCCTTTTGGGTTAGGGTTGTCATTGAGATGTCCGTATAACTAGGATACCAGTTTTTGTCCCTCGCCTAGGTTATATAGTAGGGTTGTGAGAGGGTCTGGTTCGGGTTCTTCTGGCCAAGTGTCCCACTTATGTCTTGCCATTTCACGTATCTTACGGCACCACAGATATTGGCCGGCGGGCAGCCCATCTGCGTTCTGCAGTGAGCTGAACTCTCTGAAGGTGCCTCCATCATATAGGTCTCCCCATGTGTAGACTCCCTTCCTCTCCCAGGTTCTGAGGTGTAGCAGGTCTGAATCTGATTTGCATAGGTACCAGATCATAGGTATTTCTGGGGAATACAAGTGTGTTTGGTGTCTTAGTGCAATTGTTCTTTGCCAGATTCGTTTCCCCAGGGTAGCTATGTAGGGTGCGTTTGCCAGCATGTAACATGGCGCCCAGAGTAGTTCCTTCAATTGCAGTGGGGGATCAGAGACTGCAGCAGGGGGGTCTCCGATGTGGTCTCGTCCGCTAGCCATTTGGACACAAAGCTGAGTTGGGCGGATAAATAATATTTTTCTAAATGCGGGAGTTGAATTCCTCCTTGAGTATGCTGTAGGACTAGTGTGGAGTGCGCTATTCTATGTCTGCCCTGCCCCCATACGAAATCTCGAATTATTGATTCCAGTAAGCGAAAGAACGGGTTTCTAATGTAATACTGTACATTTTGGAACTTGTACAGAAACCTAGGGAGGACAATAATTTTGGTTATCGATATTCTCCCCATTGCTGACAGTGGGAGTTTTTCCCAGAAGGACATCGATTTGCGCAGTGCGGGTATTACTGCACTTGTATTGTGCTCGTGCATCAGTTGGGGAGTGTGCATGATCTGAATGCCTCAGTAGCGAAACTTAGTGGTTTCCCACCTTATCCCCAGTTGTGGGAGCTCTGCCGGGTCACTATCCTTAAGGCCTGCTAGCGGAAATAAGCAGGACTTTGCCCTGTCGAATTGTATGCCAGAGACTTTGGAGAAATTATCAAGGACCTCCAACATGGTTGGGGCGTTAAGGTGCGGATCTTTGACGTATAAGAGTACATCATCCGCATAAAGAGAAATGATGTGGTCTACCCTTCCCAGCCGTATTCCAGCATCAAAGAATTGCTTCCGGAAATAAATGGCTATGGGCTCTAGTCCCAGTATATAGAGCATGGGGGAGAGCGGGCAGCCTTGCCGAGTACCCCTGCATATCTCCCAGACTTCCGAGTCTTCTCAGACTTTTTACCCACGCTCTTGGGTCAGTGTAGAGTATTCGGATCCACCTAATGAACCGTGGGCCAAATCCAAACTCCTTTAGGACTGCTAATAGCCATTCCCAGAATATGGAATCGAATGCCTTGATGTCATCGAGCGATAGTAGGGCATAGGATTCTGTGGCCGTATCTGTTTGACTGGTGATGTGCTGTAGCCTGCGCAAGTTCATGGACGTGTTCCGGGCTGGGACAAACCCGTTCTGATCTGGGTGTACAATGTCCCCTATCAGCCTGGACAGCCTCTGAGCTAGGATTGTGGTTAGCAATTTAATGTCATAATTGAGCATGGCTAGCGGACGATATGAATCGCAGTGTTCCGCCGGCATGTTTGGTTTAAGGACTGGGATCACTAGGGTCTCCCTCATGGTGTCTGGTAAGGTGCCTCGTTCAAATATTTCCTGGAAGATCTCATGTAAGAGTGGTGTCAGGGAGGAGCGATAAGCTTTGTAGAATTCTGAGGGTAACCCGTCGCTCCCGGGGGCCTTACAGGTGGCTTGTGCCTTAATCGCTTCAGCGATATCTTCTGCTGTGATGTCAGCTTCTAGGATCTCGGTCTGTGCCGAAGAGAGCTTGGGCAGCCCTATCTCTTCCAGGGTGTCTGCTATCTGGTCCCCAGGTACTTCTATCTCGTGAGCGTATAAGTGTTTGTAGTAGCCCTTGAAGGTGTCATTAATATCCTGGTGGGTCTGGTGTGTGTTGCCCTGCTCATCATGTATCAGGGTGATGGTGTGTCTGGGGTGTTCCTTCCTGCAGAGCCAGGCCAGGAGCCTACCGGGTCTATCTGCCTCTATTTGTCCTGGTGACAAAATCGAACTTGGCAAGTCTGCTCCAAGCGTTCGAGCATTCCTCGCGGAGTGACCTGAGCCTGTCTTCGTGTCGTTGTGGGTCTGTGGGGTCAGTGCTAAGTCTTTCAATCTCTGCTTCACCCTGTGTCAGTTCATCACGCAGCGCTCTTCTAATGCCACCTGCTTTTGCCATGATCTCTCCTCTAATCACTACCTTTAGGGCCTCCCATACCGTGCTCACATAGTCTACGCTGCCCTTATTTAGTTCAATGTAGTCGTCAATCTTGTCGTGCAGCTCCTCTCTAAATGTTTGGTCTTTTAGGGCCTCTATGGGCATTTGCCACATGGGAATAGGAGGTTTGGGCCCAGTGTGGTTCCAGTTTACTAACAATGGGGAGTGGTCTGAAATCGTTCTGCCCAGGTACTCCGCTGCTTCCATCTGGGATAGGTGTTCCCTGCCTACAAAAATATAGTCAAGTCTCGTGTGGAGGCCGTGTGGGGATGAGAAGTACGAATAATTCCGAGTATGGGGATGGAGTTCTCTCCATGTGTCGGCCAAGTCCAATCTGTCCGTCAGTGTGTTCAGTGCTGTGGTGGCAGCCATTATGGTGGTGGGCGGTGGTAACGACCTGTCCAGCGTGAGATCAAGCACACAATTAAAATCCCCTCCCCAGATGAAAAGGCTGTCCCTGTGTGGAGCAATTATGTCGTACATCGAGGTCAAGTGGGCTGGCATGTTATTGATTGGTAGGTAAGAGTTCACTATGCATACCTCTTGTTGTTCAATGTGCCCCGATAAAATCACGTACCTGCCCTCCGGGTCACTGGAAAATTTGGTTAAACGAAAAGGGAGTTGGGGGTGGATCCATGTGTACACCCCTCTAGCATACTTCGAGTAGGCAGATCCAAAGCCCTGGCCACCCCAGTGTTCCTGTAATTTGGCCATGGATGTCACCGTGCAATGCGTTTCTTGTAGAAGCACTATCCCCACTTTTTTCCTGTGTAAATATGACTTGATTCTATTCCTTCGGGGATAAGTGCCGAGGCCTCGCACATTCCACGTCATGATTTTTATGTTCCCCGCCATATTATTTTGGGTTGGGTACTTCTGGTATCGCTGTCCTGTAGGGAGGCTGCCCACAATGAATCACCTCACCCCGCCTGCACTCCCTCCGCCATGTCGTTGTATTCTGAAGACTTACCAACTGTTAAAACTTTCATTCGAGTGAATGAATAAACAAAAACGTTAAACTGTGAACTGCCCCCAGCAGTTGCTTCCAACTTGCAGTGCTCGGGGGCTCCCGAGCCTTCTGGGCCTCTCCAGGCCTTTCGGTACGGGTTGCGTGTAGGCATTTGGCCTGCACTGTCCATGAGGGGGTGGGTCAGCGGTGTATTTGCTCGTGGTTCTTTGTGTTCCTGCCCGGCATTGCTGTATTCTCAATGCAGTCCTTTTCAGCGTCTAGATAAACGACTTGTCTGCAGTGCGGGACCTTCCATTGGTGTTCGTGTTTCTGTTGTTCGTTTCACTTTTTTCAACTCTTCCGTGGGTCGTCTCCGTTTTCCGCCAAGTTATTGTGCTCAAGCCACATGTTTGCCGCGGCGGGGGTCTCTAGGAAGACCGCTCTTCCTTTATGCAAGATTTTAAGGCGAGACGGGTAGAGCAGCATGTATCTGATTTTGAGCGCTCGTAGCCTGGCTTTCACTGGTATGAAGGAGTTCCTGGCCCGCTGGACCATGGGAGTGTAGTCGGGGTATATGACTATTCTGGAGTCCTGTCTTTTAATCTCTTTGCCTTCTCTGGAGTGTCATAATATCATCTCTCTGTCGCGGAAATTCAAAATCTTGGCTATTATTGGGCGTGGGTGCGATCCCGGCGGGGGGGCCGCTTTTGAAGTGAACGGTGGGCGCGTTCTACCGAGAACCCCTGGGAGAGCTTCGCCGCCCCTATATCTTGTAAGAGCAATGTCTCTATGAAGTCCGTTGGGTCCGAGCCTTCCATGTCTTCTGGGACCCCAGAATCCTGACGTTGTTGCGCCGTGCGGACCCTTCCGCGTCCTCAGATCTAGCCTCCAATCTCGCTACCTTCAGCTCCAAGTCCAGCACCTTTGCCTTCAAGTCTGTGGTGTTTGCAACGTTGTCTTGCAGGGTAGCTTCATTTGCGTTGACTCTCTCAGTCAGATTGTGGGCATCTTGGCGCATAAACTGCATGTCCTCCCTCATTTCTCCTATCTTGGTCTCAATAGAAGTGCGCAACGCTGCGATAGCTTGGAGGACCGATGTGTTATCAGGTTCTGCTTCCCGTTGCGGTGGCGTTGCATCGGCCGTGGGCTCCTGCTGCGGCAACTGCTTAGGCTTGAGCGTCGTGTAGGAGTCCATGGTCGCGGTTGGTCTTGTCTTTGACTTGGGTGGGGACATCTCTGTCCTTGTCTCACTTTTTCTCCCCCCAGCAGGTGGTTTCTGCACTGCGTATGTCGCTGGGTGAACTGGGTGCTGTCTTAGTCTGTTGGTGTTTCTCTCTGTCCGGCTAATGTGCAGGCCTGGCCATGTGTGGGGTCGCGGGGCTCACAAGGCACTTTATTCCGTGCGGGTGCGATGGCGTCCGGGCCCTGTACAGGGCTCTGGTCGTATGCTATCCTTGGTTTGCAGGGTACTTGCGAGGTTCCCGGAGCCGTGTCCCCATGTGGCGCAGCGCTAGGTTCTCTGTTGTTGAGCCCTGGTAGAGTGGGCTGCTCGGGTTTAGTAGCCCCAAGGTTCGTTGTTGGAATGGTCGTGAAGGGCTCTGCTCTGGGGCTCACCGTCCGCCACGGCAGGTCTGCATGTAAGTTTTAGGCCAGGCCTCCTCTTTCTCGTGTAGACGTGTCAGCTCCCCGGGCTCCGTCTGGGGTGTGTTCTCGCAATGTACCGGGTCTGGGCAGTCGCATGGGGCTCCCCGGATGCACGTAACTCTCCCAGTCAATCAGACTCGCTTCGAGTGTGGCTCTCTGTCGCCCGTCTGCAGCTGTCAGGGCGTTATCATGGAGTTTTTCAGGGGTCGTGCCCCAGTATGGTGTCGTGCCCGGTCCTCTGTTCCTGGGCGGAGTGGGCTTGTCGTGTGTTGCGGAGCGGCCGCGCAGTGGAGAAGGGCCTCGCCCAGAGACTCACCCTCTGCCGCGGCTGACCCTCGCAGTAGGATTCAGGGCTACGCCCACTCCGTTCTGCAGTCGGGTTTCCTCTCTAATCCTCCTCCGGTCGCCGGTTTCACTGCAGCTCAGGCCGTCCTCCGACCTCAGTCCTAAGCAAGCCGCAGGTTTCCTCCGGCTAACTGCATGAAAGGTGGGAGCAAGCCAGCGCCCCATCCAAAAGTGCACGGGAAAGTGGCTATCGCGGATGATTTCGGAACACGCCTGTTAGGATCTCGGCGTCCGAATCGCTTCTCCCGTCATGGGCGCCGCCATCTTGTGAGGCCAGGGGGGCACCGCTTCGTCGGTCTCAATCGGGGCTTGGCGGTTCCGAATATTCATGGGAGTGCCACCGAATCACGGAGAAGAGGTTTCACTTTCCGTGGACTGCAACGGCAGTGTGAAGTAATTGGTTTTTGTGGCTCGATTCCACCATTTGCAGGATCGCGGGCAGGAGCTCCTCGAGCACACGTCTTCACGGCATGCGTGCTGGCCACACCCCCCGTGTTGGTGGACTCATGGAGGGTGTTACATCAAGGCGAAAAGGACTTCTCTTTTTTTTGCATGTGTACCGGACATCCTCCCGGATAGACCTTCTGCTGACCTCTCCACTAATTCTCACTTTCATTGACGAGGTGGCCAAAGGGACGAATGTACTGTCAGACCATGCTACGGTCAAACTAATACTTCGAGCTCACAACACGGAACTGCCTCCCAGACCCCGCTGGAGTCTATACAACCCGTTCCTCAACAACATGCTCTTGAGGGATGCTATAGCCAAGGGCATCCAGAACTACTTCCAAGAGAACCCGGTGGAGGATACATCCCGAGCCAATACCTGGGATGCCATGAAGGCCGTAGTCAGGGGGCAGCTGATTGCCCACAGGGCGGCATACCGAAAACATAAACAGCAGACCTCCATGAAGCTAGAAGAAGAGGTCCAAAATGCTGAGGTCAAACACAAAAACGGCTGGTCACAGAGTGTCCACCATTCCCTGCAAATAGCACGGAAGAAGCTGGAAGCCCACTATGCAGTGCAGAAGAAACGGCCCATCTGTTGGCCAAAACCAAACAAGGCTACTATACTAAAAATAACAAGGAAAACAAACTTCGGGTGGATAAATTGGCAAGGCGAAGAGAATGAATACCATAGTGATCCTAAGAGGGCTGACGCAGTGAAGGTAGCCCCTGCAGCACAGAAGGTATCCCTGCCCCTGGGGCGCGAAACCATCACAATGACTTTGCCAAAGTCTGCTGGCATGCCAGAGAAGGGGACATCGTCTCAGAACCCGGTTCCAGCCCCTCAGGTTGGAGAAAAGGGGGTCAAGGAGGCCCCCGATCAATCCCAGGCCCAAACCATGGAAGTTTCGTCCACGGATGACAAGGACATGGAGTCCATACACACGGTCCATGAGGATGTGGAAGAGGAGGACGGCGACGACGGCGTGGGCCTAGGGATGTGTCTCTGGACATCCTGTCGACCGTCCACACCTTGGTGTCGGAGATCCAGAAGAGGATGCCACAGGCCCCAGCTCCAATGGTCCCCCAGGCCACCGATCAGTCACCATCGAAAAAGAGGAAGCGTCATCCGACGCCCCCATTTCAGCCTTCACATCCGCGTCGGGTCATCTCTCCCCCAGCAGACCCAGACTCGGGTACAGGGATGATTTCGTTGAACTGGGTGGCATGGACCCGCACCTTAGAGCATCCCCACCGGATGAGGTGGGGTCGTACCATTCCATGATCACCAGAGCCTCCAAGCTATTCCAGCTTGTGCCTTAAGAAACTATCAAGGAGGGTTTCTTGTACCAGAGGCACGAGCCCAAGAGGAAGACAATCATGGTGGTTCCCCTTTTGGAAAACAGGTGGGAGGAGGGTTTGGCCCTTATGAAGAACCCTTGCACGGCTCTGGCCAAACGGGATAGGCTGGAAAAGAAGTACCGGGTGCTGGAATCCGCACACAAGTGTCTGAGGTGCAACCATTGCCGGATTTGGTGGTTTCAGAGGCTGCGAGGAAACTGTCCGCTAACCCGTCCTCATTGTCTTCAGTCCCTCCTGACAGCAAGGGGGAAGAATATGGATGCCATGGGAAGGAAGGTAATTTACACTGTGGCGTCCACCATCAAGGCAGCCAACGCACTGGCGATCCTAGCCAGGTACGACAGGGAGCTGTGGTAAAAGCTGGGGCCGATTTTGGAGTTCCTCCCTGTTAGGCAGAATCATATGCAGTACCCTTTGGGAACACCACACACAATTAAGACTACAAGTGACA
Organism: Ambystoma mexicanum; assembly: GCF_040938575.1. Classification (NCBI taxonomy): domain Eukaryota; kingdom Metazoa; phylum Chordata; class Amphibia; order Caudata; family Ambystomatidae; genus Ambystoma; species Ambystoma mexicanum. Next base: position 777,510,117 of record NC_090937.1, read on the forward strand.
GTACAAATTCATATTTGGTACAAGCCTGTACTACACAGTAAAGGGGTAGCGATGGCTGAGCAGCCAGACTTAACTCAAGAGTAAAGTGAGCAGTATCAATAGTTACACAAAGGACAGCAATTACTATGGTTCAAACAAACACTGACTCAAGGTTTCTGAGTAAAAGAATATACATTTATTTACACATCAGTTATAAAACATTTCACTATTATCAAGCAGTTTAAAAATCACAATCTTAATACACTACACACCACCCATTGAATTCTGGACAAGTTAAGCTCAAAATTAAGTGTGAGCAATTTAAAAGGGAGGGAAAGACAAAGTTAGACAAAAGTTGAGCAGCACCAACAACTAAGTAAGCAGGGCAATCTAGAAAAGGCAACTACGGTGAGGAAATCAAATCAAGAGGCCAGGGCCAAAGTCAATGGAGAGGATCACACAGTTCAGGGTAGTTTGCGGTTAAGTCTTTGCCAAGAGTTCAGAACGAAGTTGGTCGGACGAAAAGTTAATTTAAAGAATAGAGAAGGACAAGCCCTCGGATTGGCAAAAGATTTCAAGCACTTTTACCACTGTCGGACGGAACGAGCGACCCGATTTGAACAGTACCTTAAATGGAGAAGAAGCCTGTAGCTGAGGCAGACGTTCCTGGCAGGTCCTGCAGGCTCACGGTTCCTGGAGCGACTGTCGGGCTGACACGAAGTAGGAAGACTGGAGGGTCCTGCAATGCCCAGGGAAGAAACCAGCAGCAGAGCAAAGCAACAAATAAAAGTTGTGCTCCTTAAAACCTAAGCAGGGTCCGATCCTCCTGGCTATCCGGTTCACTGTAGCTGTGCGCAGCAAATTCGACCGGAGGAGGGAGGCCTGGCTTGCAGTTTGGCAAACTGGTTGGTCCCACCAGCTCAAGGGGGGAAGATTCCTTGCAGATCTTCCCTGTCGTTGAAGTTTGAAGATTCAGACCCACAGCAGGGCTTCACCGGGAGGTTCAGTCGTGGTAGAGGTCCTCTTCTGTCAGCTTCTCTTCGGTTCTCTCGATACAATGGTGACTCTGCCTTCTCTGTCACATAGACCTGTTTTTTATGCAGTTTTCTCCCATTCACACAGCCTGGCTGTCCATCACACAGCAGGGTGGCTGTCCCGTCAGGACAGTCACCACAACCAATCACACTGACTGCGGCATGGGTCTCCAAGGAGACCCTGTGCAGGGAGTCTCAAACCCCTCCCTCACATCCTTTCCCCCCTCAGACATTTAGGCTCATAAGGAGGGCTTCTGTGCAGAAGCCCGCCAAAGGTCAGCGAACAAAGGAACCAAACCTGGTTTGGCACGCAGAGTGTAAAACACGAGAAAAACTTTTACAAAAAGAAATGGCAAATAAACACAGCCCGCACCAAATAAAAGTAAATGTGGTCCAGCGGGTTTAAGTTCGCGGCTACCAAGATAGCCTAAAACAGTACTAAGGCTATTTAAATAAACCACTGTAGGAAGAATATGGTAGATACCACTGCCACCAGCCAAATCTTAATGAAAAGGGAACAAAATAATGTTCCATGAGAAACAGACACAAAGGGATAAATATTAACCCTCTCCAGAACACTATGTAAGATAGTTTGTACTGGGTCTGTGGATTTAAAAAGACTAATAAAGTCAATGGCGACTTTACATGTTCTGGGAGACAGTAGTCAGTCCCAGAAATTTTGTTTCAAGTGGGAAGTCTGAAAAAGACAACCCTGTGTTACTGCACTGAAGGTGCTGTGAAACACACAGTAAAATGATGATGCCTATGGAGTAGGTGAGGCTCCACAGTCTATGAACACAAAAATGTTAAACACACACAGCAAAACACATGTAAGAGTAGGAAAAAAGGCTCACACTCTTACCAGGTGAAAAAAATAAATCCTAGAAATCCAGCAAAGCTGCTGAGGCACTCAGTAGTTAAGGGAAATTTGCCATTCTGGAGAATTCTCCCTAACACTGTCGGACGACAAGAAGATGGAGGAATTCGCTCTCTTCCAGGAAGGGGAGGTGGCCACGGATCACGCCATCACAGTGGCGCTGGACATTGTCAACACAGGGTTCAGGCAGATGGGGAACGGTGCCTGCTTCATCGCCAAGGCTGGATGAAGGCCACACATTTCCACCAGGAGGTCAAAGCGAAGGTACTAGACATGCCATTCGACAGAGATAATCTTTTTGTGAAGGTCGTCGACGAGTCCCTACAGGCCATTAAGGCAGATACAACCCAATATCTGGGCACCCTCCAGCAGCAAAAATCTTCTTTTCGCTCCTCCAGAGGAAAGTCGAGCAGGTTGTCAAAAGGTTTCTCCTCATCGTATCGTCAGCCTTCCAGATCCACGACTGAGGAAGCCTACAGAGGCCGTTGCCAGGCCTACGGTGGAGGAGGACAGTGCTGCTGTCACCCGCACGGCAGGCCGCCACCGCCAAAGCAAGCCTGAACTGACCAGGATGTTGGGCCTCCACCCGTGCACCCCGGTGGGAGGCCGGCTGGCGAGGTTCATCAGCGAGTAGAAAAAAAACACCACTGATAGATGGGTGTTGGATGCTCTCACCCAAGGACAAACTCTGGAGTTTCAGTGCAGGTGTCTGCTGATCCCTCCAGTGGCCCATCAGAAGCAACAAATCCCTCAGCTCTTAGAAGAGGTACAGGCCATGCTGCGAAAAGGGGCAATAGAGTTAGTTCCCCAGCGACTCAGGGACTCCAAGTCTATTCCAGATACTTTTTGGTCAGAAAAAAGACCGGGGGCTTTCAACACGTGCTCGTCTAACTGGAAACAGGAGACTTCTTGACGATGCTGGACCGGGAGGACGCCTACTTCCACGTCCCCATTCACATGAAACACTGAAGGTTTCTAGTTCAAGGCCCTACCTTTCGCATTGAAGTCAGCCCCCAGACTGTTCATGAAGTGCCTGGCACCGGTGGCGGGCCATCAGCATCTATGGGGGGGATACACGTATATCCGCAGCTCAACGACAGGCTCATCTGCGCCCGCTCGTGCAAGATGACAGTCGGACACACAGAGGTGACCGCCCAGCTGCTGACAGATCTGCGATTCTCCATCAATTATCTGAAGTCCTGCTTGACAACATAGCAGAACACTCTATTACTGGGAGCCAGACTCAGTACGGTGTCCTGCCTGGCGTCACGCTTGGAGGAGAGGGTAGCGGTCATTCAAGGCAAAGTGCAGCAGCTGTCTCCGATGAAGACCGCAATGGTGCGAACCATTAAGTCATTGCTCGGCATGATGTCGTCCTGCATCTACCTTATCCGGCTCTGTATGTTACAGATGCAACCTCTTCAGGAGTTCCTGGACTTTCACTGGATACAGGTGTCCGGAAGCTTCGTGGACAAGATTCCACTCGATTAGGAGTTCCGCCAAGCGATAAGGTGGTGGGGCACCGGCTCCAACATTGCCTGGGGAATAGGGTTCCAAATCCCCCCATACCAGGAGACGGTCGCCATGGACGCTTCCCTGGATGGTTGGGGAGCCCACACTGGGCGTCTGCACACCAGAGGCCTGTGGCTGCCAGGAGAGAAGGAGCGCCGTATCAACATCCTGGAGCTGGGGGCAGTGCTCTGGGCCCTCAAGTCATTCCTCCCGTCTCTGAGAGGCAAGGTGGTGAGGATCTTCACCGACAACACCACCACAATGTTCTACATCAGGAAGCCGGGGGGCACTCAATCCCCAGCGCTCTCCAAGGAAGCGCAGGACTTGTGGCGCTGGGCCGTCGGACAGGAGATGTTCCTTGTTCCTCTTCACCTAGCGAGAGTCAAGAACCCCATCGCAGACTCCTTCAGCAGGGAATTGCGCTCCTGCCACGAGTGGGAGCTTGGGCAGGACCAGGTGGACTGCATCTTCGTCAACTGGGGCAGACCTCAGATCGATCTGTTTGCAAGGGCGGTGAACTACAAATGCCCGAAGTTTGCCAGCAGATTCCACCAACTGAGGAGCATGGGTGATGCGTTCTCCTACCCTTGGGAAGGCCTGTTTCTGTATGAGTTTGCTCCGTTTCCTCTCCTGCTACTAGCCATCAATGCACTCAGACAGTGCCAATGCAGGATAATACTCATCGCCCCAGCGTGGCCGAGACAGATTTGGTACCCAGACCTTTTCAGCATGTCAGTGTCGCCTCCGGTCAAGTTGCCAATGGTTCCGGATTTTCTCACCAGAGAAGGAGGCGCAGTCCTTCACCACGACCCAGGATTGCTGAACCTGAGGGCTTGCCTCCTGCAGCCCTAGAGTTTGGAGGATATGAGTTGCCTGCGGACTGTAGGGAGGTCCTGGCCAAGGCCAGGGTGTCATCAACTTTGAAGTGCTACGGTCACAAGTGGAAGCGTTTCACTACCTAGTACCGCTCTCAGAAGATTACCACTCTGAAGGTCACGGCCCTGGAGATTCTTCAATATTTGCTATCCCCGGCCAACACCAGACTGGCGCATGCATCTATCAAGGTACATCTGGTGGATATCTCCTGCTACACCAGGTCTCCAGGAAGATCTTCACTTTGGTCTCATCAAGGAGTTCCTCAAGGGACTGTTTCGATCCTTCCCGCGGGTAAAGGCACATGCCCCGGCTTGGGAACTCAACTTTGTGCTGGCAAGGCTCATGGCGTCTTCCTTTGAGCCTATACATCAGACCCCACTCAGGCTCCTCTCATGGAAAACGGCTTTCCTTGTGGCCATCACCTCTGTCAGGAGGGTAGGTTAGATCCAGGCCCTATGCTGAAAAACAGCCATACTTGACTTTCCACGAATTGAGGGTGGTGGTGCAGACACAACCCTCTTTTATACCAAAGGTTCAGTCGGAATTCCACCTCAACAAGCCTTTGGTGTTGCCTGTTTTTTTTCCGAAGCCTTCATCACCGGCTGAAAGGGCCTTGCCTTCACTGGACGTTGCTTGTGCCCTGAAGTTCTACGTGACACGCACAAAGAGTTTTCAGAAGACTTCTCTCCTGTTTGTGAACTTTGGTCCTATGATCCATGGTAAGGTCTTGCCCAAGGCTTCCATCTCAAGTTGGCTCCCCGGCTGCATCATGCACTGCCATCGATGGCAAACCGACTGCTCCCCGGCCATCCGCGAGCCCACTCCACCAGAGCGATTGCTGTGATGACGGCATTCCTGTCTGGTGCGCCCCTGCTGGACATCTGCAGGGCGGCTACGTGGCAGTCCACTCTCACCTTCACAAAATTCTCCTGCCTCGACATGGATTGCAGGGAGGAGTCCAGAGTCTGCGAACCTGTTTGCTTGAGGTGAGTCTGTTTCAAAGGTAAGAGTTGATTGCTTCTGTTGAGGCGTGCCACCTCCCTTGGTTGTGTGATGTTGTACTGCTATGTATTAATTATTCATGAACATGTGAATCCATGCCAGACCCCATGCTGGAAAAGGAACAAGTTTCTTACCTGTAACTATTGTTCTCCATTATGGGTCTGGCATGAATTCTCATTCAAACCCTCCCTCCATCCCCTAAGCGGCACTTCTTGGTCATACTGCCACTTTACGTGCTTACCGAATCTGAAGATGGCTGCCAGAGGACGGACTTAAGGAGAGGACTGTCACTGTGTGGGGGCAGTATTACAGAGGACAGTGATTGGTTTAAAGGAGAAATACAGTTTGTAAGTGAAAGTGTTTTTCTTTTACTGAGGATTCCCAGCCTGACAGAGGGGAATATTCATGAGCATGTGAATCCATGCCAGACCCATGCTAGAGAATAATAGTTACAGGCAAGTAACTTGTTCATGCTCTGTATGTTTTGTGTAGTCATGAACGTAGTCAACTTCTTCCACTGGCTCTGCTATGAATGTTGCTGGGTTTACCACCCTACACCTGACAATCTTGATTGCTGGGTTGGATATAATCACTTTGTACCCAGACGCCCTTTGCATCGTTAATGTGCTTTTTGATTTTCCAGGAATGGCTAACAGGGCATTCTCTACATACAATATTACTTCCCAGCCCATTGTAACATTTACTGATTTCTCAATTGCAAAGGCTGCAGCAGCCAGCAATTGTTCGGAGGGGTAATGGCCTTTCATTACTGGGTCTAAAAGTTCACTGTAATAGGCTAGTGGTTTGTGTCCTAGGGTAGTCTTCTGTGCAAGTACTGTTGTCATTACCACCCCATTTGAGTGTGAAAACAGGAAAGATTCTGCACCATAGTCCGGCATCCCTAGGACTGGTGCTGAGCATATTGCTCTCTTCAATTCATCAAAGGCTCCCGTTATCTCTTCTGTCCACACTATGTTTCTATTATCTCACTGGGATTCCTTGAGTCCCTTCAACAAAGGCCATGACGTATGTGCTGTAGTCAAAGAGCCATGCCCTGCAATAGTTGCATAGGCCCAATACTGTTGCGTTTTCATAATTGCCTTTGCTCTCTCAGTGGTCGCTTTCCTCCCGTCTTGGGATATCAATTGTTCAATATACAAGACCTCATCCCGGCAATATTGTAACTTTTCTATGTCTAGCTTGTGCCCCTTGTCTGCCAAGACTGTCATCAACTGCATTAGTGCACTGTTCTGTTTCACTACACACCAACATGTCATACACATACTGAATTACTGTGCTTTCAAGGTGTACGTTCCCGAAGTACATCTGGAGGACTCGCTTGAATATTGAGGGGGACTCACAATACCCCTGTGGTAAAGGAGAGTGTTTCTACTTTTTAGATCAGTACGGATATGAGGTCAAGTCTTGTGACTTCTCATGAAGGGGGATTGAGAAGAATGTATTGTTTAAGTCTATTACTGTGAAACATTTTGCTTTGGATGGGATGTTACACAATATCCTGGCTGTATTCTGGGCCAATGGAAACTCTGCTTCAACGATATTGTTTAGGTGTTGTAAATCCTGGATACATTTCCAAACCCCCCTTTGATTTTTTTCACTTGGTACACCGCTTTGTTACATGGGCATTCGGATGGTACCAGTATTCCCTGTCTCACTAGTGCGGAAATAATTTTGTATATGCCCTTGTCTGCTTCTTTTGACATGGATACTGTTACACTCTTGGTAAGATCGCTCCTGGTTTCAATTAATTTTAACTGCACCTACTCCTTTCAGCAGGCTGACGTTATAAGGACTACTGGTCCACAGTATGCTTGGTACTTGCGTCAAATCTTCGTGAAAAAAGGACTGTGTTTTTTGTAGTAATGCCATCATCTTTGACACTTCCTTGTTCTCAATTCTCACACAGTACCTGAGAGCTATTCAAAATGCCACTTCATGGTCTGAATCCTCATCCCTGAATAGTTCCTCGTCTGTCTGCCAAGTCATTCAATCTGTGCCCTTCGTCCAAGGTGATCACTGCTCGCTGCACTATCCCCTCCTCCGTCCCGTGGAGTATAACCCTCTCATCTCTCACTCTATGACTGTTTCTAGTTCTAGTGAGGGGATGGGGACCACCACAAAGAGGAGGAAGACAGGGCTACAGACACAGACGAGGCAGACCGAGACAGTAGGTTCTAATATTGATCAACAACTGACACCTATATTCAATTTAGCAGGCATTGACTTAACAGAGCGGCAAACATCTTGAAGGGCTTATCATTCGTACCCAGCTCAGACACTGACTGGTACGGTTCAGAAATGGAAATCTGCACATTTTTCAGGAAATTGAAACTTCGTACCTTATTTAAAGAACATTCTACCAACCCAGAGGAACTGGAAATAGATACACGTCTGCACAGACCCTCTACTTTTACTCCGTCAGATAGTCAGATACCCAATGAACTCCTTACGTTCGAAAAGTGTATCTTACAGGACTTTGCCAAACTTAAAAACACTAAGGAAAACAAAACGGGAGTCTACCATAACTTAAATAGAAATGAGAAACAAGTTCTTACACAATTACAGAACAACAAGGGTATCGTTATCAAACCGGCGGACAAAGGAGGAGGAATAGTGAACATGACCACCACCCAATATAAAGATATGGTTCTGGCCATACTGAATGATCGAGAATGTTACTCCGTCTTCCGTAAGGATTCGACAAAAGACCTCAGTCTTGAAATATCACAAGTGGTCAGTTATGCACAAGAGCGAGACTGGCTATCCTCGAAAGAAGTAGATTTTCTTACCACTCCGGGGGGCAGAACTCCATGCTTCTATGCCTTACCTAAAATCCATAAGTATCCACATAATCCACCGGGCAGACCGATCGTCTCAAGATGTGGGTCGATCTTGGAACCTTTGAGCAAATTTGTGGACACTTTCTTACAGCCGCTCAGTATGCAAACCAACACATATCTGAGAGATACCACCCACACCATTACAATCTTTGAGGAGCTACCCTTTGATCCTGCTACCCCGATTCTAGTTACAATGGATATCAAGTCTCTCTATTCCAACATTTCCCAAGAGTCAGCAATAGAATGCATCCGAGAGTGGCTCACTAGAAACCCACTACAAGACCGGGTTGCCAGTAACTTCACCCTAGAACTGATGACGATAGCCCTCCAAAAGAACTTTTTCACATTTGACAAACAAATGAACCTTCAGACAAAGGGAACTGCAATGGGGGCAGCATTTGCCCTGAGTCTGGCCATTCCGTACATGGCCAAATATGAGGAAGACTATGGGCCTCATTACAACTCAGGCGGTCCGGAAATAATGGTGGCGGTAAACCCGCCGCCACCGTTGTTTCCGGACCGCCTGATCCCGGCTCCTGCAGGCGGGAGGTGATGTTCCCACCAGGTCTGACCTGGCGGGTTTAACACCGCCCGCCTGCAGGCGGACGAGGAAACACCGGCAGCATTATGAGATGCTGCCGGTGTTTCTATGATCCCCATTCACATCGAGTCCCATAGGACTCGATGGGAATGGGGATTAACACCATTCCGCCTCTATGATTCCCGGAAAACCGGGGTTGTAATGCCCCGGTAATTCTGGGAATCACAGAGGCGGAATGGTAATATGAGTCCAGCGGTAACCAGGCGGTTTTACCTCCTCGGTTACCGCCGGACTCGTAATGAGGCCCTATGTGTTTTCACCACTCAATCATTGGAGACAACAAGTGGGACATTGGTATAGGTACATAGATGACATAATCTTCATCTGGACAGGTCAGTTGAGTCATCTTTTACTTTTCTGTGAGTGGTTGAATTCCTGTAATGAGGACATACAGTTCACCATTGAACACAGTAAATCAAAGGTTTCTTTGCTGGACCTAGCTATCCGACATCTCAATGGCAAACTAGCATGCGATCTACACTGTAAATCCACGGACAGAAATACGCTATTACATCATACCAACAATCACCCCACTAACACTAAACAGAATTTTCCCTATGGGTAATTCCTGCGGATTCGGACCTTGAAGGAAGATTTCCATACGCACTCAGTATTGTTGTCACACAGACTGCGGGAAAGAGGTTACCCCAAAAAACTACTGGATCAATCTGCCAGAAGAGCCCTCAACACCAACAGAGAATCGCTCCTACAGCCAAGAACCACACCGATTCACCCCGAGAATGACCACCTCATTTGTGTGGTCACACATGGCAGAGAAACATGTAAAATCAAGAAAATTTTTCAGAAGTATTGGCACATTGCTAAACTGAACCTACCAGAGGACCCACTGCCTAGATTTGCATACAAGAGGGCCAAAAACCACAAAGAACATTTAGTACATTCCCTTTTTCAAGCAGACCCTTCCTACACGGGACAGGTACGTTACGCCGGATACAAGGGCACTACCCCTGTGGGAATTGTGTTGCATTTCAATTCACCAGGAAAATGAAAACCTTCATGATCAGCCATCGGCAATGGACACTCAAGGACTTCAACAACTGCAAGAGCTCCAACGTTATCTATTGCATTGAATGCCCGTGCAGTTTAAGATACGTGGGACAGACAATGAGAGCGGAACATTTAAGGATTTCTGAACACAGATCCAAGATCTGGTGCAAGACCCTGACAGCACCTTTGGTGGCACACTTTGTCGAAGCTAAACACTCCCCTAAAGACATTACTTTGTGGGTATTAGAGAAAGTGAAGGGTGGAGCTGATCCAACACACAGCTTGCTACACAAGGAGTCCAGATGGATTCACCGGTTAGACTCCTACAACCAAGGACTGAATGAAATTTTTCAACCAGTGGTATGCTGAGTCGGGACCATGTGACTCCACCGTATATAGAAAGGGCACCATGGCAGAGCAGACCACTCGGAGACCTGGCCACCAGTATGACTCTATAACACTAATTTTAGTACCATCCAGAGACTACACACCCATACATGGGGACCTCTCCCTCCTTCCTCCTCTGACTCTCGCTTAGGTTGATCCACCATCTCCGGTGTACTGCTGTTTACCACCACCATGCCAGGTGAGGTACTTCTAGTACAGGGTGATGCGGTACACTAACTGGAATAGAGTAGGACCAATATAAAGGGTGCACAGCGATTGTGTGAAAAACACGGTACCTCTCCATTGTATACCGTTTAACGAGGGTGAATTTGCTTTTTCTTGTTCTTTACAATATCAAGTTTGCCACATACATTACTATCAAGCGATCAGGATTTTTCCATGAGCAAAAACAGTAAACACCAGCCACCTCTGTGGCATTCTACACGCATGTACTTGTAGAACTCCCGGATAATCAACTTGGGATTGTAGCTGCTGCCCATGTTCCACGAAGAGCAGGAAAGCAGTCCTGTCTCCATGACAACTCCCCACAACTATGCATGTATCTTTCTTCGCTACGCGACTTCTGGGGTCAAGTGGACCTATCACAAGTAAGACCTGGGCTTGCATCTCCTTGATGACCAGTTTGCTCTAGCCATGCACGGACGCCGACTTCTGCAGCATCCAGACGCAGACGCGCTGTAATCGGGACTAGCGGCACTCACACGCACTACGAACAGGACCCGCGGCTCGGATATTCCTAAACAAGGGAGTTGAAGGTATGCCCATGAATCTCAGGGCTTAGATATGCATTTCCTTTGTGCGTAGTGATTATGCCATCGGGCCCCTCACCACTAGCCAGCCGTTAAGGAGCTTTGTTCCATACGGCAATAGGGACACGCTATCCCTATCCACAACTAATTTTGAACTTGTCCTAAACACACGCGTCAATTGGAGCAAAAAGTACACACGCTCTCCAGCCCCGCGCATAGCCAGAAAGACACAGTTACAATACATATGTTGTCTGTCTCTTTGCTCCTTACAGAGACGGAGACCAGAGGGGAACGTGACCAGAGCCACTACAATGGATCTCGAGCTCCAACTGCATATGCCAGTGAACACAGGTAGCTATGCAGGCCCACAATGCTAATATTTAGCAACATTATCACATTCAGGGAACCCACCACAAGACGCCACAGTGTGTATACATATTTGTATTCTTTTTTGCAGTTGAAACTGAACGCTCCTGGGAATTAAGAGGCTGTAGGAACGAAACACCACATAACCTCTTCGCTTTTTTGCAAATTCAGCAGCACATTCTGCACTCCTCCATTAAAGGAAGACCTGAGCAACGCCGAGGTAAAAATTGGGATTCCCTTGTTTTTCCAATATGGCACCTTTTCTTTTTTTTTAAACGTGTTTATTTTTGTTCGATACACAGGAGAACATACATTATAACACACAATTTCTTAGACAATTATTAAGCCTCTCAGGTTCTATTCCCTCTATCATCCCTCCACCCTCCTACCATCGACTTTCAGTCCTCGCCTAATTATCGATCCTCATCTCGCTGCATCGAGAGTCTGCGCTCGGCCGATAGGGCGTTTGCTATTGCCCGCGGCTTGAATGTCAGAGCCGGGTAGCTCTCATCATAATCAACCAAGGGTGACCATATGTTCATGAAACGATGAAGCACTCCCCTAGATGCTGCTGTAATTTTCTCTGCAATAAAAATGTCCCACAGTTTTAGCCACCACAAGACCATCAGAGGGCCCTCTGGGGATTTCCATGACTGTGCTACCCTGATCTTGGCAGCTAGTAGAAGCTGAGTCAGGAGGGCTGCTGTTCTGCCAGATCTTGGGTATACACCTTGGATCGGGGCTCCAAGTAAGATTGACTCTGGTTCTAGAGGTAGCGTGATCTTTGTTATATCTGTGATCGCCAGGGTGCATTGGGACCAAAATTGTTTCACAACTGGGCATGTCCACCACATATGTATAAATGATCCCGGGAGGCCACATTGGCGCCAGCATTGGGGGTTTAAGGATTGGTTAATGCGATGTAGTCGGAGTGGGGGATAGTACCATGTTAGGAGCAGTTTATGGGCACATTCCCGATTAGTGATGCAATATGAAGAGGAGCTAGTACATGAGCAAAGTCTATCCATGTCTGGTCCTCTATTTCATGACCAAGGTCCGTTGCCCATTGCGCCATGTAGGACGCTCTGGTGATGAGAGAGTTTGTTTGCAGTAGTTTCTATATCGTTGAGATTCGACCTCGATGTGGGGGGTCTGCGAGTGTCAGCTCCATGGGGTCCAGTTCTCGTGTGGCTGCCAGGTGAGTTGACGGATGGGAGCACCAGTGTCGTAGCTGAGCATATGAGAACCTGTCAGTTTCCCTTAAACCGAAGGCGCTCTTACATTGTTCAAAGGTGAGGGGGCGATTCCTTTCAAAGAGCTGGTCCAGAGTGCAGAGACCCCTGGCGATCCAGTTGTTAAAGTTTGCGAGGTGGGCTCCTGGGGAAAACGCCGGGTTATGGAAGACTGGGGCAGATGGGCCCAGGTCTCTCGGGAGTGACCCGCTGCGGCAGCTCTTCGGGGGTCGGAACGGGGCCTCTATGTTTACGAGCCCATTCCCAGGCTTTCAGGGTGTGCTTGGTGGAGGATAGGATAGCTGGCCATGCTCTTCTTGAGGCGGGAGACAGGTGTAAGAGGAACCGGAGAGGGAGCGGTAAGCAGGATTGCTCAATCTCTGTCGATCTTGGTCGATTCGAGCTAATGATCCAAGCCTACGTACGGGCCAGTTGCGCCCCTACCTGATATCTCTGGAGATCCGGGACTCCCAGGCCTCCTAGATTCGGGCTGGTCAGCATTGTCTTCAGTGGAATTCTTGACTTTTAACCATTCCAAATGAACTGCAGCATTTTTCTCTGGAGACGTTGAAGAGGGGGCCTGGTGATAGTTATCGGAAGAGCTGAGCAAACGTAGAGGAGTCGAGGGAGGAGGTTCATCTTACACGCTGCTATACGGCCCAGAAGTGAAATCTATTGAGAGCGCCAGCGTTCGAGGTCTTCTTCCAAGGACTTAAATAACGGTTGAAAGTTCGCTCGATAGGTGTCTTCTGGGCGTGCCGTGATCCGGACTCCTAGGTAAGGTATTGCCTCTTCCGACAATTGGATTGGGCAGAGGGCTCTGAAGGATGCTCTATCCTCTGAGTTCAGTCTCACCCCCAGGGTGGAAGATTTAGTGAGGTTAATAGCGAAGCCGGAAGCTTTGCCGAAGGAGTGAATTTCGGCCAGGGAGGACCTTAGCGATTGGGCGGTGTCCGCTATGGTCAGCATCACATCATCTGCGTATAACGCTATCTTATGTTGAGTGGGGCCCACCTGAAGGCCTTTAATCTCAGGGTTAAGGCGAACTCGCTGGGCCAGAGATTACATTATTAAGGCAAAGAGCAGCAGGGACAGCGGGCATCCCTGTCTGGTCCCGCAGGATAGAGGGATCGGATCAGACAGGAAGCCGTTAACTCTAAGCATGGTCTTCGGGGATTGGTAGTTCGCCAGGATGGATTTCTGGAATGTGGGGCCGAAGTGAAAGGACTCTAGAGTGTGTCGGAGAAAGGACCAGTCCACTTTATCAAAGGCCTTAGTTGCGTCGAGAGCCAGCACTGCCAATTTGCGTGAGTCTCGTTGCGCTATCTCCACCATGTTTAAGACTCTGCGTATGTTATCTGGGGCCGATCTATTCATGATAAAACCAGTCTGGTCAGGGTCAATGATGTCTGGGAGTACCCTCGCCAATCGGTTGGCCAGGAGACTTTTGAGTATAAGTTAGCGTCTAGATTTAACAGGGAGATCGGTCTGTATGCCGCGATCTCCCTCGGGTCCTTTCCTGGTTTAAGCGCAAGGACCGTGATCGACTCTTGCATCGATGGAGTAGTTGTTCCTGTGACCGCGAAGGAGTTGAAGAGTGTCGTCAAGGGGGCCACCAACTGAGGGCGGAAGATTTTATAGAAGCGGGTTGAAATCCCGTCCGGGCCTGGGGCTCTCGGTTTGAGACACTTGATGGCCATGTCCACTTCCTCATAAGTGATCGGGGACTCCAGATCATCTCTGGTTGCTTGTGAAATCTGGGGGAGAGCTGCATCTCGAAGGTATGCTTGTTGGTCTCGCAGAGATCTAGGGGACGCCGTCATCGTGTCCGTGAGGTGGGTCACTGTGATATGTTGCTTATCTCCTTCTGCAAATTGGACTCTCCCCTGCGGGTCTCAGAGGCCTAAGATTGTGTTTCTCTTCTTTATCCTTGCCAGCTTCTCCACCAGAAATGTATTCGCTTTGTTTCCTTTGGCATAGTAACTTTGTTTAGTTCTGGCTAGCTTCTGGGCTGTGCCTTCTGCCCGGTGAGTTTTAGGCGTCCAGTTCCTTGCTTTGCATATTGCTTCCGCTTTCTCCACTTCGACTTGTAGGGCCTGGCGAATTTGACGTTCCCTTCTGTGATATGCTGCTCCCTGTGAGATCAGGACCCCTCTAACTACTGCCTTCATCGCGTCCCAGGTATTGGCTGGTGAGGTGTCTTCATTCCTATTTTCTCTGAAGAAGTCTTTGATGGCCTTTGCTGTCACGTCCCGTAGGGCCATATCGCTCAAGATCGGATCATAGAGTGACCATGTGCGCTTTGGGGGTGGATCCGTGTCATAGGCTCTCATTGTTAATATGATGGGGGCATGATCTGATAAAATTCTAGGGCCTATGATTCCATCGTCCGTGAAGGCCAACGCTTGGGGAGTAGCCAGCAAGAGGTCAATACGTGAGCAGGTTCTGTGCACATAAGAATAGAATGAGTAGTCGCGGGACTCTGGGTGTAGGACTCTCCATGGACCCTAGTTATCACGTCCGGAGGGGGATCTGTGGACCCCCCCCTTCTCGGGCGCAGTCTATGGTTTCGGTCAAGGATCAGCTGGGCTTGGTCCATTTGCGAGAGTAAGGTTTGAAAGAAGTTTCCTATGTATTCTGGAAGGTCTTTATCCGGGACGGATGAGGGCACTCCACGGATGCGCAGGTTATTTCTTCGGGCCCTATTTTTTAGATCTTCCTGCTTAAATTCCAGTAGCTCATTCCTATTCTGGAGTGCGTGGATCGCTCGCTGCACCTCTACTATGGAGGCATCATGACTTTGAGTTAAAACCTCGACCTCACTCAGTCTCTGCTCCGCCTCCGTGACTCGCTGGTCCGTATTTTCTAGTTTCAGGGTGAATTCAGCTATGCAAGATCTAAATTCTTCTTTAATGTCTAGCATAAAGGCCTGAATATCCCCCTTAGTTGCTAATTTTCCATGCTCCTCAGAGGACTTCTGCGGAGTGAGTTTCGGTGGGTCTGGTTTCTTGGGCTTGTCTGTCACCAGCAGCATTACGGAGATATCAGCAGTTTTAGTCCCCTTTACAGACCTCGCCATTGCAGGGCTCACAGAGCCCCGTCTTGGATGAACGGAAAGGGGGTGAGCAGGGCAGACCTGCAGGCGCCTCACTTAGGTGGAGGTATGAGGCTCCGCAAAGGCGGTGATACAGCGCTAAAGAGCTGGGAGTCTCTCTGGGCGAGATCTTTCAGAATGTTTGTGAGGAGTCAGCAACAGTGGGAATATCAAGAGACATCAGGGAGGCCTGTCCTCCAGTGTGGGTCGACCAGCAGTAAGGAAAGTGGGCAGGGGCGCCCCAGGAAGTTGTTGGGCCAGAGGATGGACTCGAGCACTGTGTGGCAGGTATGGCTGATTATCGGAAGGGCCCTCACAGCACCGTAGTTCCGCAGTTGGCAGGCCGTTCGGTACGTCTCTCTATCTTGCCAACATTCACATGCAGAAGGAGCTCAAGGAGTAGATATGTCCCGGGGCGAACCAGTAGGGGGGAACTCTGTGCTGCTGCTTCGCTGGCTGCCAGCCCCAAATGGAGGGAGAGGGGGCTGGGGCAGCTGCAGGCCCAATGAATCTCACTCAGGAGAAGAGGACCGGGCCTTCCCAGGGTGGCTCCGGTCCTCAGCCTGCCCAGGGAGTGACCCGCTGCGGCAGCTCTTCGGGGGCTCGGAACGGGGCCGTCCGAACCGCGCCCCTCACCCGTCCAAGAGCGGGCAGGAGAGAGTGGACACGGGTCGCACAACGCCTCAGAGGCACCTACCTGGGTCCCAGCAGCTCTCCCCTCAAAGCCACCCCCTCGGCAGATCCGGAGGGCAGGAGCGAACGCAGAGGCCACCAAGGCCAGCCATCCGCTCGATTGCGTTCGGCTCCCCCGGGTTCCGCAGCTTCGTCTCCGGCGTGGGATAAGTCCCACTTTATCGACGGGCGCTGGGCTCTTGGAGGAGCTTCGCCGCCTCTCTTTGGTGGTGCTTTGGCTCCGCGTAGGAGGGGAGCATTAGGGTCGCTTCTTTGGGCAAGCCCCTCCTGCAGAGCCGGTTCAGCCACTGCGGGGGAGCGCCACTCTCCAGAGCGCCGGAGCCTCACTCGCGCTTGTCTGGGGCGGGAGCGGGAGGGGGCCCAGCAACCCGCCGATCCATCAGGTTAGCTCCGACTCCGGCAGGATCGGAAATTCCACTCACCCCCTGTCTCTCCTTCACCCGCCACTCACTGCCTCGGGCCGGGGCCGTAGCTGCTGGCGGCCATCTTGAGATCGTAACTGTGGGCCCCGGGGGGAAACATCAGGCTGGAAATTTCAGGGGTTCCGCGGAGCTCAGCCGTCTCAAAAGCGGGCTATGGGCGCCTCAGACTCTCATGAATACATAAGTTGAGAAATCATAGCTGGATTCCTGCTGCAAGGGCTGTGTTTCGCTGGATGCCGCGGGACTCGAGCGGGGCCATTAAAGGAGCGGCCACATCGGTGTCGATCCAGGCCACGCCCCCCTATGGCACCTTTTCTATGCATATGTACCAAAAAGGGTCTCTCTTTTTCCTCACTGAACCGAGGTCTCCATTATTTCTGTACCAACAGGTAGCTCCACCACACACCAAGGGGGACCCAACAGGAATGGCATAACTCGTATGTGCACCTTAACAACTGTTGCAATTAAGAAACACAGAAGCCACTGCACTTGAGTCTAGGGATTGCCCTGCGCTCAACACCGGACACAACCCAAGACTTGGGATTACAGTATCGGCAGGTAAAGCCACAACCGGTTACTTTGAAGTTAGACTCACATTACATTGTGTCAGACATAGCTTGGCACTTATTGAGATGGGGAATTATAATGTTTGTTTTTTGCATATTTATACAGGGTCTTCGAACAGATGCCCTGATGAAGGCGGACTAAAAGTGTTTTTTAAGACCGCCGAAACGTGAAGAGCTTGGTTGGATACCGAGCCCCACGTAGGCAAAGAATTCTTTAACCCAAAAGACCTGGATACAGGCCCCATTTGAGCCTCAGGACACTACTCAGTCCTCACAAATTCCTGTTTTTCACCAAATCTAATAATCGACATAGGGTGACACAGGGATTGTTTCATGACACCCTCGACTGGGTGCAGACGAGGGAACTGAACTTAACTTCTCTTATTTTAATCCACTTTCAATGTTGTGTATATAGAAAAATCCTCTTTTGTTTTTTATGTTGATTCATGTTTTTGTCGTAATGTATCAAGATTAAGTTTGCTCATTACAATGTTTATGTTTTTGTATTTTGGAAAGATGATACTGTTAAGTGAAACACTCTTAATGAATGTGAATTAAAGAGCACATGTAAAAACAAATTCCCTCTCCAATACGCTCAATTATCCTTAGACATTTCTAAGTAATTGATTTGGATGATTGAGGTCACCCATGGAGCAACTACCGGGTGATGATTAGAATTAATCCTTTCATATATTTTCTTCTCGTTCATGGGTGGGATACATTTATATTTGTATATTCTAGTTCTAGTGAGAACACATCTCCTACTTCCTTTTCCATGGGGATCTTTGGTCTGAATACAAATTCTGCAGGTAATCATAACACCATGCCCCTTATTCCAGGAAGCGATGCTAGCAAAAGGTTCACTCCATATTGGAACACTTTGGGATCCATGGGTACGCCCGCTGTACTTGCTGTCCTGAAAATGCCAATATAAATTTCCATGCATTAACATAATGAATCCCTGGAGTGCAACACATTATTCCATGCCCTTTCCCATGATGTTAACAGGTATCTGACAGGAATATAACAGTGTCATGGAGAGGTTGTGTTCCCCGATAGTGAAAGGTAAGTCGTCAGTAAATGGAAACGCAGAAAACCCTTGTGCATTCATGGCATTGCCTGATATTGGAAATCTTCCCTCCCTAACACAGAACTTGGTCGCCACCGTATCTACAAGGAAGGAAAATGTTTTGTCATCTATTGTTACCCCGAATCATGGTTCCCCTTGTGGGCTAGGGGTAACAGATAGGATTGAACACATCAAGTCAGTCAGCCCGTGGGCTGTCCTGTTGTGGATACAGGTTCATCCCTGTCCCAGTCAAAGGATTCCCCTTCCCCACTACGGTCCTACTCCCTATTCTAGGCATAGGTCCCTGTACTTCTGCATTGGCATTCCAGGTTGCCATGGTAGTATTCTGTTGTACTGGTACTTGTGGTAGTATCTGTGCTTGCTGTGTCCATATGGGTACTTGCTGGGGCTGTGCTGGTGGTGGTTCTGCTTGCATTGGCGGCTGTTGTATTTGTTGCATTTGCGGTGCATGTGTCTGATATTGTGTGTGATATTGTGTGTGATCTTAGGCATAACATTCGGGTGGCTCTGCACTGTATGATATGCCATCCCCCTCTTGGGTCCTGGCAATTCTGTTCCGCTTCTATACACGCAGGCGATGTGTCCCATTTTTCCAAACGTCCAACACTGCTGGGGCAGTGTCCTTAATCTATTTGTGCAATGGGTTGTTTTGTCTAAACTACGCGATCGTTCCTTCAGCCCCTTGGGGTGTGCTGTTGGTGGGTTCAGCTGTCTCCTCTTCTGGTTCTTCTAAATCCAACCATTATGTTTCTCTTTCTGGGTTCACTCCCACTGATGGGCCTTGCCCTTCTCCCTCTTCTTCCTTGGGATAGCTTTCCTTGGCTGAACACGTTGTCCCACAATTGTCATCACTTTCTTTGTCTTCTCTGTCCTCAGAATCTAGTCACTTTGGAAGGTTTGTCCTGTATATTCCCCTCAACACCTGTTCCAGTCAACTCGGCTCTCTTCGTGCAGGTCCTACTACACTCCCTTAAACTCTTTGGGTGCCCCCACTGTCCCTTCTGCTTCTATGTAGGTTGCTGATACTCCTGTGTATCGCTGCTCCCTAAGTTTATTTAAACACCAACTCTTATTGAGGTCGCTCTTCCACCTCGCCACCGAACATTTTCCATAAATCTAAAATGGCCTGTCTCTTCTGCAATATTTTCCCCTTATATGCAGTATGTAGGTATGTGGTCATGTGTTGCAGCACTGCTTTTGAAAGAGTACCCTCTTGGGTCCAGGGTAAAAACATTGTATCTGCTGTTGCCCTGACCCACTGGGTGCAGTACTTTGGGATTTTGTTCTTGTACCTCAGCAGATATTTGCACAAATGCATAAGAGGAGTGTCTCCTCCCATAATGCAATATCACGCTCTTGACTGCCGATACTTACCATATCCCAGAAACCATCTCAAATTCTCACTCCACCTCCTCCCATTTTCTTCACCCTCTTTTATCACCAATATTATCCTCAATTTTAAGCACTTTCTGCACCTTTCCTCATGCTCTTTGACTTCAACACCACCAATTTAGGCGCATGCTCCAAATGCTGCCCCTGATCAGGACTCCTCTCCTTGGGCCCAAACCGAAATACCATGCTCTACAATATAAACCACCTATCCACAAATTCACGTTATTCCAACTGAACCTACTTTCCTCCTTCTCCGTTGGCGCCAGCAATCTCTACACATATGGGTGCGCCCCACAAGACGATACATCAATATACAATCCCCCAAATTCCAGGCCATCTTTTCGCTCTCCTAGCAAGGAAACCTCCTATATCTTTTTACCCCACCACAGAGGTTTATCAAGTAGTCTTCCCTAGTCCTTACCAGAGGATAATCAATAATCAATACCTTGTAACAAGGTTTACTATGAGATCTTTCAGAACCCTTGTCCTAGGCTTTTCACAACTTCCATCTCCCCCATATATATAACAGCAACCCCCCCCCTCATTTGTCACGTCAATGCTCTATGCTTACATTCTGTGGATTGGCCAAGGTCCCTTGTATCGTTCTTCCCTCAATCACCTTGCCCACTGCGAAGTATCCCTGCGGGGATCAGGCAGTATTTTCTCCAAGGGAGCTCCTAATGACTGTCTTTTTTTCACACATGATTTTTCCGGTCTCCATGGGTCACCTCTGCAATCTTTAGGCTTGCGACAGGAAGATACCACAATTCCGGGGGTCCTGGCCAACCATCCTCTGCTACCATATGTAATGGCAGGGTGGGTAATCCAAGCCCTTATGCAGACCAGGTAGGCTGGGAAATCCCAGACCCAATAAACTGAAGAGTCAAAGTAAATAACAAAGGCCTGATTTATCATCTAAGAATTATTCATTTGGAGTCACCTGTGTTCTTGCACCTCAGACTCTCACTGTTGGGTCGCTGATTCAAAATACACCTTTGGATTGGATAAATTGTTTCCTTTAATTTCAAACACAATGTTGCTTCACATCAAAGTATATGACTCTTCTCATTGTTATAGTTCCCTCTACACGTGTTTCACCAAAGTACAATCAAATGGTTCATCAGGAGGGTATGGCTAACATGAGTTTAAATGAGGATATGTCCTTGCAGCTTTGTTTCAATACAGAGTTTCCTTAAACTTAGATGCCTTGGTTAATGGGCAGACTAATTGCTCAATGTCCGTTGTTGCCAAAATTAGGGCGAGTCTCAGCAGGATTTTATATGGTTAAAGTAACATATTGTAGTTGAACCTTGTTTTGATCGAAATATATTTTTTCCAGCATGGGGTCTGGCATGGATTCACATGTTCATGAATATTCCCCGTCGTCAGGCTGGGAATCCTCAGTAAAGAAAAAATCTGTTTCTGAACTGTCTTTCTCCTAACAACGAATCACTGGTCTCTGGATCATACTGCGCCCAGCCAATGACTGCCCTCTACCTAAGCACCTCCTCTGGCAGCCATCTTGGGCAAGGTACAACTGCTGTTGGCCCTGATGATCGCAAGGGTGAGGTCCATCATGTCCCTGCTCGGCATGATGTCGTCATGCATATACCTCATTTGGCTGAGCAGGCTATGGATGCGTCCACTGCAAGAGTTCATCGATGCCCATTGAATACAAGTGTTAGGAAGCTTCGAGGACAAGATCACACTCGATGAGAGTTTCCGTCGAGCAATACGGTGGTGGGGAGTGCGTGCACATCTGCCCGCAGGTGCAGATTTCCAAACCCCACCTCATCAGGAGACGGTCACGACGGACGTCTCCCTGGAAGGATGGGGAGCGCACACCGGAGGTCTTCATGCAGGAGGCCTGTGGCTACTGGAGGAGAAGACGTTGCACATCAACATGCTGGAGCTGCGGCAAGTGTTTTGGGCCCTCAAATCCTTCCTTCCATTCCTCAAAGGCAAGGTGGTATGGGTCTCCACGGACAACACCACCACAATGCTCTATATCAGGAAGCAGGGGGGAAGGATGGGGGAACCAGATGCCTGGCGTTCTCCAAAGAGGTGCAGGACCTTTGGCACTGGGCCATAGCCCAGGGGATGTTCCTCATCCCGTTTTATCTGGCAGGAGTGAAGAACACAGTTGCTGACTCTCTCAGCAGGGCGCTGTGCTTTTCTCCAGCATGGGGTCTGGCATGGATTCACATGCTCATGAATATTCCCCCTCGTCAGGCCGGGAATCCTCGGTAAAGAAAAAATCAGTATCAGTTTTGTTTCTGATCTGTCTTTCTTAGTAGTAACCAATCCCTGATCTCTGGGTCATACTGCCCACAGCCAATGACTGCCCTCTCCCTAAGCCCCTCCCCTGGCAGCCATCCTCAGATTTTTACTGCACGCTCAAGTGTTGGGAGTCCTTGTGTGTAGCTCTCGAGATTTTGCTGTGTTTTCGTACTTTTTTCAAAGAGAATTTCTCATTTTTCAGTCAAATAGAGCCTCAAGCTCCACCGTCTCTACATCCGATTAATGGCGATCCGTGTCGGATTTTTCTACACCCCTCAAGGGTGAAGATTTCGTCGAGTTACGCTTCTTGGAGGAGTCCAGGAGTTTCTGCGTCCTACCCGAACATGGCCCAGGAGAAAGGAAGCTCGACGCCCGGAAAGCTGTTCAGGGTTTGCCCTGGATGCCAGCTGCAGAATGTGTTCAAGGAGGACGAGCACTCGAAATGTCTCTATTGCCTTCATGAGGACAAACCATACGTGGAGAAGGACTGTGCATTTTGCAGGAACATGTCGGAACGGACCATCAGGGACCGACACCTTTGTCTCTCCAACTGGCTGGAAGGAAAGAGCCTGTCAAGTGAGAAGAAGAAGAAGAAATCCAAGCGGTCTTCTAAGTCCTGTGAGGGCACCCCGGCGACGGGGGCCCAACAGAAGGCAAAGCACCACGAGTCTGCGGGCACCGGGAGCGCTGAACGGTCGGGCTCCTCGGCTGCTAGGCAGGGCACATCCTCTCCAGCGCCATCAACCACGAGCCTACACTCTGGCTCAGGGAAGAGGAAGGCCAAGAACCCAGCAAAGCTTCTGGAGAGGCCCCGGTCGAGCTCGAAGGATCCGGCCGAGGGGTAGACCCTCCCCCCAAGGTGAAGGCCACAGGCCCAGTGGTAAAGGCCTTGATTCTCCCGGCCAAGGCCTCTATCGAGGAAGTTGCAGCGGCCCTGGTGCAGCCTGTGGAGGCTACACCAGTGGAGGTGACCTCGGGGCCCAGAGTCTCCCTGCCTCCGCAGAGAGAAGCCTCTTTCAGACCCATCGAAAAGACCCCCTTGAAGACCCCGGTGGAAAAAGAGGGGGGGGGGGTGGCCATTGTGGACACGGACACAGCATCCGATGAGGAGCTGGCCTCGACGAGGGTGTCGAAGAGGCCCGTTCCCACGGGATGGATCCCGATGAAGGTGACGATGAGAGCGACGGCGGCACCGGTGAGGATCCTAGTCACCCGTCGCTTCCGGAGCCGCAGGACAACTCGGTGGCCATTTTGTTGGCAATACAATCCTTATGTTCGGAGATAAGGACGAGATTGCCCTTACCACCGACAGAGGAACCGGAACCAGGCTCGATGGAGGAGCCAGAGCCAGGTCCGGCGGGAAGCCCCCCGAACAAGAGAAGACGGATCCATCCAGCCCTGCTTTTTCAGCTCTTGCGGCCTACTCAACCTTTGCCCACGTCCCCGTCCCTGGGGATGACACAGGAACGGACACGGCCACGACGGGTACCGACGACGGCGGTGACGACGGGCCAGAGCTCCCATCGCCCCCAGCCCGGGCCTCCCCACCCGACGAGATCGGATCTTTCCATGCAATGATCGCCAGGGCATCCGAGCTTTTTCAGCTCTGCCCCGAAGAGAAGAAGGAAGGTTTCCTTTACCAACGGCCCGACACCAAGAGGAAGACACTCCTCGCCGTGCCTCTGCTGGATGACATCTGGGACGAGGGTCTCACCCTTCTCAAGAACCCGTCTATGACGCCTGCCAAGAGGGATCGGTACGAGAAGAAGTACCGGGTCCCCGACGCGGCCCCTTTGTGCCTTAGGGCACAACCGACTCCTGACTCAGTCGTCTCAGCGGCAGCCAAGAAGAAAGCGGGGTGGGGGCATTGGCCTCAACGTCAACTTCCCCGCCGGACGGCAAAGGAAAGAAGCTGGACGCAATGGGACGACAAGTTATCTCGTCGGCGGCAACAACGATTAAGGTGGCCAACGCCCTCGCGATCATGGTCCGCTACGACAGGGAGTTATGGTACAAGATCGCCCCCCTGTTGGACTTCCTACCGGACGACAATAGGGTCGAGGCCCTGGAGATCTTGCAAGAAGGTGAAGTGGCGTCGGACCACGCCATTACGGTGGCAACGGACATTGCCGACACCGATTTCCGCCAGCTAGGCAACAGCGTTTGCCTTAGATGACGGTGGCTCAAGGCAACGGATTTCCGCCAGGACGTACAAGCCAAGGTTTTGGACATGCCGTTCGACGGGAACAATCATGTGGATGAGTCCCTCCAAGCCATCAAGGTGGACACGGAGACAGCTAAGGCCCTAGGCGTTCTCCGGCAACAAAGGCCGTCCTTTCGGAGCACCAGAGGCAAGCAGGGTGCCTCCAAGGGATTCGGCGGTGGCTCCTCTACGTACCGCCAAACGGCCCGCTCCTCGTTGCAGGAAGCCTATGGAGGACGAGGCAAGTCGGGTGGTCCCCGCCGTCGTCGCCAGGGAGGCCAAGGCAGCAAGGCATCCTCCAAGCAAGATTGAACCAACCGCAGTGTCGGGCCCCCACCGAAGCACCCCGGTGGGAGGCCGGCTGGCGAATTGGGAGTCCATCTCCAGTGACCGTTGGGTGCTGGACGCCCGGGCCCAGGGGCACGCCCTCGAATTTTTAAAAAAGTGCACCCACATTCCACCCGTGGCCAGGAAGGAAAATCACGTCCCTCAACTGCTATTGGAGGTAAGGGCGATGCTCAAAAAAGGTGCCATCGAGCTTGTCCCGAAGAGGCTCCGGGGCTCCGGAGTATACTCAAAGTACTTCCTCATGAAAAAGAAGACAGGAGGATGGCGCCCCATCCTGGACCTGCGACGACTGAACAACTACATCAATGCACAGAAGTTCCGGATGGTCACCCTCCAGCACGTGCTGGGTCAGCTAGAGGAGGGCGATTTCCTGTCGTTGGATTTGGAGGATGCGTACTTCCACATCGCCATTCTAAAAGGACACTGAGGTTCGTGGTCCAAGGACAGCACTACCAGTTCAAGGCCCTCCCGTTCGGATTGAAGTCGGCACCCAGGGTGTTCACCAAGTGCCTCGCTCCGGTGGCGGCGCGGCTGCACCTGCAGGGCATCCATGTCTACCCCTACCCGGACGACTCGCTCATCCGAGCAAGGACGAGGGAGCTTGCCGTAGAACACACGACGAAGACCGTCCAGCTGCTCACGGACCTGGGATTCTCCATCAACTTTCCCAAATCCCACCTGGTCCCGTCGCAAGTCGCACTGTTTCTGGGAGTCAAGCTCGACACAGTGGCGCGTCTGGCCTCGCCGTCGGAGGAAAGGACGAAGGCCATCCTGGGCAAGGTGCAGCGTCTGCCAGGGTGAGGTCCATCAAGTCCCTCCTCGGAATGATGTCCTCCTGCATATATCTCGTGCGCCTGTGCAGCCTTCGGATGCACCCTCTGCAAGAGTTCCTCGACGCCCGTTGGATCCAAGCGATGGGCAGCTTCGAGGACAGGATCCCGCTCAACGAGACCTTCCGACGAGCGATCCGGTGGTGGGGCACCCGCGCCCATCTGACGGCGGGCACAGACTTTCAGACCCCATCTCACCAGATAATGGTGACGATGGATGTCTCCCTGGAAGGGTGGGGAGCGCACACCAGAGAACTTCACGCGAGAGGCCTTTGGCTCCCGGAGGAGAAGCCGCTGCACATCAACATCCTGGAGCTCCTTGCTGTGTTCTGGGCCCTCAGGTCCTTTCTCCCGTCCCTCAAGGGCAAGGTGGTGAGGATTTTCACTGACAACACCACCATGATGTTCTACATCCGGAAGCAGGGAGGAACCAGATCCCCAGCCCTATCCAAGGAAGCCCAGGATCTGTGGCATTGGGCCGTCGCCCAAGGGATGTTTCTGGTGCCTTTTCATCTGGCAGGGATAAAAAACACCATCGCCGACTCACTCAGCAGGGAGCTGTGCTCGTGCCACGAGTGGGAACTACGTCAGGATCAAGTGGATCGACTCTTCCGACGATGGGGAAAACCCCAGAACGACATGTTCGCGACGGCGACGAACTCCGAGTGCCAGAGGTTCACCAGCAGGTTTCCC
The DNA here is from genome assembly GCF_040938575.1 of Ambystoma mexicanum. Lineage (NCBI taxonomy): Eukaryota > Metazoa > Chordata > Amphibia > Caudata > Ambystomatidae > Ambystoma > Ambystoma mexicanum. The sequence continues at coordinate 777,536,233 of NC_090937.1, forward strand.
CAGCCGAGGAGCATGGGCGATGCTTTCTCGTTCCCCTGGGACGGCCTGTTTCTATATGCGTTCCCTCCGTTGCCGTTGCTGCTCCAACTCACCAACCAGCTCAAGAGGTCTCGGTGCAGGATGATCCTCGTCGCACCGGCGTGGCCGAGGCAGATCTGGTTCCCGGACCTTCTGGACTTGTCAGCGTCCCCACCAGTCAAGCTGCCGACAGACACGGATCTTCTCTCCAGAGAAGGAGGCGCCATACTTCATCACAACCCAGAGTGGCTGAACTTGCAGGCCTGGCTCCTGCAGCACTAGAGTTTGGAGGGTACGATATCCCGGCTGACTGCAGAGAGGTTCTTGCAAAGGCCAGGGCGTCCTCCACTCTCAAGTGCTACGGGCACAAGTGGGTGAGGTTCGCCATTTGGTGCCGTACTCGGAAGATCGACCCGGTATCGGTCACTGCTCCACAGGTGCTCCGTACTTGTTGTCCTTGGCCAAGGCAGGACTGGCCCATGCTTGCATCAAAGTTCATCTGGCGGCTATCTCCCGCTACACCAGATCTACACATCCTTATGGTCGCATCGATCGGTTAAGGAGTTCGTCAAAGGACTATTTTGCTCGTTCCCGCCGGTGAAGGTCCCGGTTCTGGCGTGGGAGCTCGATGTGGTGCTTACTAGGCTCATGAGTCCTCCATTCGAGCCTATGCATTAGGCGCCACTGAAATTTCGTGGAAAACAGCTTTTCTTGTGGCCATCACCTCCGCACGAGTGGGAGAGATCCAGGCCCTCTCTTGTAAACCACCTTATTTGACATTCCACAAGACAAGGGTAGTGCTACGGACGCACCCCTCCTCCTTCATTCCCAAGATGCAGTCGGACTTTCATGTAAACGAGCCCTTGGTGTTACCTGTATTCTTCCCGACGCCTTTGTCGCCGGCTGAGAGGACTTTGCACACGCTCTAAATTGATAATATTTATTACATGTAATTTCTCTACCTCTGGATTGGCGGGTGCTTTAATTATGAGGTATCGTGAATTGAGGCTAGGGATTGGTTGACGTGGATTTCACCAACCTTGATTATTTGGCAGGTCATCAACACATGAGTAACTGTGCTAGTAGGGGGAAGACATTGAGAGGCCGCTTTCTCTAGGCCATGAGCAAGAGCCTCTATCTTTGAACATAATCTTATCCTGTATCATAGTTCCAAGAACTTTTAAGGAGTTGCTGGCAGGTGCATTCCTGTATCTAGTATTAATAAGTAGGCACTATTTTTTTTTCTCTAGATCACTTGTGTTCCAGAGACTACATTTTGAATTATTCTGATCACCTTTTACTGGGATTTTCGTCTATTTGGATATGGGTGTCTTTACCCTTTCTGCTTTCTACAGACTAGGTTGAGCTACTTTTCTTCAATATTGTCCCCTAATTATTGAGGATCTGGTCTTCAATTAGTTGTCATTTTACAGGACTTAATCTAAGAGAAATGTTTTCGCCCCTGGGCATTATCTTCAGTTTTCCTCTGTGCCGGCCCAAGACTCCCCTTTCTACTGTAACCTTGGCAAGGGTTGAGCAGCTGTGTTGCTCGACCCAGTCATTTTAGCTAATTCAGTAGGTCCCTTCGGCTTGCAGGCTCTGCATCTCCCCTGATGCCTTCCATTAACTTGAGTGTAGCTTTGCCATCAATCTTGTTTTACATAGCCACTCATTCTTGTTGTTCCCTTTGCATATAAGCAGGTTTCAATGTGTATTTCTCATGCGTCTCCTCAGAGATTAATGTTCTGTTTTTATTTTTTTTACCTGGTTCATGCCAGGTGGCTGGGTCGGCTTGGTCAGGACTCTCATACTTCAGATCACTTCTGCCTCTAAATGCTGTCTGGATGACAGAGAAGCATATTAGGCATTTGGTGTAATCCACTCCAGATAGGACATCAGTGTAGCAGTACAACTTGGCCCATAGACGTACCGCACTTCCCATCCAGGACAAAGCGGGTGAGCAGTTCCTCACAGCATGGACACTGCTCTTGTTGACATGGGGTAGCAAAGATAGCAAAGATAGACACATTATAGAGGTGTGATCCACACATCTGTGAGATTAAAGAAACCTAGTCTGGAGGGGGTATCCATTCTGGCTCGCTGCTCACTCTGTCACCACTGCAGCCCTATCGGACTTGAGCCCCCAATTATTATGCTCTTCCACTGCTCTCCTGTGGCTGCTCCTACTTAATTCAATCCACTCCATCAACCTGAAAAGTGGCATCCTACTCGGATCATCACTCTCCCCATTCACAGGGATACAGCACAACTGCACTGTAGAGCTTCTGCTCCGCTCCTGCTCAGTGCGGAGAGGCATCTTCTTGCCAGGCCATACCGCTTCAATCACACTGGCTGAAATTGTTCTTAAATCGCCACTGGCTCATATGACTTTCTGTTCATCAGACTCTCTGTAGAAGCCAGACCTGGGAAGTCAAGCAAATTCTCTTGGGCAGATAGCCTTCAGCAAGGATCAAGGCTACGGTAGGTTATAGGCCCCTCCAGAGCTCGCTAGAATCACCTCTGCATTGGCACGCAAGCTAACTTAGCCCCCCTTTACTTTTGTCAATGACACCAGTATGGGGCTGGATCAATTTCTGATGTTTATTCTATACGACTTGGCTATTTCAGGCTATGGCCAGAGTGGTTCAACTAAAATGGTTGCAAAATCAAATGTTGATGGCTGGAAGGATTTGAACAAATAATAACCACGTACACACCTCTGGGCAACCCTCCAGACCATCGTTTTTCAGCCAGCCAAGCCATTAAAGAAGGGGAAAGACCATATGCAAATCAAGCTTGGTCCCACCCCAAAAGGGGCAGTCCAACCCAAACTGCTGGTCACATCCATTAAAACGCTGTCAAGGTTTCTTGGTCTGCTGGAGACTCTGGGTACTCTGTCACATTGAAGTCTGATAGTCACTTTCTTTGAAGAATTCTTTTGCTTTGCTCTTCTGCCCTAAATCACTTCCCGGGTAGTGGAAGGGATGGCCACCTGTAGTGTTTAGGGGTTCCAACTACAAACAATCAGTCTGTCAAACATACTTTTATTCGGTTTAAAACCTTCAAGTTTCATAAAAGAATTAATGCCTGTAAAAATATCAAATGCAGCTCAGTAAATTATTATATGCATTATTCCTGTGAGAGCGAGTACATCGAGAATTACACAGCGTAATAAAATTACAAGTCAATCAATACAACTCAAACATAATACAATAAAAGCTCTGAGTTCCAGGCGAAGGGTGAGTGCGAGTATGCGGAAAAATAAGGTAACCTCCATAGAGCAATACTTCATAATGATATTGCTTTTGGGCTACTGGGAAGTTGACGTAGTAATGGCCAAGGTGAGCAAATGCTTGCAGCCTCAAGCACTTAGACGTCATTCACCATAATACCAGAGCCATCTTTCAAAATCCTGTTTCTCAACAACCATGCCCTGAAAATGTAACGCGCAGTCCCAAATACCACCTGAGGGAGCAAACATTATGTTAAGTACCTAGTGGCAAAAATGCGTGTGGAATACCTGCTTTATCCAGGATAGAGCGCATGTACATTCCCCTCAGGCTATGTTTTTTTTGTTGCATATTAATAGAAAGTGCATAATTCTTTCTGGGTGGGAAACACACATTGGACAGAGGTACCAGAATCTCCCCTGCCATCTTTTGGTCATACAGGCCACTGGTTGGACTCGAAGCCTAAATCAGACATAGAGAGATTTCTCCCTTGGCGAGAGAATAGTGTCCAGGTAACCCTTAATCCCTAATTCCCTGTTGATTCTAGGTATTCCACTCCGAATTTCAGCTTTATGGCATCAACTATCAGCTCTTCGAGCATTAGCCTATCTGCCTTAATTTTCAAAGTGTTCAGGTCCCATTCATGGGTTACCTGTGGTTTATTCCAGAGATCTGGCAGATCCAGTTGAAAAAGGTGTTTCTTCACGTGTACCAACAACCACTGTAGGCTTTTCCCCATCAGGATTCATGACATGGGACAAGGCATTCCTATATTTCTCCAGCCCCTCTTCATTCCAAACCCTGGCCCAGAACATTATCAGTTTAAGTGCAATCTGGCCCGCGACCCTGGTGTTGTCAAGTTCTAAATGGACCAGGGCCGATGGGGCTGATAGAGACAAAAGCAACAGTTTCCTCAGGAATTTATTTTCACAAGTAGATAAAACAGCGCGTTAGCATGTACCCACAATTCCGAACCGTACGTAGATGCCTGTATGGCTTGTCTGCTGTGTAATACCAAAGCGGGGGAGATTGCACATCTGTCGTGTTTAGCATGAAAAGACAGAATTCCCTCACAGTGTTTTGCTAGAGAGAGTGCTGATTTAGTAACATAAGGCTTTCAGCTACCAGAGTCCTCGAATGTCACTCCAAGATAATCAAAATCAGTGACTTGTTCAATGGGGGAATCACGCACACACAATCTTAATGATCTCTTTCTGCCCCGAGTTGCCCTAAAGACCATCACTTTGCATTTTATCAAGTTTAAGGATAACTGCAACTCAGCACATTTATTATCAAAAACTGTCAGAGCATGCTTCAGACCCTGCTGTGTAGTGGCCAGGGGGACTGCGTCGTCCACATAAGAAAGTGTGGGATATTTGTCAGTGTCCATCCTGAGGCAGTCCTGGCACCCACTTATCAATGCATCTATAATTTCTTGAATGTAGATATTGAATAAAATGGGGCCAAGGAACAACCCTGCCTTACTCTGGCATTTACCCCAAAATCTTGGGTTTGCTCGCCCCCCCTGCCCAAATCTAACAGTGGCTGTGTTGGCATAATATAATGAGCGTATGACAGCCACAAGGTCGGGCGGGGCACAACGTTTCAGTAGAATATTCCACAAGAGTTCTCGTGAAACGGTATCAAAAGCTGTTTTTAAATACAGGAAGCCCACGTACAAGTAAAACAATTTTTAAGATGGTATATTTAGCTATGGTAAAAAAAAAGATGAAACAGTGATCTTTTGTACCTCTATTCGGCATAAACCGGGCCTGCAAGTGACTAACCACATTTTCCTAATCTGCTCACTCCTGCAAAAGTTTAAGAATGAGTTTCCCAAAGAGTTTTCCGACACCGTCCAAAAGGAAAATACGGCGGTAATTGTCTGGAGAATCTTTAAACCCCTTTTTGTAAACAATTGTCGCCCTGCACCAGGAGGCTGGTATCTCGCCAGTACTCAAAATGGCATTAAACATCCTATGCAGCACAAGGGCCCAAATCACTACCTCATCTTTCAAGAGGTCTACTGGTATCCGACTAGGGCCTGTAGCCTTTTAATTTTTTGAGAATTAAGTGCTGCCACTACCTCCCCAGCAGAAAATGAGAAGATAGATGGGGATAGTGGTCTGTAGACATCCGGCCTAGGGGCAGGTTGAATCTCATGTCAGTAGAGATTTACAAAGTGGGATCGCCATTTGGTTTCACCAATGTCACATTGTAAATCTCTATCGCCCTTCAAATTATTGGCAGTGACCAGCTTCCAGAAGGCGCAAGCATCCCTTGATTGCAAGGTGCGGTGTAACCTATCCCATTGGTCATAGACAAACTCTCTCTTTTTCCTCCCAGTTAATTCTTTGTAATTTAGTCTTAAAGCATGAAGGGCAACTTTCTCAATCCCCTGTGGGATATTTACACAGTGCACAATCTCCCTTTTAGCACTGTGGCAGGCCTTGTAATACCACTGTGCCTTAGGAAAAGCATGTTTCTTTACTTCACATGCGGGTAATGACACCAAAGGAACTAAATTCCTTTTAAGTTGCTCACATTCATTCAATACCATATTATCACTAGAAGCTGAGTCACAAATTGCACTAAAGATAGCGGCATACATGGACGGTTTCCAGCTGTGTTTTAACCCCTTTTCGTGCCTGTCCAGTACCTTCCATCGGCTGGGCAACATAATGGGGCGTAATCCCATTCACTGATTTCTGCTACTAGGGGGAAATGGTCACTCTCTGGTCAACAAACAAAGAGGAAATAAATATGTCCAAAGTGTCAGGATGGGTACATGAACTGTTGAAAGGACTTGCCTACGTTACCCCCTGGTCTGAGTCTGTTTTCCCGATTCTAAGGAAGACATCTTTGGAGATATAGCACCATGCATGCTGCTTGGCCTTGGATGTGTGAAAATCTATAGCTCCTATTTTGTTACCCTACCTGTGGGTTGACATCACAGTTACCTTACTGAGAGGTCTACACAACACTTACAACCATACACTTCTAACTCCCCCTTATCTTAGGGGATACCTTACCATAAAGAATGTATCATACACCCTATTGCGTTATTACAGTTGGCTAATCAGTAAGTGTGTTCCCCCTTGCCATTTTAATTATCAGGGTGAATGTATTAACACTAACCAGCCTGTTGTCATCCTACTGGCCTTAAGCCATCAAAAGTCTCTGCTTTTCTTATTCTGTGTGTCTATCTCCTTCCAGGATCTGTCCTATTGAACTCAGTAGGCTAAAAACTTTGGCTTTGATATCCACAAACAACTGAGTTGCAGCATTCAAGCATTGCAGCAAGTTTAATGGTTACTGCTTCTATGGATGTCTTGCCCTCCCCTGAGCTCTTTTAAATGCTGTGGAGTACCCTGATTTTCTCAATGTTTGGGAATGATGGCTGTCTTCCCTCCTTTCCCTGGTCTTTTCATAAGGTAAGCCCTATTGTTCTGAACCTTTGTTTAGGTGTTTACCCTCCCCAATGTGAACCCCCCGCATACCCCAAGTGACGCTCATTTGCCTCTTCCAATTCGGTAGCGAACGATCTGCTTTGCTTGGGACCGAAGGTTTAAAACCTCAATCTGCCACTTTGAAGTCAGGCTGAAGGGGATGCAGCTCTGGTTCTCCGTCATATCCTGTTCTGGCCCCTGCCTCTAGCAGTGAGCACATATGAGCAATGGGGTCCGGAACAGAAAGCCTGCTAGATTTGTATTCAACTGGGAGTTCGGTGTGCATTTCGTGATGTAGGCAGTCCCCCACCCTATCGCAGAGACTAAAATGATTTGTGACGAGCACTGGGAACAGTTGTGTTAGTCTGTGTTTGTTGTGTGTAGGTTTGGCTGGCTCCTGGAGAATGCCAGACCCCCTTCGTATGACTATCTTTCCTGCATTCTGCAAGACATTGATGGTTTGGCAGTGTGAAGGGACCCTGGCAGATCCTCCATGTGCCTCCTCTGGGTCACCCTTCGTCACAGCACTTGAGGACATCCCCAACCTTAAGAAATCCCCCTCCCAGATGCTCCACAGATGGTAGTTCCAGTGTAGCTTTGTTACAGTAGGGATCCTGCATCCCATTTCTACTCACAGCCAGCCTGCATGTACCCAGCATTTCTGCACTGAAACCTGATAAGATGAAAGTAGGACTCTTTGATCGTATGCTGGTCCCCTGGCATTATTGCCTGCCCCACTGGTTCACTGACTTGTCTCCCCAGTGTGTGCCTACAGTCCAGGGCTTCACTGGAGATCTAACTCTGTGGATTGTGCCCCCTGGGAGTCTCTGCAACTCCAAGGTCAGGTTCCCGGAAGGTACCGTGTTGTATTTTTCCTCAGGCAGGTTGCTCTGCTCAGCTTGTTGTGTAACTCGCTGGCGCCTGTGCTATGTATTCAGACAGTGCTCATTTTGGCCAGAATTATCATGGCTTTATAATCGACTTCTCAACAGCTGTGCGTGTAATGATACCAAAAGGTTAAAACGAACCGTAATCTCTCACAATATGTTTGCTGTTCTATCTTTCTGAGGTATTGTGCCTCATTGGGTGTTTTAGGGGCAGGATTTGGTACTAGTTCTGGACGACCGGGGGGCACGGCACTGCCTAACAGGTGCTAATGGAAAGTGGGCTCTACAACATAGTGCTCTGGGGAAATGTAGCTGCAGCAGATATCGGATCTGTTATAAAGAGGAGCAATTTGACTAATGTATTGTTGGGAGTATCCCTTATTGTCTATGAACATTAAAACGGCGAATTGCTGTAAATTAAAGCCCCCTGGATGTGAAAGCAAGTGCCCATCGACCATAGAACATCGATCACGTGTGGCAAGTCTCTGTCCGCGCTGCCTGTTTTGGGCGAATATGGAGAACACATTCTCTCCAAGGCTCTATGCGGCAGAAGGCTCCGCTCAAACCCATTAGGCTTCCGAGTGACCTGATAACGCCAGTTTCATGTCCTAATCCCTGTGTTTAAAAAAAATGCAATATTAGCCTCGCCGTGAACTTTTACCTCGCGGACGGCCTGATATAACTGGTCTGAACTCAAAATGAACTTTCACATGAACTCCCTGCGAGGACTGCTCCTGTCAGAAAGGGAACAGATGGAGACTGGGCGGATTTAGTTAAACATATTTTGACCAGAGTTTGACACGTACACACCCCGGTGCAGCTAGACTGGCAGCCTACTGTAATCGTGTGCGCTGCTATTTGCCTTGACGAGCATGGCGCCTGGCTGCACTGCGTATTCAAACTCATAAAAGGGCACGCGCAGGTTTCACCTTGCTCCCAAATTCATGCTCAGTCCCTCAAATTCTGAGTTTGTTTTAGGTCTGTTGGTAATTTCTGCCCACAATTTAAATTCCTAATTGCTTCTAGTGGGGCTTTAACCTTTGAAGGTGGTCCTGAAATTAAAGGCTACTACAAAATGCTTTAGGTTTGCGTTTTGTTTGGTTAGCCGGGCAGGCTTGGTCCATATAGTGACTTGAATAAGGAAATTCAAACCTCTTTAACATTTCCTGGGAAAGTGGCAACGTATATGAAGATAGAGGGGCTGGGGGATACTAAGTAAAATGAACGTATCTTCTTACTTTGTGGCATCAAAGTTTATTAACATCTGCACCCCAACTAAATGGCACCTCGTATCTGCCAGGAAAAATGTTCCTAATGGTCTTCCCCATTCACCCAGGACGAGCAGTCTCGTCCTTGGCACTTAAGCGGTTAAACCAAAGGTCCTGCCTGAAAGAATGAACGAAAAAAAAAAAAAGGTTGTGCCTGAAAGAAAGAACTAGCATGTATACACCTTGCTCTAGTGACAGGAAACCTTCAGCAGTACTACACTTCTAGTACTTGACTTGAGTTTACATTGGAGCATGTTTTCTTCTCTTTAGACAAAATGGGATTGCCTTTGGTTTTTAAAATAGCACACACCTAGCTAGGAAGCATCAGAACGCTATGCTTGCAATTGGGGGGTAGCGTAATATAGAGAGGTATCGTGGTACGGGATGTTCCAGGTTGGGATGTGATGGAGCCCAGGTGACACCTGTGCATTGACTGAAGAGTAAAGTCTTCAATACCCTTCTGAACTGCAATAGCGTTGGCACAGCCTGAACTGCCATGGACATGGTGTTTGGTAGGCGGGGCGGCTAGGTGGGTTGGGCAGAAGAAGAAGGCCTAGTCCCAGTTTTTTTTTCTCTGCGTGTCTGGAATAAAGGCTCTCCCCACAATATAAGTCTACATTCTATGCTTCTCCTTTGTTTTTCTCACAGCTTCTAGCTCTGTAGCCAACACACAAGCTTGGAGTGGAGGCTCTAACAGCCTGTAAAGGCTGCATTCCAAGCTTCCCTTTGTGAGCACACGCGGCACTGGCCAACAGGACATGCACAAACTGTCACAGGATGCCCCATGTGAGTGCCTATTCCCCCACCCTGCCAAAGTCTGATACCGTAAGACCCCTTACCATCAGGCTCTGATGTGTGCTAGGCGCCTTTCCCCCTTGTTAGAAGCTCTATGTATAGAGCCCTTTGGTGTGAGGTCTAACTCTTCAAATGAGAGTAAAGGGAGCTTTGCACTGACCAAAGCGTAGCATTTGAAAATATGTCATCACTGAAAGGTAATCATTTAATTGATCATAGGCGTCCTGGATATCTGAGTGAAAACTCAAAATTAGGGACAAAAAAAGGGGAGACAATCATACAGAATAATCAGCAATAAAGCTGGAAACCCCCTGCGGTACATGAGTAAAGAGTAGACCGAAAATAGACCAACTAAATGGGCCTTGTGGGTCCTTTCTGTTGTCAAGACTGTTTTGTTTAATACTAGTATTAATCTCCTCTTACCATGGCTCAGTACAGTCTTCAAAAGGGATGTTCGCCTTACCCTCACAAACTGGAGGGCGCCTCTATCAACTGAGTGTTTCTGTATCTGTGAACAGTGCTAGATAATGGCACATGAAAAAACGTCACTGTGTGCAATTTTTAATTATAGTTTGTTTTTGCTGTTTAGCATTCATAAAACACTGAAAGTTGCTTGGAGGAATCGCTTTATTTCATAAATATGCTTATGAAAACTCTGCTTATGATCGAAGTGTTCCACTTGTTGGTAGAACGGATGTAGTAGGTCGATGAACTGATGAACTATGTGGATGGAAAGGGTAAAATGGGTGGAACCAGTGAAGTGGGTGGAACCGGTGAAGTATGAGGATGAAAAGGGTGAAGCGGGTGGAACGGGTAAAGTAGGTGGATGAACGGATGACGTATGTGGATGGAACGAGCTAAACTGGGTGTATGAAACGGGCCAAGGATGTGGATGGATGATGCATAGAGAACAGATAACGTGGAAATGAGCAGACCGGATGATGAAGGGGTAACATGTATAGATCGGACGAAATGCATTGATTAGAAGGAATACATAGAACAGATCGAACTGATAGTGTGCATAGAACTGAGCAAGTACATACATCGGATGGAATGCACGGAACAGATAGAAAGCACATAATGGACACTTACAAAAATGATTGGAGAGCATGGAGCGATCTGGGGTGCATAAAACGACCAAACTACATAGAATGGTTGGAGTGCATAGAATGGTTGAAGTGCATAAGACGGAGTGCATGAAACGATTTGGATTGCATGAAACGGTTTGGAGTGCATGAAACGGTTTGGAGTGCATGAAACGGTTTGGAGTGCATGGAACGGTTTGGAATGCATGGAACGGTTTGGAGTGCTTGCAACGGTCGGAGTGAATGGAACAGTCTGAGCGCATAGAACGGTTAGAGTGTGCTCGATCTCAAGCACCTAAGGTACATATCACATCTCCACGCTTACTCTCTTCCTCACACCACCACTCAAATAGAACACAGCGATACTATGACACCATTCGGTATAGCTGTTCTCATACCATCACTTGCCTCATGCTCCCCATCATCCTAACTAAACAAAGCTGGTTACGCACCCTCCAGCCTAGGTGTTCTCCTCAGGCCTAACGCGGCCAGAATCGGTCTGGATAACAACATGCCAGTACAAACACATACTCTTGATATCCCAACTACCACACCTACCACTAAGAAGCAGCTATCACGGGAATGCAAGATCAGCTGCACACATATCCACACGCACCTTATGACTCTCTCTCTCTCTCTCTACTGACTTGAACTTAGGTTCCCGAGGGCGTTCAACCTACCAGCGCCTTGAGATCTTACCAATGGTACATAAGGCGCTATATAAATGCAAAATAACATAACATAACTTGTCAGCTGTGGGGGCAGGAGTCTGGAGGGCTGATTCACATATGTTGCTCTGGAGCATGGAGCGAATACCATTAGCATTGCAGATTTGCTCATGTGACTTTCTTCTCGGTTCACAAAGCCTAAAACGGGAGTAAATCTAAAGATCCTTGGAGCATCTCTGTGATGCCCTTGACCAACACGTTGTGAATCGTATTTGCACCTGATCATTGCTCCAGGTAGCTATAAGTGCTCCGCTTTTATGCTTTATGAATTGGTTATATGGTCGCAGGTGCAATACTGCAATGCTCATTATAATTTGCTGATTTTCTCTAGTACAAATCCCTGTCAATCGGATCTTGTGATTCTAATTATGTCGTTGGCAGCCGAAAAATAGTTTTGCTTAATAAAAATAAACATGGGGGCGTGGCCAACTGTTCTCATAATGCCCGCAATTTATTGAACCAATGGTGCCCCAGAAGTTTAACATTGTATCTCCTCATGTCAATCCGTGCTTGCAGCACTCACTGACCTTCCAACGCCCCGCAGAGCTGCAGAGAACCTCTTGAGCCTGGACACATGGCCTTTCGAGCTGCAGCATTTCCAATCCTCCAGTAACAGTGGGACTGTGGCGTCATGTCTTATCTTATCTTATATGAACTTATAAAGCGCACTCCACCCAAGGGCATCTTGGCGATAAGCAGAGTACAATCAACAGTTTAATTCTTTGTCGTAATTTAGACGAAAAGAAATGTCTTCAGTGACCAGCAGAAAGATAAATAGTCTGCAATTGCCTGAAAACGCAATAGAAGGGAGATCCAGCATCTTGCTGCAGCGACAGAGAAGGCGCGCCATCCGACACAGGAGAGCCGTACCCATGGAATAATAATAGTACATGACTCAATGGAACAAAGTGGATGGTTAGGAACCTAGGGGCGAAACATACACTGCACATACTCTGCTCCCCGGCCATAGAAGGCCCGGTACACAATACACATAGATTTGAACTGCACCCTCTAGGCTACATGGAGTCAATGGGGCTGTCGTAGGGCCGGGGAGATAGAGATGCGATGGGGGTGCACACCACCAGTCTAGCTGCCGCATTCTGCAGCACTTGAAGGCGGTGGAACAGATGCAATGGCTGGGCTAAACATAGAGAGTTACAGTAGTCTAATGCACTTAGCACCAGTGCAGCAACCACTGGTGCACAAAACTGCGAGGGGAGAAACCCCAATACCCTCCTAAGAACTCTCAACTTGTAGTGCCCAGTCTGAGAAACAGAGCCCACCTGAGTCGCTAAGGAGAGCGAGGAGGAGATTTTAACCCCCAGATCCTTCAAATCAGAAACCGACCTAGGACTGGGGCGAAGGGAAGGAGGCCCATAGGCAGAAGTCCAGAGAGAAGAAACTGAGGTGGGGCCCACGACCAGGATCTCGGTCTTGTCCCCATTTAACTTAAGCCAATTGTGGCCCATCCAACACCCTGCGTCCTGCAAGCAACTGCACAGCTGAGACTCAGAATCAGGGTGGGAAAGCTCAAGCCGCAGAATAATCTGGATGTCCACAGCATGGAGTAGCATTGGAGGACGTGGGAGTTGATGAGCTTAACCAAAGGCGTGATGCAAGCATTAAATAATGTAGGGGACAAGGTCGAGCTCTTGGGACCCCACAAGACAAAGAAACAGACACTGAGTGAAAAGATGGGTGGGAAAGAGTTTGTGCCCAATCAATAAGAAAAACAGTGAACCAAGATAGTACCTGTCCAGTCATCCCCGTCCCAGCCAGACGATAAAGCAGGATGGAGTGGTTGACAGTATCAAAGGCTGCCGAAAGATCTAGTAACACCAGTGCCCCCACTCCACCCTGATCTAAGAGACATGTAAGGTCATCCACCACCGAGACCAGTGCACTCTCAGTGACCTGACTGGGACGAAAACCAGACTGGCGACTTGGACGAAAACCAAGCATTGAAAAACGAGGAGGATTCCATAAAAGAGCTAAGAAGCGGAGAGACCAGGGAAGCTTCATAAAGAAAGGAAGTAGCGAAATTGGATCGAAATGAGAAGGACAGGCAGAAGCCAAAGGAGTTTTTTTCAGGCGAGGAATCATCAGTGCATGTTTCAGCTGAGTAGGAATAAACCCTGTGTAATAACTTGATAATAATAAAGCACTTGAAACCAAATATGTCTCTCGGCAGTTGTAAATAACACCTCGGTGATGATCAACAGTCTTGTAATAGATGAAAGAGAGAATTACCTAAAAACCCCTCTTAAACCCAGCCAAAAGGATAGGTAGAAGTGGAATCTCCAGGGAAAACCCCAATGGGGAAAAACCCTGTGATGCGCTGCTGGGGTGCGTGGGTTCCTGCAAGCAGCTGGTGAAAGGTCACGCTAGTTTTAATGTGGTCCGGATTCTTGTCAGGAAGGATTCTAATTCAAAAGAGTAGAAATGCAGGTAAGTAAGAATATGGTTTCCACAGTCTAGTGAAATAGTAAAGGGTATAGAAAGGAGCTTACCCTGACAAGCCTATTCCCTACTAGGTCTTTATATCTCAGTCTGATGGTAAATGTTGGCAAAGCGCCAAATAGAACAGATAAGGAGTAAGAATATGTCCAATGTGCGAAAAGAGAAATGCAATTAGAGATTTGGATCTTACCCATAAACAGTAGGCCCAGGGATGAATAGCATAGAACAGATTACGGGTCTTGAACTCGAAGGAATAGAAGGCTGAAAAGGATGTCAAAGGCTGGTTCCTAATGTAGATTGTAAATAACCACAAGATTAGGTGTGAGGAAAAAACTCATGAGAATCACAACTCTATCTAGCTAAACAGATGTCAGCTACAAACCAATGGCGGCAGGAGCGGTTGTTGAAACTAGGAGATGACTTCCTGATGATCCACAGAGCGTAGAAAAGGATAGAGAATTCTAATGTTCAGGACGAGAAATGGGAAGAGAATGAATGACGGAAGTGGAGAGAGCAACTCTAGATAGCAATAGTTGAATAGAAAAAGTAACGAATTTACAGTGCGCAGCGCGACTCTGAATAGAGAAGCAACGCGTAGTACCGAAGTTCCAGTAGCTGGATATACAATTCCGGAAGTCGAGGGCGGGGATTCTCGCTCGGTCTGAGGAGCGAGAAACACTAGTGTGCTGCTTACGGTTTCGGGCTCCTCCATGTTGCGAGTCCCGATTCTGGGCAAAACCGCGGGCATTGGCACATGGGAAATTGAAGTAGCGAGACCCCAGTGGACAGCTGTAACACCCCGACTGGCATGTGTTAAAGGTTTCCAATCGGGCGTCACAGACTGGACCAGGACACTTGGTCTTAGCCTGGGATGAGGTGCTCAATAGGAATGCTTTTTCTTTAATTTCAACGAGTTCAAATTGAGCCGGTACCCGACCCGTCTCACCCCCTTTTACAAATACGCCGGGTCACATTGGACCATGAACCAGGCCGGTTGGTGAAAATACAATATTTATTTTTAAGATCCACAAAAATCACACACATTTTAATATTGGGCAGCAATCACAAATGGGGTGATAATGACAATGGAAATGGAAGCAATGCACTTGGTTAACCTTCCAGTAGAACATATCCAAAGCACAAGTGAATAGGAGCACTTTTTGAATTAGGATAGATAGCACCCAAGGTAAGGAATCTCCCTGCAATGTTCCCTCAACCCACAAATAATCGAATTCTGAGTGGATAGAAAGAAGCAGCAGGTAGTCAGGGATAAGAGGCAGCAAACAGAATCGAAATCCGACCATTTGCAAAGGCCTAAAAGGACACTCGGATTTTGAAAAATAATTAATTATGTGTGTTAAATAATGATATACATATGTTTTATCACAGTATTAGGGATGTTAACTCACTATCAACCATCAGGCAAGGTATTATAAAAGCGAACAGTTCGCAAAACAGATTGAAATTGAAAACCCAGCGCAGCCGAATTCACTCATGGAAAAGTTGCATTTTTTTCTGGTTTGCAGTTTTAAATGTGAAAACGTTTTTTCAAAAAACATGTGAAAAACACTGAATTGGAATGCAGTTTTTGGGCAGGGGGATAGATGCACAGCAAAGGGACAATATACAAGTGAAAGGAGGGCTATAGCTGGAGAATTGAGACAGATTTAGAAGGTAGAATAAGGTTAGTTTTTAGGAGAATAGAGCAGTGAAAAAGAGAAAATCGGTTAAAAAAATGAAAGGCAAATTTTACTTAAACTGTTAAAGAAAGCCACGGTACGTTCAAGATTGATTCAGGACGTCAAACTTTTCCCGCCGTGTTCAGATCTATGTGGGAACTAATTTAAATTACTCTAAATATTACTAATGAGTTACAAGATGAGATGAAGGAAAGAATTGGTATAAAACGCTATATGAATAAATCAATCAATCAATCAATCAATTGTGCTAAGACTAGCAAACAAGAACAAGGTGCACAGAGAATTAAAACAGTCCAGACAAGATATCAGGGTATAGATAGAGTTGCTTAGAGAGTTGAACAAAGACAAAAGTCAAGATGGGGTAGACTATGTGTTATGGGATGGGGGATACTCACAGTCCGCTCTTGAATTTGGGATTAGGCACAGTCAACCGAGTTCTGGACTCCAGGGCTCGGGTCACCAGGTAGCGGCGGACTCTCCTAGCAGAACAGCAGCTGGACCTGTCTGGTCACCGGATAATCAGGACAGCTGGATGGCAGGGCATGCAGTTAGTGGGCAAAAAGCAGGTCTGGTTTCAGGATGCTTCCCAAAAGAATACCACAGCTTTTCCCTTTGGTTATTGGGATTTCTTTAGTGGGATCTCTGGATTGAGGCCTTGCTGGGATGGTCAGCAATGTTTTGGCCTTGCAGTGGAGTCTGGAATCAGCTATGCTTTGGCTTTGCAGTGGGATCTGGAATCTGGCAAGATGAATGTAGAAGATCAGGAACGCAGGTACAGGAAATTCAGGAAAGAGTCTTTGTAGAGTTTTGTCAGCCACCCTTTTTCTAGAGCATGGTGACATCATACAATTATACGGCAGGGCAGGCTTAGCTAAGCATGCCTCTAAACAACTGGATTGGTCAGGGGTGATAGTTACCGTCTTCCTCTCAGCTGGTTGGTTTTCAAGGGCATGATGTCAGAATTATGATGTGAATTTTACAATGTCCAGAACCTTGCACAGTTACTTTAGCTGCAATTCAGTTTTGCCTTAAATGGCACATTTGTACAGTTGGGGCATCTTAACAAATTGCATAAATAGGTTAGATATTTTCTGCAGAGCATGCCAGTCCCACTCTACAGTTTGTAAGACATTGTTTTGCCCTTCTAATAATTGTTAGTCATTTTTAGTGTGAAATATTCAACCTAAAATTCTATAACCTTACACGTGTGTATGGATCATCATTAGGCATGTCTGTGTTGAATTTTACATTGGCATCATGTACACTTTCCTTGGAATACCCCATTGTCTACCATTTCTGTTCCCTATATGGTAGTGAAGGCTACAATGTCTTAAATTCAAACCCACAAAATTACATTAAAACTGTTAACCTTTTACATTCCTGTGAATTTCTGTTGCAAAAATAACTGTCTTTAAAAGTTTCTGAATAAAATAGTCTTTTGAAACAAAGGGCATCCTTTGTCCTTCACTGGAACCATTTTTTTCTTCAGCTACCACCAACTGTCACTTCAGCTGCTTGTGGGGTGGGGTTTTCCCAGTTTGATTGAAGGTTTATGTCCGCTTCCACTTCACAGGTTGATGTCCTGGAACTTCCTTTGTAAGATGCCTCAGCCCAGACGAAAGTCTGCCAAGGTAGCAATTATCACTTGTGTGTTCTTGCATCTACTGTGAGGGGCCTTGTGTTGCTGGCAACCCCCAAGCAGAAACCTGTTTGGGGCTGTTTTCCCCCATGTAGCAAATGCAGTTTAATTCCTTATTTTATTTATTTTTGTTGTAAATCAGAATAAAGCATGTTGAATAAGATCTACCATGTCTGTTTCACAGCATAAAACCCCTTCACATTGCTAGATAAGGGAAGGCCTTATCCAACATACACCTTTAAACAAGTATTTTTCTTAGTTTGCAAAAGTACATTTTGAAAGTATGGTGACTGCTGACATTTGTTTGCAAATCCGGTTTTTCTCTTCCCTCTGAATTCCCATATTGTTTTGTAACCAGAGTTAGCTTTTTGTATGCAGCAATGGGTTAAAACACAGATGCACTAAAATTGACATAGGCCCAGAGAGCCAGGGCCTTTTTGACGCATTGATTCTTGATATTTTGTAGCCAAAAAGTAAAGCGTTTCCTGTGTAGCTGAAGTAGTTCCTTTTGATTTCTTCACCACTCTTCCCCCTTCCCTCTCCCTGCTTCCAACCCCTTCCCTCGACTTCTCGCCCAGCACACCCGCAGCCCCATGAGATCCACACACAAATCCTCTGTCCCCAATGCCTTCCCACCCTCGGACCAATCCACCCACCCAGCCAACTCCATCCTCCCCCCGCTCACACCCTCCTCCTCCCACCTACAGCCACCCTACCCGACCCCTCCCCTTCCTACCCTTGTCCCAAACCCGCCACCCTCCCCCGCAACTCCCCATAACCTTACAACTTCCAGGATAACCCCCCACTCCAAAGTCAGATGCATCCTTTTTAATGCACGTTCTGTAGCAAAAAACAGACATAGCATCTTTTACCTCCTCTCCTCTGACAACCCTGACCTAGTCTTTATCACTGAAACCTGGTTCTCTGACGACTTTGCCCCTGTTGCCCATGAAGCCTTCCCTCCCGAATACTCCCTCATCCCGCTCAACAGACCTTCCAGAGGAGGCGGAGTGGCAGTCATTTTCAAATCTCACTTCTCTGTCTCACTCGTCGACTCCCAGACATGCATTCCCTCTTGTGAATCCCTTCTCGTTAAACTCTCACTACCCCAGACAATCTCCCATAGCTTCCTAATCATCTACAGACTCCCTGGTTATGACAGACATTTCACAACCAACCTCTTTGACTATATAGCCACCATCCAAGTAAACCACCCCTCTCTGCCTCTTGTAGCAGATTTCAATATCTGGCTAGACATTCCCACCAACCCCATGACCAACTCACTGGTCGACTGTCTTGATGCGCTTAACCTCTCCCTTCACATGAACGGCCCAACTCATTCTAAAGGACACACCCTTGATGCCATCTTCAGCTCCCACAACCAGATACATCTGGCCCCCCCAGACCTCTCATCTGGTCTGATCCCTTAATCGTCCCTTTCTCCATACGCTCCCTAGTCTCCGCGCCCAACCCTGAACCAACCGCCCTCCTCCACCGCAAATGCTGGAAGAAACTAAAAATCCTCCCAGACCTAGCCGAAGCCCTGCTTCACTGACCCCCCACAACCGAACCCCGGGATGAACCCATATCCATCGACTCCTTCAACTCATGGCTCAATAACTCACTAATCCCGCTCACCCCCTCATGCCGCACCTCCTCATGCCTTGGTCCCTATCCCAAATGGTTTACTCCTGAGCTGAAGATTGCGAAACAACTAAATAAATCACTGGAACGCAAATGGCGGAAAAGTACAACCAATCTGAGTAGATCCACCTTCGCCTTGCACCATCGCCACTATAAAGCTGAAATCCGGAAAGCCAAAAAAGCCCACTACAACTATCGAATTCTTAACTGTGGAAACCCCAGCAAGGAACTCCACAAAATCCTTTCCGAGTTCATCAAACCAACCTGTACCTCAGCCCAATCTACCCCATCTCTATCACTCTGTGACTCGCTCTTGCTCCACTTCTACACCACCGCTCTCGACAGAACAACTTCTCTTAACAACAAATTGGTCCTCCTCTCACCGCCACAAAATACGTCTGCTCCTCCAACCACCCCTCTGCCCGCTGCCGCTACAACAACGCCAACCACCTTCAACTCCTTCAAACCAATCCCCAGAGACTAATTTCCCAAGCTTCTCTCTGCCTGAAAACCCTCCGGCTCCCCCCTCGACCCCAGCCCCGCCTCAGTCCTCAAAGAAATATTCTCATCCACCTGCGCAGGAGAGTATGCAAGAACCATCCTAAACGACTCCCTCAGCTCTGGAATCTTCCCCGACGCCTTCAAAATCGCACATGTCGAGCCTCTTCTAAAAAAACCATCCCTCAACCCCAAAAACTACCGCCCCATCTCGAACACCAGGTTCCTTGCAAAACTCATAGATCGGACCGCATACTCCCAACTAAACGCCTCTGTCGAATCCAACAACAACCTCCTGGACCCCGCACAATCAGGCATCAGACCACGACACAGAACCAAAACCACTCTGGCCTCAATCTGGGACGATCTTAAGATCGCTGCACATTCTGCAGGATGTGCTGCACTAATCCTCCTAGACCTCTCTGCTGCCTTCGACACAATTAACCACTCGATCCTACTTGACCGCCTCCACTCCCTAGGAATCCGTGGAAATGCTCTCAAATTATAGCCTCCTTCCTCAGCAACAGGAAACAAATAACCCTCCTCTCCACCTTTGCCTCAGCTGCTCGACCAGTCGATACTGGAGTACCACAAGGAGCATGCCTATCAGCCCTCCTGTTCAACCTCTATATGTCCACCCTTCCTGGAATCATCCACCCGCACAATATCCTGTGCTACAACTACGCCGATGATACTCAAATCATCCTAAAACTCCTCAACTCAGACTCCAATTCTCAGCCCGTCCTTGCAGCCTGCCTCCTTGACATCGACCGTTGGATGACTACAAACCACCTCCTCCTAAACCCCACTAAAGAGGAAATCATGGTGTGCGGCAACACTGAACTCTTCCCCCACCCTTTACCTTGGCCCACATCCATGGGCCAACCTCCCACCACCTCTGCCACAATAAAAAACCTTGGATGCACTCTGGACTGTGGCCTAACCCTCTCTCGTCAAATCAACAACATATCTAAGTCTTGTCATTACCACCTCAAAATTCTTAGACGCATCTTTCCATACCTCTCCTTTCCTAACAGACTTGGCGCTGTTAAGTCTATTGTAATGTCGAGATTGGGCTATGCTAACTCCCTCTATATCGGAGTCCGAGCATACCAGCTCATTAAATTGCAAAGAGCACAAAACGCGGCCACCAAAATGCTACTAGCACTGGGTCCAAGAGACCACACCTCTCCAGCTCTCAAAATGCTCCACTGGCTCCCAGTTGGACGAAGGGCCACCTTCAAGACCCTATGCATCACCCACTGTGCAGTGCACAAGACCAGCCCTCTATAACTGCAAGACAAGCTAAAACCCTACCTCCCACCCCGCACTCTAAAATCAAGCTCTGCTTTCCTTTTAATGATCCCAACCACCAACTCGGTCAGGATAGGAGGATCCTCGTTTTCAGCCTTAGCCCCCACTCTATGGAATTCGCTTCCACCCCATATCCGACACACTGAAGACTAACTGTCATTCCACAAACTACTAAAAACATGGCTCTTCCCATAACAATGATGACCACCAAAAGATATGTCTGAACCGCCCAGCATCCCAACGACGAAACACACAATGAAGGTGTGCTACCTGGTGTTCACCCACACGATGCAATAGAATGGATGTAATAGAGAGAATGATAGGAGTGAATGGAGTTGACCTATGGAGTAAACAGAGTGAGTCGACAGAGTAGACAGAATGACAGAGTTGATGGAGCAGAGAGAATAAAGGAGTAAAAGGAGTGGACTGAACGGATAGAGTAGATGGAATGGATAGAGGGGATGAAACGGATAGAGTGGATGGAACAGATAGGGTGGATCGAACAGATAGAGTGTATGGAACGGGATAAAATGTATGGAACGGATAGAGTGGATGGAACGGATAGAGTGGATGGAACGGATAGAGTGGATGGAACGGATGATGTGGATGGAACGGATGAAGTGGATGAAGTGGATGGAACAGAAGGAGTGGTTGGAACGGATGGAGTAGATGGAACAGATGGTGTAGATGGAACGGACGGTGTGGATGGAACGGATGGAGTGCATGGAAATGATGGAGCGGATGCAACGGATGGAATAGATGGAGTGGATGGAGTGGATGGAATGGATCGAGTAGATGGAACGGTCGGAGTAGATGGAACGGATGGAATGGATGGAGTGGATGGAGCAGATGGAAATGATGGAGCGGATGCAACGGATGGAGTAGATGGAGTGGATGGAACGGATCGAGCGGATGGAGTAGATGGAACGGACTGAGTGGATGGAATGGATGGAGTGGATGGAACGGATGGAGTGTATGGAGCGGATGGAAATGATAGAACAAATAGAGTGGATGGAACGGATGGAACAGATGGAGTGGATATAACGGATGGAACAGATGTAACGGACGGAACAGATCGAGTGGATGGAGTAGGTAGAACAGATGGAGTTGTTGGAACGGATGGAGTAGATGGAACGGATCGAGTGGCTGGAACGGGTGGAACGGATGGAGTGAATGGAAATGATGGTGCGGATCGAACGGATGGAGTGGATGGAACGGATGGAGTGGATGGAACGGGTGGAGCGGATGGAGTGGACGGGACGGATGGTGTGTACGGGACGGATGGAGTGGACGGGACGGATGGAGTGGGCAGGATGGATGGAGTGGATGGGACCAATGGAGTGGACGGGACGAATGTAAAGGACGGAACGGATGGAGTGGACGGAACGGATGGAATGGACGGAACGGACCGAGTGGATGGAACGGACCTTGTGGATGGAACGGACCGAGTGGATGGAGCGGATGGAACAGATGGAGCGGATTGAACAGATGGAGCGGATGGAACCGTTGGTGCAGATGGAATGGATGGAACAGATGGTGCAGATGGAGCGGATATACGCTATATACATGTATCCCCGTATATATCTGTTTCCCCATATACAATACCTGTATTGACCAATGTCACTATTCAACTGTATGTCGCTATGTATGTCCCCCCCATCCTGTCCACGTGCCTTATCTCAGACGCCTCTACAGATAACCACCATATCACACTGCAGCGCTTACTCTCTACTATACACCATCACTCAGCTAGAACACAGCTATATCCCTGATAATTTGGCCTAGTTCTTCACATACGAATACGACCCCACGAACACCTCATCACCCTAATAAAACGCAGCTAGCTGAGCACATTCCAGAGTAGCTGTTCATATAGGCGTTCCTCAGGCCTAACTCAGCCAGAACCCAGTCTGAGTGTCCACCCACCTGACTGCACACATCCAACTGATATCTTCAGCACCACACTTATCACTAGAAAGCAGCTTTCCTCCAACAACTACACCTGCTGCACACATATCCGGTGCACCCATGCTCCATACGACACTATCTCTCTCTTCTAACTTGAACTATGGTTCCCCAGGGTGTTCAACCTACCAGCGCTTTGAGGTCATACCAATGATATATAAGGTGCTATATAAATGCCAAGTAACATAACATAACCTCAGTAGATATTCTCAAGCCACTGAACTTGGAGTTTTTAGGGACTGGGTAGACCCCACTTTACAGAAAGGGTGTAAAGCTTTGAAAGATGTTGTTGGGAAACCTCTGAGAAATATGCCATGGCTTCCCCTTAGAGACAGAACCATTGCAATGTTTGAACTTCTTTGTATCAAAACCGCGATAACACTCTAGGACTATGTCGTAAACAGATTAGGTTTACCTACCTACCTGGGCCGATTACTCCCATTTGCTTTAGCACAGAGTTTTCACCAGCATATGATGGCTAAGGGGTTCTTGCCTGGAACAATATGGGTTGCGAATTCTTAGCTGACTTGTTCTCTCAGGGGTCCATTAGAACATTCAACTCATGTGAGACCATGTTTGTCATTTCGGAAAAATAGCACAAGATACTTTTAACATTGTTACTTGGCTCGCCAAAACCCTAATAGAGCCACGTCAAATCGACTCCTCACCAACTTTGAAAGAATAATACTTTCCTCCATCAATGTGACTAGTTTAATTTCACAATTGTACACTTGCCTTAATTTTAATGATGGCCTTCCCTCGTAAACAAATGCTTGAGAGCTAGGCACCAAACTATCAGAGGACACATGGTCTAACACCTGGAAGGGGTGTAAGAAGGCTTCTTCAATTGCTCATTGCTCCAAAAAGGGCTTTATTATAATCTCTAGATGATATCCGACACAAGGTGGAATAAGCCACATCTGTAGTTCCGAGTCCATTCTCTGCTGGCGAGGCTGCAGCAGGGCTGGGGCACACCTTCACATTTGGTGGAGCTGTTCCTTATTGGAACGATATAGACTCAATATATGCCATTTCTGCTTGTTGGGGCACATTGAGTTCTATAATGAGACCGGTTTTCTTGATGTGGCCCAAATTTGTTCGACCATGGTTTTGGTTGGTAGGATACAGATAGTGTCATTGTGGAAATCAGATCGAACCCCTGTGTGTGATGATTGGCTATCTAAAATATGGAATTTGCTAGGCTATGAGAGGATGACATGCACATTACAGACAAATCATACTGATTTCTTTCACAAATGGACATGGTTTTTGGGTTATATTAAAACCCCTAACAAAGACTTTACTTGCCCAACTTGTCTTCAAGCACTAGGTCGACTGGCCACCTCCAGGCACCCCTGTAGCATACATACTTTCTGCACGTCTATCAAGATCAATCACCCATCTCCCTTTTTGTTTTTCTGTTTTGGTATTGTCATATACAGCATACTTCTTATCAATAGGATCTTCTAAGATATACATTGCTAATCTCTGCTTCAGGGTCTTTTAATGTTAGACTTTATAAATGTCTCTCCATGATTGTTCCCTGGGGGTGTTTTTTTGTTGCTTTTGCATTATACATCTTCTGGTTCAACTGGCAAAATATTTTGTGTAATTTGTTTTCAACGTACTGCTTTACATGATATGATATTTTATTTGTATGGCGCTCAAACACAAGTGTTTCATATGTACTGGTATGCTGTTATACGTGATGATGCATTGTAAATGTAAAAACATGTGATTGCAAAAAAACAAGGTTACAATCTACAAGCCCTTTTCTTGTCACGTTTGACAACTAAATCTACCCTTTGAGTTTATAATTCCGAATCTCAGATAAAGTCAAATGACATGAAAACAAAACGCATAAGAATGTAAATACAATAGGAATTAAATGCAGATCCACGAGCTCAAAGTTGCACAAAGCTTATTGCTGCAATACTTTTAGTACCAGAAGTTACCCCAGTCACGACGTCCCTTTTCACATGGCCGACAGAAATTGCATCAGAGAAAATGTCATTGCTGCACTTTCTTGGCTCTGTTTTTTTTCTTCTCACAAATAAACAAATATTTCCATTTGACTGTTTGATTCATATAGTCAACAGTTTGAAGCGTGTGTACTGAATTCTCAACCTCTGTGGCGTTGCAGTGATAGGCTCTATGTAATAAGGGGCATGGCTCCCATCATTTTACAATTTCTTTGTTGTTTATGGTGCACCGCAGCAGGGGCATAACATATTTTCTCTGCCATATATTTTGTCTCCTTATTGGGTTGCTGTTTTGTAATGTGAGAGTGTATCTGGTATTTGTAGTTTTGTCCATATAGCTACCTCATATCTCCCCTCTACAGCTCTTGCATTACTGCTCCATGGAATCACTGCATGGGGTGGAAAAGGGACACAGCTGGGGCTATATATCACATACAATTATCAGTGAATGCCACCTCTGAAGTACAACTGATATCATAGACAACTCGAGCTTCACTCTCCTTATCTATCAGATGATTGGTGGAACATCTATCCCTCTAGTTGATAGCTTACCATCTATATATTTCTGCATAGTTTTCAGCTGTTCTAATCAAATCATGTCCATCCATTTCCTGTAGCACCTAGGCTCTCGTATCGAAAAAGAATGTTATCTGGTATTGATCCCAGACGATTAACTACCCTCTTTTCGGAAGGGGGAGATGTCCCCCTTCAGGTTACAATCTGTAGTAAACTTGCATTGATCGCTCCCATTAAGAGGCCCCTAGTAATTGGTTAATAGGCTGGAATTGGAATGGCTTTTTTTACAATGACATATCGTTAGAGCTTTTAGATTTTTTTGCTGCTTATCCACCTGTGTCAGAGATTAACCTTCCCTGTGCTGGGATTGGGATGGAATAGCCTGATCCGGAAACTGGTAAAACGCGCTGACCATATATGTGGGGAACCAAACAGGACAATCGCAAACCATCATGCAGAACTAAAGTATCTGTTCCCATTGTTGGGTGATTACCTTCCGAGCTTAAGAGGTCTCTTCTCCATTTTCTGTTTTTTTCATTTTGCATTTATACACAAAGTGCAAGCAAACGTGAACAGTCATAACATATTTTATTTTAAATATTGAAGTAATTTCCACTGGCACATAGGAGAACACTAACACTTACTTGTAACAAAATGTTACGTACCCCAAAATGAGCCTTCTATTTTGTCCTTGGGGGCTGCCATATTTACCACTTCCTAGTAATATTTCCTGGACTCAACTATGAAGTGCAAAGATTCAATCTGAAATGGACTAATTGAGAGGTAATTTATATTTTGACCATTTTACCACTTGTCTTTTTTCTTTCTATCCGTCCCTTTTCTTTTTTTTTCTTTCCTTATTTCGATTGCATGGCTTTGTTCATTCTTTTCTCCACCTTTGCCTCAGCTGCTCGACCAGTCGATACTGGAGTACCACAAGGAGCATGCCTATCAGCCCTCCTGTTCAACCTCTATATGTCCACCCTTCCTGGAATCATCCACCCGCACAATATCCTGTGCTACAACTACGCCGATGATACTCAAATCATCCAAAAACTCCTCAACTCAGACTCCAATTCTCAGCCCGTCCTTGCAGCCTGCCTCCTTGACATCGACCGTTGGATGACTACAAACCACCTCCTCCTAAACCCCACTAAAGAGGAAATCATGGTGTGCGGCAACACTGAACTCTTCCCCCACCCTTTACCTTGGCCCACATCCATGGGCCAACCTCCCACCACCTCTGCCACAATAAAAAACCTTGGATGCACTCTGGACTGTGGCCTAACCCTCTCTCGTCAAATCAACAACATATCTAAGTCTTGTCATTACCACCTCAAAATTCTTAGACGCATCTTTCCATACCTCTCCTTTCCTAACAGACTTGGCGCTGTTAAGTCTATTGTAATGTCGAGATTGGGCTATGCTAACTCCCTCTATCTCGGAGTCCGAGCATACCAGCTCATTAAATTGCAAAGAGCACAAAACGCGGCCACCAAAATGCTACTAGCACTGGGTCCAAGAGACCATACCTCTCCAGTTCTCAAAATGCTCCACTGGCTCCCAGTTGGATGAAGGGCCACCTTCAAGACCCTATGCATCACCCACTGTGCAGTGCACAAGACCAGCCCTCTATAACTGCAAGACAAGCTAAAACCCTACCTCCCACCCCGCACTCTAAAATCAAGCTCTGCTTTCCTTTTAATGATCCCAACCACCAACTCGGTCAGGATAGGAGGATCCTTGTTTTCAGCCTTAGCCCCCACTCTATGGAATTCGCTTCCACCCCATATCCGACACACTGAAGACTAACTGTCATTCCGCAAACTACTAAAAACATGGCTCTTCCCATAACAATGATGACCACCAAAAGATATGTCTGAACCGCCCAGCATCCCAACGACGAAACACACAATGAAGGTGTGCTACCTTGTGTTCACCCACACGATGGGATAGAATGGATGTAATAGAGAGAATGATAGGAGTGAATGGAGTTGATCTATGGAGTAAACCGAGTGAGTCGACAGAGTAGACAGAATGACAGAGTTGATGGAGCAGAGAGAATAAAGGAGTAAAAGGAGTGGACTGAACGGATAGAGTAGATGGAATGGATAGAGGGGATGAAACGGATAGAGTGGATGGAACAGATAGGGTGGATCGAACAGATAGGGTGTATGGAACGGGATAAAGTGTATGGAACGGATAGAGTGGATGGAACGGATAGAGTGGATGGAACGGATGATGTGGATGGAACGGATGATGTGGATGGAACGGATGAAGTGGATGAAGTGGATGGAACAGATGGAGTGGATGGAACGGATGTAACGGATGGAACGGATCGAGTGGATGGAGTAGGTGGAACAGAAGGAGTGGTTGGAACGGATGGAGTAGATGGAACAGATGGTGTAGATGGAACGGACGGTGTGGATGGAACGGATGGAGTGCATGGAAATGATGGAGCGGATGCAACGGATGGAGTAGATGGAGTGGATGGAATGGATCGAGTAGATGGAACGGTCAGAGTAGATGGAACGGATGGAGTGGATGGAACGGATGGAGTGGATGGAGCAGATGGAAATGATGGAGCGGATGCAACGGATGGAGTAGATGGAGTGGATGGAACGGATCGAGTGGATGGAGTAGATGGAACGGACTGAGTGGATGGAATGGATGGAGTGGATGGAACGGATGGAGTGTATGGAGCGGATGGAAATGATGGAACAAATGGAGTGGATGGAATGGATGGAACAGATGGAGTGGATATAACGGATGGAACAGATGTAACGGACGGAACAGATCGAGTGGATGGAGTAGGTAGAACAGATGGAGTTGTTGGAACGGATGGAGTAGATGGAACGGATCGAGTGGCTGGAACGGGTGGAACGGATGGAGTGAATGGAAATGATGGTGCGGATCGAACGGATGGAGTGGATGGAACGGGTGGAGCGGATGGAGTGGACGGGACGGATGGTGTGTACGGGACGGATGGAGTGGACGGGACGGATGGAGTGGGCAGGATGGATGGAGTGGATGGGACCAATGGAGTGGACGGGACGAATGTAAAGGACGGAACGGATGGAGTGGACGGAACGGATGGAATGGACGGAACGGACCGAGTGGATGGAACGGACCGAGTGGATGGAACGGACCGAGTGGATGGAGCGGATGGAACAGATGGAGCGGATTGAACAGATGGAGCGGATGGAACCGTTGGTGCAGATGTAATGGATGGAACAGATGGTGCAGATGGAGCGGATATACGCTATATACATGTATCCCCGTATATATCTGTTTCCCCATATACAATACCTGTATTGACCAATGTCACTATTCAACTGTATGTCGCTATGTATGTCCCCCCCATCCTGTCCACGTGCCTTATCTCAGACGCCTCTACAGATAACCACCATATCACACTGCAGCGCTTACTCTCTACTATACACCATCACTCAGCTAGAACACAGCTATATCCCTGATAATTTGGCCTAGTTCTTCACATACGAATACGACCCCACGAACACCTCATCACCCTAATAAAACGCAGCTAGCTGAGCACATTCCAGAGTAGCTGTTCATATAGGCGTTCCTCAGGCCTAACTCAGCCAGAACCCAGTCTGAGTGTCCACCCACCTGACTGCACACATCCAACTGATATCTTCAGCACCACACTTATCACTAGAAAGCAGCTTTCCTCCAACAACTACACCTGCTACACATATCCGGTGCACCCATGCTCCATACGACACTATCTCTCTCTTCTAACTTGAACTATGGTTCCCCAGGGTGTTCAACCTACCAGCGCTTTGAGGTCATACCAATGATATATAAGGTGCTATATAAATGCCAAGTAACATAACATAACCTCAGTAGATATTCTCAAGCCACTGAACTTGGAGTTTTTAGGGACTGGGTAGACCCCACTTTACAGAAAGGGTGTAAAGCTTTGAAAGATGTTGTTGGGAAACCTCTGAGAAATATGCCATGGCTTCCCCTTAGAGACAGAACCATTGCAATGTTTGAACTTCTTTGTATCAAAACCGCGATAACACTCTAGGACTATGTCGTAAACAGATTAGGTTTACCTACCTACCTGGGCCGATTACTCCCATTTGCTTTAGCACAGAGTTTTCACCAGCATATGATGGCTAAGGGGTTCTTGCCTGGAACAATATGGGTTGCGAATTCTTAGCTGACTTGTTCTCTCAGGGGTCCATTAGAACATTCAACTCATGTGAGACCATGTTTGTCATTTCGGAAAAATAGCACAAGATACTTTTAACATTGTTACTTGGCTCGCCAAAACCCTAATAGAGCCACGTCAAATCGACTCCTCACCAACTTTGAAAGAATAATATTTTCCTCCATCAATGTGACTAGTTTAATTTCACAATTGTACACTTGCCTTAATTTTAATGATGGCCTTCCCTCGTAAACAAATGCTTGAGAGCTAGGCACCAAACTATCAGAGGACACATGGTCTAACACCTGGAAGGGGTGTAAGAAGGCTTCTTCAATTGCTCATTGCTCCAAAAAGGGCTTTATTATAATCTCTAGATGATATCCGACACAAGGTGGAATAAGCCACATCTGTAGTTCCGAGTCCATTCTCTGCTGGCGAGGCTGCAGCAGGGCTGGGGCACACCTTCACATTTGGTGGAGCTGTTCCTTATTGGAACGATATAGACTCAATATATGCCATTTCTGCTTGTTGGGGCACATTGAGTTCTATAATGAGACCGGTTTTCTTGATGTGGCCCAAATTTGTTCGACCATGGTTTTGGTTGGTAGGATACAGATAGTGTCATTGTGGAAATCAGATCGAACCCCTGTGTGTGATGATTGGCTATCTAAAATATGGAATTTGCTAGGCTATGAGAGGATGACATGCACATTACAGACAAATCATACTGATTTCTTTCACAAATGGACATGGTTTTTGGGTTATATTAAAACCCCTAACAAAGACTTTACTTGCCCAACTTGTCTTCAAGCACTAGGTCGACTGGCCACCTCCAGGCACCCCTGTAGCATACATACTTTCTGCACGTCTATCAAGATCAATCACCCATCTCCCTTTTTGTTTTTCTGTTTTGGTATTGTCATATACAGCATACTTCTTATCAATAGGATCTTCTAAGATATACATTGCTAATCTCTGCTTCAGGGTCTTTTAATGTTAGACTTTATAAATGTCTCTCCATGATTGTTCCCTGGGGGTGTTTTTTTGTTGTTTTTGCATTATACATCTTCTGGTTCAACTGGCAAAATATTTTGTGTAATTTGTTTTCAACGTACTGCTTTACATGATATGATATTTTATTTGTATGGCGCTCAAACACAAGTGTTTCATATGTACTGGTATGCTGTTATACGTGATGATGCATTGTAAATGTAAAAACATGTGATTGCAAAAAAACAAGGTTACAATCTACGAGCCCTTTTCTTGTCACGTTTGACAACTAAATCTACCCTTTGAGTTTATAATTCCGAATCTCAGATAAAGTCAAATGACATGAAAACAAAACGCATAAGAATGTAAATACAATAGGAATTAAATGCAGATCCACGAGCTCAAAGTTGCACAAAGCTTATTGCTGCAATACTTTTAGTACCAGAAGTTACCCCAGTCACGACGTCCCTTTTCACATGGCCGACAGAAATTGCATCAGAGAAAATGTCATTGCTGCACTTTCTTGGCTCTGTTTTTTTTCTTCTCACAAATAAACAAATATTTCCATTTGACTGTTTGATTCATATAGTCAACAGTTTGAAGCGTGTGTACTGAATTCTCAAACTCTGTGGCGTTGCAGTGATAGGATCTATGTAATAAGGGGCATGGCTCCCATCATTTTACAATTTCTTTGTTGTTTATGGTGCACCGCAGCAGGGGCATAACATATTTTCTCTGCCATACATTTTGTCTCCTTATTGGGTTGCTGTTTTGTAATGTGAGAGTGTATCTGGTATTTGTAGTTTTGTCCATATAGCTACCTCATATCTCCCCTCTACAGCTCTTGCATTACTGCTCCATGGAATCACTGCATGGGGTGGAAAAGGGACACAGCTGGGGCTATATATCACATACAATTATCAGTGAATGCCACCTCTGAAGTACAACTGATATCATAGACAACTCGAGCTTCACTCTCCTTATCTATCAGATGATTGGTGGAACATCTATCCCTCTAGTTGATAGCTTACCATCTATATATTTCTGCATAGTTTTCAGCTGTTCTAATCAAATCATGTCCATCCATTTCCTGTAGCACCTAGGCTCTCGTATCGAAAAAGAATGTTATCTGGTATTGATCCCAGACGATTAACTACCCTCTTTTCGGAAGGGGGAGATGTCCCCCTTCAGGTTACAATCTGTAGTAAACTTGCATTGATCGCTCCCATTAAGAGGCCCCTAGTAATTGGTTAATAGGCTGGAATTGGAATGGCTTTTTTTACAATGACATATCGTTAGAGCTTTTAGATTTTTTTGCTGCTTATCCACCTGTGTCAGAGATTAACCTTCCCTGTGCTGGGATTGGGATGGAATAGCCTGATCCGGAAACTGGTAAAACACGCTGACCATATATGTGGGGAACCAAACAGGACAATCGCAAACCATCATGCAGAACTAAAGTATCTGTTCCCATTGTTGGGTGATTACCTTCCGAGCTTAAGAGGTCTCTTCTCCATTTTCTGTTTTTTTCATTTTGCATTTATACACAAAGTGCAAGCAAACGTGAACAGTCATAACATATTTTATTTTAAATATTGAAGTAATTTCCACTGGCACATAGGAGAACACTAACACTTACTTGTAACAAAATGTTACGTACCCCAAAATGAGCCTTCTATTTTGTCCTTGGGGGCTGCCATATTTACCACTTCCTAGTAATATTTCCTGGACTCAACTATGAAGTGCAAAGATTCAATCTGAAATGGACTAATTGAGAGGTAATTTATATTTTGACCATTTTACCACTTGTCTTTTTTCTTTCTATCCGTCCCTTTTCTTTTTTTTTCTTTCCTTATTTCGATTGCATGGCTTTGTTCATTCTTTTCTCCACCTTTGCCTCAGCTGCTCGACCAGTCGATACTGGAGTACCACAAGGAGCATGCCTATCAGCCCTCCTGTTCAACCTCTATATGTCCACCCTTCCTGGAATCATCCACCCGCACAATATCCTGTGCTACAACTACGCCGATGATACTCAAATCATCCAAAAACTCCTCAACTCAGACTCCAATTCTCAGCCCGTCCTTGCAGCCTGCCTCCTTGACATCGACCGTTGGATGACTACAAACCACCTCCTCCTAAACCCCACTAAAGAGGAAATCATGGTGTGCGGCAACACTGAACTCTTCCCCCACCCTTTACCTTGGCCCACATCCATGGGCCAACCTCCCACCACCTCTGCCACAATAAAAAACCTTGGATGCACTCTGGACTGTGGCCTAACCCTCTCTCGTCAAATCAACAACATATCTAAGTCTTGTCATTACCACCTCAAAATTCTTAGACGCATCTTTCCATACCTCTCCTTTCCTAACAGACTTGGCGCTGTTAAGTCTATTGTAAAGTCGAGATTGGGCTATGCTAACTCCCTCTATCTCGGAGTCCGAGCATACCAGCTCATTAAATTGCAAAGAGCGCAAAACGCGGCCACCAAAATGCTACTAGCACTGGGTCCAAGAGACCACACCTCTCCAGTTCTCAAAATGCTCCACTGGCTCCCAGTTGGATGAAGGGCCACCTTCAAGACCCTATGCATCACCCACTGTGCAGTGCACAAGACCAGCCCTCTATAACTGCACGACAAGCTAAAACCCTACCTCCCACCCCGCACTCTAAAATCAAGCTCTGCTTTCCTTTTAATGATCCCAACCACCAACTCGGTCAGGATAGGAGGATCCTCGTTTTCAGCCTTAGCCCCCACTCTATGGAATTCGCTTCCACCCCATATCCGACACACTGAAGACTAACTGTCATTCCGCAAACTACTAAAAACATGGCTCTTCCCATAACAATGATGACCACCAAAAGATATGTCTGAACCGCCCAGCATCCCAACGACGAAACACACAATGAAGGTGTGCTACCTTGTGTTCACCCACACGATGGGATAGAATGGATGTAATAGAGAGAATGATAGGAGTGAATGGAGTTGATCTATGGAGTAAACCGAGTGAGTCGACAGAGTAGACAGAATGACAGAGTTGATGGAGCAGAGAGAATAAAGGAGTAAAAGGAGTGGACTGAACGGATAGAGTAGATGGAATGGATAGAGGGGATGAAACGGATAGAGTGGATGGAACAGATAGGGTGGATCGAACAGATAGGGTGTATGGAACGGGATAAAGTGTATGGAACGGATAGAGTGGATGGAACGGATAGAGTGGATGGAACGGATGATGTGGATGGAACGGATGATGTGGATGGAACGGATGAAGTGGATGAAGTGGATGGAACAGATGGAGTGGATGGAACGGATGTAACGGATGGAACGGATCGAGTGGATGGAGTAGGTGGAACAGAAGGAGTGGTTGGAACGGATGGAGTAGATGGAACAGATGGTGTAGATGGAACGGACGGTGTGGATGGAACGGATGGAGTGCATGGAAATGATGGAGCGGATGCAACGGATGGAGTAGATGGAGTGGATGGAATGGATCGAGTAGATGGAACGGTCAGAGTAGATGGAACGGATGGAGTGGATGGAACGGATGGAGTGGATGGAGCAGATGGAAATGATGGAGCGGATGCAACGGATGGAGTAGATGGAGTGGATGGAACGGATCGAGTGGATGGAGTAGATGGAACGGACTGAGTGGATGGAATGGATGGAGTGGATGGAACGGATGGAGTGTATGGAGCGGATGGAAATGATGGAACAAATGGAGTGGATGGAACGGATGGAACAGATGGAGTGGATATAACGGATGGAACAGATGTAACGGACGGAACAGATCGAGTGGATGGAGTAGGTAGAACAGATGGAGTTGTTGGAACGGATGGAGTAGATGGAACGGATCGAGTGGCTGGAACGGGTGGAACGGATGGAGTGAATGGAAATGATGGTGCGGATCGAACGGATGGAGTGGATGGAACGGGTGGAGCGGATGGAGTGGACGGGACGGATGGTGTGTACGGGACGGATGGAGTGGACGGGACGGATGGAGTGGGCAGGATGGATGGAGTGGATGGGACCAATGGAGTGGACGGGACGAATGTAAAGGACGGAACGGATGGAGTGGACGGAACGGATGGAATGGACGGAACGGACCGAGTGGATGGAACGGACCGAGTGGATGGAACGGACCGAGTGGATGGAGCGGATGGAACAGATGGAGCGGATTGAACAGATGGAGCGGATGGAACCGTTGGTGCAGATGTAATGGATGGAACAGATGGTGCAGATGGAGCGGATATACGCTATATACATGTATCCCCGTATATATCTGTTTCCCCATATACAATACCTGTATTGACCAATGTCACTATTCAACTGTATGTCGCTATGTATGTCCCCCCCATCCTGTCCACGTGCCTTATCTCAGACGCCTCTACAGATAACCACCATATCACACTGCAGCGCTTACTCTCTACTATACACCATCACTCAGCTAGAACACAGCTATATCCCTGATAATTTGGCCTAGTTCTTCACATACGAATACGACCCCACGAACACCTCATCACCCTAATAAAACGCAGCTAGCTGAGCACATTCCAGAGTAGCTGTTCATATAGGCGTTCCTCAGGCCTAACTCAGCCAGAACCCAGTCTGAGTGTCCACCCACCTGACTGCACACATCCAACTGATATCTTCAGCACCACACTTATCACTAGAAAGCAGCTTTCCTCCAACAACTACACCTGCTGCACACATATCCGGTGCACCCATGCTCCATACGACACTATCTCTCTCTTCTAACTTGAACTATGGTTCCCCAGGGTGTTCAACCTACCAGCGCTTTGAGGTCATACCAATGATATATAAGGTGCTATATAAATGCCAAGTAACATAACATAACCTCAGTAGATATTCTCAAGCCACTGAACTTGGAGTTTTTAGGGACTGGGTAGACCCCACTTTACAGAAAGGGTGTAAAGCTTTGAAAGATGTTGTTGGGAAACCTCTGAGAAATATGCCATGGCTTCCCCTTAGAGACAGAACCATTGCAATGTTTGAACTTCTTTGTATCAAAACCGCGATAACACTCTAGGACTATGTCGTAAACAGATTAGGTTTACCTACCTACCTGGGCCGATTACTCCCATTTGCTTTAGCACAGAGTTTTCACCAGCATATGATGGCTAAGGGGTTCTTGCCTGGAACAATATGGGTTGCGAATTCTTAGCTGACTTGTTCTCTCAGGGGTCCATTAGAACATTCAACTCATGTGAGACCATGTTTGTCATTTCGGAAAAATAGCACAAGATACTTTTAACATTGTTACTTGGCTCGCCAAAACCCTAATAGAGCCACGTCAAATCGACTCCTCACCAACTTTGAAAGAATAATATTTTCCTCCATCAATGTGACTAGTTTAATTTCACAATTGTACACTTGCCTTAATTTTAATGATGGCCTTCCCTCGTAAACAAATGCTTGAGAGCTAGGCACCAAACTATCAGAGGACACATGGTCTAACACCTGGAAGGGGTGTAAGAAGGCTTCTTCAATTGCTCATTGCTCCAGAAAGGGCTTTATTATAATCTCTAGATGATATCCGACACAAGGTGGAATAAGCCACATCTGTAGTTCCGAGTCCATTCTCTGCTGGCGAGGCTGCAGCAGGGCTGGGGCACACCTTCACATTTGGTGGAGCTGTTCCTTATTGGAACGATATAGACTCAATATATGCCATTTCTGCTTGTTGGGGCACATTGAGTTCTATAATGAGACCGGTTTTCTTGATGTGGCCCAAATTTGTTCGACCATGGTTTTGGTTGGTAGGATACAGATAGCGTCATTGTGGAAATCAGATCGAACCCCTGTGTGTGATGATTGGCTATCTAAAATATGGAATTTGCTAGGCTATGAGAAGATGACATGCACATTACAGACAAATCATACTGATTTCTTTCACAAATGGACATGGTTTTTGGGTTATATTAAAACCCCTAACAAAGACTTTACTTGCCCAACTTGTCTTCAAGCACTAGGTCGACTGGCCACCTCCAGGCACCCCTGTAGCATACATACTTTCTGCACGTCTATCAAGATCAATCACCCATCTCCCTTTTTGTTTTTCTGTTTTGGTATTGTCATATACAGCATACTTCTTATCAATAGGATCTTCTAAGATATACATTGCTAATCTCTGCTTCAGGGTCTTTTAATGTTAGACTTTATAAATGTCTCTCCATGATTGTTCCCTGGGGGTGTTTTTTTGTTGTTTTTGCATTATACATCTTCGGGTTCAACTGGCAAAATATTTTGTGTAATTTGTTTTCAACGTACTGCTTTACATGATATGATATTTTATTTGTATGGCGCTCAAACACAAGTGTTTCATATGTACTGGTATGCTGTTATACGTGATGATGCATTGTAAATGTAAAAACATGTGATTGCAAAAAAACAAGGTTACAATCTACAAGCCCTTTTCTTGTCACGTTTGACAACTAAATCTACCCTTTGAGTTTATAATTCCGAATCTCAGATAAAGTCAAATGACATGAAAACAAAACGCATAAGAATGTAAATACAATAGGAATTAAATGCAGATCCACGAGCTCAAAGTTGCACAAAGCTTATTGCTGCAATACTTTTAGTACCAGAAGTTACCCCAGTCACGACGTCCCTTTTCACATGGCCGACAGAAATTGCATCAGAGAAAATGTCATTGCTGCACTTTCTTGGCTCTGTTTTTTTTCTTCTCACAAATAAACAAATATTTCCATTTGACTGTTTGATTCATATAGTCAACAGTTTGAAGCGTGTGTACTGAATTCTCAACCTCTGTGGCGTTGCAGTGATAGGATCTATGTAATAAGGGGCATGGCTCCCATCATTTTACAATTTCTTTGTTGTTTATGGTGCACCGCAGCAGGGGCATAACATATTTTCTCTGCCATATATTTTGTCTCCTTACTGGGTTGCTGTTTTGTAATGTGAGAGTGTATCTGGTATTTGTAGTTTTGTCCATATAGCTACCTCATATCTCCCCTCTACAGCTCTTGCATTACTGCTCCATGGAATCACTGCATGGGGTGGAAAAGGGACACAGCTGGGGCTATATATCACATACAATTATCAGTGAATGCCACCTCCGAAGTACAACTGATATCATAGACAACTCGAGCTTCACTCTCCTTATCTATCAGATGATTGGTGGAACATCTATCCCTCTAGTTGATAGCTTACCATCTATATATTTCTGCATAGTTTTCAGCTGTTCTAATCAAATCATGTCCATCCATTTCCTGTAGCACCTAGGCTCTCGTATCGAAAAAGAATGTTATCTGGTATTGATCCCAGACGATTAACTACCCTCTTTTCGGAAGGGGGAGATGTCCCCCTTCAGGTTACAATCTGTAGTAAACTTGCATTGATCGCTCCCATTAAGAGGCCCCTAGTAATTGGTTAATAGGCTGGAATTGGAATGGCTTTTTTTACAATGACATATCGTTAGAGCTTTTAGATTTTTTTGCTGCTTATCCACCTGTGTCAGAGATTAACTTTCCCTGTGCTGGGATTGGGATGGAATAGCCTCATCCGGAAACTGGTAAAACGCGCTGACCATATATGTGGGGAACCAAACAGGACAAGCGCAAACCATCATGCAGAACTAAAGTATCTGTTCCCATTGTTGGGTGATTACCTTCCGAGCTTAAGAGGTCTCTTCTCCATTTTCTGTTTTTTTCATTTTGCATTTATACACAAAGTGCAAGCAAACGTGAACAGTCATAACATATTTTATTTTAAATATTGAATTAATTTCCACTGGCACATAGGAGAACACTAACACTTACTTGTAACAAAATGTTACGTACCCCAAAATGAGCCTTCTATTTTGTCCTTGGGGGCTGCCATATTTACCACTTCCTAGTAATATTTCCTGGACTCAACTATGAAGTGCAAAGATTCAATCTGAAGTGGACTAATTGAGAGGTAATTTATATTTTGACCATTTTACCACTTGTCTTTTTTCTTTCTATCCGTCCCTTTTCTTTTTTTTTTCTTTCCTTATTTCGATTGCATGGCTTTGTTCATTCTTTTCCAATTTTCCTCTTTTCCTTCCTTTTCTTTCTTTCTGTATTTCTCTCTTCCCTTTGTTTTTTCTTGTCATCTCATTTAATCTTGCCATGTCCTTCTTTTATTCTTTCCTCTGAGATGAATCCCAAGATGTCATCACTGCTTCCATGAGGCCAGGGAGGTGAGGCTGCTACCCGATAGTCCCCCTGGGGGTGGTACTCAGCGGGTGCATCTCATGGGAGGGAAATCCCCGTATGGGACCAGTGATGACAATATTGGGAGAACGTGGTATTCCCAAAATACCCCCACCTCTCCTTCACCACCTCCCTCTTTACCACTACCCTTCTGTCTCATTTACGTTTGTAGTAGACCAGACATAGAAAGTACTGAGACAAGGAAGATCTCTAGTGAGTTACAACATCATAACTCAATCAGTACTGTGACGGGGAGGAGGCACGGAGCAGTACAGAGTACTTACCAGAACCACTTTGCACATTCTAGTCGTTCTCGACAGCCAATCGGAAAGAACCAACTTAAAAGTGAGGAAGGACTTGATAAAGTATCAAACCCTCCCTGGAGGAACCGCGAGACAGAGTACGTCCAGGAAAGGACAGAGATCCTCTACGGATGGGCATGGGCCCAGCAAGCCGTCACATTTGGCAGGCTGAGACAGAATGAATGAAAAGGGGAAAATAAGAAAGATTAAATTATAGAAGACATTAAAGAGGAAAAGATGGAATGGAAGGAAGAAAGATAGAAAGAAGTATGGCAAGGACTGAATAGTTTGAATGAAGAAAATAAAAATAAAAATTGAAAGAAGATATTGCATGAAAGAAAGAAAAGTTAAATGAAAAAGACAAAAAAAAGAGGGACCGAAAAAAAGGACTTTCAAAAGGAGGAAAGAAAAAATGAAGAAAGGAGAGGGCAGGATTGGAGGAAAAAAGGAAAACAAGACAGAAAAAAATAATGAAAGCAGGAAAGAGAAATAACAAGATAGAAAGAAGTCAAGAAAGGTGAAAATAGGGCTAAAAATCATTGCAAAATACCATTTGATTTTAGCTTTGTATCATTGCGCTTCAGAGATGAGAAATGTTTCCTCCAGTGAAGATGCATGTAACATCAACCATTGCTCTCGTTGTAGGAAGGGCCCTGCAATGATTAGTTGAGTCTGTTCTTGATATTCCCCTCCCAAGTTTCAGCCTTATCTTGAAAGTTTAGTAATCTTTCCCCAATTGTTGGAACTAAACAATGTGACGTTAAATATCGGTATCCAGCTGCTGCCTGTGCTCAGGAATGGGGCTTTCTTGTTTCCACACTTACTTTGGCCAATTATCAAAATTCTTCTCAGCCTCAAGGCTAGGGCTGAATGCAATAGGGCCTCTTTGTTTACCCTCAATTATCTGCCTCAAACAAGACTGCTGACACTCAGAAAGTAAGTCGAGAACATCCCCTTCCACAGAGCCCAAAATACAAAACTGTGAGGCTTGCAATCACACAGAGGTTTTGGTGAATTTGGGAGCCCCTAAATGACCCACACACATCTGTGGGTAGCCACATTTATATAAGAGTTATCATGAAATATCCACTAAGTACTTTTTTAAAGGGTCGATCAGGACTAAGTGGAAAGGCAAAGAAAGAGGCTGATTGTCAAGATTTGGCCCTGCACAACATCAGATAGAAATTGCTGTGGCACCTGGGACAGATTAGACCTTCACAGACCACAGGTCCCATCATGATACATGTTCAGGACACTATCGGCAGTGTGACCTCATCATGCGTATATCATACAGCTAAGGGAGGCACAGGCCATTGTGCTCCTCAGCGTTGAAAGATCTGCCCATGAGTAGCTACTTCTGTTGAGCTACTTCTTTTGCTGTATTATTCGTGTGTGCATTCTGGTTTGACCTCAACCTGTTGGTTTGATGCACCCAGATTCCGATTTGGAACATTTGCCTGAGATTGCTGAGGATTTCTAGTGTTACTCACGGCCCATGGATATGCGTGGATTTCGAATGTTAGGAAAGATTTTCTTTTTGAAGCGTTCTTCCCATAGATTATGGGACACCCTTTTTCATTTTGCTTGGCTTAGAAAACCTGTCCTGTCATTTTGGAGGGAAGTAAAACCATATGCTTTACTTCACTTGCCCTTGTGCTCATTCCTATGAGGAAACTGTTGAGTCCATAAGACTATCAGTGCTGAGAGACTGTGTCTCCCTCTGTGAATTTCTTGTATTGTTACTATTGAACACATCACCTCAAAGTGAAGTGCAGTTAGGATCTTTGTATCCTTATAACTTTTTCTGTAATCACTTCTTGATTACTTTTACTATGTGCCTAGGATGAGCTTGTGGCAGTAGTTCTTTTTTTAAATAGTTTTTGTAATGTTTTACTTTACACTTTTGCATTTACCACAATTAACTATTAAAGGTGACTAGCATCATCCTTGGATGGATGTGCCACAAGGTTTTTGCTTGTCCTTCTCAGGTCAGGAAATACCATATATGGAAAGCTGCTGCTTTCCCAGGCTAAAGGGGCAGTTTGTGTGTAAGCCCGGGTGTGGGGGCACATCCTGGCAACTGAATGTCGGTTGCTGGGCAGCTGTTCTGGCCAGTGGTTATCCATGATGGGATAGCCACAGCAACCTCGTATTTTGTAATGTGGATAGGTAGGTCAAAGCCGTACATTTTTTGAGATGGCACATGGTCCACTTCCCTTCACAGAAGTTAAAGAGTTGTCCAAGTTATGTGGGTTTCGGCAGAATGTTTACCTGTTGAATTATCCATTTGTTGAATCCTATTGACTGACATTTTTGGGCTGCATTATGTATATATTATTATTTTTTTAAAAAATATGTTTATTTTAAACCAAGGCAGGACAATTTACATATAACATTGCATAGAGATTTCACACCAATAACCTTACTATTTCGCTCGTGTTCTCCCTCCCTCCCCTGCCCTCGCACCCCATGGCCCCCCCGTCCTCGCACTCCGCAGGGCTGACCGTCGCCCCCATCCCTCAGGTGGGCTCTTGATATCTCAGAGTCCATCGGATGCTGAGGGGTTTAAATGTTAAGGCGGGGAAACGTCGGTCGTACTCCAGCACTGGGGCCCATAGGTTCTGGAAGCGGTGCAGGACACCCGCCCTTGCCGCGGTCACCTTTTCAGCGATCAGGATGTCTCAAAGTTTACCCCACCAATGGGCGATGCACGGGCCATCCGGGGACTTCCAGAAGCGGGCTAGCACGGTTTTGCCCGCCAAAAGGTATTGCGTCACTAGTTTTGCTCTGTTTCCGGAGCGTGGGTAGACCCCCAGGGTCGGGACCCCCAGCAGGACCGTCTCGGGCTCAAGGGGGAGAGATATCCCCATAATGTGTTCGATCGTCGCCAGGCACTGTTCCCAGAATCGCTGAATCTTTGGGCAAGCCCACCACATATGGAAAAAGGAACCCGGCTCGGAGCAACCCCTCCAGCAAGAAGGGTCCACCCAGGGGTTCATGTGGTGTAATCTAAGGGGGGGTAGTACCATCGAAGCAACAGCTTATATGCGCATTCCTTGTTGGTCACACAGGTAGATGAGAAATGGGTGCGGGTCCAAATGGATCGGGTGACCCAGGTCGACCTCACATTCGGCCATGCATCGTGTTCTTGCGCTTAAGAAATCCCCCAAGAAGCGTCTGTACAGGGTTGAAATCCTACTCCGGGATGGCAGATCCTTCAGTGTTCGTTCCAGAGCGGTGAGGGGGCGGGCCGCCGCCCGGAGGGTCTGGGGGTGAGAGCACCAGTGACGGAGTTGGCAATATGTAAATCTGTCCCTTTCCTGAAGTTGAAACATCGCCTTACATTGTTCAAAGGTGCGTGGCGCGTTTCCGGCATATAGCTGCTCCAGGGTCTCGAGGCCTCCGTCGATCCATTTCTGAAAGTTTCGGGGGCTCGATCCTGGCGAAAAGCTTGGGTTGTGGAAAATAGGGGAGAGAGGGCTTTGTCCCCTTGGGATTCCCTTTTGTTTTAGGGCCCAGTCCCATGAGCTCAGCGTATGTTTGGTGGTTAGCAGGAGCGTCTTCCAGTGTTCTCTCAGGGGGGCCTTGATGTGTGGGAGGAATCGCAGGGGGAGCGGCAGCTGGGATTGCTCTAGTTCTACCCATCTAGGGCAGTCTGTAACGATTTGCCAGGCATGAATGTGTGCTAGCTGTGCTGCAGCCCTATAGGCCTGAAGATCGGGGACCCCCAAACCCCCCAGTCTCGAGTTCCCCAGCCTGGCTTTGTGGGGGATCCTGGCTTTCCTGCCTCTCCAAATGAACTTCAGCATTTTCTTTTGCAGGTCCTGGAGCTCCTGCCTTGGGATGGCCAACGCAAGGGCGGAGCAGGCATAGAGAAATCGCAGAAGTAGGTTCATTTTTGCGGCCGTGATCCACCCCATTAAAGAGATTTCCTGGGTGGACCAGCGCCTCAAGTCTCCCTCCAACTCGCTGAATAATCTGGGGAAATGCGCCTGGTATGTGTCATTTGGGTTCGCTGGGATATGGACTCCCAAGTAGGGGATAGC
Source organism: Ambystoma mexicanum (assembly GCF_040938575.1). Taxonomy (NCBI): domain Eukaryota; kingdom Metazoa; phylum Chordata; class Amphibia; order Caudata; family Ambystomatidae; genus Ambystoma; species Ambystoma mexicanum. Next base: position 777,579,152 of record NC_090937.1, read on the forward strand.
TTGTTTCTTCCATCGGATCGGGCATAGCCTGGATAATGCCTCTTGTTCCTCCTGGCGAAGGCCAATGCCCAGGCCCACTGACTGACTTAGAGAGATTAACCGCAAAGCCAGTGACCTTTCCGAAGTCGGCTATTTCTGCCAGGGCGTGTTTGGCTGAGTCGTTGGGATTTGAGAGTATCAGAAGAACGTCGTCGGCGTACAGTGCAATTTTGTGTTGAGATAACCCTACCTGGGGTCCCTTAATGCACTCATTCCGTCTAACTCTTTGGGCAAACGGCTCCATCGTTAATGCGAAGAGGAGAGGAGATAAAGGGCAGCCCTGTCTTGTCCTGCAAGACATGGGGATCGGGGACGATAAGGAGCCATTGATCCTCAGGAGGGTCTTGGGGGATGCGTAGTTGGCCATTACGATAGATTGGAAGGTTGGGCCAAAGCCAAAGGCACCAAGGGTGAGCTTCCTGAATAACCAGTCTACTCTATCGAAGGCTTTGGTGGCATCTAGGGCCATCAGTGTGATATCCTGGGCGGTACGGTGGGCGATGTCAACCAAGTTCAGGGTTCTTCTGATATTGTCCCCAGCTGCTCTGTTCCGAATAAAGCCCATTTGGTCGGATGGATTAGGGTCGGGAGGATGTGTGACAGCCGGTTAGCCAGAATCTTGGAATAGAGGCTCACGTCTATGTTCAGCAGGGCAATTGGCCTGTACGAGGCCGGGTCCCTCGGGTCCTTGCCGGGCTTAGGGAGGAGGATGATTGTGGACTCCTGCATCGATGGTGTCACCGATCCAGTTTCCTTGAATGAGTTAAAGAGTGTTACCATAGGGGGGGATCAGCTGGTGTTTAAATATCTTGTAGAATCTCGAGGTGAAGCCGTTTGGGCACAGAGCCCGAGATTTGAGGGCTTTAATGGCTTCAACGACCTCCTCGTCCGTGATTGGGGCTTCAAGGATGTCCCTCATTGCAGTGGGCAAGCGTGGTAGGGCCGCCCCCCGTAGGTATTCCTCCTGTTGGAACTGGTCCCGTGGGGGCGCAGTCATTACTTGAGTTAGGTGGTCCACTGCCAACCGCTGTTTTCCTAGTTCGGCGTAGTGCGTCCTCCCCTGTGGGTCACGGAGCCCCGTGATGGTGTTGACTCGTCTCGTTTTGGCCACTTTGGCTACTAGAAGCTTATTAGGTTTGTTGTTCTTCGCATAGTAAAATTGCCTAGTCTTGGCTATCAACTGTGCGGTGTGGTCAGCGTAGTGGGCCTCTAATTTCTTTCTGGCTATGCGGATGGCTCGGTGAGACTTGGGTGACCACCCCTTCTTTTTCTGGGCCTCCTCTGCCGTTTGCAGATCCTCTTCGAGGGCTTGCCGGGTTTGTTGGCGATTGCGGTGGAAAGCCACCTCTTGGGCTATCAGGGCTCCCCTGATCACTGATTTCATCGCATCCCAGTTATTTGCGAGGGAAGTGTCCGTAGCAGGGTTGTCCTCGAGGAAGTTTTTAATTGAGGTTGCGATCCTATCCCTGACCAGCATGTCGTTAAGGATGGGGTCGTAGAGTGATCATCTTCGTGTAGAGTCGGCTCTGGGGTCCTGGGTTCGAAGCTCCAAGATTATTGGTGCGTGGTCTGACAGAATGATTGGGCCGATGGAGACTTCGTTGGCTACGGAGAGGGTATGGAGGAGGTCTATCCCTGAGAAGGTTCGGTGGACGTGGGAAAAAAGGAGAAGTCCCTCTCGGTAGGGTGTAGCACCCGCCATGCGTCTACCACCTCCAAGGTTCTGACCAGGCTTAGGCGGCCGAGGGCTAGGGCGAAGTCGCCTGGGGAAGGTGGGTGAGATTTATCTTTGGTGGGGTCCGGTACTCCATTAAAGTCCCCCCTCAGAATCGTCTGGCCTTCCGTGAAGCCTGAGGGGGCGGAGCCCAGGGAATCGTAGAAGCTTGCTTGTCCCGAGTTGGGCACGTAGACAGAGACAAAGGTATATAGATCCCCCCCTTAGGAGGCATTTCACTGCTACGAAGCGTCCCTGTGGGCATAATATAGAGTCCAAGATCTGGGGATTGAGGCCCTTTCTAAAGAGGATCGCCGTGCCTCCCTTCTTGGATCCCCCGAGGCGAGGAATTGAAGTGGGTATAGACGTGAGTGAAGGTGCCCAAAGTCAGCTGGGAGGAGGTGAGTCTCTTGCAGCATCGCCACCCCGGCTTCCTCATCCTGCAGTTTCTGGAGTTCAGCCCATTAACGTTTAGCGAGAGGCACTGTAATGTCTGAGCTTCTCGGGTTGGGGACCCAGTTGTGTTGAGTTCTGGTGGGAGGGGGCCAGAGGGCAGGTGGTCAGCTGCCATCATTGGTGTTGGATAAGATTGAAATGTCCTGCTCTTGGGGTGGTCGACATTGTGAGTGCGGCCTTACACCTGGCCAACAGAGCCAGTTGAGTCATTAAAGTAACTTGGATTTCCAAGGACATAAGGGTGGAACGAACCTTGGAATGGGCATGAGCCGTAAGTGAAGCCTGCCGTATTAAGCTGCGGCAACCTTCGGCTACGTCGGTAAGGGCGAGTAGTGGTATAGGGAAGCAGGGCCCCTAGATTGATAATGTGGCATTGATCCCCGTTATCTGCCTGTGTGCCCTTCACCTCTTCCTGTTGTTACGAGAGGTTCTCGACCATGTTGACCGCCTGTGCTGCGGGGCCGGGTGGACTCCCAATTTTCTGTCACCACTGAGGTCGACGGGGCGGCCTCCGTGGGAGAGGAAGGGTGCATAATCTTGTTGGCATCTTCTAGATAGGCAATTCTCCGCAGGGTGTCGTCGTATGAGAACTGCAGGGCTGTTGGGAAGAGCCATCTGTACCGGACCTGACGTTCTTGGAAGAAAAGGGTTAAGGGTCGTAGAGATTTCCTCTTCTGAAGGGTTAGGAGCGAGAGATCTTGGTAGATCTGGAGGCGCGAGCCCAGAAAGGTGATTTCGTCTTTTGAGCGACTGATGGCGGATATGGCCACTTTAGTGGAGTAGAAATGGACCCTGGTGATGACATCTGGGGGGGGTCTGATTCCACCCCCCGGCGAGGGCGCAGTCTGTGGGTGCGGTCCAGCAATAACAGGTGATTGTCCAGGTCCGGGAGGAGGGCCTGGAAGAAGTCTCCTACATATTCAGCCAGTTGCTTGTCCGAGACCAAGGAGGGAACGCCTCGGATCCGGAGGTTGTTGCGGCGGGCCCTATTCTCCAAGTCTCCTGTTTGAACAAAATTTCGCACCTATCCTGAAGGGCTCTGTCTGATTGTTGGATTTCGCTCAGCGGTGTTGTGTGGTCCTGTGTGTGGTCCTCGACCTCTCCCAGTCTCTGCTCCACCTCAGTGACTCTGTTGTTGGTTTGTTCCAGGTTGGTGGAGAGCTCTGTCATGCAGGCTCTGAATTCGGCCTTAATGTCCGCCATAAATGCTAGTAGGTCGCCTCTGGTGGCCGGGTGATCGCCCTCCTTTTGTTGGTCCTGCAGGGTGGGTCCGGCAAGATCGGGCTTCCTCCCCTTGTCTGAAGCCGTCAGCATGGTGGCTATGTCCGCATTTGTGGTCACTTTTGCTTGTTTGGACATGGTGCCAGGAGTGGGGCAGATGTTGAGTTGGGCGGCAAGGTTGTGTTCTGGCTTGTGTTGTGCCTTGTTCTGCCTTGTGTCTTGCCTTGAGGATGCTGTCCCAGGCCTGGGAGCGCTGGGTCCGGAGTCCGCCAGCTAGGGTCACATAGGAGACAGCCAGTAGAGGTGAGGGGTGAAAGAGATGGGCCGGGGTGCCCCAGGAATAAGAGATTCAGGAGAAGAGTAGGACCTCGGGAGCCCACCGTGGAGACCCCACTGCCCGGTTATTGATTGTGAGCTTTGTGGAGGGCCCGGGGGTGCCTGATGGGCCAAGGCCACCCCCCGGCTGGCCTGGATGCGTCCCGGGCCGGGTGGCCGTGGGCTCCCACCGGGGCGGGGGGTGCTTGATGGGGTGAGACTGGGGTTGCATGGGAGCACCGCAGGACCCCCACAGGCCCCTGGCTGGAGATTCCCAGGGTCGAGTTGGTGCTGACGTGGGGCCCCCCAGTCCGCTGGGGGAAGGTAAAACCTCCGCTTGTGTTGCTCTTTGAAGAGGAGGCACCAGGTGGGAGGATGGTGCTGGGCTCCCCCAATGCCGGGGGTGCAGGCCCTCTGTTGGGTAAGCTCCCACCGGCCCTTGAAGGGGGGGATGGCTGGGGTCCCAGGGGAATGGGGCCAAGGGGCCAAAGTGGAGATGGGCCGGGGCGCTGTTATATTGTCCGCACACTGACCCTACATCGGTGTGGAATGTTTAGAGTTAAACACTCTGTATGAGAGTGTTTAACTCATTTCAAGCCTCGCAGCCCAACCTCCGGGGGCCTTTGATTAAAGCTCCATTAAGTTTTATTGGGTCATTTGTTTTTACTACAAATGGCGACGAGGTACACCCCGTAAGGCCCCTGGGGCGGTCACCATTCCCACCCCCTGCCTGCGATTTTCATTCCGTGCCAGTCTCTCCTGCAGCTCCCTGCGCCGCAGTTTCTGCCCTGCCTTCCCCGGCTACCAGACGAGACACAGGAGAGGCTTTGCCGACCTTCCTCACAGCCTCCGACACTCTGCCTGTGAAGGGCGCCGCTCTGAACTCCCTTGAGAGATCATTCTCAAGAGGGGGGCCATTCCTATAGCCCACAGAGTCCGGGGAGTCCCCATAGGAACAAAAGAAGCACTAAAGAAAGAACTTATGCGTTTATGTGAGCAGGACATTATACAACCTATTGAGAGCTCAGAATGGCTTGCTCCCATAGTACTTGTGAAGAAACCGGATAATTCCATAAGAATGTGCGTCGATCTAAGGGACCTAAACAAAAACATATGGATCGACAGGCACCCCCTCCCAAACATATCAGAGCTGTTAACGACCATGAACCCAGCAAAGTACTTCAGTACTCTAGATCTTTCATCTGCATATCACCAAATAGACCTGGAAGAAGACTCCAGAAGCCTCACCTCATTTGTCACTCCCCTGGGAGCATTCAGATTCAAAAGGATGCCTTTTGGCCTAGCATCCGCCGCCACTGTATTCCAAAGACTAATGTCACACCTGTTTGGAGGTTTGGGAGGAGTGCATTGTTTCCAAGACGATATCCTCATATCGGCCGTATCAGAACAAGAACACGATGCAATACTTACCAGTGTATTAAGAGTGATTCAAAAAAGTGGCCTCACCTTAAAATTGGAAAAATGTAACATCAAATGCAACAAAGTGTCCTACCTTGGCCACTGCATAGACTCAAATGGCATCAGTCTCAAGAAAGAACTGATAGACAATATCCTAAGCATCGCTGAACCAGTGAACATCAGGAACGTGTAAGAGAGAAACAGAGCAAATACAAAACATACTATGACTCAAAAAACAAAGTAAAAGAGATGGCAATTCAAGAGGGAGATTTGGTATGTGTTAAAGAACCCAAGAAGACTCTCAAGGGAGAATCCCGCTTCAGATCCCCACAAAGGGTAGTGAGATGCTATGGCGAATCTGTACTGTTGGAGGATGGAAAGAAATGGTCCGGCGATGACCTAGTAAAAATAGAGAGAGACCACAAAAAAACCAGTACAAGTAAGGACATACCGACAAGAGATGTTATCCAGCCAGAAGACACACATCAACAAGACTGTGATGAGAACAATGACGTAATCGCTGACCCCACAGTCAGTCTTTCCAAGAGGAACCGGAGAATCATTCGAAACTACAACGATGACTACGTCTATTATTGATGCACAAAGTACTACAGACTACTGTTAAGAGGAAACCTTCAAAAAAATTGTTGTTACAGTTATACTCCCTTGTTCTCCTTTCCCTTTTCTCCCCACCCTTCCTCCTTTCCCTTTCCTTCCTCCTCGTAAGGGAGATGTTATATTGTCCGCACACTGACCCTACGTCAGTGTGGAATGTTTAGAGTTAAACACTCTGTATGAGAGTGTTTAACTCATTTCAAGCCTCGCAGCCCAACCTCCGGGGGCCTTTGATTAAAACTCCATTAAGTTTTATTGGGTCATTTGTTTTTACTACAGGCGCCCCTGGAGTTGGGCCCGCAGGCCTGCAGAGATGGGTGCCGGCAGCGCTTCCCAGCGTGGAGCAGCCCGCGGGAGATCACGGGAGGAGGAGCCCGGTGGAGCCGGAATCTCCTCCCCACTGGCGGGGGCCCAGGCGTGATGCGCCGCGGCCCTCACCCCCAGCGGGACCCACCTGGATGGGCGCCCCCCACGGCACCGGGGGCCGCGCCACAGGCAGCCCTCCGCTCCGGCGACGGGGCCGAAGCCTGAGCTCCGCACCGGAGCGATGGGCGTGTGTCTCCCCTTCAGTTCTGGTGCCTGGTAGGCGCTGCGGGTCCCCAGATCGGGCGCACTGGAACTGGATGGCAGAATTTTCATGCCATAGCATTACCAGTTGCTATGCCAACCAGATATGCTTAGTTCAGAACACCCCTTTCCTCTCTTTCTTCTGTAACAATGGTTTTGGTAATTTTGTGGCACAAGCACCACATAAATTCACCAAAACCAACAATAAAGTTTATTGATGGCAGATTTAAAATCTAGCATGTGTGCTATAGTGTAGATTTGAAGCGGTTACGGGATACAAGGGCCGTCACCATTGGGATGTAAGGAAACTTGGTGTTTTGTCATTTAAACATCAAATAGATTATTAATGCAAGAAGTGGCCTGTTTTTAAATAAATTGGGTCACAGTTTGCACATACAGACAAGGTTTTGGCCCTTTAAGACCACTACTGTGCTTAGGTGCGCAGTATAAAGCCAACTTACATAACATATGTGTGTGAAAAACCCAGAAGTCCTGCCTTATAGTGATGAAAATCTGTGCCAGAATGTAGGGACTTGGGACAGTTGTCGTTTTATATTTATCTTCTGAATTTGTTACTCTTGGCATATCAGAGTACAAAGTGTGGCACACATGCAGTAGCCAATTTTCCAGACAGGAAAATATCCACGGTGCGCAGGTATCGGAATGCAATTTAGCAGCGGGAGAACTGGTCTTTTCAAAAACAATGAGCAAACACTTGCCCAATACGCCACATTCTTTGAGATGTGTGATACTGGTTTTTCAAATGGCTTGGCACTGCCAGAGTTGCAAGGAATAAAAGGCAAATGGCACTGGTAATTCATGGATCTACCTTATTTAGAAGTTGTCAAAAGGGAGTTGCTACTTAAAACGGCTCTTGTGCTGTAACAAAGCACCCCTGTGGAAATCTCGTGCCAGGGACATTTTATTCCAGTACTAAACTATGCCTTTACTTTAGATCAATATGTTTGTAATGTCAATGTCCGTTGGCATTGTTATGTGGGTGGGACAGCTTTGAGTATCAACATCCGGGGAAGTTACCTTGGGCTAGGGAGGGGTCAGTTGTAAAAATAAAGTTTATATTGAAGGACGTCCCCTGTCCATGTCGTGGTTTGCAGAGAGTGCAGCCCTCTTTAGCAGTGTCCCTCTACCCAGAGTCACAACACTGGCGACGATGGAACGAAACGGCCGCGACCGAGAGTCCAGCGAACGTGTTAGCAGTGAGAGCGGATGCCTGTGGAGAGGCACTAAACAGTGGTGAGAGCGCGAGGGCCCAAAGAAACTCCAGCGGTCGGGTTTGATTAGACGAGAGCATAGGCATGCCAAAGAGCGGTAGCTGCAAAGAGACAGTGCCCGGCCCCATACAACATGGCAGAATTCCCAGTCACAAGAGGGCCTGTGGGGCACACATCACGGCGCGGCCTGCCCTGGAAGGGCAAAGTGAAAGCACAGCGGGGAGTAGCTGCTGTGCAAGTACCATGCGCAAACTGCGGCACACCAACGTTCCAGGCCATGAGAGGCCTCCTCTCCGACCATAGTGTGCCGCCACCAGGTGGTGGAAAGGGAAACACAACATAATCCCCTGGAAAAGCCTTTCAGGAATCCCATGCCAGCACGAGTAAGGGGAGGCAGGAAAGTTGATGTGGCAAGCCTCAAAGAAGGTATAGAAAGCACAAGAGATGTAGGACACCCAGCACGGACACAGAAAGCCAGGCGCATCCCCTCACCAAGCCTGAGGGTGAAATACCAGCCACAGTGTCCGCGAGGGCATCAGTAGGGTTTTGGAAAAAAAACATTCTCCACACACCAACGTGGATTATGAAAGATACATATTTCACATGACAAGGCAAGAAAAAGAGGAAACTCTTGACAACTTCGTAATGAGACTGTGCATCAAAATAAAAGCACTGTGAGTTTCACAGATACTCGAACATTGAAGCATTCAGATCTCAGGTCATTGCTGGGTGCGAGTCTCAGGCATTCTGGAAGAAACTGCTACAGAAGCAGAGATCACTCGAAGAAATTCTCACCATGGCCCGCACAGAGTCCGCCATAGACTAACAAATGTAGACTATGAACGGGGTGACGCTGCAACCGCCGATCACCAACCCCACAAGGTGCACCAAACACACCTGCTTCAAATGTGGGTATGAATACCCTAACAAAGCAGTTTACCCCGCGTTAAGTCTGAAATGCGCTGCCTGCAGTGGTTAAGATCATTTCCAGGCCATCTGCAAGAATGTGCCTGTGATGAGACAAGTGAAAGGATCACTGAGGGAGAGACAGAGATTCATGTGTGCCAACGGCATAGATACTGGGATGAGCAGTGATCAAAGAAACATTGATTTGGAAACATGGAGAGCAGCAGATTTTTCACCCGAAGAGAATGACGCTCATCGGACCAGCACGAATACCGGCGTTCTAAGAAGAATGTCCAATACATTTAGGTACGGTCACTGTCTGGCAGTGAATCTACATCGTCTTCAGACAATCAGAGGAAAAAGGGGTACGTGTGGGCGCTCGGAAATTATGCAGCCACGGAACACAGCCCGATGTTAGTGATGCACATGAACGATACCCCACAGAATTCTTAATTGACACAGAGGCAACAGTGAACATACTAAGTCAGGAAGCATACCGCAACCTTCCAAAACCACCATAATTAAAACCACAGACAGTAGATAATCCTCTGCCATGCAGAAGAGTAATATTAGCGCTCTGGTGGCTGCTTCCTGAGTTTCAGGTTAGCAGTGGACATGGGACTAGTGCACTTCCTCTACCAAATGAGGGTGCATAAATACATGGCAAATGCCAGAGATTTCGAAAGTGCTTTCTTGAATCTATTTAAGGGTGTAGACAAGCTACAAAATTGCAAGGTAAAACTTCACATTGATCCAAAATAAAGCTGGTGGGCCGACACTCGTTGGGCATACCGTTCAATATACAGAAACAGGTGGAAGAGGAAATCAAGAAACTACTGGACCAACATATCATCGACCCTGCACCAGGGACCACTCCATGAGTGTCTCCCATAGTGCTGGTTCCAAAGAACTCAGCTGATGGCGCTATACGATTATGTGTAGATATGATAAGGGTAAACGAGGCAATCCAGAGAGAAAGATAGCAGGCACTGAGAATCATAGACATGATTCGCCTCCTTCATGGAGAAAATGTATTTTCCAAACTTGACCTTAACAAAGGATACCATCTGCTGGAATCTCGGGACTCACCTAGATGTGTTCCGATACAAGTGTTTTAGCTTCAGAGAATAATCAGCGGCCAAGATCTTCCAGGAAGGTATTCATAAGGTCATAAGTCACATCCCAAATTGCCTAAATTATTCAGATGACAACTTGGTGTTCTGCAAGTCGGCAGCGCAACATGAGGCCACCCCAGATGGACGGCAGAGTGCCAGGCAGCATTTGAAACCATTTGTCACAATATCACGAAAGTGGAGGACATGGCATATTTCAACGCTGACAGAACAACTGAGGTGATCGTTGATGACAGTCTCAAACAGCATGACCCTAAAACACCCTATTATCAGTTTATAGTGGCATATGCCAACAGGAGCCTGTCCCTCACAGAACAAGCCCAGTCCAGGGCGGGAAAAGATAGTTTAGCAGTCATATGAGCCTGCAAATACTTTCACCTATTTCTATAAGAGAAGGAATTCACCTTTATCACTGACCACCAAGCACTCCTAACCATATATGCCAACTCTAAGGCCAGGATTCCCCCACAAATAGTGAGATTGGGCCTACGCTTTCAAGATTACAAATTCACCATCAAACACTGCCCGGACAAAGAAGAGAACCCAGCTGATTACCTGTCTCACCATCATGATGGGTCTGATAGAGCGGAAACTTCTATTGCAGATGCCTACGTCCATTATTTGATACATCACATGAAGCCGTTCCCTGTTGACAGTGTGATGCGCAAGAGCAAATCTGAAATGGATCCAGCGTTGAATATCATTTCCAACTGTGTAGCGAAGGGTAAAATGAAACATGCCAAAACCTTAGCAAGAGACAAAAGCGTGGTAGTGCAGGAGGATGATCAGAGCCTTGCATTGGTGCAGTACGAGCTCACCATCGTGCAGGACCACATCGTCATGAAATGCTGCAAAATCGTGCTTCCCAGTTCATTGAGGCAACAGGGCATCGACCTATCGCACAAAGACCATTGAGGGGTTGTGTCGACCAGAAGATTGCGAAGTCAAAAAGTTCCGTTCCCGAAGATGGACTCTAGGGTGGAGGAAACTCTGCAGAGGTTCGCCACTTGCTGCGTGGTAGCGCCCCCACCTCATCCCAACCCGTCGCACATGTCACCGTTGTCGGAACAGGTATGGTAAGGACCATATGCTTGTAGCCTGTGGGATCCCTAAAATTATTAAGTCGGACCATGGTCTGCCTTTCAGGAGCCAGGACTTTGCGAAATTCACTGATACAGTGGTTTTCAACATAGGAAAATCATGCTGCTGGGGCCGCAGGCCAATGGTATAGTTGAATGATTCATGACATATTAAAAGGGCACTGCAAGAAACCAATGTTACCAACAGCCCATTTGAACAAGTTCTTTATCAACTAATAAGAGGCTACAGACACACTCCGCACAGCACCACAGGAGTGTGTCTGGCTGATCTCATGTTTGGGAGAACAGTGTAGACTTGTCTTCCCCAGAGTCCGGATAGCCTTCCCAGGAGCATGTTGAAGCTGCAGGCCCTGGACATCGATGGAGGAAAAGCAAAAGATGAAATAAAGGGCTGATGTCCAGAAGGGAGCCAAAGAGGCAGACATACAAGTGGGGTATTAGGTGGTAGTGCGACAAACCCCGACACAGGAAAGAAGACCCCACATTTGCTCCTGAGCTCTTGATAGTGACAGACAAAAAGGGAACCATGCTCACAGCGGCAAATGGAGCCCGCAAGACAATAACGTGAAATGTGTCACAATTCAGGAAATGTCCAAGTGGATAAGGGTGACCCTAGGCTCTCACCAGACAGATCAGAGTGGACAAGATTCTGAGGACTCCTATCTACAAGTTGGCGAGGTGTCTGATGAAAAGTAGGGAGGGGGCCTGGACAGAACAGTGAACGTGAGACCCAGGAGGAGAGGCATGATGGACTAGTGGTAAGGTCTTGCTTAAAACCCTGAAGACTGATTGAAGAGATGGGGTAACCCATTTTAATTAGTCATTAAAGTTGTTATGTGTGTGGGACAGCTTTGAGTTGAAACTTGGAGGAAGTGACTTTGGGCATGGGAGGGATCATGGTCAGGTGTAAAAATAATGTTTATGGGCCAAGACGTCCCCTGTCTGTGTTGTGGTTTGCTGCGAGTGCGGCCCCAATTAGCAGTGTCCGTCTACCCAGGGACACCAAAATGTTCAATTGAGGCTATCCAATAATTTAATTGAAAAGTAAGGCAAGCCCTGGACTGCGGCATGCTGGAATGATTATCCAAGCTCTCAGGTCACCTTAATATTTTTCACAGTGTGGGTCAGGGGACAATTAGCATCCAGCTAAACTTTTGCTACCGTACATGGAGCATGGGTGGGTGGCGGTGTTGGGGGAGAAGGGTATGGAGGAATACAGCAGGCAAACCTGGGGCAGAGTACTATTGGAATTAATTGTTTACAACACAAAATAATTATTATTGATTCGGGCACTGGTCTTTAAAAAAGGAACCATGAGTAATTAGTAACCCGGCGAGAGCGAAGCAGAATGCAACAAGCATTCTGATTGGCTCTCGCCAGGTCCCTACCCGGCCGGGAATCCCTCTGTCAGGATTCCACGGCCTTTGTCCCCGGCGGGGGGCATGGCTGCCCCTCAGCCAATGAAGAGGCTTGAAGCGGCGCCCGCTCCGAGCCCCCCCCGCGGCTGAGAGGCTGCCTTCGCCCCCCGCCGGGGACTCGGGTAAGTCTTTTTTTTAAATCCCTTCCCGCCCCCCCCACTTACATTCTTGGTCCTACATCCCCGGCGGGGGACGAGGGAAGCCTCCAGCCATGTGGAGACTCGGAGCGGGGCCATCCCTGCTCCGAGCCTCCACACGGCTGGAGGGTTCTCTCGTCCCCCGACGGGGACGCAGGTAATTTTCTTTTTTTTTTTTTCCCGTCCCACTCCCGCCCTCCCAACCCCACTTACCTTCTTTTTATCCTTTTTCGGGAGCGGATGCGCTGGGAACGACTCCGTTTTCCCTTTCCATGGCGGCGGCCATTTTCTTTTTTTTTTTTCCCCGAAACGCTGCAGCGTTTCGGGACAAAAAAAAAAGCTTTTAGTGCCCTGGTCACGCAATTTTTGCTTCGCTCGGGTCCTTACCCATGGGCCCCGGGGCATTACCTGGGACGGTAATGCCCCCGACGCTCGGGTTCTATTGCTTAAATAAATGATATTGCTTGAAATGTATGTTAGAAATAATTTTTTTACAATAATATTTAGATAAATAGGAGCTCATTGGTGCGAAGGGTATAACCCAGAGCTCTTGGGGAAGCCCGTTTCCAAGGTGGGCCCTCCAGTACTTTGGTTTCGAGGCATGCCTAAGTGTATGTGAAGCTACTGTAACAGTATGCCAGAGCACATTGTGGCTCGAGTAATCGTGTTCAGACATACGTGACTCTGTTGAATGACAAGGAATACTAGCTAAAGGATCCATACTGCCAAGTGCAGGGTTATTGGCCCCTTCCTGAGGAGGTTTTGGCTATACAATAGTGGCGTCCTGTGTGAGTGTGGCTGTTTTAGACAGGGGGAAAACGGTATTGGCATAATTGACCTTAAAACATTTGATTGCATTTTTTTAACCTTTTTTTCGTTCAAATTTAATCAAATATATATATGGGTGAGGGTATAGATTAGGTTGAGGTGAAGTGGGGGGAGGGAATGCGCATTTTAGAGAGAAATAAAAGGCCAAATATATTTGATCACATGTGAATAGGTCAAATGTTTTAGGTCAAATAGTCCCAAACCGGAAAACACATTTTGAATGTCACTCTCAAGTAGTACGTCTGGCTTTCTTTTCCCGTTACGCGTGCCAACACTGCTTTCCAGACGCACATTGATTTTGGGCAAGCCCAAAGCAGGTGAAACAGAGTTCCGGTCTCAGCACATCCTCTCCAGCAGCCCGAGGCAATAGATGGGTCACTTTTGTGTAACAGTTTGAGTCACACAATACCGGTAGCACACCTTGTATCCCCCTTCCCTGTTCGTGATGCATTTGGTACTGCTATGCAATCTTCCCAAAATCTTTCCCCAATCCCTGATTTCCAGAGTACGCCCCATGTCCTTCTCCCAACTAAGTATATATTTCTCCTTCTTTGAAGGATCTGTTTTTATCTAATAATCAATACAAAGTGGAGATTTTGCCCCTGGTGCGGAGGATGTTAGAGTCCTCTCCAACGTGGTCAGATCCCTTCCCCCATTGATCTCGCCCTGTGATGTCCAATGCCTGATTTGTGCATAGTGGAAACGCTCTGTTTCTGTGATAGTGAACTTTGTTGTACATTCTGTGAATGGTAGGGGGGGAGGCCCACCCCCCACAGGAAGTCCCCCAGTCTCTTCAAGCCTCCCCTCCTCCAGATTATGAAGCTGCCGGGGGGATGCAAGCAGTGAAATATGGATTACCCCCGATCGGGGTGAGGGGCCCAATTGTGCCTGTGCAAGCCCATTTGCACGCTGCTTGTTTCCAGTTGTTACGGTATTTCTTGTGGCCATGAGGGGTTTAGATTCTGCTAGAGTCCTGCCTGGAGCAATGTGGGGGAGAGATGATGGTGGGCCGAGCACCATGCCTCTTTGATCCGTAGCCAGTGGAAAACGAGGGAGATGTCCGGAGCTCCCAGGCCGCCCAGGGGTCTAGAGCGGGTCATAATTTGTCTGGCAATTCGTGTTTTTTTCCCCCCGCACAGATACATTTCATTATGCTTATCTGTAGTTTCGGCACATCTGCTTCCGGGATGTTAACTGGGAGGGCAGTGCAGTGGTAGATGATTCTAGGGAGAATATTCATTTTAACTGCTGTTATCCTCCCTAGCCATGAGATTCCTGTTTTTCCCCACTGTTGTAGGTCTTTTTATAACTTCCTGAACAAAGGTGGAAAATTAGTGTTGGTATATACGTTCTGTTTTATTGGGGATTTGGACGCCTAAATACCCCATACAGCTGGTCACCCAAGGGATGGGGATAAGTGGGGCAAGCATTTCTTTTTCCTTGCGCGGAATATTAACTGCCAGAGCAGAAGATTAATGTAGTTCACCTTAAATCCAGAGACACTCCCAAAGGCCTTTATTTCTCCCCAGAGGGCCCTAGCTGATTTATCTATCTAGGTGATTGTAAGGAGGATATCATCCGCATGCATGGCTGTTTTAAATTCCCTCTCACCCACCGTAAGTCCCCTTATGCAGGCAAACCGCTCCATTGATAGGACGAAGATCAGTGGGGATAGTTGGCATTCCTGCCGGGTACCTCTGGTGATGTGGATCCTCTCTGTTCTTGTCCCGTTTATTCTAAGTTGGGTGGCGGGGCTTTGGTAATTGGACATTGACCAGGATATAAAATTCGGGCCGAACCCGAAGTGCGTGAGAGTTGCTTTAATGTAGCTTCAGTCCAGCAGATCAAATGCTTTATGGGCGTCTAGAGAGATGACTGCCATTTTCTCCCCCTTCCTCGCTGCAGATTCTATCAGGTCGATGATGCGCCTGATATTGTCATGGGTGCTTCTGCCGGGAATGAATCCTGTTTGGTCAGGGTCCGGCAGCCCGTGAAGTCAGGCGCCAGTAAAATGTAAGTCCCCATTCCCATAGAGTGCTGTAAGACTCTATGGGAGTGGGAACATGGAAGCACCGGCACCATTGCTAATGGTGCCGGGGCTTCTGTGAGCAGTCTGCCTACCATGGCCGCTTTGCCCGGCAGGGTCAGACTTGTCGGGCACAGCGGGCACGGCAGGCAGAGACGTAGTTTGCCGGTCCAGAAACAGGGGTGCCGTGAGCATACCGGCACCCTTGTTTCCGGACCGGCAAACTTATAATGAGGCCTAATGTCTCCCAATGTGTCAAATTAGAAACACCAGAACTTACCTCGAGCTGAAGGTTTGTCTATAAGCAGGCTCAACACAACAGGAGAATGATCGGAGAGTGTGTGCGTAAGGACATCAACTGTGGAAACTCTGCCCACAAGTGATTTGGATATCAAGAACATATCTATGCATGAGGCCATATCATGAACGGATGAGTAAAAAGTATACTCTCGGGAGTAATGGTGGAGGAGGTACCACACATCCGTCAAGGACATCGATTCTATACGATTTGATAGGTAACGCGCTGCTCTGGATCGAGGTCTGGGGGTAGAGCTAGTACGGTCTCTGTCTTGATCTAGTATTAGATTAATGTCCCCCCCAGAGGATAAGAACCCCGATATAAGCGTTTAGTTTCCTGGTTATCACTTCAAATATTCCGGGGAGTCAATGTTCAGACTATACGTGTTCACAAATTGGAGCTCAATCCCCTCAATAATACCACATAACGCCCTTCAGGGTCAATATGTACTTTTTTCTCAGTGAATCTCACAGACTTGTGGAGAAGGGTGCATAACTCCCTGTGACTGGGTTGAATACGTGGTAAAATATCTATCCCCCCAAGAGGATGCCACTCCACAACATGAATGTACCATAGCCTGTGTCTCCTGGAGAAGGAGGATATTAATCCTCTGCCTATTCACATATGCCATGATTTTCCATGACTTGGTGAAGTTTCCCAGTCCCCGAATATCCAGCTCATCACATTAATCTGCATTATGTTATTCCCCTTGTGAACGTACACAGATCCTGTCTCTTGTCCCAATCCATTGCAATCTGAATACCAACCTAACCATGTTCAAGTGTCCGTCTGCCAAGATATTCTTAAACTTTTTTCCTCTACGCCCTTAGGAGTACCCATCCCCATTCTAAGCGTGAGTCATGGTGCACCTCGCCAACCCCACAGCCGCTACCCACTCACCCTCACTGGCACCCCCACCCTGCAGTGTACCCTGCCCCCCTCCCTCCCCAACCCCAGTTCATCCCCAACTATACAACAACAAACTGAATAACCCCAACACATAC
This sequence comes from Ambystoma mexicanum, assembly GCF_040938575.1. Lineage (NCBI taxonomy): Eukaryota > Metazoa > Chordata > Amphibia > Caudata > Ambystomatidae > Ambystoma > Ambystoma mexicanum. The sequence continues at coordinate 777,595,580 of NC_090937.1, forward strand.
CAAGCAATTGCCATGGGGCTGACTGTTGCCTCTGCAGCCATACTTCTAAATGTTACTGAATACTATATATTGTAGTGACGGAAGATGTAGATGAGATTTCTATAGTCGCGCATCATTGACTGAGCCATTGTAAGTAGAATAGCAAGATCCGTCAGCCCAGCAGTTGCTCTTAAGAAGCATCGCCCTCACTTACACCCAGCGGGATCTGTACTTCAATACATTTCACAGCTTCCTCCGGTACAGTAAAGAAGTACAGTTTCCCCCAAAACTGGAACCGAAGGCGTGGCGGAAATAGCATTTCGAACAAAATATTATGCTCCCTGCACATCTTCTTGACTCCTAGGCACTGGCTGCATTCCTGCTGGACTGCCATTGAGAAGTCTGGGGGAATCCAGATAACCTGGGATCCTAAGCTTAGATCTTTTCTGTATGTAGCTAACCTGAGCAGCTGATACCTGTCCCGATAGCTCGATATCTTTGCAATGATAGGGCAGAGGAAATCTCCATGTTTAGGTCTCGGGGTCATTGCACAGTGAGCCCTTTCCACTGCCAAAAAAGGGGACCGGAGAGGGTCATCCAAGAGCTCTTTAAGCAATTGCTCAACCGCCTGTTCCCTGACACCAGACAAGGCCTCCTCAGGGACCCCAACTATGCAAATGTTATTCCTTCTTGACCGGGATTCTAGGTCGTCACACTTACTCTTGACCCACTTCATATCTTTTGTTAGGGTATTTACTGCCTCTTGCAATATGTGTACATTATCCTCCGTAGATACTATGCGTTCCTCAGCTTCATTGATGCGCAGTACCTCCTTTGCCAGCTGGGCATGTATAGAGGTAACGTTTGCTGTGATGTCATCTAGCTTTTCGTGCACTGTTGCAAATCCCCTGGTCATAGTCTCCATCATCTGCTGGAGGTCAGTGGGCAAAGGACCTGGAGCATGGGTCTGCACTGGCTGGTGGTGAGGCGACGTCCCGGCCTCTCGCTGCGGAGCCGCTTTGGTAAATGTGTCTATTCCCCCTGATTTCTTCCCAGCACCTCCCATCATATTAGACGGCTCAGGGCACCACCGGGGGGACATTCGGGCCAGTATCAGGGCCGTGGCACAGGAGTCCCGCAGTCTGTTGTAGTCACCAGCAGCGCAGTACCCAAGCCAGATCTCCACTCGCTGCGCGCACCATCACTGGCATGTATGTTGGCACATGGAAGTATGCATTGAAAGTATGTCCACCAGCCCCCACCCAGTAGAGCCGGGAATCAGCGCATCCCAAGAGGCCCAGGTCACAAGGCCGTCACCCAGCCCAATGGCAGCAGCAGTCCACAACCAATAGTTATTATGAGCAGATTAATAGAGTGTCTATATTCTTGGGTGGCACTGGATAATGCGTTCTCGCTCACTACCCAAGCAGTATCCCTTTAAGTCAGCAACTGGGACAGGCCGTATATGTCACTGTGCCACGTCGAGACAACAGATATAGGATCATAACCTAGCTTAATCAATGAGCGAGTGGGAGCAGGCTTCGGCCTCAAAAGTCTCACTGCAGCAGCCCGGATCCCCTGGTCCTGCCAATTATGCTCGGTCTCTGCCGCACGTATCACTAGGTCTAGGCGGGCCTGGAGGGCTCATCCACACTGACCAAGCCGAAACAGCTTCTGCCAAACCATAGACCGTCAGTGCGGCCGACGCACCCACGAACCAGCTCTGCATGCCTGCAGCCTCTCTGGCAAGCATCGGTCGAATCAGGTCGTAGGCCCAACGAGTTGCTCCACCTTCCACCCCAGGCACAGGAGATCACAACAGTGTAGTCAGGGGACCAGCCAACGAGAGGATCCCTCAGAACTCCAGCAGTATGATATGCACTGGATCGAGAGGAGCACAATCCCAAGGCCGTCGGAACATATAGAGCACAACACTACATAGTAAAAGTATGAGCCGCCACACGGAGCTGAACGCTAGGCAGCCATTTGATCGGCTGCTCAAGAGCGCCCGCCGGCCTTTTTAATTCCATAAGCGTGCGGAAGCCTGCAATTACTTCCCATGGCTCCTTTATTGACCCCACTCCCTGCCTGATCCGAATCCGTCCAAACAAAACCGGCTCCATGCTGAAAGGCCTACCATGGTCCCCAGATGCTCTAAAATGTAGCACCACCCTCTGTGAAAGAACATTGCGCCTTCCCCCAAGCATAATTCTATCCATGCCTTCCTCCATTCTGACAAGTCTGGGGGACTAACTCTACCCCAGCATGCCACAATGTCTTGTTTCTCTATGGTGAAGCTTTGCTCAGCAAAGGTTCATTGCATCTATGGCCCTGACCGTCTCCCCATATACCCAGCAGTATAATTTGGGGTCAGGTTGGATCGCCCAGCCCACCACTCCAAAGAATGATCTCAAAATGTCCCCACAGAATTTCTTAATAACCACTGCACAGCCACAGACAGTATGCAAAGAGTTGTAATTGGCCTGTGTATATCTTAGTTATTATCTTGGCTTCTCCCCAACTTGTGCAACCGTGTGTGGGAGTAATACACCTAGACCAGTGGTCTTCAAACTTTTTATGCCATGGCCCCCCTGAGCAGAAAATAAATTGTTCGGGACCCCCCTGCCCCGCCCCTCTGTGTTGGTGTTATTTTTTTTTTTATAGAGAGGGCTGCAGAATGCGTGGTGCCATAATTATGAAGGGATATGCTGTTGGGGAGACATTCCAAGACACTAGGACAATCACATCCAATCCAAACATCGAAACCGTGCAAGTAAACACAAAATTCTCCAGTAGGGCTTTTATTTTCTCAAAATACATTCCTATTAGTATATTCAGCAGAAGGCAATTTGATTTTACAGAGCAAGCACTAATGGGAAGGGTGGGCCTGTCTCTCTGCAGAAAGTGAGTCAATGTGTGGCTTTATTTTTGAGACCGCCACTCTGAGGTTGTCCTCCACTTCCAGCCTTGTGCGGTATTTAGTTTTCAGTACAGCCAATGCTGAAAAAAGCCTATTTCGCACAAGTAGGAAGACCCAAAGGGTAAGAGAGACTGTATAGCAGACCTTGCCAATGTAGGATACTCCAGGATTACCTTCAGCCAAAAGTCACCCACTGCAATGTTCCTAAATTCAGATTGCAGAATAGTGTCCGACTGAACCTCAATCAGCTCCTCCAGGGCATCAAATGGAAGATGCACCACCTCCTCTGCCAGAAAAGGCTGCATCACCCAGTCATTAATGCCAGCATTTTCTTCAGGGAAGTATTTATCAAAGCTGGACCTTAATGTTGTTAGGTGACTTGTGATTGGTTCTAGGACATGCAGCAGGTTGTACTCTGTTTCCTCAATTGCTTCTGCAAGCAATGGGAACTGAACTGCTACCCCAGCTCCAATTGTTCGTTTCCAGAGGTCTAGCTTCCTCTTGAAGGCAAATACTTTTTTATTCATTGTAATGAGTTGGCATTGGCTCCTTGCAAAGACATATTGAGGGTATTTAGCTTATCGAAAATATCAGCAAGGTATGCCAAGAAATAAATTGTACCTTTGCCTCCAATAAGCCTTGAGACAACCATAGCCGCTTCACCCACCCCTTCACAATTCACTATTCACTTGTACAGAGACCTCATTTCTCACCCGCTTAGAGTGGAACCAGTCTGCGGCATACAGCTTGTAATGCAAAGCGCACATATTAAGCAGCATCACAAAAAAACAGGACTGAATACATCACTGAGCTAAATGAATTCTGACTGGCAACATGGGGGCAGTTGCTCCCCCTCCCCGAAGACTTAGTGAAGGCCCCTCTCATGTGAAAAGTTTGAAATGCCCTGGCGACTGTAATTTGAAACGGATGAAATGCCCTGGCGCCTGTAATTTGAAACGGATGAAATGCCCTGGCGCCTTCCCTGGCCACTGGTGCTGCAAGAGACATGAGGACCATGGGGTCTTTTTTCTATTCACTTGTACGGAGTCCCCACAGACCTCTTTTCTCCCCTGCTTAGAGTGGAACCAGTCAGCGGTATACAGCTTGTAATGCAAAGCGCACATTTTAAGCACCAGCACACAAAAAAAACAGAGCACTGAATATATCACTGAGCTAAATGAATTCTGACTGGAAACATGGGGGCAGTTGCTCCTCCTGCCCCCAAGACTCAGTGAAGGCCCCTCTCATGTGAAAAGTTTGAAATGCCCTGGCGCCTCCAATTCGAAAGGGATATAATGCCCTGGCGCTGTCCCTGGACACTGCTGCTGCAGGAGAAATAAGGACCGTGGGGACCTCTGTTCTATCAACTAGAACAGATGCCCCCACGCCTCGATTTTCCTTGTGTTTCTGGTCACTTTATTTATTGGTCATGTATGTAAATGCCACTTACCTTTTTGAAAGTAAAAAGAATAGAAAAGCAGGAACCTCGTGACAGCATGTAACTCCGGAGTTGATGGACGCAATCTGAAGCAGGATCACTGAAGCTGCAGGTGAGTACTATTTATTGTTGGAAGACGTGGCGCCTTCCATCCTCATTGGCTGTCAGTCAGCCAGATTGAGCGAGCTAGCAGCACAGCTTGAGGCCCTTGCCAAATGCAAGTTTAGAGAAGCTGGCTGTCATGGATTGGCTCACTCTCCCTACCACCCCTCCCATCTGAAAGTAGGGCAGTTTGTCACTAATGTGCCATCATTAGTGGTTTCCTGCTCTGCATTCATATGGGAGGGGCTGGTCATCCCTGCAAAACAAGGTGTGCGCTTTACCTTGTTTCATGAATAGGCTCCTAATGGAGCCTGCAGGGCCTCACAAAAGCCAGGCCCCTGACCTCAGTGTGGCAGGGGTCGGGCCTTTGTGGGGCCTCAGGCTCCATTAGGAGCCTATTCATGAAGACAAAAGAAAAAGCGCACACCTTCTTTTGCCGCGATGACTTGTCATCACGGCAAACAAAGTGTGTGTGTTTTTTTTTTTTCTTCCTAAATAGGCTTCTAATGCGAGCCTGAGACATGACAAAGCCCGGCCCCTGTCGCACTAAGCATGTGTGGCAGGGGCCGTGGATCGGGCTGTTGCTCTTTGATGAAGCAACAGCCTGATCCTTTGGTAATGGATGCTAATGTTTACTTTCAAGCTGTGGATGCGCGGACCCCTGGGCATGAGGCTGCGACCCACCAGAGGGCCGCCACCCACAGTTTGAATAACGCTGACCTAGACCATTTACTTGTATTGAATCAGATGAGGCCTGCAATCTTGCACGGTTTGAAGCCCTCCCTACCAGTCATTGGCGTTGGGCTGCCTGAGATATCTAGCCCACTTTAGTTTTAGCGTCTCAAAGGGAGTTGCTGCCACAGCTTTGTGGAGAGTCGAGCTAGTCTTCTTAGTGATTAGGCAATCTAGCACATTCAGTTCCAGTGGGGGGAGATAATTGTGAGGTCCATGCTGTTACCTAGATGGTACTTAATAGCATGTTGTATTTAAGTATTTGTGAAATTCCCCTTTATCTAATGCAAGCTCATCTTTTAGCACCTGGAATGTCTTCACCATGTCATTTGCAGTTGTGTCACTTAATTTGTGTATGGCTTTCTCTTCCTATGTACGAAAACCTAGTCTGTTCACTTCCTTCAGTGCATTCCCTCCTCACTGTGGAGCCATCAGTGAGACCTTACCCTTCGACCCCAAACTCGTCTTGGACTACCTTCACGTGACCCCAATAATTCTGTACACCAATATGACATTTATGGTTACCTTTGTACCATATAGCAGACTCTATATTACCTTGCCTCCAAGCCTGGTAACTTCAATTAATGTAGATGATTAGGCATGTGTTTGGATTTCCATTAGTTAACCACACCCAGTTGCTATGCCTAAGAGCAGTATTGTACATTTGGCGAACCAAGTCCCCCCTCCCAGATGGAATTCTAGAACCAAGCAATGGCCCTCTCTCTGTGTACAATCTTGCCAGATTAACTTCCAAAGGATTTCCTCCACCTTCTGGAAATTTTCTAGGATCAATAGGGCATTTTGATTTTGGATTATATATACAAATCTAGGGAAATATACCATTGTATAGTCCCACTCAGTGTCCTGGGAAGTTTCTGCTGCAAATCGCTTGATCGCTGAAACTAAGTTGTTAGATTAGAAGTGTGAGTTGTCTCATCCCACCTCAAGTCCTAAGTACATAAAGGTTTACAGAGCTACTTGCAGCGTGGTCTTAGCCATTATGGTACAACCCTGCTCCCTTCACTGGAAATTATCAATTTGCTCCAATTGATTTTTTTGTCCCATATGCTTTCCAGATTCTCTAATCATGTCCAGTACTCTAAGGCTGGAGAGCTGTGGATGTTTTAGATATAACAAGAGATCATCTGTGTAAAGGGAGATGGGATCTGTCATACCCTAGGACTAGCAAATACCTTCCACCAATGGGTCCCTACTTATCCTCTGTGCTAGTAGTGCCATCCACAGAGTGAAGAGAAGCATTGATAATGTGGAACACTGTCTAGACAGTTCCAATCGATTGGATATGATCCCATTAACCTTAACTTTGGCAACAGATCTAGTGTATAAAGGTTTAGCCTATCCCATATAGTTGGAGCTTAACTGTATCCTCTTTAGTAGAGTGAACATGTAGCTTCATTCAGCTGAATGGATTGCCTTTTCTGGGTCTAGAGAAAGTATATTCAGAGGTGCATTGACTCAATTGGCAAGAACCAGAGCCAAGCAGAGCTAATGGAGATTAAACTGAGTAGAACTCTCTGGCATAAAGCTGATTTAGTCTCAGATTTTCTTGCATGAATCCTGCAAGCCTGTTGGCCATAACCTTACCTAAAATAGTAATTTACCCACAGCATACACACATATTAGTGTACCACAGCCTACATAAGCACAACTCCATTGGCTTGCCTTTTTTGGGTATTACTGTTATTGTGGCTTCAGGTAGGTCAGCCAGAATGAAACCTTTCTCCCGGCTCTCTTGGACCGTAATCTTCATGGCATTACTTATCAGGCATTTCCCAAGTTGTGTAGGGAACCCATTTGGGCCAGGTATTTTCTCATTCCCCAGATGATTAATAACCTTTTCTATCTCTGTATCTGTTAGTTCTGCCTCTAGTCGGGCCACATGACCCATCATAATTTCCTAATTGGTAGATCTTCCATAAAAGCAACAAACAGTGTATATGCATTCTCCCCACTGGAGAAATATAGCACGCTGTAATCATCTGTAAACCGGTTTCCTATATCTGTCACCTACCAGTAGTTTCATCATGTTATTTGTTACCCCAGCTACGATTCTGGCCTGATCATCCATTTGAGCTTGTTGTGCCAACAGCTTCCCAGCCTCATCTTCCTGTACATATATCCAGCCCTCCAGATAAGGTGCGTATGAGGCCTTTTTACACACAGAAATCTTGTCAATACAGCCCTTTTAATTCTTGCTTGCGTACCACTTAACAGGCTATTTATGGCAGCACCCCCATAAATCATGGAGCTCACTGGTGTTAGCCTGGCTAGCAGCAGCTTGCAAATTCACTTTTTACTTCAGTAACCAACACAGTTCCTTGAAAGAAGCAACTGGGGTGAGTCCTGGTCTGTTTAATTTTTTTAACACTCTTCTCTGTTAATGATTCTATCAAGATAATACTTTCTGAGTAATATAAAAGGGAATTTGTGTTTTGCTCACTTTGTTAAACTGCTTGCATTTTGTAGGTTACATTGTTATTAAAGAATCATCTTGAATCATGAACATGCTTTTTACTTTGCTTTACGACACAGGTAGTATTGTGTAAAATGAAAATGGTCCTAAACAAGGGCTGCATTTCTGCTTAATTGGCTTTAATACAGTTGCAGATGCATGGGTATTTTGTACTTTGTTTTCTTTTCATCACAGAAGCACACCAGTTGCATAGCTAGTTGCACAGCTAGCCATGTGGTCTGAACTTTAACTCCCTTAATGACCACCCTCCGCAAGCAGGTATAATAGATACAGGTAGAAGCAGTGCTGTATATATTTTCAGTGGCACATATTGTATCTGTACCTCTCAACAGGACTGCTATATATTCAGGCAAAGTAGCCTAATTGATCAATGGAGCTGCTATACCGTACGTATGTCATGGCACAATGCCAAATATTCACGGCAGGGCTGATTGCATCATGCCCACATTTCTTAGCAGGACTGCTATGTTTTGGGACAGTACCTGAATTTCTTAACAGAGCTGTTAAGAAAGTACTAACATGTGTTGGCATTTTCTGCAGCGAGCTAAAGTGCAGAGGAAGAACAGTGTCTGAGCTCTTCCCATCAACCTTTGACAGTGTGAGAAGATGGCATTGCTGTCATACACTTCAATCCCTTCTACTCGCTTTTCAAAACTTCTGCTTCTCCCATGTCCTATTACTTGAGTCCCAGTGCCAAAAATCTAGCACATTTCAAAGCCTCATTATGAATCTCCTGACTAATGTAGGATAGTGCAAACAGGATGAGAGCTTTTGTCAAGCCGTTTATGTCAGGCAAGCCTCACATGGAACTGCCAGTGCCCTAACCCTGTGTGCCTTTCAGTGTCAACAGCCTGTTGGGAAAGGCAGCCAAGTGGGCCAATAACCCTGCTGAAGAGATTATTGTGTAACCTGTTAGTTCAAATCCTGTTAATAGGTGAGTTAATGAGTCTGCATCAGAGATATGTATTTAAGATAAAGGTAACATTCAATTGTAACACATATGGCTTAACATTTGACTTATCAAAAGAACTAGTAAATGTTCAGTGATTCAGAACACACACATTTCATCTGGGGTGCTCTACTTGTAATGGCTCATAATACACAACTCATCAGGGCTGGCATACCTGTGATTGCTCAGAATACACAGCTCTTCAGGGCTGCTAAGCTTGTAATGGCTCAGAACACACACCTCACCAGGGCCGCTATACCGGTGATGGCTCAGAACACACAGCTCTTTAGGGCTGCTATACTTGTAATGACGCAGAAAACACAAATCATCAGGGCTGCTATACCTGTATTTGCTTAGAACACAACTCTGCAGGGCCGCTGTACTTGTAATGGCTCAGAACACAGACCTCATTGGGGCTGCTATACATGTGATGGCTCAGAACAGACGCATCTCATTTGGGCTGCTATACTTGCAATGGATCAGAAGAAGCACATCCCATGAGGACTGCTATACGTGTAATGGCTCAGAACACACACATCTCATCTGGGCTGCTATACCTGCAAAGGCTCGGAGTACACAGCTCTTCAGGGCTGCTATACTTGTAATGGCACAGAATACACACCTCATCGAGGCTGCTACACCTGTAATGGCTCAGAACACACATCTCAAATGGGCTCCTGTACTTGTACTTGTAATGGCATACAGTGTTGGTAAAGCATCTGCATTCAAGCAAGTGCTGCATCTGGTCAGACACACCTCTAACTCTATAATTCCCAGCCTAATGGCCAAAAGAAGGTTTGCACACATCTAAAAAGGAGCACCCAATGGTAAAGCTGCACTAAATTTTTTAATCAAAAAGACATGAAGAGGGAAGGTCAGAATACGCCTCCCATCCTGGAAGACCCTCGAACAGGAAGAAGCACCAAAGAAAATATGGCTGCCGATCGTATGAGCTCACACCAATCCCCTCTACTCTGCCAATGGACAATGGGTAGCTGGGATCACTGACCAATCATGGGGTCCACACAGTGTAACAATTAGTTAGTAGTAATTTTCGGGGATGGTCCAAGCCTGACACCTGACGTGGCCTGATCCAATGAACTAACCTCTATATGGGCTTCTATGGGGGAACTACCAATAAGCAACCTATCCAGAGTGGAGTTAGGTTTTTGGAGAAGGGCCTGGAATGTGACGTACGTTGTGACGCCATTTACTGCCAAAACTGGCCTGCAAGTCAGGATTTGCTGCGAGGTGCCCGGAATCGCCGCTGTGCATGTGATCCCTGTGGTTTGTTGGCTGTACCAAACCTCAGTTATACCTTGCTACTTGTCTGGACCTTACGTTCTTTTGGGCTGGGAAGGAGTTAGACCTTCCATGAGTTCGGCACCCACAGACTCGGCAAAAGGCTCTTCCTGCCTGGGAGTTCACCCTAACAGGAATTTTCAGCTTTTTGGATTTTTATTGGTGCTATGTTAAAAGACAAACAGAAAAACAGGAGAGGAAGAGCAACTCTGAACCTAAGCAATACAGGAGAACAAATGTGTGGCGGGGAGGGAGAGCAAAGGGACAGAGAACATACTAGACAATCCAAAACAGCAAATCGAGCAACAGAAAGAGAGAGCAATGAGCTACATTATAGAGCAACAAAGAAAGTGAGAAGGGAAACAGTTAATAATAGGACAAACACACAATAGGAGTCAGGGATAGAAGCCGAGCAAAAGAGCCATTTGAAGACAGTAAAATAAAACACAGATCAACAGCAGGTGGGGAGAAATGGAAACAGAAAAGCAAGACTAGAGAAGGGCAGGCCAATAACATAAGAGACAGTGCAAGAACGATAATCAAAAGGAGTAACAACCACAACCGAGAAAATGAAAAACAGATATAGCCAAAGTAATGACACAAGGGAGGAAGAGGAGTTATATCAACTGATACAGCGAGATATAGGAGGAAAAACACAACAATAGAATGCAGAGATAGGAGAGGCGAGTGACAGAGAAAAAGACCGCAAAATGTGGCGTCACAACACTTAAGGGTGAAAAGCAGAGCGTCAGAAAGTTAAAGACAGGGGAAACAAAGTAGCAAAGGCAAGGAGAGATGGAGCAAAAACATGGAGTGGCTGTCAAGCAGGTAGTGTCAGGCAGCAACAGTAGGCACGAGAGGCAGAGAAGTGATGCTGGTAGAGTGAGGGACTTGATTTATGAATCACCTAATGTAACTAGCTGGCATCTGTAGTAACTCCTAACAGGGTTTGTGCCAAAGTATCATGAAGATAAAGCTGGGTAGTATGCATCTACAAGGTTATTGTGTGAGGAAAATGTTTTCCATAGGTGCAATACAATATTTAGAACCACTTTGAAATACAGCTGTTTTGTCACTTATGTTTTCCAACAAAGTTTTAATTTTACGCACAAATTGGATAGTTGACAGACACGTTTTACTCTCTTGCGAAGGAGGAAAATAATTTTGACTCCCTTGAAATTGGATTTACTCTCTAGTTCTAAAAATTGGGAGTAAAATACTCACTCCAAAATTTTATCTGGAGCACTGCATATATCCTTCAGCTTGTGAGCCAATGTTGTCTGGCCGTCTCTGAGGCTTTCATCTGAATTTCCTATGAAGCATTCCGGGGTTGCTTGAGCACCTGCGTGGAGTGTGTAGCCAAATATTCCTCCTCTCATATTGCTTTTTGCTCTTTCTCCTATTTATCTCTGAGGCTAATGTGTTTCTTATGCCTGCCTATTCCTAGGACCTTTCATCTTAACAGTGCTCAAAAGCTATAGTATATCCTTCCTCTCTGTGGATGCCTGATTAAAATACTCCACTATGGGTGCTGCAAGAGAATCCCCTATTTCTCAGTTCTTAGGATGGAAGGCATGGAATTTGCATGTCCTCTTAGCAGTGTAACAGGAAAGGAGCTTGATCTTTCTACCATCTCAATATTGTGTAAATCCTGAAATTGAAGGAGTACATACTTAATCCTGGAGAAAAAAGGGTGGGCCGTGGAGACGCCACCATGCACCCTTAAGCACCAACATAGCCATGAATGTGGCTAACCTAGTGCTCTTCTTCTCAGTTTTCCGCCCCATACAGAGCATGCCCTCACAATTATTCATCACCTCATTAAAATTGCTCACTGAAAGTTCTTAGCCTTCTGGAACCTCCGACTTCAACCCCCTGATGTTGTCAAATACATCAGGGTTGGAGAAGAATAGACCTTTTTGAGGAGAAACTATCACTTCCTAAGCTCCTGGTAACTATCAATTATCTCCATCTGGGTTCAGCTCTTACCTTGTGCACCTTGAAGCGTACGCTTTGTTTGATCATGAGAGCCACCTATGTCCAGTGCTTCTCTGTAAAATGTCATTATTGACTGCTGGCCAAATCACTGATGAACTTCAACAAAACCAATAAAGGCACATGCTATACCAAAATAGTTTTTTAAAATATTTAGCTGCAGTGTGTACATTCCACAGGAAAAGCAATAAAGATCTTTCATAACACTCGGATCACAGAGTTAAAAAAAGCCATTGTTTTTAAAAGCTTAGATTTCTTGAACCTCTGGATATATTTTGATGGTACAGTTTTTTGCTGAAGTTAATATCGGAGCAGAGATGATGATTTGATTTAATTGGATTTAGATTACTTTCTAAAGCACCTCAAACAGAATAAACTGCATTCAAGTGCAGCAATGCTAAGAAGAACTCATCCACACCAGTGTCAATAATAATTATAACCCGAGGTCAATGAAAGGCGGCACAGTTAAATTAACAAATACATCTTTAAGGCCTTCGATAACAATGCAAGTGAGGAAATACATCGGATGTCTAGGGGTAGTGAATTCCATGGTCTGGGTGCATAAACAGAAAAAGCATCTGTTGCCCCAATGGACACATCTGGATGGCGGGGTCACTAATAGGTGTTTACCATAGAATTGTAAAGGACGCCTCATTACATAGTAAACAATCCTAACAGATAACTATCTTGGAGCTAAATTGTGTAAACACTTAAAAACCATGCAGATGATTTTAAAATGAATCCTCTGCTTGACAGGAAGCCAGTGAAGTGACCTGCATAGGAGTGAGATAGAAACATTTTTGGGTGCCTTAAAAATCATTCGGACTGCAGCATTCTGCACTCTCGTGAGCCAATTAATTTGTCCATCAGGAATGCCATGAGTTGACCAATCCCATAGTCCAATTTAGAATTAACCAACGCTCCCACTACATTTGCATGTTCTCTCTGAGGGATGAAAAGGAGGGTGTGCCATAAAAGACGTAAAGAATAGAATACCGATTGTACCTTGGCTCCTACTTGCTGCTTGCAGCCAAGGTTGGACTTCCATAGGCACCCCAGGTTTTTGACCGTGGGAACGTTTGTCAATGATGATCCAAGGACGCATGGTGGGGGCGGATACCTGGAGTGATCCGCCAAGAGATGTTTGGGCTCAAACCGGATCAACTCTGTTTTGTTAGGGTTCAATTGGACCCTGTTATAAGTCATCCACTGGCCCACCTCCTCAATGCATTGCACCACACTATCACCTAAATTCAGGTATCATCTGCATAGGAATGATACCCCAAATTGTATTTCCTAAAGATGGCCATTAATGGCTGAAAATATAAATTAAACACCAGCAGTGATGGTGAAGAGCCTTGTGGGACTCTACAGTCCAATTGAATTGCATAGGATAGGTGTCCTGCTCTTTTTACTCGCAGGTAACAATTGAAAAGAAATCATCTAAACCAGTCCAACGTGTGATCTGTGACTCCACCCACCATGACATGACAGACAATAAAAATCTTATGGTCCACTTTGTTGAAGGCTGCAGAGAGTTCAATCATCAGCAGCAGTGAAAGATCCCAGTCATCAGCAGTTTTTAGGATGTCATCACATACTGCCACCAAGGCACTCTCAGTTCCATGTTAAGGGCGAAATCCTGATTGAAAGGTGTCAAGCAATGACAACTTTTTAACATATTCCTGAAGTTGGCCGGTGACTACTTTCTCCAGGATTTTGGCTAGCCAAGGGTTGCCAGCCACAAGACGATCATTCTGGAGATCATTGGCATCTAGTGATGGCTGTTTCAACAATGGTGAAATTGTTGACAGTTTAAAGTCAGAAGGAAGTGAGCCTTGATCTAGAGAAAGGTTAACAAAGGTGGTAATGAACTGGGCCAAGGACTTGGCATGCATTTGTGCTGCACATGCTGGGAGAACATAGAGAAGGTCGTTAGTCGGTTTCACGTTTTATTTAAAGTGAGATAATCATTTTTGGGGTAACTCGGCTAAAATCGAATTGTACATCTGCCTGTGAGGTTATACCCATCATAAGTTCAGGCTGAAGAGAGACTAGACCAATCTTCTCCTGAATAGATTTTATTGTGTTTACAAAACAAAGCATTAGCTTGTTGGATCAAAGGTGTTGTGCCAGAGAAGATGCTTGTAGGATTTAGGAATTTCGAAATAGTGGAGATGTTCTCTGGGTTTAGTCAATGAAGTTAAAATGTGATTATGGAGGAACTTTCTTTTAGCTTTGAATATAGCTATCTTGTACCTTTTTATGGCATGTTTTGCTTTTTCCCATTTGATTTACATTTTTGGATTTCCTCTGAACTCTTTCTAATTTACGACACTGTTGCTTCAGCCTAGCTATAAAAGAGGCGTACCAAATATGTCACAATTTTTGGGGTGCTCTAACTTGACAAGGATCAGAGCCTTTGCTTATTAGTTTCATCTCCTTGGAGCCATTCATGGAAAATTGCTACCCAGACTGGTATTAATGGATGCTAAGGCATCCGCTAATTCTTTCCCAGAAATCTTGAGAAGATCTTTCTCATTACGGTACCGTAGAACTGCTTTCTTTTGGGTGATGCTATGTTTTCCTAGTATTACTGAAAGAGAAGAATCTGATGAAATGAAATTACACGCTCATACATTTCTACATAATATTCTTCCCCAAATTGAGGATCACGGCAGACTCTAGATTTATGTCTGCAGCTTCTTTAACGGTTTGCATCTCCTGTCAGGATTGAAAAGAAGAGATTCTTGTGAAAAGGGAAAAGGGGGATTTCCGTTTAATGACCATGCTGCTAATGTTCCCTATTAAAAACTTGGGTAGCAGTTAGGGCCTACATGTTCACACCTATTATATTTTCATTACAGTATGTGTGAATATTGGAGCACATTGTGTCTCTTTATTTTGTGTCATTGTCTCTAAGAGAGTAGAATTATTTTTGTATTTTTACAATTGTCTATAAACACATTTTAAATCTTGTTTTCTTTCCAGGTGCTGATGGGGGTGCAGTCACAATTAATCAAGCCAAGGGTTCTCCACCCACCAAACTTTATAAGGTTTGTAGATTTCTTTTATTTGTGATGCTCTCGTCAAGGAGAGGGACATTGATTTGTAGTCTGTGATGATATACTTGCTAGTAGGTATGTACTTTTTTTTAACACATTGTGTTGAAATGCCCAGTTCTCTTGGTGCTATTACTTGTGACTCAAAATAAACATAGCCTTTAGTCACATGGGGACTCTAAAGCATATCCGTTGTATGGCCATTAACCTGCTTTTTGATCTTTATCTTATGACCACTAAATTTTAAGATGTTTCTAGAGCCCCTCTATCAGGTCACTCAGTTTTCAACAGTGCTCGTAGTAGATATTGTTGTGTAGATAACATTGCTTCCATTCTATCTCTTTTAGAGATTGAATAATCTATCCTTCTTTCAGTGTATTATACTTTTCCGTTCTCGGTTTACAACCAGTTATCATGCTGTGCCTTACATGAGCACGATAAACATGGATGCTTATAATCATCCCAGTCAATTTGATGGCTAATGTAACCAGACTGGCCCTCATTCTCTATTTTATTCCTATTGCTCCTCCTCTGCCTTCAGGTTCACTGGCCCAGTGGTGGCACAGATCCTTACCTGTTCTTGGCTCAGGTTTACTGGTGGAGCGTATAGGATGCAGGCCCCTCAGGTGTAACGTTGCCAATGCCTGCAATGTTACGGGGCTATTGTCCTCTATTTGAGTACCTTCATTGCGCGTACAAATTCTCCTATAGATATGTGGGCAGGGTGGCCCATATGTAATGGGATGATCTGTGGATAAGGTATTTGGTTCTAAACCCAGTGTTGTCCCCATGTGGAGCCTGCCCACTCAAGAGGGGCAGGTTATACAACTTGATACAGTACAAATGTGTCGGGTGAGAAGCTCACAAATATGGGATTGGCCAATATGGGATTGGTGGGTAATCTCACTGCAACAGGGTTTTAAACTATCTGTAAGTGCGCATTCCCACCTTATGGTTATTGTGGTAAAATTGGTATTTCCTGTGCACATTACAGATTTGCTGTGTTGTCTGAAAGAGTTTGTATGGCAACAGTACTCCTTTCAGGGTCCCTTCTCCAAGTTGGCAGAAATTCCCAAAAGGGGCTGTTCTTGGAGACAGCCAAAACTAGTACATGCGTAGAACATTGGTTGAGGCAATTTTCTGAAACCCAATAGCATTCCTACACTGATCATTTGGCTAATACATGCCTATGTTTTTAACCAGTGGGTAATCTGTAACTATCATGGAATAGATGCAACACATGTAGCACCTACTGCTATGCAAGTACAATCCTCTGTGGGAACCTGATGACGATAATGCTTTTGAGGAAACTAAAATATCTCCGTCACTATCACTGCTATCTATTTCTACATGCTGGGGAGGACAATTACACATTGTCCTTTCCCACACGTTTGCTGCTAACATTTGACACTTGATGATTGTAACAGTTCAGCTAAGAACCGCTGTCTTCCAATGTCTTGTATCTATTTCCTGCTTCTCAAATTATAATGCAAAGTTGTAGCTGTTCACCGTCTCGAACACCAAACTTCGGGCATGGTTTGTAAAGGCGCTGCTGGTGGTGATGCAAAGGCAGGGAGCTCCTTCTGCCTTTAAACGTGAGATGCGCGCACCCACGTTGGTAGTCCCTCAGAGCGGACTGCTGTAAACAATGTCAGGATCACCACAAAGTGTCCCTTCCACCTGGGCTCCAAAGCAGATTTCCCGGCGTTTACTCGTACATAGACAATATAACTGGGCTGTATGTCATGAAGTGTCTTGGTCGGCTGTTCTTGGGATGAGGCAGAGATATGTGAATGAAGAGACTGCAAAGCAAAGGTCAAGGAAATAAAATACTGCAGCATAGAATCATCAGACAATGGGACAGATGAGAGTCCTCCTGCTGCCAAGAGCATGGGACGTGCAGTGACAATTTCATGAGGGGAAAGACCAGTGGTTCGATTAATGGATCCCCACATGTACATTAATGCAATAGGCAGAGCTTGGAGCCAGTTAAGTTGGCTATCTCCACAGATATTTGCCAGCTCACTTTTAGGATATACATTTTTCCTTTCCACACATGATGACGTCTGTGGGTAGGTATTGAGTGTGTAGTTTATGTTCAATGCATAGAGCTTAACAGACAAGAGATATTAGAGTACTGTTAAAATGGGGGGCTCTGCATCTTTCTTTAGAGACAGGGATTCATCATTTTGGTATAAAATTTTGCAACAAGTGTTTAGCTACTGCCTGACCCTCATCCCTCTTACAGGGGTATGCCTCGACCCATCCGCTGAATATGTCAACCACTACTAGGTAGGTGCATGAGTTAAGAGATGGTGACATATGGGCAAAGTCAATTTGGAGGACCTGAAATGGGCCAGCCAGGGTCGGTGCTAACCCGAAATGGACCTTCTGGTTTCCCCTGGGATAAATTAGTGGCATTTGGAACATTGACAACCGTCTGACGTGCTGCCTCTGAGAAACCTGGAGCCCACCATGCCGAATACACCTGTGAGACCATAATTTGTTCATTCACGTGTGCTAATCCATGCACACTTCTAACTGAAACTAGCTAACTGAAAAAGTGCTTTTAGAAGCACTGTAGGCTTCCCTTCCTGTCTCCAAATCCCCTGTGTCCTTTACTGCTCCCTTCTTTTACCACCTGGCCTTCTCCTTTTTTTAGGCCAGTGTTTGCAACTTGCTTAAACAGTCTGTCACATACAACTGACTGTCGCTCACATATATAATGGCCATGGTTTCAGGGGTGCTCGGCGTGCTACATGTCGGTGGAATTATGTCCAGGGCCACTCCCCGTGTCGTGGGGTCAGTTTATTGATTACCTTTGGAGATGCTTTCTTCCCCTTTTGTATGTGCAGAGCATTTAACAATTGTGATGTTTGTAGGCAACAAGATCGCTTCAAGGAGGGCTGAAATGTATGGGCCATTAAGAATTGGTGTTCCTGCTGAAGTCAGAAACCCTTTCTCTTTCCAAATTAGACTAAAATCATGAGCTACACCCCATGCATATCTGCTGTCTGTGTGTGTGGTGAGTTAGCAGATGCGAGATGCCATGCATATGTTAAGGCAATGAGTTCTGCAACTTGGACTGAGGTAGGAATGTGTGTCAATTGAGCAATTAAAACAACAAACTCATCATTCAGCAGCAGGAAATGTAGATAAGAGAGCACCAGGAAGGAAGACTCAAGGACGACTCGTCTAGGAAAATAATGCACCCTTCTTCCAAAGGAACCTCTTGTATGTCAGGCTTGATGGTAGTACATTGATAAACAACAGACTCACAGTCATGAAAATCTTGATCAGGCAGCGCAGACACTGGCAACAATCAGGAAAGATTGTTAAAAAGCATTTGTTCATAGCGCAATAAGTGCTGCTATGTAAGATGCTAAAGAATGCACAGTGTGTGGACCCTAACAGTTAAGGGTGATCCTAAAACAATAGCAGTTGCCTTTTCGGTGAGCAGTACAGATGCAGAAACTATCAAACAAGCTGGAAAACGTAAAGCCACAGTATCAAGGTGTTGCAAAATAAGCAATGGGGCGTGACCTACCCCCAGGGTCCTGTGTGAGTGCACCCAATAAAACGCCTGAGCGTTTGTGGCAATGAAGAACAAATATTTTGTCATAACACGGTAAACCTGACTCTGAGGCAATAGATAATGCATTTTTCAATGCTTCAAAATCCTTTGTAAACACCGATGTGGAGAGTTTCATTTGGGGTCGTCCCCCTTGCATGCATTTTGCAAACTCTGTGCCAAAATTGCATAGTCCAAAATACAAGCCCGACAGTACAATTCGACACCCAAGAATGATCTTAATTCAGCTTTTGGTGTGTTATGGAGACATGGTTATTATGACATTTACTCTGGATCGATCTAAGGCCCGATGACCAGGCGTTAAGATGTGTCCCAGGTATTTTACTTCCGACTGACACAACTGCATCTTTGATGCGCAGTCTAGTTAACAAATAATAAGCATCCTTTTGTGCCACTTCTTGATCAGGGAAGCAAAGTAACAAATCAACATTCTGAACGAGTGTGGAATCTCCCGGGAAGCAAACAGATGCTGTGTAACACCAGGCAGACGTACTCAATAACCAATGTCAATTCTGCGCAAAGGCAGTGGAATCGCTTTGACATCTGGGTATCGGATGTGGAACCCTAGTAAATCAAAGGAGTCAATTTCTGGGGAAATATGCTCCAATTAATGGTAATATGGAAGATTGGTGGCAGACTCTTCTATCAGGCAGAAGTTTTAAGTTAACCTGCTCAGCAACTGACTATTTTGATAATATATTGTTGAAATAGCGGTGCAGTTTTATATACCTGTGATCAGGTCCTAAATGATGATGTAACTTATGATTTTTGGTTTCTTCTGTTCTTTTAGGAATGGACACGACATGACAGGAATGTAATATAAAGTTTGTAATAAACTAAAATTTACAATAAAAAAAATGCAGGGTCTTGAGGTAGATGAATGCATGAGCCGTGTGGTCTGTAAAAGATTGTCGCACCCATTGCGCTGAGGGAGTCCATACCCAAAAGATCTCTAGGGTAGTGAGATGAATCTGATGGAGTCATCACTGATTTCCCAGCTGTGACCTCCTCCCATGTGGCCAGGGGACGGCAGCTGCTACCTGATCCTGACCCTGGGGGCGGCTATAGGAGGGAGGATCACATGGGAGGAGACAACCTCCGGGAGATGTCATGGCTTCATTGGCTGAGTCATGGTATCCCCCATTTGCCCTTGAAGATAATCCTCCCATACCTAATACCCTCATGGCCTATCGTCACACGTCTACACCATAGGAAGAATATGAAATCCTTTCCCCAAATGATATAGACCACACTTCCAACTTTGGTCTACCTTGTGAAAATTACAAGACCACTTTCTCCAGTAACATTTATTCATCATCCATCACTGATTTACCATTTAGAACTATTGGAAATGATCACACAGGCTTGTTTACCCCATCACCAGCAATGGACCTCTTTTCCCAGAATCACCCTAATACTGGGATTAAGCTTTTCTTCGTCCCAGTATTATGGTGATTCTGGGCACAGTGTAGAATGGAAGAAGCTTCAAGCCCAGCGAGCGCTGTAGTTGTTTTGGGCAAACACTGGTGCCCGGGAAATTTAAAGAACAGAAGCAAAGAGCTAGAGGCTGCTGTTGGCAAGAAAATGTTTCACCTCTCCATGAGGCTCAAGGACCAGAGAGGCTCAAGCAGGTGTGGTGAAGCCAGGAGGCTCACCATCCAGGAAGAAGGGAGGTGCTGCAAGTACGGGACGTGCTGCAGAAACGCACAGAGCTGGTGAAAGACTCCTGGTTATTCGCAGACCACAGAAAGCAGCACCTTACATACCGAACATGAAGCAAAGCGGCCGTGTGGAAGAGACGCTGCAAGAAATGGGAGGACATAGGGTAAGCACTCGCGAGAGGAAGACAGGCGGTGTACCTTCAGTGGTCAACCACAAATGAACCCGAGAACGCCAACAAGAGCCAGTAAGTCAATATGATATGATATGGCATTTGTAACGCGCCTATACACAAGTGTTTCAAGTGTTTCAAGGCGCGACGAGGCAGGGAGGGGGGAACAAGGGAAAGACATACAACGATCCTACTAGGCCAGGTGTCATTCAGATCGCGCAAGTGCAGGGGTAGGCGGAAGGGAGAAGGGGGAGGGGAGGGGGGAAGTGCAGTACAAAGTAAGTAGAATAAAATAAATAAGGGCCAGCTGGTGGCAAGTGCAAGGTAAGGAAACGGGGGCTGTAGGGATACAGAGACAGTCCCGCAGTGCAGGGGTTGCCAGGGAGGCAGTGCAAGTGGAGAGTGTCTGGGCCCAGGACCGAGGTCGGCGAGAGTGGCCCAGTTGCAGATTCCGTGCAGATTCAGCGAAGAATTAGCAGGGGAGAGGGAGAGAGAAAGCAGAAGCAAAGAGGAAGGTTTTGAGGTGCTTCCGGAACCGGAGATGGTTCTCCTCAAGTTTCAGGGAGGCAGGAAGGCTGTTCCAGAGGGAGGCCCCTGCCGCGGAGAGAGATCTACCCCCAGCTCGTTGCTTCGAGAAGCGGCTGACCCTGAGGGAGTTGGAGACGGATGAGCGAAGGGCTCGGGAAGGAAGATATTTAGGGAGAGAGAGTTGAAGGTATTTAGGCCCCAGGCCCCAGACGGCCTTGTGGACAATGCAGAGGGTTTTGAACTTTATCCTCGCAGTCACTGGGAGCCAGTGTAGAGACTTCAGTCCTGGAGAGATACGGTCCCTGGGCTTGAGGCCAAGGACAAGTCTCGCAGTTCTGTTCTGGATGAGTTGCAGAGGGTGTAGAGTGGAGGCAGGAAGATTAAGATAGAGGCTGTTGCAGTAGTCCAGCTTTGAGAGAACCAGGGCTCGTGAAACTGTGAGCTTCTGGGGGGAAGGAGAGGAAGGGAAGAATACCTCTGAGGAGGTGCAGCTGGTAGTGTGACTTCTTAGTCAACCCAAGGATAACAGGCACACCAGGTGTTTCGGGGACGGCTCCAAATGCGAACAATAGTAAACAGAGCACCAGAAAGAGAGAAAGTGAAGAGAATAATTTTAAAAAGGGGAAGTGAATTGCAGTCAAGACCCTTACTAGTATGTGAATGCCAAAAATATAGGGAACTCGAAGCAAATGATATATCAAGAGCATATATTATCCAACCAAGTACATGTACAACTGTACAAGTGGATGGAAACTCCTTGTGAATTCAAGAAACCCTGGCAGGAGAGTATACCAGGCAATTACGAGTGTGTGAAAATTAGAAGCCCTGGCCATACCAGTCAGTGTGCCGTTCAGGCTTCCACAGCCTCTGTTCTTCTCACGCAGAGGTCGGGTAGATTGCTGCTGGCTCTCCTTCAGGTCTGCGACAAGCAGAGTTCTTCAGCGCCCCACAGCTCCTGCTTGCGCCTGACACCGAGGGTGCGCATGACTTCCCGACCTTCTCTGGGCCTGCCTCGGCCCTGGCGTCTCTGGTCCTCGCCTGACATGCCTACCTACATTCACGTCTCCTGCTCCTGTCTCTCCAGCTCACCAGCTTGCAGCTCCAGCCGGCTCCACACTCCAGCCTGTTCTGCAACCCCTGTTATTGTGAAAAGCCTGCATTTTTATATCCATTGGACTTACTAAGTGACCACAGGTGGTGGTCATTGAGTCCAATTGTCTGACCATAGTTAAAGGGACATGCCTCATCTTTACAATATTCTACAAGCCTCTTCCTCATCTCAGTACTATAGTGGTGAAATGGCTCACTAGTGTCCACCAAGCTTAGTTGCCTCTTGCTCGTCCGAGTACCATCATGGGTAAAATGATTGAAAATGTGGGGAGATTTGTTACAATAGCCCATAAAGGCTGGGGGAGGGATGGACTGGTCTTCACAGGGGAAAGGGGGATACCATGTCTCGCCTGTGGATATCCTCGCTCCAATCCCCAAGGACCCTTCACCCAGCAAATCCTCCCTCGCTTCTCCAACCCCAGGATCATGATCCAAAGAAATGGCTTTTCCCTGACCACCTGAGAAGAGGATCCAAACGGAGTAGGTGGGAGGATACCCTCGAGGTTCTCACCCATGCCTCTCGAGTGCAAGGAGAATTGGCTACAATTGAACACAGTGAAAGCAGAGGTAATTATTTTTCAACTCCCTGAAGAAAATGCAAGAATTTTCCTCCCGTCATATTTAGATACTCCCCTTTCCATTAAAGACACAGATAAAAGTCTTGAGGTAAAAGGGGATAAAGCACTCTTCCCCCAAACCGTGGTTAGGGGCCACTGTCAAAAGTGTTTTTTCTAACTTTCTCAAATGTATAATCAACGTCCTCACTAAAAATGATCTGTGGAGGGTGATAGAAGACCTTCTCATTGCCCACTTACACTACTGCAATGGGCTCTATGCCGGGATCCTAAAATTCCAATCGAGGGACTGCAGTTAGCACAGAATGCTGCTATCTGACTAGAAGATGTCTGAGGAAACGAGACCATGTCCCGGTACCTAGCTCATGGGGATTCAATGCATGATTCACAAAATCTTGTAGGCATTTGCCAATCTGCACTTAGCTCCGGTTCCTTCAGTTTTCCTAAAATAGGATAGGAATAAAGGGATTGAGTACAGGAACTCTAAAAATGCCTTTCCTTCACTCATTACAAATGAACAAGATCATTTGAAATTATGGCACTGCTGAAAATGCATTTTTTTGAAAAACCTTTACCTAACCCCCTAACTGTATTTGTATTTTTTATTTTTTATCGCATTCCCTGTGGGCCCTGCTGACTTGGTCTGTTAAATTGTTCATTCCTGCAAAACAATTCAGTTTGTAACTTTGTACCATATAAATGTTCTCCATTAACATAATTCTCAACAGAACACATTTGTGTCTCCTTTGTATCACAGATTCCAAGAAAGTGTGGGAAAGGAGAATTTCTGGTGATCCGACATGGCACACCAAATTGACAAGTTAATGGGGAAGTACCAGAGCTGTCACTACAGTGACATGGGGCCTCATTACAAGTTTGCCGGTACGAAATCCCATTTACCGGCATGGCGGTGCCACTCTGTCCATCAACCTGTGATGCCAGAAACTCCGGCTGATATCTGTTGGTGTGCACGCGCATTCTGGCATGCCGGAAACTGTGGCACCGGCATGCCAGAAATACCAACAAAACCCGCAAAACGCCAACACCGGTGTCCTTTGTGCCAGTGAAGACCATCTCGGAGGAGGTTGCCCAGAAAGTCACAGCAGTTGGCACAAACCACTGCACTGTGCGTGAATGCCACAAGAGGTAGGATGACCTGCGCTTGAGGGTGCACAACCTCCTGTCGGCCCAGCGCAGACACAGCATGGCCACAGGTGGTGGCAGCACATCCCCAATCCACCTACTGCCCAGGGAGGAGATGTGCCGCAGTGTGCTGCACCTCGAGGCCGGAGCCATGACATCTGAGGAGGCTGGTGAAAACACATAACCCCAATGTCACATCAACCTCCCTATCCACCCTGCACCCACTACAGCAGCAAAATATGTCAAGTGTGTTGTGCACAACACCAATACAGCCCTGCCGGACCCACCCACCCCTGTGACCTGCAACCTGGATGCACACACCAACATACACCTTCCCCCAAAACCTCACTCGTACTACAAATACACATCGAAAATAGCACAGGCACCCTGTATCGCCAACAGAACATGCTTCGGCTGCCACTCAGACACACATCCACCTGCCACAGCAAAAATGTGTGTCCGCTGTACTAGCCCTGGCACAAAGTTGCGTCAGTGCCAAGCACCATCACCACCCACAAATGACCAGCGTCGCACACCAAGGAAACATGTAACTCCCTCGTCCCACCAGCCTGACCCATGAGCACAAATTGCCACCTATCCCAGCAAGCACATGGCAACCCCATCCATGGCACAACACTCCCCAACACGACATCAAACAGCATGTGTGCCACACCCCTAACACCTTACCCAGCAATGAACATGTGTGCACCATGCCATGTCCCCTGCCATGTCCCTGACAGCACTGTCATAAAAAACCAAAGCATGAATCTCTGCCTCATCAATCCGCACTCATCACTGACGACCTGCCTTTCTGACTCCCTCAGGTACATCATCTGGCAATGAGGATGCCCATCCAAGCACCTCAAGGGGCACCAGCCATCGACGCAGAGGAACCCAACGGATCACCACCTCAATCCAGGACTCCACAGCCTCAACAATCACAACTGCAACTGCGACCCCAGCTGCATATATCGAACAACCTCAGGCCCCAGTGGTGCAACAGGTCCAGCCACCTCAGACCCCAGTGGTTCAACAAGTCCAGCCACCTCAGGTCCCACAAGCTGCACCCACCCCGGCAGCCACAGATGCAGCAGTGCCACCACCACCACCGCAGCCACAAAGCTGTGAACATGCATGCATTGTAGAGGACACAGCTGATGACGGTGCAGTGGACACACGGGATACCACCGACCACAGCATTGATGCACCCCTGCTATTCTGCCCCATGAGCCCAGTTAGCCCACAACGGCCACCCTTCCCCAGTGTGAGGGAAATTGATGGACGACTGAGCAAAATGGAACAACGCCAGGATTCCATGACAGCCATGGTGCAGCAGCACCTTCAGGAGGCGCAGCTCACTTGGTTGCTGTACACGTTCTATCGTACAGATGTCAAGGAGGGTACAGGAGGGCAACAGTGTTATGTCACCTATAGCAGAGACAATGGCCATGTTACTCCAGGCTTTCCTGCACCAACGGCCACGGCACTCCCCAGACCCCACCACCCCATTGACAAGCAGAACACCTGCTAGTCTGGTGCAGAGCAGCCCAAGGCGGCATTCGATGCGGCTGTCTGGCTCGGCACACAACCGCACGCCTGACCCGAAAAGGAGACGAAAATAGGCCATGGACACATATGTGTACTGTCTCTGACTTGTGTAAATGATCATTGCCAAACATGACAGGAGTTGCCTAGCGACAATTGGGGAGGGGGAGTGGGGAGGGATAGTTGGGGAGGGGGATTGTGGAAGGATAGTTTGGGGGGGAGTGGGAGGGGTGATTGGAGGGGAAGTGGGGAGGGATAGTTGGGGAAGGGGAGTGGGGATGGATAGTTGGGGAGGGGGTGTGGGGAGGTATACTATTGCCATTTAATTTGTTACACATTTGTAAATATTTTCATAGCACAAATTACAGTTGGTGTTGCATATAAATCATGACTGCACATTGATTTTTCAGTGTGAGTGTGTTTATTAATGTGCAGTGCCCAGTGCGCTAGCTGGGTTGCGCCACGTGCGTGTGTCAGGTGATCAGAAGTAGTGGTGAATAAGTTCCTCTCATGCTACACGTCCATCCATGCCATCACAGCGCTGTGCAATTGGCAGCTCCTCATCACTCATATCCTCCTCTGCCTCTGGTGGGTGCATGTCCATGTCGGGGGGGCAGTTGGACGTTGCACCTGATACACATGTTGTGCAAAATGGCACAGGCAAGGACTATCATTCCCACCTTTACAGGGCTGTACATGAGTGCGCCCCCTATCTGCTCAGGCAGCAGAACCTTGCCTTTAACAGGCCAAATGTCTGTTAAATTGTGCAGTGAGTATGGACATGGGCACGGTTGTATGCCTGCTCGTGATGGTTGTGTGGTTGCCTCATGGGGGTAATCAGCCATGGCATCAGGGGATAACCACATCACCTGCACAGGAGCAATAGAAATTGTACAATGTCATACTTCTGACCATATAATGTTGTTACAGGCTGTATAGTGTTCACTACAAAACGCACATGCAAAATGCTGGTTACCTAGCATATGTACTATTTTGGGTCGTAGAAATACACATTGTGATAATGTGTGGTGGGTGTGCAATGGCTTTGACATGGCCTATTCACAGCTATTATGACCTCAGTACAAATAACACAAATGGAACTGATGTATGTGTTATTATTGTGTTAAAATGCAATAATACTATTATGTCCATGACACTAAATCATAGATATGTGATTGTGCACTTCTAACAGGCAGGCGACCTTGCTAATTGGTGTGCAGGCCAATGGTGGTATGTGGGTGGAGTCGTCTGATGCATAAGTATTCTCGGTATGTGCATCAAGTGGTGTGGGTTTTGTTGACTGTGTTTGTGATTCTTTTTGTCACTTTGGTGTGATGCATTCTGGTATATGTAGTGCTTTTCACATTGGTGTACGGAATTGATGCATGCACTGGATCATTTTCTTCAATAAAGACACGTCTGTCAAGGCCTTGCACTCAGGAATGCTATTACTGTGTTGCACCTCGATTTCCCCCTCTGCACTTGCATGTTGAAAGCACTTACAAGCCATAGTAGGTTTATCTCCCCATACCTTTGTTATTGTTACTTGTTGCACTATTGTAGCAATTATTGAGCCTTGCTCTTCATGGTCTACCTTCCCCTTTACCCACCCTGTCTGCCCTCTGTGTGCTTTCAGGGTGTTTTGCTAATTGTATAAGCGCATAATAGTTGTACAACAATTAAATGAATGCACACACTGCGCCTAGCCACTGCTGAGCAGTGTTATCCCTGCCCATAATTCAACAGTGCACATGCCCTTGTATTTAGACTCACCCAGCAGCCAGGTACGCTATGGTGTTTTCTTGCCCCCCGTCCCCCTATTCAACAGTGCACATGCCCTTGTAGTTACACTCACCCTGCAGCCAGGTACGCTGTCCACTGTGACGTGCCATGTACCCAGGCAGCGTGGAGTTGCACACACCATGGAGTCATGGGTTGAACCGGGAAATCTGGCACAGCAGTGGGTGATTAGGTGGTGGGCATCACACACCATCTGCAAATCCGGAGAGTAATAGTTTTCTGTTCCGGTAGACTGCCTCCACAGCATGCCTGGCCACCAGCTCCACATGTGTGCAGTCCAATGCACCTATCACGTTGGACATGCCTGCAAGGGAATAGAAGGCAATTTTAGTGGCATTGAACTGTTCAGCAGTCCTGGGTAGGCTGCTATGGTCTCGAACGTGACACAGGAGTGCATTAATTACCTGAAACAGGACACACAAAAAACAGGGTTGCGATATCCCATGAAATTCACCCACAGTGTTATCGTATGTGCCCGTGGCTAGGAAGTGTAGCACAGACACTACCATGAGCAGGGGTGGGGGTTGGCTTTACGGATACAGGCTGACCATATCATCATGGATCAGGTCCACTAAGGAAGTGATGATGTCCCTGTCTAGCCGGTACAGGGTCTGGCTTTGGCTCAGGTTAAAAGGTATGGCCCTTATGCGTGGAATTGGTGGCTGCCTGCGGGCTGCAACCTGCTGGACATTGGGGTTTTGCTGGGCCATGATGACCCTCCTTCTCCTCAAGCGCCTCTGCTGCATCCTCTGTCTCCCTGCCTCTTCAAGTAGTACGCCTGCATGGAGGGCCTCCAGCGCCAGTAATTCTACTGCTGCGGCTAGCATGGTAGTGTTGGAAGGGGTGTTGGAGTTGTCCTTTTGTGCTGTTGCAGTGTTCATTGGGACCACCTGGGCTGATTTTGGACACCTGTGGCATGTTTCCAAACACCTGAGTCCACTTAACGCCTGGTTTGCGATGCCAGTGTTTCTGGCGCCGTTTTCCCCGTGCTACCGGCATGTCCATGCCAGTATTTGTATGTGTGTGGAGCTCAGAATGTGCACTTACTAACGCCATGCCGGTATCTCAGGCATGGCTGGCGCGTCTCTCTGCAAATTCTGGCCACAGTGTTGCCGGATACGATGGGTCACTTGCGGTGACAGTGCTAGCGGGATCGCAACTCAGACTCTGCCGGTCTGGAAAAAGGTGCCGGTACAGAGCGACCGCCAATGCTATTTCCAGACCGGCATGCTTGTATTGAAGCCCGTAGTCTTTAGCGCATCACCAATACGCCTTCATCGTCTGGGAGCATGAAATTTTAATTTATTCCAATTTGAAAACTCAACACTGAGCATCATGTTCCTCATTTCTTTCCCAGAAATAGGCAATATATTTATTTTCTAGAACTATTCTGATTTAAACTCCTCGTCCTTGAAAGCAACATATGAAACTTAGAGACAAATAAATTGAACAAAATCTTTTGTTTTCCACAATTGTTTAGATTTAAACTCTTCATTGGAGAAACCTCTTAAATGTAATAGCTAAAAGTAAAGAAAGGGTCAAACGCTATTTTTGGGAACATTTTGGACTTTCTTTTTCAAAAATAAATTGGCATTTTTAGTCTGTTGTGTTTTTTGGGTCAATGTAATTTTTTTAAAATAATGCAGAAACTTATCCAACAGCTCATACACCACCTTCCTCCCAAAACTAACAACCTTTTCAACAGTTTAACGCAGTTTACCCAAAATAAAAAAGGGATTTATTTTTATAAGCTTGTCATGATGTTTGGTTTAATTTTTCATGGCTGCTGGCTATCTACCCCACCTGATCGAGTTTCCCGCCCACTCTCTTGACTCGCATGTCTGCACACCAGGCACAATGTCCCAAGCTGGTGGTCAGTGTTGTCTGTGCACCTGCTCTCATGGAGATTAACATTCCCCCTTAC
The DNA here is from genome assembly GCF_040938575.1 of Ambystoma mexicanum. Classification (NCBI taxonomy): domain Eukaryota; kingdom Metazoa; phylum Chordata; class Amphibia; order Caudata; family Ambystomatidae; genus Ambystoma; species Ambystoma mexicanum. The sequence continues at coordinate 777,624,601 of NC_090937.1, forward strand.
AGACCAAGGTTTGGAGCCGCAACACATTACTCACCATCCACTCTGGACTACGATTTATGGGCAGCAGCGGAATTGTGAGGAGATAGACCTTCAGTCAGACACAAGCATTTGAGAGAGCATCGCAATATCCTTATTGTGTCGACTCCAATCTGTCACTTTCAGTGTTTGCAAATGTGGAGCAGAGTGGCTGTGTGAAACATGTCAAACCAGTGCTAGAGCTGTAAGTGGTTAAGGGGGGGACTGTGGTCCCCAAAGACTGCGTTGTAAAATGTGTGTCCCCCTCACATCTTGCACTCTGTGCTTTCCACCTTTTCGGCCTCTGTAACTGAACTCTCCTCGAGGACAATATAACAGCCCGATGCCCAGGAGGTTGAGTGAATTTGGGGTGGCTTTCTTCCTCCCTTTATGGAACGTCTGCACGCATGCATGTGCTCACCTCAGCAAAGATGAGTGTTTCGTGGCCCCTCCTTGGCTGTCTGCCTCAGCATATCCTCTGACATGGGCAGCAACTCAAATGCAATTACCACCCCTTTATCATCACTTGGATCCACATCCTCATTCCAATCCACACTCTACCAAAAGCACCACAAGCCACATGCTCAGGTGGTTGGTGTGCTTGAGTAGGTCTGAGTAATTCCAGACGCTGTGAATCCAGACTAGAACAAATGTGGCCCGAGCTAAATTGGGAAGAATCTGTGATAATGGTGTCAGGCAGAACATAAGACACCCCATAAGTAAGTGTGATGACACAACACTGGCTGTAGGAAAAAACACAGTATCTTTATTGATTGGTCCCATTTCCCATTGTCTGGATTACTTTCCATAGAGAGTAGTAAGATTACCCGAAGGGCACACTATGATTCTTTGTAAGCGCCACACCAAGGGAAAATGGATGAACCAAGTTCATGCAAAACTAAAGAGGTGATGGCTTGAATGTTTAGATTTACTCCTTACCTGTAGTAGTTGCTCTGGGTAACCCTCCAAACTATTATTATTCAGCCTGACAAGCCAATACAGAAAGGGGAAATACCATATGCAAATCAGACTTGCCCTACCCTAAAAGTGGCAGCCTGTCACAGCTCGCTCCCTTCGCTCCCGTTCCCATCACTTGGGGGCATGTTTTAGGGTTTTTTCCCTACTGGACTTTTCCTCCGAACCTTATGCTACAGTGCTGTGACGAATTGGGAGCGCTAAAACCTTATTTTCCAAGTTACTTCCCTTCCGGATCCATTCCAGGTTTTTGGCAGCCAGCATGCTACGTTAATCTAATGACTATACTTCCCAGAATGCCTGGCTCACTGCCTCACCTCCTCCCTTGCAGGACAAGGTTGGGTGGAGGATAGGCAACACCTGTGGCTGCAGGTGCAGCAGGCGGCACACCTGAGGGGTGTGCTTGTTAAGGAGCTTTAAAAGCCTCAGTTTACTTCAGTCCAGCGCTGGTCATTGTTGCAGTGTTCCTGTTGTGACTGGTCCCTTGTTCCTGGTTCCTAGTTTTTGTGCCTGGTTCCTAGGTCCTATTTCTTGTTCCTCTGCCCTGGATTTCGAATTTATGTGCTTAATTGATTTCTGCTTTCTGGATTTCCCTTTCTGTCTTCCTCTGTCTGCAGGCAGCCTTTCTCTGTGCTTTACCCTTTGATGCTGCCCAATTTGCCTGTGTTCTCTGTTTCTTTGAAGCTGTCCTTTGCTACTGAAAAACTTGATGCATTAGTCTTTCCCTTTATAGATTTAGCTTCCTGCCTTTTCTCCTTGGATGGGTGGGAAAGGTTTCCTTTTGTGATATCATTTTCCCTGCTCCTGATCCTTACTTTCTATTGGGATCCATTCAATGTTTTCCATTGCACTTCTACATTTATTTCCCATTGATTATTAGGCGTGGGGTGCTGTTGTAACTAGTCCCTGTGTGAATGCCTTTTGTTTTCCTCTCTATTCTATAATCACTTTTCCTACTTGCCCCTTGACTAGGGTCTTATGTATTTAGTTTCCTCCACCCATTGCTGTTATAGCCTTCATGGTCCCTGTTTCATCAACTGGATTTGTGGGTTTACTGACATTCAAGTGGTCTTTCCGGTCCTCGTGAGTACTGTTTCTAAGTTCCTTATTCAGTATCATCCAGAGTGTCAGCTCACAGATCCTGTCCTTGCTTGCCCTCTACGTGGGCTTAGCGCTGTCAGTATCTGTAATAGCATAGTGGGTAAGGAGTTTGCCGACTTTCCTTTCAGTCATAAGGAGGTTCTAAGTGCTTACCCCACATCCCTTTTCATATATTGGTATTATTGTTTCACTCTATTTGCACTCCTGGGTTTTAGTATACACGAGTCTTGGGTGTTGTATGCACGTTGTTAGATTCAAAGTTGTTCACTGTGTGATTCCGTGCACATTTCCCTTGCCATATTCATTGCCTTCTTCCTTTCTTAACACAGCCCAGCACAAACTGCTTTATCACACCCCTTCTGCACAAAAGTACTTTACAAAACATGCTGCTTTGATTTCATAGAAAAATAACAGTTATAAATGATTAACTACAAACAATAAAACTAAAACTAGTTTCAAATGTGGAACTTATTTTCCTCCATCTTCCTTCTTAAAGTCCTTCTTTGTTTCTTCTCCAAAATTCCTCCCCAGAAAATCTGCATGATCTTCCTGGTCAATAATAAAACAACGTTTCTAGGTGGTAAAAAACACAATAGAAACATGCAATAAAACCAGCAGTACTATACATTCCCGCCCCTTCCATCAAATTAGCATGAACTCGTTTTTTTATCATTTTTTTTCCACCTTTTCTTCCCAAATTGTTGAACCCTTCCCTAAAGAATCAGCCACCTTTTCTTCCCAAATTGTTGAACCCTTCCCTAAAGAATCAAACTTAATTCCTAAAAACATTTTAGGAGTCCTTAACAACTTTTAGACAGCTGCTCGGTGGTTGCTCCCCAAGTACCATACAAAATGCATTTGCTCTTCTCTACATTCAGTCTTGACCCAGAAACAGCACAACACTCTCAGCATGACACAAAACTCTCTTCACAGAAAATGTATTTTAACATATCACATTCGCATCATCCATATTCATCACATATTTGCATGCAACCCAACTTCCACCTGGTATGTGCACTCCAGACAATTTATCATCATCTCTAACCATCTTGCCCAATAACTCCATACAACATACAAACATCAATGCTGACAATGGGCAACCTTGTCTCAAACCTCTGTTTTCTCACCCTTCGGTGGTAGGTCAAGAGAAGGAGGCAGACCAAGTGGTGGCATTTTAGTAGTACAACTCTATTTAAATAATAAGAAAAAGGCCTATCTATCCCTGTTCCAAGGATTTTCCCTACCTAACACAAAACTAACTTGGGTGCTTGTAGCCAATAGTGTAGTCCAAAGCAACACTCTGTCCTCAGTCAAAAACGAATCTGTGCTGACCCTACCACTAAACAAAACAACCAAAAAAGGGGTCTACGAGAATGACTCCCTTCTCCTGGACAGGGGTACTCAGCCTTAGTAAGCTATCTTTAAAAAGTTTTTCATGATTTCTTGAACGAGTTCTTTTAGTTCTTACAGGGAAGGTTTCCACATCTGGGATATCCCTTTTTCTTCTTGTACAAAAGTCACTTGATTTATACAATGAGGGTTCTGACCCTTCCCCTTTTTGAAAACTTGCAGTGTCTCCTTCTCACTCCCTGTATTCAGACTTGCTTGTTCTGATCCAAACCAACTTTTCTTATTCCACTTGTTTCCTTTATTTGCTATTGATATACTGAAACAGATAAACTCAGTCCCCAAGCATTCTTTACTGATCTTTCTACTGGGACGAGTAGGCTGTGTCCCCAAGTCAATTATTCTTGTACTGGGACAAGTAGGCTGTGTCCCCAAATATTCTTCACTTATTCCTCTTATACTGCTTGATGCCCTTACCTTCACTAGTACAGAAATAATTATTCTGCTTATTGAGATTTTTCAATTCCTATCATTGGAATTTCGCCCTTCGGGCCAGCAACGGTTTACTCTTGAATTCCAATGCATATTCACTGAGACGAGTATGATTTACAAGTTTGTTAGTTCTGACATCACTCCCGGGTCTCCCGCCGTCCGAGTTACCTTCTCTCCAGGGCTTTGGCATCACTGGACTTGTTCTCAGGGCGGGAATTCTTCTCCTTCTGGTGCGGATGGCTTTGCTCTCCTTTCTGACCCTCTTGCTCGATTGACACTGGTTCTGCATAGTCCCTGTTGTGGAAGTCTGGGCATTTTTCACGGACGGCACTGTCCATCCTTCTTAGGTCACGCCACCACTCATGGCAGGTTGTCTGTGTTGAAGTTTTCCTCCCTGTCATTCTCCTGGTTCTAGCTCCTCTGTACTTCCTCCGTACACCAGCTGGTTGCCTTCACAGGGCACAGAACTTCCTTGCTTCGTTCTACTGTCCCTGCAATGCAGGTTCGAAAATCTCCGCCTTCTCCTTCCCTGCATTGACTCCCTGATGAGAGTCCTTCTTCTCTTTTTTAGCTGCTTAATTGGGTCCTTCCCAGCGGAGGATTATAGTCCTCTTTCACTGTCCATGAAGTATTCTTCATCACTCTATTATTCTTACTTCACAGTATTGTCAATTTTCAATGGTGGAGTGATTAGCAATAGTCCTCTATTCCTCTTCTTCACAGTAAGGTTGATTTTCATTTCAGTGTTAGAAGTAGTGTCACAATTGCAAACAGTGGTTTGTTCAAGTAGGATTTCCTGAGGCCCTGATGGTGTGAGAGGCTCATATGATAGAGGGTTAGGGAGTTACTTGATGGATCAGGAGTCCTTGGCCCAAAAGGGGAGTCTCTCTGTGTGAGGTCCCGCTTGCCACCACCCCTAGGGGGAATATTGCATAGCGGCCTAACTGCCCTAGCCCCACAAGGAAGGCCTCTCCTTTGGGGAGAAGTGACAATATCACGCAATCTGTAACACTTCTTAAACAAAAGAGTGATAATTCCTTCACAAAAGGTTACTGGTAAAGACTCAATCATTCTTATTTTCTTAAAAACCTTAAGTAAGTTTTGTTGTAATTAATTCTAAAAAGTCACATGAAATTATTTTGTCAACCCATCAGCACCAGGTGCTTTCCCATTTCTAAAGGATGTTAAGGAACAGCAATTCCTCTTTTGAAAATAGTTGCACCATATTGTTCTGTTGCTGTAAAGATAAAACATTTTTCACTATAGGTAAATTCTCATTTACCTAAGAGGGTTAAAGTTAAAGGAAAGTGCAAAAGTGTACAAATTTACTTATGCTCTTACTACTCTGTTTCTGACGTACGCGTCATGTTGTAATTTGCACCACATCGTTATGTGTGGGGTGGGCTAGGGTGGGGGGAGCAGGAAGTGAGGGAGAGAAGCTGGAAGTCTCGGTTTGGAATAAAGAGGAGTTGAAGCCTGTTACATCCGTGTGGGCCTCCGTTATTGTGCTGCGCACGTAACCGCACATTAGACTTGCAGCGTCTGCCCACCTGGGGCCACAGGCAGGTCTACATTAGCGACAAAGGAGTGGGACCTGGCGGGCTCACATTCTCGAGGGCCATTCTGACAATGGCCCAGGAGCAATTTCACGCTCTATGGCGTGCGGCCGTGCTGGATGACAAACAGAAAAGCACGCATAAATAAGCCCAGACCGAGGCACTGTAGACACAAGGCTACCCCAGCGCTATCCCCGGGCAGCGGCAGTGTGACCTGTGCTTATGTGTGGAAGAGCACACATAAATAGGCCTGGACAGTAGCAGTGAATGTGCGTGGCTGCCCCAGCGCTGTCGACTTCTCTGGGCCCTGAAGGCCCCACCAGGCGCAACAATGCCACACTGCATGAGCGGGTCGGAACAGGAAGTGAATACAACTGCATGCTGTAAATACCCTAGCAGTCCCCAAGTGTTGGGAAGAGGGGCAGTAAGACAACCTCTAGGCAAGGCAGAGGGTTGTGGACAACACTTTGGCCCACATCAGGAGTAGGCATCAAATAAAATAAAGAAATGTTGGAGGAAGACATTCCAGCTACTGTGCCTGCAGGCCCACGTGACGCTTTTCAAGCGGCACAAGGGGATGTTTTGCAGTGGCAACTACCCACTGCATTTGACCTCACAGACACAAGCAATCTCGGCCCCAGATGGATCCGATGGGCGAAAGACCTTAAGATATATGTAGGGGCACTGAGCCCCATGGATGATGAATGCAAGAAGAACATATTGACATTAGCAGTGAGAGCAGCTGTAAGGCACATACTATTTGAGCTAGTGGATGAGGAAAAAGCCACTTTTCTAGAGATTCAACAGGCTCTCGCCACCTATTTTGCCCCGCACACCAATGTGGACTATGAGAGACACATCTTCCACACCCCCATGCAGGAAAGGGGTGGGTCTCTGGACAACTTTGTTATGAAGCTCTGCATACGCATTAAACTGTCATGATCTCTGCTTCCAAAAGATCAGAACTTGCCCGACTCCCTTGGAAGCAGACCCATAACCCCGGTTCCGAGTGCCAGCCAGTCCCAATTGGGACCTTTTGGACCCTGTCCTGGCGCCAGTGGCACCAGGCTCATAAAGATGCCCAGTCCCAGCGCTGGAAGCGCCGGGCTCATAATGCTTGGGTGGACTTACCTGCAGCAGACCATGCTGCTTACTTACCTGCCAGTTGAACCCCTGATCCTCTTCTGTTTGGGACTACTTTTCCTGTTGGGTGGGGCAGGAGCCACTCCCTAGGTTCAGAACACTGGAACTCTTCTGGAAAGCAGGAACTCTTTTCTTACCTAGGCGTGGCTGTGGAAGGAGACACCTAAGCACTACAGGAGGCTATTTAAACCACACCCGATGGATGAATCTTGCTTTGCGTTATTCTGCATTCTCTGCAGCAGAACGCTCATCGTGTCTTCTGCTTCTGATCCTGGGCCTAAGGGAACAAAGGCTTACCATCCTGGAATCCAGTCTTCAGCAGCACCTGTAAAGACAAAGAAATAACAGGTTAGCACTACGGTCTTCAGTGGCAGCGCATCTCTTACCTGGTCCATCGGCTGTCACCAACGCCTCGCGCTGCATTCCGGCATCTGAAAGACAAAGGCTTACCTACTCTTCGCATGCTCCGGAGGTCTTCGCACTGCATTCCGGCATCTGAAAGACAAAAGCTTACCAGCTCTTCGCACGCTCCGGAGGCCTTCGGCGCTGCATCCCGCATCTGAAAGACAAAAGAAGGTGCGTTTAAAGACATTGGGCAACTTTATTACTCACGTGCCATTACTCCTTCCCACGCCGAATCCAGTGGGTATTCCAGCACCCTTCAGCTTCTCTAAAGCTCCGAACTTGTACCTGCAAGATAGAAGGGACAGTTAGTGCGCATCGTGAAGCAGGCTACAAGCGCTTACTTACGTGCTTCCAGGCGCTCCTATTCCTCACGCGGGTTCGATCCTCAACTCTCATCAGCCCGCCATCCGCCATCGCCGGAACCCTGCAAAACAAGAGATATCATTACAAAAGACTTTTAAGACATTTGAAGTGCCCAGAATTTACCGTTCGTGCAGTTAACGACGGACAGCAGTCCTCTGAGGTCAAGAGGCCTGCACCCTTATCCAGTGAAGAAACTGGTTACGGCACCCTGCCCCGAGGCAGATGGAGAGCTCGGCGTTCACTTACCTAAGGTGAGGGTGTTAACCTTTGGGGTTCTACAGGAGAAGAGAAAGGGAAGAGGAGAGAGGCACCCAATAACCCCAGTTCATTAATCCCATATTTTCTATCTGCAGACATCTTACTCTTCGAGTCAGACATACAGTGCACAGAGGTCCAGCCCAAAGAGCCAACCGTGTGTTACACATCACCTTTGAAGATACGGCATTCACCCAGTCAAGACCGGCGCCTCTGCGGGAATCAGGTGAGCGTTACATAAACACTGCGCATTCCATCGCTACTCAAATGAAGAAGCCCTGCGCTTCTAGGTAATAGCGGGGTGGGAATCCCCCGAATTCAAAAAGAAATTGCTCCAGAAACAGACCCTGGATGAAATCCTGGCAAGGGCATGCACCGATTCTGCAATATCATAACAAGTCATCAACATGGGTAGGGTGAAGGTCTTCTCAGCAGCAAAAAAACAGGAGTCAGTCAAGAAACTAACACCAGCACCACCTGAACATGCAAAACATGCTGGCAAGAAGTGTTATCAGTGCAGCTACGAATTCCCACATGAAGGCACGTGCCCAGCTCTAGGCCAGAAATGTGCGGCCTGCAGAGGCGAGGACCATTTTAGGCCGATATGCAGGAACGCTCCCACACCATCCAGCCATGATGCCTTGCCCAGAGCCAGCAGGCGATACCTGAAATATCCCCCGTAAGACAGACAGTCTGGCTGTGAATACCAAAAATACTGCCAAGCTGAAGGGGAAGGCGACCGACAATCATCCCGGCGGACCTACCACTCCCCAGAAAGAAGAAGTGCCTACAAACCAAGAAGGGGTGTACATTATGTGGAGGTACCTTCCCATTCTGTTTGTGGCTCGTCCTCCTCCCAAGACAGCCAAAGAAAAAGGAGATACGTGTGGGCACTGGGAAATGAAACTGCGAAAGAACATAGCCCCACGATCTTTCTTCAAGTGCATAATGCACCCACTGAGTTTCTTATTGACACGGGGCGAAGGTTAATGTTATCAGTGAGGAGGCATAGTCCCATCTTCCACAACTGCCGAAACTAAAACCATCCATGGTGGACATTTTCCCTTATGGCTCCAACACACATCTTTTATATACTCGATTAATGAGTCCGCTAACACTGTCCGTAGTCAGAAGCGACACTATCCCTGTAGGGAAGTGCTGTCCTTAGGTCAACGGTGGTGCTCCGCCATTGTAATAGAAAAAAGGGAGAGGAACTATCCCTTTCTACATAGTATGCGTCCAGACCTAGTGTTATGGGTACTGACTGTGACACAGGACTAATTACTGGTGTACCTGCAAACCCTACTGAAACATTATTTTGCCCTGACAGGGGTATATCTGGAACCAGGTGATAGTCAATTGAACATTTCTGTGAACCTGTGTCCACTAGAAAAGTGTGCTCCTTATTCTCAACCTTCATTTCTACGTAGAGCCCTTTCTGGTCTACGGGAATAGACACTGGTTCCAACCCCTGTCTTGGGCTGCCTAGTAAAATAATACATCATCAGGTGTAAAGTCGCCAGAATAGTATGCATTGGCCTGATTATTGAAAACATTTCCATCTCCCGTACTATTCTGCTGCTGTTGATTCTGGTTCTGATTTTGGTTATTTTGGCTTTGTGGCGCTCTCATGTTTCTATTCTGTCCTTGTGTTCCCGGGCGACCTCTATTCTGTCTTCTCTAGAAACCCCCACCCCTATTTTGTATCTGTGGGCACTGTGCTCGCCAATGACCTTCTTGTCTACAATATGCACATTGATTAAGTCCAATCGGATCCCCGTGCATGTTGGAAAAGTTCCCTCTTGTTTGTGCATTCCCGCCACCTCTGTTATTGTTTGCTACTTGTTGCATCAATACCCTTGTTTTCAAATTCCCATTGTCCCTTATTTCTTTCTCCTTCTCTGCATTCACTCTGTTCTCATAATATTGGGCCATGTGTAGCACTTCACTCTGCGATTTTGCCTGCCATGCACTCTCAGATGTCATTATAAAATTTTGAATTTTCGGTAACAACCCTCGCACATACTTATCAACAAACAATCTCTTCCTGTGTTGAGTACTCAAATCTTGGCCTCTAAAATCTGCAAATACTTCTTCAAATCGATTGAAATAGTCAGTAGCCGGTTCATCTTTACCATGTACGCAAGTCGTTAATTTATCCCAGACAATGCATTTCTCGGTATTAAAATGTTCCATTTCTGTACTATTCGTGCTGGTAAGGCTAACATGACCGGGGGCCGCTCCTCGCCAGCTCTTCTGTCTGTATCATCTTTAATCAAATGTTCCCATATATCACCCAAAATACTAATGTCATCTACATTTCTAATTTGTTTCCATATGTCTATAGGGAGAATCACAGGAAATAACAGATCAATGTCACTCATTGTGAAAACAGACAAATTTAAAATGACTCAATTTCCTTGTAAAATCCTGCCTGATTCTTTCTAAGATCAGGGATCGTTTGTTTAATATTGTTTACCTCCTGTCTCGAAAAAGGGACATGTACAAATTGTGCAGTGTAATGGGCTTCTATAACCTGTGCTTCATTTCCATCTATAGCAGCAATCTCTACATTTAGAACAAATGTGGGGGGCACTTCTCTCATGGGCAATTGAAAACTAGGAGCTTCCTCAGTTGTTCGCTTGCCAAGCAAAAAAGCTAAATCGAGAGAGAGAGCTGCCTTCCCAGTTTCAGACAAAAATGCTCTTTTGTATATTGTCATTAAATCAGGGGAACAACAAGAATTCTTTTTCAAACACTCATCTTGCAAATATTCAACCATCACCTGCAATACCTTTCTCTACATCTCTAGGGTATACTGGCTAATCATGTACTTCTATCAGGGTTATGCTAACATCTGTAATCCATCTAAGCGCCTCTCACGTACACATTTTCATCTCTTCACTAACAGGTTTTAACGGTGGCAAAAATCGCTGCTGGACATATGACACTTCTTGTTTTTTCTGTCTTCTCATCTCTTCAATCAATTGGTCAAGCTCACTTTTAAACACAAATAGCCGGCCTACATGTTCTTGTATTTCCAACACACCATCCCGCATTCGAGAGAAAACATTTAAATCTCGCAACTCCTGCGGTGCCAATGTACCAGTCCATTTGTTCCATTCCTCTACAAGATCCTCTCCCCATGCATTCTAACAATACCTGTTGTTCGCCGAGCTTCTTATAGTCATACATGGAACTCTGCACAGATCCCTCATCGTTGCCTTCAATAAACATCTCTACCCACTCTTTCAGCTGCTTTTTCCTCTCCCTACTAATCGTACTACGTGTCACTCTGGTGCTTATTTTCAGCACCGGCCCCACCTCTGCAGAACCGCCTCCTGTAGCAACCGCTAACTCACGCTCTGTTGGCAATGGAGGGAATTGTGTCATGTGTACAGGGGGAGCTGGTGCAGACGGAACAACAGGAATGGGGGGGTGGTAGCGGGGGTGGTGGAGCAATGGGTAGAGGTACAATAGGGTCAGTAGTACTACCTTGAGGACGTTCATTTCTTCGTTCATTCAGAATTTTTTTTATCAATTCATCTGATGTATGCAAATCTTGTTGTAGATAGATTTTTTGTATGCCTAATTGAAAGCTCCTGTCCTGTCTTCTGATATCCTCTGTCACTTATAGCTCATCTAGTTGAAGCGCTTTCTCTGTGTTTGATTTATGTCTTCATGCATGTTTCTCCCTACTCCTTAAACGGAGATTAGCTTCCTTTCTCCAGTCTCTCACGGCATCAAATGCCGCTGGACGTGCCTTCTTGCATAACAATACTGATTCTAAGTGGTCTATACGTGCTAATTCAAAAGTCCCCTCGTTCGGCAATTGCAAGCCTGCTACATGTCTGGTCTGCTTATGCTAAATTGCGTTAAACATTATTGCCCCTATGCCATATTTCACATACATTTCAAACGCTGGCGACCCTACGGGTGGCACAACCTGGCCAGTTTCCAAAGATTGTCTACCGCAGTGGAAAAATCCCACTAGACAGGAAGACAATTTCCGAAGGCATAATTGATCTTAACTCGTTTCCTTTCCCTGGGCGTTTGATCTTGCAAGAGCAACACTCAATATCAGGGCTGTTAAGAATCAGGGCACAACTCACCTGATCAATCAGTTCGTCACTTAAGACGCAATTCGTCCGTATACAGACGCAACCAAGAATCGTTGTGACTGCGTATCTGGCTCAATCTGCCTCGTTTCAGGACCCTCACCTCAATGCCCTCTGGCCGCTGCTCATTGATCAGGGACCGGCTGTGTACAGATCTGCAAAAGAGTCTCTCATCACTTTCACAGGGGCGCCCTGAACACTACTCGATCCGGGCTCGATGGCCTTGTCCTCAATTCGCTTTCGCCTTTTTCAAACTTAATGCATACGATGGAGCAAAAGGGGGAGGGTCCCTATTCGGGCACCATTTTTGTTAGGCCCTGAAGATCCTCGTATATGGAAAGCAAGGCACAATCACCATATACTAGTGATACGACAGACACAAGGTTTGATTTCCCAAATAGTATGGTTTATTGCAAAAAGGTATGCTCAGTCGGCCGACTGGGGTCTAACGTCTAGCAACATGTGTCACCCAGACCTCGTGAGACGCAAGAGAGTGAACATCATATGAACAGTTACATATATACAAAATAAGAGCCTTCAAGGCACATCAGATCCGCCCATAATGTATCTTCCTGAGCTAGGGTTCGGTGATTGACAATTATGACAATTATGACACGTTTCTTATGGTTAGCAACAGTTGCAGACATAGTTCTTGTTATTAAGAACACAAAGCACTTGTTCTTTTAAGATATCATGTTCGCGAGAGAGACACATTCCAAAGCACATTATCTACCAGTTTCTATTCGTGAGCTAAGGGTCAGCCTGTTCTAAGGAAGATCCGCGAAGGAGGACCGCTAGAAAAGTCTAAATCATGTTTTAACTGCCTGTTTCTACAGCTGCAGGGAGACAGGCCGGCACCTGGGCTGTTGATTAAATGCCATTTCTGCTTGCTTTGAAGGACTCAGTGAGGGAGGAAAACAATGTATTTCTGTACTGTTTGACATTCCTGTCTAGGTTGTTCTTTCAACATGCAAGCTGCGGCCTCGTACCGTGTATGAGCTTTCAGAATATAATACGTTTTGCAAAGCATTTTAACAGAAAGGAAAAAAGCAAATGGCGAATGTTACACAAGATGGACGCCATATGGTTATACTGACAAGTCTGTTTTTGCGATGCTGGTTATGTGACGCGATTGGTTTACGGCCAACATTATATACCTTGTATGTTTGGTTAGGGTCGTTTTCTAGATTTACAGTTCGACTATGCCCCGATCGTTAGGGCAGAATGAGTCTGCATCACCAGTTCTCACGAAGCTCACTTCCCCCTTGTCCCTTCACTGTTGCAAATCTTAGTATCATTGGGAGTAATGCGTGAGACAACTCCGGGCTCCTCGCAGAGCTCACACCATTGACCCGACCCCCACACCCCTGCATTCCATGATAGCGAATGACCCCCAGCCCCTAGCATAAACCAAGTGACCATAAAAGATCTAAGCATGCGCAATTGTTTCGACCCTCAGCATAAAATACATCCTTTATAATACTCAGTACAGGGAGGGATACATTATAGATAAAAACGAGGGTGGAAGCCTTGAGTGCAAGAGGATCAGTATCAACAAAGCCTAGAACGTGTGGGTCAGTATGACTGGATTTCCTCCTCCCTTCCCCCTGGCACCAGTCCCTGAGCCTCCCAGGTGCATGCCACAGTGATGTAGTAGTAGGCTTAGTAAATTAGCATAGCTTTTACAATGTAACATATGAGAGACCTGACCTTCACTCCATGGAGAGATGAGCCCAGCTGACCCACATGGGAATCGACAGATGGCTGAGAAACGGACCAATTGTAGCCTGGCATCCCCTATTGAGCAGGATCATGTATATTGGGCCTCATTACACAGACGGGGGTGGACCAAGATGCTGTTAGCACCTTGGTCCATGCCGGTAAAATACCGGCACCGCCTTGGTGGAAAGGGGAATTACCGCCCTATTCCAAGGTTGGTGGGGCGGTAATTCCCCCTTCCCCCATTGCCCTTCCCCATTCTCATTTTTGCCCCATAGGGCATAATGGGAATGGGGAAGGTGCTAATTACGGCACCGCAAATTGCAGTACCGTAATTAGCGCCCTGGTCCCTTTGCGGGTTGGTTTTTAACGCCTGCAAAAAGCAGGCATTAAATTCTCCAACCCGCAAAGGGACCTCGTAGTAAGGCGGTAAGGGTTAACGGTCACCGGTACCATTAACGGCCACGCAACATAGATACTCGTAGGCCGAGAAAGAGAGTCTGGCCGTCATCTGGGCCTGCAAGCACTTCCATCTGTTCTTGTTCAGGAAGGTCTTCACCATAGCCACAGACCGCCAGGCCCTCTTTACCATCTATGGGAACCCACAGTACAGGATACCACCGCGCATTGAGAGGTGGGGACTCTGACTACAGGACTACAAGTTTACCATCCTCCACAGGCCAGGGAAGGACAAAAATCCAGCGGGCTACCTCTCACGTCACCCCACGGGGCCTCCACAAACTGCACACTCAATTGCAAATGCATACTTCTCCAGCATGGGGTCTGGCATGAATTCACATGCTCATGAATATTCCCCGTCGTCAGGTTGGGAATCCTCGGTAAAGAAAAAATCAGTATCAGTTTCGTTTCTGATCTGTCTTTCGTAGTAGTAACCAATCACTGATCTCTGCGTCATACTGACCACAGCCAATGACTGCCCTCTACCTAAACCCCGCCTCTGGCAGCCATCTTCATATTTTTATTGCACGTTCAAGTGTTGGGAGTCCTCGTGCTTAGCTCTCGAGCTTTTACTGTGTGTTTCGTGCTTTTTCAGGTGAATTTTCACATTTTTTCGGTTAATCGAGCCTCAAGCTCCACCGTTTCTACTCCCGTTAACGGCTACCCGTTGCGGGATTTTCCTACGCCCCTCAAGGGTGAAGATTTCGTCGAATCAACTTCTTGGAGGATTCCAGAAGATTCGCGGCCTACTTCGAGATGGCCCAGGATGCGAGTTCGTCGCCCGGACCCAAGCTGTTTCGCAGCTGCCCTGGATGCGGGCTGCAGAATGTGTTTAAGGAAGACGAACATTCGCGATGCCTCTACTGTCTTCATGGGGACAAGACTCATGTAGAGAAGGACTGCCAGTTCTGCAAGAACTTGTCGGAGCGGACCATGAGGGACCGTCGATCCCGTCTCGCCAGCTGGTTGGAGAAGGGCTCAACGGGTGAGAAGAAGAAGAAAGGGTCAGAGCGGGCTTCTAAGTCCTGTGCGGGCGCCCCGGTGACGAGGGCCCAACACCAGGCCAAGCGCTGCGAGTCCGCTGGCTCCGGGAGCGCCGAAAGGTCGGGCTCTTCGGTCGCCAGGCAGGGCGCACCTTCCCCGGCACCGTCAACCACGAGCCAGCGCTCCGGTTCGGGGAAGAGGAAGTCCGAGACCCCGGGTAAGCTTCGGGAGAAGCCCCGTCCGATCTCAGAAGAGGGGGAGCGAAACGTCGCCCCTCCCCCGAAGGAGAAGGCCCGGGACGCACCTAAGGTGGTGAAGGCCCCTACCCAGCAGGCAAAGGCCTCTATCGAGGCGATCGCGGCGACTCTGGCCAAGCCGGCAGAGACCCTGCCAGCGGAGACTGCCTCCGGGACTAGAGTTTCCCTGCCGCCAAGGAGGGAATCCTCTTTTCAGCCCATCGTCGTGGCCGCCATGATGGAAGAAGCGAGGGGGGGCACGGTAGCCTCCTCGAGCTCGGAGTCAGCCTCGGGGGAGAAACTGACCGAGGCCGTGAGGAACCTCGAAGTCCAATTCGAGAAGGTTCGATCCCGTAAGGAAGATTCTCGGGAGATAACCGAGGAAGACGACGATGGCGAGGAAGAGCAGCCTTCCCTTCCGGCGCAGCCGGAACCTAGGCCTCAGGATGGCTCAGCGGCCATTTTGTCTGCGATCCAGTCCTTATGCTCTGAGATAAGGACGAGGTTCCCACGGCCCAGGCCGGAGGACCCGCAGCCTGGCCCATCGGGAAGTCCTCACAACAAACGACGGAGGACCCAACCCTCTCCTCCGCTCGCCCCCGTAAGGCCTACAGTTCCCTCCTCATCCTCCCACGAGTCGGGAGATGACGGTGCGTTGGGCTCGACGACGGGTTCTGAGGGCGATGGCGACGACGACGGAACGGGTCTCCCGTCACACGGGCCTCGCCGCCCGACGAGATTGGCTCATTCCACGCCATGATCGCCAGGGCGTCCGAATTTATTCCAGCTCTGCCCGGAGGTGCAGAAAAAGGAAGGTTTCCTCTATCAGCGCCGGGAGGCCAAGAGGAAGACTGTCATCACGCTGCCTCTAATCGATGACATCTGGGAGGAGGGCCTGTCGGTTCTCAAAAACCCCTCCACGGCACCAGCCAAACGGGACCGGTACGAAACCGCTCCCCTGTGCCTCAGGGCCCAGCCAACGCCAGACTCGGTCATCTCGGCGGCGGCGAAGAAGAAAGCGGCGGGGTCAGGAGCCTCGACGTCGAATTCCCCGCCGGACGGCGAGGGAAAGAAGTTGGACGCCATGGGGCGGCGGGTCATTTCGTCGGCGGCGACGACGATCAAAGCGGCCAACGCCCTGGCCATCGTGGCCCGTTAGGACAGGGAGCTCTGGTTTAAGCTGGCCCCCATATTGGACTTCCTGCAGGACGACAAGAGGTCCGAGGCCCTGGAAATACTGCAAGAGGGTGAGGTGGCGTCGGACCACGCCATAACGGTGGCAACCGTTATTGCCGATACCGGGTTCCGCCAGCTGGGCAACAGTGTTTGCCTACGACGACGGGGTTGGCTCCGGGCGACCGACTTCCGTCAGGACGTCCAGACCAGGGTGTTGGACATGCCGTTCGACGGCAGCAACTTGTTCGGGAAGGCTGTGGACGAATCCCTCCAAGCCATAAAAACGGACACGGAGACGGCCCGCGCCCTAGGAGCCCTTTAGCAACGACGGCCCTTTCGGAGCTCCGGAGGCAGACAGGGTGCCTCCAAGGGATCCAGCGGTGGCTCGTCGTCCTGCCGCCAGGCGGCACGCTCCTCGTCTCAGGAGGCCTACAGGGGTCGCGGCAAGCAGGGAGCACCTCGCCGCCGTCGGCAAGGTGGCCAGGGCGGCAAGGCCACCACCTCCAAGCAGGACTGAACCGGCCGTGGTCTCGGGCCCCCACCGAAGCACCCCGGTGGGAGGCCAGCTGACGAATTTCGTCGGCATGTGGAAGTCCATCTCCACCGACCGTTGGGTGCTGGATACCCTGGCAAGAGGACACTCTATCGAATTCCTGAAGAAGTGCCCTCACGTTCCACCTGTGGCCAGGAAGGAAAATCGCGTCCCGCAACTGCTGTTGGAAGTACGGGCGATGCTCAGGAAAGGCGCCATCGAGCTTGTCCCGAAGAGGCTCCGGGGCTCCGGGGTGTACTCCAGGTACTTCCTCGTCAGGAAGAAGACGGCGGCTGGCGCCCCATCCTGGACCTTCGTTTGAACAAATACATCAGATCACAAAAGTTCAGGATGGTCACCCTCCAGCACGTACTGGGACAGCTGGAGGAAGGCGACTTTCTATCGTCGTTGGACCTGGAGGATGCATACTTCCACATTCCCATCTTCAAAAGTCACCGAAAGTTCCTCAGGTTTGTCATCCAGGGACGCCACTACCAATTCAGAGCACTGCCGTTCGGATTGAAGTCAGCCCCCAGGGTCTTTACCAAGTGCCTAGCACCAGTGGCGGCGCGGCTGCGCCGGCAGGGGATTCACGTCTACCCCTACCTGGACGACTGGCTCATCCGCTCAAGGATGAGGGAACTTGCCGTCGAACACACTGCGAGGACCGTCCAGCTAATCACAGACCTGGGATTCGCCATAAACTACCCAAAGTCCCACCTGGTGCCGTCGCAGGTGGCCCTGTTTCTGGGAGCGAAGCTCGATACAGTGAGGCGCCTGGCGGCTCCGTCGGAAGAACGGACGAAGACCATTCTAGGCAAAGTGCAGCGCCTGCTAGCCACGGACGTGGCCAGGGTGAGGTCCATCAAGTCCCTCCTGGGGATGATGTCCTCCTGCATCTACCTGGTGCGCCTCTGCAGACTACGGATGCGCCCTCTTCAAGAATTTCTCGACGCCCGTTGGATGCAGGCGACGGGCACCTTCGAAGACAGGGTCCCCCTCAACGAGGTGTTCCGGCGGGCGATTCAGTGGTGGGGCGTTCGAGCGCACCTCACGGCGGGCAAGGACTTTCAGATGCCGGCGTACCAGGAGACGGTGATGACGGACGCCTCCCTGGAAGGTTGGGGCACCCACACCAGAGATCTCCACGCAATAGGCCTCTGGCTCCCGGAGGAGAGGCTCCTGCACATCAACGTCCTGGAACTCCGAGCCGTGTTCTGGGCTCTCAAATCGTTCCTCCCGTCGCTCAAGGGCAAGGTGGTGCGGATCTTCACGGACAACACCACGACAATGTTTTACATACGGAAGCAGGGAGGCACCAGATCCCCAGCCCTATCCAAGGAGGCACATGATCTGTGGCACTGGGCGGATGCCCAGGGGATGTTCCTGGTTCCCTTCCACCTGACAGGAGAAAGCAACACCATCGCCGACTCGCTCAGCAGGGAGCTGCGCGCGTGTCACGAGTGGGAACTGCGCCAGGATCAGGTGGATCAACTCTTCCGACGATGGGGCAAACCCCAAATCGACCTGTTCGCAACAGCGACGAACTTGAAGTGCAAGAGGTTCGCCAGCAGGTTTCCCCAGCCGAGAAGCATGGGCGATGTGTTCTCGTTCCCCTGGGATGGCCTATACCTGTATGCGTTCCCTCCGTTGCCGTTGCTGCTTCGACTCATCAGCCAGCTCAAGAGGTCCCGGTGCAGGATGATCCTCGTTGCACCAGCGTGGCCGAGGCAGATCTGATTCCCGGACCTTCTGGACTTGTCAACGTCCCCTCCCATCAAGCTGTCGGCGGACGCGGACCTTCTCTCCAGAGAAGGAGGCGCCATCTTCCACCACGACCCAGCGTCGCTGAACCTGCAGGCTTGGCTCCTGCAGCGCTAGAGTTTGGAGGCTACGATATACCGGCCGATTGCAGAGAGGTTCTTGCAAAGGCCAGGGCGTCCTCGACTCTCAAATGCTACAGTCATAAGTGGAAGAGGTTCTCTATCTGGTGCCGAGCACAGAAGATCAACCCCCTACGGATTACAGCCCCTCAAGTGCTGCCGTACCTGCTATCGCTGGCAAAGGCTGGGCTAGCCCATGCCTCCATTAAGATTCATCTGGCGGCGATCTCCAGATATACCAGAACCACAGGACGGACGTCCCTGTGGTCCCATCGACTGGTAAAAGAGTTTATGAAAGGACTGTTCCGGTCGTTCCCGCTGGTGAAGGCCCCGTCCCCGGCGTGGGAACTTAACGTGGTGCTGACCAGGCTCATGGGGCCCCCATTCGAGCCGATGTACTCCGCACCGATGAAGTTTGTGTCGTGGAAGACTGCATTCCTGGTGGCCATTACCTCCGCACGACGAGTGGGAGAGATCCAGGCCCTATCCTGCAAAGCACCGTACTTGACTTTCCATGCCTCGAGGGTGGTGCTTAGGACGCACCCCTCCTTTATGCCCAAGGTGCCGTCGGACTTCCATCTTAACAAGCCCTTGGTGTTACCTGTTTTCTTCCCGTCTCCTTCGTCGCCGGCCGAGAGGACTTTGCACTCGCTGGATGTGGCTAGAGCGCTGAAGTTCTACGTGGACCGCACAAAGAGTTTCCGGAGGACATCACAGCTATTTGTGAACTTTGGACCTGTGAATCAAGGGAAGGCTCTCTCGAAGTCTTCTATTTCCAGATGGCTCTCCGGCTGCATCATGCACTGCCACCGGTTGGGTAACCGACCGCTGCCAGGCCGTCCGAGAGCCCATTCGACCAGAGCATCGCTGCTACTACGGCGTTCTTATCGGGTGTGCCCCTGCTGGACATCTGCAGGGCTGCTACGTGGAGGTCGACGCACACCTTCACGAGATTCTACTGCGTCGATCGGGATTCCAGGGAGGAGTCCAGGGTCGGCCAAGCCGTGCTGCGCAACGTGTTCGCCTAAGGTGAGCCTGGTGAGGAGGTAAGAGATGCTTAATGTTGAGTTTTTTGTATTGCTTAATGTTGAGCCTTTTGCCACCTCCCGTGGTTGTGCATGTATGTACTGCTATTTATTCTTATATTCATGAGCATGTGAATCCATGCCAGACCCCATGCTGGAGAAGGAACAAGTTACTTACCTGTAACTGTTGTTCTCCAGCATGGGTCTGGCATGGATTCACATGCGAACCCTCCCGCCTACCCCTCTGCGGCTCTTCACTTGGTCATACTGCCTCTTCACGTGCTACCAAATCTGAAGATGGCTGCCAGAGGCAGGGCTTAGGTAGAGGGCAGTCATTGGCTGTGGTCAGTATGACGCAGAGATCAGTGATTGGTTACTACTACGAAAGACAGATCAGAAACAAAACTGATACTGATTTTTTCTTTACCGAGGATTCCCAGCCTGACGACGGGGAATATTCATGAGCATGTGAATCCATGCCAGATCCATGCTGGAGAACAACAGTTACAGGTAAGTAACTTGTTCCTTACTTTGCATCAATCATCAGATGAAGCCGTTCCTGGTAAACTGGATGACGCTTCAGCAGGAATCTACTGCCGGTCCGGCTTTGGCCATAATCAACCAGTGCATCCTTCAGAATAAGTTGAAACACGCAAAAGCGATGGCTGCCCACCTTGACGAGATGGCACAGAGTGATGTCAAGGCGATGGTGCTAGTACAGGGAAAACTTTCCATCACTGAGGATCAGATTGTCATGAAGGGCTGCAAGATCATACTGCCCAGATCGCTTCGCCGACAGGTCAAAGAACTAGCACAAAAAGGACACTCAGGGGTTGTATCCACAAAGAAACTCCTGGGGCAGAAGATCTGGTTCCTGGGCCTGGACAAGCAGGTGGAGGACACCTTGCACAACTGTTCCATCTGCTGCATAATAGCGCCTGGATCCTCTGCAGATGTCCCCACTACCAGAGAGTGTGTGGGAAGCAGTCGACTTCTTTGGACATCTCTAAAACGGTACTTATGGTGGTGATCGACGAATACTCTGAATACCCTGAAGTACAGATTGTGACATCTACAGCAGCAGCAGCCATCATCCCAGCCCTGGTTTGTATCAGCACGGCCTATGGCATCACAAAAATCATCAAGTCGGACAATGGGCCGCCTTTCACCAGTGTGGACTTTGCAAACCTCGCCCAGCACATGGGTTTCAAACACTGCAAGATCACGCCCCTCTGGCCTCAAGCTAATGGCATAGTTTTTTTTAAAAATATATTTTATTGGTTATTTATTTTATTTTTTTTAATTTGACTTTTATTAGTTTTTGAAATAGAAGTTTGGCAATCATGTGCAGGCATTTGCAACCGGACGGTCAAGTACAAAAAATATCACATCGATAGTAAAACAGTGTGTAAAACGTTTAGGATCTAATGCACATCACATAAACTTTGAGTAGGTTCATCAAACCTAACTACCCCTACCCTCCCCCCTCCACCCTTGCACATAGTACCATCTGAAGGTCTGGAAGAGACCAGTATCTATCTCCGAACCAATATTAACTACCTGACATCAGGCACATAGACATATTAGAACTTGAAAGTTTAACATAGCAGCGAGGTTCAGCCATCAACTAAAATGTCTCCAAACATAGAAACGCTTTGCACACATTTTTTATGTCACATATTTAGCCCGAAATTCCGACCATGCGTTTTCAACTGAGGTGCGATCTCCATGCAGGACCGCCGTGAGGTTGTCCATTCTATATATATTCAAGGCAACACTCAGCCATTCGGTTTTATTAGGGAGCCTTGCTCTCTTCCACACCATGGTGAGGCACGCTCGAGCGGCCAACAGTAAACCCTGAATCATTTTGGGCGCTTTCTTAATTGTGTCATCCGTTTCAACCAAGCCAAACAAGATCAGAAGTGGGTGTATCTCTCTGTCATCATCATCCAACTCCTTGATCCAGCTGAAGACCTCCGTCCAGTAAACTTGGACCACCTCACATCCCCACCACATATGCCAGTAATCGGCCCGCTTTCCACAGCCCCTCCAACAATGTGGGCTTATTCCTTGATACATTTTGGCCAGCCGGACCGGGTCATATTGCCACTTGTACAACAACTTGCCGCATGCAATTTATATTGGCAGGATATGGAAGATTTCGCTGTTCTTCTACAAATTTGGAGCCATAGCTTTTGTGGAATCTGCCTGCCCATGTCCGATTCCCACCTGTTCCTCAGTGTGTGTGATGGTGTAATATCAACCTCAATCAGCGCCGAGTACATTGCACTTATCAAGCCCTTTGAACTCGTACACGTGTTAAGAATGCTTTCAAACGGGGTGAGATCCCTTTGTAACTGTTCTTTCCATATCACCCTTGTCATCACCCCCCAGAGTCTGAGATATAGGAAGACCGAGAGCGGGCCTATGCCGAGCGCCTCCTGTAATTCCTGAATTGTAATAAAGGCACCATCTCTCCAGAGTTGACCAGCCCTTTCTAATCCTGCATCGTACCATGTCTCAAAGCTCCCTGGGTCTGGGATAGCGTCCCGGATCCCCGGTGACCATAGGTGTCCAAGGGGAGATGGCCAGGTTGTAACTCCCACCATTTTCTTGCCTGGTGTCCAGATTGCCCATATTGTTCCAATAATAGGGTGGATTTTAACACTGTTTCGCAATTGGGGCCCTGGAACCCATAGCCATTCGCCTAGGATGAATGGTCGGAGATGGTAGTTGTCTAGGGCTATCCACTGTGGCTCTGACTTTTGCCTGATGTGCGGGACAAGGACACGTAGGTGGGCTGCCCTGTAGTATGCTTCTATATCCGGGAGGCCCACTCCCGCGTTGTCCTTCCGGAGCTGTAGCAAGGATCTGGGGACTCTCGGCTTTTGGCCCTGCCACAGGAAGGTTAAGAGGGTTTTTCTCATCTCGTAAAGTATTCTTGGGGCATTTTAATGGGGAGCATTTGGAACAGGTAAAGTATTTTAGGGAGAATCACCATTTTTATTGCATTTAATCGGCCCAGCCAGGAGATGGTAAGTCTGGACCACCTTTGGATGTCCTTTTGAAGGGAGAGCGATAGTGGGGGAAAGTTAGCCTCATAAAGGGAGTCAAGGTCTCGGGTCACATTAATGCCCAGATATCGAAGCGTGGTGAGGCTGACTTTTACTCCTAAGGGAGCGAATCGGTCTGCCTCAGAGTCTCCACTTTTGTCAAGTGGAAGGAGGATCGACTTTCCGGTGTTGATTTTAAGGCCAGCCAGTTCTCCATATTCTTCGATTATGCTGATCGCGGCCGGGACAGAACTTAGGGGATCAGTTAGGTGCAGTAATATATCATCCGCATAGAGGCCTAGTTTGTATTCGCATTCTCCACCATAATGCCTTTTACTCTAGCATCCTGCCTCAATCTCTGTGCCAACGGTTCAAGAGAGAGCATGAATAGTATTGCTGACAGTGGACAACCCTGCCTCGTTCCCCTTTCCAGAGGGAACCATCGCAAATAGCCCCCGTTTACTGTCACTGACGTTGTGGGAGATGTATACAGAGCCATAATGGCACGGCGTAACTTCGGCCCCAACCCGTTCCAGACTAGTACCCTTTCTAAAAAGTCCCAGGCCACCCTGTCGAAGGCCTTCTCGGCGTCTAGTGACAGAAGAGATGGATCCCCTCCATTTCCTTGTGCCTCGTAAATAATATGTAAAGTTTTCCTCATGGTGTCTGCACCTTGTCTCCCAATAACAAAGCCAACCTGGTCGGAGTGAATTAATCGTGGTAAGTACGTTTCGAGTCGGGCTGCAATGACTCTCGCATATATTTTAGCATCTATATTAAGAAGAGAGATAGGGCGGTAGGAACTGCAACGCGTGGGGTCTCTCCCTTCTTTTGGGATGACAGTGAGAAGAGCTTGGGAGAAGGACGGGGGCGCCTGGCCTGTTTCGAAAATGTGATTGAATAAGAATGCAAGGAAGGGGGCGATGAGTGTGGAGAAAGCCTTGTAGAATCCGGGTGTGAGACCATCATCTCCCGGGGCCTTCCCAGTCTTTAGACGTTTTATGGCCTCTGTGACTTCTTCTTCAGTGACTGGCGTGTCTAAGGATTCGGCTTCTGTAGATGTGAGTGTGGGGATCCGGACTTCTCTAAGGTAAGTGTCAATGCTTCCTAGGGAAGGGGGGGTGTCGCATGTGTATAAATCCTCATAAAAGTAGGCAAATGCCTCCTGCCTGTATCCCCTCAGGAGACGTGATGATCGTATCTATGAGGGTGCCACCGGCCCTTTCAATAAGATCGACCCATCTCTCTGCTTTCTGCGCCCGAAGACGAGCCGCCAGAAGGGCATCTGCTTTATCACCCTTTTAATAATAGTTTTGTTTTAATTATTGTAGGGTTCGGGCTGTCTTACCCACGATGAGTAGTCAGAGCTCTTCCCTGAGCCGTCTGGCTTCAGCCATGTGTTTGGGTCCATCACACAGGGAAGATTGTGCTAATTTCTGGGTTATGTGGAGCTTTTCCCTAATGTTTTTTTTCTATCAGAGCACGTTCTCTCTTTTTTTGGGCCCCTTGCCTAATGAGTACCCCCCTCCAGGTGGCCTTAGCAGCTTCCCATAAGTGTACCTTCCCGACCTCTCCCGTATCATTGGCAAGAAAAAATTGCTGAATCTCAGTTTCAAGGGTTTCTTTGAAGACCGAGTCAGTCCATAGGGAATCGTTGCACCTCCATTTGGAGTTTCGAGGGGCCAAGTCGTCCCAGCACAAATCGACCACAACCATGTCATGATCTGACCACGCGGTGGGATGAATATTTGCCACACGCGGTATCCGCAGAAGGCCATCGGTACGGAAGATATAATCAATACGCGTAAGCGTGTCGTCGGGGAGGGAGTGGAAAGTGAAGCATCTATCCGCTGGATGTAAGTGACGCCAACTGTCAGTAAGACCATATAGGTCAATGGTAAGTTTAATTTCGGCTTCATCTTGAGAGGTGGGTGGGTTATGTGCATCTGCCCTAGTTTGTCTATCCATCGAACTTCCATCCAGGTGTTAAAATCTCCTCCAAGAGCTATGTGTCCCTGTGCCATGGTAAAGACCTTCTCCGTAATCTTATGGAGGAACCTATTCTGCCCCTGATTAGGTGCATAAAGTGTAGCCAGGGTGGGGGTCCGCCCGTGGTGTAGCACAACAGAAAACTCCGGGGATAGGTCTCCAAGAAGAGGGGCAGCAAGGCACGGCCAGGGTACGGCCTCCCTGGATTTGCCACATGCGCAAAGACCACTCCAGGTGGAAAGCCGGGATCGTGTCCCCAGGTCTGGTGAGCTTGGGAGCATGTATGTAGTCAGAGGAGGGCACACGCCCTGTCAAGCAGGGGCCCAACCCTCAATCCTTCGTCGCCTGAGGAGGTTCTGCTAGCGCCCCTTATTGCAAAGCGACCGTGGGGTCGCAGCTCTCTTCGGAGCACTCACATGTAGCTTGTTCATCAGAATATTCAGGCAGGAATTCCCATCCTCCAAAACCCCTCCCCAGTTGTGAGTGGCCTGTGCGCCTTGCCGATTCCTCCTTCTCAGGGGGGGGGATTGCAAGGTGTCCCCTCAATATCGGATCACTTATATTCAAGGCTACTCGAGGAGGCACACGCCCCAGGTATGGGGGCCCAACCCTCAGTCCCGGTGACCTTTCGATATGCCGGTGGGTTTGGTGCAAGGTCTGTTAGTGTGACAGAGTTGAGGCACTTACTAGGCGGTGCCCCGAGTATGCTGATCCGAATGCGTGGTATCTGGCAAATGCCGTCCCGAAGTGCTTGCTGTCACTGGGGATTGCAGAACGTGGGGTCCATGTGTCGAGGTTTTCCCCCCTGTCTGTCCGTATGCTTTCCTTTAGTCTAATTGTATTTTCCTTCTCTTCCTTTGCTTCTCCTCCCTCCCCCTGACTGCACGGTAGTAGTGGGTGTGCACTTCAGGGGCCCCCACGAGGGGGGAGTAGCCTCGCCTTCGGGTGCCTGAAGACTCCTATTTCCCATTCTGAACTGCGCTGGACCCCGGCTCCGTGTCGGGGGTGTGCGGCTCGCACAACACGCGTGCTACGCAGCCCCTCAGCAGGGGGAGGGAGAGGAGGAAGCTCCGTTACATCGGCAGACCGATAGCAGGCCGCCGAGATGCGCGCCGCAGCGCGGGACAGTCCCCTGCCTGGTGGAGTCCTGCAGACAGTGGGTGAGGGGCGGCTGCCTACCTTATCTCGTCGGGTGGGGCCCGTCCAGGATCCGCGCGGGGACAGGGCTCAGCTCGCAAAGTC
Source organism: Ambystoma mexicanum (assembly GCF_040938575.1). NCBI lineage: Eukaryota > Metazoa > Chordata > Amphibia > Caudata > Ambystomatidae > Ambystoma > Ambystoma mexicanum. The sequence goes on from NC_090937.1 coordinate 777,650,669, forward strand.
CGACCCACACTGACGGGCCGCGACACGAGCGAGGCTGAGCGAGGCTCCCCCAGCCGTGCAGGGGCCGCCGCGTAGATCAGCTCTCCCCTCAAGCGTGTATACAGCCACGGGGGTGCGCGTTCCGTTTATTGCTGCGCATGTCGTGGCCAGGGCCTCAGAACGTCTATCTCGTTTTCCCAGCGAAGTCTCCTCCGATTTTATTCGGGTTTTTTCCCCAGATGGGGGGGTCACCTACCGACATGTCCTGCTCCGTAACCAGCTCTGGGGGGGTCGGAAAGTGGGGGCTCAGAGCCACTTTTGGGACCTCAGGTGCAGAGCTCACACGAAGAGCAGGCTCATCCGTGCGCCTCCTGGTGGCCGATATTGGTTAATTTTTAAACATACATACATAAATACAACATACCAACAATTTCCCCCCCACCCTCCATCCCCTGGTCACCGGGTTGGTCCATTAATCTGCTCATGTCTTGCCACTCTATGCATCACTTTCCAGTAAAATGTTACTTGCCGAGTTCCGTGTTGCGCTCCTGCGCTTTCCCCCCCCCCTTCTTCTTTCTCCCCTTTGCTGGCAGTCCTCAGGTCACATGGCCTTCCCACTTTCCCATAATTGTTGTGGCCTTTGCTGGGCACCCCCGTGCTGTGTATATTCTGTGTTCTTTCGCCGTGCAGATGTCCATTTCATTTGACCATTGGGCCACTGTCGGGCTCTCCGGGGCTCCCCATTTTTGCGCTATGTCACGCTTTATCAGGCCCATTGCTATGGAGAGAAAAATACCCTCCTTTTTGTTTGAGGTGTTCTCATCTGGGGCCCCCATTAACATTATTGCAGGCTGTAATGCTATTGTGCGACCCAGCGTCGTTCCTAATATTTGAGAGCATTGTGTCCAGAATGTCTTGATTTTGGGGCATTCTCAGGATGGATGAATGTAGCTTTCTATGGAGTATCTTGAGCTGAATCAGTCTTATCCTGGAGTCTATTGCAATTTTGCGTCGGTGCATGAGAACCTGAATCCAGTCCTCAGGTTCAATGGCCAGAACATCCCGTTCCCATCTGGCTTTGAGGCTGACCAGTTCCGGGGTAGCGAAATGCATTAATAGCTTTATATAGGATAGTTGTTACCTTGGTGGTAATGTGTTGTGTGAGTAGGTTGCGTTCCAGGGGTGTGTAATCTGGTGCATCGGTAAGTGCTTGCCTATGACCATTGAGGGCGTGCGTTAATTGTGTGTAATGGTAGTGTTCTGCTGCTGTGATCAAAATTTCTGCCGGAGTAGTTCAAACGGGAGGATGGAGCCATCGATAATGATATCTCCTATCGTGGTTATCCCCGCCCTCACTCAACGGGTCCATGCGTTCAGTTTTCGTACCTCCGACAACATGTGGTTGTTCCACAGCGGTTGTGCCGTGGTGATCCTGTTCCCCCAACCTATGTGCATGTGAGCCTGCCTCCAAATGGTCGCAATGTGGGTCGACATTGTTTGTGCTGGGGGCCTGGCTAGACTCTGGTATATTGTTTCGGTGGTGGGGTGTCCTGAGTAATAGTTAGTTCCGCCCTAATATGTGGAAGTTCGCGATCCCCGTGGAGGAGGTCATTGACTACATTTAATTGGCTGGCCCAGTAGTAGGACCTAAGGTATGGGACTCCAATACCCCCCTCCTAGATAGATCGTTGCAACGTGGTCAGCGCAATTCGCGGCTGCCCTCCTTTCCATATCAGCTTCCTAAGGAGGCTTTCCACCCAGAAGAATTCCGAATTTGGTATAGCTAGTGGGGCATTTTTCAGTATTTAAAGGAAACGTGGAAATGCCATCATCTTAAAGAGGGCCGCTCTGACCATAAGCGGAAGGGGTAGGAGCATCCAGTGTTGTACATCCCCAGCGAAGCGGTCAATTAGTGGTTGCAGGTTGTGAAGCACATAGTCCGATAGAACCCCCGAGACCCATATGCCCAGGTAGCGGAAGCCCTCCCTCTCTACTCGGTACGGGGTGTCCAGAGGAATTGCTAGGTCACCACCTCTGACTGGGAAGAGGATCGACTTTCCCCAGTGTACTCTGAGGCCACTGAAGTCCCCATAGGTCTTTAGCATTTGGGTTATGAATGGACATGCGTGGACTGGGTTGCTTAAATAGAGTAATAGGTTGTCCGCGTAAAAGGAGAGCTTGTCCTCTCGCCGTTCTGGCCAGTGGAATCCAGACCATGTGGTGACCTGTTGGAGCCATCGGGCCAGTGGCTCTATTGCTAGGGCTAAAAGGAGTGGGGGCAGACGACAGCCGTATCGGGTGCCTCTACCCAGCGGGAAGGTCCCAGAGGTCCAGCCGTTCACCCTAACTGCGGCCAATGGGGTCTCATATAAAAGTTGGACCCAGCTAAGAAAGGCTTCACAGATGCCCATGCGCCGCATTATTGCCCAGAGACTTGCCCATACCACCGAATCGAACGCTTTCTCGAAATCAATTGCGAGTAGCGCAAGTGGTGTATTGAGAGTTGGGGCTCTTTCCAGTAGCAGGTGTAATCGGCGTAAGTTCATCCTAGTCGATCTTTGCGGCATGAAGCCGCATTGATCTTGATGAACCAGTGACGATATGACCGGTTGGAGCCTATTGGCCAGTACTTTAGCCAGGATTTTGGCTTCGCTGTTAATAAGCGATATCGGTCTGTACGATGTGCACTGGTCAGGGGGTTTCCCTTGTTTACGAATGACCACAATGTTGGCCGTTCGTAGGTCTAGTGCAAGGGTGCCCTGTTCCCTGGCTGCAAGGAACAGGTCACGGAGGGGGGCGGCCATCTTGTTGCTGCCCAGCTTCTTCCAGTTCTCTGCCGGGAAACCATTTGGGCCCAGTGTTTTCCCGGATTGTAGCTGGGTCATAGCCTCCGCTATTTCGGCTTCGTCCAATTCCCTTTCTAGGTGTGTTCTCTGCACTTCCGATAATTGCGGGAGCACGATCTCATCTAGGACGGATGAGTCTATAGGGGCCGTTGGGGTGGAATAGAGCGTGGCATAGAAGTTGGCGAATGCCTCCGCTATCACTGGGTCTGTTTGGGCAGGCTCATTTTGGCTGTCAGTAACCTGTCTGACGTGTCTGTGCCCTTCCTCACATCGTTCCAGCCACGCCAATAGTTTGCCCGCTTTGTCGCCCTGCTCATAAATTCTGGTCTTTGACTCCCAGTGCGCCTGTCTTGTGTTATCTAACGCTGTATTATGGAGGGCTGCTCTCGCTTTCAAGAGGGAGCGATGTGTTTCAGGGGTAGCATCGGAGATGTATCTGATTTCCCATTTCTCAACCTCATCCTCCGCCTCGTCACTTTCCTATGGTGTTCTCTCCTTTTATTGCACGTCCAGGCCGTCATTTCCCCTCTAAGTACTGCCTTATGTGCCTCCCATAGTTTTCACTGTGTCCTCTACCAAGCCAGTGTTTAATTCGAAGAATTTGTTAGATTTTTTCCGTGATGTGTTCCACGAACTCGGGGAGGCCCAGGTAATAATTATTCAGCTGCCATGTTTTAGAGGGTAGGGGACGTTCCGTACGGAGCATCACCTCCAAGGGAGAGTGATCTGATATGCCACGGGAAAGGAGTTCAGCCGTTCTTACCCTACATGCTTCGGGGGTTGGGAGGAAGAAGTAATCTAGTCTGGATAAGGATGCATGGGCCCCCGAGTGAAAGGAGAATCCTCGGTCTGTAGGGTGGAGTTTCCTCCACACATCACTCAGACCAAGCGCTGACGCAAAGGTCGCCAGCCTCGTGGGCCGGTTTGGGTTCCGGTTGCGGATGTGGGACCGGTCCATTGTGTTGCACATAACATCGTTAAAATCCCCTCCCAAGATCCATACATCCGATTGTTGTTGCGCCATCAAAGCCGTCGCCTCCCTCAGGAGACCCTCCCCCAACCCTGGTGGGGAATATATCACTAGAATGGCCACTGTCTTCCCCCATAGTATGCCCCGGAGCATCATGAAACGGCCACAAGGGTCCTGCGTCACAGCAGATAGTTCAAAAGGGAGTCGCTTATGTAAGAGGATCAGGACGCCCCGGGATCCCATTGTGTACCCCACATGGTAAGCTAGTTCATAGTTAGTTCTGCGGAAGAATTGGCATGTGGAGCCCGCTAAGTGGGTCTCGGTTAGGAGGGCTATGTCAGGAGAACGTCCATTAAGGAATTGCATGATCATCCGTCGGTTTATACTTGTGCCCATGCCATTTGCGTTCCAGGTAAGGATTTTAAGGGACCTGTATCGTTCGTTGGGTATCATTGGAGCTTGTGTTTTTCCCATTAATGGAATCTACATGGTGCTGTGTGGCCATTACTATCTAAGAATCTGGGATGTTGTGCCTGGTAGGTGCGTGGTGCATTTGGCCGTAGGGACACAGCGTTCGCGCTTGGTGTGGGCCTGGGCGGCGAGCACGGTATGCTTGGTGGTGGCTTGATAGACATTGGCATGACCTCCCGGAAAATAACTAACATAAAACACCCCCCCCTCCCCATACTCTTCCCCAACATGAAGCATTTGTCGCCCAAACTCTACTGGCGTTTAAAACTATATCGCCAGATTAACTAATATGAACTGTTTCCCCCTTTCCCACTGACTTACTACTCCTTTGTGGGTTTGGTGTCTTGAGTCGGGGATGTGGTGTCCGCCGATGGCATGGTGTGTTAATGGCAACCACATGTGACTCCCATGATTCTATATACAGGGGTGAAGGCAACTCACTGTTACTGTCGCTTCAGAAGGAGTGTTGCATTACAAGTGGTTGCCAGGAGAAGGGTTGGTTCTTGAGTCCATTAATGGTTCAGTCTGCTCCCGCCTCCGGCCGGTGTTTCCTGTTTAGGCCGTGCTAGGGATTGGGGTCTCCGGCTGGCTCAATTGGGATCTCAGGTATAGGTTGCTGGGCTGGTCTTTCTCCCTGCGGTTGGGGTCTTGATCTACCCCTGCGGTGTTGATCTTGTCTGGTCCAGTCGCCTCCGATGTGGGTCTCCGCCCATTTCCAGGCTTCCTGTGTGTCGGTGAAGTGTACAGTTTTGCCTTCATGTTGGATTTTTCAACTGGGCTCGGAACAGCAGCCCGTATCTCAAGTTCATTGAGTGAAGCTTCCTTTTTAGGTGCTCAAAGGATTGTTTGGCTTTCTGGACTTCGCGAGTAAAGTCTGGAAAGAAAGCAATTCTGGCTCCATTAAATGTCATTGACCCTTTTGTTCGGGCCATTTGTAGGATGGCATCTCTGTCACGATAATTAAGAAGCCTCACAATGATTGTTCTCGGAGGTGCACCCGGGGCCGGGCGACCCACGGGCATGCGATGTGCACGTTCAACTGAGAAAAAATTTGAGAAGGTCTTTAGCACAAAGAGGTCCGCCAGCCATTCTTCCAGAAAGAGTTCCACACTGGGTCCCTCTGTGCGTTCCGGCAGTCCCAGGATGCGAATATTATTGCGGCGGGACCTACCTTCTCCCTTGTCGACTCGGGCTTCCAGGGTTTTCAGTCGGGTTAATGCTTGTGTAAGCAGTTGGTGCACCCCCCCCCCCCCCGAGGTCATCTTCCATGCCAGAAATTCGTTGTTCCACCTCCCTGGTCCGAGACGAGAGTTTCTGGAGGTCATGGCGGAGGAAGGAGAGCTCCGTGGAGATAGTGTCCATTTTCTGTTCCACCGAGGAGCGCGAGCTGGCAATGGCGGCCATTACATCTTTTAGCGACAGGGCCTCGTCTGGCGGAGGGGGGCTCCCCCCCGGGTCCTCAACGCTTATTGCTGTAGATGTACTCGTAGCATATTGGTCCATTGTACTTTGCGTTAAGGTTTTCTTGCTCTTTTCTTTGCCCATGATGTTGCTTTGCGCGAGTCGTCCGGCGCAGGTTTTGGAGGAGCACTCCTTCTCGTGGCGTTGTTCGGACCTTTACCAGTGCTTGCCGTGCCTTTGCGGTCGTATGCTGTGTTTTGTCGCAGTAGTGGGTGCCTCAGGATTGCGTATATATCTTTAAATTCAGGCTGAGAGTCCCCACGCGGCTCACTCGTTGCCGTCTCTCACCGGTCATCGGGAGTGGAGATATGGCACCGGGGACATCACTGCCCGCGTTGGACTCACCCACAGGAGGAGTCCGCTCTCTGTCCTGGTCCCGGGCTGCTCCCTATATCTGCAGGCGACACCGCACGGCTCCAGGTGAGGATCTGGCAGTCGGGGGTCGCTATCCACCTCCGCTCGTCCCCGCCGCAGTTCACCACGTCTCGATGGCGGCCATCTTGATTGGGGCCGTGCAAAGTTTCCGCTAGTCTTTCAACGCAAATAATTTGCGATTCCCTTCACGGATTCGGCTCCTTTCACCGCGAGGTGTTGCCCCAAGTTTCCGCCGCCCAGAGATGCCGTTTTTAAGCGTTTTCGTTTCCCATATCACAGGATATTGCAAGATATTTCAGGAGGTCGCGGGAGCGCCGAAGAATCACGTCTCCATTGCATGCTCGCTGGCCACGCCCCAAACTAATGGCATAGTTGACCGCTTTATGGTTAACATCAAGCGTGCCCTGCAGATTACTCAATTGTCTAACAAACCATTTGAACAGACAATCTACCAGCTACTGAGAGACTACTGCCACACGCCCCACAGCACCACCGGCCAATGGCAGACCTCAAATTTGACTGAAGGCTGTGCACATGGTTGCCACAAGGGCCTCTGGGAGGGCGACCATAATCTCAGACCAAGAGAACCACGACAAAGACTTGAGGAAGAAGCTAAAGATAAAAGTGGCAACCGATGAGAAAAAGGTGCCAGAGACAACTATATAATCGACATGGACATGGTGAAAGTACGCCAAACCCAGCAAAGGAAGGGAGATTCCCGGATTGCACGGAGGGCCTTCAACATTACACGAGTGAAGGGCACAATGGTCACAGCAACAGACAATGAAGGTCACCAGATCACTAGGAACATTTCCCACTTCAAGGAGCTTAGAGGAGATACGGACAAATGGGAGGAACGATGCATGTCGTAGCAGGCATGTCATCCCCAATGGAGTCAGACGATCCTTATTTGGGAGATGGGGAGACATCAGAAGACGAAGGTAGGGAAGCAGACTGCGACCATCCACACCACAGTCCAGCCCCACTACATGAAGGACAGCTGATCAGAGCTAGAATCCAAACCTTAAGACTCATCAAAGAAATGGGGTGGCTTGGGGAACATTTGTTAAAAGGGGGGAAGGTGTCATGTTGTAATTTGTACCATATCGTTATGTGTGGGACAGGGCTAGGGTGGGGGAGCAGGAAGTGAGGGAGAGAGGCTGGAAGCCTCAATTTGGAATAAAGGGGATTTGAAGCCGGTTACATCCGTGTGGGCCTCTGTTATTGTGCTGCACACATAACTGCAGATTAGACCTGAAGCAACTGTCCACCATGGGCTGCTGGCAGGTATACAGCACACATCCATCACATCTCCCTGGCCCTAATCCACAGATGCGTTCATCAATGCTAGCCAGCTTCTTTCTATTGTATTGCTGCACTCTCCACCATAATACAGCAGAAGGGTCTCTTATGCTCCTTTCCCACCTCAGTACTGTAGAGCATAAGAGAGAGAAGGCAGCAGGAACACTTGTCACCATGCTGATCATCATGCATTCATTGTGTGATTACTATTATCTGGGCCCCTGCTCAAATGCAGAAATAATACTCAGTTTGACCAGGTAAGCTATCATAATCTGTTCATATGACCACCAGTCTGCTCCCAGATGTCTTATCCTTTCAGTATGGTATGTTTGGTTGCGGTTCTCACATTTTGGGAAGAGCCGGGATCTTAGCAATAGGAAAACATTTCATTACTTTTCTGAACTTTAATGCCTTCACTCTACAGCGTCCTCCCTATTAAACTCTACTGATCTGACTCCAGTACATCAAAATGGTACTACTTATGGCTAAATTCCCAGATTTTGAATTGCGGTCTGAGTCTCTTGTGGAACATAAGCAAAGCAGGGCCAGGAACATGTGCAAGAGACAAAACTCAGAGCACAATTTCTAATTGCTCATTTCCGGCCGCTTCCCCACGATATCGCATGGTTGTTTCAAGATATGATAGAGAGGCTAATTTACTATAGATACCACTAATGCAATAGGTGGGTACCTTGTCCTTTAAAGTTTTGTGAGCCATACATTCTTTCAACTTGACTGGGCCATCTCCCAGCTTAACCTCCATGCTGAATCTGTTGGTAGCCTTCATGACCATCAGTCTGGCTTCAGAGCTGCCAGAAGCACGGAAACTGCTCTCCTGAACATCCGTGAAGACTTGCTCTCAAACCTTGACTCTAACACTCCTTGTGTTCTCATTTTGCTCGATCTCTCTCCTGCCTTTGATACAGTCAACCATGCCATCCTGCTCAACCGTCTCTGTGATAACCTGGGTATCACTGGTCAGGCTCTGGCGTGGCTGACTTCTTTCCTTTCCAATCAACCCTCCCAGGTCCAACTTGGGTCCTTCCTCTCTGACGTCTTCTTCTCCACCTGTGGTGTTCCCCAGGGATCTAATCTCTCTCCCTGGCTTTTCAACCAGTATCTGTCACTCCTTGCCCACTGCATCGCCGCCCTCTGCCCCAACTTTCAGTGCTATGCGGACGATACCCAGCTCATTTTCAGGCTACCCTCGGCCTCCTCTTCTCCTTCCCTCATCTCTGACTGTCTGTCTGCTATCCAGGAATGGTGTGCCGTCAATGACCTCTGCCTTAATGCCAGTAAGACTGAGATTCTACTCATTGGCACACCCACTCCCTCCTTCCCTGCAGTTCTCTGGCCCGCCTCTCTTGGCCCTCTTCCTGCTCCTACCTGCAAGGCTAAAAACCTCGGGGTCATCTTCGACTCTACACTCTCCTTCTCTCCTCACATATCTGACGTCTCTAAGAAGTCACACTACCAGCTGCACCTCCTCAGAGGTATTCTTCCCTTCCTCTCCTTCCCCCAGAAGCTCACTGTCTCCCGAGCCCTGGTTCTCTCTAAGCTGGACTACTGTAACAGCCTCTATCTTAATCTGCCTGCCTCCACTCTCCGCCCTCTGCAACTCATCCAGAACAGAACTGCGAGACTTGTCCTTGGCCTCAAGCCCAGGGACCGTATCTCTCCAGGACTGAAATCTCTACACTGGCTCCCAGTGGCTGCGAGGATTAAGTTCAAAACCCTCTGCATTATCCACAAGGCCTTCTGGGGCCTGGGGCCAAAATACCTTCAACTCTCTCTTCCTAAATATCTTCCTTCCCGAGCCCTTTGCTCATCCGTCTCCAACTCCCTCAGGGTCAGCCGCTTCTCAAAGCAACGAGCTGGGGGTAGGTCTCTCTCCGAGGCAGGGGCCTCCCTCTGGAACAGCCTTCCTGAAACTTGAGGAGAACCATCTCCGGTTCCGGAAGCACCTCAAAACCTTCCTCTTTGCTTCTGCTTTCTCTGTCCCTCTCCCCTGCTAAATTCTACACTGGTCCTGGGCCCAGCCACTCTCCACTTGCACTGCCTCCCTGGCATCCCCTGCACTGCGGGACTGTCTCTGTATCCCTACAGCCCCCCCTTCCCAGCACTTGTCTGCACTTACCTTGCACTTGCCACTAGCTGGCCCTATTTATTTATTTATTTTTATTCTACTTACTTGTACTGCACTTCCCCCTCCCCTTGCACTTTTCCCTTCCCCTACCCCTGCACTTGCACGGTCTGAATGATATCTGGCCTAGTAGGATCGTTGTCTGTCTTCCCCTTGTTCCCCCCTCCCTGCCTCGTCGCGCCTTGAAACACTTGTGTATAGGTGCGTTACAAATGCCATATCATATCATATCATATAATTGTTAGTGTTCATTGATTTTGAAGAGATGGTGTTTCAGAGATTTAGGTACTAACTATTGATCTACTTTTGCCATCAGGTTTGTGCAACCTATTTTGATGGTTTCAGAGCCACAGCAGTGTGCCCGGTTGGTGGCCCATATGCTGCTGAAAAAGGGAGACGAACAGCGGAGAGCATTGTGAAAAGGTTAGTGATCAGTTCATAGAGTAACTGCTAAATCTTCGATTTAAAAATTAATCAAATGATTGAGGATTACATCTTTTTCTTCACCGCTAAAACTGGTCCAAAGGGTAGTTTTTATTTATGTGTTTACTTGTGTTTCACTCACTGATTCACTCACGATTGTTGCTCAGGCAGTGGGACCTACCAATAATGAAGTGGCTGCTGCTCCCTCCGGGGTGTGACTGAAAGTGGAGACTGGACATTTCTGTGACCCCCACCTCCAAGACCAGCAGCATGAGCCTGATAAGTTGTTGGCCTAGAGTGTGCTAAAACAGAATGAACCCCTTCTTTTTGACCAGATTCCACTGCATTGGTACTTGCAAAGTGAAGATGCCTGCATACTCAGGAATTGCTGGTTATTAAAGTGTTCTTTGAAATGCATTTCATGTCAATTCTTGCCATGAGGATAAATAGTGTATATTTGCAAAACCTTCCTTAGAGAGGAGATTATATTTGGCATCGGAATACTCATTATTTCCATCAACTTTGGAAGGGAGAAGGGGTGGGATCAGTGCTTAATCCTAACCTAGCAGTTTAATTCCCTACTGCAAATAGACCAAGAATGATTCTTTCCACACCTAGCTGAGGTGCCCTCCCGAACCAAGAACCGTCTCACATGTCAATGGGGAAAAGTATATACTCATGTATTGGGTTATATAGAATTCCAATAAAAATAGGAACACATTAGTATGTGTACATAATACAATCATGTAATATGTATGCCACATATAGTTAAGTGAGGACATGTATGTTACAGATAGATATTAACTCTTAAGTGGAGATGTAGAAATGTTATGTTTTTCAATTGATTCATATCGCTCCATCTAGTTTATAGAATGGGAGAGAATCTCATCTCAGATCTGAAGTATAACCTTATAGGTTCACAAACATCACACACATATATCGGTTCAATAAATATCTTGATGCCGTGTTTTGTTCCATCACACTTATTCAAACATTGCTTTATCCACAAACCTTCAACAGCACGAGAAATAGCCAGAAAAAGACATGCAATATCCAATGGATTTACATCATTACAGTGCTCTTTTTGGTGGATGTTGCCATATTGGTCAATGCACCTTACATGTGGACTTGCAGATATGTGCAGTTTTAGAAGTATTGTTTATCAGTGTCATCTAATTTGCTACAAAATCAGATTGCTACAAAATCCTTGATATTTCTTAGCCCTGTTGTGCACTAACAGGACTGGTAACATAAGGGACAGCCTGGGGTCGGGCAGTACATGAATGGCTGAAGTAATACTGTATACGAGGGGGTTGTCCTGTCCTCAAAACATTTAAAGCTGCAATAATTTCTTGCAGTATTTATTTAAACCTCCAGAAACATCCAGCAAAACAATAGACAAATTTGTGTCACTGGGAATGGAATGATCCAACCACTGGGATTTGGCTACTGTTGCCTTTTTTAATTTGGCTAAACATGTAGATTTCAAATAAAAGAAAGAAAACAATTAAATGCAAATAATACAGGTAACAGAGTTCAGATGTACTATGTGAAAACAAATCAAAACATATGGTCAGTTGCAAAGCCCGTTCACACATGGGCACGGTTTGGCTAAATATTACTTCATATTAGTCCCTAAATTGTGCAAACATTACAAATACAATAGGTGCAGTGAGCATTACAAATGCAACTGATTTTTTCAAAAAACACATAGGATCCCTGATGTTTTAGGTAGACGAGTGTCACCAACATGCCACACATTTTTTAGGGGATTTGCTAATCTGGTGGCAGGGTGACAGAGCTCTATAGAGGAATCTGATGGGATGGTCCACTTTTGTGTGGGGTTTAGACCTTAAAAATAGGGTCCGCTATAGCCTGGCATTGGCGGGATTACCAAGAAACTGGTTGACGTCAGGATGAAAGTAGTAAAAGTTCTTATGGTCATAGTTCATAGTAATCCAGGCAGGGACATGGTGACCATTGACGTTTCGGCTAGGTTATGTGGCAGCCTTCTTCTGGGGCCAAGTGTTAGCAAGTCTCCCTTAGAAAGAGCCTGAGTGAGGTATGGGCTCTGAGTGATTGTGGCTTCAACATGCTTGCCGGTACATTTCTAAGTTTAGCAGGTAAGGCTTGCTGTGGTTGCCTTACTAGCTAGGACATGCGGTTCTGAGCTCTGTCTCCCCTCGCTGTGAGGATCCTGTCGGTTAGAAGTGGTCTCTCTGTGTCATAGCCAGTAGGTCAGGAGAGAAGTGGGTGACTCAAAAAGAGCTGTGGAGGAGTCTGCCGCGCGTCCGTCTGCGAGAGGGAACTGGAGCTGTGTACACATAGACACCGCGCATTTGCAGAGATATAGGGGGTCATTCCGAGTCTGGAGGTAAGGTACAAACCATGCCGGTATTGATTTACCGGCATGGTTTTCCGCTCCATGCCATTCCGACCCCTCAGACCGTAAATTACGGCACCGTAAACTACAATGCCGTAATTTACGGTCTTGGGTCGCGCGCGCGCACCACCGTGGCGAAATTAATGCCATGGCGTAAACCGGAGCTGATTCCAAGTAAAGACCACACGTAAATTACGTCCTCCTCAAGGCCGTAAAGTACCTTACCGGCATGGAGTACATACAGGCATCTCAGAGAAGGAATAAAGAACCCTGAGCAGTGGGACCCAGAGCCACAGGTGCACACATGCAACACAGACGGAGGCCAGGAGTCTGGCATAGTAGAAAAGGAACACACCCACACACCACCACCCTCCCACACCAAGATGACACCAATTGAACAATCAAGTCCACAACCACACAAACCCCTGCAACAACACCAGGCACCCCCACTGAGGAGACACAGGGGTAGAAGGAGGGGGGAGACAGGCCCTGCATGCAGCACCAGTGCATCCTCCGTTACCACCCCTGCAGCCCCCATGCACACGTAGCATGACTTGACGCTCTAGGAGAAGGCCTACCAGACAGACACCCCTGACCACCTAGACTGTGACACCGTCACCACCATATTGCGGCACAGACACAAGACAAGCGAGCACCATACAAATGTACAGTGCCAACCCGGCACAAGTGATGGTGTTGCCTGTGCCCCACACCCATGCCAAAGGCACCCACCAGCACACAGTGGCATGTCACAACCGTCCATTATGCGGCCACATATCCAAGTGCCCTTACACCCCCCCAAACACATCCCCAAACACACAAAGGTCCACCGATCCCCAACATGGATCACCCATGAGACACACAACAGTAAAGCTGGACCAAAAGCAAATGGAGGCATGGCAAATGACAATGTTGCCCCTGACAGCACCCACCGGTCGTATGTGGACCAGCTTGGCATGCACGTTGCGGACATCAACTGCAAACAATACCACTCCCCCTACGTGCAGATGGAATGCAACACTACCAAGAACCGCACACATGGGTGGGCCCGACACCAAACAACTACACATGACTCAAAGGGCCTGCTGAAATGACATGATATGATATGAAATGGCATTTGGAACGCGCCCATACACAAGTGTCTCAAGGCGCGACGAGGCAGGCAGGGGGGAACAAGGGGAAGACAGACAACGATCCCACCAGACCAGGTGTCACACAGACCGCGCAAGTGCAGGGGTAGTGAGAATGGAAAAAGTGCAAGTGCAAGGGGACGGGGGAAGTGCAGTACAAAGTAAGTCGAATATCCAAAAATAAATTAATAGGGCCAGCTGGTGGCAAGGTAAGTGCAGACAAGTGCTGGGAAGGGGGGCTGCATAGATAGAGAGACAGACCCGCAGTGCAGGGGTTGCCAGGGAGGCAGTGCAAGTGGAGAGTGGCTGGGCCCAGGACTGAGATCGGCGAGAGTGGCCCAGATCCAGATCCTGTGCAGTTTCAGCAAAGAATGCAGCAGGGGAGAGGGAGAGAGAAAGCAGAAGCAAAGAGGAAGGTCATGAGGTGCTTCCGGAACCAGAGATGGTTCTCCTCAAATATCAGGGATGCAGGAAGGCTGTTCCAGAGGGAGGCCCCTGCCGCGGAGAGAGATCTACCCCCAGCCCGTTGCTCTGAGAAGCGGCTGACCCTGAGTGAGTCGGAGACGGATGAGCAAAGGTCTTGGGAAGGAAGACATTCAGGAAGAGAGAGTAGAAGGTATTCATGCCCCAGGCCCCAGAAGGCCTTGTGGACAATGCATAGTGTTTTGAACTTAAGGGAAGGAGGGAGTGGGTGTGCCGATGAGGAGAATCTCAGTCTTACTAGCATTAAGGCAGTGTTCATTGGCTGCACACCATTCCTGGATATCATACAGACAGTCACAGATGAGGGAAGGAGAGGAGGACGCCTAGGGTAGGCCGAAAATTTGCCGGGTATCGTCCGCATAGCGCTGAAAGTTTGGGCAGAGGGTGGCGATGCGGTGGCCAAGGAGGGCCAAATACTGGTTGAACAGCCATGGAGGGAGATTAGATCCCAGGGGAACACCACAGGTGGAGGAAAAGATGTCAGAGAGGAGGGCCCCAAGTTGGACCTGGGAGGGTCGATTGAAAAGGAAAGAGGTCAGCACGCTACCACGCCTCATGGCCCAACATGCAGGATGACCTGTCTGGCTGGCTGTTGAGTCGTCTGACTGTGTCATGCAAGTGCACTGGTGCCACAGGGTGGGTGCCTGCATGAACCAACTGCGTAGAAAAGATGGAGCCATTGTACGTTGTTCACCCTGACAACAAACCTGCCAAAGAACCAGGGCAACGGCACATATGAACATATTTTCACTTTGCCAGAATAAGGCACCCACATCACACTACATCCACACCAACTGACAAGGGATAGGCACACTACACCAGCACCACTCATTGGCGGACACCACAACCGCAAGTGCATATCCGAGGGCACACTGCACATTCACATTGCGGCATCCCCCAGCCTGGCACCACATTGGAGACCCACACCTGGAAGTGGAATTCACGGAGGACAGCAGGGGTACGATATCACGTCACCGGCATGGCACCCCCATAGGAGTGTTGGGAATCACCATAGAATGGATCAGAGCTGGATGATGGACATGATCCACAGCCAAATGAGAATGTACACAGTACACAGCACCAGAATGATCCGACATCAGAACAGCAGCATGCGACAAAGGAACATGTACCCCAAGATGTCCACACCACCGTTCACGGACCATCATGTAGACACGACACCCCACAGCATTACATTGCATCGGACACATATTTGTGTCCCTGATCGTGCCGAATATATCTATGTACATCTACATATGGCCATCATCGAAAGCCTGCCATGACAGCCAAGTGCTGTTCACCACCATGACAGTCCACACACCCACCTCATTTTGCGACACATGCAGCTGTTGGTGGGTGTACCCTAACAGCAAGCCACATGACCCCTGTCATGAACCCCCTGAACAGACCCATGGGGCAACCAGACCATGGCCATACCCGTGCATGCGTGTAGATGCAGCAGTCACCAGGTTTGCGTGATGCACATATGTGCCCGCGAACCAGGACTGGTGGCTGACCCCTCCACTGATATCTGGTGACGAATGGGCCCATGCCATATGTGCAGATGGACAAAAAGTGCAATGAAGAATGTCCACAATGGTTCAACTTTGCAACACCAATTGTGTATTGAGATAACAAGAAATGAAAAAAAGTGCTTACTTCAGCAAATGCCCATGCCCCCTCCCCCCTCCCCCCAACTCCAGAACACAACGCCACCCCCCTCCCCCCAACCCCAGAACACAACATCACCCCCCTCCCCCCAACTCCAGAACACAACGCCACCCCCCCTCCTCCCTCCCCCCAACTCCCGAGCAGTCGTCCCATGTAGGATCTTGGGACCACATGTGGCAGGAATGGCTAATGTCCCTTGGAGCCCTTGTCTGGGGGAGGCAAATCCCATTTGCGCAAGGAACGCCGGAGGCGTCTCTCCGGGCTGCCTTGCGTGGCCTCACTTGTCTCGGACGTGCCCTCCTGCTGCGGCTCCGTATTTTGACTCCCTGCCTCAAGGGCATTAGCAATGCGGTTCAGGACATGGCATAGCCGGGTTGTATTGTCCGTCAGGGAGTCGCACAATCTGGTGGTGCAGTCGTTGAGGGACTGGCGCATTTGATCGAGTTCCTCATGCAGTCCAGCCCTGGTCTGGCGATTATCCTCAATGTAGTTCCCTATGAGATCGCTCAATTGCTGGACTCTGAACTGGTCAGGTGAAGGGGGGCCATCGGATGATCTACTTGCACCAGCATGCTGTGCAGGGGGTTGTATGGGTGGACTGGGGGGAACGACGTCACACCCCAGCGGGTCATTTTCAAGGCTGTGCACTGGTGATGGTGCATCCCCGGAGTCGCTGCATGACGCCAGTGTCACGGGGCATGGTTCCAGCATTTGCATGCTCTCCTGGTCGTCCTCCGACATGGGCCCCTGGATGGGTGGCGGGATGGGCTCCCACTCATCTGGTGCGGTAGCGCAAGCCTCCCCTGAAATGCTCGATTGTGCTGAGGTAGGGGTCTGCTCGGCTGCTGCCACGGATGTTGTGTGGCTTGCTGGTCTGCCAGCTTCAAGTGGCCTTTCCGTAGGCTGAGGGGTGGTTTTCTTGGCTGCTGGTTTCGGCCTGGCCCTGCCAGTACCCGCGGAGGTGCTTGGCCGGCTTCCTTGGGGCTCTGTGCTGTCATGGTCTGTGCCTGTGGGGGTAGGAGAGAGGGACAACATTAGTGTATGTGCTATGTCCTATTTGCATACATGGTTGCATGGACATTTCAGTCATTCACGGGTTGTTCAGTTTGGGGGGTAGCTATGGCAGTGGTACATGTGCATGGTGAAGACATATACACATGTTTGGGAGTGATTCGTTGTGCCCTGTTCGTGTACATTTCGGCAGGTACTATGCCTACCACGCTGGACGGGGTGCATGATGGGCTGTGCAAGTCAGTCCAGTATGGTTGATGTGCGTTATGTACTCGCACTTGGGCCAGCATTAGGCGGCCCTTGCCTCAGCATTTGTTGGATGGGGGGATGCGTTAGATGGGGGGAGGGCAACACGAGAGGGTGCCTTCGATGGCCCCTGGGTCAGTTTACATGATGCAATGGACATTGCCAGTGTGCACTGTCAACACTCACCTCCTTCTGCAGAAGTCGTTCCGCCGCACTCCATGGTCCCCACGCCCTCTATGGATTCCGTGCCAATAAGCTGCGCGCAGGTCTCCTCCCACGGCTCTAGTTGGACCTGTGTACTTGGCCCACCTCCCGTCTGCAGGGCCTGGCTGCGGTTGGTGGAGAGGAGGCCCCGCACCCGCAGGTCGTCCCACCGCTTGCGGCAGTCCTTGGGGTGCGGGGGGTGCTTCCAACAGCGCTCACCCTCTGTGCCAGTTCCGCCCAGATGGTCTTCTTGCGGAGGGTTGATTCCCTGCGCATGTCGCCGCTGAAAACTACATCAGCATGCTCTGCAAGGTGGTCTACCATGACCTGCAGTTCATCGGTGGAGAATTTCACCTTGCGGACGCGATCCGCCGCCCTTTTTGGTGCTTTCGGCATGTCCTGCGGTGCCTGGTCCGGTTCACGACTTTACTTTCCTCACAGGGCTGCTGACAGCTGCGGATGGCAATGGATTGTGTTTTTAAAGATGGCCGCCGCTCTCCTTCCCGTTCCTGTGCGATGTCGTAATTTCCGGATCCGTTTTTCGGCGGAGACCGTAATTTACGGTTTCTGTAAATTACGGTCACCGTAATTTACGGTCACCGTTATGCACTGTCGCTAATGCTTACAGGGCGGTGTAGTACTTTACGTGTCGGTTGCATGCCGGTAGGGGTTTTTCGGGGGATTTTGCGGCAGGCCGCGTGGTCCTTTTCCGGCATGGCGGAAAGCGCGTGTCCGTGAGCTCGGAATGGGCCGTAATTTTCGGACTTCAACCAGCACGGTGTCGTACTTTACGCCATGCCGGAAAATACAGTTACTTACCGGCATGACTCGGAATGAGGCCCATAGTGTCTCATACCCGCGCATGTGTACTAACGAAAGGTTCCCGTTGCTATGGTGCCCGTAACATGAGCGTGGGTCACGTGGGCGCCAGCTGCAAGGGGCCTGGCTGTGTTAATGCTGAAAGTATATACATATAGTTAAGTGAGGACATGTATGTTACAGATACATATGAACTCTTAAGTGGAGATGTAGAAATGTTATGTTTTTCAATTGATTCATATCTCTCCATCTATTTTACAGAATGGGAGAGAATCTCATCTCAGATCTGAAGTATAACCTTATAGGTTCACAAACACCACACACATATATTGGTTTAATAAATATCTTATTGCCGTGTTTTGTTCCATCACACTTATTCAAACATTGCTTTATCCACAAACCTTCAACAGCACAAGAGATAGCCAGAAAAAGACAGGCAATATCCAATGGATTTACATCATTACAGTGCTCTTTTTGGTGGCTGTTGCCATATTGGTCAATGCACCTTACATGTGGACTTGCAGAGAGGTGCAGTTTTATAAGTATTGTTTATCAGTGTCATCTAATTTGCTACAAAATCAGATTGCTACAAAATCCTTGATATTTCTTAGCCCTGTTGTGCACTAACAGGACAACTATTTTTGAAATCTGTATTGGGGTAAAAACAGAGTGGATCTATTGGGATTGTTTTAGTACACCTTAAATAGCCCTGCATCTTATTATTTACTTTCTTTTTTTCTAGTGGTTTAGTTGACAGAGTACCTTTATCATTCTGTGCTGTCTTTCTTCTCATATTATTGGTAGCAAGCGTTGTCATCTGTGAAAATGAAATCATGTGCTCTTAACACTGTTTTAACTTAATTTCATGATTGCATTATTCTGCCACCAAGCCCACTCGTGCACTATACCTGCCCATTTTGGTCAGGGCTTTTATTTAGTTCTGTAACAATGAATGACAAAGTCTATCCTCACATGCATGCAGGCACCAACACCATAAAGAATAGCTACACCATAAAGAATAGCTGCTTCTAGGATGCATAGATGGTCAAATTTGTTCCCTTGTGTCCCTCTCATTGCCACCTAGTTTTTTCCCAAGATGGTGGACGTGTCGTGTTTACACACAGGGGATGACATTTTTACTTTAAGGATGGTTCCTACCCTGAAACTGCCAGTGTCCCTTTGAGCATAATGAGAAATGTAATGTGTGCTGTATGCTAAATGGCACCGTAAAGAGGTTATGACTTACTAGGTGTTTGTAGTGTTTGGGTTAACATGTACACCCCATCTACAAATTACTACCTTCTACAGCAAAAATGAAACAAACATAAGTCCAAGTAGTTGCAGCAACTACCAAAATGCTGATTAGAACGTTTCTGGGCAGAAGGCAAAAAGAGTCTGACACAGGATATTATTTTAACAAAACCAGGGTTATAGTCTAACAGCAGCAAAGAAATCCCAGGATGCTTATCCACTCACAGATCATAATCAAAAGCAAGTCTCCTACAAAGTTCGTGCAAGTGGGCCCTTCTTGCCCTTCTCAAATGGCCAATCAATGACCCATATCTTGATCTTTGTGTTGCATGTTTTTTTTTAGTATGGTATTTTTAGGCCTTATGCAGTCGGTAGGTTGCAGGCTCAGAAAAGTCTGACGGCTCCTCTAGAAGATCCAAGCATGAGGTGAGTCTTTACAATACTGCTTCACCCTCCCAGAGCCTCCGAATCAGACCCTGGATTCCCACTGTCTGTTGACAACCTCTCCTGCTAGGTAATGTAACCATCTATGTCGTAATCTAACTGGTAGCCGGTGAGGTGGCATTGTCTCGTACCACGTCCTACCAGCTCTAGATTCTGCCCTCGACTGACCTGGTCCTCCAAAGCCTCTGTGGTCTCTGTCTACAAGGGCTACCAAATGAATGTTCCTACCTCCTGAGGTATAGCATCTGAATCTCTGCATCCAGCTTTTCACCACAAATGGTAATGGATTTACTGTCCTTCACCATTCTTGTCTTCCCTGCTGCTGATGGTTCCTCTCCTCGAACCACCGTATTCTCTCATGCTCTACCACATTTTTCTCTGCCCACTTCGAAACACTCCCTCCAGCCTCAACCCTCTCTCCCAGATGACACGTCTCCTTCCTCCTTCTCAGGACTCTCCCTCTAACCTCCAGCACCCACCTCCTGCTCTCCTCTCAGTACTCCTCTCGTCTCTCCAGCAAACTCCTTCCTCCAGTTCCTACTTGATGTCATGGCTGCTCTGGCCACATGGAGCTGACCGCATGGGCCATCTACAGGAGCTGTAAGCTCCTCTGGCACAAGAAGGACTTTTGGCTCCCAGGGCACTACAAGTACCGACTTTCCCTGCACTGCATGACATCACCACGTATGCAGCAACGTGGCTCGTCCCCTGCTGGAAGACATTCGGAATGCCAGGACCTGAAGTCGCTTTCCGCCGTTCCGCAGTGTTGCTGATGCTGCTCATCGTCTGGACCCGCACATTTGTCTCCTGTTGCATCCTGTGTTTCCCTCTGGCTGATATCCCACTTTCCCACTTGTGCACCTTGTTCCAAGTGTCTCCCCGCTCCTGCATTCTACTTACCAGGATTGCCTCATTATTGGATTATACAGATCGCATCATTACACAGATCGAGTAGCAAACCCAACATTTTGTTTGGGTCACCTCAGTGCAGAAACCATCATCATCCGGACTCCTCCGAATGCCCTAGACATCCCCAGTGAGGAAAATTACGAACTAAAACTGAGAATTTCTACTGTTTTTTCCAGCACATGCCAGTCCGGGGGACAGGAGTGTCCGTCAATTGAGGACACTTTACTTTCTTTTGCAATTTCCAAAACGACATGTGGTGTCAAAGTCATTGTTTTCTCCCCTGCACCGTTTATTTTCTCAACTAAATGAGACTTTACCTACTTTAACTAAGGTGTGCACCTAACCCTCTATTAGTCTTTGGTTATTGGCTTTACCCACCCTCAAAAAAGGGGGTGACTCTGTGTCGAGGGTTGCACCCTGAACACCAGCATGTCATTTTCAAAAATTAACTTTCTAACCAATAAACATGCAACCACTTTATCATTCAGTGAAGAGGAAGCAACACGGA
The DNA here is from genome assembly GCF_040938575.1 of Ambystoma mexicanum. NCBI lineage: Eukaryota > Metazoa > Chordata > Amphibia > Caudata > Ambystomatidae > Ambystoma > Ambystoma mexicanum. The sequence continues at coordinate 777,671,695 of NC_090937.1, forward strand.
TACTAGATCTCATCAAAGATACAGAACGTACCATGGCTACATCAGAAAGCCCAGAAAAACTGACTTAAAAATGAGAGAGACTCATCAGGAGAGAGATCTCCCAAACATGTTGTGCTTCGACCCTAGCTCTATATTAAAAGGCAAAAAGAATACCATGAGGATTTAGAATATACCTATGCCCAACTCTTTGCAAAGAAAACAATGCATTTGTGAAACATTGGGAATAGATCCTAAATAAATGCTCATTGGATTTAATATTGCTAACCACTGAAGAATTGGCCAAGTCACTTTCGAAGATAGATGATGAAATCACAGAGCTCAAAGAACAACTGAGTATACTCCTATCAACTGAAGACCTATCTAAAATATTAGAAGATATCAACAGAAATCTAGATTCATATAAGAAGGAAATTAAACAAAGGAAGATCAGGATGTTTAGGAGGTACCGTCTTGACTATTCATGAGACATATTATTTACATGGCAGGACTTTGACCGCCAAAATCAACCACCAAATAAACAACCGTTCCAACCAAGGCAACCTAACGTTCCTGGGAAAGAAACCGACCCTTCAAGTGATACAACTGGCTGCATCACACAACTTCCTATTATTGAGCTTGTATTAAAATCCTCCAAAGACTTGCCGGCACGGCTACCGCCGGAGTTGTTATGAGGCCCACAGTTTTTCACTGACCTTGTAGATCACGCTGAAGCTTGAAAAAATGAATTGTTTGAATTCGTCTTGCTGAACTTTAATTTGCTCCTGAAGAAGGGATATTTTATTCCCGAAACACGTTGAGCTCATTGTATTATAAATGCCCTAGAATAGGATATACACTATTTTATTATTATTAAAAATAGTTTTCTATATGTGCAACCATTGTCAATTTGTGAATGCATATCTAATCAATGCCAGCATAAAGGCCATATCTCCAATGAGGCATAGTTTGAACTAAAACAATGAATTTCTACACCTTTTGACTGGTTTTTCCAGCACATGCGAGTGCTGGGGACGGGAGTGTCCGTCAATTGAGGCCACTTTACTTTCTTTTGCAATTTCCGAAACGACTTGTGGTGTCAAAGTCATTGTTTTCTCCCTTGCACCCTTTATTTTCTCAAACAATTTCTAATTTAACTGAATGAGACTTTACCTACTTTAACTAAGGTGTGTGCCTATCCCTCTATTACGCTTTGGTTATTGGCCTAGACATCCTTGTCGGGCATTTGTCGCTCAACATTTGGTAGGGGCTATACTTCCCGAAATACCCTTGGAGTACTGTGATAATGCCAATGTGTTTGACAAAAAGATGTCAGAAAACGTTCCACCGCATCAACCATATGATTGCACTATCGACCTTGGGGAGGAGGCCTCTGTACGTAGCAGATATGTGTATTCCCTTACACTTGTAGAAGACACAGTGCTGCAGGACTTCATACAGACTGCCCCCAAAAAAGCGGTTTATTCGGCCTTCTTGCTTGCCTGCTGCGTCTCCTTTAATTTTTTTCCCCTAAACGAGAAGTGACCCGGGGCCGTGCAATTACTACCATGCCCTTAATCTATTACAATAAAGAATAGGTACCCGTTTCCACTCATGTCCGTCTTATTGGCTCAACTTTGGAGCGCTGTAATCTTTGCCAAACTTGATTTGAGTGGGCTGTACAATCTAGCTCTAATCAACCATGGTGATGAATGGAAGACCGTTTTTTTTTTTTAATTTGTTTATTTATAAATCAACACACAGGAAAATTAAACAATCGCATCACATGTAGCTTCTCAGATCATACAGACACAAGATCCCCTTTTCTCTCCTCCTGCGCTCCCCGGCGGGCATAGTTCTCGGGCCTCGGTCGGACTGGTTTGGTGGCGGTCACAGGTCGTCCATAGAGTGAAGGGCTCTTGCAATCAGGCGTGGTTTGTGGGTCAAGGCCGGGTAGTTCAGGTCATAATCCAGTACTGGCGCCCAAATGTCTTGAAATCGGGAAGCAATCCCGCTTTGGCTGCCGTGACCTTCTCAGCTATCAAAATATCCCAGAGTTTGACCCAGCAGAGGGCCATCAAAGGCCCGTCCGCAGACTTCCAGGTGCGGGCCACCGTGATTTTAGACGCTAACAAGAACTGAGACACCAGGGCAGCTCTTCTTCCTGACCTCGGGTATGAGCCTGGCAGTGGGATCCCCAGGTTGACCTGTTCGGGCGTGAGCCGAATGGTCACCTGGATGACATCCTGTATAGTGGCTAGGCAGAGAGTCCAGAACTCCTTCACTCGGGGGCAGGTCCACCACATGTGGAAGTAGGACCCTGGGAGGCCGCAGAGTCGCCAACAGTGGGGGTCTAGTGCCGGTTGGAAGTGGTGAAGGCATAGAGGGGGGTAATACCAACGCAGGAGTAGCTTATGGGCACACTCCCGGTTGGTAACGCAGCAGGATGCCGAACGCGTTCTTGTCCAAATGTCTACCCAAGTGTGATCCTCAATGGTGTGCCCGAGGTCCATTTCCCATTGAGACATATATTAAGGCCTAAACTGAAGGGGGTCTTCCTGCAGCAGTCTATATAGGGCAGAGATCTTACCCCGGGCCGGTAGGTCGTTCACCATCAGCTCTAGTGAGGTAAGGTGCCTAGTGGCCGCCGCACGGGTCTGCGGGTGGGAGCACCAGTGCCTGAGTTGGGCAAAGGAGTACCTATCCGTTTCCGCTAACTGAAAAGTCACTTTACAGCGTTCAAAGGTTAGGGGGAGTCCCCTTCGAAGAGTTGTCCTAGAGTGGCCAGGCCTCCTGCGACCCAGTTTCTGAAATTTCGAGGATGGGCCCCAGGGGAAAAAGCTGGGTTGAGGAAGATTGGAGAGAGCGCGCTCAGATCTCCTGGAATGCCCCGGTACCTGCGAGCCCACTCCCAGGACTTTATTGTTTGTTTTGTGGCATTTAGTGTTTCCGGCCAGCATCGCGTAAGGCTGTGGGTGGGAACGGGAGAAAACAAAGGGGGAGAGAGTGGCAACATTGTTCGATCTCCACCCATTTCGGCCGACCTGCAGCGAGCCCGCATGCTTGAAGGTGGGCCAGTTGCGCTGCCATTTGGTATTTTCGGAGGTCGGGCACCCCCAGGCCCTCCAGTCTCGTGCTGGCCATCATTGTTCTGCGCGGGATGCGCGCTTTATCCCCCTTCAGATGAAGTCCACCATCTTCCTTTGGAGCCGCTGTATGGGGGGAAGCGGAATGGTGACCAGGAGAGCGGTACAGGCATAGAGGAAGCGGGGCAGTAAGTTCATTTTGCATGTCGTGATACGGCCTAGGAGGGAGATCTCTTGCGATTGCCAATGGGTCAGATCCTTTTCTAGTTCTTCGAAGAGTGGCGGAAAGTTAGCCCGATAGACTTTCGTTGGATGTGTGGGGATCTGGACCCCCAGGTAGGGGATTGATTTGATGCTCCACTGAAAGGGGCCTCTCTCCTCTAAGGACTCTCGTTCAGCCGGGGTCAAGCCCACTCCCAGCGCCGGTGACTTTTGAAAGTTAATCGCAAATCCCGAGACCATCCCAAAACTGTGGATTTTAGTTAAGGCCTCCCTCATGGATCCCTCGATGTTTGTAATGGTGAGTAGAACTTCGTCCGCATAGAGGGCCACTTTATGTTGCGCAGAGCCGGTCCTCAGGCCACTGATTCCGGGGTTTCTCCGAACTCGTTGACCCAGCGGCTACATGGCCAAAGCAAAAAGCAAAGGGGACAAAGGACATCCCTGTCTTGTTCCGCATGTGAGGGAGATCGAGTCCGACAAGCGGCCGTTGATTCTCAGCCTAGTACTAGAGGCCTGGTAGTTCGCAAGGATCATTTTCCGGAAGGTCAGGCCGAATCTAAAGGCCTCTAGAGTAAGGCGCAGGTAAGACCAGTCCACCTTGTTGAACGCTTTGGTTGCATCCAGCGCCAGTAGGGCCAGTTGTTGAGAGTCTCGGGTGGCGATCTCTATTAGGTCCAAAGCCCTGCAGATGTTATCTTTTGTCGACCTGTGGTTTATAAACCCCGTTTGATCCGGGTCTATGATGTTTGGGAGGATAGGTGCCAGGTAGATTGGCCAGGATCTTGGAATATTTATTGGCATCCAGATTCAGTCGGGCGATGGGTTTATACGAGCTGATGAATGGGGGTCCTTTCCGGGCTTGAGGATAAGAACTGTGATAGATTCTTGCATTGTAGGAGTGACCGTTCCGGTGGCCACGAACAAATTGAAGAGGCGGGCCAGAGGGGCCACTAACTGGGGCCGGAAGATTTTGTAAAAGCGGGTGGAGAATCCATCCGGGCCCGGGGCTCTAGACTTTAAGCTCTTAATGGCTACCTCCACCTCCTTGGTCGTAATCGGCGCTTCAAGGTCTTCCCTGGCCACCGGCGTCAGATGCTGGAGGGCCGCCTCTCGGATATAGGAACGTTGCTAAATCGGGTCTTTCAGGGCCGCCGTCATTATTTACAAGTGGCGAGCGGTTGCCAGGCGTATTATCTCATGGTTCGCATGGTGGATCACTCCCTGCAGATCGCAAAGACCCAAGATAGAATTCCGACTCTTCTCCTTTGCCAATTTGTTAACCAGGAGTTTGTTGGCCTTATTGTTATGGGCGTAGTACCATTGCTTGGTTCTGGTCAGCAAATTCGCTGTAGACTCAGCCTAGTGAACTTCAAGCTTTTTCCCGGCCATTTGTAAGATCCTGTAGGATTTGGGGGCCCAACCCTTCCTTTTGTGAGTAGATTCGGCTTCACGTACCTCGGCTTCCAGGGTGGCTTGGGTCACCTGCTTTCTTTTGTGAAATGCGGCACCTTGGGCGATCAGCTCCCCTCTGAGGACCGCCTTCATGGAAGTGTCCTCATCCCGGTTTTCAGCGAAGAAATGCTTTATGGAGCTGGCGATTGAGTCTCTCACTGCCATGTCCCCCAGAATAGGGTCGTATAGGCACCACTGTCAGCGTGGAGGGGGCTCTGGGTCGTGGGGCCGCAAGGTCAATGTAACGGGGGCGTGATCGGAGAGGATCCGGGGGCCGATTACCACATCATCAGTGAAAGTCAGGATCTGCGGAGAGGTCAAGATCAGGTCGATCCTGGAGAAAGTACGATGCACATATGAGTAGAAGGTAAAGTCCCTTTCATCCGGGGACAGAACCCTCCAGGAGTCTACAATGTTCAGCGTGAGGAATAGGTGGAGCAAGCCAGTGGCCAACTTCAGGTCTCTGAGTGTCGGGGGTGGGATCTGTCTTTCAGGGGGTCCAGGGCCCCGTTAAAGTCTCCTCCCTTGAAGACACATCCCTCAATGAATGGGAGAAGGGAGTCCTCCAGGTCTTGGTAGAAGCCCTCCTGATGTTCGTTCGGAGCGTACACCGAGATGAGGGCATAGAGCTGGCCATGAATGGTGCATTTGATAGCAATGAAGCGACCCTCCTGGCATCGTCAATGTTCTGGGGTTTCAGATCTTTTGCAAATAAAATAGCGGTGCCTCCCTTCTTAGTTCCGTTAGAGGCGAGGAATTGTAGCGGAAAGAGTCTGCTCCGCAAGCGAGAAAAGTCTACTGGGATTAGATGTGTCTCTTGCAAGAAGGCGATCGAGGTCCCATCGTCTTGTAGCCTTTGTAGGATTGATTTCCTCTTCGGCGGGGGGAGTTCAGGCCCCTAACGTTCAGGGTGGTGAACTTAAGTTTCAGGTGCGAGGGTTGTTCCGGAAGATTCACTTGCTGGGGGTGGGTGGTGTTGTGGGGGAGTCACGTCAGCCATGGACATGAGAGCATGTTTATTTCGGGCTCTCCTCTGGTCGAAGGTTTTTGAACTGGTCTCCAACAGGAGATACTCACACTCAAGACATCCAACAACGGCCTCCAGCGGGAGGCCCGAACTGCGACCAGGGGGGCCAGGGGGCCGATTTTGAACTATCGGCATGGCCCCTGGGCGCCCAGGCAGTCCTTCGGCAGAACCAGCATGGTTGGGGGTCTCTCCAAGGGTAATGTGATGGCATCCACCTTGGAGGGGGGTATGGACCGCATGGGATCTGCGGCAAGCTTCAAAGGGTTTAGGGGGGTTCCGGTGCTATATGCCCCATACGGGCATCCTCACGTATCATTCAGGGTTTGCGTTCATCTGCACTCTTGACCAGGGAGCCCGTTTCAGCTTCGGGGAGGTTGTGTTTAGAGCCGGTCTCATACGGCCCGGGCAAGATGGGTCCGAAGTCCCAGGGGAGTCCGGATGAAGAATCGATGCTGCATCATCGAGGTGGCTGATGGTGCGCGGGATGCAGGGGTGCCCTTGTACAAGAATTGCAGCGCCGTGGGAAAGAGCCATCGGTAGCAAATCTGCTGATCTCGAAGGAAGAGTGAGAGTGGGCGTAGCATTCTGTGCTTCTGAAGGGTCAGTGGGGAGAAGTCCTGGAAGATCTGTAGGGGGACGCCTTGGAAGAAGAGCTCGTCCTTTGAGCGACTTATCGCCACGATGGCCTCCTTGGTGGTGTAGAAATGGACCCTTGTGATTACATCCGGTGGGGGGTCTGTGTCCACCCCCCGGCGAGGGCGCAGTCTGTGGGTTCGGTCTAGCAAAAGCTGGGCCTCATCTAGATCCGGGAGAAGAGACTGAAAAGGGGAGCTGACGTATTCGGGAAGCTCCTTGTCAGTAACGGAAGAGGGCACCCCTCGGATGCGCAGGTTATTGCGGCGAGAGCGATTTTCCAAGTCTTCCTGTTTATGCTCAAGAATTTCGGTTCTCTCCAATAACGACTTTACGGTGCGTTGCATCTCTGTTAGTGCGCTGGTATGGTCCGTGGTCAGGTCCTCGACTTCCCCTATCCTCTGCTCAATACTGCTGACCCGTTGTTCTGCTTTCTCCAGTTTGGTCATGAGTTCCGTCATACAGGTCCTAAATTCCAACTTGATGTCAGACATAAAGGCCTGGAGGTCCTCCTTAGTTGCGAGCGTCCCTCTGTTGTCGGTCGCCTTCTGGGGTGTGAGTTTAGGGGGGGTCGATCTTCTTCCCTTTTTCCAATGCCTGCATCATGGTTGAAATGTCAGCTGATTTAGAGGGTTTAGGTGTCTTGGACGACATGGCTTCAAGGAAGGTGAGGTGCACCGTAGTGGGGCAAATCAGCGAGGTAGGGAGATTGTTCAGAGGGCAGATGGCGGCGCCAGGTGCGCCCAGGCTGAAGAAAAGATGAGGTGGGCAGGGGCGCCCCAGGAAGCCAGAGGAGGCGTCACTCCACGCCTTGGGGACCAACAGTAAGAGGATTCCAGGGCCCTCGTAAGTGACTCAGAAGGCCGTAGGGTAGTAGTCGGTATGGGTCCCCACCAAGGCGGATATGAATAGGCAGAAAAGCCTATATTGAGGGGGCTGGTGGGATCACCTGACTAACGGGTGTGACCCCCACTCAAGGTTCGGGGGCCACGATGCTGCCAGAAAGTTCCAGGAGGGTCTCAGCGGGGGTCCGATGTTATGGAATGCCGGTGGGTGGGCCGCCACTGGTATGGTGTCCGTCGGAAGAGCTGAAGCCCCCTCAGCAGGTGGGGGCACGACGTGGGCAGGGGCAGCCCAGGAAGCCAGGGAAAAAGGGCGCTGTCGGGCCCAGACCGCCGGGGCCCAGATCGGGGCCCGCCTCACCAAGGCTGATGTCAAATCCCCCGAGGGCCCGGGATCAGCAGGAGCAGGAGTGTCTGAGCAGCCCCGGACGAGCCACCTCCCCAGGCAGCTAGGTGTGGTCCGGGAGGGAGGTCCACCCCCGCCGGCACGAAGCGAGAGCAGCCCCGCTCTCCAGTGAATGCCAGGCGCTTGAGCACTGGCGGAGGGAGGGACGTCCCAGGGCGCCGGGCCCAGTGCCGGAGCGCAGAAGGACGTCGCCAAGACTCTCCCGAGTCCCCCAGCGGGAAGGCGGGGCGGCCGCTATGGCGCGGGCGGAGGGAGCAGGTCTCTGACGCTGAGTCGGGCGCCCAGGTGGCCTCTGAATCCCGCAGCAAGGGCACCATCAGCAGAACCGAGGATCTCGGGCTCCGCAGGCGAGCTCCATCGGAGGTCCGACATCAGGAATATTGCGGTGCCGGTGTAGGCAGCCGGAAGACTGCAGAGGCGGGGCGCCCGCCATCTTTGATTCCCCAGGCGAACGCCACCCCCAAGTCTCCCTGCCGTGTTTCCGGGGACCTAGCCTCCATTCAGCGCCCAGATTGCTGTAGTCGCAACCCTCCGCCACCTCAAGCCTTCATTCCTGCTCTTTGAGCATAGCAGGAACCAGGGAAATAACTGATTTTGCCGCGGTCCCGCGCGGAGGCCATTAGAAGAGCTGCCACATCGTTGGCGGTCCAGGCCCACGCCCCTGGAAGACCGCTTTTAAAAACAAATATGGTCTCTGAGTATTTGGTCATGCCATTTGGACTCTTTAGTGCCCCGGCCACTTTCCATTTGTTCCTGAACAACATCTTCCATTATATCCTGGACCAGTTCGCAATAAGAGACGGTAGGACCCCGTAACTTGGTATCACACGAGGACATGTGAGCGTCACCTAGTTTACACGCATTAATTATGGTTGGACCACCAACAAAAACTCACGAAAATCTCCATGGTAAAAGATGCTGAAGTCTCAATAATTTCCAAAAAAAACATATTTATTATAAACTAAAAGATGCTGAAGTCTCAAATCATTTCCAAAAAAACATATTTATTAGGTTTTACTAATCGCAAATTCCTATAGACACAATTTGTTAACAATCAAGAAAATCAAGCAAATAGAAAGGGCCAATATTCATTTCAAAGGCAATCTTACATACATGTTTCTTGTCAAGCCATACACATTCACAACAAATCAAACGTGCTCAACATCACTACATCACAATTCACACCAAGGGCTAAAAAGCAATAACAACAAACCGAAACAATGTGCAAATACAGCAATGTGCAACTATAGCCCACATGAGTTTTAGTATTATTTGGGCAACCAATTAAATCTACATGTTGGGATCCAATAAACATGCAGTCCATGAATTAGTCCCTTGTGTCAGGATCGAGGGAATATGAACCAGTTCGGCATCATCTATTTGGATGACATTCTGGTGGTTTCCCCATCCAAGGAGGAACACGTTCAGCACATTTGGACAGTGTTACAATGTGTTAAAATGACTTGAGAGACAATTAAGTATATGCAAAGGCAGAACAATGCTTTGTCATGCCACCTGAAGTGGAATTCTTGGGCTTTCGATTGTCAACGGGAATAATTATGACCCCCTCCAAGATCCGAGATGTACTGGATTGGCACGTTTCAAAGACCATCTGAGAGGTAAAATAATTCCTTTATAGGTGTTTTATCTACACCTTTTCCAGTATTGTGACTCCACTTACCTGGCTCACTAAGAAATCTGTACCTTTTCGTGGACTGAAAGCATCAAAAATGCAGCCCAGTAGCTCAAACTGGCTTTTACATCTGCTGCTGTTTTACAACACCCTGACCCAGAGGTGCCTTTCTCCGCTGAGGGTGACGCCTCTGCCAGTTCAATAGTGACAGTCTTGTCAGTTATGTGCTGAAACAGATTTTCTTCACCTTGTTACGTATTATTCAATTGCCACTGAGCAGAAATGCACTGTGACAGAATGGGCACTCCTGTCAGTTATAGCTGCCTTCCAGGAATGTGGCAACATCACCTCTTGGGGCACCCCATTCTGTAATGGTGTATTTTGACCACCGGAACCTACAAGCCATGTCCACTACCATTTGTACCACTACTCAGCTTGAACGTTGGCACCAGTCTTTTGGCATGTTCAATTATTTTATAATGTATCAGCCTGGGCATCAGCACGGAAAGGCTGACACATTATCCTGACAATTAGGACAGGTTAAACACCCTGTTCTTCCTGACCCCATACTGGATCCACAACAGGTGGTTTGGGCCTGTACTCCCCCAATGGAAATGTGGTATGAGCTCGAAGAGTGGGACCTGTCACATTCTGAAGACAATCTGCCACAGGACATATCTTTTCAAGGAAAGATCCCCATGTATAATTGACATATGTTCTTGCCCACAGAAGGCTTGGAACCACAGGCCTTACAGTGCTGTCATGATGCATGGATAGCGGCACACCCCAAAGAACAAAAGGCTATGCCCTCGTTATTGCGATGGTGTTGGTGGCCACACATGTGCAATGATATCAAGACCTACATATGTGTTCAGTATCTGCACAAGGCAAAACGTCTTCGGGTAAGTCATAGGGCCTTCTCACACCCTTGCCTGTTCCGAATCATCTATGGAGTATGGTATCCATGTATTTTGTGGTGGAATTTCCCCGAGTGGAACGATACCTTGTTGGTCGTTTTAGACTATTTCTCAGAGATGGCACATTTTATTTGGTCTAGAGGGCCTCCGGCCGCCCTTTTTGGCTGGGCTGTTATCCACCACATCTTCCGTTGTTTGGGGTTTCCTTCAATCATCATATCCTATGGAGAGACCCAATTCACCTCCCGTTTCTGGAGGCCTCCACCTAAACTTGTGGGTATAGAAGTCTGTTTGTACGCCACATAGCACCCTAAAACTTATGGGCAAACAGAAAGGGTGAATGAAACCCTTAAACAGTACTTAGTGTTTAATCTTCCAGTACCAAGAGTCCTAGTTGTCTTTAATGACTGCAGCAGAGTTTGCTTGTAATAACTCCCCATACTTCTCAACTGGGGTTTCTCCTTTTTGTGCAGTGTACTGAAGGCATCCCCGATCACTGCCTGTTGACGACTTGCTGGACTCCTCTTCTCCTACTGCTGTATCTTGTCTCCAACAGCTCAAAGAAGTGCAAGAATCTGTCCTAGACCATTTAAGGGTGGCACAAAGGCGCTATAAGGAGAAAGCAGATCAACATAAGTAGGAGAATCCTATTTCTCCCAGGGGGCAATGTGTGGTTCTCCACCACACACCTCTGCATACCAGCTAGCCATAAACTATTACCTTTATACTTGGGGCCATACCCTGTGCACCGTGCCATCAATCAGGTGGCATACCAGGTCCAGCTCCTGAAGACCTGGAAAGTACACCATGTATTACACATTTCTCTTCTTGAGCCCTGTCCCATGTCTACAAGACTGTCTATCCACCCACCTCTGGTGTTAGTATCAGTGGAAAAAGAATATTAGGTACATGAGATCATGGACTCACAACTTGCAATGTACTATCTTGTCGATTGGAATGGTTACGGTCCAGAAGACACGACCTGGGAACTGGCCACAGATGTGCATGATCCTGTCCTCCTAAGGCATTTCTATTGTCATCACCCAGATCGCCAGTGGGCATTCTAGAGGGATTCTGTCATGGCTTCTCCGGGCCACACAGGGCTGGCTACACTGGGCCATGTACATGAGCTGAAGGACTTTCAGTGACGAAGGCACTACAAGTCTTAGCTTTCCCTATGCTGCATGATGTCATTGCATTGTACGCAGTGACGTGGCTCGTCCCATCCCAGAATAAATTCAGAACGGAAGGAACTGATGCTGCATCCCAACGTTTCTCTGTGTTACTCTTGCTGCTTGTCGTCTGGACCCAAAAGTGTGTCTCTCGTTCCATCCCGTTTTTTACGTCTCGCAGTATTCCTGCACCTGGCCCTTCTGCACCTCGATCCAAGCATCTCCCTGCACTTGCTTTCTACCTTGTTGGACTTGGCAGCTAGAATTTTGAACCCCTAACTCAGAACTCTCGACTGATTTTTGCATTGTGTACTGGCTCGGCATTTCATTTTGGCTGGATTGTGGTTTCACCAGGAATGCGTCTTTATTGGATTCCCATCTGGATCTTTGATTTGTTAAGTGGAACTTCTGAACTGGACTTCGTTGTCTTTACATGGAAGTCTGACCAGGAACTCTGAGAGCCTAGCGGTATACCTCCCTACCCTTTGCCTGAGTGTTCGGTGTATAGAGTGTGATTATTTTCTTGCACAGTGTGGTTGGGAGGAAGATCTACCCCTTAATGGGAGCCCCAAGTACCGTTAACCTGACCAACAACCCCCTGATCAGGACACTTGAACTTCCCACCCCACCAGACTGAACTGGCTGATTTTTATAGTAGGGTCTCTCCTCCAGCTAGATGGTGCTTAAGGATTTAGCAGACACCTGTGTACTGAAAGTTGTGATCCTTTGTGATGGGGCCAGGTGGCTTGGATGGGGGTGGCAATGAGGTTGCATGGAGGCCTGTTGCTATCTTGATTTTCTGAAAGGCCATGAACATGAGTGGGATCTCCTTCCTTTACCTCGGAATCCCTGCTGCCATTGCCTGCTTTAATCTGAGTCCCTGTTTTCTGTGTGTGAATCTGGAGCCAGCTCAAATCAATTCCCCGTTGTTAGACTACAACTTTGTATCAGTGGGACTTCTGTGTGCTGCATGGAATGAGTCACAATGAAAACTGCTTCCGTAGTCTTTTAAACCGAAGGAAAAATTGTATGATCTTTTTTTAGCATTTTCCCCTTAAAAGGGAGAGGCATAATTTCTTACGTTGAATGTTTGGTCTGGCTATGGAGCTGGAATGGTTCTCTGAGTGGCAGTTTTATATATATATATATATATTTCTGAGGCTTGTGGAATCTGCTTAGATCACATGCTGTGCATAGGCCGACATCTAGTGGAAGCTGCAGAGTATTACAGTTTGTTTTTCGAAACTCGAAAATGGGCGTCGACACAGGGCGTGCCAGTAATACTATCCCTAGTGTGACGTCCACTGTACCCAAGATCCCTCACGCGTCTAGGATCCTCGGATTGTTTTTTTCCGCCATACTGGTCGGAAGCATTTTGCGGAGTCCCCTGGACTTAGCCATACTTTTGCTAAAATATTAATTTATTTACATCCTTCCCCATCCCAACGTCGAACTTTGACACTCGACGCCGGCTGGAGAAGAAATGGACCGTCGACTGCTGCACGACGGATTTGGGCCTCGGAAGGCCTCTGGCCGCGGCCCGGGCCTCGGAAGGCCTCTGGCCGCGGCCCGGGCCTTGGAAGGCCTCTGGCCTCGGCCCTGCAAGTAGGGAGAGTGGGGGATTGTACATACTCTACACTCTTGGTATATAGGTACACCTTATACATTTCCTACACTTAACAGCCCGGTGCGTATGGAGGGTACCCCTTTTCAGTTCTGCCCAAAGTGCAATCGCAAATACCCTTGGGTCGACAGGCACGCCACGTGCAATCTCTGCTTGCCGAGGGACCACCCCGAAGCAAACTGCAGAACGTGTAGTAGGTTTAAACCTAAGACACTTAAGGACCGTTCGACGAAGCGTTGGGCCCACCACGCCAGGCAGGCGGCCATGGCAGCGGAGGGCGCCTTCAGCGACGGCAGCGACGCCGTACTTTCGGACGGCGAGGGCATTACGGTGTCGAAAGACAGCCGAGCGCAAGTCCCCGACCTCGGAAGGTCGTCCGGCAGGGCGGCTATGGGGAAGACCCCCGGCGACACAAGCGCTTCACACACCACACACACTAAACACACAAAGTCCAACCGAGACTCGACGACGTCGAGTTCTCGGAAAGAGGCACAAATAGAACGGTCCGATTCGGTATCCTCTGGGCATTCTCGATCGAGATCGCCGCATGACTCCAGGCAATCATCCACTCTTGCCAAGAGTGCCTCGCTCCCTAGGCTAACAGAAGTTCGATCGTCGGAGGACGAAGACGACTTCCACCCCCAGGCCGCGCTCCAGGAGTCGGAGCCCGTAGACAAAATCAGCGAGGCCCCGCGCTCGAAGGACAGGGACCCTACCCCCGATCCTCGACGCCAGGCGTTGAAAACCACCGGAGCCACAAAAGGACAGGGAAAACATTTTTCCACTCACGGGGAGGGGGGAAAACAGCAGAAGAAGCAGCCTTTGCACTCTTCCACACCTGTGAAACACACCACTCCCCCTAAACAGACAGACAAGACCAGGTCTGCTGATATGTCTAAAACCAGCAAATCTACTCAAGATAAATCCCCGAGACTTGCTGAGAGAGTCATTCCCAGTTCCAAAAAATGATCCAGTGAAGACATAGATAGGGTCATGTCAAGGATGTCTTCTTTGGCTGATTTTTACGATAAAAATCCAGACCATTTCCTTTCGTATAATCCACAAGGGGCGACACCCTCAGGCTCTAATGATCCTATCCCCCCGAATAAGAAGCCCCGGTTTGAAACACCGATGAGGTCTACAGACCCCTTCGAGGTACAACCATACTCAAGACCATACTCACTGTATCAAGGAGAGACTTCCGTTGGTGAGCACCAAGAATTTGGCATGGTAGAAGAGCAAACCGGGACGGGCTACTATGGGGATGATGAGGACCAAGAAGAGGAAGAGGAAGACCCTGAAACCTACAGAGTAGATTCCCCGGTAGAAAACGAAGCCCCGGTTACCGACTCCCCTGTCGATAACCAACCCCTCCTAAACGAGGTTCTCGCACGTGCAGCAGAACATTTCCATATTGACACCCACGGTGTCCAGGAGGAGAGGGACTTTGCAGAGGAGTTAGTGGGAGAAAGGAGGCCTGTTGCCCAGACCATCCCTATCCTTAAGTCCAATCAGCGAAGAATAGACCTGTCCCTGGTGAACCCGAACTTCAACAGAGCAGTCAATCCCAGGGTTGAAAAACTTTTCAGGGCAGCCCAGTCTGACCCTCTCTATATAAGAGGATATCTGAAGCCAGACTCCCTAGTTGTCACTAACACTCGTAAGAGGGCTGGAACACCCTTGTCATCGTCCGAAGCTCCTCCAGACAAGGAGAGCAAAAAACTATATGGTTTCGGCAGGCAAGTAGCCTCAACGTCCGCCTATCAAGCAAGGATTGCAAACTCCACCACCCTGTTGGCCAGCTACAACTGCCATCAGTGGGAAGAAGTCGCGGCACTCATAGCCTTTGCTCCTGAACCTTTAAAGGGCCAGTTAGCTCGGATTTCCGCAGAGGGTAGAGCCGTGTCTGGTTGCATTTTGAAAGCAACCTTTGACGCTGCGGACAACGCAGGCAGATTGATAGCAGAAGACACTGTTATCAAGAGACATGCGTGGTTACGGCAGTCTGGTTTTAAAGCAGAAACCCAGGCATCATTGTTGGACAAACCGGTGGAAGCCGATCTGTTTGGTAGGGCGGTTGAAGACGCACTGAAGAATGCCAAGGACGAATACGAGACACTCAAGTCCCTTGGCCAGTTAACCAATAAACCCCCTAACCAGAGAGGGAATAGTAATTTTCGTTGCCCAGGCGGCCAAAATTCCCAGAGAGGATCTAACTATTCCCAGGGGGGGGCAGGGTACACAGTGGAACAACAGCCAACAGTCTACCCAGGGTTACAGCAGGGGTAATAGGAGAGGTCGTGGTAAAGGCAGAGGCAGCCCCAGCAAGGGAGGCGGCACGCCTCAACCAAAGCAGTGACGCTCAGTTCAGGGTCCCTTCTCACGCAACCCCAGTAGGGGGACGCATTTCCAACTTCACCCAGGCTTGGGCAGGGATCACATCAGACAGATGGGTGCTGTCAACAGTATCCACAGGGTACTGTATAGAACTACTGCAGCGTCCCCGGAACCATCCTCCACGACAAAGAGTACACTCTTTAGAACATCAGAAGATTCTCCTCGAGGAGATCGCCATTCTGCTAGAAAAGGACGCGATAGAACTCGTCCCGGGACACCAGGTAAACAAGGGTATTTATTCAACTTACTTCCTTGTGCCAAAGCAAGATTTGACAATGCGCCCAGTATTGGATTTACGGCCTGCCGACAAGTATGTCAAGCCCCAAAGGTTTCGTATGACTACGCTACAAGAGGTAATCCCCCTCCTAAAAAAGGGGGATTACATGGCAACCTTGGATATGAAAGATGCTTATTTTCATATTTCCATGTTCCCAGCGCACAGAAGGTACTTGCGCTTCAAGGTGGACAGTCGACACTACCAATTCAAGGTACTGCCCTTCGGGATAGCTTCAGCACCAAGGGTATTCACCAAGGTACTGGCGTTGGCGGCTGCACACCTACGCAGGGAGGCAATCCCAGTGTACCCTTATCTGGACGACTGGCTCATAACGGGGGAAACCCCAGTAATTTGCAGAACAAACATTCAAAGGACTATCGACCTCCTCCATGAATTAGGCTTCTCAATCAACGAGAAAAAGTCAAGCCTGGTGCCAAGCACCTCCAAACAGTTCCTAGGAGCTATCCTAGATACTCAAGCGGGGTTGACCTTTCCTTCAGAGGAAAGAATTCGGAATATACTACTGCAAATTCCGCATGATCAGTCCGGTCACCAAATAACGGTATGCAAAGCAATGCGTTTACTGGGCATGATGGCGTCATGTATTTACCTGGTCCCCCATGCGCGCCTGCGCCTGCGTCCCATGCAGGAATGGTTGGCGAAACAGTGGTCTCAGGCAAGTGGTCAGTGGGACGATCTAGTGGTCGTTTCGCCAACACTAGTACAAAGCCTTCACTGGTGGACAAGAGAGAATCTCGCACAGGGGAAACCCTTTTACGATCCTGAAGTACAGGCAGTAGTCACTACCGATGCATGTCTGATGGGGTGGGGAGCTCACCATCTCCACCACACAGCTCAGGGTCTCTGGTCTCCCTCAGTGGCCAAGAACCACATCAACCTGCTACAGCTTCTGGCAGTATTCAGAGCGCTTCAAGCGTTCGAGCCCCACCTACTAAACCTGTCAGTGCAAATCCGGACGGACAGCACAACAGCCATGTTCTACCTGAACAAGCAAGGAGGGACTCGTTCGCCAAATCTGTCCAAGCTTGCCCAGAAAATCTGGATATGGGCACTCAGATGGAACATCTTCCTGTCATCACAACATGTTGCAGGGGAGCTCAATTCCCTAGCGGATGCTCTGAACAGAGACTCCCTCCCAGAGGAACACGAATGGGTTCTACACAGAGAGGTCGTAGAAGATATCTTCTCTCAGTGGGGTTTCCCCACTATAGACTTATTCGCCACAAGCAAAAACAGAGAATGCCCAGGATTTGCATCCAGGTTCCCCCAACCAGACTCCCAGGGGAACGCCCTGTGGATGAACTGGTCAGGGATGTTTGCGTACGCTTTTCCACCAACTCCTCTCATCAGGAAAGTGGTGAACAAGATGAACAGAGAGTCGATGACGCTCGTCCTAGTTGCTCCCATGTGGGCAAGACAACCGTGGTTCCCACACCTACGCAAGATGGCGGTGTGCGAGCCCATCAAACTTCCAGCCTGGTACAACCTACTGTCCCAGTACCAAGGTCAAACAGTACACCAGCAACTCAACTCAATGAACCTGGCAGCATGGCTCCTGAGGTCATAGAGTTTGGACATCTCAATTTACCACAGAGGTGTATGGACATCCTAAAGGAATCTAGGAAACCAAACACAAGGCACTGTTACTTTGACAAGTGGAAGAGGTTTGTAATCTGGTGCCAGAGTAGACAAATCAACCCTGTTGATTGCACTCCTTCCACTATTGTTACATACATGCTCCACCTGCTAGATGCAGGATTGGTTTTTAACTCACTGAAAGTACACCTGGCAGCCCTGTCGGCATACACCACTTCCCATAGCAAGGTCTTGTGGTGGAAAGTAGCAGTAGTTAAAGGCATGGTCTAGTAAAACATTTTATTTAAAAAATAGATAGGCAACATAAAAAAAAAATGCTAGCATTCTCTTTTTTAAAACTTCCTATGTAAAATTTTGAGCTATTCAAGCTCAAAATTCGCAGAAGCAAGCACATGGGCGCATCCATTTTGTGAAATGGATGCCCTCCTGTGCTGGCTTTTGCTTTTGCGGCACTAATGAAGGAAAAGCCAGCCAGCTGTAGTAAACAAAAGCTACCGCTGGGTGGCTTTCCCTTCATTAGTGCTGTACGCGGAGGACGGGGACCGGAGACCAGAGCAGGAAAGCTGCAGCTGAATCTCGGTAAGTGCTATTTAGCTTGAATAGCTCAAAATTTTACATAGGAAGTTTTAAAAAAGAGAATGCTAGTATTTTTTTTTTATGTTGCCTTTCTATTTTTTAAATAACATTTTTTACTAGACCATGCCTTTAAAGCCTTCATGGAAGGAGTAAAGAGACTTCACCCTCCTATTTCAAACCCACCACCAGGGTGGGACCTTAATGTGGTGCTAGCCAAGCTCATGGGACCCCCTTTCGAGCCCATGCATAAAAGCAGTCTCAAACACCTGACTTATAAAACGGCCTTCTTAGTAGCTATTACTTCTATAAGAAGGGTCAGTGAAATTCAGACACTGTCAGTGCAGGATCCCTTCTTTACTGTCCATAAAGACAAACTGGTTTTACGCACACACCCTAGGTTCTCACCTAAGTTTATATCAAAATTCCATGTAAACCAGTCCATCGAGCTTCCGGCTTTCTTCCAGGACCCTCAAAGCTCGGCTGAGGTGAAACTACACACCCTAGATGTGCATAGGGCGGTCCTCTACTATGTAAATAAAACCAGACGGCTAAGAAAAACAGATCAACTGTTTGTCTCCGTAGCTACAGGCAGAGCGGGGGATCGCGTCTCTAAAGGTGCCATCTCGAAGTGGATTATTAACTGTATCCAGCTGTGTTACTTACTCTCTGAAAGAACTCTGCCTTTCACGCCAAGAGCCCACTCTACTAGAGGCATTGGGGCCACTCTGGCTTTCATTGCAAATGTACCCCTTGACACCATTTGCAAAGCAGCTACTTGGAGCTCTATTCACACTTTTACTCAGCATTACTGCATTGACACCCATTCCAAGGCAGATACACAAGCGGTTCTAAGACACTTATTTGCTCATGACCCTTCTCACATCCCACCTCCTTCTTCAGGTACTGCTCGCTAATCTATGCACAGCATGTGATCTAAGCAGATTCCACAAGCATCAGAAGGGATACATTACTCACCGTAATCGTATTTCTGATGCTTGTATCTGCTTAGATTCACATGCGACCCACCCTTCCTCCCCTCTGAGAGAAGGCGCATGGTTGCTTGTAGTCTTACCTTTCTATCTATCTGCTTGGATTATCTGTACTCACGCTACTCCTCATGCTACCTCATGTCAGAAAAAATACAATCTGAGGATCCTAGACGCGTGAGGGATCTTGGGTACAGTGGACGTCACACTAGGGATAGTATTACTGGCACGCCCTGTGTCGATGCCCATTTTTGAGTTTCGAAAAACAAACTGTAATACTCTGCAGCTTCCACTAGATGTCGGCATATGAATCTAAGCAGATACAAGCATCAGAAATTGTGTGTGTGTGTGTGTGTGTGTGTGTGTTTTTTTCCCCTTTGAGGAGTTTAGACTTCTTCTAGTCAGTGATGGTGGTTGGGAGGCTGGGGTGCGAGTGCTCTTGCGATTGACCCCTGCCTTAGTGATGGGATCAAATGAGGGTGGTCTGGTGATCCCCCCATGTGCCTCTTCTGTGGCCAGCATCAACTAGCTCAGGGCTGCACCAGACCCCTTTGACTACCCCACCGTTGATCACCAAAGTTTGGGTGGGGTCTTTGTTACATATCTCCCCCTTTCCCTTAGATCCCTCCTCTCATAACAGCTCATGTAGTCGGTGTTCCCCTGTTACCCTGCTGGCCGGTGATCCATTGAGACGGTGCATGGTTGTATAAAAACACAAGTCATGAAAAGGATTGTCTTTGATGTCGTTTTTCTATCACAGTCACTGGGCCTTGGCACTGCTCCTGATGCCCACATCGGATGGGTCGTGGAGATGACTCTATATTGACTTTGTCCAGGTGAATGAAATATCCCCCTTCAACTACTACCCAATGCCTTGCATTAACAAATGAATGTAGAGAGTGGGGTAAGCCAAGTTCATATCCTGAATCAACCTGACAAAGGGATATTGGCAGATCCAGTGAGCACGAGGAAAAGATTCTCTGACCCTGATGGGTCTGTTTGAATTCACAATACTTCCCTTTGTACTTAATAGAGTGCTGGGCACCTTCCAAAGTGTAATGGATATTATCCTGCAGCCTCACCAACTGTTGTCTGCTGCATTCCTGAATGACATAAATGCACCCAATGCAGATCACGTACACCTACCACAGGCTCATGTCAGAAGCTCACATGTAAGTTCAATAGCTTTTTAACAAATACCTGCACTGCAGCAAGATGTGTGTAAAATCTACGTCACATTGCAGTCTCATTAAGATAGGTCAATCATTTCAGCGCCTGCTGCTAAAATGTGTGTGCCTCCTGCTGCTCAGAGGCTCCCATTCCAGTAAGGTGAATAAATGTGGCAATGGTTTCCCTGCACTGGTTTGTGCATTCTAATCTTATTAAAATAGATCAGTTGGTTGAGTGCCTGCAAAAGAGAGCGATTAACAACTGAATGTGCCATCCCCCATTGGATCAAATAATGTTTACAACTCTCCCTTTACCCTCTGCTCTGCCTAGCTCTCTTTTCTCGTCTATGTATTCATCTTTTCTACAATTGCTCATTCCAACCGCAGCAGTTAATTGTTCTCTGCTCTGTACACCTGCAGCTCTTCTGTCACTCATCCTTTCGGATCCTGGAGCTATCCATTCGTTATCACTGGTGCAATCTCTCCCCTCTCTCACCAGCTTTTCAGTGCTCCCTTCCACAGTATTCCATGCTCTCACAGCCTTCTACATTCACCCCTTGCTCTTCCCTCCAGGCACCTACAACCATCAATTTGAAGAAATGGCTGTCACCACTTGGGCAAAGGGGAGAAGGATACGCGTTTTCGCAATTTGGTATCACAGCAGGTTCTCCTTTAAGCTACCGGATTTTGAAAGACAGGGAGATGGTCTACCGATGGGTGGCTGGTACCAGCAGCTCTTACCTATGCCTGCCACATGGATGGCTACAATAGGGGCATGTTAAACCGGACATTAAGCACCACCCACGCACATCTACAGTATGTAAATCTTCACACAAACTCCATAAAGTGATTTTTTTTCTTTCATTCGGAAAAGGTTTAGGGATTTGAAAGGTCACTCATTAGCTCTCTTCACTTCGCTCCCTTTCTCAGTCTCTCTCTTTGTACCCTGCCAAGCACTTCATATGTGCTTCCCCCTCACATTTTGACAATGCCCTTCTTATATCTCTCCCTTCTGCCTGTTCACTCTTTTCTGTTCTTACTTTGTGTCTTTCAGCTCTCATTTAATTTCCCTTTGCTCTTCTCTTCATTCTCCTTACTCTTCCCCCTTCCTTTTGTCTTATTTAGCCCTATGTTTCTTTTATTTTCTCTCCTCTCCCTCTGACATTATTTAAATCTCTACTCTGTGTCGCTCTGCTGAGCTTTCTCCCTTCATCTTCCTTTTTGTTTTCTCTCCCTCAGTCTTCCCTTTTGCTGGTTTCTTTTTTACATCCCCCTTTCTCACCCCTTCTCTTTTTGCTCTCTTTTGTGGTTTATCGCTTGTTCTTTTCTGTCTCCATACTATGCTCTTACCAATTGTCTATCTTCTCTGCCCCTCACCCCTTATTTTCTCACATCACTATCCAAATCTCACACCTCTTTCCCTGCCTTTCACCTCTTTCTCTTTTTCTAATCTCGCTAGGTTCCATCTTCATTTCCCTGAATTCTTCACTTATTTGTCTCCATCCTGTTGATCTGTATCTTCTTTCTTTTGTGTGTGTTTTCTCTACATTGTCTCAATACCATCTCTGGATCTTGTTCACAATGATATCACTGCCTCATCTAACTCTCTGCCCATTTCAACAGTCTAATTTTCCTTCGCGCCCCTCTCCTGCCTCCCTTTACCTTTCTTCCTCACACTCTTTCTTTTGGTGGGTGCATAATGCTTCATGGCACACTCCACTTAACCTTTCATTAAAAAAGTAAAATGGTGTGAACAACTGAAGAATGTTAACCTTTTTTCAATGGTTAGCTTTTCCGGGAAATATCTGGACAGATGAAAACGTTAATGCGCTAAGCCCTGTGTGCAAAGGGCTGTGGTTTCTACTGTTTGCTGTTTGGCGTGCGGCGAAAGGTGAACAGGGAGTCAACGTTATAAGTTATGGATCCGTTAAACCTAACAGCGAGACTCACAATCTCGAGAACAAGAGCCCAATTAAAAAGGGCCGCATCCACAGATGAATCACAAGAGTTAAATGCAAAACGGTCAAGAAAAAAACAACAAAGTCAATATTTTTCATGTAGCTCTGTAACCGATCTAGTAGAGTCTACTGAACAAGATGCCCCAGCTTATGTGGACCTAACAACAGAAGCCTTTGATGGCGTGTTTAATCATATATGCCAAGAGGCAGAGACAGAGTCCCAGCCCCCGAACAATGGAGAGTTGAACTATGCAGTTCCTACTATAAGCTCAGAAGTATCTCGCGCTACCACTGGCTGTGTTAAGGTCTCCGAGTTCGCCCTTTTAATGGAGACGGAGTCCAACGCATTGGTAGTGCGTGACAAAATACTAAATGAGGAAGAACTATCCGAACACACATATACAGATGCGATGGAGTTTCACTTACCGAGTGTGGTAAGACATGGCCGTTTGGGAGAGTTTGCGGTGTTGGAGCCCGCGCGGGAAGATGACGCGGCGACGCTGGCAGAGGGGGAGGCACGCCAGACACTCGCTGATGACGCGGCTGACTGGAGGCGGTGCGGAGAGACGGACACTTCTCACAACCCGTGCCGTGTCGAAATCGACACTCTGGAGAGGCTGGAAGAGGGCGGGAGTGCTAAAGTGGGTGCTCTCCCAAAAGACGATCACGCTGCTGATACCATGCCTGCAGAGTCGCCCTGGGAGCGTTCGATTCAGATGAAAGAAGTAAGTGACTCTATGATGATGCTTGACTTACCTAATGTCAATTCAATAGAACACATCAACGACTCATTTGCTTGCTCGGCTCTACCTACCAGTCCTGATCACAATAAGGTCAGTGTAGATGGTCTATACAAAGACCAAACATCGATAGGTTCGAAAACGTATGGTAGCGCTCAGAAGGAGCCTAATGAGAGTAGCACGACTGGGTTAAATGATAATCCCCCATTTGATAAAAGAAATTCGTTAGAACTGGTCTCTACCGTGCTGCAAAATTTAATAAACTTAAATAAAACCAGGAATTGTGATAACCAGCCATCTTTGACACCAAGCAATGTTTCCACAACTGATGTGTCAAACAAAAAGGTACGTATGTACGACACAGCTCTTAATCAAGGCAAATGGGGAGCAGATAGACCGAATAACTATAAAGCCCAAGAGGCAGTATCCCCTATGAGGTGTCTACAGACGCAGGAGAGACATGTGCCCATCTCACAGAATAGGGCCTCAAAACAGGATCATGTTGAACAAAGAAAACGGGAAATAACACATGTGATTAGAAGGTCTAGCTCTCCTTCAGATGTTTCATAAGAAGAGGCGGAAACTTCAGATTCTTCGATTGGTGAACGCCCCTTTCCTAAAATAAGAAGAGAGGGGAGACGCTATAGTACCAACATAGCAAAATCACCTGAGAGAAACGAAATTAGGAATCGAGAGACATGTGGCCATGTCCCTTTAAACGATTTATTAACGACATTAACCGCTGCCATGGCAATCTCTCTTACTCCGTTCACAAAACTGTATGAAACACTAAATGATAATGCAAAGGATATGTCAACCCTGTTAGCATTGATGAACTCAAAATTGGTTCAATTAGAGGCAATGCAGGGCTTTGGGTAGCCTTAAACAAAATGAGATAAACCAGCAGCTGCTGTCAGGCATACAAGACATGAACGTATCTAAACAAAATGACAGGATTGACAAGAAGTTATTCGCTGAGGTAGCGAGGGAAGCTTTATCTCTATTCCGTAAATCTCACGTTGTCGAGAAAGGGGAGACGTTGGGGGCTGCCTGTCAAGAGAATGACGCAGGTAGGATCCCAAAAGTAGTGGGCCCCTGTGACGAAGCAAATATTCCAAAGCCGGTATCGAATGCCTCCCTCCTCCAGCAACTGGAGTTTCTACACAAATCCTCTCTCCACCTCATGACGACAACGGAAACGTCACAGATCGTGACGAATGTCACAATGAACGAAGGTGACAGGACGGAGGTTGATCAGACGATGTTGGAAGAGAATTTGCGAAATACTACTAATAAGATGAACATGAACGTGGAGAGCTATACAAATCCACTCGACCTCTCGTTCAATTCTGCGTTTAGACAGACACAAAATGTAATGAACCCAGCATTGGGGGATGTCCAAATTGCCTCCTGTTCCACTCTGAGCCAGAATGCAATAGATTTGGTTGTCGACCCGCAAAGTGATCAGTCTGTGATACTAAAGCAATCGGGCATGTTTCCTATCTTTGGAAACTCAAAGACTGACGTGATCCCAGGTCATGTAGGGGGTAAAACGAAAAATGCGCCAAATACAAAAAAACAAAAGAACATGCCGGCTCGGAAAAAAACGCAACAAATAGGTGCACGAAAATTCTTGCGAAACATAAATATGTTCCACTTAGTTGATAAAGCGACTAGCTCGAGCCTAAAACTAGCTGATTCAATTAAAGAAGGCAAGTCAGTGTATCCTGACCAAGAGGCGACAAAGGCAAAGGACCAAGAGAGTGAGTATCATGTTGAAGATGATGCAAAGGCAAAGAAGATAGTGAGCGTACAAAACGATGAGGATGAGACACTACAGGCCGAATTAATGGAACTATCGGTCTATGAGGAAAAGGCTACGGATGAAGCAATTTCTGGTATAATCCCTGAGGAACCATTAGCTAGCCCAAGAGTAGTGGCTAGCACAGGGAAGCCTACTCCAGAGAATGATATACAGAAAGTGAGTGTAGAACCAAAACCCCAGGTTCTCCTAGACAAGCAACTTAGCGAATCTAAGGGCCGAATGTGCGTGATATTACCTCCCATCGTTGAGATTAAAAATGACAAGAACGAACCAAGGAGTCCGGAGTTTGTCACACTTCAAGAAAAAAGAGCTAGACAAAGGAGGAGGAACCACGCAAAATCAACGAGCCCCAATGAGCTAAGTCTGAGCTTTGCACATATGACTCCACCGGAGGAAAGGAACGAAGCGACACTGGCTATGATTCCCACTCTCAAACCGTCGAAGCACTGGAAGGTGGACCCCCAGCCGTTAGAATCATTGGGTCAAAATTCGAAAACGAGACAGCAGAGGTCTAGTACACGAACAACTGATTCTACGGCCCTGATTAAATTAATGTTGTAGCGTCTACATGGAAATGAAAATCTAATTTTGAATCGTTCAAATGTGCTAAGGTTGTTGCATCATGTCCCACAACTTCGGTCGCTTGAATCAAAAGACATAAAAATAATCGAATTTCCAGATGACCTTCGAACAGACAGAGTAATTTTACATTTAAACTCAATCTTAATCGCAAATGTAATTCTAGACGTAAATGAAGAACTGCATTCATTAGGCTTCGACGCCTACAAAATGGCGGACTGCGAGAGAAGAGGAAACAAGGATGAAAATAAAGACCACAAAGGGGAATTCGTTCAGCGTGACATTAATGGCTACGGGCCAGAGTGGGACAAGAGAAAGAGTATACATTCGACCACAAAACAACATTTACAACTGGCAAAGATCGAAATGGGTTATAAAAACATCCAATCCAACTCCCAGTCGCAAGATTTCAGAGTTGGAATACAGGATTCAACCTTCGAATCCATTCCAATGGAGAGAATTAAAATTACCATAAATAATGAGAATCTAATTGAGACCCCAGGTTTGGCACTTTCAAACAATCCACTGCGACCTATCCTAAATGAAGATTGGACCTGGATGGCGAGCGCACTGAATAGGAAGGCAAATAGCTAATGTTCAAAGTGCGAATTGCAACAAGATCTCACGTTTATTTCTTGGAACACACGCGGCTTTGGACATTTGATGGTCAATAACTGGGCTAGTAAACTGCATTTGATTTGTCTTCAAGAGACTTGGATGTGCGAATTACCTGCAATAGCAAACTTTGAATGCGCGTTAAATCCTGCCATTAAGCCTGAAAAAGGTCGCCCGATAGCCGGCCTTTTGACAATGATAAACCGTTCGTCTGGTTACCGGCTGTTAAGATCTGATAATCATACGCCGTACATCCAGGCCTCTGAGATAAGCAAGTCTGCGGCCGCCGACAAGAAGAATGACGTGATACACATCATTAATCTCTATTGGAACCATCAGCGCACTGGATCCCATGAGTTTATTGACCAAGTCACGAAAATTCTTGACAATTTATTAGAATCCGGCTTCGGCTCTGACATAATAGTTTGCGGGGACCTGAATATTGATTTCTTCAAACCTCAGAACTCTCTAAAATCTAATCTAGCAAAAACATGGACGGATGAAATGGAAGTAAGAGGCCTCGCAATGTTAAACGGCTGTACGCCAGGCGATATTCCTCCGAAACCAACGTGGCAGCGTGATGGCCAAAGCTCCACCATTGACTATATTTTCGTGTCTACCAATATGCATGAGAAAATAAAGTCAATGAAATTATGTCCAATGACCCACAGCGACCACGAAATGCTTGAAATTATATTTCAAGATTGGAGAGATAAACCGAGGGAAAAATGGAGCTCAAAGGTCTTAGTAGAACCAAATAGACTTCGGTTAAAATTAGTCGAAAAAGAGGTCCTCGCTATACATAAACAATTTACATCATCAGAGAAGGTCATTGACTACGTTCCAATTCTGTGGCAATTTAAAACAAAAAATATTGGTATGAAAAATAGGTCATTCCAGAATAAACATAGTTTTGATTTACTGATAAAACAACGAAAACGTGCAATGCGAGCCGAAATACGAAAAAATAATCAAGGCCCAGTTGGAGAAATTTCGGCGAAAAACAAATCTGCAAGGCAATCCTACAAAAACTGGATTAAAAGTCATCGAGCCATATTAATCCAAAACGACGCTGAAACAATGATGAATACTCTTGTAAACAAAAATAGTAGAGACTTCTGGCGCATACTCAATGGTCTTGAAGCCCCGCAAGCTGCTCTGCAGACATGCCCAGTGCCTGAAAAAGAATGGGTAAACTACTTTACAGCTCTGTATCACAAAGATATGCCACCCTCTAAGTCAATGTCAAATATAACATCATGGGACCTACAATTTTCAGATGAGGAAATCCGCGAGACAATTATGAGAGCAAAAAATTCTCGAGCCCCTGGACCAGATGGTCTGTCAAACTCGATGATTAAACAGTTTCCTGACTTATGGACAGCGATATGCGTTGAGTTATTTGGACGAATCAACGACCAAAAACAAATCCCTGCATCGTGGAAATCAGGGATAATAATACCCATCTTCAAGAAAGGCAACAGATTAGCACCTACAAATTACCGTCCGGTGGCCCTTCTTGATGTATTGGGAAAAATCTTTGCATCGCTGCTCCAAAAAAAATTGATTACATGGGCAAAGACTGCAAATAGAGTTGATGAAAGACAGGCTGGTTTTGTAAAATCCGTTGGCTGTTCCTTGAACTTATTGATTCTAAATCTTTTGAAAATGGAGGCCCTTAGAACGAATACGAGAGTTTACCTAGCTTTTGTTGACTTCTCCATGGCTTTCGACAGGATCGACCGTGACCTATAGTGGCAGAAGCTAGAATTGTGGGGATGTCCTGAGGGATTACTGGCGGCAATAAAAGAACTACACAATGACACGTCAATCTTTGTCCGGTTAGATCAATCTGGTTCGCTCTCAAGACAAATAAAGACATATAAGGGTGTGAAGCAGGGGTGTCCTCTTTAGTCTCTTTATTTCTGACATTGAGGACACCATTCAGTCTGTCAGATCCTTTCCTCCGAAACTCAACGCATCAAAGATAAGTTGGTTATTATACGCTGATGACTTGGTTATTTTAGATCTAACGCCAATTGGACTCCAGCGTAAACTAGAAGCCGTCCAAAAATATGTGCATCAGAACAACCTAAGGATTAATACCACAAAGACGGAAATACTTATCTTTGAGAATTTAAAAACAAATCGGCTACAAAAAAGCACAAGACAGGTGTGGTCGCTGAACCAAGAAAAATTGAAAATCTCAGAGCGTTAAATACCTCGGAATGCTTCTAGATTCAAGCATATGTGATGAACCCTGGGTGGCAGACTCAAAACGGAAATGTGCCCAGTTGGCATGTCAAGGCCTGATGCTACATAGGAAATATGGGAATTTTTCAATACAACCTTTACGGAACTTTTACGAACAAAAGGCGGTTCCGATTTTGTCCTACGGTGCAGAAAACGCCTTTGGCTGCTCGTCAACCCACTGGGCCTCGCTTGAACACATGTTTTGGACAAAGTCCTTAAGCCTGCCTCCAGGCATCTCAACGGCATGTCTAAGATATGAACTAGCCCTAATTTCATTACATGCAAGGATAAGTTGGAACCAACTTAGCTTGTATCGGAAATCAAGAGCAGAGGAGGGAATTCTCCAATTTGAGATTTTACATAACGCTTCATCTAAAGGTTCAGACTTGCTCGCGTAATGGGTGAGACGATGCGAAGACATGTTAAAGGTCTATAATATCAACTTGGAAACCCTCCTCACAAATCCAACAGCAGCCAAGGTATCATTATGGCGCTTTGACTGGATAAATACATGCTATGAGCGCAACGAAGCCCATGCGATGAAAAACTCTCCGGGGGAAGCAAGAGGCTACGGAATCCTTCAACCATACTTGAGTCGCTTTCCGTCCCCGAAAGCAAGAAGAATATTCATGCTATTCCGCCTTAATGCAATGAAAACAAAGGATAGAACTAGTCATTGGGCGGGAAACGTGGATTTATCTACGATGTGTCGGTTATGTGGAAAGGAGCCAGAATCTATAAAACACCTAGTGCTCTTCTGCACAGCATTGAAGGACATACGATCAATCCACTTGGGAGGCTGGTATATTGCACACCAGTCGGTATGTGCTGATGAATGGTGGAGGTATATGTGGAATGGCTCAGACATGAAACTAATCCTACCTTTGACCTCCTTCCTTGCCGTCATTGAGGAGAGATTAAATGCTAAAAATGAACTTGCCTGAGACGGCTGGCCTAAGGACGTACATGCGTTTAAAGACATAAAAAAGGATAATGGTCATGTACTTGTGTGGCAATGAGGGAGGGAGATGTTGATGGAGGTAGTTGATTATGTCACTGTGTAATGGATTGTTCTGTGTCACTTTAAGCAAACATTTTAAAGGTTTAATTTAAACCAATAAAATTAAAAAAATAAAATAAAAAAAAAATGAGCTACGCAGCGTTCATTGAAATGGACAATGCCAGGGACATGCTGTTAGGAAGTAGGTGACTTGGTGGACAGGCCTTAAGCCTTTGGTCATATGCAGTCATGGAGAAAATACGGGACAGCATACATACATTCTATACGCCACTTCCTATGGAATATGATCAGAGATAAAGGAAAGCTGGCCATGAACACTAAAGACAGTTCCTGTAAAATACACAACGCGTGTTTGCTATGTTCCCACACTCTGTGTAAATATTGCTCTAGGCTCTGTGTCTGCCATGTCTCTCCTGGTGATTTCCTCTGGATCCTCCCTCTACGCAAGTCTACACTCCTTGTGTACACTGGAAGGATGCAGAAGGAGGAGACTGACGCACATGTTGCACATGCTGTTTAGTGATTGTTATAGACTTTTTTTCACAACGAAAATAAATAGAAAATCTTGCTTTCCCTACTTCTATGAGGGGTTTCCCAGCCTCAACTAAAATACTAACGGGGTCTCTCAGAATTACCTTGTAAACTAAAGTGTCCACCTTCCTGGGTCAAAATCTCTAATTATGTTCCATACACTTATAACTAAGCTAGAAAGTTGCATCAAGATTCTTGGTCCAGGAAAAAAAGACTCCATTCTCCTGGATTGGGTGGCACAGTTCTGGATGCAAGTTCTTAACCAGGGGGAATGACTCCCTTTCCCTGGTCCCAATACTTCACAGACAAAGGACTGCCAATACTATAACACTCTGTATCAGAAAGTGGAGTAATGCCTGTCAGTGTTTGGCCTGGGATGGTTGTGCCAACCCTATTTTAGGGTTAGAGCTGTGGGTGACACTGTCTGCAGCAGGTGAGGGAGAGGCTAGAACACTTCAACCTTATTGATTCAAAGTGGTCAAAGTGTATCTCCTCGCGATAGTGAGCACAGTGCCCTGTCTTAATTTTGCACATAAATGATACATACCATATACGAGTAAGTGTGCTACCAATGTTGGGTTTAATTCAGATTTCCAGGAATATTACCAAATATTCCTTGGTTACAGATATTTCAGTACGTGACTTGAGTGCCATATTCAACACGTTTACATACAGTGGGTGTGCATGAGCCAACAGTAACCTTTGGCGCATGTGCCTCCTTGTTTCCCCAATTCTTTGGCTTTTTCTAGGCTAATCACATTTATTCCTGTTTACAGCAGTGTAGGGTGTAATAGTTTGCTGCGTTAACTTACATTCGTTCAGTTTTGTTTGTTCATTCAATGCTTTAAACATAACATTCTTTAGTACTATGTTACATTTACATATTTAAGCAATATGTCTCAGCCGCGGGGGCATTACCGAGTTAGGTAATGCCCCGGGCCCCTAGGTAATGAAGGCCCCGGGCCATTACCTGACTCGGTAATGCCCCTGTGGCGAGGGGCATGTTGCTATTAGTATCCCGGCCCGCAACACTGGGGTACTTATAGCATTCTTTTCTGTTCCGAAACACTGTAGCGTTTCAGAACGGAAAAAAGAAAAAAAGAAAAAAAATGTCCAAGGAAATGGCTGCCAGGAAAGGGAAAACGGAGTCCGTTTTCCCTTTCCATGGCGGCCATCTGGAGCAGACGTGCTGGGAACAGAAGTGTTTCCACCGCGTTCGCTCCCAGAAAAAGGAGAAATCAGAAGGTAAGTGGGGTTGGGAGGGCGGCGAGGGCGGGTCGGGGGAAGGAAATAACATACACATGCCAGTCTCCCCAGCGGGGGACGTGGTGGCCTCCAGCGTTGTGAAAGCTCGGAGCGGGGATGGCCCCACTTCGAGCCTCCTCATTGGCAGAGGGGCTGCCACACACCCCAAGCCGGGGACAAAGGAGTGGAATCCCGGCTGAGGGTTTCCCGGCTGGGTAATGCCCCGGCGAGGGCCAATCAGAATGTGTGTTACATTCTGGTTGACCCTCGCCGGGGTACTGATCTGAGATATGAACATTATCAATGATTGGTGTGATGGTAATCCATCTGTAGGATTTCCGTTCCTGCTGGTGGCTCCACGTGTCAATGGAGATATGTCTCAGTCTTGTCTCTTTACGGCAGATATGTGTGTCCCCTATTGTTAGGAAAGATTTCCCTTAGGTGCAATTTTCCCTCCATTTGTAAACCCCCCCCAAACGTTTTGCTTTTGTTTGGCTTACCTAACCTGACTTTTTCCAGTGGAGCACAGCCTTCAGCTGCACTCATCTGGGCTTTAGCTCATTTGTTATGGGGAAACTGACACGTCCTTCAGGCTGCCAGTACTGGCAAACTGTGTTTTCCCTTAGTCTTCAACTATGTTTCCATTCCTTGGTAACTTTTTATCTATGTGCCAACTACCTTACAGCACTGCGCATAGGGGTCCTTTAGTTTTATGGCCCTAGCCACCCTCTAAGGATTTTTTGGTGTTTGTACAAGTGTGCCCCGGACGACCTGGTGGCAGCAGTTTACTTTTAAAGTATTTTTACTTCGTTTTTTTGGACCATACCACGTTTAACGCGTTTGGCCCAAGACTGTGGCCAGTGCCGAAAATGGCTGTGCCACAAAGTCTTTTGTTCTGTCCTTTGGTCATTATGTCTCTTTGCCTTCCCCCAGGTCGCAAGACCCGGGTATTCCTTATTTGGGCACGCTGCCACCTGTGAAAACCGCATCTTTTTTGGGCACCTGCATGTCACATGTGCTAGTGCCCAGGAAACGGGTTGGGACTTTCTGGTCCCAATCCACACTACTGGTGCCAGTATGTCTGGTAGTCATGAATGACTAGAACCACTGTGGGCCACAATTGGCCCACGCCTGGTGTGCATGCAAGAAAACAGATCTTCCATTGGCTATCTAAGATTTGGGAGCAAAACGAATCTTGGATAAGAGAAGGGGCTTTGCATGCATACAAGGTCGATCTACTGAGGGTCATAAAAGGTGGCAGGATAAAGGGGTAATGAAAATGGGTGAAATCCTAGTGCAGAACTACCTTGTCCCGTTTCAACATCTGCAAGAGACGTTTCGCCTAAAGAATAGCGAAGGCTACACATACACTAGGCTGCAACACGCAATGGCCCAGGATCAGCGTGACTCATGGGAAATCCCCAAGAGGTCTCTGATTGAAGCTAACCTTATGAAAGGGGAAATTTAAAGGGCAGGCAGTCACGCAATTGCCCCTACAGAGGCTGAGGTAGAAATGGGGGGCAAACCTAGGGGCAATGGAAGAGGAGGACTGGGTGGCGGTGCTGCGCTCACTGAGGGAGGCCAGCATATGCATGAGACTGCGCTTCATTCAATACAAGATCTTAAACTGGTCGTATTATAGTCGAGATCGCCTCTATCGGATGGGAAGAGCACCAGACTCCCAGTGCCTGGAGTACAGCAAGGAGGCAGATTTATTCTTCCATTCGTTGTGGGAATACCCTGAGGTGCAATCCTTGTGAGGTAAGGTTAGAGCCAAGACATCCAGGGTTGTTAGTACTCTGATTCTAGACTGCCCTAAATTGACTCTCCTGCACATATGGGGGTACCGGGGATTCAACCCAGCGGTAATAGCGTGAATCTTCCCCATTGGGCCCAATGGGGAATGAGGAATTCTCGAATGGGCCCAATGGTGAATGGGCAATACCTGTTTCGCCAAACCCATGATCTGACGCTAATAGCTCCGGGGGGTTTGGCGGTAGGGCTATTAACGCCGGCGCTAATTGTGCCGGCGTTACCGCCCAACTCGTGATCAGGCCCACTGTGTCCATTTTCTCCTCACCCTCTTCTGCACCACCCATCCTTGACAAATGTTGTGCCAACACATTGTCCTTCCCTGGTATCACTTTCATGACAAACATATGGCGTTGCATTCTAGCTACCCATTCGGCAACCCTCCTGGAAACTTTGTTCAAGCCTTTCTCTTCAAATATAATAGTTTCTCTCCACCCCCTTCAACATCCTTGTGGCATGCGTAATCACACTCTCCATGCCATTCCCAATCACCTGAGACAAAACAGCCCCAATGCCTGTATCGCCTGCATCAACTGTAATGACACATTTCTTTCCCATATCAAACTTCCAAAGGGGTTGTGCCATGTCAATTTCACTCTTAATCCCTACGAACTCCCTTTCACATTCTGCATCCCACACAAACTCTTCTCCCTTTGTTAACAGCTTTCTTACTCTCATCACTTTGCAATGTTTTGTACAAATTTCTGGCAAAACTTGATTATTCCTAGGAAAGACCTCTGTTCTCCTTTATCTTTTGCAGCCAGAACTTTCTTGATGGCATCAACAATGTCGGCTTTTGGCTTTAGACCGATGGTAGAAATGTCATAGCCCAGGTACTCCACAGCACTCATCCTAAACACACATTTTTCTGCCCTTAAAGTCACACCTCTTTCTTTCAAAACCCCAAGCACTCATTCTAGGGCTCCACATGCTGCTCCAGCGTCTCTCCACACACCAACACATCATCTTGGAAACAATGCACTCCCCTCATGCCTTTAAAAACCCTGTCCATAATTTTTTTGTAAACACTGATGAGGAGATACCAGCCCAAAAGGCAATCTACGGAATTAGAAAATCCCTTCATATGTGATAAAAGCTGTGAACTTCCTTGACTCGTCATCCAACTCAATCTAATGGTATGCAGAAGCCATATCCAGCTTGGAAAAATATTTTGCTTTGACAGTCATTGCCAACATTTCCGTCATGTAGGGCAGGGGATGCCTCTGTACCACCACCCATTTATTCAGTTCCTTCAGATCTTTGCAAATCCTGAGCTCGCCATTTGCCTTCTTAACAACCACTAATGGGGACACCCATTCGACACGCCCCGCTCTCTCAATCACTCCTTACTCCTTCAATTCAATAAGTAATTTTTTGACACAATCCCTCAACACCAAAGGAACAGCCTGCAACTTGGCTGCCACTAGAATGCTCCCTTCTTTGAGAGCAATGCCATGTTTCCTGCTCTTCAAACACCCAATCTTGTTGGAGAAAACACTCCAGAAACTATTTGTCAAACATGCATTCTCCTCTACATGCAGCACTTGTTCCACAGTATTTGGATCAAGCCTCACTGCCAGCTTCTTTTGCTCTTTCGCCTCTCTTTGCATGTTGTGTACAGGCACGTTATATATGCCTTATCATATCATGTTGTTTGAGTTGCGAGCCGTTTTTAGCACACTATTGCTTACTAGATTATTCATCTACTGTAATGCACTGATGTAAATTCCTGTAGTCATTAATTATAACTGTTTGAGGGCTTTTGGGTAGTTTGTAATTAGTTCTCTCATGCAGCATTGGACTTTAAAGTGGGAGTTGTATTTTAGGAAATAGTTGTGTATGTTTGAATGTTGGGACAGTGTGTGTGCATTATTTGAATGATTGCATGATTTGAGTTACGTATGTTAGCGTACGTTTTTTGAGGATTTTCATGTTCTTAAGTTGTAAAACAACATGGACTTTTAGAACATGTACATTTTAAAAAATAAATGCACGTTTTTATGTGTTTGTGTATGGTCAGAATGTGTAGTGAACAATGTCAGGCTTTTTTGCACTTAGTGTCATGAAACATAGTGAAATAAGGTACTCCAGACAGCAGTTAGGCGGTTTTCGTGATTTATTATTACAAGATCCCTAACAGTGACCCCCAGATCCTTGCACCTCCAACTCCAACATTCAACTGTTGAAGAAGATGACAGATATTTCTGATATTGAGGAGGTTGAGTCTGGCTGCAGGGTAGGTTTGGAGATGAAGAGCGAGAGGTTTTGAGATGGTTCGAAGATTACCCCAAGGTTACGAGTGTAAGCAGAGTAAGGAAGGCAGACAGGAGAGAAGAAGAGGGGGAGAGGAATAGATAGTCTGTGGAGTGAGTATGAGCGAATGAGACACCATCCAATAAACAATGGTAGACAGACAATTTGAAAAGTTTGACAAAATCTAGTCGAAAGGATAAAGGGAAAGGAGAAGAAGATCTTGGTGTCATCTGCAAAGCGTTGATACGAGAAAACATAAGAGGAGATCAGGACAACAAGAGCTTAAGTATAGAGAGTGAAGAGAAGTGGACCCAAGACGGATCCTTGGAGAACTCCAACATTAAGGGGGTGAGTGGGGAGGTAAGGCTGTTCAAGGAAACTGGAAAGTCTCTAGAGGCAAGGTATGAAGCAAACCAAGAAAGGGCCTTATCTCTGGTGCCAAGGAGAGTTAACATAAATAGAAGCTCTGAATGGTCGACAGTATCGAAGGCAGCAGAGAGGTTGAGAAGAATAAGAATAGATGAACAGTTTGCATTACGTGCATAAGAGATGAAGTTGCTGTAATTGTGAAGCACTGTCTCTGTAGAATGCTGATGTTAGAAGCCAGATTGAAAAGGGTACTGTAGGTTGTGAGGATCGAGGATCTCACTGAGGCGATTCAGTACTATTCGCTCTAGGATTTTGGAATAGTATGGTAAAGGAGAGAGTACGAATATTGGCAGGAGAG
This sequence comes from Ambystoma mexicanum, assembly GCF_040938575.1. NCBI lineage: Eukaryota > Metazoa > Chordata > Amphibia > Caudata > Ambystomatidae > Ambystoma > Ambystoma mexicanum. The sequence continues at coordinate 777,707,266 of NC_090937.1, forward strand.
TTAGGATAGAGACCAAGATTCTTAAGGATAGTGATGACAGTAACTGATTTATAGGATGAGCGAAAAGTAGCCCCATCAAGAGAGGAGTTGAAGAGGGAAGTAAGATATGGAGCAACGCTGGGAGCTTTGTTCTTCACAATGTGTGGGTAATGGGTCAATGTGGGCACAGGAAGAGTTAGACATGCTGAGCAAGGCAAGAATCTCATCCGGGTTGGTGGAACCAAAGGAAGAAATAGTAGCAGGAGAGGTGGGTAGGAGTGGTTGAGAAAAGTGAATAGGAGGAGGAGATAGAAGGTAATTAGTGGTGGTACTATGAATCTTTGACATTTTAGAAGCAAAGTAGAGAGCAGAAAGAGTGGCAGAGATGGAGGAGGGGTTAGAAGGTGAGAGAATTGAGTTGAGGGATTTTTGGAGGTGCATGGTTTGGGAAGACTGAGATTAAATGAGAGAGAAATAGAAGTCACGTTTGGCAGAGTCAAGAGCAGGGGAGTAGTTTTGAAGAGCAGTGAGGTATAGATGGAGATCATAGGAGTATCTTGACTTTGCCAACTGTAAAGCTTTATTCACATTGATGTTTACAGGATGCAGATGAGAGGTGTAATCCGGGGCAGTGGAGGGGAGGATTTAGGAGTAAATGTGGAAAGAGAGTAGCCTGAGGTGAAGGGAGCATAGAGATCAGTGTTAAAGTTAGTGAAGGCTTCTTCAGTGGATAGAAAAGTGAGTTCAGCATAGGAGGAGCAAGAGTGGTGTAGGTCAGATAGTCAGGGAGTTTCGAGAAGGGAAACATGCGTTTAGTAACAGTAGCATTAGATGTAGAGAGTGAGGCTGAAGCAGGAGTGGAGCATGAGGCACAGACAATAGTGATTAGAGGGAGATGGAGCGGTGGAGATATTAGAGGTGGAGAGTGGAGTGGGGATGAGAATAAGGTTGAGGGAGCTCCTATTTGAATGGGTGGACAAACGGTGGTGTGACAAATGTGGGCAATTTGTCCTTTCTTCCCAAGAGTGAGCCCTCTAAGCAACGCCCTCCCTAGGGGTATGCGAAAGTGGGACATCACTGGGAGTGACTCCCCTCTAGGGGACAGGGCACCCATTCCTACCAGCAACTACCTACAAAGAACAATATGTCTGCCATAATAGGAATAGAAAAGACTGATATTATTGCTGTGGATTGGCATACTCAACATACTAACATTACTCCCAGATATTTGGCTGAACGAAATGCTGGATTCTTGGAATAGTATGGTAAAGGAGAGAGTACGAATATTGGCAGGAGAGTTAGGATAGAGACCAAGATTCTTAAGGATAGTGATGACAGTAACTGATTTATAGGTTGAGCGACAAGTAGCCCCATCAAGAGAGGAGTTGAAGAGGGAAGTAAGATATGGAGAAACACTGGGAGCTTTGTTCTTCACAATGTGTGGGTAAGGGGTCAATGTGGGCACAGGAAGAGTTAGACATGCTGAGCAAGGCAAGAATCTCATCCGGGTTGGTGGAACCAAAGGAAGAAATAGTAGCAGGAGAGGTGGGTAGGAGTGGTTGAGAAAAGTGAATAGGAGGAGGAGATAGAAGGTAATTAGTGGTGGTACTATGAATCTTTGACATTTTAGAAGCAAAGTAGAGAGCAGAAAGAGTGGTAGAGATGGAGGAGGGGTTAGAAGGTGAGAGAATTGAGTTGAGGGATTTTTGGAGGTGCATGGTTTGGGAAGACTGAGATTAAATGAGAGAGAAATAGAAGTCACGTTTGGCAGAGTCAAGAGCAGGGGAGTAGTTTTGAAGAGCAGTGAGGTATAGATGGAGATCATAGGAGTATCTTGACTTTGCCAACTGTAAAGCTTTATTCACATTGATGTTTACAGGGTGCAGATGAGAGGTGTAATCCGGGGCAGTGGAGGGGAGGATTTAGGAGTAAATGTGGAAAGAGAGTAGCCTGAGGTGAAGGGAGCATAGAGATCAGTGTTAAAGTTAGTGAAGGCTTCTTCAGTGGATAGAAAAGTGAGTTCAGCATAGGAGGAGCAAGAGTGGTGTAGGTCAGATAGTCAGGGAGTTTCGAGAAGGGAAACATGCGTTTAGTAACAGTAGCATTAGATGTAGAGAGTGAGGCTGAAGCAGGAGTGGAGCATGAGGCACAGACAATAGTGATTAGAGGGAGATGGAGCGGTGGAGATATTAGAGGTGGAGAGTGGAGTGGGGATGAGAATAAGGTTGAGGGAGCTCCTATTTGAATGGGTGGACAGACGGTGGTGTGACAAATGTGGGCAATTTGTCCTTTCTTCCCAAGAGTGAGCCCTCTAAGCAACGCCCTCCCTAGGGGTATGCGAAAGTGGGACATCACTGGGAGTGACTCCCCTCTAGGGGACAGGGCTCCCATTCCTACCAGCAACTACCTACAAAGAACAATATGTCTGCCATAATAGGAATAGAAAAGACTGATATTATTGCTGTGGATTGGCATAATCAACATACTAACATTACTCCCAGATATTTGGCTGAACGAAATGCTGGGATTCTTGTGAAGTCAACAACTGATGGAGATCAACTTGCCCTGAGGGAATGCAGCAGCGAGAATAAAGTGACGAGGAAGCTGGAATGGAGCGAGAGGAATTCTTCAGAGAGGTGAGCCTCGGATGTGAGAACGTCCTGGAGTGGCGGGACCGCGCCACACCACGTAGCCAGCGGTAGTGTGGAGAGAGAGCAGAACTAGAGAAAGATGCTGAAAGGCTAGTGTTGTGAAGGGTGACAATGCTGAACAGGAGACAGAGACTGGGACGAGAAACAAACAGTCTCGCCTGGTAGCACCACACAGTGCTGTAGTGCGCCTGGGGCCCGTTAAGTGATGAGACCAGGCTGCAACAGGGAAACCGAATCCCCAGGCTTTGCGCAAGAAGTGTAGTGACTGCTGAGCTCGGCAGGCAAAGTGAAGTGAGTGCTCCCGAGAAGGTAAAGCCGGTTACGTCGCTGAGGTAAGCAAATCCGAAAAAAAGAGGCTTACCTAAAAAGAGTGAGACAAGAAGCTGGCAAAGCCAAAAAGGTTACAGGTGCTCGAGAAACCCGATTTCTGGACACGGGCAAATGCCCAAGAGAGACCCTGCTGAGTTAAGTTAATCAGAGAGCCAGAAGGTTTTGGTGAGTGCTTGACAAATATGTACATTTGGAAACCAGGAAACCTGGAGGGTTCAATTATTCAATCCTAATTTAAACTGGAGAAGCCAAAGGGGTTAGGTGAGCCCAAGAAACCTGATTGCTGGACACTGGCAAATTCCCAAGAGAGACAGTGCTAAGTTGAGATAATCAGAGGGCCAGAAGGGTTTGGGAAGCCCTATAAAAATATGTAAAACGTTTCAACAAATGGAAAACAGGGAACCTGGAGGGTTCAATTACTCAATCCTAAATTGAGCACTATTTGAAGGACAATGTGCAAGTTGGTGGATCCACACTAAGACAATAATTTCTCCTTTTAAGGAATTGGAGCCATTAGATTTGTGTAAAGCCTTAAAACCTGTTCTAAGGAACCTGAAGAGAGGACTGAACACCTTACGTCGATAAACTATGGAAAACCCACATTAGACTAATGAACCATACTTGGGAGCAACTCAAGTAGCCTTCGCCAGAAGAAGCATGAGGGGAAAGTCTACTGCTGTGGCTAACTTTTATGTTATGTTTTTCTAAAAGTGGTTGGGCCAGATAGAGGTTAGGTTTTGGTCTGAGGTCTATTTTGATTCGGACAATTGATGAGCACCCTTAGTTCAGCTTTTGATAGGCGGGGAAGATCCCTGTTTGCAATAGGGACAGGTAGGTATTTTCTCTTTATTTCAAATAAACACCCTTGAAATGTTAATCTCTAGTCCGACTCCTTCTTCTGGTTCGCCACAGTGAACAGAAGAGAGTGATTGGTTAAAGAGAGGGGAGGTAACGTCAGTCTATAGAGCAGGAGAGATAGGTGAGGTGAAAGTCATCAATTGCAATGAGGTGTTGATCGGGAGGGAGAGAGTCAATTAGTTGGGAAAAGTTGTCAGAGTATTGACCTACCGGGCCAAGTATTCAGTAAAGTGAGGTAATATGCATGCCGTAGGGGGCAGTGATTGTAGAGATAGTCTTTTCTAATGAAGGAGAATTAGTGGGATATAGGGGAGTTGTAGAGATAGGAAGTTTGGATGATGAAAACAGTCCTACACCACCACCCCTGCCACTGAGGGCAGGGAGAGTGGTGAAGGTGTAGGCAGGATCCCGAAGGGCATCAAGGGTTGGAGGGAGAGATGCAGGTTTCTTAAGGGTAATGAAGTTAAGAGAAGGAGAATGAGAAAGGAAGAAGTCTGAGTTAAAGGAGGTTTTATTATTGACAGACTGTGCATTCCAAAGAGCAATAGAAAGAGAGTGAGATGTAGAAGCAAAGCGAAGTTGAGTCTGAGAAATGGGCAATGCAGGTATATGTGAGAAGTGTATTGAAAGCCAGGGTTGCAGTAGTTGTTGTGAATGAAAGAGTAGTGGAGCGGGAAGAAGGATGGCGTCAAGGATAAGAGATGACAAGGATGTTAAGAGAGTTGAGAATGTTCTGATTGGAGGAGAGTGCAGAATGAAGTAGAAGGGAAAGGAAGAGATAGCATGAGAATTGCATAGTGAAGGCAAGGCTGAGAAGAAGCAGTAATGGACATTTACAGACAAGTAGCAGGACATAGCAAAGGCTCATAAGCAAGAGGCTGAGGGAGGAAGGCTGGGAGATTGCCCTTTACTTCAACCCCACTAACTGAAGACACTCATGGAGTGGATGGCCATACATAGCTACTAAACTATGTCATCAGCAAAGTCACTTTAAGTTCACAGCTGCTTTCTTCTCCAGGGCCTCAGTCATGTGATCTGATTTCCACTGCTCTCAGCTCCGGAGGGATGCATTTACATTATTGTGTTCAATCTCTAATGCGAGAATTGAAGTGGGGACCACATCTCCAATAGTTGTTTAATTCAGGAGGCCACATCTGGCATAATTAGCTTGCTAATTGAGGGGTAATTAAGAATGAGTGGACACAGATCTAGGTGTAGTACTGTGGTAAATCAGACTCAGGAGAGGGGCAAGAGGTCATTTTCCATACAGTGTTTTATTAACAGAAGAGAGTAAGGCCTATCCAATCGCTACCTCTAGGGACATTTCACCCTATTCTAGAAAGACAATAATAAAAGGTGCTCGTCAGCATGACTTACAAATATAAAAAAGACCTCTGTCTAAACCCTAATCTACCCTGAATTCTGTCTCTGGTAATATTAATATAGACTCAACCAATAATGGTCTGGTAAGGGATTTCTTCGCACCTATGAAGTGGTGGCTAGCTTCTGACACCCACCCACATCTTTGTGGTTTCTCTGCATTGTGCAGATTGTGGATTGTCCAGAGTAAATTCTGCCATCATTAGGGTATGGTTCATTAGCACTGGCCAATCTCAGATTTGATCAATCCCTTCATGAACCCCATAGAGGCCAGGATTAAATCTATCCAAGAATACGTTGTGAAAAATATATGGAGTCTCACTCCAACTTATTTTTTGTTCGCCAGTCGTTTGAAAGACTGAAATCTGCCCATTTTCACTGTAGGGCTTTTGAGATTCTACCATACTCTGGAAGTATTGACCGGAATTAACCAGCTTTACATTAAGTGCAGTGCTAGCTCCTCCAATAATAATTTCTCCATCCATCAGCAAATTCTAATCTAACTGGAAAAACACAGAACACAGCATCTTTGTCATTAAGGGCGTAGAGGGATACCACTGTAAGAACTTGTACACCAGTTTTCCCTTTTAACATAAGCTGTCCCTCCAAGATGGGGTATTTATCTATCAACTGGAATGAGACTCTTTCATGGATCAAAATCTTGGCTTGTATTTTCACCACAGTCGTGCCAAAGTACCTGCCTTCATATAATGCTGCCGAGACAACCCACATCCCTTAAAAAGTGATGTTTCTTGTAGTAAGGCAAAATCAGCCTCTAAATCCTGTAACATAAGGGGTATCAGGTTCACGCTCTGAAACACATGTGTATGAGCGCCATACAAATAAAATATCAATATCATCAAACACAAGGACCCAGAAACAGTGCCCTCTTACACCCAGAGTAATTGCGCTTCAAAAATTTGCTCCCAAGAGGAACATTTTATTATCAGTTTATCTTTGAGATATTTGTTATCTCAGGGTCACAAAAACATACAATTCTAGCACATTTTTTGTACTCTTTTTTTTTTTACTTTTCAAAAACTCATTACTCATCTCTTATCTTCATCTTTTTATTCTGTTCACAAATGTTCAAATCAATTATTCTCTCTTTTCATCAAATAGTCATGTTCAGGAGTTAGGAAGTGCACAATCGAATACATATCTTTTTCTCGAACAAACTATTGTGAAACAATTTTCTTTAAAATCAAACACCCAGGGATCGGTGTCCCTATTTAATCTAATGTCTTGCATGACAATTGTGTCTAACAATAATCTGCCATAGTTTTTGCAACAACTGGATTACTATGGAGTCCTATCATCTGCACCTTTTTGGTCTACTCAATCTCTGCCAGTTCATAATATTCTTAAAACAACATCTTCTTTTGTTAACATAGATTTCTAAACTCTGACCTTTTGGGCAGACGTTTAGGAGGCCACCTAGTTTAGTGGAACAGGTGTACCTTCTGGACAAACCAGACAAATCTAAGGTAGCTTGGGAGGCAGTCAAGACTAAGTCTCAGGAGGGGTGGCAAGTCGGACTCAGAAGAGGGACAAGTGGTCATTTTCCATACAGTGTTTTATTAAACAGAAGAGAGTAAGGCCTATCCTATCCTATCCCTACCGCTAAGGATGTTTCACCCTAGTCTAGAAAGAATGTGTTAAGAATTTGTTAATTTGTTAAAATCCAATTTGTTAAAATGGATTTCTAAAATCTGACCTGGTGGACAGAAGTTTAGGAGGCCACCCTAGTTTAGTGGAACAGGGGAATCTTCTGGACAAACCAGACCAATCAACGGTAGATTGGCAGGCGGTCAAGACTAAGGGGGCCATTTCAAGGTAGGAGGTAAACATGCAGCTATTAGCGGCATGGCTACCCCCTTACCGGGTACCGGGTCCGGGTTCCTTGAATGAGGAATTACCTGGCCATTCCGACCTTGGAGGGCCCGGTAATTCCTCATTCAAGGAACCCATCCCCATTCCCATTGAGCCCCTGTAGGGCCCCATTAGCCCCTATAGGGCTCAATGGGAATGGGGAGTGTGCTAACAGGGTGTTAGCACCATGGTCTGCTCGCAGGAACCGCTAAGGACCCGCGAGCAGAACTCGTAATGAGGCGGTAAGGGGTTGACAGACGGCTCCGGCACCTTTACCGGCACCATTAACCCCTTACTGCCTTCCTCGTAATGACCCCCTAAGTGTCAGGAGGGGTGAGAGTGATCAGAAGCCCACAATGAACACACACAGTAAAACTCCAAAGAATACTCTTAGACAAGTGTATATCAAAAATACATTTATTTTAGGCCTTTATAACTAAATACAAATAAACCACGTAATAATAAAACAGTTACCACACACACTTCTCACTATGTAACATGTATACAAAATGCGTTTAGCCTAATGCAGATAAGGCGGAGAACACAATCACAACCTGCAACAGAAGAAGAAAAGAAAAACACAATGATCACATTAGGCAGTTCTTCTAAGTCGATCCCTAGCTTATGCAATCCAGCGCTACAAAGTGGGGAGCCTTGTGCTCAAAAGTACAGCAGTGTGTTAACATCAGGCAGTCGTGCATTAGAACGAAAGCGAGTCCTCTTCCAGGAGCTGTAGCAGTTCAGGAAGGGGTTTGAGGTGATGAAGAATAAAGCCCTAATATTCAAGGAGGGTCTACCCTTGCAGGTAGAGTGACTTTCGAAGTTCGGTAATAGCTGGGGAGCGCAGCCTAGCCCAGCCAAACTGAGTATCTTTTCAGGGATTCTCGTGCGCAAAAACAAGTGGCTGTGCCAGGCGTCCACCGGTAAGTGATGCAAGTACTCACCGACCCTCGTCACAGTCTAAGCCAAACTTTGCTAGTCTAGTCCAGGTCACTTGTAGGTTAACCCCTACAGTTAAACATCACTCTGGCTCTCTGCGGCTGCGGGACGGGACGATCATTTGTGGCGGGACAGTAGCCTTTTCTCTGCTCTCGCAGAAGAAAGGACAATATCATTCTTTCAACCTCGAATGTACCCCCTTTCAATGTGCATTGTACTTGTAAGTTTAGCCATTTCCTGTTTCTCACTTATTCAATGCAGAAACGTTTTGCAAGTCCTTGCTTTCCATTTTTCAAGGTAAACGAAAGGGAGACAGTGCCTCAGAGTGTTGCCTACTCAGCCACAGTTTCCTATGTTCTGTAAGGACTATCACCAATCTCTTTTGGGAGGTGTGTGAGAGGCTTTAAACTGTGTGCACTTTATCAGTGTTATCCCCACAACCATAAATCAATACAGTCTTAATGCAGCTGATTAGGCCATGTACATTATACATTTTGTAGCGCACTCAGAAATCACTGCCACCGCCACAATCTGATCGCCCATACAAAAGGTGTATTCAGTAATGAAAACGTTAAATTATAATCACCAGGAACACTCCCTCACCCACTTCTCCACACAGCCAGACACATCCCAATCAGAAAACCAGACACTTTAGAAAGATCGCAAAAAAGGTGCCTTCCCCAGCATCTCCCTGACCCCCTAAGAGGCCCCACCCCTGTATTTTTAGAAAGAGCAATACAAATTGCATTACCAATGTATATTGTGAAAAAAAAAGTTTGTTTAAACACTGAAATCAAGTAATAAAGTAAGTAAGTAGTTGTATAACAATGAGAGGAGCAGAGAGTGTTGCAAGATGTAGGTGTTGGGCCCAGGTTGTATGAAATGTCAACTTCCAAGAGTTAAGATGGGCTTTTGGTTGATTCATCAGAGATTCACAAGGCAACACGTAGGGAACACAACAGCACATCCTTTCCGAGGCCGCCTATTTACATTAGAAGCATTGGAGACACAAAGAACCAGTTATTGTGAAAGGGGGGCTCTTGCAATTCATTTTCAAACTTCATAGTTCACCATCTCTTGGGTAACACAGTTGTTATAGTTCACTCGCTCCCCCAACAACAGGACTCCACTTATAAATCCACTTATGAATCCTGTATGAGCGCACCATTCTTAACGCTGGCAGCTGCGTAAGGGGAAGCTAGCATGCCACAGTGCTCCTACTTGGTTCACCCTGTGTTGTGTATTGTTATTGTTATTGTTATTGTTGCTGGGGTCTGTAGACAATGTTGGGTTAAGTGGAATATAGAACGTTATGGGTAAAGGGACTTGTAGAATGTTGTTGTCATGTAGGAAGGTCAGATAGATTAAGAATAAAGTTAGAGAAGGACATACAATGGTGCCCGCGTATTTATTAACAAAGTATTGATTAATGAAGACATAACACCCCGTATGACAAGTATCTCCAGGAGGCACCCAGATAATGTGCAGCTCACCATCCACCGCTATTACGGCTCTGACCATCCAGGATCCTCGCTCAACTCATGGATCCTCCGCCAATGCACGTCCTCCGAAGTGGCCACATATTAGGGAAAAATGCAAAAGTACACTTAAAGAATGTTGACATGAAATTTCAGCTAAGCATATTCAACTGTAAAGAGTATATTGATGTGAAAAAGACTAGGCCTTTATATTAAGCCAAGTTCTGCTGAAGAAAGAATCCATTTTGGAAGTGTGTTTCTGCAGAAAGGCAGCTTGACGATGAATAATTAATTTATACATTGTAAATTTGTAATCAGTTAAGATGTTTTCCTGTTTTCCTATTCCATGTAATGAATTAAATCTGTATACCCAAGCCTATATTCAAGTAATTACAAGTGGTTTTCATGTAGTCATTTGGCAGCTGCTTCTACTCCAGCTAATGTTACATAGGGTTGGTTGCCTTTCATCTGCAAATGTTTTATGTTTTCTGATAATGTGTTGTAGGACTCGCCTCATGTTTCAGCAGCTCGGGTTTGAAGATTACAGTGGAGTAAGCATTCAGGTTTTAGGGGCTGAAGATACCTACGGACTGCATGCGACAAAAAGAGAAGACGGTGTAAGCACATCATTATTTTTATTTTTTTATTTTTTTGGTCTTGGTTCCTCTGTATTGATTTTCAAACTCTTAGACCAGTTGCAATAAACGGTGTTTGTAAGTGGGGAAATGTTTTTTTGACAATTAGAAATTACACATAAAAATATGTTAAGCAGTCTCAGTTTGGATTGTATCGTACGCCACAATGTTTTGCCGATACTGTGGTTGCATACTGTTGTAATATGGAAATAATACCCCATGGGATGAGCAGAGGCAGGTCAGGGGAAATACCATGCCCCATAAAATGGAGGAGACCAAACATTTGAAAAATGTGACATAACACTGTTTTATTTAACAAAACACACATTAAACATGGACAGCATGAACATCAGGCAAACATCTCCATGTCTCTCCCAGTTCTAAACTCAGCAAGGCATTTTGAAGGGCTGTGACATCATGAGTAACGTGTTAAAGCACAGAAACCTAAGGTGGGAAAGGATTGGGTGAATAACTTGGCTAAGTATAGATTCTATAAGGTGTCAGGACTCTGATTGGTCAGGCCGTTGTGGATTAAAATACATTTTCTACCCGAAATGGGCAGACAGCCATTGGACACACACACACACACAGAAACCCCCTTCCTCTCGCTGACGTAATTTCTTGCTGACAGACAAAACTTTAGCTTGCAGGCACACCGGTTCAAACCAGATATTGCTTGCTCGAAATAAAATGAAGACAGCGCTGTGTGCCAAGGCCAGTTCATAGTTTCCCTTTCCACTGATTGGATGCCCTAACTCTGTTATCTATTCTATGCTTTTGCCGGGTTTTAGTTAGACCTCCCCATCTGCCATGGCACCGCTTATATCGTATTATTCTACCGTTTAATTCTATTTTCTATAATATTTTCTCTGCCAACATCTGCACCTCGTGTGTGTCCTTTAAACAACCCCTCTCTAATTTCTTTAGCAACCTTAGCTGAAGCCTTCATTTTACTGCTTGAACTCTAGGTGGATCTATTATTAAATTAATTCACCATGTTGTGCTATTCTGAAAGTCTTAGGAGATTTTATGCATTAAGAGGCTGCCTGTAGCTTTTCATTTTGGACAAAATGGCTTCCCACTACTGCTACACACCCATGCCCGTGAGCCGCATTCGCGCCTAGCCAGTGTTGCATTCCGCCTATACTTTGTTTATTTATATGTTTTCTAGTGTCTATTGGGTGTGGGTAAAATTCTTCACGTCTAAATGCAAGTTTAGTGTCTATGTATCTTCATGATGAATGCATCATGTCATGTCGTGTCTCGTTGGCAGTGCCGTCACTTTGCTTTCTTCATTTTTGGTATGTTGCACTATCTGATGCATCTGATTATAGTAAGGGTGATACAGTGTCTCAGTGAATGATACATTTACAATATTGGACCGGGGGAGGGGCAAGAGCTCTACATGACATGGTCATCTGTCCATCACCAGGAGAGGGGCAGTAGCTCTTGGTCTACCCCTTGAAAATACGAATCAAGTCTGCGTTGGCAACAATTACTCTATCCCCATCCCTCAAACCTGTGGTGTACAGCAGGGCTCTTGCCTGTCACCGTTGCTCTTAAACGTATATATTCGACCACTACTGGATCTCCTAAATAGCCTGGGTGTCCAATATACAAACTACGCAGATGACACTCAAGTTGTTATTCAGCACAGCGGCCATTACGAGAATGATGCCGAATCCATTAACAACATCTACAAAGCCATCCAGAATTGGATGGCCTGTAATTCTTTGGCTCTGAACAACAAAAAAACAGAGCTTATGATAGTGTCCACTAAGAACACCGGAGCAAGTTAGCAACAGACTATGCCAATTTCCTGATAGCTGACAATGTCATAACTGTCCTAAAGAAAGTGAAAACACTAGGCGATATTCTGGATGATGAACTCTCCATGAAGCCTCATGTCTTCAATATCCGTTCAAGTTGTGGGCTCATCAATAAACAAATACAATATATTCGTCCTTTTGTAACAACCGAAAACTGCGCTCTCTTGTCCACAGCGTTGATAAATTCCAGACTGGATTACTGCAAGAGCCTGCTGTCCGGCACTTCCGCCGCAAATATACAATCCCTCCAAGTCACTCAAAACAATGCTGTGCGCACCATCTTCAAGCAATCGCGCCGCACCCACATCTCCATCTACAGAAAGGAGCTTCACTGGCTTCCTGTAAAACAAAGAATAACACACAAGGTGTTGACAACAGCGCACAAATGCGTGTCCCTACGAAGTCCCATATATCTATCCGAGCGTATTAAGACCAAACCAACCAGTAAGAACCTTTGCTCTACCATTGCCACAGTACTTGTTCAACCGAGATCCAGACTTGCCAAGTTCAGAGGCACTCGCTTTGACTCTCAGGGCCCCACGCTCTGGAACTTACTTCCGGCGGCCATACGCCAAATACAGAACTATCCTCTTTTTAAAAAGGCCATAAAGACTCATCTTTTTAACCTTAACTAATGCAGCTGCATCCCTTTCTCTTCTGTGGCCTGTTCTATGTTATGTTTGTCCTGTCTCCTTTTTCTATGTGCGCCCTGAGGCCTACCGGCATTTGGCGTGTTACAAAAATTAAAATAAATAAAAAATAAATAAGAATACTTGGTAACAAGATTTGGTATTTGAAGTTTTGCAAAAGTCTTATGAGATATGCTCCTGCTTGCAATAATGAGGGACACCGGAGAGCAGCTTAAAGAGGAATATTTTGTTTGTATTTCTTCTCTTATTCATATGGTACCACTTGTTGCTGCAAAAGTATCACCTTTTTGTTTTGTTTTAAGCCGCTATATAGGGCAGCAATTCCTTTAGAAGCACTTGTTAAAATGAGCACACATGTGCTATTGAACAATTCACACATAATATAGACATACAGACTTGTTAATATATATGTGGAATTGACGCAGTAAAGAGCCTGGCAAACCCACATCTGGTAGGATAGGATCAACCAGTAAAACTGACAGCTCAAGATGAAGAATGCATCCCTACTGAGTGAATGTGCAGACAATCTCCAAAGATACTCTGTGGTATGATGTATCAGCGAAGAAGACATGTGGCTACTCCACTGTGCACCTATAAGCATCTGTAAATATGTCAGCATGGGGTAGCCCTAGCCAACTGTTTTATGAATGAAAAGCACCAATACCCATTCAAAGCACAGAGGATGATAGGATATGGGATTTATAGCACGCCTGTACTCAAGTGTTTCTAGGTGCGACAAGACAAGGAGGGGGATACAGAGGAAGGACAGAACAACGATCTTGCTAGTTCTTGTGTCAGTCAGATCGCGCAAGTGCAGGGAAGTGGAAGGGGAGAAGTGCCAAAAGGGGGGGGGTTGGAGAAGTGCAGGTAATCAAAAAGTGCAGCCAGCGGTTTGCTCAGTACAGGTAAAGAAAGTGCAGCCAATGGGTAGCTCATAAGTGCAGAGAGAAGGGACTGTAGGGTTACCGATACAGACCACAAGAGCTGGGGATCCACCAAGCAGTGCGAGGTGCAACTGTACATGCAGGGACCTGGGCCCAAGTTCAGAGGGTGGCCAGATGATCCATGGGTGGACCAAACGGGTCATCAGCAAGGAAGAGAGAAAGCAGAAGCAGAGAGGAAGGTCTTGAGTTGTTTCCGGAACCGGAGGTGGTTCTGCTCAAGTTTCAGAGAGGCTGGGAAACTGTTCCAGAGGGAGGACCCAGCCGAAGAAAGAGATCTGCCCCCAACTCTCTGCTTGGAAAAGCGCCTGACCCTCAGAGAGTTGGAGGTGGATGAGCAGATAGCTCGAGAAGGGAGATGTTTACGAAGAGAGGGTTGGAGGTAGTGACCCCCAGGTCCCAGAAAGCCTTGTAGACAATGCAAAGGGTCTTGAACTTGATCCTTGCTGCCACTGGGAGCCAATTAAGAGATTTCTGTGCTGGGGAGATACAATCCCTGGGCTTCAGACCAAGGACAAGTCTTGCAGTCCTGTTTTGGATGAGTTGCAGAGGGCGCAGAGTAGAGGAGGGCAGATTTAGAAAGAGGCTGTTTCAGTAGTCCAGCCTGGAGAGAACCAGAGCTCTAGAGACAGTGAGCTTCTGGGGGAATGAGAGGAAAGGAAGAATACCTCTAAGGAGGTGCGCTGGTAGTTTGATTTCTTAGAGACATCAGAGTTGTGAGGAGAGAAAGAAAGTGTGGAGTTGAAGATGACCCAGAGGTTTTTAGCCTTACAGGTGGGAGGAGGAAGAGGGCCAAGAGAGGCCGGCCAGAGAGTGACTGGAAAGCAGGGGCATATGTGCCAATGAGGAGAATCTTGGTCTTACTGGCATTAAAGCAGAGATCATTGGCGGAACACCACTCCTCGATAGCAGACAGACAGTCAGAGATGAGAGAAGCGGAAGAGGTGGAAGAGGGGAGCCTGAAAATTAGTTGAGGGTCATCCGCATAGTCAATAGGCAGAGCTTAGTCCAAGGGCAAAGACCATGGGTGTTGCCCATATAGAGCGTAGAACGGAGAGACACCTGATGCCATGTGAACCGAATTGTTGAAAGCAAACTCAGCGGGCGATACCATTGATAACCAAGAGTCCTGAAACTGAAGACAGAGGCACCGTATATATTGTTCAAGGGTGGCATTGACCCTCTCGGTTTGACTGTCTGTCTGTGGATGATAGGCAGAGCTGTATCTATCGTCGATGAGAAGAGACAAAGTCAGGGCCCTCCAGAACTGGCGGGTAAACTGGGTGCCTCGGTCTGAAACGATGATAGCGGGCAAACCAAAAAACAGAAAATATGTTTCAGAAAGAGACCGGCCAGATCCGGACCCATCAGGAGCCCCACACAAGGAACAAATATGGCCATTTTAGTGAAGTAGTCCACCACAACCCAAATGGTGTTAAAGCCCTGAACGGGAGGTAAGTCAACTATAAAATCCATAGAGACCATATAGCAAGGCTTGTGGGGCACTGGCAGGGGATGCAAAAGGCCCACGGGCCTGCTTCGAGAAGACTTGCTTTAAGAGCAGACTGAACATGTGGAGAGATAGTTGATAACAGGCCCAACGGTGTAACAACTCCAGGGTCTTCTGCCGACCATGGTAAACCACGATGATCGAGTCGTGGGACCAGGTATGTGCCCGAACACACGCTTCTCCAGGAGGTATGAATAAGCGACCCTGGATGTAAGGTAGTCCCTGACTGACGTCCAGATTGAGGTTAAGACAATCTCAGGATGTGAGGATACCCAATCTTTAATGAGCGAACGGCTCATCCTGATCTGTGATTGGTCAGATCATAGCCCAAAAACTCTACTTCTGTGGTGTTCAAAACACATTTTTCGACCTTCACGAAGAGATGATTTTCCCTCAATCTTTGAAGTATCGAACAGACATGTTCGATGTGCTGTTCCATCGAAGAGGAATAGACCAGCATGTCATCTAGGTAGACTACCAAAAATTGGTTGAGAAAGTCATGGAATATGAGAAATGCCTGGAAAGTAGCAGGGGCATTGCATAAGCCAAAAGGGCAGAACCTGATATTCAAATAACCCGTACCGGATTTTGAAGGCAGTCTTCCATTCATCCACTTTTTTCATGCAGACTAGGTTGTATGCACCCCTAAGATCCAATTTGGTGAATATCGCTAAAGAATCCAGTTGGTCCAGCAGGACGGAGATGAGAGGTAGTGGATATTGATTCTTCACGGTGACCACGTTCAGTGCCCGGTAGTCAATACAAGGCCGAATGTCACCTTCCTTCTTCAGGATAAAGAAAAGGGGAGAGGCTGCAGGTGACTTGGACGGTCGAATGAAGCTAGTGGCAGAGACTGGTCAATATAGTACTTTAGGACCTTGTCTTCGGGCAGTGTGTGGGAGTACACCAGGTCTATAGGGCAGTCATAACGTCTCCGCTCCTCCCTTATCAAAGACATCCCGGAAGGCCAAATACTCAGTCTTGATGTGAGGTCCCAAGTCAGTCGTTACTACACCAATGAACGCCATGGAGGCCACCATAGCCTGACATGAGGTCCCCGAGGAGACACTGATAGATTGGGGATACAGCTGTCGTTGCAGACTGCCGTTGCAGAGATCGAAGGATATACTTTCAGCATGTACTTCCCCCGTATGCATATGGATGAGAGACGTTTGTTGGGTGACCAAGCCTGATACTAGAGAGGTGCCATCTACTGCATGAACTGCCTCAGGTTGAGACTTAGTCGTAACTGGAATGCCGTTGGCGATAGTAGTCCATATAATTCCCAGTAGCGCCAGAATCGATAATAGCCATGGCCAGAAAGGAAACATCGGACACAGGAGTAAAGACTACCGGAAGACTGACTGGGCTAAAGGGTAGTGTCCCATAGGAATCCAAAGTGAACACCCCGGCGTAGGGACTCCTCCTACTGCCGGGTTTTCGCGTTTCCTGCTTTCCTAACTAGTCTTTTGGGGCTGTCTTTGAGTTGGTGTTCAGCCGATCCACAGTACATGCACACATTGTGCGATGGGCTGTGCTCTCGTTGAGCATGAATCAAAGGACCACGTATAGCCCCTATCTGCATAGGCTCAGGAGTGGAGGGTTGAGGGCCAGTCGCTTTGTAAGAAGGGATGGCTTGAGGGCGCTAGAGAGCCGTCCAAGATGGCAGCTCACTAGAGAGCTCCGCACCGATCCAGAGAAAGATCCTGATAAAATAGATTCAATACACCCCCGAATCCCCCTCCATCGGTCACGATATAATGTCCCAAGACTCGAAAGCCTGACAGATACCAATTTCAACGCCGTCCGCCAACATCCTGGTCAACGCAGCGGCGGCAAGGGGTGAGGCTGCAGTGGCGCTGCATTACGGCAACGGGGCGTTCGATCCTCCAGCAACATGCTCACCCAAGCAAACACCTCCGGATACAACCAAAGAGCAGGCTGCCGAGCAAAGAGAGTGGTGCCCTGGTCCCCTGGAGGTGGTGCCTGCAGCGGGCCTGAAATTCACGGTCCGAGAATAGCAGAGGCAGCTGAGATCCCGCCCGGCCTACCTGCATCATCGGGCCTCCGGACGGACAGGCTCGCCTCCAACTTGCGGGGCCCTCCAGACCCAGCCGGAGCGGAGAGGGAATGAACCTGGACACATCGCTGGCGCCAGGTAGGAGAGACGCTGGCCCGGCCTTGTCCACCCCGCCCCAGGTCTCAAGCTCGGCCTGCAGATTCCCGTATGGCTGCCCGACCCCCTGGGAGTGACGAGCCACAAGCCTCCGACTCCGCAAAATCCCAACGGCCCCAGCCCCACTGCCAGCGAACGATCCGCCAACATCGAAGACCGCTGTCAGACACCCCGTGCTACGAACAGGCGAGAGGCCCACGCAGCTACCCCATCCAGGCCCTTCATGCCCGGCCGAGGAAGTACATTAAAGCTCACGGGCCCCACCATCGCCAAACGCCCTGCCGGCGGTACGCCGATCGCGGCCAAGCGTACAACGAACACAGCGAAAAAATTCACCGCTTGGGCCCGCACCGCACTGTGATAACTCCACAGCAGCGGCGGCCACGTGGAAGGCTCCTGCTGTTATTCTGAAACTCGACAGCGGGGCGCGACAACCACAGCTCCACGTAAATATCACTCAAGCCGCCCACTCAATCTTCTGCCAGGACCACACAAGTCCGGTAGCACCCCCAGGGCCAGTCGAGTGGGCCCTCTACATCCAGCGGCGTAAATTCAAATTGCACGCGCTCATCCGAGTTGAGAGCCACGCCGCCGGCCCAGCAAAGTCAAGAATCCATACCAGCATGGGCAAAACAGACAAATCGCAGCAAAAATTAATGTTTGAAACCGGGGCCATAGCCAAAACTCGCAAGCAGACGATTCAAGAGATAGCACCATCGCCAAGCATGGAACAGGAAGCCGGATCGACACCTCCCCAATCTCTCGACATACGTGAAATACTGCTCGAACTCCAAACAGGCATAGGCAACCTTGATGCCAAAATTGACACCCTCTCATCCAAAGTCAACCAAATACAACACCGCCTTGATAAACACTGCGAGAGGCTTGGCACCGTTGAACAGAGGGTCTCCGATCTTGAGGATAACGCCACATCCCTGTCCTCCAAAGTGTCATCTCTAGAGCGCCATGTAAAAGAAATTGTCGCCAAAAACGAAGACTTAGAAGGGCGCAGCCGCCGAAACAACATTAGGCTGGTGGGGATCAGAGAGCAACAAAATCCTGCAAAAATGGAAGACTTCGTGGAACAACTATGCAAAGAAATCTTCGGAGCAACCACCTTCTTGCCACTATTTGTGGTTGAAAGGGCTCACAGGATCCCGACCAACCTCCCAATATCAGGAACGGCACCTCGCCCTATTATCGCCAAACTGCTGAATTTCAGAGACCGCGATCTAATACTCAGGCTGGCCAGAGACAAAGGCGAGATTCAATTTGATGGCGACAAAATCCAAATCTTCCCTGATTTCTCACCGGCGGTGCAAGCGTCCCGCAAAGCCTTCACTGGAGTTAAACGTCGCCTCCGAGAGGAACAAATCCAATATTCAATGCTTTTCCCAGCCAAATTACGCATCCTCCATGCTGAAAAAACACAATTCTTCACGTCACCAGAAGAAGCCAACATCTTTCTCGACAATATTGGATGTTGCCCATTACGCGAAATGCCTAGACCACAAAGGAGAGAGAGGAACGGCAGCGATCCGCCCTGAAAAGTGCTCCACATCCAGTTCGACTTGGAGGATCGGAAAATGAGTAAAAGTCAGTTACACACACCTCGTGATGGGTGTTTCTTGGAGGGCACCAGCGCCCCGTGCACAGCACTGTTCACAAAGTTATCTAGGGAGGGGTCATCTTCGGGCAGGTTGGGGGTTGCCCGACAGGGAGGGGAAAAGGGGAGATGGGACTCAAGTTGGGGAAAGAGTTCCCAGAAGAAACAAGTCAGCAGTTTAAGACGTGCACCGACTAGGGCTAAAACCAGCCCCACCCGAACCCGACCGGGACCAACGTCTCCACCTCAAATATATGAAAATCCTTTTTGAATCGACAGGCACTCAAGAAAAACCGCTTTAAGCACCCAAAATCACCAAACAGTAATAGAGCAGCAGAAACAACGCAGCAACTCTAAGCAAATTCAAACTAGCTACATGGAACATTAAAGGGGGCAACCAGCCTTCCAAAACCAGGAAGTTGCTACACTATCTCCGACGTCACAACGTCAATGTGGCCCTCATCCAAGAGACGCATTTGCGACCTAACTCAGAAAACCACTGGGCAAAAACATGGGGATGCCACAGATACTTCGCCTCGTTTTCTTCATACGCAAGAGGAGTCGCCATACTTATCAACAAAACACCAAACTTCAGGCTATTTCGGACCCAGAGCGACGCCGAAGGGAGAACACTGCTCGTCCACGGAACCATAGTCGGGGAAGAAATAATCATGATTAACTCCTATGGCCCCAACATCGATGGCTCCAACAATTTCGACTAGGTCCAGACCCACATTGCATCAAACAGGGAAGCCACAATAATATGGGGTGGCGATCTAAACACCCCGCTCGATCCACACACAGACAAAACACACAAGACAACCGCCCCTCGCTCCAAGGCGAGATTGCAAATAACCGAAATATGCAAAGCACACAATCTCATCGACATATGGAGAAGCAAACACTGTGACTCCCAGGATTTCACTTTCTACTCATGGGTACACAAATCCAGCTCGAGACTCGATTACATCTTCGTCTCGGCTCATAGTAGACTCCAATGGGGCGAATGCCAAATACTACCCAGGTCCATCTCAGACCATTCAGCGGTCACCTTAGTGTGCACAACATCTCGGAGCGACTTCACCAGGCCCTAATGGAGATTCAAGCCCAGAGCCCTCCAAGATCAACTCTTTGCCGATGAATTGCGTTCTGAACTGAACACATTCCTTGAGACAAACCAAGGCACGATGGCTTCGCCGGGAACACTCTGGGAGACACTGAAATGTTTTATCAGAGGAGTGTGCCTAGCAAAAGAAAATGGAATCCTAAAGAGGTTAAGGGAAGAACTAAACACATGCGAAAATCACCTCAAAACACTTGAACAAGCAGCAACAGTCATAAATACTCCCAGCTCGCTAGCTGCACTCAAGGCAGAATTGGAAACCTTCAGATCACTAGCAGACAGAGAAGCCAAATTCCTAGCAAGCCACCACAAAATCCGACAGTATGGCGAAGGGCAACGACCCGGTGCACTACTTGCAAGACTAATCACCGCAGAACGAAAACCCACGACAGACGAGGCAGTGCTGGACATGTCAGGAACCCTCGTGTACTCTGAAGACGGCATATTGGAAACATTCCGCAAATTTTACCAAAATCTGTACGACTCCAATTATTCCAGGGAGCCCACCGAAATAACAGAATACCTAAATACAACTGAACTATATTGGACGAGTGCCGAGCTACGTGAGCCGTTGAACGCACCCATCACTACAGCAGAGATCCAAGAAGTCATCAAAGAATTACCGAGCACCAAAGCCCCAGGACCGGACGGCCTAACAGGTGAATTTTACACATTTTTCGCAGACATCCTAGCCCCGCTCCTACTCCAGGTCTATGAAGAAGCCGTAGCCAAAGACCAACTACCACCAACCCTTTACACAGTGAATATCATTCTCCTACACAAAACAGGTAGACCCAAGCAAGATTGCCCCTCCTACAGGCCCATATCGCTAATAAATTTGGATAACAAAATCTTTGCAAAAATCCTGACTAGAAGGTTGATGCCACCCATGCCCGCAATGGTTCTGGCGGACCAAGCAGGATTCGTTCCAGGTAGAAACACATCATTCGGCCTCAGAAGAATGTTTGGAGCAATGGAGGCCCTCAACCCAGAAAACCAAGCGGTAGCAGTGCTTCTCGACGCCGAGAAAGCGTTTGACTCTGTGGAATGGTCCTTTCTATTTGCAATATTAGAACAAATGGGCCTCTGCAAACGATTCATCCAAATGATAGGCCTCCTCTACAAATACCCAACATCTAAAATTAAACTTGGAAACAAAAGCTCCTCCGAAATCCTTTTACGCAGAGGGACCAGACAGGGCTGCCCGCTGTCAGCATTGCTCTTCGCCCTGGTCATGGAACCCCTAGCGTCTGACCTAAGGCTTTATCATCTGCACAGAGGTCTCGCCTTCGGCCCGCACAAATTGGTGGTTTCACTTTATGCCGACGACATAGCACTCTTCCTTCGCGACCCATACGACAACCTGAATCCGGTGATGCGAGCAGTCCTCAAATTCGGCAACTTCTCAGGACTAAAAATTAATAATGCAAAATCGATAATTTTCCCTCTCACAGAATCAACCAAAGAATTCCAGGACGACTTTGGCTTCCACTGGCAACACTCGAAGGTCCGGTACCTGGGGATCCTCATGTCCAGAACCAGCACTGACATCATGCAAGACAACTATGAGACGACACTCGACACTATCCAAACTAAAGTGAACAGATGGAAAACGCTTCCCCTCACACTTTGGGGCAGAGTGTCACTAGCGAAAATGGTAATCCTCCCCAAACTACTCTACCTCTTTACAAACATCCCTCTACTACTCACACAGAAATTCTTACGACAAATTAAGTCCATCCTTCTTGACCTCGTCTGGGCAGGCAAGGTTGCCCGAATAGCACACAGCATTATGATCCTGCCCATAACGCAAGGCGGACTGGCTTTACCCGATATAGAAGGCTACTACTGGGCAGCGCAAGCCCAGTTCCTGAGCCATTGGTATGCAACACACTTCATCCGGCCACATGTGCAAATCGAAAGAGCTCTTACAACACCCTATCTACTCCGCGCAGTCATACTTAACGAACCACCGACACCTTCAACACCAATGAACACAATGGTCACGACGCACACGATTTGGAAGAAAATCGCTAAAAGAAATGGAATCCAAACCAGATATTCTCCCCTCCTCCCAGTGAGAAGCATTCCTGGGATACCTATAACATCTGAAAAAGTGTTCCAGCTTTGGACCAAAAAACTGCAAATCCACTCATTGGGCGATCTGTTTCCGAACGGCTCGTTCCTGTCGATTCAAGAAGCCCGTGACAAAGGTGGAAACAACGCCCTTGACGTCTTCATGTACTACCGAACTCGACATGCCATGCAGACCAACTTTGCTACATTCCCACTCCAACCACCGACTTGGCCACTGCTCCACGGAGTGATACAAGCCCAAGGCGATGGCCGCCTGGTGTCAAATATCTACAAAGCCCTGCTAACGGAAAAACTCACTCGCTGCTCAAAAGCTCCAACAAGGTGGGAAAGAGCTCTGAACATTACGATACTCGACGAAGACTGGTCATACATACTTCGACTCACAAAGAAAGTGGCAATAAACACAAGGTATAAACAAATCCACTTCAACTTTGTCCATCAGGTCTACCACACTCCAGTAAAACTACACGCCCAGAGGATGACAATATCCACCTCCTGCTCTCGCTGCGGACACCCGGAAGCTGTCTTTGTCCACCTGGCATGTTCGTGCCCCGAAATTGGAGCGTTCTGGACAGCAGTCTTAGAGAAAATCTCAGCTATAATCGGAGTACAACTAGAACCCGACTCAACACTGACCATGCTGGGCCTAACCAACCAACTACCAGAACATACCAGAAAACTAGCGAACTTACTTTTGGTCCTGGCACGCAGACGAATAGCTTGCAACTGGGGCAGAGGACCGCCACCAAAACTAAAGCAATGGCTCCATGATGTCACCTACTGTCAAGATATCGAAATGAACTACTTACGTACTCTGCCCCTCCATGCACGCCCCCCAGATATCTAGGGTCTCTACATAGCATACCTGTTAAATGCAGACAACGACTCGATTTCACTGTCTCCACCACCAACACAGAACTGTCACGAGCAACCGGATACCTCAATAGCAGCCACGAGTGCCGAACAACGAAAGCTCTAGAACTGATAAGAAACTGAACTAAATATCAAGCGGGGATCGTCCCGAGGGAGGGGGATAAGGGGTCTCGTTGACCGGTGCACGGTCTGATAATGTCTCATCATTTCATTGTTGTAAAACCAATAATGAAAGTTACAAAAAAAAAAAGAAGGGATGGCTTGCAGTAGAGGTTTACGTTCCCCTTTTCTTTCTGCCCTGCAAGCGTCGATCTTCAGAACTTGATTGATAAGCCCAGAGGTGAGCAGGGAGACGGTGAGAGAAGAAGGACTGCAGGAACTTCGCTGTGCTCGGATCGCAGCAGGAGGAGAAGAAGATCCTTCCTGGAATCCGTGAGAACCGAGAAGCAGTGCCTACGCTGCCCGAACACAGAGAAGAGCTCAGGAGTGAGGCAGCAGGTGTGAAGGACTTTGAAGCCGCCAGACGTAACCGGGAAGCCCATGAAGTGGAGGCAGGACGCCAGGCGCTTCTGTGTGTTTGCCACAAGAGGTCGAAGAACGCCAGAGAAAGCCAGTGGGAAGCGGGATCACCGGGGTGCATCAGCAGGTCCACCAAGTACCGATAAGTGTCAGGTACATGAGTCGGGTGACCCCGAGTAAGGTGTTTGGGTTCACTGGAACTTTTAACAAAGAAAGTGAATGAAAGAAGGTTTGAGACCCGACACTTTGACAAAAGTGATACAGAATATTGGAACTGTGTGAATATGAGAAATACCTGGCAGGAGAGTATACCACATGTTTGGACATTTGACAGAGGAAGCTAATGAAAGTGTGTTTGAGACACTGGGCCTCGTTACGGGTCCGGCGATAATCCTGCTGATGCTACCGGCGGGTTGCTGCCAGACCTGTAATATTTTACCAGCACCTGACTTCCCGGTGCCTCCGGAAGATTACAACTCCGGCGGCCCGGGAAGTCAGGCACCGGTAAAATGTAAGTCTGCATTCCCATAGAGTCCTATAGGACTCTATGGGAGTGGGAACACGGAAACACCGGCATCGTTGCTTGCTAACGGTGCCGGTGCTTCAGTGACCGGTCTGCCTACCATGGCCACTGCGCCCAGCAGGTTCAGACCTGTCGGGCCCAGTTGCTCCGGCAGGCAGACTCGGAATTTGCTGATCCGGAAACAAGGGTGCCGGTGAGTTTACCGGCACCCTTGTTTCCAGACCGGCAATCTCCTAATGAGGCCCACTGTGTTTGTGGGAAAGTAGAACATAATATTGGAACTGTGTGAATGCAAGAAATACAGGAATAAAGAGAGAACCTAGCAGGAGATTATACCAGGTGTTCGGTAAGTCAGGGAATCACACCGAAATTGTGTAAAGGAGCTACATGAGAGAGCCTAGCAGGAGAGTATACCAGGTGTTTGGTGAGTGTTAGGGAGAATTCTCTGTAAAGGCTAATTTCCCAAACCTAGTGAGTCCCCCAGCAGCTTTGCTGGATTTTTGGGGTTTATTTTTTTCTCCTGCTAAGAGTGAGGCTCTTTTACTCCCACTCTTAGACATGATTTGAGGTGTTCCTTTGTCTTTCCATGTGTTTTATGGGCTATGGGGTCTTTTACTCCATAGGGTCTCATGCGTTTTTGATGTGGGTTACACAGCACCCTCCATGCCGTAACCCAGGGGGTGTCGTAGCGGCCCCCAACATAGACTCCATACCCTGGGACTGACTACTGTCTCCCAGGGCATGTAAAGTCACCATTGGCTTTACTAGTCCCAAATTATGAACAGAAACCAGTACAAACCATCATATTGTGGACGTACTGGTCGGGACAATTCGATTTCCCTGGGGTCTGTTGTTCGAGGGGGCACGTCTCCGTCCCCCCTGATCGAGTTTTGGCTGGTGGCAGTGGATACTACTTTTTATATTCGACCGCGAATATATCCCTATGGGATTTTCCCATTGTTCGAGGCTACCAACTTTAATTATTTAATTCCTATAGCCTCAAACATACCGCCGGTTTATTTATTTAATATTAATTCACCGGTTGGTATTTTTTGCCAGAACTCGATTCTAAAATGGCGTTTGTGTTCTCTTCTGTGACTCCAACCCAAGTCGAGCCCTTTGTTCTACTTTTTGGTGGGCTTCTCCACAGAAGCCTCCAAAAGTGGTGCCACTCTGTCTGGGTACCACAGGGGCTGTGGGAGGGCGTTTAGGCAACCTGGACTGAGTTGCCTTGGCAACTCAAGTCGCACTCTTGTGTGATTGGCCCAAGTGTTGAGCCGGCTGGCTCACCACTTAGCATGTTTGATTGACAGCTAGGCTGAATGGATGGGGGTTTGCTGCATAAAAGCAGGGCTTTGGGGACTGGAACTTCAGAAGTCGCCACAGGACCTAAGAATCTGAGGAGGGAGAAGCTGAGCCGACCTGCAACGACGACACCACCGGTGGAGCCCTGCTGAACCGTCTCACCACTTTTCCCGACGACAGAGGAGATCTCCAGTCCGGAGAGTCTTCTTCCTTTGACTGGTGGGGATAACCAGTTTTGCCTTCTTTTCACTTTCCTGAAGCATCTCGTGGCCGCCTTGCCCGTGCCAAGCACCCCGGCAACCGGAATACCACGGTTTACCACTACTGCGAATAGAAGGGTAGTACCTTTTAACCGAAGAACTCCGCGGCTGGTTTCCACCCTGGCAGTGCAACAACCTTCATCTTTCCTCCACAGCGAGACCTCCTCTTCCTCTGGATGAAACACCGACTTGCACCCGCTGCCAGGAACAACTGCCCCTCTTGAAGCTTCCTTCCCACTTAAGGTACTGTGTCCTGCCTGGCTTCCCTTGCGACAGATCGTTCGGGGTGACTGTAAAGCCTAGACTTTCTAACCTGGGCTGGCCTGGGACAACCTAGCTAACTTTTCCTGGCTTTAATTTCATTCTTTTTGTGCGAACTATCTACAAGACTCTTTGGGCATAACCCCACTGTGTGAACCTGGACCCCTTCTGCTTGCTCTCTCCAAGAGTGGGCCTTGCAATTGACTTCCTTGCTCTCCAGTAGAACTCTGCCTATCCTGCCTTACTGTGGTTCTTTTAAAAGTATTGAAATTTGTATGCTTCAATAACTCTGCCTTTTCCCCCCTTTTTAATAACTTATTAGAGTGCCATCTTATGTTAAGCGATCACCTCTGTCTGAAAATAAGTGGTGTTTCTCATTAAGACTTGTCTAATAAGTAATTAAGGTTGTATGTATATAATAGTGACTGTGTGCTGAATTTACTTTCCTCTTTGTGCTAGTGTAATTTACAAGTGTGTCTTTAAATAAATAATTATATGCTTTTACACCAAAGTTCTGGTCAGTGTTTGCTTGTGCTACTGTATCCCTGTACCTATTGTGTATACTCTATATACTGCCTAACTCTTCTTGAGTGAAGTCTGACTGCTCAGCCACAGCTACCAAGTGAATCTGTGTGGTACAGACTGCTACCAAGTGGGTTTACTGCCAAACACCTGTAGTCTTAAATCTTTTGCAGTGGTCCCTAAGGGAACTGCACAGGTTTCTGCCTAACATTGAGTCTGGGACTCACACCAAAATTGTGTAAAGGAGCTACATGAGAGAGCCTGACAGGAGAGTATACCAGGTGTTTGGCGAGTCTGGGACTCGCACCCAAATTGTATAAAGGAGCTACATGAGAGAGCCGACAGGAGAGTATACCAGGTGTTTGGCTGGTCTGGTACCTGCACCCACATTTTGTTAAGGAAGCTGCATGAGAGCCTGACAGGAGAGTATACCAGGTTTCTTGCGAGTCTAGGGCCTGCACCCAAATTGTGTTACTTTGAAAAGAGAATCCCAAATAAGAGTCATTCCCTTGGGGTTTTGAATTACAGTGTTAGTGGATAAGACTTGGGGAAGGGAGTTATTTCCCCTGGTGTTGATTGTAACACCAAGGGGAGAGAGGCATCCTCTTGGGCCTTAAGGAACATGCCTTTTGTTTGGAACTTTTTGTTTTGGTGGAGAGAAACCTGGGGAAGGGAGCCATTCCCAGGAACTGTGAACATTATCCATTTGGAACTTGTGTTGAATTATATCTTTTTGTTGAAGTTGGACATTTGTGCACTTTTAAAGCCAGATATAATACCCTAAGCACCTTAGAGTTCATCTTAGAATGCAAGGGCTAGGACAGGATTTTGGACACAGGGCTGTTTTACTTTCGACATCTTGACACAGCACAGACCCTAAGTTCTGGTTAAGGTAGGGACATACCTCCTGGAATAGGGACAGTGAGGCATTTTCTAACTCCTTTATTGTTTCATAAAAGTCTTGAACCAATACCATGAGTCATCTGTGTCCGCATCTCATTCCTGGCTCCTCACACCATACAAGGTCTCCATGTTTATAATCTGGGGCAGTAGACCAAAGAAATCGGTGCATTTGTTTTAAGTCACACGTGACTCCTGCCATGTAAATAGGGCTATTTCGTGCTCCCTGTATACAGTTGAAATCAGTGTCCCCGGTGGGTGGTTAGGGGGCAGAAATGATAACCGTGGAAAAGGCACGGGGATGAAAGCCATATGTGCGATAGAATGGGTGAAGTCCAATAGAAGAGTGCAGTGCGTTGTTTTATACAGATTTTGCTGTGGACAAAAATGTGGACCAGTCATGAGGAGAGGCGATAGAAAAACGCAAGTAATGCTTTATCGTTTGATTCAGACATTCTGGGGTGGATCCCCAATGATATGGCATGATTGAGACCCAAGACGTAACACAGTTTAGCCCAAAATGTAGACATATATTGAGTTCCCCGATCAGATTTCACTGTGGTAGGTAGACCATGTAGACGGAAGATATCATGGAGGAAAATGTGAGCTATATCAGGAGCATTATTGGCATTGTGCAATGGTGACTAGTGAGCCATTTTTGTTATATCAATGGTGACCATTATCGTCATAAAATCAGCGGGAGGTAGGTCAACCACAAAGTCCGAAGCAATGATCTACTTTGTAGCCAATGGTAAAGGTGGTTTTTGGAGTTTTCCCAGAGGGCGAGTTGTGGGAGTGTTGACTTGAGCACAGATGGCACAGAAGGGCGACGTTGCTCTGTATATCGTTTTGCACATTCAGCCACCAGAAATATCTGTGCAGTAGATCATAGGTTGCAGCCTTTCCTAGATGACCCACAAGCAGACTGCTGTGTCCCAGGGATAGAACACGTTGCTGAAGAGACTTAGTAGTTACAACCAGTTGTTTGCCCTTGAATAGTAAGTCATTGTGTTTTCTCAGGGTACCTCCTTCTTGCATCATACTCTGCAGTTCGGAAGAGAATAGGGAGGAATGTGAACGAGCCTGATGTAAGAAAGTGGAAATGGTACAAGGACATTCTTCCCTTGCATGATATTATCTGGCAGTAAAGGTTCTTGGGGGGTCTCTCGTTTGTTCTGGACAAGACATTACCCATAATGCTATGTGATCCTAGTATATAGGTGATGATCAGGTCATGAACCATGAACTCTGAGGGCTTCACACCCGAGCTCATCTCCCAAGTGCCTCAGCGTTCCACATTGGCAAATACCTCTCCTTCAAGATACACATAGTTAGGAAAACTTAGACAGCTTGGCATCAGCTCTGTTACGCTCACCCGGTATCCATGGGGACGCCACCCAGCCCTGGTTGGATGATTTGCACTCTCAAACCCTCTCCCGGTCCCTTGGCAAGGCCTCTGGTTAAAGATGGGTCTGCAATATAGGAGAGTGGATTCAATACCAGATTGTCTTTGTTTTCCCACCTCACTTGGCCTCAACTCCTTCCTCCCCCTTGGGCCTTCTCCTCACCTTAATATTGTAAAAGGTGGATTCTCCGTCCTGCTCCTCGTCGCAGGGGCGCGTAGATGTGGGGGACGAGCAGCGACCAAGTTACTTCACTGGTGCAAGCCCCCCAGTGGGAATCCAGGCCTGCTGCGACTCCGTAGGTTTGCTGCTTTACAGTTTTTATATGCAGTTCTTATGTTCCTCTTAGTTCGAATAATAATGTCTTGCTTCTTTCCTTTTAGGTATGGAAAGGTATTTTGGTGTTATCATGCAGTTTGAAGATGAGCATGGGCTGGTAGGCGAAAGCGCGGTTTGCGCGATGCTGTCCGGTGAGTAATGCAAAACACGCGGCGCTGTTTCGCCTTTTATATTGCTAACCTGTGTCTTTTCTCTCCTTGCAGGTTGCCATGTTCCTCGCCGAGCGGCGTAATGTTCCAGCAATGATACTGACCAGGAGATGACTACCAAGGTAAGAATTGTGTGGCTTTCTTCATTCGAGGGGAAACGTGAGTAAACGCTTACTAATGCCGTCTTTCGTACCTTTGGAGTTCGTACCTTCAGGTGAGTGGAACTGAAGTCAGCAATGGATTGAAGACAGGATACTGTTCCAGGTAAGTTTCGTAGTGTTTTTTCTCTCTCTGCAGGTCCTCGGTTTCAGGTAAACTGGCATCAAAGAACTGGACACGGTGAGCGTTACGCTGCCCACAGCAGAATAACGCAAAGCATGTTCTGCTGTTTGGGTGTGGTTTAAATAGTCTCAGGTAAAGTAGTCCAGGTAAAATAGTCCCAGGCCTGCCACACCCAAAGTAGTCCAAGTAAAGTAGTCCCAGGCCTGCCACACCCAAAAGACTAGACCGCATAGCTCAGTTCCTTGTAACTGAGCTATGTGTGTGCCTCCATGTTGGCTGAACCCCCCCAAGTTAAATATTCCCAAGTAAATAGTTCCATTCTAATGTTGGTCTTCATGATGGTTATGAGCCTTGGATGAGGTTTTAAGGCCTTTGACCTGGCCCTAACTGGAAGGCTGACTTGCCACTGAGGGCCAGGGGCAAGGGTCATGACAAGCTCTCCCTCCTGCGGAAACGTCAAGGCCTTCCTCCCTCCGGACAGTTTTAAATCCGCCATTCAAAAACTGGGCCTATCCCACCTGGATGGGAGCAGTGCACTCCTCTAAGGCCTTCCATCGTCATCCATTGTGCCCCTGAGAAGCTTCCTACACGTGGCTGCACGCCTAATCAAGGGTCTAAGCAGGTACGACCATAACACCTGGCCCTAATCGAGCTTCACTGGCTCCCACTACACTCACAAATTACCTTCAAGTCTTGCTGCATCATCTATAAGGCAGTTACCCTCAAGTCACCCAGCTACCTCGTGGAGAAATTCAGCATCTACGGTGGACAGTCTACCACCAGATGCCAGGACACGTGCAGACTTGAAATCGGCTGTTGCAAACAGAAAAGGATCAGAAAACTAGCATTCTCTGCCTATGCCCCAAGACTATCGAACCTCCTCCCCATCAGCATCAGAGGTGCCCCCACACCCCTACAATTCAGAAAAAAAATCAAGACCCACCTCTTCAAGGAGTCTCTCCTCCTCAACACCTAGGTCATCACATCTCCCCTCGTGCTACCTGACTCACTAGACGCTGCACGCACACTCCTCCCCGCCACCCGGTACAGCAGTGTCCTTCCTCTGTGTCCTTTTGTATCCTTCATCCGCTGTACATCTGTTCTGTTACCTCTGAAAAGCGCTCTGTTATGCATCTGTACTGTTGTATACCTCTGTAAAGTGCTCCGTTATGTATTGTAAAAAACTCATGGTGGCAACATCAAAGACAGACACAAGTGATCACATTTCAAGGGTGTTTATTAAACTGTATACATGGGTGAGAAAAAAACGCCTAACCTAAATCTAAGATTGGAGCAAGCTACGACCATCACATAATAATAAAACCGTCCTAGTGGCGTCTTGTCAAATAAAAGGGCCTATACTATAAAAAAATATATTGCCAATCCTTACTGCTAAGTTACAAAAGCAGTGTGGGATAGTGTTCACAAGAAAAGAAATGATAACTCAGGATGTTAGGGCCGGGCTCTCCCTTCCCCATGGTTTTTGCACGGGTCAAGGCGGGACTCTTCAGCACAGCACACTCCTGGGCTTCTCCAGCATGAGGCTACAGTTCAGCGATATCAGGACCTTCGGTGGTCAATTCTCTTTTCTACAAAGTCTCTTGCCTCTTAGGGCCTGAGGTGTCAAAATTAACAAAACAAAAGTTCCTTCTGGTATTCTTTTACATTGAGTGATTGCTTTTCACCCCTGGCTTCCCCTCGTCCGGGCTCAGACCCTTCTCGAATGTTAGCCTCCCTCTGTCGGGTTCACTACGGCCTTTCACTCAGAATATTTTCATGAGTCTCACAGGCCGATTCATGGAATTAATGTGCGCCGAAAATCTCTGTGCAAGCATGCGAAAGTGTGCGAATCGCAGCGCAAGTGCGAAAATTGCAGTGCAAGCGTGCGAAAGCCGCGCACATTGATTCATGGAAGTCTGTGCACGTGTAAATACTGGGATGTGCGCTAAAATCCTGCGTGGTGCACGCGGGCGCACACGTCATCAAACGGCGTGTGCTACGCGCACAGCAAAAGCGCACATAGCGCAGCGCACACAACAAAAGTAGGCGGAACACGGGGTGTAACACGTGGAATGGGGAACAACGCGTGAAAATGTGGGCATTACGGGGGAAGTACAGGAGGCAAATGCGCAGAACGCCCACACGCACGCCTACAACACGTATTCATGGAATCGAACAGGGGAAATGCGTGCGCCAAAAAAGACGCGCTAATTCGGAAACACGTACGCCAGCAGTAAGCAGGCGTATGCAGACCCGCTCAGCATAAAAGTGCGCGCAAACAACAAACAAGCTCAGACACTACAATGAATATACGGTTCCTCGCAGCAGTGGTTGTGGGACACCGCAGGAGGAGGAGGATAGTCAGGGTCAGAATTTTTACACCCCACCCAGGACCAGCCTTTTTGGGATGCCTGATGACCAGGTGTATGGGAGGTACAGGTTTCCACCTCACATAATACTCGCCCTGGTGAGTGAGTGGGAGGATGACCTCACATCACCCACCCTGTGCTCCCAAGCATTGAGCCCCTTGGAAAAGGTGCTCAATGTACTGCACTTCTTTGCCACTAGTTCATTTCAGCGGACAAGTGCCATGGTGGGGGGGTCTCACAGGCCACGCAGTCACGCTGCCTACACCAGGTGTTGGCCATCATGACTGCACGCCCATCAGTCCATAGGCACATATACCTGCCCAGAACACCTGCAGAAAGGCAGGCTGCCGTCCAGGATTTTTACGGGGTGGCACAATTCCCCCAAGTGCTAGGTGCCATTGATTGCACCCATGTGGCTCTACGTCCTCCCAGGGCAACTGAGCGCATCTATAGAAACCGCAAGCACTGGCATTCCATCAACGTGCAGGTAGTATGTGATGCCAAAGGAATCATCACCTCAGTATATGTCAACTATCCAGGGTCCACCCATGACAGTTTCATTTACAGAATGTCAACCCTAAACCAGGGCCTAGAAGCTGGGCGGCATGGCGATACATGGCTGCTTGGTGAGTATAAATGCCTTTGCACATGCATGCATGTCAGATACTGAGCAATGTCACAACCCCACTAATGATACCCATCATCACCTCCCCAGGGGACAGTGCCTACCCACTGAGCACCCACCTGATGACACCAATTTGGAACCCTACCACACCACCTGAGGTAAGATACAACACAGCCCATATTGCAACCCGGGGCATAGTGGAGCGCACATTCGGAGTGCTTAAGTCATGCTTTCGCTCCCTTGACCGCTCTGGTGGGCAGCTGCTATACACGCCCCCAGTAGTGTGCAGGATCATAGTGGCAGCATGTGTCCTGCACAACGTTGCAACCTGCCGGGGCCTGCCGGTGGACATGGTGGTGCCCCCACATCCCCAACCACATGCCCAGCCGCTGCGCATGGGAGGGGAAAGGGCACGTGGTGAGGCAGCCCGTACGCAGCTGGTGGCTAATTACTTCACCTAAAATCACACCCCTGTGGAGTGCACACAGCCCTGGCACATACCAGCTGACAATCAATGATGATGACATATGGGACAGTCAACTGTCACAACCATACCAGCCTGAGATTGGTCACCTGGAAGTGTTACATTGTGTGCATCCCTACCTACCGAACGACAACCAATGCTGTGTCACAAAAAGACACACATTTATGCTGCATGAATGACTACCCCCTTGCAAAATACAACATGAAAATAGCGCCATGTCACCCAACCCCTCCCCATCTCCGCTACCCAACACACCATGGCATGTCATGCAATGTGAAAGCAAACAAAGGAATGCACAACACATGGCACACGTGTCACAAAGTGCACTGTCCCAAATGGAAACAGGCCACAGACAATATGCTCCCAGTAATCAATAACAAACAGCACACATGACCAAATACTTACCAGCAACACAATACAGCAACACAGGATGAAACATTGCCAAAATATGACCAAATCAAAGTAGTACAAGTTTTACAACCTGAATAAGCCAGCACATCCACCCCTTCCAACTGCAGAGTGTTGACATCAGGCAAATGTGTCGGTGTACTGCATACAACATGAACTGCATCCGCAAAGGAGACGGCCTTGTGAAGACATGAAGAAGTTACCTGTGAATAAGGAGGAAGACATGGATGCACATATCAATACACCATGCAGTGTTCAATACAACAACAATCCCCACTAGGGATGTACACACAGTTTTGACTACAGACTGCCCACACAGCTCATGGGAGCCCAATGTCACTGTGTAAGTCACTGTCACTTGGTCACACCCTTTGCAAGCCCATGGAAAGGGAAGCAGGAGGGGTGTGTGTGCCTGGAACCCAAGCATCTAACCCAAACACAGGACAAGCCTGCATGTGCCCAGCTGGAATACACAGTGGATGCCCACGGGAGCCACACAAGGCAACACACTGTAAAAAAAAAAAAGAAAAATCGAAAATGGCCATGTGGGGGCCGGGGGGGGGAGGCCACCCAGGAGGTTTGAGGACAGGGTGCACACCAACACCCACCTGCGTGGATGTTGCAAAAATAAATACCTCCATGGGCTCATGGTCTGCACGGCTACGCTATTGTGGGAGAACTGCTGCTGTCGCTCTCTTCACCCTCTGCTTCTGCATCAGGAGATGGTGGTGCTATGGGAGGCAGCCTACGCAAAGCCCTGGTATGGTCCTCCATGGCAGCAAGCATGCGGTTGTTGAAGGTCTGATTCTGGAGGATGATAGTGCAGAGATCCCCATGCAGCACATCACGGTTTGCCTGCATTTCTGCACGCATGGCCTCGCGTGATGCCCGGATCTCCTCACGAGTTGCCTGCAGCTCAGCTGAGAGCGAACGTGTGAGCTGGCCCAGCTCCTGTTCTGACCTTAAATTTCGGGAAGCCTCAAGTTCACTTAGAGTCTGCCTGAGGAACTGGAGTTCTAACCTCAGGGCTTCCCTGTGGCCCTGTGACTCCACAGAAATGGCTTCCCGCAGAGTCTCTAGTGCCGCCCGTCGGTCCCTGTTGGATGCCAACATATCTTCCCTGTGTGATTGGCAAATGGAGTCTGTTGCCTGCTGTTGTTGCTCCATCTGCCTTTCAGGGGGGAAAATGGAAGTGGCCACCCTCTCCATTGCCTGAGCCATCATTTCAACTGATGCTCCCTGTTGTGCTGCAATACCGTACATGGAGTTTTCCCATACAGTATTGCCTGGTGGCACACGGCCACCGCATCGGTGGGCACCACACCTGTTTGGGGCAAGGCGATCTGCACCTTGCTGTGCCTGCACTGCCTGAGGATGCAGGACTGCATTCCCCCTCTGATCTGCTGGCCCAGGAACAGGATCAGATCTTGTGGAGTGTGACCCTGCATCCGTAACTGCCAAAGGCGGAGTTACCAACACTGACATCCCCATAGAGGGTTCTACCCCTGGTGCAGGTGGGTTGGACAGAACAGAATCCCTGCCAGAAACACTCACCTGCGACAGCACATTAGTCTCATCATCCGATTCAGCACCTGAATCATAGAGGTCTGGGGAGGTGCAACCAGAGACACCCCTGGACAGTATGGTCTGCAATAAGATTGGGTTTTCACCCACCACCACACCACGTCCTCCACTGGTGCCCGGTCGTGCCTGAGATTCCTCCTGGGTCTGCTCCATCTCCTCCACCTCTACAGCATCAAGTGCGTCATCACCTGCAAAAACATGAAAGACAACAAATGGAAACAGGCATGAGCACCATAGCACACACATAGGCCTTACAAGCCAGAGATCCAATACATGATTTACACATGTCCCACATGACAATAGCCCTGGCATGCATGCACTGTCAATGAGTTGGAAGGGGAGGCAAAAAGCAGACACTGAGGACACCAAGATGGAAAAGCAACACATGTGCTGCATGCTGGGTAGCACTGGCATCAGACATTATCCTGTGAGTGGCATGTCCAATACACATACATGACACATGCCAGCACACAGGTGGCATGTAGCCTAGCCATGGTACATTTCGCAAGTACAGCCATATGTCAGTGAATGACTACTCTTACCCATCCATGTGAGATGGACATGATGAGATGAAAAATGCTAAATACTGTGACAAAATATGCATGTGCCACACACAGCAACACATCCACTGTACAATAATACAGTGATCGCAGGCAGATGTACACATCCATGGTTGGTCACTTCAACATGACAGGAAACAACTATAATGTTCCACATTCAAACAGGCCCCAAAAATTAATGTGAGCAGGCCAATACTCAATCAGCCTGAATGGTCTAATCATTCACATAACAAGACAACAAATGTGGGCCAATGTGGGGTGTAATCAATGACAGAAGCATGTCACATATCTGGCATTAGGGCAGAAAAATGCGCTGCAAAAATGGGAGAATTGAAACAATCAGCCTGAATGAACACTGAAAAATTCAGTACAATGTTGTAGCAAGATGACAGTTCAAGGGCAACTGAAGTAATGTGGCGCTAATTGGCTACTGTGGGCATAAGGGATACGGTCATACCCAAATTCAAAGCCGGTGAATGTTTTGGAGGAAGCACATGGGTGACCCATACCACTCAGGAGTACACACCCTCACCTGGCACTCAATCAGAACCCGTCACCCAAACAACATACACATGGATTACACACACATGCATGGGAACTCACCGGACAATGCGTCGTAATCTGGTAGGTCTCCCATGCCTTGGATCTGTTCCTCTGTGACGAAGGTTCCAGCAACAGACTCATGTTCAGTGAGTTGGTTGTCCTCTGGTGGAGACCCACCGCCAGTCACCAGAGTAGAGGCATGATTTGAGGCCAGCTTGTTCTTTGCTCTGCGTTTCAGGTCATTCCACCGCTTGTAGCAATCATCAGCTGTGCGCCTCACAAATCCATGGGCACTAATCTGGTCCGCGATGTTCTGCCATTGTGCCCTACGTTGACCAGGTGTGGTCTTGCACCCTGAAATCACCACCATTTTGCGGCTATGTGCCGAAACATAGGCCATAATTAAAGCTAGGCTTCCTTGACGTGCCGGAATGTGTAGCCGTGTCTGGGGTCTCAGCCTGTAGTGCCAGAGCACCCTTCTTCTTCTTTTTCAAAGGTGGTGTGGATCCTGGGTGGCTTAAGGCCCTCTGGTCAGTAGGGGCAGAAGCGCAGGTGGACTTGGTACTAGAAGTGTGCGAATGCACAATGATCATATGTCTTGGTGCAGGCATTGGCTGCAGGGTGATGTTGGCAGGGCCAACGTCGGTTTGATGGACCTGGACCGACACTGTCCCGGCTGGGAGACTCAGAGCTGGGGTGGATAGAGCTGCAGCTGCCCCTGCAGCCTCCCCACCCTGCCTACTTGGGGCAGCAGATGACATTGCGGCCCCAGATCCACGTGGCCTGGTGACAGTAACTTGCACCGCCACACGTGGCTTAGACTTGCTGACCTGGAAGTCAGCCTGGGAGTCATCCTGTGCTGGTTCAGGTGCCAAAATGGGCTGAGCTGGGATTGTGTCAGCTACGTTTCCCACAACCATGGGGGGGGCATGGGTGTCCCTGATTGGTCCTCCACACACGGGGGTCTAGGGGCACCCTGCAAATCCTGGCCACGTCCCCTACCGCGCCCACCACTCCCACCTTTTGGAGGTCGGCCACTTTTGCCTCCCTTACTGCTTGGTCGCCTCCCAACCATGGCACTGATGTTGTTGTGCGTATGGGATTTGCAGTAAACAATTGTCCTGGGCAATTGGGGTGAAAGGGGTAGGGTACTAGATGGAATTCGTACCCTAGTGCTCTAGGAGGGCTGTATGTGACCCCTGGGGGGAGATGACTGGTCACGCAATGCACAGGCACCCCAAAAACAAAAGCACACGTGCACGCAACCCCTGGTAGACCACGTGCGTGAAAAATAAACCCGCACTACGCTGTGGCACCCAGAAACACAAAAATAAGCGTACGTGTGTTAAACGCAGCCTACAATGACCTCTGAAGGAGTATGCAACACACGGGGGCAACCACAATTGGAAAATACGTGCGCGACTCACTGTCTGCCTTGTAAAAGAATGTGAAAAAGATGCGCATGTGCGTGTAGGCAGCACCCCCGCCAAAAGAAGAAAAGAACGCAGTCTGAGGAAACAGGGAGTATGAACTGGAAACGTTGTGAAGTAATCGCGTGTGAACCGACAAGAAGTACAAGATACACCCGCTCGCTCTCCACAATAAGCACGTACAAGGAAATAGCGTGATACTCATACCTTTTAATCCAGCCCACACGTGAAACGTCACTTTCGGGCTTACGCGCTAAGGGCCTTTCCTCGAATTACACCCTGACGTGCAATTCTTTCACGTGCCAAATCACTCTGTATCAAGCTGGCCACGCAAATACACACGGAAGTCCACGATCCTGCCCAAAAGGCCATTTTCCTGCCCCCAGAGCCCCGAGCATGCTCCCACCTGCCATCTGCTGCTGCCTGACTGCCTCCTGCCCACGTGCCCTGCTATTTGCTGCCTGCACGTCAGCCAGGGGTGCAGTTGCTGTGACCACCCCTGCTGGAACTGAAGACTCCCGACTGGGATACCATCGCTCCACAGCCCAGCCCCAGGACCCAGTTGCCCACACACACCTGCCTCTGGGGTTGCCATGTCGGGCACAACACCATCTGACACCACTGGCAACCTCCAGCCAGAGAGGCAGAGAGGGCCACCAGCTTCAATGCCAGGGAAGTTGGTGTCCTGGTGGAGCAAGTCCTGGGGCAGTATGATGCCAGCTTTGGATGTTTGCACGCCGACAATGAAGGACGGACCAGGATCTGGATGAACATCGTGACTGCCATCAACGAGGAGGGGGTGGCAGTCCGCGACATCAAACATGTCCGGAAGCGCTGGGAGGACTTCAGGTCCAGGACCCTCGACAAGGCCCAGCGCCTCTTGATGGCAGCGGATGCCAAGGGGCGCCGGGGCCACCTGTCAGACCACCAAATGAGGGTCCTGGAACGCACACGCCCAGCGCTCCACGTCCAGGTCCTTGAGAGGCAGACCCGTCTGGAGTCGAGCGGTAAGTGTACATGCATACTGATTGGACGCTGTGTGTGTTGTGGTGTGCCAGTAGTGTGCAGGTTGCACATGTGTATTTGTAGGGCCATGTATGGATGTGTATGTACAGGGGTGTGAGGCTGACATATGTGAGTCCTCTCATGTGTGAGACACATGGATGGTGTATGTGTTGGTAAGCATGCAGGCCAAATGCAGGTGTGGGAGCACACATGTTTGAATTACTGTGTATGTACGTTGGCATGGTTGTGGTGTCACACATGGATGGTCGTTCCAGCTGCATGTATCTGCACTGTGTACATGTGCATGTGTGTGTATTTTCACAAGTGTGCAACTGTGATGCAACATGGATGTATGTGACACTGACATGTAGAAGGCTGAATGGCAGATGTGACATGGATGGCTATCTTATCACTGCGACAGTTGGTGGAGATGTACTCATGCATGTAAGTGTGGTGGCCTGTGTGCATGTGTTGTGCACTCCCCGTGTTTCGTGACATCAGGCTCACCTTGCTCGTGCTGTTGTTTGTGTATGGATGGTGCTGCCTGGTGGAATAATGCTGTTGAATTGCTCATGTGTGTGAGTTGAAATGACATGTGTGTTGGGGAGTGTGATGCCATGTCTGAAGTTTGACACTGACACTCATGTACAACTGTCATGTGTGTATCAGTCCATTGTCCAGTGCCCTGATGCCTGTGTTCGATCTCTCCCTGTCTGCAGCGTCAACTGATGAAGAGGGCGAAGAGGGTGCTGTGGAGCAGAGCGGCAGGGATCGCACCACCAGCAGGAGACGCAAGGCCCGGCTCCTCTCCCAGGTTGCCATCTTGTCGGGGAGTGAGGAGTCTGGTGCCGCGTCCCAGGCCGCAGCTGCCGAGGGTAGGTCCAAGAGGCGGAGGTTGGAGGTGGACTCCTCTGCAGCAGAAGGGGCAGCTGAGACCCCACAGGGTCCGACGGAGGAAGATGGCACTGAGTCATCCAGGTTGGTGGGGGGTTTGGTGGAGGAGGAGGCCTTGGAAGGGACACACATGGGGTCTGGAGGTGGGGATTCCACTGGTGCTAGTGGTGCAGTGCAGGGGCAGGGACAGGAGGCAGCGCAGGCCACCACGGAGGTGCCTGTGTGTAATCCTGTCCCCGATCCTTTGACTGCATCATCCCGCACCAGCAAGGATGCCTACGTCCAGACCCGTTTTCAGGGAGGGGATCCGCTTACAACAACTGGCCTTCTTCTCCCTGCGGACGTGGCTATCCGGGACCGGGTTGAGCCTGTCCTGAGTGGGATGGCGTTGCGTCAACGGGGCATGCGAGGTGACCTGCAGTGTTTTCTTGAAGACACTGCACGTCATCTCGAATGCCTCGTTGACCGCGTTGACCTACTGGGACTGGTCACCAGGGCTGGATTCCTCCATTTGCTGGACCTTGTTCCAACCCCCTCCTCACCTGAACACCCTACGCGCCAGTCGTCCTCCATGCCATCTTCCCACCCATGTATCACCTGGGTACCCTGTGGAGCTGCCTCTGACCCAGCAGCCAGGCTGGTGGGGGACACATCCCTGTCACAGTCGGGAGTCGGATGTCCAGCAGGGGTGGCCACCACGACAACTGCACCCCAGCCAGAGGAGGACGTGCAGGCAGCAAGAGCAGGGGCACAGGCACAGCAGCAGCAGCAACAAGGTGGGAGCCATGATGGCTCGGGGCCATCGACATCGGTGGGGCAGGCATCGGCCAGAGGGCATGAGGACCCAGGATTACAAGTGTCTTCCGTGTGGCAGCGGTTGGGCCATGCCATAGATGCGGAGCGGCAGCGGGCAGAAGAGGCATGGCTCACAATGGTCAGGGCGGAGAACTCCATGCGGTGGGCACTGAGGCGGGCCGAGTGCCTTGAGGCAATTCGCAGGGAGTTGGAGGTCAACATGTCATCGTCCCTGCAAACCCTCGGGGCCATTGAAGAGGACCGCCTCCAGGACATTGAGCGAGAGCTCGATGATCCCCTGGCCCGGGACATCGAAAAGTGAGCCGTCGGACTAGCCCGCTGCCATTGTAAATAGTTTTAGTGTTAGGACATTAGTGGGGGCCTGCTGGCAGGTGCCCATCAATGCTGGGGGGTGGAGGTGCAGGGGGACATGAGTGGGACATGAGTGGGGGCCTGCTGGCAGGTGCCCCTCACTGCTGGGGGGTGGGGGTGCAGGGGGACATGAGTGGGACATGAGTGGGGGCCTGCTGGCAGGTGCGCCTCACTGCTGCGGGGTTGGGGTGCAGGGGGACATGAGTGGGGGCCTGCTGGCAGGTGCCCCTCACTGCTGGGGGTGGGGCTGAAGGGGCACATGTGTGGGACATGAGTGGGGGCCTGCTGGCAGGTGCCCCATCACTGCTGGGGGGTGGGGGTGCAGGGGGACATGAGTGGGGGCCTGCTGGCAGGTGCTCCTCAATGCTGGGGGGTGGGGGTGCAGAGGGACATGAGTTGGACATGAGTGGGGGCCTGCTGGCAGGTGCTCCTCAATGCTGGGGGGTGGGGGTGCAGGGGGACATGAGTGGGGGCATGTTGGCAGGTGCCCCTCAATGCTGTGGGGTGGGGGTGCAGGGGGACATGAGTGGGGGCCTGCTGGCAGGTGCCCCTCACTGCTGGGGGGTGGGGGTACATGGGGACATGAGTGGGGGCCTGCTGGCAGGTGCCCCTCACAGGTGGGGGTTGGGGGTGCAGGGGGACATGAGTGGGACATGAGTGGGGGCCTGCTAGCAGGTGCCCCTCAATGCTGTGGGGTGGGGGTGCAGGGGGACATGAGTGGCGGCCTGCTGGCAGGTGCCCCTCAATGCTGTGGAGTGGGGGTGGAGGGGGACATGAGTTGGGGCCTGCTGGCAGGTGCCCCTCACTGCTGGGGGGTGGGGGTGCAGGGGGACATGAGTGGGGGCCTGCTGGCAGGTGCCCCTCACTGCTGCGGGGTGGGGGTGCAGGGGGATATGAGTGGGACATGAGTGGGGCCCTGCTGGCAGGTGCCCCTCAATGCTGGAGGGTGGGGATGCAGGGGGACATGAGTGGGGGCCTGCTCGCAGGTGCACCTCAATGCTGGGGGTTGGAGGTGCAGGAAGACATGAGTGGGGGCCTGCTGGCAGGTGCCCCTCACTGCTGGGGGGTGGGGGTGGGACATGAGTGGGGGCCTGCTGGCAGGTGCACCTCAATGCTGGGGGGTGGGTGTGCAGGGGGACATGAGTGGGGGCCTGCTGGCAGGTGCCCCTCAATGCTGGGGGGGTGGGGGTGCAGGGGGCATGACTGGTACATGAGTGGGGGCCTGCTGGCAGGTACCCTTCAATGCTGGGGGGTGGGGGTGCAGAGGGATATGAGTGGGACATGAGTGGGGCCCTGCTGGCAGGTGCCCCTCAATGCTGGGGGGTGGGGATGCAGGGGGACATGAGTGGGGGCCTGCTTGCAGGTGCCCCTCAATGCTGGGGGGTGTGGGTGCAGGGGGACATGAGTGGGGGCCTGCTGGCAGGTGCACCTCAATGCTGGGGGGTGGGTGCAGGGGGACATGAGTGGGGGCCTGCTGGCAGGTGCCCCTCACTGCTGGGGGGTGGGGGTGCAGGGGGACATGAGTGGAGGCCTGCTGGCAGGTGCCCCTCAATGCTGGGGGGTGGAGGTGCAGGGGGACATGAGTGGGGGCCTGCTCGCAGGTGCACCTCAATGCTGGGGGGTGGGTGTGCAGGGGGACATGAGTGGGACATGAGTGGGGGCCTGCTGGGGGTGGGGATGCAGGGGTACATGAGTGGGACATGAGTGGGGGCATGTTGGCAGGTACCCCTCTATACTGGGGGGTGGGGGTGCAGGGGGACATGAGTGGGACATGAGTGGGGGCCTG
This sequence comes from Ambystoma mexicanum, assembly GCF_040938575.1. Classification (NCBI taxonomy): domain Eukaryota; kingdom Metazoa; phylum Chordata; class Amphibia; order Caudata; family Ambystomatidae; genus Ambystoma; species Ambystoma mexicanum. The sequence goes on from NC_090937.1 coordinate 777,749,511, forward strand.
CTGGCAGGTGTTCCTCAATGCTGGGGGGTGGGGGTGCAGAGGGACATGGTTTGGACATGAGTGGGGGCCTGCTGGCAGGTGCTCCTCAATGCTGGGGGGTGGGGGTGCAGGGGGACATGAGTGGGACATGAGTGGGGGCCTGTTGGCAGGTGCCCCTCAATGCTGTGGGGTGGGGGTGCAGGGGGACATGAGTGGGGGCCTGCTGGCAGGTGCCCCTCACTGCTGGGGGGTGGGGGTGCATGGGGACATGAGTGGGGGCCTGCTGGCAGGTGCCCCTCACTGGTGGGGGTTGGGGGTGCAGGGGGACATGAGTGAGACATGAGTGGGGGCCTGCTAGCAGGTGCCCCTCAATGCTGTGGGGTGGGGGTGCAGGGGGACATGAGTGGCGGCCTGCTGGCAGGTGCCCCTCAATGCTGTGGAGTGGGGGTGGAGGGGGACATGAGTTGGGGCCTGCTGGCAGGTGCCCCTCACTGCAGGGGGGTGGGGGTGCAGGGGGACATGAGTGGGGGCCTGCTGGCAGGTGCCCCTCACTGCTGGGGGGTGGGGGTGCAGGGGGATATGAGTGGGACATGAGTGGGGCCCTGCTGGCAGGTGCCCCTCAATGCTGGGGGTGGGGATGCAGGGGGACATGAGTGGGGGCCTGCTGGCAGGTGCACCTCAATGCTGGGGGGTGGAGGTGCAGGAGGACATGAGTGGGGGCCTGCTGGCAGGTGCCCCTCACTGCTGGGGGGTGGGGGTGCAGGGGGACATGAGTGGGGGCCTGCTGGCAGTTGCCCCTCACTGCTGGGGGGTGGGGGTGCAGGGGGACATGAGTGGGGGCCTGCTGGCAGGTGCCCCTCACTGCTGGGGGGTGGGGGTGGGACATGAGTGGGGGCCTGCTGGCAGGTGCCCCTCAATGCTGGGGGGTGGGGGTGCAGGGGGACATGAGTGGGGGCCTGCTGGCTGGTGCACCTCAATGCTGGGGGGTGGGTGTGCAGGGGGACATGAGTGGGGGCCTGCTGGCAGGTGCCCCTCAATGCTGGGGGGGTGGGGGTGCAGGGGGCATGACTGGGACATGAGTGGGGGCCTGCTGGCAGGTACCCCTCAATGCTGGGGGGTGGGGGTGCAGAGGGATATGAGTGGGACATATGTGGGGCCCTGCTGGCAGGTGCCCCTCAATGCTGGGGGGTGGGGATGCAGGGGGACATGAGTGGGGGCCTGCTTGCAGGTGCCCCTCAATGCTGGGGGGTGGGGGTGCAGGGGTACATGAGTGGGGGCCTGCTGGCAGGTCCCCCTCAATGCTGGGGGTGGGGGTGCAGGGGGACATGAGTGGGGGCCTGCTGGCAGGTGCCCCTCAATGCTGGGGGTGGGGGTGAAGGGAGACATGAGTGGGACATGAGTGGGGGCCTGCTGGCAGGTGCCCCTCAATGCTAGGTGGGTGGAGGTGCAGGGGGACATGAGTGGGACATGAGTGGGGGCCTGCTGGCAGGTGCCCCATCACTGCTGGGGGGTGGGGGTGCAGGGGGACATGAGTGGGGGCCTGCTGGCAGGTGCCCCTCAATGCTGGGGGGTGGGGGTGAAGGGGGACATGAGTGGGACATGAGTGGGGGCCTGCTGGCAGGTATCCCTCAATGCTGGGGGGTGGGGGTGCAGAGGGATATGAGTGGGACATGAGTGGGGCCCTGCTGGCAGGTGCCCCTCAATGCTGGGGGGTGGGGATGCAGGGGGACATGAGTGGGGGCCTGTTTGCAGGTGCCCCTCAATGCTGGGGGGTGGGGGTGCAGGGGGACATGAGTGGGGGCCTGCTGGCAGGTCCCCCTCACTGCTGGGGGTGGGGGTGCAGGGGGACATGAGTGGGGGCCTGCTGACAGGTGCCCCTCCATGCTGGGGGGTGGGGGTGAAGGGGGACATGAGTGGGGGCCTGCTGGCAGGTGCCCCTCACTGCTGGGGGTGGGGCTGAAGGGGCACATGTGTGGGACATGAGTGGGGGGCTGCTGGCAGGTGCCCCTCACTGCTGGGGGTGGGGCTGAGGGGGCACATGTGTGGGACATGTGTGGGGGCCTGCTGGCAGGTGCTCCTCAATGCTGGGGGGTGGGGGTGCAGAGGGACATGAGTTGGACATGAGTGGGGGCCTGCTGGCAGGTGCTCCTCAATGCTGGGGGGTGGGGGTGCAGGGGGACATGAGTGGGGCTGTTGGCAGGTGCCCCTCAATGCTGTGGGGTGGGGGTGCAGGGGGACATGAGTGGGGGCCTGCTGGCAGGTGCCCCTCACTGCTGGGGGTGGGGGTACATGGGGACATGAGTGGGGGCCTGCTGGCAGGTGCCCCTCACTGGTGGGGGTTGGGGGTGCAGGGGGACATGAGTGGGACATGAGTGGGGGCCTGCTAGCAGGTGCCCCTCAATGCTGTGGGGTGGGGGTGCAGGGGGACATGAGTGGCGGCCTGCTGGCAGGTGCCCCTCAATGCTGTGGAGTGGGGGTGGAGGGGGACATGAGTTGGGGCCTGCTGGCAGGTGCCCCTCACTGCTGGGGGGTGGGGGCGCAGGGGGACATGAGTGGGGGCCTGCTGGCAGGTGCCCCTCACTGCTGCGGGGTAGGGGTGCAGGCGGATATGAGTGGGACATGAGTGGGGCCCTGCTGGCAGGTGCCCCTCAATGCTGGGGGGTGGGGATGCAGGGGGACATGAGTGGGGGCCTGCTGGCAGGTGCACCTCAATGCTGGGGGGTGGAGGTGCAGGAAGACATGAGTGGGGGCCTGCTGGCAGGTGCCCCTCACTGCTGGGGGGTGGGGGTGCAGGGGGACATGAGTGGGGGCCTGCTGGCAGGTGCCCCTCACTGCTGGGGGGTGGGGGTGGGACATGAGTGGGGGCCTGCTGGCAGGTGCACCTCAATGCTGGGGGGTGGGTGTGCAGGGGACATGAGTGGGGGCCTGCTGGCAGGTGCCCCTCAATGCTGGGGGGGGGGGTTGGGGGTGCAGGGGGCATGACTGGGACATGAGTGGGGGCCTGCTGGCAGGTACCCTTCAATGCTGGGGGGTGGGGGTGCAGAGGGATATGAGTGGGACATGAGTGGGGCCCTGCTGGCAGGTGCCCCTCAATGCTAGGGGGTGGGGATGCAGGGGGACATGAGTGGGGGCCTGCTTGCAGGTGCCCCTCAATGCTGGGGGGTGGGGGTGCAGGGGGACATGAGTGGGGGCCTGCTGGCAGGTGCACCTCAATGCTGGGGGGTGGGTGCAGGGGGACATGAGTGGGGGCCTGCTGGCAGGTGCCCCTCACTGCTGGGGGGTGGGGGTGCAGGGGGACATGAGTGGAGGCCTGCTGGCAGGTGCCCCTCAATGCTGGGGGTGGAGGTGCAGGGGGACATGAGTGGGGGCCTGCTCGCAGGTGCACCTCAATGCTGGGGGTGGGTGTGCAGGGGGACATGAGTGGGACATGAGTGGGGGCCTGCTGGGGGGTGGGGGTGCAGGGGTACATGAGTGGGACATGAGTGGGGGCATGTTGGCAGGTGCCCCTCACTGCTGGGGGTGCGGGTGCAGGGGGACATGAGTGGGGGCCTGCTGGCAGGTGCTCCTCAATGCGGGGGGGTGGGGGTGCAGAGGGACATGAGTTGGACATGAGTGGGGGCCTGCTGGTAGGTGCTCCTCAATGCTGGGGGGTGGGGGTGCAGGGGGACATGAGTGGGACATGAGTGGGGGCCTGTTGGCAGGTGCCCCTCAATGCTGTGGGGTGGGGGTGCAGGGGGACATGAGTGGGGGCCTGCTGGCAGGTGCCCCTCACTGCTGGGGGGTGGGGGTGCATGGGGACATGAGTGGGGGCCTGCTGGCAGGTGCCCCTCACTGGTGGGGGTTGGGGGTGCAGGGGGACATGAGTGAGACATGAGTGGGGGCCTGCTAGCAGGTGCCCCTCAATGCTGTGGGGTGGGGGCGCAGGGGGACATGAGTGGCAGCCTGCTGGCAGGTGCCCCTCAATGCTGTGGAGTGGGGGTGGAGGGGGACATGAGTTGGGGCCTGCTGGCAGGTGCCCCTCACTGCTGGGGGGTGGGGGTGCAGGGGGACATGAGTGGGGGCCTGCTGGCAGGTGCCCCTCACTGCTGGGGGGTGGGGGTGCAGGGGGATATGAGTGGGACATGAGTGGGGCCCTGCTGGCAGGTGCCCCTCAATGCTGGGGGGTGGGGATGCAGGGGGACATGAGTGGGGGCCTGCTGGCAGGTGCTCCTCAATACTGGGGGGTGGAGGTGCAGGAGGACATGAGTGGGGGCCTGCTGGCAGGTGCCCCTCACTGCTGGGGGGTGGGGGTGCAGGGGGACATGAGTGGGGGCCTGCTGGCAGTTGCCCCTCACTGCTGGGGGGTGGGGGTACAGGGGGACATGAGTGGGGGCCTGCTGGCAGGTGCCCCTCACTGCTGGGGGGTGGGGGTGCATGGGGACATGAGTGGGGGCCTGCTGGCAGGTGCCCCTCACTGGTGGGGGTTGGGGGTGCAGGGGGACATGAGTGAGACATGAGTGGGGGCCTGCTGGTAGGTGCTCCTCAATGCTGGGGGGTGGGGGTGCAGGGGGACATGAGTGGGACATGAGTGGGGGCCTGTTGGCAGGTGCCCCTCAATGCTGTGGGGTGTGGGTGCAGGGGGACATGAGTGGGGGCCTGCTGGCAGGTGCCCCTCACTGCTGGGGGGTGGGGGTGCATGGGGACATGAGTGGGGGCCTGCTGGCAGGTGCCCCTCACTGGTGGGGGTTGGGGGTGCAGGGGGACATGAGTGAGACATGAGTGGGGGCCTGCTAGCAGGTGCCCCTCAATGCTGTGGGGTGGGGGTGCAGGGGGACATGAGTGGCGGCCTGCTGGCAGGTGCCCCTCAATGCTGTGGAGTGGGGGTGGAGGGGGACATGAGTGGGGGCCTGCTGGCAGGTGCCCCTCACTGCTGGGGGGTGGGGGTGCAGGGGGATATGAGTGGGACATGAGTGGGGCCCTGCTGGCAGGTGCCCCTCAATGCTGGGGGGTGGGAATGCAGGGGGACATGAGTGGGGGCCTGCTGGCAGATGCTCCTCAATGCTGGGGGGTGGAGGTGCAGGAGGACATGAGTGGGGGCCTGCTGGCAGGTGCCCCTCACTGCTGGGGGGTGGGGGTGCAGGGGGACATGAGTGGGGGCCTGCTGGCAGTTGCCCCTCACTGCTGGGGGGTGGGAGTACAGGGGGACATGAGTGGGGGCCTGCTGGCAGGTGCCCCTCACTGCTGGGGGTGGGGGTGGGACATGAGTGGGGGCCTGCTGGCAGGTGCCCCTCAATGCTGGGGGGTGGGGGTGCAGGGGGACATGAGTGGGGGCCTGCTGGCTGGTGCACCTCAATGCTGGGGGGTGGGTGTGCAGGGGGACATGAGTGGGACATGAGTGGGGGCCTGCTGGCAGGTACCCCTCAATGCTGGGGGGTGGGGGTGCAAAGGGATATGAGTGGGACATGAGTGGGGCCCTGCTGGCAGGTGCCCCTCAATGCTAGGGGGTGGGGATACAGGGGGACATGAGTCGGGGCCTGCTTGCAGGTGCCCCTCAATGCTGGGGGGTGGGGGTGCAGGGGGACATGAGTGGGGGCCTGCTGGCAGGTGCACCTCAATGCTGGGGGGTGGGGGTGCAGGGGGACATGAGTGGGGGCCTGCTGGCAGGTGCCCCTCACTGCTGGGGGGTGGGGGTGCAGAGGGACATGAGTGGGGGCCTGCTGGCAGGTGCCCCTCAATGCTGGGGGGTGGAGGTGCAGGGGGACATGAGTGGGGGCCTGCTCGCAGGTACACCTCAATGCTGGGGGGTGGGTGTGCAGGGGGACATGAGTGGGACATGAGTGGGGGCCTGCTGTGGGGTGGGGGTGCAGGGGTACATGAGTGGGACATTAGTGGGGGCCTGTTGGCAGGTACCCCTCAATGCTGGGGGGTGTGGGTGCAGGGGGACATGAGTGGGACATGAGAGGGGGCCTGCTGACAGGTGCCCCTCACTGCTGGGGGGTGGGGGTGCAGGGGGACATGAGTGGGGGACTGCTGGCAGGTGCCCCTCAATGCTGTGGGGTGGGGGTGCAGGGAGACATGAGTGGGGGCCTGCTGGCAGGTCCCCCTCAATGCTGGGGGTGGGGGGTGCAGGGGGACATGAGTGGGGGCCTGCTGGCAGGTGCCCCTCAATGCTGGGGGGTGGGGGTGAAGGGGGACATGAGTGGGACATGAGTGGGGGCCTGCTGGCAGGTGCCCCTCAATGCTGGGTGGGTGGAGGTGCAGGGGGACATGAGTGGGACATGAGTGGGGGCCTGCTGGCAGGTGCCCCTCAATGCTGGGGGGTGGGGGTGCAGGGGGACATGAGTGGGGGCCTACTGGCAGGTGCACCTCAATGCTGGGGGGTGGGTGTGCAGAGGGACATGAGTGGGGGCCTGCTGGCAGGTGCACCTCAATGCTGGGGGGTGGGGTGCAGGGGGGCATGACTGGGACATGAGTGGGGGCCTGCTGGCAGGTACCCCTCAATGCTGGGGGGTGGGGGTGTAGGGGCATATGAGTGGGACATGAGTGGGGCCCTGCTTGCAGGTGCCCCTCAATGTTGGGGGTGGGGATGCAGGGGGATATGAGTGGGGGCCTGCTGGCAGTTGCCCCTCACTGCTGGTGTGTGGGGGTGCAGGGGGACATGAGTGGGGGCCTGCTGGCAGGTGCCCCTCACTGCTGGGGGGTGGGGGTGCAGGGGGACATGAGTGGGACATGAGTGGGGGCCTGCTGGCAGGTGCCCCTCAATGCTGGGGGGTGGGGGTGCAGGGGGACAGGAGTGGTGGCATGATGGCAGGTACCCCTCAATGCTGGGGGGTGGGGGTGCAGGGGGACATGAGTGGGGGACTGCTGGCAGGTGCCCATCAATGCTGTGGGGTGGGGGTGCAGGGGGACATGAGTGGGGGCCTGCTGGCAGGTGCCCCTCAATGCTGGGGGGTGGGGGGTGCAGGGGGACATGAGTGGGGGCCTGCTGGCAGGTGCCCCTCAATGCTGGGGGGTGGGGGTGAAGGTGGACATGAGTGGGACATGAGTGGGGTCTGCTGGCAGGTGCCCCTGAATGCTGGGTGGGTGGAGGTGCAGGGGGACATGAATGGGACATGAGTGGGGGCCTGCTGGCAGGTGCCCCTCAATGCTGGGTGGGTGGGGGGGCAGGGGGACATGAGTTGGTGATCACTAGTGCAAGGTGACATGTGGCCTGGCTGGGGGGCATGCCCATGGTGGATGGGCTGCCTGCGGGACATGACCAAGGGTTCAGGATAGTCCCCTGTGGTGTGGGCTGGCTGCAGGGCCCGTGGAGGGGGTTGAGGGCACACCTGGGAGGACCCACACTGCCAATGCACACGTGGGACTCCCCGCGCACCCCACTGGATACACGTACCCCACTCTGACTGCGAAATTGCGTGTGAAACTTCCTGCGTACCCCCGAAATACACGTACCCCACTCGCACAGGGCCTACCGCGTGTGAAACTCCCCGCGTACCACCCAAATACACATACCCTGCTCGCACAGGGCCAATCGCGTGTGATACTCCCTGCGAACCCCAGTAATACACGAACCCCGCTTGCATAGGGCCAATCGCATGTGAAACTTCCCACGCACCCCCGAAATCCACGAACCCCGCTCGCACAGGGCCTACCGCATGTGAAACTTCCCACGCACCCCCGAAATACATGTACCCCGCTCGCACAGGGCCTACCGCATGCGAAACTCCCCGCGTACCACTCAAATACACGTACCCTGCTCGCACAGGGCCAATCGCGTGTGAAACTCCCTGCGAACCCCAGTAATACACGTACCCCGCTCGCACAGGCCCTACCTCGTGTGAAACTCCCCTCGAACCCCAGTAATACACGTACCCCACTCGCACAGGCCCTACCGCGTGTGATAATTCCAGCGCACCCAAGGAATACACGTTCCCTGCTCGGTGTTTGCTGTGTAGCGGCCCTGTCAACTGGTCCAGGGTTAGCGCAGCCCTTTGCGCTGGATTGGGGATTTTGATGGCTTTTCCTTGCGCGAGGGGCGTTCTTGGGGGCGTAACTGGCGCTGCGGGATGTTCTCTGCGCCAGGGCTCTTTTTGCCTTGGGAATTCCATGAATACGCACTGCGCCAGAATGCTGTTTAGCGCACACGGCTGGCGCACGCTGGCGCACAATCCCTCTCTGCACTGCTCGTGTGCGCTGCCTCTGTGCTGAAATCTATGAATTGCCCCTCAATGTTTTTTTTAAACAAGCTTCCACTGTGGACATCCTTTAGCCGGGTTCACTCTTGTGAACACAATATTCACTGGGTTATCGTGGTGTCTCCCCATTTGCAGCCAGGTTCACATTTGCCAGCTACACAGTTCACTTTGCTTTATCCTAATGCGGGATTCACTCCTCTTACCTTTACACTTGGTTACGGGTCAAAGACTTTCGATTGTACAAGGGGTTTTACTCGACCCTTGTATGACCACTTTGACCTCTTTCGTCAGCTCTCCCAGAGCCTCCTGATATCTGTAGTTTTAACAAAAAGGGGACCAAACCACAGTCTTCCGAGTGAGAGACCAGGTGGCGTCGGACCACTCTGCAGCTGGTCTCTCCCTGCTTTTAAAAGTTCTGTAACACAAAAGGTCTTTGTTCTTCAATTCATATCACGTTTCGATTTGCAACCTTCGCTCATCACAGTTCGGTTTATTATCGGTTCTCCCTCTGACTCACCGGCTGTGATGAACTGCTTGGTATTTCTTGTCTCTGGAGCCAATGACGGTACCACTGTAGCGAGCATCTCTCCCTGCCCTGGTTATCGGTCTAGGAGGGACCTGTGCACCGTTGACATCTGTTACACCACACACTGGCCTTTGTTCCCGGCCTTATGATTCCTTTCATGGAGGCTTCGCGGGTTGGAGTCAAGAAGGCCAAGGGCACTACCTTCCTTGTCGTCCTTTCGGTTCTCACCGCCTTTCCCCTCCCTTTGAACTGCGGTCCTGGAATAGATGCCTCCTCGTGCTGTTTGCCTTGCCCAAAGCGTGCTCTTGCACACTACCTTTTATCCCTGTGGGGAAGGGAAAGGGCCGTCGGGTGTGTGTAGTTATTGTCAATTGCCTGACTCTGCCTGACCTTTGTGTTGGGACATGTGAGGTAAACGGCTCTTGTGTTAGCCCGTTGTCTTTCATGGTGTAAGAAAGTGTTTATGTCGGAAAGAGGGGGGGTAGAACTTCTGAATATCATACGGGCTTGGATGGGGAAAAGGTGTTATAAGGAAAGGGGTACCGCCTCTTACCCATCAGTGTCCCACTTCCACTCCCTGAGGACCCTCCATCCAGGTGATCCTCCCACACTGGTCCACCCCCAGGAACTGGATTCAATAGTGATGGCCGTGTTCTGGCCACCTGAATGACAGATCACCGGGGACTAGCAGGTGAGACACCTTCAGGTTTCTCACAGTATCTGTATACCTCTATAAAGCGCTCTATTGCTTCTCAAAACATATAATAATAATAATAATATGGGTCCAAGAAATGGGCCCAGTGAGCCTGCTGGCTGTTCCTGCATTCAAAGTTTTTTATGGTGTGCACATTACTATGATCTGTATGTATAGGTACTGGGTTTTCAGTACTTAAAAGGAGATGGCGCCATTCAGAACAAGTTGCCTTGATGGAGAACAGCTCTTTCTCCAATAGTTACAATTGCTGTTAGTAAATGTTTTAGACAAATAGGCAACATGGTGTTCTTCACCATCTTCAGACTTTTTTAAGGACAGCCCCATGGCCCATTCGGATGCATCTGCTTACATAATGTAGGTTTCTTTCAGTATCTGGCTTACTGAAGACAGGTGCAGATACAAAAGCATTCTTAGGGGACTCCAAAGATGACTGGACCTCTTGGAACCATTGACATGGCACTCCTTTCCTTAAGAGTTGTGTCATAGGCTGTATCTTGTGGGAATAATGAGAAATTAACTTTGATTAAAAAATTCATCAATCACTGGAAACGCTGGATGTGTTTCATTGATTTTGAGGTTTTCCAGTTAATGATCTCACTAACCTTATGATCGTTCATCCTGATTCCATATTCGGTTAATACGTAACCTAAGTAGGAAACTGAAGAGACATCGAAAAGACACTTCTCCGGCTTCACAAGTAGTTTGCTCTTCAATAACCAAGTCAGTATTTCTCTTACGTGGAATATGAGGATAAACAAGGTTATTGTCAAGGGACACAACTAGACTGGGATTTTTAGAACAAGTTAGATCAGAAAATATGCCGTCTATAAATAGTTGAATAACCGCTGGTGCATTGGCTGAACCAAACTGCATTACATGATATTCAAAGTGGCCATATGGTATCAGAAAGGCTATCTTCCACTCGTCGCTGGTTCGTAACCTGGTCAGATGGTATGGCCCCCGTGGACCCAAATTAGTGAAAATGGTGGCTCCTTGTCCTGCTTCTGAGATATCCAGTATCGGGTAAAGTATATTTATACTTTGTAGTCATCTGATTTAACCCTTGGAAATCTAGGCAGGGGTGTAGTTCTGTGGTATCTTTTTCTTCACAAAAATGGAGGCTCCTCGTGGAGACTTCGATTCCATTATTAGACTATGTTTCAAATTGATTTTCGGATACTCTTTCAAAGCCTTTTTCTCCGGTTCTGATAATAACTTCCTAAATGGTACCGTGAATCCGGGTATCAGGTTGTTGGCACAATCCAAGGCACGATGGGGTGGTAAAAAGTAGTCGCCTGAATCAGTGAAGATGTCCAAGTTTGTATGGTATTGCGTAGGTACAAAATTGATATTGGCCAAAAGTGTTACCGTCTTTTCACCAATCAAATTCTGGGCAGGCACCTTTTCGGGTTCTGTGTGTTTGCTAAGGCAATGATCCACGCAATACCAACTTCCCAAAAACAATGTCCTTGCAGACAAAATGATGCATGGGTCATGTAACATAAGCAGAGGCATTCCCAAAATAATGGAGACATGCGCTGTTTTAATGAGATCAAATACTGCTTGTTCATTGTGTTTTCCAGTGTGCATGTCTGTGGGTAGGGTTTGAGCAGTAACTAGTCCAGAAGACAAGGCACATTCATTGATTCCATCTACAGGTTGAATTAGTTTGTTAGGCGTTAGGGATTATACTGTGGTATTGAGCCCAGTTACTGTCCATGAACAATCCTGCTGAACCGCAATCTATTAGGGCAGGTTCTCGAACAACTGCCCCAGCGGTAGTCTGAATGGAGACAAGCAAAACAACAATATTTGACTATTTACTAAAGTGGTGTGTATGTTCTTTTCAGTGGGACAAACAGCCTCCCAATCAGATGTCCCTCTTATGATCGGACGAAGGTGTTTCCGGACCGACATGGATGAGCAATGGGGCATCACCATACCAGATGGTTTTTTGATCCGCAGAACATACAAAGACGCAAGGAACGTCGCCTCTTCCTTTCTTCATCTGAAAGAGGATATTGGGCAGCCCCATATTTGCATAGCTTCAGTTTCTGTTGGCTAAAGATGTCCAGGAGAAATCAAAGGCAATGGGACAAGCCTAGAGGAAGAACGCATTCTCCAGTGTTCTTGATGCCTTTCTTGTAGGCGATAATCTATTTGCAGTACAAGCGATTCCAGGGTGGAAAAAGAGGCTGGACGGGGTATCCTGGCCGGCTCATCTTTTAGACCCTCATTCAATCCATGTCTAAAGAGTAATTGAGGGCTTTCTGGCCATTTGACTTCCGGGGATAATTGTTTAGATTTTGGTAGATAGCTCATTATGTCCAAGGAACTTTGACTGAAATCCAGGAGGCTTTCGTGGGAAGTATATGACAAATCAGGGCGATGAAACAATTCTTTTAATAAAAAGTGGGCTGTTGGCTGTTACCTAGGGAGTTGCTCTGGCCTGGGCATTACGGGTCATGTGAGATATCATAAATCACACTTTAGATCGATCTGTGAAATAAATATGTGGCCAGAAGGTCAAATGTATCACACACTCATCAAATAATTAATGTAGCCGTTTGGGGTTTCTGTCAAATCAATGTAGCGAAGCACGGCTTAAGATCAGATCGTTGGTCAGAGAGTTCTGGGAGGCCACCAATTGGCAAAGCCTGCTGTTCTCTGCTTTCAGGGTCTGTACCTTCGGGGTCAGGGACTGGACGGCCTGTATCCATTTTTTTAAGTGTGCCTGCTCATTGGTAGCAGGGGACTGAATCGTGTAACATCGCAAACTATCAGGAGGTGACCTTACCATGCTTCTCAAAGTACTGCGAGAAGTGTAGAGGTACGGCCGTCCCCTGGCATTAGCCACTGTGTCACCCCTCAGCTACTCAAGGGGAAAACCAGGTTACCACTTTGATGATGTCCCAAGGCAGGGGAAAGAAAACTCTTTAAGTAAGGTGAAAAAACCCTTAGTAGAAGGTCTGCAAGTAGCCAAGATGCTATGTGAAAATGGTAAAGATCTTAAATTGGCCGAGAATGGTTGCAGCAAGGGGCAGCAGCACAAGCATATCCAAGTAGAAGCACTCCACAAGGATGGGGGGGAGACAAAGGTACAGCTGGAGTCCAGCGGAGAGGCCAGGAAGGAAAGCTCGAGAAATGGCAGGGGCATAATTATGGAGACAAGGTAGGTGGAAACGAGGAAGAAAGGAAGGCAGAACCGGGGAGGAACGAAGAACAACGTCAAACCAGTAACAGGACTCACCACTGTTGCAACATGGTTCCTGGCTAAGAATGCTGGGAGTTGAGGTGTGGCGGAACACTAGACCTCACAGCAAGACATTCTGATCCATGGCGGCCAAGTCAATCCAGCAGCACCTTATGGCCCCTGTCTCTGTAACGGAAGTATCTTCCAGCGCTGCCATAGAGAGGGATCTCTTACACTGTCATAATTCTAGACCTTGCATTTCCACCTTCGGGGAGTGTGCTCTCAAGGAAGCAGTGTCATGCTTCAAAGTGCAGTAAATGTGTCTGGTTGTTCCGAATGTCTTTGAGAGGGTGATGGACATTGTGTCTGTGAGTGGTGCAGCACTATATGTGGACCTTAATCTATTTTTTATTGTGTTTCAGTTCCAAGACCTGTTCACAAACATTTCAACACCATAAAATCATATTAAAATAATACATTTCGTTTCATCATAAACACCCCAATAAATATCTAATAATAACTTGTTCTAAAAATCCCAATATGATTACATTTCCTTAGTTAATCCTACCACAGTGTTATCCCTTCTAATAGCCCCATGATTCTTAGGCAAAGCTTATACAAGGTTTACACAAGGCTATATTACAGTGGCTATTACTGGCCAGAAGACACCTTCTCCTAAAAGCTCCACTTTTTATTTTGTCCATATTGCTAACAAATTCTCCAAAATAACCATATAGAAGTTAACCAACTTGCTACACCATGTTAGAACATGTCAAATAGTCTCCATTTGATGATGATACTTGCATGATCTGTATTCCCTTTCCAACCCTTGGCCCCAACTAGAAGTGTACTTGGTTGGATTAAACCTTGTTCCTGTGTCGGGCTATAGTAGAATATAGGATATAGGATATTGTCCTCCTCCCTTTAGAGACTATCCAAATTCCTAAGTTCCAGCACAAGGGGGCAGAATTTGCTCAGCCCATGTCACTCGCCTATGAAACTCCCTCCCCATTCTGATCGTGATATTGTCTGATAATCTTGCTCTCCAGCGCATTCTTAACTTACTGTTTTCCTTGTTAGGGTTGTATTGATCTCATACATAGGGTTGGTCAACTCTAGCGCCACGATGCCTCTTTGTTTGAACGGTCAGTTTGAGCTTTAAATATTCCTCAAATATTTATTTTCAAAGTTTGATTGGTTGATATAATTAGACTAGTAGCAGAGTTTAAACTGGGCCACACACAACACACATGTCATTGTGTTTTGAAATACCTGGCCCTTTCACAACCACCATATGCCAATCCAGGGGTTAGATGACTAAGTTAGTGTCAGGCCCCTTTTTATTGGATACAGTGTGCCAGTGTCTCCTACCCAAGATCGCTGACAAGATTTACATGTCCCATTACCTAATGAGAGATCTTTTCATAAGGCTGTAATGTGTAACGTTAACATTCACATTAAATGCATTTATGTAGTACTGTGGTTTGGAATAATCATTGGAAGTGGACAACACACTTATGGAATAATATTCACCCATGACAGTGTAAGGATAGGTTTTATAAATGTTTCATTGTGTTTCTGCTTTTTTGTAACAGGGACCCCGGGAGGCAGTGGTATGGCTTGCTGTTCATCATAGGCAGAAAAAGGCTTTAGAATTATTTTCACGAGAGATTGCAGCTGCTGGGACAGGAATGGGTAAGGGATTTCAATTTGATTCAATATACAAAGAGTCAACATGTTCTTTGTTCTCATACCCACGTTATCTGTTTTAAAATGTCAAAAAAGTGTGATTTTAAAAGTCCTGCTATTTGTATTAGCAGGTCATTGCTCTTTGAAGATGTATGTGCTTTAATTGTGCTTTAACAGAGAAGGGCCTATCTAAGCACTAAACACAAGCAGCAATAAGAAAAAGGTTTCTGCTATTAATCTGTGATTGGCTAACGGGGTCTTCACTCCCAGTTGTAAAATTAAAATATAAAATATAGTCTTCTGCTATCTGCAACTCAAGGGGGTGATGACGAGTCCTAGATGGGGAGAGAACATTCGGAGGGACCTAACTACCTTTGAAGGGATCCTACTGTGGGTCTGTGGCAGCAAGGGGCAAATATCGAGGTTATACACCGAATTGAGGTGGGGGACCTTGCTTATTGTGCACCGGCAAGGCAACGGTGGCCCAGGGACATGGGAATAGACATTACTGATTAGAAGTGGGTGGTCATTTACAGGGGGGGTAGGAATTCCATGCAGTCCTTGCAATACAGAATGGAGGCCTGCAAGATAATACACCATTGGCAATACCCGCTGGCAAGGCTTACTAGAATGTACGCAGGAGTAGATTAAAGATGCTGGCGATGTAGACAGCCGCAGCTCGACTATTACCATATGTGGTGGGGATGTACCCACATACAAAGATACTGGACCGAAGTGCTGTCTTGGCTTAAGGACCTGGATGGGATACAACAGGGGTGATCGCCAAGTTTATTGTTGTTTGGGGTAGAGGTGGAAGATGAGGAAGCGGGGATGGAGATCCACATGGTGCGAACTCTGCTGGTGGCAGTGCACATTTCGTGGTTCAGCCCTGGAAAAGGGGGGGGCGCTCCCAGAGCAGGAGTGGGTGCAGAAAGCACAGACAATATATGACATGGAATACATTACGCGTCTACTCGATCAGACACGCACGAACATAGAGGACATTTCAAACACTGATATCTAAAATATCTGGAGTATTTAAAAACTTACCACATAGTGGAGTCTCCACTTGGAACAACTCCCATACATGTTGGCAAAAAGTAAGAATCAGTTGTGATGAATCTTCGGATGTCGTCCCTTCTCCACTAGGGGGAGACCTTTCCTATGGGGCAAAGGAAGTGGTAGTACCCAAATTGGTTGTTTCTAACTGACCGAATGGTACAAGTTTGGAAACGACCAATTTGGGTAATCACTACCAAAAATGGGGAGCAGGGGTTGCGGGGGTGTCCCCCCTCCCCATGTTTGGTAGTGATTATCTTTGGGGGTAGCGGGGTGGTAGGGGCAGGTCTGGAGGCAGGGGACAAAAAAAACCGGTCCCTGCGGTCCCTGTAGCGTCAGATCCGACCCGTGTATGACGTATGGATCTGACGCTGCAAGGTAAGATCATGACTCAATGGCAAAAAGGTAAGTAGGGCGTGGGTGGGGGGTGGGGGAGTGGGAGGGGGTTTTAATTGGGGCAGGTTTGACCACGGTCAATTTGGCCACGAACAATTGTGCCACGGCCAAAACGTATACATCCAAGGCAGTGCATCCACAGTACAATAATCCCCCTGGGGGAGAGGTAGCCTCTTATGGGATTAGGGATGACTATACCCAGACAACACAGTATACCACTCGTGGGCTACCCTCTCCATATCTGCTAAAGCCAGATCCTTCTTACACATTGCCAAACAGTACCCACATGTTTTATTGTAAAGTTAGTCCGACTAACACAATAGACATGAGTAAGGTTCAGGAAAATCAAACTTGCCTTCCATACTCCATGAACATAGGTACTGGGAAGCAGAAGATGGCTAGGAGTAGCAAGATTACTCCAATTAACTATGGTGAGCAGTCTTGTCTTCTGCCATAGCTCATTGAACCAACAAGACACAAAATACATGTGGGAAACCAGGTATGGGAGAACTATCCTCCGGAGAAGTGCTGTCGGAGAAACTGACCGGCTACCGTGAAGCAGAAAGGGAAGACTCCGTGCACAGAGAGGGAAGAGAAACCCGCCATAGCCCAAGACGTGGGAACTACGAATTTCGCTCCCCGAACAGACCTTTGGGCGTCCCACGATCCCTGAAGCAACAGCAAGCTGAGAGGAAAATCCTAGAGAGATGCAGAGGTCCATAGAGCGACCAAAGCCTGGAAGAGCTTGAATACTTCTGGAGCCTTAAGCAGAAGTCCAGCTGCCTGGAAGACGCAAACCCAACGCAAAGGTACGCAGGCAGATTGGAAGGGACAGGAGGACCGGGCAAGCCAAGAGAAACTGAGCAAGAACAGATTGAGAGGGTTGGGGAGCCTGAAGAACAGAGAATAAGAAGGGCTGGCACTCTGAGTAAGAAACAGATAATACAATGGTCTGGGTCCTTACCAACAAGAGAACCTGTGAAGATAGAAATCCTAGCTTGGTAGGAGAGTGAAACAATCTATCAAGGAACTGTGCTGCGACTCTGTGACAGAGAATTAGAATGTCTCGGACCCTGAAAGGGAGAGAAAGAAATATAGAACAAATACAGACTTGGCAGGAGAGTGAACCAAGCTGTCGGGGAACTGTACTGTGAACTGTCGCACCCATATTCGAAACAGAGAATAAGAGGTTTGGGGACCCTGAAAGAAAGAAAAGGAAATACTAAAGAAATCCATGCTTGATATTAAGAGTAATGCAAGCTGGTTGCAAACAGCACAGCGCGTCTGGGAACTGCACGCACATTAGAGTCCAAGAATAAAGTGAGCTTTATAATACAGGGCCTGGGGCCCAATACGAAGAGACTCTTAGAAACAGTAATATTCCCCTAGATAGTATTTGGCAGGAGATTGAACCAGACCTACCCAGGGAATAAACAAGAACCCAGGTTTCGACAGCAAGCCTTAAGAAAGAGTGGAAAAGCCAGGGATAGGGAGCCATGTTGCCTTGCGGAATAAAAATTGTTTCTCAGGAGCCAGCTTGGAACAAGCAAGAATCCTGAAGAAAGGACTAATTCCCTAGATATTGGAACAGTGTGTCTCTGGAAGAGAACATTTCCTTTTATTAATACCACCATTGACAATTGGAACTTTCCTTTGATGAAGGAGTTTCATCATCACTTTTTGAGAAGAGAACATCCTTACACTTTGGATTTATGTTTTTAGTGTTAGGGTCGGAATTAGGGTTTTTGGACACAACTATGACTAACGTTTTATTTGACATCCTGACATTTTCACTTGTTTTCTTTGAAACCGAGAAACCCCTCTTGGCATTTGGGGACAGGGAGGCATTTTCCCAACCCTCAATTCACTTTAATAAACATTTATGACAACAATCATGTCACCTATTCTTTATTCGTCCAAGCACTTTCCTTACTTTACAGTATCTTTTCTGGCCTAGCTGGAATGGCAATTGGACATACTCTGTGCACCAAAGCTGCTGTGGGAAAGCATGTTTAAAGAATACAAAACTCAGTTTAGATTAATGTTAATGTTAATGTTAAAGGACATTTGTACCGTGCACTATCACCACCGGAGTGGTCCCCTGGCGCTCTGGCGGCTCTGAAAGAGGGAGGGAAGGTGAGTTAGTGGGTGGAGGCTGTAAAAGTGCAAGAGTGCAGTGATGTGCTGTTGGCAGCCTCAGCCCGGTGGGTCCGTCGGCTGGGCATGGGGTATATGCGGCCGGTAGTCGTTGTGTACTGATGCGCGAATCTATGTGTGTTTATTGATTTGTTGTTGCAGTGTAGTGAACTTTGTGCGGTTTGTTGTGCTGGAGGTTTGTGATTGTGTTTGGTTTGGAGTTTGAGAGGTGTATGCAGAGGAGGAAATTGTTAGTGGTATTGGTTAGTTGGCATCTCTATCCTGAATTGACCAGTTGGGCTCGCGTAATCTCACCCGATGGGGTGCTTGGGCACCCTGTGCCTCTGAAGGTCCATGCCCATTTTGCATTCAAGGCCCCTTGAACATCCTTCAACAACCTTACATGTTCCTCACCCCCAGCCACATGGCTAGTGCACCTGCCAGTGTCCATACCTCAGTTAGTGTGGTGATTGGTGGTATCTCGCCAGTTCCACAACCCAGTGGTACCTAATTGTAGCTAAACGGGCTGTTGGGGATGGTAAGGATTGGCTGGGGTTGTTGCCTCTGTTTCCATGGGTCTCGCATGTGAACCACTCTGTCCGGCGTCAACCCCCCTCCACCCACCCCCGGTGCCCTGAGTGCTTCTCAGTTCTTGGAGCTTGTCAATGTCCTTTCCCGTTTAGTCATTTTGTCCTACTGTTTCGGTTTTAGTCTCTGGTATTGAAGAGCCAGGTTTTTAGTAATTTTCTGAATTTAAGGTGATCTTTGGTGTTCCTTATTTCTTTTGGGATGTTGTTCCAGGTTTTTACGGCTAAGTGGTAGAAGGCGGTTCCTCCGAGTTTTTTCTTGATGTAAGGTTTTAGTTCCAGGCGGATTTCGTTGGTTGACCTGAGGGGTCTCGTTGGCTTGTAGATAGTTATTTTCTTTTGTAGGAATTCTGCTCCTTGTCCGCAGATTGCCCTGTGCGTTATGCACAGTGTTTTGAAGGTGATACAGTGTTTTACTGGGAGCCAGTGTAGTGTTTTTAGGGCAGGGGTGATGTGGTCTCTTCTGGCTAGATTGAGGAGTAGTCTGGCTGCTGTATTTTGGATCTGTTGTAGCTTCTTCACTAGGTATTCCGGTATTTCGAGGTAGAAGCTGTTTGCATAGTCGATTCTTGACATGATGAGGGTGACGATAGTGAGTGTTTTGTGTGTGAAGGAGAGGAAAGGTAGTATTTTTCTTGCCGTGTGGAGGAGGAAGAAGCATTTCTTGACTGTTGCGTTTATTTGCGGTTCTAAGGTTAGGGCATTGTCCCTCAGGGCTCCCAGAATTTTTACTACCTTAGACGGTGATGGTGCGGTTGCCATTTCCGTTGGCCACGGGATGGCTGTTTCCTTCTCTTGGTCTTTGATATGATCATGATTTCTGTTTTTCCTGGGTTGATTTTCAGGTTGTTGGCATTCATCCAGTTGACATTAATATAAAATAAGATTTTAAAAAGTGTTAGCCGTTTACTTTGGAGATAATGGTTTAACATATGCACATATTGTGCCCCACTTCTCTTCACTAAAGTCGAAGCCCAATCATATTACCATTTCATTTTAATAGCAATACAGTAGTGACATATCAGCAAAGTCAGGGTGTTGCATAACAGTTGATTCTTCTTCACTCACCTGATAGGTATACCATTGTCCTCCCGAAATGGATAGGTTCTGCTTCGAAATTCTTTGAGCATCGGTTTGAATCTTACCATATGTTGACTTTGCCTGCTCCTGCCTAACATCTTCAAACTTCCTAAATGTTTTTATCTGTATGGAGCTTCCCCCAATCAGAAAAACCTTCCCCTTCTCAGATATGAGTCTCACAGGATGCCATGGTCCTCGTACTTTCAAGTCTGTCACACCTTACGAACCTCCAAATCATGTGGAACCAGCAGTTGCAGACACTTTTGTATTCCGATCCATATCAGGGAAGTTGGAAGCATCTTTGGCTCCCTAAAACAAGCATTCTAGAGGGAGCGATCCTGCCAGATCATACCACTTCTGTGTCCATTGTTAAGTCCTGCCCTCAAACCCACTCTAAAGCATGCAGTAATTAGGCTGTTATGTAATAGCGCTCAATATGTAGGATGCCTGACCTCCATTTTCGTACGCTAATTTCAGAGGGATCAGACTCCCCTTAGGGAATTCACCCTTGTATATCAAGTGGGTTAAAATTCTATCCACCTCCTGTGTGTCGGAGAACAAATTACGGGAAGGGATTGATAGACATACAGTAAACAAGGTAGTAGTATCATCTTTACTAATGATATCATGCTGATCACAGATAGGTAGTGTATTCCAGAGCTGTGATTTTGTATCCCTGGAATTTTGGAGTATAAATTGTATTCAAACAGCTCATCCCTCTACTGTTGAATTCACATTCTCAATATCAAAATCCAGAGAGAGACTGTGAAACCTGTGAGTCTAAGTATGGTTAGTTCCTGTACTATCCCATTGCAAATAAGTATGACATTGTTCCGAAAACCAATTCTTAGCCATGTGAAACTTAGGTGTTACTCATGGAATGCATGTGGCTATCACAATCTATTTGCCTGCTTACAATCACATTCCATTTTGACTTACCTTTTATCATCCTTGTGCAGGAAACTATGTATATGAACCAGTTAAATGTGAATGGCTACACTTCCTTCTATTCCCCTACCTCTAAACCAGGATTAGGCCGTCCTAATGGTGGACATCCGATCTTAATCAATAACACCTTGAATGTCCAAGCCACCCTAATTCATTCTTCTGAAGCTATTCTAGCCATAAAAGTGAATCTGAATGTTGCCAACACAGATGTACTGCTTTTGATTTCATTATATTTTAATCGGTCCAAACACTTAATTGATGGTCTCATGGATACTATGGGTCTTATTTTTGAAAAGGATCTACTGCAAAATGAAAATTATAGAATCATCCTTGGAGGTGATTTTAACTCGAAATGTGCTACATTGTCCAGTAACAATCCCCCTCAGCACTTATCAAATGCTGAGCGTAACTCTATTTTGGTTGGTCAGCATTGGTTACTTTGCTTCATGCAATATGTTTGTGGTAGATTATGGTCCAGACGCACCACGATATACATGGCACAGAGGGCTTGTACATTTGACCATTTTTTTATTTTTTTATTTCAGCCAACTTGTTGGACTCTTGCGATCCTTGTGAAGCCTTCGAAATTGGCTACAGTGATCATTGCATTATTGCAATTGAACTAAGTCATGAGTACACACCCATTGAGACACTCACTGAACTGACCTTGGTGGAAACAGAGCGTCCTCTGATTTCAGTTCATTGGTCTAAGAAGCTATGCCATAGGTTGATTTCTAAATTAGGAACAAACCAATTGTTTGATCCGAAAATATCATATTCTATTCAGAAGATTGGTTGGTTAGAAGCTTATAATAATAATGTTATTCGACAACAACTTGTACTATTTGCTTCTGATAAGTTGTCAGAGACTCATTCACATCTTCACAAATATCACACAGAAATTGCTCTATTAAAAAGGCAGAAGCACAGAGACCTAAAGGTTCCAGCAAGTTTGAATGCATCTATACAAAAGTACTTTGTTTAAAAAAAACACATTCTTCAGACATATAGGAATACATGTAAACGGCATCGTTATAAGTTACACATCGCTGACAATCAGAGCATGGTTAACTACCTTTGTAAAAATGACACCAAAGCCATCTGGAACGTGTCTAAAGTGAAATCCAACCAGATCGTAGAGCCTATTATTGCTACTATCTCTGCAAACTCTTGGTCTAAACATATCGCCCAAACTTTCCAACTGCCAGCTATATATCGCACAATTAAATTTCAAGTAGTAAACTTATCGTGGCTTTCACACATCCTATGGTCAATAGAGGATATTGCATGGGCCATAGGAAAACTGAATTACTAAAAGGCCTCAGGGCCAGATGGCATTACTGTGTGTGTGTTAAAAACTGATGTGCCTTTCTGGGCAAGAGTCTTAAAGTGTCATGGCCATTGGCCCGGAACCCCAGATCCCGCACCATCAGGGAACGAGAGCATGGGGTAACACAACCTTTTATTGTTTCCTTGGGGACAATACAACATGGAGGGCCCAGCTGGACTCAGTCCTGGTGCCTTTGGCGCCAGGCTCATAAATAAATGTGCACTAGCACATTTTTATTTGGTGCAAGTTCTTTGTTTTCCCTGCAGGGGCCTTCACGTGCATTCGGTTGGGTGTGGCTGCTGGGGAGAGTCAGACTGCACGTGTAAGCATCCCTTAGGAGTAGCAGGTTGGGGCCAGTGAGTTAAGGCTAATGGGCTTGGCCAGAGCTAGGCTATATAAGCCCGCTCAGCCCTCATACACGCGCTTTCGCGTTATTCTGCTATGGCAGCTAACGCTCATCGCCGCCTAAGCGCATCTTACCTTGTTTCCAGCTACCAGCCTGAGCGCATCTTACCTTGTTTCCAGCTACCAGCCGGAGCACTTACCTTGAAATCTGCTTTCTTCAGCACCCATCATCGTTGACTCTGGCATTCATCATCCATCTCCAGACCTCCGGAAAGCAGCGGTCTAGCCCGATATCGTGACACTAAGAGCAATCCATCTGAAGATGGTGCTTGCAAGAGAAAAAGATAAAGACAATGTTAGAATTTGCTAAAACATTACGTTTAAGGTTGCGCTTTGACAAATCCTTGCGCTTAACCTTAAACCAACACTCACCTTCTGTCGGAGCTTCGTGGACTCCATTCTCTTCCCATTTGGCCTTGCTTCATGCACCGCAACTACGCAACTACCGCTGGGCCGCATTTCATCTGTTGGGAGAAAGCGGAGGAAAGACATTATTAAAAGATACAGACTATAATCAAGAATCAACATCACAATATTTTAAAAGCCATAAGACACTTACCTTCAGGAGTGGTTCAGCCACAGCTGGTCTGGGCTGCCACGCTCATGGGCCAGTGAAGGAACTCTGTCCATCAAAAGCGCCCCTGCATTGAGAAGCAGGACGGAGAGCTCGTCATCATCAATCAACAGGAGCAGTGTCAACAATCAGCACAGCCCACAGCATCTGAGCAAGGGAAGAAGCCTGACAAGGGGAATCCACTTCCATGGAGGGCTGCAACCGTGCCCCAACGTCCCCGCAGAGACCAGGTGAGCATAACAGAATGCAAAGCCTCTATGAATCTCTGCCTGGGTGTTATGGAAACCTCGGAAACAGACCAGTTTGCCCAACTACTGGAAACCAATGCTTTATGGAGGGATCTTATTGTAGTTCGGGAACTAACTGACGACTTGGCAAGACAAATGCTTCAGACCCACACTGGTCTGGTCTGGCCCCACTACCAGGACTTGCCCATCCTCCCATCCTCCCATGTCGCAGCCATCATCACCAGTTCAAGTGGTTCTTCCAGGTGCAGTGCCACTGGCCCCGCCCAAACGCTTTACTGGCGACCCTAGCAAGTACGCTATATTCATGAACCAATGTCGCCTCCATTTTTTGTGCCGGCCTGGGGCTTTTCCTAACGATCAAGCCAGAGTCACATTTGTACTCTCATATTTAGGAGTTAGCGCAGCGGACTGTTCGATACCATTAGTAAACCAGGATGATCCGCTACTTCGAGACTTTGGGGAATTTCAGCGGGAGATGGAGAAATTGTTCGCAAGTTATACTCAAGGACAAGCTTTGGACAATTGATTATTGTCACTCAGACAGGGAAAACAAGACCTATTGACCTACATCGCCACTTTCTTTTTTAAAAAAAAAACGTTCTTTATTGTTTTACGACAAACAGATACCCTATTGGGTAATGAACTCCTATCCCCGCTTAAATCCCAGCCAGAGCCCTGCCTCCCACTCAACCCCTACATCGCCACTTTCAATTGTCTCGTAGCACAGAAAAAATGGCCAGAAGAAAAAAGGGCTACGCTCTTTTATCGAGGGTTATGTGGGGAACTTAAAGATGTTCTAGCCCAAGTGATCAATCTCCCCGATGCATGTGCGGAATACATCAACTTGACTGTGCACCTCAATCACAGATTGCAGAATCCAAAAATGGATCGTACAAGAGCTGAAGGGAGGTCGGTCTATATGCAACCCCGGGACAATCAAACCAGAACCCACAAACAAACTTAACCAATGCAGATCGGTGGATTACGGAGTCCTATCACCAAGGCTGAGAGGGAGAAAAGGAGGCAACAGCAGCTCTGCTTATACTGTGGGAGAGCAGGACATTGCCTCTGAGAATGCCCGGTGAAACCACCCAAGAAATTAGTTGGAGCAACGGACAATGGTGACTAGGAAAAGGAACAAGATTCAGGAAACTCCAGCGCCCGACATGCGTAGGGGTCCACTTGTCGAGCGAAAAGAAGGAATCCGTACAGGTCTCACATCTAGTCATCCCGGTACTTTTGGTTAACCACAAACAACCATAAGATGCATGCCTTGTAGGCATATATTGATAGCGGAGCTGTGGGAAATTATATTGATCAAGGTCTGGCTGCTCGAATGGGCCTTCCTCTCCAACAAAAGCTGAAATCGGAAAACGTCACAGCAGTGGATGGTTCTCAGTTATCATCCGGACCAGTGACACAGCATACCGAAAAAGTCATGCTTATGTGCCAGGATGGTCATCAAGAAGATATCTCCTTTGATCTCATCGGTGCTCCTCAGTTCCAGATGATAATAGGAATGCCTTGGTTGGAAACCCACAACCCTAGGATCGACTGGAGAAAACGAGTTCTGACCTTTCCTCAAAAGTGTGCTACCACTTGCTACAACAAAGATGTGGGCAACCTGAAACCCAAGACAAAAACTATTCTGGGACTCGCTGGTTCCTTACCACCAGAATATCTGGATTACCAGGATGTTTTTCAGAAGGAGCAAGCAAACACACTGCCTCCACACAAGCCTTACGATTGCCAAATCGATCTGGTGCCCGCAGCCCAAATTCCCTGCAGTCGAATTTACGCCCTAACAGAGCAGGAAAACCAGCATCTAAAAACTTACCTGGATCATTATATAGCTAACAGCTTTTTCCACCGTCTAAGTCCCCTTCATCTTCGGCTCTCTTTTTCGTACCTAAAAAAGAGGGCGACTTAAGAACTTGTATTGACTATTGAGCGCTTAACCAGATCATAGTAAAAAAACGATACCCAATGCCACTTATTGCGGAGCTTCTGGATCAGGTAAAGAATGCTCAAATGTACACAAAACTGGATCTATGAGGAGCCGATCACCTTGTAAGAGTTAATCAAGGGGATGAGTGGAAGACGGCATTCCGTACCAAGTATGGTCTTTTCGAATACCAGGTTATGCCTTTTGGGTTATGTAATGCCCCGGCGGCATTCCAATTTTTTATGAACGATGTGCTTCATGAATTATTGGACGTTTGCACACTTGTCTACATAGATGACATTCTCATTTACTCGGCATCCAAGAAGGACCACATTGACCATGTAAGAGCAGTATTGGAAAAATTTCGACAGCATCGGCTGTTTGCCAAGTTAGAAAAGTGTTTCTTGCATGTAGCATAAATTGAATTCTTGGGTTTTATGCTCACACCACGAGGCGTACACATGGACACACACAAGGTGGGTGCTATCCTTCAATGGCCATCACCGACATCCACAAAAGGAGTACAAAGTGTGCTTGGATTCGCCAACTTTTATCGTTGGTTTATTCCTAGGTTTTCACAGATAGTTCATTCAATTACCTCCCTGATGAGAAAAAACAAGAAATTCCTTTGGTCTCCAGAAGCAGAGAAAGCCTTCCAGGAGCTGAAACTTGCTTTCACCACAGCACCAGTTTTCCGACACCCTCGACCAGATCTGCCATACGTGGTCGAAACAGATGCCTCCAACGTAGCCATGGGAGCGGTATTATCACAAAGAGACCCCGACACAGGACAATTACATCCCATAGCATTCTGGTTCCGTAAGTTTTCTGCACCGGAGTTGAACTATGCGATCACAGACAAAGAACTGCTAGCGATTAAGGGAGCCTTCAAAACATGGAGACACTATCTTCTGGGGGCTAGACATAAAGTCACTGTCATCAAGGATCACCGCAATCTGCAATACTTGAAGACCGCCAAGGCCCAATCCTCTTGTCAACTTCGTTGGGCTCTCTTCTTTGCAGATTTTATCATCACCTACAGACCTGGAGTATGCAATGGGAAACCAGACATTCTGTCACACATGAGTGAGGACCAAGAAGCTTTTACCACGTCTGAGCCTGCGGCCATCATTCCTGAAGAACGAATCCAGAACAAAATTGCTGCAACCACCTATTTGGATGACTTGAAAACCGATCTCCAATCTCAGATGAACCAAGCAACACAACAGGAGTAGCTATCTACAGGGGACCAATACACCATTGAAAATGATCTACCGTATTTTCAAGGGAGGTTGTACATTCAGGACAAGAAGCTACAAGACCAAATAGCTAACTATCATGATTCACTAGTGGAAGGACATCCAGGGGTTGCCAAGACTCAAGCTAAAATACAAAAAGGCTGTTGGTGGCCAACCTGGATAAAAGACATTGCCCAGTTTATTGCGACCTGTTGTGTCTGCGCACAACACAAATCTCAGAAGCTAAATCCAGCCGGGTTACTGCATCCATTGACGGTACCACCAGCACCGTGGCATACATTATCAATGGACTTTATCACAGATCTTCTTCCCTGCAATGGATATAACACCATTTTAGTTATTGTAGATTTGTTCTCCAAAATGGCCCATTTTATCTCATTAAAAGGACTCCCCACTGCTTCCACCCTCGCCACCGTGTTTTTGGAACAGATTGTCAAATTACACGGATACCCATCAGTACTAATATCAGATCGTGGAACTCAGTTCGTCTCAGCCCTCTGGAGGAGGTGCTGCAAAATAGCCAAAATTGATCTCCGGTTATCCACTAGTCACCATCCTCAAACTGATGGCCAAACCGAACGGACCAACCAGATCTTGGAGCAATATCTGAGGTGTATGTTGCAACAAACTGAGGAATCCTGGAAAGACATACTTTGGTTGAACGAATTTGACAACAATTCCATCCACATTAGCACCGGACAGACCCCATTCTACACAGTGCATTGTCAACATCCTCGAACGTCCACTTTTGATTCATTTGACGAATTGGAAATGCCAGCAGTAACAACCTTACATAAAACCATCACTCGGATTCTTAAAGAAGCAGCTGAACATCTGACCAGAGCTAAAGAAAAGCAGAAAAAGTTTGCAGATAGACACCGAAGGGAGACCCCACATTATCAGGTCGGAGACAAGGGGCCTCATTACGAGTAGGGCGGTAAGGGATACCGGGCACCGGTAAGGAGACCGGTGCCGGTAATCCCTTACTGCCCTACTACGAGTTCCCTTAGCGGGTTCCTCCTTTAACGCCTGGTCTGACCAGGCGTTATGGACGGGACCCGTTAAGGGAAATCGGAGCCAATAACGGTACCGCAAATTGCAGTACCGTTATTAGCTACTTCCCCATTCCCATTGAGCCCTATGGTGGCTCAAATGGGAATGGGGAATGTTTTTGTCAATGGGGACTTAACGGTCCTGCAAAGGTCGGACTACACTGGTAAATCCCCATTGAACAAGACCGGTGCCTGTACCGTTATTGGAGGCAGTCATGGCACAAATAGCGCCATGACTACCTCCAATCACAGAATGAGGCCCAAGGTTTGGTTAGCATCCAAAAACATTCCCCTGAAAGGACCACAAGCCTTCCGTCCCAGATACTTGGGCCCTATCCCATCAAAGCCGTGATAAACCCAGCTGCCATGAAATTGGAATTACCACCTAATATGCAAATCCATCCAGTATTCCATGTTTCACTCCTGAAACCAATGAAACCAGGTACTCGGATTGAAGCACCACCAGAGCCTGACATCATAGAAGGAGAACCGGAATACGAGGTCAAAACTATCCTGGATTCCAAGTAAGTGCGATCTAAATTGTACTACCTTATAGACTGGAAGGGTTATGGACCTCAAGACCGTACATGTGAACTCAGTGAATTCGTCCACGCTCCACGACTGATCAGACAATTCCATCGCAACAATCCACCAAGCCAGGGCCAGGAGAAAGAACACCCGTGAGAGGGGCCTTGAGAACCCCAGATCCCGCACCATCAGGGAACGAGAGCACGGGGTAACACAACCTTTTTTTGTCCCTTGGGAACAATACAGCATGGAGGGCCCAGCCTTTGGCACCAGGCTCATGAATAAATGTGCACTAGCACATTTTTATTTGGTGCAAGTACTTTGTTTTCCCCTATTTTCCCCTGCTTGACTATTTTATGACCTGCTGTATGTCTGGGGCCATGAGCTATGCCTCCATCGCTACCACTGCCACCTGAGCTAACCTTTGAAGCTCTGCTTCATCTGGATAATCTTATTCCTACTGAATTTGTCCTTTCCCTCTAAATCCTCTCGATATTTGTTCTCCTCCTGGGCCAACTGTATCTTATTGTCAAGATCTTGATGTGCTTTTTTCTTGTCTACTCCCACTATATTAGTCAGTGATTTCAATCTTCATCTTACTTCTTTTCATAGTTCCAGCTCTTTCTTGCCTTCAATGGAATCTTTTCACGTATCACAACTGCCCCCCCCCCTTCCATCACCTCTGGCTCTTTTCTAGATCTCATCTTCACATTAGTTCCCCCCAGTTTGACACTCTCTGCTATTCATCTTCCTTTCTCCGACCACTTTTTTCTCTCCTTTCCCCTCTCAGTTCCTGCAATACACCCATCTCTTCTTTCCAAGCTAACTTTCTATCGTCGCAACCTCAGGAATTACAACTTCTTAATTTCCTCGCCGTATATATTGATATTTATTTGAGGTTTGAGTAAAGATGATTATTGCTACCTTTGCTATTATATGTGTGCCAATCTCTCCCAAAGCTATTGCCCGTAAAACATTACACAGAATTAATGTGGTATCCGGACTACTGTGGGGGGAACAGGGAAGAAGTGCTTCCGAAGGTGGCTTTGGTGTCTCTTCAATTGCCTAAAGGGAAGGGGGACTAGGTGTCCCCAATTTTGAGCACTATTATGATGCAACCCACCTACAATTATTGGGTGACTGGGTTAGTGGACACTTGATTTTGGAGGATGCAAAGCTGATATAACAATGGGATGAATGTATACTGCTTGAATACCTCATATGAAGCATGCACAAATATAGAGGTATAATGCCTGAATTTATACGAAGCTCTTCACAACTATGGGGTATAGTGCGTAGAAGGATGGAACTGAAAGTGTCTTATGACCTAGGAGAGAACTCTAGCCGTATAATGGAAATTAGGAGTAATATACTGACACAAGAGAAAGCGGTCTGGACTGGGAAGGGTTGTATCAAAAAGCTGTATAAGGGAGAGCAATTTAGATGATCTATTGACCTTCAAAAGGATTACGGTGTACCAGCCCATTCATTCTTGACTTTTTCAAAACTTAGACAGTGGCAAAAAGAATGTGGCCAGATCATCCTGCTGAGACGTCAATATATGTATTGACACAAATGATCATGGGACTGAAAGAAGGGTGCAGGAAGGTGTCAGTAATCTATCAAACCTCTGAAATCACTAGTGGCACATGACAGTATGAAAGTGAGAAGCAAGTGGGTACAGGACGTGGCTTCACACATCAAAGTCAGAGAGGACATGCTTGCATGTTCATTGTGTCTTTCTCCCGAAGCATGGTTTATGGTCAAACAAATCTGGATCCTTCAGAGGAGCCATTTTACTGTGCGGAAGGTGTCGACATTTTGCCCTGAACATTGCCTAACATGCCCTAGAAGTGGAACTGACTCGGCTGACCTTGTCAACATGTTGTAGACATGTGGACCACTGCAGAAATAATGGAGTTGGGTGACTGAGTATCTTGGTCGCCGAACACGTTTGGTTCACCTGCCCTCGATGAAACCGAGTAGTGTGTGTTTCCTACCTGTCCAGAAGAAAGATAAGTTATGGGAAAAAGTGGTGACATTTGGGGTTGATTGCTCCACGCTGGACATGTAGGTTCCTCCCACGCTTCGAAAACTGGCAGAGAAATATTCTGAAATGGGTGGTGTGGCCGAGGACGCATGCCTAACTGAACATGTGTGCGGCAAATGGGAGTTGGGGACTGACATAGGAACAGAGTTCCTACTGTATTACCACAGTGATGATGAAAGGGAAGGGTAGAATTAAAAGCACCTAGTGGAATGTACTGGTGCTCTTGAAGCAACTAGGGGAGACTGGTGCAGGAGCGGGTGAGCTGGCGGTCGCATATATTGAACATCCATTCCTGTGCATTGCCTCTCACGTTAGCTGAATGGTTGGCGGTTTGGGGTCTGAGATAATATAGATGATGGGTCTTAGCCGTGGGGACTTCAACTCCAAATGTAGTAATTACATGATGATTAATGGTGCTGCAGTATTTACGCCTGACGCCGTCAGTAAGGGAGAGCAATGTAGAACAGCTGACCGATCACTGGTGGAATTTTTCAATGATCTGGAATTATTTAGATTAAATGGTCAGGGGGGATGGTCTTGGGGCAGTGACCCAGAGAAGAAATAGATCATCCTCCACCATTGATTATTTGTACATTAATTCTAACTTATTAAGCATGCAGCTGACCATGAACATTGTTTTCAATGACTATATTGACCATGCAATCGTGACCTTATCAGTGGCAATAAGTCCTGCTACTACTAAAGAGATGGATCGAGTAGGTGAGATTGCGGTTAATTCCAACTAAAATATGTTAGGATGGACAGACCTGAATGTCAGTGCCATTTCTCATTATATGGCAACTTTGGAGGTCGATGACATGTGCCTGGATACCCTAGATAAAATTGTGAATAGGGTCTCAGATGTAATCGTAAGCTTTCTCCCTATTCAGAGTCACAAATCACCAATATACGAACAGAATGATAGGATGTACGACAAGCTAGGAAAACAGAGTTAAGGCAGATATTGAGAAGAATTTGTAGTAACAATGATTCTACTCGGGATAAACATCTGTGGAGTAGATGTGCAAAAACACATACAATAATTGGGTAAAATATTATAATGTATGATGCCATAATATGGCTTGGCAAGAAATGGACGCTACACTAAATGAAGGGAATACGAAGAGGCTATAGGAAAGATTTAGGTGCATGAATCAGGGGGATCGTGATTCCTTTGCAAATGTCATTAAGGAAGAGAACTGGACCAAATACCTGGTGCAGAAATATAGATCTACACGTTTTAAACCTCCCTCCTTTGCAGAACTATTAAAGTTGAATATGACTATGAAAGGATAGTAGAAGTAATTCAAGGTATTAAGTCTTCTAGAGCCCCAGGCCCAGACTGGATAAGATCAGGGAAAAGGGGGGGATTCTGGAATCATGGCAAATGGCCCACCTAGTTCCAGTCTATAAGAAGGGGAGGAGGACAAAATGTGAAAATTACCACCTTCTCTATTCTAGTAAAGAGCCAGAGGCGCTGGTGGGCGGGCGGGGGGGTAGTGACAGATGAAAAGATTCCATTGAAGGCAAGAAAGAGCTGGAACTATGAAAAGAAGTAAGATGAAGATTGAAATCACTCACTAATTTAGTGGGAGTAGACAAGAAAAAAGCACATCAAGATCTTCACAAAAAGATGCAGTTGGCCCAGTGGGAGAACAAATAACAAGAGGATTTAGAGGGAAAGGACTTTTGAAAGCATTGAAATGATATTCATATGAGGACAATGATGGGAGACCCAGATAATGAGGGCAATGGACACAAGAAGAATGCAATAGAATCCCGGTACCACAACCCTGACCAAGAGGTATGGGAGGAGTGATTGAAGGATGAGGAGGGGTAGTTAGAGCCGCAATAGAAGCAGTTTTATTAGGGGCAATCCAGGTTTCACTGAGTCAATGAAATTGCAAGTTTAAACAAACAAAGAAGTCAAGAAAAGAGTGTTTTATTACACACAGACCTAGCATTCCATAAGTCAATGGAAATAGATGGTTGAAGATGTGGAGAAATGGATGGATAATGCAAATTGGAGATATCGCGACCAGGTGTTTTGGGAACAGGGGGCAAAGGACAAGAGGAATAGTGGACAGGATTAAAGCAATGCATAGTGAACATAAAGAATAAAGTGTAAGAAGGAAATACCAAAGAATAGGAGGAATTTAATAAACTATAAGAAGGTGAAGTATGACAAGGGTGGAGAACCAGGGCTTGATGTTAACTTTCCCCTAGAGGATGGAAGAGGAGGAATACATGGCAGAGGCGAGGTAGAAGGAGAGCTACACAGGCAGATGCCCAGAGAAAAAAGAGAGGAAATGAAAGGCATGCTGGTAGTTAGTGCTCTTTTGGAAACGGGGCTATGAGGCAAAGCTGATGGAAGCCGCAGAAAGCCACAGACCGCTTTACATCGTTGCAACCTCCCTCAGGAATTTTAACTACATTAATTCATTCTTTAGAAACTGCTCTCCCTTAGTGTACTCAATTTGCAACTCTTTGGGCTGACAATACAGCTAGCTCCCTTTCCTCTGGTCCCCACTCTACACTTGATGCCTTATATCCCTCTCACAGTTTCCTTCTTCTTGTAAACCTCCTCAACCGTGGTTTTCTCCCTGCTTTTGCTCTGTACTTCGCTGTGCTGAGCACCACTCAAATAAATCTCATTCTTCCTTAGGCCTTGTGTCTCTCTCCTATCTTCACACCATTTATGATCAATTTCTGTTGTGTGCCAAACACAACTAATTTTCCAACCTCGCCAGTCATCCTCGCAGGTCATTTCAGGAACTGAACCATCTCTTTCAACCCCTTCAACAGATCCTTCATCTACATTATCTTACTTCCGAAGACTTTGCTTCCTATTTTATTACTTAAGTCCTTAAGATTCATTCATACTGATCTCCTTCGCATGGAAATCTTTCCCCTTCTGCACCACCCCTTACCTCTCACTGTTTATCCTTGTTTTCTCTGATTAATGACTCAGATACTGTAACACTACTAGCTTGCGCCAATCCAAATTCTGCCGCAAACGAACCATGCCTTCTTTACTTGTTTCTCTTACCTGTCCTCTTATTATTACATATCACTACTTTATTCAATGTCTTTTTATCCTCTGCTGTTTTCCCCTCTTTTTTCAAACATGCCACAGTCATTCCCATCTTGAAATAAATCTCTTCATCATCTATTCCATCGAATTTCTATCCCATCTCTCTTCTTCTGTTTCTTTTCAAAATATTGGAAAGAATTGCTTACTCTCAGATCGCCTCATGTATTAATGTTCACTCTCTACTTCCTTTTTTTAGTCTGACTTCACCCCTTTCATTCGACCTAAACTGCTTTTCTCTCTATAACAGACTCTCCACTGTTGTTGTGCTACTCTAAACACCCCTCCCTTCTTATCCTTCTTGCTCTCTCAATCGCCTCAAGACTCTACTCTTTTCTTCCTCCTTCCCCCCTCTTATCCCTTTCTAACTGCCCCCTCCTGCCGCTGTGACTGGGGGCCTGTATCACTTATGAGTCTCACTGTGCACCAATCCCTCCCTGACCAGTCTTCACTAGCACCTCCTAACTAGCCCTGCCCTTCCAGGCCCCTTTCTTGACCAATTTGATGTGATGGACACCCCCCACCCTGAGGCTGGTCCATCCCCCCCTCCCTTGCACTTAGATGGCGGCCCCCTCTGTTATCCCCTGGCACTGTTTCCCCTGAACACTTGTCTGGCACCTGGTCCGGACCCCCACCTCCCTCCCCGAGCAATTGCCCTACCACTCCTCTACCTCCCAGCACTTCTTCTGCAGTTGCAAAATCCGAATGTCACAAGACCTAGTAGGACCGTTACTGTTGTTTATATCCCCTGTCCCCCACTTGTTGCCTTGTGGCATCTAGAAATACTTTTTGCTGTACAGTGCACCTTATAAATGCTCAATAAATAAATAAATACTGGTGACCATCACATTCCTTCTGCTCGTCTCAGCTCCCCCAGTATCTTGGGCTCTGTTTATAACTGGCTTTGTCCTACTTAGCTGACTGCACTTATTCGGTTTCATGGACTGGCCCATCATCTCCCTATTTTATGTACGCTACAGAGTTCCTCAAGTCCCCGTCCTTGCCCATCTTCTTTTCACTGTCTATAAAATCCCCCTTTCTGCTAGTATTTCTTCGTATGGTTTCACTTATTACCTATATGTGGATGAAACTCAAATATTCTTTTCTTTCTCATTCATCTCTGAATCCCTACACTCTTAGTATTTTTCTCCTCGATACAGTCTTGGATGCCATTTTATTGCCTCATCTAAATTCATTGAAAACTAAAATTCTATTCTTTCCCTCATCACAGATTCCTCCTCCAACTAATCTGCCCTCTATAATTTGTCCTCCTACTTTTCTTAAACGTTCTTGTCGTAATCTAGGCATTATTTTCGACTTGTCATTATTCTTTCCTCATTCATTCTTACTACCTGCCTGTGCTTGTTGTTTCCACCTATTCAGCCTGCATAAAGTTCACCCATTCCTAACTTTCAATGCATATAATCGTTTAATCATTAGTATGATTCCTTCACACAATGCCTATTGCTGTTCTCTACTTCTTGTTCTTCTAGCTTCTCATCTTGACCCTCTTCCCTCTATCTTTCATTCCTCAGTGCGCCTCTATTCTCTTTCTTTTCGTGACTCAATCCTCTTGACCTTGGACTCTTTTCACTGGTTATCTTTCAATAATCGACTCCAATATCATTTTCACTGTATCATCTTTAAATGTCTTTATGGCATGGCATGTCTTATCTTTTGTCTCTAATTTCCTGGTACCAACCACCATGCCACCTTTGTTCCCAATCTCTATTTCTCCTGACTGTCCCTCGTTCTTCCTGTGCTCAGTCTCGCTTTCGCTCTTTCTCTGTTTTAGCTCCTACATTTTGAAACTCTCTTCCTTTGCCTATCCATTCCACAACTTTCTACTCCTCTTTTCATTCCCAATTGAAAGCTCATCTTCTCCCTTCCTCTTATATGGAGCATATTATCTGAATGTTCATCAAATTCTTTGTACTGTTGTTTTTATCTTTCTGTTGTGTACATCCCTTTGGTGATAAGCAACATATAAGAACAAATAAAATACAAATACAAATAACCCTCCAGGATTCTCCCCAAAGACCCCGTCAGACATTCCCTCTAAATCAGACCCAGGATGTTAGGTGGACCAGCCCTGACTATGCCCAAGTCCCCAGAGAGCAACTAGTTAAGAACTACAGGACTCAAAGAAACAGGTTATACGCATATGCATCTCCTAAGATGCATCAAGTTTAGAAATACAAAACCTGGAGCGGATTATGGAACGTCTCCCATGGATTCAGAAGAAGATATGCTATAGGGAAACACTAGACATCCAGAGAGGTCTCTTAGTCAACAGGTGGGGATCCTAACTTATCCCAACTGCCCGCCTATCAAGCAGCAGTGCATGTGAAGGAGACCAGGTTTCTCCCTCCACTGCAGCTGCAGCATTTCCCCAAAGGAAACATTATTTTGCACAGGTCGGCACTTATTACAGGTAATGACATGGATTACTATTGGCTTTTGGGACGAGGGAGGTGCATTTGGGGGTAATTACATGTATCACTATTGGCTGCTGAGACAAGGAAGAGGATGTGGGGGAAATGACATGGATAAATACTGGGTACTGGAATGAGGAAAAGGGATGTGTGGACAATGACATGGATTACGATTGGGTACTGGGATGAGAAAGAGGGATGTTGGGGTAATGGAGAGAGCTTCACTGCAGACATGCATTCACTGGTAAGTCACATGAAAAGCTTGTCCAATTAAAACAAAGGCTATTGAAAACATCCATCGGCAGCTCTCAATCTTCAGCTGCTCACATTCAATATAATGTCATGAATCAATTGAAAGCTTTAAAAGCAACCAAACAACCCCAAACACTAATATCCCCCTAAAACTCTCCATCCATATATTTTTGGTTAATTAGGAAACAATCACCATAATTTATTTTAGTAATAGAAACAGGGATTGCTTCTGAAATGAACATAAAATACTGCCCCCTCCCCCAAAAAACTAGCATATTCAGTGATTATTGCATCTCAATATTTTAGGTTTGTGAAGTTATTACTCTTTTCTTTTGCCACTCAAAAATAAATCTCACTCCCGATCTTCATATTGGCAGTTTTTCAGAAATGAAAAGTCTCGAGTCCAGCAGTGCATCATGGGGCATACATGTCACCTTTTGGTTAGAGGGCCACATAGTTATTTGCCAAATTCTTTTTTAAAAACTACTGGACAGATTTTTGCCAGACCAGCAATGGATTTCCTTTGAGCGCTCTGTGCCCAACTTGTTACTTGTTTGGCAAAAATCCAACCAGTGGTTTAGGCTAAGCATGTGAGCAAACATTTTGTTTATTTATATTTAGAATTTTTTTTAACACACAAATCCAACAATGTACACTTTTAATCATCACAAGCAAATACTATTAGCCAGTTTAACAACTTCCCCTTCCCAATTCCCAACTCCCACACCCCACACCTAGGCCTACCCTACACGTCCAATCACGGTCCCTCTTATATCGATATCCCTTCATCTGTGGCTACAGATTCGCCTACAGGTATCACTGTTACCTCCTGAGTGTCATGCACAGAGGCAGCCAAATCAGCTGTACGCTGTTTCCACATTTCCACCCCTCTCACTACTAGTTCCTCCTCTCTGCTGGACGCTTCAAGCCACTCCATAGTTTCCGCATTGGCCCATTTACGCAAATCCGCCCACCATACTCGCGCCACTGGTTTCGTCAGCGCTTTCCAACCCATTGCTATTCTCCTCTTCGCCAGAATATACGCCAAATCCTTCAGCTTACTCACATGTCTTGCCCGCCTGGGTCTCGGGAAGCAGACAGGCTTTTGGGAAATCCACGTCCAACGTGATCCCAGCATTCGCCAGCAGCTGCGCCACCTCTTTCCAGAATCTACTAATTTCCATGCATACCCAGAACATATGCACCAAGTCAGCATTTCCCTCCCCACATTTTGGGCACGCCTGGCTACCTGTCTGATTGAACCTGGCTATTTAGTGCAGAATCATATATGCCCCATGTGTCACATACAGCTGGATCTGCTGAAATCTTGCGTTTCACGATACCTTCTTATGATATATTTTCACTCTGTCCCATTCTCCATCCGACAGCGCTGTTGCCAGGTCCGCCTCCCACTTCCCCCTAACTTAATCTATGTCTCCACCTACTGCAGACCTCAATAACTCCTATATGCGCGAGACTTCATGTCCCCCTTCCGATACATCATAAAAGGAATCAATCACCCTATTTGGTTGCATGTGCGTGTTGGTATCTGGCCACCTCAATTTCAAATTTTTCAGGAGCCTTGTGTATGTGATGTACTGTCC
This sequence comes from Ambystoma mexicanum, assembly GCF_040938575.1. Classification (NCBI taxonomy): domain Eukaryota; kingdom Metazoa; phylum Chordata; class Amphibia; order Caudata; family Ambystomatidae; genus Ambystoma; species Ambystoma mexicanum. Next base: position 777,786,766 of record NC_090937.1, read on the forward strand.
AATGTGTATCCTGGTATCTGCCACTAGCTCTTCACATCTCTGGGGTTTTCCTTCTTTAAACACATATCCCACTGTAGCTACTCCCATTAGTTCCCAGCTCTTCCGTACACTTGTCCTGGTCTGCTCATCTGTCTCTGCAAGTGCCGTCAGCGGCACCTGCAGGGAATACGGTGCTGTGGAGCCCAGCAACAGCAGTGCGCTACGCCACACATTGCAGCCCAGGCGCAGCCAGAGATACCCACTGGTTTTGTGTATGCCAGATAACCATATCACTACCCTCAAGAAGAACAGACTGCCCCCCCGTTTTCAACAGCCTCAATTCAGTAGTCGGTTCGTCCGACTGCCACCTGGCTACATATTGCAACTGACTGGCTATAGAGTACACCTCAAAGTTGGGCAATTTAATGCTCCCTGTTCATATGCGTTGTGGAGCTTCCACAAAGCCACCCTGTTCCTTAATTTGTGCCAAATGAAGCTCTGGCATACACTGTGTAATTTGCCCAAAAACCTTTTTGGCATCGCAAAAGGGACTTTGGCGAAGTAATGCAGCAGCATTTGCAGCACCACCATCTTAAGTAGTGCCGCCCGTCCCATCATGGTTAATGACAACATCCCCCCAAATGCTATACTCTTCTCTATCCTCTCCATCGCTTTCTCTGTATTATGCTTATGTTCCTCCCTGAGATCGTAATATATATCCACTCCCAGGTATCTGAACGTGATTAGCTCCAATTTGATAGGCAGGACCGGCAGACTGTGCATGGGCTTCCCTTTGTAACCCCTGAGAGGGTACAAACTGGATTTCTGGGAGTTTACCGATATACCTGACACTGAGGTGTATCGTGTCAGCACCTCCAGGACATATTGTAAATTCTCTTTGGGATAGCTCAGATACAGCAACATGTCATCTGCATAGAGTGAGACCAGATGCCTACCATCCTGTGTGCTTACTCCTACCTCCCCAAACTCCGCCCACAAGTAAACCTCCAGTGGCTCTAGCGCTAGTATGAAGAGCATTGGGGACCACAGGCACCCCTGTCTCGTAGCCTTGCTCAATTCACACCGCTCCGAGATCACAGAGCCCGTTTTGACTCTGGTCATCGGGGCATTATATAATATTTCCACCCACCTTATGTACTTAGGTCCCTTGCCGAAGGCCTTCAGAACAGCTAGCAACCAAGGCCACTTAACTGAATCAAATCCTTTCACCGCATCGAGCGACACCACCAATACCACCTCGTCTGTCTTCCGCTTCATGTAATCTATTATGTGATGCAGCCTCCTCAGGTTGTTGTTAATGTTCCTGTGCAGGACATACCCTCTCTGGTTTGGGTGGATTTTTTTACCTATCATCGACCGCAATCTCATTGCCATGACCGCCGTGAGGATCTTCCCATCCTGGTTTAGTAGTGACAGAGGTCTATATGACCCACAGTCAGTGTCTAGTTTGTTCGGTTTGAGGAGGGGGATAATTACTGACTCTGTAAGTGATTCAGGCAACTTTCATTTCATTTAACATTGTCAACAATGGGGAGGATGTTTGCACTGTATTCTTTGTAGAACTTGCTGGCGAGCCCATCCACCCCTGGGGCTTTGTTTGTGGGCAGATCTCTAATCACAATTTCTAGTTCTTCAATCGTTCTCAGGACTTCTAGTCTGTACCTTTCCTCTTCGGCGAGTCGGGGGGAGGCTTATCTTCGATAGTGCCCCTTGAATGTCTACTTCATCCTCCTCCGTGGGCACACTTTACAGATCTCTGTAAAAGTCATAAAAACACTTGTTTACCTCCTCTTGGGTTTCTCGCAAGCAGCCATCTGCCCCCTGTACAGCCCGTATAGGTTATTGTGCAACCTCACATTTATATAACAACGCCAGTAGGCGGCCAGGCTTATCCCCTTCTGCCTGTTGGCTCTCAATGTATCTCTTGTAGCTCAGATTACCCAGCCTCTCCCATTGCACTATACATTCCTGTTGGAGGCATAGCGATTGTTTTGCTTCCTCTTGTGTCCCACTTCCCTTCTTCATTATGTCTTCCAATTTCTGCTCTGTCTTTTGTAATTCCCGCTCTATTTCTCGTTGTATCCCTTTGGACTTGGCTATTGCCTCTCCGAGCACCACCACCTTAAATGCCTCCCAAAATACCCTGCTGAACGTACACTACCAGTGTTATGTGTAAAGTACTCCTGCATGTTCGATCTAGCGGGTGCAATTTCCTCTATATGTCTACTAGCTTCAGGTCCTGAATCAACACCTTCAATGTTCTGGCCGCCGGGGTCGGGTTAGAACATTTATAATCTGACCTATCTTGTGACGGGTCTATCGTGCAGTTAAAATCCCCCTCCCGCCCCATATGAACCAACAGTCCCTATCTGGGCGGATCTTGGAGTATAGCGCTTTAAAATACGCTGTGGTGTTCTGATTCGGGGAATACATATTTATAACGCAAACCTCTTTGTCCTCAACCATGCCTCTGACAATAGCAATCCTTCCATCATTATCTACTACAGATTGGAGGACCTTAAGCAAGACCCCAGGTGCCACCCAGATCAAGACCCCTCTCGCATAGGTTGAGTAGGTCGTACCTACCGTGATGCCTCTCCATTTTCTTGTCAGTGTATCCAACTTCTCTCTGGCGATGTGAGTTTCTTGCAAGAGCGCTATATCGACTTTCTGCCGCTTGAGATATGTCATAATTCTATTACTTTTTATATAGCTGTTCAACCCTCTGACATTCATTTCATAATTATCAGATCACCCATTTTCACAGACCGCTTCAAATCCAACCTCCCTGCGCCCTTTTCTCTCTCGCATTTCTTATGTATATATGTAGGCCCCCCACCCTCCCATACCCCTAACCACCCCCCCGTTTCCTCAACTAACCTCAACTGTTACATCTCGTTTTTAACTTCCGCAACCCCCCCTCCCTCCACCCCACCTGTCCCCAACTGTTGCCCAGCTCCATCCCTGGATCTCAGGCTACCCCGCATCTAGTCCCTTTCTCGGTCTGCACCGATAGATGGGGGTCCGCAGGTAGATACCGTGTGTCATGATTCCTGCCCTCATGTCCCCAGCCCTCCAAGATGTCAGGCTGGAGCCAGGCCACGATCACCTACATGGCCCTCAAGGGCCTCTCCATCCCTCCAAAGACCCACTTGGAGTCAGACTTGGCGCTTGTGGCACCAGACTCACTCACTCCCATAGGATAACATTGGGGATTGGACTTGTAGTGCATTGATGGGGACAAGATGGATGCCCCCACATATTTCGGTTCCCAGAACTGCAGGTGCAGTCTAGTCTTTTGGGTGTGGTTCAGCCCACAGACACTTGGGATACCCAGAGACTATTTAAGCCACGCCCAGGCTGAGAAACATGCTTTGTGTTTTCTGCACCTGCAGCGTGACACTCACCGTGTTCGGATCGGTCTCCAGTAGGCCTGCATCTTTCTTCTGTGCTCAGCTCCTGCAAGAACAAGAACACCATTAGGAACAGCCTTACCGCTTCTGCCCATCATTCATCGCTCCTTCTGTTCTGCGGGCATCTTCGGCGGTGTCATTCCCATCCCGGCATGCTGCTTCCTAAAGAAAAAGGAAAAGAACAGAAAAAAGGCATTAGTAAGCATTCAGCAAATCTTCGCTTTTTTTTAAAGACTGTACGAGCTTCAAACGCTTACCTGAATCCCAGCCGCTCTGGGGGAACTCTGTCTGCGGAACTTCTCATCCATCTAAAAGACACTCCAGGTTAGCATGGAAACATTTAGAGGCGCTGAATACCGTGCTTACTCACCGCATTTCTTCTTCATAACCGGCATTCACGTTGAAAACGTCGCGGCACCTAAAAGACACAGAAAAAGAACTCAGTTCAATACAAATACGAAAGGGTCGCATCGCGCTCTCACTCACCTTCAGCGCTACTCATCTCAGCAGCATGTCGCCATCCCCGGACGCCTGCCATCATCTAAGGAAGGAAAGGAAGGAAGTTAGAGAACTGTTCAAAAGACTCATACTTACCTGTCAGACTCTTGCCAGTGAAGTAACTAGGCAGCAACGAGCCTGCATCAATCAACGTGCCCCTGCGCTGAAAGCAGGACGGAGAGCACACTTTCCAAGAAAACAAGGTAAGCTGTGGATCAAAGGGAAGGGTTGGACCCCGGGGAAGAAGGGGTTCAAGCACACAGAGACAATAGGGAGTTATACTCTACCAATCCTGTGTTTCAGGCCCAGTCTCCAGTCGAGTAGACTCCAGGGAAGGGTTTGAGGTCGTAACAGGTCAGAACAGGTTGAGTGACGTCCCCGTGGATGCCAGGTGAGCGTTACACTGTGTTATCAGTATCCCAGCTAACTCACTATCGGGGCTGATAGCGTGTGTCCTAGTGCTGCATACCAGAGCAGCACTTGTGTCTCCTGCATTCGAGCTAACAGTATATTGCACAATTTATGTATGTTTAACCCATATGTGCATATTTCACCCTATTCTGAGCATAGTTATGTTAAATTTCGATTCTGTCATATAGCTACCAGTCTTCAACTCAGGCGTTACCCATCAAAGTTTGTTCCATCCTTAGCTACACTGTCCACAGTTCCGGCTCTGCAGGCATACCTACTCACTCCTCTTGACTCTTCGCTGCTTGGTCATCAACACCCGCTGGGCAGTTCATCATGTCCAACCATGTAGTTACCTCCTCCGGGGTGTTGATAAAACGTGCTTTATCCTTGTGCAGTACTTTCATCTTTGCGGGATACAGCAACATATTTTTAAAACCAGACTCACGCAACCTTCTTTTCACCAACACGTAGCTCAGACATTGCCTCTGTACCAGGAAGGTGTAATCCGGATACGCGGAAGTGTTCCAGGACCGTCGCTCTGTCCTTATAATTCAGTATCTTGGCGATAATTGGCCACGGAGGGGCTCCCGGCAGCAGCTTTCTGGTCTGGGCTCTGTGCGCTTTCTCCACAGTGAACCCATGGGTGAGCACTTCTACGCCTATTTCTTCCAGCAACATGTTTTCAATGTAGTTTGTTGGATCTGGATTTTCAACCCCCTGTGGCAGTCCCACAATGCGAACGTTGTTTCTTCGTGCGTGTCTCTCTGCTTCCTCCACTCTGTTCTCCAGGTTGCACATTTGTTGCTGCAATGTGTAGACTTCCTTCGCATTGGCAGTGCAAGTGGTCGTGTTTGCTTTCACTTCTTTGTCCAGCCCTCCTGTACGCTCGGATAGCGCTCTCACATCCTGTTGAGCAGGTCGACGTCCACACGGAAGGCATCTATCTTGGATTCTAGCACCGTCTTCAATTCCGCAATAGCGGTGTCGATCTTGGATCCCCACGGTGACTTCAGCTCCGCAATAGCTGCCAGGATATGTTGATCATCACACGCTGGAGTTGCCTCACCTTGTGTGTGTCACTCCGGAGTCCTTGCGTTGACTGTTCCTTGGGTCGATTTGGCAAATATGTCTATTGGCGGCTGTTTTGCCTTTAGTTTAGACGCCATTTCTCTTCTTTGGGTGTCACTGCTTAATTGTCTCAGCCTGCAATCGCGCATACAGGTTTCTATGTGTCTCTGTAGAGCCCAGTGGTCTTCACCTCCGTATGACCCCCTTCAGCCTTCAGTCAACAGTGCTATCCGAGTACAGGCTGTAGTGTTGTTGTTCCGTGCCAGCCATGCGGTCCGCTTCCACCTCCTGCTATGTCTTTTCACTTTCCGTGTCTCCGATGTTGTTTGCAGGTATACACTCTGGTTCGCTGCTGGAGCCATGAGCATTCCAAAGGGGCAGTACCACTGCGGCTGCCTTGTAGTCTGTAACTATTGCTGATTTACTAATCAGCTTTTAGTGCCTATGCTGGGACCTTTCAGTAGCGCCTCGGTCCCCGTAGTGGTGTGCACTACTAGGCTCTGTTCGCGGATTGTTGTATCGGTTCTCCAACTCACTTCACACACCTGGCGTTGGGCCCGGGTGCTATTGTATTTTGTAACCAAATCAGGCTTTTGCCCTGCCTTGGCTACGTCGCCACATATGCTGGTGTCGACTTCGTATATGGGGTCTTGGATCTCCCAGTGACCCCAGCATGCAGCCCTTGCTCCATTCAGTAATCTAGCTGCACTTTCGTGAGTTCCTAACAAGCGAACTATCCAATTGCCACAATCCTCTGGTTTATTGCCTTCCGCATGCACTGCACATCCAATGTTTCAATGGTATCAGATGCTTGTAGCTTGTGGAGCTTATCTGAGATCCAACCTGCGTGGGTGCCGGTCACTGAGGCTGGTGCAGTACGTTAACCCCTTTCGCCTGATTGCTGTGCACAGGATTTTATGCCTGATCCGTGCCCCTTTGCCTCACCAGCGGCACCATCAGGTGTTATTGACTTATGTTTGTTGCTGGTTGTCCAGACCCTTCTGCTATTCCATTTCCTTGATGTTCACATGCAGTGCGTACATTCTGAGCACGTCATTTTGTAAAGGTTCCCCAGCTTGTCCTTTCCAGCTGGTGTGTCGCCTTTGTTCCTGTAATCCGTCCGGTGTGATCTCCGGATCGAGTGCCCTTATCAACTTGCAGCCTCACTCTCCGTGTTGCAATGTCCGCACAGTCGGGGGCTCCAGCGTTCGTACGGCCCCCCTCCTCTTCTACTTTGTGTGTTCGAGGGAGCACTGTTCGTGCAGACCGCGCTTAGTAGTGTGGAACTGTTACAATGTTCACGGACAGTCCCGGCTGCTATGCTCATGTCAGGTTCTGCTCAGCTTTAGCTTCTATCATGCCCCTTGCGCTGCTTGGCGCTGTTCTGCAGCTTAGGTGTACATATTACAGCGCTGTGCAGAGTCACAACACATTTTGTGCTTGAAGTGTGGAACTCACTTCCTCGCGTCGTTCTGCCTTGCTGCACCTTTCTGTGCCGTCGTTCTCTGCCACTTGTAACCCGGCAGGACCGACCGTTACCTCCAAGCATGCCACACAATCAGCTGCGCGCTGCACATAGGCATCTATTCCGGAACCGTACTCGCGTTCCCAATGAGGCACGATTCGCTTCATCTGAAAAATGAGTTTCAGCTGCCACCGCATCTCCGGATCAGGTGGAGAGTGTGTTCGCTGTATTAACTGCTATCCTGCAGTATCTCAGGTCCTCTATAAACCCTGTGCGATATGGTTTCCTCATTATTCGCTCCGGCGTCCCCCTCTCACCTTTTGATCTCCTGCAGGCGCCTCTTGTTATCTCGTCCGAGGGTTCTTCTCCGTTTGTCTGTCATTGGTGTCTGCATTAACGACCAGATTATTCTTTCCAGTGCTGTCGCTGTAATCCTTGTATATTCATACAGCAATTGTGCAATTTTCATCCAAAATGCTTCTGTTTCAGCATACTTGCGACTTAGGATCATGCAGGATCCACAGGAGCCCCAGTGAAACACGATTTATCCCATGGGCCTTAAGCCAAGAAACCCATGTGAACAAAAATGTGACATTTTTCCTATGGGAAAACTAATGAAAAACACACCTTTTTTAACCCTTTTTAGCTTTTGAACCGTAACATAGATTTACACAATGTTTTCCAGTTTTGTGGGAGCTGGGCCAGATATCTTTGTAGAACTTTGTGCTGCTAGTAATTTTCACGCGCCTGGTCATGTGTGGAACTGTTGCAATGTTCACGGACAGTCCTTCCTGCTACGCTTGTGTCAGGTTCTGCTCAGCCTTAGCTTCTATCATGCCCCTTGCGCCGCTTGGCGCTGTTCTGCAGCTTAAGTGTACATATTACAGCACTGTGCAGAGTCACAACACATTTCGCGCTTGAAGTGTGGTACTCACTTCCTTCCGTTGTTCTGCCTTGCTGCACCTTTCTGTGCCGTCGTTCTCTGCCACTTGTAACCCGGCAGGACCAAGCGTTACCTCCAAGCACGCCACATAATCAGCTGCGCGCTGCACATAGGCATCTATTCCGGCACCGTACTTGCGTTCCCAATGAGGCACGATTCGCTTTGTCTGAAAAATTAGTTTTGGTGGCCTCAGCATCTCCGGATCAGGGGGAGAGTGTGTTTGCTGTATTAACTGCTGTCCTGCAGTATCTCAGGTCCTCCATAAACCCCGAGAGATATGGTTTCATCGTTATTCGCTCCGGCGTCCCCCTCTCTCCCTTTGTTCTCCCGCGGGCGCCATCTTGTTATCTCGTCCGAGGCTTCTTCTCCGTTTGTCACCGGTATCTCTGCGTTCACGACCAGATTATTCTTTCCAGTGCCGTCGCTGTAATTCTTGTATATTCATACAGCAATTGTGCTATTTTCATCCAAAATGCATCAGTTTCAGCATACTTGCGACGTAGGATCATGCAGGATCCGCAGGAGCCCCAGTGAAACACGACTTATCCCATGGGCCTTAAAGGATAGTTCCGGGACTTTTTTTTTATTGTCCCTACGGGTCGGCCATGTGTTTGTAAGCATAAATCGGTAGATCGTAGGAAACTTTCCTATGGACCTTACCCGACTTTTCGCCCATTATCGCACTCGAAATCAGCCTCCATTTTGTGATAATCCTATCATTCCGCCGCATCGACCTGGCTCACCTGCCTTTGCGGCACTAAATCAAATCCCCCGCCCCTGAAACAGACTTTATCAAAACATTCATATTCCCCGCCTCTATCCGTGACGTGACTGTGCTGCGTAGGCAAACGCGCCCAGGCGTCTTCTACGCGACTCCACACAGACCCCGGAAATCAACACAGATCAGCTCACAATACAGCGCACCACAATTCGGAATATGAAACTGTACTTTGAAATCAAACCGCAAGATTGTAAATGTGGTAAAGTACATTTATTTGACATCAAATGTTTAGAGAATATTCAGCGATTTGCATTTTTATTTGCTCATGTTCCAAAAAGTTCGTATTGAGGAACGCGATGGTCCTTTGCTGTACACAGGGTCTTAGAGCATCTCACAATACAGCACCACAATTCGGAATGTGAAACCGTGGTTTAAAAGCAAACGGCAAGATTGTACATTTGGCAAAGTACGTTTATTGGACATCAAATGTTTAGAGAATATTCAGCGATTTGCATTTTTATTTGCTCATGTTCCAAAAAGTTCGTATTGAGGAACGCGATGGTCCTTTGCTGTACACAGGGTCTTAGAGCATCTCACAATACAGCACCACAATTCGGAATGTGAAACCGTGGTTTAAAAGCAAACGGCAAGATTGTACATTTGGCAAAGTACGTTTATTGGACATCAAATGTTTAGAGAATATTCAGCGATTTGCATTTTTCTTTGCTCTCGATCCAAATTAGTTCGTCTTGAGGGAAGCGATGTTCGTGTGCAGTACACAGGGTGTTGGTTTACGATAAAAATAAGCTCTTCTGTCGCACTGATAATCGCATGGCTGTTCCAACAACGAGGCACTAGGCCACCACAACGGTAGGTATGTTGCATCTAACCGTTAGTACCGCGTAAGGGCATACTTGTACTTGGCGATCGTCCCATAAAATGGTCAGGGTGGTAACGTTGTTCACGCGGAGAAGCAACTGGCGGCTGTAGAAGCCGTCCGCCGGTGTCTGGTACTCGTGACACAGACAGTAGTGAATGATGTACCTAAAAACATAAAAAATGAAATTAGTCTCACCATCAGATCCTTATTAAAATTATTCATTTCATAGCGAGGACAGCGCTACTGGGTGTACACAAGTGTTTAAAGGCGTGGCGAGGCATGGAGGGGGGGGAGTGGAGTACAAGGTAAGTAGCATAAAATAATAAATAAATAGGGCCAGCTGGTGGCAAGTGCAAGGTAAGTGCAGAACAAGTGCTGGGAAGGGGGGGCTGTAGGATACTGAGACAGTCCCCCAGTGCAGGGGTTGACAGGGAGGCAGTGCAGGTGGAGAGTGGAAGGGCCCAGGACCGAGGTCGCAGACAGTGGACCAGTTGTAGCAGGGGAGAGGGAGAGAGAAAGCAGAAGCAAAGAGGAAGGTTTTGAGGTGCTTCAGTAAAAGAAGATGGTTCTCCTCCAGATAGTGCGCGGTAGAAAACACTATGCCACATAGAACGAACAAGTACAACTGAACCCGTCTTTAAAGCCACTGTATAGTAATGAAATTGCGGTATAAACTCATCAAAAGTTACTTACATTATATTTGCATTTTCCATTGTGTCTCTGTGTAGGGCAGACCCGAAACACCACTCCTTCTTTGCCGACGTTACTTCTTCTAATGAACGTGGCTCATCGTTTCGTTTCTGAAATTTTATTCATTATCTTTTCTTAGTCTTTCAGGATGGTCCCGGCCTGTCAAGGTCAAATCACAATAGAACCTTATATTGGGTCGTGGGCCTTTCCGCCACCCGAGCAAAACATCAAAGCAGCTGACCTTCACTTTGAGCGAGCACACATTTCTAGTTAGCTCCAGTTAGTGTAAGGGCATCTTGTCTGCGTGCCTTTTTTTTTATTGTCCCTATGGGTCGGCCATGTGTTTGTAATACGGAAACATTCTATAATTTTTGTAAAAATGATTTATATTACTGTTTGGTTTAATTGCAATGGGCCTGCAACATGAGGAGACTCGAGAGAACAGACAATCGAATTACAATCATTTAAACCGTGATGTGTATTTCTCAATGAGCTCTGCTTTAGGTGGACATGGAACAGAGGCAATGTTGGGTGGCAATGCAGTTGTCCCCTGCATAGGTTCGTTCACCACTCCATGTATGTGCCTATCGAGGACATCTACGATAAGTCTCTCAATAAACTCATATTGCATATCCTCAAACACTGGTTTGATCACCCATTGTTTACTTCTTTTAGTGAAGGCCTTATTGTAGCGAAGCGTCCCTAAAGTTCCGGTCGTCCTACTTTGTTGACGGCCAACATTATGGTTATGTGCCAAGACCGCTAGAAGAGTCCGATTTATCATGCCTTCCATGCCAAAATGCAATCTTTTGGGCCTGTACTTTAGGCACATATTGTGGAACACCTCCAAATCTCCTGTGTGGCAGAATTCCGTGAGTCCCCTCAAATCTCTTGTTATAGTTTTATCAAATACAATCTTTTCAATGGCCTTGTGAGTGGGTGATGAAGGAATCAACCACTTCTTCTTCCGTGCCTCCTCTGTGGACAAATGGCCATGTTCACATTTGTGGAAATGCTCATTTGTCGACCATTGATGTACGTTGCTACAGTGCAACATTACTGACCGCCATTTTTCCAGTAGAATTTCCAACGACCCTTCACATGTTTTTGAGCTCCACCAAAGATGGTTGCTGATTGACTTGGACCACTGTGAAATACCTTGCATATCTTTTTTTTTTCCTGCAGCCGACAATTTTTTATTGATTGTTTTTGCAAGATGCCATACGTCAAATTGGTGATTTATATTTTTGTACTGTTCTCTCATTGTCTTGGCAATTGAAACGTGTCTGTCCGTGGCTATCAGGTCGATCACCATTCCCCGCGATTGTAGTTCTTGCAATGATGCTACAAAGCCAACTTTCTCCATGGCCACTGAGGATGTACTTTGTGACACCTGCACGACCACCGAACTCACAATTTTCTTACTTTCCATGTCCTGAAAGTGGTAGGTGCAGTACTTGGCTGAAAATCCTGGACTGTCGCATTGTCCATCACCGGCTAGCCTGAAGCGTTTGCCCGCGAATGTACTTTCCATTGACATTTTTTCCATTCTCCAAGCTTCGCTGATGGCTGGAAATAGATAATCGGTTTGGTATTTGTAGAACTGACTTTTCGCAATGAAATGGATTCCCACAAACTGAAAGAAATACTGTAACTTTTTAAAACTTGAACCACTAAAAAGTGCGGCCGCTGCACAAAGTAGATTGCCTGCTGGCAGTTGCCCCAGCATGGGTTGTGCAGACCATGCGAACGGATGATATTGTGTACAGGTGGCATGTATTTTAAGGTTAGTGCCTCGAATTGCACGAGTCACATTAATCAATGGCTCCCCACATACTTCCCCACCAACCCAATGCCCACATTTCATCATCATAATAATATCCATCAAACAGCTATCGAATACAATGAATTTGGCCTCTTTCCTTATACTGTCACTCTGCATCCCAGCTGGTTCGGCCTGTAACGTTGAGGACATGTCACTCGCATGAAAGGTACAATCTCTGATATCGTCTTCCGCTATGCTGAGTGATATTGATGGTGTTTCATTGTCGTCCACTTCATTCTCTTCCATTGCAACATCTGTTCCTTGTCCGGAGATGGGAGAAAAAAACAATGTCTTCAACTTTCGCGTGCTCTTATTTTTTGCGGGTGTGGATTCTGTGAATTGATCTACGACTGCATCCAAACTACCAGGAGGACATTCACTATCAATGGCTGGTGGTGGTATAGCTCCGTTGTCAATCACTTCATATTCTTCCCATTGGCACGATGCATCTCCAGTCTCAAGTCCCTGCCAAAAGGTTTGACAAGCAACATCTCTCGTTCGCTTCACTGTCTGTGTAGATCTAGTTCTTACACCCACTCGCAACTAGAGGACAGATTAGAAAAGGGATGTTCAGTTTAAACACAACTTACAGTATTGAACTATTGACAGTGAAAGACAACATAATATAGTGAACAGGACACTAACCTTCTTTTGCTTTCTTTTCTTTGAAACTTTCTTTCCTCGAACTTCAACATCTGGACGCTGTTGCTCCGACTCGTGTGTGCATGTCTCCACTTCCTCTCGCGCTGCAACGACTATACTTTCATGATAAGCACATCCATCACTCACTGAGGCTCCATCGACTCGCTGAAACATAGAACTTTCATTAGTATGTATAATAATATTGAAAACACAAAATGTACTTGGGGACCAATACCCATACGTACATCTCAATAGCAAAACACGAATGAACGCATTGTGTAGAACATTCAAACGACAATAGTTCACGCATTGTTGATCTAGTTAGATTGAACTGTCAAGATCCATACCTCGGGCTCCGCATAGACTTCCATTGATGATATTATTGAAGATGACGCTTCAGCAACTCCCTGAAACACAGTAATTGCATTAGTATGGTTTTCTATTTTGTTTAAAAGAACATAAACTTTCTGCAGGCGTCAACGGCTCATCTAAATAGACCTGCACAAATGATCAGTTGTCTAAAATAAATAATGGATATCCAAATATGATTCGATTTGCTCCATCGTTGGAAGTGTCACCACCCAGAGATCTGCATCAACTACTAGGGGTGATGTTCTTGTTGAAGAAGCTCCGTCAGCTCCCTGAAACATAGTACTTGCGTTAATAAAGAAGGAAGTATAGCGGATGTAATCACGTCATTTGATCTCGCATGATTGATCTGTCAGTATCCATACCTCGAAATGCATAAGAACATCAAGGGACGCTGTAACTGCGGTGCACACTTCTGCAAGCTGTTGCGCCGACCCGTAACTGCATGCTCCCCCTTCCTCTTGGACTAATGCTCCATCGACTCCCTGAAACATAGGACTTTCATTAGTAATGAACACAATATTGAAAAAAGAAGACACATAGGAGGGCGACGACAGAAGGACATACCAATGGCTAAAAACGAAAGAAACATTGTGTGTAACAATCACGCTACAAGAATGCAAGATCTGATGATCTCCATCGATGGAACTGTCCGGAAACGTACCTCGAGCATCTGAGTGACATCTACGGTTGTCGTCAATGCGTTGGACTCCTCAGCATCTCCCTGAAAGACAGTACTTGCATTATTTTGGATAACAATAATTATAACTGAAAACAAAGACTAGAGGACGAGTACTGTGGTGTACCATTAGGTAAAATAATTACACGATCAATTAAAACTATTGATTTACATGCCTAAAACAAGTCAGTGTCAGAATAGCTAAGTAAGATTACCCGATAGGCGCTTGAAGTGGCTGATGACTGCAATAACGACACGGATGGAGAATCTTCAGCCTTCATATTGAGTGGATACATAAATGGGGAAATTATTGTTAGCTAATGCTACACACTACCGCAATGCCGAGAGATAAATACGTAAACTTGACTCACCAGTGGAGGGATGTGGACGAATAGAGTGGGAATAGCGGTTGAGAGCAATTTTCGCCTCGCTCGCGGTGTTTTCGTCCTTATTAGCAATGATGTGGAGTACATGTCTGGGCTAAAGTGCCTGCTGCAGATGCGGTATCGATCACCCCTCTTGTCCGCAAAGACTTCTAGGACTCTACTTTCTATCTCAGAGGCTGGATATCCGCAATATCGGACCCATTCTCTTATCTGATCTATTGTCTTAGGGAAAACATGCATTATAGTACCTTCAGATTTGTTATGGGTCTTCGAAGGGCAACCGCCAATGGAACAGGCAGGCATTATGGAAAGTTCTGAAAAGTAAAGATCAACAATTCTCTATGAATACCAATGTGTTAAAACATTAAATGACACATAAAAGGTTCAATGCAAGGTCCGTTTTGGTTCTTGGAACTATACATGTTATTCACATGCGGATAAGTATTTCAATAACTTTCAAAAAATAGAAAAAGTAATTTGACTAAACTCAGAACATGTGACTAGTTCCTTGCATGTACTGTCGTGAACGAAAAGAAAACATGGATGCAATTTGATGACTACTAGCAAATAGATATAAATTAAAAAATTGGACGCAAAATGATTATGGTACATGGACTTACCTTGACGAACAAACAGTTAGATGCAGGGATCAGAGTAGTTTCTTGTCGTAGAACAGGGAGCAGTTCACAGGTTGCAAACTGACGAGTTTGCTCAAAGTGGTCACGGAAGTTCACAGAGACGAAGAGCAGATAACCAGCACCTTCACGGGTTGACTAGCAAAGCGCAAAGAAGTTCTCATTAGAAATATGAAGTGGGTTATAAAGAATTCGAAACAGGGGTGTGTTTGTGAATGAATGACGTGTATATGTCGTGGCATTATGCGGTCTGCAGGGGGCCGTCCAGCGTGAGGGGGGATGCTTGGCAGGAGACACGGGGTCTGGAGGTAGACATGGGAACAACAACCCATGCTCTATAGACCACTTTGAAGTGTACATGGTCTTTGGCACCTCTTGGCCTTTATCGCTCCCTGACAGCTCCACTTGCCAGCACAAGTACCCCGGTGCGAACTGCCTTTGATAGGGCGGGGGGGTGGATCGGGGCGGTGGTCGTGCAGACAAGACACAGGAAGACTCGTGAATGGAGACACACTTATGTGGATTGCAGGGGGCCGTCCAGCGTGAGGGGGGATGCTTGGCAGGAGACACGGGGTCTGGAGGTAGACATGGGAACAACAACCCATGCTCTATAGACCACTTTGAAGTGTACATGGTCTTTGGCACCTCTTGGCCTTTATCGCTCCCTGACAGCTCCACTTGCCAGCACAAGTACCCCGGTGCGAACTGCCTTTGATAGGGCGGGGGGTGGATCGGGGCGGTGGTCGTGCAGACAAGACACAGGAAGACTCGTGAATGGAGACACACTTATGTGGATTGCAGGGGGCCGTCCAGCGTGAGGGGGGATGCTTGGCAGGAGACACGGGGTCTGGAGGTAGACATGGGAACAACAACCCATGCTCTATAGACCACTTTGAAGTGTACATGGTCTTTGGCACCTCTTGGCCTTTATCGCTCCCTGACAGCTCCACTTGCCAGCACAAGTACCCCGGTGCGAACTGCCTTTGATAGGGCGGGGGGTGGATCGGGGCGGTGGTCGTGCAGACAAGACACAGGAAGACTCGTGAATGGAGACACACTTATGTGGATTGCAGGGGGCCGTCCAGCGTGAGGGGGGATGCTTGGCAGGAGACACGGGGTCTGGAGGTAGACATGGGAACAACAACCCATGCTCTATAGACCACTTTGAAGTGTACATGGTCTTTGGCACCTCTTGGCCTTTATTGCTCCCTGACAGCTCCACTTGCCAGCACAAGTACCCCGGTGCGAACTGCCTTTGATAGGGCGGGGGGTGGATCGGGGCGGTGGTCGTGCAGACAAGACCCGTTTGCCGCAGGGCCTCACCAAGGAGAGGCCATCTAACTGAATGTAAGAGGATGGCTGCAGGATCTACTACATGGAATGCAGGGGGGTGAGTTTATAAATACCTCACCCTCCCAGGAGAATATACACTAGATTCATTTAAAAAATCAAAACAACCATTGTTAAAATATATGTTGGGCTTTATTTTAGATTTTAATTAAACATAAATAATAAACATTACACATTGTAAAGTTGAGGTTGCAGCACATCGAGGGAAAATCCGCGGTATTGTCCACTGTCACTGGGGAAATGTTGTCTAATGGCAAGTACCGCACAGGCAGGTATTACTCTCCGAACGCGGTGTCCGAGCCTCCCGTGAAGCCACCAAGGGAAGCAACGATAGGCCACCAGCCTGTACCACCTGTGAAAAAAAAAGATGCAAACTGTATTAAACTGACCAAACTTTCTTATCAATGTCGATTCAGGTAACACATGTCATTTTTCTTAGAAAAAAATTATATCTAGAAAATGCACTATATGGAACAAATTTACATGCGTTCGAATGATATGTAAATGTAATTTTATATGTGGGAGACGACCATGAAATAGTGGTGGCATCACTGACATCACAAACAGAGTATACTTACTCGTTACTCGGATTACGCGGACGAACAGTGCCGCGAAGTTCGTGCATAAGCACCATCATCATCCTCAACACGGTCCGTGAGAGGCAGGCTTCCCTGAACTCTGGCAGCTCGGTGATGCATTGCGGACTTTGCTCGCCTTCCTGCAGACTTTGCTCGCTTTCCGAAATGTAGGCCAAGCACCCGGAATTTTCACGGCAGCAGCAGTTCTCCTCCTCAGTTGGCATTAGCTCGCACCGATTGCACGTGCACCAGGTGGAGACGCCGTCCATGCGACATGGTCCAGGCTCTTCATCCGTTGACTGGTCCTCCCAACTGCCGTCCGAATCCCCATCGTTTTCGCGTGCTTGACTTTCCAGTAGTTCTTCCTCGGTGTACTCGGGCTCGTACATATACGGCATTATTGAGGCCATTGTGCGGTAAAGATAGTAAAATAATTTACAGAGATGGTACAGGTGTTCACACGGGCTACAAGCGGCGAAGGTAGCTGACCAGAGCACTGAAACGAGTCACAGAATACTCAAAGTAACACAGAGAGAGGAATGGAATCGAAAATCTGCTGCTGTGTGTTGTGAAACGGTCTGTTTATACTTATTGGGGAAAGAGGCGTCCTGCCATTTCCATGGCAACACGTCAATAGCTGAGGCGCAGCGATTGTTGACACGAGACGTGCTTGAAATGGGCAGTACGCGTCTGCTGATGTCAGGCTCAGGGGCGGGGGATTTGATTTAGTGCCGCAAAGGCAGGTGAGCCAGGTCGATGCGGCGGAATGATAGGATTATCACAAAATGGAGGCTGATTTCGAGTGCGATAATGGGCGAAAAGTCGGGTAAGGTCCATAGGAAAGTTTCCTACGATCTACCGATCTATGCTTACAAACACATGGCCGACCCGTAGGGACAATAAAAAAAAAGTCCCGGAACTATCCTTTAAGCCAAGCCCCCCATGTGAGCAAAAATGTGACATTTCTCCTATGGGAAAACTAATGAAAAACACACCTTTTTTTTACCCTTTTTAGCTTTTGAACCGTAACATAGATTTGCACAATGTTTTCCAGTTTTGTAGGAGCTGGGCCAGATATCTTTGTAGAACTTTGTGCTGCTAGTAATTAGTAATTAGACATGGAGCTTTTGAACTTCATATGCGAAGCATTGCCCTAAAAATCATAATTTTGCCACAATGTTATTCGATTGTAGTTCTGGTACTCCTAAGCACTAGGAGTAGCAGAGTTGCTAGGAATTATTCCTGGCAAAAGTACTGATATGATAAGCGCAAAATTAAGCATTCATCTGTAGAAATATAAGAACTAGCATGGCGGGTAGTTAGAAGTCCTTAGATAAGGAAACGGAATGAGATGTTCTTGTTTTATTAGAATACATTTGCCCTGGATATAGAAGGATGGACCTATAGTTTTAAACTCTCATTGCGGCCTTGAATAGAGAACATAATTAATTGTGTGGTTATCATCCATAGAAGCTCATCAATAAATACGCCGGACTGCCATGTCAAAATGCAATCAGAGGGCCCTGGCTGATTAATAAAATAATGGCAGCTATAAAATGAATCCACATGGAGCCTTTCTAGAGCTTTACAAAAAGTTCAAATTTGATAAGTTCTCAGTGTTTAATTTATCAAGTAATAATAGCTATCAAGTGGCCTAAAAGTGATGTGAAGCTTTATAAAGACCAAAAATAAACACATACTCGAAAACATTTTGAAATGATTGTTCAGTGGCAGCCTTTTGGCATTGCTCTTCAATGCTCACCCTACAAAGCCAGGCATACCCTCCCAATGTGAAGTTGTAATACCTGCAAAGGAGGTATTAGATTTGTATGTATCTTCAAGCAGCATTCTATAGATAACTATAATGCAAGAGGAATTACGAATGGGACAATTCAAATGTCCCATAGTGGTGCACAGGAATTGCCCCTCCACCTCTGCAGGGATACAGGAGAATAAAGGAACTGTATTTGGAATGCAAGGATCAGGCTGGCGAGATAGATATGGAGAAAGCATATTGAGACTTTCTTCTACCAGTGCTGTGGTCACTTATTGTACCAGCGGATGCTTCCGAGAAGAGAACATGCAGTGGCATCTTAGTCCGTTCCATCAGCTGCACACGCCGTGCATGCTCCGCTTTGTAGCCATGGGAGGAAGCATGACAAATCGGGGTTTAAAGTAATTCCTTGTTTGGGACTTCTGAAGTCTTTGTGTACTGCCATTCACTTGTAATGAAGACGCAATTGTGTTTGTAAATGCTGTTTGTGGTGGTTTCGTGAATAATAGGAAGATTGTTTCAGATCATTTCTCACAGAATAAAGTACACTTCCATCTTTGTTGCAGAGTTCTCTGTAATGTCAGTGCCCCTGGGTTTTGGACAGCTGTATCCGTGTAGAAAGGGTTGTACTGAAGAAACAAGAATAATCATTCTTTAACCATTGCCGGGTCCATAACATCTAAAAGAAAATGCATGTGAAGTTTTGTACTCTGGCTTTAAACACCAGGGGTCCACACAGATAAAGGGACATCGCTTCTTAATGGGGTTCCCAGCAGTTTCCAGGAAGGCTTACTTGGCCAGTTTAATACTTTAACAAATCTGTGAATGGCTATTGTGATATTTAGTTTTACTTAACCCCTTTTTGGCTGTCTGACCAACACTTAAATAATAATCATGGTTAATGGACTGCAAACTTTGCTATAGAGGAATTGTGTGCCATACCACTGTGCCACCACCATGCCGTCTACCTATAAATTCACAAAAAACATCCAAGTGAGTACAGAGACCTGCGCAATGTACCTTATTTGAAGGGCTTTCAATTTAATTTCCCACAACACTGGCTTTATAATGGGTCCCATGTTACTCAGGATATGGAGTTATTCCTGAGTGCTTTAGGCCAGCTGGAAGCACTGTATGTGCATGTATGTATGTCACATATCGTTAGAGTCCATTGTAGGTAATGGCAGATTTGCTTTTATGTTCCTTCTGTTGTGCCTCTTTTGTGGCCTTGTCAAGATGTTTATACCCGGAAATATAGACTGACGGTGTGGGCTTCTAGCTTGAGATGTCCTCTGGTATTCTTAAAGTAATAGAATTGGTATACGGGTCAAGCCTACACTGCCATTTGGGTTGCACTTGTTTAGTAATAATTATCGAGTTGCTTTTCTCTGGCTGGAAAGACCCCTTGTAGACATTGCATAGCATTAACAAGTAGAGCAACAAACAACGCAATTAGTCCTACACTACAACAACTCATCAGGCATTGACGGTCAATGTAAAGCATACAACAGGACAACTCACTGGAAATCACAAGAATCTGAATAGATGAATTCCTTTACAAAACAGAGATACTTGTGCAAATGAACAGCGGTTTGCTGAAATAAATCTATTTGTTCTGCAAGAAACCGGGACAAGGACTCACCTCATATTTAAGCCAAGGTCGAGTAGTAACACGTTATTCATGGGCATCCCTAACAAAATTGATGCACTAGATCCCAAATGTTATCGCATATGTAGCCAAAACCATATGCGTTTCACCCACAATCGGGAAGACTACATCGGCTGCCTGTGGTAGTCAGACTGAAGTTTAACACATGCTCTTGTCTTCATAAAACATCAGGTTTTGCATCCCCAAATCATTGGCAGGGTGGTATTCCGAGACCTGTTCTCCTCCCACCACCACGAACATTGAGCTTGCAGACTCATAATGAAGTTGCATCTTAGAGGATCATTGCTAGGAGTTAGATCCTTCTCGGTTTAGGGATCACATATCTGAAATTCTTAAGTAGCCTTTATAGTACGACTGAAATCCTTGACCGATCGAATTTCCTCAATTCTGGAAATTCTCTCAACTGAAATGCATTTTGGGTCATTTCTTCGTATTACTATTCATTATGAATAAATCCTGAAAACCTAGATATTACTCTGTAGTGGCTTGGTTGATCTCAGTCCTACCGATTCGAGCTGAAAAAGGTCTACATTTTCAAAAAGCAAAAGAAACACATTTTTCTCCTGGGCAGGAGAGAGCTCAGGCAACAGTACTGCCCGGAAATGATCAACCATCATCCAGCCCAACATTCTGTTGTTCACCAGACTGATTTGGGAGGAGGCACATTTCACCATTGTGGTGGCTAAGAAAGAGAACAATTTCAGAGGCTTCTTAGACAAGCAGGTGCACATAGTCTGTCGCCCATCAGCTACGCTTTGTGACACTTTGTTTGCCTCAATAGATGCAAATGACAAGTTGCCACTTTCATGGCTTATAACAAAAAGTAGTTCAAGTATTGCAATCTGACACCAAGAACCTGTCACTCTGTATTTATTTATTTGTTTACATTTAATAAACACACAACACCCTTAGGCATTGGGGTGCTTTATCTGCTGTATTTTTCAATTTGCAGTCTTCAGATGTTGAACGAGCTGGACTGGTTTCAGGAGTAGCTTCACACATGTTCATTGGAGGCCTTTGGGAACAGAATGGCTAAGGGTAGACCTCTTACCTTCTAATTCACATCGTCATAAGTGATTGTGCTGACAATGCTTATTGAGGAAGGTGCCACTAGGGTTGCCATGACCATTAGTGTTCAAGAGAAAGTCTTTGACCTGTCACTTGGTGGCAAGGTGCGCTTTGCTGCAAACATGGCTGTCGTATGGAGAAAATGCAAATTATCTTTTGTTCATTTCTGCAAACCTGCCCTCAAACCCATAATCTGAGGAGTCTTTAGGAAACAAAATGTATATTTAAGTGGTCTTGTAGAATACCCTTCTACTGCTTTCGGTGTCCTCAATAAAAGTGGCTCACCAGGAAAATGGGTAGGGTTTTTAGTGGGAGAGATGCGTGTTGATGGGTGCAAGTCAAAGTGTCTGGTTTCCAATCTGCTTTCTATGGGGTTGATGGTGAGGCTTGAGGGTATGCTATTCATAGGGATGAGTTAAAGATCGGATGGACTACAGTGCTTTGGGGTTGCTTAACCTCTGGTGTGGGAGACAGTGATAGGGCTAAAGAGGAGAGCTTAGTCATGACTCAATTAGTGCTGATGTACTAACAGATAGACCTCTGGCAGACACCTATGGGGGATTTGGATGCTTGGTGTAAGCGTAGTGTATATCATCCTCCTTTCTATCTAGCCACAGCACACATACCTATTGTGAAGTCATGGCAAGCACAAAACACACCTGTGGCAAATCCAACGTGATTACACCAAGAACCTGGTCTGGGACCCTTCTCATGGGGCCAGGGGAAGGTAGGCGCTCTCTGATCCCAAACCTGGGGGTGGTGTGCTGCAGGAGGATCACCTGAGGGGGGGAGGGGCTGATCAGAGCAGGAAGACTGGAAGGAACCCCTTTTTAACTTTCCCTGTAATCCTACCCTTTTTATGTCCTTTTGCCACTCTAAAGAATTAGAGAAATTGACTTTTTCCAAAATAAACTGCAAGTCCGAGAATCCCTCAGGGTCTGTGAAGAAGAAGAGGGCTGAAGAGGCTTACAGGAGTCCGAGTCAGGCAGGCAAGTCCAATGAGTCTTGGCTACGTCAGGCAATTAGACCTAAGGGCCTGTACCTGAAACTAATTAGCCTACCTGAGGGGCATAACAGGCTGCAGTAAGGAGAAACAGCAGAAATAATCTGGAACAGGAGTTGGAAGGTCGACAGTAGCAGAAGCAGAAGAAGCAGAGCATGAAGCTTACAGATCACAAGGATGTGTGATCACAGAAGGGACGCCGGAGCAGAGAAAGGGCAGATTTCACCTACAGGCTCTGAGATGGTCCTGTGCTCACAAACCTTGTTTGGCTGTGCCAGCATTGGAAGGGACTGGAAGCAACAGGCAGTCTTTTCCAGGTGCACCTCATTGTTGTGAATGCAGAGCTGAAGTTGTGCATTCTCCCAAGGCCTGTGTGCAGAAGAAAGCTGAGGGAAACTGGAGAGTGTGAAGGTGCCCACTCCCCGACACAATATCCCAAAATCAGAATAATGGACACACCCTGGTAGGGAATGAGACCAGGAGATAGATTGCAAGTAGAACAAACTTTATATAAGATAAATTATGCACGCAGAGAACTCTGCTGCCCGGAGAGCGCTATGCTAACAGATACACAGGCAGCACATTAAAAAGGCATCAAGCAGGACTGGCCACCAGGGGGCGCATGGATGAGTATCCTTCCCATGTGAGCTCTGCTCTTCAGGCCCCGAAAGCGGTTTGAGCCCCCGCTGACGGACTACTCCACCTTTGGAAGTTAGTGATCCTGACGTCTGAAGGGACCCCCCAACGCCTGGGAGAAAATCTGAAGAAAATCGGTGCTGTTTTTGCTGAGAAATCTGCAATTTTCGGCACGACAGACAGCTGTGCCACAACAGCTGTGCCCCATGGCACCAGGCGGCCCAGGCAGAGGCTGTTCTCAATTGAGACCTGTGAGCCATTGAGGCGTTGCTCCGGCTGCAGTCGGCACACCGGAGGGCCCACAAGAAGCAACGGATCTTCAGCATCACAACAGCTGAACGGGGTGAGTGAGAGTGGCCCCGCTGCGCGGCCCCGTGACATTCCGCCCTGGGACCGGCAGAACCGTGTACTGCACACGGCCCTCAGCCCCTATGGTAGGCGCATCTCCTGACTGTCACCTGCTGGCATGCCCCTGCGGGCCCCCCTTTTGAGGATCCCACACCATACGAGTCAGGACCAGGAAGCGGAGCACAGTGCTGCTCAAACGCCGGGACAGACCCGCAGTGAGCTGCACACGCTGTCCCGAATCTTGTGCAGCCACCCGCTGGTGGGTTGATCGCTCTCCCCGCACAAGACGAAAAGTGACATTGTGCTTTTGCCTGCATCGCAGCCGTATAGGTCTCCTCATCATCCCTGGGCCCCTCGTGGTTGAACACACGGGCTACGAGCGACCTCCCCTGCCCAGTACATTACGTTCTCTCACTGTAAGCAGCAAGAGGGGACAAAGTGGCGAACGGCCCTTGGACTCGTGATGGCAGACTCAGCAATCCAAGGGATACAACTTGCCCCACGGTTTTCGTGGCAGGCCCCTCTCCATACTGTGTCACCATCCAACAGATAGGCGGACCATAAGCCCCAAGCACAATACGTCATGATCGAGGCTTGATGTCGGTCAGCTGGCCCCACACTTGAACACGAAGCAGCTCCCCTGCTCCTTCAGGACCCTGAGTCAGGTAAAGCCTAAATTAGAGGAGCTGGGAGCTGCCCAAACATAGTGAACAGTACGAATGGAGACATCAGAGGGCTGTAAGAGGAGATATATATGAGGTGAGGAATTGTAGTACCACCTCCAGGGCCTGGAATCATCCTGAAATCACCCACAGTGCGAATTGCTCTTACCCTACAACATAGCTGGAACTTGAGACGTGGTACCAAGTGCTAAGGTGAAGCAAAGACATACAGAACGCAGAACTTCCCAGTGATTGGTAGCTGGAAGTAACGCGCACCACACGCACCAGGAGGGACCTCCCTGGCGACCTTTTTTACTCGCCCTGACACTCCTGTACAACGTTGTCTGAGGCGGGCCCTCCCTGCACGAAGATCAACGCCTCAGTCCCTTAATACGTCGCCCGCCCCACCTGGCACACAAACGGAAAACACTAGTTCCTTCCCCCAGAGCCCCAAACCACACCGAGGAATAAGTTTGCAGCCACGGTGCAGCGGCTCGCCGCCCACGCTGACGCTCGAAGGTAGAGAAGCAACATAAACTCATTAGTGGGCTGCGCATGAAGCTCACACAGAACACTACGTGCCTAATACCTGGAATCATCCTGAAGCCATCCCCCCCAGATACAGTGCTTCCTTTGTGGCATAACTTTGATTCAATATAGGGGCGTGTACCCTCTTCTCCGAACATCGGCGCCAAGTAAACCCTCTTGAATCTGCACAAGACTCCTGAACAAGCCTTAGCCCTATTCCACGCAGTCAGCTGAGTGACCCTGAACCAAACACATATGGACATAAAGGAGAAGCTTGTTCTGTATAGTTTTGCCCCCGGAACCCCTCACACTAGATCCCTCCTGGACCCCACAATGGCAACCTCGGGAGCCCAGTTGGCTGCTACCAAAGCTGATGTAACAGACCTGCTGAACGAGATTAAAGGTATGAGATCTGATATAGGCTCCAAGGTCGATAAGATAACGCAGAGGATAGACAAGATGGAGGAG
Organism: Ambystoma mexicanum; assembly: GCF_040938575.1. NCBI lineage: Eukaryota > Metazoa > Chordata > Amphibia > Caudata > Ambystomatidae > Ambystoma > Ambystoma mexicanum. The sequence continues at coordinate 777,811,475 of NC_090937.1, forward strand.
CGTATATTGGAGGTGGAACATAACCAGGCTTCTCTCACCACGCTGGATGCCCAAATGGACCAACGCATAGCTGATATCAAAGCCAAGGAGGAAGAAACTCACAAATCGAGAAAGGCACAATAACATGCGCATCTTTGGCGTCCCGGAGAAAGAGGGTGAAACTAAACAAGATCTGAAACAAACCCTACATACTCTCATGAAGCTACTCTTCGAAGATGACTCCCATCGACGAACCAAAACGTGACCGCATTCACAGAGCAGGTGGTGCCGCAGGCCGACTAAGGACAATCTTAGCTCAGTTTCATAATTTTACTGACAAAGCCAAGGTTCTTGACAAGGCCAAACGAAACGCACAGATCCCCCTGGATGAAGCAAGGGTCTCGATTTTTCAGGACCTATCATCGCTCACATTGGCCATGAGAAGGAAGTGCATCCCACTCACTAAGTGGTTGAAGGATAAAGGAGTGCGATATAGATGGGGGTATCACTCCTCTCTTACCTTTGAATGGGGAGGAAATACAATCAGACTGAGAACCGAGTAGGACATTCAAAGCTGTGCAGCCGATCTACTGAGAGACCATACAGGAGAGCCGAAACAGGAAGAGAGAGATGGAGACAACCCCCAACAGCGTCTCAAAGGGCCAGAGGCAGAGGCGAATCCTCGGCTCCAGAAAGTACAGGTGGATGAATCGGTCCCCGGATGCTGAGGGATGACCCCCGAGAGGGAAGACAAACAAAGTACATTGGGTACTCAGAATGACTCTGCAAACTCTAGGAAGGCGATGATCAACAGAACCAAAGAGGTGATGGGGGGGGGGGATCATAGCGGAGGCCCATTTGTTGGTAAAATGATGTAATGCAAAGGGGACCAGGGCAACCTAAGTCCTCACTGGTGGTCCGACCCCAGCCAGCAATAATGACTGGGCTGGCTCGGACGCCGTCAAGAAGTTGGGAGGGGAGGTGAGGGAGTGTTAGGCAGAAACATGTGCAGTTCCCTCTGGGACCACTGCAAAAGATTTAGGACTACAGGTGTTTGGCAGTAAAGCCACTTGGTAGCAGTCTGTACCACACAGATTCACTTGGTAGCTGTGGCTGAGCAGTCAGACTTCCCTCAAGAAGAGTTAGGCAGTATACAGAGTATTCACAATAGGTCAAGAGCACACAATGGAACAAGTAAACACTGACCAGGGCTTGGTGTAAAAAAGATATAATTATTTATTTAAAACCACATCTAGAAAAACACACAGGCACTAATAGTAAGCAATTCAAAAACATGGTCACTAAAAGATATACACTCCCTTAAAAGAAGATTAGACAAGTCTTAAGTAAAGCCCCACTTATTTTCAGACAGCGGTGAGCGCTTAACGTAGATGGCACTCTAATAGTTTGTTTTAAAAAGGGAGGGAAAAGCAGAGAACAAATTGAAACAGATCCCAACACTTTTACAAGAACATAGCAAGAGAGGAAGGCAAAGTAAAACCGTGAATTCAGAGTTAGTAGGCCGGATCCGCTTTAAGAGGATCCAAACAAAATGTGTCCAAGGTCACACGGTTGCAGTGCACAAAAGTCTTGTAATGGTTCAAAAAGAAGTTGGATCAAAGAAAAGGGACCAGTTAGAGGGTCAAGGCGGCCAGCCCAGTCCAGAAGGTTAAGTAGTTATTATTACCTTGTTGCAATCTTTAGAAAGGGAGGCCTGGCGGACACGGTTCCTTGAAGTGGTGAGAACGCTCCAGCGGGGGCAGTTGTTCCTGGCAGCGGGTGCAAGTCAGTGTTTCGTCCGGAGGAAGAGAGGATCTCGTCGTGGAGGAAGACAGGGGCACGTTGCACTGCCAGGGAAGAAACCAGCTGCGGAGTTTCTCAGGTACAAGGAGCGGTCCGTTGATTCGCGGTTCAGTGGTGAGTGGCTATCCGGCTGCCGGGGTGCTTGGCACGGGCAGTTCGACCACAAACCGGGCTGGGGTGCGAAGAAAGAAAGGTAAACTGGTTGTGCCCACCAGTCAGGGGAAGAAGCCTCTCCAGCCGGGAGATCTTCTCTGTTGTCGGGAAGTGGTGAGTCGGTTCCGCAGGGCTCCACCGGTGGTGTCGTTGTGGTAGGTAGGCTCAGCTTCTCCCTCGTCGGATTCTCAGGTCCTGTGGCGACTTCTGAAGTTAGTCCCCAAAGCCCTGCTTTTATGCAGAAAACCCCCATTCACTCAGCCTAGCTGTCACTCAAACATGCTAAGTGGTGAGCCGGCCGGGTCACCACTTGGGCCAATCACACAAGAGTGCAACTTGAGTTACCACAGTAACTCAGTCCAGGGTGCCTAAACCCTCTCCCATACCCCCTGTGGTACCCAGACAGAGTGGCACCACTTTTGGAGGCTTCTGTGGAGAAGCCTGCCAAAAAGTGCAACAAAGGGCTCGACTTGGGTTGGAGTCACAGAAGAGAACACAAACGCCATTTTAGAATCGAGTCTTGGCAAAAAATACCAACCGGAGAATTAATATTAATTAAATAAACCGGCGGTATGTTCGAGGCTATGAGAATTAAATAATGAAAGCTGGTAGCCTCGAACAATGGGAAAATCCCATAGGAAAATATTTGCAGTCGAATATAAAAAGTAGTTTCCACTGCCACCAGCCAAAACTCGATCAGGGGGGACGGAGACGTGCCCCCTCGACTAACAGACCCCAGGGCAATCGAATTGCCCCGACCAGTATGTCCACAATATGATAGTTTGTACTGGTTTCTGTTAATAATTTGGGACTAGTAAAGCCAATGGTGACTTTACATGCCCTGGGAGACAGTAGTCAGTCCCAGGGTATGGAGTCTATGGTGGGGTGTCACTACGACACCCCTGTGTTACTGCACAGAGGGTGCTGTGTAACACACATAGGAAAAACACATGAGACCCTATGGAGTAAAGGACTCCATAGCCCATAAAACACATTACCAATCAAAGGAATACCATTAATCATGTCCAAGAGTGGGAGAAAAAGAGTCTCACTCTTGGCAGGAGGAAAAAAAACAAACTCCAGAAATCCAGCAAAGCTGCTGGGGGACTCACTAGGTTAGGAAATTCAGCCTAAAGAGAGAATTCTCCCTAACAGGGGGGAGGGTGAGAGGGAGGATGGGTGTATAATATGTAAGAGCTGATCTTTACAACCACAAGGTAAACACGGATTTGCTAAAGTCCCAAATACACGCGCAATAACTTGTCGATATGTGATGGCAGCGACTCCCAATATCTCAGCGGGTGCTCTCATGAGAATCTGCTCGCTTAACGTCAAGGGGCTTAACTCCCCCACGAAAAGGTCCATGGTACTGAGGAATTCAGGAGGTCTGGGATAGATGTACTTTTTCTGCAGGAGACGAAGTATGCCAGAGGTGAGGAGCGAAAAGTGATACTGCCCAGGCTGGGGATGGAATACTGGGGCTCCGGGACTCTGAAGAAGGCAGGTGTTGGAATATTAGTGAAAAAAGGAATTGAATTTAAAGTCTCTAAGACCTGGATGGACGTAGAGGGGAGGGCCCTATTGTTAGTGGGAACCATGAGAGGTAGATTACGTTAGAGACACTTTACGCCCCAAATGTGAGACAGGCTGGGTTCATACAACTCACAGTATCAGAAATAATGCTAGAAGCCGAGGGCCATGTGATTATTGGGGGTGACTTCAATTTATGGGCTGACATCAAGAGGGACAGGCAGTCAGCGAAAACCGGCCGATGCTGGCAGAACGGCGGTAACGGGAATGATGCAGACATAAAGACTACGGGATGTGTGGCGTGCCCTACACCCAGACACTCTGGGATACACTTTCTACTCTACACCTCATGGCACATGGTACATCAAGAGAGGGACGAGACACGGGTGCCCACTATCCCCAATGTTATACGTGCCTGGAGTCGAGCCCATAGCAATATACCTCAGGAAGCAACACCTGGATGCGGGCATCTGGGTCGGGGGAAGGGGACACCTGCTGTTGCTCTACGCAGACAACGTGCTGCTGTACGTGAGAGATCCGCACCTGAACGTACCAGTGATCCTTGACATACTTGATAACTATGCCAAAGTGTCAGGTCAGGAATCCACTTCAGCAAAACCAAATCCTTCATATTTACTTTGGCTGGGCTGAAGGGAAAGAAAATTGATGAACTACCTGTGGTGGGACTCAAATGGGAGGTGGGCATGTTCAAGTTCTTGGGGGTGAACATCAGACACACACCGGAGTAAATGCACGAACACAACACAGCAAAGGTGGTGCAGGGTCTGAAGAAGTCCATGAGTTTCTGGTGGCAACTGCCACTGCCACTGTCACTGTTAGGCAGGGTAGCCATCACCAAAATGATCATTCTCCCAAGGTTCCTGTACTTCTTCAACAACGTGCACTGCTACGTAAGGGCATCCTTTTTCCGTTCCTTGGAAGGGCTGCTCTGAGACTTCTTGTGGGGCACGGCTCGCCACAGACTCCCACTACCAATTCTATACCTACCATACGACAAGGGTGTGGTGAAACTACCAGATCTCGAAAGATACTATCTGGCAGCACAGCTCAGCCATGTAGTTAAATGGCTAGCAGACGAGTCTACCTCTGAATCAGACCTACTACAACAATTAGTGGTCCCCATCCAACTGATAGAAATACTGTGGGTAAAACAGGAGGGCCTGAAAAACACTCCACTAATGATAACACTGGGCAGGAAGGTCTGGAGGAGAGTGCATAACCTACTGAAACTGGTAAACCCCTACTCACCGGAAATGCCGATAACGGCTGACGTATGCACAGATAGCGCACACATGGCAGTAGCTAGAAAATGGGAAGAGATGGGGATATACACATGGGGTGATGTATACGAAGACGGGGTCTTCCGGGAATTCGATTCATTACAAGAAAGAGAAGGGATGCCGAGAGGGCAATTCCTCTGCTACTGCAGAGCACGGGAAATAGCCAGAGAAAGATGGTTGGGCTGGCCAAAGGAACCACAGGCAAACCCATTACTGACCCTAATGTACAATCTGAACGATGGCTGGAGGCTGACTTCTAGGCTATATTGCATGCTGATAGACACACCCAACCCCAAGGGCACAGTGCTGAAAGAGCAATGGGAGAGAGATTTAGGCGCAACCATAACGGAGAAAGAATGGGAGAGAATACTGGACTTCCCCAAGGCTGTATCAATGAATCAGAGCTTCAAATTAATAAAACTGAATGTGTTATACTGCACATACATGACCCCTCACAGAATAGCTATTTTAAAAAAGGAAACAAGCTCCCAATGCCCGTGGTGCAGAGGTGAGAAAGCTGACATGCTACACATGTTCTGGGGGTGTGTGCGTGTACAAAGGTTCTGGGCACGCATAGAGCAGGCATGTAGGGAGGCTGGAATAGAAAGGTATGAGTGGTCGCTGAAAGAATGTTTGCTGGGGGCCTACCCCCGGATCAGTAAATACAAGCGTGTGGCTAGGTTCATGGACCTGGCATGTATACTAGCCAAAAGAACCACCACCATGTCATGGAAAACGGCTGCCGGACTGCAATATGAAAAGTGGCGCAAGGAATTTGAGAGGTGGGCTGAGGCAGAAACCAAGGCATGGATGGAGGGAGCGGACAGGGTGGAAGCAGATGGTACGGACAAATGTGGGGCATGGAAAGCGCTGCTCTGGGACATGTTCCACCCGTCCAATGATAAGCCCACATGAATGCACCTAGCAGGATAAGGAAACACGCGAGGAGTGCCCAGTTAGGAGCGCCGAGCCAACAAGTGACAATCTCCAACTGAGATGTGACTAACAGAACTATAGCCCTGAACATTGAAGCACATGCCCCAACGGAGACCGCACATAGTACAAGCATTTGTAGGAAGTTGTAGTCAATGGTTGTTTGTTGTTGTTGATTAAATGCAGGCATGTGGTATGGTAATTGAAGCACGATTGTAACTAAGCAAATGCCAATAAAAACATTTAAAAATAAATATACCTCATGGCACATACACGAGAATTGACTACATTAACATTTCGGAAGAATTCATGGCAGTGACGGCTCACTCAGCAATTGAGCCAGTCACTTGGTGAGGTCATGATATGGTCTCTGTTGAATTAGATCTGGGGGCACTCCCACGTAGCGGGAAAAAATGGCACTGCAATGAGTCGTTATGGAAAGACACCGTCTTTCGTGCAGAAATGACGACTGAAATAGAAGAATACATTAAGGTGAATGATACTGGCGAGGTACCTATAAAAACTGTATGGGAAGCAGGGAAAGCGACCTGGTGGGGGGTATTAATCAGAGAAGGTGCAAACAAGAAAAGGGAGAGGACCCTGATAGAAAAGAAACTGAGAGCAGAGATAACACGCTTAGATTGGGCGGCCCAAACAGCCACAGAGGGAAGGGAGGATCAAATTACTCCAGGCAGAAAAGAGAGGAACTCCGCCTCCTCGAGGAAGCCCAAGTCGTCAGGAGGCTTCAACTCCTCAAGCAAAAATATTATGAGAAAGGAGACAAAGCTGACATCTTATTGGTGACCAGACTTCGTGGACAAAGGGAGGAAAGATGGGTTGCGTCCATACAAGAAGGTTTGGGAGGCTCCCAGGATGCACAAGAAACTAACATCCCAGAGGCATTTGCACGGTTTTATCAACATCTGTATGAGTCCGAGGTGGAGCAGGGTAACTCAGAAATAAACAGCTACCTAACCGGGAAAACAATGCCTGTAGTAACGAGTGATGAGGCGGACATAATGGATGCCCAATCACTGGAGAGGAGATCTACGCCTTAGTAAAGAGACTACCTTTAGGGAAAGCCCCCGTAAACGACGGCTACACAGACGGTTTCTACAAGACATTCCTGTCTCCCCTTCTTTCCCTCTTAGTGAAGCTCTTCAACAATGTTCTCGGCTTGGGTGCGGCCCCCAACTCTTTCTCTGAAGCTCTGATTTCAGTAATACCAAAAGTAGGAAGAGATCCCAAACACTGCGGATCATATCGCCCAATCTCATTGCTTAATATAGACGCGAAGATCTACTCGAGAATATTGGCAGCACAATTGGAAATATACATGCCCCGGCTCATACATCCAGACCAGGTGGGATTTATTTTGGGTCGGCAGGGATCCGACACTATGCGGAAGATCCTGCACCTGATAAACAAATCTAAGAAGAGAGCAGAGGAATCAGCCCTCCTATCTATTGATGCAGAGAAAGCATTGATAGGGTTGCGTGGGGGTTCTTAGAAGCAGTATTAATCAAGGTATGTCTCGGGGAGAGATTTAGGAGAGGGGTGAAGGCAATCTATACATTTCCCCAGGCCTCGGTATTAGTCAATTCTGATTATTCAAGATGGTTCCCCCTGGGCAAAGGAACAAGGCAGGGTTGCCCCCTGTCGGCCATACTATTTGCCTTGTCGCTCGAACCACTAGCACAAGAAATTAGAGCTGATGAATCGGTCAAAGGGATCTCAGTCAATGGACATGAATACAAAATAGCATTGTACGCTGATGACTTATTATTACACATCACTAAACCGCTAACATCTAGCCCCAGTGCAATACAATTGATAGAACACTACGGCCTCCTTTCTGGCTTCAAAATTAACAAGAGCAAGGCCATCCTGTTCCCCCTTCACGAACCCACACAGAGCGAAAAAGAGAACTATGAGACCCTGGGACTAACCATTGGGGGGCCCACCTTGAGATACTTGGGGATTAACCTGGTCAATCACTTAGATGCCCTTTACGAAGCCAACTTCCCCCAACTACTTGGGACATTTCTAGCCGATGTGAATAAGTGGCAGACCCTCACGGTCTCATGGATGGGGAGGTGTGAATGCAATTAAGATGGTGTGTCTTCCACGATTCTTATACCCCTTCCAAATGATCTCCATTAAAATACCAAAATCATTCTTTGACGAGGAGGTCAAGAAGGCCATCTTACAATTCCTCTGGCAGGGGAAGAAATCGAGAATTGCATACGATGTACTAACACTACCCAAGGAAATGGGAGGGGTTGCTTTACCTGACCATGAAAAATACATGAAAAATACTACATGGCGACACAATTAAGAATACTAATACGGCATCTAAGGAACCATGAACACTTACAATGGCTAGACCTCGACAACTTCTACTTCACCCCTGCCACCCTTTCCGAGTGGCTCTGGGTCCCGAAGGATAAATTGAGGCACAGAATACGGGAACATCCGATTATAGGTACTATTTGGGAAATTTGGAGGAACAGTCCGAACATGTGAAATATCAAGACCTGGCCATCCCCATTGAGCCACATCTGGCACCAGGAATCAGAGAGGAAATTTCAGATCATGCACGGTTACAATCATGGTTCGAATCGGGCTTAGAAAGGGTGGGCCAACTCTGGAAAGGAGGGACATTTATCAAAATCACTGACCTCGAAAGTGCCCTAGATATAGGGAAACTCCCAGTTTTCCACTTTCTTCAGCTGAAGGGAACAATGGTCAGGGAACAATGGAAAGAAAAATACAAAGGGACCTCCCCCCTTTGAAAAGCTTCTCGATACTCTCTTGAATAGAAAGGGTCTGATTTTGGTAATCTACAAGACTCCGATAGAGGCAGGGAAGGCCTCCACAACCAACCTCAAGAAGAGATGGGAAATGGACATGAATATGAAAATTGCCCCTGAGCTATGGTCTAAGATATGTAGGGGAACCTCGAAGGTGTCAATCGCCTCCCAGTATAAGCTACATGCCAACAAACGTCTCCACAGGTGGCAATACGATCCCCATAGGCTGTCCAAAATGTACCAAACGGTGAGCCCCCAATGCTGGCGGCAGTGTGGTCAAAGCGCTAACTATTGGCATATGTGGTGGGGATGTCCCAAAGTGAAGGTGTTCTGGGATGAAGTCCTAGGGTGGATAAGGGACATAGAAGGGATCCAAGGTGAACGGACACCCCTTCTGATACTGATTGGGATGGAGTTGAATGAAGATGCGTATGTGAGAGCAACCGGTCTAATCACCCCCTTATTATTAGCAGCCCGAGCATGCATTGTCATTAAATGAAAAGCTGGGTAATCCCGAGCAAGAAGCAATGGGTAAATGTAGCGACTAATATCTATGTGATGGAGAAGATCACTGCAGATCTACACGGGAGATCCACACAATGTGACACCCTATGGCAAGATTTTGTTGACAAACATATATCTAATCACTAGACCACAAACCGACATCCGTCTGTGTAGTGAAACGCTACAGCATATATGTATGAACAGTCATGATCACTATAGGATGAGGCCCTGACCGTAGGAGCCGAATGAGAGAGAGGCCTCTGGCAAGTGTTTCGAGCACCCTGTGACCACTGCCCTTGAGGACATGGGATGGGCACAAATCTGGTTGTATGATGGGGTTTATTTGCGGACGGAGATCTATAGAGGGACATATCTTAGCAAACACTGTATTGGGGGGGTGGAGGGAGGCAGAGGGAAGCAATGTTGTTGTGATATGATTCTATGACCCAGATATAGACGAATGTCTTATTTACTACTTCTTTATGTAACAATGTTCTGGTTATACGCATTGAAATGCGGGGTTTACATGTTATGTTTAAATCTAATAAAATCAAATTTGAAAAAAAAAGGCATCAAGCGTCATGAGTGACATCACATTACAAATGTACAATTCCGCAACTCGATTGGGTCGAATCGCTTGTGCTATATGGATCCACAAGTGTCGACCGCATGGGATTGGTGGGTGATTAGATGTCACTCCCGCAGCACGTGGGCCAGCTTGGCTCATCTTTGCGAGGTGAAGTTCAGGCCAGCAAAATTACACTTTCCCTGACTAACTGATTTTGCAAGAACAGCATTTGAGAGCATGAGACAAATGACACTTGTAAAGTCAAATAGGAATGTGGGTGCTTCCCAGAGTTCATAGACAAGTTATAGGCAGGCATGATACCCTCTGCACCCTGGTACTCATAAACCTAGAATCCCCAACCCAGGTTCCGACCTTGGAGGTTCTGATCTACCTAATGCCTCATGAATAGACAAGTGTTAGAAATAGAAAGAATATGAGTCTGGCGTCAGAGCTGTGGGGCGGGGCGCTCTTTGTCTGTGTAATGCTCACCTGATTCCCGTAGAGGCGCCGGTCTTGACTGGGCGTATACCGTATCTTCAAAGGTGATGTGTAACACACAGCTGGCTCTTTGGGCTGGACCTCTGTGCACTGTATGTCTGACTCGAAGGGTAAGATGTCTGCAGATAGAAAATATGGGATTAAGGAACTGGGTTATTGAATGTCTCTCTCTTCTTCCCTTTCTCTTCTCCTGTAGAACCCCAAAGGTTAACGCTCTCACCTTAGGTGAGTGAACGCCGTGCTCTCCATCTGCCTCGGGGCAGGGTGCTGTAACCAGTTTCTTCACTGGATAAGGGGAGCAGGCCTCTTGACTTCAGAGGACTGCTGTCCGTCGTTTACTGCACGAACGGTAAGTTTCGAGTAATTCTAATGTCTTTAAAGTCTTTAGTAATGATGTCTCTTGTTTTGCAGGGTTCCGGCGATGGCGGATTACGGGCTGAAGTGAGTTGAAGATGGAGCCCGTGTGATGAATAGAAGCGCCTGGAAGTATGTAAGTAAGCGCTTGTTGCCTGCTTCACGATGCGCTCTAACTGTCTTTTTATTTTGCAGGTACAAGTTCGGAGCGGCTGCAGGGTGCCGGAATACCCACTGGGTTAGATGTGGAAAGGAGTAATGGCACGTGAGTATTAAAGTTCCCCAATGTCTTTAAACACACCTTGTTTTGTCTTTCAGATGCGGGATGCAGCGCCGAAGGCCTCCGGAGCGTGCGAAGAGTTGGTAAGCTTTTGTCTTTCAGATGCCGGAATGCAGTGTGAAGACCTTCGGAGCGCACGAAGAGTAGGTAAGCCTTTGTCTTTCAGATGCCGGAATGCAGCGCGAGGCGTTGGTGACAGCCGATGGACCAGGTAAGTGAAGAGCTGTCACTGAAGACCGTAATGCTAACCTGTTCTTTCTTGTCTTTATAGGTGTTGCTGAAGACTGGATTCAGGATGGTAAGCCTTTTTCCTTAGGCCCAGGATCAGATGCAGAAGACACGATGAGCGTTCTGCTGCAGAGGATGCAGAATAACGCAAAGCAAGATTCATCCATCGGGTGTGGTTTAAATAGCCTCCTGTAGTGCTTAGGTGTCTCCTTCCACAGCCACGCCTAGGTAAGAAAAGAGTTCCTGCTTTCCAGAAGAGTTCCAGTGTTCTGAATCTAGGGAGTGGCTCCTGCCCCACCCAACAGGAAAAGTAGTTCCAAACAGAAGAGGATCAGAGGCTCAACTGGCAGGCAAGTAAGCAGCATGGTCTGCTGCAGGTAAGTCCACCCAAGCATTATGAGCCCGGCGCTTCCAGCGCTGGGACTGGGCATTTTTATGAGCCTGGTGCCACTGGCGCCAGGACTGGGTCCAAAAGGTCCCAATTGGGACTGGTTGGCACTCGGAACCTGGGTTATGGATCTGCTTCCAAGGGAGTTGGGAAAACCCTGACCTTTTGGAAGCAGAGATCATGACAGTCTGGCCACTATGGGGGGGTCACATGGGTATCTGTATCAAAAAGCAGGAGGACATGAGCCTGGTAGTTTACAGCTCAGCAGGGTGGGGGTCAAAAAGGGACATGAGCAGGTTAGTGGAGAAGCATTGGCTCTTAGGTGGGGGCCTTTTCTGGTCTCACACAGTGCAGTGAGCTCATCTGTTCTGGGACGGAACTAAAGGACACAATAATGAATAGCTGAACTTAAGTGAGAACAGAGTTTGTACGAAGCTCGCAGGAGGCAGGGGTTTGGGGGCCAGGGCTGGTGGTGTGAAGCGCAGGGCAGAGGGAGAGACAGGATTTTAGAGATCATTTTTAGGCCTGGAAAAGATGGTGCTTGATGAGCTACCTAATACGGAACCTGTTTACGTTAATAAGGTTTAGTTATATGCTTTCCGTGTTAGTAATTAGTGGGTGATTAGCACAAACTGTAGTTGGGGGGAAAGGGGGTGACGTCTCCCCCTTTTCAGCACAAGTGAGATCTGTGGTACGGGAGTGGTGAGATGGGCGGGGCAGACCACCTCTCTACCAACAAGTCGAAGGCTCTCTCTTGTTGAGGCCGGATTGCAGACACCCATGTAGCATAGAGGTGTGAATCCCAAGAGTGCCCGTAGCAGTAGCAGGAGAGAAAATCAAGCAGCAGCAGCCCACAGCCATTGTATTTGGGAGTCTTGTGTGTAGTAAAAGCCTTTCTTTTCCCAAACATCAGAATGATCTTCATCGCTTAATGAAACAGTGTTGAAGACACTGATATATGATATGATATGATATATGATATGGTATGATATGATATGATATGGCATTTATAACACGCCTATACACAAGTGTTTCAAGGCGCGACGAGGCAGGGGGGGAACAAGAGGAGACAGACAACGATCCTACTAGGCCAGGTGTCATTCAGATCGCTCAAGTGCAAGGGTAGGGGGGAGGGGAAAAAGTGAAAGGGGGAAAGGGAGAGGGGAAGTGCAGTATTGGGTTAGTAGAATAACAAAAAAATAAATAATAAATAATAAGGGCCAGCTGGTGGCAAGTGCAAGGTAAGTGCAGACAAGTGCAGGGAAGGGGGGCTGTAGGGATACAGGGACAGTCCCACAGTGCAGGGGTTGCCAGGGAGGCAGTGCAGGGTAGAGTGGCTGGGCCAAAGGACCGAGTTCAGTGAGTGGTCCAGTAGCCGATTCAGTACAGTTTCAGTCATTTTAGCAGGGGAGAGGGGGAGAGAAAGCGGAGGCAAAGAGGAAGGTTTTGAGGTGCTTCCGGAACCGGAGATGGTTCTCCTCAAGTTTCAGGGAGGCAGGAAGGCTGTTCCAGAGGGAGACCCCTGCTGCGGAGAGAGATCTACCCCCAACTCGTTGCTTGGAGAAGCGGCTGACCCTGAGGGAGTTGGAGGCGGATGAGCTGAGAGCTCGAGAAGGAAGATACTTTGGAAGAGAGAGTTGAAGGTATTTTGGCCCAAGGCCCCAGAAGGCCTTGTGGACAATGCAGAGGGTTTTGAACTTAATCCTCGCAGCCACTGGGAGCCAGTGTAGCGATTTCAGTCCTGGAGAGATACGGTCCCTGGGCTTGAGGCCAAGGACAAGTCTTGCAGTCCTGTTCTGGATGAGTTGTAGAGGGCGGAGAGTAGAGGCAGGCAGATTTAGATAGAGACTGTTACAGTAGTCCAGCTTCGAGAGAACCAGGGCTCTAGAGACAGTGAGCTTCTGGGGGAAGGAGAGGAAAGGAAGGATACCTCTGAGGAGGTGTACCTGGTAGTGTGACTTCTTAGAGACGTCAGATATGTGAGGAGAGAAGGAGAGTTTAGAATCGAAAATGGCCCTGAGGTTTTTTGCCTTGCAGGTAGGAGCAGGAAGAGGGCCAAGAGAGGCTGGCCAGAGAGCTTCAGGGAAGGCGGGAGTGGGTGTGCCGATGAGTAGAATCTCAGTCTTACAGGGCCTTATTATGACATTGGAGGTAGCCATGCCGCCATTTGCGGCATGACTACCCCCATTCGGGGTACCGGGTCCGGGTTCCCTGAATGGGGACATACCGGGCCATTCCGACCTTGGAGGGCCTGGTATTTCCCCATTCAGGGAACCCGTACCCGGTACATCCCCATTCAAGCCCCCATGAAATGATATATGATATGATAGTTTATTTATATAGCGCCTATACACAATGTGTTTCAAAGCGCTTCAAGGCAAGTGAGGGAACAAGGGAAAATACAATGACATTCTTACAGGCCATGAAGAGTAAGGATGTGAAATTAACTATCGTACTTGGCCTGACGACATTTCAGATAGTGCAAGAGCTAAGACATAGATAAGGAAGGGAGTGGGAGAGTGGGAAGGAAATGGAAAGAGACAGGCGACTACCGTACTAGGCCTGACGACATTTCTGGAAGAGCCGGCGAAAAGTAAAAGGGAAGGGAGAGGGGTGCAGAAAGGTAGGGGAGGAACAAAACAAGCGACTATCATACTAGACCTGACGACATTTAAGATAGTGCTGGATGGGGGTGGGGAGGAAAAAACCAGTAAGGGTAGGGGGCAGGAGACAGACGAGGTTGCTATGATACTAGGTCCAGGGACATTTCTGATAGAGTAAGTGAATAGAAGAAAGTAAGGGGAGGAGATAGGAAATGGGAGAAGGGAAAGGAAGAGAGAACAGAGAGTTAGCAGTCAAAAGAGTGGAGAAGCAAGAGGGGAGAGTGAATACAATTGCATAAATCAGTAGTAACACATAATGTTGCAACCCAGGATACAAGATGAAGATGGGAACAGCATGATTCAGGGCCACCAGTACAAGATGCAAAGGAAGTTCAGCATGAGAGTTGAGAAAGGGTGACGCACCGTGAATGAATGAAATCCATAAAAGTCAAATCCAGCATTGGCCACAAGACGGTGATGGTGAAACCAGAATTTATCAGGACAGACTCCTGCAGGTGTAGGCTTGAGGGAGTTGAGGGGGGAACAGGGTAGAAGAATCAAGCAAAACAGGCAACACCTGTGTGCGAGAATGGTGGGGGCACAAGGGAACATCACGGGGGGACCAGAGGGGGTGGGGATGGCCTGTGGGGACAGAGGGAGTAACACATGTTGGTGCATGCTTACCTGCTGTCTGAGCAGGGGGTCGGGCCCTGGGTCCTCCTGGTCCAAACCTGTCCAAACAGGAATTTCTCTTTGATTCGGGCGCCCGGGCAAGAGACCCCATAGGTCTCAATGGGAATGGGGGGCAGCTAACAACGGGCCCGTTAATGACAGGCCCATTGTTAGCATGCGGAACTGCTCGCGGGACCCGCTAAGGACGTCTGGTTTTACCAGGCGTCCTTAGCAGTTCCCGCGAGCAGACCTGGTAATGAGGCGGTAGGGGGTTAACGGCGCCGGCAGCTCTACCGGTGCCGTTAACCCCCTACCGCCTGGGTTGAAATGAGGCCCAATGTTTCCCAATACCTTGGAAGCTGAATGCTGACCGAAAGGTGGGAACGCGTCTCCCCTTTGAAGTGGCAGTTTTGAGCAATCTGGGGGCATTCCCACTTCTTTCCCCAAAATAACCTCCCCCCAGGTGGCCTGGGAAAGGCTATCGCTCTTGGATCTTGACCCTGGGGGTTGATATGCGAGGTAGGATCACCTGGGAGGAGACTTGGGGAGTGGGAATGAGGCACCCTTGGGTGAGACACGGTATCCCCCATTTCCCTTTCATCAGGAATCAAATTTCCCCAGGCTTTTATGGGATATTTTCAATCCCTTCCCTATTGTGTTAGAAAACCATCTCCCAATGTATACCACTATGGTAGTGCGATAAGGAAGAAACCACATAGAAACTTACATTCATCCTTCATTAACCCAGACATGCACACACACCACTCTGGTACTGGGACGAGGAATAGGGTTGCCGAGTACGAAGACTGTTGTGAACTCAATGTGAATGGCCTGCACCTAAAGCCAAAGGGGCGGTATAAATGGCCTGCTCAGGTGAGGCTAATGGAGAAGGGTAAGGAGAAGCCAGAGGAGAAGGCAGGGAGACATGTGTCCGAAGTGTTGAGGTGCTACAGAGTCGTTGCAGCGTAAGCAGAGTGTGACTGGTGTTGTCGGAAGTTTTCCAGTGGCAGGGTCAGGCTGCTGACCTCTTGGAGTCAAGAGGACTCCCTCTCCGGTAACCCGAGTTGTCGTAGGCCCTGGACGAGGGCCTTGCCGTGCTGGGAACAGCTGCTGCAGCAGCGAACGACCGACAGAAACTGAGAAGGGCACACAAAGACAGTGTACCCAATGAGTCAAGTGACGCTGTGGTGCGAGCCGCGTGGTGAAGAGAGGTTGGAGCGCTCGCAAGTGAGTGAGCGACAGCTGAGGCAAGGTGATTGCTGGTACAGGAAATGTAAAACACTGATGTTTAAGAGCTATGATAATGAGATGAAAGGAGTGGTTTGTGAATAGCGAACTGTAGCAAAATTGTGACGGCCGCAGAGCAGGCCAGAAAAGAAGTAAACTTGAAAAGTTGAAATTGAATGAGAAGCCTGTGAGCAGGGTGCACATTACCAGCAGGAGAGTGAACGTGGAATTTGCAGTTACCTTGTTTTGGATATAAATGTGCTGCAATTCTGAATACCACACCAAAGGAAGGTAATAATGAGGTAATGCCACACAAGTGGAAAGCAGAGAAAAGCATTCCCTGATACAAAGGAACTGTGAATTATGGAAACTAAAGAAAGCAAGCATTACTAGAGAGAGAGCAAGCATTGGTAATGAATTTAAAGAACTGTGAATTGTACAAGTTGAGAAAAAGCAAACATTGGCAAGAGCCATAAGGAAAAGAGGAACTGTACAAGTTACAGGTTGAAACCGAGGCAACACTATGAGAAAGCCTGATAATCTAACAAGTGAATGGTGGCAAAACATGGATATTTACTTTGGACTTCCTGACACAGACTGTCATTAGTTTTAGTTAGGTAGGGAAATCCCACCTTAGCTCAGGGAAAATAGGCCTTAATCAACCTTTTTGTGATTTTAATAAAAGTTTGTAGCCCAAGCTTTACTCTGTTATCTTTGTTGTCTATCTCCTAATGTCTTCACACAGTTTATGAATGAAACAAAATCATCTTTGCCCAATTTCTTTTTCAGTTATAATTCCATATCTTGCAATATATTAAAAGCTGAAGCAGAAGTGGTAGAAGTGGTTGAAGCGGAAGCCAGAACAAGTATTACCCAAGCTCATAAAGTGAACTATATAAAAGTGAATCCCGCTCAATTAAGAACTATACACCAGTGTGCGGAAGTTGTTGAAGTTATTGTTACTCAAGAGTCCTCTAAATTGAATGTGACAAGATCATCAAAAGCTGGAAGAGTGCCACAAAAGCTTTGGGGTTGTCACTGGAGGAAAGTTGTATATGTAGCTGGGTACTTGTTAAAAAGAATCTGTTTTAAATCTGCATGGCTGATACTATTTGAAAGGAGAAGAAGTGGTCTAAAAGCTAGAAGCATATTTTGTGGTAGCTGCAAGATAGGCAGAGGCTGTCCTTTCTTGCCTTACAAGAGAGAAGGGTGCCTTGCCAACCTGTATAGATAGAATAGGTCTTGTTGAAGTTGTAGTCTCAAACTTATCTAAATCAGAAGTTATAGTAGCAGCAGTAGAACTATGGTCGTCAATATTCTTGTCAGAAGTAGAAGCTGAAGCCAACTGTGGGCAAGGGAGCCTGTCCTCAAAGTTGTAAAGTAGCAGGAAGTTGCTGAAGAGATAGCAAATCTTAGCATCCTTGATGACAGACTGTGTTTAAATACGCCACACAAGTTGAAAGTAGAGAAGTTGATGCCAATAGAAGTGGTACCTTTGTCTTCAACTTAACCTGTTAATTACTGGAAGGAAGTCATCTAGGGAAACCCCATTGGTGTTATTATTTTCTTTGTGGAACTGCAAAGGGGCTGATGTTTTCATCAAGCAAAGAAAAGACTTTTGCCAGTGGTTTTTATTTGTGTGAACTTTTGTTCAAGACTTTGGTTAAGACTTTCTATTTCTTTGAGGAAATTGACTTGGGGACATTTCTGTGGGGAGCAATATCTGCCCAGGACTACTAGAAGCAATCCAAGACATTTGGTGTTTGGTATGTTGTTTTCATTATGTTTTGAATGTTTATGTTGTTTAGTGTGAGGGCTAGTTTTGTGAATGCTAGGAGGGTTTCCCTAGATCTTAGAGTAGGTAGGGAAACCCTCGTAGGGTAGGTTTAATTAGGGTTTACGTTATCATTTTCTGTATAAAAAAATGGCAAATCCTGAGAAAACGAAACAGTTGTGAGTGTCCCATTACTTACCCCTTACACACCCCATATCAAATTAAGAGTTTCCAACTTGCTAGTACACCACAGAATTGCAAGAAGAACATTATCTGCTGTCTGCTGAATCTGATGTTCGTACTCTGTTCATCATTCAGCCATAGCCAAAGCTTGTATCATTCTATCTTTGTGAATTATTTACGTCTCAAGGGGTGGTGAACCATTGCCTAGGTCATGTGCATTTGCTTAATGGTGGGAAAGGGATTTAGACAGGCTCTCTTTACGTCTCATTCTTACTTTTTTTGAGGTTGAGCCTTTCCTGGACTTTGTAGCCAAACTAATGGATACTGTTAGAAGGAAAATCAAAGATTTTACTATAAGATTGGTCATGAATTGAAGGTCTACTTACTTTTCTGGACTGCATTCTCTTCAACAATTTGGCCAAAAACAGATTTGAGGTGATACAGTTGGTACTGAGCCTGGCCTTGTTCGTTGGACGGCATTGTGCTTTGGACTTCCAGGGCACTCTTCTTTCTATAAGAACAGCACAGGTTAGTTGTTACATAAACTGGCCTCAGTACCCCTAGAACTATTCTCTCACATCACAAACTATATTACTTGATGCTTAGCACTTGTTAAATCATAGTGATCTATCCCTCTACCTTTCTCCCTACCTCTTAAGTTATCCCTCTTCTTCCTCATACTTTTCCAGTATGGGGATTTTCTTCAACAGTGACGTAAACTCTAACAGTGTGCCATGACTTCCAGGCTCAATCTCTTCAGCATTTGGAAGATGTGTTGCTATCTGAGCCCCTCGTAGGACTCTACTCATTAGATTCTCTCACCAAAGTACTAAATATTGATATGCATACCCTCTACAATCTCTCATAGTTAACCACCTCCTTCATGTGGGATGGCTATCTATGCAAAATACCTCCCCTTACAAATGCCTTCTAACACTGTCTACAAATCTATCTATGTATTACTGTTCCCTCCTAATATGACTGGCTCTATCTTCTGCTACTCTCCCTCTCTGTTGTCCATCACTCCCAAATCTACCATCAAACCTAACCATCCGCTGTCTTGCCTGCACTGGCGTTCTTTTCTGCTTATTCACTCTCGCTCTTCCTGGGATTCAAGAACTGTCCCATTTCATTCAGCTTCAGGTTCACCCTCAATAGTCACAGTCTACCCCTTGAGCTACCCCTGCACTCTGCCTTTAACTACATACCCATGTACTCTCCAAGGTTGTGTTGGTGTACTATACATTTGTATATAACTGTGCATTTTGATTCAAACCGGCACTTGTAACATCCATTCTGTAATGAACGGGAGTGACCCACAAAAGGCACAGACATCACTGGATGTTCTGGAGGGTTTATTTGCATAAAGAAAAACCCACAAGTACAATTTTCTTCACATTATTAGGCAATCTTTTGTATAATGGATAGCAGTCCTAACCAATGTTTTTGAACCTCCTGTCCAGGTTACGGTCCTTCCCTAGGTATTGCTCTCATCAGTATGGACAACTTTGCAACCAGCACCCTCCATCAGGTTCTTGAAGATCTTGATGTCTGCGGGTGGAGAACTTGGGATTCTTCAGGTGGAAGGTCTTTTTTCCTGGGAAATTCTCAACCTGTCTAGCTCCCTCTCTGGAACATTTCTTTATGCCTCTCAAACCACTTGCTTATTCTGACACTGTCATGGGCTTCACACACTTCAGGTCCATGCCTCACTCCTAACCCAGGACCACACTTCCCAGGTTCCTTCTTCATACTCTTATCTGCTACTTTCCCTTCACTTCCTTCTATCCCATGGTATTGCTCCCCTCTTCCTCCTTACTGACTCAATCTCATTCAATTTGATCTTCCTCCAACAATGCTCTGATCTTCTCTAATAATTCTCTACCACCCTCATTCTGATCTTTGTCAACCTTCAATGTCCTTCTTCTTAGCTTTTCTAACCTCCTCCAATTTCCTCCAACAGTTCTCTAACCTCATCCTTTCCATTAAAACAAATTAAATGAATCAATCTTTCCACATCTCTGTTAATAATTATCCAGCATACTCCAACAAATCTGCCACCTCTTTCAATATCTCTCCACCTTCCTCCAATATCTTCTCCCCCCTTGTTCCTTATCCTTTCTCCTTCGCCTCATTCTGTTCTGCTAATCTTATCCTCTAATCCCTGCATTACTTTCCCATTTTGCTTGCCAACTCTTTCCAAACACAGTCCTTCCTCTGTTCCAACAACCCCCCCCCCACACACACACACAGACTTGTGGTATTTTGCTACTATCCTGGCCTTTCCCAAGGGCCTGTACCTGGATTCTGTGGTGAAGGTCTGTACTTGAATGATCAGTCTCTAGTGACTCCCCCAAGATGTGCCTGGTGGTACAGAGGCATAAGAAAGGGGGTGGCCATCTTGGATTTCATTGAATTGCTCTGTCATCTTCTGTTTGCAGCGTTCCTGTTTGTTGAATTAGCAAGCCTTTTTAAAATAGATAATTTTGGAGCTATGAAACCTCTTCTTTGGGTTTGTGGAACCAGGACAGGGCTCTTTCCGCCTCCTCCTGAATTTTTGGTATTTGCACGATACACAGACACGGCGCAAGGTCTGCAGAACCTACAATGTTCAGAACCAATTGTTTTTTCTCATCTGCAGTTTGCGAACGAGGCAGTGGGTATATGTACACAAGGAGGACTGGGAGACCGCTGCAGAAGCCAGGGGAGATGACATTAGTGCTTCTGCAGAATGTCTTTATTTACATGGTGCTATCTGGGCGTACCATCCTGAAGGGTCGAGGGGTTTATCGACCCTATCATCCAAGGCCAAACAGGGGGCCTTGCAGCATAAGCAACTTGCCTTTTTCCTATGTAAGGGACCAAACAATGGGATTGCTGTCAGTAATATATTCTGTGCACAGTACTTATGGGCAAAGTACTCTGCTGATAAAAATGCAAAGGACACCTACTTCCACATCCCTATCTGTGGTCTCATTGCAAACTCCTCAGGTTTGTGGCAAGGAAATAACACTACCTGTACAACATGCTCCCTTGTGGTTCACGGCTATCTCTGGGGTCTTTGCAGACGCCCTAGACATGTCAATCACTCCTTTTTGGTGCATAAGATCCACATATAACCCTACTTTAACAACCAAGCCTTAATTTTGCAAGCTGTTGTGCATTCTCTTTGCATGTTCCTCTAACAGCCTTACCAACCTGAGATTGATGGTGACTCTTTGGAAACCTTTTCTTTTCTCATCTTTGAAAATGTAGTCATTGACATGTTTTAATGATAAGCTGTAGAAAGGCTTTCCCATCTCTGACATCGATCCACTCTCATCAGGATTCTACTCCCCATCTTCTTATAGATATTCTATAGGATTTAGATTGAAGGTACCAAGAGAACTACTTCTTAATCACCATTCCTTTTTTCCTCTTTGGATTTCGTCACTCGAGTTTCTCATGGCCTAAGAGGCAACTGCTCTTGCTTCTGTCCCTACTCATGTCCTTTGATTACCCCAAAATCTCACATGTACATGTGCGGAGGCTAAATGCTATTTTCCCCACCCTCCTTCTGGTAAAATGCAAGAGATTCTTGTTGTAGACTTATACCATCATGGGCAGATTTCATGTAAACAAACCAAGGGGGCAATCAATCCTGGCCTCTTGTAAACTTGGCAGGGTACTCAGGCTGTAGAGGCTGGTTAAGGGCATTCATTTGTCTGCTACTCCCCTTACTCGGATCCACAAGGTCTCAGTACAGTAATAGCTAATTATCTTTATTTGTTGTAAAAACCTCTATGGAACTGATAAGCCTCTTGATCCCTGTATGATCCAGAAAAGTGACCGCCAATTCAGCTATTTGAAGCAGCTATATAAAAATATCACCCAGTAAAGCAGCTGATATAACATAGCTTCCCTTTTCAATGATCCAGTCTCTTTTACTGATTTTGGAATATCTAAATAGTTCAGAAATATCAAAAATTACCTATTAATTCATACAACTGAGTATTATTTGAAATCTAAATCAATATCAGTAATTTAAAGTAAACCAAAAACTATACCTGGAGAAGAGGCGCAAAGAAGGAAGATTGTTCGTGATAGACCATTTGTTCTGGAACGCTTTGCTGATTGATTTAGATTGTCTGTTTTCCTTGGCCTCATAATCTTCCTCTGGGAACTATTCCCTGTTCTGTGTTTAAACCTTTCTCCTGTAGAGACATTAATGGTAATATATTAACTCTTCGTTTATGGCTGCTAATTTGCTATTTAGCTATCATCTCTGTGTGCATCTACTCACACCATGTACTAATGGGTTCTATGTGCAATTTTCACCCGTTTGAGAATGATCCGAAAAAAGGCTGTTTTTCTTTGGTTGAACTGGAGCGGTCTCAAACAGGCCACTAAATACAATTATTTTCTTTTCAGCCAGAGGTTGAGGGCGAGGGGAGATCACAGCACAAATCACCCACCCCGACCATATAAGACATCCCTGCCCCTCTGCCTCCAACTATGTCCTTTTGGCGCTCTGTCTCCCAGGCCCTCCTGCCTCACGCTGACCTGCCTTTACAGCTTCTCTGCACACCAACCATCCGCCACCAAGTTCCTCTGTCAAATACTACACACTTACCTGCTTTTCCTTCCACCACCAACTTCCTCCTCTTCCTTCATTCGTGCCTTCACACCCATCCGGCAGCCTCTCCCTCGTTGGTGGGATTCTATGGGTGGCGTTTCCTGGGCAACCTCTTTTGAGGGTGGTTGAGGAATGCGGTCCATAGACCAGCAGCAAGTGTTTTCAATTATTTTTAAGATAATACTGCATGGCCTTGAAACACTTGTGTGTAGGCGCATTACAAATGCCATATCATATCATATCATAGCTGTTGCAAGCAGCAGTTATGCAAACATGTTTTAGTTAAAGGTTGGAAAAACACAATTCATATTGTTTACGGAAAAAAAAGTTTTTTTTAATAATGTGGGGGAATCCCACAAGAAGTGTTTATTTACGGATAACAGTCCTATGATTTACTTTGGACTGCAGTGGGTGGTCTAATCTCATATTTAAAAAACTACGAATGGCGGAGTCTTGCTGCCTGGCTGGAGAGTTTGAATATGACTATTAGAAATAGATTCTTATGAGGCCCACATTTGGGCCACCTCCAACTAAGGGATAAGGAAGCAAATGCAGCCATGATTTATATGTTGATGTTTCACAGCATGCCACAGTTTTTTTCAGAGGGCCATTAGGAAGCAGTAGAAATAAAAATCACACCCTACCAAACTTACTAGAATGAATTTAGACTTCATGTGAAGTCAGCCAGTAATTGAAACTGAGTTAATTGATCTACTGGATAAACGGAAAGCATGAGCAAAATGATTAACTCCCATTCCAAGACCCTGCATTATTGGTGTTGCTATTAAATTGAAATGTGTTTATTTTATTTTATTTATTGCATTTATTATATGCCCAAACCCGTAGGTATCACAGCAGTTACAGACATCTTGAATATATGGCAACAGTAAGATTCCTGATACATTTACATATGGAGAGACAACAGAATTTAGATAACATTTCATAACGATCCATGATTCGGGTAAGCAGGACAGATGAAGGGCCTAATTTCAGTAATTGGATATTGATAGGTTTGCTTCATACAGAAGGGGTGGGACAGGGCAGATACCTGCAGCTTTCTTTAGTTGGTCAGAGCATTAGGAAGACAGAGCTAGCATTTGTTAAATAACCACGTTTTTAGTGCCTTCTTAAAACACTGGTGTGATGGCTCATTTCTAACATGTAAAGGGAGTGTATTCCAAAATGTAGGTGCCATTACTGCGAAACTGCTTCCTCCACCTCTGGAGCATTTGTAGCGTCGGACAAAGATATGTGCATTATTATTCAATCTTAGTGCTCTGGTAGTCTTATTCAGGGTGACATTGTTGTTGATCTAGATGGGTGCCTTCTTGGTGAGACATTTATGGGTGACTCAGAGTGTTTTGAAAATGATTCTAGCTTTTACTGGTAGCCAATGGGCTTCCCTCCTGTTAATAGAAATGTGGTTAGATTTTTTTAGTCCAAGGGCTGCTCGCAGTGCTTTATTTTGCAGCAGTTGTAATTTGGCTAAGTTGGCATTTGAGGTCCATAGCAATAATGCATTGCAGTAATCTAACTTCGATAGGATGAGAGCACAGGCTAAAGTAGTACAGTTGTGCAGTGTGAGGAATTGTCGACTTAAAGCAATCAATTTGGATATGTACGATGTGGCCAAGGATAGTGCATTCACGTGTTTGGTCATTGTTAAATTTGCATCTAAGTGGACACTAAGGGCCTCATCACGAGTTGGGCTGTATCCCGGCTGTAATACAGCCTGACTGTAATAGCCCTAGCACCGACCGGTCTGGCGGTATTACCGCTGGATCATAGGTTGGGTGTTAACGGTAAATCCCCATTCCCAATTGGGTCCATTGGATTCAATGGGGAATTTTCAGCACTAATTATGCAGGCTAATACAGCCGGCGGTAATACTGCTGAAAACAGGGGATTTTCACCTCCAGGAAAAGGCTGGAGGTAAAACAGCCCATTTAGCACCCAACACGTGATAAGGCCAGCCCTTAAATGCAGCGGTAATACCGTTACCACTGCGTTTAAGGGCTACAGCCCAGCTCGTGATGAGGCCCCAAGCGAGTGTTTTGACATGCTTAAGGATTGGAATAAGAGTTCCATCAATGGTGATTGAAGAGTAGTCCGGGTGAAAGGCCTTAATTTTAGTCAGGGAGCCCACGATGAGTATCTTTGTTATGTCATTGTTGAGGCAAAGGCTAATTGCCATCCGGTTTTGAATTATAGCATACATTTTGTTTATATTGACTGTATCTTGTTCGTAGTTTGCAAAGATGGGAATAAGGATATGGGTGTCATCAGCGAAATGTGTGTAGATGACACCCATGTCATCCAGAGCAGCAAATAGTACCTTTGTATAAGCATTATAGAAGGTAGGCGTCAGACAAGATCCTTGCGGTACTCCTATTGGAACTGGGATAGGGTCTGCGGCTTCCTTACCAATGGTGACTCTTGAAGTGGGATCGCCCAAAAAGGATTTAACCCAGACGGTTGCATCTTGTGAGAATTGAAAATCATTTGCCAGTGTATCGCAGAGTTTGTTGTGATCAACTAGATCAAATGCTGCGGATAAATCTAATAGCAAAAGGATGCATAGTTTGCCAGCGTCTCTTATGGCGTCCATCTGGATTTTAAGGTCCAAAAGAGCCATTTCTGTACTGTGGTTTTTCCGGAAACCAGATTGTCTTGCTCCGAGGAGATGGTTTTGTTCGAGGTGAGATTGAATTTGGGAGTAGGCTATTTTATCTTTTATTTTCCGCAGGAAGGGAACGGTAGTTATGGGGCGGTAGTTAGTGGGGACTGTCGCGCCCAGGGAGTATTCTTTTTAGGAGTGGGGTAACCCAGACTTCCTTAATGCTGGTGGCGACAGTGTTTGCGCGGAATGAGGCATTGACAAATTTGGTGATGAAGGGAGTGAGCGTGGGGGCCACTTGGTCTTGGCTTACTGGAGTGAACCTGAATTGGGTGTTAGCCTCAACACTGGTTCTGTCGATGTTTGTAAGGGGTGTGTTTTTGCTATCTAGGAGCTTTCTTTTAGCAGAAATGTTTCCTTGAAGCATTTGCATTTTTGATGTTAGTGCGCTCTGTATGGTAGTACACCAATCTTTGCTAGAGTTAACCGGTGTGGTTTCTGGGATGGGATTTTCCAATTCTCTTAGTATTGTAAATAGCTCTTTGGAATTGGAAGAGGCATTGCTAATCAGGGCATTGGCTTTATGTGCTATAAGGGCTGTTTTGTATATTTGGTTTGCTTGTAAGAGTGCTTTGACGGAGTCACTGGAGAGTTTTTTTTAATGGATATGTTCCACCGATCTTTTGTTACGTCAGAGCAGCACAAGTTCTTCATTGAACCAGAAGTTTGTGTGTTTGTCTGGGCGGCGTGATTTGGTTGTGAGTGGAGCTAACAAATCAATGGTAGTTTTAAGGCAGTTATGATAAATGTCTGCGATACAAGAGGTTATTAGTGGAAAGGCCTTCCTTGAGAATAGGGGTGATGCTGTCTGCTGTCAGATTCGGAATGTTTTTATTTCAACTGTGTCCAATAAGATAGGTGTGGGGTGGAGTTTCTCTTTGCTGATTAGAGTAAAACTAATGAGATGATGATCTGTCCACTCTACTAGTGCAATAGAGTCTATTGAGATACACGCATTTAGTGTAAGCATCCAATCTAGTACTCTGCCCTTGTCATGAGTGGGGGCATTAACTGTGTAAAATTCATATCTGTGAGGGAGGCGTAGAGAGCAGTTGCTTTATGGTCATGTTTGTCGTTAAAGTTAATGTCACCAAGGATTATACATTTAGTATTGGGTTTGATCTAGGGAGTGAGGAGAAGTGGGATGTCCGATTCAGGGTGGTTATTGTTGTTGGGTGCTCTATAGATCACCAGGATGTTGAAAGTGGTTTCGGGGTCTGTTATGATTTTAACCAAGAGATGTTCATAACCTTCTATGGAGTCAAGTGGGCACAATCTGAGTTGCAGGTTGGCTTTGGCTATTATAGCCCCGCCGCCTCCCTGACCATTTAGTCTATCAGTCCTAAGGATGTTGAATCCTGGTGGGATAGCCAGCGATAGTAGAGGGCCCAAGGCTTCATGCAGCCAGGTTTACGTTACAACTAATAAATCCAATTGTTGATCTACAATAAGGTTGTGGGTCTCTATAGCATGAGCTCCAAGTGAGCGTACATACAAGAGTGCACCTTTGATGCTAGGAGTGGGCTCGGGTGGAGGATATGGGGGAACTGTGGACTGAGGCTTTGTGGTCTTAGGCAGAGTGCATTGTTCAGATGCGATGTTGTGATGTGATGTTGCCTTGTTGGGGTGTGGTGTGCAGGAGTCCAAGGGAGGATTTTTTAGCTGAGTTGATGGGCGCGGTTTTTGCATTTGAACGTGATGGGTCATCATTATAGGAGAGCTGGCCGCATAGTGGTGGGAGGTTCGTGTTCTTAGTCTGCTTCGCCTGGAGATACCCAGAATGGGGCGCATCGTGATAGGGGTTGGTGGTATTGGTCTGGAGCAAGGTGTTGCAAGATAGGGCGCAAAGTTATTAGGGGTGGTCTAACATGTTGAGAGTAGCGAGTTCTTGATAGGGGAAACATTGGTCATCCCTGGAGTGTTGCTCATGACAGTGTCCTGAGCGTTCCTATGGGCAGGGGTGGACTGGAAACCAGAGGTGTTGGGTAGATAAGGGTTGGGGCAAGGGATGAGATGGTGTCTGAAGCAGCCCAATCTGGATAAACCATTGGCCACTGGGATAAATGCAGCTCCAGTACAGGGTATGGAGTCATCTATGCAATATAATGGGCTCATATTAGCAGTTGAGAAGGCTAGGTGCCTCCACACACTAGGTAAGATTGGAACAGTATCAGCAATGAGCAGTACAAGGGGCTAGATGGCCGTCACCCATGCCTGTGCATGGGTGACATATGCAGATAGCTGCAAGCTGACAACTGGGACACTGTATCACTTACAGCTGCTGCTGCGCATGTTAAGCATTGGTGTGGCGAGGGCTGTTTATCTGGTCATGAACAGTCACAAAGCGTAATAGCTCGCATTCAGGATTGGTTTAAAAGCAGTACTGCCATATTAATCTCACAGTATCCTAAATAATGAAGAGGCACAATGTGTAATAGCTTACATTCAGGATTGGTTTAAAAGCAGTACAACCCTATTAGTTGTTCAAGCAACTTATTGGTGGTTTGAGCTAAAATAGCGTAAACAGGATAAGTTGCAGACATAAGCTTTTATTTGAGGAAGTGGTAGAAAATTAATCATATTTAGTTGATGGAAAGGTAGAAAAATGTAATAAGTTAGACCATCTTTTTGTAACTAGAGATACTTCATCCCTATGACCAGCTTGCATAACATAAAAGCACATGACAAGTCAGTGAGTACAATAACATCAAATGATTGATGGTCGGAAAAAGAAGACTACATTCCAGGGATGTAACTCAGTGTGTCATCTTTTTGTGGTGAATCAAGGAGCCTGTTGCTTGTGTTACAGGGCCGGAGATCTGTCCCTGTCGGATAGGGATAGAGACAGCTCTCAACTTAAGGTGGGAAGCCAGAGACAGTCCTTACCCACAGGTGCCGTGTGGGAGTTGGGAGGCCATGAGTTCCTGTCCCTGCATGCCAACAGTACCACTGTCTATCACCCCATTGCTAAACAGCCCTGTTCTGGCCATTGTGTTTCTCTTTGTCTCCCGGAAACTACAAGGTCAACAGGCTTACCAATGGTGCAACCACCAGACAGCTGAGGAGAGAGAATTGTGAGCGAACAAGAGTCAGAGAAAACAAACACCACTAGGGTAACAAGCCGCTACATGACTGACCCCATCCAACTTAACTATATCAGTGTGGAGAGAGCCAGCCTTATCGACCCATTTTGGGAGAGCAGGTTGCAAGAGACAGGGCATGGAGCGATGAGCGGAGTGTCTTTGTAGGGACATTTCACCTACCTACGTTGGGAGCTGCAGAATGGCACCCACCTCGAACTGGTATTTCCAAGTTGGGGGTCCCTCACACAAAAGGTACATTCATTCTTGCGGGCTGCCATTGCAGGATACTGGTAGACCTGCATACGGAAAGGTGGCGGGATTAAGACCCCTTTTGAATTCTTTGCTGCTTGTAATACCGCCCCAGGGAAAAGGGCAGTCAGTGGTTGGCCTGGGGAACCAGCAGAGGGAAGTAGAAAATCATAGGGAATGGAGGAGGATGAAAGGGAGGACTGGAAACAGGTAGTTGTGGGTTGTTCGGCTGAGGTCAAGGGAGGAGCAAGAAGACCAAGAGACCAGGCAAAGGAAGGACTGAGCAGAGGAGGATGGGGAGACTTGTTGCAGGGGTCTGCAAGGTGAGGTATTGGTTGGTGGGAGAGAATGGCAATGGAATTTGAGTGGACAGGTATGGTGGTTGAGTGAAGGAATTAGTGGGAGAGAAGATAGGTGACTGAGGAAGTGACAGGAGGTTGATGGAGGGAGAAGATGTGAATGGTATTAGTAATGTGGAGAGGGGAATAGTAGTAGTAGTAGTGTAGAGAAGGTAGATAGAGAGTAGTAAGGAGTAATATCGGAGGGTGCAGGTAGACAGTTGAGAGAGGAACATTGGAGGGACAGAATGAGGGAGAGAAAGAAAAAATGGTGGGCGGAGTAGGAGAAAGGCGAGTGACAGGAGACAAGCAAGAGCAGTAGCTTAATCTAAGGAGAGGAATAGTCGGTAGTTTAGGCGCAAGACCAAGTCGGGCCTGAATGTCTGAAAGGCCCCAAATCCAAAACATAAGTCATCTTGGAGACTTTAGAACAGGGTCCAACTACATTGTTACCTGAGGGGGACTTAGCTAAGTTGTTCTGCCTTCAGGCCATCACTGTTAGACAAGCCAGATCTTAGATAGTAGGGGTTACCAATCTCTAGCAACCATCCAGGGATTGAGGGATGTTTTGGTTAGGGAGGAAACTCCTGTCTCTAGATGAGAGGGGGAGAAGGCCCTTAGATATTGACTATAAAACCAATCAAAACCCTTGAACTGTCTTCGAGTGTTGGTGTGTTCTTAATGCCATCTTTGACACTGAGAAAAAGTCATAGAATTATTTGAGTGCATAGTGGCTGTAACTGATTGTGCAACACATGTGCCATCTTCTCGTGACAAGTTTGTATACAGAGAAGTGAAAATTTTAAGAGTGAACAAGTCTCGACTGGACTGCGTAAAAGTGCCAGGGAGAGAGGCTGAGGAGGTACATTTCACTATCTATGGGACAGAAGGGGAGAGAAGTTGCACATGAACTGAAAGAAAGAGCACACACTGTAGAGGTGCAGAATATGGTTTGTTCCCTGGTCTCCATCCCCACCACTGACAATATGCATTGGTGATGAGTCTGAGAATTATGTAATGTCTGATTTTGGAAACCAGTGCTGATGATGTGGAGGATAATGCACAGCTATAGAGTCCGGGGGATGGGTGGGAGAGGAGGGGACAACAAAGCTGCTGTTTCACCTTGGTATAGGTTCTTTCAAAGACAGCCTGTCAGATCTGAAATTGCAGTATGCCAGCATGTGGCAGCCACACCATCTACTCCTCCAACTCCACTTTTGTGGCCAGATCAGTATAGGGGACCAGGATCTGCAGCCTTTGACTTTTCCGCTGTTTTGTACTTTGTCTCCTATGGCCCCTTACTGGGGACTCTGATGATTGGGCTGATGGGAGTTGCTGTCCAAAACATCTAGAGAGCTGAAGGTTAAAGGACCGTGGTATAGGAGGGCATGTTTGCTTGCCCCAACAAGAAATCACTAAGTGTGGAAGTTCTTCATACTGCAGGACAAAGAACAACATCATCTTGCCACCTTGGCTTTGTGCAATAAATCTGTATGCCGGGAAAAGGCGTGGGACCAATTTTTGGTACACCGTTCACTCCTTAAAGACTGACTGGTATGTAATCTACAGTCTCTGGAAGGTTGATTACTGTATGTTATTAGAACATTATCATTTGTTATAGGTGCGAAAAACGACTGAGCTGTCCTGAGCTCAATTGGCTTAGTTATGGATTAGGGGTCTAACTTGTAAATTAAAAATATAATGTGCCACATGTAATCATTCATTTTAATTTCTTTCATTGAATACATAAATCTGTAACAAGGCCTGTAACCTGGCCTTATCAAAGGAAGAGTGGAATCTTTTCCTTCAGTAGGTTGGGGGAAGAGAGAAGAATCCTGAACCAAACCTAGTTCTAAGGGCCGGTTCTGCAGAGAGGAACCCAATTCCTGTCCCCCCACCTTGTTCTGAAATGTCTTCATGCAGGCCATCGTTGGCTCCATCCATGCCTCTTGTACAAGGTACCTGCCAATCTTTCGCTTTTTCTTTCATAGCGAATCATCTGAGATGTCTTGAACACACCACATACACCCAACACACACCCATAGAGCCTGTTCAGCCTAAAACGCACTAGAGAATCGACCCAAAGACACAGGGAGAACAGCACCAGCCACATCAGCACCACCGACAAGCAGTGGGGAGAGAGCAATCTGCAGAGAAGAGGCAATGTCTTGAATGGCGGACCATGAATCCCTGAGGAAGTAACAGCAAATCCACATTAGAACAGATGGACCTCTTAGATCACACAGGAAAGAAGAGAGAAGCACACCCAATTCCCCCTAAGAGACTTAACTGAGACCCAAAGCACCAGGGTCCCAGAATACAAACATGGACACTTGGCGCCCCAGATGAGGACAAGCCTGCATGGAGAAAGTAGGCATGGCTTAGCCCCCTTTTCAAAGATTTCCCTCGCACATACATGCCCACGCTGGGAAAGACACAGCCAGATTGATCAGGGAAAGGTGACCAATCGTCAAGATCACAGCAGGAAGTATGTTTTTTTTGGTTGACGTTACAGGGGAAAATGGAGATGACCAGCAGGAGGGAGTAACAGCTTGTGCAGTAAATGTGTGTGGGTGTTTGTGTGTGTTTGTGTGGCGAGTGTTTAGATAAGGTAGTGTAAGGAGTATCTGGGAAGCAAATGTTACCGTGTGAAAGAAGCGTGGTTGAATAGTAGTGCAGAGGAAGGAGTAATAGTGCTGCGGAGGAGGGATTCATCGAGTGAGAGAAGGAGGAGTAATATCAATGGGTGAAGGCAGTATCTAGGAGGAGTGAGTACATCATAAGGGAGAGTATTATTATTATTATTATTATTATTAGGGTATTTATTGAGCACAGACCAAGCTTCAAGAAGCAACAGAGCACTTTTCTAGAAGGGAGTGGTAGGAGGAATGAGGCAGAGTAGACCAGAGAAGGGGTACTATTGGGAGGGGTGAGAGTGAGCGTGTGTGATGCTGGAAATGCCTTATGGAGAGACAGGGCCTCACATTCTTGTCCTGCCACTTCTTTGTGTGTTTTCTCTGTTTTCTGCCACCAAGGACCAGCCTGCACCTCTGGCAGTGCAGCTGTTCATTCTTATCTTTCATGAACATTACCCATGGGATAACCTTATGGCACCCACCCATGGGTGGGGGTACACCCTTGTACCCCTTATGTTTGTTTTTGGGCACCTGTGTGTTGCTGACATAGCAGGGTATGGGCTGATGGCAGCTACATGCTGACTTCATATTGGCTCTGAGTATCCTCCATTTTTGGACACCCAGCCCCTGCCATAGGAATCAATGGATTCCTGCTAGGAGGCAAGACGGTCCCTGTGGCCTCTTAGTTTCTATTGCCTTTTACATTGTTTCGCAAAGTCCTGGGAAACCCTGACTCTGTCCCTTCCTGCTGAATGGCTGTTGGGTAGAAACACCATATATGTCTCTGTAGTTCCCTTTCTCCCTGACTGGCGGCTGTTGAGTGGAAATACCATATTTGGCACTGGGGCTGCCTCCTGTCAGACTGACTGGAGCCTTCCCAGGTGTTGTGTGTTTTAGGTACACCCTAGAGGTGGGACCTGTGTGATTGGAGTCTGAAGTGAACTCATATTCTCTGTTGTGGGTGTCTGGTTTCTGTGTGTTTGGCACAATGAATGAGACAGCCCTGCCTGAAACTGACATGAATGTACTGTAGTGTGCTGAAAGGCTGGGTACTTGCCCAAATCCACATTCCTTTGTTATGGGTGTCTGGGTGATGTGAATGGCATGAATGCCTGTGAGCCTGACTGGATGCCTGCCTGCATAAATACTGTACTGTGTGATTGGCTGACTGAGCCTGGCTTAGGCAGAGTAAATGAGGGACAGATGTGTATATCTTGGAACCTCTCACTTACCAATGTTTTGAGTAGCTGAAGTCTAAGCTTAGCAAGAAGAAGCTGCTCCTTGAAGCCCAGCTAGAAGAGAAGTCTTCTGCTGCATTTCTTCAACAATCCGAAAGCCTTTTGTTGTGTCTCCCAAGGACTGATCCAGAGAGGACCTGCAAAGGAGACCTCTCTGCGAGCTACGAGGGACCATCGTACAAAACTGCTACTCTTTGTCAAAGTATCCTGGAAGCCGGTCCTGAGTGCCTGCCGTCTGAAGAAGGGGTCTTCAAAGTCCAGAGGAGGAGTGCCGGACATCTCGAGCCAGAGAAGTCCATTGGTGTTGCCCAGGGTCCAGAGGTGTATTTCGTGACCGCTGGAAGCCGTTGCTGTCTACCACTCAGAAGAGGGCGTACACTGGCATAGTACTGTTGGACAAACCGAGCTGCAAAAGTTCTAAACTGCCTGAGAATATTTGAAAAGACATCCTTGCAGTCACCACTGACCACTGTTTCCTGCCGCAGAGAGTCCAGAGTTATTGGGTGTAGTGGAAGGTCCGCCGGTGGGTTGCCCACCAACAGAAGCTAACAATATCGTCCGAGGTCCACTCCAGTGGTCAAGTCCAGGTCACCAGAACCGAAGGTCGGAAAACGGTGATATTCCAAAACCTGACACCAAAAGTGACCTATGCACCCGTTGCCACCAGAAGTCATCGAAGGGTCCCAGGGGTCTTATCTTCATCCACCAAGGCTTTAAGGAGACCACAGCAAGTTTCTTCTTCACAAGACTTCTACAGTCAGAGAAATTGTCGACCAAAGAGCACCGCAAAGAGCCAAACTGCTGCCATTCCGAAATACTTTGGTTCCTTTTTATTCTTGGACTCAGCATCCCAGTGGCTCCTTCTTCCAAAGGGGGTCCATCCTCGGAGGGAATCATTGAATAAAACAGAGAAACTCTGCCACTTCGCCTTCGGGTGTGGCTAAGCAGCCATGGAATAGGCTGTAATTCCTGAGAGCTCCTTGATCCGATACACTGATCCGGAGCAATGCGTGCGATTTGACGGCTGATTTTAACATTAAAATACACTGAAAGTGTACGAACATGCCAGGAGAAGAATGAGCGGGTCGGCGGAAGGCTAAAGACACAGTAGCAAGAGTTAGGCTACTTTGTATCCTGGACCGGTGTAGTGAAACCGACACCAAGATGGCGGCGTGCCGGCACAGAGGAATCCTCGGCGGCTCCTGAAACAAGTGACGGGCTTGCAGCCACTGCTGAAACGAAGAGCGGCAGGCTACCCATGTGCGGTTTATGGACAGCTTGAAGCCATGACCCAACTGGAGGAGAGGAGCGTGTAGCTCCAGCAGCACGGGAAGGCTGGGACACCCCCCCCTGGAGAGCATAACGGTGGGCGGCGGGGGCTGCAGAAGTTTGTCATAACACAGAGTGTGCAGCTCCGAGAATCGGAACCAGCCGGAGGCCCGGTGGAGCGCAAAGAAGGACCGCTGTTGGGGTAATCGACAGAGCAGCGAACTTTCCCACAGTGAGGAGCGGGCAGCCCAGGAGGCGCGGGCGGGCCGGGAGCCCGAGACAAAGGACCGCCGCCGCAGGGAGCCGGACGCTCAGCGCAGACGGATTATAGTTAGGCGGGCGAGCTGGCAGACAGAACCCCGATGTCCGGCCGTGACATGTTGAATAAACAATAACTTGTTGTCTTCATATAGAGGGATTACATGCCAACAACAAGGGGCGGGCAGATCAGATGGTATTGGGCAATTGTACAACAAATATACAGATATTTACGGGGGCAAAACACAAGAAACGAAAATAAAGGAGAAAGAAAAGGAAAGGTTGCTGCCAGAAATAACTACGCTACGCAGAGGAGGGAGGAAATAACCCCACGCGTGGAGCTGTAGAGGGGCGGACAATGCCGCTGAGACACAACTGAAACTGGCAACCCCCACAAGTAAGCAGCCCCGGCAAGCAAGGCAGCCCCAAGCAGCAGAACCCACATGGTGTAACACATGGAGAGCACAGTGAAAGCTGCAAGCACAGCATAACATAGTGGATGCAGGAGAGCGGCACAACCCGCAACACCCATAACGCAAGACAAGGGGGACCAGAAGAGCGTGGAACACAAACACATGCCACAGCCAGTGCAGAGGGCTTCGAACACCGTGAATGTGTGAAGGGGCCAGGGGGACAAACCCCAGGGAACCATAGGCACGAACTGGATGTAAAATGGTGGAGTCCGCAGTGGACAGCGAAACAGCGAATTAGGCAGCCCCATGAAGAGGAGAGCCACACGTGTAGGACTGGCTGGCACAGCACCTTGCTGCATGGCTGCACAGTAAGGCCCTACATAGAGCAGCGAAGTTTGAACAACAAACGCTAAGCACATAGGGCACAGTGCCCTTTCCTGGAAGAGACGGACCCACGTCATGAGCAAGAAGCGAAAAAGGGAGCACTACTGACGAGGGCCCACGGGGGGAAAACGAAGCAGTGAAACGGCGCACCGCCACAAGAAGTGAGCTGCTAGGACACAGAAGGGTGCCCACAAAATGGCCAAAAAGGGAATCAAAGGCAAAGTGAAGTAGCCGACTATGGACATATTTACTAAAGCGCAGCAGCCTACAACCCTCCCCCCAGCACAGTCCGGGATGAAGGTTCAAGAGGCTGAGTGCGCGCCGAGAGCTGACCAACGGATACTTGAGGCTATCACGGAATTGAAATCCTCGTGGAGCACGGCAATGGCCGAGCTCAAAGAAGCGCTGGAAAGGAAGATAGACACGGTGGGGATAGATGTTAACTTACTGTGGCAAGATGTGAGGGCGCTGGCGGACCGAACTAGTAGCTTGGAAAGTGCAGTGAAGAAGAATGAGGAACTAAGCACCACTAATGCAAAAGAGGTCCACGTACTGAAACAACAAGTGGCTAATTTGGAAAACTGGGCAGAAGAAGCTGAAGGGCGAGCTAGACGTAGCAACATACGTGTGGTCGGCCTTCCGGAAGGGGAAGAAGGCACGGACCCCACAGACTATGTCGAGAATATGTTACTTCAGGCAGTAGGAGCTGGCAAACTCTCACAAGGATTTGTGGTGGAGCGGGGGCATCGGGCCCAGACGAGAAGACCACAACTAGGAGCTCCGCCCAGAGCCATTATTGCAAAAATGTTGAACTACAGAGATCGAGAAAATATCCTGGAATTCTTCTGGAAAGGTGGTACTATAACCCCAGCGTCAGCAACGATCATGGCCTACCCGGATTACACTATGCTGGTGCAGAGGCAACGATACAGCTATGTGGCAGTCAAGAGGAGATTACGCACGGCGGGGATGAAATACATGCTACTTTACCCGGCAAAACTAAAAGTTCTGTACAAGGGCAAAGCCCACTTCTTTGAGATTCTGGAGGAAGCGACATGTTGGCTGCACACGCACGGATGTCCAGAGCCGGAGGGGGGCCAGGACCAAGACGGAGAGGCTAAGTGATCCGACGACATGGGGGCCAAAGTGGGGGGAGTGACATTGCATAAGAGTAAAGGGGCATGGATAGTTAGAGTTGAATGGTAGCAGGGCAGAGGGCACTTGTCAGAACTCTGTGGACTGGAATATAGTGTCAAACAATCTGGATATGTGAAGCATAGCGCTGCGCCTTATAGATATATCGGAGCCACAGGATACATGCGCTTTATCCCCATTAGTAGAAGTAGTAGGTGCGCTGATAGGGCGACATCTCTCCACTGAGTCCCAAGTACAGGCAGCGCCAAGAAAGGGGCTAGATGTGGGGGAGCCTGAGATCCAGGGATGGAGCTGGGCAACAGTTGGGAGGGAAGGGGGGGCGTTGAGTGTGGAGTTGGGGATGGGAATGGTGGGCGGAGCGATGGAAGTGGGGCTAAGGGGAGTTGGGAAATGTTGCGGATGTTGGGGTAGCAAGGGGAGCGGGCTTACACATACGAGCGATGGCCTCCGAGCAGCCCTCAGAGATAGACAAAGGGAGGGATGGGACGGGAAGAGGCTATCAGGGACCTTAAGGTAATCATCTGGAATGTCAGGGGGCTCAATAGCTATTTAAAAAGAAATAAGGTTATGATGTACCTGCGAAGACAGAAGATAGATATAGCTCTGATATAGGAGACCCACCTCACGAAAAACAAACTGGAGGTGGTTCGGAAGAAATGGAGGGGGACCATGGTGGGAGCTACATATTCTGCCTACGCCAGGGGGGTGATTACATGGGTGGCACTGCATGTGCCATTCCAGGTACTACAGTCCACAGCAGATGCAGATGGGAGGATGGTGGCAATAAAGGGGCTTGTGGAAAACAGAGAGATATGTATCATAAATATGTACGCCCCGAACCAGGACACGGTAGCATACTTCAAGACACTGGGCCTCATTACAACCTTGGCGGAGGACCATGGTGCTATTAGCACCATGGTCCATGCCGCTATGGTTGCAATTCCGCCATGGTGGATGGCGGAATTACCGCCCCATTCCAAAGTGAGTGGGGCGGTAATTCCCCATTCACCAATGGCCCCTTCCCCATTCCCATTTTTGCCCCATAGGGCATAATGGGAATGGGGAAAGGCGATAATTACGGCACCGTAAATTACGGTGCCGTAATTATCGCCAAGGTCCCTTTGCGGCATGGCTTTTAACGCCTGCAAAAAGCAGGTGTTAAACAGCCATCCCGCAAAGGGAACCTTGTAATCAGGCGTTAAGGGTCGGCGCCGTTTACGGCGCCGTAAACCCCTTAACGCCTGAGTCGGAATGAGGCCCACTATACGGTAAAATAAAATGAGCATGTACCTGGTGGGGGGTGATGATTTGGGGAGGAGATTGATAGACCAGACATAAAAATAGACCGACCCACTCCAGCCGCGACGGCACTGCAGTCAATATTAACAGATTTCTGGCTGGCCGACACATGGAGAGAGCACCATGGAGAGAGCACCACCCATGGGACAGACAGTACTCTCACTACTCTGCCCCGCAAAATCTGCACACTAGACTTGATTATATGTTCACCACACAGGAGCTGTTGGCGGAAATTGCAGTGACCGAATATAAAGCGAGGGTTTTGTCAGACCACTCGCCATTGATCCTGAGGTGGCAATACCGACCCCCAAGGGCCAGGATTCCAACATGGCGACTCAGCGCCGAGGCCCTGAAACACATGACATGACATTTAGGGACGATCTGTGAGAAGAATTCACAAACTATTTTGAAACTAACACTGGGAGTGTTGAGTCGGCCCGTACACTCTGGGAAGCCTTTAAGGTAGTAGTAAGAGGAATAGCTATAGCCAAATCCAAAGGACTACAAGGAGGGATCTTAAAATAACTGCAGGAAACAGAGGTGGAGCTAGAGGGGGTCCTAAGTAAAGAGGTGGGCACTACAGAAGACACGGAAACCATACTTAAATTACAACAGAAATGCATGGGGTACTGGGAGAGACTATGTAACCTTAACTATAAAAAATATGTAGAAAGACAGCACGCAGGTGGGGACAAGCTGGGGAGACTACTAGCATGGTTATATAAAAGCGACACTCCCAGGACTACAATTCGAGAGATAGTGAGAGAAGATGGGCAAACAGAGGACACCCAAGAGGGCGTGAACCGGGAGTTCCTGAGATATTACCAACAGTTATATGGGGATGTAGAACGAAGTGACCGAAGGAAAATACAGGAGGTATTAGAAGACATGAACATGCCGAAAATTATTGCAGAAGAGTGAGATTCATTGGACGCCCCTGTAACTCTAGAGGAACTGGAAGCAGTGATACGGCAGCTGCCCACTAGCAAGACCCCAGGGGCCGACGGACTCCCTAGTGAATTTTATAAAGCGTATAGCGAGGAGATTCTCCCCCCACTCTTGGAGATGTTGAACGAATCATATGACATGGTAAGATTGCCAGAATCCCTAAGAGAGGCGATTATTGTCCCTCTCCCCAAACCCAATTTGTCGAGCAAAGATTGTGGCTCATATAGGCCGCTGTCAGTGCTCAACCAAGATAGTAAAATACTCACGGCGGTACTGGCAAACAGAATGAAAGGGATAATTGATAAACTCATACACCCAGATCAGACTGGATATGTCCCTCACAGGAACATATCTGAAAACCTTAGGCGGCTGCATCGAGTCATAAAACACACCAAAGGGGACTTGAGTGAGATAGTGATAGTATCACTAGATGCAATAAAAGCATTTGACTCAGTTAAATGGCTTTGGCTGATGGCCGCTCTGGCCAACTACGGGATAGGTCCAGGTTACCTTGGGTGGGCCAAATTACTATATAGTGCACCGTTGGCCAGAGTTAAGACGGGAGCGATAATATTGGAAAGGTGGCAACTCAGTAGGGGCACTAGGTAGTGGTGTCCATGGTCCCCTATGTTATATATATTGGCACTAGAACCGTTGGCGATATACCTGAGGCAGCAATATGACATAATTGGAATCAACATTAAAGACGAGCCGCACCTCATCTCATTGTACTCAGATGACATGCTGCTCTATTTACGACACCCCGAAGAGAACCTCCAGTATATCCTGTAGGTGATGAAGCGATTTGCATCGTTATCTGGTATAGCGGTGAACCCAAAAAAGTCATGCATATTTCCACTGGGTAGGTATATGGGGATCCCACAAGATCAGCTACCAATCCTACAAATACCATGGGAGACAAATACGTTTAGATACCTGGGGATAGACATTTACCACACGGTGGAGGCGGAACATCAATACAATACGGAGAGGGTAGTAAGGGGCATAGAAAACTGCATGAGGTTCTGGGAGAAACTCCCCCTGGCAATGATGGGGAGGAGGGCGATGCTGAAAATGGTGGTTCTGCCGAGAATAGTACACTACTTCGGGAATATACCATATTTGATACCAAGACGATTTTTTGTCAAACTACATAGCATTTTCAGGGACTTCCTCTGGCACGGGACGAGGAATAGAATAGCCCTCTGGAAGCTACAAAACATGCATGACAAAGGGGGCATCAAATTGCCAAACTATGAACTATACTACCTAGCTACAATATGTGATTAAATGGCTATCAGAAGACCCAACTGCAGAATCCAGATTATTGAGACTGGAATGTGCCCCGTTCTTCCTGAAAGAGGTAATATGGTTGCCCGAAAAGGAGATGAGAGAACGCTCAGAGATGCTAACGTTGGGATGGAAGGTGTGGCGTAGGGTTTGTCAGGTTATGGAGAACCCAACCCCGTGCTCCCCACAAGCGCCACTAGTTGCACTAACGGGGGCAGATGGACAGTTAATGAAGACGATTAGAAAACACTGGGAGCCGGTAGGGATAGCAACGATAGGGGATGTAATACAAGAAGGGGAGATCAAGGAGTTTGGGATGCTGGTGGAGGAAACGGGGTTGCATAACGGGCAACACATCACATATACTAGAATGAGGAAGCGGATCAAAGAGACATGGTCAGAAATAGTACTAGAGGAGCTACCGATGCCACCATAGAAACAATATATGACATAGCAGAAGGAGGGCACAAAATATCTAGAATATATGAGCTATTGATGTCCAAAGTGGGGAAGGAAGTGATACAATTATGACAGGATTGGGAAGAGGATGTGGGCGCTCCTATGAGTGATGGGATGTGGGAACAGGCCCAAGGATATCACAAGAAAGTGTCGAGGAATGCGAGGTTACAGCAGATACATTTATACGTAACCCACAGGGCATATATGACTCCCCAAAGGATAGCCAAATTCAAAAACATGGACAGGCAAATGTGTCCTAAATGTGGAGAAGAAAACGCTGGGATGGTGCACATGTTCTGGGCATGCCCAGAGATTGGTCAATTCTGGGTAGAAGTAGCCCAGAGATTAGACAGGAAAGGGGTCAAGATAAATATTGAGTCGGCATGGGCTTGTATGATGGGAGGGTTCCCCAGACCACGCAAATTAAAACATGTATGCTGAAGGACCTGGCATATATACTTGCCAAGCGCAGGATTGCCATGGGGTGGAAGGCATGCCACAGACCAAGAATAGAGGTCTGGTGGAAAGACCTCCAGAAATGGACTGAAGCAGAAACAGCGGTATGGCAAGATGCTGGTAATACTGGAGGGGAGGAGGAAATGGGAACCCTGACGGCCTGGAAACAGTTAGTGGCTACACTGTATGGGCCAGCCCAGGACTGGTCAAGCGACCAGGACTCAGTTGAAAACATAGAGGAGGAATCCCTTCCGTATGAAGCAGTTGCAGAGCGCGCGGTGGAGTAAGCTCGTATGGGGGGAGGAAATGGGGATGCAATTGACATTCAGTGATCTGTGTGAAATTCAGAGTATTACTCTATGTACTGTAAGTCGATCGTGTTTGTTTTGAAAATTCATAAAAATTGTAAAAAAATAAATAAAACTATGCCACTTCGCCTGCCAAGGCACCAAAGGCACAGTCACGAGGAGGAGGAGCATCTTCTAGCCTCAGCAGTCATCCAGGGGTCCCAGATTTGATTTGGATCCTGTTCTCCTGTGGCCTCTCAGACACTTTGGGGTGGCAGAACCTTTTAAAAGAAAGCACAACATTATCGAACAATATTGGGCTGGGCTGTAAAAGACAACATAAGTTGCTCACTAACTTTTCTATCACCGGTTGCCCAGGTGGAGGGGATCCTCACTCAGAAATACTTGTCTAGTCTAAAGGAAGGATTTTGCCACTGTTCATAACTAACCTGCCTTTCTTAACTATTCTATTCTGGTTACACCTTATTTAAGAATTCACCTGCCATTTAAAACTGTCCGCATTTAGTGCAGTTCTTACTGAATTTAAGTAGTGTGTGGTCCCACCTAGAGTGTATATATTTACCATTCTCTAAATATTCCATGTACAAATTGTTATTATTTATATTTATATACTGTTGGTAGAAGTAGCAAAGCTTATTTTATATGGGGAAACACTGTATTTAACAACCTGCCTGCATCACCTCCTGAAAGCTTAAGCATGGCTGCTTGCCACGTTTTACCAAATTGAGATCCTTGCTGGGGTTGTTCTGTGCTTTACGGTACCATATAGGGGGCAGATGTACAGATACCCCCCTCTAGTTTTTGCAGCGTGTTAGATGAAGACTGAATCTATCTGAGTACTTGTATGGTAAGGTGCTATCCTAAATAAAATTATTAGATTACTAACAATTGAATAGACTATCGATAGTGAAAGTCTCGGTATACATTTAAACAACAGGATTTTAGGTCATCAGCGGTAGTAAAGTATGAGTCGGCTTCAAATAGTTGGTTTAAACCTTCAGTAGCACTAACCAGGGGTTACCGGCACCTGGGATAGGGAGGTCATTCGACACTAGAGGAGAGAGTGAGGGATAGCCAAAGGGTCCACGAAAATTCTAATAAAAACACTTGAACCATCCTTGAGACTGAGTGATTCCTGTGACACCACTTGTTGTTATCAATATCATAAACGTAAAAGTAAAAATTAGAATTTTTATAGATCATATTTCCACTTGTTCAACAATTGAATCAGAATTTTACTCACTTAAATGAATTCTCAAATTGCATGCATGGGCATTCTTGTTCGGCCCTTCTTAGCTGCAAAGCGCACAGAGGACCTCTTTCTCCAGCTGACACAATGTCATGTCGCAGATAGGGTTATTCTTCTGAACTGCTGTCGCTTTATTATGTGGCTTATATAACCTGTCTTCTCTCTAAAACCTTAATCATTGCATTTGGGGTATTAAATCATAATACTGGAAAAAAACTATTCAAAGTTTGTATGCTTTGTTTTGAGCAATAAGTCATTTAAGGTTCGACAAGAAAATAAACGGAGTTCTACTGAAATGAGATCTGCAAACAGTAGGATTTTTTTGCTACTCCTGTCCCTGGTATACAAGAGCACTGCAGCGACAAGAACGTGTTAACAACAATTGCTTTTTGTGGTCCATTTTCATGTTGTACATCATTAACTGTTTTCTTCCAAAATTGCAAACATCTTAACTGCTGCTTTAGAAAGTAAACCATCAGTTCCAGGTCATCAATGCCAAGATGACAAATTTGTAGAACTAGCAAAGCAGTCTACTGTCTGCCTAATATTGTCACCTGACATCTTTTTCAAATACTTCTATTCTTTGCCTCTGTTATTCTGCTCAGGTAATAGTATTGACATTGAATTCAGTGGTAGGTTGATGCATGCTCCATACATTTCCACCATGTCAAATGGAATATGTCCTTTCTTCCATCCAATATAGAAGATTGAATATTGCAAGAGTTCCATTCCTAGCTGGCAGCATTTGCATGCTGTGGGGGAAAGCTGCACATATATAAGAACAGATGGAATATAATCAAATTAATTTCTGCCTTGAGAGGATTGTTTCACAAGTTTGCAAATCACACATATGAATGATCACAGCCAACATGTGTTCTATTGTCTTGATTGCAGCCTGCCTCTAACTTTAACTCCTAAGCGCCTTTCTCAAATTGTTTCGCTCCCTTTTCAACTCTGCCAACATTGGTGGAATTAAGAAGTGTTTTCAACTTATTGTGACCCTTTCACACAATTGGGGAAAATCTCCTGCAATATTCTGTGACTATTGCAGCAGTTCTAATCCTGTGGGCAGTCA
Source organism: Ambystoma mexicanum (assembly GCF_040938575.1). Classification (NCBI taxonomy): domain Eukaryota; kingdom Metazoa; phylum Chordata; class Amphibia; order Caudata; family Ambystomatidae; genus Ambystoma; species Ambystoma mexicanum. The sequence continues at coordinate 777,854,665 of NC_090937.1, forward strand.
CTCTATCTGTCCCTTTCATACCTACTTGTCCAATGTCCAGTCAGTCACCTACAAGAGGGTATGGTAGTACTGCAGCATGTGCCTCTCCATGGTATCCTCAACTCTCTTGGACAATAGAGGCAGTATGTGACAGAATAACATATCAGTCTGTCTGTGCCTTCAGAAATGGGACCACACCCACAGGAATTCTACCACGGCCAACACGCTCTGGTGGTGTTGGTTATGATGCTGACAACAGGGCTCTATTGCTTGATGGTTCCACTGGTGCATTATGCACAGCGGGAGTCATGCTTGGACAGGCAAAGAGAGTGGGCGAACTGAAGGCTGAAACTCCCCCCACTACTAGACAGGGATGTGGTAGCGCATTCACTGGAAGCTGACATGTTCACTTCAACATTCATGAGACCATGCCTCTGTTTAATTCGTCTGTGCATTGCTTTGGTTCCCAAACAGAAACCCTTCTTTGGTAATTGTAATTGTTTATTTATACAGCGCTTATACACAGGTGGAGTGCTTCAAGGCAGCAAAGGGAACAAGAGAATACAGTAATCATTCTTAGGCTTTGAAGTTTCTGAATGATCTAAACAGAAAAACTAGCATACTAGGCCTGACAGCATTTCTCCTAGTGCAAGTGCATGAAGTGTTACAGTTGCGACCAAGCTATGGAGGGGGGACAGAAAAAAGGTGGGACGGGACAGACAAACTTACTAGTCCTAGTACATTTAGGTCATGCATGCAAACAGACGGAGGTGAGAGGAAGAGCAGGTGGTGGGGGACAAACACATCCAGTCCAACAGGGCACTGGGTTAAGTGCAGAGATGTTGCCTCGCTCATGGAGCGTAAGCTGAAAGTGCAGTAATGCTGAACATAGTGCAGTGGCCCGAAGGCCAGTGCAAAAGACTAGCGGGGGGCCTGGGACCTGAAAGACTCTGGAGGTGAACCATGCCAGCAGTCAGCAATAACTGAGCAGAGTAGGGAGGAGAAGGAGGAAGGAGGGTGGAGAGAAAAAGAACAGAGGTTAGCGGGGGAGAAGTAGAGGAAAAGAGGAAGAGAAGAGGAAGAGAAGAGGAAGGTCTTGGGGAGTTTCCAGAACTTAAGGGAGGCTGTTCCAGAGGGAAGCACCTGCAGAGGATAAAGATATCGCCCAAAATCTCTGTGAAATCGGCTCACCCACAGAGAGTTGGAGGAGGATGAGCAGAGGACTCTAAAGGGAGAATATTTAGGAGGAGAGAGTTGTAGATAGTGTTGCCTCCAGCCCCAGAAAGCCTTGTGGATTATGCAGATGGTCTTGAACTTGATCCTAGCAGCCACGGGGAGCCAGTTGAGGGATTTCAATGACGGAGAGATGTGGTCCCTGGGCTTGAGGCCATGGATAAGTCTTGCAGTTCTGTTCTGGATGAGTTGTAGAGGACGGAGAGTAGAAATAGGAAGATTGAGAAAGAGGCCATTGCAGTAGTCCAGCCTAGAGAGAACCAGGGCTCTCGAGGTGGTGAGCCTCTGGGGAAAGTGAAGTGGTACATCACATTTCTCCAGGATCTTGCTCTGTTTCCAGTGCACTTTCTTCCATCCACTCTCAATCTTCCTTTCCAGCAGGCTAAAGTGCTCCCAAGCCCATAACAAGATGGACACTGTCCAGGCCCAGAGCTAAGGTGTCTCCTGTCCACCTGAAGCTTGATGAGGGACATGTGTGCCAGCCTTTTCCCCCTATGCAAGGGCAGACTGAGGCCCCAATCTCTTCCCCCCTGTGTCACCACCTCTTCTCTGGATGTTGCTGTTCCATCTCCTGTACCAATACCCACTGCACCACCTCCATGTGCATATCTGAGCACCCCAGAACCTCTGCTACATTCTGATGAGTTGCCTCTCCAACTTCAAAGTTAAGCCATTGCCCCACAGTCCCTTACTGTGTCCACATCTCCATTATTCTCTTGCATTAGGTCATCTAGGGACTCTCAGCCCACGAGACATCTGACCTGTACCTTCCACTACCTCTGGGAAAAGGATGCCATGCATTGCCCTTGCGTGATCTCTTGTCTCCTCCTCCTTAACTGCCTCCTCCTGCTGGCAGTGACAAACCCTCCATTGTCGACCCTACTTCCCCCACCTCTTTCCACTGGGTCAATGTCAAAACCTTCACTGTTGGTCCTGCTTCCCCTGCCTCCTGCTGTGGCACTGGTAAACCTTGCAGTGTCTGCCCTTCCTTGTCTCCTCTGACTGTCATTCACTAATAATTCTCCAACCTCAGGCAACACTTAATATATATTGCTGTTTGCATCTGGCACGTACAGAGCCCATAGCCACAAGAGGCACACCATTCTTTTCCAAGGCTTCCATCACGTAGCCGTTAACATCCTCGTCCCCAGAACCTCCTCCCTTCTCCATCTCTCCCTTATCTAAAGACAAATCCCTTCCCTGCGTTATTGATTTCAATTGCGTTCTTAAGAAGGGATACCACTACAGAAAAACAGCAAAGACAAGTGAACACCTAGGGCAAACCAATATATTCACACAAGATTCTCAGACACACAAAGGAAGGTGACTAAAACACAGGAAGTATTCCCTGGTTCATACAGAGAAGGGAAGGTTTTTAGGTTTCATAAAAAAGTGGAATACAATAGGGACCAGTTTTCCAAACTGGATTCAATAAGGAACAATATTCCAAATGGGTTTAGAAATACAAATGAAAAAAAAAGATATGTTTTGCTTATTTTAAACCTTTTGGGGTGACAGCATGGGAAAAGGACTGGGAAAATGTTTTTGATGTTTTTCTGTAGCATTTTTATGAGGGAAAGAAAGGGGAAAAGACAGAGGTGGACATATGAACACAGAAACAGACTAAGGGGATCTAATATGGATCAGAAAGCAAACAACCTAATACACTGACAAGACCACAAACCACAAGACCACAGACAAAAAACTTCTCCAAAATACACAAAAGCTCCTCTAAAACGCATGTTGTAGACCTACTATGTGCAATTCTGCTTTACAGCTTAACAATACTCACAAAAAGAAATGAAAAGTGACCCGGTCCATTGCTAGGGCCCTCAAAACTCCCAGTGGAGGTTATGTGGCTCCTATCGGCCTACTGAACAAATCCTGGCCAGCTCAAATACACACTGAGTTCAGCTGCTATTGTGGGCTGCAGGTGGTGCATGATTTGCTTCCGCCGCAATCAAGCCTAGGCAGGGGTTCCCTTGGCCTTAATGAATAGTGATTTACTCTTGGACCAGATTTGGTGGTTGACCAAGGTCGTAAAATCTTTCTGTTCATGTTCACCTGAAATTATAGTCTCTTCAGTTTATTTTCCACATATTTGGGAAGTACCTTGTGAGATTACAATTCACAATTATTCCGGTTGGTAGGTGAATATTCAAACAGCACAGAAATTGGCACTTGCTGAAAACATTGCTTGTGTCCATTTCTCTAATTGAGAAAGGGAACTAAAGAGGAAGAGAAGTAAAGAGCATTTTCCCCTTTTCTCCAAAATATGAAGAGTTAAAAAGTTGGTAGCTCAAACCATCCATGTAAAACCATGAAAGATACCATTTACTTGCACTCTGGGGTTTTAGTGGTGTGAAAGTTGTACACACGACTAATTGGTCAGAGACAAATCGGGGACATTGAAATTCATCAGAGAGTGCCCAACTCTGGTTGTAAAGGTGGTAACATCTTTGAAGTATTTCCCAACCACCACCCGCTAATGAACATGGAAGCATATCCATACCGTGTGATGTGCAAGTGAATAAAACAGGTTTATTGGTGGGCTACCTGCGTCCCTAATATTTACCCATACTTGTTTACCTGTTGAGCCCCCAAGACGGATGAAATCTGATGTTTTTGATGGGTGAGAGTATAAAGCATGAAAAAGAAAGGGAGTGTCGCTATGCCAAAAAAAAAAAGGAGAGCTAAAATGGGGGTCATTTAAATCCTGGATCTCCCCTGAATAGCTCCATATACGAGCAATAAATGCTAGGTTCAATTATTGGAAAGAAGAAAAATATATATAAATACTTTTAATGCAATGTACAATCGTGAGACAATTTTCACATAACAGACATTTTTTAAATATATATAGTATAATGTGTATCAAGCATTTAGACAAGTGAACAATCAACAATAAACTAGCAAAAAAGCATCAACACACAATACTTTTTCGTAATTTTTTGAACATAAAAAGCAAATTTGTGCGGGTTGACATACACCGAACTTCGATCTGTTATCTAATCACAGAAGGAAATGCACTAGGGTCAAGAACCGGTGGAGTCAAAAGAGTAACAATTATGTAAACCAATGAGAATTTGAAAGGCTGAAAAGATATAACCGGAAACCCGGATGAGTTGGGCAGCAAAGTGGTAGGGCTTGGATATGTCTGTCTGTCCTACCAGGGTCTCGGGAAAAATTCTATCCGAGATACACACCCTTTAGTTATGCTGCTCTAATCAAGGAGTCTATCCTTAATATTCCCAGTGTGCGAACCTGAAAAAATAAGATCTGGACAAAAATGGCCTGGGGTTATTGTTCAGATATGTAGTCTGTTTTCAAGATTTAGCCAACGCAGTGGGGGAAACTGTTCCAATGAGGCAAAAGGATGTGTTGGTAGAAAGGAAAAAAGTCCCAACACTCCCCTCACGTTCTAGCGTTTCGGCGGAGGCTGGTCCCAAAAGGATAAAGGATCAGTTTTAATGTTCCGCCTTCTTCAGGGCTGATGAGTTCTGTAGGAAGAATGAAGAAAAAGAAAGAATTTGAGTTTAAAGCTAAAAAGGACAGACTATAGACAGGTGAGGTGAGAATTCCCTATCATGAGTGTCCTAATGACTAAGTATGAAGATTATTTAATAAATTAAAAAGATATTTAAAGTGCAGTCGTGAAGGTTGCACTTGGCATAAAATCTCCACAGTCAAAGAAATAAAATGATAATACAACTATTAGAAAATCACCAAACACTTCCACCTGTGTCTGCCTAAGACAGGGAAGTTGTGGAAAAGAAGTAATGTGATTCTAATCCAGCATGCTCCCAAATAATGGTGCCCCACAAACCAGGAATTCCCTGCTAGTGCCAAGCATGTAATAAAATAAACTGAATACCTGGACGGTAGAAAGAAAAAAACATCCAGTATAAACGGCGGAGCCGTGGAGCTTCCGAGAGGGAGCGTGAACAGCTGCGCTGTCCGGTTCCAGGCGGGTCTGTTTCAGTAAGCCGCAGTCAGCCGCGGGTGAGGCAGCCGTCAGCTGGGAAAAAGCAAGAGGAAAGAAGCAAAAGGTAAGGAAGGGTGAGGGGGGAAGGGTGGGGTGGTGGGGGGGGGAGAAAGGAGGGGGGCAGAGAAAAGAAGGGGGAGTGAGTGATTGAAGCGTAGCCACAAGGAGAGTTATGCGCCGGGGTGGACAGCGTCTTACCTGTGAGTCTAGTGTATCGAGTACGCTTCGAAGGTGAAAAGCTAACTCCGAAAGATGCAGTGCAGTGCCTGTCGGTACCGGAAGTCGTGGACCTGAAATGTGAGCACTCAAAAGTGGGCGGGCCCAAGATGGAGGAAAACGTGTCAAGACACGATTGGTAGTAGATGCCGGGCCCCCACAGCTCGGCATGGCTCAAGCAATGAGTCGGCGCAATGCTACCCCAAGTGAAGCCGTAGTATGGCTAGATTACCAAGGACACTAATGAGGTGTGTCCGTGGGCGGGATGGCGTCATGACCCAGGGCGTATAGCAGCACAGGGAATCTGCCTGCAGTCCCGCACGGGGGGAAGAAGAAAAAGAGGACTGATTCGAACCCCACATGTGGATATCAAATGGTCATAAGATGGTCTGATATTAAATAATTAATTAACCCACAAGGAAAGGACTATACGCAGTGTGCATATAGGTCAAAGGAACAGTCAATGGAAGGCAATGGGCGTGGATAAATAAGGCTAAGTTTAGAATGTGTCTGTTTTAGAACTGAGGATTATTAAGTTCATTTAAACCATGTTCGTAAGAGTCCAGACGATGGATCCATCTGGCTTCTAGTGTGAGCAGTCTGGTTTGTACGTTGGGACCAGATTCGACCTTTTCTAGTACCCACCACAGGAGGTCATCTGGTGTGTGTCGATGCTCTAGGTAATGTGTCACCAACGGTGAAGTAGTGAGCTTGCAGCGAATCCTAGAACGATGTTCAGATATGCGGGTCCCCACTTTACGTGTGGTCTGACCTACATACCTGAAACCACATGGGCATTGAACACAGTAGACTACCTGGTTGCTCTTACAATTCGTGTGGTGTTTCAAAGTCCATGGTCTCCCATTAATCAGGAAGGACTTGGTCTTCACTGTGAATTTGCATACTGAGCATGATCCACATGGGAAATGCCCAGTAATTTTGCGTAAATTCCATGGTCCAGTGGTAAGAACATCCCGTGTGTGCATGGAATGCACTAAATGTTCTTTAATATTCCTCCCTCTCTTAGAGGCAAATCTGGGAAGCGGTTCCTCTGGTAACAGTAGCCTCACTATGGGCCAGAATTTTTGAATGGACCTTTTAATTTGAAATGAGTTAGGTCCATGTGTGGTGACACATGTGATCCTGTCTTCAGTTGTTTGTTCTCGTAATGGCTCAGGTGTCACGAGGCTGTCTCGATTGGTGAACCTGGCTCTTTTCTGGGCATTAGATACCAGTTTTTTGGGATATCCTCTCTGATGAAGTCTTTCCGTCAGTTGACCCGAGTGTGTGTAATAATCTGGTAACGAAGTACAGTTCCTTCTAATGCGAAGGAACTGTCCATATGGTAAATTCTGTTGAACATGATGAGGGTGGTCACTTCTGAAGTGGAGCAGAGTATTTCGGTCTGTTGGTTTCCTGTAGAGGTTACATGCAAGTTTGTTAGTGATATTGGATATTTCTAAATCCAAAAAATGGATAGTCTGGCGATCAGATTCCATTGTGAACTGAATATTGTTATCACAGGCGTTAAGCCATAGCAAAAAGTCCCCTAGGGAAGATTCATCCCCTGACCACAGAAAAATGATGTCATCAATATATCTCTGCCAGTTGTGTATGTGTACCAACCATGGATTAATTTGGTTGTACACATATTTATCTTCGAAGGATGCCATGAATAGGATGGCCAAACTAGGGGCAAATGTTGCCCCCATGGCCGTGCCCTTGATTTGTAGGAAAAATTGTTTGTTGAACATGAAGAAATTTTTACTCAAGGCTAATGTCAGAAGTTCAATGATAAATTCAGCCGGGACCCTAGATTGTGTGCCCCTGTGTGTCAGGTGTTCGTAAATACAATCAATGGCAGCCTCTTGGGGTATGGACGTATAGAGAGATTTGATGTCAAGGGTGACTAGATATTGAGAGGTGGGATCAAATGGGAGGCCTTCAAATACTTGGATGGTATGGGTTGTGTCGCGAAGGTATGATCTGGTACCTATACTGATGGGTTTCAAAAAATAGTCAATAAATCTACCGATGGGTTCCAATATCGAGCCACATCCCGACACGATAGGGCACCCTGGTGGGTTCCGGGTATCTTTATGTATTTTAGGAAGCGCGTACAGACATGGAATCCGTTCCTGGGAGGAGGTCAGAAAGGATGCTTCTTTAGGTGTGATCCACTCTCGATCACTCGCGTAAGCTACCATCTCTGCAATCTCTGTTGTAATTTCACGAGTGGGATCTACTTTAAGTGGACGGTAGCTGGTCTTGTCTTCGAGTAGGTCCATAATCATGTGACAGTATTGTTCATTAGTCATGATTACGATACCACCCCCCTTGTCAGCCGGTTTTATTACTATGTTGGTGTTCTCGGCTAATTGTTTGAGAGCTGTTGTCTCTTTCTTGGTAAGGTTCTGGCGTGTAGAGATATTCTTCTTGCTCAGTTTCTTAATGTCCCTTAGTACGCATCTTTCAAAAGTAATGAGATCCTGTGGTATCTGTCCTTCAGTGGGCATGAAGGTAGAGGGCGGTCGAAGCCCGGTATCGTTGCTGTCTTCTATGTTTTCGTGTTCATTAAAGAAGACACGGAGTCTTAGAGTCCGGAAGAACCTTCTAATTTCAACTTCTGTTTTGTACCAATCTGTATTGGTCGTAGGGACAAAAGACAGACCCTTAGTAAGGACAGAAATTTGTCCAGAAGAGAGATTCGTAGCCGCCAAATTAAAAATGGGTAATGTGGCATGCCGTGGCATTAACGTTGGCGTCTCCCTTGTCTCAAACGTCTGCGTTGGCCCTGATATGGCATGTTCCATGGTCCAGGGTACATTGGTGGACCCCATCCTCCTCCCTGGCCTCCTCTTCCTAAAAAAGGAAATTGTGGTAATTGGGGGCCTGGGAATTGTTGTGGATCAAACTGGGGTATGTATTGTGGATGGCTAGAATTGGATCCACTGCCTGAGGACCCACTGCTGGATCCAGAGAAAGTCACTCTTCTTCTACCTCCCCGTCCTTTATTATTGCCAGCCCCGCCTCGTTGTTTGTGTGTATTGATGTAATCAGCTGTTGTGTAAGGGTACACAGCCTCCGTATTAAACTCTTTAATGTCTTTTTGTATTTTATTGGTTTTCTTGGTAATGGTATTTGTTTTGAAGATATCAAACTGTTTGTTAAGTTCGTTCAGTAATTCCTGTGCATTGGTGAGGGCCGAGTTGTTTTTGAATTTTAATTCCTCACTCTCTAGTGTTTTCTGTAATTCGTGACTAAACCGTTGTGCAGTAGTTATAGTGAGGACCATAAGATCCCGACTGCACTTTGTAGCAATAAAACTGAAATTAGTCGTATATTCTTTGTCTTCTAGGAATAGGCGTGGCTCATTTCTTACAATAAGGCCCTCCGGGATAATGCTTGATCTTAAATACTCCCGAAGGAAATGCCCATGTAGTTCAGTCCTAAAGGTTTTCTTTTTGAGTTTAAGGATCTCTTCCGTAGTGTTGGTTAAAACTCGAGGTATGCTCGGGTCTAAGGAGTCAAAAAAGGAAGGGCCTCTAATGAGTTCCGATGTTTGTTCTTCTGTGTAACTGAGTGTGGCGAACTCTGCCATACTCAGAAGGGGGATAGTGCAAAGAAAATGGTCGTGGGGCACCAAGTAAATGGGGCAAAAACTAGTGGAGAGACAAAATGGAAAATATAGAGTAAAGTTTATAAGTAGGCAGAAAAAAAAGGAGAAGAATATGTGGATAGGAGTGTCAATAATCTCCAGACTGGGGAATATAAGTGGAAGGTAATATAAAAATCCCCGCCCTGGAGTTCCCCAACCGAACAACAACCTAGGTTGTCAAAAACACAATCAGAAGCATAAACAACCCCCTCCGAAAAGGGGGAAGAGGTTCGGTTTAGCCCTTGGGGGAGGCACTTGCGACACGGGGCATCTGAAACTATAAAGCATGAAAAAGAAAGGGAGTGTCGCTATGCCAAAAAAAAAAAAGAGAGCTAAAATGGGGGTCATTTAAATCCTGGATCTCCCCTGAATAGCTCTATATACGAGCAATAAATGCTAGGTTCAATTATTGGAAAGAAGAAAAATATATATAAATACTTTTAATGCAATGTACAATCGTGAGACATTTTTCACATAACAGACATTTTTTAAATATATATAGTATAATGTGTATCAAGCATTTAGACAAGTGAACAATCAACAATAAACTAGCAAAAAAGCAACAACACACAATACTTTTTCGTAATTTTTTGAACATAAAAAGCAAATTTGTGCGGGTTGACATACACCGAACTTCGATCTGTTATCTAATCACAGAAGGAAATGCACTAGGGTCAAGAACCGGTGGAGTCAAAAGAGTAACAATTATGTAAACCAATGAGAATTTGAAAGGCTGAAAAGATATAACCGGAAACCCGGATGAGTTGGGCAGCAAAGTGGTAGGGCTTGGATATGTCTGTCTGTCCTACCAGGGTCTCGGGAAAAATTCTATCCGAGATACACACCCTTTAGTTATGCTGCTCTAATCAAGGAGTCTATCCTTAATATTCCCAGTGTGCGAACCTGAAAAAATAAGATCTGGACAAAAATGGCCTGGGGTTATTGTTCAGATATGTAGTCTGTTTTCAAGATTTAGCCAACGCAGTGGGGGAAACTGTTCCAATGAGGCAAAAGGATGTGTTGGTAGAAAGGAAAAAAGTCCCAACACTCCCCTCACGTTCTAGCGTTTCGGCGGAGGCTGGTCCCAAAAGGATAAAGGATCAGTTTTAATGTTCCGCCTTCTTCAGGGCTGATGAGTTCTGTAGGAAGAATGAAGAAAAAGAAAGAATTTGAGTTTAAAGCTAAAAAGGACAGACTATAGACAGGTGAGGTGAGAATTCCCTATCATGAGTGTCCTAATGACTAAGTATGAAGATTATTTAATAAATTAAAAAGATATTTAAAGTGCAGTCGTGAAGGTTGCACTTGGCATAAAATCTCCACAGTCAAAGAAATAAAATGATAATACAACTATTAGAAAATCACCAAACACTTCCACCTGTGTCTGCCTAAGACAGGGAAGTTGTGGAAAAGAAGTAATGTGATTCTAATCCAGCATGCTCCCAAATAATGGTGCCCCACAAACCAGGAATTCCCTGCTAGTGCCAAGCATGTAATAAAATAAACTGAATACCTGGACGGTAGAAAGAAAAAAACATCCAGTATAAACGGCGGAGCCGTGGAGCTTCCGAGAGGGAGCGTGAACAGCTGCGCTGTCCGGTTCCAGGCGGGTCTGTTTCAGTAAGCCGCAGTCAGCCGCGGGCGAGGCAGCCGGGTGAGAGCCCATTGAAATCTATGAATTCATACGAGTCTTGCCTTGAGTGTGTGCGAATTCCAGGTTGGGTGAGACACGGCATATCGGGATGAGTTGAGGTATAGTTTACCGGCACTACCCAGGAATGGTAGGAAGATACCACCAGGGCTTGAGACGGCTGTTGCCATCCACCTAATTAGTGTAGCTGATGGCCCCATGGCAGTGCTTGAGACTGTAACTCAACTTTCAAGCAGTGCTGTTGAGTGGCTGGCTTTTCAGATGAATGGCCTGTAGGCATGCCACCAGGCAGATGAGTGAACCTGCTAACTCTGTTCCCGTACCCAAGCCTGTGGAGGGGGCAGGTTGAGCAGATTGGAATGTTGGGGTGGTAAAGGCAGGATGTTGCATCTTCTGTTAATTCTCCTTCCTGAGCCACGAACAGAAAGCGCTGTTTTAGTTTTATAAGTGGAGTGTTGGCACCATCTATAAGTCAACACTCTTGGCATATAAAAAAGAGGCCAAGACAAATGTCATGCAATGAGGGACACACAGCCTGCACACCTAGCGTCTTTTTATTAGCCATATTGCAGTCCAGCTCTGCTGAGACTGTTCAAACGGGGATCCCCTTTAAAAACATATATTGTGCTTTTATGGGGCAGACATTGGGCCTCATTACACGGTAGGCGGAGGACCAAGGTGCTATTAGCACCTTGGTCCATGCCGGTAAAATACCGGCACCGCCTTGGTGGAAAGGGGAATTACCACGCTATTCCAAGGTTGGCGGGGCGGTAATTCCCCCTTCCCCCATTGCCCTTCCCCAGTCCCATTTTTGCCCCAAGGGGCTCTATGGGAATGGGGAAGGCGCTAATTACGGTGCCGCAAATTGCGGTACCGTAATTAGCACCCTGGTCCCTTTGCGGGTTGGTTTTTAACGCCTGCTAAACAGCAGGCGTTAAAGTACCTACCCGCAAAGGGACCTCGTAGTAAGGCGGTAAGGGTTTACCGGTACCGGTGCCCTTACCGGTACCGGTAAACCCTTACCGCCGTCCGTGTAATGAGGCCCATTTTATTTTTAAGCAGTCTTCTGAAAAGTTAAGAGGTAATGGCAGCTACAAATCTGCTTCTGGTGTAACATAAATGTGGTAGGTGTGCCTTCGGGCACTTTATAAATGCCGACTTCCAAATACTTAAAAGCTTCTAATGTAATTATAGAGGCATATGCTGTTTGTTCCTGTTTAACTACTTACCTGCAGCAGTGGGCAAGTCCTACGGTGATTCCCCATGGAAATTCAGCTTAGACATACTTGTTCTTAGCACTTAAAGGATCAATGATACAGTACTGATGATACATGGGCAGCTATGGAAACCATGTTGATTTTATCTTCCAGCACATAATGATTATTTTCCCATAATGCAGTGCCATTTGTATGCATTTTTCTTACGCAATGGATTTCAATTTTGCATCCCTAGCAAAAGTTAAATATGCTTATATAATTGCTCCATTCATCTTCCACTGAGAATTCCTTGATTAGGGCAGAGGCCCGCAACCTTTGGCTCTCCAGATGTTTTGGAATTCAGATCCCATCAGCCCTAGTCAGCTTAGCCAATGTTGAATGATCATGGGAGTTGTAGTCCAAAATATCTGAAGAGTTGGTGGTTGCAGACCCCTGTCTTAAGATATAATATATACAGAGTTCAGTCTAGAACAGAAGCAGCAGCTTACAAACATCAACGTTAACTGCTTGTGAAATGTTCAACTTCCACACTTCAAATGTTCAAGCTCCTGGCTGAATTCATATTCTATATGACCGTCGGTATCCTGTTTAAGGTTACTCTTTAAATGAGTTGTGACATACATATACAATGCTCAGTTTTCTTTCTTTAGTTTTACATAGCTCTAAATGAGTGAAAACATATCGTTTTGACACAATACTAAACACCCTAATGTTGTAGATAGGAAATAAATGGCAAGTGATGCTCAAATGTGAAAAGTGACCCTCCCCCACACCCTTGAGCCAGTATTGGCTTTTCAACCAACACCACTTTGCATTCTGTGTTCTCATAATAAATGTGTGCATAGTCCCAGCATGTGAATCAATTGGCTAAAATCTCAAGACTGGTTCAAGGTGTCACATGACACTGGTCCAATTTCTAGCCATCCTCTATATGAAACGCTTTTGTTTTTGTTCTGATAATACAGTGCCTCTACTACTATTATTTAATATGAATTCAACACGGACAGCTTCCATGAGGTTGTTCCTTTCTTTCTCTTTTTTAACCTGGAAAACACTTTTTTCATTGTGTCCATGAGAACACTGTCACGTGTTTGTTCCCTTCTAACTTAGCATGTTTTTCTTTTACACACAACAACCAGTATATCACTTATCAAGGGAAATACGATTCTGCTATTATATTTTTTTAACTATTTGTTTTTATTATTTGTATACATAACATTTGAAGAACTGCACATTGTACCATATGGTGAGGAAATGGCACTGAATAACCCTTCATTCTACTTATGAATTCACATTTCCTTCAAACATAATCCTCCCGCTTCCTTCCCCACTTCTTGACTAGTCACAAGGAGTATATCTATCGCCTTGAATTGTTCCCAGGTTGTCAGTCTAGCAGCTCCCTTTGCCATCTGGGCAGCTATGTGTCACACCTGTGGGAGGGTGGAGCGGTGGGGCATTGGCTGTCCTCTCCAACATTATGTCCTCCTCCCCTCTCTGATACTCTATGGACCCTACATCATAGTGACTAGACATGACTACGGCTTCACACTTGTCTAAAGAACTTGTCGAGGGACCCAGATATCTTTTGGCCTACTGCTGGTAGGTAGTGTCGTGGCATATTGGGACTCATATAATGCACAGTTGGGTGGGACGGTTAGCCAGTGTCTGAGTCTGGGTGGTGGGCAATCAATGATCTGGCAACCACTGATGCCATGTCCAAAGTCTATTAGTGGATCTACTCTCCCTTCGAAAACCGTCAATAGCCAGTTCAGATGGGCATCTGGGAACGCACCGCCCACCATAGCCGTCATAGTCTCAATTACTTGTTGTCAAATGTTTTGCATCCCTTGCCACATGTGTAAGAAGTCTGCCGACTGACCATGGCACCTGCCACATTCTGCCAACCTCTCGTGGATAATAGGAATGGAGTTGAAGAGGAGTATAGTACAAGTATGTAAATACTTAAAATGTGTGTACCTGTACCTATTATTCAGGGCAATCTTTCTGGTATGCATACATGCAATCTTCCACTAATGATCTGAAATTGTCCTGTCAAGGGCATTCTCCCACTTAACGCTTGCCCTGTCCTGTATGTCCACAATTTGTATTTTACTAATTATATATATGGACGATTCCATCCTGTTGTGTCTGGGAGGTTCTAGCATATATTGGGATATCAATGAAGGGAACCTTCCCCCGGGAGGCTTGGCAAGTGTGACCACATTGCATGTTTAAATCTATGATACAGAAATATAGGTACTGCATTCCAAGGCTCACAGTCTTTAAGTAGGTCCATCGAAACCAATATCCCTTCCCAGTAGATATCCTGGAAAGTGTGTATCTGTAGTCTCTTGAAATGAGTCTTAAACACCCCTTCAAGTGTTATATCTATCCCTCTTACCTCATATATGGAAAACATTGGGTAGTAGAGGAAGTCCCCATCTGCCACTTGTGCTACTCTGTCCCATGCATGGCATGTTGTGTCTACCGGTTGCACCTCCTTGCTGTCGGTTTCCCCATAGTATTGACTTCAGGTTGTCCGGATGTGTTTGTCGACCTAGTCATCCCAACATGGGGAAACTCCACGGACGTTAACCACCACCACCTTACATACTGCACTTGTGCTGCCAGGTAATATGCATATATGTCAGGATAGTCTATTCCGCCTTGGTCATATGGCTTTGTCAGGATATCATAGGCCAACCTAGGTTGTTTACCCGCCCATACCAGTCTAATCATCATACTCTTGATCCCTTGCCAGAATGATGTGGATGGGATGATTGGAACATTATTGAAAATGTAAAGCAATTTTGGTACTACCACCATCTTTGCCAGTGATATTCTCGCCGCCGGTGATATTGGAAGATGAATCCATGCGTTCACCTTGGTTTCCAAGAGGTTCAGTATCTTATAGCTCTCAGCATACAGTATGGCAGCGTCTGCAGCTATCACCATGCCCAGGTACTTGATACCTGCCGGGCACCATTTGAAGTTGACCATAGTGTCCTTCTGAGTGGTTCGCCACATTGGCAGTAGTTTCTCTGATTTGTCCCAACTAATGTTCAATCCTGATAGGGTACCGTATCTTTGCACATCTGCAACTATTGCTGGTAGGTTTTGTTTGGGTTCCTTCATGTACAGCAGCATGTCGTCTGCGTGCAGTAAAATAATACTAATCTGCAAGTACATTTTGGTCCCCCTGTGCCTGTGAAATTGTGTGTAACACGCCAGCGGCTCTGTAGCCGAGGCGCATAGGAGTGGGGAAGATTCTGCTACCATTGCATCGTTTAATGTCCTGTTGGTGTCCCATAGATGCATTTTTCACATTCTTTTACAGTATTTTTTCATGGCATCCAATTTCTTCCTCCAGTCATCCCTGTCTCTTTTCCACTGTCCACTCTCATCTTAGCCTTCCTGTCTCCTTCCCCTCTCACCTGCCCCCACTTCTTTCTTTCATCTTTTCCTCATGGCCCCTTCCTCCTTAGCTAACGCTCTGCACCTTGCACCTGTGCATTCATATTGCCACTAAGAGTGCTTATTGTCACAGAAACATGTTTCTGTTTGGACAACTATCATTCTTGACGTGTTGTGTTCCTTTGAGTGTCAATGTTGGGGGCATGCCTCCACAATAGGTTATTTGGAGCAAAGCATGGCTGCGATAGTAGACTCTGGCATGTCCGTTGATGTCAGATGTGTCTCTTTTTTTTTGCACATTGGACCAATTGTTACAATGTTTTCACATGCCCTCTTCACTGACCGGCTCGATTGTGTAACTGAACCGGTGCAATTAGCTGTGTGTCTATATAATTTCCCCCTTTCTCTTCTACTGAGAATTTTGTGCTACAGTTTCTAAAAACAAATATCTCTAGAATTCAGCCAAGTGCAAGAGTAGAAATTACCGTGGTAACATGTGTTCTCTGAGATGCAGTTATGGCTATGCTATGTAATGCTTCTGTTATGGAATTGCTTTTTCTATTGTAGTGTGGACCTATAAGTGATAGAGACCATACATGCATTAAATGTGACCTTGGTTTTAGAAGTGGCAGTTCATTAGTCGATGGGCGAGCCTGGCATTACCTGATTGGCATTAGAGCTGACGATGCTGAATTTCGAAATATGGACACCCGGAGTTATCGTATTGCACGATCGGGGCGTTGGAATGATGAAGCAACATGTGTTTGTGTGAGCCAATGGAAAAGAACCAGCAGGAGTAGAAGAAAGAGGACGGCTAACCACGGGTGGCCATTAGACCGGACTTTCTGGAAGGTTCAAATCAGGCCATAGGTGTGTAAGTACCCATACACTGGCAACGAACCACCATGGTCAACTAAGAGGGACTGGTCTGGGCAAACAAGACCTGTCTTTTCTTTCTACGTTTCAGTTTGAATGCATTAAGGCCTGGTTAGTCTCTAAAAGTGAAGGTTAAGTTGCTGCTTGAAGTTATAAAGGAATATACTGTCCTTTCCTATTGCACTGCAGTGCAATAAACTTTTTCTGTATATGCTACTTATATTAAATATATTGTGCAGGTCTGGATTCTCGTAAATCAATCCTTCCATTATGTTTGCTCTTGTTTAGGCATTAGATAGGCATTGCCTGATCCCCCATCATATGCCAGCTGTTGCCGTCCCATGGCCAGGCATTAGAATTATGGCAGTGCATGGAAAATGCCTATCCCATTCCTTCAAAAGCCAAACCTGATGGCTTGGCCAGTGCTTGTTTTTGTGTAATGCAGGGATCTTCTCTGTTTTATGAGTGTGTTCATATGGAAATCTCTCAGCAGAGAACTAGCGAGTGACCAAGCATTTTTAATACTAGATACCAGAACGTTCTAAGTTATAGTGAGGCGATATGCCCCGATTTGGGTAATGACCCGCCATCCAAGGTAAGGGCCCGGGCAGGGTTTGGCGGGGAAGATGGCGGGCGGGGGAGCCAGCCATCAGGCTGCTTGGAATGCAGGCTTTCACTGGTAGTGTCGGCCCACCTTCCTAGCCACCTGATTGGCTGGCTCCCCCACCCAGGGTGCTGATTCTCCTTGATATGTGTGGTTCACTCTAGCAGTCGTCGGAAGCAGCATAGAATATTGGTACATGCATCTCTTTGTGCCCCTCCCTACTGTGTTATTTTACCAAGTGGGGCTATGCTTTATGGTTGACGCCATCTTAGAAAATGTCAGGGTTCTATGTAATTTACTTCGACAACAATACTTTGGAATTTTGTGTTTTTTTTTTTTTTTTTAAATGGTTGGGTTCATCCCCCGTTTCCCAAAACTACCACCCCTAACGCCACCCATATCTCTTGCCCTGAAAATCCATATGTACCCCCCTCCCTAATCGAAGTAATTTGGTCTAAGTAAGTTACCACGGCAAAACAACATGATACCACCAATGCTGTACAGAATACAGAGGGCTTTCAGTGCATTTGCACTACTATCTGTTTGACTGGGTGATATGTGCTGCAGTGCACCCAGCCCATTGTGGTATGTGACAGGAAGGATGGTGGCACTAAAGAGCTGGGCAGCAGCACACGTGCCCTTCATAACATTGCCCAGGTGGGACATCGCAAAAACCGCATGCAGCACAGACCCCCAGTTACAGAATGTCATGTGGTTGTCCTTTCGCCTTATTTTTTAGTGGTAGTCATAGGAGGCTCCGAGAGGAATTGCTACTTTCTTAACAGTTACTTTTAGGCTTTTTGCCAATGTGCTGGGCATGGTAACAGCATCGTGGACTGTAGTTGATATTCCAGTTTCCCAATTGTGGTGGTTGTTTCCATTCTCTGAAACCGTGCTCTGACCCCTGATTCACATTCGAGTGACCGGAGTTTGACACCGGTGTGACAGCTGCTTAGTGCAGTTTGAGATTTCAAGTTGCTTCAGTATGTGTAAATATTATGACTGATAAGTGGGCGCACTGCAGTGTAGCAGACATTTCAATATGCTAAGTTTAGCTATTTTGCTTCAGATTTTAGCTTGAGAACCTTGTCAACTGAAAATTTTCCATTGGAGGGGTCGCGAGGCTTTGACCTGGAAATTAAGATAAAATAGCAGGGCTGCTTGTGCAATGTTCTAAAATCATCAACTGTGTATCCCATAGTTGTGTCAGCAGCTGCTGTTTTTCCCTTCCATCCTCAACCAACGTGATATCTTTGAGGTGGGGATGAGGGAAGGATGATGCATAATGACCGGGGAGACCGTGTTCCACTCTCTATAATAGCTCAAGTAATGTTCATGGGTCTTGTACCATGCACTGTTGTCACTTGCGTGGTCACTTGGCGTTCTGGTGGGTCTGCAATTGGAGGAGAGTGGCAGGGTTTGTTAGTGGGGTTGAGAGGTAGAAGAGCAAGAGAGCTTTCATTTGCTGTTGGCAGCTTCAGTTTGGAGAAACCGGTCACTGAGCCTTGGTGTGTTTTTGTTTGGGAGCCGGCATGTGGTGTTGAGGTGTGATGGTGTATGATTTGTTTTCATGTCCGGTGTTGTGAAGTGGGTGTGGTTCGGATATTGTGGACTGCCGATGGTGAACATGTCCCGTGGTCCCACTGATGTTTTAATGCAAGGTACACTGGGCTGAGCAAGGGGGCTGGTGGAGAGTTAACACGCGTGACACGTATCTCTTTTGGATGGTAAACCGGCCACATTTTTTAATCTCACAGAAAACCATAAATGCACATGGTCCTCCCCTACTCACCTAGCACCCCCCCCCCGCCCCCGCTCCAAAAGCAGGGTGTGTGGGATGGGTGGCTTTGAGGGCTTCCCAGGCGGTGGTGCAGGCACAGCGACGCAGTCCGGCAAGGACGAGGCAGAGACTATGCTACCTCGTCCTCCGGGGGCTCTATTTAAGTCCCCCTTACTCGCACCGCGCCTGCCCCCTACCGCCAGAGCCCGCAAAGCCTGCCACACCATCTCCCGCTGTGGAGTCGGTTTCAACAGCCATCCGCCTACTCCTTCTTCCATGGTCCCCCCCTGCCCGCCCAACCCAGCGACCCCGCAATAGCAAGGTTCCACCTTCGATTCCTTCATAGTAAGTCGCTTAATCGTTAGTATTGGAACATGTCTTGTGGCAGGTGTATGAAAGGTAAGTAATGCTACAGTTTCCAAAGATCTCTGCAACGTATGAGTGGGCGCAGATCTGAATACACATCTTGGGGAAACCCTTCTAAATGTGCACATCTCGTCATTCAGTATGGGGGCCATTTTAAACTTGGCGGAGGGGTAAAGCAAGGCATACATGCAAGGTGTAATGTCTTTACAGCTTGCTGTACTGCTCCAGCCCATTCCAAGGTAGAGAAGGTACAACAAGCAGAATTTACATTACTGCGTTCTTTCCTCCTCCGTATTGGACGAGCACAGTGTTTTACATTGCATAGCATTTTTAATGCAAGCGTAAAAGTGAGGCAGATTGCATAGGAATCCATTGGTAAACGCCACCTGCAAAGCATAGGTTGCAGACATTGTTTTCTACAAAACGGAGCCTAAAAGTAAAGAGTAAAGGAGATTTTGTGTGGTTTTACACATAACACGTATCTGAAAGCGTTAGTCTTCCCCTGCATGTAATTAGCATGTTTTAAAATGACAGATGTATGCGGCCTTGCCCCCATGCATACTGGCATGGCTAGCTGCTGCATATCCATTAGTGACTTACAACATGTGGCGAAGGAACTAGAGTCTGCTGAGGACAACTCTGTCACTTGATCGGCCGACAAAGCTGAACTATTCAAGGGCCCATATTGGTGATTTCAGCCAGGACTGTGTCGGCTTTAACATTTACACACACAAGTGGCAGATTGAAGCAACCGTAATGTGAGGGTGTGCTATGCCCTTACAAAAAATGCCTCATTTGGATGGTGACACTAAAAATGTGATTATAGGAGGATCTCGAGAAAGTCACAGACTACCTATTGGATGAGGCATGGGAAAATGATAGAAGGCAAGGCAGGACACCCAGGCAGTCTATGCGGCATATGTCATCTTGTTGTCTGGTTGACATTGCTTGTAGGGTACAGTAAACCATACCCTACACAACATCATGGGGAACAACTGTTGCCTCTTCTTGGTGAATAACTCATGGGTGCAATTTAAGGGTGACCTCTACTGGAAAGACTGCAGTGCCTGCCAACATTCTTTGACCAAAGCTGGATCGGATTGTTCAAGTTACAAAAATAGCAATTCGCAAAATATGACATCACAAAGAATGACACCACAGGTCTTTTGACCCTATGATATGACATTTTGCTCAGAAAAGATGCTTCTGATGCTTACACTCACTGCAGGACAATTTCTGACCAGAATAAAGCCAATCGCCAGTAGAAAATGATGGCCCATTCCTCCTTGTATTTCACCGGCCAACCAGGAGATATACTTTAAAATAGTCAAATGTATTGTTATGAAAGGTACATGAAACACGAACCTGGAAGTAGAGTAACATACTTATGAAAAACTAGATAACTGCTATCAGAGTAGTCAGGGTTGGGGGAGAAAAGAACAGCGTACAGCATTTGCTAAGTAATACTGAATTCATGTTTGAACAGCTATATACCGATTCAGTTTTTTCGTCTGACTAAAACATCATTCCACAGATCAGTCTTGCGGTACAAATGCAGCTGTTACATAGTGTCCTTGTATCTACTGTAAAAGCAGTAGCACCTGCTTCTAAAATCTGTGGGCCTTAAGACTACCTGAAAAGCAGTAGCCTCCTGTCTAGATCTGTAGGTTTGGAAAATATGCTTCGGATATTCCCAGCGTGTAGAACGTGCACTGACCCGTACCCACGATTGTATCCTTCATTTTAGCTTCTTTAAGATGTGCAAGTCTGTCATTAACTATATGTTTCCCGTGTCAACAGGCCAACAGTGGATTTTAAGAGTA
This sequence comes from Ambystoma mexicanum, assembly GCF_040938575.1. Taxonomy (NCBI): domain Eukaryota; kingdom Metazoa; phylum Chordata; class Amphibia; order Caudata; family Ambystomatidae; genus Ambystoma; species Ambystoma mexicanum. The sequence continues at coordinate 777,875,467 of NC_090937.1, forward strand.
AGTTCTTTATAGCCCATACCAGGGCAATCGTTCCACCTATTAACTTTTTTTTCAAACTGTAACTACCTGCTCATAAAATCCCACCTTTCATTCATGACTTTAACCAGTAATTTCCCCAGTACTGGCAATGCGAATAGTCTCACATTGTCCTTTTAAGTGCTTTCTATTGTAACCCCTCACTAAAGCAGCACCAGCTCTTTTGAGAAAAATAAACTGCTGAATTGTAATCCCTCATAACAAATAACACCCCAAAGCACAAATGGTATCCGTGTCCCTGTGAGAAAGTCTCCCCAATGGTTAGTTCCCAAGCGTTTCCCGATGGTATGCCTCAGAGTTGCTCCTGTGACGTTCGTCTTCTCCTCAAACTTGGATCTCCGGTCCATTGCAATCTTTATTCACCCACTCGCCTGCCGCCGCCAAACGAAAACCGAAACCAACCGTAGCGCTCACCAAGCCAGTCTCCTGCTTCACAATGCATCTGGCTGCTGTGGCGCTGCCCGATGACGGGCGCGCACGCGGTGGCGTGACGTTGCACGCCGTCGCGTGCAGTTTAAATAAACGGGGCGTTTCCCTGCCGCAGCAGAGCGACCGGGAAGCCCGAACCAAGACAGACGTGTCCGTCCATGTTCTTGGGGCCGGGGCTTGCGGCGAAGCGCGCGGGGGGCGCCAGTCACCCTCAACAGTGGCGACGAGTGGGGGTAACGATGCCCGGGCCCGGCGGTGACATTCTGAACAATTTTTCTCACCAGAACGAGGTCGAAGGACAGACTTCGTTTCATGCCGCGGGTAGTGCGTTTGCCCACGCGGCTGGCAGCCATTTTGTGTAACGGCTGTGGGACTTCAAGGAGCTCCGGTTTGGGCCCTGAATCGACCCCAGGCCTAATTTTTGGACGCTTTAGTAGCTAATAGCTATATCTACACGGAGGTGTGCATGTTTGGTGCATTAACTTAATTTTGGGTTTACTACGTCGAGTGGAAGCTAGGAGAAGGCCTATCTTGACTGGGCCTGTTGCATCCAGTCACCATCCTGCTACTAATTTTTGGAAAACCGAAAGGCATCCTGCTTTTTCGTCCCCTTCATCATCATCCTGGTGAACCCATCTGTCTTTATCCTCTTCATCATCGCAGAGGTGGCAGGACTGCATCCTGGGGTGGTCCATGCTGAGAGTCACTGTGGGCTGAAGACTTGAGTTGCGGCCCTGATCAGCCTCATGGGGGTGCCTGTGCGCTCAAGCTCATGAGTGACACCGAAGACCAGGACGGAGCACACGGTGTGGCGGCGCAGCTTCATCCTCGTGCACCAGTGGCCCCACAGGGTTTTCTACCCCCGATGCAGCAACCAGTGGCTCCAGGAGACGGTCAGGCGGCGGTTCCCGCCCTTCAGCCCCCAGCTCAACCGGCTGTTGCTCCGGGTGCTCAGCTGGCAGCGCCTGCCATGGCGCAGGTGCGTGCACATGCTCTTCCTGCTTCCTTGTTGTCTACCGTCACACGTTGGCCGCCCCTCAACCTCTCAGTTTTTTTCGGACTTTCCCCAGATACTAATGTCTATGAACCCAGAGGCGAGGCTTTTACAGGTCAGTAGTGGTGCCTTGTACCGTTGTACACACCCTCAATTTGCACCCTCAATTTGCTCGGGCCTTTGATTGCGAAACCTCGCATCTGGGCTTATTACTTAAAATGTGGACAGTACCATTGCAGACAGTAGGGCAATCATTACTGGTGTAATCCTTCTCTCCCAACACTTCAATGTTAAACATGCTGCTCGGGACAATAACTTGTGGGGAGGGCATTAAAAGATGGTGTTCTTTGTGGCTGAGGGTCATGAAGCTATATTAGAAGCAGTCGGTGAATCAGTAAGCAAAATACCTGAGGCTGAAAGATCATATTGACACATTTGGAGCGCCACTCCCGAAAGCAATGCTAGAAACTACATTGAGCTGATATCTTTCCAATGTCTAAACCTATTTATGAAACCTCAAAGCTGTGCCATGCTAAGCTTTTTTTCTTTCTTGCTCTATTTTATGGTTCCTTCTGTGCCAGCCCCTCGTCACTTATTCTGAGTTGCAAATAGCTTTTTCATTTTTCACAGATTCTGTAGGTCCTCTTATGCAGGAAAGCTGTAATAATCTTCACCTGATAATGCACCATCTTGTCAGGTGCTTTTATGAAAACTATCAACCTCGCACTCACTGCAAGTAGTTATATCATGCATATTTCTTAACGAAAAAAGCACTGTATAGGTTTGTTTTTCTTTTGGCTCCTATGGGTAGCTTTAGCCACGTGTAGGAAAAAAACGGTTGGTATAGAAGTGAATATATATAGATTTGACAATTCCAGCAGAATGTACTGAATTGGAGCCTGGTGGGTTCCATAGACCCAACGAACCTGCTAGAGTAGGAAATGCTGCATCGTGGGAGTGGCATACAAGAGTGAGAGGAGAACAGTGTACAAGCGTTGCCATACCTCTGGGTGTGGATCGAAGAAGCTCCTCGACCAGAGTGGAGATGTCGTGGCGAGACAGTATTGCAGTGCAGGATGCTTCCTACAAGCTAAAAACATGGAGCATTATGTCGAAGGACTTACCCACAAACCCCAGAGTGAAGTCACCGGAAGTTGGAGGTGTGTGCCAGGGCAGCCCCACAGGAACTGAATGCTGGCACAGATATTGGAGTGGAGCTTGAGGAAGGATGGCAAAGAAACTGTTGTTGGACGGGACATCTGCCTGAATCCAAGATGGCCACAGGCCATTTTGAAAGCTTGGACAATGAGGGCATGGCAGGAGGAGGAGGAACCATTAGACCCTGTAGCCAATCGACACCCGGTACAGATGAAAATGATGTATGGCAAATCACAGAAGGGAAAAGGAAGGAAATGTCCAGGTTTGGGCTGTTAAACCAAGTGAAAGGTAGAGGCAACATGGAGTGTTTCAATGAAGGCAGGAGACTTGTGAGGAATATTGAAGGAAAGGGTTTAAGTCTGGAAGAACCAATTTTGGAAACCTCCTACAGTGGTACACTTGTATATGCCCATGTCTCCATAAGATAAAACACACATTGTATTTCTCTGGAAAGGCGTGGGCCTGCGCCGGGAAAGAAAGAGGAGGATACCTGGGCTTGCCTTGCTTATATACCTTGACCCAGGACTGGATGCAGGTAAGCTGCCCCATCTGTCGTTGCCATGTCCCGCCCCCTTTTCACTCCCAAAGACTCCCAGTGAAGACCGAGGCCCCCACCATGGCCCACGAGGCAGCCCTGAGAGGCGCCGCTCTTGCAGGGCCATGGCAGCGCCTCCAAATCCCTGGAACAGCAGCCTGGGCAAGCCTCGTACCCTATCTCAAGGGACCCTTTAGAGATGGAAAAAAGGACTGGTTGTAGAGTGTGAATGGCACCAAATGCCTTAGTCTAAACCAAGTAGTGGGCGGGGCACTATAACCTTTATTAAGCAGAGTTATATACCTCGTGAAATAAGGCAGGGAGCAAAGAGGTTCCTTAGTAAGTTGGATGGGCCCTTGATCCTCATAGTGAATTAGATCAGTATAGCCCCCGATCTAGGAGCAGTTGCCAGATACTCTTCTTCTGGCATGGATTACAAACAGCGGGTAGGGTTTCATACCCCAGTGCTGAGTACCATTGGTAAAGACGGTGGTGCGTGCTTTATTTATGACACTGTGCCCTGTGGTAAAGAAGGCACTGGGTGCTATTTCCCTGCGACTGTGAGTTTAAGCCAAGAAACGTCTGGGCACTGTAGCCCAGGGTCTACGTTTTATCTAAATGTCCTAGCGTGGCAGAGGCCAGAATCCCCAGAAAAGGAAATAACCTGATACTGTTTTGCTTAACCTATCCTGACACTATATTTAGTATTTGTATTTGCATTTATTTGCAGCGCACATCACCCGTAGGTATCTAGGCGCTAGTTTCATTGGGGAAAGGTAGGTTATTTTTTTTCCAAGCGCGGATCCGGGATTCAAACCTGTGTTTGCTCACCATGCTTTGCCACAGAACTATCCTCCGACACTGTTTTCAAGAATATAGATAACAAATAATGTATAGATGCACAATGACCAAAAGCTCAGCTTCATGGTGCATAATGTAAAATACAGGACAACCTAAAACCACTTGAAAACTCATCAGTCCCCCTAGTGTCCGACAATCCTATCATAGCTCATAGTTTGTTACTATGCAGAAAGTGAATGGGCCTCATCACGAGTTGGGCGGTATCCCGACTGGGATACCGGCCAACTGTATTTGCGAAATGGCCCACCCGTCCGGCGCTTTTAGCGCCGGATCAAGGGTTGGGCAGTAATGTGTATTCCCCATTGGGTAATTTTTGGTGCAATTATTGCCAGCGGTATTAGAGCGGGTAATTGCGCCGAAAATAAGCATTTTTCCGGTGCATTTACCCCCAGCTTAGTATTGGGGGTAAATGCTACCAACTCACGTTTGGGCAGACCCTTAAATGTGGTGGTAATAGTGTTAACGCCGCATTTAAGGACTACCGCCCAACTCGTGATGAGGCCTAATGTATTTAGAGTGATCCCAAGTAGAATATCCTACTGTTATAGAGGAAATGTGAGTACCGACAGGTATTCCTTGCTGAACCTGTGTGCGAGTATAAAATACGAAGTCAACACGAAGTCAACCATATCTTTTATTCTTGTGATTCATGTAGCTTTTCCACATCCCACAATTACAAATTACAACCAAGATGATGAGGTGAAATAAGTAATCTAAAATAAGTAATCAGCAGTATTCTAATGTAATTATCAAAAATATTCCAATTCAATCTGATTAGTTATGAAGTAAGGCAAAGGAATCCGATAGGGTTGCTGCTGGGCATTGAAAAACCATTGCTCCTAGAAGAACTAAAATCCACCTCCCCCAACATCTTGGTGGATAAAGTGTGCGGTGAACCATCGAACAACGGAGAAGTAAGTGGTCTCATTGTCATCAATATTTATGACCCAACCTTTAGATTAGACCATGACCTCGTATAAGCGGAAGTAGAAGCACTGCTGGAGGCCCACCTGGGAAGTTACCCAGGTATCATCTGCGATGACTTCAATTCTAAGATCCCTAAGGAACTGGATTCAGTGTCATTGGATCACAAATCATCTCCAATACCTTAGTCGGACGACCGATTAACTAAATACTGCAGTCGGGGACTGGAGTGGGTGAGTGTGATATACTCTGCTGGCTTCAGGATGAAGAATGATATGATATGATAAGGCATTTGTAACGCGCCTATACACAAGTGTTTCAAGGCGCGACGAGGCAGGGAGGGGGGAACAAGGGGAAGACAGACAACGATCCTACTAGGCCAGGTGTCATTCAGACCGCGCAAGTGCAGGGGTAGGGGGAAGGGAAAAAGTGCAAGGGGAAGGGGGGGGAGTGCAGTACAAATAGTAGAATAGAAATAAAATAATAAATAAATAGGGCCAGCTGGTGGCAAGTGCAAGGTAAGTGCAGACAAGTGCTGGGGGGGGGGCTGTAGTGATACAGAGACAGTCCCGCAGTGCAGGGGTTGCCAGGGAGGCAGTGCAAGTGAAGAGTGACTGGGCCCAGGACCGAGGTCGGTGAGAGTGGCCCAGTTGCAGAATCAGTGCAGTTATGGTGAAGAATTTAGCAGGGGAGAGGGAGAGAGAAAGCAGAAGTGAAGAGGAAGGTTTTGAGGTGCTTCCGGAACCAGAGATGGTTCTCCTCAAGTTTCAGGGAGGCAGGAAGGCTGTTCCAGAGGGAGGCCCCTGCCGCGGAGAGAGATATACCCCCAGCTCGTTGCTTCGAGAAGCGGCTGACCCTGAGGGAGTTGGAGACGGATGAGCGTAGGGCTCGGGAAGGAAGATATTTAGGAAGAGAGAGTTGAAGGTATTTAGGCCCCAGGCCCCAGAAGGCCTTGTGGACAATGCAGAGGGTTTTGAACTTAATCCTCGCAGCCACTGGGAGCCAGTGTAGAGATTTCAGTCCTGGAGAGATACGGTCCCTGGGCTTGAGGCCAAGGACAAGTCTCGCAGTTCTGTTCTGGATGAGTTGCAGAGGGCGGAGAGTGGAGGCAGGCAGATTAAGATAGAGGCTGTTACAGTAGTCCAGCTTCGAGAGAACCAGGGCTCGGGAGACAGTGAGCTTCTGGGGGAAGGAGAGGAAGGGAAGAATACCTCTGAGGAGGTGCAGCTGGTAATGTGACTTCTTAGAGACGTCAGATATATGAGGAGAGAAGGAGAGTGTGGAGTCGAAGATGACCCCAAGGTTTTTTGCCTTGCAGGTAGGAGCAGGAAGAGGGCCAAGAGAGGCCAGCCAGAGAGCTGCAGGGAAGGAGGGAGTGGGTGTGCTGATGAGTAGGATCTCAGTCTTACTAGCATTAAGGCAGAGGTCATTGGCAGCACACCATTCCTGGATAGCAGGCAGACAGTCAGAGATGAGGGAGGGAGAGGAGGAGGCCGAGGGTAGCCTGAAAATGAGCTGGGTATCGTCCGCATAGCACTGAAAGTTGGGGCAGAGGGCGGCAATGCGGTGGGCAAGGAGTGCCAGATACTGGTTGAACAGCCAGGGAGAGAGATTAGATCCCTGGGGAACGCCACAGGTGGAGAAAAAGATGTCAGAGAGGAAGGACCCAAGTTGGACCTGGGAGGGTCGATTGGAAAGGAAAGAGGTCAGCCACGCCAGAGCCTGACCAGTGATACCCAGGTTATCACGGAGACGGTTGAGCAGGATGGCATGGTTGACAGTGTCAAAGGCAGAAGAGAGATCGAGCAGAATGAGAACACACGGAGTGTTGGAGTCGAGTTTCAAGAGCAGGTCCTCACGGATGTTCAGGAGAGCAGTTTCCGTGCTTCTGGCCGCTCTGAAGCCAGATTGATGGTCATGGAGACTATCAACAGCTTCAGCATGGAGGTTAAGCTGGGAGATGGCCAGTTTCTCCAGGAGCTTGCCCAGGAAGGGAGTGATGGAGATTGGGCGATAGTTAGCCGGACAGGAGGGGTCGACAGAGGGTTTCTTAAGGAGAGGGTGCACAAGGGAGTGCTTGAGGGGGGATGGGAAGACTCCAGAGGCGAAGGAGTGGTTGCAAAAGTCAGCCAGGGCAGGAGCCAGGGAGTCGATGTGGTCCTTGATAGTTTTGGAGGAACAGGGGTGAATCTGTTTAGACGAGACTTTCATAGATCGGACTTGTCTGGAAACCTCGTCAGCAGAAAAAAGGGGAAAGGCAGAGAAGGAGGGAGGGGGGGTGGCTGCAGAAGGGCCAGAGGAAGAGCAGGGAAGAGAGGGGGGGAGGTGATAGGAGGAGAGTGAGGACAGGATGTCCTGAGTTTTAGAGATGAAGTGGGAGGCCAGTGCAGTGCAGAGGGCCTGGGAGGGGACAGGAGAGGTAGAGACTGCAGCAGGGTTGGCAAGCTCCTTGCAGATTTTAAAGAGTTCAGCCGAGTTGTTAGATGCCGCAGAGATGCGGGCTTGGATAAGGGCTCTCTTCTTGGTGAGAACAGAGAGACGTATTGCCTTTGGAGCAGGCGGCAGGCCAGTTTGTCAGAGGATGAACATGAAGCACGCCATTTCCTCTCTGCCACCCTGCACTTGCGTTTTAGGGTGACGAGATCCGAATCATACCAGGAGTTACATTTGGCTTTGGGCTTCAGGCGGATTTTCATGACAGGGGCAAGGATATCAAGAGTATCAGATATAGCAGAGTGGAGCAAGGAGAGGGATGTGTCAGGGTGGGAGTCAGCTGAAGGGGGACGGGGGGGCGAGAAGGTGGCAGCGAAAGCCGCAACTGACACGTGCTTCATGGGTCGGATGACCGAGAAGGTGGGTGGCAATGATGAGGGTGGCTTTGCCTGTGGGGTAGGGAGGGTGAGGTGGGTGGATAGGAGAAAGTGATCACTCCAGGAGAGAGGAGTGGAGAGAGGGACAGAGAGGGGAAGGTCAGAAGAGATCAGAGCATCAAGAGTGTGCCCTGCAGAATGAGTAGGCCCAGACGGGAGAATAGAGAGTGAGAGAGAGTCGCAGAGGTCACGAAAGAGTCCAGTGGGGGGACAGGAGGCATCTAGGTGGATGTTGAAGTCACCAAGAAAGAGGAGTTGAGTGGTAGAGGACAGGAGTGAGGAGGAGAGGTCAGCCCACTCGGAGAGGAAGGAGGAAATTTGACCAGGTGGCCGATAGATAGTAGCCACGGTAAGGGAATGGCTAGGAGAGAGAGAGAGTCGGCAGACAAGACATTCAAAAGAGGAGTAGGTCTGCGTAGGAGTGACAGTGGCAGGAATCCACTCAGGGAAGATAAGGGCTACCCCCCCCTGCACGGTTGGGTCTGGGCAAGGAGAGGATCTTGTATCCATCAGGTAGGAATGTGTCAAAGCTGGTGACAGAGCTGGCCGTGAACCATGTCTCAGTAAGACCGAGGACGTCAAGGTCCAGTTCCTCAAGAAGGTGACAGATATCAGAGGAATGCCTGATGGCAGAGCGAGCGTTGAGTGTGGCAATGTGGAGAAGGTTGCCATCCTTGAAGGATTTCCGGGGATGGGTAAAGATCAGAGGTACGCCCTGCGGAGGTGTAGAAGAGGGAGGTGAAGAAGGAGCAAGAGAGGGGGCAGGGAGGGAGGGTAGAGAGAGGAGCAAGAGAGGGGGCAGGGAGGGAGGGTAGAGGCAAGGTAGCCGAGGACAGATGAGGGGGGACAGCAGGAGAGGAAAGGAAGTTGATGAGGCGTGGGAAGCGTCTATCAAAGAGGTGAAGGTTGGCCTGAGGGCCTTGGACCAGGACAGTCCCATTAGCGTAGACATTAATGATGGCCTTAGAGGAGAGGAAGGAGGCCAAGAGGACATCCCAACGGGTGCCACCATTAATGGGAGAAGAGGAGAAAGGAGAGAGCACAGAGACCATATGAAGGGTCCATAGGTCAGGCGAGGGCACGAAAAAGAGGATGTCAGTAAGAGTTTCCTTGGAGCAGGCACTAGTGTAGGTGTCAGGGATAGGGAGGCATGGGTTGGAGACCAGGATGTCCTTTTTAAACTTTTTCCTACCAGATTTAGTGAGGAGAACAGGATAGTCAATAGAGAAGCAGTTAGAGAAGATAGGCGAGATAGAGAGCACCATGGAGTAGGGGGAAGGGGGGGGACAGACGAAGCAAGAGCCGAAGGCAGGAAGTGAGCGGCAAGCCCAGGTTTACCACAATTAGACAGTGAGTGCGTATTAGGTACAAATGCCACCTAAGTTTGAGAATCCTGCGAGGGGGAAAAAACCAAGTTTACCACATGTAGACAGTGAGTGCGTATTAGGTACAAATGCCACCTAAGTTTGAGAATCCTGCGAGGGGGAAAAAAAACAAGTTTACCACATTTAGACAGTGAGTGCGTATTAGGTACACCTAAGTTTGAGAATCCTGCGAGGGGGAAAAAAACAAGTTTACCACATTTAGACAGTGAGTGTGTATTAGGTACAAATGCCACCTAAGTTTGAGAATCCTGCGAGGGGGAAAAAAACAAGTTTACCACATTTAGACAGTGAGTGCGTATTAGGTACAAATGCCACCTAAGTTTGAGAATCCTGCGAGGGGAAAAAAAAAAAAAAAAAAATGGCGCTATGCCCTCTGACTCACCACCCCAGTTCACGCCTGTGGGTCACAAATCCAGCAGTATTTTAGACTATGCCTTTGTGGCTAATGCACCACTCTTATTTGATAACCTGACCATAATGCATAGGCTTGAGAGCGACCACCTGCCCTTTATCATCAGTTTGAACGTCTCATTACCTCCCACCTGCCCCCCCCACCCCCCACGACAACTATCATGTCCGGGACTTTGGCCGTTAACATCTCTTGGAACGATTGTAGCTTTGAGAAATCTGTACCTAATATGCAGGTCGCTTTAGTCTCCTATATTGAGATAGCAAATTGAGTGCAATAAACAAATTGGCAGACTCCGCACTGGAAACCATTAAATAATATGAAGCGACAGTAGCAAAGGTGATTACTAAGACCTTCACTAAGAGAAACTCTAATTTACTCCAAACACGTGCTACTCATAGCCACCTGATTGACTAACTCGTGGTTAGCAAAAGAAGGTCTCTGTGGAGCACTCTGCGCATCCTGTCAAAATCTTCCTTGGATGGCAGAACGTATGCTCTTCAATTCAACTTAGAAAAGGGGAACTACCGCGAATGATTACAAAACCATCACTGCGACCTTGAATGTGGATGTTGGCGCACTTTGGTCGGCCTTGCTTTAGAAAAAGATGCCCATACGTTCTGGAAGGCTGTAGAGGGTGCCCACATGAGCCACCCCGAGACATCATTGGCGTTGCCGAACCAACCTGGATTATTTTCCTTATTAAAACCTTGGGAAATGATGGGCACGCTATGGCCTTACCATTTATTCAACGAGCAAAATGGCAATACAAAAAGGGGCACAGTGATATTTTGAAGTCAATCACTGGTAGTAACTCATCAAGAGCTCCCGGCCCGGATAGCATCTGCAGCTCGCTTGTTAAAATGGATGCTGTCCATTGGGCAATAACCCTTTACTGGCCATTTCACTGGATTGCAGAGTGCCAGGTCCTACCTCTCTCATGTCACAACAGTATCACCGTTCCCATATGGAAAAAGGGTAATCGGGAGGACCCGCCCATTTATTGTTTGCTCGCAATGTTGGATGCTCCGTCCAAAATCTTTTCTCGCCTATTGCTGAGTGAACTTTTTGGAATGGGCAGAGCAGTCTAACCCTATCCCTCTGAACCAATCAGGTTTTCAAAGGGGGCTGGGTACCATTACCAATTGCCTTGCTTTAACAACTGTAATACAGCAAGCATGGGGTATTCGGGAAGGACCGTGTATGTCGCCTTCATTGACTACAGCCCGGCCTTTGATTCTGTGAATAGGAGCCAGCTCCGGCAGAAATTGTCGAACTGGAATATTCCACCTGGCTTGCTTCCATGATTATTGCCCTGCATGAGTGCACACGGGTAAAGGTCAGGTTGGATCAAACAGGGAGGACTTCCACCTGGATCTCCACCTACCAGGGCTTAAAGCAGGGATGTAATCTTGCCCCACTTCTTTTTAACCTGTACCCTGCAGACATGGGTGTAACATTGGCCAATTCGGTACTGATCCCACCAAAATTAGGGGATATTCCCATGCAGTGGCTAGGGAATGCCGAAGATATAGTATTGATGGATCTTTCTCTCCGGTGGGCCCCCAGGCACCCTTGGATAGCCTGAGGTTGTACTCTGAATTGAACTCCCTAGTCATCAATATTAGTAAAACAAAGGTGAGGATCTTTAGCCCCCGCTTCCATAAAACTAGGCGGATGAGTTGGTGCCTTGGAGGGAGAGAACTGGAGGTGATAGAAGAACACAAATATATTGGTATTCTCTCTGACCTTCAATTAGCTGGCCATAGCCACATGGAGGCCTTGAAATTGAAACGTGCCCAGGTTATAGGACGCTTACAAAAAATAGCACTTAAGGGTGGAGGCTACTCGCTGGGCATACTAGCTGAACTGTACTCTGCAAAGATTCTTCCTATCCTTGTGTATGGGGCAGAGTGTTGGGCAAATCAAAATATGGACGACCTGGCCAAGCTACAGGGAACTCTTCTCAAGAAACTGCTTCATCTCCCAGTCTGCACTCTGGTTGAAGTTGTTTATCTGGAGTTAGGGCTGGTCACATGCACGGCATGAGTACAGCTTTCCAAGACATACATGCATTGGAAGCTGGCTAAAGCCCCAATCGGAAGCCTTAATTAATCCATCTTTGAGGCAGCTTGAATCAAAGGTGTATTCATCAAGAACAGCAGTATGATTAACATCTTTTCTGAATCCCTTAGCTGGCACACTGGATACTCGGTGATCCGCTGACATATAGCCATATATGCTATAAGCAGGAAATTAAATCTAAGGTCATCGCCTTCCACCAAGAGCTTCATAAAAGCAAACTCTGAACTAGGAGCAATAGCCTTCACTTTGTTGAATATATTGCAAATAGACCGGAGTTCCCAGCTTACATCGAGCAGTTTGTGGGAAACCAGCTGGCCCGGGACTCCCTCAAACTAAAAACAAATGGAGTTCACACACTTGAAATCACTGGGTCATGGACCAACATCCCACCTAGTGAAAGAACTTGCCGTCTCTGTGGAAATCGGGAGCTGGAAACTGTGAAGCACTTATTGATGGAGTGTGAAGTTTTGTCAGTCATGCGATTGAGTGCTGTGAGATCTGCTGGCAATTGTGATGGCCTAGTAGAGGGGGAGTTATGGGTACGTCTGATGAACAGGAATGATGAGCCCTGCATTATATTCTTCACAGTTATGTGGAGGAAGATAGCATTGCTCCTGAAAGAGCTAGGAGACTAGGAATGACCAGGTGTGGGGGGAAAGAATAGGTGTGGCAAAGGCACAGGCTGGTGGGATGTTTATGATGATGCCCATGAGCAGGTGTAATCGTAATGTCAAAAGAATTTTCCTCTTTTCTTTTTTTATCATCTTGTTTTTGTCATTTTCTTTCTTTTTTTCTTCTTTACTGAGCATGGGCTCAATTCTTATGAAGCGTTGTTTTACAAATCTGACATTGTTCTGCTGTATGACACGTTAAACAATAAAAATAAAAATTCTGATATAGTGCGGCGTAATCTCAATGTGAAGTGATCTAACCTAAAACAGAAGTGAATGTAAGTAATCTAAAAGCAATCTGAAGTATCTTGAACGTAATTTGTAGTAATCCAGAGCAATTTGGAGTAATTCAGACAATATCTGGAGTAATCCATACACAACCCAATAGTACTCTAAAAATAATGTGAGCCAATTTGTTGTAATACAGATGTATGCAAAGTGAGCTATAAGAAATTTGGAAGTAATCACCAATAATCCCTCATAAATGATCTTTAAACAATATGGTAGTAATATAAAAGTATTCTGAAGTAATTGGAAAACATATTTCAATTTGAGATATTCTAGTTCTCAGAATACTGTGACGTCACTTGACCATCTACTATTGCTGACTGAGATTTATTGACCTGTAGTAAGCATTTTTAAAGCTAAAGGTTTTACTTGTGTTATAGTTATTGTAATCTAAATGGTAGGATGAGGTGCTTGCGTATTAGGTAATCTGTTAGTAACATTTTCTTATTTTGTTTTTTAGGGAAAGGTCATACTGAAAATATCACATTATTTTTTTTTTGGTTTTATTGTTTTATTGGTTTCATACAAAAAAAACGAAACATACATTAATAGTACAACGAAACCCTAACAATTTAAAAGAAAACATCAGAAGTTTCTCCCTCCCGACTTCCAGCCATACTTACACTACTTCCACAGTTTCTTTCCCAGTCATTCGGACCCCCCCATCAGACCTGCCCCAATATTACCCTCCTCTTTACACTCCATCCTTTTATTGGCCAATCATCGCATTTATACATTTCAGCATGGCCAGAGTGGGCCCTTTATGATTACCAATCAAAATCCAATCCGAATATTCTTCAGCATTTAGAGTTCCCCTCCAGTAAGGTCCCATGTAATTTGCTCATTCCGGAGTAAGGTTTTCACAAATCATGGCAATATGATAAAGGGATTCTACCTCATCGATCTTGTTACAGAAACGGCAGATGTTGTTTTCAATCCCCTTTTGTTGACGCTTATACTGGATTTCTCTTGTTGGCATAATATTCATTCTGCAGCGAAACAATTGATCGGGCGATGGAAATTTTAATAAATATGTTGGTAGTTCATTTAAACTTTTTTTCTCAATCCACCATTTAAATGTATGTGGCATGATTGGTCTTGCCTCGCTGGTCTGTATCCAGTCACCTCTTTCCAAGCAAGACTTAGCCTTTGTCGGATTCTCCTTTAGTAAAGCGAGGTCTACCTCCAGAGATTGTAATGCCTCTATCATGGCTTCATACCACTCAGATAATACCTTTTCTTTAGACCTGTTTGCTAAATCAAGTATAGAGTATGGAGGAACAGGATCTTGCTAAATGCATTTCCTGAATGAAGAAATGTCCTTCCACAAAACAATGGATGCCATAGATGGTAACCGCAGCTCATGGCGAATTTTTGCTGTTGATAAACACATCGGTAGCCTTAACATTTTTCACCAAAAGTGGCCATACTTTTTTATTCAGGTTCAGTAAGGTCTCAGCTCCATAGGTGAGGACTTATACGACTTTTTGTCGATAAAAAGTTATAATAGGAATCATAGAGAAGGCCCCATAGAGTCTGTGAATGGCAATTCCTTTGGTTCGTGAGAGTTTGAAGTTTTGCTTTCAACCAAAGTATGTGTGAGCTTTCATTGATGTTTCTATTGATTTTCAACCCCGAGTATGTGATAACATCTACAACTTCCATGCCCATGTCACCAACCTTCCATATGAACAATGAGTTCTTCCTCTTAACTGCAGCTGACATGATCAGGATTTGGGATTTCCCTACATTCATTTTCATGCCGTTGACAGTTAAGTAGTTGTTAAAGGCTACTATTCTCCTTTGCAGACCAATTTCAGTTTGGTCAAAAAAGACAATATCGTCTGCATACAGTAGCCAAGCTAGTTTGCATCCGTTTAATTTTGGAGGAAAGGCACGAATGTTGATTTGGGAAGTACCCATATCTGCTAAATAAAGGCAGAATAGAATGGGGGCTAGCGCACAGCCCTGTTCCTGGTCCCGAAAAGTCCAGATTATTTTGCACAGCTGACCATCAGAGCCAAGTCTAATCCAAATAGAGGTATTAGGTATTAGTGTATAATGCTTGTATTGCCTCTAAAATGTCACTAGGGAATCCCAGGCTTTGAGTTTGGCCCACAGGCGATTCCGATCGACTTCATCAAATGCTTGATGTAAGTCTACGAAGGCCATGAAGATATTTGAATTTTTAGACAGGGTTCTGCGTTTAAGTAGATTATCACGTTATGAGCTTTATTAGAATGAGTTGTAGAATACTGTAACAGCAAACATTTGCGAATGTTAAAAATATATAAATAGTGGGATTAGATCTGCTTATAGAAAGGACAACATATTTGGCTTTGCCAGTGCTAGTTTTATTAGACTCTTCTTAAGTGGTGTTGGAAAGGAGGGTCCTCATACTTCCCCTGATACCGCCCTTAGACTGCGGCTTTCAACCTGCTCCCCTTAAACCCTACCCCTATTCCTTATCTATTGTGGTGGGATTATCAATATTGATCACAAAATTCCTTTACATGATCATAATGAAGTTCTCCTTTTTGTTAATTTCTTTTTTCAACCAAAAACATAATACCCCATGCAATTTGCTTCTATCTGCGTGCACAACTCTCCCTAGATAGTCACGAGCTGCAGTCATACCACTGAAGTTTGAAAGATACTCAAAACAGCCTCCTTCCCTTTCTTTTATTCTATTATTTGCCGTTGTTATTTTCGTGGCACAGCACATCATAAACAACTACCTTTGAAACAACACCTTTTTTAAGGTACCTGTGCACATATCCTTCCTATATGAACCCATTCATAGGTGTCTTTGCTCCATATTACCACAGACCAGACAGCACTTCAACTGTCACAGCTCATAGGAATATCTTGCTTAGGAAAGTGCTTAGGAAATTGTTTTTGTCTGTTCAATAACATGTTATGTTACTGCCAGTTGTGTAACATAACAACTGCCGATGGTATGGCCCTGTGTCACCTTTGTAATCACCTTTTTCTTGCTTTGTAAGGTGATTTCAATGTATATCCAGCTGTTTTTAATGTGAGTACCCTTATTTTTTGATAAGTAGTTGTTTTGACATTGGTACAGAATCCAGGTAAACTGACGTAGAGTGTTTGAAACGGTTCCATGTAAAAATGTCACCACAAAAATCTCGCCATGCAAAAATATTGCAGAAAAATTGCTGTTTTTTTGTGGCGACATTATTGCATGGAACATGCGGGGGACACCCCCGCAACCCCCAAACTTTTTTTTTTTTCTTTTTTTTTTTAACATTTTTTTTTTCGCGCCTGTCCCCATATATATGGTCACCCAAATAATATCGCCACAACATTTTCTCGGCGATATTATTTACGGCGACCATATATATGGGGATATTATTACCTGATACCTTTGAAACATATCCTTGGAGGTTAATGAAAGGAGTATTAGCAAAGCCAACCGTTTTAGCTTTCAATTGTCAGTAATGTTGCCACAATTCAGATATTTTGAGCATAACTTTTACATATTGCAGTTTTTAATAATGATTTTAATAAAATGTATAACATTTTACTACTGGTCGTTAACATTTCTTAATGTAAGAATAGAATAATGTTACCACTAGACTTTATATTTCATATCCATAAAATGAGGCAAGCAGTGCTCTGCGCTAGGGTGCTATGTTGCATTTAAATCTATTAGTTCAAGGCATACTTGGTGAAGCCGTTTCATTACACCAGAACCTACTTATTAGCTGCCGCTGAGGATGATCTTGCTGATTCCCATGCAACAATATAGATTGTCGGTGTGCGTCTAGTGGTCTACTGAGTCAAATGCTGCTGAGAGGTCCAGGAGAACCAGGAGATAATGATAACTATCATCAAGATTCCAAAGGACATCTTTGTAATCAAAGATGCCCTTTGGAATCTTGATGATGGTCATCCTTACCTCCTGGTTCTCCAGGACCTCTCGGCTTCATAGTAGCCGTTTCTGTGCTGCATCTGGGTCTGAAGCCAGATTGGTAGGACTGAAGGAGGTTTTTGGCTCTGATGTGTTTGGCGAGTTGCATGGCTACTGCTTTCTCAACGATGTTACTTAGGAAGGGAATATGAGGCATGGGGTGGTAGTTACTGAGGTCATCAGGGTTCAGTGTTGGGTTCTTGAGAAACGGGTGGATTTGTCCTGTCTTGAGGGTCAAGTGGAAGTGCTTTGAGTTAGGGGCTGTTTATGATTGTCAGGTAAGGGAGGAGTGCTTCAGTAGGAAGGGCCTTGAGTATGGGCAGGGGGGTGTCGTCTTCCATAATGAGTGTCTTGAAAGTTGTCCTGGTAGTTGTGCTTTTTGCGAGATGGGAGGTGTAATGTGCTGTCAATTGTTGCAATTAATATATTTTTATTTGTTCAACCAACAATAGGTTTAACAAGCAGTAATTAAAATTTTAAAACCAGTTACAGGAATTCTTCATAAGACTGATAAAACATACAAATATTAAAAAGGGATACATTTTGAGACCCTAGGCGCTTCTAAGGGGGAGTCATACAAGCATGCAACTGCTTCACCCCTATCTACCCCTTTTCTAATCCTGATCATCCATGCTTGCCAAATAAAGTGAGCTACTATAAACGGATCTATATGATCTGCCCTTGAACATTTTGTTTGCGGGCAGACTTCCTGCAGTAAAACTGCTTGCGCTCCGGTTTTTACCGTTCATTAAAAATGCGGGCCCGAGCAATTTTTGTCCCCCACCTCTACTGTTAAGGAGGCGGGGGACAACCCAGCAACCCTGAGGCCGCAGATACTTGAACATGAGGATTGCTGTACACCCCCGCAACCCCTGCTCCTCATGTCCAGGTAAGTAGGTCAAAAGGGAAAAAGGGAAAAAGGGTACACCTATAGTTAGGTCAAAAAGACCTAACAACCAAAAGTAATGATCACATTGGGTAATTCCCTATAAACGCAACCTCCTCATAAACTGAGCTCAAGGTCCAGGCCATTGCTTTAAGAGTGCACCTGATCCCAGGCTTTTTAGCGTTGTTTTTAGCCATTTATTTCTAGGGACTGAGAAGAAAGAGTTGATGGCAGTGGATCTTTCAATGGAATGAGT
Organism: Ambystoma mexicanum; assembly: GCF_040938575.1. Taxonomy (NCBI): domain Eukaryota; kingdom Metazoa; phylum Chordata; class Amphibia; order Caudata; family Ambystomatidae; genus Ambystoma; species Ambystoma mexicanum. The sequence goes on from NC_090937.1 coordinate 777,893,188, forward strand.
TATGGGTGGGTTGGGCAGAGGGTTGATGCAGTGCTCGATGACTCTGAAGAGAGCTCTGCTTTCATTGTTGGCCTTGGCATTTTGGTAGTAGTTGGCCTTGGCAGTGGTGCTCAGTCATCTGCGTGGCAGTGTGAGGTTGGATGTGCTGCAGGATTTTCGCCAAGTCTTTTATGGTTTTCTGATTGTTCGTTTGTTGAAGTTGAGTTATTGAGTGTATGAGGGTGCAGAAGGGTTAGGCTTAAAGGTGAGTTGTTTCACTGTGGCATGCAGTCGATGTTGGCTGTGAAGGTGGTGTTGAGTTCTTAGTGAAGTGAGTCACTGTCTTGGTTCATCAGAGGTAGGTCAGCCCATGTGAAGTGGAGTTTGGCTTGGTCTTCTGTGAAAGCCTCCACTGGGAAGTTCTTAAATGTTCTGAATGCTTGTTTGCTGGGTTTCCAATAGGTTTGCTTGACTGATGTGTTGTGACTAATGTCAAAGGGGATTGCCTGTTGGTCTGACCAGTCCAGTGGGATTGGAGAGCTGTGGTGGAGGATGAGGCGGGTGGGGATGATGAGGTTAAGGATGTTATCTTTCCTGTGAGTTGGGTTTTTCATGTGCTGTGTGAGGTTCAGAGTGTTGAGTAGGAAGTGGAGATCTTCCTTCATTGACTTGGTTGCTGGGTTGCCATTTATTCACACTTGTTCCACCACTTCGGTCTTAATAACCCATGCATAAGTTAGATGTAAAGATGAGTTTAGTAAAAACATTTCCTATTTTTTATGAATACCTATTTGAGGTACAACTCGTTGTGTGCAACATTTACATTCGCCTGCACTTACCCCAACATGACACACGCGTTAAGTGCTCAGGTGTTGCAAGTTAGGAATGCATGGATTACGCAACGGTACATAATTTACATCAAAATGTATACCAATTCAGTCAATTAAGTAGCATATAATTTCATGAATAGGGCCCAACTCATTATTTTGACAATTATTTATAATCTTTTTTCAGAAGTAAATATATTTAATTCCTGGAAAAAGCTTTCAGTCACACCAATTGTATTATAGAAGTACTGTTTTATACCTTTCATATGTAAAAGCAGAATACTCAGTACATTAAACCAATGAAAAGAATTTTGAAAGGTAAAGGTTGTAGCATTGGCCTTAGAAGGCTTATTTTCTGCTTCACTTACTTCATGAACAAAGAAATTAAATTATTGAAAGGCAAAGGATGGTGCTTCATTTGCCTGTAATTAGAAAGAACTTGTAAAAACGGAATGACAAAAAAGTAAACATTAATAAAGCTATAATTGCAGATGTGCTAGCTCAATGGTGTTTTGATAACCCTCTTTGTAGCTACAACAACCACTTTCACAAATATGCAGAAGAAGCACAACTCTTCCTGATTCATCGAAGAAATACAGCAACTCAAGTCCTGCCTTGCAGTATCCGGTAACATTACTCTCACACAAATGGTCTCCATACATATAGTTGCTGGGAAAAGGCAGTGGCGACATTATGTATGGTGACCATTTGTAAGGGGAGCAGGGTTGTCCCAGGCGTCCCTGGGGGGAAAGAAATATTTAAAAACAAGGGTTGTGGGGGTGTCCCCCGCAGGTTCACAGTGATAATGTTGCCGCAAACCTAGGCCTTTTTACAGCAACTTTTTTGCCACACAGGACCTCATCACGAGTCTGGCAGTAACCCTTAAATACGGCGGTAGCGTTATTAAAGCCGTATTTAAGGGTCTGCCAGATCATGGCCTTGGCAGATTTCCCCCCAGCTCTGAGCTGGGGGGAAATCCGTAGCAAATTTGCTGATTTTCGGCGCTATTACCGCCGGCAGGAAATCCGCCGGCGGTAATAGCGCAAATTTTCCCCATAGGGCCCAATGGGGAATGAGGAATTCCCGAATGGGCCCAATGGAGAATGAGCACTAACCATTCTGCCAAACCTGTGATCCGGCGCTAATAGTGCCGGAGGGTTTGGCAGTAGGGCTAGTAGCGCCGGCGGTAATAGCGCTGGCGTTACCGCCCAACTCATGATGAGGCCCACAGTCTTTTTGCAGAGACATTATCACATGGAGCCCTGCTTTGCGTGATTCTGCATGCAACTAATGGCTCAAACTCTCAAAAATACACCCTGAGGGCTCAAGAGTAAATAAATACACAGTAAATTAAAACCCTCTGATATTCAACAGTTTGACAAACGCAAAAGAGCATTTATAACAATATTTTAACATAGAGGAAACATTTGCTGAGTCAAGTGTGTGATCTAAGCACAAATAAAATTAATATTTCAAAGACATTTTGTATATATAGTCTTCACAGAATTATATAAAGTGTACGATGAAAATGAGACTCAAAGCACAGATTTACAGATCTTATTAAAATACTCTGCTAAATAACCCACAAATTGGTAACAAACATAATGACAAAAATACAAATATATAAAAGCCACAAAGTAGACAACTCAAAAAAGTTACATGAATGACAAACGTAGGAACGCCTAAATCACATCACAGACAAAACATCAAGACAAATATAATCGTACATTATTTTGCTGAATCTGAAAAATCAATACGTACAATTTTAGCAATGTAGTCAAAGACATCTGAACAGATGAAACATAGAAAGCGATATGTCTATCTTTTCCCCCAAAGCTTCTTCTGATTGTAATGTCGTCACATGACTCCCTAGTCACGAGGGGAGGTACATGGGGCGGCGGGAAGGGGCGGGACGGGATATGACGAGGAGGCTAGGGACTCCTGGGTTTATCGTGTAGATTAAAGGATGTGTTAATTGAAGGCTCCGTGTCCGTGTGTTATTTCGGAGTGTGACGCCTCACACATCTCGACACTGGCGACGAGGAACTCACGCAGCAAAAAAAAACAAAAAAAAAAAAACACGGCAGCGTACGGCGTACGGCGGGTGGGAGTGAACATACTCCCCGCCAGCTGAGACTCTCCCCAGGAGTCCGAGCGAGGTCTAGCAAACTCCTGTCACCCGCGACAGTTTTGGTCAGCAGGTGGAGCACGGCGGCTCCCTGCAATCGTCACGTGTATTACGCAAGTGGAGCGCATCGGCTCCTCGCGACCGTGACAAATTCATCCGTGAGTGGAGCGTGTCGGCTCCTCACACAGAAACGCGTGAGTGGAGTGGGTCGGCTCCTCATAGCGTTTCCCTCACCAACAACGTGTAGGAATCTTGCGGGTGGAGCGCATCGGCTCCCCGCAACGTCTCCCTTCCGTGGAAGGGATTTAGCCCGTGAGTGGAGCGCATCGGCTCCTCGCGCTGAAGCGTGTGAGTGGAGCGGGTCGGCTCCTCACAGCGTTTTCCCGCCAAAAGCAGTGACATCAGTGGGTGGAGCGCGGCGGCTCCCCACGCTTACACAGGTACGAGCGAATCAAGCACACGCAAGTGGAGCACGTCGGATTTTGTACAAACACCTCACGTCACACAGAACATCCACCATCTTCAGTTCAAGTGAAACGTAGTCATTTGTTGCCCACAATACCCAGCGAGTGCGCAGTTATACATTGCCTGTCATGCTTGATGACTCGTCTGAGGAATCACTAACGGTACAAGTAACTCCCGCCAAAACAACACGCACAAGCATGACGGACGGCCTAATAACACAATTACCCCCCAATTTTGACCTAAGCGACACCAGCACATTGGGACCAAGGTGGAAAAAGTGGGTGAGGGATTTCGAAGTGTGTCTCAAGGCGGTAGGGCCTTTGGAGGATGAAAGGAAGCACAGCTTGCTCACCCATGCCATAGGATCAAATGTGAGAGACATTCTAGATGAAATTCCTGAAGATGACATAGACACCTACACCAAATTGAAGACAACCCTAACCAATTACTTCACGCCACACACAAACGTGGACTACGAGCGTCATATCTTTCACACCACTAAACAACTAAAAGGTGAAACAATGGACGCATTTGTGATGAGATTAAGGATAAAGATGAAACAGTGCGATTTTAACAACTACTCTAATGAGGAAGCCCTTCGCTCACAGATAATTGTAGGATGTGAAAGCAGTGATTTCAGAAAAAGGCTTCTACAAAAAGCTCGAAATCTGGAAGAGATTCTACGCCTAGCTCGATCCGAGGCGGCACTAACAGCACAGGTGGAAGGTCTTGACGGCATCACCATCATTCACGGGAAGCATGAAAGTCTACACAAACTTGAGAGCACCACCAAAGGAAACACCGATCCATTTTGTTATCGCTGTGGACATGAATACCCTCATGAAGGCATCTGCCCTGCCATGGGTCAAATTTGTTCTGCCTGCGGGGGGGAAAATCATTACAAGGCTGTGTGTTTCATCTATCGCAGCAAAATGCGAGGAAGTGGAAGACATAGACGCTCCTCACCAGAAAGAGAATTTAGGCATATGAGTCCCATTCGGGAGTCACACTACCAGAATGACGCAACACGCCGCCGACAACGAGAAGAACCGTCAGATAGAAGACAATCAAAACCCACACATGAGTGGCGTGACAACAAATCTTCATCCTCCGGGCGGAGAAGACGTCCCCGGCGATATGTCAGGTGTCTGGTAGAACAATCTCATTCTGACAGCATCTCTAGCACCTCCTCAGAGGACAAACCCAAGAAGGAATCAAATCCACGCAGAGGAGAACCACGGATAAAAGGCTACCTATATGCACTTGGAAACCCCACGGCAAAAGAAAATAGCCCTACTCTCATCATCAATGTCAACCAAGTGGCTGCCGAATTTCTGGTGGACACAGGAGCCACTGTAAATGTGGTGAGTGAGGAAGTGTACAACAACATGCCAAATGCACCACGCTTGCAACCAGCTAGAGCACTCATTTTTCCATATGGCTCCAAGACGCCGCTACCGTGTAAAGGTTTCTTCACGGCATCATGTCGATACAAAGATCACGTGAAGGAAATACCCATGCATGTTCTCGAAGCAGCCACTGACAGTGGATGCATTCTTAGCTACAAATCTGCAGTCGACATGGGTCTGATTCATGTTTTATATAGACTCATGATGCACAAGCACCTGGACCCCACCGCCAACATTGACAAGATTTTCCCTGCATTGTTCAGAGGACTCGGAAAATTGAAGGACAGACAAATTGAACTACATATAGACAGCAACATCCCTCCGGTAGCACAACACTACCGTGGTATTCCCATCAATATACAAAAACAAGTGGAAACCGAATTACTGAAACTCTTGGAAGCGGACATAATTGAACCTGCTGAAGGCCCCACTCCTTGGGTATCCCCCATTGTACCAGTCCCGAAAAAAGACTCCGCTGACATTCGCATTTGCGTGGACATGCGAAGACCTAATGAAGCAATCTTGAGAGAACGTCATCAATCTCCCAGAATAACAGACATGGTGCATTTGCTCAATGGAGCCACAGTGTTTTCAAAACTGGACCTCAATAAAGGGTACCATCAATTAGAACTTCACAAGAGGTCCAGATACATCACCACTTTTGCTACTCACCTGGGCCTCTACAGATACAAGCGGCTCAGTTTTGGAGTTTCTTCAGCGGCCGAAATATTTCAGTCGGAAATTCATAACATAATAAAACACGTACCAAATTGTTTGAACTATAGTGATGACATCTTAGTATTTGGACAAACTCAAGAACAGCACGACGACACCCTCATGCGTGTGTGCATGGCACTGGAGGAAGCACACCTCACCCTGAATAAGGACAAATGTGAATTTAGAAAACCAACCCTGCGATTTTTCGGCCACATCTTCTCCAAAAATGGAATGACACCGGATCCTGAAAAGGTCAGCGCACTCACAAGCACGACACCACCAACCTCCGTCACCGATTTGCGGTCATTTTTGGGTCTAGCAAGTTATTGCACGAGATACATTAAGGATTTTGCATCCGTCAGTGCACCTTTGAGAGCCCTCACCAAACTTAACGCCGATTTCCGATGGACGGATGAATGTCAACAAGCGTTCCAAATTATCAAAGATCGCATCGCAGATGCCAAAAATATGGCATACTTTGACCCACGGAAGCACACAGCATTAATAGTGGATGCTAGTCCAGTTGGCCTAGGAGCCATTCTGACTCAACTTGATCACAAAGATGGCCAGTCCATACACATAGTATCATATGCCAGTCGCAGCCTCTCAAAAACTGAACAAGCATATTCACAAGCGGAGAGGGAAGGCTTAGCGGTCGTGTGGGCATGCGAGCATTTTCATCTTTTCCTGTATGGGAAACCTTTCACCATAGTCACCGACCACCAGGCACTATTATTCATCTATGGAAATGCTCAAGCCAAGATGCCTCCCAGAATAGCTCGATGGGCTTTAAGGCTACAAGACTATCAATTTAACATCATTCATCGACCAGGAAAAGAACAAAATCCAGCAGATTTCCTTTCGCGTCATCCCAGTCAAGATTGCAACTCCGACCCATCCATTGCAGATCAATACATCATGTATGTGGTCCAAGAAAGTACACCACAAGGTTTGGACATGGAACAAATAGCTAGGGAAACCAACTCGGACCCTGCAATGCAGATCATTATGAGATGTCTTGAGACAGGGCACTGGAAACAGGCAAAGCAACTCAAAGAAGGAGTGGAAGAAGAAACCAAGCAAGACATCACCTGCCTACTCACAGTAAAGGAAGAGCTTGCAGAAACAGAAGGACTCTTGCTAAAAGGGACAAAACTAGTGATTCCTCGGTCATTAAGGAAAAGGGTCCTTGACCTTGCACATGAAGCACACCGGGGAATAATGTCCACAAAAAGGATGTTGCGACAAAGGGTATGGTTCCCCCAAATGGACACACAAGTGGAAGAACTACTCAAAAACTGTCCCACATGTGTGGTTCTCAACCCTCAAACTAGACCTGAACCTCTCAGAATGACTGATTTGCCAAACGGAACCTGGGAAGAAATCGCCATCGACCACTATGGTCCTCTGGAAGGGGGCGATTATGTCTTTGTGGCCATCGATGAATATTCGAGATTCCCCGATGCACAAATTGTACCGTCAACAGCAGCATATCACACCATCCCTGCGTTGGACAGAATGTTTGCTATATACGGAATTCCAAAAGTAGTGAAATCAGATAATGGACCCCCATTCACCGGACAAGATTTCAAAACCTTTGCAGAATACATGGGTTTCCATCACAGAAAAGTCACACCGCTGTGGCCTCAAGCGAACGGCACAGTTGAACGATTCATGGGAAGTATTAAACGCACCACGCAGATAGCTCGCCTGACTGGAGAACCACTGGAAAAGTTACTGTGTAAACTAATGAGAGACTACCGCAATACCCCACACAGTACCACTGGCAAATCACCGTCAGAAGTCATGTTTGGTAGAAATGTGCGAACTAGACTACCCCACATAGAACTGGAGGAAGAACGGTACAAAGGTGACGCTGAAATGAGACAACAAGACGTGTCCCAGAAAATGAATATGAAAACCGCAGCGGACAAGAAAAGGAAGGCCGAGGAGAATAGCTTGGAGCCGGGAGACATTGTCGTCGCGAGACAGCCACAACATCGCAAAAACATGGCATCGTTCAATGAAGAACCCCTCACCATCACACAGAGGAAAGGTTCTCTCATCACGGCTGAAGGAACGACACATACAGTGACAAGAAACAGCTCCCATTTCAAGAAGATGCCAGGAATCATACCCCTAGTCGAACATCACATGCCAAGGGACACTCTGGTGCAGGATGCACCCTACGAAGGAGACCAAGAAGATTCCGACACTGATGAACCCCGTTGGTTACCTCAGGAATCGAGCGAAAGAAGTAACTGGAGACCTCAGAGAACTCGAAGACGACCACCGCGCCTCATTGAAGAGATGCCCTGATAACGAACCTAATGTTTAGTATCGGGGGGGGGTGTGATGTCGTCACATGACTCCCTAGTCACGAGGGGAGGTACATGGGGCGGCGGGAAGGGGCGGGACGGGATATGACGAGGAGGCTAGGGACTCCTGGGTTTATCGTGTAGATTAAAGGATGTGTTAATTGAAGGCTCCGTGTCCGTGTGTTATTTCGGAGTGTGACGCCTCACACATCTCGACACTGATCTCCTTATCTGGTGCTCTCGAATTTAAACCTCCTATGAATGCAGGATAGTATTTTTCCAGAAATTTCACCTGTTGCAAGCCTCAATGGGCATTTGGTCGAAATATCACATGTAAAACTCCTAGAGGTAAACACTTCCCTATCTCATGGGAGCACGAAAGACAACATAGCTTGCTTTCGGCCCTGCAACGTTATCAGGCAAAACAGTCCTTGAAGCACTGCAGACTAACGTAGGCGAGAAAAACATGGTTTTCTCGTGATTCAAAGAATGCAAACTGTATTCCGAGCTCACATTGTAATTGTATTTGGTTATTTACAACGCGCTTAATGCCATATAATGCAGCTTTCACTGAGGCTTGAGGAAAATGCCCATTGCTGTTCTGAGCGCACCCAAAAAACATTACAGTATTCTACTCCGTTAAAATAACTAAGAGTCACTCGATGAGTGTGTAACTAATTGAAGAAACCAATTGTGAACTTGTTAATGTCCTTTATGTTTAAATATTTGAAAAAAGTATCATAATGGAGACTAATATCGAGATGATGAAAATCAAAAGATGCATACACCACAGAAGTTGCTCTGCAAATGACAAGCAGAAACATAATGGCGTTGGGTGGCGTATCAGGAAGCAAACATTCTCTCCCTACACTCTATGATGAAGTACCCTGCCTCTTCTTTGGGTGGTGGATGGGGTGGTCACAGGGGTTAGGTGCTGCTACCTGCACTGTGATTTGGAGTCTAGAGGAGGTATACAAAGGTTTCCCAAGACCACACACACACCTTTCCCCAGCGATTGTGGCAGGTAATTGCCACCTGAGATATGCCCACCCACTGTCTTTCCCTATAAAAAGTACCCATGCCTATAGGGAAAATGTGATTCCTTTTGTTGATCAAAATGTCACCATGCTATTGAAGTGGCCTGAACTGATGAAGCTAGCTGTAAGACTTTCTGCACCTCCGAACATGAGCAGGGCCAAGCTAGCAGTATTCAATATAGAGAGGTTTCTGCAGGGGTCCAGTAGGGAAATGCCACACAACAGGATAAAATACACAAGTTTGAAGAGCAAGATGGCATACAAACCTAAAGAAGGCTCGATCTGTGTTGCACGCAGTGCAGCATCTCTTGCATGTCCAATCCCTGCCGCACCAATAAGCACACTATATCCATTACAACAGACAGATGCAAGCACTCCCACATGGTACAGCCCCGGCGAGCGGCTAGGACGTGATAAAAACCACAAGTGTTCTGGGTGTGGTGTAGGTGATGGGTCTTTTAGATTGGGTAGCAGAGGTGGATAGAGGGGGAGACCGGTTACAGGGTGGAGGAGAAGTGGAGACTGAGGTGAGCAGAAGGAGGATTTGGAATGGAGAAGGTTAGAGGAGATTGAAGTGGAGGTGAGGAGGAGTAAAATGAAACATATGATAGATATACTGAGAGCAAAGAATGTGGTGGCTGAGTTAGAGGTAAAGTGGGGTTTATGAAGGAAGGCCAGGAGGGTAGAGTAAGATCAGGTGTTGGAAGGAGGCTGGAACATGAAGAAAGGAGGTAGAAGAGGGTACAGCAGGAGCGAAGAACACACATGTAAAGGTCGTTGGAGGGAAATGGAAAGTAGAGAAAGAGAAAGGATACTAGTGGAGATATCGGGGAGAAAGAGGAAGTTGGAAGGAAATGCCAGGAGGAGGGCGGAAGAGAAGAGAGAGAGGTTGGATGGTAACACTGTAAGAGGAAACATTCAATAAACACAGGAGGTGAAAAGGAAATGCAAAGAGAATGTTGGAGGAGACACATAGGAGAGAATGTAAATTGTAGAGCAACGCCAAGAGGACGATGAAAGGGGTGTAAGAGAATATAAGGTGGTTGGACAGAAAGCCCCAGAGCATGAGGCTAGGACATTGGCGAGTGGAGGGAGGTTGGGAGGACACACCAGGCGGAGGGTAGGAGAAACGCCAGAGGAAATATTGTGGAGAATTGTGAAGAATTAGAAGCATGCCCACTCAACCACTAATGAGGTAGAGACTGGGAATGGTGGAGTTACAAGCATTTAGAAGAGCATCATGTGGGTGTACAAAGAGAGACAGACTTGTGTGAGAAACCAGAAGGTGCCTCACTCACTAGTCCCCAGGGATCTGTAATCCAGGTGGATACAGCCATTGCTTCTGGAACCAGTTCCTGGGGGTGGACCAGTGTGGGAGGATCACCTGGGTGAGGGGTCTTCAGGGATAGGATTGTCGGACACCAGATGGTGAGAGGTGGTACCCCATTCCCTGCAACACCTTTAGCCTCACTCACTCTACGAACACTTTCTCATGGACAGCTCCCTCTGATAGAAAATGGACTAACACATGAGCCGTATACCTGACATGTCCCAATACAATTACTGACAATTACACACACCTGACTTCCATCACACTTCCCCACACAGATAAAAGCGGAGCACGAAAGCACTCTCTGAGTGAGGCAAAGCACACGAGGAGGCCCAAGTTCCAAGATAGCAGTTTAATAGAAGGTGAAAACGGCAAAACAGAAGAGGATAGCAAGGAAGGAAATGCCATTGACCCTTTCAATGAAAGAATGTTACTTTCAGGAACCTTTGAGAATGGGAAACGTAAGACCAGCAATCAAGACTACGGAATCCTGCATTGTGTGTCAGAGGTGCCCAGGGCTCTCCCGTGTCGATAGTGAAGGCGGGGAGAATCGTTTGCCGCTGTGGTACTGTTCTTGGCTCCTACAACAAAGCAGCACCAGTGAAGTCAACACAACCAGTGAGTTGGGGAGACTGATACCAGATCGGCCTGTGTTGAAGCCAAGGTTGCAAGCGGCAACATTGTATAGTGAAAACAAGGGAACAGTGTGTGAAACGTGTGTCACAAGAGACGCAAACACAATTAACCCGCAAATGAGTGATTGAACTTTGAAGCCAAGATCCGATACCATAGACAGCGTGGTCCGGCACCACGTGGGTGCTTATTCGAACGTCTCTGTTAGGTATCCACCTGAAAGGTGGCAAATGTGAAGAGTGATAAAGAATTGAATTGTGAAATCGAAGTGGTCCTGCAACAGGTCCAGTACATTCGAAAGTCATTGATAGTTTAAAAGCTATATGAAGTTGATCTGAGCCCGACTGAGGGGGATCCAAGGTCTGAGCCCAACTGAGAGGGATCCGAGATCTGAGCCCGACTGAGAGAGATCCGAGGTCTGAGCCCAACAGAGGGGATCCGATATGTGAGTCCGACTGAGGGGCATCCAGGGTGAGCCGTGAACCGTGAGTCACACGAAAGAATATCCTTCAAGAAATTGGACTTGTAATTTACAAACCTGGTGTTGAGAGGATCTGAACCCGGCTGGGGGGATCCGAGGTGAAAAGTGAATCGGCAAAGAATTTAAGTACTTGTGAAAATCTGAAAGAGGAAAGGAACTTATCATTTGTTTGTTTGTTGCCTCAGGCCCTCTGAATGAAGAGACTTTAAAAGACTAAGGCCCTCATTACGACCCTGGCGGAAAGTGACTGACCGGACCGCCACAGCGTAAATAGCGTTTCCGCCATTGCACGAAGGAGCAAAGTGCGGCCCATTCCGACCCATCGGGCACGAGCACCACGGCATGGCGGAAGTGCAAAGTCCGCGATGGCGGAAATGACCCCAAAACGGCCCACACCGCCGCCCTAGTGTGCGCCTACCAGAAAGTACGGTGACCGGAAATATACGGAAACGGAAGTTAAAACATGGGCCCGGAACGGGAAACATCCCGCCGTACACCTATAAAACCACTAAAACCACACAACCACTAAAATCACTACCCTGAGACACACCCCAACCCGTCATCCACCCTAGCGAAACCAAGAAAAACGGGAAAAGTAGCGAAGAAAGCGTGCGACCGCAAGCGGCAGGTCCACTTCTCCCATGAGGAACTCACCGTGCTAACAGAGACCCTCCAGGAGAATGCTGCCGTCTTCTTCTGCACGCAAATGACCAGGACGGCACTTGCAAACAAGAAGGCCATATGGGCTCTGGTGGCACAGCGGGTAAGTGCGGTGGGGACCGCACCCCGCACCCCACAGCAATGCCGTAAGCGATGGGACGACCTGCGGATACGCGTCCGCAGCATACTCTCTGCCAACCGCAACATTGCCACAGCCACCGGGGGAGGTCCTGAATCACCCATCAAGTTGACCCCCTGGGAAGAAATCTGTGCCTCCACCATCGGAATGGAGAGCATAGAGGGAGTCGGAGGGATGGAGAAAGGAGTGCAGACATCCGAAGATTCAGGTAGGTGGGCCAAATAAAACAATGCCAAATCCACAAAGTCCATCCATGTGAAGTACCATGCGTCCACATAGTGCAACAGAAACACATGTCCAGGAGAACGTCCACACACATCGGCCTGATAGCGCACGTTAAAACCCACAATAAATACATAAATAATTAAAAACCCCTAAAACACGCACTACACGTGCAGCAGGCACACCCTAACTGCAGGCTGCCAAACAACTGCACCCTCACTCCACACACAAATGAAAGCACCTCCAAGGCCCCGACCCAAATCACCCTCAGGTACCACCCCAATGCATGTGATACAATGCCATTCCAATTCCCACAGACCCATCAATAACCCTCGCCCTCCTTTACTCCACCACAGGGTCCGATCCAAACGACGAGCTTCAGGACACCCCTACCAGCACACCTGCAAAGAGGGCCAAGACCAACGGCCAAAGACCCTCCACCTCAGCTGCACGCATCAAGACACGGCAGCAGCACAAATCAGGTGGCAGCACAGAGGAGGGAACATCAACAGGCACCCCAGCAGCCAGCATGCCCACAACACCACCACCACAGGTCCCCCCAACGGATGCCACAGAAGGCACTGCCTCTGGTGGCAGCAGCACCATAGGTGACACCCCATTGATGGCAGCATGCTCCGACACAGAAGACGGGGATGTCGAAGTCAGATCCATCCATGACCTGTCCCAATCCCCCTGTCTGTCCCATCCCGTACAACATGAGGATACCACGCAGGGGCACCCACAAGACGACGACTGGCCATCCCCCACAAGCCCTGTGGCAAGGCAACATGAGGACAACAGCCCCTCTGTGACACCCCCGCAAATGGCCATGGCCCAGCAGAGGCAACAGTCCCTCGACCAGTTAATCGTGCAACAGCAGCAACTGGCCACGCTCCTCAAGGACCATGCCGATGAATGTGGGGGCACTAAGGCAGACATAGAAACATCAACTGAGACACTTAGGGCAGAAATGGAGAGAGGTACAGAGACACTAAGGGCACAAATGGAGAGTAGCACCGAGAGCCTGGGAGTCCAAATGGAGAGAAGCACCGAGAGCCTGAGGGGGGAACTGCATGCGACGTCCAAGGACGTATGTGCCGAACTTGCCGCAGTGCGCCGTGTGCTCACTGAGCTCTCGCAAACCCTTAGGGACATGCATGGACGTGAGCAGGCAGAGACATCATCCGTTGCAAGTTCCGTCCAGGGCAGCCCCCAACGTAGATCTGGGAGGAACCTGCGCTCCACAGGCAGGGGTGCCCCTGATACCCGCAGAGGGGGCTTGCAATAGCGACTGCCCACTGACAATGAGCATCTTTGGACACTGGTGTTCGGGGGGGAGGTAGGAGGGTGGAGGGGGTGTGTTGGGCTCACTTGGGTGGCGGGTCGATAGGGTGTACAACATGATATCACATATGCCATAAACAGTGCACGATCAACCAATGAGATGTGTGGACATTGATCTTTGTGTACTAGGCCATCATAGGCGTACAGTCCATATTGTGCATGTCCCAGACACACACAGTGCCACGAGTCCCGTGTCCATGTATCAGCCACCAGGCGTGAGTGCTAGAAGCATACATCAATGAGATGCTGACGAATGTCACGGCCCTCCGGTGCCTCGCAGACTCCTTGAGGTGCTGCCACATCCCCACCCTCATCATGACCATCATCAGGTGCTTGCAGTTCTGCGTCAGGGGGCATGGGCACATTTCTACGTACGCACATGTTGTGGAGCATGACACATGCCATCACCATCTTTGCAACCTTCTCATGGCGGTACAGGAGTGCCCCGCCAGACCTGCTGAGGCAGCGGAAACGACCCTTCAGTAGGCCGAATGCCTGTTCAATGACTACACGGGTACGTGAGTGGGCATGGTTGTAGTCCTCCTCATGCTGGTCCCGTGGGTTCCGGACTGGTGTGAGGAGCCATCTCTTCAGTGGATATCCAGCATCACCTGTATGTGGACGAGAAACGTATGATGTGGAATGCCATTGCTACGTACGCACCCCCCCCCCCTTCCTGCCAGGTCATTGCCGAATCACATACCCCACATTATCATGCATGTAATGAGACTCACCGAGTAGCCAGGATCTGTTCCCTGCGTGTCGCTCCATGTAGCGTGGTATTGTAGAGTTCCTCAAGACCATAGAATCATGGGTTGATCCAGGGAATCTGGCACAACAATGTGTAATGATCCTGTTGGAGTCACACACCATTTGTACATTCAGAGAATGAAATTGTTTTCGGTTGCGGTACTGGGCCTCCATGGCATGTGGGACGACCAATTCCACATGGGTGCAGTCGATGGCACCAATGCAACCCGGTATGCCGGCAAGTGCATGGAATCCCACTTTTGTGTTGGTAATTTCCTGCTCCGAGCGTGGTAGGGAGATGTAGTCGTCTGCGTGCTGCAGGAGGGCATCGAGCACTTGCAATAGTGTCCGTGAGAACAGTGGCTGAGAAATGCCATGCAACTGTCCGACTGTGTGCTGGTAGGTGCCTGTGGCCAGGAAGTGGAGTACAGACACCACCTTCAGTAGGGGTGGGATGGCGGTTGGGCTATCTATCATGCTGACAAGGTCAGCCTGTGTCATGTCCACAATGGCGGCTATGGTGTCCCGGTCCAGACGGTAGAGGGTGTGGATCTGCTCATCAGTGAGGTTGAACGGATGTGCTCGGAGGCGTGGGATTGCGGGCTGCCTGCGTGGTGGTAGTGGCTGTGCTGGCGGCCCTTGCTGGCCCTGCCTTGGCCTCCTCCTCCTCCTGCGTCTCCTCCGTGCGGCCGGTTGTAGTTGGTGTTCGTCTTCTTCTTGGAGTTGGAGTACTTGCAGTGCTATCATGTCCCCCAGGGCCAACATCGCGAGTCCTGCCGGTAGCATTTCGGTGTGGTTGTGGGAGGAGACTGGCTGTGCAATTTATGTGTTTTCAGGCTGAATGGCCTCCACCTGTGGTGATTCATTCCACCTGTGCAAACTGCTCTCCCCTTTGGCCGAGCACGTCCCGCGCACAACGCTGCAATTCGGGGAATGGCATCTTGCTATTGCAATCATGTATTTGTACCCGATGGCCGTGTAACATTGGTTGATATGTTCATTCTGCTGTGGTCCCATTGTTTCACATACTATCTGTGCAGTCGCGAACAGAGTTGTGAAGGGTCAGTGGAACGTAGTACTCGAGTAACGGTGGGCCCTCATGCATCACTGTACCGAGTTGCAACGACGGGCGGGGCGTCCCATTTGTGGGTGAAGGCAGTTGCCATTTTCACACACAGCCGCACTCGATGGATTAATTAGTGTTTTCAAACGGCCACAGATGCCTCTTCGACGTGATGTTGCAAATGAGGAATTCGAAGGGCGGCGCTTTCGGTTTTCAGCTAGCGGCGAGGAAATGCCCACAGGTCTGACTGCAAATATAACGTACTATTGTTCAATGTCCTTGGGACAGGGGCCATGGCGAGGATGCAATGATTGATATGAATGGTTTGGGATGCGCAATGGCGACGTGGGCGATGAGGCCGGACGTTCCCAAATACATGTTACTTCACTACACTGGAATTACGGGCTGGGGCACTGTGGATTTTGCAGGCTGCATAACGCACAGACTCAATGGATATTTCTAATGTTATGTGAGTAAATATTCAGGCGTTTTAATCCCGGGATGAGGGAATGATGAATGGATGCATGGGCAGGTGATTTGATACAGAGTTTGCCATGTACAGGGCTTCTTGGGATCTATCCGCCTCCCCTACGCTATGTGATGCAGGGCTGCCATAGTGGGACCATCGTCTATCTGGCCTTGTTGAGCCCTCCCTGTCTCGACGCACCCTCAGACACTTGTGTCCATGCACGTTACCAATCCCATCAGATGGATTCTGTTTTCACAGGCGCATGCACAGGTACACTCGTTTGTGATGGTGTTTACACCTCGATATAGATAGTTATGAGTCGCAAGTGGTTTTTGGGTGGTGATGGACCTTTGGAGTGGGCTAGCATGCATATGGCTGTGGATTTAGTGTGATCATTGAAGTGAGTTGTTGGAATGTAGTACTGATGGCCATTCTGTTCTTTTTCTTTTCTTTTGGTTGACAGGTATCTCCTCCCCTTTTGCCACTGCCATCTGTATGCCACTCCTGCAGATGGGTTTTACTCCCGACACCTGCTGCTTCGTGTTAATCAGTGGAGCAGCATTACGATCTTATGGGACGATCGCCAATGGGCCACATGCCCTTACGCAGTACTGGTGGCTCGGAGCAACATTTCGGCCTTTCAGCTGGACTAGTGCCTCCCCATTGGGACGGCCCTGCGGTTCTGTGCGCTTCCATGTTGCCTTTTCGTACGTGAATGTGGCTCTGTGTACCATGAGGGAACAGGGCGTCACACAAGTAGTGGCTGGTCATTTCTTGCGGATGCAGCCCACAATGGTGAAATGTGTTTTGGAGTTCATGGCCTGATGGCTGTATGGGCTTGGTGATTTTGATGTGCATTAAATTTCTATTCTGATTTGGCCCGTGTAGCGTTCTTCTTTGCAAGTGATGTGGCATATGCCTATTTGGGGGGCGATGTATTGTGAGGAGATCTGCACTGGGTTCCAGCTTCGGAGTTTAGTTGCGTGGTACTGTACTGGGCGCGTTTGCCTACGAAGCCCGTGAGGTCAGGGATGGGGGCTGCCAATATGACAGTTTGAATGTTGTCATGCTCAGGGGCGGGGGATTAGGTTTTGTGTAACAGATGCCGGTCAGCCAGGTGGACTGGTGGAATGATGTGATTTTCGGAATATTGCTGGTCACAGGTGCCTGTGTTTGCGTGCGTTTCTTGGTGGGGGACTGTGGTCATGTCCATTGGGATGGCTTCTGTATTCGTGCCATCTGTGCCCTGCAGCTCCCATTGGCCCCTGTTGTGTTTCTTTTGTTCGTTGGCATGCATGGGTGACTTGTACATTTCACTGGTTGCATTGTGACTTCATTGCACCTACGGGGAGTTGTACTTTGTGGGCAGGGAGCGGTGTACAGGCACTCAGTGGGGCCGTTTACGGTTGATTCGCGATGCCGTACTTCTCACCATGGCGGAATGGTACATTCCGCCATGCTTGATGGCGTTAGGTACATGTCCGCTAGGGTCGGAATTGGCGTACCCTTGCGCCATGGTGGTGTTTACGGTTTGGCATGGCGCGCGCGCGTGTGCTTGGTGCAGTTAGCGTTGGCGTTCACTACGGTGTCGCTAATGGCTTCGTACTTTGCGGTGACGGGTCATAGTCGCACCGAGCGCTATTCGATGGCGGTATTGCATTTCCGCCATCGTTTTCCGAATTCCGCCAGGGTCGTAATGAGGGCCTAAGAGACTTCGTACGGAAGGCCCTGATGCTAATGGTTGAACTGTTTGCTCATGCTAGAGAAGCCAGAGACTGTGCTAAGCTTGAGTGCACCGCCTTGTCCCGTGCTAAAAACGTGGAGAAGGGAGGCCCAACGGCCTGAATATCCTGACATATTATTTTGTGAACACTTATTTCTTTTTCGTAACATTGTTTCCCGCACTATTTGTATTTAAAGGTAAGGATTGGCAGTAGGTTTATTAGTATGGGCCCTTTTATTTTGACAAGACACTACTAGGACTGCGTAATTATTATTTGATGGTCGTAGCTTGCTCCCATCTGTAGATTTAGGATTAGACAGGCGTTTTTAAACCCCTTTTTTCTAGGTTCAATAAACACCATTGAACTGTGGTCACTTGTGTCTGTCTTACTGTTGATACCATGCATTCCTTACACGGTTTACAGGGCAGAAGATGACAGCAGAAGCAGAAGACACTGTGGCAGCGCAGCGAGCAGACTCGTATGCAGCAACCACTGAGTTCAGCAATAGTGGGTAACTCTGGTACGCTCCCTAATTGCCCACTGGCCACCAGTATTTATTTGGAATACCGAACTGATAAAAAAGAAGGTGAAGTCGTGCAATAAAAACGTTATGGACAGAGAAGAAAGGAAAGGTTATAATTGGGATCCTGAAAGCCAAACTACTTGCCAGAACTAAGAACAAGCAATATTAAAAACAGCTAATAAAAACCAGCAATGCCAAAGCCAAGTGATGGAAAGACTGAAGCAAGCTAATTATAACCTTTATTGCCAGACTGAGGAAGAGGCAGTAGATGGAAAAGACCTTAACAAGCATTG
This sequence comes from Ambystoma mexicanum, assembly GCF_040938575.1. Lineage (NCBI taxonomy): Eukaryota > Metazoa > Chordata > Amphibia > Caudata > Ambystomatidae > Ambystoma > Ambystoma mexicanum. Next base: position 777,911,699 of record NC_090937.1, read on the forward strand.
TGTACGCAAAAGTAGAGCAATTGTGCTAGAGAGCTATTGTCAACATTTACTTGATGTAGAAGTGGGAAAATAAGAGTGGGAGGAGAGCAGCTGTTCTTATAGGAAGTATTCAGGAGGAGAGCAGCATAACCTGCATTGCATGTGGCAATCACAAGGGTGGAACAAATAGCACTAATGTGTATGATATGATATGATATTTTATTTGTATCGTGCTCATACACAAGTGTTTCAGAACGCGACGAGGCAACGGAGGGGAACAAGGGAGGACAAAACAACGATCTTACTCGGCCCAGTGACACTGAGAATGCAAAAGTGCAGGGCAGAGATAGGGGAGAGTGCAAGGGGGAGGGGAGAAGTGGAAAATGCTGAGCAAAGGATAAACAACGAGAAGTGGTAGTGCAGCCAGCAATGTGGCAAGTCCTAGGTTTAAGTTTCAGACAGGGCATGTCTGATGAGTGCAAATAAGGGGACTTTAGGGTTACAGATACAGACCCAAGTGCAAGGGTTGCCAAGAGCCAGTACAGCTATGTGGCTGGGTGTCATGTCTTAAGAAAATGGGCAAAAACACGGGGCACACCTATAATTTAACAAAAGAGTATCAGGGTATTTTAGAATAACCTTTATAGAATTAGAGATAGCTTGAGGTGCGTAGGAGAAAAGACTCAACCTTGGCAACTAGGTCGGAAAAATGGAGGACAAAAAGTGGTTGTTCCTAAACAATTTAGGAACTCCCGTGCCCTGCACACTGTCTGATATCTGCAAAGCAGATCAATAATTTTTGTGTTTTTTTGTTTTACTGAATTTCATAACACACAGTTCAATAGACAATTAAATAGGTGGAGCAGTCACAATGAATAACAAGCTCACAAAATTTATATAGACAACAAACATAATATTTATTGGACAATATCTTTGGGCCCGACGCGTTTCGAGTATAGACTCTTCTTCAGGGGCAAAAACATATTTCACAATTCATAATTCAATTTCTAGAAAAAAGTAGAGAAGGGTACAACTTAGTATTTTGCATAGAATTCATACAAACTTTCAAAACATTAAATCATAAATATGATTTGAAACATTGTCAAGAGATCTCTGGGATAGTGCCTAATAACTCAGTTTAGTATAAGTCCAGTCAGATAAGTAGTATCTCTAACCAACACGAGAAGGTTAAATGATTAGTGGGCAACTGAAAAACTACTCTATTTTCAAAAATAAAACCCAAAAATGTTTTAAAAAATATATATAAAAAATATATATATTATTATCTACAATTATGGCATAATCCATGCATATCGGTAGTGTGCCACTTACCAACTATGGAGTAGGCATAGTTGCAAAAACATCTACGGTGTCCATGGATGGCAGGTGCTATAGGGAGGTAGTTTGTGTATCTACAATTAGTTTCCCACAAGAATTCCGGCTAGCAGTACGTGGACTGAGTCAGAAAGGGGTAAGCAGTTTGCGCTAGTACATAGATATGTATATAAGTAAGAATAAGAAAAAGAAAAAGAATAGTAGGAGCTAAATAATAGTAAATAAGTTCCAGGTCTCAAGAGTGTCAATGGACCCATAGGTCACTTACTAGATACAATATGAATCCTTCAGCGAGCGAATTGTGGCGAACATCATCCCGAACAAGGAGGATGTTGTTCGTTCATGATTCTGCTCATTATGTACTCAGGGTACTGCTGACGTATGAGTGAGCATGCATGGTAGCAGAGCGATCGCTACGCATGTGTTAGCAAGAAGTTGCAGGTAATTGGTGCGCGTCATGTGTCTGACGACACAGAGAACCCGGCGTCAGAACAACTTGAAAACAAAGAAAAGCGCGCATGCGCGTGACTAGTGCGCGGCAAAACCCGCCTGAAAGTTACTGTCTATTTTGTAGTAGGCAAGTAAGTGGCCATGATCCATGAAAAGTAATGAAAATTTAGAAAGGAAGAACGCGGACCAGACAAAGTGGTTTTTTGAGGGACAAGATGGTTAAGTCAGACCGTCCTCTGCTAGTCAGTACCTCATTCAGTACATTGATATAATTCAACACAAATGATATTATAGGCTTTGATATAATGTACATATAGCTCCATATTGTGCAGAATTTACCATCAGAATGATGGCATACATTGGGTAATAATATGGCATAGTTTTTCAAAAGGTGACTTTACAATCATTTGAGTCCCCCCAAAAACTTAAAAAAGGAGGATGTTGTGGTGTCAAACCAATCCTTAATAGCATATATATTTCTTTTGAAAAATTACATTTCAACCATATGTGCACATGTAAACACAATGAAACCACCTTGATGGAAAATTCATAGGTCACAGAGTGAAAATGTGGTTTATAACCAAGAAATGGTCAATGTGGTCTTCATAAATAGGGGCCGAGGTAGTAGTCTTCGTTCATGCCAAGTGGGGCAAGTGAATCAAGACAGTGTATCCAATAGAGTTCTCTCTGGGATAGTAGTTTTTGTAAGTCCACACCTCTGGAAAGTGGATGTATTACTTCGAGTATTACCATTCTCATTTGTGCCACTGTGTGTTGATGATCTCTGAAATGTCTATACACTGGGGATTTGATATTTTTGGTGCGGATATTTGACTTATGTTCAGTCCAACGTTCCTTGGCTTTCCTGGTAGATTTCCCTACGTAGTATTTTCCACAGGGACAATGCAGAGCATAAATCACGTTTTTAGAATCACAAGTAGCAAATTGTTTTAGTGGAATTTTCTTCCCTGTGTTTCCATGTCAAATGTGGTCTCCTTTAATCACATTTGAACAGTGTTGGCACGGGTAAGTTCCTTTTTTGGGTTTGGACAAAAAAGTTTGGTTGTCTGTTTTTCGTTTTTCTGCTCTGATCAGACTGTCACGAATGTTTTTGCCCCTCTTGTATGCAAGCATCGGGGGTACCGGAAAAAGTTGGTTCAGTTGTGGGTCTGTTTTGATTATATCCCAATTCTTGTGGATTATCCGTTTGACCTGAAAACTTTGGCTAGAGTATTTTAATGAATGAATAAGATTCCTGTTTTCATTTTTGGTTTTAGGATCCAGTAGGTCTTCACGACTTTGTGCTTCTGTTCTGAGTATTGCTTTGTTGATCACATTTTCTGGAAATGTTCTGTCTTTGAACCTTGCCTTCATAGTGGAATATTCATCCTGTAGTCTGTCAACCTCTGAAGTTATTCGCTTGATCCAGAGGAGTTGGCTGTATGGTAAATTTTCTTTCAGGTGTTTAGGATGAAAGCTTTGAAAGTGTAAGGTACTGTTCACATCAGTGGGTTTCCTGTATAACTGTGTTCTGAGTCCTGTGTTAGTTATTTCAATAGTGAGATCCAAGAAATTTACATTGGGTTTACCAATGTCCATTGTGAACTGGATTCTCTCATTGCATTTGTTAAGGTATTCCCATCCTCGGTGCCTCTCCAGATGCCAAAGATATCGTCGATATATCTATACCAACTTTTGATCTTATCTTTCCACCTGGTTTCATTTAGAACATGGGTATGTTCAAAATAATACATGAAAACATTTGCATAGGAAGGTGCGACTGGTAATCCCATAGAGGTACCTGAAGTGGTTCTAGGTCATTTGGTTGAAAAAAAATGGTCGACAGGACAAATGGTTGGCACCAAAAGGTCGACAGGTCAAATGGTCGAAATTTTGTTTTTTGTTTTTTTCACATTTTTTTTATTTTTTGGGGGGGATCCCCACCAACCTCCTTTTTTTGCTAAACCCCCTTTTTTCCCTAAACGAAAACCAAAAAAATATATATAAATAAAAAAAGAAATTCGACCATTTGACCTGTCGACCAAATGGTGTCGACCAATTGTCCTGTCGACCATTTGTCTGTCGACCATTTGACCAGACACCACCTGAAGTTTGTAGGAAGAATTGACCATCAAATCTGAAATAGTTATTAAAAAGGATGATATTGATGAGTTCAATTGCTAATATTTTATGAATGTTGATTTCTTCATGTTTAAGTAGGAACCATTCCAGTGCTTCAATGCCTTGGTTATGGGGAATTGAGGTGTATAGACTAGTTACATCCATTGTGAATAGTAACAAATTTGATTCATCCAATTCAAGGTTCTTGATGTTTTGTAAAAAATGGGTGGTGTCCTTTAAGTAAGTTTCAGTTTTCTGTATCAGGGGTTGCAATGCGGTGTCCAGATATACTGCCAAAGGGTGGAAAACACTGTCTGTACCAGCAACAATTGGTCTGAAGGGCGGATGCATTTTATTTTTATGAATTTTGGGACGGCCGTAGAAGACTGGCGTCACCGGATTATTGTTGGTCAGAAACTTTCTCGTGTTCTCAGAAATCCAATCTGACTCTTCTGCTCTGGAGATGGTTTTCTCAATGACTGCCTTGATATTAGTGATAGGGTCCTGGTCTAATTTGAGGTAAGTATCTTGATCAGATAGTAATTTCAAACAGCCTTCATTATACAGCACGCTGTCCATGATAACCAAGGCACCCCCTTTATCAGCTTTTTTAATAGTAATACTATTATCTTCTGCTAGATCTTTAATTATTTTAATCTGATGTTTCTTGATATTTTGTTTGTTGGATTTACTGTATTTAAGGCATTTGAGTGCTGTAGTGGTTTTGGTTTTAAACAGATTTACCAGAGAATGGTTGATTTGGGGATGAAAGTGGCTTTTGTCTTTCATTTCAAGGTATGGACATTTATCTTTCTCACTTGGGTTAGTTGTTAGATTGTCAAAAAAGATTTTCAACTCCATTTTGCGAACTAACTTGAAAAGATTAACTTCTTCTTCAAATAAACTCGTATTGTTCGTTGGTATTAATGATATACCCAAATTGAGGGTATTCAATTGCGATTGTGAGAGTAGTTTAGAAGAGATGTTCACTATTATGGGATCCCTCAATGTTTGTTCTTCTGACGAGGTTTTCTTTTTCCCTCTTCTGGCTTTTCTCCTCCTCCTAAAAAACTTTCAGGTGTTGGTATTGGTGTTGTTATAGATGGTGGAGCAGTACTTTGACCCTCGGTAGGTTTTGGCACTATGGTGCCACTCGTTGATGGAATTTCCTCTAAAACTCCACTGTTCACATCGCTACTGTCAGTATTCTTGTTAGTCGGTCGTGGTTTTGGTTGTCTTGGAGTGAAATCTGCTTGTTTACTATTATAAAATTCTTGCCAGGAGTAAACGATATCACGGGCGTAATCAAGCGTGTCCCGTCTAAATTTTCTTATTTTACGCTGTTCGATTTCTTTTATATAGTTGTCCAATTTGTTGTTAGTATCCTCTAGTATAGTTTGTAGTTCTGTTGCTGTTTTGAGTTTTGATAATTGAGAAGATACCTCTTCGATTTCTTGATTGATTTGAGATAGAGACTTTGATAATTCCTCAATTGTAAGCAGAATGAGATAAAGCGAGCATTTGTTTAATATTTGCTCCCAGCATTTCACAAATTCAAGGTTATCTTTACAGAGCATTGGTCGAAGGTATACCCAAAGTCCTCTTGGTATTCTTTTGGATTTAAAGTATTGTGCCAGGGTAGTGGCATGAAGTTTTTGAGCAATTTCCCTTCTGATCAATCTTTCCAGTTTTTTAATTACATTTTGTGGATTATCTATGCTCAGTGGTTCCTTACTGGTATCTTTAATCAGCCCGAGTATTCTCACAGCCTCTTCATCAGAAAAAGCCAAAGTAGTAGCTGATTTGTCCGTAAGGGTGTTTATTTTAGAGAATGACATATTATTTAGTGTAGCAGGGTGCCAGTGTTAAAGGGAGTTGCCAACCCCTCCCCAACTGGGAAGAGAAAGAAACTATAACAAAATGGGCAAAAACAGAGGGCACACCTATAGTTTAACAAAAGAGTATCAGGGTATTTTAGAATAACCTTTATATGTCTTCCCAGAAGGAGAAGTAATTTTTGATGTTGTTGAAAGTCAAAGACTTTATCAAATGGTTTGAAGAGAACTTTACCACAAAAGTACTGATAGTAGTGTTAGGAGCGTTTTGTCCTGGCAGACGAGTATACCAGAATAGGGACTTTCTAGTCGTAGTCCTGGGAGGTGAGTGGACCAGGAAGAAATAATTGAAGTACAGTGTTGTGGTTAAAGCTTGTGAAGAAGAAGTGGCAAGACCACTAAAAGTGTTTTGTGAACTGTTGTAAAATCATCCTGACAAAACTATTGTTGTTGACACAGCGTGGAATCATCCTGATAAAACATTTCTGTTGATGCAGATGAATTGTGGCAGTGTTTTGATTCCTAAGGAGAAAGTGTTGTATTGGACTCTTTGCTATAAATGAAGAGATAAGACTAGTTGAACTGTTAGTTAAAAGCCAAGTGGAAGTCTTTTAGAGAAAAAAATACCTTTAAAAATGGAACTTGGTTACAAAACAGAACTTTACTATTTTGATTTGAAATCCTGCTTTGAATCTGGGGATGGGGATCCGACCCAGGTTATAAGGATATACAGTTATTTAGTCTGTGTTGAATCTAACTGTTATTTCTGTTATATTTGCATTTCCATATATTTCCTTTATGTGTTGAATGTATGTCAGATTTAGACGGAAACAAGCAGGTCGTTCTAGCTTCCTAACTGTCATGGCCAACCACTGGAACAATGTGGTCTGAGACATCTTACCAACTATTCAGAAAAAACCTAAATACTCATCTGTTCACCTAACTTCAGTCATGTACCACCTACCTGGACTATATCTACCCATGTAACTAGCACCCAGATGCCTGAGGGCTTGGTGTGCTGCTATAAATGTAAAAATAAGCGCGAAGGACAGATTTCTTTTGTTAGTCTTTCCTTTAGATTATTTTGATAGGCAGGGAAGCCTCGTTATGTTAGTGATAGTAAGACGTGTATCCAACCCTTTTAAATTAATAAAATGGCATCTTGTGAAAAACCTTTACTCAGTTGTCCGCCTCACATTTCTGACCCCTCACAACATTCATTTGGATTAACCATGCATCAAGGGCAAGGAGCCCTAGGATGGAAAATATACTCCCTTGGGTGGGGGTCAGAAACTAGCAACCATTCACGTGGAAGGCCGAGGGCTTGACTGTATCTTTGTTTGATTGAAACGTTTTGTTGTAAGTAGTAGAAGTAGTAGGGACACAATCTAGGTTAATGTAGGCTTTCCGACAGAGGACTTTATTGTTTTGCAACGTCCTTTCTGATGAGCACTCGTTGACCGTTTTTTATAGTCTAGAGCTAAGATCTTAGACCTAGGGATAGAGTAGGTTTACAGCTGTTAATAAAAGAAAGTCGGTCACGGTGCCACCTTGTCTGCCTTCTGATTCTGATCTACCACAGTCTATAATGCCAACTGATTTGCAGTGCTCTGTTGCTTTTCAAAGCTAGGGTCACACACAATAAATACCCAAAATACATAAATAAAATGAATGTTTGGAAACAGTTAAATGAAGCTGGAAAGTAGTTTTTTCACTCATCTACTTCTTTCCTATTGATTACTGGTCTTTGCTATTTTTATTAAGGTGTTCTTTTCAGATTCTTGATTTTTTTTTAGAGGTATATGTGTGCCCAGCTTCTTGCACGGTACCTAAGCACGGCTTCTGTGGAGAAAGCAATCAGTACACTTAGCACCAGCAAAGGAGTGCTCGTACAGATCCCAGTTGAGTTCAATGTCTATTTGTTATCAGTATTGAGAAACATCTACTTATGTTAATGACTACTTTGAAGAAAAAAATATACATTTCTTGACACTGGGCCTCATTACGGTAAAAATCCAGTGTTACCGTGATGGCGGTCCTACCGTTTCCACCATCAGGTAGGATTACGGCTTGCCGGTCGCGCCCATCACTAATGCGGGTGCGGCCATTAAAGAAATCGCAATCCACTGCATTCCCCCTGTACCAGAAGCCATCCAGAATCAGTGAGTGGGCCAACACACAGAGGGGCATGGCTGCAAGGATACCACAAAACCGCGTACCAAGCCACACTTAAGTGAAGCAGAACTCACCATGCTGGTTGACCATATTGTGGAAAATGCAGGGGAGCTATTCTCTGCTGACCAGCGGCACAGCACGCAGCAGAGGCGCAAGGCCATATGGGCTTACGCTGCCCAGAAGGTGACAGCTGTGGGTGTCACAGCCTGTAGCATCAAGGACTGCCACAAGCGATGGGATGACCTCCACCTAAAGTTGCAGAACCTTCTGGCAGCCCACAGACATCGATGCACTGCAACAGGTGGCGGATCACCCTCACCCCTAAAGCTGCTCCCATGGGAGGACAAGTGCAGCAGTGTGCTGCATCTCGAGGGCATCGAGGGAGTCGATGCAACGGAGGCAGGAGCTAGGACACCTGGCGAGGCTGGTGAGTACAGAAAGTGCACAAATAAGAAGCTGAATCAAGCTAATCCTGCTTCCCCCCCATCAACGCACAGAAATGCCCATATCACAGTCCACATCACCCTGACCACACCCAGTACTCCCATGGCCCCCCCTCACAGAATACAGTGCAAAGGCAGTCAGATGCCCTGCCCCCAAGTATGATCCATACACACCCACATGACAATGCAGCACACATCAATGCGTGTAACCACAATGTGATCTAGCTCGATGACGGTGTTGCATGTAATTGTACTATACTCATCCTGTCAGTCCACTAACAGCATGCCTTTCATTCACCCACAGAAACATCATCTGAGAGCGCAGGCAGACAACCACAAACATCGAGGGAGATGGGACGTGCATGTCACACAGCACACTGTACGTTAACATCTGCAGTAGGCACCTCGACCATCCGGGAAGTCACAACAGCCCAGGTACACCACGCTGAGGAGACCGATACCCCTGCTGCCCCTGGGACACAGCAAGCACCTCAGCCCAACATCCCTGCCGCCCCTGGGACACAGTGAGCACCTCAGGCCAACATCTCTGCTCCCCCAGGGACACAACAAGCACCTCAGCCCAACATCCCTGACGCATGTGCAATCCCACAGGAACGTGCACCACCACCACCCCACCTGGCCGACTCCCAATGCACAGACAGCAGTGCAGAGGAAGTGGCAGTTGAGACAGCCGGAATCGGCAGCCAGGAGAACCCGAACACCCCTGAAGCACTGGGCACATTGTCATGATCACTGCTTCCAAGGAGCTAGGACCAGCACAACGTCCTTGGAAGCAGGCCCCTAACCTTCATCCTAGGCACCAGCCGGTCCCCACTGGGAACTTTTGGACCTTGTCCTGGCGCCAGTGGCACCAGGCTCATCAAAGTCACTGGTCCCGGCACTGGAAGCGCCGGGCTCATAATTTGTATGAAGATGCTTGGGTGGACTTACCTGCAGCAGACCATGCTGCTTACTTACCAGCCACATAGGAATCCTCTGTGAGCCGGGACTACTTTCTTACCTGGGTGGGGCAAGCTCCACTCCCTGGATACAACACTGGAACTCTTCTGGAACAGGAACTCTTTTCTTACTTAGGCGAGGCCGTGGAGGAAGACGCCTCATCACTCCAAGGCTATTTAAACCACACCCGATTGATGAAACGTGCATCTGCAGCAGAACGCTCACCGTGTCTGTTCCAGTTTTCTTCTTTCCGATCCTGAACCTGCAAGAACAAACGCTTACCATTCCTGAATCCAGCCTTCAGTAGCACCTGCAAAGACAAGAAACAACAGGTTAGCATGGCAACCTTCACGCGCAGCGCTTTCCTCACCTGATCCATTGGCAGCTACCATCTCTTCACGCTGCTCCTCCGCCTGTGAAGACAAAAGCATAGTTATTCCTGTGTGGAATTACTTACAGACACTCCGGGAATTCCGGTTTTCTTCAACGCTGCAATCCTGCACCTGAAAGACAAAGGAAGAGACATTAGACAGGTATTTTACTTACGCGCCATCGCGCCCGCCACAATAGGGCGCCTGCAAATACTCTGGCGTTTCCAGCGTCTCTTCAACACCCAAACTCACAACTGCAAGGGAAAAGAGACAGTTAGAGAGCTTTTGAAAAGCAGGCAACCGGCATTTACTTACGCATTTCCAAGCGCGTCATTCCAAGACTCTGGCTCGAACTTCGGCTTTCTTCACACCATCTTCTACCTCAAGAGCCCTGCAAGACAAATAGAAAAAGCATTATACAGAGCCCTGTTCCACATTAACGTGCCCACGCACCTAAAGACTGTAAGGACTTAAAAGGTGTCCGGAAACTCACCGTTCGTGCAGTTAACGACGGTAGCAATCCTCTGATGTCAAGAGGCCTACGTTTCACCCAGTGAAGGAACTGGCAACGGCACCCTGCGCCAGACGCAGATGGAGAGTCCAGCATTCACCTATCTAAGGTGAGCACGTTGACCTTGGGGCTCCACGGAAAAGCGAGGAAGGGAAAGGGAGAGAGATACCCGACAACCCCAGATCATTAACCCCATATTCTTTCACCTGCAGATATCCCACTCTTCGAGTTAGACACACAGTGCAAAGAGGCTCAGCCCCGGAAGCCAATCGAGTCCTGCACTTCACTTTTCGAGTCACAGACACCATCCTGCCAAGACCGGCGCCTCCGTGGGAATCAGGTGAGCGTTACAGAACGCGAAGCCCACCGTAAAACTCCTACCCAGGCGCAATGGAAACCTCGGATACTGATCAATTGGCCCAGTTGCTTGGGGAACTAAGAGCAGAAGTACATGCAGCTCGTCAGGAAACAAACGCTCTAAGAAGAGAGCTGATAATATCCAAGGAGCGAACAGAGGACCTCGCTAGGCAATTGCTACGAACGCAGGCAGGACAAACACCTTTGCCCGCTCCAGGAGGAAATTATCCTTCAGCATCTTCCTCAAATCCAGTGCAAATCAATCTACCCGGTAATGTGCCCTTGGCTCCGCCCGAACGCTTTTCTGGTGACCCAAAGAGATTTGCAGTGTTCATTAACCAGTGCCGCCTACACTTCTTATGTAGACCAGCTGCCTTCCCAACAGATCAGGCCAAGGTGGCTTTTGTGCTTTCTTATCTCAGTGGCAGTGCCGCAGATTGGTCGATCCCTTTAGTCACTCAGGATGATCCGGTTCTTCATGATTTCCAGGCCTTCCAGTCCAGCATGGAGAAACTGTTCGCAAGACATGCACAAGGGCTGGCCTTGGACAATGAACTCCTTTCGTTACGACAGGGTAATCAAGACCTCTTGACTTACATTGCCTCATTCAACAGACTTATAGTGGAAACTCAATGGCCTGAGGATAAAAGAATAACGCTTTTCTACAGAGGCCTGCGTGGAGAGCTCAAGGATGTGTTAGCTCAAGTTGTGAATCCTCCACAAGAAGGCTCAGACTATATTGACTTAGTTGTTCAATTGGACCACAGATTACAGAACAGAAAGGCTGATCGTTCCAAATTTGATACCCGAGTGTTTTCTAAACCGCAGACCTCTACTAGGGGAGCTGACACCGTGGAACCCATGCAAATAGGGGGCATGAAAGGACCTTTAACCCAAAAAGAGCGAGAAAGGAGAAGACAGCTGCAATTATGCCTCTATTGCGGAAACTCGGGGCACTTTCTTCGAGACTGTCCAGTGAAACCAGCTAAGAAGGCTGTAGGAGCCGCAGATACCTGTACCACAAATTCTGAGCAGGGAAACGACCTAGCCCGACAAGTGTAGAGGTCCTCTTGCCGAGCGTTAAAATCTGTTACATGACCTCGTATTTCGTGGTGCCTATGGTCCTCATTAGCCCTGAACGTCCGGATCGTTTGCATGCAATTGAAGCTTACATCGACAGCGGAGCAATCGGTAATTATGTGGACCGTGAAATGGTATCAAGGATGAATCTACCTCTTGTCCCTAAGGCAGTAAAAGACGTCATTACTACAGTGGATGGCACGGAGATAGCCTCCGGACCAGTAACTCACGCCACCCAAGAAGTGACGTTAGTGAGCCAAGAGGGACACCGGGAGAAAATCGTGTTCGATGTGATCAAGGCCCCTCAGTTCCAGATCATTCTGGGAATTCCTTGGTTAGAGAAGCACAATCCTCAGATCGATTGGCGAGCAAATACGGTTCAGTTTCCAGAATGTATCTCCACTTGTTATCCTCGGCCTGATGTTTCACTGGCGGCAATCTCTTCTGAGGTTCCCAAACTACCTCCCGAATACCAGAAATTCCAAGACGTCTTTCGGAAGGACCAAGCTAACACCCTGCCTCCTCATAGGTCGTACGACTGTCAAATAGATCTGATACCCGGAACAACTCCTCCTTGCAGTAGGATTTATGCCCTCACCGAGCCAGAGAATCTTCACCTCAGACAATATCTGGACCAATACCTGGCTAACGGATTTATCCGTCCTTCAAAATTTCCAGCTTCCTCGGCTTTGTTCTTCGATCCGAAAAAAGGAAGGAGACCTTAGGACTTGTATAGATTACCGCGCCCTGAATCAAATCACTGTTAAAAACAGATACCCGTTACCTTTGATCCCTGAACTCCTGGACCAAGTCAAAGACGCATGTATATATACAAAGTTGGATCTCAGAGGAGCCTACCACTTGGTACGAATAAAAGAGGGCGATGAATGGAAGACGGCCTTCCGCACCAAGTATGGGCTGTTTGAATATCAAGTTATGCCCTTTGGACTATGCAACGCTCCTGCCGCCTTCCAGTATTTTATGAATGATGTCCTTAGAGAACTCATAGATGTGTGTGTTGTTGTCTACATTGATGACATCCTCGTCTATTCATCATCTGAAGAGGAACATCAGAAACACGTTAAAGAGGTCCTCGAGAGATTACGTCAACATAACCTTTTTGCTAAGCTTGAAAAATGCGTTTTCAACGTAACTGAAGTTGAGTTCCTGGGATTCATATTGTCACCAAACGTAGTCCATATGGATTCAAAGAAAGTCGATGCAATCATCAAGTGGCCTTCACCAACCTCTGTAAAAGGAGTTCAAAGCATGTTAGGCTTCGCTAACTTTTACCGCAGGTTCATTCCTGAATTCTCTCGAATAGTCCAGCCCATCACCGCTCTATTAAAGAAAAACAAATGTTTTGAGTGGTCTACCGAGGCGGAACAAGCTTTTCAGGACTTAAAAGCTAAATTCATCTCTGCACCTGTTCTAAAACACCCTCGCCCAGAACTCCCCTACATCGTAGAAACAGATGCTTCTAGTCTTGCTATGGGGGCAGTTTTATCACAAAGAGATCCGCTCACACACCAATTACATCCTGTAGCCTTTTGGTCCCGCAAATTCTCGGCTCCCGAGATCAACTATTCAATTACAGACAAGGAACTTTTAGCTATCAGATCAGCCTTTAAAGCCTGGCGGCATTATCTTTTGGGAGCCAGACACACAGTCACCGTAATGACAGATCACCGCAACTTACAATATCTGAAGACGGCCAAAGCTCAGTCTTCCAGGCAGCTCCGCTGGGCTCTGTTTTTGGCTGAGTTTGACTTTATAATTACTTATCGACCAGGCAGTAAAAACGGAAAAGCAGATGCCCTCTCCCGGATGGGAATAGATGAACACTTGACCAATCCTGAACCAATACCAATAATCCCGGACCAAAGGATTTTGGGCTTGGTCAGCACTCAATCCTTTTAAGACATCGAGACTACAGTCAAATCACTCCTAACTCCGGCAGAATTACAGGACTGGCAATTCAAGGGGAAGGATTTCTCAGTGGACCAAGACCTACCATATTTCCGAGGACGATTGTACTTGCCCTGTGAGAAAATACAAAAACAGGTAATCTCCTGTTATCACGACTCATTAATGGAGGGTCACCCTGGCATTACCAAAACCATGGAAAAGGTCAAAAGACATTTCTGGTGGCCATCATGGAAGAAGGATATTAGAGACTTTGTAATCTCCTGCGGTGTGTGTGCTCAGAATAAAAGTCAGAAGGAGAAACCAGCCGGCCTCTTACACCCACTGGACATCCCTCCCTGTCCATGGCATACCCTGTCCATGGATTTCATCACGGACTTACCTCCATGCTCAGGGTATAATACCATTTTAGTAGTTGTGGATCTATTCTCCAAGATGGCTCACTTCATTCCCCTGAAGGGCCTACCTTCAGCTTCAGTATTAGCCCGAGAATTCTTAGAAAACATCGTTTGGTTACACGGTTTTCCCTCGGTTTTGGTCTCCGATAGGGGAAGTTAATTCATCTCCCACTTTTGGCGAAGTTGCTGTCGCTTAGCCCAAATTGATGTGAGACTTTCAACCAGTCACCATCCCCAAACTGACGGACAAACCGAGAGGACAAATCAAACTCTGGAGCAATATTTACGTTGCATGCTCCAACAGACTGAAAACCCTTGGAAGGATATCCTTTGGATCGCTGAATACGCTTATAACAATTCGACCCATTCTGGAACCGGGAAGACTCCCTTCTTCCTATTATACGGAAACCATCCTAGGACCTCTAACCTGGATCCTCCCCAAGAATTCGAAACACCTGCTGTGGATCACTTGCACTCGGTGATCACTCATACTTTTAAAGAAGCCACTGCCCATCTGCAAAGAGCTAAAACTCTATACAAGAAAAAAGCGGATCAACACCGTAAAGAGGCCCCTCACTACGCAGTGGGAGATCAGGTCTGGTTATCCACTAAGCACCTGCCTCTAAAAGGACCCCGCATCTTCATCCCGAGATACTTAGGACCCTTTCTCATCTCTGCCATAATTAATCCGGTGGCTGTCAAATTGGAATTGCCTTCGCATATGAAAATACATCCAGTATTCCATGTCTCCTTACTAAAACCAGTACAACCAGAAACCTGATTGACCGAACTCCCAGAACCTGTTCTAGTGGATGGAGAACTTGAGTTCGAAGTAAAGAACATCCTAGACTCCAAAATCTCCAAATCTAAATGATATTACCTGGTTGATTGGAAAGGATACAGCCCCCAGGAAAGGTCTTGGGAACCCTCAGAACATGTCCACGCACCTCGTCTGGTCAAGAAATTCCATCTGAATCACCCCGAAAAGCCAAAACCCCCGGAGAAGACACGCTTAGGAGGGGCCTTGAGGGGGGGTGCTGTCATGATCACTGCTTCCAAGGAGCTAGGACCAGCCCAACGTCCTTGGAAGCAGGCCCCTAACCTTCATCCTAGGCACCAGCCGGTCCCCACTGGGACCTTTTGGACCTTGTCCTGGCGCCGGTGGCACCAGGCTCATCAAAGTCACTGGTCCCGGCACTGGAAGCGCCGGGCTCATAATTTGTATGAAGATGCTTGGGTGGACTTACCTGCAGCAGACCGTGCTGCTTACTTACCAGCCACATAGGAATCCTCTGTGAGCCGGGACTAGTTTCTTACCTGGGTGGGGCAAGCTCCACTCCCTGGATACAACACTGGAACTCTTCTGGAACAGGAACTCTTTTCTTACTTAGGCGAGGCCGTGGAGGAAGACGCCTCATCACTCCAAGGCTATTTAAACCACACCCGATTGATGAAACGTGCTTCGCGTTATTCTGCATCTGCAGCAGAACGCTCACCGTGTCTGTTCCAGTTTTCTTCTTTCCGATCCTGAACCTGCAAGAACAAACGCTTACCATTCCTGAATCCAGCCTTCAGTAGCACCTGCAAAGACAAGAAACAACAGGTTAGCATGGCAACCTTCACGCGCAGCGCTTTCCTCACCTGATCCATCGGCAGCTACCATCTCTTCACGCTGCTCCTCCGCCTGTGAAGACAAAAGCATAGTTATTCCTGTGTGGAATTACTTACCGACACTCCGGGAATTCCGGTTTTCTTCAACGCTGCAATCCTGCACCTGAAAGACAAAGGAAGAGACATTAGACAGGTATTTTACTTACGCGCCATCGCGCCCGCCACAATAGGGCGCCTGCAAATTCTCCGGCGTTTCCAGCGTCTCTTCAACACCCGAACTCACAACTGCAAGTTAAAAGAGACAGTTAGAGAGCTTTTGAAAAGCAGGCAACCGGCATTTACTTACGCATTTCCAAGCGCGTCATTCCAAGACTCTGGCTCGAACTTCGGCTTTCTTCACACCATCTTCTACCTCAAGAGCCCTGCAAGACAAATAGAAAAAGCATTATACAGAGCCCTGTTCCACATTAACGTGCCCACGCACCTAAAGACTGTAAGGAATTAAAAGGTGTCCGGAAACTCACCGTTCGTGCAGTTAACGACGGTAGCAATCCTCTGATGTCAAGAGGCCTACGTTTCACCCAGTGAAGGAACTGGCAACGGCACCCTGCGCCAGACGCAGATGGAGAGTCCAGCATTCACCTATCTAAGGTGAGCACGTTGACCTTGGGGCTCCACGGAAAAGCGAGGAAGGGAAAGGGAGAGAGATACCCGACAACCCCAGATCATTAACCCCATATTCTTTCACCTGCAGATATCTCACTCTTCGAGTTAGACACACAGTGCGAAGAGGCTCAGCCCCGGAAGCCAATCGAGTCCTGCACTTCACTTTTCGAGTCACAGACACCATCCTGCCAAGACCGGCGCCTCCGTGGGAATCAGGTGAGCGTTACACACATTCAGCCCCAAGAGTTCCATGCGCTCCTCCACCCCATGTTTGCAGGAAATCAGCAGCCGTATCCAATGGATGGATGAACGGCAGGACATGCTGTCCGCACTGGTTCAGCAGCACCTCGAGGAGTCTAGGCTACAACGTGAAAGCAACCAGACCATTGGGTGTGGGTTGCACGTGCCATTGGGCGTTGGCCTATAGGCCATCATGATGCCCCTACTGCCGCATAACCCCACAATGCCCTCCACCAGCATCATACCAACTAGCTCCTAGACAGGCAGCCCCAAGAGAAGGTACATGTGGCTGCCTGGGGCTTCTCTGAGTGACAAATATGCGGCCAAGCGTGGCAGGATATAGTGTTGATTGACTGTCACTTGATGCACATGTTGCCATTTTCGGGCTAGGGCATGGGAGGTGGGTATGTGTCATACGCCCAGGCACCCTGCATGTATGGCGACAGTGGAGACTGGGCGAACATTGACAGTTCCACCACGTTTCTCTACAGTGTTTGGCAGCGGTCTAGTCTTTTTCCAATATGGCAGCTGCTGGGAGGTTCTTATTCACCGTACTCCCAGCAGCCGATGCGTTGCAACCGCTAGGTCTGCTTTCCTCCTGTTTGGTTAAAGAGCTAAGTTTTTCCACTCCTTTTTTCCTGTTCTGCCTTCAGAAGGCTATCCCTCTACTTTGCCGGTCATTTCCCGGTCTCAGTCTTTGCGGGTCTCTCTCCCCCCTGCAGTCGCTCACTCTCTCTTTCACTCTATCTTCTGTGGTTCCCCCCGGAAGCCTTCCCACGGTCTCTCCCGCTCCCCTTTTCTTTTTCTTCGCCGACCTCTGGCGGTTCCGTTCCTCTTTACCTCTCCTGTCTCTCTTTCTTTTTGGAAACCCCGAACTCTCTCCTGCAGTGCTTCCGATCTTATTTGCCGCATCCAAGGGTGAGCCTGTCTGCCTTCATGGACATCATCACTCTTACCTGCTTCTTGCCGTCTTGGTTGTTGGTGCCTGTTCCCCCTCCGGGGATCTGTTCTGGAAGTACTAAGAGCTACAATCTGCTAACAGGACACTTCACCCGGCTTGTGGACATCAGTGAGGCAGCCTCTACCACCACTCTCTTCAAACTCTTTGTGGGGGTTGTCTGCCTTTTGGCTTTTCCCCCAATTTATTCCGGTCTGCTTCAGAAGAGGGGCCACAGGGTTGCAGCTCACAGGCGGCCACTGTGGCTTCCTTCCGAGGTAGGCCAGTGCCTCCTAAAAAAGAGAAGGACTACAGCTACAGACGTCACTTGGACCTTAACGCCTCTGAAACCAGTGATTCAGGTGAGGAGGAAGTGGAAGGTAGTGGGTCCGGGAAAGGTGTTAGGGGTTTTGACAGTTTGCAATGCTAAGAAGTAAGCATAGCTATGGTGGAACAAGTGCAAGAGCTCCTGGGAGCCGTCCAAGGGCTATCGCAGGAGGTGCAATCTCTAAAGCTGAAAACGCAGTGTTCCGGCAAATGATTACTGCTCGGGAACATCAACCCCCAGAGTTACTCCCAATGGCACTACCTTTGGGCAAATTTGATGGCACACCTAAGTAGGTAAAGGAATTCCTTGATGCCTGCATGGTGTACTTCACCTTCAGGCCCACTGCCTTTTCTACCAACCAGGCCAGCATCGGGTTTCTCGTATCTAACATGACTGGCAATGCCTTCGCCTGGGCTATGCCCCTGGTAACCAATGCCAACCCGATCTTCCAAGACCTTGACGGCTTTCGGGCCCTTCTCAAACAGATGTTTGAACGACCTGAGATCACTTACACTGCTTGTGAGGATCTGCTTGATGCCCGCCAAGGCTCCTTAGAAATGCTCTCTTTCATCTCAATGTTCAAGACCCTGGCGGGTGAGGTTGGTTGGCCCAAACAAGCAAAATATGCCATCTTCAGATGCAGGTTAACAAGAAGAGATCAAAGAAGAAATTGCACGATCTCCCAGGTAGCAATCTTTTTCCGACCTGTTGTCTTCGGTTCTTTAGATAGAGTATCGACTCTAAGAGAGAAGACGTGAAAGAAGAAAGCATCAGGGTGTTCCCCCTTTTGGCGACTCCTTGTCCGCTCCTACTTCCATTCCTTCCACTCCTCGAGAAGAGCCTATGCAGATTGGAGCAGCCATGGCTCCACTCACTGCAAAAGCAAGGAAACGCCACAGAGAAAGAGGTCTTTGTGCTTACTGTGGATCAGATAAACATCTCCTACAGGACTGCCCCAAAGTCCCTCCACGCCGATCGGGAAACAATCGCCCTCAGTCCTAGAAGGGATGGGTTGCAGGGGTTCTGCTCTACTTCTAGTCCCTATGTTTCTTTGTCTCGTCTTCTGGAGTTCCCAAAGACTTTTGCCTTATGGTTGTGACTGTTTGAGGTGACATCCACCTCAAACAGATCGAAGCTCTGGCACTCCTTGACCGCGGGGTGGCGGGGAACTTCATCGACACCATCTGGGCAGACAAAGTGGATCTGCAAAGAATCGTTCGCAAGGAAGGACATAAAGTAGAAGGTGTTGATGGAACTCCACTTTCATCAGGTCCCATAACTCACACCACCGAAGATCTACAGGTTACAATATCTCAACAGACGGAGACATAAGGTTCGACATTATACGTGCTGCCCATTTTCCGATTATCCTGGGGATCGCCTGGCTCAGGAAACATAACCCTGACATCGACTGGACAAAAAACCAGCTTGGTTTCGACTCTGACTACTGTAAACAGCACTGCCTTCCTCTCACAGCATACGGTAAGGTTCACACAATGTCAGTGGTTCAGGACAGTCCCATCGTGGTACATTCTCTTCCACAGGAATTGGCGCATTATCACCAGGTATTTACCAAAAGGATTCCGGTAGAACTACCTCCACACAGACCCGAGTACTGCGCCATCGACCTGACACCCAACATGCTGGTTAAATTCGGTCGCATTCAACACTCCAAATCCCCTGCAGGATGCGTTGCAACCGCTAGGTCTGCTTTGCTCCTGTTTGGTTAAAGCGCTAAGTTTGTCCACTCCTTTTTTCCTGTTCTGCCTTCGGAACTCTTTACCTCTACTTTACCTCTACTTTACCGGTCTCTTCCCGGTCTCGGTATTCGTGGGTCTCTCTCCCCCGTGCAGCCACTGTCTCTTTCCCTCTATCTTCCACGGTTCCCCCTGAAAGCGTTCCCGCGGTCTCTCCCGCTCCCCTTTGCTTTTTCTTCGCCGACCTCTGGCGGTTCCGTTCCTCTTTACCTCTTCTGTTTCTCTTTCTTTTTGGAAGCCCCAAACACTCTCCTGCTTTGCTTCCGATCTTCTTTGCCGTATCCCAGGGTGACCCTGTCTGCCTTCACGGACATCATCACTCTTACCTGCTTCTTGCTGTCTTTGTTGTTGGTCAGTGTTCCCCCTCCGGGGCTCTGTTCTGGAAGTACGCAGAGCTGCAATCTGCTAACGGGACACTTCATCCGGCTTGTGCACGTCAGTAAGGCAGCCTCTACTACCACTCTCTTCTGACTCTTTGTGTGTTTTTCTGCTTTTGGCTTTTTCACCAATTATTTTTGGTCTGCTTCGGAAGAGGGGCCACAGGGTTGCAGCTCACAGGCGGCCACTGTGGCTTCCTTCCGAGGTAGGCCAGTGCCTCCTAAATAAGAGAAGGACTACAGCTACAGACATCACTTGGACCTTAACGCCATTGAAACCACTGATTCAGGTGAGGAGGAAGTGGAAGGTAGTGGGTCTGGGAAAGGTGCTAGGAGTTTTGACAGTACGTTTGGGAGGTGGAGGGCGGGTCCATAGTTGGGATAGGTAGTTGGTGCCTGGGAGGTGGGTGGGTACGTTTGGGCGGGTATTGTTGTAGCACCTGTTTAATTTTGTCATCTTAATTCATTGGGTTGATAATCTGAATAACAAGAGGACAATCTTCTGTACGTGTATGAATTATTTAATGTAAGTGTTATAAATTATGCGTGGGATAATGTGCTCCACGTGCTTGTGATGATTGTTCAGAAAAAATTGTGAATAAGTGCTTCCTGTGCATGTTGTCTATCCATGGCACCCTGACCCTGTTGCACACTCATCCCACCATCATCGTCATCATCCCCATCCTACTCATCTGCTGGGTCCATGTCGGGGGGCAGTGCAATGTCCCGGCGTATATGCACATATTGTGCAACATGGCACATGCCAGCACAGTTTTGCCAACCTTTACGGGGGCTATGCATCAATGCCCCACCGGATCTGCTGAAGCAGCGGAACCTGGCCTTCAGCAGTCCAAATGTCTTCTCTTTGATGCCCTGTGTGCGTAAGTGTGCCCGTTTGTAGGCCTCCTCATGCCTGTTCCGTGGTCGTCTGACAGGTGTCATGAGCCATGACGTGAGGGGTTATCCGGCATCACCTGCATGGGAGTGACAGAAATGTGATAGGATGTTTATGGTGGGAATATGGTGTTGGCGATGATGGCATGTACACAGTCTCAGTATTTAGTTAGCACACAACATAGTACATGCCACAGATTTCAGAATGCATTCGGCAAAATGTACTTGGCTCAACCTTTCAATATTACACACTTGGCTCACTCATTCCTACTGAGACTGTTTGACCTGCTGAATGTCTGCATTCATGATATGGCCTTCTAGGCAACTACGTGTCTTAATCCTTTCAATTTACACAATGGTGTGTTTCTACGTACTCGGTGCCTCATGTCTTGTAAGGTGCTGACAAAGTCTGCCTCATGCACCCGCAGCACACAGAAAGGAAGACACTGCTGCGTGGAGCGGGAGAAATAGGCATTGTGCACAAAGGAGCCCCTGCTACTTTCTGTCCAGTGCCAATACTCCAATTCACTTGTCACCATTGCATGGTGTTCCACTCGATAGTTAGGGGCTATTTCTTATTAGCCAGTATATAGATTCCCGTGACATGGCAAACTGTCATGTACCTATTGCAGCGGTAAGCTGGGTGAACACTGATGAGTGCCTATTTGCCCCCCCACTACACAGAGGTCCTGCATTGGTCGTTCTACTCACCCAACAGCCAGGAGCACTCTGGTGAGTGTCTATTTGCCCCACCACTACAGAGAGGTCCTGCATTGGTCATTCTTCTCACCCAACAGCCAGGTGCTATCTCCGATATAACGTGCCATGTACCCTGGCAACGTGGAGTTCCACAAAACCATTGAGTCGCATGTTGATCCTGGGAAACGTGCACAGCAATGGGTGATGAGTTGTTCTGCATCACAGACAATCTACACGTTGAGGGAGTGGAATTGTTTCTGATTTCTATACACCGCTCAATGGCATGTCTGGCAGCCAACTCCACATGGGTGCAATCTAATGCACCAATGCAATTGGGCATGCCGGCAAGGGCATGGAAGGCCACTTTGGTGGCATTGACCTGTGCAGGGGTTTGGGGCAGGGCAATGTGGTCTGACACATGGCGCAACAGCGCATCCAGTACCTGGAACATTATCCTTGTAAAACAGGGTTGTGACAGCCTGTGCAGCTCACCGACTGTGTGCTGGTATGTGCCGTTTGCAAGGAAGTGCAGTACCAACACTACCTTCAGCAAGGGTGGAATTACAGTCCGGATGCTTATGATGCTGCAGTTGTCGTCATTGATGAGGGTGATAATTGATATAATGGTGTCCCTGTCAAGCCGGTATAAGGTGTGGATTTGGCTTGGGGTCAGATTCCAGGGCGAGGCCCGGATGTAGGGTATTGGTGGCTGCCTGCGGGGTGGTACCTGCTGCACAATGATGTTTGGGATGGCCACCTGGTTCCTCATTTGCCTTCCTGAGCCTACACCTCCTCCTCTGCCTCAGTGCTGCTTCTGCTTCAATAGATGCTTGCAGGTTCCCCGGCCCAATTGCTGATAAACCAACTGCCAGCATGGTTGTGTTGGGAGATGGGTTGGATGTGGCTTTGGTCCTTTTGTAAGTTCCCAGTGGCCACTGGTCTGCAGCTGGGCTAATTTTGTACACCTGTGGCTTGTTTACCAGCATGGTTGTGTTGGGAGGTGGGTTGGGTGTGGGTGTGGTCCTTTTGTAAGTTCCCAGTAGTCAATAGTGTGCAACTGTGCTGGTTTTGGCCACCTGGGGCCTGTTACTGCTCATCTGGCACTGTTTAACGACTGGTCCGCCATGGCGGTTTTACAAGCGCGTTGGTCATGGTGCTACCACGATGTTTATGGCGGTGTTTCCGTGTAGGTGGAACTACTAATGTACATGGTATACTGCTGTGCTGGTTATTCAGGGACGTCCGGCGACTCGTCTCGCTGTTTGCGGTCATGGTGCTACCGGGTGTGGTAGGTAGCACGGTGCTACCGGGGGTGGTAGCATCGCGGGTCTGAATGTGCCGGTCTGGGAAAATGTGCTACCGGCACCGTTGATTCCGGACCGGAAAGATTGTAATGAGGCCCATTGTCTTTTTGTAAAACTAAAGTGAAGAAGAATGTGCGATCCTACTACGTAGCAGATTTGCAAGCATTCGGCTAACTCAGTTTGTACAACACAACCGGCCTGGAAAGAGAGGCATATTATCTGCACAGTTTCTACAGAAATGTTCTGAACATCGCTCTGAAGGATATTCTCCTGGACAGCTGTCTTTTGTCATGGGCTTGAATAAGTCATTATTTTGCTTTTGCTTGAAGAAAGCTAGAGCACGTCTTGGCTACAGTACCTCCATGCCAATTGATCTCCTTAACATTTTACTATATTGTTTCAAACAGCTTAAAACCATCTTTTGGAAGAGTTCTCCCATAATCACAATTGTTTTGTTATAATGTGATTGAATGTCTCAGGAGGTCTGGGAGTGGGGGGAGGTTGGGGTGGACGGCGGGTTGGTTTGTGGTTAAGTACCCCACCCTCTAATAGTCCTTGACCTTGAAATGGCACTAGAAATATTGATGTTCAACTTTTCTGAGATGTCTGGGAGCATACTCATTTATGTTTAATAGGATTCAGAGGCTTTCCAAGGTCCCGGTTATCTGTGTTAATTCTAATGGCGAGAAAGCTCTTGTAAAACCCCAGGAACTGACCCGAAGGGAACACCAGAGTCCCTGATTTTCAGGTCAAGCTTTAGCTAGAGAAAGCTTTAATATTGTTCTATAGTTCTTGAATGGAAGGGTGTGTGCTAATCAGCTCCCAAGTGATGCAGTCTTAATGTTTTTGCATTTCTATGTTGATAGTATTCTGCAAGTTATCAGCTCTGTTGAATATTAGCGAAGAAAATGGGGAAAGTATGAAAAGCAAAAGCAGGGCAGCAACATTGCATACTTATCTAATGCTATTTGTAGTTTTTGATCTTTTTACTTCTTTTCCCTTGGGAAGGATAGGGCACTCATGGCAATGCTATTGTTGACTTGTGTGTCTTCCATGATTCTATTCAGTGTGTGCTGGCGAGCCCCTCCTGCCACTAAAGAGCCCTGCTGACCCAAGAACGTAGTCCTGGATAGTGCACCAGCTACCTCTGGGGGTCATCAGTCAGCCGAAGGTGTGGCGACACTCTCCCAGCAGACAGGCTAAGAATAAACATCCTTCTAGAGGTTTGGGTCAAGGAAAACTCCCTGCTTGATGAATATGCTGAAGATACTTTCGGGGAGAGGGCGGGCTTGCGACAAAGAGAGCCTGTTGAATTATCAAACTTAAATGTCCACCACCAGCCCTATGAGGCGTGTAGCACAGACAATATAATATAGCTCAATTAATTAATGTTCTGTCGCAGATGACACTGAAAACCATTCTGAGTCATGGAGACAGGTCAAGGGTATTTTCTTTAAATGGTGGGGGTCCTTCGGCTGTCCCTCTCTCCCGTGGGAATTCCCCCCCCCCCAATCCAGGTGTCTATCACTCCTGGTTACTGATACTGAATGGTAACCTCTCCTATCTAAGGTCTGTGGTAGACTAATGCGTTTTCCCTACTAAATGCAGGCTCACTGACACCCTATGGAACTGCCTAACTCTCATCAAAGGTTAGTCTTCTAATTGGAAATTGGGATTGTGTCTTACACTTACTTTATTGGTTCACTCATGCCCATGCTTACCACCTTCCTTCTACTCTTTCTACCTACCCCTCCTGTGGCTCCTCCCTGCAGATTTGCTGTCCCTTTGATGTTTCACTCCTTTCTCTTGCCTCCAACCTTTGATGTTACTTCTCCTCCCATACCAATTCACTACTTCTCCTCCCAAACCACTTCACTACTTCTCCCCCCACTGCAACTCTCCTCCCCCACTAATACTCTCCTCCTTCCACTACTACTCTCCTACTCCCACCAATACTACACAGACACCCTCCTTTCACTCAGTACCATTCGCTTCACATCCTCTCCTTACACTAACATCTAAGCATTGGCCACGTCACACACAGCAGAACCACCATCACTCCTAAACCAGTGCCTCACCTTCTCTAACAGTCTACTTCACGAGCCGCTGCTACTGCCTCCCTCCTGCTGGTCACTTGGTACACCTCCACTGCTGACCTCATGTGAATAACCCCCCAACCTGTTCCATGTCCCCTGCTTACGTTTCCTCCCTCTGTACTGATTGAACAGCTTTCCCTGACCAATCTGGAACAATCTTCCCCTTCCAGCATGTGTATGTGTATGTGCATAGGGACATCTTCAAAAGGGGGCTAAGCCCTGCCTACCTTCTCTGACTAGCCGTGTAATGGTCGTTGAGGAAGAACATTTAGTCTTCAAGTATGTGTTTCACGTTCTGCTTCCTGGGACCATCTTGCTAAGTTTGAGGAATCGTCCGTGGTGGTCTGGGGGATTGCTGCTTTCAGATGTAGACTGGACAGCAAATTCTGCTGGTCCAGCGTGTTGTGTTTCCATCCATGTGGTAGCAGTGTGCGGCTGCAGCCTCGTCTCTCTTTCTCTTGCCAGGCTGCTGCTCTGATCGGGTATTTGCCATCTCGTTCTGTTGGTACACCATGCAAGCTGATGTTTTTGTTTTCTCTTCCCCACTCTCATCCCTCGGACTGGCAGTATCTGCCACCAGTATAAAACACTGGCAAGCATTTGTATTCACACGCAAGGCTGGAGACAAGGGGGGTTAAGGACACATACTGGCACTTGTGGGGGGAAATTACAGGGTTTGAGGCCTTCTCTGCGGAATATGCCTTCAGGGTTAGGGCTGCCTCTGGAATGCTTTGTGGCAGGTTCTGCACCCTCCTGACACAGTACATGCTGCAAAGATGTGTGTCTAATTTGCATTTCACAGCTTCCAATGCCATTGAGAGTGCCCAAGTGGTGAATATGAATGACGTTTTTGGACATGTATTTCTGTTAAGCTGCATTTCTTTTTTTTATTTCATCCTTGTTCAATAGTGAAACCAAAAGAGACCATCATTGGTTTCCCAGAATCATATCATTCATTAATTAATTCATCCATCCATCCATCTACTCATGCAACTGTATTCACCAACTCATCCAACCAATGATACGAACATACTTGCCCACTCATCCATCTCCACCCACCAATTGAACCGCTCATTCACCCACCCATGCAACCATGTTCACCAACTTACTCACTTATACCATATTGGTATTGCGTAAAAAACAAATGACAAAATAACAAGACCGAAAACAAAGAATATTTGTTATCAAATGTTTTGGTATTTTTGCACATTTAAAAAAAATAGATAGATGGATTGGGTTAGGGATTAAAAAAGGGTGGGGGGTGTGGGAAGGGACCATTGTTTTGAGCCTCGGTTTTCCCCCGTTATTTTAACGTAGATCCTACCATATTCACTCACAAAAAACCACACCTATTGGCATTTCAAGTGCTTGTTTTATTTTGCAGAAAGTATATATACAGGGTAATTCATAGAATTTCGCAGAAAAGTGTCGCAAGCGGCTGGCGCAGAGTGTCCGCGTGCGATTGTCTGCGCCAGGCACGTGCGCTAAAACCGATTTCCGCGCACAGCGTATTCATGGATTTCAGGCTCCCAAATGAGCCGTGGCGCAGAGTATCGCAGCGACCCTGCAGCAGCGCCAGTAACGCCCCCAAGAACGCCCTCGCGCAAGGAAAAGCCATCAAAATCGCTAAATCATCGCAAAGGGCTGCGCTAACCCTGGACCAGTCTACAGGGCTGCCAAACAAGGAACGCAAAGCGGGTAACGTGCATATCAGGGGTACGCCTGAAGTCATACACGCGATTAGCCAGGGTACGTGTACTACAGGGGTACGCGGGAAGTACTACACGCGGTTGGCCAGGGTACGTGTATTACAGGGGTGTGCGGGAAGTTCTACACGCGATTCGGCTGGGTACGTGTATTACAGGGGTGCGCGGTAATTCTCACATGCGATTTGGCCAGGTACGTGTATTACAGGGGTGCGCGGGAATTATCACACGCGATTTGGCCTGGTACGTGTATTACAGGGGTGCGTGGGAAGTTCTACACGCGATTGGCCAGGGTACGTGTATTACAGGGGTGCGCGGGAATTCTCACATGCGATTTGGCCAGGTACGTGTATTACAGGGGTGTGCGGGAAGTTGTACACGCGATTCGGCTGGGTACGTGTATTACAGGGGTGCACGGGAATAATCACACGCGATTTGGCCTGGTACGTGTATTACAGGGGTGCGTGGGAAGTTCTACACGCGATTGGCCAGGGTACGTGAATTACAGGGGTGCGCGGGAATTATCACACGCGATTTGGCTTGCTACGTGTATTACAGGGGTGCGTGGGAAGTTCTACACGCGATTGGCCAGGGTACGTGTATTACAGGGGTGTGCGGGAAGTTCTACACGCGATTCGGCTGGGTACGTGTATTACAGGGGTGCGCGGGAATTCTCACATGCGATTTGGCCAGGTACGTGTATTACAGGGGTGCGCGGGAATTATCACACGCGATTTGGCCAGGTACGTGTATTACAGGGGTGTGCGGGAATTATCACACGCAATTAGGCTGGGTGGGTCCTCACAGGTGTTCCCTGTACACCCTCCACGGCCCCTGCAGCCAGCCCACAAAACAGGGGACTACCCTGCACACCTGCTCATGTCCCCCTGCACCCCCACCCCCCAGCAGTGCAGGGGCACCCTCCACCAGGCCCCCACTCATGTCTCCCACCACCCCCACCCCCCAGCCACCAGGGGCACCCTCCACCAGGCCCCCACTCATGTCCCCTATCACCCCCACCCCCCCGCCACCAGGGGCACCCTCCACCAGGCCCCCACCCATGTCCCCTATCACCCCCACCCCCCAGCAGTGCAGGGGCACCCTCCACCAGGCCCCCACCCATGTCCCCTATCACCCCCACCCCCCAGCCACCAGGGGCACCCTCCACCAGGCCCCCACCCATGTCTCCCAACACCCCCACCCCCCAGCATCCAGGGGCACCCTCCACCAGGCCCCCACCCATGTCCCCTATCACCCCCACCCCCCCGCCACCAGGGGCACCCTCCACCAGGCCCCCACCCATGTCCCCTATCACCCCCACCCCCCAGCCACCAGGGGCACCCTCCACCAGGCCCCCACCCATGTCTCCCAACACCCCCACCCCCCAGCAGTGCAGGGGCACCCTCCACCAGGCCCCCACTCATGTCTCCCAACACCCCCACCCCCCAGCCACCAGGGGCACCCTCCACCAGGCCCCCACTCATGTCCCCTATCACCCCCACCCCCCCGCCACCAGGGGCACCCTCCACCAGGCCCCCACCCATGTCCCCTATCACCCCCACCCCCCAGCAGTGCAGGGGCAGCCTCCACCAGGCCCCCACCCATGTCCCCTATCACCCCCACCCCCCAGCCACCAGGGGCACCCTCCACCAGGCCCCCACCCATGTCTCCCAACACCCCCACCCCCCAGCAGTGCAGGGGCACCCTCCACCAGGCCCCCACCGTCTTCCACCACCCCCACCCCCCAGCCACCAGGGGCACCCTCCACCAGGCCCCCACCCATGTCTCCCAACACCCCCACCCCCCAGCAGTGCAGGGGCACCCTCCACCAGGCCCCCACTCATGTCTCCCACCACCCCCACCCCCCAGCCACCAGGGGCACCCTCCACCAGGCCCCCACCCATGTCCCCTATCACCCCCACCCCCCCGCCACCAGGGGCACCCTCCACCAGGCACCCACCCATGTCTCCTAACACCCCCACCCCCCAGCATCCAGGGGCACCCTCCACCAGGCCCCCACCCATGTCTCCCAACACCCCCACCCCCCAGCATCCAGGGGCACCCTCCACCAGGCCCCCACCCATGTCCCCTATCACACCCACCCCCCCGCCACCAGGGGCACCCTCCACCAGGCCCCCACCCATGTCTCCCAACACCCCCACCCCCCAGCATCCAGGGGCACCCTCCACCAGGCCCCCACCCATGTCCCCTATCACCCCCACCCCCCAGCAGTGCAGGGGCAGCCTCCACCAGGCCCCCACTCATGTCTCCCAACACCCCCACCCCCCAGCATCCAGGGGCACCCTCCACCAGGCCCCCACTCATGTCCCCTATCACCCCCACCCCCCAGCAGTGCAGGGGCACCCTCCACCAGGCCCCCACTCATGTCTCCCACCACCCCCACCCCCCAGCCACCAGGGGCACCCTCCACCAGGCCCCCACTCATGTCCCCTATCACCCCCACCCCCCAGCCACCAGGGGCACCCTCCACCAGGCCCCCACCCATGTCTCCCAACACCCCCACCCCCCAGCAGTGCAGGGGCACCCTCCACCAGGCCCCCACTCATGTCTCCCACCACCCACACCCCCCAGCCACCAGGGGCACCCTCCACCAGGCCCCCACTCATGTCCCCTATCACCCCCACCCCCCCGCCACCAGGGGCACCCTCCACCAGGCCCCCACCCATGTCCCCTATCACCCCCACCCCCCAGCAGTGCAGGGGCACCCTCCACCAGGCCCCCACTCATGTCTCCCACCACCCCCACCCCCCAGCAGTGCAGGGTCACCCTCCACCAGGCCCCCACTCATGTCTCCCACCACCCCCACACCCCAGCAGTGCAGGGGCACCCTCCACCAGGCCCCCACTCATGTCTCCCACCACTCCCACACCCCAGCAGTGCAGGGGCACCCTCCACCAGGCCCCCACTCATGTCTCCCACCACCCCCACACCCCAGCAGTGCAGGGGCACCCTCCACCAGGCCCCCACTCATGTCTCCCACCACCCCCACCCCCCAGCCACCAGGGGCACCCTCCACCAGGCCCCCACCCATGTCCCCTATCACCCCCACCCCCCAGCAGTGCAGGGCAGCCTCCACCAGGCCCCCACTCATGTCTCCCAACACCCCCACCCCCCAGCATCCAGGGGCACCCTCCACCAGGCCCCCACTCATGTCCCCTATCACCCCCACCCCCCAGCAGTGCAGGGGCACCCTCCACCAGGCCCCCACCCATGTCCCCTATCACCCCCACCCCCCAGCCACCAGGGGCACCCTCCACCAGGCCCCCACCCATGTCTCCCAACACCCCCACCCCCCAGCAGTGCAGGGGCACCCTCCACCAGGCCCCCACTCATGTCTCCCACCACCCCCACCCCCCAGCCACCAGGGGCACCCTCCACCAGGCCCCCACTCATGTCCCCTATCACCCCCACCCCCCCGCCACTAGGGGCACCCTCCACCAGGCCCCCACCCATGTCCCCTATCACCCCCACCCCCCAGCAGTGCAGGGGCACCCTCCACCAGGCCCCCACTCATGTCTCCCACCACCCCCACCCCCCAGCAGTGCAGGGTCACCCTTCACCAGGCCCCCACTCATGTCTCCCACCACCCCCACACCCCAGCAGTGCAGGGGCACCCTCCACCAGGCCCCCACTCATGTCTCCCACCACCCCCACACCCCAGCAGTGCAGGGGCACCCTCCACCAGGCCCCCACTCATGTCTCCCACCACCCCCACACCCCAGCAGTGCAGGGGCACCCTCCACCAGGCCCCCACTCATGTCTCCCACCACCCCCACCCCCCAGCCACCAGGGGCACCCTCCACCAGGCCCCCACCCATGTCCCCTATCACCCCCACCCCCCAGCAGTGCAGGGGCAGCCTCCACCAGGCCCCCACTCATGTCTCCCAACACTCCCACCCCCCAGCATACAGGGGCACCCTCCACCAGGCCCCCACTCATGTCCCCTATCACCCCCACCCCCCAGCAGTGCAGGGGCACCCTCCACCAGGCCCCCACCCATGTCCCCTATCACCCCCACCCCCCAGCCACCAGGGGCACCCTCCACCAGGCCCCCACCCATGTCTCCCAACACCCCCACCCCCCAGCAGTGCAGGGGCACCCTCCACCAGGCCCCCACTTATGTCTCCCACCACCCCCACCCCCCAGCCACCAGGGGCACCCTCCACCAGGCCCCCACTCATGTCCCCTATCACCCCCACCCCCCCAGCCACCAGGGGCACCCTCCACCAGGCCCCCACCCATGTCCCCTATCACCCCCACCCCCCAGCAGTGCAGGGGCACCCTCCACCAGGCCCCCACTCATGTCTCCCACCACCCCCACCCCCCAGCAGTGCAGGGTCACCCTCCACCAGGCCCCCACTCATGTCTCCCACCACCCCCACACCCCAGCAGTGCAGGGGCACCCTCCACCAGGCCCCCACTCATGTCTCCCACCACCCCCACACCCCAGCAGTGCAGGGGCACCCTCCACCAGGCCCCCACTCATGTCTCCCACCACCCCCACCCCCCAGCCACCAGGGGCACCCTCCACCAGGCCCCCACCCATGTCCCCTATCACCCCCACCCCCCAGCAGTGCAGGGGCAGCCTCCACCAGGCCCCCACTCATGTCTCCCAACACCCCCACCCCCCAGCATCCAGGGGCACCCTCCACCAGGCCCCCACTCATGTCCCCTATCACCCCCACCCCCCAGCAGTGCAGGGGCACCCTCCACCAGGCCCCCACCCATGTCCCCTATCACCCCCAGCCACCAGGGGCACCCTCCACCAGGCCCCCACCCATGTCTCCCAACACCCCCACCCCCCAGCAGTGCAGGGGCACCCTCCACCAGGCCCCCACTCATGTCTCCCACCACCCCCAGCCACCAGGGGCACCCTCTACCAGGCCCCCACTCATGTCCCCTATCACCCCCACCCCCCGCCACCAGGGGCACCCTCCACCAGGCCCCCACCCATGTACCCTATCACCCCCACCCCCCAGCAGTGCAGGGGCAGCCTCCACCAGGCCCCCACCCATGTCCCCTATCACCCCCACCCCCCAGCCACCAGGGGCACCCTCCACCAGGCCCCCACCCATGTCTCCCAACACCCCCACCCCCCAGCAGTGCAGGGGCACCCTCCACCAGGCCCCCACTCATGTCTCCCACCACCCCCACCCCCCAGCCACCAGGGGCACCCTCCACCAGGCCCCCACCCATGTCCCCTATCACCCCCACCCCCCAGCAGTGCAGGGGCACCCTCCACCAGGCCCCCACCCATGTCTCCCACCACCCCCACCCCCCAGCAGTGCAGGGGCAGCAGGCAGTCAGGCAGCAGCAGGTGGGAGCGTGCTCGGGGCTCTGGGGGGCAGTAGTTCGGCCTTCCGGGCAGGAGCGTGGTATTCCGTGTGCGTAGGCGTGGCCAGCTTGGTACGGAGTGATTTTGCACGTGAAAATCCTGCACGTCAGCGTGAAAACCGAGGAAAGACGTAAG
Source organism: Ambystoma mexicanum (assembly GCF_040938575.1). Lineage (NCBI taxonomy): Eukaryota > Metazoa > Chordata > Amphibia > Caudata > Ambystomatidae > Ambystoma > Ambystoma mexicanum. Next base: position 777,943,746 of record NC_090937.1, read on the forward strand.
CGCGTCTGTGACGTGACCCGCACGGGTGTTTCCCACACAGCACGTGATGACAGAGCACACGTGGAAAGACTGCACGTCAGAGTGTAATTGCGTGTGATTGGTGGAAATGGCCCTACACGCAGAAGTGACAAAGCGTGTAATTGGTGGAAATGGCCCTACACGCAGAAGTGACAAAGCGTGTAATTGGTGGAAATGGCCCTACACGCAGAAGTGACAAAGCGTGTAATTGGTGGAAATGTCCCTACACGCAGAAGTGACAAAGCGTGTAATTGGTGGAAATGGCTCTAGCGCATACACGCCGCGTAAGTGACGCTGGACGTGTGGCCCTGTATAAAAGGTATGTGTAGAACACGTTTTCCTTGTACGTGCTTTTCGTGGAGAGCGAGTGGGTGAATTCTGTACTACTTGTCGTTTCACACGCGATTTAATTCACGGCGTTTCAAGTTCGTATTCCCTGTTACCTCTGACAGCTTTTTCTCTTTTTTCGCTTTTACTGGTTTACCTGGGCCTGTTCCCTCAAACAGTGTTCCCTTCTACTGTTGTCCTGTCTCCTCAGACAGCGTACAAATCTTCTTTTGGCGGGGGTGTTGCCAACCAAACGTGCTCCTTTTACACGCTCGTTTACCAGGCAGACGGTGAGTCACGCACGTATCTAACATCTGTGCTTGCCCCGTGTGTAGCCTACCCCTTCAGAGGTCATTCTAGGCTGCGTGTGACACGCATACGTTCATTCTTGTGTTACTGGGTGCCACAGCGTAGTGCAGGTTTTTATTTCTGCACACGTGGTCTAGGAGGGGTTGCGTGCACGTCATCTCCCTTTTTTGGGGCTCCTGTGCGTAGCGTGACCCGTCATCTTTCCCCAGGGGTTACAATCAGCCTTGCAAGAGCACTAGGGTACAATTACCATCTGATACCCAACCCCTTTGACCCCCAATTGCCCAGGACAATAGTTTCCAGCCACTCCCATACGCACATTTACATCAGTGCCATGGCTGGGAGGCGAGGATTCCGTAAGGGTGGCAAAGGTGGAAGAGCCACAAGTGGTGGCCGTGGTGGATCCGGTAGGGGACGTGGTCGTTACTTGCAGGGTGAGCCTGTCCCCCCATGTGTGGAGGACCAGTCAAGGGCACCCATAATCCCCCCCCCTCCCGTTGAGGCTGATGTGGCTGACACCATCCATGCTCAGCCCTTGTTGGACCAGCCCATTGTGGCACCAGATCTGGCTGACTCCATGGCTGACTTCCAGGTCAGCAGGCCTATGACACGTGCGCTGGTGCACGTTGATGTCACCATGCCACGTGCATCTGGGCCAGCAAGGTCATCTGCTGCACCAAGGAGGCAGGGCGGAGAGGCTGCAGGGGCAGCTGCGGCTCCATCCACCCCAGCCCTCACACACCCAGCCAGGACAGTGTCGGTCCTAGTCCATGCTGCTGACATTCCCCCTGACACCATCACACTAGAGCCAATGCCTGCACCAACTCCCATGCTGAGTGTGCAATCCCACACTCCTGATACAGAGTCCACCAGGGCTCCTGCCCCTAGTGTCCAGAGCGGCGCAGGACACTCAGGATCACCACCACCTTCCAAGCGGAAGAGGAAGAGTGCTCGTCCGGCACAGGCTGATGCCCCAGACACGGCTACACAGTCCGGCCCATCCAGGAAGCCCAGCTTCACGGATGACGAACTGAATGCACTTGTCGAGTATGTGTCCGGACATGACAACGAGATGGTCATTGTTGCAGGATCCAAGACCACACCTGCACAACGCCAGGCACACTGGCAGACCGTGGCGGACATCGTAAGTGCCCTTGGAATCGTGAGGCGCACAGCCAATGATTGCTATAAGCGCTGGAATGACCTAAAGCGCAGGGCAAAGAGTAAGCTGGCCTCAAGTCATGCCGCAACTCTAGTGACTGGAGGTGGGTCTCCAGTAGTAGACATGGAACTCACTCCACATGAGTCAGTCGCTGGGACCTACGTCACGGAGGAACAGATCCAAGGCGTGGGAGATCTGGCTGATTACGAGGCATTGTCCGGTGAGTGCACATGCATGTGTGTGTCATCCATGTGCATGGTGTGTGTGTGAGGGCTTCTGTTTGTGTGCCAGGTGAGAGTGTGTGCGCCTGAGTCGTATGGGTCAGCCATGTGCTTCATGCAATACTTCCTGCGCAGCTGCATTTGGCCATAGCAGTATCCCTTCTGCCAACAGTAGACATCTAGCCCAACTGCACGCCAGTTGCCCTTGAAGTGTCACCTTGCCACAACATAGTTGCTTATTTTTCACTGTTCATTCAGTCAGTTTGTTTGCATTCCACCACTTTCACTAGGCATGTCGCTGTCCACTAGTCACATGTCTGACATGGCTATGGTAAAGTGGAGTGACTTTGTTACCTGGATATCATTTGTACACACATGTCCCTGTGCAATTGGACCATTTCAGACTGGCAGCTCCAGGTGAAAAATCTGACCTGTTAGAATTAGAAAAGCGATTACATGCGGGAACTGGACTGAATGAATAGGTGCTGCCCTCCTCTCCATCTTCACTCAATAGCAATGGTACATGCCATCTGTGTGATGGCATGTGTGTATCACCTGGCAATCACAGGCCAATGTGTGATTCCACTGCCAGGCAGCATGCAGAAAATGTGTTCATCTTCCATCTTGGTGTCATCAGTGTGTGCCATTTGCCTGCACTTCATACGCAGTGAGGGTGCATGCATGGGAGGGTTTCAGTCATGTGGGACATGTGTCAATCAAGTACTGGTTCTCTTGCTTCTCAGCCCTCATTGTGTGCCATGGTGCTAATGCCTGTTTCCATTTCTTTGTTTTCATGTCTTTGCAGGGGAAGACGCACCTGATACTGCTGGGGTTGTGGAGATGGCGCAGACCCAGGAGGGGTCCGAGGGCCGACCAACCACCAGTGAGGGACGTGGTGTGGTGGTGGGGGAGAACCCACAAGTGCTGCAGGTCGTGCTCTCAAGGGGTGTCTCTGGCTGCACCTCCCCCGAGCTGTACTCAGGTGTTGATTCGGATGAGACGTACGTGCCGTCGCAGGTGAGTGTTCCAGGGAGGGATTCTGTTCTGTCTCACCCACCTGCACCAGGGTCAGAACCCTCCATGGGGATGTCAGTATTGGCAGCTACGCCTTCGGTGGTTACGGATGCAGGGTCACACTCCGCGACATCTGATCCTGTTCCTGGGCCAGCAGATCAGAGGGGGAATGCAGTCCTGCAGCCTCAGGCAGTGCCGGCACAGCAAGGCGCAGTTCGCCTTGCCCCAGACAGGTGTGGTGCCCGCCGACGTGGTGGCCATACGCCACCCGGCAATACCGCATGGGAGCAATCCATTTACGGTATGGCAACCCAACAGGCTGCATCATCCGAGATGATGGCTCAGGCCATGGATAGGGTGGCCACTTCCATTGTCCCCCCAGAAAGGCTGATGGAGCGACTAGAGCAGGCAACCGACTCCATCTGCCAGTCACACAGGGAGGACATGTTGGGGTCCAACAGGGACAGGCGGGCGGCACTGGCGACTCTGCAGGAGGCCATCTCCATTGAGTCCCAGGGCCACAGGGAAGCCCTGAGGCAGGAGCTCCTTCACCTCAGGACGACTCTTGTTGAGCTTGAGGCTTCAACACACCAAAGGACAGAACAGCAGCTGGAGCGTCTCACCCGTACGCTCTCAGCTGAGATGCAGGCAACGAGGGCGGAGGTCCGGGCATCCCGTGAGTTGTTGCATGGGGACCTCCGCACACTCATCCTCCAGAACCAGACCTACCACACCCGCATGCTTGCAGCCATGGAGGAGCAGACTAGGGCCTTGCGTGGGCTGCCTCCCATAGTGCAACCACCTCCGGATGCAGCTGCACAGGGTGATAATAGCGACAGCAGTGATACTCCCACAATAGGGTAGCCGTGTGGGCCATGAGCCCATGGAGGTGTTTTATCTTCCCAGGATCCACGCAGGTGGGTTCTGGTGTGCATCCTGTCCTCGGACCTCCTGGGTGGCCTCCCCAACCCCCCCGGGCCCATCAATGGCCATTTTTGATTGTTTCTTATTTTTATTTTTATTTTGATTTCTTTTATTCCCAATTTTTTTGGGACGATTTGTTGGCTTCCGTGGTTCCTGTGGGCATACGCTGCATTGTGGCTGGGCACATGCAGGCTTGTAATGTATTTGGTTCAGATGCTTGGGTTTGAGTCACACACACCCCTCCTGCTTCCCGTTTCCATGGGCTTGTAAAGGGTGTGCCCAAGTGACAGTGAATTACACAGTGACGTTGGACTCCCATGAGCTGTGTGGGCAGTCTGTAGTCAATACTGTGTATACATTCCTAGTGCATATTGCTGTTGTGTTGTACACTGCATGTTGCATTGATGTGTAACTCTTCTTCTGTGTCTACCTCCCAATTTGCAGGTCCCTCCCTCATGTCTACACAAGGACCTCTAGTCTGGAGATGGGGTCCATGTTGGCAGCAGTGCACCTACAACTCTACATGGCGCCAACACTGCACAGTTGGTAGTGGTGGGAGTGCAGGCATTTCCAGGTGGTGAGACTACTAATATGTAACATTTGTGAAGTCATGTTAATGGTACTACGTGCTCAAGTATATTGTTGGTCCGGCATTGCTGTGAGCATTTCAGGTGTTGCAGGTTTCTAATAGGGACACTGTACATAGTGAGACTAGTGTCATGTTGTGGGGATTACTTTGTTTACCTGCAATTAGCATGACATGGCACGGTGTGTCGTGTGGCGGTGCTGGGGTTGGGTTGGCTGACATGGCACTGTCCTCTTGTTGCATTTTGCAAGTGGGTATTCATTTTAGCTGCTTGAATGTGTAACTTCACAAAACTGCATTGGTGGTGTCTGTGTGGGTAGGGATGCACACATTGTGACACTTCCAGGTGAACAATCTCAGGCTGATATGGTATTCACGGTTCATTCTCCAGACATTCAGGATCAGTGTCAGGTTGAGTCATCATTGATTGTCAGATGGAATGTGCCAGGGCAGTGTGCACTCCACAGGGGTGTGATTTCTATGTGAAGTAATTAGCCACTAGCTGTGTACGGGCTGCCTCCCACCGTGCCCTTTCCCCTCCCATGCGCAGCGGCTGGGGATGTGGGGCCACCACCATGTCCACGGCCAGGCCCCGGCGTGTTGCAACGTTGTGCAGGACACATGCTGCCACTATGATCCTGCACACTACTGGGGGAGCGTATAACAGCTGCCCGCCAGAACGGTCAAGGGAGCGAAAGCGTGACTTTAGCACTCCGAATGTGCGCTCCACTATGCCCCGGGTCGTAATGTGGGCTGTGTTATATCTTACCTCGGGTGGCGTGGTGGGGTTCCGAATTGGCGTCATCATGTGGGGGCTGAGAGGGTAGGCACTGTCCCCTGTGGAGGTGGTGATTGGTATCATTGGTGGGGTTGTGACCTTGCTCAGTATCCAACATGCATGCAAGTGCAGTGGCATACATACTCACCAAGCAGCCATGTATCCCCATGCCGCCCAGCTTCTAGGTCCCGGCTTAGGGTGGACATTCGGTAAATGAAGCTGTCGTGGGTGGAGCCGGGATAGTTGGCATATACTGAGGTGATGATTCCCTTGGCATTACATGCTACCTGCACGTTGATGGAATGCCAGTGCTTGCGGTTCCTATAGATGTGCTAAGATGCCCTGGGGGGACGTAGAGCCACATGGGTGCAGTCGATGGCACCTAGCACTTTGGGGAATCGTGCCACACCGTAAAAATCCAGGGCGGCAGCATGCCTTTCTGCAGGTGTTCTGGGCAGGTATATGTGCCTGCGGACTGATGGGCGTGCAGTGATGATGTTCAAGACCTGGTGTAGGCAGCGTGACTGGGTGGCCTGTGACACACCACCCACTATGGCACTTGTCCGCTGAAATGATCCAGTGGCTAAGAAGTGCAGTACATTGAGGACCTTCTCCAGGGGGCTGAGTGCTTGGGAGCACAGGGTGGGTGATGTGAGGTCATCCTCCCACTCACTCACCAGGTCCAGTATAATGTGTGGTGGAAACCTGTACCTCCCATACACCTGGTCATGAGGCATCCCGAAAAGGCTGGTTCTGGGTGTGAATATTCTGGCCCTGACTATCCTCCTCCTCCTCCTTTGGTAGCCCACTGCCACTGCTGCTAGGAACGGTATGTTCATCCTGGCGTCTGAGCTTGTTATTGTTAAAGTGCGCAAATTTATGCTTTGCGCGTGTTCTAGGCGAGCGTGTGACCCGCGCACCCCTGGAATCCAGTTCCCAGTCCAATAGCGTGTGGAAATTCACACGCACCACGGGATACAGGTTCGCTGACGTACTTGCGTGTGTAAGTGCCCGCGCACCCATGAAATACATGTACATAGGCCAATCGCGTGTACGCGCACTTTTGTCCAATTACACGCGATGACACTCTGACGTGCAGTATTTCCACGTGTGCCCCGTCATCACATGCTGAGTGGGGAACACCCGTGCGGGTCACGTCACAGACGCGCTTACGCGCTGAGGGACTCTGGTCCAATAGAATCGCGTATGCGTGCTGACGCGCTTACGCGCTAAGGGCCTTTCCTCGGATTTCACGCTGACGTGCAGGATTTTCACGTGCCAAATCACTCCGTATCAAGCTGGCCACGCGAAAACACACGGAAGACCACGCTCCTGCCCAGAAGGCCGAGTTACTGCCCCCCAGTGCCCCGAGCAGCCTCCCACGTGCCATCTGCTGCTGCCTGCCTGCCTGCCTGCCTGCTGCCACCGTGCCCTGCCATTTGGTGCCTGCACATCAGCCATCTGCAGGGGTCCAGTTGCTGTGTCCACCCCTGCTGGAACTGAAGACTCCCGACTGGGATTACATCGCTCCACAGCCCAGCCCCAGGACCCAGTTGCCCACCCACACCTGCCTCTGGGGTTGCCATGTCGGGCACTTCCACATCTGGCACCAGTGGCAACCCCAGGCCAGAGGGGCAGAGGGGCACCAGCTTCACTGCCACCGAAGTTGGTGTCCTGGTGGAGCATGTCCTGGGGCAGTATGATGCCCTCTTTGGATCGTCCCGCGCCAGCAAGGAAGGACGGGAGAGGATCTGGGCCGACTGTGTGGTTGCCATCAACGCGGAGGGGGTGGCAACCCGCAACGTCCTGAAGATCAAGAAGCGCTGGGAGGACTTGAGGTCCAGGACCCTTGTGAAGGCCCGGGGCCTCGTGGAGGGGGGCCGGGGCCGCATGAGTTCCATCCAGATGAGGGTCCTGGAACGCGTACGCCCAGCGCTCCACGCCCAGATCCTTGAGAGGGAGGCCCGTCTGGAGTTGAGCGGTAAGTGTCCAAGCATTACTGTGTGAGACAGGGCATGTTGCGGTGTGCTGGTTCTATGATACTTGCCTGTATGTGTGCCATAGGCCATGTATGCATGTATGTGTGCAGGGACATCATGGTAATGCATGTGCGACCAGTGATGTGTGACCCACATGGTTGTTGCATGTGTTCAAATGCCACATGGGGAGCCCTATGCAGATTTTGAACATGAGAGCATGCCAGTCTCTGTACCTGGACATGGGTGGGGGTGAGGGATGGGTGCTGATGCCAGGTACATATATGGTAGCCATGTCTGTGTGCCTGACCTGCGTGTCTGTGACTTGTGCATGCCATGGATGCATGACACATGTGTGTGACAATGCACAGATTCAGTGAAGCAGCCAAATTACCCTTGTATCCGCTGTGTTTGGTGTGTTTGGGGCCAGATGGATGTGACTGAGGTGAAGTGTGTGCATGTGATAGGCATGTGCCATGATGCATGTGAGTTACATATCATTGAATGTTTCAAGAGTCCATTGGACATGCATGGAAATGTCCATGGCATGCACCATGCCTGTTACTGTGTGTGTTTTGCCTGGACTGACCCATGTGTTGTGGAGGGACATGATGGAAGTGTACTTTGACAGTGGTGCTCATCTGCTATTGCTTCCTGTCTAGGGGACCATTGTACAGTGCCCTGATGCTTGTGTTCTTTGTCTCCCTCTACGCAGCGGCTAGTGAAGAAGAGGGCGGAGACGGCGCTGTGGAGCAAGGCGGCGGGGATGCCCCCACGGCTGCAGCGGAAGGGGTGGGTGAGCCCCCACAGGGGCCTGCTACGGTGGGAGACGGTGAGGAGCCATCCAGGTTGGTGGTTTGCACAGAGGAGGAGGAGGCCGCCACTGGGGCACACATGTGGCCTGGTGGGGGCATCCCTGCTGGTGCAAGTGGTGCAGTCCAGGGCCAGGAGGCAGCACAGGTCACCGTGGAGGGGCCTGTGCATGTCGCTGTCCCTGACCCTGTGAGTGCACCACCATGCAGCAGCAGGGATGCCCCGTCCCAGGCCCGTCCGCAGGTAGAGGGGATGTCCATGTCACCTGACTCCCCTCCACCTGCGGACGTGGGAACCCCTGGCCATGTGGAGAAGGTCCTGATTGGGGTCGCGATGCGCACGGCTGTGATTCGTGATGCCGTGCGTGCTTCCCGGGAGGACGACGCACGTCATCACGAAGTGCACCGTGCCGACGTGGCCCAATTGGGATCGGCCATGTTCGGGGGTTTTCTGCATGTGTTGTCCAATCTGGCGGCCCTCTCCTCCTCTGTGCAGGCTATACACCAGTCGTTCTCCTTGCCGTCTTCCGGCCCAGATGCCACCAGGGCCCCCTGTGGACCTGCCCCGACCAATGCAGCCAGCTCGGTGGGGATCCTATCCCTGCCACAGTTGGGAGTCGGAGGTCCAGCAGGGGTGGACAACACAGCAACTGGACCCCAGCAGGTGGAAGATGTGACAGCATCATCAGGCAGGGCATGTGCACGACGGCGTCGGTGGTTTCCATCAGCCTGGATGCCGTCGTGCTGGCAGAGGCAGTGGCGTCGGAGGCAGCAGCAGGCTCGACGTTGGAGGCATCATGGCTCGGGGCCTTCAAGATCAGAGGGGCAGGCATCGGCCGGAGGGCAGGGCAACCCTGGGATGGTGGTGTCTTCCGTGTGGGAGCAGTTGGTCCAGCGGATAGGTGCGAAGCGGCAGCGGGCGGAAGAGGAGCGGCTCACCATGGTCAGGGCGGAGTTCTCCATGCGTCGGGCGTTGAGGCGGGCTGAGTGCCTCGAGGAAGCTCGCAGGGAGTTTGAGCTGGACATGGGGTTATCCCTGCGAGACCTCGGGGCCAGGACAGAGTCCCGCCTCCAGGACATCGACATGGAGTTCGATGATGCCCTGGCCAGCAACATCACCGAGTGAGCCGCAGGACTTGCCCGCTGCCTTTGTATATAGTTATTTAGTTAGTTAGTGTTAGGTTTCCTTTATTAATTTTAGTTTTTTTGGACCGCTCGGACAATGGCCACTTTTTTGTATATATTATTTTCATTAGGTAGTAGTAGGTTTCATTTATGGTGTTGGGCTCATGGACCCTGGAATTTTCGTGTATATAGTTTGCTTTTTGAAGAAACATTTTTTTTATTAATTATTGTGTTCACCATGAGGAAATGGTTTTTCATTATTTTACTTCCACATGATTTTGCTTTGGACAACATTTGTTTTTGGATTACTTTGTTTTTTTTATTTTTACATTTGTTCTCGGACATGGACCATTTATTTTGTTATCCCCATTGTTGTATGTTTGATTTTTTTACTTATTTTTCATCTTTAATACATGTTCTTTTTAACTTTCACTTGTGGTATTTTCTCATTGGTTTCATACATGTCATGATATGGGTTTTGACATTGACTTGCACCCATTGTGTATGTGTGTGTGACGGACATGTGTTCATTTACAGACTTGCCATTGGGGTTGTATCATGTAATTGCATTCACTATGTGGGTGGATGCAATCCTTGCCTGGGTGTTTGTGCTGGGTATGCTGCCCATTACTGCCATGATTGAGTATCGTCAGGACCTGGGGGCAGGGGGACATGTGTGGGTGCCTGGTGGAGGGTGCCCCTGCACTGCTGGGGTGTGGGGGTGGTGGGAGACATGAGTGGGGGCCTGGTGGAGGCTGCCCCTGCACTGCTGGGGTGTGGGGGTGGTGGGAGACATGAGTGGGGGCCTGGTGGAGGGTGCCCCTGCACTGCTGGGGTGTGGGGGTGGTGGGAGACATGAGTGGGGGCCTGGTGGAGGGTGCCCCTGGTGGCTGGGGTGTGGGGGTGGTGGGAGACATGGGTGGGGGCCTGGTGGAGGGTGCCTCTGGTGGCTGGGGGGGTGGGGGTGGTGGTAGACATGAGTGGGGGCCTGGTGGAGGGTGCCCCTGCACTGCTGGGGTGTGGGGGTGGTGGGAGACATGAGTGGGGGCCTGGTGGAGGGTGACCCTGCACTGCTGGGGTGTGGGGGTGGTGGGAGACATGAGTGGGGGCCTGGTGGAGGGTGCCCCTGGTGGCTGGGGGGGTGGGGGTGGTGGTAGACATGAGTGGGGGCCTGGTGGAGGGTGCCCCTGCACTGCTGGGGTGTGGGGGTGGTGGGAGACATGAGTGGGGGCCTGGTGGAGGGTGCCCCTGGTGGCTGGGGGGTGGGGGTGGTGGGTGACATGAGTGGGGGCCTGGTGGAGGCTGCCCCTGCACTGCTGGGGTGTGGGGGTGGTGGGAGACATGAGTGGGGGCCTGGTGGAGGGTGACCCTGCACTGCTGGGGTGTGGGGGTGGTGGGAGACATGAGTGGGGGCCTGGTGGAGGGTGACCCTGGTGGCTGGGGGGTGGGGGTGGTGGGTGACATGAGTGGGGGCCTGGTGGAGGGTGCCCGTGGTGGCTGGGGGTGGGGGTGGTGGGAGACATGAGTGGGGGCCTGGTGGAGGCTGCCCCTGCACTGCTGGGGTGTGGGGGTGGTGGGAGACATGAGTGGGGGCCTGGTGGAGGGTGCCCCTGGTGGCTGGGGGGTGGGGGTGGTGGGAGACATGAGTGGGGGCCTGGTGGAGGCTGCCCCTGCACTGCTGGGGTGTGGGGGTGGTGGGAGACATGAGTGGGGGCCTGGTGGAGGGTGACCCTGCACTGCTGGGGGGTGGGGGTGGTGGGAGACATGAGTGGGGGCCTGGTGGAGGGTGCCCCTGGTGGCTGGGGGGTGGGGGTGGTGGGTGACATGAGTGGGGGCCTGGTGGAGGCTGCCCCTGCACTGCTGGGGTGTGGGGGTGGTGGGAGACATGAGTGGGGGCCTGGTGGAGGGTGACCCTGCACTGCTGGGGTGTGGGGGTGGTGGGAGACATGAGTGGGGGCCTGGTGGAGGGTGCCCCTGCACTGCTGGGGTGTGGGGGTGGTGGGAGACATGAGTGGGGGCCTGGTGGAGGGTGCCCCTGGTGGCTGGGGGGTGGGGGTGGTGGGTGACATGAGTGGGGGCCTGGTGGAGGCTGCCCCTGCACTGCTGGGGTGTGGGGGTGGTGGGAGACATGAGTGGGGGCCTTGTGGAGGGTGACCCTGCACTGCTGGGGTGTGGGGGTGGTGGGAGACATGAGTGGGGGCCTGGTGGAGGGTGACCCTGGTGGCTGGGGGGTGGGGGTGGTGGGTGACATGAGTGGGGGCCTGGTGGAGGGTGCCCCTGGTGGCTGGGGGGTGGGGGTGGTGGGAGACATGAGTGGGGGCCTGGTGGAGGCTGCCCCTGCACTGCTGGGGTGTGGGGGTGGTGGGAGACATGAGTGGGGGCCTGGTGGAGGGTGCCCCTGGTGGCTGGGGGGTGGGGGGGGGTGGGTGACATGAGTGGGGGCCTGGTGGAGGCTGCCCCTGCACTGCTGGGGTGTGGGGGTGGTGGGAGACATGAGTGGGGGCCTGGTGGAGGGTGACCCTGCACTGCTGGGGTGTGGGGGTGGTGGGAGACATGAGTGGGGGCCTGGTGGAGGGTGCCCCTGCACTGCTGGGGTGTGGGGGTGGTGGGAGACATGAGTGGGGGCCTGGTGGAGGGTGCCCCTGGTGGCTGGGGGGTGGGGGTGGTGGGTGACATGAGTGGGGGCCTGGTGGAGGGTGACCCTGGTGGCTGGGGGGTGGGGGTGGTGGGAGACATGAGTTGGACATGGGTGGGGGCCTGCTGGCAGGTGCCCCACAGTGCTGGGGGGTGGGGGTGGTGGGGGACATGAGTTGGACATGGGTGGGGGCCTGCTGGCAGGTGCCCCACAGTGCTGGGGGGTGGGGGTGCAAGGGGACATGAGTTGGTGTTCATTAGTTCAAGGAGACATGTGCCTTTGCTGGGGGGCATGCCCATGTTGGGTGGGCTGCCTGCGGGACATGACCAGGGATGCAGGGTAGTCCCCTGTGGTGTGGGCTGCCTGCAGGGGCCGTGGAGGGTGTACAGGGTACACCTGGGAGGACCCACACTGTCAAATCACATGTGGGACTCCCCGGCACCCCTGAAATACACGTACCGTGCAGAAATCGCGTGTAAAAGTTCTCGCGCACCCCTGAAATACACGCGCCCAGGCTATTCGCGTGTAAAACTTCCCGCGCACCCCTGAAATACACGCGCCCAGGCTATTCGCGTGTGGAACTTCCCGTGCACCCCTGAAATACACGCGCCCAGGCTATTCGCGTGTGGAACTTCCCGCGCACCCCTGAAATACACGCGCCCAGGCTATTCGCGTGTGGAACTTCCCGCGCACCCCTGAAATACACGCGCCCAGGCTATTCGCGTGTGGAACTTCCCGCGCACCCCTGAAATACACGCGCCCAGGCTATTCGCGTGTGGAACTTCCCGCGCACCCCTGAAATACACGCACCCAGGCTATTCGCGTGTGGAACTCCCCGCGCACCCCTGAAATACGCGCGCCCAGGCTATTCGCGTGTGGAACTCCCCGCGCACCCCTGAAATACACGCGCCCAGGCTATTCGCGTGTGGAACTTCCCGCGCACCCCTCAAATACACGCGCCCAGGCTATTCGCGTGTGGAACTTCCCGCGCACCCCTGGTATACACGTAGCCCGCTCCCCCAGGCCCGATCGCGTGAGGAACTTCACGCGAACCCCTGTAATACACGTAGCCCGCTCCCCCAGGCCCGATCGCGTGTGAAACTTCACGCGAACCCCTGAAATACACGTAGCACGCTCCCCCAGGCCCGATCGCGTGAGAAACTTCACGCGAACCCCTGAAATACACGTAGCCCGCTCCCCCAGGCCCGATCGCGTGAATAACTTCACGCGAACCCCTGTGATGCACGTACCCTGCTGAAATCGCGTGTGAGACTTCCCGCGCACCCCGGTATACACGCACACGTATTTTTTGTCAGCGGGTGTTCGTGTTTGTGGGTACCCCTTTGCACGTCATTTTTCCTGGAGGGCCACAGTATGGGACATTCATCATGGCAGTATATAGCTGCTATTTGTTGGCGCACCTTTTGGCGCACATTTCTTACAGCCGCAGAGACGCTACCGCCTGCTTTCTTGTGGCGGTCGTGTTTGTGCCTGTGCGCTGGTTTGAGCGTGCGCTTTTTTCCCCTATTCTATTCCATGAATACGTGTTGTAGGCGAGCGTGTGGGCGTTCCGCGCACTTGTGCCCTGTACTTCCCCCGTGACGCCCACGTTTTGGCAAGTTGTTCCCCATTCCGAGTGTTACGCCCGTGTTCCGCCTACTTTTGTTGCGTGCACCGCGCTATGTGCGAATTTCGCTGTGGCCTGTGCGATTTTCGCTGTGACCTGGCGCACCCTGTTAGATGGCCTGTGCGCCAACGTGCGCCGCGCACTTTTTTATCGCACATCCGCTGGTTTTCTCGCACACGGCCTTCCATGAATCGACGTGCGCTGCTTTTCGTGCGATTTTCGCACTTGCACTGTGATTTTCGCTATTCCACTGCGATTCGCACGTTTTTGCCCACTTGCGCCGCGCTAATTATTCCATGAATCGGCCTGATAATTGTGGTTTTTGGATGAATTAGGTTGGGAAAGAAAACTAAAACTGTGTATACGGTGGTTTGATGGCCACATTCTGACTGATTTAGTTCATAAATTGACTTGTAAGTCTTATACATTGCAGATTTGTGATTAACTGCTCTCTGGAGGAACCTGGTCATGTGTGGCACTTTCTCAAGCACTAATTATCTGTAAGACTTTTCGAGTTCATGCCACATACAATGAGGGTTACCTTTTTGTGCTAGCGTATTATTCTCTCAACAAATGTTTGAAGGAAGCAATTCAGGATTTGCTGTTTGTTTTCAAGAGGAATGCCATTGAAATGGTGTTCCACTCTGGATGCTTTCATCAGTGCTTCCATTCCCTTGGAGCATGGATACGACATTGTTTGGCCTATATGGTTAATAGATGTGATAGTACCAGGAAGAAGATTCTGAGACCGTTTGCCTTGCTAGGTTATTCCACTTTTGTTTTTGCACTTATTGTTATGTGACCAGTGACAGACTATTGAAGTTAGTGTCATTTACGATCAAGCTCGCTCTTCCTTCCATTTCACTTACAGAAGGTTTCTCTCAGTCTTAAATGAACTGCTTAACATGTGAATGTATGTTCTCGTAATTCCAGCTGAATTAATCAATTATCATGCTGATCTGGACGTGAAACAAATATGCTTTGCGGAGTGCTGGAGAGTGCAGACAGCACTGCACTGCTTTGTGGGTTATCGACTCGAAGGAGGTGTTTCCAGGCGGATACTGTTGCAAGTACACTCTTGTGTTACCAAATATCCAGGCAGGCGCAGAGCGCTGGAGAGTGCAAACAGCCCTACAGATAGCACTCAGGCCAACGAAGAAGTGTGCGGCAGAAAAGGAGGTGTCTATTTGGAATTGGGAAAAAGTAGTGTTTACTGTTTTGAGTAGCGTTGGGCGTTTGCTGTCTGCTGTGGGGACATAATCGTATATGTATGAGCTGCATAGTTAGGGTATGGTGGCGGCTAATGCTTCAGTGCAGAAAGGCATCTCTGAGTGGCTGCAATAAGCATGTGGTCTCCCCCTTATTTATTTTATTTTGTTTATTTATTGTTTATTGATACAGCGCTTATACACAGGTGAAGTACTTCAAAGCGCTTCAAGGCGAGAAAGGAACAAGGGAATACAGTACTCATTCTTAGGCCTTGAAGATTCCAAATGATCTAAGACGAAAAAAGTGTAGTACTATGCCTGACAACCTTTCTCCTAGTGCAAGTGCATGAAGTGTTACAGTTGCGACCAAGCTCGGGTGGGGGGAAGGGAAACGGTGGGGCGGGGGACAGTAAAGACATACTGGTGCTAGTACATTTAGGTAATGCATACGTACAGATGGGGCTGCAGGGACAGGAGGGTGGGGGGAACAAACGAGTCTGGTTAAGTTCCTGGTTTGCCCCGCTCGTGGAGCGTAAGATAAGTGTAGTGAACAAAGTGCAGCAGCCCGGAGGCAAGTGCAAAAGACTGGGGGGGAGCCTGGGACCTGTAGGCTCCAGAGGTGAACCAGGTGACTGTTAGGAAAGATTTCATAATTGTATGTAATTTTCCCTCCATGTGTCAACCCCCAAACGTTTTGCTGCTGTTTAGACACCCTTGACTGACTTTGCCAGAGAAGCACAGCTTTCAGCTGCACCCCTCTGGGCTTTCGCTCACTTTTTATGGGGAATCTGACATGCCATTAAGACAGTCAGTACTGGGAGACTTTGTTTGTGCAAGGTATTTTACCATACAGCACACTTGGGTCTATAGTCATTTCCAAAGGCCCTAGATACTCTCGCTGGACTTTTTATGAACTGTGCAGATGTGTCATGGACAGGACTGGTGGCAGCTATAGTTCCGCATTATTTTTGAACCCTTTCCTGCCATGTTAACCGTGTTAACTGCATTTGGCACGAATAGGTGGCCTGGCCCCAAAATGGCCATGCCACAAGGTTCTTTGTCCTGTCCTTTGGCCATCTTGCCCTTCACCTTCCCCAGGTCAAGTTGACCCGGGTCAGTCCTTATTATGCGCTTTCCTGCGAATCCCAATGCTTTTACAGGCTTCTGCATGCCTTGTGTGTGTGCCTCCAGGATGTGGGCTGTAACGTCTGGTTCCAATACACATCCTGGGTGCCAGAGAGTCTGGAGTGCCATGAATGTGTGGGACCACCATGGTCCATGATTGGTCCACGTATGGAGTGTGTGTTTGTGAGCAGATCTCCCATTGGGTCCTCTTCGTTTTGGCGCAAAGGGAACTTTGGATAAGAGGAGGCCAAAAACACCCATACCATGTCGATCTCCTGAGTTCTCCCTGAACAAAGGATAGGCTCCAAGTATCCTGCAACACGAAGCCGAGTCGAGGAATTGCTGGTGGCCCGCTGGAAGGTTTAGCACCCTGAGCCCGCTGTCGTCCCGTGGGACCCCTCTGCATCTGGTCGTCCTAGAAGATCTGCGAAGACGCTTTGACCCATTGGAATAGTGGGACCAACTATTCTCGGCACCTTCATCAAAACCTGCAAGTAAGCTTTCTCGGAAGTGTCCCTGGGCCAACCAGTGGACTGACCAGCTTACACAGTTGCTTTGCTCTGTCACCGCCGCCGTTTCGAGGAGGCCCTCGAAACTTGGTGTACTGCTAGCTCAGTGTCCACGGCACCCTCACACTGAATTTCGTATACCTGGTGTTCCCAGGTCTGAAGTGAGACGAGTGCGCCAGCACCGGAGTAAACGCGGTTACCGTGTTGCCCTGCCGCGGCAACGTCCTTTGCAAGTCTGCTGCATTTATGACCCTCTTGACCCTAAAGCCTGCTGCAGTGAAACTGGGTCGATTCATCCACCTGCAGTGGAGAAATCACCACTGTCACGTTTGGGAATCATCTCTGTATCTCAGGAACTAAAAGGTGCAGAGATGTCCTTTTTGCCGCATTCGAACCTGCAAGCGAAGTTGACTGACCTGCCGAAGTTTGGGTCTGCTTGCGTCGGGACCGGTGAGTACTCAATACCCCAACTGGTGGCCTTTAGCGCAAGGGCCCATTTTTATGCACAAGTGGCCCCTGAGGGTCCCTCTGCTTTCCACTGCTATTGCGAAATAGCGACTCCATCCCGAACTCTTGAACTGCCTCTGCCTTCAAGTGGAGGTCCTTCTTGAATAGTGGGAACTTGTTCTGCATCGCCTCATCCACCTTCCGGAGCTGCTAGAGACCCCTGAAGAGACCTTGTTCTGCCCATTGGAAAACCACGAGCGTTTGCATTGCATGTACTATTGAGCACAAGGCTCCTCTCTTCTTAGGGCTTGGAGTGCCTCTTAGTTAGGGGTATTGTCGATGTCGAACTGGGCCTAAAGACTATCTGCACTGCCTGTTTCCTTCCCCTCTAGGTTGTCGACATATTTCGTGCATTTAACTCTTTAGACCCCAATGGTCTTGTATATACTGTGTATTGATTGTGATGTGTTGGTTTACTTAGTGTTACTGTGATTCTTTTGCTGTGGTCTATGTTACAAAGGCCTTGTAATAAATGTGTCTATATTTTTGATATAACACCTGTCTGGAGTAATTTGTAAGTGTCCTTGCTTTGTGTGCTCATTGAGGTCCTTCAGTCACCCTCACCCCTCCTGAGACTTAGGGCCTCATTACACGGAAGGCGGTGATCCAGGGTGCTATTAGCACCCTGGACCATGCCGGTAAATTACCGGCACCGCCTTGGCGGTAAGGGGATTTACCGCCCCATTCCAAGGTCGGTGGGGCGGTAAATCCCCCTTCCGCCATTGCCCTTCCCCATTCCCATTTCTGCCCCATAGGGCTCTATGGGAATGGGGAAGGCGCTAATTACGGCACCGCAATTTTGCAGTGCCGTAATTAGCTCCGAGGTCCCTTAGCGGGTTGGTTTTTAACGCCTGCAAAAAGCAGGCTTTAAAGCACCAACCCGCTAAGGGACCTCGTAGTACGGCGGTAAGGGTTAACGGTCACCATTGCCATTAACGGTGACCGTTAACCCTTACCGCCGTCCGTGTAATGAGGCCCTTAGTCTTGACCGCCTGCCTTAGCTACCCTGATTGGTCTGGCTTGTCCAGAGGTTACCTTGTTCCAAGAAACTAGGCTGGCCTTCTGGACCTCTTCCCCTCCAGGTCAGAGTTCAGAAATCCATCTTAACAGTGACCAGTCAGCAAAATTGAACAGAGTTAGGGGGGAGAAGCAGGGTGAAGAGAAGTAGGTTAGCAAGGGAGAGGGAGGGAGAGAGAAGAAGGAGGAGAAAAGGAAGTTCTTGAGGAGTTTCCAGAACTTAAGGTGCTCCGGCTCAAGATGGAGGGAGGCAGGGAGGCTGTTCCAAGGGGAGGCACCTGCAGAGGATAAAGATCTACCCCCAAATCGCTGTTTGTGAAAGCGGCTCACCCGCAGAGAGTTGGAGGAGGACGAGTGGAGGACTCTAGAAGGAGAGTGTTTAGGAAGAGAACGTTGTAGATAGTGTAGGCCCAGGCCGCAGAAAGCCTTTTGGATTATGCAGAGGATCTTGAACTTGGTCCTTGTAGGCACGGGGAGCCAGTGGAGGGATTTCAGCACCGGAGAGATGCGGTCCCTGGACTTGCGGCTAAGGATAAGTCTTGCGGCACTGTTCAGGATGAGTTGTAGAGGACGTAGAGTAGAAGTAGGAAAATTGAGAAAGAGGCTATTGAAAAGTCCAGCCTAGAGAGAACCAGGGCTCTCGAGGTGATGAGCCTTTTGGGGAAAGTGAGAAAAGGTAGAATACCTCTGAGGAGGTGCAGTTGGTAGTTGGACATTTTGGAGATGTTTGAGATGTGGGAAGAGAAGGAGAGGGTGGAGTCGAAGATGACCCCAAGATTTTTTACCTCATTGGTGGACCAGGGCACAGGCCCAAGGGAGGTAGTCCAGTGAGACAGTGGGTAATCGGGAGCAGGGGTCCCAATGAGTACGATTTCTGTTTTACTGGCATTCAGGCAGAGATTGTTAGCAGCACACCAAGCCTGAATTGCGGCTAGACAATCAGGGATGAGCAAGGAGGAGGAGGCCGATGGTAGCCTGAAAGAGAGCTGCGTGTCATCCGCATAACACTGAAAGTTGGAGGTAAAGGTAGATATCCTGTGGGCCCAGGGGGTCATGTAGATATTGAAAAACCAGGAGGAGTGGTTAGATCCCTAAGGGGACGCCACAAGTGGAGAGAGTGGTAGAGGAGAGAAAGGGCCCAAGTTCCAATTGGGTGAGCTGGTCAGAGAGAAAGGAGGTGAGCCACACCAAGGCCTGATCTGTGATTCCCAGGGTCTCACGGAGACGGGTGATCAGGATGTTGTAGTTTACCGTATCGAACGCAGAACAGAGGTCGAGAAGAATGAGGACAGAGGGAGAGTAGGATTCAAGATTTGAGAGCCGGTCTTCACGGGTGTGCAGAAGAGCAGTTTCCGTGCCTCTGGATGCTCTGAAGCCAGACCGATGATCATGGAGACAACCAACAGATTCAGTATGGAGGGTAAGTTGAGTGATAGCCAGCTTCTCTGGGAGTTTTCCAAGGAAAGGGTTGAGGGAGATCAGGTGATAGTTTGCCGGAATGGACGGGTCAGAGGAGGGTTTCTTGAGCAGTGGGTGCACAGGAGAGTGCTTGAGAGGAGAGGGGAAAACTCCAGTGGTGAAAGAGCGGTTGCAGAGATCGGCCAAGGCTGGAGCGAGAGTGTCCATATTGTCCTTGATGGTTGTGATGAGGCAGAGGTCCACCTGTTTGTAAGAGGCTTTCGTAGACCAGACTTGTCTAGTGACCTCATCAGGTGTGACAGGGAAGTGGGAGGAGAGAAGAAGGGAAGGGGAGGGGGCGGCCAAAGGGGGCCTAAGAGATGTTGGTGCGGGGGGAGAAGTGGCGAGATAGGACAGGCTGTCCTGTATTTTGGTGGTGAAATGTGCGGCAAGGGCAGAGCAAAGGGCCTGGGTAGGTGTAGCAGAGGATGCGGCAGTGGTAGGGTTGGCCAGTTGCTTGCAGACTTTGAAAAGGTCTGCCATGTTTTTCGATGCCGCTGAAATGCTGGCTTGAATGTAGACTCTTATCTTGGAGCGGATGCATAGCCTATATTGCCTATGAAGAAGGCAGCAGCCCACTTTGGCAGAGGGTGCTCCTGAAGGTCCCCATTTCCGTTCCACTGCTCTACACTTGTGTTTAAGGGCAGCCATATTGGAGTCGTACCAAGGGTTGTACTTTCTGGCAGGCTTCAGTTGGACCCTCATGACAGGGGCAAGAATGTCAAGAGTGTTGGAGATGGAACGTTGAATGTTGGAGAGGGCTGTATCAGGGTTGGAGTCAGCCGCAGGAGTAGTTACAGGTTAGTAATTGTGTGGATCATTTTGGTTTATGCTTGTTTTTGTTTTTCCATGCACCCTGTTGGGGTGCAATGTCTGCTGTTGGTTGTTTGTTGTGGAAACTAATAAAATACATTTTTTTAAAAATCAGTCCTTGAGAGTGAGGTAGTGAGCAGAGTAGAGAGTGGGGTGTCTGTGGAGATGAGAGCATCCAAGGTGTGGCCAGCAGTGTGCATTGGACCAGAGGGTAGAATGGAAAGAGAAAGGGAGTCACACAGTTCATGAAACATCAGGAGAGTCAAGATAGATGTTAAGATCCACCCAACAGCACAAGTTGGGAAGAGGAGGAGAAGAGAGACGAGGCCAGGTCAGCCCATTCCAAGAGGAAGAGGGTGGACTCGCCCGGCGGCCGATAGAAGGTGGCCAGAGTAAGAGAGGCGACCGGTGAGGGAGAGAGCCTGCAGACAAGGCATTCAAAGGAGGAGTAGACCTGAGTGGCAATAGTGGAAACAGGGATCCACTCAGGAAAGATCAATGCTACCCCACCTCCTGGCCTGTTGGGCCTGGGCACAGAGAGGATCTTGTAACCTTCAGGGAGGAGAGTTTCAAAACTCGTGACAGAGCTGTCCAAACCAGGTCTCAGTAAGAGAAAGAAAATCAAGGTCCAGGAGTTCCAGGAGGTGGCAGATGTCAGAGCAGTGCTTGGCAGCAGAGCAAGAGTTTAGTGTGGTGACATGGAGCAGGTTGCCACTTTTGAAGGACACAAGCGGCAAGGGAGCATGAGAGATAGAGGTAGGAGGAGGCAGAGGAGGCAAGGGAGCTCCAGATGCGGTGACAGTGGGTGGCCCAGAACAGCAGGGTGGAAGAGGCTGACAAGGATGTCAGGGTTTATGGTCTTTCCATCGATGGAAATGCATTGGAATGCAAATACATCGATGGAAATCCATTGAATGCCATTGCATCGAAATGCCATCTTTTACATGTAAAAGTGCATTTCCATCGAAACCAGTCCATCAAATATATAATGGAGCTGTCCAGTGCTGGAATTTAGGAACTGGCCAGCTCCTTGTAATGTTTTAAAGTTTATTGTACATTGGGTGTGTTCCCCCAATCCCCCCAACCCCACGCACCCCCCAACCCTAACCCAACCCTTAATCTAACCCTAAATCTAACCCTAGCCCCAACCCTAACCCTAATCTAACCCTTAATCTAACCCTAAATCTAAACCTTGTCCCTAATCTAACCCTACCCCTAACCCTAATTATACATCGAAATTAACCATCGAAAATTATTCAATGAATATGCTTTTCGATGGAAAGGTATTTGCTGAATAAGTTTTAGATGGAAAGACCAAATACCGATGTCAGGGTAGTGTGCATAGCCAGGTGGGCCTGTACAGTTGAGAACGACAAGGGGGGACTTGTGAGCGAGTTGATGAGGTTGGTAGGAGGCAAGGTAGCCAGGGTGGGCAGAGTTGACTAGGGAGCCTGGGCGACCGTAGTGGCAGGTGTCAAGGGAGCTTGTGAAGAGGAACGAGGAAAGTTGATAATTCGAGGAAGGAGCCTATCCAAAAGTAAGAGGTTGGGTTGAGGCCCTTTGACTAGGATGGTGCCGTTTTGATAGACATTTTTGATGGCTCTGGAGGTGGAAGAGGAAGCAAGAAGGGCCTCTCAGCGGTTGCCATCATTAATGTATGAGGAAGAGTAAGGAGAGAGCAGAGCGGTCACATGAAGAGTCCATAGGACGGGTGAAGGAATGACAAAGAGGATGTCAGTGAGAGTCTATGTGGCGGAAGCACTGACGTAGGTGTCAGCGATAGGAGGACCTGGGTTGTTGGCCAGTATGTCCTTCTTGAGTTTCTTCCTGCCTGACTTAGTGAGAGGTGAAGGATAGGCAATGAGGAAGCAGATAGAATAGATTGGGGGAGATAGAAAGCGCCATAGCGTGGGGCACAGAATGCAGTACACTTAACCAGGTAGAGCAGTTGCGGTATCTGGGAGGAGGTGGGTAAGGAGGGAGCAGTTACACAGGCAGACGCAGACAAAATAGGGAGGAAACAATGGGAAATGAGGAGGGTGTGGGAAAGGATAACAGACCAGACAGAGGGAAGAGGGGGGTGGGAGGGTAACCAGTTAGAACATTCCCATGAGAGCAGGATATGCATACTCTAAAAAAACGATTTTAGAACAACAGCAAGGACAATGCAGGATGTGAGCACAGCCAAATTCGACTTTAGACCAACAGCAAGGACAATGCAGGATGTGAGCACAGCTAAATTTGACTTTAGAAGCAACAAAAAAAACAATGCAGTATTTGAGCACAGCTAAATTCGACCTTAGAGCAACAGCAAGGTGAATGCAGGATCTGCGCACAGCTAAATTCAACTTTGGAAGCAATAAAAACCAATGCAGGATATGAGCACAGCGGAATCTGACTTTAGAAGCAACAGCAAGGTGAATGCAGGATGTGAGCACAGTTACATTCGACTTTAGAGCAACAGCAAGGCGAATGCATGATGTGAGTACAGCTAAATTCAACTTTAGAAGCAACAAAAACCAATGCAGGATGTGAGCACAGCTAAATTCGACTTTAGAAGCAACAAAAACCAATGCAGGATAGGAGCACAGCTAAATTCGAATTTAGAGCAGCAGCAAGGTGAATGCAGGATGTGAACACAGCTAAATTTGACTTTAGAGCAACAGCAATGTCAATGCATGATGTGAGTACAGCTAAATTCAACTTTAGAAGCAACAAAAACCAATGCAGGATGTGAGCACAGCTAAATTCGACTTTAGAGCAACAGCAAGGTGAATGCAGGATGTGAGCACATCTAAATGCTATTTCTTGTGGACAGGTATAGAAGTACATATTACACAGGGGAGTAGACAGTGGAATTGAGAAGGCAAGGAAGGATTAAAAGTGTTTTGAAGAGAAAAAGATGGTGCCTTCTGAGATTAGAGAGATTTTCAGGATTGGCACAGACACAGAGTCCGGAGGATGTTGCAGCCAGTATTGCAGTAGCCCACACTTACGTGGTAGCTGAGGGGCCTTAGATGTGGGCCTTTGCAGAGGGGGCCGGCTAAAGACTGCCGGTTCCCCGATAGGCCAGAAGAGCGCTGTATTGCCCAATCAGCAATAGGGGAGGCGGATGAAAAAAGAACTCAGAGGAGCCTTCTGAGTATGCACTGAAGGTGGCGGCCATCATGGAAATGCTGCATGGTGCCCGTGGATACAAAGAGCACACAGGCTTCTTCTATCAAGGCACCACTCATTGCAATGCAGATTGGCCCCATAGCGCTGGGATGCAGTGAAATGCAAGCAGTAATGCCCCCACAAATTACGATACAATAAAATTCTCATTTAGAAATATATTACATTATTTCTTTTTTTTCTTGAGATTTCTAAATATAGCAAACCGCATGTGGTATCTACGGAGAGCGCTGGCAGATGAAGAAGGGCATCAGGGACGGTGTGGCCGATTTCTGGTGTGAGGCAGTAGGGACGGGAGGAATCGGTTAATGGGAGAGGTCATTCGAAAATTATTCAGGCTGAGGTTCAGGCATGTTTCCATCAGTCCAATAATATATCTCAGGGAGTACCCTTGACAAGTGGTCCGAGTAAAGACACTCTTAAAAGTGCAAAGAGTGCCACTGATACAAAGACCAGGATTACAGCTTTCTGGGATACTCTGAGTAAAATGAGTGAGTATCTGCATCTAAGCACAGCCAGAAAGCAGTCAATTGCAGATGTGGACCTTTTACATTTAAGTTTGGAACATGTTTATGAGGATGTGACTGAGGGGAATGCGAGCGAGTTAACACTGGGATACCCCAATGATCTGGCCGGAGGAAAAGTCTGGCGATAATTTGAGTTCGATAATTGCTATACCGGACTCCATTAAAAAGATTGGTTATAATTTCTTTCTGAAGCAGTTTGACAAAACTAATGAAGGGGCAAATCCATCTGTTCTGCATGTGTTGAATTATGTTTCATCATCATTTGTATGCCTCTACGAAAACATCAAGATGGAGGTAAAGCAACATATGGTGATTCTGGAAATGGTGTCCAAAAAGCTGGACATTATTTCCAAGATGGAATAAATCTGTGACCGGTTCAAACCTACTTGTAGGGCACCAGAGAAATGTAGGGGGCGGGTAAACGTTCTTATCTCGGCCCCCGAGCCCCTACTAGGAATTAGGGAAGAACATAAAAAATGAAGTAGAGAGTGAAGTACAAACATTGGGAGCTGAAGCCTCTGTTGTGAATGCTGCAGTTCCGAGTGAAACAGGTCTTATACAGCGTGAAAAAGAAGGGGAGGTGCCTACTAACATCATTAATATCATTACAATTGAACCTTCAGTTTCTGCTAGTCCGGAGACCACTTAAAAAGCCGGAGTGACTGAAAGTAATAACAAGTCATTGGGCACGAAACAGTAGAAAAAGCAACAAGTAAAGAAAACTAAGAACATGAAACTAAAGGGTGCCAATAGACAAGGTTCAAGGACATTTTTAAGAACTTTCCCTTCAAACTGCTACCATGTGTATAAATGTAAGGCCCATAAGCAAAGATGCCCAATTGCTGCCGGTAAATGACAAATATTCGCCTAATAAATTACTGGAGGCTAGGACACTGGGGTCTCAATTAATAACTTTGGAGCCAGATGTGTCCTAAACGTCATTGATGTCACACCGGCTGAGGTAATTTCCAACAATGACTCCAATATAGAATCCACAAGTAATGCATGGAGTAACACAAAGTACTTAGTGGAAGATCTTGAAACACTTGTGTATAAGCACGTTATAAATGCCATATCATATCATATCTGGGGAACAAACTCCAGAAGGACTTGGCCCGTGCAGCATCAACATAAGGAGCAACAGTTGTTATTTAAATCTGTGTCTATGTGCAATGGTCCTCTTGGCCTGGGAACTCTTCAGACACTGAACAGTTCAAAGGACACAACACCACAAGTGCCAATATTAAATAGTGGGTCCATTTCTATAGGTAGTGGTCCGCCACAGATGGGCACGGGACCACTCATGGAAATTATACAAATGGTGCCATGATGGTCTCTGAGGCTGGGTTGGCCTGGGGTGGTCCAAGAAATTCTCGAAAACAAGTATGCAGTGTGTTACGAGGTGCTATAGTCTGGATATACTCTCGGACAATTTAGCTGAAATCACAGGTATTCTAGGTGAGAAAGTTGGGAATCATGAAATGAAGGGTTTGTCAAGTGCCATCAATGAAGAGAACAGATTACAATTGGGATGTATATTCAGGGAAATACAACCAGTGATCATGAACAGAGGCAATATTCTTTTGTTATTTGTTGAGATACCATGTGGCCAGGGGACGGCAGACGCTACTTATTCCTGACCCTGGGGGCGGCTATATGAGGAAAGATCACTTGTGGGGCAGAGACCCTTAGGGAGATGGCATGACATAATTGAGGAAAGCCATATGCCTTCCATTCCCCTTTAGGGATGGTTCCTCCATTCCTCATGTCCTGATGGCATATTATAACACTCTCCCTCAGCCTCTTACTAGATCTACTTTAAGTAGTCCCCAACACCTCACAAAGAACAGTATATTAACAACTGGGATGAGGGAGCGAAAGAGAGCAGTAATGATCACTTCCAATAAGGTCCAATATCAGCTTCCTCACATCATACAAGGGACAGCCTGGCAACAACTGAGACGAGAAAGAGCGAAGCAGCAGTGAAGATCACTAAGACCAGTAAACCAAAGCAATGGTCTAGTCTTTGGAAATGATGTAATCATGCGGGTAGTTTAAGACAGCTGACGGGCAGAGGAAGAGAGATCTGCAGACTCTGAGCTGCACCGTGACCTGTACAGATGCCGACCACCACGCTGAGTGAAAGCACACCATGGGAAATAACAATAATAATAATAATTTTGCATTTATATAGCGCTACGAACCCTCAGGTATCTGAGTGCTGCTTATTATTACCCACGGTGTGTGGTGCTCATTTATCGACCTCGGAAGGATGAAAGGCTGAGTTTGGCCCTGCCGGGATTCAAACCTGCGTTAGCAGGCTCTGCACGGATGTCAAAGCGAGCGCTCTACTCGCTGTGCCACTTGACCGGCATGGTGCAGAGGCAGGGAGTACGAAGAGCAGACAGAGAAACCAGAGTGCAGACTGTTTGCCACCAGAGAATACAAGGCAACGGGAACCGTGCACTGTAGAAAAGGATACAGCAAAGGCACAGCGGTTAATGGGACGCATGCTGAGGCAGCAAGTTGAAGGGAACTGAAGCAAAGGAATGCAGGAAGCGACCGGGAGCCCAGAGGAGACAGATATGTTACTGGGTTGCCTTAAAGCATATGCCGCGCCATAACAATAAAGAGAGAGACACAAAGTGAAGGCAATCGAAGCGAATGAATGCAAGGAGCAACCGGTAAACCCAGGGAAGACAGATGGGTTAACAGGTTGCCTGAAAGTGTGTACCGCTCCCTAAGAGTTAAGCGAGAGACACAAAGAGAAGCCAATTAAGAAGTTAATGTGTTTGTGGAACATATCACAAGCGAGTTGTTGAACCCATATCTCAGAGGAGAAAGCATAGTAAAGGTGAAGACTCTTGTGAAAGGGGCAAATAACCCTTTGATGAAAGTGGAAGTGAACATGGAAACAAACTGTATGAAACAATGGTTGATAAGACAGTGATGGGCCAATCTCATAGATAAAAGATAAAGCGAATGCTGGCAGGAGAGTATAACAGGTGAAGCTGAATGTTTGTAAAGTGAAGTCCTGGCAGAATGGTTGGAAGATTGCATGAAAGTCCTTGCAGGAGATTACAACAGGCAAATTCAACTGTATTTACACAATATAATAAAAGGAGAACCTCAAGGAAGATCCATGCCCTAGAAATTGTGAATTATTGTATAAATGCAAGAAGAGCCTAGCAAGGGAATATGCCAGGGGATCTGCAAGTCTTGGACCCGCATCCAAGATGTTCTACAGTGAAAGCAGAATCCCTAGGCAGATATATACCCTTAGGATTTTGAATCACATTGAAAGGTCAAGAGAAACCTGGGGAATGGAACTATTTTCCGAGTGAACTGTTAACATGCCAAGAGGAGGGAGTGATTCTCTTGGGTTCTAAAGAACTTGACTAATCTTTGTTTGAACTTTTCATATTAGTAAAAGGAATCAGGGGAAGGGAGCCATTCCCTGGAATTGTGAATATTATCCATTTGGAACCTTTTTGGTTGGATTTATATCTTTGTGTTGGATTTGGAGATTTGTGCACTTTTGTGAACCAGAGACAATACCCTTTGCACCTTAGAGTTAATTTTAGAGCGTGAGGGCCAGAATAGGATTTTGGAGACAGGATATATTTTTAATTGGACGTCTTGAGATAGGACAGACCCCTTCATGTTTGGTTGAGGTAAAGAAAACCTCCTACAATAAGGATAGTGAGGCATTTTCCAAACCCCTTTTTGTTTCAATAAAGGTTTATAACTACAAATTATGAGTTCTCTGTGTCCGTGTCTCATTCCTGCCTTTTCACTGAAGTGTCATTGCTAAGACAACTAGGCTATGATATTACTCCCTATAAATTGTCATATAACACAGTCCCTGATGTTTGGTTAACAAAATCTGTACCCCACTCCAAAGAGCTGCTAATAGCTCTACACCAGGGGCATGTCACTCGAAGATAAATGTGCTATACATTGAATGAACAGTAGCATAACACTGTTCCACTGGGTTGGTTGTGGGTTGCCAAGGTCTTGTCGAGTTATAGAGGTGGGCAATGGAATCGGCCCTTTTAGCAGGCCATTGTCACTGGTTTCATGGAATTCGAGAGGGTCTAATCACCTGAAACATAATGTGGGACTAAGTAAAAGCCTAAAGGCCTTTGATATCATTCTGTTACAGCAGACAGGAGGAACTAGCTATCAATAGATTTTTTATAGCATTTTAATCAGCTGGATCTGTAAGAGGGGGTCGCCCCTAGGTGGGACTATTATCAGCGGTCAAATTTAGCCCTTCCGTATCCATTGGGGAAAACTATGAGATTCAATTTGGTGCATTGGGGATGGAAATAAAACTCAATATTGATGGTGAGGAGTCGCGTTCCGGAGGAGCTCCTGTGATCCTGGAAATGATCCTCGCCGATAGTGCATATGCAGATGCACAGAAGCCTTGAAAAATCATATGCCCGCTTATGAAGGTGGTGCACATGCTTGATGAACTTATGGAGCCCGTGAGACGCATGGTGCCGGAGTTCCGAACATTGCTGTGGTCGCGTACCCAAGAAAGGCGACACAAAATGGCGGACGAGACGAGAGGACAAAGGACCCAGCCGGCTGCGCCAAGACAGTGAGGAAATGGCAACGGGCAGACACGGCTGCAAGCTGTTGCGCGTGGGTGCCCTCGCACAGCTGGTATGATCGCGGGTGAGCCAGCGCCTATGGACACCGAGGAGCGAAGCTGATCACTGAACATAGCGGGGTGGACCCCTAAACTTACCGCCCTCGGGACTCTACTGTAGCGGGGGACGGCTACCCACGGAGGGCTGAGAGGCTGAGCTAGAACATACGCACAACGGGGAAGGACCCGCTCTCCAGCGCCCGCATTGTGCAATAGCGCAGATTAATGCTGCCGGCGGCAGCGCAGCGCACAAAAAGGCAGACACGTGAAGGGGACATAGGAGCCCCGTGAAGTGAACATTAGTTTAGTTTAGTTTAGTTTAGTTTATTATTTGTATAGCGCGCCATACCCTGGAGTATCAGGGCGCAAACAGACAAGGATATGCTCAACTTGGTTACAGGTACATAGAAATCAGATGAAGGTGCAGAGATGCGCTGAGCTTGGTTACAGATATGCTCGGCTAATTGCAAGTACAGGAAAAGGCAGGAAGTGTAGACATAGACATCAGCAATATTACAGCAAGCAGATATGAACAAGGGGAGATCAAGGACAGGGGAGCAAGGAGCATGCTCCTGTTCGCGTAATATAAATTTATATACAGTAATGTACAATGTGACAAGTGGACTAGTTAGCTGTCGTTGGGGAGAGATCAAGGACAGGGGAGCAAGGAGAGATCAGGACAGGGGAGCGAGGAGCATGCTCCTGTTCACGTAATATATAGTTATATACAGTAATGTACAATGTGACAAGTGGACTAGTTAGCTGTCGTTGGCTCTCAGCCACCTAGTGAGGTTTTGTCTAAATTGGGACATTGGGACGCCCGCGGGGCGGAGCGGTGTAGCGTCCCTAACCAGCCCTGCCGGGGAGAGCCACGGTGGACCCCGCTATCAGGGTGCACCCGAGGAAGAGGGGCACTGGTGTGGACACGGCGGCTGGAGAGCGAGGCACAGCACTAGCTGCCAGGATTGGAGCACGTCTGGACTACGGCTCGCAACCAGACCGGCGGGTGTGTCCCACTCGGCCCACGAACACACACACACGCGGACTTGCCCTGAAGTGATCTATAGTGATACATTGTTGCGTCGCACCACTTCGCAACGAGCACAGATCCCTAATAAGTGAACGAACAATCAAGGAAGATACACGTGAGAGGCTGCCACAGGGGAGGCTCAGTGGGCCCTGCGAAGATTGTGAGGGCTGCAATGTGAGGAAGCTGGTGGCAGCCAGCAATGCCGTCCGGTGCACGCGAAAGGCGCTGAAGGCATAACCTGGGGCACAACTTGAAGTGGGGGACCCGCTGGAGCTTAATCCTAGCAAGCAACACCTTCTGCTGGGGGCAGCCAGGGCTGCAACAACACCCAAATAGGAGCACGGGCCCCGGGGGCGCAAACAGTGACCTGAAATACCTGGAGTCGGGGCATAAGGACAATAAGAAGTGATAGTGCTCAAGTACGTGGGAGGACACAACCCACTCCGGACGCGAATTAACAGAGCATGGAGACCCCCACTGCAGCCTCCCCCCTGGGCCACTGCTGACTACGAAGTGACCTTGAGGAGCTGAAGGCCACAAATCGGGGTGCCCGTGGCGAAACGCACGACACCATCAAGATGGCCACCAAACAGGCTAAAACAAAGGGCAAACAACCAACGCTGGAAGAATATGCCAGAACGCCGCTTACGGCAGAAGGAGCCAGGAGCAAGGAGAGGACACCACAGGCCCTGACGCCACGAGCAAAGATCAGCAAATCCTGGAAGCAATAGCGGACCTGAAAATGGCGTGGGAAACCAAACTGGAATCGGCTATGGTCAAATTGAAGGCGGCACTAGAACTTAAAGTAGGTGTGGTGCAGGAAGAGGTGAACCTCCTCAGACAAGATGTCAGAACGCTAGCAGAATGTACAGGCGAATTGGAAAAGGAAGTAGCCCCGAATAAGGCTGCAAGTGCGTCTCACAAAGCAGAGATCCACATCCTTGAACAGCACGTGAGAAACTTAGAAAACAGAGCGGAGGAAGCGGAGGGACGTGCCCGGAGGAATAACGTACGCATTGTGGGTCTGCCGGACGGAGCAGAGGGACCAAACCCCACGGAATACATCAAAACAATGCTGCTACAAGAAATAACCAGGGGGGGGGGGGGTGCTGACCCAAGGATTTGCTGTGGAATGGGTGCACATGGCCCTGACAAGGAGGCCACCACCAGTAGCCCCCCCCGAGGCTGATAATAGCCACGATCCTGAACTATTGAGACAGGGAGAAAATCCTAGAGCACTTCCAGAAGGGAGGAACGATACAGAGGGCATCGGCAAACATAACGGCATACCCGGATTACACACTGCTGGTACAAAGACGACGCATGAACTATGGCTCGGTGAAAAGAAGACTGCGGGAAGCAGGCTACAAATACATGTTAATATACCCAGCGAAACTGAAGGTGTACCACAAAATCAGGGCACTGTTCTTTGACACCCCAGAGGATGGGTCGGAGTGGCTTGATACACAGAGCTGTCTGCCGGAATCGGGTATCCAGAAGGAAGACAGCGCAGATAAGTAGAAGGAAGTCTGCGGCGCTAACGGTGCAGCAGACTCAGACACTGGGACTTGAATATAAGACAGGGCTAGGGCTGCTGGGATAGGCGCAATAAGGGCCGTATGAACATGATCCTTGAGGCACGGGAACATAGTGCTAGATATAGGAGCCTAATGGAACCTGCTCTCACACCCCTGTAAATAGATTAGGTAGGTGACCGGTAGACTGGTGACACCCTGCTGGGAACCTGATCTCAGCATTCCGAGAGAGGACCGAATGCGGGGGAGCCTGAGATCCAGGGATGGAGCTGGGCATAAGTTGGGGACGGGTAGGGAGGAGGGAGGGGTGGGAAGGTGTGCTGTGAATGTAGTTGGGCTTGCAAGGGAGGAGGGTTAGTTGGGGAGTTATTGTTGCAATTGGGAGGGGTACGAGCCCATATTCATGCCAAACGAGACAGGAGAGAGGAACAAAGAAGGAGGGTTGGGGACAAACCACGCATGGCGATGGGTAGTCTTAGAATTCTAACCTGGAACGTGAGAGGCCTTAATAGTTACCTGAAGAGGAACAAAGTAATGATGTACTTGAGAAGGCTGAAAGTGGACATAGCGCTGCTACAGGAAACCCACCTTACTAGAGAGAAACTGGAGGTGGTTAGAAAATAGTGGAAAGGGACCATTGTAGGAGCGACGTACTCTGCTTATGCTAGGGGGGTGGTTATCTGGGTAGCACCTCATGTGCCATTCCAGATGCTGCAGGCCACAGCGGAACCAGATGGGAGGATGATACTGATGCGTGAGTTGCTCGAAAAGAGAGAAGTAAGCATTATAAATACCTATGCCCCCAACCAAGACACGGCGGCCTATTTCAGGGCTCTATACGGCAAAATCAGCCCCCATCTGGGTGGCGTGATTATATGGGGAGGGGACTTTAACTGCACGTTATACCCCAGAATGGATAGGTCAGATAATAAACTAAATAAGCCCACCACTGCCGCGAAAGCACTACAGGCCCTGTTGGGAGATTTTGGACTAGAGGATAGCTGGAGACAGCAACACCCGAAGGATAGGCATTACTCACACTACGCTGCCCCGCATGGCCTGTATACGAGATTGGATTATATTTTTGTTGCTTCAGAACTCATATGGGAAATGATAGGCTAATAATACAAGGCGAGAGTATTATCGGACCACTACCCACTGGTCTTGGAGTGGCGACACGAGCCCCCCAGAGCGAGAATCCCAACATGGAGGCTCAGAGCCGAGTCCCTGCAGGACTCGGTATTCTGAGAGGATTTAAGGGAGGAGATTATCGAGTACTTTGACATTAACACAGGGAGCGTGCAGTCAGAGGGAACCTTATGGGAGGCGGTTAAAGTGGTAGTAAGAGGCGCGGCCATCTCCAAATCCAGAGGGCTCCAAGGGGACATAGAGCGAGAGCTACAAGAGACAGAGAGAGACAGAGAAGAAACTGGAAGAAATGATGAAGAAGGAGGGCACCTCACAGGGGGACGCTGAACAGATGGACTTAATACAACAAGCTAGTAGGGAGCATTGGGAAAGACTATGTAAATTGAATTATAAAAATACATTGAAAGGCAGCACGCAGGGGGAGATAAACCGGGAAGGCTGCTAGCATGGCTATATAAAAATGAGACACCAAGACCAGTTGTCAGAGAGATAAAGGTAGAGGAAGGTCAGACCTGGGACACCCAAGAGGGGGTAAACGAGGGGTTCCTTAGTTTCTATAAACACCTCTATGAAATTCAGGAAACACTGGAAGACATAGGATTACCCAAATTAAATGATGAAGAACGGGAGAACCTGGATGCCCCAATTACAATAGAGGAATTAGAGACAGTGGTTCTGCACCTACCCACATGAAATAAGCCCCGGGGTCGGACAGGCTCCCTAGTGAATTCTATAAAACATACAAGCAGGAAGTACTCCCCCAGCTGCTAGCCATGCTCAACAAAGCATTCGATAATTGAAGGCTGCCGGAGTCTCTGAGGGAGGCAGTGATTATACCGCTACTAAAAACAGTCAAGCCAAGCACAGATTGCGGGTCATATAGACCCCTGTCCATGTTGAACCAAGATAGCAAAATTCTAATGGCAGTGCTGGCAAACAGACTCAAAAGGGTCCTTGTCAAACTTTTTTTTTTTTTTTTTTTAAATTTCTTTTTTATTGGTTTTACAACAAAGGGAAAAATACATCCCCAACTCCCCCCTTCCCCCCCCCCTCCCCTTGAAGGCAATTGCTTATGTCCGTGGTCCATTATTGCCATGGGCCACTCGCCAAAGTTATTAGGTTCATAACAGAGAAACCGTCATCCCGGCCTCCCCTCACTCTCCTCTGGGAGTGGCCTCTCCCAGTCCGTGAACATATGTGTTGGCACCTTGGAGTTGTATCTGTATTATCCATTATTTGCTCCGGCCCCGGCCAGGCCGCCTCCTCCCCACTCACTGAGTTCCCTTTGGTCTGTGTTCTGCCCCCGGGCGTAGGGCATAGTCGGGCCAGCCTGTCCTCCTTCCGCGTCATCTGAGTCACTCCTGTTGTTTCCCGCCCCGTCTTCGAACAGGTCCCGCACCAGGGTGTTCCACGCCAGTATTCTGGCTCCGCTATTGCCTTCTCCCCTCTGTGTGGCTCTCATCCAGACGGTCGTTTCCGCTATCGCCCATTTTTGTAGATCTGCCCACCAGCCCTCTGCCGAGGGTCCTTCACTCGTGTTCCATGCCATTGCTATGCGGCGCTTCGCCAGTATTGTCATCAGGTCTTTCATTTTTGCCACGTGTGCCATCTGCCTGTCCCCCCTCGGGAACAGGCCCAGTATATAAGACCTAGGTGACCATGCTTGCATATGGATTCCTGCCATCCTCGCCTTACTCTTCACCATATTCCAGAACTCTGTTATTTTGGGGCACGACCAGAACATGTGCACCATGTCCGCTTGTTCCTCCCGGCAGCGTGGGCAGCTGGAAGTTTGTCCTTTTCTTATCTTCATCATTCTTTTGGGAGTTAGGTATGCTCTGTGGACTATGTAGATTTGCAGCTGCCTGAACCTGGCATTCCTAGAAACCTTTTTAGTGTATTGGAGGGTTCTATACCATTCTCCTTCTTGGAAGGGCTGCTGGAGCTCCTCTTCCCATTTTGCCTGCACGTTCAGTGTCTTTCTATTCGTGGTACCCAGTAGTTGCTCGTAGAGCCTGGACACCGTGTGTCCTCCTTCAGAAATGTCATACCAGGTATCCAGCGCTCCCCCAGTATTCTCTGCCTCCTCCTCTGGCATGGTTCCCCACCTCTTCTTCATTGCTTGTACTAAGCTGTTATACAGGATGAACTGGCCCTTGTGCACCTCTTGCTCCTCCACTAAGGACTGGAATCCGACCCACTGTCCTTCTTGCCACAGGTCGCCTATTTGGGCTACCCCCTTGTCCTCCCATTGTGCCCTGTACGTGGCCAGGCTTGTTATGCGGGTATCTACCAGACCCGCCAAGGGGATCTGTCTTGAGCAGGGGTCCTGCATGCCTTGCGTTTTCCAGGCTCTTTCCCATAGCGTTCGGCCCAGCTGGGCCATGCTAGGAAGGGACCTAGCCTGGGCAGCTGGCATCCAAAGGAGTTCCCTCAGGTAATATTGCCTGAGTGCTGGTCGGAGGAGAATTGCGTCAATGGAGGTGTCCTCCCCCAGCCATCTCACCACAAATTGGAGTTGTGCCGCTAGGTAGTAATGCAAAAAGTCCGGGAGTTTGACGCCCCCCCACTCGTGGCTCCTCTGTAATGTAGTCAGTGCTACCCTGTTTCTCCCCCCTCCCCACAGGAAGGTCCTCACCAGGTTGTGCAGGCGTTTAAAGAAAGCTCCCGGGATGTTATAAGGGATATTGGTAAAGTAATATAGGAGCCGGGGCAGGACCGTCATCTTCAATAAGGCCGCTCGGCCTATCATCCCCAGTGGTAGGGTCTTCCAGAACTGCATAGCGTGCTCAATTTTATTCAGGGCCGCCTGCGTGTTGGCTATGTGTGTGTCCGCGGTATCGTGGTGAATGTCCACCCCCAGGTATCTAAAGGTGGTCGGGGACCATGTGAGGCCCAGGTGCGGCAGTTGATCTGGTGGCACTTTTCGCAGGCCCGCCAGGGGGAACAGTGAGGATTTCTCCCTGTTGACAGTGATTCCCGATAATCTACCGAATGCTCCTAGTGCCTCGAGTAAATCCCGTAAGTGGGTGCGTGGGTCCTGGACGTAGAGCAGTATGTCGTCTGCGTAGATCGATATCTGGTGTGTCACCCCGTCAATTGCTATGCCCGTGTCCATATAATCCGTTCTTAGGAAGACCGCGAATGGCTCCAAAGCTAGGATATATAACATTGGTGACAGCGGGCACCCTTGTTTCGTACCTCGCCCTATGCTCCATTCCCCGGAGACAAACCTACCCGTCTTGACCCTTGCTCTCGGGTCTTTGTAGAGCAACTTTATCCATTGAAGGAACCCCTGCCCTATCCCAAAGTGGGCGAGTGCTCCCAGAAGCCAGTCCCAGCTCACCGAATCAAATGCTTTAATCGCATCTAGTGAAGCTACTGCGCACTCCCCCTCTACTTGGTTAGTCCTATCAATGACGTAATGGAGTCTCCGGAGATTCCACGTCGTGTTTCGTTCAGGTACATACCCTGTCTGATCAGTGTGGATCAGGGTGGGTAGCACTCTCTTGAGCCGGTTAGCTAATGCCGCTGTCAGGATCTTGGAGTCCTGGTTTATCAGGGAAATTGGTCTATAGGACCCACACTCGAGGGGTGGTTTTCCTGGTTTAAGTATCGGCACTATAATGGATTCCGACATGCTATTCGGGAGCCTCCCCGTCTCATATGCCTCCTCCAGTGTTTCCAGCAATCTAGGGGCTAAACTGTCTCTGTACTTCTTATAGAATTCTCCCGGTAGCCCGTCTGGCCCCGGGGTCTTCCCTGTCGGCAGTTGGGTGATTACTTCCGCCAGTTCCTCCACTGTGAGGGGAGCATCCAGCATTTGGGCCTGTTCCTCAGTGAGTTGCGGGAGCCTAATTTCCGCGAAGGCGTCCTCTAGGTCCCCCTCCTCCTCCTCTTGGACTTTTGTGTACAGTTCCTCGTAAAATTGCGAGAACACCTCGTTTATACCTTCCTGGGACCTTACCTCCTCCCCTTGACTATTCTGGATTGCATTAATTGGTTCCCGCTTGGCCTCCTGTTTGGTTAGCCAGGCCAGGAGCCTGCCGGGCTTATCCCCCTCTGCGTGCAGCCTCTGTATGTACTTCCCGTAATCTAGGCGCCCCAGTCTTTCCCAAGTCCCCATGCACTGTTGCCGCAGGGTGGTGAGGTCATCCTGATCTCCTCCGTTCTCCCCCGCCCGTTTCTCGGCCCTCTCAATCTTTTTTTCTAACGCGTCCAGTTGGGTCAGGGTTTCCCTCCTGAGTCCTCCCGTCTTCCCCATTGCCGCACCTCTGACCACCACCTTAAGGGCCTCCCAGATCGTCACCATGCTGTCCACACTACCCGAGTTATGCTCGAAGTAGTCTTCTATCGTGCTTTGGATATGTTCCTGGAATTCCCCGTCCAGCAGTGCTTCTGCCCTTAGTTTCCATGTGGGCGTGGGGGCCCCTCTGTGTGTATGTGCCCATTTGACTCTCAAGGGGGCGTGATCAGACAGGGTTCGTGCATGTATATGTGCCCCAGTGAATTCACCTAATGTTTCCCTTCCCGTGAAAAGGTAATCAATCCGCGTGAATGTCCCATGCGGAGCACTGTAATGTGTGTATCCCCTTTCCCCCTCATGTACCTTCCTCCAGATGTCTTCCAGTTCCAGCTGGTCCAGTATCTTCCGCAACCTCCGTGCTGGTGGCGCTGGTCGTCTGTGCTTTTCGTCCGACCTGTCTAGTCGGGGGTCCAGTGTGCAATTGTGGTCTCCAGCCCAGATGATCGTAGCGTTCCTGTACGGGGCCAGCCGGGGCGTGAGTGACTCAAAGAAGGCTGTTGCGTCATGATTGGGGGCATAGGTGTTCACCAGGCACACCTCCCGGTTCTCCAGCATTCCGTGGACGATCAGGACCCTACCCTCAGCGTCCTTTTCCTGGTTGATGAGCTGGAATGGGGTGCTCGGGGCGATCCAGGTCATCACCCCCCTTGCGTAATTAGAGTACGATGAGCTGTACATCTGACCTCCCCATTTTTTGGCCACCTTGGTTTGTTTTTCGACCGTCAGGTGCGTCTCTTGCAGCATTGCAACGTGAGCTTTCGTTTTGTTTAACCAGGTGTAGACCCTCAGCCTCTTGACGTATGCATTTAGTCCTCTAACATTCCATGTGACGATGTTTAGGTCATCTCGGTTCTTGTGGGGCAGGTGTTAGTGGCCCTCTCTGTCCCATGGGCCCGTTCACTTTCATGTCCTCTTGACATGTCTCTTTCCGGGGGTCCTCGTCCCGCATCTCTCCCGTGGTACTTTGTGCGGTTCACACGTCCTCCATCTTCCGCGTTTCCCAGCTGCTCTTGCGGTTCTTGGATCCGTTTTTTCCTGGTGTTTTCCTTCAGTACGCTTCGCTGACCCCTGGCGCCCGGGGTCCGCCTCGCGTGTCCGCCTTCCGTGCCTCCGCCGTGGTTTCTTAGTCTGTCATGTCCTTTTTCCCTAGTGCCTTCACCCCGCAAACTTAACCCCCTAACAACTGTAACTAAAAACAACACTAACAAACGCCCAGCCTCCCTCCCCCTGCTCGGGCCCCACCGCTCTCCAGGTGTCGCCTTCCTTTCCTCAGGCTTACTTGTCGCGGCGTAGTGCCTTAGAACTGGCACTATAAACATTGTCTCTGCTTGGGGTTCCTACTGTGGGTCTTGGCGGTCCAGTTCCGGAAGTCTTGTGCTCCCAGTTTATTCTTGGTTTAGGCCTTGAACTCGTGAGCTGTTGGTTATCCTGCTCCTTCACTTTTTTACTGGGAGTATCCCTGTGACTTTAAGTTAGTTGCAGTGAAGTGGTGTAGCAACCTGCGGTTCGCTGCAGTGTTCCTCAGATTTTTGTCTCGCCCTGATCTACCGGGCGCCTGGGTCTTGCATTCCATCTTCAATCTCCTTCTCTGTCTCGTCGGGGGGCCTCTCTGTTCCGTCTGTTCCCCTCTTCCGGCTGCGGGAACCCCTGTTGGTCCATCCACAGTTGGGCGTCCGCTGTGGTCTCAAAGATCTGTGTCCTTCCGTTATGTAGCACTTTGAGTTTTGCCGGGTATAGCAGCATGAACTTCACGCCCGCAGCTCGAAGGCGGTCTTTGGTCGGCCAGAACTGAGCTCCCTGCCTTTGCACTAGCGCCGTGTAGTCGGGGTAGATGGTTATCCTGGCTCCATTCCGGGTTATGACTCCTCCGTCTCTCGAGAACGCCAGGATTTTTTCCCTGTCTTTAAAGTTCATGATCTTTGCGATCATAGGCCTCGGTGGTGCCCCCGGGCGTGGTCTCTTTGTTAATGCCCTATGTGCCCTTTCCACAACGAAACCCTGGGACAGGGTCCCGGCACCCACCGCTTGGATCAGTAAGTTCTCGATGTAGTTCGTGGGATCTCTGCCTTCCTCCCCCTCCGGCAGCCCCACTATACGTACATTGTTGCGTCTAGCCCTGCTTTCCGCGTCTTCGGCTCTACGTTCTAGCGTTCTGATGCGTTCCAGTGCCTCTGACATTTGAGTTTGGGAGGCGGTCATGTCCGCTGTATTGCTCTGTACCTGTTGTTCTACCGTTGTCACTCTCTCTGCCAGGTTTCTCGTGTCCTGCCGAAGGAGCCCCACGTCTACGATTACTGCATCTAGCTTGCCTTCTATCGAAGTCTTTAGTGCTTCTATGGCCTCCAGGATGCTCCCTTCCACCTGTTTGATCTCTCCATGCGCCACATGTGACGTTACCGTGTCCATTTCAGCCGCCTCGGGCTGCTGATCCTCATTCTTGCGGGCAAATGACTCCATGACCGTCTGCCTCCCCCTACCACCTCTTGGTTTGTCTGGCATGTTGGTTCCGATTGCTGTGTGCCAGTGCGCGGGTCCTGCTCATGCAGTTTCGTGGTAGTAACCTATTGTTGTTGCTTGGGCCGGGGTCTGTACTATGGTCCTCCTCTCGTGCGGATAGCTTCACCCTGTCTTCCGTGGGGTGGTGTACCCCTGGCTGTTTCTTCCGTGCGGGTGTATGTGGGAGTAGGCCCGCCGGTAGGCCCCGCCAGTTGTGTGACTCGTGGCTCTTCTAGGGTCTCTGTCAAGGCTGTTTGAGTGGGCTGTATCCTCCTACGTATGTCCTGTGATCCCCCAGGGCGGGCGTTCGGCCTACCTCTCTGGTGTGGCTCTGCCGTCTGTCGCCGTCCGCCCCAGCATATGTCGGTGGAAACTGGCCTCCCGCAGGGGCCCGTCACAGACGCATCACCCTCCTCTTCAAGTGAGTGTTCCGGTCCCCAGGTCGGGGTCAGACACTCCGTTCACCCCCTTCGTCCTCTGGCCTCGGGGTCTCGGGGTCTCTTTTCCTTTCCCCGGCTGGGGCTCTCAGCGCCCGACTACCAGTCTTCGTTCGGGCTCCGCCACCCGTGCCTGCTGTCGGGGGGCCTTGGGCACTCGCGCTCCTGTGTGCCTGCCCTAGCCCGGCGTTACGGTGCGTCCTCTGGCCTCCTTCTGCGGTGTTCCGTCCCCCGCAGCGGCCAGTCCTCCAGGGCGCTCCCGGCTGGTGCTCTCGACGTCCTCACCTCCAGCCCCCCTTTGCTGTCTATCGGGGGGGGCGCACCCTCCAGTCCTCCGGCGCCGCTGCTGCCGCCTGGTCCTTTCCCGCTCTGCCACGGCTTGTGCTGCGGTCCGTGGGCGTCCGCGCCTCCTCCGTCTATCTCGGCACAGCGCTGCGGCGCTTCTCTCGGTCTCCTCCCTTCTCCCGGGCGGCTCGATGGTCTTCGCTAGGCTGGCTGTCCGCCAGCAGCGCCCCAGGGTCCTGTTTTCCTTCCTCCCGCGCCCGCCTTCTTCTCGGTGGCGAGCGGCTAGCTCAGCGAGGCGCGTCCGCCATTTTGCGTGGCGGAGTCGCGTATCTCGCACTCTCCGTTTTCAGCCTTCTCGGTCCCGATTCTCCTCGGACTTTCTCCTGCGTGTTCTCTGGGCGTTCCGATGCCTTCCCTAGCTCTTCCTCTGTCGTTTTTCTTCCCTTTATGGCCTTTTCCAGGATCTATCTCCGGATCGAGTGGAAGCTCTTGAAGACTAGCTCACGCTCGCATGGCCGCCAAGCCACCCTTGTCAAACTTATACACCCTGATCAAACAGGCTATGTCCCACACATGCTCCCTAAACTCTTTTTCACGAAGCTCCATAGCCTATGCAGGGGTTTCTTGTGGCATAATTCCAGGAACATGGTGGCCCTTTGGAAGCTGCAGAACCCTTGTGATAAGGAGGGCATAAACCTAGCGAATCTCAAGATATACTACCTGGCGGGACAGCTCCAGTATGTGGCATGGTGGCTGTCCGAAGATGAGAAGGCCGAAGCTAGACTGCTGAGCAAGGATTCCGCCCCATTCTTTCTGAGTGAACTGGTGTGGCTACCTCAATCAGAGATGCAGGGTAGTGCGAGATTGCTGGAACTGGGTTGGAAAATGTGGCACAGAGCATGGCAAATAGCGGGGAACCCGACCCCAAGCTCCCCGCAGGTGCCGCTTGTGGCGATATGCGGGGAGGACATGCAAATGATAAAAGTGATCCACAAATACTGGGAACCGATGGGCCTTGTGACCCTTGGGGGCATATGGCAAGAGGGGGAGGTACTAGACTTCCAGAGGATAATGGAGGACACCGGGGTACACAAGGGACAATGCATTACATATACAAGAATGATGAAGCGACTGCGAGAGAGGTGGCCTGAGGTAGCACTAGCGGAACAACCCGATACAGTCATTGAGATGATGTATGATATTTTGGAGGGCGGGCACGAAATATCCTGAATCTATGAATTATGGATGACCAGGGTGGGCAAGGAGTTGCTCCAACTGAGGCGGGATTGGGAGGAGGAGGCGGGAGAACCTTTGCAAGACGGACAATGGGAGAGGGCCCACAGGTATCATAAGAAGGCATCCCGAAATGCGAGGCTACAGCAGGTCCAGTTATACGTCACCCACAGGGCATATATGACCGCTAGCAGAATTGCCAGGTTTGGAAGCTCAGTGATACAGAAGTGCCCCAAGTGTGGGGAGGTGGAGGCCAGGATGATCCACATGTTCTGGGCATGTCCGGAGGTGGGCAGATTCTGGATGGAGGTACAACAACGTCTGTCCCAAAAGGGGATTCAGTTGGAGGTGGAGTCAGTATGGGCATGCATGCTGGGGGGCTTTGTCAGACCACGCAACCTGAGACACATCAGTAAAATGAAAGACTTAGCTTACATCTTGGCCAAACAGAGAATTGCAAAGGGCTGGAAAGCAGCCCAAAGACCCAGAATAGAGGTGTGGTGGGCCGACCTCCTGAAATGGGCAGAGGTGGAGACGGTGGCATGGTATGAGGAGAGGGTAGGAGAAGGCAGGACCCCTGATAGCGTGGAGACAACTGGTGGCCACGATGGTGGGACTCTCTCACGCCGAACTTAGCGAAGATGAGACGCTTGAGAACAAGGAGGAGGATAAACCCTAAGGAACAAATTCTGAGGTATTGAAGTAGGGGCTCGAGTTAAAGGGGTGGGAGGGGGTGGTCTGTGATGCAAAACATGCGACAATAATTATGTGATGCATATATGTGAATGTCCTAAATGTTGGTAAATTTGGTGTGTTGTTTCTAAAACAATAAAAAGTTTTAAAAAATATATATATATATTGAGGGTGAACAGCGATTATTGCTAGTAATTAATATATACTGGCATCAAGGGATTGCACCATTGATAGGTTTTCGAGATCATTTCCAAAAATTCTTGGAGGATTGGAGCCTTCAACATCCTGATGATTACATTTTGGCTGGAAGCGTTCTGTACTCTACTCTACATGTGGTTATGCGGTTAAGCGGGATGAGGAAGGAGATGGTTTGTGCATGTATTAAAAAAAGTCGCAGAAATTGTTGGATGGGAGAGCTTGGATGTCAAGTATGTCTTCTTTAGGCCTATATCAGCTTAATGGAAATATTGAAGTAGACTGGTCAATGGCAGCAACCTGTCATATTGTTAGATCCTTAACAGTTGTCGATTATATTTCTGTAAACCAACTATTGTTAGGTAAAGGGAAGAAACTGACTATTATCGAATCCCTATTGAGTGATCACAATATGCTAACGCTAGAATCTGATATCCAAAATGAAGAGCAGTACATGTTGTTACTCAGTGAGATAACTGTTAACCTGTGAAAGAAAATGATTAAATGGACTGACCATAAGATGTGAAAGGTGGCAGGGCAGTTGCAGGCTGTTTTAGCCAATGCTACCGATTAATGGACATACCAAATGTTTGGCCCTAAGAGTTTTCATAATTACATTGGTGAGTTAGTACAAGTTAGTACAAGATACATTTTGCTTTAACTGGACAGGGCTCAATTTAAAAAATAAAATTATCAAGCATGCACATGACTATGATCATCAAATGA
Source organism: Ambystoma mexicanum (assembly GCF_040938575.1). Taxonomy (NCBI): domain Eukaryota; kingdom Metazoa; phylum Chordata; class Amphibia; order Caudata; family Ambystomatidae; genus Ambystoma; species Ambystoma mexicanum. Next base: position 777,986,343 of record NC_090937.1, read on the forward strand.
AAGATATGAAAATAAAAATGTGCCGGAAGGTTAGAAGATTGGGAATGTTATCAATGGACAGTAAGTCAAGGTTAATGGCTAATAAGGAGGTCAAATGAAAGTATCATAACTGGGTGAAAAATCATAGATGACATGTGCTCCAGCACGATGGCGAAATATTTTAAACATTTTAAAGAATAAAGATACCACCAAATGTTGGCAACTGGTGAATGGAATTGAAATTAACCAGGGTACAGCAATGGCAAACGCTATCTCTGAACTAGAGTGGGCCCAATATTTTGGGGGGAAGTTTAATCCAAGACAAATGACGAACGAGCCTCAAACAAACATTGATCCTGATCAGTCACGGTGTGGCATAATGTTTGATAGTACTGATGTTCTAATTAGAATTTAAAAAGCTAGTTCATCTAGAGCAATGGGTCCCAAAATGCTGGAAAATTCTCTTTTCAAAATCGCCCTGAGGTTTGGGCCATTGTATTGGATATATGTGTTAAGCAAATGTTGCTAAGAAATGTTTATCCACAATCGTGGCAAACCTCATATGTTCTACCAATACACAAGAAAGGACCAAGGTCAGACCCCAAGAACTATTGTCCGATAATGTTAATGGATGCAGACATTAACATTTTTGCATCCTTAGCATTATCTCATTTAGAAACATGGGCATTCGAAAAAGGTATAATTAAAAAATACCAAACCGGTTTCCGAAGGGGACATGGAACAGTGTTGAACGGTGTCTCTTGTGAAAATGGATGCAAGATCGTGTGTGGAGATGAAAATATGAGTCTGTGTTTGCATCCTCAGTGGATCTCACTTCTTCTTTCAACCTCATGAATCTGCATCGATTATGGCAAAAATGTGCGTATTGGAGAATCCCAGAAGGATTATTGAAGGTCATAATTAGCCTTCACTCGAATTCCAATATTCGAGTAAAATTGAATTTGGCTGTAACCCTATCTAATCAAATTGAACTTGCCCCTGCTTCTTCAATCTATTTATGGCCGATTTAGATGACTTTCTTGTGCATTCACCATTTGTAGCACCGAAGCTAGGAGAACATCGACTTAGGTGGAACTCTTACACAGATGATTTCATGCCACTAGATTGCAAGTGTATTGGTCTGCACAGAGTGCTCACAGCTTTTGCCAACTTTACATCCGAGAATGATTTGAAAATAAACTCTGCAAAAACAAAGATATCGCGATTTACAGCTTCAAAAAAGAACACTAACTTTTCCTGGTTATTAATAGTGAACATTTAACCAATGCTGATATTTTAATATACTTGGGATTCCCCATATTGAGCAAACCCTTAAGGTACAATATATAGAACATTTTGGAAAATAAAGCTATCATATTGTCAGGACAGCTAAGAAAGATACCTATAAGGGGAAAATTGTGTACAAGATCTTATATTGCATCAAAATTATGCACTTTTGGATCTTTGAAAGGCTGGACAAACTGGAGGCTTTGATTTGTATGAAAGCTCTTGGATTACCAAATTGCACTCCCATTGCCTTTTTGTATTATGAATTGATCTTAAAATCGCTAAATGTCAGAGCTATTTGGAAATTACTATCTTTATTGCAGAAAATACGAGATCCAATTATGAATTTGTTGTATAGTGATCCAGCTAATTTGTTGGATAAACAATGTTATACCACTATAAATCAGTTAGCGGGGCATTGTTCAGGAAATGTGGTGGAATTGGGCTTCACGGTCAATGATCTGATCGCAAATCTAGAAACAGCATTATTTAGAGCAGATTGGGCCCTCCCTATGGATGCTATGCTTAGTTAAAGCTCACTAACTCATTTGTCTGTAGAGTATAGAAATGTCGGTGTTGTAGCACCGTATCTGATGCACTTTCTGAATGGTAAAATATGAATGATGCTGCTGAGATTTCGATCAAATCAATTACCCACAGGTGAAATTCTGGCCAAAAGGAAATGAATTGCCCATGATTCAGCCCATTGTAGACACTGTAATAATGTTGAAGAAAAGGAAACATAGAAACCTGTTTTTATATTGTATTACTTTTTAGAATGCTTTATTTTAGACAGTTTGTGTATAATGTTCAGTATGTTGATAAGGACACCTTGTAAAGTAAATTGGTGAGTCTCACACCCACCACTGTAGTAGTTGCAGTGGTGAGCTTTATTAATGACTTGAAGGTGAACACACTATAGGTTAATGAGATCACCCATTTTTGCCCTCTGTTGTGTTCTCATTATTTTAGGATTGAGATAGCAAATGTAATTATATGTTTAATTCATATTTTAATTGAAAGACAAAAAGTGTCGAAGATATATATATTTTCTTATTTGTAATTCTGATTTTTCTTTTGTAAAAGTTGATAATATCAGCTATAAAAAATAAAAGCAATTTAAAAAAAATTGATGTGCCAAAATATATTTTGGTGATCTGCACATTACACGTCAGTCCTGTGATTTTCATCCCGTTCTGCTCTTTTTAATTCTAGCTCCTGGCCTCACTGCAGTTGTTGGAGGGCGCCCAAAAGTGTAAGTTAATCGTCCTCATCTGGTTTGAAAATACCTGTTGTACTGTCCTTTAAAACGATATTTGGACATTTCGCACCAGAAAAGGCAGTTTCATTTACTCATATTTCCATGATTTTGGCCCATCAATCTCACTGAGACGTGCTGATGCAGCTGTGTGAGGCACTTTCATACGTTTTCCCACTGGTAGAGTTCTCAGGTTTTCCATGGCCATACGTGAGCAGACTAGCCACTCCTGTTTTTGTTTGTAATTCTGGGAGTTGCAGTTTTCCTATATTTTAAATGGGAAAAATAAAAAAAACACAAGTCCCAGATACCAAAGGGGTGTAAAAAACATGACTGAATGGCCTTCCAATGCATGACCACCATAAACCTGAGTTGTGAACATAAAAGACGGTGATTCCCATTGCTCACTGACACCTGAGGAATTCAACAAAGATAATATACAACAGGCTGGTGTCATATGAGAACTGGAAGACAAACCCCAATTTACACACGTTAGTGGGAAGCAGCCAATTCAATTCCTCTCCCACGCATGTACCCCCTCAAAGTACATGGTGTCTGAAGACGCATACCAACAAAGGATTCATTACATATTTGTATATTTATATTCATTGAATATAATTTATTATGCTGTTTAAATGACGCAATTGTAAAGTGCATATGTGTTTATGACCACATACCACCAATCACACCCTCAAATTCACATATTATCTCAATCAATCATTCAAGCTCAATTATACCAATATTAATTCCTAAAAAAAGTGCTAGTGCTAGAAATATAAAGTGCAAAGATACATCTGATATGACTAAAGACAAATTATGGCTTCTTAATAAAAGCCACATATATTAATCAACAAATGTGGTCAAAATCTCGCTCCACATGTGCTAATCAAACATATGTTTGATTAACATAAATAAATAATTAATAACATAATTGTTTTTTTTAAAATAAATGGTCGACTAGCAGAGGGTACAAAGATTCAAGAAAAATATTTTAATTATTTATAATATATATATATATATATATATATATATATTATTTATTATTATAAAATTATTTTTCTACGCCTTCCTGTTCTAGCTTCAACTATAACAATGACCAAATCATTATATTAGAAAGTCTACTTCAGAACCCAACATGTGATGATTCCAACCTACATCACCAACAAAGACGAGAACAACACAAAAATATGCATCACTCATCAATGTCCATCATTGCACACTCCGTGTCTCAGAAAGACCACAAAAAGAGGGAAGAAGAGATTGAGTACAATCATACCTCTGCGACCAAATCGTGCAGCATGTTCTCTTAAACGATTGCATAACTCCATATATTAAATATCCAGGTCTAATATATCACCTGAAAAACATAAAGTGCCAATGCTCAATGTAAAAATATCTAAGAGCATGCCCAAATAACAAGTCATGTCCTAGGATTAAAGCAAGCATTCCCTTAAATTACCTGTGCTCATCTGTGTACAACAGAAGGGAAACATATTGTTGCAATGTCCCAAATATCAACACAGTCTAATAGTAAATGCTCCAGTCTTAGCAGCCGTCTTCTTATCCATCAAACAGTCTTCAATTCACATGGATATCTACTAGAAGCGAAAGACATAAATACAAACAAAAGAACACTTCAGAATATTTTCTTATAAAAGTGCTCAAAATTGCCTTTTCAAAATATGCTGCTAGATGTTAATAACTCATCTCAACTGGCGGTATACACAAGCCTATCCTAATATTTACAGCCTTCGCCTAATGGCCCATATTTAAAAGTGCCTAAACAAGGCAACAACAGCGTATATTTATAAATGGTCAACTATGTGCCTAATCTCTGTTGCTCATTATAAAAACATTGTAAAATGTAAAGCAATGTTCCAGCTTGCCGGATGCATATCATAAAAAGCTGAGGCTACTAAACACACAGTAGCCTATTGATTCATTAACTGCTGCCATGGAAAGCCGGAAAAACATAAAATTGAGAGCACTGCCCTAGGGATTTACGTGTATTTCAACTGAGCCTGTTGTGTGTGCACAGATATGTTCTGACCACCTTGTAGTTAAGCATCTTTTGATATAAGTATGTTCATATAAACGCAAGCCCACACCATTGCAAGACGACTGGCCTGAGAAGTGAGCAACTGCAGGAGCTGTGGGTTCAATCCTCCCCACCAATGAACTCTTATTATTTAATATTCTGAATGTCAGTCGTTTTCCACTGCTCATTGTAATAATTATTTTTCCACTAGAAAGACGTTCTTCAGGGTTTAGTGTTTGAGGTACAGAACAGTAGTCATCGACTACCCACCACCAGCTATGCTGTATTCCGTAAACAATAACAATATTAAGGCTTGAGGACTTCTATTTCCTTTTTTTTAGTACTTCCAATTTGTTTATTTGTTAGATAATTGCTTGAGATTTTTCTTTGTATTCCAGGATTTACAGTGCTGGATTTATATTGGGACAATCAGTGGAAATATTTGTTGCTGACCAAGCATCAACAGAATGGAATGGGGCATGTTTGGCCGTATGGGACTGAAAGGTATAAGTTATCATGTGCAGGGAGGATGCTTCTAGTAACTCCAGTGTAGTAATCATGCCAACTGCTCCTCAGAGCTACCAGCTGATAGTGTATCCTGGTGCAGTTCCTCTGACCAATCTCCTCCCTCTGCCACAGAAGAACCATCAAAAGTACTTTGTGCTTGAGTTGCATGCCAAGTAGACCGGAAAGGCTTTCCGCCATGTTGTAATATAATGCATTCCAGGTGTCCTCCAAAGCCGAATATCATGGCGTCACCGCAAACATTAAAGAAGGTGCTTAATTGATCTGTGGATGTCATAATGGTCATTGCAGTGCTTAAAAAAATAATGATTCTGGAGGGCACTCCCTGGCACACTGTAATGTCTGCCTGAACCAAGCTGGTTTCTGGACAACTTTGAGCTTCATCTCTATTGAAGGCTTCTGTCTGGAGCAGAATTACAGGAATCAGTGTGGGCCAATTTGGAGGCCCTTGTTCCCCTTGAAAACGTGAATAGGTCCTATGTTGTGGAATTGGTATACAATTAATCTTAACTTAAGGCAATTGCTTTGATCAACCCTCCAGACCATCATTCATCAGCCTTGCAAGCCATTCTAGAAAGGGGAAAGGCCATATGAAAATCAGGCTGGGTCCCAACCCAAAAGGGGCCATCCAGCCAAAACTGCTCTGCATGAGACCACAAGCAACCATAGGCATGTTTCAGCATCAATGGATGACATCAGGGAGGTGTAGCTTGGGTCTGTAGACACAGCAAGCTTTGGAACCACATCCAGGCATACCCCTCCCACTTGGGGCAGCTGAAGCAAAACAAAAGAGGTAATGAATGGAAGGTTTAAAATTAATCTTAACCTCTGGCAATTGTTCTGGGCAACCCTACAGACCATTGTTCAGGAACTGGGGGAAACAGCTGACAAAGACTTGCCTGGCTTTACAAAAGAGGAAAATGCCTGGATTGCTTTTTTGGAAGCTGCATATAAGAAAACTCACTGTATAGGGGTACACGTTGGAGGGACTTGGCTGGAGAGTGGCAACAGACGAAACTAATTAAGTTATCACAGTGGTGACTTCCTCATCCACCAAACTGTAAGAATTTTTGAAGCAGCAGGACAGACAGCGACTTTCAACAATTAGTGGCTCGGCCAACCATCCGGCTGGAATTTGATCTTGAAATAATGGATAATAAATGTTGAGATGCTAACTTGAGAATATTATGTGCTGTGACTCTCATTGGAATCACTGATCTGTGACTCAAGGGGGAACCTTTTCATCGGAATCCCTGCTTTGGTGCCGAAGGTTAAATCTCCTAAATTGCTGCCTGCATACCCTCTGGCAGAAGCAGCATTTGCACCTTTTACAGAACTATTGTCTGCAATGTCATTAAAGACATTTTGTGCTCCTTTTCCTATTCCATTTAGCTTTCATTACATGCGTGTGGCTTGCCACTTGTGCCAACATAACCATCTTTTGTTATGAAAAAAGAACTATTTTTCCAGGCTGCTTTAATGAGACAGACACATTCTGCATGAGGCCTAATGCTCCGCCAAGGTTGGATGTTAGGGTGTTTGTAAGCGTTTACTTCTGTTGAAGTTCTACCTAATGGTCTTCCAAATTAGTTAAAAAAATATAAGATCATGAAAACCCTGATCCTGGTATTAACGTTGACCTGTGTTTTGTATTTTGAAAACAGGCCTATTGCATCAAGTAAACACAGCTGTGTCATTACTTCTCCTAAGCATTTATCTAAGTGAACAGCTTTTGTGTATTCCAGCTTCAAAAGAGCTGATTTCTGCACAAACCAACCCTAAATTGACAATTTTGATGTTGCATGTAAAAAGAAAATATTCTTTATATCATGTTTACTTAAAATTGCACTGCCTCTACAGGTATTTGTAATTTGTAATTGTTTATTTGTAAATCGCTTATACACAAGTGAAGTGCTTTAATGCGCTTCAAGGTGGAATGGGAACAAGGGAATACAGAGTCATTCGTAGGCCTTGAAGTTTACGAATGATCTAACAAAGAATGACTAGCATACTACACCTGACGACATTACTACTAGTGAAGTGTATGACAGGAAGGAAGATGAAAGTGGGGGGGGGGGGTGGAGAAGAACATATAATCCATAAACGACCGTAACTAGGCCAGCAACATTTCAGATAGTGGAAGTGCATGACAAAGAGTGAGGTGATGGGGTACGGAGGGAGAAGGAAAAGACATACAGAAACAGAAACTACTGTGCTAGGTCTGACAAACTAGGCCTAGTCAGTCTAGGTTATTTAAGTGCCGTAAGAATGTTCTCAAAGCGCACAAGATTACTTCATATGTCAACGCTAATAAAATATTTATGAATAACTTGATAAGGAAGGATGCTGGTGCCATTTGGCGGAGTCTAAATAATGATGCCAAGCCAGTCTAATGGTGTCTCCAAAGTGAGCAGGAGAAATTATTTCACTTCCATCTTTGAAAGTGATAAAGATACTGACCAACTATCACTGTATGATAATTAAACAAAGAATTGGAATGGGAGAATTTCTATAAGGAAGATATAGAGTGTGCTCTCATTAAAATAAATAACTCACAGGCGTGTGGAGCAGATGGTATGCCGAATTCATTTTTAAAAGCTTCCATCTGTGGTCTCTGCTGGTCATTTCCATCCATAGGTCCCCTTCCTAACAGGGAGCCCTGAGCCACCACCATCAGCAACATCTCTGGGTCTAGAAACCCACTCGACCCATTTAAGATGGTCGCCACCATGATTATGTCTCCACCAGCCACCCAGCCTCCCCTGGGCCTGCTATAATCTTATTGGGCAATGCCTGACTCAGAGGATCCCGTCCTGCCGAGCCAGGAGGTGACGCCGGCCCCTACAGAAGTCCAACACACAAGGCCTCCATTTGTGGTCTCTGCCGGTCTCTGCCGGATAAGCCGTGATGATGGCCTCACTGTTGCACTTACGTTAAGATCCGCTCCATGTCCATAAGCTCCTGAGTAAGGTAAGCCTACCAATAGGCCCCCTGCTATTGATCGAAACGTATATGACTATCTATGCATCTGCCACATTCTTTATGCGTATCTTCCTCCCCTCTCCAATACCATCCCACCTCTCACCAGCCAGGCGCTTCTCTCACCATTTCTTCTTCCCTACTACAAGGTTTACTAGCCAGCCGGCAAAGCTCAACTCTCCAAGCCCCACCGGTAGCATTCCGTTACCTGCTCTCCCCTTCCCAATGCCATTCTTACACATTCTCTGCACATATCTCCCAAGACCCACATTCCACATTAGACACACAACACGATATCAACACTTGCCTCGTTGATCCCACTTCAGACATGCCGCTCACACCATCTCCAGAAATGACTTCCCCTGCATCGCACTATGACACAACCCCTCTCCCTACATCCAATTCCACGCACATTGCCAGCAGTCCCTCTTATGTCCCTCTCACAGACCCTGACACCATAATCGATATTAGTACCCATTTCATCGACCTCCCACCTCCTTCCCATTTCCTGTCTCTGGTGCGGCCATGGCCCCTATGAGCCCAGGCACAGCCTGTACCTCTAAGTAATGGCACTCAACATCCTTCACCAAGGACTAGCACATTGCCTATAACTGCAAACTCCACCAGGCAGACTGTATTCACCTGCATACTGCAACTGCTAACGCATGCCTGCAAACCACCTTTGCCACCATGTGCCTGCATTGTTGAACTGCCTACAAAAGCCTGCAAACCTCCTTTGCCACCATGTGCCTGCATTGTACAACTGCTTACAAATGCCTACATATCTTCTTTGCCACCATGTGCCCGCATTGTACAACTGCCTGTGAGAAACCTGAGGGTATCCTCACTCCTATTCCCCATGGTTCCTCTGCCAGGTAGCCTGTGAAAGGCCATCGCTTTTGGATCCTGACCCTGGGGGTGGACAAACGAGGGAGGATCACGTGGGTGGAGGGTCCTTGGGGTCGGGGAATAGGATGCCCTAGGGAGAGAAATGGTATCCCCCTTTGCCTACTGATGACCAACCCAATTCTTCCCCAGCACTCATGGGCTATTGTGAGTCAGCACCCTTGACTTCCTAGTGTATGACCACTGACAGTACTGGGACGAAGAAGAAGCAACCGGGAGTAATGAAGACTAGACACTTTTACCACTCTGTGTTAGATTCGACTCACACGCTGGTCTTTCTGGGATCGATGGAAGTACATGCATACAACGCCAATCAGAAGACACGCCAAGCATGACAACCGCAAGATGGCTGCCACCGTAAATGCCTACCATTCTGCAAGGTTAAACCCTTGCCAACCACAAGAAGGTCCCTGTGTGACGTCTGTCGTCACACACACTCAGGGGAGGAGCTCCATTCAAACAAACAAATGTGGCATTGCAACGCATATTGCTGCATTGCAACTTTTTTTTCGCATTCAACGCAAGTTCTCTTACCTTCCACTTGCTAGTGCTTCTTTGTTATTTCCTGCTTTCTACCTGATTCTCACTGTGTTCGCTTTCTGAGGCTCTGACTTACCGCTCCTTTTCTTGCATTCTGCCTGGCTGCCTTTTTCTCTCCCGGATATTTCTTATTCCATTCCAACCCTCTGATCCTTTCTGTGCTGCTTGCTTCATTCAGTGAATTTGCGCCAGCTACTTCTGTACATCGGAGAACATTCCTTCTGCTGGTCTTCTCCCTCGTTTCACAAGGTTTTTCTGGCAGCCAGCCCACCCTCAGGAGACCTGGCTGCTAGGAAGGACCAGCCTTTCTCTACGACACCAAGACATCCAACAAACAGGTGAGACAAAAACCTGGAAGATTACAACGCCTGCAAAAAGCTACAGTCGATATGTCCCAATTACAGGACTCATTCACAGCAGTGCAGGACTTCACATTGGAAGTCCAAAATGTAAAAACAGAAAATGCATATATGCGTCAGGCCTTACAAGTACGGGATGCATTACCTGTAGGTACTGCAGGTGCTTTTTCTTCACTTGAAACATTTTCAGGAAACCCCAAACGTCTGAAGGAGTTTATAGACACATGCTCTCAGTTCACCTTTAGAGAAGTTTCATTCCAGGCGAATAGGTCTAAGGTAGGGTTTATGATTACCCATATGTCAGGTAGCGCCCTGGCATGGGCAACTACTCTGGTGTCAACAAACAATCTGACACTTAACTCATATACAGGTTTTATCACAGCCTTTGAAAGACCATTCTACCACCCAGATATAGCTTATACTCACAGGAAGAACGTTTTGAATTCCAACAAGGACAGATGGATGTTTTGACTTGCACTGCTAAAATCAAGCAATTGGTCGGATCAGGCTTGTTCCACACTATATCAAAGGAGACTGTCCGAAGAGCTCAAGGATGAACTGTGCCAGGTGCCCAGACCTGCCACTTTGGATCAGTTGGTACCACTGGTTATCTAGATGGATTATAGGGTGCAGGAAAGGAAACAAGAAAGAAGAAACCATCCCTCCTCTAATACTCAGGCATTTCCATCTACATGTGCCTGTCAAGTGCCAGTCAAAGACACTTCGAGCCTATGCTATTAGGAACAGCTAGAGGCCCCCTGTCGTCGGAAGAAAGATGTAGACGCAGAGAGAAGTGACTCTCTATGTACTGTGGCTCAAATACTCATCTGTTAAGGGCTTGTCCATTGGCACCACAGCTCAAGGAAAGCTTCAACTCCTGTTCCTAAATGGGACACAGGATCAGGAGCAACTGTCGGATTCCACTCAGCAAGACAATAGCGTTATATCAGCCGCCTTGAAAGAGCTGTGCCCATTATTGGTTTTGACCGTGCCTTTACAACTCTTGAATGTATATTCTATTAATGCTTCTGCTTAGTAGACTCAGGGGTGGCAGTTCTATTTATGGATGCCTTATGGGCTAAACAGATGGCCATTCCACTACAAAAGAAAGAATTACCTGTCCAGTGGAAGGAGTTGATGGACGTCTTTTGGAAAGCGGACCCATGACAGATAACACTGTACCTTTGCAGATGCTTATCCACCACCATCAAGAACAGATTCAGTTCAATCTTATACAAGCAGCCCATTACCCCGTTATCTTAGGAATACCATGGCTTGCCACTCATAACCCTTATATAAATTTGAACGCACATAATATGTTCATGGGTTCCGAGCACTGTGTTATGAACTGCATATACAATTCATTGCCAGTTTCATGCATTGCGTCATCTCCATCTGGCAACGTGAGAGCTTTTGAGGTTGCTATGACTCTACCACATAAATATACACAGTGTAAGCAAGTATTCCAGAAATAGGCTTTGAAATCTTTGCTTCCACATAGACCCGTAGATTGTGTCATTGAACTTCTTCCCAACACATCGGTCCCTTTTAACCACTTGTTTCGTCTTTCTCCGACTGAAAAGACATTTTTAAAAGCTTACTTGCAAGAACACCTGGCAAATGGTCTCATCAGGTAATCTGTCTCTTCTGCCGGCACCTCCCTATTTTTCATTCCCAAAAAGGAGACAACGGAACTCAGACCGTGTCTGGATTACACAGGATTAAATGTTGTGACAACCAAGACAAATATCCATTGCTTCTTATTCCTGATATATTGGACGCAGTACAGCATGCAGAAATATTCACTGTGATGGATCTTTTTAGAGCATATCATTTGATAAGGATTTGCAAAGGCGATGAATGGAAAACAGCTTTCAGAACGCCCTTTGGGCTGTATGAATATTGGGTCATGCCTTTTGGTTTTGCAAATGCTCCATCAGTGTTTCAAAGACTCATGGATCACATTTTTGCTGACCTTCTTTTTCATACCCTCATGGTATATCTGGACGATATATTAGTATTTTCTAAGAACGAGAAAGAACATACCAAACACATCAGCAAGGTCCTTGCACATCTCCAGAAGAACCGTTTGCAGGTCTAGTTAGAAACATCTATATTTGATGCAACCTCAGTGCCGTATTTGGGATACATATTGTCCAAGGAAGGTGTGTCTATGGATCCACGCAAACCCGAGGTGATTTTAAGTTGGAAAAAAAACATCCCCTGTAAAAGAAATCCAATCGTTTTTGGGGTTAGCCAACTTCTACAGGATATTTGTTCCTACATTTTCAAACATCGTCTTGCCCTTGACTTCTCTATTAAAGAAGAACATTCCATTTGTTTGGGATTCTACAACAGAAAATGCCTTTCAAACACTATAGATGACTTTTACTACAGCTCCGGTGCTGATTCCACCAGACGAACACAAAGCATTCATACTAGAGATGGATGCTTTGGACAAAGCCATTGGGCCCTGCTCAAGCAAGTGGGAGAAGATCAATAAAAACATCTCATTGCTTATTATTAAAAAACCTTACTTCCTTCAGAGATTGATTATTCCGTCCTGGAGAAGGAACTATTGGCAATGAAGATGGCCTGTATGGAATGGCGACATCATCTCCTGCGAGCAGAACAAGAAACTGAGACAGGGACAGATCACAGAAACCTTCTCATGCTGCAGTCATTTGATTGCAGAAACAGTCATCATGCCAGGTGGGCTTATTTCTTTCTTCAATTCTGATTTCATCTAACATACATTCCAGGTTCTCAGAATATAGTAGCTTATGCTCTTTCATGTTTAGTGACAATATCTTTGGAAGGGGATGTCAAGCCAGAACAAATGTTTCCTCACACAACCTTTGCATTCCAGATAAACACCTTTTTAGAAAACGTCAAAGACGCCACAACCAGATCAGCAGATCCTCGCCTTCTTACCAAGTTACATCTGTATCAAATGGATGTATTGTATTTCCTGGGGAAAGCTATCTTTCGTCCAACAGAGACCATAAGAAAAGAAGTGTTGGATTTATGTCATAACTCCAAAATAGCATTACATAGGGCAACCCTTTCTACTCTTCATCTTGATGTCGACATTACTGGTGGCCTAGGATGAGTCTTGATGTGTCCTCATTTTGGCGAACATGCAAAGTTTGTGCACAGTCTAAGTCTCACAGGAACAAGCCTCTTGGCAAATAGAAACAACATGCCTTACCTCTTCGCCCGTCGTACACTATAGCCACAGATTTCATTGTAGAGCTGCCTCCCTCAGAAGACTGCACAGTGAAACGTGGATGCTATTTCTAAAAGGGCGCATTTTACACCTTGCAAGTCCCTTTTCAATGCCTCTGACATGGCGTGTATCTTTTTCAACACCATTTTCAAGATATCATATCAGATTGCGGATTGCAGGGGGCGTGGCCAACGCTGATGGCGTAAAGACGTGACTGTGTGGAGCTCCCGTCCCGATCCTGGCCTAGATCCTTTATTCGACCCTTATTCCTGGCCCGATTGTGTGCCAAAACTTATACCCAAGTGGGGGAAGTGATTCTGACCCCGTTCGGCGCTGGAACGAGAAGAATCGGAACCAGCATCCCCGAAAACGCAACCTCGGAACTGACGCCCCCGAGCGAAACAAGATGGCGGACGACAGCGAGGCCTGACGGAGGGGCGGACCGAGCGGGCTGCGAGGCGAAGGGAAGAGGTTCCATCGGGCTTCGCCTCCCCTGTCCCTACGCAAGTGGCGGAAAGACCCCAGCAAAGTCATCGTCCGAAAGACCGGACACCCTCGCTTTTCCCTGCTCCTCGGGACTCGTCCTGCCGCTGGATGCCACCGAGCACATGAGGAGACCACCACACTGCCAAGGGGAGCGGACGGAGTCACATCCATCGCCCCGGGACCACTGCGGAGGGGACACGAGATGTGCATAGCCCACTGACGCGATCTGCTGACCGCGAGGAGCTCTGTGCGAAGGAGCGGCGGAGACCTAAACAGGCCCCCAGCTGCCGCGGGGCCCTCCTCCTCTCTCCCCGAACGGACGGCCCGAGGACGGAGGAGTGAACAGTTTACCCACCAACGCACCGGTAAGCTTGCAGACCCTATCCTAGCGCTTGGGAGCCGGAACTCGCCTGTACCATAGACGACGGGGCCCAGCGAGGCCACGGCCCGGAGTGTCGGGAAATCGCTGAGCGCCCTGTCGCACTGCCGGGGGAACACCCTGCATCGTGTCGCCAAGGAACACCGCTGCTCTTCACTGAAATACGCCGTCCTGTGGGGCCGACGGAGGGCTCATCCCTGTTGCCACACTACCAGGTGGGACAAATGTCTACTTCGCGCATCAAGAACAGGGGTGCCACAATCATGGACTCATTCTCAGGGGCTAAACCCAAACAGCCCAACCAACATGAGATCCCCACGCAGACTGAAACCCCAACAACTGCTACCGACCCCAGCAACGCCCAAGTGCTCCAAGCTATCGCAGCACTCCAAACGTGCATGGAGACTAGGATAGACGAACTCAAGGTGGACATGCAGCTAATCCGCCAAGACGCCCGCAACATGGCAGAAAGAATAAACAAAGTGGAAATAAACCTCCGGGACACCACGGACACTGCCAAGGACTTAAAGCAGAAAGTCATCACACTTGAGAGGCAAGTGGCTCATCTTGAAGCGAGATCCGAAGAAGCAGAGGGTAGAGCCCGCCGCAATAACATCAGAGTCCTGGGCGTTCCGGAGGGGATGGAAGGCGCTGACCCCACAGAATTTATCGAGTCCCTACTAATGCAGGAAGTCGGAGCTGGCAAACTCACACAGGGCTTCTCCATCGAGAGAGCCCACCGCGCCCTACAAAAGCGGCCCCCTCCGGGATCACACCCTCGCCCAATGATTGCCAAGGTCTTGAACTTTCGTGACAGGGAAACAATCCTCAAATTCTCGAGGGATGGAGGTGACATCAGACGCGATGGCTCCAAGATTGTAATCTATCCCGATTATACCCCACAAGTCCAGCGAGCCAGGAACTCGTTCATACCTATCAAAGCCCAACTGCGGAAGTTCGACCTTAAATACATGCTACTGTACCCCTCGCGCCTCAAGATTCTACACAAAGGTAAAGCCGTCTACATGGAGACCCCGGCGGCAGCCACTATGTGGATGGAACATAATAACCTGGCCGAGGGAGAGGACCACGTTTCGACACCCAACGGCTAAACCCAAACAGATCCGATACAACAATGATTGATTAGTTCTCTCAAGGACGGGAGTTCCGCGGACCACCCCACAGACATCGGCGCAACCCACCCCACCCCAAGCATGGCTGGCCCAAGGCCAACACCACAACCGCACCACATGACCTGGACAGGCCGATGGGTAGCGGATGCCCCCGAGCGTTGTCCTCCCAGAACAGCTGCTGGGAGCAACACACAGTTAACTTTTTTGTTCAATCCACCTGTTCGAGTGGAAGTTAAATTCGTTTATAAGTCTCCGATTAACACGTCAACGCAACAATCAAGGCCAACAGGAAGAAAGCAGAGCATAGACCCTGGGGGCGACCACTCGGCACACAGAGCTGGCTCAAGGAGGGTGGAGCCAGCGCCCTGGCCACATTGCCATCATCATGCCCACACGCCTTAAAATCGCCACCTGGAATGTGAGGGGCTTAGGTACCTACTTACGCCGGAACAGAATAAAATCCTATCTACACAGAAAGAAGATAGGGTTGGTCCTATTACAAGAAACACATCTAACCAAGGAAGCCATGGCAGCACTCCAATCATACTGGGGTGGACAAGGGTTTGGGTCCACATACTCCAAATTCGCCAGAGGGGTGTTCACCTGGATCAGCCCTCACATCCCCTTCCAGCTCACCAAAATCGAACAGGATCCCGATGGAAGGTATGTCATAATTCTGGGCCACATTGAACAAACAGAGATCTGCATAGTCAACTCATACCTCCCCAACAACAACATCCCTGCGCACCTCACCAAGTTAAGCACAAAGATTGCGCCCTACAGAGATGCATTCCTTATCTGGGGAGGCGACTTTAACTGCATCAGTGACCCTGCACTCGACAGGTCGACCCCCCCCTTGGCTGGCCCATCAACTGCCACCACCGCCCTGAACACCATGCTGAACCGCCTAGACCTGGTCGACATCTGGCGGGAACAGCACCCCAAGGATCGTGGCTATTCCTTCCACTCCTCACCGCATAATCTTTACACCAGAATCGACTACCTCTTCATTGGCAGAGAGAGCTTCCCCCAGATCGACTCTTCCAACTACCTGGGCCGCACCATCTCTGACCACTCTCCCCTTGTAATTGAATGGAACATCACTGGACCCAGATCCCCCATACCCACATGGAGGATGCCCACTGAGGCACTTAAAGACCCCGAGTTCAGGGAAAGCCTTAGAGAAACCATAGAGAACTACATCAATGAGAATAAAGGCAGTGTAGCCCACCTAAGCACGGTCTGGGATGCTCTCAAAGTGGTTGTAAGGGGAGAGGTCATAGCAAAGGCCGGAGGCATGAGGAAACGCCTAAGAACTGAACTCGAATCACTAGAAGCTGAAATAGAACAGCTAGAATCCAACACCCTGGACCTCCAACCACAGGAAGTCAAGCTGGCCAGCTCTAGGGCCGCCTGCAAGGAAGCCTGGGACAGATTGGCCAAATTTGATTATATCACCAGAACCAACAGAACGCACGCCCATGCCGACAAACCTGGCAGACTACTCGCCTGGCTGTGTAAGAAAGAACACCCTAAGTTCCCGACCACTGCCCTAAGAGATGCCGATGGCACGCTACAAAGGTCCCAACAGGGAATTAACGACACCCTTAGGCTGTTCTACACCCAGCTGTACTCCCACGCTGAAGAGGTACCCCCCGAGGACATCTCAAACACCCTGGACGAAATTGGCTTGCCCCTTCTCCCCATGCCACACAGGGAGGCTCTAGATGCTGACATCGATATAGAGGACATAAAAGACGCCATTAAGTCACTGGCCACCTGCAGGGCACCGGGCAGTGACGGGCTGCCCGCTGAATTTTACAAAGCCTATGAGCCGGAACTGTCCACGCTGCTACACGAGGTATTCCAAGAAGCCTACGAGTCGGGCACCCTGCCCGAGAGCATGCGAGAGACTTTATTGGTTCCGCTCCTCAAGCCTGGTAAGCCTGCGGATGACTGTGACTCCTATCGCCCTCTCGCTATGCTCAATTACGATGTTAAAATTCTCACAACCATATTGGCCAAGCGGCTGTCCAGGGTGATCGGAGAAGTGGTGCACCCCGACCAGAGTGGCTTTGTGCCGGGCCGCAACACCACTGCCAACCTACGCAGATTACAACACATATTGTCACATCCCTCTCACACTGGGCAAGCCCACACATTACTTTCTTTAGACGCCATCAAGGCATTCGATTCAATTTTCTGGGAATGGCTGATTGCGGTACTCAGGGAGTTTGGCTTCGGAGAACGATTCATTCGCTGGATCATAATTCTCTACACCAAGCCGCGAGCACGGGTGAAGACTGGTCGACTCATATCCACGGCATGGGATATACAAAGGGGCACACGGCAGGGCTGTCCGCTCTCCCCCATGCTATACATAATAGGGCTTGAACCCATTGCCATTTTTTTCAGGAAACAATTCTTTGATGCTGGTATCAGGATTGATGGGGTGGACCATATAATTTCCCTGTACGCGGATGATGTTCTCCTCTACGTGAGGGATCCGCAGCTGAATGTCCCAACTATGCTGGAGGTCCTTGACAACTTTGCCAAGGTGTCAGGCATACACTTTAGCAAACGCAAGTCCTGTCTGTTTCCGCTGGGCGCCCTCAGGGACACACATGTTGATGACCTCCCCTCACTGGGTATAGGATGGTGCCCCACTACGTTCCGCTATCTAGGCATTAATATTTACCACACGCCTGAACTCATGCACGCCAACAACACGGTAGCGGCACTTCCCCCCTTGCGCAAGTCAATCGGGTTTTGGGCTCGCCTCCCCCTATCCATGATGGGCAGGGCTTCCATCATTAAGATGATCGTCCTCCCCAGATTTCTCTATGGCTTCCAAAACATTTCGTATTACATTAGGGCTCCCTTCTTCCGTCTCTTAGGGAAGATACTTACAGACTTCCTGTGGGGAACTAGTAGGCACAAATTTGCATTATCCACCCTGACCCTCCCTTACGAGCAGGGAGGCATCCGGCTCCCTGATCTGGAGCGTTACTATCTGGCTGCTCAACTAAGCTTTGTGGCTAAATGGCTAGCCGATGATGTTACCCCTGAAACACTGCTCTTACAGCACTCGACGGCCCCAATCCGATTAAATGAACTCATTTGGGCCCCTCAACGTCTTGCGGGGGGGATACCCTTCTTAGCTACCCTGGGTCGTCAGGTATGGCAAAGGGTTAAAAGTCTTCTCCGCCTACAGCACAGTTACAATCCAGACACACCGCTCTTAGCTGACCTATGCCAGAACTCAGTAGACCTTGCCTCTATTCGACACTGGGAAAGGCTGGGAGTATACACGTGGGGGGACCTATACAGTGAGGGCACTTTCCGGGACTTCTCCTCCTTGCAGCTCGATGATGGCGTCCCAGCCGGTCAATTCCTTTGGTACGCAAGGATCCGCAATTTGGCTAGAACTAAATGGGACACGTGGCCTGAGGAGCCCGAATCCGACACCTTCATAACGCACCTATACAGCCTGGGAGACGGGTGGAGGCCTGTGTCCCGCATATATAGCCACCTAATTGACAGGCCTAACCCCCGCAGCAAGGACCTCAAAACCAGGTGGGAGAGTGATTTGGGCCACGAACTGTCCGAAGCTGAATGGAATAGAGCATTAGCGTTCCCCAATGCGGTATCCAGAAACTCTAGATTTAAATTAATTCAACTCAACATGCTATATCGATCATACTTGACACCGCTTAGAATAGCCAAAATATATAACCTACCCCAGCATAACTGCCCATGGTGTGGTAGAGATGAAGCCAATCTATTACACATGTTCTGGGGATGTGTCCAGGTCCGGAGACTCTGGGCGAGAGTTGAACTCCTCTGCAGCGAGGCAGGCATGACCAGATATGAATGGACTCCGTCAGAGTGCCTCCTCGGAACGTACCCCAGACTGGCCAAGTTCAAACACTCAGTCAGACTAATGGATCTGGTATGCATTCTGGTCAAAAGGACCATTGCCATGGCTTGGAAGCGACCCAGAGGCCCACAATACCAGGCATGGCACAACGAACTTGAGCGCTGGATAGGGGCGGAAACTTCAGCTTGGGAGAATGGTCTTACCACTTCCCCCGAAGACACGAGCTTGGGACTTGCTGCCTGGAAAACACTCACCTGGGCCTTACTTAACCCCCCCAATGACGATAAACCCCCCTGAACAATCAGCCCCCTGTTGACTCACAATACCTGAAACGGAACACTGGCACAGTATCCAACCTGTGCTCTCCTGCGGCCAGACCCCCCCCTTTTTGTTGCTTACATCATTGACATTATGGAGACTCGTTAATGTTGTTATTGTTTTGTTATTTCTGTTTAATTGTTTCTTCACAAAAGATCTATTTTGATGTATTCCAAATTACTACCACTGTGATTGTTTGGATCAGTGACGCAACTGTTTTATAACATAAACCCCAATAAAGAAACTCGAAAATAAATCAGATTGCGGATTGCAATACACTTCTAAATTCTGGGCAGCTCTCTGCTCTAATCTAGGCATTTACAGAAGCATGTCATCACGATACCATCCACAGTCAAATGGTTTAAATGAAAGAACAAATCAGACTCTGGAGCAATACCTGCAATGTTTTGTGTCCACTGGGCACGATAACTTGTTCTCCCTTCTTCCGTCGGCTGAGTATCCTACAACAATTCATACCACTCTGCCATAGGTATGACTCCCTTCTTCTGCAATTACGGGTTTCATCCCACTTGGCTACCGTCTATACATTTAAATAGCACCAATGTACCAACTGTAGAAGAATTACTCCAAGATCTATGTGACACTCAAGAAAAAGCTCTCGATACACTACGCAACCTTCACTTCAACCAAAGACACACGTCGATAAACACAGAAATCCTGATGCCGGTTTTATTAAAGGAGACAAGGTCTAGCTGTCAGCCAAATATCTATCTCTACGTCTTAAGAAAGGGACATTTGCACCCAAATACTTTGGACCCTTCACAATATTGAAAGTAGTGAACCTTGTGGCATTTTGTTTACAACTGCCTTGATCTTGGAAGAGGATTCATCCGTTTTTCATTCTTCTCTTCTAAAAACGTATAAGAACTTGTACATGCATGGACAAAAGAAAAAATGTCTTCCTGTCCTTGTTGAGCTCGAGCCTGCATACAAAGTGGCTAGCATCTGTGATTCCAGGTATTTCCGTGGAGTCTTGCAGTACCTGGTAGAGTGGAAAGGCTACAGACTGTACCTGGGAGCCTGCTAAGCATGTTCACGCCCATCCTCTGATCCGATGATTCCATAGACTCCACCCTTGGAAACCAGGTGGATGTAGATCTGGAAGGGGACATACTGTTACGATCCGACCAAGACTCTGGTCTTTCTGGGACTGATGGATGTACGTGCATACCACACCAATCAGACAACACGCCAAGCATTACAACCGTAAAATGGCCACCATTGTTAATGCCAACCATTTTGCAAGGTTTAACCCTTGCCAACCACAAGAAGGTCACACTCCAGGAGCTCGATTCAAACAAACAAATGTGGCATTACAACGCGGATTGCGACATTGCAACTTTGTGCAACTTTGTCACATTCAACGCTAGTTCTCTTACCTTCCACTCGCTAGTGCTATTTTGTTATTCCCTGCTTTCTACCTGATTCTTGCTATGTTCGCCTTCCGAGGCTATGATTTACCGCTCTTTTTCTTGTATTCTGCCTCTCACAGATGTTTCTTAGTCCATTCCAATCTTCTGTTCCTTTCTGTGCTGCCTGCATCATTCAATGGATTTGGCACCAGCTACTTCTGCACATCAGAGAACATTCCTTCTGCTGGTCTTCTACCTCATTCCGCAAGGTGTTTTACCATCTTCGGGGGGACAGCCGTTTCCTTGGGTCTGGCCTTTCTGGCAGCCAGTCCAACCTTTTTCCACTCTGGGAGACCTGGCTGCTTGGAAGGACCAGCCTTTTCTCTACGACACCAAGACACCCAACACACCACAGGTGAGACAAAAACCTGAAACTCTGGTACTGGGACGAGGGAAATGCCTCCAGAGGACTGGCAGGGTCAGGCATGTGCCTTTCATTATGGTCAGGCAGAGCCAATTGTATATACACACCTGCAGTCGGTCAAGGGGCTGCAGGTGTATATAAGGAACCCAAATCAAGAGACAGAGAGAGAGGCGGTGGTGTTGAAGCAGCAGCAGAGAGGCCAAGAGAAGCAGCAGGGAACCGTGTTCGTGAAACATGCTGACGGTTAATGGAAGTGTGGCCTGTGAGCTGGGGCTCTGTGGAACCGATCGAATGCTGGGAAGGGAGCTGTGCAGAGAGGCTGTCCCTTTTTCAGGTGTTCACAGTGCTCGTTTCTTTGCGGACAGAAGCCGACACAGGAGTGTGTGAGGGTCAGGAGGTGGAATCCTGATGCAGAGAAGGCTGATCTGCGCTGCTGGAAAACCTGTGGACCCAACCAGTGAGTCTCTATCAAAGGAGAAACTCGGTATGCAAATGTTTTCAACTTTCGTAGAGGGAATACATTATATCAGAGTGGTCACGTGTTTGAAGAGACACATTTTCGAAGGTCTCCGATTCGGATCCTTGTCAATTACTGAACTATTAAAAATACCTTGTAGTGGAGTGATTGCATGTATAAGAAAGCATGTTTTCGAAAGTCTGAGTGCTGGGCACTTCATTAAAGGCAACTTTCAAAGATATTAAACAACAAGCTGAACTGAATGAAAACATTAACAAACACAACCTTAAGGTAATTGAATTCTGAAATGAATGAAAGCTTTAACAAATACAACCTTATGGTCATTTAAGTCCGAACTGAATGAAAACCTCATAGTTATTGAATTACAAATCGAATGAAAATGTAATAAATAAACAGAACTGTTACATATGGGGATTAAAAGTGAATGGACCTTTAAATTAAAATAAAATCAACAAGTGCCGAACTCATACATGAATAAAACTTCAATCCATGTAAAATCCATATATGTTGAACTTTCAAGTGAACAGAACTTTGAATTTAAGTGAAACAAGTACATATTGAACTTTAAAATGAATGGAACTTTAACAGTGCAAGGGAATCCACTATATGCTGAACTCCAGAGTGACTGTAACTTTAGACGTGAACTTTAATAGTGCATCAAAAAGGCCTATAAAACAACAAAGTGGGAGAAAAGTGTACATGATAAAAAATATACTTTGAAGCTGAATGAACTGCAACTCTGAACTTTAACTAGCAGACAAGAGATGTGTACAAAGATCAATCATCCAAAGAGGGCACAATTGTGGCGCAGAACTATTGTGATATTGAAACTGAGTTTTGGAGAAGGGAACCCTGAGGCTTAACCCTTTTATTGACTTGAGGACAGAGTCTCAAGATTATTTTGTGTTATTTGGAACTTGGGGAAGGAAACCCTGAGTATTGCTTAAATAAATATCATCCCGAACTTAAAGAAGACAATCATAAGACTTGAGTTGGAACTGCTTTACACTTGGGGAAGGGAGCTGAAAGGAAGCTGTGAGCTGGATGGAGCTCAGAACTTTGTTTCGGACACTGTTTCTGTTGGTTGCTGACATCCCTACACATTGTATAGATTAATTGTGAGGGCAAGTATAGGTTTTGGACACAGACAGATACCTAAGTTGAACTCGTTGACTCTGACTTTTCTTAATTTTGTTTTGGTAGGGTAATCTCTTATACTGACTTCTAAGTTAATACAGTGTTTTATATCTAATTCAGAATCTATTGTCTGTGTTTTACTCCAGGATGCCTTCACAGCCTACAAAAGCTTACCAACCCCGCTTGCCACCATATGCCCCCTTTGTACAACTGCCTACAATCACATGCAAACCACCTCTGGCGCCATGTGCTTACACAGAGCCTTTTACACCCAATCCCCTAGTTGAACACCTGCTAAAAGTCTCCCACACAACTAAGCACCTGCCACGACCCATTTCAGAACGTGCTCTCCACCTGGCAGCACGCACTCAGACACCCCTTTGCCCTTTCACAGCCCTTCCGCCAACCACCCTCTGGCGCAACATCTCAGTTATCGCACCGATAGGAACCGCAACTCCACTCCAGCTAAAGCTCCCATGGGTCACCTTACCTAAAACCATTGCCAACACCCTCTGCTCGACGCAGAACCCACGTCTCCATTGTGCCCTCATCAATGCCAGGTCCATGGTAGCTGTGAGAAACCTAACCGTGTTCTCTCACCTACTCCCCCGGCATCTTCCATTGAGGTGGTTGGCCAGGGAAGGTCCATCACTTTTGGATTCCGACCGTGGGGGGGGGGGGGACAAGCATGGGAGGAACACCTGAGTGGCGAGTCATGGGGATTGGGCAGAGAATACCTGAGGGCAAGACATGGTATTCCCCCTCTCCTCATTTCCCTTTTGAAAACACTTTCCTCAGCTTTCATGGGATATTTGCAATCCCATTCCATCTCCCCCAACCCCATTTCTGACAGATATTTGGAAAAAGAAGAGGTAACCAAGAGTAGTGAGGATTACCTGAATGAAACACCTTGAGAAACAAAAGAATACTGCCACCTACTACCATTAGGTTGTCCCATTAATAGGGTCAGGCATTTCATACTGACTACTCACACTTGACTTCACTTGACTCTTATGTGAATTGTAAAATGTGTGGTTTTGCACAATCAGGAGAGCGAGCTGTGAATCCTGTAAGGGAGGCATGGTATCACTAGTATGACATTGACACAAGAGTTACAAGATTCAATACCTTTATTAAGCTCTTGGGGTTTGGAAAAATGCCTATTCTGCCCTAGAGCTATGATGGGAGTAGACTCTACCATCAAATGATAAAGAAAACACAGTCCTAGTCAGTCTTTGTCAAATCAAAATGGCCTATACTAACAAAACCTAATGCCTGCCCTATCTCTTATACAAACTGTGTGAAAAGGGGAATGTGTATGCAAAGGCAAGTCAGTGTTACAACATAAAGTATCAAGATGGCGGAGTCGGCTCTCCTCCCCACGTTGGACAGCACAGAGTAAGGCGTAGACAGGATGACACACTCTGGCTCAGGTTATTAAAAAAAGGCAGTTCAAAACATGGGTCGAGGCCTGCGTCGGACTCGGACGTTTCAACCACAAGCAACTGATTTAATGTAGATCTCCCTCAGCTAAGTTTCGGAACTCACAATCACAGCACTTACAGAGGTTAACTTCCCCAACTTTAGTCACATTCGTTAGGGGTGCCCTTCCCCTAACTTATTTCATATTCCAGGTCTCCCTCAGTCAGGCTCGGACCTTTCACTGACGTCAAAGACTTTCAAATGTGCAAGGCTTTTACTATAGACCTCCACAGAACCATTCGACTTTCAATCCAGCTTTCCGTTTAAGTTATTTATCCCAATGTCTCTTGTTTCTGGTAGTTCCATAACATAAGCACAAAAGTTCAAAGAAACCATTCTCTTAAAGCTTTCACCTTTTACTTCTGCTTTAGAGTGGGCTAATTCCTTTCGCCGGACATCTCTGCAACACTGTATTACTGGCTTTACAGTTATCAGCAACTTAAAAGTTCATTACTGGTTAGCTTTCTTTTGCATTTCATCAGCATATGCACAACCTTCAATTGTGAAATACACTGTTGCAACTTCAATCTTTCCTTGACACAAACAGAACAATCATGTCTTTCACTAACTCACCGGTTGTGTGTGTCCCTTTCTTGTCTTTGTGGCACTGATTCACGAGTCAAGGTTAATACCACAAGCTTAGCCTCGCCTCCCCAACTCTGTCGTTCACCCAAGAGGTTTCGGTCTCTTCTTGTTTGCGATTTGGCTTTCTCTACGTCTCCTTCACGGCATCCCGGAGGCAATGACCCCCTGCAGGGAACTTCAGGGTTTCTCTACTCTTTGCCCCAGTTCCTCAATCGGTCGTCCTGCTCCAGTGGGTTTGCCTTTGCCCCGGAAGATCTGCTCCTTCTTGTGTTCCACCTTGCTCAAGTTTTAATCAGACAAAATGTCTTTGGACTTCCAGTCCCACACTGCCGAGTTCTTAGTTTGCTCCCACTTCATCAGCTCCCCTAAGCAGTATTCTGGCGGTTTTGGAGGCTGTACATTTTAAACAGGGATGTTTCTTGAGGTCAGGGTCCTACCACCTGCCCCTCAAAGGCCTGGGCTTTCCTGTTTCACCCAGGGGAGGTGCTCTGGTATGGGCACTGCCAGGTAATCCGAGCTGCCACTGGTTTGGTGCCCTGAAGTCAGAGCTCCCACACCACACAGCTGCCTCTCCTATACTCACAGGCCCAGCAATTAGGCAGGTCTCCTTCCTCCAGGCCTTCCAGGGTCTCTCCAGTTTGAATTAGTGTCCGGACATTTGGTCGAAAGACATTTGGTCGAAAGACATTTGGTCGATGGAATTTGGTCGAAAACCAAATGGTCGAATTTTTATTTTTATTTATATATATATTTTTTAGGTTTTAGTTTAGGGAAAAAAAGGGTTTTTTAGAAAGAAAAGGGTGTTTTTTAGAAAAAAAACATTCGACCATTTGTCTTTCGACCAAATGGTTTCGACCAAATGTCCTGTCAACCATTTTTTTTCGACGAAATGTCTGGTAACCGCTTGAATTCTCTCCTCCTGGCCTCTGTGCACCATCCAGCATCCCCAGCTCGCTCAAAGTGTGCCTGTGTGCTCTGCCTTTTATACTGACTGGGAGGCTTAACAGGTTTCAGGTGAGAATGACTGTAGAGGGAGGCCTGACCTTACTTGTCCTCATTATCAGGACAAAATGGCGACTGCCCATAGGAATTTCTGGTGCATTGGTTGCTATGGGTAATCTTCATAGCTCCCTTTTTCCTCTTTTTCTTCTTAGTCTTCTTTGAAAATGGAGAGGGTAGTTGTAGTTTTTGTCAGGGCAAAGGGGGCAGATGTATTGTTGTGGGTGAATGGGTTTTGGGCAAGAATATCCCATAATGTCTGAGGGGATGTTGGGTAGGGATGTATTGGCACATGGGGATACCATGTCTCGCCTGAGGGCGTTCCTCCCACAGTCTCCAAGGGTCCCTCTCCAGGGGATCCTCCCTCACTTGTCCGGCCCCAGGGTTGGGATCCAAGAGCACACCTCAGGTTTCTTACAATCCTGAAGGATTCCAAGGAGCAGGGAGCTGAAGGGAGAGGAGCTTGGAGGATTGATATTGATATTGATATTTTATTTCTATTGCGCTCGTACACAAGTGTTTCAGAGTGCGACAAGGCAAGGGAGGGGAACAGGGGAGAACAAAACAGCGATCTTACTAGGCCCAGTGACTTTGAGAACGTGCAAGTGCATGGGAGAGGGGGAGGGGAAAAGTGCATGGAAGGAGGGAGAAATGGAAAGTGCGAAGCAGAGGAGAAACAGATAAATAACAATAATTAAATAATAAAGACAACAAAAAGTGGTAATGCAGCCGGCAATTTGCAAGTGCTAGGTTTAAGGCAGCAGACAGGGTAGGTCTGATAAGTGCAGGAAGAAAAAGGGGGGGGGCTGTATGGGTACAGATACAGACCCCAGTGCAAGGGGTGGCCCGGAGGCAGTGCGGGAGGGTGGCAGGGTGAGCAGGTACCTGGGCCCGAAGGACAGAGGGTGGCCAGGTGCACAGTGCCAAGAGAGAACAGATCAGCTGGGGAGAGGGAGAGCGAAGGCAGAAGAAAAGAGGAAGGTATTTAGGTGCTTCCGGAACCGGAGATGATTCTCCTCAAGTTTTAGAGTGGCAGGGAGGCTATTCCAGAGGGAGGCCCCAGCCGAAGACAGAGATCTACCCCCAGCTCGTTTCTTTGAAAAACGACTGACCCTGAGGGAGTTGGTGGTAGAGGAGCAAAGAGCTCGAGAGGGGAAGTATTTGCGGAGGGATAGCTGAAGGTATTTTGGACCCAGGCTCCAGAAAGCCTTGTGGACAATGCAGAGGGTTTTGAATTTAATCCTTGCATCCACTCGGAGCCAGTGGAGAGATTTCAGAGCTGGAGAGATACGATCCCAGGGCTTGAGGCCAAGGAAAAGTCTTGCAGACCTGTTTTGGATTAGTTGCAGAGGGCGGAGAGTAGAGGCTGGTAGATTTAGAAAGAGGCTGTTACAATAGTCCAAGCTAGAGAGAACCAGAGCTTGGGATATCATGAGGAGGTGTAGTCGGAAATGTGACTTTTTTAGAGACCTCCGAGATGTGGGCGGCGAAGGAAAGGGTGGAGTCAAAGATGACCCTGGGGTTCTTAGCCTCGCAGGCAGGGTTAGGAGGAGGGCCAAGGGAGGCCGGCCAGAGAGTGAGGGGAAAGGATGGTGAAGGTGTGCCGATGAGGAGGATCTCTGTCTTGCTGGCATTCAGACAAAGATCATTGGCGGAACACCAATCTTGAATGGCAGTTAGGCAATCAGAGATGAGAGAGGGAGAGGAGGTGGCAGAGGGCAGCCTGAAAATGAGTTGAGTGTCATCAGCGTAGCACTGGAAATTTGAGCAGAAAGTGGCAATGCAGTGGGCGAGAGTTGCCAGGTATTGGTTGAAAATCCAGGGCGAGAGGTTAGACCCCTGGGGAACACCACAGGTAGAGAGGAAGATAGATGAAAGGAAGCACCCAAGTTGGACCTGGGAGGATCGATCTGAGAGGAAAGAGGTTAGCCAGGCCAGAGCCTGATCAGTGATACCCAGGTTTTCACGGAGATGGTTGAGCAGGATGGTATGGGTGACCGTGTCAAAAGCAGAAGAGAGATCGAGGAGGATCAGGACAGAGGGAATGTTAGAGTCAAGGTTGGAGAGCAGATCTTCACGGATGTTCAGGAGAGCAGTTTCCGTGCTTCTGGCAGCTCTGAAGCCAGACTGGTGGTCATGGAGACAGCCAACAGAATTGGAAGGAAGGTTAAGCTGAGAGATGGCCAACTTTTCCACGAGTTTGCCAAGAAAGGGAGTAATGGAAATTGGGCAATAGTTAGCTGGACAAGAAGGATCAGCTGTGGGTTTCTTGAGAAGAGGATGCACAAAGGAGTGCTTCAGAGGGGAGGGGAAGGATCCCGAGGCAAAGGATTGGTTGCAAAAATCAGCAAGAGCCGGAGCAAGGGTGTCAATGTGGTCCTTGATGGTTTTAGAGGAACAGGGATGAACCTGTTTTGACGAGGCTTTCATAGATCGGACTTGTCTAGCGACCTCGTCAGGGGTGAAAAGAGGAAAGGGCGAGAAGGATGGTGGGAGGGTGGCTAAAGGAGGGTTAGCAAGCACAGATGGAGAGGGGAGAGAAGGGGTGTGAGTGGAGAGGGTGGACAGGATGTCCTGGGTTTTTTAAATGAAGTGAGAGGCAAGGGCATTGCAAAGAGCCTGGGAGGCAACAGGAGGGGTAGAGAATGCAGCAGGGTTGGCCAGCTCCTTGCAGATTTTAAAGAGTTCGGCCGAGTTGTTAGATGCCGCAGAGACACAAGCTTGAATGTGGACTCTCTTCTTGGTGAGGACAGAGAGTCGGTATTGCCTTTGTAGCAGGCGACAGGCCAGTTTGTCAGAGGATGAACAGGAAGTCCTCCATTTCCTCTCAGCTGCCCTACACTTACGTTTACACCTACGATCCGGAGGAGAGCAGCGTGCTGCGACGCCAGCCGGTTCCTGTTAGGGGCTGTCGCATGGCTATGGCGTCATGTCCCCAGGAAGCCTGATTGAGGCAGCCTGTGTCCTGCTGGCGGCATTTGGATGAGTGCTCATTCCCGTGGGATGTGTGCCAGTCGCAAGGGGCTGTAAGGGACAGGTGGTGAGACCCTGACCTCGATCCCATACGCCCTGAGAGGACCATTCGTCAGCGCAGCACTACCCGGTGAGTTTCAAAGGGGAAAGTTATGTGAAACTCAGGAGCATGCGGCTAACTGAAGCGGGAAGGTAGAAAAGATAGAATTTGTAAGCTCCACGAAGCAGAAAGCAATAAAGATAGCGGAAAGTAAAACAAAAGCTAGAGAGAGGTTTTGAGAGAGCGGAAAGGAAGAAAAAGGCTTGAAGATACATAAGAAGGGTGCGAGTGCCCCGAAAGTGAAGGAAAAGTGCAAGTGAGCACCGGAAAGGCAAATAAAGTAAACAAGAAGGGTGCGAGTGACCCAAAAGTGAAAGAAAGGTGCAAGTGAGCACCAGAAAGTGAAATAAAGTAAACAAGAAGGGTGCGAGTGACTCCAAAGTGAAGTGAAGGTGCAAGTGAGCACTGGCAAACGAAACAAGTGTGCAAGAGGCATGGAAAGGAAAAGGACAGGTGCAAGGGTGCAGGAAAGCAAAGAAATGAATGTGCAAGAGTCACAGTGAAGAGAAAGTGAACCCAAAGGGAAGGTGCCAGGGGCACGACAAGCTGAGAAAAAGCAAGACAAAGAAGGTGTAAGTGGGCACAACAAAGTGGAAGATAACAAAGAGGTGCAGGACCAAGAAGGTGCAAGTGGGCACTACCAAAGTGGAAGATCACCACGGGGTGCAGGAAGCTCCTGGTAAAGGAAAGTATAGAAAAAAAGCAAGTAAAGGAAATACAAAGAGGGGCCAAAGATCAGAGTAGTCGTGCTTAGGATGAGCCAAGAACCTAGGGTTTTTGAAAGTCTCTGATATTACCCAATGAGAAGGTTGTATGTGAAAGGAACTGTAAATAAGAGAAAGGCACATCATGACAAGTTGAAATGTTGTGTTTGGCTCTAGACTCGGGAATTATGGGGAAGGGAACCCCAAGAGGCCTAACCAAGGTATATACATATTTGACAAGTTGCACTTTATGTTTAAAGCTGAAGGGGCCTGAGCTTGGGTAAGGGAACCCTAAAAGGCCTAACACAACTGAACATGTGAATGAAACTGAAGGGGGCTGAGCTTGGGCAAGGGAGCCCTAAGAGGCCTAACACAACTGAACTTGTGTTTGAAACGGAAGGGGCCTGAGCTTGGGGAAGGGAAACCTAAGAGGCCTAACAAAACTGAACTTGTGTTTAAAACTGAAGCTTGGGGAAGGGAACCCTGAGGGGCCTAAGAGAAACTGGTATGGTATGATAGAGAAACTGTGTTGTTAAACTGAACTGGTGTTTGAAACTGAAGGGACCTGAGCTTGGGGAAGTGTGCCCTAAGAGGCCTAACAGAGGCAAACGTTTATTTGGTTAAGCAAGCAGCCATACGCTTGGGGAAGGGAACCCTGAGAATCCTGGAAGAAACTGTGTTATATTTTTGTTTGATTTGAACTTTGGAAGCAGTGAAGCTTGGGGAAGGAAATCCACAGGAACTAAAGACATTGGAAATTGTTGAACAGAATATAAGAACTTTGTGGAGAAGAGCTGATGAACAACTTATTTTTCATTGTGCTAAACATTGATGATACTAACCAAGCCACACCTGGTGAGACGACCACTTGAAACCAGCTTTGGTATATATTTCTCCTTGAATCACTATTTTACTGTTAAAGAGACTTCCTACCACATTTTATCAGAGAGTGAGATGAAGCATAGGTTTAGACACGGGCGGATTTTGGTTTTGGTCTTTCAAACATTGGCAGCCCTTGGAAACATCAGTTGAGTGAACCATCCCTCTAGAGTTAGGGCCAGTTAGGCATTACACCAACCCCAGCATTGTAGTAAATAAAGGTTTTGAAACTATAATACTTGAGTTTGTGTCTGTCTTGATACCATGCTTGTCTCACATAGCCCATATACCAGACATATTTGACCTATTCACCAAGGAAAACCTCGACATCCTAGCCATCACAGAAACCTGGCTCACCCCTTCAGCTGGTCCCTCCCTCACCATTGCTGTCCCTCCAGTAATGCCATACTCTGCAGCGACAGACCCTTCAGACAAGGAAGCAGGTTGCCTTCTCTACAAAGACATCCTACTGTGTGTCCTCACCACCACACAAATCCCCCACTGTGAATCCATCTCAGTCAAACTTACCTGCTCCCCCAACTCAACTATCGCCATCCACCTTATGTATCATCTGCCAGGACCTTGTGCTACATTGGAAAATGACCTCACCCAATTAATTGCCTCCAAACTTAAGCCCTCTACCCAACTTGTTATCCTGGGTGACATCAACCTAGGCTTTAGCGACACATCGGACACAGAGGCCTCAGCACTTGCTAAATCCACCACTGTCCTGGGCCTCACCCAACATATCCTTAAACCCAAACATACGCATGGCCACACGCTCGACTGGATCCTTGACCACAACTGCGATATCTCCATGACCTCCAACCTACCTTGCCCATGGTCAGACCACCACGTCATCGCCTTTTCCATCCCGACATCAGGCAAAAGAGCCACAACCAATACCTCTTATCCCTCACCGTCACCCACAGCTCCCGTAATGTCACCAGCACTCCACTTATCCCCCTTTTCAATTGCCCCCTTTCCCTGCCCCACAACACCACCACCCTTGTGGACCACTACAACACATTGCTAGAGACTCCTATTGACTCCCTAGCCCCTCTGAAAGCATGTAAGTCAAAGGTCACCAACCATCGCAACATGTGATTCACCACTGACCTCCGTGCCATGCACACCGCCAAGAGGGCAGCAGAAGCTACTTGGTTTAAGGTACCCACCGCCACCAACAAAGCCCACTTTTCAGACATCCCCATCAGTACATGCACGCCATATTCTCTGCTAAATCTTCCTCCTACAATGAAAGAATAATGACTGCCACTTCCAGCTCTACAGAATTATTCATGAACCTCTGAAAGCTTAAATCCCCAGTGGTCCCCCTTCCTCCTTGGGAAAGGACAACCTTTGGTGCAGCACCATCCAAGATGCCCTCACAGAAATTAATTCCCACCTGCAATCCAAAATCAGCAAGAAGCTCACCAGCATACCAGAAGCTCAACTACCAACCCCTCAGCCCCCTCCCCCTTAACTCTCTATTTGAGTTCAAACCAATCTCAACATGCAACCTAGCGGCTATAATCAATGGCCTCAAACCTCCAAAATGTAAAGGCAAACTTTTCCCAGCACCCCTGGCAAAGGAATGCGCTGAACCGCTTCTACCCCTCATCGCTGCCATTGTCAACACCTACTTTGCCCCATGTTTGGTACCTGCCTCCCTTAAAGAGCCCTGGGTCTCCCCTCTGCTTAAGAAACCTACCTTAGACCCAGCATGTCATACCAACTACAGGCCATCACCACTGTTCCCTTTCTCCTGATAATTATTTACAAAGCAGCCTACCTTCAAATCCAGGACTTCGTTGAAGCACATCACATCCTGAGCCCCTGACAACCTGGCTTCCATCCTAAACATGGAACCGAAACAGCACTCCTCGACCTTAAAAATCAACTTGAAGATGCGTTGGATGCCGGCAACTTCTCCCTCCTCTCTCTCCTTGATCTTTCGGCCACCTTCAACCTGGTCGACCACCAAATCCTCAGCCACTACCTCACCTCCTCTGCCCACTTCTCCATGAAAGCAGCAAAATGGATCTCTGCCTTCCTTGCAAACAGATCCCTCAGAGTCTTTGCCGGGGATGCTGCCACCTCCCCCACTCTGATCTCCTGCGGAGTCCCACAAGACTCCTGTGTTTTGCCTATGCTCTACAACATTTACACTAAGCTCCTCTTTGACCGCCTCGACTCATTGAACATTACCTAGACTAACTTTGCTGACAATACCCAAATCCTCATCCCCCTCTCTGATATCCACCCACAAGACACCGCCAAAGTGAACAGAATATACAAAACCATCCAAATCTGCATGACCTCACATAACCTCTCCTTAAACAATGAGAAAATTGAACTACTTCTGCCTGTCTCGCCAAACTCAGCGCCGTCTTCAGCCACTTCAACATTGATGGCAACCTCAGTAAAAATGCCTATCTGGATGCACCCCTCACCGTCGCACATGTCAACCACATCGCCTCAACCTCAGCCTATGCGACCAAACTCATCACCACCAGCAAACATTTTCTCTCTACAGAAAATCGGCTCACTATTGCACGGGCGCTCGTCCTGTCCAAGTTGGACTACTGCAATGCACTTCTTTGTGGCACCTCTAAGAAACCTTCCCAAACTACAAGTCCAACAAAACAATGCCCTCTGTGCCGCCCTCAACCTGACCAAGCACGAACACACCTCTGAGGCACGACGATCCGCTCAATGACTCCCTGTCCACGAACAGATCTCATTCAAAATTCTCAAATAACCCACTAATGTTTCTCCAACAACGCACCCCAATAACTCGCCCAGAAGGTCAAGAGATACATGCCCAACAGAAACTCTTCGATCTCCTCACAGCCACTGCCTCACCACACTGAGATTTAAACGCAAAAGAGCTGGCGGCGCCAGCTTCTCCGTTCGCTCTGCCACACTTTGGAACAAAATCCCACTCCTGCTCCAGGGAGAGCCCTCCTTCCACCAGTTCCGGGAAAAAATCCAAAACTCACCTATTCACCTAACTGGTCTCCCCCTGCTAGCATAGCTGACTTTGTATGACACTGTTCTTACACTGTAACCTTGTCTGTAACTGTCTGACCTTTTCTATAAGAATCAGCACCTAGATGCCCATGGGCTTTGTGCGCTACTATACATGCAATAAATAAATACAAGCTCGCAAAGCAAACCACAGGCATCCAGACAGCTATCTTTTGTATTTCCCTGTGTATGTCCACATGACTGACACCTCTGGAGACCCCCCTTATCTGGCCATCATTTAGTCCTACGTTGTCCATTTTTGAGCCACATGCAGTGGTAGTATTAGCCTTTGATCGATGGTCCATCACCTGTTGATCATATTGACAATTTATGGACACACTTGATAGCGGTTTAAGCACATCAGTCATTAATTGGGACACATGCCTTCCACTCCGTGTTTACAGATTTGTCCTCTGTTGTTTGTGTATTAGCATCTACCAGCCCACAAATGACGATAGATCATTTTGATTGCTCATAGACTCCCCTGCAGAAACGTTAATGACCTGGCCTTGCTGTTTAGGACCGTCTAAGGTTTTCTGCCTAGACATCCCTTTATCAGCATCAAAATTTGAGGCCAGCGGGCCAGGTGCACGTGCCACCAGAGCGAGAGGCACTTTTTGTAGGGCTTGCTTACTCTTTTTTGAGGAGGACACCCTTGCACCAATTCTTGCCTTTCATGCTGCATCCTCAATGAGATGTACATTCCTATGGAATTTTCTTGAATTCTGACTCTTGGTTTTGTTTTTCTTTCCAGCATCCATTTAGTTGTTAAACATGTCCTTTCCTTTGATATACAACTTGTGAATCCACTTATTTTTTTCTCTCTCCAGGTCGCCAGTTCTCAAACCTTTCTTCTTCCTGCATCCCAAAAAAAATATCAAGGTAATGTATGCATTATTTGGAATTATGTTATCATGATAAATGTACAGACAGAAATAACATGCATTGATAAACTACCAATAAAGTATAGTTTTTTATGGAAGGAAAAAAGGAACAACTCTGATTCTCCAACTCTGTGCACTATCTTTTTCATTATGTACTGTTCCTACAAGATATCTTTCCTGATTAGTATTTGTATAACTGATACCTAAGAATTACAACAAGAAGTACTCATTGAGGGTATTTTATATGATCTCAAAACACCTGGTTGTCTAGGTGCTTGGAAAAGTACTAGACCAATTGTCTTGAGCATTATTTTGCAGGGTGTCTACTAGATCTGTCTAGACCATGCTGTCTAAAACATCTTTTAAAAGCATAGTTTCCACTCCCTGCCTGTAAATCTGACTGTTGTAAGTTTGTAAATTCAGCGACTGGTCCTTGAACAAATCTTCTCATAGGACGACCTTATGTTTTTTGTGTGTATGTGTGTATATATATATATATATATATAGAAAAAACTTTATTAAAGGGACGTTATGGTTACAAGTAAAACTGAAAAACCCTTGAAATTCGCCAGTTATGGTACGCTAAGCAACCAAAACTCACGCCACCTGCCTGCACTGCTAAGACTAACACACAGGACATCAAATATGAAACCTGGCTTGTATTCCTACGGGACAACTTCCATGAGGCACCACACCAAATCTAACCACCTGACTGCTCTGAGGAAGGCAGGTAAGAGTAGGTTGACATCCTCCACCCCATCATCTTCAACTTTTCTTGTTACCACAAAGGGTACTGCTTCGGGCCGAGGATCCCAGCGGCGGCTTCAGAGGCCATACAGGATGCCTGTCGACCCTTGCCTGTCGAGGATCCCAGTGCTATGTTTGTACTGTGAAGCACCGCTCTGAAGGGGGGAGCAGTTTCGGAGTGCTTTCAAGGCTGGCCCACACAACGTCTTCCTCTGTCCACCTGTTCCTTCGTCTCTGTGGTTGGTATCCCTTCCCTACCCTACCTTGCCTCTAATGCAAAAAAGCCCAAAAAATTACAAAACTAAAAAACACAGAAAAAAGGTTCTTTGAGGAGATACCTTTCACTGTTAACAGATAGAAGTGAAAAAAAAGTCACAGGCACCTTTGCAGCCTGCATAGTCCGTGGACAGCACGGTAATCCGCGGACTTCTAAAAAATTCCAGGCATGGGGTGGGAGAATTGAAATCATTTGAATTGTTTTGCATTCAAAAGTGGTGGCTCTTAAAATGACCTTTTTGTGTTTTTGGCTTTTATATTTTTTTTTTATTTTTGGTTTTATAAACTGAAACATTTTACTGAATTCAATTATTTCTTCTCACTTTCACAAAAAACTGCTTCAAAGCATTTTAAATGTTTTCCAGAAAAATCTGATTACCGACATCAATTAGATGGACTCCATCTTCCAAAAAATGTTGGCCATCTGAAATGTGGACCAGATGACCTTGAACACATCCACATCTGTCTCTGAGCAATGCAAGAAAAAATCATTTTTGAATTTGGGAACATTTCCCTCAACTTTCCCAATGCCTCCTTCATTGCAAACTACAATGAAAATGCGGTCACATAACCCAAACTGTTTCCTCCACAATGAAGAATAATGTCCAGATGTTTCAAATGAACCATATTTGCAAAAAATGGGAGCAAGTCCACTCACTTCATATCTCACACGCCATACCATGACACTTCAAATTCATGGAATCCAAGATTTTCCACCAATCCACACTGCTCTGCATAGACCTTTAACCAATGGACCCAAGAGTCCCCCAAAATCCACACACACTGCCTTCTCATACACATATCCATAGCCATTGTCAGTGCTCTAACAAAACTCCTGCTACCCTCTCTTCCTGTGCACCACACCCAGGAAACCTGATTGGGTGATTCCCCCAATGTCCACAGACATCCATGACTGTCTGTGGTCTCCACAGTCCCCTTCCGATGCCAGGCATCTTTAAAAGACCTGGTTGTGGCACGTGCCGTCTGCAGACTACGGCAGTGTCTGCGAACATTGCGCCCAATTAAAGGGGTGGGTGGGAGTGTAAACTCAATTTCAGTTGTTTGTGATTTAGTGGTGGCTCTAAAAATAGCCTTTTTGGGGGGGTTTGTTAAACCTTTTTTCCTTTTTTGCATTTAGTTACAGTACTACTGTACTCTCTACAATTTTCATACAGGAACTTTTTCAATTGATTCCTAACATTGTAAAGGAAAAATGCATTTCCAACATCTGTGAAATGAGCGCCATCTTCACACAAAAAATTCACACCCTCAGACCTTATATTGTCATTCTGAAAAGATGACATTCCTGCAGCACATAAACAAGCAGCTACAGCTTTATTAACAAGCTGTCTTGATTCTTCCATTTTTGGACTGAAATAGTTTATTGGACATCTCCATGTTTGCCGCTGATTCACTGATCCATTTCAGAAAAAAATATCTTGGCAACAGGAAACAGTTGCATTATGTTTTTCAAAAAAATCCTTCAGGGAAACCTGCAAATACACTGGAGTCACATACCCAAAAATGTCCCCTCCACAATGCACAATTACAATATCTGGATATTTAAAGTGAGCCATACTCTCACAAAATGAAAACAAACTTGCCCAGGTTAAGCCACAAACTACATGCCACAAAACATCCACTTATGCCAATCCAATACTTCCAAAAATGCCATTATTTTCAGCATACACCTTCAATGACTGAATTGAAGAGTCCCCCAAAATCCACGCACTCTGCTTTCTCAAACACATAGCCATAGCCATTTTCAGTGCTCTCACAACTCCTGCAAACAAAACTCCTGCCACCCTCTGTTCCTGTACACCACACCCAGCAAACCTAATTGGCTCATTCCCACAGTCACCTTTCTATGCCAGGTTCCTCAAAAGACCTGGATGTGGTACGTGCCATCCACAGACTATTGCAGTGTCCGCGGACCTTGTACACAGGGATAGCCCTTCTACCCTTTCCACTTGCATGTTATAAACACTCCCTCATTGGCTGCTTTCAAAGAGTCACACATGCGTCCATCAATCACATCCAAAAACTCTACACCTAACCCTGTCATCTGAGTTCAACACTTCAGATGTACACTTGAACTCTAAGAGTACATATCTCCTGTTAATTAAAGGCATCTGCACCAAGAACGATCTAAAACTGTCAAATTGTTCTATTTCTAAATTCACCAAGATCAGCATTTAACAAGACATAGGGCCTCAGTACAAGTATGCCGGTCGGGAAATAGCATTGGCGGTAATCCGTACCAGCACTCTTTTCCGGACTGGCATCATTGCGATGCCGGTGACACCGGCACTGCAAGTGACCCACTGCATCCGGCAACACAATTGCTGGTATCTGTGGAGAGACGCGGCAGCTGTGCCTGACATACCGCCATGGCGTTCGTAAGTGCACTTTCCTAGCAGCATGGACATGCAATTACTGGCATGGATATGCCAGTATCAATGTGGAAACGATGTGGGAAACACTGGTATCGTGGGCCAGGTGTTAAGTAGATTCATGTGTGTAGAAACATGCCACAGGTGCGCAAAATCAGCACAGGTGGTACAAATGAGCAGTTCTACATCACAAAAGGACCACTCCCACACCCCTTACAACACCACAGTGCTTGCAGTAGCAGTAACAGTACTGGAGCTTGAGGCCATGCCTGCAGAACTATTACTTGAAGAGGCAGTTAGGCAGAGGATGTAGTGGAGGCGCTTGATGAGAAGGAGGGCCATCATGGCCCAACAAAACCCCATTGTCCAGCGAGTTGCACCACACAGACAGCCACCAATCCCACGCTTAAGAGCCACACCTTTAAACCTGAGCCAAAGCCAGATCCACACCCTGTACCAGCTAGACAATCCATGACGACCTGGTCAGTCTCATAAATATTCACACAGCCATCCCCCCCTTGCTCAAAGTAGTGTCTGTGCTACACTTCCTTGCCACAGACACATACCAGCACACTGTTGGTGAGCTGCATGGGATATCGCAACCCTGTTTTTCACGTGTCCTGTTCCAGGTCATTGATGCACTCCTGCATCATGTTGGAGACCACATCAGTCTACCAGGGACAGCAGACCATGTCAATAGCACACAAATAGCCTTCCATGCCCTTGCAGGCATGCCGAACGTCATTGGTGCCTTTGACTGCACACATGTGGAGCTGGTGGCCCGGCATGCTGTGGAGACTGTGTACCGCAACAGAAAACTTTATCATTCATTGAACGTGCAGATGGTGTATGATGCCCGCCACATCATCACCCATTGCTGTGCCAGATTTCCCGGTTCCACCTACGACTCCATGGTGCTATCTCGGAACATGGCACTTCACGGTGGACAGCGTACCTGACTGCTGGGTGAGTCTAACTACAAGGCCATGTGCACAGTTGAACTGGGGGGGGCAGGAAACAGCATAGCGTACCTGGCTGCTGGGTGAGTCTAACTACAAGGCCATGTGCACAGTTTAATTGGGGGGAGGGGCAGGAAACCGCATAGTGTACCTTGCTGCTGGGTGAGTCTAACTACAAGACCATGCGCACTGTTGAATCATAGCCATGTATAATACCTATCGCCAGTGGCTGTGCCCATTGAATGCTTCAATCCATCTTTCATCCCACTTCTCTGCGCTCAGAAAATTACAAATACACCATGAAAGTGCACATGGGCTGGTTAGAGAGGTTAAAGGGGAAGGATGACCATGAATAAGAGTAATGATCATAATTCGTATCAATAGTACAACACATACAGTTACTAAATGAAAGCTGAGAGGTATCTACTTTGTGTTGTGCTTGCATTAAATCTGAACGTGTACATGTGTCACTCAAGGTGCTACACAGTAATAGCATGCCTGAGTGCAAGGCCTTGACAGGCCTGTCCCAATTAAGGAAATAGATCCAGTGCATGCATGAGATCATCAAGTCTGTACAGCTATAAACAAAAAGAACTACATGTCCCAGAATGTACCACAACAAAATGAGAACAAGAAGCACTAACACAGTCAAGCAAACACACAACACCTGATGCACAGACAGAGAATACTTCTGCACCCACCCACATAACAGCGTTTGTCAGCACACCAATTGTTCAGGTCCCCTGCCTGTTAGAACCACACAATCACACATGCATCTCATTATAATTCTAATCTAGTACCCTAGTACATGGACATCTTGTTATTATTTCTTTGTAACACAATAATGACATATCCAGCAGTTCAATTTGTGTCAGTTTTACTAAAAGGGTCAGAGGTCATGTTGTCTGTCAATGGGCCAAGTGAATGCCACTGCAGACCACACACCCCACACGCATTTGGACATAGTGCATTTCAGGTACCTGATAAAGGACATATGCTAGCTGAACAACATTTTGCATGTGCATGTCTGTTGACTCAAATGAACACTATAGAGCCTGTGGCAATATGACATGGCCAGAAGAATGACATTGTACACTTTCTGTTGCCCCGTGCATGTGATGCTGGTTACCCCTGATGCTATGGTTGATGGCCCCCGTGAGGCAACCATACAACATCCACGAGCAGGCATACAATCGTGCCCATGTACATACTCGGGGCACCATTGAACAAACATTTTGCCTGTTAAAGGCGAGGTTCCGCTGCCTGAGCAGATCGGGTGGGAAAGATAGTGCTTGCCTGTGCCATGTTGCACAACATGTGTATCAGACGCAACGTCCCACTGCCCCCCGACATGGACATGCACCCACCAAAGGCAGAGCAGGACAGCGATGAGCATCAGGAAAGTGCACAGCGCCGTGATGGCCCGGATGGACGTGTTGCACGAGATGTACTTATACAGCACTACTTCTAATCACCTGTCAAACACGCGGCACAGGCCAACTAGCACACTGGGTACTGCACATAAATAAATACACTCACACTGAATAATCAATGTCCAGTCATTCATTCTGTTTGCAACACCAACTATATTTTGTGAAATTAAACTACACACCTAATACTGTGCACCCCAACTATCCCTCCCCACACCCCCTCCCCAACTATCCATCCCCACACCCCTCCCCAACTATCCCTCACCACACCACCTCCACAACTATTCCTCCCCACATCCCCTCCCCCACTATCCCTCCCCAACTGTCTGTAGCCAACTCCTGTCCTGTTTTCCTCTGTACATTGGCAAGGGTCACAGACAGGGCACCTATGGGTCCATGGCCTATTTGCGACCCCTTTTATGCGCTCTTGTGTGGCTGTGTGCAGGACGATACAGTCGCATGGAGCGCCGCCTTGGGTTGCTCTGCACTGAACTCCCTGGTGTTGTGCTAGTTAAGGGAGCGGGTGGTATTGCCAGGGGCCTTTGGTGCAGGAAGGCCTGGAGCAACATGGCCATAGTTTCAGCAATGGAAGACATGATGCTGTTGCCTTCCCTCACCCTCTGTGACATTTGAACTATGGCACGTGTGCATTGACCTGGAACTGGCCTGCCCGCTCTCTCGCATTAGCTGTGCCTTATTAAGGTGCTGTTGCACCAGGGATGTGAGAGCATCCTGGCGTTGCTCCTTCCTGGTTAGACAGCCTTTTATTTCCCTTCACTGTGGAACGGTTGAGGTTGGGGGCTCATTGGGCCCATGGGACTGAAGGGCAGGTCCTCTTCAATGCTCTGGTCTGTGTCGCCAGTTTCGGGACCACCCTCGTCAGCTGAGATCTCTCCAAGACACCCTTGTGCATGTTTTTGTGGCTGTGGTGGAGGTACCACAGGGATCTGTGGTGGCTTTGGTGGAGGTGCCACAGGAGCCTGCGGTGGCTGTGGTGGAGGTGCCACAGGGGCCTGCGGTGGCTGGAGGCATGCAGCTGGGGTAGCACTTTGATGTCTGCCTGTTGAGGCTGT
Organism: Ambystoma mexicanum; assembly: GCF_040938575.1. Lineage (NCBI taxonomy): Eukaryota > Metazoa > Chordata > Amphibia > Caudata > Ambystomatidae > Ambystoma > Ambystoma mexicanum. The sequence continues at coordinate 778,027,568 of NC_090937.1, forward strand.
GGAGTCCTGTGTTGAGGTGGTGGTGGTCCTTCGGCATCAACGCCTGGTGCCCCTTGCTATACTGGGCTGGCCGTCCTCATTGCCAGATGATGTGTTTGAGGGAGTCAGAAAGGCAGGGCATCAGTAATACATGTGGATTGATGAGACAGACATTAATGCTTTTACTTTTTGATGACAGTGCTGTGTCAGGGATATGGCGGGGGACATGGCATGGTGCACACATGTTTGTGTCAAGGATACTGTGCTGGTGGATGTGTGACGTGCCTACATGGGGCCTCATTACGAGTCCGCCGACCCAGACTTAATGCCACCAGTATAACCATACCGGCACCGTTTCCGTGACCGTGTAATCACGACCCACGATCCCGGGAAAACCACCACCACAAACCGCTGCCGTGGAGTTAAGGGATTCGTAAAATGCGTTGGCGCCGAAACTCCCCAGTTACCGGCAACACGAAACACCATGGGCATCACGAGTACCACGGACATGGAAACTCTGCCATAATAATGGCGGAAAAACCGTGGCCACAGAGGCGGTATCGGTGCCACCGCGAACATAACGTTAAACAGTGCCTGGTGAGCTGAATCAAATGAGCCCAGCTGGACCTAGCAGGTCACTGGGAGCCCACAAAAGGGTCACACCCACACCCAGGCCAACTCCAAACACAACTATGCAGGCAGCAGCTGCAGCAGCATTGGGACTGGGGCTATTGAACCTACAGGCAGCAGTGCACATGGTGGCAGTAATGGTGCAGAGGAGGATGAGGCAGAGGCGGAGGAGGCGCAGGTTAGCAAACCCTACACCCATGCCAAACCCAATTGGACAGGTGGCATGTCCCCGCAGGCAGCCTGCAATACCCCGCATCAAGGCCTCACCCTGGAACCTGACCCCAGGACAGATCCACACATTATACCGGCTGGATGGTCCAACAATCATGTACATCACCGCCATGATTGAGGACGACATCAGCAGCCACATTGCCATTTCGACCGCAATCCCCCCCCCCTCCTGAAGGTGGTGTCAGTACTGCATTTTCTACTCACCGGAACTTATCAGCACACAGTTGGTGAGCTGCACGGGCTCTCACAACCCTGTTTCTCTAAAATATTGGGACAGGTACTGGATGCCCTGCTGCGCCATGTGTTAGAACACATCGCCCTACCCCGTACTCTTGCAGAGGTCATTGCCACCAAGTTGGCCTTCCATGCCATTGCAGCCATGCCAAATTGCATAGGTGCAGTAGACTGCACACACATAGAGCTGACAGTACCACGTGCAATGGAGATGGTGTACCGCAATAGGAAACACTACCACTCACTGAATGTACAGATGGTATGTGATGCCAGACAGGAGATTACACATTGCTGCGCACATTTCCCAGGGTCAACACATGACTCAATGGTCCTGTGGAATTCCACATTGCCACGCTACATGGAAAGCTATGCTGGACAAAGCACATGGCTATTGGGTGAGTGCAACTGCCAATGCACAGGCCCTGTGGAAGTGTTTGTGTGCCCATGCCAATGACCTGTGTGAGTGGGCTGCTACAACTGCACATGCATCACCCCCTGGCCCATGTAATGTACGGTCAGCATAACCCACACATCACAAAGCTACACATGACAGGTTGGCACAGTACACACCCTGCCAAAAGAGACATATGACCAATGCTACCACAAGGCCATACAAGTTGATCCACTCAATATAGCCACCCACACTTAGCACCACTGCCCTCCCAATGCACATGACGGCTGCACATGGGACATCCTGCAACAGCCAAATCATCACAGCCCATAGATTGACTCCTCCATGTGTGCACGTCATTGCACAGTGCCATACTTACCAACCACTATTGTCCGCAAGGGCAACTACATATGCACAGCAAGTCATTGGGCAATGTCCAAATGCCACCATCCACGACAATTACCCATGAATGGCAATCAGCCATCCGTCCAACCACTGCTTGGCCCATATGGATGAATGGATGATGACACAAGATTGCACTGCATCAGATCAAGAGATGATACCACAAACACTGACATGTCCCACACATTTCCATCCCATGTAGGTGATGCTGGATATGCACTCACGCCATGGCTGATGACGCCTGTATGGAGGCCAAGGAACAGGCATGAGGAGGTGTACAACAGGGCACACGTCCCCTTCGTGGCATAATTGAGCGGACATTTGGCCTACTGAAGGCCAGGTTCTGCTGCTTGAGCAGATCTGGTGGATCACTGCTCTACAACCCAGTGAAGACGGGTAAAAATGTGCTTGTGTGTGCCATGCTGAACAATCTGTGCATGCGCAGGAACATTCCTCTGCCGCCAGACACAGAGAACGATGATGGAGTTGAAGATGGGGATGGGGTGGCTCCACACCCTTGCGGGGGTGCACAAGATGGCCAACAAGCACGGGATACACTCATTCGCATTTACTTTTGAGAGACTGCACATTGACAGCAATGCATGGATATGACGATGCCGGTGAATAAATGGATTTTGTCTGCAAATGAAAGACGGATGTCCACTTATTATGGTAGTTTTCAAAGGTGTTGTATTATCAATAAACCAGGAAAGAAAGTGCATTGAGGAGGGAAGCTGTACACCCGTGCCCACCCACCACCCAAACATACCCATCCCCAACCAGGCCCCAAACAACTAACCCCCTAATGGACCTCCCCCACCACCCAAACATACCCACCCCCAACCAGGGCCAAACAACTAACCCCCTAATGGACCTACCCCACCACCCAAACGTACCCATCCCCCCAGATGTCATGTTGACTGCCATCCCCACATGCCACTATTTGTGGAGGTGCTTATGCGCAGGCGTGTCCTTGCTGGCGGGTCCAGTCAGCCGACTAGAGCGCCTCCGTGGGCTGCCAGTGGCAGAGCTGGATGGGGTGGTGCTGGCTGAGGTGACTGTCGGTGTGACTATGGGCACGCGTCCTTGAAACGCCTGCTGGGCAACAAATATTGACTGAGCAATGCTGGATTGCACACTGTTCCCTTCCCTGACATGGCGTGCCAGGGTGACAATGGTTGACGCAAATCGCACAATCGACCTGGAGAGCCGACGCACCGACGTTGCATTGCTCTCCCGCTGCAGCCTGGCCTCCTCCCACTGATGCATGGCCTCCTCATGCTGCAGGCTAGCCTCCTCCAGCTGTCTTTCCACTAGCTGCATCAGGGTGGCCTGTTGTTGCTCGATGTGCTGCAAGCATTTACTGAGCTCAGCCATGAGGGAGTTGGGGAGCGCATGGGGCTGTGCAGTTCTTGGGGGCTGATCTGTAGGCCATGGATGGGTGACAGCTCATCCATGTTGTCCACCTCACCCTGTTGTACTGCTTCAGCCTGCATGGCCGGGGTACTTCCATCACTCGATGCAGCCTCCTCGGCAGTGCAGATGGGATGCAAATTATCATCCGGGGCCATGGTGGGTGCCTGCATGTGGATGGTGGCGTCTGCTGGTGTGCCTGATGCAGCCGGTGTGCCTGATGCAGCCAGTGTGCCTGATGCAGCTGGTGCTTGTGTGCCGGAGCAGCTAGCATCATCCTCCTGGGCAGGAGTGCTGCATTGGGCGCGTGCAGGTGGCCGCTGCGTTGCCTCTTGTCCGTCGTCGCTGTCACTTGTCACGGCTGTGGGGATACAGAGGGCATGCTGTTAGTTGTGTGATGTTACTTAATGTGTCCATCACATGCATCAAACCGAACAATCCATGACCACTTGCATGTACACACTTGTGACTATTGATGCACTCAGGTGTGTGTGTCTCTGCTTCCAGTCAAGCACGCACTGTGTGCATTTCCAGGGGTCATGCTTTGGGGATGTGGTACTTGTCATCTGGGTGGTCAGTGGGTCCATTGGGTCACTCCTGTCCTGTTTGGGGGGGGCATTGTGAGTGGGTCCATTGGGTCTCCCCTGCCCTGTTTGGGGGGGGCATTGTTCGTGGGTCCATTGGCTCACTCCTGCCCTGTTTGGGGGGGGCATTGTGAGTTGGTCCATTCGGTCACTCCTGCCCTGTTTGGGGGGGGGCATTGTGAGTGGGTCCATTGGGTCACTCCTGCCCTGTTTGGGAGGGGCATTGTGAGTGGGCCCATTGGGTCATTCCCATTCACACTTATGGCTTTGTACTCTGTGCACTTACCGGCATCTGCAGGTGGGCTCACTCCTGCCTCTGCGTCTCCTATGCCGTGGATGCCCTTGAGGTGCATGACACTGCTGCAGCGCTCCTCCCACAATTACAACTTGAGAGGGGATGCAGTGCCTCCACCAGTGCCAGTGCTGTGTTGGCAGTGTGCAGTGATGAGGTTGCGCACCCAGAGCCTGAGGTCATCCCACCTCTTATAGCAGTCCTTCAGAGAGCGCTTGGTCACACCGACCGCTGTGCACTTGCGTGCTGCCTCCGCCCACACCTCCTTGCGGTGTTGCTGAGTAGCGAGCCGCTGGTCTGCACTAAAGAGCATTTCCGCATGCTCGACAATGTGCTCCACCAGAACTGTGAGCTAAGCCTCACTGAAGCCTGCTTTCGCTGTCTGCGTGCTGGGATCCTGGATGCCATGATGGTGTTAGATGTGTTGTCAGTCTCAGGGAGGTATTCTGACCTGTGGTGTCTGAGGATGGCAGTGGATTGTGCTTTATATAATGGCCGCCTCTCTGTTTCCGTTTTTTTCCCCGCGGTCATGGTATTTCCGCTTCCGGTGTTTCCGTGTCGGCGGGGGCGGACACAGGTTTTGCACCATTTTCTGTGGTGTAAAGTCCATGTGCGTGGGTGGTTACATGACGGCGGTGACTCCGTTTCCGTCTCGGTGTATTGCGCGCGACCCAGGTGCCGTAATCGTCCCTCTTTCCGCAAGCTTGCAGTCGTGGAAGCGGAGACACCGTTGTCACGGAATCACCGGATTTCAGCATGGCAGACTCGTAATGAGGCCCATGGTGTGTGCATTGCCGGAGATACTTTCGTGGTGTACTTGTGATTTCTGGGTAGGGTGTTAGGGGTCTGGCACACAAGCTGTATGATGTTGTTTTGTGGTGGGTTGTGCCATGGATGTGGTCCCCATGTCCCTACTGCCTGTGGCACTTACTGCGTTGGTGAAAATTTGGCATCATGGGTCGTACTGGATGTGACGAGGGAGTCACATGTTTCCTAGGTGTGTGACGATGGTCATTTGTTGGTGGTGTAGGTGCTTGGCACTGATGTGACTTTGTGCCTGTGCTAGCACAGCGGAAACAACACAAGTTGCTGTGGCAGGGTGATGTGTGTCTGGGTGCCAACAGGAGCATGTCGTGTTGGCGATACAGGGTGTCTGTGATATGTTGTCTGTGTGAATGAGGTATGAGTGTGGTGTGGGGTCAAGGTATATGTCATTGTGTGCAACCAGGTTGCAGGGGGCCAAGGGTGCCCGTCAGGGCTGTACTGGTGTTGTGCACAACGCACTTGACGTGTTTGGCAACTCTAGTGTGTGCAGGGTGGACAGGGAGGTTGATGTGACATTGTGGTTACGTGTTCTCACCAGCACCCTTGGATGTCACACCTCTGTCCTCCGCAGCACCAAATCCTCGATGTATTCAAGGTGCAGCACACTGCTGCAGGTCTCATCCCAGGCTGCATGTGGATGGGGGATGCGCTGCCGCCTCCTGTGGCCATACCCTGGGTACACTGGGCCGACAGGAGGTTGCGCACCCTCAAGCACAGGTCATCCCACCTTTCATGGCAGTCCCGCACAGTGCAGGGGGTTGTGTGAACTGCAGTACATTTCTGTGACACCTCCTCCAAGATGGCCTTTTTTTCTCAGCTGTGCCTGGCTGTGTTGGTCTGTGGTGAACAGTTGGTCGGCATGCTCCACAATGGTTTCTGCCAACATCTTCATTTCTGCCTCGCTAAAGCGTGACTTGCACCTCCGGGCTGCAGGTACCCTTGATGTCATTTTTATTTTGCAAGATCAGTGCTCAGGATATGTTTGAGTCATGTGCTCTGAGGAGTGCAATGGATTGGGTTTTATTAATGGCCGCTGGTTGATTTCCTGTTCCGGCGAACTCTGTATTTCCGGTCACAGTAATAGCAGCACCGTTGTTACCAGTGGCGGCGGAAACGGGAGCGTGATGCCAGAATCAGAGTCACCGGCACCTAGGGTGGCGGTGTTGGGATTTTGGGGGATGTTTGGTGTAATTACCGGCATGCTGCTGCCATCGTATCCGGCATGCCGGAATGCGCGTGCACGCCAACACAGAATCAGCTGTTGTTTCCGGCAGCTGTACTTCATGGACACGGTAGCACTGGCATGCCGGTAATCATGATTTCTTACCGCCAGACCCGTAATGAGGTCCATAGTACAGGTATGCTTATATTTTAAAATATCTTTTCTTCAAATCATTAACAAATATATCTATGGCATGTTCCTGCTACTTACCCTGTAATTAGCTTCTCAATAAGCATATTCTCTTTTGTAACCACTCTAGCAAATGCCATGCGTTGCAGCTTTCAGCACCTGCTCATATGAAGCAGCAAATAATTAAAATGCTATGTGTTTAAAAATGTTTCTTTTTAAGAGCACTTTCATGAAAGTTAAGAAAATGCATATCTGCATTTTCATGAAAGAATGGAAAAGCAGAAAGAATATATTTGTTGACCATTTTTAAGTGGCAGTGAGTGTGTTCCAGTTTAATATGTTGGCGGCACATGCACACATCACAACTTCACGCATTCCAATCTGTAGGTGCTTATCCAGTCCTGATTTTTTCTCTACAATCTGGGACTTGTACTACAACTTTTATAACGTGAAAAATGGAACTACAAATTCCAGAACGCAAACAAAGAATCTAGGGCTATGTAAACACCTACATATTAGAATGCATCATGTTGGCAAGTATGTATATACTCCTAACGTATTAAACTTCTACACACCAACTGCCATTTAAAAGTGTACTACAAATCTTTTGTATCAGCTGTTCTTCTCTTTTACAAAACGTTACACACAAACCTTCTATAAATGCACATACGCATTTCTTAACTTTCATGAAAATGCTCCTAAAAACAAACATTCTTACACGTCCTGCAATTTAATTAACTGTTTTTCCCAAAAACTCCTCCAACCTTCATACATAACAACCTTGCTTACTTAAAGTACTTCACCCTTACCACATATCCTCACTTACTTTCCTTTACAATTACAGGAAAGAAGCATATTGCTGAAGAAAAGAACTGAAGAAAGAATACCCTTCACATCCTACAAATTTAGTATGTACTATGTATATGTATGTAATTACAACAGCGCAGTTCCACTATATAATACCCAAGACTTCTCTTTTCGAACCAACATTTCTTTCTCTCCAACTCATTATACTTCACCATCCACACTCTTCCTATTCCCATCTATTTACCACCATTGTAACACCCACTGTTTTCCTGAAAACAGCACAATGTCCTTACTGATTCAATCACACCACCACTCCCTTACTCACTAACCCAACGACATCACACCTCTACAGACCGTTACTCTCACAACCACACCTCATATGCCACCTCACAATAAAATAACCCTGTATTAAGCTGTCTAATTACACCCACACACCCATTCATAATACATGCATATGCATTGCACAACTTTCAAACCCAAACTTTCTCTTTTCCGAACAGACACAACAAAATGCCTACTTAAAAAACAACTCTGTAGAAAACAGAGGAAAAATAGAGCAGATAAGAATAAAACCAAACCATATAGTCATCCACCTCTAAAACAAATTATAGAAAACATTAAAACAAAAGAGCTAGTAACCTCATTCAACAAAACTAAACCAGCCATGACTAAAAAAAGGTAAGGCCTCTCGCGCAAAAACTAAAAGTAAACAAATATGTACGAAGAAGCAGCTCTACTACAAACTTTACAATGTATCTACCAGCGTGAACATAGTTATGGTAAAGCAATCCAAAAAAGTGTATGTTACAAAAAAGTTTCCACCGCAGAGTTCTTCACAATCCTATAAAAACTGCTGAAAAGGCACAATCTACCCTTAAAAACTACCACAGGAGACTAATCCTCAAAGCTTTAATTGACAGCGCGTTTCTACTATAGAGAAAATTGTTTATAATGATTTTAAACAGAATAAAACCACTAACTAAATTAATCAATAAATTACAAAATGTACTTCTAAATATGCACATTGTCAATATAGAGACCTTTTCAAATGTCTGTGATGGTGAATGTATTCACACAAGCAGCACAGAACCATATTTCAATGAAGAAGCTTATAAACAAGAACAACAAAAAACAATAGCCATAGACAATAATGGTCGAGAGTATGAAATGGTAGAAGACACCATTATGGCAAGAGAAACCCTTCTAGAAAAGACTTGCCCAACAAACTTTCAACCAAATGCTCCTTTCACCCAAACAAACCGTCCAGTATACAAATGGACATGCAGCTCAATGTGTACCATAGGCCAACAATCCTTTAAATATTCACAACAATTTCTCAATCATTATCTGAAACTAAAAGACAAAAGTAGAAAGAAATCTTTACAAACCATGGTCTCCTCTCCAGGGCACAGCCACACTGGTCTGCGAGGACATTCAGTAGCCTGCATTTCAGGTACTGCTTGCAAAAGCACCTTCCACCACATCAAAATGTTAGCAACACACCATTCTGCTATACGGAATCTTGTGCATATACTATGCAAAATGTCCTGCTCTAGAACTGCAAAATTTAAACAACATTCTCCTGCATGAAACAGCCAAAGAACTGCTTCAAGAAATAGAAAACATCCAAAGTAAACACTTTGGAACTGAAGTTGACTTAGAAAATTCAGTAACTTCAGAAAACATTACCGAAAACCTCATACACACCAACGTCCTAACAAAGACATACAAAAAAGAAATAGGTAAGTTTCACAACACATCTGCTGGACTACCAGACCAAGTATGTGTCTGTTGTCGCAGGACTTTTTATAAAAGCAGCACAAAAATAGTAGATTTAGCCTACAAAATAGAGGACAGCGAGGAATCCCAATGGTTCCAATTAGCTTTATATCTAACAGCAGAAACTAAATAAAAAATAACTGACCCCTCAATAGTTTGCACGTACTGCAACACAAATCTTGACAATAACCAAATGCCATCACGTGCTATCACTAATAACTTCGAAATATTTCCACGTCCAAAAGCTCTAGAACAACTTAACTTGTATGAGAACATTATAGTCCAAACAGAACACCCATTTCAAGCTATTATATGCCTTCGACCAAAATCAGCCAAATTACCTTCTTCCGAGTTACTAAAGGGCTTCAGTGACAAAGTAGTATATTTGCCATTAGATCTCAAAGAAAATGTAAAACCTCTAGTACAGTGACCAATAGATCAATCTTTGATTGTACTAGTTAATGGGGTACTGACAAAAGACAAAAATATTTGGCAACAACTAGTCGACGTAAACAAAGTCCTACAATATCTAAAAGAAAACAATGAATACTACAAAGATATAAACATAGCGGAAAACTTAAGAGAAACCACCCAAATATTTCAAGACTCAGCAGCAACTGGCCAATTTGAATGTGTAGATCTTGTTACTGTGGCCAACATTTTACACCATTGATGATGCATTCGAAACATAGTAAATGCATCAAGCCAAAGGGAAAAAAGTGTTGAAGCACGTTCTTTTCCTCTACTCTTTCCTACAGGAAATGGAGGAAGATATGATGAAAGTCCACACAAATTAGAGCACCAGAATATCATTCTTTAAGAATGTATTCTGAAGACCCCAGATTCAGACAAAATGTCAAATACATTTTCCACCTCCTCTTCGAAAGTGAAATAGCAGCTCTATGTTATGGAATAGCACACACATTAAAAACAGGCTCTGAAAGGGGGACCTGTGGGCCTGAACAAGATGGCGGCCTCTATGTGAAGCTCCGCACTAAGAGGTTAGGCCCTGGATAAAAGTGACCACTGTTGGACAGAGAGAGACCATGTACGCAGCTCCGAATATGGATTAAGATGAAGTGTGGCGGTGGCTGGGCGGTTGAATAGATCAGCCTTCCCAAAGCAGAGATCCCAGCAGTGGTTTAGAGCGCCAGGCGCTGCTTAGTGGTGAAGTGGCAGGAGCTGCCAAGGTGCACCCCAGGTGTGTGCTGAGCGAGTCAGAGGAGTGGTGACATGGCTGTCGTGGTGTGACACAGAGGGTGCTACCTTCCAGGCTCAAGGCAGGAGTCGGGACCCTTGCTGCACCGCACATTTGCGGCTGCTCTGGTCAGAGGCTGCCCTCCCAACCGGGGGTTCAGGGAATACGGCGTGTCGCCTGTGAGGCCACCGCTGGGAACGACATGCAGCTCACCCGGAGCGGAATGTAGAGGAGCCCATCTGGGTCGGAGCCATGATTAGCACCAGTGCTGGGAAGGCCTGTCCATTCTGTGCAGTGACCTTGTAGTCTCAAGCTCAATAAGGATGGAAAGGAGAATGGCTTCGGGAAAGAGGAAGAAAAAGAAAGTCACTGATGAAACAGATTTCTTTGCCCCACGTGGGGGGCAACGTTCCCTTGATGAGTCAGCTCCTCAAGATCCTGTGATGGTAGCTCTGAGATAGGTTGATGGGGCACCTGGAAGGTAAACTTGACAAATTGACAGAGAAAGTCACCCAGCTTGAAACGAGGACCTCCACCCTGGAGCAGAAAATGACTGAGCTGGATAAACAATGTGCACAAACACTTCCCATGGTGCAAAATCTTTCTCACAAAGTGGAGTCGGTCATGAAGGGCAGTAAGGTGGCCGACGACAAACTTGAAATCCTTGAGAATGCAATGCGGTCCTCGAAACTGCGTATTATCGGACTGCTGATGGGGTTAAAGGGTGATGACCAGATAAGGTTTGTATTGATGTGGCTCCTGGAGCTGCTTGCCCTCGATGTGGAAGAGGATCACATATATCTTGACAAGTGCTACAGGCTTAAAACACCTAGATATATGGCGAAGCGGCAGTCGGAGGTGGATCCCACACTGTTGGTATGACTCAGTGACTCTCTTGACTGGGAAAGAATCATGAGGGTAGCAGCTGGCAAGAAAACCTTGGAATTTCAGAACCATAAGATCCTTATGTTTTTGGATCTCCCGCCAGTCAGAGATAGGAAAAGAAAAACCCTGAATGCTATAAAGAAAACCTTTCTAGATTGAGGGGTCAAAGCGGTCCTGCTTCATCTGGCCAAGCTCAGCGTGAACTGGAATGGGAAAGATTACCTCTTCTGGGATACGGAGGGAGCCAACAGTTGCATACCCGATGTGAGGTTGCTGGATGGTGAGAATGGATGAGGGCCTATGTTGCAATTGAGTATTGTGTTTCTTAACTTTTTGGTATCATAGCTTGTTCTTCCCTGAGATAAAATGCAGGGTGCTGGTGGTATCTCACCATATTGTGCTGGTTATTCTCTGCCCCAATGTGCACTTTTTGAGACCTGCAAATCCTTTGCAATGTACGGCCCCCCCCCCTGAGATTTTGGGCTTAGCCGTGGTGCCGTGTTAGGCAGAAACCTGTGCAGTTCCCTCTGGGACCACTGCAAAAGATTTAAGACTACAGGTGTTAGGCAGTAAATCTACTTGGTAGCAGTCTGTACCACACAGATTCACTTGGTAGCTGTGGCTGAGCAGTCAGACTTCCCTCAAGAAGAGTTAGGCAGTATACAGAGTATTCACAATAGGTCAAGAGAACACAATAGAACAAGTAAATACTGACCAGGGCTTGTTGGAAAAGAGATATAATTATTTATTTAAAACCACATCTAGAAAAACACACAGGCACTAATAGGAAGCAATTCAAAAACACGGTCACTAAAAGATATACACTCCCATAAAAGAATATTAGACAAGTCTTAAGTAAAGCCCTACTTATTTTCAGACAGCGGTGAGCGCTTAACGTAGATGGCACTCTAATAGTTCGTTTTTTAAAAGGGAGAGAAAAGCAGAGAACAAATTGAAACAGATCCCAACACTTTTACAATAACATAACAAGAGAGGAAGGCAAAGTAAAACCGTGAAGTTAGAGTTCAATAGCCGGATCCACTTTCAGAGGATCAAAACGAAATGTGTCCAAGGTCACATGGTTGCAGTGCAAAAAAAGTCTTGTAATGGTTCAAAAAGGAGTTGGACCAAAGAAAAGGACCAGTTAGAGGGTCAAGGCGGCCAGCCCAGTCCAGAAGGTTAAGGAGTTATTATTACCTTGTAGCAATCTTTAGAAAGGGAGGCCTGGCGGACACGGTACCTTAAAATGGTGAGAAGGCTCCAGCGGGGGCAGTTGTTCCTGGCAGCGGATGCAAGTCGGTGCTTCGTCCGGGGGAAGAGAGGATCTCGTCGTGGAGGAAGACAGGAGTCGGTTGCACTGCCAGGGAAGAAACCAGCCGCAGAGTTTCTCAGGTACAAGGAGCAGTCCGTTGATTCGCGGTTCAGTGGTGAGTGGCTATCCGGCCGCCGGGGTGCTTGGCACGGGCAGTTCGACCAAAAAACGGTCTGGGTTGCGAAGAAGGAAGGTAAAAACTGGTTGTGCCCACCAGTCAGGGGAAGAAGCCTCTCCAGCCGGGAGATCTTCTCTGTCGTCGGGAAGTGGTGAGTCGGTTCCGCAGGGCTCCACCGGTGGTGTCGTCGTGGTAGGTTGGCTCAGCTTCTCCCTCGTCGGATTCTCAGGTCCTGTGGCGACTTCTAAAGTTCCAGTCCCCAAAGCCCTGCTTTTATGCAGCATACCCTCATTCACTCAGCCTAGCTGTCAATCAAACATGCTAAGTGGTGAGCCGGCCGGCTCACCACTTGGGCCATTCACACAAGAGTGTGACTTGAGTTACCAAGGTAACTCAGTCCAGGGTGCCTAAACCCCCTCCCACACTCCCTGTGGTACCCAGACAGAGTGGCACCACTTTTGGAGGCTTCTGTGGAGAAGCCCGCCAAAATGTGGAACAAAGGGCTCGACTTGGGTTGGAGTCACAGAAGAGAACACAAACGCCATTTTAGAATCGAGTCCTGGCAAACAATACCAACCGGCGAATTAATATTAAATAAATAAACCAGCGGTATGTTTGAGGCTATGAGAATTAAATAATTAAAGTTGGTAGCCTCGAACAATGGGAAAATCCCATAGGAAAATATTTGCGGTCGAATAAAAAGTAGTTTCCACTGCCACCAGCCAAAACTTGATCAGGGGGGACGGAGATGTGCCCCCTCGACTAACAGACCCCAGGGCAATCGAATTGCCCCGACCAGTACGTCCACAATATGATGGTTTGTACTGGTTTCTGTTAATAATTTGGGACTAGTAAAGCCAATGGTGACTTTACATGCCCTGGGAGACAGTAGTCAGTCCCAGGGTATGGAGTCTTTGGTGGGGTGTCACTATGACACCCCTGTGTTACTGCACGGAGGGTGCTGTGTGTAACACACATAGTAAAAACACATGAGACCCTATGGAGTAAAGGACCCCATAGCCCATAACACACATTAACATTCAACAGAACACCATAAGTCATGTCCAAGAGTGGGAAAAAAAGAGTCTCACTCTTGGCAGGAGGAAAAAACATACTCCAGAAATCCAGCAAAGCTGCTGGGGGACTCACTAGGTTAGGAAATTCAGCCTAAAGAGAGAATTCTCCCTAACATGCCTGTTTTGTTGAAGGCACTGGTCACAGAGTTTTGACATATTGCCCTCCCCCCCTTTCCAGGTAACGTGGACTCACAAGGAGGTTTCCCCATAAGATTCTGTAATTGAGCCGGACTGAGGTTGTAAAATGTAGAAGCTTTCCATTACTGTACCTTTGTATTGTGCTTAGGTTAAGATGAATACATATATATTTTTTAAAAACAGGCTCTAGTTTTTTAAACATGTCTGCTACCCAACTGCTTCAGAAGATAAAAGACAAAGATGAGGTTTTGCAGTCAAGTAGCCCAAATCTCTTGGTAAACATGCAAAGCAGTGCAGAGAATGCATGGGATAACTTGCACACGACTTCTTACGCACTGCAAACCAAAACAAAGATGGAATAGATATAAAAACACCAGGAGAACTCTGTTCTTTTGACCCTGTTAATATATCAAGATACTTTCACCATCGGTTCATTGCCATACTGCACTTCATCTGCAATAAAACTACCCCTCTGCTCGGAGAAGTGCAACACTTGAAAAGAATATCAATCCAGAAGAGCACCAGACATCCACATGCTTTTGTGGATGAAATATGCTCCTAAATTTGGCCATGATAGTGACCCGACTGTTGTAATCAATGATTACAATGCAAACATATACATACAGTACATTTCAAACAATTCTACTGCAGTTATAAGATATGCCACAGTCTATCTCACCAAATCTAAGAAAACAATGCTAAAAGACCTCTGGGATGACATATCATCTGACAAAAACGATCAGAAAAATTTTACAGCTTCGGTATTAAAAAAAAAATGCTCTCCCATAGAGAATGCGGGTGCTATGAAGCTGCAGCCTGTTTAACAGGTAGAGCCTTGTATGGAAAATCTGAACACATTGTCTGGCTAAAACTTGGTTCAGCTTCATCCCGAAAAAAAGTGTACTAAATCCTACCAAGAGAAAACATAGCCACAAATGATCCCAACAGCCAGGACATTTTAGAAAACAATTTAATTGACACATACTACCCAAACGGAAGTACTGCTTTGGAAAACATGTGCCTGTACAACACTGCCCAAAGGTACACCTACAAAAACAATGTCACACCAAATTAGACAACTGACAAATATTCAGTCTGAACTTGTGAAGGAAGCCTAGTGAAACTCACAAAGCCCTGTCTAATCATATAATACTATCATTTAAATCTCCACAACATAGAGAGCTGTATTACATGGCCCTACTCCAACCTTTTAAACCTTGGAGAAAAGAAGAAGAATTATTAGGTATGTCTTATTTGAAGCTTTTTTCAAAGCAAATGAAAACAGTATAACAAATGACAATTTCAAATAATACAAAGAAATGTTGGACAACGAACACCAACTAGAGGAAGAAATTGAAGCTCAGCTAGATAAAGACACTCTTTAGGGCAGTCAACCTTCCCTTACAGGAAGCCAAGAACCACCTGGAGAACCACTCATTCTAAACGAAGCAAAAATAGTCATGTCTGTAGTAGACAATACCATGTATCAATATAAACAATCTGAGGACGACTTGTCAGTGCTCGAATCACAGCTGCATGATGAACAACTCACCATTTATCTAAAAGTCATTCAAGAAATTGAACCTGGTTTTAAACATGAAACTAAAACCTGTAGCTGTAAAAATTATAAACCTCTGCTCCTGTATGTAAATGCTGAAGCTAGTTCTGGTAAAACATTCTTAAATAAAATAATCAGCACATTTCTACAAAACTTAACAAACAACAACCTTTCCGACTACTGCTCCTCCCCATAGAACACCAAAATAAATTAGAATACTACAAATTATCAGCAGAAGCTGCTACTGAAATACGCAAAATTCTGAAACAATGAAAGTGCTACTGATAGATGAAGTAAGCATGCTTTCCAACCTCATGTTGGCTTTAATTCATCTCAGAATGCAAGAAGTCATAAAAACCAACTACGAACAACTGTTTGGAAGAAAACATGTTATTGTTTTTGGAGACCTCCTACAGTTAAAACCACTAAAAGGTCAACCTGTTTTCAAAATATTAGGACACAAACAATGCTGCAATATGCTCAGCAGCATTGGAAATATAAATCTCTGGCAACATTTTCACTACAAAGAACTGACTCAAAACATGTGTCAGTCTGCAGACCTCACCTATTCTAAAATTTTAAAAAGCAATAGAACTGGTCTACTTACTAAAGATGCAAAATCCATCTTAAATATTAGAATAATCCATGAGCTATATGGGCTCCTGATGTCATGCAACAATTAACTCAACAAAATCAAAAATGCATGTCCTTAATGGCAAAACTTGCAAGCTGTAGTCAATTCAACAAAACAATGTTGAAAAAAGTTATGCAATCGATGCTGCATATCAGCTCCACAGACAAACTAGAGGTGAACGGCATGACACTTCCTATACGTCAACAAGCAACAGCACGACTAAATAGTTTTAAAAAATTGATCTCTAACACAGCTGTATTGGAGAAAACATTGACTTTGTCTCTAAACTGCAGAGTAATTCTAAAACGCAACCTTGACGTAGAACAAGGTTTAGGTAATGGAGCAATTGGTAGAGTTGTTGGCTTCCAAACATATCCACATGGCAACAGTCATTTTGTCAACATCCACTTTGACAAACTTGGAGAAGTTAAAGAAATTTGCCGCACAATAGCATGTTTCCTTCTTTTCAAAGACATGTACGTACGCAGAGAACAATTTTCTCTATCTCTTGCATATTCTGTCACTATTCACAAATCACAAGGTCTAACCGTAGATCAAGCATTGATTGACATTAGCAGCACAGTCTTTGGAGAAGGTATGAGTCATGTAGCACTTTCACGCTTGCGTACACTCAATGGTATATTCCTTGTTAACTTTGATTTAAACAAAGTCAACGCTGACATTCCTTGCATCCTGGAATACAACAGGCTACATGCACTATTCCCCCCCCCTATGTAGATATGTACCCTGTACCTCAAAAAAGGAAACCTTTAAAAAGAGTAATAATACAAAACAGAATCTACAACATCTTCTGCATCGAAGAATACAACCACAAAACAATTTAGTACAAAGTCAACTGCACGTCCTTCAGAAAACAAAGACACAAATGTCCCTTCTCCACAAAAATCTGCAGGCCCATCAAATGATCCACAAACAGAACTCTGGTCCATTTAAATCCAGCAACAAAACTGGAGTATATTGTTATACTAATGTAACAATCTTGTTTTTCAATTGCCACCAATTGTTCACAACATTTACTTAAACGGCTCAGAACAGTTGTGTTTGTAAATGCTTGTCCTTCATAGAAATGCCACAAATAATCCTGACAACAATTACAGGACCCGATTCTCATCCTGGTGTTAAGTACCAAAAAGGTTGTTAAAGAGAGTTAACAACCTTTTCGGTGTTACGCTCACCTGGTTCCCACAGGGGCGTCGATCGGACCCGGACAGCTGCGGTCTCCACCAACGTGATGCGTAGTGAAGAGATGACAGTCTGGACTGGCCCACCTAATCTTGTCTGCCGGACTCGTATAAGTATTCTCCTGCAAGTGGAGAAAGGGATTTAGCCACCCGTGGACTTTAGTGATGGCCCCCCAACAGTTCTCGTTCTCCCCACTAATCACCTCCGATATCCCCTCTTGGTAACCTCAACTTATGTTTTTAAATGATGAGCTCTCCATTCTGCATGGCATGCAGGGGCGCGTAGATACCAGTTACTTTACTGGGTTGAAGGTACTGGAGGAGTTCCGGAGGAATATTGACTCCAGTGTCTATAAAGTTCAAAGAGTTCAATATGTCCGATGTTCACTCTTGTTCCATTCCCTCGTTAGGTTGCAGCTGGGTCCAAAAGAATATTGCCTGGAGGCAGCTGGTGGCGTTCAGGTAAGAGTATGTATTACCAAACACTGCCCGGTAAAAGTTGCATGAGTTTAACTTGCTGTTTTCTCTCCCTTTATAGGTGCGGCATAGGAAGATGCGGCGAATTAAAGGATAATACCTCTGGTGGTAAAGCAGGTAAGCCTATGGTGGCAAAGAGATTGTCTTTGTCGGTTTTCTCGGCTCACCTTGTTATTCCTTTTGTTTTCCCCCCAAGTGCTAGGTTTCGACGAAGAAAATGATGGAGGTAGCGCCGAGTCAAAAGATGCGGTGGACTGGTGAGTATAATGCGGCGCTGCTTCTGGCGAAGCGACGCGTGCTGAAATAATGTCCTTTCCAGGCTCAGAGATGTGCTGGGTCCGGAATCAGGTAAGGAATCAAATAAAGTCCGTGATCTAACCTCTTCTGCTTTCTTTTCCTTTTGTCTAGGAGCTCTGGATTCGAGGCGGGCGTGGCAGAAGACTGGATGCTGACTTGCAGACACGGTGAGCGTCACGCTGCTGGATGCAGAATAACGCAAAGCATGGGCTGCTGTTCGGCGTGGTTTAAATAGCCTGCAAAGTATTCCCAGGTAAGAAGTTCCCCAGAACCACACCCGAGTAAAAAATAGTCCCTGTAATAAAATAGTCCCATCCAGGCCTCACGTTGGCTTGGACTCATTTGCAGCATGGTCTGCATAAGGTAAGTAAAGTATATGAGCCTGTAGGGATGTAACGGTATAACGGTATACCGTTAAAGATACCGTGAACCACTTAACCGTCACATTGTTTATACCGGTATACCGTTTATACCATTAAGTGTGCTTTTCAATCTGATTTGGAAAGGCTGCAGTAAGCAAGTGCTGCACAGTCTTGGTCTTGCACTGTTGGATGTGCCGTCTGCCAAGTAGTTTCAGTTGGAGCAGTTTTTAATGCCATTCCATAAATCGCACGTGCCTGACATAAAATCAATATGTTAGCAATAGGAAGAATAAATACAGTGGCAAGAACGAAAAGGGTTTACTTTGGGATGGCGGTTTTGGGTTTTATATATTTATAATGGATAAAGTTTGCTAAACATATGACAGTGGTGGATTACCCTGGTTCCATCATTGAATTTACATATAGGTCACACTGCTAAATTCACTCAGCTCTGTGGGTATTCCCTGCAGCCATACCAAAGGGTAACATGTCCGTGATTACTGAACACCTTTTGGCCCGCAAGTAAACTAAAGGCTGTAACGGAGAGAGAGAGAGAGAGAAAGAGAGAAAGAGAGAGAAAGAGAGAAAGAGAGAGATTAAGATTAATTAACATCACCTGCTATACCGCGATAACCATGATATACCGTCATTTGGCAAGAAGGTTATCATACCGTCATAAAACTAATACCGTGACACCCCTATGAGCCTGGCGCCTATGGCGCCAGGACTGATTTCTATGATGAGCCTGGCGCCTAAGGCGCCAGGACTGAATCCAAACAGCCCCCAGCTGGGGCTGTTGGGGTTTTAATGAGTATCTGGATGCCTGCTCCCGGGGCTGATGGACCGATCCGGATGCCCGGGGGTAGGCATCATGACATTCGGTACTTAAGACCTATTCTGAAGGTGGCCTATTTGCTACAGCTGTATTGGAGAAAATATTGACTTTGTGTCTAAACTGTAGAGTAATTCTAAAACGCAACCTTGACGTAGAACAAGGTTTAGTCAATGGAGCAATTGGTACAGTTGTTGGCTTCCAAACATATCCACATGTCAACAGTCAGTTTGTCAACATCCACTTTGACAAACTTGGAGAAGTTAAAGAAATTTGCCGCACAATAGCATGTTTCCTTCTTTTCAAAGACATGTACGTACACAGAGAACAATTTTCTCTATCTCTTGCATATTCTGTCACTATTCACAAAACACAAGGTCTAACCGTAGATCAAGCATTGATTGACATTAGCAGCACAGTCTTTGGAGAAGGTATGAGTCATGTAGCACTTTCACGCTTGCGTACACTCAATGGTATATTCCTCGTTAACTTTGATGTAAACAAAGTCAACGCTGACATTCCTTGCATCCTGGAATACAACAGGCTACATGCACTATTCCCCCCCTATGTAGATATGTACCCTGTACCTCAAAAAAGGAACCTTTAAAAAGAGTAATAATACAAAACAGAATCTACAACATCTTCTGCATCAAAGAATACAACCACAATACAATCTGGTACAAAGTCAACTGCACATCCATAAGAAAACAAAGACACAAATGTCTCTTCTCCACAAAAATCTGCAGGCCCATCAAATGATCCACAAACATAACTCTGGTCCATTTAAATCCAGCAACACAACTGGAGTATATTGTTATACTAATGTAACAATCTTCTTTTTCAATTGCCACCAATTGTTCACAACATTTACTTAAACGGCTCAGAACAGTTGTGTTTGTAAATGCTCGCCCTTCATAGAAATGCCACAAATAATCCTGACAACACTCACAGTACCCGATTCTCATCCTGGTGTTAAGTACCAAAAAGATGTTAAAGAGGGTTAACAACCTTTTCGGTACTTAAGACCTATTCTGAAGGTGGCGCATTCTTCTGAAATTGGAAGGAATGCGCAACTTTCGGAATACATGTGGGGGTTGCTAGGATGGGTTGGAAAACAACCTAGCAACCGCCACATTCGCAACCTGGCTTTTTTGGAAGGGTATTCTTGTGGCACTCCTCCAGTTTAATATGTGCGCTAAAATAGCGCACATATACTGTACCATTTTGGTGCCGTTAGACTGGAGGAATGCCACAAGAAGCCATGTTTGGTGTAAATGAAAGTGTTCAGTTCATATACACCTGTGTGTTGTACATGAACACTTTCATTTTCACCATACCAAGCAGCTTTAACGTTGTAGTCTGCAACATTGAGGCTACTTACTTTGGTGTAAATGAATGAACACTTTCATTTACACAGGTGTATATGAACACTTTCATATAGACCAAAGTAAGCAGCTTCAACGTTGAAGCTGCTTACTTTGGTGTATAGGAAAGTGTTCATATACACCTGTGTTCTGGGCAGCATTTATGTAAAATAACGATTCTGTCGTAAATGTAAAAAACGTAAATGTATATGTAAAATTGTATAAATTAAAGCTTTTAAACTATCCTGCTTATCAAATCATACTGTTTTTTCCCACAGAAAATGAAACAGAGGTTTCAGCTTCATAACACTATGGAACTAAGTAACCATACTACGTATAATGAAATACATATTCTATAAGCACTATCCTCAATTGTACTACAATCATAAGTACCATATACAGTTCAATTATATCATTACACCATATTATTAAGACTTTATACTCCCACTACATTACCTATACTTACTATACACATATTACTGCTGTGGTGATTCTGGCCATACTCCTACTACATTACCTATAATTACTATACACATATTACTACTGCGGTAGCCATGGCTTGTGGCCAGATTCTGCACGACCCTTCTTCACCTACAAATATAGCCTATATCATCTTTTTTCCACTCCCCCACCCTTCGCAGCCCCTCATTCCACCACCAAATAACCCAAAATGTGTTTTCCAGACTTTTTCCCCACTGCGATGTCCGCGGTCAGCTGTGACCGTCCAATGATACAACATGGCGGGCGTTTCAGAAAATATGACGCACCTCACATTTTTTATTGACCAATCAGTGGGTGCATCCGATGTCCACGAACCTCACGCCATTTCTGGGCCAATCGGAGGCCCATCCGTGGACCAAACAGGGAAGTGAGTCTGCGGACCAAACCCAGATATCACTATCCAGCCGTTTGGGCTGTAGATGTGAGCAACATTTTTTTCCATTGCATCTATGGGAAAAATCACACATTTTGGAACCCACCTATTACTTTGCCCCCCCTCGAACCCCCCTGTACAAAACCTCACCAATGTTCGTAGAATCAATCTGGCAGGGCCATATACTTTCTTTTCCAAAGTTTCATGAGGATTCGTCCAGGAGGGGGAAAGTTATAAGCTGCCTAAAAAGTGCTCTTCCTATGGGTTGAGAAACGTAACCATAACTACTTGGGAACTGAGATGAAGAAGAGGCGTAGAGTAATAAAGAATAGTCCCCTGAGCCAAGATCAACATTCTAGTCAATATGGACAATCTGTAGATGAGTGGAACATATAGAGGGAAGAAGCACTGAAGCAAAGGGTAGGCTCTCCCTCGACAAAGGAAGCCACTGAACTGTGCGGACGTGGAGAGAGCCTCCAGCTGCCCAACATTCACCACTGCAGAGCTGCAGCACCCAGAAAGGAGGGAGAGAACACGGGACACTGAAAGGAGCAGCAGGAGCACGACGAGCGGGCCGAGAAGGCCCAGCAACAAACCCATAGGTACCAGTGTTGTTAGGGCGTAAAGGCAGAAGGGCACTCGAGGCCCATGAACCATAGTCTGGGACCCGTTTAGAAAGACAGAGACTGCCTTAAGAAAAGGGAGCCAAGTAAATACAGGGCAGGCTAGTGAACCAGGTATATTAGCGACAACCTGTAGAGAATCAAGAGGGATCTGGCACCCACCACCAAGTTAAAAGGATATCACTAAGCCCCTCTTTTGTCACAGTATCCCGAGGGCTAGTGAACCGGGGCTGTTACGCAAAACCCCAGGTGTGAACACTGCAAGAACCCTGAGAGGGGCCAGGTGGAGGGCGTCATTTCCCTGGCACTGTGAGAAACCTGAGAAAGACCAGGGGAAGGGAGTCATTCCTCCTGGCATTGTGAACACTGAAAGAAACCTAAAAAGGGCCTGGGGAAGGGAGTAATTTCCCTGGCACTGTGAGAAACCTGAGAGGGGCAAGGGGAAGGGAGTCATTTCCCTGGCACTGTGAGAAACCGGAGAAAGTGGAAGAAAATGGAGGCTGCACTCAGACAATAAGGAAAAATCATTGTTACTCATAATATACAGTTAGGTAGATATTTAACACAGGTGCAATGCTGCAAAAAGAGTATGCACATGTACTCACGAAAGATGCAACCAGGGGAGATTTCTAGACAGAAACTGTCCAGAACGCAACTGCGCACTGAATGATGCAAATGCAAAGAAATGTAACCTAACGCATTTCATCAGTATTAAAACATTTTTTTCTAGAACATAGGTAAATTCATTAGCGATAATTAAACAAGATTCAACTGTTCAAAGGAAAATGTAGACGAACATACAAAATTCACAAAAAACAAATCTCAATGTGCATATCAATTTAACAAAAAACACCAGGGCAAGAATGCAACAATGAGGCCAACCTAACTCCTATTTCACACCTAAAAGCAAGGTTATATTTTAACCCAACGCGTTTCGGGAACAAGTTCCATCTTCAGGCGTTACACCATGCTAAGTTCCTATAGAATCCAAAAGGAATATAACATATAGAGGGTTACTATCAGTGAGTGATATGCTGTTCATACACGCATTGATTAATAAACCAACTATTTAGACTGGCTCAAGGCCACGCTTGTCCGGTGACGTTTTTTAAAATGCAATAAATCTGGAAAATATCAAACACACCTGTCAGTAACTCTCTAATGGGAGACTATTCCAAGTATCATCCCTTGCAAATTACTTTCAAACCTGTACAGATGTACTGAAGTGGCAAAGGGTTTACTCGAGAGTTGTCAAAACTGCATGCCTGCTTCCCAATAAAGCGTTGGTAGTAGTACAAGGATATCTTCTGTAAAAATATTATAGGTACCTCTAGTCAGTTTAAGTGGGGGGCCGGGGTTCAATAGCCGATGTTTAAACCATATTAGCAAGCAAAGTGTTGCTATGAAACTCACTGTACAATTCACACTGCTTTTGTCAGAGTTGAATCACCTTGCGGCGGACGTTGCTGCGGAACCACTGAAACTTGGTCTGAGATTCAGAATCTGGGTCGGGACATGTCACATGTTATCTATGTAAGCATGATGCGGTCACAGGGCCGTCACTATACATTAGTACCACAAGTTGTGTGCCACCTTGAAGCGGATAACTGTATATAAGTATAAATGGACCACCTATCGGTTCAATAGCAAAGCAAGGTAGAGAGTCTTAATGTTGGAAAGGTACTGACAGTTACTATTGGTGATTCTCCAAAGTAGGGCACAGTGTCACAGTGGATAGATCAGTGTTGATATACATGGTGAGCACATCTGCAAAAAGTGAGCATTGTGGCCGCCAGTCCGTGTTGGTGCCCCCTCCTCTTCCATCAATGAAGTAAAGGCGAAGGCACACATGAAGAGCATGTCGCACCAGGGAACCACAATATGCAGATCAATAGTAGGATTTCAAAACCATTTAGCCTTGTGTAGACTAGTTACACCTTTACCACATAAGTAAGGGTAGAGATCATCCAAAGCCATTACGCAGCCTCCAGTTCTAGATGTGATAAGTACATGTCCAGAGACAATACTGTCCTTTGTTCCGGCTAAGATGATATGCATGGAATGCAATTAGCAACGTATATACAAGCTCAAATAGCAGTTAATAGTGCTATAGTGATAATGTTAAACTGGGAAGGCATTTGGAGGATACATACAGATAAAGAAATTCAGGTAGAAATTTACATTCAGGCCTTGAGGTGCCAAAGATGATAGAGTTTCAATCCAGTAGATCTTGCGTTGTTCCAAGCATTGTAGCAGGTTACCCCCATCTTTGATGTTTTCACTTGTTCCAGGACCACGCATCATCGGTGCGCCTGTGTGCCTTTTGTCATTAAAGTCACTTGCAACTGGGGACTTTACAGTCCAGAGTTGTGATTTGTTCTCACTCCACCTGTTTCACTTTCCTAGTGGTTACCCCAACATAGTACAGTCCACAGTGACATCTCAAATCATAAATCACATTACTGGAATCATATGTGGCATAGGTATTCAATTTTACTTCTTTCCCACTGAATGGGTGACAAAAAGAATGACCTTTGATAGGATGTTTGCAAGACCAGGGGAAGGGAGTCCTTCCCCCTGGCATTGTGAACACTGAAAGAAACCTGAGAAGGGCCAGGGGAAGGGAATACTTTTTCGGGCACTGTAAGAAACCTGAGAAAGACCCGGGGGAAGGGAGTTATTCCCCCTCACACTGTTGCATTGTGAAAATAAGACCATATTTGGCAGGCTAGTTCAAGCCTGGGGTTGGGATTCATTCCCCCAGCCTGAGTAAACTCTGACAAAGAGCCTAAGAGAAATCTGGGGAAGGAAGTCATTCCCCCACCCTTCATAAACTGTGGAAACTGGAACTTTCTGTTTGTAACTATGAATGGGACTACATCCTGGGAAAGGGAGTCATTCTCAGAAAATAGTCCCACCACATTACCAGCACCATAGACTGCACTCTTCTGCTTTGGAAGACTCACCAATCCTTTAGTTTAATTATAAGTGTAAGGGAAGGAAATAGGTTTTTGACACAGGACGCTGGACTTTTTAGTTACGGACATTCTGGCACATCGTTAGTGTTCATTTGCGACAGGGAAATGCCTCTTAGAGTTAGGGAAAGTTAGGGTGTTCTCTTTTATTTTCCTACTGTGAAGAGCCAGGAATTAGACGCAGACGCAGAGAACTCATAGTTTTGGCTATAAACTTTTATTTAACAAATACGGGGTTGGGAAAGGCCTTGCTATCCCTATGCTACGAGGTGGTTTCCCTACCTCAACAAAAACTAAGGGTCTGTCAGTTGTCAAGATGTCCAAATCAAAATGTCCTGTGCCAAAAATTCTATTCTGGCCCTCACACTTAAAACGTAACTCTAAGGTGAAAAAGGGTAATGTCTTTAGAGTCTGTAGTGCACACATTTTACAAGTTCATAAGTAAAGATGTAACTTTAACACATAGGTTCCACTGCATACAATCCACAGTTCCTTTTTTTTTTTTTAACTTTTAACCTTTTATTTTTGTTGGAACTGGTTTACAACAAACACACATGTTAAAGCGAATGATGCATTCAATATACACATGAACAGTAGTGCAGTAACTGCAAAGGCAATAGTATAACATGTGGGGAAGTAACAAAGTATGATATTTGGTGGTGTTCAAGTACTTTCCAATGGGGCCGGAGACGAGCCACTCTCAGATGTTCTCTCCTCTTGATTATTAAGGTAGCTGTTGAATGCAGACCATATGTTCTTGGGGCGGAAATGAGTAGGGAGCATAGTAAGATACTCTTCTTCACGGTTTCGAGACCATGTAAGCAGGCTTAACCACTTCTGAAATGTTGGGGGACAGGGGCTCTTCCAGCTTTGAAGTATACATTTCTTGGCCACTATGCAGCTTATATTTAAGAATTTAGCCATGTGTTTAATATGGTCAGTTTTCCGCACCCCAAACAAGATCCCCAGTGGATTAGGGTCGATTGTATTGTCAATTATCTCGGCAAGTGTCTCTAGGATTCTTCCCCAGAATTCCCCCAATTCATGGCAAGTCCAAAACATATGTAAATGATCGGCTTTCTCCGCCTTGCAGCGGGGACAGGAGTGTGTAGTGGTATGGGCAAATTTGGAAATCCTGAGAGGGGTGTAGTACAACCTGTTCAGTAGTTTGTACTGCATAGCACGGTAGCAGAAGTTAAGGGAAATTTTGTTGGTATGTGAGCACATTTTCTCCCACAACTGGTCAGAGATCTCAAAGCCCAGTTCCTCTGCCCATTCGCCGCGTGCCCTGGAAACCTGGACCGGGGTGCCCTCCGGTAACATCTTATATAAAGAAGAGACGACGCCGCGAGCGCTGCCCGAATTAGCAATGTATGCAATCGCTGGAGTGTCAGGGGATTCATTACGAAAGGTGAGCCATGTGGTGCGGAATGCAGCCCAAAGCCTATAATATTGCAGGATCTCCAGCGCAGACCCAGAGTGGCCCGGTTTCCATGTCTGTGGGTCAATGAACCTGCCATCGGGGTAGAAGTCTGTTAGTGCCTGGTAGCCTAAAGTCCCCCAGTGCCGAACCAGAGCAGGATCGTGTGTAGGCTCCAGCCCGGGGAAAGCCCACACGGTGAGCCATTTATAATAGGGAGGGGGTTCCGCTGTTGAATTTAGCAGTCGGTTCCAGGCACGTAAGGTGGTTCCGATTGGGTCGATGGGAGAGTCGGGTACATAGTGCTGATGTAATATGAGGGTCATTATGTTAACTTCGGTAGCTGCCAGGATATCCAGCTCAATATGAGGGTGGGTTGGGGAGGCAGGGTACCAGTGAATGGCGTACTGGGCCTGCGCAGCTGTCCAGTAAGATATTAGGTCGGGGGCAGTAAACCCCCCTTTCTCATATGGGAGCGTCATATCAGACAATTTCTTGCACACCGCCCCGGAGTGCCATAGGAACTGTGCACATGATTTGTGTAGTCTTGTGAAGTATTTCCCCCCGGGCCATATGGGTATGTTGCTGAAGGTATATAACAACTTGGGGAGTAGGACCATCTTGATGAGAGAGAGCCTCCTAGCAAATGACAGTGGGAGAGAGCGCCACCGTGCCCACTTCATCTCGGCCAGCTGTGCTGTAGCCAGGTAGTTGACTGCAAGCAGGGTGGTCTTGTTTAGGGACACCTGGACTCCCAAATATCTGATTCCGCCGGGGGACCAGCGGAGAGGGTATTCTGTGACTGGTTGTGGAGTAGAGTTAGTGAGCGGAAAGACCTCGGATTTGGAGTAATTGATTGTGAATCCTGAAAGGGTGCCTATGCGTGTGATGTCTTGTAGTATGGGGTCAAGATGGGTGGCAGGGTCCCTAATTTATAGTAATACATCATCTGCATACAGGGATATAATTTTCGGGGTGTCTTTTAGTCTTATCCCCCTGTGGGAATGGCGTGCTCTGATGTAGTCCGCTATAGGCTCTATCGCTAGTGCAAAGATGATCGGGGAAAACGGGCAACCTTTCGGGTGCCTCTGAAGAGTGTGAACAGAGTGGATGTCAAGGAGTTAGCCCGAACCATAGCCACTGGGGAGGTGTTTAATAGTTTAATGTATCCAATCATATTGGGGCCGATGCCCATTGTCTCCAACACCAGCCACATATTCTTCCATGATACCATATCAAACTCTTTCTGAACGTTGAGTGTGACCGCAATTGCGTGTGCGTCCTGGTCAATTCGGGCCATCACATTAAACAGCTGCCTAATGCTATGGGAAGTGGATCTCCTTGGTACAAAGCCCGGTTGATCTTCATAGACCAGATGCGTCATAATCGGGAGGAAATGGTTCGCTATCACCTTGGCGAAGATCTTAGTGTCTAGTTTCATAAGGGAAGAGGGGCTGTATGAACCACATTCATCGCCAGGCTTACCAGGCTTAAGCAATACCGTTATAACGGCTTCACGCAAAGAGGGAGGGAGGACATACACGCAGAGCGATTTGTCCCAAACTTCCAATAATTTAGGGGCTAGTATGGCTGTGTGTTCCTGATAAAATTCAGCCGTGAGTCCGTCAGGACCCGGTGCTTTACCTTTAGGCAGGTCTGAGATGGCCCTGACTATCTCGTCCAGAATGATCGGGGAGTCAGGCTGGTCTCTGGTCGAGGCGGAGACACATGTTGTGGGTATCTGATCAAGGAGGTCCCTCATATGCTCTTCAGTGTGTTCAGGGGGTTGGGAATATAGGCTCGTGTAGAATTTGGTAAATATATCCAATATCTGTTGGTCCGACCACTGTGAGATGCCTTGTTCATCCTTAATAGAGGTGATCTGAGCCTGACCCCATTCCCCCCTTATTAGAGTTGCTAGTGTTTTCCCGGGTCTATCACCCTACCCAGATTTCCGAGCGGCCTGTGGGCGGCTAAAGTATTGGACTTCTCTGGTGGCATGTGTGTTGAATGTCTGGAGTTCCTCGCTAACTAGAGCAAGTTTGGCAGGGTCAGCCGCCGTCAAGCATTCCTGTTCCAACTCACGCAGTCTGGTTTCAGAGTGACTGAGGGCGGCTCTTATCGTTTTTAGCACTCCCGCTTCTCTGGATATGGACATCCCCTCGATATATGCTTTGAAGGCATCCCACCGAATGCCAATGGAGGTAGCCTGGGGGGTATTGTACTCGAAAAATGACTCGATGTCGGATAATATATCCGCCTTCAACACAATGTCCCTGAGGGCTGCGGATTTGAAGCGCCATGTGCTGAATGTCGGGGCAGGTGTTCCCAGTTCTACCGACAGGGTAATTGGGGCATGGTCAGATAATGTGCGAGTACGTATCTATGCTCCCTCCACCCTGTCCATCACTTCACCTGACACTAGGAACAGGTCAATTCTGAAGGAACTATCATGGACAGAGGAGTAATAGGTATATTCGTGCCGTTGAGGGGGCAGTGTCCTCCAAGCGTCTAGAATGTTAAGTGTTGCGCTGTGACTATGTAGTCTACGTGCGGCGCCAGACAAAGACCTGAAGGCGGTCCCGGTCCTGTCCAGGTTGGTGTCCAGTATAAGGTTCATGTCTCCCCCCATATAATCTGGATTCCCACATAGCCCAGCAGTATAGCAGCCACAGCGTCCACAAACTCAGGGGCATCTACATTGGGACCGTAGGTGTTCACAAGAAAGTACTCCCTGTTTACTATGGTACAGTGTAATACGACATATCTACCATCGGGATCTATGTAGCTCTTGTGTAGTATGGGTTCAATGGATTTCTGGATCAGTGTCAGCACGCCTCTGGCCTGTGTGGAATAGGAAGTGAAATATCTGCCAGGTCCCCATGATGGTGCCATGCTCCCCGCCAGGCGGCCCGTGGAGTGCGTTTCTTGCAGCAGCAGTATTTTGCTACCCTGTCTATTGGCATAGGCCATAATTTTACGGGCCTTGGTGTGGTTACTTAATCCCCGGACATTCCAGGACATTATGGTAGAGGGCATTTTACTTGTCTAGGGCACATCTCAGCTCACCTGCCGTGGCATGCATTTGCAGTTTGTGTAGTTACTCTTAAGATGCTCAACATAGTGCGATCTGCTGGTCTGCCTCTGCCATTTTCAATATAACTTCCCAGAACCCTACCTCCCCCCTCCCTCGCCACCCACTTATGACCAGCGGCACCCTTTCCCTCCCTCTCCCGCCCACCTCTAACAACCACCCAAAGATGGGTGTCGGTGGGCCGATCCCTACATGGACGGACCGCGCATTTGGCCCAAAGGGGGCCCACACCAAACAAAACCTCCAACATAGTTTTGTAACTGCAGTGGGGTACGCTGTTGCCGTGTTGCCAACCAGATAAAGCAAAGAAGAGTAGTGAAGTACCGCAAGGGTACGTGAGTTCGGCTCTGTTGGTCTTTAGAACATAGTTTTCCCTTCAACATCCATGTGGGCCAGCGGATGGAGTCATTACATGAGAAGCCCTGGCCCGCAGCTTCGATCAACCCAGCCAGAGAGTGACAAGATGAATAGGAGCATGAGCAAGTGTCTCTTCATGACTGAGATGGGTGCCACAGGGCGGCTTCAGCATTGGCCAATGCAACATGGCAAGACAAGTGACAAGGCGCTACGTGCGTCCGTAGGGAGAAGCTAGCATAACAGACGCTGATGAATATTAATTGCTAGATTATTGGAGAATTGGGGGCAGTCGAGGGGCATCTCAGTCATTATCCATGTCCATGTAGTCCTGAGGAGGGATATTGAGCAGTATCTGTGCTTCTATGAACTTCACTTTCCCCTTAAATGTGAACTTCAGCCGTGCCAGGAACAGTATTGTGTAGGGAATGCTTAGTTCTCGCAGCATCTTCTTGACCCCAAGGAACTGGCGCCTTTCCTGCTGTACCCCCACCGAAAAGTCAGGGAAGATCCTGATCGTCTGGGAGCCCAAGCGCAGTTCCCCCTTCTCACGGGACAGACGGAGGATAAGGTCTCTGTCTCTATAATTGAGTATTTTAGAGATAACAGGCCTGGGAAAGTCTCTGGGTGCAAGGCGTGACAACAAGGCTCGGTGAGCTCGCTCTACCGCGAAGAAGGGGGACAGGGCGGGGTTGTCAAGCAGCTCTTTTAACAAATCTTCAACCGCCAATTCCATGCGGCCCTTGAGAGCATTTTCAGGAACACCAATTATACGTATATTGTTCCTGCGCAATCTCGATTCCAGGTCGTCGCATTTGGCCTTAACCATTTTCATATCCTGGCTGAGGCAACCAACTGCGTCTTGGAGGGTGTGTATATTATCTTGATTGACACTGATTCTTGCTTCCGCCTCCGTGATCCTGGTGCCAGCGTGGTCTACTTGTGATTTGAGCGACGCAACGTTGGCATTAATATCATCTAGCTTCTCGTGAAAGGAAGCAAAATTCTTGGTCATAGATTCCAGTATTGCCGCAAGGTCAGGTGCCGGGACCGGTGGGGGCAAGGTAGGTTCATCTTGATTCGAGATGTGTGGCCCTGATCCGACCTAGGCGTCGCTTTAGCAAACTTATCCATAACTCCCGTTTTAATGGCGCCCTGGGATCTGTTAGACATTATGCTGCAGTTAGATGTATGGTATCCGCCAGTAGTTGGTGTGCAAGTGTAGTGCTAGGGCAGCCAGGCGGGTGGGGGCCCAGGAATATTGTGAAGCCGTAGTAATGGTGGAGAGCATACCACTGTGGTGGTTCGGATGCCCCGTGGTAGGCCAGCAGTGTTGGTGCTCTGATTATGGGCTTTCCGGTCAGAGGAATGGATATTTCAGTGTGGTGCTGCAGACTGGTCCGCGGGTCACAGCTCGAGCGATGACATAGATGGGACCACAAAAGTGATGGGTGGAAGGTTTTGCACGAATCTGTACCACTGGCAAAGCTCTGGGCAACCTTCCACACAACCGTTTTTTAGCCCGTCTGCGCCATTGCAAATCCAGCCATATGCAAATCAGTAGGGTACTGCCACCAATGGTAGCAGCCCAGCATGAACTGCTACGCCAGGTCCCCTCTGCACAGAAACACAAGCAACCCCAGACATGTTTCAGCCTGTTGGGCCTCCTCAGTAAGGTGCAGCTTGGTTCCCTATAGATGGGAACAGTCAGAGGTGAAGTATGGGTGATCACGTTCCCGCCACCCGTCCAGCAAGGTGTTCTGTGGTTGGTAATGTCTCAATAGGGAGCGCCTGGTATCCACGGGGACGCCACCAAGCCCTGGTTGGATGATTTGCACTCTCGAACCCTCTCCCGGTCCCTTGGTAATGCCTCTGGTTAAAGATGGGTCTGCAATATAGGAGAGCTGGATTCAATACCAGATTGTCTTTATGTTTTCCCACCTCCCTTGGCCTCAACTCCTTCCTCCCCCTTGGGCCTTCTCCTCACCTTAATATTGCCAAAGGTGGATTCTCTGTCTTGCTCCTCGTGGCAGGGGCACGTAGATGGGGGGACAGGAGCGACCAAGTTCCTTCACTGATGCAAGCCCCCCTGTGGGAATCCAGGCCTGCTGCAACTCTGTAGGTTTGCTGCTTTAAAGTCTTTATATGCAGTTCTTATGTTCCTCTTAGTTCGAATAGTAATGTCTTGCTTCTTTCCTTTTAGGTATGGAAAGGTATTTTGGTGTTGTCATGCAGTTTGAAGATGAGCATGGGCCGGTAGGCGAAAGCGCGGTGTGCGCGATGCTGTCCGGTGAGTAATGCGCGATGCGCAGCGCTGTTTCGCCTTTTATATTTCTAACCTGGGTCTTTTCTCTCCTTGCAGGTTGCGATGTTCTTTGCTGAGCGCCGTAATGTTCCAGCAATGATACTGACCAGGAGATGACTACCCAGGTAAGAAGTGTGTGGCTTTCTTCATTCGGGAGGAAACATGAGTAAACGCTTACTAATGCTGTATTTCTTTCTCCTCTTTCCAGGTTATGGTATTCCAGGATGCATGCAGTGCCGGATGATGGAGTTCGTACCTTCAGGTGAGTGGAACTGAAGTCAGCGATGGATTGAAGACAGGATACTGTTCCGGGTAATTTTCGTAGTGTTCTTTCTCTCTGGACACGGTGAGCGTTACGCTGCCTACAGCAGAATAACGCAAAGCATGTTATGCTGTTTGGGTGTGGTTTGAATAGTCTCAGGTAAAGAAGTCCAGGTAAAATAGTCCTGTTAGGGAGAATTCTCTTATAAGGCTAATTTCCCAAACCTAGTGAGTCCCCAAGCAGCTTTGCTGGATTTTTGGGGTTTATTTTTTTCTCCTGCTAAGAGTGAGACTCTTTTCCTCCCACTCTTAGGCATGATTTGAGGTATGTCTTTGACTCTTTGTGTGCTTATGGGCTATGGGGTTTTCTTTTTACTCCATAGGATTTTATGTGTGTTACACAGCACCATCAGTGCAGTAACACAGGGGTGTCGTAGTGACCCCCAAACATAGACTCCATACCCTGGGACTGACTACTGTCTCCCAGGGCATGTAAAGTCACCACTGACTTTACTAGTCCTAAATTGTGAACAGAACCAGTACAAACCATCATATTGTGGAAGTACTGGAAGGGGTTAATTATATTGCCCCTGGGACTGTTTTCAAGGGGGCACTGTCCAGTCTCCCCTTGTCGAGTTTCTGGCTGGTGGCAGTGGTCACCACGCAAAATATTCCACCAGAATATTTCCTATGGGATTTTCCCATTGATTTTAAACGCACCACTTTTTGGTGCAATGTTAAAGATACCGCCGGTTTATTTATTTAATATAAAATTAACGGTTGGGTCTTTTGCCAGAACTCTTTTCTAAAATGGCGTTCGTGTCCGTCTCTGTAACTGTGACCAAGGTCGAGCTCTTTGTTCCACTTTTTGGCGGGCTTCTCCACAGAAGCCCTCCAAATGGTGCCACTCTGTCTGGGTTCCACAGGATGGGTGGGGAGGGGAATTGGCACCCTGGGCTGTGTTGCCTTAGCAACTCAAGTCGCACTCTCTTCTGATTGGGCCAGTGGTGAGCCACCCGGCTCACCACTCAGCATGTTTGAGCGACAGCTAGGCTGTTCAATGGGGGTTTTTCTGCATAAAAGCAGGGCCTTTGGGACTGGAACTTCAGAAGTCGCCACAGGACCTAAGAATCTGAAGAGGGAAGAAGCTGAGCCATCTGCAACGACGACAGCACCGGTGAAGCCCTGCTGCAAATACCTCACCACTTTCCCGACGACAAGAGAAGATCTTCCTCTGAGCTGGTGGGACCAACCAGTTTACCCCTTTCGCCTTCCAAAGACGTCTCTTGGTCGAATCGCCCGTGCCAAGCACCTCGGCGGCCGGATAGCCAAGCTTCACCACTTTGACCGGGAATAAAAGGAACGCACCTTTTACCAACGAAACTCTGCAGCTGGTTTCATCCCTGTGCAGTGCAACGACTCCACGTTTCCTCCTCTATGAGATCCTCTCTTCCCCTGGTCGAAACAACAAACTGCAACCACTGCCAGGAACAACTACCACCGCTGCAGCTTCCTCTCTCTTTAAGGTACTGTGTCCTGCCTGGCCTCCCTTTCTTCGGTTTGCCCAAGATGACCCTTAAATCCTTGGCTTTCCAACTGGGTTGGCCCCAGACCTTCTAACTTCACCTTCTTGAATCGCCCCAACCTCTTTTGAACATTCTGCAAAGACTTTTAGTGCATTTTAAACCGTGTGATCCTGGGCACATTTCGCTTTGCTCCATTTAAAGTGGGCCTGGCCTATGAACTTTGGCTCTACAGTATATACTGCCTTTATTCCCTTGCTGAGAACTCCTAAAAGTGTTGGGACCTGTTTTATTTCTATGCTCTGCCTTTTTCCCTCTCTTTAACTGAACTATTGGAGTGCCATCAGGTTACGCGCTCACATCTGTTTAACAAATCGTGGTGTTTTAACTCTGACTTGTCTAATAGTTATCAAGGGAGGTGTGTATACTTTACCTGACTGTGTTTTAACTTGCTTTTGATTTAGAGTGCTAGTATATTGCCTAAAGTGTGTTTTAAATAAATAATTATATACTTTTTATTCAAAGCTCTGGTCAGTATTTGTTTGCTCTACTGTGTTATTAGCCCTATTGTGTATACTCCATATATTGCCCTACTCTTCTTGAGAGAAGTCTGACTGCTCAGCCACAGCTACCAGGTAAATCTGGGTGGTGCGGACTGCTACCAATTGGGTTTACTGCTTACTCCTGTAGTCTTAATCTTTTTGCAGTGTTCCCTAAGGGAACTGCACAGGATTCTGCCTAACAAGTCCCAGGCCTGCCACACCCAAAGTAGTCCAGGTAAAGTAGTACCAGGCCTGCCACACCCAAAAGACTAGACCGCATAGCTCAGTTCATTGTAACTGAGCTATGTGTGTGCCTCCATGTTGGCTGAACCCCCCCCAAGTTAAATAGTCCCAAGTAAATAGTCCCATTCTAATGTTGGTCTTCATGATGGTTATGAGCCTGGCGCCAAAGGCGCCAGGACTGACTCCAAGAGAGTCTTGGATGAGGTTTTAAGGCCTTTGACCTGACCCTAACAGGAAGGCTGACTTGCCAGTGAGGGCAAGGGTCATGACAGCACTCCCCCCCCAAGGCCCCTCTCATGGTTGCACTTCTGCCTGGTCCTGGTTTGGCTGGGTAATTCTGATGGAACCTTTTAATTAAGCGAGGTGCATGGATGTATTCACTAGGTTCCCATGATCTGTCTTGAGGGCCGTATCCCTTCCAATCAACTAAGTAGTATAGTTTGGATCTGGTGTATTTTGAGTCTAGGATATCCTTTACCTCAAACTCTGCTTCTCAATCAACTAATACTGGTTTTGGTGGTATTGTAACCCGAGTACCGGGTTGTACCGGTTTCAGGAGTGATACGTGAAACACAGGATGAATCTGCATAGTGGCTGGTAGGGCTAATTTAACTGCCACTGGATGTATTATGTATTCAATAGAATAAGGTCCCAGATATCGGGGACTAAAGGTCATAGTCCCTTTTATGGGCACATATTTTGATGCTAACCAGACCTTGTCTCCAATTTGATAGTGTTCTTGGCTTGGAGTAAATGTTCTGCTGCTTCTTTGAAGGCCTGGGAAATAGTCGTATGTAGGGTTTTAACTGCTGGCATTTCCAAAGGGGTTGGGAGATCCAATTCTGAAGTACGTGGATGTCTACCATATATAGTCTAGAAAGGGGTTTGTCCAGTGCTGGTGTGTAATGAATTATTATAGGCATATTCAGCTATCCATAACAAGTCCTTCCAATTTCTTTCCACTTGATGTAAAATGCAATGTAAGTATTGCTCGAAGGTTTGGTTTCTTCTTTCTGTTTGGCCATCTATTTTAGGATGGTGACTTGTGGATAGTCGAATGTCAATTTGGGCCATTGAACAGCATTTCCTCTTGAAGTTGGATACAAACTGACTACCTCGATCTGAGATCAAGACCGATGGAAAGCCATGTAGCCGTACGATTTCGCCAGGAATACTTTTGCTAAATTGGATGCATTTGGAAGACCCTTAAAAGGAATAAAGTGTGCAATTTTAGAGAACAAGTCTACAACTACTAAGATGGTGTTGAATCCTTGACTGGGAGGTAGATCTGTAATGAAATCAAGGGACAGTATGTGCCATGGTGCGGGAGGAATTTCTGTAACGCTCACCTGATTCCCGTAGAGGCGCCGGTCTTGACTGGGCGTATACCGTATCTTCAAAGGTGATCTGTAACACAGGGCTGGCTCTTTGGGCTGGACCTCTGTGCGCTGTATGTCTGACTCGAAGGGTAAGATGTCTGCAGATAGAAAATATGGGATTAATGAACTGGGTTATTGAATGTCTCTCTCTTCTTCCCTTTCTCTTCTCCTGTAGAACCCAAAGGTTAACGCTCTCACCTTAGGTAAGTGAACGCCGTGCTCTCCATCTGCCTCGGGGCAGGGTGCTGTAACCAGTTTCTTCACTGGATAAGGGGAGCAGGCCTCTTGACTTCAGAGGACTGCTGTCCGTCGTTTACTGCACGAACGGTAAGTTTCGAGTAATTCTAATGTCTTTAAAAGTCTTTAGGAATGATGTCTCTTGTTTTGCAGGGTTCCGGCGATGGCGGATGACTGGCTGAAGTGAGTTGAAGATGGAGCCCGTGTGATGAATAGAAGCGCCTGGAAGCACGTAAGTAAGCGCTTGTTGCCTGCTTCACGATGCGCTCTAACTGTCTTTTTATTTTGCAGGTACAAGTTCGGAGCGGCTGCAGGGTGCCGGAATACCCACTGGGTTGGATGTGGAAAGGAGTAATGGCACGTGAGTATTAAAGTTCCCCAATGTCTTTAAACGCACCTTGTTTTGTCTTTCAGATGCGGGATGCAGCGCCGAAGGCCTCCGGAGCGTGCGAAGAGTTGGTAAGCTTTTGTCTTTCAGATGCCGGAATGCAGCGCGAGGCGTTGGTGACAGCCGATGGACCAGGTAAGTGAAGAGCTGTCACTGAAGACCGTAATGCTAACCTGTTCTTTCTTGTCTTTATAGGTGTTGCTGAAGACTGGATTCAGGATGGTAAGCCTTTTTCCTTAGGCCCAGGATCAGATGCAGAAGACACGATGAGCGTTCTGCTGCAGAGGATGCAGAATAACGCAAAGCAAGATTCATCCATCGGGTGTGGTTTAAATAGCCCCCTGTAGTGCTTAGGTGTCTCCTT
This sequence comes from Ambystoma mexicanum, assembly GCF_040938575.1. Classification (NCBI taxonomy): domain Eukaryota; kingdom Metazoa; phylum Chordata; class Amphibia; order Caudata; family Ambystomatidae; genus Ambystoma; species Ambystoma mexicanum. Next base: position 778,064,521 of record NC_090937.1, read on the forward strand.
CCACAGCCACGCCTAGGTAAGAAAAGAGTTCCTGCTTTCCAGAAGAGTTCCAGTGTTCTGAATCTAGGGAGTGGCTTCTGCCCCACCCAACAGGAAAAGTAGTTCCAAACAGAAGAGGATCAGAGGCTCAACTGGCAGGCAAGTAAGCAGCATGGTCTGCTGCAGGTAAGTCCACCCAAGCATTATGAGCCCGGCGCTTCCAGCGCTGGGACTGGGCATATTTATGAGCCTGGTGCCACTGGCGCCAGGACTGGGTCCAAAAGGTCCCAATTGGGACTGGTTGGCACTCGGAACCTGGGTTATGGATCTGCTTCCAAGGGAGTTGGGAAAACCCTGACCTTTTGGAAGCAGAGATCATGACAGTACCCCCCCTCAAGGCCCCTCCCAAACCGAGCTTCTCCGGGGGTTTTGGCTTGTCAGGAAATGTTCGGTGAAATCTTTTGATTAGGCGAGGAGCGTGGACATATTCAGCAGGTTCCCAGGATCTCTCTTGGGGGCCGTAGCCTTTCCAGTCAATTAGGTAAAATAGTTTAGATTTGGAGATCTTGGAGTCTAGAATGCTTTTGACTTCAAACTCGAGTTCTCCATCAACTAGGATAGGTTTTGGAGATTTAGTTAGTCGGGTTTGAGGTTGCACGGGTTTTAATAGAGAGACGTGGAAGACCGGATGTATCTTCATGTGCGGGGGCAAGTCCAACTTGACCGCTACTGGGTTTACTATGGTAGTGATGGAATAGGGACCAAGGTATCTTGGGTTGAATGTGCGTGGCCCTTTTAGAGGTAGATATTTGGTGGATAACCAGACTTGATCCCCTACTTGATATTGAGGGGCTTCCTTCCGATGTTGATCTGCTCCTTTCTTGTATTGTTCTTTAGCCCTTTGAAGGTGAGAAACAGCTTCCTTAAAGGCTTGGGTGATTGTAGAATGCAGGTAGTCTACTGCTGGTGTTTCAAAATCTTGGAGGGGATCCAACTCCGAGGTTCGAGGGTGACTGCCGTACAAAAGAAAAAACGGGGTTTTCCCAGTTCCCGAATGGACAGAGTTATTGTAGGCATATTCGGCTATCCAAAGGATGTCTTTCCAAGTTTTTTCAGTTTGTTGCAGCATGCAGCGTAAATACTGTTCCAGAGTTTGATTGGTCCTCTCGGTTTGTCCGTCGGTCTGAGGGTGGTGACTGGTCGATAGTCTCACATCAATTTGAGCCGACCGACAGCAACTTCGCCAAAAATGAGAAATAAATTGACTACCTCGATCCGAAATTAGAACCGAAGGAAAACCGTGCAGTCGGACGATGTTTTCGAGAAATTCTCGGGCCAGAGTTGCTGCTGTTGGCAAGCCTTTGAGCGGAATGAAATGCGCCATCTTGGAGAATAAGTCCACGATTACTAGAATCGTATTGTATCCGGAGCATGGAGGTAGATCGGTGATGAAGTCCATAGAAAGCGTATGCCAAGGGCGAGGTGGGATGTCAATAGGGCGTAAGAGGCCTGCTGGTCTTTCCTTTTGACTCTTGTTTTGGGCGCATACTCCACAGGACATTATAAAGTCTCTGATATCTTTTTTCCAAGACGGCCACCAGAAGTAGCGCTTGATCTTTTCTGAGGTCTTGGCCATACCGGGATGTCCTTCCATTAAAGAATCGTGATAACAAGAGATTACTTTTTTCTGTAAATCTGTGCTGGGTAGGTATAATCGTTCTTGGAAATACAATATGTTGTCCTTTACTGCAAAGTCCTTTCCCTGCAGATGCCAATTCTGTATGTCTGCTGGAGTTACAAGTTGCCTGGCTTTATCCTTAACTTCCTCTATGGATTCTGTGGCGATTACACCCAGAATTCTTTGTTCGGGAATGATTGGTACAGGTTTAGGGTTGATCAAGTGTTCTTCTACTCCCATCCGAGAAAGGGCATCAGCTTTACCGTTCTTTGTACCAGGTCGATAGGTAATTATGAAGTCAAACTCGGCAAAGAATAATGCCCAACGGAGTTGTCTAGAGGATTGGGCTTTTGCGGTTTTCAAATATTGCAGGTTTCGGTGATCCGTAATCACAGTAACGGTGTGTCGGGCCCCCAGCTGATAATGCCGCCAAGCCTTAAAGGCAGACTTGATAGCCAGAAGTTCCTTGTCAGTAATCGTGTAATTGATTTCAGGAGGCGAGAATTTGCGGGACCAAAATGCCACGGGATGCAACTGATTGGTTACCGGGTCCTTTTGTGATAGAACTGCCCCCATGGCAAGGCTTGAAGCATCAGTTTCCACGATGTAGGGGAGTTCGGGGCGAGGGTGTTTTAAGATTGGTGCAGAGATAAATTTAGTCTTCAAATCCTGGAAAGCTTGTTCCGCCTCGGTAGACCATTCAAAACGTTTGTTTTTCTTTAACAAGGCAGTGATGGGCTGGACTATTCGAGAGAATTCGGGGATAAACCTGCGGTAAAAGTTAGCGAAGCCTAACATGCTTTGCACACCTTTTACGGAGGATGGTGATGGCCATTTGAGAACTGCATCGACCTTCTTTGAATCCATACGCACTCCGCCAGGTGATAATATGAATCCCAAGAATTCAACTTCAGTCACGTTGAAAACACATTTTTCCAACTTAGCGAAAAGTTTGTGTTGACGCAATCTTTCGAGGACCATTTTCACGTGTTTCCGATGTTCAGATTCCGATGAAGAATAAACGAGGATGTCGTCAATGTAAACAACAACACACACATCTATGAGCTCTCTGAGGACATCGTTCATAAAATATTGAAAGGCGGCCGGGGCATTGCAAAGTCCGAAGGGCATGACCTGATATTCAAATAGCCCATACTTGGTGCGGAAGGCCGTCTTCCATTCATCGCCCTCTTTTACTCGCACCAAGTGGTAAGCTCCTCTAAGATCCAGCTTTGTATATATGCATGCTTTTCTGACTTGGTCCAGGAGTTCAGGGATCAAAGGTAACGGATATCTATTCTTAACGGTGATCTGGTTCAGGGAGCGATAATCTATACAAGTTCTAAGGTCTCCTTCCTTTTTTGGAACGAAGAACAAAGCTGAAGAAGCAGGGGACTTGGAAGGACGAATAAACCCATTTGCCAGGTATTGATCCAGGTATTGTCGAAGGTGAAGGTTCTCAGGCTCGGTGAGGGCATAAATTCTACTACAAGGAGGAGTAGATCCAGGTATCGGGTCTATCTGGCAGTCATAAGACCTATGAGGAGGTAGAGAGTTAGCCTGATCCTTCCGGAAAACATCTTGGTATTCTAGGTATTCGGGAGGTAACTGGGGAGTCTCTGAAGAAATTGCTGCCAGTGCAACACCAGGTGCAGGATGACAAGTAGAGACACATTCTGGAAACTGGACCGTTCTTGCTCGCCAATCGATCAGAGGATTGTGTTTCTCTAACCAAGGTATTCCTAGAATAATCTGAAACTGAGGGGCCTTGATCACATCGAACACGATCTTCTCATGGTGTCCATCTTGACTTACTAGCGTCACCTCTTGAGTGGTATGCGTTACTGGCCCGGAGGCTATCTCCGTACCATCCACCGTAGTAATGACGTCCTTTACAGCCTTGGGACAAAGAGTTAGATTCATCCTCAAAACCATTTCATGATCCACATAATTGCCGATGGCACCGCTGTCGACGTAAGCTTCAATTGCATGTAATCGATCCGGATTATCAGGGCTAATGAGGACCATAGGTATCACGAAATGCGAGGTCACGGAACTGGTTTTCACGCTCGGCAAGAGGACCTCTATTCTTGTCGGGCGAGGTCGTTTCCCTGCTCAGAGTTTGTAACTTTGGTAACTGCAGCTCCTACTGCCTTCTTGGCAGGTTTCACCGGACAGTCTCGAAGAAAGTGCCCTGAGTTTCCGCAATAGAGGCATAATTGCAACTGTTTTCTCCTTTCCCGCTCCTTTTGTGTTAGAGGAACTTTCAGGCCCCCTATTTGCATGGGTTCCCCGGAGTCTACTCCTTTGGAAGGAGTTGGCGGTTTGGAAAATACTCGAGCATCAAACTTGGAACGATCGGCCTTCCTGTTCTGCAGTCTGTGATCTATTTGAACGACTAAGTCTATATAGTCCGAACAATCTTGTGGGGGATTCACTAGTTGGGCTAACACATCTTTGAGCTCTCCACGTAGACCTCTATAAAACAGCGTAATCCTTTTGTCCTCAGGCCATTGAGTTTCCACTATCAGTCTGTTGAAAGACGCAATATAAGCCAAAAGGTCTTGATTACCTTGTCGCAACGAAAGAAGCTCATTGTCCAAGGCCTGCCCCTGTGAATGTCTTGCAAACAGTTTTTCCATACTGAGCTGAAAAGCTTGAAAATCATGGAGGACCGGATCATCTTGATTTACTAGAGGGATCGACCAGTCTGCCGCATTGCCACTAAGGTACGAAAGCACGAAAGCTACTTTAGCTTGATCAGTTGGAAAGGCTGCTGGCCGGCATAAGAAATGCAACCGGCACTGATTGATAAATACTGCAAACCTCTTTGGGTCACCAGAAAATCGTTCGGGCGGAGCCAGAGGTACATTCCCAGGTAGGTTTGTTTGTTTGTTTGTTTATTTATTTATTGTGCGCACCAGACCCTAGGGTAGCAGGGCGCAAGAGAACAAGGAGGTTTACAGCTTAGTTAACGTTTACAGGTTACAGATTAGTTAACGTTACAGGTTACAGGCATAGTGGACATTTCGAATCTGCAGGGTAGGGCAAGTGCAAGTGCAGATAAGGCGTAGCTAAACAGTCAAATCTATGGCGATCAAACAGTAAGAGCAGGTTAGTACAAACATTATAAGAAGACGTTACGTATAAAGTGACATACTTTATCTGCACTGGATTCATAGAGGATGTAGAAGGAAGATTTCCCCCAGATGCGGGTAACGGGGTCTGTCCGGCTTGTGACTGTAGCAATTGTCTAGCGAGATCATCTGTTCGCTCCTTGGAAATAATCAGTTCCCTTCTTAGAGCGTTCGTTTCCTGACGGGCTGCATGCACTTCTGCCCTTAGTTCCCCAAGTAACTGGGCTAGCTGGTCGGTATCCGAGGTTTCCATAGCGCCTGGACGGGAGTTTTGCGGTAGGCTTTGCGTTCTGTAACGCTCACCTGATTCCCGTAGAGGCGCCGGTCTTGACTGGGCGTATACCGTATCTTCAAAGGTGATGTGTAACACACGGCTGGCTCTTTGGGCTGGACCTCTGTGCACTGTATGTCTGACTCGAAGGGTAAGATGTCTGCAGATAGAAAATATGGGATTAATGAACTGGGTTATTGAATGTCTCTCTCTTCTTCCCTTTCTCTTCTCCTGTAGAACCCAAAGGTTAACGCTCTCACCTTAGGTAAGTGAACGCCGTGCTCTCCATCTGCCTCGGGGCAGGGGGCTGTAACCAGTTTCTTCACTGGATAAGGGGAGCAGGCCTCTTGACTTCAGAGGACTGCTGTCCGTCGTTTACTGCACGAACGGTAAGTTTCGAGTAATTCCAATGTCTTTAAAAGTCTTTAGGAATGATGTCTCTTGTTTTGCAGGGTTCCGGCGATGGCGGATGACTGGCTGAAGTGAGTTGAAGATGGAGCCCGTGTGATGAATAGAAGCGCCTGGAAGCACGTAAGTAAGCGCTTGTTGCCTGCTTCACGATGCGCTCTAACTGTCTTTTTATTTTGCAGGTACAAGTTCGGAGCGGCTGCAGGGTGCCGGAATACCCACTGGGTTGGATGTGGAAAGGAGTAATGGCACGTGAGTATTAAAGTTCCCCAATGTCTTTAAACGCACCTTGTTTTGTCTTTCAGATGCGGGATGCAGCGCCGAAGGCCTCCGGAGCGTGCGAAGAGTTGGTAAGCCTTTGTCTTTCAGATGCCGGAATGCAGCGCGAGGCGTTGGTGACAGCCGATGGACCAGGTAAGTGAAGAGCTGTCACTGAAGACCGTACTGCTAACCTGTTCTTTCTTGTCTTTATAGGTGTTGCTGAAGACTGGATTCAGGATGGTAAGCCTTTTTCCTTAGGCCCAGGATCAGATGCAGAAGACACGATGAGCGTTCTGCTGCAGAGGATGCAGAATAACGCAAAGCAAGATTCATCCATCGGGTGTGGTTTAAATAGCCTCCTGTAGTGCTTAGGTGTCTCCTTCCACAGCCACGCCTAGGTAAGAAAAGAGTTCCTGCTTTCCAGAAGAGTTCCAGTGTTCTGAATCTAGGGAGTGGCTCCTGCCCCACCCAACAGGAAAAGTAGTTCCAAACAGAAGAGGATCAGAGGCTCAACTGGCAGGCAAGTAAGCAGCATGGTCTGCTGCAGGTAAGTCCACCCAAGCATTATGAGCCCGGCGCTTCCAGCGCTGGGACTGGGCATATTTATGAGCCTGGTGCCACTGGCGCCAGGACTGGGTCCAAAAGGTCCCGATTGGGACTGGTTGGCACTCGGAACCTGGGTTATGGATCTGCTTCCAAGGAAGTTGGGAAAACCCTGACCTTTTGGAAGCAGAGATCATGACAATTTCCAATGGTTGGAGAAGACCAGCTGGTTTCTGCTTTTGGGACTTGTTTTGTGCACACACACCGCAAGATTGAATATATTGTATGATGTCTTTACGCCATGTGGGCCACCAGTAGTTTCATTTTATTTTAGCTAGAGTTTTGGCAATTCCAGCATGACCTTCAATCAAGGAGTCGTGATAACCCGAAATAACCTGCTCTTGTAAATCTTTACTTGGCAAGTATAGACGGCTCCTAAAATATGGTAACTGGTCTTAAATGGTGTAATGTTCTCCTTGAGTACACCACTCTTGTGAGAAAGTGGGATCCATTAAGAGTTGGATCTTGTTTTGAGTTCACCCTGTGTCAACGTTGTCGTAAGACCCAGGAGTTTGTCTTCTGGAATGATGGCTACTGGATCTGGAGTTATGTATACCTTTTCAACAACACCCATGCGGGACAAGGTGTCAGCCTTTCCGTTTCGGACTCCTGGCCGGTAGGTGATCACATAGTCATATTCAGCGAAGAAAGGAGCCCACCGCAGTTGACGGGATGATTGAGCCTTTGCTGTTTTTATGTATTGCAGGTTTCGATGATCAGTTTTGACCGTGACAGTATGTCTAGCACCAAGGAGATAGTGTTGCCATGCCTTGAAAGCTGATTTTATAGCCAAGAGTTCTTTGTCTGTGATAGCATAGTTGAGTTCGGGAGGTGAGAATGAATTTTTGTGACCAGAAGGCCAAAGGGTGTAACTGGCTAGTTCCTGGGTCCCTTTGTGAGAGAACAGCTCCCATAGCCATGCTAGAGGCATCTGTTTCAACTATATAAGGGAGGTCTGGACCAGGATGCCGTAGAACTGGAGAAGAAGTGAATTTTTTCTTACGTTCTTGAAAGGCCTTCTCTGCTTCTTCGGTCCAATGGAACTTTTTATTGTTTTTTCTCAATAGTGATGTAATTGGATGCACTATTTGGGAAAAATCTGGGATGAATCGGCAGTAAAAGTTTGCAAAGCCCAACATACTCTGGATCCCTTTTAATGAAGTTAGTGACGGCCAGTTAAAAATGGCATCTACCTTGTGCCTATCCATTCCGATACCTTTTGGTGTGAGGATAAAACCGAGGAACTCCACTTCGGTGATATGAAAAGAGCATTTTTTGAGTTTAGCATACAGTTTATGTTTGCAGAGTTTAGTAAGGACGGAGCGGACATGCCTGACATGGTCTTCTTTTGTAGCAGAATACACTAAGATGTCATCAATGTAAACCGGGGTGCAAACGTCGATTAACTCTCGCAAAACATCATTCATAAAGTACTGAAATGCACCAGAGCATTGCAAAGTCCAAAAGGCATTACCTGGTATTCATACAAGCCGTATTTGTTACGAAAGGTGGTGTTCCATTCGTCTCCTTTCTTTACTCAAACAAGATGGTACGCACCCCTAAGGGCCAGTTTGGTATAGATTTGGGTGTCTTTGACTTGATCCAATAATTCGGGAATAAGGGGCAGTGGATAACGTTTTTTTTACTGTGATCTGGTTTAATGCACGATAGTTGATGCAAGTCCTCAAATCTCCTTCCTTCTTTGGTACGAAGAATAAGGGACTGGCTGCCGGTGATTTAGATGGGTGGATAAATCCATTTGCCAGGTACTGATCAAGATAAAAGTTCAAATGAAGGTTTTCTGGTTCAGTAATTGCATAGATTCGACCACAAGGAATTTGCGCACCAGGTATGAGGTCGATCTGACAATCGTAGGGCCTATGCGGTGGTATTGGCTTGTTCTTTCTGGAACACGTCTTGAAAATCTTGGTATTCATTTGGTAGAGTACTAGTCACACCTAGTACAATCACCGCCGTACTGGGAGTAGCAGATGTACATAAGTCTGTTTTCCCCTTTTCCTGGTAATAACAGGTGTAAGCACAATCATCGGAAAAGGCCAACTTCTTGGCACACCAATCTATTAGAGGGTTGTGAGCTATCAACCATGGCATCCCTAAGATTAGTCGAAACTGAGGAGCTTTGATGAGATCGAATGCAATAGATTCTCGCTGAACATCCTGGCACAGTAGGGTTAGTGCTGCTGTACATTGGGTTACTGGTCCAGAAGCTATCTCTGTCCCATTAACAGTAGTAACTTTTTCAGTAGTCGACTTAGAGCATAAGGGAAGCCCCAACTCTGCTGCCAGATTTTGGTCTACATAATTCCCAACTGCTCCGCTGTCTATGTATGCTTCGACAGCATGCATCCGAGACGGTTGTTGGTGATTGATCAAAATTACTGGTAATGCAAAGTGTGAGGTCTGTGGCTCATCCTTCTTGCTCGACAAGCGGACCTCTACGCTTGCCGGGCTTGCTAGTTTTCCGACTCCTTGTTATTATCTTCCTTCTCTGTGGCTCCAACAGTTCTCCTTGGTGGTTTCACTGGACATTGTTTGAGGAAGTGGCCTGATTTTCCGCAATATAAGCATAATTGCTGTTGCCTTCTCTTGTCTCTCTCAATTTTAGTTAAAGGGGGCCGTACACCTCTGATTTGCATGGGTTCTACCGTGTATTCCAATGTACGTGGAATGTTATCCTTTGACCGGACATGCACAGCTCGAGTGTCTAACCTTATACGGTCCGCTTTTCGGTCTTGTAATCTGTGATCTAATTGCACCACAAGGTGGATGAATTCTCCACAGTCTTTCGGTGGGTTAACCACTTGAGCAAGGCCATCCTTTAGTTCCCCTTGTAGACCCCGATGAAATATTGTGGTCCTTTTTTCCTCAGGCCACCCAGATTCAACGACTAGTTTGTTAAATGTTGCTATATATGTAAGCAAGTCTTGACTTCCTTGACGAGTGACAAAAGTTTGTTGTCTAATGCTTGGCCTTGGGTATGACAAGCAAAGAGTTTTTCCATTTCCATCTGGAAACCCCCAAAGTCATGTAACAACGGGTTATCCTGACTTACCAATGGTACCGACCAATCCGCAGCACTGCCACTCAGATATGACAAGACAAAAGCAACCCGCGCTTGGTCGTTAGGAAAAGCCCCAGGTACAAAGGAAATGAAGACGGCACTGGTTCATGAACGTTGCGTACTTCTTGGGGTCCCCTGTAAATCGTTCAGGTGGCGCTAAAGGACCTGCCACAGGAAGGGTTATTTGAACTGTTCTGGTGGAAGAAGTTGGTACAGGTGCTGGTGGAATGTTACCAGGCAATTGGGTCTGTCCTGCCTGTGATTGGAGCAATTGTCTACTTATTTCATCAGTACGATCCTTAGTAACAATCAAATCCCTCCTGAGATCGTTGGTTTCTTGCCTGGCTGAATGTACTTCAGCGCGTAATTGTCCCAACAACTGAGCTAACTGGTCAGTCTCTGAAGTCTCCATGACGCCGAGGTGGATAATATTATTGAGGCTTTGCGTTCTGTTACACTCACCTGGTATCCACGGGGATGCTACCAAGCCCTGTTTGGATGATTTGCACTCTCGAACCCTCTCCCGGTCCCTTGGTAATGCCTCTGGTTAAAGATGGGTCTGCAATATAGGAGAGCTGGATTCAATACCAGATTGTCTTTATGGTTCCCCACCTCCCTTGGCCTCAACTCCTTCCTCCCTCTTGGGCCTTCTCCTCACCTTAATATTGTAAAAGGTAGATTCTCCGAGCTGCTCCTTGTGGCAGAGGCACCTAGATGTGGGGGCGAGCAGCGACCAAGTTCCTTCACTGGTGCAAGCCCCCCTGTGGGAATCCAGGCCTGCTGCGACTCCGTAGGTTTGCTGCTTTACAGACTTTATATGCAGTTCTTATGTTCCTCTTAGTTTGAATAATAATGTCTTGCTTCTTTCCTTTTAGGTATGGAAAGGTATTTTGGTGTTGTCATGCAGTTTAAAGATGAGCATGGGCCGGTAAATGGGTTACTGGGTTGCTGGAACGTACATGCTGCGTTCAGGAATTAATACAAGAAATGCAGAGAGAAAATTGTCACAAGAATACTATGTTTGCAAAGCTTGCTACAGCAAGGGCCCTGTGCACATATTTTAAAGGAGATAATACAAAGGTGAATGTTGAAGCTAACATTGGTGAACAAGCGTCAAGAAGCCAACATTGGACTAACATTGTTCTATAATCAAGAAGGATAGTGGCTGCATGGATGTCCTGGCAGGCGAGTATGCCAGGCAAAGTCAAGTATGTGTAACAAGTACATCTCAAGGAAGATCCATATCCGTAAGATTGTTTGTAAAGTGGTAAGACCTGGCAGGAGAGTATACCAGGCATAGTCAAGTGTGTGCAACACAGTGAGGTATATACATAGAATCCCAAGGAAGAATCATAGCTTGGAAATTATAATTTTTTGTCAAGAAAGAAAGGAAACTTGCAGGGGAGTATACCAGGTAACCTGTGAGTCTGGAACTTCCAACTAAATTGTGAATATAGTAAAAAGGAGATACCCAAAGGGAACACATATCCTTGCGTGTTTTTCTTTAACTGTCTTAATAATAATGAGAAACCAGGGGAAGGGAGATATTCCCCGGAACTGTGGAGTTACCAAGAGGAGGGAGTTCCCCTCTTGGGTTAAAAGGAACTTGATATACTGAGAAAAGAAATCTGGGGAAGGGATTCACTCCCTGGAACTGTGAGCCATGTCTGCTTGGAACATTTTGGTTGGAGTTATACTTTTTTGTTGGATTGGAACATTTGTGCACTTTAAAGAACAGAGACACTATCCTTTGCACCTTAGAATTAGTTTTAGAGTGTGAGGTCCAGAATAGGATTACGCACACAGGGACAATGCTTTTTTTGGACATCTTGACAAAGAACAGATCATTTGTTTTTGTTGAGGTAGGGAAAACCCCTCCTAGATTAGAGATAGTGAGGTATTTTCCCAACCACTTTTATTTTCATTTGTGTTGAGGTAGGGGAAACCCCTCCTAGATTAGGGAAAGTGAGGCATTTTCCCAACCCCTTTTATTTTCAATAAATGTTTATAGTCAAAATATGAGTCATCTGTATCCGTGTCTCATTCCTGGCTCCTCACATATTGTGAGTGGGATCAGGCTCAGTTGATACAAAATGGGTATCCCACATAATTAGTAAACTAGATAATGCAAGCTCTAGCCCCACCGTTGTACATCTGGGAAAGAATTGACTAACATCATCTTTTCCACCAGTGGGTCATTTACCCGAGAGACAGAGTCCGATCCACCCTGCAACCACTTAGGCTATAGGATAGAGCTCACCTTCCATGTATTGATCTCGCAGGCCATTTTCCCTGCAAGGAAGCCTGAGGAGGGGAACATTTACCACATTTTTGGTCCCCAAGATGATATGGTACAAGGAAGAGACTAGATGATAGTATCTTTAGACCTACAAGTAAACGTATCCACCCTACTTGCCATTTATGTTATGTCCCATGGAGAAAGAGAGTTAAAAACACTTCCGCCACCTTTCCTGTGGAAGCGAACAGAGATTTGTTCTTTTACGTTTTTCTTCAACCCTGATTAATATCAGAAGGGGTGAGTTGGTGAGAAGTCTAGTGTCATAAACCTTATAGGAACCTCCCTCCCATGACACTCTTAGGGAAGGTAAAAGAGGTTACCCTGAGAGTCCATCTAGTGAGAAAGGAACCCCAGAAGAATTTCTCTATCACTAAGAAGGGGAGCTTAATTATATGCAAACCCAGGGAGAGTCCTTATGGGACAAGACCAAACCTCCCAATACCTTGATATCGTTGAAATGTTTCACCCCCGACAAAGGGACTCTGGGACCAATGAGAATACCACTCTACACTCAGAAGACAGTAGAACACCTGAGCCACTGGTATCAGTATCTCACCCAGCCCTCCAAAATACTGAGGCCCTAAATGGGGCCCCTATTAGGGACAATACTAGTCTTCCCAATGTTCTACCCTTGTGGGGGATAACTTATCCCTCAGATACAGAAAACTGTGGAAGTTTCCCAGTCTCAAAATATTCTGTTCTCCACTTTGGGCAACAATCCCATTAAATTGGGGAAAGAATGGGAAGATAGGTTTTCCCTTGAGGGAGATACCCTATCAGAGTTATCCACTCCCCCTTGCAAACAAGAGGGCCTCAATGTCGAGGAGAGGATGAAGAGATACCATCCCCTTTACCATCCTCTCCTGTAAGAGATGAGACAAATCCCTCATGAGAACAGTGTGGATTCCCTCCAGGGTATTGCCCTTTTTGACCAAGAAGAGCAAAAGCCATCCACCTCAGGTACACCCATCAATGGTTCACAGGAATTGGGATAAACCTAAAGGTAGTGGACCCAGTTCTGATGTTATGATAATAGGGGATGAAAGCAGAGGTATACCATCTATTATACCCCCATCTCCTACTTTAGATCAGAGGTTATGTTTTTCTTGTGGAGAGTATGGTCATCCATTGAGACCCTACCCCCACTATACCATCATTAAAAGAACCCAGTCAGGACGGGCAAAGTAGGGAAGCAAGGGCTGAACCATCTTACACAAGTATCCTTTACGCCCAACCTATTGAAATGCTGGCAAACTGGGAAAGTAATCCAGAGAAAGGGAGGAAAAATAAGAACAGGAGAAGATCCAATACTTTTCACTATACAGGAAGGAAAACCTCCTACAGTGTCCCTGTCACTCTAGGGGGAAAGCTTCACTGGGCCCAACTGGATAGTGGAAGCAAGGGGTGTGTGTCATATGAGCAGAATTACTTCCCTGGGGATAGAAAGAGATGGGAGAAGAAAGAGCAGGCTGTGTCCATGGCCATGTAGAAAACCACCCACAGACCCAACTCTCTGTTACCATCTTTTATAATTGTCATTATAATTATTCTTTTATAATGCGTTTAATACCAGTGAGTGGTTTCTGAGCGTGGGATCGGGATTCAAACCTGTGTTGCGCTGCATTGTCTTGCTTCCAAGACAAAAGCGTTGCCCCATAGCTATCATTCCTCATTTGGGAAAATAAGTATATTTGACAGTGACAATAATCTCCAACTTGCCAGCCCAAATAGTTATACAGAGTTTGACCACTGGGTCTCACAGGTGGCTCAAATAAGAATAGGAACCTACAGGGGTGGACCACCATGTTAGAAAGAATCAATTAACCCACAGGTGGGAGAAAAGGACACCCTAGGGAATGTCAGCAACTCTTCCCTTTCTTGTTCCCTTTTTGAATCTTGGCAAGAAGAGGGATTTCCGCCAGAAGGTCCTTTTTGGGAATGGGAACTAAAATTGAGGTAGAAGCCAATTTTATGGGGGAAACCTCAAGTCATATTCTAACCAGGAACCCTTGGGCGGGAAGCCAGAGAGTTAGGGGAAGGGTATGTGATGAATCAGAAGATGTCATTACTCCTTTCCCTGAGGTAGCCTCTCCCTTTGTGCCAGGAAAGGACAGCCACTACCTGATCCTGACCCTGGGGGCGGCTATATGATTGAGGATGACCTGGGGGGAGGAGACCCTTGGGAGATGACCTGACATCATTGGAGAAAACCACATGCCCCCCATTTCCCTTCGTGGATGACACCTCAATGCCACATGCCCTTATGCCATATTGTAATCCTCTCCCACCTATTAGCTCCACTCATAATATTCACACATGTTAAACAGAGAACAATATAGTAACAACTGGACTGAGGAAGAGGCAGGGAGTAGTACTGATCATTCCCAATGATACTCCACCCCATCTTCCCCCACATTACCAGAAGAACGGCCCAACATCCACTGGGAAGAGAAAGAAAGATGGAGCAATGCAGGGGTCTAGGACCGGCTAAACCAACACAGCCGTCTAGTCTCTGGAGATTGCTCAATCTTCCTGGGAAGTTTAAATGCTCCGCAACTGACAGACACTAAAAAGAAGGGGACCCAGAACACCATGAGAAGGGAGAAAGAAAGGCTGCAGAGGCCAAGGGATTTCGTGACTGGCTCTCACACCGGTCAGATGGCAAAGGACAGGAACGCAGTGGAAAACGTGATGGCGGCAAACCTAAAGAGCGACGATAGGGACCGGGCAGCTGAAATCCTGCCACCTGAGGGAACGAGGCAGTGGGGACTGCGTTGACAGAAGTAGTGCATGTGAGAAGCTCTGTGGCTGACGGGATGCACGCCGAGCCTACAGAACAACAACAAGAAAGCGCAAAGGACACTGACAGACCCTGGTAAGCCCAGGGAAGTTAAACAGGTTATTAGGTTGTGGGAAAGTGCATGCCGCTTTGGGGAAGTCATACGAGAAACGCAGAGAGAAGATTGTCACACGATATACGTGTTTGCAAAGCTTGCTACAGAAAGGGTGCTGAGCACATATTTGAAAGGGGAGAATACCAAGGCGACTGTTGAATCTACCATTGGTGAACAAGAAGCCAGCATTGGGCTAACATTGTTCTATGGTCAAGAAGGAAAGCGGCTGCATGGAAGTCCTGGCAGGCCAGTATACCAGGCAAAGCCAACAGTGTAAAATAAATTGCAAATCAAATATTTAAAAGACAGCACCAAATCTCAAGGTAGATTCATACCTTTAAGATTGTTTTGAAAGTGCTAAAACCCGGCAGGAGAGTATATCAGGCAAAGTCAAGTGTGTGAAACACAGTGAAGAGTATACAAAGAATCTCAAGGAAGAATGATAGCACTGAAATTGTAAATTGTTGTCAAGAAAGAAAGAAACCTGGCAGGGGAGTATACCAGGGAGCCTGTGAGTCTGAAACCTGCAACTACATTGTGAATACAGTAAAAAGGAGAAACCCAAAGGGCACACATACATTCTTTTAACTGTCTTTAAAATAAAAAGAAATAAGGGGAAGGGAGCTATTCCCCGGAACTGTGGAGTTACCAAGAGGTGGAGTTTCCCTTTTGGGTTAAGGAACTTGATATACTGAGAAAAGGAATCCAGGGAAGGGAATCACTCCCTAGAACTGTGATCATTGTCCGTTTGGAAATGTATAGTTGGAGTTATACTTTTGTGTTAGATTGGAACATTTGTTCGTTTAAAGAACAGAGAAACTATCTTTTGCACCTTAGAATTAGTTTTCGATTGTGAGGGCCAGAATAGGATTACAGACACAGGACATATACTTATCTTTGGACATCTTGACAAAGGACAGATCATTCGTTTTTCTTAAGGTAGGGAAACTCCTCCTAGATTAGGGGTAGGTAGGCCTTTTTCCAACCCTTTATTTTCAATAAAGGTTTATAGCCAAAATATGAGTCTGCTGTATCCGCATCTCATTCCTGACTCCTCACAGCTCTTAAAAGCTCCTTATGATTACAAAGAAAGTCATCAAGCTCCTTGCACACAATTTCTCGCATGGACAAGAAACACCACCACCAAGAAACACCACCTGGAATGTCAGCAAATCCAACAAACCCTGCTGATCAAACAGGGACAGAGAAAGGCTAAATCAGCAAAGGGAGGATAACTTAATACATAGGTCTTCTGACAAGGAAGAAGTAGGAATAGTGCTTGCAGGATAGTTGGGAAAACATATGCATTCCCACAAGAGCTGGACACAACATCAAGCCAGCCCTACAATCAATAGGCAGCCAAGAGAGAAGTACAAGGGAAAACCAGGAACTGACACCAAGATTAAGTCAAAGAATAGAAGAAGGGAAAATGAAATTACAAGCCCAAAATCCTCCTCCACACCCAGGGAAGGAAGGAAAAGGGTACACAAATAGGGGGGAAATAGGAATTCCCCAGTGAGGGGTGTGTGAAGGATGAGGTTTACACTGCCAGGACCAACGAAATATAGAATAGACAAACTGGGCTGCACATGAAAAGGAAAGCACTTGAAAGTGTTGACTGCAAACCAGAGAAATACAGATATAGAATCCAGGAAGCAGAAAAGTGCACTGAATTCTAAATCCAGGGATCCAGGAACAAGACATAAGGAACAAACAACTAGAAATATGAACAAAGAACCAGGGACAAAGGACCAGCCAAAAACATGAACGCTGAAGAGGTGGATTGAAGAAAACCAGGTTCATAGCCCTTCGCACCCTCCTTACCATCAGAATTACTGCTGCAGTGCTCCGTGTGCCACATGGGCTGAGCGCTCCCTACCCATGTTCCTTGCTGCTGCCTAGGACCTTCAGGCCTTGAACGGGCTCATAGCCCCTCCCAGCCACCATCTCACCACCAGTACTGCTGCTGTGGTGCTTCTTGTTCCACGCAGGCTGGGCCATCAAACAGGCTTGAAACAACCCCTCCCACCCGCCCTTCTTATCATCAGGACTGCTGCTTCGATGCTCCATTGTCTGTGCAGGCTCGCTGCTTACTCCACATTCCCCTGCTGCTCCCTAGGACCACCAGCTTTGAACCAGGGTCAAAGCCCCTACCACATGTCCTCCTTCCTATAAGGACTGCTGCTTCAGGTCTGTCTGTGTGTGTGTGTGGTTCTCTCCTGCTTCCCAGTCCCTCCCACCCACACAGCCTCCTTTACTTGCCCACTCCCTCTCCCTACTTTTTCCACCTGGCTGGTTGTCCTCACCTTTGACGCCCCTTCCTAAGGGTGGCAAATCTTAATCTTAACTTTCTTTCTGTTCGCGCCTTGAGGCACTTGTGTATAGGCGCATTATAAATGCCATATCATATCACTAAAACTTGAATCTCTTCTACTGATAATGTTGCTCATTCCCCTCAACCTCACCGGCCCGGCGGTGGCACTAGCATTCTATTTCATTCATCCTTTGCCTCCTTCCACCTCCTGTTCTGCCATCGTTTTCTCCCTTTGAATATCACTTCTCCTCCATCAATTTCTGCCTCTTCTGTAAATGAATCTTCCTTTGCTCTTTGTAAGTTAAAGAACTTTAACCCTGATCCTTCCTACCTTCTCATACCTCTTTTTGACCACTCTTGCCTACTTTTTCTTTGTACACTCTTGACAAATCTGTAGCTGTGTTTACCGCTTTTCTTCTACTTTAGATTCCCGTCACCTTCTAAAAAATCATCCGACCCATGGTTATCTCCCCAACTCTGCTCCATGTGGACTTCTCTAGGTGGGCGGAATGTCTCTGGAGAAACTCCTACTCTCACTCTGACTTTCCTCTCCCTCCTCTCTAAAAAATTATATTTTTCCAAACGTATTCAACTGCTCTCTCATTACCTGTGCCCTCTTTTTCAGCTTCTTTTTTATTTGTTCACGTTCCCCTCCCCTGAATGAATCTTCCAGTATATCTGTTCTCTCCGCTCTCGATTTTCCAACTGTTTGTACAGCTGCATGCCTGACTCATCCCCCTCTGCAATCTTTCCCTCTTTTGGGCCTCATCACAAGTTTGGCGGTAGCCCTTAAATCCGGCGGTAGCGCTGCTACTGCTGATTTAAGGGTCCGCCAAATCACGGCTTCGGCTGATTTCCCCCCAGCTCTGAGCTGGGGGGAAATCTGCCGAGATTTTGCCGATTTTTGGCGCATTTACCACCGGCGGGAAATCCGCCAGCGGTAAAAGCGCAAAATTTCCCTATTGAGCCCAATGGGGAATGGGGAATTCCCGAATGGGCTCAATGGGGAATGGGCAATACCCGTTCCGCCAAACCCGTGATCCGGCGCTAATAGCGCCGGTGGGTTTGGCGGTAGGGCTAATAACGCCAGCGCTTTTAGCGCCGGCGTTACCACCCAACTCGTGATGAGGCCTTTTGTCTCTTATTCATCACTGCCACTTCTATCCACCTTTATTCCCATCACTGATACTGATACTGCCAGGTTTCTTTCTAGATTTTAGCCTGATGCTTCTCCTGATGATTCTTTACCCTCATCCCTTATCCCTAAAGTCGTCCTATCTGTTATCTCTCTAGAGAAACTTCTTGTGTCCATCTGTGGTTGTTTGGCAAAACCAACATATATGATTTTACTCTATGTAAAAAAAGGGGAAGGTGAGGCGCGCACCTCAGTTCCCAGTCAATTATACCTGTTGCAAGTAGTAACTGGTTTAATTCCCAAAAATGAACAAGTATTAACAGGGTTGAATCCCATCTGCTGCAGTTCAGTTGCTCTGTTGTTCTTCTCCTCCAAGCGCTTTCTTGTCACAAACAATCATCAGGGAGGCTGTATTTCTTTACAGGTGTTACTAATTAGTTGCTCTTTCAGTCTTGAAGGATTCTGGTAGCGTTCTGGTGACCGGGAACCAACACCCCTCCAAGAGCACAAATCTTTCCCAAAATTGGGGGAGGGGAGAAAACCATAATTATGGCTCTTATAGGATTTTGCTCACCTCGTGCCCTTCGGTGTTGGGCTGTAATGTACCCCCTGCCTTTATACCCTGCTACTGCCAGTGGTACACTACTGCCATCTATGTAATGTGGCACTTATCAGTCTGCTTTCAGTAATACAGTCCTTATTGTAGTATGTTTCACAATATATCACAAATTATAGAAAGTACACCATCTGTTGTTTATATTTTGCGAACACCCAGTTTCCTATATGTAGCCTTATTTGCTAAAGTTTCATCTCAAACCTAATGAATTCTTTCAGATTGACATATTTATGAACGGAGAACACATAGAGACCTTTCAAGAAGATGAAACATTTACCACTGATGCAGATGTTGCAGAGAAAGAACATTTGGAGGAAGATGGGTTAAAAGGTATTTTGCTTTTATATGGAAGTGGTTTTTCATCCAAGTGACTCTTTTTGAATGTTTTATTGATATAATTAAACTGGTGGTACTGTCAGAATCTCTTGTTAGATTGTCTTAAAGGGACTGTGGGGTTGTGGTTACATCAAAATGAAGCACATCCCGTGTTTCTTCTTGCAGAATCTTTATTCAGCAGTAATTTGTATCATGATGCATGGCAATATATATATTTACCATTGTTTATCTGGTGCACACTGTATAATGTCTGCTCCAGAATGGAGCCCATGTGAGCAGATCTGTGTCAGTCACTCACTCTAATATGCCTGTTCCCACTTCATGCACTTTCCTTTAGTTCCTGATCTCACTCAAGTTTCCGATAGCATATTCCTTCCCTTTTAAAGAGTCACTCGAACCTCTTACTATGAGATTCATGTCATAGTCTTTGTAACTGTTGGGAAGTCTCACCAAATGGTGGGGAATGCAATTTTCACTAATTTCATTTCTGTCTGGTGTTTGTAGATGACCTATTGTGGCTTACTCCCTAGGACTAGACTCTCCAGCATATTTTCTTCCCAAGATGGGGACATCTTTGCATCTGAGTTCTTCATTATCTGTGTTCTCATAGAGTTCAACAAGTGGGTATTCCATTTAATTTCCTTGTTCTTTCATCATATTTGATTGTCCCTTGGATCTTTCTCCTACAATTTCTTCTTCTCTCACGTCATTGTTTCTCAGACTCCTATTTTCAGGAGTGTACTGGGATCCTTCTTCCACATTCGAAGCCCTGCTGTCTTTTGTCACAACATGACTGGGTCCCCAATCTCAGCCCATTGGGGGTTCTTGTGGTTGAGTTTCACCTTGATCTGATCTCCCATTCTGACCTTTACAACTTGGACAGTTTTCTTGCTGACAAGCCAGTCTTTGTTACTTTTGTGCTTTGAAAATCCGCCACAGCATGGAGATTACATCTACCGATGTGTATTCCTTCATGTCTGGAGGCCATGGAGGAGTACATTGGGAGCCTTCTCTCCTGCCTTGTATGGCCTGAAATGGGCACTCTCTGGTTGCCTCATTTGGAGTGATTCGATGGGTGGACCCTGCCTCTAACATCGTCTTGACAGGATCTAAGTGTAACACAACTGCTGCTTGAAGGCTTCTTTTATGCAACACTTTTCTGGAACGATTAACTCTCTCCACTGATCTGTTGGCCTGGTGATGATATCATGCAGCTTAGCAGTGCTTGATATCGTTGGCTTTGAAGAATCTTTGCATCTTTAGAGAGGTACGTTGCACACCATTATCAGTCACTAACTGCAGTGGTATCCCTTCACAATAAAACACTTGTTTATGTACATTGATGACAGTATTCATAGTGATGTTGGAGGCAAAGTGCAATTCTGTCCACTTGGTCAAATAGTCAACCATCACAATTCCAAATTAACAGTCTGTCTCAAACTGGTCCACTGAAGTCCAGACCCACTTTCATCCAGGGTGCTTGCAACACTTCCATACTTGTGTAAGGTGCTTAATGTGCTTGTGACCTCTTGTCGCTATCAGCAAATATGTTACACATAATCAGGGCTTGTTCAATCTCTTGGTCCATCTGAGGCCACCAATACCATCCTCTCCCTCGGCTCTTGATGATGATATGGATACCAATGTGATCTTTGTCTATGAGGATGAGATGGCATTTTTATAGAGGAACTACTCCCCCTGAACAGAATGCTTTCAGCGTATCGCAATACCAAAGCCACCTTACAATAAGGTAGTAAATACGCTTCATTATTAGGCTATCCCTCTAAAGGTCAAGGCATACCGGGGCTTCATCAGGTATCATGGCCGCTATCCATTGGGGTTGGGAGATACCACTGTTCTCACCATTTGATGTCTCTTCCACTGAAACAACTATCCACTTGCCTGTCAAGAATGACATACAGTCAACTTGATTATTTTTCCATCCCCAAATGTATTGGATGGTGCGTGCAATTCTGGGGTGGATGTTTTGCTCACCTGGACCATGCAAGTGCAGTTAGGGCTTGTGGTCTGTCAAAATGATGAATGATATACTGCATATATATGTGCTGAAAGCATGTGCAGCCCAACGCAAGCAAGCAATTCCTTCTCTGTGACTGAATAATTTCTTTCAGCAGCAGTTAATGTCCTGAAAGCAAAAGCCACTGTTTTTTTTCACTTTCATGCTTTTGGGTTAGTGTGGCGCTGAGGTTGTACACTCAGCCATACGTGTTGATATACATTTTCCATCCATGATGGAAGGAGTGTAGGCAGGGAGCCTGCACAATACTCTGTTTAATATCGCTTATCTCGGTGCTCTGATAATATGTATTCTGCACCTTTCTTGAATAATTCTCACATTTATTTGGTATGATCCGAGAAGGTCCTGAAAAATGATCGCTGAATATTCTGCAAACCCCAGAAACGCACAAAGTTCTTCTTTGCTGGTCAGTTTGAGCGCCCTTTAATGTCTCTCGGTAGATCCAGTTTGGATTTGATGCCTGTTAGGCAGAAACCTGTGCAGTTCCCTTAGGGACCACTGCAAAAGATTTAAGACTACAGGTGTTGGCAGTAAACCCACTTGGTAGCAGTCTGTACCACCCAGATTTACCTGGTAGCTGTGGCTGAGCAGTCAGACTTCCCTCAAGAAGAGTTAGGCAGTATGCAAAGTATACACAATAGGCACTCAGATACAATAATACAAGCAAACACTGACCAGAGCTTTGGTATCAAAGTATATAATTATTTATTTAAAAACACACAGTTTGAAACACTCAAGCACTTTTATTGTAAAATATTCTAAACACAGTTACTATTGTAATATATACACCCCTTTTTCCTTATCAGATAAGTCACAGTAAAACACCACTTATTTTCATACAGAGGTGAGCGCTTAACTAGATTGCACTCCAATAAGTTTGTGAGAAAGGGAGGGAAAAAGACAGAATATGGAAAGGTACAACACTCTAAGATTCAGGAACACTATTAGCAAGGCAGAAGAGCAAAAGTCACTGGCGAGTCAAAGTCCAAAGGCTGGGCCCACTCTTAGAGAGAGCAGAGCACAAATGCGCCCAAGATCACACAGTTACACTAGGCTTAGAAAGTCTTGCAGAGGGTTCAAAAAGAGTTTAGAGAGGCTTAGGAAAGTTTAGCCAGGGTGTCCCAGGCTAACCCATGTTCGAAAGCCGGGGGCTAAATCTACCCCGTACAGTCGGTAGCAAGGGAGGCCAGGTGGGACATGGTACCTTAGGTGGGAAGGATCCTCCAGCGGTGGCAGTTGTTCCTGGTAGTGGGTGCAAGTTGCGTCGTCGTCCAGGGGAAGAGAAGATCTCGACTTGGAGGAAAGATGAAGGTCGTTGCACTACCAGGGCAGAAACCAGCCGCAGAGTTTTCCGGTTAAAGGTGGTACCTTTGTTTCGCGGTCGTGGTAAAACGTGGTATCCCGGTTGCCGGGGTGCTTGGCACGGTCAAGGCGGCCACGAGGTACGTCGGGAGAGCCAAAAAAAAAGGTGAAACTGGTTATCCCCACCAGTCAAAGGAAGAAGACTCTCCGGCGGGAGATCTCCTCTGTCGTTGGGAAAAGTGGTGAGGCAGTCCAGCAGGGCTCCACCGGTGATGGTGTTGTGGCAGGTCGGCTCAGCTTCCCCCTCGTCGGATTCTTAGGTCCTGTGGCGACTTCTGAAGTTCCAGTCCCCAAAGCCCTGCTTTTATGCAGCAAACCCCCATTCACTCAGCCTAGCTGTCACTCAAACATGCTAAGTGGTGAGCCGCCGGCTCACCACTTGGGCCAATCAGGATGGAGTGCGACTTGAGTTGCCTAGGCAACTCAGTCCAGGGTGCCTAAATTTCCCTCCACTCCTCCTAAGTACCCCAGACAGAGTGGCACCACTTTGGAGGGCTTCTGTGGAGAAGCCCGCCAAAAAGTGGAACAAAGGGCTCGACTTGGGTTGGAGTTACAGAAGAGAACACAAACGCCATTTTAGAATCAAGTTTTGGCAAAAAATACCAACCGGAGAATTAATATTAATTAAATAAACTGGCGGTATGTTCGAGGCTACTGTAAATAATTAAATAAAGGTAGTAGCCTAAAACAATGGGAAATCCCATAGGGAAATATTTGCGGTTGAATATAAAAAGTAGTATCCACTGCCACCAGCCAAAACTCGATCAGGGGGGACGGAGACGTGCCCCCTCGACTAACAGACCCTGGGGCAATCGAATTGCCCCAGCCAGTTCGTCCACAATATGATGGTTTGTACTGGTTCTGTTCAGAATTTAAGACTAGTAAAGTCAATGGTGACTTTACATGCCCTGGGAGACAGTAGTCAGTCCCAGGGTATGGAGTCTATACTGGGGGGTCACTATGACACCCCTGTGTCACTGCACTGAGGGTGCTGTGTAACACACATCACAAAAATACATGAAGCCCTATGGAGTAAAAGACCCCATAGCCCATTTAACACTTCTAGATTCAAAGAAACACACTCAAATCATGTCCAAGAGTGAGGGTAAAAGAGTCTCACTCTTGGCAGGAGAAAAAAACAAACCCCAAAAATCCAGCAAAGCTGCTGGGGGACTCACTAGGTTAGGAAATTCAGCCTAAACAGAGAATTCTCCCTAACAATGCCATAGGTCCTGATGGCATACCCCAGGTATTTTACAGCATCTGCTTGAAATGGACATTTCTCTTTCTTGAGCTTGACTACAGCCTTCTGAAGTTTGTAAAAAACTTCATGAAGAGCCTCAACATGTTCTTCCATATTTTTGTTGTACGTTATTATGCCATCTTGGATGTATGACACATTTTGAGTTCCTTTTAGCATTTTGTCCATAAGTCTTATAAACTCTGATACTGCTGACGAAAGACCAAATGGCATGTGTGTGTACTTGTATACGACATGGTGTAAGGAGAGCTGTCCTGTGTCATCTTGTAGCTTAAGTATCAGATCTGTAAACTTGGTAACAGAACATTTTTCCTAGCCGTGCCAACCTGGGACCGCAGGACCTCTTTCAGCAAAGTTAAGTTATCTTGCATTTGTATAGCGTCTCCTGCCATAGTTTATGGTGTTGAAGTACTTTTGCCTCTCAGAGAGGCAAAGGAAGAGTATGATAGAACATTCAGTAGTGGCGGGGAGGAGGAAAGTCTGGTAGATAGTTGGGATAAGGGCGAGGGATTGTACAATTGGATCACATGTATCATGGTTCTCACCTCTATTCTATGGGCGTAGCGCCGAAACAATAGATAGCTAGAGAAGAGGTATTTGCTGCGCCATAAGGTATGTCTGGAATTTACTCACTGCATGTTGAGCCTGGGCATGTTGAAGCCATGCCTAAGAAAACAGACAAGCCACTCTACTAACTCCCCTACACCCCAACAACGTTTGGGAGGGGTTGTTGTTAGCCAGAATTATATGCAGTACCCTTTGGGAACACCACACACAATTAAGACTACAAGTGACAGTACAATTTCACCTTTGGTACAAGCCTGTACTACACAGTTAAAAAGGTAGCAGTAGCAGAGCAGCCAGACTTATCTAGAGAGTAAGTGAGCAGTATCAAATAGTTACACAAATGACAGCAATAACTATGATTCAGGCAAACACTGACTCAAGGTTTTCAAGTAAAAGAATATACATTTATTTCATTCTTCAGTTGTATAACATTACACTATTGTAAGCAGTCTAAAAATCACACTCTTAATACACCACACCACTTTCCTTAAATTCCAGACAAGTTAAGCTCACAAAATGAAGTGGGAGCAAAATGGCAATCCAGCAATTTAAAAGGGAGGGAAAGACAAAAGTTAACAGAAATTAATCCACACCAACAGGTAAGTACTCAGGGCAAGCGAACAAGAGAGGCTACAATGATAAAATCAGATAGAAAAGGCTTAGGGCCAAAGTCAATGGTTCAAAAGTTTTTTGCTCAAGATAATACAGTTCAGGGTAGTTTGCAGTAAAGTTTGTGGCATGGTTTCCGGACGAGGTGGGTTGGTAGAAAAGTTAGTTGAAAGAGAAGAGAAGGACAAGCCCTCGGATTGGAGAAAGATTTCAAACACTTTCACAGCGGCTGAACGAAACGCACAACCGGATTTGCACAGTACATTAAAACAGAGAGGGAGCTGTAGCTGAGGTAGAGGTTCCTGGTAGTTCCTGCAGGCTCACAGTTCCTGAAGCGACTGTTGGACTGATCAGAAGTAGGAAGACTGGAGGGTCCTGCACTACCCAGGGAAGAAACCAGCAGCAGAGCAAAGAAATTAATAAAAGGTACTGTGCAAATCCAAAAGGCTGGCTAGCCCCCAGTCATGACAGCTCTGACATTAGCGTAGCCCCACGTCTTTTCCAGACCTAGCAACACCCCTGCTGTCCAGGAAAGTCCAGGAGATCAGCAAGAAGAATGATGACTTAGAATCTCGCTCCAGGCACAATAATATTTGCATTATTGGGGTCCCAGAGAATAACATCGACGGTCCTATGGAGGAATATGTAGCACACACTCTCCTATCCCTTATGGACTCCCCCAAACTATCTCCTCAATTCTCCATCGAGAGAGCCCACCGTGCCCTCACGGCCAAGCCCAAACCCGGAGCACCTCCCCCCCCAATTATAGCAAGGGTGTTGAACTACCGTGACAGGGACACTCTGCTACGCGAGGCGAGACTCAAACATGAGCTGCTCCTGGGATCAGCTAGAATCCACCTTTATCCCGACTTCTCTACTGCCATACAGCAGGAATGCAAAACCTTTCTATCAGTCAAGAAGAAACTCTGCGATCTCGGTGTGAAATACTCCTTGCTGGACACCGCCAAGCTAAGAGTCGAGCACGCAAACAGGATCTTCTTCTTCACTATCCCTGAGGAAGCTAATAGGTTCATAGAGGACCACTTCCCTGGCTGATCCTGGTACAGTAAAAGCTCCTTGAAACTTTCCAATCTGAGCACCCCGAACACCAGGTTTTCTTCCCTTTTTTCCTTTGTTTTCTTTCACTTTTCATCGATATCTGTTCATCCTCCCGTGGATCAGAACTCGATCAGATCTGTGACATACATCCTGCCATGATGCGACTGGATCCCGCAGAGTGTAACCTAGTTACAGTAATGAAAGTATTGCCTCAGTTATTATGTGCCACAATACTCTTCAGTTTGGTCTGCGCTAAGACCCCCCCAGGCAAGGTTGCCAATGGTTGTGTTTTGGTTTAATGTGGGGTTGGGACTCATTCTTCCGATTGGGGGAAGGATGTGGGTGTGGGGGGGGGTGAAAGTCATCCATAGGTCCTCATTAGGACTTCGAGGGGGGGCGAGTTGGGTTGTTATAAGGTAAAATGCTTGACACGTGCGATATGGGCGAGGCATGAGTTCACGCAATGTCTGACACATGTACCCGATGGGTATAAATTGTTTCACTTGTACTGGCCACATGCCGCAAGGCTCCAAGGCTTTATGATACTCCCTCACTTTGCACGCCCTAATGGCTGATAAAAACCTAACGTACATGAGCTGGAACGTGAGGGGATTTGGCAACTACAAAAAGATGAGGAATGTACAATTATATGTGGAACGACACGCTATTTAAATCCTATTCTTACAAGAAACACAAACCAGATCTGAAGGATGCCTAAAATTTGCAAAGTCATGGGGCCCGCTAAGGTTTTACACAGACTACTCTACTCAGAACAGAGGTGTCATGATTTTACTCCATAAAACTGTCATGTTTCACCTCACCACCTCTCATATAGACCCAATGGGCCGATACGTTCTGTTGTACGGCAAACTGTATGATAAAGAGGTTGTACTCCTTAATGTTTATGGACCTAACATTGATGATCCAGAGTTTTACTCCAACCTCACTAAATTGCTAACCGGATTCCCCCTGGTTCCCATCATTTGGGGCGGGGACTTCAACACTATCCTCGATGTAGATTGGGATAGATCTGGCACTAGGCCCCGGCAGCTTTCTAAGGCTGCTAAAATCATTCTGGAGTCCCTACCACAACTAGAGATATCTGACGCATGGAGAGTGTTACACCCCGATTCCCGAATGTACTCATTCTACTCCTCCGTCCATGACTCTCACTCCAGGATAGACAGGTGACTCATTTCTGACATCCTCCTTAGGAATGTTACAAACGTGCTGATTCTCCCCAGAACATACTCTGACCACTACCCGCTGACCATATCTTTCGCCTGGGACACAGAACACAAAATAACCCGCTCTTGGAGACTTAAACCTCAGTCACTATTGGATGTTACATTCACAGCTGACCTAGGGACTGCCATTGATGACTACTTTAAACTGAACACCGGGTCTGTCCCTACACAAGCTACCCTCTGGGAATCGTTCAAAGCCTACATCAGGGGGATAGCTATCTGCAAGGAGTCAGGGATCCTCAAGGCTATCCGCCGACTCATATCAAACAGTGAAGCAGCACTCTCCTCCCTCGAGACGCGATATTCCCAACACCAGTCTCTGGATATCCTATCCGAGAGCGGAGTCGAGTTAGATACTTTTTGAACCCACAGGAAAGGGAGAGGAAGTTCGTAGACACCACTGGCCTGGTGAGGCGTTATGGAGAAGGCAAGCGCCCAGGCCGTGTACTGGCCAGACTCCTCCGCCAGGAGACCGGAGCACCGCACATCCCAGCTATAGAAAGACCCGATGGCACCCTGGCCCTGCTCCCACAGGGCATCAATGCACAATTCCAATCATTCTACTCCACTTTATACACCAATATCGACACTGCCCCCAGGTCGGAAATAGATGAATATCTCAACAGCCTTCCTTTATCCATCCTCTCTAGAGACACTAGCACCGCTCTCGACATGCCTATTACAGGTGAAGAATTATCCAAGGCTATTGACTCTCTTGCTTCGGGTAAGGCCCCTGGATCCGACGGGTTACCGATCAAATTTTCTAAAACGATATAAATCACGCCTGATACCTCACAATCCTGCAATTCGGGTCCATTCCCTCCCAGCCTGAGGGAAGCCGTCATAACTGTCCTCCTCAAGCCGGGTAAATCTGCAACTCAATGTGGTCGTACCGACCCCTCTCACTCATAAACTGCAATGTCAAGATCTATGCTAAGGTCCTAGCCTTATGGTTGACCCCATACATGCAAGACATCATACACCCAGATCAGTCCGGATTCATTCCAGGCAGATCTACTTCTCTCAATTTACGGCGCCTCTTTAACATTATCAGTCATATTGACCCCAATGTCCACCACACAGTGGTGGCAGCCCTAGACATGCAGAAGGCCTTTGATTCAGTCTACTGGAGCTACCTCTGGCGGGTGCTTGAAAAATGCAAATTTGGCCCCCGATTTATCTCATGGGTCAAACTATTGTACGTGGACCCAGTGGCCAGGGTGCACACGGAAGACAGGTGCTCTCCCCTCTTCATGTCCTTTCTCACCACTGGTCTTTGCCATAGCAATCGAACTCTTGGCTGATAGAATACGGCAAGCACACCGTGGCCTCCGCCTACTGGATGCACTTGATATCATCTCCCTCTATGCGAACGACTCTCTACTCTTCATCCGCACCCCCAAACTCAACCTAGCCCCGATTCTCGAAGACATCATACACTTCGGACAATTGTCCGGTCTCAATGTTAACTGTGCAAAATTGACACTTTTCCCACTCACTGATGCCACCCTCTCTCCCCCCGACCTCATGGGATTCACCTGGGCACAATCAGAGTTCACTTACCTTGGAGCGGCGGTGGCTCGCTGTCCCGACAGGGTACATGAGACCAATTACTTGACATATTTAACCACGCTCACCAGGAAATGCATGGGATGGACTAAACTACCACTATCTCTCACAGGCAAACTGGGGGTCCTAACGATGGTCGTACTCCCCCAACTCCTTTATCGTTTTCTTAATCTTCCCCTCTGGCCGGGTAGGGAATTTTTTAAACGATTGAACCATATACTTAATGAATTTCTGTGGCACTCCGGTGCCGTCCGCCTTAAGTTTGCCACGATGGCCGCAGCACTGGAGTATGGTGGCTTTGTCGCTCCCGATTTTGAAAAATATTGGCTAGCTGATCAGGCACAATTTGCATCGTACTGGTTCATCACGAAGAACCCTCCTTCACATATACGGCTCAAGCGGCGTGCTGTTGGGGATCGTGACATCCGCCCCCTAGGCCTGTCTCCTCCTCGCCTTACCTTTGGCCCTCTCGACCTGGTGGGCACCTCGCTCTCGGCTCTTGCTAGGATATGGAAGATGTATGGCGACACCCGCCCCTTCCATGGCAGCCTGCCCCTCTGGAACTTCCTTCTTGGAGCCCCTTGCATACCCCAATCTGAGGTGCAGAGCTGGGCGGAGGCGGGCTATACTGTCGTCCAGGATATTTTCGACCAGGACAATTTCCAGGAGTGGTCGGACCTACCGGCGGACCTACGTCGGAAATCCCCCATCTGGCTCCAGTACCCTGGCCTTCGCAGAATCCTAAAGAGGAGATACCCAAGCTTTCCTATCATACCTCCAGATTACCCTATTTCTGTCTGAAATTATGAACACTACAACCACTAGAGGCAAAATCTCTAGATTATACTCCCTACTACAGTCCAAAACCTCCCCCACATTCAATACACGAAGACCATCATGGGCTAGAGACCTAGGTTTACACATAACTGACCAATAATGGAAGCAGAAGTGCGCCTGCACACCAGAGGTATCATTCAACTCCTGCTTTAAAATGATACAATTCAAAGTCTTACACAGATATTACTACACACCAATTCGACTACACCAGATGCTACCGGACCACTCCCCCAGGTGCCCCAGGTGTAAATCTGAGGATGCAACCTATATCCACATGAACTGGTCTTGCCCCCATCTCACTCAATTCTAGGGGCTAGATGTAAGTAGAATGAATGCCGAGTGAACGGTTAAGCATGCACAGAGTGGGAACGAATGTAAAATTAAAGAGTGGCCTAGAAATTAAGTGGCAAAGTAAGTAATGATGGAAAACACATCAATACTGAATACCGAACGAATGAAAACTTTGAGAGCAAAGCTATGAAATAAGAACGCAAGTGTGAAAGAGCATGACAGAAAGGTGGGGAATAAACAAAGACAAGCGTAAATTGAACTTTGTGAATAAATATCATGCAGCAAGGCCCACGGCTGGCATAAGATGTGTGACACATAGTGGCAAAGCCAAGAGGCTAATCAGGAGCAGCCAGGAGGGAAAACTGCACATACACCGAAGAGGCCCATAAAAAGAAGCTAAGTGAATGTGAATCTGTACAGAAGGCAGCTACAGAAGAACCTGTGTGGGCTGACGAACCTAAGGTTCCTGGTTGTGCGACCTGGCATGGGTTGACCCTGTGGTCTGACAACTGCACCTAGACCAGGGAACCCTCCACCGTGAAAGTTAAAGACATTGTGAGACAAACCAAGAAGGAGCACTGTGAATTAACTTTTAATGCAATCCAAATGGAGTGTCACATTGATCTGGAGTTTTGTTAAACATTGAAAGACTGAGACCAATATAAAGTTGCTAGGATGAAGTCTTGGGGAAGGGAATCCTGAGACTTGAAGAACTGCAATGCTGTCCTGAGAACGGAGCCTCAAGACCCTTTTATTTTGAACTGTGTTGCCTTAAGCTTGGGCAATGGAACACAGAGAACTGTGCGGCACTGTATTGCCTTGAACTTGGGGAAGGGAACCTCAAGGATTTGTGGAACATTCTTGAATTTGGGGGAGGGGAGCTGAAGAAGAAGCTAGGAGTCGTAAGAAGCTCAAAACATTGTATTGATCACCATTTCTTTTATTATTTTATCTGTACACATTTTTAGCTTTACTTGGGAGGCAAGACTTTTTTTTAACTTTATTTATTTAACTTGACACAGCGACATAGGGCAAGCAGTGAATAACAATCGTTAATTACAATAATAGCATGCACAGTTGGCACACAACAATGGTAGTAGGAGCGAGGGTGACATGGCACGGAACAATTACACATATATCAGACATAGCTCACACAGCCATCACTCGGGTAGTTGCTTAATTCGGAGTGGATGGTGTCGCTCAATCCTGACATGTGGCGGGGGGGAGCGTCGATGAACCAATATGCCGCATATTGGGCTGCTAGGCAGTATTTTTCAGGTGCTGCTAGGCCACCCTGATTGTAGGGTCTCGTAAGCGTGGCTCACTATAGTCTTACGGCTCCAGAGTGCCATAAAAATTCATCTATTACATATTTTAGTTCGGCGAACAATGAGGCACCAGGCCATATTGGGACATTTAAGAAGCGGTAAAGCAGTTGCGGTAGTGCCATCATTTTAAGGAGGGACACCCTGCCGACGAGTGTTATGGATAGTTTGGCCCAAATGCACAGCGTTGGTCTAAGCTGTTGTAAGTAGGATCCAAAGTTCTGATCATAAAGCAAAATCTGGTTCCTCGTAACCACTACACCAAGATATTTGATTTCGCTAGGGGCCCAGGTGAACCCCATGAGGTCAACCAGAGCCGTGGTGGTATCAGTCAAGGAGAAGAGCTCCGAATTGGCACTGGTGACCCAAAGCCCGGACAGGCACCCAAAGTGGAGGACATCTTGCATAATTGGGGCAAGTTTCTTGTCTGGGTCCCTGATGTAAAGCAATGCATAATTTGCATACAGAGAAATTATTTCAGGGGGATCGGAGAGCCGTACCCCTCAACGTGCATGTTTTGGCCGCATCAGATCAGCTAGGGGCTTAATGACAACTGCAAAAATGAGTGAGAAAAGCGGGCAGCATTGTCTGGTACCTTTGCAGATGTCAAGTGACAGGGAAAGCCAGCCATTGGTTCAGACCCTGGCTACAGGCAAGGTATAAAGAAGCTGTACCCATGTGATGAAGCAGGCCCAAAGTTGCTCATTTCAAGCACTTCCCAAAGGAAACACCAGAACACCGAATCAAAAGCATTCTGCACATGGAACACAGCGGCGACCTCTTCGGTATCTGGGTCAATCCGGGCCAGTATATTAAATAAGCGCCTCAGATTGAGACCCGTGGAACGACCAGGGACAAATCCAGACTGGTCAGGGTGCACCAGGTGGCCCATGTATGGAGCGAGTCGAAGGGCAGTACCTTCGCAAAACTTTTACATCAGTGTTGATTAGTGATAAGGGGCAGTATGAGCTGCAGTGAGTGCAGGGACGTCATTTCACCAAAACGCCAGGGGTAGCGGAAGTGACATCACAGTGCCACGCCCACAAGAGTGACATCACAGGAAGTGATGTCATTTGACCACACCCCCACTCGACATCACAGGAAGTGATGTCATTTGACCAAGCCCCACAGGAAGTGATGTCATTTGACCACGCCCTCCACATGACATCACAGGAAGTGGCCTCATAAAGCATTATCCCCTCAGTACACTAAGCAATATATGGTTACGATATCAGTGTTTTGTGACATTTCATACAAGAATGGATCATCATATGTAGCAGTGTTAAGGTCCATGTTGCCACGCGAAGTGTATGAACCCAAATCCCCTCTTAATCTGGATCCGCCCTGTTAGTTCAACAGGACTACAGAGCGAAATCACATTCTGGGGGGACAGGGACGGATAGGCGGGTATGGGGATAGGGGAAAGCCAGGATAAAAGGCGAGAGGGAGAATATTTCACCAGAAAACATGTATGGCATCCACAGTTTTTAATAATTCTTCTTCTTGTGTTATTTTGGCTGCCAAAAGATTAGTTCAAAATGTGTTCAAGGTATACAGTGCATTACTGAGCGATGCCACCTTCAGTACCAAAAGCCTCATAAGTCATGTCCCCATATTTTACGGGGGAAAAAATCCTGGCTGTATTTTGCATTACTCCCACACTCACCAACACTCTTTATATGCCTAGGTTTCTGTTCCTACATGTTCATTGTCCTCCACACCCCTCACCTCTCCATAATGGTACACATTCCAACAATGAGTACTATTGTATAGATTTTGGGATAATGCCCAACCCTTCACTCTGATCATAAGACTTAAAATGTAGTTTCTTACCAGATTGAGCAGAACAGTGGCTTGACAGATGTGTCCGAGGCTGCTGTTTCAGTGGCATGTAAGGTGAAGATTCTGACACAGAAAGGAAGGAACTCCACATGAAGATGCAGGTCTGAAAATAAAAACAAATTATCAGAATGGAAGAATCATTTGTACAACAGCACACCAGATTATCATTTGTCATAGAGACAAGATACTGACTGAACGCACTGAGGGGTGTGCTTTCCAGACTACCATTAACTGCAGTGCCCTGCTTCTGACCTTGCAATCCGGCCACCCAGCAGCCTATTCCAACCTCCGTTTCCCGGCATCCCTTGAGCCTGTGGTACCTCTCATCCCGGCACATCTAGCCTCCCCTCACTCACATGAGCACTTGGGGTGACGTGATATTATCAAATTATACTCCTGAAACTGAATATCCTACACCCAGTGACCCTAATGTGGCTGGGAAGAGGTGGATGGTGACGTCCCATCACCATGTGAGGTCATACACTGGGAAACTGGGGCGTGCAGCGTAACCCCTCACTATTTACCCAGAGGCAGAACTGATTATTGTGGCAGATATTCATTGGCCCATTATTTTTATGATGATGATATTTTGAATGCACAGAGCTGGATTCCAGCGAGCACTGAGCAACTCAATATGATATCTGCTGCATAGGAGGCGTTTCAATGAAGATGCAGGAAGGACAGTTGTCTCAGGTAAGGAGCGATTGTGCTGCAAAGTGACTCTGTTGAAAAGTCTACATGTTGTCGCCTTTGTGTGAGGGACCGGCAGGGTTCCACGACTCCCACCACACTTGCCCAGTCAAGGAGGCGTGAGAGAAGGGAGGCCACAGAGAGACAGTACACCCTGCACTCCAGACACACCTCCACAGCACGGACCCAGGGGCCAGAGAAGCACCCCAGGCACAGGGGTCCCTTCCAGATACCAGGGAGCGCACAGACCACACAGCTAGGGGGCTGAGAGTGCAGCCCGCAACACTCCAGATAAAGCCCCCTGATTTGGGCCAACCAAGCCCTGCAGCACTCCAGATATAGGCCCCCCACATCCCACAAACGCACACACAGACTAGAGCAAGCAGACATTCACATGCATGCACACCCCCACCCCGAAAGCAGAGCTCCCTGCCCTTAGCCACAGGCACCCTGCCAGTGGAGTGTGTTGGGACCCTGATTACATTCTGCTTGAGGAATCAGAATTTAGGCTTTTAGCTCCAATTGTGTGTAAGTATTTGAGGTATTACAGATGTGTGCAGCGCACTTAGTTGCTGTATTGAATGCATGCTCCTTCGCCAATGAGGTAAATTCACAAAACCCCCAATTCTATGGAAAGAGGCAGAGAGAAGCTTCATCATTCTCCAATGGTACTGTGTTTTACTTTGTGTATAGGCGCTTGTGTATAGGCGCGTTATAAATGCCATAGTATATCATATGTTGACATTCCTTGCCAATGACATTTTAGAATATTGCAAGGCCGGGACACACATGATACTTTATAAATCGGGGCCACTGTCTATATTCTAGGGACTCTAATGGGGAGAAACTGGGGTGGCTAAACCTGAGCAACTCGACAATCGTGGGGCAGATTCCTAGCTCAGGGGCAACTGGAAGCAAGACGACGTGGGAGCAACACAGGTTCGATCCCCAGGTCCATGCTTAGAAACCTCTGGGTATTAAGCAAGAACCAATCATAATAATATAATAATAAAGAACCAATCATATCATAACAGCAGACCTACCTACATTATGTGAAAAGGTCCTGCTTTAATGCTGCTAGCATATTCCTGAGAACCAATAGAATGCTTCTAGCAGTCATTTTCTGGCCCCCATCTCCACAATTTAATCCAGTCCACTAGCAAAGATTTTGGTGACCCAGTTCAAGAGATTTATGGCTAGCACTTGCAAATTCCACCAACCAAAATATATCCATGTGTACATTTGAGGGACCTGCTGACAGTTCTACCATTAGGCAAAAGTCAGACCTACATACCCATACGGTAATTAGCGACAACAGTGCCGCACACAGCAACGTCAAGTATGTTTTTGTGATTAAAAAAGTAACCGGTCCTCGACTCCTCCACCGGAAGTTGAAATCACCCCCACCCCCGAAACAATATAAATGACCGCCAATAAAATCACAGACTAAAACGAATGTCGGAAGAAAATCATCCACTATGGAAAATAAGGATTTCCGGTGTCACATTTCAGCAGAGCCACTGCCAGCGTAGATGTTAAGCCCAACCTGCACAATGCCGCATAGTTAGCCTAGAACACTGCATATTTTATTTCCCTCCAGTAATGATCATTGGACCAGATTCTGGCAGCCATCTACTTGCAATGCTGCCTCTGTGCCTTGCGTCTGACTGTGTCACTTTGCAAAGCAAGTGTCTCAATTCTCCTTTTTCTGCACACTGCATATAGACAAATGGCCCTTTCTCACCTTCAACATCCTGATTTGAAAATAATGTTTAGATAGCAATCTGAAAAATGCGTTGATGAATTCGCTTCAAGCGCCCTTTGCATGTTGATGCTGCATTTGCAAACACCCTTAATAACAGCAGTATATCCATCAGGCCTCAACGGCCGTGTTAGGGTCAGCGAGGTACGTTTGTCTAGAAGACGTGAACCATAATGTTTGTCATCAGAGTTCCTGGAAAAAGCTTGCTGCACGATTACGCAAAGCAGCGGTAAAGATCAGCCCAAAATTTCGGGAGCGCAGGGGATTTTATTTTGCCGAGCACACACGCACGTGTAGCTGTTGTCGCCTGAGGTGCCAAGCTAGCCGCCTGCGGCCGCAGGCGAGTAGTAGGCTAGCACAGCACACACGCAACCTAGGCTCCACCTGGTCCTGGCGGCCGCAGGGGAATGCCACAAGAGCACACATCCGACCTCAGCCTGGGGCCTACTGCGGCACACGCCAGCAACATTAATCCACCCAGCAGCTCACACACACCCGCTCGCCCCCCGACCTCAGTCACACACACAACACAGACTGACTCACTGCTGTGTGTTAGCTTGGAAGAAGTTAGTTGGCCTGGACTTTCTGGCACCAAGAGAAACCACAAAGCTGCTGCTGCACGCTGGCTTGGCTGCAGTGCTCACAAAATGGAGGACCACCAGCACGCTGCACCGCTTGAGTGGTGGCCATGCCCCCTCCTCCTCTGATTGGAGGAAATGCCAGAGGTCGCAAGAGAGTGACAGAGGTCGCTGGCCAATCGGCAGCGGTCGCTCTTGCGACCTCTGGCGACCCCCAAATGACGTCCCTGAGTGAGTGGCGGGTTTGTCGGGCTTGAGGAGCACAGTAATAACTGCCTCCTTGAGTGTGGGGGGGAAGTACCCCGTCACACAAGATTCATCCCATAGGGCAGATAAGTGGGGTGACAGGATAGATTTATAGCATTTGTAGAAATCCATAGTGAGGCCATCCCAGCCTGGGACCTTACCCGAGGGTACATCCTAGATAACACGCAATATCTCCTCAGCCTCGATTGAGTCAGCTGCCTCATCATTATTGGCATAAAGTGATGCATACAAAGAGCGGAAGATCTCATTTACCCCAGAGTCAGTGTGGGTTAGGCCCCCCATGGGGTCCTCGATCAGTGGGATGTGATGTCTGCCATCCTCCTTGCTCACCACCCTAGCCAGTAGCCTGCCAGGGCGTTCACGCTCATCATATTGGCTTGCGATTACCGGATCATCTAGAAACTTGTGCTCCCTCTCAGTCGAGTGCTTCCTTAATTTCACCCAAAGTGGCGGAGGCCGCATCACTCGCATAACGTGTTTCGAGCTATTTGAGACGGGCCTAACTCTTTCGGATATTCTGGCGGATCGCTCTCAGGAACCCTGACACGGATGTAGGCTTTAAAGGCCTCCCACAGTATAGCCTGAGAGTCCACTGTGCCAGTGTTTGTTCTGAAATAGTCGCCCACACATTCCCTGAGCTCGATCTTAAATACTGGATCTAACAATGCCTGCAATTTGAGCCTGTTGGTCGCTTCAGGTCAGATTTAGGGTGACTGGGGAATGATCTGAATATGTCCTAAGGAGTATATTTGAATCAACTGTCTGGCCTTTCTGTGTCCCTGATACAAGCCAGAGATCGATTCTAGAGTGTGAGTTGTAGACAGAAGAGTAAAATTTATACCCACAGGATTGGGGGTGTAAGAGTCTCCAGACATCCTCCACACCAATCCCAGTCTGTCTTTGAAGTATGATCCGGGCAGCCCGGGTCAACTGTTGGGCTCTATCCCACACCTATCCAGATTAGGGTCCACGATAGTGTTGAAATCCCCACCCCACAGAATATGAACCAAGGAATACGCCGCCAACAAGTCCGCTATTAGTGTGAAGAAGTCGGGTCATCTATATTAGGCCCATATATGTTGAGCATTACGACCTCAAGGCCAGAGAGCAAGCCATGCATCAGCATGTAGCACCCCAGTGGGTGCACATGAGTAGTCATGGGTGTGTAGTCTATTGACTTGTGGATAAGAATCATAACACCCCGGCTCTGGGTAGAGTATTGTGAGTAAAAATGCTGTGCAGCCCAAAGTCTAGGCAAATCTTGTGCAGCCTGTCGCCCGTGCGTGAGTTTCTTGCAAGATAGGATGCTGACCTTATGATGTTCAGCGTAAAGCTGCAGCTTACGCATCTTTGCATGATTGCCCAGACCTCTTACATTCCAGCTCATGTACCTCAGCGTGTCAGCCGCCATCTGGCCATAGTAGGAAACACATTGTCTGACGCAGTTTTTGGAGCTGTAGTCCACTGGTCGCCCTGTCACACATGTTGAGCATTTTACGTTTAGTATACATATTTAAAGAACTTCGCTTTTCTTCCCCCCACTTCCTTTTGTCATGACTGCACCACTGGCCAAAGGGGAGGACAGGCGGGCCAGGAACAGAAGTTGTCAGCAGGAGGGCAAGGAGGGTTGCAGGTGTGGCAGTGTGCTGTCAAGTGTATTGCCTCACACCAGGCCTCTCAAGCAGATAAGTTATAGCAACAGCACCCAGGGGGCCTGCGAACCCTCACCGTCCAACCACCCTACAGGCAGTCAATCAGCCCTAGAATCTTCAAGTGTCAAGTAGGCTTAGGCAGCAGCAGTTAGTTGAGTGTGTTTGGCCAGCAGCAAGCAATCCCCAGAGTCAACAGGCAAATCCCACAGGTTCGGGCCCAATCATGTCCTCCTCCAAGTACACGTGTCGGGGCAGCAGCACGGGCAAGCAGGGGGCCAACCCTGATGCCACAGTAGCAGACAACGCACACAGAGCCACAGTTGCAGTAGGTGGGACAGCGGCACCACCCTCAGGATCAATCCGCTGTATTATTCGTAAGTGCTATATGAGGCCAGGGAGCGCACAATGTCACACAGCAAACACAAGATTATTGGGGAGGGCTGGGCCACCCACAACCCCGCAAACCGCAGACAGCCTACAGGAATGGGGGCATAATGGACCGGTTGGGTGCCCAGGATTGGGGCTAGCTCCCAGTTGGATAGAGCAGGCCCATCCAGTTGGGTAAGGGGGAGGCAAGGGTCGGCCAACCCTCCACAGTGAGGCTCCCTTATGGATCAAAGATGGAGTGCAGACCAGTTGCTCTGATATGGGGATTCAGGTACACCGCAGGTTGGCACGTGCAGAGCAAGCAGTTGTTCTTATATTAGTCCCACCAGTTGGGGCTTCCAGCACTATGTTCAGCTGGGGGCTCCAGGGAAGCCCCCGACTCCAAATCTAGGCTGTGGGGCCATCAGGGCAGCAGAGTCAAGACCACACAAGATGTAAGGAGGCGCGTCCCACTGCACCCTCCAGTGTTCATCCCCGCACTTCAGCTTCAAGCGGTCCCCTCCTTGGGAACTGTGGTGGAAGCCCCAGAGTGGGGGAATGCAGCACTCAAGCCGCACACCGGCAATGGATGTCCAATGGGGGCTGGGGAGAGTTGGTGTGCCATACGCCACAGAGCCCCCAGTCCGCCAAGGTAAAGCGCCCAGAGGCTCAGGGACACTGGGGCAGCGGGTGCCCCAGGGATGGAATGGATGAGAGATACAGGCAGCAGGAAGCACCCTCAACGGGGGAGGGTACCCCAAGGGGCATCCAATGTCATACACAAGCCCCGACGACTCAGGTCTCACAGCGGGGCAGCTGTACATAATTCATTCAGCAGTTACAAGCACAGCAGCAGCAGCGCAGGGCCAACACAGGGCCGACAGCGGTCCAGATGCACCAGCGGGCCCAGTAATCGACTGATGTGGTGCTGCACCTCTGAGGTTGAAGTATTAGCCATCATCGCATTTTTCTGAATGTTGTAAGGATATTTAATCTGCTACGCTGTGGTCACGGTCTGTGGAACCTCACAATTAGGCGGCCATCTTGTTTGCGCCTAACAGCACCCCCTGCTCTAGGCATTTCTAATGCAGGGGTTAGGATGTTATTTTCAAATGTTTTTGAGAATCGTGTAAGATTCCATCTCACTTTATCCCAAAGGAAACATTGGCTTTATTTATATTTCTTGTCCATTTCCCATTCCCCAAGATCCTGATCCCCAGGTAATCAAAGTATAAAACCTCCTCATGGTTTAACTGGAAAGGTGGGTGGGCAAAACAAACCAAAAGTAGAACGATGCGCTTGCACCATAAATTGGGTAAACGGGGGGCTGCAGTGGACTGGATGTTGAGGATACCTTGCCCAGGTATACCTCTGTGAAATACGAAACAAAGAAAGGGGTTTTTTCCAGTCTTGCTGCGCCGACACCAAAAGATACTACAAACTGCTACAATTGCAGGTTTATTGTGGTTTGAAAACAGCCTGACACGTGTTTCGAGCGATTCTTGCTCTTCATCTGAGGCTGATGGGTTTATACATAATACATTTAAGCAAAAGTAAATTTAAACGTACAAACAATTATGTATCATTGCGAAATTAATTGAAAGAAACAAAAATGCATGGAAGTGGGGGAGAAAACAAGAGGGGTTGGCATACCAACACAACCCCGTACCCAATATATACATTTAGACATTTTATACACAGAAACACATGGAGGGGCAGGACGACAAAAAACAACCAATTTTTGGGGAAATATCCATACAATAATACAGAAAGACAAGTAACAACCATAATCAAAAAAGTTCAATTAAACACGTAAAAATTGGGGGGAGAGGGAAAAATTAATTGAAA
Source organism: Ambystoma mexicanum (assembly GCF_040938575.1). NCBI lineage: Eukaryota > Metazoa > Chordata > Amphibia > Caudata > Ambystomatidae > Ambystoma > Ambystoma mexicanum. The sequence goes on from NC_090937.1 coordinate 778,104,704, forward strand.
ATACATTTGTACCATACCATTCCATTTTGATTGCAATTGTTGTTGATACATACGTGATTATAATTGATGCATCCCGGTTGGGATTAGAGAGATTTATAGGCGAAGAATAGAGAAAGAAAAAAGAGAGAGAGGGGAAAAGGAACAGAGCAAAGCTATTAGAGCATTGTTAACACGGGCTTTTGAGGTCTGAAATGACCAATTGGCTAAGATAGACAGCGCTAAAAAATACCTTAAGGTTGTTTGGACGAAACCTTGGCTTGCAAGTGTTATTTCTGTTAGAATACAATGAGAAAAAGGAGGATTGGTATGTTTACATGCTTGCTATACTTAAAGTGAAAGTAGTGTCCCAGTGTTAACTATCAATTCTAACATACCTTATTAATTCTATAGCTTCGCTGTTGCGGAAATCTCTTCAGTGAAGAGTTTGGACTGCGCAATTTCAACGGAGGAACATCCATTGGGGAATCCCAGTAAGGAGTAGGTAGAAGGAGAGCAAAAAAGAAAGGGGATAAAAGAGTACGAATTAGAAAGCTTTTCACGTGGCGCGTGCCTTCAACCATGCCTCTGGTGCTTGATTGACTAAGTGCGCTCATTCCAATTTGACTGTAGACTTAGGGACTGTATGCAATTAACTCACCCTGGTGGTCTAAAGTGACGAAATGGAACGAGCCCCTCTCGCGTGTCCGCTCCTGGTGATTCTTGATATTTTGTGCGAACTCAATGGGAGGAGCCTAAGCGCCGGCAGCGTCCGCGGCCGGACTCGCCATCTTGAAGCGGTGTTATTGCTGCCGGCGCGTGAAGGGAATACCCTGGACATAAGACATTTCCCAGTTATTGATTAAACTGTGAGCATTGGGCGCAAGGCAAGGATTAATAAGAATACACAGTCTGATAATTGCAATTGTTGCGAAAATTTCTTAAGATTGTCGGCCTAATTATATATGTAGGAAGAATTACATATAATTGTGTGAAAAAAGAAAATCAAACTATTTTAAATGGTCCGATTGAAAAGAAATGTATATATTGAACTAGCGGCAAAGTGTCGGGTCCACGCCAGAGTGGCTGAACAATAGAAATGAAAGTGATAAAAAGGGGACAGTTAGTCCAAGCAGTGCATCTCTGATTAAAAATGTAAACTCTCAATGCTCTGTTCCATAGACGCTTGAGAAATATAGCAGGATAATCTGAATGTACATTTCTTGGATTGCTATAGGTGTTAGCACGAATTGCAATGTGGATTACGGATATACATGTAAAAGAGACCAAATATAAAAGTGCATGAACAATGAAAATATTGCATGTTTTCCAGTTCTAGAGACCTCCAAAGGTAAATTGTAAATGTGGAACCAATTTAGAGAAAAGAGTTTATAAAAAAACTGCAAGCTCATGATCTGAGTTAAGACCAGAATAGACTGTCCTGTATTTACAAATGAGCCTCGCTTCAAGTCTACGCAAATTCAGGATCAAGTTGCCTCCTCTTGGGGGCAATTCTGCTTTAACAAGCCCTACGAATCTAATGTTTTGTTTCAGATCCAATTGATGTTCTTTTTGCCAATGGCTGGCAAGCGGAAATTTAGCATCCTGACTGGCTATAGTAGATAGATGTTCTCTTATGCGCGTTTTAAGTGGTCTGATGGTGCTACCAATGTATTTTTTATTGCAAACACAGATAATACAATAAACTGTAAACTTGGTTGGAGGTCTCCAATGCATATGGACACATAGAACAGTTGCTGCATTTATGAAACCCTTTAAACTGATCTTGATTTAACCATGTTTTAGGGTGCTTTTCATTCCGCATAAAAGATGGACTGAGTGTGTTCTTAAGGGTGACCCCTTTGCTGAATGTGAGGTTGGGCGATGGGTCAATCCAATTGGAAATGTCCGTATCCAGATGCAAGAGGTGCCAGTGTTTTTTCAGAATTCTGTAAAGAATGTGACTGTCTTGGTTGTATCTGGTGATCAGGCGAATCTTGTGTATTCCTGATCTAATTGATGCGTTTTTTGGTTGGAGTAGGTCCCTCCTGGCTAACCTGCTGACATTTTCCGCTGTGACTGATATCTGTTTGATATTATAGCCTCTTTGGGCAAATCTGTTTAGGATAAGACTTTTTTCAGAATCATAATCATTAAGGTTTGTGCAGTTGCGTCGAGCTCTAATTAGTTCTCCCTTTGGGATATTAGTGATGACATGGTTTTTGTGGCAACTGTCTGCATGTAGGATTGAATTGACTGAAGTGCTTTTGCGGAAAGTCTTGGTTATGAATCCAGAATCGCTGTTAGTGATTGAAAGATCCAGAAAATCAATAGTGTTAGGGCTGTAAGAGCAAGTGAATTGGATGCCCCATGAGTTACCGTTCAAGTATTTGACAAATGAAAGTAATTGCTGCGAATTGCCTGACCAAAGCATGAAAACGTCGTCGATATAACGTTTCCAGAGGTAAATGTAAGGTTTGAACTCATGATTAATGTAGACAAACTGCTGTTCGAAGAAATGCATAAAGATGTTAGCAAGCGCTGGGGCAAAGCTGGCCCCCATAGCTATCCCAATGAGTTGCTTGTAATAGTAGTTGTTGAAAAGGAACACATTGTTTTGAAGTGTGAACAGTAAAAATTGTTTGAGCATCTCAATATGCACATAAAATGAAGCAGAAGATTGTCTGAAAATGTAGTCCACACTTGATATGGCCATATCATGTTTGATAGAGGTGTATAATGATTTAACATCTAAAGTAACCATTAGCAAATTCGGTTGAAAAGTTACCTCTGTTAAGATTTGAAGAACATGCATGGTATCCCTAATATATGCTGGTGTAGTGAGCATGGCAGGCAAGAGACATTCATTAATGTATAGTGACATGGGTTCCAGGACACTCCCTCGGCCACTAACAATGGGTCTGCCCTCAGGTATGTTAATGAAGTCCTTATGGATTTTGGGCAGAAAATAAATTGTGGCCATTGTTGGGCAATCTACTGTGAGAAATTGTTTTTCCGTGTCTGATAAGACACCTTTTTTGTACCATTCCAGAACCAACTGATTGATTGCACATGTAATTTGAGTTATCGGATTGGACAAAAGTTTCTGATAACAACCTTCTTGCTCAAGGTGCGTTAGTCCCATGTTGATGTAATCCACTTTATTCATAACAACCACATTGCCGCCTTTATCTGCTTCCTTAATTATAAGTTGTTGGTTTTGTGACATTCCTTGAAGAGCTATAATTTCTGCTTGACTAAGATTCGAAGATTTGCCAGTTTTAGAATGCCTCGGCCTAGTCTGATCAATGGTTTTGTGAATGTCTTTGATGACGGCTTGATAGAACGTATCAATGATGTTATCTTGACCAAAAACCGGTGTAAATTTGGATTGAGAAATGCTGGTTGCTGATTGGGAATTTTCATCTTCAATTGACATCAGGATGTGCGTGGTAAGCATGGTCTGTAATGTAATATCCGATGGTGCTGGAACAGATTCTTTAGGTTTGTAGATTTTAATCTGTGTAGCGAAGAATTTCTTGAGTTTTATCTTACGGACGAATTTGAAGATATCTATTTGGATGTCGACAAAATCATTTGTTTTGGATGGTACAAAGGACAAGCCTTTGTTAAGCACAGAGTGTTCAGCAGGTGATAGGAGATGTTTACTCAAATTGCATACCAGATTCAACGGTTCAGGTTCCTCAACTGTTGTTGATGAAAGCCTCTTGTGAGTCTGCGGGGTGCTGGTGGTGCGTTTACGCCGATGTTGTTTGCCGCCCCTGGCGCCCCTGTTGGAATGTTTGGGGTTGACACGTGTTTCGAGCGATTCTTGCTCTTCATCTGAGGCTTAAGGTTGTTTGGACGAAACCTTGGCTTGCAAGTGTTATTTCTTATTAATTCTATAGCTTCGCTGTTGCGGAAATCTCTTCAGTGAAGAGTTTGGACCTGGTGGTCTAATGTGACGGAACGGAACGAGCGCCACGTGAAAATCTTTCTAATTCATACTCTTTTATCCCCTTTCTTTTTTGCTCTCCTTCTACCTACTCCTTACTGGGATTCCCCAATGGATGTTCCTTCGTTGAAATTGTGCAGTCCAAACTCTTCACTGAAGAGATTTCCGCAACAGCGAAGCTATAGAATTAATAAGGTATGTTAGAATTGATAGTTAACACTGGGACACTACTTTCACTTTAAGTATAGCAAGCATGTAAACATACCAATCCTCCTTTTTCTCATTGTATTCTAACAGAAATAACACTTGCAAGCCAAGGTTTCGTCCAAACAACCTTAAGGTATTTTTTAGCGCTGTCTATCTTAGCCAATTGGTCATTTCAGACCTCAAAAGCCTGTGTTAACAATGCTTTAATAGCTTTGCTCTGTTCCTTTTCCCCTCTCTCTCTTTTTTCTTTCTCTATTCTTCGCCTATAAATCTCTCTAATCCCAACCGGGACCCATCAATGATAATCACGTATGTATCAACAACAATTGCAATCAAAATGGAATGGTATGGTACAAATGTATTTTCAATTAATTTTTCCCTCCCCCCCCAATTTTTACGTGTTTAATTGAACTTTTTTGATTATGGTTGTTACGTGTCTTTCTGTATTATTGTATGGATATTTCCCCAAAAATTGGTTGTTTTTTGTCGTCCTGCCCCTCCATGTGTTTCTGTGTATAAAATGTCTAAATGTATATATTGGGTACGGGGTTGTGTTGGTATGCCAACCCCTCTTGTTTTCTCCCCCACTTCCATGCATTTTTGTTTCTTTCAATTAATTTCGCAATGATACATAATTGTTTGCACTTTTAAATTTACTTTTGCTTAAATGTATTATGTATAAACCCATCAGCCTCAGATGAAGAGCAAGAATCGCTCGAAACACGTGTCAGGCTGTTTTCAAACCACAATAAACCTGCAATTGTAGCAGTTTGTAGTATTTCTTGGTGTCAGCGCCGCAAGACTGGAAAAACCCCCTTTCTTTGCTCCTCATGGTTTATTCCACCTATTATAAGGTTAATGTGTATTTGTGGTCCCTGCAGCTTGCAGCGTCTCATCATTTTGGTTTTATCTTCAATAATTTCAAGGCCACGCTGTTTGCAGAATTTGACAAACTGCCCTGTCAACTTAAGTAAGCATGACAGAGTTCTAGAGATAAGGGCCATGTCATAGGCAAACATTAGAATGGCAATCTTCTCTACCAACAGAAATGGGGCATCGGAAGTATTTACCTGTAAATTCAGCTATAAAAGAGGCTATCTGTTGTCTTTTCATAGGTATGGAAAGGGATTCTGATGGAGCCAAGCATTGCCGAGAGTAACTAGTGTGGAAAGCAGTATCGCAACATGATCTTTAATGCAGAATACTCGTCATTTTGCATAGAAGAAGCCTTCATTTTGGTCACCGGTTCCATCAGGATGTGTACCAGTGCAGTAATGAAGACTGTTGCCATGGTAATTCTTTGGTTTACAAGAGCTATAATAGATTGAGTTGGGCGTACCTTATCTGGCATGCTGGAGTAAGGAGTCGGACAAAGGCATGGCATGTTTACAGCAATCTTTATTTAAATAATAATGGAAAAAGACTATCCTCCCCTATCTCTAAAGGGTTTTCCCTACCTAACTAAAGAGGAACTTGGGTGCTCGACGCAAGGGTTGTTTTTAAACTCCAAATGTCCATCCTCTGTCCCAACTAACTTACTCTAGCCCTACAACTAACCAAAGACATTAAAATAAACAGCTCCAGGAGAATGACTCCCTTCTCCTGGGGTAATGGGATCGGCCTTAGGGACGTATTTCTATTAGTATCTGATAATAGTTCAAGTTCTGCACTTCTACAGAATACCAGGAGAATTACTCCCTTCTCCTGGTCCCACAGTTCAACAATTGCTACCTCCTACTGGTTGATTTGGCCTCCGATTCAACAATTTAGGTTCAAGAACCAGGAGAATGACTCCCTTTTCCTGGTTCGGTTGGTCAGCCGTTGGCTAACTTTGGAGAGTTTGCTGCAACGGTTTTTTATCAACCTTTGCACTTCTTTCCAGACTTCTCTTAGGGCTTGTTTAAAAGTCAAACACTCCTGTTGTTTCCAACTCAGTTATTTCTCTTCTTTCTTCCCCCTCCTTTTGTCACTGAAAACAAGGGGAACTGTTCCTGCAGGCACCTTGATCTCTTCTAACACTCTGGAGAAAGGAGATTATATTCAGTACTTTTAATACAGTGACTGAGACGGGGAAGAGGACTCCTGAGGTCTTCTTTAGCTTCAGCACCCTTCCTCAATCCCCTACCGGGTCTCCCATGGCTCCAGTTAACTCTTCTCTGTTGGAGCCATGTCGCTGGTTTTTCCTAGTGTGTTGGGTCGATGCATTCCCAGGGAACATTCTCTGCTTCTTTTTCCATTCCCAGCTGCCATGCTTTGGCTTCGCTGGGTCTTCGGCCAGACGGTATGAGCACAGTTAATGGACCGCTCCAGCCAGGCCAGTTCTAGGTTGGCCTGAAAAAGACTCCTGCAATCTGTTGTTGCCGTCCTCCCGACTGGGGGTTTGCTTCTCTGACATAGCTTCTTGCTCCCAGGTTTGAACTTCCCCGATCTTCCATGCTTCACGCCCACTTCGCCTCTCGTTGGGTCCTTCATCTTTTTTTTTTTTCTTCAGCTGAGTGCTCCCCAGCAGAGTGTCACAGTCCTTTTTTGTGTCCATTGGGTATTCTTCATACCTCCTTGAGGCCACCTCTTCCCAGTGCCTTCTTTACTTGCCAAAGGAGTAGTTTGTATAACTTCATCATCCTTCTTCTTCACCGTACTCCTGGAAGATGACTTGAGAGCTGACTGTAGGTCCATTTTACTCCTCCTGATCTTGGTGGTATCAATATTTACATGAAGAAAGCAACGGGTATTACAATAGCATACATTAGTGCTTTCAGCAGACTTTATGGATTTCAAAGGCTCAAGAGCAAAAGGGTTAGGAACTTCCATTACAGAACGGGAGTATTTGAGGGGAGTCTCTCCCTGAGAGGTCCTGCTTTACTCCACCCCTGGGGGGGAGGAGAGTCGTGTAGTGGACTCACCTCCCTAGCCCTGAGGAGAAGTGTCATGTTCCTATGAATTGTCACACTTATCAATAATATTCCCGGTCTTATAGGAAGGAGGCAGCAATGTCTTCCACTACCGTGGCTGTTCAGCTTACCATATTTTGAACTCTGGTTGGTTTTGTCAGTTTGTTGAAGATCTTGGCCGACCTGTTAGGCTCAATCATTCTGTTTTAAAGATGGTACTTTTTTCCCCCACCAGATCCCATTTGGAAGTGCTGCGTGTGGATTTTGATGCTATTTTGTCTCTGTGTGTGTCTAACTTGCACCCGGTTCTAAGTTAGTCACATCGTTTTAGTTTGTCCAGTTCTTTGTCACACCAATTGTTCGAAGTCTTGGTAACATTCACCTCAGTTTTATACACTTTGGGTACTATGACATCCCGATTGTTTTACATATCGCAGAGAAAGACTCTAAGCGAGGACTCTCCCTGTCTGAGAAACCTTTGGCATGTATGGTGGAAGCAAACGTTTGGCAAAATCTGCCTGAGATATCTTGAAAGTTTGTCTGTACAATGATGGTTGGTTCTGTTTGCTGCAGTTGGCAATACCTGGGGTGCCCTTGGGCAGCATGTTCATGTTTCTGGTGAACTGTTTTAATTATTTGGTGTTGGTGATCACCACATCGCAAAAGAGGGTATACAGTGTGGCCCATTGTGGGTAGGGCACACTGGCCGTTGTGTATATGCAGCTTTAGTAGTGTTGCAGGTTTGTTGGAAGGGTCGCCAATTGAGTGATTGCAGTGCTTGTTCTCGGATTTGGGTTGTAATTTCACTGCAGATTTTATCACGGTGCGAAAAACCGGGGCTGAAATGTTCTATTCCAAGCATTATGCTTGCCTTTAAACCCCCTACCCACCATCCCCTTGCCCCATTAAAGTACCCTAGAATATCCCCCCCCCCCGCGTTCGCCAACCGCCGTACTGCTTCTCCCTGTAACGTCAGTTCCTTCTCCCAGTTATGGGCGGCAACTGATGCTGCAGGGTCCTTTCCCTTTTTCCCTTTTTAAAAAAAAATGTATTGTCCCCCGCTTTCCATGTAATGGTAGCAGGGGACACCCCCGACATCCCTGAGGAGACCCCCCAAACCACTGCTCCCTTGTTCGACATTATGTGATATTGGTATTTTCATACTGGCCAAATTCGAAAATTGTCCATTCCACAATTTTTATTCGAAATGTTTGGTTTCCCCTGTTCACCAGCTTGCTTGCTCTGACCCGGGATGACATTATGAATTTAATCCATTTATCGAGGCACGGTGCATTGTAGGCAGGTGGCAAAGACGTGAACGTGATGCCTAGTGTTGTAGTTGAGAGTACATTTTAACAGAAGGTGTTGAAAGGGCCTGTAAGTATCTATAGGTAACTCGGTGCAGTTGTAGGTAGCTGGGAAAGCCAGCATTATCCAATTCCTGGTTTAGCCTGCGTGTTCTTTACCTGAATGTTGTAACCGACAGTGGCAGTGAAGTCTAACACTGTAATGTAGCGGTTGACAACCCGTATTTAGTGAGATCCTTGGCACGATGGGGCTGTATGTCTGAGGAATGCATATGTCGGTGTGCAATGCTTTTATTGGCACGAAGGTGATGTTGTTTTTTTTGGCCCGTGGTTGTTTGCATAGCCGTTAATTCGTTTTGACTATTAGGGGGTGCACTTATGCCAACTTATATGCCAAAACTATTGCCCTGGAATGCAGTTGGAAGGTAGATGATGTCCATGCTAATACCTTCCCACCCATTACCTACCCCTCGCGGCCCAAAACACATCCGTCTGGGATCTCTTTGAGCCAGTTCTTTCAAGCAGTAACATCAAACTTTGGACTACCAACGTTCTTTCAAAGCAGACTGCGTAGAATTAATGTTTTCATTTAGGCTGTAAGTTGGCAACTGGTATAATAAGAATGTTGTAACCATGCGTCCCTTCACCCAGTCCTATTAACGGACAAAGTCAACAATTTCAGCATGTGTATAGGTATTAGTCATTTGCCAGGTACTGCTATTGTATGTCGAGGTAATCGAATTATTTCCAGCTTTTGCCATTTTATGGTTAGGTTGAACCATTATGGCAGCGCCTTTGCAAACGCCTATACAAAATCTAAAACTGTTGCATAGCATTTCACCATGTCCCTTTGCGATAGGAGAGCCTGAGTAGCGAAACATAGTTGTAAATGTGCTACTGGTGTACTCAAAATGTCTAAAACAAGCGTGCCTTGCTTTATAGCTGGGCCTCCCACTGAAGTACTTAAAAATAAACAGCACTGACAAAGCCACCAGCTTTGCCTTCTGGTTAGTTATTAGCCAGTCATCTGCCATGTGCTGCTATCGCATGTCCAGGTTACCGCAGCTTGTTCCAGCTCTTGCATCTTAAGTCTAATTAGTACTGTTGTGGTAGTGCCTGGCAAATCTCTATCCCATGCCTACACAAAAGCTACACATTTTGGATTTGCCGATGCTTGTGGTTGTTTGTTTCCAAAGCTGGCTGAAGCATTGCTGCGGTGGTGTTCAATGTGAAGTCTTCCATTAGCCATATAGCCGATTTAGCGTCGTTGTATTGTGTCAAGAGCAGTTTATTGTGATTTTTTTGCGAATGCCTTATTTTCGAAATGCCATTTTGTTGGCACAAAATTGCCAAACAATTTTTTTAGAATGTTTTTTTTATTTTATTTTTGAAATGGGGGGCTTCCCTCCCAAACCCCTGTTTTTTTAACACTTTTTTTAACTCACGAAATAAAAAAAACATAAATAAAAAAATAATACATTCGAAAAAAATCATTCGGCAAAATGTTTTCGACAAAATGGTGTTCGAAAATAAGTTTTTGAAAAAATGACCGGATAGCGTCAAGAGCTATTAAAAAAAATGCGAGTAGACGCTTTTAACCATTAGAATGTCCTCACTTTTTGAAAATAATATATTTGTCCTTCATATTCAAAATGAGAATGAAAACCTCACAAATTACATGTTCCTTCACCATAAATTAATCCCTTTGCTTGTTTCTGCAACTCTTACTCGGTAACATTTTCACTTGTGAAGGTCAAGTTTTACTGGGTGTTAGTGAAGCCAGAATGAGGTCGGGTGTTTTTCAGGAGTTATTGGCAGATGGAAAGCTGCCCCAGGCTCGTTTGCTAGCCAATGAGCAGGGCATAGGAAATCCCCTGTCTGGACGACATTATTGCACTTCATTTAAAATGTGTCGGGTGTTGACTGCAGTAGCCCTGTTCGCGTCGCTTTTATGTCGAGTGAAAGAATCCAGTGTGATTCCCGGATTGGTGTGTCGTGCCCACTAGTTTCCATTGCACTCTGAGCATGTTATGAGCTGCGAGCATCACAGAGGCGCGGCTAAAGAATGCCACTCGGGGACATGCCCTGTGCTGAACAAGCAGTGCAGTGGCGGGCTCGTGTGTCTGTTGTCTAAGTAAGTCACACAAGAGCTACATTAATAGGTCGAGAGCCATGACGTGAAAATAATTTGGCATGAGTCGGAAATTGATTGACTTGACAGAGAATTTAAGAATATACGACGGGTAAATCGTGCATATGTCGGTGGAATAGATCTTTGCTTTAAGCAATACAATTGTGGGTGAAAGAATGTTGAACATTTAATAGCAACCACAACATCATCCACCAACGCTGTGGCACTACTGTTAGGAAATAATTCTCTTTACTGCACCTTTACTTCCATCTGTATGGAACCCCCAAACGTTTTGCTTTTATTTTTTAATCTGACCTGTACTTTTTGCAGTGCAGTGAAGCCTTAGGCTGCACTGCACTGGCCTTTTGCTCATTTTGTTATGGGAAACTGATATGCCCTTCAGACTGTCAGTACTGGGAGACTTTGCTTCCCTTAGTTGCTATTTCTTAGCAAATGTTTTTCAGTGCCCAATTTACCTTCCAGCACAGTGCGCTGGGGTCTCTTTTTCATTTTTAAGACCCTAGACACCGTTGAAGGATTTTTCGGTGAATGTACAAACGTGCCCAGGACAGAGCTGATGGCAGCAGTTACTTTTAAAGCATTTTTTACTCTTTTCTTGGTCCAAACTGTGTTTACCGCATTTGGCCCAGGTCAGTGGCTAGTGCCTGAAACGGCCATGACACGAGGTCCTTTGTTCTGTCCTTGGACCATTTTGTCCCTTAGCCTTCCGCAGGTCGAGCAGACCTGGGAAATTCCTTATTTGGTCATGCAGACGCCTGTGCAAACCGAAGCTTTCGCAGGCTTCTGCAGACCTTGTGTGTGTGCGCCCAGGATGTGGACTGGAGCGGTCTAGTTCCAATACACATCTTGGGTGCCAGGATGTCTGGTGTGTTGGGAATGACTGGGACCACCGTGGTCCGTGATTGATCCACGTCTGGGATGGCTGAATATGAGCAGATCTCCCATTGGTGTCTCTTCGTTTTGACGTGAAGGAGATTCTGGATAAGATAAGGCACCCTACACCTATTCCAGGTCGCTCTTTTGAGTTCACACCAAACGTAGTAAAGGAGCCAAGTATCCTGGACCACTGAAGCAGATCCGTTGAACCGCTGGTAGGTTTGGCACACTGACCCCGCTGTTGTCCAGCCAGAACCCCTGTTTCGTATCGATCATAGAAGGCCTGAAAGGGCGCTTCAACCCGTTGGAGTAGTGGGACTGACTACTCTCGGCAACTCCTGCTTAACCTGCAAACGAGCCTTTTCGGAAGTATTCCTGGACCACCCAGTGAACTGACCAGCTTGTACGGGACCTTTGCCCTGGAACCGCTGCCGTCTCGAGTTTCGACTTGAGCCTCTGGAGACTGTGAGCTCTAGGTATAAGACACTCTCTCGCCGAGTTTCGTGCACCTAGCATTCCAAGGTCTGGCATTAGGACTATCATTAAATCTGGAGTATGGTAAACAGTACTGTAGGAAAGTCGCTGACACTGACCTGTATCCAATGTAACAGCCTGAGGAACTTGAGCATCCCCCGGGAACCCTTGCCCCCCCCCCCCCCGAACCTGAAAACTCATGAACCGGGGAGAACAAGGACTCGGGAGGGGGGGGGAACCCTGCCGTTTAGGCGAGTCTTCAATCTGGCTGTGTTGTCAATCTCGGGATGTCAGGAGCTGAGAAGCCGTTCTTGAGGTAAGTGCAGACGCCAAGAAGGACAGAAGCATCAGTTGTCATGCTGCAGAGGGAGAGATTGACAGGTAAGAGAGTGTACGTGTGTGCAGGGGGTAGGGGAAGATGCAGGGAAGCTGTGGAAAGATGTGGACGTACCGGGAAGTTTAGCTTGTCAGATCTGCGGTCATTCTTCTGCAACCAGGGGGGCAGAGCTTGCATGCTACAAGAGGAGTGAAGGGGTTGATAGTTTACTGAACGACTCTCCTTCTATTCAATCACCACAAAATAACACACTGAGAAAAATGTACCTGGGTATAGTGATTTTTAGTTTTTATATCGCTATTTTTTTTGTCATAAGGTAAGGTACAGTGTAAAACATCTCAAATCTCAGAAATTTCAAATCTTTTCATACAGTAAGACAAGTACAAAAACAACAGATCAACACAAGTTCTTGTGCATTTAACAGAGTGCAGATTCTCTACTGTCGACATCTAACGGACAGTGTCAAAAACACCAAGTGAACATTTAAAACAGAAATACAAAAGGAAAAATATACATGACAGTGCTACTGCATTGGTAACACTATGATTACAAATGTTTGTCTACACCGGGGTGTTTCAGCTGTCTACATGGGCTGGATGTGCCTCGCGTCTGATACAGCCGTCTTCAGGACAGGGAACTGTATGGACTGGATGTTCAAAGAATGCTGTAAAATGGTGAAAGGGAGTATAGTCAAGAGAGTGCTGAAATATATTTCATTTTGGTGATAGAATCACTAAAGTGTGCCATGTGACACAGCTTACCTGTGGGGGAGAAATTGGGGCCACTGGTATTCTAATGAGAACAAATCTTCATCAAAGAAGGTCACAAATGGACTCCTGTTAGTGCAAAAAAGGAGGACATTAATATTGTCTCCTTTCTATTAAACCACCTGGCGGTTTAAGCACATATCAATCTGCCCCACGTATAGTCACCACGAGATATACAGGTAAGCTTACCTCCACATCAGGCTGTGTACTGCATGGAGCAGTATTCGTGTGGGCGTAATTGCGAGCGGATTTCATCCATGTTTTCTAAAAGAGGGGCACGCGATTAATATATAAGTATATGGTGCGAGCTAGAGTATTGACAAAGCTACATGATTAAGTGGATGCAACATACCTAATTACTGGTCTGTCTGCACGCGAACTGCGTGCAGCAAGGAATGGGCTCCTGCACAAACTGCTGAGTCACAGAAGCGCGCGTCTTGTTCTTGCCAGCTCGTCGCTCGTGAAAACAGCAGCGCAGTGTTACTAACGCTGTTGCTAGGACACGAGTGAATTAATATCGGCGACCATCTTGGAAAGGAGCGCTACAACGAATCTCGTGTGGTTATTTGGTTCAATGCCTTCGCATGGTTAAAAAGATTAAATAATCAATTTTGGAGGGTGCCTTCACGAGAAACAGTTTTATGGTGCTATTTGGCCGTTTGTTTACAAATGTTGCCATGGCAACCATTGCCCACAGTGGTGTTGCTTGGATACATCCAGAGGTATATGTGTGAAAAGGGGTGCTCAATGGAAAAAACACATAAATTACATTGGTAATCGGCCGAATTCAGTCTATTTTATTCTGGAGCAGCATTTGAAAAGGAACATCACCGGGGGTGCGGACCCTCCATTACACATTGTATGACATTATATGAATGAACCGCAATATGGTCGGTTCTAAGAACTTGTTATTCCAGCGGGAAGACATTTAAGATAAATTCATATTATGTTGGTGTATCTGGATACAGTCTGATTCTTCAGTGGGACATTGAAAATAGAGAACCAGAGACTGCCATGCATGCCCCCAAAATTTACATTGCATATCGGGGGGGGGCGTGGCTAGCAGGCGTACGATGCGGACGTGATCTTTCATCGCTCCTGTGCCGCCAGCCAGATCCTGCAAGCATCCTTTTAAATCATAAAAACGCTTCAGCGATGCATGAAAATCTGCCGCATCGACCTGTCTGACAACGGACCGGAATCGGTGCGGAGTTCCGCGGCCACAACGTTTGAAAGAAGAGTGCTCCATACCGCGTATGACTCTCAAAATGGCCGCCATGGACGAGATCTAAGCGAAGGGCGCCGCACGTCTACGTGGGAGCCAGCCTGAGGGAGAAGACCCCACCATCAGCGGGGCGGCGAGCAGCGAGTCGTGTGCAGACTCTGGCCTGGTGTGGGCGGAGGTGAAGCATGATCGCTGCGGCCGCCGTCGCCCGCTCCCTTTCCGCGTATCGGCACAACCATGCGGCGCTGCAGAGGCCCTCCCACCCACACGGACAGCCGGGGCGAGTGATCCCCCCTCCGCTGCAAGGCGTCAACAGGGAGCGGAGGGGCCCTGTCGGGGGGCGCTCCAAAATCAGAGCCTTGAGACTTGGAGAGCACAAACAGCCCTGCTAGCGTTGCCTCCATGGCGGTTCGTGAGGAGGGGGAACTGCCATAACCCGCCTCCAGGGCAAAGCTGCAATGCTGAAAAAGCCACCAGGACCCACAACGAAATCGCGGGCGCTCTGCTCAGCATAGAGCACCTGCTGAACCCACAACTCAGTCACTACGCACCTACCTGCCTGCACTCGATGGGAAAAGAGCAACGATAAGGAGAGCGGGAAACGGGGAATAGGGTGGTGGTGGCGGCGGAGGAGGTGAAACCCTGCCTACTCCCCTATGAAATATTGAAACCCCTGTAACCACCACACATACCGAAGGTGAACATTGTGGAACTCAAGGCGCAAAACAAAGAACATACGCCACTGGCGGTGGATGGCGGGAAATAGGCCCTCCCCAAGCCCCCGTACTGGTGGCACCGGACAATAAGAGGAGAGCGTGACCTCCCGAAACATCTTCGATAGCCCAACAAAACGAATATGCCGCAGTACAGTGTGCATGAGTGCTAAAAGGACCAATTAATGATACCCACAGTACTGCCAGACAAGCCTCATTAGCTGCCTAAATCAACCGAAGAGCGCCAAACAAAGAGACCACACATACAGACGCATGAACCTACCCTAAATGAACTGTTGCTGCCTGAAGTGTAAGCACAACACAGCACAACACAGCAACTGAAGCTGCCACGCCTCTGTAGTAGGGGGCACGGAGGAACCCCACGTCCATTGAGAGCATATCACCACGATTCCACACATGTGTCTTATGCCCCAATAAACCCGCCACCACAAGCACCAACCAACATACGCGCCTGACAGCAGCAAAAAAGAAAATAGGAACTGCACAGTACTCGTGAACCAAGCAAGGTGAGCACAACACACAAAACGTACAAAGGTGCAAATCCACATCAGGTGTAACCCCACACAGAGCCGTGTGGCCAGTGGACACTCCTGACATAAGGCGGAAGCGGAGTGACGGAGGCTCATCTTACATGGCTCCACACAACTGCCGTCCACGCCACCCCAGGACACAGTGTATATTACTCCCAACACTCTGGGAAATACTTGCCTACCCGCTCTGTCATCACCCCCCCCCTCCACGCAGAGTACTAATCTCCAACACTATAATAACGAGTGAACAAAATGGGGAAAGACAAGCCCAGGAAAACCTCCACACAGAGCAGGATAGAGCAATATGCAACTCCGCCAATGGCTCGCTCTCCGGACATCAACGGAAACAGACTACATGGAAGATGGCATCTCCCTCAGGGACGTGATGAGTGCCATAGCCAGCTCCAGAACATCAATGGAGAAGAAGATGGACAGTATTGGCGCTGATGTGTCTTTGCTACGACACGACCTACAAAAGCTAACCTCCCGCACTGGGGAGGCCGAAGCACGTATCTCGGAGACTGAAGATAACCTACGAGTGGTCAATCGCCACATGTCTGGCATGCTAGAACGTATTAAAATCCTGGAAGCAAGAGTGGACGACAGTGAAGGCAGATCCAGACATAATAGCATCTGCATACTTGGCCTCCCTGAGAAGGCAGAAGGGACAAGTATGGAACTATTTCTTGAAGAATGGCTTGCGAACATATATAATGCGGAATCCTTTTCCAGGTTCTTCTCCATCGAGCGGGCTCACCGCATCCCGACTGGTAAAGTCACAACAGGTGTACCACCGCGCACAGTCATAGCAAAATTCCTAAATTATAGGGATAGAGATACTGTGCTACAACTGGCAAGATCAAAAGGGGCTGTCATGTACGACAAATCGCCTTCTTCCCTGACTTCACCAGAGAAGTTCAGAAAGCGCGCCAATCCTTTGATCCTCTCAAAAAGCGCCTGCAATCAATGGGAGCCAAATACGGGCTAATCTTCCCTGCCCAACTCAAAATATTCCATAAAGGCACGACGGTGCACTTCACGGACCCTAAAGAAGCTTGGAGCTGGGCCGAAAGACATATAGAAGGCGACTTGAGCACTGTGGGAAAAAAGAGAGGAGAACGCAACAGACCACATCCTGAGCAGCCACCAGACATAGAGCCTCAACAACAGCAGCAGGAAAGAATGCTGCAACAATAAAATGAATAAACAAGGTTCAACAACACTTAAATTAATGGGACCACAGCGCGCAAAACACAAAGGAGCCCTCGCTCCGAACCGAAACATAAATCACAAAGAATATTACGGCTGGCGGACAACCTAGCAGCCGCCTCCCCCCCGACAAGGAAACAAACTCATGCAAAACCCAGCTAGCACGGAGCGGGCATATGCAAACTAAAGTTTAACTGTTTACAAGTTCACGATGGGATGACAGATGCTTCAGTTGGGGTTGGACTATAGGGAAGGGGCAGTTGGGGGCAAAGTTCTTATTCAGTATTCAGCATGCAATGGCATTTTGAGCATGACGGACAAGATGGAAAACAAATTAATCCACATCCCAATAACCTTGGAACATTCACACCCTATGAAGCACATCAGTAAATCTATTATACACACACTCGATGACACATGACGCCGATTCAACCAACATACACCTAAAGCTCATGACTTGGAATGTGAATGGGCTAGGGTCTAGCATTAAAAGAAGACTGGTATTGCAATATATAAACCGGCATTCACCGGACATAGTACTCCTAACCGAAACGCATCTTGCAGGAACGATCTGTAATATCTTCAAAAGATCCATCTATCGCACAGCGATACATGCGGGCTTCTCCATGGGGGCAAGAGGGGTGCTAATATTGGTTCACAAAAGACTTCCACTGGAGATCTTGCACATAATGCAGGACAGAGCTGGACGTTATGTACAAATACAGGCAACACTCTGGACCCAAACCCTGGCGATTATGGCAATATACTCCCCACTATCTCTCCCAAATGCTCTGCTAGCTGACATTACCCCAATCCTGGCCGCAAATGCGGCTAACACATGGGTGATAGGTGCCGACTTCAATGAAGTAATGAACAACGCCCTAGACCGCACACACATGAGAGCGAGAAACCCAGCCACCACCACTAAACTGGCCGCCTTTGCGTCTGCACTGGGGCTGCGAGATACATGGTGGGATCTGCACAGTGACATGCGCAAATATTCCTTCCACTCAGGAGTGCATGCCTCGATGTCTAGAATAGACTATTTCTTCCTACCAAGCCAGAATATTCACAAAGCATGTGGCGCGTCCTTCCTCCCACGGGGAATTTCTGACCACTCCCCATGTTACTGGAGCTTGAAACGGAGAGACCACGTCCTCCTCCCACATGGCGGTTTAACTCCTACTACCTGGGGTTCCCAGACCTACAGGAGAAGTTGGAGACAGTCACCTCCAATTACTTCGAACTTAATACATGCTCGGTCAATGACCCTGGTATATTATGGGAGGCATACAAACCGGTCCTGAGGGGCGAAATCCTCTCATGGACGACGGCTAAAAGAAAGGCTCAGCGTGAAGTGATTATAGAGGCCGAAAAAGAAGTTATGGTCAAAGAAACAGATCATATTGTTAGCGATACTCCCGTGACAAACAGAGCCCTAATACTAGCACAGAAGAAGCTGTACAATCTATCTTTGGACTGTGCCAAAAAAGCACACGGTGCCATGAAGGCACGTCTATATGAAACTGGGGAAAAAGCTGGCAAACTGCTTGCAAGGTTGGAAAGACGTGATGAGGGTCACCAACAGGTGAAAAGCGTTAAGAATATGAATGCAGAAATAGTCTCATCTGATGTAGAGATAGCAGAATGTTTTGCTGACTTCTACGAAGAGCTTTTCAAACCCCCCAATGTCACAGCGGCCAGTACCATACTAGATAGAATCGATCTTCCCACACTCACCACAGAACAAGCCAACACGTTAGATATTAAAACAACTGAGGATGAAATATCAGCAGCCATCACCCAACTCCAAGCGGGCAAGACCCCAGGGCCTAACAGTTTCCCACTTGACATATGGAAAAAGATAAAACACCTAGATATATCTACCCACCTGCTTAACATGTTTGAACACTCCCTAGAAATGGGTAGGCTCCCACCAGACCTACGCAAGGCCACAATAATAGTGATTCCCAAAAAAAACAAGCCCCCGGATGAATGTAGCTCCTACAGGCCCATAGCCTTAATTAACAGCGAACCCAAAATACTCACGAAAATTCTAGCTAACAGACTCCAAACGGTTATCACAACACTGATCCATACAGACCAATGCGGCTTTATGCCTCAACGATCAACGAGGATGAACATCCGCAGGCTGCATCTAGTGCTGGAAAGAGCACCCGCCATACAGCGATCACTGGCGTTGCTGGCCATAGACTTCGAAAAGGCCTTTGACTCAGTCTATTGGGAGGCTCTGTGGGCAATCATGAGGAAAATGGAATTTTGGTAGTCATTCATAAAGTGGGTCCAGCTTCTATACAACACCCCGTTGGCAGAAGTGAGGGTGAAAGGGTGGTCCTCTCGTAACATCCACTTAGGGAAGGGAACCAGACAGGGATGCCCACTCTCAGCAATGCTGTTCGAACTGATTATTGAACCGCTAGCAGTCATCCTGCGGGACACAACGACATGGACTGGGTTCAGCTGGAACTCAGATTGGGAAGATAATATATCCTCTACGCAGACGATCTCCTAGGTGACCCGGCAATCTCCTGTCCCATAGTCACGCAAATACTGATAGTCTACAGGGCCTTCAGCGGCCTCAGAGTGAACTGGTCCAAATCAGTGCTCTTTCCGGTGAAAGGAATAGACTGCATACCACCACAGGGTTCCCCATACCAAATCGAACTCAACCAGTTTCGATATTTAGGCATCCAGATTGCAAACAGACTGGATAGCTATATCACCCAAAACCTATATCCATTAGTTAAAAGATTCGCACAAGATGTGCCCTACCTCAATTCTTGTATATCCTACAAATCGCCCCCTCCACATCCCAGCAGCAAAGTTCCGTAAAATAGACAGAATAACACGCAAACTACTATGGGCTGGGAAACATCCAAGGATAGCTCTGAATACCCTTCAACGCTCAGTATGGGAAGGGGGAATAGGACTCCAGAATATCCAAACCTACTACTCGGCGACCCAGATGGTGACGGTAAATGACATATACATGGTAACCCAGAATTCCCACACATACGGGCCGAAATAGCAGTAAGACACGGCATGTCCCAGATCGAAAGCCTCTACAGCATGAAGAACCACTCCCCTGAAGACACGATAACAGCGCATACAGCCCAAATCTGGAGAGAAACACACAAACATATCGGATGGGACAACAAAATCACCCCAGTCCAGCACATCTGGAATAATGCCCCCTTTGTGGAACTCAGTAAACTCCCCAAATGGCCAAACTGGGAAGCAGCCGGTATGCAAACCATTCAGCAAATATATGCAGATAATCAAATCATTCCGTTTGCCGAGATCTCGGCCACATACGATCTTCCTATCACTGAGAATTACCACTACGGCCAACTATATCATGCACTCACCAAACAAAGGGCCCAACTGTTAGACATGCCGGAATGAACGCCCATAGAAAGGAATATAGTCATAGATAGCGTGAAAACCAAGGTTACATCCACCATATACAATGTTATCTCCTCTTTTGCTACAAAAGAATTGTCAAGCCTAAAGCGGAAATGGGAAAGGGATGTGGGCCCGATACTACCTGAGGACTGGATCTCGACCCTGATGTATCCTCGAGACAAAGCAATCTCTGCTAGAATCCACTTTATACAGCTGAAAATACTCCATAGAATATACTATCCCCGAGTGGCACTGTAAAACTGGGGTAAAACAACCGACTCCAAATGTCTACGTTGCAAGCACGAGGAAGGAACCTTCTACCACATCCTATGGCAATGCACAAAGATACAACACTTTTGGCGAAAATGTAGTGAGAGACTCTCGAGGGTCATGTGCCGACCAATCCCAAATGATCCTAAACTCTTTCTCCTGGGAATTGCAGAGGAAGGGGAAATATCTCGCTTTGAAAAGCTTCTGCTCTCAACGTCCTCAGGCATTGCCAAAAGCAACATTGCGCAGCTATGGGGTTCAGAGGTCACTCCCCAATATGACCAATGGATATCGGACGTAGGTGCTAGCATCCTAATGGAGCGTCGAGTCTATCAAGCAAGAGGCTACCCGGGCAAGGCAGATAAAATATGGGGAAAGTGGGAACACACTGCGTAATGTACATATAGACTGAACCAATAGACTATGCTGCATAAACCGCCACTACCTCAAGGAGAAGTACCATGACCTGTCATTCTTTGAATAAGACTAGTGTGGAAGCGTCCAGTATATATATACTGTGTCTGTTCGTGCTGCCTCACCGTCTGTATGCAAAGTTACATGTTTGTGTAATGTATGTCTTTGTATTGTAGTATTAAAAATCCAATAAAATTTGTTATTAAAAAAAAATTGCATATTGGTCAATCAATCAAGACAAAACGGATGTGAGAACATCTTCCTCCGCAGTCAGTGTTGAAACAAGGTATACAATAGTTACAACAGATTGTACAGTTTGATTCTTCAGTGGGACATTAAAATAGAGAACCAGAAACTGCCATGCATGCCCCCAAAATCTAACATTGCATATTGGTCAATCAATCATGAAAAAACGGATTTGAGAACATATTCCTCTGCAGATGTTGTTTTAATAAAGTATACAATAGTTACATCAAATATTCCTAGTTACTCACAAAGGGAGCTGTAATCATAGGAATGATTTCCATTCGACTGAAATGTTAAGTCCAGCCTGTACAGTATCTAATTTACGCACCCATCTTTGTTCAAGTTGTGTCAAAGTCCTATTTAAATCTCCGCACCGTGAGGCGGGATTAACTTTTTGCAGGATAAACCATCTCAGATCCGTGTCTTTATGATTTTTCTTGGAGAAAAAAAGGGCTTGTCAGGTATCTTATTCCTGATGCACGAACAATGTACCTGTATATCTCCTGGTGACTATACGTGGGGCAGATTGATACGTGCTTAATCCGCTAGGTGGTTTAATAGAAAGGAGACAATATTAATGTCCTCCTTTTATGCACAAGAACTTGTGTTGATCTGTTGTTTTTGTTTTACTGTATGAAAAGATTTGAAATCTCTGAGATGTGAGTTGTTTTACACTGTACCTTACCCTATGACAAAAGAAATAACAATATAAAAACTAAAAATCACTATACCTAGGTACATTTTTCTCAGTGTGTTATTTTGTGGTGATTGAATAGTAGGAGAGTCTTCAGTAAACTATTGACCCTTTCACTTGTACTCTTGTTTTCTAAGAAGCCCTCCTGGGCAGAATAGGGTCCCCTCCAGGAGCCCATATCTCTAAATCTACAAGAGGAGTGAGATAATATTAGTGGGAACCAAGAAAGGAATTCAGGCTATAAGTGAGGGGTGAAACTTCATGTACCAGACCGGGCTGAAAATGGAGCAAGGGGAGAGTGTTTGGAGGGAGAATGCCTCGGAGACACGCGTTCCGCTTGACTCTAAAGTAGGCAGGGACAGAGGTGAAAGTTAGGAAAGGCAAGAGCATGGGACGCGGCAAAGAAGGATAGGATTTACAACTCACAGAGCATCCTGCTAACAGAGTACCAATGTGCCAAAGTCTTGCCTGGGACTGCTCAGATCCTCTGTCGAAAAAATGAGATGGGTGGAGACAGGAAGAAACTAGAAGTGTGCACAAGAGCTGCAACGTTGCGTGTAACCTCAGCCGCTATCTTGGAAGAGGGTTGGATGATAGGGCAAATATGTTTCCATCCACTCCAAATGGACCAATGCTGTGCCCAGGATGTGACAAGGAGAGTCTGCCTCAACCCAAGCATACGCGGTCACTGTATTGTCCAGCTGTGGTGATGAACTTCCTGGGTACCTTGCTGCTGTGCCCCCCTGTGCTCTAAGAGAAGCTGCAGTGGATCTTAGCCCGATCCCTTCCCCAGAACCGTATAAATTGCCATCCTCCCACTACGGACTGAGGTCCCTGAAACCAGCCCTTGAAAGCTGCAGAGACTCGCAACTGTAGGATTTGAACCTGCTAATGAACAGTAGCTGACTGACGAAGTTTGGTCCACAGTGCGTCGAGGATCGGTGAGTACTTGCATCACTTACAGGTGGCCGCTGGCACATCCATAGACTTTTACGCATGAGTGTCCCCTGAGAGCCACTCTCCCTTTGTTCAGGAAACCTGTGCTACCGTCCTATTCCCAATTCCTGGAAACCTCTCAGCCCTCTTGTAGAGACCCTCCTTGAATAGTGGGAACGTATTCTTCATCACATCACCCACCTTCCTGAGCCAGTACAGCCCCCTGAAGAGCTTTTTTGAACTTAACCGCACGATCGAGTGCTCCGGCACTGAATGTACATTTGAGCACAAGACTCCATACTCCATAGGGACTTCACTGCCTATTAGTTAGGGTTTGATTTGTTGAAGGACTGCCTAAAGTATATTCACAATGTGTGACCCCTTTCTTTGCAGGTTGTGGATCTCTACTTGTGTAATATTCCTTTAGACCAATAGGTACTGTATATATTTTGGGGTGCATTTAAAGGTCCCAAACAGAAGTCCCTTTCACATAAATAGCAAGATTTTAAACACTGAAACAAAAACGGCCTGACATTTGTTTTTGTTTTTCAAATAAAGTTAAAGATCCATGTGGAAAGGGGCCTACCTGTCATTACGAATAGACAAGCAGCATTTTAATACAAAAGAAGGAGAAATCCAAGATCCCTGTCACATGGAAAACAGGATTTTTAAACATTAAAAACAAAAACTGTCTACACAAGTCTGTGCAAATAAAAAAGGTTGGAAAAAGAAAAAGTGAAAAAGAAAATATCACTGCTCACAGAAGAATGTCAGATAAACAAAATATGATGTGTGGGTTGACCAAAGAGCAATGTATATTATGTTTCACCCACAAAACTCCAGTGACATTTGAAGAGCCACTCTCTCTTCATTAAACAAATGTCAGCCCAAAGCAGAACCTTTTTCAGCCGTGGGCAAAACTTCACAAGGACATCTCCCACTCCCAGGCTGGCTTTCACATCTCCCATCTAATGACCGACCGCAATAAAAATTTCCTGCTAAAGGCATCGAAGTTCAGTGTTCTCCAGACCTGCTGGCACTGAAAGCAAAAATTACCCTTGGCTGGAGCATGACTATTATGTGTGAAAATGGGGGCACTCACTTCAAAGACAAGCATCTAACACAAAGGAGACTGATAAAGGCACAGGCTGACCCAGTGAAAAGAAATGGCCGTAAGCAGGAGCGGGACCATTTGTCCCACATGAAGATTCACAATATATTTAAAAGGACTATTATCATGTAGGCCTTTTTCTCAGCCATCATAAAGCGGATGGATTTCATCTATGTACCGTTTTTTATGTAATTTCCATGCGATTTTGGGGATATAAAAATCATCTTCCTTTGACTCTGGGAACTGTAAGGGTCAGTTAAACTAGGTTTCTGGCTGATCTGAACATGTTCCAAATGTGAGAGTTGGTGAGCAGGTGGAAATTGAAATTAGGGATATACTTAATAATTTACATATTCATAACTGTTGTGCTTTTTATGGAAACGGCAGAAAGGTGCCACATTGGCGTGCTACTTGATACAGATTTGGTGGTCGGCTTATCTAATTCCCCATGATTAGTGTTGACAAAAATATCTTTAGTATGGCAGTTGCTAGTAAAATTATGAAGTTGTGATATATATCTAGTTTTTGCCAAAAAGTGGAAAGGAGAACAAAGGATGATGACAAATGGGAATTTCCATATGTTGCTCCAGACCCCTAAACCAATCCTGACTTGGAGGCTGGGTTTGGGAGGAGAGCGAAGGGTAACTGTCCAATCCTAGTGGCAGGGATTATTGCAGGGTACTTCCCCAAGATTGGAAAATTGGTAGTGTCATTGCTGCTATATAAGGGGGACTGCACTAGGACAGACATACAGAAAAAGGAGAAAGACAGGAACAGACAGACAAGATATACAAAAACAACAATATGGACCAGTGAGTGAGGGATGACACCTAACACTTTATTTATCATTTCACATATATCGACAAATGTTTCTTTTAAACAATGTTTCCTTTAATTTATATAAATCTTTAAAAACAAATTATTTTCCATATATTATTTGCAATACTTAAGTTCATACACAATTACAAATTTTTCAGCTCACACAATCAAGTATCCCCACCATCTACTCACATTTATTCACTCTTCATAGACTTCCCAAACTTCAACCACGTGTGACCCTCTGTATTGGTCACCTCACTCAATTGACAGTATTTAACAAAATGTGGTTCCTCTTGTCCAATATCAGGTAACTCAATCTGTATATCAGTATTCCTACAAATTTGTTGTCTACACGTGTTTCGGTTGTCGTGATAGGACTTCAGAAATGGTGTCCATTAAGTAATGCAGCCTTCATCAGGACAAAAACAGGAAACTCAATATGTCCTATTTCTCATGGTAGGGTGAGCCACGCCTCCTATAAAAACAACAAATATACCCATCATTATTTTTGTTTGTCATCCCCTCTAACTCATACAGTACTTATATTGTATTTTCAATGACTGTTCAGTAGTCATGTAATTTGACTCACCTCCACATAACAATTTATGGGGGTAACCCAGATGTGTGGACATATCCCAACTTCACTCCTAGGCTTCAACCAGATATTTCTGGTCTCTCCTATAGAGTCAAGTAGTAAGAAATAGATTTAGGTGGTCTGAAATCAACCACATAGCAAAAGGTACAACTCAATCTCAATTGCAGAAACTGGTCATCATGCCTGTGTTTGAGTACAGCCATAAATACTTACTTTTTGTTTTATTGTTTATTTGTATTTGGTTAGATGAAAACCTTTTACAAAACTTTCTAATTCAAATTTCTATTGAAAACAATCAAATGATGAAGCAAACAAAAAAAAGAACTTTTTTTCCAAGAGACAGACTTCCTTTTCCAAGTATTAGGCATAGCATCCGACGCCATGCCTAACCAACAAGATTAAAATAATAAGCCCTTCACAGTTTATATTTTGTTCTGAAATAGCATAGAAATAAAATCATATAAAAAATAAAAAAACAAGCCTGTTTAATACATTGGCTAATACGGATACAAATATATTGGTCCCTAGTAATGTTGGTCCGCTGTCAGCAGTTTTCTTAGGGGTACCAATTTTCCTAAGAAGCCTTTATGATCTTCTTTTTCTTCACAATGTAAAATTTCTCGAAGACTTTCACCACTGCTATTGTTAGAGAGCTTGAATGTTCAGCAATAAATCTATTCCAGAACAAGTCTGCAATGTGGTCCTCCCCACCAACTCCATATTTTGCGAAGAATAGGAGTCTCACGGACCGGGTCCCTTCACAGTCCAAAAATAAATGTTTCAATGACTGGTTGGAAGGTGTTTTGCAGATATTACATAAAGGGATTGCCTCTTCCCCTTTTCCCCTAATACTTACTTATATTAAGGCGAACACTATTCATTTGCTTCACCATGTGCAATTGCTCTCACGTAGTCATGAATAGTCAGAGAGTGTTCTTTCAGGTGGAGTATTTATGGCTGTGCTCAAACATAGGCATGATGACCAGTTTCTGCAATTGAGATTGAGTTGTACCTTTTGCTATGTGGTTGATTTCAGACCACCTAAATCTTTTTCTTACTACTTGACTGAGTTGGTGCGTGACTTTCATGAGCATAGGACCCTGGATTGGGTGACTGAACAGGCCACCTGGATTTATGAGGTCCAAAAGCCTGTTGAGAGTAAAAATACTGTAAAAACGCCCAAACCATCTAACACCCCTGCTGCTGCAAAGGTGGCGGAGGTAAAAATGACCTCTCCATTGGATCTGGAGACAGGGGTCGGGGTCCTAAAAGAGACCCTCCTGCTAACAAGCAAAATGGAAAGCAGAAGGCACCCCCCCATCCAGCCCAATCGAATGGTAGTCAGGCTGTGGCCCACATCAATGATGCCTCTGACTCTGCCTCTAGATAAGTCCTAGGTTCAAGGGAACCAAACCAATCCTGGGGCATGTATAGAATCCCCTGACCCAAGGGTGGGGCACTAATCCGGTAAGTACTTCCCCAGGAAACCTCCCTCCAAACTTCCCTCAGGGGAGAAGTATCACTTCACCTCCCAATCTGAGCTTTTTCCCCAGATATCCCCCAAACCAGAACTTGCAAAACAATCCTCCTCTCTCCCCGGTTCCAGGACAATAGACCCCTAAACCCGGGAGACGGGAGATTCAGGATGGAAAATTATGGGGGGAATTTCTAGTACCCGAGCTACTCCTGGAGAAGGGACATTTGTCCTTTTCAGGAGCAGCAGAGGTGTGACATGAGACTTCACTACCACCCAGACAAGGTCTTGCAACTGGTGCGACAGGTCCAACTACTAATGATCTAATGTGCATGCCGAGGGCTCAATCTAACTCTCAACCTAACCATGCTTCCCAGAATTCCCCAACACCCACGTCTGATGCACTAGAGTGGAAATGACGGGAGGAAACCTCTGACAAACCACAGATTCCAGAGGAGGGGGCCCGGGTGGAGGGGAGATGCCAAGCCCTTGAGGAAGATTCCTTTTTCACCCAAACAGAAACCCTAAAAACCTTGCAGCCTGAAAGAGTCACTTCTACCCGAAATATTTTAGAACCCAAAGAGCAAAGGGTAAGTAGGAGAGGCCAAAGAAGAACCCACTTTGTGGAGGAACTCCAGAGAATCAACTTTGAAAGAGGAGAATCCCTGGATGATTCAGGAAAGCAGACCGTCTCTTTAAAAAATGAGGGGATCCCTCCCAAAGAAAAATGGGTCCCAAAAGACCCCGAGTGGGACAGGGTTAACCGACCCAGAGCCAGAAATTATTCAACACGAAACATGTGAGCCAAACAGGTTCTGGGAACTGTTGTCAGGTAACGGGGGACAGCCAAGGAGCTGGGGAAAAGGAGGATTCCCCAACAACTCCCATTGAGAGTTGCAAAGTTTTTTTTACAGATTCCCAAACTCCAACACAGAAAGCTGCCCAAGATCACACAGTGTCGGAGTTCATTATTAAGAAAAGGACCACCGAGCTGTCAAATAACTCACACTTTCTTTGGCCGATTTTATGCACCAGTTAAGGTGCACGGTCAGCGTGAATTAATAGCTGTGGTGGATACTGAAATTCACTCACCCCACTTCCCGGACAACTCCAAAATTTCGACGGGAATGACATTTCCGTCAAAGGGACTGCAGATCTGGACATAAAAATTGGACGGCACCGGCTGAAACATCCGGTGTTCGTTGTGACTCCAAAGGGCACACCTTGTTTACTGGGGAACGATCGCCTGAGGAGGTTATCACCTCTGATCGACTGTGTAAACAAGGTCCTCTGGACACAGACTAACCACCCTATCAAAATAAAAATGAGTACCGATTATGTAAGCCTGAATGGTACCTGTCACGTAATTGATCAACGCTCTGAGGATGTAATTTCCATTTTAAAAATAACCAAGTCCCAGACATCACTGTCATCTCTGTAGGAGAAAAAAATGGTGATGGGAACCCTTCTCCATTCTCGAAAATGTACCTTCCTCCCAGTTTTAAGCGGCAATCCACACTGGAAGGGAACACCCTAAAATTTGACACCAGTCCAAAATCAGAAGAAACCTTGAGTACCGTGAAACCAGACAAGGAAGAATCTGCTAAAAGTCTGACGGACATTCAGAAAAAGGGCAAACAGTTGTTTTTCCCCATTCAGTTAAATGAGGGGGAGGAGCCGGTGCTCGCCAGAGTATGCCTGAATAATGGAAGGAGCTTCAACAGCGAAGAATTATTCCGGAAAATCCAAAAGATAAGACCATTCCCACATTTAAATTGATTGACAAATGGGAAGTAGGTCCGGAAACCCCAATTTCCAAACATCTCCTGCCTAGCAAGATTTCCATTGTCAACAAAAGCATGGACCATAATTGTTGTGTCGTGAGAGATGTCACTTCCGCCTTTTATCTGGGAAGTGACATTCTCAACTGATTCGCAATCATTTTGGACTTAATTAATAATAAAGCCTGGTCCAGACTAGGGAGTAACACCATGGGCTTTGAAAACCTTGAAAAAGCATTCCTGTCAGCTTAGTTGCTGCCTTATGTGGTTGAAGTTGAAATGCGAGAAGAGGTTACCATCCCAGGACATGTGCGACAATTTACTCTTCCCCTCAAAATTAAGCGAGAACAGAAACTCAAGCATAAGGACGCATGTATAAATCTAAATTTCCATCTCCAACAACAAGGTTTATATTTAAATCCAACACCTCTAGTAGTCCTAGAACACAACATCATTTGAATATTGGTGGATAACAGCGACCCTCCAAGTATCACTTTGGGTGCAGACACCTTTATTGGAATGGCTGATAATGCCCAACATTATTCTATTGATTTAGGTAATTAAATCATGGGACCAATCCCAGACAAGTGTTTCAACATCAGCAACGGTATTCCTCCAAAAAAAGATGTTACTAGGCATGGGGGGAATGTTCTGCTGTACTCTTCCTGCCTCTACGGTGTGGAAGAGGTGACCTGTGACATTAGGAGGGAGGAGGTAGTGTTCAGAGTCAAGGAGCACTACCTCGACTCCCCTGTCCAGGTCAACACCATCAAAAGAGATCTCTCCACCTAATTGGAGTATACTGCTGAAATTGCAAGCCTGAGGTCTCTCCAGGTGTCAAGCACATATTTGAGTTAAGGATCAATCTGGCTGATGCCTGTGAGACTGAGGATCAAAGACAAAAGCTAAAACAGGTCTTCCTGGAATTTCAAGTTATCTTTTCAATGGGCTAATATGACTGTGGATGCACATCCATTCATTCAACCACCATTCTCACGCTGCCCTAGATGGCTCCCGTATTTGAGAGACAATACTGGTTACCTCTTGCATCCATGGAGTCACTCAGAGAGATTAACAATTTAGAATCCCGTGGGATAATTCGCCCGATCCACATTATCTTAAACACGCCGGTTCTGGGGATCCTTAAACGAAACGGCCAATGGAGACTATGTGCAGACCTCAGGGAGTTGAACAAATGAGTCCTCATGTCAAGATGGCCCCTTCCCTACATCAATCAGGGACTGGCCCAGATCCAAGTGTCAAAGGTGTACACTGCCATTGACCTGACCAACAGTTACTGAACAGTACACATGAGTAGGGAAGACCATTACAAGCCTGCCTTTACCTTCGAGGGCAGCAGTACATGTGGACCCAAACCCCCTTTGGATACAAAAACTCTGGCAATGAGTTCAACATCGTCCTACATAAGACCATGCCCGATTTGGGCGAAAGGGGAAACCTGGCCTATGTGGATAATATTTTGATCAAGAGCTCAACTGTGGAGGAACACATAGCAGAAATCCGCTATGTTCTTACCTAGTTGCAAAAGGCCAGAGCAAAACTGTCCTTTCAGAAGGCTTAGTGGTGTAAGACCTGAGTGAACCTCTTAGGACATGAGATCACACCTTGGGGTCTTAATCCCTAGGTGAAGAAGGTGGAAGCCTTATCAAAATTGAAAGACCCTACCACTCTGTGAGAATTAAGAAGCCTTCTGGGACGTGCTAATTATATTCGAAAGTTAATTGAAGATTACGCAGAGGTCAGTCGACCCTTGGTCCATTTATTAAAGGCCAGAGTCAAGTGGGAGTGGGGTCCAGAACAATCTGAGGCAGTTAAACAACTGAAAAAGAAGCCTTTCCCAGGTTCCTTGTTAAAGAACAAGGAGTTCTTCTTCGAGACAGGGTTTTCAGATACTTGCCTAACAGCGGTATTGTACCAAAAGCATGACAAGGTCAACAAAGTAATCTCAAACACGAGCAAGACATTGTCCTCTGTGGAGGAAAAATTCAATGACTGCAATAAGACATTCCTGGCAACGGTGTGGGCGCTGAGAAATTGCCCCCATTCATACAGGGGGGGGCACATCATTGTCGAGAGTCCTCACCAACCCTTGCAGTGTCTACGGGACCGAATCCGGGCGGGGAAAGTTAGTAATACCAGAATTACTTCCTGGATTATGTCCATGCAAAGCTTCCTGTGGAGGTCAGATATGGCCAAAACAAGAAGAGTCACCTAGCGGAAGGTTTGGCGGAGTTGCATAATTGTGCTCAAGAAAACTGTCTCGAGGACGAAAGTCTAATGACCAACAACAACATGGAGGTGTGCTTAAGTTCCCCACACAAGGTCTATGAAGAAGACACGTGTCAGGGGATACCCACAGTTTATGTGGATGGGTGCTCCAACCATGCTGATGGCAACAGGGAAAAAGAACTGGTGGCTGGCATTGGGAATGCCTATGTGACTGATACCCCGGAACCCTCAGCTGGTTATAAAATAGGACCCCGAAGTGAATGATGTGGGGAATTTTGGATTTCAGCGCCCCCTTACTGAAAGGCCTGTGTTAGGGAAGCTGGATAAAAGGGATGGACTGATTTAAGAACAAAGACACCCCTCTTCCTTAAAAAAGTCGGGGTCAGCTGGACAACAAGGATTACCCAATTCATTTATAGGCTATTGTTTTCAGCGCACACTGGGAAGTGAGCTTTGTTTATTCTGAATTTCAACAAAATTCACCCCATATTGTCAGGGCTGGAAGACATCCAACCCACTTTGTGAACAAGCATGTCACAGTCAACATGTACTTGTTTCCTCTAGAGGAGCGAATCACTGGCCCGATGAAATCAACTTGCAAATCTGACCAAGGCAGTGTCAATCCTCTTTTTTTGTAGGGGAGCTGTGTGTGTCAGTGGACTGGATTAGAATTGAGCACACACAAGACACCCCTTCAGCTAATTGCTGGGGTCCTGGCCCATGTGTGGCCAGTAGGTAACCTTGTGCAAGATTTCCAAAGTCATATGAAACCTCCATGACTGTCGGTGGCCGCGTCATGGGGATGGTTCAACATCAGGCTTCGGAATGAGTACCACCCACTGGTCACATCCAGATAGGGCTTTCCTTACCAACAAATCATCTTGGATCCGGAACATCTTGGAAAACTTCATTAACATCAATAGATTTTCTTTAACGGCATTATCCGACTCTGAAAGCTTATGGGGTCTTTAATGTGTTGTTAACATTTCCCAATGGTTGGTTCCTCTTCAGTGCAGTGATCAAATCCGCATCTGGGGTATCTTTACTCCACTGGGCTGTTGAGAGTTCGCTATTAGCCAGAGTTTGTGACCTAGTGACAGCTGCCATTTGGATTTCACCCAGCAGGGATTCCATTTCTATGAAATTTCCCTGCAGAGCTCCGGTTTTAGCCAGCTGGTCAGCCAGGTCATTCCCAGTTTTATCTGGCCCCTCTATCGTGGAATGACCTCTTATCTTCTTCCAATAGAAGATCATCTCATTGGCGGTCACCAGATCATCGATTGACTGGATCAGTTTGGCATGCTTTAGGGTTTTGTAGTTGGCACAAAGCATGCCTCGATTCTTCCAGTTAATCAGGTGCTCCACAATCAGTTAGCGATTATGAAAAGTTAATTCAGTTGGTGGTGTACAGGAGTGAGGATGGCTTGATAAACAGCCATCAACTCTGCAACCTGTATACAGATCCTGAAACACATTTCCAATGTAACATCATCAACATAATGTTCTCGAAAGTCCTTTTCAAGACTGTGCAGGAAATCAATTTTTATATATTTTGCTTAATTCATTCAATGCCCTGACGCAATAATCAAACACAAGCCCCATCCAGGGAGCTCATCCTTCTTTATCGTCATCAGGGCAGTGAATGGTAATTGTAATGTTTATTTATATAGCTCCTGTACACAGGCAAGTGTTTCAAGGCGCTCAAGGAGGGAATGAACGCAGGGAAAAAACAAGTCGCTCAGAGGCCTTGATTTTCTGAGACAAAAATGGCTGCACAGCAGAATAAGTGAAAATGAGACATTTAACAGTTTAGATATAGCAAATAGGTCTGCCGGCGATGCTGCGTTTATTTTCAAGTGCACATTAAGGGGTGAAGACAAGAGAGAACAGACCGAACGATCTTGAGGCAGGGCTGTATACAGATCATGCAAGTGCGGGAGGGAAAGGGAGGGCAGGGGACCAAGTGCGCCCAGAGACTGGTAACATGCAGAGAGAGAAGCTGTCAAGGTTTTTATTACAAGTGCAGTGTGGTGTAGCGCCTTGCGGCAAGTGCCGAAAGACTGGCAGGGGTGCCTGGGACCTGTAACACTCTGGGGTACACCAGGCAGCCAGTCAATAAGCTGTGTGGAAGGAGGGAGAGAAGGAAGAGCAGAGAGCTAGGTTAGCAGGCTAGTGTCACGACCCTTACCCCAAACCCCCACTGGCAAGTCAATCTGCCAGGTAAGGTCAGGGTTCGGGGCTCCATTAAGGCCTCGGAGGCCTTACATCTTCTTCCAAGACTCTCTCGGAGTCAGTCCTGGCGCCTTTGGCGCCAGGCTCATATTCAGTATGGAGAACATCTTTGAATGGGGACTACTTTTCCTTGGGCCTGCAGTCAACATGGAGGCACTACCATAGCCTAGTCCCCAAAAACTAAGCTATGCGGTGTAGTGTTTTGGGAGTGGTGGCCTGGGACTACTTTACCTGGACTACTTTGCTGGGAGGCTATTTAAACCACACCCAAGCAACAGAACATGCTTTGCGTTATTCTGCAGCCTGCGGCGTAGCGCTCACTGTGTCCACTACTTTGCTGGGAGGCTATTTAAACCACACCCAAGTAACAGAACATGCTTTGCGTTATTCTGCAGCCTGCAGCGTAGCGCTCACTGTGTCCAGTGTCCTTGATACCAGCAATCCTTGGGGCAACGAGCCTGCAGAGGAGAAAAAGAACATCATTAATAGAATCTTACCTGCAAACTCCATCCTGTGATCCGCCCGACGTTCGTTCCAGATTCTGCTTACTTGCGGGCCGTCTATCCAGTGAACTGCATCTTCTGGGCACCGCATACTCATTGGAACGAAACAACTTGAAAGGGAGAAGGAGAAAGACAACATTAGAAAAGGTATTCTCACGGCTTGATATAAGCCATGAACATCACGACAACCCCACCTGGCTAGTCACCTCTTGACCGGCATCTTTCTGAAACACCACGCCCACCAGAGAAGAACATTGCGACCTGTAAGGATAGAGGAAACACTGGTTAACAAATACAAGGCGAAGCAGCGCCGCTCATAGCGCTTTACTTACCGGATTGCAGCGCGCATCTGGCGCCATCCATTACCAGCAGCTGCTCAATCCAACCAGCACGACATGCCGAATCTCCTGCATGCCTAGGGAGAAAGAAAAGACATTAACCACAAAAAGAAAGGAAGGCAAGAACAGTAATATACAAAGATAAAGACTGCTGCAGTAAGACCTACCTTAAAGACACTTGAATGGGCTCGCACCAGTGAAGTAACTCGGTCGTCCACGCCCACTGGAGACTACCCACCCCTTCTAAGAAGGCAGGACGGAGAGCACGCCTAATACTGCAACAAGGTGAGGAGAGGGCCTAAGGGTCGAATGGGAGGTGGGAGGAGACCTTACCTGAGTGGGCCAATCTTGAACCCAGCCCTCCTGTGCTTTCAGGCTCGACATCCATCGAGGACACCACCCAGGATCGAGGAGAAGGTTCCAGGCACATAGCAACCAACCAGGGCTGAGTGGCGTCCCCGTGGATACCAGGTGAGCATAACAGCTAGGGTGAGAGAGAAGGAAGAGGAGAAGAGGAAGGTCTTGAGGAGTTTCCGGAACTTGAGAAATCCAGGCTCAAGACGGAGGATGGCAGGGAGGCTGTTCCAGAGGGAGGCACCTGCTGAGGAAAGGGATCACCCTCCAAATCTCTGCTTGGAGAAACGGCTCACTCGCAGAAGGTTGGAGGTAGATGAGCAGAGGGCTTGAGAGGGACAGTATTTAGGAAGGCAATATTGAGGGTAAGTAGGTCAATTAGGTCAAATTGAAATGCGCACACATGTTAGAACGTTCAGTACTACGAATGTTACACTAATACAGCATCAGAATTAAATCAGAATGAAAGTACTTTAATTATGCTGACCAGTGTATGTTAGCTGTATTAGTGTAATATTCATACGACTGCGCAGACCTATGAATTTTCTAACAAGGCAAACACGCCATGTTTATTCATTTGAAGTGGGTGGGATTGCCAGTATCTTTTGACAGGATTGTATAGTGGTGAAGGGTTAGCCCTGACAGGCACCGGACCTAAGTTCGAGTCCCAGCCTAAGTATTTCTCAAACTGGGTCAATACAATCATATATAATTTAGGTCTGGGGTTCCCATGGATAAAAGCAGACACCTGTTTTTTGGTACATGGGTTCCAGCAGGCGGTTTAATGCATTGCACATATTATCTATGACTACCATGTGACCAAACTACATGTCAGCTGCCTGGTCTGTCAGTACACCATTCCATCAAAGATGTATGTGTTCACTTACCCTTTTTCTGCATTATTTTTCAGCAAAGAGTGCTGTCTGATAGCGAGACAGTTCTACAAATCTGACTTTCATTGCCGAATGCATCACTAGGGTGCCTAACATATAGAGAAATCTGGGAGATTCTCCCTAGTAGTTGGAAATCTGTCTCAGGAGGTGATGTGTTAAGTGAATGGGGTGGTTAAAGAGCCCATCGTCATCAGGTGTCTGAAGATGTTATAGTAAATATGGCACCAGTGGGAACTCTGAAGCGCCCGGGAAGTTTCAAACTGCCCTGACAGCCATAGTTAGTATTACCCCCTCACAGCCAGCAAATGGTAGAAATACCAGTGTTCTCATCAGCCTGTTGCAAACAAGAAAGATCGAGACACTGCAACCTGCCTGCGCCTCAAAAAAACAAAATAAGGAGGCCCAACATGAACCCATAAAAAGTATTAAAGATGACTTACCTCAGAGATCCTTGCCTTCAAAATGCATATTGTTATCCGTTTTACTAACCATTTATAGAGCACATGCCAGAATCTGACTCCTCCCTTGTTGGCTAGTACTAGATGTCATTATTGCCCATTTCAGTGTTACTTATTGTATTAATCACGGATGGATACAATTCTGATAAGCAATAAAGTGATTCCAAGTCCAACCTGTGAACTGCACTTTACATTGCGGGTACTTAAACCATAGAGTGCACTATGGCCCTCATTACGAGTTTGCCAGTAATGTGCCTGTGATTCAGTGGAGCCGGTGGCACGGTTTCTGGCAACCGCAATCACGGAATCACTGTCACATCACAAACTCGTGGGACCGCGCAATCCGGCATGCCGGTAACAGTGTGACCAGCATGACGGAAACACTGTCATCTTCTACTAAAATCCGTGGCAATGTCATCAAAAATGCTGATGGCACCATTACCGGTGTGTCTCTGACGGAAACACCAGCAATGGAAGCACTGGGACCGGAAACAGCGTCATCCCAGGAACTGGCAGCTCGCCGGTGGCCATTTTGGAAAACTGAATCCACATAAAATCACTTACTTCCTGTTGCCATCCAGACACGTAGACACCGGCATCCTAACAGCAGGCATGACATCTCGGGTCCCTGATGTGTAGCAGCGGAAGCCACGCTTTTCCCAGCAAGAACTCACCATGCTGATAGACACCATAGTGCAACATGCCAGCAAACTATTTGCCAAGGTGGCGCAGAATGTGGCGGCCGCTAGGGACTGTATCACACACAAAAAGAGACTGCCATAAGATGTGGGATGACCTCCGCCTGAGGGTCCGCAACCTGCTGTTGGCCCACAGGAAGGAATGCCTGGCTACTGGAGGTAGGACGTCCTCACCAATAAAGCTCATACAGTGGGAGGAGAAATGCAGCCATGTGCTGTACCTCAAAGGGATCGAGGGAGTGGGAGCAGCGGAGGCCCCGTGAAGGGCCACATGGAGAGGCCATTGAGTACAACGTGCCACACCAAAGCAACTATACACAGTGGACAGGCACACACTACATGGAAACATGTCCAACTCCATGCCACCAAACCACATCCAACACATAGAGTTGGCAACAAACCATGGCCGTTGCCCAGGGGTACACAAGAATAGCCCTCTGTGAGAAACTGGAGGGTATTACCCTACTCCCCATGGATACTCTTCTCAGGGGGCCAGGGGACGGCCATCTCTACGGGATCCAGACCCAGGGGATCAACAAGCAAGGGAGAATCACCTGAGTGGAGGGTCATGGGGGATTGGGCAGAGAATACCAGAGGTTGAGACATGGTATTCCCCCTTTTTTCTCATTCTACCTCAACCTTTTCCCTCAGCTTCCGTGGGGTATTTTCAAATCCATTCCATCTCCCCCTCCCCATTTCCAACAAATACTGGGAGGAGGAAGAGACAACCAGCAGTAGTGAATATTTCCCATAGGAATACCATGGATAGTGTAAGGAAAACCTTACACTACCTCTCCCTGACTAGTCCCCGGAGATCTGTCATCCAGGTGGCCAGGACACAGCCATCGGTATTGGATCCAGTTCCTCGGGGTGGAAAACTGCGGGAGGATCACCTGGATGAGGGGTCCTGAGGGAGTGGAAGTGGAACACCGACGGGCGAGATGCGGTACCCCCTTTCTTATAACACCTTTTCCCCATCCTACCTCGTAAGATACTCAGAGGTTCTACCCACCTTCCATTTCCAACACAAACACTTTCCACAACAGACCAATTCT
This sequence comes from Ambystoma mexicanum, assembly GCF_040938575.1. Classification (NCBI taxonomy): domain Eukaryota; kingdom Metazoa; phylum Chordata; class Amphibia; order Caudata; family Ambystomatidae; genus Ambystoma; species Ambystoma mexicanum. The sequence goes on from NC_090937.1 coordinate 778,141,891, forward strand.
AGGGTCAGACAGAGTCAGGCAATTAAGACTAACTATGCACACCTGACGTCCCTTTCCCTTCCCCACACGGATAAAAGGCGGAGCACAAAAGCACACTTTGAGCAAGGCCAAACGCACGAGGAAGCAGCTATTCCAGACCGGCAGTTCAAGCGGAGGAGAAAAGCAGAGAGACTTGGAGTGACAACAAGAGGGAATTGCCCTTGCCCTTTACAACTCAGATCCGTAAAGCCTCCGAAAGGAAAAGCATAAGACTGGAAATTCCAGCTGGCGTGTGGTGTGACAGGTGTCAGCGGCACACGGTGCCCTCCTGCGCTGATAGGCAAAGCGGGGAGAAGCGCTTGACACCGTGGTGCCGTCCTTCACTGCCGAGACAAGAAACTCCAGCAGTTCAGCACAGCCGGTGAGTTGGAGAAGACAGATAGTAAAACCAAACTGTGCTGGGGCCAAGGTTACAGGCAGCAACCTTGTCGAACAAATAACTTGTGTAATTGAACTTTAAAGGAACCCTAGTAAAAGGTTCAGAATCAGAGTGGTCAGGCACCGCGGGGACGCTCATTTGAATCACTCTGACTGAAGCCTTTTTTGAGTTGTGTTGTTTTGTTGAAATTACGAAAACCAAGAGGCCTTAGGAGAGGCTAGTGTGAAGTGTCAAAGTGGTCCTACGAGGGTCAAGCAAAACCCTTTGTGCACTCGAAAGTCTTTGACACACAAACTGATTGAACTGGGAAACTGGCAAATGTGAACCCGACACAGGGATGCCTGCGAGTTGATGGTAAAACAGTGATGTACCCGTGAACAATGTGACGACACGTGTTTACCCGTCTGAGGGATATCCACAATGGATAGTTGGTTAAAAAGACATTGAGACTGTTGAATGATACATTTTTGAGTGAAAGGCCGTAGTGCACCCAATTGAGGGAGGCCCAATGTGAAAGAGTAGGATCGTAGCCCGGCTGATGGGGGATCCAAGGGGCAAAGAGCAATCTCCCAACGTGAAAGATTGGGATCGGAGCCCAGCTGAGGGGGATCCAAAGGGCGAAGAGCGATCGCCCAACGCAAAACATTATCAAAGGAACTTTTGTTTTGTATATTGTTTATGGTTCAGCAGACCTTCTAAGAAAAGAGAATTTGCTGGAAAGAGAGTTGGCTCCTGAAGGTCCTGGCATCGTTGAAAGGAACTGTAAAATCGAGCTGGCGAGGCCCAGGAGTGTGCTGTGCTCAAAGGTCCCGTCTTGTCGCATGCTAAAAATGTGGGAAAGGGAGACCCCCGTCTATGACATGCTGGCTTATCATTTGTGAACACTTCTTTCTTTTCTTGTGAACATTATCACACACTCTTTGTGAAATTAGCTGTAAGTATTAGCAGTAGGTTTTTTTAGTATATGTGTATGTTTAGATTAGGCATTTTTCCAACCCATTTATACAGTTTAATAAACACCTTTGAACTGTGATCACTTGTGTCTGTCTTTAATGTTGCCACCAAGTCCAGTGAAAAGAGGCCACGGATGTGACCCAGTACCAGATTGTCAGTGACACTACTGCAACCTAGGGTGTGTTTTGGGGCAGGTGTGTTTCGGAGGGTTAGTTAGAGAGGGGCTGGTGGGGAGGGAGTGGTGAAGAGTGGGTTGGGGAGTGGGTGGTGGGGAGGGGCAGTTGGGGAGAGGATGCTGTGGAGGGCCAGTTGGGGAGGGGGTGGTGGGAATGTTGATGGGTGCTCAAAAGTAGTTATCAATGAGTTCCTGGCGGGCTGCACACCCATCCCTGACATCGCTGTGTTGGGGTTGTTGCATGTCTACAGCTGCATCCCCATCACCATCATCATCAGCGTCCTCTGGAGGAAAGTCCATGTCCAGGGCTAGGGGTTAGGGGTTAGGGGGTTAGGGGTATGTTCCGCCTGATGCACATATTGTGCAACATAGCACAGGCCAGGACTATCTTGCCACCTTCAATGGCCTGTACAATTGTCACCCGTGTTTGGATGTGAGCGTGATAGTATGCTATTTCCTGGTGAGTCTGGAGATCTCTCACAGGGGTCATCAGCCATGGTAGTAAAGGATAGCCGGAATCACCTGCATGGAATGGGACACAGGAAGGGCCATTAGATTCCAGTGACTGGGCAGTACATACATTAAGAGATGTGAGTGAGGGACGCATGCATCTGGGTCTGTGCACATGCGGTCCCTCATTCACCTTGATACACCCTGTGACAGGCAATGCTGGTCAGGCCATGTGACTCCTGAAGATAAGGTGGCAGTGGTGGGTCGAGCTGAGTCGAGATGTGCTGGGTATTGTGACATGGCAGTATGCATTCTGGTACCTGTAGTGCATTGCATGTGCTTGTCCGTCCGTGCCCAGATTGTGATGGTGTGTCCATCCGTTGACACATGTGGTAGATGTCAGTCGTGGCCACCCGCTCTTGCATGCCATTTGTGTCCCTGCATTGCTGTGGTGGCTGTGAGCCATGCACTAGTGCCAGTGTGTGTGTGTTGATGCTTCCACTCACCCAATAGCCAGGTCCGCTGTCCTCATAGTGCACCATGTATGCACGCAGGGTGCTATTCCGCAGGACCATGGAGTCATGGGTTGATCCCTGGAAGCGGGCGCAGCAGTGGGTGATTGTCAGGTCTACATCACACACGACCTGCACATTCAATGAGAGGTACAGCTTTTGGTTTCTGTACAGCTCCTCTGTGGCGTAGGCAGCCACAATCTCTATATGTGTGCAGTCCACTGCTCCCAATACATTAGGCGTGCCCACAAGTGCATGGAAGCGGACATTGGTGGTGTTGACCTCTGCCTATGTGGTTGGTAGGGTGAAGTGTTGGGACACATGGAGCAGGAGGGCACACAGGACCTGCCCCAGCACAGTTGAAAATGTTGGTTGTGAGATGCCATGCAGCTTGCTGGCTGACTGCTGGAATGTGCCTGTGGCAGGAAAGTGCCGCACTGACACCACCTTCAGTGAGGGCGGTATGGAAGTCCAGATGCAGATGCTCTGAATAACGTCCTGGATGAGTTACATGAGTTCCAGGATGGTCTCCTTGTTCAGGCGGTATAGGGTGTGGATCTGCCTTACAGTCAGGGCCCAGTGTGTGGACCTTGTGCGGGGTATAGGTGCATGCTTCTGTGGTGCAACTTGCATGCCATTGTTTATCTGCATTCTCCTTCTCATCCTCCTCCTCCACTCCACTGATGCAGCACCTGCTCATAAAGCTGCACTCCTGCATGCATCACCTTCGGGTCCCTGACTACTGTTACAAGAGGCAGCATGGTTGTGTTGGGAAGTGTATGTGGTGTGGATGTGGTCCTTTCAAGCAGTCCCTGTGCTCATTGTGTGCAGCTGAGTGCATTGGGTGCACCTGTTCCTACACCCCTGGGCCTGGTTACTGCCTGGTCTGCAGTGCCGGTGTTTCCGGCACGGTTTTCCCGGTGGCACCAGCATTCTCATGCTGGTGTTTCTGGGAAAACACTATCATAATGCCACCTTATTTCTGGGGTGCCAGCGTTTCTGGCACTGCTTCCAGAGGGTCCTGCTGTTTCGGTTCACTGTGCAACAGGCAACTGTAGCACAGTGTCCGCTGTTACCGGCATTCCCGCTCGTAGTGCTGCAGTCAGTCCAGAAAAGGTGCCGTTAAACCTAATTACCGGCACATTGTTTCCAGGCCGCCACACTTATAATGAGGCCCTATGTCAGCCTCACAAAATAGTGGTCCTTTTTTATCACAAAACTGAGAAAGTCAGGGTTCCTCTTTTCTGAAAATACCGTTTTCACCATGCACCCGGCACCTTTCTGAAAGCTAAATTGCATATCACAGCCACATAGCTCAGAGTGCTGACATTTTTTCTAAGAACTATTTAATGGCCAAATTATTATCATTTTTGGGTACCAACACGACACAAGTGCGATAATCGCTGTGTTCAAGTCAGGGACATCATTTCGGGGTCGCCAGAGGTCTCAACTGCGACCTCTGAGGCCTCCCTCGCACCTATGTGGTCTCCCTTGCGACCTCTAAAAAAAATTTAAAATAACGTTTTATTTTTTTTGTAATGCAAGCTCCAGGGCTGTGGCCAGCACCATGTGGCTCTTTACTTCTGGACTGGCTGGCTTTCTTGTTCAAGCCCCTTAAAAAAAACAGAAGAAAAATAAGAACATGAGTGTCACAAGTCTAACACTTTCAGCAGTGACCCTAAATAAGAAAGAATAGGAATACCAAATAATGTGTGTTTCTGGAATTCTATAAAATAATTGCTAGACTCATTAAAAGTTTCTTTCAGGCACACTTCAGGGGGTGAGTCGCTGACTTAGTCTGTTCTTAAATGCCTCAACTCAGCCTTTCATCCTTCTGAGGTCGATAAATGAGCACCAAAACATGTTGGGTGATATTGGGTGTATATTTTTTCTTTATAAAGCACCTAAGCGTAAGTGCTATGTAATAAGACATCATTATGATTTGGTCATGGACGTCTACTTGCATTGACAGTAATTTGGTAATTTGGGCCTTTTAACACTGATCTTAATGATACATATGGTGATCCAATGTACATCACATTATAGTGATATCCTAACCATATTTTTCGTAGTGTACAATGCTATGTGATGCCACTTTCTGTTTTGTCAACGGGTGAAAGGTCGTGTTCCATCGCTTCCGGCGATATCACTTCGAGGTGGGGTCAAATGACATCACTTCCTGTGATGTCATCAGGGGGGTCAAGGGTTGTGTGATGTCACTTCCGCTACCCCTGGCAATTTGGTGAAATGACGTCCTTGGTTCAAGTGTACAATGAAATCGTAACAATGTCAAACATGAGAGAAACCGTGAAAACAATACAAAGTGAAAGCATCAGATAAAACAGTCCTCTGCTTATGGAACTTGAGTAATTGGAACTCTTTGGGAAAGTGTGCAACTTGGGTTTAATTTTGTACTACACGACACACCAGTGCAGAAATACAAATAGCGTGTTTGTATCGCAGAACCAACGAATGAATACGGTACATATGCTGCATTACTTACTCGGCTAATTCCTCAGCACCGCCTTTTATAGGGCAAAGAAGTAGCCAGTCAGAGTCGGCCCCCATTTAGGCTGTGGGCATAAAACAGACGGGGTCAGTTCTATTAATTGGCAGGAAGGAGCATGTTCCTAATGCTCATATATATTAGGTGGAGATCATTCTGTTATGTAAGACGGGCCATTCAAACGTATGTATTTATAATTAGCAGTGCCTGACATCAAAATAGCACATTGACGATATTAAACGGGGGTTGCAATTACTTTTAGCTAATCAGCCATCCTGGCGTGTGCTTGTTACCTTTGATCGCGCATTGTTGCTTGCATCGTAAACCTTTTCAGTCCAACCCTTACTAAGTAAACCAAGGCGGTTCGAATTATTAGAGACTTAAGCTCGCGCCTCTGGAGTGCATTTACAACGTGCAGTCACTGGTTCGATTCTTGGCAGAGCCAATATAACCCCTATTCCTTCCGAGCTTAATTATCGGAGCAACATTGAGCTGTATAATGTTATCAGCTGTTATTAAACTTCGTCCCAGAGATAGGAAAACGGCACGCATTGCGCGTCGTTAATAAAAATATGATATTCTCATTATTAGTATTGACTTCATATGTAATGGCTTTCATAACAAAAGGTGACCTTACATTAAAAGTATTGGCATGACCGCTGACGATCTCTCCGCAGCTCCATCGCTTCCCCCCAGGTTTTCTTTCTGTTTAGAAACCCTTAGTGTAGACGTTTGTAGCCATTAGGAGATGCATATGATATATACATATATATATCATCCAATGTTTTCCCATATATATATATATATCATCCCAAAAGCAAACAAAGACCGCAAAGTCTTGTTTCTTTAGAAGCTGCACTCCCATCCATTTACGAAATCCAATAGCATCCAGCAATAGTTGCCCAATGAGAAATTCAATCGTGGGGAACCAACAACAGCAAACAACTGCGCAGCAAGAGTTTGCTTAAAAAGTTCAGCTTTATTTAAGAAATATTGCAGTAAATAGCGGCTTCCCAGTTGCAAAGGAGGCTAACGGACGCGTTTCTCCACACTCCTGTATATATATATATATATATATATATATATATATATATAACGCTAAGTTATACCTTTCCTGCTATAAATGCACTTCCACAGTTTCCAAGTATAGATCTCTATTCAAGCAAGTGGACCAGAAATGAATTTTTAAAAAGTGGCCGACCACCAGCTTTCATCGTGGTTCAGCATCTGGGCTTCCACGTCCTGCTCTACAGCATCGCGAAAGCGAGTAAACATGGCTGACGGTTTTGTTATAGGGAGCAGGCCAGTTTCTAGACAATATTGAACTCGGGGCAAAACATCAGAATACGCCCTCCAATACCACATCCCTCCTCTACTGCAACCCTGCACTGCACGCTGCCTCTCCAACATTGTCATTGCAATTGAAATCAACTTTTTATTGCCTTGCACTTAAAATGATTAAGCAGACACTTGTGCGTACAACAATATTGCAAAGAGGAATTGATTTTCATGATCCCATGTTAAGGATTGTCTAAATGCAGGCCACTCTTCTAAATTTTGCTGGCACAAAAGAGTCTATTGCTGCTGCGTTTTCCAGCCATGTTGCCCTCAGTTGAAAGTGCCGCAAGCGCCAATAGCTCTCTTCACTTGGTGGCCACAGTGCTTTGGGGCCGTTCCAGATGCTCTAAGGGGAGAATGGAAGAGGGGCGTGATAGAAAGGGGGAAAGCCAGGCAATGGAGAGAAAGGAGGCAGTTCCCAGGTATATCAAGTACGGTTAGGTTACAAGGAGTGCCTGGAAGCTATTTCAAAGCGCTATATGGGAAGATCAGGGAAGCAGGTAGGCTATGAGGTGAAGAATCATTGTTCGCATATGATGTGAATACCTAGAAACATTATAACAATACTTGCCAAATGGTGTCAGTGCATGAGCATTTAATGGCAAAATCTGGCATACGGCGAGAATGCCAGAGTATAGGATGCCAATAGGGAGTGTGATGGCAACATCTGCCTAGTGGTGTGTGTACCTGGGCATATAATAATTGCTTGCACGCCAGATGGACAGCTCATTTGCAACTTGCTTTTTTCAGGAATGGGACAAGACAAGGCCCTTCATCCTTCTGAGCTGATTGATGAATTGGGCACCATCAGTGGGTAATAATCGCACTGATTATTACAGAGCTTAGAAGTGGTCCATCTACATGAAGCTCTATTTAAAAAAAGAATCACCAAATGATTTATTTTATTTTTTATATTTGTATAGCGCGCAGGCAGCCCAAGGGCATTGTGGCGCTGTTTCTTGCAGAAAAACTTAGTTACATTATGCATAAGTTACAGCATTGGGCACATAGGTGTAACACATATTATGCATGGTCAGATATACATATGGCGGGTGTACATGATAGTTATATAACGCAAGTAGAAGGCAAGCATAATGAAATACATAGTAAACTGGGCTAGTTGCTTTGATCCTATTACAAAAGCTAGCAATTTGTGTGAGCACTTGGCAATAAAGCAAATGCTTTACTGTTTGATAACAATACCTATAATATTTTGTGACTATGTCAACATATTCTGGCAAACCCCAGCAAATAATGGTAACTTGATCATGTGATTATAACCATAAAAGTGCTCAGTTCCGAGGCTACACAAATAAATAATTTAAAAAAAACAAGCAATGGGGTAGCTGTAGGAGGAGGAGGGAGGTTTCAACTATAGGAATTTGTTTCTAAGGACTGTACTGTTCTTTACACCTGTGACAATAATCCCCACACAGTCCATACATTTAAATAACATATTTTGCCTCTCTTTTAGCAGACTTTGGTACGGTGAACGACTTTTTAGTTCAGGCTATTAGGTTGCATTATAGCGCCACCTATAAGACAAAAATATTACATTAGATTACAAATAGGGAGAAAAGGCATATGAGAAGAGACACAAAGTTCGTAGGTTTTGTTTGGTTATTTGCCCACCCATTGACTGCCCATAGTCATGCTAAGCTAATCCCTATGGCCTTTCCCACCCAGTTCCTGCCCCTCCTCGCCAAAAACACCTCCTGCCTAGAACTCTTTGAGCTCGCATTACTCACGCCTTACCATGAAACCTTGCACTCAAGTGCCTGCCAGTGATTTTAAAAAGTAGTCTTCTGAGAGTTGATGACTTAGTTGCGAGTGGTAAACGCGCTAATAGTGTAATAAACATTTCTTAACTAGGTCTGGCTTCTGCCACTCTATTTGTAAGCACTATGCGTGTCCTTCACTGAAGTCCTGTTAAAAACAAACATTGGCAAAGCCAACCGTTTTGGCATGAGTATAAATACTAGGCACTTGCCAGGCCCTGCTATTAAATGGCCATGTACTTGCACCATTTTGCATCTGCTACCATCAGTGGTCAGTTAATACCACCAAGGCAGTGCCTGGCAAGTACCTTTCCATGTCTACACAAAAGTCCAAATTGTTAGCATTGCTAATACTTGTACCTGTTGGTGGTAGACACGTGTTGTCCTACATGAACTGATCTGAGGATGAGCGGCAGAACTGCTATCAGCCTTTCCGACCATACCAGGTTACTGGGACAAGGTCGCCGGACTAAGGCCAGTGGATCACACTAGCACAAGCTGGTTTGGACAATGCGCTGTTCAGTAAGACCGAAAATGGGTATGGGGTGGAGGCCCTACATCAGTTGCCTGAGGGGGGGGGGCGAGACCAGAAGTCCTGTGGTGGCCATGTTGTACCGGAAGCATTGCTGTCTCATTGTCATTCTTTGTCATGAGTACCAACAACGTATTCACCCGTTTTTAAATGTTTTCTTTTTGTGAGATGGGAATATTGTGTTGGTAGTCCTAATCTACACTTTCCAGAAAAGCGGATGATCAGGTGACTGTATCACAATGAAAACTACAGGTCAGGAGGGTGGTTTGGGTTAGTCGGGAGGGAAAGGGTTAACTGGTGGGGTGCTGATTGTCTTTCAACCAAACGAATAAATCTCCTCTGTTTTACCATCACCTAAAATGTGATGAGCGCTTGATCACTCTGACATAAAACTAGATGCATAGTGAGGGGTTATGGCCATTTGATCCCAATACCTACAGTAGCAAAAACTGAAACAAACATTTTCACACAAGTCAAAACGTGTGGCTTTTTAATGCTTGTTTTCTGCCTCTGTGAATACTGTTTCTTCACAGTAAAACACACATACACACATGAAATTGCTCCTGTACACACACACGCCAAATAAAGCAGTTTTCCCCTTACATGTAATCCCCTCAGCTGTTAAACCTTCCTCTACTCTAAACCATAACCCCCCCCCCCAATTTCTCCAGCACTTGACCCCTTTGCCTAAAACTTCTAGAGCAGTTTCAAACATAACGGGCAACAATGATGATTTGTACCCCCTCTTACTCAAACATTTTGTTTGGCCGTCCACTAAACAGCATAGTTTGGCAGGCTGACTATGTGACCTGAACACATGCTCTGCAGTCCCGTGCTTTTTTTTTCTAACAGTTGAATGCATTCTGGTAGTTGTAGTGTGTTTTTATTTGAGTTTTAACTGGACTAACATGCAAGAAAGGGATGCTTTTCAAAAGAAACCCCAGCGGTGCACCGATGACATGGAGTCACTCATTAGATAGCCCAAAACATCGTAAAAACAAGAAAATTAGCCTAGACGCCTGCTTCAAGGACATACATGAATGCCCATTCCTCCTTTCCTTTCCTTATATGATGCCTTCCTTTGGCCATTTACTTCTGTCTCTCACCCTGCACCATCAACCTTCTAAGCCTCCAGACAGTTTATTGCCCTCTTGATTTAGGTAGAAAAATCAAAAGGCCTGTTTAGCTCCCCAAACCGCCAACCTTCCATTCTCTCCAAGGTTGTGGGGAGTGTCAAGACTTTTGGTTCACAAAGAGATGCTAATGTGGGAGGTGGGAACCTCCTTACAAAACTCTGCAGAATGCTAAGTCTTTGGCTGCATCATGAGGGGTAGATGGATGTGGGCAGGCTTCTGTCCACCTGCCTGTTGCAGGTACCTGTTAATGATTGTCAAAATGCTCTCCCAGCTCGTAGCTTTACAGGCTGTCCCTGCTGCGACCCTTCCTCCCACCTGTGCCCCTGACCATTGCCAAATTTGCCCGCCCTTGGAAATTACCCTGATACCAAGATATATTTTTTCAAAGTTGGTGACTGTGGTCTCAGGTCACCCTGCTCTAATCGCCTCTCTCCCCAGATCCCTAACCTACAAATTGTGTGAATGCCTAGAAATTGACTAAATGACGGTTTTGATGTATTACAAATAAACAATAGAATCACCCCTACACTTCTAACAAGGGCTGCTGCCTGACTGGGTACACCACATTTCGCATTGTGTATTCTTGGTAGGAACACCTTATTTGCCTCCTGTTAACCTTTCAGCTACATAGTCCATTCTACTGTAGTTTCATCATCTATGAAATACCTTCCCCAGGTGCAGACAGGAGCGCATACCTTTTCCTTTTCCTCTGGCACCAGGCGTGCACTGCAGCAGCCATGGATCTGGGCGATACATCAGTGGCACCTAAATGGAGGCACCCATGCAACATTACTCAAGTGCCCTCTTTCTGCGTGCTCAGATGCTGCTTTAGAATGGGAACAGGGCACCTTGTTGTCTCCAGTAGAAGACAGTAGGGGAACTCTGAAGGGACAGAGTAAGTCGACTGCTCTGTCAAGAGAATACATCATACCTCTCCCTTCCTTGGAAGAGCCAGGATTGCAGTTATTGCCAAGAGAAGTAAGAAGACTGCAGGTCAGTCAGGAGGCAATACGCTCCCTGAGTTGGTTGAATCCTTAGATCCAGTGCCCAGTACTATGATTACAGGAAGAAAGCCCTAAGAATAGCAATCCTGGAATCACTGTTTGGCAGCTAGAGAATCATTGGCTGTTTTTCTCTTCAGTAAGTATGCGGCCGTGGGTCTAGGTGCAGGGTGGGATTTGAAAAGCTGTGCTTGTTGGGTGTATAGCTCTGTGTTAGGCAGAATCACATGCAGTACCCTTTGGGAACACTACACACAATTAAGACTACAAGTGTCAGTACAATTTCACCTTTAGTACTGGCCTGTACTACACAGTAATGTGGTAGCAGTGGTGAGCAGCCAGACTTATCTCAAGAGTAAAGTGAGCAGTACAAGGGGTTACACAAAGGACTAGCAATCACAGTGATTCAAACAAACACTTACTCAAGGTTTCTTGGTAAAATAATATACATTTATTTACAGTACGTTGGAAAACATTCCACTAGCAAGAGCAGCTCAATATCACCATTTAATGTACCACAATACACAACCAACCAGTTCAGTGAAGTGGGAGCAAAATGACACTTTAGTTACTTTAAAAAAGGGATAAAAAGACAAGGTTAAAAGAATCAAGCACAAATACTTTTCAGAGGTAGGACAAATAGTTTCAGTTCACTACAACCAGCAATTCAATTCCATAGGCCTGGGCCAAAGTCAATGGTTCAGAGTCTTGGAAAGGATAGCACAGTTCTGGTAGTAAACGGTTAAGTCTTTGCCACGGTTTTTAGAAGTAGTTGGTCAGACGAAAAGTTAGATGTTGGTTTAGGGAAGGCCAAGTCTTCAAAGTTGGGAAGGTTTCACAAACTTTCACCGCGGCCGAACGGAGTTCTGAACCGCACTTGCACAGTACCTTTAAAATGAAGAAGAGCTGTAGCTGAGGCAGTTGTTCCTGGCAGCTCCTGCAGATCTCGCTGTTCTTGAGCATGTGTCGTGATACAAGAAGGAGGACGTCAGGAGGTTCCTGCACTGCCCAGGGAAGAGGCCACAAGCTTGGCAAAACGTTGGTTTAAGGTGTGATTGCCTTAAAGATCACAAACTGGTATCCTTCCCACTGGCTATCTGGTTTTCAACAACACTCTGAAGAAAATAAGACAAGTATGGGGACGGTGTCCAGGCGGCTTACAAGTTGGTTGTTCCCACCAAACTCAAGGAAAGAAGTTAACCTTGAAGGGCTTCTCTGTCAATGGAGTTTCAGGCAATTTGCACCTGCAGCAGGGCTTCACCGGTTGACCAGGAGTTGCAGCAGTCTTCCTTCAGCTCGTCTTCGGTTCTTTCGTTCCAGTGGCCAACTCTGCTTTCCAAGTCCCAAAGGCCTGCTTTTAAACAGTTTTCCCCCATTCATTCCAGCCTGGATGTTACTCAGACAGCAGGGTGGCTGTCCTTGCCGGACAACCAGTCGGCCAATTACGCCAGAGAGCATTCAGGTCTCCTAGGAGACTAAGTACAGGGAGTTTCGGGCACCTCCCTCACATCCTGTTCACCCCAGACACTCAGGCGCCAGAGGAGGGCTTCAGCACTGATGCCCGCCAAAGGCCAACAAACAAAGGGCCCAAACCTAGTTTGGCGCACAGAGTTAAACACAAAAAGGACCTTTCCAAAAAGAAACTGCGAAAAAAGTTGACCAGAATCTATTTTTACAGATAGGTCTTTGGCGCCATATTGAAAAACATGGCTGCCCTGATTTTTAGCTACCGGTGTACGCGGTCGGGAAAAATTGTGGTAGTTTGTTCTAAACCACTGCCACCAGCCATTTCAAGAGGAAAAGGGTAACATTTGACTGTTACATGGGTGTTTATACTCGGGGGATGCTAGGCAACTCTTCCAGCACTCTATAGGAAGATAGTGTGTGCTGGGTCTGTACATTCAAAAAGACTTGTAAAGTCAATTTAACTTTACATGCTCTGGGAGACGGTAGTCAGTCCCAGAGAAGGTGTTTAAACCTGGGGAAGTCTGAAAGACATCCCTGTGCCACTGCACTGAAGGTGCTGCGTGACACACCCGAAAAAGATGATGCCTATGGAGTTGTTTAAAAACTCCATATCCAAAGAACACAAAAATAAAACACACATCAAATTACATGAGAGTGGCAAAAAAGGCTCACACTCTTTCGAGGTAAAAATTTAAATCCTAGAAATCCAGCAACGTTGCTGGGGGTCTCAAAAGGTAAGGGAAATTTGCACATTCTTGAGAATTCTCCCTAACACTCTGCCATGGACATGACCCAGAACCAAGCAGAAATTGTTCGGCAAACAACAAAATTATATGTTGTGATTTCTCTTGCTGGGGCACTGACAGCAGGGAGGAACTCTCAGGGATACAGGGACACAGGGACACACGACAACTGTTTTTGTGAAGCACCATAATCACATTACAGAAACTTTGCATTCCATAAAGGTGCACAGCATTAGCACTAGGGCAAAGTTTGCCCCATGTTTAAAAACACTGCGACACATTAGAAAACCATTGCACCATGACAAGTGCAGTTTGGCATGGTATAAGCACCATGGCAAAAAAAGATGCATATTCACTACATTTGTGTTAAGTAAAGTAAAGTTTTCTTATCTTGCACTGCTTCCCAGGCATCCACTAGGCTGCCCTTTCTCCCGGGTAGTCATAGTCTGTTTCTTTACTCTCACTACTGTTTTTTTTGCATCTCCTGCTTTTTTCTTCTAGGTGAATGCCTGGGAACACCTGCAACTACTTTCTCATGCCGTTTGTATTGGGCCAGAGCCCTGTTTTTCCCAATAGGCCTTTCTCCTCTTCTCTAGGTTCCCCCACTCTGGCTCCCAATCCTCCCCTGAGAGAGCGCTGAGCCTGCTCTCACTGTTGGTGCTCATTGCCTGTGCTGTTCTGTTGTTCACTGTACTCTGTTATAGGAGTGGTTCTATTCTGTTGTTCACTTTACTGTCTTTGTATAAGTGGTTCCCTACCATAACCTACTGTTTTTCCACTGTTGGTACATATTGCCTGTGCTGTTCTGTTGTTCTAGAATTGTTACCCACTGTTACCTCTTCTAGAAATGTTCCCATACTATAACTTACTTTTCTTAGCCTTTTCCCTGTACTTGTATATCCCTGTGTCTTCTCTCCTCCCTCCCGCTCACTTTTGTACCCCTCCCTTGCACCTCAGTTCCTCCGCCTTCAGAAGTGCCTCTTCTAATCCCTCCCACACCCACTATGGGGCTCTCTATTTCCCCCATCTTCTCTAATTGCTACTCTATCTCTTATCCTTCTTCTCTCACTAAATCTGGCAGGAAGAAGACTCTCACCGACATACTCTTTGTCGTTCCTTCACCCGACCTATGGACCCTTCATATTGTCGCTCTGCTCTCTCCTTACTCTTCCTCGCCCATTAATGGTGGCACATGTTGGGAGGTCCTCTTAGCCTCCTTCCATTCCTCCAGAGTCATCATTAATGTCTATCACAATGGTTCCATCCTGGTACAAGGGCCTCAGCCCAACCTCGTACTTTTCGATAGGCACCTCCCTCGCCTCATCAACTTCCTTCCTTCTGCCACCCCGGTTACCTCTGCGCTGGCCCCTGACCTCCTTCTTCCACCACCCTGGCTCTCTTGGCATGTTCCTCCCTGGCTCCCTTGCCACCCCATCCCTCGCTACTCTGGCTCCCTTGCCACTCCCTCCCTCGGCTACTCTGGCTCCCTTGCCACCCACCTCCATGGCTCCCTTGCCACTCCCTCCCTCTGCTACTCTGGCACCCTTGCAATCCATCTCCATTGCTCGCTTGGCACCCCCCCCCCCCCTCTGCTACTCTCGGTACCTTGCCACCCCCTACCTCCACTACTCTGGCTCCCTTGCCATTTACCTTCATGGCTTCCTTGCCACCTCCTCCCTCTGCTACTCTGGCTCCCTTGCCAGCTTTGGCTCTTCTGGCTCCCTTGCCTCCCTTGTCCTCTGCCCTGCTGGCTCCCTTGCCTGATGTCTCTCACCTGGCTACCTCGCCTCCCTTGGCCTCCAGCCCTGTAGCCTCTCTTCCATCCATGTCTTCCTTGGCTCCTCTGCCTCCTCCTCCCTTTACTTCCCAGACTCTTCTGCCACATCCGGTGGGGACCCCTATCCCCTGTACCCCTACCCGGATGTCTTTCAAAAGTGGCAATCTGCTCCACACTGCTATTCTTAACTGTCGCTCTGCTGTAAAACACTCCTCTGACATCTGCCACCTCCTTGAACTGCTGGATCTAGATGGTTTAAGGCCAGCTCTGTCACTGGTTTGGCCACACTTCTCCCCGAGGGCTACAAGATGCTCTCCGAGCCCAGCCCAAACAGGCCCGAAGGTGGAGTGGCTCTGATCCTTCCCGTGTGGATTTCTGTCTCCATTATTCCCACTCAAGCCTACTCGTCCTTTGAATGCCTGGTCTTCAGGTTCTCTGTTTCTCCTGGCTCCTCTCTGACCCTGGTCACATTCTACCAGCCACCTGGCCAAGACCACCCTCTTGCTCTCTGAATGGGCTGACCTAACTTATTTTCTCCTCTCTTCTACCCCCCAGCTTCTCCTCCTTGGGGATCTCAACATCCACCTGGACTCTCCTGATTCCTCAGGACTCTTTCTCTCTTTCCATTCTACCCTTTAGTCCAACCCACTCTGACAGACACACTTTGGATGCTCTCATCACCTCTGACATCCCTCTCTGTAACCCTCTCACTACTCCTCTCTCCTGGACTGATCACTTTCTTCTTTCTTTGCACTAGAAGCCTCCTGTTCCCCTGGCAATGGCCCTCACAGCACTGCCACCCTCCTTCACGGTCATCTGACCCATGAAGAGAGTGTCAGTGGCCGCCTTTGCCTCCACTTACTCTCCTCCGCCTACTCCTGCGGCTGACTGCCATCCTGACACAGCGCTTTCCAACAATCACCTTTCCATCTCCAACACTCGTGACATCCTTGCCCCTGTCATGAGCATCCGCCTGAAGCCTGCCAAAAAGTGCAATTCTTGGTACGACTCTGACCTGACCGCCCTGAAATGCAAGTGCAGAGTAGCTGAACGGAAATGGGGACCTTTGGGTGCACACTCTGACAAACCGGCCTGCTGCCTACTTCAAAGGCAATATATCAACTCTCTATCCTCTCTAAAAAATGAGTCTACATTCAAGCCCGAATCTCCGCGGCATCTAACAACACGGCCAAACATTTTAAAATCTGCAAGGAGCTGGCCAATCCTACTGCAGTATATTCCTCTACCACACCCACCCAGACCCTCTGCTCAGCCCTGGCCTCTCATTTTACCACTAAAACTCAGGACATCCTGTTCTCCCTCTTAGCTGCTCCCCTCCCTCCCTCTACCTCACTCAGGTCCTCCTTGGCCCCCTTTCTCCCCTCCTCCTCCCTCCCTCTCAAGTCACACCTTGTTAGGGAGAATTCTCTGTTTAGGCTGAATTTCTTAACCTAGTGATTCTCCCAGCAGTTTTGCTGGATTTCTGGAGTTTGTTTTTTTTCTCCTGCCAAGAGTGGGACTCTTTTTCTCCCACTCTTGGACATGATTTATGGTGTTCCTTTGACTGCTAATGTGTTTTATGGGCCATGGGGTCCTTTACTCCATAGGGTCTCATGTGTTTTTACTATGTGTGTTACACAGCACCCTCCGTGCAGTGGCACAGGGGTGTCATAGTGACACCCCACCATAGACTCCATACCCTGGGACTGACTACTGTCTCCCAGGGCATGTAAAGTCACCATTGGCTTTACTAGTCCCAAATTATGAACAGAAACCAGTACAAACCATCATATTGTGGACGTACTGGTCAGGGCAATTTGATTGCCACGGGGTCTGTTAGTCGAGGGGGCACGTCTCCGTCCCCCCTGATCGAGTTTTGGCTGGTGGCAGTGGATACTACTTTTTATATTCGACCGCGAATATATCCCTATGGGATTTTCCCATTGTTCGAGGCTACCAACTTTAATTATTTAATTCTCATAGCCTCGAACATACCGCCGGTTTATTTATTTAATATTAATTGGCCGGTTGGTATTTTTTGCCAGGACTCGATTCTAAAATGGCGTTTGTGTTCTCTTCTGTGACTCCAACCCAAGTCGAGCCCTTTGTTCCACTTTTGGCGGGCTTCTCCACAGAAGCCTCCAAAAGTGGTGCCACTCTGTCTGGGTACCACAGGGGCTGTGGGAGGGGGTTTAGGCACCCTGGACTGAGTTACCTTGGTAACTCAAGTCGCACTCTTGTGTGATTGGCCCAAGTGGTGAGCCGGCCGGCTCACCACTTAGCATGTTTGATTGACAGCTAGGCTGAGTGAATGGGGGTGTGCTGCATAAAAGCAGGGCTTTGGGGCCTGGAACTTCAGAAGTCGCCATAGGACCTGAGAATCCGACAAGGGAGAAGCTGAGCCGACCTGCTACGACGACACCACTGGTCGAGCCCTGCGGAACCGACTCATCACTTCCCGACGACAGAGAAGATCTCCCTGCTGGAGAGTCTTCTTCCCCTGACTGGTGGGCACAACCATTTTTCCTTCTTTTTCTCGCATCCCAGGATGTCTTGTTGTTGAATTGCCCGTGCCAAGCACCCCGGCAACCGGATAGCCACTTACCACTGGACCGCAAACTAAAGGACCGCTCCTTTTAACTGAGAACTCCGCGGCTGGTTTGTTCCCTGGCAGTGCAACGGACTCCTGTCTTCCTCCCCGACGAGATCCTCTCTTCCCCCGGACGAAGCACCGACTTGCATCCGCTGCCAGGAACAACTGCCCCCGCTGGAGTATTCTCACCACTTTAAGGTACCGTGTCCGCCAGGCCTCACTTTCTAAAGATTGCTACAAGGTAATAATAATCCCTTAACCTTCTGGACTGGGCTGGCCGCCTTGACCATCTAACTGGTCCCTTTCTTTTGGTCCAACTCTTTCTGAACCTTTTTCGAGACTTTTGTGCACTTTTCAACCGTGTGACCTTGGACACATTTCGTTCTGATCCTCTTAAAGTGGATCCGGCTTTCTGGACTCTAACTTCACGGTTTGACTCTGCCTTCCTCTCTTGCTGTGTTCTTGTGAAAGTGTTGGGATCTGTTTCAATTTATACTCTGCTTTTCTCTCCCTTTTAAAACGAATTATTAGAGTGCCATCTGCGTTAAGCGCTCACCGCTGTCTGAAAATAAGTGGGGCTTTACTTAAGACTTGTCTAATATTCTTTTAAGGGAGTGTATATCTTTAAGTGACCGTGTTTTTGAACTGCTTAAAATTAGTGCTGGTGTGTTTTATTAGATGTGGTTTTAAATAAATAATTATATCTTTTTTACACCAAGCTCTGGTCAGTGTTTGCTTGTTCTACTATGTTCTTTTGACCTATTGTGAATACTCTGTATACTGCCTAACTCTTCTTGAGGGAAGTCTGACTGCTCAGCCACAGCTACCAAGTGAATCTGTGTGGTACAGACTGCTACCAAGTGGGTTTACTGCCGAACACCTGTAGTCTTAAATCTTTTGCAGTGGTCCCAGAGGAAACTGCACAGGTTTCTGCCTAACACTGGTGTACAGCAGTGGGATTTGTATTGAGTGTACACTTTAGAGTACTTTTGGAACACTTTAGGACAACTAACCACAAAGCTTAGCACTAAAAAGCTGATTTTCTAACTATGTCTGCTATGGAGAGTTATACCCTAGAATCATTGTCTGCCAAAACAGCTGATTGCTTAAAAGTATTGTGTAGACATAAGAATCTCTCTAAGAAGTGCAAGAAAATGGAATTTATAGAAAGATTGTTAGAGAACCAAATTCTGGGTGGTACAGAGGACTCTACCCCCCAATACAGTGATGGTATTGATCTAAATCAAAGTCTTGATAATGAGTCAGAAGAGGAAAGTGAACCTAATGAAGTTAGCCACTCTGAGCCTCTGTCTGCCTTACCTACTGGGCCTATACCAGGTCCTACATGTAACCCTGCTTATTTTGAACTTGAAAAAATGAAGCTTGAATTAGAGTACAAATGTTTTATTGCTCAATCTGAAAGAAACCAAGAGCTAGAGTTCAGAAGAATGAATGCCCAGGCTGAGCAGAAGCAGGCTGAGTTAAGACTCAGAGAAATAGGGCTTAATCATGAACTAGAAATGAAGAAGTTGTCTGTGGAAAATGCTTCTCTCTCCTCTGGTTCCTCTAGGAGTTCCAGTCCCAAAAGACCCCGGATGTCTAAGGAATTAGTGGGTATGTATGAACCTAAGTTGGATGTGTTGGATTGGTTAAAAATGTTTGAGTATAATCATGGGCTGCAGGACATAACAGGGAATGAGTTACTTCCCTGGTTGTTCTCTAGGCTTCCCCCTGTTGCAACTGATGTGGTAATGGAGTTGGGGGAGGTGGATAAGAAGGATTATGAATGTGTGAAACTAGCTTTGATAGCTAGATTTGGGAAGACCCCTTCCCAGTACCTTAAGAGGTTTAGGACCCTCAAAAAGAATGATGGTACCCCTTGGGCTACCTGGGTGAGTGAGTGTTTGAAAAACTTAAAGGGATGGATTAAGGGTTACAAGGTGAACACTTATGAGGGAATGAGAAATCTTGTTATGTTGGAGTTAATTTATGATGCCTGCTCTCCTGAGCTCAGACAGCACTTGGCTGATTCAAAGGAATTAGATTCCAGGAAGCTAGCTAAGGCTGCTGACTTGTGGGTTGCCAACAGGGCCACTCACAAGGATTCAGGGGTCACTCAGAAAAAGGATGAAGGAAAGCAGCCACAAAAGGGGAACCAAGAGATTTCTAATACCTCCCAAACCAAAGAGGGCCCCAAACAACAAAATAACCAGGGTAAGCCCCAGGGTAAACCACAACAGGCTAGTGTACCTTCTGGTCACAAACCAGAAGGAGGTCAGGCCAAGCCACCTTGTGAATACTCTGTATACTGCCTAACTCTTCTTGAGGGAAGTCTGACTGCTCAGCCACAGCTACCAAGTGAATCTGTGTGGTACAGACTCCTACTAAGTGGGTTTACTGCCAAACACCTGTAGTCTTAAATCTTTTGCAGTGGTCCCAGAGGGAACTGCACAGGTTTCTGCCTAACACACCTGATGAGGTTTCCAGACAAGGCCGGTCTATGAAAGTCTCATCCAAACAGGTGTCTCGCTGCCCATTCAACATTGACTCTCTTGCTCCAGCCTTGGCCGATCTCTGCAACCACTCCTTTGCCACTGGAGTTTTCTCCTCTCCTCTCAAGCACTCCCTTGTGCAACCCCTGCTCAAAAATCCTTCTGCCGACCCCTCTATCCCAGCAAACTATCACTCAATTTCTATTACTCCTTTCCTGGGCAAACCCGTGGAGAAATTGGCTATCTCCCAGCTAACCCTCCACACTGAATCTGATGGTTGTTTCTATGACCATCAATCTGGCTTCAGAGCAGCCAGAGGCACGGAAACTGCTCTCCTGAACACCCGTGAAGATTTCCTCTCTAAGCTTGACTCTAACTCTCCCTCTGTCCTCATCCTCTTTGACCTTTCTACTGCCTTTGACACAGTGAACCACAACATCCTGATCTCCTGTCTCCGAGACACCCTGGGCATTGCAGATCAGGCTCTGGCGTGGCTATCCTCCTTCCTCTTGGACCGACCTTCCCAGGTTGAACTTGGGTCCTTCCTCTCCTCCATCAAACTCTCTACATGTGGTGTTCCCAAGGGATCTATCCTCTCGCCCTGGTTTTTCAATGTCTCTCTGGCCCCCTTGGCCCGACTGATCTCGACCTTTTCCTCTAACTTACAGTTTGTTTGTTTGTTTTATTCACTTATTCACTTATAATGCGCACCAAACCCGAAGGTAGCCGGGCGCAGCAGTACAGAAAAATGCGAAGCTTAGGTTGCAGGGTGGGGTCATGGGATACATACACTGTATAAATACAAAATACAAATTATAGAATGCAAAATATCACAGGAAG
Organism: Ambystoma mexicanum; assembly: GCF_040938575.1. NCBI lineage: Eukaryota > Metazoa > Chordata > Amphibia > Caudata > Ambystomatidae > Ambystoma > Ambystoma mexicanum. The sequence goes on from NC_090937.1 coordinate 778,162,603, forward strand.
GCAGCAGTTGCGGTTTACATGCCGAATGGATACAAAATATGATAAGATAATCTATGTACAAGAGAGTGGGACCATAAAGATCATGATGAAATGTATGTTCTAGGGTAGGGTGAAGGATAAGTGTTATGCGGATGACACAAAGCTCTCTTTCAGGCTACCCTCTGCCCCCTCCTTCTCCTCGCTCATCCCTGACTGTCTTTCTGCTATTAAGGCATGGTGCATATCTAATGATCTCGGCCTTAATGCCAATAAGACAGATCCTTCTCATTGGGACCCCTGCTTCCGCTTTTCCCATTTCACTCTAGCTGGCCTCCCTTGGCCCTGCACCCTCACCCTCTTGTGAGGCAAAAAACCTCAGGGTCATCTTTGACTCCACTCTCTCTTTTTCTCCACACATCACGGACGTCTCTAAAAAGTCCCATTTTCAGCTTCACCTCCTCAGAGGTCCGGCAAGGACAGCCACCCTGCTGTGTGAGTGACAGCCAGGCTAGAATGAATGGGGGAAAACTGTTTAAAAGCAGGCCTCTGGCACTTGAAAAGCAGAGTCGACCACTGGAACAAAATAACCGAAGACGAGCTGAAGGAAGACAACTGCTGCAACTCCTGGTCCACCGGTGAAGCCCTGCTGCAGGTCCGAATTGCCTGAAACTCCATCGACAGAGAAACCCTTCAAGGTTAACTTCTTCCCTTGAGTTTGGTGGGAACAACCAACTCGTAAGCCACCTGGACACGTCCCCATACTGGTCGAATTATCTTCAGAGTGCTGTTGAAAACCGGATAGCCAGTGGGAAGGATACCAGTACGTGATCTTTAAGGCACTCACACCTCAAACCGACATTTTGCCAAGCTTGTGGCCACTTCCCTGGGCAGTGCCGGAACCTCCCGACGTCCTCCTTCTTGTCCCCATGACTGAAGCTCAGGAAAAGCGAGATCTGCAAGAACTGCCAGGAACAACTGCCTCAGCTGTAGCTCTTCTTCATTTTAAAGGTACTGTGCAAGTGCAGTTCAGAATTCGGTTCGGCCGCGGTGAAAGTTTGTGAAACTTTCCCAACTTTTAAGGCTTGTCCTTCCCTAAACCAACATCTAACCTTTCGTCTGACCAACTACTTCTAAAAACCGTGGCAAAGACTTAACAGTTTACTACCACAACTGTGCTATCCTATACAAGACTCCATTGACTTTGGCCTCGGCCTATTGAATTGAATTGCTGGTTGTAGTGAACTGAAAGTATTTGCCCTATCTCTGAAAGTATTTGTGCTTTTGATTCTTATAACCTTGTCTTTTTACCTCTTTTTAAAGTAACTGAAGTGCCATATTGCTCCCACTTCAGGGGAGCTGAACTTGTTCAGAAACTGATTGATTGTGTATTGTAGTGTATTAGAGTGTGATATTGAGCTGCTCTTGCTACTGGAATGTTTTCCAAATGACTGTGTAAATAAATGTATATTCTTTTACCTTGACTAAGTGTTTGTTTGAATCACTGTGATTGCTAGTCCTTTGTGTAACCTCTTGTACTGCTCACTTTACTCTTGAGATAAGTCTGGCTGCTCAGCCACTGCTACCACATTACTGTGTAGTACAGGCTTGTACCAAAGGTGAAATTGTACTGACACTTGTAGTCTTAATTGTGCATAGTGTTCCCAAAGGGTACTGCATGTCATTCTGCCTAACACTGGTGTACAGTGGTGAGGACAAAGTATAGTTGTTACACTGAGAGTGCTGCTCTTACCTTTATTCAAATAACCTTCCCAGGGCTAAGCACCACTAGAGAAGCAATTGTTTTATCATGTCTGATATGGATAGCTATAGACAGGAGACCCTAGTCACTTTAACAGTTGATCAATTGAGAGAAATGTGTAATGCTAGGAATCTCGCTGTAAAAGGCAAGAAGGTTGAATTGATAGAAACATTGTTGGAATACCAAAGTCTGAGGAGTGGGTCTGAAACACCTACCCCTACAGCAAATGTGGAAAATGATGATGAGGATGATAATGTTTCAGAGTCCAACTCAAATGTTATGGATGAGGCAGAAGAGTCTCAAAATGTAGGCCCTGTTTTACCTCTACCTGCTCATAGGCCTCAACCTTTGACTACAGGGACCCCATTAGGTCCAACACTAAGACCTGAATTTGTCTCTCTGGAAAGAATGAGACTTGAGTTAGAATTTAAAAGAATCCAAGCCCAAACTGAAACTAAGCACCAAGAACTTAAACTCAGAGAAATGGAGTTGAATCATGCACTTGAAATGAAAAAGTTGTCTCTTGAGAATGGTTCTTTCCCAGAGTCTTCTAGGTCTTCCAGTCCTAAGAGGCCTCGCATGCCCAAAGATGCAGTAAGTATGTATGAGGTTAAGCTTGATATTTTGGATTTCTGGCAACCTTTGAACATAACCATGTGATTCAGAACATTACAGAGAATCAGTTGATTCCTTGGCTCTTTTCTAGGCTACCCCGGTTGCATATGGTGTTTTAATGGAAATGGGAGAAGTTGATAGAATGGAGTATGAGAGTGTGAAACTAGCTTTAATAGCTAAGTTTGGGAAGACCCCTTCCCAGTATCTTAAGAGGATTAGAACCCTCAAAAAGCATGATGGTACCCCTTGGGCTTCCTGGGTGTGTGACTGTTTAAAAAACTTAGACGGGTGGGTTAGGGGTTACAAAGATAGCACTTATGAAGATATGAGAAATCTGTTTATGTTGGAGTCTATTTATGATGCTGCTCTCCTGAGCTGAGACAGCACTTGGCTGACTCTAAGGAAATTGATCCAAAGAAGTTAGCAAGGGCTGCTGACTTGTGGGTTGCCAACAGGGCTACTCACAAGGATTCTGAGCTAACTCAGAAGAAGGATGACGAAATGCAGCACAAAAAAGACAAGGAGAATTCTAATACCTCCACTCCAAAAGAGGGCCCCAAACATAACAAGGGTAGACCACAAGGGAAACCGAATCAGGCTAGTGTACCTCCTGGTGCTAAACCAGAAGGAGGTCAGAACAAACCCCCATTCATAAAGACATTTGGAACATTTTATGCTTGTGGGTCAACTGACCATGTGAAAGGGGATCCCAGATGTAAGAGTAAACCTTCAGGGATCCAAACTGTCTCCTTAGCCTTCTCCCCAGAGGATGAAGTACCAATGGCAAGTAGAAACTTTCACTTACTGGCTGAGGAACACATGAAAGTCTCAGCCAGTGTTTCTTTAGTATCCCTGGGTCTGTGCGAACAGTAGAACTTAGATGTCTACAATTCCATTCCAGACAATACTAAAGAGTATTACAAAGACAGTGTTCTTGTGAATGGTCAGGAGACCCCTGCCATCAGAGACACTGGGGCCAGAATTACTGTAGTTGATTAAGCTTTTTTCAAGGTAGAGGATGTTGCTAAGGCACTGTCATGGTCACTGGACAAGGGTCCAGTCCTTCCTCAACCCCAGGGTCCAAATGGACCCAGTCCTGGCGCCTCTGGCACCAGGCTCATGAAAAAGTGTGCCTTGCACACTCTGTGCCTAAGGCACGTGCATCAGGGCCGGGCGTGGCCATAGAACATCATTGGAAGGCACGTGCAAGAGTCAATGGGAGGGGCAAGGTGGAGCCACTAGGTGGGGCTAAAGGGAGGCGCCAGGGCCAGCCTATATAAGGCCAACCCATCCATGTGCCTCCGCTTCGCCTTAGTTTGTTTTCTGCAGCGTAACGCTTACCGCTGTCCTTACCTTTGCATCCAATTGATTCCAGCTGCTCCATCTCTGAAGACATCTTACCGGATTCCAGCAACTCCATCAATGAAGACGCCTTTTACCTGAATACAGTTACTCCACCGCTGAAGGGGCATCTTATTCTGACTCCAGCTACTCCATCGCTGAAGGCGCCTCTTACCTGAATCCAGCTACTACACCGCTGAAGGCGCATCTTACCTGATTCCAGCTACTCCATCGCTGAAGGCGCATCTTAGCTGATTCCAGCTACTCCATCGCTGAAGGCGCCTCTTACCTGAATCCAGCCACTCCACTGCTGAAGGCGCTTCTTACCTGAATCCAGCTACTCCACCGCTGAAGGCGCACCTTACCTGCTTCCAGCCGCTCCATCGCTGTGCGCACCTGTTACCTGCATCTCATCACTAGCGGAGTTGGAGCCTTCTTCTCACCTGATCCAGGCGTCCAGCTACTCGGAGCTCCGCTTCTTTCTTCTCCTTCGCGGTACCTTCATCCTGCAACCACGGAGCTGCGTCGAACATCCAGACTTCGCTCTACGCCACCGGCCTTCTCCTGCAAGGGAGAAAGAACACAACAGGTTAGAAATCATATAGATAACAAATGCTTGGCCGCGCCATACTTGAGAAGAGAGTTCCATCATAAAGGCCAATTTACCAGCTAATTTGGGAGCTCAATCATCCTCAGGGGAATCCCCAGATTCGCTCCATGACTCTGATATGCATTTTCACACCTATTGGAAAGAGATAAGACATTGCAAGAATTACTTTTAATGACCAAGACAAAAGACATTATAATAAACAAACTATAATCATAACCAAAAGACTTACCTTCTAAGTGGATTGGTCGCAGCCAGACTGGATCAACACTTCCAAGGACCAGTGAAGCAACTAGGTCCACTCTATGTCCCCTGCTATAAGAAGCAGGACGGATAGCTCAATATGCCAACACAACAGGTGAGCTTGCATGGGAAAACACTTGCGCACTTCATTTTGGCACGAGAGGGTCGAGGGAAATCACAACACCACCACGCCATTCTCATTGCCTCTCATCTTCTCTCAGGGGCAATACCAGCATCCAGAACAGCAGGCTCTGCAGCAACTGGGAGAGAGGCGATACAGGGGAGCCAAGTCGAGGGAGGGCTCCAACCATGCCCCAACACCCCCGCAGAGACCAGGTGAGCGTAACAGAACGCGAAGGCTCTCCAAATCTCTGCCTGCATGTTATGGAAACCTCTGAAACCAACCAGTTAGCCCAATTCCTGGGGGAGCAGCGGGCTGAAGTTCATGCCTCAAGACAAGAGACTAATTCCTTGACGAGAGACCTTATTGTAGTTCGAGAACGGACGGATGATTTGGCAAGGCAAATGCTCCAGGCACATGCAGGACAAGTTCCGTTACCCGGAATTACACCAACCCCCTTGCCACAGCCATCACCACCAGTGCAGGTGGTACTTCCAGGGGCAGTCCCACTGGCCCCACCAGAACGCTTCTTCGGCGAACCGAACAAATATGCTGTGTTCATGAACCAGTGCCATCTCCACTTTTTGTGCCAGCTAGGAGCCTTCCCTAACGACAGCACAAGGGTGGCCTTTGTACTTTCCTACTTGGGAGGCTGTGCAGCTGATTGGTCCATACCATTAGTGACCCAGGACGATCCAATACTTCGGAACTTTGTGGAATTCCAACGGGAATTGGAAAAATTGTTTGCCAGGCACACCCAAGGACATGCATTAGACAACGAATTACTATCTCTTAGACAAAGAAACCACGACTTATTGACTTATATTGCTACCTTTAATCGCCTCATTGCACAAACTAATTGGCCTGAGGAGAAACAGACCACACTTTTTTACCTGGGGCTACGTGGTGAGTTAAAAGACCTACTAGCTCAAGTTGTCAATCCACCCGATTGTTGTGCGGAATATATCAACCTCACTGTGCAATTGGACCACCGATTACAAGACCGAAAAATGGACTGCACGAGGGCGGAAGGGAGATCAGTTTACATACGACCATGGGACAATCAGAACAGGGCTCATGAAACCACTGAACCTATGCAAATTGGGGAGTACGAGCTCCCATTTCCAAGGCTGAGAGGGAAAAAAGGAGGCAACAACAACTTTGTTTATATTGCGGAAAGGCTGGACATTTCTTGCGAGATTGCCTTATTAAACCCCCCAAGAAGATGGTAGGTGCCACGGACAATGGCAACGAAGAAAAGGAACAGGAGTCGGAAAACCCAGACGCCTGGCAAGTGTAGGGGTCCACTTGTCGAGCGGAATTAAGAAAGTTGTACAGACCTCACACCTGGTCATCCCGGTATTGATAACCCATCACCAACAACCGTCAAGAGTACATGCTCTAGAAGCCTACATTGATAGTGGTGCGGTGGGAAATTATATCAATCAGGATTTGGCTGCACGGATAGGCCTCCCACTTCAGCAAAAACCACACTCGGAAAACGTTACTGCCGTAGATGGCTCTCAGCTGTCTTCAGGGCCAGTAACTCAACACACCGATAAGGTAATGCTGACATGTTAGGATGGTCATTGGGAAAGCATTGCATTTGATCTTATAGGGGCCCCTCAGTTCCAAATGATCCTAGGAATGGCGTGGCTTGAAACCCATAACCCAAGGATTGACTGGCACACAAGAAAGCTGACCTTCCCTCAAGAATGAGCAAGGAGCTGTGACATAAGGACGTGAGGAATCTACAACTCAAGGGGAAACCCATCCTAGGAATTTCGGGTTCATTACCTTCCGAATATCAAGATTTTTTGGACGTGTTCCAAAAGGAACAAGCTAACACCCTGCCTCCACACAGAATTTACGACTGCCAAATCGATCTGGTTCCTGCAGCGCAAATTCCCTGCAGCAGAATCTACGCTCTGACTGAGCAAGAGAATCAGCACCTAAGAGCATATTTAGATCAGTACCTAGCTAATGGGTTCATCTGCCCGTCCAAGTCTCCAGCCTCCTCAGCTCTCTTCTTCGTGCCAAAGAAGGAAGGGGACCTCAGAACTTGTATAGATTATAGGGCATTAAACCAGATTACCGTGAAGAATAGATACCCTCTGCCACTCATTCCCGAACTACTTGACCAAGTAAAGAATGCTCAAATATATACAAAGTTAGACCTACGGGGAGCTTACCATTTGGTAAGAGTGAAAAAGGTGATGAATGGAAGACAGCATTCCGAACCAAATATGGGCTTTTCGAATACCAGGTCATGCCCTTTGGGTTATGCAATTCACCAGCAGCATTCCAGTTTTTTATGAACGATGTACACCACGAACTGCTGGACAGCTATGTCCTTGTTTACATTGACAACATCCTGATCTATTCAGCATCCAAGGAAGATCACGTGGGCCATGTAAGGGCTGTTCTGGAAAAACTCTGTAAGCATCGGCTATTCGCCAAACTGGAAAAATGTTTTTTCCATGTCACAAAGTCGAGTTCTTGGGCTTTATGCTTACCCTACGAGGGGTGCTCATGAACACTCGTGAAGTGGAAGCTATTCTTCAATGACCATCGCTGACATCAACCAAGGGAGTGCAGAGCGTACTCGGGTTTGCCAATTTCTACCGGCGATTCATCCTGGGATTTTCTCAAATCGTTCATCCTATCACTTCTTTACTCAGAAAGAATAAAAGGTTTTCTTGGACTCCCAACGCTGAAAAAACATTACAGGAATTGAAATCGGCTTTCACTTCAGCACATGTTCTTCAGCACCCTCGACCCGATCTACCCTACGTGGTTGAGACCGACGCCTCCACTGTGTCCATGGGGGCGGTGTTATCACAAAGGGACCCAGACCCTGGGCAGTTACATCCCATAGCATTTTGGACCCATAAGTTTACAGCACCAGAAATGAACTATGCCATAAGCGACAAAGAATTATTGGCGATCAAAGGAGCCCTTAAAACCTGTATACACTACCTCCTGGGGGCTAGACATACTGTCACCGTTATCACGGATCACCGTAATTTGCAATGTTTGAAAACAGCCAAGGCCCAATCCTCTCGTCAGCTTCGCTGGGCTCTCTTCTTCACGGAATAAGATTTTGTGATCACATACCGACCAGGAGTGCATAACGGAAAAGCAGACGCTCTGTCACGAATGGGAGAAGACAAAGACGCATTTATACCATCAGAACCAGTACCCATCATTCCAGAGGAGCGAATTCAGAATCAGATCGCAGTAACCGCCTGCTGGGAAGATTTGAAGGTCGACCTCTATTCTCAAATGGACCAAACCGGCCAACAAGAATGGTTAAACAAAGGAGACCTGTACTCCATCACAGACAATTTACCCTATTTCCAGGGGAGACTATACATCAGAGATAAAGAAACTCAAAACAAGATTATAGCCAATTACCACAAATCATTACTGGAGGGACATACCAGGATTACTAAAACACAAGCCAAAATCAGGAAGAATTATTGGTGGCCAACCCGGAGAAAGGACGTGGCCCACTTTATTGCAACCTGCGGAGTTTGCGCACAACAGAAATCCCAAAAGTACTGCCCTGGAGGATTATTGCGTCCGCTAAGTATACCACCGGTCCCTTGGCATACGTTATCCATGGACTTCATTACAGATTTACCTCCCTGCAATGGCTTCAACACAATTTTAGTGGTGGTAGATTTGTTCTCCAAGATGGCACACTTTATTCCACTAAAAGGACTTCGTACTGCTGGAACTTTGACTACTGTATTCCTAGAACAAGTAATCAGACTACATGGTTTCCCTCCAGTACTGATTTCTGATCGAGGAACGCAATTCGTCTCAGCCTTCTGGAGGAGTTGTTGCAAGATAGCGCAGATTGATCTTCGCCTCTACACCAGTCACCGCCCCCAAACCGATGGTCAACATGAGAGTACTAATCAGACGTTAGAGCAATACCTGAGGTGCATGCTGCAGCAGACAGAAGGATCCTGGAAGGACGTTCGTTGGTTAACTGAATTTGCATTCAATAACTCTATCTGCACTAACACTGGACAAACCCCATTCTATATCATGAATGGTCGGCATCCTCGGACGTCCTCCTTTGACCCGCTTGATGAGCTAGAAATGCCAGCAATCACCTCTCTACATAAGACTATTACTCAAACCCTTAAGGAAGCAACCAAGAATTTAACTAAAGCCAAGGAACAACAAAAGAAGTTTGCTGACAGGCATAGAAGGGAAGCTCCACATTACCAAATTGGGGATAAAGTATGGTTGGCTGCCAGAAATATACCATTAAAAAGAACCTTGGGTCTTCCGTCCCAGATATCTTGGAACTTATCCCATCAAGGCCATCATCAACCCGGCCGCAGTAAAACTAGATCTACCCGCCAATATGCAAATTCATCCAGTGTTTCACGTTTCCCTCTTGAAGCCTGTGAAGCCTAAGACTAGGATCAAAAAAACACCGGAACCTGAAATTATCGGAGGAGAACCTGAGTACGAGGTTCAAGACACCCTAGATTCTAAAATAGTATGATCAAAACTGTACTACTTAATCGATTGGGAGGGTTTTGGACCTCAAGATCGCACCTGGTCACCTGTGGAATTTGTCCATGCACCTTGACTAATCAGGCAGTTTCACCATAACAACCCCACCAAACCTGGACCGGGGAGAGCAACGCCCGTGAGAGGGGCCTTGCGGGGGAGTGCTGTCATGGCCACTGGACAAGGGTCCAGTCCTTCCTCACCCCCAGAGTCCAAATGGACCAATTCACAATTGCTCGTGAAAAAGTGTGCCCTGCAAACTCTGTGCCTAAGGCACGTGCATCGGGGACGGGCATGGCCATAGAACATCATTGGAAGGCTTGTGCAAGAGTCCCTGGGAGGGGCAAGGTGGAGCCAGTAGGTGGGGCTAAAGGAGGCACCAGGGTCAGCCTATATAAGGCCAACCCATCCACGTGACTCCGCTTCACGTTAGTCTGCTTTCTGCAGCGTAACGCGTACCGCTGTCCTTACCTGTGCATCCACTAGATTCCAGCTGCTCCATCTCTGAAGACATCTTACCGGATTCCAGCAACTCTATCGCTGAAGACGCCTTTTACCTGAATCCAGCTACTCCACCGCTGAAGGCGCATCTTACCTGAATCCAGCTACTACACCGCTAAAGGCGCATTTTACCTGATTCCAACTACTCCATCGCTAAAGGCGCCGCTTACCTGAATCCAGCCACTCCACTGCTGAAGGCGCACATTACCTGCTTCCAGCCACTCCATCGATGTGCGCACGTCTTACCTGCATCCCATCACTATCGGAGTCGGAGCCTTCTTCTCACCTGATCCGGGCGTCCAGCTACTCAGAGCTCGGCTTCTTTTCTTCTCCTTCGTGGTACCTTCATTCTGCAACCGTGGAGCTGCGTCGAACATCCAGACTTCGCTCTACGCCGCTGGCCTTCTCCTGCAAGGGAGAAAGAACACAACAGGTTAGAAATCATATAGATAATGAACGCTTGGCTGAGCCGTACTGTCATGATGCCTACCCCTGGGAACCCAGACCAAGTCCAGAAACCCCGGAAGCAGGCATCAAGTTACCCCAAGCAAGCCCAACAACCCCCGCTAGGGGCTATTTGGGTGCAGTCCTGGCTCATATGGAGAGTCAGTCCTGGCGCCATAGGCGCCAGGCTCATAGATTAAAACTTACCTGATGCAGACCATGCTGCAAGAGCTCCAAGCCAAATGAGGCTTGGAAGGGACTATTTTACCTAGGGACTATTTTTTACTCGGGTGGGGCTGGGGAGGAATACTTACCTGGGACTATTTTGAAGGCTATTTAAACCACGCCTGAAGAGCAGCACACGCTTCGCGTTATTTTGCATCCAGCAGCATAACGCTTACCGTGCCTGCAAGTCTGCATCCAGTCTTCTGCCACGCCCGCCTCGAGTTTGTAGCTCCTAGAAAAAGGGAGAAAGAAGGAGAAAAGGTTAGAACAAGAGCAATAGCTTTGATCCTTACCTGAATTCCCGATCCATCGCGCCTTTGAGCTGGAAGAAAGAAGTTATTTTATGCGCCTCGCCTGCTGCAGCGCCGCGCTGTACTCACCGGCCTTCGCCGCATCTTCACATTTCACTGCATCCTCCTGCATGTTCCCGCCGCACTCCGGCACCTAAGGAGAAGACAAGAACAGCAAGGTGAGCCAAGGGAATACACAGAGGAATACCCCCCATAGACTTACCTGATTTTACCACCGGGGGTACTATTCTTCTTCACGGGTCGGCGCAGCTTCCACTGCGTCCTAGCCGAACCCCCGCCCCTAAGGGGAAACAAAAGGACAGCAAGGTGAAACAAGGGACTAACAAGGGGAACCCTCCTCACCACAAAAGACTTACCTGGTTTTACCGCCGGAGGCATTATTCCCCAAAACTTCATACTTTCTCTCAGCGCCTGAATAAGGGAGAAAGCAACAGGTTACATATGGACATTATTTTTTCGAACTGTGTTGGATAATACAAATCCTTACCAGAACATTACTGGTTGCCACGAGGAACTCTTGCAAGGAATCGGACAAGAGTGAAAGTCAGGCATTTTAACTCTTACGAACTACATACTTACGGCATCTTGCCGGGAATATCAGAGTCAATATTGTCCTGGAACTCATCAATTCCTTCGAGCCAGTGAAGCAACTGGTTATCTACGTGCCCCTGCGCTCAATGCAGGATGGAGAGCCCATCTTTTCAAATCATCAGGTGAGACAATAAGAGGGGACATCCAAGGTGATCAGTGGGAGAACAGCGGGGTGGAGGGATTTACGCTCAACTCCATGGGTGGTTAATTCCCTTTCTCCATTTGCAGAAGAATATTCTTATGGGCCAAGCAAACGAAGCTAGGTAAGCCAGTCCAGTCCGTCATCTCGGCCCTACGCGTCACATTGGTGGAGGCTGCAGCAGTCCAGTCTAGATCGACACCTCTGTGGGAGCCAGGTGAGCGTAACAGAATGCGGAGACTACCTACAAATTCCCACCCTGGCGTTATGGATACCTCAGAGACTGACCAATTGGCCCAATTACTAGGGGAACTGAGATCCGAAGTGCATTCCGCCCGTCAAGAAACCAATGCCCTTAGGAGGGAACTGATTTTGTCAAAAGAGCGAACTGATGACCTTGCTAGGCAACTATTGCAAAGCCAAGCTGGGCAAGCACCCCTACCTGGTTCCGGGGGAAATCTAGCTCCTGTGTTATCGAGTAACCTGTGCAAATAAACCTACCTGTAAATATTCCATTAGCTCCACCCGAACGCTTTGCTGGAGATCCCAAAAGGTTTGCCGTGTTTATGAACCAATGCCGTTTGCACTTTTTATGCAGACCTGGAGCCTTCCCAAACGATCAAGCCAAGGTAGCCTTTGTATTGTCATATCTCAGCGGCAGTGCAGCTGATTGGTCAATTCCACTAGTTACTCAGGATGACCCAATTATTCGGGATTTTCAGGGCTTTCAAACGAGCATGGAAAGACTATTTGCCCGGCACTCCCAAGGACAGGCCCTGGATAACGAACTTTTGTCCCTACGACAGGGTAACCAGGACCTTCTATCTTACATCGCAACCTTTAATAGGTTGATAGTGGAAACTGGATGGCCTGAGGTAAAACGAATCACGTTATTTCATCGAGGGCTTCGAGGAGAACTCACGGATGTCTTGGCTCAAGTCGTGAACCCACCTCAAGACTGTGCTGAATATATAGACTTAGTGGTCCAGTTAGATCACAGACTTCAGAACAGAAAGGCTGATCGAGCCAAGTTTGAGAACAGGGTGTTGGTCAAAACCCACGCTAACCCCAAAGGAGCAGAGGCGTCAGAACCCATGCAAATCGGAGGGGTTAAAGTACCCTTAACCCAGAAGGAAAGAGAAAGGAGACGGCAAATGCAATTGTGTCTATATTGTGGAACTTCTGGGCATTTTCTACGGGATTGCCCTGTAAAACCACCCAAGAAGGTGGTAGGAGCTGCTGATAAAAGCCATATGGAGTCAGACTCGGGAAACGACCACGCCCGACAAGCGTAGAGGTCCGCTTGCCGAGCTTGAAGAAGGATACTCAGACCTCGCATTTCATCATACCAATGGTCCTCGTAGATCCAGGGCAGCCATCGCGTATGCACGCAGTAAGAGCATACATTGATAGCGGGGCCATAGGAAACTATGTGGACTACGAATTGGCTTCCAGGATGAATCTGCCTCTCTGCCAAAAAACCACCTTCGATGTCATCACCACAGTTGATGGAACTGAAATTGCCTCTGGGCCTGTAACTCATTCCACCGCAGAGATGACATTATTGGGTCCGGATGGGCATCGAGAGACTATTGTGTTTGATCTAATCAAGGCCCCACAGTTCCAAATAATACTGGGGATACCTTGGTTGGAAACACATAATCCTTGTATTGATTGGCGAGAGAAGAGAATAACCTTCCCGGATTGTGCGCAAACCTGTTACCCAAAGAAAAATCTGAGCGCAGGCCTGGCAACAGTAACCACAGCAGTCATGCAACTACCTCCTGAATACCAAGAATTCCAGGATGTCTTCCAAAAAGAACAGGCAAACACCTTACCTCCTCACAGATCATACGATTGCCAAATCGATCTCATACCCGGTGCACAACCCCCTTGCAGCAGGATCTATGCCCTTACGGAACCTGAGAACCTTCACCTATGACAATACTTAGACCAGTACCTTGCCAATGGCTTTATTCGCCCATCTAAGTCCCCTGCATCTTCAGCTTTGTTCTTCGTGCCCAAAAAGGAAGGTGACCTCAGAACATGCATAGACTACCGCGCATTGAACCAGATAACTGTTAAGAACCGATACCCATTGCCTCTGATCGCTGAACTACTAGACCAAGTGAAGGACGCTTGCATACACACTAAATTAGATCTCCGGGGGGCATACCATCTGGTACGTGTAAAAGAGGGCGACGAATGGAAGACTGCTTTCCGCACTAAGTATGGGTTATTCGAATACCAGGTGATGCCTTTCGGGTTGTGCAATGCACCTGCAGCCTTCCAATTCTTCATGAACGATGTCCTTTGTGAACTCATTGACGTTTGTGTTGTCGTATATATCGATGATAAATTTAGTATTCTCCTCTTCAGAATGTGACCATGTGAAGCACATCCGAGCAGTCCTTGAGAAATTGCGCCAGCACAAACTATATGCAAAACTGGAAAAATACGTTTTTCATGCCATAGAAGTTGAATTCCTTGAGTTTATCCTGACCCCAAAGGGAGTCCGAATGGACTCACGAAAGGTGGACGCAATCCTAAAGTGGCCATCACCAAGTTCAGTTAAAGGAGTACAAAGTATGCTCGGCTTTGCCGATTTCTACCGCAGATTCATCCCTGATTTTTCACATGTTGTACATCCCATCACAGCACTCTTGCAAAAAAATAAACACTTTATGTGGACTGAAGAAGCTGAAAATGCCTTCCAAGAGCTGAAAGCGAAATTCACGTCTACACCTGTATTAAAGCACCCGCGCCCTGAACTTCCATACATAGTGGAAACTGATGCATCCAGTCTAGCCATGGGAGCTGTCCTGTCTCAAAAGGACCCTGAAACTGGCCAGATTCACCCTGTAGTGTTTTGGTCCAGAAAGTTCTCGGCACCTGAGTTAAACTATGCGGTTACCGATAAGGAGTTATTAGCCATTAAATCCGCCTTCAAGGCTTGGCGGCACTATCTTCTCAGTGCCAGGCATACCATTACTGTGATCACCGATCACCGGAACTTACAGTATTTAAAGACAGCCAAGGCCCAATCGTCACGTCAACTCCGATGGGCATTGTTCTTTGCCGAGTTCGATTTCGTGATAAACTATCGACCAGCTTGTAAGAATGGTAAAGCAGACGCCTTATCCCGAATAGGGATGGGAGAGGCAGAAGTGAACCCTGAACCAGTACCTATAATTCCCGAACAAAGGATTCTAGGCATGACTACTCTACAGACTCTAGAGGACATTCAGGTAAAGATCCAGCAACTTTTTGATTCTACAGCCTTGCAGGACTCGGTAAAGAAAGGCCCGGACTACTCTGTCACCAATGATCTGCCTTATTACCAAGGACGGCTATTTCTGCCACACAAGGAACTACAAGAGCTAGTCATTTCCCGTTATCATGATACCGTAATGGAGGGGCACCCAGGTATTGCAAAAACTGAAGCTAAAATTAAAAGACAATTCTGGTGGCCCACCTGGGGAAAGGTTATTAAATCATTTGTGATGTCTTGTGGCATTTGCGCCCAAAACAAAAGTCAAAAGAAAAAACCAGCTGGACTCTTACAACCTTTAGACATTCCGCCTACACCATGGCACACCTTATCGTTAGACTTTATTACTGATCTACCCCCATGCAATGGATTTAACACCATTCTAGTTATTGTGGATCTTTTTTCCAAGATGGCCCACTTTATTCCTTTAAAGGGACTACGTTCTGCTTCAATCCTGGCCAAGGAGTTCCTCAAAAACATTATTCGCATACACGGATTTCCGTCCGTATTGGTCTCTGACCGGGGCAGTCAATTCATTTCACATTTCTGGAAAAAATGCTGTCATTTGGCGCAAATCGATGTGAGGTTATCGACCATTCACCACCCCCAGACCGATGGTCAAACGGAGAGGACCAACCAGACTCTCGAACAATACCTGCGTTGTATGTTACATCAGACGGACAGTAATTGGAAAGACATTCTTTGGATCGCCGAATATGCATACAATAATTCAGTACACTCTGGAACTGGACAAAGCCCCTTTTATACCTTATATGGGCACCATCCTCGAACCTCAGACCTTGACTCACCCCAACACTTAGAAATGCCCGCAGTGGACCATCTGCACGCTACGATTACACAAGCCTTTAAGGAAGCAACTACACATTTAAAACAGGAGAAAGAAAAATACAAGAAAGATGCTGATCGGCATAGAAGTGATTCTCCACAATACCAAATAGGGGACCAAGTATGGTTAGCCACAAAACATATACCTCTAAAGGGAACACAGACCTTTAACCCCAGATATTTGGGACCTTACTCTATTAAGGCCATTATCAACCCGGTGGCTGTCAAGTTGGACTTATCTGCTAATATGCCAATTCACCCCGTCTTTCATGTGTCACTTTTGAAGCCAGTACAACCAGGGGCAAGACTAACCAAGCCACCAGACCCCATCCTTGTAGACGGAGAACCCGAATTTGAAGTTAAGAACATCCTGGACTCCAAGCTGATGAAGTCAAAACTTTTTTATTTAATAGACTGGAAAGGTTACAGACCACAGGAAAGGTCATGGGAACCTAGTGACCATGTTCATGCACCCCGATTGGTGAAAAAATTCCACTGAAATTTCCCAGACAAACTGAAACCACAGGGAAGAACGACTTTAGGAGGGGCCTTGGGGGGGAGTGCTGTCATGATGCCTACCGCCGGTAACCCAGACCAAGTCCAGCAACCCCGGAAGCAGGCATCAAGTTACCCCAAGCAAGCCCAACAACCCCCACTAGGGGCTATTTGGGTGCAGTCCTGGCGCCTATGGCGCCAGGCTCATATGGAGAGTCAGTCCTGGCGCCATAGGCGCCAGGTTCATAGATTAAAACTTACCTGATGCAGACCATGCTGCAAGAGCTCCAAGCCAAATGAGGCTTGGAAGGGACTATTTTACCTAGGGACTATTTTTTACTCGGGTGGGGCTGGGGAGGAATACTTACCTGGGACTACTTTGAAGGCTATTTAAACCACGTCCGAAGAGCAGCACACGCTTCACGTTATTCTGCATCCAGCAGCGTAACGCTCACCGTGCCTGCAAGTCTGCATCCAGTCTTCTGCCACGCCCGCCTCGAGTTTGGAGCTCCTAGAAAAAGGGAGAAAGAAGGAGAAAATGTTAGAACAAGAGCAATACCTTTGATCCTTACCTGAATTCCCGATCCATCGCGCCTTCGAGCTGGAAGAAAGAAGTTATTTTAGGCGCGTCGCCTCGCCTGCTGCAGCGCGCGCTGAACTCACCGGCCTTCGCCGCATCTTCACATTTCACCGCATCCTCCTGCATGTTCCCGCCGCACTTCGGCACCTAAGGAGAAGACAAGAACAGCAAGGTGAGCCAAGGGAATACACAGAGGAATACCCCCCATAGACTTACCTGATTTTACCACAGGGGGTACTATTCTTCTTCACGGATCGGCGCAGCTACCACTGCATCCGAGCCGAACCCCGGCCCCTAAGGGGAAACAAAAGGACAGCAAGGTGAAACAAGGGACTAACGAGGGGAACCCTCCTCACCGCAAAAGACTTACCTGATTTTACAGCCAGAGGCATTATTCCCCAAAACTTCATACTTTCTCTCAGCGCCTGAATAAGGGAGAAAGCAACAGGTTACATATGGACATTTTTTTTTCGAACTGTGTTGGATAATACAAATCCTTACCAGAACATTACCGGTTGCCACGAGGAACTCTTGCAAGGAATCGGACAAGAGTGAAAGTCAGGCATTTGAACTCTTACGAACTACATACTTACGGCATCTTGCCGGGAATATCGGAGTCAATATTGTCCTGGAACTCACCAATTCCTTCGAGCCAGTGAAGCAACTGGTTATCTACGCGCCCCTGCGCTCAATGCAGGATGGAGAGCCCATCTTTTCAAATCATCAGGTGAGACAATAAGAGGGGCATCCAAGGTGATCAGTGGGAGGACAGCGGGGTGGGGGATTTACGCTCAACTCCATGGGTGGTTTATTCCCTTTCTCCATTTGCAGAAGAATATTCCTACGGGCCAAGCAAACGAAGCTAGGTGAGCCAGTCCAGTCCGTCATCTCGGCCCTACCCGTCACATTGGTGGAGGCTGCAGCAGTCCAGTCTAGATCGACGCCTCTGTGGGAGCCAGGTGAGCGTAACACCTACTTGAGACTAGAGTTCCGTCATAAAGGCCAATTTACCAGCTAATTTGAGAGCTCCTTCATCCTCAGGGGAATCCCCGGATTCGCTCCGCGACTCCGATCTGCATTTACACACCTATTGGGAAGAGAGAAGACATTGCAAGAATTACTCTTAATGATCAAGACAAAAGACATTATAATAAACAAACTATAATCATAACCAAAAGACTTACCTTCTAAGTGGATTGGTCGCAGCCGGTCTGGATCAACACTTCCAAGGACCAGTGAAGCAACTAGGTCCACTCTACGCGCCCCTGCTATAAGAAGCAGGATGGATAGCTCAACATTACAACACAATGGGCCTCATTCCGAGGTTCGCGTTAAATCACTGACTTTACCGGCATGGCGGAAATACCGTATCCGCGTTGGTAGCAGGGCGTAAATAGCACCATATTCCGACCTCGCGGGTACGAGCTTTCCGCCATGCCGGTTAACCCCCTAGCGCCATACCGGTAAAGGGCTCGTCAAACCCCTTACCGACAACAACCGAGACGTAACTAACACCATCGCCCTCCACCTAGTGCGTAAATAGCGGTGCCCGTAATTAACGATGACCGTAAATTACGGGCACCGGTAAAAACCGCAAACGGAAATTACGTCATCGAACAGGAACGGGAAGCATCATGGCGGCCATCTTTAAAATCACAATCCATTGCAATCCTCCCCATACAGGACTCGTGGGCATATTGTGATAGGCAAAATAGACTCCAGAGACCAGCATCATGCCAAAAGCATTAAAAAAGGGTGCTGCGCGCATCAGGAAGGAGAAATTCTCCCAGGATGAGCTCCAGGTACTTGTCGATACTCTGCACGAACATGCAGAGATTGTTTTCAGCAGCGACATGCGCAGGCCCACCATCCTCAGTAAGAAGGAGATATGGGAGCTGGTCTCGCAGAGGGTGAGCGCTGTCGGAAACACCCCCCGCAGCACGACGCATTGCCGCAAACGCTGGGATGACCTCCGTCTGAGGGTGTGGGCCATCCTCTCAGCAAACCGCAATCTGGCCCTAGAGACAGGAGGAGGCCCAGGCTCACCCATAAAAATGATGCCCTGGGAGGAAACATGTGCAGAGATGATGGGCACAGAAGCCATCGAAGGCGTTGGCGATATGGATTGCGGTGATCCTTCATCAGCTGACGCAGGTGAGTGCCATGAGTGTAAACAGTACATGCATCCCTAATGCAAGTCATCGCCAAGGGCAGGTCAAGCAGTCACATCATGTATGGGTAAACCCCCCCCCCAATGATGCCGTAACAACTGGGACCCAAGATGATGTCAGGTGCAAGGCTGACACCCATATTGGGCATGCCACACAAAAAGCTGGTCAATGTCAGTCACCACAGTACTCCTCCAACATGAGTGACCCTGCCGACAGTATGCTTTTCCCATCCAAGCAAAGCTCACAGTCCCACTCAGCACCCAAATGTCACCAAAACGCTGCTATCCCATCGTAATACCATTGTCTGGAAGTAATTCTGACCCCCAGATCATTGCTCATGCTGTCTCTCTCTTGCCCCCCACAGGCACCGGTCATGAAAGTGAGGACCAGGAAGGCCCCCGGACAAGTACCTCCCGGGGCACAGGCAGGGGACAGCACACACCTGCAAGCAGGAAGAAGGCACATGCCACACCACCTGCCCCAGCAACCCCCATGGAGGGTACACAACCCACATCCGCGGCCCTGGACATGCCTGCAGTTCTGCGGGACACATGCCCCACGTTGCACCATGAGGAATCGAGTGCGTCAGGGGAGAATGCTGCCATGTGCATCCTCGATGTGCCAGGCAGCACATCACCAAACACCATCGACAACGTGGAGGAGCCCAATGTCTATGTACAGAGCCCAGACACTCCCTCGTACAGCCAGGTTGCCCATAGCGACCCTGGGTCGAGTGACGGCCCAGGGCTCACAGGCGAAGCGGATACACCTGTCTGTCATGTGCCCACTTCCCCTGCAGGAAGTCCTGTAAGTCCTGCAGGCACGACAACACGGAGCCTGCCTACCACATCGCCCACATCGGCTGCAGAAAGAGTGCGCTGCCAGCACCTCACGGGCATGATAGAGGAGTTCCTCCAGGACAACCGGGAATCAGGGTCGGTGCTACATAATGACCTTCAGGCCCTGGGGGAGGTCATCAGTACCAGCACAAACCGCATCTGTGAGATGCTTGGCAGGATTGCTGATGCCCTGGAGGCAGCACCCCCCAGACCACAGCCCCAGCAGGAGGAGCCACCCTCCCAGAGCTCCTCCACGCAGACCAGCCCGGTCCGTAGGTCACTGCGCACGATGCGCCGGAATGGAAGGGATGCCCCAGGCTCTGGCAGTGCCCATTGACCGTGCAGCCACACACATGTGGCCAATGCTGCACTGATGGGAACATTGTGGGGTTGTTGTGGGGGGAGGGTGGGGGGGTTGAGGGTGTGTGTGGGAGTTGGGGGGGAGGGTGAGGGGGTTGAGGGTGTGTGTGGGAGTTGGGGGAGAGGGGGAGGGGGTTGAGGGTGTGTGTGGGAGTTGAGGGGGAGGGGGTTGAGGGTGTGTGTGGGAGTTGGGGGGGAGGGGGTTGAGGGTGTGTGTTGGTAGTTGGGGGGGGAAGGTGAGGGGGGTGAGGGTGAAGGATCTGTTGTACACGTTTGGACATCATCATGCAATACACAGTTTGGTCTATCCTACAATACAGAGTGGACATTCATTATTGTGCATGTGTCTTTTAATGTCTCACAGTGCATGTAGTACATGTATCCCCACACCCAGTGCCCAATGCCGTGGCATCCTCACCCCCTTAGCTGACTTGTGATTCAGAAATATTGCTCGATCAATGCGTGTCGCACGGTACGTCCCTCCCGTGCATCGGCACCATGTTGCTGTTCTGCCATTCCTTCCTCCACCTCCTCCTCCTCATCTGGTGGTAGCAGTCCCACGTCAGGGGGCAGTGGCACGTTCCGACGGATGCACATGTTGTGCAGCGTTACACATGCCATGGTGATCTTGGACACCTTCTCGTGGCTGTAGATGAGGGCCCCACCTGACCGGCTGAGGCAACGGAATCGTGCCTTCAGAAGGCCGAAGGCCTGCTCTATGACCACCCGTGTACGGGTATGAGATCTATTATAGTCCTCCTCGTGCCTGTTTTGGGGGTTGCGGACCGGGGTCATGAGCCACGGTTTCAAAGGGTAGCCAGCATCACCTGCCTGAGAGTGGAATGAAGGTAAGTGTTGGTACATTCATGGTGGAGAACTGTGCTAGTCTTACATTGCAGCGGGTGATGACTGGCCATGCACACATGTCCCTGGATGCAATCAACCCATTACTGGTCCGGCCATGTGTGCTGGCTAATGGAATGATGGAGGGGGTAGCTTCTCCCTGATGGGTCATGGTGCGCACTCATGTCTTGTTGCATGTGCATCGTTTATGCATGCAGCAGTGTTGGACTGCATTAATTGATGACTTGCATGAGACCTGCTGTAAGGGTGTGTTGGTAGTAGTTGGTAGCATAGCCTTCATTCAGCACTGATCCCTATCATGGTGATTGGCAGCTATCCTATGGAGGTGCCAAACCAGTCACACGCAGTAGGATCCCTGTCAGACTAACCTCTATGCACTCCCATGGATGACTGTCCTTTGTGTTGAGATGCAGGAGTCAGCGACATGGTGCTATTGCACTGCATGGTGCACGATGGCCTTACGGTGTGTAAGGTCCACCAATGTGTGGTGCATGTGTCGTGGTCTTAGGCCAGGGTAACTGTTTGTCAGGTACCATTAGGTGTTGGCTCGTATTCACTACTGTGTGGTTAGGTGGTAATGTGGCGTGCCACTTGTCATGGGGCACAGTGTTCTGTGAGGTGCACAACGTACAATAGCGTTGTCATTCCCTCCCGGGTGGAGTATGCATCCCCCCCCCTTTCCCTCCCGGGTGGAGTATCCATCCCCCCCCCTTTCCCTCCCGGGTGGAGTATGCACCCCCCCCCCCTTTCCCTCCCGGGTGGAGTATGCATCCCCCCCCCTTTCGCAATGGGGTATGCTGGCAACCTACTCAGAGACCCAATGCACTGCCATGGCCCATTATGGTTACTCACCAAGCAGCCAGGTACGTTGTCCGGCATGTCGGCCCATGTAGCGTGGTAGTGTTGAGTTCCGCAGGACCAAGGAGTCATGAGTTGATCCGGGGTACCGAGCATTGCATTGTGTGATGGCTTTACTGGCATTGCACACCATCTGGACGTTGATGGAGTGGTATTGCTTGCGGTTGCGATACGGCACCTCCATGGCATGGGGAACCACCAATTCTACGTGGGTGCAGTCGAGAGCACCTATGCAATTTGGCATACCTGCAAGTGCATGTAAGGCAGCTTTGGTATCATATATCTCCTGTGGAGTCCGGGGGAGGCATATGTAGTCCCTTCTGTGCTTGAGGAGGGCATCCAGCACTTGGTTGAGTATCCGGGAAAATATTGGCTGTGAAATGCCATGCATGTGCCCCACTGTATGCTGGTAGGTGCCTGTGGCAAGGAAGTGGAGCACGGACACTACCTTCAGTAGAGGGGGGATGGCAGTTCTGATTTCTATGAGGCTCACTATGTCGGTATGTATCAGGGCCACTATGGTGGTTATGGTGTCCCAGTCAAGCCGGTACAGGGTGTGGATCTGCTCTGGTGTGAGGTTGAAGGGGGTGGCTCTGATGCGGGGTATTGGGGGCTGCCGGCGTGGTAATGGTGGCTGCACTGGTAGGGCATGCTGGCCCTGTCTCACCCTCCTTCTCCTCCTGTGTATCCTCTGTGGTGGTTGCTGTGGTTGCTGTTGTTGCTGTTGTCGTAGTTGCTGCCTTGCAAGCAGGGCCTCCAGCTCCAGGAATGCTGCTACAATTGGTATCATCTTGGTGTGGGTGTGGTGTGTGGGTGTGCTCTTTTTGTGCTGTGCCAGACTCTATTGCCTCCACCTGTGCTGATTGGGTGCACCTGTTCCTCTTCCAAACACTGATCAGGGTTGTTAACACCTTCCCCGCGATGCCGGTATTAACGCCATGGCGGTAAGGTACTTTGCGCCCATGTGGAGGTCGTTATTTCCGTGTTCGCTTTGCTTGGAATCGGAGATGGTTTACGCCTTCCCGTTATTTACGGGATGGTGTGTCGGGCGCGCGACACTGGTCCGCTATTTACGCAATCGTAGTTTACGGTGGCGTAAATAACGGTGTGGCGGGTCAGAATAGACCGTAACGGTAAAGGAAGTCGTTATTCCTTTACCGGCCTCGTTTTTCCCTTAACGCCGGACTCTGAATGACCCCCAATAGGTGAGCTTGCATGGGAAAACGCTTGCAGACTTCATTTTGGCACAAGAGGGTCGAGGGAAGTCACGACACAACCACGCCATTCTCATTGCCTCTCATCTTCTCTCAGGGGCAATACTAGCATCCAGAACAACAGGCTCTGCAGCAACTGGGAGATAGAGGCGATCCAGGGGAGCCAAGTCGAGGGAGGCACCCAAATACCTCACTAAACTTGCTGGGGGGCTTGTCCAAATGCTTCCACAGTTACCAGCTCTCATCCAGTGCAATGACATGACTGTCAAGATACCTGTAAATGTGCAGAGTGAAGTACCTGGGAGAGTCCTGTTGGGGTATGACTTAAAAACTCTTGGAGTTGTATCAGGCACCCCAGGCCTCCCAGCAAAAGGAGACAGGAGCAGACTAGGAAGGCCAGGTAGAGTACCTTAAAAGGCTCTCAAGGGGAACCTAAAGAGGAAACTATAACCCCCAGTCCACAGGACTTACTGACTCCAATCCCTAAGAGAAAGGAGGAAAAGGGGAAACCTAAAACCTCCAGGAAGAAAACAGCCAGCACTCCTGTGCTACCAACAAGAACATTCCGCGAGGACTGTCCAAAGTCACACCTGTGACCTCTCCACCAGCTGAGTCTGAGTGTGTGGAACAACCTAGTGTGGTTGAATCAGCTGCTGAGGAATCAGAGCTGGAAGAGGACCTTGTTCCTGTTGGGGATATGGATCCTGCAGAACATCCTGAGCTGCAGTCTTTACTGGCAGAAGGTGGACCCTGTAGGGCAGACTTCAGCAGAGGTCAAAGAGAGTGTCCTACTCTTGAAGGTCTTCTACAGTGAACTGACTGAGTCTATCCCAGGGGACTACAGAAGACTTGTAGTGCCTCTAGAAAGCAGACTCCAGTTCCTACAGTTAGCCCATGAGATACCTTTGGCTGGTCACTTGAGTTTCAAGAAGACCAAGGAAAGGCTCTCTTTATATTTCTACTGGGCCAAGTTGGGGTCTGATGTAGATAAGTTCTGTAGGAGCTGTCACACTTGCCAAACCTCTGGCAAGAGTGGAGCCAAGAATGTGGCACCCTTGGTGCCTCTCCCAGTGATGGTAGTCCCTTTTGAGAGGGTAGGAATCGACGTTGTTGGTCCCTTAGACCCTCCTACCTCTTCAGGAAACAGGTTTATCCTGGTTGTAGTAGACCATGCTACTAGGTATCCTGAAGCAATACCTATGAGAACTGTTACAGCTCAGGCTGTTGCCAGGGCCCTACTTAGTATTTTTACCAGGGTAGGTTTTTCTAAGAAAGTTATCTCTGACAGGGGGTCCAATGTTATGTCCCACTACATGCAGGCCATGTGGAAAAACTGTGGAGTAACTTACAAGTTCTCAACTGCCTACACCCTCAGACAAATGGATTGGTAGAGGGGTTTAACCGTACAATGAAGAGCATGATAGGTGCTTTAGAGGAACCTCTTAGAAGAAAGTGGGACCTTCTACTGCCATGCCTTCTGTTCGCTTATAGTGAAGTCCCTCAGGAGGGAGATGGATTTAGTCCCTCTGAGCTTCTCTATGGCCATCAAGGTAGAGGCCCCTTGGCCCTGATTAAGGAGGGGTTGGAGAGTGCTCCTTCCCCCAAGCCAGTGAGAGTCACTGACTATGTGATTGGTCTCTGGAGGAGAATGTCACTCATGATGGCAGAAGCATCGGATAACTTGAAAGCAGGTCAGGCTCTGGTGAAGCAATGGCATGACCAGAAGGCCAACGTGGTTGAGTTTACTCAAGACCAGCAAATTCTAGTTTTGGTACCTACAAGGAGGCCTTACAGGAGAAATTGATATGACCCTTCAATGTTGTGGGAAAACCTGAAAAGGTCAACTATCTGGTGGACTTAGGCAATCCTAAGGAGACTCAGAGAGTCTTTCACACCAACCGTCTAAAAGCCTATGTCTCAAGGCCAGAAGTAGGAGCTTCGCTTCTAGCTTCAGCTCAAGGGGAGAAGGAGAGTGAACCTCTACCTGACCTACTCAGAGGACAGCCTTTAGATGAGAAGATAGAAGGAGTCAATCTCTCTTCTAATTTGACACCTGAACAACAGGAGGAGTGCAAGTTTCTGTTAAATCAGTTTGCTTCCATGTTTTCACTATCACCAGGCTTGACCCCTTGGGGCCAGCATGATATTCTCACTGGTGACTGTTTACTTGTTAAAAGCAGAGGTTACAGGACGTCAGATGATGTAAGAACCCACATAAAGGAGGAGGTCAACAAGATGCTTGATCTCAGGGTAATAGATCCATCTACCAGTCCATGGTCTAGTCCAGTTGTACTAGTGCCAAAGGCAGGATCCAAGGAGTTGAGATTCTGTGTGGACTATAAAGCTCTTAATGCAGTCACCACGACTGATGCCCACCCTTTACCCAGGACAGATGAACTGCTGGATAAACTTGGTTCAGCCAAGTACCTCAGTACATTTGATCTCACTTCAGGCTATTGGCAAATATCACTGACAGACCATGCCAAGGAGGAAACTGCATTCTCAACCCCAGCAGGCCTTTACCAGTTTAAGGTAATACCGTTTGGACTAAAAAATGCACCTGCAACATTCCAAAGGATGGTTAACCAGGTTCTGAATGGGATGGAGGACTTCTGCATGGCATACTTGGATGACATTGCAGTGTTCAGCCCTACTTGGAAAGAACATGTTGACCACTTAGGATATGTTTTGCAGGCTCTTGAGCAGGCCCATCTGACCATAAAGGCGAGTAAGTGTAAAATTGGTCAGAGTAAAGTGCTCTACCTTAGAGATGTGGTAGGAGGAGGTGAAATCAGGCCATTGCCTAGCAAAGTACAAGCTGTACAAAACTGGACCACCCCTACTACTCAAACCCAGGTGAGAGCCGTCCTAGGCCTCACTGGTTACTATAGGAACTTCATAGAGAACTATGGGACCATAGCATCCCCCTTGAATGTGGTTTCCTCACCCAAATTTCCTAAGAAGGTCAGGTGGAATGAGGAGTGCACTCAAGCATTTGAAGGCCTAAAGAAAGCCCTTTGTCAAGCTTCAGTCCTAAGAGCTCATGACTATAACCAAACCTTAATTGTGCAAACAGGTGCTTCAAATACAGTATAGGTGCAGTTCTGAGTCAGCTGGATGAGAAAGGTAAGGAGCACCCCATTTGCTTCATCAGCAGAAAGCTGAAGGAACCTGAGATAAGGTGGGCAACCATTGAGCGGGAGTGCTTTGCTATTGTGTGGTCACTGAAGAAGTTTAGACCATACTTGTATGGATCTACTTTTGTGATTCAGACTGACCACAAACCCTGAGATGGTTGATGCAAATGAAAGGGGAAAACCCCTAAACTACTAAGATGGTCAATCAGCCTGCAAGGGTTTGATTTTACCATTGAACACAGGTCTGGGTGTTACCACCAAAATGCTGATGGTCTCTCCAGGTTAGAAAAAAACCTTTCCAGCCTTGAGTAAAGAAGTGTTCCTTTGGCGACCGCTAATTGTGCTGTAAAACAAAGTAAAACAAAGTAAACTAAATGTGCACTTCAAAGTGATTGCACTAGGTTGTCAGCATGAGTTTATCCCAAAACTGTGTGGCTGCTACACAGATGCAATTTAAGTAAAAAAAGAAGTTTGGAAAAGTTACTCAAATGCGCCAACCTTATTCAAAGAATATGTTCAAGGTGAGTCAATCCAGGTTGTTTGACCGACTGGAGTAAGGAGATTCATCCAGGAGTGGATGAAATCCGCCTGTCCCTTAGTCTCAGGGGGGACGAGTGTTAGGGAGAATTCTCAAGAATCTGCTAATTTCCTTTACCTTTTCAGACCCCCAGCAACTTTGATGGATTTCTAGGATTTTAATTTTTACCTGGAAAGAGTGTGAGCCTTTTTTCCCACTCTTATGTATTTTGATGTGTGTTTTACTTTTGTGTTCTTTGGATATGGATTTTTAAACAACTCCATAGGCATCATCTTTTTCTGGTGTGTCAAGCAGCACCTTCAGTGCAGTGGCACCGGGATGTCTTTCAGACTTCCCCAGGTTTAAACACCTTCTCTGGGACTGACTACCATCCCCCAGAGCATGTAAAGTGAAATTGACTTTACAAGTCTTTTTAAATTTACAGACCCAGCACACACTATCTTCCTATAGAGTGCTGGAAGGGTTGCCTAGCATCCCCCCAAGTCTAAACACTCATGTAACAGTCAAACGTTACCCTTTCCCTCTTGAAATGGCTGGTGGTAGTGGTTTAGAACAAACTACCACAATTCTTCCCGACCGCGAACACCGGTAGCTAAAAATCGGGGCAGCCATGTTTTTCAATATGGCGCCCAAGACCTATCTGTAAAAACAGACTCTGGTCAACTTTTTTCGCCATTTCTTTTTGGAAAGGTCCTTCTTGTGTTTAACTCTGCGCACCGAACCAGGTTTGGTCCCTTTGTTTGTTGGCCTTTGGCGGGCTTCAGTGCTGAAGCCCTTCTCTGGCGCCTGAGTGTCTGGGGTGCACAGGATGTGATGGAGGTGCCCGAAACTCCCTGTACTTAGTCTCCTAGGAGACCTGAATGCTCTCTGGCGTGATTTGCCGGCTGGTTGTCCGGCAAGGACAGCCACCCTGCTGTCTGAGTGACATCCAGGCTGGAATGAATGGGGGAAAACTGTTTAAAAGCAGGCCTTTGAGACTTGGAAAGCAGAGTTGACCACTGGAACGAAAGAACCGAAGACGAGCTGAAGGAAGACTGCTGCAGCTCCTGGTCAACCGGTGAAGCCCTGCTGCAGGTCCGAATTGCCTGAAACTCCATCGACAGAGAAGCCCTTCAAGGTTAACTTCTTCCCTTGAGTTTGGTGGGAACAACCAACTTGTAAGCCGCCTGTACACCGTCCCCATACTTGTCTTATTTTCTTCAGAGTGTTGTTGAAAACCAGATAGCCAGTGGGAAGGATACCAGTTTGTGATCTTTAAGGCAATCACACCATAAACCAACGTTTTGCCAAGCTTGTGGCCTCTTCCCTGGGCAGTGCAGGAACCTCCCGACGTCCTCCTTCTTGTCCCACGACTGAAGCTCAAGGACAGCGAGATCTGCAAGAACAACTGCCTCAGCTACAGCTCTTCTTCATTTTAAAGGTACTGTGCAAGTGCGGTTCAGAACTCTGTTTGGCCGCGGTGAAAGTTTGTGAAATTTTCCCAACTTTGAAGGCTTGCCCTTCCCTAAACCAACATCTAACTTTTCGTCTGACCAACTACTTCTAAAAACCGTGGCAAAGACTTAACCGTTTACTACCAGAACTGTGCTATCCTATCCAAGACTCTGAACCATTGACTTTGGCCCAGGCCTATTGAATTGAATTGCTGGTTGTAGTGAACTGAAACTATTTGCCCTACCTCTGAAAGTATTTGTGCTTTTGATTCTTATAACCTTGTCTTTTTACCCCTTTTTAAAGTAACCGAAGTGCCATTTTGCTCCCACTTCAGGGGAGCTGAACTTGTTCAGAAACTGATTGGTTGTGTATTGTAGTGTATTAGAGTGTGATATTGAGCTGCTCTTGCCAATGGAATGTTTTCCAAACGACTTTGTAAATAAATGTATATTCTTTTACCAAGAAACCTTGAGTAAGTGTTTGTTTGAATCACTGTGATTGCTAGTCCTTTGTGTAACCTCTTGTACTGCTCTCTTTACTCTTGAGATAAGTCTGGCTGCTCAGCCACTGCTACCACATTACTGTGAAGTGCAGGCTTGTACCAAAGGCGAAATTGTACTGACACTTGTAGTGTTGTGTGTAGTGTTCCCAAAGGGTACTGCATGTGATTCTGCCTAACACCCACTCACCCTCACCTTTGCCGTCAACGGCAAGCTTGCTGGTGAGTGCAGTATCATCTGGGAAATTGTTGTTTTCATCGAAGCATAGCATTTCTTCAAAACATAAGACAAGCAGATAACCTTGCAGTGAAGTGGCAAGGTCTTCTTCAAAACACTCCTCATCGGCGAGATTGTCCACGGGCAAGAGTCTCCGACGACGAGACCTCCAGTTACCACTATGTCAACCAGTGGAATAACTTTGCTGAAAAAGTTGGGGGGGACATGACATCTGAAGAAAAGGTGCCCCAACCAAATGAATGAGGACAAAATGGTGTGCCATGAAAGTTGGGGGGGACAAACACCCCTGTTCGCCCCTAAAATTACCCCCATGATTTCAAACACCCCGGCGACTGCCCCATCATCTACATCCCCGACGACGGCTTCATTGACGACTATGCCGACGGATACGACAAAATCTGCACTTTCATCAACAGCATCAGGGATGATTAAATCGTCTACGAGACCAGTACTTCCTCCTCGACCAACGACTGCCGCGCCGACCACGACTACAGGTCCCGTAACCGTGACTACGCAGTCAATAAAGTCCCAAATCCCATCTCTTCCTCGACAAGGGGAGCAGGATAAGAGAATTGGTGACCCAGTCTGTGTGATTTACAGTTCTGAAGAAGAATTGCAGGAAGGCTGTGTATCAGACATGGAGGCGGATAACCCCAGGGTGCAACCCTTGAGGGAGCATTTTCATCTGGTGAAATCATTGGAGGGCACTGGCCCGTCGAGAGACACACCATCAAGCTCAAGGGATTTGTCCCTGGACATCTTAACTACCCTACACACTCTTGTGGCAGAAATACAACAGCACATACCTCCACAGCTGAGTCCAGTGGCACCCATCTCGGAGGACAGCATGCCAAGACCAAGACATATACCTCACCCATGTACGCCTGATTAGGCAACACCACCCATAGTGGAGTACCCTCCCCTGATGGACATGGCAGTGGATAGTACAGCGGATGATACGGATTAATTTTGTGACTTTATAACAGCTGATGACACACCGCTAAACACAGACAACACCCCTAGGGCGTCCCCTCCAGAGGAAGTGGGTTCCTTCCACTCCATGTTGACAAGGGCTTCCATCTTGTTTAATTTGGTATCCGAGGAGAAGAAGATGGAGGGATTCTTGTAAGAGAGAAGAGCCTCATCCAGAAAGACGGTAACGTCAATTCCACTCCTGGATGATGTGTGGGTGGGGAGCCTGGCCCTTATGAAGGCCCAAAACTCAGCTCCACCGAAACGAGATAGACTAGAGAAGAAGTACAGGTTGCCAGGCACTGTGGTCATAGCTGCAGCAAGCAAGAGGTCGGCAGATCCATCCTCTAAATCTCTGGTTCCCCCGTACCAAGAAGGCAAGGAGCTTGATGCCATGGGCAAGCGCATTACATATACAGCCGCCTCCACAGTTAAAGCTGCAAATGCACTGGCATACTGGCAATCTACAATAGAGAGCTATGGTATAAACTGGGCCCAATCCTTGACTTTCTCCCTGGTGACAAAAAGACGGAGGCCCTAGCTCTATTTCAAGAAGGGGAGGTAGCGTCTGATAATGCTATCACAGTGGCCCTGGATGTGGCAGGCTCAGGCTTCCGGCAGATGGGTAATGGTGTGGCTCTGAGAAGACAAGGATGGCTCAAGGCCACAAACTTCAGGCAGGATGTCCAGTCTAAGGTTGTCGAAATGCCCTTCAACGGGGAGAACTTGTTCGGCAAGGCGGTGGATGATACATTGCAGGTAATAATGACGGGCACAGAAACGTCTAGGTCCCTGGGGACCCTCCAACAACAGCGACCATTGTCCTTTCAATTCTTCCAGAGGAAAGTTCAGACCATCTAAAGGCTACCCAACATCCTCCTAGCGCCAGCCCTCCCACTCTTTGTCACAAGAGTCATATAGCAGCCAGTCGGAGGCTTTTGGCTGGTGTGCGCAACGGCGGCGTCGTCCACAAGCAAAGGCGCAAATGCCCAAGCAAGCCTGACCAGGCACAGAGCCCGGACCCTCACTTCCACACCCCTGTGGGGGGCGCTTAACACATTTCACCAAGGATTAGGTAGACACCACCACCGACGATTGAGTGCTTGACATAGTGCGCCAAGGTAACACCCTGGAATTCGAACAAAGGTTTCCACACATTCCTCCAGTGGCAAAGAGGGAGATGCACATGGAACAACTGCTGCAGGAAGTGCAGGCAATGCTAAAAAAAGGGGCGGTTGAACATGTTCCCCTTCACTGCCGAGGCACTGGAGTATAACCCAGATACGTTCTAGTCCAAAAGATGTCAGGAGGATGCGCCCAATCCTCAACCTGCAGCGCCTCAACAAGTACCTAAAGTCTCTAAAGTTCAGGATGGTCACATTACAACAGTTACTTGACCAGCTCGATATTGGGGACTACATGGCAACACTAGACCTGGAGGATACCTATTTTTACATTCCCATACCACCAAAGCACAGAAAGTATTTATGCTTTGTGGTCTTGGGCCATCATTACCAATTCAAGGCGCTCCCCTTCGGGCTAAAATCAGCACCAAGAGTGTTCTCGAAGTGCCTGGCACCGGTTGCAGCCCACCTGCGCCTCAAAGGTATTCATGTCTACCCATACCTGGCTCGTCCGATCACCTGCTCAAGAGCTGGCAGTGCAGCACACCAAGAAGGCCATTTAACTCTTGACAGTTCTGGGGTTTTCCATCAACTATCCAAAATCCTGCGTGGTGACATACATGCCAACATTCTGTGACCAAAAATCTGTAGGAATCTTAAAGTTTCAAAAATAGTCAGGCGAGGAGGTAATGATAGGAATAGGGCGCAACAGCAGCCCATTGTCATTGAATGAGCCCGCCGCCCCGCGTGCATTCAATGACAATGAGGCGCCTGCCACGCCTTCTGCCATCACGCCAGCTCGGGGGAGTCCTTGAAAGACTCACCGGAGTTGACGTGGTGGGGGGCTAATGGCGCATTTTGTGAAAGGCACTCGCAGCGGAGGGGCGCCCTTAGCCCACCGCTGTGGGCGCCTTTTACATCAAAGGCCTGCATGCTGCGCCTTCTCCCGCTACGCCAGCTCAGGGAAGTCCTTGAAAGACTCCCCCGAGCTGGCATGGTGGGGGGCTAATGGCGCGTTTTGGCCAAAAGGCACCCGCGGCGTAGAGGCGCTTTTAGCCCACCGCCGTGGGTGCCTTTGACATTAACAGCCTGCATGCCGTGCCTTCTCACGCTACGTCAGCTCGGGGAAGTCCTTGAAAGACTCCCCCGAGTTGGCGTGGTGGGGGGCTAATGGCGCCTTTTGCCAAAGGCACCTGCGGCGGAGGGGCGCTTTTAGCCCACCGCCGTGGGTGACTTTGACATTAACAGCCTGCATGCCACGCCTTCTCCCCCTACGCCAGCTCGGGGAAGTCCTTGAAAGACTCCCCCAAGCTGGCGTGGTGGGGGACTAATGGCGCCTTTTGCCAAAGGCACCCGCGGCGGAGGGGCACTTTAGCCCACCGCCGTGGGTGCCTTTGACATTAAAAGCCTGCATGCCGGGCATTCTCCCGGTACGCCAGCTCGGGGGAGCCCTTGAAAGACTCCCCCGAGCTGGCGTGGGCAAAAAAAAAAAAAATGTAAAAAAAAAAAAATTTTTTTTTTTTACCAAAAAAATCGGTATTTGGTGTCAAAAAATCGGTAGGCGGTAGGACTGCTTAAAAAGCGGTATCCTACCGCCTAAATCGGTAGGGTTGGCAAGTATGTGGTGACATCACAAGAAGCACTGTTTCTGGGTGCTCAGCTCAACACAGTGGCATCCCTGGCATTCCCCTCGGAAGAGAGGGTAGCGTCCATACTGGGCAGTGAGTCGGCTAACTGCGACAAAGGTCACAGGGGTTTGCAGCATCAAGTCTCTTTTAGGGATGAAGTTGTCCTGCATTCCCCTGATTCCGTTCTGCAGGCTCCAGATGAGGCTGCTAGAAGAATTCCTGGATGCCAAGTGGGTCCAGGTCACAGGCAAGTGGACTGACAGGTTTGCCCTCAACAAGGAATTCAGACAATCCATTTGTTGGTGGGGGGTGCGTAGGCATCTGACCCAAGGGGCCCCGTTTCAAGCCCTGCGT
The DNA here is from genome assembly GCF_040938575.1 of Ambystoma mexicanum. Classification (NCBI taxonomy): domain Eukaryota; kingdom Metazoa; phylum Chordata; class Amphibia; order Caudata; family Ambystomatidae; genus Ambystoma; species Ambystoma mexicanum. The sequence continues at coordinate 778,195,437 of NC_090937.1, forward strand.
TTCAAGTGACAGTCACCACGGACGCCTCCCTGATGGATGGGGGTCCCACCAGCCAGTCTCACGCCAGGGGGCTCTGGTGTCTGGAGGAGAAGACCCTGCACATCAACGTCATAGAGCTACGGGGCATGTTCTGGGCTCTAAAATCCTTCCTGCCACTTCTACAGGGTCTAGTGGTGAGGATTTTCACAGACAATACGACCACAACGTTCTACATCCGGAAGCAGGGCGGAACCCGCTCTCCAGCTCTCTCCATGGAAGCACAAGCCCGGTGTCATTGAGCCATTATTCAGGGCATGTTTCTCATACCTTTTCACCTGGCTGGCATCAAGAACACGATCGCAGACTTGCTCAGGAGGGAGCTGTGATCTGCCTGGAATGGGAACTACAGCACGCTCAGACATCACGTCTTTTCATCATGTGGGTCATATCCCAGATTTACCTGTTTGCAACAGCAGTGAATACAAAATGCCAGAAGTTCGCAGGGAGATTTCCCCGGCCGGGGAGCATGGGAGACACATTCTCTTTCATGTGGGAATTCCTCTTCCTTTGCACGTTCTCCCCAATACCACTGCTGTCACGTGTGATCAAAACGCTCAAACACTGCCAAAGCAAGATGAGCCTCATCACACGGCATGGCTGCGACAAATCTGGTACACGGAACTGGTCAGCATGGCAATAGCACCAGCTGTTTGGTTGCCTCCTCTTCTAAACCTCCTGTCCAGGGAAGGGGGATCCATTTTACATCACAACCCGACATCACTGATCCTCACGGCTTGGCTTCTGCAGCTCTAGAATTTTGACACTGACAACCTGCTGTGCTGCAGGAAGGTCCTGGCAAAGGCTAGGATGTCTTCTACACTCCAGTGTTACAGCCACAAATGGAAGTGATTCATAATATGGTTAGGAGCCCAAAGGATTGTTCCTCTCCAGGTGACAGCTCCACAACTTCTTCCATACCTGCTATCACTGGGCAAGTCGGATCTGGCTCATGCATCCATCAAGGTACATTTGGCTGCCATTTTCCGATACACACGGTCGCCAGGTAGAGCGTTGTTGCAGTTGTACAGGCTAGTCAAGGAGTTCCTAAAGGGCCTTTTCAGAATGTTTGCACCTGTTAAGGCTCCTGCCCTGGCTTGGGAATTCAATGTGGTGCGTACGAGGCACTTAGGGCCTCCTTTCAAACCTTTGCATCAAGCTTCTCTGAAGTTCCTTTCATGGAAGATCGCTTTCCTGATGGCCATCACGTCGGGCAAACACCCATACCTATCATTCCATGCTACAAAGGTGGTGTTGATAACGCATCCATCCTTCCTCCCAAAGGTCCCTTCTAAATTCCACCTTAACAAACCTTTGATGCTTCCAGTCTTCTTTCCAAATCTTTCCATGCCCGCTGATAGGTCACTGCATATGCTGGATGTTGCTCGTGCCTTAAAGTTCTATGTAGCATGCACAAAGGCTTTCCGGAAGACGTCTCAACTCTGTGTTAATTTTGTTCATGTGAATAATGGGAAGGCTTTATCAAAAGCCTCCATATCCAGGTGGCTCTCTGGCTGCATCATGCACTATCACCGTCTGTCCATCAGACCCCTTCCACGCCGGCCGAGAGACTACTCCACCAGTGCTATCACTGCTGGAACAACGTTTCTCTCTGGGGTCACCCGATGGATATTTGCAAGGCTGCTATGTGGAGGTCGACACACACCTTCACAAAATTCTACTGTTTCGACAGGGATTCCAGGGAGGAGTCCAGAGTCGGAAAGGCAGTGCCGCGCAACCTGTTTGTTTGAGGTGAGTCTGTTCCAGGCATAAGTTTATTGCTTCTGTTGAGCCTTGAATCCTCCAGTGGTTGTGTATATGTAATGCTGTGTAATCATATTCATGAGCATGGCAAGCCATGCCAGACCCCATGCTGGAGAAGGAATAAGTTACTTACCTGTAACTGTTGTTCTCCAGCGTGGGTCTGACATGGATTCACATGCAACCCTCCCTCCTTCCCCGCTTTGGCTCTTCTGGGTTCATACTGGCACCTTGCATGCTTTGAATCTGAAGATGGCCTCCAGGGGAGGGGCTTAGGGAGACGATTGTCATTGGATGGGTGCAGTATGACCCAGCCTACAGTGATTGGTTATTGCTAGAAAGGCAGTTTTGTTTTTTCTTAACTGCTTTCTTTTTTAATGGGATTCCCAGTTTCACGACAGGGAATATTCATGAGCATGTGAATCCATGGCAGACACGTGCTGGAGAACAAAAGTTACAGGTAAGTAACTTGTTCCACACTTCAGATCAAGGACTACGCCATGACCAAGTACTGTCGGCTGACTAGTTTAATTTCAGGTATATGTACATGCAGGGGCCAACTGAAAATCAAAACCAGAGTTGCCTGCAATAAATAATAACAATTAGGTTGGTCTTCCTTCAAAGAAATGTCTCTCCCACTGCAGCAGGTGGTTGGACCTTTAGACCCAACTTGGAGCCAATGCCAGTCTATACATTTCCTAAAATGTTGCTTCACCTCCCTCCTCTGGTGTTCCCGGCTTACAGGTTTCCCAAACCCTCTTATTTCCTCTAGCTACTTGCAGTGTTTTTGGAGTCAAGTACCCCAAACCTGACTCTGGCACCAAGTCCTGTAAGTCGACAGGTCTGTTATTGTGGTCAGCAGGAAGAGCTGTGGAAGTGACCTTTGGTTGGGCTGAGTGTATCCCGACTATCTTGCTTTTCACCCCTCTGACCTGACGGTTACCACCTGCCCTCTTCCAATTCATCATCCTACTGTATGTTCTGACCTAGCCCTCTGGAACCTTCTATTCCCTCTGTGTGCCACCAACCTTCCCATCTCTCTCTTTCACTCTTTGATCTTCTGCAGTTTCTTCCTCCCTTCTCTGAACAACTCTCTTCACCTGACTTGACTGGTTCTGTTTTACTCCTGATGCCTGATCGCCACATCTCCTCATGGAGCCTGAGTTCCACCACCCCCTCTTGGCCTCTGTCTTCCACTATCTCCTTTCTATGTCTAGATCCTGGTGTTGTCTCCTCCTCCTCTTGGACATGTCCTGCTTCTTATCTCGTCCCCTCCACTCCTCTCGCCTTCTCTGTTGTTGCCTTTCACCTTCAACCTCTTTTTTCCCACCACCTCACTTTGCCACCTCTCACCTTCCGATGTCATCACCTCTACTTTAGTTTCCCTTATTACTACCACCTCACTCATTTCATTTGATGGTAGGAGGTTTAACCATGCTCTTAAAAAGATACTCCGTAGTCTTCTGTCTGGCTATTTCTTCATGAATGCCTGAGTTACGTTCAGTTTTCTCGCCTGCAGAGGGAGGTGAGCTGTACGGAGGTGAGCTGTACGTTTATACTTTGCTGCTGTGTCCAAAGTGAGAATCCAGTCCATCTCATCCAGCTTCCTTTTTATTTTAGTGGGGTTTTGGATCAATTTGTCTACCGAGCTTTGAATCACGGATAGTTTTTCCTTACAGTCTTGGTCCCACTGAGTAAGCATTTTGCAACGGCCGTTTCTTAGCTCTGTGTTTATCAATGCGAATATCAGTGGGCTGTTTCTGTCCACAATTGCCTGGAGAGATGACAGGTTCAATTCCCATCTAATCAATGCCATAGGGGTCGATTTCAGGAGTTTTAGTACGGCTCTCCAAAAGAAACTTTCCAGAGTGGTCCAGATGGTTTTCGGTATATTTGGCATAGCTTCCGCTCCATAGGTTATAGTTGGTACCACTTAAGCCCTGTAAAAGTTGATGGTAGGTTGGAGCGAGAATCGGCCATATTTCCTATCCACCGCTTTTGCTTGTGAAGTCAGGTTTCTTATTTTCGCTTGCAGAGCACGCTGCATAGATCTTTCCATTCTAGAGCTGTCCAGCATTACTCCAAGGTATTTGAACTCTGTTACCTTCTTAATTTCACAGCCTTCCAAATACCATTTCAGCTTTTCGCCTTTCCTGTTGCTTTTTTCCAGAGTCATGATTTTGGTTATTAATTTCCATGTCGTTGGTGAGTATATATTTTGATAAGTTGTCCAACTGTCTTTGTAACACAATGGCGGTTTGGTCAAGCAAAAGCATGTCATCCGCGTACAGGAGTCTAGGCACCCTCTCTTGTCCTATAGACGGTGGAAAAGATCTTATCAGAGCGTCAGCATTCTTGTAGTCTCCCAAATAGGCCAAGAAAAGAGTGGGAACAAGGGGACATCCTTGTTTTACCCCCCTGGTAGTGGTGATTTCAGCTGAAAGTAGGCCCTGGTGGTTTAGGCGCACTTGTACTCTAGTGTTGGTGTGCAAGGCTTTCAGCAGCCCGAGGATTTTGCTGGGACAATTCCAGGTTGCTAGTTTCTGCCACAGTTTGATTCTATTTACCTGATCAAAAGCTTGTGTTAGATCTATAAATGCATGGAAAACTCGAGGCCACCCTTCGATGATCTTGGTCTTTAGGACGCTCAGGAGCATGATATTTGCACTTGTTCCCATGTTTTTCTTAGCGCCTGAGTTGCCCAGGTTTGGAATTTGTTCAGAAGTAGAGCTCCATATACCTTCCCGATAACGTCCAGTAGAGCGATTGGGCGAAAATTTCGAGGATCGTCCTTGCAGCCCTTTTTAAAAATCAAGACTATTATCGATGAGATCCAGGATGTTGGTCTTTCCTTGACTTCTGCACATCTTTTAAAGACAAGGCTAATGAAGTATGCCCATTCACCCAGCAAAGACGTAAGGTTGATGTTGTTAATCCCGTCCGGGCCGGGTGCTCTCAAGTTTTTTAATTTACAAATAGTTGACCAGATGGTTTCTTTGTCATGAAGGTCAACCCAAGGGGATTCATACTCTTCTTGTGAAGCCAATGTATTTGGTGAAGGGGATAAAAAGAGGTTGGTGTAAAACTTCCCCCAGGTGTGTTCTGGGATACTATTTGTTAATGTGTCATTTGTGGGCCTTCCCATAGATCTAATTAAGGACCAAAAGTCGCAGGAGTTGTGGTTGCTGACGTGCTTCAACATTTCTTCAGAGTCTCGTTGGTATAGGGCCAGTCGATGATTCTTTAACCAGGACTTGTATTTCGTTAATGTTTCTGAGGCAATGTCTCTATTAGTTTTGGTGTTATAACATACGGCTTATCTTCTTGCCTTGCGTATTTCGCTTCTTTTAGCCACCAGAAGAGCTTCAAATATATGAGTGGGTTGCTTCCAAGCTTGCCCTTTTTTTTTGCAGTTTTACCCTGTAGGTTGCTAAGAGTGGCCTATAATCAACTTGGTCATAGTTCCAGTTGTCTCTGCCCGTGTATTTGGTCCTCTTGTATGTTTTTGTTAACTCTAGGGTGTTTTTTGCATTTAGTTTCAGGCGATTTCCCTTAGTGTTGGACTCCAATTTGACAGGGAAATGAGGCTTTACTGAGTGTGTTGAAGACCGTTTATGGTCAGCAAGTTATGGTCGCTTGCTGTTGTTTTTGTTACTTTGACAGCTATCAGGTCAGGGATTAGCGACTGTGATATGAAAATGTAATCAATTATAGAAGTTGAAGTTCTTCTTTCCCAAGTAGGGGTGTAATCAGCCTGGCTTATTATAGTAGCTGTATCAATATTTAAAATAATTTATTTTGGCAATCCATTGAAAGGGCACCGCAGTATGTGGCTGTTTGACTTTTATCTGGCCCATTCTCAATGCTTCTTGAATTCTTAAACATGGCTGCACCATAACCTGTAGATGCTCAGCCTGATCGTGTTTGAAGTGGAGGCCGCATTGACTGGCCTGCTGCAAATGTTTCCTCAGCCAATGAGATCACCGTCAGGCGAACGCCGGCCCCCCATGCAAAGGCCCCACTGCTAAGGCCCTGTCGGTGCCCATCTGGTTTCTTTTTCTCATTTCGTCATCCTCAGAGGAGTATGGGCTGCATCAGCAGGCCTGCAACAGGCCTTGCATACATCACAAGACTCCGGTGTGCATCAGGGGGGAGAGATCACTAATGCCACATCAGGTAGGCCTCACTCGTGCTATGTTGCTCGTGGGGTGCCACATTTCATGATCCTAAGCGCTTCACTGCACTTTCATATTTAAAATCATTTATTTGGCAATCCACTAAAAGTGCGCCACAGTATGTGGCTGTTTGACTTTTATCTGGCCCATTCTCAATGCTTCTTGAATTCTTAAATATGGCCGCACCATAATCTATAGCTGCTCATCTTGACCGTGTTTGAAGTGGGGGCTGCACTGATTGACCTGCTGTGGCTTTTTCCTAAACCAATGATTTTCCCAGCAGGCGAACGCTAGCCCCCCCCCATCCCTCCACTCTATCACAGGCAAAGAATGTGCAATGCTGCTTGTTTGACTTTTATCTGGCCCATTCTCAATGCTTCTTGAATTCTTAAATATGGCCGCACCATAATCTATAGCTTCTCATCTTGACCGTGTTTGAAGTGGGGGCTGCACTGATTGACCTGCTCTGGCTTTTTCCTAAACCAATGATTTTCCCAGCAGGTGAACGCCAGCCCCCCCATCCCTCCACTCTATCACAGGCAAAGAATGTGCAATGCTGCTGGGCACTTCCAACACTCGACTCTGGTCTATGGCCTGCTTCCTTCTGCTGTAACGAGAGTGCTGCTGATTGCTGTGTTTTCCTGCCTCAGCGATCCTTGACTTTGTACCTGTGCCACTCCTGACTTTTTCACTGATATATCTCAGCTGGCACTTCTCCCCCCTGTACTCCTTTGTCAAATGTTTTTGGATTGTCTTCGCTTGCTTAGCTCTCACATCCTTTTCCCTTCCACTCTACACTGCAGTGCTGAAATACCTGGTACTTAAAATCGAATTTAGGTGTGCTCACATCCTGCATTTGTGACTGTTGCTTTTAAAATCGAATTTAGGTGTGATCACATGCTGCATTTGTGACTGTTGCTTTTAAAATCGAATTTAGGGGTGCTCACATCCTGCATTGCTTTGTGACTCTTACTCTTAACATCCACTTGGCCGCCTATGAGTTAAGATCAGAACTGGCATTGCAACACCCCCCCGCCCGTCTTTATCTCTCTGCCTCTCGCATCTTTGCTCTTGCTCTGAGATGGCACTCTCCATCTCTCCAATCTACTCCAACAGCTACACTATCACCTATTCACCCGCTCTCACAAAATCTGGATGGAAAAAGCATAAAAAAGACACCCTTGCTGCAAACCCTGGCCTCCCAATTCCAGGCACTTATGTTAATGCATCCTTCAGAGAAATCTTTACGGATACCTTTTCCCTGTCCCATCTCCAGACCTATGGACTTGTCATCTCATCTCTACTCTCTCCCCTTATTCTATCTCTCCCATTACTGGCTGCACCAAGTGGGAAGTCCTCTTGGTGGGTTTATTATACTTTCGCTGCTGCATTAATGTATGCTTCACGGGCACCATCCTGGTTCAAGGCCCTCAGGCCAACCTCTTTCTCTTTGACCGGATCCTGCTGTCTCTCATAAACTTCCTTCCTTCTCCTGCCTCTCCCCCTACTTCTGCCCCTGCTCCGCCAGCTCTGACTGAAGTACCACACCCCTCTAGTCCACCTCAAAAAACTTTCAAAGGCAGCAATCGTCTCCACCTGGTGACCCTAAACGCATGCTCAGCCAACAAACACTCTGCTGACATCTGCCTTCTTATTGAAGACACTGATCTTGACATACTCGTACTCACTGAGACTTGGTTCAATGCCAGCTCAGTCATTTCCTTTGACTCTCTCTTACCTGACGGCTTTAAGATCACCTCCAAGCCTCGACCTCACCGGGCTGGCAGTGGTGTTGCCTTAATCTTCCCTGAGTGAATTCCTTCTTCCATCCTACCCACTCAGTTCTATTCGTCCTTTGAGAGCCTAGTATGCAAATTGGTAATCTCTCCCTCCTCCACCCTGACCATTGCTACCATTTACCGGCCTCCAGGCGCTTCCTCTCTGTTTCTCTCTGAGTGGGCTGTTTCTGTTCCTCCTTACTCTCAACCACCTCCAACCTGCTACTCCTGGGTGACTTTAACATCCAATTAGACTCCCCATGCACAGCATCCACCCTCTTCATTGACCTCTGCACCTCTCTATCCCTCTCCATTCTTCCTTATGGTCCAACCCACTTTGCCAGACACATGCTTGATGCCATCATCCACTCCGACCTCCCTCTCTCAATCTCTGGTCACCCCTCTCTCTTGGTCTGACCACTCTCTTCTCTCCTCCCTTCATTCCCCCTTGCCCACCCAACTCAGACTCTACCTCGGACTATGCTCCCAGCAACCTCTACCTCTCCATTACCAACACACCTGACACACTTGCCCCAGTCATGAGTATCCGCCTGAAACCTGCCTCCAAGCGTAACACCTGGTACGACTCTGAACTTGCAGACCTGAAACATAAGTGCAGGGCTGCATAATGGAAGTGGCAAACCTCAGGTTCACCACCTGACAAACTGGCCTGCCACGTGCTCCAAAGGCATTACAGACTCTCTATCTGTGCCAAAGAAAAGGGCCCACATTCAGGCACGAGTATCTGGCACGTCCAACAACACGACTGAACTCTTCAAAATCTGCAGGGACCTTGCCAACTCATCTGCAAGTATCCTCTGCCCCTACTCCATCCCAGGCTCTTTGCAATGCACTTGCCACTCACTTCACCTCCAAAACCCAGGACATACTGAACAGCCTTGTCACGCACTCCAACCCATCCCTCCCCCCCTTGCCTCCCCTGACCACTCACCCTCCTCCTTCCTCCCTTTCCTCCTTTGCCTCTGTCTCTCCGGAAGAAGTCATCAGAGCTGTCAACTCCATGAAGGTCTCTTCCAAGCAGGTTGCCCCTTGCTCACCCAGAACCATCAAGGACAACATTTCCTCTCTCGCCCCTGCTCTTGCTGATCTTTGTAACCACTCCATTGCTACTGGGTTTTTTCCATCCTCTCTCGAGCACTCCCTTGTCCGCCCCCTCCTTAATAAAACGTCAGCAGACCTTTCCTGCCCAGCCAACTATTCTCCATCACCCCTTACCCAGGGAAACTGCTTGAGAATGTGGCCCTGCCTCACTTAACTTTCACACTGAACTTGTTGTCGGTCTTGACGACCATCAATCTGGATTCTGAGCATCCAGAGGCATGGAAACTGCTCTTCTGAACACCTGTGAAGGACAGCTTGCATCCCTTGATTCCAACCCCCTGCTGTCCTCATCCTCTTTGATCTTTCTCCTGCATTTGACACAGTGAACCACTACACCCTCATAAAAAGGCTCCATGGCACCCTTGGTATCTCGGAGCAGGCACTGGACTGGCTGACCTGCTTCCTAACGGACCACTCTTCCAAAGTCATACTGGCACCTTCTCCTCCCCTACTTCCTTCTCCACCTGTGGCGTTCCCCAGGGCTCCATTCTTTCGCTTTAGCTCTTTAACATCTACCTTACTCTGCTGGAACGCCTCATTTCTTCCTCCCCCAACTTCCAGTGCTATGATGACGACACACAACTCTTCTTCAAACTTCCTGTCGACGCCCTTGCACCCTCCATCATCCCTGACTGCCTCTCAGCCATCCAGGACTGGTGTACTTCTAATGATCTCTGCCCCAACGCCAGCAAAACAGAGATCATTCCTATTGGGACCCCGGCACCCAACTTCTTCCCTTCTCTCTGGCCTTCTTCCGTGGGCTTCGCCCTCGATACTCCTCAGAAGATAGAAACCTCTGAGTCACCTTCAACTCCTCTCTCTCCTGCCTCCCTCATACTCAGGACATTGCCAAGAAGTCCCACTTTCAGCTTATCCTTCTGAAAGGAATTCTACCTTTCCTCACCTTCTCCCAGAGACTCAGTGTTAGCCGGGCTCTGGTTCTTTCTAGGCTTGACTACTGCAATAGCCTCCTCCATAACCTACCTTCGTCCACTCTATGACCCCTCCAGCTAATCCAGAATAGGGCAGCGAGACTTATCCTTGGCCTCAAGCCCAGGGACCGCATCTCTCCTGCACTTCAGTCTTCCCGTTCGCAGCACAGATTAAATTAAAATCCCTCTGCATCATCCACAAGGCTGGCTGGGGCCGGGGTCCACTCTATCTGCAACTCTGTGGGATTAAATATTCCCCCTCTAGATATCTGCGCTCTTCTGGCACCAACTACTTGTGTGTAAAGCGGTTTGCTAAACAGAGGGCAGTTGGTTGATCGCTTTCCTCAGTGGGCTCCCACCTTTGGAACAGCCTCCCCCTCCCTCTTTGTCTTGAGCAGGACTTCCTTAAGTTCCGGAAAAGCCTCAAGACCTTCCTCTTTATCTCTTCCTTCCCTCCCGCTCCCCCTGCTAATCCCACAGTAGCTTGATTGGTGTGCAGGGCCCTTATACATCCTCGAGGCCCTGAACGCCCACATCGTACCATCCCCGCAGCTGCTGTCTATCCTCTGCACTTGCCTCTGATCACCCTCTACCACTGGAGGTTGCACTTAACGTCTTCATAGCACTTCACCTACTCTCCATGAGCACCACAGCACCTATCCCATACCCCTCTCCACTCGCTTGTTTGAACACTCACAAGGCATAGTAGGTTTGTCTTCCCCTCCCCATTGTCTCTTCTTATATTGCTGTATTTAATTATTTAACATTATTGTAATTACATTGGCCCTCATTACGGGTCTGGTGGTAATTGTGCCGGTAAAACTGTCAGGTAGCCGCCGGAACCGTAAACAGTTACTGGCGCCTGGCTTGCCGGTAACACCAGGGTATTACAACTCTGGCGGCTGGAAAGTCAGGTGCCGGTAATATGTTGTTCCCCATTCCCATAGAGTCCAATAGGACTCTATGGGAATGGGGACCACGGAAACACTGGCACCGGTAATAACGGTACCAGTGCTTCCGTGAAAGTCTGTGGGTGGGTGCCTGTCCACCCGGCAAGCCAGATCTGCCGGGCAGGAGGGCACCCGCCCAGAGACTTGTACTTTGCTGGTCTGGAAACAACGGTGCCGGTAAGCTTACTGGCACCATTGTTTCCGGACCGGCAAGGTTGGAATGAGGCCCATTGTCTTTCATCCCCTGTCCCCTCCCTGTTGCCCTGTGGGCGCTTTCAAAAAGTATTTGCTTCCTGTACAAGCACCTAACAAGTGAACAGTAGATAAATAATTAGAAGACTGCAATTTAATATTTACAACAAACATGCCAGTTCAACCTCATACTGGGGTTAACTAGGAAGGTGAAAACCTCCCTGTGACAGAATGGCATCTGTGAAGGTGGAATAGCCTGAGCTTTTTTATTTTTAGAAATAAAATAATGCAGGTCGATCCATCTCTAAAAGTGAGGCTTGCTAGTGTGAGGGGTCAGAAATGAGAGTTATGTAAAAAGGTTTGGATAAAGGCCTTTCTGTCCCTATCCTAAAGAGAGTTTCCTGCCTATAAAATCAAAGCTATGCATCAGTCTCTGTCTCGTCATCCAACTTAGATGAAGTGTCCTTGTGTTCAAAACATATGTCACCACCCACACTAAAAATGAACAACAAAAGGTGCAAGAAAACTGTCTCCGCTTTAAATTCAACAAAAACTGTGCAAGAAACTAAGTAAATAAGTCCAACAAAACAATCCTTTTATGCAGGGGTTGGTTCCCTTCCTCTGAACTGTTTCCGGTAGAATGTTGAGAAAGTTCTGTGAAAACAATGGTTCTTTAAGAGTAGGAGGAATGTCTCTTTCATCCAACAATTTCTTAAAGATGATGAAAAAGTGTCTTTTCCCAGCAAAGGTGTTTTCAAGGATGGCAAAAGTATCTCTCGGCAACTTAAGTAATGGTGTTTTCAAGGATGTCAAAGACGTATCTCTTGGCAACTTAAGGAAATAAATGTCCTTTCCAATTAATGGTGTTTTTAAGGATGGCCAAAATGTGATGGTCACCTGATGTACTCTCCTGCCAGGGGACCTTTCACAATTTATTTTCCTTTCACATACTCTAGATGGATTACCTGGTCTACTCTCCTGCCAGGAATCCCCCTCTGGGCTTGGGAGGTACACTGGCATACTCTCTTGCCAGGTATCTCTCCCCCAAAGGCTCATTGCCTGATGTATTTCTTTAACAAGGTCTTTGTACAATCTTTTTATTAATCTTTCAGTTCTCTCTCTATTTAAGTATAACACAGTTGTACTCGTTCACTGTTTATACTCTAGTATCTATATTTATCTTCCTTGTTAACATTCATTGGCTTGTGGCAATATTTGTTCCAATCTTTCCCATATTGATTTCTCATGTGTACAGATTTGTACAGGTCTTTCCCTTCAATTGCTTCATTAAAGTTCACTTGCTTATGACAACATTTACTCCAGCTTTCCCCATATCCACATCTCATATATGGAGACTTGTGTAAATTCAGTCTTTCTATATTACTTGGTTGATATTTAAAATATGTTTCCAATCAATGGTACGCCCGTCGGTATACCCCGGGACTCTCAATACTCCTGGGCAAGACTTGCTAGTGTTTGCTGGCATTTCTGACCCGTGGCATCAAGCTGCAGCGTAGTCCGTGCTGCGGGAAAGCATACACCTCTCTGCAGACCCTTTTGCGGGTCTCCCGCTGGCTTCTCCTTTACTCGCCAGTGAAATTGCTGCACCTCAACCTGACGGCCTTCACGACAGTCTCGCCATTGCTGTCGGCTCCTCAACGGTCCCCCTTCAGCACCTGCTATGCTGTTCCCAGTAAGAAGCACCTGCCTCCTTCAGCATAGCCTGCTCACCTGTGACTGCCTTCAGTTCTGCTTTCAGCTGTGATCGCTCTGCATCTCTCTTCTCCTCCTTCTCTACTTTCAAGATGAAAAGGTACACACTTTCTAAATGTCCCGCACAGCTGATAGGCATTACAACAACTTGTCTGCACATCTAGCTTAGTGTGTTTCCTGGTCCACATTTACTTCTTTCTCCTCTTCATCATCCCAGTACTGTAGGTTTTATGGGAGTTGGAGTCCATAGGAGTCTTAGGATTTGTAAAGCTGTATTGCTTGTGATCTTTGCTCAAATCAAGACTGCCAGAATGTTGAGATGTAAAGTGAGCATTATGTACATTTGAAGTGTGAATGGTATCCTGTCTAGTGTGTTTGACAAGAAGAGGTATTAAGGTTTTACCACTGGAAGGATTGGTATAATGACAACATGCATCAGGAATGTAGGAATTATAGGGTCTTCTTCACATGGAAGGGAAGAATATCGCGTCTCTCCTGATGGGGTCACCACATCTCCCCAACAGCCATCTCCTCCCATGTGACCCTCCCTCATAATACCACCCCCAGGGTCAGGATGCGGCTGCCATCCCCTGGCCACATGGGAGATTTTAGGCTGGGGATCAGTGATGACTCCACAGGAGTCATCACACTAGTCAGACCCACACTTTCATAATGTTCCATGCTGAAAAGCATAATGCTAGCATGTAAGTCTACAGAGAATGTCTATTGACACCTCTTGGCAGATGCCTTGTATTTTGGGAACATTCTAATACAAAGTGGCATGAGCATTCCTTCCACTGACTGATGCCATAGCCAAAAGCTCCAGCAGTCAGGATCTGCCTTTAACATGATCCTAAATTAAATGATACAATTGTGTGCTCCAAGAACTTTGTGGCATTTGATTAATAAATATAAGCCATGTCTAGACATTTTTGTTGTAATCTGTTTATTGGTGAAATTGTTGCAGCTTCATTTCACAGTTTCACTTTAAGTAATCAATGGCCCTCATTATGTGTCCGGTGGTAGCCGTGCCAGTAAATCTGGCAGGCTATCGCCGGACCCGTAAACAGTTACTGGTGCCTGGCTTGCCGGTAACACCGGGGTATTATAACACTGTCTGCCGGTAAGTCAGTCACCGGTAACTATATTGTTCCCTATTCCCAAAGAGCCCCATAGGACTCGACAGGAGAGGGGAACACTGAAACACCGGCACTGTCACAGTTTCATTTTTCATGTGTCAGCTGCGCCACTATACGGTTCAGTCTGTCACTGTGCGCAATATAAATACACAAATACAGATACAAACTGCTCAGACCAATGTTGTCTCCCCGACTGCCCAGGAGCCATAAAACTGCATTAACGACCGACAGGGAAGAGTATTACAGGAGGCTGTGGAGCTTGTGTCCTTGAAGATGCTGTAGGATGTGAACCAGCGTGTCTACAATCCACTTGTTCATGAATAGATAAAATGGGCCACCTGTGATCCCCAATGATCCTAAATGCTCTGTCTTCATTGGTGAGAGATGCAAGAAAGTTCAAAATCAGAACAACAGGAGCTGAAACAGGATTGCAGTCCATGCTCCACACACCAACTAGTCAATGGAGAGGGCAAAAGTCCCTCATGAGGTCTGGAGCCAAATGTCCTGTATGCACCAACATTCCCCAAACCTGCCCATCCCATGAGCCGGAATGGACGGTTCACATCCAGGGGGTGAGCATTCCCCGCTGGAATCTTCAGAAAGTCCAGGCACTGGGGAAGCAGAATTGGAAAATCCAGAGAAAGTTCCAGAAGAATAAAATACCATGCTTGGGTTGCGCACAAAGGTACAATCAGGAGAAGAGACCCTGATTCGGCCCTCCTATTTGCTAATATCCTTGCCACATTGACAAAGGGGAGGAAATCATAGTTCCTCTTCTGGCTACAAGGGTGGAGAAAGGTGAACTCTGCTAAGGCAAAAGGCTCTGGCATTCCGCAGAGGGCTCTCTGATGCACAGATCTCTATAAAGACCTGAGAATCCAGCCTAGTCACTGAGATCCCAGGGGTACCTGGAATTCCAGAGAGACTCAGTAGGTGCTCTGAACTGCCAAGACCTTTCTCTGCATGCATTAGAACTAGATGTCGTTGGTGAACTCTGCCAGTAGCTGTGATTCTTTACCACACCCAAGTGGTTGATATAGTAAACTACTGTAACATTGCCCACCCGTCGGAGAATCGACACAGTAAAGGGATCACCACTTAGGACTCTGATTGCAAAGGAGCCCCCAGACAAATTGGTGATAAATTAGGACTCTGTTCAAGTGTGTGTGTTATGAATGTATCATCATGGATGTTGCTGGCTTCTTGAGGTTGTCCATTGATGTCGTTTTTTAGGAGGGCAATAGAAGAACGTTATAAAAGCTACAAATGGCGTAACTGACTGCGAAAATCATTATTGATGGCAAAGTTTGAGTTCAATGGAAAGTGGATTTTGTGCCTGAGATAAAGGTGGTGGAGCTTGCAGTTGAAACCGATTGTTCAGGCTTCTTGGCGGATGTGGAACTTGTGTGTGGTACATGTGTCCAGTTTTTCAACGTTGATATGTTTTCTGCAACAAATATCTGCCATTCGATAACACTCTGGCAAGGGATAAAGTTCTTGCTCCGTCCCACCCTTGGCCTTGAATTGAATTTCGAGCAAACATATCCCTTGCGCAGTGAAGTCGCACACGACAGGCGACCTCCTGTCTGATCATTGCCACTTTTGTCAGTGTTTTCAGTGCTTCCCATGTAGCTTTAATAGGGTTAGTGCTGTGCAGGGTCTGCCCCCAGGGTCCAAAGAGGGGTCCCTGACCACGAGTCGCCAGTGAACGTTGTCCGCCTCAGGCATCTGACGGATATCCACACCTCTAGAAAGTGTAGTGCACCAGGAGTGATTTCTTGTGCTTGTTTTTCTTTTAGATCTGCCAAGTGGACCTTTTACATATCGTTTAGAAGAACTCGCCTACACGAGAAGTGGGGACAAAGGCAACTCTGCAAACATAGGTATTGTTTTAATCTTCTTTGGCTCATTTGCTGTTCACTACCCTGCTCTGTTTGCTTGGCATTTGCATGAAAAGCAACCCTATGAAAATCGCATCCTGCAATTTGTTTCAAGCATTCATAGGATGATGAAACTAAGGTACTCTGGGGGTGGTTTTGCACTTTCGACGAAGCATTGCATTGTTTTGATTAATGTTTTTAATCTAAAATGAAGAGTCATGTCAGAACCTACTGTATCGAAACAGCTCAATGATGGACCCCCACCTGTCCGAGTGTGCGTGTGCTTCACAATTTTTTCAAAGGTACCATTTATCAGACAGGTTGCATTTGTTTTTCAGTGATGCATTATATTAAAGTATATCCATGTAAGATAGGCACCTCTTGTTGTGGATAGGATCTTATTTGTGAGGGCCATCGTGCAAGTATATCGCCCATAAAACCGGCTAACTGTGCAATTGTATTGCATTGCGGCTCATTTCTTCTACCCCGAAATTCATGTGATAACCCAATCCCCCATCGTTTCAGAATATTAAAAAACACATTTTCCGCACATCTGCACATTGATCACCCCTTGAGAAAGCTATGACAGGATGAATGTGCAACTGTGCAGTGTCGTCCTATAATACATTTATAACATTGTGTTCTTATATAGCGCTTAATGCCGGGCTCGTACAGCTTCTAAGCGCTTATTAACCAGTGGTATTATTACCACATTTGTTTTAACATGAAATGAAAGTGCACACTGCCTTCGTTTCAGAGACCAACTCTTTACTCGTGTAGCTATCTGCCTACTACCATCACATGTAGGATTATTTGTTTAATCAAATCAAAACGATACTGCATATGCTGCCATTCAGTAATTCATTCATGGTGGGCGGAAATCTGAATCCTGTTACAGTTAATTTAGCAAGATATCCCACATTAAGACTATCAGACCAACATCCACATATTTCTTTTTTTTTGAGTCTGTGATATCTGTCAACAATGGCCCATTTTCTGCGTCAAATTTCCAGCAACAACGTATTAGAGATTTTCCAGTGTAGAGCAATGTTCTGTTTAGCCAGCACAAGGCCTGAGCTAGCATACCTAATTAGAAACCTCACTTTTCTTTTAGAATGTAGTTATTAGTTGGCGTTAACACACCACTTGCAAGCAAAATTATTGCATTGCAATAACGCTAGGAGGGAAATGGATGTGAGAGACACACAGTTTGTGCATGTTGTTTGGGTATTCACCCATAGAACGTCCTTGCCTATGATGATCCCTATTGTCATTCTCAAACACGACTGCCTCTCTCTGCCAGCAACAGACCCTCCTGGGATCTCTTTTAGCTAGCTCTATCAAGCAGTAACAACAAACGTTGTGGTGCAAGTGTCTGCCAGTGTTATTTCAAAGCTGTCTTGGTAGTGCTAATGGCTCAATTGAACCTATACATGTTTTACTGTTATAGTAAAAATGCCTTAACCTAGTGACCTTCAGCTACTTGATTATAAGCAGTATACGTGTTCTTGCACTGAAGACTTACTGAAAACTAGCGTTAGCAAAACTGTGTGTAGGCATTAGATGGACATTTTACAGGCACTGCTGTAATATGCCCAGGTGCTTACATCATTTTGCAGCTGTTATGGCACTGCCGATCCCATGTCTATACAAAAACCAAAACTGTTGGCTTGGCCAATGCTTGTTCCTCATTGGTGTCAATGTTAGGAAAATTCCCTCCAGTTGTGTATTTGCCAACTTTTTGCTGCTGTTTTCACACCATAGTCTGACTTTGCCAGTGGAGCACAGCCTTCACCTGGAACCCCTGGGCTTTTCGCTCACTTTCTTATGGGGAAACTGACATGCACTTAAGGACAGTCAGTACTGGGAGACTTTGGGCCTCATTACGACCTCGGCGGTAGCCATGCCGCTATTGGCGGCATGGCTGCCGCCGAAATCACGTCCGGGTCCACAGAATGAGGAATTACCGGGCCATTCCGAGTTCGGAAGGCCCAGTAATTCCTCCCTCCAAGGACCCGGACCCGGTCCTTCCCCATTCCCATTTCAGCCCCCATAGGGCTGAATGGGAATGGGAGAGGGAGCAAACAACGGGCCATTACGTGTTGGCCCGTTGTTTGCTCCCTCTTCCCCTTGCGGGACCCGGTAAGCACGCCTGCTTTGACCAGGCGTTACTTCCTGGGTCCCGCGAGGGGACCTCGTAATGAGGCGATACTGGGTAAACGGCGCCGGCACCTTTTACGGCGCTGTTAACCCTGCACCGCCAGGGTCGTAATGAGGCCCTTTGTTTCCCTTACTCCTTTCCAATGTTGCAACTTTTTTGCAACATGTTACAAGTGCACAATGTACCTTCCAGTATAGTGCGCTTGGGTATTCCTGTCATTTCCAAAGGCCCTTGAAGAATTATTTTAGGAGAAGTGCAGATGTGCCTTGGACAGGCTGGTGGCAGCTTATCTTTTCGTATATTTTTAACCCTTTCCTGCCATGCAAACCGTGTTTACCATGTTTACCATGTTTGGCACAGAAAGGTGGCCTGGCTCCAAAATGGCCATGCCACAAGGTTCTTTTGTCCTGTCCTTTGGCCATCCTGCCCCTTCACTTTCCCCAGGTCGAGCCGACCCGGGTCAGTCCTTATTTGGGCATGCATTCTCCCGCGAAACGCCACGTTTTCGCAGCCTTCTGTCTGCCTTCTGTGTGTGCCCCCAGGATGTGACCTGGACTGTCTAGTTGCAATTCACATCCTGGTTGCCAGAGAGTCTGGTGTGCTGTGAATGACTGGGACCACTGTGGTCCGTGATTGGTTCACGTATGGTATGCATGTATGTGAGCAGATCTCCCATTGGGTCCTCTTTGTTTTGGCGGAAAGGAGATTCTGGATAAGAGAAGGCTCCAAACACCCATACTGTGTCGATCTCCTGAGTTCCCACTGAACAAAGGATAGGATTCAAGCATCCTGAAACTAAGAAGCCAGCTCGAGGAACTGCTGGTAGCTTTGGCTCCCTGAGCCCCCTCTTGTCCCGCTGGACCCCTCTGCATCTGATTGAACTAGAAGGTCTGCGAAGACACTTTGACCCATTGGAATAGTGGTACCAACTATTCCCGGCACCTTCATCAAACCCTGCAAGTAAGCCTTCTCTGAAGTGTCCCTGGGCCAACCAGTGGGCTGACCAGCTTGCACAGGACCTTTGCTCTGACACTGCTGCCATTTCGAGGAGACCCTTGAAACTTGGTACATCGCAAGCTCTGTGGTCACAGCACTCTCATACCGAATTTCATATACTCAGCATTCCCAGGTCTGCAGTAAAGAGAGAGCGCCCAAACCTGGAGTACACACGGTTACCGTGTGGCCCAGTTGTGGTGATGAACTTCGCAGGTGCCTTGCTGCTGTGCCCCTCTGTGCCCTGAAGCATGCTACAGTGAAACTAGCCTGATATATCCACCAGGAGCAGAGAAATCGTCACTGTCCCGCTGGGGAATCAACGCTGTGACTTCAGCACTGAAAGCCACATAGCCGCACAACTGCTGCATTTGAACCTGCAGCGGAAGTAGACTCGACTGCCGAAGTTTAGTCTGGAGTGGGCCGGGGGTTGGTGTGTACTTGCAACCCTTAATGGTGGCCCCTAGCACATCCATCCATTTTTACCCACAAGTGTCCCCTGAGGGCCACTTTCCTTTCCACAGATAGCCTGAGCTATCGAACCATTCCCAACTCCTGAACCTGTTCTGCCTTTTGGGGAGACCCTCCACGAATAGTGGGAACTTATTCTGCTTCAGCTCACTCACCTTCCTGAGCTGCTACAGACTCTACAAGAGACCCGTCTACGCCCTTCTGCACTAGCGCGTGCACCAGCACCTGAAAGTACATTTGAGCACTAGGCTCCTCTCAATGTAGGGACTGGACTGCCTTTCAGTTAGGTATTGAACTTTGCAGAACTGGCCAAAGATAATTTGCGCTGCCTTTTTCCTTCCCTTGCAGGTTGTGGACCCATTCTGTGCGTTTAATCCTTTAGGCCACTTGGAATTGTATATATCTATTTTAGTAGGATTGTGTTGGTTTAAAAGTATTACTGTTGATTATTACTGTGTGTTGAACTTCAAAGGCCTTAAATAAATGTACTTATATTTTTAATATAGATACACCTGTCTAGGAGTGATTTGTAAGTGTCCTTTGCTCTGTGTGCTCAGTGAGGTCCTTCAGTCACCCTCACCCCTCCTGAGACCTAGTCTTGACCTCTGCCAATGCTACCTTGATTGGTTTGGCATGTACAGAAGGTTACCCTGTTCCAAGAAACTAGGCTGGTCTTCTGAACCTCTGCCCACCAGGACAGAGTTCAGAAATCCATCTTAACAAATTGGTGTACAGCAGTGGGATAGGACTGAAGGTATCCAGTGTTGCACACTAGTGAAGGCATTTCAGATTACCCCTACCCAGGACACATAGTGACTTAGTAGTGATAACTGAAAAGGCCATAGACCTTTCTAGAATAATGGAAACAATTACCAATATAACATTGAATGCTTCAAAATCTGAAACATTGAGAATGATGTGTACTGAGAGAGGCTTGCCTGTTCAAGATCCAAATTGGAAATGATCCAACGAATTATGGAATGGCAGGAGGTGCAACTTGATGCCATAACCTCTGATGAGAGTGCACAAGGAAGTGGAGCTGCTTCCACTGACAGAACTGACAGTTCTGTCATTGGCCTCCTTCATGGTGCCCATGATGACAGGGATGATGTGATGTCCCAAGTTTCCTCTGCCAGCTCTGATGCTGAGGCCATGTTGGAATTCAAAAAGCAAGAGCTGCTGTTTAAGCAGAAAGAGCTTGCATTTCACATGGCTAAGCTGAGGATAGAGCAGGTAGAAAAACAGAAGGGCATGGATCACCAGTTGTAGCTGGCCAAGCTTTAGGTTTCCAATGGATCCAAGGGATCAGGATATGGGTCTTGGTCCTCCTCTCATCCAAGATTTCCTAAAGATCTGCTCAGTGTTTATGATGAGAATAATGACATTATGGACTGGCTGAATGCATTTGAGTATGCATGTGGGGTTCAAGAGGTTGTAAATGCTGATACAATTGCATGGTTACTCAGCAGACTACTCCATTCTGACTGCAGTACTATTATTGAGATGTCAAACGCTGAAAGAGTATATTTTGCAATGTTGAAGCAAACTCTCATCTTCAAGTTTGGGAAGACGTCTGCCCAAAACTTTAAGAGGTTTAGAGAGTACAAAAGGGAAGAAGGTAGTACTTTGGTGTCATATGTGACTGATTCTTTAAATAACTTGACTGGTTGGGTTGAAGGCTATAAGGTCTCCCCCTTTGAGGGTATGATGTCTTTTCAGGCCTGAACATATTTTTGCATTGTGTTCCCCTGAGTTTAAGCAGCATTTGGCAGATTCAAAGGAGATAGATCCTAATAAACTGGCCATAGCAGCAGATTTGTGGGTGTCACATAGAGTGTACCATAGTACCATAAGGACAAGACTCATCCTGGTAAGCGGGAAGAGTAGAAAACATCCAAATATAAAGAGGGTGGGGGATCTGATAAAACATCCTCCCAAAAGAGCCAGAAAAAGAAATGTAAGCGTAAGTCACAGGAAAATGCACAGGGTAGTGGAAGTTATCCTTCCAAACAGAACTCTGGTTACGGTAAGCCTCCCTATGTCCCAAGACCCAGTGGATCTTGTGTGGCTTGTGGAGCAAGTGACCATGTGAAGGGGGACCCCAGATGTAAGGTCAAAACCTTGGGAGTCCACTCTGCGAATCTGGCCTTCTCCTCCTATGAGAAAGACAATATGACAGGGGCATCCTTCTCCTCAGACACATTCCCCTTTAGGATAGATTCTGAGGTAGTTTTAGTTTCCGTGCGGTTCCTGGGAGCCTAAAGTCTCAGCGGTGTATGCTAGAATTCCTGAATATACCAAGCACTATTTTAAGGACAGTGTGCTGATCAATGGAGTTGACACTCCTGCCCTTAGGGATATTGGGTGCAGCAGAACTGTAGTGGACTCTACCTTGGTAGACCCAGAGGAAGTGGCCAGAGCTCCTCTGTTACCCACTAAATTATCCGATGGCCCCCCTCTCAAGTTCCCAGTTATGCCTGTAAATCTTACTATACATGGTACAGTAGTCAGGATTCCAGTGAGCATTCAGAGAGATGTCCCAGGCAAGGTCCTGCTGGGGAATGATCTCAGAGCTTTAGGGCTTGTGAGTGACACAGCAGAGAGACCATGCACAAGGTCACAAATAAGGGCTGCACTGGCCAAGTCCACTGCACAGCCCAAGCCAAAGGGGAAACCCAAGGCTAAAGGAGTCCAGAAAGACAAAAGAGGGAAAGAAAATATTCCCCCTAGCTCACCTACCACTGAGGTCGAGGTAGTTGGTCAAACATCTGAACCTGACGAGGGAGAGGTGTTGCCTGAAATTCTCAATCCCCTTGACCATCCTGAACTACAGAGTTTGTTAGTGGAAGGTGGTCCTGACAGGGCTGAGTTCAGTAAGGGCCAAAGTGAGTGCCCATCTTTGGAAGGCCTAAAGATACACGCCTGTTCCCAGCTTGAGGGTGAATCTCCTGGGAAGCATTGGATTTATTGGGAAGGGGGGCTCATCTACAGTGAGCCTACAGAGTCTACAGATGGAGACCATAGGAGGTTGCTGGTTCCCCTTGCTGTAAGACCCTTCCTCTTGCAGCTGGCACATGAAGTCCACCTTGCTGGTCACCTTGGCATCAAGAGAACCAACCAAAGATTATCCATGCACTTCTACTACACCAAAATGGTGGTGCAAGTAGAAAGCCACTGCAGGAGTTGTGCCACATAACAGTTATCTGGGAAAAGTGGCACAACAATCCAAGGTCCATTGGCCCCACTCCCAGTTGAGGGGGTACCATTTGAGAGGATAGGGATCAACATTGTTGGTCCCCATGACCCCGAAACATCCTCAGGCAATAGGTTTATCCTGGAGCTGGTCGACCATGCCACCAGGTATCCTAAAGCCATCCCATTAAGACTGTGACGGCCAGGTCAATTGCAAAAGCTTTACTCTGCATATTTACTAGGGTTGGCTTCCCTAAAGAAGTTGTGTCTGATAGGGGCAGCAACTTTATGTCAAAGTATATGCAGGCCATGTGGAAGGAATGTGGTGTAACCTATAGGTTTTAGTCCGCATCCCATCCACAAACCAATGGCCTAGTTGAGCGGTTTAACAGGACCCTTAAAAGCATGTTTGGCGCTCTTGCAGAGCCCCAAAGAAGAACATGGGATCTTCTATTGCTTACTGTTTGCCTTCAGAGAGGTACCTCAGGAGGGTGTTGTTTTCAGCCCCTTCAAGCTCCTTTTTGGTCACCCTGTGGGGGGACCCTTAGCAATAGTCAAGGAGGGGTGGGAGATGCCCACTCCCCCAGTAGACTATGTACTAGGACTCAGAAAAAGGATGGTACCCCTGATGGGTCTGGCTAGTGAGAAACTGAAGGCAGGGAAAGCACCAGTGAAACATTGGTATGACCAGAAGGCTGCCCTCATCGATTTCATACCAGGTCAGCAATTCCTGATCATGAATCCTATAAGGCCTAGAGATTTACAGGACAAATGGTCAGGCCCTTACACAGTGGTGGTTCACTGGGTTAGGTCAACTATTTAGTGGACCTTGGAAGGGCTGAACAAGCTCCAAAAGTGTTGCATGGGAATAGACTTAAGGCTTTCATCCCAAGAGTTGAAATTGCTGCACTGCTGCCGGCTTCAGATGTTGAGGAGAAGGAGTGAGAACCTCTTCCTGACCTGTTCCAGAGCAGTCCTTCAGACAGCTCCATTGAGGGTGTCAAAGTGGCCCCTCACCTGACTTCTGTTCAACAAGAAGAGATGAAAAGTTTGCTGAGGCAGTTTTCTCCCTTGTTTTCACAAGCTCCTGGTTTGACACTTTGGTGCAAACATGACATTGACACAGGCGATAGTGTACCTCCTAAAAATAGGGGATACAGAATGTCAGATAAAATAAGGTCTTACATTAAGACAGAGGTCAACAAAATGTTGGATCTTGGGGTGATTCAACACTCCAGTAGTCCTCGGTCCAGCCCTGTGGTTTTGGTTCCAAAGGCAGGTACCTCTGAGCTGAGTTTCTGTGTGGATTACAGGGCTCTGAATGCTGTCACCAAGACAGATGAACACCCCTTGCCTAGAACATATGAGCTGGTGGATACTTTGGGTGCCTCCAAATACCTCAGCACATTTGGCCTCACTGCAGGCTATTGGCAAATAGCTCTTGCAGAACATGTCAAGGATAAGACAGCTTTCTCAACACCAGAGGGTCTTTACCAGTTCAGGGTATTGCCTTTTGGGTTGAAGAATGCACCTGCCACTTTCAAGGGGCTTGTGAATCATGTCCTGAATGGGTCGGATGAATTCTGTCTTGCATATCTGGATGATATAGCAGTTTTCAGTGCCACCTGTGAGGATCATGTGAAACACGTTAGGATGGTGGTGCAGGCTCCTCACAAGGCCCACTTGACCATAAAGACCAGTAAGTGCCAGATTGGACTAGGTTCAGTGGTCTACTTTGGGCATGAAGTAGGTGGAGGCAGGATACAGCCTCTACCCAGTAATGTACACGCAGTACAAGACTGGCCTACCCCCACTACACAAATCCAAGTGAGAGCCTTTTTAGGACTCACTGGGTACTATAGGAATGTCATGGCAGACTATGGCACCATAGCCGCCCCTCTGACTGCTCTCACAACTCCTAAGAAACCCAAGAAGGCAACTTGGTCTGAAGAGTGTGGGAAGGCCTTCAATGGCTTAAAAGACTCCTGGTGCCATGCCCCTGTTCTCAGGGACCCTGATTACCAAATACCTTTTATTGTGCAGACAGCTGCCTCCGACACTGGGCTAGGAGCTGTACTATCACAAGTAGATGAGATGGGTAAGGAACATCCTATTGGATTCATTAGTCACCAGCTTAAGGACAGAGAGGTCAGGTGGTCCACAATAGAGAAATAATATTTCTCTGCTGTGTGGGCCCTAAGGAAGCTGAGGCCCTATCTCTATGGGACCCACTTCACTGTGCAAACTGACCATAAAGCCTTAAAGTGGATAATGAACATCAAGGGAGAGAATTCAAAGTTGCTCAGGTGGTCCATAAGCCTTCAAGGCTTTGCTTTCACTATTGAGCATAGGCCAGGTGTCCAACATAGCAATGCTGATGGGTGGTCCAGAATGTTTAACCGACCTGAACATGAGACTCATCCAGGGGTGGATTAATTGCCCCTGTCCTTTGTCTGAGAGGGGCGAGTGTTAGGAAAGATTCCCATTTATGTGAAGTTTTCCCTCAATTTGTGTACCCCCCAACTTTTTGCTGCTGTTTTAACACCATAGTCTAACTTTGCCAGTGGAGCACAGCCTTCAGCTGCCCTCCACTTGGCTTTTTGCCCTTAAAGACAGTCAGTACTGGGAGAATTTGTTCCCTTAGTCCTTTCCAATGTTGCAACTTTTTTGCAATATGTTACAAGTGCACAATGTACCTTGCAGTATAGTGTGCTTGGGTCTTCCTGTCATTTCCAAAGGCCCAAGACACCCTCCAAGGATTTATTTAGGAGAAGTGCAGATGTGCCTTGGACAAGACTGGTGGCAGCTTATCTTTTTATATATTTGTAACTGTTTCCTGCCATGCAAACCGCGTTTACTGCGTTTGGCACAGAAAGGTGGCCTGGCTCCAAAATGGCCATGCCACAAGGTTCTATGTCCTGTCCTTTGGCCATCTTGCCCCTTCACCTTCCCCAAGTCAAGCCAACCTGGGTCAGTCCTTATTTGGGCATGTATTCTCCCACAAAACGCCAAGCTTTCACAGGCTTCTGCATGCCTTGTGGGTGTGCCCCCAGGAAGTGGGCGGGACTGTCTAGTTGCAATCCACATCCTGGGTGCCAGAGAGTCTGGTGTGCCGTGAATGACTGGGACCACCATGGTCCGTGATTGGTCCATGTATGGTATGCCTGTATGTGAGCAGATCTCCCATTGGGTCTTCTTCGTTTTGGTGCGAAGGAGATTCTGGATAAGAGAAGGCTCCAAACACCCATACCATGCCGATCTCCTGAGTTTCCACTGAACAAAGATTTGGCACCCTGCCCTCTGTTATGCCGCTGGACCCCTCTACATCTAGTACCACTCTTACCTGCTCTATCGGAGCAGAACTCCCTTGCCAACTTTACTGACCTATTCAGGAAGGCCACAAATACTGCATTTGACACTTTAGCTCCCTTTAAACCTTCAAAGATTAATACATCTTCGGACCAAACCAACTGGTTCTCGAAAGACATTTTGGAAACCAGACGCATTAAGCGTAAAGCTGAATGCCTTTGGAGGAAAGCTCCATCTGCTGAAACAATGCTTACTTATAAGCAATCCGTTAAACACTACAACGATGTGATCTTTAATGCTTAAGACAAAAGATTTAATGACAGGATCCTCCAAGCCAAATTGCAATCCAAAGAAATATTTTGTCCTTCTTACAGGAGCTCAAAAGTGCCCCAGTAATTAGCTTAGAACAAGAACGTGATGCTTGGTGTCAAGCTATCCACAATGGCTTTACCAACAAAACTGAAAAACACAAACAGGCCATTGAAGAACAAATTAATAATCTCCATAATGACATACTGGCCTCAGAGTCTGAAGTCTTTCCTGTTTACAGCCACCCCGAAACTGTTACTTATAGTTGGAAGTTCTTTACATTATTAACAATTTGAAACCGTCCTCATGTAAGGGGGATGCTTTCCCGGCCAAGCTTTTTGAAGATTTCACTGAGACACTTGCGTCGTGGGTTGTTCAGTTTGTGAACCAATCCTTTGGCAAATCCTATGTTCCAAGTAACATCAAAGAGGCAGGGATTACAAAGATAATCTCGATCCATCCATTCCTGGCAATTTTAGAATTTTAGACCAATAACGAATGTGCCATTTTTACTTAAGATAATTGATAAAATTGCATACCTACAGTACCAGAAGTTTGTAGAAGAAAACAACATCCTCTCAAGTGAACAGTTAGGCTTCCATGCCAACCATGGCACCGAGACTGCTCTCTTGGATCTCCAGTCTAATATTGCCTCTATCATCGAAAAGGGTAATCCAGCGCTCCTTCTCTTGTTGGACCTCTCGTCAGCATTTGACTTGATTGACCATGATCTTCTTGTTGAAAGACTAACAACAGTTGGCAGATGCTCTCCAGCGGCAAAAAAAAATGTTTAAATCCTTCTTGGGACCAAGAATGGAGGCAGTGGTTAAGGGGAATTATACCTCACAAAAAACTCTGCTGCTCTGTGGTGTCCCGCAGGGATCCTGTCTGTCTCCCCTGCTCTTTAATGTCTTCTCTAAATTATTATGTGACATGCTATGAACCCTGGGTTTCAGATTTACGAATTACGCTGACGACACCGAGTTGGTTTTCACGCTGTTGTGAATCTATGAAGGGAATACCTTAAGAATAAGCAGGGTTTTTCTTGCCATACAGAAATTGATGGCTTCAAACTCACTGCCCTCAATGAAGCCAAGACAGAAACATTTATTGTGGGTATTCCAAAAAGATTACAAAAACTCGAGGACCAGTATCAAAGTTTTAAAATCAATAATACTAACATCTTGGTCTCTGAACATGTAAAAACGCTAGGTATCTATGTGGATTCTCACCTCTCCTACCATAGGCATGAGTCATACCTAAAGTCCTTGTGTGCCTTCTATACTAATCTGATATGACAAATTCCCCCATACCTATTCAAACCCAAACTTGCAGCGATTGCTGGGGCTATAATAAATTCCAAATTGGATTATTGCAATTGCTTACTTATGGACACCACAAAATCCAACATAACCAAAATGCATACCATTCAGAATGGTGCAGTGAGAGCTATAAATGGGCTCTGCTGGCGTTCCAGGATTTCATCCGCTAGGAGGAACCTTCATTGTCTCCCAGTAGGACAAATAATAAAAGACAAAGGCGGAGTCATGGTCTATAAATGTCTAGATATAATTCCTTCTCCACTCCTGTCACCCTTATGTAGATTGCCTCCTGTCTTCTCCTCATCTCTTTTTGTATCTATGTTAGTTTCGTCTTATGAGCACCCTAAGGCCTTTGGGCGAACAACGCGATATAAATATTAAGATAGATAGATAGATAGATAGATAGATAGATAGATAGATAGATAGATAGATAGATAGATAGATAGATAGATAGATAGATAGATAGATTGATAGAAAACCTTTAGTTGCAGGGACGTTAAGGTGAGAACTTAAACACAAGAAAACCCCTGAAATTTAGCTAAATCGACTTTAAATTTGCACCCTCTGTTGCGCAGCCTATGACCACATTGATGACATCACATGGCTTGCTTGCCATCCTAAAAAAAAACAAGTGGTTGCGCCCGCCTCATGAAAAAAATGTTACACTGTCCACCCAGATGTACCCTTTACTTGTGCCCTGAAAAGCAGCCACAATCACTGGAAAATAACTGCACCAGTGTCCAGGATTGCAAACTAATTTTCTGCATCGTGGACAAATACTCATGATTTACTTTCCCTCTCATCATTTCCCCTCTTCACCACCATGTATGGCTTTCAACAACACTTTGCTTCATAAATATAACTTGAAAAGTACACATTCCATTGTGTGTACAATAGTGGCATTATTCCCCCCATCTT
This sequence comes from Ambystoma mexicanum, assembly GCF_040938575.1. NCBI lineage: Eukaryota > Metazoa > Chordata > Amphibia > Caudata > Ambystomatidae > Ambystoma > Ambystoma mexicanum. The sequence continues at coordinate 778,223,790 of NC_090937.1, forward strand.
GTCTGGGAGACTACAAATACCAGACTGCAATAAAAAAAAGAATGTGGATGCTGTATGTTTTTTAGTGTGTTATGAGATATTTAAAATAAAGAAAACACACGGCACTGGGCTCTGGACTGTCTCCCATCCATGCAGTTACTGGGACCAACCCTGCTTATCTTCAAAGTGAGGAAGAGACTGACCCCCTCAGGCCATGTTGCTCTAAGTGGCCTAGGTTCACTTCTTAGGCAATATGGCCTGAGGAGGCTGCCCTTTTTCTTGCTTTGAAGCAAAACAGGGTCGATCCCGTTTACTGCATTGATGGGAGACCCGGGTTCCCCGTGATTTTTCACCCCAGGCGTCAGTGTAGCTGTAAAAATATCTTTTCTTGCTATGCATACAGTGTTTACAGGCTTTGAGAACTCACAATGTTTTCAGTTAATGCTCTGTGTGATTAAATTATTTGCTAAGGATCACATCCTTGGTTAAGCAGCATACCACACACCGCTTTTTTATGGCCGGTCTCTTGGTGAATGTTGTGATACATCACACGACCCAACTCACTGCATTTAAGCAGCACAGAAAAGGGAAAAACATGACTCGCCCAGGTACTTTTGCCCCATAGCGAAAATGCAAAGCTGGCACCAATGTAGTTCAATTGACCTTCACCTTAGAAGAAAGTGCGCAAAACAAAATAGCAATGGACTTTAAAAAAAAGTAATGAACACTAGAAAAATAACCTCAGAGAGAAAATGTTCCAATAAATATGCTGGCAAAGTATAAAAGGTGCTCACATTTTAAACTCAGCAATCTGCCGTGACGTTTTCCTTGGAAGACAAAATCCCAATATACAACAAGTGCTTGTGGTCTTGTAGGTAAGCATCTGCACTGAGAACATGACAACCTGAATAAAATCCTGCTAGACATAGGGCCTCATCACGACCTCGGCGGTAACCCTTAAATCCGGCGGTAGCGCTATTACCGCCGGATTTAAGGGTCCGCCGAATCAGGGCTTTGGTAGATTTCGCCCCAGTTCTTAGCTGGGGGGAAATCCGCCGAAAATTTGCGCTATTACCGCCGGCGGGAAATCCGCCGGCGGTAAGAGCGCGAAAATTCCCCATTGAGCCCAATGGGGAATGGGGCATTCCCGAATGGGCTCAATGGGGAATGGGAACTTCCAAGTCCGCCCAAGTCGTGATCCCGCGCTATTAGCGCCGGGGGCTATGGCGGTCGCGCTAATAGCCCCCGCGCTAATAGCGTTACCGTTACCGCCGAGGTCGTGATGAGGCCCATACACTTGAGCAAGCTTGTCCACCTAAAAAAAAACAAGGGTTGTTTCCACCCTTGCGCTGTCCACCCACATGTGTCCTTTATTGTGTCCTGAAAATCAACCACAATCAAGGGAAAATAACTGCACCAGTGTCCAGGATTGCAAACTCTCTTGCCACATCCTGGGCAAATACTCATGACTTACTTGCCCTCACATTTCCTCTCCTCACCCACATGTCTGGCTTTCAACAGTACTCTGCTTTATAAAGATACCTTGAAAAGTACACACACCATATTGTCACTCAAATATATAATTCATTGTCAAACTGTTAGGCCAAAAGTGTACAAATGTGGCATTATTCCCCCCATCTTGACTAGGAAACTACAAATAGCAGAATGCAATTCAGCAAAAGGTTAAAAAAAATGGTCTCTAAGTGCAATACTTTTCAGGACTGACATTAGCACGTCAAAAAAAATAATAATGTGGATGCTGTGTGTTTTCTTAGTGTGTTATGAGATATTTAAAACTAAGAAAACACACAGCATACAGAACTGTGGACTGTCTCCCATCCATGTAGAACTGGGACCAACTCTGCTTTGCTTCAAAGCAAGGAATGTGCCTGCCCCCTCAGTCCAGGTTGCTCTAAGTGGTCTTTTAACTTGTGCTCATTTAGAAGGCAACATGACCTTAGGGTGCCAGCCGCTACCTTGCTTTGAAGCTATGCAGGGTCACTCTCAGTCACTGAATGGATGGGAGTCGGCCATGGCAGTTGATTTTTCACCCCGACATCACTGTACCCTTCAAAATATATTTTGACATTTTTAAAAACTTTTTTTCTTTAGCCGCGGGTACAGAACTACAGATAACCTTGGCTATCTGCAGTTATTTTATGTATGACCTGCAGATAGACGTAGCTAGCTGTAGTTTTCTATAACTGCGAATATCGGAAAAACGGCTGGGAAAAAAAGCTTTCATGCCCCGCCCGGGACCTCACCAAGTGCCCCCATCATCTGTGTCAGTTCCCCCACTCCTCACACTCCCCAGATGGCCTCCTCACTTCCCCTGCCCTCTCCACCCACAACACATGCTGTTTCTGTGACGCAGTTTGCTTTGACATTTCAGCTATTCGCGAATATAGCTAAGGTTACATAAAAGCTTGTGTTGCAAACTCAGTCCCTGGACTCCTTCAACTCCCAAACTTCACTCGGTGCCATCTAGCCACCCCCCCACCTCTAGTCTGTTGGCATGTGCATGTTTTTTGCACTGCAAGTAGCTCTTTTCCTGCGTTTCATTTTCCCATAACCTCAGCTATCTCTCGCATGGAGCAAAAACAAAGGTGGCGGCTGTTTCTTTTCTAAAAAACCCCGGTTTTGACAATTTACCAGAGCTATCTATTTTAGATAAGGGGGCATATATTCACAGTTACATATTTTAAAAAATACTACACGTAATAACCCCAAACCCAAAAAAAAAGGCCTCTTTTAATCGCTTCATGCCCATGTTGTTTCAGCCCAAATCCAAATCCATCCAGCGGTTTGGACTGAGCAGTACGGCAAAAATTTAGCTAGTTTATCTATGGGAAAATTATAATGAAGTAGGCTGCAACTTTGGAATTCTTTTTTTGTCCTCTTAAGAACCTTTTTATTTTCTAACACATTTTTACATAATTTTGCAATCTGGGGAGCCTGCGCATCCCTACCCAACTTCTGGATTTCGGCCAAATACGTTACTCAAGTCAAAAGTTATTAACAATAGAACTTTTCGATGTTCCTATGGGAGTCCAACTCACCTTAACTGTAGGGCGGCAACTTATCTTTCAAACACCAGCTAGATTATCTTGAGTTTTAAAAGGCTTGAAAACACAACCTTCTATGTGAAAGTGCAATATTAAACCAAGTCAAACATGCCACAAGCCAACTAGTAACCATTGCTGGAAGTACCTCCAGTTCAGAGCCACATCAGCAAGGCATTGTGGTTATGCAAATTAGCTCAAATGAAAGCTGTTTGCTCGAGAAAACTGCTTTTGTGTCACAGGGCAGTGAAAGACTGTCAAACTATTCTACACTTATGAGGGTAAAACCAGGTATGTGGTTCTCTGCAGCCTTGAGAAATGGCTGTCTTGGGTTGATTAATCTATGTATAGAGTAGCACTGCTTGTCAGAGAAAGGATGTATTGTTTAGCGGCTTAATAGTTTAAAAAATGCCTACTTAGATTGGGTTTGGAACAGCTTTTAACATGGGGTTTTCCCATACGAAATAAAATATTATTTCACCCCTGATATCTCAAAATTGGGCATTTCAATTTTCCAAATTTTTGCAGGCACCTAGATTTTAGTTGGAATTGGTGCAGTGAAAAAACACATTGGGCCTCATTACAACTCTGGCGGTAGCCGTGCCATTAAAAGCGGCACGGCTGCCGCCGGAGTTGCATTTTTAATGGCACCTGTGAATGGGCAGTCAGACAGCCAGCGGTATCATGACTGCCAAGTTAGGCGGACCCGGTACTTGCCCATTTTCGGGTGCCGGAATCAAGGGCCTCCTCATCGCCATTCTTCCCCATAGGGCTGAATGGGGATGGGGACATCGAATGCACTGGCACATGCAGAGTTGTGCCGGTACTTCCAACGTGCTGTGTTCGCGGGTGCCGGTCAGCCAGCCAGGAAAGACTTGGTGGGCTGTCAGGCACCCGCGAGCACAGCCCGTAGTATGGCGTTCTGGGAACTACGGTACCGGCATGCTTACCAGTACCATAGTTCCCGCACCGCCAGGGTCGTAATGAGGCCCAATTGACTTGCCAATTTTCAGATATTAACAATGAAAAATGTATCTATACATAAATGACAACCACGTTTTTCACTGAAAATAATACAAAATAAGTTAAAAATACACACCAACCATACACTTAGCATCCACACCACCCATATGCACATAAGCTAAAACCACAGCCTGCATGCGCCCTCACCCACACTGCATTCACTTTGCAAACAAACACTCAAGCAAGGAAATACAGTTCAAGAAACAATATGCAGCCAGCAGTATCATGACATCACACAATATATGCACACACACCCACTGCGTAAACATTACAGATATACACTCAAGCAAGGATATACAATTCAAGCAACAATATGCAGCTAACATAATCATGACCACACACAACATACGCAGTCACCCCACTGCATACACATTACAAACATACGCTCATGCAAATAAATAAATAATTTGGAAACAATATTCAGCCAACATTATGATGATCAGGCAAGGAAAATTATAATTCCAACAACAATAGGCAGCTAGTATTGTCATGACCACACACAACATACACATTACAAACATACACTCAAGCAGAGTATACATATCTGAAGCAACAATATGCACCCAACAATATCATAACCACACACAGTATACACTGTGAAGGCATCATAAGGTGACACAGACAGCGGGTTCAAGTTTGGTTCACACACTTTTTATTAACTTAAAGGTAGGATGGATTAAGGCCTAACTTTGCCTATGCTAAGATGGGATTTCCCCATGTAAAGAAAGCTTAGGATAGACTGTGTCAGGAAGTTCAAATCAAATATCTGTCTGTATCCAAAACCTATACTTGCCCTCACAACTAACTGTATACAATGTGTAGGGATGTCAGCATCAAAATGAGAAGTGTTCAAAATAAAGTTCATAGCTTCTTCAAGCTCTTGGCTTGTAATCAGCTTCCCTTTCCCCAAGTTCAAAACTGTTAACAAGGCATCGAGGTTCCCTTCCCCAAGAGTTCAAATCTTCCAGCTTTTCAACAAACAAAAGAACAAAGTTCCTTGGGACACTTCCTGGGTCTTTGAATATTGGCACTTTTAACTAATTCACATAGGCAGTTGGGTTTCTTGAATTCAAAATCACATAAGAGGTTGTTGAGAAACACACGATCCATTATAGAGACTTTCAGTGGCTTTTCCATACAGGGTCCTCAGTGTAGGCGCAGTTCCCAGACCACACGGTCCACCTGTTACATGTCACACAACCAATGCCCCTCCTTGACTGTTTTCCATCAACAATGTGCCACTGCTTCCATTTGACAGTGATGCTTTCTTTGTTCACTTGTATTAGACTCTCCTGGCACTGTAAAGTGGCTTGGTTGACCACCGTGCACTTGTTACACTTTCTTATCTTTGTCTGGCTCTTGCCAGTGCAGGTTTTCCTCATAACGTGCAGTTCCATGAACTCTTTTGCCTGTTGCCAACACTTGGTTTCTCAGATAATACAGTTTGTGGTATTAGCCAAATTCACCACCTTTCTTCACTTCATTCAATATTCACAATTGCTTAAAACTTGCTTTCTCTCTGTTCGGTGTTCAGAAGTACTTGTTATGGCTTTTATTTTCGTTCAGCATTCAAAAGTCTTGATAATTGCTCATTTCAGTATTCAAAGAGTACCTGTAATCGTTCTCCTTTCATTCAGTATTCAAAAGTACTTGTAATTACTTGTTCGGTATTAAGAAAGTACTTATAATGGTTTCATTTCCTTCGGCATTCAAAAGTACTTGTGATTCAATAAGTCAATCAGGCTGAACTGCCCCCTCGCAGTGCCCCCTTCTCTAGGTGGACTCGCCAGTTTCTGCATACAGCAGTTCTGCGGGTCTCTGCTTGCCATGGTTGGGGTTCTCTCCGCAGAATCTCGTATCTGTGGTACGCTAGCTTTAGGTGGCGTTGCTTCTCCCACTGGCAGGCTGTCAGTGGCATGCAGACTTCCTTGCAGGACCTCTGCTCTCATCTGTTCACTCCAGCAGCCCAGCCTGGACCTCTGTCTCGTGCTGTGTCCTCCATCCGCCTCCATCCGCTGCCCCAGCTCTGCACACCTCGGGACTCCTGCAAGCCTCTCGCCTACGTGCACGCCACTGATTGTGGCTCTGGCTCTGCCAGCTGGCTTCAGCCACACCAACGCGGTCTCCATTTCTGAAAGCCACCCACCATAATTTTTGGACCAAAAAGGACTAGACCGCTCACTGCTGCAGTGGTGGTCCTGCTTTACTCTTGCTGTCCTCCTCCTTGTCTCAGTACTCAGTTAAAGTCTATATCCGGATACATTATCAGAATGAGGATGTGTTGCTCTAGTTGGTCTCTTCCTCGTCTCAGTAAAGTATTGTCGTTTCTTATGGAATGCTTTAGGGGAACGGCAGAGAAAGGGCTGACAATATCAAATGAAGGCTTGTGGGATGGAGGGTTCATTATGGAAACGAAATGTGGTATACCATGTCTCATCTAAGGACATCCTCTCCTCCACTCCGCAAGTTCCCTCCACCTTGGTGATCCTCCCCTGCATATCCACCCCCAGGGTCAGGATCCAAAAACGAAGGACTTTTCATGACCACCCAAGAAGATGGTACATGGGGAAAAGAAGTGAGGACGCCCTCAGGTTCCTCAAAACACACTCACCCCAATGCGTGCAAATTACAAACATACACTCAAGCAAGGAAATACATAATTCAAGCAACAATATGCGACAACATTATCATAACCACAGACAGCATAAACACTCAACCCCACTGCGTACACATTACAAACATATGCACAAGCAAGGAAATACATAACCCAAGCAACAATATGCTGCCAACACACTCAAAGAAAGCATACATAACTTATTGACAATACAAATATGCTGTATCCAAAAACAAAAGTAAAGCAGCCCTGCTGCATACAAAAACAATAGTAAAGTAGCCCTTAGTTTAAAACATAATGATATCAGTATTTCCTAAAAATAAACGATTCCTGTCATTACTACTGCCTCCATATGCTTTCAATGTTACTTTTAAAGTTCCAGTGAAAAATAAAATGTATACCATGTTGAACTGAAAATGTATATGCACATCTATTTACATTTATGAGCGTAGGATTGCTCTTGCCATGAATCACATTGACACTCATTCATATTTTACCGGCTTTCAAACTTGAAAAGAGGTTGTTGATTTTCGTAAATAATCCTGCCAGGTGTACCAATTCACTTTGAATGGGAAAACATATTTAAGTTCCTTTTTTAGCCTAAAGTGTTCCGTGCATTGTGTATTACTGTAGAATCCCCTTTTCACCAGTTTCGTAATACAGAACAGGGTTATCCACTATTTGTTGACCTTTGTCACTACAATTGTCAAGCCATTCAAACCTTCATATTAGCAGCCGGAGGTGTTACAAGGGGGGTCTCAGGGGGCTATAGCCCCAGGTCTTTTGGTTGTAGCCCCGGATAGAAGCCCAGGAGCTACTACCAAAGGTCTAGCTAGCCCCGAGTCCCGAAAGTCTCAACATTAGCATAGGACCTATTCCAGACCTAGCAACACCCCTGTACCAGCCAATGGCCCCCATTAGGACCCCAGCGTTAATCAATGGCGCTATTAGCGCCATGGTTAACGCTGGTAATTTACCGACTCTGCCATGGTTAAATGGGGAATTACCACCCCATTCCAAGGTTGGCAGGGCGGTAATTCCCCATTTACCATTGGCCCTTCTCCATTCCCATTTTTGCCCCATAGGGCTCAATGGGAATGGGGAAGGCGGTAATTACGGTACCGCAAATTGCGGTACCGTAATTACCTTCAGAGTCCCTTTGCGGGTCCCTACTTTAACGGCTGGTCCAGACCAGCCGTTAAGGTCGGGAGCTGCAAAAGGACCTCGTAGTAAGGCGTTAAGGGGATAACGGCGCCGCAACCTTTTACTGCGCTGTTAAGCCCTTAACGGCAGGGTCCTAATGAGGGCCGATGTGTTGTTATGGTGTTGGGACTTGTACCGCACACCACTGCCATTTTTCATGGTCTCCAGCTGCTCTTGTGGATCTGAAAAGGAAGGTGGTTGGAAAGGTTAGTGGGGAAAAGAGAGACCGGCTCAAGAGAGCTTTGATGTGCTGTTGCTAGCTTCAGTTCAGAAAAACCAGTCACTGTGGGCTAGTATGATTTTAGTAGATCACCATTTGTATGTTGTATGCAGGTGTTTGAGGTGTGTATTGGGTGTTGTGGGGAGTTGGGGGAATGTTTGTAGTTTATGTGTCTTGTATGGGAGGTTTGTGTTAAGTTAGTTATGTAATGGGTGCAGGATATGCTGAGTGTTAGGAAGTTGGAGAGTTATTAGTAAACAATGCAACACATTAGCTTCCCTTAAAAACCTCCAAGTGCAACACATTGGCTACCTTCATATTTCATCTGAGTGTGATTTATTTTCTATTCTCCTAGATCTATTGCGTGCTATGCCTAGACTAGCTTTGCCATCTTCTAAGTGCAGTACATGGCTACCCTGTACATTTTCCGAGTGTAAAGCAATGGCTAACCTGGAAGCCTCATCAGGAGCAGTAGAGGACTATCCTTTGCAGTTTATCTAGGTGCAATACACAGGCTGAGCTTCACATTCCTTCTAGATGCAATACATAGGATAAGCTGTGCAATTCTTCTAAGTGCAGTACATAGGCTAACCTCCATATTTCATCTAAATGCGATACATATGCTCACCTGCCCAATTCTTCTAATTGAAGTACACAGGCTACCCTTCACATTTCGCCTAAATTTGATGCATATGCTAACCTCAATTCTCAATTTCAAAATTCAATTTTATTGCGATTCAATAGCAAAACAAAGAGCACAGTGCACGATGAAGTGTTTTAGGAGAAGGTTGTACTGATGTAAGAGTGGCAGAGTTTTACCAGAGAACAGTAATGGCTGTACTCCCCACTCATACCACCTTAACATACTGCTGTGTGAACATATACCTAGATTCAAAACATTCTGCTGTGTGAAAATACACCTAGACTGAAAACATATTGCTGTGTGAAGAGTCCACCTATATAAAAAAGGCTCCTGTGTGAAATACACCTAGGTTCAAACATACTGCTGTGTGAAAATACAACTAGATTCAAAACATGCTACTGTGCGAAGAAATACACTCAGATTCAAACATAGTGCTGTGTGAGGGATACAAAAATACATGAGTAAACATCAACCTGGAATCAGTTAATGTGCCAGCTACAATACAGTACCTACACCCACCCTTTCCCCTCTCAACAGTTTGGTCACCCTACCAGAACCTCTGGATGCAAAGTGGTGGCAGTGCAATGTTAAAGAGCACAGTGTGAATTAGCACAGTGTTAAGCACAGATAGAAATAATATGAATGGCAGGGTATTCCGGAGTACATTAATGACAGTTCTCCCCACCCATACCACCGTACCTGGTTGTTGCTGCAGGGTTTTGTCAGGCATCCATTGGCAAACAAGGGGAAACAGGGAATTGGAGCTGCCCAGAAGAGGAGCTGCCCTTTGCCTCTGGCCCTTGGCCAGCTGACGGGAAAAGGCTTCTCTTGGAGGGTGTATGAAATGCAGCTGTTCCAGTCACGTGGGGGGACACGGAATAATGAGAACCAAATGGGTGTGCAGGGGGAGAGTGGGGAACGAGGGGCAACGAATGGATGAAGGTGGATGGGAGAAGGCAGAGGGAAGCAGGGAGATTGGAAATCAAAGTAAAACACTCACAAATCCCTCCACAAAGCACCCAACAGGCCTTAATACTCCTTACCAAGTGGTTCTTGTGCAGGATGGCTATAGTTTCCAGTCAGGAAAGGCAGAGGGAAGCAGGGAGAGATGGCCACCAGGACAAAAGCAAAGAGACATCTGACTGCCAATTGCTAAGTGGCTGGGTGGGGAAAGGAAAAAAAGGCAGACACAAACAAAGGACTACAACTCAAAAACAGAGCACTGTAGATGCAGACCAGCTCAATAAAGGGATTAGAAATCAAAGAAAAAACACAGAGAAATCCCTCAAAAAATCATCAAGCAGGTCAAAAATCGGATTGGAAAACACACACACAAGTACCTCCAAAGGCACCAAACCTAGCCAAAAAACGGCTTGGAAATAAAGTAAAACACTCACAAAACCCTCCGCAAAGCACCAGTCAGGCCCTAAGACGCCTCACCAAGTGGTTTTTATGCAGGATGGCTACAGATTACTGTTCCAGTATTAACACAGTTTTTACCGACATTGAAAGAAAAAATAAAGCACTTTCAATCACCACACGCACGTGAAAAATGCATATAGAAACTCATGGTTAATTAAAGAGAAGTGAAGCATGCCAAATGTTAACTACAAAAACAATACATATACAAGTGCATGCATAATGAAAGATATTTGCACCAAAATATACAATCATGTGAAACGTGAACTACATTAATTTACATTACGTAAAAAAACTATACAAGCATGCATGCCTAATGTAGGTATGCATAATTTCATACACAAACATTGTGTGCATTCATTCATTAAAAACACTCCACCTATACTTACACTCACGTGAGTGGAATGACGCTACAACACTACAAATATGCACCTATGTTTAATGCTAAAAACACATTTCAGATGTATTAAATAATTTAGTTTCACAACTTAATATACATTACAGTACACATAATACATTGGGGGTCATTGCGAGGTTGGAGGTAAGGAAAAACGATGCAGGTAAACGCTTACCGCTCCGGGCTATTATGACCCGCCAATCCGCTATTAGCGGCACCGTAATTAACGGTGCCGCTAATAGTTGCATGGGCGCGGGCACGCAACCCTTCATGCCGGCAATACCGGCATGGCGTAAACAGGAGGACATCACAAGTCAGGCGGACATGCAAACAACGGCCTACTGAAGCCCGAAAAGTACCTTACCGGCATGGAGTAAATACCGGCATCACGGACCACCCGTAAACGGCCATGTGCAGTGTTCCCAACTGCCACAGGTGCACACCATCAGCACAGGTGGAGGCAATATAGACTGGGCCAGCACAAAAGGAGCACTTCCCACACCCAGTCACACATCAAAATGATTCCAATACTACTAGCAATGCTGGGGCTGGAGGACATGATTGCAGTGGAACTCCAGCAACAACAACAACAACAACAGGCAGCACAGAGGAGACGCAGGAGGAGAAGGAGGGTGAGGCAGGCCCAGCATGCCCCACCAGTGCAGCCAGTGGTGCCACGCAGGCAGCCCCCAATCCATCGCATCAGAGCCAGTCCATTCCACCTAACCCCTGAGCAGATCCACACCCTGTACCGTCTGGACCGGGACACTATCACCACCATTGTGGACATGATACATGACGACATTGCCAGTCTGATTGAAATATGCACCGCCATCCCACCTCTACTGAAGGTAGTGTCTGTGCTCCACTTCCTGGCCACAGGCACCTACCAGCACACAGTGGGGCACATGCGTGGCATATCACAACCATTATTCTCACGTACGCGGAACCAAGTGATTGCTGCCCTCCTGAAGCACACAGGCGACCACATTTTCCTACCACGGACAGCCCAGGAGATCTCCAACACCAAAGTTGGTTTCCATTCACTGGCCGGCATCCCTGGTTGCATTGGCGCCATCGACTGCACCCTTGTTGAATTGGTGGTCCCACATGCCATGAAGGTAGTGTACTGCAACCCTAAATTATGCCACTCCATCAATGTGCAAATGGTATGTGACTCAAACAAGATCATCACACATTGCTGTGCCCGATTCCCCGGATCAACCCATGATTCAATGGTCATGCAGGACTCCACGATACCACGCTACATGGAGCGACATGCAGAGCAGAGATCCTGGCTTCTCGGTGAGTTGCATGTCAGGCTCATGGAAATGCAATGTGGGTAGGTGATTGGGGGAGAGATGCATACTTCACCTGGCTGAGATGGGGGGGAGAGATGCATACTTCACCTGGCTGAGATGGGGGGGAGGAAATGCATATTTCGCCTGGCTGAGATGGGGGGGGAGAGATGCATACTTCACCTGGCTGAGATGGGGGGGGAGAGATGCATACTTCACCTGGCTGAGAGTACCTGAGAGGATGTACCATGCTCATACCCCAATGCAGGCCAGACTTGACCCGAAACCTGACCACAAAATACAAGACGTAAGCTGCACTACCACGAAAATGATGCAGTGCAACAACCATTGCATAGCCATCAACATGTACACTGCACATAATCAAACCGTTGACCCCACAGCACAATGCAGCAACAAGCAATGAGGATGGCCAATGCACAGCTCCAAATACCATAATCTAAAAGTACAGGTCTCCATTACTGCGTACAAAGGAGCAACATGAGGGCAAGATACAAGAACGCACCCCTACACTAACACAGAGGTCCACCAAAACAGCATGTCTCCATTTGTCGTGCAAAGTGAGATCATCATGACACTGCCATCAACGTTGACAGGATGGTAGCATACATATCACTGCACATCACCCAGATCATGGGAACAACCATCGTGGACTACCACAGTGCATGAGCAACCACAAGGAATTGGCCCCCCCTGCGCCCAATTGATGATGGCACGCACAACTGCCTATAAGTGGAATATAGCAGTCACTTCATGTGTCTCTATTCATGCATGGATCTGTGGGTGCATACAGGAAATGAATGCTTGCTATGGTGTCATTGATACAGGTCCCATGTGATGTGAGGACTTACACATAATCATTGGTGCCCACATGCAGGTGATGCAGGCTATCCCTTGAAGAGGTGGCTCCTTACCACAGTCCGGAACCCGCAGAACAGGCACGAGGAGGACTACAATTGTGCGCATACACGTGCCCGTGTGGTGATTGAGCAGGCCTTTGGCCTCTTGAAGGCACGGTTTCGCTGCCTCAGCAGGTCTGGTGGTGCACTCCTGTACGGCCATGAGAAGGTGGGCAAGATCGTCATGGCATGTGTCATGCTACACAATATGTGCATCAGATGGAATGTGCCCCTGCCCCCTGACGCTGAACAGCAACCACCTGACGATGAGGATGAGGAGGGTGGAGATGGGGCTGCACTTCAGGGAGGTAGCGATGCACAGGAGGGACGTGCCATGCGTCAGACTCTGATTGACCAATGTTTCTAGCACACATGAATGGGGAGTGTGACATGGAGGTGGAACTCAGGGCACTGGGTGTGTCAGGGACATGGACACTGTAGACTGTTCACCAATAAAGCACACATACACAATAAGCAATGTCCTCACATGTGAAGTCAGATTGCATAACAGGTGTATTCAGAATATGTAACTAACAAGTGCACAAGCCCTCCACCCAACACACCCACTTCCCCCTCCCCCCTCAACTTCCCCACACACCCTCTCCCCCCTTCCACTCCCCCCTCAACTTCCCCACACACCCTCTCTCCCCTCCCCCCGCCCCCTCAACTCCCCCACACATGGTGTGCACTGGCGTGCACTATAAGTCCACATGAGACCAGTATGCCTGGCTGAACCTACAGCCCTCCCCCTCTTCCAGCACCAGGTGGACCCTTGTCCGACCTGCGCAGGTTCCGGCCAGACCTACGCACAGGGCTGAACTTAGTGGAGCTCGCATTGGAAGATGTCCCAGGTTGTTCCAACACCTGTGCCGGACGCATGGCCTCCATTGCTGCCACCATTTGTGTGAGGACCTGCCTCACAGCTGCCAGTTCACTGCAAATGCCCTTTGAGGTGGTCTCAATTGCTGATTTGAGGGATGAAGCAGATTCCCTTATGTCATCCCTAGCCCGGCCACATTCCGTGATGTGCTGTGTCAACAGCCCTCTCAGCTCCTCCTGCCGCTTCTGAATTGCCCTGATCCCCTCTTGGCTGGTCGGGACAGTGGTGGATGTGTGAGGGGTTACCGACATGGTTTGTTCCTCATGCACACTTGGCGTGGGGGTGAAACTGCCGGGCCATGAATCCCCAGGAGACAGCCCATGGATGCTGCTGTTCTGCAAGCTGCATGGGGAGAGTTGTGGTGAATGCAGGGGGCCTGTGGCGGTAGTCGCGCCATGCGGCAGAACATCTGCCTCGTCGTCCGACATGGCTGCTGTGTCAGCTGTCTCCCCTACTGTGCTGCTGGCAGCCGATGCAGTTCCTTCTGCCACTGGCTCCTGTGTGTTGGTGGCTGGTGTGGGGGCTGTGGTGGGGGCCGTAGTGCACATTGGTGCTGTGGGCTCTGGAGTTTTCTTGCCCTTCCGCTGTAGTGCAGGTTGGCCTCTTCCCCTTGATGCTGAGGGGCGGTGTTCTCCCTCCATGCCCCTGGCCTCCTTTTGTGGTGTTGCAGCATCTTCCCTAGGGTCCTGGTCATCGCTGTCTGATTGCGTGCCTGTGGGGGACCAATAGAGGGAGAGGGTTAGTAGTGGCTCTACATGCATCATTCATGCATTGGGGTGGCTGCATTCATATGGAATTGCAGTTGAGTGCCATTAGGGTAGTGACATACGGGTTGCTTGGCTTTTGGGTGGGTGATGCAGGGAAGCGTCTGGGGTGAAACATATATGGGGTGCATCATGCATGTGGACAAGATGGTGCTGTGCACTGTCTGTAGGCAGTCTTGTATATATGTGGCTGGTGGACTCTGCTCTACATCATTGCACTGTCAGTTCAGGTGGACATCATTGTGTTGTTATTTGCATTGTTTCATTTGGGACACCTACCTGCATCAGCCGATGACGGGGCTCCTTGCTCCATGTCCCCCACTCCCTCAATTGCCTCCATCCCTATGGTGTTTGCTCGGATCTCCTCCCAGGGTTGCATCTTGATGGGGGAGTCCGCACCTCCGCCTGTTTCCATCCCCAGCTTGCGGTTGGCCGAGAGGATGCTCCGCACTCGTAAGCGCAGATCGTCCCAGCGCTTGCGGACATCTGTAGGAGTGCGGGGTGTGGTGCCAACGGCACTTACTTTCTGCGCAACCTCCTCCCATATCTGCTTCTTCCGCTGCACTGCAGCTCGGAGGAGAAGACGACATCCGCATGTTCTTGCTGGTCTCGGCCAGCATGGTCAACTCCTCTTGTGAGAAGTGCTCCTTGCGTAAGCGCTCTCCAGTGTTTTTGAGTGCCTTGGGCATTTTGATGTGCTGCAGGCAGAGGTAGAGGTGTGGTGGAGGTGTGGTGGTCAGATGGGTCCTGGTTACAGAGGATGGCAATGGATTGTGTTTTTGAAGATGGCCGCCGTGCTCTTTCGTGTTCCTGTGCGATGATGCTACTTCCGGTTCCGCTTATTAGCGGTGACCGCTAATAACGGTGACCGCTAATAGCGGTGGCCGCTAATGCCAATGGCTTGGATGGCGGTGGAGCTATTTGCGCTTCGTGCTATGCCGGTAAGGGAGATTTTTCGCCCTTTTACGGCAACGTGGTGGGGTCATTACCGGCATGGCGCAAAGCTCGTGCCAGCGAAGTCGTAATAGGCCGCTTTTAGCGGTCTATTACCAGCACGGACACAGTAGTTGCTCCATGCTGGTAATGACCGGTACTTACCGCCCACCTCGTAATGAGGCCCATTGTGAGGAACCTGGAATGAGACACAGACACAGAGGGCCTCATTACGAGGTTGGAGGTAAGGGATTACCGGCACTGGTAAGGGTGCCGATGCCGGTAATCCCTTACCTCCGTATTCCGAGGTCCCTTTGCGGGTCCTCCCTTAACGCCTGGTTTTACCAGGAGTTAAGGACAGGACCCGCAAAGGGACTTTGGAGGTAATAACGATACCGCAATTTGCAATCAGAAATCAAGCCAACTGCCACAGGTGCACACAATCACCACAGGTGGAGTCAATGGAGGCTGGGCCAGTATTAAATTAGCACACCCACACACCACACCCCTTCCTACACCAAAATGCTACCACTAGCTGTTGCAATCATGGCGCTGGAGGACATGCCTATACTGCTACAACTACAGCAACAACATCAACTACAACAACTACAGCAGCAACAACAGGCAGCACAGAGGAGACGCAGGAGGAGAAGGAGGGTGAGACAAGCCCAGCAATTACCACCAGCACAGCCAGCAGTGCCTCGTAGGCAGCCACCAATCCCTCGCATCAGACCCAGGCCATTCAACCTAACCCCTGAGCAGATCCACACACTGTACCGGTAGGACTGGGACACCATCACCACCATAGTGGACATGATACACAACGACATTGCCAGCCTCATAGAAATACACACTGCCATCCCCCGCTACTAAAGGTGGTGTCTGTGCTCCACTTCCTGGCCACAGGCACCTATCAACACATAGTGGGTCAGCTACATGGCATTTCACAACCACTATTTTCACGCATGTTGAACCAAGTGCTGGATGCCCTCCTGAAGCACGCAAGCACCCACATATCCCTACCACGGACTGCCCAGGAGCTAGCCGACACCAAAGTAGGCTTCCATGCACTGGCAGGCATGCCTAATTGTGTTGGTGCCCTGGACTGCACCCATGTGGAATTGGTAGTCCCCCATGCCATAGAGGCGGTGTACCGCAATCGCAAGCACTACCACTCCATCAATGTGCAAATGGTATGTGACTCCAACAAGATCATCACACATTGCTGCGCCCGATTTCCCGGATCAACACATAATGCCATGGTGCTGCGCAACTCCACGCTATCTCGTCACATGGAGCAACATGCTGGACCAGGTGCCTGGCTGCTTGGTGAGTTGCCCAACTGGCCCATGGCAGTGCTTTGGGGTACTGATGTGTAGGGATGCATACTCCACCTGGGTGGGAAAGGGGGGGGGGATATTCCACCTGGGTGGGAAAGGGGGGGTGCATACTCCACCTGGGTGGAATATGTCGGTGATTGGAGAATGCATTCAGAGCTAAACACTCCTGACCTGAACCTCCCAAACAGAACATGACACCTCACTGGCACTCATTTTACCATTTATGCATATCGGAGACAACAAGTAAGAGGCATGACCAGGCCTCCATGGGTATGTCAAGCAATGCATGACTGAACAGGATTGCAACTGTGCCAATGTGGCTAGTGTGACCATGCACAGTGTAGAATACACAGCATGAATGGTAGGCTAAACATTGTCATACAACCACAGTACATCCGCCTCAGCATGCATTATTATACCCTGCATTATCTATTGAACTCCATCCAGACTACCACACATAATGCCATGGTGCTGTGCAACTCCACGCTACCCCGTCACATGGAGCGACATGCTAGACCAGGTGCCTGGCTACTTGGTGAGTTGCCAACTGGCCCATGGCAGTGCTTTGGGGTACTGATGTGTAGGGATGCATACTCCACCTGGGTGGGAAAGGGGGGGGATACTCCACCTGGGTGGGAAGGGGGGGTGCATACTCCACCTGGGTGGGAAAGGGGGGGGTGCATACTCCACCTGGGTGGAATATGTCGGTGATTGGAGAATGCATACAGAGCTAAACACTCCTGACCTGAACCTCCCAAACAGAACATGACACATCACTGGCACACATTTTACCATTTATGCATATCGGAGACAACAAGTAAGAGGCACGACCAGGCCTCCATGGGTATGTCAAGCAATGCATGACTGAACAGGATTGCAACTGTGCCAATGTGGCTAGTGTGACCATGCACAGTGTAGAATACACAGCATGAATGGGAGGCTAAACATTGTCATACAACCACAGTACATCTGCCTCAGCATGCATTATTACACCCTGCATCATCTATTGAACGCCATCCAGAATACCACACCTCATAGCAGTATAGTATGCATCTAGGTAACAATCTTGCATACGTACAGGGACATGTGCATGTCCACACCAAATAGCTGCGGCCATGACTGTGCTTCCTGAACGTGGCAGCTCAGAGTGACACACACCTATTTGTATTTGCTTGCAGGTGATGGAGGATATCCCTTGAGGCCGTGGCTACTTACCCCTGTGCGGAACCCGCAGAACAGCCATGAAGAGGAGTACAATCATGTGCACACCCATACCCGTGTTGTGATTGAGCAGACCTTTGGCCTGTTGAAGGCGCGTTTCCGCTGCCTAAGCAGGTCTGGTGGGGCACTCCTATATAGTCCTGAGAAGGTGGCAAAGATCACCATGGCCTGTGTCATGCTGCACAACATGTGCGTCCGGAGAAATGTACCACTGCCACCTGACATTGACATGCATGCACCGGGTGAGGATGATGAGGATGGAGATGGAGGTGAAGTAGCCCCCCTGCCAGTATGTGATGCACGGGATGGCCATGCAGTACGCCAAGCACTGATTCACAAATACTTATGAACCACAGGGACTATGATAGACATGTGTCAGTGACACACTGGGTCCATGTGGACATGCACACTGGGATTGGTGGGAGTTGGCTTCTGAACACCCTCACACATTACATGGATATACACAAAATGAACAATGTCCAGCCATTGGGCCTCATTACGAGGTAGGAGGTAGCCATGGTGCTATTAGCACCATGGCTACCCCTTACCGCATTCCGGGTCCGTGTTCCCGGAATGGGAACTTACCATGTCATTCCGACCTTTGCGGGACCGGTAAGTCCCCATTCCGGGAACCATTCCCCATTCCCATTTGAGCCCCCATAGGTCTCAATGGGAAGGGGGAAGGCGGCAATAACTGTACCGTAAATTACTGTACCATTATTGACCCCGGTGTCACTTTGCGGGTCCCGTCCTTAATGCCTGCTAAAAGCAGGTGTTAAGGAAGGACTCGCAAAGGGATCTCGGAATAGGGCGCAAAGGGATTACCGGCACCGGTGTCATTACCGGTGCCCGGTATCCCTTTGCGCCCTACTTGTAATGAGGGCCATTGAAGTTTTTTGCACACAACTGGTGTATTTGTTCAAACAAGGAAAAATGTGACCACCCCCCCAATCCCCAGTGAACTACCAAACCCACCCAACAAACCCCAAAAGACCCCAAATGTACTCCATGAAATGCTCTCCTTCACCCACAACCATGTGTCCCACTCCCATTGTCTGGCCACACTACTTCCGGGACTTTTTGCTTTCCGGGGGTGGCATCTCGAAGTGCCGTGCACTCCTCCTGGTCTGGCGCACAGGGCTTGCGGGGACTGAGGATGCAGGTGTGGTGGCTGTGGATGAGTCCGAGGCAGGTTCCACACCTCCTCCAAGGCGTGGCCGCTGCATATGGAGCAGGATGGAAGTGAGTACTTGGGTTACTGCCCCCAGACAGTCCCTCATGAGCACAGCTGACGCATTCACGGTGGCTGTGTTTGCTGAAATGGCCGCTGTGGTCCCCGCAATGGCAGTTGCAATACCCCTCCTTGTGTCCTCACCATCGGCAATATACTGCCGCAGGAGATTCAACATGGCCTCCTGTCAGCCTTCAACCTCGACAGGCGTGACTCCAGGGTGTTGGTGGGAGCTGGAGTGGTGGTTGTGCACTGGTGGGTGGTGCACTCACGGGGCCTGCGTCCTGGGAGCTGTCCTCCTCGAAGTGGCACAGGTCAGAATCCCTCAGGTCAGAGTCATGGAGGCAGGGATCATCACTGCTGTAGGTGTTTGAGGGCTCCATATGGGGCAGGGGGTGGGCAGAGGGCTTGGGGTTGGTGGACAAGTCACTACTGTGACTCCCCCAAGGTCCACATTGCCATACAAGACTTCCTCGGTGGTGTCTGGCACAGGAAGGAACACCCCTCCGACTGGTGTGGGTGTGGGCTGCTGGGTCTGATGTGTGTCCGGCACACTGGCAGCAGGTGTTGGCGGATGTGTTTCCACTCGGACAGGCACACTGCCTGTGGGTGTGGCCTGCTTGTCTGCCATGAGGGTGGTGGTGGCGGTGGCCCTTTTCTTTTGGTGTGACACGGATGCCCTTGCAGTGTTCTCCTGACTGGCATCTTCCTCTTCGGTGCCTGAGGGGGTAGAAGAGATGCAGGTCATCAGTATTGGTGTCACCTGTCAGAGGCATACAATTGTGCTGTTGAATATTCATTCATTCATGTCTTACAGGTGTGTTACACTTGGTGTTCTGAGGGGGCATATTGGCATTCACTGCATGGCAGGTGGCATGCCATTGATTTGGGGTTTGTGTGATGTGTTACATGGGCACGGTCCAGGTGTGTTGGCCGTGTGTTGGTTATGGGATTGGCACTCAGCATGCATTTCTGTGTGGCAGGGTTTGGGCCGCAATCTGGATTTGGATATGTTGATGGGGGTGTAGGGACGTGCATTGCCTTGCCTAGTCTCTCTTCCACATCACTTGTGCTACGTCATGGTTTCCCCTACAGGGATGCGCAGGGTCACTCACCTCCTTCTGGGGATGATGCTGCACCCATCTCCATCTCCCTGAATCCCTCAATCGACTCAGGATCGATGAAGCTGCTAGCAGTCTCCTCCCAGGGCATCATCTTTGCAGGTGAGTGGGGACCCCTGCCTGTTGGCATGGCCACCGTCCTGTTGCTTGACATGATGTTTCTGACCCTCAAGTGGAGGTCGTCCCACCTCTTACGGCAGTCCCGGACAGTACGTGGGGTGGTCCCCACAGCCGACACCTTGTGGGCTACCTCCTGCCAGATTCCCTTTTTCTTCAGCTGGGCCTCACGCTTCATATCATTTGCTTTAATGATGTCTGCATGTGCAGCGAGAGTGTCCGCCAAAATATTCAGCTCTGCGTCGGAGAAATGCTGTTTCCGCTGCCGGCGGGTGGTCTTCCGGGTAGCCTTGGACATCCTCAGAGTATTGCCGCAGAACACAACAGGAATCGACTGGTGGTTTGGGAGGATTGCAATGGATTGTGTTTTTAAAGATAGCCGCCGGCCAATTTCCCATTCCGTCGCGATGACGTTATTTCCGGGTCCGGTTTTACGAGCCTGGTATTAGCATGTTGGTATTACCAGGTCGGTGTTTAGGGGTTTCTCCTAGGCAGTGGCGGTATCGGCGGGTCCCGTGATGCCGCTATCTGGGGGTTGGAGGGCCTTTTGCGGCATGCCAGTATGGCCATTACCGGCATGGGGCTTCGCGCATGCTCGCACACTCGATATTACCTGCTATTAGCGGCGTCATACGAGCACGGACCCGCTGGTTCCGCCATGCCGGTAATGACCATGGTTTTACCGTGCTACTCGTAATGAGGCCATTAACTCTAAGGTGAAAAAGGAAAATGTCTTTGGCCTTCAGTAGTGCACACATGTTAATAAAGCAAATGCATAACTCCAACACAAAACTTTCCAGAAGGGCAGAGTTCCTTGTTCCAGGGGGTGGTTCCCTCCCCCCTGGATTTCTCTTCACTCTGTTAAGCACTTTCAAGGATATCAGTTCCTTAAGTTTCTCTTGATCAACAACACAACTGGTATACAAAAACAACATGGTTGTTAAACTGTATTTTGTTAGGATACCTGGTGTACTCTCCTGCCAAGTTTTCTCTCCTCTTCTATATTTCGCTAATCCAGATGTATCCTTATCAGGATTTCCTTAGGTGATGTATTTCACTCACTGGTATGCCTCCTTACCGGGGTATTCCTATAGGAATACACTTTCAACTTCCATCTGCCTGGTATACTCTTTGGCAGGGTTTTTTTTCTCGTATGTATTAAATCTGCCTGTATAATCTCCTGCCAGGGCTTTTCTCCTTGACTTGAATCTGCCTTTTATACTAAACAGAATTAAAAGATCACTTAGATTTACATTCTAACATAGTTTTAAACACATTTCATGAATACTATGGTAAATTTAAGTAAGTGCTTGTACCTAATATCATCCTTAGTTAAACATTACCACCAAAATGTTGTATTCTTCCAACACCTCGTGAAATAATAGATAGGTCCATCAACATACATGAAAAGTACTTTGAATGGTTAGTATAATTATGAACGTTGTGGAGACATATTGGTGGGGGCAGGATGGAGAAAAATGTGATTTATTTGATAGTAACAGTACATCTCAGTTGGTGTCTTACCCTTATATGCTTAAGTCGAAATCCCCCTTTCCCGGGAAATAGATGTGTGATCGGATTGATTCAACGTAGTTCTAGGGTTCAATCCCTCCTGGAAAACAGATCAATTGGTCTGTTAGACTAATAATAGGCATTCGGTTCACACCCTATCTTTATCTGGATTTGCCTCTATTTACATTATCGCTTTCCCAACTTAATATTATACAGTTCACGCATTTTGTCCTACAGGTTCTATTTCGAAAAGCCCCTTTTTTATATTGTTTGCTCGAAATGGCAAATTTGAAATTATTAACACTCCTATTCCCGTCGAAAAAGCCGGGAAAGCACGTGTTTTGTATCCCTTGTTTGTTTACAATAGCGTCATGTCGCACAAGTTCGAAAAAACAACAAATAAATGTGTGTATCGCTCCACACAGAATGTGTTTGTTCCCAATAATATGCACGCATTAAATCGGTGGTCTTCCCTCCCTCTCTTAGGGCTTACCTACAAATTCTCCTGCTTAAGCCTCACGCGTCGGGGGTCCCGTCTTAGCTACAGGCGGCTCCTTGTTCAAGAAGAGTTTCAAGCTACTAGTCCCTTTTTCGTTTCTCTTACTACTCAGTTTGGCGGCCATATTTTGAGTTGAACGCCAACTGCAAACTTAATTCGGCGGCCAAGTCTAACAATTGTCGCCTGCATTTGGTTAAGTACCTCAGTGGTTTACCAATACGTAAAAGAAAAGTGTTATTATATTAGTTACATGATACTAATCTTGTATTTCTAGAAGTTCTCCTAATATAAGAGAGCTATGTTTGCGATATGTTCGTTAGTCGTGGGTTGATTGCTAACGATTGTGTGGGCTTACAATATAGCACTATATTATGAGTGAAGCATTATGGTTGACGTAGTTCCATATATTGTTAATTTCGGTATTCATTTTACCGTAAATCTACTAAGGGATCTCTACATGAACCAGGCCTTAGTAGTGATGTGTATTTAAGTGATATTGCATATACATAATAATATTTCTTATTTATATCCTCACGTTGACACCGTGATCGTTACATGAACCTCTGGTCTAATATATATGGTTATATATATCATACTTTCCGAAATACACATTTAGTGCAATTTACAGGCATTCGCACTATTAAGCAGATCTTATACATATTCACTCTTCCAGTTTTTCTCTCATTATTTTCCACCTATCCATTAATCATCATCACAAAAAATGAATCATTTCATTGTCTGAATTTAATCCTTCTTCTACTGTTTTGCAACGACAAATTAATCTGGCTTCTTCTTGTCTTAAACGGAGTTCTTGATTTCCTCCTCGATTGCCCATCCTGATTTTTCTCAGACCTATGAATTTAATGTCTTTTTTGTTATGCATTTGATGTTGACTCTGCCAGTGTGCGGAAACTGGGAGGTTCTTATCTTGGCTTCTAATAGCCGAAATGTGTTCCCTAATTCTTGTTCTTAACTCTCTGATAGTACTCCCGATGTATAGCCGATTGCAGACACATATCACTGCATAGACCACGTATTTGGATCTGCAATTGATTTGTTCCTGGATCTTTATTTTTACACCTTTTTGGTGTATGAAAGTACTTGTTTCTTGTACCGCATATTGGCACATTGAGCAGAAACCACATTTCCTAAAACCTGTTCGCGGTTGACATAACCATGTTTGTGGTTTCCTTTCTTCTTTCTCTTGTTCGGGCAGCATGGATGGACTCAATATATTCTTCAAAGTTTTCGCTTTCCTGTATATTATTGTAGGATGATCTTGTATATATTGCCCTATATGTGGGTCCAATTTGAGTAGGTACCAATTTCTTTTCAAAACTCTCCTGATTTCCTTATTGTTAACACAATATGCTGTGATGAAATGTATGATGCGGTCTGGTTGTGTACCTTTGTCATCTTGGGATAGCGTTGATTGTCTAGTCATACTTCTTGCCTTCTTCCTAGCAGTTTGGATTGACTTATGGGAATATCCCCTGACTTTGAATCTGTCTGACAGCAGGTGGCACTCCCTCTCAAAGTTCGTTAATTCTGTACAATTGCGTCTTGCTCTGAAAAACTCTCCATTCAGAATATTATGAATCACCGGTTCATGATGGCAACTGGTCGCATGAAGTGTGGAATTGACTTCTGTTTCTTTTCTGAATGTTTTGGTATATAGTTGTTTGTTGGATACATAGATGGTTAAATCCAAGAAATTAATTTCAGATTTGCTAGTTTCACCAATGAACTCCAACCCGAATTCATTGTCATTCACTTGATATAGTAAGGAATCCAGTTCTTCTGTTGTTCCATTCCAAATAATCAGTACGTCGTCAATGTACCTGAGCCGAGTGAGGCTTAAGCAGGAGAATTTGTAGGTAAGCCCTAAGAGAGGGAGGGAAGACCACCGATTTAATGCGTGCATATTATTGGGAACAAACACATTCTGTGTGGAGCGATACACACATCTATTTGTTGTTTTTTCGAACTTGTGCGACATGACGCTATTGTAAACAAACAAGGGATACAAAACACGTGCTTTCCCGGCTTTTTCGACGGGAATAGGAGTGTTAATAATTTCAAATTTTCCATTTCGAGCAAACAATATAAAAAAGGGGCTTTTCGAAATAGAACCTGTAGGACAAAATGCGTGAACTGTATAATATTAAGTTGGGAAAGCGATAATGTAAATAGAGGCAAATCCAGATAAAGATAGGGTGTGAACCGAATGCCTATTATTAGTCTAACAGACCAATTGATCTGTTTTCCAGGAGGGATTGAACCCTAGAACTACGTTGAATTAATCCGATCACACATCTATTTCCCGGGAAAGGGGGATTTCGACTTAAGCATATAAGGGTAAGACACCAACTGAGATGTACTGTTACTATCAAATAAATCACATTTTTCTCCATCCTGCCCCCACCAATACGTCTCCACAACGTTCATAATTATACTAACCATTCAAAGTACTTTTCATGTATGTTGATGGACCTATCTATTATTTCACGAGGTGTTGGAAGAATACAACATTTTGGTGGTAATGTTTAACTAAGGATGATATTAGGTACAAGCACTTACTTAAATTTACCATAGTATTCATGAAATGTGTTTAAAACTATGTTAGAATGTAAATCTAAGTGATCTTTTAATTCTGTTTTGTTTGATTCTTATTTTTTTTTTTTTTTTTTTGTGTATATAACCAGCCCGGATTTGAAAAAGGCGCATGAGCCGAAACACGTGTCATCCATTAAAGGGCGAATAAGAAAACTAATAAATCAAGAGTTATTTGTATAAATGAAATTTTGGCTCTGGAAATTTATTTGACTGTCATAAGAATGTGGCGCAAAGGAGTGTAGGCACAAACCAACTACTGTCTAATTTTCAAACGGAGTCGAGGAACTCTATGTCTCCGTGTGGACTCACACCCCTGCGACAATTAATCAATTTAACAAGGAAAAATTAAGTCTAACACGACATCGGGAAGATATAATTAGCCTCATCATTACAGGTCGCGAGTGTACACCTCAACATCCCCAACCAAAAAAGTTCCTCCATTAAGTTGTGCCTTTTATACTATCCTGCCAGGGATTTTTTCTCCTGTAACAGAAGTCTGCCTGGTGTGCTCTTCTGCCAGGGCTTTTCTCTTACAACTTGAGTCTGCCTGGTATACTATCCTGCCAGGGATTTTCTCTTGTGACTGAAGCCTGCCTGGCATACTCTTCTGCCACGGTTGTTCTCATAGGTATGTTCCTATGATTTGATTCTGCCTTGTATACTCTCCTGCTAGGGCTTTTCTCATATCTGCAATGTGTCCATTTATAAACTTGATAATCTCTTATGTTCTGCCTTCAGTCTGCCTAGTATACTATCCTACCAGACCCTTTTTTATATGTATATTGCATGCACTTACAAACTTGGCAGTCTCTTAATTCTACTTCGCTTTGTGTCTTTAAATAATATTTGTTTGCCTGCTTTTTGCTCTTGGGAAGGTTGCCAATATCCCCGGGTGTCCCCGCTTCCCTCAGGTGGACACACCTGTTCTTGACGGTATGTGTAGGCTCTCCTGTCGTAAGTCTGTGTTGGTTCTTTGGCTTTCTGCGCTCTCTCGCTGCCTCTGCTTCTTAGCTTCTGAGCTTCTCGCGGCTCCCGCTCAGCTTTTCGGCCTCCCTCAATGCTGTGGTGGTGTGGAGGCTGTTTCTGGTGCCTGTGAATGCTTTTAAACTTCTTGTCTGCTTGTCACATCCTCGCAGTGTGCCATCTCTCGCAGCTAGCTCCCATCATTTCCTTCAGTGAGCTGGTTGGCTCCACAGAGCCGCACAGATCCTTGGTCACTACATAGAGGACTAGAGTTCTCTAGCCAGCGTCTGCTTGTCATCTGGCATGCCGATTTAAATCTCCTGGAATCAGGTATGTTTCTGTAACAACTAGAGTGCGGGTTGTGCTCTTGGCTTGCCTTGTCCTTCATAACTGGGCTCCTCTTCTTCGTCACAGTATTTTCGTATTTATAGGAGTGGAAGTCCATTCTTGACAACTTGCATGTAAAGTATAGGTAAGTGCTCTCAGTGATTTCTAAGGACAAGTCAGTTCTGTATGATGTGTGAGCATGGTCTGAGAAGGTGTTTTCATGAGTCTTGGAAGAAAAGTCAGGTTTTGACAACTTGCATACAAGTTCTGTGAAAAGTTACAAAGGAGTGTGGGAGCCCCTCAACTGAGAAGGAACATTGGTCAAATAACCTGTTTTGTGCAATTTCTTCCACTCAGGAGGGTCTGCAACCACGTCTTAGCTCACTGCATCCTTCACAGAGGAGAAATATCCATTTGCATATCATTCTTTGTCCCACCTACAAGGGTAGCCCATTACAAAAATGCAAGGCAATTCTCCTCTCTGAAAAAGAGTCCCATCAGCACCCCCGGACATGTGCTTCGGCCTTGTAAGGCTTCCTCAATGAGGTGAAGCTGAGACTCTCTAAGGAACAGTGAAAAGGTTTTCAGTTCTCTTCCTGGGTGGATGAGGGGAAGTATGACAATATGCCATTAAGGCATGGGCCATGATTGGGGTAGCCTCAAATGAAAAAGGGGGATACAATAGGCCTCATTACGAGTTAGGCATAAGTGTGTCATGATCTCTGCTTCCAAAAGATCAGGACTTGCCCGACTCCCTTGGAAGCAGACCCATAACCCCGGTTCCGAGTGCCAGCCAGTCCCAATTGGGACCTTTTGGACCCTGTCCTGGCGCCAGTGGCACCAGGCTCATAAAGATGCCCAGTCCCAGCGCTGGAAGCGCCGGGCTCATAATGCTTGGGTGGACTTACCTGCAGCAGACCACGCTGCTTACTTACCTGCCAGTTTAACCCCTGATCCTCTTCTGTTTGGGACTACTTTTCCTGTTGGGTGGGGCAGGAGCCACTCCCTAGGTTCAGAACACTGGAACTCTTCTGGAAAGCAGGAACTCTTTTCTTACCTAGGCGTGGCTGTGGAAGGAGACACCTAAGCACTACAGGAGGCTATTTAAACCACACCCGATGGATGAATCTTGCTTTGCGTTATTCTGCATTCTCTGCAGCAGAACGCTCATCGTGTCTTCTGCTTCTGATCCTGGGCCTAAGGGAACAAAGGCTTACCATCCTGGAATCCAGTCTTCAGCAGCACCTGTAAAGACAAAGAAAGAACAGGTTAGCACTACGGTCTTCAGTGGCAGCGCATCTCTTACCTGGTCCATCGGCTGTCACCAACGCCTCGCGCTGCATTCCGGCATCTGAAAGACAAAGGCTTACCTACTCTTCGCATGCTCCGGAGGTCTTCGCACTGCATTCCGGCATCTGAAAGACAAAAGCTTACCAGCTCTTCGCACGCTCCGGAGGCCTTCGGCGCTGCATCCCGCATCTGAAAGACAAAAGAAGGTGCGTTTAAAGACATTGGGCAACTTTATTACTCACGTGCCATTACTCCTTCCCACGCCGAATCCAGTGGGTATTCCAGCACCCTTCAGCTTCTCTAAAGCTCCGAACTTGTACCTGCAAGATAAAAGGGACAGTTAGTGCGCATCGTGAAGCAGGCTACAAGCGCTTACTTACATGCTTCCAGGCGCTTCTATTCCTCACGTGGGTTCGATCCTCAACTCTCATCAGCCCGCCATCCGCCATCGCCGGAACCCTGCAAAACAAGAGATATCATTACAAAAGACTTTTAAGACATTTGAAGTGCCCAGAACTTACCGTTCGTGCAGTTAACGACGGACAGCAGTCCTCTGAGGTCAAGAGGCCTGCACCCTTATCCAGTGAAGAAACTGGTTACGGCACCCTGCCCCGAGGCAGATGGAGAGCTCGGCGTTCACTTACCTTAGGTGAGGGCGTTAACCTTTGGGGTTCTACAGGAGAAGAGAAAGGGAAGAGGAGAGAGGCACCCAATAACCCCAGTTCATTAATCCCATATTTTCTATCTGCAGACATCTTACTCTTCGAGTCAGACATACAGTGCACAGAGGTCCAGCCCAAAGAGCCAACCGTGTGTTACACATCACCTTTGAAGATACGGCATTCACCCAGTCAAGACCGGCGCCTCTGCGGGAATCAGGTGAGCGTTACAGAACGCAAAGCCTACCGCAAAACTCCCACCCAGGCGCTATGGAAACCTCGGATACCGACCAGCTAGCCCAGTTACTTGGGGAACTAAGAGCAGAAGTGCATGCAGCCCGTCAGGAAACTAATGCTCTAAGAAGGGAACTGATTATTTCCAAGGAGCGAACAGACGATCTCGCTAGACAATTGCTACAGTCACAAGCCGGACAAACTCCGTTACCCGCATCAGGGGCAAATCTTCCTTCAACATCCTCTATGAATCCAGTGCAGATCAACCTACCTGGGAATGTACCTCTGGCTCCGCCCGAACGATTTTCTGGTGACCCAAAGAGGTTTGCAGTATTTATTAATCAGTGCCGGTTGCACTTCTTATGCCGGCCAGCAGCCTTTCCAACTGATCAAGCTAAGGTAGCTTTCGTGCTTTCATACCTTAGTGGCAATGCGGCAGACTGGTCGATCCCTCTAGTTAATCAAGATGATCCGGTTCTCCATGATTTTCAAGCTTTTCAGCTCAGTATGGAAAAACTGTTTGCAAGACATTCACAGGGGCAGGCCTTGGGCAATGAGCTCCTTTCATTGCGACAGGGTAATCAAGACCTTTTGGCTTATATTGCGTCTTTCAACAGACTGATAGTGGAAACTCGATGGCCTGAGGACAAAAGGATTACGCTGTTTTATAGAGGTCTACGTGGAGAGCTCAAAGATGTGTTAGCCCAAGTAGTGAATCCCCCGCAAGACTGTTCGGACTATATTGACTTAGTCGTTCAAATTGACCACAGACTGCAGAACAGGAAGGCCGATCGTTCCAAGTTTGATGCTTGAGTATTTTCCAAACCACCAACTCCTACCAAAGGAGTAGACTCCGGGGAACCCATGCAAATAGGGGGCCTGAAAGGACCACTAACACAAAAGGAGCGGGAAAGGAGAAAACAGCTGCAATTATGCCTCTATTGCGGAAACTCGGGGCACTTTCTTCGAGACTGTCCGGTGAAACCAGCCAAGAAGGCAGTAGGAGCTGCAGTTACCAGGGTCACAAACTCTGAGCAGGGAAACGACCTCGCCCGACAAGAATAGAGGTCCTCTTGCTGAGCGTTAAAACCAGTTCCGTGACCTCGCATTTCGTGATACCTATGGTCCTCATTAGCCCTGAACATCCGGATCGATTACATGCGATTGAAGCTTACGTCGACAGCGGCGCCATCGGCAATTATGTGGATCATGAAATGGTTTTGAGGATGAATCTGACTCTTTGTCCAAAGGCTGTAAAGGACGTCATTACTACGGTGGATGGTACGGAGATAGCCTCCGGACCAGTAACGCATACCACCCAAGAAGTGACGCTAGTAAGTCAAGATGGACACCATGAGAAGATCGTGTTCGATGTGATCAAGGCCCCTCAGTTCCAGATTATTCTAGGAATTCCTTGGTTAGAGAAGCACAATCCTCAGATCGATTGGCGAGCAAGAACGGTTCAGTTTCCAGAATGTGTCTCTACTTGTCACCCTCGACCTGGTGTTGCACTGGCAGCAATTTCCTCAGAGGCTCCCCAGTTACCTCCTGAATACCTAGAATTCCAAGATGTTTTCCGGAAGGATCAGGCTAACTCTCTACCTCCTCATAGGTCTTATGACTGCCAGATAGACCTGATACCTGGATCTACTCCTCCTTGTAGTAGAATATATGCCCTCACCGAGCCTGAGAATCTTCACCTCCGACAATACCTGGATCAATACCTAGCGAATGGGTTTATTCGTCCTTCCAAGTCCCCTGCTTCCTCAGCTTTGTTCTTCGTTCCAAAAAAAGAAGGGGACCTTAGAACTTGTATAGATTATCGCGCCCTGAACCAGATCACCGTTAAGAATAGATATCCGTTACCTTTGATCTCTGAACTCCTGGACCAAGTCAGAAAAGCATGCATATATACAAAGCTGGATCTTAGAGGAGCCTACCACTTGGTACGAGTAAAAGAGGGCGATGAATGGAAGACGGCCTTCCGCACCAAGTATGGGCTATTTGAATATCAGGTCATGCCCTTCGGACTTTGCAATGCCCCGGCCGCCTTTCAATATTTTATGAACGATGTCCTCAGAGAGCTCATAGATGTGTGTGTTGTTGTTTACATTGACGACATCCTCGTTTATTCTTCATCGGAAACTGAACATCGGAAACACGTGAAAATGGTCCTCGAGAGATTGCGTCAACACAAACTTTTCGCTAAGTTGGAAAAATGTATTTTCAACGTGACTGAAGTTGAATTCTTGGGATTCATATTATCACCTAGCGGAGTGCGTATGGATTCAAAGAAGGTCGATGCAATTCTCAAATGGCCATCGCCATCCTCTGTAAAAGGTGTTCAAAGCATGTTAGGCTTCGCTAACTTTTACCGCAGGTTTATCCCCAAATTCTCTCGAATAGTCCAGCCCATCACCGCCTTGTTAAAGAAAAACAAACGTTTTGAATGGTCTACCGAGGCGGAACAAGCTTTCCAGAATTTGAAGACTAGATTTATCTCTGCACCGATCTTAAAACATCCTCGCCCAGAACTCCCCTACATCGTTGAAACTGATGCTTCGAGCCTTGCCATGGGGGCAGTTTTATCACAAAAGGACCCAGTAACCAATCAGTTGCATCCCGTGGCATTTTGGTCCCGCAAATTCTCGCCTCCTGAAATCAATTACACTATTACTGATAAGGAACTTCTAGCTATCAAGTCCGCCTTTAAGGCTTGGCGGCATTATCTTCTGGGGGCCCGACATACCGTTACTGTGATTACAGATCACCGAAACCTGCAATATTTGAAAACCGCAAAAGCTCAATCCTCTAGGCAACTCCGTTGGGCACTATTCTTTGCCGAGTTTGACTTCATAATTACCTATCGACCTGGTACAAAAAACGGTAAAGCTGATGCTCTTTCTCGGATGGGAGTGGAAGAACATTTGATCAATCCTAAACCTGTACCTATCATTCCCGAACAAAGAATTCTAGGTGTAATCGCCACACAATCCATAGAGGAAGTTAAGGATAAAGCCAGGCTACTGGTAACTCCAGCAGACATACAGAATTGGCATCTGCAGGGAAAGGACTTTACGGTGAAGGACAACCTATTATATTTCCAAGAACGGTTATACCTGCCCAGCACAGATTTACAGAAAAAGGTAATCTCTTGTTATCACGATTCTTTAATGGAAGGACATCCCGGTATGACCAAGACCTCGGAAAAGATCAAGCGCTACTTCTGGTGGCCATCTTGGAAAAAAGATATCAGAGACTTTATAATGTCCTGTGGAGTATGCGCCCAAAACAAGAGTCAAAAGGAAAAACCAGCCGGCCTCTTACGCCCTATTGACATCCCGCCTCGCCCTTGGCATACGCTTTCTATGGACTTCATCACCGATCTACCTCCATGCTCCGGATACAATACGATCCTAGTAATCGTGGACCTATTCTCCAAGATGGCGCATTTCATTCCACTCAAAGGCTTACCAACAGCAGCAACTCTGGCCCGAGAATTTCTCGAAAACATCGTCCGACTGCACGGTTTTCCTTCAGTTCTAATTTCGGATCGAGGTAGTCAATTTATTTCTCATTTTTGGCGAAGTTGCTGTCGGTCGGCTCAAATTGATGTGAGACTTTCGACCAGCCACCACCCTCAAACCGACGGACAAACCGAGAGGACCAATCAAACTCTGGAACAGTATTTGCTCTGCATGCTACAACAAACTGAAAAAACTTGGAAAGATATCCTTTGGATAGCCGAATATGCCTACAATAACTCTGTCCACTCGGGAACTGGGAAGACCCTGTTTTTTCTTTTATACGGTAGTCACCCTCGAACCTCGGAGTTGGATCCACTCCAAGATATTGGAACACCAGCAGTAGACCACCTGCATTCTACAATCACCCAAGCCTTTAAGGAAGCCGTTTCTCACCTTCAAAGGGCTAAAGAACAATACAAGAAAGGAGCAGACCAACATCGGAAGGAAGCCCCCCAATACCAAGTAGGAGATCAAGTCTGGTTATCCACCAAATATCTACCTCTAAAAGGACCACGCACATTCAACCCAAGATACCTTGGTCCCTATTCCATCACTACCATAGTAAATCCAGTAGCGGTCAAGTTGGACTTGCCCCCTCACATGAAGATACATCCGGTCTTCCACGTCTCTCTATTAAAACCCGTGCAACCTCAAACCCGACAAACTACATCTCCAAAACCTATTCTAGTTGATGGAGAACTCGAGTTTGAAGTCAAAAGCATCCTGGATTCCAAGATCTCCAAATCTAAACTATTTTACCTGATTGACTGGAAAGGCTACGGTCCCCAAGAAAGATCCTGGGAACCTGCAGAATATGTCCACGCGCCTCGTCTAATCAAAAGATTTCATCGAACATTTCCTAACAAGCCCAAACCCCCGGAGAAGCCCGGTTTGGGAGGGGCCTTGAGGGGGGGTGCTGTCATGATCTCTGCTTCCAAAAGATCAGGACTTGCCCGACTCCCTTGGAAGCAGACCCATAACCCCGGTTCCGAGTGCCAGCCAGTCCCAATTGGGACCTTTTGGACCCTGTCCTGGCGCCAGTGGCACCAGGCTCATAAAGATGCCCAGTCCCAGCGCTGGAAGCGCCGGGCTCATAATGCTTGGGTGGACTTACCTGCAGCAGACCATGCTGCTTACTTACCTGCCAGTTGAACCCCTGATCCTCTTCTGTTTGGGACTACTTTTCCTGTTGGGTGGGGCAGGAGCCACTCCCTAGGTTCAGAACACTGGAACTCTTCTGGAAAGCAGGAACTCTTTTCTTACCTAGGCGTGGCTGTGGAAGGAGACACCTAAGCACTACAGGAGGCTATTTAAACCACACCCGATGGATGAATCTTGCTTTGCGTTATTCTGCATTCTCTGCAGCAGAACGATCATAGTGTCTTCTGCTTCTGATCCTGGGCCTAAGGGAACAAAGGCTTACCATCCTGGAATCCAGTCTTCAGCAGCACCTGTAAAGACAAAGAAAGAACAGGTTAGCACTACGGTCTTCAGTGGCAGCGCATCTCTTACCTGGTCCATCGGCTGTCACCAACGCCTCGCGCTGCATTCCGGCATCTGAAAGACAAAGGCTTACCTACTCTTCGCATGCTCCGGAGGTCTTCGCACTGCATTCCGGCATCTGAAAGACAAAAGCTTACCAGCTCTTCGCACGCTCCGGAGGCCTTCGGCGCTGCATCCCGCATCTGAAAGACAAAAGAAGGTGCGTTTAAAGACATTGGGCAACTTTATTACTCACGTGCCATTACTCCTTCCCACGCCGAATCCAGTGGGTATTCCAGCACCCTTCAGCTTCTCTAAAGCTCCGAACTTGTACCTGCAAGATAAAAGGGACAGTTAGTGCGCATCGTGAAGCAGGCTACAAGCGCTTACTTACGTGCTTCCAGGCGCTTCTATTCCTCACATGGGTTCGATCCTCAACTCTCATCAGCCCGCCATCCGCCATCGCCGGAACCCTGCAAAACAAGAGATATCATTACAAAAGACTTTTAAGACATTTGAAGTGCCCAGAACTTACCGTTCGTGCAGTTAACGACGGACAGCAGTCCTCTGAGGTCAAGAGGCCTGCACCCTTATCCAGTGAAGAAACTGGTTACGGCACCCTGCCACGAGGCAGATGGAGAGCTCGGCGTTCACTTACCTAAGGTGAGGGCGTTAACTTTTGGGGTTCTACAGGAGAAGAGAAAGGGAAGAGGAGAGAGGCACCCAATAACCCCAGTTCATTAATCCCATATTTTCTATCTGCAGACATCTTACTCTTCGAGTCAGACATACAGTGCACAGAGGTCCAGCCCAAAGAGCCAACCGTGTGTTACACATCACCTTTGAAGATATGGCATGCACCCAGTCAAGACCGGCGCCTCTGCGGGAATCCGGTGAGCGTTACAAAGTGGTAAAATTGATGGTAACTGAGTTAGCTATGCCAAATTTGTTTGTTATTTTGAGTGTAGGACTTACCTGCAGCAAAACCCTGGAGGTAAATCTTCCGGCTCAACGCCGAAAAATCAGCAGAATTGGCAAAATTACTGCAGTGGTAATTCCTCAAAAAAAGCCCCACTGGGTCCAATGGATCAAAAATAAATGGGGAATTACACCACTACCACTTTTAATCAGGCGGAAATTCCGCCTGACCAAGTGCCGGTATCGGTAATTCTTCAGGGCTATTTTCGGAAGATTTACCTCAGATTTTCCACCTAACTCAGAATGAGGCTCAATGTCTCATTCAATGATGCCATGAGACTCCCCCAAGGGTTGCACCCCCATGTGATCCTCCCTCATATAGCTACCCCCAGTGTCAGGATCGTGTAGCGGCTACTGTTTTGTATTGTTATTACACATATTAGCATAGGTGTAGTCTAGATAGAACCTAGAATTTTAGAATGGTAGGGCTAGGGCTCTGGAATGTGGATGCTGCAAAGTTCAGTTAGAGTATGAACAAAGATGTATCAGGACGCATGATCTGGCGTGTCTCGTTATTATATAAATTGGAGAAACAACAACATAACAATGGCAACGAGGATAAACTGGATGTAAATGAAAGTTTCACCTGAAGGCGAGCGGGACCGAAACAATCATAAAGAAGGACGCCGGAGGTGTACAGTCACAGAAAACAAAACGGAAAGCACAAATGGCCTACAGTTTATGGAATCAGTCGAACCTGAGGTAGGAGGATTGGCAATAGATTACATATGACCTCCGATAGTGGAAAAATATAAACGCATATGTTATATGGCCAAGCAAAATAATTGGGAAGGCATCATTCGAACAAGGAAACAACATACCTAGGTGCGCGAGCCTTCACGCGAGTGACACAAATACAAAGAAAAGGACCTGTGTGTGTAGATGTGCGCACAGCAATAAGGAAATAACAAGGATATATTAGAGAAAAGGATCCGCAGATATAAAAATATGTGCCGCCGGCTTGGGGACACTAGCCCCAATACAAGTTAAATTGGCACAAACAAATTCTCGGAGAAATAGACGGACATCTAAATACACAGAAATACAAGAGGGATACAAAATTACGAACCGGAATAGGGTGCAAACAGAAGGAAACAAGTAAAGAGCGAAAGTAACCTACTGAAGCTTCACAAAGGAAAATAGAATATTGAATGGACAAACAGGACAGATAAAAGCCATCTAATTGAAGGTAAAATAAAAACATAAAGAGTGGAAATACACATGCATAATTGTGCAAGAAAGTGAAAGCAACGGTAAAGTTGTAAAGCAGAAAAGAAGACACATATAAACTTCCCAAGAAATAAACAAACCAAGAAAATTGCACGAAAATGTCACTTGAAGGCACACATTCAGCGGGGGATGAAAATGAACAGCAAATCATACCCCAGATGTCAGCAGGCACGCCAATGTCAACAAATCCACTAAATTATCTGAGAAGGCCAAATCCATTCACTCTGGAACCGCAAGAGACTCAGGGCCAAAGATGGCAAGAGTGGATGGAAGAGTTCGAGGAATTTCTGAGGGCGGTAGGGGATCAAAATGCGCCAAATAAAATGGCCATTTTCACGAACTTGGTTGGGAAGGAAATAAAAAGCATAATCAAGACAATTCCACCCCAAGAGAGAATGACCTATCCGCTGTTGGTGGCTGCAATCAATGTACAGATCATAATCCCACTCAATAGAAATTATGAGAGTTATATCTTTAACCATTGCACACAAAGCCCTCACGAAACAATAGCCCAATTTGTACTGAGACTGCAAAGAAAGACCACATTTTGTGAATTTGACAACTTCAATGATGATGAAGCGATACAGCTGAGAGTGATTGAAGGATGCTTGTCCTCACAATTTAGAAAGCACCTGTTAAAAAAGCCTCTACCGATGAAAGAAGTATTTGAACTTGCCAGAGTGTACGAGAGGGTAGACGCACAAGCGGCCAACATAGAAAACCCGAAGAAGATGGACACTATTGCCGTTGTAAATAGGAATACCCAGTGGCAAAGGAGATATTCTGGAATGGGATCACCGAGCTTAATGCGCAGGGGCGGCGTAGAAAGACAATGATACAGATGTGGATTTGAATTTCCCCACAAAGGGCCCTGCCCTGCAATGGGCCAACTATGCCTACGATTTGGGCAGGAGAACCACTTCCAGACAATGTGCAGAGAAAGAATTAACACACTGCCTAGTAATTATAACTCACAGGTCATGCCGAATAGAAGATGTGATAACCAAAGAGGTGTAGGAGGACGAAACCCTGGGGAAAGAGATACACACCTTTATCCTGGGACGAGAATGAATCCACAAATGAATCGAGCAGGGTTTGTTAGAGCCATGGATGAATTGCAGATTGTGAGAACTGATCAAACTGACCAGGACTTGGGCCAGAAAGTGATAATTAATGATGAGTTCCAAGCTCAAGAAGAAGTAAATTATGAAGACCCATATGAAAATCCACCAATATCAACTGTGTCATACGAGGAAGAAGCGGAACCAATAAACTACCAGCAAGAGTACAAATACGACAGGTACAGCAGAGAATATGTGAGGTTGATAGGCAACAGAAAAGTGGAAAGAATGCAATAAGATTGGTAGTAAATCTGAATGGAGAATATATACCATTCCTAGTGGATACTGGAGCTACGGTCAATGTTATGAGCGAGAAAATGTATAGAAAGGTAGCTGGGCAATATCCCTTGAGTGCCTCCAGTGGGGAGCGGAACAGCCATTGTTGAACAAAGGACTATTTCGATGCAATTTGATTCACATGGGGAGATGCATACCAACCAAAGTACATGTGATTAAAAACCCTGTTGTTGGCAGGTGCCTCATCAGTTGCAAGACTGCAACTAATTTGGGGCTCATTGATGTACGATACAATCAATCTGAAAAGATACAAGGTATTCCCTCGGAGTCCCAAACCATAAGATTCATAATGAAAGAAAAGGTGGACCTGGAGAAGCTGAAAGTGGAATTCCCAAATTGTTCCAAGGAATTGGGAAATTGAGATCCAACAGGATACACTTACACATTGATAGTTTGATTCAGCCTGTCCCACAACACCCAAGACGTATAGGTTTTCATCTGCAGAAAAGAGTATCACAGGAGCTGAAACAATTGAGGGATAATGACATCATAGAAAGAGTTGAGAACGGCCCAACTCCATGGGTTTCTCCTCTGGTGGTAGTTCCCAGAGCTGATGGACGGCTTCGACTTTGTGTGGATATGAGGATACCCAATACGGCCATATTGAGGGAGAGACATCCAGGTCCAAATATAGAAGACATGATCATTCGCTTGAATCAGGCTAAGAGATTCAGCAAATTGCATCTGAACCAGGGTTACCATCAATTGGTGATTGATCATGAATCTAGTCCAATAACCACTTTTAGTACTCATGAGGGTTTCTTTAGGTACAAGAGACTTAGCATTGGAGTCTCTTCAGCTGCTGAGATTTTCCAGGAAGCCATTAGGAAAGTGATAGCGCCAGTACCAAATGCTTTCAACTATAGCGATGATATTCTTGTATATGGGACTGACCAAGCTCAGCATGATGATGCTTTGAGACAAGTGTGCAAATTATTACAGGAGAGTGGTCTAACACTGAATGCACAGAAATGTGAAATAAATAAACAAAGCCTACATTTTTTTGGGCGCATATTCTCGGAGGAAGGTATGAAGGCAGATGCGGAGAAAGTGGGAGTGATATTAGATTTGAAACCTCCAAGAGATGTAGCAGAACTGAGATCTTTCCTTAGAATGGTAGGATATTGTGCAAGATACTTGCCAGAATATGCTACACTGACTGAGCTTTGAGACATCTACTGAAGAAAGATGTAACGTTTACATGGAGTGAAGAATGTGAAGAGAGCTTCAAGAGTATAAAGAGTGAACTAGCAAATTATAGACAGTTAGCATACTTTAACACAAAATGGGACACTGAAGTGATCGCTGATGCTAGCCCTGTGGGATTGGGTGCGATTCTAGCACAAACAAATCCTGATGAGACACCAGAAGACAAGCAAATAAAGATTATTCCTTATGCTAGTCGAGAGCTAAGCGACATCGAGCAGGCCTACTCGCAGGCAGAGAGGGAGAGTCTCGCCGCTGTGTGTGCCTGCAAAAAATTTAACCATTTTATAATTGGAAAGTCCTTTGTACTGGTGACTGACCATCAAGCACTAATTTCAATATTTGGGAATCCAAGAGTCAAGATGCCCTCCAGGATTTAGCATTGGGGTATGAGATTACAAGAATATGATTACAAGATCGTACAGAGGCATGGGAAAGATGCAAATCCAGCCAGTTATTTATCAAGGCATCCAGTGAACATGGTGGATCAAGTAATGCAGACGGAGGCGGAAGAGTATATATCGTATATATCACTAAATGCACTGTCCATTGCAATAACAAAGGAGGCATTTGTGGATAGAAGCCAGACTGATCCTATGATAAAAGTAGCAGTTGGACTCCCAGGGACTGAGAAGTGGCATTGCATTGACCAGGAAAAGAGGTTGGAAGAGGGAGATATGAAAGATTTAAAGAAGTTAGCGAAAATGAGCAGTGAACTATCTGCAACCAAAGACGGAATACTCCTAAGAGGGAGTAGACTCGCAGCGCCAAAGAGTTTGAGGACGACCTTAGTGATGTTGGCTCATGAGGGGCACAGGGGAGTAGTAAACACAAAGAAAATTCTGAGAAATCAAGTATGGTTTCCATGTATGGATCTGATTGTAGAAGACACATTACAGAATTGTTTCGCCTGCAAAATAACGTCCCCTGTTACTCAAGTAACGCCCCTGAAAATAGTACCACTGCCCAAAGGACCATGGAACAGAGTGGCTTTGGATTTCTTTGGCCCACTGGAAGAAGGAGGGTATTTACTAGTGGCTATAGACAAGTACTCAAGATTTCCAAAGATAAAACAAGTCCAATCCACGGCGTTTCATCATGTAGTGGTGGTATTAGATGAACTCTTCAGTGAGTGGGGAATACCACAAATAGTCAAAATGGACAATGGTATCTTTCCATGGGCATGAATTTAGTAAATTTGCAGCTCACATTGGATTCCGACATCAGAAGGTAACGCCTCTGTGGCCACAAGTGAATGGGATGGTGGAAAGATTTATGAGTACTTTAAAACGGACCAGACAAAAGGCAGTTGTGGACAATGTGTTGTTTCCACAAGCAGTTTCACAGATGTTAAGGGGCTATAGAAACACCCCTCACGAGATGACAGGGCACTCTCCAGCGGAATTGATGATCAGGTACAAGCCCCGAATTAGACTTCCCAGAGTGGAGGACTACACAGCTGAGAAGGACGATGAAATCAGAGAGAGAGATCAAATGAAACGGTTGAAGACCAAAGAGTGGGTGGATCGCAAAAGAAAGGCTGCGGAGATAGAACTACAGGAAGGAGATTTGGTGGTAGTTAAGCAGAAGCAGCGAAAGAAAACAGACTCTAAGTATAGGCCGACGCTGTTGAAGGTCAAAAGTGTAAAGGGATCCATGGTCACGGCGGCTGGTAATGATGGTGAAATAACTAGAAATGTATCCTTTTTCCAAAAATTCATACGAGGTGGGTGTGAAGAGAACGAGGGTGAAATGAATGGGCCGAATGAGTTGAATAGTTCTGACATGGATATTGGTTTAACATGGTTATATGCGGACGATGGGGAATTGTTGGTGTGGAATGGAGAGGAATGGTGTGGAATGGGGCTGCTATTAGATTGCTTTCATTAGAAGCCTGTAGGGCTTATAGTTATTGCATTGCTGGTATATTTGCATCAAAAGCACAAAAGGTGCAAATTTGAGATTTGCATTATAGTAGTGTTTGCATCATGCATTGCTATGTATGAATAACGGTGTTTCTATTGTTCAATCGATTCATGTGTTTTCTTTGTGTCTTATGTTAATGTGTCCACAGGAGTAAGATAGGAGTAATCTAGGAGTAACAAAGTACACAAAGGCCCTGAGATACAAGAGCAGGGGGGGCATAGTGATCCACACCCCCCGAGGTAGATTTGGAGAGTAGCAAGTGGTCGCACATAAGGGGATAGCCCAAAGGTAGATTTGTTGCAGTTTCTCACAACCTACAACCAAACAGAAGCAGGACAGGACACAGTGTTTTGGGTGCAAGGCGGTCCCATGTATGCAGATAAAGTGTCCTGCTTAGGGAGTTCCCGTTGGGAATGGTAATCTGTGTCCCCTAAGGGGGAGTCACTCTCAGTGGGGTCCCACTTGTCCAGACCGCTAGGGAGGGTCTTGCTGAGCGGGCTCACCTCTCAAGCCTCAAAGGAGTTGCTCCTCCTTGGGGAGAAGTGACGCATACTCCACATTCGTCACAATTCACAAACTCATCTGAAAATAATGGCCAACTGCACATGTGTAATATACACTAACCAATCACCATACAGAAACAGTATACAGAACTTATTTTACAACAAATGCACGGTTCATGCTTCACACCACTCCCAAACACAGCGCGTTTCCAACCACGCCTATTAAGAATATTAAAACTTCAATTAAAGACAGTGATCAGTGCGGATGCAAAGTAAGTACCCTTTACAAACTTACATCAACTTTTCATAAACATAAGCACTAGTTATAGAAATAATGTTAAACATCTGATTTTCAAATTGCATTACAATTTTATTGCAGCAAATTTGAAAATGGCAACCACAATAACTCCTTTAGATGCTTCAACGGAGTCAGGTTAGTTAAGTAATTGTAATAAAATTGCCATTTACCAGTGAATGCAACTATTCCTAAATGTGAACATTGTAAACAAAACCTACTCTTTTCGTTACTTATTTAATAATGCAATATAACAATAAATATAAACTTTAAATACGACTTTAGACACTAACATACTATTCATTTCTTCAAGTTCTTATGCTGCATAGTTTCAATAAGTGTGTACGCTAAATTCAGTTATGTTTGTAATGCTAGATCCAAATAAATATGAATGTAAGCACTAGCGTACTATCCATAGTACTATATAAAAAAAGTCAATACGAATGTATGCAGTAGCATCAAATTTCCTTATAATTATAATGCACATGCATGTACAGTAAACATTATGCCATTTTATATTGAACTAGTGTCCTTAATATTATAATGTACAAGTGTGTGAGAGTAGGAATAGCATAATACACAATGTACAGCTAGTAAACTATATGCTTCACATCATAAGCGTATTCATGTATACATGAATGTTATTTGAAATAAAATGCCCTTATTAATCATGTGCGCTTAATGTAATGTTGGTATTAATGCGTACATGTCCACGCTTTACACCTTTTAACATTGGTCAACAGTTATGCATAACATCACCGAACATCAATAATATTAGTTTGTAATGTCTAATTTCCTTTGAACCCTTGTTAAACTCATAATATTTCTACTAACTGCTTCAACACATGTGTAAGTTAACCAGTCCGTATAACATCAAGGTACAAATAACAAAATGTACCCACATTGGGTGTTTCTTGGAGCTATTATCACTGTGCTAATAGTGCCAAAAACAGGCGGAAAGGGGACAGTGTTACCTGCAGCAAACAGCTGGAAGTAAAACTCCCACTTTTGGCCCAACTCGAGATTGGGCAGAGCGGTAAATGCGGCAGTAATAGCGTTACTGTGGTATTTTACCGCTCTACCCAACTCATGATGAGGCCCATTGTCCTTTAATAAACAAATTGTCCTTTGTTATTTTTATTTCAGCTGGAAAACACAAGCATGAAAGGAAAGCAGTAAAAGAAAAAAGTGAACATAAAGAAAAACACTACAAACACTACAAATATTCCTCATACAAAAAAGGAACATAATAGGAACATAAAAGCAAACATATCACTAGCGAACAGAAACTTGAAATAAACATTCCCACTGACGACATTACAACTGTATCAACTATTGGTAATGTAACAGAAGAAGTAGTCAAAGATACATTTTTAAAAGAACAAGTTACTACAGAAACAGCATTTATTGTACTGGTTGAAGTCTTCCCTTCTGTATCCACAAATCCTTTAAAACATTTAAAACAAACAACAGAGAAGAGTATTATATTTTTCAATGCTCTCAATGTTACCAGTTAGTCTACCCTTACCACATCTTATCAATTACATTCAACATGCAAAACACCAAAAGTCAATAAATGAAAATTAATTAAAAGCACCCAAACCAAATTTAAATGTGTTTCTAAAGTACAAACTATTATTGAAATAGAAATAAAACTTAAATTTCCTATTACCAGTTCTAGCACTATTTCAATAATTGAAAGTGCGGTTACACCAAATAAAACAAAAGATACAACACCTAATACTAAACATACTACTATTCTAACAGTTACAAACAGTTACTACTACTAGTACACTTTGAATGGTACAAACTGTCATTCTAGAAACTGCAAAAAAATAAATTACCTACCACTGCTAGTACTATTTCCATGGTGGAATGCACTTTTATTCAGCCAATAAAATAATACATAGTAGCACTTCGATTACTTAAAAAACTTCGCATACACCTAAAAATAAAGCTATTGATGTGCCAATGCCAACTCATTTTACATCAGCAAAAATCAACTTTAAACTTCTTCAATTTGAAGTAGTAGTATTTTAAAACTAGCGTAGATGACAAAACAAAAAAAGATGATTTGTTAAAGAAGGCTGGTACTTCTTTAACTTATACATCAGAAAGCTCAACAACTAGCAACAACAAACAACAAAATAAAAAAAAATAACTAGCTCTGGGACAATTCCATCTGGTAAAGTATGATCTTGGGTATGCGACTCCTGAACCAGATGATGCACGAAGCAACATTAAAAGGGGTATCCCTCAAAAATATAATTTAGGAAATTCAGCAATGTTACCACGTATGCGAAATAAACATGAGCAAATATATTTTGAAATGTCTATAAAAATAAAACAATCAAACAAACTTCAATTTTAAAAAAAAAACAGTTCCACTCTAGTTAGCACAACTAAAAACAAAATACTAACAGAAAACAGAGAAACTTTAACTGTAGAAAAAGGACATGAACTCGTACCTTCTATTGTTTCTCAAATATATCAAGTTGGTGATTCTGTGTAACTTCCAAATTTACCAAGAATTGATTCATAGTATGCTCATTCTTTTCTAGGCTGCTTACAGTGTGGAACAATAATTGTAGCAGGAGAAACAAATGTTGCTACATGTCTGCAAAAATTAAACTATCATCAATTAAGACATCCATTTAGAAAGTAAATATTAAAACCATGTGTTTTTACAATATACCATACATAAAAAAAATATTTTGTTAAATTTTAAATTTGTCTTTTGTTGCATGTTCATAAATGTGGGTCGTAAGTAATTCATTGCAATAAAATGTGTGTATATTAATAATTAATTTGTTACAATACAATATTTATATATTCCCATAGTAAAATAAAAATGTTCACATCTCCCCAAACAGTTTTTTTTCAAAAACTCTTAAACACATATGTATGCAGCGTTTTGTTTAATAATTTATATTAACACACAATTATAATTATTTTCTATTATAAAATAAAGACTTAAATATAATATATATTAAATATATTAATAATATATAACTGTAAAATACACTCAAGCATGTTTTGTATATGCTTGCGTTTATTACATATAAAACATTCAATTATAGAAAACCAACAATCTGACCAGAGCAAAATTATATATTTAAATTAAAATGTAAATCCAGCATATGTACCTTTTTAATATCATTACTTGTTATATATTAAATATATTAATAATATATAACTTTAAAATACACCCAACTATGTTTTGTATATGTTGCGTTTACCACATAAAAAACATTCAATTATAGAAAACAAATAATACGACCACAGCAAAATTATATATTTTAATAAAAATGTAAATCCAGCATATGTACCTTTTTAATATAATTACTTATAATACATATGTAAAATAATTGTCATTTATCAAATTAAAATGTAATGCATAATGCATATATGAGTTTAAACAATAACAAAATACAACAAACACAAATACACTTTAGACCAATTAAAAAAGAAAA
This sequence comes from Ambystoma mexicanum, assembly GCF_040938575.1. NCBI lineage: Eukaryota > Metazoa > Chordata > Amphibia > Caudata > Ambystomatidae > Ambystoma > Ambystoma mexicanum. The sequence goes on from NC_090937.1 coordinate 778,268,310, forward strand.
TCCATAAATATTACAAATGCATACAACACTTAGTATAACTTTAAATGTTTCTGTATAAAACATATTAACACCCCCTCAAGTCACTCCAAACCAGTCTCTATATCTTAATGCAATGTCTGCAAGAATCCATCTTGTCAGCTCAAATGTAATGGGAAGAAGAAGAAGAATGTAAGACCCATCAAAGTATGCAACCGCACTGGGATGAAGAAGATAGGTCAAAGAGCCATGAGTCCTCCGAAACAAAGGACTGAGCGTCTATGCTTGGGAGGATAGCGTGGTCTAATAAAAACAGGAGAAGGATCAGTGAAGCTTGTCACTGGAGCTTGGGAAGTTCGAACCAAGGCTGGGGAAGAAGCCAGGACACAGACATGTCCTGAGCGGAGAGGATGCTAGAAAGCCGAAGAAGCAGACCCAGAGGAAACAGAAAGCTAAGCTATATATCTGGGAAGAACGTGGTGGCGTTGGTAGGACCCAGAGAGGGTGGGCCATGTGTTCCCTGAATGGTGCTGAGACTGTACCAGGCAGAGCTCCGTGAAGCCGCATGAAGAAGAAAGAAGAAGCAAACTACCAAAGCTGTTGTACCGAAAACTGGAACCTGACCCTACGGGAAAAACCGGTGACATCTACCCGATTCAAAATCGGTAACGGGAACGGCACGTGACCTGGGTAGGGGACAGGACGGAAAGAGAGTGAAGATCACCAAGGGACCAATCATACTCGTCCCATTACAAGTGTATGTGCTTATTGGAAAGAGAGTGAGGTTTGACAATGGACCAATCAGACTCGTCCCAGTGTATGTCAATATTGGAAAGAGACTAGAGATGACCAAGGGTCCAATTCAGACACGTCCCAGTAAAGGGGAGCAGGATAAACCAAGTAAAGGACCCCTCAAAAGCCATCCAGGGTACTTTCAAGAAAATATAAAGACACTGCAAGATTTAAAGAAAGATCAGCAAACAGACCTTACTTTGTGGAATAAAGGAACTGTTTGTGTAGAGAACAAGGCAAAGCCCAGAAGGGGTAAAAGCCCCCTTGAGGAATTAAAAGAACTTATGAAGAACATTCTCCAAAGCCATTCTAAGACAGGACTAAGAGTACAGAAGCCTATCCAGGATAAAGGAGTCATTCTCATGGGTCCCTCTTTTCTTTGAGTTTTCATGACTAGTAGTAGGGACGGAGTTGCATAGTTTTGGATGGAGGGTGGACTTTTGATTTGGACAACCTCATTGACTATGAGCACCCTAGATAGTTTGGTGTTGGGTAGTGATAGCTATGCCTTTTTTTTAATTATTTGGATAAACCTGTAGAAATTCCACCTATTCGTCCATCTCCTTCTTCTGGCCTACGACAATACTTCCTCAGTTTCTGGCCATTTTTGTAATCATTCCCAGAAACAATCGAACAAATACATACAAGTATTCATATTATAACATGGAGAACCGTTACCTGGTATTTCTCAAAAATCTATTATACATAAATAAAATCGAATTAGCATTTTTCAAATTTAAAATGTCCTATTATTAATTTGACTTTTTTTCAAAGGTTCTGATTAACATTGAAGGTAAGGAACAGCTTTAAGGGGTGATGTGGAGGCTGTCACAAAAATTATATTTACATTTTCACAAACATTCATATATTTCAATTAAATTCATTATAGCACATTTATAAAATGAAATAGTACTTTAAAAAATGTTGTAATTGTAATTTTCATTTGTATAACACATTTACCATTGTTATAGTCTCAATTTGCTTGTGGTGGGAACGCCCTCGCGATCGAAGTCCAGATATGGGAAACATTCTCAAAGGTTTAGAATGTGTGTGTGTGCATTTGGCCAAGATTAGGGATTAGATGGGCTGGCTATGCTCCAGTAAGCAACCCAAAAGTTCAGGCATGTCGGGGGGTGCTGCAGGAGGTCACTAGTGTGTGTGAGTGCAAGATATTTATTATGTGTCCAGCTAGACCGAATTTGCCTTAGGTTGTTACTGTATCCCAATGGGAGAAGTGTTGAGGCAAGCCTGGTGATAGATAGGTTTAGACTGCCTTTTCATTGTTTTTCTTTAAAATTCTTTGTATGGTACTGTACCCTGTGAAAACTGTTTAACTACCATCAAACTGTTGGTCCTTTTATGGATTTCTGTGAACTTGTTTAATCAGGTATTAGCTCTTCTTGCCACATTGGAGTATATTTATCAGACTACATGTTGAGGAGAGCCATTGAATTTGATCATCACGTTTACTGGTGTATACCTAGACTCACTTTTACAGTGTTTAAGGAAGAATGTATATATCCACCATCAAATAGACTGCCTTGTAATGGACTTCCGTCTATTAGGAAGACCAGGGATTAGTTTAGCTTGGCACATCAAAAATTCTTTATGCCAATATGGATGGGAGGCTGCATTATACCCATTCGGTGTACGTAGACATCTTTTCACATTGAACTGACAGCATAATACTAGCCCGTAATGGTTTAGAAGTATATGTTTTGGTGATACAATTTTATCCCTCTAACTCATTAACTTAATGTTAGATACTGACACTATTATACTCTCCACTGGAGCACACATCCTACTGACCGCGCCATATAAGTCTGTAGATACCTTACTTTTTATTTTGTATGTGTGGCGAGCGCTATGCACCTTGATCTGCTCCAAGATGGACGCTCTATTACCAAATTAGCGGCTTTGTCCATTTTCACTTTCAGTGATGTGTAATCCTTTTTAAACTTACACAAGATGGCGCCGCACTTTGATTTCCTTGGTGACGGACGCCGCATAACCCTCCACTCGATACGCATTAGTGTATACCATGTTTATCAGGTAGATACTTTTCAAAATTCTTTTCAGAAATGGTCATAGCCCCATTCCAACATGCACGCAACCATTGATTGTGTGCCTTATTTTCCCAGACTCTGCAGGTTAAGCCTTGGCTTTACAGTGTGCGCTTAACCCAGATGACACAAACTACCGTTCCCTTGGTTACCGACACTGGAGACTCTTGTTTAAGCGTCTCACCGTCTCCAAAGGTACATATTTCGATCTCCACTCTGAGCGGTATGTTTTATGACCATTATGTAGAACAAGCTTTACGTAAATACTGAATATGTTACTACATTCTCTGTTTATGTAGAATACCGGCATTGATTTATTAATCGTTCCATTTGATACGAGTGAAAGCCCACCCGTTTGCTTGTTCATGACAGCATTCGATGCGATGAGCTGAAGTTCATGAGTGTCAGGTACTCTGTTTACCCATTTGAAATTCATTTAGACGACCTCATTCATTTATTCTGAAATAGATTTTATCACTCACAACAGCTATATGAAGAAGTCTCCTGAAAGGCATATTCTGAATCACCAGACCACTGAAACTCTGTGTAACAGATGGAACTGGAGACACACACATAGATGGAAATACTGCACCAGCTGGTGAGTGCATTCTCTGTCATTTGGATAATACGGTGTCATACATTTAAAATATACATATAGGCTCCTGCTTGAACCCGAGTTTGCTTATTTCAGTATTTAACAATACACTCTTGTCCCAGTTTAAGAGATTAGAGCTATTGATCATGACCATCTAACTGAATTGAATCGCCTTACATGTAATTAGGTATTAGATATTTTGTGGTCAGTTATGAGATACACGCTCCATGTCGTCTTTACCTCTTCGCTGTAAATCTAGGCACATGGACTTGGGTTTTAATGTTATTATTTTATTGCCTGTAGCGAAATGTGAAATTGATCACTGACAGCATTTTATGAAGTCTTTTATGTCCAATGTTCCTCAACATTGTGTTGTTTGCAGGATTGCTCCACATTGATCTGACTGATTTATACCATTATGAATGTATATGCTCTATATGTATGGGTTATAACACCTACCAATATGTCTTTTCTTTTATGTGTAACATCAATCAACAGTCCCATTAGGCTTTTTGAAGAAGAGGGATTGCCTCGAAAAGCATCAAGTCGCTGACATTGGACTTTCTGATGTACTTTGCTTGCATATTTCCCATGTCTTAATTTAAGGTGGCCAGCTTGACAGACAACCGCCTCCTGGTCAGACATTAACAAAGGTGCCGAGATTTTAACACTCAGATCTTTCCCCACAGTAGTCGGCACCGGGCAAGGTCTGAAACTAGCAGGCCAAATGTCTGGGGTCCAAAATGGGGAGGGGGGAGCAGATCCAACAACCAGCACCTCTTCTCACCATTCAGTTTCAGCCAGTTCCTGGTCATCCATCCACCCACAGCCTCCAAGCAATCCCTAAGCTGGACAGCCATATAAGGGCGCTACAGATCAAGGCGTAAAATAATCTGCATGTCATCGGCATAGGAATAACAGAGGAAGCTGTGGGAATGGATGAGATCCAGAAGTGGCTGGATTTAGATATTGAACAGGATAGGTGACAAAGTGGAGCCTTGTGGGACTCCACAAGACAGACGTACTGGTTTGGAGGAGAAGGGGGAGAGAAAGATAGACTGAGTGCGACCAGAAAGAAAAGAAGAGAACCAAGTAAGCACCAGGCCAGAAAGGTCTGCAGATAGTCGGGCAACCAGGGTGGGGTTGTCGACGGTGTCAAAGGCTGCTGAGAGATCTAATAGAATCAGCACCCCCACACCACCCTGGTCAGCCAAACGGGCTAGATCATCCACCACCGAAACAAGAACAGATTCAGTAGCCCGACTGGGGCGAAAGCCAGATTGAAAAGAATCAAAAAAAGATGAAGATTCAAGAAAGGAACTCAGTAAAGGAGAGAGCAAGGATTCAAGCATTTTCATAGGGAAAGAGAGAAGTGAAATGGGATGGAAATTGGACAGAACTGGAGGATCCAAAGAGGGTTTTGTTAACAGAGGGATCACCAGCGCATGTGTCAGAATGCACACAATAATGGAGGAGAGAAATCGACACTCTTCCCCCGAACCACAGAAGCCGAATGAATTCGACCCTCCACCAGTGGTTGGCACAGGAGCCTGATTATATACACAGGACACCACTTGGCAGCCAATGGGGGGAAGAGGAGTTAGGAAGAGGTTGTGGATAGGATAGGGATGTAGGAACACCGGATAGAGGGTTAGGGAACTCCTAAGGTGGATAGGAAAGGGGAAGCACAGGGAAAAACCTCTTTATCTAATTCTTGTACTCAACCAAACCATAGGGTATGCGTTGCTAATCTTGCCTCCTGCCTACCTCTAAATTGTATAAACACACCTTAATACGTGTGAACATGTAACAAGATAAACATATAGCAAGCATAGATGAACACAAACAATGGAATTAGATTCCATACATGAAATACATGACACATGGCTCGTTGGGCAAGCTGAAGCAACACTGAACACATATAGCCATAATGTACATGCCCAGACAAGGACACCAGATCACTGTTGTGCCCAAACAGCCCCTAACCCTGAATGTCCTGTACTGTATGTTACTGATTTAGCAACCTTAAACATTGTCCGCACTCTGCCGTGTGCCCTTAAACACACGAGTATTAAGCATCGAAGTCCTTAACAAGGATTTACTGAAAACACACACTTTGCTGTAAATTCGTAATGTGCCCAGTACTTATCTGAGCTCTGAGCGGCCCCACGGGACCACTCAGAGTCTGAAGAAAATGCCGTAACCACTGTCAGCCAGCCCGCCCGCATTCATCCTGCTTCCCAGTATTTACCAGCGTAACGTGCCCGTTACTTATCTGAGCTCCGAGCAGCCCCCGGGACTACTCGGAGTCTGAAGAAAACGCTGTATCAACTGCCAGCCAGTCCGCCAGCTTCGTCTTGCTCCCAAAATCTTACGGGCTGTAAGGAAAGCTTCGCTCACGTCTCGCTCCGACCGCACCCATCCAGGAACACAAAATAAGCCACACCTGCGGGCGCGAGCGTGTTGGCTTTATGCTGCCTTTCATTACTTGCAGCTAGCAACGCGCGGCAGCTTGCGCTGAACTACAGGTCCTCTCCGGAATGCTGGGAAATGTAGTTCTCTTTACCAATGTTTTAATAAGCAAACTTAGTTACTCCCCGGCGGCACCAGCCCTTATTCCTGACAGCATGCTTCAGCTCACTGGGGATGAGGGCAGGATCTTTTTCCTGAGCCTGAGGAAAAAGAGTCATCCACCGTTGTTGTGATCCAAGAAATAATATCAACCGAAATATATTTGATAATAGAGAGAGGAATAGGATCCAAAGGAGAGGCAGATTTAAGAATATTAATAGCTGACAGAACGTATGAGAAGGAAAAGGTCAGAAATGTGGACCTGTCCGAGATAGGATAGTCTTCAACGAGGGTGCAGTGGACATTGGGAGATGAGAGCAGGACCCAACGATCTTGCTCCGAATGGTAGCAATCTTTTCATCAAAATAATTGACAGAGTCACAAAGATCCTGCGACGGAATAATATTTGAATGAGACTGAGCAGATGAGTACAAACACTGGACTAGGCTAAATAACGCCTTATGTTTATTAATAGCAGCTTCTAGCTTCTACCTTCATGGCACAGTAGAGTTGCTTACCAGAAACGATGGCCTTTAGGTAAACAGCTGTGGCTTGGCAAAGCAGACCTTTGTCAGCTGGCCTTTAGCTAATTCTCCATTTCCTTTCTGCTTGCCTGCGAGATATCCTAAGAACTTAAGGTCATCAGTATACCAAGGTTGAGATGAACATGTTTTTAATATGCACCACCTAATGGGAGCAATAGAGTCAGCCGCCTTGCTAGATGACAGGCAGAGTGCCAACTGCACTTCTTAGATGGTTGTCCCAGTCGCGGTGAGGGAGTGGTCGCTAACCGCGACTGAGAATGAAACAATATGATGGTCGGACCCAAAAAACGGAAGGACTGGAAAGACAGAGATGGTAGTTGCCGGGGCAAAGAGAAAATCACGGATCTTGCTCAGCCGATGGGTCAGATAGGTGACATGTTGGAGGAGACCTAGGTCCAACAGGGATGCTAGAAACTGAGATAGCATGTGCTTGCTAGGCTTGCTATGTGGGAGATTAAAGTCCCCAGCAATGAGAAGATATGGGTATTTCTGTTGTAGTTTTGACACAAAGACTGAAAAGTTGTGGCAGAACACCCGATCAAGCCCAGGAGGCCGATAGACAAGCAGAACACACACACAGTAGTAGATGAAGATATTTGAATACAGACCAGTAAAAATTCTATTTCAACACTACATTCGGTCACTATGGGAGTAATTTTAAACATTTTGAAAATCATTGCAATACCCCCCCACCCCTGGATGAGTGAAAAGGCTGTCACAGCGAAGACATTTCATAGACTGGAAGCAGGACTTGTGTGACAGAAGGATTGGAATGATCACTGAGCCAGGTTTCCGAGATGCAAAGCAAATCAGGTTCATGATCATCTATAAGATTGTAGCAAACCTGGGCATGGGCTACCGGGGAGTGAGCACTAAGCAAAAAACAAGTCAGAGGAGAACCCTCCGCTCCACACCCTTGTGTCGTCCTCTGCAGAGTCATAATAAACCCTGGTGGATAAATCGTAGAATCAGGAGCTATATCCAATTAGGCAGAGCGGGATATATTGCAAGGCATATAAGAGGGGGAGCCAAGGCCTGAATCTGAGCACGGACGAGCACAGATGGGCTTTACTTAGGTGCGACTTTGGCACGCAAGGCTCTTGTCTGCTGCGCTCGGCCACTGCGTTCCGGCCAGCCTCTCATTACAAATGCACATATCGCACTAGCCAAACCCCTCCCCTTGAGGGTGCTATTAGACAGTAAAAACAGACCGCAGAGCAGCGTGTCTCAACGGGAAGCCAGGCACCTTCCAGTAAGCAAGCAGCAAGTACAAGGAGATAAAGATTAAAAGGTGGTCAAAAAATTAGCAGCACTTAGGCGTCCAGTCACCCGTCTCCATGCAGTAGCGCACTAAGAGGAAAGTAAAACAATTTAAACTCCAGCCAAGCTGGCCATACCTGATGGCCAGACCTACAAGCCAAAACTATTGTATTAGATTACAGATAGGGAGAAATGGCACATGAGGAAGGACACACAGCTTTTAGGTGTTGTTTGGTTATTTGCTACCCATTGACTGCCCATGGCCATGCTAATCCCTAAGGCCTTTGCCACCCAGTTCTTGCCCCACCCCACCCAAAATACCTCATGGGAACTCTTTCTGTTCGCTTTAATTAAGCCTTAGCATCAGAATTTGCTCTCAAGTGCCTGCCAGTGTTTTTTCAAAGCAGTCTTCTGAGAGTTAATACCTTAATTGGTGCTGTAAACAGGCTACTGGTGTAATAAAAATGACTAATCCAGGTCTGCCTCCAGCCACTCAATTTATAAGCATTGTACGTGTCCTTCACTGAAGGCCTGTTAAAAACAAGCATTGTCAAAGCCAACAGTTTTGGCTTGTGTAGTATTTGGCATTTGCCAGGCACTGCTATTAGATGCCCTTGTACTAACACCGTTTTGAACCTGCTACTATCAACGGCCAGTTAATACCACTGCGGCAGTCGCTGGCAAGTGCCTTTCCCATGCCTATCAAATGCCCAAACCCTTGGCATTGCCACTAGTTATTTTTGTGGCAAATTGAAGGTGTGGTTGCAAAAATGGGTGAACATGTGCTGCAATGTCTCAAAACAGCCTCTTGTCAAAAGACAAATTGTTTATTTTGACAAAAAAAGGGGGTAACAGAGATTTTGAGTTCTTGGGCGTGTCCTTTTCAAACACTTCATATATTGGAATAGCGGCAAAGACAGCCTAGGGGCCCAAATACATACGCTGTAAAATCTATGTTACATCCCTGTTTAATTAAAAAATCAAATGTTCACTAGTCCGGGTCTATTTTGTGAAATTGTGGCACATTTATTTTTGTGGGGTGCGTGAATTCATGATCACTCAAAATGGCTCAGAATGGGATAAAAATGCCTCTAAGTAGCACCTGCCCATTATGAGAAACCTGAAGGTGTCTCCCTGTCTAGACCCGGGGATCTGTCATCCAGGTGGCCAGGACACAGTCATCGCTATTGGATCCAAATCCTGGGGGTGGACCAGTGAGGGAGGATCACGTGAATGGGAAATTCATCCCCCCCCCTTTCTTAACACAAACACTTTCGCACGGTACACCTGAGAACGGACTAACACCAGAGCTGTTTACGTGACATGTCCCAATACATGGGTCAGGCAGAGTCAGGCAATTGATCAGAACCACACACACCTGACGGCTCTTTCCCTTCCCCACCTGGATAAAAGGTTGAGTGAGAGAGCATCGTACGAGTACGGAAGACAGAATGACGGCACAGCTAACCAGGCACGGCAGTTCAAGAGAAGGATGAAGGCGGTGGGAATCAAGAGGGTGGCGAGGAGAGGAGCGATCTTGCCCTTTTCGGCCCAGACTGCGGAACCTTTGTGGAAGAGGACATAAGACCGCAAACAATAACACAAGTGTCTTGCAGCAGATGTCAACGTTACACAGGGCAAGCCTATGCCAATAAGCAGGAGCGAGGGAAACTCTTTCGACCATGCTACCGGCCTTGACTCCAGTAAAGAGGAAAGCCAAGCGGTTCATCACAGCAGTGAGTCAAGGGGAGAATCGATAAAAACCGGGCTGTGTCGAATGAAAGTAGCAAAGTGACAATCTGAAAGAAGTTCAAAGAACTTTAAATTGTAAAAGTGAAAACCAGCTGCAGAGGGAACAGGCACCACGTGATTTTGGATAATCCCATGTTGAAGAAGACTACAGATACCAGAATTCCAAAGGAGAACCACTGAAGTAGGTCAAAGAGGTCATACTGAGGGGTAAGTAAAATCCCCGTAAAATCGAAAGACTTTGATCTGAAAACAGGTAGAAAGCAAGGGAAGTGAATCCCGTGTTGAGAGAAAGCAAGGGAACTGAATCTCACCATAATTGTGAAAGTAAAGAAGGGTCAGCGCCCAGAAGAGGGGGACCCAGGAGTGAAACCATCACCCAAAAGTATTCAGAGAGGTGACCCCCCAGAAGAGAGGGACCTTGGGGTGAAGCCATCACCCAAGGTGTTCGTAGAACAGAACTTTGTTTGTTTGTTGGAACTATCAGGCCCTCGATGGCAAGAGAATCTTTTTTGCAAAGAGAATTTTTGGCCCATCGGAGAACCTGATAGCTGGAGCAGAACTGTTGGATCGTGCTGGGGAAAGCTTGAGTATGTGCTGTGCTCAGGGACCCACCTTGTCCTGTGCTAAAAACATGGGGAAGGGAGAACCCTGGCAATCACATCCTAACTTTTGATTTGAGAACACTTCCTTTCTTATTGAAAACCCTATCCCACACTCTTTTGTATTTAGCGTAAGCAACTGGTAATAGGTTTTGTTATTATAGGCCTTTTATTTTGACACAACACCACAAGGACTGCCTTATTTTTCATTTGATTTTCGAAGCTTGCTCCCATCTTAGATTTAGGTTTAGATTATGCATTTTGTCCACCCTGCTTTAATTGTTCAATTAACACCCCTGAACTGTGATCACTTGTGTCTGTCTTTACTGTTGTCACCATAAGTTCCTTATATATGGTGTCAGGTGTGGGATGTGACTCAATTGAAACAAATTGGGAAACCCTACAATTTCAGAGACTTAGTCAGAGAGCCTCTAACCCTTCCATTGCCACTAAGGAGTCAATAGGGTTTAATAACTGCAGTGCTAGGGAAGCTACTAGTGCCCATAGGAAAAGAGGAATGATTCCTATGGATTTTGTTTTGATACCCGCTCTGGGATGTTACATCCGATTAGCCCCAAAATCTGGCTCAGCATGGAAGTTCAGGACAGATGTCTTGGCAGGAGTTAATGATCCCGACTTCCGGGGAGATGTGAAGGTTCTCTTGCTGAATCATGGGGAAGTCCCTTTTGAGGTACGTCCAGGAGATCAGATCGCTCAGGAAATTTTGGAAAGAGCCCTGTTCCCCCTTTTTAAAGAAAGTGAACCAGATGAAACAGAAAGAGGTGACTTAGGCTTTGGGGGGATGACCAATCTCTTGACAGCAAGGAAAGGAAGGGAGAGAAGCCTACCATCTATCTCGATCTGGTCTTTGCCCAGAGAAATGACCCAACCCTTGCTGAAGCTTTTTTGCTAGCAATTCTATTCTGGGAAGAAGAAGGTAAAGAAAAGGGTAGCCCTTTTTTCTTTTTAAAACAAGGGTTACTCTCCAGGAAGGAAACCTCCACCGAGGGCTTGATTAAAATCCAGTTAGTAATACTTAAGAGTCATCGAAAAATTGTGCTGTCGGGGTGATCTCCTGGGGGCCAGCAGCGCTGTCCGTGAACCTCTGGGGCTGCGGAGGCCCCAACTCTTCCCGCGTCCCAAAAGGAGTATGAGACACACACAAGGAGCAAGGCAACTACTGCTGTTCATTAGAGTAACGGCAGAGATACGCTCAGTCCGTATGCATCCGGAGAGGCTCTCGTCGTTAGCGGGGCTCGCAGGCCCTTTTTACAGCAGTATGACGCGCTGCTTGCGTCACCTGGGAAAATCATCACAAAACCTATTGCCACTTCGGGTTGGTTCCCCGAGTGGTAGGGTTAGTATAGATACCCTATGGGAAGAAATGTTAGTGGATGAGGACGGGTCAGGTGGTGCACTTGTGTTGTCCCTAACAGTTGTTACATTGGAATTGTTACAAGGGGAACTTTGGTGATTGGCTAAGAGTAATAGCGTCAGTGATTGAGCCTCCCTGTATTCTGATTGGTTCTTCTGCAAGCCCCGAAGCCTGGGATCATCATCGTTCCCAGCTCACGGTGCACCTGACATTAGGAACAATGTGCAACTATGTGTTTGTGTGGACAATGGACACGGGCTGGTGAGCAGGTCTTTCCCATCGCTGTAGGTGTCCAACTTGCCGCTTCGTTGTTGCAGATTGTGTCTCAGATGTGGGACCCTGGCGGTTCTCTCTCTCGTAGGCTTGGCTCCTTGTCAATTCGGCTTAGTCACGTGTGGGGAGACCATAGCTGGGGTAGAATTATGAGCATTAGATTTTGTATTTTGTCTCTGAGGGCTTGGCACCTGTAGGTATAACCTTGGCGTTGGGCGCACGGTATGCAGGTTGCAAAATTGTGGCCTTGGCTGTGGGCTCTCGTTGGGGCTCGTTCTGCATGGTCAGCACTTGCATTTCGTTCTGAGAGGATTTACGTTTGTGAGGCTCCTGCCCAGGGATTATTGCTTGCGGCCTACATGGGCCTAGTTCGTGGGTGGCGGTACATAACCCATACCGTGGGGGTCACAGGGTGACGGAGTGTCATATGCAGCATTAAATATACATTGTGGCATCTTCATAGTGGTGCTGTAGAAAGCCTATGTGAAAAAATAACAATGATGCATGTCCGTGGGTATGTCAGTCCGCTATGTCATAGCACTGAGTATATTCTTCGTGTTGGTTGGTGTGTGAGTGACCAGTGTGCATGGTGGCACGTGTGTTCTTGTCTGTTGGCTATGTCGTCATGGCATCTCTAACGATGTGAATACTTGTGGCTGTTGTTCTAGTCGAGCTGATCCATGTCGCAGGTGTCGGCTTGACCCGGGCGTACTAGTGTAGTGTACTCTTCGTATATGCATGTTTTTGAAGCACGATACTTTGTCATCTGGTAAATAAGTGAACTCCTCTCGTGGGGGGTGCCTGGGCTGTGTTCCCCTAGGCCATGGTCTGGATGAGATCGGGGGGAGGGTGTTATCCCATTCTCCTACTTCAGTCCCCCCTCTGGTCAACTTGTCGACCACAAAATCATCCTTCTCCTTATCTCCTTTTACTTACCATACTTTCGTTATTCCAGCCAGGTGTCCATAGTGGTTGACATGATCTTCAAATGATCAGTACATATAAACGCATCCGCCACCGGGTTTACAATATACCCATCTTCCAACATAGCTCCTCGGGTTCCTCGGGTTCTCCACCTTCACAGATGGCGGGTCTAGGTGATTTTCAAGTATCTGTTTGTGCAACTTTTCTCTTTCTTGTATAATCATGTCTGTGTGCCTGTCGTCTTCGGTTGGTAGCAGGGTGTGCATGCCGACCATTTCCATCATCTCATCTGTTGTACGTGCTTTTCTCGTTTTCCAAACCCTCATTCCAATTAACACGGCCTTTCATACTAATAAACAGCCAACTATCAATTTTAGTCCATCTGACAGCCATGAGGGCATCCATGACCATGAAAAGGAGAACCAGCTGCCATCTTTCTTTACTCCTTTACTTTCTTCAGCCATTATCGAGTGCATCAGTGCAAGTTGTGATACTGCTTCAGTAAGTGTTCCATTGTCTGCGTCATTAGCAGGGATAAATGTGCCACATGATTGTCCAATTTTTGCACAAACTCCTCCTTCCATTGCCGTGAGGAGGTCCAGCACATATCTGTTTTGTAGGGCTACCATACGTACAGCCCTCAGTTCTTCTTTTATTGCATTAAATCCATTGACGGTTCAATTAATTGTCATCATTAGCTCCCATCGGGTTATCTGGAGCCACTTTGCATTTGCATATGCCTGCAGTCCTGGGTGTATTATGGATGAGAAGAACATTGCTGCTCTACTAAATAGTCTGTGTTCTGGTGGAATGGCAATGAGAGCTGTTTCCGATCTTCCCCACAGGTAGTTTCCCGTCAGTGGTTCTCCTTGTCTTTTCATTCTCGACAGAATGTTTTTGTCGCTGTTCTCATCACCTTCATTAAACGTCAAAGATCTTTTCCTCCTTTTGTCTCCTTCGTCCATTTTCGGGAAGTTGGCCATGTTGACATTTTTCTGAGGCACAAACAGAGATGGTACTTCGATGTGTACCATAGTGCATATGCCATTCCATGATGGAGGTAATGTGTGTTATGCCCTATCGCTGCAATGCCCAATAATGGTCCATCATGACGGCTGTGCCGGCACCCCCCTCTGGTATCAATATTGTACTTTTACAGTTGTTGTTATTTCCAACATCAACATTGCCGTTGTGTTGATAGCACACTGTGGGTGCAGTTAGCAGCAGTATAGTTATTGGGTCTTCGTCTTTCTCCAGCCATGTTAACAGTGGAACACTTTTTTACCCACTCCATCCAACACTTGTGGTTTGTTTCGTTTATTGAGTTCGCATTTTCGTTTGTTACCATATTGCTCCCCGCCACTCCCTCTGTCCATCCTTCATTTGTGTATATCTTTCCATATATTACAATGAGAGCTCTTTCCCAGCAACCTTGTTCACCAGCAATTTCACATGCATGCCAATCACACGTCAGGTATTGTAACATTACTTTCTTTGTCTCTCCTTTTTCAGGGCCATCCGTTACGTATCTGAACCCTTGAGTGTGTAGGCGGTAGCTGTTGTGTTTTGATTAAGTTATTTTCATATGAGTATGAGTCTCTTTTCTTCCATTGCAATGATACCACTGTCCCTTTAAATCGTCCTTTTGTTTGGAACAGTGCCATATATATCAGGCATTCAACTGTCCTTGTCGGTTCTTCAGTAGCTACAAACATCCTTGACGCGCTCATGGCATATGGGATCAATGAGCACACACAGCAGTTGTCCTTAGTTGTCTGCTTACCAATTTTGGACATGTGCTGATACCACATGTTGTTTGTGACGTGTGCTGAATCTGTGTGATATGTGTCAATCCCATTATTATATCCATATGTGCTACGTTTAACCCTATTCCCATTACCTCTTGTGTTACTTGTACCACCTGACACCGTACCTGTTGCAGCTGTGGGAGGGGGTACATTAGTTTTAGGTGCAGCCACAATTTGAGAAGCATAGTATGTTTGCCAGACAGAGGCAACAAGTAGACCAGTGATGACCAACACTCCTACAATTTTCATTACAATAGCTAACATCACCGGCATTTTGCTCTTACCTTTGCTGCGGTCCTGCAGCTTATTCTTTGTGACGTTAAGGGTGCCCGCCTAGAAATTTCTAAAAAATATGCGTTAAGGTGTTAGTTGTTAAGCTCTCCCTATCAGGTAGTCGTTTAATGCCCAGGCGAAAAGCTGTTCCCACGCTAATCTCAGCAACCTATCTCTCAGAGCTGGTAAGTGCTCGTGGAGATGTGGGAATGACTGTTCTATGGCCAAAATGAACATGTTGCAATATACACGTATCCTTCTCTTCTTTAGATATTTTGGTCTTTTAATAGCGTATACAAATTCATGTGACAAAGCTTCAGGGGTGTTATCGTCTGTGGGTAGCATTTACCCCTGGGCAAAACGTAATGTTAGTTTCACTTTTCCTTATACAGAAACAGTTGTGCGCAGTACCTGCATGTGCGAAACAAAAAAGAGCGAGAGAACATGCACGTGTCTACAAGTGTGGTGCAATGTAACAATTTGTTAGGCAATGTCCTTTATTTAGGTAGTAGCAGGGGCGGGCTGGCAGGGGCAGGGTTTTGTTTGACCTGGGATCTCATGACCATGGGGTAGGCTTTGGGCAAATGTCCAAGGTTGTTATAGTCTGCGGTTGGGGAAGGGTCAGGGGCAGTGTTGCAATTATGTTTTGTTGCAGCTGCTGCTGTGTTGTCTTTTGTTGTTGTTGCAGTGTTGACCCTGTCGTCAACACAAGGGCGGGTCTTGTCTTTGTAGGGCTTGACGTCATGTAAGTGGTTCCACACTTTCTTATCACAGAGCTTTACAGCTCGAGGAGCTACTTCTTCCACCTGGTGGGGCCCAGTAAATCTGGGGCTGTTCCACTGGCGTTTGAAGTTGCGGAGGAGAACGTGGTCTCCTTCCGCAATAGTCCAGTTAGCTTGTTGTCCTTGCTCCTCATTTGTTTCTTCTTGTCCAATGGTTTTCAACCCACCCCGTGTGCACTCGAGCTGTTGAGAGATAAAGGCAACACTAGTAATCAAGGAAGACACATATTGATACATTTCATCACCAAAAACATTTGCAGAGCTGTCATAGTTCTTCAAGGCCCTTGATGGTGGCGTTAGTGGAAGGCGCATCTGACGTCCAGTCACCACCTCGTGGGGTGTGAGGTTGTGATCTGACCCTGGCCTATTCCTTAACTCAAATAGAGCCAAGGGGAGGCAGTACAACCAGCTTTTCTTAGTTGTCTGTTGGATCTTTGCAATTTCTTCTTTCAGGAGGCCGTTCAGGCATTCACAAATACCATTAGCCTGCAGGTGATATGCGCATGCAAACTTGTGCTTGATGCCAAGTAGTGCAGTTATGTGTTCAAACATTTCGTTTGCAAAGTGCGGGCCATTGTCTGACCGCGGCACTTCCCTCACTAGAAATCTTGCTGCTCTGAAGGCGTCTGCATGAGAGCAGGGGCAAGCCTCTATCCACCTTGAAAATGGGCATACTACTACAATCATGTATTTGTGTCCTTGACATACATTGATCATGACAATGTAGTCAATGTGAAGGTGCAGGAAGGGTCCTTCTGGCCGGGGTATAGTACCTTTTATCACTTGCAGCGTGTGACCGGTTGTGAACTTTTGACATGTTAGGCATTTGCTGATAAAGTTTGCAACATGTGAATTTAACTCGGGACAGAACCAGGCCACCTTTATTCATGCTGCAATCACTTCCTTTCCTGTGTGTGCTGGATGGTGTAGCTGAGCCAGGGCATTTTCAATAGGGCTAGGGGCATCACCACCTTGCCTGTATTATTCTGGTGCCATAATGCATCTGTGGGGGACATTGTGCACCCTCCTTTGACCCATAGCTCCTTTTCCGCCATGGGTGCTGCTGCCTGTAATTCCATTATCTGTGTTTCAGGGATGTGTGTGTATCCCTCCTTCATTAGCATTTGTTTTGCTCCTGCCCTCCCTTTATGTTCTTGTTTTTCTGCGAGGGTCAACATCTCACCAAACTATGCAGCATGTTTGGCATGTGTGTCTGCTGTTTCATTTCCTTTTTAGATAGGGTCATCCCCGTTAGTGTGTGCTTGACACTTCACCAGGGCTATTTCCCTAGGGTCATTAATTACTTCAATCAGTTCAGCAAGTAGTAGGGCATATTGTACTGGGGTACCATCAGTTCTTCTGAACCCCCTTCGTTGCCATTTTATTAATCCTGAGTGTACCGTTGATGTGACATATGCACTGTCTGGATATATTGTTACCCTTTTATCATAGCTCTCTTTTAGTGCCAATATTAGGGCCATTAGTTCTGCCGCTTGGGCCGAGTAATGTTGTGGCAGCTGTACACATTTTACTGGGACATACATCCAATCATCTGTCAGCCTAACCACTGTTGCTCCTGTCCTTCTAACCTACATTATCCCCCCCCCCCTTCTAGGGCATTTTCCTCCGCCTTTCTTGTGCTGGAGTAAATTTGGATGGCCTGTGTACAATCATGTGCGTAGCCACCATCTTCAACTACCTCCACTATAAACCTGGCTGGGTTTACATTGCTGCACCTTACAATTGTTAATTCTGGTCTAGATAAAAGTATTTCGTAGCCTGATGCTCTCTGTGTGGTCAATGTTGATTTGGGCTTGTTCAATATTGCAAAGAGGGCATGTTCCACAAACAGTGTGGTGGGGCACCCCATCGTTATTGATGATGATTTTTCCACTGCAAAGGCTGCAGAGGCCAAACTCTGTTCGCAAGGGAAGTGACCTAACATCACAGGATCCAGGTGTCTGCTGTAAAATGCTACAGGCTTGTGTCCCATGCTTGTCTTTTGTGTCAGTACTGCCTTCATTACTGCTGAGTCACAATGTGAGAAGATAGAAAATTGATGGTCATAGTTTGGAGTGGCTAGTACTGGTGCTGTTGAGATGGCGTGTTTTAATTTGTCAAATGCTTCTTTCATTTCTCTTGTCCACCCCAACCTTTTGTCCCCCTTCTGTGCCTCTCTGAGGACCTCGAGCAGGGGTCCTATGTATGAGCTGTAGTCAAAATCCCATGCCCTGCAGTAGCTGCATAGGCCCAGAAACTGCTGCAGTTCTCTCACTGTCTGTGGTTGTGGTGTGTTCATTATTGCTTGTGCCCTTTGTGGTGCAATGCTCCTTCCATTCTGTGATATGAGCTGACCAATATAGAGTACCTGTTCTTGGCAGTACTGTAGCTTTTCCTTGTCTACCTTGTACCCCTTCTCAGCCAACACTGTGCGCATCTTTATTGAGTCTTTCCTACACCTTTCTTCTGTGGTGCTGCAAATGATGATGTCATCTACGTATTGCAGCACCTTGCTCTCCATCTCTGTTTCCCAAATCCATTTGTATCACTCTGTTGAAGATGGATGGGGACTCACAGTACCCTTGGGGCAACCTTGTGTGTTTCCATTTTGTGTTGCGGTATGTGAAGCTTGTCAGATCCTGTGAGTCTGGGTGCAGAGGTATCGAGAAAAAAGCATTTTGAGGTCGATCACGGTAAACCGTGATGCCTCTGCTGGTATCCCACATAGTATGGTAGCCGGGTTAACTGTTATGGGGTACTCTGCCTCTACAATGTGGTTCAAGGGCCTTAGGTCCTGGATAAAACGCCAAGACCCTCCTTTTGCTTTGCGTACAGGGCACACAGCAGTGTTGCAAGGTGATTCTGGTACTAGTATACCATTGTTTAGTAGGGTGATTATTGTTTCATATATGGCCTCCTTTGCCTCTTTTGATACTGGGTATTGTTTCACTCTTGGGAGCATTGCTCCTTTTTTCAATTTTATTTTTACGCCACCAATGCTCTTGATGCAGCCAACGTCATATGGACTGGTGGTCCACAGTGATGTTGGTACAGCTGCCATGTCTTCCTCGTAAAATAGCACTGGTGTAGGGGCAGGTGCCTCGAGTGCCATTGCCATTTTCTGTGCCACCTGCTTATATGTTACCTTCAACCAAATGTTAATGCTCATCCCAAACACCATCTCTCCATCTCCATTGTTGTCTGAGAAGAGCTCATCATCAGACACCTGTGTAAGCCTGCATCCCTCTGCCAGTGCTATTACAGCTCTCCAAGCTCTCCCCTCCCTGTCTTGGGCATGTACTGCTATGTAGTCAGCAGTTGCCATAATGCCCTTGCTCACTGAAATCATTTTCCCCTCAATTTCACTTGCTGGTGTCTCTGGTCTGAATAGGTATGCTGCTGGCCTCCTCCAAATGTTTCCCTCAATTCCAGGCAACCATGCAATTGCCATGTCTGTCCCATATTGGAAGATCTCTGCATCTACAGGCTGAGCCCGGGCCACTGTTTGGCCACATTAAGCCTGCAGTATTTGCCGTGCTGTGAGCATGTTAATTCCTGGTGTAGAGCATGAGATGTTATCAGTGAAGGGAACCAACCCTCGAGCCCCAGAGAATCCTTAAGTGTGCATGGCTTCGCCTGACATTTTAAATTTACCCTCCCTTATGCAGGACCTACTGGCCCCAGTGTCAACTAGGAAGGAACATTTTTTGTCACCTATCGCTACCTGTATGCGTGGTTCCTCCACAGTATTAGGTGTTACTGATAGGATGGGACACATCAAAGACATCTGTGGGCTGTCCTATTGTGGATATATAGTGACTGACTGCTTCCTGTGTAAGGGTTGTTACCCAATATTGTCACCTTCCCCAGCTGTGTCTGCTGTAACGGTTCAGCAGTTGTTGATACTGCATTGTCCTGTATTTGTGTAAGCTGCTGTGCCGGTTGTACTTGATGTTGTTGTGTTGTTATCGCCTGTTGCTGTGGTGGCGTGTATGTTTGTACCTGCTTCTGTGGTGGTTGCAGTGGCGCTTGTTGTTGTGGTAGGCATTGTTGTATTCCCTGTTGTTGTTGGTAAGCTTGTTGTTCCCCCATAGACCCTTGCTGCCCTTGTTCCCCCCAGGCTTTTGGTGTGAGCCTCATCCTGCAAGTGCGTGACATGTATCCCACCATCCCGCAAACCCAACATATTGGTGGTTCTCTTGCTTGCCATGGGAAACTCCCTGTGTTGTCCTAGTACCCTTGTTGTCCGTTTGGGTAGTAGCCCCAGAACCCCCCCCTTGCTGTTGTGCAGGTTGGCCATAGCCTCTCCCTCTTATCATGCCGCCCCTCCCCCTGTAGTTGTTATAGTATCCATTTCCCATTGGCATATAACCTCCTCCTGCGTTTGCTGTGTATTTTGGGGGCGGGGGCAACTGCTGTGTTATAATTTGGGCTGGCTGCTGTAATTGTGCTACCTGTTGTTGTGTTGTGTCTTGTGCAACCGTTACCTGTGTGGGGGTTGGTGTTACTACCACGGGCGTTGTTATTAGTGCTCCTTCCATTGCATATTTAGATAGCTTTTTCTGTACCAATTTTGCCTCCTCTGCCTTTCTATCTTCCTCCTTTTGTTTCATTTTTTCCTTCCACATCCTGCAGTGGTGTACTATAGTTAGTTGTATTTCCGGCCAGGCCTTAGCTTGCATCCCAACTATTTTCTTCAGCTGTCTTTGTATTTGCTCCGGGAGCCCTTGTACTAATATATGGTAGAAAATTGCTAGTGTTTTATCCCACGGCTCCCAAGTTTCCAGGCGCCACTTCTCCTGAATCTCCTGGATGTAATCAACAGGATCTTCATTCTCACGCATCTTGCATGATGTTATAGCTCCTATGTCTGACGTGTCTGGGTACTGGACCCTTAGAGCCTGCCACAGCGCATGTCTGCAGTTGGCAAATGGCGCTCCATCATGTGATGTGTCAGTTATAGTGACCCCAGGGAAGCCCGCCCTTTTCCAAATGTCATCTGCAGCATCCCCCAATATTGATATTAGGAGTCCCTTCACGTCCCCTACTGCTTATTTTTGCCCCGCAGTGTGTTTTTCCATCTCATATATCCACTTCCCTGCTCCTCCACTTAGAGATGGGAGTCTGCATTTAATATTCTCTTTATCGGCATGCTTCCAGGGGACATATTGTGGTCAGGGCCCTCCCCTTTCCAGAAGTGGCATTAAATTGTACTCCCTCATTTACCCCCGTGCCCGTGGGGTTATGTATGTGTATTCATCCTCTTCCTCTGTGTCCAGTAATTCTTCAATCATATCAATATTACAGTTAATTGCTCTATTGTCCTCTTCATTCTTCCTCCCTCTCCTGTTACGGTCTTCTCTCACTGTGGGCGTTCTTACCCATTCTTCCTGTCTGCGTCCTGGGAGGTCCCTAAGTCTGTCGACATATGGGTTGTGCGCAGGGGTTGGTGTCAGTGGGCGTGTTGCTGGTGGTCGTGTTGTTAGAGTGCGTGGCGTTTGTACTGGTGTCAGCGTTAATAGATGTGACACTCTCCTTGCTACCTCTTTTACCTTCTCTTCACCTTTCGTATCTTCTTCCCTCCTTTCGCACGACCATGGTGACTCGTGGTTGGTGCGTGTAATGTACAGTTTCTCTAAACTTTCCCCATTGCCATCTCCTCCACTTTTTCTTAAATATTCTTCCTCCTCGCTGCAAAATCCATCAGGAAATGACAATCCCCACTCGTGCGTTTTCCACCCACTGTCACCGTCTTTAGATCTATTAAGTCTGCTTCCTTGTGCTCTCCTCCTTTAATGGCTGCCCCTTGTTTTGAAGTTGTAGCCACCTCCAAATACTGGTGTGTGTATGTTCTTACTCCGTGCTCCACCCTCCTATCTCCACTCTTCTCATCCTTTTTTCCTATTATTTCACCACCTATTTCCGCTCTCTTCCTTTTTAGTTCTTCCAACAACTCCGCACTTAACTTCGCTAATATCCTCTCTTCCTCTTCCTTCCTTTCCCATTTTGCCCGTTCCCTTTTTAATATGCTCTCTATTACTTTACCATCTTCATATAGTATTTTTCTTTTTCCACAGTTCCATTTCCCTTTCTTTCTCTTCCTCTCTCTGTTTCAATTCTCGTTGCTCCACTCGTGACACCCTCTCTGCTATTGCCTTCATCTGCTCTGCTTCCTTCTTCCTTTCTTCCATTCTTTCCTTCATCCTCTCCTGCTCGTCCCTATTCTCCTTTATCTCCTTCTTCATTCCTCGTGTTTCTTGCTCGAACTGTCTGATTAGTGCACTTCTTGCGTCTCTTAATTCAGCCAACCTTTCCTCCAACATTTCTTCCTCTGTCTGTGACAGTTGACCTTCTCTTGTCTTACTCACCTCGGTCCCTGTCTGTGTGATACCCATTTCATCCTTTGCCATCCTCCTCACTACGCCCTCTTCTTCCCCTGTTAGTGTCCCTCTGAGCTTTAGGAGCACTTGTGCTGCTACCCATTCGTCTGGTCCTATGGTTGCGATGTGTTCCCCCCTTTCCTTCCCTCCATTCGTGCCTGCCTGTGTGGAGTTTAAGTTCATCGTGCTCGTCACCTCCTCCCCCCTCTGGTAGCTATCTGCAGGGGCATATGGTGGAGGGCTGTATGCAGGGTTAGAGTACCCCTCAGTGGCTGTCAGTTGTTGTCTGGCGGCTTCTCTTAATTCTGTTACTGGATACAACCCTCCTTCTTCCTTCTTTACTACCTTCGCCAGAGGCATATCTTCTGTCCCTTCCCTTTTCACCTTCTCTTCTGATACTGTACCCGATCCTTCTTTCTCCTTCTTGCTCTCTTCTGCGCATAGTACATTGCTGCTCGCCGTGCCCATGCCCCCTCCGTTTTCCTTCTTCTCTTTGCCTCCCTTCGTTTCTTTGCTCCCTTTCTCCTCTGCTGCCTCGTCCATAGTAAACATCCCCATTGTCCCTGGCCTGGCTCCCTGAAACATCTTCCATAAGTTAAACATCTCTATATGGTGATCTAATTTCTTTCCCTTGTACGTGTTGTTTATGTATGTCAGTAGCGAGTGTTGGGTGTATGAGTCAAAGCTGCCGTTAGGCGGCCATGGTGTCAGTATTTTGGTGTCTGTTCCTTGTTTCCAGGCGATGCTGTACTTGATGATTTTCTCCTTGTATGGTGATAGTGACGTGCAAATGTGTTGGAGAGGTGTAGTTAAAGCGTTTCCCCTCACCCAGACCCCGACCCGTAGTATGTGGCCATGTTACAGTTTTGTTTTTCTCAATATTAACCTTCTTTACCTGGCCCCGTAAACTGGGGACTTCCGATCGTCCGCTGAAAACGAATACAATTGCAAAATATATAGTTCTTTTCCTTTATTATTTGTCCCCCTTGATGTCACCAGTATGGCCCCCTACGGCCAAGGCGCACAACGCCCCCTGCGGCTGCGTGCCCTGTGTGGCGTGCTTTTACAGGCGCCCCACCTTTCCTTCTTCTTCAAACCTCTCCCTCCCCTTTTCCAGCCCCCTTGCTCAGCGTGACCGGAGTTCTCTGTGTGCGGCCACCTCACCCTTTTTCGCCCCTCCCTTATCGAGAGTTGCCGGCGTTCTCCGTGCACGGCCCTCTCACCTCTTCTATCCCGCCCTTTCCCTCTTCCTATCCCCCGGCCACCCCTTGATAAACCCGAGATGGTCGTGGTGTCCTAGACAAGCCCTGTGGGTGACGTCAACACCTTCTGCAACTATTACCGGTAAGAAACCTTTATAATATTAAAAGAGCGCGCAATATGTTTTAACCCTTTTGTCCCCCGTAAACCCCACAGCTGTCCTCTCGCTTCAACCGGAGCACGGTAATTCACAATAAACTCTTATAATCGGACTGCGCACGCTGTGTCGCCTCGCGTGAGATACGCCCCTCACCAGGGGAGCTTAACCAGCCAATTATCTTCCACATTTGGAACCAAACTAGCTACCTCCTGCGGGGAAACTTCATCTTCCTAACGAGCTTCAACACTCAATTAGTAGGGATCCTCATCTACTCATTGATCTATAACGCCAATTCATAGGAAAGCCACACCCCTTCCCTACAGGTGCCCGCAATCTGAACAAATCAGTGCCTTCTGACAACCACACATGGTACCTTTCTGCTCCACCCAATTTGCTCTGTGACGCAGTAGAAGATGGCCCTCGTGCCTATCCAGCCACCACTCACTCGTCTATCGTCACCTATTTATCAAATCTTTTGCGGCACACTGTAAACACCTCCCTCCTCCCTTTTCACAGTTCCTCCCGCCTCCCGCACATCATTACATTGCTTGTTGGGTGTGTCATACTCACCAAGTCCTCTTGAGGCGGGGCCGCCCGACTGCGTGCACCCCTCCGAAGCAGCTCGCCACCTCCCCTCGTCTGGACCACGTCTGGACACTCGCCAACCGCGGGCGGGATACTTCTCAAGTCGGCTCCCGAGAGCCAATATCTGGTTTCCGCAGTCCGGTCTTCTCGCAGTTCCGCGATGGTCCTGTAGTCCTCAAAAGGGGGCAACGGCAGAGGGGGCCGCGCTGCTGGGTCTCCTTGCTGCAAGAGGTCTTGGAGTGGTGCTCTCAGGGTAATAGACCTCAAACAGATCTCAGCAGTGCCTCCAACTTATAGGGGTGATCTCCCGGGGGCTGGCAGAGCTGTCCGTGGACCTCCAGGGCTGGGGAAGCCCCAACTCCTCCCGCGTCCCAAAAGGAGTATGAGACACACACAAGGAGCAAGGCACCTACTGCTGTTTATTAGAGTAACGGCAGGGATACACTCAGTCCGTATGCATCCGGAGAGGATCTCGTCGTTAGCGGGGCTCGCAGGCCCTTTTTACAGCAGTATGACGCGCTGCTTGCGCCACCTGGGAAAATCATCACAAAACCTATCATCACTTCGGGTTGGTTCCCCGAGTGGTAGGGTTAGTATAGATACCCTATGGGAAGAAATGTTAGTGGATGATGACGGGTCAGGTGGTACACTTGGGTTGTCCCTAACAGTTGTTACATTGGAATTGTTACAAGGGGACCTTTGGTGATTGGCTAAGAGTAATAGCGTCAGTGATGAGCCCCCCTGTATTCTGATTGGATCTCCCGCGAGCCCCCAAGCCTGGGACCATCGTTGTACCCAGCTTGCGCTGCACCTGACATTAGCAACAATGTGCAACTATGTGTTTGTGCGGACAATGGACAGGTCTGCTTACGGGCTGGTGAGCAGGTCTTTCCCATCGCTGTAGGTGTCCAACTTGCCGCTTCGTTGTTGCAGATTGTGTCCCAGACGTGGGACCCTGGCGGTTCTCTGTCTCGTAGGCTTGGCACCTTGTCAGTTCAGCTTAGTCACGTGTGGGGAGACCGTAGCTGGAGTAGAATTATGAGCATTAGATTTTGTATTTTGTCTCTGAGGGCTTGGCACCTGTAGGTTTAACCTTGGCGCTGGGCGCGCGGCATGCAGGTTGCAACATCGTGACCTTGGCTGTGGGCTCTCGTTGGGGCTCGTTCTGCATGGTCAGCACTTGCATTTCGTTCTGAGAGGATTTTCGTTTGTGAGGCTCCTACCTGGGGACTCTTGCTTACGGCCTACTTGGGCCTAGTTTGTGGGTGGCGGTACATAATCCATACCATGGGGGTCGCAGGGTGGCAGAGTGTCATATGCAGCATTAGATATACATGGTGGCATCTTCATAGTGATAAGTAGCAAGAAAGCATCAGCAAGCATATACACGAGCTCTTCAGGCGTCTTGCGTTTCTGCGGTGCTGTAGAAGGCCTATGTGAACAATAACAATGATGCATGTCCTTGGGTATGTCAGTCCACTACGTCATAGCACTGAGTATATTCTTTGTGTTGGTTGTTGTGTGAGTGACCAGTGTGCATGGTGGCACGTGTGTTCTTGTCTGTTGGCTATGTCGTCATGGCATCTCTAACGATGTGAATACTTGTGGCTGTTGTTCTAGTCGAGCTGATCCATGTCGCAGGCGTCGGCTTGACCCGGGCGTACTAGTGGGCATACTCTTTGTATATGCATGTTTTTGAAGCAGGGTACTTTGTCATCTGGTAAATAAGTGAACTCTTCTCGTGGGGGGTGCCTGGGCCGTGATCCCCTAGGCCATGGTCTGGATGAGAACGGGAGGAGGGTGTTATCCCATTCTCCCACTTCAGTGCTAGAGACACATATTAGTGGGAAATGTTATTGGCCGGGTATCCATACAGATATAAAAACCTCCAGCCAGGCATGTGAAATATGCCTGAAGACTAGCCCCCACATCCCATTGCCTGCACTGTTGAACCCATTGGCAATCATAGAAGTCCCCTTTTCAAGAATTGGCATGGACGTAATAGGACCTCTAGAAACATCTAAATTGGGCAATAAATATGTCCTAGTAATAGTAGACTATGCAACCCGATATCCTGAGGTATTTCCAATGTGAAATAACACCACTCAGCAGATCCTTAAGCATCTTCTACCGTATTTCTCCAGGGTTGGTTTTCCCAAAGTAATACTCACAGACCAAGGGTCACATTTTATGAGTAGGCTCATGGCTGATGTCAAAGCACTGCTTCACATTAGTACCCTACGAACTTCGGTATACCACCCACAAACCGATGGTCTGGTTGAAAGACTCAGTAAGACGCTATTAATAATTTTACGGAAATTAGTAGATAAGGAAGGGAAGGACTCGGACTGGATAATCCCATGGGCATTATTTGCCATGAGGAAAGCCCCTCAAGCTTCCACAAGTTTCTTTCCCTTTGAGTTGCTCTGCGGATGAGAGCCTCGAGATGTCTTAGACATCCCCCGAGAAACTTGGGAAGAACGAGAGGAGGCCCCTGACCCAATCTCATAAACCACCACTTGAATGTGAAAACTTATGAAAATGGTCTCATACTTGGCTTGTGCTCATATGGGAAAGGCTCAGAGTCAGCAAAATGCTAATTATGATAAAAAGGTAGATTTAAGATAATTCTCCATAGCACAGAAAGTACTGGTCTTTTTGCCCACGTCAGAAAACAAACTTGTCTCCAAGTGGCACAGACTTTGAGATAAAAGACCGGACAGGAACCTGTATGTATAAAATGGCCCAATCGGACAAGAAGCAGAATACTTATACCATATAAACCTTTTAAAGGAGTGGAAGGAGAACCCCTCAGACATCCATGCCAAAGTATTAGCATGTCTAATTCCGGAAGAAATAGACAACCTTGATTTAATTCCTTCCAAGTTGTACTCTCCGCAGCAAGAAGATCTGAGAGATGTAGTAGTCTCCTTTCCTGACGTTTTCTCAGAAAAACCAGGGAGAGTAAAAGGTACATACCATTATATCGGAACACCAAAAGGTAAAGTAGTTCATATAAACCTATATCGTCTACCAGAAGCCAGAAAACAAATAGTGATTGAGGAAGTCAACAAAATGTTGAAAGCCAATATCATTGAGCTTTCTTCAAGTCTGTGATCATCTCCAATTGTGTTAGTCACCAAGCCTGACCATTCTTTGAGATTCTGTGTAGACTTCCGTCGAGTCAATTCCATCTTGGACTTTGATGCCTACCCCTTGCCACGCATCGATGACCTAATTGATAAACTCGGAACAACCACCTACTTATCCACCTTAGATTTTACAAAAGGATACTGACAAGTCCCTGTGTACGGGCCTAACCTTTAGGACTATTTCAGTTTAAAGTCCTCCCCTTTGGGCTGTACAGTGCACCAGCCACTTTCCAACACCTCATGGATAGAATTCTACAGCCCTACTCTGATTTCTGTGGAGCTTATATTGAGGATATAATCATTTATAGTAAAACCTGGTAGGACCATCTCTTCCACCTTTATACCATCATGAAAGTCCTCAGAAGTGCTGGCCTAACTACTAATCCAGCTAATTGCAGACTGCCCCAATCAGGCGCAGAATGTCTTGGCTTCTTTGTAGGGAATGGAAATGTGCAGCCCCAACATGAGAAGGTAAACGCTGTTTTAGATACACCAACCCCTAAAACCAAAAGACGCCTTAGAGCTTTCCACGGGATTAATAGGGTATTACTGTAGTTTCACCCCAAACTATTTGGATAAAACAGCCCGGCTCACCAATAAACTTAAGAATGCTGAACCCCAAAAACATCATTGGAATGATGAAGACGAGATATGCTATAACATTCTGAAGCAAACCCTGTGTCAGAATCCGATCCTGAAGGTAGTTGACTTCTCAAAGGAGTTTATATTACAAACAGGTGCCTCCTTTACAGGATTAGGAGCCGTTTTATCCAAAATCTTTGACAGTCTAGAACATGCCATACTATAAACCAGTGGTACAATTAGAGGCCCTAGCCATCAAGTGGGCTATTATCCTTCTCAGATACTACCTATTGAGAATGAAGTTCACACTTGTTACCGATCACTCACCCCTAGTTTGGATTAGCCGAAGTAAAGATTCCAACCCTTGGGTCATGCAATGGTTTCTAGACCTACAGCCCTATTGTTTCACAGTGGAACACAGAAAAGGAAAGGACCATGGAAATGTGGATTTTCTTTCCCGGTTCCCCTGCGAAAGAAATGTTTCAGATAGTACAGTGAGTAGAGCGCTCGCTTTGACATCTGTGCAGAGCCTGCTGACACAGATTCGAATCCCAGCAATGCCAAACTCAGCCTTTCATCCTTCCGAGGTCGATAAATGAGCACCACACACCATGGGTAATAATAAGCAGAACTCAGATGCCTGAGGGTTCGTAGCGCTATATAAATGCTAAATTATTATTATTATTATTATCACATGGAGGAAGGGTATGTGAGAAACCTGAAGGTTTCTCCTTGTCTAGTCCCCGTCGATCTGTCATCCAGGTGGCCAGGACAACGCCATCACTATTGGATCCAGTACCTGTGGGTGGACCAATGAGAGAGGATCCCCTGGATGGGGGGTCCTCAGGGAGTTGGACACTGACACGTGAGATGCGGTATCCCCTTCTTCCAACAGCTTTCCCAATACAAGGGTCAGGCAGAGTCAGGCAATTGATCAGAACCACACACACACATGACGGCCCTCTCACTTCCACACAGTGATAAAAGGTGGAGCGAGAGAGCACTTTATGAGCACGGCAGACAGCACTATGGCACAGCTAACCAGGTACAGCACTTCAAGAGAAGGAGAAAGGCGGCGGGAATCGAGAGGGTGGCGGGGAGAGAAGCAACCTTGCCCTTTTCGTCACAGACCTGCAGAACCTTTGTGGAAGAGGACATAGAGGACTGCGAACAATAGCACACGTGTCTTGCAGCAGATGTCGACGGTACAGGGGGCAAGCCTACGCCGATAGGCAGGAGCGAGGTAAGCTCCTGCGACTGTGGTACCGGCCTTGACTCCAGTAAAGAGGAAAGCCAAGCAGTTCATCACAGCCGGTGAGTCGAGGGGAGAATCGATAAACGCCGGACTGTGTCAAATGATAGTAGCAAAGTGACAATTTGAAAGAAGTTCAAAGACCTGTAAAAGGGAAAACCAGCTGCAGAGGGAACAGGCACTACGTGGGTGCGAACTCAAGTGACTCTGGCTATTCCCATGATGAAGAAAACTACAGATACCAGAAGGCTGAAGGAGAGCCGCTGAAGTAGGTCAAAGTGGTCATACTGAGGGTCAGGTAAAATCCCTGTTCAATCGAAAGACTTTGATCTGCAAACTGGTAGTAAGCAAGGAAAGTGAATCCTGCACTGAGAGAAAGCAATGGGAGTGAATTCTGCATTTGAATTCCTCACTGAGAGAAAGCAGAGCAACTGAATCCCACCATAATTGTGAAAGTAAAGAAGTGTCAGCGCCCGGAAGAGGGGGAAACAGGGGTGGAACCATCATCCAAAAGTGTTCTGAGGGGTCAACGCCCAGAGTAGGGAACCCAGTGGTGAAACCATCACCCAAGGTGTTCATAGAACAGAACTTTGTGTTTGTTTGTTGGAACTATCAGGCCTATGAGGGCAAGAGACATTTCATTGGAAAGAGACTGTTGGCCCATTTGAGAACCCTGTAGCTGGAGCAGAACTGTTGATTTGTGCTGGGGAAAGCTTGAGTGTGTGCTGTGCTCAGGAGGCCCACTTTGTCCCATGCTGAAAATGTGAGGAAGGGAGAACACTTCTTTCGTTATTGAAAACCCTATCCCACATTCTTTTGTATTTAGCATAAGGAACTGGCAATAGGTTTTGTTAGTATAGGCCTTTTATTATGACAAAACGCCACACGGACTGCTTTATTTTTCATTTGATGGTCGACGCTTGCTCCCATTTTAGATTTAGGTTAGGCGTTTATCCACCCTGCTTTAATTGTTCAATAAACACCCTTGAACTGTGATCACTTGTGTCTGTCTTTACTGTTGTCACCATGAGTTCCTTACACCACTGACAAATAATGTCCCCTTTTTATGGTGTCTGTGCATGTCTTATTCAAACCCAACATTCGGGGCGGGGGGAGAATCTGGATCACAAATAAAGACACTAAAAATCCATGTGCAACCATTTTTTGGAAATACAAATCTATGTCGGTGGCCAAGAAAATGTTGAGGAATTTTCGGCCAATTTTGAGACGTGAATCGAGAGCCACAGAAATGTCTCAAATGTGTCTACAATCCTCAGAATAGCCCCTGATCACTGCCAAATAGTATCATTATTATTTTTCTTCACACAGAAAATGATGTAACATAGAATGTGCAGTTTTTTTTAATTAGGTCAAGGGACGGGAGAGGAAGCAATCAGAGAAAGCATACATGCATACTGTGGGGGTAAGGGGCCCTTCTATTGTATGCCAAGCCACCTCTTTAACCACCCGAACACAGTGTCCTCCCATCCTTGCTCACACTAAGGCACCACTGGGAGTGAGGAAAAACAGTGGTTTTCAGTTTAAACCAAGGAGGACATTTTTCGTCGCCAACGGAGTACGGGCAAAGCAGGATGAAGTTGCGAACTCAGACGGGCATACCCAAAAGGAGGAGAAACAGCCTTTCAAGAGTCGGCAGCATGAAGTGAGAGAGAGAGCCAGTGGTACAGCAGGAGGGGTCTTAGCCAAACTGGAAAGGTTGCCCCAATTGCTCTGGCTCAGGAAATGTCCTAGAAGCTGGGCCCCCCAACACATTCTCAAGGGAATAGAAGTGCTTGCCAGTGAAAAGGCCATCAATATCCCTTCACTGAATACTGGGGTACTATGACAACAGATCAGCAAGAAGTGGGCCAAGCATTACCCTCCTGGCTGGAATACAAATAGTGCGCTGGGTGCTACATCCCACTGAAGAGGAAGTGTGGTATAGAATCACCTGAGATTGTAACATGATCCTGAGCAAAGAAGCTGCTGGATACTATAACTCTGTGACCCTGTATTTGAGCCAAGAAGTGGCCGAGCACTGTGAGTGAGTGAGTGAGTGAGTGAGTGAGTGAGTGAGTGAGTGAGTGAGTGAGTGAGTGAGTGAGTGTTTGAGAATCTGGGAGAAACCAGTATCCCCAATATTGAAAGAACCATGATCAAGCCTGACACTGTTACTTTAGATTATTCCCGGAGAGCAATTTCAAATTGTATTGTCAATAAACCACTAGACCCTAGAGGCATGTATCACAGCCGCTACCTGCTTGTAAAGAAATTAAGTCTGAACCTCTATTTCTTGTGTTACATTATTTGCCAGTCTGCCAAAGAAGCAACTATCGATGTTTGGTATTGCAATTTGGCAAAGGACATTTGTCTGGGCAATACATCTGCATGCTGAATCTTCATCACATAAGCAGAGAGTCCAGTAATTCCTTCATCATGGATACCGGTGCTCTGCTTAGCAGCCATAAGGGAGCAATAACAGTCTAAGAGTAAAGGCAGACCAACCGACTATCTCATATCTTTATACTTTTTGTTATAATGTTGCCCCTACAACCTCTGCTGTAAAGTGGTTCTATGAAGAGTAACTTACTATTCGTAGGCCTGACTCTACAGCTAGATCAAGAGCTAGCTCTTTGGTTAAATGGATGTCAAGATTAAAAATAGCTAGTCATCAGTGACAGATGTCCGACATGGCTCATTATTATTAGGACATTTATTGAGTGCAGACCGAGCTTGGGGAAGCAACAGAGCACTGTACACCCCTCATGTACAACTGACTATGGGCGACTGGCTGCTAATGGAATCTGGAGATTTCCAAGAGTCTGGCATGTCTTACCTAACCAATCTGAGAAAGCTCATAATTACCATTACCCTATGAGTCCTGGCAGCCTCTGACTCCCAAGTGCCCGCTGGGGCAGCCCAGAGGACCTGAATCATGACTGAGAAGCGGCAGCATTTTGTGGTCCTCTAGCACAAGCTGTAGTATGCATGATCATGGTCAACGGTCCAAGGACAGCGACTCTGCTATTAGGAAAGGGTGGTTTCGACAGGCCTGGGAGAGGTTGGACAAGCCTGCAATTGTATTGCAATACCTCTATTGAGTTCAGGGGTTCCTCCAGTGGTGCCGTTATGATGATTGGGAAATCTGAGGTTTAGGGATCACTGGGATGTCACCTTACTGTATAAACATTGCCCTCTTTTTGCAGCAATAACTACCACACAACCAATTTAAAACTGATACAGCTGTCTGAGGACAGAGGAGTACAACTGCAATGCAAAATCATGCTATGTATGCATACAATGCTCAATTCAAATCAACTTGGTAGTTCTTGTACCTTTACCATAATATCTTTGTGCGACAAACTGAGGCAAACACATAATAACCATGCATTGCCCATGCCAACGGTTTGGGCTTTTGTGTAGGAATGGGAAAGGCATTTGCCAGGCACTGCCATAGTGGTAATAACTGGCAGCTGCTGCAAAATGGAAAAAGTACCTGGGCATATAATGGCAGTGCCTGGCAAATGCCATATATTTCTACACAAGCCAAGACTGTTGACGTTGCCAGTGCTTGTCTTTAACAGGACTACAGTGAAGGACATGTATAGTGCTTATGGTGAGGGGGGATAGCTGAGGGGTAGCGCGTTTGTCTTGGAAGCAAGACAACACTGCGCAACAGAAGTTAGAATCCTGATCGCGCGCTTATAAACCAATCTCTGGTATTAAGCGCGTTATAAAAGAACAATTAAAATTATAATCATAAATCGAATGACTGAAGACAAACTTGGTTAAAACATTAGCAGCATGGCTACCGCCGAGGTCGTAATGAGGCCCATTGACTCTCAGAAGCCTGCTTTGAAAAAACACTGACAGGCACTTTGAGCGCACAGTTCGATGGTAAGCATTGATAAACATATCTCAGCGATCCCAGGAGGAATTGTTTTTGCCAGGAAGCAGCAGCAAGTGGGTGGGGATGGCCATAGGGATTAGCATTGCCATGGGCAGTCAATGGGTGGGTAAAACAAACAACACTTACAAGTTTTGAATCCCTCTTCATATGCCATTTCTCCCTAGCTGTACTCTGATGCAATAGTTTCAGCTCATAGTTGGCGCTTTAGCACGACCTAATAGCTAAAACTAAAAAGAATATATAGGCTCAAATGTATTACATTCACAGTTTTTGGTCGGTGCGGCATGGTCTAACAGCTAGAATCTCTTGTGGCAGAGCGACAGAACATGCTCTTTTGCCAGATCAACAGAGCAGGCGGCACAGTTGGTCCGTTTCATTGGGTTTTATTAGTGTTGTTAGGGTGTGAATGATGAATACATTATTGGCACTAGGATGATCCGGGTGTGGAGAAATCTAAGCACCACTTGATGGTTGATCACCTAAAGTGCACACAGGCTCCCCCTTTTTAAAGACTACTGGTCTAATTCTGGACTGTTACAGAAGGATATCCTATGGGATATTGCACACAGCACACTGCCGAAGTGTCTCAGATATAGAGGCCAACATGGCTCGTGCTTCTCAAGGGCAGTTTCATGGATATAGCGTCCAGTTCTGTATTTGAAAGTCCTTTTCTGAATAGAGTGCCTGGATCCCTTGTTTCGCCTTTATGCACAGTCTCAGGGCTATAACGGCCAGCTTACCCTTTGAGGGATTTCCTTCCCAACTCATTTAGTTAGGGTTATAGTACCCTACACACTGATTTGGGGAGATGGCACAATGCTCACTTTGATAGGGCTGTTGCACATCTCACACATGGGGATTCAGTGCCCAATGCACTTCTTTCAAGCACGGGTACTATAGCTCTATGGCAAAGTGCTTGTCTTGGAAGCAAGAGGACGCAGGGCAACACAGGTTCAAATCCAGGGTCCACACCTATGGTATTAAGCATGTTATAAATAACCAATCAATCATATTGGGGCCAGTTCACTTTCAAGACCTTTGGCTCATTACAGGTAAGCCAGATGCCTCTGTGACCCAGATCGAATCTCCACTCAATCCCTGCTATGGGTGCTGGGTACCCGTGTGCAGAGTCCTGCTCCCTGACCCTTCTTCTAATGAGCGTCTCCCAGCTGCTACACGTACATCTATTCCCAATGCCTTTTATAAGCCAGGTACCCACATGTTCCCTGCCTCACGTCCTGGTGTTGGTTATAATATTTCAGATCTTGTATAGCCCTTGTGGATCTGCATTTCCATTTCCTCTTTACTCCACTCTTTACTCGCAGTGTCTCTGGTTACTTCCTGTAGTTAGCGTACAGGATCCTGCATTGACGCGTCCAACCTCTAATATTGTACCTTTTTTCTTACAATAATGCTATAAGAGGGGTCCTGCCAGCATGAAGTACCACACAGTTTGGATTTGGAAAGCCAGGTAGGTAGATCTTTAGTACAGGCTGCACACTCCTGATAAAAAGATCTCAGAAGTCCCTTCTGGCAAATGGGACCTGTGACAAATCCAGGATATTCTTCCCTTCTCCCTAATGGGGCGCAACCCCTATTGAGACTAGGGCAATGAGCCCGCTATGCAAGACCCTCACTAGGGGCATGGGCAGGCAGGATCTCACTGGGAGCGACTCCTTCTTAGGGGACAAGGACTCTTGGTGGAACAAGTCGGTTATAGTTTCTGCAAACCCAAAATACTTTCTGCCTTTATGGGAGTAGATGTTAAGGATACAACTGTGAAAACTGAATCTACATTTAAATGTGTTGCTGACCCCCCTCAAGTGTGAAATCCTCTAATCAATGGAACGTCATCTCTCATTTCAAAACCCCCTATAAAGACACTGTGAGCCTCATGTGCAGAGAGAAGAGACCAGATGCCGTGAAGTTGATCGGCTAGGATGGAAACACGCAGAGCAGACATCGCCACTACCATTCAGAACCAGCGCTGTCTGGTGGCAGGGCAACAGAGTGCACATGGTGGAAGAGCAGGCCATGGAACTTTGCCAAACCAAGGAGCGCTGATTAAACAAGGATTCCGGCTCACGTCCCGAGAGACACTGCCAGAGGAAAGAGAGACAATGACGAGCCTGAAGAACGTTGCCATCAGAAGAAGTTAGAGTAAGAGAGACTGGCAAGACCTTAAGAAGGCTGCCACCAGAGAAAACCTGAGAGAGACAGACGATCCCAAGAGAAGGCTGCTGTTGGAGAAGGAAAAACTTACAGAGGACTAGGGTTTTTTTGAAAACAGGGGAGAGAGGCTTAAGACAGTGCCCTATACAAAATGTTTAAATTACCAAAAAATAGTCTTAACTCCTCTCAGAGGCTCACCCTTTGAGATCTAGATTCATCTTTGGGGAGACATTAAGAACTGTCCTCCTCGATTGCAACAAATGACACTACAGTCATGATTGAAAAAATATATGTATCTCTTTTTTTATTTTATTCTTACATTTGTATTAAAAACCATTTAATAAAAATAGTAAAAGAGGACGGTATAACACCCGTCACACCTTCTAATATGCTAGACAACAACCATTAGACAAAAACAGTAAAAGAGGTTTGTAAACCAAGTGTGTTCTAGAGAAACGGTCCTAGAATAGGATCTAGAAGAAAACAGAAAAACAATTACCATAGACAAGAGAGTAACTGTTAGAATGACAGGACAAAACTAATCAATGTATACCAGAAAACAACCATGTGACATGAAAAAATGCAACAATAACATGTAAGATGAAACACACCATTGATGTCAAATCTTAAAATCTCTATGGTAATGTTGAGACATTTACTATAGTTCTAAGTGCGTAACAGCTATAAATGCCTTATTAGACTTGTGATAGCATTCTCACAAAGAAAACATTAGCCCGACATGTTTCATTCCCATTGACCTTAGATAGGATAAGTAACAGGAAATTCTTCAGGGGGTGATGTTACAAACATCGGGTAACATGTCAATAACTAGAAAGATTGCGTATACATTTTGTGACGCTTGATGCAAAACTGAGGAGAGCAGTTCATTAGGGGTGACTTCTTTAGTTGCGAAGTAACGACCTAAGGAATGGAAGGGTAATGGTGGTTTGTATACCCTTTATATCTATTTGCAGATAAAAGGCTTACCTGACTGCCGACTTATAAGTAGTAGCAGGGGTAATCACACGATCTGCTTGAGTAGGATGTTTTCTCTCTAAAAGAAAGTACGGCAACAGGGGCTTAGTAAAAATGGCAAGGACTGTCTAGAGTTTATTAGCCTTGGAAAACAGCTTTTTTTAGATGTAGATTTTAAAATGGGAAACAAAATGCTTCTAGGTTTTATGTGGTTCACCAATCCGCAATGTTTTGTCAGAACCACAAAAA
The DNA here is from genome assembly GCF_040938575.1 of Ambystoma mexicanum. Taxonomy (NCBI): domain Eukaryota; kingdom Metazoa; phylum Chordata; class Amphibia; order Caudata; family Ambystomatidae; genus Ambystoma; species Ambystoma mexicanum. The sequence continues at coordinate 778,304,515 of NC_090937.1, forward strand.
ATACATAAAGAGTTGCTGGTGGTGTTAGCTCTCTTATTAAACTTATTAAAAAAAGTGGAGGTCTATGTCTGTGGGTTGGTGTCAACGTTATCAATGGAACCAAAAGGAAAAACCAATTGGATTGTTTGCCATAGTTTTACAAATATTTAAACCTAACACTGCGAAACAAAAATGCACCGGACCGGCAAAGACCGATAACATTGGGACAGTAGAACAAAAGTCAAAAGGATAAAGCACACTGGGCTGACCTTTTCATGCGCTCCTTGGTGCTTATTTTGCACTTGAAATTCGAGTTGGTAGAATAGCCACGGTTACTGCAGCATATGCGGAGAAGTGCTTTGCTGTTGGAGAAGGCCAGAGAAAGATATTATGGTGAGTCACCAAGAAGGCTGCTACCAGAGAAAGAGACACCGGTGGGCCACCAAGAAGGTTAGTGGCAGAGAAAGCCAAGAAAATATGCCAACGAGCCACTGAGAAGGCTGCCACCAGACAACTGCAGAAAGCAGGCTGATGTGAGGGAATCCGCCGCTACCACAACCACTGACCCTCCCTGGAGAGAATTCCGCAGAGTAGCAAGTACGTGGTTTGGTTCTGAGAAAGGGATATGGGTGGTCAAACTCTGCTCCGACTGAAGGGGAAGTAAACCTCAGGATTTCCAAGGGAGGCGAAGTCTAGTAATGTTCTAGTCGCCGAAGCCCTGAAGAGATACATATAAAAGCCAAGATAACACTGCGCTTGTTCAGACTAAGAAATTAAATGAAATGATATTTTATTTATATCGCACTCGTACACAAGTGTTTCAGAGCGCGACCAGGCAAAAAGGGAGGGGAACAAGGGAGAGAAAAAAGAAAAACAGCAATCTTACTAGGCCCAGTGACATTTAAGAAAGCGCAAGTGCATGGAAAAGGGAAAAGGGGGAAAGTGCATGGAAGGGGAAGGGGGAGTGGAAAGTGCAAGGCAGAGGAGAGAAAACATATATACTATTAAATAAAATAAATAATAACTAAGGGCGATAAACCATGGTAGTGCAGCCAGCAAGTGGCAGGTGAAAATTAGTCAGAAGGTATATCTGATAAGTGCAGAAGAAAAGTGGGGGGGCTCTATGGGTACAGATACAGAACCCTAGTGCAGAGGGTGGCCTGGAGGCAGTGCAGGAGGGTGGCAGGGTGAGCAGGTACCTGGGACCGAATGACAGAGGGTGGCCAGGTGCACGATGCCAAGAGAAGAAACAGATCACAGGGGAGAAGGGGGGCAAAGGCAGAGGCAAAGAGAAAGGTCTTGAGATGCTTCCGGAACCAGAGATGTTTTTGCTCCAGTTTTGAGGTGGCCGGGAGGCTGTTCCAAAGGGTGGCACCAGCCGAAGACGGAGATCTCCCCCCAGATAGATAGAGGAACCATCTGAGGTGGGTGTAAGTCAAGGAGCCAGAGGACCCAGTAAATGTCTAAAGTGACCAAGCTAGGATACGGATAACAAAGTGGGCCAGGAAGCCCATTACAGAAGGTTGACCACACCACATGGACTGTCTACAACCCTGAGATGAGGTGTATTGGCCCTGGAAAGGGGGCCATCAAGATATATCTCAAGTATTTGGAAAGGGATGAGAAAAATGACTTTTTTCTGTTGCAGTGAAGTTTCTAAGTTTGTGAAGGACTGAAAAGGAAAACCAATTTAAGAAACAAGTCGTGTTTTCTTGAACTGCATCAAAACTCTGTGACCTTTGTGCAAGAGACTGTTGACAAAGGCCAAATACAAATAACTGTGATGAACATTTCTTTTCAAGGAACATTTCTTTTCAAGAACTGTTGCGTGAGGAGGGGGTTAGCTTTAAGATCCTAAGCCTCACAGGCACTTGCATTGCATATGATAATTTGTATCTAGTGGTAGGGCCAGTTAGATAGATTAGGTTTTGTACTAAGAACAGACTTTTTGGGTTGACTAGACGTCCTTACGAGCACTTTAGGTTTTTAGGTTTAGATGGGGAACCTCACGGTAGCAGTAGAGCCTGATTGGGCCGATTTTCATTTAAGTTAATACAATTCCTCCGTTTGAATAACGCCCATTGGTCTGACTCCTATTTCTGGCTCGCCACAGACCTTTCAGGGTGAGAGGATTCCGACTGTAATAAAGTGGTTGACTTGGGATCTCCTATCCTGAGTCAGGGCTCCCGGAATTAATGGTGGTGGTTTCTTCCATTCACCCCAGGGGAATCCGGTCATGGCTCTCTTGAGTACTTGGGATGGTGGCCCTCGGGAGCAGGTGTCCTCATCTTCAGTGGCATTTCTAACCTATCTGGCATATACTGGCAAGACGAAACTGTGACTCCCAGCTTCAACCACCTCTGGCTGACTCACAGCTGTGGTGTCCCTGGTAGTCCGGCTTACTCAGGTCACAAAGTCAGACCTCTATAGCTACTCTGCAAAGATCATTCTCGAAAATGACAATCTCACCTACTCCCACCAGTTTACAGTCCAAAAGTGTACTTAATACTTGAGATAGAGGCTCCCCCATTCTACATCGCCCAGACTCTGAAGATGGGAGATGAAGAAAGAAGCTCCTTTGAAGTTTGCTGTGTGAGCAGCTGTCTTGTAAAGAAAATATCCTTGATATTGTGCCAGGGCATGCTACTAAGTTAACAAACGTGGAAGGTAATTGGCAGCCAAATTGCCACATGCAAGAACCATTTGTAGCATTATTTATGAAGTCAATTTGTCCTACACCTATAATTGCATTTACTTAACTGCGCATGACTGAAGTTGTATAGGCTAATCCAACTTCTTTTCTTTGCAGGTGTTATAGCACGACATCCGCTCTACTATCCGTACATAAAGAGAGCTCTCACTGCACAGGTCATCGAGGAATATTTCCAGCATCTCATAAGGAAAGAAAACTCAGATGAAACTGTGGTGACCAGGTAGGCGCATTTAACACTTTCGTCCGAATATGCACTTCACTCTATCACAAAACGTTACATAGCCGGAAGAGTATGAAGTCATTCACGAAGATTCTTGGCGCAGTAGAGGCACAGAAATGCACACTTGAATGGTCACTGTATACAAGTCAGGTTAATGTTGGAATCTTATCGCAGCTGAGCACCTTAGGCTGTTGCAAGATGGTGTGTGCAGATGACTAAAACAAACAACCATCACAACAGTTTGCTGTGAATAGAATGCATCTTTTGAGTTAAAAAGCCGCAGATGTCAAAGCACGACCTAGTATCTATCTCACTGTATACAGAGCCACACAGCATGGCGCTGTGGCATTCAAATGAACTGAGAGGCTCGCATTGTAATGATATACTGTTCGTTGTCTTACACGGAAATGCATAGCTTTGCCAGCCCAAGAGCAAAAGCTCTCTAAGATGAGATGCAACAACCACATACGTGGTTCATCAGAATGGTATAGTTAACATCCTTGCGTACTGGGGCATATTCACCCAACACCATACATTTTATCATGGGTTTACAAAAATGCAAAGAAACACCTCCACCCTCACCCTGTAATGTAAGAGCAGACTATGTACTTTCAGTTACAAAGCCACCATCTAGTAGTCATTTCGGGAAGTGCAGAGCCACACGGCCATGTACTCGGGGGTAAGCTAATTTACGGAAAAACTGGCATTTTAGCTCCATGTAAGATAATTGTGATTGTTTTATAGGGCAGATGCTATTTTATACATAGGTAGACTCAGAGTTCTGAAGGATGCAACAACCACATGCATGTTTTACCCTCATAGGGGATCACCCATGTGGTGCAGTTCACATTCTTGTGATTAAGACATCTTTACCAAACACCATCAATAGTATTTATTTATTTTATTGTTTTTTTTTATAAACGTGCCTGAGTTTGGTTTCTAAGCGCGGATCCTGGATTCGAACCTCTGTTGCTTTGCGTTGCACCTGTGCTATCCTCCATTCACCTTTGGTGGTGTAGCCCCTGGTCCCAAAGGGCCCAGCTCGTAGGGGCTGCATGTTTGTCCCTTAAGGGAACACCTAGAGGTAAAGGCCCAGTCTCCAGGGTAATATGAATATTTTATTAAATGTATTGTCGGTTTTACTTTATTTCTGTGTCTTCATGTGTATGCGTTTGTTGTGGAAGAGTCCATCCAGCCCACCACGGGGCTGGATGGAATGTTTAGGAGAGAAAAAAAAGAAAAGGATAATACAACTGAACTCCCCTGCCCAAGAATGGGTTGGGCAGTGGAGTAAATAATCCAGTGAGGATTTAAAAAAGAAACAGTTGAAAAAGGACAGAAAGAAAGAGAGAAGAAAAAGACAGGAGAGAGAAGGAGGGACAGACTTACCTGGGGGACACTGCCTCAAGCAGACCCTAGGCATCTGGGCTCAGGCGGTGGATGGTGGAGTCCCCCAGAGACGGAACAAGGGGGGCTGAGCTGCTTATTCCTGGGGCAGCTCAGCTGCCACAGGGCCATGCAGGTGTCAGTCCGTCCGGGGACCAGACTGGATTGGCCCAGCATCATCCAGGGCCCGGGCAGGGTGCTGCCCAGGTTGAAAACTAACAGCCCAGCCCAGATTGTGTGTGTGGGGGGGCAGCCCAGACCAGGCTGTTGGGCCGTGCCCTCATTCAGCTCACGCTGCTTATGTCATGCGCAGACAAGGTGGTGCACAGTGAGGAAGTCCACTCCACCCAGAGAAGGAAAGCCCAAGGCTGCTTCGCGGAGCAGCCCGGCTGATGGCCAGAGGCCCACCCCATGCGTCTAAGGACACATTGCTGAGGAGGCGGGCCAGGAAACCCCAACAAACCGGTGAAGCAGCTGCATTCCCGTTGACATGGGGACACCACCTGGGGTCAAGATGGTTGCCGGAGCAACAGTGAAAGAGGTGGCGTCCCAACGGCATTGGGGACACTGCCTGAAGTCAATGGCAGCATGGGCCACAGCAGTTACGTAGGGCGGCCCCCGCGCTAACAGGACCGCACAAAGATTCCAAATTCGGGCTGCAGGTGTGGTGGTGAGTGCAGGTGGGACCCCCAGCCACGGGGTCCACTCAGAAGATTTTGAGAAGTCCACGGGTGTGGCCATGATCACCCGTGGCCCCTCAGCCCACAGGGTCACCCAAAAGAATCGAAAAGGGATGCAGGGATCGGCGGTGATGGTGGGCAGAACCCACTCCTGCAGGGGGCCACCCAGAAGACCAAAGAAGCTCTAGCCACGTGGTGTATGGGCGTGGCTTCTGATTACACTCTTCCTTCCTATTGACTGCTATAAGCACGTAGCTTGAATGTAATGTGCTCCCAGTGGTAAGCAGCAGCGAGTTACACATCTCCTTAAGTCTAGCATCAGATGTGTACATCAGATATTACTCAAAGTGCAGGAATGTAGGGCCCTCGAGGAACTGGGATGTGTAATGCCAAACTAAATGCATCCTGCATGAGAGATGCTCACCCCCGAAAGCACGCCACTACGAAACATTGAATGTTTGTGATTTCTGAATGTCAAATCCTGTCGAATACAGTTTCATTTTGCCCATAAAATGTATTTCAACTTCACAGTAATGCCATTGGTCCCGTGGATTAGCAGCGTTCACAGCCATATTTTCACAGGCCCAAAGCCATATCAACCAGGATAATTCTAGCTTAACAGTTGGTTCAGTCTCAAAGGCCACTTGGAACTGAGTAGGAAAGTGGCAATTTGCATCAGGTGGTCTCCTGAATTTTGTGCATCCACTGAAAGCTTCTAAATCTCCTCCTACGTCTTCAGGTAGCTCCCAGAGCCTCATGTTCAGTTCTTTGAAGCATTGCTGCGTGTGCTAATAGCCCTATCCTGGTTACCAACACGCTTTAAGGCTGAAATGCAGTTATGTTTTTGTCCTGCTAGTTCATTAAGGAGCCGATTCATGGAACAAACGTGCGCCGAAAATCCCAGTGCAAGCAGGCGCAAGGAGGCGCAAGCGGGAGAAAGCAAACGCACGCGTGCGATTCAAGGAATGCGCTGCGCTACTTTCCCACTGGTTGTGCGCCAAATCCATGCATGGAGCATGCTGGCGCACGTCTCTAAACAGCGTGCGCTAAGCACACAGCGAAAGCGCACATAGCGCAGCGCACACAACAGAAGTGGGAGGAACAGTGAGCGTAACACGTGGAATGGGGAATAACGCGTGAAAAAGAAGGCGTAACTGGGGAAGTACTGCAGGGAACTACACGGAACGCCCACACGCACGCGAACAACCCGTATTCATGGATTCGAATACAGGAAACCCGCACACAGCAAAAGAAGTGCACAGGCATCAACACGTCTGCCACACGAAGGCAGGAGGAAGCGTCCCCGCGCACAGCATAAAAGTGCGCGCAAACAACAAACACGTATATACAGCTACGATGAATGCCCTATTTGTCGCAGCACTGATCGTGGGACACCGCAGGAGGAGGAGAATAGCCAGGGCACGCATTATTTCACCACGGACAAGCTTTTTTGGGATGCCTGACGTCCAGGTCTATGGCAGGTATAGGTTTCCACCCCATAGCATCCTAGACCCGGTCAGGAAGTGGGAAGATGACCTAACATCCCCCACCCTCTGCTCCCAAGCATTGTGCCCCTTGGAGAAGGTGCTCAATGTCCTGCATTTTTTGGCCACTGGGTCTTTTCAGCGGACTACTGCCATAGTGGGGGGGTCTCACAGGCCAAGCAGTCACGCTGCCTACACCAGGTATTGGCAATCATGACAGCGCGCCCCTCAGTCCGCAGGTACATATACATGCCCAGAACACCCGCAGAAAGGCAGGCCATTGTCCAGGACTTTTACAGGGTGGCACACTTCCCCAAAGTGCTCTCTGCCATAGATTGCACCCATGTGGCCCTACGTCCACCTACGGCCACTGAGCACATCTACCGAAACCGCAAGCACTGGCATTCCAACAATGTACAGGTGGTATGCGATGCAAAGGGAATCATCCCCTCTGTCTATGCAAACTACCCTTATACAGAATGTCCGCCCTGAGCCAGGCCCTGGAAGCTGGGCAGCATGGCGACACATGGCTCCTAGGTGAGTACAAATGCCTGTGCACATACATGCATGTCACACACACACAAATACACAAACCCCAATAATCATAACCATTATCCCCTCTCCAGGGGACAGTGCCTACCCTCTGAGCAACCACATGATGACGCCAATCCGGAACCCCACCACACCACCCCAGGTAAGATACAACGCGGCCCATATTGCAACCAGGGCCATAGTGGAGCGCACATTCAGAGTGCTCAAGTCACGCTTTCGCTCCCTTGACCGCTCTGCTGGGCAGCTACACTATGCACCCCCAGTAGTGTGCAGGATCATTGTGGCAGCATGTGTCCTGCACAATGTTGCAACACGGCAGGGCATACCGGTGGCCATGGTGGTGCCCCCACAGGCACAGGCGCTGCCCATGGGAGGGGATAGGGCATGTGGCGAGGAAGCCTGGACCCAGCTTGTGGCCAGATTTTTCACCTAAACTCCCAACCCTGCGGAGTGCACACAGGCCTGGCACATACCAGGTGACAATCGATGATGACAAAGAGACAGTCAACTGTCACAACCTTACCACCCTGAGATTGTTGCCATGGAATTGCCACATTGTGTGCATCCCTAGCTACTAAAACACAAACAATCCTGTCTGACCAAAAGCACACATGCAACGTGTGATTCACTCAGACCTGCAAAACAGGATATGACTATCACTGGTATGTCACTCAAACCCTCCAAAACCACAACATGACATGGCAAGCAATAGCCATACACCAACACAGTACCAAAAAGGTACACATTGCCATGTGAAAAATGTAAATGGGCATCAGACAATGATGCCTGACATGGAATCAGATGAAATGACTGACCAACAACCTCCCACCCAAAATAAGTCATACCCAAATGCATTCCAAAAGTTGTATTTTAAACATAACAATGAATGCCTGTCCACATGCATAATGTGCATTGCAAAATCAACACTGCAGCTACTGTGTGTCGTGTCCACCTCCTGCAACACACTGCTCATCGCACAGCACAGTGAACATCCATTGTGTGTGATGCACACCCTGAGCATCACATCTAAGCGACAAACTACATAAAAAAACAAAATAGGCATGTACAGGATCCACAAATGGTCATAGAACATGTGCTGCAGGGACACAGTGGGCACCAGAAGGCAAACAGAGTGTACACGTGGACATGGAAGGGTGATTGTACATGTAGTGGATCATAGTGTGAGTGTGTGGGTCAGTAGGGACATGCACTCAACATATGCATGTGAAATCAAGTGACCATCAGTGTCCTCTACACATCACATGTGAAAATCCACCATGTGTATACCCCAGCATGTCAATCACAACTATCCCCTCACACCTGAAAGGTAAACACAACACATGAACAGGCATTGATTAGCAGAATACATCATGTAAATAGGAAAGTACAATTACAATTTCAGGGTGCCCATCACACTGCAGGGCAAGGCAACTATCAACAACAAAACACCCCCCTCCCCTCACAAATCACCACAACCCACTGAACAACTGCATTTGTGTTATTCATCCGACATCCTTGAATTCCACCTGGCCACAGGATCACCCTTCCCCTTTGTCACCATCTCCCACCTTGTGTGTAAAAAGTTGCCAGCACCCTCAGAGTCCACCTCAATTTGAAAAAGCACAAAATCCAACAGAACTCAAAGCAGGACAACACAGAAGCCAAGCAAATAGCCTGCAGGCAGTAAAACAAACCAGAACAGCCTCCAGTAGATGACTTGAAGTAGCAGTACGCCACAAAGGCCAAGTACTACCACAATGATGTTAACAACCAAGGTAGCACAGTAAAACAATGTCACAACAGGATCTGAACCATGTGTGGCACATAAAATAGAATGATGCACCACAAACGGATGTCTACTGTCACAGCTCCCGTGTACAGGCGCAGGAGTGGCACAAAACAACCACCCCCACCGTGGTCTGGGTGCCTGCAAGGTCTAACTCACACAGGCCTCTGAGACCCTGGTGGGGAAGGAGGGTCAGGGATATGCTGTTACGCTCACCTGACTCCCATGGAGGCGCTGGCCTGGTTCGCGCTGCTGTGACCTCTTCTAAGGTGATGCGCAGGGTTCGGAAGACGGACTGGACCGGGCCCTCAAATCTGGCTTGTCTGGCTCGCAGAAGTATCCTTCTGTAGGCGAAAATAGGGGATAAACTGTCTGCGGGGTAATGCAATCGGCCTCCCACTTTCCCCTCTCACCCTCCTTGAAACCCTTCTGTGATTTCTCATAGCGTCTCACCTTAGGGTCTGGAAGGACGAGCTCTCCATCCTGCTTCTGATGGAGGGGCCGCGTTGGTATCCAGTTACTTCACTGGATTTTCGGATTGGTGAGAACCAAACTTGCTTGGCTTCCAGGTAAGTTTTTTGATAAGAGGTTCCCCTTGTGTCCATGCATTATTGTACTAATGCTGGTGTCTTTTTCCCCATAGGGGCCGGGGTACGGAATGCCAGGGAACAGGCACCGACCCGAGATGAGCGGTGAAATCCTTGTAGAAATCAGGTAAGTCTTTAATGAGCGTTTTTTGGTAATGTCTTTTCATTCGCTCATTAACGCTGATGTCTCTTTTTCCCCTTAGGGGCCGGGGTCCGGAAATGCCAGGATGCGGCGCGGACCCGAAATGAAGAGGGAATGAATCCACAGGTAAGTCTTAACATGGAGATTTAGCTTTCCTTATTCCCTTCTCTCTCTCACCTTTTGTTCTGGTGTTTTTCTCCCTAGGCACTGGGGCGTGACTGCGAATCCGGATGATCGCTGCTGAACATGGAGGCGCCCTGTAAAGGTGAGTGGAATGCGGCGCTGCAGCGATCGACGCGATGAGCTTTTAAATTAAAGTCTTCCTTTTCAGGATTGTCGGCGAGATGTCTCCGGGATGCGGATTTAGCAGGTAAGGACTTTTCCTTCTTCTGTTCTCTTCTTCTCTTCCTTTGCAGGTGATCCAGGATGCTGGCAGGCGTGGCAGAAGTCAGGATGCAGGAGCAGACACGGTGAGCGTCCAGCTGCTAGATGCAGAACAACGCGAAGCACGTGTGGCTGTTCGGGTGGGGTTTAAATAGCCTTGGAAGAAGTTCCAGGTATGTATCCTTCCTCCAATCAGGTATGTATCCTTCCCCGACCACGCCCGGATGGTATATTAGTCCCACAGGTAAAGTAGTTCCTTTAAGGCCTCAAGGAGGCCGGGATCCTGCAGCATGGTCTGCATCAGGTAAGTGCACCCAAGCATTCCCATAATGAGCCTGGCGCCTATGGCGCCAGGACTGATGTCTTTTATGAGCCTGGCGCCATAGGCGCCAGGACACTGTCCAAAGGGCCCCTACATGGGGTTGCTGGGTCCTTCCTTGGGGACTGGATGTTCACTTTCGGGGATGCCGGGCTTGAACCGGCTCCTCGGGAGCGGGCATCATGACATATGCAGTCGGGATAGGTATTGGCATGCTGGATAACCGGAATGAGGGGCAGTAGAGGGGAGTAGGATTGACACGGGAAAGTAGGGAATGCACCAAAATGATGTACACACATTAACACATAGACAATTAGATCAAATTTGTTCACATGCACATAGCACCAAATTACTTAAATGTAAGTCAAAGAGAAATGTATCCCTGGGGTGAGTGCTGGCTTCCTGCCTGCGCACTCTCAGGTCCGGTAACAGGAGCATTTCAATGCTGCAAAGAGAGCCACAGTTAATAATCTGTGCATGCCCAAAACACACAAACACACCACCAAATATGCCCCAAAGTAACAAAATACACTACAAACAGACAAACCTGTGTGGATGCTTCATACCCATATGTAACATTACCCCTCTGATGGTTCATACACAGTCAATGCAGTAAGTCAGGCACCGGTGGGTGCGTGGCAAATAGAACACCAATGTGTCACGATTCACACAACATGCAATGTTCCTTGTGTAAGCTGACAGATGCATATAGCAAGGTCTGACTTCAGAACAAGTCCTGTACCACCATGACCAAAATAAAGTAGCCAGTGCATGTATCAATTTCTACTTGGAAATGAAATGCAATGCACCCGAGTCTGTCCCTTGCTGTCTGTCCCTGTGAGCTGCTTCATTCCATGTCTCGGAACGCAACATGGCTAATACAAGTTCCTCAATGGACCATGGTGGACCGGAGCGTATGTGCCACTGCCCTTGCAGGTGCCCCAGACAACTTTCACATCAACTAGCCATCAGCCCACTAACACATCTGAGCTGTATTGTGCGCTTCTACACCAATATTTTTCCAAGTTCACCATCAGTGCTGCTACTAAGCATGCATGTTCAACTGGCCAGGTGGAAGGTTTGCTGTGTTGTGACCCCCCCTGTGCTGCTCACCTTGCCTGGAGGCCCTTGAAACACGTCATCGATTTTCGGAGGTATGATCGCAATCCCTGTGCCTCTGCTTGCGCACACATGTGCATGTCGGCAGCACCAAACGTGTCTTGATTTCAGACGTCCAATGGCCCATGTCTGCTGGCAAAGGTGTTCTTGAGGCTCATCCCCCTGCAGAAAGTGCATGAAACACATGATTAATGCTTAATATTCATCTGTGTGTGTCTCTTCAGGCATTACATGACTGGACCATGTCAGAGACGTACATCAGAAATCACACCATCAGTCCGTCTTTCACAACAACAGTGTGGAACACACTATCTACGGCATGATTTACAACAAGCACATGTTCATTAAAGATCAGAAACATACTACACAATGCATAGCAATGAATGTACACATGAATCATTAAGCACCCCATCTAGAAAAAGAAGAACAGTGGACAATTACACCCCAATCATCCCCACTAGGGGCGTTAACACAAGTTCCACAGCAGCAGACATGCCACAGATATGACAGTCCATTGCCCTTGTGTATAGGCTGTTACACCGAACCATCCTTGCGAGCCCATGGATAAGGGAAGCAGGAGTGGCATATGTGAGTCAAGGACCCCAAGCAGCAAACACATACACAAGACAAGCTTGAAGGGCCCAGCTGGAACAGACAGTGGATGCTTTCAAATGCCACAAAGCACCAGACCGTCACATGAAAGCACAATAGACTAGTAATTTTAAACTATATTAACTAATTACACTAACTATGAAAATCCTACTTTACCTATTTAAACTAACTATCAAACAGAAATTTAACTAACTAAACTAAAAGAAAAATCAAAAATGGCCACATACGACCCGGGGGGGGCAACCAGGAGGGGGGAGGTACAGGGTGCTGCTCAACACCCACATGCGATGATGCTGAGGAAAAAAAAAACCTCCATGGGCTCAACACCTGCACAGCCCTACCTATGTGGGAGATAGATTGTCGTCCGAGTCTGGCTCTTCCTGTAAAGGAGGACGTGGCACAGGAGCATGACCACGCCTAGCCGCAGCTTGCCCCTCATCGGCAGCAGGTCTGCCGGACGGGTGAGCCTGGTTCTGTGTGGTGATGACATGTAGGTCTGCATGCAGAACCTCCCGTGATACACGTGCTTCCTCTTGCAAGGTAGCACGTGTAACACGGAGTTCCTCCTGCAAGGCCTGGCTTGACAACCGCTGCACCTCCCGGCAAGCATGTAGCTCAGCCGAGATGGTATGCTCAAGCTGTGTAAACCTCTCCTCTGCCCGCTCCCTCTGGAACATCAGAAGGACACCCAGAGTGGATCTGATGGAAGCATACTCCTCCCTCAGGTCCTCCATGTGTGCCTCTGCGTGAGCAGCAATTGCTTCACGCAGAGACAACATTTCAGCCTGGCGTGCCCTGTCTGAGGCCGCCATGCCCAGCCTGAGCGAGCGGGCCATGGACCGTGCCGCCTGCTGCTGGAGAAGCACCTGCCTAGCAGGGGGGAGCACAGATCGTGCCACACGCTCCATGCTCTCAGCGATGTTCTCCATTGCTGCCCCCTGCCGTTCAGAATTGGCAGTCATGTCTTGCTCCCACTCAGTATACAGCGGTTGCACGCGGCGACCGCATTGCTGGGCTTGACCCCTGCGGGACCCAATGACTGGGTGTCCTCGTTGTGTTGGCACCGCCCGCGGCTGCACGACTACATGCCCACGTCGACGTGATGTCCCAGGCACATCAGTGACTGGTGTGGAGGGTGACCCTGCGTCCCGATCCACCACGGGCGGTGGTTCCAAGGCTGTCTGACCCCTCAGTGCAGGTGTCACAGACAGAGGAGTGTCCACATCAGAATCACTCAACCCTGACATATGGACCTGATGCTCATCCAACTCGACATGGTCGTCAGAGTGTTCATCAGGGCTGGACTCATAGGCAGCCAGAGACAAGATGGATTGTAGCACTTGGGAGTTTTTGTGGCCTACCACCCCACGACCCCCACTTGTGCTGGGTTGATGTAGTGATAACAACCCTGTGCCTGGCATGACAACACCATCCTCCGGCTCCATTGCGTCATCACCAGAAAAATAGAGAGGAAAAAGGTCACTACGCATGTTAGAAGCACACACACACCGACACCAAACACATCAGGCAGATGTGTGACACACAAAATAGAACCTGGCATGCATGCTGGGTAAACTTGAAATTGCTCTGTGATTAGAACTGTGGAAAGGTGGCAGTTTGCACTGAAGTGGGTCTATGCAGTGCAGCAAATATGCATGTTACTCACTATCTACATGTACAAGGACTTCATGGTGTGTGTCAGAAAATGTGAAGGCAGTGCAAGGTCAACTTCAGGCATCACGTGCAATGTGCATTCAATGGGTAGCATATCTACAAGCAAACCACCCCTTCCCCCAAGTGCAAAAGCAGGGATGCCTAGCATGGTATCAAAAGGCTGACCATAGACCTGTGTATTGACAGACAGTGTTGACCAGCATCAACAGCATTATGTGAGTCAAGTGACAACACAGCAAATGATGATGGGACAGTAAGCAGGACACATGATGAAACCTTTGGAGTACACCCACGTGTGAAGAAGACACTACACCAGTTGGACAGAGTCATTGGCCATTAAACAGGCTGAGGTCTGTGACCCACACAGATTGTCAGACCCTAAACATGTGTACAGTTGACATGGGAATGCAGATGAAATGCCATGCAATTTAGGTCATCCTGGACTTGTGTAACAGTGATCATCCAGTCATGGACACATATGGGCATGCGTTAAATGCACATGGAGCATGAATGGGCACTCATGTCCCTGCTGGGCATCTGACCTCTGCACAGTCCAAGTGAGACACCCTGCATCAAGTACTAAGGATGTACCTCAATGGATATGTCTGGCAGATTGGCCGCTGGATGTTAGAATGTACACAGGAGGCATGACCAGGGAAGTAACCAAGGGCAATATTGTAGCAGACCAGTGCTAAGATGGAATTGGGGTGCAGAGCAGGGGGTTGAGGGGCAACGGAGCATGCCTACATTGGCTACCCCCTTGCAGGCAGAGGACACATGCACGTCGGTCATGCTATGCATAGTTCCTGGGCTGTGAGGAAGGTCACCCCACGCTACATGCAGAAGTGCCATTGAGCTGGAACATGGACCGGAGGGGCATACTGGTAACCAGCATGTGACTAGGGTGCAAAAGTGGTGATGTGTTCAATCCCCATCTGCTCCACATGTCCACCATCCAGCAGAGTAGACATGCATCAGGGAAGCATTGCATTACTCGCTCATCATAACCATGTACACGTGACATGTAGTGGCAGTCATGCACAACACATCACACAAGTAAAACACATACGTCCTCGACAAACACGCATCAACACTCACTGGACTGGGCATCAAAGTCCGGCATCTCTCCCACTCCTTCGACCAATTCGGGTGGTATGAACTCCGCAACGAGTGACTCATGCGGAGTGAGGTCTTCCTCCTCCGGTGCAGGCCCACCGCCAGTCACCAGAGTCAAGTTGTAATTTGAGGCACGCTTAGCCTTATCGCTGCATTTGAGGTCATTCCAACGCTTTTTGCACTCTTGCGCCGTGCGCACCTCATGGCCCAATGCACTCACATGTTCCACAACTTGCTTCCAGTGGGTATCACGGTGGGCAGCCGTAGTCTGACAATTAGCACCCACTAGCATGTCACAGCTGTGTTTCCACACGTAGCCCACGAGGAAGTCCAGTTCCTGTTTGCAGAAAGGCTTCTTCCTCGACATGCAGGTGGTCGAGGCTGTGTGTGGGGTCCCAGCCTGTGCTGCAGGTGCAACCTTCCTCCTCTTGGATTGTGGCGCAGACCCTGGCTGGCTGATCCCGCCCTGATCAGTATGGCCAGTGGGTTCGGTGGATTGATACAAGGGAGTGGCAGGTGGAGGGACGACCAAAGGCCTGACTTGTGTCAGTGGCAGCTGGGTGCCCTCTAATGGACCCTGCACAGCAACATCCGCGCTGTGGCAGGGTCATTGACCGCAACTGTCCTGGTTGGCAGACTCACAACCGGGGTGTTGTTGGGTGCATCTGCCCCTGCACTTGCCAACACCTGGCTGTTTGGGGCAGCAGATGACATAATTGCCCCAGGGACACGTGTCTTGGTTAGGGAAGCCCTGCGTGCCCCTACGGTTTCCCTCCTGGCCTGTTGAAAATCTTCCAAGGGCTCTTCAATCGCCAACGCAGCCTGCGCTGGCAGACCCTGAGCCTGAGTGGCGGTGTCCACAGCTGCACCTGCAGCTACCCCTACCCTTGGACCCGTGGCAGTCGATGAAACAGACTGCCGGGTCACACGGGCGCCAGTGCCAGATGCAGAAGCTGCATCTGCCGGAACCACAGGGGGTGGTGGCATGACTGCACCGACACATGGCACAACATCATGCTCAAGTCGTGCACCCCTGCCTCTTCCCCCTCTGCGGCCACCCTGGACACCCTGGAGTCCCCCGACTCCCTGGACACCCTGGAGTCCCCCGACTCCCTGGTCACCCCGGCCAAGTCCCTGACCACGCCCGCCACGAGGAGTACACCCAGCTGAGGCACCCCTCTCTTTGGTGGCCTCCCAACCATGGCACAGATGGAGTAGTGCCAGCACAGATGGAGTAGTGCCAATGGGAGGTGTACACCACAATTGACCTGGGCAATTGGGGTGAAGGGGGTGGGATGCAAGATGTTAACAGCCCCCCTGCACCTGCAAGGCTGTAAGTGACCCCGGTGATGTAGTGATGGGTCACGCTACGCTCATGCACCCCAAAACTGCAGTAAAACCGTGCACGCAACCCTGCAGCCTACGTGTGTGGAATCAACCTCCCGCGCTACGCAGTGGCACCCAGTAACATGAAAAACGCGTACGCGTGGGACACGCAGGCTACTATGACATCGAAAACGGGTGCGATACACAGGGGCACCCGCAGTGGGAAATTAGCGTGCGCGACTCACCGTCTGACTAGCGTGATGCAGAAAAACACGCGTAGCCAATACCCCCACCAAAAGAAGAGATACGTCCTCGGTCGCTGTGAAGATGTGATAGCGCGCGAAACAACACGAACCAGCTACACACATCGGTCTTCACGAAAGGCACGTACAGCAAACTGCTGGCCCCACTCACCTTTAACCCCTGCTGAGGGAAACGCCCGGGCGTGTCACGTCACTTACGCGCGTAGGCCCTTTCCTCGGATTACATGCATTCACATGCGGACGTGCAGTTTTTTCACGCGCTGAACCACTATGCCCACACACGAGGGAAACGCCTGCGCGCATAACGTCAGAGAAGTGCTTACGCGCTAAGGGACTTTGGTCCAATGAAAACACGTATGTGTGCTGATGCGCTTACGCCCTAAGGGTCTTTCCTCCAATTACACGCTGATGTGCAATTTTTTCACGTGCCAAAACACACGGAAGACCATGCTCCTGCCCAGAAGGCCGAATTACTGCCCCCCAGAGCCCCGAGCACGCTCCCACCTGCAATCTGCTGCTGCCTGACTGCCTGCTGCCCACGTGCCCTGCCATTTGCTGCCTGCACGTCAGCCAGGGGTGCAGTTGCTGAGACCACCCCTGCTGGAACTGAAGACTCCCGACTGGGATTCCATCGCTCCACAGCCCAGCCCCAGGACCCAGTTGCCCACCCACTCCTGCCTCTGGGTTTGCCATGTCCAGCACAACACCATCTGGCAGCACTGGCAACCCCCAGCCAGAGAGGCAGAGGGTCACCAGCTTCAGTGCCAGGGAAGTTGGTGTCCTGGTGGAGCAAGTCCTGGGGCAGTATGATGCCCTCTTTGGAAGTTCGCACACCGACAATGAAGGACGACCAGGATCTGGATGGACATCGTGACTGCCATCAACGCGGAGGGGGTGGCAGTCCGCGACTTACATCATGTCAAGAAGCGCTGGGAGGACTTCAGGTCCAGGACCCTCAACAAGGCCCGGCCCCTCGCGAAGGCAGCGGATACCGAGGGGCGCCAGGGCCAGCTGTCGGACCACCAAATGAGGGTCCTGGAACGCATATGCCCAGCGCTCTACGTCCAGATCCTTGAGAGGCAGACCCGTCTGGAGTCGAGCGGTAAGTGTACATGCAGAGTGATTGGACGCTGTGCGTGTCGTGGTGTGCCAGTAGTGTACAGGTTGCACATGTGTTGTTGTAGGGCCATGTAGGGATGTGTATGAACATGGGCGTGAGGCTGCCACATGTGTGTCCTCTCATGTGTGAGACACATTGATGGTGTATGTGTTGGTAAGCATGCTGGACAAATGCAGGTGTGGGAGCACCCATGTTTGAATTTCTGTATATGTATATTGGCATGGTTGTGGCATGGATGGTGGTTCCTAATGCACGTATCTGCACTGTGTACATGTGCATGTGTGTGTATTTGACAAGTGTGCAACTGTGATGCAACATGGATGCATGTGACACTGATATGTAGAAGGCTGAATGGCAGATCTGACATGTATGGCAATCTCATCACTGCAACAGTTGGAGGAGATGTAGACATGCATGTAAGTGTGGTGGCGCGTGTGCATGTCTACTGCACTCCCTGTGTTTCATGTGATGTCTGGCTCACCTTTGGATGCTCATGCTGTTGTATGTGTATGGATGGTGCTGGCTGTTGTGATATGGCTGTGGAATTTCTCATGTGTGTGAGTTTAAATGACATGTGTGTTGGGGATTGTGATGCCATGTCTGAAGTTTGACACTGCCACTCATGTGCAACTGTCATGTATGTATCAGTCCATTGTACAGTGCCCTGATGCCTGTGTCCTATCTCTCCCTGTCTGCAGCATCAAGTTATGAAGAGGGCGGAGAGGGTGCTGTGGAGCACAGCGGAAGGAATCGCACCGCCTGCCGAAGACGCAAGGCCCGGCTCCCCTCCCAGGTTGTCATCTCGTCAGGGAGTGAGGAGTCCGGTGCCGCATCCCAGGCTGCAAAACACAAGGGGGGTGGTCCTGGCTGAAACAGTCAAAGCTGGTTGCAAGTGATTGGAATGCAAATAAGATTTAATATGTATCTAATCCTTAGTTGTAATGCTTATTCATATCAATCCAAAGGAAAGATGGAAAGGTACCCAGGAGGACAGATATATACCACAAGCACTTAATTGATAAAAGACTGGGAGTATTTTTTATTTGCTCTCCTCGGTCAAATGTTCATTTTTTTGACAAACAAAAGGTTGCATAGACCTATAAATGGTGCAAGCTTTGCATTGTATAATATTTACATTATTTCACATAATCATACATATAAAAAGCAAAGACATATTGATGCATAGAACAACAAAACATTTTAGTTGCTATAACACAGATCCTTGGATGGGTCTGACAGAAGCCAGGCTAAAGGGTGACCAAAAATAGATCGACGTCACTGACATAAATCAAAACCAATTGGAAAACAGGGACCTGTTGACCCCTAGGGGGGAATGGTCCCAGGACGTTTCGGCTAGACAGTGGATCACAGCCTTCTTCATGGAGCCAAGGATTTGGAAACCCCTTGACCAGGACGGAGTCCTGGATGGTGGCCAAATGGCTAAAGAAGCAATTTTCAATGGATAACTCTAGAGGAACAAGTCGAAGCTGCTTCTAATACTGAGGAACTTGGGTTGCAAGGTGGTAGTCCCGGCGCCAGAGTAAAACAACTGGGGGAGTACCCCAAGTAGCCGGCTTGGAAAACTGGCGAACAGCAGTAGGCAGAGACAGCTGGAGTCTGAATGGTGTAAACTGCGGCAACCGCGTGTGATCGTAAGCTCGGTGGGACACAGAGTGAAGCTGTGTGCATCCCAGGCTGCAGCTGCCGAGGGTAGGTCCAAGTGGCGGAGGTCGGAGTTGGACTCCTCGGCAGCAGAAGGGGCAGCTGAGACCCCACAGGGTCCGACTGTTAAACAAGGTTTCACGGGATCGCTGGTTACCTTTTCTTCCCGGGGTTCGTGGAGTCGAGGCAGCCAGTCTGTCGGAGCGACAATGCCGATGAAGCAGTAACGCGGGAAATTAACCCAACACCCTCCTGACAATAAATGACAGGATAGCACTGAACCAACTCCCAACGCCACGGGTGGCACTTCTCTGCATTAACATGACGTCGGGACAGTGTTCCCACTGGCAGAGAAGGCGAGTGAGTCCTTATAACACCAGTAGATGGATTAGTTGTTCTTCGGGACTTCCAGGAAGGCAGTAAGGCACGGGTACCGGCAGGGCACAAGTCAGGTGAAGGGGGAATGGTCAGGCAGCAAGGACAGGGAGGACTGACCAGGGAATTCCCACGGGACAGGAGTCAAGGAAGGAAGAAGGCTAGACAGGGAACCCAGACAAGACCCCTCCTAACCCCAAAACCAGAAAGTAGGTAAGGTCAAGACAGGGCTGGGAAACCAGGAACTGAATGTACCATGGAGCAGGGAAGGGGAGGAAGGTTGGTAGGCAGGACAAGGCAGGGCAAGACTAAGCAAAGGGTAACTGGAGAGACTGTGGCACAGGTAAACAGGCTCCAGCAGCGCATACACGGCAACAACCGCGTTGAGACGCGTTGTCTCCGTGTATGCGAAGCCCTTTTAAGGTACGGGGCCAAAGGGAGGCCTGGGACGCAAGTCCGTGTTACTGCGCATGCGCGAACGCCGAATACTGACGATCCGCGCATGCGCAGAACATGCAAGATGGCTGCGCCCGCGGAACGGCGTGGGGAAAGACGCCACCGCGGATAGAGTCTCCAAGAAGGGGGAGACTGCCGAGGCCGAGGACCCGGATCCCCGTAGCAGGTAAGTGGCGCGTGCGAGCGAGCGCGCGGCGTGACACCATACCCCCTCTCGGACAACCCCGGGGCACCAGGCTTCCAGGGATAGCGGAGATAGAAGTCCCGAACCAGGCGCGGTGCATGCTCGAAGGAGCGCGGTTCCCAAGTGCGGTCACAAGCCGGATAACCCTTCCAGCTGACCAGGAACTGCAGCGCACCATGCCTAATCCGCGAATCGCAAATCTCCTGCACCTCAAACTCAGGGACCCCCTGAACCAAGACCGGGGCAGGACGGGAACAGGAACGCCCCAGAACATCAGGTACATAGGGCTTCAAAAGAGAGACGTAAAAAAAAACGGGATGGATCCTCCAAGAACGAGGCAGGGACAACCGAAAGGCAACAGAGGAAACCCGCCCAATGATGCGGAAGGGACCAAAAAAGCGGGTAGCCAGTTTCACAGGTAAATTGCGTACCGGCAGATTCCTAGAGGACAGCCATACCCTGTCACCAACTTGAAGGTCAGGCTCAGGACTCTGTTTCTTCTCAGCCTGTTCCTTCATACATGCTTGTGCCACTGCCAAGGTATCGGCCGCCAGGCGATGTTGATCGTGGATCTGAGTCACCAAGGCATCTGCGGACGGTACAGCACTGGTAGAAGTAGGACGAGCAGGTAGTAGCTTGGGATGTAGTCCGGCAGAACAGAAAAAGGGGCTGAGTCCGGTAGCGGAATGAACAGCATTGTTGTAAGCCACGGTGTCCAACCACTCTGACCAGTTGTCTTGAGTGGCATTGGCGTAACAACGTAGATACTGCTCAAGAGTTTGGTTGGTACGCTCTGTCTGCCCATTGGTCTGGGGATGATACCCAGAACTCAGAGCACGCTGAATGTCCAAATGCCGACACAGTTGGTCCCAAAATGAAGAGATGAATTGAGACCCACGATCCGACAGAATCTTCTCAGGAAGACCGTGGAGACGATACACCTCGTGAAGGAAACGTCGTGCCATCTGGGAAGCGGTGGGCAGTTTAGGAAAGGGTAAGAAGTGAGCCATTTTGGTGAAGCAGTCCACTACCACCATGATACATGTATAACCACCAGAAAGCGGCAAGTCAACGATGAAGTCTGTAGCAATGGTATGCCAAGGGTATGGAGGCGTAGGTGTGGGTTTCAGGACACCAATGGGTTTCTTGCGAGGAATCTTGGTCTGGGCACATACTGGACAGGAATCCACGTAGAGCTTCACCAGCGTGGCCCATCCAGGCCACCAGAATTGCCGTGCGACCAGTTCTTGAATTGTGCGAACTCCTCGGTGACCACAAACTACGGAATCGTGACAATTTTGCAGAACGATCCTCTGTAGCTCTAAGGTGGGAACGTACAGACAATCCCCGAAAAACAACAAGCCGTCACGTTCCTTGATGTCAGAGCGTTGCAGTATCTGTGACCTGGAGGGATCCGTCCGTGTGGCTTCTAACAACTGTTGAAGCTGGGGAGTCACCATCGACAGGAAATGCTTCGAAGTATTCACAGGTTCCGGGTCCTTGGCCCCTTCGACGTTGTTTTCCAGGGACCGTGACAGGGCGTCGGCCTTCGTATTCTGGGAACTAGGGATGTACGTGACCGTGAAATCAAACTGCGAAAAGAAGAAGGCCCAACGAGCATGCCGGGATGTTCTGCATTGCAAAGACCGTAAGAATTGAAGATTACGGTGATCCCTGCGAACTTCCACCGGATACCTCCCACCCAGCAAGTGATGACGCCATTCCTCGAATGCCGCATTTATAGCCAGCAATTCCTTTTCAATCACAGCGTAGTTTCTTTCACTCACAGACAATTTCCGAGAATTGTAAGCCACCGGGTGTTCTGTTTCCGTAACTGGATCTTGCTGTAGTAAGACCGCACCAATTGCGTAGTCCAAGGCGTCGGTTTCAACTACAAACAGCTTTTCATCATCCGGATGTACCAAAACAGGAGCCGACATGAAGGATTTCTTCAATTCCCGAAATGCCACCTCAGCCTGTGAGTCCCAGAGAAATGGTACTTTGGTGCTGGTCAGTCGGGTTAACATGTTGGCAAGGTGAGAAAAACGTGGTATGAAGCGTCGATAAAAATTAGCGAAGCCCAGGAACCTTTGTAAAGACTTAACCCTGTGTGGCTGTTTCCATTCCTCTATGGCTTGCAGTTTCGTGGGGTCCCTCCGCACTCCCGTGCTGCTGACTACATAGCCCAGAAATTTCAAACTCTCCAGATGGAATTGACACTTCTCAGCCTTGGCATACAGGTGATTAGCAGTTAACCTACGGAGTACTTCCTGAACGTGCGCAACGTGCGCAGTGCGAGTGTCAGAAAAAACCAGGATGTCATCAAGGTATACCCAAACTGATATACCAATAAGGTCCGAAAAGATATCGTCCATGAACCGCTGGAAGATGGCCGGGGCATTGCAGAGCACAAACGGCATTACTCTGTACTCATAGTGGCCAAAAGGCGTCTTGAAGGCCGTCTTCCACTCATCCCCCTTCTTAATCCGCACCAGGTGATAGGCCCCTCTAAGATCCAACTTGGTGAAGCCCTGCGCGGATTTCATGGATTCGATGATGTCCCAGATGAGTGGCAGTGGGTATCTGTCTTTCCTCGGGATCTCGTTTAATTGGTGATAGTCGATACAAGGACGCAAAGTACCCTCTTTTTTCTTGACAAAGAAAAGCGGGAATCCTGCGGGAGACTTGGACTGCACGATGTAGCCCTTGTTGAGGCAATCCTTGATGTAATCCTGTAGGACTCCCTTTTCGAGTTGGGTTAATGAATAGATCTTGCCGTGGGGGATGACAGCATCAGGCAGGATATCGATGGAGCAGTCAAAGTGTCGGTGAGGCGGTAAAGGAATATCCTCTGGCTTGGAGAACACCTTGAGGTATCCAGCATACTCCTGAGGTACTGACTGAGTGGCACATAGACGGTCAGATACATTGGCAGGATTAAGAGACTCCAACATCGCTGGGAAGGAATCGTGAAGACCACAGTCCTGAGGACAACGTGCCGAAGTGAATACCAGGGATCGAGCAGTCCAGTTGACCTGAGGATTGTGATAAAGCAGCCAAGGCAAGCCCAGCACCACCGGAAAAGAGGGAGACTTGATGACGTCCAACGAGATTCGTTCAAGATGCCCTTCCACAGAGAGCCACAAGGGATCGGACCGTTGGCACACTGGACCCGAAGACAATGGAGAGCCGTCGATCACTTCGACCACTGTAGGCCATTCTTTGTAGTGTAGACTGATCCCATTGGAAATCGCGAACGAGGCATCGATGTAGTTGCCTGACGCACCACAATCCAGAAGGGCCCGGGTCTTCATACACTTCCCTAGCCAAGCCATACCAACTTCCAAGACCAACAAGGGTACCAGGTTCATGGGATGAAGGTCTGATTCAAGGAGGCGGACCGTCGCTGCCTTCACACCAAACAACGGGCCTGTTAGTTTTCCTGCTTCCTCAGAGGACGTAGCGGGCAGGTGCCTAGAAAATGAGCAGAACCACCGTAGTACAAACACAGGTTTTGCTGCCATCTTCTTTTCTTTTCGGCCTCGGACAACGGGCCTCGGATGGCACCCAACTGCATGGGTTCTGGGCCCACGTCGGTTGAGGTAGCTGGCCCGGATGATTGTACTGGAAGGACTGGGTGATACTTGTCAATTCTGCGATGTTCACTCCGTCGTTCCGCTAACCTGTGGCCGATGCGTAAGACTTGTTCCACCAATGCGGGCAATGTTTCCGGCTCCGGAATGTGCAACAATTCGTCCTTGTATTCTTCTTGCAGACCCCGACGAAATAATGTCTTCTGAGTGATTTCGGGCCATTGGGAATCGGTTGCCAGTTGTCGAAACCGACTGATATAGTGGATGATATCACCCGATCCCTGTTTGATCTCCATTAGTTGGTTCTGGGCCATGGCTGCCAAGTTAGGTGGTTGAAAGACATCCAAAAAGGCTTTCTCAAAAGCGGTGAAATCACCCAGCAGGGGACTGTTAGTAGAGACCAGAGGTGCGGCCCAAGCAAGCGCGCTACCGGTCATGTTTCCTAGAATGTACCCGATCTTGGCCTAGTCTTGACCGAAATGACTGGACCTAAACTGAAAATGGATCCTACAGTGGGTACAGAACTCTGCCACTCGACGCGGGTCTCCATCAAACTTCATGGGAGTCGTGTAAGCCATGGTGTTCTCAGGCGGTGGAACTGGTTGTGATAGTCCGCCCATACCCCGGCCCATCGCTTGTCGAAGGGTATCGTTCTCCTGGCGAACTGCAGTCATCTTGAGGCGCATGGCACGCATTTCTTCGCGTAGTTCCTGCATGTCATCCATGTCGAGGCTGGAGGAAAGGCATCTCAATCTGTCAAACGAGGTTTCACGGGATCGCTGGTTACCTTTTCTTCCCGGGGTTCGTGGAGTCGAGGCAGCCAGTCTGTCGGAGCGACAATGCCGATGAAACAGTAACGCGGGAAATTAACCCAACACCCTCCTGACAATAAATGACAGGATAGCACTGAACCAACTCCCAACGCCATGGGTGGCACTTCTCTGCATTAACGTGACGTCGGGACAGTGTTTCCACTGGCAGAGAAGGCGAGTGAGTCCTTATAACACCAGTAGATGGATTAGTTGTTCTTCGGGACTTCCAGGAAGGCAGTAAGGCACGGGTACCGGCAGGGCACAAGTCAGTTGAAGGGGGAAAGGTCAGGCAGTAAGGACAGGGAGGACTGACCAGGGAATTCCCACGGGACAGGAGTCAAGGAAGGAAGAAGGCTAGACAGGGAACCCAGACAAGACCCGTCCTAACCCCAAAACCAGAAAGTAGGTAAGGTCAAGACAGGGCTGGGAAACCAGGAACTGAATGTACCATGGAGCAGGGAAGGGGAGGAAGGTTGGTAGGCAGGACAAGGCAGGGCAAGACTAAGCAAAGGGTAACTGGAGAGACTGTGGCACAGGTAAACAGGCTCCAGCAGCGCATACACGGCAACAACTGCATTGAGACGCGTTGTCTCCGTGTATGCGAAGCCCTTTTAAGGTCCGGGTCCAAAGCGAGGCCTGGGACACAAGTCCGTGTTACTGCGCATGCGCGAACGCCGAATACTGACGATCCGCGCATGCACAGAACATGCAAGATGGCTGCGCCCACGGACCGCGGAACGGCGTGGGGAAAGACGCCACCACGGATAGAGTCTCCAAGAAGGGGGAGACTGCTGAGGCCGAGGACCCGGATCCCCGTAGCAGGTAAGTGGCGCACGCGAGCGAGCGTGCGGCGAGACACCGACGCAGGAAGATGCCACGGAGTCATCCAGGTTGGTGGGGGGTTTGGTGGAGGAGGAGGCTGTGCAAGGGACAGACATGGGGTCTGGAGGTGGGGATTCCACTGGTGCCAGTGGTGCAGTGCAGGGTCAGGGACAGGAGGCAGCACAGGCCACCGCGGAGGTGCCTGTGTGCAATCCTGTCCCCGATCCTGTGACTGCATCATCCTCCACCAGCAAGGATGCATACGTCCAGACCCGTTTTCAGGGAGGAGATCCGCTTACAACAACTGGCCTTCTTCTCCCTGCGGGCGTGGCTATCCGGGACCGGGTTGAGCCTGTCCTGAGTGGGATGTCGTTGCGTCAACGGGGCATGAGAGGTGACCTTCAGTGTTTTCGTGAGGACACTGCACGTCATCTCGAATGCCACGTTGACCGCGTTGACCTACTGGGACGGGTCACCAGGGCCGGATTCCTCCGTTTGCTGGACCTTGTTCCGACCCCCTACTCACCTGAACCCCATATGCGCCAGTCGTCCTCCATGCCATCTTCCCACCCATGTATCACCTGGGTACCCTGTGGAGCTGCCTCTGACCCTGCGGCCAGGCTGGTGGAGGACACATCCCTGCCACAGTCGGGAGTCGGACGTCCAGTAGGGGTGGCCACCTCAACAACTGCACCCCAGCCAGAGGAGGATGTGCAGGCAGCAAGAGCTTTTTTTTGGAACAATGTATTGTAAATAGTTGGACTATGGAATAATTCGAATTTTTTTTTTCATTATGAACATGAAGCAATGGATTTTTTGTTTTACCTTTGCTTTGGATTTGCGTTGGTGGAGGGAGAGTTTGGACTGTTTTTCTTTCAAATTTTTTTGGATTGGTTATAATTTTCATTCACTCATCTTTTGCACATGCTTTTCATTTCATGTTTGCTATTTTTGTATGATTTCATTTCATTTATTTATTTTTGTACATAATACATATTCATATTTTATTTCCATGTGTGGGATTCGCTCATTGGGTTGATGCATGTGAAAATGTGTGTTTACACAATCAATGCCAACCAGTGTATCTGTGTGACGGACATGTGTTGATGTACATAGTTGACTTTTGGTTTGTGTCTTGAGATAGGCATGTCAGTGTGGGGTGGATTGGGAAATCATTGCGTCTCAAGAATGGGGTGGCGTGATGTGGTTTTTTGGTGTAGAAGTGGCCCATGATTGTGCTTCTTTATTTTGTGTAGGGGGACATGAGTAGGGGCCTGCTAGCAGGTGCCCCTCACTGCTGGGGCGTGGAGGTGCAGGGGGATATGAGTGGGGGCCTGCTGGCAGGTGCCCCTCACTGCTGGGGGGTGGGGGTGCAGGGGGACATGAGTGGGGGCTGCTGGCAGGTGCCTGTCACTGCTGGGGGGTGGGGGTGCATGGGGACATGAGTGGGACATTAGTGGGGGCCTGCTGGCAGGTTCCTCTCCCTGCTGGGGGGTGGGGGTGCAGGGGGACATGAGTGGGACATGAGTGGGGGCCTGCTGGCAGGTGCCCCTCACTGATGGGGGGGTGAGAGTGCAGGGGGACATGAGTGGGACATGAGTGGGGGCCTGCTGGCAGGTGCCCCTCACTGCTGGGGGGTGGGGGTGCAGGGGGACATGAGTGGGGGCCTGCTGGCAGGTGCCAGTCACTGCTGGGGTGTGGGGTGCAGGGGGACATGAGTGGGGGCCTGCTGGCAGGTGCCCCTCACTGCTGGGGGTGGGGGTGCAGGGGGACATGTGTGGGGGCCTGCTGGCAGGTGCCCCTCACTGCTGGGGGGTGGGGGTGCAGGGGGTCATGTGTGGGACATGAGTGGGGGCCTGCTGGCAGGTGCCCCTCACTGCTGGGGGGTGGGGGTGCAGGTGGACATGAGTGGGACATGAGTGGGGGCCTGCTGGCAGGTGCCCCTCACTGCTGGGGGGTGGAGGTGAGGGGGGACATGAGTGGGGGCCTGCTGGCAGGTGCCCCTCAGTGCTGGGGGGTGGGGGTGCTGGGGGACATGAGTGGGGGCCTGCTGGCAGGTGCCCCTCAGTGCTGTGGGGGTGCTGGGGGACATGAGTGGGACATGAGTGGGGGTCTGCTGGCAGGTGCCCTGCAGTGCTGGGGGGTGGGGGTGCAAGGGGACATGAGTGGGGGCCTGCTGGCAGGTGCCCTGCACTGCTGGGGGGTGGGGGTGCAAGGGGACATGAGTGGGGGCCTGCTGGCAGGTGCCCCTCACTGCTGGGGGCTGGGGGTGCAGGGGGACATGAGTGGGATATGAGTGGGGGCCTGCTGGCAGGTGCCTGTCACTGCTGTGGGTCGGGGTGCAGGGGGACATGAGTTGGTGATCACTAGTGGAAGGGGACATGTGTGCTGGCTGGGGGGCATGCCCAGGGGTGCAGGGTAGTCCCCTGTGTTGTGGGTTGCCTGCAGGGGCCGTGGATGGGGTGGAGGCCACACCTGGGAGGACCCACACTGCCAATTCACGTGTGGGACTCCCCGTGCACCCCACTAGATACACGTACCTGCTCTGATAGCGAAATCGCGTGTGAAGCTTCCCGCGAACCCCAGTAATACACGTACCCCACTCGCACAGGCCCTTTCGCGTGTGAAACTTCCCGCAAACCCCAGTAATACAAGTACCCCACTCACACAGGGCCAATCGCATGTGAAACTTCCCGCGAACCCCAGTAATACACGTACCCCACTCGCGCAGGCCCTTTTGCGTGTGAAACTTCCCGCGAACCCCAGTAATACACGTACCCCACTCACTCAGGCCCTTTCACGTGTGAAACTTCCCGCGAACCCCAGTAATACACGTACCCCACTCTCACAGGGC
The DNA here is from genome assembly GCF_040938575.1 of Ambystoma mexicanum. Classification (NCBI taxonomy): domain Eukaryota; kingdom Metazoa; phylum Chordata; class Amphibia; order Caudata; family Ambystomatidae; genus Ambystoma; species Ambystoma mexicanum. The sequence continues at coordinate 778,332,735 of NC_090937.1, forward strand.
CAATCGCGTGTGAAACTTCCCGCGAACACCAGTAATACACGTACCCCACTCGCACAGGCCCTTTCATGTGTGAAACTTCCCGCGAACCCCAGTAACACACGTACCCCACTCGCACAGGCCCTTTCGCGTGTGAAACTTCCCACGAACACCAGTAATACACGTACCCCACTCGCACAGGCCCTTTCGCGTGTGAAACTTCCCGCGAACCCCAGTAATACACGTACCCCACTCACACAGGGCCAATCGCGTGTGAAAGTTCCCGCAAACCCCAGTTATACACGTACCCACTCGCACAGGGCCAATCACATGTGAAACTTCCCGCGAACCCCAGTAATACACGTACCCCACTCGCACAGGCCCTTTCATGTGTGAAACTTCCCCCAAACCCCAGTAATACACGTACCCCACTCGCACAGAGCCAATCGCGTGTGAAACTTCCAGCGAACCCCAGTAATACATGTACCCCACTCGCACAGGCCCTTTTGCGTGTGAAACTTCCCGCGAACCCCAGTAATACACGTAACCCACTCGCACAGGGCCAATCGCGTGTGAAACTTCCTGCAAACCCCAGTAATACACGTACCCCACTTGCTGTGGGGCAGCCATGTATACTGTTACAGGGTTAGCGCAGCGCTTTGCGCTGGATTGGGGATTTTGATGGCTTTTCCCTTCGCGAGGGGCGTTCTTGGGGGCGTAACTGGCGCTGCTGCGCCACTGTGCGCCACGACTGGATTTGGTAGCTAAAATCCATGAATACGCTGTGCGCGGAAATGGATTTTAGCGCACACGGCTGGTGCAGAGATTCGCACGTGCACACTGTGCGCCAGCCGCGTGCGCCACTTGTGCGCTAAATTCTATGAATTACCCTCTAAATGTTGCAATGAATACGGTGCTAAACTTGCTCATTCAAAACTTTCTAGCTTTATTTTCTCATGGCTATAATCTTGGCATTTATTATTGCCCCCTGAGCAAAATGACAGCATCTGTGAACTATCCTTTTCCTCTACTGATAAGAGACAGTGGGCCTCATTATAACATGTGCGGAATGGCTTTAACGGTGCCGGTAATGGTGCCGGTGCCATTAAACCCACTCCGCACTATTACGAGGTCCCCTCGCAGGACCCGCTCTGGATGTCTGGTTTTTCCAGCATTCCATAGCAGGTCCCGCGAGGGGACCAGGGAGCTAACAACGGGCCTGTTCGTAATGGGCCCGTTGTTAGCTCCCTCCCCATTCCCATTGAGCCCTATGAGGGAATCTTTGGTCTCTCCACTACTGTCTTCTTTTCTTTCTAATACTGCTTGATTTGTCAGCAGCTTTTGATACTGTCGACCGCTCCATCCTTGTGTCCCACATGGCGGCAGCAGGACTCTGTGGTCCAGTCCTGGCGTGGTTCTCATCCTTCCTGCCTGATAGGGGCCAATTACTTTCTCTCTCCCCATTCTGTTCTTCTTCCTCCTCACTTTCTTGTTTCTTGAGTTCCTCAGGACTCTGCCTTCTCGCCTATACTATTCAACATTTATGATCATCCATTGATTCGCCTCATCCGCTCGCGCCAATTCGGTGCTACGCGTATGCCGATGACACCCAGATTTTGGTCCGTTTATATCTTGACCAGTATGAGGTGTCCTCTCTGCTATGTGAGTGCCTATTAGCCGTGAGGGGCTAGATGAACAGCAATTGGCTGAAACTTAACAGGGACAAAGATCCTGGTGGTAGGTTCTACCCTTGACTCTGCTTTTTGGATGCCCTCTTTCTGGCCCACTGCCTTCAGTGTTTCACCTACTCCACTGACGGTGGTTAAAAATCTGGGGGTTTACCTCTCTGCCTCACTCTCTATGTCTGCCCAAGTGCATGCAGTATGCAAAACGGGGCACTCCTTGCTACGTGTACTCCGCGGAGTACTACCGTATCTACCTATCCACCTTCGTCCTCGGGTGGTTGCCTTGGTTGTTGTTTGTTGAATTGACTATTGCAATGCCCTGTTCTTGGGTCAACCACTTGGCTTTATTCATCAGCTGCATCGCCGCCAGAATCTGGCAGCTAGTGTAGCCACCACTACCCCTTATGGGTCTGTAGAAATCAGGACAGTAGCCGATGTGGAGTTTTGTAGACCTTTATTACACACTGGTTAAATGTAATGTCTTAACCACGGTAGTTGAATTCCAGGATTGACCCCACAGTTACTTCACTGTGAGTAAAGGGTACCAGGAGTTCCTCTTCTCTGGTAGTGTCTCCTATTTTCCCGGACCCGGATAGGCCCACCAGTTGCTCTCACTCTCCTCTCCTTCTCCCTGCAAAAAGCAACCAAAAAGCCATTAGGCCAGTCCCTTTTATACCTGGTGCTTGGAGGGAAAAAGGGCCAATCAGGGACAACTGCCCTCCCCCCCTTTCTGATTGGTGGGGACTCTAGGCACCCACCCTCTATAAATAGAGCTGCCTCCTCCTCTCCTCCTCCTCCCTTACTCTGGCTGCCTGGTTCCGGCTCCCCCTCCCCTTTGTCAGCCACGCCCTCTCCCTTGGCCCCGCCCCCTCCCCATGGTGTCTCCCCTGAGGCATGCCTCCCGGAGGCCCCTACTGCTCGAGGCCCCAGGTTGCTATTAGGGGTCTGCCCCGTTTGAGGTAAGGAGGGGGCTCTTCTCTGTTCCCCTTGTTGTGCTCCTGTCCCGCTGTCTGGCGCACCTCCGACGCCGAGCGGTCGGCACACGCCGGGCTCTCCAATTCCCGAGCCTCGCCGCCGCTCGCCGCCGGAGGCCGCCGAGTCCTGTTGGGTTTGCGGGTCTCCCAGCCGCAGCGCCAGTGTACCAGGTCCTCGTGGACACACGCGGCGCTGCGGCTGCGGGGACCCGCGGCGCCGCGGCCGCCACGCCGGCACTGTCGCGGGCCGCCGACAGGGCTCTCCCTTCAACAGGGACGCCTCTCCGGCGGCCGCCCCCGGCGTCGCACACGCCCGCGGCATAGCGGGCTCCTCTAGCCGTGCGTCCCGCTCCTCCCCGTCCACCCTCACCTCCTCACAGGGTCGCACATCAGTCCTGTGCTCAGTTCCCTTCACTGGCTGCCAGTATCAAAAAGGATCAAATTTAAGTCTCTGTGTCTGCTGCACAAAGCTTTCTACCATTAGAGTACAGAATATCTTCAGCTCTATGTGCCTGGCCGGGCCCTTTGTTCTTCAACTGCACGCTTAGTTGTCATCCCCAATTTCCACCGTCCAAGGACTGCAGGGCAAATTATGGAACCATCTACCTGTCGCTCTTAGGCAGGTTGAGAATCACTTACACGTTTGCCATCTCTTAAAATCTCGACTCTCCTAGGTTATTGTTAGATTTTCACTGACTGTGTCCATCATGCCATGATGCCCTTGGGTGACTGTGCACGTTACAAATTATGATAGCATAACATTTCTAGAGACCTAGATGAACTGAGTCTAGATGAATTGCCTAAGCACACAGAACTTCCCCCACAACCACCTTTGGCTGCTTATGATTCTGTCCTTTGCATTCTTTTTCTGCGCTAGGGAAAGCGAGTAATGTGGCTCATGTTGGTGCTCTGTGACATCATTACATTCAGGTGATCCTCTTGCCTCTGGAGGTATCAATGTGTTGGGGAGCAGCAAAGATGGAAAGTGGAACTGACTGAGGCGCTATTTAGACAGACACCATGCACTCGACTGCTAGCCAGAGCAAGGAATTTCATGATGGTGGACCTTTAACCGTCAGGACCTCTGCTGGTAATACATGCTTTCTACTGTGAATCTGCATCTCAGAGGTGTTAATTTAGTTTATTAAATCAAATCAAACTTCAATGTGATTCACTGGTGTGTTTTCACCCTTATACTTAAAGGGGATAATAGGTTGCGAAATTTGTGCCTCAAATGTAGAATGCGCAAATTCTATGTGATTTGGTCGAGATCATTTCCTCAAATTGGAATTAGTCTAATTTTATTTGTCTACATTTGGATGCAAATATATGCCACCCTTCACCCCTCACTGATTTCCCCCTTTCTTAATTATCACGATTACCCCCAAATATATTTTCTGCCAAATTCGATTTAAAAAATGCAACAAATTTGAATTCAACGAAATCTCCTACGTTGTAATCTCCCTATACCGAATGCACCCATATGTTAACCATGTCAAACCACACATTCCACGTTTGAAAATATAGTACCTTGATGTGAAAGGACATGCCCTGATAAAATTCATGTGTGTGATCTGAGTGCAGACAGTGAGCATGCCAGTTTTGTTGTCTTGCTTCTAGAAAGGTGCTCTTGTGGCTTTCGAGGTGGATGGAGTGAGGCACAGAGAGAGGGAGAGACCTTTAAGCTATGTGAGCGATGAGTGATTCTTTGTTTAATTGTTAAATGCAGCAGAAACTTGTACCAGAACAATTAGCATGGCGATGCAAGAGTGTGACTGCACGCATTTAGGGCAATAGAGCAGGCTACATGGACAACCACGTCCTGGGCAGTGAATTGGTTAGAAAGCACAGAGCTGCTCGAGTAAGAGATTACATTTTCTGTGTGTTCCTGTCACTATTCCAGCATCTAAGTAAAGACAGAACATTGCCATGTTAGACTTCAGCAGGCATTCTAGGGAAAACTATCCCATACTGATAAAAATAAATACAAGGAGGGTGTAGAGATTGTTGCCTCGTGCTGTCACACGCGCGTGGTTTGGTTTGAGTAGGTGTGTCGCGTGACAGCAGAGGCAGTTAGTCGGCGGCGAGCGTTGGCTGGGTGTCCGTGTGCGGTCCCCAATTGAATAAACCTGTGAACCTACTTTAGGGGCCTCACCTCATTATTTCAGTGGCGATGAGGATCAGGGGGCCCGCCACGGCTTCGAAGACAGCGATCCGCAGCATGTGATTAGTCGGCATACCAGCAGCTGCGGCGCCGCAGGAATCCCTCCCCCCCACGGGCCTTTCATGCTCTGAAGGACGCAGAGCTACGCGGAGCAGCAGCGCTGCAGGGGGACGTCCCGCCCCTACCACATTTAATGAAGATCATTGAAGGAGGTGAGGAGTGAGGGGGGAGGGAACCAATGGGAGCGGTCTCTTGGTTTGCGTGCCATTAAAGGAACAGGACAGGATAAAAAGGCACACCGAAAGGAAGGTCTCTGCTGAGACACAAAGAAACGCCCAGCACAGCTACACTGCTGGCTGGTGGATATTTTATAAAGGCAAAGAAGGCAGCCAGTAGATTTGGTCTGAGGTATCGGCGCAGTTTCTTAAATAAACATGGCTGCGGCAAGTATGTCTCCACCTCTGCCCTTTCTCTCTGAGCCAGGTACTCCAACCATAAGATGGGATAGGTGGAAAAAGTTATTTGACACCTATTTAATTGCCATAGGTGGCGACAAATTCGCTCCAGCACGAAAAGAAGCCATTCTTCTTCATAATCTAGGCACAGAAGGTCGTAGTGTGTACGACTGTTTACCAGAACCTCCGCAAGAGGGTCAAGGAGAGGTAGACCAATACTCTGTGGCGGAGAAAAAGTTAGAGATCCACTTTGAGGCAAAGAAAAATCTCACATTTGAGAGGCACACATTTTTCAAAAGTGTACAAGACTCACAAGAGCCAGTGGAGAACTTTGTGGCAGCGTTGCGGTCTCTCAGCCACACATGTGAGTTTGGACTGTTGACAGACTCTCTCAGAAGAGATCGATTAGTCCGCTGTAATAGCAATTTGAAGATACAAGAAAGGCTTTTAAGTAAGGACGTATCGTTAGATGCAGCTGTGGAAATAGCCAGAGGAATGGAGCAAACACACAAGTACATGAGTACTATGAAAGAGGACAAACAAGAAGGAGAAGTGGCAGCAGTAAGAAGATTCAGGAAGGTGAATACGAACAAAGAAGTCAAGTGTTATAAATGTGGCAGTAACAGACATATATCCACAAGCGCATTTTGTCCCGCGAGAAACGTTTCATGTCTCAAGTTTAAAAAGAGGGGACATTTTGCAAGAGTATGTCGAGATTTGAACCAAGTCCAAAACATCGAGTCAAGGATGTCGGAGCAGGAAGAGAATTTCACAGAGGTGCAAGGTGCTCAAGTTAAACATGTGCTAGAGGTAGCAGAAGGGTCAAACAAGGTAAATGCACCAATGGATGTATTCTTGATAAATGATAGAGTTGTAACCATGAAAGTGGACAGTTGCTCACCATGGACCTTGATGTCAAGGAGAACACATGAAGACTGCCTAAAGGGGAATGTGAGAGACTTACAAGAACACAAGATAGAACCATACGCATATGGCAACGTAAAAATTCAAGTTTTGGGAAAATGTCCTGCTGCTATAAAATACAAAGGAAGAGGTTGTGAGTCAGAGGTCTACGTGACCCAACAGGGTTCATCCTTAGTAGGATGGGGCGAGCAGAGGAAGTTGGGAATCAGAATTCAAGCAAGTGCTGAAGAGCCTGTCACCATGCAGAGATCAAGGATAGATGGGAAAAGGAATTTCCCAAAGTGTTTCAAGAGGAATTGGGAATGTTAAAGGGATTTGAACATGAAATGCGTTTGAAAGCAGGAGCTATTCCTAAGGTACACAGAGTGAGGCCGATACCACAAGACCTCAGAGAAAAGCTGAAAAGAGAGATTGATACGCTCTTGCAGAGAGGCATCATAGAGGAAAGCGAAAGTTTAGAATGGTTATCACCAGTGGTGGTGGCGGCAAAGTCGAGTGGAGACATAAGGCTTTGTGTAGACTTGAGGGATGTCAATAGAAATATATTGATTGACAGACATCCACTACCGATAATTGGTGATATGTTAGCAACTCTTGAGGGTGCCAAAGTATTTTCAGTCATTGATTTGTCTCAAACGTATCATCAGATTCCCCTGAAGGAAGAATGTCAGCATTTGACAGCGTTTGTGACAGTGTTTGGAACTTTCAAGTACTGTAGAATGCCGTTTGGGCTTGCTTCGGCAACGGCAGTGTTTCAAAGAATGATGGACAAAATAATGGAGGGAGTGAAAAATGTAATAGTGTTCCAGGATGACTTGTTGATATATGCTGGCTCTAAAGATGAACATGATGAGATTTTGATTCAAGTGCTGAACAAATTGTCGGAAGTTGGTTTAACTGTGAAGAGGAACAAGTGTATGATAGCAGTTGGAAGAGTGGAGTATTTGGGGCATGAGATTGATGAGCATGGAATAAGACCGAAGAGATGTTTGGTGGATGCAGTTAAGGGGGAACCAGTACCAGATAGCAAAGAACAAGTGAGATCCTTTTTAGGGCTAGCAGAATATTATCATAGATTTGTTAAAGACTTTGCCATGGTATCCAGTCCTTTGAGGATGTTACTAAAAAAGGGTTCAAAATTCATATGTTCTCCAGAATGCAATGAAGCCTTTGAGAGCATTAAGGAAGCTGTGGGTGAAGCACCTTCGATCGGGAGACTTGACCCCAGGGACAAGATTGTGTTGGTGGTAGATGCAAATGAGCTGGGGTTGAGGGCGGCTCTCATGCAATATGATAAAGACAGTACGGAAAGAGTGGTAGCGTTTGCATCGAGAGCGCTGAGAGGAGCGGAATGTAAATACTCTGTGATAGAGAGAGAGACCTTGGCTATGTACTGGGCGGTGGTTCATTTCAAATATTTTCTATGGGGAAGGCAATTCATAGTCAGATCAGATCATAAGCCGATGGTCCAGTTATTTGAAAGTGGAAGATGGGCTTTGGGGTCACCAAGAATAAGCAGGTGGGGTTTGGGACTTCAAGGTTACAATTTCGAAGTGAGTTATCTTCCAGGAAAGAAAAATGTAGTAGCGGACTGTCTTTCTAGACTTCCCATAGAAGGAAAGGAAGAATTGATGGATATGGATGCCAGTGAATCAGTGGTTGCAGAAATGATGGACGCTATTGGTCAGGAAAAGTGGATAAGAGAAGAGGATACTGATGAAGTACTTAAGTTGATCAGAGAGTGGACAATAAGGGGATGGCCTCCAAAGAAGAACCTAGACAGAAGGTTTGATGTTTGGTGGGAGGTAAAAGAAGACCTTAACATTTGTAAAGGCAGGCTAAGGAGAGGACGGAGTGTGGTTCCTCTGGAAAGTCTTAGACGGAGTTTGACAGAACTGGCACACCAGGGGCATCCAGGGGAAGGAGCCATGAAAAGGAAATTGAGACAAAGTTATTGGTGGCCAAGAATTGATAAGATGGCGGAGAGATGGGTGAAAGATTGTGAGGAATGTCCAAGCAGTGACAAGAGTAGAATTGTAAGAGAAACTCCTTTGGTTCCTATTGTGGTTCCTGACCAGCCGTGGTCAAAATTGGCAGTGGACATCATGGGTCCTATATCAGGATTAGGAGGTGGGTTAAGATTTCTTTTTGTGATTGTTGACTATCATTCGAAATGGATCAAATGGGAAGCGGTTAAGGAGGTCACGGCAAGGGATCTAATTGCGTTTCTGGAGAAGGTGTTTCTTAAGGAGGGTGTACCTACAGAGTTAGTATCAGATAATGGAGTACAGTTTGTTTCGGAGGCTATGAGGAAGTTTCTGAGTGGTTATGGGATAAAGCATATTAGAACGGCATTATACCACACCAGGGCCAATGGTCTTGTGGAGAGAGTTAATCGATATCTTAAGGGAGGATTGTAGATGGCCATGAAAATGAAGCAGCCGTGGAGAGAGGTGTTGAATTTATTGACTTGGAATTACATAACGACTCCACATTCTGTGACCGGGGTTCCTCCTTTTGTGTCTATGAAGGGGAGAGAACCGGGAACAAGGCTGTGTCCAGGATGGCTAGGGGTGGCTAAAGTTGTTCAAGTTGATAGAGATCAGATTATGAAACACATCGTGGAGAGTCAAGGGAGGAACAAAATATGGTTTGACTCTAGAGAACGAGTGAAAGACAGGGAATGGAAGGTGGGAGAGATGGTATATGTGAAAATTCCTAGATTGGTGAATAAATGTGTAGTGAGTAAATATCGGGTCCGAAAAAAATATGTGCAGTGAAAAATAGTGTAGTGATTTTGGAAGGTGGAGAGGTCTGGTCGAAAGGGAGGATTGCCAGAGCAGGTGAAGGGATTGAGAGCAAGGAAAAAGGGAAGTTGTTGGTGGAGGATGATGAATGTGTTGAGAAAGAGGAGAAAGAGGATGATGGATGTAATAAGAAAAAGAAAGGTTTTGGAGAGGAAAATTCGGTAGTTGGTTTACATAGGACAATATCAAGGCCTGTGTGGATGAATGATTATGTATATTAAGAGGGTTAACAATTTAACAATTTTAAACAATTGGTTAAAATATTTAGGCATTTCTGCTGTTTATTATACAATTGTGCTATGTTTTTTTAGGTGAGAAATCACCTTGATTTTCCACATTTTAATCCTGTGTTTTATTAGTTGAGAAACAGTATAGTATTTGTTGTATTAGTGAGGTATTAATAGTTTATTCAAAAGGGGGGAGATATGTAGAGATTGTTGCCTCGTGCTGTCACGCATGCGTGGTTTGGTTTGAGTAGGTGCGTCGCGTGACAGCAGAGGCAGTTAGTCGGCGGCGAGCGTTGGCTGGGTGTCCGTGTGTGGGCCCCAATTGAATAAACCTGTGAACCTACTTTACGGGCCTCACCTCGTTATTTCAGAGGGGGATGCATTTTATTGGTAGGAACACATTAACCAAAAGCAATAAGTTTTGCCACAAGACTTCTGCGTAAATTTTACCAGCTCATTGCAAAGAAAGTGCAGACATTGTTCCACGAAAGGCAAATCTAGTTTATTGGGTGCATAGTTTATTGAGTTTTAATGATTTGGTAAGATGGGGCGCATGAAAAATTACAGCAGAAAAAAATAGCTGCTTTTGTGGATCACAGGAGCACAGCTCACATTTTTCAGTTTTGGATAATAGTTTGCTAAGAGTGTATCACTAATGGCAACTTTCATATCAGTGACAATTGGGTGCTTTGGTGAGAAGAGGGAAACTTGTAAAAAGGAATACATTATTCTTATGAAATAACATATGCCGTTATTTCAAGGCAAGTCACAGGCTTTGTATGAAAAAGGGTTGTGTTCAACCGTCTTAACAATTTCTTGCACATCCACAACATTCGAGACCCCCTAAAAGCAGGTTTCTGCTCCGGTCACTACACATAAACTGCTCTCATGAATGTGTCCAAAGTCATCGCCTCTGCTAAGCACTCTGACCTATCCTCTATGCTAATTCTCCTTGACCTGTTTGCTTCCTTTGACACTGTCAATCACTCTGATCTCCTTAATACCCTCTTTCTTCTTGGGATTCACAATCAAGACCTTAGCAGGATTGAATCCTACCTGGCACCTCGCCAGTTCTCTGTCTCCTGGAGCAACAACACCTCTCAACTCACTCCTCTAATTGTTGGTGTTCCACAAGGCTCAATCCTGGGTCCGCTGCTCTTTACACTCACAATTCTGCTCTTGGGACACTAATCTTCTCTTTTCCCAAACTCTCCTCTGATCGCTCTATCAACGTTTGCAACAGTCTCTCTGTCATTAAATATTGGTTGGCTTTGCACTCTCTAATGTTAAACTCTACCAAAACAGAGGCACTCTTCTTCCCTGCCGCAAGCTCTTTCTCATCTCTTCCTCTGCCTATCCAGTTTCCACCTGACACTCTCCCCTACTCTTCTTCAGCTAGAAACCTCAGCGTCATCTATGACCCTTCTCACACTTTCTCTACTTTCGTCTCCAAAACTGAAACAGCAGCTCGCCTCAACCACGTTAATATTAGGAAGATCAGGCAACCTTCTTCCTTTCAATACCGCCAAGCATCTCTTAACCACTCTTATCTTCTCTAAACTGGACTACTGTGCCAGCATCCTCTTTGGTCTCCCCAACTATGCTTTCTCTCCTAGTAACAATATCATTAACTTTGCTACCAGGACTCTCTTTGAACTACCTCACTTCACACCTACTTCCATTCGTACCGTCACCAGGATTGATGGCTGATGATGCGAAACGAGGCCAGATTTAAATGTCTTCTCCTGGTTCACAAATCTATCCATGGGAAGGCACCACTGTATCCATCTTCCTCTATCCAACTCTATAAGCCTTCTTGTAATCTCTGCTTTGCCTCCTCAACTACCTTTGTGGCTCCTCGTCCTCCGTGTGCTCTGTGCTTCCTCTCACTTCCGCTCTTTCTCTCTTCTTGCTCCACCTGAATGGAATTCTCCTCCCTGGGACATCCGAGAAACAATCCACTCGGATTTGTTCAAGACCAAACTAAAAGCCTACCTCCTTGCCTGTGAGTTACCCTCTTAACCTACCTCTCATCTTTTCTGCTAGCTAAAATGTTTCCCTCGTCTCTAGCCTGCCTCTGTGTCTCACTTTTTCTGCCCCCATTCTAGCACTTCACCCATGATGGTCACGTCCCAGGCACAGCTGGCCATACTCCCTACCTGCACTTAAAAATGTCCAATGTTGGTTGTCCTTAATTTATGTATGTCCACTTACATATTGTCAACGGTGACTGTTGCATTTACTCCCCTCCACAACCTGGTCAGAATGTCCCTTAACTCACCCATTGTAAGAAGCTCACTGCTTCCCGTCAAATCTGATTTCTTATCTATTGTGCGTTCTTTTGAGATCAAAAGAGAATTGTTCCTCCTGTATATAAATAAATAAATAAATAAATACAAATAAATAAAAGCTTTCATATCAAGACCTGTGTTATTGTCGGTTTCTTTGTTGAACACATTCATTTATTGGACACTATTGTTCTGTAGTCTTAAATGTTTAATTTACAGGCTTTTTCTAAAATTGGAACACAGCAGTGCCACAGTTTGGTGCCTTAGCTGGTCCTGAAGTTTCTGTAAAAACCTTGCAATTTAAATCTGTAAACAAGAACTTGTTTAGGTGAATAATGGGAGCATGTTCATAAATGAGGACCTTTTGGCAATATAATATATCAAAAGGACCCTGAGAGTGCGATAGCTGCATTTCTTATTTTGGGGGACACATATGATAGACAGATACATTATGGCTGAGCGCATCTGACAAGATGAAAGAAAAGGTATAATTGGTGGTAGGCAAGAAGGAATTAAGGATATCAAATGAAGGAAAGAAGGAATGAGAAGGAAGGGCAGACATATCTGATAAGGAAGGAAATGGAGGAACAAGAGGAGACCTTGGAAGGAAGGATGTGAGGGAAGGTGGAATGAATCGATCTCCATGACAGATCCATCGATGAAAGGGGTTGCTTGATATGTTATGGGACTCTGCTGTTTAATTAGATGTAGCCATTTCTACCAGGGTTGATGGCTTGTATACATAAGAAACCGACTTGCTGTCCCCCCCCAATCATCAGACTACCAGAGGCCTGCCACAACTTGAGCATCTGTGACATACAGCACTACTTGTACTTCTCGACCTCTCTGCCGCATTCGCCACTATTGACCAGACAATTCTACTAGACATCCTAGCGCACAGAATGAATCTCTCTGGCACCATACTCGACTGGCTCACCTCCTTTCTCATTGAAAGGACACACTTTATCTCCATGCTCCCTTATTGATCAGACCCCACCCCTGTAAAGTATGTGGTCCTGCAAGGCTCCTCGCTATTTTGACTCCTCTTTAACTCATATGTTGAATCCCTTGGTCAGACCCTTCGCAAATACAACGTCCATTCCCACCAATATGCAGATGACACACAAATATACTTCCAAATTTCATCCACTTCACAACTCCACACCCTCAAAACCAGTCTCTCCACCATCGCAAAACAGATAGCCACCCCTTTCCTCAAACTTAACCCTTCCAAAACAGAATACCTCCTCATCTGACCTCACCCCATGGATCCAAGAAATAGCCACGGACAACCCATGCATATACCTCTCCACACCTGTCAAATCCCTTGACTTCCACATATACACTCAAAAGTTTGAGGGCAATGTTTTACCGGCCACGAGATTCGTCCCCCCAAATGGACTTGCAAATGATTCTGGACTAAAGACCCTCGTTGCCTTTATGCTGTGCCCCACTAGCGGGAAGAAGAACACTATTGGGTAAGAGTACCCACACCCATTACCAAATTGTCACTCAACCAGTAGAAAAATGCAATGGTACATACATTATTTTATTAAGACAATATGTTAAAAATATATTAAACAGTCATTGATAAAAAACACATTATGCAGACTAAGAGCTGCCTAAAATTCATACCTCTGTTCTCTAAACTCACAAAGTGCAGTAGTGCTTCCTTTCAAACAACACACCTTGCATACAACTGCTGAATCACACTCTGTTCATCATACACTGTTCTTCATGCAACTGTCGAATACAAAAATCAGAAAGCTCTCCAGCTCTGAGTTGCTCCCTTCAGACCCTTAGTGTCTTGATTAGGCGAATCCTTGCTATACAAGGTTCTAATTTAACATAATAATTAATTACTCAATGTTGCCTAAAAATTTAGCAACAGCAACGCCCAACATATTTCGTTCTCTTTATAACATTATGTTAGTACAATGCTAGAACTTCTTCAGGGGAAATTCGACATGCAGGTTTTCTTTTTCTTTTCACACTCCGTGTAATAATGTTCATCTGTGAACCTATGGGGAACAGCATAAAAAAACAGCCATAAGTTTTACTGTTATTAAATCACACATATAACCAAAAATGGAGACCCTAGTCTCCTGTGGTAGGCTTACCATGGTAGCTTTAATACATAATGCTGTCCACGGCGTAGTAGGTGCGTCTTCAAAGTAAAACAGCCTTCTGTTGTAGTACACACCACGTACAATTAGCCACCGCCAAGTCGCAACTCTGCAAAAACAATTCACTTTCAGTACAAATGCGTACCTGTGCTCATGTGCACTTAATTAACTCTAGACACGTCACACAGGGTTTTACCTTTCTCTATGTTTAGACAGAAATAACGCTCGTGCAAGGTTTGCTGCTATACTCAACATAAGTACAATGGGGCACATGCCATTCCTGACAGGTGGAAGGAGCGTGTGGAGAAATATAAAAGTATGCACCTCCAAGATATAAAGCTAGATCCCTCCTAACTTAATCATGATGCGAGGTTTGCTGCTACACTCGACTTAAGTACAATGGGGCACGTGCCATTCCTGACAAGTGGAAGGAGCGTGTGGAGAAATATAGAAATATGCACCTCCAAGATATAAAACTACATCCCTCCTAACTTAAACATGATGTCAGCACCCATCGGGTGTAAACATTCTAGTCACAAGTGAAATACACAACAGATGTATAAATATTGCCACACCGCTTGTTAAAATATAGAAAGTGTGCTCACATCCGAGTACTTAAATGCGATGTCTTCTCACTTACTTAGGCAAAATCGATCTGTACGTGATCGTCACCAACTAGCTTCAGCCCGTTTCAACTATGTGAACGCCCATTACTTCTGAATGCTCGGCTTAAATCTAGACTAGGCACCGCTCAACTTGCTCTTCCTGCGGGTTCCGATGGCCAGATTTTCTAAGGGAAAACAGAATCCATTACGGAACATATTCATTAAGGAGTGGGGACGCCGACTACTGTCGCTGCCTCCTAACTCTATACCGACACACAGCGATTCCTAAAACGCATCAAAGGAGTAAACACAAGCAGCTGATGCTACAATGCTCTCTCACGTAAGAGTCCACAAACACTTACTTTCAACGTGTCTCGTGTCTTCCGTAGTTCTTGTGTACGCGTGCCGTCAGTCACCTGATGCTGTCGGTAGTGTCTTCAAACTTTCCTTAAGTAAGGCGTTGGGGCGGTGCAGATGTCATAGATTACCCTAATTGGTCTACAAAGGAATGGCCGCGAGGCACACATGGGCAGTGTTGACTGCGATGGACGAAAAATGGCTGTGAGTACTTACAAAGTAAATGAGTACCCAAAAACGCCAAGGTAACAAACTGTTTTAGAACAAATGCATTACGGGTGGCACACTCGAAAAAAAAAAACCTTCTTATTTATATATACCACATCTGAAATGCAAAAGTTGCACATTGGTTCTACAACTGCTGTCAGTTGTTAGATACGCACTTCAAAATAGAAAGCTACTACCAGTACAGGATATGTCAATAGACGGGCTAACACCATATCAACACTTTACCCCACTAAATTCCAGTCCACAGCCTCATTAAGTCCGGTTACAGCCGAGTTACATAGAGAAATAAGCCATTGTTCTTTCATCTGTAGCCTTTTGGTTATTTCTACATCGTTGGCCGGTCGGATGTGGAGAAGTACTGTCCATTTAAGATCGTTCGGCCCGTGGTCCATCATTAGAAAATGATTGACCATCGGGGCTGTGGAGACCTTGTTCTTGATACAGCTCCTGTGTTCAGTAATTCGAACTCAAATTATTCGTTTGGTCATACCAATGTACAGTTTACCACATGGGCACCATATAGCATAAATAACATTACTGGTATTACAGTTCGTAAAATTCGCTTGGGACCAAGGTTTACTCAAGCCCAGGTCAACTTGTGAGGTCCTGCTCGTTGACACATTGGCCACATGGTGCATGACCTGCTGCTTTAGGTAATCCCCACATTTCTGTGATGATCTTCTGATTAACAGGACTTTTCATGATATCGTTTTTGCTGAACAGATCTTTAAGGTTAGGGCCTCTCTTGAACGCACATAATGGGATATCAAGAGGACATTCACCTCCCATCAGTATATGCCAATTTTTCTTGATAATCTTAATAACTTGATTCGTTTGGGGGGTATATGTGCTTACAAACACTATACCTTCTTGATCTTTTGTTCTGTCATTATTTTCTAACAATCCCACACAATCGTTTTATAGCGCACTATTTTGGTTGGATATTTCCTTGCAACCAATTTCGAATTCAGATCATTAGCTTCAGACAAGAAAACTTCTTTCGTGGAACTATTACGTTTGAGACATAAAAATTGGCCAAATGGGAGATTCTCCCTTGTGTTCCGTGGGTGGCAACTGGCAAACTGTAGAAGTGCGTTACGGTCAGTTGGTTTATGATATGGTTTGACCTGTAGAATATTGCGGCTGGTGTCTACCCAGATTGTAATATCTAGGAAATTAATTTCGAAATTGCTTTGTGTAGAAATAAACTTTAAGTAAGGATTTTGGCAATTGATCCATAGCATGAAATCCTTGAACAGCTCGACAGAGCCATCCCACACTATCAAAATGTCATCTATGTAATGGCGCCACAAACCCAACTTCTAAAAGTACGGGTTAGTGGGGCTATAGATGACCTTACATTCAAAACCTTCGACAAATAGATATGCTGCCGAAGGGGCTACTGAAGAGCCCATTGCTGTACCGTGGGTCTGGTGATAAAGCTGTCCATTAAAGCTGAAATAATTCTCAGTAAGTGCCATTTCTGCACACCACAGAATAAAACTATTTGGTGTATTCCCCTCCGTTCTTTTAGTGAGGAGTATCTCTTCCAAAACCTGTAAAGTTTCTTGTTGCGGGATGCAGGTATAGAGTGACACGATATCCAAGCTTACGAGTAATTGTGCATTTGGATCAAATCGCATCTCTTCCACTATGTTAATAATTTCTGTAGTATCCTGTGCAAAAGAGTACATAGTCTGCACAAAAGGTTTAAGATACCTATAAGCAAATTTAGATAATGGTTCAAGTAGGGCGCCAGTTCCTGAGACAATGGGGCGACCCGGAGGGTTAACCAAAGTATTATAAATTTTAGGAAGAATGTAACATTTTGGTATGGTGGGATTCTTAACCATTAGGTACTCACTCTCTTGTGGGCAAATCCAACCACTAGTACAAGGTTTTTCAACTTTGTGGTTGATCAAAATAGACAGTCTACTAGTGGGGTCTTCCTTAATAAGTTGTTAGAACTGTCTGTCTTCCAGTTGGCAATGGCATTCGGCTATATACGCCTGGCGGTTGAGCATGACAATGACACCACCCTTATCTGTTTTCTGCAGGATGATATCTGGATTAGTGGCCAAACTTTTTAAGGCTACTTTCTCAACCCTAGAGATATTTTGAAAGGGACTTTTCAGTCCCTGATCTTCCAGTCAGTGTATATCATTCCAAACTCTCTTGATAAAAAACAACTGCTTCTGGAGTGTAGCTGCAAACTGGAGGATTAAAGAGGATATATTCCGAAACCCACTTTCATTTTTCTCAACATCATAATTCTGATGGAAAAAAATGGTCGTAGGTGGATTTTACGCAGTAACTGCTCAATTTCAGCATGTGTTCGAAATTTATCGTAACTGACAGTGGGTACAAACCCAAAACCCCTATTGATCAATGCCCCTTCTTCTACACTTAGTAAGTATGAGGAGAGATTCACTAGTAAGGTCTGCTGCTGCGTAGCAGTCTCGGTTCGTCCCAATTGTCGGGAATATGGCGTTGATCTAAAAAAGATTGTGGTTGCTGTTGTAGACCACCATTCATATTGCCCTGATAACCCGCCCAGAAGTTTCTCTTATTGCGTGTCATCCACACTCTTATTGCGTGTCATCCCTTCACTTCACCATCGACCCACACCTTTCCTTCACACACTACATAGCCAACAAAACATGCAATCTACAACTACACCTTCTGTCCAAAATCAGACATATCCTTCCTCTTGACGAATTCCGCACCATAGTGCAAGCACCAGTTCTATCTAAGCTAGACTATGGAAATGCTCTCCTCTTTGGACTTCGGAATAGCAACCTTTCCCTCTGCAAGCCATACAAAAGGCAGTCGCCAGACACATCCTCCACCTACCCAAACAGTCACACATCACCTTCCGCTCTTTCCCAGCTTCACTGCCTCCCAATACCCAAGATAATTACCTTCAAAAGGATTCTGCATGAATTCAAAGCCATCCATCTCAAAACTCCATCTTGCCTTCACGAAAAACGCATTGCCATCAACCAGACAAGCCAGCCAACACAACAACACCTTCTACACATTCCACTCTGCAAACTCACATGCATACAAAAACAAGCATTTTCCCATGGCCTACCTCATCACATAGGCACTGAATCCTCCATCACCACTTACAGAAAGCACCTCAAAATATACCTGTTTTCTCACACATAACCCTGCCCTTTTCCACTGCTATCAATTGTCTCTCCTAATCTTCCCATCCTTTCCTGAAAACATTTAGTAACTTCTTTTTTCAAATCCACTTGTTTAAAACTTTGAACCATGTAGGGCGCTCCGAGACCCTCCGAGTAGGGCCAGCATGCAACAACCATATAAATACAATAAATAAATACATTTATGTCGTTTTGAAGTTATCCGGACATCCGCCGATGCTCCTATCTTTTCTAAATGCTATGATCTGTCTCACAAGAAATTGCCAGTCGTTCTCATGGTTTATTTTACCAAAGGCCTAGCAGCTGCATCTGACTTGCAGATGGGTGTCTGCTGTGGACATTCAGCTGGCAACTTGGGCGTCTCTGCACACATTAGCCAACAATTACTGCCTTTTGAAGGTTTTCTAAAATGAGGAATCTGTGGGACAACTAGATGGATTAGTCTTTCCTCCTGCCAATTCCTCATCAAACTGGGGTGGGAATGAGGTAAATGGGTGCAGCCAGCTCTATATATACTACCCAAGATGTCACATCCGGGTCATGGGTGTTAAGAAGCTCTGCTGTCATCTGGGGGATATGTGTAAGATGAAGAATGTATGGCACAAAAGACTAATATATCAGAAAAGAATTGTTGAAAGATAAGTAATTTGTTCTTCTGCTGCTTGATGGGCCTACCTGGGGAGAGGCCCTGGTGCAGAAGAGTGGATCACTGTTATGTGCCTCTATCTCCACTCAATGCTGCTGTGCAGTGTAGGCCAGAGACTCAGTGGTATAAGCAGTTACAGTGTGGCTGCCATCAGCATTCTGGGAGGAGACCACTGGTTCCTGAAGGTGGTGAGTTTGAAGGCTGACTGGCATAACATGACTTGATCAGTGTCTGCTGGATCGGGAGTCTCAGTATACAATGTATGGATCTGTGTGGAGTGTATGTGCTTATAAATTGCTATGATGTGTACTTTTAATTATAATGTGGGTACATATCTGTATAAAATCTATCCAACTCATGCACAGTGAATTTATTTCTATATACAAGGCTGTCTCAATTGGCTCCATTCGCTCTCTTTCCTGCCACTTGTTGGGCTGATTTAGGGTTTATTCCCTATTGGACATTCCTTTCAAACCTTATGAGACAATGCCATGGTGATTTAGGAGCGCTAAATACTTATTTTCCATGTTAATTCCCTTCCGGATCCATTCCAGGTTTTTGGAAGCCAGTATGCTGCTTTAATAAAAAGACTATGCTTCCCAGAATGCCTGCCCACTGCTTCATCTCCACACTTGAAGGACAAGGCTGGGTGGAGGATAAGCAGTACCTGCGGCTAGCAGGCACAGCAAGCAGCGCACCAGAGGTGTGTGCTCGTTAGCAAACTTTAAAAACCTAAGTTTGTTTAAGTCCAGTGCTGGTCATTGATCAGTGGAGTAACTTTGCTGAAAATGTTTGGGGGGACATGCCATCTAAATGAAAGGGTCCCCTGCCAAATGAGTGGGAAAAATGGTGTGCCACAAAAGTTGGACGGACGAACACCCTTGTCCCCGCTCAAATTATGCCCATATCATTGATGCAGTGTAATACCCAAACAACAGTTTATGTACATTTTGGTCTAGTTCATCATTTGTGTGTTTGCATACAAACATTATTTCGATTGAATTTATTCTTGGAAAGGGATTGTATAAAACTGTTTTGAGTCTTCTCCTGCTGCTTCCTAGAGTTTGATGTTATTTTTGCACATTCGTTTCATATGCAAAGACTGCATTGTGAGTCATGACTGGTTCCTCTTTTACAGGTTTACATTACCTGGAATTAATGGATTAAATTTTGTCTTGAGGAATTCCCTTGGTGGTGGAGGAATTGCATCCCTAAGAAGTGATCCACAAGTATGTACTGAAGTAAAAATGTTGAGTTTATGATTATCATATTCTGAAGCTGTTAAGTGGGGAGCATACCATTTGCCTTTTGCAATGTCCTGTTTTGTTGCTATAAATTAAATCATTTATGTGGCTAAAAATCATTCTTGTGTATTAACCTCGAAAGGTTGATCAATTTCTCTATGCAAATGGCATACTAACAAAGTATCATAACCCTTCTTTTTATTGACTCCCCATCCATCAACAAACGGGGAGAACTAATCCTCAAGATTGGTGGGCTGATTTCTTTGTTGAAACAGTCTGTCTGTGGTGAACATTTCTATAAAATGTTGTATGGTAAGTCCTAGCAATGACACACATGATGCTTTAGGTTCTGGTTCAAATGAGGTCTTTATAGGTTGTTTTTCTTTAAGTGTTTGGATAAATGCCTGCGGGACCTAGGGTTCAATCTACAAATGATCTACAAATAATAAGGACGTTCGCTAAACAAAACATCGTTATGGGTGGGCCAACAAAAAGTAGATCTTGGTTCGGTGTCCAACACCTTGTCTGAGTATCGGAACTCTAAAGTTGTTAACCTATTCTTTTTAAGTTCTTTCTCTTCGTTAAGACACCGTAGTCAAAACTAAACACAAATGCTCCATGGTTCAGCCAATTCGCAAATACTAATCTAAAATGTTGTGCACTAAACTAATGATAGAAAACAGGTAACTACTCTTGGGAAGGCTCTTCTAAGGTTTGCTCTGTCTCGGCTATTCATTACTTTTTTCACGTTCACCAGGTTGCTGATGACCCCTCACACTTCTGATGTTTGCTTTCTTGTGTGAGGCTCCTTCTCTTGAGCCTCTTTCCCCAGTGGTCGAAGTGTACGAAAATAAGTAGTGGAACTATGTTCCCTACCAGCCTGCACAGCTCCCCACAAACCCCAATCGCCACCCCCCTCGTACGCACAATACAAACCCCAAAACACATGCTCCTGATGTTTAGGGGAACTCTCAGTGCAGTGCACTGAAAGTTAAAGCTTGAACTTCTTCCTACACTTTTATTTTAAAACAAAACCATTCCGGAATGGTTTCTTTTTAAATTAAAAGTATAGGAACTGTAAAACCTAATTAAAAGAAGTAGAGGAGCACCGCTCCCGCCCACTACGACCACTGTCTTTCCCACATTCGGACTTTTAACATGCACTCTATTTTCTGCATACACTTTGTGGATGGTAGATCACTCCTAGACCTTCAGTTTTCTTATGGTTTCACACTTGCCTCTCTCAGACATTGGGGGTCATTCCGACCCTGGCGGTAGGAGGTTAATGGCACCGGTAAGGATGCTGGTGCCGTTAACCCCTACCGCCACATTCCGAGGTCCCTTAGCGGGTCCCACCAAGAACGGCTGGTCTGACCAGCCGTCCTTAGCGGGACCCGTTAAGGGACCTTGGAGCTAATAATGGACCCGCAATTTGCAGGCCCGTTATTAGCTCCTTCCGCATTCCCATTGAGCCCTATGGGGGCTCAAATGGGAATGGGGAATGGTTTTCTGAATGGGGACTTACCGGGCCTCCAAGGTTGGAATGACCCGGTAGGTCCCCATTCAAAGACACCGGACCCGGACCCCTAATAGCACCATGGCTGCCTCCAAACTCAGAATGACCCCCATTGTCTTTTCTTAGTGTCTCCCATACCTCAGGTTCCTTGACCCTTCAGATTCTGTCTCGCCCAGACTTCGGGTGTCTTCAACATTCAGGTTTGGACTCTCCCAGAACTTGGGTGTAATGGGTATCATCCCCGTACCCTCATTCATGGTCCTTTTCAAGCAGCCAATTTTCTGTCACCTTCTTGCCACGGGTCGTTTTGGCACAGGAAACTTCTTCCTTCTGTCTGGCCCAGGGCCATGATCTACGCCCAACTCCCTTCCAGCAATCAGTACTCCTGTGGATCAGTATTTTTATTCAGTCTTCTCACGAGTGGCTGCTGCAACCTTGTGGTGGCAAAGACTCCCTCTTTCCAGATAGTGGAGTCCATGTGTACCCAAGAGTGATCTGGTTTTGGGATAGCTTCCCTCCAGATCTACTTCTCCCTTTCTCTCTCTCTCCTTTCCCCTCTTTCATAGGTGTTCTGTGTATGCAACTGTCTACTTTCTCCCTTGTGACTGATTAGGCCAGTCGTGGTTTAGTCTCTCTCTCTCTCTCTCTCTCTCTCTCTCTTTCTCTTTCTCTCTCTCTTTCTCTCTCTCTCTCTCTCTCCCTCCACCTTGTTCTTTCTCTCTCTCTCTCTCTCTCTTTCTCTCTCTCTCTCTCTCTCTCCCTCCACCTTGTTCTTTCTCTCTCTCTCTCTCTCTCTCTCTCTCTCCCTCCACCTTGTTCTTTCTCTCTATCTCTCTCTCTCTCTCTCTCTCTCCCTTTCCAGCTCTCATCCTCACTCTCAAGCTCTCTCCCTCTCTCTGTCCCTCTCCCTCCCTGCCCCTCTCTTTCCCTCTTCCCCCTATCTATTCCCCCCCTCTTCCCCCTATCTCTTCTTCTCTCTTTCTCACACCTCCAAAACACACCACTGTCCACATCTGTTCCCCAGCCCATCTAGTGGCCATTTTATCCTGAAAACTGGATAAGGCAGCCGGGGGATATGTCCAAGAGTCAATCAAACAGATTCTCATAGCCATCAACTACAGGTATGGTCTTTTGATCTTTGGACCTCAAAGCATGATCGTGATGGAACCCTCCACATGATATGCCAGAAATTAATGGATGTGGGGCTCTCCCTCGATGTCGAGAAATGTGGAATTAGTAGACATCATCTAATGTTTTACTGTCACATTGTCCGAAGATGGCATGGCCCTGGCACTGCTAAAGTAAATACTCTGCAGAAGGTCAGTTCTCCCTTGCCAGCAAGTGAGGTGAGGTCATTCCTGGCCATAGCATGGCACTGTACGCAACCACGCTCGGCTCTCTGCAACCTAACTCTGACTTAGGGAATGGGACCTTTGCAGTGCTGTTATGGTATCATTTTTCTAATTTGCTAAACTGTGCCATGTTTTTGCTTTGTGGCTGTATCGTGCTGCTCTGTGATTTACGCAACCTGACTTGAATATCCTATGCTTTCCTACGACTGGTATGCTAAGAAATGTTATGCTAAGCCTTTTTATGTTACGCAGTTGCGACAGGTTATGCCATGTTGGTCTTTTAGGATCCAAGTGTTTTGTTCTCACATGCATTTTTGCCGGAAATATTGACATAAAGGTGTGCTTTTTAATGTGTTCTTCCCCATATGCCCCTCTTGGACTTCCACTTCCTCCACCACACCCAAGCCTGTTGCAACCTGGTGTTTTACCTTTTTCATTCCCTGTTCCCAATTTCGCTGTGGTAACCGATTTTGCATTTATTTCTGTTTTTAAGGGAGTTTTACTCTTGTCTATTTCACCCCGTCCCCACACCTCTTTTATTTGGATACAATGCCGGTTTTGTTATACTAGCTGTATATATTGTGTTATGTCATGTTTTATCCTTTCACATTAATTCCATGCTGCGTTGTACAGGGCTAACACGTGCTTTGGAGCAACAGGACTCCACAAAACACGCAAATAAATTAATAAATAAAACAGGTAAGCAGCCCTTAGTATATGGAAAGGGTGATATCTCCCAAGTAGATCTTCATATGTAAGCTGGTGAGCAGACTATGCACCTACTTCTCCCTCACTCTTCCTCTCTCTTCCTCTCTCTCTCCCTTCTCTTTCCAGCCCCTCCCTCTCTCTCCCGACCCTTTCAATCTCTCCCTCTCCCTCTCTGCACCTTCGTTCGACGTTTGTTTTAAATAGCGCTTCATGGCAGACTCCACCAGGTGTTAATATTACCCCATTTTGAATGGTATTTCATTTATCAGCCACGGACGGATGGGTTAATTCGGTCGGCAGCTGTCCATTTTTAATAAGGCAAGGTAACTGCAGCCTTGGAGGATAAGGGTGGGCAAGACTTGATTATGCAGATTAACTCAATGCCACAACATACATGTATATGTATATATGTGATATATGTGTAAATATATTTCTGAGGCTTGTGGAATCTGTTTAGATCACATGCTATGCATAGGCCGACATCTAGTGGAAGCTGCAGAGTATTGTAGTTGTTGTTTTCGAAACTCGAAAAGGGACATCGACAGGGCGTGCCAGTAATACTATCCCTAGTGTGACATCTTCTGTACCCATGGTGCTTCACGCGTCTAGGACCCTCAGAGTGTTTTGTTTTCTGCCATCATAGTCGGCCGCATATTGCGGAGTTCCTTCTTGGCTGTTGCGATTGGTTAGAAAAGTTAAACTTAGTATATTCTTTCTGTCCTTTTGATATCCATCTACCGCAAGATCTTTGGCGACGGCATTCAGGACGCATTACCATCATCGATGACTACAACAACTCATCTCGACAAACATTTGCCAAGGCCTCCACTGGCCTCAGCTCTCACTGAAGGGAGAGTGGGGGGTGGTTCATTCTTTAGTCTCATTAAGAGAATGCATATTCCCCTCATCACCCACTTATTTCACTAGGCTGCCTTCCCCATACATAATGGAGAATACACCCTTTGAGTTTTGCCCCTCCTGTAATAGAACGTTACCTTGGAAAGATTTGCACTGGGTGTGCAATCTCTGTCTCTCAAGGGATCACACCGAAGGACAGTGCAAGTCGTGCAAACTGTTCAGGCACAAAACACTCAAGGACTGCAAAACAAAATGCTGGGCCCACCACGCCATGCAGGCCGAGGCCGTCCTGGATGATGAGGGAGACTCCAGTGATGGCAGCGTCAACGTCTACAGTCAATAAATAGTGTTTCAGACTTGTTGGGCCTCATCAGTGAGGTGGAGTTGTGCCTCTCTGAGTCTACAGTCTACAGAGACGCTGAGGGTGATCGGGATCTGTTGGATACCCGAGTGCAAGCCCCCAACCCCAACATGCAAGCCGGCAGTTCTGCTACGGGGATGACACCCGGTGGCACTATCACAACCAAGTCGATCCACACAAAACACACCTCACATGGCCAAACATCGACCACAACGCCTACCGGAAAGCTACACACGGTGTCAAGGGGAAGGACCGAAATGTCCCTGTCCTCTGAGCCATCACGTTCACAGTTGCCACACGACAGGCCCCGAAACAGACAGGCAAGTCTGTTTCTGACACACGCTGACTACCGGGTATCGAAAGACACATCGAGGACCCCCCTCGCATGCCGACCATTGAAGGACGCGTCAAAGGCCTCTTCGAAGACTACACCCAGCTCGAAAATGAGCAAGCTCATAATAAAACACGTTCCAGATACACTGTTAATAAATCGGACATCGAAAAACCATAAGTCTTCTAAGACACAGGGAGAGGGCTCTATTTCAGGGACTATGACCCAGGGAGAGGGCACCATTTTGGGGTCTATGCACTATAAAAGACCCCCTGCACCAGAACAAACACCCACCTCCCCTGCCTCTGTTCCCCCAGTAATCCCAAGTTCATCACAATGGACAGAACAGATTGATAAAGTCATGGGGCACATGTCCTCTCTAGCTAATTTCTTTGATGACCACCCGAGGTCTTTCAAAACCTTCAGGGTGCTCCACACAGCAGGCCAGTAAGTACTCAAAGTGGTGCAGCAGTTACCCAGTCTTCCACCTAAAGAGCCTGCACAGACCTCACACAAGCTTCCACCTCGTAGCAGGACTTAGGGCAGCATGCTTATTGTTACGCCATGGGTGACGTTGACCAATATTATGATGATGATGATGACGAAGATGTCTACGTTATCCAGACACCAGATCACTCAGACCCACCGGTGGAAGACTCACCAGTGGATAACCAAATACAGTATAATGACCTGCTCCTAAAGGCAGCAGAACATTTCAAAATTGATACACTAGAGATCCAAGTCGATAAGGACTTTGTAGAAGACATACTAGGGGATAAGAAGTCAGCAACCCAATTAATCCCACTACTACAATCAGTACAGAGAGGCTTTCAACCCTACTCCTAATTTAACACGGGCAGTCAACCCGCGCATTGAGAAAGCATTCCGGCCTGCCCCCTCAGTCCCGCTTTACATCATGGGACAGTAAAAACCCAACTTCTTAGTGGTAACAACTACTAGAAAGAGAGCAGGAACACATCTGACCTCTTCTGAAGCCTCTCCTTATAAGGAGAGTAAAAAGATTGACACTTTTGTAAGAAAGGTTGCCTCTTCGGCGGTGTCCAGTCATAGTTTTGAAAAAAAAAAGGATCGAATGCCCTTTTTTTCTAAACCAAAAGGACCGAAAAAAAAAAATCTGAATGTTTTTTTATTTATTTATTTATAGATTTTTTAGTTTAGTAAGCATAAAAAAAAAATTAAAAAGAAAACAGGGGTTGGGGGTGGGAACCCACCATAAAAAAAAATGAAAAAAAAGCATTCGAAACGTTTTTTTCCGGCACTTTTGGTGTTGAAAAAAAGGCATTCAATCCTTTGTATTTGTCACAACCCTCAGCCCTGATCTCCACTGGCAAGCCCATTGGCCAGGTGGAATCAGGACTCGGATCGCTTATAAGGCCTGGCATCCACTTCTCAGGCCCTCTTGGGGCCAGTCCTGGCACCTTTGGCGCCAGGCTCACAAACAAAGATAGGCATCTGCTTGTGGACCTACTTGTTAGAGCTTTCAGCCAACATGGAGGCATCCACATAGCTTGATTCCTAGAACCAAGCTATGCGGTCTAGTGTTTTGGGTGTGGTGGCCTAGGGACTACTTTACCTGGACTACTTTGCAGTGGCTATTTAAACCACACCCAAACAAGACAACACTCTTCGCATTACTTTGCTACTAGCAACGTGACGCTCACCGTGTCCAGCTTTCTCACGAGCCTGACGAATTCCGTACCTGCAGAAAACAAAGAACATCGTTAGCAGCAGAATCTTACCTGTAATCTCCATCCTTCACTGCTCGCAGCTCCTGGGCAGCTCCGTTTGAAGAGTTTGCCGCCCGGATCGAAGGACCTGAAAAAAGGGAGAAAGACATTATTAAAGGAGGTAAAAGAAACATTACAACCACAAAGCGCTTAGAGACTTACCTGGCTGGCTGATTATCGACCGTCGTAGCTCCGGAACTCCATCTGCACTGGGAGCACACCGCAACCTATGAAAAAGAGAAAAGCACAGGTCAGTGAGGACAAGACATCGCTGCGCTGCGCAAAGCGCCTCCTTACCGCATCAAAGCGCTATTGTGCCCCATCAACTACCGGTGACAACCAGCCTACCCAGTTCTCCAAGCGGATACTCCGCGCACCTAAGGAAGATAAAAAGAGACATTTTAGAACAGAGAAAAGGCATGCAAGAATAACAACGCCATCAATCGCAATACGACCTACCTGAAAGACACTCAAGGGCCGCAGTCAGTGAAGTAATTGGACCGCCCGCGCCCACAAAAGACCACGCGCCCCTGCCCAGAGAGCAGGACGGAGAGCTCACCAATTCTGACAGCCAGGTGAGAAGAGAACCCGGAGGGGCTGAAAACACAAGGGAGGTGGGGGAAAACTTACCTTGGTCGTCCAGTCCTAATATAGTCTTCATTTCCAGGCGGAATCCCATCGACATCGAGAACCACACCAGGGAATCATAGAGAGGGGCATCAACGACCAACTGGCTGGGTGGCGTCCCCGTGGATACCAGGTGAACGTAACAGAACGCGAAGCCTCACATAAATAATCTACCTGGGCACCATTGGAAACATCGGAAATCGACCAATTGGCCCAATTGTTGGGAGACTTTCGTGCTGAGGTTCATTCAGCTCGACAAGAGACTAATGCACTCGGAAGAGACCTAATAGTGACCATGGAGCACACCAGCGAAATCGGCAGACAGTTCTTGCAATCGCAGGAAGGTCAGACTCCTCTGCCTGGAGGAAATCCACTGATGCTAAATCCTATCTCACCATCTTATACCCCCACACCAGTACAGATCACGCTGCCTGGAACAGTTCCCCTGGCACCACCAGAAAGGTTTTCGGGCGACCCACGGAATATGCAGCATTCATAAATCAGTGTCGCCTTCATTTCCTTTGTCGCCCTGGGGCATTTCCAAATGACCAAGCTCATGTAGCTTTCATCCTATCATACTTGAGTGGAAGTGCAGCGGATTGGTCGGTGCCGTTGGTGACCCATAATAATCCATTGTTACAGGACTATGGGGGTTCCAGAGAGAAATGGAAAAGCTGTTTGCTCGCCATACCCAGGAACAAGCAGTGGATAACAAACTCTTATCCCTCCGCAGGGGAACCAAGACTTGTTAACATACATTGCGACTTTCAATAGACTGGTTGCTGAAGCCAGGTGGCCAGAAAACAAAAGAACCACGTTATTCCATCGAGGCTTACAAGGCGAATTAAAGGACATCTTGGCCCAGGTACTTGATCCCCCCAGAGACTGTACCGAATTCATAAATCTGGTTTTGCAGCTAGACCATTGGTTGCAGGACCGAAAAGCAGACCGGTCCAAAGCAGACTCTCGAGTAGTTTATGTTCGGCCTAGAGAAAACGCACCACGGGTGCCAGACAATGCTGTAGAACCCATGCAGATCGGAGGGATACAACCTCCATTAACAAAACAAGAACGGGATAAAAGAAGACAACAGCAACTTTGTTTGTATTGTGAAAAACCAGGACATTTTCTGAAAGACTTCCCAGTAAAACCTCCAAGGAGGACAGTCCGGGCCACAGAAAAGGATGAAGTTACGGAATCGGAAAGCTACCAAGCTCGGCAACCGTAGAGGTCAGTTTGTCGAGTGATGAGAAAGAGCCACTGACCTCACACTTTGCGATACCCGTGATCTTATTAAACCACCAACAATCGTCAAAGATGCATGCCGTAGAAGCGTACATCGACAACGGAGCAGTTGGGAACTATATAGATGAAGAGTTGGCAGCAGAGATGGGGCTCCCTTTGTGTTCTAAGTCTACCAGGGACAAGGTGACTACCGTGGATGGGACAGAAATCACCTCCGGACCAGTAACCCAGTGCACAGCTGCAGTAACCTTGCTGTGCCAGGATGGACATCGGGGGTGTATTTTGTTCAATCTTATTAAGGCACCTCAGTTCCAGATGATACTAGGGATGCCATGGTTGGTTGCTCACAACCGTTTGATAGACTGGCGGGCACGGAAATTAACCCTCTCCGGCAACTGCTCCCCGGCTTGCTACTCTCCTGAACCGGAACCCGACTCCTGTATCTCCAAGACTTCCAATACTATAGCTTCTACCCTCAGAGTAACTAATACTCTGCCAGATGAATATCGTGACTTTCAGGACGTATTCCAAAAAGACCAGGCTAACACATTGCCGCCGCATAGGCCTTATGATTGTCAAATTGACTTTATTCTCACAAATCCCATGTGGCAGGATCTACGCTCTCACCGAACGAGAAAATCTTCACCTGAAATCCTATTTGGACCATTACCTAGCTAACGGATTTATCCGCCCATCTAAGTCCCCAGCAGCCAGTCATTTGTTCTTTGTACTGAAAAAGGAAGGGGACTTAAGGACCTGTATTGATTACCACGCAATAAACCAGTTAACCGTGAAGAACCGCTACCCCTTGCCTCTTATCCTGGAAATGCTAGACCAAGTCAAAGATGCCCAGATCTATACTAAATTAGACCTTCGGGGAGCATACCACCTGGTCCGGGTCAGAAGCGGAGATGAGTGGAAAACCGCTTTCCCTACCAAATATGGCTTGTTTGAATATCAAGCCATGCCTTTTGGCTTTTGCAATGCTCCCGCAGCGTTTCAATATTTCATGAATGATGTATTGAGAGAACTGATTGACGTTTGCGCCTTATTGTACATAGATGACATCTTGGTCTACTCAGCCTCAAAACAAGATCACATCAGGCACGTTCATTAAGTCCTCACCAAGCTCCGCCAACATCGTTTATATGCAAAACTGGAGAAATGTTTTTTTCACGTCACCGAAGTAGAATTTCTTAGTTTCATCCTTTCGCCCAAAGACATCAGAATGGACGTACATAAGGGTGACGCTATTCTAAAATGGCCATCACCAACATCTCTGAAGGGGATACAGAGCATGCTAGGTTTTGCGAACTTTTACCGCCGATTTATCCCAGACTTTTCTCAGGTTGTGCACCCGATCACAGTACTGCTACGAAAATGCAATAAAAAGTTTGCTTGGACCGAGGAAGCAGAAAGAGCCTTTTAGGAACTGAAACGAATGTTCACCTCTGCTCCAATCCTGCGGCACCCTCATCCAGACCTCTCTTATATCGTAGAAACTGATGCTTCCAGTATGGCAATGGGAGGAGTCCTTTCACAGAGGGACCCAGAAACTGGCCAGCTGCATTGTGTGGCCTTCTGGTCAAAAAAATTCTCACCTCTGGAAATTAATTACGCTCTCTCGGACAAAGAACTCCTAGCCATCAATTCTGCTTTCAAGGCGTGGTGACACTATCTTCTGGGAGCTAGACACACCATTACAGTGATCACAGACCATCAGAACCTACAATATCTTAAAACAGCCAATTATGGCCCACCGTAATTAGTCTTCACGCCAGTTACGGTGGGCCCTCTTCTTCGCTGAATATGACTATGTGATCACCTTTCGACCTGGGGTCAAGAATAAGAAAGCTGACACCTTATCTCGGATGGGCATCGATGAAACGGTGTATACAACGCCAGACCCGGTACCCATCATACCAGAAGACAAACTTTTGGGTATCACAACAACCCTATCACAAGCCAAATTACAAAACGAAATTCGACAGTCAATGAGCCTGGATGCTTTCCTTGCATGGCAAACTCAAGGAGAACAATATTGCATCAAGGATCAGGTTGTGCAGTTTGTTCAACAGTTTGCTCATCAGAGGAGTTGGGGGAAAAGCATAGGAAAATTTCCCTGACCAGTTAATCCACAGGCCGTTCCCCCATGAGTTGTGTTGGGAAACCTTGATGCAAAGTCTGGCCATTGTTTGTTTGGTCTTGCTACGAACTAGTCTAAAGCGGATTAAAGAGACTTCAGCCCCCCATTTCGAACCAGCCGCCAGGGTGGGACCTAATTGTAGTACTTGCAAAACTCATGGGACACCCCTTTGATCCTATGCATAAATCCAGCCTTAAACACCTCACTTATAGAATGGCTTTTCTGGTGGCTAAGGAGTAGATTCTGTGGCAAGGATGGCTCATGGGAGGGAGCTTGCAGAATTGGTAGATTAAGCTTCTTATTCTATGGCATAAGGTCATCTATGTAAATGTACCCTTTCAAAGAGGAATACTCTAGACTGTCAGTGATACATACATCACTATCGAGATTTTCCAAAAGAAAACTAGTGTCACAGCTATAGTGCTAATAAGCGTGACTATTAACTTGCCCAATTTAACCACTGTAAGCATCAGGATACAAAACAGTGTTAATATTAACCACCACATGAAATAACATCAGGTTTTTATAAATTGCATCATGCTGGATTCATTTGCTTATAAGTGCTTCGAATTAGTTGCCATTCTATAGGCCCTCCTCTAGGAAATTACCCAAAGCTTGCAATATATTCAGACTCATAAAGAGTTTCACACGCACACATGGGCCTCATTCAAATCAATAAAACTAGCATTACACCTAGCATACTAGCATACCTAGCATACTATACGGTCTAGAGACATTGGTTCAGGCATAGGTCTTTGGAGGCCATCCACGATTGAATGGTGGCGTAAATCTTGTTGATGGTGATGGGGTCTTCTTGGAAGGAGCCTGGAGGTGGAGGAGGATTTGGGTGTTGTCGGCGTAATTGGTATAGGAAATGCAGAGGGAGTCCAGGAGGTCAAAAAGGGGTTTAGTGAATATATTGTAGAGCGATGGGGAGACGCAGGATCCATGAGGGACGCCACAGGGAATGGGGATGGCCGGGGCATGTGCAATGTCAGAGAAGACTCTCATGTTTCTGTTTTCAAGAAAGGAGGCTATCCAGGTGGCCGAATTCAGTGAAAAATTAGCTGAGTGTATGAGGTGGTGGCCGAGTGTGTTGTGGTCTACCAGATCGAAGGCGGCAGATAGGTCAGGAGGGTTGGTTTGCCTTCATCTTTGAGTGAATCAGGTTGAATTTTGAGGTCCAAGAGTGCTGATTCACAGTGGCAGCGTCCACAAGGCTGGCAAAATTTCTGGGTGTGAATGGGCTGAGAGATATCTGGCGTGATCTCCATTCGGTTGAGAGACACTATTGATTTCACTCTAGGGCACATAACTCAATGTCCCGATTGGACTACTTGTTAGTCCCGTGCAAGTTGGCGGGCAGGGTGATTGAGGCAAAATATTTAGCTAGGGGGCTCTCAGACCACTCACCATTGTACATTAAAATTAGAGGGAAAGGAGTGCAGCACTAAGGAGAATGGAGACTGAATGCTTATTTAGGAATAGACAAAATATTGAAGGAACCTGGAGAGGGCACAGATGAATACTTCAAACTCAATAGGGGCACAATCAACAACCCCACTACCCTATGGGAGGCGTACAAAGCAGTGATTAGAGGGAAGGCACAGGCTGCTATTGGGACACATGGAAGAGAATGGAGGAAAGAAATAAAGGTGCTGGAAGAAGTCAGAGATGCAGAAAAGAGTTATATAGAATCTAAATCAATTGAATCGAAAGGGGCCTGGATGAAATCTATGGGGAAGTATAAAGTGGCCTTGACAAACAATGTGAGACAGGCATATTGGCATAAAAGAGCTAGGGTGTACGAATTAGGAGGAAATGGGAGACGCATGCTGGTTTGGGTATAAAAATGAGAGGAGGGATCCCGATGGGTGAGGAACATAAGTAATGGTAGAGGGGTGGTATGCACGGATGGGAACAGATCACCCAGAAATTTGCAGAGTACTACCAAGTGCTGTACACAGAAGTGTCAGAACCCACAACACCTGTGATAGAAAGAGATCTAGTGGAACTCACTCTACCGACACTAGATGCACAATCAATGAAGGGTATTACCCAAATTGACCTTTTGTCCTAATTGACCTTCTGCAAAATTTACATTTATATTATTTTAGTTATTTTATATATGTATTGGTTTGGTTTTGGATTATAAATAATATAAATTGCGTGGGTTTTGGATTGGCTGGCAGGAGTTGCGGGGGGTTTCCCCCTGCATATATGTTGTAATTGACCTTTTAAATTAGGTCCATTCTCCCGAGGTCAATTCTCCCGAGGTCAGTTATGAAATGGTCAATTAGTATACATCCTCAATGCAGGAACTAGAGGGAGACATAACTCAGGAAGAAATACAGGAGGCCGTACATAGTTTGCAATCAGGGAAAACTCCTGGAACAAACGGAATACCAGTGCAGTTTTGGAACTGCATTGGTTACAAGGTAAGCAAACCCATGTTGCACATGTTCTTATATAGTCGAGAGAGGGGGGAAAACCCCCGAGATGTGAGGATGGCCACAATAGTGGTCATTCATAAAAAGGGAAAGCCCCCGGATGAGTGCTCTGCCTCCCGGCCTATCTCCTTGTTGAGTGTGAAAGCAAAGGTACTGGCCAAGATATTGGCCAATAGATTGGCGAGAGTCATCAGCAAACTGATAAACTCAGATCAGCGTGGCTTTGTGCCCAGACGAGAAACAAGGATGAATCTATGAAGGCTGCACAAGACGTTAGCAATGTCAGACATGCTGAAGGGCTGTCACGCGGTAATGGCATTAAGCTCAGAGAAGGACTTTGACTCAGTGGGTTGGGGCTTTCTCTGAGTGACAATGAAAAGGGCGGAACTGGGACCTATCTTTCTCGAGTGGGTACAACTTCTTTACGAACAACCACTGATCCAAGTCAGAAACACATGTTCCCGACCTTCCGTCTACACAGGGGCACCCGGCAGGGATGCCCTCTGTCCAACCTTTTGTTCCTAATGGCGATTGAACCACTGACATAAAGATTTAGATTGGGTTTAGATTGGACCCATTGTTTCAGGGGTTTATATGGCTAGGGGACTGGGAGGACAACAGTTCCCTTTCTGTGGACGATCTTCTCATATATGTTGGGGAACCTAATAGATCTAGCCCAAGAATAGTAGACACGCTTAGAAAATTTGGGTGGTACTGCAGACCTAAAATTAACTGGAACAAATCGACTTTAATGCCCATATAAGGAGTTGATGATGCAATACCAGAGGGATGTCAACTCAGGATAGAAAAAGAAGGGTTTAAGTACCTGGGATTCTTGATATACTGGGACAAAACAAGATTTATCGAAAGCAACTTGGTCCCAATTCTTAACAGGCTTCAGCGAGATTGCAAACACTGGCGGCCTTGCCAGTAACACTCCTGGGAAGAGGCAACCTGCTCAAAATGATGGCCTTACCCAGGGTGTTGTATATCTTGCAGAACAAACCAGTGAGGCTACCTAAACATCGGTTGAAGCGATTAATGCACTGATCAGGGGAATAGTATGGGGCAGACAGAGATCACGGATCACACTTAAAACCCTTACTGTGCAGCTCAGTTGATAGTTGTAAATGAATGGTTATTCGAAGGGGCAGAGCTCTCTCACACAAGACTGGAATTATCCAGTGTGACCGGGCGCAATCCAATACAAGTGATACATTGGGACCAGGATGGAATCGGTTTCCCCCGGCGGGCAAAAGACTGGTGCAGAGCTGGAAGGAGGTGACCAAAAGTATGGGGTGGCAAGGGAAGATAACCAAGCAATACCTCATATGGGACAACGCTGCAATCAAAGAAGTCAGTAAGATGGGGAACCCACCGAGGTAGATAGAGAAAGGCATCCGTAGGATAGGAGATATCATGGAATACAGCAGGCTAATTTCATTTCAACCATTAAGGAACAAATATGGGTTGGCACCGACAGAAGAGTACACGCACATATGGCTGACATGCTGTGAAGGCACAATTTGGTGGAAACCTGGATTTGCTGGACCAGTCACCCATCGAGGCCAACCTCTTGTCCGAAAGGATGACGCAAAAAGGGATAGCTCAGTTATAGCAGGCCATTAACAATCCCCACTCCCCCTGGCAAAATTGAAGGACAGCTGCGAAAGAGATGTAGGGATACTGGAGAGTGAGGACTGGATGGAAGCACTGCTGACGGCTAGAGAGGTCAATATGTCCTCTAGAATGTGACTGATTCAGTACAGAATTGTACACAGAGTATATTACGCAAGAGACAGATTGTTCAAAATGGGGAGAATAGACACTAACAGATGCCCCAAATGTCAAATCAGGCAGACACTTTTTTCCATTTGTCTTGTGAATGCCCCAGGGGAGCGGACCTGTTGGAAAAAGTCACACGTTCACCAACAAGGATATTAGGCTACACGGTGCCCAGGGATCTCAGGCTATTTCAGTTACATGTTAGGGGGGTATGAAGGAAGCACGGGAGAGGAGAGATTCATCCACATCGCTGCAATGGTGGTTAAAAGAGACTTAGCGGTGAAATGGGATGCCCAAGAAACACCCGGCATGGGGATATGGAAGATTGGCATGGAACACTGCCGCAGTATGGAGAAGATAACTTACAGGAGTCGGGGGGGGCGATCAGGAAATATCAGAAGATATAGGGTAAATGGGAAGAGTCTGGGAAATGATTGGGGATTGCATGCCAGCTGCACTGAGAACTCCATGGACCGGGTGAACGAAAACTGGACTGTAGGAAGGGGTACAACAGGGTATTGGGTTATAGGTGAAGAAACAACATGTAGAGATTCTGTGTCTGGTAACATGCTGATGTGATATTATTACTTTATTGAAAATCAATAAACAAGTTGCACAAAAAAGCTAAACTGCCACCAAAATGAGGACTTAGACTGTATTCTCTATATGATGCTGACAATTATACAAACTAGGGAATTCAACAAGGGCTTTCCCACTTTACAACTCGTTAAGTAATAGGATTAGCCTCAGTATGGAAACTTATATCTGGCATCAAGCTACAAAACAATTGTTACAGGTAAGTCATGTTTTTTTTTTTTCAATTTTGTTTTTATTGACAATAAACAAATAAGGTTGGGCAGGATGGCCGACCCAACCGGCAAAAACAGCAATATGAATCACATTGTCAGTAGCATTTTCTTTTACTTTACCTTAACTCCCTTTCCCATTTAATCCCTCCCACCCCACCCCCCCAAACGGTTAACATGCCAAGTTTAGAGGTGTTGCGAACTTTTTGAAATATAGGGGAGAACACTTGCTAACCACTTGATTATTAAGAGTATCACTTGAGACAGTGGGGTGCAACTGAGTAACAATTGAGCAAAGGCTAGACCGGGTCTATGAGGGGTATGAGGAAGTGTACCATGTTCAATCCAGCTCAATATCACTTCTACAAGTGCATGGAAACACAGTCATCATGCAAAAGAACTGCAGCCCATTCTTGTACGAAATCAGTCATGGTATCATTTGCTATTGCAGTAAGTTTTTCATATGAAAATATCACCCTGAGTTTGAAGAACCATTCCTCCTTGGAGGGGGCCAAGACGCTCTTCCATTTTTGAGCGAGCGCCAACCTCCCTGCTCGCAGCATGGCACCAATGACCTTGGGATACACATTTGCTTCCATCTCCGGCAAGGGGGTGCCCAGTAAGATTTCTAACGGGTGTAGGGACGGGCCGAACCCCTCAATATCCTTGATCCAGCTAAGTAGTTCCGACCAGTAAACCTGTATAACCGGACAACCCCACCACATGTGAAACCAGGTTCCCCGTTGGTGGCAGCCCCTAGGGCAGAAGGGGGACACATCCCGAAACATCTTGGACAACAAGGCCGGGGGGCGATGCCAAGAGTGGAGGATTTTAAAGCTATGTTCCATGGCAGCCGTATACAGGGAACCCGTAAAGGTACATTTAAAAACAGCCCTCCAGGTATGATCATCCAATGGCATCCCCAACCTCTCTTTCCATATGCGATTGAAGGGTTGTCTGCCCTCTAGGTCTGACGTTATCAATACACCATAAAACTTGGACAACGAACCCTTTCGTGATGTACTTTTAGCCAGTATGGATTCAAATGGAGTGAGGGGGCGACTAAACTGTTCGGACCACCTAGGTTGGGACAATATCCCCTTCAATCGTAGGTATTCGAAGACCGCGGGGGGTCTATCTACCAGAGCCTCAATCAGGCTATCATACTCTATGAAGCCCTCTTCACGTGAGAGCTGGGAGACTCTTTCCAAGCCCATATCTGACCAGGCTTGAGTGTCTCGGAAACCCCTTGTGCCCAGGTCGATGGGCGGGCCCCAGAGCGAGGACAGCGGGGAAGACCAAGTGGACAATTGTTTATTAGCTTTACTGGGTTTCCATAGCGCCCACAGGGCTGCCAGGGTAGGATGCGTTCTGAGCTGAGAAGGGAGAACCTTAGGAGATGCCCAAATAAAATCCCTAACTTTTTTCGGGTGGGCGTGAATGTCCTCAACATATGTCCAGTATGTTCCCATGTCGTCCCACATATGCTCCAACATCACCCTGAGCTGAGCTGCTTTATAATAAAGCCGGAAGTCGGGGAGTCCAAAACCACCATGAAACTTTGGGAGGGTCAGGGTAAAGGTCTTAACCCTCGGCCTCCTACCCCTCCAAATAAAATGGAGGATAGGGACTGAAGCACCTCGAAAAAGGTCTCGGGTATCATAGCGGGAAGAGCTGCGAAAAGGTAGAGGAGGCGTGGCAAACATTCATCTTCACCGTGACCATGCGCCCCAGCCAAGAAAGCGTGAGGGGTGCCCATCTTTTGAGGTTGCTACTGACCTGGGCGAGGATCCCCGGGAAGTTGCACTGGTATAGTTGTGATAGATCTCTAGGGATGGTGGTGCCCAGGTACCTAGTGGATTCTCGTTCAATTCTGACCCCCAGAATATCGGTATTGCTCCCGATGTCTCGATCCCTCGGGCCCATGGGCATGATACTTGATTTAGATGTGTTAATCCTCAACCCAGAGAAGGAACCAAAGTGGTGTATGAGATCGAACAGCCGGGGTAGGGATTCTTGAATATTGGTTAGGTAACTCAGTATGTCGTCTGCAAATAGGGAGAGTTTAAAGTCACACTCTCCGCACCGTATTCCTGTGATTACCGGGTCGTTCCTAACCGCTATGGCTAGGGGTTCCATTGCCAAAGCGTACAATAGGGGCGACAGGGGGCATCCTTGCCGGGTGCCCCTAGAAAGGGAAAAGGGTTCTGAAGTGCCTCCGTTAATCAACACTCTCGCCGAGGGAGCATTATATAGTGCCGCGACCCACCCACAGAAATTGTCTCCCAGGCCCATCTTTCGGAAAACCCTGCCCATATAAGGCCACTCGACGCGGTCAAAGGCCTTTTCTGAGTCTAGTGAGAGGAGGTACCCTTCCACTCCCTGTCTAGATGTCTCGTGCATAAGGTCGAGGGTTTTTCTTATATTATCTGACCCTGGCGCCCCGGAATGAAGCCCACCTGATCCCCATGTACTAGGGTAGGGAGGAGCTTTGCCAGTCTATTCGCTAGGAGTTTGGCCAATATTTTAACGTCGGTGTTAAGGAGGGATATGGGGCGATAGGATTGGCAATATGTGGGATCCTTGCCCTCTTTAGGCAGGACTACAATTAAAGCTGACATCATCATGGGTGGGAGAGTGCCTTGGTCCAGCGCAGCATTGAACATCTTAGCCATGAATGGGGCAAGCGTAGACCTATAGGTCTTATAAAACTTAACTGTAAAGCCATCGTCTCCCGGGGCAGTGCCGCTCTTTAAAGAGGATATAGTATCTATTACTTCTTCTGGGGAAATGGGGTATTCTAGCGCCTCGGCTTTATCGGGGAGAAGGCCCGGGACGGGGAGGGAGTCCAAGAATCTGTCAACGTCTTTCCCATCCCCCGAATATTCTGAGCAATACAATTTTTCATAATATAGCCTAAATTGTTCTGCTATCTTGGTGTCCCTCGCGGTCGAGTCCCCTTCCGGGGTGTGGATTGAATTCACCCTCCTGCTATTCCTAAGTTCACAAAGTCTCCAGGCCAATATCTTATCCGCCTTTTCCCCCTTTTCCATATACTTTTGTTTCAAAAATGAGAGCTTCCTTTCCGTTTGTCCCACTTGAAGATCAGCCAACTTAGCTCGCAGCCCCTGCAGGTCCTCCCACTGCCCAGGAAACATCTGTGTTTTCAACTTCCCCCCCGGTTGAATAGCCTCTATCTTGTCCTTCAACAATTTCTCCTCACGGTCCCTCTCCTTTTTTCTCCCAGACCCAATACCAATAAGGGTGCCTCTAACAGTTGCCTTAAATGCCTCCCATACTCCCATGGTACCGACCTCCCCGTTGTCATTAAGGGTAAAGTAGTCTTCTATGGCTGCCAGGAGGGATTGTCGTATCTCCCTGTCTTGCAAGAGGAGGTCGTTACACCTCCACTGGGATCCAGCTGCCGGGGCGGGGGGAAGGCCGATCCTAATCTTTACCATATCGTGGTCCGTCCAGGGGACGGTCTCTACTCCTGAGCTCGAGACCTCTCCCTGCAGTGAGGAGTCCACCAGGATGTAGTCTATGCGCGAGAAAACAGCATGTGGCTTTGAATAGAATGTATAATCGGGGTTCCGACCCTTCTCAGGTATACACGTGTCACACAAACCCAGCACCCCATTCACTTCCTGAAAGGCCAACGCCAGCTTCCTATGGAGACGGATGTTGGGGCAAGGATTTACAGACTTCCTATCCCGCTCGGGACAAAGCACCATATTGAAATCCCCCCCCACCAGAAGGGTGCCCTCAGAGAATGCCATTATTGTCCCTTTCATACCCTCCCAGAAGGTGTCCTGCGCCTCGTTCGGGGCGTATATGCAAACCAATGTGAACAAACGGCCCGCACATCCCCTTTTACCATGAGATAACGACCCTCCGGGTCTGCCTTTGAAGCTTTAAACCCAAAATGGGCCCCGGGGGACACCAACAGAGCTACTCCCCGCTTCTTTGCTTGTATAGAGGCCGTGAACACCTGGTCTATGGTTTTGGCCTTGAGCTTAGGCTCTTTCCCCCGAACCCAATGGGTCTCCTGCACAAAGAGGAAATGTAGCCGCAGCCTTGCAAATTCCCTCATGAGTAGCGACCTCTTTGTAGGCGAGTTAAGCCCACGGACATTCAATGACCCCACTGTCAAGGATTGGAGTGAATCATCCATTAGAGCACAGGTCGAGGCTCATAGCTCCACTTTCAGAACAGCAGGCGTTGTTGCTCCCACAATGCTTTTGCAACCCACAGATGGCTCGAGACAGCCCCCGGGGTGCGAGAAAAACCCAAAAACTTGGCGCGCTATAACTGTAACCCCAACAACCTAACTCCCCCTCATCCCACCCCACTTCCCCCTCCCCCCTAATCGCCTGGTTGATTCATGGCATCATCCAAAAACCCAAACCAGGCCACCATTGTCTCCCCCCTCCGGGCTCATTAACTCTTCATAAATCACAACTCGAGCCCCCCCAACCCCGGGTTCAATGCAAATCACAGACTGTTACATCACCCTCCATTCACAAAGTCAAATGTCAATTTCTTCGTCGGGCACCAGAAGCTCACTTTAGCTACTCGAGGGGGCCGGCGATGCTGGAGCCACTCTCCTGAATTTCCTTTGGCCACGAACTCTGCGCCTTTCCTTCAGAGCTTTATTCCCTTTTGGGCCTGTCGGGGATCGATCACGATCCTGGTCCCCCAACTCCATGCTTGGATTGTCTAATAGCTCGCCCGACACTCTCTGGATATTGTCCTCAGTGATCAGGGCGTACTTGTAGCCCTCGAACTCAAAAGAGAGTGAAAATGGATACCCCCACCTGTATCGGACTCCCTTGGATTGGAGCATCTTTGTCAGCGGAGAGCAGAGGCGACGTCTTGCAAGGGTGAAGGCCGACAAGTCTTGGTATACCGAGACCTGGGCTCCTTCCCACTCCACCGGGCCCTTCTTGCGAGCCAGTTCGAGGATCCTATTTTTTTCGGAGAAGTAGTGAAAGTGGACTAAAACAGATCTGGGGCCTCTGGAGGATGCCCCTGCTCTATGGGTTCTGTCAATGGTGGGTTTGTTGGTGTTGGCCCCCTCAAATAGCACTCCTATTACCGCATTGACGGCCTTGACGGGCTTGCGTTTCACCATCGTGTTCCGGGAAGCCTAGGAAACGTAAGTTACAGCGGCGTTCCCTATTCTCCAAATCGTCCATTTTTAAGGAACATTTCTCTTCTCTTCTCTCGAGCTCCGACAGGCGCATGTCAAATTGTGTCTCGAAGACATCGCTCGATGCTGTGGTGTTCTCCAATGCCTGGACCCTGTCATCTATATTGTCCACCTTTTTGTCTAAGGTGTCCAGTCGTAGGGTAATGTCCGCCCTGAAGCCTCTAATTTCTTCCAGAAGGGCCGCCATACCCCTGGTGACTGTGCTTGCATCCGCCGATTCCTGTTGCGTATGGGCCGCCATTTCAGGGGGCGTCAGGGGCTCGGGAGGCGTGCGACGAAACTTCTGCAAGGATTCTCTCCAGTTCATAGGCCCTCCCCAAGCATACCTGCTCTAAGGGGGCTTCCCCCAAATGTTTGTATCCCAGACGGCCTACTTATCTCAATCGCTGACAGCGTCACCGGAGGTGGGGGCCAGTGTCTGCCTTGGGGCAAGGAGCAGCGACTCAGCTCTGGGGGGTCCGAGTCTCCGACCTGTTTCCTCCTGTAGGTGAGGTTTCCTCCTCTGCAGGGTTCCCCCCACGCCTCACACTCCTTGAACAGCTCAACTTCACTTCCGTCGAATCAGTGATAAAGTTTGACACTCCAGGGGCTAGACGCGTGGAGGAGAAGACTGAAGGTCCCGTGCCTATCCCTTTATGCGGCCTGCTGGGGGTGATCTCTTTCAACGGGGCTCCATATGCCCCTTCAGATTGCCTGGGGCTTGCACTGTTCGGTGGACGCCCCGTTGCCCAAGTGTATACCGGGGGCTCACCTCAGCCTCTCTCCTGCATCCAACCTTGATAACCCTCTCGGGGGTTGCCCAGCCCAGGCCTGGACCTCCTTACCTCCTAGGCTCGAGGGCGCCACTCGGCCTGAGGGAGTCCGTGCGTTGCGCGTTCAGGCCCGTGAGAGGCCCACCTCCTGCGCCCTGCTGGCGCCGCCACCCGGGCCCTCAATTCACCCTGCACGGGCTCACCAGGATCCGCTTACTCCAATGGGTGTTCCCCAGCTCCTTTTGGCGAAGGCCTCGTCCTGGCCTCCCGTTTCACTGTGCTTTCATCTCTAGCGTCTGCCCCCAGGAGCGTATCGCCACCACCAGATTGTACCAGGCAGGGGGGGGGAGCCGCCGGCCAGGGTCGCCAGGGCCCTCTGCAGGCCTCACTCGGGCCCGGGCTCACCGTAGATTTCCGCAGAGCCGCGGTGCCGCAGGGGGGAGGGGCTTCTATCCCTCGGGACTCGAGGGCTCAGAACTCCGGATCGGTTCCACCTCGGGGGCTCAGATTCGGGCTAGGGGCGCCCGGCACCTTCATACAGGTAGGGGTGGTGCCAGCTCCTCACTCCTGGGGCGTCGGGGGGGGGGGGCTCAGGTCCCGCGATCTGTGCCCTGCTGGGGAGACGACCGGAGATGCGTCAGTCCATCTCTGCGCCCCCTGGTGGATCTGTCCCATCGTAAGTCATGTTTTACCATACATTGCCATGGTGTCAACTACTGTAGCATGATAACTATGCATTGTAGTTTTGAAGAGTGGTGTTATAATGTCGTCTGTGTGTGTGTGTTTGTGCACATGCACACTAAGTTTTTATTTTAGGGCTGTTGTTAAAACTGACAATTCTCGTGGATCTCGTCTATTGCCTTTTGACTCTATATCTACATCCCTACATTCACTTCCTTGAAAACTGTAATCGCACTTTATTCAATCAATGAATGAGAGGTTGCACCTTTACTGGTAACTTTGGTTCCTTTAAAACATGCATATTCTCACAAATAAATATAAACCTCTTTTACTCTCCAGTTTGGTGTGTCTGTTATTGATATATAAATAACTGAAGAGTGGGTCTGTGTTCAAAGGTTGTCAATATGAACACCTTGGTTGTGGCACTACTGATGCTACCCTTCAAAAGTAAAATTGTCTCGAGGTCCTCCACTGGCATGTAGAATGTATTTGTCAGTATTTAGTTGAAACCATCAAATGTTTATAACTTTGAATGAACTCCTTTTTTGCAAGTATCCTATTTTAGCAGAGATAAGTTAAAAAAGACAGCCATTACAATCTCTGCATGAATTGCACCAGCTACATTTCTACATGCAGATAATGCGAAGTGTGGTGGAGTGTGTTTTCCATGTTGGAGAAGCCCGTTTATTTCTATCAAACTTTTCTTCAAAACACTATAGCCAGACGCGGAGTGTAGCGGAATGTGGTGGAGTGTGTTTTCCGTGTTGGAGAAGCCCAGAGAGTCTCTTTTTTCTTTCTATCGAACTTCGCTTCAAAACACCATAGCCGGACGCAGAGTGTCGTGGAGTGTGTTTTCCTTGTTTCCTGTGGTGCCAGTCAGCCAGGAGCAACTGTACAACGATGGACTGGGTAGCAGCCCCTATTAAGGAACTTCTAGAATGCATAAGACGCCAAGTGCGTCTCCAATTCTTAGTGAGTGCCTCACTTTCTACATCACTGAAGCCCATGGACTCTGTGATGAGTGTGGCTAATGATCAAGGTACTATTGCTATGGCTGACCTTGTTGTTCCCCTCGCCTCCACTGTTGAATTTCATGCCACTCCCTGTAACTTCCTCCACCCTTGGCAGTGCCATGGGCGTTCAAAGCATCAGGGAAGAAGGTGGGTGACTTGTTGAAAGTAACATTCGAAATAGCCTTTCTGAGCTGGTGCTGCACCCTTGTATTCACCTGATAGAGGATTGCGGCTCGGGGTGATCCCCAGAGCAGTTAGAAGAACCTGGGGAGATGGGGTGGAGGACGGTGGTGAAGACAGAGGAGGAAGTGATGGCGACTGGAGCCCTCACCCTAGTTTTAGCCAGAAGGTTCACTCATCTACCACCTCGAACAGGCATAGAAATGACTTGAATGTGGACACTACCTCAGCAAGTAATTTGGTCTTGTAGCTGCTTCGCAAGCAAACTGGGGAGTTACCGCAAACCCTCCCACCCCCTTATTCCCATCAACAAGTAGGGGGATCCTGAGGAACAGACCTCTTTTAAGTGGTTGAGGGGTCTGCGCAAAAGAAATTCGTCAAAAATGAGACCTCGGCAAGCAGAGCTTTGGCTGCTATGCTGAGAAGAGACTTGGCCCATATTTTGCTCCAAATAGAAAACATTCTGGGTGGTATTTGAATGAGAGTACATCAAAAAGCCCTACAGAGGATGGTAGCCCACTGGAGATAAATGATAACTTGAGGCAGTCCCTCAGGTGCCGGGGGATGCCTTAATCAAGGTGTGGGTAGACATATGGCTAATAAATCAGTAATAATTAGCCACCTTACTGAACATAACGTGGATCATCCAAATTGACGCATAAGGAGCCCTAATAAGAGTGATTCAGATTCTTCATCAGAGTCTTCCTACTCGCAGAGCGAGAGATTCAGATTGAAAAAACATAGAGTAACTCAGAAACTTAAAGATAGCAATAGG
This sequence comes from Ambystoma mexicanum, assembly GCF_040938575.1. NCBI lineage: Eukaryota > Metazoa > Chordata > Amphibia > Caudata > Ambystomatidae > Ambystoma > Ambystoma mexicanum. Next base: position 778,377,157 of record NC_090937.1, read on the forward strand.
AACTCTGCGGAAGTAAAATTAGATTCTGACACCCAAGCAGTCCTGATGTCAGCTTTGACAATATCCTTTCCCCTTTTTAAATGATACGAATCAATGAATTAGTTTTAAGGATCAGGCCACACTCATCGCAATGTTGCACTCAAAACTGAAAACTGATATACCTATAGTCGTATATAACAAAGAGGCAAGAAGTAATGGAGGCCATGAGAAAGGGAGAGAAATTGTCAAATAGTAGAGTCCATTAAAGAGGTAATGAGAGATAACAAAGTAATAGCGGAGGAGATTAAAACTTGCAAAGACTGCACTGCTGTTGTTAAGACAGTAGGGGATATTGATTGCAAAAACAATTCATTGAGAATGATGGGACCAACAAGCTCCAACCTAGGGAGGAAAATGGCTAGTGGGACCCATGCAAAGGATGTGCCTCTAATAGAGGGCGTAATATTAGATCAGTGGTGTACGGAAACCAATGGGAGAAACGCTCAGAAGCGGCTCCTAAAGTAATTAACGAGATGGTTGTTAATTTGGAGAATGATGATTACCTTCGGGTGCGAAAATTGTATTCTAATTGTCGAAGACTAGAGGGCGGGTGAAGAGATGCCCACAGAACAATTGGACGACATTATAGACAACAACACCAATATTTTTATTTGTTGTTCTCGGTGGGAAAGAAAGCAGCGAATCTGAGAGAATAAAAAAAATATGCAGATAAAAAAACAATTAACGCAATTCAGAAGAAAACTGCGAGATCTAATGGCTCAAGGAAATTTCTCTGTAATGTGAGAGAATGCTTACCAAGTCCAAAGGGTTGCAACCCCAAAACAAAAGAAGGGGTAAATGACGCATTAGTTATACAGGCTTCATCGTCCCAGGAAGAGACCAAATGCGCAATGGAAGCCATGGATCGATCGAATATGGATTTGTGGAACATCTCAGTCTACGATGATGATGAAATAGATGCGCAGATGGTGACCCTAGCACCAGTAAAAGTACCCCTAAACATTCAAAGTAATATCGAAGCACAGAGAAAGAAGCAGGGAAGTGTGAAGGTATCATCATCATCAAATGAGGCATTAGATTGGAAGTTTGTAACTCTGGCGAAAAAAAAGGGTCATGGCAGATGAAGCCTTTAAGCTGATGCCGGAGCTATAAAATCCTTGGAAAATCACATCCCTAAGCGAATAGTGAGCTTGGAAGGCTCCCAATAGGAATATAATGTAAAGGATTCTGATTGCCTGATAATGGGAGCATTACTGACGAACTCACGTGAGTTGAGGTAGACAAAAAAAGTGAGACACTGTGACTACGGAACTCCTTGTTACTGGAGTGACCACCATAACATTAGAGAACATTTTACCACTAAAAGATTCATTGATTTTAAATCTTAATAATGTGATGCGACTTTTGCACGATATTCCGACCCTAAGCACTATTGAATCAGCGGATATAGCAATCGTTGAATTCCTGAATGAACTGCTGTAGGATATAGTCTGTCTACATGTAAAATCGAACATTATTTGTAATTTGCTAATGGATGCCTCTCCTTTGTTGCGACCGTTAGTAATCAATGAGGGTCCGGCAATAGGCAAGGGAAAGATGTATGGCAAACTGGAGATTGTCAGTGTGTATGGGGAGGAGGCTGGCCAGGTGGTGGGGAGAAAGCAACGTACTTCAGCCCTGTTGCAAAAACATACAGGTGGCTATAGGGATGGTATGGGCCAACAGAAGGAATGTGGATCCCTGCAGATAACATTTGATCAGACAGAGGATGGTAAGTGGAGGATTATGGAACAAACAAGTGCTAGAAAACCTTCTCTACAAGAAACTAGGTCTTGGGACTGGTTGGAAGGGGCATTGTCTACTTGGAAAAAATGTTAACGCCACATTCAAAAGGAGGACACGGTCATAATGGGCACTTGGAATACCAGGGGGTTTGCCCATTTATTCAATATGGCCGAGTTTAAAGTCAATCATTATGACATATTATGCCTCCAAGAGACCTGCACAGCTCGATAGTGAATGGTTATAGCCTGTTTTTAAATAGTGCGGTAAGGGGGCAAAGGGTGAGTTTGCTTAACATTATAAGGATTCGGGTGGGATTGGAGGTGGTGGATGTTTGCTTCCCAATCTCTTATATTCAGATAGTAGTAATTAGGAGGGACGCAAAAGTGAGGGCAAACAATTTTGGGTGATATTCAATTTATATTGGAATGGCAAAAGGTGTGAAACTGCATAATTAGTGGGCACAGTTATGGATCAGATTGACAGTTTGAATTGTAAATATGAGAGTGTCTGGTTTATATTGTGCAGGGATCTGAGCATAGATTGCATTGACGCAGAGAATAAGGATAATAAAGGATAATAAAAAGTCGAATACTGATGGAAAAGGGAAGGAAGCAAGAGCTGATCTGTGAATAAACTAATTGCAAGCCAGAATCTTGCATATGCTGAATGGCCAAATACCTGGCAACATCCCAAATGCCCCGACATGGCACAGAGGCAATCTAAGCTCAGTCTTGGATTACTATTTTGTATCACAGAATGTGTTTGAAGGGGTAAAATCACTTGAAATTCTCCTGCAAAATAGTGATCACAACCTTCTAAGGGTAACCTGGAATGTACCTCTTGAGTCGAATAAAGTCTGTTGGCAAGTGAGATTTGAAATTGAGCCGGGTTGAAATAGACTCCGCTTAGAACCAGCAGAAGTTATACAGCTGACTGAGAGATATGAGAAAGGAGTGTATGAGAATAGGATAACTACAGATGACACCCCTTTATTGGTAATCTATACCAAAATAAACTCCGGAAAAAGGGTTACGTATTTTAAACCTAGACACGTCTATGATAACAAGATTGTGAAACAAAAATAAGAAATATTGTGAAGACATTAGGGATGTGAGGCATTTGCCAGCTTTAACAAGATTAGACTGCTGTCGCAAACGTAAACAGCAGTATATAAATTGGTTGATTTTTCATAGGGGAATTTTGGCTCAAAACGATGCTGAGACTATTGTCCTCAAATAACACTATAAGACTGTGGCAGGTTTCAAATGATGAAGGCCCAAATCAACATGCTATCCAGAATAACCCAGTTCCGGAAGAGAAATGGACTGAGTACTTTGGAAAGTTGTTTGCAAAACAAGATCGAGCAAAAATAGCAAAACCAGATTGTACAAAATGGGACATAACATTTACAAAGCAGGAGCTGGTTAGAACTGATAGGGCAGTGCAGTCAATCGCGTGCCACATGCCCCGATGGAATAACAAATGTGATGCTGAAATTTTCAGCATCCCTCTTTTCGCAGGTTGTAAAAACAAAAACTTCTTGGAAATCGACACTGGTGGCTCCAATTCTCAAGAAAGGTAACAGATTAGAGCCGCAACACTATCAACCAATCATTCTGTTAGATGTGTGGGAAAACTGTTTGCGGCAGGGCTGTTGAAAAGACTAGAGTCTTGGGTGATTAATACTGGCCATTTCGATCAACGCCGGACGGGATTGTGAGAGGGGAGTGGGCTGTACTTTTAACCTATTTTTGATCAATTCTTTAAAAACCAAAGTGAATAAGTGAAGGGAAAAAGTTGTAGCTCGCTTTAATGGATCTGGAACAGGCGTTTGATGGAATAAGTCGAGAACTCTTGTGGGATAAGTTAGCTGCCTTGGAATGTCCGAATGGATTAGCCCGTGCGATAGACGAGCTCTACTCAGACACGTCTATCCAGGTGAGGCTAAATCAATCCGGCCTCATGACAAAAGAGATCAGCACACATAGAGGTTTAAAGCTGCGTTGCGTCCCGGACCCGGCCCTATTTAATTTGTTCATCTCTGATCTAGATATGGCTTTGAAAGAGCCAGCAGCTTTTCTGCCTAGAATAGCAGGGAGCCTTTTGGGATGGTTACTCTACGCGGATGACCTTGTTATCCTTGATCAAACCCCTATTGGGTTGCAGCGTAAGATACCAATCTTGCAGATTTACGCTGACTGTAATGGTTTTATGATAAATGTATCTAATAGGAGATTCTAATAATTCAATCTTCGCGGGGGAAAGGAAACAAGCATCAGCGATGGCTTCAGGGAAAATTAGTAATTCAACCATCAAAATCAATAAAGTATTTGGGAATAAATGTGAACATGAACCCTAGAAATGTCCTACGAATTATAGGACTTAAATTGAAAACTAAAAACCTGGCGGCCCAAGGAATAATTGTCCATGGTAAATATGGAAGATTTTCAATGGTGCCGGTGATAAAGTTTTACAACCAGAAAGTGGCTCCTATAATATGCTATGGTGTAGAGGTGACGCTGTGGACGCCTTGGAATATTTGTGAGACTTTGGAGGGTATTTTTTGGTGGAAAGTTTTACTTTTTCCAAATGTTGTACCGGTGGCAGTCATCAGATACGAGCTGGGTCTCGTCTCATATGCAAAGGTAGCATGGAATTCCTTAGCTCTATTCCGGGAAAATAATCTGCGAAGATAGCCCGGCCCAATTTGAAATATTAAAAGCTGGGCGGCGGCAGGATGGGGTAATGATGTTGTGGACTACTGAGTGTACAAAAATCTTGCCAATAATGGGTGTGTCGGAACAGCAGTTAAAAATTAACCCTGACTCGGTTAAAAGAGTTTTATGGGCTGATAACTGGACCAAAACTTGAGGGGTGAGGGAAAGAAGTATAACTTGTTCAAGCATTTGACAGAAGATATTAAACACCTAAAGGGGCTTCCAAAATATTTAGAAAAATTGTGCAGCATATACCATTGTGACAGGTTCATCCGGTTTCGAATGAGTCTGTTACCGACTATGGAAATATTCAGCTGTATGAATCGAGGGAGTGTTGGTGATGGGCTAATCTGGTTATGGAATGCCCCAGGGTGAGGGCCTGGAGATCAACTTTTTTGGGAGGCTTTAGATGGGGACATTGATGTGTCAATGATGAAGAATGGTGGGAATTCCTATGTGGAGGCACTGATTTTAAGCTAACGTGCGCTTTGATAAAATTCCTAGATTATATTTTTTAAATGATCTGGCTGGCAAGGTTAGTAAATTGAGAGATATTTAATTAGGATGGTAGGTTGGCCATTTGTAATGTTAACATTCTATTTATAGGAAAGGGAAGCTGAAAATGTTTTATGAAGATTTTATGATGCACTTTGATGTAATTGATGTATTGTGATGAATTTAGATGGAAAATGTTTGTAATAAACTATATATATATATATATATATATATATTCTTTTTTTTTAAACCAATTACCTGATCCGTGATGGAAACGGGAAGAAGTTGACGGGATGCACTGCCAAGAACACTAGAGAAAGCCAAGGTGACACTACACTGAGGAAACACACCAAAGTACATCCAGACTGACATACCTTTATTTTAAAGTCAGCATGGCAAGGAAAAAGGAACAGAAAACGAAACGACGCGTTCATATATATATATATATATATATATATATATATATATATATATATAAAAAAGATCATGTTTCTAGGACATACGTGTGCCCTGTCCATACAGCTTTAGAAACTTATCACAAACATCTCCTTTTGCTCAATACTAAATGTTATGACTGTATTTGTGTGCTCTTATCAGGAATGTCATTTAGCAAATAAAGCAAATGTTCCCAGCATATTACTATTTGTCAAATGATTTTCTTAGCTTAGCACACCTGCTAATGTACTAAACTGCTGACATCTGCATTCATCCTGCGGGTCGCAGGTTTGGTTACCAGCATTGCCGGCTCGGCTATTCATCCTTCTGAGTTTGATAATATGACATTGTTATTTAAACATCTATTCAACAGAAAAAACGATGTTAGAAAGTTCTACATAGAAAACGTATAACTATTTATTATCTTTAAAGAAGCGACCTGGGCTTCTCTTCATGAAGATTAGCCATTACACTCTGGATGTCTGACCCAGGTCGGATGGTCAGTTTGGGCTACTTCTCTTGCAGAATAATTTGTCAAAGCTTTGGAACACAGGAGAGCTGAACCTTTGTGCACTTGGACATTGTGTGTGCTGTAACAAAGTACAATTTCTGAGGCTACTAGATGGGACTGGGTTGACACTGGGGTCCGGGGACACCACCTTCTCCTTGATGCAGGTCCCAGGGCGCTACATGCACCCCAGTCCATCCCTCATACGTTTTCCACACCTTGCCAATTTCAACCATCTTTGGCAGCTTGAGGATTGACTCCCCATATCGGCAGTTAAGCAGAATGGCAAAACGGCATCATGCAGCATGTAGAGCTGGCAGACTGGCCATCCACGGGTTGTGTAAAGGCGAGACCTTGTTTTTTAAAAGGCAACAGATTGCTAGCACGGCTCACATGGAAGTCCAGGAACTGGGCATGCACCCACTCACTTAGATTCTGAGCAATCAGGTATGATGAGAAAGAGCAGGAGGCTCCAAGCCTTGGAAAGAGCATGAGCAGTACCTGCATAGAAAATAAAACAAAGATGGCAGCTGACCATTTTAATATGTCAGCCTGTTGAGCTGGCCACTGATTGATGTGACAGGGTCAGTAGTCTGACCCTATCAAAAGGGGGATGGGGATCCCTCTCAGCCTAAGGTGTGAGGCCTAGTAGGGTGGAAGCCAATCTAGTCCTACCCCAGAGTTCCTCTTCCCTAAATGCCTATATGGGTGTGTACCGTAATACTGCTGATCTCCCCCCTTCATACATGGTTTGCATGATATTTGCCAAGCCTTCTCTTTGTCTGTACCACTCCCAGCATGCACAGTCCCAAAGAAACCAACACGACACAGAACACATAGAGTTAATCAGGCAGGAGTTAATGTGCAGTCATACAGAAAACTGTCAAAGCCTCCATACTATGTCCAAGTTTTAACCCACTCATCGCTCCAATCCATTCAAAAACATTTCATACTTTGGCAAGTCCGAGGGACCCAGCCCGTGCAATAATGACTTACGAACTGTCCTGGCAGGTCATTACATGAACGGAAATTACTTTTACTGTGGGTCCCCATTGCTGATCCACTGCAGACACGCATGAAAATAAGGGGAAAGGCTTAGACCCCCTTTATCTGAATTTCACTATTTGTAACACCTCCACGGCTTGGAAGGACAGGCGAGATTGGCCAGGGGGACCAGAAGGTGAGAGCCGGTGGGGGCAGAAGCGGGAGGATGTAAGGACGAACAGAGCACAGGAAGGTGTGGGTTGTTCGGGTGAGGTCAGAAGAGGAAGAAGTGGCAGAGTAAGAGAACAGAAGGAGGAAGGACTGTGGAAAGGATTGTGGAGGCGATTTGCAGAGGAGGGGAGGTAGTGGTTTAGTGAGAGAAAGTGGTGCTGTGATTGTGTAAGATGTGTAAGATGTGCGACTTATAGGGGGGGGCAGTGGAAGAGTAACGAGTGGGCAAGGGGGGACTCAGGAATTGAAAGGTGAGTGGTTGAGGTGAAGTTGTGGAGTTGTGATAGTGTGGGGAGGGGAGCGTAGGAGAGGTGTGGAGATGAGTAGTGTGACCAGGGGGAGTTGTTGGAAAGAGGGTAAGAAGAAGTAAGATCAGAGTGTGGAGGTAGGTGAGTTAGAGGGACAGAGGGGGAAGCAGCAGGGAGAAAGAAAGAGTAGGTGTGAGGACTCTGAGGAAGGAGAGTAAGAGGAGAATGGGAGAAGGGTTGAAGAAATAAGGAGATGCATACCAGGGTGGGAAAGGGAAGAAGACCAAGTGGGGCTTGAGTGTCTGAACCCCGCCTCTCCCCACAACCCCTAGAACTAATCCAGAAAGTAGAGTAGTTGTCAGGTTCAGGGTCAGAACGACAAGTGGAACTATCAGAGGACTGAAGGTCCTCACCTGTGCGTTGTTGCCTGACGTGATGATGGGCACTTTGCTGTGGCATTTTCTTTGCAAGGAGCGGGAGTCGTGAAGATAAGGGCAACTGTCTCTGGAAGCCACCCTGCCTGATGAATGGTACACCAGACAGGGGAACACCCCAAGCCAGCCGCCAAGCAGGAAAAACCGTTGAGGAAAAAAAATCTGATCCAGGTGGCAGAAGGAGGCTGATGTATACAGCAGCTGGTCCCAGATCAGATATGTTAATCCAAGGTTTCCAAACCTGTGAGGCTGACAAGGCACAGGCTTCACTGAATCCAAAAATATGGGCTTGAGTAGGCAGAAAAAGAACATATAAAAGAATTCTAGGCAAGGAATGAGGGGCTGGAAGCACAGGAAGGAGCAGGCATGGAGGCATGGACTGAAGGTCTAGAAGCACAGAAAGGAGAAGTCACTGAGGCAAGGACTGAAGGAAAGGAACAAGAAACAGGACATTCCAGGAAGGCAAGAGAACAAGATTTACCAGAACCACTGAGGTACGGACCAATCCTTCGCATTGAGATGCACCAAGCCGCATCTGCCGAGAGCTGATACATTTGAATATCCACGTCTTTGATAATCATGGGCACAGCTGTCTTGTTCTAAGGTTAAGTTGATCATCTTCTGCAGTCTCAAAAGGAGAAACGTTATTTCTAGTAAACAACTCTGTATTGTAGCACCTGTACACACGTTGTGTACTTTGTCAAACTACATGATATATATGTGATACTTCATTGATAACCTGCCTGTACACAAGGGTTTCTAGGCATTTTCAATGTTAAATTGAAAATTCATTTTAACTCTTCTGCTTGCTTTCTCCGAATAGAGGTTTTCTTATGTTTCACTCCATGAAATGTTTTTTCATGGGTTCATGGTAGCTAGCAGAATTGAATTATTCAGTAGTTCAGCATCTACATTTAATATGAAGTAAGAATTTTTCAAAAAAGTTAGCAGGCGCTCCTCTCCAGAAAGAATATGGCATGATAAACTGTTCTGAGATGAGAGTTTGCAGCACAGGCTTTTTGCTCACTGTACCTTTCACAGATGGGAAATACCCATTAGCATATCAGTCTTTGTCCCGCCCACATGGGCAGTCCAGCACCGAAATGCTATGGCAATTCCTCTCTGAACAAGAGTACCAACAGCAACCCCATAAACGTGTTTCAGCCTTGTTGGGTCTCATCAGTGAGGTGAAGCTGTGCCTCTCTGAGCACAGTGAGCAGAGAGACCACGTCTGGTTGCCCCCAGGTAAACCAGGGTGACCAACCCCAAGTTCCTTGCAAATATTTCAAAAAAGGTAGCAGGCACTCCTATGAAGTAAGAATACAAACAATATTTGAATGATTTTACCAGCAGGGTACTGCTCTTCCTAAAATGTGAACATCATTTATCCCGTATAAAGATACTTTGAAATAAACATGTCCCGGATACATAATTCCAAAAGGGTTCTGGGTCTGTTACACTAGCCAACTAAACAAGTGGCCGACAAACATCCACCCCTCAACTCACACAAGGTACTCTCTGCAAGCCTTCAAAACGGTATATGCCAAAACATCACTAAAGAAAACCGGCGCAAACCCCCACAACCCTGTAAGGTGCAACCCCATTTTCATCTCTGCCCCGACAGCAAAAACCTGAAAGATGTTCATCTACCAATAAATTCGGTATCGCATTGAGACCAATAACAACATTCACAAATCGGAACCCTGATTCAGGATAATGACACTAGAAAATACTGCTGGGGCAGACACACCAAGTTCACATATCCTTCTAGATATCTCAGCACTCGACTGCATCATCCACAAAATCATCCTAGAAAGACTTGTGGCCATCAGATTGGAGGAACTGCGTTGAACTGGATTACCATCATCCCTGTCGAAAAAGGACAGACTGTCTACATTTCCCCTTTCATATCACCTATTCCAACACAATTTCACCTGTAGAGTACCTCAAGGGTCTGTCACCACTGCTTTTCAACATGAACCCTCCATCTTCTCCACTCATGGAAACCGCAGCAACTGAAGCCTCGACTGCTACAACCATGAGAACGACACTGAAATTGATTGATTATTTATTTGATATAACACTAGTATGCCACAAAGAGGCTTCTGGGTACTTGAAGGCAAATGTAAATAAGTTTGTAAAGTGCTACAGTAATACACAAACATCATAAATTAAAATAGGGAAAGAATAAAGGCAGCGAGCAGAGGAAGTAGTCCACAGTGTATGTTAGGAAAATAACATAAGCTGCAGTGCAACCCAACCAGTTGTCTGGGGGGTGCACTTGGACAGAGGAGGGCAACCACAGAAGCGGTTGTCCCTCCTGGGCTTCCTGGCTCTGCCACTGGCGAACATCGCAACAAAGGCACACTCATGGCTGAACCCAATCATGGCAGTCTGGTCTTGCATTCTTCATACAGACATGAGACATCATACAAAGTACTGGATCTAGGAAAGCCAGAAGACAGACTGCTGCAATCTGCTGGTCCCAATTACATGGTCTCATTATTGGACAAAGAAGGTGAAGACACCTCTTAACTTACAGCATCAATGCTCACCTGCCCATTGGCAAGAGACTGCTGATTGGTCTAAGGAACATCCAAATTTATGACTAGCTCTTCATTGGTTACACTAGCGCTTGTGGGCAGATTGTTACCTAACAGACTGGCTAGTCATCTGCATTTCTGAGTGCTAGGATTTTGCAGGGAAGGATAGGCCTAAACATTTTACTCAACCAGATATCTGGCAGTGGGTTCTGCCCTGCAGAAATAAGTCAGAGTTTTGGACATCTGTCAGGAGGCTTCATGGGTCTTTGCTCTCTTCTCTCCAAAGGCAAGGGCATTATATGACGTGTCCCACCTTAAAATTGAAAAAAGTAAAATTGTCGAAATTCACCTCCAATTATGATTTACCAGCAGAGCAGATTTTTTCCAGATTCTTCCTTTTTGGGCAAATTTTGTTTTCCCAAACAAATTTCTGATTTTTGGTCAGGGTTGGCCAATATTTTAGCCAACTAAGAGGCCCCCTAATTGTCCATAATCTCAACAAAAAAAACTTTGTGGCAGGGAAATACCCAAAATGGCCAATTTTGTTCAACGTGTAAAATTTGAGTGGTGGGTGAATTTTGACCAGAATTTGCCAATTTCTCTGCGGAATGAATTGCAGACGTTTCACCCAACCCTGTTTACAGAACATAATTTCCATTATAAAATAGTAAAAACACAGCTTTTCTATATCTAATGGTGAAATCTGTTGCAGTCTGCTTAGCATAATCAGTTTAATATGGCGAGAAAAAAACATGCTTTGCTCATTGTGTAATGTATTTTCTTTGCAGGGCAAATCTTATGGACAGATGCTCTTGGACTTGAAGATAAAAAATGTTCCAGATTTAAAGTCATTGGTAGACTAGGAATTGGAAGCGCCCCCTCGGCTGTTCTGCAGTGCTCCCACTCTTGAAGAACCTCATGGAGAAAATGAAGCTTGCAAGTAATGAGACAGATATGAGGATTGGCAGTTCTTGCATGCCCTTGGTACTTAAACAACATTCAGGTTCTAGAGTATGATGCAGTACATTGGTTTGGGGAGGCTCCGCTGCTTCTCTCCTGCCTTCTGGGTTCTAGATGAATCTTCACGATATGCATTTATGTATACACAACACGGGTACATAAATATATATGTGTTCACGTGTGCAGTAGTGCTCCAGACTGCTGATACTCAACCATGTGTGAAATTTGAATGCATAATAATTAGTAGGTATTTATCCCCCCATCCGAGTTTGAAGGTAGTGTACGGCCCTGGCTTCTACAACATGTGCTGGTGTGTTTCTATGTGCATGTCTTTCTTCTTAGATACCCCTATTTTAAAAACATCTGTGTGGTGCTACTGCGTGAGGGCAACAATGAAAACATGCGCTGTACTTTGGGTTTTGAGAATTCCAGTGCATGTGAATTTCTTGGCAACAAACATTGCCCTATTTTAACAGTCAAATGGTTCTTCATATGAAGGGCCTCCTACCACTTGAAAGTGCCTCCAGTCGCACCCTGCTGTAGTCTCATCTACCAAAACTAACCACTCTAAGGTAGCCAAATAGTTTAATGAAAAGATGTTTCCTACCTCAAATATATTACTGATCTATTCCTAAAAATAGCTTGAACTTTTTTTAGTGTGCATGATTATTTTGCAGGATTGCCTTCTTCAATGGCATGACAGGCTGTAAAACGATGGGTTGGGTAGTTGTCTAGAGCAATGCCAGTGGTTATCGTTTATTTAAAACCTGCCATCCATCAGTATTTTGTTTTCATTCACAAACTATGCAATTTTTAGTCCGTTGTCACGACCGCCAATAGTATAGGGAAACCCGGGGTGCCAGACTAACCCTAGATTGCAAGGGAACAGGCTCTATTGCATGATATTGGCTCTATGACTCAATTGCAAGGGAAGTGGGAGCAAACCAGCAGTTCGCTTGAGGTGGCATAAGGGAACCATCCAGCTACCCACCAGCAGTTTGGCATCAGGAGGTGCTAAATGGACCATATTGGCCTCACAAACAGCAAGTTAGAAAGGGGGCTTAAATAGCACTCTGCCTGTCCCTTGAAACAGACCTGGAACTTTGTATGCCGTGAGGGTTTCAGGATACTCCCTCTCCTTCATCCTGTACAATAGCAGCCATGTCAGGCACTTTATCGTTACCTTTTGTAATGAATGAAGAACTTTTACAAACAGTATCACTAGTACACACAAGAATACTAATTTGCTGTTTTCTACAGCGTGAACACGATGTACAATATTTACTAAAAACAGGTATGTTGTTTACTTTAGGTTAAATCTAAAGCTCCTAAATTGTGTTTCGTTGTCTAACATTTTACTTATGATTACAACATTGTGAAAAACTTGATTTAATACTGCAAATAAACATGGTTAAAACAGTGTTGATGCTTATTTTCGTCCATGAGCTATGCATGCACTTGTGATGTTGCTTGACTGATGTAGCATTTGTTCTTGTGGTGTCCTTTTGTCTCACATTATGAAATTCTAGGTTAAGGAAATATTGACATATAAATCAACTTTAGTGCTTTTCTACATAGAAAAAACACTTGGTCCTAAGAAAGAAACCAAGAGAGCTATCAGTGTGCCTGTCTCTATAGGCATGGAATTACATTGACAGAAATTATATTCTTTTATAATACGATCCTTTTGGGGAACATATATATTTTTTATTCATTTGCTGTTGTCTGTCATGCTTATGCCACTTCGTAGCCCAAACAAAGGATTTTTCAATGGGAATAGAAGAGTTCCAAGAACAACATTAAGAAGATGGGAACTCCTGCCGACGCATTGGCAGAATGGGTTCCTTACATTATTTTTGGGTCCCATATGAAGGAGCAGAGGGTAGTATTACCCTTTGATCGAGCCTTGTTTTGTAGTGCTTCTGACTCGCTGGTCCAAACGTCATCTTTGTATGTTCCACTTAGTCTACAATGTATACCATCATAATTTGGAAACAACACCTGGCAGAAGTACAAAAGCTTTTAAAGGGCTTATTGTGATGATCTCTGCTTCCAAAAGATCAGGACTTGCCCGACTCCCTTGGAAGCAGACCCATAACCCCGGTTCCGAGTGCCAGCCAGTCCCAATTGGGACCTTTTGGACCCTGTCCTGGCGCCAGTGGCACCAGGCTCATAAAGATGCCCAGTCCCAGCGCTGGAAGCGCCGGGCTCATAATGCTTGGGTGGATTTACCTGCAGCAGACCATGCTGCTTACTTACCTGCCAGTTGAACCCCTGATCCTCTTCTGTTTGGGACTACTTTTCCTGTTGGGTGGGGCAGGAGCCACTCCCTAGGTTCAGAACACTGGAACTCTTCTGGAAAGCAGGAACTCTTTTCTTAGGCGTGGCTGTGGAAGGAGATAACTAGGCACTACAGGAGGCTATTTAAACCACACCCGATGGATGAATCTTGCTTTGCGTTATTCTGCATTCTCTGCAGCAGAACGCTCATCGTGTCTTCTGCTTCTGATCCTGGGCCTAAGGGAACAAAGGCTTACTATCCTGGAATCCAGTCTTCAGCAGCACCTGTAAAGACAAAGAAAGAACAGGTTAGCACTACGGTCTTCAGTGGCAGCGCATCTCTTACCTGGTCCATCGGCTGTCACCAACGCCTCGCGCTGCATTCCGGCATCTGAAAGACAAAGGCTTACCTACTCTTCGCATGTTCCGGAGGTCTTCGCACTGCATTCCGGCATCTGAAAGACAAAAGAAGGTGCGTTTAAAGACATTGGGCAACTTTATTACTCACGTGCCATTACTCCTTCCCACGCCGAATCCAGTGGGTATTCCAGCACCCTTCAGCTTCTCTAAAGCTCCGAACGTGTACCAGCAAGATAAAAGGGACAGTTAGTGCGCATCGTGAAGCAGGCTACAAGCGCTTACTTACGTGCTTCCAGGCACTTCTATTCCTCACGCGGGTTCGATCCTCAACTCTCATCAGCCCGCCATCCGCCATCGCCGGAACCCTGCAAAACAAGAGATATCATTACAAAAGACTTTTAAGACATTTGAAGTGCCCAGAACTTAACGTTTGTGCAGTTAACGACGGACAGCAGTCCTCTGAGGTCAAGAGGCCTGCACCCTTATCCAGTGAAGAAACTGGTTACGGCACCCTGCCCCGAGGCAGATGGAGATCTCGGCGTTCACTTACCTAAGGTGAGGGTGTTAACCTTTGGGGTTCTACAGGAGAAGAGAAAGGGAAGAGGAGAGAGGCACCCAATAACCCCAGTTCATTAATCCCATATTTTCTATCTGCAGACATCTTACTCTTCGAGTCAGACATACAGTGCACAGAGGTCCAGCCCAAAGAGCCAACCGTGTGTTACACATCACCTTTGAAGATACGGCATTCACCCAGTCAAGACCGGCGCCTCTGCAGGAATCAGGTGAGCGTTACAGAACGCAAAGCCTATCGCAAAACTCCCACCCAGGCGCTATGGAAACCTCGGATACCGACCAGCTAGCCCAGTTACTTGGGGAACTAAGAGCAGAAGTGCATGCAGCCCGTCAGGAAACGAATGCTCTAAGAAGGGAACTGATTATTTCCAAGGAGCGAACAGACGATCTCGCTAGACAATTGCTACAGTCACAAGCCGGACAAACTCCGTTACCCGCATCAGGGGCAAATCTTCCTTCAACATCCTCTACGAACCCAGTGCAGATCAACCTACCTGGGAATGTACCTCTGGCTCCGCCCGAACGATTTTCTGGTGACCCAAAGAGGTTTGCAGTATTTATTAATCAGTGCCGGTTGCACTTCTTATGCCGGCCAGCAGCCTTTCCAACTGATCAAGCTAAGGTAGCTTTCGTGCTTTCGTACCTTAGTGGCAATGCGGCAGACTGATCGATCCATCTAGTTAATCAAGATGATCCGGTTCTCCATGATTTTCGAGCTTTTCAGCTCAGTATGGAAAAACTGTTTGCAAGACATTCACAGGGGCAGGCCTTGGACAATGAGCTCCTTTCATTGCAACAGGGTAATCAAGACCTTTTGGCTTATATTGCGTCTTTCAACAGACTGATAGTGGAAACTCGATGGCCTGAGGACAAAAGGATTACGCTGTTTTATAGAGGTCTACGTGGAGAGCTCAAAGATGTGTTAGCCCAAGTAGTGAATCCCCCGCAAGACTGTTCGGACTATATTGACTTAGTCGTTCAAATTGACCACAAACTGCAGAACAGGAAGGCCGATCGTTCCAAGTTTGATGCTCGAGTATTTTCCAAACCACCAACTCCTACCAAAGGAGTAGACTCCGGGGAACCCATGCAAATAGGGGGCCTGAAAGGACCACTAACACAAAAGGAGCGGGAAAGGAGAAAACAGCTGCAATTATGCCTCTATTGCGGAAACTCAGGGCACTTTCTTCGAGACTGTCCGGTGAAACCAGCCAAGAAGGCAGTAGGAGCTGCAGTTACCAGGGTCACAAACTCTGAGCAGGGAAACGACCTTGCCCGACAAGAATAGAGGTCCTCTTGCCGAGCGTTAAAACCAGTTCTGCGACCTCGCATTTCGTGATACCTATGGTCCTCATTAGCCCTGAACATCCGGATCGATTACATGCGATTGAAGCTTACGTGGACAGCGGTGCCATCGGCAATTATGTGGATCATGAAATGGTTTTGAGGATGAATCTGACTCTTTGTCCAAAGGCTGTAAAGGACGTCATTACTACGGTGGATGGTACGGAGATAGCCTCCGGACCAGTAACGCATACCACCCAAGAAGTGACGCTAGTAAGTCAAGATGGACACCATGAGAAGATCGTGTTCGATGTGATCAAGGCCCCCCAGTTCCAGATTATTCTAGGAATTCCTTGGTTAGAGAAGCACAATCCTCAGATCGATTGGCGAGCAAGAACGGTTCAGTTTCCAGAATGTGTCTCCACTTGTCACCCTCGACCTGGTGTTGCACTGGCAGCAATTTCCTCGGAGGCTCCTCAGTTACCTCCTGAATACCTAGAATTCCAAGATGTTTTCCGGAAGGATCAGGCTAACTCTCTACCTCCTCATAGGTCTTATGACTGCCAGATAGACCTGATACCTGGATCTACTCCTCCTTGTAGTAGAATTTATGCCCTCACCGAGCCTGAGAATCTTCACCTCCGACAATACCTGGATCAATACCTAGCGAATGGGTTTATTCGTCCTTCCAAGTCCCCTGCTTCCTCAGCTTTGTTCTTCGTTCCAAAAAAAGAAGGGGACCTTAGAACTTGTATAGATTATCGCGCCCTGAACCAGATCACCGTTAAGAATAGATATCCGTTACCTTTGATCCCTGAACTCCTGGACCAAGTCAGAAAAGCATGCATATATACAAAGCTGGATCTTAGAGGAGCCTACCACTTGGTACGAGTAAAAGAGGGCGATGAATGGAAGACGGCCTTCCGCACCAAGTATGGGCTATTTGAATATCAGGTCATGCCCTTCGGACTTTGCAATGCCCCGGCCGCCTTTCAATATTTTATGAACGATGTCCTCAGAGAGCTCATAGATGTGTGTGTTGTTGTTTACATTGACGACATCCTCGTTTATTCTTCATCGGAAACTGAACATCGGAAACACGTGAAAATGGTCCTCGAGAGATTGCGTCAACACAAACTTTTCGCTAAGTTGGAAAAATGTGTTTTCAACGTGACTGAAGTTGAATTCTTGGGATTCATATTATCACCTAGCGGAGTGCGTATGGATTCAAAGAAGGTCGATGCAATTCTCAAATGGCCATCGCCATCCTCCGTAAAAGGTGTTCAAAGCATGTTAGGCTTCGCTAACTTTTACCGCAGGTTTATCCCCGAATTCTCTCGAATAGTCCAGCCCATCACCGCCTTGTTAAAGAAAAACAAACGTTTTGAATGGTCTACCGAGGCGGAACAAGCTTTCCAGAATTTGAAGACTAGATTTATCTCTGCACCGATCTTAAAACATCCTCGCCCAGAACTCCCCTACATCGTTGAAACTGATGCTTCGAGCCTTGCCATGGGGGCAGTTCTATCACAAAAGGACCCAGTAACCAATCAGTTGCATCCCGTGGCATTTTGGTCCCACAAATTCTCGCCTCCTGAAATCAATTACACTATTACTGATAAGGAGCTTCTAGCTATCAAGTCCGCCTTTAAGGCTTGACAGCATTATCTTCTGGGGGCCCGACACACCGTTACTATGATTACAGATCACCGAAACCTGCAATATTTGAAAACCGCAAAAGCTCAATCCTCTAGGCAACTCCGTTGGGCACTATTCTTTGCCGAGTTTGACTTCATAATTACCTATCGACCTGTTACAAAAAACGGTAAAGCTGATGCCCTTTCTCGGATGGGAGTGGAAGAACATTTGATCAATCCTAAACCTGTACCTATCATTCCCGAACAAAGAATTCTAGGTGTAATCGCCACACAATCCATAGAGGAAGTTAAGGATAAAGCCAGGCTACTGGTAACTCCAGCAGACATACAGAATTGGCATCTGCAGGGAAAGGACTTTACGGTGAAGGACAACCTATTATATTTCCAAGAACAGTTATATCTGCCCAGCACAGATTTACAGAAAAAGGTAATCTCTTGTTATCACGATTCTTTAATGGAAGGACATCCCGGTATGACCAAGACCTCGGAAAAAATCAAGCGCTACTTCTGGTGGCCGTCTTGGAAAAAAGATATCAGAGACTTTATAATGTCCTGTGGAGTATGCGCCCAAAACAAGAGTCAAAAGGAAAAACCAGCCGGCCTCTTACGCCCTATTGACATCCCGCCTCGCCCTTGGCATACGCTTTCTATGGACTTCATCACCGATCTACCTCCATGCTCCGGATACAATACGATCCTAGTAATCGTGGACCTATTCTCCAAGATGGCGCATTTCATTCCACTCAAAGGCTTACCAACAGCAGCAACTCTGGCCCGAGAATTTCTCGAAAACATCGTCCGACTGCACGGTTTTCCTTCAGTTCTAATTTCGGATCGAGGTAGTCAATTTATTTCTCATTTTTGGCGAAGTTGCTGTCGGTCGGCTCAAATTGATGTGAGACTTTCGACCAGCCACCACCCTCAAACCGACGGACAAACCGAGAGGACCAATCAAACTCTGGAACAGTATTTGCGCTGCATGCTACAACAAACTGAAAAAACTTGGAAAGATATCCTTTGGATAGCCGAATATGCCTACAATAACTCTGTCCACTCGGGAACTGGGAAGACCCCGTTTTTTCTTTTATACGGTAGTCACCCTCGAACCTCGGAGTTGGATCCACTCCAAGATCTTGGAACACCTGCATTCTACAATCACCCAAGCCTTTAAGGAAGCCGTTTCTCACCTTCAAAGGGCTAAAGAACAATACAAGAAAGGAGCAGACCAACATCGGAAGGAAGCCCCCCAATATCAAGTAGGAGATCAAGTCTGGTTATCCACCAAATATCTACCTCTCAAAGGACCACGCACATTCAACCCAAGATACCTGGGTCCCTATTCCATCACTACCATAGTAAATCCAGTAGCGGTCAAGTTGGACTTGCCCCCTCACATGAAGATACATCCGGTCTTCCACGTCTCTCTATTAAAACCCGTGCAACCTCAAACCCGACTAACTACATCTCCAAAACCTATTCTAGTTGATGGAGAACTCGAGTTTGAAGTCAAAAGCATCCTGGATTCCAAGATCTCCAAATCTAAACTATTTTACCTGATTGACTGGAAAGGCTACGGTCCCCAAGAAAGATCCTGGGAACCTGCAGAATATGTCCACGCGCCTCGTCTAATCAAAAGATTTCATCGAGCATTTCCTAACAAGCCCAAGCCCCCGGAGAAGCCCGGTTTGGGAGGGGCCTTGAGGGGGGGTGCTGTCATGATCTCTGCTTCCAAAAGATCAGGACTTGCCCGACTCCCTTGGAAGCAGACCCATAACCCCGGTTCCGAGTGCCAGCCAGTCCCAATTGGGACCTTTTGGACCCTGTCCTGGCGCCAGTGGCACCAGGCTCATAAAGATGCCCAGTCCCAGCGCTGGAAGCGCCGGGCTCATAATGCTTGGGTGGATTTACCTGCAGCAGACCATGCTGCTTACTTACCTGCCAGTTGAACACCTGATCCTCTTCTGTTTGGGACTACTTTTCCTGTTGGGTGGGGCAGGAGCCACTCCCTAGGTTCAGAACACTGGAACTCTTCTGGAAAGCAGGAACTCTTTTCTTAGGCGTGGCTGTGGAAGGAGACACCTAAGCACTACAGGAGGCTATTTAAACCACACCCGATGGATGAATCTTGCTTTGCGTTATTCTGCATTCTCTGCAGCAGAACACTCATCGTGTCTTCTGCTTCTGATCCTGGGCCTAAGGGAACAAAGGCTTACCATCCTGGAATCCAGTCTTCAGCAGCACCTGTAAAGACAAAGAAAGAACAGGTTAGCACTACGGTCTTCAGTGGCAGCGCATCTCTTACCTGGTCCATCGGCTGTCACCAACGCCTCGCGCTGCATTCCAGGATCTGAAAGACAAAGGCTTACCTACTCTTCGCATGCTCCGGAGGTCTTCGCACTGCATTCCGGCATCTGAAAGACAAAAGCTTACCAGCTCTTCGCACGCTCCGGAGGCCTTCGGCGCTGCATCCCGCATCTGAAAGACAAAAGAAGGTGCGTTTAAAGACATTGGGCAACTTTATTACTCACGTGCCATTACTCCTTCCCACGCCGAATCCAGTGGGTATTCCAGCACCCTTCAGCTTCTCTAAAGCTCCGAACTTGTACCTGCAAGATAAAAGGGACAGTTAGTGCGCATCGTGAAGCAGGCTACAAGCGCTTACTTACGTGCTTCCAGGCGCTTCTATTCCTCACGCCGGTTCGATCCTCAACTCTCATCAGCCCGCCATCCGCCATCGCCGGAACCCTGCAAAACAAGAGATATCATTACAAAGGACTTTTAAGACATTTGAAGTGCCCAGAACTTAACGTTCGTGCAGTTAACGATGGACAGCAGTCCTCTGAGGTCAAGAGGCCTGCACCCTTATCCAGTGAAGAAACTGGTTACGGCACCCTGCCCCGAGGCAGATGGAGAGCTTGGCGTTCACTTACCTAAGGTGAGGGTGTTAACCTTTGGGGTTCTACAGGAGAAGAGAAAGGGAAGAGGAGAGAGGCACCCAATAACCCCAATTTATTAATCCCATATTTTCTATCTGCAGACATCTTACTCTTCGAGTCAGACATACAGTGCACAGAGGTCCAGCCCAAAGAGCCAACCCTGTGTTACACATCACCTTTGAAGATACGGCATTCACCCAGTCAAGACCGGCGCCTCTGCGGGAATCAGCTGAGCGTTACACTTATGTGGCCGGGAAGCCAGAAACATCACTGTGCTTGAGAACGCTGAATGTTACATAGAGGGGGAAATAATTGGTATCATAGCATTTCCTTCAACCTTATGGTATTATCACTCCACGTGCATAGATAAATCATTTAACAAAATGTTCCAAAAACTGCATGGTAATAGGCTATCAATACAAAGTGATATACTAGCAAAATACTGAAATTGACATACAGCACAAAAATGCATAAAGTGTGAAAAATAAAACAAAAAACAGAAACTCCCATGCAATATTTTCTCAAATAACTAATCCAAACGCAGGAATCGAAACCTAAACTCAATTTACAAAGGGCATTGCAATATCATTGGACCAATTTGCTGTTGTATTAGAAATAACATTGTAAATTGCGTTCTTTTGCTCATCCTGAAAGGGATGACCGAATGAAAACGATCAACCCAGTAACGTCTCTATGCAAAAGTAGTCTGGTAATGTTACTGCCACACAACAACTTCTGGATTTGAAACCCAATTTGTGATAATTGATGACCATGTTACTTAAAGTACTGCACTATAGGACATTTAGGATTTTACAAGCAGATCTATGATTGTTGTTTCCTCGACCCTATTCTGTTTTTTCTTGAAGTCAAGCCACTGTAATTGAAGCCACACGGGAATTTTGTGTTATAATTTACATTTGGACTTTTGCATCTGGTGAAATCTTGTTACATTATTTCTTCTTTGGCATTTGCATGGAAAATGAAAGTCCCCTTTCTGACAAAATTACAAAATTACACACAGAAACTATATTCGGAGATATGTTCTTGAGCGTAGGTGCTAAATGATCTGCACCCCTATGAGGTTTCACTTTTTGTTATTAAATAAATAGTTCTGACTTGGAGTAATCAGTTTCAATAAAATTCTGACAACTATAGTCCAGTTGTTGCTGTTCTGATTCATTGCTATAATCCTGTTTTCGATTACTAATTGTATACATGATAACCCTTGAATTCACTTTGATTATGAAAACTCACCTAATCTAATCAAACATTATTATTCATTGTTTTAGAATACAGTGAAGTTATAACATGATTTTCTACTATGCATCCAAACAATGTACATTAGACCATCCTTTGTTAGCTGTAAATTGGATATGTTACTTAATGGCATCAATTTAATCAAGACGTTCAACATGTTTAGAAGATCATGACCAATTTACTCTCTACAAAACCTAACGTACCGTTTCCAGGACACAGGTTTTAAAATATGACAAATTCAGACAAGAATCAATTATGGCATAATTTCTCCGACATCCACATATCTGTAGATAACATTTATTTTGAAATTGAAAATTCTTGTTGTTACATAAATTCCAATAAAGTCATAATCATTTCTTTAAATGAACCAATGTTTTCCTCCTGTAATAACATCCACACTACTACCCCAACACCATTCCGTACCTCCTGTTCTAGGCAGGTTTTGAATATCCAATCATTGTCTTATCAAGAGTTTTTGCAAGAAGTTCAAGTTGGGTGAAGGGTGAGGGGAGTAATGTGGTGCAGTGTTATAAGACCAGAAATGAGGTGGTATATATGATGTTTGGCCTTTGTATTAATTAACTAATGTTGTCACAGTAGTCAATGCAGAAGCCAGCAAGAGCCAAACTGATCCAAAGAGGCAGTGTCACCAGAGGTCAGATCCCATTGAGGAGTTGCAAAGAATGAGATGTTTTCTCTGAGCTGGAGTTCGAAGGGCCAATCATTGTTGAATATGGCACTCGGGTTGCTTACTTTGTTTGATGTTTGATGGAAGAACAGGGCGACCCATGTTTGATGCCTCGTCTAATTGTAGGGTGGTTGAATCATCAGCTCCCATTAACATGACCTCAGTCTTGTGCACATTGATTCACAGGTGATGTATCAGTTCTGGCATTTGCTCTGAGTTAAACTGACTTTCCAAGTGGTGGTCTGGTGGCGCAGTGAAGGCAAACTCTTCAGGAGGAACAGGATGGTTAAAAGGTACAGTAAGCATGTTCAATATTACACAATTAGAGAAGGCCTACAGAGATAAAATATATTCTATGTATCAAGAAATTGTGCAATTTTACAGGTAAGTTAATACCTTTTTACTACAAAGTATTTTGGAAAGGTGACCCAACATAGTTGCAAAACGTTGGGTCACCTAGATTGATGACGAATATCAATGAAGCCTTTGCACATGTTTTACATCTAGTATTCATCGCTCTAATAGCCATGTTACAATATGCCATTGGTAAAGTTAGAAAAAAGAACTCTTCATTGAGAAACGTACCCTTAACATATACAATTTCATGTCGGTTTAGATGCTAGTGTGTTTAGATCTCTCAGGGTGATGGGATCCAGAGTAGTTGTCGTTTTCAAGCTCTGTGCAATACCTCTCAAGAGACAATTGATACTTGTTCAGTTCCTGTCTAGCTTGTGGTGAGCCCTCCAAGTCCAAATCCTCCTCCTCCTCTGCTTCTGCATTCTGGACCAAATGCTGAGTTGGTAGTATTGGCCTGGCACTTGAAGAGCTCATACTAGAGTGGTTATTCACCTTCTGTGACCTATAACATCTTTGCCCATTAGAATTTGTCCCAGCCCTTTTCTCATTCCTTTGCAACCCTTCAATCTCAATACAAATAAGTGTATCCTGCTGCTAGTCTAAGCACAGTGCTTTGTTTTCAAATGATACCTTCATTTTTGCAGTCCTCCTTCACTACTGAATACATGCTATACAGCATCATATAAAGCAGGATTTGGCGGGTGAAGTGCTGCATCTTCCATAAGGGCTAGCCACTCCCCATGCAGGCACAAACATTAGTGTTGCATTTGCAGTGAGAACTAGATGAGATTCACTGAGGAACGAATGGCAAAGAACATCACAAATAAGTTTAAAGGGCTACAAAAGTGAGAAAGAAAAAAAAACATTAATTCTCTACCCAACTATGGGCCTCATTATGACCCTGGCGGAATGGGATTAATGGCGCCGGTAAAGGTGCCGGGGCTGTTAAACCCATTCCGCCCTATTACGAGGTTCCCTCGCAGGAACCGCTCTGGACGTCTGGTCAGACCAGACGTCCTTTGCGGGTCACGCGAGGGGACCAGCATTCTAACAACAGGCCCTTTACTAACGGGCCCATTGTTAGCATCATCCCCAATCCCATTGAGCCCTATGGGTGCTCGAATGGGAATGGGGATGGGTTCCTTGAATGAGGAATTACCGGGCCCTCCTAGGTCGGAATGGCCCGGTAATTCCCCATTCAGGGAACCCGGACCGGGACCTGAGTTTGAAGGCAGCCATGCCCTTATTAAGTACATGTCTACCTCCAAACTCATAATGAGGCCCTATGACTTGCTATCAGTGTCCAGTCCCCTCCAGGATTCTGAGGTACATCAAATCATGTTGTCTTCTGCATACAGGAAATGGTCTCGGTTATGGGCATTGGGTATTCATTCACGTGTGGAGTTGTGGAGTTCCTTATAGATGTTGTAGAAGATCGCAGTAGAGAAAAGGGGTTATACATGTGTCTCACCTCAGGTCATTTTAGAAAAGTTGGATGCTAGTGTTACCTGGCACGTGAAAATAGTAAGTACAAAAAGCTTTGCTGCTCCATTCCTCCAACCCTCTGAATTTAAGGAAAGAGAATGTCCCCTTAAAGCTCTAAAAAGGATTTGGGAACAAGTGTGACCCAGACCTCTGGAACTGAGTATCCCTTTTCTACTGTTCAGGAAGGGACGTGTGTTCTCTCAACAGAGGTTTTAAACCACATCACAAATAATGACTTGGGCAATGTAATTGGTACTTGAGATTGGTCTGTGGTTTGCCAGGATCCTTAGTTCACAGCTTTCTTTTTAGTTGACAGATAACAGTGGCGTGCTGTAGCTTCTGTGACACTTTCCTTGAAGTAAGAAATACTTCAATGAGTCTGATATGGGGTGCAGTGAGAGGCATCCACAACTTAGTGTCAGTGTGCAGAGTTTCAGGAGTTTAGAGCCATAATTACAGTGATTTTAGAGACCAAGATTGATTTGATTTTGAGTTTTTTATATTTGTAATGTGCATATCCTGATGCAACCTGCCACAGAACTGCATCTGGGTGCAGATGGATATTGGATTGAATAGGCATAGATTAGCCTGCTATACAATAGCCCAGGGATTAGTTTAACACATAGGTTTTCAGTGATTTCCTGATGATGGCTAGGGAATCAGTTTGTGGTAATTGTTGCGGGAGATAATTCCATGCACGGGGGCCCACAGAAGAAAAGCGTCTGTCCCCCAAGGTGGTTGTTATAGAAGGAGGAATTACTAACAAACCTTGTCCCATAGATTGCAATGTACGAGTGGGACACGATCTTTGATGCTAGGTAGATCGGGGTAAGGCAATGGATGCACTTAAAAACAAGACATAGAATCTTGACATGTATCTGCTACTGCACCGGCAGCCAGAGAAGACCTCTCTGAAACTCTGAAATCTGTGTTTTCCGTGATAATGAGAAGATCAGTTGTACTGCTGTGTTCTGGGCCACCAGAATGCGTTGAAGTTGGTATTTTTGTATGCCTGACAAATGTGGCATTGTACCTACCACAATGGGACGATCCTTCTCAGAAATAAGACACACTAAAGGTTTAAGAAGCTTCAGTTCAAAGTAGAAGGGCTTAATATTTGATTGACTTGTAAATTCCAGCCCAAGCTGGACTGCCAAATGCAGCCCGGATGTTTTACTTACTGGGTATATTTGGGTGCAATTCCAAACAAATTTGGGCAGTGAACTAGAAGTAACACATTGGCCAATTTTTCTTTGGACCGAAAAAAATAATCCCAGTTATTGTGTGGTTTAATCGGAGCTTATTTTCAAGCACCCAGGGTTGGATTTTTTCCACACACTTTAAGACTTGCTGCACTGACTCCAGTGCCTGTTTTAAACAAGCATAGGTCTGTGTATCATCCACATATCAATTATATTGCAGATCAAATTGGGCAAACATTTTGAGCAGCGGGCAGATATACACATTAAAATAATGGGGGTTACAAAGATGAACCCTGCAGCA
The DNA here is from genome assembly GCF_040938575.1 of Ambystoma mexicanum. NCBI lineage: Eukaryota > Metazoa > Chordata > Amphibia > Caudata > Ambystomatidae > Ambystoma > Ambystoma mexicanum. Next base: position 778,402,881 of record NC_090937.1, read on the forward strand.
CTCCATACATTACTGGCAAAGCTTCAGAAAAATGGGGGCCTGCCTTAACCTGTTGAGCTTAATTGGTAAAAAATGAAGTGATGACAACTGTATCGTAAACTGCCGACAAGTCAAGCATGACAAGCATGCTGATGTCACCCTTGTCGGCAGTTTCGAGAAGGTCATCCCAGACAGCCAATAAGGCTGTCTCAGTGCCATCACCTGGCCTAAATCCTGAATTGTAAAAGTCCAGGACGTTGTTTGCTTCCATAAAGCCCTGCAGCTGCGTGGTCACAACTTTCTCCAGAATTTTAGCTGTCCATAGGAGACCCACAATGGGACAATAATTAGATAATATTTTATGGTCCAGTGTGGGCTTTTATAACAGATGAGTAAGATATCATTTTTTTAAATCCACTGGTACACTGCTTTGGATTAACAAGGCATTCACCATGGTCTGTATAGTCTATAGAGGGCATGCACATGTTGTTTGGCCAGATAAGTCATAATTGGGTCGTAGCTGTGATTAGTGGGTTTAAGGTTGACAATCAATTTGTCAATGTGTTCTTCTGTCAACAATGAAAAAGAAAAAAACCCTATGGTGCAAACACTTTGTTGTCTACCATATGGTCAGTGGCGGTCTCGGTGTAAGTAATCACAGTCTGGGCATTGGTTAAAGTCTAATCTGGTCATTTTTTTCTGAAAAAAATACATTGACATCATTGACCATCTATTAAGATGTCTGTATACTGACGTTTATGCAGCTAGGAGTAGAAACATTTCTAATAATGGTAAACAAAGTTTTTGGTCTGTTGTCTGCAAGATTGATCTTATTTTGGAGACATAAGAATTTAGCCAGTCAAATCTCATCCTTCTAAGTCTTTAAAGCAAACTTAACCTTAATGTGGTCAGTGTCACTCCAGTCCTAAGCCACTTTTTCTCTGTTTTCCGAGATAGGCCCTTGAGGGTTTTCAGTTTTTCAATATAGCATTGATTTTTTCTATTTTGCACCATTTTAACCGAGCAGTGATGTTGCAGTTAACTTGTAACTGTTGCATTAGGTTCGTATATAGGTCTGCACAAATGGTGTCAGGTTGTGCTGTTGGTAAATTGCACAAAAGCTCATGGTCTGAAATGCGATTGAGATCTTTTTCTGGTTACGTGCTTCTAGACTTGTAGTTACCTTCTTTATGCCAGTGATGGAGTTGGTTGCCAAAGAGAAGCATACCATATTCGAGGGGGTGTAAGTTAAGGCATCTAGACAATATAGGGTCGAGACAATGTCCACTTTTATCTGTTGGTAGATCAGAGAGAACGCAAAGATTGTGTGATTCAAGGATATCTTTGAAATATCTGCTGTCAGTGTCATCAGACTCATTACACCAAATATTGAAATCTCCTAAAATAATTGGCTTGCGGTAACAGAGTGCTTCTGTTCCCAAGTAGGTCCCTGTAGTATCTAAAAGGAGACTGGCTGATCGTGGAGGTCTATAGCAGAACATTAATTTATAAGAGTCATTAGGAGTGAACTGGCAGGTACAGGCCAGTACATGGGATGTAGTGTCTCATACAAGAACATACAAGAACATTCTGAAGTTCAAAAGTATATCTGGGTCACTGGTTTGAATATAGTCATTTATGGCGGTGACATTTTTAATGACCGATCTGGCATTTATTAAAGCAATTGTAAGAGTGATTACTGCATTAGAATCCGCAGGATTTACAGATCGATCAACGGAAGTTGTTATTAAGTTGTCTTTAGAGGGAGCCAGATCTATTGACTCACTGTCAGCCGGGAGTTCGATGATAGCTTGCATTAATACAAGTGGTCACACATTGAGTGGTATTTAGAGTAGGATGACTACTGCCTAATATCAGCCCAATATCGTCTAGTTCTTCTTGAATAGTTGCTTGTTGATTCTGTGCCTGCCACCGACGTCCCATCTTTGGGTCTTTTCTGTTTTCTCTCTATGCTATTCATATTTATTTTATTCACTCCTCCTCTGGTCCTGGCTGCTATGTTCATGCTGATAATTCTCAGATCTATCTTTCCTTCTTTCTCTGACCAAATTCACTTTTCTGTCTCTTTTTGCAAATTCAGGTTTCAAAGTTGACTGATCTCTTTTACTTGCTTCATCTCAGTCCATCCCAAAAATATGTTTTGCCTGTTCCGTCTGTTCCTAATTCATCCCCCTCTATTTTCTTTGTTCCCTCTTTTATCTCCCCCCTGTCTTCTTCATTCCCTCATCTGCAACCTCATTGTCACCTTTGATTTCTTCCTTTATTTTTCTTTGCACATCTCGAACCTGGCTCACACCTGCCATTGTGAAGTCTTTAAAATTCTTAAGATGCATCCTTTTCTTACCTTTCCAACTACCAAGACTCTCATTCTCACTCTTGCCGTTCCACATATGGGCTATTGTTGGCACCTTCTCTTTTGGCCCTCCAGAATATTATTTTGTGCAACTATATTTGATTTTTTAAGTTAGCTGTACTGTTATTTTCCTCAACCTCATAATCTGTCTGCTCTGGTTACACCTCACTACCTTTGATTTCCTTACCATTTACAGTTTTTTATCTCAGTTTCATCTTCAAATGTTTCCATGGGGATGCTTCTTACTGCCTGTGCTCTCTTATGGACCTGTATTCTCCTTCATACTCTTTGTTCCTCTTTGCAACTTCTTCTTTCTTGTGCTCCTCCTCTATGAGAACACTCTTGTCCCCACTCCTCCTTTCTTGTATCTCTTAAACTGTGGAATCTCCTCCCTTTCATTCTCCATGCTATTTTATTTATCTATTTATTTATTGGTATCTATAATGCACCTGTTGTGAGAAACCTGAAGGTACTCTAACATCTGCTACCCAGGGATATTCTGTTCAGGTGGCCTGGGAAGAGCCATTGCTTTTGGATCCCATCCCTGGTGGTGGACTAGCAAGGGAGGATCACCTGAGCGGAGGGTCCTTGGGGATAAGGGAGAGGGTACCTGAAGGCGATACACGTATCCTCCATTTCCTGACAGTGATTCGCCTTACCCCACTCAGCCTTTGTAGGATATTGCTGCCCAGATCCTACTTTTCCCCCTGAAGTCAAACCATGTACTAAGAAGAAGAAACTAACCCCAAGAGAAATGAAGATTACATATAGGAGACAGCACTATAGTACTGATACAAAGAAGAGGGAGCCTGAAGGCTATAGAGCTGAAGGACAGGCATGCCTTGTTAATTGGACTAATTGTGGTCAGGTAATTGAACCTGGGATTTCACACTGACAGCCTGTTGGAGACTCACAGGTGTATTAAAGGTGGAGTCCATAAACAGCAAAGGAAGTGAGAAGCCTGTGGACTGAGGGAGGAACAGGAAGGCCAGCACAGCCTGTGAGAACCAGAGGGGAACGGAACACTGAGACGCTGGAGAAAAGTGCAGTATAACAGACTGTCACTGGGTGGCGAGGAGCAGTGTCTCCAAGGAGCCGGGGAGTGCGAGAGAAGAGAGCCATGGAAACAAGCTGTCCCTAAGCTGTGGCCAAGAGCTGCTTGTTCCCTAACTGGAAACAGCATTCTAGGGACGTCTGTGGGGCAGGCATTTAGATCCTAATCATATGAACTAACAAACTGGGAAAGAACCGTTACGCGACTGGTGAGTGCCAATGAATAAGAGAAACTCGGTGCATGTTTGAAAGTTAGTGAAGCTACATTGGGCCTCATTACGACCCTGGCGGATGGACCATGGTGCTAACAGCACCATGGTCCATGCTGGTAACTTTCCGACTCCGCCATGGCGGAATGGGGAATTACCACCCCATTCCGAGGTTGGCGGAGTGGTAATTCCCCCTTCCGCCATGGCCCTTCCCCACTCCCATTTTTGCCCCATAGGGCATAATGGGAATGGGGAAGGCGCTAAGTACTTAGCACCAAGGTCCCTTTGCGGCATGGTTTTTAACGCCTGCAAAAAGCAGGCGTTAAAATCACCATCCCGCAAAGGGACCTTGTAATCAGGCGTTAAGGGTCGGCGCCGTTTACGGCGCCGTAAAACCCTTAACGCCTGACTCATAATGAGGCCCATTGTGTCGGAGTGGTCGCATGCAGGCAGCACGTTCTCGAAAGCCTCCGATGAAAACAGAAAGATGAAATAGACGAATAGAAGGCTATCAATGGGCTATTGAATAGCAGTGTTTACGAATGGTCACATTTTTAAGGAAGTATGCTTGTTCAAAAGTTAAAGTACAATTCTAAAGCAATGCGAGCTAGTGATATTATGAGAGAGTTTTCTGCAAGTAAGCAGCCGAGGGGAGCAGCGAAGTGTGAGCAAAATGCTGAATTGAAAGTTTAAGCTGCATTTGAATCTTCCAAGTGTGAATTACCCAACAATCCTAAATTGTGGGTATAAAGTGCTTGGGTATGGGCAACTGGTTGTGCGACCTGTAGTGGGTTGACCGTGCGGTCTGTAAACTGTGCCTAGGCCAGGGAGCCCCAACAAAATGAAAAGGAACTGTACAAACAACCGAGAAACCAGAAAGAGCGGAATATTGGTTTTGAATCAGTGTAATAAGCATAGGGAAAACCTAAGCTCCTACTGAACACTGTGAGATTATTGGTGAAGCATGAATATAAGCTTATTTATTTATTTAATATTTTTATAAAGTACCACACGCCCTTAGGCCTCAGAGCGTACAAATAAACACAGACAAACAAGGAGGAATCAGCGATGAGAAGCCAGCAGGGACGTCATTTAACCAAAATGGCAGGGGTAGCAGAAGTGACATCACACGACCCTTGACCTCTGATGACATCACAGGAAGTGATGTCATTTGACCACACCCTGAAGTGATATAACGGGAAATGATGGAACACAACCTTTTACCCCTTGATAATACACAAAGTGGTATCACATAGCATTATTCCTAAGTACACTATGAAAAATATGGTTACGATATCACTATAATGTGGTATACATTTCATGCAAGAATGGATCGCCATATGTATCGTTAAGATCAGTGTGTATAGCCCAATATTACTAATTTACTTTGGATGCAAGCAGAAGTCCAAGGCCAAATGATAAGGATGTGTTATTATATTGCACTTACACTTAAGCGCTTTATATAGAACAAACCTACATAGAATATCACTCAACGTGTAGTTGACCTGATTTATCAACCTCAGAAGGATGAAAGGCTGAGTTGAGAACAGACTAAATTAGTGGCTCACCCCCTGAAGTGTGCATGAAATAAACCTTTAATGAGTCTAGCAGTTATTGTATAGAATTTTAGAAAAACAACTTTTTTGCTATTCCTATTCTTTCTTGTTTAGGGTCACTGCTGAACGTGTTAGACCTGTGGAACCCCTGTTCTTTTTTATCTTTTTTTTTTTAAGAGGCCTGAACAAGAAAGCCAGCCACTCCAGAAGCAAAGAGCCACATGGCACTGGCCACAGCCCAGGACCTTGCATAAAAACCAAAAAAAAGAAACACATTTTTAGTTTAAAAAAACTTTTTTAGGGGTAGCAAGGGAGACCACAGGGTTTGCAGGGGAGGCCTCAGGTGTTGCAGTTACGACCTCTGGCAACCCCTAAATGGCATCCCTTGAAGCCTGGGATCAGCAAGAAGAGTTGAACAATAAGATTTTCACATCCTTCTCGAATTTAACCAGAAAGGTAGATGATCTAAGAGGAACAGGAATACCATTCCACTCCAAGGGTGCCTGAATTTCAAAACATGCCCCCCGAATTTCTTCAGTTTGAACAGTGGTTGATGTAGGACATTTGTGTTGTTAGAGCGAAGTATTCTAGATGAGTGGTGGAGAGAAATCCTATCCCTAGGTTTCTGGGGCAGCAGAATTGAAACATTTAAAGGTCAAAGCAAACATCTTATGTTTAATTCTTTGTTTTACAGGCAGCCAGTGGAGTTCCCTCAGAAAGTCAGATACATGGTCCATTCTGGCTAATCTGTAAACAGCCCTGATGGCACTATTTAGAGAGGATTGCAGACGGGTCAGGTTAGCTTGAGTTGTACCAGTAAGCAGGCTATTACAGTTGTCAATCAGGAATTGACCAGAACATTAGCCAGGAGGGATCTGTTTTTTAACGTAAGGAAGGGTCTAATCCAATGGAGGAGCCTAGTTACATAGACACAGGAAGGGCGAATGTTGGAAACATGAGGTTTCATGGGCATTTCTGAGTCAAGAACGGCACCCAGCGTTTTGACCTTAGGACTGACTGGAATCAACTCACTCCCAAAGGTGAACTGAGAGTAGTTGGGTCGATGGACTTCAGCCCAGGGCCAGAGGCAATTACGGGAAATTTGGTTTTATTGTTATTCAGTTATTATGAGCCATCCAGGATTGAATTTTGCTACAAATGTAGTCAATGGTCCTAGCATCCTCATTATAACAACCAGTCAACTCAATGAGCACCTGTGTGACGTCCGTGTAGTTGGCATAGGCGATACCCAGGGCGTCCAACATATCCAGAGATGGTTTCATGTAAATGTTAATGTGGGATGGGACAGGCAGGAGCCCTGTAGCACTCCGCATGATTGACTAACGGGAAGGGCTTCAGATTTACCCATAGCATCCCTGGATGACCTAGGACTGAGAAATGAGGAGATCCATGAAGCAGCTCTCTCTGAGCAATTGGCGATGATGACAATCCTTTCCTGGAGGAGGCGTGATCAATGAGATCAAATGCTGCGGAGAGGTCGAGCAGCATCAGAAGCGCTGAGTGACCCTTTTCAACAATGTTGGAGATATTGGACTTAAGGTCCAACAGCGCTGTTTCAGTGCCATGTTGCGCTTTAAAGCCAGACTGTCGAGAGGCCAAGATCTCATTAGCCTCTATAAAACTTTGCAATTGCAAGTAGGCCACTCTATTGATCATCTTTAACAAACATTAAACAGTAGATGTGGACCAGTGATTCCCTGCCACAACTGGTGTCTAGTGTGGTCTTCTTCAACAGTGGCATAATCCAAGCCTTTTTCAGAACAGCTCGAACAATGCCTTCTTTAAAGGAGGTGTTGACCAGTTTGATAATCCAGAGGGTGATTACGTCAAGAGAACCCTTAAAGAGGGTTGTAGGACATGGATCACCGGTACATGTAGTAGGCTTAAGATTTAGAATGATATCCAGCACTTCTTTCTCAGTACACTGATGAACATCAAACTTAAGTGTGACACCAGGTGAGGTATTTTGAGGAGGGATGTAGTGGAGCTAGAAATATCCTTATGGGCGATGTGGGCCACTTGGGAAACTATTTTAGCTCTACGGCTGGCAGTTTTCTCAAGGAATTTATCTTGAACCGAATGACACCAACTAGAGTTTTTGAGGGTAGGGGGAAAGATGGAGTCTTTACATTCAAATTCCTTAAGAATTGTGAATAATTAGCTAGAGGATGATTTAGCTTTCGCTGTGCGCAAATTGAAATTCTTAGCCTTTTGTTCAAGAATAGTTTTTTGTAGTTATGGCCCACCTTCTTATAAGTACCCAGGGTACTGGAGCAAGGATTCTTTCTCCATTCGCATTCTGACGCTCTTTTGACTTTTCTCAGCTCAATAATGGTATCATCAAACCAGGATTTCTTAAGGGTTACTATTTTCTTTATCATCATTTTTTCTGGAGCAAGGGCATCAATGGACACCTGAAGGACATTGACCAGATGAAGAGCAGTCAGAGGTATTATTAAACAGTGCACTACTGCCCAAATTGGACACAAGAGTGTTAGAAAATTTCTGAGGAACAATATCTCTGGTTTTCCTGTAATTCACTTGAATGCAGGCATTAGTGCCAAGTTTAGGGGGGAGCTGAGGGTAATCCTATATTTACAGCGATCAAGGAGTGATCCGACCAGGGGAAATACTGCATGCGAAGGTTGCAGACTGGTACATTTTGGGCTACAATCCAGTCCAGTGTGTGTCCTCCTCGGTGCATTTGTTAGTCAACAAGTTGAGTCAAACCAACTGCTTTGAGAGAAGATAGGAGAGAACAAGCTCTCGAATCGTTAGGATGATGAGCCCCTAAGTTAAAGGATAGTTCCGGGACTTTTTTTTATTGTCCCTACGGTTCGGCCATGTGTTTTTAAGCATAAATCGGTAGATCTTAGAAAACTTTCCTATGGACCTTACCCGACTTTTCGTCCATTAACGCACTCGAAATCAGCTGCCATTTTGTGATAATCCTATCATTTCCCCCATCGACCTGGCTCACCTGCGTTTGCGGCACTAAATCAAATCCCCGCCCCTGAAACAGACATCAGCAGACGCGTACCGCCCATTTCCCAACACCAAAGCACGTTTCATGTCAACAATCGCTGCGCCTCAGCTAATGAAGTGTCGCCATGGAAATGGCAGGACGCCTCTTTCCTCAATAAGTATAAACACACCGTTTCACAACACACAGCAGCAGATTTCCGATTCCATTCCTCTCTCTGTGTTACTTTGAGTATTCTGTGACTGGTTTCAGTGCTCTGGTCAGCTACCTTCTCCGCTTCTAGGCCTTGTGAACACCTGTACCATCTCTGTAAATTATTTTACTTTCTTTACCACACAATGGCTACAATAATGCCGTATATGTACGAGCCCGAGTACACCGAGGAGGAACTACTGGAAAGGCAAGCACGCGAAAACGATGGGGATTCGGACGGCAGTTGGGAGGACCAGTCAACGGATGAAGAGCCTGGACCATGTCGCATGGACGGCGTCTCCACCTGGTGCACGTGCAATCGGTGCGAGCTAATGCCAACTGAGGAGGAGAACTGCTGCTGCCGTGAAAATTCCGGGTGCTTGGCCTACATTTCGGAAGGCGAGCCAAGTCCGCAATGCATCACCGAGCTGCCAGAGTTCAGGGAAGCCTGCCTCTTACGGACCGTGTTGAGGATGATGATGGTGCTTATGCACGAACTTCGCGGCACTGTTCGTCCGCGTAATCCGAGTAACGAGTAAGTATACTCTGGTTGTGATGTTAGTGATGCCACTACTATTTCATGGTCGTCACCCACATATAAAATTACATCTACATATCATTCGAACGCATGTAAATTGGTTCCATATTGTGCATTTTCTAGATAGAATTTTTTTCAAAGCAGAATGACATTTTTTACCTGAATCGAAATTGATAAAGTTTTGTCATTTTAATACAGTTTGCTTCTTTCTTTTTCACAGGTGGTACAGGCTGGTGGCCTATCGTTGCTTCACTTGGTGGCTTCACGGGAGGCTCGGACACCGCGTTCGGAGAGTAATACCTGCCTGTGCGGTACTTGCCATTAGACAACATTTCCCCAGCGACAGTGAACAATACCGCGGATTTTCCTGGATGTGCTGCAACCGGAACTTTACAATGTGTAATGTTTATTATTTATGTTCAATTGAAATTAAGATCTAAAATAAAACCCAACATATATTTTAACAATGGTTGTTTTGATTTTTTAAATGAATCTAGTGTGTCTCCATTGAATAGTCTTCCTGTGCCTTGTCTTGTCACACCACATGTCTCCGGCCAGCATCCTCCCTCACGCTGGCCGCCCACCTTCAATCCACATAAGTGTGTCTCCATTCACGAGTCTTCCTGTGTCTTGTCTGCACGACCACCGCCCCAATCCACCCCCCGCCCTATCAAAGGCAGTTCGCACCGGGGTACTTGAACTGGCAAACAGATCTGTCAGGGAGCGATAAAGGCCAAGAGGTGCCAAAGACCATGTACACTTCAAAGGGGTCTATAGAGCATGTGTTGTTGTTCCCATGTCTACCTCCAGACCCCATGTCTCCTGCCAAGCATCCCCCCTCACGCTGGACGCCCCCATGCAAACCGCATAATGCCACGACATATACACGTCATTCATTCACAAACACACCCCTGTTTCGAATTCTTTAAAACCCACTTCATATTTCTAATGAGAACTTCTTTGCGCTTTGCTAGTCAACCCGTGAAGGTGCTGGTTATCTGCTCTTCGTCTCTGTGAACTTCCATGACCACTTCGAGCAAACTCGTCAGTTTGCAACCTGTGAACTGCTCCCTGTTCTACGACAAGAAACTACTTTGATCCCTGCATCTAACTGTTTGTTCGTCAAGGTAAGGCCATGTACCATAATCATTTTGCGTCCAATTTTTTAATTTATATCTATTTGCTAGTAGTCATCAAATTGCATCCATGTTTTCTTTTCGTTCAAGACAGTACATGCAAGGAACTAGTCACATGTTCTGAGTTTAGTCAAATTATTTTTCTATTTTTTTAATGTTATTCAAATACATGCCACCTGTACACAATATCATCCGTTCTCATGGTCTGCACAACCCATGCTGGGGCAACTGCCAGCAGGCAATCTACTTTGTGCAGCGGCAGCACTTTTTAGTGGTTCAAGTTTTAAAAAGTTAGAGTATTTCTTTCAGTTTGTGGGAATCCATTTCATTGCGAAAACTCAGTTCTACAAATACCAAACCGATTATCTATTTCCAGCCATTAGCGAAGCTTGGAGAATGGAAAAAATGTCTATTGAAAGTACATTCGCGGGCAAACGGTTCAGGCTAGCCGGTGATGGACAGTGCGACAGCCCAGGATTTTCAGCCAAGTACTGCACCTACCACTTTCAGGACATGGAAAGTAAGAAAATTGTGAGTTCGGTGGTCGTGCAGGTGTCACAAAGTACATCCTCAGTGGCCATGGAGAAAGTTGGCTTTGTAACATCATTACAAGAACTACAATCGCAGGGAATGGTGATCGACCTGATAGCCACGGACAGACACGTTTCAATTGCCCAGTCAATGAGAGAAGAGTACAAAAATATAAATCACCAGTTTGACGTATGGCATCTTGCAAAAACAATCAATAAAAAAATGTCGGCTGCAGGTAAAAAAAAAGATATGCAAGGTATTTCACAGTGGTCCAAGTCAATCAGCAACCATCTTTGGTGGAGCTCAAAAACATGTGAAGGGTCGTTGGAAATTCTGCTGGAAAAATGGCGGTCAGTAATGCTACACTGTAGCAACGTTCACCGCTGGACCACAAACCAACATTTCCACAATTGTGAACATGGCCATTTGTCCACCGAGGAGGCACGGAAGAAGAAGTGGTTGATTCCTTCATCACCCACTCACAAAGCCATTGAAAAGATTGTATTTGATAAAACTATAACAAGAGATTTGAGGGAACTCACGGAATTCTGCCACACAGGAGATTTGGAGGTGTTCCACAATATGTGCCTAAAGTACAGGCCAAAACGATTGCATTTTGGCATGGAGGGCATGATAAATCGGACTCTTCTAGCGGTCTTGGCACATAACCATAATGTTGGCCGTCAACAAAGTAGGACGACCGGAACTTTAGGGACGCTTCGCTACAATAAGGCCTTCAGTAAAAGAAGTAAACAATGGGTGATCAAACCAGTGTTTGAGGATATGCAATATAAGTTTATTGAGAGAACGAACCTGTGCAGGGGACAACAGCATTGCCACCCAACATTGCCTCTGTTCCATGTCCACCTAAAGCAGAGCTCATTGAGAAATACACATCACGGTTTAAATGATTGTAATTTGATTGTCTGTTCTCTCAAGTCTCCTCATGTCGCAGGCCCATTGAATATGTGTAGCTATGTTTTGTGTATATAAAAGTGATTGCTTAGTGTACATGCAATGTGTCTCTCCACCCTTGCCCCTCCCTTCACCGTGCAGTAGTGCGAACCACCCGGGTGTCACCTGTGACTTTGCTCTCGAGTCTCCTCATGTCGCAGGCCCATTGAATATGTGTAGCTGTGTATTGTGTAAATAAAAGTGATTGCTCAGTGTACATGCAATGTGTCTATCCAACCTTGTTCATTTGCGCATTAAATTAAACCAAACAGTAATATAAATCATTTTTCAAAAAATATAGAATGTCTCCGTATTTATGGTTCTCTGGGGCTGCAAAGCACGCAGACAAAATGCAAAGATGGAGTGTAAATTTCAAGTCCTGTGGGATGGCCTTACACTGAATGTAGCTAACTAGGAATGTGTGCTCGTTCAAAGTGATGGTCAGCTGCTTTGATTTTTTGCTCGGGTGCCGGAATGGCCCACGACTCAGTATAAGGTTCTATTGTTATTTGACCTTGACAGGCCGGGACCATCCCGAAAGACTTCTTTTTGGGGGTGTGGTGCAATAACTTAAGAAACGATAATGAATAAAATTTCAGAAACGAAAGCCATTTAATGTTCGTTCATTAGAAGAAATAACGTCGGCATAGAAGGAGTGGTATTTCGGGGCTGCCCTACGCACAGACACAATGGAAAATGCAAATATAATGTAAGTAACTCTTTAGATGAGTTTATACCGCAATTTAATTACTATACAGTAGCTTTAAAGACGGGTTAAGTTGTACTTGTTCGTTCTATGTGGCATATTGTTTTGTACCGCGAACCATCTCCTTTTACGGAAGCACCTCAAAACCTTCCTCTTTGCTTCTGCTTTCTCTCTCCCTCTCCCCTGCTACAACTGGTCCACTGTCTGCGACCTCGGTCCTGGGCCCTTCCACTCTCCACCTGCACTGCCTCCCTGTCAACCCCTGCACTGGGGGACTGTCTCAGTATCCTACAGCCCCCCTTTCCCAGCACTTGTTCTGCACTTACCTTGCACTCGCCACCAGCTGGCCCTGCAAATGCCATATTATATCATATCAGTGACGAAGTGGTCCACTGGTGCTCAGGCGGCTCTGAAAAAGGCGGAGGAGAGGGGGTGGGTTACTGGAAATGACGTATAATACCCAGTTGCACTGTCCTAGCTATGAAATAATTTCCCAACCTAATATATAAAATGAATAATTTTAATAAAGATCTGATGGTGAGACTAATTTCATTTTTTATGTTTTTAAAACAGGTACATCCTTCATTATTGTCTGTGTCACGAGTACCAGACACCGGCGGATGGCTTTTACAACCGCCAGTTGCTTCTCCGTGTGAACAACGTTACCACCCTGACCATTTTATGGGACGATCGCCAAGTATAAGTATGCCCTTACGCGGTACTAATGGCTAGATGCAACATACATACCGTTGTGAGCTGATCTGTGTTGGTTTCCGGGTTCTGTGTGGAGTCGCGTAGAAGACGCCTGGGCGCGTTTGCCTACGCAGCACAGAAACGTCACAGAGAGAGGCGGGGAATATGAATGTTTTGATAAAGTCTGTTTCAGGGGCGGGGGATTTGATTTAGTGCCGCAAACGCAGGTGAGCCAGGTCGATGGGGGAAATGATAGGATTATCACAAAATGGCGGCTGATTTCAAGTGCGTTAATGGACGAAAAGTCTGGTAAGGTCCATAGGAAAGTTTTCTACGATCTACCGATTTATGCTTAAAAACACATGGCCGAACCGTAGGGACAATAAAAAAAAAGTCCCGGAACTATCCTTTAAAGTCTTCCAAAATAACGAGAGGAGCATTAACGCTTATAGTGCTGTTAAGAAGTGAAAGAAGTAGCTCTTCAAATAGAGGCGTAATATGAGGGGACGATAGAGGAGGAGGAACGTAAGAGAGGTATTGTGGCTAATTGTAATCTTCAGCGTAAGGTTTTCACAGTCTTCTAAGAAGGAAGCAGGGGTGGAGTAACAATCTAAGTGAGCTTTGATGATAGATGCCACCCCCCTCTCTTTCCGGTGCGGTCCGCTCTGAACATTTAGTAACCCTCAGGGACAGCATTATTTACAGACATTTGGGCCACCTCATGCAGCCAAGTTTCGGTCACAGCAGATAAGTCTGGGTTATGTTGGGAAATATGGTCTGTGATTTCAGTATCATGTGCACACAAAGAACAAGTTTTAAGAAGAGAGATAATGAGGGAACTGTTGAGAGAAGTTGTAGGTCCCTGTTTAAGTATCTGTATTGCAGTCTTGCTCTGCATAGAGTCCTGTGTCAGAGTCTGTTTCAGAGTACAGGAGTCAGAGGCGTTGAGAGCACCTGGTATAAACGGACATGGCATCCCTAGAACTGGATCAGTCTTAGCAGACCCCATACATGCGATAGGATGAGCAACCTTGGCAAGGGTGCCGGTACATAGTATATGTGTGTTTATGGTGGGCCGAGTACTATTCTCAGTGGATTTAAGATCCATCCCAGTACTGCTAGTATTAGCCTCGGTAAGTCCCAAACACAAGTATTTATGTAAGACAGCATCACATTTCAATTTAGAATTTGTTAGCAAGGGCACTGACAGGATAACTCAGCAAAGGCTAAAGTCAAAATGTTTTTAATATTTTATTTTGGATTTACCTGTGGGTTAGGCAAACAACAGGTATAGGGAGCCACAACCACCACAAACCTGCACTAACCGTCTTGTCCTCACGCGCTTGGTCAGCAATTTAGAAGGCTGGAGCCTACAATACAGCTGTGAAATGTAGTTCTCAGGGAAACTGGGCAGACTAGCACCAAACAATCAACATGGCAAGTAAAATAGATTTAAAAAACTAGTGGATACACAGCAAATGCACTTGGGGGAAGGAAGACCTAAGTTTCTTGGGAACATTATCTTTTGGAACTTTGTTGTGTACCAGCACCTGTGGCTTAAGGAAAGAGCCCAGAGTCTTTTTGGGAACATTGTGTTGTGAATCCATGCTTAAAGCTTGGGGAAGGGAACCATGAGCTCTTTTGGAACTTTGTTTTGGTAAGACAGTACCTGCAGCTTGGGAGAAGGGTCCTGAGCTCCTTTTGAACATTCTGTTGTGAATTACTACTTGAAACATGAGGAAGGGAAGTCTGAGTTTCTTGAGAACATTTTCTTTGGAACTGTATCCTGACCTTGGGAAACAGAGCTAGATATTGCTCCAGCCTTTAACTTGGACACTATTTGAATTAGAATATCCTTGCACTACATTTAGGTATTAGAGTTGAGGTCAAGCATAGTTTTTGACACAGACAGAATTTTTTTGGTGACTTCTGGACATAGACGTTCCTTAGTTTCTTTAGGGCACTCTCCAGCATAGCTATAGGGCAAGTTAGGCGCTACACCCATCCTTACATTTTAATAAAGGTTTTCAAAACTGTTACATTTGTTGTCTGTGTCATCTCTTGATACCATGCCTGTCTCACATAATGGAGCAAAAGGTGTTTCAAGGTGCAACAAGACAAGGGGCTGGGGGGCAGGGATGAAGAATAACAAAACGGTCCGACTAGGCCTTGTGTCATTCGGATCGTGCAAGTGCAGTACCCTAACTTGCTGTATTCCACTCCCTTCTTAAAACCCTACTTCTTTCCTCTTCTTTCCGTCCCCTCCTAAGGTAACTCCCATAAGTTGGTCATTGTGTCGTAGCATGTTTTGTTGTTTGACTGCTTTTATTTGTATTTAGTTTCCATGTTTAGCACTTTGCTTAAATAAAATAGTTAATGGTAGTTTTACAAAAGTGCTTTCGGATGAAAGTCTGAAAACATTGCCTTTCTTGTTCTGTTTTGCCCCATCCTCAGCAATACACAAAATATTGCAGAGTAAGAATCTGCATCTTAATTCCAGTGTAACACCCTAGCACTTGAGCCATTGAAACATTTAACATTTCAATCAATTTATGTGAAAGAATCCCAGCTACACCACTTAATGAAAATGTGTGATCTTTGACAAATACTCGAATCCCACCGTGCATGGCCTGCCAAAATTGGAAGTTCACAAAGACCCACGTCTTGGGGTGTGTCAGTATTGTGGGAGAGACACAGCGGAAGTTAAAACTGTATTTTAAAAGCCCTTGCAAGCAGTATAACACTTCTAACTCACAGTTAACCAATGAAACGCTGTGCGCATTGGCACCATGGACCCGCTTCCACATGTAAAAGATGAGTTCTAACACTTGCTATTACGGAAACCAGGCCCTATGCTCATGCTTGCAGTCCCAGATAATTACTCCATCCTGAGACATGATCGACCTAACTCCAGAGGAGGGGGTGTTGCTATGATCCACAAATGTAGTCTCACCATGAGATTAGCAACAACTGTCAATGTCTCCTCCTGCGAATTACTCTCAGTTAAAGTCCCGCTCTCCAATGCTCAAACTCTCATATCCACCTGATTTATCGCCCTCCAGGCCCAATAGGCATCTTTGATGAGGACATCAATACTATTTTATCCAGCAACCTCAAAAGTTTCACTCAAGTACTTACCCTAGGAGACTTTAATATAGGCTACAATGACCCAGAAGACCAAATTGCTAGCACTATAGTCAATACCCTCTCTGAACTAGGTTTTACCCAAAGAAGCAGGGAACCTACTCATACTCATGCTAAAGGCAGAACACTTGATTGGGTGGCTGACCACAACAGCCTAGCGAACATCACTAACATCTCACCACTAGCCTGGACTGACCACTATCTGGTCTCGTTTATGCTCTCTACCATCCGACCACCACACCCGCTGATCATCAAGGCCCCCCCCCACTCTCACCAGAAACAAGAAGAGCATCACAGCAGAGAGACTCATCCCGAACTTACTCCCCACACTCAACTCACTCCCTGATAACTCCGATCCAGAGACTCTGGTCGAAGAATATAACAAAATCATGGCCACCTCGCTCAATCTAATTGCCCCCCTCAAACTCAGACCAAGTAAGCCCAACACGCACCTAAACAAATGGTATACACCATTCCTCAAAAACTTAAGGCAGCAAAAAAGAAACTGCGAGGCCTCCTGGAAAAAACTCCCTTCAGCAGCCAATAAACTCAAACTTTCTAAACTAGCTGCCCTCTACAGAAAAGAAATCTTCCTGGCTAAACTCCTTCGACGACCGCATATCCCATGCGAAATCGAATGTGAAGGAACTATTCTCCATACTTAAAGAAGTAGAAACTCCCATAGCACCTCCAGACACTTGTATCAAATATAAAAACTGGTGCCTGGGAATACAAAACACACTAGCTAACAAGATTGTTACCCTACAAAAGAAAATCCCCCATAAAAAAGCCTCTTTAAATAATCCTCCCCCATCCAAACGAGCTGAGAAGCCTACGCTAAGAGAAACCACTCGTTTCAACTTCTCTAAAGTCACCACACTTGAAGTAGAAAAAATCATCCTGTCTTTCAAACCCTCCAACTGTTAGGGAGATCTGTGCCTTGCACAGCTCATCAAAGATGCCGCTTGCGAACTCTCCCCTTTCATTACGAAACTAATTAATGCCTCCTTTTCTACCAGCTCTATCCCCACCAATCTAAAACAATCCTGGGTACTCCCATTACAAAAAAAACCTACACTTGACCCAGCCACGCCTACAAATTACAGACCCATAACAACCGTACCATTCTTACTAAAAATCCTGCACAAGGTCACTTATGTACAAATACAGAAGTACTTGGAAGAACATCACCTCCTAGGAGCCAGACAATCAGGATTCCGCCCCCAACATGGGACTGAAACTGCTCTCATTGACCTTAAAGCACAGATTGATAAGCTCAGAGACAATGGCCAAGCCGCCTTACTCCTCCTCCTTGACTTTTCCGTTTAGACTATCACTTGGATTAAATCATTCCTCAACGGCAGAACCATGAGGGTCTTCTCACCCACAGCTGCAGCAGACCCCACGCCTATCACTTGCGGTGTGCCACAGGGTTCTTGTGTCTCCCCCACATTGTACAATATTTTTACTAAGCCCCTTTTCAATGATTTGGATTATCTTGGTATCACTTACACTAACTACGCAGATGATACCCAGATGCTCCTTCCGCTTTCTGGAGATTATGGAAAGGATTTGGCCTTGGTGAATAGAGTGTACATCATCATCCAGGCATGGTTGGCCACACATGGTGTACACGTGCAAATTGATCCGTGCAGCCAAACCCTTTCTGTCCAACTTCAGTTGCCTTAACCTCACTAGAGCCCTCATACTATCCCTTCTGGACTACTGCAACGCTCTCTATCTAGGGTCTTCCAAGGCTACCACTAGCAAACTCCAAACCCTCCAAAACAACGCTCTT
The DNA here is from genome assembly GCF_040938575.1 of Ambystoma mexicanum. Lineage (NCBI taxonomy): Eukaryota > Metazoa > Chordata > Amphibia > Caudata > Ambystomatidae > Ambystoma > Ambystoma mexicanum. The sequence continues at coordinate 778,420,748 of NC_090937.1, forward strand.
GGAGCAGCTCTGACCATCCCTAGAAGAGAGCATATCACAGGACATAGCCAACAGAATAATTGGCTTTCCATCAATGACAAAATTCTGCTAAAAACGGCATCTCTTACTTAAAAATCCCTTAACAACGCTGCCCTGATCTACTTGTTTGACAGATTTCATAGACAGTCCTCCCTGAGACCCACAAGAATAGCTTACAAAGACTGCCTCTCTGTCCCCAACTCCAAACGTGCTACAATAGGTGGCAACAGCTTCCGGTGAAAGCAGCTAAACTGTGGAACTCCTTAACGCCAACCCTTAGAATGGACATGCCCTATCAAAACTTCCGATCCAAGATTGTCAAATGGTTGAAAACGTAGGTTCAATCACTCCTTGTTGCCAAGTTTATCCTGCTCTTGCTATTTGCACATACTGTAACCTGTGCCTACCTGTATATATGTATATATTTCTGTTACACATTGTTACTGTGCTTTGTATATATTATGTTTGTTGTAACTAAGCTTTGCAAATTCATGTAAAGGCTGTGCCCTGTTACCGTAGGGTTTTCTTGCGCATTACAAATAATAAAACAAACAAACAAACAAACTCTGCGTGTCCCTTGCACGCAGAAAATAGACCCGGAATACTTTCCAGGAGCTGAGTCTGCACACTTACTGGTATTGTGTTTTACTGTCGTGTGGTATTGGAGGAGAGTTCAAGTCTTGTGTATCTTCAGGTGAAAACACAACAAGAGTTCAACCTCATGTCTTCGTGGGGTTCTCACAGTCACATGGAGGGGGGGGCACACCTTGCTCACTGGGTGGCGAGGCTAAGATGAAAATTTAAGCTCTATTATATTTTAATCAAAGGGGTGGCTAATCAATGATACGCAAAATCAATCGTAACTTGCAAACTTGTCCCGAGGGCTGCCCTGCCCTACCTGCAATACTCACCAGCCACACCTTGCATCTCTGTTATGTTGTCTTTGCACTTCATAACAGGTGAAAAGGCGCCCTAACTGACAGACTCGCTTGCTGAGAAAAGGGGAGCCATCCAGCAAGGTAAAAACTGCCCTAAACCAACAGAAATGCTTGCTTACCATTTCTCAAGCAGGTGGAATGTTTAAATGACAGTTCCCAAGCAGTAAGAAGACACTTCTACCAAAAAAAAGTATGACAGTAACTTTGTTTTCCCTATTTGGAATGCAAGAATACAAGTATATGAATGCAAAATTATGCCAGCCTACAAAAATCTTCTATGCATTATGCAGCTTTTCAGTCAAGTCATAAAGACACAAAAACAAAACTGTGTGGCAATGCTATCTGTTAGTAAACATAATGGGCCTGATTTGAAAAATAAAATTCAATGGAAAAAACAATGTTAATGCTTTCAGAATAAATTAACTGCTTGTAGAAGTCCCTTCTTACTGCTTGGGAACTGTCATTTAAACATTCCACCTGCTCGAGAAATGGTAAGCAAGCATTTCTGTTGGTTTAGGGCAGTTTTGACCTTGCTGGGTATCTCCCCTTTTCTCAGCAAGCAAGTCTGTCAGCTAGGGTGGCTTTTCACCTGTGCTGAAGCGCAAAGACCACATAACAGAGATGCAAGGTGTGGCTGGTGAGTATTGCAGGTAGGGCAGGGCAGCCCCAGCACATGTTTGTAAGTTAGGCTTGATTTTGTGTATCATTGATTAGCCACCTCCTTGATTGAAACATAATAGAGCTTAAATGTTCATCTTCCCCTCGCCACACGGTGAGCAAGGTTTGTTCCCCCCTCCCCCTCCTACCTGGTGACTGTGAGAACCCAACGAAGACATGAGGTTGAACTCTTGTTGTGTCTTTCACTGAAGACACAGGAGACTTGAGCTCTCCTCCAATACCCTCCATGGGACAGTAGAACAGAATGCCAGTAAGTGTGCAGGGCTCAGCTCCCGTAAAGTATTTCCAGGTCAACTGTTACTTGGCCATTCTGTGATGAAACTAGGCTTTTTGTCAGTTACCTGCACTAACAAACTGTGGTGAGACTTCTGTGTCTCCCACTGGCTCCCCACCCCCAATTTTATTGCATTGCTTGTGCAGCAGTGGCCTCTGGTGTAGCGCGTTCCTGGAAGGGACACTCTTAAAGCAGGCTCTTCATGCATCTTGTTTTCTCCTTGGCAGGAGAACACTCAGGGTTACTTTTGTTCCAGTCAGCAGGCATCGCTGGCCAAACTGGAGGCTTGCCAGCATTTTAGGCTCATGTCCAACCCACTTAAGACCAGGCCAGGCATGCCCCAAACTTTCTCTGCACCTTCGCTGCTGCTCCAAGGCTGCACCCTATAAGTGGACATACATAGATTAAGGAGAACCAACATTGGACATTTTTAAGTACGGCCAGCTGCTCTCAAGATGTGACCATGATGGGTGAAGTGCTAGAGTGAAGGCAGAGGAAGTGAGGGATAGAGTTAGGTTAGAGGCAAGGGAAAAATGTAAGCTTTGCCAGCTAGGATAGATGGCTGGGTTGAGCGAATGCTGCTGACTGAGCACAGAATGCAATCTATAGTTCTCATGTTTGAATTCCATTGAGGTGGAATCAGGATTTCATCCATCTGTGATTGACCAGAATTAGGACAATCACATTTTGGGATTTTCTTTTCTTTTTAGTAGCGCAGAGCTGAGACCTTGGTTTTTCTTGCAGGCGCAGCTGCAAATGCTCTTTTGGTTGCTATCTTATCTTGCAGGCAAGCAGAGCCCAGAAATAATTACTTGAAGTTGCGGGCGCTTCCGTTTTGGTGCATATTGTTGCATCTCTTCGGATTGTTTGAGTAATATCTTGAAAATTGCTGGCACTTATGATTTTTTTTCCTTATGTGACAGAGCCTGGATGCCTTCGGGCTTTGGCGCAATACAAATCCATTAACATAACATAACATTGTGTGAGTACCGTATGTTGGAGACGACACAAAGCTTGTGGGTGTTTGCTTATTTGCCCACCCATTGATTGACCATGTGCATAAAGTATTAGGCATTTCGAAGGTACTGCTATTAGATGCCCACAAAAGCCCAAACTGTTGGCATTGCCAATGCTTGTTTTTCAAAAGAGATGGACTTAATTAGCTTGGAAATCATTGTGGGTAGGGGGGAATTGGTTTTGAAGTTGGACGACCAAATCATGCTTCTTTCTCCACAGTGATACGAGTACCTTATGGTAACTTACCTAGGCTTAGGCATATCTCTCAAGTCACCTGCTTTTGGCGGGTGTCACCCGCCTTGGATACAGCTGCCTCACCCGCCAAACCTCTGCACAACCATTGGCTTGAATGGGCTCCCACCGCCCACCCCAAAAAATATGATGTTTTCACCTGATTTGTTGATACAAATCTCTGAGAGCTATGGCTTAGGGCGTTATGTGAGAATTTAGGCGGGAGCAGCAAATAATGAAACGTATAGAAGGTTAAGGATAGCCCAACCCAGGGAGAGGACACTCTAAATATTATTCGTCAACCACTAGTCGAAGAGTTGTGTTGGGGCATTAGGTCCACACGCAGTCATGCTGAATAGGTGGGTCTTCATCACAATGAAACTTTGTGATTTAAGATAAGATTTCTCGAAGACTCCTGGAGAAGAACAGTTATGGTCTGGTTGTGTGGTGGGCGTCCCATCACTTGCTTTTGGCTGTTTTAAGTGGGGATACATTCTGCCTATCCTCCTGCAGGGTCAAGGACATCTGCCCTATCAGGTGTGTTGGTCTAGTCCTCCCCCTTGATAATGAATGTATTGTGCCACGCTGTGTCAAATTAAGTCAAATGTATCCAAGCTGCAAATAACCAGAATCCAAGACTTAGCTTTAATGATTAAAGCATGCTTCCGATATTTTCTATTTATTGATTTAAAATGAAGAATGCAAATTATATATTTAATGCTTGTGTGAATTTTTCTTTTCACAGCTCTCGTTTTGTTGACACACATTCAAGAGGGAACGTCTGAAATCCGTCCCCTTTTATCGTGGGCCATTGTTCATTTTCGAAAGCAGTGGGACACAGTAGGAAAGTGTCATCAGAAAGAGGACTGTTCGTTTTCTTGTTGCAGTTACTCAGCAACGCCTATGGGATGGCAAGTGTGTTTTGTGCACGCTGTGAATAGGGGAACACGTGCATCGGCCGAGTGTAAGAAGTGGTCCCATCTTGATGAATCCCAAAGTTTACGATTCTTAAATCTCGTGTTTTTATGGTTTGTTGCTGCTCTGAGAAGTAGGTCACTCGCTGCTGGGCCCTGTTTACTACCCGCAAGCTTTCTTTACAACAGCACTGAACGCGCAGACAGCAACCCGAGGCCTGCTGTGAGACTGTACTTACGAGGGGGGTCTTTACTGGGTGGGTTCTATTTCCCGCTCGTTTGCCTACCTTGAATTCAAATTTCCATACCAATGTTTAACAAAGGCATCATTCTATGAAAGACAGGGGGCGATGTAGCATGGTATACTGTTTATTTTATCACTCGAGCAGCAAGCACAAATAAGTTTCAATTAAGTGAAAACACCAAAGAACTGCGATTTCCACAGAAATACAGTCTCTTTGCTGATGAAACTTGGCTGCCTTGAATTTCCTCACACAAATTACACTGCTTGTATTTTGCCAATGTTTTCCAGTATAATTTTCAGAATTGTCCTTTCATGCTTGTAAATCTCTTTGAAAGCGTGTAATGAAATGTAACAGTGACGGTCTTACCCACTGTTTAAATAAATTACATGTTGAATTGAAGGGACGTTAAAAGCAGGAAAGTGGGAGATTTACTGTTGAAAAAAATGCCATCGTATATGGGGTGACAATGTGAGTGAGCTTTTTAAGCACGTTCTTAGGAGTTGAGGCCCTGCTGTCTGATACACTTTAAGTAAGCATTGGCAAAGACAACAGTTGTTCTTTTTTTAGGCTTGGGAAATTAATTTCCCATGCCTACCAGCATGCCAGTAAGGTGGCTCAGCGGGCTAAATGCGTGTTGCTGTGATCTGTGTTTGATCTGCAGGTTTGATTCCCAGCAATGTCAAATCAGCCTTTCGGCCTCACGTTCTTCCGACGTCGATAAATGAGTACCAATTTTGATTCGGTAATAATTATAATCTATGGAAATATTTCCTATTTGTAAAGCGCTTTGGTATATAAAAAACGAATGATTTAAAAAAACATAATGCTACCAACTGGTAACCACTGTCAAATGATGTTAGTGCCTCTGTACATTATGGCAATGCCTGGCAAATGCCTATCTAATGCCTCTACAAGAGCCCAGTGGTTGGCTTTGCCAATGCTTGTGATTCACAAGAATTCAGTGCAATGAACAGATGCAAGGACAGACAGACTGCTAATAAATTAAAGGCATGGTCTAGTAAAAATGTTTATTGTCCGTACGGGTCGGCCATGTTTTTTTAAGCCTAAGTGGCTCGATTTTAGAAAACATTCCTATGGACCTTACCTGTGTTTTCGTCCATTAAACGCACGCGAAAACAAGCACCAGGGCGCCGCCATTTTCTGATAATCCTATCACTTGCCGCATCGCCCTGGCTGACCTGCTTTTGCGGCACTAAATCAATTCCCCCGCCCCTGAGCCTGACATTATCCAAACATTCATATTCCCGCCTCTCTCCGTGACGTTACTGTGCTGCGTAGGCAAACGCGCCCAGTCGTCTTCTACGCGACTCCACACAGAACCCGGAAACCAACACAGACCATCTCACAACACAGCGCGCCACAATTCGGAATATGAAACTGTACTTTAAAATCAAACAGCAATACGGTACATTTGGTAAAGTACATTTATTTTACATTAAATGTTTAGAGAATATTCAGCATTTGCCATATGAACTCCGAAAGCCATTTATTTTCTTTTATCTGTATCCGCAATGGTACACAGGGTGTTGCTTTTCGTTAAAAGAAGCACTTTGGAAGCACGGTGAACCGCAAGGCTGTTCCATCAACTAGGCACTAGTCCATCGTAAAGGTTGATATGTTGCTTCTAGCCACTAGTACAGCGTAAGGGCATGTGGGCCCTTGGCGATCGTCCCATAAAATTGTCAGTGTGCTCCAGTTGTTCACACGAAGCTGCAGGTGTCTACTGTAAAAGCCATCTGCTGGTGTCTCAAACCGATGGCAGTAGCAGAAGGGGAGCAAATACCTGTTATGAAAACCAAAAAATTATAATTAGTCTCGCCAGCCGATCTTCATTAATATTACTTATTTTATTTATTACAGCCGATTAGAAACTATTAGCTTGCAAGGATAGTTCAATGGAGTATGTTCGGCTCTAAAATCAATGCGAAAAGTAAAGAAATAAATCGAGGCCAACACACAATGATAAACGACAGTTAGTCTACAAGCGTGAGAATGATATGATATATGATATGGCATTTGTAACGCGCCTATACTCAAGTGTTTCTAGGCGCGACGAGGCAGGTGGGGAACAAGGGCAGACAGACAACGATCCTTCTAGGCCAGGTGTCTTTCTGATCGCGCATGGGGAAGGGGGGACGGGGGGGGAAAGTGCTGTACATGGTTAGTTGAATACAAATTAAATAATAGGGCCAGCTGGTGGCAATTACAAGCAAAATGCCGGGTTGAATGGGTCTGAAGGATATAGAGACAGTCCCGTAGTGCAGGTAGGCAGTGCAGGGAAAAGTGGCTGGGCCAAGGACCGAGATCCGTGAGACCAGTGGACCTGCATGCCCATGTGCCCACTACGAACACGTTTTCCTTGCTTTCCCTAGCTCTTCATTCATTCATTTATTCATGCATCCATTCATTAAATCTTCATTCTGGTATAAAAGCGTGTAAACATTTACTTACATTATATTTTAAATTTCCATTGTGTCTCTTCGTAATGCAGTCTGTAAAACGGACCGTGCTCTTGACATTGATTTTTCGTATACTGAACTAAAATGAAACTTGGTCTAGTTTCTGAATTTTCTGCCTTATCGTCTCTTACGTTATTGCGCACCCCCTTCAAATGTAGTTCTTTCGGCATGGTCCCTGTCTCAAGGTCAAAAAACAATTGACCCTTATACTTCCAGTACGACTTGTGGGCCTCATCTGGGCGCGAGCTGAAAATCAAAGCCGCTGTCCTTCGCATTCTTTATTTGCAACATCACGTAGGATAGGCATCTGTGAGAACTTGAAGTTTAGAATCTGTCTATGTAGTGCGCCTCAATGTGCAAATGCGAACTGGCTTCTCTCCCAAATGCCACGGCCCGCTTGGCTGGCGCGTTCTAAGTGCCCAAATTTTGTCCCCGTTGTCTGCGAGCTTTGCAGCCCAAATTGAGACATTTAATTTTTGGCGGAAGGTCAGGGAAAGTTTAAAGTACCACAGGAGTTGAGTTAAAAGTGAGATTTATTGTTTGTTTGTTTGTTTTATTATTTGCAATACGCAAGCCTCCCCTCCGTTAACATTGCACAGCATTTACATTTACATGAGATGAGACATGAGAAAAATATATACATACACATATATGAGGTGAATAGAGAGAATTCAAAGATGACACCCAGCTTGTTCGCCACCCATGATGGTGAAGGTAGGGGTTAGGGTTACAGGTACACTGTACAATAACATTTATTTACAAAAAGACAATCGTATTGCAATTATTTAAACCAGGATTTGTACTTCACAATCAGCTGTGCTTCGGATGGGCATGGCACAGTCGCAATGTTCGGTGGCAATGGATCACTGCTCTGCACAGAAACGTCCAAAATTCCATATCTGTGCTTCTCTAACACAGCAACAATAAGGCCTTTCACAAAGTCGAACTGCATTTCATCATAGACTGGTTTGATCATCCATTGCTTACTTCATTTTGAAAACACCTTAGTGTAGCGAGGCATCCTTACTTTACCCCTAGTCCTAGATTGTTCACGTCCGACATTGCTGTTATGGGCCAAGACCGCTAGTAGAGTGCGATGTTTCATGCCCCGAAAGCTAAAATGCAAGCGCTTTGGCCTGTACTTTAGGCACATATTGTGGAACACCTCCAAATCTCCTGTGCGACAGAATTCTGTCAGTCCTCTCAAATCTCTTGATAGAGTTTTGTAGAAAACAATCTTCTCAATGGCTTTGTGTGTCGGTGAAGATTAAATCAACCACTTCTTCTTCCGTGCCTCCTCTGGGGACAAAGGGCCATGTTCACATTGGTGGAAATGTTGATTTGCTGTCCAGCGGTGAACGTTGGTACAGTAGTGCATCAGTGACCGCCATTTTTCAAGTAATATTTCCACTGACCCTTCACAAGTTTTTGAGCCCCACCAAAGATGGTTACTGATAGAATGGGACCACTGCAAAATACTTTCAAAACCTTTTTTTTCCCCTGCAGCCGAGATTTTCTTATTGATTGATTTAGCAAGATGCCATACATCAAATTGATGTTTAATATGTGGGAACTGCTCTCTCATTGTCTTGGCAATTGAAACGTGTCTATCCGTGGCTATGAGGTCGATGTGCATTCCCCTTGATTGTAGATATTCCACTGATTTTATAAATCCTAGTTTCTCATGGCCACTGATGATGTACATTGTGTTACCTGCACTACCACCGAACTCACAATTTTCTTACTATCCATGTCCTGAAAGTGGTAGGTGCAGTACTTGGCAGAAAATCCAGGGCTGTCGCACTGTCCATCGCCGGCTAGCCTGAATCGTTTGCCTTCGAATGTACTTGCTAGGACAATTGTTCAATTTTCCAAGCATCACTAATGGCCGGAAACAGATAATCACGTTGGTATATGTAGTACAGCGCTTTAGAAATGAAATGGAGTCCCACAAACTGAAAGAAAGCCTCTAACTTTCTAAAACTGGAGCCACTAAAAAGTGATGCAGCTGCACACAGTAGATTGCCTGCTGGCAGTTTCCCCAGCATCGGTTGTGCAGACCATGAGAACCTATGATTTAATCTACAGGCGGCATTTATTTTGACGTTACTGCCTTTTATTTGACGAGTCACATTAATCAATGGCTTCCCACATACTTTCCCTCTAATGGAATGCACACATTTCAGCATACTTATATTTTCCATCAAACAACTGTCGAATACAATGTATTTGCTCTCTTTCATTAGACTGTCATCCTGCGTCAACGTTGTTTCGGCCTGTGACGTTGTGGAGATTTCAACACATTGGAAAGTAATATCCCTGATATCAAGTTCTGATGCGTCTATGGATGCTGCGGCTGGTTCATTCTCTGTCATTTCGACATCTATTACTTCAACATTGATGGGAGAACACAACAATGTCGACAGGTTTTTTGGTGGCAAATTTTTGGCGGGTGTAGATTGTGTGAATTGATCTGCAACTACTTCAGAGCTATCTTCAATACATTCAATAACATCTTCTTGTGGTGGTGCGGTCGCACTGTAGCTATGGTCCAATGAAACTTTACTGTAGTCTCCAAACACAGTTAATTCATGTTCTGGCCATTGGACATGAGCATCTCGAGCCTGAACACGCCTCACCTCAATTAATAGTTCCTCCATAGTGTACACGGTCTGGCAAGCCACATCTCTCATTCGCTTCACTGTCTGTGTATGTATAGTTCTGACACCCACGGGTAACTGGAGGAGAGATTGGAAAAGGGATGTTCAGTTTAAACACAAGATAAAGTGTAGTACAATTGACTGGAAAAAAACATAAAATAGTCCCCAGCACAAACATTTTTTTAAAGTTATGAACTGTTTGTTACTAACCTTTATTTGTTTTTTTTCTTTGCAACTTTTTTGACTCGACCTTCAACATCTGCACGCTGTAGCTCCGATTCGTTTCCGCATGTCCTCCCTTCCTCTTGCGCTGCAACGACTATATTTTCTGTATCCGCATAGACAGCACGGAATGAGGCTCCATCGTCTCCCTGAAACATAGTACTTTCATTACTATGTATCAAAATATTGTTAGCATAAAACACACGTGAGGACGAACACACGGGAACATCTCAATAGCCAAACACAATTTAAACATTGTGTGCAACAATCAAACTCCAAGTATTCGACCAGTGATGATCTATTTCGATGGAGCTGTCAGTATCCATACCTCTGGCTCTGCATGGACTGCCATGAATGGTTGTATTGGAGAGGAGGCATCCGCATCTCCCTGAAACACAGTACTTGCATTAGTATGCTTTTCAATATTGGAAACACAACACACACTTGGGGTCGAAAGGCACAGGTACATATAAAGAGATAACCACAAATGATGCATTGTCCAAAAGAATCAAGGAAAATCTAAATATGATCACATTTCATCGACTTATTTCTCTGATTCCTTTACATCTGCATCATCTAAATGAGATGTTGTGATTGTGGTGGAAGCTCCGTTGTCTCCCTGAAACACAGTACTTGGATTTGTATGGTTTTCAATATTGGAAACATAACACACACTTGGGGTCGAACGCACAGGTACATATAAAGAGATAACCGCAAATGATGCATTGTCCAAAAGAATCAAGGAAAATCTAAATATGATCACATTTCATCGACTTATTTCTCCGATTTATTTACATCTGCATCATCTAAATTGGATGTTGTGGTTGTAGTGGAAGCTTCGTCGTCTCCCTGAAACACAGCACTTGCGTTAATAGGGAAGAAAGTATAGCAAATGGAATCATGTTATATGATCACGCATGATGGAGCTGTCATTATCCATACCTCGTGCTGCTGAAGAATATCTATGGATGTTGCAAATGTAGTGCGCACTTCCGAAAGCTGTTGCGCCGATTCGTATACGCATGGTCCCGCTTCCACTTCCCCTGGAATTACTTGAATGTCAGGCTCTGCATCAAGTGCAGGGGTTGACGCTCCATCAACTGCCTGAAACATAGTACTTGCATTAGTGAGGATTACAATAGTGGAAACATAACACACACCTGGGGTCAACAGCACAGGTACATATCAACGGCTAACCACGAATGAAACATTGGGCCTCATTACACAGAAGGCGGTGAGCCATGGCGCTATTAGCGCCATGGCTCATGCCGGTAAAATACCGGCACCGCCTTGGCGGAAAGGGAATTTACCGCCCCATTCCAAGGTTGGAGGGGCGGTAAATCCCCCTTCCGCCATCGCCCTTCCCCATTCCCATTTCTGCCCCATAGGGCTCTATGGGAATGGGGAAGGCGCTAATTACGGCACCGCAATTTTGCGGTGCCGTAATTAGCTCCGAGGTCCCTTAGCGGGTTGGATTTTAACGCCTGCAAAAAGCAGGCGTTAAATCCCCCAACCCGTTAAGGGACCTCGTAGTAAGGCGGTAGGGATTTACCGGTACCGGTATTTTACCGGTACCGGTAAATCCCTAACGCCATCCGTGTAATGAGGCCCATTGTGTAGAACAATCAAATGACAAGAATTCCATCTCTGATGATGACGCTCGATGGAGCTGTCAGTATCCATACCTCCTGCTGGTGAAGAACATCTAGAAATGTTGTAGATGTGGCGGACGCTTCAGCATCTCCCTGAAAGACAGTACTTGCATTAGTATGGATAACACTAATTATAACTGAAAACAAACACCAGTGGACGATAACTAAGGTGTATATCAATTGGAAAGCACTAACCAAACATTCGGTTAAATAATTACACGATAAAATAAAACTATTACTTGACATGTATAAAACAAGTCTGTAGCGGATTAGCCTAGTAAGATTACCTGATACGCGCTAGAAGTGGTTGATAACTGCGACCACGTCAAGGATGTAGAATGTTCTTGCTTCAGATTCAAGGGATAGTCAAGAAGTTGTAAAGGTAAATTAATGATTGATAATGAAATGCCAATATTAAAAATAGCCATGTAAGGCGACAGAATACTTGAAAAATGCTCAATACAGCACAGTTCCCTGTTCCCATATATATACATTGCGTTTGTGGGTTATGAAATCGAAAAAGAATATATTGATAAATGTCATTATTCAAAAAACTATACACTCATATAAATATCGAAATTATTACAAGGGATAGAACACCTACAATATCAATTAATCCGTTTGGATACCTATACACTACCGCAAGGCCTAAAGCTAAATCCGGACACTTGACTCACCGGTGGCGGAATGTGGATGAATAGAGTGGGAATAGCGTTTTCGAGCAATTTCTGTGTCGTTCGCCGTTTATTCTTCTTTGTTACCCAAGATGTTGTGTAAATGTCCAAGGAAAAGTGCCGGCTACAGATGCGGTATCGATCACCCCTCTTGTCCTGTAAGACTTGTTGGACTCTACTTTCTAGCTCATCCAGTGGATATCCGCAATGTCTGACCCATTCTCATATTCGATCAACAGTTTTCAGGAATACATGTATTTTAGTGCCTTCAGATTTCGCATGGGTCTTCGAAGGGCAACCGCTAATCAAACAGGCAGGCATTGTTGATAAATCTGAAAAGTAAATATCGACATTATTATACAATCTTCAAGAATAAAGATTTGATACAAAAGTAAATGAATCATACAATGATCAATGCAAGGTTTGTTTTGGTCGCAGGAACTATACCAGTTCATTATATGCGGCTTAGTATTTGCATAAGTTGCAGAAATGTATACATGATGTGACTAAAATCTGAACATGTGACTCATCCCTTGGATGTTCTGTATTGCACGAGAACGAAACATGCTTACATTATAGACTGGACCCCCGAAGGATGCAATTCGATGACAATAGACACAGACGAAAATAAATACATCTATTGATAGCATAGCAATGGAAACTCAAGTCAATAGCAATGAGACCAATGAACATAGCACTATTGTGTACTCAACTCGCAAATAGATAGAAATTTAAAAATCTGCGAAATATGACTAGGATACATGGCCTTACTTTGACCAACAAACAGTTGGATTCAGCAAGCAGAGCAGTATGTTGCAGGAGAATAGGTGGGTGGGCACAGGTAGCACACTGATGGGTTTGCTCTAAGCGGTCACAGAAGTTCACGGATAGCACGATGACGAGCAGATTAGCGTAGATCTCAGTGGTTGCCAGGTAACACGTTCAGGAGTTGACTTGCAAAGCACAAAGATGTTCTCATGAGACATATCAAGTGGTTTATAAAGTATTAGAAACAGGGGTGTGTTTGTGAATGAATGACGTATGTATGTCGTGGTCTTAGGGGGGCGGCCTGCTTCAAGGGGAGGCCTGGCTGGAGACACGGGGTCTGAGGAGGCCATGTGACCGATGGCCCCTTGGCGTGGGATACCTTTTGAAGTGTACATGTAGTTTGGCACCTTGGCCTTTCGCGCCCCTGACAGCGCGCATCCACTGGTGGGAACCGCCTTTGATAGAGGGGGTGGGATGGATGGGCCTGGGGCGTGCAGATAAGGCACAGGAAGACTGCTGAATGGAGACACACTTATGTGGATTGCAGGGGGGCGGCCTGCTTCAAGGGGAGGCCTGGCTGGAGACACGGGGTCTGAGGAGGCCATGTGACCGATGGCCCCTTGGCGTGTGATACCTTTTGAAGTGCACATGTAGTTTGGCACCTTGGCCTTTCGCGCCCCTGACAGCGCGCATCCACTGGCGCAAACCGCCTTTGATAGAGGGTGGGTGGGATGGATGGGCCTGGGGCGTGCAGATAAGGCACAGGAAGACTGCTGAATGGAGACACACTTATGTGGATTGCAGGGGGGCGGCCTGCTTCAAGGGGAGGCCTGGCTGGAGACACGGGGTCTGAGGAGGCCATGTGACCGATGGCCCCTGGCGTGGGATACCTTTTGAAGTGTACATGTAGTTTGGCACCTTGGCCTTTCGCGCCCCTGACAGTGCGCATCCACTGGCGCGAACCGCCTTTGATAGAGGGTGGGTGGGATGGATGGGCCTGGGGCGTGCAGATAAGGCACAGGAAGACTGCTGAATGGAGACACACTTATGTGGATTGCAGGGGGGCGGCCTGCTTCAAGGGGAGGCCTGGCTGGAGACACGGGGTCTGAGGAGGCCATGTGACCGATGGCCCCTTGGCGTGTGATACCTTTTGAAGTGTACATGTAGTTTGGCACCCTGGCCTTTCGCGCCCCTGACACCTCCCATGCCAGCGCTCATCCACTGGCGCGAACCGCCTTTATATCAATATATAGTATATCGCCTTTATATCAATGATAGTATATCGTTGCTTATCAATAACAAATGCCACATACCGGAGATTCTTGTGAGCAAAGACCCACACTTCAACCGGTGTATTATAGTGGTCAAGACCCTAAGGCCTGTATAATCCAATGGTAATTGTTAGTATAGATATATGTGTGACTTTTATAGAGACATAACCTGCTGAAAGACTTTGAACAAGTGTTATTTAGTGCATGCATTATCGAGAATATGTTATGTTAGCTTAGATAGATAGTGACCACCCTGCTTCACAGCGACCAGACCTTCACCCATTCGGAGCACAGATGTCTGACGTCCATCCTTGAATGGAGACATACTTGATTCATTTAAAAAATCGAAACAACCGTTGTTAAAATATATGTGGTGTTTTATTTTGTATCTTATTTTCATGACACAAAAATACAAGACTTTAAAGATTATACAGGTCAGGTTGCAGCACAGCGAGAGAAAATCCCCTGTACTGACCGCTGTCACTCGGGAACGTTTCTCTAATGGCACGAACGGCACAGGCGGGTATCACTCTTCGAACGCGGTGTCCAAGCCTCCCGTGGAGCCACCATGTAAAGGAACGATAGGCCACCAGCCTGTACCACCTGTGAAAAGGAATGAAACAAACTGTTTTTAAATGACCAAGATAAGTTTAATAAACGTTTGTTGTCAATGACAATTCTTGTAACTAATGGCATTCTGCACGGACAAATGCTATCTAGCCAATGCACACTATTGAGCGACTTACATGCGTTACAATGATATGTAGATGTAATTTTGGATATAGTAGAAGAACATGAAATAGGAGTGGCATGACAAGCAGAGTATACTTACTCGTTACTCGGATTACGAGGACGAACAGTTGCGCGAAGTTCGTGCATAAGCACCATCATTATTCTCAACACGGCCCGTGTGAGGCAGGCTGCCCTGAAGTCTGGCAGCTCGGTGATGCATTGCGGTCGTGGCTCGCCTTCCGAAATGTAGGCCATACATCCCGAGTTTTCTCGGCAGCAGCAGTTCTCGTCCTCAGTTGGCATTAGCTTGCACCGATTGCATGTGCACCAGGTGGAGACGCCGTCCATGCGACTAGGCCCAGGCTCTTCTTCTGTTGATTCGTCCTGCCAACTACCGTCCGAATCCCCATCGTTTTCGCGTGCTTCCCTTTCCAGTAGTTCCTCCTCGGTATACTCGGACTCGTACATGTAGGGCATAATTGTAGCCATTGTGTGTTAAACAAACTAAAATAATTTATAGCGGTGGTACTGGTATCTGTTCACACGGGCTACAAGCGGCGAAGGTAGCTGACCAGAGCACTGAAACGAGTCACAGAATACTCAAAGTAACACAGAAAGAGGAATGGAATCGAAAATCTGCTGCTGTGTGTTGTGAAACGGTCTGTTTATACTTATTGAGGAAAGAGGCGTCCTGCCATTTCCATGGCGACACGTCATTAGCTGAAGCGCAGCGAATGTTGACACAAGACGTGCTTTGGCGTTGGGAAATGGGCGGTACGAGTCTGCTGATGACAGGCTCAGGGGCGGGGGATTTGATTTAGTGCCGCAAAGCAGGTCAGCCAGGGCGATGGGGGAAATGATAGGATTATCAGAAAATGGCGGCTCCCTAGTGCTTGTTTTCGCGTGCGTTTAATGGACGAAAACTCGGGTAAGGTCCATTGGAAAGTTTTCTAAAATCGAGCCACTTAGGCTTAAAAAAACATGGCCGACCCGTAGGGACAATAACATTTTTTACTAGACCATGCCTTTAAGTGGCTGAAGGCACTCTTGTTTGAGGAGTTTTTATTACAACAGAAACCGATTTATAGCTTCAAATAAGCCATTACCTTTCAGAAGAATCTTTAGAAGTAACATAGGATTCTCATTAGAAGCACAGAGCTAGTTCAGGGATCCTGGGGGAACAGTGTTTTGCGAGGGGCAGGTAGCGGGTGACGAGGGCCATTGGGACTTGCATGGCCATGGTTGCTCAATGGGTGGATACAAATCCAAAAGCCTGCCGGATGTGTGACCCCCTACCCCACATACCATCTCTCATCTAGCTTTGCCTCCCATGACAATAGTTTCAGCTTATCTGCAGCTCTTAAAGCACCACCTAATTGCCAAAACTTTAAAACATTTGGAGAATCATAACTGTCGTTTTTTATCTCATTATTGTTCTACTTTTTAAACTTATGATTCCTGCCTCCCTGCCTCAGGAGTTAAATAGTTGAGCTTGGACTACAGTGCTATCAAAGAGCCCAAACCTACCCCAAGAAAGCATTTTGATTTGCCTCTGCAAACCAATGGCTAGGCTGATGGAAGCACAGCTGTACTGTGATTAGCATTAGCCCCTGGCAACTCTTCGCCTCCAGCCCACAATTCCATTCTTTAAAAAACAGGAAAGCTGAAACAAAAAAAATGTTGCTGTAAATATTCCTGCAAAGGTTATTCCAAAGGCAGGCATATGACATGTGGTCACTGAAAAAGCAGTCACAGCTTGAGTCTAGACAAACTAGCAATTGAGTGCTCAATATGCAGAAAACACATTTGCATTAAACTATGAAATAATCAAGGACACAGACATTCTCTAACCAAGTACTTATCTTTTGAAAGTTGCCATTGTGCAATGGAACCAGTTAGCATAGTGTAGGGCAGTATGAGAATATGGGCACATTTATCCAACGTCCCAAACCTACACGAAAATATAAGCTGCGAAAGTCACTATGAGAAAAGTGTGCTGCCATAAAGCAAGCAGCCCCATTTAGCAAAAAGGCTTGTTGCTTTGGCCAAAAGAGCACTAGTAGCTACATACCCTTTGCACACTAACATAGACATGTACCTTTACTCAACCCCAACTGCATTTAAGATTAATTAGAGAAATGTAGAAGAAGTGTTTATATTGATGACTACATGATTGCTATTATTTTACATTAGCTGAATGCATTACACTTAGGCCTCAAGGTTTAGTTAGCTGTTCCTGAAACATGAAAATCTCCCATTCGCGCCATAGCAGAAAGCTGCAGTCAGACCCTCGCTGAAAGACACACAGTCCCGGTTGCAACATTTGCACAGCCATAGGACAAATGCTGCGCAATGATTGGCTAAAAGCAAGCGGAAGCGAGAGCTTTCCCAGGGTTTAGTCGCGGTAGTGAGATCATGGAAGAACAACGGAAAATGATACTAGACCCCGGGGTTTAAGGACAAGACACTTCACCCTGGTTGGCCAGACTACATCAGGTTTGCCAAGTTCCCATAGCCATGTCCCAAAGAAATATAACAATTTGTGTCCCTAGGCAGAATAACCAAACATAGCTTAATGAAGGTCACACATGGGCAGAAGTTGAGCAGACACGAAAAAGCATGTTTATGGAGAGGGACTGATCCCCCGCAGGATAAATCGCATTTGCAGAGCTCTTTCTGGCGAACAAACAGTTATGCAAAGAATACATTATCCACCACTCCGCCCTAGTTGGGAAGTAGTGAACAACACAGAAGATTACACATAGCTCACATCATGTGAATGCAATAATGATAATGACAACTTGTGAAGCCACACCACACCCATACACACTATATTACTCATACAATAGCATTAACCAGGAACCCGGGGTCAGTACAGTAGTTCACATCTCAGTCACACTGCTTGAATGTACCAGCAAAATAAAGAAAATGTTATGGCAACATACACGGTGCAAACAGATACACATTCACACTTGTGCCATTATGAAAGAGCAAAGTTTGTTAGCAGGTAGGTCTCAGCACATAAGGCCAGAATCCAGACAGATAAAGTCATGAGAACCACGAAGGACATGCAAGTAGCCTTTCCACCTAGAGAGTTGCAAAATAAACTCACAGTACATAGTTCCTAATGATGGGCACAGTATTCTGGTGCCAACCGCTTAGATCATTTAAGACTTTTGTGTGACACTGTAACATCTCACATTACGATTGATTGAGAGTTCTGTGCTTACTCACTCCCTATCTATATCTCCTGGAACAGCCAATAGAGAACCTAATCAGCCTGTGATATGTTTTTAACACTCACCATGCAATCATGAAGCGTGAAAAGGAAGATGTCTTCACAGGACATGAGCTAGCAAAATGTGTAACAAATTGTTGCTTTTCGCTTTCTGTAACCACGATAAAACCATGCATTCGCTCTATGAAAATGTGAATGTCTGCTATATATTTCCCTGCCTTGACAGTTGCAATACATTTTTGTTTTTTTCATATCTGGTGCATCACATTTTTTGGCTTTTTGGATTTCTTTTATTAATACAAGAATGGGCTTGATATACAATGGTAACAAGCCCTGCTTACAAATGAATACCTCTCTTTCACAAATCAATATTCTAGCTTTTCTGACAGTTTTTTTTACAAAAATGTTGGACCTGTCATTACCAGAGCTATTCGTGTAATGAAGGTAATTTTTGAATAAGACATTTTGATATTTAATTGGATGCAACTTCTTTATTGACAAGCAAATACAGGGATGGCCACATCAATTTCAATTTTCGAATTCTCACAGATCTTCCGTAGGAATGGAAGATCAGTGATGGGGTGGTTGTTGCAGAGGCCATCAGTGGCCACTGTTGGTTTCTTGAGATATGGGAGGATTTGTCCTGTCTTGAGTGTCAAGGAGAAGTTGTCTTGAGTTACGGAGACATTGATGATTGTCCGGTATGGCAGGAGTAGCTCAGTTGGACGGGTCTTTATTATGGAGGCATCAAGGATTTCATCCATGTGTGATGTGGCTTTGAGGGATGCTAGGATGGTAGTGGGGTCTTCCAAATTGTGTGTCATGAAAGTTGTCCAAGTGGTTTTAGGATGTAATGTGCTATCAGTTGTGGCATTGGTGTCTCGGTGTTGACAGATCCTGCTGATCTTGATGATGAAGAAATAGTTGCTGGCAGTGGATTTTCTGATGGCGTGCGGTACAGTGGGTCAAGCAGAGGGTTGATGCAGTGCTTTGAAGAGTGCTCTGCTTTCATTGTTGGCCTTGGCTATGGTCTTTTTGGCAGTAGATGGTCATGGCGTGGTCATCAGTCATCTGCATGTAGCTCTGTCCTGCCGAGATTTTTTCACTGGGGTCTCTTGGGAGACAAGGAGGATACATGTTGTTCTCTACCTGGAAGGGAGAACAATTCACTCAATAAATACAACAGAATCACATTGTCTTCCCCTCCACCTGGCTGAGATGACTTAAATACTGCGTTTCTTGTTCCTTTTCAACAGATACATAGACCAGGAGCTGTAACAGGGAAACTGAGAAATATCATTAGATAAAAGGAACTATTCAGGAATCCTCCTCTGCTTTTGGTAGTGCAAAGAATCAAAACACCTTGGTATCTCATAGTCTGCTCTTGAACCACCCGTGTAATCCAAACCGCAATTCCCTAGTTCAGGCTTCACTGAGAATTAAGATATACAATGCATTAGAGCTACATAGGTTTCACATAGCAGACTAGGCAAGAGATCCTATAACTAGAGGTATAGGCTTAGGGGGATTCAGCTAAGGATCACTAAATAACTAATACTAAATACCTACTTGGGTCTTGAGACAGTCATCTGTAAAGCTATGGGACTCTGTGGCACGGTAATTGAAGGTGACCGCAAGGTTCTGACAGCATTGTGAGAAACTGAGCCCCTTGCGTCTCTGTCTTTTAAGAGAAAGGGTCCTTCAGCCATGGAGGACATCCCCAACCTTACGATGGTCACATGACAACGTGACGTAGTGTGGCCATATTGAAGTTGGCAGGAGCAGGCACACGCTCCACGACACAGTGTAGCCGCATACCTTTGGGTATAGCCTGCCTGGTAAGAGGTGGGAAGGGTGTGAAAACAAAATTAAAATATCGAGGCTGAGTACCCCAAAAGGAAATACACCGAACACGGGTTACCAAGGAACATACAAAGTACTTTCGTTTATACTGAATCCAGTTACAAAAACAGAGCAAAATCAGATAGCTATCGGCCCTCAGTACAACACAACAAACTCCAGCGTGGTTCAGTGTGTTCAGTGAGAGACGCTGAACATTAGAATGCATTGGCTTTTTATACATTTTGTGAGCACGATGTCCAGCCCCACTTCGGGTTAATATTCCACTTAATACATCACCGATCTAGGGTTCATGCCAAGTCTCGAACAACCGCATATAACTGGTTCGCTTTTAATACATGTATCAACAAGCCTATACAGCAACTGTGTATTCTGGGATTTTCCATGTTAGTCTTCTTAAACATGAATACAATGTGGTTAAACAAGTGTTCTATGTTCAGTATTTGAATACATTGTTTTATAGTATACTCGTGGATTAGTTTCTTTACACAAGTAATCCCTTACACACAGGTCAACGAAGGACAAGGTCTCAGTTCACGACCTCAACAAGTGGCCTGCAGGCAAGTTAAATATTAGCTATGTACAGAGGTCAGGACGGCCATGTTGTATTTTTGGAATGACATCGTCCACCATTTTAACTCACAGGGTGACTTTACAAAGCGAATCCTAAAATGGCGGATTGACCTAAAATGGCTGCTTACATTGACTTTAAGGTCAGGACCTTGCAACACGGACTCCTTTGCAAGCGACTTTTGAGCAGCTTGGCGTAGGCCAATATACATATATTTATTGCAATAGGAGGCACGATATAATTTCTCTTTTGACAAACCCTCCTTTTTGCCTATGCCAAGTGCTAAAACTACTTTGGATCTCCTTGCAAATAACTCCATGCATCATCGTCCATGCACCCTGAATCACTGTCGGAAATATCTATTGCCATTAGGTAATTTGCTAAAATTTCTTTCAACACATATTCTTTGGAAGTTTTATCTGGGGCATACATTTTATGTCCTATCGAACCTATCGCTTGTGCGCAACATCCCCCTAGCATCAAACACATACCAGGTAGACACTGAATACAGCAACAACGAAACAACAGGATTCCCAAAATAATTAGCAAGACCGAAAGTACCTTCCATCCCCAAGATCGCAAGAAGTCCCAGAACCAAGCGCTAAGATCCCAGTTTCCCTCGGGAACATGCACTTTGGAACTAAGGACGTGCAGATTCTGTATTGCCTTGAAGATAGTTGGGGAGGAATCTGGTATGAAAACACAGCAAGCGGACCCCACTAATTTACACACTCCACCACGTTCAGCCAGAATTACATCTAATGCCATCCGGTTTTGAAGTGCTACTAGTCTTATCGCCTTCTCTTCTAACGTCATATTATAGAGTATATCCGTGGTCCGGTTGATGGTTCTCTCCAGTACTCTCGCTAGTTTTCTGATATCTTCTGAATTCGCTATCTGCCCCCAAAATGGCACAACTGATTTAGCTATATCTCCCGAGATTTGTGCTGGGGTGTCACCATTTTCGTCCCGCCGTGGACAAGCCTTTGAAACTTCTTTTGTACTAGCTATAAACACCCCAGGTAACAGGATCCCTAAATAACAGGTTCCCTGCCAATCCCTGGGCAACCATGGGAATGCTACATTACCGCAGACAAAGTAGACAGGTTCGCCTACATACAAAGGTCTGTTTTCCCTAGTCAAATTTGCAACATTTGCACAACCTAGAAAATCTCCCATTGACTGAGTTCCATTCCTCTGTATGCAAAAAGAAACTGAATCGGTGCTATGATTAACAGTGTAAGAAGGAGGCATGGCATCCTTATTGCCTATTGGAGCCATCTTAAAGGAAATCAAAGATTGGAAAGGACGAGACAATTTATCAGAAGGCCTAATAGAAGCAACATTAGGTTTACTCCTGTTTGCGAAAAGCGAGCATCCCAGGGGAATCAAAACATGTTTCTCAAAACTATTCAAATTGGTGCCATCAAAGTTCCCTGAGATGCTATCATTCCAACGGCCAAAGAACAGCGCTCTAAGAGAAGCATAGCAAGCAGTTGTCAAAGGTAAAGGATGAATATACCAACCTAGCCCCTTATCCCCGTGTTGCGGCAAATGTGAGCAGACCCAACAGTTAGACTTATTAAAAATGGCATGCGTAGCATTCATGATAAGTAGTAGAGTGTTATTGTGGTACCTTTGTCTATGCTGAGAGTCCCTAGGGGATAGAGTATGCAAATGTACAAAGCGAGTAGGAACAATAGGTGTACTTTCAGTAGGTAACATAAGTTCTAAAGAATGAGTTTCCTCGAGGTACCACAATCCTAAGGCAGCGACTATTAAAAACCCAAATATCATTATAAAAATACAGCAATACATTTTCGGGGCCCAGGCATTTTGTCCATTGTCCCGGTTGGTCACCCCCTTATTTACAAGTCCCATACGCGCGGTAGTGGTAGCAGGCATTGTAGTCTTCAAACGGATACCCCAATGTTCGTTGCTGGCAACCTCCCAGTCGAGCAACTTCTTAGTCCTTCCACAACCCTAGCCAACAGAATCCCCTTTCTCAAATTGGTGCAGAAACAAGCCCTCGATGATCCTTTTCTTCTTCAAATGCACAGCCGAACCGTGCCGTAAGTCTATCAGATGCACAGCAAAACCGTGCCGTAAGTCTCTTTTCTTGGACGCAGATTGTACCTTACTTTTCCTGGTACTGATTGATCCAGAAACAATATGTCGTCACTTCCTGTTGAAAGCAACGTGTCGGAAACAAGTGAAGATGCCGAATTTGAAATAGCAGTTTCCGGATGCAAAACTTTTGGAGAGTGTGATGAGTGTGGAGACAAAATGGCAGCTTCGCCAAGCCTCACGGGCTCAGAGAGATTCTCCGACACACTCTCAGTGCTACTTACTGCTTTGGGATCAATTGGTTGCAGCATTAGCGAGGGGTTCTGTTTCTTCTGTAACGTGTGGCACAGGGTGAGGAAGTTTCTTGACGTGAGATGCGTGGATCCAGTTCTTGCTCCCAGAGACCCGCACCGCTGTCTGGGTGACCAACAGGTCTTGGAACGGCCCACACCAGCGAGGCGCAAGGCTGTATGCTGTGGCCCGGGCCCTGGTATCGCACAGGTAAAGCTTCTTGTACCTGGTGATAAATCAAATACAGGTTTTTAGTCAACTGGCTGCAATAATCTGAAAGTAATACATTTTCAACATTTCTCAATGAATTGCATTTAGGAAGGTTCCAAATATTGGCAGGTCTCCCCATTACCACCTCAAATGGAGAGAGCCCAGTCTTAGTTTGAGGGGTTGTACGCATGGATAACAACACAATCGGTAAGGTGTCCGGCCATTTTAGTTTGGTGCCGGCACACGTCTTAGCGAGCTTGTTCTTAATGATACCGTTGTGTCTTTCTACTAGTCCGGTGCTCTGAGCATGTCTGGCCGAATGGAACCGTTTGTCAATTCGTAATGCCGTACATATCTGCAGAATCACAGCAGCGACAAAATGTGGACCATTGTCCGACCAGATAACTCTTGGTAGCCCGAACCGCGGGAAGTATTCCCTTAACATGATTTTTGCAGTAGTCATGGCTGTAGCATCTTTAACAGGGAAACCTTCAACCCATTTACTAAAAGCGCAGATAACCACCAGCACATATTTTTTTAGTATCACATCGTTCCATTTCAATAAAGTCAAAGTGGATCACTTCGAAGGGGACCGAGGGTGGCCCAAAACTTCCCCTTGGAGTTACTGTCCCCTTTCCCACATTGTGTTGTAGGCAAATCATGCAATCCTGGACGTAGCGTTGGGCAATTTTCGAAATTTTGTCATTTACCCAAACTTTGTCTAACATTTTTGTCATCTTCTGGACACATACATATGTAGGACCATGGGCCATGATGACCATCATCATTACATACGCGTCAGTGAGTAGCCATTTCCCTTCCACTATATCCACCCAACACCCGTCATCGTCAAGTTTCCCCAAGCCTTCAGCCCACCTTTCGGATTCTTCTAACGTAGCATCAGCTTGGATATCCCGTACGGACTCAACACCCTCATCCATTGCATAAGCATTTACAGTCTCCCTTAAAACATACATCTCCGTAAGGAGATCGGTAGCAGTTTGTCTAGCTATCTGATCAGCGAAAGCATTCCCTTTCCCTATATCATCTGTAACCTTTCGATGTGCTGCACATTTCATAACTGCTAACTGAGTAGGGAGCGCAAGCGCTGAGAGTAGTTGTACTATTAGGGAGCCATGTGGGATTTTGGTGCCATGTGAAGTTAGGAACCCTCTTTCTGACCAAAGTCTCCCAAAGTTGTGAACCACCCCAAAGGCATACTGACTATTAGTATATATGTTTACTGCAAGTCCTTCGGAAAGTTCACAAGCTCAGGTCAATGCTATAATCTCTGTGGCCTGCACAGAATTATGCGTGATTCTCTTAGTTTCCACAACCGTGCTTAATGTAGTGATTGCATAAGCAGCTGTGGATGTACCATCCGGAAGTTTGAAGCAGGAGCCATCACAGAACAGTTCTCCTTGCGGATTATCCAAAGGCGTGTCTTTCAAATCAATTCTACCCTTTGTCTCTTGTTCGGTAGTATACAAACAATCATGTGACTCTTCATCGCCGCAAGTAGTATCTTGCGGGAAAGGTAGGAGTTCAGCCGGATTAAGAACACAACACCTCTTAATTTGAATCTGAGGAGTAAACAAGATCAATTCATATCTTGTCAACCATGCAGAAGTGAGGTGTTGCGTTTGAGTTCGCTTCAGTAGAACATCTACAGAGTGAGGCACCATCGGGGTTAGATCATGGCCTAGAACCATTCGCTCACTCTGTTTTACAGACGCAGCAGCGACAGCTCACAAATATCTTGGCAAAGTGCATGCTACAGGATCAAGGGCGGAAGAAAAATAACCGAACTGCCTATTCTTCCCTTCATGTTCCTGCATTAATACAGCCAAAGCACATCCATCACATTCATGCACAAACAACACAAAGACCTTTTCATAGTTTGGTGTGCCCAAAACTGGTGCAGAGCATAATGCAGTCTTAAGCAAGTCAAACGATTGCTGGTGTTCCGCGTTCCATGGCATTGGCGAAGAAATGCCCTTCTTCGTCAAAGACAACATCGGTTTGATCACTAGTGAAAACTTTGGGATCTACAACCTACAGTAAGAAGCCATACCTATCAAGGCTCTAACTTCCTTCTGTGTATTTGGGACAGACATGCCAGAAATGTGTTTCATTCTCTCAGGTGTTAATCTTCTTCCCTCCTTTGACAGGAGATAGCCTAAATAGGCGACCTCCTGGCAACAATATTGACATTTTTTAAGCGAAGCTTTGTGACCATGCTTAGCTAGATGGATAAGCAATAACACAGTGCCCTCCTTACAGGCGCTCTCAGAGTCAGCAGCTAAAAGCAAGTCATCAACGTACTGAAGCAATGTACAGGTAGAGGGCAATTCAAGGGTATCAAGTTGTTCTTTCAAAGCCCTACTATACATACTAGGACTCTCTGTGTACCCTTGAGGTGCACAAGTAAATGTGAACGAGCATCCCCCTAAGGTGAACACAAACAAGTATCTACTATCCTTGTGTATAGGAATACTAAAGAAAGCATTCTTTAGATCCACCACACTAAAGTAAGTAGCTGTAGCTGGAATCATGGTTAGGATTGTCGTTACATCAGGCACAATTGGAAATTGTGGAGCGACGACTTTATTAATGGCACGTAAATCAATTATGAAATGGAATGGAATTGCATTATTGCCTTTCTTGTACACGGGTAAAATCGGACTATTACACAAACTTCCTGAAATTTCTCCAATCACCCTGCGATGCACAAAATCGGAAACAATGCATTTCAAAGCTCGCTCGCCCTCAACTGAAATCTTATACTGGGGAATGCGTGGCAGCTCAATTCCATGTTTCAAAACTATCTTAACAGGTTCAATCTGTAAAACACCAACATCATTGTCGTCAACAGCCCACAAGCTCTCTGGTATATTAATGAATTCTGGCGGCAAAGGTCTAGTCAAGAATTGCGAGACAGAAAATTGCTGTGGTGAAATCGTCAAGCGCACTCCATCAGAAGAACAATAAATCACTGCATTTAATTCTTTTAACAGATTCAACCCCAGCAAGTTCTCTCCACAATTCAAAGTCAACAGAAATGGACAGTGGTCCGTAAAGGGACCCAAAGAAATAGCTACCGGCAAAGAAACCGGACAAAAAACTGGTGTGCCGGAAAACCCTACAGAAACATTGGTTTGCCCAGAGAGTGGAATGTTTGGAACCCGTGAATGATCAATGGAACACTTCTGTGCTCCAGTGTCTATCAAAAACTGATGTTTCCTATTTCCCACCATCATTTCAAAGTAGGGACCTTTCTGATTGACGGGAATAGGTGTAGTTTCCAAACCCTGCTTCGGGCAATCCTAACGAAACACAATGTAATCAAAAGGAAGCTCTTCAGATAAATATGCAGCGGAAGGACGATCAAATATGTTCCTGGTGTCCACACTCAAAATCTGATTATCCTGCGAGAAAGGTTGATGAGGATCCTGTGTAAACTGACCTCTACCAGGGCCCCCTACACCCGGGCGACCTCTGGATCGTCTACCCATATTCCCAAATGTGTTATTCGACCTTTGTCGAAGGACGGGGCATTGTGCACGCCAATGACCCTCTTGGCGACAATAGGTGCACTGGTTAATGTTCACAGGACCCAAGGGCACATTCCCTTGCGGGACATAATGACCTCTATCTTTTTCATTATTGACACGGTTCTCGTAGTACTGAGCCATGTGCAGTACTTCTGATTGCGATTTTGCCTGCCAAGCGCTCTCAGAAGACATACTTTGTGACTGGATGTCAGGCAGTAATCCACGCACAAATTTGTCCACAAATAATCTTTTCCCAGACTCTGTGCCTAGGTCTTGTCCACTGAAATCCGAGAATACCTGTTCGAACCGATTAAAGAACTCGGTAGCACCCTCAGACTTTCCTTGGACACAGGCCGTAAGTTTGTCCCAAATAATTATTTTCTCTGGAATTATGGTTTTCAATTTAGCAATGATTCTATCAGGCAAAGTTAATATCACCTGAGGCGGTCTTTCACCAGCTGGCCTTTCTCCATCGAGTCTAGTTATATTTACCCATGTATCTCCCAATCCTGGCACGTCGTCTATAGTTCTAACTTGTTTCCACAAATCTACGGGCAGGAGTACAGGGAATAACAAATCAATATCACCTAAGGTGAACACTGAGGATTGCAAGACGGACTCTATTTCTTTATAGAATCCTGTCGGATTTTTCCTAATATCAGAAATAGATTGCCTAATAGTATTCACTTCCTGTCTTGAGAACGGGACGTGAACGAACTGTGATACATAATGTGCAGGAATGTTCACAGCAACTATACCCTGTGCAGCATCGGCCACAACCTCAACCTTCGGGACAAATGTCGGAGGAACCTCTCTCATAGGCAACTGAGAAGTAGGTGACTCCGAACACTTACTAAGCAACAGAGCTAAATCGAGCGCTAAAGCAGTCGAAAAGTGTCAAGTGAAAACGCTCTCTTGTAAATACTCAATAACTCTGTGGGACAACTAATCTTTCTTTTTACACAATCATCCTGTAGGTACTCTATTATTACCTGTATCACTTTCCTCTGCATTTCTGGCGTATACTGACTATATGTGTCATATACTTCAACTGGAGTTATCGACATATCCGAAATCCATCTAAGCGCATCCTTCGTACAAATTCGTGCTTCCTCAGATATCGATTTACGACAAGGAAGGAACCGTTTCTGTACATACATACTTTCCTCCTCGTCATCCTCATTCTGCAACTTTTCTAACTCCTTTCTATACCCAAATAACCTCTCGACATGCTCATTTACTTTCTCCACAGTGTTTCTAGAAAATGCTAAAGTATTTAGATCCCTTAACCCTTGCGGGAGATCTGTATTATTCAACTTTCCCCACATTACACATAACTGAATCCCTAAACCTTCAATAAAAACATTTTTCTCAGGAAAATTATCCATATTACAAAGTGTGGCAAAAACATTAGCTTGATCATCCTTCTCCATACAATACTTAGCCTATGCAATTAACTCACGTTTCTTCTCCGGTAGTACAGTATTGCGAGTGACAACCTTTGACCCTGCCCCTCGATCGATTACAAGCGGCTCAGGACCACTTGGAAGAGAGGGAGCAGGAAAATTCAATGGAGGTACTGTAACTGGTGTGATAAGAAGAGGTGGAGGAGCTGGAGGAAGGGGAACATTAGGAGGAGCAGGAACAACGGGAACAACAGCAGGTAGAGCAGGAAGAGGCAAAGCAGCAGGAAGAGGAACATACAGAGGTGAAGCAATTCATCGGAAGCATGGAGGTCTTTGGAAGGATATATTTTTTTAATTCCAAGTGAGAAAGCCCTATCCATATTCCTAGTCGATTCAGAAAGTTTATCTTGGTCATACAATAATGCTTTTTCGGCGTTCGTCTTATGACGGCGCGCATGCTTTTCTCTACTTTTAAGTTGTTGCAACGCTTCTTTTTTCCAATTCTGCAAAACATCAAATGCTGCAGGTCTAGCCTTTTTCTTTAATAGAATTGACTCTAAATACTCAATACGAGGGATTTCAAAACTACCAATGATTGGCCACTGAAGTTCGGAGGCATGTCTGGTTTGTCTGTGCCAAATGTCATTAAATACTATACTTCCAATGCCATGCTTACATTACATAGTACATGCCGGCAACCCCTCCTGTGGTGCCCGACAGCTAAATTCCAAAGATTGTCTATCGCTGCGGAACAACGCCCTGAAGCAGGTAGACAATTTCCCAAGCATATCAAATTATTGGTGTTACCTGGTCAATAATTGTGTCTGCAGATACAATGAGCCAAATTCAAATTTTCAGGGTTGAATCAAGAGTCGGGTCACGACTCACCTGAACAAACCTAAGGAGGTCTGATCGGATTTCAAAGAATCTTACCTAACTAATCTTACCTTGTGTATGGTGATTTCAGCAAATCTGCCCGCCTCGATAAGTGGACCCTCGTCAAGATGCCGTCTCGGACCACAAGCTAATCGTCCAGGGATCAGGTCGTGCAGCGCTGCTGCAGTGTCGCGTCTCGTTCAGTGGGGCCCCTTTTTTGTCACACCGTCCGATCCTGGTCCGATAGCGTCAACCTTCGACAATCCGGCATCAATCTTGAGGGTCCCTATTCGGGCACCAACTGTGAAAACAAAATCAAAATATCGAGGCTGAGTACCCCAAAAGGAAATACACCGAACACAGGTTACCAAGGAACATACAAAGTACTTTATTTTATACTGAATCCAGTTACAAAAACAGAGCAAAATCAGATAGCTTTCGGCCCTCAGTACAACACAACGAACTCCAGCGTGGTTCAGTGTGTTCAGTGAGAGACGCTGTACATTAGAATACATTGGCTTTTTATACATTTTGTGAGCACGATGTCCAGCCCCACTTCGGGTTAATATTCCACTTAATACATCACCGATCTAGGGTTCATGCCAAGTCTCGAACAACCGCATCGAAATGGTTTGCTTTTAATACATGAATCAACAAGCCTATACAGCAACTGTGTATTCTGGGATTTTCCATGTTAGTCTTCTTAAACATTAATACAATGTGGTTAAACAAGTGTTCTATCTTCAGTATTTGAATACATTGTTTTTATAGTATACTCGTGGATTAGTTTCTTTACACAAGTAATCCCTTACACACAGGTCAACGAAGGACATGGTCTCAGTTCACGACCTCAACAAGTGGCCTGCAGGCAAGTTAAATATTAGCTATGTACAGAGGTCAAGACGGCCATGTTGTATTTTTGGAATGACATCGTCCACTATTTTAACTCACAGGGTGACTTTACAAAGCGAATCCTAAAATGGCGGATTGACCTAAAATGGTGGCTTACATTGACTTTAAGGTCAGGACCTTGCAACACGGATTCCTTTGCAAGCGTCTTTCGAGCAGCTTGGCGTAGGCCAATATACATATATTTATTGCAATAGGAGGCACGATATAATTACTCTTTGGACAAGGGGAAGGTGAATCCCTAACAGCCCGTCCCCCTCTAGGATTCCTTCTTGGACGCAGTAATGTCTCAGCACCAGGTTTACCCGGGTGTCTTATATAGAAACCACAGAGTAGCAACCTTCACCCAGGACCTGTCTTCAGAACCATAACCCTTCCAGTGCACTAAGTACTTAATGCGAGTACTTTATCTTCTTGCATCAAGGATCTGAGAGATCTCAAATTCGTCCCCAGGACCTATCTTGGGAGGAATTGAATGTGTTCTATATGGAACATGATGGGATTGGCCTGCTTGTTCCAAGAGAGATGTGTGGAATACAGGATGCACCTTGTGTCAGATAAAAGGAGGTGCAAGGCCACTGTATTAATGATCTTCTCTATGGGGAAAGGCACAATATATCTGGGTTTTAGTTTACATGCACCCAAAGGAATGTGTAAATGATAAGTTGATAACCATACGCTGTCTCCTGGGAAATGAGCAGGAGCAGGGTTTCTCTTTTTATCGCTATAAAATTTTGAGGTATGTTGCACTTTATGAAGTTGTGTTCAGGCCTTCTTAAATCCATCTTGGAGATTATCAAACATGGTTTTAACTGTGGGTACTAGATACGGAAGCTTCGAGACCGTGTAAAGGGATAACAAGTGGAGATCCATAAGTAAAAAAAAAAGAAGAATGGTTTATGGAAGTGTGATGTGCATCATTATAAGCTAATTCTGCAAGTGGAAGCAGAGATACCCAATTGTCTGCAAAGTCTGTAGCATAACATCTCAGAAATTGCCCCTGGGTTTGATTCAATCTCTCGGTCTGTCTGTCCCTTTGGGGATGCTCAGAAGACGGAAAGTGGAGTGATACTCCAAGCAAGGCTTGGGTAACAAGTGTAGACTCCTCCTATATATATATATCCCAGGAGGATAGCTCAGCGGCAGCGTGCTCGACTTGGAAACAAAACGACACGGAGCAACACAGGTTCGATCCCTGGGTCCGCGCTTAGAAACCTCTGGGTATTAAGCGCGTTATAAATAACCTATCATATCAATATGTGGACACAAATTGGAACCTCTATCAGAAATCATAACACAAGGGAGACCATGGAGCCTGAATGTATGATAAAGAAAAACATGTGCCATTTGTGGGGCCGACGGAACTCCAGGAAGATGAACAAAATGGCCCATCATGGCAAAGAAATAGATTACTGTCCATATAACAGTATTTTCTTCCATCCATGGCCCTTCTGGGATAGTTAATGGATGCAAAAGGCTGATGGGGTTATCCCTGGTGTTTTTTGATCAAGCACATGTTGCACATCCTTGAATGTAATCTTTGACATCTCGGGACATTGTATTCCACCATATATATCTTTCCAGATTGCAAATGGTCATGTATACCGAATGACCATCACTATGCAGATCATGACACCATTTCAAGACTAATCGCTGATGTTCTTCACTTTGGACCCATAATTGCTTGTGACTGAATAATAATCCTTCCCTTTCAGTATGCGAGCACTGTTACTTTAGGAATTTCTCTAGTTTCTCAGGGGTGTATGTGGTACCTAGTATCTGTTCCCAATGTGATGTAGAGCTAAACCCTGAGGTGCAAAGGGCTGTAATCTCACTGTTTGGCTGTGGCAAGGGGAACTGACCTACGAGGAACATCTTTTTGGAGGAGAAAAGGCAGTGGACTGAGAGCTTGGAGGTGCGTGTGCCTGTACCTTTAACTTTCTGTGCTGGTCATCTAGTCACCTGACTGCACACCTGGTACTTAAGGCCGCCTCCCACGCCCTTGTG
Source organism: Ambystoma mexicanum (assembly GCF_040938575.1). Taxonomy (NCBI): domain Eukaryota; kingdom Metazoa; phylum Chordata; class Amphibia; order Caudata; family Ambystomatidae; genus Ambystoma; species Ambystoma mexicanum. The sequence goes on from NC_090937.1 coordinate 778,452,511, forward strand.
GCACTAAGCCCTGAGGTGCAAAGGGCTGTAATCTCACTGTTTGGCTGTTTGGCGAGTGGGCGCCCTGGTCTAGTTGATCTATTTCCAGATTTCCATATTGCAGCCCAAAGGAATCCATTCAAATGGATGGTCCACAGCAAACATCAAGGACAAGAGCGCAATTAAAATGCTTGGGTAAGCAAGAGGAGACTCAAAACAAAACGTAAATCTCTGGTGAGCCACTATACCTCGTGTAGCTCCGTACTGGATTTAAGTATGGAGTGTAGCGCATGTGACCCCCAAGCTGTTATTGTTGATGAGGTCTCGGGATGTGCGATCGGCGATGTCCGATCGAGTGCACACGTGACTTTGCAGGAGGTTAGGGATGGGAGTGATGCGGCGCTCCCGAGTGGTATGGAACACCTGGAAATCAGTGGCTGCAACATTGTATTTACTGCCGAAGTGGGAGCCGAGGGATGTTTCCCGGTGGGGGAGGTGATCCCAGAGTGTTTGCCGCGGCGTGAGGATGGAGCGGCTGCTTTGGTCTCCCCGCCGTTGGAGCGGCCTGGGAGTGTGAGGGCGGAGCCAGTCACCTGTGTGGTGCCGCGTGATGACGTGGCGGAGCAGTCCTCGAAGGGGGAGGCTGCAGCCCCAGTCGCGGAGGTGGGCACCTCGCAGAGCTTGGCAGAACCGCGCTGCGACAGCTGCTTGGAGTTGGCCACCGTCCAGAAGGGTCTGCACGCAGGCCTTCATTCTGTGCCGGTCAGTGAAACAGTAAATGAAGAATGCGTAAATGGGGGAACGCATGTAAGCCAGGTAAGCTCCAGTGATTTGCAAGCAACTTTGGATGTTCCGGATCGCCATGAGACAGGCGACGCCGGGCATGTTGAGGATGAGGTGTTCACCGCTGTGCCCACGGTGAATGCAGGTAGAGAGCACACCCTGGTTAGAACAGAGGATAGACCAGTAGTGTCTCTTGAAATGGTGGTGCCGGAGTACACTTCAGATCAGCCATGTGGTGTAGGTGTACAGATGATTTCAGGAGGGGGATGTTATGCTGAGCGAAGGAACTCCTTAGAGGTGGTCTCATCTGTCCTGCAAAACCTAATTGAGCTGAACAAAGCTCGTGCTGATAAACTAATGCCAGATTCCATTCCGGAACTAAGTGGGGCGCATAAAATACCTCAGAAGAGACAGTGGCATGAGTTAACGGACACAAACTGTGATACTTGGGGTGTTGGTTTCTACAAGCATGCTAGAACAGCAGAGGCCGAGACATCTGAGGAGACCTCCCAGTCTTCTGTGGGAAAAGTGGCTGAATCCCAGAAAAGGCTGGCTAACCCTCCCAATGAAGGCCGGGGTATAAGGTTGAGTCGGCCAAACCAGCGGCCGCATAAATCCCATAGTGAGGATTCAACAGATGACTCTTCATCAGAAGACTCTTCTCTTGTGGAACGTCCGTTTCCTAAAATACGACAGAAGCGTTATGCCTCAAGGTATGCTGCACAGGAGTCAAGGTCAAAAGACAATGGGAGCGAGGCAGCACCTTGTGTGCATGTGCCCACTAACGAGTTATTTTCATCACTGACCGCCGCCATGGCAATATCACTAACGCTGTTTACCAAATTGTATGAAGCAATAAGCGACAATGTGAAAGATCTGTCAACACTAATTGCACTCATCAACTCAAAGGTATTGCAATTAGAAGCTTTGCATAATGGTCAGAGAAATTAGCAAGAAAACGTCAACCAGAAACTGTTGATTGGCCCTGCTGCAGTCAAGGAAGCAAAACACAACGACATGATTGATAAGAAATTATTTGCAGAAGTGGCAAGGGAAGCGCTTGCTCTCTTTCACAAGCCACATAGCAAAATAGGTGGCGACCGACCAGGAGGCTGTGCAGTTCTGCCGATACCACGGTCTGAGCAGTCGGCGGCCCTCGGCTTACCGCAAGAGAGTGTTTCAGCTGCAGAGTTAGTAGCATCTGAAAGGCAAACTAGCCAGCACGATCTGATCCAGGATGCAAAGATCGTAAGTACAAAAAATTCACTCGAGTGGTCGAGTGAGCCCCCTGAAATAGTAGACAAGGGGATTCACCAACAAGTGGTAAGCAAGGTAGTTGAGCCACGGGCAGATGGTGCCCAGGTCAATGAATGTAGCGAACCTGATAGCACGCTAGTGACCTCTTTTCACTCTGCGTTCTTACAAGCAAGAAGCGCAGCAAATATGGGTCAAACCGGCTGCCAAAGTGCATCAGGGTCAAGTTTGCCGCTGCCTGTGCCTGAAGTGTGTACAGGTCTTACAACAGATGCTGCAGAGGGGCCAAAATCTGCGGCCTTGTTTCCCATCTTTGGCAGTACTGATGCTGCCCCTCAAGTAAATGTGGAAAGTAAGAGAGCTAAACCCCGACAAGCCAAGAAGCAAAAAAACATGGCGAGTCGTAAATTGAACAAACAAAGTGGTGCCCGCAAATTTCTACGCAATATTAATGTGCTGCAGATAGTGGATGAAGCCATTTCCATTCACCTGAATCCTGTGGCAAATAGGGATCAAGGCAGCAACGTATGCCCAGAATCGATGCCAAACTCTTCGCAAGTAGGTGTCAGCCAGATGACTGAAGATGAGAAGGTGGTCCAGGATGAGTTGATGAATTTGTCGGTCTACGAAGATGGCGAAGACATTGTAGGCTGCTCGGCGCCGAGTGGGATTACTGTCCCTTGTAATCAGAAGGTGGCGCTGAAGGGACAGAACGTAGATGTGGCTATGATGAATCCAATCTCGTGCAATCCATCAGAGAGACCTGACCAGTCGAGCAAAGTACCTGGAGTGGAGCATGGAAGAAGCTGCATTATAATCTTGCCTGAAGTGGTGGGGATAAAGGAGGACCAGACTGTCTGTCTGAGTCCGGTGTTTTACACCTTACAGGAAAAAAGAGAGAAGTTATCTAGTGTTCTACAAAGTCACCCGCCAATGAAGAATGCACCAATGTTGTAAGATTGCTCCATCATATTCCGCGTTTACCTTCAGTAGGATCTAAGGACATAAAAATTGTGGAATTCCCCGATGAATTGTGCCATGACAAGGTGATTCTACACATTGAATCCAATATTATCGCCAACGCAGTCTTGGAGGCAGGGGAAGACCTTCTGTCCATGGGTTTTGACATTTACAAAATAATGGAAAAGGTCCTTGAGAAAAAATGCAAAAACATTGGTGCCATAGGAACCAGGTTAATACCACAAGAGGACTTCCAGTACACAACAACGAGGAAGCAGCAACCAGAGAGTAGAAGATCAATCTCGTCAGTCCAAAATAGTAGAATGGACTTAGGTCCCAAGAGGGTACAACCGTGTGGCGAGGCTAACAAGAGATTGGAGTCTGATCAAGAAGTGAGTGTCAAACTGAGGCCCCTCGACAAAATTCAAATTACATTTAATAATGGAAGCCGTCTGGACGAAAGTGTGCCTAGTGCAGGAGTTGTCCCGGGGGAATCTGAAAACACAAAGGATTGGAAATGGCTGGCCAAATCATTGAATGAAAAAGCACAAAGCTAACGTCCACTCAGTGGAAATTCACAAATGTGCACGTTTGCGTCATGGAACACTCGAGGCTTTCTTCATTTGTTAAACACTGATTGGCTGCAAGATTTACATCTGGTCTGCCTCCAAGAAACATGGATGAGTGAGATGCCAGTCACCTCGGAGTACGAATGTGCCTTAAATCCAGCAATCAAGGCAGTGAAGGGGCGCCCGATGGCCGGCTTGTTAACCATGATTAAACGGTCATCGGGTTACCGCCTGTTAAAATCAACTAACGTTACTCCTTATATTCAAGTTTCGGAGATTGGCAAAAAGAACCACATAGGGAAGGAGACAGAAGTAATTCAAGTGATCAATCTGCACTGGAACCATCAACGTACGGGAACCTACCCCTTCATCGACCAACTAACGACGATCATCGACAACTTGCTGGGCTTGAATAAAAGAGGTGGAATCATTGTTTGTGGCGATTTAAATATTCATTTCACCAAGTCTGTCAACCCGGAGAAAGACCAACTTGCGAAAGATTGGTTGGAAGAGCTAAATGCAAGAGGTTTTACAATGTTGAATGGAAACACGCTAGGCGATATCCCGGCGAGAGCAACGTGGCACCGAGAAGGTCAAGCGTCAACTATTGACTACATTTTTACAACTAATGACTTGCATGCCAGGATAACCTCTTTCAAAATTGTACCCATGAAAAACAGTGACCACGATATGTTGCAGTTAAAACTTCAAGTCGCTGACACTGACCAAGCTTGCAAGTGGGTACCCAAGGTGTTGGCTCAATCAAATCGCCTAAGATTAAGACTGCAGGAACATGACGTGTTAACGCTTTATAATCAATTTAAGGGCCTGCCGGAGGAGTTAGAATACGCCTCATTACTGCAACAATTTAAGGCCAAAAACATTGGTCTGAAACAATTGTCGTTCCAGAAGACTCACCACTTTGATCTATCAGTGATGCAACGTAAGCGTTTGATGCGTGCCGAGATACGACGAAGTAACCAAGGCCCGGTGATGGAAAGGAAGCCGAAAAATAGAGCTACCAAGCAAGCCTATAAGAACTGGTTAAAAAGTCATAAATACCAACTTCACCAAAATGATGCTGAGGCTATGATGAAAACCCTCTCGAACAAGAACAGCGGTGAGTTTTGGCGCCTAATTAACAGATTGGAAACATCACAAGAAGCTCTACAAAGATGCTTGGTCTCCGAGGTAGAGTGGGTTAAACACTTTATGACCCTATATAACAAAAACTCGACCAATGAACCCTTAAAGGTGGTGAAGTCTTCATCATGGGAGTTGCACTTCTCAAAAGAGGAAATTCGTGAAATTATTGTGAAAGCAAAAAACTCTAGGGCTCCTGGACCCGACGGGTTAACGAATTTCACAATTAAACAACTCCCAGATCTCTGGGCAGACTTGTGCCTTGACTTGTTTGAGAAAATCAATTTGCAGCAGCAAACACCAGCGTGTTGGAAAACAGGGATAATTGTCCCAATTTCTAAGAAAGGCGACAGAACATCTCCCAAAAACTACCAGCCAATAGCCCTGCTAGACGTTTTAGGCAAGATCTATGCTTCAGTCCTACAAAATAAACTAATTACCCGGGCCCATTGTGCAAACAGAATCGATGAAAGACAAGAAGGTTTTGTAAAATATGTGGGCACTTCCTTGAACCTACTTATTTTAAATCTGCTAAAGATGGAAGCGCTACGAACAAACACTGCAGTTTATCTTGCCTTTTTGGACTTCTCTTGCGCTTTTGACATGGTTGATAGAGAGTTGCTATGGCATAAGTTAAGATCGTGGGGCTGCCCTGTTGGGTTGCTGGAGGCTATCAAAGAGCTACATACAGATATGTCAATTTCTATCCACCTGGATCAAACGGGTACCCTGTCGTCGCAGATTCTGACACATAAGGGGGTGAAACAGGGATGCCCGTTGGCTGCAGCAATATTCAGTTTATTTATCTCAGACATCGGCGAGTTGATAAACGTGGTGCGGTCTTTTCCACCTAAGTAGTGTAAAGTATCTGGGTAAAGTATCTGGGTATGACATTAAATGCCAGCATTTGCGACGCTCCCTGGGTGCATGATTCAAAAAGGAAATGCGGTCAACTTGCAAACCAGGCACTAATTCTGCATAAAAAGTTTGGTAAATTCTCCTTGCAACCTTTGCGAAATTTTTACGAACTGAAAGTTCCACCAATACTAACATTCGGTGCAGAGAATGCGTTGGGATGTTCACCTAACCATTGGTCTTCGTTAGAACATGTGTTCTGGACCAAAGCCTTAAGTCTTCCTCCAGGTATTTCAACTGCGTGTATAAGATATGAACTGGCTTTGATCTCTTTGCACGCAAGGTTTAGTTGGCACTATATCGAAAAACCAGACCTGAAGAGGGAATTTTGCAATTTTGTGTATTACACAACGTACCATCCGATGGAAGTGATATTGCTTCCTTGTGGGTAAAACGTTGTAAAGATCTACTGCTGGAATATGATATCAGCGTGGAAACACTCCAAACAAACCCCTTAGCTGCAAAATCCAAGATTTGGCGAACAGATTGGGAGGTAACATGTAATGAGAGATCTGCCGCCAGAGCTATGCGAAATTCCCCAGTTGAGTCTAGAGGATTTAATGTGCTACAAAATTACCAGCAGCGATTTCCGAATCCTGGAGCGCGGAGACTGTTTCTGTTGTTTCGTTTAAACGCTCTACAAACCAAGGTTCAGTCTAGTCATTGGGCGTGTAATGCAGACATAAATCTCTGGTGCAGATTCTGTAAGAGCGGATCGGAATCGCTTAAACATCTGGTTTTGTTTTGCCCAAAATTGAGGGATGAGCGAACTGTCCACTTGGCACGCTGGAATGAAAACCATCCGGCGCTGGATGCGGACGACTGGTGGGGGCGAATGTGGAATGGAACCGATATGAAGCTAATATTGCCCTTGACATCTTTTTTAGCATGTATTGAAGAAAAGCTAAAGGCCTGGCAAGAAAAATAGGAAGTGAGACTGAGTCGTAAATAGGATGACCAGGATCGTTTAAATGAATCGGCCTAAGAAGATGGGGTGGTGTGGTAAAGAACGTGTGTGATGTGGATTGGGGATTTGTTGATTTGTCATTTGTGTAACATTTTAAAGGTTTGTGTTTTAAACCAATAAAATAAAAAATAAAAAAAAAAGATGTAGAGGATCTAAGGTTCTTTGGTTGTTAAATGATACTCCTAAGGATTCCTCTACTAATTCATTATGGATACCAGATAGGGTGTCTGCTTTGGTATTCAATTTGCCTGGTTTGTAGGTGACAATGAAGTTGAAACGTGAGGAAAAAATGGATCCATCTATTTTGTTGCTGGTTGACAGCTTTGGCTGTTTTTAAAAAGTCTAAGTTACGATGATCGGGGATGATGGTTATATGTATTTATATATTTATATTTATGTATATACAGGAGGAACAACAGTGTTTTGATCACAAAAGTATGTACAAAAGATACAAAATCAGATTTGAGAAGAAGCAGTGAGCTTTTTGCAATGGGATGAGTGTGAGGGACATTCTGACCAGATTGTAGAGGAAATGGAACAGTCACTGGGGAGAATACATAAATGGACATATGCAAATTAAGGACAATGAACATTGGACATTTGTAGGTACAAGTAGGCAGTGCGGCCAGCTGTGCTCAGGATGTGACTATGATGGTTGAAGTGCTAAAGTTGAGTCAGGAGAAGTGAGGGACAGAGGCAGGTTAGAGGCAAGGCAAAAATGTTAGCTAGCAGGCAGATGAGAGGTAGTTCAAGAGGTTAATTCAGAGGCGAGGAGGTAAGCTTTTAGTTTGGTTTTGAACAAATCTGTGTGGAGTGTTTCTTGGATGTCCAGGGGAAAATAATTCCATGCCAGTGGTGCAAAAAGAGAAAAGGAGTGGAAACAAGAGGAAGCACAGGGAGGGTAAGGAGCCACAAGGGAAGTTGAGGGGCAGAGAAGGAATTATGAGAAGGCTTGTAGAGTTGGATAGAGGTCTATAGATGTAGCGGTGCCTTACTGTGGATAGATTTGTGAACAAGGAGAAGACATTAAATCTGGCTCTGTTTTGCATCATCAGCCATCCATCCTGGTGACGGAAAGAGAAAGTAGGTGTGAAGTGAGGGAGTTCAAAGAGAGTCATGCGGGGGAAGTTAATGACCTTGTCGAGAGGACAGACTGCATAGTTGGGGAGACCAAAGAGGATGCTGGCACAGTAGTCCAGTTTAGAGAAGACACGAGTGGTTAAGATATAGTTGGCGATGTTGAAAGGAAGTAGATGCATGATTTTCCTGATATTTAGGAGGTTGAAGTGAGCTGCTGTTCCAGTTTTTGGAGGTGAAAATAGAAAAGGTGTGAGAAGGGTCATAGATGACGCTGAGGTTTCTAGCTGAAGAAGAGTAGGGGAGAGTGTCAGGTGAAAACTGGATAGGCAGAGAAAGAGATGAAAGAGAGCTTTTGGAAGGGAAGAAGAGCACTTCTGTTTTGGTAGTGTTTGACATCAAAGAGTGCAAAGCCATCCAATATTTAATGGCAGAGACACAGTTGAAAATTTTGATAGAGAGATCAGAGAAGAATTCAGGAAAAGAGAAGAAGATGTGGGTGTTGTCCGCAAAGAGTTGGTATGAGAACCCAAAGGAGGCGATGAGTGCCCCAAGATCAGAGATGTAGAATGTAAAATGGATGATAGCCACGACAGAGCCTTGTGGGACACCAACAGTTAGAGGAGTGAGTTGAGAGGTGTTGTTGCTCCAGGAGGCAGAGAATTGGCAAGGTGAAATCTAGGACTTAATCCAGGCAAGGGCTTTATTGTGAATCCCAAGAAGAAAGAGTGTATTAAGGAGATCAAAGTGATCAACAGTGTAAAAGGCAGCAGACAGGTTGAGGATAATTAGTTTGGAGTGCTTAGCAGAGGCGATGAAGTTGGACACATTCATGAGAGCAGTTGGCGTGGAGTGATAGGAGCGGAAACCTGCTTGTAGGGGGTCCCAAAGGTTGTGGATGTCGAGGACTGTTGAACACAACCCTTTCGAGCACTTTAGAGTAGTTCAGAAGGAGAGACACAGGGAAAAAGTTAGCTGGTAGGTTCGGGTCAGTCCTTTGCTTTTTTAGGAGAGGGATGGCCGTGGCTGTTGTGAAAACAGAGTGAAAGCAGGTTGAAATGTTTAGCAAGATGACAGGCCACTAAAGAGACAATAGGCTTGGCTAGCTTAGGATCAAGAGGGTCTGATGAGGCACAAGAGGGGTTAGCCTTCATCAGTAGAGATATCACTTTCATCAGTGTTAGTGTGACTAAAGTGGGAGGTAGAGGCAGAAGATGATGGTAGAGTAGGCGGAGTGTAAAATGTAGAAGGAGGGAGTTTGAAAATATTTGCACAAAGTATTCAGCTAGGTCATTAACTGTGGGAGAGGAGTTGATATACATAGATGTAGGAGTGAGGAGTGAGTTTATGGCACCCTGTAGCCAGCGAGGATGGTTGGAGTGAGACTCAATGAGGGTTAAGTAGAATTCCCTTTTCGCTCTATCAAGAGTGGACCTGAAAGAGTTCAGGGCAGAGGGGTAGAGATGCAGGTCCTCATGTGAGTGGGTACACCTCCATTTGCACAGCAGCCAATGCATTTCTGAGCGGAGAGAGCATATGAATGGGGTGACCCATGGCTGAGGATACTCAGACTTGGGTGTGAAAGTAAGCAGTGGGAAGTGAGTGGAAAATTAGTCTTCTTTTAACATTTTTGTTCGGTAAACAACCGTTAAGATAGTACATAAAACATCAAAACAGGTTGAAAAGTAAAATAATACAGTTATCAGATGTGCAAGCTGTAAAAACAATTTAAAACCTAAGGCGAGCAAGCTCACAACCCTGTTTAAAATGAAATCATCAGCCTGATAAAAACACAAATACCATTATTTCAACGCCCTTGTTCTCTGCACCGAAGCTCTAAGCCTATATTTGTATTTGTATTTTATTGAATTTATATAGCCCTTTAATCCAAAGTGCTTTACATGAGAACAAGCAAAAATACAACAAGCATAAGATGACAAATGAATCACAACTCGAAAACAGTATAAGGAACAATTTACAATATTGCTGAGGTGAGGAGGGAGTAGGGAGGGGTATAGGTGTGCGAGGGAATGGTAGGTATTAGTGGAGGTAAGAGCAGAAGTAAGAGGGAAGGCAAGAAGGTGTGAGGAAGAATTGAGGAAAGAGTAAGACTAGATGGGGGCAGGGGTGGGGAAGAAGAAGGTAGAGAGGATGGAGAGGGGAAGGAAGAGCAGGAGTAAGAGGTGATGAATGAGGGGGTGGGAGAAGGAAATGAAGCAAAGGGTGTTAGGGAGGGGAGTGAAAAAGATAAGATTTTATAGAAGAGCGAAAGGAAGTGTAGGAGGGAGAAGAGTGAATGTGGAGGGGGAGGCGGTTCCAGTGGAAGAGAGCGAGGAGTTGGAAAGAGCAACGGGCAGAATAACGGGCAGTAGTGAACACAAGCGCAAGACAAGAGCTTTGAATCAAAAATAACATTGCAGAATTTCTTGAGCGAAAACCAGCTGCCCACACAATTGGCCTCAGGTACCTACGTCTTAACCATAAAGTCAAATCACAAATTAGCAAGAAATAAAATATTGTTTCTTTGGCGGCCCCACACATTGGACAACATTGAGATTGAGTGAAATCAGTGACCGGGAAAATACCCAGCCTAAGCCGCAAATACAAAGATTTTTCAAACTTTGGGATGATGATGTCCAGTTAAGGCTTGAATTCCATCTGCCTCCCTTGAATGAGATGTGTGATGCCCAACTTGACTTTCATTGCAGCCAACATAAGTTGGTCCTGTTCATAAAACCTAATAGTTGTTTTTAGCTGACTGATGCTTGAAGATTTTCCCAAAGAACGGCTGCATCTAATTTTAAAAACAAGTTTTCCACATGAGCAAACCATGTCAGACTTCTCTCCCCATCCAGGGACATTAAGTGCAGCAGTGCATCCCTACAGTGCGCTAGCCCTGGATGACTCCACAGTTTTGCGCAGAAAAGGGCACATCTAAACAAAACCGCACTGCAAACAGTGAAAGTACCATATTCCATGTCAACCAAGGCTGTTGGACCACTGATTGGGATTAATGATAATTTCTTCGAAAATGTATTTTCCCTTACACAAATTCTCTCGACATTCACATACCCCCATAGCTTCGAACCATACAGAACTGCTGGTAAAACTTGCTTTTTGTAAAGGTCCAGAGCAGTGGCGAGTGAAAAAAGACAGGGTAGCTCTACTGAACTTTTCTAAATTAAGAACAACTTTATCAGCCTGAGACGCCCATCCCAGACGTTCTTGAAACCTTACTCCCAGGTACTCAAAGCAATCAACCTGTTCAATTGAAGCAATCTCTATCTCCAGACGAATGGCCACTGGCATTGTAAATTGGGCTCTGGACACCACTGATTTTGTCTTATCGGTGTTCACTTTACGTTGAAGGTCCTTACATTTACTCATGAAAATGGATAAATATTGTTGCAAGACTTACGGAGTGGTAGCAATTAAAATCATCAGTGTAGAACAAAGCCGGATATTCGACTGAAGCCATCTTTGGACAATCCTTGCATCTACTTGCTAACACATTAATTATTTCTTGAATATAAATATTAAATAAAAGGGGGGCAGGACGCACCCTTGTCTGACTTCTACCTCAAATGATTATCTCTGTTCGCCACCCAACCCTTCGCTGACACAGGCTTTGTTATTAGAGTATAATGAAGATTACCCCTGCTAACTGCGCAGGGAGTAGGAGGCGAGCACTATGCTTCAACTTCTTTATTCACTACTCTTCAGCAGTTTCAACAAACTAACAACAAAACACAGAAAAATGCCCAGAGTGGCTTTTCTTCTTTCTGAACTACAACTCCATAGTTTCTGTAGTCCATGCCCTCCTCTGCTCAGCTATACCACATCCTGTCCCTGAGCTCCTCCTCTCTTTTACGTGCTCTGAACTGTCACACGAACACTCCCTACTACGTCCTGCCAATAGAGCAAAGACTTTAATCACTGCAAACTGACACGCCGACCAACATTCAGCCTCTCGTCCAACTCCGACATCTGTTCTCTCTCCCCAATTATTCTTCTGATCTTCCCCTAAGGAAATATAATACAGCTGTATCGGGGTGGTATTCATGTATTTCTATTATCATACAACATCATCAATTACAATACATGTATGGGTGGGAAATTAATGCTCTCTTCCTAGTCTTTAATAGAATTAATACTCCCTGCGCAATTAGCAGGGTAATCTTCATTCTATGACAAGACTGGAGGCAAGCATTATGCTTGTTCAAAGCTTCCCTAATACAGTTATTGCTAAACTCTCGGTTGGCTTAAAATAAAATTCTTTAAATGTGCGATTGCTCGCCCAATCTGCTGCTAGCGTGATCTCTCTCAAAGACACTCCTGCCATAAATGCTTTGGAGGCCATTGCTCCCCGCACCTAATGTGCTCCGTACCTTGCCAGATCTATACCTGCTGCTTGCATTATCTCCTTAACCCATCTAGCAATTGTGGTAGTGGACACCGCGTGGTGTGGCTTTCTGCGAGCTATGAGCAATTGCGTGGTACTAGCTGCTCTATATTCTGCTGTCCTGCACTCATATTCCTTGATGCAACCTGCTATGCACCATTTTTTTCTACTCGGGAAGTATGGGTAGTGGACCGACGCGTTCCCTGTCTTAGTCCTTTTCGCTATAGCAAAAGTAACTCCTTCTGGACCAAAGGATCTCCTGGTAATCACTAGCGCTTTAACGCCTGATACGCGCTTGCAAGCTATGAGACATAACAGCATGGCTAGCTTTCCTGATAGCTGTCTGAGGGATAGATACTTGTCTGAAGGCCAATCCTCCAATAGCCGGAGTACTGCCGTTACGTCCCAGACTGTGTTATAACGAGGCTCCGGAGGCACTCTAAATTTAACTCCTCAAATGAGCCTCACTACAGTCGGATGTTCCCCTGCTGGTATTCCTTTAATCGGCAAGTGTCCTGCCGAGATTGCTGACCTATACACTTTTATGGTACGGAAAGCTCTGCCGTCTTGCAGCAGTTGTGCCAGGAAATTCAGGATCACTACTACAGGGGCTGAAATGGGATGAACACCTCTCCCCTTGCACCAGCTAGTGCATTTGCCCAAGCCGAGTCGTAGCACCTTCTAGTGGAAGGAGCCCAGGATTCTGCAATAAGCTCTGCAGCTTGCATCGAAATGCCTGGCAGCGCCCAGCGTCTCCTGATATCCTGCACGCGATGAGCGGGAGTGTCCCTCTTACTCTCAGAGGATGATACGACCCAACTGGGTCCATGAGTAGTCATTCTCCTTCTGGCAGTATTCTCGGAAGATCCACTGATAATTCCATCAGTGTGGGAAATCATACTTGTGACTTCCACAGTGGTGCGACTAACAGTAGCTCTGCTCTCTCCCTCCGACACTTCGCTAGAACACTGCTCAGCATCATGAAGGGGGGGAAAAGCATAATGCGGTCCTCCTATCCATTCCTGCAGAAACCCATCCGTGTCTTGCGCTCCCAGATCCAGATTCCAGCTGAAGTAATCCGCTGTCTGCGCGTTGAGGCGAGATGCAAAAAGGTCTATGTGTAATGGGCCCCACCTCTGATCCAGTGTCTGAAACACTGCCGCGTTCAACCTCCAGCCGCTGGAGTCTGTGAGGTACCTCGAGTTCCAGTCGGCCACTACGTTCAGCACTCTGGGCAGATACTCTGACGTCTCTGACTGGAGACAAAAATGCCAAAAATCCTTTTCCAGCTCATCTAACATCTTGGACTTCGTCCCTCCGAGGTGGTTTATGTAGCGCACTGCTGAAATGTTGTCCATCTTCAGCAGTACGCACGATGTCATCTTCCCTTTCATAAAGGCTTTGATCGCGAAAGAGCCAGCCAGCAGCTCAAGACAGTTTATGTGGAGGCAAAGCTCCTCTTCGCTCCATTTCCCTCCTGTCTGCATGTCTCTGCATCGCGCTCCCCAGCCCAGGCGATTGGCGTCGGACTCTATGATGAAGTCTGGCCGATCTCCGAAAATGGCCCGCCCATTCCAGGCGTCCATATTCTTCAACCACCATTCCAGTTATGTTACGGATTCCTGATCCAAAGGTACTAATTGATGATATCTCAGTCCTTGCTACAGGTGACAAATCTTCAATCTTTGCAGGGCCCGATAGTGTACCGGCCCTTGAAATATAGCTTGGATAGAGGCTGCAAGCATCCCCACTATCCTCGCTAGAACTCTGAGGGAAACTACTTGTTTCTGCAGACATCCTCGTAATTCTCTTTTGATGTCTCTTTTTTTCTGCGCTGGTAGCTCTAGCGTGGCCTTCCTGGTGTCTAGGAAAAATCCTAGGAAGTCCAATCTTTGCGCTGCAGTGGTGTCTGACTTCTCCACGTTCACTAGAAACCCCAGTGACCATATCAGATCCTGTACCCACTTCGTCTGGTAGACCAGCGTCTCTTGGTCTTCGGGCAGCAGCAAGTTGTCTAGGTATATAATTAGTCTTATCCCTTTCTCTCGGATTGCTGGCGCTACTGGCTTCATGAGCTTGGTAAAAGCCTAGGGTGCTCACGCAAGACCGAAGGGCATCGTCTTGAATTGCCAAAGCTGCCCTTTCCAATGAAAAGCTAGGAATTCCCTGTACTCCTCTAGTACTGAAAATGTCAGGTAAGCATCATTCAAGTCTAGCCTCGTCAGCCAGTCACCGTCCCTGAGGGAGTCTCGGAGCTGGTGAATGCCCTCCATTTTGAAATGGCAGTAGACCATCCAGCCGTTCAGTTCCTTCAGATTTATCACTGGGCAGACTTTCTCTGTCCTGTGTACCAGGAACATGTTGCTCACAAAGCTGGGAGACTTCGGGCATCTCTCTATAGCTTTCTTTTGCACGAGTTGAACTAACTTGTGGTCCAAGCAGTTCTGCTCTGCTCGCGATAGGTGCTGCTGTAAAGGCCTGCACTCTTGTATCGGCGGCTCTATAACCTCTAGTCGCAGCCCCCTCACGGTTTGCAATATCCAGGCATCGCTGGAAAGCACGCACCAGTTTTCCCAAAACATAGCAGTCCTCCCTCCCACCGGAGGGTAATGAACTTTTCTCACCTTGAGTGAATGCTTGTCCTCGACCGGATCCTCTTCCTCTATGCCCCCTAGGGAAATGTCCCCTGGCCGGGTAGAAGGAATCCTGTTGTCTGCTCTCCCAGTACTGCGCTCTGGGGCTAGGGGGTCCTCTACTTCCTTGATTGCAACCGGGCGCCCGACCCCTGAAGCGACCGGTCCCGGCAAAAACTCTGTTCGGGAAGATCTTCCTGATAGAAGCTTGAGCTTTCTGAAAATGTCAGGTAAGCATCATTCAAGTCTAGCCTCGTCAGCCAGTCACCGTCCCTGAGGGAGTCTCGGAGCTGGTGAATGCCCTCCATTTTGAAATGGCAGTAGACCATCCAGCCGTTCAGTTCCTTCAGATTTATCACTGGGCAGACTTTCTCTGTCCTGTGTACCAGGAACATGTTGCTCACAAAGCTGGGAGACTTCGGGCATCTCTCTATAGCTTTCTTTTGCACGAGTTGAACTAACTTGTGGTCCAAGCAGTTCTGCTTTGCTCGCGATAGGTGCTGCTGTAAAGGCCTGCACTCTTGTATCGGCGGCTCTATAACCTCTAGTCGCAGCCCCCTCACGGTTTGCAATATCCAGGCATCGCTGGAAAGCACGCACCAGTTTTCCCAAAACATAGCAGTCCTCCCTCCCACCGGAGGGTAATGAACTTTTCTCACCTTGAGTGAATGCTTGTCCTCGACCGGATCCTCTTCCTCTATGCCCCCTAGGGAAATGTCCCCTGGCCGGGTAGAAGGAATCCTGTTGTCTGCTCTCCCAGTACTGCGCTCTGGGGCTAGGGGGTCCTCTACTTCCTTGATTGCAACCGGGCGCCCGACCCCTGAAGCGACCGGTCCCGGCAAAAACTCTGTTCGGGAAGATCTTCCTGATAGAAGCTTGAGCTTTCTCCAGTGAAGTATAAGTACCGACAAAACGGCCCATCTCTTTCCCGGAGGTGTCGCCAAAGAGTAAACCTTGTGCCGCTTCTCCTGCTTCATAAGAAGCGAGGTTGCTGAGCTTAGGGTCAATCTTCAACAGCAGACCTCTCTTCCTGTCTGAGGAAATAGAGCAATTAGCGTTTCCCAGTAAGAAGACGGCTCTCTGGGCTCAGCCTGCTAGGGTGTCGGGGTCTACTTCCTATCCCGTATCCTTTACCCTCTCTGCCAGATCCATGATCTAAGCTAATGGCCCGCTAAGTCTAGGACTTTCTCCTGGCAACTCTTCCATGAACGGTCGATGCCCTGCTGGGATCATTACTGGTCTTGGATACGAAAGTTAGCAACTTGGGGTCTAGCTCCGGGTCTCTGCCACTTTCCCCGGAAGGTCTGGTCTTGGGCACTCTGCTCGAAGACGCTGCCTAACTTGCTTATCAAAGGCTTTCCTCAGCCTTACAGTCATGTATTGAGCGACCCTGGGGGAGGGCTGCCAGTCTGAAGACCTCGGGTTCCTAATGCTGTCCGGGTCAAACATATCGTCTTGGTCCTTCTCGAGGTGCTTCCCCTTGCGGGTTCTCTTACCCCCGCTGGGCTTTGCCCAATCCTCCTCTGCTGTCCCTTCCTCATCTTGTGAGGTCGGGTCTCCTTCTCCTGCATCCTCTTCCGAGCCTGGGTCATCTACACCCATATTATTTTCCCCTAGAGTGGGGGTCGTGAGGTCCAGCACTGTCTGGCGCTGCAAATATGCTTCTCTGAGCTTCGCAAAAGCGTCGACAATCTCCGGGGCCTTTTCTTTTGCCCCATCCGAAGGGCCCTGGAGGTCAGAAAGGGCGTTCCTCTTCCAGGCCTGATTACTCCCCTTAAACCCTGTTTCCAAGGGTTCGGTGGGCGTGCGCTCCGTCCAAGTGGTGCTATCTTTGGGCTGGTTCCACATTGCTTCCACGGTCTCCAGCCTTTCTTGCAGGGGTCTTACCCCTTGGGCCACAGCATCGACTAGAGAATTCCCCAGTACCTCTTTAAAGCTGGCATCTAAGTCCTATGACTGCTCCTCTTCACTCCACTCAAATTCTGACATTTTCGTTCAGGGTGCTGTGTGCCTGAGTACCTGCAGCAGGTGTCTGTGCACGCCCACTTCTCAAGTCAGATGCTAAATCAGAGTTTTAGTTATCAATGTTCCGATAATGAACTCGCTTAGTAAAAACATTTTTTTTTCTTTTACTCTGCATGTGGCTGCACCGGACTTATTTCTTGATAATACTTGAGATGGCTGTGTCAATCCTCTAGGCCGATTGTTGGGGGTCCGTGTCTTTGTAAGAGGCTCAAACACCTCGCCTCGTGTACTTATGGGAATTTCCTGCTCCTTTGCTCGCCTGATAGTAGCTCCCTACGTGTTGCGTGCTCGGGGCAGCGGGCGCTTCTGAATTATGCTAATCCTTTATGGATTAAACTTCCAAACTCCCTTCCGAACGTTACGGAGTAACATGGGAGTGTTCACCGCCAGGCCCATTGCAAATACGACGCGGAAGCTCGGAGCTTGGCTCAACCTCGAGACCCCTAGGATGCCGGTTATGCGACACGTGGCAGGCATGCTTAAATCACAGATGTGATAAGGTCTGCACCTTCTGATCTAGGCGCGTATGCCAAGTAACTCCTGGTAAGATCCCTTCTAAACGTACGTCTAGACTACTCTCTATCAGGAAATATTATGCCCACTATAACCTAGCTCTCGCAATCCTCTCTGACACTATACAATCACTTTGTTTATGATAAATAGAAGGAAGTGAAAGAAATGCTACTTATCTGCTTGAAGAGCAGTAAAAGAAGAGGAGCAGCTCAGGGACAGGATGTGGTCATCGCTGAGCAGAGGGGGGCATGGACTACAGAGACTATGGAGTTTGTAGTTCAGAAAGAAGAAACGGCACTGTGGGCATTTTTCTGTGTTTTGTTGTTAGTTTGTTGAAACTGCTGAAGAGTAGTGAATAAAGAAGTTGAAGCATAATGCTCGCCTCCAGTCTTGTCATTGAATTTGGAAATAATAGAAATTAAGTAGGCAGGGACTTTGTGTGATACCTGCCACAAATAAAACATACACGTTCATTTTCATTAGAACAGTATACTTTTGGATTATCAAAAAAAGCATACAACATTGATCCACTGTACCGCTTCCCCTCCTTAAACCAACCTGAAGATCACTAATTAGACAGTTATCATCCACCCAAGCTTGCAGATAATTTAACATAATTTCGCTGAACAATTTTCCAGAGTTATCTAGGAGGGAGATTGGTCTATAATTTTCCAGACATTCTCTTCCTCCTTTCTTGTAAATAGGATCTATAATCGCTTCATGCCAGGACTCTAGAATCCTCTCCTGTTGCCTGATGGCATTAAAAGATTTCCACAGAACCGGTGCCCAGATAGAAACCTCTTCTCTAAAAAGGCCTACCGGGAACAGGTCTGGGCCAGCGGCCCTTAGACTCTGAGAGGAGCCAATAGCTTCTTCCACTTATTTTACTGTGATTGTGGGGACAACATAAATTGACAGATTCCGGAGGCCAAGAGGGTCAGGTGGATCGGGAGAGCAATATAATGCTGAAAAATGTTGTCACCATTCCTCCCTGTTGATACAACAATTAAAAGTTTGGTCCCCTTTAAACTCCCTATCAGAAACCAATTTCCAAAACAGCACGTTGTCCCCCTCCTGCACGGCATTGTAAAGTCATTTCCAGTCATAAACTCCTTCTTTTTATCGGCAGTCAGCTCCTTGTAATTCGCTCTTAGGGAGCACAGCTCAAACCTATCTACACCCAGAGGTGAACTGATACACCTTTCAATTTCTCTTTTGGCAACTCAGCAAGCTTCATCATACCAACCAACAGAAACTAAACACTTCTGTCTGATCTGGCCAACAGGGGCAGAGACATGTGGTAGGATATTTGCTTTAAGTTTCTCAAACTTCCCTAAAATAGCCGCATCCATGATTCCCAATTTGTAAATGGAACCAAGATTGTCAATGATAGAAGTGTAAATAGGCTGCTTATCTGAACGTCTCAGGAGATCCGTCCATCTCACTGTTTTATGGGTGTGGCCTTCAGTCACTATCGGCTGTTGATTAATGTCAGCGTTCCCATTGGTCTTCCCCAAATTGTTTCCAAAAATAAAGGTGGACAATGACAAATGATCACTTTCTTTCCACTCAATCACTTTGAAGCTGCCCACTTCTGCCCAATCGGGAGCAGAAATAAATATATAGTCAATCAGTGAGCTCCCGTTATGGCCAATAAGTCTTTTTAGCTCGGCGGTCAAAAACAAATTTTCCATTTACAGCTTTAAAGTTTAAATTATACATAATACTGCAGATTCTTCTGCTAGGTGATGTGTTCTAACAGGATGGCTTGCACATGTGCCAGGAATGTCCCTGGCCAAATCTTGGTCATTCCACAACCCCTCTAGTTCCCTCAGCGGTTCCAATGGCAGGTTAAAATCCCCAGCCACTAAGATGTATTTAGGTGGAGGACCACAGGGGAGTTTGTTGTTTAACAGATCTTGGAGACACACCAGATTGGCCATAACACACAGGTTTTGTGGTCTGTTGTAAATATTGACCATCAGAATGATTAATCTTTGCAGAGTTTAATAAGTAACAGTTAAAGGTCAGGGTTGGGTGAAGTTAGGAGTTGCAGGTCCTCATGCGAGTGGGTACACCTACATTTGCACAGCAGCCGACACATGTCTGTGCGGAGAGAGTGTTTGAATGGGGTGACCCATGGTTGAGGATGCTGAGACTTAGGGGTGAAAGTAAGCAGTGGGAAGTAAGTGGAGAACAAGTCATATAGTAAAGATTGGAAGAAAAAGAAGGCAGTGTTGGGGGAAGAGGCATCGGGTGTGAAGGAGGAGAATGAGAACTGTACTTTGGAGAGGAAGGGGGCAATGGCAGAAGGTTTAAATGTCCTTTTAGTAATAGGTGAAGGAAGTGGTGAGGAAAAGTCATAGGGTGGAAAATAGATGGTGATGTAAACAAGTGAGTGATCAGATATGGATGGTGTGACAGAAGTATTTGTGGCTAAGAGAGAGGTGGAGATGAGTAAGAGATCCCAAGAGTTACACCCTGTGTGGGTAGGTAGCGTATGTATAGAGTGGAGAGAGTGGTCACTGAGAAAAGACTGAAGTTCATATTTCTGAGAAGTGGTTGGAGAGGGAAGGTTAAAGTCATCTAAGAGAATGAGGTGATGTTATGTGCAAAGAGAATCAAGGAATTGCCCAAGATCATCAAAGAATGGTCCAGTCAGACCAGGAGAGTGATATATGTAGATGATGTGAACCGAATGAGGATGAGCAATATGAGAGATAGTGACTTCAAAAGAGGTGGGAGAGGACGTGCTACTGGATAGTTGTGAGGCACTGAGTGTTACTCACCGGTGAGAGGAGTGCGTGAAACCGGAGAATAGAACCGTAAGCCGGGAAGTTGCTTGAAGAGCTTTGGGTGGAGCCTCCACCCAAGCCTCCTCTCTGTGAGGGAATAAGACCTTCTAAATGATATGACCTCTTGCTGTCTAATAACCAGGCAAGTTGACCGATCACCCAAAAGAGCAGGGAGAACGCACCGCCACGGACCAGACTGCAAAGGAAAGAACAACAAGTAAGTGTTTTGAAGGTAGCACTTATCCCCTGAAAGTCTTACTAACCAATGGAATACCTGAGCTTTTCCCCCCGTTGTATGGAAAGTATGGCACAACACAGGAAATCACCTAGGAAAATAACAAGACTTAGAACCTAACTGGATTAAGCTATGACATAAATCAGGAGGTGGACAGGATCTTACCAGTGGAGAAGGACTGAAGGATTGGAGGAAATCAGAACACAACGGCTGGGATAAAATAAGAAAAAGGGGAATGTTAGTAGGATACTAATACCCGAGCGGCACGAGGGTCACACTGGTTTCGGGATGGTGCACCGCTGCAGAGCATCCTTAAGTGCACAAGCGAAACAAAGTTCAATCCAATGTTCAGTTCACAAAAGCAGAATAATCTTACCACTGGTGACTGTAGAATGAAGGCAACAACCAGACGGAATGGTAGTTCAGGAAGGAAGTTAGTTCGAAGGCAGGCAAGGTCTGGCACACTAGTGGGCATCAACCATGGCAAAAATGTCTAGAAGAGCAGTCCGGGAGCAAACAGGGGTCTGGTACACGTGCAGGCAAAGACAAAGACAGAACCTTATCTTACGGAGTCCGTGGAAGCAAGCAGGGGTTCGGTACACGTACGTACAGGAACAATGGCAAAACGTTAGTGCGGGTTCCAGGAAGATAAGCAAAGGTCCGGTACACGGGTATACAGGTAAGCCAGGGAAATCCAATAACGAGTCCAGTAAACAAATCCGGGTTGATACCGTAAAGAATTAAAGGGTTGGCACTTGAAGGAGGAACTTCTAGTAGCCTGGAGTAGCTGTAAATAGAAGCAGCGTCCTGGCTGCAACCGCGGAATACATCAGTAAAGGAGGCTGGGCAAGCCAATGCTATGCTCCACAGCCGAACTACAGCATGGAGCTAGGTTTTCTGGGAAGTGTAGTTTTGTGTTGCTAACTTCCATCGTAGCTGCCACCGTGTATAGAATGGAGCAGCATTATGCCGTATCCCTTTGGGGAGCGCTACAACCCTCCTGACCTTCCTGGTAGCTGTACTTGGGAAACCGACTGCACTAGGGAGCCGAGCTGCTAAGGATGCAGGTGGCAGGGGCTTCCGCACAGGACAAGGTGAACGCCGGCCCGTAACACTGAGGTGGGAAGAGGGTTGTTTTCCGATGCCTCCACCTCTGCCAGTCAGTCCAGGAGAGTGAATGAAGGATAGTTTGAAGTTGTGTAGGGCCACCAGCGTGGCAGTGTCAGATGGAGAAATCCAGGTTTCAGTGATAGCAAGAAGGTCTAGGGAAGGAGAGCTGGAGTGAAATTAATCAGTGATAAAGGACGTTTTGTTGCATACGGAATGAGTATTCCAGACTGCAATGTTCAGTTGATGAGCTAAGGAAGAGTAGAGTAGTTGAGTCTAAGATGAAGAGCGGCAAGGTGGATAGGTGTTAGAGGAGGTATGGTTAGCTCATCAACTTTGTTAGAATGAAGTGGAAGAGCGATGGAGTAGTGGGAGTTTAGAATTGGGAGTTTTATAATAGGGATAGGAAAGGAGGAAGTTGTATCGTGAGTGGAGGAAACATAGGGACAAATGAGCAGGAGGAGCAGCAGAAGGAGCAAGAGTGAATGCATTATTGGTGAGTAGTAGAGTGTTGAAATACAATACAGTAATTAGGAAGCTTGGGGTGCTCACACATGCAGGTGAATGCAAATAGTTGTTTTAGTGGAGTGTTGTAGTTTGATTTGAATGTTGTTCAAGTGCTGTATGCAAGGAATTTTTGTGGCAACCAGGGGCTAACAGGGAACACCGTATGAAACGGAGAAGGATATAGTAACAACCCATAGCTCTGTCCTCCCTTTGCTCTGGACAGTTATTATATGTCATGTGCATTCCAGGAGATGTCAGACGAGGAACACATCTTTCATGGCCAATAATTCATTTAAAATAAATACCATAGTTCCTTTCCGCCATAGTAAGGGTACGGGAATCGTAAGCCAGTGGGTGTGTTATGTTAGTTTTAGTGTTCTTCTGTAGTAATAAAGCCCCAATATTGAGGTTGAATGCATCAGCTTCCAAGATATAAGACTGCATAGGATCTGGCAAGCCTACAATAGCGACCATGGTGAAATTACATTTTAGTACCATGAAAGCTGCTTGGATGGCTGATTTCTATATTTTATATGGTTTTTCATTTTTGAGCAGTTGTTAATGGTAGCAATATACTTGAATAGTCTGGGATGAACCTTGAATAGAAGTTAGCGAAACCGAGGAAACAATGTAACTCCTTCACGCTCTTGGGTACAGGCCAATAAAGAAATGTTTCTATTTTTTGTGATTCCATCTCCACTCCTTGCAGAGAGAGGATGTAACCCAAATAGGATATTATGGTTTGATTAAAGGTTAATTTGGACAATTTAGCACACATTTTGTTTTCCTGCCGTATCGCTAGTACTTTTTTACGTGTGTGATATGTTCTTGATACAAGGTGGAATAAATCAATATGTCGTCCAAGTAGGTGACCACAAAGACATCTATGATGTCTTTGAAGATATCGGTCTGAAAATGTTGGAATGAGGACCAGCATTACGGTATTTGTAATGGCCAAACATTGTTCGGGATGCTGTTTTCCACTCATCCCTCGGGTATATTTATACTAAATTATAGGCTCCTTTTAAATCCAATTTAGAATAGATACTGCAATCATGTGCCTGGCCTAAAAGAACTTTTAGCAAAGGTAACAGATATCTGTTTTTGACAGTAATGGCATTTAACTGCAGACAGTCTACACGTGGCCTTAATTCACTCTCATTCTTCTTAGGGATGAAGAACATTGGAGCCCGGCGAGTGAAGTGGAATGTCTAATGAAACCTTTCTTTAAGTTATCCTCCACATATTCTTTCAAGATCTTGTTTTTGGTTTCGGATAGTGCATACGTACGGCCATAAAGCATGCTAGCCCCTGGTTTGAGATCGATTGTATAGTCATAAGGGCGGTGTGGAGGGAGCTTGTTTGCCTCTCAAATACTCATGCATAATCCAGATATTCCTTAGGAATGGAATCAAGATCAAAGGTGGACATTAATGGAAAACACAACATAGGGCAAGAGGAAAGAATGTTTTTTTTCTTTTTCTACATTACACACTTGACGACAGAAAGAGGAATTTAATGTAAGAATTTGGTCTTTCCAATTTAAATGGGGATTATGGTGTTCTGACCAAGGTATGTCTAAGATTATCTGAAAATGGGATGCTGAAATATCATCAAGGCGTATGGTTTCTTTATGTTTTTCTTGATAGGTCATGTGTAAATCAATGGTTCTCTGGCAAACAGGGCCAGAACTTAACTGTCCACGGTGGTAATGGGTGTGGGAGTATCCTTAAGGGTTAGTTCTATATTGTGCTGTTTAGCATAGTGTAAACCTATAAAGCTGCTGGTAGCACCACTGTCTGAATCACTGAAACCATGCCTAAGGTCTCCTCCCAGGTGGCATGGGGAAGGCAGACGCTTCCTGGTCCCCACCCTGGGGGTGGTGTACTGTGGGGGGTCACCTGAGAGGAGACGGGGCCCAGGGTAGTGAGGAGATTCCATGGAATGAGACAAAGTATTTTTCCTCTGACGAGAAGACTCTTCCCAATGTACCTAAAGAGGTAATGGCTTATTGTCATTTTAATGTCCTTAAACCTCACATTAGATCTAGGGTTGTGAACCCTAAGGTTTTATCTGAGAAAATTTAACTAAAGGAAAGATCTTTTGGGGCATCCCAAACTAAACACCTTCCTCAATCGCAAGGGTACAATGTAGAGGAGTATGGAAATGTTGTCTTCAATAAACCATTGTGCATATACAAATAAACAACCAATCAATCAATCAATTCTCATAGACCCTCTCTTAACAACTTTAAGGGAATAAAATCTACCCTTGCTAGTAATTCAAATATTTTAAAAAACTAACTTTGTTAAAGGAAACTACAAGTCCCAGAATTCCAAAAGGAATGACTTGAGGAAGAGGGCTGAAGAGGCATGCAGATGTAGTAGTCAGGCAATTATGCCTAACAGCCATTGCACTGGTCAGGCAATTGGGCTAACATAGCTCACCTGAAGGAACCTGGGAGACATTAAAGGGCACCCTCAGGTGCAGGCAGAAGGAAGGTGCTGAAACAGGAGCTGGGATGCAGGCTATAGCAGTAAAAGCCGAAAGAGGGCACAAGGCTGGCAAACCACCAGAAGTGGGAGAACAAGAGAGACGCCGGAACATGGAAACGGCAGATTTCATCTGCAAGTTCTGAGAGAATCCTGTTCCCCCAAAATCTGAAGTACAGAGGCTGCGCAGCGGAAGACATGCAGGAGAAACAGTTTTCCCCATCTGAGCTTGCTTGCCGTTGTCGCTGAGCTCTGGATGTGCAGGAGACTAAGGCAAGAAGCAAGTGGCAACCAGAGGGTCTCAGGAGCAGAAAGGACTCCCAAAATGTGTGGCCGGACTGGAGACACCTTTTCAGGAGAAGGGTGTGGGTCCCCAGAGAGCCAGAAGCAGTACAAGTTGTAGTGGAAGTCGGGAAAGCAGTGCAACCTACAGAGCAAATATCTAAGAAGCCTTTGAGTAAAGCACAGCGTTCTAACACGTTCCGCAAGCCTTGCCAGTATCAGTACCAGTATCCAGTTCCTTGTTAACTCGATTATGGCTTTATGCGGGTAGAAGTTGTTTGTTGCATCTAAAATACTATGCACAATGGAATTGTAGCACTCACATATGACGTGAAAGACCTATTACTTGCTCGAGAAGCTAACATTACTCAAACCCATTGTTCCATTATAAAAGACTGTTGCAGTATAAAGGAGTGGTTGCGTGTCCCTAGTTAAGGAGAGGGAACACTGCTAGGACCATTGCCGACTACTTAACCTTGACAATACACGAGTTACAATCTATAAAGTGTGAAAACTATATTAAAGAATGGTTGCATGTGCCTAATTGTGATTCCCAAAGTAGGCCTAAACTCTATCCTCTATCTTTACACGGGAATGCAATTGTATATCCATCCTTGAACCTTGAGATCTACTTCAAAGAGAGGTTACATGTGCCTAATTGTGTTTTTTACAGAAAGACTGAATCGTATACTGTAACTAGAAGTGACATACATTTCTTTCTTACGAAGTAAAGAGAATAGATTGTTGAAGAAAACAAGCAATACCCAAGCCAAGGGTCACTCCATATTAATAGTGAATCCAACCTTTCTAAGTGTTAAAGAACCATCGAGCTGCATTGTGAAGTTATTAACAATCAAGTGACTTAAGGTACAAGTGCACCAGTATTACCTGAAGCTAAGAGAGTGGCTCCAAGGCTTCTGGGTAATTACTTGGGCTGATAGCTGGCAGAAAGATGTGAGTAAAGGTGGGTAAGGCCAAGTGGTTGCTTGTAAGGAATATCCTGAAGTAGATAATAATAAATAATAAAACATGTAGTGCCAAAGATTGTGGAAGTCAGAGAGAAGTGAATCTTAAAGGCAAATCCAGGTTGTCATTGTGGCAGATGGACAAGAAAGGCAAAGAGGCTGCACCTTTTGAAGAAGGTAATTCAATGGAAGAGTGCCTTGCCTACCTGAAGAGGTTAAAGTTCTCAGAGTATATCTTGTTGATGTCTGTCTAGCAATTCCACATAGTGAAGCTGTGGTGGTATACCTGGTTGTCAGTGGATGCAACATTGCAGTAGTCTGAACCAAGTAAAGTACTGTGGGACAAAAGTGACCGTTCTCATAGTAAAAGCCAGCAGAAGTGTGGTTGTTGAAGTGGAAGTAGCAACACTAAGAAGTCATACTGACAAATATATCAATGTGAATATTAATACTGTAATGAAAGAAGTCCTAACTGTTGATCAAGAACTGTGTATTATTAACATTGGGGATATTATGTTTTCTGCAGAAAACATTCTGGAAGAAGAGACAAATTATTGTGACCAGGATTGGTTCTATTTTCTTTTCTAGGAAAGTTGGAAATGGATGTTTCATCCAGGAACAAGGTTTTGTTACCAGTGGAACTTTGTTTGATGAACTTTTACTTTGGACTTTTGAACTAGCAGGAGCTGGTCCAAAGCATTTTTTTTTCTTGGCTGAACATTCTAGAGTTGACTTTGACTCTTGGGGAAGGGAGGTTACCCAGGACAGAAGAAGGTCATTCAGACATTGTGCTAATATTGTTTGTTGTATTGTTTTGCCATATATTTTCTTTTTATGTTTGTTGTTTAGTGTGAAGGCCAGTTATCCAATGTTAGAGAATATCCCCTTAGATTTCGTCAGGAAGGAAGCTCCTCAGCAGGGTAGGGATAGTAAGGCATTTTTGAATATGTATTATTTAATAAAATGGCATATTTTGATAAATCAACAAGCAGTTGTCCACCTCCCATTAATGACCCCTCACACTCCCCACAATAATAGCAAATATTAGAGATTCTTCTTTGTTCTCTTTCTCAGGGGTCACTGGTCCTCCCCGAGTGCTACCAAGTTGCATAGGTTCTGGATCTTGGGGACGGGAAGAACTTCCCCTTTCAATAGGAGGAGTGTATCTTCTATATTCAGACGGCCTCCTTTCTCCCTTTCTTCCTCAGAGTCTCTGGTCTATTCTCACTATCAGAGATATGTATTCAGGAAGTTTATCAGGTGGAACAACAACTTGTCTCATGGGGTCTTTTAGCTCATCCTTAAGTCCCCTATTTATTTATCTATTTTATTTATTGGGTATTTATAATGCGCCTATACAGCAAATGAGCAAATGTTTCAAGGCGAAACAAGACAAGAGTGTGGGTGGGGGGGAACAGGGATGAAGAAAACAAAAAACGGTCCTTCTAGGCATTGTGTCATTTGCATCGTGCAAGTGCAGTAACAAGAAGTGCAATGAAGTGAGGAGAGGGGGGAGTGCCGGTCAGAGCAGATTGCGCTAATGCTGTGGAGGGAAAGGAAGTGCAGGTTGGAGTGGAGAGTGTATAAGTGCTGGGGGGGGAGAAGAAGAGGGGGAGAGCTCCTTGGCTAGCCGAATGCTAAGGCGAGGTCAGATAGACAAATGCCAGGTGAATGCAAAGAGTGCAGAGAAATGAAGGTCCACATGCTAAGTGCGAGGACGGGGCTAGATGGGCTCAATAGGGGTGCAGGCCCAGCCAGGATAGTTCAGGAGGAGGGACCCCAGTAGGGCAAGTGCAGGATAGGGGGTGGGGTCAGGGGAGACCGCAGTGCAGGGATAGACTGGGCGAGGAGGGTCTGGTGCCCTGTATGAATAAGAAGGAACCAGGAAGCCTGTCAAATGTGGCAGAGGGGGACATTAGCAGGGGAGAGGGAAGGAAGAAAAGAAAGGAAGGTCTTGAGAAGCTTCTGGAACTTAAGGAGATCCAGCTCAAGTCTGAAATGGTCAGGTAGACCATTCCAGAGGGAGGCTCCTGCGGAAGAGAGAGATCTACCCCCCCCCCCGCCCACTCTCTCTGCTTGGAAAAGCATCTGATCTTCAGAGAGTTGGAGCTCGAAGACCGAAGGGCTCTAGCAGAGAGGTATTTAGGGAATGAGAGTTGGATGTAGCAGGGTCCCAGGCCCCAGAGAGCCTTGTGGATGATGCAGAGGGCCTTGCACTTGATCCTCAAAGCAACCGGGAGCCAGTGGAGAGATTTTAGGGATGGAGAAATGCAGTACCTGGGCTTGAGGCCAAGGATAAGACTTGCAGTCCTATTCTGGATTAGTTAAAGGGGTCGAAGGGAGGATTTGGGCAGATTGAGGAAGAGGCTGTTGCAGTAGCCCAGCTTAAAGAGGACCAGAGCTCTAGAGACATTGGGCCTCATTACAAGGATGGCGGTAACCAGCCAGTGCTACCCCTAGGTAGCCGCCATCCTCATAATACCGAATCCACTGCCTGATATCCCGGTACCACCGGGACATTACAATTCCTGGCGATCTGGGATATCAGGTGGCGGATTCGGGAAGTCCCCATTCCCGTGGAGTCCTATAAGACTCCATGAGAATGGGTTCATGGAAGTACCAGCACTGTTGTAAACGGTGCCAGTGCTTCCATGAAAACTCTGATGTTCGGGCCGTTGCGCTGACAGGTCAGACCTGCCGGGTATAACGGCCCCTGCCCACAGAGTAAGAGTGTGGCAATCCAGAAAAGGGGCGGGTACCCTTAAATCCAGACCACCACACTAATAATAAGGCCCATTGAGTTTCTGGGGAAGGTGAGGAAAGGGATAATGCCTCTAAGGAGGTGAAGCTAAAAGTGGGCCTTCTTGGCATGGTTTGTGATGTCGGGAGAGAAGGAGAGGGAGGAGTCGAAGGTTAATTATTATAATTAAAATTGTTCTTTTATAATGTGCTTAATACCAGCAACTGGTTTCTAAGCATGGGATCGGTATTCAAACCTGTGTTGCGCTGTGTTGTCTTGTTTCCAAGACATACGCGTTGCCCCTGAGCTATCCTTCCTCCCTGATGACACCAAGAGGGTTAATGTAGGTGGCCCATGGAGGGCAGCCAGAGAGTAGGAGGGAAGGAGGGAGCTGGGGTCCCAATGAGAAGGATCTCAGTCTTACTGGCATTAAGGCAGAAATCATTAGCAGCACACCATGCCTAAATAGTAGTGAGACAGTTGGGAATGAGATAGGAAGAAGAAAGAAGCTTGAAGGAGAGCTATGTGTCATCTGCATAACACTGAAAGTAAGGAGAGAAGACTGAGATCAAATTAGCTAGAGGGGCAAGGTAGAAGTTAAAGAGCCATGGTGAGAGGGTAGAGCTCTGAGGGACGCCGCAGGTGGAGAGTGTGATGGAGGAGAGAAAATGGCCCAGTTGAACATGGGATGGTCAGTCAGAGAGGAAGGAGGTCAACCAGTCAAGTGCCAGGTCCATTATGCCATGGGTATCACAGAGTCGATATATAAGGGTGGCACGATTGACCATATCAAAGGCAGAGGAAAGGTCAAGAAGGATAAGAACAGAAGGAGTGTTGGAATCGAGATTTGAGAGCAAGTCTTTATGGGTGTTCAGGAGTGCATTTTCCATGCGTCTGGCTGCTCTGAAGCCAGGCTGGTGGTTGTGGAGACAGCCAACAGATTCAGTGTGGTGGATCAACTGGGAGATGACCAGTTCCTCCAAGATCTTGTCCAGGAAGGCGGTAATTGAGATAGGGCGGTAGTTAGCCGGGCAGGAGGGATTGGCAGAAGGTTTTTTGAAGAGAGGGTGCACAAGGGAGTGCTTGAGGAATAGCAGGAAAGAGCCAATGGCAAAGGAGTGATTGCAGAAATAAGCCAAGACTGGAGCAAGGGGGGCAATATTATCCCTTGATGGTTCTGGAGGAGCAGGTGAGCACTTGTTTGGAAGGGACTTTCATATAGAGGACTTGTCTGGAGACCACATCCAGTGATATGGGCGAGACGGAGGAGAGTAGGAGGGAAAGGAAGAGGGGGGCCAAGTGAGGTCTGAGAGCGGTTGATCGAGAAGGGAGGGTTGTAGAGGAGAGTGCGGACAGGATGTCCTGAGTTTTGGTTATGAAATGAGAGTGCAGTGCAGATGGTCAGGGATGGCAGAGGAGAAGTGGAGACTTCAGTAGGATTTGCGAGTTCCTTGCACAATTTGAACAGTTCAGCCGTGTTGTTAGTGGCCCCAGAGATGTGGGCTTGGATATAGGCCTTCTTCTTCGAGTGGATGTAGAGTCTGTATTGCCTTTGGAGCAGGCAGCAGGCCAATCTGTCTGAGGATGTGCTCGAAGCCTGCCACTTCCGCCCATCACCTCTGCACTTGCGTTTCAGAGGGGCTAGGTCGGAATCATACCAGGTTTTGCTTTTGGAAGCGGGCTTCATGCAGATCCTCATGACATGGACAAGGATGTCCAGAGTGTTGGAGATGGAGAGGTGAAGGTTAGCAAGGGCTGTGTCAGTGTGAGAGTCAGTGGCTGGAGTAGGAGAGGGAATGAAAGTGGCGGTAAAGGCAGCAACTGGCACTCACTTTATCGGTTGCATGATGGAGAAGGAGACTGGCAGTGCGGGCAGAGGCTTAGCTGGGGGACCCAAGAGATCCAGGTGAGCAGACAGGAGAGCATGATCAGACCAGGACAGAGGTGTAGTGAGAGCGTTGGAGATGACTTCTGCTGTGATGAGAGCATCCAAGGTGTGTCCGACTGAGTGCATTGGACCACAGGGAAGAATGGTGAGACAAAGAGAGTCACAGAGGCTGCATCAGGGGAGTCAAGGTGAAAATTGTAGTCTCAGAGGAAGAGAACCTTGGAGGTGGAGGCAAGGAGAGAAGAGGTAAGGTCAGACCACTGCAAGAGGGGTCCTGTAGATGGTGGCAAGAGTCAGCGAGAGGATTGGCGAGACACAAAGCCTGCAGACAAGACATTTGAAGGAAGAGTATGACTGAGTGAGTATGATAGTAGCAGGGACACATTCAGGGGCGATCAGGGCCACTCCGCCCCCAGACCATTTAGGCCTGGGCTTAGAGAGGATCTTGTAGCCCTCTGGGAGGAGTGTGTCAAAAATAGTGACAGAACTGGCCGTGAACCACATCTCGGTGAGAACAAGGACATCAAGGTCGAAGTCTTGAAGGAGGTGGCAGATGTCAGAGGAGTGTTTAACAGCAGAGCGAGAGTTGAGGGTAGCTAAGTGGAGCTGGTTGCCTCCTTTGAAGTTCATCCGAGGAGGGTTACAGGAATGTGGTGCGCTTGTTGGTGGGGGTGAAGAGGCCAGAGGGGTGGCAGAAGGAGGAGTGGCAGGAGAAGGGAGGAAGTTGATGAGAGACAGAAGATGCCTATCAAGGAGGTTGGGCCGAGAGCCCTAGACCATGACAGTGCCATTCCGGTAGACATTAATGATGTCCCTAGAGGATGGGAAATATGCCAAGAGTACTTACCATCAGGTTCCACCACTAATGGGAGAAAGGGGAGAGCACTGAGACCATATGGGGAGTTCAAGGGTCTGGAGAGGGAATGACAAAGAGGATGTTGGTGACAGTCTGCCTGGAAGAAGCGTTGACATAGGTGCATGGGCAGGCCAGGATTGGAGACCAGGAGATCTTTCCTGAACTTTTTCCATCAAGGCTTCGAGAGAGAGATAGGATACGTGATAGTATAGCAGTTTGAGAAGATGGGGGGACGGAAAGTACCATGAGGGAGAGAGCAGAGAGACGGAAGAAGGAGAAAGAGGGGACGGAGAACTGCACAAATTACGACAAACTCACCAGGTGGCCTAGCAGCAGGCCAGGCGCAGATGAATCAGGTACTCGAGAAAGGAAGTCCAGATCAGTGAAGAGCGTCCTGCGGCAGGCGAGCTTGGCGAAGAGGCTTAGAGACTTGATCCTTTGCCAGACTTCCTACGCCAGCCACAGAGGACTTACTATGCAAAGACTTAGTTCTGCAGTAGTTTCACTTGGAGTACAGCTGTAACACTAGAGTACAGCTTAGATTGGACCAAGTAGAGACGGTGAAGCACCTAAATCTGGGAGCACGGTGCTGGATGGAGGGGAGTATGTCTAGATTTCTGGATAGAGGGAGGAACACCTAAACTTCAAGCACAACAGGGTGAGTTCTATGTCCTCTGCCCACAAGGTTTGGGTGGCCAAATTCTTAAATCTTGCTATATAGCTTAGTAATTCTTTGTTTCCCTGATGGATGTTTACCAACTCATTATGTACTGTTTGAGTAGCATACTTTTTGTCAAACATGGCTTGGAATGTAGCAAAAAACTGATCATAATTCATAAGCACAGGGTCATTATTATGTACTAAACGGGTAGCCCAAGATAGGGTGTTTTTGTCAACATTAAGTAAGAGAAAATCTCCTTTGGCTTGATCTGATGCATACAAGGTAGGTCTATTACTAGTATTGTGACCTGATTGGCTAACACTCCCCCAATTGGGAAGATGCACAGGACAGATTTGCTTCATAATTTCTACATTATGGGTGACCGCGAAGAGGCACAGAAGAGTGAGAATGATTAAATAGATTACTCACAGAATTCGAAGCGATTTAAACTTTATTCTTCTTAGCCACAGAGGTTAGTAACCAGAAACCTCCACACACCTCATACCGCAGAGGCCACAAACTGCCTCTGATTGCAACTCGGCCGCAACTCTGCGACGCTCCACACTAGCGAGGGGGTTTTAATTGTTGAGTTCCTTCTCTTCCCCAAAGCGTGAATAGAACCACTGTAAGGGAAAACAGACCTGCACAAACCAGTCCTCTGCCTCTGATGGAAACTCAGCTGCAACTCCTCACAAGGTAGGTCTATTCATAAAATGAAAGTTTCATTGAGTGGAAACAGCCCAGAATTCTTTAGGGTCCCGGCGTATTTATTCGGCATAGGGGTGTAGGAATCTTAGGACCCAACCCGGGGACATAGAGCGTGCCAGGAATCAGGACGACTCTATTTTCAGGACGAGGATTGGGTATGCCGGAAGAGCCTGTTTTCACTGCTCACGACCCTCAAGTGTATCCTGCTCCTGGAACCTTTCCCAATCCTGAAACTATTCTTCCCTTCAGGGCCATTACAGTCTGAAGCACAGCATTCTTGCGTCTGGATGAAGCGACTTCAGCCTGTAAATTATGAAAGGCTGCCGCCAATTCTTTGTCTATGCCCTCCATGACCCAGAAAAGACGCAGTGCAGCCATATACCTTTGGGTCCAGGAAGGCTGCCATTGCCTGCCCGGTAAGAGTTGGGAAGGGGAGGGTGAAAACCTAACAACCACAGGATTCCTTGAGTGGGCAAAGTCAGATGTGCTGCAGTACTTTCGCCAAGTCTTTTCTTGTTTTCTGATGGTTTGTTTTCTAAAGTTGAGTTCTTGAGTGCACCAGGGTGCAGAAGGTTTAGGCTTGCAGGTGCGTTGTTTCACTGGTGCATAGCAGTTGATGTTGTTTGTGAGGGTGGAGTTGAGTTCTTGGACAAGCGAGTCAAAATACTGGTTTGTTGGAAGTAGATCAGCTCATGTAATGTGGACTTTGGAGAGGTAAGCTATGAGAACCTCCACTGTGAATTTCTTGAGTGATCCGAAAGGCTTGCTTGCTGGGTTTCTGATGGGTCTGCTTGACTGGTGTGGTGTGACTAATTTGAAAGGGGATTTCCAGATGGTCTCAGCAGTAGAGTGGGATTGGAGTGTTGGGATGGAGGGTGGGTAGGGTGATGATGATGATGTTGAGGATATTACCTTCACTGTGAGTTGGGTCTTTTGTCTGCTGTGTGAGGTTCAGAGTGTCGAGTAGACAGTTATGATGAATCCTACGGATCCCTCACAACTAAACTCCTGCCTAAATTCTCCTCTCAGGTGGCCAGGGAAAGACAGATTATTACTGATCCTGACCTTGGGGGTGGTGTTCTGCGGGAGGATCACCTGGGAGGAGAAAAGGCCCAGGGGAGTGAGAGGATTCCATGGGATGAGACACACTATTTCTCTTCATTCAGGGAGGATGTTTCCTCAATGCCAAAGTGTGTAATGGTTTGTTGTAAGAACCATCTTTTTGTTTCACAAGATCCACATATAAATAAGGGTGAAAACAGTCACACACATCTAGGCGTCGGAAGGAACACAAACCCTTCCTTGATTACAGAGACTGGTGGAGTTAAAAACCTCCCTTACACCCAAAAGTACAATGAGAGAAAATCTATGAATCGTAATGGTTTAAAAGAACTGTCTTCCCCTGTTCAATCAAATACAATGACTAATCCTTGGGGTGTTTCTTTAAAGAATATTAGAAATAATGTATTTGGGTTTAAAAGTAAACATCAAACCCAAAGGAACTCCAAGTCACAAAGCCCTCTAAGTACTGGGATGTGGAAGAGGGCTAAAGATTTGTCATGTAGGAGTGATCAAGTCATTAATGAAAATTACCCACATGTGCGAGAGGCAGAGAGGCTTAAAAGGTCTTCCCAGGTGAAAGTCATGAAGTTGCAAAAGGAGAAGCCGAAGCAGCGTGGCTCATGCTGGCAGTCTAAACAGAAGCTGGAGGAGAGAGAAGACACTGGGACCTCTGTCTGACAGATATCAGTTGCCAGTCCTGAGACCGTCTGTACCTCTCGATTCCTGGAGTGCAGATATTGCGCAGTGGAAAGCGTTCAGGAGGGAAGCTTGCCCCCTGGTCATGTGATCTGCAGAGGTTGTGCAGCAGGAAACAAAGGCTAGGGAAGCTTTCCTTCCAGGAGGCAGTTTCAGGTGGCTGGCGTGCACCCAAGAGCCTTGAGGCTGTTTTGTGGTAGCTACTGTGCATCAAAAGGCTGCGGAATGTGGCGCAGGCAAACTAAAAGAAAAAGTTTGCTGGGTTGCGAGGAGCCACAGAAACAGAGGTTCTGCATGCAGCAAGAGGAATGGAAGCACTCGTCTTACCCAGTGAGTTCACAGCTTGACAGTGATCTCCGAGCGCTCCTTCCCCATGTGCAAAGCAGGTGTC
Source organism: Ambystoma mexicanum (assembly GCF_040938575.1). Lineage (NCBI taxonomy): Eukaryota > Metazoa > Chordata > Amphibia > Caudata > Ambystomatidae > Ambystoma > Ambystoma mexicanum. The sequence goes on from NC_090937.1 coordinate 778,487,116, forward strand.
CGGCGAGTAACATTTGCATATGAATAAAAGTTGCTCTGAAAGCAATTATGAATTTAGAACCATTGGAAAACACCAAAAGCAGCACTCGCATGCAAGTGAAAGCAGTTCTTAGCGTAAACTGATTTATTTTGAATACTGAACTCATGAAAAGCATCGGAAACAATATGTAACAAAACCAAATGACAGTCATTTTTCAAATGTGAGTCTGTGGAAAACCAAGCAACTTGAGTGGGTGAGATTGTTAAGAAATAATACCTGCAAGCATTGCCCAAGTCAAGAAAGACTAAGAGACAGGCAAATACAATCTAGAAAATATTGGCAACCATGACAATTGGCTAAAGAAAAGTATATAAAGTGTGAAACTCGCTGCCCATATTTTTCCCCATTTATGGTAAAAGCTGATATAAACTCACATTGTCAAGACCAAGAGACTCACATTGTCAAGACCAAGAGAGGAACACAGTAAAACCCTCTCCTTGTCAGTATTTGGTCGCTAGTGCAGTGGGGGAAATAAGAGTGACAAAAAAGGCTGCCCTTTTGAAGAAGGACAATCAGAAGGAGAGAAGAATTATTTGTATGAATGCATGGAAGAGCATCAATGTGAATCTTGTTTCCCCTGAAGAGCTGTTAACAGTTTTGAAGCAGCAAACTGATAAACCATGTGAAGTTGTTGTGAACCTTTTGTTTGTTGAATTTAACCACAAAAAGCACTAATACTTGTGAAGCGCTGTTTGGGCGGGCGAGTATGCCTTTATGGCAAACCTTTGAATGAGGAGGCCTGGTGTGCGAGTAAACCAGGTGGAAGTTTCAAAGTACTGCAAAGTGGTCCTGACAATATCAACTTATGTTGCTAAGATGCTGAAGGAAGAATTGTCTAAAGCTATCAGTGTGGCAAATTATCCTGACTAAGACACTTATTGATGCTATTTGAAGAACTGAGAAACTGCTCTTTGCTTGACGGATAAGCTGTATAATTGCACAAGGAAGAGGAAGAGTTTTCTAGGTCTTTGTTGAATCACTGGAGCATTGGACTTTTAGTTGAAGAAGTTGAAATTGCAAAGAACTGTGTTGGAACTTTGTGACGAAGAAGGATTTCCGTATTTACTTTTCTTGAACTGTGAAGCAAAATTCAACTTAACCCTAGGGAAAGGGAATTCACCCAGGTTATAGAGAGAGACTGTAATTACATTATGAACTTAATAATTGTTTTGAACTGCCATATATTTTCTTGTTTATTTATTATATGTATAAGTGTGAGGGACAGATATCCTTTGTTAGAGTGTTTCCTTTATTTTAGGCAGTAAAATCCTTGTCAGGGTAGGGATAGGGAGGCGTTCATCCAACCTTTGAATATAAGAAAATGGCATTTGTTGAAAAACCTTCACAAAGTTGTCCACCTAACATTTATGACCCCTCACACAGTGGAGATCTTCCTTCATTGACTTGGTTGCTGTGTTGCCTGGAATTTTGAAGTCGCCAAGGAAGATGTTATGGGCATGAATGAGAGACATGGTGACAAAGCCCATGAAGTCTTCTATGAATGAGGTGTTGGATGATCTGTAGATAAGTTGTAAAGTGACTGCGTCCATTGGGGAGAGCTGAAAGTGGCAGGAAAGGATTTTCAAAAGAGCCAATGGTGGCGAAATTCAGTGGGTGCATTTTCATAATGCCTTGGAAATTATGGCATGGCCTCTACTGATCTTTTTTAGACGGTCTTGTAGAATGTGGAAATGACAGTTTCTATGTCACTTTTCATTTGCGAGGTACTACATGACTTTTAATTTCCCCACTGTATTCAATGTATTGCACAGCTTCATTTTCCAAAGTATTGGGTGATTTTTATGTTTCTCAAATGTGTGTTCCATCTTGCACTGCAAATGACTGTATATTTGCTGAACGGTTTATGCTCGCTGTTTATTTCTGTCAAGTACTTGCAGGTTCCCTGGTGCCTGTATTTTGTTTCTGGCACACTGGACAGTGTGTGGACCTTTGTTGAGTTTCTGCCATTGGCTTTCGTCCTCTCTGTCCCCTGCACCTGTGGTATGTGGGAGGGTTTGTGACATTCCTCCAGCCCAGGGAAAGTACTCCAAAAACCAGTTAAACCTGTTCCCCGTCCAGCTACCAGAATTCCAGAGCTAATAATCTAGCCTGACATTTTTACCTACTTGTCTGACCCTAGGACCTATGCAGAGTAACCCTTCAATGCTCACACCAGAGAAAATATAACCCGCTTGGGAAAAAGCCCAACACACGTTTTACAAGAAGAAGAAGTCTTTATTCTCATAACAGTCCGTTACGTGATAGCAAAGAAATCTGCTGCCGCAGAGCGCTCTAACGAAACCAACATGGATGGCAGCTTATAAGGGCAAAAAGAGTCATAATGACATATGTGAAGTAGGGTACAAATCCACAGAGCTGGTTGTCATGTCCTTATACATAGGTGGCCTGCTCCATATGAGATGCCAGGTATTTGGTTCCAGCTTTTCTTGTCATTCTTCTTCCAAGTAAGGCTCTTCTCACGACGTAATCAGGTGCCAGGCTTGATAATTGCCCATTAAGAATGGTATTCACTGCCTGCCCTATCAGTGGTCTAATGTGCACCTAGTACTGCAGACATGCATGCAGAGACTACATTCAAGGTTGTCTTATCTCAGCAAACCTCAGCTTGATACCAGACACATTGTTGCCATTCAAAGACTTCCCACCATTGCCGTTAAATGTGTTACTTTCCCTCCCTGGCACCTCATAGCACTAATCACAGGGTCCTTGGATATTCTACTTAGATCTTTATAACAAATGGGTGTTCAAACAATTTTATGGTCTGGCGTCTTAGGCTGGCTGGTACTCTGGAATGTTAGGGTCTTGGGAAGGAGGCATTTGGTCACCATAATGTAGAGTTTTAGGCTTGACTGGTTCAGAGGCTCGTGTCCTCCTTCTTGTGAGGTAACTGTTGGCAGGGAGCTCTCTGCCTCCTCATGGCCTTGCAGGACACATTCCTTCTAGGTTAAATGTGCTAACGATCTGAGACAATGAGAGGTTTATGGGTCTGTGTGAGTCTGGCCTGTCCCACTCCCGCCCCAGCTGCACCCTGCTTCTGCATTCACAAACGTATTGCTGCTATGTCCTGTGCCTGGGTCTAATGTCCTGGCTGCAGCGCGGCACCAGGCTTCAATTTAAAAATGGCTGCTACTTCCCAAAATGGCGTGATGTGTCAAATGTTATCGACATCCACTCACACTATATCCTACCCAGAATATAACTCCAATGAACACCAGCCACCCCCCCTATATTCTCCCCAAACATCTACCACACAGTCTTGGGCCTTTGCCGCATGCAAAACCTCTTGGGGGCCTGGGACGATCGCACCTGCTTCCTCCCTTTCATTAATCCCATATCAACAAACTGTCCTGTGAGCAACCTCTTGTCCTCTTGCTCCACTCTCTCCCTTTCCAATCTTTGAGCTTCTAAATTTGGCGGGGACTCTTCCATGGGTACCCACACTTTACACACGTGTTGCAAGCTTTCTCCTGCCTGCATATATTTCTCAGGGGTGCATGTCATATATATATATATATATATATATATATATATATATATATATATATATATATATATATATACCCTCTATCCCATGCTAGATCAAACCAGTGCTCTACACAATTTTTGGGGTCGGGAGGCAGAGGAGTAATAGTGCCTGGAGGGTGAAGGCATTGCTCTACAGCAACCATGCGGGGTTTGTTAGGTTCATCTGTTTGCACTGCAATGTCTTTTGTACCATGAAGTGCCCCATGTACCCCAATTGAAACCATCATCATTGTGCTGCTAGGCATTGCTTTAGCACAGCACCGAAGTCCCAGCTGGCATGTGCAGAAGATCACCAGCATGAACACTATTACTGGTACCAGCAGCTTCTCGATGGCCCCCATCCATGATGGTGCCCAGTGAAAAAGGTTATCAGTCATTGTTTTGAATTCCAGCTTCTGTTTGCATGTGACTACAGAGAGTGTGCAGGGCCCCTATTATGTTGGTGAGGGACCCATTGTCTCCGTTGTTAGGAGGCACGTAGGTGCAGCAAGAATTGCCAGTCTTCTAGCAAACCCCTCCTTCCATGGCCTGTGAGGAGGTCCAGTACCTAGCGGTTCTGCACCTTCATCAGCCGGAACGCTTGCATCTCCATCTTGATAGTGTTGAGGCCTTGTTAATTGTCACTGGCCAGCCGAATCACCTCCCAGCATACGATCTGGAGCCACTTGGTGTTTGCAGCTGTTTGCTCTCCTGTTAACAATAACAATGCAAAAATGTTTTCTTCCTTGCTGTGTAGTCTATATTGATCTGGAATGGCCTTGATAAATTGTGAGGAATCTTGGGATAAATAGTTGGATCTTCTCCTCTGCAGTTTTTTTTCTTCTTCTTGTCTGGCAGGATCCGAAATATAGGCTGTGGCGGCAGCACTGACACTGGTGCGGTTGTTGGGGCAGACAAGTCAACTGGTCCCACTATCAAGTGCTCTTCAGGGACTGAGTGCAGCGAGGCCAGCGAACAGATGCCCCTCCATAGTAGTGGGAGGTGCAACAATGCCTGCAGGCCACACACCAAGTAGTTATCCATCACTGCTGCTGTCCCTTTCTTGAGATCTGGGATGTATAATGTCTTATTACACTTGTTGGTTCCCACAAATACACTTCCTTCATTATAGAAGCACAGTTCATATACCTCCTGTGTTTGCATTTGTACTGGTTTCTCCATTGCCTCGATCGACGTGAGTTTCACCACATGCTCATTGAAGTACTTGCTGCAAACCGCATTCACTTTTTGGATCACTTCTTCTCCGAATCCCACTAGTCCTCCTGCCATGCAACTCATTGTTGTTTCTTGCCATCTTTTTGCCACAAACTTTGTGCCCTCCAACTTCAGGTAAGGTCTCTGTAAACACTGTGGGCTTCTGGGGTTTTAAGCACATTGCAGCTCGTCTGGGTCCCTCATCACCAGTTGTACATACCGTGCTTGGAAGGTGCTTCGCAGCCTGCATAGTGCGAGATGAACCAGACACTGGGCCTCCAAGAGCTGAATCTCTTGTGCCATTATTACCTTTGGTGCTCCTGACACATGTGGTATCACGGAACAGATGTTGCAGCTCCCGTTAACCTTCCTTTTACCCACTGAATGCATGTCTGCATACCAACTGTTACTTAACTCTGGATGGTGCAAATCTTCTATAGCGTCTATACCCAGTCCCCTGTACTCATCATACTTGGGTCTTCTTAGTTGTCTTTTAAAATACTTTAAAACACTACTATGTGAAATATTCAACAATGCGGTAATGTTAGAAAATAACATGGGAAAAATACAGTGGCATAACCATTGCAGTGAGCTTGTTCATTCGTATTGTGGTGTCATTAATATCACTAGAAGATGTATTATTTGTCACATTTTCACCATATGCCACATGTATAATACTCTTGTTAACATATAAAGGGAACAGACCTGCTGAAAAATTGGCCTGTGCATATTCAATATTAGTACTGTTAGTAGCGTTCCCGTGTCCTTTGCCCTCTATATGTACTCCCCATATATAACTACCTCCCAAATAAAACCCTAAAATAAACATTAATAATGCAAGAAATCCAGCAAGACAATGCATGACACACATATACGTAGAGGAATACGCATCTACTGTATGCTGGTCATTTGACCGCCTATTTTGTTGTATGCCAAAGAAATGCACGCGAGAATCTATGTTTTATTACAGAAAAAAGAGAGAAAGAGAGATACAGTGCAAAAAGCGTTTAGCAGTGTTTGTTAAACCTTTTATATAGCAAAACACAGAAAATTATATGTAGAAATGAACCTTAATAAACCGCTCTTTTCACTAATACCATATATACAAACAGTGGAATGTAATAGTTCAGTCAGTGCACAGTATTATATCATCTGGCATTTACTCAATTTGTGTGGGGTGTGTGGCATTCAGTGCCTGGCGGACATCCGAAAGATGCACCCAATACCGCAGCTCCCTTACTTTTACCACCAGGCGAGTGGAATAGACAGCAGTGTATAGACCGTTGTAGCTAGGCTCGCTCCACTAACGGGCAAAGTTTCAAACAAAAAACAGGTCGCCAGGCAGTAGTTGAAGCAGAGATGTCACTGAGGTAGTTGCAGCGCCGGTGGTGTCATCGGATTGTGGAGGTGCAATCTGTTGGGAAATACATTTTATGGCTTTGGTTAAAGCAGACAAATATGCCCCAAACTCGTACCCCAGAATGGAGCATCCGATGCCTTCCATATCGGAGATACGGGCATGTGGATGTGCCACCCAGTGACCACCTCATTCAGTGATAAATGATGATCCTTACAGGGCTGCGTGTGTAAGCTAAATAATGCCAGAGGCAAGCAGTACATCCAGTTCTTCTGCATTGTGGTGGACAGCTTCGACAGCTTCACTTTCAACAGGCCGTTAACCCGTTCTACAAGGCTGATGGCCTGGGGATGGTAAATTGTGCACATGCAATGATTGGTGTGCAGTTATGACGTTATCTCTTTAATCAGCTCTTTAAAAAGTGAGTGCCAGATCTTAACACGTCGCACACACCCCATTGAAGAAAAACATCCCTGACCAAACATTTGGCAGCACACTTAGCATCTGGAAGTGCACAAGGATCTGCCTCCACCCACGGGAGAAGGAGTACACAACCACTATTAAATAGCGGAACCCATTGCATCTTTCCCCCATGTCTGTGTAATCTATGTATAATTAAAGGAACGGGCCAGTAGGGCAGGGCAAAGTGCCTCTGATTGTTCTCAATGTATGTCCAGTACTGTACGATTCACAGGTAGTACATTTAATTACCATTTTAGACAACAGCTCCTTCAAATTGGGGACAAACCAGTCCCCCTGTATATCTGCTGCAATATGATTTTTTGGCACATGTGACGGATGGTGCAATTTATCAAAAGGCACCTGTAGCAGCTCTTGGGGCATGACCATTTTTCCACTCATTTCTCACCATAGCAGATCTGTTGGGGACTGCTCACACCCCTCTTTACCCAAAAATCCTTTTCTTCCTGGGGGTCAGGTCCATGTAGTTTGATAATTTGTGCAATTGGCAGTGAATTATAGGACTCTGGTAATTGTGCTCAACCTTGTGCTATCACTGGATATTCTGCACAGGGGGATACGCCTTGGAGAATGTTAGCCTGGCTGTATAAACGTAACAACGCCAGATCCCCTATTTTCTCTAGACAAAATGAAGACCGGGATGAGGTAAACACACATGTGGGCATGCATGAGGTTTTCACCATGTATTACAAAGCTCTTTATGCGGTACCCCCTGAAGATGATGAAAATGATGAAAGTGACCTGCAGGACACTGTTGACCTTATTACTCTGCCCTGATTAGACACATCTCAGGCAGAATTGGTAGAGGCAACCATAACCTCGGAAGAGGTTGTCGCCACCATCAGAACACTGCCCACGGGGAAGGCCCCAGGCACAGATGGTCTCCCTAGTGAATTTTATAAAGCATATGCCGAAACGCTGGCACCATTGATGGCTAAGGTGTACAATTAGGCGTACGCAGAAAATTTACTTCCTGAGAGTTTGAGAGAGGCCCTGATAGTTATGTTACTCAAACCAAATAAAATCAGTACAGACTGCAGATCCTACAGACCACTGTCACTGTTAAATCAAGAAAGCAAGATCCTTACAGCAATCTTGGCAAACAGACGTCGTAAGGTAATACACGTACTGATCCATCCGAATCAGACTGGGTACGTACCAGGGAGGAATATTACGGAGACTCTAAGGAAATTGCACCAAGTGATTTATAGTAAAGCCGACCACACTGCAGAATGTGCGGTAGCTTTGTTGGATGCGACTAAGGCATTTGACTCGGTACACTGTACCTGGCTGTATGCCACAATGACAAAGATGAGGATAGGGCCACAGTACATGAAATGGGTAAAGTTGGTTTAAACCAAACCGATGGCCAGAGTACGGATGGGGAACACATACTCTGACAAATGGCAACTAAACAGAGGTACGAGACAGGGGTACCTGCTGTCCCCAATGTTAAACATTTTAGCAGCTGAGCCTATGGTGGCGCACTTGCAGAAGGAATACAGGGATACAGGTATTGATCTGGAAAGGGTGAGGCATGTGGTGTCCATGTATGCAGATTACATGTTGCTGTGCCTTTGCAACCCGGAAATAAATTTGCCATATATCCTGGAGGTACTGGATAATTCTAGTACATTTACAGTAATTAGAATAAGCAAGAGTAAATCATCTCTGTTCCCACTGGCCATGACAGCGACGGTGGCTGAGGAGGACCTACCAGTCCTCCCTCTGCCCTGGAGCAAGAACTCCTTTAGGTACTTGGGAGTTAACATTTATCATGACCCCAAGAGAGAACATGAATTTAACACAGTACGGGCTAGAAATGGGCTGGAGAAATCTATGGAGTTGTGGAGTAAGTTGCCCCTATCTGTGATGGGCAGAGCAGCGCTGCTAAAAATGCTGGCCCTGCCGAAACTCATACATTGTTTTGGCAATGTCCCATGTAATATTCCAAAACAGTTCTTCGGAGACTTGGAAAAAAATATGCACAGGGTTCCTGTGGTGGGACGGGAGGAACGGGGTGGCTCTGAAAGCACTGGAAAGACTGTACGAACATGGGGGGCTAAAGATTCCAAATTTTGAATTGTACTTTCTGGCACGCCAGCTGCAATATGCTGTGCAATGGATGGCTGATCCCATGACAGAAATGGGGTTGCTGCAACCGGTCGTGAAGAAGAGGTACCTTGGAGACCTACTTTGGATGCCCCCCGGGGAACAGACGGGGTACCCTTACCTGGTAGAATTGGGCCTTGAAATGTGGAAAACGGACCTGTAGGGTCATGAGGCTAGTGATCTGCTCTCACCAGAGTCCCCGATAGTGGCAATTCTAGAGGGTATACCAGGCAGTTGGGCAATGGTGAGATCCATGTGGGAAGCATGTGGGGTGGCCACGGTGGGAGACCTGTGGAATGACAGGGGGCTGATGATATTTAAGGAATTTCAAGAGATCACGGGCATACACGAAGGTCAGTTTCTGTTGCATAACTCAGTGATGAAGGTGCTACGAAATAGATGGCCGAATTGCAGTAGCGAGACCATAGGGAGCGATGAAATTGAGACTCTGATTTCGGTGACAGAGGGCTGACATGCAATCTCTAGGATCTATGAGGTATTTATAGAGCTAAATTTGAGAACAAAATTGAAATGTAGAGAGAGGTGGGAGAAGGAATTGGGGAAGATGTTTGAGACTAAGGAATGGAAAAAGTTGACATTGTATCATAAGACGGTCTCTAGAAATGCCAGGCTGCATCTAATGCAATTTAATATCACGCAAAGAGCATACCTCACGCTCGCCATCATCGTGACATTTAGAGGCGTGAGTAGACAAGAATGCCCCAGATGTAGGGAGGAAGATGCTGGACTCGTACATATATTTTGGGGTTGCCCGATTGTGCGTGGGTTCTGGAGGGAGGTGGCACAGAAAGCAGCCAGAGGAGGCATATATCTAGATATCCAGACCCTGGAGGCTTGCTTGCTGGGCACATATAAGAGGAGAACGAAAGATAAACTGCTGAACAAAATCAAAGACCTGATGTACATAATGGCTAAACGCAGTATAGCTATGAGGTGGAAAGATGCTAAAGAACTGAGTGTAACTAGATGGTGGAGGGAGTTGGAAAAGTGGGTCACAGCTGAAACTGATGTATGGGAAAAGGCAATAGGGGAACAAAAAGCTGATTTGGGAACAGACATTCAACGTTGGATAGCGCTAAATGTGCCTCTGTTTACATACAACAAAGAGGAGGAGACCAGGCAGACCACACTGGGAGAGGTGGATGCAGTATGATTAATAATGATTAAGAATGTACATCTAGTCAATACTATGTGCCGGCTAAGTTAGGGGGAGGGTTAGGGTTGTGTTAGTTTAAGTTGTGATATAAATATGTTTATGATGCGCTGTATAACATGGTGTCGATTGTTGTTCTGTCTGTGTGGTTGTTGTGGAAAACAAAATACAATAAAATATATATTTTTTTTAAATCCCTGGATATTCTGCTACGTTGGGTACAGGGAGATATGCAGCTTGTTTGGATGCCGCATCCCGAGAACCGAGTTAGACCTTGTTGTTTCATTTGTATGGACGGTGCATTTTACCACCGCCTTTATGGAAGGCTGCAATGGTGCATCAATTAGTTTGTCTAGTAATGCAGTATGCTGTACTGGGGATCCATCAGCCCTTCCATCGTGCCAGCCCCGAGTGCACTGTGGTGGTGATGTAGGCGGAATCAGACTAGACAGTTACATGGAATCCCGGAGATGCCAAGAGCGCCTCAATCAGTGTGATAAGCTCTGCAGCTTGAGCCAAATAATGCATGGCCAATCTTTTTTGGGCAATCATTTCATACTCTTTATCCACTAGGCAGACCACTGCTGCACTCATATCTCTCAGGCCCGAGCCCTGGTCAATAGCTGCTGACCCATCAATGAAGAGGACCCCCCCACCCCGAGTGGGCTATCTTTTGCTTTGGATATGTCCTCCTCCTCCCCCTCAGACGTTACACAGTCATGCATTGCAAGGTCTTCGTCAGTGCGCATTTCCATGAGAAACGTGCCAGGGTTTACTATTTTGCACCTTACTATGTGTATATGCGGGCTGGATAAGATGACCTCTTATTTGGATATTCTCTGTGTGGTCAAGGTAGATTTTGATCCATCGAGGATGACAAACACTGCATGTTCTATGTACAGTTACATTGGGCTCCCCATGGCAATTGCACAGTTTTTTAAATTGCAAATGCAGCAGCAGCAAGTGCCTACTTGCAAGGGAATTGGCCCTGCATCACGTGCGTCTAGTACACCACTATTGTAGGTCAATGGTTTATGGCCATTGTGCTTTTCTGGGTGAGCACTGCAGTCATCTGGCCATTTAAAAGGGAGAACAAATAGAATTCCTGGGTATAATCAGGGGTTGCTAATACTGGTGCAGTGCAGATAACTTTCTTGAGGTCATTAAAACTTATGTCCATTTTCTCTGTCCATACAATACTTTTGTCTGTCTTCTGTGCCTCTTTAAGGCCTTGCAATAGAGGCCTGGTGTATGCAGCGTAATCCAGAATCCATGCCCTGCAATAATTACACAGGCCCAGCATCTCTAACTGTCCTGGGCTGTGGGACGCTGCACACAGATGCTGCGCGTTCTGGTAGGATCTTTTTCCCATGGACCGATATCAACTGTCCCAGATAAAGTACTTCTTGGAGACAGTACTGCAGTTTGGCCCTATCTGCTTTGTACCCCTTGTATGTGGATACCTGAAAGAGGGTGATTGAGTTGCTTCTGCACTGCTGTTTTCTGTCACTACACACCAGCAGATCATCCACATACTGAATAATGGTACTAGCAACATGGATGTTCCCCAAGTCAGCATGTAATATTCTGTTAAATATGCTGGGGGACTCGCAGTACCCTTGTGGCAGTCTTGTGTCATTACTGTGAGTCTGGGTGCAGGGGGATAGAGAAGAAAGCATTCTTCAAATCCACCACTGTGAAATGTGTTACGTGTTTGGGGATGCTGCACAAGATGGTTGCAGGGTTAGGAACTACAGGAAATTCTGCCTCTACTATATCCTTTAGGGGACAGAGATCCTGAATCATTCTCCAACTCCCCATTTTTGCCTTTTTTAAAAAAAAAAAATATTTTTATGTTTCACTCATGATCACAAATTCCAGTTGCATTACCAGCAGTGTTGTATTTTTTTTAAAACATGTCTTTATTGTTTTCACAGTAGAAACATAATGCACTTTAACAGAATAACACCCCAAATGTCCCCCCCTTCCCCTACCCACTCCCCTCTGGAAGACTTGCTCTTTTTTTCAATTGTTCTCTGGACAGACGATGAGGTAAATAAGTTTGTGATTCTGATGTTGTGCGGACACCATTGTTCCATATAGTCCAGTTGTAAATATTCCAAACCCCCCCATTCCTTCATGAAGGATCCATTTGAGCCCTGTAAGTGGTGCATGATCTTTTCCATGGCCACCCTTTTGCCTTTTTTATTGGGTAGATCTTCATGTTGCATGGGGAGGTGGAGGGCACAATGATCCCCTGGTTAAGCAGAGCAGTAATTATGTCTCTCATCCCTTTGTCTGCTTCTCTGGACAGGGGGTATTGTTTTATTTGGGGTAACAGTAACAATGCTCCTGGCATGAGGGTTATTCTCACAGGGGCCACTCCCTGCAAGAGCCCTACATCATGGCAGTTGGTTGTCCACAGTCATTTAGGGACCTGCTCTAGATCTTTGTCAATGAATGTGGGCAGGGCAACAAGGGCCGTCAAAGAACATTGCACCTTATGATATTGCACCATGATTTCACAAGAGATGCAAATGGCAAACACTATCTCTCCATCATCAATCCAGTCCTCAAACTCTGCATCTGTCACCTCCCTGAGAGGCAAATTAGGATCAATACACAACACTGTGCGCCACTCACACCCATCTGAATCAGTTCCAATGACAACCGCTCTTTTCGCGGACACCACCAGACCCTGCGAATCCAATGAACGTATCGTCCCTGCCCAAGCTGTGGGGTCACAACAGGCATGAAAATAAAATCAGATGGCACCCGACAACACACCTTACCAATCTGGGACACTGCATCAAGCAAAACCGTGATCCCATACACAAACATATCAGGGTCAACTGCGATGCCGCGAACCACCACCTCTCCTCCTCCTGCGTGTATTATCACCATCACTCTCATTGCGCACATCCCTGGAGTGGCACACACTATCCCCATGTCTGTGACTGAATGGTCATATTCAATTTCCTCTGGAGGTCACACCTGAGCAAATTGATTGTGGATGTTTCCGAATAGATCAAGGGTGCGCGCACCACTTTTCCCCCTATTTTGATCACTCCCTCTTCAGCGTATGGAACAGTGGCGACAGCCCCATAGACGCCCTGCATGTCAAGAGTTTCACGTGATAATGGGAAGTTTCCTTCACTGATGCATGATTTAGTGGCACCTACTTCGACCATAAAGATGATGTATTTGTTACCTATCTCAGCGGCCACCAATGGTTACTCATCATGGTGGGTAATTATGGACAGGACTGGGCACGCAATAGCTCTCTGTGGGCTGTCCTAGACAGAATATGTGTTTGATCCTGGGAAGGTGAAGGGGTTTCCTCCCATCACATTCACCGCCCCGGTATGGGACCACTGTCCCAAATGGGACTGCAGTTGCTGGGGGTGCGGGCCCCCTGTATGATTGGTGTTGTTGTGCTGCTTGCATTTGTGCGTTGGGGGGGGCTGGCACCTGTGCTTGTGGGGGTCACAGAGGCAGATGTGTGTATGCTTGCTGTATTTCGCACTTGATGGATGTGGCCATTGGGGGCAGGAATTGAACTGGTTGTGGTTGTGGCATGGGTCCTGTGGGAGTGTATGTATTATAACTGGCCCCCATTATGCTTCTACACTCCCTAGCAAAGTGGCCCCACTTCCCACACACCCAACATTGTACTGGTCCTGTCCCCCTCTCTGTTCCATACCTCCAAACCCCCCTTACCCTCTGGAACCCCTCCTCTTCCCTGCTGCTGACCTCCTTGATACCATTCTGTGTCTACTGCTGTGGTCCACCAATCCACTGTCCTTGCCCCCTTCCTGGCCAAAATTCTGCTATCCTCACGTCTGCCTGCACTGGTGTCTGCTCTGCAGAATCTGTGCCACGTTTACTACAGCTCCTTCTACTGCTATTTAAGCCAACTTCTTTTGTACCAGTATTGCTTCCTCAGCCTGCACCCTCTGCACTGTTTCTTTTTCCCTATCTTTGATCCTCTTGCAATGGTGTATAATTATGGGTTGTATTTTTTCCCACCCCTTTGCCTCAATACCATCTATCTTCTTCAGCGCCTTCTGCACCTCTTTGGGAAACCCCTCTGAATGACAAAATAGAAAAGAATAACTGACTGGTCCCTCTGATCCCCCGTCTCCGCTGTCCACATCTCGAGCACTTTTAAAATATACTGCGCTGGAACTTCATAATCCCCCACTGTAAGTCTGGTGTGTTGGGGTATGTTTGCCACAAGGCATTCCACATCTGTGCTCAGATTTTGTTGAAGGGAGCCCCATCATGTGCGTCATCATCCCACTTAACTCCTGGGTATCCACCCTCAACCAATACATCCATGGCCTGATCTCCCACAACCGCTACTAGCAAGCTTTTTATGTCTCCTACCGCTAACGGGATCAATAATATGTGTTTCTCAAATGCATATATCTACTTCCCAGACCCTGATGTAAGAGGCGGGAGTGCCTTTATTAAGTTATTCTTGTCCATCTGAGCCCAGGGCTCATGTTACGCCTAACCGGGCCTCTTGTGTAGCAATGGCAGACCACTCCTCTCCTCACTTTCCGTTTATCACTTCCCTTTTTCTGAGCCACTGCTACCCACCCAAACCTGCTTAGCACCTGTTCAGGCTACAAACTCTCCATACGCGAAGTGGTCTCTGGCACCCTCTCTTTGTGTAACCCGTCCATGGTATCCCATTCCCCATCTAACAACTCCCTGCTTGCATCCCTCTCCAACCTCACTGTCCTATATCCCGCACTTTCTGCTGCTCATTCATTACTCTTCCTCTTCTCAAAGTGTACATCTTTTATGGCAGTGCTGTCCAACCTAAATAGAATATCTCCGGCCCTCCATTCATCCAGCCAGCACCATGGCTTGCTTTCCCCTTCCCTAAGAGCCGTCAACCTTGCTACGTCTGCTTGCCCCGCCTCTAATGCATTCTCTAAGTCCTTCTGAGGCTTGGTATCTCACTGTGTTGTTGTATCAGGTAGTGTGCCATTCTTGTGCTATGGGGTGGCGCTGTGGCGGGTGTGGGTACATATGTTGGGTCATGTATCCTGTGGCTGGGAAGGTGGTAAGTGGGTAGATCCCCCCTCCAGCCGAGTGTTGTTCTGCTACCACAGGGGCTGTGCGTTGAACTGTACTTGGGGCGGGGCTGTTGCCATTCTTGGGCCTGCCTTCATTATTATCCTCTATGTCCTCCACCATTTTCCACAGGTGCAATATCTCTTTTCTCCTCTGAAGCATTTTACCTTTACATTCATCTGCTAGGAACGTGGACATATGGTCCAATATCCCTTTGTCACTTGTGCCTTGCTCTGACCATGGGAGGGGCATCCCTCCTTGTGTCTCTGCCAACCATTGTTTGTGGTACTTCTCAATTATGTCCCTGTACAACGGCAAAGCACTATACATATACTCCAACGGAGACAGTACTCCCATATCAGGGATCATTACATTCAATACATTTTACATTATGAATTTGTACACATGTCGTAATGTCACTACCAATTCTTTGGCCCCTCTTCCCAGTCACCACCTGTTTCCACTCCTGCCCCCACACACTCTCTCACTCCACTCACATGCCAATTCTGCAGGCCCACCCTTGGCCTCCACCTATCACATAAACAATATTCAATACACTAAAATAACAAAGTAAAATAAGCTAAAATAACAACCACTACTTCCTCTCATTCCCCCACCCGGCATATTTTGGCCACAGCAATCCGAGCTCTCCAAATATACAAAGCCCATACTTGTATTTCCCCTTATCAAATATGAACAATATGGTGCTCCCTTCTCTCCTAGCTCGGAAAGGGTCCCACACTTCTATTTCTCTCTTTTCATATTGTTATAATAAAATCCTTAAAAATAAATAAAACACAAAACAATAAAAACTCACCATGTGGCCGTCTCACAATTCACTGCTCAGTCGCACACCAACTCGCTATTCTCCCGCACTCCACCTCATGAACACTTCACCCAAACTATTTCCCTGTTCTCCCCCTCGTTGCGGTCACCCGCAAGAGGTGTACTTACATCTGCCTGTTCACCCAAGCTCCTCCATCTCGGGGTCTCCAATAACGGCCTGCACCTTCCTAGGAGCTGCGCCCTGTTCCAAAGAGCAGACAGGAAATGGCTCCTGTATACAACTGTGGATTGCACGCTTGGTACTGGCCACTGCAGGTGGGCGTGGCCCCTCCAGAGATGCGGCCTGAAAGCCCCCGTCTTGTGCGGAAAAATCTGGGATCATGTCAGGGTCACCAAAAATGTAGAGAAACCCCTCAACGCTCAGACCAGAGAAAATACAACCCACTGCGGAAAAAAGCTCAGCACACTTCTTGCAAGGAGAACAAGTCTTTATTCTCATAAACGTCAGGTACGCGATAGCAAAGAACTCTGCTGCCACAAAACACTCTAATGAAACCAACATGGACAGCAGCTTATAAGGGCAAAAAGCTTCATAATGGATACAATAACATCACATAGGATACAAATCCAAAGAGCTGGTTGGCGTGATCCTATACATAGTAGACCTGCTCCATATGGCATGCCAGGGCATTGGTCCCAGCTTTTCTTGTCCATCCTCTACCACGTGGGACTCTTCTCACAATGTCATCAGGTGCTGGGCTTCATAATTGCCAATTAAGAATGGGATTCACTGCCGGCCCTATCAGTGGCCTAATGTGCACCTGGTACCGCAGACATGGGCATAGGGGCTATATTCGAGGCCGTCTTATCGCAGCAAACCCCAGCTTGGTACCAGGCGCATTGGCACCATTCCAAGACTTCCCACCCTTGCCGTTAAATGTGTTACCCCCCCCGATCCCCTGGTACCTCGCAGCACAAATCAAATGGGTGTTCAAACAGTTTTATGGTCTGGGGTCTTGGGCTGGCTGGTTCTCTGGAATTATAGGGTTTTGGGAAGGGACAGTTGGTCACCATAATTTAGAGTTTTGGGCTGGACTGGGTCAGAGGCTCATGGGATAACTGTTTGCAGACTGCTCTCGGCCCCCTCATGGCCTTGCAGGGCGCATTCCATCTAGGTTACATGTGCTAACGATCTGAGACAAAGAGAGGGTTATGGATCTGTGTGTGCCTGGACTGTCCCACTCCTGCACCTGCATTCATACATGCATTGCTAGTCCCAGTGTCTGGGCCGAGTGTCCTGGCTGCAGCGTGGCACCAGGCCTCAATTTAAAAATGGCTACTGCTTCCAAATGCAATCTACATCCACTCTCACTATATCCTACCCCGGATTACAACTCCTATGAACACCCCCTCCCCCCTATATTCTCCTCAAACATCTACCACACAGTCATGGGCCTTTGCCACATCTGAAACCTCTTTGGGGCCTGGGACGATCGCCATAACACCTGCAAAACAAGTTCCACTTCTATCCGTCATGGGGGCGGGTGGGCTCTGGAAAGCCACTTGTACCACACACCCTGTAATTCCTGCCCTCTTCAAGTCACCAAGGTAGACCCTGAACCCTTGCACCCTTTCTGGGAACCTTCTCCATTCCGCAGTCCTGCAATTAACCTCCCCTTTGGCTCCAACTGCCTTGTATTAATGATCCTGGCAAAAGCCAAACAAACACTTGCCCGGGTGGGGAGGTGGCTGACCCTGGAGGGGGTGGAGCGACACAACCTGTCCTGGCAACAGCCAAACAAACAATTGCCTGGGTGAGAGGCCGGCCCTCTACTGGGCGGGAGCAACAGCCTTATATAAGTCTGTGGAGAAAGGATTTGGGAAGCTCGCTTTCTTGGTTGCTGGCAGTGGTGTGCTGATGAGAGGAGGGGCAGCTGGGCTCAGGAGGCCCCTTACACAGGTACCCTTTTCTTACCTCTCCATCCTTTCCATCCTTTCCTCCTCAACCCGCTCTCTATTTCCACCAGTAGGGCTCCTGTTCTGTCTTCCTCCCACTTCCTGTCTCTCCCTCTCCCTGTGTCTATGTTCCTGTACCCCTCTGCCTATGTATCTGTGTCTGTCTCCCTGTGCCCCTGTCTCTCCCTGCCCCTGTGTCTCTGTCCCCCTCTCCCTCTCCCTCTGTGCCTGCCCCCTCTCCCTGTGTCTCTGTCTCTATGTGCCCCTGTCTCTCTCTCTCTCTTTTTCCCCATCACAATCTCTACCAGCCCCTCTCCAACTCCCTCTCTAACCCTTTGTTTTCTCCCTTGGTGTCCCTCCCCCCTACATCCAGGGGTACTCCCCAGTCCCCCAGTTCCATGCCAGTGGGTGTGCCTAGCTAGTCCACCTTGTCTATTGTAGCCTGCTGGCAATGAGTTTACTCCTCTTCCTGTAATAAATATGTTCCTGGTTTCTACAAAGACTTTGGTGTCTTCATTGTGTTCCCACTTTTCAGTGCAGTCTGCCCGCTACTGCCTGAGGGGGGACTCAGTCAGTCTGCATACACAATGCACCCTCACCAAGTCTGTTGACTCCCTGGTCCAAAACTGTGGCTCCGACTGGGGTCTCCCACACAGCCTCCCCCATTTTGGCCTGCATCCCACGTTCACAAGAATTCTGTAGCCGTTGGGGATGAGGACATCTAGGATGTTGGTGGAGCTGGGTGTCATCCAGGTTTCAGTAATGAAGATGGCATCCAAGTGGTGATGAGGTCGGCAATGTCTGCTGCATTGTTCATTGCTGAGTGGATATTGACAAGCATTTTTTTAATGTAGTGGTGGATGATGTAGTGCTGATGGAGTCTATGGTGACGTCAGTGAGGTTTCTGTGATGCAGTGTTGATGATGCTGGTGAGCATTGTGGTTGGTGATGAGTGGTGATGGTAGGGATGGGCTTTTGGGAGGGACGGGTTAAACACATATTCAAAGGAGCTTACCTGATATTAGAGGAGCAGGGGTTCTGGTCCTGAGTACCTCTGGTGTGAACAGCCCCAAAAAAGATGTGCCCTTTTCTTCATCTGCCCATCTCTTTGGACACCAACGCGAGAGACATCCCTGATCTAAGAGTTAAGAAACAAAAGGAAGGGACAGGGCTAAGCTGGTGGGTTGGGCTTAGATCACGTGACCAAGATCCACTTGCACCTGCTCACCAAATGTAAAGGAAAAGAGGCTGGAGATCTGCTTAAGTAGGGAAAAAGAGCAGCGGACAAAGTAGGCGGCAAAAGCTTAGCAGTGATTGACAAGTGGGTGGGGCAAATAGAACAACAGAGCCACCTGAAATTGTACAACACCGCCATCTGGCAAGCTTTCCTAGCATGCAAACAGAATATGCATGAAACCTTACAATCTAAGAGATCACTGGATTTCAGATCGATGGACACAGTCTTGACATCTTATCACCTGAGAGAAACACTGATCCTGTTAATGTTCTGTAAAATTACTGCAAGACTACCTTATTTCAAGTGATTTTCTGGAGAAATTGGTTCACAGCAGGTATCAAGAAAATTGGGGACTTGTTCAAAGATCAGAGATGGAAGTCATTCAGGGAGCTAAGGGCAGAATACAACCTTGCCCACAATTTATATGGTGACTACAGGAAATTAAGGTGAGTGGTGAGTCTGCTATCTGCAAACATTTTCAATTGACTTCTAGTATTAAGAGCTTCTCCGGAAAGGCACACTTAGCCTCTTAAAAGTACTCTCTGTTAAGTGAGTTCTCTGAGCCAGACCAAGGGATCCTGTTAGCATTGTCAACGATTCTGGAAGAGGAAATTACTTCTCAAAGGTGGACAAGTATCTGTGCAAACATCAAAAGGGTTTCCCTGAACCTTGGGGATCAAGTTCGTCAGGTGAAGATACTCTACAGAAATTTCTGGACTCTTGTTCGTCTTTTCAAACATGGTTTAATGGACTCTGACTCTTGCTGGTGCTGTGCTCTGGGGCAAGGTACATTAGAGCATATGTTGTGGGATTGTATTAAATTGAAGGATTTCTGGAATGGAATCGTGAAGGTAATGAATGCTGTCCTGGGTGAAGAGATGGAATACAACTTTGAAACATTGATCCTAGGTGAAACGGTTCTGCTGGACAACTTCGATGATAACCAAATCACCTGGATTGTGAGAGGAGCAGCAGTGGCAAAGAGGTTGGTATTAGGTGCTTGGAAGTGAGATGACTATATGAAATGGCACAATCGGTTAGAAGGAATGTACAAAGTTTGCACTATAGAACGGGTAAATTACATGCTGCATAAGAAGATTTCAAGGTTCCAGAAGATCTGGGGGCCTTTTTTGGATTTAAATCTGTCATAGAGGGTGTTTGATTTGAGGACTGCAGGAGAGATGAGTATTTTTTGGAATAATTATATGTTATTGAAATAATGTGTTAAAGGATGTAAAAGACCCCCCCTTTTTTTCAATTTTGTTTTTGTTTTGTTATACTTACCCATGTATTCGTGTTCTTGGAAGAATTGAACTTGGGATGAAGGGTGGGTTTGGGGATATTGTTTTGGTGATACATTGGTTGGACCCATTGTTTTTGATGCTTTGTATTATGTTTTGAGAAAACAATAAATTTGTTCCAAAAAATAAAAATAAAAAAAAGAATCTAACAAATGTTGAGTGGGTGTCTGACCAAAGAAGGGTTCCTGCCTTCTTCTCGGATCTCAACATCCACTGGGCCCAAAAATGTGTTTTCTGGTTATAAGATGTAGGTCAGAGAGGAGGACGACTAAAGTGACAATTGAGGAATGTTTTTTTACTACGTATCTCAGAAAGCATAGAATCGAAGGACCCAAACTTTGTTAGTCCTACTAAATAAGCATTTGGTTCAAGTGGCAGATTTAATGTCACATCAAAACTAATCCTCACAGAAAGATGTCAAACAATCACAAATGGTTTACTGCAGAAAATGACCCTGCGAAATGAACAAATAGGACCCTGGAGTGAAAGTGGAGATGCTCAGATAAACTCACAATTGTAACCTTTCACAAAAGGCACTTCCATTTAGACAAGGCTGCCATGTTTAATGCTACAACTGGATTCCTTTCTGACATGAGAGACAGCCCAATTTATACATCGAAAGACCTCTTTGAGATCATAAAAATGTGTATAATCCGTAATCACTGCTACCAATTGTATTCTGTGACCAAAAAATGGCTGATATAATATATAAGTATTTCACTAACAAGACAGATACAATTAGTGCCAGCCTCCAAGATACTAACTAGCGAGTCAGTTGCGCATAATGTTTGACAGCTTCCAAGAGGTAACGCTTGTAGAAGTGTATGACCTTTCAGTGTCCAATGTGTGCTCAGGATCCCCTCTGGATTTTATACTGCACAAAATAGCCAAGGAGATTTGTCCTTATGTAACAGCCTTATCAGAGGTTTATTTAATTATTCTCTAACCCCAGGCCTTGTTTCTGAGTGCTGAAGGAAGGTTATGGTCCAACCCCTTCTAAAGAACCCAACCTTGAACCTGGAGGATTCGGGCGCCTACAGTCCTATATTTCAACTCCCTTTTTTGGCAAAAGAACTGGTGGGCACTGTCATCAAGCATCTGACATGGTTTGCAGAGGGTCTGCTGTGTTCTGCTCAAATGGGCTAAGGCCGGCTTGCAACACGAAGATGACAACACAACCTTACTAGACCAAATATGGGAAGAAACTGATGGAGGCGGTGTTGCAACATTAAAATTACTAGATTTATCAGCAGCATATCACACGGAGGATCACAGGATTGTGCTGAAATGCTTGCAATCTGCTGGACTCTGATTCATCTTTGACAATGCAAGTTTCTGCAATAATGGAACTGTGTTTCTGCCAGCTATGGCACTGTCATCAAGCATCTGACATGGTTTGCAGAGGGTCTGCTGTGTTCTGCTCAAATGGGCTAAGGCCGGCTTGCAACACGAAGATGACAACACAACCTTACTAGACCAAATATGGGAAGAAACTGATGGAGGCGGTGTTGCAACATTAAAATTATATCACACAGAGGATCACAGGATTGTGCTGAAATGCTTGCAATCTGCTGGACTCTGATTCATCTGTGACAATGCAAGTTTCTGCAATAATGGAACTGTGTTTCTGCCAGCTATGGAAACGAAAACAACTGATCCCTTTCTTGTCTGTTCCACACAAAGTCATGGACATAATGTAAATGTATCAACTTGCGTACGGTAATTATATCTATTTGGGCGTGCCTGTAAATTAATTGTCTCGTTTACAGAGCGCTCATTCTAGGGAATGGAGGATAACAAAGATGCCATGTGCATGTGTTGGAAGCAAGACCACGCAGAGCAACAGAGGTTCGAATCCCGGTTCTGAGGCGTTATAAAAACAAAACTATTAAGAGAAAATGTCATGGTGTTTCAATTCGTGTGACCTCTCCGCACTGACCAATACTGCCAAGCCCATTTACCAATGCCGGATTTAACACCATATCACGACTGGAGAAAGGACAGGATTAAAACCCTATTCTTTGAGCACTCCATGGGGGATTTGGAAGAATGTAAATCTACCTGTGGTAATGCCTACAGTGTGTGCTACAAAGTGGAGGTGATAAGTCTAAACCTTTATCACTTCTAATACTTTAGGGCTCATTATGAGTTTGGGGGTAAGTGGTAAAGTTGATTTACCGCTGGGATTCCGCCCAAATCGTAATGACGCCCCTTAACTCTGAAAAAGTAATTGGTGATGTAGGACATTGGCAGTAAACATGACAGTAACGGCGCTACTGCCACTTTTCTGACATATTTTACTTCACCACCAATGTCATAATGATGCCCCTCACAGCGATTATAACTTTACCAGCAACAAGAGCACTAAAATCAAGCTGTACCTGCTCCTTACTGTGCCAAGGTTGAGAAAAGCCAAAATTGGTGGTAGAGTGTACTCTTACCACGCACTACCTCTAGTTAGGCTGTGTTACTGCTATCTTTGCGTACAGTCCAACTTTCTGCTGTTTAGGAAGAAACTCAAGTCTGGCTCTTTTGAAAGTGATCTTTCTTTGAGGGCTTTTCCTTTCCCATTCTTAATCAGTGCCAGTGTGGCTCTGGGTGATGCCAGCCCTCTATAGAACTTCAAAACATACAAAATACACATTGTGGTAGAAGACCCCGAAATTGACTTAGGCATAGAGAGTGAAGACCAGCATGCTCTGGCGATTCAGCTTGGAACCATTCATTGATGTAGGTGATCTCAGATGAATTGTAAGGGAGCTGCTGGACATGCCAGGACTACATCAGTAGACTGCTAAGAGGTTATAAATCAATCGGCCTCGTCCGTGTTTCTCGTGTCTGTCCGTTTGAATGATGGGGCTTTGTTCTTCCCTGCATTCCTTGCTTTCTGTTTTTTTTCCAGTGCTTTGTCTCTTAGCTTTGTCTGTAGGAGAGAGCGTGACAAGTCTGAAAGGCGCACATTCAGAGAGGCGCAGAGTTGCACAGCCATGCGGGCTCTTAGTCTTTTTAAAATAGTTCTCATTCATCTTCTATCGTGACAACAAAAGCACATCTGAGCGGGAGAACTGGCAGCCGCAGGACTTGTTTTGAGGAAATGAATAATTGCGGTAGCAGAGTGTCTTCAATCTAATCCCAGATGAATCTTTGATTGAACGTCTAGTTGCAGCCACGCATTGAATTCAACTTGACAACCATGTTGGCAGCTCAAATTGAATGTAGTAAATAATACTGTACTGTGTGTTCGCGTTGCGAACAGTTCATGGGGCGCAGTGCGCTCTGTGTGCGCAAAATTATAGAAGTATCTCAGAGATGACATGGGTGGAGGGATGTGTCTGGTTTACATAAGCAGGGTTTTCATTCCCTCACCTACGTGGTTGATGGAGCGCATTTTGGGCTTTAAGTCACCTGGGGCTGAGCCCAGGCATCTCCCAAAATCTCGATTGAGCCGAACCAGGGCTCACACCAGTGGTCAAAGTGAGCGGAACGGTCAGGAGCATTGTTCCACTACTTTTATTTTTTACTATTAACAGCTCCACTACTTTTTACAACCATGTTCACCATTCTGGAACTTTTCTTAGGAAGTTGAAGCACACTTCTCCACTTTACCACCGGAAATCAGTTACAGCTCAACTGAAATCTATTTAAACTCAATTGGCTGTCAACCACCATGGCACCAACCCTTGAAACATGTGTTGCACATTGCTCCTTTACTTCCTACTCTGTCCCCCACCAGAGTCACAGTTCCACTACTTTTTTTGTTACACTTCTATCACTGGCTCACACTAGCCCAGACAGCCCGACAAACACTTTTTTTTCGTTCTGTGGATGGGATTTGAAACCCAGTGGGTAGCCAGTGTCTAGTTGCACTGCGCTATTACTTAGGTGGTGGATTTGGTTTGTTTCGTTCATAGACCGCTTGACATATAGAGCCCATAACAGGCTTTATGTGTCAAGCAGTCTATTGTATAAAACAGAAGAAATTGTGCACCTATGAAATAGCACAGTGCGCCACAACACTGGTTTGTCAGGGGCAGGACTTGGGTTGAAATCCCTAGGATGGGACAATAAATAAAAGCAAGTGTTGTTATTGTCCCTTGCTGAGGATTCGAACCCAAGCCCTGATGGAGCCCTGCTGATGATAAGCCAGTGTCATATAGCAATATGCTATTTCGTAGTTGCAGGATCTGCTGGTTTCATGTAATTGACTGCTTGACACAGTCTTTTGAATGAAACAAAATGAACTGAGCACTAATGAAACAGCACCGTGCAATTCGACACTGGCTTGTCAGCGGCAGGGCTTCAGTGAATCCCCAGCACGAGACAATAAAAAAACAGAGTCATCCAACAACCTTTCTTTTTTTATCGTCCTGTGTTGGGGACACTTCAGGCCTTGCCCATAATTTAGGTCACACCCCCTCATTCCTCCCCACCTCGATTTCTCACCCCACCTATAGCACTGTGAAATGCATGCTTTGCATTTGGATTTCTATTAGGGGATGAAATGCAAAAATTCACAGGTGTTTCAGTACAAGCCTTACAAGGAAGGCAGTCGTCAGAAAAGCCCTCGTGCAACCTGGACAATGCCCCTTTTCCAGGCCACACCAGGGAATGCCTGTGGTAGAGCAAGCTCATTTCTAAGTGCACCTCTCTGAGAAATGTGCCTGACACACACCGCTGCTACTTTCCTTTGTATGAAATGTGCGTGTTAAGCGTAGGCACAGCATGCCTTGAGCATGTGTGGATAGGGTAAGGGTGCAGAAGTAAGACTCTGTCATGGAGGGGTCATAGTGATTATTAGACACTTTTATTCAAGTGCAAAAATGAAAAGAAAACACTATCTCGCCCTAACTGTAAGAGAGGTTTCCCTGCATAAATCAAAATAACTAGTGTCAGAATGTTCAAAGCAACAGTCCCAATGTCCAATTTCAGAATCCTAACTCTGTCCCTAACATTCTACGTTTCAATTAAATGAAAAGACGGTCTTTCTAACCGAAAAGGGTGGCTTGCTTCCCCTAGGCAAAAGACAGTTCAAATCCTAAAGTGCTGGGGAATAGCTCCCTTCCCCAGCCTTGTTCAGCTTTTTTGCAAAGGTTCAACGATTTGTTGGGGAAACCTCCATTCCCGGTGTACCTGGTTCCTTTCATCATGAAAAACAGGCCTTTTTTTTCAAAGTTCAAACAATTGTTGGGGAAAACCTTGTTCCCTTGTTGGCCTTTCTCATGCTTCCTTTTCTGTCTATGGGTCCCTGATCCTGATTGGCAGACCTGGTTCCTCCCACCAGATACTGCAATGAAGGAGAATAACCTAGATGCACTCCCCAAGCTGTGGTGGGTCCTTGACCCTGGTTGGCAGACCTGGTCTCCTTCCACCAGGCACTGCGATGAAAGAGAATAGCTTGGATGCACTTGCCAAGCTGTGGTGGGGTCCTTGACCCTGGTTGGCAGAACTGGTTTCCTCCCACCATGTACTGTGACAAAAGAGAATAGCTTGGATGCACTCCTCAAACTATGGTATCAACTACAGATTTGGTTTGCTTGTCTGCCAAGTACTGTATTTAGTAACTGTCACTTGCACAGTTCACTTTACGTGGGTGCAGATCCCAGACTCACACAGTGGGTCTCTAGTGGTATCATGCTACATTTGGTTCCCAGATTTGCCCCTTCAACGCAGGCTTGACATCTTGTCAAGTCCTTATTTGCTTTTAATGTGGCTTCTTCCAATCAGCTGTTGAGAACCACTAGAATCGGCACAGTGGGTCCCGTAGGTACTCTGTATTGCTCTGCATCTCATCCTCGTCCAAGTACTGATTGAGTTCTAATGTTGTAACTCCTCAGTGATCTTCCTCGTCTCAGTACTCGTTTTAGCACGTTATAAATGCCACAGCATATCATATCTTATCAATAATCGTCACTGGTCCCAAAGGAGGTTTTCACTCCCATGATATGATATATGTTATGTTTTGATGTGGCATTTATAACGCGCCTGAACACAGGCGTTTCTAGGCATGACAAGACAAGGAGGGGGAAACAAAGGGTGGACAAAATAACAATCTTACTAGGCCTTGTGTGATTCAGATCATACAAGTGCAGGGAAGAGGGAAGGGGAGAAGTGCCAAGGGGGAGCGGAAGGGGGAAGTGCAATTAACTCACAAGTGCAGCCAGCGGGTGGCTCATAATTGCAGAGAGAAGGGACTGTAAAGTTGCATATATAGATCCTTAAGTGCTGGCGAGCCCGCAGGCAGTGCAAGGGCAACTGAACATGCAGGAGTCTGGGCCCAAGTTCAGAGGGTGATCAGGTGACCAGTGCGCGGAGCAGTCAGGTGCATCAGCAGGGGAGAGGAAGAGAGCAAGCGTAAGCAAAAAGGAAGGTCTTGAGTTGCTTCCGGAACCGGAGGTGGTTCTGCTCAAGTTTGAAAGAGGCAGGGAGGCTATTCCAGAGTGAGGCCCCAGACAAGGAGATAGATATGCCCCCAACTCTCTGCTTGGAGAAGCGTCTGACCTTTAGAGAGTTGGAGGTGGATGAGCGGATAGATCGAGAAGGGAGGTAGAGTGGTCCCAGGCCCCAGAAATCATTGTGGACAATGCAGAGGGTCTTGAACTTGATCTTTGCAGCCACAGGGAGCCAGCGAGGTGATTTCAGTGGGCTTGAGGCCAAGAACAAGTCTTGCCATTCTGTTTTGCAAAAGTTGTAAAGGTCGAAGAGTAGAGGCGGGAAGATTTTGAAAGAGGCTGTTGCAATAGTCCAGCCTAGAGAGAACCAGAGTTCTGGAGACAGTGAGCTTCTGGGGGAAAGTGAGAAAAGGAAGAATACCTCTGAGGAGGTGCAGCTGATAGTTTGACGTCAGAGATGTGAGGAGCGAAAGAGAGGGTGGAGTCGAAGATGACACCAAGGTTCTTAGCCTCACACGTAGGAGCAGGAAGGGGGCCCAGAGTGGGAGGCCAGCGGGAGAGAGGAAAGGAGGGAGCGGGTGTCCCAATGAGGAGGATCTCCGTCTTACTGGCACTAATGCAGAGATCATTGCTGGCATTCATTCCTGAATTGCGGCTAGACAGTCTGGTATGAGAGAAGAAGCAGAGGTGGTGGAGGGGAGCCTGAAAGAGAGCCAAATGTCAACCACATAACAATGAAAATTGGAGAAGAAAGTAGCTATGCGGTGGGCAAGAGATGCCAGGTAGTGGTTGAAGAGCCAGGGAGAGAGGTTATACCCCTGGGGAACACCACAAGTAGAGAGAGAGATAGAAGAGAGGAAAGACCCCAGTTGGACCTGAGATGGTCGGTCAGTGAGAAAGGAGGTCAATAAGGCCAGGGTCTGATGAGTAATACCAAGGTTGTAGCGGAGGCCATTGAGCAGGATGACATGGTCGACCGTGTCAAAAGCAGAGGATCGACCGAGGAGAATGAGGACAGAAGGTAGATTACAGTCAAGATTGGAGAGCAAGTCTTCACAGGTGTTGAGGAGGCAGTTTCTGAGCTTCTGGCAGCTCTGAAGCCAGACTGGTGGTCGTGGAGGCAACCAACAGATTCAGTATGTAGATTAAGCTGGGAGATGGCCAGCTTTTCCAAGAGTTTGCCCAGGAAAGGAGTGATGAGATCGGACGATAGTTAGCCGGAGAGGAAGGATCGTCCAATGGCTTCTTTAGAAGGGGGTGCACAAGAGAGTGCTTAAGGGGCAGGTGATAGTTCCAGTGGCAAAGGAGTGATTGCAGGAATCGGCCAAGGTTGGGGTAAGGGTGTCAATGTGGTCCTTGATGGTTCTGGATGACCAGGGGAGAACTTGCTTTGACAAGACTTTCATAGATCGGACTTGTCTAGAAACATTGTCAGGGGTGAACAGAGGTAAGGAGGAGATACGACCTCAGACAGGCCAGGTGTTGTAGAGGAGGAGGAAGAGGAGGTAGAGGAAGAGAGGGTGGACAGGAAGTCCTGAGTTTTAGTAGTGAAATGAGAGGCCAAGGCCGTGAATAGGGCCTGCGAAGGAACAGGAGAGGTAGAGACTGCAGCAAGATTGGCCATCTCCTTGCAGATTTTGAAAAGTACAGCCGAGTTGTTAGATGCCGCGGAGATGTGGGCTTGGATGTAGGATCTCTTCTTATAGAGGACAGAGAGTCTGTACTGCCTTTGGAGCAGGTGGCAGGCCAGTTTGTCATGGGGTGTACCCAATGCCCTCCATTTCCTCTCCACCGCCCTACACTTGCATTTAAGGGCAGCGAGTTAGAATCGTACCAAGAGTTGCACTTGGATTTGGGCTTCAAGCAGATCCTCATGACAGGGGCAAGGACATCCAGAGTGTTAGAGATAGAGAGATGAAGGTTAGAGAGGCCTATGTCAGGATGTGAGTCAGCCAAAGGTGCAGGAGAAGGAGAGAAAGTAGCGGCGAAAGCCTCCACTGACATGCGTTTCATCGTTCGGATGACCGAGAAGGTAGGTGGCAGTGCTGGAGTCGGCTTGACCTGTGGGGAAGAGAGAGAGAGAGGTGGGAAGAAAGGAGAAAGTGATCACTCCAAGAGAGAGGAGTGGTGAGAGAGTTAGAGAGTGGAGGTCTGAGGAGATCAGAACTTCCAGGGTGTGCTCTGCAGAGTGAGTCGGGCCAGAGGGAAGAATAGAGAGAGAGAGAGAATCACAGAGGTTGCGACAGAGTCCTGATGAAGGGCTGAGTACCACCCCAAGGGGCTCTTTGGGGTAGCTGCCTCACCTCCCTGAGCTCATGGTACAGGGCGCCCCCTCTGGAAGCAGTGATGACATCCTGGGATTCGCCACAATACCCTTTGTGAATCGCTGTACTTGCAGATTGCATATATTTTCCAATTTACCTGAATACTTTGTTTACACAGGTTGTAAAAATGTTGCAAATTGACTCCTCACGACATATCACAATTCTTTACAACATCTTTTCTTGATAAGTGTGTTTCATTATATGTATATGGTATATTATTGATGACAGACTATCGAAACACATCGGATTACTCAAGAACTGTAAGTACCTCCACCTGACCCTTAACCCTCAGAGAGAGCCTTACCCCTAACCAACATGGCAAATCAATCAATGCCAACAATCCAGGGAACCCTCAGAGCACTACTCCAAGTTGGAATGCACACAACCCTGGAAGGCTACTAAGGGTATACAAAATCCTACTCCAGCTATCAGACTAAACCCCCACAAACCCACAATGTCTCCCTAGAATGAGAATTAACATCTCAGAAAATGGGCACCTGTAATAGTAGATTAGACATCATAAATGCAAACAATGTCTGCCAATGTTTAATAATTAGGCTTTTCCCCTCTATCCCCCTCCCTAGGTTCTTCCCCCTGTCCCGATAACTCGCCTCTAGGTGTCATGCTTTCTGATTTATGATGTAACCTTGGCGTTTTACTGTGCACTTAACTCTACATTGTTGCATTGCTGTGGTTGCAGTTGGTGTCATGCGCTGTAGTTTCCGCTCTCTCTCCCTCTCTCCCCCCTTCCTTCTCTACGCATCTCCCTCAGTGGTGCTCTCAATCTGCCCTATGTTCTATAATCGCAATTCTATTCCAATCCTTTTTCTCTGTCGATGTCTGGAAGGAAAATGTTCAAGAAGGATCTCCTGGTCTCCAATCCATGCCTGCACATTGCTGACACCAATGTCAATGCTTCTTCCAGGCAGACTTTCATCAGCATCCTCTTTGTCGTTCCTACGCCAGACCTTTGGAGTCCCCTTATGGTCTCCATGCTCTACCCTTTCTCTTCCTCTCCCATTAATGGTGGAACCCATTGGGAGCTATTCTTCCTGTCCTCTAGGTTCATCATTAATGTCTACATAAATGGCACTGTCATGTTTCAGGGCTCTCAACCCAACCCCTTCCTTCTTAATAGGTGTATTCCATCTCTCATCAACTTGCTCCCCTCTCCTGCCACTCCCCTTTCTGCCACCCCTCTGACCCCACTGCCACCTCCAACGGGTGTACCCCACTCCTGTACCCCTCCTCGGAAGAACATCAAAAGTGGCAACGTGCTCCACTTAGCTACCCTCAACTCCTGCTCTGCCATCAAACACTCCTCTGACACCTGCCAACTCACTGAAGACCTTCACCTAGATGTCCTCACTCTCACTGCGACGTAGTTCACTGCCGGCTCTGTCACGTATTTTGACTCTCCTCTCTGAGGGTTACAAGATCGTCTCTAACCAGCCCGTTGGTGGAGTGGCCCTGATCTTCCCTGAGTGGGTCCCTGCTACTATCATACCCACACAGGCCTACTCCTCTTTGGAATGCCTTGTCTGCAGACTTGGTGTCTCCCCTGGCCTCTTTCTGACTCTGGCCACCATCTACAGGCCCCCTGGCCAGGTCTCCCACTCCATCTCAGAATGGGCTTACCTCACTTCCTCTTTCCTGGCCTCCTCCTCCTCCAAGCTTCTCATCCTCAGAGACTTCAATATTCACCTCGATTCCCCTGATGCGGCCTCTGGGCTCTTCTGCAACCATTTGACTCTCTTTCCCTGCCCATTCTTCCCTCCGGTTCGACGACGCACTCAGTCGGACACACCTTGGATGACCTCATCTATTCAGACACCCCCATCGCCAACCCTCTCATTACTCCTCTCTCCTGGTCTGATCATGCTCTCCTGTCCTCTCACCTGAACTTCGTGGGTCCCCCGGCTTAGCCCCCACCTGCACTGCCAGCCTCCTTCTCTGTCATTCAACTTATGAAGTGAGTGTCAGTTGCTGCTTTTGCTGTCACCTTCACTCCCACTACTACTCCTGCTAATGACTCTCACACTGACACAGTCCTTACTAACCTTCAACTCTCCATCTCTAACACTCTGGACATCCTTGCCCCTATCATGAGGATCCGCATTAAACCTGCCTCTATGTGTAACTCCTTGTATGACTCTGGCCTGGCTGTTCTGAAATGCAACTGCAGAGCAGCTGAGAGGAAGTGCCATATTTTGAGCACATCCTCTGACAAACTGGCCTGCCACCTGCTCCAAAAGCAATACAGACTTTCCATCTGCTTGAAGAAGAGGGCCCATATCCAAGCCTGCATCTCTGCAGGCACTAACAACTTGGCTGAAGTTTTTAAAATCTGCAAGGAACTCACCAACCCAACTGCAGTCACCACTTCTCCTATGCCTTACCTGTCCCTCAGCACTTCTCTGCCATCTCACTTCATTTCTAAAACTTAAGACATCTTGTCTGCACTCTCCTTCTCCCTTACCTGATCTCAGGCTTCCTTTGGCTCCCATGTGCCCTCCCTTCCTACTCTCCTCTTTCTCTCCCATAACACCTGATGAGGTTTCTCGACAGGTCCGCTCTATGAAAGTCCCATCCAAACAGGTGCTCCCCCAGAACTACACGGACAACATTGTCTCCCTGTAACGCTCACCTGATTCCCGTAGAGGCGCCGGTCTTGACTGGGCGTATACCGTATCTTCAAAGGTGATGTGTAACACACGGCTGGCTCTTTGGGCTGGACCTCTGTGCACTGTATGTCTGGCTCGAAGGGTAAGATGTCTTAGGTAAGTGAACGCCGTGCTCTCCATCTGCCTCGAGGCAGGGTGCTGTAACCAGTTTCTTCACTGGATAAGGGGAGCAGGCCTCTTGACTTCAGAGGACTGCTGTCCGTCGTTTACTGCACGAACGGTGAGTTTCGAGTAATTCTAATGTCTTTAAAGTCTTTAGTAATGATGTCTCTTGTTTTGCAGGGTTCCGGCGATGGCGGATGGCGGGCTGAAGTGAGTTGAAGATGGAGCCCGTGTGATGAATAGAAGCGCCTGGAAGCACGTAAGTAAGCGCTTGTTGCCTGCTTCACGATGCGCTCTAACTGTCTTTTTATTTTGCAGGTACAAGTTCGGGGCGGCTGCAGGGTGCCGGAATACCCACTGGGTTGGATGTGGAAAGGAGTAATGGCACGTGAGTATTAAAGTTCCCCAATGTCTTTAAACGCACCTTGTTTTGTCTTTCAGATGCGGGATGCAGCGCCGAAGGCCTCCGGAGCGTGCAAAGAGTTGGTAAGCTTTTGTCTTTCAGATGCCGGAATGCAGTGTGAAGACCTCCTGAGCGCACGAAGAGTAGGTAAGCCTTTGTCTTTCAGATGCCGGAATGCAGCGCGAGGCGTTGGTGACAGCCGATGGACCAGGTAAGTGAAGAGCTGTCACTGAAGACCGTAATGCTAACCTGTTCTTTCTTGTCTTTATAGGTGTTGCTGAAGACTGGATTCAGAATGGTAAGCCTTTTTCCTTAGGCCCAGGATCAGATGCAGAAGACACGATGAGCGTTCTGCTGCTGAGGATGCAGAATAACGCAAAGCAAGATTCATCCATCGGGTGTGGTTTAAATAGCCTCCTGTAGTGCTTAGGTGTCTCCTTCCACAGCCACGCCTAAGAAAAGAGTTCCTGCTTTCCAGAAGAGTTCCAGTGTTCTGAATCTAGGGAGTGGCTCCTGCCCCACCCAACAGGAAAAGTAGTTCCAAACAGAAGAGGATCAGAGACTCAACTGGCAGGCAAGTAAGCAGCATGGTCTGCTGCAGGTAAGTCCACCCAAGCATTATGAGCCCGGCGCTTCCAGCGCTGGGACTGGGCATATTTATGAGCCTGGTGCCACTGGCGCCAGGACTGGGTCCAAAAGGTCCCAATTGGGACTGGTTGGCACTCGGAACCTGGGTTATGGATCTGCTTCCAAGGGAGTTGGGAAAACCCTGACCTTTTGGAAGCAGAGATCATGACAGTACCCCCCCTCAAGGCCCCTCCCAAACCGGGCTTCTCCGGGGGTTTTGGCTTGTCAGGAAATGTTCGGTGAAATCTTTTGATTAGGCGAGGAGCGTGGACATATTCAGCAGGTTCCCAGGATCTCTCTTGGGGGCCGTAGCCTTTCCAGTCAATTAGGTAGAATAGTTTAGATTTGGAGATCTTGGAGTCCAGAATGCTTTTGACTTCAAACTCGAGTTCTCCATCAACTAGGATAGGTTTTGGAGATTTGGTTAGTCGGGTTTGAGGTTGCACGGGTTTTAATAGAGAGACGTGGAAGACCGGATGTATCTTCATGTGCGGGGGCAAGTCCAACTTGACCGCTACTGGGTTTACTATGGTAGTGATGGAATAGGGACCAAGGTATCTTGGGTTGAATGTGCGTGGCCCTTTTAGAGGTAGATATTTGGTGGATAACCAGACTTGATCCCCTACTTGATATTGAGGGGCTTCCTTCCGATGTTGATCTGCTCCTTTCTTGTATTGTTCTTTAGCCCTTTGAAGGTGAGAAACAGCTTCTTTAAAGGCTTGGGTGATTGTAGAATGCAGGTAGTCTACTGCTGGTGTTTCAAGATCTTGGAGGGGATCCAACTCCGAGGTTCGAGGGTGACTGCCGTACAAAAGAAAAAACGGGGTTTTCCCAGTTCCCGAATGGACAGAGTTATTGTAGGCATATTCGGCTATCCAAAGAATGTCTTTCCAAGTTTTTTCAGTTTTCAGTTTGTTGCAGCATGCAGCGTAAATACTGTTCCAGAGTTTGATTGGTCCTCTCGGTTTGTCCGTCGGTCTGAGGGTGGTGACTGGTCGATAGTCTCACATCAATTTGAGCCGACCGACAGCAACTTCGCCAAAAATGAGAAATAAATTGACTACCTCGATCCGAAATTAGAACTGAAGGAAAACCGTGCAGTCGGACGATGTTTTCGAGAAATTCTCGGGCCAGAGTTGCTGCTGTTGGCAAGCCTTTGAGCGGAATGAAATGCGCCATCTTGGAGAATAAGTCCACGATTACTAGAATCGTATTGTATCCGGAGCATGGAGGTAGATCGGTGATGAAGTCCATAGAAAGCGTATGCCAAGGGCGAGGTGGGATGTCAATAGGGCGTAAGAGGCCTGCTGGTCTTTCCTTTTGACTCTTGTTTTGGGCGCATACTCCACAGGACATTATAAAGTCTCTGATATCTTTTTTCCAAGACGGCCACCAGAAGTAGCGCTTGATCTTTTCTGCGGTCTTGGCTATACCGGGATGTCCTTCCATTAAAGAATCGTGATAACAAGAGATTACTTTTTTCTGTAAATCTGTGCTGGGTAGGTATAATCGTTCTTGGAAATACAATAAGTTGTCCTTTACTGCAAAGTCCTTTCCCTGCAGATGCCAATTCTGTATGTCTGCTGGAGTTACAAGTTGCCTGGCTTTATCCTTAACTTCCTCTATGGATTCTGTGGCGATTACACCCAGAATTCTTTGTTCGGGAATGATTGGTACAGGTTTAGGGTTGATCAAGTGTTCTTCCACTCCCATCCGAGAAAGGGCATCAGCTTTACCGTTTTTTGTACCAGGTCGATAGGTAATTATGAAGTCAAACTCGGCAAAGAATAATGCCCAACGGAGTTGTCTAGAGGATTGGGCTTTTGCGGTTTTCAAATATTGCAGGTTTCGGTGATCCGTAATCACAGTAACGGTGTGTCGGGCCCCCAGCAGATAATGCCGCCAAGCCTTAAAGGCAGACTTGATAGCCAGAAGTTCCTTGTCAGTAATCGTGTAATTGATTTCAGGAGGCGAGAATTTGCGGGACCAAAATGCCACGGGATGCAACTGATTGGTTACCGGGTCCTTTTGTGATAGAATTGCCCCCATGGCAAGGCTTGAAGCATCAGTTTCCACGATGTAGGGGAGTTCGGGGCGAGGGTGTTTTAAGATTGGTGCAGAGATAAATTTAGTCTTCAAATCCTGGAAAGCTTGTTCCGCCTCGGTAGACCATTCAAAACGTTTGTTTTTCTTTAACAAGGCAGTGATGGGCTGGACTATTCGAGAGAATTCGGGGATAAACCTGCGGTAAAAGTTAGCGAAGCCTAACATGCTTTGCACACCTTTTACGGAGGATGGTGATGGCCATTTGAGAACTGCATCGACCTTCTTTGAATCCATACGCACTCCGCCAGGTGATAATATGAATCCCAAGAATTCAACTTCAGTCACGTTGAAAACACATTTTTCCAACTTAGCGAAAAGTTTGTGTTGACGCAATCTTTCGAGGACCATTTTCACGTGTTTCCGATGTTCAGATTCCGATGAAGAATAAACGAGGATGTCGTCAATGTAAACAACAACACACACATCTATGAGCTCTCTGAGGACATCGTTCATAAAATATTGAAAGGCGGCCGGGGCATTACAAAGTCCGAAGGGCATGACCTGATATTCAAATAGCCCATACTTGGTGCGGAAGGCCGTCTTCCATTCATCGCCCTCTTTTACTCGTACCAAGTGGTAAGCTCCTCTAAGATCCAGCTTTGTATATATGCATGCTTTTCTGACTTGGTCCAGGAGTTCAGGGATCAAAGGTAACGGATATCTATTGTTAACGGTGATCTGGTTCAGGGAGCGATAATCTATACAAGTTCTAAGGTCTCCTTCCTTTTTTGGAACGAAGAACAAAGCTGAAGAAGCAGGGGACTTGGAAGGACGAATAAACCCATTTGCCAGGTATTGATCCAGGTATTGTCGAAGGTGAAGGTTCTCAGGCTCGGTGAGGGCATAAATTCTACTACAAGGAGGAGTAGATCCAGGTATCAGGTCGATCTGGCAGTCATAAGACTTATGAGGAGGTAGAGAGTTAGCCTGATCCTTCCGGAAAACATCTTGGTATTCTAGGTATTCGGGAGGTAACTGGGGAGTCTCTGAATAAATTGCTGCCAGTGCAACACCAGGTGGAGGGTGACAAGTAGAGACACATTCTGGAAACTGGACCGTTCTTGCTCGCCAATCGATCAGAGGATTGTGTTTCTCTAACCAAGGTATTCCTAGAATAATCTGAAACTGAGGGGCCTTGATCACATCGAACACGATCTTCTCATGGTGTCCATCTTGACTTACTAGCGTCACTTCTTGAGTGGTATGCGTTACTGGCCCGGAGGCTACCTCCGTACCATCCACCGTAGTAATGACGTCCTTTACAGCCTTGGGACAAAGAGTTAGATTCATCCTCAAAACCATTTCATGATCCACATAATTGCCGATGGCACCGCTGTCGACGTAAGCTTCAATTGCATGTAATCGATCCGGAATATCAGGGCTAATGAGGACCATAGGTATCACGAAATGCGAGGTCACGGAACTGGTTTTCACGCTCGGCAAGAGGACCTCCATTCTTGTCGGGCGAGGTCGTTTCCCTGCTCAGAGTTTGTAACTTTGGTAACTGCAGCTCCTACTGCCTTCTTGGCAGGTTTCACCGGACAGTCTCGAAGAAAGTGCCCTGAGTTTCTGCAATAGAGGCATAATTGCAACTGTTTTCTCCTTTCCCGCTCCTTTTGTGTTAGAGGACCTTTCAGACCCCCTTTTTGCATGGGTTCCCCGGAGTCTACTCCTTTGGAAGGAGTTGGCGGCTTGGAAAATACTCGAGCATCAAACTTGGAACGATCGGCCTTCCTGTTCTGCAGTCTGTGATCTATTTGAACGACTAAGTCTATATAGTCCGAACAATCTTGTGGGGGATTTACTACTTGGGCTAACACATCTTTGAGCTCTCCGCGTAGACCTCTATAAAACAGCGTAATCCTTTTGTCCTCAGGCCAGTGAGTTTCCACTATCAGTCTGTTGAAAGACGCAATATAAGCCAAAAGGTCTTGATTACCTTGTCGCAACGAAAGAAGCTCATTGTCCAAGGCCTGCCTCTGTGAATGTCTTGCGAACAGTTTTTCCATACTGAGCTGAAAAGCTTGAAAATCATGGAGGACCGGATCATCTTGATTTACTAGAGGGATCGACCAGTCTGCCGCATTGCCACTAAGGTACGAAAGCACGAAAGCTACTTTAGCTTGATCAGTTGGAAAGGCTGCTGGCCGGCATAAGAAATGCAACCGGCACTGATTGATAAATACTGCAAACCTCTTTGGGTCACCAGAAAATCGTTCGGGCGGAGCCAGAGGTACATTCCCAGGTAGGTTGATCTGCACTGGATTCATAGAGGATGTAGAAGGAAGATTTCCCCCAGATGCGGGTAACGGGGTCTGTCCGGCTTGTGACTGTAGCAATTGTCTAGCGAGATCATCTGTTCGCTCCTTGGAAATAATCAGTTCCCTTCTTAGAGCGTTCGTTTCCTGACGGGCTGCATGCACTTCTGCCCTTAGTTCCCCAAGTAACTTGGCTAGCTGGTCGGTATCCGAGGTTTCCATAGCGCCTGGACGGGAGTTTTGTGGTAGGCTTTGCGTTCTGTAACGCTCACCTGATTCCCGTAGAGGCGCCGGTCTTGACTGGGCGTATACCGTATCTTCAAAGGTGATGTGTAACACACGGCTGGCTCTTTGGGCTGGACCTCTGTGCACTGTATGTCTGGCTCGAAGGGTAAGATGTCTTAGGTAAGTGAACGCCCTGCTCTCCATCTGCCTCGAGGCAGGGTGCTGTAACCAGTTTCTTCACTGGATAAGGGGAGCAGGCCTCTTGACTTCAGAGGACTGCTGTCCGTCGTTTACTGCACGAACGGTGAGTTTCGAGTAATTCTAATGTCTTTAAAGTCTTTAGTAATGATGTCTCTTGTCTTGCAGGGTTCCGGCGATGGCGGATGGCGGGCTGAAGTGAGTTGAAGATGGAGCCCGTGTGATGAATAGAAGCGCCTGGAAGCACGTAAGTAAGCGCTTGTTGCCTGCTTCACGATGCGCTCTAACTGTCTTTTTATTTTGCAGGTACAAGTTCGGGGCGGCTGCAGGGTGCCGGAATACCCACTGGGTTAGATGTGGAAAGGAGTAATGGCACGTGAGTATTAAAGTTCCCCAATGTCTTTAAACGCACCTTGTTTTGTCTTTCAGATGCGGGATGCAGCGCCGAAGGCCTCCGGAGCGTGCGAAGAGTTGGTAAGCTTTTGTCTTTCAGATGCCGGAATGCAGTGTGAAGACCTCCTGAGCGCACGAAGAGTAGGTAAGCCTTTGTCTTTCAGATGCCGGAATGCAGCGCGAGGCGTTGGTGACAGTCGATGGACCAGGTAAGTGAAGAGCTGTCACTGAAGACCGTAATGCTAACCTGTTCTTTCTTGTCTTTATAGGTGTTGCTGAAGACTGGATTCAGAATGGTAAGCCTTTTTCCTTAGGCCTAGGATCAGATGCAGAAGACACGATGAGCGTTCTGCTGCTGAGGATGCAGAATAACGCAAAGCAAGATTCATCCATCGGGTGTGGTTTAAATAGCCTCCTGTAGTGCCTAGGTGTCTCCTTCCACAGCCACGCCTAAGAAAAGAGTTCCTGCTTTCCAGAAGAGTTCCAGTGTTCTGAATCTAGGGAGTGGCTCCTGCCCCACCCAACAGGAAAAGTAGTTCCAAAGAGAAGAGGATCAGAGACTCAACTGGCAGGCAACTAAGCAGCATGGTCTGCTGCAGGTAAGTCCACCCAAGCATTATGAGCCCGGCGCTTCCAGCGCTGGGACTGGGCATATTTATGAGCCTGGTGCCACTGGCGCCAGGACTGGGTCCAAAAGGTCCCAATTGGGACTGGTTGGCACTCGGAACCTGGGTTATGGATCTGCTTCCAAGGGAGTTGGGAAAACCCTGACCTTTTGGAAGCAGCGATCATGACACTCCCTTGCTCCAGTCTTGGCCAATTTCTGCAATCACTCCTTTGTCACTGGTTCCTTCCCCTCATTACTCAAGCACTCCCATGTGCACCCGCCTCAAAAAGCCTTCTGCCAACTCTTCGTGTCCAGCAAACTACCGTCCTATCTCCATTACCCCCTTCCTGAGCAAACTCTTCAAGAAGCTAGCCATCCCCCAGTTTATTCACCACACTGAATCTGTTGGTTGTCTCCACAACCACCAGTCTTGCTTCAGAGCTTCCAGAAGCACCAAAACTGCTCCCCTGAACACACGTGAAGACTTGCTCTCTAATCTCGATTCCTGCTCTCCTTCCGTTTTCATCCTTCTTGAGCTTTCCTATGCCTTTGATACAGTCAACCATGCCACCCTGATAAATCGGCTCTGTGATACCATTGGCATCACAGACCTGGCTCTGGACTGGTTCACCGCCTTCCTCTCGGCCCTTTTCTCTCCACCATCTCACTATCCACCTGCGGTGTCCCTCAGGGCTCTATCCTCTTGCCTTGGCTTTTCAACATCTACCTTGCTCCTCTAGCCCATTTGATCTCCACCTTCTCTCCTAACTTCCAGTGTTATACAGATGACACGCAGCTCTCCTTCAGATTTCCATCTGCTTCATCCTCCTCTTCCTCTCTCATTTCTGACTTTCTGTCTGCTATTCAGGCATGGTGCACTGCTAACGATCTCTGCCTTAATGCCAGTAAGACAGAGATCCTTCTCATTGGGACCCCTGCTCCCTCTTTCCCTCCCACACTCTGGATGCCCTCCATGGGCCACCTCCTCTCATCCTCCTGTGAGACAAAAAACCTTGGTGTCATCTTCGATTCCTCTCCCTCCTTCTCTCCTCACATCACAGACCTTGACAAGAAGGCCGACTTTCAGCCGCACCGCCTCCTCAGTGGCATTCTCCCTTTCTTCACCTTCCCCCAGAAGCTCAACGTCTCCACAGCTCTGGTCCTCTCCAGGCTGGACTACTTCAACAGCCCAACAGCTCAACAGCCTCTTCCTCGATCTGCGGAACTCCTCCCTTCGCCCGCTTCAACTAATCCAAAACAGGACTGCAAGGCTTATCCTTGGCCTCAAGCTCAGGGGCCGCATCTCTCCAGACCTGAAATCTCTCTACTGGCACGGATCAAGTTCAAGACCCTCTGCATCATCCACAAGGCTTTCTGGGGCCCGGGACCCTGTTACATCCAACTCTCTCTCCCTAAATACCTCCCTGCTTAGAGCCCTTCTGTCGTCTAGCTCCAACTCTCTGCAGATCAGACGCTTTTCAAAGCAGAGAGTGGGGGGGTAGATCCCTCTCATCCGCAGGTGTCTCCCTCTGGAATACCCTTCCTGCCCCTCTCAGAATTGAGCCGGATCTTCTCAGGTTCCAGAAGCTTCTCAAAACCTTCCTTTTCTCTTCTTCCTTCCCTCTCCTAATGTCCCAGTCTGCCTCTTGGCTGGCTGCCTGGTTCCTTCAGATTCTTACAGGCACCAGGCCCCACTAATCCAGTCTACCCCTGCACTGGGTCTCCCCTGACACGCCCCCTCAACCTGCACTTGCCCTTCCGGGCCCCTCCCCCTGCACTAGCCTGGCTGGACCTGCACCCTTGTAGCCCTTCCAGCCCCTTACCTTGCACTTAGCTTGTGGGCTTTCCTTCCCCTGTACTCTCTGCTTTCCCTGGCTCTTTTCTCACGGGCCCTTCCACCCTGACTGGCACTCCCCCCACATCCCTCCCCTGCACTTCTCATTAATGCACTTGCACGATCTGAATATCACAAGGCCTAGTAGGATTGTTATTGCTTTTGTTTTCCCTAAACGCCACCCTCTTATCTTTTTGTGCCTTGAAACACATTGTTTATAGGCAAACTATAAATTCCCAAAAATAAATATAAATTAAAAATGCATAGAAGAGTTCCATGTGGATTTATTAGGAATCATACAAACATGGTTTTCTAACAATTACCAAATAGTCTTTGACTCCATAATACCATCTAGCTATTAAAAAATGTCAGCTATAACTAATATAAGAGGAGGAGAAATATATCCCTTGCCTACCCAAAGAGACAAAAGATTTCCTAGGCTGACACCTCTCCCTCTCATAGTTTTCAAAACTAGCGTGCAAATGGTACATCAAAGTTAACATCTTCATGACAATTATTATGCTCTACCCATCTCCAGGTTCCAACCCCTCCTTTTCCCAGGACTGGTCAGAGCTACTGGCTAGTATACACACCAGTGCAAAATCCTTTCAATGGGTAATATTAACCTATTTCTCAACCAACCAGATAGTCAAAATTCCAAACTCTTCATCCAGACCATGTATAATCTGGATTTCGACCCCTGGATTAACAAACATACACAAAGATGGGCATGTCATTGGCATCATCTTTTTATTCAATCTAGACCTCAAACATACCACACACGTGCAACTGTCATGATCTGATGACCACCTGCTACTAAATGAATGGGAGATTCACAACCATTACATGAATAACCTACCCAAAAAGGACAACCAAAAACACAGTGTTTTTAGCCGACGAATGAATAAAGTAGCCAAACAAAATGTTGAAACAAAATTTCATACCATCCAGAAACAACAATAATGCCAAAAATAACCCCTCCCTCCTTCTAGAAAAACTGAAAAAAGAAATCACTAAGCCAGTGGATATTATTGCTTCAAAGAAACAGAAAAGAACAAAAATCCTCAACAAAATCAACAACAAATTGTTAGATGACGAACTGGCCTCCCTTAAAAGGACAGGCTGCAATCTAGAACACACATGGAGGAATTCAAAGTCACCTACTGACAAACTGGCATGTAAAGGTTCCAGAGGACCATTGTAAGAAAGAAAAAATGACATCAAACCAGCAACTCTTCTGCACAATGTACAACCTAACCCACCACAACAAACTAGTAATCAACCCAAAAACTCAGAGCAACTGGCCAGCACTCTTGCTAGGGCCTTTCAGGATCAATTGACCACATTTCCATCCAACGTTCATCACCCGAAACAATTAGAATATTATTATAATTATTAGGGTATTTATTGAGCGCAGACCTTGCTTCGGGAAGTAAAAGAGCATTTTGCATTTCATAGAGGAAAGGACACAGTGAGGGAAGCAGAGAGGGCTGGCAATTTGGCAGCAAAAGATCTACAAGGAACCAGGGTAGAAGAAAGAGGGGAGCAGATAACCCAGTCTCAGTTTAGGTGGGGAATGGAGGGTGTGTGGATATAGGTGCTAGGGAGGAGCCATTCTTTTAAGAGGTGGTTCTTGAACTCCTTCCCTGAAATGTAGAAATATGGGGGGAGTCTGGTGTGGACAGGTAGGAGGTTCCAGAGCCTAAGAGATGAGAAGGCTTGTCTTCTGTCTCTGTCCTTCCTGTGCCAGTGTAGTTCAAGTCTGCACATTTCCTTACTTCTGATGCATCGTATGCCTCCGGAGATGCTGAGTTTCTCACTGAGGTAAATTAGGGACTTCAGGGTGACAGCCTTGTAGATGATGCAACATGATTTGAAGATGATACGTGCTTGCAGTGGAAGCCAGTGAAGTTCAATGAAGGTCAGAATGGTGTGATCGAATTTGCTAAGTCCTTTGATAAGTCATGCTGCAACATTTAGGACACATCTCAGGGTATTGCAATCATCCAGGTGGGAGAGAACTAAGGCTTGGGCAACAGATCTGAAGTTGTTTTCTGGGATGAAGGACTTGATTTTCTGCATGAAAGAACATTGCTAGCAAGCAGTTTGTGTTTTCCTAGCTATGTGCTGTTTGAAGA
Organism: Ambystoma mexicanum; assembly: GCF_040938575.1. Taxonomy (NCBI): domain Eukaryota; kingdom Metazoa; phylum Chordata; class Amphibia; order Caudata; family Ambystomatidae; genus Ambystoma; species Ambystoma mexicanum. Next base: position 778,529,674 of record NC_090937.1, read on the forward strand.
AGAGATGTCTACTGATGTCGAACCTAATAGACTTTGCGCAGGTGGCCAGCTGTATTGTGAAGCCCTTGACGATTATAGCAGAGAGCAGGGTCTGTATGCCAGGGTGTTCTGTGTGTTGGTCAGCAATACGAATTCAGTATTGGAGGGGTTGAACATCAGGTACGCACTTGACTTCCAGGACTGGATCAATGTGAAGCAAGCCTTGAGTCTGTGGATGTCTTCGATGAAGGATATCTTGTGGTGGAGCAGTGTGGCATCACTGTGTTGGTGGATGTTGTATGGAGCTGGGAGAGTTCTGAGCGGTTCCAAGTAAAGACTGAACATTACAGGGGATTAGATGGAGCCCCCTCCATAAACCAGGGCCACCTGCCTACGTTTATGGTATTAATTTCCATTATAATCGAAGAGTTGATTTTATATCACTAAGACACTACTTACATCAGCTGAACAATGTGACCAATGCCTAGCCATCTTGATCGAGTACAACCTAGCTAACATGATTGAACCACTGTAATGCAATAATAAGTTCAGGCAGAATCCTGAATTCATTCACAACACAAAAGAATGTCACAATTTATATAGAGAATGGGGTGATGCCATAGAACATTGTTCTAATACATTTCTAAAATTACTCGTCAAACACGCCGGAAGTGATCGAGCCAAAACCCTGGCACAGAGAAGAGTTGGAACAGAAAATGAAATTGGTTAAAGAAAGCGAAGAGGGAAAGAAACTTCAGGCCAGCATCGAGACAAGCTTGCAAACATATGAAGAAGAAATAAAGTTTAGAAAGCAATGTACGTTCCTAAGAGACAAAGGAGATTATGAACTAGGTCGTGTGTATACATTTGCACACAGGTTTGATAACATGAGACCGAAAGTACAAGCAACAGCAACACCATCTATAAATCAAACTGAAGAGAATCTAGATTTCACAACTCCAACTTCAGAATCGGATGTTACTGAGAGTGAAGGTAAGGAACAACAGTACCCCTACATTTTTTTCAAGAAATGAGGCTGCTATGCCAAGACGGAAGAATAAGCAAAGAACACAGGGAAACAATTCCAATACAAGAGGACAAGGGAGAGGAGGAAGAAAAAAGCGAGGAGGGGGCTGAGGGGCAACAAATACAAAGAGCAACCCTCCCCACAGATTGCTGCGCTCTGGCAAATGAATAGCATGGCTATGCAAGCGATAAATAACCAACAACTGATCAACCTGTCCGACCATGAACTAACAGAAGAACAAGCCAAAATATAAAAACTGGCACTCAATTTTTGCCGGTTGGCAAGTTTTGATTATGTTCAGACCAGTATTGACTTGGATAGCTTTGGATGTAAATTATGTCTTAAAAAATTCTTTGCCACCAGCCGGTACAAGAAGAAATCTAAACCTACCTTGGAAGGTCGCACTGAAATTACCATTGCTGAAACAGATAATTTAACAACTCTCGTTAATCTTGAAAGGGACAGTCACATTGAAGACTGTGAAGATCCAGTCGACCTGGAAGGATTAGGCATCAGCATAGACTGGCCCTCGACTAGTCGATTGAAATGCAAATCAAAATGTAATCCCCAAGGCATTCAGACCTACCACATAGATGCCTTTCAAAATGTAGTGATAGACGATTTGAAAACTATTAGAAGAAAAATGAGTTTTCAACCAAAAAGGAATTTGTACAACAAACAGAAAAAATCATTGGTGGATTTGGGCAAACTGCCAAAGTATATTATTAAACCAGCCAATAAAGGCTGCAATATCGTCATAATGAATAAAACGGACTACATTAAAGAAGCATATATGCAAATAGATGCAATTTCATGCTATGAAAGGCTCACAGCCAATCCCATCAAGGAATTGAAAATTAAGGTATGGACTTTTTTGACGAAATGGCAGAAAACTGGAATCCTGTAGGAAGATATGGTAAAGTTTTTGTTTACAAAGCATTTGACTACCCTGACTATTTACTTCCTCCCCAAAGTCCACAAGAATCCCACTAAACCACCAAGGAGGCCAATTGTGACCCTGAGTGGTTCTCTTCTTGAGAACATGTCTACATTTGTGGATGAGGTATTGTTTTCCTTTGTACCCTCACTACCATCTTATTTGAGAGACACAACAGACTTTTTGTCTAAAATAGACGATCTCCCATGGGAATCAACCTATGTGTTGGCCACCCTGGACGTGGTATCTTTTACACGTCCATCCAACACATGGATGGCATGAAGGCATGTGAATTCTTCCTCAATACTCGCTCCTTGAACTATATGCAACACTCTAAAATTATTTTGGAAATGATAGATCTTTGTCTAAAAAATAACATCTTCCTCTTTAATAATGAAGTCTTTCGACAAACCCAGGGGACCGTTTTGGGCACCATATTTGCGCCATCATATGCAAATTTAACAATGGGTTACTGGGAAAACTTTACAGTTTGGTCAGAGAAAAATGGAACATACACCAACAACATCATATTGTGGCTACGCTACGTAGATGACTTATTTGTCATCTTGGACGGCAGTGAAAAGAAATGGCTTGAATTTGTTAAAATCCTTAACACTAACAACTGCAATCTTAAATTTACGAAGCATCACAGTCTGCACTCTGTGGTATTCCTGGATGTTCAGGTAAAAATCATTGCCCAAAAAGTAGTTTGTGAACTACATAGAAAATCTATAGGGGCCAGTGTCTCCTTACATGCAAGGAGTCGACATATTAAAAATCTCCTGTGGAGTATCCCTTAAGGGGAATTCATAAGAATACATAGGAATTGCAGTAACATTTCAGATTTTGATTCAGCCAGCCAAATTACAGCACAAAGTTTCCTGCAACAACAGTACCCAAGAAAAGTGATTGAAAGATCATATTTCAAAGCACGAGACATGAACAGACACACATTATTGACGAAACAAAAATCTGACTCAGCATCTGAACAGGATAAAAATGCCACCAGGCTCATCTTAACATTTGGAAGCCACTCACAAATGATCAATCGGATCATGAACAAATATTGGAATGTGTTGATGGCAGATAAAAGATCTAGTTAAGGAACTGAATGAACGCCCAGACATCACTTTCCGTAAGAGCATTTCCATCAAAGATACATTAGTGAATAGCTATATGGTGCCGAAGAGTATAGGAGAGAGCTCCAATTGGTTGTCTAAAAGTAGCAACGGCTTCTTCAAATGTACCAGATGTAAGATCTGTAAATATGCCCAGAATTGGAACACATACACCCATCCTACCCTGAGGCATTCTCTACATATTAAAGGCAAAATCACATGCAAATCATAATTTGTTGTTTATGTACTTACTTGTCCCCGCCTTAAATGGTATGAGGGCAGCACTAAATGTAAATTGAAAGTCAGCATTATACAACACATGAGAGCCATTAATAATAAGGACTGTGCTTATTCAATGGCCAAACACTTGTCTGAATTTCACGAAGGTGATCCCAAAAGCCTGACATTTTTTGGTGTACATAACATAGTCAGTGGACCCAGAGGAGGAGACATCGAACATCAACTCAGACAGGAAAAGGCAAGATGTATCATAGATTTTGAAAGTAAGAATCCTATTGGCCACAATGTGGATGAAGAATTGTATACGTTTTTGGGAGTACAATGTGAACAAAAAATAGGATTCCACAACCAGCAAGAGAAGGTCTATAGCCTGGACGGATTATTACATGTCTATGAGCAAAACTTCCATAATGCATAACCACTGTGCAGAAAGGAGCTGGCCTCGAATATTATCATTTTCTCAGTTGACTGGGTTGTTCTTTGAGAGTATGCAAAGCATATAGAATTGATTATGTTTAAGTTGACTTGTCTCCATTATTTCCATTTTCTCTATTCTCTATTCTTTATGAGTGTGTCAAATGGAGCCAAACCTCTATGACTTGGTTAAGACGAACATTATTGCAGATTTTGGCTTAGCTGTTTTTGCACACCGTGTAGGTTTTATTGTTTTCTTTCCCAACCCCTCGGGGGGAGGGATTAATATTTGCACAGATTGTATTTGGTGCATTTAATTTTATTACTGAAATTGTTAGCAGCGTGTATCCATTGACTATATGGGCTTCAGTCAAACGGTGTGATACTCTGGTTAGATATTCACATGTGTGATTTATATGGCTTTGTCTGGTTGTGCAATCCCATTATTGGATGACCTAGCCATTTGAAATATGCTAGTCTATGTTATGTCCAGCATGAAGGTTAAAAATAAGGCAATTTACATTCTGACAATCAAAAAATATTGTATAAGTGAAACGTTTAGATACTCAGATACAATGCACTTTGCACTTTATTGTCTGATTCATATTTGACCAAAAACACACGTTCTGGACTAATAGGGGAGTTATCACCTGTCGATTCCCCCAGTTTACATATCAAACAAACAGATCACAGGTTCACAAATTTGTAGTTATTCAAAACATTCCTACCATATGCGCAGCCTAAGTCTAACTTGCCCTTCAACAAAAACTATCTAAATCCTCATGAATTCCGACTCCTAGCTAGCACTGGTGGGCCGCTTATCTAGGGTGAGGGGATAGGACTAGAGAACTTGCCCTCTCTAAATCTAGTCACCATTAATTTTTCAATTCCTCAACTTTTCAAAGGCACTTTTCATAGGTGTGTGTAATTTGCTTTGCAAATGAAATTCCTCGTTGTTATTTATTTTCTTTGCTCTGCAAATTCACACTTTAAAAATAGTTACAGGACCACAGCAGATCCTGTTTTAGTACATTAAAAGAGATCACCATTATTTGGTGTCTCAGAGACTACACCTTGCACCCTGGTTTTCTGGTCTGGTACATTGTTTCTCTCACAAACACTTTCTGCCCGCAAGAGTGGAAAGTGAAAAATGCTAAAACAGAGTTTCTTTCTTATCTTGACCCTTCTACCATCCTGCTGGTCTATTCCTTCTCAAGGACGGGTCACTTTTGGCCTACCGGTTTCAGTGGTGTCATATCATTTACCCATTTCTTTCAGGGCCACAACATTTATTACCATGCTATCACAGCAAGAGAGTTCTCCAAATCTCTCTAAAAGAAAAATCACTCAACCTGCAGATGATACATAAAGTAGGGAGGGGGCGAGAATGTATATTGTATTATGTACCTATACTTGCTCAGTGTATATTCTTACATGGTTATAGTTTTCCCAAATGGGTTTCTTACCCTGTATGTAGCTTGTGTCAGCATCAGAGAGTAGATTGGGTGACTGCTAATTGATGCGGATGCGTCAGCATTTTGGCATTCCAATGCAACCTGAAATGACATGTATTTTTGAATCAAGTTACGGTAAATAAAGGACTTAGTCTCACACGTCTAGTGTGTGTGTTCGTTATTACCTATGTAGTGCATTAAGTTAAAAGCATGTGTCCCTGGGGACAGAGGTGCCCGATAAGGCATCTAGGCTTGAAGAGTATGTGTAGTATAAGCACCTCTCATACCTGGTAACTCAGATCGCATCCGTGTAGGAGAACCTGTTTCCTCACACTCGCGTTACTCATCTGGGAACGCTTTCCCATGTTTGTTTTTCCGCATGCGTCATCGGCGCGCATGCGCGTTTGTGAGGCCTCTACTAGAGAAGGGACTTAACGGGCCAGTCCCATGAGCGCCATCTTGAAGTGGTAATTGCATGTTCATATTGTATTGCAAGGGGATCCACAAGGCTTTCTATTGCATATGATGGAACACTTGTTTCTTGGCATACAGTGGCGAAGGTCACAGATTATATATGTTCACTCATATGGTGACGTGGTGTTGATCACCTCTTTTGAATGTGAGAGTGTCGTTGTCAATTGGCGAGAAGTATGTTCCAAGGTTTTAATGTGATCTTGCTGGGGTGTGGTGTAATGATATTCCGCATATCTGAAGGGGGTGTTTATGACCCCCTCAGCATGGGTAAACCTCTAGGTAGTCCCATACACTGGTAATAGACTCTGTGCATATGCAGGAAGGCCTGGGAATTATAGTGTTGCCAGGGTCTGCCAGTTGGTCTGTTCATTGAGGCCGGTCTTGTCTGTTTACAAACGAAAAATCCAAAGTTGCTCACGTTTATATAAAAAGTTATGAATGTCTCCACCTCTCTTCGGGGTGGACAGCTTTTCAATGATGGTCCAGGTGAATACAGTGGGACCACGTTTCTTGGAGACAAAGTGTTCCACCATGAGGTCACTTAGTTTCTTTGTGCGGATGCACGATCTATGCTCAGCCAGCTGAGTTTTTATCGGATGTGTGGTCATGTCCACATAGCGTAACGCACATGGGGCCGTGATCAGATATATTACGTTACTGCTGTTGCAGTTGGTTAGTGTTTTCTGAGTCCATGGAAAATGCCAGCCAATATCTATAGTTGTAGTCCTGGCTGTGCTTGAGCAGGCACTGCACCATCCACATGATGTGTGTCCGGTTGGGGGAGGTTGATTCCACAGGATGGTCGGTATTTGTTCTCTTGGTTCTTTGTAGGTTTGTATGAGTGTGTCTCACAAGTTCCATCTTCTTTTCATTGCGAATCTTGGTTTTTCCAGTGTCGTATCGCCAACGTTCAAAATGGGCAGGCAGAAAGTGTTTGTGAGAGAAACATTGCACCAGCCCAGAAAACCAGGGTGCAAGGTGTAGTCTCTGAGATACCAAATAATGGTGATCTCTTTTATTGTACAAAAACAGGACCTGTTGTGGTACTGTAACTATTTGTAAAGTGTGAATTTGCAGAGCAAAGAAAATAAATAAAAAAGATTAATTTAATTTGCAAAGCAAATTAAACACACCTATGAAAAGTGCCTTTGGAAAATTGAGAAACTGAAAAATTGATGGTGACTAGATTTAGACAGGGCAAGTTCTCTAGTCCCATCCCCTCACCCTAGATAAGCTGCCCACCAGTGCTAGCTAGGGGTGGGAATTCATGAGGGTTTAGATAGTTTTTGTTGAAGGGCAAGTTAGACTTAGGCTACACATATGGTAGGAATGTTTTGAATAACTACACATTTGTGAACCTGTGATCTGTTTGGGCTCTCTAAATGTTTACATTGTGACATTATGCCCTTTACACTTTAGTATCTGAGTGGACCTACTATCATGCTATAACCAGGTCCATTTGCTAAAGTAGAAATGCACTATGAACTTTATTATTCCAGACCTAATTGTAAGTTATTGTCCATTTTCAGAAATTATTTGATTTATATGTGGGTCATTGCAATGTTTACATGCCTTAGTAGCAGTGCACTACGAACTTTTAATCGTGTTATGAATGCATTTTGTACTTTAGTTTCAGCATTAGGCTGTTTAAATATCTAATGTCTAAATGTCTAAATTGCAATATTGCTATGCACCTTGCACTTTAGAGTCTGAGTGGACCAACTATTATTTCATAACTAGGTTCATCTGTAAAAGTAGAAATGCACTATGCACTTTATTATTCTGGGTCTAGTTGTAAGTTATTTTCCATTTTTCGAAATTGATGTTGAATTCAGGACACCTAGATTAAAGGAATGTATGATGGGCAAGGTTTATAATCAGTCCTCATACACGATATCGTGGGTGGTTTAGGCGTGACGCATTGACGAATGTATTTGAGCTGGGCACCAATAATGATATTAGAAGCCCGCACAGTTTTTACCACACACATTCTAGCCTGTTAATTAACATAATTTAATACAAATTGATAATGCATGTTTTAGTATGCACGTCCTAGCAGGGAAACATGCACAGAAAGTACAAATAAAGGAATGAGCAGTGCACGCTTAAACCATCACTTTTCGAATGAATTGCAGGATTGTCCAACAAGGCATGGGAAATTAAATATACATTGAATACCTCAACAAAGCATTAGTGGCAAACTAAATGGGTAAAGCCAACGGGACATTGTAAATTAGTGTGAAATGCATATAACCAGCCCTATCTAATATGGCAGTACAACGAGGCTGCAGCAAGAGTCACCTTTTCAGTTTTCACAACCAATGTGTTTTAAATGTTGTTTAGGTGTTGGTGGAGTCACTGTGAACAAGCCACTAGCTTGTGACGAAACGCGTCAGGCTGCCTGTTGGCATGACTGATTCTGGGATAATTATGCTTTTTTAACTGCAAAAGTATGGAACGAAATATAGGTTGTCGTCATTTTTTTCCAACCTTGGCAGTTTCCTTTTCCTGTTGTTCCTGGCGTGCATTTACACATATGATGTTTGGCAATTTCATTACCGGAGTGCAACCCACCGGAACAGTGTTTCTTTTCACTGTTCAGTTCTGGATATATATATATATTCAGTGAAAAAACTTTGTTAAAGGGACGTTATGGTTAAGTTGCGCTACTAACAACCTATGAAATTCAGTGAAAAAAACGTTGTTAAAGGGACGTTATGGTTCCAACCACTGTGCACTGCTAAGACTAACACCCAGGACATCAAAGATGACATCACAAAAATCTATTAAGAAAGCAATTATCATTTCATTATTCAACATATTAACATTACGAATATTATACCTTCATCTTGTACGCTGCACACAATGTTATGTTTCTGTATGAGTAGCTTAGTATACTAGATAGAACCCCATAATAGAATGCTATTTATATCAATGCTTCGTTCAATGCACTAATTAGGGTATGATATTTATTGCAATGATCCTTGACACTTGTTTTGCAACATTATAATAAGAATCTCTTGTACACATATTTCATGAAAAGTACATACACATGTGATGTCATCAGTGATGTCATCAATGACATTTGTGATGTCATCTTTGATGTCCTGGGTGTTAGTCTTAGCAGTGCACGGTGGTGGTGCGAGTTATGGTTGCTTAGCTTACCATAACTGGTGAATTTCAAGGGTTTTTCGGTTTTACTTGGAACCCTAACGTCCCTTTAACAAAGTTTTTTTCACTGAATTTCATAGGTTTTTAGTAGCGCACCTTAACCATAATGTCCCTTTAACAAAGTTTTTTCACTGAATTTCATAGGTTTTTAGTAGCACAACTTAACCATAACACATATCCTGTTCCACAAAAAGTAAAAGGTTATAAAAGAAAAATAAATCAAACAGAAAAGCAACAGGGTGTCACTGCAAATCCTCCGAAGAGAGTAAAAGAACGTAATACTTCATCAAGTACCACAAGCAAAAAAGAATCAATTAGGGAAAGTAAACCATGTACTTCTTCAAAGAAGGAAGACAAACTCCAAAAAAAGCAGTCAGATACAGAACTACCTGGTCCATTTAAACTCTCAAATATAGTTGGTGTAAGTTGCTACGCAAATGTAGCAATGAATATTCTATTTCAATTACCACCAATTGTTGACAACATTTACTTACAAAGTACAGACCCATTGTGTATGCAAATGTTAGTACTTCACAGAAATGCAGCAAACAATCCTGACAACACGTATAGTGTTTATGGAATAAGACAACAATTGGACTACTGTGCTGGAATGGTGAAATTCAAAATTCACAGCAAGATCCACAAGAATTTCTAATGTACTTACTACAAGTACTGGAAAACAAAAACATACCTATAAATAAAATCTTCCAGATTTCATACATGTGGAAACATACATGCACTTTCTGCAACAATATGACACAAGAAGAAATCCCCAATGAACGCTTTGTATATACCTAATTGTGAATCCATTCCATTTCAGCAACTTGTACAAAATGCAAACCATGGTAGAATATGTTCTACCTGCAATTCAGATAATCGCTCCACGTTAGTAATACAAACACATAGTAAATACGTAATACTAATGCTTCTACGTTACAATGCAGATGGTACCAAAAACAACTTCAAGCTGACTGGATTCACACATGGTCAAATATCACTTGGTAAGAAAACCTTCACAACAATAGGTATAATCTACCACGCAGGAGCCACATCCAATTAAGGGCACTACACTGCATATATAAAAATGAAATGTGGATGGTTTGAATGTAATGATAGTACCATTACTCTAAAGCAGAGATTACCAGCAAATCTTACAAACGCTTATTTAATGTTCTTAAAACCAAAATTTGATAACTAAACTGAACTTAAACCTCAAGTAAACTTGTAGTAAAAAGTATAAACTGTTAGAATATTCCAAAAGCTATCTAACTGCCCAAAGATTCTACAACAATTAATCACATAAATGAATACCACTAAATTAGAGCAAAAAATAGACAGTTAGAATGCGCCAATTGGTATCTAACTGTCCCAAAATTTAACAATATCCAAACAGATAAATCAATACCACTAAAATATATAAAAAAAATAGACAGTTAGAATACGCCAATTGGTATATAACTGTCCCAAAATTTAACAATATCCAAACAGATAAATCAATACCACTAAAATATATCAAAACATAGACAGTTAGAATACGCCAATTGGTATCTAACCGTCCCAAAATTTAACAATATCCAAACAGATAAATCAATACCACTAAAATATATAAAATAAATAGACAGTTAGAATACGCCTATTGGTATCTAACTGCTCCAAAATTGCATAATATCCAAACAAATAAATAATATGTTACTGTTCCAAAAAAAATGCAACAACCCAATGTATAAAGCATTAGCCAGAAACAACAAATGAACACTGAAAACAAACAAACAAATAAACTGTAGCATAACAGAATTTTTTTTTTTAATCCAACATGGATTTTTTTTTCTCCCACCGACCCAATGATTTTAGCAATGAACACAGAAACTGAACAAATTGCACAGTACTCTGGTTTGTAATCTACTAAATATGAGGGTCCAATACTAATACTAACATGCTATTTTCTTTTATCACAGAAATTAACAAGAAATACATGTACTCCAGTTACTAAACCAAACAGTAAGTATATTATACACTCTATGCCCCGGCCACAACCATCGCAGCATATCACACCCATAGTATCTTATAACTATGTTCCTTATAAAAATGTTTTGACCCAAAGTTATAAGCAAATATAAATGTGATATGCTGCGGTGGTTGTGGCCAGGGCATAGAGTGTTGGGCGCATGGCCAAATGGTCATGCACCCAACACTCTATGCCCTGGCCACAACCACTGCAGCATATCACACCCATAGAGTAAAACATTTCAACTATGGCCTATGGAAACCTTTAATGTCCACGGACATTACCAGTGGTATTAGAACACTTTCAATTTGCCAGCGAACAATACGGACAGCGTCTTCAGAACACCCCCTACGAACATTTCAGGACAACGTGAGATTTCTTAGAACACTTTCAACTTGCCATCGAACAATACAGACAGCGTCTTCAGGACACCCCCTACGAACATTTCAGGGCACCGCAAGAGTTCTTAGAACACTTTCAACTCGACAACGAACAATACGGACAGCGTCCTCAGGACACCCCCTACGAACATTTCAGGACAACGTGTGTATTCTTAGAACACACCCCCATTTTGTTTATGTGCGAACATTTCAGGACAATGCGAGAGTTCTTAGAACACTTTCAACTTGACAACGAACAATACGGACAGCGTCCTCAGAACACCCCCATTTTGTTTATTTGCAAACATTTCAGGACACCCTGAGTGTTCGTAGAACACTTTCAACTTGCCATCGAACAATACGGACAGCGTCTTCTGGACACCCCCTGCGAACATTTCAGGACACCACGAGAGTTCTTAGAACACTTGCAACTCAACAACGAACAATACGGACAGCGTCCTCAGGACACCCCCTATGAACATTTCAGGACAACGCGTGTGTTCTTAGAACACACCCCCATTTTGTTTATTTGCGAACATTTCAGGACACCGAGACAGTTCTTAGAACACTTTCAACTTGCCATCGAACAATACGGACAGCGTCTTAAGGACACCCCCTACGAACATTGCAGGACAACGCGTGAGTTCTTAGAACACACCCCCATTTTGTTTATTTACGAACATTTCAGGACACCGAGACAGTTCTTAGAAAACTTTCAACTTGCCATCGAACAATACGGACAGCGTCTTCAGGACACCCCCTACGAACATTTCAGGACACCGCAAGAGTTCTTAGAACACTTCAGGACAATGCGTGTGTTCTTAGAACACACCCCCATTTTGTTTATGTGCGAACATTTCAGGACAACGCGAGAGTTCTTAGAACACATTTAACTTGACAAAGAACAATAAGGACAGCGTCTTCAGAACACCCCCTACGAACATTTCAGGACAACGCAAGAGGTCTTAGAACACTTTCAACTTGCCATCGAACAATACGGACAGCGTCTTCAGGACACCCCCTACGAACATTTCAGGACACCGTGAGAGTTCTTAGAACACTTTCAACTCGCCAACGAACAATACGGACAGCGTCCTCAAAACACCCCCTATGAACATTTCAGGGCAATGCGTGTGTTCTTAGAATACACCCCCATTTTGTTTATGTGCGAACATTTCAGGACAACGCGAGAGTTCTTAGAACACTTTCAACTTGACAACGAACAATATGGACAGCGTCCTCAGAACACCCCCATTTTGTTTATTTGCAAACATTTCAGGACACCACAGGAGTTCTTAGAACACTTCAGGACAACGCGTGTGTTCTTAGAACACACCCCCATTTTGTTTATGTGCGAACATTTCAGGACAACGCGAGAGTTCTTAGAACACCCTGAGTGTTCTTAGAACACTTTCAATTTGCCATCGAACAATACGGACAGCGTCTTCAGGACACCCCCTACGAACATTTCAGGACAACGCGTGTGTTCTTAGAACACACCCCCATTTTGTTTATGTGCGAACATTTCAGGACAACGCGAGAGTGCTTAGAACACTTTCAACTTGACAACGAACAATATGGACAGCGTCCTCAGAACACCCATTTTGTTTATTTGCAAACATTTCAGGACACCCCGAGTGTTCTTAGAACACTTTCAACTTGCCATCGAACAATACGGACAGTGTCTTCAGGACACCCCCTGCGAACATTTCAGGACACCGAGACAGTTCTTAGAACACTTTCAACTTGCCATCGAACAATACGGACAGCGTCTTCAGGACACACCCTACGAACATTTCAGGACACCGTGAGAGTTCTTAGAACACTTTCAACTCGCCAACGAACAATACGGACAGCGTCCTTAAAACACCCCCTATGAACATTTCAGGGCAATACGTGTGTTCTTAGAATACACCCCCATTTTGTTTATGTGCGAACATTTCAGGACAACGCGAGAGTTCTTAGAACACTTTCAACTTGACAACGAACAATATGGACAGCGTCCTCAGAACACCCCCATTTTGTTTATTTGCAAACATTTCAGGACACCACAGGAGTTCTTAGAACACTTCAGGACAACGCGTGTGTTCTTAGAACACACCCCCATTTTGTTTATGTGTGAACATTTCAGGACAACGCGAGAGTTCTTAGAACACCCCCAGTGTTCTTAGAACACTTTCAATTTGCCATCGAACAATACGGACAGCGTCTTCAGGACACCCCCTACGAACATTTCAGGACAACGCGTGTGTTCTTAGAACACACCCCCATTTTGTTTATGTGCGAACATTTCAGGACAACGCGAGAGTGCTTAGAACACTTTCAACTTGACAACGAACAATATGGACAGCGTCCTCAGAACACCCATTTTGTTTATTTGCAAACATTTCAGGACACCCCGAGTGTTCTTAGAACACTTTCAACTTGCCATCGAACAATACGGACAGTGTCTTCAGGACACCCCCTGCGAACATTTCAGGACACCGAGACAGTTCTTAGAACACTTTCAACTTGCCATCGAACAATACGGACAGCGTCTTCAGGACACCCCCTACGAACATTTCAGGACAACGCGAGAGTTCTTAGAATACTTTCAACTTGCCACAGAACAATACGGACAGCGTCCCCAGAACACCCCATTGTGTTTATTTGCGAACATTTCAGGACACCGCGAGTGTTCTTAGAACAGTTTCAGCTTGCTTGCGAACAAAATGGACACATATTGAGTCCTCAGAACACCCCCATTTAGTTTATTTAGAACATTTCAGAACACCCATGATGTCCGCAGACAAATCGAACACAAAAAGAACGTCTACCACATAAAAAAGCACAACATTTAACCTATCTCACACCCTCCCATCCTCCCCAAACACTTCTACACACCAACACACTCTACTAAATACACATTTTGAAAAAACTTTCACTGCGCTGTCCCCGGACGTCTGCGAATCCAAGATGGCGGGCGCTACCGAAAATCTGGCGCGCTTCATGCTTAACACCGTCCAATCAGCGAACAGGGAAGTGTGTCCACGGACATGACGTAAGCCACTCGGCCAATCAGGACACTGTCCGCGGAGCGAACAGGGAAGTGTGTCCGTGGACCGAACACAGATACCACAATTTTTTTTTTACCTACTTTTTGGTCATTTTAAAAATAAACTACTGGACGGATTTTCACCAAATTTGCAAAATCACGCTTTCGGGACTAAGCCGCTGCTCCTGGTCCAAATTTTGTGAAAATCTGTCCAGCGGTTTGGGCTGTAGGCGCAAGCAAACATTTTTTCCCATTCAGTCTATGTCCGTCCAGTAGTTTCCTTTAAAACGACCAAAAAAGATATCTCAAAAAATTAGTGATATCTATGTCCGCTCCACGGTCACACTTCCCTGTTCGCCCTGCGGACAAGATACCGATTGGCCAGAGGGTGGCGTCATGGCCGCGGACACTCAATGTCTTTGCTGATTGGCTGCAGTGAGCCGTGATGTGCGTCAGAATGTGTGGAACGCGCCCAACATCTTGGATCCGACGACAGTGCGGTCGCCACAAGAGGCGAAATGCTGTTTCGGAAACTGTTTAGGTCTCCTACAGTGCTTGGGGAGGTTCAGAGAGTAAGTGATGGGTGAAATACTGTACTTGTTTGGGTGGCAGGTGTTAATGATGTATTTGCCATGCCCGCCTTGTCCAGAATGTTTGCAAGTACTGAAAATGAGGGGTCTCATAAGGATAGTACTTCAGTCCGTGCTGTGCGCAGGCAACTTCAAACTGTTCCAAGGACACGTGTGGTGTTAGCGAACATTACAATTGAGTACATGCTGTAGTTACTATTTTTGTTTGTATGGGTGTGCTACTAATTTATACACCGCCATGGGTGTGATATTCTGTGGTGGTTGTGGTCAGGTCCTAGAGTCTTGGGTGCATGGCCGTAGGCCGTAGGCCATACTCCCAAGACGCTAGGCCCTGGCCACAACCACCGCAGCATATCACAGCTATACCTGCACCCGTAGTCTCGCATATTGATCAGGTGTTTGTGGGAAGGGCCTAGAGTCTTGGATGCATGGCCAAAGGGCATGTACACAAGATCAAATTGTTACGTAGAGAATGTATAAGGCACTATGGGTGCAATATGCTGCGGTAGTTGTGGACAGTATGTAGAGTCTTGGCTGCATGGTTGAAGGCCATGCACCCGAAAACACAGTTATAAGCACTGCAGTTATAAGCCACTATGGGTTTGATATACTGGATACCCATGCATTCACATATATATGGCCTTACACCCAAGACTCTAGCCTCTGGCCCCAACCACTGCAGCATATAACAGCTATAGATACACCCGTAGTATTAAACATCAATCAGGTGGTTGTGGGAAGGGCCTAGAGTCTTGGGTGCATGGCCGAAGGCAGGATGTAGAGTTTTGGGTGCATGGCTGCAGGCCGTAGGCCGTAGACCATACTCTTAAAACTCTAGATCTTAGCCAGAACCACCACATCATATTACAGCAATGCATACACCCGTAGTATTGCTTAGCAGTCAGATGGTTCTGGGGAGGCTGTACAGTCTTGGGTGCATGGCCAAAGGCCATGCACCCAAGAACGACCTTATAAGCAGTGGAGTTATAAGCCAATGCACACCTATACATTCAAATATCTATGGACATACATCCAAATCTCTAGGCCCTGCCCACAACCACTGCAGCATATTACACAGCCACGTTAGTGGCTGTGTAGTTATGGTGAAGTTGCTATTTACATAGGAAGAGCACTTTTTGGGTGCCTTATAACTTTGCTCCCCCTGGAGGAATCCTCACCAAACTTTGCAAAAAAAGTGTATCGGACACTCTGAATTTCTGTGTGTTGGTCTGCTACAGTGCTTGGGGAGGTTCAGAGAGTAAGAGATGGGTGAAATACTGTACTTGTTTAGGTGGCAGGTGTTAATGATGTATTCCCCATGCCCGCCTTGTCAGGGATGTTTGTAAGTACTGAAAATGAGGGGTCTCATAAGGATAGTACTTCAGTCCGTGCTGTGCGCAGGCAACTTCAAACTGTTCCAAGGACACGCGTGGTGTTAGCGAACATTACATTTGAGTACATGCTGTAGTTACTATTTTTGTTTGTATGGGTGTGCTACTAATTTATACACCGCCATGGGTGCGATATGCTGCGTTGGTTGTGGTCAGGGCCTAGAGTCTTGGGTGCATGGCCGTAGGCCGTAGGCCATACTCCCAAGACGCTAGGCCCTGGCCACAACCACCGCAGCATATCACAGCTATACCTACACCCGTAGTCTCGCATATTGATCAGGTGTTTGTGGGGAGGGCCTAGAGTCTTGTATGCATGGCCAAAGGACATGTACACAAGATCAAATTTGTATGTAGAGAATGTATAAGGCACTATGGGTGCAATATGCTGCGGTAGTTGTGGACAGTATGTAGAGTCTTGGCTGCATGCCTGAAGGCCATGCACCCGAAAACACAGTTATAAGCACTGCAGTTATAAACCACTATGGGTTTGATATACTGGACACCCATGCATTCACATATATATGGCTTACAACCAAGACTCTAGTCTCTGGCCACAACCACTGTAGCATATCATAGCTATAGATACAACCATACACCCGTAGTATTAAACATCAATCAGGTGGTTGTGGGGAGGGCCTAGAGTCTTGGGTGCATGGCCAAAGGCCATGCACCCAAGACCACATTTATACGTAGTGAAGTTACAAGCGAGAATGGGTGCGATATGCTGTGGTGGTTGTGGCCACGACTTAGACACTTGGGTGCATGGACGAAGGCCATTGAAGTTACAAGCCACATGGGTGCGATATGCTGTGGTGGTTGTGGCCAAGACGTAGGGTCTTGACTGCATGGCCGAAGGCCATGCACCCAAGAACAAAGTTATAAGCACTAAAGTTATAAGGCAACATGGATTTTCTATAGTGCAGTGGTTGTGGGCAGGATGTAGAATTTTGGGTGCATGGCTGCAGGCCGTAGGCCGTAAGCCATACTCCTAACACTTTAGGCCCTGGCCAGAACCACCACATCATATTACTGCAATGCATACACCCGTAGTATTGCTTAGCGGTCAGATGGTTCTGGGGAGGGTGTACAGTCTTGGGTGCATGGCCATAGGCCATGCACCCAAAATCGACCTTATAAGCAATGTAGTTATAAGCCACTGTACACACATACATACAAATATCTATGGACATACATCCAAAATTCTAGGCCCTGCCAACAACCACTGCAGCATATTAGACAGCCACGTTAGTGGCTGTGTAGTTATGGTGAGGTTGCTGTTTCCATAGGAAGAGCACTTTTTGGGTGCCTTATAACTGTGCTCCCCCTGGACGAATCCTCACCAAACTTGGCAAAAAAAAGTATATCAGACACTCTGAATTTCTTTGGAAAGTTTGGTGATGTTTGGTCCAGGGGGGGGGGGGAACTTATAAGGGGGGGGGTTCTCAAAATGTCTCTTTTCCCCTTAGACTGAATGGGGGGAAACGTTTGTGCCCGCGGACATGTGGCGCTTTCCCTGATTGGTTGTGGAACAGCGTGAAGTAAGTCAGCTTTCTTCGGTGCCCTTGCCATCTTTTATTCATGTTTTGGTGTACGCGGACATCGCCAGAAACACATACAAAACAAGACATCATTGCACTTGTCACACTTATGTAATACTATTTAAGAAGGTGACCTTTAAGGAGGTTGGAATGGGATGATGGAGCACCAACTGAAAAAGTGGAGTTTTCTTGTCACCAAAGTCATACGGTTAAATGGAAGTTCGTGCTCACTGTACCACTACCAATTAGTGCGTGTGGGTTAAAATGTTTTTGGAATAATATTGCCGTCAGACTGGTGTCCTAAGTTTTGAAAACTAAGCCCACCATCTGCACTGTTTGCTGGAAACAGCGATTCTGGAGGTGTATGCGAGTAGCGGTTCTCATAATTGGATTACAATATGTTGTTGCAAAGTAAGAATGTATTTGCCTTCTGAGTGAAGGTCACATGAGCTGCTTTTTTGGTTGGACGCTCAATAGGCCCACGCATCCGAGTGAATGTATAAGGGGCAATTTTTGTTTTTACCTTGAACAAAAGGGAAAATTTTGAAGCAATTCAAGGAATGAAAGGGTCGAAAAAAATAGCAATTGATAAGGTTATGTTTTAAAAAGTTTCTAAGGCACATGCAATATCAGTCCACGAAGATTCTTCAGTGCAAATAAATTGGTGTCTGACTTGCACAAAAAGAATGGAGGCAGTAAATATTATGTAAGTTTATTTTTGACCACTCTACAGCGACCTGCATTTTAATTTTAAATTACCGAAACTCTAATTGTGACAATATAACTGAAGTATTATCTTTCTGCGCTGTTATATTTTTCCTGTAATAATGCAGAGTGCACAGGTTCCACATTTGTAGGGTATGACTACACTCATCCTTTTTTAGCATTAATATTTACTGTTTGAAACATTATGTTTGCCCACATAGCTTTGTGTATCATTTGCACATTCTTTTGGTCTTGTTTGAAATAATGAGATGTAATTTTTTTTTTTACTTGTCCATTCATTTTGCCTTCATAACTGAATTATTGTCTTCCTGTGTAGTTACCATTTTTTTTTATCTTACTGCGCATGCAGTATTTTGGCGTTTGTAGCCTGTTACTATATTTACACATGGTCAATAGTAACATTTCACTTAAATGTCATGTTTGACCAATTACATTTGTGTATTACTTTGCACATTTTCTGTGTCTTTTTTGCAATTTTTTGCTAGAGGTTGGTTATTGACACGTATTTTCTGTTACGTTTTCCACCCAGGTACATCTTGCCGTACTGTCCGTGCCATGGTTTCCAGAGTGAGGGCTTTTTCGGATGACAAATACAACTGCACGTGAGTGGTTGCCTTTCCATAACAATTAAGTGGGATGATACCCTAAGCCCGCTTTGCCCGTACGCTGAACTCGCTATTCGGAGCAACATCACATTATTTATGGTGCAGTAGGCCGAAGGTCATGGCGCCTTCTTGCAAATCACTGTGGAAACAAAGTGGCTGCTTTAACCAAGAAGCTATCATTTTTGTATGGGAAAAAACCAACGCGTTCCTCATCTTTAACATTTGCAATGACGTCCTTAAAACCATTGTTATCATTCAATTGAAAATGGGATTACTCCGATGGTCTCTGACGGTTTCTTGTTAAATAAACCTACTTTACGAACTCTAAAATGTTAACATTTTCTTTTACAATCCAGTCTATTATTTCAAAATGTAAGTTATTACGTTGTACGTCGCTGTATGTTTATTTACAGGTTCTGCGTCACGTCACGTACTTGTGCTTTTTGCAGCCTACCATGGAAAGGGAAGAGGGACTATGTATGAAACAACCGCCTTCCCTTTCTATGGTGGCCATCTTGAAAAAGGATTTTGTTTTGTAATCCGACCCGCCAAAGCCATCCCGGATTATAACCAGTGATCCTATTTTTTAGTAGAACACGTTACTGCTTTGCAAATCTAGACTATTACTGGCAAAGATTATTGCGTCTATGTATTTTACTGAGAAATATGAAGTACATGGAGTGTATGCAATTTTTTTTGTTTACATTTATTTACACTGTGAAAGGTCGCTCTTAACGGAATATTTGCTTTGTTTACGGGTGGCTTTATTTTTTGGTACAACAGGTAATAAGGCAATTTGCGAACGGCAATGAGCAAAGAGGCAACAAACGGTAATATGGGTCGGTAGATGTACAGCGAATATTTTTGTGCGTTTGTTATTTGCAAGGTAGCAGCACTGTTTCTCATGCTTCATCATTACAGCAGTGCTGCTGTTTCTTGGGGAGGAGGGATGGCTTTAGCTGATGTCATTTTCAGATAAGTAGAACTTTTGCTAAAAATATATAATGTGTGATGCATTGGTAATCGCTGCCCACCAATACGAGTTGGCGCGGTGTAAGGGAAATGTTGAAGGTGGACGTTCCTCCATCAATATAAAATCTATTTCCACACTGTCCACGAGGCATAGATCTTACTGTTAAGTGTGTACTGATTCTGGGACTCGTCACCGTGCTTTATGCCAGCATATTGTCATGTGGATTTAATCGCAAGGTGTATACTGTTTAGCAAAAGAACCTTGTTAAAGGGACGTTATGGTTACGTTGCCCTACTGAAAATCTGTGACATTCAGTACACATTTTTTAATTAAAATTCCGTTATACTTAAATTGACCTACTAAAAACCTGTGCAATTCACTAAAAAAAATCTTTACAAAAGTGCCATTATGGTTCAAGGTAAAACCGAAAAACCCCTGAAATTCTCCAGTTAGGGTAGGCGAAGCAACCATACCTGCCCGCACCACTGTGCACTGCTAACACTAACACCCACGACATGAAAGGTGGCATCACAAATGTCATTGATGACATCACTGATGATATCACATGTGTAGCCCCTTTATTTTTGTTCACTGCTATATATATATATATATATATATATATATATATATATATATATATATATATTTATATATGTGTGTGTATTCAAAGAAAAAACGTTGTTAAACGGACGTTATGGTTCCAAGTGAAACCGAAAAACCCCTGAAATTTGCCAGTTATGGTAAGCTAAGCAACCATAACTCGTGCCACCACAGTGCACTGCTAAGACTAACACTCAGAACATCAAAGATGACATCACAATCCGACGAAGCCCGGAAGGGTGAAACGCGTAATTGTTTGTTCTCTCCTGAAACTGCTTGTCCACCGTGTTTTTCTGGCAAAATAAAGGACGTATGATGGAGATCCTTTTTTGCATCTGGTGCATTTTTACTTGGGAGAAGAGTGCCGCCTAAAAAAGCTTTGATTAGCTTTTTCTTTCTTGTTTTTCTTTCTTTGATATATATATATATAACATTTAACAATGTTTTTTACTGAATTTCATAGGTTGTCATTAGTGCAACTTAACCATAAAGTCAATTTAACAAAGTTTTTTCAGTGAATATATATATATATATATATATATATATATATATATATATATATATGAACAATGCTCTTTTGACCACAAATGAATGTACCATAGATAAGATATCAGATTTGATGGGAAGCAGTGAGCTTCTTACAATAGGGTGAGTTTGAGTAACATTCTGACCAGGTTGTGGGAAGGGGAGTAAATGGAACAGTCATAGGACAAACATAGATTATGGACAACCAACATTAGACATTCCTCTTAAAAAGTTAATTGCAGACGCAGAGATACCCAAGAACTACTGACCCATATCCACCATTTATTTAATTGCTAAAATAATCCTGGAAAAGATAACTATCACCCAACTTTTCCTCCAGAATGGAAGAGAACCTCCCACGTCTTGACAAACCTATGTGTTTGTTTGCCTAAACAGGAGTACGGAAACACTGCTCTTTTTCATGAAAGAGAAAATTATACTAACAGCCCTAGTCGTCCTTGATCTCTCAGCTTTCTATAGTACAGTCAGTCACCACCAGACGAATACAAAGATAAAATGTCCAGATGGAGCTCGTACTGATTTGTAGTGGATTACCAACTACCTTGACAATCGCAGCCTGAGGGTTCAAATGGGAGACTTCAACTTAACAATTTTTCCCCTATTGTGGGTTGTGTTTGCAAGAGCTCCATCTTATCCTCATGGTTATTTAATTTCATGGTTATTTAATGTCCACATTAAACTTCTATCAGACATCATCAAACTCGTCTCAAAATCTTTCAAACTATATGCTGATGAGTCGCTGGTACTATTGAATATAGAACCTGATAAGAACAATCAGCATGTAGCTAAAATCCTTCAGAGAATCCAAGAGTAGGACATAGTTGATAACCTCTGCCTTAACGACTCTAAAGCAGAGATTATGTTCTTTGACATCCCAACTCGCCAGCAATACCTTTTAAATGGCCACCCTTGATGGCACCAACCCAGTCACACCAGGCAAAAAATATGGGCATCCTTTTCAACACTAAATTCTTACTACAACCACAAGTAGATACGCCAGCTCAGAAATTGCACTCCCAGCTCCAAATCCATGGGAGAATTGTCCTCTACTTAGAAATGACACAAATAATTGAGGTGATCTGACCCCTTGTCTAGACTATTAATAGTCTCTATGTAGTCAACTAAAATAACTGTAACTTATCCTAAAATAAGTATCTAGACTAATTTTGTGGTTCAAGACCTTGGACCATATCTCACCAGGCCTGAGAAACCTCAACGGGCTCTGCATTGCAAAGAGAATAGCGCACAAAATCAACTGTATTACTTTCTAATATTTTATTCTCTGCGTATATTCCACCAAAAATGTTTCCATTTATCTTTATCTTCTTTTCAACAATTCTGTAGGCATTTTCTTTGCTACTGTTTTCCAACCATTTTGTGCTGTCCTTAAAGAGGAAGTGATATCAGAGTAGGTGCAGTCTGCATATGTCTCACAACAATAAAGGGCAGCACAATGCTTTTCTTTGACTTTAACCCAGCAAAGTGCTTCATCCCTTGAAGAAGCACACCACACAGAAGAACAGCATTCCACGAAGAATGATACAGTGTCAGGTATTGAACCTTTTTTCAAAATGTTCAAAGGGGAAGTGTATTTGAGTGCTAGACTCTATCTGGTTTCCTTTCAATGAATGTATGGAGAAAGTACAGCAACTGCAGCGGATGCGAATTTGGAAAAATACAGTGCATGTAATAAATACGAAGAGCCAGGTTCTGAGTAAACCGTACTTTTCTTGGCAACTGACGAGTACAGGATTTCCCTCTGCGCATGTGTGCCCGTGCTGTATCCCCATTGGTGGAGCGCTGGTCCAGGCAAAGTTCGATGGTCCATTAACCATGTCCTCTACAGGACACAACAGATTCTAAATTATAAACGCAAGAGGAAAACTGCATTTAACATTTTTAAACTAGTTTTCCGAATGAACTAGATCAGACAACATTTAACCGAGGAATCAAACATGTATTCACAAAAGTATAGACAAATGTTGAATTATCAATAAGAAATTAAAACAATGTGATCAGTATTTGTTGTTATTGAAATAACTTCATCTGAGAACACAAATTGATTACATTTAGTTTTTCTTGAGAAAAGTTAATGTATTTGATTTATATGCATTGTGCATTGGTATGCAACTGTATTCACTTCAGTAATTCAGCATCAGTTATAGATACGGTGTGTTAGGGAGAATTCTCATAAATGCGCTAATTCCATTCACCTTAGAGACCCACAGCAACTTTCCTGGATTTTTAGGACTTGATTTTTGTTTCCTGGAAATAGTGTGAGCCTTTTTTTCCACTCATTCATGTATTTTGATGTTTGTTTTACACTTGTGTTCTTTGATTATGGAGTTTTAGATAACTCCATAGGCATCAACTATTCATGTGTGTTACACAGCACCCTCAGTGCAGTGACACAGGGATGTCTTTTAGACTTCCCAAATGTTTAAATACCTTCTCTGGGATAAAATACTGTTTCCCAGAGAATGAAAAGTGAAATTGACGTTACTAGTCTTTCCAAATGTATAGACCCAGCGCACAGTATCTTACAATGGAGTGCTGGAGTGGTTACGTAGTATCCCATGTGTTTAAATACTCATGTAGCAGTCAAATGCTACCCTTTCCTATTGAGAAGGCTGGTGGCAGTGGTTTTACAACAAACTACCAGGGTTTTTCCCGACTGCGAACACCGGTAGCTAAAAATCACGGGAGCCATGTTTTTCAAGATCAGGTCCCGGTCTTCTTTTTCCGCCATTTCCTTTTGGAACTGTCATTCTAGTGTTTGTCTCTGCACGCCAAACCAGGTTTGGTCCCTTTGTTCGTATGCCTTTGGCGGACTTCAGGAACTGATTACCGCCTCTGGCGTCTGAGTGTCTGGGGTGGGCAGGAAGTGAAGGAGGTGCCGAAACTCCCTGTGCTTAGTCTCCTAGGAGACCCAACTGCACTCTGGCGTGATTGGCTGGCTGACTGTCCGGCAAGGACAGCCACCCTGCTGGATGAGTGACAGCTAGGCTGGAATGAAAGGGAGAGAACTGTTTAAAAGGTGAGTCTCTTGGACTGGAAAGCAGAGTCGACCACTTGAATGATAGAACCGAAGAAGAGCTGGAAGAGGACGGCTGCTGCAACTCCTGGACCGTCGGTTTGCCCGGTGAAGCTCTGCTGCAGGTCCGTATTGCCAAGTTCATCTCGACAGAGAAGCCCCTTCAAGGACAACTTCTTCCTTTGAGTTGGTGGGACCAATAAACTCATAAACTACCTGGATACCATTCTCAAGGCTGGTTAGGATTAACCAGGAAGAGGGATACCAGCTTGTGCGCTTTCATCTACAGCTACTGGAACTGAAGTGACTCCATCTTGTATGCTTTTTCGACGATCCCATGCAGTGCAGGAATCCCCCGACGTCCTCCCTCTTTTCCCCACATCTGAGGCTCAGGAACAGTGAGATCTGCAGGACCTGCCAGGGACCAATGTCTTCAGCTGCATTTTGTTATTCATACTAAGGTACTGTGCCAACCCAATTGAGAGAACGCCACTCTCGCGGTGAAAGTTTGTGAAACTTTAACAACTTGCAGGCCTTATCTGCTTGTGACCCGACATATGATTCTTTTTTGCCTAAACTACTTCTGAGAACTTTTGCAAAGACTTTACCGTTTGATACCAGAACTGCTCTTTCCTATCTAGAACAATAGCCCATTGACTTTGGCCAGGCCTATTGACTTGAATTAAACTATTCTGGTGAACTAAAACTATTTGCACTGTCTAACAAGTATATGTGATCTATTCTACTTACCTTGTCCCTTTTGCTCACTTCTAAGTAACTGACCTGCATTTGGCTCCTATTTCTGGGGAGCTCAAACTGTCTCATAATCTTGGAGTTTTGTATTGAAGCGTATTAGTATATAATATTAAGTTGTCTTCTTCTAGTGAAATATTTTCTAAATGATTGTGTATTAAATTAATACGTGTTTTTACCAGGAAACCTTGCGTATAAGCGTTTACTTGGACCACTGTAATTGAAGGTCCTCTGTGTGATCACGTGTACTGCTCACATTCACTCTTCAGATAAGCCTGGCTGCTCAATTCGCTACCAAAAACTGTGTGGTATAGACTTATACCAAAGGTTGGTTTGGCTAACACCTCTAGTCCTAATTGTTTGTGGTGGTCCCAAAGGGTACTGTCATGGTCATCGGGCCAAGAAAACAAACATTAAAGGGCCACATACACAGGGGGCCGGGATGGACACAGTCCTGGCGCCTTTGGCACCAGGCTCATGAATAACAGTAAGCAAAAACATTCATTTGGGACAAGAATGCTTTTATTATGGAAATCGCACCTCATTTTGGGTGCAAAGTGCATTTAACATGGGAGCTTCCATTCACTAAAGCAGCCACACTTTTACTCTTGGGTGTGGCTGTTGCTATTGGGTTGCCTTGTATGTGCTGACTCCCTAGGAGTGGCAGGGTGTGGCAGGCAAGCCAGGCATAGTGGGCGTGCCCACGATCGCAGCTATATAAGCTGTTCTGATCCCCGAGGCAGACGCTTCGTGTTATTCTGCATTTCCGTGCAGCGTAACGCTCAATGCTGCCTGGGATTAGATTTACCTTTGGAAATCCTGCTTCCTGCCCTCATACTTGCCACCTGGAGAATCTGCTCTCACCTGTGCGCGTCTTCGTTGATCCTGGCATTCTTCTTCAAATCTTCCGGAACGCTGACATCTTCATCTTGGCACCGCAGCTCATCTTCAAATCTTCCAGAACGCTGAAATCTTCATCTTGGCACTGCAGCACGACGCGCTACGTCCGCGACAGCAGCACCTGCAAGTAAAACGAAAAGCAAGGCTAGACACTTAAAAGACATTCAATTTAAGGTTGCGCTACCACCGAACCTCGTGCTTCTCCTTAAATCATCACTTACCTGCTGTCGGACATTGCGGTTCCCTCCATCTTTCACCCGCCGCGTTCCGTGCCACCACAACTGCTTTTGGGCCGCATTTCCACCTATTGGGAAGAAAATAGAAGAGAAACATTATTCAGGAATTAACAACAATATTGAGAGCAATAACACAAAGACATAAAACGAGAAGAGGCAAAGAGAAAACAGAAAGGGGAAGAGACAAGAGACATTGAGAGACACTTACTACCAACCAGGAGAAGCAGAGTTGCAGCTGGACTGGACTATTACTTACCGGGGATCAGTGAAGGAACTAGGTCCCATTGACGAGCGCCCCTGCCAGAAGTAGCAGGATTGAGAGATTATCATCAGTAATTAACAGGTGAGCCTTATGGGCCGGTACATGCCCACATAAATCACACCTTGGATAGAAGGGTTTGAGAGGTACAATTGTCACAGATCAGCGCACTCACATTCTCCCATATCCACGCAGGAGCAGTGTCACCAATTGCCGCCACTGACAGCTTATCCGCAGAGGGAGACGGGTGTGATCTAACTCCTGGGAGGGCTGCAACCGTGCCCCAACGCCTCCGCAGAGATCAGGTGAGCGTAACAGGTACTGCATGCAATTTTGCCTAACACTGGTGTACAGCAGTGACGATAAAGTATAGTTATTACATTGAAAGTGCTACTCTTACTTTTGTTCAAATAACCTTCACAAGGATAAGCACCACTAGAAAATCTATTGTTTTATAATGCCAAATATGGATAACTTCAAGCAGGAAGCCCTGATCATTCTAACAGTAGATCCACTGAAAAATATGTGTAAAGTCAGGTCTCCATCTGTTAAAGGCAAGAAAAATGAATTGGTTGAGAAATTGTTGAATCATCAAAGTCTGTGAGGTAGAGCTATAACCCCTATCCAGCAAATGTGGATAATGTTGATGAGGATGATAATGATTTAGAGTCAAGCTCTAATGTTATTGATGAGTTAGACGAGTCAGAGGATTCTCAGGATGTGAGCCCCACTGCACCTTTACTAGCTTTAGGTCCTCAAGCTATTACCACAGGGACCCTACCAGGTCCAGTATTCAGTCCAGAATGTGTCTCTCTTGAAAAAATGAGACTTGAGTTAGAGTTCAAAAGAATTCAAATGCAAACTGAAAGTAAACATCAATAACTCAGGCTCAGAGAAATGGAATGGAATCATGAACTTGAAATTATGAAATTGTCTCTTGAAAATGGTTCTCTCCCAGAGTCTTCTAGGTCTTCCAGTCCTAAGAGGCCTTGCAGGCCTAAATAAGTTGTGAGTATGTATGAGGTGAGACTTGATATTTTAGATTGGTTGGCTGCTTTTGAATATAACTATGGGATTCAGTGTTCCACATGGAATCAGTTGATTCCTTGGCATCTGTCTAGGCTCCCCCAGGTTGCAACTGATGCTGTAATGGAGGTGGGGAAACTTGAAAGGTTGGAGTATGAAAATGTGAATATTTGATAGCCAGATTTGGGAAAACTCCTTCCCAGTACCTTAAGAGGTTTAGGACCCTCAAAAAGCATGATGGTGCCCCTTGGGCTACCTGGGTGTGTGAAGGTTTGAAAAACCTAGATGGTTGAGTAAAGGTTTACAGAGTTAACACTTTTGAAGGAATGAGAAATCTATTTTTGTTAGAATCTATTTTTGATGCCTGCTCTCCTGAGCTGAGACAGCACTTGGCAGATTCTAAGGAAATTGATCCAAAGAAGTTAGCAAAGGCTGCTGACTTGTGGGTTGCCAACAGGGCCACTCACAAGGATTGTGGGGCAACTCAGAAGAAGGATGATGGGAAGCAGCAAAAGAAAGATGGCAAAGAGAATTCTAATACCACCAATCCGAAAGAGGGCCCCAAACATACGAAGGGTAAGCCACAATGGAAACCGAATCAGGCTAGTGAAACCTCTGGTGCGAAACCAGAGGGAGGTCAGAAGAGACCCCCATTTGTCAAAACATTTGGAAAATGGTATGCTTGTGGGTCTACTGACCATGTGAAAGGGGATCCCAGATGCAAGGCTAAACCTTGAGGGATCCACACTGTCTCCTTAGCCTTCTCCCCAGAGGAAGAAGTACATGTGACAAGTGGTAACTTTCAAGTACTGCCTGAAGACCCCTTTGGAGTCTCTGCCAGTGTTTCTTTAGTGTCCCGGGGTCTGTGGGAACAGCAGAATTTAGATGTCTATAATTCAATTCCAGATATCGCCAAAGAATATTACAAGGACAGTGTACTTGTAAATCATCAGGAGACCTCTGCCATTAGAGACAATGGGGCCAGCATTGCTGTAGTGGATGAATCTTTTTTCAAGGCTGAGGATGTTGCTAAGGCACCCAAAAGCCTCACTAAGCTTGCTGGAGGCCCTGTCCAAATACTTCCTAGACTACCAGCTCTCATCCAGGGCAACAACATACTGTCAAGACACCTGTTAGTGTACAGACTGAGTTGCCTGGGAGAGTCCTGTTGGGGAATGACTTAAAAACTCTTGGGGTTGTATCAAGAACCCCCAGGCCTCCCAGCAAAAGGAAACAGGAGCAGACAAGGAGGGCCAGGGAGAGTACCTTAGATGGCTCTCCAGAGGATGTTACAGAAGAATCTGTAACACCTAGCCCACAGGAGCTACTAACTGCTATTTCAAGGAAGAATGTGACAAAAGGGAAACCCAAGATCTCAAGGAAAAAGTCAGAAAGTGCTCCTGTGCTACCAAGAAGGACATCCCTGAGAGGATTGTCCAAAGTCACACCTGTGACTGCTCCACCAGCTGAGGCTGAGTGTGAGGAACAATCAGGAATGGTTGAATCAGCTGCTGAAGATTCAGAGCTGGAATAAGACCTGACCCCTGTTGGAGATCTGGATCCTCCTAAAGACTATCCTGAGCTGCAGTCTTTAATGGCAGAAGGTGGCCCCTGTAGGGCAGACTTCAGCAGAGGCCATAGAGAGTGTCCTACTCTTGAGGGTCTTCGCCAACAGGCAGCTTCCCAGCTGGATGGGCAAGAGCCAGGGAAGCATAGGTTGTACTGGGAGGATGGCCTCTTCTACAGTGAACCAAATGAGTCGATCCCAGGGGACTACAGAAGACTTGTAGTGCCTCTAGAGACAAGACACCAGTTCTTACAGTTACCCCACGAGATTCCTTTGGCTGGTCACTTGAGCTTCAAGCAGACCAAGGAAAGGCTTTCTCTATATTTCTACTGGCCTAAGTTGGGGTCTGATGTAGATAAATTCTGTAGGAGCTGTTGCACTTGTCAGACATTTGGCAAGAGTGGAGCCAAGAATGTGGCACCTTTAGGGCCCCTTCCAGTGGTGGGAATCCCTTTTGAGACGGTAGGAATCGACATTGTTGGTCCCTTAGATCTTCCAACCTCTTCAGGCCATTGATTTATATTGGTTGTAGTAGACCATGCTACTGGGTATCCTGAAGCCATACCTATGAGGACTGTTAGAGCTCAGGCTGTAGCTAAGGCCCTACTTGGTATTTTTACCAGTGTAGGTTTTCCTAAGGAAGTCATCTGTGACATGGGGATCAAACTGTATGTCCCACTACATGCAGGCCATCTGGAAAAACTGTGGAGTAATTTACAAGTTCTCAACTGCCTACCATCCACAGACAAATGGATTGGTAGAGAGGTTTAACCGTACTATGAAGAGCATGATAAGTGCTTTAAAGGAACCCCTTAGAAGAAATTGGGACCTTCTACTGCCATGCCTTCTATTTGCTTATAGAGAAGGCCCTCAGGAGGGAGTTGGATTTAGGCCCTTTGAGCTTCTCTATGGTCATCCAGTTAGAGGTCCATTGGCCCTAATTAAGGAGGGTTGGAGAGTGCTCCTTCTCCCAAGCCAGTGAGAGTCACTGAATATGTGTTGGGTCTCCAGAAGAGAATGACACACATGATGACAGAAGCATCTGATAACTTAAAAGCAGGTCAGGCTCTGGTGAAGCATTGGCATGACCAGAAGGCCAACATGGTTGAGTTTACTCAAGACCAGCAAGTTTTAGTTATGGTACCTAAAAGGCAGAGGGCCTTACAGACCAAATGGATAGGACCCTTCAAGGTTGTGGAAAAACTTGGAGAGGTCAACTATGTGGTGGACTTAGGCAATCCTAAGGAGCCCCCCAGGGTCTTTCACACCAACCATCTAAAAGCTTACGTCACCAGACCAGAAGTGGTTGCTTCAGCTCAAGAGAAGGAAGAGAGTGAACCTCTACCTGGTCTCCTCAGGGGACAACCTTTAAATGGGAAAATAGAAGGAGCTAATCTCTCTTCTAATCTGACACTGGAACAACAGGAGGAGTGCAGGTTTCTGTTAAATCAGTTTGCCTCCCTGTTTTCACTATCACCAGGCTTGACCCATTGGGGCCAGCATGATATTCTCACTGGTGACTGTTTACCTGTTAAAAGCAGAGGTTACAGATGTCAGATAATGTCAGAACCCACATAAAGTAAGAGGTCAACAAGATGCTTTATCTCGGGGTAATAGAACTTTCTACCAGTCCATGGTCTAGTCCAGTTGTACTAGTACCAAAGGCAGGATCCAAGGGGTTGATATTCTGTGTGGACTATAGAGCTCTAAATGCAGTTACTAAGATGATGCCTATCCTTTACCTAGGACAGATGATCTGGTGGACAAATGTGGTTCAGCCAAGTACCCCAGTACATTTGACCTAACATCGGGCTATTGGCCAATAGCCCTGACAGACCATGCCAAGGAGAAAACTGCATTTTCAACCCCAGCAGGCCTCTACCAGTTTATGGTAATGCCTTTTGGACTAGAGAATGCACCTGCAACATTCCAAAGGATGGTTAATCAAGTTCTGAATGAGATGGAGGACTTCTGCATGGCATACTTGGATGACATTGCAGTGTTCAACCCTACTTGGAAATAACATGTTGACCACTTAGGATATGTTTTGCAGGCTCTTGAGCAGGCCCATCTGACCATAACGACAGGTAAATGTCAAATTAGTCAGAGCCAAGTGGTCTACCTTGGACATGTGGTAGGAGGAGGTAAAATAAGGCAATTGCCTAGCAAAGTACAAGCCGTACAAGAATCAGCCACCCCCTACTACTCAAACCCAAGTGAGAGTCTTCTTAGGTCTCACTGGTTATTATAGGAACTTCATTGAGAACTATGGGTCCATAGCTTCACCCTGAATGTGGTCTCCTCACTCAAATTTTCTAAAAAAAAAGTCTTATGGAATGAGGAGTGCAACAAGACATTTGAAGGACTTAAGACAGCCTGTTGTCAAGCTCCAGTTTTAAGAGCTCCTGACTACAGCCAAACCTTCATTGTGCAAACAGATGCTTCCAATACATGTATGGGTGCAGTTCTGAGTCAGCTGAATGAGAAAGGTAGGGAGCACCCCACCTGCTTCACCAGCAGAAAGCTGAAGGAACTAGAAACAAGGTGGTCAAACATTGAAAGAGAATGTTTTGCTATTGTGTGGTCACTGAAGAAGTTTAGATTCATACTTGAATGGATCTACTTTTGTGATTCGGACTGACCACCAACCCTTGAGATGGTTAATGCAGATGAAGGGGGAAAATCCTAAATTGTTAAGATGGTCAATCAGTGTACAGGGGTTTGATTTTACCATTGATCACAGGTCAGGGTGCAATCACCAAAATGCTGATGGTCTCTACAGAATGTTTGACCGACTGGAGTAAGGAGATTCATCCATGGGTGGATTAAAATCCTCCTGTCTCTTAGCCTTGGGGGGACGAGTGTTAGAGAAAATTCTCATAAATGTGCTAATCCCCTTCACCTTAGAGACCCCCAGCAACTTTCGTGGATTTTGAGGACTTGTTTTTTTTTTCTTGGAAAGAGTGTGAGCCTTTTCTTCCACTCTTTCATGTATTTTGATGTGTGTTTAATACTTATGTTCTTTGATTATGGAGTTTTAGATAACTCCATAGGCATCATATTTTCATGTGTGTTACACAGCACCCTCAGTGCAGTGACACAGGGATGTCTTTTAGACTTCTCAAAGGTTTAAATACCTTATCTGGGATAAACTACTGTTTCCAAGAGAATGTAAAGTAAAATTGACTTTACTAGTCTTTCCAAATTTATAGACCCAGCGCACACACCATCTTGTAATGGAGTGCTGGAGGGGTTACATAGTATCCCATGTGTCTAAATACTCCTGTAGCAGTCAAATGCTACCCTTTCCTATTGAAAAGGCGGGTGGCAGTGGTTTTACAACAAACTACCATGATTTTTCCCGACCGCGAACATGGGTAGCTAAAAATCACGGAGCCATGTTTTTGAAGATGGAGCCTTAAGCCCCTTTGTTTAAACAGGTCCCAGTCTTCTTTTTTCACTATTTCTTTTTGGAAAGGTCTTTCTAGTGTTTGTCTCTGCGCGCCAAACTGGGTTTGGTCCCTTTGTTCGTATGCCTTTGGCGGGCTTCAGGACTGAAGACTGCCTCTGGTGTCTGAGTGTCTGGGGTGGGCAGGAAGTTAGGGAGGTGCCCAGAACTCCCTGTGCTTGGCCTCGTAGGAGACCCAAATGCACTCTGGCGTGATTGGCTGGTTGACTGTCCAGCAAGGACAGCCACCCTGCTGGGTGAGTGACAGCTAGGCGGGAATGAAAGGGAGAGAACTGTTTAAAAGGCGAGCCTCTTGGACTGCAAAGCAGAGTCGACCACTAGAACGAAAGAACCAAAGAAGAGCTGAAAGAGGACGGCTGCTGCAACTCCTCGACTGTTGGTTTGCCCGGTGAAGCCCTGCTGCAGGTCCGAATTGCCAAGTTCATCTCAACAGAGAAGCCCCTTCAAGGACGACTTCTTCCTTTGAGTTGGTGGACCAATCAACTCATAAGCCACCTGGTTAGGATTAACCAGGGAGAGGGATACCAGCTTGTGTGCTTTAATATACAGCTACTGGAACTAAAGTGACTCCATCTTGTTTGCTTTTTCGATGATCCCGTGCAGTGCAGGAGTACCCCAACGTCCTCCCTCTTGTCCCCACGACTGAGGCTCAGGAACAATGAGATCTGCAGGACCTGCCAGGAACCAACGACTTCAGCTGCATTTTGTTCTTCATACTAGGGTACTGTACCAACCAGATTGAGAGAACGCCACTCTCTCAGTGAAAGTTTGTGAAACTTTCCCAACTTGCAGGCCTAATCAGCTTGTGACCTGACATATGATTCTTTTTCGCCTAAACTACATCTGAGAACTTTTGCAAAGACTTTACCGTTTGATACCAGAACTGCTCTTTCCTATCCAGAACACTAGCCCATTGACTTTGGCCGGGCC
Source organism: Ambystoma mexicanum (assembly GCF_040938575.1). NCBI lineage: Eukaryota > Metazoa > Chordata > Amphibia > Caudata > Ambystomatidae > Ambystoma > Ambystoma mexicanum. The sequence continues at coordinate 778,563,050 of NC_090937.1, forward strand.
TATTGACTTGAATTAAACTCTTCTGGTGAACTGAAACTATTTGCACTGTCTAACAAGTATATGTGATCTATTCTACTTACCTTGTCTCTTTTGCTCACTTCTAAGTAACTGAACTGCCATTTGGCTCCTATTTCAGGGGAGCTCAAACTGTCTCAAAATCTTGGAGTTTTGTATTGAAGTGTATTGGTGAATACTATTAAGTTGTCTTCTTCTAGTGAAATGTTTTCTAAATGATTGTGTAATAAATTAATCAGTGTTTTAGCAAGACACCTTGAGTATAAGTGTCTACTTGAACCACTGTGATTGAAAGTCCTTTGTGTAATTACTTGTACTGCTCACATTCACTCTTGAGATAAGCCTGGCTGCTTGGCTCGCTACCAAAAACTGTGTAGTACAGACTTATACCAGAGGTTGGTTTGGCTAACACCTGTAGTCCTAATTGTGTGTGGTGGTCCCAAAGGGTACTGCAAGCAATTCTGCCTAACACAGTGCATATTGCGACCCATATGCATTTAGTAAACACTAGCCCAGGTATCCCTTCAGCACGGTTCCTAATTACTTTACATATAAATTGCTTTGCACAATCCTAAAATACTTGCTGATAATTAGTAATTTTCTCAAACACTGTTCAGTTGTACCAAGTGCAAGTCGAAAAACCTAGCTGGATATCAGAAATTATATTGGGCCTCATTACGACCCAGGTGGTTAGTTACCGCCTGGGTCGTACCTTTACCACCATGGCGTAAACTATGTTTACGCCATGGTGGTTGGCGGACTTACCGCCCCATTCTGAGGTTGGCGGGGCGGTAAGTCCCCAATCCCCATTTACCCTTCCCCATTCCCATTTTTGCCCCATAGGGCATAATGGGAGTGGGGAAGGCGTTAATTACTCCACCGTAAATTACGGTGGCGTAATTAACAACAAGGTCCCTTAGCGCCATGGATTTTAACACCTGCTAAAAGCAGGTGTTAAATCCTCCATGGCGCTAAGGGACCTCGGAATCAGGCGGTAAGGGTCGGCGCTGTTTACGCTGCCGTAAACCCCTTACCGCCTGGGTCGTAATGAGGCCCATTGTCCTCTTCCACCCAATTAATTAACTTCTCATATACAAATGTGCCCATTACTTTCAAGAATATGTCACTAAAGACAATTGGCATATAGCAAAAATCATTAGCGTGCACGCCCTTCTCAAATCAGGAACAATGGAGCTTATAACAAATGTTAACCAGAACACCCATCGGATCAGTATAGATAATAAAAGACCTACCAATGAAGGATCCAGTAACTCCAGTGGTAAGTTAAGTCTGCAGGCATTTCATGTGGTCCAGAAGTCTTCATTGTTCCTCACACCATCTAACGTGAGGCCCTTTCACAGACTAATCGGGCTTTGGAAAGGTTCATGTGTAGGTTCCTGAGTTATCAGGGCGACTATAAAAAATCAAACCAGTCATCCAGAGCAATCAGCAGTGTTCCCCAGTGGCCCTTCATCACTTGGATTCTCAGTACTAAAATTCCTTGGGTTTCTGCGGAGTGCTCTGTAGATGGATTAGATGCCAGGCTCTAGGTGCAGCAACCTGTTTATCTCTATCTATATTAGTCCTTTTATTATGTTATCAACCAGGAATGCCTACGCGGGTACAATGGAACTGGCTGGAGTTACAGTACTGTTTTACCTTTAAGCGAGAGAGGAAAGTAATCCCCTTCTGCCCAAATCGGAACCTCATTGTTTTCTACTCACTCACCACCTGGATAATAAAATACTTAATTATAGGACCAAGTGGACTACGTATACATTTAGCTTGAGAGTGAAATCTGAAACTGTAACGCCCATCTATTGGGCGCAAAGTCTACAAGTCCAAAAGGGTAAATGTTTTGCTCCGTGGATTCACAACGCTCAGTGATGTCTCTGGTGATGTCACCGACGATGCCATTCGTGATGGCTTCACATGAGAGGTCATTCATGATCTGTGCATGTTGGCGGGTGAGGTTTTGGTTGCAGTATGTCTGGTAAATTGTAGTTTTTTTTGTATGGTTTTGGTTTCCCCTTGTAACCGTTTTATCCCTGAAGTTGAAGTCTTGTAGGTGCACGTCACCTGTTTTCCAACGGCTGTTCCTAGCAGCTGTTAGTAAGGGACACTTCCTTTTACCAACTTTTTTTGTTTACATTTATATGTATACATAGGCACATACTCCAGATTGCCCTTTGTAGGTGGCGCTGGTACCGCACATTGTATCTGCGGCGCCTTGTGGGCAATTCCCAGAGACGCCGTTGTTTTAGACGGAGCAGATTGTCTACCAATGAAGTGTTTCTGTACAGTACATTAAAAAGTGCGAGCGAACACACTCGCATAAGATCATATGACAAAGAGACAACTGTTAAGAGGTCGCCAGAAAGAAACTTCAAAGGACGGTGAACATCAGCAAAGGGCAGATCGGTAGCCGCTTCGTGACAGCATGCCCGTGTATTATCTCGCTTTACAAGGTAATCAACGATTACAGTACACGAACACATTACTTTTAATGTTTGATGATCAGGGGCGAGGAGGACCCACCCTCTTCTGCCCGTTTAGACTTCTGTCTGTCATGGTAGGAGACGGGTAAGGATTAAGGTGGCTCTGTTCCTTAGGAACGCCCAGATAGCAGGATTACCATGTTAATATCTGTGGCGCCTTGTCACATGGCAAGGTAATGAAGAAACGGCATGTCATAAGTTAACAAAACACAACGAGAAGAAGATGCATTCACTCCCAGTGACTTCACAAAAGCCCGTCTCCGCTCCCAGGCCAGAGTCCTGTCCTGAAAGCGCGGGCACCTTTGTGTATTTACAAAGGAGCATGCAGGAAGGCTCGTCGCCCCCACCAACACACCCGAGCTGCACATATCAATTGACAGGTAGCTCCGCCCTGCTACACGGTGTTCCGGTCGGCTCCTGTAGGCTTTCTGTCAGCGTCTTTTATATTGCTGTCGGCCTCCATCACTCGTCACTGCTGATGGATACAAATCTATCAGTAAGAAGAAGAAGAAGCGCCACTCTTTATTTTCTTCTCTGCAAAACGTTACGTATTATTTCAAATATTAAAACCCCTTCTAATCCATAGACGTGAAGGTTGCTTTTCGGGAATGGGACTTGCACACAATGCTTGTATAGTATGCACGATTGGCACAGTGACTGACATTTTGGGGTCAATTCATAGAATTCAGCGCAGAAGTAGCGCACGTGCCTAGCACAGAGAGGGAGCGTGTGCCATGTATGCGCCAGGCGCAGCGCAAAACAGGATTTAGGCACACCACGTATTCATGGATTTCCCTAGCCATTTGCAGCCGTGGCGCAGCGAACATCCAGCAGTGCCAGTTACGCTCCCAAGAACACCCCTTGCGCCAGAAAAAGCTTCAGAAATCCCCAATACGGCGCAATGGACCGCGCTAACCCTGGACCAGCAAACAGCCCCCTACACTGTAATGGTGTGAAAAACTGAGCGTACCCAGCTCGCGCCAGCCAAAACATGTGAAAATCTCCCTGCGCACCCCCTTCAATAGGCGTACCCCGCTAGCGGCAGCCAAAACGCGTGAAAATCTACTCGCACACCCCCTTCAATACGCGTACCCCGCTCGCGCCAGCCAAAACACATGAAAATCTCCCCACGCACCCCCTTGAATGCACGTACCCCGCTCGCGCCCTCCAAATTGCTTCAAAAAGCCATACCGTAACCCCGCGAATACGTGTACCCTGCATGGCCAGCCAAATCGCATGAAAATCTTGCGCACCCCCTTCAATACGCATACCCAGCTTGCGCCAGCCAAATCGCGTGGCAAGTGCAGTGCGTGTGGTGACAGGGGTCGTGATGTTCCCCCCTGTGGTGTGGGCTGCCTGCAGGGCATGGTCGCAGGTGTAGGGAGGTCCCCTGTGGTATGGGCTGCCTGCGGGGCATGGTCAAGGGTTAATGGGTGGTCCCCTGTGGTATGGGCTGCCTGCGCGGTATGGTGAGGGGTGATGGGTGGTCTCCTGTGGTGTGGGCTGCCTGCGGGGCATGGTCATGGGTGTAGGGGAGTCCCCTGTGGTGTGGGCTGTCTGCGGGGCATGGGGAGGGCCACCCCAAAGCCAAATCGCGTGAAATGCGCACTCACGTACCCCGGAATACATGTACCCCGCTTGCGCCAGCCAAATCGTGTGAAAAGCGCACTCGCATACCCCGGAATACACATAATCCGCTCGCGCCAGCCAAATCCTGTGAAAAGCGCACTTGTGTACCCCGGAATACACGTACCCCTCTTGCGCCATCCAAATCGCGTGAAAAGGGTGATGGGTAGTCCCCACATCCCAGTAGAGGCCCCATGGCATGTCATTCACAGAAGCACACATGCATGCACCCAAAGACATGTCCCACATGGCCACATAGCAGCGACACATGACTGAGGCAATGACAACTGACACATGCACCAAACAAATGAGAGCAGACAACACAAAAATCTGAACAGATGAAAATGTATTAAAAAATAGAAATCTACCAAACAAAAAGCAACCATGACAACGAAAAATAAATTAATGTGTACTGAACTGAAATGCAAATTCCCCAAAAATATGTGATCCCAAAAATAAACAAATCCTCAAAGTGGTCCATGTCCAGAAATCAAAATCCAAAGGGCAAATTAAAAAAAAAACATTCCTTCATGGGTGTAAAAAAATAGAAGAAACCAATCCACAGTACCAGAACTATTTAGAATGACATTTTGAGGGTCCATGATCCCAAAATAAAAATGACTATTTACAATGGCGGCGGGCTAGTCCTATGGCTCACTGTTCTTCCCAACAGTCTTGGCCAGGACATCATCAAACTCCGAGTCTATGGCCCGAAGGCGGAACTGCGCTCTATCCTCGAGGGCTCGGAGGGACGCCGCCATGCTCTCCGCCAACTCCCTGCGAGTCTCCTCGAGGAACTCTGCCCGCCTCAAGGCTCGCCTCATGGAGTTCTCTGCCCTGACCATGGTGAGCCGTGCCCTCTCTGCCCGCCGGACCTCTGCACCTATCCGCTGGCCCAACCACTGCCACACGGAAGACACACTTTGTCCAGGGTCCTCCTGCCCTGCGGCCGATGCCTGCCCCTGGTATGTAGTCGGCCCGAGTCCTGACGCCTCCCACGTCGAGCCTGCTACTGCCTTGATGCCATCTGCCTGTGCTACCACGACTGCCTCTGGGAAGATGGCAACGCCCGGGGCTGTCGTGCACATGCCCTGCTTGATGGTGCCTGCACAATTTCTGTTGCCAGAGGTCCATTTGCTTGGGTGACCACCTCTGCTGGTCCTCCGACTCCCGACTGTGGCAGGAATGGGATCTCCACCAGCCTGGCCGTGGTGGCTTGGGCAGGTCCACAGGGGCCCTGGTGGCATATGGGCCGGAAGACGGCATGGAGTACGACTGGCACTTAGTGTGTGAAGAGGAGGAGTGGATCCCAAGAGCACCCAGCACATGGAGGAAACCCCCGACAATGAACCTTCCTAGGCGGTTCATGTTGGCAGACACCTGTTTGTGATGATCTCCTGCCAGGAAGCACGCACTTCAGCACGAATCACGCGTGTGCACAACGTGAGACCGACTAGGACGGGCTCAACTCTGTCACGGATCACAACATCTGCAGGTAGAGGAATGTCAGTTGATGTGGAACTCCCCCCTACCTGCAGATGGGCGCGTCACCTGTGCTGCTTCCTCCCCCTGCACTGCACCACTTGCACCAGTGGAATCCCCCACACCAGGCCTCATGTGTGGGTCTGATGCAGCCTCCTCACCCACCACCAACCTGGATGCCTGTGCACTGTCTTTCGTTGTGGGCAGCCCCTGGGGGGGCTCACCTGCCCCTACTGCTGCTGAGGAGCCCACTTCCAACCTCTGCCTCTTGGGCATCCCCTCAGCAGACCCGGCCATGGAAGCAGCACCAGTCCCCTCACTCCGGGAAGATGACATGTCCTGGGAGGGTGACCGGGCCATGCATCCCCGCCTGGTGGAGGCATCCCTGCCGCTCTGCTCCACAGCGCCGTCTCCGCCCTCTTCCTCAGTAACCGCTGTAGATAGGGAGAGATTGGACACAAGCATCAGGGTACTGAACAATAGTCTGCTAGATACAAAGCAATTGCACAAGAGTGGCACTGTCAAACGTCACTTCCATCATCACCCTCCACAACACACAGACATTTGCATCCATGTCCAAGGCACTGTTGGAACATCCGATGGGGGGCTGAACATCACATGCATCATGGGACATGCTTATCACATGCACACACATCACTGGACAGTCATGCATCTGGCCATGTCTACCTCCCGCCACAGTGGATTCATGAACAACTAGGCTGCATCAGTCAATTCACGCATCGTGATGGTCATGTGTCATGCATCCATGGCGTTTCCCAGTCACACACACACTACTCAGACACACGCACGTGTACACCATGCATGACCATGATGGTGGCATCATGCAAACATGTGTGCGTTGTCACATCCTGGTGCAGATCATGCATTGCAACACATACACCATAGACGTGGAACAGGCTTCAGTGGACTCACATGCAGCACTGTCATGGCCCTGCACACAGACATAGATACATGGGGCATGCTAGACATGAGGCCACGGTGCACACCTCTGCCACACCTCAACAGGCAGTACACGGGACAGGAACGCATGGACACTTACCACTCAACTCCAGACGGGTCTGCAACTCGAGGACCTGGTGGTGAAGCGCTGGGCTTGTGCGCTCCAGTACCCTCATCTGGATGTGGGTCAACTGGTCCCGGCGCCCCACTTCTCCATAAGCTTCAATGAGGCACCAGACCTTGCTCTGAGTCCTGGTCCTGAAGTCCTCCCAGCGCTTCAGGATGTGTTGGTAGTCACGGGATACCACCCCCTCTGTGTTGATGGCATCCATGATGTCCAACCAGATCCTCCTCCGTCCTTCCTTGTCGAGGTGCGATGTTGAGAAGAGGGCATCATAATGTCCCAGGACTTGCTCCACCAGGATGCCAACCTCATTTGCGGTGAAGCTGACAGCCCTCTGCCTGTCTGCCGGGGGTAGCCACTGGTTCCGGATGGTGTTTGGTCCGACATGGCAACCCCCAAGGCAGGTGTGGGTGGGGAACTGGGTCCTGGAGCCTGGCTGTGGAGCAATGGTACACCAGTCAGGAGTCTTCTGGGTCAGCAGAGGTGGTCTCAGGCACAGGATCCCTGGCAATGGCTTCTGTGCAGGCACCAAATAGCAGGGCACGTTGGCAGCAGGCAGACTGGCAGCAGCAGATGGCTTGTAGGAGGCTGCTTGGGGCTCTGGGGGCAGGTAAATGGCCTTTAGGGCAGGGCGTGGTCTTCTGTGTGTTGTCACGTGGTCAGCTTGATGCAGAGTGAGTCCGCACGTGAAAAAACAGGACGTGATTGTGTAATTCGAGGAAAGGCCCTTAGCGCATAAGCGCGTAAGTGACGTGAGGCGCATAGGTGTTGCTTTCGGCACAGGTTAAAGGTCCACGTAGGATGCCATTTTGCTGTATGTGATTATTGTGGAGAGTGAGCGTGTGATTCTTCTTCTTGTGGGTTTACACACGATTACTTCACAACGGTTGCAGTGCGTACTTCTTGTTTACTGCGCCAGAGCTTACTTCTTGTGCGTGTGTTTTTTTCTTACTTTTTCCAGTCAGACAGTGAGTCGCGCATATATCATTCCCATTGTGGTTGCCCCGTGTGTCGCGTACCCCATTCACAAGGTCATAGTAGCCTGCGTGTTTCATGAATATGCATTTTTTATGTTTCTGGGTGCCACAGCGTACTGCAGGATGTTAATTCCACACACGTGGGCTACCGAGGGGTTGCGTGCACTTTTGTGTTTGTTTTTGGGGTGCCTGAGCTTTGCATGACCCGTCATTTTTACCCAGGGATCACAGACAGCCTTGCAGGAGCACAGGGGTACCCATTCCATCTAGTACCCTGGCCCTTTCACCCCAATTGCCCAGGACAATTGTTTTCTTCACCTCCCATTCACGCAAGTACATCAGTGCCATGGTTGGAAGGCCACCAAGTGGTAGCGGAGGCAAAGCTGGGTGACCTCCCTGAGGTGTCCGCATTAGGGGACGTGGCCAGGATGACCAGGGTGCCCAAGGTGGCAGCGGTGGGCGACGTGGGCAGGGTGGCCCACAAGGGCAGTGTGTCTAGGACCATTCAGGGACAGCTATGCCCCCCAGTGGGTCAGGGAGATGCAGCTGACGCCACCCCAGCTCAGGCCCTGCTAGCCCGGCCCAGATTGGTCACGGAACAGGCACGGGATGACTCACGGGCCGACATCCGTGTCACGAAGTCCAAGCCATGTATGGTGGTGAAAGTTGCTGTCACCAGGCCACGTGGATTTGGGGTAGCAATGTCATCTGCTGCCCCGAGCAGCCAGGTTGTGAAGGCTGCAGGGGCAGCTGCAGCTGACACCACTCCGGCTGTGAGTCACTCAGCCGGGTGTCATAGCTGCAGGCCCCAGAACACAAAAATCACACCATCTAGTGATGGGGGCAATGGGTCACTTGACTCACTTATGTCCCTTTGAGACTCATAAATACAGGAGATGTGAGCAGGAACACTTTATTTCAGAGTGCAGGAGTGCTTTTATTTTACTTCAGTGCACACTTTATTTCAGTGCAGGAGTGCTTTTATTTTACTTCAGTGCTGGAGTGCTTTTATTTTACAAGAAACTTTCCAGGTGCTGGAAGCCTTTATTCCAGAGAACATCCCCATGTGCTGACTCATCGGGCGTGGCTCCCTAGGCCTGGTCTTCAGTTGCTGACACATCGGGTGTGGCAGGGCATGGCAGCAGGCAGGCCAGCCCTACTGGGTGTGGCCAGGAACAAGACTATATAAACCCACTGATCCTTCAAGCAAATGCTTTGCGTTACTTTGCACCTACGTGCAACGTGACGCTCACCGCCGTCTGGACCAGCTACTTACCTCGTGATCCTGTGTAACAACAGCATCCTTACCTGGACCCTGGCTTGCATCTCACGGCAACGCTCCATCTTCTTGGCAGATCCTGAATCGATGCCGCAGCACCTGCGCTCTCAGTCCCACAAAGCCGAAGTCCTGAAACGAGAAAAGAAGACAAGGTTAGAACTCCCAAAAACACCCAACCCAGGGTCGCGCCGCATTTAAAACCCAACGTGCACCGTAAGGCACTATTGAAGGCCACTTACCAGCTGTCGGACCATATCAGCCCCACTCCTCAGTACAGCCGGCTCCGCTTCTTCTACTGCAGCTACTGCTGGCACCGCTACACCACCTGCAAGGGGAGAGAGCATTGAATAGAGACATTTCATACAAAGGACAGAAAACAAATTTTACAAATACAATTACAATGGTCAGAAGACAAGCGGGCAAGAGGAAACAAGGGAAACACTTACCCACAAGAGAAGTGGACTAGTCGCAGCTGGCCTGGACTTCCACGACAAGGGACCAGTGGAGGAACTTGGTTCCCTTCAACAAGCGCCCCTGCCAGAAGCAGCAGGACGGAGAGCTCATCATCATCATTTAGCAGGTGAGCCTCAAGAGTAGTGCAACCCCAGGGAAGCCACATACAGGGAGAACAGGTCTGGAGAAGGGGTCAGGGACCACAGGCTGCATACTCATACGACCCCCTTATATTCACGCAGGAACCGCACTGCTCATCACCGCAGTTCCCCACACATACGCAGAGGGAGGAACAGACAAGAGGAGTTTCATCCTGGGGAGGGCTGCGACTGTGCCCAAACGCCTCCGCAGAGACCAAGTGAGCATAACAGAATGCAAAGCCTCCTATGAATCTCTGCCTGGGTGTTATGGAAACTTCAGCTGGCCCAGTTACTGGGAGAGTTACGGGCTGATGTTCCTGCCTCAAGACAGGAAACCAATGCCTTAAGGAGGGACCTCATTGTGAATCGAGAACACACGGACGATTTAGCAAGGCAGATGCTCCAAGCACAGGCTGGCCAAGCCCCATTACCAGGGCTGGCCCACCCTATTCTGCCACCACAGTCAACGCTAATGCCCGTACAGGTGGTTCTTCCAGGGGCGGTTCCCTTAGCTCTGCCCGAACGCTTCACTGGTGATGCAAATAGGTACGCTGTATTCATGAATCAATGCTGCCTTCATTTCCTGTGCAGACCTGGGGCCTTCCCAAATGATCAATCTAGGGTGGCATTTGTACTTTCATATTTGCGAGGAAGTGCAGCGGATAGGTCTATACCCTTGGTAACTCAAGATGACCCCTTGCTTCAGGATTTTGGGGTTTTTCAGCGTGAAATGGAGAAACTATGTGCACGGCATGCACATGGTCAGGCTCTGGGCAACAAATTATTGTCACTCCGGCAGGGTAACCAAGATTTGTTAACCTGCATCACCTCCTTCAACCGTCTTATAGTCCAAACAAATTGGCCAGAGGTAAAAGAACTACGCTCTTTCACCGTGGATTACGAGGGGAGCTTATGGACGTTCTAGCCCAAGTAGTAAATCCCCCGGAGGGGGGTGCTGAATATATTGACCGAACAGTTCAACTCGATCATAGATAGCAGAATCGGAAAATGGATAGAGCCAGGGCTGAAGGGCGGTTGGCCTATGTGCGACCCCGTGAGAATCAGGCCAAGCCGCATGAATGATCAGAACAATGCAGATCGTGGGCTTGTGGAGCCCTCTCACCAAGGCGTAAAGAGAAAAAAATAACACAGCAACAGCTCTGCTTGTATTGTGGCAAAACAGGACACTTTATCTGAGAATGTCCGTGAAACCACCCAATAGAATAGCTGGAGCAACTGACAAGAGTGAAGAAGAATAACTGGACCCGGGAAACTCCAACGCCCCGCAAGCGTAGGGGTACACTTGTCAAGCATTGAAAAGGAACCAATACAGACCTCACACCTAGTCATCCCAGTGCTCTTGGTAGACCACACACACCCATCGAAAATGCATGCTTTAGAAGCATATATTGACAGTGGAGCTGTGGGGAATTACATTGAACAAGATTTGGCTATCCGGATAGGTCTTACTCTCCGACAGAAGCAGATATTGGAAAATGTTACAGTGGCTGATGGATCTCAGTTATCATCTGGCCCAGTGATGCATTATACTGAAAAAGTTATGCTTCTCTGTGAGGGAGGTCACCAAGAGGACATCACCTTCGATCTCATCGGCGCTCTTCAATTCCAAATGATATTAGGGATGCCTTGGCTGGAAACCCATAATCCCAAGATCGAATGGCGTAAAAGATTTCTGACTTTTTCCCCAGACTGTGATAACACCTGTTTCAACAAAGAATGCTTAGTGAAAGATCACACTAAACCAAGTTCAAAGAAAGGAATCGTATTAGGTCTCACCAGTTCTTTACCATCTGAACACCTGGATTACCAAGATGTATTTCAAAAGGAACAAGCGAATACCTTACACCCGCACAGAATGTACGACTGACACATTGATCTTGTACCCAGAGCCCAGATTCCTTGCAGTCGGATTTACACCCTAACGGAGCAAGAAAACCAACATTTAAAAACATACTTGGATCAGTATTTAGCCAACGGCTTCATTCGCCCGTCACAATCCCCTGCTTCCTCTGCCTTATTTTTCGTGCCTAAGAAGGAGGGAGACCTGAGAACTTGCATTGACTACAGAGCCTTCAGTCAGATCACAGTAAAAAACCGGTACCCGTTGCCACTAATTCCAGAACTTCTGGATCAAGTAAAAAACACGCATATTTATACCAAATTGGATTTACGAGGGGCCTACCATCTGGTAAGAGGCAAAAATGGAGATGAGTGGAAGACAGCATTTCACACAAAATATGGCCTTTACGAATATCTGGTTATGCCCTGTGGGCTATGTAATGCCCCCGCAGCGTTCCAATATTTTATGAACGACATGCTCCCTGAACTATTAAACGTGTGAGGACTCGTCTAGATCGACGAAATCCTCATTTACTCAACCACCAAGGAGGATCATGTCAGACATGTCCAGGCTGTTTTAGAAAGACTTCGACAATATCGGCAGTACGCCAAGTTGGAGAAATGCTTCTTTCACGTGACAGAGGTTGAATTTCTCAGGTTTATACTCACACCGTGAGGGGTACACATGGACACGCACAAAGTAGATACCATCCTCCAATGGCCCTCACCAACTTCCATGAAAGGTGTACAAAGTGTGCTCGGGTTTGCCAATTTTTATCGTCAGTTCATCCCAGGATTCTCTCAGATTGTTCACTCCATCACATCCCTGCTGCGAAAGAACAAACGATTTTAGTGGACCACAGAAGCAGAAGAAGCCTTCCAGACCCTAAAACGAGCATTTACATCAGCACCCATTTTACAGCATCCCGACCCGAATTGCCATACGTCGTCGAAACCGATACTTCCAACGTAGCAATGGGAGCGGTTTTGTCTCAGCGAGATCCCGAAACAGGACAATTACATCCTGTGGCTTTCTGGTCTCGTAAGTTCTCCGCTCCCGAATTGAACTATGCGATCACAGATAAACAACTGTTAGCAATAAAAGCATAATTCAAGGCATGGAGGCATTTCCTTCCTGGAGCCAGGCACACAGTCACCGTCATTACGGACCATAGTAACCTACAATATCTGAAAACCGCAAAAGCACAATCATCACGTCAACTGCGCCGGGCTCTCTTTTTTGCGGAATATGACTTTGTGATTACCTACAGGCCCGGAGTACTCAATGGAAAAGGGGACGCCCTATCACGAATGAGCGAAGATGAAAAGGCGTTCACCACACCCGACCCTGTGGCAATCATCCCTCAAGAACGAATCTTGAACACGATTGCAGCAACTGCCACTTTGGAGGACCTCAAAATTGGCCTTCAGCACTTGATGAACCAATCAGAACAGCAGGAATGGCTGTCAAGAGGAGATCAATACACTATCGTGAACAATCTACCGCACTTTCAAGGGAGACTGTACGTTCCGTATAAAGACCTGCAAAACCAAATTATAGCAAACTACCATGACTCTTTAATAGAAGGACCTCCAGGAATGGCTAAAACTCAAGCTAAAATAACGAAAAATTACTGGTGGCCAACTTTCCGAAAAGATATTGCCCAGTTCATCGTGACCTGTGGTGTTTGCGCTCAGCACAAGTCTCAAAAACAAAGTCCTGCAGGACTTCTACGTCCTTTGATGGTGCCCCCGGCACCTTGGCATACGCTGTATATGGATTTTATTACTGATCTTCCCCCGTGCAACGGATACAACACCATCCTGGTCATTGTGGATCTGTTCTCTAAAATGGCCCATTTCATTCCTCTGAAAGGGCTCCCGACGGCCTTTACTCTGGCCACCGTCTTTTTGGAACAAATTGTCCGACTACACGGATTCCCATCAATATTGATATCACGCTGTGGAACTCAGTTTGTCTCAGCTCTCTGGAGAAGATGTTGCAGAATCGCCAAAATAGACCTTCGATTGTCCACAAGTCATCATCCCCAAACCGAAGGCCAGACCGAACGGACCAATCAAACTCTAGAGAGGTACTTAAGGTGCATGTTAGAACAAACCCAAGATACCTGGAAGGACATACTCTGGTTGGCCGAATATGCATACAACAATGCCATCCACACCAGTACAGGACACATACCATTTTACACAGTATATGGTCGACATCCACAAACATCTGTCTTTGATTCGCTTGAAGCACTGGAGATGCCAGCGGTAACAACCTTACATGAAACCATCACTCGAGTCCTTGAGCAGGCAGCAGAACATTTGACCAGAGCCAAAGAAAAGCAGAAACAGTTTGCAGACCAACACCGAAAGGAGGCTCCAAATTATCAGGTTGGGGACAAGGTTTGGTTAGCTTCCAAAAACATTTCTCTGAAGGGGCCACAAATCTTCCGTCCCAGATACCTGGGACCCTATTCCATCAAAGCTGTGAATTACCGGCCCACATGCAAATCCACCCGGTGTTTCATGTCTCCCTTCTAAAACCATTGAGACCAGGTACACAGATTGATACTCCACTGTATCCCGAAATAGTTGAAGGAGATCCAGAATATGAAGTTAAAAGGATCCTAGACTCTAAGATGGTCCGGTCCAAGCTATACTACCTTACAGACTGGAAAGGTTATGGACCCCAAGATCGGACCTGGGAGCCCAGTGAACATGTACACGCGCCACGATTAATCAGGTAGTTCCACCGCAATAACCCCACTAAACCAAGGCCATGAGGGGAACCCCCTTGAGAGGGGCCTTGAGGGGGAGTGCTGTCGTGGCCACGGTCCCCAGAACACAAAAACCACAGCATCTAGTGACGGGGGCAATGGGTCACTTGACTCACTTATATCCCTTTGGGACTCATAAACACAGGGGACCTGGCTGGACTCAGTCCTGGCACCTTTGGCACCAGGCTCATATAGAGATGTGAGCAGGAGCACTTCATTTCAGTGCAGGAGTGATTTTATTTTACTTCAGTGCACACTCTATTTCAGTGCAGGAGTGCTTTTATTTTACTTCAGTGCTGGAGTGCTTTTATTTTACAAGAACTTTCCAGGTGCTGGAAGCCTTTATTCCAGAGAACATCCCCAGGTGCTGACTCATTGGGTGTGGCTCCCTAGGCCTGGTCTTCAGGTGCTGACTCATCGGGTGTGGCAGGGCATGGCAGCAGGCAGGCCAGCGCTACTAGGCATGGCCGGGAACAAGACTATATAAACCCACCGATCCCTCAAGCAAATGCTTCGTGTTACTTTGCACCTCCGTGCAACGTGACGCTCACCGCCGCCTGGACCAGCTACTTACCTCGTGATCCTGCAACAACAGCATCCTTACCTGGACCCTGGCTCGCATCTCACGGCAACGCTCCATCTTCTTGGCAGATCCCGAATTGACACCGCAGCACCTGCGCTCTCTGTCCCACGAAGCCAAAGTCCTGAAACGAGAAAAGAAGACAAGACAAGGTTAGAACTCCTGAAAACACCCAACCCAGGGTCGCGCCGCATTTAAAACCCAACGCGCACCCTAACGCACCATTAAAGGCTACTTACCAGCTGTCGGACCATCGCAGCCCCACTCCTCCGTACCACCGGCTCTGCTTCTTCTACTGCAGCTACAGCCAGCACCGCTACACCACCTGCAAGGGGAGAGAGCAGAGAAAAGAGACATTACATACGAAGGACAGAAAACAAACTTTACAAACACAATTACAACGGTCGGAAGAGAGGTGGGCAAGTGGAAACAAGGGAAACACTTACCCACAAGAGAAGTGGACTTGTGGCAGCTGGCCTGGACTTCCACGACAAGGGACCAGTGAAGGAACTCGGTTCCCTTCAACAAGCACCCCTGCCAGAAGCAGCAGGATGGATAGCTCACCATCATCATTTAGCAGGTGAGCCTCAAGAGTAGTGCAACCCCAGGGAAGCTACATCCAGGCAGAAGAGGTCTGGAGAAGGGGGCAGGGACCACAGGCTGCATATTCATATGACCCCCTTTTATTCACGCAGGAACCACACTGCTCATCACCACAGTTCCCCACACAGACACAGAGGGAGGAACAGACAAGAGGAGTTTCATCCCTGGGCAGGCTGTGACCGTGCCCCAATGCCTCCGCAGAAACCAGGTGAGCGTAACACCGGGACTGTGTTGGTCCCGGCCCCTCACACCGAGGCAGTTGTGGTCCTTGGTCTTGGCAACAGCACCCTACAGCCAATGCCTGCAGTGAGACCTTTGGTTATCATGCCATTGCCTGCTTCCAGTGGCCAGTCCACCTGCGCCTCAGCCCCTAGAGGCGTAAGCCACTCAGGGTCAGTACCACCTCTCAAGAGGAAGAAGCGTGCTCTTGTGGAACAGGCTGGGACCCCAGACATGGCTTGGTCCTCTGGCACATCAAGGAAGCAGAGTTTCAATAATGTGGAACTGGACGCACTTGTGGGCTACGTGTCGGAACACGGCCATGACATGCTGGTGACGGCAGGGTGCAAAACTGTGCCTGCTCAGCATAGGGCCCACTGGCAGTGCATCGTGGACCACATTAGTTCCTTGGGATTTGTGAAGCGCACAGCTGTTGATTGCTCGAAGCATTGGAATGACCTCAAACGCTGAGCTAAAAACAAGCTGGCTTCTTATTACACCTCTACTCTGGTGACTGGCAGTGGGACACCACCAGAGGACGATGAACTCACACAACATGAATCAATCACTGGAGGGTTCATCGCAGAGGATCATATCCAAGGTGTGGGAGACCTCCCGGATCTTGAGACAATGTCCGGTAAGTGTCCATGCGTGTGCGTCCAGACCATGTGTATGTTGCTTGGGTGATGTGTTGTGATTGAGTGCCAGGTCAGGCTATGTAGTCATAACTGCCATGTGTGACCCATGCACTGCCTCCAAGCCATCCCCCGAACTTGGGTTTGGGGTTCACTGTATCCCTACTAACCACTGCAAACACTTTGCACATGATGACTGCACTTGCCCTTACACTGCCATCATGACACGACATTGTAATTACGCTTTTTGTCTTTTTATTGACTGTTGAGGAAATACACATGTACTGCACTGCACCCGCTCACTTCTGAGCCCTGTTTCAACCTTCAACATGACAATTCACTTGTGTCATGTCAAAGTGACCTACCATTGATGTATTAATGTGCCTCCCATCACTGTATTTGAACACACTGGCATTGTTGCAGCATGTGAAACATGTGTGTTTTGTCACACTCTTTTGCATGTTCTATTTGATGAAATGCATTTTACATAGATGGGGACAGTAGTGATTCACTCCCATCTGGGTCTGCTTGTCAGTTCTGCCATGGCTATGCTACGTGCCATCTGTGTGCTGGCATCTGTCCTGTTTGTGGATGGTCCATGCCAGTCACAGGGTTCTGTGTGATGTAGGTGCTATGAACCATGCAGCACATGTGTTGCTTTTCCATTTTAGACTAATCAGTGTCTGCTTTCAGGGTCCCCTTCCACTTCATTGGCACTGCGTGCATGGCTGAGTTTGTGTCATGTGTGATATGTCCGATTAATGTATTGGATGTCAACATTGTAATGCCTATGTGTCTGGGCTATGCTGTTCACATGTGTGTTCATGACTTCTTTTTCATTTGTGCAGGTGATGAGGCACTGGAAGCAGTGGAGGGGGAGGAGATGGGTCATGGGCAGGAGTACTCAGAGCCCCAACCAGGCACCAGTGGAGGACATGGGGTGGTGGCGCATGAGAATCCATTGCTCCTACAGACCATCCTGTCCACGGGTGTCTGAGTACACCTCTGAGGATCTCTATGGCTCAGGTGCTGAATCGGATATCGACACATATGTCCTGTCGCAGGTGATTGTTTCTGGCAGGGATGCTGTTCTGTCCAACACACCTGCACTGGGGGTAGACCCCTCAATGGCCCATTCAGCATTGGAATGTCCGCCTGTGGCGGTTACGGATGCAGGGTCATGCTCCACACTATTTGCTCCTGCTCCTGGGGCAGCAGATCAAAGGAGGAATGCAGTCCTGCAGCCACAGGCAGCACCAGCACAGCTAGGTGCACGTCTCCTTGGGCCCGACAGGTGTTGTGTCCGGCAACGCGGTGACCGTGCGCCACCGGGTAATACTGTGTGGGAGTATTCTATTCATCCAATTGCACAGCAACAGGGGGCCTCATGTGAGATGATGGCTCAGGCTGTGCAAAGGGTGGCCACTTCCATTCTCCCCCCCGAAAGGCAGGTGGGGCTCCAGCAGCAGGCAACACGGTCCACATGCCGCTCACACAGGCAGGACATGTTGGCCACCAACAGGGACCGACGGGCTGAACTGGGGGCTCTGCGCACAGCCATATCTGCAGAGGCCCACAGGGATGCCCTGAGGGAAGATGAGTAGCCAGGCAGCACAGCAGATGGAGCAGCTAACACACAACATCTCAGCTGAGGTCCAGGCAACCCATGAGGAGATCCGTGCATCACGTCAGGCCTTGCAGGTGGAACTCCATGCTACACGTGAGGTGCTGCATGGGGACCTCTGGACCAGCATCCTGCAGAACCAAACCTTTCAGACCTGCATGCTTGGTGCCAGGGAGGAGCATTCCAGGGATATGCGTGGTCAGCCTCCCGTACCATGCACACCTTCTCATATTATACCAGAGGGTGTTGACAGCGATGGCAGTCCTCCCACTATCGGCTAGCCGTTCAGGCCATGAGCCCATGGACGGGTTTCTTTTTTCTCAACATCCATGCAAGTGGGTGTTGAGGTGCACCCTTTACCTCCTCCCTCCTAGGTGATCCCCCCCTGGTCGACCATGGCCATTTTTGATTTTTGATTTTGTTTTCTTCTTTTTTTTCTTTTTTCACTTTTTGTGTCTATTGTGCATTCATGTAACAGTGTGTTGTTTTGTGTGGCATCCAAAGGCATCCACTGTGTGTTCCAGCAGGGCCCATGAAGGCTTGTCTTGTGTTTGTGTTTGAGGCTTGGGGTCCAGAAACATATGCCACTCCTGATTCCCCTTTGCATGGGCTTGCAAGGAGAGCACCGTGTGACAGTAACTTAAACAGAGGCATTGGGCTTCTATCAGTTGTGTGGCCAGTCTGAAGTCCAAACTGTGTATACACCCCTAGTGGGGATTCATGATGGTTTCTCCACTGCATGTTTGATATGTATATTGGGTTTAATATTGCTCATTATGCATATTTACATGTTGCTTCTTCATGTGTTACCTTGCCTGTCTCCATTGCAGATGCAGTTCATGCAGTATGCAGTACCCTGCCACATTTACCTACGAGCAACACACTGAAGATAGGAGGGGTCCATGTGGTGGCTTTGTCAGATTTTGACACTTGAGCTATTGTGATTGGTCACTGTCTGACGTTGCCACTGTTGGGTCCTGTATTCATGATTTGTCATGCTGGTAAATATATGTTCATGTGTGTAGTTTCATTTTGATATGTGAGATGGAATTGTCTGTGGCCTGTTTCCATTTGTGATGGTGCACTTTGTGACAGTTGTGTCATGTGTTTTGCATTTATTTGGTTGCTTTCACATTGCATGCCATGGCATGGTATGTCGGGCGGGTGACATAGGGTTTGTGAGGGGTTACCTGACAAACCAGTATTTTGGCGTGCTGTTTTGTAAGGGGGTAGTCGATTATGCAGCATGAATGTGTGCCTTTTGGTCACATGGCATTGAGTTTCTTTAAGTAGCTAGGGATGCACACAATGTAGCACTTCAGGGACACATTCTCAGATTGTTATGGTTGTGACAGTTGACTGTCCCTTTCTCATCATCGATTCTCACCTGGTCTGTGCCAGGCCTGTGTGCACTCCGCAGGGGTGGGATTTTAGGTGAAAAATGTATCCACAAGCTGGGTACGGGCTGCCTCGCCACGTGCCCTTTCCTCTCCCATATGCAGAGGGCGTGCATGTGGTTGTGGATGTGGGGGCACCACCATGTCCACCGGTACGCCCCACCGGGTTGCAACGTTGTGCAGGACACATGCTGCCACAATGATCCTGCACACTACTGGGGGCGCATATAGTAGCTGGCCACCAGAGCGGTCAAGGGAGCGGAAACGTGACTTCAGCACTCCAAATGTGCGCTCCACTATGCCCCGGGTTGCAATATGCTCTGCGTTGTATCTTACCTCGGGTGGTGTGGTGGGATTCCGTATTGGCATCATCATATAGGTGCCCAGAGGGTAGGCACTGTCCCCCGGGGAGATGATAATGGTTGTGATTAGTTGGGTTTCTCCATTTCTCTGTGTGTGACATGCATGCATGTGCACAAGCATTTCTGCTCACCAATGAGCCATGTTTCGCCATGCCTCCCAGCTTTCAAGTCCTGGTTGAGGGGTGACATTCTGAATATGAAACTATCATGGGTGGACCCTGGATAGTTTTCGTAGACAGAGGTGATTATTCCCTTGGCTTTGCATACCACATGCACGTTGATGGAATGCCAGTGCTTGCGGTTGCGATAGATGTGTTCAGTGGCCCTAGGTGCACGTAGAGCCACATGGGTACAATCAATGGCACCAAGCACTTTGGGGAAGTTTGCCACCCTGTAAAAGTCCTGGACCATGGCCTGGCTTTCTGCGGGTGTTCTGGGCATGTATATGTGCCTGCGGACTGAGGGGCGTGCAGTCATGATTGCCAACACCTGGTGTAGGCAGCGTAACTGCGTGGGCTGTGAGACGCCCCCAACTATGGCAGTTGTCTGCTGAAATGACCCAGTGGGCAAAAAATCCAGGACATTGAGCACCTTTTCCAAGGGGCTCACTGCTTGGGAGCACACGGTGGGTGATGTGAGATCATCCTCCCTGCGGTGTCCCACGACCACTGCTGCGAGGAGCGGTACATTCATCATAGCGGTATGAGCTTGTTTGCATGCACTTTTAAGCTGCATGGAGCGCTTACGCCAGCTTTCGCTTGGCGTATGTGTTTCCGGCTTAGCACGTCTTTTTTTGGGGTGCACGGGTTTCCCGTGTTCGATTCCATGAATGTGTGTTGTTAGCGTGTGTGTGGGCGTTGCGAGGATTTCGCAGAGGTACTTCCCCGTAACGCCCACATTTTCGCGTGTTGTTTCCCATTCCCGTGATCCGCCCCCTTTTTAGGTGTGTGCGCTGGCCGGTATGCGCCTTCACTGGGCATCTCGCACACAGCCTTTGGGATGTTGCAAAGAAGTGTGCGCCACATGCGGATTCGGCGCAGGTCCCAGGTAAGCCACGCGCAGCGCCTTCCATGAATCAGGAAATGGGCGCTTGGCTGGGTTTCGCACGTGTGCGCTGCGATTTTCACGCTTGCGCCCCTGTTTTCAGCGCACATTCATGAATTACCCTCTTTGTATTTATTGAAAATGAAAAGTGATTTGCCGAGAAGCACTGTGCAAAGGGCTTGTTGATGAACGGAAGACTCTTTGTTGAATGCTTGTTAAACCTTTACAAACTCATCATGCAGTAGTTAATACATTTAAAGAATGGTTGTGGCTAGGGAGCTGGAAACAGAAAATGGGTTTGCACAAGACAGACCTCGAATGAACACTTCAGCAATTGAATATTTCCAGATATATACAGACATGCAGTGGTGAGCACGGGTGGGGATGTATAGGGGTTAGGTGACTTCACTTTAAGGCTCCGGTGAGTTTGGTTAAGTGATTAACTATTACACTTGGCTCTGGGTTGTGAGGTGGGGGGAACTGACATGTCATACCTTAAGGTTTTCTCCTATTGGCTGTCAGGAAAATAAGAGGACCACCAGCAAGAGTGGGGAACTGTTTTGTGGCACATTTTAATGATGATGGGGTAAGTAGTTGCAGGTGCAAACTTTGCACCTGTTTAGCTAGAGGTAGTAATATAGAATATCATATTTAATGAATTCCTCGAGGTAAGTAGATCTACCCGTAATTACTGTGTCAAGGGCCCTGGTAGTTTACTTTTTGATTTGTTTTATTTTGTTATTGTGCATTTGGTTAATTAATTAAAACATTTAGCACATAGTTACAGACAAAAGAAAAACATTTTATACAATGCAAACACATGAGATAAATTATTTCATCCGTAATACCATATCACAAAATTTCAAAATGTAAAAGGTGCATAGCACATCAATTTAAAACATATTTAAAAAAGATACATATCAGAATAAAAGCTACAAAATAAATGAGTTGGTGGTAGATCTGGTAGATCGCTCTCTTCGGCTGGGGCCTCCCTCTGGAACAGCCTCCCCGCCGCCCTGAATCTGAAGGAGAACCATCTTCGGTTCCGGTAGCACATAAAAACCTTCCTCTTTGCTTCTGCTTCCCCCCCCTCATCCCTGCTGAAGTCCTGGCTGACAATGTGACTGCACGTGTTACCTGGACACCCATCTGAACTCGGGCCCTAGGCCTGCCAGTTGCATGCTTGCGCTGCCTCACTTGCAAGCCCTGCTCCTGGGGACTGTTTTCTGTATCCCTAGAGTCCCCAAACCAGCACTTATGTCTGCACTCACCCTGCACTTGCCACCAGCTGACCTTTCTTTATTTTATGTGATTATTTATAATCCCATGTACTGCACTTCCCCCTCCCCCTGCACTTTTCTTTTCCCCCTTCCCTTGCACTTGCGTCATCTGAATGACAGCTGGCCTAGTAAGATCGCTGTCTGTCTTCCCTCAGTTCCCCCTCTCTTGCCTCTTCGTGGCTTGAAACACTTGTGTATATGTGTGTTATAAATGCCATATTATATCATATCATATCATATCCTATCAATGAGATAAATATGTTTAAAATTGATGAGAAATAGCAGAAAGATTAAATCAAGTACAGCAATTCACCAGGGGATGCCATTACAATACAAAGTATATAATGCTAAAAACTATTCTAGTATTCATAAGGCCCCATTCCAGATTTAAAAAAAGCAGAAGCCATTTTTACAATTGATTCTGCACGATAGATGCCATTCCAGAATTGATCCAACTGAATTCAACTCTAGGAATCAAAGATGCATACCCTTTTTATATAAGCATTATTCAATTTAGGTCAGCATGTAAGAATGTGCCGAGCAGATTCAACGGTATGATTACACAAGCAAAGCGGCACAGTCTTTCCTCATTCTTCTCTCCTCATATATCTGACGTCTCTAAGAAGTCACACTACCAGCTGCACCTCCTCAGAGGTATTCTTCCCTTCCTCTCCTTCCCCCAGAAGCTCACTGTCTCCCGAGCCCTGGTTCTCTCGAAGCTGGACTACTGAAACAGCCTCTATCTTAATCTGCCTGCCTCCACTCTCAGCCCTCTGCAACTCATCCAGAACAGAACTGCGAGACTTGTCCTTGGCCTCAAGCCCAGGGACCGTATCTCTCCAGGACTGAAATCTCTACACTGGCTCCCAGTGGCTGCGAGGATTACGTTCAAAACCCTCTGCATTGTCCACAAGGCCTTCTGAGGCCTGGGGCCTAAATACCTTCAACTCTCTCTTCCTAAATATCTTCCTTCCCGAGCCCTTCGCTCATCCGTCTCCAACTCCCTCAGGGTCAGCCGCTTCTCGAAGCAACGAGCTGAGGGTAGATCTCTCTCCGCGGCAGGGGCCTCCCTCTGGAACAGCCTTCCCGCCTCCCTGAAACTTGAGGAGAACCATCTCTGGTTCCGGAAGCCCCTCAAAACCTTCCCCTTTGCTTCTGCTTTCTCTCTCCCTCTCCCCTGCTAAATTCTTCACTGAAACTACACTGAATCTGCTACTGGGCCACTCTCACCGACCTCGGTCCTGGGCCCAGCCACTCTCCACTTGCACTGCCTCCCTGGCAACCTCTGCACTGCGGGACTGTCTCTGTATCCCTACAGCCCCCAATTCCCAGCACTTGTCTGCACTTACCTTGCACTTGCCACCAGCTGGCCCTATTTATTTATTTTTTACTCTACTTACTTTGTACTGCACTTCCCCCTTCCTCTTGCACTTTTCCCTTCCCCCTACCCCTGCTCTTGCACAGTCTGAATGACACCTGGCCTAGTAGGATCGTTGTCTGTCTTCCCCTTGTTCCCCCCTCCCTGCCTCGTCGCGCCTTGAAACACTTGTGTATAGGCGCGTTACAAATGCCATATCATATCATATCATATCATATCATAAGGGGTCCCTACCCAAATACCTGTGTGTTCACTAGTGGGGAGAATGTTAAACAATCAGATCGTCCAATGTTAGCCCAATGTTTACCAAGTAATTCATGTTATAAGACATATATTGTGGACGAGACTTGATAGGTACCCAGAGATAAATATAACCCTTCGCCTCCACCAGGGGTACACCATATAGCTTCCAACAAAAGGGGCTTTTATTCCTAGAACCACAGCCAATCATACCAATTTTCATTTTGCTGATATTCATTTTCACATTTTTATCTTTCGTATATAAAGACAGTACATCAATGGAGTGTTGGAGATCAATAGGGGGGTGATCTAGCCAAACCATGCTGCTGGTTCACCTCCAACGGTAGAAGAAAAAGTTGCACAGCTCCAATCGCAAAGGCCAAGTCAGAAATGTACAAGTTAACATGCAGGGGTGCAAGAATGCATCCCTGCTTTAAACCACTATTGGTGATCATTAATTGAGTTACGAGGCCCTCCTGTCACGATTTATTCTGTGGTCACTGTCCACTCAGGGAGTTCCTTTCCCCCCAAGCAAGGTGGCACGCAACACAGCACTTTGCAGATTCAACTTCAGTGAGGCCTCCAACCTATCTCGTACCATTCAGCAAATGCCCTCTTTACCACCAATGAGCTAGGAACCAGGCCGGTGTATAGTAAACATATATATTTATTTAAGTTTTTACAAGGAATCATATAACAGTCACGCACACATCAGCCACCAACACCATGGCCCTACACAATATCACAATTTCAAATGACTTGCACCAATTGACTGACTTATATTTCTAATGTACTTTAAGTTACTACAACAAACACAGGTTGAATTTGAAGACTTTAAATCAAAACACACATAGGATGTCTTTGTACATTAACAATTAGGACATTTGAAACAACACCCAGTGATTGCTTGGGGTTATCACAATGCTATTCTCTCCGAGCAACCCCCACCCCCAGGCATCAGTTATATATGACCCCTTAATTTGAAGGCAAGGTACAGGGAGTGGGAACATCGTTTTGGCTTTTTGATAGAAAGGCAGGGTTTGAGAAATAGACACAATGGGAAAATCATTTTGGGCTTTTTATTTAAAAGGCATAGTTTGGGAAAGGAACTCAATGGGAAAATCGTTTTGGGCTTTTTATTTGAAAGGCAAAGTTTAGGAATAGAACTCAATGGGAAAATCATTTTGGGCTTTTTATTTGCATAAAATGCAGGGCCTTGGGATTCTGATTTGGGATGCAAGTGAATAAATGGGAAATTTTGTTTTGCACACTCTACATTCACTTGAATGGCAGAGTTTATGGTTACTTATTTTGGGACTATGCACCCCAACCTTCTGTACCGAAGTCGGGGTTTCAGAAAAAATATTCACCCAAGTACTTATTGTCTATACCTGCTCTAACACACTGGGCGTGAACTTTGTTAGTTCCGAACTCTAACAACACTCATCCCATGATTTTCTATATGGGAATTAATTTATTTAACTTTAATTCAATGCACTAAAGGGTCTACACAGTTTTACCCCTTCCCACCATTTAATAGAAAGGATAAAGGCAGGCAGTTCCCAACACAATTCAATTTAAAAGGATAGGGTGGTTTTCTAAGGGGGAATTCATTTGTGTTATATTTAATAAATTGTGCCACAGGTCTACCCAGTTCCACCACCCTACTTGCTCTGCGAGATGGAGATTAAGGCTGGCAGATTCTCCCCCACACCTGTGTTGGCATTTGGATTAATCTACTCATATGGGAGGCCTTGATTATGGGGAATCTAGAGTAACGGCAGGGCTCCTCTGAGGACAACATAGATCTGGTCAAAGGCTTTGGTCAATGATAGTCCCCAGCACCCAGTCCTCCTCTGGCTCCTCAAATGGCAGGCCCAGCCAGCCTCTCAATTTCCCAGTCTCTGTCTCACATGCAATGATCAAGGCCTTGGTAGATCTCCTTGCCCCTCTGCTAGCTGTTCCTCACAAGAGTCCAGAAGTAGACTACCTCCAAGAATAGAGTGGAAAGGTCAAGTGAAAAAGACCTTCTCAGATTGAAAACTGATCTCTTATAGGGCTGGTGAAACTCCATTATTATCATAATTCTCATGATAAAAATTGGTTAGCTCTCTCCCTCCCCCTACCCCTCCCCATCCCCCCAATATGCCCATTGCCTGCTGATAGGACAAAGAGTTGGGAGGTGCGGCTGATGGAGGCTGAGGGAGTAGAAAGATTCATCATCCCAAAATGACAGATGGGTTTACCCTTTTCAGAGTCATTAAAAACACACAACATGGCAGCTGCCTTAGTTTTTCAGATAATTGCAGGCATATATTTATGGCCAGTCAGAAAAAACGAATCTTATTTGGGCACGCCCTTCCACAGTTTTTTTCAATTTTCTCCTGAGCCAAAATAGTTACAAAGCTGACCCTTCAAGAATCAAACCTTAAGTTCACAATCTATCACCACACCAGCTTTACATTTCCTCAGAATTATGAGAAGGCCAGAATCATAATTTTCTTCATAACCCAAATTGTATACATCACACAGAATTCCCATTTACATGGTACCAATGGGCTTCTTATCCCCTTTAATATGAGTCTGGGATGAGCTCACTGGGACACATGATTCTCTTTTAATTAAATCAAAGGTGGCCCAATGTTAATCTATGGCAAGGCATCACCTGGGAGTTCATGGTTCCATATTTAGCCCCCACTGTTTTAAAGTTCCATTTCTGTTCTGTGATCTGACACAAACATCTTTTTATCAGCTGGGTCTATTTCACAGCGTTTGAAGATCCGTAAGTGGCTCTGAAGGCCATTTCTTGAGGATGTGTCAGCCCTAAAAACTTCATTTCTGTTGTTCACTAATGCAGTTAATGGGGAGGCCTGACCTTAAAGGTCATTTCTGCTGGCTGATTTATCTACCCCTCCACAATTCTGATCTAATTATCTGTACTTCTAAGCATTTAAACTGTACACCAGGCCTGCTTTTCCTTGCGGGCCCAGCCAAATTCCTTAAGGCCGCAGTTTAATTTCAGTGGAAAGACACAAGCTCATCCATACTTCTGAAAGTACAGATTTTAAATTGACAAGATGTGTTTAAATGTAACATTTAGCATTATATCTGTGCATGTTGTTTATAATACAATCTTTCTTTACATAAGGTTTGGACAGATATAAGTTCACTTTTGGTATTATTCACACATAGGCCACAGTTACGTAGAACATTATTGTTTGCTTCTCCAACAAGTAGGCCTTTCCATTCAAATGTCAGTTTATTTGTGGAAAGTCAGTGGGGGTCATTTCAAATTTGCCAGTCCGGAAACAACAGTACCGGTAACCTTTCCGGTACCATTGTTTCTGCACTGGCAAACTACGAGTTCTGCGAGCGAGTGCCTTTTAGCCCACCAGGTCTGCTAGCAGACCTTGACAGATGCACCGGCAACATTCATGAATGGGGCCGGTGCATATGTCCTCCCCATTCCCATTGAGTCCAATGGGACTCGAATGGGAATGGGGAGTAATATTTTACGCCGCCCGGCAATGAGGAATTACCGGGACTGCCGGGGCTTGAATGCCCCAGTAGGTCCCCATTGCCGCATGCCAGAAAAAAAATGACTCTGGAGGCAGCCGAACCGGTATTTACTGGCACGGCTACCACCGGACTCATAATGAGGCCCAGTGTCTTTCTCTGAAATATGTCACTTGGCTTCACTTTTTAAATGTAAAGCACAATTCCTCCTTTGTATTTTTCAAATACACAGCATTTTAATGTATCTCTTCCCATGTGTACTACTTTAGTTTTGAATCCATCAAAAGGTGCCTTTTCCCAGTTTACATGAAGTCAGCATCTGCAGCACCACATTTCCTTTCCCATTCATTGGACACAATCCAGCAATTTTCAGCTCTCAGTTAGATTCCTTTTCACTTGAGTGCCTGTCTGGTTTAGTAGAGTTGAAATAGGCCCATTTCTTTTCATTTCATTTGGACTTATGTCAGAATTCACTTTTTTGTACTGGCTTTTATAGTTCAATGAGACTCTACCTTAGCCAGCTTCACTCTCACAATAGGGGCCTAGCATGGCCTCTCCATCACTGTCACTCTGGGGCTATACAGTAAACTTGTGTCAATTCCCCAAGCCTGTAAAGTCAAGGACAAGAAACCGAGTCGAATGCCTTTGTGAAGTCTACAAAGCAGAAGTAGCATTTCTTAGCTTTGTGGCACGCAACGTTGGCCATTAGACAATGGAGGGCACAGATATTTAGTGTAGTAGCATGTTCCTTTCGAAAACCAGTTTGAACCTTGTGCAACAACCCTTTTTCCTCAGCCAATTTATTGAGCTTTTTCAGTAGCATCATCACGAAAACCTTTTGACTACTACCCAACATGGCCAGAACCCTATAATTATCAGGGTTACTTCTGTCCCTTTTCTTGAACACAGTAAAGAGTATAGGGGGGCATCAGACCAATGACCATGATGCTGTGGAAAAGACGCTCCAAGGAAATAGCCCAGAAATTAGGGTTATGATATGATATGATATGGCATTTGTAACGCGCCGATACACAAGTGTTTCAAGGCGCGACGAGGCAGGGAGGGGGAACAAGGGGAAGACAGACAGCGATCCTACTAGGCCAGGTGTCATTTAGATTGCGCAAGTGCAGGGTTAGCCTTAAGTACCATGTTTGCAGTACCATCAGGCCCAGGTGCACAAGAGTTCTTAAGACCCCTAATAATGATCAGAATATCATCAATCTCAAAGACAAATTCCTCACTAAATAAGGGGGGCCAAACCTCAACAGCTAAAATACTATTTTGAGTCTCATAATATAGATTGTTAATTGCTGCCATCCACTCAGGCTCAGAGATGAGATTATCTTCATGGCAAGGATGGCCAGCGGTATCACTCCTAATCAGGGACCAAAATGTTTTATTATCATTGCTCCATAGGAGTTTAAATTGTAGCATTCAATTAATGTTAGTACCGGAAAAAGTATGTGCCTTAAACCACTTCTTATAGCGTGTAGATTTGTTAGCCACTGCCTCCCTTTTCCCACTTTAGATATGGTCATGTTATTCCTACCCAAGACTCTAGCCTGATGGTAGTCCCTTCTTTTATTGTAGATTAGGGTATCAAAGGGTCCATTGTGAGCACAGTTACTCTTATCTAACTTACGGGTAAGACATAAATAATTTCCCAAAGCATCCATTAACTTCCTAAAATCCCAATTGTGATGATCTAACCATTTCAACAAGGCTATCTCAGTATCAGTAATGTATTTGGTCAGTCTCTGTATATTCCGCTCTGTCCAAATTATGCGGTTACCTTGAGTATTAATTGTAATCTTAAATTCAATGTGTTTCAAGTTACTAGGACTATCCAACATCAAAGACCATTTGAGAGTAGCGTGACCACCGACCTTAGCATGCTTCAGTGTCAGCTCACTGCATCTCAGACCTGTTTCATGATCAATGAAAACGTAACCCAGGCAGTAGGAAACACACCCATTAATCCAACTAGTGCAAGACAAATTGTTACAATGGCCCTTTTTATTTAAACACATCATGTCATATGAACCAACCAGCACACTCCATTTGGTGCTTCTAAATATCTGTTTCCCATGCTTTCCACCATATGAACTGTTGGAATCAGATTCACAATTAAGGACAAGTTTAGTAGAGAGGGTGGAGGAGTTAAAATTCCCAGCTAAGATTATCTTCCCACCAGGGCACACCTCCAGCCAAGATGCTAATAACCTGTCAACAATATCCTGAATATTATTAGAGCCATTATCTTCTGGGTGATCATATTTATTCACTATCATAATTTACGCTTGCAAACATTTAGGGTCGCAGAGTACAGCAGATAATACGTAAGCTGAAATTGGGCCATAGACTAAAGGTTTTAATTCAAATTGTACCCGGGCACCAATAGCCAAACCACCCATCGATCGATGTCTAGATTTGTGCACTGCAGGCCGAAAAAGAACTTGATACCCATCAAATTTGAAAACCTTAGTAAGCCAGGTTTCTAGTAACATAAAGACCTTGCTACTACTGATAAAGGAATTGCCCTCTTGATGAAACAGAAAGGATCAATGCCCTTTTGTAGGTCTGGAGAAGGGGGCAGGGACCACAGGCTGCATATTCATATGACCCCCTTATATTCACGCAGGAACCACACTGCTCATCACCACAGTTCCCCACACAGACACAGAGGGAGGAACAGACAAGAGGAGTTTCATCCCTGGGCAGGCTGTGACCGTGCCCCAACGCCTCCGCAGAAACCAGGTGAGCGTAACACCGGGACAGTGTTGGTCCCAGCCCCTCACACTGAGGCAGTTGTGGTCCTTGGTCTTGGCAACAGCACCCTACAGCCAATGCCTGCAGTGAGACCTTTGGTTATCATGCCATTGCCTGCTTCCAGTGGCCAGTCCACCTGTGCTTCAGCCCCTACAGGCGTAAGCCACTCAGGGTCCGTACCACCTCTCAAGAGGAAGAAGCGTGCTCTTGTGGAACAGGCTGGGACCCCAGACATGGCTTGGTCCTCTGGCACATCAAGGAAGCAGAGTTTCAATAATGTGGAACTGGACGCACTTGTGGGCTACCTGTTGGAACACGGCCATGACATGCTGGTGACGGCAGGGTGCAAAACTGTGCCTGCTCAGCATAGGGCCCACTGGCAGTGCATCGTGGACCACATTAGTTCCTTGGGATTTGTGAAGCGCACAGCTGTTGATTGCTCGAAGCGTTGGAATGACCTCAAACGCTGAGCTAAAAACAAGCTGGCTTCTAATTACACCTCTACTCTGGTGACTGGCAGTGGGACACCACCAGAGGACGATGAACTCACACAACATGAATCAATCACTGGAGGGTTCATCGCAGAGGATCATATCCAAGGTGTGGGAGACCTCCCGGATCTTGAGACGATGTCCGGTAAGTGTCCATGCGTGTGCGTCCAGACCATGTGTATGTTGCTTGGGTGATGTGTTGTGATTGAGTGCCAGGTCAGGCTATGTAGTCATAACTGCCATGTGTGACCCATGCACTGCCTCCAAGCCATCCCCCAAACTTGGGTTTGGGGTTCACTGTATCCCTACTAACCACTGCAAACACTTTGCACATGATGACTGCACTTGCCCTTACACTGCCATCATGACACGACATTGTAATTACGCTTTTTGTCTTTTTATTGACTGTTGAGGAAATACACATGTACTGCACTGCACCCGCTCACTTCTGAGCCCTGTTTCAATCTTCAACATGACAATTCACTTGTGTCATGTCAAAGTGACCTACCATTGATGTATTAATGTGCCTCCCATCACTGTATTTGAACACACTGGCATTGTTGCAGCATGTGAAACATGTGTGTTTTGACACACTCTTTTGCATGTTCTATTTGATGAAATGCATTTTACATAGATGGGGACAGTAGTGATTTACTCCCATCTGGGTCTGCTTGTCAGTTCTGCTATGGCTATGCTACGTGCCATCTGTGTGCTGGCATCTGTCCTGTTAGTGGATGGTCCATGCCAGTCACAGGCTTCTGTGTGGTGTAGGTGCTATGAACCATGCAGCACATGTGTTGCTTTTCCATTTTAGACTAATCAGTGTCTGCTTTCAGGGTCCCCTTCCACTTCATTGGCACTGCGTGCATGGCTGAGTTTGTGTCATGTGTGATATGTCCGATTAATGTATTGGATGTCAACATTGTAATGCCTATGTGTGTGGGCTATGCTGTTCACACGTGTGTTCATGACATCTTTTTCATTTGTGCAGGTGATGAGGCACTGGAAGCAGTGGAGGGGGAGGAGATGGGTCATGGGCAGGAGTACTCAGAGCCCCAACCAGGCACCAGTGGAGGACATGGGGTGGTGGCGCATGAGAATCCATTGCTCCTACAGACCATCCTGTCCACGGGTGTCTGAGTACACCTCTGAGGATCTCTATGGCTCAGGTGCTGAATCAGATATCGACACATATGTCCTGTCGCAGGTGAGTGTTTCTGGCAGGGATGCTGTTCTGTCCAACACACCTGCACTGGGGGTAGACCCCTCAATGGCCCATTCAGCGTTGGAATGTCCGCCTGTGGCGGTTACGGATGCAGGGTCACGCTCCACACTATTTGCTCCTGCTCCTGGGGCAGCAGATCAAAGGAGGAATGCAGTCCTGCAGCCACAGGCAGCAACAGCACAGCTAGGTGCACGTCTCCTTGGGCCCGACAGGTGTCGTGTCCGGCAACGCGGTGACCGTGCGCCACCGGGTAATACTGTGTGGGAGTATTCCATTTATCCAATTGTACAGCAACAGGGGGCCTCATGTGAGATGATGGCTCAGGCTGTGGAAAGGGTGGGCCCTTCCATTCTCCCCCCCGAAAGGCAGGTGGGGCTCCAGCAGCAGGCAACATGGTCCACATACCGCTCACACAGGCAGGACATGTTGGCCACCAACAGGGACCGACGGGCTGAACTGGGGGCTCTGCGCACAGCCATATCTGCAGAGGCCCACAGGGATGCCCTGAGGGAAGATGAGTAGCCAGGCAGCACAGCAGATGGAGCAGCTAACACACAACATCTCAGCTGAGGTCCAGGCAACCCGTGAGGAGATCTGTGCATCACGTCAGGCCTTGCAGGTGGAACTCCATGCTATACTTGAGGTGCTGCATGGGGACCTCTGGACCAGCATCCTGCAGAACCAAACCTTTCAGACCTGCATGCTTGGTGCCAGGGAGGAGCATTCCAGGGATATGCGTGGTCAGCCTCCCGTACCATGCACACCTTCTCATATTGTACCAGAGGGTGTTGACAGCGATGGCAGTTCTCCCACTATCGGCTAGCCGTGCAGGCCATGAGCCCATGGACGGGTTTCTTTTTTCTCAACATCCATGCAAGTGGGTGTTGAGGTGCACCCTGTATCTCCCCCCTCCTAGGTGATCCCCCCTGGTCGACCATGGCCATTTATGATTTTTGATTTTATTTTCTTCTTTTTTTTCTTTTTTCACTTTTTCTGTCTATTGTGCATTCATGTAACAGTGTGTTGTTTTGTGTGGCATCCAAAGGCATCCACTGTGTGTTCCAGCAGGGCCCATACAGGCTTGTCTTGTGTTTGTGTTTCAGGCTTGGGGTCCAGAAACATATGCCACTCCTGATTCCCCTTTGCATGTGCTTGCAAGGAGAGCACCGTGTGACAGTAACTTAAACAGAGGCATTGGGCTTCTATCAGTTGTGTGGCCAGTCTGAAGTCCAAACTGTGTATACACCCCTAGTGGGGATTCATGATGGTTTCTCCACTGCATGGTTGATATGTATATTGGTTTTAATATTGCTCATTATGCATATTTACATGTTGCTTCTTCATGTGTTACCTTGCCTGTCTCCATTGCAGATGCAGTTCATGCTGTATGCAGTACCCTGCCACATTTACCTACGAGCAACACACTGAAGATATGAGGGGTCCATCTGGTGGCTTTGTCAGATTTTGACACTTGAGCTATTGTGATTGGTCACTGTCTGACGTTGCCACTGTTGGGTCCTGTATTCATGATTTGTCATGCTGGTAAATATATGTTCATGTGTGTAGTTTCATTTTGATATGTGAGATGGAATTGTCTGTGGCCTGTTTCCATTTGTGATGGTGCACTTTGTGACAGTTGTGTCATGTGTTTTGCATTGATTTGGTTGCTTTCACATTGCATGCCATGGCATGGTATGTCGGGCGGGTGACATAGGGTTTGTGAGGGGTTACCTGACATACCAGTATTTTGGCATGCTGTTTTGTAAGGGGGTAGTCGATTATGCAGCATGAATGTGTGCCTTTTGGTCACATGGCATTGAGTTTCTTTAAGTAGCTAGGGATGCACACAATGTAGCACTTCCAGGGACACATTCTCAGATTGTTGAGGTTGTGACAGTTGACTGTCCCTTTCTCATCATCGATTCTCACCTGTCTGTGCCAGGCCTGTGTGCACTCCGCAGGGGTGGGATTTTAGGTGAAAAATGTATCCACCAGCTGGGTACGGGCTGCCTCGCCACGTGCCCTTTCCTCTCCCATGTGCAGCGGGCGTGCGTGTGGTTGTGGATGTGGGGGCACCACCATGTCCACCGGTACGCCCCACCGGGTTGCAACGTTGTGCAGGACACATGCTGCCACAATGATCCTGCACACTACTGGGGGCGCATATAGTAGCTGGCCACCAGAGCGGTCAAGGGAGCGGAAACGTGACTTCAGCACTCCAAATGTGCGCTCCACTTTGCCCCGGGTTGCAATATGCTCTGCGTTGTATCTTACCTCGGGTGGTGTGGTGGGGTTCCGTATTGGCATCATCATATAGGTGCCCAGAGGGTAGGCACTGTCCCCCGGGGAGATGATAATGGTTGTGATTAGTTGGGTTTCTCCATTTCTCTGTGTGTGACATGCATGCATGTGCACAAGCATTTCTACTCACCAATGAGCCATGTTTCGCCATGCCTCCCAGCTTCCAAGTCCTGGTTGAGGGGTGACATTCTGAATATGAAACTATCATGGGTGGACCCTGGATAGTTTTCGTAGACAGAGGTGATTATTCCCTTGGCATCGCATACCACCTGCACGTTGATGGAATGCCAGTGCTTGCGGTTGCGATAGATGTGTTCAGTGGCCCTAGGTGCACGTAGAGCCACATGGGTACAATCAATGGCACCAAGCACTTTGGGGAAGTTTGCCACCCTGTAAAAGTCCTGGACCATGGCCTGGCTTTCTGCGGGTGTTATGGGCATGTATATGTGCCTGCGGACTGAGGGGCGTGCAGTCATGATTGCCAACACCTGGTGTAGGCAGCGTAACTGCGTGGGCTGTGAGACGCCCCCAACTATGGCAGTTGTCTGCTGAAATGACCCAGTTGGCAAAAAATGCAGGACATTGAGCACCTTTTCCAAGGGGCTCACTGCTTGGGAGCACACGGTGGGTGATGTGAGGTCATCCTCCCTGCGGTGTCCCACGACCACTGCTGCGAGGAGCGGTACATTCATCATAGCAGTATGAGCTTGTTTGTTGTTTGCGTGCACTTTTAAGCTGCATGGAGCGCTTATGCCAGCTTTCGATTGGCGTATGTGTTTCCGGCTTAGCACGTCTTTTTTTTGGGGTGAACAGGTTTCCCCTGTTCGATTCCATGAATGCGTGTTGTTAGCGTGTGTGTGGGCGTTGCGAGGATTTCGCAGAGGTACTTCCCCGTAACGCCCACATTTTCGCGTGTTGTTCCCCATTCCCGTGACCGAAGTGTGCGCCACATGCAGATTCGGCGCAGGTCCCAGGTAAGCCACGCGCAGCGCCTTCCATGAATCAGGAAATGGGCGCTTGGCTGGGTTTCGCACGCGTGCGCTGCCATTTTCACGCTTGCGCCCGTTTTCAGTGCACATTCATGAATTACCCTCTTTGTATTTATTGAAAATGAAAAGTGATTTGCCGAGAAGCACTGTGCAAAGGGCTTGTTGATGAACGGAAGACTCTTTGTTGAATGCTTGTTAAACCTTTACAAACTCATCATGCAGTAGTTAATAGATTTAAAGAATGGTTGTGGCTAGGGAGCTGGAAACAGAAAATGGGTTTGCACAAGACAGACCTCGAATGAACACTTCAGCAATTGAATATTTCCAGATATATACAGACATGCAGTGGTGAGCACGGGTGGGGATGTATAGGGGTTAGGTGACTTCACTTTAAGGCTCCGGTGAGTTTGGTTAAGTGATTAACTATTACACTTGGCTCTGGGTGTGAGGTGGGGGGAACTGACATGTCATACCTTAAGGTTTTCTCCCATTGGCTGTCAGGAAAATAAGAGGACCACCAGCAAGAGTGGGGAACTGTTTTTTGGCACATCTTAATGATGATGAGGTAAGTAGTTGCAGGTGCAAACTCTGCACCTGTTCAGCTAGAGGTTGTAATATAGAATAGCATATTTAATGAATTCCTCGAGGTAAGTAGATCTACCCGTAATTACTGTGTCAAGGGCCCTGGTAGTTTACTTTTTGATTTGTTTTATTTTGTTATTGTGCATTTGGTTAATTAATTAAAACATTTTAGTACATAGTTACAGACAAAAGAAAAACATTTTATACAATGCAAACACATGAGATAAATTATTTCATCCGTAATACCATATCACAAAATTTCAAAATGTAAAAGGTGCATAGCACATCAATTTAAAACACATTTAAAAAAGATACATATCAGAATAAAAGCTACAAAATAAATGAGTTGGTGGTAGATCTGGTAGATCGCTCTCTTCGGCTGGGGCCTCCCTCTGGAACAGCCTCCCCTCCGCCCTGAATCTTAAGGAGAATCATCTTCGGTTCCGGTAGCACCTAAAAACCTTCCTCTTTGCTTCTGCTTCCCCCCCTCATCCCTGCTGAAGTCCTGGCTGACAATGTGACTGCACGGGTTACCTGGCCACCCATCTGAACTCGGGCCCTAGGCCTGCCAGTTGCATGCTTGCGCTGCCTCACTTGCAACCCCTGCTCCTGGGGACTGTTTTCTGTATCCCTACAGTCCCCAAACCAGCACTTATGTCTGCACTCACCCTGCACTTGCCACCAGCTGACCTTTCTTTATTTTATGTGATTATTTATAATCCCATGTACTGCACATCCCCCTCCCCCTGCACTTTTCTTTTCCCCCTTCCCTTGCACTTGCGTCATCTGAATGACAGCTGGCCTAGTAAGATCGTTGTCTGTCTTCCGTCATTTCCCCCTCCCTTGCCTCTTCGTGGCTTGAAACACTTGTGTATATGTGTGTTATAAATGCCATATTATATCATATCATATCATATCCTATCAATGAGATAAATATGTTTAAAATTGATGAGAAATAGCAGAAAGATTAAATGAAGTACAGCAATTCACAAGGGGATGCCATTACAATACAAAGTACATAATGCTAAAAACTATTCTAGTATTCATAAGGCCCCATTCCAGATTTAAAAAAAGCAGAAGCCGTTTTTACAATTGATTCTGCACGATAGATGCCATTCCAGAATTGATCCAACTCAATGAATTCAACTCTAGGAACCAAAGATGCATACCCTTTTTATATAAGCATTATTCAATTTAGGTCAGCATGTAAGAATGTGCCGAGCAGAATCAACGGTATGATTACACAAGCAAAGCGGCACAGTCTTTCCTCATTCTTCTCTCCTCATATATCTGACATCTCTAAGAAGTCACACTACCAGCTGCACCTCCTCAGAGGTATTCTTCCCTTCCTCTCCTTCCCCCAGAAGCTCACTGTCTCCCGAGCCCTGGTTCTCTCGAAGCTGGACTACTGAAACAGCATCTATCTTAATCTGCCTGCCTCCACTCTCCGCCCTCTGCAACTCATCCAGAACAGAACTGCGAGACTTGTCCTTGGCCTCAAGCCCAGGGACCGTATCTCTCCAGGACTGAAATCTCTACACTGGCTCCCAGTGGCTGCGAGGATTAAGTTCAAAACCCTCTGCATTGTCCACAAGGCCTTCTGAGGCCTGGGGCCTAAATACCTTCAACTCTCTCTTCCTAAATATCTTCCTTCTCGAGCTCTTCGCTCATCCGTCTCCAACTCCCTCAGGGTCAGCCGCTTCTCAAAGCAACGAGCTGGGGGTAGATCTCTCTCCGCGGCAGGGGCCTCCCTCTGG
Source organism: Ambystoma mexicanum (assembly GCF_040938575.1). NCBI lineage: Eukaryota > Metazoa > Chordata > Amphibia > Caudata > Ambystomatidae > Ambystoma > Ambystoma mexicanum. The sequence continues at coordinate 778,600,239 of NC_090937.1, forward strand.
AACAGCCTTCCCGCCTCCCTGAAACTTGACGAGAACCATCTCCGGTTCCGGAAGCTCCTCAAAACCTTCCTCTTTGCTTCTGCTTTCTCTCTCCCTCTCCCCTGCTAAATTCTTCACTGAAACTGCATTGAATCTGCTACTGGGCCACTCTCACCGACCTCGGTCCTGGGCCCAGCCACTCTCCACTTGCACTGCCTCCCTGGCAACCTCTGCAATGCGGGACTGTCTCTGTATCCCTACAGCCCCCAATTCCCAGCACTTGTCTGCACTTACCTTGCACTTGCCACCAGCTGGCCCTATTTATTTATTTTTTACTCTACTTACTTTGTACTGCACTTCCCCCTTCCCCTTGCACTTTTCCCTTCCCCCTACCCCAGGACTTGCGCGTTCTGAATGACACCTGGCCTAGTAGGATCGTTGTCTGTCTTCCCCTTGTTCCCCCCTCCCTGCCTCGTCGCGCCTTGAAACACTTGTGTATAGGCGCGTTACAAATGCCATATCATATCATATCATATCATATCATATCATAAGGGGTCCCTACCCAAATACCTGTGTGTTCACTAGTGGGGAGAATGTTAAACAATCAGATCTTCCAATGTTAGCCCAATGTTTACCAAGTAATTCATGTTATAAGACATATATTGTGGACGAGACTTGATAGGTACCCAGAGATAAATATAACCCTTCGCCTCCACCAGGGGTACACCATATAGCTTCCAACAAAAGGGGCTTTTATTCCTAGGACCACAGCCAATCATACCAATTTTCATTTTGCTGATATTCATTTTCACATTTTTATCTTTCGTATATAGAGACAGTACGTCAATGGAGTGTTGGAGATCAATAGGGGGGTGATCTAGCCAAACCATGCTGCTGGTTCACCTCCAACGGTAGAAGAAAAAGTTGCACAGCTCCAATCGCAAAGGCCAAGTCAGAAATGTACAAGTTAAAATGCAGGGGTGCAAGAATGCATCCCTGCTTTAAACCACTATTGGTGAACATTAATTGAGTTACGAGGCCCTCCTGTCACAATTTATTCTGTGCTCACTGTCCACTCAGGGAGTTCCTTTCCCCCCAAGCAAGGTGGCATGCAACACAGCACTTTGCAGATTCAACTTCAGTGAGGCCTCCAACCTATCTCGTACCATTCAGCAAATGCCCTCTTTACCACCAATGAGCTAGGAACCAGGCCGGTGTATAGTAAACATATATATTTATTTAAGTTTTTACAAGGAATCATATAACAGTCACGCACACATCAGCCACCAACACCATGGCCCTACACAATATCACAATTTCAAATGACTTGCACCAATTGACTGACTTATATTTCTAATGTACTTTAAGTTACTACAACAAACACAGGTTGAATTTGAAGACTTTAAATCAAAACACACATAGGATGTCTTCGTACATTAACAATTAGGACATTTGAAACAACACTCAGTGATTGCTTGGGGTTATCACAATGCTATTCTCTCCGAGCAACCCTCACCCCCAGGCATCAGTTATATATGACCCCTTAATTTGAAGGCAAGGTACAGGGAGTGGGAACATCGTTTTGGCTTTTTGATAGAAAGGCAGGGTTTGAGAAATAGACACAATAGGAAAATCATTTTGGGCTTTTTATTTAAAAGGCATAGTTTGGGAAAGGAACTCAATGGGAAAATCGTTTTGGGCTTTTTATTTGAAAGGCAAAGTTTAGGAATAGAACTCAATGGGAAAATCATTTTGGGCTTTTTATTTGCATAAAATGCAGGGCCTTGGGATTCTGATTTGGGATGCAAGTGAATAAATGGGAAATTTTGTTTTGCACACTCTACATTCACTTGAATGGCAGAGTTTATGGTTACTTATTTTGGGACTATGCACCCCAACCTTCTGTACAGAAGTCGGGGTTTCAGAAAAAATATTCACCCAAGTACTTATTGTCTATACCTGCTCTAACACACCGGGCGTGAACATTGTTAGTTCCGAACTCTAACAACACTCATCCCATGATTTTCTATATGGGAATTAATGTATTTAACTTTAATTCAATGCACTAAAGGGTCTACACAGTTTTACCCCTTCCCACAATTTAATAGAAAGGATAAAGGCAGGCAGTTCCCAACACAATTCAATTTAAAAGGATAGGGTGGTTTTCTAAGGGGAAATTCATTTGTGTTATATTTAATAAATTGTGCCACAGGTCTACCCAGTTCCACCACCCTACTTGCTCTGCGAGATGGAGATTAAGGCTGGCAGATTCTCCCCCACACTTGTGTTGGCATTTGGATTAATCTACTCATATGGGAGGCCTTGATTATGGGGAATCTAGAGTAACGGCAGGGCTCCTCTGAGGACAACATAGATCTGGTCAAAGGCTTTGGTCAACTATAGTCCCCAGCACCCAGTACTCCTCTGGCTCCTCAAATGGCAGGCCCAGCCAGCCTCTCAATTTCCCAGTCTCTGTCTCACATGCAATGATCAAGGCCTTGGTAGATCTCCTTGCCCCTCTGCTAGTTGTTCCTCACAAGAGTCCAGAAGTAGACTACCTCCAAGAATAGGGTGGAAAGGTCAAGTGAAAAAGACCTTCTCAGATTGAAAACTGATCTCTTATAAGGCTGGTGAAACTCCATTATTATCATAATTCTCATGATAAAAATTGGTTAGCTCTCTCCCTCTCCCTGTCCCTCCCCATCCCCCCAATATGCCCACTGCCTGCTGATAGGACAAAGAGTTGGGAGGTGCGGATGATGGAGGCTGAGGGAGTAGAAAGATTCATCATCCCAAAATGACAGATGGGTTTACCCTTTTCAGAGTCCTTAAAAACTCACAGCATGGCAGCTGCCTTAGTTTTTCAGATAATTGCAGGCATATATTTATGGCCAGTCAGAAAAAACTAATCTTATTTGGGCACGCCCTTCCACAGTTTTTTTCAATTTTCTCCTGAGCCAAAATAGTTACAAAGCTGACCCTTCAAGATTCAAACCTTAAGTTCACAATCTATCACCACACCAGCTTTACATTTCCTCAGAATTATGAGAAGGCCAGAATCATAATTTTCTTCATAACCCAAATTGTATACATCACACAGAATTCCCATTTACATGGTACCAATGGGCTTCTTATCCCCTTTAATATGAGTCTGGGATGAGCTCACTGGGACACATGATTCTCTTTTAATTAAATCAAAGGTGGCCCAATGTTAATCAATGGCAAGGCATCACCTGGGAGTTCATGGTTCCATATTTAGCCCCCACTGTTTTAAAGTTCCATTTCTGTTCTGTGATCTGACACAAACATCTTTTTATCAGCTGGGTCTATTTCACAGCGTTTGAAGATCCGTAAGTGGCTCTGAAGGCCATTTCTTGAGGATGTGTCAGCCCTAAAAACTTCATTTCTGTTGTTCACTAATGCACAGTTAATGGGGAGGCCTGACCTTAAAGGTCATTTCTGCTGGCCGATTTATCTACCCCTCCACAATTCTGATCTAATTAGCTGTACTTCTAAGCATTTAAACTGTACACCAGGCCTGCTTTTCCTTGCGGGCCCAGCCAAAGTCCTTAAGGCCGCAGTTTAATTTCAGTGGAAAGACACAAGCTCATCCATACTTCTGAAAGTACAGATTTTAAATTGACAAGATGTGTTTAAATGTAACATTTAGCATTATATCTGTGCATGTTGCTTATAATACAATCTTTCTTTACATAAGGTTTGGACAGATATAATTTCACTTTTGGTATTATTCACACATAGGCCACAGTTACGTTGAACATTATTGTTTGCTTCTCCAACAAGTAGGCCTTTATATTCAAATGTCAGTTTATTTATGGAAAGTCAGTGGGGGTCATTTCAAATGTGCCAGTCCGGAAACAACAGTACCGGTAAGCTTTCCGGTACCATTGTTTCTGGACTGGCAAACTACGAGTTCTGTGAGCGAGTGCCTTTTAGCCCACCAGGTCTGCTAGCAGACCTTGACAGATGCACCGGCACCATTCATGAATGGTGCCGGTGCATATGTCCTCCCCATTCCCATTGAGTCCAATGGAACTCGAATGGGAATGGGGAGTAATATTTTACGCCGCCCGGCAATGAGGCATTACCGGGACTGCCTGGGCTTGAATGCCCCAGTAAGTCCCCATTGCCGCATACCAGAAAAAAAATGACTCTGGCGGCAGCCGAACCGGTATTTACTGGCACGGCTACCACCGGACTCATAATGAGGCCCAGTGTCTTTCTCCGAAATATGTCACTTGGCTTCACTTTTTAAATGTAAAGCACAATTCCTCCTTTGTATTTTTCAAATACACAGCATTTTAATGTATCTTTTCCCATGTGTACTACTTTAGTTTTGAATCCATGAAAAGGTGCCTTTTCCCAGTTTACATGAAGTCAGCATCTGCAGCACCACATTTCCTTTCCCATTCATTGGACATAATCCAGCAATTTTCAGCTCTCAGTTAGATTCCTTTTCACTTGAGTGCCTGTCTGGTTTAGTAGAGTTGAAATAGGCCCATTTCTTTTCATTTCATTTGGACTTATGTCAGAATTCACTTTTTTGTACTGGCTTTTATAGTTCAATGAGACTCTACATTAGCCAGCTTCACTCTGACAATAGGGGCCTAGCATGGCCTCTCCATCTCTGTCACTCTGGGGCTATACAGTAACCTTGTGTCAATTCCCCAAGCCTGTAAAGTCAAGGACAAGAAACTGAGTCGAATGCCTTTGTGAAGTCTACAAAGCAGAAGTAGCATATCTTAGCTTTGTGGCAGGCAACGTTGGCCATTAGACAATGGAGGGCACAGATATTAAGTGTAGTAGCATGTTCCTTTCGAAAACCAGTTTGAACCTTGTGCAACAACCCTTTTTCCTCAGCCAATTTATTGAGCTTTTTCAGTAGCATCATCACGAAAACCTTTTGACTACTACCCAACATGGCCAGGACCCTATAATTATCAGGGTTACTTCTGTCCCTTTTCTTGAACACAGTAAAGAGTATAGACTCCGGCCAGCTGGGGGGCATCAGACCAATGACCATGATGCTGTGGAAAAGACGCTCCAAGGAAATAGCCCAGAAATTAGGGTTATGATATGATATGATATGGCATTTGTAACGCGCCTATACACAAGTGTTTCAAGGCGCGACGAGGCAGGGAGGGGGAACAAGGGGAAGACAGACAGCGATCCTACTAGGCCAGGTGTCATTTAGATTGCGCAAGTGCAGGGTTAGCCTTAAGTACCATGTTTGCAGTACCATCAGGCCCAGGTGCACAAGAGTTCTTAAGACCCCTAATAATGATCAGAATATCATCAATCTCAAAGACAAATTCCTCACTAAATAAGGGGGGCCAAACCTCAACAGCTAAAATACTATTTTGAGTCTCATAATATAGATTGTTAATTGCTGCGATCCACTCAGGCTCAGAGATGAGATTATCTTCATGGCAAGGATGGCCAGCGGTATCACTCCTAATCAGGGACCAAAATGTTTTATTATTATTGCTCCATAGGAGTTTAAATTGTAGCATTCAATTAATGTTAGTACCGGAAAACGTATGTGCCTTAAACCACTTCTTATAGCGTGTAGATTTGTTAGCCACTGCCTCCCTTTTCCCACTTTAGATATGGTCATGTTATTCCCACCCAAGACTCTAGCCTGATGGTAGTCCCTTCTTTTATTGTAGATTAGGGTATCAAAGGGTCCATTGTAAGCACAGTTACTCTTATCTAACTTACGGGTAAGACATAAATAATTTCCCAAAGCATCCATTAACTTCCTAAAATCCCAATTGTGATGATCTAACCATTTCAACAAGGTTGTCTCAGTGTCAGTTATGTATTTGGTCAGTCTCTTTATATTCCGCTCTGTCCAAATTATGCGGTTACCTTGAGTATTAATTGTAATCTTAAATTCAATGTGTTTCAAGTTACTAGGACTATCCAACATCAAAGACCATTTGAGAGTAGCGTGACCACCGACCTTAGCATGCTTCAGTGTCAGCTCACTGCATCTCAGACCTGTTTTATGATCAATGAAAACGTAATCCAGGCAGTAGGAAACACACCCATTAATCCAACTAGTGCAAGACAAATTGTTAGAATGGCCCTTTTTATTTAAACACATCATGTCATATGAACCAACTAGCACACTCCATTTGGTGCTTCTAAATGTCTGTTTCCCATGCTTTCCACCATATGAACTGTTGGAATCAGATTCACAATTAAGGAGAAGGTTAGTATAGAGGGTGGAGGAGTTAAAATTCCCAGCTAAGATTATCTTCCCACCAGGGCACGCCTCCAGCCAAGATACTAATAACCTGTCAACAATATCCTGAATATTATTAGAGCCAATATCTTCTGGGTGATCATATTTATTCACTATCATAATTTGCGCTTGCAAACATTTAGGGTCGCAGAGTACAGCAGATAATACGTAAGCTGAAATTGGGCCATAGACTAAAGGTTTTAATTCAAATTGTACCCGGGCACCAATAGCCAAACCACCCATCGATCGATGTCTAGATTTGTGCACTGCAGGCCGAAAAAGAACTTTTTACCCATCAAATTTGAAAACCTTAGTAAGCCAGGTTTCTAGTAACATAAAGACCTTGCTACTAGTGATAAAAGAATTGCCCTCTTGATGAAACAGAAAGGATCAATGCCCTTTTGTATTCCAACATAACCAGTCTTTACAGTTCTTATAATGGGCATGCCAGTTATTTTTAGTACTCAATAGGCCTCATCACAACTTTGGCGGTAACCCTTAAATCCGGCGGTCGCGCTATTACACCAGATTTAAGGGTCTGCCAAATCAGGACTTTGGCAGATTTCACCCCAGCTCTTGGCTGGGGGGAAATCCGCCGAAATTTCCGCTATTTCCGCCGGCGGGAAATCCGTTGGCGGTAAGGGCGCGAATTTTCCCCATTGAGCCCAATGGGGAATGGGTCATTCCCGAATGGGCTCAATGGGGAATGGGGAATTACATTACCGCCAAACTCGTGATCCGGTGCTATTAGCGCCGGGGATTTCGGCGTTAGGGCTAATACTGCCGGCGGTAATACCACCGGCGGTAATACTGCCAAAGTCGTGATCAGGCCTAATGTGTCAGATATCCAATGTACCACCTGCTTGTGCCCCATCACTATTTCCCTATTTTTTTTCTAAAGAAGCACAAAGGCTAGACCTTTCAGTAGTCAAATTGTTTAAGGGAACAGTGTGGTCAGAATTGGACATCACGGCATTGATCTTATATGCACGTCTTGATGTTGAAACATATTTTCAATATACCGTGAGCTCAAAGCCTAATTTATTGAAATCAGAAATACAGGTATTCAAGAGTGTAACTACCACCGACCATCGTATGCATCCTGCTGCTCTTGATTCAAACAAAAGGATTAGGTGGTTCCAGCTAAGAGGAATGATTCTCAGGTGCAGTTGCACTTGTTCCATTTACTATAACCTCAGACAAGTCCTCTTTTTGATCAATGTTGCATACAAGTATAATATCCACTATTTTGGCAAGAATGGATTTTAATTAATTCCGCCATTACCGAGCACAGTGTCAATAAAGAGTCAATTTTAGCCGACATCATGTTTATAACTGAAGTCAAAATGGGGACTTTGTTGCTTTCACAAAAGAAACGGCATCTGACAACAATACGCTCTCTTCGCTGATTGAGTCTGAAGAGTCAGATAAAGATAACAGTCTTTGAAGGTCCTGCTCACAGAGAGATTTCTACCAATTATATTGTCAAAGCCTGCAGAAGCACTAGATTGTGACAGAGCTCCACCTATAGAGTTCCTTTGCAGGCCTAAACACATATTTAATAATGAATTATCATTGTTGATGGTTAATGCTCCTGAGAACGACTTTTATATAAGAGTTTCTTGGCTAAAAGATTGTGGAAGTAAATCAAACGACTTAGTCCCTGCCATAGACTATACATTAGCAGATGGAAAGAAACCAGAGGTTTTTGGTTGCTTTCCTGTATCAGTGTCTTGATTATCCTTTTTTGAAAGAGGGAGACCGTGGGCATTCTCATTTGTTGTAGCAGGACTACAAGTTCTTTTTCCAGGACGGCACTGGGAACTACGCAATGTATATTTCCGCTGCTTAGAGGATTTCATTAGATCGCTGTGCAAGAAAAATAAAAGTAGTCAGTGAATCAAGTGATACTCACCCGCAGTGTTCGATCCTCATATTTAATGCTTCTATTCGTGTTCTCTGTCTGCTTGCTCCTCGTGATTCTATCTTGTCTTCTTTGATTGATCTAGGATGACTCTCTTTCCATCATCGTTTAAAATGTAAATTTCTATGTCTAGTTTTAAAATGTCTCTATGGCCAATTCTCCTCCTTATCTATCTTCTCTTATCTCATTGTACTCTGGTTCTGCTTCTCATTGTCTTCTTATAGTTCCTCGTCCCCTCTGTGCACAATCTCGTTTCCACTCTTTCTCTCTTTCAGCCACTGGAATGCTCTCACACTTTCTCTTAGTTCCATCACTGATTATTAATCCTTTCTGGTCTCTCTTCGATCCTACCTCTTCTTGACTGGTTAATGAAGGTTATTGTAATCACAGATATATGCTGTGTTTCAAATGTTAATTTAATTTTATTGTACCGCTCTTGTTCTTATGTTCAGCGCTTTGGTGTAAGATGGTATATAAAACTAAATAAATACAAATACAAAGCAGAGATGTGATAAACATTTTGAAAGGTCGAGGGAAGTTCAAATGTGCCAGTGAAATCGAGGAGAATGAGAATGCATGACACATTTATTTATGTATATATTGTGTTTTTTAAAGGCCGACATGAGAATGCTTCAGAGTGCAGGGAGAAAAGTGGGTGGAGGATGGCATAAATCATAATTAAAGGGTACTTGTTTTCAGGGAGACCCACCCTGGAGACCCAGAAGAGCATTGAACAGGCCGACCAGGATGCAAACAACGGGCCCGTCATTAACGGGCCCGTTGTTTGCATCCTCCCCATTCCCATTGAGCCCTATGGGGGCTCAAATGGGAATGGGGATGTACCGGGTCCGGGTTCCCTGAATGGGGAAATACCGGGCCCTCCAAGGTCGGAATGGCCCGGTATTTCCCCATTCAGGGAACCTGGTACCCGGTATGGGGGTAGCAATGCCGCAAATAGCGGCATGGCTACCTCCATGGTCATAATGAGGCCTAGTGTCATTGGGCATCATTACAAGTTTGCCGGTCTGGTAACAACGGTACCGGTAAGCTTGCCGGTACCGTTGTTACCAGACTGGCAAACTATGAGTTCTGCTCGCGGGTGCCTTCTCGCCTGCCAGGTCTGACCTGGCAGGCGCACCGGCACCCGCGAGCAGACTTCGACGGATGCACCGGCACCATTCACAAATGGTGCCGGTGCATCCGGCCTCCCCATTTCCTTTGAGTCCAATGGGACTCAAATGGGAATGGGGAGTAATAATTAACGGCACCCGGCAACGGGGATTTACCAGGTCCGCCGGGGCTGTAATGCCCCTGTTAGTCTCCATTGCTGGGTGCCAGTAAATTCATGACTCCGGCGGCAGCCGAGCCGGTATTTACCGGCATGACTACTGCTGGACTCATAATGAGGCCCAATGTCTCTTGTGATTTGTGGGATGTAGCACAAGGTAAACAGGTGGTGTTGTCGGCTAGGAGACAGGCAGAACCAGCTCTCTTAGTTCAGGGCATGATGGAAGGTGTCCCTGGACACGTGCGTCTTGAGTAATCTTCCTCATTTTAGGTGGTTATAAATTCTAGCAAACTTTACAAGTGGGTTCCATCTATGTTCTGGGGACCACTGATAATACAATTATGCCACTGGTGTGCATCTTCTATGAGGTTCCTCTCAGATGAGGCTGAACCATTAGGTCCTTTTAAATGAGGTAGTGCCTCATTACATGGATGGGGATGCAGAATAACTCTTACACCAATAACTAGACTGACTCAGGAAGTTGGCAAACTTAATCTGTTTTATTCTCAATGATCTAAAACAGGGAGTACAACGGACATCAACCGACGTCTCACAGCATAATCTCAACGCATCACATAAAAAAGAACACTTTTATAGTAAAAGCTCATCATATGTGACATCACACTATGTGGCAAACTAAGAAAACATATTTAGGATTGTGGTCGGTCTACGGGGAACATCTAAGTCTACTTTCTGTAGGGGATTGAATTGTGATTGGGTCTCTATAGTCAGGTGGACGAATTATGCCCACCCCTTTTGAAAGTCATCCTCAACATTTATTAGATACATGACACACCATTGGCTCTCAAACTATACGGCTCTTCAATACATGGCCCTCTGTAATTGGTTGGCATGCTTGTACCCTTGTGGAACATTTGACTTGCTAGCAGCAGGCAAGCTGGTACCCCAGGTGCTTGTGGGTGGACTTGACCATGCCTCCCCATCCAATTAGCCCATCATCCATCCTCGCTCAGGCCATCTGTCATTCAAACTGTCTTTGAACTTGGCCTTGCAAAGTATCACTGCTCCTGAGAATAGAAGGGAGTGCAAGCATGTTCTTATCTTCAAGCCTCAGTGCTGTTTGCCCGTGTTCTATTTCCATCTACCCCATGTGACAGGAGACCATGTGTGAGCTCCTTTGCATTTAATGATATTAAATAAATAAAACTTGCCAATCATAGTGTTTTTCTGTCGCACCTTAGCAGGAGCTCGCCTCGCTTCTCACGTTCTTTGTATATCCTTGAATAGATAACCAGTTCTTGGCTGCCCCAACCCTTGACACTGGGCCAGACAGCCTTCTCGATCCTTTCTTGATTTTCAGCTGTTTTTCTCTGCCACACCATAGTTTCAGCCCTTCTCTTTCACGGGTGCTGGCTTACTAAAGTTGTAACATCGAATATCCAGATTCTATACATGTATATATATATCAGTAAAAAACTTTGTTAAAGGGACGTTAGGGTTCAAAGTAAAACCGAAAAACCCCTGAAAATCGGCAGTTATGGTAACATAAGCAACCATAACTCACGCCACCGTGCACTGCTAACACTAACCCAGGACATCAAAGATGACATCACAAATGTCATTGATGACATCACTGATGACATCACATGTGCATTTACTTTTCATGAAAACTCTGTAGAAGGGATTCTTATAATGTTGACCAAAAACATTCAAGGATCATTGGGATAAATATCATGAGCTAATTAGTGCATTAAGCAATGCATTGATATAAATAGCATTCTATTATGAAGTTCTATCCAGTATACTAAGCTACTCATGCAGAAACATAGGCAGTGTGTGCAGCACACATGATGAAGGTGCCATATTCATAATCTTGCCATGTTGAATACTGAAATGATAACTGCTTTCTTATTAGAGTTTTGTGTACTGTGAAACATGTAATAAGTAGATAATAAAACCCACTTAATTACAGACAAAACACAAAGAGACAACAACACATACAAATATGACTATATACAGGGACAGTGAAGTAAACAAAAAAGCAGAAATAGTAGCAGAAAGAGTTCATAACCTAACTGATTGTCTTTATGCAGAGAAACTATTGCTCTGTTTCAAAGCTGCTACTTACCATATGTATGTGTATCACATGATGTGACTGCACCCAAAGGAAAGGAGAGTGAGTATAATGTATACAAATATGAGCATATACAGGGAAGGTAGAGTAATAAAAATAAAACTATGAGAAAGTGCTGATAACCCTAATGATTATCTTCATGCACAGAAAGGATTGCTCTCTTTCAAGCCTGTGTCTTCCGCTATGTATATTTTTCATATGATATGACTTGACCCTAAGTCTACAAATATAGTACCTTTTCAATTTTTACTTCCTGACTGTTACTGAAGAAAACTATGTGGCTTCGATATGTCAGTAAAGGATAAAAAGGGAGAGCCAGCCATGTGATGCCATCAGTGATGTCATCAATGACATTTGTGATGTCATCTTTGATGTCCTGGGTGTTAGTGTTAGCAGTGCACGGTGGCGCGAGTTATGGTTGCTTATGTTACCATAACTGCCGAATTTCAGGGGTTTTTCGGTTTTACTTTGAACCATAACGTCCCTTTAACAAAGTTTTTTCACTGAATTTGATAGGTTTTTAGTAGCACAACTTAACCATAATATCCCTGACTTCATATACATGTAACATAGAACATACTAACCCCCTCGTAGTGATTTTCATGTCCGCGGACTACGGCCATGTCCGCGGACATATCGAAAATCTGAGCGTGGTGAATGTAAATTTAAATAGTGTGCCCCATTTCCCATTTGAGGTTGGCTCTCAAAAGAGACGTTTTTTTTTTTTTACAGATGCTTGACAGACACCTGTTATTTTGTATTTTTTTTCTTGTTTTGTTTTCTTACTTTACTCCTAAAATCTTCACATAACCTTCTCCAAAGCAACCGTTACATTCCAAAATAGAAAGGCATTTCCCGTAAAAGATAAAGAAATGCCATCTTCTTTAAAATTAACAGCATTACTGGCATCAATATTCTCATTATTACAGAAGAACATACCAGCTCTAAGCATGAAGGCACACATGCCTCGGTTGATGACAGACCTAGCAATGTTTTGCTGAGGACAAAAAACTATTGTCCCATATTGCCCTAGGTAGTAATCCAGAAAAAATTACTTTCGCATTTGGAAGGATCTTCATTACGGCTTGAACCAAGCGTTCCAAATCAGCCAACAAAGTAGGGGCACTGACGTTGCCCAACTGGAAAGCACCATAGTGCAAAACTACCACATGCGGACTGTTCATCGTGGCCATATCCTCACAAACGTGTACAATTCTCTGTACATTGCAATCAGGCACAGTGCTCCACACCACCTCCACTCCTTTCACATCAAAGTTCTTTGCAACATGCCTGCATTCAGCGAACTGTTGTAAACCATGCACAAACATATCTCCGAACACCAACACCCTCACTTTCTCCACTTCTGCCATCTTCACTACACACAGTCTCTTTCAACACAAATCCACAACCTCGACATCTGATTGGCTGATCCGTACAGTCTTCCTTCCATGTTGGATTTCCTGGAAAAACCCGGATGTAGCACGCCCTGTCCACGAACAGCCGCGGTGTCCGCGGACGGCATCCACTTTACACTCGGTGCCATTCCCTCATTGCATACAGCTAAGCAATCACACAATACGAATAACGTCCTCAGAACACCCCCTTTTTGTACATTTTCGAACATTTCAGGACAATTATCATTTCATTATTCAACATATCAACATTACAAATATTATACTTTCATCTTGTACTCTGCACACAATGCTATGTTTCTCCATTAGTAGCTCAGAATACTAGATAGAATCCCATAATACAATGCTATTTATATCAATGCATCGTTCAAAGCACTAATAACGGTATGATATTTATTGCAATATCCTTGACACTTTTTTCGCAACATTATAATAAAAAACCCTAGTACACAAATTCCATGAAAAGTACATACACATGTGATGTCATCAGTGATTTCATCAATGACATTTGCGATGTCATCTTTGATGTCCTGGGTGTTAGTTTTAGCAGTGCACGGTGGTGGCGCGAGTTATTTTTCATAGCTTACCATAACTTGCGATTTTCAGGGGTCTTTCGGCTGTACTTAGAACCATAACGTCCCTTAAACAAACTTTTTTTAATATCACGCAAACAATATACAAACATGGCGTGCAAAAACCAACTTCTCACAGATGGCTTTACACAGAATGTTGCAAAGTAAGAATTTATGCTCGTTCACAGTGAAGGTCAGCTGCTTCCATTTTTTTCTCGGGCCCCGGAGAGGCTCACGGAGCGGACTATAAGGTTGTATTGTGTTTTGACCTTGACAGACAGAGATTGTGATGAAAGACTTCTCTTGAAGGAGTGTTGCTAAAACGCAAGAGAAGATAAGGATGACATTTCTGAAACGAAACCACTTTTATATATTATATCACTATGCGAAAGATCGTTCGCACACGCGGAGTCGTATTCTGGGACTGCACTACTCGTAGACAATGGAAATTGCAATTGTACTGTAAGTAACCCTTTAGATTATTTTATACCTAATATAATTACAATAGCGTAGCATTAAAGACCGCTCAAGTTGAACTTGTTCGTTAGAGGGTTCTGAAAAAGGCAGACAACACAGGGTGGGTTAATAGAAATAATTTAACCGGTCTATAGGCGGTCAAGCGCTCTACTCGCTGTGCCACTTCACTGTAGCCTGTCAAGTGGCACCTCGATTACAACGCTCGTTTTGACATCTGTGCACACCTTGCTAACGCAAGTTCGAATCCCGGCAAGGCCAAACTCAGCCTTTCATCCTTCCGTGGTCGATAAATGAGCACCACACACCGTGATTAATAATAAGCACTGCTTAGATACCTCACGGTTCTTAGCGCTATATGAATGGTAAAATATTATTATTTTATTATTAACATACTCCGTTGCACTATCTTTGATAGCAAATAGTTTCACGCCCTAATAAATAAAATGATGATTTTTAATGAAGATCGGCTGGTGAGACTGATTTATGTTTTTTTAAAACAGGTATGTGGCCCCATTTTGCCTATGTCACGATTCACAGACTCCAGCGGATGGGGTTTTCAACTGCCAGGTGCAGGTCCAAATATGCAACTTCATGACCCTCACCATTTTATGGGACAATCGCCAAGGACCAATATGCCCTAACGCAGTACTAGCGGCTACAAACAACATACCAACCAATAGGGTGATCTAATGGCTCGTTGTTGGAGCAACCTTCTGATTATCAGAGCGACCATTTACTGCTTTTATCATAAACCAACAGCCTATCTACCGCAAAGGAACAACACGTGGCTCAAAATAAACTTTTGCTGATCGACAGCAGAGACAATAGCAAATCGCTGAATATTCACTAAACATTTCATGTGAAATAAATGTACTTTACCAAATGTACAATCCTGCTGTTTACTTTAAAACCACAGTTTCATATTCCGAATTGTGGCGCACTGAGTTGTAAGCTGATCTAACACCCTCTGTACCGCAAAGGAACATTGCGTGCCTCAACATGAACTTTTGCGGATCGACAACAAAGACAAATGCAAATTGCTGAATATTCTCTAAACATTTGATGTCAAATAAATGTACTTTACAAAATTTACAATCTTGCTGTTTGCCTTTAAATCACTGTTTCATATTCCGAATTGTGGCGCGCTGTTTTGTGACATAATATGTGTTGTCTTCCGGGTTCTGTGTAAAGTCACTTAGGACTGCAGAGGACTGGGCGCGTTTGATGACGCACCCTGTAACGTCACGGAGAGAGGCGGGGAATTAGAATGCTTTGAGAATATAAGGCTTAGGGGCAGGAGATATGATTTAGTGTCGCAAAAGCAAGTCAACCAGGTCAAAAGCGCCAGTCATAGGATTATCACATAATGTCGGCGCACACCAGCCGGATTTATCGTTTCTTTAGTGGACAAAAAGTCGGTTGACGCCCATAGGAAATTGTACTATTAGCGGACAAAAGGAGTGGTCTTAAAACACTTTCACCCTGACAACGAACAATACAAACAACGTTCTCAGAACACCCCCATTTTGTGTAATTGCAACCATTTCGGGACACCGCAAGTGTACTTAGAACACATTCAACTAGACAGATTACAATACGGACAGCGTCCTGAGGACACCCCCAGTTTGTGTATTTTACGAACAATTAAGTACACCGCGAGTGTTCATAGCTCATTTTTACCTTCCTTGCGACCAAAAATGACACATACTCCGTCCTCTAAACACCCCACCGTTTAGTTTATTTACAAAATGTCAGAACAGCCATGTTCTCCGCGGACAAATCGAACGCAACAAAAACGTCTAGCACATAAAAAAACAAAACATTGAACCTATCTCATACTCCCACACCCTCCCCAAACACTCTTACACACCAACACACAGCACTAAATACAATTTTTTATCCACGTTTCACCGCGCTGTACGCGGTCGACGGCGAATACAAGATGGCGGGCGCCACAGAAAATCTGACGCGCTCCATGCCCCTCGCCGTCCAATCAGCGAACACGTTGCATGTCCGCGGACATGACGCAAGGCCATGGGCCAATCGGGGTGCTGTCCGCAGAGCGAACAGGGAAGTCCGTCCGCGAAGCGAACTCAGATATCACTAATTTTTTTGCCTTACGTTTTGGTCATTTTATAAAAAACTACTGGACGGATTTACACCAAATTTGCAAAAGCACGCTTTCGGGACCAAGCCCCCGCTCCTGCCGCAAATTTGGTAAATCCGTCCAGCAGTTTGGCCTGTCGCCGTGCGCAAAGTTTTTTCCCATTCAGTCTATGGGGAAAAAAAAGTTTTGGGACCCCCCCCTATAACTTTGCGCCCCCTGGACGAATCCTCACCAAACTTTGCAAAAAAATTCAGAGTGACCCATATACTTTTTTTTTGCAAAGTTTGGTGAGGATCCGTCCAGGGAGAGCGAAGTTATAAGCCGCCCAAAAAGTGCTCTTCCTATGGAAACAGCAACTTAACCATAACTACATGGCCACTACCGTGGCCATGTAATATATGTATATATATATATATATATATACATACATATATATATATATATATATATATATATATATATATATATATATATATATATATATATATATTCAGTGAAAAAAACTTTGTTAAAGGGACGTTATGGTTAAGTTGCGCTACTAAAAACCTATGAAATTCAGTGAAAAAACTTTGTTAAAGGGACGTTATGGTTCCAAGTAAAACCGAAAAACCCTTGAAATTCGCCAGTTATGGTAAGCTAAGCAACCATAACTCGCGCCACCACCGTGCACTGCTAAGACTAACACCCAGGACATCAAAGATGACATCACAAATGTCATTGTGATTCCTCTGTTTCTGATCCTGTCACCACAAGGACCACCTCTGTGGGACAGCGTCTTTCTCAAGCTGCCTCACAGGCCATACAGAATGCTGATGACCCTTACCTTTCGAGGGTCACAGTTGTATGTATGTACTGTGACACAGTACTCTGCAGGGGGGAGCGACTTCGGAGTGCTTTTGAGACTATCGTCTCAGAGCACGAGAAGACCTGCTCACTACCCAAATAAAACCCACTCTACATCTTCCTCTCTCAGCTCGCCCTTTCTTATCCCTGTGGTTTGTGTCCCCCCCTTTACCCTCCTCTCCTAGTGTGTCGTGTCTGAAAAACCAAAAAAAATACAAAATTACAAAAATCAAAAAAAATAAGGCTCTTTACAGAGCCGCCTTTCCCAGTTAAAAAATAGAAGTGAAAATAAATGAAGCAGGGCTCTTTGTATTTTTTAGAAGTCCGCGGACAGTTCGCGAACATTAAAAGAATTGGGTTACTACTCCATCACAAACATTGTAATTGTCTCTGGAAAGAAGTGGTGGCTCTGAAAAGAGTCTTTGGGTGGTGTTTGTAAGTCAAAAATTGTAAATGCTTAACATCTACTTCAAAATCGTTGTTGTAATTCCAAAAAAGGTCGCAATGCATTTTGTACATTTCTCAGAAAAATCTGATTGCCAGCATAAGTAAGATGGACTCCATTTCTGCGAAAAATGTATATACTACAAAACATAATATTTTCATTGTGAAAAGAAGACATGCCAAAATCTCTTAGAAAGCCACAAACAGCCTTATTAACATTGCGCCTTGCTTTTTCCATTTGTGGACCAAATGAAGAAGAACGAAGCCACATTTGTCTCTGCACAATCCGTGAAAATATCACTTGAGAATTAGGAAACATGTCCGTAACCTTCCTCAGTCCTTCTTTCATAGCAAATTGCAAAAAAATTCCAGTCACATGCCCTAAACTGTTCCCTCCACAATGAATTACAATTATGTCTGGATGTTGCTCTGTCTCCAAAGTAGCACAGAGAGGTAGCAAATCCAACCACTTCATTCCACGTACTCCATGCCAGTGTACTTCCACATGTGGGAATCCAAGATCTACAGCTACTCCACAGCTTTCTGCATGCACCTTCAACCAATGTATCCACGAATCTCCTAAAATCCAAACAATCTGTTTTCTGAAACACACAGCCATAGCTATCTTTTGTGTTCTCAGCAAAAAGAGTATCTCAGCAAATCTCTCCTGGCACAACACACCCACCAAACTTTCCTGACCAATCCCTTTCAGTGCTTATTCTCATTTGCATGACTTCTGAACCCAAAAATCCCCGGATGTAACTCCCGATGTCCAGGAATTACCGCCATGTCCGCGGACATATCGTAACATGAACAGCCCTTCTACCATTTCCACTACACTCTCTCTGCCATTACCTCATTGGATGTACCTCAAAAATCACATGACCATGCACCAATCACATTCAAGACCTCTACATCTAACTGCATCATCTTAGATCAGCACTGCAAATGTACTCTGAATCTCTCTGAGTACAAGTGTCATATCATTGGCAAGCAGCATCTACCACAAATACTGTACAAGTCTTCAAGATTTCTACTTGCAGCTCCATACATATCCATATGCATGAACACAAACTTCAGGTATGCATATTTTCTGTATAGTAGATGACATAGCTCTCAACCATTTTTGTTTTACAGGCGGGTGAAATCACCCGATTTTGTTTTTGGCGGGTGAGACGCCCATTGGAATGAATGGGCGTGCAGGAAGCTTGGCGGGTGAGTCTGCCCTTTACAAGGCGTGTGACACCCGCCAAAAGCGTGTGAGTTGAGAGCTATGGTAGATGAACACATTTTCAAACAGACTTTTACCTTGTAAAATCTGTAAAATGAATTTACTGTACTTTTTCCAATTTCCTAAAATCAACTATCACTTATACACCTTTATACTTTTTACTTTCTTTATACACACACACTCAAATCATGTTAAACTAACATTTTTTAAATGAAATATATAGACTACATATATTCAAACAAAATTGCATGCAAACACAATCTATGTTTAAACCTTTATAAAAATACTTATACAATTTCATATTTTTTGTTTTTATTTATTTATTTACTTAATTACTTTAAATTAGACATGACATTGAGGCGCTATTACCTAGAACAGTTTACTTACAGAAATAGTGGTATTCACTAATATATTATAAATTTCACAAGACATAGTAAAGATATTTTATTTTTGCTACAGTTAGTCATTCAATACAATTTGCTCATTAAGAACATATCATATGTACTGAACTGATGCAATGTATCTTATGTAAATAAATGAGTTTAATGGTTTTACAGAAGGCACTGAGGATTTCAATTAAAAAAATCAATATCTAAATTAAAAACAGTGCTATATACAAACAAAGTTACTAATTTGAAGATTTTACAGTTGCAGTGAAGACCAGTTTCCTGAAAAGAAGCAGCCGAATTCAAAGAAGAAAGAAAAACTAAGAAGTTACCTGTTAATTTAAAAAAAAAGTAAGTAAAATATCACCATAATATTTATATTATTAATCAAATATACTATAACATTAATACCAGCTATTTTGGTTTCTTAAAATAGAGATTTTGTACCATTTCGTCCAAAAATTTCCATGTCGTAAACAGCGATTTACAACCAGAATGGCCCACAAATTTCTATTTTTGGACACACAAATTAGCCAACTGAACCACTACAATTTTCATATTATAGAACAAACAACTGTTTTAATTGTATACATTAGATTTACTATTTGTACTTTTCCACACCACTAGCTTACTTTTTTTTGTCATCTGAACCCCAGTTTAGTGACACATAAATTCAAGAATAACTATCCCTACGAGTTTTAGTTCCCAATGCACAATCACACACCATTACATACATCTTTATCATCTTACTCAAACACTCATGCACACAAAACACATACATTCCAGAACACCCCAACCCATATCTTCTTTATTTTTTTCAACAGACCCTAAAGAATGCCTACCAAAAGACAACTCCGTAGAAAGCAACATAAGCATCCATCTCTAGCAGAATTTGTAAAAAAAAGTTGAAACAAAACAGCTAATACAATCATTTAGTGAAACACAAGAAGTTTCAAGTACAACAACTTCGCTTCCTCTATGAAAATGTAAAACAAACCAAAAAACAATTAACAGAAAATCAGCTATCAGTACAGATAAAACGACTTCAAATTTTAATATAGTGCAAAGTAAGCATACCAAGAAAAGTATTTTAGCCAAAATATACCGTCACAAAGTCCTTCAAAATCTTATAAAAACAGGAGAGAAATCAGGTTCAACGCTTAAAACCTATCGTAGGAAATTAATCTTAGAAGCATTGATGGACAGTGCAATTCTTCTCAAAAGAAATTTATTTATTTTACTGTTAAACAAAATGAAACCACTAACAAAACTAATAACTAAATTACAAAAAAGACTTCTCAATAAGCGAAATGTCAACAGAAAGAACTTCTTAAGTATCTGCGGAGGTGAATGGAATCACACTACGAGCACAGAACCATATTTTAATGAAGAAGCGTACAAACAAAAGCAAACGAATACAATTGCCATAAATAGCAGTGGTCGAGGTTATGAAAAAGTGAATAATACCATAATGGAACAAGAAGTACTCCTTACAAAAATATGCCCTGAAAACTTAGAATTACCCCTCCATTCAACTGAATCAGAACGTCTAGTGTACAAATGGCCATGCGCGTCAATGTGTAACATTCCCAAACAATGTTTCAAATCTTTACACCAATTCCTCAATAAATATGTAAAAAGCAAAGACAAAATCAAAATTAAATTACTGCAAAATATAGATACCTGTCTAGTGCGCAAGTACACAGGACTACAAGGACATTCATTGGCCTGCATTACAGGGCCTACTTGTAAAACCACTTTCTATGATATTAAAAGGATATCAACACATCATTCAACTATAAGAAATCTAGTCTATAAACTGTACTATGCTAAAAGCCCTGCTTTAGCACTAGCAAAGTTAAATAAAAGTAGTTTATTTACCATTAAATCTAAATGAAAATGTGCATACTCTAGGAGTGCAACGTCCAATGCAGCAATCTTTAATTATATTAGTAAATGGAGTACCTACAAAAGACAAAAAAATATGGCAACAGCTGGTAGATTTATATAAAGTTAGACAAGCCTTCCAATATCTTAAAGAGAATAATGAATATTACAAAGAAATTAATATTGAAGAAAACTTGAAAGATACAACTGAAATAATTCAAGAAACACAAGAAGCTGGTCAATTTGAGCTACTAGATCCTGCTACAATATCAAATACTTTAGACCATTATACAATTCATCCTTTGCACTGTAGTGACACCGTACAAGATGTACTGGAAACTTACCAAATGCGTCAAACAAAAGGATCGCCAATCAGTATATGGGAAAAAAGTATAGAAGCACGTGCTTTTCCTCTACTCTTTCCTATTGGCAAAGGAGGAAGGTATGATGATAGACCTATTCAAATATCAGCTTCAGAATACCGCTCATTACGGATGTATTCTGAAGATCCCAGATTTAGACAAAATGTGGAATACATATTCCACCTACTCTTTGAAAGTGAACTAGCAACTTTATGTTACGGAGTTGCACACATATTAAAATCAGGATCACACTTTCAAAATATGACAGCCACACAATTATTAGAGAAAGTGCAACAAAAGGATGAGGTTTTACAATCAAATATTACAAATCTATTAGGAAATATGCGTGGTAATAAAGAGTACTGGTTTCGACGTCATGGAGATGTACGTTGTATGATCAGAAACCTTGTCCCACCCACTTGGTTTGTTACATTAAGTTGTGCAGAATATGCATGGGAAGATTTACATGATTTCCTACACATATCAAATAAAAACAAAACAAACATATATATTCTAACACCTGGAGAACTTTGTTCTTTGGATCCTGTTAATGTTTCAAGATATGTTCACCGTCGCTTCATTGCTATGCTACATTTTATTTGTAATAAAACTGTTCCTCCCCTTGGAGAAGTGCAACACTTCTTTTGGAGAAAAGAATACCAAGCCAGAGGAGCACCACATATCCACATGCTTTTATGGATTAAAGATGCTCCTAAATTTGGTCAAGACAGTGATGCCACTGTTTTACAGTTTATTGAAAAATATGTCACTTGTGAAATTCCATCAGAAGCCACAAATAGTGATCTTCGTGCACAAATTTTACAATTTCAACGACACAAATGTGGAAAATATTGTCGTCGCAAATACAAAAACAAAGGCAAATACTACACCAAATGCCGATTTGGTTTCCCTAGACCAGTTACAAATACAGGTCAAGTAAACAACCTCATGTCTACAGTTAGACATAGTGTTAAAGGTAAGTCACCTAAAAATACATATTACATAAAAAGAAAAAAAGAAGAAAAATATATCAATGATTATAATGCAATCATTGCCCACTTATGGAATGCAAACATAGATGTGCAGTACATTGCAGACAACTCTACTGCAGTTGCACGATATGTCACAGCATACTTAACTAAAGCAGAAAAGACAGAGCTCCAAGACCTCTGGAATGACCTGTCATCAGATAAAACAGTATCTCAGAAATTATACAGCTTGGGCATAAAAATGCTCACCCATAGAGAATGTGGATCTTATGAAGCAGCTGATCGTTTAACTGGTATTTCATTGTATGGTAAATCTGAAAATATAGTATGGCTAAGTCTTGGTCCAGCTAAATCTAGAAAAAGAGTTCTAAAATCATATGAAGATATAGAAACAATAGCCAAACATGATCCCAACAGCCAAGACATTTTAAAAAACAATTTATTGGACACATACTACCCAAACAGAAGTAATACTTTGGAAAACATGTGTCTATACCAAATAGCCCAAAACTACACATACAAAAATAATATGAAACCCGATGAAAAAAAAGGTAAATATAGAGTGACAGACTGTGAAGGCAGCTTAGTTAAACTCACTAAACCAAATTTAATGAATCATATCAAATTGCCATTGAAGACTCCTCAACATAAAGAAGTATATTACATGTCCCTGCTACAACTCTTCAAACCATGGAGAAAAGAAGAACAATTACTAGATAACTATGACTCATATGAGGATGCTTTCAAAGCAAATGAAAGCACTATAACTGATGTAAACTTTACACAGTACAAAACAATGTTGCACAATGAACAGCAACATGAAGAAGAACTCCAAGCCCAACTAGATAAGTGTACTCCTGACAGTAGTCAACCTTCTGTAACAGGAAGCCAAGAACCACTGGGAGAACCACTAATAACAAATGAGGCAGAATTAGCTATGATAGAAGTAGAAAACACCATGTGTCAGTATGAAGATAAGGAAGACTTAACTATACTACAATCAAAACTAAACAATGAGCAAAGTAGCATTTTTCAAGAAGTAACAAAACAAATTGCACATGGTGTAAAACATGAAAATAAAGAATGTTCCTGCCATAATTATAAACCTATACTACTGTACGTCAGTGGTGAAGCTGGTTCTGGCAAAACATTCCTAATCAAAATCATTAGTAAGTTCCTTCAACAATTGACAAACAACAAACTGTCAGCTGTTGTCACTGCCCCCACAGGTTTAGCTGCCTACAACATAGGTGGTGTTACATTACACCGATTACTACTATTACCAGTAGAACACCAGAACAAATTAGACTATTACAAACTTTCTGCAGAAGCTGCAATGGAATTACGCAGAGTATTGAAACAAATGAAAATGCTACTAATAGATGAAGTGAGCATGGTCTCCAACCTGATGTTAGCTTTGATTCACCTCAGATTACAAGAAGTACTCAAAACAGACTATGAAGAGCTCTTTGCAGGAAAACACATTCTTGTTTTTGGAGATCTGCTTCAATTAACACCAGTAAAAGGTGAACCTATTTTTAAAACATTAGGGCACAAACTCTGCCGTAAAACTGTTGGCAGCATTGGAAATGTCAACCTTTGGCAACATTTCCAATACAGAGAATTAACAGAAAACATGCGCCAATCTGCAGATCTAACTTATGCCAACATTTTAAAAAGTTTGAGAGTTGGTATACTTTCTAAAGAAGCAGAAGCAACATTGAAAACCCGGCACATTAATGCACTTTATGGCGATAATGCATGTGCTACAGATGTTATGGAACAATTAGCCCACAAAAATGTCAATTGTATGGCCTTAATGCCAACTCTTGCAAGCTGTTTCAAATTCAATGAAATCATGCTAAGTAAAGAAATGCAACCAATAATGGAAATTAGCGCCACAGACAAACTAGACGTACATGGTATGACACTACCCATGTGTGACCAAGCCACAACAAGACTAAATAATTTAGAAAAATCAATCTCAAACACAGCAGGCTTAGAAAAGATGTTAAAATTATCCTTAAATTGCAGAGTAATGCTTAAACGTAACCTTGACGTGGACCAAGGACTAGTTAATGGAGCACTGGTACAGTTGTTGGCTTTCAAACATACCCACGTGACAACAAAATTCAGTTTGTCAATATACTCTTTGACAAACTTTCAGAAGTAAAATGGATAGGGCGCTCAACAGCTAGATTCCTTCTCTTCAAAGATATGTATGTACGCAGAGAACAATTTTCTCTAACTCTTGCATACGCAGTCACAATTCATAAATCACAAGGTCTTACCCTAGACAAAGCAATGATAGATATTGGTAACACAGTCTTTAAAGAAGGCATGAGCTACGTAGCACTATCACGCCTATGTACACTTGACGGTCTATTTCTAATCAACTTTGATGCAAGTAAAGTAAACGCTGATATTCCTTGCATTTTAGAATATAATAGACTTCGCTCACTATACACTCCCCATCTAAACACATATTCTGTTCCACAAAAACTAAAACGTTGTAAAAGAAAACTAAATCAAACAGAAATGCGACAGGACGTCACTGCAAATCCTCCAAAGAGAGTAAAAGAAACTAATACTTCATCAAGTACCACAAACAAAAAAGAATCAATTAGAGAAAGTAAACCAGGTACTTCTTTAAAGAAGGAAGACAAACTCCAAAAAAAGCAGTTAGATACAGAACTACCTGGACCATTTAAATTCTCAAATATAGTTGGTGTAAGTTGCTATGCAAATGTAGCAATGAATATTCTATTTCAATTACCACCAATTGTTGACAACATTTACTCACACAGTATAGACCCATTGTGTTTGCAAATGTTAGCACTTCACAGAAATGCAGCAAACAATCCTGACAACACATATAGTGTTTTTGGAATAAGACGACAATTGGACTACTTTGCTGGAATGGTGAAATTCACTATAAACTCACAGGAAGATCCACAAGAATTTCTAATGTACTTACTACAAGTACTGGAAAACAAAAACATACCTATAAATGAAATCTTTCAGATTTCATACATGCGGAAACATACATGCACTCTCTGCAACAATGTGACACAAGAAGAAATCCCCAATGAACCCTTCATATATATATCAACACCAAATTGTGAATCAATTCCATTTCAGCAACTTGTACAAAATGCAAACCATGGTAGATTATGCTTTACCTGCAATTCAGATAATCGCTCCACGTTAGTAATACAAACACAGAGTAAATACGTAATACTAATGCTTCTCTGTTACAATGCAGATGGTACCAAAAACAACTGCAAGCTGACTGGATTCACACATGGTCAAATATCACTTGGTAAGAAAACCTTCACAACAATAGGTATAATCTACCACGCAGGAGCCACAACCAATTCAGGGCACTACACTGCATACATAAAAAAGAAATGTGGATGGTTTGAATGTAATGATAGTACCATTACTCTAAAGCAGAGATTACCAGCAAATCTTACAAATGCTTATTTGATGTTCTTAAAACCAAGATTTGATAAATAAACTGTATTTAAACCTTTAAGTAAATTTGTGTTACAAAAATATAAACTGTTAGAATACTCCAAAAGCTATCTTACTGCTCAAAGATTCTACAACAACTAATCAGATAAATGAATACCACTAAATCAGACCAAAAAATACACAGTTAGAATACGCCAATTGGTATCTAACTGTCCCAAAATTTAACAATATCCAAATAGATAAATCAAAACCACTAAAATATATTAAAAAATAGACAGTTAGAATATGCCAATTGGTATCTAACTGCTCCAAAATTTTATAATATCAAAAAAAATGAAGAATCTGTTACTGCTCCAAAAAAAATACAACAAATCAAAGTATAAAGCATTAGCCAGAAATAACAAGTGAACACTGAAAACAAACAAACAAATAAACTGTAGCATAAGAGAAAAAGGTTTTTTTTTTAATCCAACATGGATTTTTTTTTCTCCCACAGACCCAATGATTTTAGCAACAAATACAGAAACTGAGCAAATTGCACAGTACTCTGATTTGTACTCTACTAAATATGAGGGTCGAAAAAAAATAAAAAGTATATTGCTTATATAATGTAATAAGTCATTACAAAATACTAATACTAACATGCTATTTTCTTTTATCACAGAAATGAAGAAGAAAAACATGGACTCCCATTACTAGACCAAACAGTAAGTATACAATAATAAGGACAACCATAGCAGCATATCACATCCATAGTATCTAATACCTTTGTTCCTTATACATTTGTTTTTCACCCAAAGTTATAAGCAAATATGAACGTGATATGCTGCGGTGGTTGTTGCCAGGGCATAGAGTCTTGGGTGCATGGCCAAATGGCCATGCACCCAAGACTCTATGCCCTGGCAACAACCACCGCAGCATATCACATTCATAGAGTCAAACATTTCAACTATGATCTATGGGAAACTTTTAATGTTCGCGAACAATGTGAGTGTTCTTAGAACACTTTGAACTTGCCAGCGAACAATACGGACACCGTTTTCAGGACACCCCCTACGAACATTTCATAACAACGCGATAGTTCTTACAACACTTTCAACTTAACAACGAACAATACGGACAGCGTCCTAAGGACACCCCCCACGAACATTCCAGGACACCGGGAGTGTTCCTAGAAGCGTCTTCAGAACACCACCATCTTGTTTATTTGCGAACATTTCAGGACACCGCGAGTGTTCTTAGGACACATTCAACTTGACAAAGAACAATACGGACAGCGTCCTCAGGACACCCCCTACGAACACTCCCCGGACACCGGGAGTGTTCTTAGAAGCGTCTTCAGAACACCACTATCTTGTTTATTTGTGAACATTTCAGGACACCGCGAGTGTTCTTAGGACACATTCAACTTGACAAAGAACAATACGGACAGCGTCCTCAGGACACCCCCTATGAACACTCCCCGGGACACCGCGAGTGTTCTTTGAAGCGTCTTCAGAACACCCCCATTTTGTTTATTTGCAAACATTTCAGGACACCGCGAGTGTTCTTAGGACACATTCAACTTGACAGAGAACAATACGGACAGCGTCCTCAGGACACCCCCTACGAACACTCCCCGGACACGGCGAGTGTTCTTAGAAGCGTCTTCAGAACACCCCCATTTTGTTTATTTGCGAACATTTCAGGACACCGCAAGTGTTCTTAGAACACATTAAACTTGACAGAGAACAATACGGACAGAGTCCTCAGAACAACCCCTACAAACATTTCAGGACACCGGGAGTGTTCTCAAAAACGTCTTCAGAACACCCCCATTTTGTTTATTTGTGAACATTTCAGGACACCGCGCGTGTTCTTAGAACATATTCAACTTGACTGAGAACAATACGGACAGGGTCCTCAGGACACCACCTATGAACACTCCCCGGACACCGCGAGTGTTCTTAGAACAGTTTCACTTTGCTTGCGAACAAAACGGACACATATTGACTCCTTAGAACACCCCCTAGTCAGTTTATTTAGAACATTTCAGAACACCTGTGATGGCCGCAAACAAATTGAACACAGAAAGAACGTCTAACACATAAAAAACACAACTTTCATCCTATCTCATACACTCCCACCCTCCCCAAACACTCCTACACACCAACACACTCTACAAAATACACATTTTGAACAAAGTTTCACCGCGCTGTCCGGGGACGTCCGCGAATCCAATATGGCGGGTGTTACCGAAAAATCTGACGCGCTTCACGCTCCATGCCATCCAATCAGCGAACACTTTGCATGTCCGCGAACATCACGCAAGACGATTGGCCAATCAGGACACTTTCCGCGGAGCGAACAGGGAAGTGTATCCGCAAACCGAACACAGATATCACTCATTTTTTTTTACATACTTTTTGGTCATTTTAAAAAAAAACTACTGGATGGATTTTCACCAAATTTGCAAAATCACGCTTTCGGGACCAAGCCGCTGCTCCTGGTCCAAATTTGGTGGAAATGCGTACATGCGGTTTGGGCTGTATGCGCGAGCAAAACATTTTTCCCATTCACTCTATGGAGAGTGAGTATAATGTATACTAATATGAGCATATAGAGGGAAGGTAGAGTAATAAAAATAAAACTATGAGAAAGTGCTGATAACCATAATGATTATCTTCATGCACAGAAAGGATTGCTCTCTTTCAAGCCTGTATCTTCCGCTATGTACATGTTTCATATGATGTGACAGGACCCTAAGTCTACAAATATAGTACCTTTTCAATTTTTACTTCCTAACTGTTACTGAAGAAAACTATGTGGCTTCGATATGTCAGTAAAGGATAAAAAGGGAGAGCCAGCCATGTGATGTCATCAGTTATGTCATCAATGACATTTGTGATGTCATCTTTGATGTCCTGGGTGTTAGTGTTAGCAGTGCACGGTGGCGCGAGTTATGGTTGCTTATGTCACCATAACTGGCGAATTTCAGGAGTTTTTCGGTTTTACTTTGAGCCATAACTTCCCTTTAACAAAGTTTTTTCACTGAATTTCATAGGTTTTTAATAGCGCAACTTAACCATAACGTCCCTTTAACAAAGTTTTTTTAATATCACGCAAACAATATACAAACATGGCGTGCAAAAACCAACTTCTACAGATGGCTTGACACAGAATGTTGCAAAGTAAGAATTTATGCTCGTTCACAGTGAAGGTCAGCTGCTTCCATTTTTTTCTCGGGCCCCGGAGAGGCTCACGAAGCGGACTATAAGGTTGTATTGTGTTTTGACCTTGACAGACAGAGATTGTGATGAAAGACTTCTCTTGAAGGAGTGTTGCTAAAACGTAAGAGAAGATAAAGATGAAATTTCTGAAACGAAACCACTTTTATATATCATATCACTATACGAAAGATCGTTGGCACACGCAGAGTCGTATTTTGGGACTGAACCACTCGTAGACAATGGAAATTGCAATTGTACTGTAAGTAACCCTTTAGATTACTTTATACCAAATATAATTACAATAGCGTAGCATTAAAGACCGCTCAAGTTGAACTTGTTCGTTGAAAGTGGCATAATGTTTTCTACCGCACACTATCACCGCCGAATTGATCCCCTGTCGTTAAGAGGGCTCTGAAAAAGGCAGACGACACAGGGTGGGTTAATAGAAATAATTTAACCGGTCTATAGGCGGTCAAGCGCTCTACTCGCTGTGCCACTTCACTGTAGCCTGTCAAGTGGCACAGCGAGTACAGCGCTCACTTTGACATCCGTGCACAGCTTGCTAACGCAAGTTTGAATCCCGGCAAGGCGAAACTCAGCCTTTCATCCTTCCGTGGTCGATAAATGAGCACCACACACCGTGGTTAATAATAAGCACCGCTTACATACCTCACGGTTCTTAGCGCTATATGAATGGGAAAATATTATTATTTTATTATTAACATACTCTGTTGCACTATCTTCGATAGCAAATAGTTTCACGCCCTAATAAATAAAATGATGATTTTTAATGAAGATCGGCTGGTGAGACTAATTTATGTTTTTTAAAACAGGTACGTGGCCCCATTTTGTCTATGTCACGATTTACAGACTCCAGCGGATGGGGTCTTCAACTGCCAGGTGCAAGTCCAAATATGCAACTTCATGACCCTCACCATTTTATGGGACAATCGCCAAGGACCAATGTGCCCTTACGCAGTACTAGCGGCTACAAACAACATATCAACCAATAGGGTGGTCTAATGGCTCGTTGTTGGAGCAACCTTCCAATTATCAGAGCGACCGTTTACTGTTTTTATCATAAACCAACAGCCTATCTACCGCAAAGGAACAACGCGTGGCTCCAAATAAACTTTTGCTGATCGACAGCAGAGACAATAGCAAATGGCTGAATATTCACTAAACATTTCATGTGAAATAAATGTACTTTACCAAATGTACAATCCTGCTGTTTACTTTTAAATCACAGTTTCATATTCCGAATTGTGGCGCACTGAGTTGTAAGCTGATCTAACACTCTCTGTACCGCAAAGGAACATCGCGTGTCTCAACATGAACTTTTGCGGATCGACAACAAAGACAAATGCAAATTGCTGAATATTCTCTAAACATTTGATGTCAAATAAATGTACTTTACAACATTTACAATCTTGCTCTTTGCTTTTAAATCACAGTTTCATATTCCGAATTGTGGCGCGCTGTTTTGTGACATAATGTGTGTTGTCTTCCGGGTTCTGTGTAAAGTCGCGTAGTACTGGAGACGACTGGGCGCATTTCATTACGCACCCTGTAACGTCACGGAGAAAGGCGGGGAATATGAATGCTTTGATAATATCAGGCTTAGGGGCGGGAGATATGATTTAGTGTCGCAAAAGCAAGTCAGCCAGGTCAATAGCGCCAGTCATAGGATTATCACATAATGTCGGCGCACACCAGCCGGATTTATCGTTTCTTAAGTGGACAAAAAGTCGGTTGACGCCCATAGGAAATTGTACTGTTAGCGAACAAAAGGAGTGCTCTTAAAACACTTTCACCCTGACAACGAACAATACAAACAACGTTCTCAGAACACCCCCATTTTGTGTAATTGCAACCATTTCCGGACACTGCGAATGTTCTTAGAACACATTCAACTAGACAGATTACAATACGGACAGCGTCCTGAGGACACCCCCAGTTTGTGTATTTACGAACAATTAAGTACACCGCAAGTGTTCATAGCTCATTTGTACCTTCCTTGCAAACAAAAATGACACATACTCCGTCCTCTAAACACCCCACCATTTAGTTTATTTACAAAATGTCAGAACAGCCGTGTTCTCCGCGGACAAATCGAAAGCAACAAAAAGGTCTAGCACATAAAAAAACAAAACATTGAACCTATCTCATACTTCCCCACCCTCCCCAAACACTCTTACACACCAACACACGGCACTAAATACAATTTTTTATCCACGTTTCACTGCGCTGTACGCGGTCGACTGCGAATACAAGATGGCGGGCGCCACAGAAAATCTGACGCGCTCCACGCCCCTCGACGTCCAATCAGCGAACATGTCGCATGTCCGCGGACATGACGCAAGCCCATGGGCCAATCGGGGTGCTGTCCGCGGAGCGAACAGGGAAGTCCGTCCGCGAAGCGAACGCAGATATCACACATTTTTTTGCCTTACATTTTGGTCATTTTTAAAAAAACTACTGGACAGATTTACACCAAATTTACAAAAGCACGCTTTTGGGACCAGGCCGCCGCTCCTGCCACAAATTTGGTGTAAATCCGTCCAGCGGTTCGGGCTGTAGCCGTGCGCAAAGTTTTTTCCCATTCAGTCTAAAAAGTTTTGGGACCCCCCCTATAATTTTTCCCCCCCTGGACGAATCCTCGCCAAACTTTGCAAAAGAATTCAGAGTGACCCAACTACTTTTTTTGCAAAGTTTGGTGAGGATCCGTCCAGGCAGAGCGAAGTTATAAACCGCCCAAAAAGTGCTCTTCCTATGGAAACAGCAACTTAACCATAACTACATGGCCACTACATATATATATATATATATATATATATATATATATATATATATATATATATATATATATATATATACATATATTACACAGCCACTGTAGTGGCTGTGTAGTTATGGTTAAGTTGCTGTTTCCATAGGAAGAGCACTTTTTGGGAGGCTTATAACTTTGTTCCCCCGGACGAATCCTCACCAAACTTTGCAAAAAAAGTATATGGCCCACTCTGAATTTCTTTGCAAAGTTTGATGAGGTTTAGGGGCAAAGTTATAGGGGGGGTCCTAAAATGTATTTTTTTCCCATAGACATAATGGGAAAAAACTTTGCTCACGCCTATAGCCCAACCGCGGGATGGATTTACACCACATTTGCGGCAGGGGCGGCGGCTTGGTCCCGAAAGTGTGCTTTTTTTATATGGTGTAAATCCGTCTAGTTATTTCTTTTTAAATGACCAAAATGTAAAGCAAGAAAATTAGTGATATCTATGTCCGCTCCGCGGACTCACTTCCCTGTTCGGTCTGCGGACTGTGATTGGCTGCACTGTCCGCGGACTGGCCTCTGATCGGTCAGAAAAATTTGCGGACTTTTGCGTGGTCCACGGACACCGGGACGCGGCCGTTGATTGGATGGTGAGAAAATGTGAAATGCGTCTGTTTTTCTGAAACGCCCGCCATCTTGCATTCGCAGACTTTTTTGGGGTCCGCGAACAGCGCGGTGAAAACGTTTTTTAAAAAAGCAGCATTTCATTTGTCAAACTCGACAAACAATCTCTGGGGATGTGGGGGGGGTGAGGATTGGATTGGATGTGGCCATAAAACGCCAAAAAATGGGTTGTTTCACCCCCAAAAAGTCTGCAAACACTCTGGATGTCCTGGGGGCAGTCCTGTGGTGTTTGCAGACACTTCAGATGTCCTAGGACATCTGTACCTATTTCTGCATTACAGGGTTGGGGAAAAGCAGTTTTTGGATGGCTTGTAACTTTTGCGCCACTCAATGAAACTGTATGTAATTTTGCAATTTTATTCTAGAACTAATCCTAAATTGTTTTGCAAAATATTTTGGGATTCTGTCAAGAGGGGGCAAAATTAGAGGGGGGTCCCAAAATATTGTAAAAGCATATAAATGTGGTGTTATTTAACGAATCTGCACAACATTTGGCAAAACGATTTTGGATCTAGATATAAATGGTTTTCTAAAGTTTGGTGGGATTTATTCAAGAGGGGGCGAAATTAGAGGGTGAGTCTCAACATTTTTTGATGGCTTATAACTTTGTTGCTATTTGACGAATGTGGACAAAAGTTTTGAGAAAGATTATAGACCAAACCTTCAATGTTTATGTAAAGACTGAATGGATTTTGTCGAGTGGGGGCTAAGTTATATGACTATTGTATGTACATACATTTTTACACTTTAAAAAAAATAAAACATGGGCGGATTTCGAGCAAACTCATGAGGAGCATTGGCAAGGACATTAAAGCATGGTTTTGCAAATGTGCCCGTGTTTTATTTTTTGACAAGTGTAATAATGTAGGTACAAAAAATAGTTATATCACTTTGATGACTGAGGTATAGCCTGTGGCCGTGGGCAGCAGCCATATTGTCTGGGTCATGCCATAAGGTTATGACACGGACAATCTGGCTACTGGCCATGACCGGTAGGGACGGAAAATGGTGTTAAAGTGGCAATGTCTACCTGGGACCGGTTATGTGATAAAGTTATTCAAAGGTAGGATAGGTTTGAAAGGGAAAAAAAGTGCTTGTGGTAATATGTTCATAGGGTTTTTGCGGGCTGCCATGGCAAGAGAAGAGGGGCTGTGTATGGAGCCCTGCCTTCTCTTTCCATGTTGGCTGTCTTGGAAAAGGATTTTCCTTCCTTCTTACAGCGGGACGCCGCAGGTGTCCCGCTATAGGAAGAAAAATATATGCCAGGGGCTGCAATGGATGATAATGGCCCATAGCCCTCCTTATTCATTTATTTATAACACACCAATGCCCGTAGACATCAGGCTGTGTGGTTACAGTATTTGTTGAGGAAGATGAGGTGGAGGAAGACAGCTTACTACTTTCTGAGAAAGAAATAACCTTTCTGAGAGCATTGCGGTCACTGGATTTGGTGTGTTATCGCATGGAGGTGGTCCGTAGGAGTACTGTCCAGGTAGTCTGCGACTACGTGCAAAATTGCACTCAGTGCGTTCACTTTGGTAGCTCTAGCCTTTGGTACACTCCCAACAGTAGCAAAGAACTGGCACACCCATGATTCGATCTTGGTGCTAGAAGTAGGCACTTCCTCTACCTCATCTTCTCGGTCCTCTTCATTGTCTTTGAAAGTACTGCGCTTTTTTTGTTGTGAAGGTCCTCCAGCTGGTGGTGGTGATGGCTCTTGGGGAGGAGGGATGGCAATAACTTATGCAATTTTTAAGATAAATAGCAGTTTTGATACATTTCTTCCAAGTATGTACTGTGTATTAGATTGGTAATGGATAATGAGTACAAAAAGGTGTAGGGGGTGTGCTAATGAAATGTTGAAGTTGAAAGTTCCTAGATCAGTAGAAAATGCAGTTCCGAACTGTCAGCGAAAGACGGATCTTATCGTGCAGTGCGGACCGGTTCTCGGACATGACATCATGCCGCGCGCCAGCGTATGGTCATGTGGCACTGTCCGGAAGGTCCGCAATGAAGTCAGATATTCGTAGATGTCTACGGATGAAAAACTAGTTGAAATAGTTGCAAAAAGTGTATAGAAGTGTTAAAAATGATTCTAGAAAGTGGGAAATGGCAGGCAGAGTTGTAAGGTGACACTTTGTAAATTGGACACAAATATTGTTATATTTGCTAAGTATGATATTAGTAAGTTGTAGGAAAATAGCATGCACTGGTAAAAACCCATGAAATTCACTGAAAAAAACGTGGTTAAAGGGACATTATGGTTAAGTTGCACTAATAAAAACCTATGAAATTCAATGAAAAAACTTTGTTAAGGGGACGTTAACAGTTGCTATACAGTGCTCCAAGTGGAACGAGGGAAAAAGATAAGGGGAAGGGAGCCTGGTCATTGGAAACCGTGGAACATTCAAGTGCCAGGGATAAGGCGGAGGAAGTGTAGTACGGGCAAGTTAGATAACATGACAATAAGAGCAACTACGTGTGAGAGGGATTCTCTGTGGCAAGGATCAGCACATAGAACACGGGTTCATGGGTTTCATGAAGTCCACATTCAAGTGATACCATTGTCCCCATAATTCAAGACCGCCAAGTGGAACAGGAGTTCAGATCCTTCATGCCAAAGGCCATCTATTTATTTTTATTTTATTTGATTTTTTATTAATACAGCTGATATAAATCAACTTTACAATATATTATCTTAGTAAAAAGAAATACGCATACAAACTAGAATAGAATTATACAGAATCTTTAAAAAGGGGAGCATAATAAACAATAAAAATAGAAAAAGGAGAAATGATTAAAATATGAAAAAAAATGAAAATGTAGCATCACTTTCCAATCTGAGCAAATAAAAAAAAAACTCCCCAAACAGAAAAGAGTGAGAGTTGAAGATGACAAATCATCATTAAAGCAAATGAGTACTACTCATCTAATGCTAGCCTGACATTACTTTCTTTGAGTTTCAAGTCATGCAATAAGGCTATAGCTCTTATTCTCACTATTGTAGAGAATCCAGACTGAATTATCTTCCAGAGAATATCAGAAGTTGAGACTCTATAAACATCCACAACCTGTTTATAGTGTTTGACGCGGTGGTCTATCAATGCAACACAGTCAGTCAAAAGATGCCTTAGTGTTTCTTCTTGATCTTCCTGCTGGCAGAACCGACACAACTTTTCAGAGTCTTTGATTATTTTTCAATGAGCCAACACTTGTCTAGTGGACCACAGATTTAGCCTCAGACGAAGAAAATCGTTTCTGTGCACTGTTGATGGCGCTTTGATCAGGTACAGCTCTGGACTGCTGTGTCTTTTGATTGCAAACAGTCCTGCGTCAAAATCATGATAGTTGTTACATTTCTCTCTGGTATTGATCCAGTCCCTTAAAAACAATTTGGTTTTAACCTGTACCGGATTCTGAAGAAGAATCATCAAAGTGACATCTGCAAGTGCCAACGCTTGAACAAATAGATTACACCATTTAACAATAAATCCATCAGAGGATGAAAGTCTGCCAAAATTTCTAATACTGTGCAAGTTTTAGTTGCTAGTAAGCACTTCCTAAAAAGGGCCACCAGCTGCCTTGTATATCTCATATACAGTGATGTGAGACCTATTTCATTAAGTATGGAGCCGATAGAGGAGGTAGAGAAAAAAATAGCTGGATTGTCGGAAGCGGCTGACGATTGCTTACGCTTACGCCAGTGCGGCTTGACGATCCTGTGTTGACTCTGTGATCCTGCAAGGTCCTTTCCTCGAACTCGCTTCAGTCCAAGCACAGCTCCGGGCTGCAGTCTGAGCGGAGCTGCGGAGCTGTGGAGCCGCTACCCTGGGAGTTCGCCCTTGACCTTGCCCTTGTTCCTGCAGCTGTTCCGTGCTTCTTTGCGGTTCTTGCAGCCTACGATCCCGACCGGTCGGTCGAGTGGAGTCGAGAAAGAGAAGGAGAGAATTTGGCTGTGAAGTCCTCTCGCGGTCTTCCCACGGTCCTCCCGCGGTAGCCGGGCTGACTGGCTCGGAGCAGCCCCCCAAGTAGCCTCCAAGTGAGCAAGGTGGAGGCGGAGGTGAGGGCGCCTTACTCAAGGCGTAATTACTGTGTGTCACTGTATGTATGTTGGCTGGCTGGTTCCAATTCTTCTCTTTTAAGGGCTCATGCGGCAGATAACGGTATAGAACGGCACATAACGGGAAGGGCACCCAACTTAACTTACCTCAATGTTATTCAACAGAGTCGCAATAGTCTCACGTGTGGAAAGTGCGAGAAGCGGCCCCCCACTCCTGTTTGATCTGCCCCCGGCTTTAGCTCGATCTAGCAGAGCCATGAGAGACGCCATGAAACCTGTGTCGTTCTCAAAAACACGCGCCCAGCGGAAACTCGAAGCTGTTTCTTTAGAGTTTCAAAGACTGCCTTCTGAACTTGCCTCGGAATGTACTGTACAACCGCTTACCCTATTAGTTCAGTCACAAGTAAGTGGTCACAGGGCATCCTTGCCACATGATGAGGCTAATGTTGTGATTAGTTCAGCGGCTGTCAATGACTACGACCCTCGAGAAATGTCTCGAGTGAGCGGCTCTGCTTGTGTAAGCAATATGAGACACTGCTGCACGGACCGGCTGAAAGTTTTCACTTAGCACCACAATCTAAAACTACAGTCAATGAGCTAACACTGCAATCCACTCTGTTGGTGTCTGCAACCAGAGATGTAATCAGAGATGTGGCTCCCTTGCAAGAGTTGGTGTGGCGCTCGATTAACAAACACACTCCTTCATCAGTCAATACTGGCAGTTTGAATGATGATCATGATTCTGCGGCTGATGCTGGTAAAGGAGGTGAAAGAGGCCAACCACTTATGTCAAGTGACTCAAATGTTTTAAGCACAAATAATTGTGTGAACTATGAGTCCCCGCATGCCTGCTTCTTTAGTACTCTAGAAAACTCAGCACCATCGCCATTGTTTAATACAGGATGTGCTATAGAAACACATATGACCATAGAGGATGTGGACAATGGGCCTCATTACGACCCAGGCGGTAAGTTACTGCCTGGGTCATACCCTTACCACCATGGTGTAAACTATGTTTACACCATGGTGGATGGCGGATCTACCGCCCCATTCCAAGGTGAGTGGGGCGGTAAATCCCCATTTCCCATTTTACCCTTCCCCATTCCCATTTTTGCCCCATAGGGCATAATGGGAGTGGGGAAGGCGCTAATTACACCACCGTAAATTACGGTGGCATAATTAGCACCATGGTCCCCTAGCGCCATGGATTTCAACACCTGCAAAAAGCAGGCGTTAAAATCACCATGGCGCTAAGGGACCTTGTAATCAGGCATTAAGGGTCGGCGCCGTTTACGGCGCCGTTAACCCCTTAACGCCTGACTCGTAATGAGGCCCAATGTGTTTTGTCCCTCGACCGACCACTCGAATCCAACACTGATTAGACCACTGTGTGTTACTTCAACACAGTTGACTTCAGTCGCAACAGACCACAAAGAGCCACATCACCTCGGAAACAGAAGAAACTCATTAGAGATTGTAAACAAAGTCCTGTTTGACCTTACCCGGTTAAATAAGGAAAGGACTAATTCTAATTCTAGCACTAACAAAAACACTGCTGCTGTGCTTGAGCCTTCCACTGAACACTCCACAAACCCAAAGCCGTCTGTTGAAAAGCTTCCACAAATGAAATTACGGATACAACGTCCATTCTTAAACGCAGGAGAATCAATTCGAGCACCTCTCCCAACATTAGATGCTCACAAATGTAAAAAAGCAAAATGTCAAACTCAAAGTCCACAAAACTGACAAACTCAACAAGCGAAGAATCGCCGGAGAAAGAAACGCTTCTACAGACGTGTCACCAGAGTCATCATCTTCTGACTCATCCATAATGGAACGGCCATTTCCAAAGATTAGACGGCCAGTCTTCCACCAGAGGCGACGCACCAAACAGGAGGTGGTGTACGATGACGCTACGAGAAAGGCGCAATACTTACAAAACTCGTAAGCCACTATAATATCTTCTATGACAATCTCAATGGCGCCATTTCTTAAAATGTATGAACACCATAATGAAAATATCAAAGACCTCACTTGTTTGGTATCCTCTATGAACAGTAAACTTCTGTCCCTTGAAAGCTCACACAATCTTTTCCATCTCAGAATCCAGTCGATATTGGCAACAAGACCTTGCCATCTGTTACATCAAAGAAAGATTTGGAGAACCTAGAGTTGTTTTCCCAGAACCAGATTTTGAACAGTGTTATTAGTAGGATCGAGCATTTGCCCATGAATGAAGTCATCTTAATCCAAGACAAGCCATCAGTAACTGAAGGGTCTTTACAGCAGGACTCTACTGTGATGCCTGTGGCGAAAAAAGGAGAGAAGGCTCCTACTGTCTTGAAAACATATGCCTCCGACTCAACCCTCAATTCGCAGCCCCCTCAGTTCACCACAATCTTAAAAGTGAGTCAAGCGGCTGGAAATTTGGCCCTACAAGATCCCCAAATCACCTCAACATCCAACACTTGTCTAACTGTTCAGAGCACTAATACATTGAACTCACCCTCACTGATTGACGGCTCGGACAAGGTTCCTGAACTGTACGATATATTCAAAAAACCAGCTAACACTCAAGACTTACAATCAACACAACCTCAATCGATGAGTGCGTGTCTAAAAAAATCCAAAAATCAACCTTCAAAGAAAAGGAAACGAGGAATTGACTCGCGCAAATGTTTGCGTAACATTAAAACAGTTCATGTGACTCTAAACAAAACTGTTGTCAATGAAAAAAGTGATAAACTAGAAACAAGCGACAAAGAGGGAATCTTTGAGCACGATGAAGCACTGTCTGTCATTCCAAGTTCTAGTGACATCTCTGTGGATCTGATAAATATGTCCACATATGATGATGCCGTTAACATCGACCAAACTGAACCTGGAAAAATCCAGCAAGTGGTTGGAACAATCTCACAAGACCACCAAAGTCTTGAAGACTTAAGTGTAGACAACGGGATACCCGTGTATAAAACAGGCGCAAACCTCTTGGAATCAGAACAATCATTGCCCAAGATTGACAATACCAAAACTGAATCCTCAATTACAACGTTGCCTGATAAGGTTGCTCCGAGTGAAACAAAGAGTTTGTCTCCTCTTTACACAGTGAGAAGAGTGTGTCAAGTGATCCAACCACCTTCTGCAACACAAAAGGACTACTCACAGCCTTCTATAGCATTCATGACACTTGAAGAGAAAAGAAAGAAGTTGGCTGCCTCCCTATCACCTAAGCACAAAATCAGACGTGACTTAAATGTACATTCTAGAGACTCAACAAGCAGAAAGTCATATGGGAGCGCGGACTTGACACGGGACGATCAACACGATACACGCAAAACGGCAGATAATATATGAGCCATGAAGAATTCTAAAGTTGAAATGCCCGAAACAGAGAAAACTCAAACAACCACTGGACCAAAGGCCAACTCGGCTAATCAAAAAGCATAACAGTGTCATCAAGTTCTATTGGAACGTATTGAGCCCTCGGACGATCTAATTCTGAATCGCCACAACGTATTATGGTTATGTCATCTGTGGTGGAATTCTTTAATGAAAATAAAAATGATGCCGTGATATTACATGTTCAATCGAAATTGATAGTGGAAACTTTGCTCAAGGCTAGCCCAGTGTTGATGTCATTGGGATTTGACATCTCCAAAGTGACTGACTGTTCTCAGTTGTGATTCGCACAAAACACCACAATAAATGTGTCTGCTCGTGAGACCGAAAAGGAAAAAACTTCAACAGCAAAGGATCCAGCAGCTGTGCAGATCTTGCTGCCTGCTCTGAGTTCTGGCACTGAAAACTCAGCCTTAGCTTCGAAACCACAGATGGAAGATCTCATAAGGATAACAATCCTAGGGGCCCAAAAATCAAGCTCTGAATGTGAGGAAGTAGAGTCTGCTGCTAACATAGAAACAGTGTCTAAAGCTCTCTGGAGCCCATTTGGAGTCTTAGATATAATGACCAAATCATCTGCATACATCAGAAACGGACTAGGTTTATCGGCCAGT
Source organism: Ambystoma mexicanum (assembly GCF_040938575.1). Classification (NCBI taxonomy): domain Eukaryota; kingdom Metazoa; phylum Chordata; class Amphibia; order Caudata; family Ambystomatidae; genus Ambystoma; species Ambystoma mexicanum. Next base: position 778,640,722 of record NC_090937.1, read on the forward strand.
TTCGGGGGATCAGTAAAGATGTTCAAAAACGCTCTACCCATGTCTGAAATAAAGAAATTAAAGAGGGCGGAGGCCAGTGTGCACCCTGGCCTCAACCCTCTAAATGTCACTATTGGTGCAGACAATTTCCCATCAGCTGGTAGTCACACTTGAATAGTGTTGTTAGTGTGAAGATCTATAATAAGAGAGACAATATGCGAAGGACATCCCTGTTGAATCAATTTATGGAGTAGTAATTCTCTTGAAACCGAGTCAAATGCGGCTCGTAGGTCGATGACTCATGTATAGAGGTTGTTTTATGGTACGGTGGTCTTCAATGATGGACGTAAGAGTGAATAGGTTCACACTCGTCCTCATGCCTGCAAGGAATCCTTTTTAGAGGGGATCTCTTCTACCAGATTCTACTGTGCATTTGTTAAAGTCCCTCAGTATGAACTTTGAAAATAGTTTGCAACAGAGCATCTAGAAGGGCAATCGGTCTGTAATTGCCTGGAACAGACCGATCGCCCTTCTTGAAGATTGGCACAACCACTGAAGTGCGCCATGATGGTGGTATCACATGTGTGAGTATGATTTGGTGGAAGATGTTACTCAAGATTTTAGACCAGAGGCTGGGGTTCCGTTTAAATACAAAGTTACTCAACCTATCTAAGCCAGGGGCCCGGGAGTTGTTGAGTTTGTTTATATAAACCAGAATGTCTTCCTCTTCAATGGACAGTCCTTCATAATTAGACAACCTAGGCCTAAGGTAATGTTTTTGACAAACTGGTCTCTGGTATATGCTGGTAAAATGTGAAACCCAGGCACTCTCATTTACACCATTCAACTGCATTGGCTTTTGAGCTGTGTTATTAGCAATGTTAATGAATGACCAAATTTGAGCAGTATGTTTGTGAAGAATACTACGTAGCATGGACTCCCCATCCATTTGAAATAATTGCATTTGGTAACAACTTTTCAGAGTCTTTGATTATTTTTCAATGAGCCAACACTTGTCTAGTGGACCACAGATTTAGCCTCAGACGAAGAAAATCGTTTCTGTGCACTGTTGATGGCGCTTTGAATAGGTACAGCTCTGGACTGCTGTGTCTTTTCATTGCAAACAGTCCTGCGTCAAAATCATGATAGTTGTTACATTTCTCTCTGGTATTGATCCAGTCCCTTAAAAACAATTTGGTTTTAACCTGTACCGGATTCTGAAGAAGAATCATCAAAGTGACATCTGCAAGTGCCAACGCTTGAACAAATAGATTACACCATTTAACAATAAATCCATCAGAGGATGAAAGTCTGCCAAAATTTCTAATACTGTGCAAGTTTTAGTTGCTAGTAAGCACTTCCTAAAAAGGGCCACCAGCTGCCTTGTATATCTCATATACAGTGATGTGAGACCTATTTCATTAAGTATGGAGCCGATAGAGGAGGTAGAGAAAAAAATAGCTGGATTGTCGGAAGCGGCTGACGATTGCTTACGCTTACGCCAGTGCGGCTTGACGATCCTGTGTTGACTCTGTGATCCTGCAAGGTCCTTTCCTCGAACTCGCTTCAGTCCAAGCACAGCTCCGGGCTGCAGTCTGAGCGGAGCTGCGGAGCTGCGGAGCCGCTACCCTGGGAGTTCGCCCTTGACCTTGCCCTTGTTCCTGCAGCTGTTCCGTGCTTCTTTGCGGTTCTTGCAGCCTACGATCCCGACCGGTCGGTCGAGTGGAGTCGAGAAAGAGAAGGAGAGAATTTGGCTGTGAAGTCCTCTCGCGGTCTTCCCACGGTCCTCCCGCGGTAGCCGGGCTGACTGGCTCGGAGCAGCCCCCCAAGTAGCCTCCAAGTGAGCAAGGTGGAGGCGGAGGTGAGGGCGCCTTACTCAAGGCGTAATTACTGTGTGTCACTGTATGTATGTTGGCTGGCTGGTTCCAATTCTTCTCTTTTAAGGGCTCATGCGGCAGATAACGGTATAGAACGGCACATAACGGGAAGGGCACCCAACTTAACTTACCTCAATGTTATTCAACAGAGTCGCAATAGTCTCACGTGTGGAAAGTGCGAGAAGCGGCCCCCCACTCCTGTTTGATCTGTCCCCGGCTTTAGCTCGATCTAGCAGAGCCATGAGAGACGCCATGAAACCTGTGTCGTTCTCAAAAACACGCGCCCAGCGGAAACTCGAAGCTGTTTCTTTAGAGTTTCAAAGACTGCCTTCTGAACTTGCCTCGGAATGTACTGTACAACCGCTTACCCTATTAGTTCAGTCACAAGTAAGTGGTCACAGGGCATCCTTGCCACATGATGAGGCTAATGTTGTGATTAGTTCAGCGGCTGTCAATGACTACGACCCTCGAGAAATGTCTCGAGTGAGCGGCTCTGCTTGTGTAAGCAATATGAGACACTGCTGCACGGACCGGCTGAAAGTTTTCACTTAGCACCACAATCTAAAACTACAGTCAATGAGCTAACACTGCAATCCACTCTGTTGGTGTCTGCAACCAGAGATGTAATCAGAGATGTGGCTCCCTTGCAAGAGTTGGTGTGGCGCTCGATTAACAAACACACTCCTTCATCAGTCAATACTGGCAGTTTGAATGATGATCATGATTCTGCGGCTGATGCTGGTAAAGGAGGTGAAAGAGGCCAACCACTTATGTCAAGTGACTCAAATGTTTTAAGCACAAATAATTGTGTGAACTATGAGTCCCCGCATGCCTGCTTCTTTAGTACTCTAGAAAACTCAGCACCATCGCCATTGTTTAATACAGGATGTGCTATAGAAACACATATGACCATAGAGGATGTGGACAATGGGCCTCATTACGACCCAGGCGGTAAGTTACTGCCTGGGTCATACCCTTACCACCATGGTGTAAACTATGTTTACACCATGGTGGATGGCGGATCTACCGCCCCATTCCAAGGTGAGTGGGGCGGTAAATCCCCATTTCCCATTTTACCCTTCCCCATTCCCATTTTTGCCCCATAGGGCATAATGGGAGTGGGGAAGGCGCTAATTACGCCACCGTAAATTACGGTGGCATAATTAGCACCATGGTCCCCTAGCGCCATGGATTTCAACACCTGCAAAAAGCAGGCGTTAAAATCACCATGGCGCTAAGGGACCTTGTAATCAGGCATTAAGGGTCGGCGCCGTTTACGGCGCCGTTAACCCCTTAACGCCTGACTCGTAATGAGGCCCAATGTGTTTTGTCCCTCGACCGACCACTCGAATCCAACACTGATTAGACCACTGTGTGTTACTTCAACACAGTTGACTTCAGTCGCAACAGACCACAAAGAGCCACATCACCTCGGAAACAGAAGAAACTCATTAGAGATTGTAAACAAAGTCCTGTTTGACCTTACCCGGTTAAATAAGGAAAGGACTAATTCTAATTCTAGCACTAACAAAAACACTGCTGCTGTGCTTGAGCCTTCCACTGAACACTCCACAAACCCAAAGCCGTCTGTTGAAAAGCTTCCACAAATGAAATTACGGATACAACGTCCATTCTTAAACGCAGGAGAATCAATTCGAGCACCTCTCCCAACATTAGATGCTCACAAATGTAAAAAAGCAAAATGTCAAACTCAAAGTCCACAAAACTGACAAACTCAACAAGCGAAGAATCGCCGGAGAAAGAAACGCTTCTACAGACGTGTCACCAGAGTCATCATCTTCTGACTCATCCATAATGGAACGGCCATTTCCAAAGATTAGACGGCCAGTCTTCCACCAGAGGCGACGCACCAAACAGGAGGTGGTGTACGATGACGCTACGAGAAAGGCGCAATACTTACAAAACTCGTAAGCCACTATAATATCTTCTATGACAATCTCAATGGCGCCATTTCTTAAAATGTATGAACACCTTAATGAAAATATCAAAGACCTCACTTGTTTGGTATCCTCTATGAACAGTAAACTTCTGTCCCTTGAAAGCTCACACAATCTTTTCCATCTCAGAATCCAGTCGATATTGGCAACAAGACCTTGCCATCTGTTACATCAAAGAAAGATTTGGAGAACCTAGAGTTGTTTTCCCAGAACCAGATTTTGAACAGTGTTATTAGTAGGATCGAGCATTTGCCCATGAATGAAGTCATCTTAATCCAAGACAAGCCATCAGTAACTGAAGGGTCTTTACAGCAGGACTCTACTGTGATGCCTGTGGCGAAAAAAGGAGAGAAGGCTCCTACTGTCTTGAAAACATATGCCTCCGACTCAACCCTCAATTCGCAGCCCCCTCAGTTCACCACAATCTTAAAAGTGAGTCAAGCGGCTGGAAATTTGGCCCTACAAGATCCCCAAATCACCTCAACATCCAACACTTGTCTAACTGTTCAGAGCACTAATACATTGAACTCACCCTCACTGATTGACGGCTCGGACAAGGTTCCTGAACTGTACGATATATTCAAAAAACCAGCTAACACTCAAGACTTACAATCAACACAACCTCAATCGATGAGTGCGTGTCTAAAAAAATCCAAAAATCAACCTTCAAAGAAAAGGAAACGAGGAATTGACTCGCGCAAATGTTTGCGTAACATTAAAACAGTTCATGTGACTCTAAACAAAACTGTTGTCAATGAAAAAAGTGATAAACTAGAAACAAGCGACAAAGAGGGAATCTTTGAGCACGATGAAGCACTGTCTGTCATTCCAAGTTCTAGTGACATCTCTGTGGATCTGATAAATATGTCCACATATGATGATGCCGTTAACATCGACCAAACTGAACCTGGAAAAATCCAGCAAGTGGTTGGAACAATCTCACAAGACCACCAAAGTCTTGAAGACTTAAGTGTAGACAACGGGATACCCGTGTATAAAACAGGCGCAAACCTCTTGGAATCAGAACAATCATTGCCCAAGATTGACAATACCAAAACTGAATCCTCAATTACAACGTTGCCTGATAAGGTTGCTCCGAGTGAAACAAAGAGTTTGTCTCCTCTTTACACAGTGAGAAGAGTGTGTCAAGTGATCCAACCACCTTCTGCAACACAAAAGGACTACTCACAGCCTTCTATAGCATTCATGACACTTGAAGAGAAAAGAAAGAAGTTGGCTGCCTCCCTATCACCTAAGCACAAAATCAGACGTGACTTAAATGTACATTCTAGAGACTCAACAAGCAGAAAGTCATATGGGAGCGCGGACTTGACACGGGACGATCAACACGATACACGCAAAACGGCAGATAATATATGAGCCATGAAGAATTCTAAAGTTGAAATGCCCGAAACAGAGAAAACTCAAACAACCACTGGACCAAAGGCCAACTCGGCTAATCAAAAAGCATAACAGTGTCATCAAGTTCTATTGGAACGTATTGAGCCCTCGGACGATCTAATTCTGAATCGCCACAACGTATTATGGTTATGTCATCTGTGGTGGAATTCTTTAATGAAAATAAAAATGATGCCGTGATATTACATGTTCAATCGAAATTGATAGTGGAAACTTTGCTCAAGGCTAGCCCAGTGTTGATGTCATTGGGATTTGACATCTCCAAAGTGACTGACTGTTCTCAGTTGTGATTCGCACAAAACACCACAATAAATGTGTCTGCTCGTGAGACCGAAAAGGAAAAAACTTCAACAGCAAAGGATCCAGCAGCTGTGCAGATCTTGCTGCCTGCTCTGAGTTCTGGCACTGAAAACTCAGCCTTAGCTTCGAAACCACAGATGGAAGATCTCATAAGGATAACAATCCTAGGGGCCCAAAAATCAAGCTCTGAATGTGAGGAAGTAGAGTCTGCTGCTAACATAGAAACAGTGTCTAAAGCTCTCTGGAGCCCATTTGGAGTCTTAGATATAATGACCAAATCATCTGCATACATCAGAAACGGACTAGGTTTATCGGCCAGTTTCGGGGGATCAGTAAAGATGTTCAAAAACGCTCTACCCATGTCTGAAATAAAGAAATTAAAGAGGGCGGAGGCCAGTGTGCACCCTGGCCTCAACCCTCTAAATGTCACTATTGGTGCAGACAATTTCCCATCAGCTGGTAGTCACACTTGAATAGTGTTGTTAGTGTGAAGATCTATAATAAGAGAGACAATATGCGAAGGACATCCCTGTTGAATCAATTTATGGAGTAGTAATTCTCTTGAAACCGAGTCAAATGCGGCTCGTAGGTCGATGACTCATGTATAGAGGTTGTTTTATGGTACGGTGGTCTTCAATGATGGACGTAAGAGTGAATAGGTTCACACTCGTCCTCATGCCTGCAAGGAATCCTTTTTAGAGGGGATCTCTTCTACCAGATTCTACTGTGCATTTGTTAAAGTCCCTCAGTATGAACTTTGAAAATAGTTTGCCCAGAGCATCTAGAAGGGCAATCGGTCTGTAATTGCCTGGAACAGACCGATCGCCCTTCTTGAAGATTGGCACAACCACTGAAGTGCGCCATGATGGTGGTATCACATGTGTGAGTATGATTTGGTGGAAGATGTTACTCAAGATTTTAGACCAGAGGCTGGGGTTCCGTTTAAATACAAAGTTACTCAACCTATCTAAGCCAGGGGCTCGGGAGTTGTTGAGTTTGTTTATATAAACCAGAATGTCTTCCTCTTCAATGGACAGTCCTTCATAATTAGACAACCTAGGCCTAAGGTAATGTTTTTGACAAACTGGTCTCTGGTATATGCTGGTAAAATGTGAAACCCAGGCACTCTCATTTACACCATTCAACTGCATTGGCTTTTGAGCTGTGTTATTAGCAATGTTAATGAATGACCAAATTTGAGCAGTATGTTTGTGAAGAATACTACGTAGCATGGACTCCCCATCCATTTGAAATAATTGCATTTGGTAAGAACGAAGCCAATTTCTGTACTGACAGTTGAGTGATCTTAAGCACTTGTGCTTATCAGGACAGCTTGACAAGGGAATGAGCTTTTTGTTTTTACGTAGGAGAGACTTTTTTTAACTGTACCACTGGACAATATTCGTGTCGAGGTTTGAAATGAGTTACTGAGTGTGTTTGGAGTTGTACCCGATAGAGATGAAGAAAAGAGGTGTAATCACATGTGGACGCTATTCCATCAAGATAACTGCTCCTCACATTATTATGGAATGATGTCAAAGAACGACGATTCCACATAAGACGAGTTTGTGCGTTATTGACTATCATGGTCTGTGGAAAGCGTTGTGGTTCAGACTCTGATGGCGCCACATTAAAAGTCCAAATTAAATTCAGCATTTCATGATCGCTGTATTTCTGTGATATTATTTTAAAGCTCATGGCCGCGTCAAACGTGCCTGAATAAACAAATGCATAATCAATTATTGAAGAGCTTGACCCTCTACGCCAAGTCACTTCTGGAGTAGTGTCACCTGGAAGAGAACCATTGCACATCAAAAGCCCTCTATCTTTCATCAGCAAGTTCCATCTTAGGCAGGGTAAGTTGTATTTAGAATTGTGCAAGGGCAATAGCTGTAAATTTAGATCGCCAACCACAATAATATTAGTTATTTCTGGTGTCTCCAGCACAGTTTCAACAGAATTTCTAAAACTAGAAAAAACTCATCACCTGGCATCCCCTTTGGGTTACGGTATGGATTAAGTATAGCAACTACTCCACCAGGCATTGTTATCTTCACCATGAAAATATATTGAGATTAGGAGCAGCCCAAAAAAGAAAGATGCCAGTTCTTGTGGTTTTTTATAGCAACTACCATGCCAGAAGATGGGCGACCTCGGATGGAAGATTTGGCCGCATGAAAAATAATAGTGTGGGCTTCCATGTGGGAGTCTCGACCAGCCAGGTCTCTTGTAGAACTATAATGTCATGAGTAGATAAGAAGTCAGCACTGGCCCCCAGCAAATGGGAGTACCCACAAGTGTTCCAACTAATCAAGGAGATAGCACATTTGTCTCTATCCACTGTTGGTCATAAGTTAGAGTCTTGCATTTTCTCAAGCATGCATGCACGTGTGTTTACATTTTTTGTAACAAATTTACTGTCACCAGCAGGGGTATTTTGATGTTCCGGTGTTTCAACATTTCTAACATTATTGGCCAGCCTTAGATTACTGTTAGAATCCAAACTAAATGGGTCTCTCGCCAAAACAAACCAGAGTGCAAATATTTACATTCAGCCCTGCCAAAGGGCGTTCCTAATTAGATTGGATTGTAGCCATAATCTCAAAATTGAGAAGTCATTATCCTGGAAAAATTCCACCTGTTCTTTATCAGCTGTTGTGATATCCTGTAATGTGCTCACTTCCTCACATATAGCCAAAATGCTCATCCTATTCATTACATACGGTGTAAATGGCGCTGGACGGTATTTTAGAATAAACCGATGAAACTTGCCCCATTTGTTTTTTTCAGTTTTAGATACAATAGGCCGTGATATCGGCTCACCAACGATTACATGATCTTTTTGAGTAATTTCACATCCTTGATTAAATGCTGTAGCTCCTTGAGCACGATGAACATTTGGCCTCCTATTGTCAAGTTTTAAATTACTGGTGTTACTCCGAGATTACTGGGTGGCTATATTGTGGCTGAAATAATTTTCCACAGCCCTGGCAATTTGTTCATCAATTGTGCAGCTAATTAGTTGTGGAGCTGCTTGAGTCGTTGAAAAGGCAGTAACCTGATCAATTCTTGGTATGTTTGACTGTCCTACCACAGTATCATACTGAGATAATCCACACTTGTCTCTGGCTATCTCAGTGGCACTGCGGCCTTGACTTCTTTGAGCCATCAAGAAAGCATGAGATAACTGACTCAAGTGCTCGCCCATATTTAAGACAGGCAAGCCTTTAATTGGATTGATCTTCCCCACTTCTTGATTGTACGAGATTAGTTGTGAGGCAGTTTTAATTTGTCCATCCCATTCATGATGGGTCACTGTATTGACAGCAGGCTCACCCGACCTAGTGTCATTCAATACATTTTGGGCTGGTGGTTGACTCATATTGGGTTGAACACTAGATTGTTGTAATGCAACATATTTTTTTATTGAGCTCTCAATTTGTGCTTGAACATCTGCTAGGACGGAAAGTTGACAGCTATCTTGTTCAACAGTCATCAGCTTTGGCTGTTTAGATGTGGGATCAAATGTGTGAGATCCAGCTAAGCATGGTTGATGAGAGTCCAGGCGCTCCTTGCTCAGATTTGAAGATGTAATAGAAGCTACCAAATTGTCGAGAGGAGGATAATCTACAACCTCATTTTGTTGTATATCTCCTTGACCAGTTTTTTTTGTAGAAGTTCTTTTTACTTTTTACAGACTTCGATACTCGAGCTTTCGTACCTGATTTCATCTGGGGTGCCACACGCTTGATTAGTTGTTTTATGTTATGTGTTTGTTAGCTCTAGCTAGCAATGGCAGAGCTTTTTGATTTGTTGATTTTTTTGTCAAGCCAGAAGTTACTGGGCCTTGTACAGTACCCCCTTTTGGTTGAAAGAGATCATATGACATATTCTGGCCCTCAATCAAATCAGTTGAGGTAGGACTAGAGATATGTGAGTCCACATCTCCATCTCCAATAACCACTCTCTGCTTTGTGCTAAATGTTGGTAGTGGGAGAGAACTAATGTTAATGTTGATGGGCTGCTCACTCCCCCCATTGGAATTCCCCAGTTGAAGGAACTTTACTCGCATTATCACAAGGCATATCAACCCCTATTACATGACTAATTTCAGGTAAGGATGTCTTCTTTGGTTCTAAGTGAGACTTATTCTCAAAATAAACACAGGGGTGAGATGTTAATACAGAGTCATACTTTTTAGACGGTACACTCAAAGCTTCTCCACCTTCATGAGGAGTTGTCTTTAGAAGCAGCATGTCACTCATCCAAGTGACAAGTTGGTCTATTTATTTAGATTGCGCAGTCATTTTATAGTCCAATGTTTCAAACAATTTGGTTAACGTAACTATTGTCATGTTCATAGCGTTAAGTGTTATTTCAAGCAAGGCTCACTGACCCTACGTGAGGATGATGCATCGACTTTCAACCCAGATGATGACATATGAACTGTATGGAATGAATTGCCAAACAAACTAGGTGATTGATAGAGACTGTTGCTTGGTGACGTTATTAGAGAAGAAGAGATATTTTCAACATTTATGCTACTGTCTTCCAATTGAGGCTCTGAATGAGACACGGATGTAAAAGAAGTAGAGCCATAAACTTCCTTCAAAGGTGACACTAATTTTACAACAGGCACTAATGCTGCCTCAGGAGGTACAGGATCTTTGATAGTCACTGCTATCAGCATTGCTTTGGGAGACAGTACCGATTGCCCTTCCACAGACAATAGTTGAGTGTCAGTAATAGACACATCACAAGGTGCAGATGCTGTTGCTATTTTTGGTGACACATCAGTTGCTTGATCTAAAGAGGCGTCAATAATTACAATAGGAGCAGTGAATGTAGGTTTACAAAAATCACGGATATCACCCGCACACATCTTCTTTTCGTTGTTAACAATTAAATGATTTAGCATTTTGCGCTTCAGCGCATTCGCAGATGTTGGGAGGACTGGCGTTGAGTTCAGAACTGATGAACTACTTGAAGTCTTTAAGGTGTTCGGCATGCCCGACTTCAAAGAATAGCCCAGAGATGACATGGATGTACACCTACAAAACACTTATTCTTAGAAAGATGGATGCAACATCGTATGGAGTTAACAATTGCAAACAATAGCCAACAACAACAACTGACTGTTGATCGTAATTTGAAATGTACTGAGACTCCTGCTCTTGCAAAAGTACTGCTTGATCTCAATTCCGCTGTTAGTGTTACATGCAGGAGTGAGCAAGCACAATCTTCAAGGGATAATTCCTGGTAGAGTTCGTCACAATGAGGCTTATTTTCAGAACAAAAGATGAATAAGAACTTGGCCAAATATTCCAGTTACAGTCATTCTGAATTGCATGGAATGAGGCACATGTATGTGATAATTTGAGAAGCTGCTCAAAGGGACATGCTCCGCAGAGGCAAACGCTCTACAACACCACTGTTGCTAGGTGAAACTGTGCCACTGCGTATAGTGGTTGACTGCTCAAAGGGACAAGCCACGCAGTTACAATCAGACCGCGGGTGTGGTTCTCTAGATTTACTTGACTCCCATGCTGTGCCAATACCTGAGAGGCTGCAGGACCCTCGCATATTTTGAGAAGACGGGGAACGCATACCTGTGGAAAGGCCGTCGGAAGCCAGCTTGGAAAGTTTCCTGCCCGAAGTCAGTGAGGAGTCCATACAGACCAGGATAGGGAAGTGGGCACTTTCTAGGGGACATGACAGTCGAGCAGTGCCAGCAGACCATGGAGTGTAAGTATTGACCCAGTTGAATGGCAACTGTGGGTGTGAAGGAGGGTATTGAATATTGTGGAGTATTGTTTAGTATCACCGAGCATTGTCAAAGTATTGTCTATCATTGTCAAAGTTAGTAGGGAAAGGTGCGGACATAGATATCATTTTTCTATGTTTAGGGCACATTCGAGTTTAGAGGTAAACGGTTCTGGTGAATAACCTATACTATTGACTCGAGGGCACGGATAACAGCTGTTATGTAAATAGTGGATTTCCTGTGGGTTGGGCATTTTAGCTCAGGTCATAGATGACAGTAAGGTTTAGCAAGAGAGCTGGCGATTGCAGACGGTGAGTCAAATGGTTAAGTCTCCTGGAGTGAGATGTTTTTCACGCTAGGCGACGCAGCGGGTATAGTTCAATCACAAGAGAATATTGGTATACTCTGCCAGGAAGCGGAAAGACAGCTGTGGGTATTTGTGTATTTTGGGAGTAACGGGCTACAGCAGTGTGCATGCGCCATTTGTGATGTCCCCTGTACTGAAGATTAGGGGCGTGCCTGATGAGGCGTGATGGCAAGTTTGTAAAGTGGTGGTGCGTGGAGCACGCTTGATAAGTTGCGGAGCCAGAGAGGCTCGTAATAACCTGAAAAGTATTGCTATTACATTGTACCTTTGTCCCTAAACAGTGGATTTGCGAAACCCTGGACTTGAGGTCAGGTAAACACAAAATCAAGAAAATGTATCAAGGGAAGTGCAAGGGTGATATGCCCCTCCAGCACCTGTGTATTACTCTCACCCAACAGGGAAAATAAGTACAGCATAGAATGGTCTAAAAGCACTGAGGGAAAGTTAACTAAACCATGGCCACCTTGCAGGAGTTTCTCAAAAGACGTGCAGCAATCACTACTGACACACATACAGTGAAGAGGGGCCGAGGGGTGCAATACAGCCAGCTATTGAACGAGAGACGAGCGGCGAGGCGCAGAAGGGCGCAATGGAGGGGCCAGGGAGCATAGCCATGAACTAATGGATAGGAGGGCAGATACTCCTGAAATTAGAAGGGAAGACAGATGGGGCAGCTAAGGCAATGGAAGGTATGAAGGGGATCGGTGAAGAATCGGATTGGGTTGAAATAGTGGAGGAAGTGGACAGAAGGGAGAAGGAAAGAGAGGAGAAACTAGAGAGGGAGGACAAGAAAAGGTGAAGAGAGGAGAGATTAGAGAGCGAGGAGGAGAAGGAGCAGATGCACAAAGAAAGAGAAGAGAGAATAGAAAGAGATTGTAGAGAAAGGAAAAGAGAGGATCAGGAGTAATGGGACAGAAGGCTAAGGGAAGTAGAAGAGCTCGAGAGGCGTAGGGAAGTAGCAGAGCAGGAGAAACACAAGTTGATTGAGAGGGAACTGAACAAGCTACTGAATGAGAACTACTGAACGAGAGACGAGAGGCGAGGCGCAGAATGGCGTGGGCCATGGAGCATATCCACAAACTAATGTATAGGAGGACAAATACTCCTGAAATTAGAAGGGAAGACAGACGGGGCAGCTAAGGCAATGGAAGGTATGAAGGGGATTGGTGAGGAATCGGATTGGGCTGAAATAGTGAAGAAAGCGGCCAGAAGGGAGAAGGAAAGACAGGAGAAACTAGAGAGGGAGGACAAGGAAAGGAGAAGAGGGGAAAGATTAGAGAGAGAGAGGAGGGGAGGGAGCAGATGCACAAAGAAAGAGAAGAAAGAATAGAAAGAGATCGCCGAGAAAGGAAAAGAGAGGAACGGGAGCAATGGGACAGAAGGATAAGGGAAGTAGAAGAGCTCGAGAGGCGGAGGGAAGTAGCAGAGCAGGAGAAATGCAAGTTGATTGAGAGGGAACAGAGGAAGTTGCACGTGGACAGATTAGCAAGGGAACGCGCACGCAAAGAGGAGGACGAGCGAGTAATAAGGGCTGTGAAGACAAAATGGACAGTGGACAGGGGAAACGACAGACTTAAGGAGGGCTGAGGCACACAGCCAGAAAGCACAAGCTCACGGGACAGTAGCACAATGGACAGGGACAGAACAGGCTTAGGGGCTTTGGAGGAGGCAGCAGATGTAACTTGCAGGATATCGACCTTAGCCTGAAACCTAACATGAACATGACAACTAGGAGACTGAGCTTCGCAGATGATTTTTGTAGCAACATAGGCTTGGGGTACGACAACAAGGGATGGAACAGTGGGGATCAGAGGGGGGAGCCACGTCAGCGGAGGAAGGATGAGGAAGCCTGGATGAGCAGGCACGGCTGGCAAATGACTTGTGCACCCTAAATAACATCACTACATATGTGGACAGGGTTAGAGATCTTCCAGAATGAAGGAAGGGGGAACTGCTATTGTTTGCTCAATTGGAAGACTAACAGCGGATCATGATGACAGTGTCCGGATACCCATACCAGAACCGATAGATGTGTATGCAGGCATCAAGAGCGAGAACAGACAAGTGATACTGGCTAGAAGCGCAAATGGAGAGGCAGGGTTTACACAAATGCCCTTTTTAGAAAGGGGAGGGGTGTGTCCTCAATACATAGCATGGAAACACGCGGACAAGGAGAACGTGAGGTGTAGGCTGCCATCATTAAGCACAGGTGCTGGGAAATGGATTTACGAAATAAAGAGAATGACAGCGGGAAATAGGTTAGCAGTGGGAGACATAAAGGGGCTATTAGTGGTGATCCTCAGGGAAGCAGCTGATGATGTATGGAAGCAGGTGGGGTCCCCTGAGTGACAACCAAAAACACGGTGCACAATGGACGCCGTTTGCAAATTGCAGAGCAGCCGTGTGGCGAGCACTAAGTACACAATACCCAGACACGTCAGACATTGGTGTAATTATGTCCCGGAAAATTTGAGAAGATGAAGACCCCTTACAGTATATTCGGGAGATTCAACAGCATTGGCGGCTTGAAACTCTGGAACTGTGGGATACAACAGCAATATTCTAATACATACAATGCCTGGGGCTGCCAGAGCCCGTTCAGAAACACTTGAGGAAGCTGGTAGGCATGGAAGTAAAAGGTTGGCCAGAAATACAGCTCACAATAGTTCAGTAGTGTAGGCTATGGCAAGAGAAGCTTAAGAAAAAGATGGAGGACAGGAAGATAGACGAAGCCGCCTATGGGGGAAGAGTTCATGGGGGCGGGGAAACACACAGCAAGGGATTCAAGGAAGAGGGCAGCAGTCGAGAGGATGTGGGTTCGTACCACAGATACATCATAACCAAGGGGGTTTTCCAGAAGGGTTGTGTGGATATTGGCAGCAGGTGCAGCAGGGACCCAGGGGATTTTACACAGGGTTTCCCAGAGCAAGGTAGGGAGCTACCACAATGCTGGACTTGTGGGCAGATAGGGCATATATCGAGGGTGTGTAGGAGCAAGGGAATGCAGCAGAATTTGGGAACACAGGGCCAGAGGCCATACCAAGGGGATCAGGACAACTACTACACACAAGACCAGCAGCAGCAAGGACAGATACAGGGCACACACCAACAGATGCCACAAGTGCAGGTACAAGCACCAGAGTTGCAACCACACATAACACAGATGTAAGCCCCAGTACCACAGTATTTGCAAACACCACAGATTCAAGGGAACACACAGCAATTGCTACAGATACAGAGCAATGATTCAGCAGCACACGTGGACTCCATGGCAACATTACATTACATTACATTTCATTTGTTATGCGCACTATTGACCCTAGGGCATAAAGGCGCAGACAACGAAAAGACGTACAACGGTTCCCGTTAGACAACTTGGAGTAGTTACCATGGTGGGGAACAACCCCTTTTCTGGGAATGGGATGTCCTTATACCCTCAATGGACATCCCTCAGACAGACTTGATGTGTTCCATCCTATCATAGGTGACAAGTCTTTTTCCTTTCTTGTAGACACAGGGACGACTAGGTCCTGCATTCGGGAAGGGGCATTTAAATTTTGAGGCGATGCCATGAACACTCAAGGATTCTCTGCGGCTCAGGAAGTGGCTCCTTTCACAGACAATATCTCACTTGCTATAGGAGAACATGATCGGCCTCTGCCTTTACTCTACTCTCGACAGACACCTGTAAACATACTGGGACAAGACATTATGAGCATACTGAATATGACTAATTCATTCACAGACAAGGGAATAGTGTGCTCCACACCAGGAATACACATGCTCAATGTAAGCAAGATCATCCAAGCATATTGTCGACGGAGGGTACAGAGGGGGTTGCCCGTGGATGAGGAGATGTTCCAGTAAGGGACTGACATTGATATTGCATGGCTCACAGGGATTCCAGAAAAGCTGTGGTGTGTTCCAAATGAGTATCTGTTCAGACCCGAGATACCATTGGACGAGGAAGAGGGAGCCATAGTGCCAATAGAAATTGAGGTAGCGATAGCGAGAGAGGACTGGATAGAGGTACATTGGATGGACGACACAGGACGAGCATGGAGAGCAGTGATTGCAGTGGCAGAAAGGTGCAGGTTGACCACAGTGACAGACGAAGGGCTATTCAGGGAAGAGTGGTTAGAGACAGCGATGGTGTTCGAGATGAGTGTGACTTGCTGGTTAAGGATACACTACAGGGAGGTACCACAGAAGATGGCAATAGTGCTGGAAGCGCCACCCTCATTCTGTAAGGTGTCCAGCACCGTATGAACAATAAGTCCCTATAATGTGGGGCTCTTAAGGAGCATATGAGGAGTGAGGATAAAACTGAAGCCAGGAGCAATTTTACCTAGAGTGAAACAGTACCCGCTCACAAAGAGGCAGATGATGGCATTTATGAGACCATTGCAGCACTAATAGAGAGAGGCATTCTTGTGCCATCAGAGTCCCCATGTAACACGGCGGTGTACCCAGTGAGAAAGGTGAAGGGGGGTTGTGGTGTTTTATCCAGGACTTAATGCCTCTTAACCACATTGTAGAAGTAGAGTATCCTCTGGTTGCAAATCCAGTGACAATCCTATGCAGAATTCTGGCAGAGGGTGCCTGCTTCACAGTCATTGACTTGAAGAATGCATTCTTCACCGTACCATTGCATCCAGACTCACAAGATTTGACTTACTTTATGCATAGAAACCGGAAGTGGAAACATACAAGACTTCCTCAAGGATACTGCGAGTCACCATCTAACTTTAACAGAGTGATACAGATGGACTTGTGCAATATACAGATGGAGAGCACAGTGTTACAGTACGTAGATGACTTTGGATTTGCAGCAAAACCGAAGATCAGTGTAGACAGGACTCAGAGCACATATTGACTATGTTAGCAGACAAGGGGTACAAGGTGGACAAGGCCAGGTTACAGTGCTGTCAGAAGGAAGTGCTGTACATTGGACAGCCGATCTCACAAAATGGCCGACAGATTACCCCAGAAAGAGCAGAGACAATACGCAAATGGCTTTTGACTACAATAGGAGGAAATACACACAGCCCCAGTGTTAGGAATCGCAGACTACAAAAATGAATTTCTTTGGTTCTTCCAACTGATGGTGTGGTGATGAAACAGTACTGACACAGAAGACAAGCTTGGGGCACAAACCCATAGCCTACTACAGTGGAAAGCTTGACCCAGTGATGAGAGGACATTACCAGTGCGAACAAGCTTTGGCTGCTGACACATTTGCCGTAGGGGAATCAGCAGCACTCACCATGGGGTGCATTACCACTCTTTATGTAGAGCACGCTCTTTTTGCGATACTGCAGAAGCCAAAGGGTACACTGACGACACAAAGAGCATCAGGGTACGAAGTGATACTATCCAACGCTTCACTGAAGATAGTGGGTGCAGACTTGTCAACCCAGCAATTTTTCTATCAGATGTCCTACAAGAAGGCGGCTATGCACACGACTGCACAGAAAACATACAGGCATTTAGTGACACTTGCAAATTACATGAGAACACACTTGAAGGGGAGATGTGCTGTACATTTACGGGTCACCCACAATCGACCAGAAAGATGTGGTCAGACATACAGGAACTGCAGTGGTGAGGTTGAGAGAAGATGGAACAAATGAGGTGGTAGCCAGTGCGCGATTACCATCTCATTATACAGCACAAGCAACAGAACTATTGGCCCTTATACTAGCATTGGAGCACAGCAAGGGAAAGGAAGTGAAAGTATACTCAGACTCCGCCTATATGATGTCCACAGTGCATTCAGGATTGGCACGATGGACAAGGAGATGCTTCAGGAGGGCAGATGGGATACCAGTACAACACGTACTTCTGTTGGGCAAATTGATTGATGTCATTGAGTACCTGTGAAGGTAGCGATAGTGAGGTGCCAAGCACACACTCGGGGGTAGGATCCTATCTTAAGGGGGAACGAAGCAGCAGACTTTGAAGCAAAATACACAGCATATTTTGGAGAGCTATTAGAAATGGAGACCGCATCAAATGCTTGAGATTATGCCAGGAACATGGTACTGAAAGAAGGGTACAATGCATTGCCAGAGCACAAATTATGGAACTGCAGGGAGTTGCGCCCAGGGAAGAAAAGGAATTGTGGACTAAAAGGGCATGTACAATATCTTCGACAGATGCCCTATGGTGGCAGAATAACACAGGGAAAGTGGTCATGACACTAGCATTAATGAACACTGCACTGACACAATTGCACCACCCAAAACACACGAGAAAAAAGGTAATTGCTGCCCACATTGGAGAAACATGGCTCTGTCCTAATTTGGTGGAACACGTTGCTGAATTTGTTTGTAACTGTTTGCATGCAACCAATATACAGCAGGGCATACCTTGAGGGTTCTGAGAGGAGCCATACCTCGGCCAGTAGGCCCATTCCAGCATATACATGTCGACTATGTTGACATGATCCAAGTGTGTCAAGGATACTACTACATGATAGTGGTTGTATGCCCATTCTCCAGGTGGATTTAGGAAGGTCCCTGTTCACATCCTGACACTCTCAGAGCGGCCACATTTCTTGTCAGGAAAGTATTTCCAAGATGGGGCGTATGTGAGGTCCTGCGGTCTGACAATGGCCCTCACTTCACCAATGAAATGTTCAAGCACATCACCACGTTGCTGGGAATTCAACACAAATTCGCCTGTGCATACCACCCGCAAGCATATGCGGTGTGTGAATGCTTAAACGAGCCAAAACACAGCATAGCACTGCTTGCCTCTTGTTTTCTTTGCATTGCACAATAAGCCTGGGTCCGACCACCATTAAACGCCCCTTGAGGTGGTGATAGGATGGCACATGCAACTCCCACTGGCTCCTCCCACAAGAGCACTGAAACAAGAGTAGTGCAGATGTGTTAGGACAAGAGATGTAGGAATACATTACTTCCTTGATTGCTAGTGCCTCTTTTATCTCTCGCCAGATACAATGAAAACCGGGGGGGGAGGGAGTGGCAGAATACAGCGGAGAGAGCAACCGCGACAACCCACCAAGAGACTCAGAACTCAAGAGACAAGTGAATGTGGGGGAGTTAGTGTTTTTGCGGAATTTCATCTGCCAGTGGAACGCACCGAGATTTACTGGTCCTCGTACTGTGGAAAAGGAGGCAGACCATGCTGTCGAGCTCGAGGGGAAGACGGTCTGGCACAACCTGTCTGACATCAAGCCCTAGAAAGCCGCAGCCTCACCTGGCAACGAGTTTAACTTGGCCAACGATCAGCAGCAAGAAAAGCAAACAAACAATTCTGAACTTACACTGCCGAGCGGAGGACACCCAATGGATACTCGCTCACAGGCAGCAGTGTTAGGGACTGGACTCTTGATAATCTTAGAGTGAGGATACACTGTTTGTTATGTTATTCTCTACACACAAGCGACAAGAAAGCCGATGCAATTGTTGATGATTGTTCATGTTAGCCACTGCCTACCACCCTGACACTTTCTCAAACGAGTTTGTCCACACTGTGAGAAGACCTAGTAGGTTCCAAGCACGGTCTTCCAGAGTAGAGTACCTTGCTTTTATAGAATATTTGGGCCAAACCTACCCACAACTCGAGTACGGCGATCCTCCTATTCTCGCCACACTGAGAGACCCAGCAGTGAGAGCAGTGTGGGAAGAAGCGTTTGTCTTCGCTATTAACGATTATTTAGTTTGCAGGGCTTATGGTGCTACCTAAAAATACTAACTCAACGCATTTCTTTGCGCATTTGAAACCAATGAAGGCAAGGTATCCAGGTTATCCCTTTCTCTCTACCAAACAAATGAGGTATGGGCTATGCCTCAACACTAACCTGTGATCTTGCTACCAATACAACCCACATCCAAATGGACTATCAACACTAAAGCTCAGCAATGTCAGCTCCAATCTAGGGCCCACGTTCTACAACTATATCTTCAGGCTGCACAAGGATCAGCAGCATAGGTAAACATGAGTGAAATAATAATGAATGTGATTATCATGTTGTGTCTCTTTATTCCAAGTGGAGTTGTTGCATTTATATTTTGGAGAATTTCATTTCTCGCTAGTGCTACAGCTGTATCCTCTACTAACATTACCCCGACCCCAGCAGGTGGAACGACCATGTTAGGTCGACAGGAGAGCACTGCTGACACAGTAAGGAGAGGTAAGCGCAGTGTTGACATAGACATGAAAGGGGTAAACATGTATCTCACCGACACTGCTTGAGTGTGTAACAACATTTGGTACAAGCACATGACCAAAGTGGGTAAGTAAATCACCGGGGAGAACTGCTATGTCTGCTCATTAATCCCCTATGCCATGAGTGCCTCCAGAATGTTCATAGCAACTAAAACACTAGCAGCGAGAGCACAATGCTTGATGTATCTCTCGATGGTGACAAATCAAGGAAGGTTCCAAGGGAAAACAGCAACCTTGAGGTGGATGTCCTGAGCAACGTTCCCGTATGAAGATAATTACATAAAGACATTAGACATGATTAACAATTATTGGCAGCTGGATGAAGCAATACACTACATCACTACATCACTGACCGGCCCGAGAAGGAAGAAACAAAGACTATAACACTGAAAGAATTGCCACGCCCATGGACAAGAGGAAAGGAAACAGGAGGGGAGCCTGTATTCTGGGAAAGGCTGCAGATATTTATGTATAGCCAGGTATACACAGAAGATGGATGGAAGGATGGAGTGGTGGGGAGCAAGGCGCTTACCTTAGCACAGTCCCCAGTGAGCAAGGTACAGGAAGAAAACGACAAGTGCCTGAACGAGTGGGATGCGAGCGCAAAGTTACTGGCATGGGTAGAGCTGGACCATTGCCGATAATTCCCCTGAAGACACCAGCACTGTGTTACCAGAATAATGGGGACCTGGAAGTTGGCCAAAATGTAGGAGTGTGGAGCATAGAGAAGCATGCAGCAATGAAGGCAGGCACAGCAGTACTGGTGCACCACTGCTGGGCATGCGGATCAAAGCCATACGAGAAGCTACCACCCAACTGGGGAGGAGTTTGTTCGTTGGTACACATCAATATGCCGTCATTGGTCATGCCACGAAAAGATGTGAAGCTTCATTAATTCCTGAAGATGCACACCAACAAGACGAAGAAGAGTTCAGTGGATGAGGAGCAAATAAGCAAGAGCGAGAAGCCTGCTGAATTGACCAGATCAAAGAGAGGAGGTAATTACTTCTCAGAGGCATCAGAGACAGCACTAGATGAAGTTCCGGCAGAACACAGATTGTTCAGCAGGACACAAATGTTCTTTGCCGCAATAATACCATTTGTACAGGTGTACACAAAAGCGAAATGGCTGCAGATTACCCATTGGGAGCTGATGGTGATGATCAACTCCACATTGAATGGGTTCAAGCAATAAAAGAAGAGCGCCGAGCAGTATGGTTGGTGGTGCTCCAGAATCGATATGTTCTGGATCTGCTCATGGCAATGGAAGGAGGAGTTTGAACGAAAATGGGGAGTTCCTGTTGCACATTCAAACCTGTCAATACCAAAGATAACAGCACCCTGTCAAAAGTGGTATTGCAGCTATCCCAGATGCATGCCAAAATGGAAGAGGAAGCGAAGGGGACATGAAAGGATTAGAGCTGGATAACGTACATATGGTCATGGATGCCATCATGGCTGTCAGATGGACTAAAGGTGATAATCGCTGCACTGATACTGGCAGTGTGTAGCTACATGGAATGGACTTTTCATGATCATGTAAATTACTATGGACACCTCTGAGGAATAACAAAGATATGGCAACCAAGAGCTAAAGGATTGACATCTAAAGATGTGGTCGACAGGTTGACCAGAGGCGGGACTGAAGAAGGAGTTGGAATCCTGGGGGCAACCTCCCACCCCATCAAGTGCATGACAAGACGGAAGGCCAGGAAAGCCCGCAAGCACCCGTTCTATTTCGGACGATTCCCAAATGCACCAATGATTGACAAATACACAGAGAGGTACCCTCTCAGTCAGCCATACATACTACGTGCGATACAAGTCTATCCATGCATGGGAGAAGAGCCTGAGACTGTGGTCAGAGACACCTATATTGACAGGCTGGACTAAGCACCAAGAAGCCACGGGGCTGACATCACTAGTGACACCACGACATAGCAGCGTTAGACACGAAGCACATGTGCAGCTCGCACTGCACCACACAAACACACACGCAAATAAATGAACAACATGAGTGCACAGTTCTATAGTTAGAGAACAGGTACATATACGCACTGTGATTGCTTTTAAATTTTGGCATTAGCCAAATGCAGCAACGCAGAAACCGCAAGGCACAAGAGATCCTGAGCAAGCTTGCTGATGCTTAAAGCCAATAGCCGCGTGGACATGCAAGAGTATATCCGGACCTGATCAAACAACATATAGCTTACCCATAGGGAATGTAGTACAACATGGACAATGGAGACACCACATTATAAGGTTTAGGAAATTACAGCAGGCCTCAAATCCATGAGCAAGAGGTAAACAGAGCTGACTTAGGCTGGCCAGAGAGCATGATGCGTGAGACAGGCCCCACAACCAAGGTCAAAAGATACGAAGACATTCCAGTACCCAGATGGCAAAGAGACCAGCTGCAGAGAAACTGAATAAATCCTCACAATTAGGATCTGCAGAAGTCAATGTTGTGGTCTGTAAACACGTGGTACAGCCAAATGAAACAATGGACAGTCTTTGACGGTGGGAAAGTGAAGCCAGTCCCAGCAGCCAGACACAGATTGCAATAAGTGTTGCTACCATTAGGAGAACATTCTCATAAGGCAAAGGTGGTGTACACAAGTTACAATAGAGACACATAATCATTCACATTACCTTGAAGAGGTTCACCACGAGCTGAGAACTTGTTCAAGTCCCAGGCCTGGGGGATCAGCTCTAGCCAATCACAGTTTAGTATCGCAGGAGTGAATGGTGATGGTCAAGAACCAATGGTAAGCCCACTACTGTGCAACAATGTAATAGATAGTGAATTGGGGATTGGACAGGCCAGCCACATGACATGTAAGAGCCAGTAGAATAACACATATGGGTGATCATATAGGTTATTAGACACCCGATGGCCAATCCCTCAGATCGATAGGTTTTTGTGTGATGACAGAGAGGTGACATAAATTTAGAGTAAAACTGGCTTGCGAGCCAGGAGACGATGTGAATACTGGAATCTACCAGTGTTCTTGTATTGATCCCTTTTGGCTTTATTTGTAATAAACTGAAGTTTGAGCTTGCCGTTGAGTGAGTTCTCTGTGTATACTGGAGGAGGGAGTTGGGCTCTCCAAGTCCGTGGACTTCCAGCATCGCTCTAACATACGTGAGAGTTCGTCCCAACAAGTGGAATTACATAGATGGAATTAAATCTGGGTATCATCAGCATAGGTGGGGGTAATCAGATCGTCAAGCTATTTGAGATAAAAAGCCATGATGATAGGAGGGAACCTCCAGGCACACCACAGCTCAGAACAGGAGGCTTGGAGAAGAGCGGGCCGGGCCTCACTTGTAGTCCCCCATAATGAAGGAGAAGCAATCCTCTTGAGAGCCTCACCCTTAAAGTCAAACGAGAACCTAAAGAGAATGAGAGGGGTGGTCTGGTCCACAGCGACAAACACTGCCGAAGGTTTAAGGAGGATCAGGATTGCTGCGGTAATTTTGTTCAAAGATCGCAGCACCTCTTCCCTCATGAAAAGCAGAGCAGATTACGCTCACCTGGAATGACAGAAACCAGTTTGCTGGTCATATTGCAGATCATTAGACTCACTTCAGCAAAACAGCTGTTGAATAGCGATTTTCCAATTGTTATAGGGGGAACAAGGACAGCTCTGCCATCTGATGATTTCTTGAAAAGAGGGTGATGCAGGTTTTCTTTAGTCCTGCAGGAAGCAGCCATCACTGAGAGAGCTGTTGATCAATACTGCCTGGCTGAGTGCCACAGACCCAATATTGGCTTTGATCGTGATTGTTTGACGAGTGTGAAGCTGTTCAGAAGAATCCTTCATTTTCCGGATAGTTTTTATGGTATCGAGGGGGCTTGTGAGAGCAAAGGAAGAAAAGTAGGATTCCGGATGGGAAACAAGAAAGCAACGGGTGGCAGAATTCAATTAGAAAGTGCTGCCAGTCTGGACTGTTTTTACTTTCTCTTGGAAAAAGGATCACAGCTTTTCATCTAGCTCATGTGATGCAAAAGAGGCTGAATAGCTTTCCAGTTGGAGGGACTGTTCTGTACAGATTCTAAACACGTCTAACTTAATAGGCAACTTCATGACACAAACAGGCTTTCTTCTTCTACGTAATAGTGGCTGCGTCGCCTCCTACAAGCGTCCAACGGTTTGTTGTTTTCATGTCAGCGAGTCTTCTGCCATAAACATTCAAGTGCTAATTTTGTCCTTTTCATGAGTGCCAGCTCTGTGTCGTACCATGTCTTCTGTTTGTGTGTGCTGGTTTTTTCCTCCTCTTAGTGATGCTGGGAACCATGTGGTCTAGTATTCTCACTGCACAATGGGCCTCATTACGACCCAGGCAGTAAGGGGTTTACGGCAGCGTTAAGAGCGCCGACCCTTACCGCCTGATTACGAGGTCCCCTAGCGCCATGGTGCTTTTAACACCTGCTTTTAGCAGGTGTTAAAATCCATGGCGCTAAGGGACCATGGAGTTAATTACACCACCGTAATTTACGGTGGCGTAATTAACGCCTTCCCCACTCCCATTATGCCCTATGGGGCAAAAATGGGAATGGGGAAGGGTAAATGGGGATTGGGGACTTACCGCCCCGCCAAGGTCGGAATGGGGCGGTAAGTCCGCCAACCACCATGGCGTAAACGTAGTTTACGCCATGGTGGTAAAGTCACGGCCCAGGCGGTAACTTACCGCCTGGGTCGTAATGAGGCCCAATGGGCCTCATTACAACCTTGGTGCTAAGTGCACCAACTTTACCACCATGGTGTAAACTCTGTTTACACCATGGTGGATGGCGGATTTACCACCCCATTCCAAGGTGAGTGGGGCGGTAAATCCCCATTTCCCATTTTCCCTTCCCCATTCCCATTTTTGCCCCATAGGGCATAATGGGAGTGGGGAAGGCGCTAATTACGCCGCTGTAAATTACTGCGGCGTAATTAGCACCATGGAAGGATAGCGCCATGGATTTTAACGCCTGCTAAAAGCAGGCGTTAAAATCAGAATCAGGCGTTAAGGGTTAACGGTGGCATTAACCCTTAACGCCTGAGTTGTAATGAGGCCCAATATCATTTCGGGGCCCAAAGAGATAAAAAAGAAGGTGGTGGTCACATGTCTCCTGAGCACACTTGTAGCAGCTGATTAGGCTGAGCCTGGGTTGAACAGGGACTATGTTATATCTGAAGAACCTGGTGGTAAGTAGGCAGTGATCTGGCTATGATAGTGGGGTAACATTTATATTAGCCAATGATGAGACCCCCCTTTGTAAGAACCTGGTGGTAAGTAGGCAGTGATCTGGCTATGATAGTGGGGTAACATTTATATTAGCCAATGATGAGACCCCCCCCTTTGTCAGAACAGCAAAAAAGATATGACGCCCTGAATGACATGGCTAAACACAAGAGGTGATGGCTGGAAGGTTTAGAATGAATCTTAACCTCTGGCATCGCTCTGCCCATTGTTCTTCGCCTGCCAAGCCATTAAAGAAGGGAAAAGACCATATGCAAATCAGGCGTGGTCCCACCCCAAAAGGGACAGTCCAGACCAAACTGTTAAATCACATTCCTTCTGCATGAGACCACACGCATACCCAGACATGTGTCGGGCCTTGTTGGGCTTCATCAGTGGAGTAGCTTCGGTATCTAGGCCCCAGAATCACATGAGCAGAAGGCAAGATGGAAATGGCTAGAGCATTGCATAGGTTGGTGATGAGAACAGTCTAAGCATTTTCTGGAGGGTCTAACTATACTAAAATCACTCATAATGATGAGTTTATTGGTCTCCATTCACGGAAAAATAAAGTGGTATATAGACTATAGTCAGGAAAGTGTTCGGGAAAAGTAACATTTCTATTTGAATCTCTCAAAGGATTTAGTCGATAACATATGCATCAGGGTGGGAAAAATATATGCAGGGGAACGAGGGCAACCTCTTCTCCAGCTTTATTTTTTCCGTCCGTAAAATGGATTTTGTAGCCAACATCGAGAATGGTTTCAACAAAGGCTGTGTGGTTGTCAGTGAATCACATTTCTGTTACCCACCCCGCCCACAAGAAGTCACAATATTCCATAATCGTGTGGATTTCAGCTGTGTGTTTATTAGCTGACCGAGCACTTGGAATGGCAATGATGAAGAACGGTCTCTGGGAGGTAGCTCTTTTTCGAACGTATAATGTTAGTTAAATCCAAGGGAGATGCCAGAGCTACAGAATGGTCAGATTTGGTTCTCTGGGGAGAGTGAGTCGTTGGCATATAATGGACTCAGGGTATATCAGGGAATAATCAGTCATGGCTTCATTAGGTGCCTACTGGACAATGTGAGGGTTGATGGGGTCAATTCCAATACAGTTAAGTTGGTTTCCTTGCACTATTATGGTACAAGTTTTGTAGATGCTGACCTAGGGCCCCTATTAACCTCCGCGGACCAGCCACAGAGACAACAGAATTTATGTGAGATTGCATTTTCTCAGGGTCATTGGTAACGAGCAGAACCTCAGTTATCCGTTCATTAAATGAAAGGTCCCCTGCCTGGCTCCAGAGTCCTCAAGGACGGTGACTCAGGTGGCCGGAGGCCTCCATGGGCTAGTGTATGATGCACCTAGGGGAGGTACGGGTAGGATTCCCTGGTCATTTACTTTTGGTACTTTCCACATGGCAGGAGACAGAGTTTAAACACCTTATCAAATGTTTTTCCAGCATTCATTTCACACGCTGCAGGGACAAGATAGCTAGCAGCACAGGAGGCACAAGAGAGAATCCAGGTGAACAAACAAAATCCAAGACTGTGGAAGGGAACGTTATTCCAATTGCAGACCTCTCAAGGGGAGGAGAAAAGAGCCGAAACCTTGATAGGCCTCGGTTAGCCAGTGGTGGTTGTTGATGACGGTTGATGCAAGTAGTTGGAAAGTGTTGGAGTTTATTAGGAGATGTAATAATGAGGTGAAAGAGATGAGAGGGGCAAGGAGAGGAGGAGATGGTGGTAGTAACAGAGGAGGAAATGGCATTTACAGTGGAGAAGGTGATTACAGAGGAGAAGGTGGCAGTCACAGAAGAGAACGTGTTAGTGGCAGAAGAGGAGGTGATAGTAACATCAGAGGAGTGGTAACACTGGTGGAGGAAGTGGTAACAAAGGAGGAGGTGTTCTCGACTGAGAAGGAGATGATGGTAACAGTGGAGGAGGGAGTACCAAGGGACAAAAGATGTGGTGGCCATTGAGGGACCAACAGATGAGGGGTGAGCAGCCCCCCCTCAAGAAGGGCTAGAAAGGCACGAGCAGGTCTGGATGGCTGAGATGGTAGGAGCAGGAACGGGGCCCAGGCAAGGAGGACCGGAGAAGTGTAGTCGGGGTAACAGTGAGGGGCTCCGAAACTTGAGGAAGGAAGGAATGGCAGACCTGAGGAGAGGCGAGGTATAGCAAAGTATGTGACAAACTCTAACCCTCATCGCACTGACAGAGACTTTGCTGCTAAACCATCAACTGACCTAAAGATTAAACTAACTGAGGGGCTTTCTGCTTTTGTGGACCGAGGTCAGTAGAAAGGGTTCGGGAATCCATGGACATTGCAACACCACAGGAAGATTAGATTTCATCACAAACGGTGTCAGGGGCTCTAGGTGTTGGTTTCATTTTACACATGTACTCCCTTCTCATACCACATTTCGCTAACTTGAATAGCAATGAAAGGCTGTGAACTGTCTTTACTGAGCCCGGTCTTTTGCACATCACACGTGGACTCCTGAAAAAATGCATAAGCAATTAGTAGTTTTTGGTTACATTTGAAGGTTGGTATTTTAAGTTATTTTTTAGTACGCCTAGACACACAATCTGAGGGGTAGGTAATTGTAATACGTGTCAAAAAAGTGGTGAGAGCAAAGTTCAAACAACTTGCATACAATGGGAGGCCATTAGGGGTGGAGGATAATATGGAAACACTTGTGTATAGGCGCGTCATAAATGCCATATCATATCATAAGTGTAGTTAGCCGATAAACTAAAACATCAAAAGAATGGTGTTGCACTTTACTTACTGTGCACTTGGCATGTTGTCTACCTATAAAATGAGGATTATAATATAAGCATAACAGAGCAGTATTGCCAACACGCATAGGGCACCCACGCACCACCTATAAGTGAGCAACACAATCAGCATATGATACAAAATCGCGACCACATACGAAAACCGGTGTGAGCAAGGAGAGCAGCACCAGTACAGCTTCCCAGGCAATTATGTTCTATAAATAGGTGTGAGCTTACATGTCTTTGAGGAACCCAGGAAACGCAGAGTTCAACAGTCGCGAGAAAAGGACAAGCCAGATGACCTAAGTAGATTGACATGTGGAAGAGGCTTTGTTAGGAGGAGAGGGGGGGGGCTATTTGGTTGTGGCCTTGTACCTGTATAGATGCTCCGGGGCTGCAACCAAAAAGCTAGCTAGCCATGAGTGCCGACAAGCCCGACATTTGCGTAGCCCTGGATCGGATCTTTTCCAGACCTAGTAACACCCCTGACATGTGGTCTGAAGAGCAGCATGCAGCAATACATTTAGAACATAACGGGGGGTGGAATCGAGATAACCTAACCGTTTACCCACTAATACATATGTATCTTATGCCTATGCAGGTATGTCTCTACCATCTTAGTAACATCCGTTGGCAACACAGTGCTAGAGTTGCAAACACTTTTGAACAACACAGGTGCACATTAATTCAACCTATGAGAGAGGTGATGGTTCAAGAATAAACTGGTACAGAAGAGACCATGTGGACCACTCAACCACAAAACCCAATTTAGCAAGCACTAAGATACAATGGGCCGTGTTGGTTGAAGAGTCAACCAAAAGTGGCAAGAATGTGCAGAGCAGCATGGTACCAAGTAACCCACGTATGTGCCTCAGTGTCGGGATTTATATAGCTGGGATTATCAGGTTGAGGGCAACCTAGAGGAGGGAGTTCAACAAGAGGCAACAAGGCCACAGAGAGGGAAGTAAATGACAGAGCACTGGACCTAGAGTCCAGTGAGGAAAAATGGTGGCAGAAATAGGTCAGTTTAATAGGTGACTGAGTAAGCGAAAAGGTCAAAGGGAACAGAAGAAGCTGGCACACCAACAGGAACAGAGAACTCACTGGGGGTAGAGGTGAGGATGGGAGGAAAAGCAAGGGGCAGGAGGAGCCAAGGAGCAACCCAGAGCGATGCTGCAAGCGGGAAGAAGGTCTAGAAGCAAGAAGGTTCAGATAGTAGAGCTCAGCCGAGTAGTGGGAGTTATGGTGGGCACTAGAACTAATTGGGAAGGGAGTGAAAAAGACAGCCAAGACAAGAAGGTAAGAATGGGGGACAGCAGCAGATGAAGAGAAGGAACAATATTCATTGAAACGAACAAGACGACGGGCTGCACCCAACATGTGGTAGGGCCACCATACATAGGAGAATCGGAGGGGCAAATGAAATGAAAATATACTGCAGAATGAATTAAAGTGAGTAAAGTGCACAACATGCACAACATGATTTGGGACTGCACCCAGCACATTTATAAACTTAACTCACATGCAAATCATATAATACTCTCTTAAATAACCAAAGAAATCTGTATGTATGAAATCTGTATGAGAACATGTAAAAAGGTTGAGGTTAATACCTATAAAAATGTAAAAGTCTACACATTTTGTGAATGCCAACTTTAATGTTTAAACATAATTCAGTTAAAATAAAAGCAACTTTGCTGGAACTTTAACTCACAAACAGCAAGTCAGAAAGTAAGCAAGTCAGAAAGTAAGATCTGAACATACGTACATGTTTATAAAACACGCCAACCTTACACCAAGATGCACAGCAAACATGAAATACATTATAAAATATACATTCCAATTCAAATTATAGTGCCAATGTACATATTATATTAAATGGCATAAAAGATACACTCACTGTGAGGAATTGAACCATATGCACGTTGGGTGAGCCCTCGCCTGGGAATTTCGGATATTTTTAAATTAACTTGAATGATGGTAGATCAATCTCTGGAAAATGAGTGGTGCTAATCCGCAACCATTTTACTATGCTCACTACACGACATAAGCATAGACCTGTGTAATTTGGGTGGACACAGCCTACAGATGCAGTCCTTCCTGTCATATTTAGTTGGGATATGACAGGAGGCGTGCACAAGACATCTTCAGAAGGGGGTGGACCGAACCTTCCCCCTGCCATGGCCAGCCTGATTAACTAACAAAGGCTCCATTGATCTGCCCTGCTATTTTTTTGGGCAGTGCAGCTTGTGGCATTAATTAGCAAAATTAACATACTAATAGAGTGTTCTTCAAACAGTCCCACATGGGGCCTAGCTGCAGAGGATAACAAATGAGACAGGAAACCCTAACAACCTTTCATATGCAACTGCGTCAACCTGAAGCCAGCTCCCGCCCTCAGTATTAATGGACAGTGAGCTGTCTTGTCTGGGACTTCATGTTTACAGTAGATCACCCCGCAAGGGAACCCCATTCATAAGGTACAAGGATGTGGTTTGCAAGAGGCAGAGAGTATGGTTTCTCCGCAGCTTCAAGGGAGACCTGCCGCTTTAATCAGGAACTACAGAGAGATTAATTATCCAGAGAGACTCTTTGATCCACAACAGACTTAGTATCACATGTTTTCACCCCTTTACGTTTCCTGTTGCAAAGCACTCTGGTTATGACCTCATGCATAGAGGAGATTGTTGGTAGGGACCCAGGATTGGTTCCTTAAGGTAGGCTTACCCTACACCAATCACTGTGGTCCGATTGGCCTTAAAAGATGGCTGAGCACCTCTTTTGGCAGATCATCTGAAGACTTCACAAGGAGTATCAAGAAGAATTCACCATTGGACCCTGGCTGCAGGTACAGTCTGTCTTACATCTTCCGCCATTGAAGGAAGGCCAGGACCTCCAAAGAGGGAAGCAAGGTCCCTCCCCTAAACATCTTCCAGGGAACAGAGGGAAATACTGAATCCATAGGGCCCTCCAGCAGCTCCAGAATCGGTACACAGCCATTGCACAGCGTGCCCTGCTAAGCTCTGCAGCAGGCATCTTAGGTGGGAATTGCAAGAAGGTCTCTGAACTAAAAACCAAGGACAATGCAGCTTCCTACAACACACTCCTCAGCTTTTGGCCGTCCGTCTTAAAGGGCAACACAAGCCTATTGAAGAAACTGCGAGAAGTGCCTCGTTGAGCATCTATCGACGTCTGCCTTAAAGGACATTTTTCAAGCCAGTTGAGTTCCTCGGACTTCAACTGACTGCAGCGCTGACTGTTATGAAGCCACTGTTCCTTAAATACATCCAGGATGCCGCAACCAGTGCTTTAGAACTGCTGACCAGCACTGAGACAACGATTCCTGACCCTGAGCCACCATGTTGGACAGCCTGCAGCCGTTTGTCCAGCCTCGCTCACCGAACCGTCTTGCCGCCTGATACCTGCAGCTGAGTCCTGTCTTGAACTCAGTCACAGAAGCTGCAAAGTGCCCTGAAACAGACTTGACCCTGTTGAGCACCAAAAACACCTACAAGCACAAGGTACATTGTGGGTCTGTCCCCCTGGTAATTCTCCGAAGGTCCCTAGAGACATTTTAAGACCCATTTCTCCCTTTGTGCTGAAGCCAAGCATTTTTGTACTTTGGCGATTATTTAGCATACAAACCACTCTCCTGTCAGTATCCAGGGTGCATCTCCTTTCCTTCTTTGAAACTGTCTGTACTCTGTATTCCTTTACAGGATGGGTTGAATTTGGTAGTGTTGCTAGAACTGTATGTTGTGATAATAATAATAATGTAGATATTTGTATACAACCTTGACTGGACAGTGCCTTTTATCATTGGGTAATAATTGTATTTTCGCTGTGTTGCAACTAAACAACGATCCACAAACTTTCAGAGCTAAGCCTGCCGGTCCATCCACGTTACCAAAATTAGACAAGGAGGTTTATAATTTGCTTGTGTTTCCATTCTGATCCTTTCTGGTGTACTGGCGATGTGGGTCTGATTGATGGTTTAGAAACGGATATTCACACCTTGACCACTGGTGCCCCTGAAGTTGATTCGTCACACTCACGCTTACACAAAGAACTATTTGATAAAACATACTCTTACGATCATATACATATTGCATTTGTTACCAAACACAAACTAATGTTCACATGCTAAATTCAAACAGGTACACAACAACAGCAATATACAAACAAAACACCAAGCACTCTTAATAGATTAACACCAATCCAAAACAAAAGGGTGTGGTAAGGCCCTGAAAACTACTCACAGGTGAAAACAGTTTAGATATTTTACATACTCCTGCCGTAACAGCTTCTACCAACACAGGTTTTTTACTTGTAGGAAGGGTGGCCGGGTTAAAATTCTTCATGGCCATTTCCAAGTGCTTTCTACTGGATACAGTTACTGAGGCATGTTTTACATCTCCTGAACTGCTCACGTCAGTGGTGATTTCTTTCAATTTCTATGCCCTCACCACCACCCATCTCCCGTTCCATACATTATCAGACAGCGCTCTGCAAGCTCTATCTTTTCCCTTCATTCTTGCTTCTCATTTCCTTGCTACACATTGACAACTTTTGGCATTGCTCCTGGTTTTATTTAGCTGCAAACTTCCACTGTCTTGAGGCTGCTACAAAGAGCTCTGTGACATTTCAAACTTTGGGCCTCATTACGAGTCCGGTGGTAGCCATGCCTGAAAAACTGGCAGGCTGCCGCCGGACCTGTAATACCATTCCGCTTCCGTGATTGCTGAATCACCGGGGCATTACAACCTCGGTGACCAGGTAATTCCGGAGGAGGAATTCTGTAAATACCATTCCCATGGAGTCCGATAGGATACCCATGGGTATGGGGACCATGGAACCATTGGTTCCGTCTGACAGAGCCGGTGTTTCCATGTCCGCCTGCAGGCGGGTGGTGTTACTTCCGCAATGTCAGACCTCGCGGGAGTGACACCTCCCGCCTGCAGGTCTCGGAATCAGCCGGTCCGGAAACAACGGTGGCGGCAGATTTACCACCACCGTTGTTTCCGGACCAGCTGACTCATAATGAGGCCCATTTACTTGTCTGGTGGAAGGATGAGGAGATTTGGTTCTACCTCTGTCTTTTAGGGTACAATATTTTGATATATGGAAAAAGATTTGAAAGAATATTTTAAAAGATATTTTTTTCATAGATTATAGTCAATATACTGTCCAGAAATAATGCAATAGTGACTTTCTGGGATTGACACTTCTGGAATTCACAACCCACTTACGGTATAAGGATTGGATGCACACTGTACACATATTTATCTATCCAGAGGTTTTATACAACACATCTTTAGGGCATTTAAGGCTACACATGGCAGAACAGCATAAATGAAAGTATTGCCTCTCACCATTTATGATTTGAAGAAGAAATATTACCAAATATATTGGTTTTTATAAATTTGGTTTTAAACTGACTGCAAACACACTGATTAGGCATGTTTTTGTTTTACAGACACGGTACACAGGATACAATAGGTGGGAACACAAAGTAATATATCTATCCTGATGAAGGCCGTCACAATTTACGGCACCAAGAAGCTCTGAAGGCCAAAACATTGGGTGTCGCCCCATATCCTACTACCAAAAGAATAGCTCACTGCATACAAACTGGTGTAGAAAAAGAGAGAGAAAGTTTAGATTTTGACTCTAAATTAAAGTCGCTTAATAAATAACTGCTCAATAATTGAGATTCTAAAACCATAACAAATGAGTCAGTCCTGTGTGTGAGAGGGAAAATAATAGGTGGAAAACATTGCATGTTTATGTTCTTTGTTATGAAGTATCTTTGTTCATATAATGAATGCACTGATGTATAGGTTGTAAGATAATTACGGTGTCTGTGTGTAGAAAGGAAATCTATTTTTGCATATGTATTACACATCAGTGACATATTTTTTAAAGTATCTCAAAACCTTTGCAATGAGTAAACTTTCAGTAAATAGCAAATAAAACAGAGTCTTAGCTGTGTCCGTCCAAGTCTTTACCCTGATCAGTGTTTTTTAAACCTTTCTTTATTATTTCTGTCATAACATGACAAAGAGATAACAAATAAAGAACAATACATCCAAAACAAAGCACCAGCACAGCTACTGTAATAATTATCAGTCACATTAAAATCTTCCCATATCCTCATTGAACAGTACGCATAATCAGATCTCCTGCAAATCGAATACTTCATAGCCCCACATTCCCCACCTCAAAACAAGTGCAGTCAGTGTGTTGGCGTAAGGACACAGTGCAATATACTGCTCAACTCCATCATCTGAGTCTCTTGCTTCCCATGACATATAATTCCTTAAGGGAGACCAGTAGCCGCTTGGTCTGCTCCTACTAGGTAGCGTCAATGCATATTGAGTGTCACGTCTCTCACAGTTATTCAAGCAATTCAACAATTCTTGGATGCAAGGTGCTCTTTGTTTCCCCAATGCCCTTGCAATAAATGATCGTGCCACGATGGACGCCATACCCAACAGCTTTTTGTCCGCCCTGGAACCGGTTTCAAACAATCACAGTACCCATGTTTCAGGGGTCGCCGTCGCTGGCACGAGACGAACTGCTACATGATTGTTCTGATCTGTTCCCAGAAGATACGTATATGTGAGCGTTCCCATAGCACATGTATGAAATCCGCTGGATCTCTGGGGCATATATTACACTTAGCTGAACTGTGTGGTAATACTTCTGCAGCCGAAACGGGGTATAGTAGATCTGAT
This sequence comes from Ambystoma mexicanum, assembly GCF_040938575.1. NCBI lineage: Eukaryota > Metazoa > Chordata > Amphibia > Caudata > Ambystomatidae > Ambystoma > Ambystoma mexicanum. Next base: position 778,675,341 of record NC_090937.1, read on the forward strand.
GTAGAAACTTAAAGTGGGTCAACTGAAACCTATTGTTCATTGGCAATCTCTGTGTTTGCATACATATTAGCTTCCATTGCGATTCAGACAGTTCGCTCCCCAGTGATATCTCCCATTTTTCTCTAAATGTAATCTTGTCCACTTTCTGTATTTTAATAATATCTTGTACAACTAGGACACTAGTTTTGTACGTATTGGGGGAATCAATGACAAATTAAACTAGAGGGAACAATGGTGGTGCATCTGGGTAACTTGGCCACATAGCTCATAGCGCTTCCCTCAGTCAGGAGTAAAACAACATGGTCACTGCGTTCCATTCCCCCCTTACTTTTAATAGGTCCCATTTAAGGAATTTCTCATCCAGTATCATATCCCCAAATAAATGGCCCATAGCTTCTCAAAATGGAGCATGAAAACCTTTTCATGCGTAACTTTACCCTGTATGCATCATAAATAGCAAAGTCAGAAGCAAACAACTGTTCCGCTCCCACCACCCACATCACCCGCTCCCATGCTTTGCATGTGGTGTTGATCGGTTGTATCTCCCCTGTCTCAATAACTCTTGGCTTCCCCCACAGCACCCCCCTCAACCAGGTATGGTACCGCTTTACCAATTTAACATGCAGGAAATGTGGGGAGGGGTGCCACCACCAAACTGCATATTGTAACTGTGTCCCTAAGTAATAGGCACATAGAGATACTTCATCCCTCCCCTCTCAAATGGTTGGGTCAGTGTGTCATATGAAATCCTGACCTGTCCACCAGCCCAAATTAATCTTATCATCATACTTCTTAATTATGTGTAAAAACTGGCCAGAGGTACTACTGGTACGTTATTAAATATGCACAACAGCTTGGGAACCACAACCTTCTTAGCGAGGGAGATCCGAGCCGCCTGCGGCAGCAGCAGGAGGATCCAGCCCTCTACTTTATGCTCCAGTTGTTCCAGAGCTTTCACATAGTTTTCGATATTTACAGAGGTCTGAGTCATGGTCACCATGCTACCCTGGTACCTAATGCCTTGAGGACACCATTTAAAGGCCTCCCTGATATCTTCACATTGTACCACTGACGTCAAAGGAAACACCTCTGATTTAGACCAGTTGACTCTTAGTCCAGAGAGTTCACCAAAGTGACAGGTCTCCTGCACCAATGGCCGTAAGTTGTGTTTAGGATTTTTAACATATAAGAGCATGTCATCAGCATAGCGAGACATGGTCAAGACATGTGAGTTGATTTTAACATCTCTATGTGCATGACACTCCCCAGTTTGTTCATGCAGGCAAAAATCCAATTACCTATGTATATACGTTACCACACCCCTAGAGTGAGATGAGAAAGGGGAGCCATACCTATGAACTCCCCAACCCTGGGCGCTTTGGAGCTTGCTACCCCTACTCAAATGGGTCTCCTGAAGAAACAGATTATTCACCTGATGGCTTTTTGCCCGATTCATAATGAACCTGAATTTCTTATTGTTAGTCAACCCACGAATATATTCCTGGGCATTAGTGCGATTCGCTCACCTGTCAACCCTGTGCAATGTACCACATACAGTTATGCATTCCCACCCATTGCTCGCCAGTATTCCAGGACAAGCCTAACTGGACGCCACCACGTTTGGGCAGTCCGTAAAAAGATCATGGAAACATAAACAATATCCTCGCTAGTGCTTTGTTTAATTGAATCCAAACATCTCAACCTATCCCTCCAACCCACGTCAGAAATGCAATCATAATGGCTAGTACCCCTTCCCAATCCCCCAACCAGTTAAATCCAAAAAATCACACCCACCCGCAGTTACTGTGAGGTTAGGGAGCCGCTGGTAGCTACTGTAGCTCCCTGTGACAGACGACTTCAGTCGAATGTTTACTTTCCTGTAACGGCTGTCTACATCAGATGCTAGTAGGCCCTGTGTGGACAACCTTCTGTCATACACACAATGCGAGAAAAAAGCATTTATCGATAAGAATATCAACATGCAATCATTCAGCATGATGACCTGCATGGAGAACACCCCGAATCTGGCAAATCAGTAGCAAATCTGTCCGCTGCTTCGGGGGGGGGTGAAAAATAGAACTTTGCCATTGGGGACCACCCTTAGTTTTGCCAGAAACAACATTGTATATCAGATCCCCTTTTTCCTCTGGATATTCTTGACCAACTGATCTGTTTTTCCATTGCTCCTGGACTTGAGGGCTGAAGTTGGGGAAAATGTGAATCGTTGCAGTACCAAACTGCAACTCTCCTTTCTGTCTAGTGGCTTTAAGGAGCACATCTCTGTCTCTATAATTTAATATTCTGGTGATGATGGCACATTCCGGTGCACCCAGCGGTGTGCTGATGACCAGGGAGTGGTTCGCCTGTACCACTAGGAACATATTGGAGACTGGTGGGCCCTAAAGGGTGTCCAGAAGCAGTGTTTCGACAAATGTTTCTATGTTATCTATCGCTGTTGACGCCGGCACCCATAGTATGTGCAAGTTTTTTCTCGTCAAACTCCCCTCAACGTCGTCATTCTTCGCCATGACTCGCTTCACTGTCTGCTGGAGGATCGGCACTTCTTTTTGCAATTCCGTCCCTATCTTCCCTATCGCCAATTCTTTGTTCTGTGGCAGACATGCGGCTGCATAGCTTTTCAATCTGTACCGCCGAGACATCAACCTTACAGGTGAGGGCATATATCTTTGTGGTTTAGGCCAGTGACATCGATTTGAGATGGGCCTGTGGAAGCCTCTGCCAGGATGCTCAACCTTTGCCAACTGTTCCATTTTTGATTGTTTCTTGGGGTTAACCATGCTGACAGGTACATCCGACTGCCTGTGAGATCCAGCTAATTACTACCCAGTGTTATGGTGCACATAAATGTCCATCCAGAATATCCTGGTGTGCTTCTCCACAATCCAATGATAGGCCCTTTGGATTGCTGTTGAGGCTCTCACTGGGTTACTGGCCTGCAGCTCCCCTCTGAAACCAACTTGCCAACAGTCTGCGGTTATGGGGGTTCTAGATTGATAGTTGGCCGATGTGACACCTACATCTGATGATAGTTGGTTGTGATGTGGTTGTCAGAATTGAGCCTCTAGTATCTTGGATGGGTTGAAGCAAGCACCTAGAACCTGCTACCTGCAGTTGATGTACTGAAATCCATAGACAATGCTGGTGCTAATCGTGGATGAATGGATGCCTATAGCTGGCTGTTGCTGATCATGGATGATGCATTGAGACACCTAGAACGTGCTGCTGCTGGGATGCAGTGCGACACCCAGCTGCTGCTGCCGATGATCATGGGTGATGCGGTGGGACACTTAAGTCACCTTGCAAATCTGTGACAGTTTAAGCGAGCAACACCATAAAGCACCCTTACTTTGAAAATGTCCCACCCATAAATTATAAGTAAAGTCTAATGGGTTGATATGCTAAAAAGTTTGCCTTGATGTCCTTAGTTGAATGTTTTTAAAACCATACAACATGCTGGAGGTTTGTGACGAATCCAAACCGAAGTGAGTTTATGAGACAACTTATTTTATTGTGCATCTTAAAATAAAGTGGGTAAAATTTGCCTTTTGAATCTTATAGTTTTCCATTCAGGATGTGGAAATACGTTTTCCATTCAGGATGTGGAAATAAAGGTACACTGATATTATTTTGACCCAACATGCTGCTATAAGTATTTACATGTTGTCATGAAGCTTTTATGCAATTTGTGTATTTTGCAAGTAAACTCTATCGGACAGTATTATTGTAGGTCTTGTTGACACCCAAAACTTAAATATTTGTTCCATGTAAAGCGTGGAAGAAGGTGGCTGTTCCCAAATTACAAAGTGGGTTAAAATTCCTGCTTTGCTGTTAAGAATGAGTGTGTGACCCTGGGCAAATAATGTAATCTCACCCTGAGTTCAACTGCAAAAATTGGATTGCTTATATTATAAGTGATTACGTTTACACCCTTAAGTTACAATAGGATAGTTTTAATAAGTGTAGGGACATATTGGTGTACCCTGGTCCTCCTCTGCTACTGGCTTCAATACTGTCACTGTCAGATAACGTCCATAGGTTTGCAACCATTTTACCAAATGCATTATCACTTCGAGGACAGCAAGTATGGTCGAGCCCTCTAACAAGTGTGGTCTAGACGTGTGTTCAAATGCACTATTTTACCTCTGGGGGTGCCGGAACCACTACACCTACCATAACAATTGTTTTCCAAATTTAAAGCATTATACTTCCTCAACCCATGTGTACCCTTCCCCATCCATCCCACTACTAGCCTGTTCCAGCAGTTGTTGCAGCACCAACCATGTGACATGGAGCAGCAGCAGCAGCAGTGGGATGGGCTGGTGGTGGGCCGATCTAGGTCTAGCACTAAACCCTTCGGGGCCGCGGCACCTGCTCTGTGGGCAGCGCCCGCCGGCCCCAAGCCCGGCATTAGGGGGCCAAGATTCTTTGGGCCCTGGCACTTATTTATTTACAAATTAAGCATTGCCAGGATTATATTTGTTGGCCTCACCAGGCGCTCCTCGTAGTACAAATGACAGGATGCTTTGCTAGCCGCTCTCCCCTTGTTGGCTACCCCTCCTTGGAGTTCTTCCTGGTCCTCTTGGAGACCCCACTAATCAGCCACATTCTGAAGGATTTAGGGATCTTGTTTGTGAGCATCTGGCAGTTCAAAAGGGACAGTCATTATTCTGGGGGGTACTAGGGTCCTAAATCCAGACCGGACCTTTGGCAGCTCGAAACCTTTGCCCCGGCTCCCATGGGCTAGTCCTTCAGGGATGGGCACAACCATGTCTGTGCATGGCCATTCACATACCTTTTCTGGTTTTGGAGGCCTGCAACATGAGACCATTGTATTTTATGTGTCTACCCTATCAGCCTCTAGGGGTGGTTTCACTGCTGGGGTTTGGGATGGGAAAGGGATTGGAAACTCATTGCCATGTCATGCTGCTACTTTTTCCATGGCTCACGGCAAAACCTAGGCCTCACTTTAAACATAGCAGTACCTTAGTATTTCTCATGGTGGAGACCAGGACCTATGTTTACATTATTATACACTACATTTGACTTCTTATACTCTAATATTACTCATGCCCTATTCTGGGGCCCACCTACGTTTCCACAACTATTTAAAAACACTACATTTGTTATTCCTGCATTGCGTGTCTCACCCCTGCAGTTGCGCACTATTATATTTTCCTTAATGTAAATCGTTTGGGGGCACATGGGTCCTGAACATGCATCCCAACATTCCCTCCTTCAGTTACGCAACTCTGTCTTGATCGCGTTCAGCCCCTGCTCTGTATCATTTGCCAACTGGATCATCTCCCACCGCCCACTTCACGATCTATAGCCATTTGCCCTTGGCTGTGGCCTGGACCCCTGGTAGCAGGAGGGAAGAGAAGAGCACATCAGTTTTGGGGCATAAGCAACATGTATCTGGGATTTCTTTTGGCAGTTTTGGGGCATTTTCGGACACGTCATTTGAACTCTTCTTTCTTGTTCTTAGTGAGTGCTTCTTTCTCTTGCCTTGTAGGGGTTGGGATTGTGGCCATTTCAACAGTGTTGTGACAGACCTCGGTGCTATGATCCGGTGGGCCTCAGGAACCATGAGGATCGCTGAAAGCAAATCATTAATGAGCATGAATGAGCATTCACCTTTCCATGATGGTGGGAGATTCATGAATGCACACTGACCGCACACCCAGAAGACATCCATTTGGGCTGCTGTACCCTTGCTGAAATCAAGGATCTACAATGTCTTATTACATTTGTTGGTTCCCACTGGGACAGTTGCATGCCCTCGAAAACAGAATTCGTATTCATCCACTATTTGCACTTTCACTGGAACTTCTTTGGCTTTGATCCATCTTAATTTCATGAGATACCTGGACCATATAGGAAGACAGTTCTTGTTGTGGTCCATATTACTTCTTCTGTGTACCCTGCAAAGCCCCCTGCTGTATAGCTCACTACCGACTGCTCCCATTTATTCAATCTGTGCACAGTCCGTTCATTCTTAGCAGTGGGTGCACTTTGCGCCCCAGGTCTTTTCCGTTCTTCACACATTTCTCTTCATCTTTATCCATCAGTGCAACTTGTACTGCGTGCCGCTAAAACTTACTCCGAACCCGACACAGTGCCAAATGAACCAAACACAGGGATTCTTGAGGTGCCATCTTCTGAGGTATTAACATTTTGGGTGCCCCTGATTCGTGGGGGATGAGAGAGCAAGCATAGCAGCTCCGATTTGACATCTGCTTCCCCACTGAGCGCATGTGACTATTACATAGCTTAGTGGATTCTGGATGGTGCACATCAGCCATTGTATCCAGTACAACCTCTCTATACTGGTCATACACTGTTTCCTTCTCAACCTGTCTTATCACTCAGTACCTTCAGTGTCATGTGGCTGTATCCACTATCCGCATTTGAGGCACATGTAATACATTTCTTGCAGCCACCCATTGTAACCAGTTCCATACGTAGAAAAATCAAAAAACCAAAATCATAATTTTTCATACTACACCCCCCTTTATATAATCTACCCATATAACCTTTTCTAGTATACATATGCACAGACCTGTAAGAAAAGAAACAAAGATAGAAAACAGTACAATGATTACACAGCACTTGTGATGACGCTTGTGATGAGATCTCTGCAGGTTCGAGAAGAGCGGGTTAAACATACAGTATTCATATAATTATGCCAATAATTCATATATAATTCTTCAAGTAGTCCTTCAAATTATGCAATACAGTAACAATAGCTCGATACCTATAGACAGAAATACATATAAAAGGAATACAGTTTCTTTAATAAATTGAAAATCACTCCAATGGAGTTGAGATAAAGAGATAGAAAAGATATATATGAAAAGCGTAAACTTAGTAATAAAAGTATTATGTGTAGAGGAGCAGACGTACACATCCGCAAGAAATCCTAACCCCCTACCTCCCCTGTATTGGAGACATGAGACCGTGCCCGGTCTAAAACCAGCTATTGTACCAATACTGCAGCAAGTATTTGGAAGACGGTATCCATTAAGACAACCATATCAAATGTACCCTCAATATGATAACAGTCTGCAGGAGGAGATTCATGAAGAAATATGAGAAAGAGCTAGGAAAATGGACTGATGACGCCATAACAAAGTGTGCACACAGTCCTGAAATACTGAATGAAGACAATGTATGAATCCCAGAGGAGAAATGACAAAGTAAAGAATCAAGTGAACCTTAAAAGTGTAAAAGAAGATTACACATTAGAAAGTACTGCAGAAATCAGAAGTATAATGAATGTACATACGCTGAAACGCAAGATAGATATAGTCATCTTATAGGCTATCTACAAGTAGTGAATAGAATGCAGGCGGAGCTGCCATTGTACAGAAACTGGACATAGAGCAAATGAAAGGCTGTGTCACAGTAGAATAGCAGGTTGTTGGAGCTGCGTTGGGAGGCCGTCTGGCCTGAAGTCAAGATTTGAGAAGTCGAGGTCAGCTATCTACAGTGAAGAAGAACATGTGTGCGGAGGATGAATCCTCTCACGTTAAGTTGCAAGAAAGAACACAAGGCATGCCCACTCTTCATTCTTTTAAAACATTTAAAAGGTTGCAGAACAAGCAGAATCTTGGTCTCTTGTCACTTGAGTCGAGGCTGAAAATAGGACTTGGACTTCGAGTTCCGGACACAATAGCTAGTTCCCTCACTCCTGTTGCATTCCTAGGACAAGATGCAATCCTAGGACAAGAATACTCTGCAGGGACAAGTACAAAGAGGATTTCATGGCAAAAGGCATAGGTGATGAGAGATGTTGGGCAAATTGGGTGGTAGGGCAGCTTCATGCCCTTTCTACTTGCGCCTGGGTTTTGGCTTACGTGCTGCTAATTGAACTGAAAGTTCCAGACATGGCACAAGCGTGCCAAACCAATTGCATTAGTCTGTATAATGAAGGACCTTATAGCTTGAGAACCCAATGAAACACTGTGTAACTTATTTTTCTTAAATGACACGTTTGACGAGGTAGGCATATGTTGTCCACCTGATATTTGATAGTCAATAACAAACATAGCTCCTATATGATTGCATATCTAGATGTGTCCCTTAACCAATGCCAACCCTTGATAGGGTTTTCACTATTTCCATATAGCATGACGTCATTCTGATGCATAGAGTATATAATTGTTTTTTATGTGGAAATCGCTGAGAGAATGAGCGTTCATCTGTTGATGTTCGTTGCTAATAAAACAGAAACTTGCCATCTTCTTAGTTTGTCCGGTTATTTGGACTCAGAATTATTCTGATGTTATCCCATCCAGTAACAGATGCATGTTCCAATGGTCATAAGCTCATGTGGTAGCGGTGCAGAGGGTTTCGATGTAAACTAGTTTGACTTCAGAGTTTCGGACGATCGGGCAATCTTCCGCCATTAGCTGGAAGATCGTGGAGTTTCATGTGGAGAGCGGCCAATAGAAATATATTTGCAAGAAAAACCGAGGCAGTGGGCAGGTCCCTCTTTGAAAAAACCCTGCTCAGTTTCCACAGGTGCTCCACGGACGGAAGGCGAAGTGGTCGTATTGGAGGAGGAGTCGATACCGAAGGTCTTGAGTCAATTAAACGGATGTAAGTACACTAAGGGAAATGGCAATATAAAGGGGCGGGATTGTGATATTTTATGAAGATAAATTGGGTAACAGGAATTTTGTGTGGCTAAAGGGATGCCTAGGTAATCCTATTTCAGGGCAGATAGAAGAAGACGTCTCAAATTCCAGTCAGAATATTAAGAGAGAGGATGGGAGGACAGATATTACTCAATTTAGATGGGAAAAGCATTGAGGAGGTTATAGAGAAGGAAGACAAAGTCAAGCAAGAAAAGAAGGATAGGGAACGAGAAAAGAGGTTTAGAGAGGATGAGCAAGGAAGGAAAAGCAGGGAACGATAGGGAAAGTTATATAGATAACAAGAGAAAGACGAAAAGTGGGCACAGGTACAAAGGAAGTACGGCAGTCAAAAGAAAGAAAAGGAAGAAAGGGATAGGTGAGAAAGAGAGAGGAAGAAGAGGCACAACAAGTAAAGGAAAAAAGATTATAGAGAAAAAGAAGAATTGAGAGAACAAATAAGAAGGGAAGCTCAAAAGCAAGAAGAAGAGACACGAGAGAGTGAAGGGAAGTGTAAGAAGGAATAAAACAGAATAGGAGGCAGCGAGATCTTGACGCCAGTCTCATTCTTAAAGAGTGAATAAGACCGAGAGATGAAATACATGGGTGATGGGTAACGATAATCAATATTTTCCCAGTGAGAGAAGTGACTCAAGAAATACCTAAAGTAGCACAAGAAGAGGAAGGATATAATGCAGAAAGTATTGGAGAAAGGATCAATAAGATATATCAGCAAATAAGACAGAACAGCGAGTATGGGACTCAAGGGAGTGGCAGACAATCCCTGATACAAAAAACAAGGGATGAGAAGGAAAACATGTCCAATGATGAACGCAGAGCAGTGTCTTTTAGTAGATTAGATTTAGATAGGGAAGAGGAGGATGATAGTCACACCAGTTGGGGTGTAGCAATGTCAGATGAAGAAAGGGAGTCAGGTCGTAAGATAGAAGGGGTGGGTACATGTGTCCCCTTGGGAAGTCAAAATCTGGATAAGGAGGAAAGATGGTCAGATCCGGAACACCCTTAGAAAAAAACACCAGATCCTATGCCATATCCCAAAATTCCCCGAAGACGATTGTGTTGTAGGGGAGGAGAATCACCACCCTATGCGAGTAGATTGTAGGTTAAGGTTGTTACCCGCATGAAGATAAACAGGGGCAATCACCTGTGGATTGAATAAACAAATGATGGAGTCCAGTTATGAGATGGGGTACACACAGTTGCCATTGTTAGAAAAGGGAGGGGCAAGACCACAATATATTCCATGGCCCCCAGATGGATAAGGATAACTTAAAATGTAAGTTACCTAGTTTGACTTCTGGGGCTGGAAAATGGGTATACGAATTAGAGACAATGACAGGGGGAAATACGTTGACCATAGGGGACATAAAAGGTCTACTGGCAGCTATTCTTGGAGAGAGAGAGCTGACGACATTTGGAAACATGCGGGATATGCAAGTGTGACAGCACATAACACAACACATGATGGAGCACCATTTAATAATTGGAGGGCAGACGTTTGGAGGGCTCTCAAGGTAGAGTAACCCGATACGTCACATATGGGTGCAAATAGGACAAGTAAAATGAAAGAATATGAAAACCCAATTGCTTATATTCAGGATATTCAAGAGAAATGGCAGCTTGAGATGTGTGAGCCTTGGGAAAAAATGGTGGCATTATTCTATCATATTTTGTGTCAGGGATTGCTAGAAAAAGTACAGAGACAAATGAAAAAACAAGGAGGAATGGAAGCGAAGCCGTGGGCTGAGATACAGCTGACTATTCTACATCATTGCCCATTGTTACAGAGAAGAATACAAAGAAAGATGAGAACAGCAAGATTGAGGAAGTTGGGTTAGTTCAGCAGAAATTGTCAACATTTTCTATATAAGGGGCACTATTGACAAGTGGACAAGGAGGAGGATTGTAAGAAATAATATGTGAACCACATGCGAATAATGTGCACTTAGTGGATCGAAGTGGGTATGGATTTTGGCCACGAGGTAGAGCTGGAGGATTTAGAGAAAGAAGAGGTGGATCTCAGAACACCCAAGGTGGATTTCAAAATGCTCAGGGATGAAGTCAGAAAGCTCAGGGAGGATATAATGTTAGGTTTGCCAGAGGGCCACCCCCATCGTGTTGGAATTGTGGGATAGTAGGGCATATTGCGCTTGCATGTAGAAGCCGAGGAAACATGCAACAAAATGGACAAAACTCAAGAAGGCGGCAGATCATCCACTGCCATGCAGCACACAAACATGAGAGGTCTGTGCCCAGGATCACACATCCTATCAGATACAGGCCCAACAAACACAGCAGGCACAACAGCAGGCTCCAGTGCCTATGCACCCACTGCAAGGGCTGTCACAACAAGCACCTATGCACACAACAATGGAATGTGAACACAGGGCAAGCACAAACACCTAGTGTAGGGGGTGTCACTGTGGTAGGAGGGAATCCTTTTACATGGGCAGGGATGAATTTGGACCGTCAATAGGGCAGCTCACAGGGTGACTTGGTGTGTTCAGTACTATCAGTAACACCAGGCCCCCAAGAGGAACCAAGGGTTGATGTGACGATAGGAGGAACATCTTTTTCTTTTCTTGTATACACTGGGGCGACTCGTTCTTGTTTAAGTGAGGGAAAACACCCCATGTCAGGTATTGCCATGAATGCTCAAGGGTTCTCTGGAGCTATGAATGTAGTCCATTTTACTGATAAAGTACCTGTTTCTATAGGGGAATGTGACATGTCTGTCCCCTTGTCATATTCACAACAAACGCCAGTTAACATTCTGGGTAGAGATTTTATGATGAAACGTAACATGACGATTTCATTCACTGATCAAGAAATAGTGTGCTCCACTCCAGGAATACACTACTGAAATGTAGGAGAGTTTATACTAGCATTAACAGGACAAATGGCTCTACAAGGATTCACAGTAGATCTGGAAGTCTTCATGTATGGAGTGAGCATTTTATTAACATGGCTACCTGGTTTAGTAGGGAAAACTAGGAGGATACCTGATGAATTTTTATTTAGACCACAATTATCTATGGATGAGGAAAAAGGGCAGATTATTCCATTAGAATTGGAATCAGCTATACTACGAGGGAAAATAGCAATGCTTGAAGAAGTAGATGACGAAGGCAGATAAAGGAGAACAGCGATAGCTTTTGAGGAGGGATACAGATTGAATGATATAACAGATGAAGATATGTTCAGAGGTAGTGGCGAGTACAAGACTACTCTCTCATTTTTCAGCATAAGCAGCAGAATTGGTAGTGCTTATTGTTGCGATCGAGAAACACGAGGATCAGGAAGTGACTGTGTATAGTGACTCCGCCTATGTGATGTCAACCGTACACGCATGGCTGTCATGGTGGAAAAGGAGGGGTTATCTCCACACAGACGGCACTCCAGTGCAACATGCATCTTTATTGGACAGGCTCATTAAGGCACCACAACTCCCAGTGGCCATAGTGGTCGTAAAATGCACGCGCATACTAAACTAACAGACCTTATTTCTCGTGGAAAGGAAGCCACAGATTTAGAAGCCAGAAGGGTTGTCTATTCCTCTGAAATTTCAAGTTTCAAAACTGAAAGTGTTAAATAGGTATTAAAGAGAAGCATGCTTGCACAAGAGGGATTTAACATGCTGTCAATTATGCAACTGATAGAGATACATGGTGGAGCCCCACAAGAAAAGCAGGAGCTATGGAGACATAGGGGGTGTTCTTTATCCCACACAGAAGCACTATGGAGACAAGAAAGCACTGGAAAACCAGTGATGCCAGCAGCGTTAGTAAAACTCGCACTTGTGCAGCTGCATTTCCCCGCGCATATAACCCGAGAAAGTCTTGCTGCTGCTATTATAGAAGACTGGTTTGTTCCCAATCTAATGGAACACATTGCACAGTTCATATTGAATTGCATCGTGTGTCAGAAGTTCACAGCTGGTCATACACTAAGAACAATCATTGGAGTAATACCCCATCCAAATGGCCTGTTTCAGCATTTGCATATTGATTACATTGATATGCTGCAGACATGTAATGGATATAGGTATCTATTAGTGGTGGTGTGTGCCTTTTCTCAATGGATTGAAGCCAGTCCTTGTACACATCCTGATGCCACCTGTGCAGCAAAGTTCTTAGTGCGCAAGGTATTTCCGAGTGTGTGTGAAGCATTAAGATCCGATAATGGGCCACACTTTCTCAATGAGCTATTTGAACAATCAGGGCTTTTATTGAGCATAAATCATATGTTTTCTTCTGCTTATCAACCACAAGCAAACAGAATATGTGAGGGCTCAACGGCCTCCTAAAGGAAAGTATAGTAAAGATCTGATTAACTTTGAAAAAGGGATGACTTTATTGCCTACCCGTAGCCTTGTATGCCTTTCGAAATCTGCCGGGTTCAGATCATTATCTTACGCCCCATGAATTAGTAACAGGGCACCGCATGAGGACGCCCCTTATGCCCCTATTTAGACTCAGGAGTGATGCCCAGAGTGCAGAGCAGACACTAGGTGATGAGATGCACACGTATTTGACATGTATGACTACCAGTGTTTCTTTCATTTCAGATCAAGTCAAGCATCGGAGGGAAGGGTTGAGGAACATAGAAGAGGATGGCCCAGTAATCGATCCAAGTGAATTATTGCCACCACCAAAGTTGTATTTTGGAGATTAAGTGCTTATCAAAAACTACGCCCATAGATGGCATGAGCAAAGATTTAATGGACCATTCCAAGTAGAGGACGTTTCCCATATTGCAGTTAGGGTGTGTGTAAGAAGAGCCTTGCTACATTTGGGCGATGTAAAAATCAAGAAAGGCGATACCCTCCGTATTGTACCCGCCGACTGGGAAGCAAGACAAGAAGAAGAATTGCCACGTGTGCAGAGTCGATCGATGACCAAGAAGAAGGATGATAAAGCAAGTGTGTGATTAAAAAACATTTCTTTTGGACTGGAATTCATTGGACACTCCTTAAAATACTAGCTGGAAGTGCATGGACTTTCAGAGAATTCCTGAGCTTAAACATACTTTTTAGCGATTCTTTGAAAAAGTAAAATCATATTGGCACTATGCCCAAGCACCAATTCCTTATTAAAAACTGGAAGAGAGATTAATACCCACATTCATTTTTGAGAAAATATATATTTTAAGAATAACACATGATACCACTGTGGTTGCAGTTTTTATGTTTATGCTTCAGTTATACCCTACCCTCATTAGGAGAGATGTTAATATTCTCACTTTTTACCACGATCCGAAGAACAGCCCAGTTATAAGAAGGCTTTTGATTGCAAAAATTTAGCAGATTGTGCAACTACCAATGTAATTTGAGTACATGTATTAAAAATGATTCAGGGAGAAGAAAGTGCAGTTGCAGGAAGACTAGCAATTCAACAAGAAATATCATGGCACACAAAAGAAATTCTAGACTCTTATGCATGATATACAACTGCATGTGTTTTCTTTTCTTCTTTTTGAATATTACATTTCAAAGTCTTTATCATTCTGATGGTTCAATTAAAAACACGACATATGTGATTTTTCCCAGTATAAGTACAAATGATGATAATTTCTTTGACCTATCTTCATAATTCAGCCCACTTGGGGAATAATATGTGGTACCAACTTATGAAAAAAGTGGGTAAGAGGGCATCTGATGAGAGCTGCTATGTCTGCTCTCTGATCACCTGTGCCATTAGTACAGTAAGGACATTAACTTCAAAAGAGATGCCGGCACATGATGCGAAGTGCCTCAGCCATCTAGCAGAAGTTACTACCAGAGACAAGTTCCAAGGGAACTGGGCAACCCTGCGATGGTGATCAAGACAGACATTTACATACACAGATGAATATATCAAGACAAAGCAAATGGAAAGGAGTCTGGATGGACAGACAAGATTCTTGTGTATCCTTCTGAGGGACAAGACAAAGTAATAATTGAAGAAATGAAGAGGTTGAATTGCTCTGACAAAACTGAAAAAAATGGAAGGCCTAGATGCTGGGAGTGTTTACAGCTATTGATCTATGGACGAGTGATTACGACTTTCAATACTCACATGAGCCTGGAATACAGTGGAGACATTGCAGAACGGGAAGATCCTTAATGTTGCCCTGTGAACTGCCACCCTAACCGTATAAAGGTATAAGAACAGGAGGGAGGTTTACTTGGAAGGGAGAAATAAAACACCAGGTATTCACCAGGCTGCAAGAAATGAAGTATGGTTTTAGGGTTGGATCTTAATTTGAAAACCGTAGAGAATGAGATAGTATACGCTAACACTAACCTGAATTGACTGGGAATTGAGTTTTAATAGGAAAATGTTGAAAAGTGGCAAAAAAACACTTCTTTGGGATTTGCGTTTTTTTTTAATGGGACTTCTGGATTGAAGTGGTAGAACAGAAAAATGGTGTCAGGGAGCAGAGAAAATTAAAGGAGAGAGAGGGTTAGTATGATTAGTAGGAACCTGCAGACCCGGAGGGAAAACAGATGAACAGTGATGAACAGCAAGACGTCCACAGTTCAGTGCTCTCTGTTTGTAAGGTAGTACTCGCCGATGGATTCCAAGCTCCTTTATGCTTCCGTGTCTGACACCTGGGGTGATGACGTTGGCGCGTGCGCCCCGCATTAGCCGAGCATTGCGCAATCATGGTAACAGCAGAGACGCACGGCTGGCAGGGAATGGAACATTGCCTGAGGCCGCGCATTTATAAAGATGCCATAGCAACCACTAGGAGCATTGGAAACGCTTAGCGGGAGATCCTGGATTAATGGGACAGCAAATCCTTGGCCCAGGAACAGGGACCGTGACAATGACCAAAGGATGGGAAGATGGGATGATGTCCTGTGCAGCTCATCTACTAGGGAAGGAAGCAGTGCAAGAGGTGCAGAAAGTGAATGATGAGTGCCTAAAGTCATAGGCCAAGAACTCTAAACTGTTGACATGGGTGGATGATGAAGCAGGACCAATGGCTGTAGTCCCATTGACTAATGCAACCATGGGCTTTTGAAGGAAAAGGTAAAGTCTGAGTTGGAGAGAATAAAGGGTTCAAGAACATTGATGTCCCAGGAATGAGGAGAGGGACTGCTGTCCTAATGGATCAATATTGGACCTGTGGATCCAGAGCATATATGAAGTTGCCAAGGAACTGGGAAGGAGTGTGTTCCATGGTACTCATCCATGTTCCAGTGTTGGGGATTCCACAGAGTGACCTGAATATCGAAGGATTTCCAAAAGTGGATGAGGACATGAGAAAAAGGTCACTTGCACTCCGGCAGATGAGGAGAGAGAATTATTTCTCAGCTAAGTCAATAGGAGTGTATAATGAGAAGCCGGATGAGCACAAGTTGTTCAGAAAGACTGCTATGATAAGGACATCTATATGTATGCCTGACTCCAAGCAGCGGTGTATGCCAAATGGTTGCAAATCACCAGATGGGAGCTGTTGCAGACAATCAATGCCACAATAAAAGGATTTAACGCCATAAAGGAAGAGTTGATGGCTATAAGGTTAATGACCCTCCAGAACAGGTATGTCCTTGGCATAATTACAGCAATGGAAGGAGGTTTGTTTGTTTGTTTGTTTTTTTGTTTGCGACAAGGTCGGGCCAAGGTCGGGCCTCCTTGCTGTACTTTCACACCATCTCATGATGGTGAGAATGGGACTCTGACAGATGCTATAACTATGTTGACAGAGTTGCACCCAAAAATGGAGGAGAATACGGAGGCTATTGGACATGATGATTGATTCTCATTCCCGACTGGATGGCAAATATATTCAAGTTTCTTGGAGCAATATTGGTGATGGTAATGTTCGGATTCTGTATTATAGGGATAATCATTGGAAAATGTCATAAAACAGCAAAGAAAGCAGTGGGAATGAATATCATGATTGATGTAAAGGATGAAACAGAAGACAACGCGCAGACTGAAAGCATCATCAGTGACCACGTTAAAAGCAAGTATTATGGCACCTGAAGGAACAAAGTTCCTGTACCCAAGGGATCATAAGAATTATGTGGCGCATTGGGTCTTCTGTACCCCAAGAGGAGAATTACATGACCTGGAGTTTGGACGAACATATAAAAAATGTGGGCACCCTGAGGGGGGTGAAGAAGATATGGATACCAAAGAAACCCTTCTTCAAGAGAAGATTCAAAGAAGCCGGAAAACTTGAAGAGGTCATTGAGTACTCGACCAGAGAGGGGAATGTAGAGGAGCAGACGTACACATCCACAGGAGATCCTACCCACTACCCCCCCCTGTATTGGAGACATGAGACCGTGCCCTGTCTAAAACAAGCTATTGTACCAATACCACAGCGAGTATTTGGAAGATAATATCCATTGAGACAACCATATTGAATACCCTCAAGTTGATGACAGCCTGCAGGAGGAGATTCCTGAAGAGATTTGAGAAAGAGCTAGGAAAATGGACTGATGACATCATGAGAAAGTGTGCACACAGTCCTAAAATACCGAATGAAGACAATGTATGAATCCTAGAGGAGAAATGACAAAGTAAATAATCAAGTGAACCTTTAAAGTGTAAACAAAGAAGATTACACATTAGAAAGTGCTGCAGAAATCAGAAGTATAATGAATGTACATACGCTGAAACGCAAGATAGATCAAGTCATTGTGTAGGCTAGCTACAAGTAGTGAATGGAATGCAGGCGGAGCCGCCATTGTACAGAAACTGGACATTGGTATCATGAAATAATTAAGCCAAAGAATCATGGAGAGAAAATGAAAGGCTGTGTCGCAGTAGAATAGCAGGTTGTTGGGGCTGCTTTGGGAGGCTGTCTGGCCTGAAGTCAAGATTTGAGAAGTCGAGGTCAGCTATTGATGCCAAAGAAGAACATGTGTGCGATGGATGAATCCTCTCACGTTAAGGTGCAAGAAAGAGTACAAAGGATGCCAAGTCTTAATTCATTTAAAACATTTAAAAGCTTGCAGAATGAGCAGCATCATGGTCTCTTGTCATGTGAGTCGAGGCTGAAAATAGGGTACAAATTTGAAGTTCCAGACACGATAGTGAGTGCCCTCACTCCCATTGCATTCCTAGGACAATACTCTGCAGGGACTAGTACAAATAGGATTTCATTTCAAAAGGCATGGGTGATGAGAGATGTTGGTCAAATTGTGTGGTAGGGCAGTTTCATGCCCTATCTACTTGCACCTGGGTTTTGGCTTTCGTGCTGCTAATTGAACGGAAAGGGCCCGACATGGCACAAGCATGCCAAACCAATTGTATTAGTCCATATAACGAAGGAACTTATTGCTTGAGAAACAAATGAAACACTGTGTAACTTATTTTTCATAAATGACACGTTTGAAGAGGTAGGCATAAGTTGTCCACCTGATATTTGATAGCCAATAGCAAACCTAGATCCTGTATGATTGTATATCTAGATGTGTCCCTTAACCAATCCCAACCCTTGACAGGTTTTTGCACAATTGCTAAGCAGCAGGAAATCATTCTGATGCACAAAGACAATATATCATTGTTTTTCATGTGGAAATCGCTGAGAGAATGAACGTAGGTCCGTTGATGTTCGTTGTAACTCCTTGTTTTAGATAATTACTAATAAAACAGCAACTTGCCATCTTCTTGAGTTTGTCTGGTTATTTAGAATCAGAATTATTCTGGTGTAATCCCATCTAGTGATACATGCATGTTCCAAGGGCCATAAACTCATATGTAAAAGAGGTATGTATGAAAATAGTAGAATCAGTGCGAAGAATAAAAGACAATTATTTCATGGCACAAATAGAGAACCGGGTGAAGGAGGTGCTGTATGGAGTGGCTTTCGGACATCCAAGAGGTGTACCTAATACCGCAATTCCTTCACTTTGACCGCAAACAGAGTGGCATAAATGACTGTGTATAGACTATTATATCGCAGCCCACTCCATCAGTGGACAAAGTTATGCACGAAGATGAAATCCCTTGGTTGCAATTGGAGAGATGGTGAACTTGCAGTGTCCGGTGCAGTGCTGTCATCTTCTTCTGTTCTCCTCGGTGCAATCTGTCAAGCCAACAACTTTATTATTTGTGTTAGCTGGCATAAATAAATTTTAAATTCATCACCCGGAATGGATGCACACCTGTGAGCATCCGAAGCATTACGCAAAGGTGAAAGTGGCATGTTGATGCGATGCCCCATCACGATTTCGTGAGGGGTGAGGTGATGGTCCTTGCAGGCCTGTGTCTGCAAATTAAAGAGGGCCAAGGGCAAACAGTGGACCCAATTTTTTTTCAGGGTAACACATCATTTAGATAACTTTGCCTTTAGAAAACTATTTATGCACTCAACAATACTGTTGGCTTGAGGATGGTAAATTGAGCACATTTTATGCTTAATTCACAAGAGAGATGTTATCTCTTTAAATAGTTTGTTAAAGAAGTGGGTTCCATTGTTGGATTGAAGTGACTCACACACTCCCCAGCGGGGAAACACTTCTCACTAAAAATGTGTCAGCTGACTTAGTGTATGGATGTGCACAAGGTCAAGCCTCAACCCAACGGGAGAAGGGGCACACAACAACAATTGTCATGGGTACCAGGCATGTAGTCGGGACAAGCTGGGTGGAGGCTTGGCAGGCCTGGCATAGGCACACAAAAAACCCATAGCAGATACCTACTTTTAATTCCTTCCTGGTGTTTGTAGTAACTTCCTGGTTACCACTTCCTGTTGCCAAACGGTAAGTGCATGAAAGTCCATGAGCTCTTCTTAGTGTTTGGGTATGGCTGGATATAAGCCACACCCAAGATTCTTCCAGTGCTTTGTGTTGCTTTCTGTAAGCTGTATCATCAACACACTCACCGTGCGCCTGCTTACCTGCTCCGGAACATCCTGCTTCTGCTTACGTGCTCCGGAGCAACCTGCTTCTGCTTACCTGCTCCGGATCAACCTCCATGCTTTCTCCACGCCGCAGCTTTCCCCGGACACGAGGTGAAACTTACACTGACACCTGTAAGCACAAAGAAGAAATTTCATTAGTGCGCTCTCTCCAGGAATGTTGCGTATACTCACCGAATCTTCCTGCTATGCTGGAGTCCAGTTTCGTAGTCCAAGCGGCCAAATTCCTGCAAAAGAAAGGAGAGACATTACTTACTGCGCTCGCTTCAGTAACACTGTGCATACTTAACGAAATTCCTGCAAAAGAAAGGAGAGACATTACCTACTGCACTCGCTCCAGTAACGCTGTGCATACTTACCGAAGACTCTGTGCTTACTTACCGGACCTCCGAGGCTCTCCAGTAGCGCTGAACCCAGACTCCTGGTGCAAGTACTCCATAATCCACCCCTGCAAGGGAAAGGAGAGACTTTACTAGGTGCGCTCGAACCTATAATGCCGCGCATACCTACCGGCGGTTCTGAGTTCTACACGCAGCGCTCCTCACCCAAGATACCTTTGGCAAAATAAAGACAATTCGGAGAATACCGGACTGTCAAAATCCACCGCGCAACGTTCACCTTATGGAAAGGACATTTTTGCTAGCGAAGAAACTAGCACATTGAACACTCTGCCTTGCTCTGAAGGCATATAACAGCGTGTGGCATCAGAACTCGGCAAACAGACATTGGCATCATCCCTACGAGTGTAGGGCTGTGAATCTCCCATAGAATCGCTCCCCTGCGAATGCAGAATGAAGTGCACACCCCACTAAAAACCAAGGTAAGCCCTTAGGGGACATCATAGCACATAGTAGAGAGAAGGGAAGAGGCCCAGGGGAATCAGGTGAACCCAGGTCTGAGTGTGCATCTTATATTTGACAGGTGTTCCTCCGGGTGAAACAGGGGAAGTGAGAACTCGGGGTCAAAGGAGGATCATCCATCGCTCCTGCAGAGACACAGGTGAGTGTGACAACAATAATGTACCGATACGTATTGCACCGTTCTCCCATGTTGGCATAGTCGATATACAATTCACAGAATGCACTGCTGGAGCATGGTAGTGTGCCTCGCAGCACCTGTAATGTTTGCAAGTATTGTACATTTGACAAATAATACACACTTAACATTTCCTGGTGGTTTGGCGAGTACCAGTGCTCCTGTATGTTCGCCGTGATATGCTGCTTTGATACATGTGAGGGGGTAGTGAGTGCAGCTGCTCTAAGGCCACCATCACCAATTCCTGAGGCATTGCCACCTTACCTGTGATAACCTGCTACCACACTAGATCAGTGGGAAATTGTTCAAACCCCCTTTTCTGCTTTAACTTTTATCCTGAGGTGCATGTCCTTGTAACGCTATAATGTGGGTGGCTGGTACCTGTGATGACTCCTACGCATTCCTCACAATGACCCTACCTAAAGTCTCCTCCCAGGTGGCCAGGGGAAGGAAGCCGCTTCCTGATCCCGACCCTGGGGGTGGTGTTAGCCGTGAGGATTTCCTTTTTCAGGAAACTGTTGACAAGCCCTAACCACACACTGTATGCAATCTTGGGGAAGGCTGTGCGTAACAGGTCCCCAGGATCTCCATACCTTTGTAGGCTAAAGGTGGAATGTTCGGATATTTTAGAGAAATTGAGAGTCTCAATTGAGCTACTAATCTTCAACCCAGGGAGAGTAAAAACCCTCCTTGCTTATGCTGAATAGTATCGTCGAGAGGGTCCTTGAAACAAAGCTTTATTATCACCTGGTGTCACATTTCAAAAAGGGGGAGGGTTCCCGGAGTCATATCTAATGCAATTCCCAGATAAACATAGGTGCCAAAACTTTATGCACTTTCGTTTCAACGTGCTAAAACAGGGGAAATTATTGATTTGTGGGGAGGTCTCCACTCGGCAACGTCTGTGTGTAGGTTCTGTAAACAAAATGCCTGTATTGAAAAACTGCGACATCTCCTAATTGATTGTACGGTACAGAGAACTGAGCTAATTAGATGCTTTAGCAAATTTGTAACTAATCCATAATGGGTGAACCTAGATAAACTCTGGTGGGAAATGCTCCATGAGAGAAGGGTCTTGCTTTAGATAGCTATTGTACAGTTCCTTACAGAGACGTGCAAATGATTTGAGCATAACTCTGGGACATAAAGCTAATGAGGAAAACATTATACTTATATCTATGTGAATGCTGTGTATTTTTATTGCATTTGACTATCTGGCACTGTGTATGGAATGTATTGAGGGGCGGTCTCTGATTAGCAATGTATGCCTGCAGTCTTTGTAATCAAATATTTCGTTTCGTAGCAATGTGGCATCTCTGAATTGATTGTATGGCATTGAGTTCTGATAAGACGTTTTAGCAAACTGTATTAGATGTTTTAGCAGATCTGCAAATAATCTAGAATGGGTGAACCTAGACACATTGTGTTGGGATATGTTCCATGACAATGCCTGCGACATCTGTTGTTCCACATCTTACAGAGTTGTGTAAATTATTGGAGCATCATTTTGGGATGTAAAGAAGATTTTGATATTTTATTCTACCGGTAGTTGTCCTTCTACTTTCAGAGTCGTACATATCTCTTGAGTATAACTCCTGGATGTAAAGACAATGCTGATATTTTATTGCCCTCATAGTTCTAGGAAAGTCTTGTGTAGTCTTACCGCAACTGGAGTTTAGGGTGAACCCTTTTGTGAACTCTGATACGTTGAATTTAAATGTTTTTTAAGCTAACATTCTTTGTGTGACTGTAAAAATCAAATTCTTTATTGTCTGTAATAGATTTTTACTAAGTTAATAATTGTATTCTTTTTTCTGTGTTAAAAATGTGTGTGGTTTTAAATCAAACTTCGTATTTTCTGTACCATCTGAATCTTAACAAAATATTTTATGAAATTTTGTAAAGTTTACTTGTAACCAAAAACAAATAAATAAATAATAAAATGAATTTAATATTGGGGACTTCAAGTCCCACAATGCCAAAAGTATTGGGACGAGGAAGAGGAATGCAGATGCTCTGAACTGCAGGTTACAGGCTATTAAGGTTAATGACTCACACCTGAGGGAAACTGGGAGGCAGAAAAAGCCCCATCAGGTGCGGGCCATAGAAGAAGAAAATGAGTAAGTTGAAGAATTAGAGAGTAGTGCTTGCTGTGACTCCACATCAAGATTGCAGCTGAAAGAAAGCAGAGACACCAGAGCTGCCGTTTGCCACATGGATGTCGATTGTGTGAAGGTCTCTTCCTTCAGGGACCCTATTTGCAGAGGTTGCGCAGCATGAAGCACTTTGTGTAACAGCTTTGCCCCGAGGATCGATTTAGCAGAGGTGCTGCAGTGGGAAGCGTGAAGTTGGAATGCTTTCCCCATGGCTTGGTGGCAGGGAGGCACCTGAGAGCCTGTGGAGCAAGAGACGTTCCAATTGTAATAAGCGCGGACAGAAGAAAACTGAGCGAAGCAGTTTTCCAGCCCACCTGAATCAGGAGAAGCAGAGAACCCAATGGCAGCGGAGTGGACGGACATGCCAACCAAACCAGGTGAGTTCACTTGAATACTGTGATCCTGCAACGCTCCATAACCGCCCACTGACCGAACTCGGGCAATTTAAATACCGAGCGAATGAGAAAGAATCAAAGTGGCAGAAGCGTAAATATTAAATGTAGCAAACTGGTGTAAAGCTGAAAGATATTCATTCTGAATGTGCAGCTGATACAAAGGGGAGAGAGTGGCAGACCTGTGTATATTTAAAAGTCGGAATAATTGTCAACAACACCCGAGGGCACTATTTCTAAAACAAACAGTGCAAACAACTACTTCCAAAGCCAAAAAAGGACAACAATGAATATAGTTGAAGAGAACCAACATTGTCAAATTCAAAAAGAGGCAACTAAGCAGCAAGTTGAGTACAGACCCTATGGTAAGAGGTGAAACGAGGCAATAGGGAGAACTGGCTCAAATAAGCTTTGCCTAAGCCAAACAAGAGCAGGGGTGAGAGAATCCCTTTATCAGCATTTGGTTAAAACCAGAATGGGAGAGCAACAGTGGTAGGAAGTGTGCCCTTCAGACAGACTGTTTAGGAGGAGAGAAGCATAACCGGTGTTGCATGTGGAAATCAAAAGTGCCACAGAAATACTTGTAGTAGTGTTAGTAGTGTCATACTGTCCTGGCAGGAGAGTACACCATGGCAAGGGACTTTGTAGTATAGGTCTGGCAGGTGAGTGGACCAGGCGAACATTGTTGAAATACTGTGGTATTGTTAAAAGTGTTTAAGAAACAATGTCAAGAGCACCAACGCTCATGATTAATTGGTGTGGAATTACTTTGAGAAATGAACATGGCTGATGAGAGTGCATTATGAACTGTTGAAGAAGCATCCTTACAGAAGTAATTTTGTTGACATAAATTCACTGTGGAAATATAACTTTTTGTTGTAAAAGAAGCAGTTGTGTGGAACTCACAACTGCCAGTAGAGAGGCAAAAGACTTGCTGAACATGTTGAACTGTTGGTTAAACCCAAGTAAGAGACTTACTGGCAGAAGAGCAACTTTATTTGAACTTTGCTATAATATTGGATTTCCTTATCCTTGTTGAACTATTGATTGACATCCCGATTGAATCTCAGGAAGGGGAATTTACCCAGATCACAAAGAAGAACAGTTACCAGGTCTTGCATCCAACTTTTAATTTTGTTATGTCTGAATTGCTATGTATTACCTTGTTGATTTTGTTCTATGTACAAGTGTGAGGCACATAATCTTTTTGTTAGAGTGTTTCATTTAGTCTATTTTATAGGTAGGGAAATCCTTGTTAGGGTAGGGATAGTGAGGCATTTATCAAACCCATTTGAGTTTAATAAAATGGCATATTTTCAAAAACCTTCACAAAGTTGTCTGTTTCACATTTCTGACCCTTCACATACCGCAGTATAGGGAACTTCCAATTGTAGCTGCATCCTAACTACTTCTGGGTACTCTGATATCTGCTACTGGGGGGTAGGCAGCTACCTTGGCTGCCTGGTCTGCTGCTTCATTACCAAGAGAGATGAGTCAGTGTTGTAAGTATGGGCGGCACACTTGACGACTGTGACAAGTGTAGGCTGTGAAAGAGCATATATTAGTCTCTCTAACAGAATGGAATGTTGTACTGCTCTCCAGAACCCCCCACCTCTGCCATCGTGACAACCCTGAGTGAACGGTAGTGGTAAAATTTGCTGAATTAGAATAAATGGTAACTCGACCCCCTTGGGATGCTTCTAATACTTTGATCAGAGCAATACGCTCTGCAGCTTGGGCTGAATAGTGCTTGGATAACCTTTTCTTCACTAGCACTTCATATTCTCAGTCCACTAGATGTACCACTGGAGTACCTGTGTGTCTCTTACCTGTCTCCTGATCAATGGTTGCTGAGCCATCAACAAAGAATCCCTCACCATCCGGAAGAGCAGAGTCCCTAGCTTTTGGTATGTCATTGTCAAGGCCTTCATGTGTGGCACAGTCATGCATGTCATCAGCGCCGGTGTTCGGTTCAGTTATGAATGTGGCTGGGTTCACTGTCTTACACTGTACGATATGAATGGATGGACAGGACAGTATTACTTCATATGCAGACACCCTCTGTGTCGTCAGTGTGGATTTTGAACTTTCTATAATAGCAAACACTGCATGCTCTACATACAGTGTCACTGATCATTCCTTCGTAATAGAGGCAGACTTCTCGATGGCAATGACAGCTGCAGCCAGAGCCTGCCCACAGGGAAACTGTCCTTGCATCACTGAGTCCAACATGCCACTGTAGTACGCTAAGGGTTTGTGGCCAATCTAGGTACTCTTTTGTGTCAGGACAGCGGTCCTTATTTGCCTGTCTGAGTGTGAAAAGAGATAAAACTCTTGTGTATAGGCAGGTGTTTCTAACACTGGGGCAGCAACAATTACGTCCTTCATTTCTTGGAAACTAGTGATCATCTTATCCATCCATGTAAGGATACTCTTAGTCTTTTTGAACTCCTTGTGTGCATGCAGTAATGGTTGTGTGTATGTCATGTAGACAAATAGCCATGCCGTACAGTAATTACATAAACCCAGAAACTTTTACATGTCTTCAAATGTCACTGGTCAGGGAGTGCTGTGTACTTCTGCGGCATGCTCTGGTGCTACCTTTTTGCCACTAACAGAAATGAGCTGTCCAAAATACAATACTTCTTGCTGGCAATACTGCAGCTTGGCTCTTTTCACCTTGTAGTCTTTATCGGCTGGTAATCTCAACAACATAATGGAGTACTCCCTGCACTGCTGCTCATTGGTGCTACATACTATCAAATCATCAACGTACTGAATGATGGTACTCTGCACATATATGTTACCCAAATCCTTCTGTACAACCATGTTAAAATTACTGGGAGACTCACAGTACCATTGTGGTAAAAGTGTGTGTTGGAATTGCCTTCCACCATAGGTAACCGCAGTGAGGTATTGAGGATCAAGGTGCTACGGGACAGGGAAGAAAGCATTCTTCAAATCAATAACTGTGAAATGGGTTGCTGTGGTGGGTATGTTGCACAATATTGTTGCGGGGTTGGGCACAATGGGAAACCTATCCTGTGCTATTTTGTTTAGAGGACACAGATCCTGGATCATCCTCCAACCAGATCCCTATGATTTCTTTACAGGGTATATAGCTGCATTGCAGTGAATATTTGACATCACAATAATGCCTTGGTGTAAAAGGGCTGTGATGGTGGCATATATCCCTTCCTCAGCTTCCCTGGACACTGGGTACTGTTTAACTCTGGGCAATACCATACCATGCTTGAGTGTGATGTGAATTGGGCCAACACTACGTAAGAGCCCCACATCGTGGGAATTACTCATCCAAAAATGATCAGGCACTTGTGCTAGATCACTTTCAACAAAGGATGGGGCACTACCTTCTAGCATGGGGCATGGGACATGTCGGTACTGCACCATTATCTCACATTTCCAGTATTGTTTCCCCATCATTGTCCATATCCTCGAACAGATCATTCTCTGTGACTCCTCTTAAAGGCTGAGTCGGGTCAATGCACAGGACTATGAACCATTCCCCTCCCTCGGTCTCTGTCCCTATCAGGACAATCTTCTCTTTTGACACTACCACCCCTTCTAGATCGATCATAAAGATGGTTCATGCAACATATTCCAGGGGGGCTAGGCTAGTCTAAACAAGAACTCAGATGGCACTCTCCAAGACCTGTTCACTATATTCTGTACTGCATTCAGAAGTACTGTAGCCCCGTATATTAACAGGTCTGGTTGCACTTGTATTCCCCTAGTTGCTGCTTCAGTCCCCAGTGTATGTATGATCATCATTGCCCTTACATGACATGCCTGGGGTGGAGCTCACCACCCCCTCTCAGTGAACAGGATGGTGATATTCAACTTACTGTGTCCCTCTCCAACAGGTTGATAGGAGATGCTGTTTAAAAACAGCAATGGTGCTTGTAGTACCCAGTCACATATTTTAATAGGCAGTTCTTCTGTGAACAGAACTGATTGTATTGCCCCAGATAAACCCTCTGCATCCATTACCTCACCTGACAAAAATAAATGCCCCTCCCTGATACAATATTTTGTGGCACCTGTGTGAACCATAAAGATGAATGGTATGCTACCACTCTCCAGTCCCACCAATTGCAACTCTCCTGGGTAGACAGTGACTGTTAGGACTGGGCACGCTAAAGTTCTCTGTGGGCAGTCCTAACCCGGGTAAGTGTTTGTCTCTGGAAAGACAAAAGGATTTCCTCTGACCACACTAGCTCCCAGGTAGTGTGTCACCATGCCATGAGGCACTGCATAACTGTTGGTCACTTGAGCGGCCTGTGGCTGGGCAGGATGTGCCGCATAGGCTGGTGCGCCACTAGGCACCATAGCCTGCAGCTGTGGAAACTGTGGTGGCCTTGCAGGCAGGGCCATGGATGGTGGTTCACCATACGGAGTGCTTGGGGGTGCTTGGGCATATGGCTGGGGATACTGGGCGGGAGAGACTTGGGCGTACGGATTATATGCAGCCGCTAGTCTGCTCCTACACTCTGGTAAGAAATTACCCATTCCCCACAGGTCCAAGACTGCATCATGTTTCCCCCCTTGGGCCCATTCCTCCAAATCACCCTCTTCCTCCTGAGGGCAATCCCTGATACTGTGGCTGATACCTACCATTCCAACTGTTTCTAACTCCCATGTGGGGGCTGCCCGCACCTCACCCATGATTACCCTCTGTTCTGCCTGTCCTTCCTGGTGCGTGGCTACCACAGACCCTTCTACTGACAACTTTGCTAACTTCTTTCGTAATAGTCTTGCTTCCTCTGTCAGTACCCTCTGTGCTGTTTCCTTTTCTTTTTCTTTCTCTTTCAACCGCTAGCAATGATGCACAATTATAGACTGTATTTTCACCCAATTCTTCGCTTCAATCCCCACTATCTTATCCAGTACCTTCTGCACCTCTTTGGGGAGGCCTTTCTTGACCACGAAATGAAAAAATACAATTGATTTTTACCAGGTTTCATCCGTTTCTGCCCTCCACATCTTTTGTATGTACTGAGCTGAGTCCTCATCATCCTTCATTGTACGTTGCATTATTGACTGGAGCTCTGGTATATTGGGATATATACGCACCGCAGGACTGCCCACACATGGGCCATAACATCATTGAAATGGGCACCGTCATGAAGGTCATTGTCTAATCTCACAACGGGATTGTAACGCTCACCTGATTCTCGCAGAGGCGCCGGTCTTGACTGGGCGACTACCGTATCTTCAAAGGTGATGTGTAGCACCCGGTTGGCTCTTTGGGCTGGACCTCTGTGCACTGTATGCCTGACGTGTAGAGTAAGATGTCTGCAGATAGAAAATATGGGGTTAAGGAACTGGGGTTATTCGGGTGTCCCTATCTCTTTCCTCTTCTCCTCTCCTGTAGACCCCCAAAGGTTAACGCTCTCACCTTAGGTAAGTGAATGCCGAGCTCTCCATCTGCCTCGGGGCAGGGTGCTGTAGCCAGTTTCTTCACTGGATAGGTAGCGCAGGCCTCTTGACTTCAGAGGACTGCTGTCCGTCGTTTACTGCACGAACGGTAAGTTTCGAGTCATTCAAATGTCTTTTGAAAGTCTTTAGTAATGATGTCTCTTGTTTTGCAGGGTTCCGGCGATGGTGGATGACGGGCTGAAGTGAGTTGAAGATGGAGCCCGTGTGATGAATAGAAGCGCCTGGAAGCACGTGAGTAAGCGCTTGATGCCTGCTTCACGATGCGCTCTAACTGTCTTTTTATTTTGCAGGTACGAGTTCGGAGCGGCTGCAGGGTGCCGGAATACCCACTGGATTAGATGTGGAAAGGAGTAATGGCATGTGAGTATTAAAGTTCCCCAATGTCTTTAAACGCACCTTGTTTTGTCTTTCAGATGCGGATGCAGCGCCGAAGGCCTCCGGAGCGTGCGAAGAGTTGGTAAGCTTTTGTCTTTCAGATGCCGGAATGCAGTATGAAGACCTCCGGAGCGCACGAAGAGTAGGTAAGCCTTTGCCTTTCAGATGCCGGAATGCAGTGTGAAGACCTCCGGAGCGCACGAAGAGTAGGTAAGCCTTTGCCTTTCAGATGCCGGAATGCTAACCTGTTCTTTCTTGTCTTTATAGGTGTTGCTGAAGACTGGATTCAGGATGGTAAGCCTTTTTCCTTAGGCCCAGGACTGGATGCAGAAGACACGATGAGCGTCCTGCTGCAGAGGGTGCAGAATAACGCAAAGCAAGATTCATCCACCGGGTGTGGTTTAAATAGCCTCCTGTAGTGCTTAGGTGTCTCCTTCCACAGCCACGCCTAAGTAAGAAAAGAGTTCCTGGTAAGAAAAGAGTTCCTGCCTTCCAGAAGAGTTCCAGTGTTCTAAATCTAGGGAGTGGCTCCAGCCCCACCCAACAGGAAAAGTAGTTCCAAACAGAAGAGGATCAGAGGCTCAACTGGCAGGCAAGTAAGCAGCATGGTCTGCTGCAGGTAAGTCAACCCAAGCATTATGAGCCCGGCGCTTCCAGCGCTGGGACTGGGCATATTTATGAGCCTGGTGCCACTGGCGCCAGGACTGGGTCCAAAAGGTCCCAATTGGGACTGGTTGGCACTCGGAACCTGGGTTATGGATCTGCTTCCAAGGGAGTTGGGAAAACCCTGACCTTTTGGAAGCAGAGATCATGACAGGGATACCCTGTGTGAGGAACCTGAGGGCATCTTCACTTCTACTCACCTATGGTCCTCTTCTCAGGTGGCCAGGGAAAGGCAATCGCTCTTGGATCCTGACCGTGAAAGTGGAGATGCAAGGGAGGATCACCTGGGTGGAGGGAACTTGGGGAGAGGATGTCTTTGGGTGAGACATGGTATCCCCTTTTCCCTTGTAAAAATGAACCCTATAGTCCCCCTGCCTTTATAGGCTATTATCAGTCTTTAGCCCTTTCTGCCAACCAAAATGTCCCTAAGACTAGGACAAGGAAGAAGCAACTGGGAGTAATGCACACTTCCATTAATTCACACAACTTCGGTACTGAGACGAGAAAGAGGGCTGTGGAGGAGTACTGTTGTAAAAGTCAGGCATGTCCAACTAATGGCTTAATTATGGTCAGACAACTAAAGTGAAGGACTTGCACCTGAAACCACTTAACAGGTCCCAGGTGTACAACATGAGTTACCGGTCAGCAGCTGAAGAGAACAATCCAGGAGAGAACCATATAGGGGAGAACCATCCAGGAGAGGACCATCCAGGGGTGAGGCATCCAGGAAAGAACACTGCATTCAGAGGCAGAGCAGACTGGAGCGGAACCGGATGGAGTGAAGCCGGATTGACCAGCAGTGCAGAAAGCACAACAGGGGCAGCGTAGGCTGTCAGCAGGAGCTGTGGACACTGAATACACTAGGCACAGCAAAAACTGAAGACGGCGAGTGCTGCTCACAGACGCTCACGTGAGGAACAGGCAGAGCTGAAAGAAGCAGAGAAGCCGAATCGAGAGGCCCAGAGGAACGATAACAGACCAGAGAGTTTAAATGAAGGCAACACTCACACCACGCAGCTGGAAAGAGGCATATTGTAATAGCAAACAAACTAAGGATCATTACAATTACTATGGAAGAGTAAATCCAAGGTTGTTGAATGCAGAACAAGTTGCAAATTGGCATAAATCCTTTAAAGAGTGCTACGAACATTACTGAAAACCGGATAGAGCTGAAAATGGTTATAAGTACTTTTGAGAGTGCTACAAGCATTATCAAATGCCAGATAAAGATGCAAAAGTATTTGAAGTACTTTTGTAAATGCTGCAAGCACTGTTGACTACCGAACTGAGAGGTGTGATGAGCCTATGTGAATACAGCGCGAGAGCAAAGCAAGTGATGAACACTTATGAGCGAAGTGAAAGCAAGGTGGTGTAAAAAGGTGAATACCATGGAATGGGTTCTGTGAAATACACGTTGTGGCAAAGCCAAGAAAAAATACCAAGGAGTATCTGAAATCAATGTTGATTGATATATCTGAAAAATACAGAAGCATAACAAAATGCCAAGGGTTATCGGTTGCATGACCTGTAATGGGTGGACTGTGTGCTCTGACAACTGCTCATATACCGAGTGAACACTATTTGAAAAAAGCAGAGGAAAGCAAATGTGAAGAAGTTTTCATTCTGCCAGTTACTTGTGCATGTGAAATACAGAGAGAAAAAGGAACCTTTCTGAAATATTGAGAAGCCTAAATGGTTAAGGAGTTGAATTGGAATTATTCTGAAAGTCAAGGGACTTCAACTGATTGTTGTTTGGAAACCTAGAAGAGCTGACCTCTTGGGGAAGGGAACCCCAGACATTGTGAACTGTGTTGAACTCTTGGGGAAGAAAACCCTGAGGCCTGTTTGGAATTGTTCTGAACTTGGGGAAAGGAAGCTGAACTTAAGCCACAAGTTGGAAGAAGCTCAATACTTTGTTTTGACCACCATTTCTTTTGATGCTGACATCCCTACATATTATACATGTTTAATTGTGAGGGCAAGAATAGGTTTTGGACGCAGAAAGACTTTTAAGTTGAACTTACTGACACAGACTATCCTTAGTTTTCTTAAGGTATGGAAATCCCACCTTAGCATAAAGTAAGTTAGGCCTTACTCCATCCTGACATTTAGGAAAAATAAAATATCTACCTAAAATGTTGAATCTGTGTTCTGTGTCTAACTTCATGATGCCTTCACACCTGTTTTATCTCAAATGGTGCCCACCTGAGCACCCAAGATCGTGACAAATGCACTCTTCACATTGCCCACAGCCAGGGTAACACCTGCCGTCGGCTTCTCAAATGCACAGATCCGCTTTCCCACCCCAGCAGTGAGGGACGGTGGTGCTTTTATGAAATTATTCCTATCAAGGTATGGCCATGGTACATTGTGCTGTCCCTGGTCCGTTGTGCAACAGAGGAGACTGTGCCACGACCTTCTTTACCACCTTCTTTTTCCCTCCTACTTTCCCTTTACAACCGATACATGCCCAAAGCTGTTCGCCAATCTAGGTGCCCACAAGCTCTCCACCCGTGGTGATCTAGGGGGCCAGGCCTCCTCGTCTCCCCACTCCTCCACTGCTTACCACTCCCCCTCCTCCTCTGCTTCTGCTAAGGCTTCATTGGCTGACCTCACAGACTCATCCTCACCTTCCTTATCAGTATGGACATCCTTAATCACTGTACTGTTAATCCAAAACAGAATGTCTCCCACTCTCCACTCATCTGTTCCCGTAATTGCTTGCTGCCCATCCTCTTGTACCGCTCTCAATCTCGCGATCTCTTTCTCTGCCATCCTTAACGTTTCTTCTACCTCTCCCCATTTGTTCCACTCTGTATTGTTCAGTTCTTGAGCTTGAGGGGATTTGTGTTCCTTAACATTGCACATGTGGGATAGTACCTTAATGGGGGAGGCTATGTTATTTGTGTTGTAACTGATGGGGCAAAAGATCCCTGAACCGTCGAAGCGGTAGGCATAACTGGAGTCAGAGCACACGACAAAGGTGGCCCACCCTCTGTCTTCTTGGGGCGGGGGGCATCTTTTGAACCCTCTACCATACTCCATAACTCCAACACTTCCATTCTATTCTTTAATTTCTTCCCCTTATATTTTACTACCAGGAATGCATATATATGACCCTGGATGTCTTTACTATTCGTTCCCTGTTCCAACCATGGTTTAAACATGCCCCCTTTTGTCTCAGTCACCCATTCCCTGTGTTACTTTCTAATTTTCTCCCTGTATAGCAGGCGAGCGATACACATGTATTCCAATGGCGTTGCTGGCTCCATTTTTAAAGCCCCTATTCAAACATTATGCAATAACTTACTTTACTTCAGGTTACAATCCAGCAGTGCCTTACTGTCTCATTACCTCACCCTTTCCCGTTACCAATACCCCACCACTCCCCTGTGTTGCCAGACAGGAATTCAGGCAACACAGCTCCTGTAAACCACTCCGATTTGTGCACACGGGACTGGTCGCTCCAGGTGGGCACGGCCCTCCGGTTGTGCAGCCAGGAATCCTCTGTCTCTGCAGAGAGGCTAGGATCACGTTGTGCTCACCAATTTTGTAAGATAAACCTCCAGACAACCATGTGAAGAAAGATTCATAAAAGGTCAAAAGCTTGGTGCATCTCTGGAAAGAAAACAAGATTTAAGGAAGAAAGGTGACAGGGGGTGCTGTAGAACCCAACTGCCACAGAGCTCACTGGGTTAGTTCAATGAATGTAGACAGTTAAAGCAAATAATCGTCACTCGTGACACACATAGTATACAGTGTTATCCCACCACCCTCATTGGTTACCATCTTTATACCTACTACCAGTCTCCTATAGACCCTTGACCGATTGTCCACACCTTAAACTACCCTATCAATCTAACATGTCGTCTTCTGCTCTGTCACCTGGGTTGCCCGCTACTTGATTGGTTACGTGATATGGTACCCTCCCCATGGGCATAGTCACATGGTGTGCATCTGGTCATTATAATGGTTCAGCGGATACTCTTAAGGTGAAATTGGCCCTTTAGAATAAATAAGAATGTCTCTTGATCCCAGGCACATGGGCGTCCCCATCATGCCTCCCCATCGCAGGACTACATTTGTTGGCCTCATCTCGCGCTTCTCATAATACAAATCAAAGGATGTTTCACTCCTCGCTCCTCCCTTGTCAGCTACCCCTCCTGGGAGCTCCTCCTGGGTGTCTTTGAGACCGCACTAATCAACCACATTCAGAAGGATTTAGGGATCTTGTTTGTGGGCATCTGGTAGTTCAAAAGAGAAGGTCATTATTCTGGGGGGCGCTAGGGTCCTAAATCCAGACCGTTGGAAGCTCGAATCCTCTGCCCTGGCTCCAAATCGTTTGGGGGAACATGGGACCTGAACGTGCATACGAACACCCCCACTCCAACCCATTGTCGATAATATCCTCTGTGGCACTCACCGTGCCATGCCGTCAATCATTGTTTGGCTGGACAGGTGACCCACCACGGCCTGACTGCCAAGCAGGCCGTCCTCCTAGAGGGTCCGCACTGACTGTCAATGGGATTTCGGTCAGGTCCCTGTGCCGCAGCAGGGAAGCTGCCTCCCATAGCTCACCATCAGCAGTCTGCATTCATCTCCCACTGTGATCCGGCCCAGCACGGATGTGTAGCTGGTGCGCCTCTCCATCCTGCCTCTGGGTCGTTAATGCTCCCACTCATGCAGCACTGGGGTGCCCAGCCTTCTGTAGCTGGCACCACCATGGCCCACGGATCAGCAGCTATCCATGCTCCATGCTCCCAGGCGTAGTTTCACACACAGCCCCTCGCTCCCTGGCGCCGTTTCACACACCGCCCCTCGTCAACACAGTTAATCACCACAAGGTGTCAGACAGAGCATGTTTCTCCTCCCGACCAGCGCGCTCCTTCTTTTTGGCGCCAAAGGGCACCCGATAGGCCACCTCTGCCATGCCAAGGACCAAAATATATCTCCACACTGCAAGGGTTCTGCGGGGCCAGGCTTAGGTCATCGGGTGCCACTGAACATCCGATTTCAGGGATGCAGCTTTATTCTGCTCACGCATGTCAGACAGTAAGATAAAATTGCAGGATATTCGCATCCCCTGTCAGAGCTGTCTCAGGCCGTGGCCATTTTGCAGCCACGCAACAGCGCCTCTTTCTACTCTGATCAGTGATGATATATTTCAATTGTGGCAGTACATTCTTGGTGCTGCAGCTGATGCATGCCAGCATAGTTGCGAGAGATCATGTAAGGCTCATGATAGAGATGCACTGTGTCAGTCCAGCGGAGCATATCCTGCTTTGGATGACTTGGCGCACCAAGATGCGAGTTAGATGAAGGACCCCTGTTTCATTACCGGCTGCCAGGCTTGATAGCCAAGGGATGTGTCCATGTAATGGTGCTGAGAATACACTGCTGCGGCTTTACAAGCTAGGACCTGCAATAAGGAGTGTGGTTGCTATGCTTGGGCATGCATACATTGTTCGTGCTTACTGGGAACTGTGTCTGTAGAAATTGTAGCATTACCTTTACAGTACATGTAGTTGGCTAGGCTGTCCTATGTCCTGTGGTACAGTTGTTTGCTCAGGGCTGAGCAGACCTATTGGTGCCGGGAAGGACAGATTGGTCAATGAAAGTGTAAAGAATTATCCATGCGATGCCATCTACTCTTCACCCCGATCAGTGTCCCTCACTGCTGGGAGACAAAAAACATAATGCAGCCCTCACTGTTTCTAATGTAATTAGGGGGTCCATGTTGAAGAAAAGACTGCTTCTGGATGGAACTCTATCTTGCATCTATATGATAATGATTAGAGTTGCCACAAAGGCCTTAGAATCCGAAAGATGAAAAATGTAGCACCGAAGAGCCTCCTCTTTTATATGCACAGGCATCCTTAACCTGAGACCTAGCCCCTCCTCTTTTCAAATTCCAGACAGAAGGCTCCCAAACCCAGTGAGGTCAGTGCAGACATTTTATCCTCACATCCAAATCCTGAGACTGTCCAAATCAATATATATGGTTCATGGTTATTGTACGAATATGGGACTTTGACAAAATTGCTACTGCTCTGAAGGTGCACATTGAGGATTAATGGATAAAACCCCTACGTAGCCCCACACTACTATGGAACGAGTAGTGACCTCAATCAAAAGGGGCAAACGGCACAACCACAACTCACATCATTACAGTTTGGAAACAAGCACATAAGTTTGTAGGATGGAAAAACAAAATTACTGCCGCGCAACCCCTGTGGCAAAACAGCAACCTGACAGAACTAGAGAAGTTTGAGCCATGGCCCAAATGGGTAAGAGCAGGAATCCTGAAGGTGGGGGATATTGTTGCAGGCAGGAAACTGGCCACATTTGACACTCTGCGATCGCAATTCCAAATCCCAGGTACAGAGCAATATCACTATATGAGATTGGCCCACACCCTGAAAACCCACATACCAGCAGACACTATTGTACCGGAATACACTCCTATAGAACGCAACATGCTGCCCGCATATATCCCTACCAAATGCACTTCCATCCTATATAACGCTATATCATCCTTTACAACCCCCGAATTGAACAGTCTAAAGGCGAAATGGGAAGTAGATGTAGGGGAAATAGATCCAGAGGACTGGATACAAGTGCTCATGCATCCCCAGGAGATCGCTATCTCCTCCAGGCTCTACCTGGTACAGCTGAAAATACTCCACCGAGTATATTATCCCAGGACACGCTTGTACGGTTGGAAACGAGCCCCAACTCCAAACTGTCTTCGATGTGAAGAGGAAATAGGTACCTTCATACACATCCTATGGACATGCCCCCGGATACAGGCCTTTTGAAGTGCATGCGGTAACAAACTCACTAGAGTACTGACCCGGCCCATACCACTGCACCCAAGGGCTTTACTCCTCGGCATACCCATCGAAATAGATGTTAATAAATGGGAGAAACTGCTTCTACACACAGCAATGGGGCTGATCAAACGCAACATAGCGCAGAAATGGGGAGCTCCAGAACCCCCGACGCTGGACCAATGGATAACGGATATGGACACATGCGCCATGATAGAATGCAGGATCTCCAATGCAAGGGGCTGCCCCAACAAAGCCTCGAAAATATGGGAAAGGTGGGAAGAGGGAGTGACTTAGGACTCTCTGCCACATGTTATACAAGCACGAACAATACATATAAGTACTCATGTAAAGGCTCTCTGGAGATGGACAACATGTGTAATACCTTTTGATAGTGAATCGACATGATAGTCCCTATGTTGATTTTGTTGTTGTTTTTTGTCTTAAAACAATAAAAAATGTTTTATTAAAAAAAAGGGGGCAAACAGGTGCAGCCCGGCAGTTAAACCTTTGTTGCATCATGTGTTAATGTATGGTAAGGGTAGCCTATATGCTTTAAGAAGAATGTGTGCTGCCACAGAAGCATCTAAAACAGCAATAGTACTGAGGTACCAAAATAAAGGACTGGCTAACTAAGGTTCTATAAAAATAGAAGAATTTACTTTGAAAAAAAGAATACACTCATAATAAACGACTAACAGCCACCCCTGTGAGAGAGGACACGAAATATACAAACTTTACAATGAAAGGGGCACTCTGGGTCTAAAAACAGGGGTACACAGGCAATTTCAGAGGCAAACTCACGTTCACTAAAGGTGTTCTTTAAAAAGGTAGAGAGAGAGGGTTTACTAGTCACCAGGTCCCTTTAACGGAGGCCAGGGGAAAAGAACCACTTCAAATACATTTTCGGCTTGTTCCTGGGACTTGGCAGCATTGAGAAAGGTTTCTAGGTATTTTTGATGATTTATTCCAACAGGTCAATTTGGCAGGAGACAGGTTGGGATGATTGCTTCTAGCGGGTTGAGCTGGTTGACTTGCACTGTGTCAAGTCAACTGTTGAGACAGGTGAGTTGATGGCTTCCAACTGTCAAGTCGGCATCATGATCGATTGAAGACGGATTGAAAAGCATCTCTGGGTACTTGTAGCAACTCAAAAACCATGAAGTGACCGAGCTGGCTTGATAATGGATTAAATGAGTAAAGTGCGCTCAGAGTTAGTTCTTGACTTCTGGTTGCTATGGGGCCCCATTTGAGGTCTCCAGTGGCATGGTGGGTCCTTGTTTTGCACTTCACAGCCAAGACGGTTTCCAGGGAGACCTTTCAGGGGCTCTTAAATCCATTCGGCAGCTTCCTGGGCACCAGTGGTCTTAGCTTGCAATAGGCCTTGTATAGCCAAGATACCAACCCTAATGTTCCTCTGGGATGGTTGATGCTCCTTTCTTGGAAGTCTTAGTAGTCCTTGCTATTGAAGAGACTGTTGGTGACTAACTGTGCACCCAACAAAGCTTTAGGTGAAATCTGTCTTTTTCTGTTGGTCCAAAGACTATTCAACAGAAGGGCTAGTCCTGCCCCTTTAAATAGGCAGTTTGGCTCAATGGATTGGCCCCTTTCTAGTCTTTTGCCTGACGATGTCCGTCCCAGAGTGTTTTGTCTTGAGGGGGTGAGGAAGGGGCACAGGGGCACAGGAATTGTAGGAACCCTGGGAGAATTGAAGGTGGTGTGTGACCCTTCTGTGGATGTGTGCCTCTCTCTCTCAAATACACTCCCTCCTGTCGTCTCTAGTGCATCACAGAGCCTCTGGTAATTACCACCCTCGTGTGAGCTCTCCGTTGTCCTGGCAGGACTCATATTTGAAGAAGTAGTCCCCAGCAACCCCTTGGGGGGCTATTCTGTCCTCTGGTGAAGGTGGCAAGTCTTGCCAGACACATCAAAAGGGGATGGGGGCATTGGGATGGGGCTAAATGGTTGTTTTGGGTGAAATGCAGTCCTAGACTCTGAGACACACAAGGCGCTTGTCAGTGAAATGAGACACTAGCAACCAAGCAGATACTAATATGACACCAATAGGTTTTGGTCAGTAAATGTGTAGATTCTCAGAGGCCACCGAGTGAAAACTAGACATGGCTTATATTTACATTTTAATCTGCCAGCAGGCTCCGGGAGCACACAATTATAGAATTATGGATCAGGGCTTCCCACAGTTAAACACAGAACCTGGCTGGTGGAACTATGAGCTCCATGAGGCTGTTGGCAGGAATGCACATGTCACTTTGTAACTGGCATGTTGCCAAACTACTAGGCAACTGCTGAGCGGTGTCAGTAGACAGGCTCAGCAGAGATACATGTTTGCACTATACTTTTCAGCATGGCACATTATGAAAGCGGTGATTTTATATAACTAATCAGTGGCGGCTGGTGGCTTTGAAAGGTGGTGGGGCGTACATTTCTCTGGGCGAATTATCGAGCGCAGCGAGCAAGCCCACCCCCCCCATCAA
Organism: Ambystoma mexicanum; assembly: GCF_040938575.1. Classification (NCBI taxonomy): domain Eukaryota; kingdom Metazoa; phylum Chordata; class Amphibia; order Caudata; family Ambystomatidae; genus Ambystoma; species Ambystoma mexicanum. The sequence goes on from NC_090937.1 coordinate 778,714,288, forward strand.
GGGTGATGTGGGTGGGTTCTCCCCTCTGCAAGCATTTTAAGAAAACGGCATCCAAAACGTGCAATTTACTGTCCAAACCCACATATATATGACATAAAAAGGATTAGGTTTTACATACTATTAGTACTATCCTTAGTAAGCATTCTGATTGGCTCTTGCCAGGTCCCTACCCGGCCGGGAATCCCTCCGTCGGGATTCCACGGCCTTTGTCCCCCGCGGGGGCGTGGCTGCCCCTCAGCCAATGAGGAGGCTCGAAGCAGGGCCCGCTCCGAGCCTCACCGTGGCTGAGAGGATGCCTTCGCCCCCTGCCGGGGACTCGGGTAAGTCTTTTTATTTTTTTTATTTTTTCCTTCCCTCCCCTCCCTCCCATCCGCCCCCCCCCCAACTTACCTTCTTGATCCTACGTCCCTGGCAGGGGACTAGGGAAGCCTCCAGCCGTGTGGAGACTCGGAGCGGGGCAATCTCTGCTCTGCGCCTCCACACGGCTGGGGGCTTCCCTTGTCCCCTGCCGTGGACGCAGGTACTTTTTTTTTGTTTTTTTTTTTCTTGTTCCCCCATCCCACTCCCGCCCTCCCAACCCCACTTACCTTTTTTTTTATCCTTTTTTGGGAGCGGACGCGCTGGGGACACTTGTGTTCCCAGCGCGCTCCGCTCCCGATGGCCGCCATGGAAAGGGAAAACAGACCCCGTTATCCTTTTCCATGGCGGCGGCCATTTTCTTGGTTGTTTTTTTTTTTCTGTCCCAAAACGCTGCAGCGTTGAAACGCAGCAGCGTTTCGGGACAGAAAAAAATAGCTTTTAGTACCCCGGTCAACGCAAATTTGGCGGGCCGGGATACTAATAGCAATAGAACCCTCGCGACGGGGGCATTATCGATTCTGGATGACGCCCCGGGGCCTTCGGTAAGGCCCTCGCTTCGTTCAGGTCCTTACCTATGGGCCCCGGGGCATTACCTGAGTCGGTAATGCCCTCGCTGCTCGGGTTCTATTGCTTAAATGGTGGTACATCGTTATTTTTTGTGCAAGTGTGATGGTGTATTTTACAGCAGTTGTATTGAGAATAGCTGTACTATGTCTCGGGAGGATAGCTCAGGGGCAACGCGCTTGCCTTGGAAGCAAGACAACACCAGTCCCGGCTCTGCCCTTAGAAACCTCTGGGTATTAAGCGCGTTATAAATAGCATATCATATCATATCATGCTGAATTACTGGCATAGAGCTTGTAGAATGCAGGATTTGTCAATACACAGTCCCCTTCAAATATTCACTATAAATTGCCCAGAGGGGAGAAAAGTAAACACAAGCATTGGCAAGTTAAGGCAGAATGAAGCTTGACTGCAGGTTTTTTTTAAAGTAAGGGCTAAGATCTGCAGCAGGCCCATATCTCACACACACGCATGCTTGTTGAAGATTGACTAGTCAATCTCCAATAAGCATGCAAACCCACAAGTGCGACATTACATGAAGACGGACTGCCGAGAGGCATTAAATATGGTGACGTCTCGGCTCGGACTGAGACGTTAGCATATTAATGCACCTGGAAATGACAGTAAGGCAAATGGTTAACTACTTACCGGAGTTGGTGCTTGGCAAGGGTTAGGTTGATAAGTAACTAGGCCGCGGTGCACCGCACGTGAAGTGGGCCTGCTGTTCTCTGGGCAGCTCAGCTCGTCGTCTTCTCCAATACAAACGTGAAGGTGAAGGTGGCGCAAGCGCACCCTGCGCCGTCACCCCAACCCTAACACTCAAATGTCATTGGCTGGCAAACAGCCAATGACATTAGTGTATCTGTGCAGGCCAGATTATGGATTCTTCATTGCACTGTTTGCGCACACATTAAGACTGGCGGGGCCACCCCTCAAGCGCCCCGCCATCCTCCTAATTTAAATGATTTACACATTTTACGTAAAGTGCATGGAGCTCTGAGCTCCATGCACTTTACTATGGTAAAAGCAGTGTAAAACGGGACAAGCCCCGCTGTGACACTCGGCCAATCCTGATGGGCCAGCTGCCACAGCGGGCGCGTCCATAGGACTGTATTCGGCACAGCGCCCCGTGCTGCTGCTAAATGCAAACACATTCAGAAGAACCTCTTCTGAATCTGTTTGCTAGTGGAACCTGGTGGGGGCCTAGATTGAGGGGGCAGTGCCCTGCCGCCCTAGGATAGCGGCCACCATTGTAACTAATCTAGTCCCTTACAAGGTTTGCCAGAGTACCAGAAGTCCCTGCATGGCCTACCTGTGCCCCATCATCTCCCCCTGTAAAGCTAATGTGCCCACAGTGTGAATATGACATTCCTGGAGGACACATGTAATGACAATGTATGTCTCCAAATACAAGGCCAGTCCACACCTCAGGGATGCCTCTCTCACTGCTGCCCTAATTATACTTTTGACCAAAAATGCAGCAGCCCCTCTCCCACAGTCCTTCAGGACATCTTTGATTTTTCTCTGTTCATGCAGTTATCAGCAATGTCTGGAGGAGGTCTAGCAAACACACACCTGACAATGTGACACTCTCACAGACAGAGAGAGACATTGCGTGAGACAGAGAGAAAGAGAGGGAGAGAAAAAGAGAGTGCTAGATTGCAATAAGATTTGCATGGTGGAACTAGTTATTATTTAAAACGTATGTATGTGCCATTTTCAGGCTTTATAAAAATAAATTAATTAAGACAATGTGGATGACCCAGGAAAAAAATCAAGTCGTTGTTTGTAAGATCACTGCACGTTTGTGTCAGGTAGAAAAAAAGTGTTTGAACGTTTGAATCAAAGGAGATGATAGATTTGTGTCTCAATTTGGCAAATCAGCGCATACGGCTATACTGTACAGTAGATGTGCATTTAAATGTATACCATGGTTTTGCCAAAGTAAATACATTTACTTTGCCAGCTTTACTCCATGTGGAAGTACAGTTACATGTGTGTTATGAGGGTTAGATAGTTTAGGGGGAAGAGGTTTAGTGGGTGCGGTTGGAGTTTGTCAGGGAAGGTGGGATAGGGGTGACCCTCTTCCTGTTTAAACAAAAGAAAATATGAAAATAATAATACATTTATGCTGTCAAAGTAAAGTACAACAAAGTACTATTTTGCTTCGGGAAAACCACACAGAGCCCATTTTAACAGTCAGTAATTGTAATTCAAAATTACTGGAATAGAGATGGACAGGATTTGTAACGATGCAAGATGGTTTGAAGCAGAATTGGAGATGGTCATGAGTTTCTTGGAACATCTCAACAACATGAAAAAAATGGCAGTGCATATATTGGCTTTCAAAATCACAACCAATTCTAATTATTAAATGGAGACAGCCAGGAAAGACTTCCATGACTTTGCAAATGCTATCTTGTGACATGCATTCCTAATTAAGTCACTTAAACCAACCATGTCACTTTTGTTTACAGATGCTAATGTAATACACCAAGTCATTCCAATCAAACATGTGATTAAATGGCTGAATTAATTCAATTGGAACCTGGTCCCTTCAAATCGAATTTAAGCTCAGCTTCGGAGCATCACCTAAAAACGTGTGCGTTTACTAATCAGTGTAACATGAATTGTGTGAATGTGTAATGTAAAGATGAAAAACAACTGTGCTAATCTACCACTGGCCCAGTTGCAGGTCTTCAAAACTCCCACGTCTTAGTTTCTGTAATCAATGATCATGCGAGGCCCACACAGCCCCACACCTATAGTATTATAGATATGGCACCCACATTCTAGTGCCGAATAATATTCTGTTGCCATTTGTTGTTGATACAATATGATGTTGTGTTTTATTTATGAGCCCTAGGTCATATACAACTTTTGACATCCATTCATAATTTTGTATGGTGAATTTTGTGTTTGTTTACTTGTATTTGTTACAGATTGCACCATGTTTTTTGTAGAATTATGCTCTGATGTGTAAGACGATAATACATTTTTTGATCGTGATGATTATACACATCACTACATGGTTCATATTCCCCCACAATATGATAAAATGTTTTCAATAGAGTGCTCAGCTGCTTTTTGGAGCTCGTTCTGAACCATATCCAATAACCCCCAAAAAATAAAAAATGCAGTTCACACTGATCACAAAAATTAAACATTGCAGAATTCTACTTAAGTACAAATCTCTTTTGATTGAACAAGTAGATCATTTTAGAAGGGTAACTACAAATTACAGGGATTTATTTCACAGAGGGGTTCCAAGTCACAAGAGAGCAAAGCTCAAGATGTCCATGATGTCACTCAGAAGTCTGAGGTGGAGGTATTTTTTACATTTTGTTAACTGAGTCAAATACGAATGAAACTCATCCCCCAAAATTGACACAGCCCTTTGAGCATCAGATGCACTACGCACAGGAGACAATGGCATATGCATACGTCTCCCTATCACTGTTACATGTGGGGAGAGGTGATGGTCTTTGTGTAACGCTCACCTGATTCCCGTAGAGGCGCCGGTCTTGACTGGGCGTATACCGTATCTTCAAAGGTGATGTGTAACACACGGCTGGCTCTTTGGGCTGGACCTCTGTGCACTGTATGTCTGACTCGAAGGGTAAGATGTCTGCAGATAGAAAATATGGGATTAAGGAACTGGGTTATTGAATGTCTCTCTCTTCTTCCCTTTCTCTTCTCCTGTAGAACCCCAAAGGTTAACGCTCTCACCTTAGGTAAGTGAACGCCGTGCTCTCCATCTGCCTCGGGGCAGGGTGCTGTAACCAGTTTCTTCACTGGATAAGGGGAGCAGGCCTCTTGACTTCAGAGGACTGCGTTTACTGCACGAACGGTAAGTTTCGAGTAATTCTAATGTCTTTAAAGTCTTTAGTAATGATGTTTCTTGTTTTGCAGGGTTCCGGCGATGGCGGATGACGGGCTGAAGTGAGTTGAAGATGGAGCCCGTGTGATGAATAGAAGCGCCTGGAAGCACGTAAGTAAGCGCTTGTTGCCTGCTTCACGATACGCTCTAACTGTCTTTTATTTTGCAGGTACAAGTTCGGAGCGGCTGCAGGGTGCCGGAATACCCACTGGGTTAGATGTGGAAAGGAGTAATGGCACGTGAGTATTAAAGTTCCCCAATGTCTTTAAACGCACCTTGTTTTGTCTTTCAGATGCGGGATGCAGCGCCGAAGGCCTCCGGAGCGTGCGAAGAGTTGGTAAGCTTTTGTCTTCAGATGCCGGAATGCAGTGTGAAGACCTCCGGAGCGCACGAAGAGTAGGTAAGCCTTTGTCTTTCAGATGCCGGAATGCAGTGCGAGGCGTTGGTGACAGCCGATGGACCAGGTAAGTGAAGAGCTGTCACTGAAGACCGTAATGCTAACCTGTTCTTTCTTGTCTTTATAGGTGTTGCTGAAGACTGGATTCAGGATGGTAAGCCTTTTTCCTTAGGCCCAGGATCAGATGCAGAAGACACGATGAGCGTTCTGCTGCAGAGGATGCAGAATAACGCAAAGCAAGATTCATCCATCGGGTGTGGTTTAAATAGCCTCCTGTAGTGCTTAGGTGTCTCCTTCCACAGCCACGCCTAGGTAAGAAAAGAGTTCCTGCTTTCCAGAAGAGTTCCAGTGTTCTGAATCTAGGGAGTGGCTCCTGCCCCACCCAACAGGAAAAGTAGTTCCAAACAGAAGAGGATCAGAGGTTCAACTGGCAGGCAAGTAAGCAGCATGGTCTGCTGCAGGTAAGTCCACCCAAGCATTATGAGCCCGGCGCTTCCAGCGCTGGGACTGGGCATATTTATGAGCCTGGTGCCACTGGCGCCAGGACTGGGTCCAAAAGGTCCCAATTGGGACTGGTTGGCACTCGGAACCTGGGTTATGGATCTGCTTCCAAGGGAGTTGGGAAAACCCTGACCTTTTAGAAGCAGAGATCATGACACTTTGCAGGGCTGGGTCCTCAAACTGAACATGGCCTGAGGAAGGCAGTAAACCCAATTCTCTTTAATGTAACACATCATTTCAAAGGTTTTGTTTTTAACAAATGGTTCATCCTTTCCATACTGCTGTTGGCTTGTGGGTGATAAATGAAGTACATGTTATATTGTATTCCTAAAAGAGTAACAAAATACAATTGGGAGGGCCCAAGGAGCTGCAACCGCCACCAAATGTTCCATATAATATCACACAAACTTCTATTCAAACAGCAGCCTACAGCTCACTAAATCTCCCTAACAGAAAATCTATTCCTGTTGCAATACATTTTCTTGTCCCATCTGGCCTTAGTCTAACTCACTACTTTCCATGTACTAATATTTTTCTAAAAAACCAAACACTAGGGGAGTGTATTTTAATGTATTGCTCCCTCTTCTGTGTGTCCAATAAAAAGCAGAATGCTGTGCGTGAAGTAAAAAATGATTTATTTTTCTCTCACTGGCATTCACTTGTCTGAATGTCCTGGGGGATCAGGGAATCAGCCTGAACTCACTCTTGTGGTCTACTTGTTTCAGCCGATTATGTAACAATCTAGCTGCTTTCTTCAGGACCAAAACAACCTAGAGTTGTTTTAAATTTCTAAAAGACAGAAGGGTATTCAATCTTCCTCTGTATTAGACCTGTAGTGGGAGACATACATCAAAACCCTGTCCATGCTTAGACACATGGGTGGGGTAGTGCAATTGATCAAAAGCCACTGGAGACAATTCTTGGGGCATCACTACCTTGCCAGTCTTCACACCAAATCAGTTTCGGACTTCACACCCCCCTCTTCTCTGCCATAAGAACTTCTCACTTTCTGGTACCTGACCTTGTATTTCAATTATTTCAGTGACATGGGGTGCAGCATATGGAACCTGCAACTGCCACAGCATATTTACAAGTGCTGGATTCTCAGGAATGTCTGGTACTGGCAAGTACGTGGTCAGTTTTGCTGCTGTGTCTGCTGCTTCATCCCTGAGGGAGACAAAATCTCTGCCATTTGTATGGGCAGCACACTTGACGACTGCAGCAAGTGTGATCTGTGAAAGAGCATGAATCATCCAATCCAAAAGGTCTGCTTGCTGCACTGGAGAACCATCTGCCCTCTGAAACCCTCTCCTCATCCATCTCAACAACCCTGAATGATTGGTGGTTGTAACATAAGCCGAGTCTGAATAAATCGTTACTCAGCACCCTTGCCTCACCTCGTGTGCTTCAATAAGGGCAATCAATTCTGCTGCCTGTGGTGAGTAATGGCCTGGTAATCTTTGCTGCACAAAAACCTCATACTTCCCGTCAACCAGTCGATCCAGTGCTGCACCAATATGTCTCTGACCTGTCTCCTGGTTGATAGGTGACGACCCGTCAACAAAGAACACCTCTCTGTCATCTAAGGCACAGTCACATGCTTTAGGAATGTCTTCCTCAGGGCCCTCATAAGTAAGACAGTACTGCACCTTGTCATCGTCATTAATAAGTTCTGTTAAAAAGGTAGCAGGATTCACTGTTTTACAATAAACAATGTGAATGGATGGGCTTGATAGAATTAGCACATATGCACAGGCACTTTGTGTAGTCATTATAGATTTGGACCTCTCCAATACCACAAAGACTGCATGTTAAACATACAGTGTCAATGAACACCACATAACAATGGTGGATGACTTCTCAGTGGCAAAGGCAGCAGCAGCCACTGGTTTACGCAAGGAAACTGTCCTTGAATAACAGAATCCAACATGCCACTGTAGTACGCTAAAGGTTTATGATCCATAGTACTTTGTTGTGTGAAAATTGCTGTCATCATCTGGCCATTAGAGTGTGAAAAAACATAAAACTTCTTGGTGTAATCAGGAGTTGCAAGTACAGGAGCAGTGGAGATGTTTTTCAGCTCCTGGAAACTTGTAACCATCTTGTCAGTCCAAATAACAGTATTGTCTGTCCGTTGTGCTTCTTTAAGAGCCTACAGCAGTGTCAAGTGTATGACGTATAGTCAAAAAGCAATGCTCTACATTAATTACACAAGCCAAGAAATGCATATCCTTAACCGTCACTGGAAGGGGGGTAGCGTGCACCACTGTGGGGTGTTCTGCAATCATTTTTTTACCATGCACTGAAATCAACTGGCCCGAATACAGCACCTCCTTCTGACAATATTGCAACTTTGCTCTGTCCTCCTTATATCCTTTGTCAGCCAACAATTGTAACAAGGAAATGGAGTCCTGCACTGTTGTTCGGTAGTGCTACACACTGTAAGGAAGCCATGGTATCAAACAGTAAGACAAAGTGATCACAGTTCAAGGGTGTTTACTGAACTTAAATTGGGTTTGAAAAACACCTATCTAATCCTAACTCTAAAGATGGGAGCAAGCTACGACCATCAAATAATAATAACACAGTCCTAGTCGAGTCTGTCAAAATTAAAGGGGCTATACTAATAAACCAATTGCCAATCCTTACTTCTAAATGCAAAAAGTGGGGGAAACAATGTTGTGCAAAAGAACAGTGTTCACAAAATTGTATGTCAGGATATTCGAGCCGTTGGCTTCCCTTCTCTGTGTTTTCAGTACGGGACAAGTCGGCACACTCGAGCTTTGCACACCCTCTGGCTTCTCAAGCATGAGAATGCAGTTCAAGATTTCAACATCAGGGCCTTCTGTGCCAAAGTCTCTTTGTCATTCAAAGTCTCTTATTTCAGAGGGTCTGATGCAACATGACACAACATTAAGGTTCCTTTCCTCTCAGAATTTTCACTGATACACCTTCTTGTGTGATTTACTGTTCACCCTGGGTCCCCCTATGCTGGGCTTAGACCCACTTTAACACAAAACCTTCAATTGGTCTCCCTCGGCTGGGTTCGGACTAAATTCATGTCTTTTTATACATTTTCTGTACTTTAGCAAAACCGAAGACTTTCGAATGTGAGCTGTATTTTGCTTGCCCCGGGGCAGGACTACTTCGATTCACACTTATTTGTTCTCTTTCAATTGGCCTCCCTCTGCGGGCTTGGACCAAATTGATCTACTTTTGTCACATCTAAGCTGAATACCTTACAGAGGCCTTAGATTGAGCACCCACGTGCTGCAGGACCACTCTTTCATAGGTATTGTAGCTCACTTTAAAGTTCAATCACTCATCAGCAGTTCAACTTCATTTGCGTCTCTTATCACACGTGATTTAACAATGTTTGTTCCAACGCTCTCCATACAATGTTGCTGCTTGCAACCTTGGCTTCAACACAGACCAGTCTTGTATCGGTCTCCCCAACTCACTAGCTGTGTTGACTTCACTGAAGGTGCTTTGTTCTTGGAGCCAAGGACGGTACCACGGTGTCTGGTGATTCTCCCCACCTTGATTATTGACACGGGAGGGCCCTGGGTATTCGGACACTCAATGCAGTATTCTTCAGCCTGGTTTACTGGTCTTACGCTTTCTATTCTCGAGGTCTATGGAAAGTAATGGTTCCTTGTCGAAAAGGTCAAGGGAATTTCCCTCCATGCAATCCCCTTCTGTTTTGTCGTCTTTTCTCTCTTGCTCAGCTGCCATCTCGAAACTTCTATTTCCTTGAAAGCTTTGCCTCGCTCAAGTTTACGCTTGTGCAATACCTTTTATACGTGTGTGGAAGCTTAATGGAAGTCAAATTTGTGTGATGGTCAATAATTGCCTTGCATTGCGACACGTCAGGTATACGGCTCGGGTTTAGTCTGTTTTCTCTCATAGCGGGCTGTCTGTGAGAATGTCTTTGTGTTTTAAAAGGGTGGTAGGAGTTCCAATATATCCTACCTGATAGGGTGGGGTAAAGGTGTTATAGGGAAGTGGATACTGCATCTCACCATCCAGTGTCCCACTCCCACTCCACGAAGACCCCTGACCCAGGTGATCCTCCTGCACTGGTCTACCACAGGAACTGGATCCAAAAGCGTTGGCTGCATCATGGCCACCTGGATGACAGATCCTCAGAGACTAGTGGGTGAGACACCTTCTGGTTTCTCACAACACAAATAGAGCCATCCACATATTGGAAAATAGTACTGGGGACATTAATATTCCCTAAATCCTCACGTAAAACCCTATTCAAAATTCTTGGGAACTCACAATACCCTTGAGAAAGTATAGTGTGTTGAAACCAGCTTCCGGCGAGCATAAATGCTGTGAGGTGTTGAGAGTCTGGATGTAAAGGGACTGAGAAGAAGATGTTCTTCAAATCCACCACAGTAAAATAGGTTGCCTCAACAGTTATATTGAACAATATTGTAGCAGGGTTTGTAAACACAGGAAAGTCTGCTTGTACTACATCATTGAGAGGGTCAAAATCCTGAATCTTCCTCCAACTAGCCTCTCTGATTTCTTCACTGGGTAAATAGCTGTTTTACACAGAGAGTTGAAAGGTACTATAGTACCCTGATACAAAAGAGCCATTATGGTATCATTAATTTCCTCTTCCGCTGCGTTCCATAAAGGGGACCGTTCAACTCTGGGCAACACAGTACCTGGTTTCAATGTAATGCATATTGGCACAACACTCGGTAAGAGCCCTACATCATGCAGATTATTCATCTACAACTTGTCAGGCACCTGAGAGAAGTCCTTTGAAGCAAAAGAGGGGCATTCCCCCTACAAATAACATAGAACAGGAAACATGCCTATATTGTATCATTATCTCCCAGGGGGCAAACACTGTCAATATTATCTACCCCTCGTTATCTTTATTCTCAAAAAGGAAACATCTTTCAATGTTATGGGAGGATCAATACACAAAATTGTGCACCACTTCCCATTATCAGAATTAACTGCTATTAACACAATCCTCCTTCTATGTCAAGCACAATAATCGTTCCTGCAACTACTTCTTGAAGTTGGGCTGGCCTTAACAAAAATTCAGAAGGTACTCGCCAGTACTTGTTAGCCACCTGTGGTACTGCACTAAGGAGTATTGTAAAACTGTATATGGACAAGTCAGGAGCCACTGGTATTCCTCTCACTGCTGAATCAATGGCCAATGTGTGTAAGGTCAACATTACCCTCACAGTAATCATACCAGGCGTCAAATACACCACACCTCTTTCAGTGAATGAGATGGTCATGTTGAGTTTACAGAAAATGTCCCTACCCAACAAATTAATCGGGGTCGTTTTAGAGTGCAACAGTGGGGCCCACACCTCTCTACCCCCACCCTAATAGGTAATTATTTTGTGAATTAATAAAACCGATTTAATTTCCTCACAGAAGCTATGCATATCCATTACCTCACCTGACCAAGGGAATCCTCCCTCACTAATGCATGATTTGGTTGCACCTGTGTCCACCATAAAAATGAATGGTTTATTGCACATCTCCATGCCCATCAAAGGTTCCTCTTCTGGGTCTGCAGTGACTGATAGGACTGGGCATGCTAAGGATCTCTTTGGGCTGTCCTAATCTGGATATGTTTTAATTCCTGGAAAAACAAATTGATTCCCTCCACCCACCATGGCCTCCTAATAGTGTGTCACTCTACCATTTGGTACTGCGTTACTGTTTGTTATCTGAGGACCCTGCTGTTGCCCTTTAAGCACTGCATACGGTGACATGTTACAGGAACCTGCGGCTGGCAATTGCAGAAATGATGGTGGGGAAGCGGGCGGGCAGCAGGCATTGGCGCACCATTAGGAACTGCCGGGGGTGGCTGTCCGTAAGATTGGGGGTATGGTGCTGGACCTCCCTGGGGATAAGGATACATCTGTTGTTGGGGGTATGCAAATGTTTGCCTACTACATTGGGCCTCATTACAGGTCCAGTGGGAACCTTGCTGGTGCTACTGGTGGGTTGCCGCCGGAACCGTAAAAAAGTACTGCTGCCTAACTTCCCGGTGTTACCAGCCTATTACAAGTCTGGCAGCCGTCAAGTCAGACGCTGGTAATTTTGTTAATCCCATTCCCATAGAGTCACATAGGAATGGGAACACGGAAGCACCGGCACCATTGTTAACAGTGCTGGAGCTTCCGTGACGGCTTTGCCTACCGTGACCACTGTGCCCGGCAGGGTCACACCTGTCGAGCACAGTGGCTCTGGCAGGCAAACCCATAATTTGCCAGTCCAGAAACAAGGGTGCCGGTGAGCATAGCGGCACCATTATTTCCAAACCGGCAAACTCAGCATGATGCCCATTATCTTGAAAAATGGCCCATTCTCTGCATGTCCATCATTTACCTGCTCCTCCGCTTGATGATCCCGTTCCTCCAAAACCTCCTTGGCCTCCCCAAGCCCCCACAAAACTCTACCTCTCTGAAAGCCCCCTGTGAGCCCCCCTTGATACTGGGGATGATACCCACCTGCCCACTCATTTTTACCTCCCCACACATACCCACCCTGAGCTAGACCAGTCCTTATGTCTGTACTGCCGCTACAACTCCTTCCAACGCAACCTTTGCTAACTTCTTCTGTACCAGTTTTGCTTCCTCCACTTGTGCTCGCTGCACTGCTTCCTTATCCTTTTCTTTCAACCGTTCACAGTGATGTACAATAATAGACTGAATTTCCACCCAGCCCTTTGCCTCAATCACCACTATTTTGTCAAGAGCTTTCTGTACCTCTTTTGGGAGTCCCGTTTCGCAACCAAATAAAAGAATGGAATTTCTCGGTCGCAAGAATCTCCCGTTTCTGTCTCCACATTTCCTGCATGTGTAGTATGTACTGGGCAGGATCCTCGTCATCTCGCATCATACTCTGCATGATCGATTGAAGATTAGGCATGTCTGGATATGTGCACCGTAGTGCCACACACACTTGGGGCCTAATGTCATTAAAGTGCGCTCTGTCATGACCATTGTCACCCAGCTTCACACCCGGGTACCCAGCTTTAACCCATATGTCATCAGCGTGATCCCCCATTATTGAAACAAATAGGCTTTTCAGATCCCCTACAGCCAAAGTCATACTGCTGTTTGCTTCTCAAAGGCATATATCCACTAACCCGTTCCAGCCGTGAGAGACAGGAGTGCCTTTATAAGGTTATTTTTATCCATATGGGCCCATGGTATGTACTGCGCTCTCCCTGGTACCTTGTGTAATACTGGAACCTGTGCTCCTACTTTCTTCCTCGCTCTCATCTTTCCCCTCACCGATCTCTTTGCCACTGGCATACATTCATATCTGTTTCTTAACCTAGGTCCCCACAAACGTTCTACTTGCGGAGAAATAACAGGTGGCTGCTCCTCTTCTTCCACCTCATCTACAGTATCTCACTCCTCATCTCCCCCTCGCGTACCGTCATAATCATCATCCGACTGTACCGTACCATAGTCCAGACTTTCAACCTGCCTTCTCCTCTCCTCTCTCTCCTTCTCTATATGCATATACTTAATAGCAGTGCTGTCTATTCTAAACGAAATATCTCCCGCTCTCCATTCATCTGTTCCCACCGGTACACGTTGCCTATCTCTCCTGTCCAATTTTAATCTGGCTAATTCTCCTTCCACCTTCCTTAACGCGTCTACCAACTTTGGTTTGGTATCCTTTCCTTCCGATGCTGTGCCCCTCCCAGTGGCAGACACTGGAGGGTTAGGAAGGTTGTGATATTGAACCGGCACGGTTGGTGGGGGAGCTCTAGTGGGCAAAGGAACATATATGGGATTTGTATATCCTGACGCAGCATGCATGGGATAAAATCCTAACGGGGCCACTGAATGGCCTCAGTGGGGAGGTGCAGGAGCACAGGGAACAGCAGGCGTAGTGGTTATCTGGGCACAAGGGGTGAACGACTCGCTCACCATCTTAAGGAGATCTATAGGGACGTCTTCCAAATCCTCCACTATTTTCCATAGCTCTACTACCTTCTTTCTATTTTTCAATTTGTTCCCCTTGTACTTGGCTGCCAAAAACATGTATATATGACTTAATATATCTCTGTTATTTTGTCTCTGTTCCTGCCAGGGCTTATACATCCCTCCGTTCCGTTCCGCTAACCAATCCTTTTATACTTGAGAACTATTTCTTGATATAAGGGAAGAGCTTTGCACATAAATTTCAATGGGGTTGCCGGCTCCATCATAGCTACCTCTGTATCACTGTTATAGAATATTACCAACACCCGCCGCCCCAAACCACAAAGCTGATCCCACCCAATACTCCGCCCCCCCTTTCCACTCACCTAATATCAACGGCCACCCCTTAACTCAATACTCACGCGGTTTCACACTTCCCTCACACCCACATACTGCTCACTAACCTAATTTCACGCAGCACAACAACCCCTCAGTCAGCCTCTACTCATCACAACAAAATAAACAACAAAAATCACAACAACAAAAAATTACTTTTTTGTTCCAACACCCACTCTATATCGGGTGAGGAGATCCCACAAGGGCCTCTAGCACAACTACCTCTTATTCGCATGCCCCCTTTACACTGGGCAGAGAGATCCCAGACACACTAAATGTACAGGTCCTCCATCAGTATCCTTTTTTCTTCATTACACAGCACTGACCTCTTCCCTAATAACATAGGAAAGGGTCCTGTTACACCACATCCATCTATATGACAAATCAAGTTAACTTATATACAGCACCACGTGGTCATCCAACTTATCTGTCCATTCCTCCCACACTACACATACACCACCCTTGACACCCTCAAACACTCATACTCCCCTGCTGTACCCCACTTGTTTTTCTCTGAAGAAGGTGCACTTACATCTCCGTGTTTACCCGAAGTCCTCCGTCACAGGGTCCCATCAACGGCCTGCATAATCCAGGGACAGCGCCCGCTCCAAAGAACAGACAGGAATTCTGATAACACAGCTTCTATAAACCTCTTGAAGGTGCGCGCAAAGGAGACTGGTCACTGCAGGTAGGCACGGCCCCTCGGATGCGCGGCCAGGAAACCTCTGTCTTCACAGGGAAGTCTGGCGTCACCTTGGGGTCACCAATAATTCAGTGTTACTCCACAACAACTAGACATAGAAAAAATAACCCGCTAGGTAAAAGGCAAGGTGCACCCTTTTTCAAGAAGGACAAAAGCTTTATTTTGTGTACAAAAAGGAAAATTGCAACTGGGTATTATAAGTCCACTGCCGCAAAGCTCTCTGCCTTCATCAAAGCGAACATCACATTATAAGTGTAAACATCATCATTCATGATGCTTTCGATATACAGTGTTCATCCCCACCCTCTTTACCTACCGCCTATTTACATGCTAATATTCGCATATAGACCCCTCTGCGATTGGCTGTTTCATCTTCTCCTCCATCTTCTTCACACTTGGGTAACAGCCACTTAACTTCGAGGTGCTGTAAAGTGGTTGGTTAGACTTTAAAATGTCTTCATTCCTAACCATTTGATGGTTAGAAATAGTACCTGGTCGTCAACATGAACTCAGCAGATTACTTCGAGGTCAGCTTGGTCCTTACAAACAAAGCAACTCTTTTCTCATCCCAGAAGCACAGGCGTCCCCATCATGCCTCCCTGCAGCAATCATATAAGTACTGGCATCACCCGTTGCTCTCCCTGTTACAAATCAAGGACCTTGTTGTGCTCTGCTCCTTCCTCTATTAGCTACTCTCAGAAACTGTAGGCCTTGTGTCCCGCTAATCCATCCAATTCAGGAAGCATTTAAGAGTTTTATTTCTAAGCATCTGGTAGTTCAAATAGAATTGTATTTATTTATTTATTTATTTATTTGTTTATTTATATAGCGCATCAAACCCTTAGGTATCTGGGCGCATTTTTTACAGTTGCATAGGTTGCATATTTGCAAAAATCAATTACATTTGCAGCATATTTACAGCATATTTACAACCAGTTAGGATAATACAGGAATTAAATATACAGTAGGTAAAGAAGGGGAAATTGAAGTCGGAGGTGCAGTGCAGTTTGTTAAGGCTCCTGTAATGTGAGCCATATTTTTACGTTTTTTTCTGAAGTGCAACAGGTAGAGTCTTCCACATTTTTGCTGCTGAAACTGGGAAGGTGCTGCCCCGTGCCTTCTAGAGCTTGAACCTAGGGATCTTAAGGCAGTGTAGTTGCGAGGATCTAATAGGTCAGTCAAGACAGATTTCGAGCGAATTTGTCACTCCGGTATTTGGGTGCGCGATTAGAAAGGCATTTGAATGTGAGTGATAAGGTTTTGAACGCGATTCTTTGATTGACTTATAGCCAATGTACACTGCGTCCCAGCTCAGATATATGGTGGATCTAGGGAGATTCGTTGCAGATCTAAGGATACTAATTTGGAATATTTGCAACTTCTTTAGGTTGCGTTGATTGGTTCCTAGGTAGAGGGCGTTGCAATAATCTAATTTGGATAAGACAAGTGCCCTAGCAATAGTGATGCAATTGACTGTGGAAAAAAAGGCCTGCAAGCTTTGATTAATTTGCACGTGTACGCAGTGTTAGAGGCTGTCGCATTAATTTGTCTTGTCCATGATAGTGAGGAGTCAAGGTAAATACCTAATGTTTTCACGTCTTTGGATACCTTTATATTGTTGCCGTGGATATTGAACATATTGAACTGTTTATCTAGTCTATTAAGTCTGGTTTGGGACCCTATGAGGAGTAACTCTGTCTTATCGTCATTAAGACAGAGTCCATGTTTGGCCATCCAAGCTTGTATGATTAGGTATATATCATTTAGGCGTTTAGAGTCAGTGGTATAGTCCCCAGTGATAGGGATGAGGATTTGGGTCTTGTCCGACCATTATTCTGGAGGGCACTGGTGTCCTAAATCTCAGCTCTTGTTTTGGCAGCTCAAGACCTCTGCCCTGGGTCCAATGAGTGTGGCCTTCGTACTTGGCTGCAGCCCTTCTCAAATTTAGATGCTCGCATTCCTTCCTAATTGTTCAAAGGTTTAACTAGATACATTTCTATGTGAGTGTATGTGTGCGTTCCCTACCGTGCCTGGGAATTGGAATGTGATAATGAAGCAAGGCAAAGCACCTCATCGTTCTGGGTTTCCAAAACGGCCTGTGAGGATTCAGGCCTACTCTCAAATGCAGTATTAGTTAATGTTATAAATGTCCTGCACATGCAATTATTCTACACAACACTATCGCAAATAAAATTATTAATTTCCCCTATATAAATTTCCATAGTACATATGTCTCCCGCGTGTCATCTCCACCCATAAGATTCCCCGTTCCCCCAGTCCCTCCTCTACACGTTCCCCATGTGTTAATATCATTTCTGCAATCTTAATCATTTGGGAGAGGCTGCAATTTGAACGTGCTTCCCAACAGCCTATAATATCTTTTTTTTGATAATAATGATTAGGCACATCACCACATGTTTCATGTTCCCCCACGATATAATACAATGCTTTCGATAGTTTCCTGCTGCTTTTGGAGGCTGATCTGAACCATATCCAATAGCCCAAACAAAAATAAAAAATGGAGTTCACACTCCTCACAAAAATTAAACATTGCAGAATTCTACTTAAGTACAAATCTCTTGTGATTGCTTAAGTAGAGAATTTTAGATGGGTAGCTACAAACTCCAGGGATGTATTTCACCGAGGTGTTCCAAGTGACAAGAGAGCAAAGCTCAAGATGTCCATGATGTCACTCGAAAGTCTGAGGTGGAATTCACACTGTAACTAAAAGCTCCCATCTATAGTGTTACCGGCGCATCTATGTTCCACTCACTGCACTATGAACATGGACCAGCCTTGCAGGGGTTGGAGTGGGGAGACTTGACAGAACTATACAAAACATAACAGAATGCCAGGTTCCTCCTCACCTCAACTCACCACACAGACAGACACTGAAAAAAACCTGGCAGACAAAATGCCTTTCCCCCCTGCTGTGATGTCATAGCAGTTGATTATGAATTTTATAATCTTCTGCCATACCGTCAAAGGTAGGAGGATATAGCATTCAGAAAGGGAAATAATTGCTAATGGCTTATCAAACACGGCATCGGTCCTATTAAGATCTTAAACACTTAAGCTTTAAAAGTAGTTTTTAACGATAGCCTGTTGCTGCAGGCAGCACTTCTGAAATGATCACTTAAGGGAAACAGATGTTTCTGAAGATAAAAAAAAAACGCTTTGCGTAAAACGGCGTCGATTCCTTCTGTTTGGAAATACGCTTTTTGGTGACCCTGAGGTGGTTTCGATTTCAAAGGCATGAATCAGGGCTTCTGCGGCTGAAGCACATGATGTGATGACAGCAGGCCTGGCAGAAGTTTACATCTGCTTGGAAAACGCTCTTTGGAGTTCTCTTCTGGGGGCATGTTTCCGTTTGCAAGACCCCCCCTGATTAGGGAAATGCGCGAGTACACGAGGTGATCATGTTTTAATTGCACCTACAACCGACCCTATTTCTAAAATGTCGTTTTCTCTTAAATGGATTGGTAAGACTTAATGCTGGTGCGCAATAAACCCGCTGCCCTCAGGCCTTGGTAAATCGTGTGTCCGCGGGGCTTGTCAATCAAGTTTACGAGTTATGTGAGGAATGGGCCTTCATGCTGTGAGGTGAGCCGGTGGGTACATATGGGCATCTATCATTTTAACAGACTGTTACATCCATATTTTGTTGACACAAGTGGGCTCTGGACACGTCAACCACCACGGCAGATGTTTTCGGAGGAGCTGTAACACCCCCATCTCCTCTATGATATCAATCTTTTATTTGTTTTAAACCCTGACCACCCGCTGAGATTCTTCCTCGCCTCTGTCAGCCACCACGTGGGTTTCGAGCACTGCAACAGCCCCCTACTTCCATCTCAATTCGCTGCCACCGACGACACAAGATGTATCGCGTGTGAAAATGACGCGGTCAAATGCCTACCAAAGATGCAAGGGAAATAAGGATTGTCTGACACAAACTGCAAATGTGTTTGTCAATTAAATGCGCCCATGATATCTCTTGCAGTGCATACCCCGGCCTATGCCCTTTCGGTTTCCTAAGAGACGGCCTTCACTCTCCCTCAGACCTATTCATACCTTGTGTGTTATATATTTGGGTGACAATATGGTGCTCCGTGAAACATACAGGGTGCCAAGAACCAGCACAGGCTCAAATATGGGTCCTGTCTTTACGTGCCCTACCACAACGTGCACCAATGTTTCTTGCTTGTAGTTTGCATCTCAGCTTTGGGATTACTGTTCAAAAATACCCAGATTCGCTTTAAAGTGGAAAAGGCTGCTTTAATGTGACAGGCCACAGCTCACAAAGAAACACTAACCTGGCTCCCTGGCCTTACAGACAAACATAACCGTTTTAACAAATTGCCAAACAATTAAATAAATAAACAATTTCCATTTCCCCACAATTAAATAATGTAAGCATTTCAAATTCCTCCCTTCCTATCCCTTGCTCCCTTCTGCCTCCTTAAAATCCTCTCAATCTTCATTCCCGCTTTCTCCCATCTTCTCCCCGTGACCACGCCCCTCCTTCTTCAATACCTGTTTCACGTCTTTGTACCCCGGGTAGCCTGTTTGTGTGAATAGCACCACCCCCTTCCTTTACTGCACTAGTTCTCCATTGTGCTTCCCCCACCCCTCCTCCAAAGGGCCATGTCCCCGGCATCAAGCAACTTCTTATCCCCGTAAACTTCCCTCTACACTAATCTCCTCTTTCCTATGGCCTGCAGCCAGGCTGACCTGCCACATCAACAACAATGAACCTTACATCACATCGGCCCATCTAACGCCCAGCCTGTCACACGAAAACTACGAGACCCTCTGTCCTATTCTAACCCTTCACAAAAAACACTGGTCCTGGAACAAATGGGGGTAAAACAAAATCCCAATAAGATCCGAACTCCCCCCCAATTAATACCCGAAAAAACAAAAGGGGTGGGAGGGTGCAGACAAACGCTTGTCCCAACTGTCGATTGGTCCCGAACCATCCCTGTCCCCTTATGAACCCCCAGAGGCATTCTATGCGCAGGCCAGCTCGCTGGCCTGTGCAGCACCCAAAACCACCCTGGGGGAAAAAGCTTTGCGTCCCCCCCGGGTCCCCCGTTTGAGCTTACTGCACAAAAATACCCAGACCAGCTTTAAAGTGGAAAAGGTCGCTTTAATGTGGCAGGCCACAGCTCACAAAGAAATGCTAACCTGGCTTCTTGGCCTTACAGACTAACATAACCGTTATAACAAATTGCCAAACAATTAAATAAACAATTTCCATTCCCCCACAATTAAATAATGTAAAACATTTCAAATTCCTCCCTTCCTATCCCTTGCTCCCTTCCGTCTCCTTAAAATCCTATCAACCTTCATTCCTGCTTTCTCCCATCTTCTCCCTGAGGCCACGCCCCTCCTTCTTCAATACCTGTTCCCCCTCTTTGTACCCCCGGGGTAGCCTGTTCGTGCAAACAGCACCACCCCCTTCTTTTACCGCACTAGTACTCCATTGTGCATCCTCCACCCCTCCTCCAAAGGGCCCTGGCACCAGAAAAACCCTCCCCTGAGGTGTTCTTTCATCCCCACGCCTAACCTAGGTTTCCTTCTGCTTCCGTTTTATTATATCTTGCACTGCCAACGTAGCATCCACTAAGTAATAGCTGTTTCCATATACCGATAGATGTATTGGTCCTCCGGAAAAAACGAAAAATCCTTGTAGGTTATTTCCCTATGCTCCAGCACTTGCACCCCTACCGCACTACAAAACTTCCCCATCTCCCTGTTAATCTTCTTCCTTGTTCGTTCAGCTGCCCCTTCATTCACCGCCCCCTCCAACCTCTCCTCAGCAATAACTTTGTCCAGGCCAAACCCACCATTGGCCATATCTCCCTTAACCAGCTAAGGTCCCTTTTCATTTTCCTTAACAAAGATACTCCTGTGTCTCTTACTAAGTCATTCTCTCCCACATGTACTATTATTCCCTCCGGAACCCCATGGTGCTCCCTCAGTCCTGCTAATATGGGCAGAATTGGTCCCACCTCAGCCCCCTATCCCCGACCATCTCACTAGCGCAATATTGTAATTGCAACCCAGTTGTGCCCAAAGATCCTTTTTCCTTTTCGCCTCTTTCCCTGCCCATTTTACAATTGAATTTCCACAAATCCATATCTGCGGCAGCTCACCACTCCTCTGTGCCATATCTGCAAAAGAAAAATGGTTGTGAGTTTCTCTCCGTTACTTCCAAACCACACCCCACCCCTTGCTCTTTTCAACATTTCTGCCCTGCCCCTTTTCTAAACTCTCTGATGTACCCCTTGTACTTTTCGGACCTCCAGCACCCCAACATTTAACCTTACTCTCAGATAACCCCATCCTGCTACCCTCCAATGCTGCCCCCATCCTGAAAGAATGAGTTCCATAAACCTCCACTCTTTATCCCACGGCCACCAAAGCCTTCCTCTTAACTCCAAAAACCTGTGCTGCTGACACTCCAGACCCATCCTCATGCTGAAAAACCAACCCTTCTCTTCCCCCGCATATCAGCTTCCACAATAATCCTATCCTTACTGGGCACAACTCCTCACTACCTCTATCCAGCAGCACCCAACATCCCTTTCCTTTATGGTCCGTCTTTGATCTCCTAATTTTAATATCCACACCTAACTCAGAGAAATGAATATCCCCCCACCTTAGACCTCCTTCTCCTCTTCGACCCCCTTCCCACCAGCTCGACACCCTAAATGCCCCAAAGAATAACCAAGTGAAACATGTTGAAAACATGTCCCCCTCCCATGCTGACAAAACACACCCCCCCTAAAGCCTTACATAACCTCACCAACAAGGCCGCTGAGATTGGTCTCCTGTTGTAATTTTCCCTCCTATCCTGTCTTGCCCAAACTTCCAACATTCTGCTTGCCGTCTCTCTGCCACTTGGTTGAAAACCCAGATCCATTTCCCATAAAAAGCAATGCCTGCCAGTTTCCCCGATATCGTTACCTTCGACCAGCCCTTGTCCATACACTCCAATAGAAAGTTAATCACGTCATCCCTAATACTCCGAAACAGCTGTGCAATTGCGTCTGAGTCTGAGTAACTGGCTGAATAGCAGATTCTCTTTAAGCGCCCTAGGATGAAAACTGGAGAAGTGCAGGGTTGTGTTTCTGTCTGTGTTTTATTTGTACAGTTTACAAGTAAGGTGGCCCATTTCTGCTTTAATCTGCAAATCCTGAAAATTAACAGATTGGTGATCGTGTTCATGGTAAATTCAATGGTAGAATTCAAGTTGTTAAGGTATGAGAAGAAGTCTTTTAGTGATTCAAGACTCCCTTTCCAGATGAAAATGACGTCATCTATGTATCTGTGCCCTTTTATAATCTGAGGATTAAACTGATTAGTGTCAGAGAGAACAAATTTATCCTCAAAGTCCACCATGAATAGGATAGCCAAACTCGGTGCAAACGCAGCACCCATGGCCGTACCCCTGATTTGGAGGTAGAACTGGTCAGCATACTGAAAAAGCTGCTGATAGATCATTATCATAGATGCCTAGTAGAAAAGGCCATGTCACAGTAAGAAAAGTCTAGACTGATTGCACCCAAATGCCAGTCTAGCCAGGTAATAACAATTATCATGCTTGCTTTATCATAGATGCCCAGTAACAAATGTCATACCACAGTAAGAAATGGCTATACTGAGAGAATGATCCAGGATGGCCTTAGAGACCCCACTATAAGGAAAAGATGATACAACAAAAGTTAAGGCACCTGGGTGTGTGACTTGTAAATAGTGGACCGTGTGGTCTGACAACTATGCCACTACCAAGGGCGCCCCGTTGAAAGAAAGGAACTGCATGAACTGCTAAAGCTAAAATTAAGTTGGTTAAAAATGGGAAAGGGAGTCCCAAAGGAAACCAAGGCTGCTTCTCCATGCAGACCCTCTGCGTCTCGACGTTCCGGTTTCTTCCAGCTGGTCCTGGGCAGCCCTGGCTCCTCAGCTCTCCTCCCAACTCGTTCGCCTTGATGTATGACTGAGTTCTTTTTATACTCTCTTGAGTGTTTGACAGGCTGTAGGTAGGGAATGGTTGATTTCAATTGCCTGACCCTGCCTGCCCTTGTTAATAGGACATGTCCACTGAGGATGTTGGTGTGCCTCTATCTGCATCTTCTTCATCCTAGTACCATAGTGGTGTTTCACGTAGGAAGTCTGCATTCCTCTTGACTCCTTCTTTGCCGTCACAGTACTTGAGCGATGGGCTGATGGGGGGTTGGGTAGGTCACTGTCAAGGAAGGGGGAATACTATGTCTCACCCTTGGGTATTCTCCCCCCAGTCCCTGAGGACCCTCTACCTAGGTGATCCTCCCTCGCTTGTCTGCCCCATGGGTCGGTAACCAAATGTGATGGCCCTCCCCTGGCCACATTTGTAGAAGATCACAGGGAGTAGGTAGGGAAAGACCTTTACGTTTTTCACACACCTTAATCCAAAGTAGGCCCACCTCTTAAGAAGCGAGTGCATGTTTGTTTGTAAAGTAAGTTTATTGTACAAACGGCCAGGAGGAGCTAGATGACGCTAGAGTCAAACTAACCTGAGTCTCCTCAAACCACACAAATGTACACATTTTATACATTTTGCAACAGTTAGAATACTCCCACATATTTTATTACAGATCATCCCCCACCCAATTGGTCAAACCTATACAAATGAAATCCAATCTCCTTTGATTGACACAACCTCATTGGACACATTTATTTAACTACCGTCCCCTTTCAACATATCTTTTCATCAGCTCGTATTTACAGCACACCCCTTTTTGGGATCCTTCCATCATGACATATCGAATAGCTACACATTCACATACAAACATATTTCATTACAAGTTCCAGCTGCCCTGGGACCTCTAACCCCGGACGTGATGCACATGGTTTGCAAAGACACTTCAAGCATGGGGAGGGGGAGTAAATAGGTTTCCTTTGAACTGGTGATAACCATCTCACCCACCCAGACTTGCTGGTGTCCCTGGAAGACTCTAATCTAAACAACTGCAAATTCAACACACATGACCTCAGGACACAATCTGAGAAAATAATTGAAACCCATGAAGTATCGGTGAACTCTGGCTTCAGGCATCCCTTTGCCCCAGGCTTATCACTCTGCCATAAACAGATGCCTGAATTTCTTTGGATAATAAATAACAAGCTCCCATGCTCTTAAAAGATTGCATCTCCTTTCCTCAATACTGCTAAACCATAAAAACCTCAGGCCTGCCTGTTTGCGATCATCTGTTAGGTTCACCTGGTCTAAGTGGAGGCGTTGGGGCACAGTTGCAGCCCTCCCTGAACTTGAATCACCCCTTCAGGCCTCTCCCTCAGTAGAAAAGCTGTGAGCGGTGGTACGTGGTGATACTGCTCCTGCGTGAAGATAACAGTGTGTGAGTGCGGCAATCTGTGATTGTTGTACCTCTCGAACCCCAAAGTACGGTTTCTGTGAGAATACGTCAGCCCATAAAGCTCACCTGTGAATTATGGAAGATAAGCTCTCCATCCTGCTACTTCTGGCAGGGGCGCGTCGAATGAGATCTAGTTCCTTCACTGATCCCTGATAAGGATTAGTCCAGTCCAGCTGCGACTATGCTTCTCCTTATGCTTGGTAAGTCTTTCTTGAGCTCTTGTGATGCTGTTCGTTCTGTTTAATGTCTTTATATGTTGCTCTTATTTATGCCCGCAATAATGTCTCTTTTCTGTTTTCTTCCCTTAGATGGAAATGCGGCCTCAATGCAGCTGTGAGACGCGAGACGCGGCCGGATGGAAGATGGATGCTACCACAATGTTCGACAGCAGGTAAGTGATGGTTTAAGGAAAAGCACGAAGTATGGCGAAGCACAACCTTAAACTGACTTTTTTCGATGTCTAACCTTGTCTTCTGTTTTTCCTTGCAGGCGCTGCTGTCGACGATGGAGGGTGTCGTGCTGCGGTGCAAGATGAAGATTTCGGCGTTCCGGAAAGTGTAAAGATGAATACCTGGTTCACCGAAGAGATGCACAGGTAAGAACAGCTTACTCCAGTTGGTAGGTATGCTGGCAGGAAGCAAGATGTCCAGGAAGCAGGATCTTCAAAGGTAAGTCTGACCCCAGGCGACGGTGAGCGTTACACTGTTTGCAAGTGCAGAATAACACGAAGCTTCTGTCTTGAAGATCGGGGAAGCTTATATAGCTGAGATCGTGGGCACGCCCATTAGGGCCAGCTAAACAGCCGCACCCTGCCACTCCTAGAGAGTGAGCACGTGCAAAGGCAATCCATTAGCAGCCACACCCAAGAATCCACGTGGGGCTGCTTAATGGATGGAATGTTCAAGGTTAATGCATCCTGCTTAATGGATGGAATGTTCAAGGTTAATGCACCTGAATTGCTATGTCCATAATAAAAGCTTTTTGGTGTTAAATGGATGTTCTTGTTTACTTTTGTTCATGAGCCTGGCACCAAAGGTGCGCGGACAGTGTCCACCCAGGTCTCCTGTGCATGCGACCCCTGCATGCCTGTGCCCCTGACTTCATGACCATGACAGCACTCCCTCTCAAGGCCCCTCTCAAGGCCCCTCTCAAGGCCCCCTCTCAAGGGTGGTTCTCCTCCCAGTCCTGGTTTGGTAGGATTATTGCGATGGAACTGTCTGATTAAATGCAGAGCATGGACTTGTCCACTGGTTTCCCAAGTTCGGTCTTGAGGTCTGTAACCTTTCCAGTCAATTAGGTAATACAATTTTGATCGAACCACCTTGGAGTCCAGGATGGATTTGACTTCATATTCTGGTTCTCCATCTATTACTTCGGGCTCTGGCAGAGAACTAAGCCGTGTATTGGATTTCCTGGGTTTGAGGAGAGAGACTTGAAATACGGGGTGAATTTTCATGTGAGATGGTAACTCCAATTTCATGGCGGCAGGATTGATTATGGATTTTATAGTATAGGGGCCCAGGTATCTTGGGCAGAAAGTTCTTGGCCCCTTCAGGGGAATATATTTGGATGATAACCACACCTTTTCTCCAATCTGGTAGGCGGGAGCTTCCTTCTGATGTCGATCAGTTTTTGTCTTTACTTAGCCTTGGTCAGATGCTCTGTTGCCTCCTTAAGAACCGGAGTGATGGTTTTATGCTATTTTTTTTATGGCTGCCATTTCCAGGGTATCTGGTGGATCAAATACTGATGTCCTCGGATGTCTTCCGTTCACAGTGTAGAATGGAGTTTTCCCTGTGCTTGTGTGAACTGAGTTGTTGTATGCATACGCAGCTATCCAGAGTATATTTTTCCAAGAATCCTCGGACTGTTGCAGCATACACCTGAGATATTGCTCTAAAGTTTGGTTGGTTCATTCAGTTTGCCGAACAGTTTGAGGGTGATGGCTTGTGGAGAACCGTAGATCGATTTTGGCAATCTTACAACACTTTCTCCAAAAGGCAGAAACAAATTGAGTTCCGCGATCAGAAACTAATATTGATGAAAATCCATTCAATCGAACAATTTGCTCTAGGAACACAGAAGCGAGAGTTGACGCAGTTGGGAGTCCCTTCAGAGGGATGAAATGGGTCATTTTGGAGAATAAATCCACAACTAATATGGTGTTGTATCCATTGCAGGGTGGAAGATCCGTGATGAATTCCATCGACAGGGTATTCCAAGATGCTGGCGGTACTGTTAGGGGATATAGTAAGCCACCAGGGTTCTGTGTCTGAGACTTGTGTTGTGCACAGACACCGCAGGTTTCAATAAATTGGGCAATGTCTTTTCACCAGGTTGGCCACCAGTAGTTTTGTTTTACCTTAGCCTGAGTTTTGGCTATTCCTGGGTGTCCTTCCAGTAATAAATTGTGGTAATTTGTGATGATTAGCTTTTGCAGTTCTTGGTCTTGGACATATAATTGTCCTTGGAAATATGGTAGATTGTCTTTGATGGTGTACTGGTCACCTTTTAACATCCATTCCTGTAGTGTTGATTGATCCATCGGGAATTGCAAACTGGCTCTTTTGTCATCCACACACGTGGTGGCACCTATTCTGGTTTGAATCTTTTCCTCAGGAATTATGGCAACGGGGTCGGATGCTGTAAAAGCCTCTTTTTCTTCACTCATGCGTAATAGAGTGTCTGCTTTACCATTGCGTACTCCAGGTCTATAAGTGATAATAAAATCGTTTTCCGTGAAAAAGAAAGCCCAACCAAGTTGGCGCGAGGATTGTGCTTTGGCGGTTTTCAAGTATTGCAAGTTATGGTGGTCCGTGATGACAGTGACCGTATGTCTTGCCCCAAGAAGGTGATGTCTCCAGGCCTTCAATGCTGCTTTAATTGCCAGAAATTTCTTATCTGTGAATGCATAGTTCAACTATGGGGCTGAAAATGTGTGGGACCAGAATGCGACAAGGTGTAGTTGTCCTGTTTCAGGGTCTCGTTGTGACAATACTGCTCCCCTAGCTATTTTTGAAGCATCTGTCTCAACTATGTAAGGTAGGTCTGATCGTGGGTGTCGAAGGACTGGTGTTGTAGTGAATGCTAGTTTCAACTTCTGGAAGGCTTCTTCAGCTTCTGTCGACCAATGGAACGTTTGATTTTTCTTTAACAAGGAGGTAATTGGATGTACAATTTGTGAAAACCCAGGTATGAACACATGGTAAAAGTTGGTGAATCTGAGCACGCTTTGCACTCCTTTCGTGGATGTTGGTGAGGGCCATTGGAGGATTGCATCCACCTTTCGTGTATCCATATGTACGCCTTGTGGTTTGAGCATAAAACCGAGAAACTCGACCTCGGTTACAATGAAAAAATATTTTTCCAACTTGGCATACAATTGGTGCTGTCGAAGCTTCTCTAAGACTGCCCGGACATGGCCTACATGTTCTTCCATGGAATTTGAGTAGATAAGAATGTCGTCAATGTAAACAAGAGCGCAAACGTCCAGTAGTTCATGGAGTACATCATTCATAAAGGATTGGAACGCTGCAGTGGCATTGCATAGCCCGAATGGCATGACCTGGTATTCAAAGAGGCCGTACTTCGTGCATAAGGCCGTTTTCCACTTGTCTCCCTCTTTTACTCTTACAAGATGGTATGCTTCTCTTAAATCCAGTGTTGTGTAGATTTGAGCATGTTTCACTTGGTCCAGGAGCTCTGGTATAAGTGGTAAAGGATATCAATCTTTTACTGTGATCTGATTGATGGCTGTATAGTCGATGCAAGTTCTGAAGTCCCCCTCCTTTTTAGGCACGAAGAAGAAGGGCGAGGAGGCAGGTGACTTGGACGGGCGAATGAAACCGTTCGTCAGGTACTGATCCAGGTAAGTTCTAAGATGCTGATTTTCCTGTTCTGTAAGAGTGTAAATTTGGCTGCAAGGTATCTGGTGTTAGGGAGAATTCTCATTCTATGGCTAATTTCCTTTACCTAGTGAGTCCCTCAGCAGCTTTGCTGGATTTCTGGAGTTTATTTTTTTCCACTTGGTAAGAGTGTGAACTTTTTCCCCACTCTTACCTGTGTTTTGCCATGTCTATTTCATCTGTTTTTGTGATTGTGGACTCTGGAGTACACCACTTCAGTAGCCCCACTCTTATGTGTGTTACACAGCACCTTCAGGGCAGTGACACAGGGTTGTAATTTTGACTTCTCACTGACTCCATTTCTGGGGCTGACTACTGTCCCCCAGAAAAAGGGTAAAGTTGCCATTAATTTACATAGTCATTTAACCACAGATCCAGTACACCCCATCTTCTATGGAGTATTGGAAAGGGTTAATTCTTAGCTCTTTTTATCTGTACCTCGTGGAGTACTGTTTCACTCCCTTAACATTCAGACTTGGCTGGTGGCAGTGGTATCTACCCTAATTTTCCTACCCTGATTATATTACATAACGTGGTATTGGTTTAGGCTATTTTAGTAGCCTCAAACTTTAAACCCGCTAGCCCAAATACTTTTTATTTCGGCTCCAGTTGGGTTTAATCGCCATTTCTTTTTGTTAACATCCTTCTTGGGTCTTTCTTTGCACGACAAACCAGGTTTGCCTCTTTTGTTCGCCGGCCTTTGGCGGGCTTCTGACCAGAAGCCCTCCTTTGGCGTCTGGGTGTCTAGGTGGGCTGAATGTGAGGGCGGGGTGTAGTCACCCCCTGCAGACCCAAGTCGCACTTTGTATTGATTGGCTGAGGTGGTTGTCCGAGCTGGAATCGGGGGGAACCCTTTTCCTCCACAAAGATTTGTTCTTTCTTCCCTCCTTCTTATAACTTTTCCTTCCATTTGACAATCTGTACGAACTCTTGGCATCTCAAATCTCGAACTGTTCAACGTGTGATCCTCGGCAACTGAGTATCTGCTCCATTGACACTGGCGCAGGCCTATTGACTTTAATCTGTATCTTTGAATAAGTCCTCGAGTCTCCTTGCCTTGAAAAAGTATTGCCTATGATTTTTATTCACCTTTCCCTTGTTTGAAATTCTTAAGTACAAAGTGTGTTTTAACTTCGTGAGCATTTCTATCCACGGGTACGCGTTAGTATCGCAACACCGGTCTGTCAAATCCTAATGTACTTACCTTGAATTTACTGAAGCAAGTGGAAGTGGTTGTGTGTGGTGTATTTTACGTGTGGTTTTGAATGTATAGAATTGTGGTTTTTTATAACAGCTGGTTTAAAAATAAATGTACTTATTTTTTTTTACCTGGAACCTTGAGTCAGTGTTTGCTTGAGTCACAGTAATTGTGATCCTTTGTGTAATCTCTGCTACTGCTCATATACTCTTGAGATAAGCCTGGCTGCTCCGCTACTGCTACCTTTTTAGCATAGTAGTACAGGCTTGTACCAAAGGTGAACTTGTATTACCACGTGTAGTCTTAATTGTGTGTAGTGGTCCCTAAGGGCACTGCACAGGATTCTGCCTAACATCTGGGCTCCAGGTACAAGATCTATTTGACAATCATAGGGTCTGTGTGGGGCCAGAACGTTGGCTTGCCCTTTTTTGAAGACATCCTGGTAATCTTGGTATTCAAGCGGTAAGCAGCTGATGAGGCCCAATACGATTCCTTTCTTCGGTTTCAGATTGGTTTAATCTTTTTTGTAACATGTGTCGGCACAATCATGAGGAAATGTCAGAACTCGTTTTCGCAAGTCGATCCTAGGATTGTGGGTCTCCAGCCAGGGCATTCCCAATATCATCTGGAACTGAGGAGCACCGATGAGATCGAAAGTAATGTCCTCTTGATGCCCGTCCTGACACAGAAGCTTGACTTTCTCGGTGTATTGTGTCACCGGGCCGGATGATAGCTGAGAACCATCCACAGTAGTGACGTTTTCCGATTTCTGCTTCTGTCGGAGAGGAAGGCCTACTCAGAGAGCCAAATCTTGGTCAATGTAGTTACCCACAGCTCCACAATCAATATATGCCTCCAAGGCATGTATTTTTGATGGTTGCTTGTGATTCACCAAAATCACTGGAAGGACTAAATGTGAGGTCTGTACGGATTCCTTTTTCATGCTTGACAAGCGGACCCCTACAGTTCCTGGGCATTGGCGTTTCCCAAGTTCTGTTCTTCTTCTTTATCTGTTTTGTCTGTTGCCCCAACCGTTTTCTTGGGTGGTGTTACTGGGCAGTCACGGAGGAAGTGACCTGCTTGTCCACAATACAAGCAAAGCTGTTGTCTTCTTTTTTCCCTTTCTGCTTTGGTAAGGGGACTTCGTAATCCACCAATTTGCATTGGCTCAAACTGTTCATGTGGTTTAGTCTGATTCTCATGAGGTCGTACGTAAACCTACCGCCCCTCTAATCCAGCTCGATCCATTTTCCGGTTCTGCAACCTATGATCGAGTTGCACCGTCAGGTCTATGTAGTCCGCACACCTCTCAGGGGGATTCACCACTTGCGCCAACACATCCTTAAGTTCTCCACGTAACCCTCGGTAAAAGAGTGTAGTCCTCTTCTCTTCTGGCCAGTTGGTCTGGGCTATGAGACGATTGAAGGTTGCAATATAGGTTAATAGATCTTGATTCCCTTGTCTGAGTGACAACAACTCGTTGTCCAGAGCTTGTCCTTGAGTATGACGGGTAAACAATTTCTCCATCTCATGTTGGAAATTCCCAAAGTTCTGGAGTAAAGGGTCATCTTGATTTACCAAAGGTATAGACCCGTCTGCCGCACCACCTCCTAAATATGAGAGTACAAACGCCACTTTGGCTTGGTCATTAGGAAAGGCTCCTGGTCTGCACAAGAAATGAAGGTTCATAATTACAGCAGACTTGTTTGGGTCGCTGATGAAGGGTTCGGGAGGGGCTAGAGGCACTGCTCCTGGAAGAACTACCTGTACCAGTGTTGATTGTTGTGGTGTGGAAGAATGAGAAGAATGGGTCACTCCAGGCAGTGGAACCTGTCCTGCTTGTGCTTGTAGCATTTGTCTTGCCAATTCATCAGTTCTTTCTCGAGTTACAATAAGATCCCTCCGTAATGCATTGGTTTCATGTCTTGAAGCATGTACTTCAGTCTGTAATTCCTCTAGTAAGAGGGCTAACTGATCTGTTTTTGAAGTTTCCATAACGCCCAGGCAAAGAGTATTAGAGGCTTCGTGTTCTGTTACGCTCACTTGGTCTCTGCGGAGGTGTTGGGGCACAGTTGCAGCCCTCGCTGAACTTGAATCACCCTCTGGAGGCCTCTCCCTCAGTAGAAAAGCTCTGAGCGGTTGTTCGTGGTGATACTGCTCCTACGTGGAGATAACAGTGTGTGAGATCGCCAATCTGTGATTGTTGTACCTCTCAAAACCTTCACCCCAAAGTACGGTTTCTTTGAGCATACGCTGGCCCATAAAGCTCACCTGTGAATTATGGAAGATAAGCTCTCCATCCTACAACTTCTGGCAAGGGCACGTCGAATGGGATCTAGTTCCTTCACTGATCCCTGATAAGGATTAGTCCACTCCAGCTGCGACTATGCTTCTCCTTATGATTGGTAAGTCTTTTTGAGCTCTTGTGATGCTGTTCGTTCTGTTTAATGTCTTTATATGTTGCTCCTATTTATGCCCGCAATAATGTCTCTCTTCTGTGTTCTTCCCTTAGATGGAAATGCGGCCTCAATGCACCTGTGAGACGCGAGACATGGTCGGATGGAAGATTGATGCTACCTCAATGTTCGACAGCAGGTAAGTGATGGTTCAAGGAAAAGCGCATAGTATGGTGAAGCACAACCTTAAACTGATTTTTTTCGATGTCTAACCTTGTCTTCTGTTTTTCCTTGCAGGCGCAGCTGTCGACGATCGAGCGTGTCGTGCTGCAGTGCCAAGTTGAAGATTTCGGCATTCTGGAAAGTGTAAAGATGAATACTTGGTTCGCCAAAGAGATGTACAGGTAAGAACAGCTTCCCCAAGATGGTAAGTATGCTGGCAGGAAGAAGGATGTCCAGGAAGCAGGATCTTCAAAGGTAAGTCTGACCTCAGGCGATGGTGAGCCTTACACTGCTTGCAAGTGCAGAATAACGCAAAGCGTCTGTCTTGAGGATCGGGGCAGCTTATATAGCTGAGATCGTGGGCACGCCCATTAGGGCCGGCTTACCAGCCACACCCTGCCACTCCTAGAGAGTGAGCATGTGCGAAGGCAATCCATTAGCAGCCACACCCAAGAATACACTTGGGGCTGCTTAATGGATTGAATGTTCAAGGTTAATGCATCCTGCTTAATGGATGGAATGTTCAAGGTTAATGCATCTGAAGTGCTATGTCCATAATAATAGCTTTTTGGTGTTAAATGATGTTCTTGTTTACTTTTGTTCATGAGCCTGGCGCCAAAGGTGCCAGGACAGTGTCCACCCAGGTCTCCTGTGCATGCAACCCCTGCATGCCTGTACCCCTGACTTCATGACCATGACACCCTCTGATTATTGTTGCCGGTGCCCTTCCTCGGCCTTCACCTTGTAAAACCAGTTTTTCCAGTCACTCAAAGTTCATCTCACGAGCTCTGACTACAGAGCCTAAACAAATTCACCAAGAGCAAATGTCATACAGATTTGTTCGTTTCCCCATATATGTATATCAGTGCATGCATGTTTAAAATGACTGTGTCCTTTTTCAATGGTTTCTTCATTTGAAAATCTCCTTTCTCACATGTGCATTATGAACCTCCTCATTGCCCAGTATTAGGCCCTTACGTGGCCCACCATACCCATATTTTGTCTAAATTTCATCAGCAGTGTTGACATTGTGCATGCAAATCTAAATGTATCAACTTAAACACAAAATAACACTAAAATAACACATATCCCATTCTCATTAACTATACTAGATAGATATAAAATTGCAATATCGCGGCAACGTCGCTGCTCCCCAGTCATCAGTATGGCACGTACAACATGAACTCCTCTTTCTCATTGTGAACTTTCCTAACAAACCCCAACATTGCCCCTTTAGTTAATACTTTAACTAATAATCCAAGTTCTTGTTCCTTAAAACCATTTTCTTAGGGAAAACCCTACAATCATCTCTCACATTGGTCTCATATGGGCATACTCCTCCACTGAACAATCCAAACTCGTCCCACATACCATTTCCACAATCTACCCGCTGCTCCACACAATCATCCCAACTTGGAGGAGAACACAAGACAGCTTCAGTTTGAGTTCCCATGTGATATGAAATGGTAGTGGTTCTAGCCTTGGATAGAGTCACAGTCTTCATGGCAGCTGCTTTCAGTACCTGGGCAGAACAGCATCATATTTTGCAAGAGCAGAACATTTTGATGACTAGGCTCATCCAAGATGCCACCAAGGGTAATTTGTGATTCCTACCTCGGTCTCCATGACAACCATAAGCATGAGCACAGCGGCAATAGTCTGAATCCGAGTCCCAGTCTCTGAATTATTAGGAGGCACAAATGTTCAGCAAGTGCTTCCTATCTTAGCTTTTGAGGATGCTGCCGAGATATAGTTTGACCGCTTGGTCCATCGTGATAGTCCCTCCTTTCCATGATCGGGCAAAGTCATTGAGGTGTCCATGTGTAGTAACACAGGGGACACAAGGGGCACAGGGGAAAAAGGGGGCACAGATGTGGCTTTGAATATCGGGTGAGCAAGCATGAAGTGGTCCTCAGGGGCAACAACAACAGGCCCATGTAAAATGGTGAAACTGCACACACCTCACCAGGCTGGAGGCTTTTGTCTGTAGGCATACTGTCCACATGTCCAAGCGCAGCTATACCTCCAGCCAGGTCAGTGATGCAAAGTGTGTAGCTGCAGTTCTCATTTGTGCCAACTGGCATCGTGGCATTGCTGTTAAAACACATAGAACAAGTTTCTGTATTTTAGCAGGTTTTTCTGGCTATTTGAGCCATGTCAGATATTTTAAATACTTTTGCCACACATTTCCACATACTTGGTTTACATGTGCCACCCCTTCTTCTGAGAATCCCCTCATTCCTCCATCTCTAAAACTGTTCAACCCTTGCTGCCATCAGTTGTTGATGATAATGCCCCCTTTTAAACTCAACTGGACTCTTTGCATACACCAACCATTCTTCTGCTCTTTACTGTCTGTAGCTGAACATTCTTCATCAACAGGCAAAATCTGTGACTGATTGCCCTTAAAACTGCCATCAGACCCTATACAAAGCAAAGTGCACAAGACACAGTGCCTCCGCTAACTATTTTATCCTGGATAAACACCCTAGGGGCACCAGAAGCATGGCAGATGAGAGAGAGCAGATGTAGCAAAATCATACAGATCTCTATTTCCCCACTCTCCTCTCATCTCATGGCTATACCATACATTATCTGCTGCATCTACTGTTGGGTCTGAATTTACATCACCACTATCCATAAAGTCAAAATCACTACTTCTTTGTGACCTCAAGAATATTTGATCAAATTCTACGATACTAGATGAGTTTAAACCATTCACATCCATACTGTTTGCCATCTTTGAACATGACAAGAGAAACTAGAAAGAGATATAAGCAATCATTCTAATATACATTGTAAATCCAAAGATTCTTCTTACTCTTGAGAACTAATATGTGTTCATTTTCATTCACTCCCCCCTATTACACTGGAAGGAACTGCAAATCCTTAGGGCATACTTAACTTAGAGCATGCTCCTGTGCTGGTGGAGGGGCGCTGATATCCCGTTGTGCGTCACTGATGTGGACTCAGCTCTTGCTACCCTTCACCTTCACAGCAGTCAGAGTTAGGAAAACCACACGGTGCAGCCCATGGAAACACCACTCATTCCACCGTCGGACAGAAGGCGGATGAATATTTGGTCCCCGGGTATGAGTTGTTGCTGGTGCAGAATGTCAGATTTTCTGCCACTTCCTCCTATAGACTGTCGCTGAGAAGTCACAACCTGTGAAGATATAATTCAGACACTTTGCGATAAGGCCCTAAGGTACTCCCTAAACTCCTCACCCAGGACCTCTGCTGATTTATGTGCATCTGATACTGTGCATGCAGGTGAGAGGGTTGTGTAACCTATCCCATCATGATTTTGTGAGGGCTAAGGTGGTGATCTTTCCCTGGCTGATTCCTCAAATAAAGCAAAACAATTGGTAGGCAATGGTGTCAATTTTTATGCAAATCACTGCACATTTTTGACAATTGAAACTTGAGAACACCATTTAGCATTTCAACTATACCGTTGGCCTGGGGGTGGTACACCGAACACAACATGTGCTTAACCCCCAAGAGGGAAGTCATCTCTGTGAATAGGGCATTAAAGGATTGGGTTCCATTTTTGGACCTCAGGACCTCCCAAATGTGGAAATGCGTCCCTCACCAAACATTTTGGTGCAGACTTAGCATCAGGGTGTACACAGGGACCAACCTCAAGCCATCAGGAAAATTGGCAAACAACGACTATGTTTTCAGGATTGAATTCCCTACAACCTATGCAGTTCCCTACAAATCTTTTTACCTGTTCCTTGAGGTTTGGCATAAACCATTCCTCCTGGAGCTCTGCTGCAATTTGTCACCCGGAAGTGTGCTCTGGGTAATGTAGTTGCTCTAGAGCCACAAGCAGTTCTATTGGCATTACTACCTTCTGTGTAAGCTCCGGTCACAACAGCAAATCCGTGGGAAAGAGGGCACAGCCTGTTCATCCTTTGGTGCTTTTCCCTCTATTTCTATAATCTGAAGCAAAGGGACTCCACTGTACAGAGCTGGCTACTGTAACTTCTGGGACACTGTTTCCATCTTCTGGGGATGGCAAATATGCAGCTTCTTTTGCTGCCTTGTCTTTAGCATCATTTCCAAGTGCTATTGGGTTAGTAGGATTAGTATGTGCAGCGCACTTAACAATCCCTACCTCTATTGACGTGGTTAGTGCCTCAATTAATCTGGACAGCAACGCAGCATGCTGGACAGGGCTCCCATCAGATCTCCTAAACCCCCTTCTCTGCCACCTTGACATGCCTGAATGCACAGTGGAGGTTACATATGCAGAGTCAGAATAAATAGTGACCGCCTTCCCCTTACTCTTTTCTAGTGCCTCTATAAGTGCCACACATTCTGCCACTAGCATGAAGTAATGCAAAGACAACCATTTTTTTCAGTCTGACCTGGTATTCCCCATCCACAAGGCCCACAACGGCTGCACATGTATGCCTCTCACCAGTTTCCTGATTGATTGCCGAGTACCCATCAACAAAAATGACCTCACCTCTCTCCAAAGCATCTTCCTTAACACTCTTCCTCTCTTCCTCTTTTCCCTCATATGTTGCACAATAGTTGACAATATCATCAGGTTTCACTGGCTCAGCTACAAATGTTTCAGGATTTTACTAGGTGACACTGTATGGGATGTATGGATGCATTCAATGGAATAACCTCATACCCCATGACTCTTAGGGTCATCAAAGTCAACTTGGTTTTTTCAAAAATTGCAGAGACTGCATGCTCTATGTACAATATCACCGGGCAACCCACAGTAATGATTGAAGACTTTTGAACTGCAAAAGCTGCTGCCGCTAAAGCTTTCTCACAAGGGAACTGTCCCTGTATCACTGGGTCAAAGAGTCCACTATAGTATTCTAAAGGTTTATGGCCTAGCAATGTTTACTAGGCCATGACCGCTGTCATAACCTGCCCATTTGAGTGAGAAAACAGATCAAATGGGTTCTTGTAATTCGGGGTTGCCAAGACTGGAGAATTGCTGATAGCAACGTTGAGTTCCTGAAAGCTAGTCACCATCTCCTCCGACCATTCTATCAGACCCTTTGCCTTTTGTGCCCCCTTAAGCCCCTGCAGTAAGGGCCTCATGTAACTAGAGTAGTCAAAAATGGATGGTCTACAATAGTTAGAGAGTCCCAAAAACTGCTGCATTCGTTTCACTGTGACTGGCTGGGGCGTGTTCTGATCTGCTGTGGCTCTTTCTGGCATTACCTTCCTTGCTGTGGGTCATATCACTTGCCCCAAATATACTACTTCTGTCTGGCAGTACTGCAGTTTCTCTTTGTCCACGTTGTACCCCTTCTCCGCAAGCAGTGTGAGGAGTGTTATTGAATCTCCTCAGCACTGCTCTTCTGAAGTTCTAAAAACCAGTATGTGGTCCACATACTGAATTACTTTATTGGTCACATGTAAATTCCCCAAATCTATTTTTAAATCACCCTGTTGAAAGCAGTCAGAGATTCACAGTACCCCTGAGACAACCTTATGTGCTCAAATCTCTGACCACGATACATAAACGATGTGAGATACTGAGAATATGAGTGCAAGGGGACTGAGAAAAATCTATTATGTAAATCAAAACCCCTGTGAAGTGGGTCGACCCAGTAAGGATATTACAGGGAATGGTAGCAGGATTCGGTACCACTGGAAACTCCGCTTCAACAATATTTTTGAGAAGGCACAAATCCTAATCCATCCCCCAACTGGACCCCTTTCTTTCTTCATAGTGTAGATGGCCATGTTACATGGTGACACAGAAGATTGTATTATGATTTGTTTCAACAACACCATAATGGTCTCATAAATTCCATTGACCACCTCTCTAGACATGGGGTACCGCTTAACCTGCGGTAATGTCGCACCTGGTTTCAATATTATCCGCAAACTCCAACACTCTTTAACAGCCCCACATCATGAGGATTGTTGGTCCATAAATGGTCCGGCACTTTTCCCAAATCCTTGTTCCAATATGGGGATGTATTTCTAATGATGAGCATGGTCTGTGGTACTTCCCTTTGCTCTAGGGTTATCTGGCAAGGCACCCCAATCTCAAAAACCATCTCTCCTGTGTCTTTGAACAATTACTTGTCGGACAAGTCCCTTAGCGATATTGTCAGATCAAAGCACAAAACTGGGTGCCACTCTCCACCTTCCTTTCCAGTGCCAGAGAGAACCACCCTATTCTTATTTATGAGTACTACTTCTAGGAGAATTGTAACAACAGCAACTGGTGTTACCTCCTATGACTCAGCAGGCTGAAACAAAAACTCAATCGGTACCCGCCATGTCTGATCTCTGATTCCCGGTACCCAACTCATAAAAAACCATTACTCCATAAAGAAACAAAGTTGAATGTACAGGTTGCCCTTTATCACGGTCTCACTACAACATGCATGCAAACGTGCCACTTCTCTTACTGGATGCAAACCTGGAGTTGAGCATACTATACCTTCCTCAGTAAAAACAATGGACATGTGGAGTCAACTGAGGAGATCTCTGCCCAAGAGATTCACCGGGGTATCTGTGTAATACAACAAAGGAGCAGATACATTTTGTGCACCTACCTTAATAAGTAGAGCTTCAATATAAGGAACCAACAGGATTGCCCCAGAGAATCCTGTGTGTCCAGTGTTTTGCATGACAAGGGGAACTCACCTTCCTTGATGCAAGATTTTGTAGCCCCTATAATGACTTAATGAAAACGTTCAGTCACATACCTGCATACCTATCCAGGGTTCCTCTTCCAAATCGGTGATAATGGACAGGACTGAACACATCAGAGATCCCTGTGGGTTTTCCTAATCCTGGCACATATTAGCGATGGACATTGGAGAAAGGATTCCCTCGAAAAGCATTTGCTCCATTGTAGTGAGTGACCAATCCTTGAGGTAAAGGATTTTTCTCCCATGTCAGATAGGTCTGTGCCGTCCCAGTCTCTGGGTTCTGTTCAAACCATGCCTGCGGTGATTGCACAGAAAATGGGGCATTTGACATGGCCGGGGTTGCATTTGCTGAGCTCCTATGTTAAAATACTGTGACCTGTTTCAACAATCTCATGCCACGTGCCCCATCCTTTGGCACAACCAACAATGAACCCCATACAGCCCTCCATAGTTATTTCCCATTGGCCCATTAAACTGTGCCCCATTCCACTGAACCTGCCAAATTACCAATTTCCTTCTGAAAATCCTCCCCTACCCTTGAGAAATCCTCTCATTTGCCTTGGACCGGAAGCATGTGGTCCAGCCAACCTTGTGTCATGCCTGATTCAATATGTCCCTGTTGTCCTGATTGTCCTTGCTGTCCCTTCATTGAGCTAGTAATCACTGCCCCTTCCAAACAAATGTCTGCTAAGTTTTTCTGAACAAGCTTGCTCGCTGTTTTTTGTGCCTGCTGTATGCTCTCCTTATCCTTGTCTTGCCTCCTTTTACAAAAATGCACACTATGTGCCTGAATTCCTGGCCTACCCTTGTCCTCCATCCCTGATTCTTTATCTGGATAATGCTGGATGTCTTCAGGAAGTCCCTTTTTTAGCATATGGTAAAAAATTGCCAAATTCGTATCCCACTCTTCTCCCATCTCTGCCCCCTACATCACCTGAATTAACTGGAAATGTGCAGCAGGATCATCATCTAACTTCATTGACTTGGCCAAAATAGAATTTATATTTGACGTATCTGGATACATACCCTGCAAGGCCCCCCATACCTGTGCCTTGTAATTATTGAATGGTGCTCCATCGTGGGTGTTTGCATCCAGCTGAACTCCTGAATATCCTGCTCATCTGACTGTTCTCCCAATAGAGCAGTAAATAAGCTTTTCATGTCCCCTATGTCCAACATAAAACCGGCAGTGTGCTTCTCTAATGCATACATTCACTTTCCCACTACTGCAGTAAGAGAAGCGATTGTCTTC
Organism: Ambystoma mexicanum; assembly: GCF_040938575.1. Classification (NCBI taxonomy): domain Eukaryota; kingdom Metazoa; phylum Chordata; class Amphibia; order Caudata; family Ambystomatidae; genus Ambystoma; species Ambystoma mexicanum. The sequence goes on from NC_090937.1 coordinate 778,754,065, forward strand.
ATCAAATGATTCCTGTCCATGTGTGACCACGTGACATAATACGTCTTCCCCTGACACTTCTGGATCAACAGAAATTAAGTCACACGGCCTTTACTGGGGCTTTCCCCATCTTTACCTTGCTTCTCACTATGGCCATACGAGTGCCACAGCATGTTCTAAGATCCCAGGGTGTCTGTCTCTGTCCCTGCTACTGGAGTGGTAGGTGGAGCTGCTACACCCTGTTCTTTCTGAGTAACATCTGATTCCCATTCATCCTCTGCTCTGACTCCTGTTTCCATATCCCCTGGCATTACTATGGACATGGAAACATACTCGGCACTACCATAGGGTGCCGGTTTCCATTCTCCTTGCTAAAATCCTGTACCCATACCGACACTTCCGTCCTCAAGGTCTCCATTGACCTCCTTGATCACTGACCTATCCAATCTAACAAGAACTCATCCATGCCTCCACCTTCCTCTTGTACATCCTTTACTTGCCTATTCACTTCTTCCTGCTCTTTACTTCTCTGCTGTCACAATAGCACTACCTCTTCCTCCGCTAGCCTCAATGCTTCTTCCAATTTTTCCCACTCCTGCTTTTCCACTGCCATTCGCATCCTATCCTCTATCCTAGTGGTAAAAAACACAGTCTCCCCTTTTCTGCCCATTCTCATCTAGCCTTTGGGTTGTCGTTCTCACTCTCGCTCACTCCTCCACCCTTAATCCCTTTTTGAACTTAGGAGTCGGGGGAGTTATTCCCTTCGTGCCCTCTGTTCTCAACTTTTCTGTGGCCCTAACCATTGGAGGAGTTACCCTTCCACTTTTCTTAGCATCTCACCTTTTAGGGATTGTGGCCGATGGAGGTGTCTGTCTCACAACCACTGGAGTGCCCGCTGTAGAAAAAGGCTGTATGTTCTTCTGCAGGTGCTAAAGGATAGCACCCATATGGGGGCGGAATAGAAGGAATTACTGCACCCTCTGTGAGAAACCTGAAGGTGTCTCAACGCTAGATCCCAGGGATCTGTCATCCAGGTGGCCAGGACACGGCCATCGCTATTGGATCCAGTTCCTGGAGGTAGACCAAGGGGGGAGGATCACCTGGATGAGGGGTCCTCAGGGAGTGGAAGTGGGACACTGAAGGGTGAGACAAAGTATTCCCTTCCTTATGACACCTTTTCCCCATCCTGCCCGGTAGGATAGTCAGAAACTCTACCCCCACTTTTCCGACATGAACACTTTCTCACATCGTGAACGACAATGGACCAATACCTGAGCTGTTTACCTGACATATCCCAACACAAGGGTCAGGCAGATTCAGGTAATTGCTTACAACTACACACACCTGACTTCCCTTTCCCTTCCCCATTGAGATAAAAAGTGGAGCACACAAGCACACTCCGAGCAAGGCTGAACGTACGAGGAAGCAGCCATTCCAGGACAGCAGTTCAAATGGAGGAGAAAGGCAGTGAGACCTGAAAGGATGTCAAGGAGGGGGTTGGCCTTGCCCTTTCAAGCCAAATCCCCGAAGCCTCTGACGAAAGATACGTAGGACCGGGAATCGCAGCTGGCAGGTGGTGCAGCATTTGTCAGCGATACATGGCACCCACCCGCACTGATAGCCTGGGCGGGGAGACGTGGTGGCCATTGAAGTACCGTCCTTGACTCCAGTGGAAAAAGGAACAGAGCGAGTTCAACATAGCCGGTGAGTCGGATGCACCTAATAGCAAACCGGTTTGTGTTAGGCTCAAGGTTGCAGCAGCAGCCGTAAGAAGATAAAGTAGACAAAGGTAATTTGTGAACGAACAAACTGGGTACCGGAGTCAGAGTGGTCCAGTGCCATGCAGGCGCTCAGTCGAAGGTCTCTGGCTGGTACTCCTCTCCTGAACACAGAAACTATGTTGAATATAAAAGATAAAGTAAACTACAAATACTAAGCGGCCATAGAGAAGGCTGTGCTATAAAGGTGTTAAGGTGATCATTCAAAGGTCAAGTACAATCGAAAGTCATTGACACATTGCAGAGGTTTTGTTGTCACAAATTGGTGTTTGCGCTCAGCTCAGGGGAACGCCGTGCAAACTGTGATGGTAAAAAGCCTACACTTACCGTCGGCTAATAGAGTGACCCAGCGAGACGAGATCGCCCATCGGAAGTGTCTTTTTGAATCTGCAAGTGCTCTGGTTGGTCTGAGCCCAATTTAGGGAGGCTAACAATTGAGAGAAGGATCGGAACCCGGCTGAGGGGGATCCAAGGGTGACAGGTATTCACCCCACGTAAAGATCACCCAAAGGAACTTTTGTTTTGTTATTTTGGCGTATCAGGCCCTCTGAAGCAAAAGACTTTGCATGAGATGAGACTTAACCACAGAAGGCCCAGATACTGGAAGAGGAACTGTAACCTCGTGCTAGAGAAGCCCAGGAGGGTGCTGTGCTCAAGAGTCCCGCCTTGTCCTGTGCTAAAAACGTGGGAAAGGGAGACCTCGGCCATAACATCCTGGCTTTTCATTTTGTGAACACTTATTTCTTTTCTTGTGAACATTATCCCACACTTTTGTAATGTAGCGGTAAGGATTGGCAATAGTTTTATTTTAGTATAGGCCTTTTTATTTGACTATTCGCCACTAGGACTGCATTATTATTATTTGATTGTCGTAGCTTGTTTTCATCTTAGAGTTAGGTTTAGCTTAGGCGTTTATCTCACCCCTTTTACAGTTTAATAAACACCCTTGAACTGTGATCACTTGTGTCTTTCTTACTTTTATACCATGCCTTCCTTACACCTCCTTTCTCTGCCCTTCCTCTGAAACTTTAACATAATGGACCTTCCTACCCTTTTAGTACATAACTCTAAGATATTTAAACGATTCTCTAACTTCGAACCCTTGCACCTAGTGACTAAGAAAGTATACAAGTTTTCCAACATTCCCTTACAATATGTCACCGCAGTAGGCCAAGAATTTATAATTTTACCCTTAGTTTCCCGCAGCCATTCTCGATGGTACTTTAAAATCTTTACCTTATAGCCAGGAAATATCTGACACAAGTGATTCAGTGGAGTCTCCTAACTCCAAACCAGTCTGACTTATAACAATTTCACTTCAAAATAAATGACTTAAAACGCCAAACCCATGGCACACATTTTCAACCCAGGTAACCCCCTTTTTATCCCAGGCCGGTTTCTTAATCTTCCCCATGCTCACTCACCTCGCTCGCTTTCTCCACGATCGCCTTACTTAGCTATTCACTTTAATTATACTTCTCACTCTTTCATAAAAGACAGCATATTATCAGAAAACCAAAATGCCATCCCAAATCCTCTTTACTTGTTTGTGATATCTCCTTCGCTCGAGAAAAGAAGGAGCACAATGTTTTTAACTACAACACAGCTTTTTCTCTCTCTTCATCACTAGTATAGTATTCTCGACTACAATATTGTCTTTCCCTGACTACAGAAAGATACCCCTCACTACTTGAATTAACCAAGCAAAGTGCAGCGAGGGATCCATCCGCACAGTCAATACGGAATGAAGGGTGCCAAGGGTATACTCCAGAAAGGTATCTATGGGTAGACTTACTATAATATGCCTAGGTGAGGGCTTCAGCCAACCAGACAAGCAAACTGTAGGGTATCAGGGAAAACCTCACAATGGATGTGCTGGTGGTGATACCACCTCAAACCTCTAAACAATATTTAAAAAAGACTTAGATCATGAAACAGTTCATTCACTCCTTCAAAACACTTACCCTTTCAATCCACGTAACCTCATCTAACTCTACACGTTCACGCCTACGGCACTCTTACATAAACCCTTAAATAAAAACCCACTTGTTCCCCTATTACCCCTTGCTTTACCTGCCAAATCTGCACTCACCTGAAAGTGAACCCCAAAGCGCTATGAAGTGGTACTCCTTTAATTTGTTCTGCACAGCTGGACAACATCACAATGCCTCTGGGAGCAGACAGGCCTCTAACTAATATGGCACCTATAGACCTCTCCTTTCACTGTGCAAGCAAGACTGGTCCCTGCTGAGAAGCGCCCAAGCCGAGTTGTGCGGACAGGAGACCCTCAATATCTCAGAAAGCCTGGGACCCACCCAGGGATGGCAAATGTGCGGATGAACCTCTGATCACTTTAACCCAAAGTAGGCCCACCTCTTAAGAAGTGACTGCACGTTTGTCTGTTAAGCAAGTTTATTGTACAAACAGTCAGGAGGAACTAGATGATGCTATAGAGTCAAATTAACCTGAGTCTCCTCGAAACACAGAACTTTACACATTTTCTACATTTTTCAACTTTAAAAACACTCCCACATATTTTATTACAAATCATCCCCCCGCACATGATTGGTCAAACCTATACAAAAGAAATCCAATCTCCTTTGATTCCCACAGTCTCACTTGAATTTAGCTACCATCCCCATTCAACATAACTTTGCATCAGCTCATATTTACAGCACACCCCTTTTTGAGATGCTTCCATGGTAGGTCATGATTTTACACATTCACACACACACATAATTCATTACAAGTTACAGATGGCCTGAGACCTCTAACCCTGGACGTGATGAACATGGTTTGCAAGGACACTTCAACGATAGGAGGAGGGGAAGAAATGAACAAGTTCCCTTTGAACTGGCGATAAATATCTTATCTGCCCAGACTTGTTTCACCCTAATCTATGTGACTACCAATTGAACACACATGGTCTCTGGGCACATCTGAGAAACTGTTTGAAGCCCATAAAGCATTTGTCAACTCTGTCCTTGGGTGTCCTTTCACCCTGGGTTTATTACTCAGGCACAACAAACTTTACCAGATGGCTGGACTTCCCTGGACAATGTATAGCAGGCTCCCATGTACTTAAAAAGATTGCACCCCCTTTCCACAATAGTACCAAGTCATTAAAACCCAAGCCTGGCTGTAACTGACCATCTGATATTATTACAGCTGCCCGCTGCCCTTCCTCAGCCTTTACAGTCACGCAGAGTTCATCTTGTCAACCCAAGCTCCTGGGCCTGTACAATCTCTAGCTTACAAGGGGACATTCGTATATATATTTGTATATTCACCATGTACCACAACTATCCCAAAACACATATCCCCAAACATCCCCATGTATGGATGTCTGTGCATGTATGATAAAGACTACTGTGTCTTCTCACTGCAACTTCTGCATTACAAATCTTCTTTGTCGCATGTGCATATGAAGATCCTCCCTGACCCACTTTTAGGCACTACGTGACACACCACGCTTACATTGTGTTTATATTGCATCAACAGTTTTGACATTTATCTTGTTGCACGCATGCAAATCTAAATGTATCAATTTAAACAAAAGGTAACACTAAAAATAACAACAATTATACCATTCCCATTGACTACACTAATAGCTACACTAGATACATGTTAAATTGCAACATTGCATCAACATATCGGTTTGCCCAGTCACCAATATGGTGCGTACAAAGTGAACCCCTCTTTCTCATTGGGACCTTTATCGACCACCCAACACTGTATACCTTCTTTGAGGCTGCAGTTGATAAAATGTGCCCTATACCTATGCTAGAACACAAGTACTGTCATTGCATAAAGCTAATGTTACCCATGAAATGCCACCTGTGTATTAGTCTCACTCCATGAAGGTTTATTGGGGATTGGGGACATACAGGGAGTAGCCATGCTTAATTTCACTACCAGGGCAGCCTATCAAGCTATCAATATCTCAGCAGAAATGACTTCTTGAGCGATGAGATGTTTATCATGCAATAAGTGATCAATCACTTTTCTTTTTGCAAAATGTATTTCATCATGATTCAATCTGAATTTCCAATTGTACAGATTGATTGAAAGTAATCAGACATGGCGTCTACCGTGATGCATCTTCACTGCACACAGAGACTGAAGATTCGTGAATTAGGGCAACCTGAGGACGATTCATTCTGTATCGAAACATGTACATTTCATGGCAAGTGATCTTTAATGGCTGCTTCAATTTCAAAGCAATCTAAATATAGGATGTGTACGATTGGAAATTCAGATTGGAACATGATGAAATATATTTTGTAAAAAGTAAAGTGGTTGATCATTTATTACATGATGACTGTTTCCTTGCTCAAGAAGTAGTTTTTGCTGAGTTATTGATAGCATATTTATGATCCTTGACCAGGATTAATGACAGAGACGGAAAAAAGGAATATTTTCAAATTACGTGCCTCTGGTTCACATTCAACATATCAGGCTATTGGTTTTGATATTGGCAAAGAGGTTGGGGTTGTAGCGATCAGTATGTCTTAGGGTCCCTTCCTATTTCCTATCAGAGTTGGTCCCCAAAGACGTCTGCCCTGACTGTCCGAATTACGCTGAGCATTAAGATGGCTCTGACTTTGAAGGGTCCGACATCATACACCATGTAAATTGTATTAGGGCATGAAAAGTGAAAAAAGGGTGGGAAAGTGGTGGGGCAGGATTAGATGTGGGTTGATCACCACCATTTTTGAAAATGGCAGAACAAATATTTCTCAAAAAAGAAAAACGAAATGAAGGGGAAATATAGCCTATTCTCATTAAAAAGTAATTCAAATTTATGACACATAACTAGTCTCACAATAAAAAGAAGAGAGCACAGGAGAGAAATAAACCACTAGAATCCCATGAGCAGCAGGGCTCTGTCTGCAGATCAGTTTAGCGCATTAGAATTAATAAAATAATTTCACCAATTGCAGTGCCTTCCGTGGATGCAATTAGAGTCTAGGCACAAGAGCAGATTTACATTTTGTTGGCATTTCCCTTCTCTTGGTGAAGATTGTTGGATGTTCGTGCTACAATGTGCAAATGTCAATTTTTTCAATTCAATTCAAACGTATTTTATTCGACCAATTAGGCATTTGCCATAAAAACACATATTGGGAGCATGGGTATACAAAAAATCAGACATATACAAAACGTAATTCATTAAAATCAATACATGAGTAGCAAATATGAAACATTTTAGCCCGCAGATATAGTCTAAAAACATATGCTCTGTGCAATCCGTACAATCGTTGATGAATTTTTGCAAGTGTTAAGGGTCCCATAGGATACTGGCAAGATAAGAGGGAACTTTGGTATCATATCTCTGGGTTTCCATTTCTTATCCTTTTTACCCTTACTCTCCAGGCATGTGCTAGATAACTTTCAACACGGTAAACCACTTTCATTTCATCACAGGTTTTAAAAATCTTGAGCGCGAAGCTTGTACGTTGTATACCATACCTATTGCATATTGTTTTAAAAAACGTACAGGGTGCTACTCGGCAATCCTGGCAGAAAAAAAGGAAATGGTGCAGGGTTTCTCTACCAGAACCACAGACTGGACATATCTGTACCATCAGTGGACCCTTTTTTTGTTCGGTATGCCGGTGTTCAATTGAGAGAATCTGAACCTAAGATAGAGACTGCGTGCCAATGGGGGCCTGACATGGTCAATATATTTTTCAAACCCCATTGATGGTTTATAGGTCAAATAAAGGGTACTTGAAGTAAACCTCATGCAGTCATTGATAACTCAGCCTCAATCATTCTGCGGGAGATGTTTTTTGCTTTAGGTATATCACCCTGGGTGATTCCCTGAGAGTTCTGCCAGAGATTTCCCAATTCTATTCTCTCCATCATTTTTTTAACATGCCTAAACCATGGTAATGATCTACCACCCTCTGCCTCCAGGATATACGCTGTTGCTCCTGATATACATATATATATATATATACATATATATAGTTCTGGAACCGACCACAATCTCAACCAAAAGAGGACCGGTTTAAAAGGGCCTCTTTCTGAATTGGTCTTACGCCCAATTCAGCATAAATGGTAATGCTCGAACAAGATTTGGGCAAACCTAATAGTTTTTTCAAAAAGGTTCTTTCGGCCAACCCTAGTTTGTTGGAATCTGAATAGCCACAGATTTCAGCCCCATATATTGCTGAGGACTTAGCTTGGGCAGAATACATTTTAATAGCAGGTAAAATGGGGGCTTGACGTGAGAATAAAAAAATCTCTGTATGCCTCCCCTGTATTCTCCCAGGGACAATGTACAAATGTGTGAGAGGCATCCAAATTAAGAGAGAGAGAGAGAGAGAGAGAGAGAGAGAGAGAGAGAGAGAACGTGGATTGTGTTTTTCTGCATATTGCTGTTCTGCACCACAAGAGAAAACATGTAACTGCTTAAATTCTCCCAACTCTTCTGTTTATCGTCAAGCAGTCAATAAAACTAATACTGTTTAGTTTGGGCAATATTATCATGCATGTTGTGAAGTACTGGTGTACGCTGTGATAAGTCAATTTCATCTCTTTACCGGTGACAAGTCTTTCTTGTAAGAGTGAATGTTTGAGTCATTTGTACTGCAATAGTTGTATTTGATCTCAAAACCCACACAGATCACATTTAGCAATCTAATCTTCGACTGGAGTACCCATGGTAAGTATCACAGTCGCCTGCCTGCCAGCGTTACCAATATATTACAAGACTGGGAACGCAGGCTTTCTTGGAGACTCTTTAACGAGTTATAAGGCTGTCCTTGTTTGCAAACTTGGCAATTATTGCATTTTCTTCTTGTCATTGCTGCCCTTGCGTTCCTGGTATCTCACACACATACATGAATGGACTGCAGTGTCAGACTGTGTAACAAGAAATAGGCCAGGGCATCAATAAAAATAAATGTGGCAGATAATAGTGAACTTCTTTTCATTACTTTTTGTCTCAAACTGTTTGGCTGATATCTGGGGCATACTTCTGGTCAAGTGTGTGGCAAATCGTGAATTTATATGCACACTTAGCGAATATTATTATTATTATTATTATTTTTATTTTATTTGGTTGGTTGATAAAATCAACCTTTCAAATAATAATTCAATATTAAAAAACGCATTTTTTACATAATTAACACATATAACTTGACATCATAAAACATTTTGAGCTTCTTTGATCTTTTGTAACTTATTGACATTCCATTACAATGGTCATTATATTTGTTTAAAACAATTCAATACAATGCTAAAAAAAAGAAATGTTCAAGATACACAAATAAAATATATACAATCTGAGTTCTTTCATTACAGCTCGATCTGCAGGATACTTAGAGCATACCAGGATTATCACTGATTGGCCCTATGAGTTAACTTTCTGATTTTGGTAAGACGGCTTCCAAAAAATGAACTACCGCTACCCTCACTGCCAATCTTGTGCTTGAGAAGATCAATTGCCATATTTGATCAGAATCTAACGGACTATTTATGTCGAATAGATTTTTAAAGAACGTCCTTCGATTCAAAGTTAGCACAGGACACACCACAATAAGATGTTGCAGAGTTTCTTTCTGAAGGGTGTTTAAACAAAATCGACAATAGTTTTGATCTTGAGATATTTGTTTTCTCCTAGCTAACACATGTCCAGTGTGCCATAAATTGAGTCTGAAGGGCAAGTATTGCCGACGAATGTATGGAGAGGGACATTTAGCCATATAATCGGACATTATTAGATATCTTTTGATCCCAAATAGGAATACTTTTGTAAAGGTTTTTCTTTTTAAAACCAAAACAAATAAATAATAATTTTTAAAAAAGGAATACATTGAAGTCCTTATAAGTATTACAACTGATCGGATTACATGTTCAATCATATTGGAAATTTTCAATTTTTTATCGACCTGGATTATGAATCAATAATTCCAGAGTAACAGATGTATCAGCTAGAGCATTAATTATACAATTATGCCAGCTATTAGGGAAAATATGATTAGATGATAGCAGGTAATGAGCTACTACCCGTAAGATATTAGGTGTGTCTAGGCCCAACAAACATTTCCTCAATAATGCACACATCTTCCACAAAGCTTGATAGTAGAGGAACAATGTCCCCAGTTCGAAAAGTATAATGGGTAAAGGTGTGCAACACGGAAGTTGTAAAACTTGTTTCCAAAACCTAGATTCTAACATATCCCAGTATTTACTGTCTCTTGGTAATTTCGTTTCTTCCGCATAAAGTAAAGTTAGCGAATATTATAGAGGAAAACGACCATCTTATCAGTAAATTAACATGTCAAACTGACCCACACTGTCTTAAAAAGTGGGCCACATAAGCCAGTCCTTCGAGCATTTCCCTGACGTCATATCAGCCTTTCCAAGTCTGGTTAGTAGTGGATTTGGTGATCCATTTTTCTTCTCAGAGTTGAATCATGTAAAATCCAAAGTTTTACAATTCTATGGAAGTGTAAGAAGTCAAGCTGGCCTCCATCTTGACCCCACAATGGTGATAGAATCTGGGAGTCCTCTGCATAAAAAAGTTCAATTATTAAAATGTTCTGCTCGCTTTTTGTGGATCATGTGGACGGCTTGCTCATTAGGAAATACTTTCCAAAAGAAAATGTTGACTTATATAGTAATATTTTTGAAGATGGACAATGTTTGGGTATCACGTGAGTGACATGCACATGGATATTCCTTCTCTGGGAAAGGTACAGTGATCTAAAATGGTCTTATAGACCTTCTTGAGTGCAATCTGCACAGAGAACAAGCCAGTGCTTAATTTGTGGGGGTGTTTGCCAGGGCTCTCCCAGCACTTATTGTCTCAGACTCACTTTCATTATGAAGTAGTGATAGTGATAGTCAGTGCATCCATGAAACACAATGAGCAGATACGAGCTGTAGTGTAACCCAAAATATGTCGACACTGTGGGGAGCAGCTAAGGGTGGGGGCAGCAGTGGTGGAAAACTGCCCACCTGCAGTGCCACAGGAGTGCTAGGAAATATTTGTGCCCTGGCACTTCTTTTTTTTTTTTTTACAAATTAAGCACTGGAACCAGGTACCTGGTTGTGTTTGTTTGCTCCCACAACTTTAGCAGTTTTGGAACATTTGGGGTTTTACCCTAAATTATAAGACTAATCCAGACATGGACCCCTTGCTCTCTGTGCCTTGAGAGACAGCTTCACCTCAATGATGATGCCCAACAAAGCAGAAACTTATTTCTCTGGTTGCTGTGGGCCCTCTTTTTCAGAGGGCAGTTGCCTAGGATGCTGGTGCTGCACTGTTCTTGTGGGCGTGACCAGACTGATGTGCAAATGCAATCCTAAAACCTGTCTGTATTCTCTCCCGAGCAAGAAACCCACTTGGAGTACAGGTAATTTGGCCATGTTCGTTCTCAGGAGAGGGACACTCACAACTTTGGCAATGATGGTAGTGAGGTGTGTGAATCACTTGGGCAATTGATTGTTTACTCGAACACCACGTTATAGTGAATGCAAGCTCTCTTCTGGAGGGATCCCGCCCTGTATCAGATTGCTAATCTTGAGAGCTAAGCAATTACATTTATGATTTTCTAGCTATGCTGTACAGTTTATTGTATGCTTTTTAAAAAAAAATTGTTAGTGTTTTTCCCAACTATAAGCTTCAGGGAGCACTTTCTTATTGGCCATTCCATATGCAGGACTGATGTGCTTGCTTTATACAATTGACCAGATAACCAGAACTGTCTGCGTTATTCATGCAACATGATTTTTATATTATTTTTACGTAGGGTCTTTTGGGAATGACAGAGATGATTTTAGAAACCTTTTTTTTCTCGATACACCTTTTTTTAAAGGTTTTTTAAATTGTTTGTGTCTGGTCAAACTGAGACTTTTACCAACCTTATTTTTAATTTGTATGGAATTTGCACCCGCTTTTTTCAACGTCAACCAATTGCAAGCATCTGTTACTAAAGGTCTGTTATTATTTAAAACGACGTGCATCTTCGGCTCCTCATTTCATGGCCCCACGTTGTAGCACAGAGTGGGGAATATGCTCGGATAAACCCCATAGTTGATTCGCGTTCCATCCTGTAGAATTTACTTGCCATTTCTTTGCGTTTTTGCTCCACAAATGCAAACATGTCCAGTCGTCGTCTGCACACACATTTATTCCACTTTACGGAAAGCCAATGGCGGCATACGATCGTTATAATGGATTATTTCTTTTGGAACACTATTTTTTTTTATAATGCGTCTCGTGTGCTAGTAATGTTGTAATGTTGAGTATTTGCCTTCATCAGCACCGAATCCCAGACACGGCGCATTCTGAACAGGAAAGATATGGTCACACTTTCCGAATGGTTATTTTTAGTTAACGGAATGTTCTTACTACTTTAATTTCAGAGTTGTTGCAATGCTGCAAGTGGATGGAAGGATTTGAGCATTGCCAGCGCCCTGATTGAGGAGAAAAGGGGGGATGCCAAATAGCAGCGGAAGGCGCTGTGAATGCAGCACGTATGCCAGTTTCAAGTGGCATCCTTCACTTCAGTCCTCAGATGGAAGCTCACACATCAGCAGAAGAATGTTGCCCCAGACACAGGGGTGGAATGGGATCCAAAAGAGGCCCTGGAAATCATTTTCAATGTGGCCCCACATTACACAGTTTCAGCAAGCGCAGCCCTGTTCCTATGAGAACATTTGGAAATAAAATAGGTTACCACACAAAGGAGGCCAAGGGTGCAGAGGTCAACTGGGAAATCTAGTTCCATGTAGGCGAGTCCAGCCCCAGAGGCCCAGCACTGAAACAAGCGTGATAGTTTTGTTGTGAATTGTGAAAGCACACAGTCCTGGGCTTATCACCAGCACGCAGTTCAAGTCACAACACAAGCATTAGGACGACAGGGGCTCCAGGATGACAAATAGTCGCCTGAGTTCCTCCCTCAGAAATGCCTTTGGTGACTTGCCGTGGAGGACCCAGGATTTTAAAATGAGTCCTTAAACATTTGAAGACTGGCAGTGGCGGCAGGGGATTTTTTTCATTGGGAGTGGGGAGCGTACATATTTTCCAGCAATGAGCGCGAGCGACCCTGCATAGACGGGAATCACAGACAAACTAAATGAGCTTCAGAAGGGGGCCTCCCCCTGATAATTCTTGTAAATATTGATTAGAAATGTTGCATTTTCAGGAGGCTTTCTACGAAAAACGAGGTAAAATAACCATACAATTGACCGTTATTTATGTAGGGTAACAAATGAAACAAGCACCAGCAAAGCAAATAGTATTGGCGTTTGCAGTAGTTTATTGCATTTTACAATTATAGGTAAGAATGCAATAAATACTTGGGCTCTACTCACTAAGTAACTCTAAATAGGTCTGCAAGTTAGTGCTTGCAGGCAAATAATATTAGCAATAGACATAGTAGTAAGACATCTCTTTACAGTGATGTATGTCTTTTTCTTACTATGTGTATTACTGATGCTAACATGTCAGGAAACACAAACTTGCAGGCACGTTTTGAACTTTCAAGGTAAGCATCGTGATTATGATATAATATGATAAGTCATTTATAACGCGCCTGTACACAAGTGTTTCTAGGCGTGACAAGTCAACGAGGGGGAAACAGAAGGAGGGTAAACAACAATCTTACTAGGCCTTGTGTCATTCAGATCGCACAAGTGCATGGAATAGGGAGGGGAAAGTGCCAAGGGAGGCTAGGGGTTGAGGAGAAGTGCAGGTGACTCAATAAGTGCTGCCACAGGGTGGCTGTTAAGTGAAAAGAGAAGGGACTGTAGGGTTACAGATACAGACCCTTAAGTGCTGATGGAGCCGGGAGGCAGTGCAAGGGCGACTGGACATGCAGGAGCCTGGGCCCGAGTTCAGGGGTGTCCAAGTGACCAGTGTGTGGAGCTAACAGGGACATTAGCAGGCGAAAAGAAGACAGAAAGTGGAAGTGAAAAGGAAGGTCTTGAGTTGTTTCCAGAACTGGAGGTGGTTCTGCTCAAGTTTGAGGATGGCAGGGAGGCTTTTCCAGAGGGAGGCCCCAGCCGAGGAACCAGATCTGCCCCCCATTCTCTGCTTGGAAAAGCATCTGGCCCTCAGAGAATTGGAAGTGGATGAGCGGAGAGCTCGAGAAGGAAGATGTTTAGGAAGAGAACATTGCAGGTAGTGGAGTCCCAGGCCCCAGAAAGCCTTGTGGACGATGCAAAGGGTCATGAATTTGATCCTTGCGGCCACAGGGAGCCAGTGCAGAGATTTCAGAGCCGGAGAGATACTATACCTGGGCTTGTGGTCCAGGAACAGTCTCGAAGTCCTGTTCTGGATAAGTTGTAAAGGTCAAAGAATAGAGACAGGCAGATTTAGAAAGAGGCTGTTGCAATAGTCCAGCCTGGAGAGGACCAGGGCTCTAGAGACAGTGAGCTTCTGGGGGAAAGTGAGAAAAGGCAGAATACCTCTGAGTAGGTACAGCTGAAAGAGTGACTTCTTAGAGACGTCAGAGATGTGAGGCGAGAAGGAAAGGGTGGAGTTGAAGATGACACCAAGGTTCTTAGCCTCACAGGAAGGAGCAGGAAGAGGGGCCAGGCTGGGCAGCCAGAGAGAGAGAGAGAGGGAGAGAGGAAAGGAGGGAGCAGGTGTTCTGCTGAGGAGGATCTCACTCTTACTGGCATTAAGGCAGAGGTCATTGGCAGCACACCATTTCTGAATTGCGGCCAGACAGTCTGGTATGAGAGGAGAACCAGAGGTGGCTGAGGGGAGCCTGAAGGAGATCTGGGTGTCATCTGCATAACACTGAAAGTTAGAACAGAATGTAGCAATGCGGTAGACCAGAGGTGCCATGTAGTGGTTGAATAGCCAGAGAGAAAGGTTAGACTCCTGGGGAACACCACAAGTAGAGAGAGAGATAGAAGAGAGGAAAGACCCCAGTTGGACCTGGGATGGTCGTTTAGTGAGAAAAAGTTCAACCAGGACAGGGCCTGACCAGTGATACCCATCACAGAGGCAACTGAGTAGGATGGCATAGTTGACCGTGTCAAAAGCAAAGGATAGATCAAGGAGAATGAGGACAAAAGCAAGAGTAGAGTCAAGATTAGAGAGCAAGTCTTCACGGGTGTTCAGGACAGCAGTTTCGGTGCTTCTGGCAGCTGTGAAGCCAGACTGGTGGCCATGGAGACAACCAACAGATTCAGTATGCAGATTAAGCTGGGAGATGGCGAGTTTTTCCAGGAGTTTGCCCAGGAAAGGAGTGATGGAGATCGAGCGATAGTTAGCCGGAGAGGAAGGATCCGCAGAGGGCTTCTTAAGAAGGGGGTGCACAAGGGAGTGCTTCAGGGGGGAGGGGAAGGTTCCGGTGGCAAATGAGTGATTGCAGAAATGGCCCAAAACTGGTGCCAGGGTGTTGATGTGGTCCTTGATGGTTCTGGATGAGCAGGGGAGAACCCGCTTTGACAAGACTTTCATAGATTGGACTTGTTTAGATACATCGGCAGGGGTGAACAGGAGAAAGGAGGAGGGGAAGCAGCCGAAGATGGGCTAGGGGTGGTAGAGGTGGTAGAAGAAGAGAGAGTGGATAGGATGTCCTGAGTTTTAGTGGTGAAATAAGAAGCCAGGGCCATGCAGAGGGCCTGGGAGGGAACATGAGAAGTAGAGACTGCAGCAGGATTGGACAGCTTGTTGCAGATTTTGAAAAGTTCGGCTGAGTTGTTAGATGCTGCAGAGATGCGGGCTTGGATGTAGGCTCTCTTCCTAGAGAGGACAGAGAGTCTGTACTGCCTTTGGAGCAGTCAGCAGGCCAGTTTGTCAGAGGGTGTGCCTGATGCCCTCCACTTCCTCTCAGCCACCCTACACTTGCGTTTAAGGGTGGCGAGGTCAGAATTGTACCAAGAGTTGCACTTGGAAGTGGGCTTCAAGCAGATCCTCATGACAGGGGTAAGGATGTCAAGAGTGTTAGAGATGAAGGTTAGAGAGGGCTGTGTCAGAGTGTGAGTCAGCCAAAGGTGTAGGAGGAGGAGAGAACATAGCGGCGAAAGCCTTCACTGACACACACTGTCATGATGCCCGCTTCCGGGGAGCCGGTTCAAGCCCTGCGTCCCCGAAAGCGGACATCCAGTCCCCAAGGAAGGACCCAGCAACCCCATATAGGGGCCCATTGGACAGTGTCCTGGCGCCTATGGCGCCAGGCTCATAAAAGACATCAGTCCTGGCGCCATAGGCGCCAGGCTCATTATGGGAGTGCTTGGGTGCACTTACCTGATGCAGACCATGCTGCAGGATCCCGGCCTCCTTGAGGCCTGAAAGGAACTACTTTACCTGTGGGACTAATTTACCATCCGGGCGTGGTCGGGGAAGGATACATACCTGATTGGAGGAAGGATACATACCTGGAACTTCTTCCAAGGCTATTTAAACCCCACCCGAACAGCCACACGTGCTTCGCGTTGTTCTGCATCTAGCAGCTGGACGCTCACCGTGTCTGCTCCTGCATCCTGACTTCTGCCACGCCTGCCAGCATCCTGGATCACCTGCAAAGGAAGAGAAGAAGAGAACAGAAGAAGGAAAAGTCCTTACCTGCTAAATCCGCATCCCGGAAGACATCTCGCCAACAATCCTGAAAAGGAAGACTTTAATTTAAAAGCTCATCGCGTCGATCGCTGCAGCGCCGCATTCCACTCACCTTTACAGGGCGCCTCCATGTTCAGCAGCGATCATCCGGATTCGCAGTCACGCCCCAGCGCCTAGGGAGAAAAAGACCAGAACAAAAGGTGAGAGAGAGAAGGGAATAAGGAAAGCTAAATCTCCATGTTAAGACTTACCTGTTGATTCATTCCCTCTTCATTTCGGGTCCGCGCCGCATCCTGGCATTTCGGGACCCCGGCCCCTAAGGGGAAAAAGAGACATCAGCGTTAATGAGCGAATGAAAAGACATTACCAAAAAACGCTCATTAAAGGCTTACCTGATTTCTACAAGGATTTCACCTCTCATCTCGGGTCGGTGCCTGTTCCCCGGCATTTCGTACCCCGGCCCCTATGGGGAAAAAGACACTAGCATTAGTACATTAATGCATGGACACAAGGGGAACCTCTTATCAAAAAACTTACCTGGAAGCCAAGCAAGTTTGGTTCTCACCAATCCGAAAATCCAGTGAAGTAACTGGATACCAACGCGCCCCTGCATCAGAAGCAGGATGGAGAGCTCGTCCTTCCAGACCCTAAGGTGAGACGCTGCGAGAAATCACAGAAGGGTTTCGAGGAGGGTGAGAGGGGAAAGTGGGAGGCCGATTGCATTACCCCACAGACAGTTAATCCCCTATTTTCGCCTACAGAAGGATACTTCTGCGAGCCAGGCAAGCCAGATTTGGGGGCCGGTCCAGTCCGTCTTCCGAACCCTGCGCATCACCTTAGAAGAGGTCACAGCAGCGCGAACCAGGCCAGCGCCTCCGTGGGAGTCAGGTGAGCGTAACAGAAACAGAACGCAAAGCCTTCCTACAAATTCCCACCCAGGCGCTATGGAAAGTTCTGAGACTGATCAGTTGGCCCAATTACTGGGGGAATTACGGGCCGAAGTACATGCCGCTCGTCAAGAGACTAATGCCCTCAGGAGGGAAGTAATAATATCAAAGGAAAGAACTGATGACCTGGCCAGACAGCTTTTGCAAGGTCAAGCTGGGCAAACTCCTCTACCCGGTTCCGGAGGGAACCCCGCTCCTTTGGTTTCCAGTAACCCTGTGCAGATTAATCTACCTGGAAACATGCCGCTGGCCCCACCCGAACGCTTTGCTGGGGACCCCAAACGATTCGCTGTATTCATGAATCAGTGTCGTTTGCACTTCCTATGCAGACCTGGGGCCTTCCCTAATGATCAGACCAAGGTAGCCTTTGTATTGTCATATCCCAGCGGCTGCGCTGCCGATTGGTCAGTTCCACTGGTTACTCAAGATGACCTGATTCTCTGTGATTTTCAAAGGTTTCAAGCAAGCATGGAAAGGTTATTTGCTCGACACTCTCAGGGGCAGGCTCTGGATGACGAACTTCTATCCCTGCGACAGGGCAATCAGGACCTCCTATCCTATATTGCAACCTTTAATAGACTAATTGTGGAAACGGGATGGCCAGAGGATAAAAGAGTCACGTTGTTTTATCGAGGCCTTCGCGGAGAACTTAAAGATGTCTTGGCCCAAGTTGTAAATCCGCCCCAAGAATGCACAGAGTATATAGACTTAGTGGTCCAATTGGATCACAGACTTCAAAACAGAAAAGCAGATCGGTCCAGGTTTGAGACCCGGGTGTTGGTCAAGACCCATGCTAATCCCAAGGGAGTTGATGTCTCTGAGCCTATGCAAATTGGAGGGGTTAAAGGACCCTTCATTCAAAAGGAACGTGAAAGGAGGCGGCAGTTAAAATTATGTCTTTATTGTGGGAATTCTGGACACTTTATACGAGATTGCCCGGCAAAACCGCCCCGAAAGGCGGTAGGAGCTGCTGATAAAAACCATGAAGACTCTGTTTCGGGAAACGACTCTGCCCGACAAGTGTAGGGGTCCGCTTGCCGAGCTTGAAAGCGAACTCTCAGACCTCGCATTTCATTGTGCCAATGGTTCTCGTAGATCCAGAACAGCCTAAGCGGTTGCATGCAATAAAGGCATACATCGATAGTGGGGCTATTGGAAACTATGTGGATCGTGAATTGGTCTCTAGGATTAACCTCCCTCTCCGTCCTAAAACCAGCAAAGATGTCATCACCACAGTCGATGGAACTGAAATTGCCTCTGGACCGGTAACACATTCCACTACTGAGGTGACTCTTATTGGTCCCGACGGCCATCGGGAGGGTGTTGTGTTTGATGTAATCAAGGCTCCACAGTTTCAGGTTATTCTTGGAATCCCTTGGTTAGAGACACATAATCCTCGAATTGATTGGCGAGCTAAGAGAATAACCTTCCCGGATTGTACACAAACCTGCTACCCAGAAAACCTGAAGATTAATCTAGCATCTGTAACCTCTGCCTCCATGCAACTACCTCCGGAATACCAAGACTTTGAGGACGTCTTCCAAAAGGAACAGGCCAACACGTTACCTCCTCACAGATCGTACGATTGCCAAATCGATCTGGTGCCCGGTGCACAACCCCCTTGTAGCAGGATTTATGCCCTTACCGAACCTGAGAATCTGCATTTGAGACAATATTTGGATCAATACCTAGCTAATGGTTTTATTCGCCCGTCAAAGTCCCCGGCATCCTCGGCTTTGTTCTTCGTGCCCAAAAAAGAAGGCGACCTTAGAACTTGTATCGATTACCACGCATTGAACCAGATAACGGTTAAAAACCGTTATCCTCTGCCTCTGATCCCTGAACTCCTTGACCAGGTGAAGGACGCTTGCATATACACCAAGTTAGATCTCCGGGGGGCTTATCATCTGGTACGAGTTAAAGAAGGCGACGAATGGAAAACTGCCTTCCGTACTAAATACGGATTATTCGAGTACCATGTGATGCCTTTCGGATTGTGTAACACGCCGGCTGCCTTCCAATACTTCATGAATGATGTTCTTCGGGAACTCATCGATGTTTGTGTTGTCGTATATATCGATGACATTCTGGTGTACTCATCTTCGGATTCTGATCACAGAAAACACGTCAGGGCAGTACTTGAAAAACTGCGCCAACACAAACTATTTGCTAAATTGGAGAAATGTGTTTTCCTTACCACAGAAGTCGAGTTTCTAGGTTTCATCCTGACACCCAAAGGAGTCCGAATGGACTCAAGAAAAGTGGATGCCATCCTCAAATGGCCATCACCTAGCTCTGTAAAAGGGGTTCAAAGCATGCTCGGCTTTGCCAATTTCTATCGCAGGTTTATCCTGGAATTTTCACGCGTGGTACAACCCATTACTGCACTCTTGAGGAAAAATAAACGTTTTGAATGGTCTGAAGAAGCCGAGCAGGCCTTTCAGGATTTAAAAGCTAAGTTTACCTCTGCACCTATATTGAAACACCCGTGTCCAGATCTCCCTTATGTCGTCGAGACTGACGCATCCAGCCTAGCCATGGGAGCTGTCCTGTCCCAAAGAGATCCCGAAACCAACCAACTGCATCCCGTAGCATTTTGGTCCAGAAAATTCTCGGCACCCGAGGTTAATTATGCAATCACGGACAAAGAACTGTTAGCCATTAAGTCAGCTTTGAAAGCCTGGCGGCATTATCTGCTTGGCGCTCGACATACCATCACAGTGATCACTGATCACCGGAATTTATAGTATTTGAAAACCGCCAAGGCTCAGTCATCACGGCAGCTCCGATGGGCTTTGTTTTTCGCTGAATTTGATTTCGTGATTACCTATCGACCTTGCTGCAAGAATGGCAAAGCAGACGCCTTATCCCGAATTGGAATGGGAGAATCTGATACAAACTCAGAACCAGTACCAATAATTCCCGAACAGAGGATTCTAGGCATGACTTCGTTACAGACGCTTGAAGACATTCAAGCCAGAGTGAAACAACTCCTGGACCCTACAACCTTACAGGAATGGATACAAAAGGGAACAGACTTTACCATAGATAATGGTTTACCTTATTTCCAAGGACGCTTATTCCTGCCACATAAGGAATTACACGAACTAGTTATTTCCGGTTATCATGATACATTAATAGAGGGACACCCCGGTATTGCCAAGACAGAGGAAAAGGTGAAACGACAATTTTGGTGGCCCTCTTGGCGAAAAGATGTTAAATCTTTTGTGATGTCCTGTGGTGTTTGCGCCCAAATTAAAAGTCAAAAGAAAAGACCAGCCGGTCTCCTTCAACCTCTAGACATACCACCAGCACCCTGGCACACCCTATCAATGGATTTTCTTACGGACCTGCCTCCTTGTTCGGGGTACAATACTATTCTGGTAATTGTGGATTTGTTTTCCAAAATGGCCCACTTTATTCCTTTGAAAGGTTTACCTTCAGCTTCTGTCCTAGCCAAAGAATTCCTCGAAAATATTGTTCGGCTACATGGATTCCCATCTATACTAATCTCTGACCGGGGAAGCCAATTCATTTCCCACTTCTGGCGCAAATGTTGTCAAATGGCGCAAATCGACGTAAGATTATCGACCAGTCACCACCCCCAGACCGATGGTCAGACCGAGAGGACAAATCAGACCCTTGAACAGTACTTACGGTGTATGTTACATCAATCTGAAAGCAACTGGAAAGACATTCTTTGGATAGCCGAATACGCATATAATAATTCGGTACACTCTGGAACTGGCCACAGTCCTTTTTATACTTTGTTTGGGCATCACCCTCGAACCTCAAACCTTGACTCAGCTCAGAACCTCGGAATGCCTGCAGTAGAACATCTGCATTCTACAATTACCCAAGCCTTCAAAGAGGCAACTACGCATTTACAACAAGCCAAGAGAAAATACAAGGAGAATGCTGATCTACATCGGAGTAACGCACCTCCGTTACAGGTTGGGGATCAAGTGTGGTTAGCTACCAGACATTTACCACTCAAAGGGCCTCGAACTTTTAACCAAAAATATCTGGGACCTTATTCTATTACGGCAATAATTAACCCAGTGGCTGTTAAACTTGATTTACCAGCTAGTATGCGAATTCACCCTGTTTTTCATGTGTCACTTCTGAAACCAGTGGTACCCGGAACCAGACTACTCAAACCTCCAGAACCTATTCTAATAGATGGGGAGCCCGAATTCGAAGTGAAGAACATTTTAGACTCAAAAATGTTTAGGTCAAAACTGTTCTACCTAATTGATTGGAAGGGGTACGGACCTCAGGAGAGGTCGTGGGAACCCAGCGACCATGTGCATGCACCTCGATTAGTCAGGAAATTCCACTGACTCTTCCCAGACAAACCAAAACCCCCGGAGAGAACAACCATGGGAGGGGCCTTGGGGGGGAGTGCTGTCATGATGCCCGCTTCCGGGGAGCCGGTTCAAGCCCTGCATCCCCGAAAGCGGACATCCAGTCCCCAAGGAAGGACCCAGCAACCCCATATAGGGGCCCATTGGACAGTGTCCTGGCGCCTATGGCGCCAGGCTCATAAAAGACATCAGTCCTGGCGCCATAGGCGCCAGGCTCATTATGGGAGTGCTTGGGTGCACTTACCTGATGCAGACAATGCTGCAGGATCCCGGCCTCCTTGAGGCCTGAAAGGAACTACTTTACCTGTGGGACTAATTTACCATCCGGGCGTGGTCGGGAAAGGATACATACCTGATTGGAGGAAGGATACATACCTGGAACTTCTTCCAAGGCTATTTAAACCCCACCCGAACAGCCACACGTGCTTCGCGTTGTTCTGCATCTAGCAGCTGGACGCTCACCGTGTCTGCTCCTGTATCCTGACTTCTGCCTCGCCTGCCAGCAATCTGGATCACCTGCAAAGGAAGAGAAGAAGAGAACAGAAGAAGGAAAAGTCCTTACCTGCTAAATCCGCATCCCGGAAGACATCTCGCCGACAATCCTGAAAAGGAAGACTTTAATTTAAAAGCTCATCGCGTCGATCGCTGCAGCGCCGCATTCCACTCACCTTTACAGGGCGCCTCCATGTTCAGCAGCGATCATCCGGATTCGCAGTCATGCCCCAGCGCCTAGGGAGAAAAAGACAAGAACAAAAGGTGAGAGAGAGAAGGGAATAAGGAAAGCTAAATCTCCATGTTAAGACTTACCTGTTCATTCATTCCCTCTTCATTTCGGGTCCGCGCCGCATCCTGGCATTTCTGGACCCCGGCCCCTAAGGGGAAAAAGAGACATCAGCGTTAATGAGCGAATGAAAAGACATTACCAAAAAACGCTCATTAAAGACTTACCTGATTTCTACAAGGATTTCACCTCTCATCTCGGGTCGGTGCCTGTTCCCCGGCATTCCGTACCCCGGCCCCTGTGGGGAAAAAGACACTAGCATTAGTACATTAATGCATGGACACAAGGGGAACCTCTTATCAAAAAACTTACCTGGAAGCCAAGCAAGTTTGGTTCTCACCAATCCGAAAATCCAGTGAAGTAACTGGATACCAACGCGCCCCTGCATCAGAAGCAGGATGGAGAGCTCGTCCTTCCGACCCTAAGGTGAGACGCTACGAGAAATCACAGAAGGGTTTCGAGGAGGGTGAGAGGGGAAAGTGGGAGGCCGATTGCATTACCCCGCAGACAGTTAATCCCCTATTTTCGCCTACAGAAGGATACTTCTGCGAGCCAGGCAAGCCAGATTTGGGGGCCCGGTCCAGTCCGTCTTCCGAACCCTGCCATCACCTTAGAAGAGGTCACAGCAGCGCGAACCAGGCCAGCGCCTCCGTGGGAGTCAGGTGAGTGTAACACACACTTCATGGGTTGGATGACCAAGAAGGTAGGCGGCAGTGCTGGGGATGGCTTGACCTGAGGGATAGCGACAGAGAGGTAGGAGGAGAGGAGGAAGTGGTCACTCCAAGAGAGAGGAGTGGTGAGAAGGTTAGAGGGATGGAGGTCTGAGGAAACCAGAACACCCAGAGTGTGTCCTGCAGAGTGAGCCGGGCCAGAGGGAAGAATAGAGAGAGAGATAGAGAGCCGCAGAGGTTGTGAAAGAGCCCTGGAGACGGGTTGGTGGCATCCAGGGGGATGTTCAGGTCTCAGAGGAGGAGAAGTTGAGAGGTAGAGGTGAGGAGGCAGGAGGAGAGGTCAGCCGACTCAGAGAGGAAGAGGGCAACATGGCCAGGTGGCGTGTAGATAGTGGCCGCTGTGAGAGAGAGGCCAGGAGAGATAGAGAGCCTGCAGACCAGGCATTCAAAGGAGGAGTAGTCATGCGTAGGAATGACAGAAGCAGGGATCCACTCCAGGAAAATCAAGGCTACACCCCACCGGGACCTTTAGTTCTGGGCTCGGAGAGGATCTAGTAGGCATCAGGGAGGAGAGTATCAAAACTCATGACAGAGCTGTCCGTGAACCAAGTCTCATGAGATCGAGTACCTCCAAATCAAGCTCTTCCAGGAGACACCAGATGTCAGAGGAGTGTTTGACAGCAGAGCGAGAGTTGAGAGTAGCGATGTGGAACAGGTTGTCACCTTTGAAGGACTTCTGTGGAGGGGTACAGGCCAGAGGTGTGCCCTGCAGAAGTGTTGGAGGTGCCCAAGAATGGGCAGAGGAGGAAGGAAAAGAAGGCAGGGTAGTCAGAGAGGAGGAAGAGAGGGCCAGAGAGGAAGCTGAGCAAGGAGGCAACAGGGTGGGCAGAGAAGCAGCAGAGAGTGCCAGAGAGGTCACAGAAGAAGGAGGCGGCAGAGGAGCCAGAGGGGGTAAGTAGGGATAGCAGGAGAAGAAACTAAGTTTATAAGGCGCAGGAAGCATCTATCAAAAAGGAGGATATTGGCCTGAGGGCCCTGGACCAAGACGGTGCCATAGGGGCCAGGAGGGCCTCCCACCGGTTGCTGCCATTAATGGGATATGAGGAAAAAGCAGAGAGAACAGATACCATATGAGGGGTCGATAGGCCTGGAGAGGGAACGACAAAGAGGATGCCGGTGAGGGTCTGTCAGGTGTAAGCACTGGTGTAGGTATCAGCGATAGGGAGGCCTGAGTTGGAGACCAGGATGTCACTTTTGAGCTTCTTCCTGCCAGACTTAGTGAGAGGGATACGATATTTGATAGAATAGCAATTAGAGAAGATAGGTGAGACAGAGAGCACCATAGAGGGTACGGGGAAGAGAGGGAGGGGGGGCCCAAGCAGGTGGGGGTGGGAGTAGAAACGGCACAGAACTAGAATGAACAGACTTATGAAAACAGATGCATGCAAGGACCATCAACAAAGCACAAAACACAGCAAGGAAGAGTGCAGGCAATGCAATGTAATGCCAAAACCAAGAGCACAACCAGGGTCAAACACAATCACCAGAGAACAAAACCACAACAAGGAACCTAGAAGTATGGAATGCAGGCAATGCAAGTAATGCAAAACACCATAGATAACACCACAATGTCAATATAATAGGAACGAAAACAACAACAGTGTCAAAGTACAAAGCAGAAACCCAAGCCACCATGCAGAGTAAACAGCTGAAGAACCTAGAAGTAAGGAGTGCAGGCAAAGGTACAGTAATGAAACAAGAAGTGGAATGGGCAGGGTACATTAAGCAAGGGGGGGGGGGGAAACAATAGATCATAGAGCACAACTTACTGTGCCACGGAGCACATGTCTTCACCCCGGCACCAGAGAAGTTGACATTGCCTGATGATGGTTGGGATGGCCTGTGGGGAGAGAGGGAGAAAACACATGTTGGTGCATGCATACCTGATGTCTCAGCAGGGGTTCAAGCCCTGGGTCCTCCAGGCCCAAAAAGGAATTGCCCTTTTCTTTATCTGCCCTTTGCTTCGGAGGCCCGGGCGAGAAACACCCTTGATCTAAGAGTTAGGAGCAGAAAGGAAGAGACACTGCTAAGAAAGTGGGCAGGGCTTAGATCAGGTGACCTAGATCCACTTGCACCTGCTCACCAACTGCCCAACTGATTTCA
This sequence comes from Ambystoma mexicanum, assembly GCF_040938575.1. Lineage (NCBI taxonomy): Eukaryota > Metazoa > Chordata > Amphibia > Caudata > Ambystomatidae > Ambystoma > Ambystoma mexicanum. The sequence goes on from NC_090937.1 coordinate 778,779,287, forward strand.
TTGTTAAGCTAGAATGGTGGCGTCAGTGTGGGCTAAGGCAGAAGGAAGAAAGAGTGAGCTAAGGTTGGAGGCAATAGGCAGGGGTGAGCATGTGTTTGACTCCAAATAAATCCAGGAAACAATAACATGGTGCACAAATTGCAGAAAGACAGATCAAATCCCTGTTCTCTCACTGTCTCTTGACATTTACAAACCTAAATATCGGCATACATTACTGACTCTATTGGCTAATAGAATATACGTGACATTCCAAATTCATCCCCCTGCGGACGAGCTAATATGGCAAATAAAAAGTCAAATCAGCACCTCATGGCAATAACATTAGATACACTCACATCCTTTCCCATGACACCAGACATCTTGGCACCCTAGACTGTTCCCAGACCTTGCAGCTTCCTCACCGTGAAACATATCTTTTCAACTACCACATTGATACATGTTGCTGTCCCCATTACTCACATAGGCCAAGGACAGAAGCTGTTAGTTTGCAGGATGTTCATCTTGCTTGGGAAAGAAAGATGCTCCTAGAATAAACATGTCTTGTATTATTTGTGCTTCCAAGCCATTCTGCTGCAAACTCAGCCATTCTAGGACTTTATTAGAGGGCAGTAGTTCCAAAGCTTGATTCAGTATTTTAGCAGTGCCTCAACCCAAGGCCTAGTTTACACCACAACACATCCTTTGCAACTTATTGGGCCTCATTCTGAGTAGGACGCAAAGGGATACCGAGCATCGTTAAGGACATTAGTGCCGGTAATCCCTTTGCGCCCTACTACGAGTTTTCCCTTAGCGAGTCCCTTCCTTAACGACTAGTTTTACCAGGCGTTAAGGACGGGACCCGTTAAGGGAAATCAGAGCCAATAACGGTACCACAAATGGGGGCTAAAATGGGAATGGGGAATGGTTTGGTGAATGGGGATTTACCTGTCCCACCAAGGTCGGACTGGACCGGTAAGTCCCCATCTCACCAAACCGGACACGGTACTGGTATGGGAGGTAGTCATGGTGCAGTAAGCGCCATGACTACCGCCATACTCGGAATGAGGCCCATTGTATTGTATTTCTGTCTAAATAATGCTAAAGGCATAAATCATTATTCTGTGTGCTCAGATTCCCTGGGAAAAGCTTAGTGAGAAAGGATAACAGGAACTTCATCTTTGAAGAAAAGCTAATATGATTAATGTTTGCACTGCCTTGCTATCCAGCCGTGTACTTGTAACTTAAAACATTCTCTTGGATGCAGCAGAAGCGAGGCCTAATCAAAAATTTCAGAGACATTAAAACAACATGGCAACGATACCAACATTTAAATTGTAGAAGCCTTCACATTTTTAGTAGTCTCCCAGCCTGTATTTCCCTTTACGTTTCAGGCATTGCATTTGCATATTAACATTTCCCATTTGAATGAATTTATTAACTACACCCTCACTCTCTTTCCTCTCATCGAAAGGAGTTTTCAGTACCCACACTTTACTGACATTATGCAAATCTCCTCCTTTCTTCTGGGCTGAATGGTGAGAAACAGCAATCCTCATCCCTGTGCAATCAACATACGTTTCAATGTAATTTTCTGGCTCATTCTGGCAGTCGAATAGTGTTCCTGGTGGGTCAAATGGACGTTCTATTCTAACCAAGCGAAACAGATCCTTGCCGGTCCATTGTTCTATTTGTGTGTGAACATTCTGCAAAAGGGGGGTGTCATTGACAGGTTTCAGTGTAAGTGACATCATAGGCTTTGTTTTCAACATTACTTTCTTGGAGCATCCCACAATTAGTTGACAAGTGCAGAAAAGAACAAGCAGCAAAACAAGAACAGGAATCAGTGGTTTGAAAATATTACTCATCCATGAGGGCACCCATGAAAACATTGTAACAAACCAATCATTTTCCTTTACCCCACCTTCTTTCTCCATTGTGGTGGGCAAGTTGTGTATTGCATGTATTGCTGCGGGAAGAGGTCCATTGTCTACGTCATTGGAAGATATATAAGTACAACATGAAGTACCCAGTTTTACACAAACTCTGCCTTGCATTGCAGTTAATATATCTAAAACAGAGCAATTCTGAAGAGTAGTAAGCATAATGTTACTCTCACCTGGTCTCTGCGGAGGCGTTGGGGCACAGTTGCAGCCTTCCCTGAACTTGAATCATCCAATTCAGGCCTCTCCCTCAATAGAAAAGCTGTGAGTGGTGGTAAGTGGTGATAGTACTCCTGCGTGGAGATAAGAGTGTGTGAGTGTGCCAATCTGTGATTGTTGTATCTCTCGAACCCTTCACCCCAAAGTACGGTTTGGGTGAGCATACGCCGGCCCATAAAGCTCACCTGTGAATTATGGAAGATAATCTTTCCGGCCTGGTACTTCTGGCAGGGGCACGTCGAATGGGATTTAGTTCCTTCACTGATCTCTGATAAGGATTAGTCCATTCCAGCTGCGACTATGCTTCTCCTTATGATTGGTAAGTCTTTCTTGAGCTCTTGTGATGGTGTTCGTTTTGTTTAATGTCTTTATATGTTGCTCCTATTTATGCCTGCAATAATGTCTCTGTTCTGTTTTCTTCCCTTAGATGGAAATGCTCTCTTCTTAGAGAGGACAGAGAGTCTGTACTGCCTTTGGAGCAGTCAGCAGGCCAGTTTGTCAGAGGGTGTGCCTGATGCCCTCCACTTCCTCTCAGCCACCCTACACTTGCGTTTAAGGGTGGCGAGGTCAGAATTGTACCAAGAGTTGCACTTGGAAGTGGGCTTCAAGCAGATCCTCATGTCAGGGGTATGGATGTCAAGAGTGTTAGAGATGAAGGTTAGAGAGGGCTGTGTCAGAGTGTGAGTCAGCGAAAGGTGTAGGAGGAGGAGAGAACATGGCGGCGAAAGCCTTCACTGACACACACTTCATGGGTTGGATGACTAAGAAGGTAGGTGGCAGTGCTGGGGATGGCTTGACCTGAGGGATAGCGACAGAGAGGTAGGAGGAGAGGAGGAAGTGGTCACTCCAAGAGAGAGGAGTGGTGAGCAGGTTAGAGAGATGGAGGTCTGAGGAAACCAGAACACCCAGAGTGTGCCCTGCAGAGTGAGCCGGGCCAGAGGGAAGAATAGAGAGAGAGATAGGGAGCCGCAGAGGTTGCGAAGGAGCCCTGGAGAGGGGTTGGTGGCATCCAGGGGGATGTTCAGGTCTCAGAGGAGGAGAAGTTGAGAGGTAGAGGTGAGGAGGCAGGAGGAGAGGTCAGCCCACTCAGAGAGGAAGAGGGCAACATGGCCAGGTGGCCTGTAGATAGTGGCCGCTGTGAGAGAGAGGCCAGGAGAGATAGAGAGCCTGCAGACCAGGCATTCAAAGGAGGAGTAGTCCTGCGTAGGAATGACAGAAGCAGGGATCCACTCCAGGAAAATCAAGGCTACACCCCACCGGGACCTTTAGTTCTGGGTTCGGAGAGGATCTAGTAGCCATCAGGGAGGAGAGTATCAAAACACATGACAGAGCTGTCCGTGAACCAAGTCTCATGAGATCGAGTACCTCCAAATCAAGCTCTTCCAGGAGACACCAGATGTCAGAGGAGTGTTTGACAACAGAGCGAGAGTTGAGAGTAGCGATGTGGAATAGCTTGTCACCTTTGAAGGACTTCTGTGGAGGGGTACAGGCCAGAGGTGTGCCCTGCAGAAGTGTTGGAGGTGCCCAAGAATGGGCAGAGGAGGAAGGAAAAGAAGGCAGGGTAGTCAGAGAGGAGGAAGAGAGGGCCAGAGAGGAAGCTGAGCAAGGAGGCAACAGGGTGGCCAGAGAAGCAGCAGAGAGTGCCAGAGAGGTCACAGAGGAAGGAGACGGCAGAGGAGCCAGAGGGGGTAAGTAGGGATAGCAGGAGAAGAAACTAAGTTTATAAGGCGCAGGAAGCATCTATCAAAAAGGAGGATATTGGCTTGAGGGCCCTGGACCAAGACGGTGCCATAGGGGCCAGGAGAGCCTCCCACCGGTTGCCGCCATTAATGGGATATGAGGAAAAATCAGAGAGAACAGATACCATATGAGGGGTCGATAGGCCTGGAGAGGGAACGACAAAGAGGATGCCGGTGAGGGTCTGTCAGGTGTAAGCACTGGTGTAGGTATCAGCGATAGGGAGGCCTGGGTTGGAGACCAGGATGTCACTTTTGAGCTTCTTCCTGCCAGACTTAGTGAGAGGGATACGATATTTGATAGAATAGCAATTAGAGAAGATAGGTGAGACAGAGAGCACCATAGAGGGTACGGGGAAGAGAGGGAGGGGGGGCCCAAGCAGGTGGGGGTGGGAGTAGAAACGGCACAGAACTAGAATGAACAGACTTATGAAAACAGATGCATGCAAGGACCATCAACAAAGCACAAAACACAGCAAGGAAGAGTGCAGGCAATGCAATGTAATGCCAAAACCAGGAGCACAACCAGGGTCAAACACGATCACCAGAGAACAAAACCACAACAAGGAACCTAGAAGTATGGAATGCAGGCAATGCAAGTAATGCAAAACACCATAGATGACACCACAATGTCAATATAATAGGAACGGAAACAGCGACAGTGTCAAAGTACAAAGCAGAATCCCAAGCCACCATGCAGAGTAAACAGCTGAAGAACCTAGAAGTAAGGAGTGCAGGCAAAGGTACAGTAATGAAACAAGAAGTGGAATGGGCAGGGTACATTAAGCAAGGGGGGGAAAACAATAGATCATAGAGCACAACTTACTGTGCCACGGAGCACCTGTCTTCACCCCGGCACCAGAGAAGTTGACATTGCCTGATGATGGTGGGGATGGCCTGTGGGGACAGAGGGAGAAAACACATGTTGGTGCATGCATACCTGATGTCTCAGCAGGGGTTCGAGCCCTGGGTCCTCCAGGCCCAAAAAGGAATTGCCCTTTTCTTTATTTGCCCTTTGCTTCGGAGGCCCGGGCGAGAGACACCCTTGATCTAAGAGTTAAGAGCAGAAAGGAAGAGACACTGCTAAGAAAGTGGGCAGGGCTTGGAGCAGGTGACCTAGATCCACTTGCACCTGCTCACCAACTGCCCAACTGATTTCATTGTTAAGCTAGAATGGTGGCTAAGGTAGAAGGAAGAAAGAGTGAGCTAAGGTTGGAGGCAATAGGCAGGGGTGAGCATGTGTTTGACTCCAAATAAATCCAGGAAACAATAACATGGTGCACAAATTGCAGAAAGACAGATCAAATCCCTGTTCTCTCACTGTCTCTTGACATTTACAAACCTAAATATCGGCATACATTACTGACTCTATTGGCTAATAGAATATACGTGACATTCCAAATTCATCCCCCTGCGGACGAGCTAATAGGGCAAATAAAAAGTCAAATCAGCACCTCATGGCAATAATATTAGATACACTTACATCCTTTCCCATGACACCAGACATCTTGGCACCCTAGACTGTTCCCAGACCTTGCAGCTTCCTCACCGTGAAACATATCTTTTCAACTACCACATTGATACATGTTGCTGTCCCCATTACTCATATAGGCCAAGGACAGAAGCTGTTAGTTTGCAGGATGTTCATCTTGCTTGGGAAAGAAATATGCTCCTAGAATAAACATGTCTTGTATTATTTGTGCTTCCAAGCCATTATGCTGCAAACTCAGCCATTCTAGGACTTCATTAGAGGGCAGTAGTTCCAAAGCTTGATTCAGTATTTTAGCAGTGCCTCAACCCAAGGCCTAGTTTACACCACAACACATCCTTTGCAACTTATTGGGCCTCATTCTGAGTAGGGCGCAAAGGGATACCGAGCATCGTTAAGGACATTGGTGCCGGTAATCCCTTTGCGCCCCACTATGAGTTCCCTTAGCGAGTCCCTTCCTTAACGCCTAGTTTTATCAGGCGTTAAGGACGGGACCCGTTAAGGGAAATCAGAGCCAATAACGGTACCACAAATGGGGCTGAAATGGGAATGGGGAATGGTTTGGTGAATGGGGATTTACCTGTCCCGCCAAGGTCGGACTGGACCGGTAAGTCCCCATCTCACCAAACCGGACACGGTACCGGTATTGGAGGTAGTCATGGCGCAATAAGCGCCAAGACTACCGCCATACTCGGAATGAGGCCCATTGTATTGTATTTCTGTCTAAATAATGCTAAAGGCATAAATCATTATTCTGTGTGCTCAGATTCCCTGGGAAAAGCTTAGTGAGAAAGGATAACAGGAACTTCATCTCTGAAGAAAAGCTAATATGATTAATGTTTGCACTGCCTTGCTATCCAGCCGTGTACTTGTAACTTAAAACATTCTCTTGGATGCAGCAGAAGCGAGGCCTAATCAAAGATTTCAGAGACATTAAAACAACATGGCAACGATACCAACATTTAAATTGTAGAAGCCTTCACATTTTTAATAGTCTCCCAGCCTGTATTTCCCTTTACGTTTCAGGCATTGCATTTGCATATTAACATTTCCCACTTGAATGAATTTATTAACTACACCATCACTCTCTTTCCTCTCATCGAAAGGAGTTTTCAGTACCCACACTTTACTGACATTATGCAAACCTCCTCCTTTCTTCTGGGCTGAATGGTGAGAAACAGCAATACTCATCCCTGTGCAATCAACATACGTTTCAATGTAATTTTCGGGCTCATTCTGGCAGTCGAATAGTGTTCCTGGTGGGTCAAATGGACGTTCTATTCTAACCAAGCGAAACAGATCCTTGCCGGTCCATTGTTCTATTTGTGTGTGAACATTTTGCAAAAGGGGGGTGTCATTGACAGGTTTCAGTGTAAGTGACATCATAGGCTTTGTTTTCAACATTACTTTCTTGGAGCATCCCACAATTAGTTGACAAGTGCAGAAAAGAACAAGCAGCAAAACAAGAACAGGAATCAGTGGTTTGAAAATATTACTCATCCATGAGGGCACCCATGAAAAAATTGTAACAAACCAATCATTTTCCTTTACCCCACCTTCTTTCTCCATTGTGGTGGGCAAATTGTGTATTGCATGTATTGCTGCGGGAAGAGGTCCATTGTCTACGTCATTGGAAGATATATAAGTACAACATGAAGTACCCAGTTTTGCACAAACTCTGCCTTGCATTGCAGTTAATATATCTAAAACAGAGCAATTCTCAAGAGTAGTAAGCAAAATGTTACTCTCACCAGGTCTCTGCGGAGGCGTTGGGGCACAGTTGCAGCCTTCCCTGAACTTGAATCATCCCATTCAGGCCTCTCCCTCAATAGAAAAGCTGTGAGTGGTGGTAGGTGGTGATAGTACTCCTGCGTGGAGATAAGAGTGTGTGAGTGCGCCAATCTGTGATTGTTGTATCTCTCGAACCCTTCACCCCAAAGTACGGTTTGGGTGAGCATACGCCGGCCCATAAAGCTCACCTGTGAAGTATGAAAGATAAGCTTTCCGGCCTGCTACTTCTGGCAGGGGCACGTCGAATGGGATTTAGTTCCTTTACTTATCCCTGATAAGGATTAGTCCATTCCAGCTGCGACTATGCTTCTCCTTATGATTGGTAAGTCTTTCTTGAGCTCTTGTGATGGTGTTCGTTTTGTTTAATGTCTTTATATGTTGCTCCTATTTATGCCTGCAATAATGTCTCTGTTCTGTTTTCTTCCCTTAGATGGAAATGCGGCATCAATGCAGCTGTGAGATACAAGACGCGGCCGGATGGAAAATGGATGCTACCACAATGTTCGACAGCAGGTAAGTGATGGTTTAAGGAAAGCACGAAGTATGGCGAAGCACAACCTAAAACTCACTGTTTTTCGAAATCTAACCTTGTCTTCTGTTTTTCCTTGCAGGAGCTGCTGTTGACGATGGAGTGTGTCATGCTGCGGTGCCAAGATGAAGAATTCAGCGTTCCGGAAAATGTAAAGATGAATACTTGGTTCACCAAAGAGATGTACAGGTAAGAACAGCTTCCTCCAGTTGGTAAGTATGCTGGCAGGAAGCAGGATGTCCAGGAAGCAGGATCTTCAAAGGTAAGTCTGACTTCAGGCGACGATGAGCGTTACGCTGCTTGCAAGTGCAGAATAATGCAAAGCGTCTGTCTTGAGGATCAGGGCAGCTTATATAGCTGAGATCGTGGGCACGCCCATTAGGGCCGGCTAAACAGCCACACCCTACCACTCCTAGAGAGTGAGCATGTGCGAAGGCAATCCATTAGCAGCCACACCCAAGAATACACTTGGGGCTGCTTAATGGATGGAATGTTCAAGGTTAATGCATCTGAAGTGCTATGTCCATAATAAAAGCTTTTTGGTGTTAAATGGATGTTCTTGTTTACTTTTGTTCATGAGCCTGGTGCCAAAGGCGCCAGGACAGTGTCCACCCAGGTCTCCTGTGCATGCGACCCCTGCAGCCCTGTACCCCTGACTTCATGACCATGACACCTAATCGCTCTCCGTTCTGTATGCCATTCAGCCCATGTTTGGTTTCATTAGCCAGTTGTATCATTTCCGACCTTGTTATCTGCAGCCATTCAGCATTGGCCACTGTTTGTATCCCAGGAGTGAAAATGGAGGCAAAAAAAGGTTTTGGCTTTGTGAAATAATTTATTTATCAGATATGTCATTGATCTTATGTTGCAGGCCCAAAGAATGCTGGACCCACTGATGCATTAAGTACACAGGCCTTGTCATTGGGTGTTGGCTGATTGCTTTGAGGTTAACGTCTGCGACTACTAACATGGGTGCTATTAGTGTTGTCACGGAACATATTCCTCTGAAGTATGGTGGAAATTGCATAAAAGCCATCCCTTCACACAAAGAAAATATCCATGAGTGCTGCTGTACCCCCTTGGATGTCAGGGAGGTCAACCGCCATTTTACACTGCTTGTTAGTGCACATAAACACACTGCTGTTGCCTCTGGAACATAAGGAAAACATGTACGTTCCATGATCTTTTTTGGGAGTTTATATTGATCCAGTCCAGCCCTTGGCATATCTTTTCCAGACAGCAAAACATGTTTCATGTATTTGTAGTACTGCACCCTTTGGTAACACAAACATCCCTCCTGCTTTGCAACCAAACAGCCTTTCGACCCATTCATTTTTGTAAAGAATAGCACCTTTTATCTGTAATCGAGGTATTTTTCTGAAGTGAAGGTGCCCCTGTTCCACTTCATCAGAACAATGGAATATGGGTGGTACCAGAAAAACAACCCCATTCTTCCCCTCGCAATTTGTTCGATAGCTTAGCAGAAAACTTTTTAAACTATCTATCTGTTTAATCTTTTTCAATTTTATTTAGTTATCTTCATATACTGTTGTGTTAACTTCTAACACTGTACTTGAACCTCATGTTCCTGAATCAGCCTTCAAACCCTACATAAGGCCAGGTGCTGTGAAGAACCTGAGGGCATCCTCACTTCTTTTCCCCCCAGTATCCTCTTCTCTGGTGGCCAGGGAAAGGCCATAGCTTTTGGATCCTGATCCTGGGGGTGGCTATGCGAGGGAGGATCACCTGGATTGAGGAGACTTGGGGAGTGAGGAGAGGACATCCTCAGGTGAGACATGGTATCCCCCATTTCGCTTTCACAATGAACCCTCCATCCCTCACACCTTTATAGCCTTTTGTCAGCCCTTTCCCTGTGATTCCCTAAAGTATTTCCCAAATTGCACCAGTATGGTACTGAGACGAAGAAGAGGATACCTAGAACAACACATCCTCACTTTGTGAAAACAAACATTTTCAACCCGAGCCAAGTACTGGGATGAGGAGGAGAGCAAGAGCAAAGCAGGACTACTGCTTTAATGGTGAGTGGTCTAGTCCTTTTTGGAATGATAATGGAGACGGGAGCTTTAAAAGCTGGAAACCTGAAAGAAATGGAGTCAGCTGTGGGAGATCGCCCACAAACCTGTGGGTGCAGGCATACTTCTTTCGGTGTGGTGGTGTGGCAGGAGGAGCGCTCGAGACCCAAAGAAAAGTGCAGAGCATTTGCAGTGGGAAGCTAAGGTACAGGACTCTGGAGGCCGGTGGCACGCCTTAAGAAGGAGGCCGGCGAGACTGAGTGAAACGGTCATGAGAGTCCTGCGTCACAGAGGATGCCCTGCTGGGTGTGTGCGAGCCATAGAAGAGAACTGGGAGAAGACGCGAGGAACCGCACAGAGAGAAAGAAACCCATGGCGGTGGAGGACCTTGCAAGGAGCCATAAAACCGACCCGTGAGGGCAACCAGAAAGGGGGAACACCGGGCTTGCAGGCGGTCATAGAAATAAAGCTATGGACATTAATATAACTGGAAAACACGCATTGTTATGCAGGTTAAAGCAAATATAAGGCACGTCGAATACTCAACAAAATGAAATCAAGGCATTCTGAATACCGAACAAAACGAAAGAAAGTTAAAGCAAAACTAAAAGCATTTTGAATACCGAATGAAATGAAAACAAGTTGGGAACACACTTGCATCTTGAGCGGAATGAAAGAAAGATTGTGAATCTTACTGAAAAAGAGTTTTTGAACTGCTTGGAAACAATGAACTGCATTAACTGAAAACAAGTGCTGGCAAAGCCAAAAGAGCACCAAGAGTTGAATGCATGATATGAGAAAATCATCATTGTCGAAGGTCAGAAAAGTGCAAAGAACTGTATATTATAAGGAAACAAGCATTGGCAAGTGCCAAGGGAACATACGAAAGTGTAACAAATGCATGGTCACCAACAAAGCCACAATCCAGTGTCGGGAGAGTGTGACACATGTGACTGAGGCAAGCCTCACTGCTGAGGAGAAGCAGTAGACTTGTGTTAATTGAAAAGCAGTTAAGGAGGGGTACAGGTTGCGTGACCTGTGATGGATGGACCATGTGGTCTGACAACTGCACCTAGACCAGGTTCCCCCTGAACGGAAAAGCCACTGAAAACGTCAACAAAGAAGCTTGTGTTGTGCAAAGACCTTTTTGTGATTTTGAAGTCAATTATTGTTTTGAAAGCTGGAAGATTTGAACTCTTAGGGGAAGGGAACCACTGTGCTTGATGAACTACTTTGAAATTGGGGAAAGGGAGCTGATTACAAGACAAGAGCAAGAAGAAGCTCTGAACCTTTATTTAACACTACTCATTTTGATGCTGACATCTCTACGCACTGTTTGCAGTTAGTTGTGAGGGCAAGTACAGGTTTTTGGACACCGACACATCTTTTACTTTGGACTTCCTGACGTAGACTATCCTTAGTTTTCTTTAGGTAGGGAAATCCCACCTTAGCATAGGGCAAGTTAGGCATTACTCCACCCTGCCATTTGAGTTAATAAAACTTTGTTGAAAGAACTTGAACCCGTTGTCTGTGTCTGACTCAGGATGCCCTCACAGTGCACATACACTGTACCAACTTTGGTGGTAGTTGTTGTGGTATAAACAATCTAGGAGTGGCTGTTGCATGGGAGATCAATGAACAAACAATACAAGGTCAACTCAATTTCTCTTTTCCCACTGCCCTGACGTGGTGGTGCAGCACGTTGTCATCTGCATGGTGATCTACCTAAAATACCATTTTGGTTAGAAATATCCCTCCTAATTCTAATCATAGAGACACTACTATCCACTGGTACATTTGCAATGTTAATCTCATTATTGGACCCACCCCTAGAAAGAAACCATATGAATTCGACCATGAAAAAAGATAAAGACATACGATTAAAACAACATAAGACATGTACTTTGTAATATTGTCAGAAGTCATTGGAGCCTGTGGAGAAATATTAATATCCAACTGCTCAAATGGAGGCAGTGCTTTTTAAAATGTTAAAGGAATATCACTCATCTTATTATCCACCCCTCTTCTTCCTTCTGCTGTTGGGAGCTGGGGGGAGGGTGAAGCTATTCTCCTTTCTTACATTGGTAATGTGGATCCATTGTTTTTTGCCGACGACTTGTGGTCATGGCGTGGATGACGTTGTATGATCCCGTGAATTTCAGATCCTTCCAATTGCGCACAAAATTCGATACCCAAACACAGTCACCTGGTAAGAGTGTAGTGGATGTAGGTTCAGCGATTCTTGCTGTTGCAGCAATGTGTCTGTCACTGGTGGAGCAGGCTTTTTTCGGTGGGACCCAATCTGGCGAGATATAAACCGGACAGATTTTGTTAGTTCCCTAAACCCCCCAAATTCATCACCTAAAATGTCTGCACAATTATGTGCATCAAGGCTGTACATGCGGTGGTGAGGGCTGTATGCAGCCTCCTACCATTGACAATCTCATGCGTTGTAAGGTGATGATCAGAACCAAGCTGGTTTCTTAGTGCGAACAAGGTAAGCTCTTCTGAAATGTATTGCATAACTGGTAAGTCTTAGATTGGGGAATACTTCACATACTAGTAATTTGGCTGCCGACTTGGCATCTGGGGGAACACAGGGACCTGCCTCAAGCCATCGAATGGCCACACAACAACAATCAGATAGCGAAAGTTACTGCACCTGTTAACCATGTCCATGTAGTTGATGTGCATGCTTTTAAAAGGATCAGAGGGGTGGTATAATGTGGCTTTCAGGGTCCTGAGTATGTGACCCATGGTGTACATTTTGCATGTGATGCAATTAGATATGAAATCATGTGTTCTTGAAGGTTTGGAATAAACCACTCTTTCGGTAAATCCACTGCAATATACTGCTTGGTTGTGTGTGCAGGGAAATTAAACTGCTCAAGGGCAACTGTAAGTAATGCTTGGGCATAACTGGTTTCCCTGAAAGGTTCTGTCTTCATAGTAGATCTGTGGGGGATAATGAACTCCTTCTCTTTGTCCACAGTTCAATTATTTGGGCCAAAGCGATTGCATTGTAAGGAACTGTGAGTTCTACTTGCTGTAATATTACCTCAGGTGATAATGTGACATTGGAATTGCCTGAATATGCTGCTTCTTTCATTTCTATGTCTACTGCACTGTTGCTGCCATAAGAAGTTGGGCCTGTATTGTGTGTTGTGGGCTGCGCACTTAACTAGTGCCACTGCTGTAGCAAGTGCTAATGCATCAATTAACCTGGAGAGTAGAGCTGCATGCTAGACTGGCATGCCATATGATTTTTGAACCCTCTCCTACGCCACCTGGATAGACCTGAATGTATTGTAGGGGTGAAATATGCTGAATCTGAGGAAATTATGGTAGGACACCCTTGGGATAGTTCTAATGCTCTTACTAGTGCTACAAGCTCTTTTTTGGGTGAGGACAGCTGTCATCACTTGACCATTTCAATGTGAGAACAGGGAGGATTCTTTCTTGTAATCTGTTGTTGCTAAAAGTAGAGCATTACTGAGCGCATTTTTAAGTTCCTGACAATGGGTCCCTTAATTTTCTGTGCTTCCTCCAATCTTTGAAATAGGTGTTTGGTGTAGGTAAAATAGTCAAATATCCATGCTCGACAGTAGTTACATTACCCTAAGAACTTTTGCATCTGTTTCACCGTGGTTGGCTGTGGTGTGTGGTGTACTGCTGCTGCCTTTTCTGGCATTACTCTTTTTCCTACTCATGATATGATCTGTCCTAGGCACAGGTTGTGGACTCCTTGTTTCTCCACTGTTTTGCAGTCCTCTCCCAATGAGCCCCTAACAAAAAAGAGGACAAACCTTGTTCTGAAAGTATTTTCCTTAATTCAAGGGCTCCAGCGTCTTCAGAATCTGGCAGCTAGGGTTGCCAACTCTACTCCTTATGGGTCGCACATCAGTCCTGTGCTCTGTTCCCTTCACTGGCTTCCAGTAGCAAAAAGGATTGAATTTAAATCTCGATGTCTAGTGCGCAAAGCATTCTATCATCAGGGTGCGGAATATCTTCAGGCTAAGTTTCGGCTCTATATGCCACAAACGCACATTTAGTGGCTATCCCCAATTTCCGCTGTTTAAGAACTAGGGGTTGTGCCTTCACAGTCTCTGCGGCAAAATTATGGAACAACCTACCTGTTGCTCTAAGGCAAGTTGAGAACCACTTACATTTTTTCCCTGTATCTTAAAAACGCGACTCTTCCAGGTTACTTCTAGCCTTTTGCTGACTGTGTTCTTCGCGCCATGATGCCCTTGGGTGTCTGTGCATGTTACAAATTCTGATACCATAACAGAGGACCCAGAAGTACTAACACCACGGGGCGTTGCTGGCTTAGACCACGGTTTGGTCGAATGACCCTTGCAAAGGGTAAGAAGCGAGGGAAAGTATCGCAATATAAAAAGCGAGGAACACATTTCCTATGACTGCAGAAGTGATCTCATTATTTACCTTGTCCCCACATGGACTGGGACAAGTTAATGCGCGCCTTGCCCTTGCTCAACACGGGAGCAGTAAAGTGTATTCATGCCCTAGATAAGCACACTGCAGGAATCACTTTAGCTGTAGGAGATATAAAGAGTTTGGTTGCTTCGCTGTTAGGAGAGCAGGCTGCCGGAAGGTCTCTTAACTCAAAACAGAGGACAAGGCAGCTTCCTGCAACACACTCCTGAGTTCTGGGCCATCTGCCTTAAAAGGATGACTCAAGCCCATTGAAGAAGCTGGGAGAAGTGCAATGACAAGCATCTACCGCCGTCTACTTTCAAGGACATTTTCAAGCCAGTTTAGTTCCTTTATCCACAACCGCTTGCTCCAGAGCCTAGCAGGGTACACTGTAAGCTGACTGGGGGCCTGTTTGAAGATCCTCTGTTGGTATGTTAATTGCTGCCACCAGCTGTAGGGCCTAACAAAAGAGTAGAGCTGTTCCATGGAGCTGTTGTCAGTTAATCAGTCTGCACATGGCAGGGGGATATTTCGTCCTCCCTGTCCTTGGTATGACATTGTGCCCTCCTCTGCTGTCACATTCCAACTAAATGTGACAGGGCGGACTGTGCCTATAGGCTGTGTCCATGCCAGAGTTAATGGGTCTATGCTTTTGTTGTGGTGTCAGCATAGGAAAATGTGTCTGAATTAGCCCCACACATTTTCCTGAGGTACGTCTTCCATTATCCATTTATTTAAAAATGTTGGATGGTCAAATGTCTCACAGCCTCTTTACCTCGAGGTGACAGTACCTAACCCTCCTCATGTTCCCTTGACTTCTACAAGTGAGGGATAACCTACCCTTTCTTCACAGAACCATCACTTTGTGTACAGCGCTGTCTTTCTCTATTTTAAGAGTAGCTTCCCCAAATTATCAAATGAAGTCATCACTTTATGACATAATCTTTCTCCACTTCAGGTTCAATTCACCTCAACACTTTATTAATACTCATGCAACATTGTACAACCTTGTCTTTCCTCATCTAGAGGAGCTTCCCCCACTATTTCATCAACTCATAAACAATAGCAATTCACAAGC
Source organism: Ambystoma mexicanum (assembly GCF_040938575.1). NCBI lineage: Eukaryota > Metazoa > Chordata > Amphibia > Caudata > Ambystomatidae > Ambystoma > Ambystoma mexicanum. The sequence goes on from NC_090937.1 coordinate 778,794,518, forward strand.
AATAATAAAACAAAAAAGAAAAATGTCAAAAACACAGTTTCACACAAAATGTGCACTCACTATGTGTCCTCCGAGTCCCCCGATGCTGTGTCCCCTGCACAACCCGGTGCAGCGACCCTCAATCCAGAGATCAGACAGACATTTAGAGAACACAGCATCTGCTCACCTACTCTGTTTGTGTGCACACCAGGACATGCGACCGGGGGCCCTGGCGTCCCGGGGGCATTGGAGATCATGTTGGCAGGTCACCAGCGGTTTGACTCCGAATAAATCCAGGAAACAATAACAAGGCGGGCAAATTGCAGAAAGACAGCTCCTTAATGCATGTAATTATCGTCCGGGCGATAAATCAATCTGAAGAGACCAAAAGGCTGAGGACTCTCGACCCGCCCACATCGGGCCACAGTTTTATAGACAAAACCCACAAGATTACAATACGTTCCAGACATAGGCCTTCATCATTCTTTATGGGGTCGCCGGTAAATCCCACCGGTGCCAGTGCCACCGGGATATCATGGCAGGCAGCAGAATGGTAAATCCCCATTCCCGTAGATTCCCTTAGGACTCCACGGGAATGGGGTCACTGTTGCTAACGGTGCCGGTGGTTCAGTGAAAACAATGCCGGTAGGGCCCTGAACTCCCAGCAGGTCAGCCCTGCCTGGAGTTCTGTGCCCCTACCAGTAAATTCGCAGTTTGGTGGTCTGGAAAGGGTGCTGGTACATTGCTACCAGCAGCCTTGTTTCTGGACCGCCAAACATGTAATGAGGCCATTAAAGTCAATGCAAATCACTGTTCTCCCAGTTGTTCTTGCCATTTCCAAACCTAAAGATCAACATAAGTTACCCTACTCTATTGGTTAGTACATGAAATGCGACATTCCATATCCATCCCCCTGCAGACGGACCTAATAGAGCAATTAGTGAAAGTGAAATCAGCACCTTGTGGCAACAATATATAGATATATATATATTATTTTTTTATTGGCTTTTATGGTTCTACAATATAGAAAACATTTTGCCCTCTACATACATTAAACTTTAAAAGTTTCATTTCCTTCTTGTCTATTGTTAAAAATAGAACTTATTACTTCAGATCATTATTTGAAGCTCTAATCATAGTAAACATTTTAAGAAGCAATTTAACTAATGCCAAAGTGAGCGGAATGTAATTCCCCAACAAAAGTTCAGACCACCACTCATCCATAGATCGTGAGCCATATTTCGTGGTGATTTCTGACATTAAACTCAATCTAATATCCTTCATTGCTGCGCAGTATAGTACCAAATGTTTTAATGATTCAAAAGAGTCATCTTCATGACACAATCTACACACCGTTCCCCCTCTTGTACAACTTCTTTGGCTCAATATCTCCCCTGTTGGGAACAGATTCAGGCGGAATCTCATAGATTGGTCCCTAAAGTACCAGTTAGGGAATAACACAAGATATGTAGGTAATGAGTTCAGCTTTCTTGCTTCTTGGAATGGTTTCCCGTAGAGTTTCAGTAGTCGTCGGTCCTCCTGAGTTGTAATCCAGTCTTGAATATATAGTTATTTTTTTTACTTTATCTGGATTCTCCCACAACGTTCGATCGGATTCTCCAAAGTCCGCTATATTCGCTTGGAAAATTAGTCTCCATTCAGACAGTGTTGTGTCGTTGTTATTTGCAAGTGCTTCCTTTAAAACCGCAAAGCCACCTGACCTAGAATCTTCGAGACATTTCCTATATAAGCAGAGGGATTTCCAGGTTACTACAGTTTTCATTGCTGTAAATCCTAGTTCCATGCGAATTGCTTGAATCGGAGTGCTCCTTGGTAGACGGAGCACTCTTTGCTCAAATTCCCTGGGATAAGCTTAGTGAGAAAGGATAACGGAAACAATAGCTAACCTGATTAATGTGTGCACTGCCTTGCTATCGAGCCATGTACTTGGCAACTTACAAGGTTCTCTGGTATGCAGCAGAAATAAGGCCTAATACCAGCATTAAAATGGCAGAAAGCTTCACATTTTTAATATTCTCACAGGCTATATTACCCTTTACATTTAGGGTATTGCATTTGCATATGAACACATGCCAGACATGGATGAGCTAGGATGAGTGAGGGAGGCAGAGATGAGCTATGGTGATGTGAATATTGCAGGGCGAATGGGCAGGTGTGAGGTGGAGAAGATAGGGTTGCAGTGGGTGGGTTACCCAACCTCTAACCCCACCTTCCCTACATCACCAGAGCCCACCCACCCTAGCTCAACTCTTCCTCCAGCACTCATCCTAGCTCATCCATGTCTAGAGAGGGGTATATCATTGAGAATTGAGGTTGGGTGGGTAGAGTGGGGTAAGGCATGGTAGAAGGTTTACAGTGTTGGGGTAGAGTGCAGAGGGAACAAATAGTGGCGAGGAAGGGTGGAAGTAGAAAGGGGTGAAGAAGGGTTGATGGGTATAGAGAGAGGGTGAGAAAGGGTGGAGTAAAGAGGGGTAAAGAAGGGTGGGTGGAGGTAAGAAGGGGTGAGAAAAGATAGGTGGGGTTAGATAAGGGTGAGAAAGGTTGGGGCATATACAGGGGTGATGAAGGGTGCATGGGGGTAACATGGTGAGGGAGTGTGGGTATGGTTAAAGTTGGGTGGGGCAGGGATAGACAGGGGTTGTGGTAGATGAGGTGGTGGATGTGTTAGGGTGTTGGTAGAATGTGGGTGGGTGTAGAGCAGGGTGGTGGGGGAAAGTGTTAGTGGTGCTTAGAGTGAGGGTAGAGTAATTTTTTGGAGTGGTGGCAGCGTGATGGTGTTGAGTGATGATGTAGAATTTGCGGGTTTAATTGTACTGTGGGGTTGTGGAGGGGTGGTGTGGTGGTGTGCAGTGATGTGGACAGGTGGCATGGAGTGGGATTTGATGGTTGAGGTTGTGGAGTCATATGGGGTATTGAGGAATAACGGGTCTGGTGGTCTAGGAGTGTGAAGTTGTGGGAGCGTGGTTGGGTGGAGAAATGGACTTCTGTGGGATATGAAGGTGGTGTGGAGTAGAGGTGTGGTGTGAAGTAAGGGTGTGGAGTGGTGGTGAAGAGTCATGTGTGGTTGGTGGTTTGGTGGATATGGGCATTAAGGTGTACGAGATAGTTGGTGTGGTTTGTTAGAGTGGTGGTGGGGTGGGTTGGTTATGTGGAGTGGTGATGAGGTGGTATGGATTAGGTATGTGAGGTGTGAGGATGTTATGACTTGATGTGGTGTGGTGTGGAATGAAGTGGGGATGTGGAGTGGAGTGCTTGTGTGTAGTTGCAGTATGGAGTGTGGGTGTGTGTGTGTGATTAATGGTGTTGTGAGGGTGTGGAGCTTTGCTGTGGTAGTATCGAGTGGTGGTGTGAATTCGTGGTGTAGAGTGGTGTGGGAGTGAGTGTGGGGGTGGGGGTGTGGAGTGTAGGTATAGAGGTGGAGGTGCATAGCTACGGTGTCGAGTGGTGGTGTGGAATGTTGTGGTATTGTGAACTGTTTGTTTAGATTTGGGGTCATGGTTTGTTGCAAGGGTGCTGGTGTAGAATTGTGGTGGTGTGGATGTTGGTGGTTCCGGAGTGTGATCTGTAGATGGGTGGATTGGTGGTGTGAAATGGGAATGTGGTCATGTAGAGTGGTGATGTGGAGTGGTATGGAGGAGTGGTGTGGATGTGTGGAGTGCTGCATGAGTTTGGTTGTGGTGTACAGTGGTGGTTGGGGTGTGGATGTGTAGGGGTATGTTGGGATGATGTATATTGGTGGTGTGGAATGGTGGTGAATTGAGATGAGGTGGGGTGGTGGAGGAGGGTAGAGGCAGACGGGGAGGATCGAGCATGGTTTTGTCAAAAGTACTCTCAGGAAGGGCAGGCTATATGGTTATGACCAGGGCTTAGTGGAGAGCAGATGAGGGGTGTGGGATTGAATAGATGAAGTCACGGGGAGTAAGGCTGGGCAAACAGGGAAGGAGACAACAGCCATGTTCTGTGTTAGAGCAACAAGAGGCACAAACCGAACTAAGCAGGAACAAAGTAAAAATCAATGCGCACCAAAACAGAATGAAGGCATGCGATTTCAAAATGAAAGCATGTGATTTCAAAGGGATTGGCTAAATAAATGTAAAACCCCTACACACTGGTGTAAATGGCAGAAGGTCACCTAAAAGAGCATAGTGTGCTTTTTCATTTCATGCCACCAGCATGGCTAGTTGCCATGCCAACCAGCTATTCTGATTTCCAACACACTTTCTCTCTATATCTTAAATGTAGCAATGGTTTTGACACATATGGTAGCACTTTGTGTCACCCACATTTGCCAAGCCCAAAAACCCAATGTATGGCAGGTTGCCAAATGCATGCCAGAGATTTCACTAAACATTTTCAGGATGATGGTGCCCACAAAATATGCCAGCATGGTAGCATATACCCTATAATGTGCAGCTATTTGACAAAATCGATGTGACTGCAGAAAATTAGCCAGCTTATCATTTCTAGGCAAATTTAAAAAGGTAAATATTGGGCCTCATTACGACCCGGGCGGTAAGTGATTAACGATGGCGGTAATGGATTGCCGGCATCGCTTACCGCTCCGCATGATTATGACACGCCAACCCGCTATTAGCGGCACCGTAATCAACGGTGCCGCTAATAGCGGCAGGAGCGCGGGCACGCGACCCTTAATGCCGCAAATACCAGCATGACGTAAACAGGGGAACATCACAAGTCAGGCGGACATGCGAATAACGCCCTACTGAAGCCCGAAAAGTACCTTACCAGCATGGAGCAAATACCGGCATCGCGGACCACCCGTAAACGGCCATGTGCAGTGTTCCCAACTTCCACAGGTGCACACAATCAGCACAGGTGGAGGCAATATAGACTGGGCCAGCACAAAAGGAGCACACCCCACCCCTTCCCACACCCAGTCACACACCAAAATGATTCCAATACTGCTAGCAAGGCCAATGCACAGCACCAAAAACCATCAACAGAAAGGACAGTCCTCCATTACTGTGTACAAAGGAGTCACATGAGGGCCAAATACATTAAAACACCACTACACTAACACAGAGGTCCACCAAAACTGCATGTCACCATCTGTCGTGCATAGTGAGAGCATCATGAGGCTGCCATCAACAGTGACAGGATGAAAGCATAGAAATGACTGCACATCAGCCAGATCATGGGAACAACCAGCACCAGCGTGGACTAACACAGTGCATGATCACTCACAAGGAATAGGACCCCCCTGCGCCCACTAGACGATGGCACGTACACCTGTCCATAGGAGGAATACACACATAGCAGTCACATCGTGTGTCTGTATTCATGCATGGATATGTGGTAGAGAACAGTAAATCAATGCATGCTATGGTGTCATTGATACAGGTCCCATATGATGTGATGACTTGCACATACACATTGTTGCCCACATGCAGGTGATGCAGGCTATCCCTTGAAGAGGTGGCTCCTTACCCTAGTCTGGAACCCGCAGAACAGGCACGAGGAGAACTACAATCGTGCGCATACACGTACCCGTGTGGTGATTGAGCAGACATTTGGCCTCTTGAATGCACGATTTTGCTGCCTCAGCAGGTCTGGTGGGGCACTCCTGTATGGCCATAAGAAGGTGGCCATGATCGTCATGGCATGTGTCATGCTACACAATGTGGGCATCAGACAGAATGTGCCTCTGTCCCCTGACGCTGAACTGAAACCACCTGACGATGAGGACGAGGAGGGTGGAGATTGGGCTGCACTTCAGGGAGGCAGCGATGCACAGGAGGGACGTGCCATGTGTCAGACTCTGATCAACCAATGTTTCTAGCACACATGGACGGGGAGTGTGACATGGAGGTGGCACTCAGGGCACTGGGTGTATCAGGGACATGGACACTGTAGACTGTTCACCAATAAAGCACACGTACACAATAAGCAATGTCCGCACATGTGAATTATGATTTCCCAACAGGTGTATTAAAGAAATATAACAAAGTGCACAAGCCCTCCACCCCACACACCCTCTCCCCCCTCCCCCGTCAACTCTCCCACACGCCCTCTCCCCTCTCCCCCTCCCCCCTTGACTTCCCCACACATGGTGTGCACTGGCGTGCACCATTAGTCCACATGGGACCAGTATGCCTGGCTGTACCTACAGCCCTCCCCCTCTACCAGCACCAGGTGCACCCTTGTCCGATCTGTGCAGGTTCCTGCCAGACCTACGCACGGGGCTGGTCCTAGTTGAGGTGGCATTAGAAGTTGTCCCAGATTGTCCTGGCAACTGTGGTGGGCCCATGGCCTGCATTGCTGCCACCATTTCGGAGAGGACCTGCCGCACTGCTGCCAATTCGGCACAAACGTCCTTCGAGGTGGTCTCGATTGCTGTTTTCAGGGATGCAGCACATTCCCTAATGTCATCCCTTGCCCTGCCACATTCCTGGATATGCTGCGTCAACAGCCCTGTCAGCTCCTCCTGGCGCTTCTGAATAGCCCTGATCCCCTCTTGGCTGGTTGGAACAGTGGTGGATGTGTGAGGGGTTTCAAACAGTGTTTCTTGATCATGCACAGTTGGCGTGGGGCTAAAACTGCCGGGCCATGAATCCCCAGGAGACAGCCCTTGCATGCTGCATGGGGAGAGTTGTGGTGAATGCAGGGGGCTGTGCCGGTAGTTGCACCATGCGCCTGAACATCTGCCTCATCGTCCGAAACAGCTGCTGTGGCAGCTGTCTCCCCACTGTGCTGCTGGCAGCCGATGCTGTGCCTTCTGCCACTGGCTCCTGGGTGCTGGTGGCTGGTGTGGGTGCTGTTGTGGCGGCCATAGTGCACATTGGTGCTGTGGCCTCTGGGGTTTTCTTGCCCTTCCGCGGTGGTGCAGGTTGGCCTGTACCCCTTGAAGTCGAGGGGTGGTGTTCTCCCTCCTTGCCCCTGGCCTTCTTTTGTGGCGTGGCATCATCCTCCCTAGTGTCCTCGTCACCACTGTCTGGTGCCTGTGCGGTACCAATAGAGGGAGAGGGTTAGTGATCGGTCTACAGGCATCAGGCATGCATTGGGGTGGCTGCATTCACATGGAATGGCAGTTGATTGACATTGGGTGAGTGACATACGGGTTGCTTGGCTTTTGGGTGGGTGATGCATGGAAGCATCTGGGTTGTAACACATATGGGGTGTATTATGCATGTGGACAAGATGATGCTGTGCACTGCCTGTAGGCAGTCTTGTACATATGCGTCTGGTGGACCCTGCTCTACATCATTGCACTGTCAGTTCAGGTGGACATCATAGTGTTGGTATTAGCATTGTTTCATTTGGGACACCTACCTGCATCGGCTGATGACGGGGCTCCTCGCTCCATGTCCCCCACTCCCTCAATAGCCTCCGTCCCTATGGTGCTGGCGCAGATCTCCTCCCATGGTTGCAACTTGATGGGGAAGTCCGTACCTCTGCCTGTCGCCATCCCCAGGTTGCGGTTGGCAGAGAGGATGCTCCGCACGCGTAAACGCAGATCGTCCCAGCGCTTACATACATCTTTGGGAGTGCAGGGTGTGGTGCCAACGGCACTTACTTTCTGGGCAACCTCCACCCATATCTGTTTCTTGAGCTGGACTGCAGGGCAGGACATGTCGGAGGAGAACACAACATCTGCATGTTCCTGCAGCGTCTTCACCAGCATGGTCAACTCCTCTCAGGAGAAGCACTCCTTGCGCAGGCGATCTGTGTTTTTTTTAACAGCTTTCGGCATGGTGAGATGCAGCAGGTAATGTTGTAGGTGTGGTAGAGTTCTGGGGGTCAGATGGCTCCTGGTTGTGGTGGATGGCAATGGATTGTGTTTTTAAAGATGGCCGCCGTGCTCTTTCCCATTCCTGTGCGATGACACTACTTCCGGGTCCGCTTATTAGCGGTGACTGCTAGTAGCGGTTTCCGCTAATAGAGGTGGCTGCTATTAGCGGTCACCGCTAATGCCGATGGCTTGGATGCCGGTGGTGCTATTTGCACTACGTACGATGCCGGAAAGGGAGATTTTTCGCACTTTTACGGCATGGCGGTGGGGTCATTACCGGCATGGCGCAAAGCTCATGCCCGCGTACTCGTAATAGGCCGCTTTTAGCAGTCTATTGCCAGCACGGACACAGTAGTTGCTCCATGCCGGTAATGACCGGTACTTACCGCCCGGGTCGTAATGAGGCCCCTTATATTGAATCGAGCCGAATATAGCCTTGTTTAAATCCAGATAAATGTAGACTTGTAACCTTTGCATAGAACCCATTTGAATGTAGAATGTAGCCACTGCTCTGAATGGAGATGAACGCCTGAATTAGCCAATCCATTGAATCTAGGCAAATGTAGAACGTAGCCTTCTAATTGAATGCAGGTGTTTGCAGAATGTAGCCACTTTATGTTCAATTTACTCACTTTAGAACGTAGACACTGGGCCTCATTAGGACCCTGGCGGTAAGGGGTCTACGCCAGCGTTAGCTGCGCCGACCCCTTACCGCCAACTACGAGTTCCCAAAGCGCCATGGTCATTTTTCCGCCCGCTTTTTGCGGGCGCAGAAATCCATGGCGCTATGGGACCTTGGTGTTAATTACGCCACCGTAATTTACGGTGGCGTAATTAACTCCTTCCCCACTCCCATTATACCCTATGGGGCCGAAATGGGAATGGGGAAGGGTAAATGGGTCAATGGGGACTTACCGCCCCGCCGACCTCGGAATGGGGCGGTAAGTCCACCATCCGCCATGGCGTAAACAGACTTTACGCCATGGCCGGAAAGTCCGTCGATGGCGGAAAAAATCCGCCAGGGTCGTAATGAGGGCCACTGTATCATAGCTGCCTTCATGTAGAATTTAGCCACTAACCGAAACCAACTCTTTATGATTAGAATATGGCGAGGCGTTCTGTAAATTTATCGCACTCCATGCTTATGGAACTTTAGCCGAAGGCACGGCCGCTATCGCGCATGCATCTGCTGTCACACACAACTCGAATGACAATTTGCACAACACCTCTGCCTTAAGATTGCAGCTACCTTTCACAACAAAAATGTTAACAGTAGCTTCACACATAATGACTGTCCTCTCGCATACCCCCCAGATCACCTCTCTAGACTACCTCTCTCCACCCATCCACAAGCCAATTAGACATGGGTGGCTAGCAGGGACTTGGCCACCCCCTCATATCCTCGTATTGGCTATAATGCACATATGCATATCAGCACCCCATTGAAATTCCCATACCTTGGACTTCAGACCCCCTGAGGGCATTCAACCTACAGCGCGTTGTGACCATACCAATGGTGAAAGACGCTATACAAATGACAAAATGAATTAATGAATCAGGCCAGTGCTATCACTGTAAGAACGCATTGTGTACATGCACGTTATAAATAGCATATCATATCATATCATATCATATCATTTGTGTTGGTTTTGTCCACTAATGGCAGTTATGCAACTATAACAAAACACAAGATGCCATAGCCCAATAATGCCAGTACTGCCGCTGTAAGAACACACTCATCTTGGCTTTCCCAATAATGTCAGTCATCCCACTGTAAAAACACACTTATGGTGGCTTTTCCCCAACATGTCAATATTTGCCCTGGAAAAAACACGTTTTGACTTTGCCCCAAAATACCAATATTTTCTCTGCTCCTGCAAAGACACACTTCAGATGACTTTGTCTCAGATGCAGGTATTTCCCCCTGTAAGACCACACTTGGAAAAGCTTTATCCAAAAATGCCTGTATGTGCCTCTATAAGAACCACTTGTGATGGCTTTGTCCCACCGTCACAGTACTTGCCCCTGTAAGAACATAATTGTGATTGCTTAGTCCCAACATGCTAGTAGTTGTCCCTGAAAGAACACCCTTGTGGTGGCGTTGTGCCATCATGTCTGTAGTAGTGAGAATTCATATTTTGCACACCAATGATTTGTCTTGTTGCACACTCATGGTAACATATAGGATAACATCTCCTGGTGCTCTTGAGTATTAAAGACTGATGATGTTGCTCATGTGATGGACATTTCCTTGCTGACACTTCTCTTAATGTCCATGATTATTCAAATTCGGTGGTTTGTACATCTTTTTCTGCACATGGCTGTGCAAACCTTAGAACCCGGTTGGCTTTCACCCTCTCTCTGCTAAACTGGAAGTGGCAAAGACAGGTGGGTTGGCATAATGCCAGGCATGCCTCTTGTGTTAGTGATGGGGAGACAACACGGCATGCATTGGTATGGCCATTCTTTTGCCAGCGTAACTTATGTTTGGTTCTGGGAGTCCAGCCACACATACATCCTGGCTATGCTCTGAGTTGGCTCTGGGCATGAATAACCCGGCTCCCTGCCTCTATTTAAGGGTGAAGCATACATTGTTGGCTTATCTGAACCCAATACGGCTTTGCCACCTGTCTTCCAGTTATCCCCATCATAGTAGACCAGCGTAGCTCAACAGTAATACCCGTGTGCCTGCATATAATTTTCAAAGCAGAAGCGGGAGCAGCAGCCTTCATCCTAGACTACAATTGCCCTAGCTCAGACCAACCAACCTTTCAGAGTCACCAGAAAACTGCTAATTGTCACAACTATGCTCCTTGTTGCATGCTACCCCCAAGTTCTAGCCAGGATGTGTTGGCAACATGGAGAAGTAGTCCATGAGACCTGACAAAAAGCTGAAATAATCAGATTGTAATTGAGAACCATTAAGTTGCAACAGAAATGCATTATAATAATAATCTTCATTGTGTTATAACTCAATGAGTTTTACACATGTAAAAATGACATAAAATCTAATTTAAATAAATCACATCTAAATCACATGTAAGTCATACCTAACAAGTGCATGTCACTAAACATAATCACACACACGTATCACAACTAAATAATACACATACAAAATGTTAAAATAATGTGCACCACATTAGTATTCAACACCTTGATATCAACAACATCTAGAACTTTCGATGACTTTACCAAAACATTGGTTGCCAATTACCCCAACCATACCGGGCCTGAGAGTTAAGACGCTAAAAAATGACTCGTAGGTTGAGTTTTCCTGCAGTAATGTGTTACCAAAGCAACTGCTTCATAGGACTGTCCATTTCCAAGAAGATCGTTATTGCTGTACCAGTCCCATCTATTGAGATTTTTCTCAAAAGCCCTTTTCATCTTATGATACTGGCATATTGCGTCAAATGTAGGGTGCCACTCGATCTTAGAGAAGACCTCCTCATTCGAAGTTGAATAGTTTGTATCCCTCAACAATGTGTCTCCTTCACAGTTTGCACCAAGATGAGTCGGTAGTCTACATATAGGATTTGTACGGGCTTTGATATATAACAAACCTCTTGCTCTTAGGCCCATTCCCCGCACTGCGGTCAGATCCAATTCCAAACGAATTAATGCAACCGGGCATGATGGGTGGAAACCCTACATGCACCGCCAAAAGGCACTCTCAAGTTTATCTAGCCCAGTTAAGTCTGGAATGGCCAAAACATCCAACCAATACAAAATAGCTGGACAGAAACCCTGCTTATAAAGTAGGATAATACCTGCATAAGAAAAACGGACTTGTTCTCTAGCCACTTTCCTGCTTAGGTGGGTTAGTTGCTTGGCCCGCCTGATCTTTTTCTCAATTACGGCACCATGCCCTGTTACAGCCACTTCAATTTCACTCTGTTGATCTTCTATTAGACACCAGCATAGTATTCGTTTCATCCAAATGTACGACCAAGTCATGTTCCACTGCAAAAGCAGCAATTTCGTTCAGCAGGATTTCCATGCCCACAAAGGTTCGATCAAACATTACCAAATCATCGACATACAGCATGGCGACTATAGGAACATTTCCTATCTTCGGTGGACATGGAGAAAAGTCTGCGATGTAAAGGTTAAACAACAGGGGAGCCAGGACACAGCCTTGCTTGACTTCCCTGTTGACCTGCATCCATGGCGACACTGTGCCCTCATTATCCAAGTGTGCACATGCCGGGTTGTCATGATGCAGCTCCCCCAATATTTGCAACAGCCAGTTTGGACACCCAAATTTCCTTAACTTGGTCCATAAGATGTTTTTTTTAACTTGATCGAATGCTAATCTAAAATCAATGAATGTGATATATAAAGCAGAACCATCTTTACTGCGGGCACCTTGCATTAGATAATCCAGCGCTCGGACGTTATGCACAGTGGCAGAAGCGGGTCAAAATCCCATTTGAAAGGGATGCAGAATATTACTTCCATCGACCCAATTCTGCATTTCTTTGAGAACCAGGGTAGAGAAAATCTTACCAGTGACATCCAACATGGACAGCAGTCTATAATTGCTCACATCTGATTGATCACCTTTTTTGTATACTGGCACAAAAACTGACTGCTGCCATGGGGATGGCACCTTACGTTCTCCACATACTTCAGTAAACAGTATCAGTAAGACCCATGCCCAGTTATCTGTATCACCTATGAGGACCAGGTTCGCTAGACCGTTAGGTCACGGCGACCTTGAGTTCTTCAACTGGAGTATTGCCTCTCTAATGTACTCTCAATTCAGCTGCAACGGCCATGGGGAGCCTAACTCTACACATTCACTCGAAATGGCAAAGTCAAAGTATTTGGTTTCTATATGCGCACACCATGTCTCACCGAGAATGGGGTTCATCAATTTTTTCTCACTTTATCCTTTATACAGAGCTAACCTGTCCCATATAGCCAGTGAGTCCAACTTTTTAAAAATCTGTACAGATTTCCACCAGGACTGCCTAATGTTATTGGCTTTGCAAGATTTGAGCCAGGTCCGATATTCTTTGGCTATTCTTGCAATTTCCCTCACCACCGGCGCTGTCAAGCTCCTACCCCCCGACCCGATTTTGGCCGCTTTGATGGTCCGTCTGTTAGCACGTTTGGGATTACATACGTTAATATTAAATGCCTTCGAATTCTGGGTCCTGCAGACCACATTAGGAACCCAAGGTCCCTTTCCTATTCTTTGTGCAACTTCGCTCAGCCATGTCACAATCTCATTTGCATGTTTACTTCTTAATATATACCAGCCACCCAACTCATGGGGAAAGACTACCCTGTTCAATTTCTCAATTTTGGCCTTAGCCCACCGAAGGCGGTTACCCGCTTTGTTTGAGCTCAAGTCAGTAAAAGTCACTAATTCAGGGTTTCCTATTTCAAAATTAACTGCTAAAGTCAACATGGTGTGGTCGCTGTATTAGCAGGGTACATTCCTTAACTTGTTAACCCTTTCCAGTAAGGAATTGTTACCGCAAAGTAGTCCACATGCCCACGTAAACCTACCTGGGTTGTCACCCATCGTCCGGCCATTCAACAAAATGAAATCTTATTCCCTAAAGACATGAAGGGCACGGTGTACCCCGTGAGTTAGAAGAGGAGTATGGTATTCTGCTGTATTCTGTTATGTTCTCATACTTGGAACACCCCTGTTTGTCAGCACACCTGCCATTCCAATCACCACAGATCAGCACAGGATTGTTAACTGACAATAGTCCCCAGTGTGTTAAAATTGTGTCCAAGTAATCAAACACTGACTCAGAGACACAAGTACCTGGAGGGTCATACACATTGGGGGTCATTACGAGCTGGGCGCAAAGGGATACTGGGCACCGGTAATGACACCGGTGCCAGTAATCCCTTTGCGCCCAATTTCGAGGTCCCTTTGCGGGTCCTCCCTTAACGCCTGGTTTTACCAGGCGTTATGGACAGGACCCGCAAAGGGATACCGGGGTCAATAACGGTACCGCAATGTGCGGTACCGTTATTGCCGCCTTCCCCCTTCCCATTGAGCCCTATGGGGGCTCAAATGGGAATGGGGAATGGCTCTGGTGAATGGGGAATTACCGGTCCCGTCGACCTCAGACTGGACCGGTAATTACTCCCTTCACCAGATCGGAGTCGGACCGATTTGGAGGCAGCCATGGCACTAACAGCCACTCCCAGCACTGTGCGCCATGGCTACCCCCAAACTCTGAATGAGGGCAATTGACAATCTACACCTTTATCTGTACCCTACCAACTTGAGTACAAATCAAACCTCAACAGCCAATACGTTGCCCCCTTTATTGTTGGCAATATTAAAAAGGAGGGAAGATCATTTCTTACTCCTATCACAAGGCTGCCCTTTGCGCGGCCAAGGGACCCTTTCACTGCTTTTAACTGGTAGATTACATAACTTTCTATTTTAATGTAAAATGTTGCCCATGTGTCTTGAAGGGCAAATATGTAATTGCTCGAAATACTAGCTATTGATCTGTCTTTACTGAGCAAGAGTGAAAAGCCCCTCGTATTCCAACTCAAGATAGAACAATTTCACTTGGAGGGTCCTGTTTTAGATGAAAAGCGCTGGAGCCACTCCCAGCACTGTGCGTCGTCATACTTCCTGTCAGATATTGGACTGATTTTCAATATGGAGAACTTGTTCATGGGCTGGGTTCTTGCAGTGTGGGCAACCAATATGGTCTGTCGGGTTGTCTAGTTTTACATCCAAAGCATAGCCCAAGTATTTTAGTGAGGCTTGATACCAGCCTACTAGTGCCGCTGTTTCAGGTAGGCAGAAGTATATCCTTGAGATTTTCCCAGGTAGCACAATCAGTGGTTCCACAAAATCAAAGTCACAAGATGACGGCAATCTCAATGAGGGTATTTTATTTTTAAAAAGCAGTATTAATGCTGTTCGCTTTAAATTCCGTTGATCTTTAAACACTTTTATTGGACCAATAGTAAATATCTTTAAGTCAAGGACTTCACAACTCGGAGTCACCTCTTTTTGTACTTGCTAAGGAACTGCTAGATGACCAACGGCCTCCTCAGTTCTTACCTCCACTTGAGAAGATGTAACACCATCTGAGTTGACCGTGATGTCAGTGTCCCCTTCACCGAGTGATTCCAGGCCTAATGGCACCTAGGGTAATTATCTTTCACTAACCAGCTGGTAAGTGTGTCTGTGTTTTGGGCCGACCTTCTTTTCCTGCAAGCTTCCTTTTTCTTTACTTTCCTCGATTTAACTCTAGGTCCAGGTCTTAATGTGGAGTTCAAAGGCTGTGGGACTGCATCTTCCATTGTACCTCATGTAATCCCCCCATTCTTTCGGCTCTTTCCTGTAGATGTTTAGCAAGCCTCCGTTGCTTCCGTGTGTTAGGCAGAATCATATGCAGTACCCTTTGGGAACACCACACACAATTAAGACTACAAGTGTAAGTACAATTTCACCTTTGGTACAAGCCTGCACTACACAGTAAAGTGGTAGCGATGGCTGAGCAATGAGACTTATCTCAAGAGTAAAGTGAGCAGTACAAGAGGTTACACAAAAGACAACAATTACTATGGTTCAAACAAGCACTGATTCAAGGTTTCTGAGTAGAAGAATATACATTTATTTACACCATAATTTATGAAACAATTCACTATCATAAAACAGCAGAAAATCACAATCTTAATATACTACAATAACACCCAATCAATTCTGGACAAGGTAAGCTCAAAATGAAGTGTGAGCAAAATGGCAGTGCAGTAGTTTAAAAGGGGGAAAAGACAAGGTTATCCAAAATCAATAGCACCAACAAATGATAGACAGGGCAATCTAGAAAAGGCTACTACAACTAGGATTCAAGTCAATAGGTCTGGGCCAATGTTAATGGTTCAGAGTCTTTGCAGAGGAACACACATTTCAAAGTAGTTCGCGGTGTCATGGCCACAGGCCCCAGAACACAAAAACCACACCATCTAGTGATGGGGGCAATGGGTCACTTGACTCACTTATGTCCCTTTGCGTCTCATAAACACAGGGACCCTGGCTGAACTCGGTCCTGGCGCTTTTGGCACCAGGCTCATATAGAGCTGTGAGCAGGAACACTTTATTTCAGTGCAGGAGCGCTTTTATTTTGCTTCAGTGCAGAAGTGCTTTTATTTTACAAGAACTTTCCAGGTGCTGAAAGCCTTTATTCCAGAGAACATCCCCTTGTGCTGACTCATCAGGCGTGGCTCCCTAGGCCTGGTCTTCAGGTGCTGACTCATCGGGTATGGAAGGCAGGCTGAACCTGGTGGGTGTGGCTTCAGAAGTTCAGCTATATAAGCTGCTCCATCCTTAAGGCCGGTGCTTCGCGTTCCTGTGCACTCTCGTGCAATGTGACACTCACTGCCGCTTGGACCAGTTTACTTACCTTTGAAACCAGGCATTTTCCAGCATACTCACCTTCAGGAAACCAGTGCTTCATCGCTTCATCTGCAGACTCATCTCCTGACATCCAGTGATCTTGATCCCGATGCCGCAGCACCGCGCTCTGCATCAACGAAATCGGACCCTGTGAAGAAGAAAGACAAGGTTAGAACATCCGTCCTAGGGCCGCGCCGCATTTGAACCCACACACCCCCTAGTTAAAATATGTACACAAACGTGCAAAGAAATGTTTATAGGTCAAAGTTTCGACTCAAAAGGGTCGAATGACAAAAGGGTCAAGTCAATTTGACAGAAAAATCGATCTTATTTTTTTTGGGGAGGGTTCTCCCCCCAAACACCCTTTTTTGGTGTAAAAACACATTTTTTTACCTATACCAAAGCACACAAAAAAATACATTTAAAAAAAATGGATCCTTTTTTCGGTCGAATTGACTCGACCCTTTTGTCATTCGACCCTTTTGAGTCGAAACTTTGACCGGACACCCAAAGGCAATTACAGGGCCATTTAATCATTTGTGGTTCACCTCAATGTACAACGCATAAAAGAAGAATTTTGAATTTTTCAGAGGGCAACCAACAGAAAATACAAAATCAGTCAAATTCATTAGAACAGTCTTCTTGGCATTAAGTGTTTGAAGTCAAATTCATTAGAACATTCTTCTTGGCATTAAGTGTTTGAAGTTGTCTGTTAGGGGAAGGACCTAGTCGTTGGTCTACGTCTGGATGTGGATCAAATGATGGTGCGGGATGGGGGGTAGTTTGCCCTCAAGATGGAGTGATGCTGTGACGTTTTCGGCAAGGAAGCCTACTTCATGGGCCTCGACCGAGTCTCCCTGCAATAGGGAACAGAACGGGGAAGAGAGACTCAATCAATGTTGAGCTCACCTAGGATGGGGCCTGTGGCTGCGATACTAGCATGTGTTAAAATTAAATTGAGACCGTGGGGCTGGACAGTGTGCATGCACTGTCCAGTAGCGTGTGCAAACTAGTTACTGACCTGGACAAAGTGGAGAGTGGCGCTTCTTCCTGTAGGGGAGAAGCGGAGGAGTCGGACCCCAACTTACTAGGGGAGGGAGCTCCTGATGGCACACTTGGCAAATCGGGTTCTAGAAGAACTGGGGAGATAGGGTAAAATAAGGGTTGCTGTCATTGCGGAGGGAAGGGCTGGTCTGGACAGGGGTAGCTGGTAACAGGAGGCTAGTGCCTGTACGGAAAGAGAGGTAACATGCGTGGAATGAAGGCTTAGCATTACACGTGCAGATAGAGCAGTGCAGAAAAGCAGGTGCACTGGTTGACAACGTGAAAGGAGAGAAAGCGCCATACCTGAGTAATGGTAGTTTTAAAATTCACTGATATACAGGCACTGCGGCGTGTGACGTGGGTTGCAGGCCGGGAAAGATGATACCAGGCAATCATTCAGGTCATTGTGGCCCTGTATGGAGAGTAAAGCGGGATGTGTGAGAAATGACACAAACCGCATGTCAGCGCTGGAGCGGGCTGTCCAGGTGGGGGTGTGTGAATAGAGAGTGGCTCGAGCTAAGACTGGCCCTGTAGTGGGGGCCCATGGTCAGCAAGGGAAGAAAGCAAAAGAGCAAACATCAAAAGTGGAAAGGACAGAAATACAAGACAAACAAACTTTACAATTCAACAAAAACAGATGAGGAAAGACAAAGGCAGACAGGAACACTTATCTGAAGTATAGTGGCTTAGTCATAGCTGGACAGGACTACCACGTGCAAGGGACCAGTGAAGGAACTCGGTCCAGATCATATAAGCGCCCCTGCCAGAAGCAGCAGGATGGAGTGCTCGCCAGAGCTAATCAACAGATGAGCTTTACAGGGGCAGCGCATCCCACGGGTACCACGGTTTGGGAGAAGAGGTCTGGGAGAGGATCAGGCTCACAAGCTGGCATACTCACACCCCCTATTCTCCACGCAGGAGCAGTCCAGAGCAGCATCACCTATTACCACTTGTGAAACACTTGTGTATAGGCGCGTTACAAATGCCATATTATATCATATCATATATCATATCACCAGTCACCACATAAGCGCAGAAGGCGAAGTTGGACCCGAGCGACCTCACCCCCGGGAGGGCTGCAACCGTGCCCCAACGCCTCCACAGAGGCCAAGTGAGCGTAACATGCGGTTAAGTCTTTGCCAAGAGTTCAAAACGAAGTTGCTCGGAGGAAAAGTTATTTAAAGGAGAAGAGAAGGACATGCCTTCAGAGAGGTGAACGATTTCCTGCACTTTCACCGCAGTTGGATGGAACGAACAACTGAATTTTCACAGTACCTTTAAAAAAGAAGAATGCTGTAGCTGAGGCAGTTGTTTCTGGCAGTTCCTGCAGACTCACGGTTCCTGATGCTTCTGTCGTGGTGATGAGAAGGAGGACAGCTGGTGGGTTCTGCACTGCCCAGGGAAGAAGCCAGCAGCAGAGCAAAACGACGAATAAAAGGTGCGCTCCTTAAAACCCAAACTGGTTCTCTTCCCACTGGCTATCCGATCCACTGCAGCGATGCACAGTGGATTCGACCGGGATGAGGACCGGTGTCTGGTGTTTGGCGAGCTGGTTGTTCCCAACAAGCTCAAGGGGAGACGATTCCTTGCAGATCTCCTCTGTCGTTGAAGTTTCAGGTGATTCGGACCTGCAGCAGGGCTTCACCGGGCATCCAGTAGTTGCAGCAGTCATCTTCCTTCAGCTTCTCTTTGGTTCTCTCTTTCCAGTGCCTTCCAGTCCCAGAGACGGGCTTTTTATGCACCTTTCCCCCATTCACACAGCCTGGCTGTCAATCACACAGCAGTGTGGCTGTCCTGGCAGGACAGCCAGCTAGCCAATCAAACAAGAGTGCGACTTGGGTCTCCAAAGGAGACCCTGTGCAGGGGGCCTCAAACCCCTCCCTCATCATCCTGTCCACCAGACACTCAGGCGCCTAAGGAGGGCTTCTGTCCAGAAGCCCACCAAAGGACGGCGAACAAAGGAACCAAACACTAGAAAGATCTTTACAAAAAGATATGGCAAAACAACTTGACCGGAACCAAGTTAAAACAAACGTGGATTACCGTGTTGGAGTTTGAGGCTACCACCATAGCCTCTAACGGTACCAAAGGCTATTTTCATAGTCTCCGGTAGAATAAAAATGGTCAATTACCACTGCCACCAGCCAAATTTTAGAGAAAGGGGAACATAATAATGTCCCATGAGAATCAGACAAAAGGGGATGACTATTAACCCCTCTTGTACTCTATTGGAAGATAGGGTGTACTGGGTCCGTAAATTTAAAAAGACTAGTAAAGTCAATGGTAACTTTACTTGTTCTGGGAGACAGTAGACATTTCCACAAAATTGAGTTTAAAGTGGGAAGTCTGAAAAGACAACCATGTGTCACTGCACTAAAGGTGCTGGGTGACACACAGTAAAATGATGATGCCTGTGGGGTGGGTGAGACTCCATAGTCCATGAGCAGAAAAATGTACAACACACAGCAAAACACATGTAAGAGTGGGGAAAAAAGGCTCACACTCTTACCAGGTAAATAAATTAAACCCTAGAAATCCAGCAAAGCTGCCGAGGGACTGAAACGGGAAGGGAAATTAGCCATTCTGGAGAATTCTCCCTAACAGCGTGTTGGGAGCGGGGGAACTGCAATCCTCTTTCTTCAGGCTGCCGACTTCATGATTTATCGGCAATTCAGCCTCCCTAGTTAGTTGGATAGATGATACCTCTATGTTTGGAGGGGGCTCTGTGGTCAGAGTCATGGTGGTAGCTTTGTCAACAATCCACTTGTGCAATTGCCCCATAGCCTCCCCTTGTCACTTGAGTTCTTCATGAATTGCATCACACATTTTGAGCAATATTTTAACTGCAAGGTTTAATATTCCTGGATTTTGTGTGGGACTCTGTTATGTAGGTACTATTGATGTTGTTCGGGTTCAGACTATTGTTAGACAGCGGAAACACTGAGTCCCCACTGGTATCATACACCAACTTCGGACTCCCCGAAAGTATCTGTGAGGTACTTGCCTGAAGTACAACCCAAGGAAGGTCATCTTCTACTGCCACTGCTGCAGCAGTTTCCTTAATATCAGTCCGTCGGATTCCGGTCTGATCACTATTTTGTAGTTCATAGCATATTTTCAGTAAGGAGTTGTTGTCAATATCTTGAAATGATGTGTTAGTGCACTCAGGCAGAATACCCTTCGCAGTGATCTTCTCCTGCTTGTTTCCTTCATTCGCCACCAGTGGCACAATATTACCAACATTGTGTCCAATCACGTTCTGCCTGTACATCAGCCATTCCCTTGTTACAGTTAATTCATTTCCCTGGCCTTACGTCGTACGGCTTTACTTTGCGCAATTGGCTGGTTTTGGGGCGCATCGGTGCTTTCCCTGGCATGGCATGTTTACAATAATTTGCGCAGTGTGTAATGGAGTGGCTCCTGGAAAAAAGGCGTTTGTTCATGTTCACAGACTCATCGTTGTTCATGAGCTCCAGACAATATAAGTTCTTCGGCTCGCAATTAGACCACAAGCCTACTCCAGCAGTGCCAAGACAGCGGCAGATCTCTTCAAATGGGAAGTATCCTGGCCCCACCTGCCAAACACTGCCCAAAACACTTTGCACACGCATGTGCTCTGCGATGTATGCAACCTTTTAAAGCAGTCCAGGTCTCCACCTTCTGGGCAAGGAGCACTGTAGAAAGACTGGAATTGTAATCCAAAGCAACAAAGTAACTGCCAGACACTGCCCAACACACTTTGCATTAGTGGATGTTAATTACCCTCAGGCACTCTATAAAACGACCACTGTAGGGGTGGTTACCTTGCATGTGAATCAACTGCTAACAAAGGAAATGTGAAAACCCAGTACAGATCGTAAAGCGGACATGCTAATGCCCACTTTTCCTAATGACTTATTGCTATAAAAAAATATACAGAAAAGCAGCTTTGAAGTTGTCCCCTGCCTTGCCAGAAATACTCACTTTGAAAAGGTTCCCAATGAAAAGTAATGAAAACCTAAAAGCTAGGATTGGCCGATCATATCTCACCTGACATTCAGCATCCTGAGATCTCTGTTAACTCTCCTCTTTTTTGTAATTGTAGATTTAAAAGCATAGTGTAAACCAAACCTCCAGATAAAGATTGCTCCCTTTTCTCTGGTAATTGACACCTGCATGAAGCTTGTTGATTACGTGAATATAAGGTACATGTTCATGAAAAAATGAAACGAAATCATGGACATGGGCTAGACATTTGTTTGGTCGGTTCTTAAGAATACATGGAATCAATTGTACAAGATCTCACTTCGACCTACAGTTCATCCATCTTGATGGACAAGTTACCCCAGAACACGAGTCAAAGTTGCAAACAAACTAGCACTAACCGCAAGGAGGCACTTTTTAGAGACGTCCTTTAACATGTGTTAACACATACCCAATTCTTTCAAATAATATTCTAGCGTTAGTTACCCGGTGGCATTGTGGAATGTGTGTCTTGGCTCAAATGGAATGCTACACTTTCAAATAATATTAAGAAACTCATCTTAAAACACTGGCATATTGTAGGAAATGGTCCATCTAAACTACAGAAATCCCTGCTTCTTTTCAGATGCATCAATAATCAAAAGGATTGCCTTTTGATTAGTGATATGTCTAAAACCATTGTTGGATGTGACGAGTGTATTGTGTGTGGCTTCAATGCATTTCATTGACAACTCGCTCTTACTGAAACATGGGGTTTGCCACGACCTATAGGTCACTACCAATGTGGGAACTGTTCAGTCTGCCACCTCACCAAACAGAGCAAAGATATAGATATCAGACTCAAATCACTCTGATAACAAATTGTACTCAGCAAGTGCATTAGCAGTAGAGTTGTGTGTGTGTGTATGTTATTTATTTTGCATGTGACTTGGTATACAGAGTATAGCAAGTCACATGCACGATTGAGATCCGTATAGGTGAACACATTAGTTTTATACATAATACTAATGTAACAGCTCCACTATTTAAGCACTTCTTGGAGAAAAACCACTCAGATAATGATTTGTCCTGGCTGGTTCCAACATGTGTAGATCCAAGTCCTTGGGCCGACAAACTTCTTTTTGATCTGGATCAACGCCCCATTTTCTAGACTCAAGCACATATTAATGGATTATAGGTCAGTTTAGCATTCACTTTATTGCGATAGACCACCAACATTTACAACCCACTTAGTTTTCATTTTGTTCATATTTGTCGTGTTGTTTAATATTTCTCAACATATTTTCTGATTTGCAGGGGGCAATGTGATGATTTAATCTATCCATGAGACACCACTATCTCCAGCAGTCTTCCCAGTCACCCCTTTTTCTCCACATCACCTTAACCCACCTTGCTTTAAACAGTCATGCTTTAGGGCTTTTGGCCCCCATTTTTCATACAGTTTTACAGGGCAACATTTTTCTAACTCCCCTTCTATGTTGTTATATCACCATAAATACTACGGTCTCTCTCTTTTCTGCTTTAGTATTGTACTTCCAACGTCTGTGTGAACTTGGTTGGCCATTTTTTATGAGTATAGGTCTAGTTGTTTCCCTTTCAGCAAGCATGGCTGCCATTGTGCCACCTTAGTCAGCCATTTTTCCTAAGTATTAGTCTATTTGTTTCCATTAACAGTAAACATGTTCCCTTTTTAAACAATGTTTGCTGTGTAGTGTCCATTATGAATAGAAAACGCTGTCTTGCATGCTGCACACAGGAGCACCCATAACAACAGGTAAGCAAATCCTTTGCATCTGTTATATTGATTCCTACTTATTTCTTTACTGTTTAATTTTGTTTGGACACTTTACACGTGCCTTACTCTGTCTCCCTCCCCATTTTAAAAGCATTTTCTAAATTTGCTATCCATTTTTTACATTTACATGTTTTGGGCCATGTGACTTACTCCGTCTTCTGTCCCATTTCAAAAATATTTTTTCATTTTTTTTCTCACATTGTGACCACAGATTCTCTAAAACCACGTTGCAATTTTCAGCTCCCATATTCTTTTTGGAAGCAGTTTGGATAATTTTGATCCATCTGTAAGTAAGCCGTTCCTTCGTTTCACTTCTTGGCAATTGTGTGTGTTTTATCTCCCATGGCGCCTCCCCTCTGTATTTAGACACTACTGAATAAGAGATAGATCTGGGTCACACTTTTCGTACTGTGACAAACCAGAAGGTGTCTCACCCACTAGTCCCCAGGAATTTGTCATCCTGGTGGCCAAGACATGGCCCTCGCTTTTTGGATACAGTTCCTGGTGGTGGACCAGAGCCGGAAGATCACCTGGGTGAGGGGTCTTTGGGAAGTGGGAGTGGGACGCCGGATGGTGAGATGTGGTATCCCCTTCCCTGTAACACCTTTACCCCATCCTATCAGATAGGATACGTAGGAACTCTACCCCCAACTCTTTCCTACACAAACACTTTCACATGGACAGCCCGCTCTGGGAAAAAAGAGACTAACACCTGAGCAGTATACCTGACGAGTCCCACTACAATGGTCAGGCGACGTCAGGCAATTACTGACCATCACTCGCAACTGACTTCCATTAAGCTTCCCCACACAGATAAAAGGCAGAGCACGAAAGCACACTCTGAATGAGGCAAAGCACACAAGGAAACAGCAGTTTTGAGACGGTAGCTGAATCAGAGAAGAAAGACGGCAAACCAAGTGGGGATCGCAAGGAGGGAAGTTCCCTTGACCTTTCCGACAGGAAACTGTTACTTTCAAGAGCCCCCGAGATTAGAATGCGTAAGACCAGGAAACCAGGCTGAAGAACCCTGTAATGTGTGTCAGAGATACCCGGGGCCCTCCTGCGTCACTGATCAAGGTAGGGAGAAGAAGCACCTGCCGTAGAACTGTCCTTGGCTCCAAGAACAAAACAACATCAGTGAAATTAACACAGCCGCTGAGTTGGGGAGACCAATACAAGACCAGCCTGTGCTGAAACCAAGGATGCAAGCAGCAACATTGTATGGCGAGAGCTGGAATGAACATTGTTAAAATGCATCTGGTAAAAGACAAGTAAAGTTGAACTGCTGATGAGTGTTTGAACTTTGAAACGCCTTTGATACGATATCTTTGACAGAGTGGCCCGGCACTGCGTTGGTGCTCAATCGAAGGTCCCTGTAAGGTATCCAGCTGAGAAGTGAAAGTTACAGGGTTATATTAAGAAGAGAACAAAGAATTTTCAATTGAAGTGGTCCTGCACAGGATCAAAAGAGAAAGGAACTTTGGATGTTTGTTTGTTGCATCCGGCCCTCTGAAATAAAATACTTTGAATAGCAGAGAGACTTTGGGACAGAAGGCCCTGATACTAAGATTTTGAACTGCACCCTTGTGCTAGAAAAGCCAGAGTATGTGCTAAGCTCGAGTGTGCTGCCTTGACCCATGCTGAAAACATGGGCAAGGGAAGCTAACGGCTCAATTATCCTGTCATATCATTTCTTGAACACTTTTCTTTTGTATACCATTGTTTCCCACACCATTTGTATTTAGAAGTAAGGATTGGCAATAGGTTTAATAGTATAGGCCATTTTATTTTGACCTGTCTCTACTAGGACTGCGTTATATTTATTTGATGGTCGTAGCTTGCTCCCATCTTTAGATTTAATATTAGGTAGGTGTTTTTCAAACCCAATTGAAGTTCAATAAACACCCTTGAACTGTGATCACTTGTGTCTGTCTTCACTGTTTTATAGCATGCCTTCCTTACAATACCCTCAAGGGAATTCAATTATTTCATTGTTTTTTTTTCAATCTGAACAATGACAGTAAGGGTAAGTAGGATTTTCATTTGTAGATACTCTTGCCTTTGTCTACCTGTCAATATGTAATTATTACACAAACTATTGACCACATTTCTCTCTTTTTGTCTCACCTCCCAATGTTTCCATGTCTCCACAGCTGGTTGCTTTATAAATACATTCTGTATTACTATTACTTGCCCCTGAAAAATGTCACCTACTTCTAAGGGACTGAAACATGTAGGGATTAGAAACACTAAAATGTATCTGGTGTGTCACCCATCAAGTACTCGTTAGAATTGTGCATTTTAGTGTTTTTTTTGTCTAGTTTTCTGTAATATAAACACAATATTAAAATAATTATTTATTGTGTGGTGAGTCACTAATCTTCTGCAATTATGTGAGCTGAAATAAATGTGGATATTTTCTTTATTTTTTTTTCTTTATTTGATATAACTGTAAAAAAAAGCCTTTCAAAAGAAATTACATGATATAAAACATAATTAAACAAATACACATGAGTTATTAAAACAACATATAGAAATGTTGGCATTTTTCCAAAACAAGATGTAATTTCTATCCTTTTTGATTCATAAGGCACCATGTTTCATGATTGAATACAGTTTAGACACTTTCCATTCCACAACATAATTATAAATGACCAATCAATGTTCCTACATCTTTTTCTATTACTATGCAAGTCAAATCTCATTTTATACGTCCAGATTCTGCCTCTTTGAATGTGTAGAATCAGATCTCATTTTCTTTTTCACATTTAAGATTTGAGTAAGTCTCGTGATTTTATGCACTTCATTGTACACTATTTCAGCAGATATTGTCATGACCACTGTGAGGGGGCACAAGTTGTGCCACAGGCAGGCTCCCACCAGAACCCTGAGGCCCTTAAAACCACTGCAGAAGGGCTCCTGGAGCCAGTTCTGGCGCCTTTGGCACCAGGCTCATATGTAGGAAGGAAGGGCTGTTCGAACTAGGTCCCATTTATGTACATGGGACTTTAAATCCAACATGGAAGCACCCACACAGTCTAGTTCTAAGAACCAAGCCATGCAGTCTAGTGTTTTGGGTGTGGCAGGCTTGGAACTACTTTGCCTGGTACTACTTTACCTGGGCTATATAAACCACACCCTGACTGCAGAACATGCTTCGTGTTATTCTGCAACCAGCAGCGTGACGCTCACCGTGTCCAGCTCCTGATCTTCAGCATCTTCTTGTAATCCTGCAAGAACAAGAACAAGATTATTCTGTTTTACCTGAGAAAACACCATCCAGCACTCAGCATCTCAACTGGGCTGCAATCTGTGGAAACCGAGAGAAGAAGAAACATCACTCACCTGTGAATACTAGCTTAAGGACTTCCGGCGAACAACTACCACAGCTGCTGTTCGAACATTGCGACCTGCAATAACGAGAAAGGGAGTAATAATATTAGAACGCGCGCTTCCAAAACATCCAATTCCATCAGTCTTACCTGAATTCCATCGTGCTACGCCACGCTTCCATCCGGAGCCCCACAGCAACATCTGCAAAGGAAAGGAGACATATTCAGGTTCACGTTCAATATTAAACAACCGCACAGCGCTGTACTTACCTTAACGGATTCGGGGGGCCTGTTTTTCATCGCGCTCTCATCCACTCGCAGCACCACAGCAGCCTGTGAGGAGAAGAAGAAGAAAACACAGTTTAGCTTTAAAAGACAATAAAGGCGCTGCGCTTCACGCTTTCTCTTACCTAGGAGCGTGCCTCTCCATCCGGCACGCCAGCATCAAGACCTTCCCATCTGAAAAGAAGGAGATAAAGACATTAACGAATTCCCACCATAAACAGAACAAAGACTTACAATTAACAAACCTACCTGCCTACCAGCAGATTCTGGGTCACAGCAGGTCTGGGCCCAAGGAAGGCGTACTGCACCAGTGAAGCAACTCGGGCAGCTCGCAAACAAAAATCAAGCGCCCCTGCACAAGAAACACAGGACGGATAGCTCACCCTACAAATAAGGTGAGAAAACAACCCAGTGGGAAGAGAATCACTCAGAAGGAGTTGGGAGATTCACCCATTAGAGACAGTAATCACAAATACTCCCTTCTGTAATTGCAAATTCATTATTCAGCACTGGGCAACTACGCATCCAGGGTTCCAGATCTCAGAGCCTTCCAGACGCCCCCGGGGATATCAGGTGAGCGTAACAGAACACGAAGCCTGGGCGTCATGGAGACATCTGATCAAACTGATCAGTTAGCCCAGCTTTTGGGACAATTACGCACCGAGGTACACGCAGCCCGGCAGGAAACCAATACCTTAAGACGAGTGTTAATAGTCACAAAAGACCGTAATGATGAACTAAGCAAACAGCTACTACAAACACAGGCGGGGCAGGCTCCATTGCCCGGATTTGCCCCTTCCGTTGCTACACCATCATCAGTCAATCCAGTACAGATAACATTGCCAGGAGCAGTACCCCTGGCACCACCAGAACGGTTTAATGGAGTCCCCAGAAGGTACGCAACATTCATGAACCAGTGCCGCCTCCATTTTCTTTGTAGGCCTGGGCTTTCGCAAACGACCAGGCGAGGGTGTCCTTCATGTTATCATATTTGAGTGGAAGTGCCGCAGACTGGTCGGTACCTTTAGTGAGCCGGGATGACCCATTACTGCAGAAACTTATTTGCTCGACACTTGCATGGACAAGCTCTTGATAACAAACTCCTGTCCCTCCGCCAAGGGAATCAAGATTTGCTGACTTATATTGCCACCTTTAATAGACAGGTTGTAGAAGCGGGGTGGCCAGAAGATAAAAGAACAACGTTGTTTCATCGGGCCCATGAGGAGACCTGAAGGATGTCCTTGCTCAAGTGGTAGACCCACCTAAAGACTGTGCAGAGCTTATCAACCTGGTAGTTCAGTTGGACCACAGATTACAGGATCGAAGAACAGACTGAAGTAGACTCGAAAATCGTGACATGCACGTACGTTCAAAAGATAATGTTCAACGTCCATCAGAAAATATCACAGAACCCATGCAGATTGGAGGAGTACGACCCCCTTTAACCAAGGTTGAAAGAGACAAGAGGGGACAGCTACAGTTATGCCTATACTGCGGTAAATCGGGTCACTACCTCAAAGAATGCTAAGTGAAACCTCCAAGGAAGGTCCTAGGTGCTACAGAGAAAGAAGATGATGGAAAGGAATCGGAAAACTACCAGACCCGTCAAGCGTAGAGGTCCGCTTGTCGATCGAGAAGGATGAGTCACAGATCTCACATTCGCCCTACCAGTAGCCTTGATCAGTCACCAACGACCGTCACGGATGCATGCCATAGAGGCATATATAGACAGCGGAGCAGTTGGTAATTACATAGATCGAGATCTGGCAACAGAAATGGGACTTCCCTTATGCAGAAAACCAACAACTAAAAAGATAACTACTGTTGACGGTACAGAAATTGCTTCGGGACCAGTAACCCAATGCACAACAGAATTATCCCTTCTGTGTCACGATGGACATCAAGAAGCAATCACATTTGACCTCATCAAAGCTCCACAGTTACGGTTGATCTTAGGGATGCCATGGTTAGTAACTCACAATCCCCACATAGACTGGCGTGCAAAGAGGCTGAACTTTTCTGATGAATGCGCACACGCTTGCTACCCAAATCTATACCACAGCAAACCTGAAATCTGTTCAAGGAATAGCATCGTGGATCACAGAACCAATGTACACCTTACCAAAATAAGATCAGGATTATCAAGATGTTTTTCAGAAGGAACAGGCTAACACATTACCGCCACATAGGCCCTATGACTGTCAGATCGACCTGATACCTGGCGCACAGGTTCCTTGTGGTCGAATTTATGCCCACATTAGACCCACCTAAAGACTGTGTAGAGCTTATCAACCTGGTAATTCAGTTGGACCACAGATTACAGGATCGTAGAACAGACCGAATGTGACAGGAAGGCTTTTATGACATAAATTAGACTCAGAGCCAATACGTAGATTGTGTGGATTACAACGAGTACCCACTTCTTTTATTTTTCTAACAGATATTTTTATCTTTCTTTCTTTTCTAATTATTTGGAAAAGGATACGTCTTTTCTTGAGTGGTTCGAACTTCAGCAGGAATGCAGAGCTTTGGTAAGTTCAGGTAAGAGTCCTTCAGTATTTCTCAAAAGTTTCTCCTTTCTTGTCTCTTTAAAAGATTATCTTTAGTGTCTCTCCTTTCTTGTGTTTTCCTGTTCCTCCCTCCTTGTCTATTTCTCTCTCTCTTGCTTGTCTTTCTTTTCTTCTTTTATTTCAGAATTCTGGTTAGGGTGTAGCTTTCAGCTAATGGGATTGATATGGTTACTGGACTGTCCTTTCATTTTACTTCTGTAATGGTTGTCAGTTTCCCATACTCACGTAACCAAACAATGCAGCAAGGAAGCAGTTCTCTGGCGGTTCCCGTTTGCTTCCACTCTCTCTCTTCTGATGAGAACGTTCTCTCACCCTCTCATACTGATTCACTTTGCCTTTCTGTTACAACAGCACAGGTTTCCTTCCCCTTTGCATGGCAGCTCTACACTAACGTTGGAGGGCACGGTTATGTTTCTCAAGAGGTTACACATATATCACTTTCTCTCACGGACAACCTCCAAACAATGATGGGGCAACAGCGCTTAATTATTTAACTTTCATGAACCTTTACAGTTGCGTTCATCATACGCGGGACCTTCAACAAAAGCGCAACGGCGCTAACTTCAAGAGTCCCTTCAGCGGCAACGGCCGTTTGAATTCCTCTCTTCACCCTGCATACGATTAAAGCGGGGCCTTCGCTCTCCCACCCCGCTTTCGCTTTATAGTCGCGTTTGTCGGACGCGGGCCCTTCAACAGAAGCGCAACGGCGCTAACTTCAATAGTCTTTTCCAGTGACAACGGTCGTGTACAATTAAAACGGAGCCTTCGCTTTCCCTCTTTCACTCACCTCTAGCTTCGCAGCCCCTGCCAGGCTTGGAGGTGGAGGCCGACTGCAGGAAGGCACTTTGTATCAGTTTGCAAAAACGTTCGCCTTGTCCGTTTCACTCTCTCGGCATCACGAGGGTTTGGGTGCCGGGAAGCAGCGCTTCGGCATCAATAATAACGTTTCATTTCAACGACTTCTCTCCCTCAGCTGTTTACTCCCCTCGTAGTCTTTTCTAATACGCCCCCAGCTGAGTCTGTTGGGCTCGAACTCCTCCTCGTCACGCACTATTTCCTAGGATACCAGAGACACAAAACTAGGTTAGAGGAAAGTCCATACAGGCCTCACTTCCTGCTTCCCTAGACATGCTTTAATAGGGCTGGCTAATAGGCTTTCCACTGTACATAAGGTAATGTAGAGTCAAGAGCATAGACCACACATTGTCACACCTCCTCTATTAAGCCCTTACGATCGGGAAGGGTTTCTGCTCTAGAAAAGTAGTCTGCTTGGGTCAGTAACTTTCCGGGTTTATGAACAGTTTTAAAAGAGAAGGGCTGGAGAGAAAGAAACCACCTGAGTATCCTCTGATTGGAATCTTTGTTAGGAGCAAGCCAGACTAACGCAGCATGGTCGGTTATTAAGGTGAACTCTCGGCCCAGTAAATAATACCTCAGGGCATCAATAGCCCATTTTACGGCCAAACACTCCTTCTCAATGGTTGGGTAACTCAGCTCGTGAGGTAACAATTTTCGACTGATGAACAGTATTGGCCTTTCCTTCTCTCCCTAATTCTGAAATAGGACAGCCCCGAGGCCGGTACCCGAGGCATCCGTGTGGAGGTAAAATGGAGCGCTAAAGTCTGGGCAGTGTAAAACCGCTCTTTCAGTGAGGGCCTCCTTTAAGGCACTGAAGGTCTGTATTGTTTCCACAGTCTTCCAAACCTTCTTTGTCGATGAGTTCTTCTTTAAGAGATCTGTCAGTGGAGTGGCCAAGGTAGAGAAATGTGGGATAAACCTTCTATAATATCCCACAAACCCTAGAAACGCCCGTACTTGTTTCGGTGTCTCAGGGAACTTTAACTGATTGATAGCTTTAATTTTCTCTTCCTGGGGTCTGATGATCCCCTGGCCCACAAAGTATCCCAAATACTTCGTATGAAACGTGGCGACATGGGTTTTCTTGGGATTTATGTGTAACCCTGCCTGTTTCAGCGTTTCAAGTATTTTACCAAGATGTTGCAGATGTTCTGTCCAGGTGTTGCTGTAAATTATGATATCATCTAGATAGGCACCGACATAGACATACTGCTCATGCCCCTTTATAACATGGTTCATCATTCGCTGAAAGGTCGCAGGGTCCCCATGTAACTCAAAGGGTAACACCGTAAACTGATATAAACCAGTAGGCGTGGCAAACGCTGTCTTCTCCTTGTCTGAAGTTAGTAATGGAATTTGCCAGTACCCCTTGGTTAAATCAATTGTGGTCAAAAACCTCGCCTTTCCTAAGTTATTGAGTAGATCTTCTATTCTAGGCATCGGATATGCGTCAAATTTGGAAATTTCGTTTAACTTCCTGAAGTCCATGCAGAATCTCACACTCCCATCAGGTTTCGGCACTAGGACTACCGGAGAACACCAGTCACTGTGTGACGGCTCGATGATTCCTAGATCCAGCATTTCCTGTACCTCTTGGTTGAAGGCTTTGATCTTTGTCTCCGGTATCTGGTAAGGTCTGAGTCTTACTAAGGCCCCAGGTTTGGTGACTATCAGATGATTTGTTAGATTAGTCTTCCCTGTTAATGAGGAGAATATGTGTGAGAACTTTTGTAATATGTTAGACAACTCATTTATTTGGAGAGGCGTTAAGTTTGGGTTAATGTTCAGCGCCTCTAAACCTGTTTTCTCTTTCAACTGTGGAAAATACTCTTCTGTTCTTACGTCTAGAGATATCATGGCCATTGGCTGGACTGGAGGTATCCATTTCTTAAGTAAATTGACATGATAGGTTTGATATGGAATTCTACTATCTGTCTGTTTCACCCTGTAGGTTAACGGGCCCAGGACTTCTTGAATCTCATAAGGACCCTTCCAGGTAGCCAACATTTTGTTTTCTAATGTGGGCATCAATATTAGCACCTGGTCTCCCTTCTTGAAAGTACGTAGCTGTGCATTCTGATTATAATATCTCTCTTGTCTCCTTTGCGCCTGAAGGAGTTTATCCCTAGCAATACTCTGTAGTTTTTCAACTCTTTCCTGGAGCTGAGATGCATACTCTGTTAACGGTATCTCATGATTTGGTTGCTCTTCCCAACTCTCTTTTAATAAGTCTAACAGAGTACGGACAGGTCTCCTGAAGAGTAACTCAAAGGGCGAAAAGCCGGTTGATGATTGAGGAAAATACTCTTCTGTTCTTACGTCTAGAGATATCATGGCCATTGGCTGGACTGGAGGTATCCATTTCTTAAGTAAATTGACATGATAGGTTTGATATGGAATTCTACTATCTGTCTGTTTCACCCTGTAGGTTAACGGGCCCAGGACTTCTTGAATCTCATAAGGACCCTTCCAGGTAGCCAAAATTTTGTTTTCTAATGTGGGCATCAATATTAGCACCTGGTCTCCCTTCTTGAAAGTACGTAGCTGTGCATTCTGATTATAATATCTCTCTTGTCTCCTTTGCGCCTGAAGGAGTTTATCCCTAGCAATACTCTGTAGTTTTTCAACTCTTTCCTGGAGCTGAGATGCATACTCTGTTAACGGTATCTCATGATTTGGTTGCTCTTCCCAACTCTCTTTTAATAAGTCTAACAGAGTACGGACAGGTCTCCTGAAGAGTAACTCAAAGGGCGAAAAGCCGGTTGATGATTGAGGAGTGTTCCTCAGTGTCATTAAAATCCACGGAAGAACTCTATCCCAGTCTTTGTTCTCTGGGGAAGTCGTTTTCTTTAACATTTGTTTGATGGTTTGGTTGTAACATTCCACTAACCCATCAGTTTGTGGGTGGTACACAGCTGTCTTTAGATGTTCTATTTTTAGCATTTTGCAGACCTGTTGGAGAACCTTCGACATGAAATGTGCCCCCCGGTCGGTGACAATCTCCCTGGGAATCCCAACTCGACCAATAAAAGGCATTAGTGCATCACAGATTTGTTGGGTATTTGTTGCTTTTAACAGGAACGCCTCGGGGTATCTGGTTGCATAGTCGACCACCACCAGGAGGTATTTGTGACCCCTTCGTGTTGGTTCTAAGGGACCCACCAAATTGGTTCCTATTCTGTTGAATGGCTCCAAGACTAAGGGCATAGGCTAAAGTGGTGCTTTCTTCACATTGGCCCTGTTCTTCAGCTGACACTTCTCACATGACTGACAGAACTGAACCACCTGTTGATACACTCCTGGCCAATAGAACCTGTCTAGCACTTTTTGTGTTGTCTTCTCCGTTCCTAGGTGTCCTTCACCAATTTGAAGGTGAGCGA
This sequence comes from Ambystoma mexicanum, assembly GCF_040938575.1. NCBI lineage: Eukaryota > Metazoa > Chordata > Amphibia > Caudata > Ambystomatidae > Ambystoma > Ambystoma mexicanum. The sequence goes on from NC_090937.1 coordinate 778,827,887, forward strand.
TCTCTAGAACAGTCTTATAGTACTTCTGAGGTATGAGTAATTGTTTCAGATCTTCTCCACTCCTGGACTTACTTAATCTGTAATACAACCTGTGCTCCTTTATGAAGCGTGGCCCCAGTACTGGTGGTTAGGCTTTCCACTGTACATAACGTAATGTAGAGGCAAGAGCATAGACCACACATTGTCACACCGAAGTCGCCTCGAAAATCGTGACAGGTACGTACGTTCAAAAGATAATGTTCAATGTCCATCAGAAAATATCACAGAACCCATGCAGATTAGAGGAGTATGACACCCTTTAACCAAGGTTGAAAGAGACAAGAGGAGACAGCTACAGTTATGCCTATACTGCGGTAAATCGGGTCACTACCTCAAAGAATGCTAAGTGAAACCTCCAAGGAAGGTCCTAGGTGCTACAGAGAAAGAAGATGATGGAAAGGAATCGGAAAACTACCAGACCCGGCAAGCGTAGAGGTCCGCTTGTCGAGCGAGAAGGATGAGTCACAGATCTCACATTTCGCCCTACAAGTAACCTTGATCAATCACCAACGACCGTCACGGATGCATGCCATAGAGGCATATATAGAAAGCGGAGCAGTTGGTAATTACATAGATCGAGATCTGGCAAAAGAAATGGGACTTCCCTTATGCAGAAAACCAACAACTGAAAAGGTAACTACTGTTGACGGTACAGAAATTGCTTCGAGACCAGTAACCCAATGCACAACAGAATTAACTCTTCTGTGTCAGGATGGACATCAAGAAGCAATCACATTTGACCTCATCAAAGCTCCTCAGTTCCAGTTGATCTTAGGGATGCCATGGTTAGTAACTCACAATCCCCACATAGACTGGCGTGCAAAGAGGCTGACCTTTTCTGACGAATGCGCCCACGCTTGCTACCCGAAATCTATACCACAGCCAAACCTGAAATCTGTTCAAGGAATAGCATCGTGGATCACGGAACCAATGGACACCTTACCAAAATAAGATCAGGATTATCAAGAGGTTTTTCAGAAGGAACAGGCTAAAACATTACCGCCACATAGGCCCTATGACTGTCAGATCGACCTGATACCTGGCGCACAGGTTCCTTGTGGTCGAATTTATGCACTTACGGAAACAGAAAATCTCCAATTGAAGTCCTATCTGGATCAATACCTGGCTAATGGGTTTATCCGCCCGTCAAAGTAACCGGCAGCCTCTCCCTTATTCTTCGAACCCAAGAAGGAAGGAGATTTGAGGACTTGCATCAATTACTGCGCACTTAATCAAATCACAGTAAAATAATGCTACCCTTTGCCCCTTATCACGGAACTGTTGGACCAAGTCAAGGATGCCCGAATCTACACCAAACTAGAACTCAGAAGAGCATACCACCTTGTACGTGTTAAGAAAGGGGATGAATGGAAAACCGCGTTTCGCACCAAGTATGGCCTGTACGAATATCAGGTAATGCCTTTCGGGCTGTGCAACGCTCCCACAGCTTTCCAATACTTCATGAATGATGTATTACGGGAATTAATTGATGTCTGTGCCCTGGTCTATATTGACGACATCCTGGTGTATTCCTACTCTGAAAGAGATCATGTGGAACATGTTCGCTCAGTTCTGGCAAAACTTCGCGAGCACAAATTGTACGCTAAACTCGAGAAATGCTCCTTCCATGTCAAATAAGTTGAGTTCCTCGGTTTTGTTCTCTTACCAAAGGGAGTCAAGATGGATTTACACAAAGTAGATGCCATCCTTAATTGGCCGTCACCTTCTTCACTTAAAGGAACCCAAAGCATGCTCGGCTTTGCACATTTTTATTGCCGATTTATTCCAGATTTCTCACAGATAGTCCACCCAATCACATCATTACTGAGAAAAAACAACAAAAAATTCCATTGGACTGAAGAGGCGGAACTGGCCTTTCATGAACTCAAGAAAAGATTCACCTCTGTGCCAATTTTACGACATCCTCGCCCTGATGTCCCCTATGTAGTTGAAACTGATGCTTCCAGCGTAGCTATGGGAGCAGTTCTCTCTCAAAGAGATCCAGAAACAGGCCAATACTTCATGAATGATGTATTATAGGAATTAATCAATGTCTGTGCCCTGGTCTATATTGACTTCATCCTGGTGTATTCGCCCTCTGAAAGAGATCATGCTGAACATGTTCGCTCAGTCCTTGCAAAATGTTGCCAGCACAAACTGTACGCTAAACTCGAGAAATGCTCCTTCCATGTCACCGAAGTTGAGTTCCTCGGTTTTGTTCTCTTGCCAAAGGGAGTCAAGATGGATTTACACAAAGTAGATGCCATCCTTAATTGGCCGTCACCTTCTTCACTTAAAGGAACCCAAAGCATGCTCGGCTTTGCACATTTTTATTGCCGATTTATTCCAGATTTCTCATGGATAGTCCACCCAATCACATCGTTACTGAGAAAAAAACAACAAAAAATTCCATTGGACTGAAGAGACGGAACAGGCCTTTCAAGAACTCAAGAAAAGATTCACCTCTGTGCCAATTTTACGAGATCCTTGCCTTGATCTCCCCTATGTAGTGGAAACTGATGCTTCCAGCATAGCTATGGGAGCAGTTCTCTCTCAAAGAGATCCAGATACAGGCCAATTATACCCCGTGGCCTTTTGGTCACGTAAATTCTCACCACCAGAACTTAATTATGCAATTACAGACAAAGAATTGTTGGCAATAAAATCAGCCTTCAAAGCGTGGCGGCCGTATCTATTAGGTGCCAGACATACATACCCTCACAGTAATCACAGATCACCGAAACCTTCAATACCTAAAGCCAGCAAAAGCCCAATCGTCACGACAGTTGCGGTGGGCTCTATTCTTTGCAGAATACGATTACGTAATAACATAACAAACGGGAGTTCGGAATGGGAAGGCCGATGCCTTGTCTCGTATGGGTGTTGAAGAGAAAACGAACAGCACCCTGAACCCTGTTGCCATCATCCCAAGTGATAAACTACTGGGACTCACCACCACATTGACTCTGAGAAAACTTCAAGATAAGATTCAAACATTAATGAACCCCGAGATCTTGCAGAAATGGAATTCCCAAAATGAACATCACACGGTTCTGGATGGATTACCCTACTTCAGGGAATGACTATATCTACCAAGTAAAGTTCTGCAAGAATTGGTCATGTCTGGTTAACATGATTCCCTGATCAAAAGCCATCCCTGAATTGCTAAGACTCTAGCCAAGGTCGAACGGAATTATTGGTGGCCAACCTGGCGTAAGGACATTACTCGATTCGTTCTATCCTGTGGGATATGTGCACAGAATAAATCACAAAAACAGAAACCAGCTGGCCTCCTACAAGCACTGGATATTCCACCGGCTACCTGGAATACTCTTTCTCTTGATTTTATTACGGGCTTACCTCGCTGTCAAGTTTTTAATACCATTATGGTGGTTGTAGACCTGTTCTCTAAAATGGCACATTTCATTCCATTCACAGGACTTCCTAACGCTACTGGTCTGGCAAATGCATTTCTTGAACAGATAATAAAACTGCATGGTTTCCCCTCAGTCCTAATATCAGATCGTGGAAGCCAATTTGTATCCAACTTCTGTAGGAAATGTTGTGCCATGGCACAAATCGATGTTCGATTATCCACTAGCCATCACCCCCAAACGGATGGACAAACAGAATGAACAAACCAGACATTAGAACAGTATCTACATTGCATGCTGCATCAAGTGGAAGAGAATTGGTAAGACTTGTTATGGATAGCGGAATACACATACAATAACTCCATACACACCAGCACGGGACAAAGCCAGTTGTACACAATATACGGAAGACATCCACGTACCTCTGAACTAGACTCCCCCACGACCTTGGAAATGCCAGCGGTAAAGAATCTACACACAAGCATAACCCAAGCCTTCAGAAGGGCAAGTTCGAGACGAAGTCTGGTTGGCATCAAAACATGTGCCCATAAAAGCTACCCGGACCTTTCGTCCAAGATATCTAGGACCCTATATCATTCAATCGGTGATAAATCTGGTGGCCGTCAAGTTAGCCTTACCACCAAGCATGCAAATTCATCCAGTGTTCCATGTGTCACTTGTAAAACCTGTACAACCATGAATCCGAGTCTTAACACCACCAAAACCTGTGCTAGTTGATGGAGAGCCTGAATTTGAAGTTAAATCCTGGATTCGAAATGTACCAGATCTAAGCTATACTATTTAGTGTACTGGAAAGGGTACAGGCCTCAAGACAGAACCTGGGAACCAAGTGAACATATTCACGCACCACGTCTGATTAAGAGGTTTCACCTGGATAACCCCACCAAACCCGGACCGGACAGGAAGGATACCATGAGAGGGGCCTTAGGGGGGAGCACTGTCATGACCACTGTGAGGGGGCACAAGTTGTACCACAAACAGGTTCCCACCAGAACCCTGAGGGCCTTAAAACCACTGCAAAAGGGCTCCTGGAGCCAGTCCTGGCGCCTTTGGCACTAGGCTTATATGTAGGAAGGAAGGGCTGTTCAAACTAGGTCTCATTTATGTACATGGGCCTTTAAATCCAACATGGAAGCGCCCACACAGTCTAGTTCTAAGAACCAAGCCATGCGGTCTAGTGTTTTGGGTGTGGCAGGCCTGGAACTACTTTCCCTGGTACTACTTTACTTGGGCTATATAATCCAAACCCTGACTGCAGAACATGCTTCGTGTTATTCTGCAACCAGCAGCGTGACGCTCACCTTGTACAGTTCTTGGTCTTCAGCATCTTCCTGTAATCCTGCAAGAACAAGAACAAGAACAAGATTATTCTGTTTTACCTGAGAAAACACCATCCAGCACTTAGCATCTCAACTGGGCTGCAATCTGTGGAAACAGAGAGAAGAGGAAACATCACTCACCTGTGAGAACTAGCTTAAGGACGTCCGGCGAACCGCTACCACAGCTGCTGTTTGACCATTGAGACCTTTAATAACGAGAAAGGGAAAAACAATATTAGAACGGCGCTTCCAAAACATCGAATTTCATCAGTCTTACCTGAATTACATCGCGCTACGCCACACTTCCATCCGGAGCACCACTGTAACATCTGCAAAGGAAAAGACATATTCAGGTTCGCTTTCAATATTAAACAACCGCACAGCGCTGTACTTACCTTAACGGATTCCGAGGGCCTGTTTTTCATCGAGCTCTCATCCACTCGCAGCACCACAGCGGCCTGTGAGGAGAAGAAGAAGAAAACACAGGTTAGCTTTAAAAGACAATAAAGGCGATGCGCTTCGCGCTTTCTCTTACCTAGGAACGTGCCTCTTCATCCAGCACGCCAGCATCAAGACCTTCGCACCTGAAAAGAAGGAGATAAAGACATTAACAAATTCCCACCATAAACAGAACAAAGACTTACAATTAACAAACCTACCTGCCTTCCAGCATATTCCGGCTCACAGCAGGTCTGGGCCCAAGGAAGGCGTACTGCACCAGTGAAGCAACTCGGGCAGCTTGCCAACAAATGTCAAGCGCCCCTGCACAAGAAACGCAGGACGGATAGCTCACCCTACAAATAACTAAGGTGAGAAAAGAACCCAGTGGAAAGAGAATCGGTCAGAGGGAGTTGGGAGATTCACCCATTAGAGACAGTTATCACAAATCCTTCCTTCTGTAATTGCAGATTCATTATTCAGCACTGGGCAACTACGCATCCAGGGTTGCAGATTGCAGAGCCTTCCAGATGCCCCCGGGATATTAGGTGAGCGTAACAGATATACATTTTTCAAATCAATCACATCAGCATGATCCAATAAACATAACGATTGTATAAACATTATCATTGCTATATTCATTTTTGCTGTTTGACTGTTGTACAAAATATTCCAAAGAGTATCAGAATCCAAAATGTGGTGCCCCTCAAACATATGTTTATAGAGTTTTAATCTTCTCTCACTTAAGCCCGGGCATGCAACAATCACATTTTTTAGTGTCTCCATTTGCAATGGCACTAGGCAAAATCTTCAAAGACCATTCAATGTAATTTTCCTCATGAAACGAACTTCATTAGTAAGACAGATATTCAATCTGGTTCTCATATATACTAGCCTGTTTTTAGGATCCGGAAATTTTACCATGAAGTTCTTTAATTCTGAAAGCTTGATTTTTAAATGGTCTCAATTTCATGCAGGATTCTCTGGTTTTAATCCAACCATTGAGCCACAATTTTTTTTAACTCTTTCAGGGTTATTAATGAGGGGGTCATCCTGAATGCTTGCCTCCTCCTTCAGTGTTTTTAACCATTTCCGCCACCTAGCGATTTTATGATTGTCTGTTTCTAGCATGTATTTACCTATTGTGAACATTACACCATTTCCATCAGTGACCATCAAATGCTTTAGATACAAGGAGAGAACTTTCCACACATAGATGGCATTTAGAGATACCATGCCCATCTCGTGCCATATCAAGCACATAGATACTGTCAGAGGTAAGCCACAGATCATCTTCCAAAACCGACCTTCCAATTTTAACCACACTTTCACTGGTATAATATCTCTTGTTTCAGCACCATAAGCCAAAATTGGAGTAACTTTCTGCTTAAAGAATATCATTGTCGGTAAAAGCAAGAATTTTCTGTATTTAGCTTGTATGATTTTTGTCTGTGCTATAGCAGTTCTGTTCTTTTGATCCATCTCCCTATAATATGGTTTATCATTTACATCATTGCTAATTTACAGTCCCAAATGTTCCCATTTTTTTAACAAGATTCTTCTTTAGGCCCAGGATCATTACTTTACATTCGGCTTGATTTATTTTTAATAGCTTTACATCCGTAAACTGACTCAGAAATGACAAAAGGGCACGCAGTACCTGTGGAGTCCTAGCCAGCAGCACCAGGTCATCGGCATAGAACAACCAGGGGACCGCGTGATCCCCTATGTGAGGGGCATCCGATCTAATTTCACAAAGTCATGTCGTACAGCAGAGATAAAGAAATTAAACAATGTGCTAGTCAATATACCTTCCTGTTTTAAACCTCAGAATGTCTTGATTCATTTAGATAGTTTTCCGTCCAATGCTAACCTAATTTGGACTGTTGTTTTGGAATGGAGTTCATTTATCCAAAAGACCAGATAGTTAGGACAATCTGCATGTATCAATTACTTGATTTGTAGTTTTCTGCAAACAGAGTCAAAGGCAGCCTGGAAATCAATAAAGGCAAGATAGACCGGCTGTCTCTTTAACTGCTCCTGCCTTTTAATGATTTCCAGGATATGTCGATTGATGGCAGTACCCATCCCAGGCATAAAGCCTGTTTGATTATGGACTCTAATTCTTGTTGTATCCAGCCATTTATTCAAATCTCTTAATAAGAGTCTTGCAAATAATTTGCTCGGTATATCCAAGAGTGAAATCGGTCTAAAATTAAATGGATCAGAATTATAACCCTTTTTATGGATCGGAATGGTGATCGACTTCCTCCATGAAGGGAGAATGCACCGAGTCCTTACTATTTGTTTGTATATAATCACAAATATCTGGGCCTAGGTGGCAGGATGTTTTTTTAATCATGCAGTTTGACAAACCATCGGGCCCTGGAGCTCGAGATGTTGATAGCTTGGAGATAAAGAACAACATATCATCCATATCAAAATCAAGATCCCCTTCTTGCCAACACTCCTTAGTAATGCCAATACTCATGACATTTGTATCGGCGTATAAGGTTTTGTAAAAAGCAACCCACACCTCTTCAGGGATTGGGTTCATTTGATGCACCAACTTCACTCTGATCTGGGTATTTTTTTAAAAGGGTCCAGATTTTGGCCGAACTTTTAGATTGCAATCTCTCTAACATGGTCACGGCATCCTGTTGGTACATATGCGCATGTCTTGCTTTCAACCAATTTTTATATTTACATTTCAAGGTTTTAAATTGAGCCGAAAGAAGGAGGTTTTTCTCCTGGCTATCTTGCTTCAGTAGTTGCAATAATTTTTCTAACACTTTAGTTAGTGCGATACAGGATTCGCTTTTATTAGTGATAGTGTTGAATTGTTTCATCATATTACATCAGATAAGCGTTATGTACACTTAAGGGCAGTAGTGCGCCTTGTTTGTCAGCCGACACGTGTTTCGACTCGTGGGTCTTTATCAAGGCTGATGAATATTCAAAGATCATGTGGTTTGTGACATTTGTGAAAAGAAAGTTAAATAGGTGCATGAATAGTGGTGTTTAAGTGAAGTGCATGATTTGTGGTACGTTAATCAAAATGACATAACACATACATTTGATGAGATGAAATTATAATTCAAGGTCGGAGAAAAAGGAGAAAGAACAGAACAAAGTTAGCCAGGAGTTGGTAAAGGGTTGTAGTCAAGGTTAGGAATGGCGAGTAATGAGCCTCTTACCTATTGGCAATAGGTCTTGAGCCCCCTTTGGGGTCCTGTTTCTGTAATGGGTGCTGTCCTGTTGGCAGTCGTGGCTCCTTTTGGGCCCTGAAAGGCAATGGGATTGCTGTTAGGGTGCTGCAATGTGTTAGCAAACAGTATTTAATTCATAACTTGGGCTTGGATAAGGCTGTCCTAGGTGGCGTAGTGTTAGCATGCCATGGCCTTTCTGTGGTGTTAGGGCTAAGATATGTGAGCCAAGTGGTGGGATTGCTGTCCCCCTACGAGAATTATTTGTGGTGGGAGTTCCCAGGTGTGGAGGTGATGTACCCCCTGGTGATGGCTGGGCCTATGGAAGATGGGGTCCGGCCGAACGGATGATCCATAGCGGCCCGGTAGGCTGTTGTCCCCTATTTATGAAGCGTGCAGTGACTGGGGTGCCTGGAGCTGTAACACGGCAGTGTTATGGCACGACATTGAGTGCTAGTGAGGGTGATCTTATAAGATGCGGTCAAGATATCCCTGTTGAGGGGGCTTGACAATTAACCCGGCGCAGTGGCTGGGGGGGCCGACCTGCGCTCTATCCATGGAAAGGGATGAGGGTGCTGCTGCCTACTTCCGGGTTGTTGAGGCAGAGAGTAAGTGCAGTGGCCGGAGGGGCAGACCTGCACTCTTGTACAAGAGTGATGGGTCCTGAAAAAGGTGCCAATCCGTCCGTGGCAGAACGGTGGCTGTGTCCTTAGAGGACATGTCCAGGTGGTTGGGCGCAACGGCGAGTGAGAGTTGCCTCCGGGGGCTTACCTGACTGTAGTTGTTCCTGGTCTGTACGGCTCCTGTGTGAGGTCCGTCTGGCGGCCATCTTGATTTATGTGTGTTTGCCAAGTCACGTAGTGTGTGGAGCACGCAGCCGTGGGGGAGCAATGTCCCTCTATTGGCGAGTGCGCATGACGGGGGAGAGAGGCGGTGAGCATGACACATGCGCGGTGTGCTCATGTACTTTACCGGGTGATGCAGCCTGCGCATGTGCGAAGGGATAATATCCCTCAACCCACGGTATGGCCGTGTTGGGAGAACTGGGCAATTGTTGATTTATTCACACATGCGCAGTGTGCTCATGTTTGTTCCCTGCGCACGCGTGAAGGGATCAGTGTCCCTTTAGCCTTGTTTGGAGATTGGGCGTGTTGGCTCAAGGGAAGGGGTTCGGACGCTGGGACTGGGTGATGTCCTAGTGCCTGATATTTAGGAATATGTAGCAATGAGTGTGCACATAATTGAGGATTGGTGTGTGAATGGTGGATATGTTGGAGGGTCAGATGCCAGGTGGCAAAGTTGTACTTGTCTGTATTTTTGGTTAGTCCTGGATAGTCCTGGTTTGTTCCGTGGACATGGGTTCAGCGAGGGGCTGTGCCCTAGCTGTCAATGGGGAGATGGTCGATCAGTTGGAAAAGGGAGGACATTTTTTAAAGAAAGACATTGAAATCATGATCCTGGTTAAGGCCATTCTTAACACATCTGAAATGGCAGATTAATCGCGCCTCTTCCTGTCTGAGTCTTTTAATTCTGTCTCCTCCTCTGGTCCGCAGGCATACAGTTTTCAGTCCGATTAATCTTATCTGGCTCTTGTCATCCATCTGGTGATTCCTTTGCCAGTGGTTGGCCAGTGGGAGTTTTGGATCCTGCGAGTGTATGCTGTTCATGTGTTCTCTTATCCGGGTACGGACTTCCCGGATGGTGCTTCCTATGTAAATTTTGTTACACACACAGATTAATGCATAGACTACAAATTTGCTTCTACAATTAAGGTGCTCCAGGATTTTGAATGTTGGGCAGCCTGTGAATTCAGCATATTTCGTTTGGGTGGCATATCTACACATTGAGCAGGTTTCACATTTGGTAAAGCCAATTGGTATTTGTTTATTTAGCCAGTCCTGTGCGGAGATGTTTTTCTCAGAAAGGATGGGCTAACTAAATTTCTTAGTGTCGGTGCTCTGCTGAATGACATACTGGGGTATGTTTCTAATTGGGATTTGATATGTTCATCCATGAGGAGCAAGTCCCAATGTTTAGTTAGAATTTTTTGGATGGCATGGCTGTCTTTGTTGTATCTGGTTACAAACCGGATCGTGGGGTTAGCATCTTTTTTCTTTGGTTTAGGCGAGAGCAAAGTTTTTCTTTCAATGTTAATGGCTTGATTCCTTGCTAATGTTAGGTTTTCGGTGGAATAGCCTCGACATTTGAATCTTTGATCCAGCAAGTCACATTCATCTGTGAAAAGTTTTTCAGTGTTGCAGTTTCTTCTAGCACGAATGTATTCCCCTTTAGGGATGTTCTGTATGACACTTTTTCTGTGACAGCTTGTCGCATGGAGGGTTGAGTTTACCTCTGTCGGTTTGCGAAAGATTTTGGTTATTATTCTGTTGTCCTCAATAGCGATCCTTAGATCCAGAAAGTCAATTTGGTCTGTGCTGATATGGCTTGTTAGCTGAATGCCATAATTGTTTACATTTAGGTATTCTACATATTGGTTCAATTCTTCCTTGGTTCCTTTCCATATGAGGATGATGTCATCAATAAATCGTGCCCAGTTAACAATATGGGTGGTGAACCTGTTTTCTCGCATAGCATGTTCTTGTTCATACGAGTGCATGAAGCAATTGGCTAGAGCTGGAGCATAGCTTGCTCCCATCGCGATCCCCTTGGTTTGTTTATAATATTCTCCATTGAAGATGGATATGTTGTTGTTCAGTGAGAATTTGAGAAAGGATTTGGTCATTTCAACTTGGTCAAGATGTGATGCTGACTCGTGCTTGAGTAGGTATCCTAGGCTTGTTATGGCTAGCTCATGATTAATGGATGTATAAAGGGCCTTAACATCCAATGTGGCCATCATGAAGTTAGGTTGCCATTGAATTTTTGAGAGTATTTCCAGGGTATGCATGGTGTCCCTGAGGTAAGTTGGTATCTTGGTGACTAATGGTTGTATCACATTGTTGATGTATCTAGCTAGTGTCTCAGTTATTCCCCCTATTCCACTCATAATTGGTCTACCTTCTGGAATTGTGTCAAAAGTTTTGTGAATTTTCGGCAGGAAATAGAAGGTTGGCATGACCGGATGATCTGTTCTGAGGTATTCATATTCCTCATCAGTTATAAGTCCTTCTGTTTGATAGTTTTTAAGGAGTTCTTGGTGTTCCTTGAGGATCCTTGCCTGTGGATTTTTGTCCAGTTTTTCATAGTTACCTGGTATCTGAAGGTGGTTTTGAGCCATTTTGAGGTAGTCCATTCTTTCCATTATTGGATCATGTGTGGATCGAACGAATGTGTGGAGCGGACGAATGTGTGGAGTGGACAAATGGGTGGGGCGGACGAATGTGTGAAATGGACGAGTGTATGTGGAACGGACGAGTATGTGGAACGAACGAGTGTATGTGGAGCGAATGAGTGTATATAGAGCGTAAGAATGTATGTGGTGCTAATGAGTCTGTGGAGCGGACGAGTGTACGGAGCTGATGAGTGTGGGGAGCGGACGAACGCATGGAGCGGATGGATTTGTAGAGCGGATGAGTATGCTGAACGGAGCAGTATGCTGAATGGATGAGTAAGTGGAGCTGATGAATAGTATGTTGAGCGTATCAGTGTGTAGTCCGGATGAGTGTGTAGACCAGATGAGTGTGTAGATCAAATGAGCGTACCAAACGGATGCCGACGGGAGGCGTAGGCAGACAGGAGTACATGCGCTGGGTAGACTGGAGTGCATGAGCAAGAAGAACAGGAGTGCACACGTATGGAACACATGAGAGCATGCGTGAGGCACACTGGAGAATGAAGGACAGTCTTGAGCACGCAAGGTGAACCAGAGTACATGAATATGTCGAGCAGACATGAATGTGTAGGACAATCTTGAACGCCTGAAATGAACAAAAATGCATAGAACGGACCTGCCCGCACGGAATTGCGTGACATACATAATATGCTTTGGAATGCAGGGAACATTTGAAAGAGCATACATCATAACACACCCCACGCTTACTCTCTCCCTTACACCACCACTCAACTAGAACACAGAGATACTATGACACCATTCGGTATATCTGTTCTCATATCTACATCTCCCGCTCACTCCACAGCACTCTAAGTAAACATTGCTGGTTTCACACCCCCCAGCCAGGCATTCTCCTCAGGCCTAACGCAGCCACACTCGTCCTGGATAAAGCCGGCCAGAGCGAACACATACTCCTGATCTTTCAACCACCACACCTACCTGGTGCGCACATGCACATTTGGACTCTCTCTTCTCTCTCTACTGACCCGAACTTCGGTTCCCAAGGGCGTTCAATCTACCACCGCCTTCAGACCATACCAGTGGTATATAAGGCGCTATATAAATGCAAAATAACATAACATAACATTACAATGTTGCCACCTTTGTCGGCTTCTTTGATTATGATACTTGTCTCTTCTCGTAGGTTCTTGAGCACGGTTTGTTCTTCATTGGTTAGGTTGCTTTTCTTGTTTGTGTTTTGGTTCCGTGTATTTAAATTTAAATTGAGCCACTCGTTCAGAGATCTTTAACTTTAATAGCTGTCTTTTGGCATTTCTATATTGGGATTTCCGTACAGCCACCTCATTATCATAGATATGCAGCACTTTCTGTCCTGTACTTTTTTTCATGTTCTTCCTTACTACAAATATTTGCATTTCTTCAACATATGAGGACACCTTTTCAGAGCTCATTGTCTTACAATCATTGTATGCCCAAGTCAGGTTATCATTCAAGGTCTCCAAAGATTGTGGAGTCCAATAAAATCTATTTTGAGCATTGTTCAGGGTCATATTGTAAGCTAAAGAGAGGTCATGTATTTTTTCCTTTGAACTCGAAGACCATTGAGTAGATTGAATATCATGATCGCTTACATTTTGAGGGACCATTTGGAACTCAGATATATGGGTAAACAATCCACCATCCACAAAGGTATAATCAATGAAAGCAGATTGAGTGCCTCCATGCCATGTGGGTTGAGGCGGCATATCGCCTTTTTTGGCACCATTTAGTCTGAATAGCTGTCGTTCATCCATAAATGAGTTCCATCTTTGAGCTGCCGGGGTAAGTTTTTTCCCAACTTATTCAAGGCAGTTCATATTTAGATCACCTGTGATTATAACATGTTCACAACTACAGTTGAGTAACGTCAGATTCATCAGTTCCTCTATAGCATCGAAAAAATCATTATCGGCAATTGCTGCATGGTTCCAATAAACATTTATTAGACTGATGGTTTTCAACTTGATTTTTAATTTCACCATCTGAAGAAAGCTGTTAGGAGAAAACCACGGTTCCAATTGAATGTTAGGGGATATTTTTATTGCTACCATAAGACCAGCCACTGGTCTGCCTCTTACAGGTACAATGGCTGGAATCAGTGAAACAATATGTTTGCCCCCCACACAGGAGGAGTAGATAGCCATATTTCCTGAAATGCCAGTATGTCGTAATTGCACAACAGGCTATCTTTAGAGTTGGTCAAATGTTTGAAGCCTCTTGTGTTCCAGGAAGCTAAAGAATAGGTACATTAATTATGGCCTAGCTAATTTTTGCTCAACCTGGTTTCGCATCCATCAATCATTGGTCCAACCTCTCTTGTCACCTCCATTTGATGATTTATAGTGAGGTTCTTGGGGTTACTACCAGATCTAGACAGGTATTTATTCCCTAAAGTTGGAAAATATTGGTGATCCAAAGATGATTGATTCAGTAAAATAAAACCCAGGTGTTATAGTTCCTATCTGGCCTGCCACAATGCATTTCTAACAAATCCTGACTTCATCCACAATTTCACCACAGAGAGATCATGTTGCTGGACAAATTCTATTTGATCTATATCCCCTGAGCATATTCCCTCTAATGCTGGTACATCTGCAAATATGTTCATGACCGATTGTCTATTTAAATCAAAACTGTGAAAGGGGTGTGGGCGACACGCAAGGTCAAATAATTGAGAACCTGATTTCTCTGCGGTGTTCGAGGGCCTAATCTAGATGCAGAGTTCCCTTTGGATTTGCTGGTATTGGAATTGCTTGGAATTATTTAACATAGGTGTTTGGCCATTTTCAGCTCTTTTGCTTTATAATAGTGACTCTTGTTTATTAGCTTGGGAGATGAGTCTCTTTAAGGATTGCTCAATTTCACATCTCCAGTCATCCATTGTTATTCGCTTTTCCCCACTCAACTCTGCAGAGTTGCACCGCACTCCAACATTCTTTCTCACATTTGGCTGTTCAGGGTGATTTATGGTGATGTCCTCGCTTCATTTAGTACTCTCAGACTAGCTTGTTTGTTTGTTGTAATTTCAGATAAAGCTTCCTTTTACTGTTTATTCAATAGGGCCAGATTGTCCAATGGTTCATACGCCATTGGAACACTTTGTGTCTGTCGAATTTACCCTGCTTTCAGCAAGAGCACATTCCTATATTTATTGGCAATGGCAGTGCGAGCTACAGCCGCGGCAGTTTTTGGCATTGTTAAGGATTGAATAAACGTACGCGTACCTGTGATCTTACAGATATAGGTAATACAGTCGAATTTTTGCTTTTCTTCTCAAAGATGTTATATGTGAGAGCATTACTATTCTCAGGCACTTCGTCTTGAACTTATTCAACAGCCTTCTTATGCTTTAATTGCTGGGGATTTACCATATCGTCTTCCATGTTTTTGGATTTCGCTTTTTGTTTTGGAGCACGTCTGGCCAACTTTACATTCCTCGATGTTTTCTATTACTATAATGGCAGGCATATTCCCCACACATTTCCCTTTAACATTTTCTGAAGGTATTACGTTATTTGAAGTGCCATTGAGACCCACCATCTTGTTCCTTGTACTCTGTTGCAGAATTGTCTGCTCGTTTTGTGTACAATTAGTAAGACATCTTCCTGTTTTGTTTTCTGATCATCAATATTTGAGGTGTAGTCTACTACAGTATTATCCACCACATAGAATGTTTCTCACAACATAAACAGTGCATCTGCTTGGAGTTTTTCTCTTGCATCAGATGCACTAGCCTCGTATGCTGTTCATTCATTTTCGTATCTAGAGTATCATATAAGCGTGTGAGAGAGAATAACACAGCGTTCATTGTTTGAAGAGACGTTTCCAGTCCTATCACGAAATGCCCCGGGAGCGCTTGGGGCCTTTCCATAGGAGCGGAATGATTTAGACGGGGAGTTGGCTGTATAAAGGAACAAGATAGTACCAACAAGTTATTTGCCGTTGGAGAAAACATCATGGGTGATTGAGACAGTTCTCGCATATTCGCGATTACTTCCTGATCTTGAATATTGATACTACAATTCTTCGGCGAGCAGGGGACACTAGTTTCATGGGCATTGACTGATCCATCCATAACTATGACCACGCTCTCCACGGTACTGGATAGTAAAAGAGTTTTTGAAAGACTCTTATTGTGTTCATTATTACTTATCTTAACCAACGGGCTTTCCTCAATAGCCTTGCAATTATCACTACCCTCTACCCCCAAGGAGTCTAGGTGATGTGTAATTATGGCAGCTACAAGGGAGTATGGTGGGTATCATTAATGATCACTAGACCCCCACTGATCTCATGGGTAGCAAGACCCAAATTAGTTGAGCTGTTAGAAGCAGGGCTGGACTGGGAACTAAAAGAGGCCCTGGAAATAATTACTGGGGACCAAAAGAGGCCCTGGAAATAAAGTTCAAAGTGGCCCCAAATGACACATTTTCAGCAAGCCCAATGCTTTTCCTATGAGAACATTTGGAAATACCACAAAAAAGAGGCCCCGGGTGCAGAGGCCCACCGGGAAATCTCCAGAGTTCCGTATAGGCCAGTCCACCCCTGGTTAGAAGGGAGAGAGGGCTGCAATCGCTCTAATCCCGCCTCCACTTTTTCCCCGGGGGCACAGTATTTTCTTATATCGGCCATTGCCGAGCACACACGAGTGTTAGTGGCTGATTTACTTGTTCTCGCTAGGTAAATCATTCACGAGGAAGACTTGGGCGTACGAATTGCCTCCCTAGCGCAAGCTGAAATTTCACACTGGGCGGGCATGCCCGATTTTAAAGTCAGCACCATTTCAGAGTCACAATATATTTATACGGACCAAAAGTTGAACACACGTTCCTTGCACCATTTTATCAGGAACAAGCAAGCCAGAAAAATCAATGTTTGTGCGGCCTCGCCCCCACCAAATCAACAAGCTATCAAGATGTTTACACTACACAGCACCACCAACAGGCCACGGCAAAGCCAATTCAAACAAAAAGACCGTGGGGTTTTAACCGCCGAGCTTTAGGTTAAAACAGTGTCACTTGGTCACACCAGGACCTTGCATAAATATAGGCAGTATGGATTCAGTCACATAACATAGGGCATTAGTCAGCTGTTATAATAAGAGTATTAGGATTAACAAGGTTATATATGTGTTTTTTATATAATACCCACCGCCCACAGCCCGCAGTCAGCTGACAGCCGACAACACTTCACAAAGGCACTTCTCCAAGTGCGTGAGCGCCAAATGCGCGTGCCCAGTGCTTTTTAAGGATTCTGGGATAGACGATGGGGCTTAATGTTCGTAACTCTAAAAAAGGGATAAAAAGGAATATATATTACTTTTTGTTAATGTCCACAAGGCTTGAATAAAGTCCTTTTCTCCTGGAGATATTGTATTCACTCCGTATTGTAGAAACAGAAGATCACGTTGTCAATAACAGTCCTTGGCCTCAACAACCGACATCACTTCACAAAGGCACTTCTCCAAATGCACGCGCATTTCTTCCTCTTTTCTGAATTCTATCACACCTTGATGTCATTTTCTAAAGAAAAGCTTGAAGATATTTAGAGGAAAAGATTTTACTTTACGATTTTGGCATTCAGCTGCTAAGGTGCCCATCTCACCTTCAATTACCAAAAAATTCCACAGTCATCCTGCCTGTCCTTAGATAATTCTGAATGTTGTAAACAAAGACACAGTACTGTGCATGCAATACCTGCCCCTTTTTACAGAGTGCTGATGCTTCACAGTCATGATACCCTTACCCGTACTTTGCAATGCCACACCCAGGACCAAGCTGCAATTTATGTTAGGTTTGGAGGCAAGAGGTCCGCTTTGCCATCAGGGCCTCAATGATTGATGATGTTAGCCGAGAGGGGTCCTCCGGCAGCAGGTCTAGCATGATCCGCCACTGGTGACTTGCCAATTGGAAGGCTAAGATGCAGAGTTGTTGCTTACGTCAGGCCAGGTGCTAATGGGGCACCTCATTCAATTGCAAAGCGGCAGGATTTGTTATGTCCGTGGTCAATCTGGTTCAGTGCTGGGTGTGCCCTAGGTAATCACCCAGAATTGTCTTACTGTGTGAAACCAGCCCAAGTAAGAAGCAATACAATTGGAAAGTTATTATAGTTCTTGTAACATCCTTGTAGAATCATTTTCAGGACTACCAGGTAACTGGGAAGTCAAGGACTATGAAGATGTTCAAGGATTTCTCTGAAGCTATTCGTTAAGCTAGAGTGTCCATTGTAAATTCTCCTAATCCTATCCAATGATGATTCACTCATTCATGGAGCGCAATCAACTATGGGCACCACAGTTACCAGGTCTAGGTACAGTGCCAACAGCATTTCTGCAAGTACTTGTTCCCTTAGCAGGGACTAAATATTATGTTTCAAATCTTTGCAAGTCTCCATCGTTATCAATTCATCTCCGTTTGTAATAATGTATTCGTATTTTGTTCATTTTATTTTGCATTGTAATGTGCCATATGCAAGTGCAATTCCCTCCAAGGAACAAGGCAGGCTGGGGTTGGAGAAGCAGGTTCAGGTAGAAACAGTAAAAATGGGATACACACAAGAAAATACCATTAACAATAGTAATGAAGAACCACAATCACTGAGAATGCCAACAGTTTGGGCATTGGTGTAGGCATGGGAAAGGCACTTGCCAGGCACTGCCATAGTAGTATTAACAGGATATTGATGACAACAGGTGCAAAATGGTGTGAATACCTGGACATCTAATAGCAGTGCCTGGCAAATGCCTAGTACTTATTCAAAAGACAAAACTGTTGGCTTTGCCAATGCTTGTTTTTAACAGGACTTCAGTGAAGAACATGCATAGTGCTTATAAATTGAGTGGCTGAAGGCAATCCTGGTTAAGACATTTTTATTACACCAGTAGTACGTTTACAACTCCAGTTAAGTCATTAACTCCCAGAAGACTGCTTTGAGAAAACACTGCAAAGTTTGAGGGTAAGGCTTGATTAAACTTTGCTCAAAGAGTTCCATGAGGTGGTGTTTTGGGCAGGGAGGGGCGAGTGGGAATGGCCATATGAATTAGTATGGCCAAGGGCAGCCAATCGATGGGTAAATAACCAAACAAACCTACAAGCTTTGTGTACCTCCTCATATGCAATTTCTCCCTATCTGTACTCTAATGCCATAGTTTCGGTTTATAGGTGGCGCTAAAGTGCCACCTAATGGGGTAAAATAGAAATGAAACAGGTGTAACACATACAAGCAGATTCAGGCAGTGGAAATGGAGCTCGGATTATATAAACGCAGGACCCGAATCCACAGTGTCAACACCATGATTGGCTAAAAGATTTTTTCAGGTGTTTCGTTCCCAGTGCCCTCTTGAGCTTTCTTGACGTTTGAGTTCACATGCAAATTGTTACATAGAATGACGACATATCTACTTTGAGTATGCACTTCTTGCTTTCTTTCATCAAGCTCTGAGGGTATAGACGCCTTTTATGGCAAAATGCTCAGCCTCTCTTGCTCATCATGTGCTTTTTTTCTTGCTTGACATCTCAAGTGGTTGTGCTTTTACTGTCATAGTTGCTCTTTTCAGTGCCTCCTGCAGTTTCATTAGTTCATCATTTCAGTTTACAATCAAGGACAACATATATTTCACTGTACACCTGCTAACTTTATTAGCATTTTCGTGTACCTTTTCTGTTTACTATCTCCTATGTGCTTTAATGTTATGCATAACTGCCACATATATTTGACCAGTTCCCATAGTTTTCTTGGGCTTCATCTTTCTCTTGTTGTCAATCATATTGGCCTGGTGTCACCTGCATGTTGAGCACCATTTTGAACTGTTACAAGATCCCTTGAAGAAAACCCTACTCAAACGTTTTCCAGGACAGAGACAACAAGATCAGAGAGTCGAGACAAAAGCAGCTGATGTCAACGCTGTCGAAAGTTAAACAGAGATCTAAAAGAAGTGGGTCGCAACACTGCCACCATCAGCTGCCATTCTCAAATCATCCCGTATGTTTACTAGGATGGAGTTGTTGCCCATACCTTGGTGAAAACCTGCTTGGGTATCATGCAACAAGCCATTCTACTCAACAAAACCCTATTGCTTCTTGAATACTAGCATTCAAGGATTTTAGCTGAATATGGAATCAGGGATACGGGGGAAATATTCCGATTTAGTTCCCTTAGCAAGGCGACAACCATGGAGGAAAAACCTACTCAAGTCTTATAGAACCACCTTTCCTTCCTCCTTTGATGCTTTCCATTGACGTCCTTCTTTTCCCCATCTCCAATACCAGGCTTTAATTACCCAATTCACTCCACTCTGAAGCAAGGAGACCCAATTGGTCTGGAAGTCAAATGTTTGATCTCCGCTGTCTTGAGGCTTTTGCTGATCCACCCAGGCTCCTCATAACAACGGTCACCTTGAATTCAGGACCAGCTACCCGGATATTGCACATTCAGGAGTGAGCCTGACGTATTGCAGAGGGCATTTGACACATGATTCCTGGTTTCTCTCTCTCCCAAACACTCTCTGTGTCTTCTGATATGAGTGCACTTGGATCTGGATTAGTGCTCTGATCAAAGTAAATTACAGTTTGGCCTCTGGACCGAGAAGGTATATTAACACTCTTAACCTCGTCAGTCGGGTCAATACTTTGTGTAGAAAATTTAAGAGCACCTTTCAGACTGGCTGCGACTGCAGAGATGGTTTCCTTGTCGTCAATAAATAATTTCAGATGAAAGGTAATTTCTGTGATAAACTCGTGCATAGAATAGAGGAGCCCTATATGACAAAACATATTTACGTCATAAGAAATTAAAATGCAAGCGTTTCAGTTCACTGCATATGAAGAATGCATTTTTCGGCGACTCTGAACTGGAGGTGAACTTCCAGAGATGGCTACTATATGTCTGGCATTTGACTTGTTGAAATGGCTGTTACGGAGACATTTTTTTTATCACTTCGTAAACCCACCATATTACTAAATATTTTGGATAATTATTTGTGTCATTTGCTCCTCTCTAGTCATCACAATTCCCTTTTGCATGTAGGTAAATTTATCAGGGTGTATGTTGAAGTCACCCAATAGTTGACTCTTTGAGTAGAGTATTAGGCAAGGGCAGCCTGCCTGATATTTTCCTTCCATATACCCAGACCATTCCTGCCTGCAGTAGCAGCAATGCCTGAGAATTAGAAGCCCATTCAACCTGACGGCCTGCAGTCTTCTGCATTCTTGAATGGGCTAGCCATAGCATGAGTAGGAGACAAAGAGAATGTCAAAAAACCAAGGTTTTTGATAATTATTGATATCCATTTTGTGAAGCCATGAGATCCATAAAAGCAGCACTGGAGCTGGTTTGCCCAAGCATGGTAACTTGGAGCCTGCTTAACACCCACGTAAATGTACTCCTCACCTCTTTCATACCACAAAGGCAGATCCCAACAATAGGGAGAGAGAAATGATTGCTGCCAGAGTTCTCTGTAAAGATGTGACGCCAAACCTTCAACTTTTGTTCGTTCATCTCACGTTTTTATACATTCAAGGTAAAGTTTGATTCTTGGAGTGCATGGCACACTTGGAGCAGGTTTCTATCATGAGCTACCATCTCTTCCCTTAATATGATATTGTCACTGTAGTTCAGGACTGACTGGAAGGGCAGGAAGAGTTGTCTGATCCATTCTTGGAATATTTTGTCTAGTTCAAAACTAAGCCTCTTCAGCTGATTTAGCCCTAGGTGGGTTGTAAATGTAGTGATGTAGCACATGCTGGGGTTAAGCAATAGCTGTGGTATCCCTTGAGATCTAAAATGTGTACCATTGTCGAGCTTGGTAATGGTGTCTTGCATCCGAGGGCTTGGGTATCTTTCTTTATCTCTTTCTGTTTTGGGAATACTCATATTGATGCACAGTCTTAAGAAGCCACCTCATTTTGGTGCAATGATTATTGGTGACAGCCTTGGTGTTGGACCAGCTGCTTATTTAATAATGTCTTCATGTAAGAGAATCTGCAGTTCCTCTGCAATGTTCTGTTGAAGGAGGATGCTTGTCCTTCTCGAATGTTAGGGTTTATGTGGAGTTTTACAAGTGCTTCTTTCATCTTTCATATCCCTTGAAAGAGCTTCAGAAATTACATGACCAGGGTTTTCATGGAGTCACCATTATGTCTGTCATAGCTAGTCTTGTGCTTTCACTAGCCTTCATGGTTCGGCAGTGTATGTTGTAGTTGATTTCTAATAGTCCCATCATGCATGCCATATGAAAGCTGGGCAGGCACAGAACATGCAGACATGAAGGCCAGCCTCAATAGCTTTTGATAAATGGCATAACTGTCTTGAACATTTGTGATACAGGGCAGCCATTCGTAAATCCATGCCCCAGACAATCATAGGGAGAAATGCTTGGCCAACTTCAGAACATGCTTTCACTCTTAGAAGTCTGAATGCTACCGCCGACATTGTCGAATGGTTAGGAAGGCAAACAGTCCATTATCGTCCACAGTCATCAGTGGCTGTGAATCAGGGTCATATGAGCACAGGTAATCATATGGATATTGACTTAAGCAAGTTTATTGGCATGTTGGAATACACCCAAGGACAGCAGGTTTGTTCCCTCAATCTGTCAGCCGCCAAACTGAACTCCTCACATGCATACCCCATGAATATGACAGTGCCAAAGCATCAATATGGTATCTAGCAAAATTAAAGGTATGTTTGTATTTTTATTGAATTTCTTTAGCGCGTAACGCTTAAGCGCTGAACAAAGCAACAATCGTTGCAAATTACATAAGCAAATAGTTAAAAGCCAATAGTAAGGTTTTAAGATGAGTCTTGACAAGAGAAAGGGAAGATAGAGAGTGCAAAGAAAGTGGAAGAGAATTCTAGTTTTTTGGGGGCAAAGGAGCAGAATTGCGAGTTGGCGCAAGGAGCATGAGGAACAGTGAGAAGAGAGATTCAGAACAAAGAGAGTGAGCAGCAGAGTAAAAAGACATTAGAGAAGAAAGATATAGGGAGCAAGACAATAGAGACATTTAAATACAATACACAGGAAATTTAAGAGTACACAATTTTCAAATGAGTCCCAGTGCAAAGAGAGCAAAGGAGAAGAAATAGAATCCTGAGGAGCAAGAGAATAAAGAACCCAGATAGAGGATCGGTAGATGGAGTGGGGGGGGGCAATATGAGATATGAGAAGACCAAGAAGAAGAGAAGAACAATAGAACAAGTGAGAACAACCTAAAAAAGAAATAAAAAGTTAAGAAGAAGAAAATGTTAGACAACAATGAGTTTATTGAATACTACAAAGTTGATAATGGCACGAGCGAGAAATTAAGAAAAAATAAGTCAAAAATGACACTGAGACTACAGGCAGAAGGAGAATTACAAAGAGAGGAAGGGGGAAAGGATTGAGAAGAGGGCGGGAGAGGCGAGGGGATAGTTAAAGCAGGAAAAAACAGAAGCTCTGTCTTAGAGGGATGAAGATGTAAATAGTTAGACGACATCCAAGATTGAATTGCAAGAAGATAGGCAGAGAGAGAAGAATGAATAGAATCAGTAAAGGATGTAAAAGATAGGAACATTTGTGAATCATCCGTATATAGATGGTTGGAAAATCCAAAAGATGAGATAATAGAAGCAAGAGAGGAGGTATAAAGAGAAAAGAGAAGAGGACCAAGAACTGAGCCTTGAGGAACACCATGTAAAAGGGGAAGAGTAGTGGAAGAGTCGCCAGCCCAAGAAACAGAAAAAGTATTTCCAGTAAAATAGGAAGGAAACCAGCTTAACACTGAACCCCGAAAAACCCAGATAGAGAGAAAAAGAAGATTAGTGTGGTTGACCGTACCAAAAGCGTCTGAAATAGATTAAGGACAAGAAGAGGAGCAAGTGTAGCGTGACAAGCAGAAAGGGCATTTTTCCATAGGTGACTGGGCCTAAATCCAGACTGAAAAGAAGATAGCAAAGAATGTGCATTAATAAAGGAGCAGACTTGAAGATAAATGATACGCTCTAGAAGTTTAGAAAGAAAAGGAAGGAGAGACATAGGACGAAAATTGGGGGGGCAAAGAATAATCAAGGGTAGGTTTTTTGGGATAGGAATTATAGAAGCATGCTTGAAACAAGGTGGAACAATACCAGTAGAAAGAGAGATATTAAAGAGATCAGTAAGATAAGGTAAAAGTAAAGAGTAAACTGGGTGGATTAAGGAAGATTGAAGGGAATCATCATGAGAAGAGGTAGAATGAGCCCTAGCCAGGGCTAAAGAAATAGCATCCACGAGAAGTTGGAATGTTGGTAATATAGGAAGAGAAGAGTCGAGCTTAGTCGGAAGTAAAGGAGAAACCGTTAATGATGATGAAGGAATGGAAGAACGGAGTAAAGACATTTTTGACGTAAAGTAACTAGCAAAATCAGATGCAGAAAGGGGACAGGAGGATGAAGGATCAGGAGACAGAGGAGAAAGAATACGATTAAGATTTTGAAAAGACAGCGATGCAATGTTAGTGAAGCAAAAAGAGACTTAAAGTACTGCTGTTAGCAGATAGAAGAGCGTCATTGGTAGAATGAAGTTCAGATAAAGAAGGTAAGTTATTTGCTAAACTGGATTAATGCCAACGCAGTTCTGCCTGACGAGCAGCCCATATGGAAGGTGACATTCAAGGCTGGCAGGGCCTATGGGATGGAGTAAACGCAACTGAAGGACAGAGCAGCTCGAGGGAACCAGATAGAGTATCGGACATAGTAGAAGAAACATAGTCAACAGAAAGAGTGGAAAAATGTGCAATAGCAGGGAGAGTTGAGATGACAGCATAAGAGAATGAGGTAAGATCAAGACGGCGGAAAGTAGTTGAGGATTGGGGCAGAGGAAGTGAAGGCAGCAGAGAAAAAGAGAAAGACAATTATCAAAAGAGTGAATAGATAGAGCAGTGACTCAAGTAAAAGCAAAAATAGAGAAAATAAGATCAAGAGGAGACCCGGATATTTGAGAAGGAGGAGTTGGGATTTGCAGAAGAGAATAAGAATGAAGAATCGACAGAAGCAGAACGGTAGTGTGGGTGGACCAGAGATGAAGATTAAAATCAACCAAGAGAATTAAGAGAGCAGAAAAAGGCAGAAGAGTTAAAAGGAGGGTATCAAGATTGTCACAGAAAGACGAGAAAGGGCCAGGAGGGAGATAATTAACAACAATACAAAGAGAAGGACATGAAAAGGAGCAATAGTGATATTCAAATGATGTAAAACAAAGACAATCACACTGAGAATTAGATGATGTAGGGGGAACAGAAGATAGAATACCAACCCCACCACCCCAACCAGAAGGGCGGGGCGGTGGTGTCCTATTAGGGAAATAAATATGGTTTGTCCGAATTGGGGAAAGAATCTGGGTAATTGGACATGTACAAGAAATTAAGAGAAATGGAAACTGACTGAATCTATAGCGCCAAATACAAAAATAAAGTGCCTGGCTAGCTTTGTCTGTGGGCTAATTTTTCTCCAACTATGAACAAACAGTGTGGTACTCCAGTAAAACACTGAGATACTTGGAGCCTGTGAAATGCAGGACTACACTTCATCTCAAACAATATATAACATCATTCACTACAACTAATTGAGAGAAAAAATATGAGACAGCCCAAGGGAAAGGGCTTTTATTGGTTCTTCAGGGAGCTAACCTTCTATCAATGCAGGGTGTGCATTGCTGCTGGTGGTAGTGCTGAACCCCCAGTTGGATTGTAAATGCTGGAGGAGTAGGCACATATTCAGTAATCAAACAAGTACTTTTGATCCTGCACTACAAAGGAATACCATACTAAGTTCCTGTCTTTAAGAATTCAGATATTATCTCGGCTGCTGAGGGCTTGAAATATATTTCCCCTGTGGAATCCATTCCGATCAGCATACTTAAAGCTATCATCTCCCATATTGCGCCCTCAGTGTCCTCGGCTGTACACCTGTCTTTTACTAACAGCCACATTCCCCCCTGTCTTCAAGCATGCTCTGATTATTCCTCTTCTCAAAAAGACCAATCTGGAACCCTCACTTTCTTCTGGAAGCTCTGGTCACACCTCTTCTTCACTCTTTTCTCAAGGATTCTGGGTTTCTTGATCCTTTTCAGTCAGGGTCTCAGCCCAACCGAGGTACCGAAACTGTACTTGTGTCCGCAGTCAATGACCTTGTACAGATCGTGGACCAGGGTGGTGTCGGAGCCCTGATCCTATTAGACCTTTCCGCCATGCTTGCACCATTGATCATGTCTTCTTGATTGAGAGACTGTCATCAGCAAGTATCTTCGGCCCGGTCCTTGACTGGTTTCTCTCCTTTCTCTCTGTTTGTTTGCAGCCACTTTCTCTTTCCTCATTCACCTCACCTCCTATGTGTGGTGTACCTGAGGGATCTACTCTCTCTACTCTTCTCTTTAACGTCTATATTCAGCCTCTAGTTAAACTCATTCACTAATTGGTTTTCATTGCTATTCTTATGCAGACCCAGATTCTAGTGTGGCGTGACCTATCTTTCCCTGCTACTGCTGAGGCTATTGCTCTTGCCTGTCCACTGTCAATTTCTGGAAGGAAAACCACTCACTCTGCCTCAATTGCAACAAAACCAAGGTTCCAAGGTTCTTATTGTTGGTACCTCCCCTGATTCCTCACCCTGGTCATCTGCTTTCGGGCCTGCCGAACTTGGCCCTCTTCCAGTGCCATCTGCAGTGGTTAAAGAGCTTGGTGTGGAACTTTCTGCTTCGCTGTCTATGCAGACCCAGGTGAGCGCTGTATGCCAGTCAGTTCACTTTAAGTTGAGGATTTTGCACAAAGTGTTGCCTCATCTTCCACCCATGTTTTGTCCCATGGTTGCATCCTCCCTGATCTCGGGATCCTTGGATTATTGCAATTCTCTTGCACAACCGGCTTACCTTCTGCAACGTTTACAATTTCTTCAAAACTCTGCGGCAAAGCTGGACACTGGTGCTTCTTGCTATTCCTCAGTCTCTGCTATCCTGAACTCCCTTCATTGGCTGCCAGTGCCAAAATGGATGCAATTCAAGGCTCTTTGCATGCTTCATTTGGCCTTCTACAAAACAGGGCCAGAGTATCTTCAGACTAAATTCTGTCAGTACACTCCTTCTCGTCCAATCCACTCTGCTGCCACTTTGCGTATCTCTGACCCTTGTTTTAAGTGCTCTTTTGTGGGAGGACACTACCGTTTCAGTTGCTGCAGCACAGCTTTGGAACCTCCTTCCTCTATCCCTTTGTGGTATTAATGATCACATGCCATTCCGGCATGCCTTGAAGACTTTTCTGATTTTAGCCTGATTTTATCTTTTCTTTCAGCCTCCTTTCAGTCTTGCATTTTTAGTGCCATGATGCCCAAGTCAGTGAAGGCTGTGCTTTAGAAATGGTCATAACATACTAAAGGCCTTGGGTCCTATTTCAAGAAACATAGGCCCTCATTCCTAGTATGGTGGTAGTCATGGCGCTATTTGCGCCATGACTGCCTCCCATACCGGTACCGACTCCGGTTTGGTTCAATGGGGACTTACCGGCCCATTCCGATCTTGGAGGGGCTGGTAAATCCCCATTTACCAAACCATTCCCCATTCCCATTTGAGCCCACATAGTGCTCAATGGGAATGGGGAGGGTGCAAATAACGGGCCGGCGTATGCCAAGCCCGTTATTTGCGCCCAGGTCCCTTAACGGGTCCCGTCCTTAACACCTGGTCAGACCAGGCGTTAAGGAAGGGACCCGCTAAGGGAACTCGTAGTAGGGTGGTAAGGGATTACTGGCACCGGTCTCCTTACCGGTGCCCGGTATCCCTTACCGCCCTACTCGGAATGAGGGCCATAGTCTTAAAGAAATACATTGGAATACATTCCAGTAGAGCCATTCTTCAGCGCATCAAAGGCCAGAATGCATTTAAGATTTCACCTCTTGAGATATACTAGGTAATAAAATCTACCATCTGCAGTACTAATGGAAACTCAAACAAAAGTGGTCTGTCAGCTATCCATGTGAATCACTGACTGAAGGCTTCACAAATGGGACTCTGATAGCTGCTCACATGACCCATTTTGCTACTACGAGGTTTCGATGTGCACAATTCTGACAAGCATTATTTGATGCATTTAAACACATTTTTGCACAACGATATGACTTTGAATCAAAATCAAATATGTTATGGCACCATAGAATTCTCCGGCACACTAGGAGACTGGACACAATATGTATCAGTAATTAATCATTAATTACGTCCTCAATTTCATGTTGCACATGTGTGAACTTGGCTTGATCATGCAAATCTGGAAACCCAAATGTCATAGGCAGGGAAAATTCCTGTCGGGAGATCGTATGATTCTGGGTCCAAAGTGTACAACTCTACCCTGTCACATGTGGAGAAACATGACCAACATATGGAATTAAGGGCTGTATTCTCTGGGAGGGCAAGCCAATGGAAACACTTACCCAATTGAAATGTGGGATGTCACTATGACATATGGTGGGAATAGTACAGATTATATAAGCAGAAACACAGAGAATTGACAGAACTTGGATTCTGAAGGCCGCTGAAAGGGAAACCACTGTCCCAACTGGATGATTGATGAGCTTGGATACCATCTCGAGGTAAATTATCCTTGTCCAAGAGAAAGCCTGAAGCAGATTTTGCCTGTGGCAGGCCAGATTTCCTAGAAGCAGACGAAGGAGACAGCTGACTGGGAGATTACCTGGAGGCTGTGATGGTTCAATCTGGTTCTGTGCCTTAAAAGAATTACATTCATGTGAGTATAAAAAGCCCTAATGCATTTAGATATATGTCCTCTATATTCACCTATCTGCTAAGTCCTTGGAATGGGTGAAATTGGATGGGATTGCCACTAGTGGAAACTGGTCCCAACTAGAATGCTTTAACCATTTAGTGGCAATCGCAACAGTGTTTTTCTCACTAAATTTAAAACCCAGTCAAATTTGATTTATTGTACAACAGCATTTTTCCTGTGTACAGCGCACAGTGCCTAATTAACTATAACCAATACAATGCAAATAGCTTTGGTAACAAGTTAGTGTAAAATATATCCCGCTTTCCAATTGTATTCAAAGCCAAGTAACATTACATTTAAGAACGCATAGTATTTTTCTGAATTTCTCTGTGCTTGTGCAGTGTAGAATAGTTAGCATTCCCCACTGCAGAGAGCGCAGCATTCTGTAACCCAAAGCCAACCCTGAGGGTTTTCACAGGTGTAGTCTGACATTGGATTTGTGAAAGGGTATGCAACTTCCATATTTCCACTATTGATTGATACATTGTGACCTGGTAAAGCAATAGATATTTAAAAAGACAGAGTGGGACAGATTGGGATGAAAGGAAGGTTAGCATTTCTCTTTCCATAGAAAAGATGCAATTTCAAATGAACAGTCAAATTACACCAATGACATTGTGCTCACAAGAGGACCGTGAATTAAATGCATCCAACTCATCCATGGGAATTGGGGGATAGTTGTTATCCTTTCAGAAAATCGGAATCTTGGGTTGATAAATAGTGTAGCTGAATCAACATGTTCTGCATTCTAAATTGAAGGCACAGCTTACTATAGCGAGTATTTCATTTACATGCATATCCTAGAAACAAATCACACCATATTGCTCATGGAAACATTGTTAATGGCAGCTATCTAGAAAATGTATTTTTCTGTGTAAACTTTCTCTAGTATCAATAATTGTTATTCATGTTGGAGAAAATAACGTATGTTTAAAAATCTGTCATTTATAAAAAAAAGTACATTGGTTTTATGTATATGTCGTGCAAAGTATTTAAACACATAGGCCGGCAAGCAGAGTGTAAGGAAATGTAAATTGCAGTGTGCTATCTAGAAATAGATGTTTAGAAATATACTTTGTTGATTAGTGGAATGACTGTGTGTATGTTGGAGCTTGGTGAGAATTTCATAGGCTGGTTGATTTTCTTTGGTGGACATGTTCCCTATGTTTATGTATAGCTAATATACTGTGGTGACTTTTACAGCATAACGTTAGTGAACCACCTTTGAATTGAGTTTACTTTAATAAAGCAACATTTGTATTCCTACTCCAGCTGTTTCTTGTCTCAGAATTGTGGGTGGTATTTTATACCACTGGGTGTTAAAATAGATATTGCCACTTATGGAATAACAACCATAATACACCAAGAAATCATCACAGATAAACTCCTCTCAGATCTTTTTCAAGGGAAGACTAACATTGGCCAGTGGGTGAACTGACCAACATAAGTGGTGACAGAGGGCATCTGGCTTGAAGATCTCCCAGATTGCTTTTTAGTTGTCTTAAGGGAGTGAGGTTGGGAATTGTGTGGGTCACTACGGTTAAAGGATGGAGTCTTTTCTTTCTTTGGTTAATAGTAGTTGTTTCTGTGCCGCTAATCCTGACGTCCTTCCCAGATCATCATTCACATCCACTAAATGAAGCATGTTTGAGTGCTGGCACAGTTTCTTAACAGGCATATTAGAAAACGACCTACAAGGCACCCACAGTTGAGCTTGTGTTGGGCGTCCCTATGATCTAAGTAGGGATCTCAAATGGGGGAAAGGGGAGATGGCATATGTGTTTCATGTATGTTTCCTTCTCTGCCTAGTCAACAGAACATAAAACAAAATATGTTCACACGTGAGCCCTAGAAACCCAATTCAATATGAGAAGGCAAACATTTGAGGAAGAAAGATTTGTATAGCCCCCTTTCAGAGTAAACCCATAATTATAATTTGGCAGTTCAATAAAGTTAGTTGCAGAGCCAGTTCACAATATGACTTTTCCACAAGGTTGGCTGGTTTGCCCTGGTGTCTAGAATATTGTAGTAAAGCAAACATTCATTACAGATTGTGTTCCTTCAGGTGACCTGCCAAAAACCATGCAACCTCACGCACATGCTATATTTACCTTCTGATTTTCCACATCTGACACTCTTGTAAAAAGCAGCAATTTCATTTATGCGTCCTCTTGTTTTTAAGAGTCGTGGGGTGCAAACGCAGAAATAGACGTTCCACCTGAAGATGCAGGCCAGTAAAACAAAAAGGCACACTCTTCAATTCACTTTTCTTTATTGTAGGATCTTAAATAGGCCCTCGTTAGCCATTCAGGGTAATGTTATCTTTGTAAATGACTATCAAATCAACCAACCATGCTGTCATTTAAAACAAGCAAGTTTGATGATAAAATATCACTCTGTGTGTGCAGGTCTTTAAAAAGCCCATAGATGTTGAGTTTGGGATGTGTAAAGGTAAAAAAGTGAAATTTTGGTAAAGCACTTACGGATTATATGGTACACTTAGTAAGTAAAATGTTCATGTAATGCTTGTCTCTAAAAAACGAATTTCATACAAAGCAGATTTCTGTGGGACTGAGTCAATACCAAAAAATGTCTTTTGGGGCATGTCACTCTTTTCCAAATGCATAGATGGTCCATTAAAAGTAGAACCTTCTTTGAGTAAATTTGACAGCTATCTGGCAATGCTCCTTACACAGTAGGACATGTTGTACACATTGTGTTCGGGATAACGATGTCAATAAAGGCAATTCAAAATCACAAGTCTCCTTTCTTTTAAGTTACACCATAATCATAGAGGATTTTCTCTCATAAATAAACTATTTTACATGCTATGTACAATCCTTTTAGATTTCTTGCAGGAGTGTTCAGCCAGCCATCCAGAGGGAGAAAGGGATAAGGATGCTTGGGAGAGTAGTGGAAGGTCCTAGGCCTAAGCAGAGCATGGAGGCCAATCCCAGCAATGCTGAAGCGAGGACGCTGCGCTGGTCCCGGATGATCCGCTTCACAGTCTCGCAAAACTACAAAGAGAAGGACATGAAAAAAGACTTTTAGTCAAATCATACCCAAAATGAAATGATTTATTGATGCCATTTACTAAGGATATTCTGAACCGGTAACGTGTAAGATTTTAGACAGCTTGTTTTACGTGACAGCTGAATGGACTGGTCCAGAACACAAAGGATACATCAACAATATAGTTACTGCAGAAATATAGAGTACTATCATCGGGCTGTACCCTCCCGATTCCACAGAAAATCTAGAAACATACTCCCCTTTTCAGGTATTATCACATTTCAGACAATAGGCAATACAATGACTAGTAAAAATACATCAGGAGGTTTCACTGCCAATCCAGACTTCTTTATCACCCGCTGGTTAGTAGTATGAAAAGCTTTACAGAAAATGAATTTAAAATATTTAGATAAAAAGACCACCAATTAAAGACTAATTTACAATTCATTGCCTTGATTTCTCACAGTGGGATTGTATAGCTTTAAAATAAGAAAATTAACTTCAAACAATAGAAGCCATTTATTATTGATAGAATTTGGGGAGAATGTTCTAAATGTGTAGTTTGTATCTTACACTATAGACCTGGAGGTCAAACTGGATTGCCCGGTAGTTTAACAGGGACATGAATAAGAATGAAAACAGGTAAAGCAGTTGAAGCAGGCATGGATTGGCCAGGATATATGGGCATAAGACATAAGTAAACCTATTCTTAAATCAAGCTACTGGTGTGCATCTCTTAACACTGAGAAATACCAGGACCTCCAAAATAAAGGAGAAAGAAAGAGGCACTAGTGGCATATTCCAATCAGTCATGGTCTACAAGATTCCAAGGAGCGTCAGTGGTGTGGACGGGGAAGTATTTCGTAGTAGAACGGGAATAGGCATCACCACTAATAGAATGTGGGGAGGTTTTTACTCAGTAAAGGGGATAATAAGAGAACCACAGCCCCCGAGCAGGCCCTGTTGGGTAGACATAACACAATAAATGACCAGAGCAATTGATTCAGGTAATGTGTACTCACGGCTAAGGTTATAAAACAAATCAAGCTAATTTGTCAATGACATTTCAGAATAGGAAAACCTCAACATTCCAAAGGTTTCAAAAAAGTCATTTTAGTTCATCCATATCATCCATGAGGTTGAAAAAAGAAGCAGACAAATAAAATGACCAATGCATTTTGGATTAAAGATCCTACATCAGGGCAAAGCTGTAATTCTCAGTGGATAACACTGGCCTTTCTATTTTACAACGTGATCCAGGTAATCACACAACCAGCTGAAAGAAATAGGTATGTGCTTGTTGCTGTTGGTACTCTTTTTCAGGGGAGATTTGCCTAGCATTTTGGTGCTGGACTGCCCTTGTAGGTGGGACCAGACTGATATGCAAATGAGTATTTCTCCTCTGTGAAGTGTGCTGTGAGCTTAAACATGGTTGTAGACCCTGTTGAGTGGAAAACATCCGATAGAACAGGGTATTTGACCCATGTTTGTTCTCAGAAGAGGGACTCCCACACCCTTGCTTAATTTGTAAAACTTGGGATGTCCCACCAAGTAACCCAGGATTATCCTAATGTGGACCCCTTGCTCATTGTGCCTAAGAGAGGTTCAGCTTTGCCTCACTGAAGAGGACTGAAAAGGCCGAAATGCGTGTCAGGGGTTGCAGATGGTGCTGTTGTTCAGAGGAGAATTGCCTAACATTTTTGTGCTGGACTGACCTTGTGGGTGGGAAAAGATATATATCCAAATTGATATTTCTCCTTTGTGAGCATGGCAGTAGAAGCTCCTGGGTGGGGGAAATTCCATATAACAATCTATTTGAACCATGTACTCTCTAGGGCTCCAACACCCTTAATAAGCAAGACATTTAATGCAATGCTAGGAAGTATTTCTTGCCATTAATATTACCTTCCAAAGACTCTGCTCGTGAAGTATTAGCATGCTTTTTCTATGCTGCAGAAGAACTTCAACAGGGCTACCAACAGGGGGCAAATCATGATCCGATCCTTATTGCCAAATAGAGTACTTTACCATTGACTGATCAATGAATCAATTACCTAAAGATTTGCTGCTACAGAAAAAGGAACATTTCAGGCAAAGGTTACAATGTAAAGTTGATTTCTGGGGAACTGTGCAACACACCACTGCAGAGGGCTACCAAAAACAGTCCTGTATATCTAATCCCACAAACATTACCATTTCTCTTTTATGTGGGTAATAAAGCAGGTACTAATGAGAATTGGACTGTAGGTAGAAAGTTATAAAGGGAATAAATGTTTTTTAATATTCTTATTTATTTATTTTATTTGTAAGGCGCATAAACATAGGCCCCTAGGCATAGTAGCACTGGACATGACGCACACACATAAAATCATAACAGATAACCAAGGCGGAATAGGCTAATTCCAAGGGGCAAGAGTGAACATGTTGGAGTAGTAGAAGAGTGCAGTTTTAAGATCCTGTTTGATAGTGGAAAACCGGGTACATGCTTTTAAATCAGGACGTAAGACATTCCAACATCTGGGTGCAGAGTGCGGGAAGGACCTGTGTGTAACAATGGACAGCTTAGATTTGGGGGTTTGCAGCAGATGAGAATGATTAGAGTGGAGAACTCTCCGAGCAGGCAACCAGGAGAGTCTACCAGCAAGTTACCTGGGGCTTGTTCCACAAAAGCACTTATGACTGATGCAAAGGGTTCAATAGGTGACTCTACAGTCCACTGCATTGGAGACGTGGTCAGTTCTCTGCAGGCCTTCTACAATGCAGACTCCGCTGTTCTGGACCACTTGTAGACGGGCCATTTCATTTTTACCAATGCCTTGCAAGAAGCTTGTACAATAGTCCAAACGAGCCCCAATGATTGTCCTGGCAATGGTGGCACAGTTCAAGAGGTTAAGAAAGGGCTTGAGATGTACAGTTTGCTGCAAGTTACAGAATGATAAATAGACTAGCACAGCACCCATCATCAGCATCAACGCTCCCACTACTCTTGTTAGCTGCCACACCATGGACGGTCAGTCAGTCTGGTGTTCCATTCATGCATCATGCAGATCTCAGATGCAAGTGCTCATGCGTGCTAACATGACCTGTTCCATTTGGCAGATGGTTGTCCAGCCCCGTTTGTTTTTATGCACATGGGCACTTGTGATAGTGGATTTATCTGGGAAATCCTGGAGAACAAGTCCCGGAACACAAAGAAAAAACTTAGACTGGACAAGCATGTCCTGGAAGGAGTGTGGTATTTTGGATTTTATGAGTACTTATTTGACCACCACTAATATCTCAAACAAGAGAATGTGTAAGATTTCATCATTTATATATGAGGGACGCGAGAAGACTACGATTCTAAAAATAAAACCTATAAGGCTTTGCCAATGCTTGTTATTTTTTGTGAATCAGCCTATTTACAGAATGCCAGCAGATAGAGTACAGCTTGAGTCACTGCCAACGACCAAAGTGTATCCTGATTCCCAACAGGATGCGACAGAAGCCATGTGTAATGACCCTCTGCTTTTTCTGAAAATCAGACACTCCCCAACTCAGCTCAACCAAGTTAACACCTGCCTTTCTTCCATCCACTCTTAGATTAGAAGAAATTGACTGCAGTTGGCTGAGTCTAAAGCGGAAATTCTGAACCTTGATCGACCCATGAGTACCAAACAGGTTATTCTGGCTAGTCAGTTACCAACTTACCTGCCTGGCGTTGCCCTGTGACCCAGCCCATTAAGAAATCTTGGAGTTCTTTCGGTCTTCCTTAAGAGCGTCCTCTCTCTGATTTATCAAACTAATAATTACCAGTTTTTTGCAGATAATAATTCTGAAGCCGGTTCTCCCTAGGGGCGTAAATGTAAAAACGGCAATTTCAGTGGAAGGTGTTCGGCCTGTCATTACGTTTGTATTCATTGACTCAACATGCTGCAGGCTGCAGATCTTGTTGCCTCGAAGCCAGCCAACACGTGCAAGTCTCTATTATAAATTAGGTATTTGCTTACATTTAAATGAATGTGCACCTAACATCCTGGTATACGATGCCTTGGTGAATTGAAACCAATGTATCTTTTCAAAGGCCGAATCAGCAGCACCAATCACACGTGACCACGAAGTGATTCAACATCGCGATGTTTATCTCACTTCTTCCATAACTTAAACATTGTATTTCCCAATTTGCAAAGCTGTTCTTTCCCAGGGATTTCCCAGGTTGCAGCCTCTTGTTATGTCGCAGTACTGTTCCATGCCAGGCGGTGGGTGAGGCTGTCATGAACAGATGGCAGGGCCGGTGTCATGGGATGATGCATCACCACAAAGCGTTTCCATATGTAGTTCAGCGAGTTTAATTGACGTGTTTGCGAGATTGGAGCATCACACCAATGGTTCCACTGAATTCATGGGAGAAAGAGATGTTTCATTTGGAAGAGATAAAAACTACACTGCTTTAAGTGTGCCCAGCGGTCTTTGCAATCAGGTCAACAGAAAGCACTAAGACACACACAAAACAAGCACTGATAAAGCCAATAGGTCAGATTTTGTAGTCACAGTTAAATCTTTTGTGTGTTGGACACAAATAATCTTTTTTCTCATTTTTTCTGAATTATGATTGTGCAGGATAGAACAGTATTGTTAAAGTGGTGTGCTTGTGTGTACCAGAAGGAAGGAGCATTTTATAATTGCAATGGAGACAGCTTCTTGCAAAGATGAGGGCATCATTATAACATAAGAGCAAATTCAAAGGCGACAACCACAAATAAAGGCAGTTTTCCCATTTCTCCCTCTTGATGTTCTTTTTTTCAAGTCAAGAGATTTTGTGGCTTCTGGTGGTGCATTGGCCTCCACCGATGGTGAGATCGACCAGGTTGAATGGTCTTTGGGTTGTGACAGGTAGGTGATGCAGGTGATCTTGGACATGATGGATGCTTGAAGGGGTAGCCACTGCAGCTTCTTGAGCATGGTGAAGATGTGGTGGAACTTTCTAAGTCCTGTGATGAGGTGTGCTGATGCATGCTGGCCGGCGTTCAGAGGGGCTATGCTGGCTATCTGGGACCGTTGCCACTGTCCAGGTATGAGGTGACCGGGGCTTGGATGACTATTCTGAAGCTCAGGGTGGGGATGGGAGGCTTGACTCTGAAGAGGAGAGTGAGCTGGCACAGTGCTGTTTGCATCTCCTTGGCGCTGTGCATGGTGAAGGATAGATTACAGTTGAAGATAAAGAGGAGAGATTTTCCACTAGGTGACAGCTGGGCCGTGCATCTGTGGGGCTTTTTCTGGCAGCCATTTGTGGACTTGGGTATGCTTGGTAGGGTTTCCTAGGGGAATAAATGTGGTCTTTCTTGGGTTGAGCTTCAGGGAAGTAGTTGATGTCCAGACTTGCATGAGGGACAGACAGTGCTTGAGTTGATGGATGTTGCTGATGCAATTGATCTTTAGTTAAAGCTGCATGTCATCTGCGTATTGGTGTATATGGAGGTTGGTGTTGATGAGGAGTTCTGAAGATATTGAAGATGAAAAGAGAGGGTTGAGCAGTGTGGAACACTGCGGGCTACTGTGCAGTGCTGGGATCTGTTGAGACTGATTGGAATAGATTAGTGTCTGTTCCAGAGGTAGGAGGTGTGATAAACCAGAAGGTGTCTCACACACTAGTTCCCAGGGATCTGTAATCCAGGTGGTCAACACAGCCATCAGTTTTGGATCCAGTTCCTGGAGGGGGAGCAGTGCGGGAGGAAAACCTGGATGAGGGGTCTTTGGTGTGTGGGACACTGGATGGTGAGACGCCGGATCCACTTCCCTGTAACACCTTTACCCCATCCTACCAAGGGTCACAAGGAGGGAAGGTCCCTTGACCTTTTTGACAAGGAACAGTTACTTTCACGAAGCCTCGAGAATAGAAAGAGTAAGACCAGGAAACCAGGCTGAGGAATCCTGCATTGTGTGTCTGAGGTACCCAAAGCCCTTCCATGTCGATATTTAAGGTGGGGAGAACCGCCAGCTGCTGTGGTACTGTCCTTGGCTCCAACGAAAAAGCAGCGTCAGTGAAATCAACACAGCCGGTGAATTGGGGAGACCTATACAAGACCGGTCTGTGTTGAAGCCAAGGTTGCAAGCGGCAAGATTGTATGGCAAGCACTGGAACTAACATTGTATGAAATGCGTGTGATAACAAACGCGAGTAAAGTTGAAATGCAGATGAGTGA
The DNA here is from genome assembly GCF_040938575.1 of Ambystoma mexicanum. Taxonomy (NCBI): domain Eukaryota; kingdom Metazoa; phylum Chordata; class Amphibia; order Caudata; family Ambystomatidae; genus Ambystoma; species Ambystoma mexicanum. The sequence goes on from NC_090937.1 coordinate 778,865,548, forward strand.
TTGTACTTTGAAACAAAGATAGAATACCTTTGGCAGAGTCCCCAGCACCACGTATATGCTCAATGAAAAGTCTCTGGAAGGTATCCAGCTGAGAGTTGACAAAAGTGAAAGAGTGCCAAAGGATTGGGAATCAAAGGGGTCCTGCGATGGGTCAAGTAAAAATCCTGTGCACAATCGAAAGTCTTCGATCTTGATACAGTTAAAGTTTTGTGTTACAATAAATAAATTGGTCCGAGCTCGGCAGAGGGAGACTGATTAAAGATTTTGTGTCAAAGCAGATTTGAGCCCGGCGGAGGGGGTGTCATGACCCTCGCCCAAAACCCGCTCTGGCAAACCAATTGGCCAGGTGGAGTCAGGACTCGGGCCTCTAGAGCCTCTACATCCTCTTCAAAAGCCCTCATGGGGCCAGTCCTGGCACCTATGGCGCCAGGCTCATACACCATGAAAAACAATGTACTTGGGAACTACTTTATTGTATTATCATCCAACATGGAGGCATCCACATAGCTTGGTTCCTAAGAACCAAGCTATGCAGTCTAGTGTTTTGGGTGTGGCAGCCTAGGGACTACTTTACCTGGACTATTTTGTTGGGGCTATTTAAACCACACCCGAGCAATACAACACGCTTCGCGTTACTTTGCAGCTTGCAACGTGACGCGCACCGTGTCCAGCTATTCCCTCGAACCTCGGAGAAGCAGAACCTGCAAGGAGACAAAAGGAACATCATTAGCAGCAGCAACTTACTTGCAGTCTTCATCTTTAAACACTCGCAGCTACAGAGAACAGCTTCCTCGAATCTGCACGCCTCCCGGACAGAACGACCTGAAAGAGGAAGATAGAGGCAACATTAAAGAAAGCAGTAGAGACATTTACAAATTACGAACTACTCAAAAGGATTACCTGGCTGGTTGCCTCTCGGCTGGCACCACTCCGGACATTCCACTTGCGCTGAAGAACAACACGACCTACAAGGAAGGAAAGCACAGGTTAGCAAAGGCAAGACTTTGCAGCGCTGCGCATAGCGCTTACTTACCGCATCATAGCGCTCTTAATGCGCCATCATTTACCAGCGGGGCTCAACCAAGCCAATTCGCCGCTCTGAAGCTCCCCATACCTAAGGGAGAAAAATCAGACATTTTAAACAAAGAAAGGCATGCAGGATAGCAACAGTACTAAAGAACAGCAATAAGACCTACCTGAACAATATCAAACGGGCCGGCGTCAGTGAAGTAACTGGACCACACTCGCCCATTAAAGACAACGCTCCCCTGCAAAGAAGGCAGGACGGAGAGCACACCTAATTCTACCACAAGGTGAGGAGAGGGCGCCAGAGGGACTGAAATCATACAGGGGTGGAGGGAGGATACTTACCCCAGTGGCCAGTCTTGAACACAGTCCTCCTGTATTTTCAGGCAGAAACTTCCCCGCAGACCATATCAGGGCAAAGCTGAGAAGCATACCAACGAGTATCCCGGCTGGGTGGAGTCCCTGTGGATACCAGGTGAGCGTAACAGGGGGGTCCGAGTTGAACAGTGATCACCCGAGAAATTGGATACATGAAAATCCTGAGAACATTGTGTTAAAGTAAATCTGAGCTCTGGGAAGGAGGATCCGAGGTGAATAGTAACTCACCTAAGAACATTGTGTATACGTGAAATACTAAAGGGAAAGGAACTTTGTTTGTTTGTTGTATCGGGCCCTCTGAAAGAAGAGACTTTGGCACAGAAGGCCAGATGTTGAAGTTTTGAACTGCACCCTTGTGCTAGAGAAGCCAGAGACTGTGCTAGACTCGAGTGTGCCATCTTGTCCAATGCTGAAAACGTGGGGAAGGGAAGCCAACGGCTTGAATATCCTGACATATAAATTAGTGAACACTTTTCTTTTGCATAACATTGTTTCCCACAGTATTTGTATTTAGAGGTAAGGATTGGCAATAGATTTATTAGTATAGGCCCTTTTATTTTTACAAGACACCACAAGGACTGCGTTTTTCAAACCCATTTGAACTTCAATAAACACCCTTGACCTTTGGCCACTTGTGTCTGTCTTACTGTTTATACCATGCCTTCCTTGCAGAGGCAAGCCACCACAGGACTACTCCCATGAAGCCCATGAAGGTGGTGAGGATTTTGAGTAGGAACGGGTCCCTTTGTTTGTGCTAGGGAGGGCATTGTTTATAACTTGGATAGTAGATGTTAACAGTCTATGTGAGTGAGTGAGTGAGTGAGTGAGTGAGTGAGTGAGTGAGTGAGTGAGTGAATGAGCGATACAGATATTCTCTAAAGCACATATTGCACAAATTAATCGCCACATGGCACTGTTCAACAATGCAGAGATGACAATGTCAAGTGAGAACATGATTAGTCAGAGTAGAGAAAACTCTTAAGACTCCCCCAAAGTAGAAGATCATTAGACTTCTGCTTAATATTCTCAGGGAGGGCATTCCACTGTCTGGGACCCAAGATGGAGAAGTAATGATCACTGAGGGAAACACATTGTGTCTTGGGAACAGTGAGAACGTTTTTATTTGCTGCTCTTAAAGAATGAAAAGGAGTGGACCCATTAATGAGATTTTGAAGATAGGCTGGCATTTGACCCATAATGCACTATCATATCCAACATAAGGTCTTGAACAAGATTAATCCTTAATATTCACCATGTTTAGAAAAGATTGCATGGTCATATTTTTTGAGGTTCAGGGGAAATCTGACTTCTGCATTCTGGGTGACCTTCAGCTTGTTAACAGAGGATCTGGGAGGCCTGCACAAGGGAACTACATTAGTACAAGTATTAATTAAGGCTGCCACCATTACTGTTCGGTCTTCTTTGTGAAGGAAAGGGAGAATCTGCTTTAGAATTTTCATCTGCAAAAAAACAGGCAATTACTGGTTGAATATGAGAGAGTCATAAGGAAGTTCAAAAGAATTGCAAGATTTGCTACTGGGTTTGGGTACATGGCAACACCAGGTGAGATACTTGGTAACTGAAGATCATCGGGGAACCAAGGACAAAGATTTCCACTTTATACTAATTCAGCTGCAGCCATTTTCTCCTGATCGAAGAGTGACGGGATGGACGGCAGCTGTTAAGTTGGTTGAGCTGAGTTAAGGAGTGTTTGAGTTTTAGAATAAGTTGAGTATTGTCTGCATATGGCTGATATCTTGTCATGTGCTTAAATGATGCTATAGAGAATATGCCTATCCAAGATATATATATAGATATATATGCGCTGCGTCAGGCTCCGCATCCATATCGCTAGTCGTGTAGGAGGTTGTGCTGCATGATCCTTTCATGATGGCAACAGTCCTTTCATCACATTCCCGTGGAAAGTTATATGCATGATGGGGCGACCATTGGGTAGTTCACCCGTGTTAAGTGTGGGCTTCTTTGGAAGGATGAGTGTCTATCCCTTTTTCAGTGTGTATGGTATGGGCTGGGAGGATAGCACAGGGGCAATGCGCTTGTCTTGGAACCAAGCCAACGATGAGCAGCATGGGTTTGACACCAAGCCCTGTGTTTAGAGGCTGGACTCCGGCATGAAGCGCGATATAAGAACCCCATTTAATGGGTTTTTTAAGTACCTTACGTGAGGATATGGTGAGTTAGGTGTGAGGGTTTCTCCTGTGATGATCTTGACAGTTACGGAAGTGAGGATGTCCCCAGTTGTCTTTTTTCCAAACTTTCTGGTAAATGTGCTCTTCATAAGCTTTTAAAAGCCAACTTTAATAGGCACAGCTGCCCACAACCACCACTCCTGTCAGTCTAGCTTTATACTTTTTTCTTATAAAGTCAGCGCATGTGTGTGCTGCCTTATTGGCTTTTTAGATTCTTACTTCGTAGAAAAATATATGGTTTACATCGCCATTCACCCTGACGGGCCAAAAAAATTGAATCATTATTAATGTTATAAAAACACAAGGCTACTACATATTACGGAGCGCTTTACAGAGGTATACAATAATACAGGTACACAATGGAGTGCTTCGTAGAGGTAGACAACAGTACAGATGCATAACTGAGCATAAAAAACGAGTCATTGTTATTAATATTAGTCTCCTCATTATTAATAATAGCACGATGATTATTAATTTTGAATGCATTATTAGTGCTACAACATTTTTGTTATGATTAACATCACATGATTATAAGATGCTGAGGAGTCTGCAACCTCCTACTCTACACAGACTCAACACTACGAGATGACTTGAAATATCCCCCAAGTGTTCTGACAGGGATATAATATTCTAGATTAGATCAACATGACCATTGGCGTGTGTTCTCCCTGTTAAAGTAGCCGTGAAATGCCTCGGTCTTGCGCAAATGTGCTAGTGTTAGAAAAGATGGTTGCCTTTTGTTTTGGCGTTTAAATGCTGCTCACTGCTAGTTCTTCAGGAATCCAGTCGCCTTCCCCATTGGGAAGATGGATAGCCAGAGGCTGCAGACAATTGCTATGGAAGTCTGTCCCAGTCAGCAAGTGCTGACTGACATCAGCACAACAGGATTACAAAATGATAGGACATTTGCCATGTCACAGCTAGAGGATTGCGGGCCAACTGGGATGTCACAACTAGGCAATTATGAGTAGCTATGGTGATTAATTATATGCATTGTATGCTTATTCTAGTGTTATAAAACGTTACAAAAAGATGGATTGCAATAAAGTACTTTGGCACTAATCTAGTTTCCTTTATGAATATGCACGATTCTGTCAGCAGGCTTATATTAAAATTTTAAAAAGTTTTGAATCACTACCTGCTGGAAATGGGGACCACGCCTCCCTGCTCCTACACCAGCTTGTATGTTATGTCTAATTATAGCCTGGCGCTGTGGAGCAGTAGTTCTGCAGGCAGATTTGCCAAAACCAACACATCAAGTGAAACTGAGATGGGGGCCAGCGGTTTAGGAAACAGACCTCCAGTGTGTGCCGTGGCCAATAGGGCCCCACTGGTCGGCCCAGTTGTCACCGCCGAGCCCAACACCAGCCTGCTGGCCGGTCATCCCTTGGCAACTGTGCGCCCGCCATACTGCTCACAGAGGCTTGTCTGGGAAACACATCCTGGGACTTGTGACGTCTGTGCTGCGGTGATTGGCTAGTGCGCGCGCTTCCTGAACTATTCACACTGGCCACATTAAACACCCGTGTTATTCCAGTACTGCCAAGCGTGTCTGCTTCTGAAAGCGCAAGCACCGAGTTTTCCAGGAGCACTAAAGACATCAATGCTTTTTGGTCTTTTAGAAAGAAAAAATAGTGCTGGTCTCTGAAGCCATGCACGCACGTGCCATTTCCATGGAAAGCCTTTACAAATTATCATTTCGCGCTCCAGCCTGGAGGGTCTCAAATGGAAACATGCGTCCGAGAATCGACAATACGTTCAGAATTAAAGCATATGTGTCCTGCCGAATGAATATCCGCCCCCCCAATCTCAGGGATAATACTGCAGCATTGATTTTTGTCATTTTCAGTTCATTCTGACGAGCTAGTTAAATTGCTGGAGAGCCGATGGCCGTTAGCGTGCCTGGTTGGTTACGCGCTGTGTTTGATCTATCTCCCCAAGTCAGAGACAGATCAGTTATTTTCACTGCACGCCAGTGGCGCCCCCAGACATTTTTTGTAGGGGTGGCCTGATGAGGTCACTGGAAATCTTTGGGTGGCACACGAAAACAAACATATAAATGGCCCACCGCACAGTAAGTGCGGTGGGCAGCCATTTTTTAAGGGTAGCCGTGGCCCCACTTGGCCACCCATTGGTGGCGGCTCTGCTGAACGCATGCACTACACTCTGGCGGGACATCCACTGTGTGTTTGTGTGCATGCCGGAGATCTTCAATGACCCACACCATCAGGAGTGCGACTAAATCAAATCTTCCAGAGGGAGATAACTCTCCCTATGGTGGGGGCGGGTTAGCTTACTTTTGTGTTGGGGGGGCGGGGTGTTCTGCGCCAAGGAATGTTTATGGAGAACAGTGCCAAGTTAGCAGCAAATTATGCAATTTAAAGTACATGGGCCACTGACACCGTCCATAAACATGATAGGTTTACATATTTCTATTGGTACATGCCAGCACGGTCATGCTGTGTGGATGAGATGTGGTGTGGGGCTGGCTTTGTCAGCTGATAGTTATTTGTTGTACAATAATCCCATTTAAGCCAGACTGTTGCTACCGTTGGGAGTTCTTTGAGTTCCGGGCAACTTACTAGAAATATTGGGCCTTGAACTTGTGCCATGGCAGAGCATAACGTTGCATAGCATGACTTAGCCTTACATCTAATAATGTTACATAACAAGGCACAAAGGATGGAGAAACAATGTTTACATGGACATAAACCAATAAAAGGGATCAACTGTGATGTTTCCAAGATGAAAAATATGTTCCGAGCTGTTGTTGGGAAGTCTGATGAGCAAAGTATAGCAAAAACAAAAACCTTAATCATTCTGCCTCCCACCCCGACATCTCAAAACATAACTCCAGCACTGAAACAACACAGGCTAGCACCATATAACGTGCACCACCCAAAGACTTGTGTGTCTACACTAAATTTCCCTAAACTCCACACCAACCCAACAGAGATAAGCCAACACAGCTCTCCAGGATCTCCTTAACCTCTGCTCTGCCAGACAGAACAGGCAACCACACAAACAATTTATATTATCAACTTGGAACGCGCAATAACCACTGCTTCAAACAAATATCCGAAATGAGCACCCCACGGAGAACCCTGCTCCCTCTTCTCCAAGGGCAATGGTAGTGCCACTTGAAGATCCTGCAGCACCAAGAAACTATGAAAATGGCAGAAATGGTGCTGCACAATGCTCAAACGCATATTGCAATAGAGTATTGCAAAGACCATGACTCATTCTCCTGTGAGCCAGTGCTCTGGCCGAACCCAAGCAATTCTGGTGGTTGGCAGCAACATGGCAGGACCATAATATTGGTTCTGCTGCAGACAGTCCACTGCACTAGACTCACGGGTGGGCTGACTGGTTGGTGAAAATATCTGTCAAATCAAAAAAAGTGATGCTGAGGGAAGGCGAGTGCTGCAATAACCCAATTCTAAGTGGTAGAAATGGGGGCCACTCACAGAGGATCACAAGGGGACCCTATTTTGTCCACAAAACCATTAAAGGGGAAGTACACTCAAAAATGTTATTGCCCCAAAAGATGGAGCATAATAAAATATATATATAAAAAATATTTTTAAAGAAAGTTCCTAAGCAAAATTTTGAGGAAATGATACTCAAAGTCAAAGATTTCAAGCACTAGGAGGCATCCATTTTGTGAAATGCATGAGCCTCCTGTGCTTATATTATCAGGGCAATAATGAATCAAAAGCCCCCTACTGAGCGCTTTTGCTGATTACAGCTGGTTAGCAGAGAATGCTGTCAGGCCTCTTCTTGCCCTGTGCTGCTGTTGAGTGATTCTTTTTTCTTTCCTGCTTTCCCTAAAGCGAAAGTCCAGTCAATTATAAATACAACAGAGTTGTATTTATAATTGCTGTGCCTTTCGTTTTAAGTCTCAGGGGCTCCCCGAGCCAGGAAACTTTGTGTGCTTGGGAAACTTCAAAAGAAAGTCACAGTAATTATGAAGTCTCCGCCGGTGATTTATTTACAATTGCTGTGCCTTTTACTCTACGTTTTCTGTGCTCCCTTGGGCCTGGAGAGCACAGGAAACATAAAAAGAAAGTCACAGCAATTATAAACACTGTGGCAGCCTCATCTGTTGTGTTAGGCTCTGGTCTCTGGCAGAAAGTAAGCAAAAGCTCCCAGTAGGAGGATTTTGCTTGATTATTGCCACGAGAGCAGAGGTTAACATGAACAGAGGAGGCTGCTTCATTTCACAAAATAGACGCCCCCATGTCAAAACTTTGAGCCTTATTTCCCCAAAATTTTACATAGGAACTTTCTTTAAAAATATGTTTTACATATATTTTGGATTATGGCTCATCTTCTGAAACAATAACATTTTTGAGTGAACTTCCCCTTTAAATGTCACGTGGAGCATTGAAGGATGCGATGAGTGCCATCAGCAAAAAGGAGAGTTTGCAGAGGAAGAGACGCAGTGTCCTGGTGTCCGTGGATACAACACAGGCACTGTATTAAGGTTGGTGGGGAAAGCGGAGGGACTGGACGTAGGTGCAGAAAGAGACACAATCCTGCGGGCCCCCGCAATACCACCTACCCTACAAGAGCAGTACCACCTTAAGCTGAGTGCCTCCCTGGCTGCGTATGCTGCGCTTGGGCGACGAGTCATTGAGACCCGCTTTCCTAGTGTCTTGAGGGGGAGAGGAGCTCTGGGGTAGTGGAGTCATTGTGGCAATGGCAGACATTATGTCAAAACTGGCCCAGAAGACAAAAGAAGCAAAATAAATAGGCATGCAGACCTGCCTCACTACACCTGCCAAACAACCCCCACTCTGGAGAAAACCCAGGCTAACATACTGAGAGAGAGGTGGGGGCAGGGGAGGCTATGTCTACTATGTCTGATAAAGCACCGCCTACAGTTGAATTCCTGCTACACTCTTTCGAATCCCTGACGCCAGACTTTAAATACTCACTGCACATGGAGATGTCATCACTAAGGAAGGAAATGCTTACGATACGATATAGCATTTATAACGCGCCTATGCACAAGTGCTTGAGTAAATCGGGGAGAACAGAAGGGATATTGCGACCCTAGAACATTGAGTTGATCAGAATGAGAGAAGCCTAACCCGGATCGAGGCTTACCTGCCTACGATGACCGAGACCCTGGCATCGCTGTGAGAAACCACTGAGATGCTCCAAATGAAGTGTGATGACCTGGAAAGCAGGGCCAGGAGAGATAACCATTGTATATTATTTCTAAAGGAGGGAACCAAGGGAGACCATATTGAGGCATCTATGGTCCAGTTATTTAAAGAGATTCTCTCCAGTTGTCCGCAAAAAGATGTAAAAATTGATAGAGTGCATAGAACGGGTCACGTCAGAACGGACAGAGAACGCCCTCCTTGAGACATTGTGATAAAAAAGTATGGCTATAAAGTAAAAGAAATAATTTTGGGAGTGGCCAGGAAGAAGAATTGGATATCCTTTGGAGCGAGCAGTAGCCATGTCTTACAGGCAACCCTAATGAAAAGGAGAGCAATGAATCTTGTCACAGAAGAGCTAAGGAAAAGGGACATCAGTTCAAGATGGAGGGTAGAATACGCACAGTGTTACGATCAGAGCGGGCGCTGGATTGTTGGGCCTTCGTCTGAAGAAAGTGGACGAGGCAGGAGAGACCCCTCAAGAGAACACGCTTGATAAAGGGAGACAGCAGGAGCACTATCATCCCAAACCTTCCTGGAAATCTACAAGATGAAACCGTGCAATGTGACTGGAAACAAAGATCAGGAGATCTCACGAAAACTAAATGTAGTCTCAGCCCATGAGACCAGTCTTCCAAACTGCGATGAGTGCTGTTTAAAATAGGGAGGGAGGGATAAGGTACGCCTCATGATTGTGTTATGGAATGCTGAGTCCTTTTTTTATGTAACAGTTTACTAGCTGAAAGGTCCTACCAACAGAGACGCCAGGATAGGGGCGGATAGCACTCCAAAGGTTGACTACAACACCTTTTGGGAGAAGGGGTATTAGTACTTCAGAGCCGAGGTATAGAAAAACATCCTCAGGGAGATGCTTTCACCATGGGAACACGATACATGGCATATATGGTAGATGGAACTACAGACACTACATATGGCAATTAAATCACTCTATTAGACCAGAGGCTCAAAGGGCAATGACCGGGAGAAGGGAGAAGGATACTCCATATGGCTGACGTATTGGGGTCCCTTAATGTAAGAGGTTTAAATAAACCTAAGAAGAGGCTACAACTTTTCAGAGAAGTGGGGTGTCTACACATCAAGGTAGCTGCCCTATAGGAAACACATCTATTACACTTAGATCAACGTCGATTGTGACATAGGCATTACCCTGTACAATATCAAGCTTCTTCTGACGGCAAACACGCGGGTGTAGCCCTTCTATTTCACAAAGACACAGCCTTTCAATTGTCTTCTAGTAAAAAAAAGACCCCACATGAAGATATATTATCATCAAGGGTAACCTGTGGGGCAGAAGGATCACTTTTGCTTCTTTTTTATGCACCTACCGCATCGTAGGAAATGTTTGCTTTCTTTCCTATGGGTACTGAAATCCATGTGTGAAGGGGACGTGATCATAATGGGGGCTATGAACTTAGTTATGGAAGGCGCATTGGACAGATCAGTAGAAACTGCATCCTCCTTAATTGGCACTGCCACCCATAAATTGAAATGCTGTCTTACTAAGCCTAACCTGGTGGAAGTATGGTGCACAGGCCACCCTACTAATAAAGCTTCTTCACACTATTCACACATACGTGAATCAGCCCCAGGATAGACTTTATTTTCACCTCGGCAGGCCTAATGCAACAATTGGAGAAAACGAAAAGATCTCTGGAACCTATGTCACTGTCAGACCACAATATGGTTACAGCCAATTTTCAGCAAATGTCTCTTTGTATGACACCCCCCGCTACCCGCTGTGGCGAGTACACCACGTATATTGAGGGACAAAGCTTCCCGGAAGACCTCAAACAAACAATTAGAGACTTTATGGTGCTTAATTTGCCTGAAGACACCTCTGTAGTTAATCGGGGGAACTCACTAAAAGCAGTGGTGAGGGGCGTTATAATAGCCAGTGATTCTGCCCTGAAACAGTTGAGAGGGCTCACTGAACAACAACTATTAGAGGCTATATGGGAATGTGATAAAGCTTATTGACAAAGCCCTTATAGAAGTTTGTTTAGAAAATGAGCCACCTCCAAAAATCAACTACACCTTTTGAGATCCCAGAAGGCAGAACATATGTTGATATGACTATGACAGGGATATTATTGTGAGGGATGCCACCATCCGCACGGGAAGAGTGCGCTCACCTGGCCTTTTTTTGTTTGTTCAAAAGAATGAATGATGGTAGATCAACATCCGAAAATATGTGGGGCCATTCTCGCACATATTTTCCATGCTCACCGCACAGCAGAAAAGTAGTCATGTACTCTGGAAGGGCACAGCTTAGCAGCGCCGCCCTCCCCTGTCATGTGTAGCTGACACCTGACAGCCACGGGTACATCAAAACCTTTGGCCGTGGGCAGCCTGATTAGAATTTCATGGCCCCATAGATTTACATCTCCATCAACCAACCTTGCTGGTGGTGGCGAATACTGAAGAATGTTAATTAGCAGGTCTCAGGGAAGGTCTGGGTGCACGAAATGACAATGGAGACCAGACGTCAACATCTCTTTGTAATACAATGTGTCAACTTGGTACTAACACCCATCCGTGGTATGAAAGGACAGTGAATGTCCTGCCTGGAGCCACGCCTTTCAGAGCACGGAGGTATGTGAATTGTAGGAGATGAAAGTCTGCCTGCAACCCCCTACTTCAAAAGAGGCCCACGTTGTGATCAAGCGCCACATAGTGCTCAGTTAATTAGGGAGACACTTTGATGTACAGCAGACAGGAAGATGGGTGGGACTTAGAAGTATATCTTGTCATCCTTACCCTGTCTGTTGTCAAGAGCTCAGATTCTGATCTGAAGCATCACGGAAGATTGTTGGTGGGGACACAGGATTGGCTCACTTAAGTTAGGCTTGGCCTACACCAATCCCTGGGGCGGTTTGGCTTTCAAAGAGGGCTGAGCCGCTCGCCGGTAAGATCATTTGAAGACTTTGCAAGGAGTAAGAAGGACTCATTTGGACCCAAGCTGAGGGTACACTCTACCTTATGGGCCTCATTACAACTCAGGCGTTAAGGGTTAAAGCCACCGTTAACCCTTAACGCCTGATTCTGATTTTAACGCCTGCTTTTAGCAGGCGTTAAAATCCATGGCGCTAACCTGCCATGGTGCTAATTACGCCGCCGTAATTTACGGCGGCCTAATTAGCGCCTTCCCCACTCCCATTATGCCCTATGGGGCAAAAATGGGAATGGGGAAGGGAAAATGGGAAATGGGGATTTACCGCCCCACTCACCTTGGAATGGGGCGTAAATCCGCCATCCACCATGGTGTAAACAGAGTTTACACCATGGTGGTAAAGTTGGTGCACTTAGCACCAAGGTTGTAATGAGGCCCTATATCTTCCGCCAGTGAAGGAATGCATAGGTTCCAAGAAGATCCCTCCCCTAAACATCTCCCAGGGAACAGAGGGAGATACCAGACTCAAGGGATCCATCCAGCAGCTACAGAACCGGTACCCAGCCAACACATAGCGTGCCCTTCTAGGTGGAAAGTGCTGGAGGGTCTCTGGACAAAGGACAAGGCTGTTGCCTGCTAACACCCTCCTGAGCTTTGCCCGTCCGCCTTGATAGGACACAAACCCTGCGAAAAAGCTTGGAGGAGTGCCACACAAGCATCATCCAGCATTCATCTTTTTAAGGACAATTTCGAGATAGTCGAATCCTTGAACTGCATCCGGCTGCACCGCTGACTGTTGTCACCCCGCAGTCGCCAGAGCCGTCCGAGATGCCAAGACCAGCACTCCAGATCCACCAGCCAGCACAGAGTCAACGATTCTTGGTCCTGAGCCGCTGCACCGTACAGCCTGCAGACGTCCGTCCAGCCTCGCTTGCCGAACGGCCTGCCGTCTCGTACCCGCAGCTGTTTCCCACCACTAACTCTGTCTCACGGGCCACAAAGCGCCCTGGAACCGCCTTGACGCTGTCGAGCACGAAGAACTTGTTCAGCTTCAGGTAAATTGTGGTTCTGCCCCCGTGGTCCTTCTCTGAAGCCCCCTAGAGACAGTTACAACCCTTTGGTGTTGAAACGAAATTACCTTGAACTGTAAGACTGATTACTTTACCAACTACCCTCTGTCAGTATCCAGAGTGCATCCTTTTCCGTTGTGAAACTGTCTATCCTCTGTATTTCCTTACATTGTGGGTTGTAATTGTAGTGTGCTATAACTGTCTGTTGTATTAATAATTAAGTCGATATTTGTATACAACATTGACTGGACAGTCCCTTTTATCATTGGGTAATAATTGTATTTTCGCTGTGTTGCAACTTACCAACGATCCATGACCTTGCCGAGATAAGCCTGCTGTTCCATCCACGTTACCAAAATTGGACAAGGAGGTCTTATAATTCACTTGTATTACAATCTGTTTGGATCCCTTCTGGTGTGGTGTGGGGTTGATTGATGGTTTAGAAACTGATATTCATCCCTGGACCACTGGTGCCCCGGAAGTTGATTTGTCACAATTATGAACATGGTGAACATGGTAACAAACCAGGGAAGCTCCTTCCCAACCTTTTAGGTGCCAGGTTGGGTAAATCCTTCATTCACACATTTCTGGATATTAATGGAAGGCGCATGGTGAGGTGCAAGAAAGGGGAGCTATTACACAAGTTCTATTCAAATCTATATACGGCAACCCTGCTCAATTCTGAGATACAGATTGCTTATTTAAACTAGGTGGATCTCCCAACTTTGTCCACAGCTAGTAGCGAATATCTACACTCCCCAGTAGAACCACAGGAGGTCCTGGCGGCTATTAATGTGTTAAAGTAAATAAAACACCAGGCCCATATGGCTTGACAGACCCATTTTTATAGGTCAATGAGCTATCATAGCTCCGTTGATTTCAACAGATTGGACCCCCTATGTCCTGCCGTTGGTTAAATGGACACAATCCTTTAAAATGTTGCTGCTACTAGGCATAAGAATGATATTTAAAATGTATTCACTTTGCGTTTTCATCCAAATCGATACTACATAGCTGTTCCTAGTGCCGTCACTGGCATTTTTAAAAGGAAGTGTGTGAAGCCCCATCCCATTGTACCATGTACCATACAGCAGAAAATGAGCTGCAATAGTGCTAGTTCGGTCTAATAATCGTGTTTTATGATAACCACTGATTTTGTAATTAATTCCTATTTAGATTCACTTTATTGAAATACATGTTTATGAATGTCATTAAAACATGAAGTGAAGTTACCCCTTTAGGACCGGGCTTGGAATCCTTATCCAACCACTTTAAGGACATGGCTGGAGCCATGTGACATACGTGTGTGCAGACTGTAATTGACTTGTTACACACCCCAGTGTCCATGTAGTTGATTTTTAAAAAATGCAAATGTTCACTTGGCCTCTCATTTTTTAACAAATTAAAGGAGCACTTGCTCCTCATACAGAATCAGTGGCCACAGACCCGCCTGCGCCCGTTTTCATTACCCACGCCATACGACGCTCACACGCTGAAGACTGCCTTAGTACTGCTCCAGTGTCCTACATCCCCAGCCCCCTCTCGGATGCCATTAGACTGCCACACCTGGAACTGGTCCCGTGATGGGGCAGTAACGGTTCAATCTAGAGGACTGCTGCCAGACTCTTCCCAGCTGTATCCAGAGACATCCATAATTACCCGCCTGTGTAAACAGCGGAAGTGGGTGCACAGAAAGCGGTTTAACGAGATCCCAGCAGGGATGGACAAAACGGGTCCAAATAAAAGGTAATCCCGGCCTCACCCGCCCTGTGACCTCCTTCCCCACCCTCCCCCTGCATGGGCTGACCAGGAGATAGTGTTACCAAAAGAAGCTTCTGGAAGTGGAACCTTGAATGCTTTCCAGATGAGGGTAGTAAGCGGACAGGCTGTGGCCTAGACCTAGGGGCCTGTTATCATCCCAGGATGTACTGCGTGCACGCAGTCACAGAGGGCAAACCTGGAATTCAGGTATCCTTAATGGCAGGTTCCCTGATCCTAATATTGACACCAGTTACCAGAACGTTGATGAAAAATCTTAAAATTTCCAGAATTCCTAAACGAACCTGGGTAGTTCCTTTTCAGTGGTGTGGACACCCTACCCCCTCCCATACGGCCTTGGCATTACCGCATGAAAGCTTCCTTCAAAATAGTGAGGGCCCAATTCATGGAATTATTTGCGTGTAAAGTCAAACTGCCTGTGAAACACTGCTCGTCGATTCATGGAACCGACTGTGCAGGATTTTTCCTGTGTGGAGTTTGCACAGGCTCAGCATAGCTCTGCGAGGGGCCGAGTGCCTTGTGCAAGACTCCATGCGTGGGGTGGGCGTGGCCTGCGTAGGGGCCGGAACACGCAAAATGGGGGAGAACAAGACAAAGTGGGAGCTACGAGGGACAGATCGCAGGTAGACCATAGCATGCCAACAAATACGCACGACAAAGCATATTCATGGATGTGACCGCACAACCACTTGCCTGTGCAATGCTCACACAGTGCCCTCGAAATCTCTGCCACCGGAAGTAGGTATATGGACTTGTGTGGAGGAATCACAACTCTGCAGGTGAGCTTGCATGTCAGATTTTGGGGTGCGTGCACGCAGACAGGGTTCCGATCGTGCTTAGGTGGGTGCGTTTAGAGTGTAGCGGGGTTCATGGACTGGTTACAGGGGTTCGCACGCGGTTTGACCGGAAAAATAAATACTTTCTGTGAAACTGTACGCAGGCCTGCTTGGTGAAGACCCCACGCGCTGTTTGAAGGCTGCGTGTATTCGCTCCCGAGGGTCCACGCAATGGTAGCTGTTCTGGCTGGTTTTGCTTTGCGTGAGGGCATGTTGGGGGCATTCCGTCCACGACTTGTGTATACGGTTAATTTGTGCAGACTTTTCCAGAATATGCGGGGAACGCATTTTATATTCTGCACGCAGGCTCATGCAGATTTGATCTCGGATCGCAGCACTTGTTGGATTAATGCACTCTTTTCCATGAATCAGGCCCACAGTGTTCTATTCTTCTTTCTAGTTGATATCATGCCAGTGATTTATGTAATTTACATTGGCGATTCTGTCATTATGAACTGCCACTTACCATCCCCGGCCTTGTCCTGCCCCACCTCTGCATTTCAGACATCATATAATTATTGTTAATGAGGCCTAGTAGGACAGTTTAAGACCTCTAGCACCTCAGATTTGCCTGTTCCCTCATTCCCTTGCCACCGACTCCCCCGCCCCCTCTGGTCATTTGCACGGGCTAAAGACTGACTCCCACCACCACCCTATGTAAACAATAGGAGTACTGCGAATTTACTTCTTTGCATCCCTTCACTAGTTTCACACTTGACTTCTGGGACTGTCTGTCACCCGGCACAAGATGGCTGACAATTGGCAGCAGAAGGATCGCCCACTACATTTCATACGTTTTCTCCACTTTTTGAAGGCTGTATGTGTACATAGCTTTCATATGGTGTCTCTGCTTCTTAAGAAGAAAAAAGAGTGTGACTCGATGCCTATGTTAGACAAAGATAGGACCTGATTCGCAAAACGTTTTTTCCATGCAAGTTATGGCAAAGCCATCTGAAAAATGTCCTCTCCCTTGCTGATGTCCGTGACTTCTCAGCACACTGGCCACCCACTGAAACTCGGGCCCAGGCTCCTGCATGTCCAGTTGCCCTCGCACTGCCGCCGGGCTCCCCAGGCACTTAAAGGTCTGTATCTGCAACCCTACAGTCCCTTGTCTCTGCACTTATGAGCCACCCTCCGGCAGTACTTATTGAGTTCCCTGCACTTCTCACTCCACTGGCACCCCCCACGTCCTCACACTTTTGCAATCTGAATGACACAAAGCCTATTAAGATCGATGTTTTGTCCTACTTCTGCCCCCCCCCCCCTTCTTGTCTTGTCGCGTCTAGAAACACTTGTGTACAGGCGCGTTATAAATGACTTATATCATGTAAATGACTTATCATATCATATATCATCTCGTTCACGTTCTTCAATACAATGACGCATCCGTATTCACAAAGGGCATCGGAATCTGCGCACGTTCTGACGAGTCGCCCTTTGCCCAGTGTGAAACCGTGCAAATTAGGTGTAAAGGGGCATTTTCGTGCAGTGCTAAAAACAATCCTGATCCATAAAGGGGGCGCTTTTAAATGCTTTAACATGTGAAGCTTTGCCTAGTGCCTGTTTGCAACATGTGTAGGAGGAGGGTGTGTAATGCAAAAAGGATCATTTTTGACCTCCTTGTACACGATTTAAACCATTAAATCGGGCCCACCGGTGCTATCAACCACTGCCACTTTACTTGCATTGCTACCCTTCAAAGAGAAAGCGTTTCTTTCCTCCATTTTTAAACGTGTAGGGCCTGATTCACAGAGAGTTTTCCTATGGGATTCTGCCATCAGAAAACGATTCTGTGAATAAGCCCCTTATTAATGATTAGAGGCCCCTTTAAGGCACCTGGGTACTGGCATCTTATGACTGCCTAAGTGTCGCCGCTCAGTCAATGCATTATTTTCAGGGCACCCATGAAATGTGCAGGCCTTCTTTGTGAATAAGCTGCGCTGGGCATGCCAGAGAATTAGATATCTACACTATCTTTGTGAATTGGGCCCACAGTATCCATTCGCACATTTCCCAGGCCTTTTCAAATGGTGTTCTGTCCATTCTCTAAAAAACCCTTTGAAAGTTACATTAAATATACAATTCCTGCATCAGGTTCTGCGGGTTAATCCTAGCACTGAAAGGTCACTATCCCATACCACCCCGCCACACAATAGCTCCCTCGTTGATTAGAGACAGAATCACAATTTCATATACCATGCGCAAAACATTGCAAAGCCTCTGGCACAGGCTCTTCTGCCCCATGTGTCTGCTCTATGTCCAGCTACATCCTGTAGGCAGGTAGCAGTAGTACTGGATTTGGTGAATGTGCTAGTTTATTTTTGCTGAGAGCAAAAACATGAGCTACAGTATTTTCACTTGTTTTTCACGAGCACAGCCGATATTCCACCCTTACCAAGGGCTTTAAGTGGGCCAGGGCTAGCCTGGGCTCAGCCCTGGCAGTTTACAAGTATTTCCCTTGAGCCAGAGCTCTGCCGGGGCTCTCTGAACTGACCTCCCTCGCCATATTTCTTTCCCAGTACATGTCACATGCAGTAATGCTTAGAATTACAACATCTGTTAAAGAAATGTGAAATTAGGTCGTTTTCAAACAAGAAAGGGAAAGTATAAGAGAATAAATACATTGTTTGATTTTTGCCACACATTGTATTAAAGTATTATCATTAGAATGCCTTTGATTAGTACGTACAAATAATTGATTTCTTTCAGAAGAACTGTGGGATTACATGTTGTACTGGCCCCTTTCGATTTCACGCTCTGTTGCATATTAGAATATATTTACTTTGGTCAAAGTGTGTACACACAATTAACCATATTTAAATACATCTTACCAAAATGTTCGCCCTTTCATTGCATATAGTTAAACTCGATTGGCTCATTTAATTACACAGACCACTCCTCTTTTTGGCTAACTATTTGGGATTTGAGGCTGCAGGTGACCCTTTTTAGGCCCCTCCCCCGAATAATGCATCCCGACGCACCTATCCCACTTAAAGCACTGCCCTTGCCCCTCGCAGTACAATCTATTCCCCTTGCCTCTACTCCGCGTGTTTGGGGGATAAATGGAATGGCGCGGCTGTCATTTTGGAGGTGGGTAAAACTAAAGCTGCAAACACACTCTGCAGAAGGGCAGTTCGCTGTCTACACTGGTGTCTTCTATGTGAACAGAGCCCAATGAGCCAGTAGAAGCGAGCTCTCTCGCGCTTCGTCATTCATAAACTGCACCTCATCTCGCTGGGAGCACTCCATCCTCCGAAGGCAAGCAGACCGTGAGGGCCTCCAGTGACCACTCACGCCATCTTTTCAAGGCAGATTCTGGGACAGGCAGCGTCTGCTGTGGTCAGGGGCCCCACGCGCTGCGTCGTTCCTTTCTTGAGAAGTCACCTTGAGATACAGAATCTTTGCTGCAGAGGAAGGCCCCATTGCCTAACATCAGCCGTAGTCCATGGCAGGCAAACCGACCCAAAGGCAGCAGCAGGTGCTGATGCTGGGGTCCTGACTGTGGGATTTGTATCTTCCATATCTGCTTGAATCGGGGGATTTCTGTTGAATGCTGCAATCCTTCCAGCGGGGGGAGGCGTCTGGGTTTTGCATTGGGCTGGGCGATGTCATTCAGCCGCTGCGGTGGTGCAGGCCTGGCTTTCAGCACACCTAGTGCTGTCTGTTCCTCGCACGCGCTCCCTTCTCTGGTGTCCCTACAGAAGATAGCTGATGCAAACGGGGAGTAGTGTGAGAAGCTCATGCAACTGGTCAGATAGTTGAAGGCTTGCCCCTGCTATCTGTGCGCAGCCTGCTGGCAGGTTCGAATCCCGCAAAGGTCAGTTTTGTAGGATACAGTGTGCAAAATTAATAACACCCAACAAAGTGCCAATCTTTCAGCAAAAGGACAAAAACGTTTTATGTCAGCAGCATTTTGGCAGTGTTGGCAAACAAGGTGCGTTTATTGAAACACAATTAATAGTCACATTAGACCAGTGGCACAAACAGGTAAATCACTAGGGGACTAACAAAAGGATGTTTACATCTAAAGGTGCTACAAGTCCCCCACCGTCGGCCCTCTCTGCCCCAGCCCTCCCGCTCTCCGCCTTTGTAGAGTGGCGAGGACCCACGTGGGGCATGGAAAGCGCAGCGCTGCCACACTCCCGTCTCCATTGGCTTGCTTGCTTGGCATCTTATATGAGCTCTGGGGAGTGGTAATACAGTGCGTGCCATGTTTGCATTCCCTTGGGTCCCAGTTCCGGAAGAAAAGGGGCAGGAGAATTGTAGGTGAGTGGGGGCGGGGGGGGGGGTGAAGCAGGTGCAAGTCCTCAAGTGTTGTCTGTGTTGATGACTGCAGACGGGAAGACCCCGTGCACGGTGTGCAGGTTTATTTCTGCGTGGTTCTGCTGAGACCAGTTGGGGCATTTGGGTGTGCAGAGGGGATGCCCAGGTGTTAGTTAGCAACCTGTTCGATTTGCTAGCAGAGAAGGTCTGCCAGGAGAGTGGGCTCTTCTGGGGGATGTGGGCGATGCATGCGTTGGAGAGGCTGACGTGGTGTAGAGCTGTGCCCAGGGAGCGCCAAGCAACGCTGCCGCAGTGGATTGGGGCTGTTTGTTTGCCGTGAAGTGACCGCAATAAATGTGCTCGCATTAGTAATTTGTTTGTAAATGTAAGCATACAATCCGTCCCTAACACCCCGCCCCCCCATCTCCACCCCCCTACCCTACTCACCTGCTTGCTCGCCTTCGCTTCCCCTACGGCGTCAGATCCGTCCCTCTAACGCAGGTCGGATCCGGCGCCGCAGGTTCCATTTTGTCCCTTTTTTAGGGGGGTTCCCTGCCTCCAATGGTCAGGAAGTGGGTGACACCCCTGCAACACCACGCCCCCCTCCCTAAGCCAAAAATACCGAACATGTAGAGCAGGGCACCATTCGATTGATTATATTCAAACAAGTTGGCTAATTCCGCTGCAGCTCGTGTGAGGTGTTGAGGGTACTAGCATATGTTCAGCTTCAGTGTGTGCAGTGTGTGTAGTGTTGTAGGGGAAACTACATCCATCCCACCCCAGAACCTGCATAGCACAGCATGGCTGGGCGCAAAGTCTAAAAATGTCAAAGATTCAAAAGCAAGAGAAACAGGTAAGGGTGGACTACTGCCCACGCGATGACAGGCCGTTTGATGCCAAACCCTCTGAAAGCCACACATTCCGGTCTGCTTAAGTTACACTTTTCAGAGATGCACAGGGCAGGGTGGGATTTCCGTGCACACCTCCAATTGAATCCCAGACACTGAGCTCATCTCTGGCCACTCGGCCACAACTCGCCCCATGGCTGCCTCCAGCGGCTAGGCAGCCCGTTTTCTGCAGCCCTTAAATGGCGCTTTGCGCATTGGCGCGCGGGTCCCACAGTGCGGCCTTTTATCCACGCTGCGGATTCCCAGTTGACCAGTTGGAATGGTTTCCAGGCCATCCAGGTGCTGCCTGGTGCGCATTAGGACAGAGCTACCGAAGCTGTACTGAGAAAGTTCCGGAAGATCCCCGGTGCTTTTGAAAGTGGAAATGGGCGTCCTTTGGATTAGCCTGCCATGCTAATTTAGCGCTGCCTTGATTTTGGGCGCTGTGAGTTTAAAGCCGGGTGTCAAAAAACACTACGAAGCAATAGGATTCGTTAGACGCCGCTTTAAATTGGTCACGCGGAGTTTCCACCTGACGAATTAAATACCTTTAACAATCTCCAAAAGATTCAGGAACATTCTGGTGAAGATAAGGCGCACTCCACACTGGCATAAAGCAAGCAGCATGCGACGTACACTACCTGCGGACGCTCCACCGTCTACAAATTATCTCCAGCGGTTGGGGAAATACGGAGCGCCGAGTTGGAATCATTTTCACAAAATGCAATTGCAGCGTCTCGGAGCTAAATGCCTGCGCCACTATAAATAATAACGGTTGATATATCGCATTTGCTCTGGCGTGCGTGCTCTTGCGCACTGCCAGGACAGGTGTGGTTGTTACCCACATTAATGTTAAGGAATTTCACGATTTCTGAAGGATAAAAGTCGGAGTTGTCCCTAACATGATTCAAATGTGTGCCCTGAAGGGCGAACAGAAGCACTGCGTTAATCTGGCGTCTAGATGAGAGGGTTTGTTCGTTTGAAGGGAGGAGGGGTCATGGAGGGTCATTCTAAGTGGATATGCCGGCACCAGGATGGCGGCGTAGAACCGCCCGCAGAGGCTGGCACTGATAGGCTGCCACCTACCTACCTGAAACATGCGCTCTGCCATTATTGGACAAGCACGAGATCCTGTTTGGACGGGAGGACAGTGCCTGGCGAATATTGGCATAAATTAAGCAGGGTATATGTTTACAACGGCGTAAATGAAAGAGCAATATTTGGAGGTAGGTTGCATCACGTGGGTAGACGGTTTAAGGACATACATCTCAGTTACAAAAAAGCCATGTCTCGCCAAGTTTGGAAAATGCTTGGCGGGATTTATTGCTTTATTGGCAGCAGGGCATGGCAGCGCCCACTCCCTATCTGTCGTCATGTGAGTGTGGTATTCACACGGGCCCGTCTGCCATTGTGAGGCAAAGAAGCCGTCTCCGTTAACTGGCTCCATAAAGGCACATCAAAGGCCGCTGGAGTTCACGGCCTGCGAGTACCACCGGAAACCCCCACACTTGAAGGGGGATTTAACGAGGCTCGTAACGCCGCACCCCCCAGCGGGGCCCACCTGCAACCCCGTACTGCCAAGAGGAGCTGCTCTGAGTGGGCACTCATATTAAAGCGGGAAAGGACGAAAGGCTGCGTGGGCCGGTGGCTAATTGTTTATTTTGAAAGTATAGGCTCCCAAGTTCCAGACACAGCTTGCCCTCGTTACCATGAGGTGTGATCGTGGGCATATACCTTATTTTCTATGAATGTGTTCCTTTATTTTTTATATTTAATACATATGGGTAGCAAATGTATCCTTTTGCATTTGAAAAGTAAACAAAATAACAAGTAAAAATGGTACACAGATAAGGAAAAACAAGCATTGCACATCAGACAGAATTTTATAATGAAGTCACCATATACAATGCTAAAAAGCATTACGATTCACAGTCTAACTTGGGTGTCTACAGTGCTGTACATTCAGGAAGAATACACTCCCACACGTGTAGGGCCACTGTTTCTTTATTTCCCAGTTTTTAAGTGCTTGTTTGTAGGCTGAATCTGGAGCTTTAAAAAAACGTGGCCAATTCAGCCCGTAGGCATTTCACCTCACGCACATCGCCTTAATTCTAAAGCTTTCATTGTAATGCTGGGTAGAAAAATGGGACTGTACCTTGTCTGTCTGCAGGCTGACCGGGCTGCCGTACCTGCAGAGCGTCACAAAGTGCTCGCAGTTGTTCCACAGCAGGCTGTACTCGATGCCCCCCACCAGCTCCTCGGCTCGCCGGGCCACCTCCTCCCCTGGCAGCGGCTCCCGGGGGGCGAAGCTCCTGTCCAGGTGATTGACCAGGATGCGCCCCCCGTAGGCGAAGTCCTGCACGGAGTCCAGCCTGACACTGGCGGCCTTGGCCAGGACCCCCAGCACCAGCCTCTTGTTGGTCACAACCCTTTGAAGCAGGGAGGGCTCCTCGGAGAGCAGTGGCAGGATGTCGGGCATCAGGTGGGCCACCCTGTTCTCCCCCAGGTATATGCCGAAGTGAACAAAAAGGGTGCGGGGCACCTCAAGCAGGTCCCCCCTTTTGTACCGGGAAATGTCATAGTGATATTCGGGGACCGCCTCCTCCGTGGGCACGCTGAAGAGTTTCAAGTTGGAAACCCAGAGCACCTTCTCCAGGAGGAAATAGAGCCCTCCGAGCAGCGAGGATTTCATCCTGCCCTCTCCTGCGGGCTGGGGTTCTGCTACCGAGCCCAAGAGGCCACTTTGATTCCCCTAAACTCAGCCTCCTCCCTTTATCCCCCATCCACCCCACCCCCACAAACCCAAAACAGCCCCGGCGTGGATGCAGGATAGTTGTGATTGGCTAGAAGGAAGGGGGTGGCACGCGCAGAGGGAAACTTGAAGTTTGTCAGAACGGGACATTTTGAAGTGAAACGCAGAGTGAGGGGGGTCGGGTTTAAGATGCAGCCTGGGAGCCATGGGCTGAATGGCCGCGTTCCAGGCCGAGCTGCCCAGAGAGCAGAGCTGGACGCCCCGGGGTGGACGGCGTTCTGCAGGACTCTTTCCAGAGGGACGCCAGACACGTGGGCGCGCTCCCTGCGGCAAAGGGAACGCGAACTGCGCCAGAGGAGCTGCCTTTCTTCAGCGTTTTATTCGGGACAGGAGCTGCCCTCGACGAATTCAGGGCAGGCCTCGCTCTAAGACGCGGATGGAAAGTGGCGCGGGGGCGGAGGCTGGGTGGTTTCTGTTGATGAAAACATAGTAAACCACACCAAAGGCCCTCTTTGCCCCCCGACTAAAAAGCACACACCCAGCCTGCGCTCTGAGAAGCCAGCTTCACGAATGTTTCCGGGAGTTGTTTGACACTGAGGTCACACACACCCTCTCTGCTGCGTGTGGGTTCGCAGAGCAAGTTACGCATAGCAATGCCCCCCCACCCCCAGCGGGAGTATGATGTTTACAACAATTTCACTGCAGGCAAAAAATACACATTCTATATACCCTTCCCACCGCAGGTTTGGAGCCATCCCGGTTCGCGCGCCAGGTTACACCCAGCAGGGCACAGAGAGAGCGAAATGCCAAGCAGTGCACCGACCGAACACGCAACAGAAACCCCAGTGCCCAAATATATCCCCGTGGTCTAGACACGGCATACACAAGTCACTATGCTACAAGGAATTGAACACAAAACCCGACAAGGAGACGGAAAAATTAATATTTGTCCGCCTACACGTTCTAAAAAACACGGGCCGCATTACGAGTATGGCAGCACGATCAAAAAGGGAGGTAAGGGCTATTACAGCCACGTTTACCTCACAAACAGGGCGTTTTCCAATGGGATTGCGCCAGTATAAAACGCTTCTGTGAATCAGACGCATACTGCGCTTGGAGAGAAGTTGGGGAAAAAACCTCTCTCACCTGGTTTTTCTTCCTGATTTCCGCCACAATATTGAGAAAGTACCGCGTGCGATTTACTGTCCAGGGTAAATGATACAACCCCCCCCCCCAATGGAGTACTAACACCGCCAACCTGCCACTCTTCCTGTGGTTGATTGACAGCCCGGACGGGTGGCGACACTAACGGTAAATGAGCATAATAATGGTCCTTGTGTATTGTGGGCTAAATACTCACGCAGCGAGTCACTGAAGGGCAAAGTGCAGATGTGCAGCATGGCAAGCTCACTGCAAAACGTCAAGTGAAAAAGCCACACGCAATATACACAATCGTATATTGAGGAAACGCGTCCGCGAGCTCATTGCCAATGTAAACCACTTGTTGCGTATAAATAAGGCACTCGTATGATGTGGTACATTGCAGGTCTCAGCTGCGCTGCACGGCGCGAGCAAGGCTTCATTTCACAGCATCGGGAGGAGAGGCAGGCGCATTCCCGCCACTTGGCTAGTACGCGTGTTACACCGCTCTGAATGCGGGTCAAACGGCCCACAGTTTTAATACGCGATTTGTTAAAGTGAAGTATGTTGGAGACAGGCGTTTATTCTGACCGGAGAGACACAATACCTCCCCACCCTCTCTCTGTCCCCCTATATGGTGGACTGCGAATGTTCTTCATAGTGGCCCCATAATACACAGCACCAGCAAATGTGCGTAGCAAGACCAAATCCTCTACGTAGGCTGCCGGTAGGTTCTCCCCTCAACAAAATGTGGAAAAACATGGGTCAACATGCTTTATATTGAAGCACATTTGTGCCCATACACATATGAATAAGTAGCTAAACATAACACTAAACTGACATTCGATCCGTTAGCAGGGCTCAAGTCGAGGGTACACGCGGGGGACGGAGTCCACCCACTTTTTTCAGAGGGTGGACCCAGCCCCCCCCCCCAGCAAAATGAGAAACAATGAATGTCCTCTATGAATTTATTCATTAAAGCCAACCATGGGTATAAACCACAGTCGCCAGATTTGTAGGCCGCACACTTCACCACTGCACTATATAATCTGATAAAAAATAAGTAAAAACTAAATATAAATTGTCCCATTTCGGTACTGAAAGTCCCAGGGAAAATGTTTGTATTGGTTTGTGCAGTTTAAAACGTGCACACCTTATTTTTTTCAAAAACATTATTAGAAGAACATATCCTTTGGTTTTGTGTGTGTGTGTTGATTTTATGCAAGACAAATGCCATTCGTCATGTGCAATTTTGGTAGTTATGCAAAGCCAATATAATATGTGCATGTTTCACCTTGATATGCTAATTTCTGGCGACATCATATCCGATTGCCTTTGTTGATGAGTCCCCCCACTTTCATTTTTAGGACTTGACCCCTGGTTAAGGGTGAGTATTAGCATACAGGAAGCATTATAAGCAAGTCATGCATTTCGTTTACTCAGTCCAGTTCACTATACCAAGACAAACCCTTGACAGTATGGTACAGTTACTTCATTTTGACAAAATAATTCACTCATTTAAAAAGTGATCTAATGGCTCTCCCCATTTGTGATGAAATGACTCCTGCCCTGCTGGAGTACAAGGGCGAGAAGAGGCGAAAGTGGTTATTCAGCCCTCACACTTCTACAAGCCAACCGTGATCATAATCATAAATGTCAAACAGGCCCAGCAAATGATGTACCTCTTTCACCTTTTGTGGCAACGTGGGCCGAGGGAAGGCTGTACTCTTAGAAGGGGTGGAAATATAAGACATTAGTACCCCAGCCCGCATGTTAATTACAGCAAAAGAACCAAATAGACTAACCGCGGTTAGAGCGCACTGACTGAGACTATTCACCAAAAGCAAGGAACATTAAAGAATATATATGTTTATAGAACCTTGAACGGACAATCTTTCATTTTGGAACTTGTGTACTATTGCTGTTTGGGCTGTGTTAGGAAAGATTTCGTAATTGTATGTAATTTCCCATCCATGTGTCAACCCCCAAACTTTTTGCTGCTGTTTAGACATTGAGTGACTTTGCCAGAGAAGCACAGCCTTCAGCTGCACTCCTCTGGGCTTTTGCTCACTTTTTATGGGGAAACTGACATGCCCTTAATACAGTCAGTTCAGGGAGACTCGTTTCCCTTAGTCCTTTCCTCATGTCGCAACTTTTGTGCAACATGTAACAAGTGTGCAATGTATTTTACCATACAGCACACTTGGGTCTACAGTCATTTCCAAAGGCCCTCGCTGGACTTTTTATGAACTGAGCAGATGCGTCATGGACAGGACTGGTGGCAGCTATCTTTTCACATTATTTTTAACCCTTTCCTGCCATGTCTTTTGGCCATCTTGCCCCTTCACCTTCCACAGTCGACCCGGGTCAGTCCTTTTTTGGTCATGCACTTTCGCGCAAATCCCAATGCTTTCGTGGGCTTTTGCATGCCTTATGTGTGTGCCTCCAGGATGTGGGCTGGAACGTCTGGTTCCAATACACATCTTGGGTGCCAGAGAGTCTGGAGTGCCATGAATGACTGGGACCACAGTGGTCTGTGATTGGTCCACGTATGGAGTGTCTGTTTGTGAGCAGATCTCCCATTGGGTCCTCTCCGTTTTGGCGCAAAGGGAACTTTAGATAAGAGGAGGCTGAAAACACCACTACCATGTCGATCTCCTGAGTTCTCACTGAACAAAGGATAGGATCCAAGTATCCTGCAACTATGAAGCTGAGTCAAGGAACCGCTGGTGTCCCGCTGGAAGGTTTGGCACCCTGAGCCCGCTGTCGTTCTGTGGGACCCCTCTGCATCTGGTCGTCCTAGAAGGTCTGTGAAGACGCTTCGACCCATTGGAATAGTGGGACCAACTATTCTCGGCATCTTCATCAAACCCTGCAAGTAAACTTTCTCTGAAGTATCCCTGGACCAACCAGTGGACTGACCAGCTTACCTAGTTGCTTTGCTCTGTCACCGCCGCCGCTTCGAGGAGGTCCTCGAAACTTGGTAGACTGCTAGCTCACTATCCCCGGCATCCTGACACAAAATTTCGTACACTTGGCATTTCCCAGGTCTGAAGTGAGACGAGTGCGCAAGGACCAGAGTGAACGCGGTTACCGTGTTGCCCTGCCGCGGCAACGTCCTTTGCAAGTTCACTGCATTTGTGACCCTCTTGCCCCTGAAGCCTGCTGCAGTAAAACTGGGTCGATTCATCCACCCAGAGCGGAGAAATCACCACTATCCCGTTTGGGAATCATCCCTGTATCTCAGGAACTGAAAGGCGCTGAGATGTCTCTGTAACGCTCACCTGATTCCCGTAGAGGCGCCGGTCTTGACTGGGCGTATACCGTATCTTCAAAGGTGATGTGTAACACACGGCTGGCTCTTTGGGCTGGACCTCTGTGCACTGTATGTCTGACTCGGAGGGTAAGATGTCTGCAGATAGAAAATATGGGATTAATGAACTGGGTTATTGAATGTCTCTCTCTTCTTCCCTTTCTCTTCTCCTGTAGAACCCCGAAGGTTAACGCTCTCACCTTAGGTAAGTGAACGCCGTGCTCTCCATCTGCCTCGGGGCAGGGTGCTGTAACCAGTTTCTTCACTGGATAAGGGGAGCAGGCCTCTTGACTTCAGAGGACTGCTGTCCGTCGTTTACTGCACGAACGGTAAGTTTCGAGTAATTCTAATGTCTTTAAAGTCTTTAGTAATGATGTCTCTTGTTTTGCAGGGTTCCGGCGATGGTGGATGACGGACTGAAGTGAGTTGAAGATGGAGCCCGTGTGATGAATAGAAGCGCCTGGAAGCACGTAAGTAAGCGCTTGTTGCCTGCTTCACGATGCGCTCTAACTGTCTTTTTATTTTGCAGGTACAAGTTCGGAGCGGCTGCAGGGTGCCGGAATACCCACTGGGTTAGATGTGGAAAGGAGTAATGGCACGTGAGTATTAAAGTTCCCCAATGTCTTTAAACGCACCTTGTTTTGTCTTTCAGATGCGGGATGCAGCGCCGAAGGCCTCCGGAGCGTGCGAAGAGTTGGTAAGCTTTTGTCTTTCAGATGCCGGTATGCAGTGTGAAGACCTCCGGAGCGCACGAAGAGTAGGTAAGCCTTTGTCTTTCAGATGTCGGAATGCAGCGCGAGGCGTTGGTGACAGCCGATGGACCAGGTAAGTGAAGAGCTGTCACTGAAGACCGTAATGCTAACCTGTTCTTTCTTGTCTTTATAGGTGTTGCTGAAGACTGGATTCAGGATGGTAAGCCTTTTTCCTTAGGCCCAGGATCAGATGCAGAAGACACAATGAGCGTTCTGCTGCAGAGGATGCAGAATAACGCAAAGCAAGATTCATCCATCGGGTGTGGTTTAAATAGCCTCCTGTAGTGCTTAGGTGTCTCCTTCCACAGCCACGCCTAGGTAAGAAAAGAGTTCCTGCTTTCCAGAAGAGTTCCAGTGTTCCGAACCTAGGGAGTGGCTCCTGCCCCACCCAACAGGAAAAGTAGTTCCAAACAGAAGAGGATCAGAGGCTCAACTGGCAGGCAAGTAAGCAGCATGGTCTGCTGCAGGTAAGTCCACCCAAGCATTATGAGCCCGGCGCCTCCAGCGCTGGGACTGGGCATATTTATGAGCCTGGTGCCACTGGCGCCAGGACTGGGTCCAAAAGGTCCCAATTGGGACTGGTTGGCACTCGGAACCTGGGTTATGGATCTGCTTCCAAGGGAGTTGGGAAACCCCTGACCTTTTGGAAGCAGAGATCATGACAGTACCCCCCCTCAAGGCCCCTCCCAAACCGGGCTTCTCCGGGGGTTTTGGCTTGTCAGGAAATGTTCGGTGAAATCTTTTGATTAGGCGAGGAGCGTGGACATATTCAGCAGGTTCCCAGGATCTCTCTTGGGGGCCGTAGCCTTTCCAGTCAATTAGGTAAAATAGTTTAGATTTGGAGATCTTGGAGTCCAGAATGCTTTTGACTTCAAACTCGAGTTCTCCATCAACTAGGATAGGTTTTGGAGATTTAGTTAGTCGGGTTTGAGGTTGCACGGGTTTTAATAGAGAGACGTGGAAGACCGGATGTATCTTCATGTGCGGGGGCAAGTCCAACTTGACCGCTACTGGGTTTACTATGGTAGTGATGGAATAGGGACCAAGGTATCTTGGGTTGAATGTGCGTGGCCCTTTTAGAGGTAGATATTTGGTGGATAACCAGACTTGATCCCCTACTTGATATTGAGGGGCTTCCTTCCGATGTTGATCTGCTCCTTTCTTGTATTGTTCTTTAGCCCTTTGAAGGTGAGAAACAGCTTCCTTAAAGGCTTGGGTGATTGTAGAATGCAGGTAGTCTACTGCTGGTGTTTCAAGATCTTGGAGGGGATCCAACTCTGAGGTTCGAGGGTGACTGCCGTACAAAAGAAAAAACAGGGTTTTCCCAGTTCCCGAATGGACAGGGTTATTGTAGGCATATTCGGCTATCCAAAGGATGTCTTTCCAAGTTTTTTCAGTTTGTTGCAGCATGCAGCGTAAATACTGTTCCAGAGTTTGATTGGTCCTCTCGGTTTGTCCGTCGGTTTGAGGGTGGTGACTGGTCGATAGTCTCACATCAATTTGAGCCGACCGACAGCAACTTCGCCAAAAATGAGAAATAAATTGACTACCTTGATCCGAAATTAGAACCGAAGGAAAACCGTGCAGTCGGACGATGTTTTCGAGAAATTCTCGGGCCAGAGTTGCTGCTGTTGGCAAGCCTTTGAGCGTAATGAAATGCGCCATCTTGGAGAATAAGTCCACGATTACTAGAATCGTATTGTATCCGGAGCATGGAGGTAGATCGGTGATGAAGTCCATAGAAAGCGTATGCCAAGGGCGAGGTGGGATATCAATAGGGCGTAAGAGGCCTGCTGGTCTTTCCTTTTGACTCTTGTTTTGGGCGCATACTCCACAGGACATTATAAAGTCTCTGATATCTTTTTTCCAAGACGGCCACCAGAAGTAGCGCTTGATCTTTTCTGAGGTCTTGGCTATACCGGGATGTCCTTCCATTAAAGAATCGTGATAACAAGAGATTACTTTTTTCTGTAAATCTGTGCTGGGTAGGTATAATCGTTCTTGGAAATACAATAAGTTGTCCTTTACTGCAAAGTCCTTTCCCTGCAGATGCCAATTCTGTATGTCTGCTGGAGTTACAAGTTGCCTGGCTTTATCCTTAACTTCCTCTATGGATTGTGTGGCGATTACACCCAGAATTCTTTGTTCGGGAATGATTGGTACAGGTTTAGGGTTGATCAAGTGTTCTTCCACTCCCATCCGAGAAAGGGCATCAGCTTTACCGTTTTTTGTACCAGGTCGATAGGTAATTATGAAGTCAAACTCGGCAAAGAATAATGCCCAACGGAGTTGTCTAGAGGATTGGGCTTTTGCGGTTTTCAAATATTGCAGGTTTCGGTGATCCGTAATCACAGTAACGGTGTGTCGGGCCCCCAGCAGATAATGCCGCCAAGCCTTAAAGGCAGACTTGATAGCCAGAAGTTCCTTGTCAGTAATCGTGTAATTGATTTCAGGAGGCGAGAATTTGCGGGACCAAAATGCCACGGGATGCAACTGATTGGTTACCGGGTCCTTTTGTGATAGAACTGCCCCCATGGCAAGGCTTGAAGCATCAGTTTCCACGATGTAGGGGAGTTCGGGGCGAGGGTGTTTTAAGATTGGTGCAGAGATAAATTTAGTCTTCAAATCCTGGAAAGCTTGTTCCGCCTCGGTAGACCATTCAAAACGTTTGTTTTTCTTTAACAAGGCAGTGATGGGCTGGACTATTCGAGAGAATTCGGGGATAAACCTGCGGTAAAAGTTAGCGAAGCCTAACATGCTTTGCACACCTTTTACGGAGGATGGTGATGGCCATTTGAGAACTGCATCGACCTTCTTTGAATCCATACGCACTCCGCCAGGTGATAATATGAATCCCAAGAATTCAACTTCAGTCACGTTGAAAACACATTTTTCCAACTTAGCGAAAAGTTTGTGTTGACGCAATCTTTCGAGGACCATTTTCACGTGTTTCCGATGTTCAGATTCCGATGAAGAATAAACGAGGATGTCGTCAATGTAAACAACAACACACACATCTATGAGCTCTCTGAGGACATTGTTCATAAAATATTGAAAGGCGGCCGGGGCATTGCAAAGTCCGAAGGGCATGACCTGATATTCAAATAGCCCATACTTGGTGCGGAAGGCCGTCTTCCATTCATCGCCCTCTTTTACTCGTACCAAGTGGTAAGCTCCTCTAAGATCCAGCTTTGTATATATGCATGCTTTTCTGACTTGGTCCAGGAGTTCAGGGATCAAAGGTAACGGATATCTATTCTTAACGGTGATCTGGTTCAGGGAGCGATAATCTATACAAGTTCTAAGGTCTCCTTCCTTTTTTGGAACGAAGAACAAAGCTGAAGAAGCAGGGGACTTGGAAGGACGAATAAACCCATTTGCCAGGTATTGATCCAGGTATTGTCGAAGGTGAAGGTTCTCAGGCTCGGTGAGGGCATAAATTCTACTACAAGGAGGAGTAGATCCAGGTATCAGGTCTATCTGGCAGTCATAAGACCTATGAGGAGGTAGAGAGTTAGCCTGATCCTTCCGGAAAACATCTTGGTATTCTAGGTATTCGGGAGGTAACTGGGGAGTCTCTGAAGAAATTGCTGCCTGTGCAACACCAGGTGGAGGGTGACAAGTAGAGACACATTCTGGAAACTGGACCGTTCTTGCTCGCCAATCGATCAGAGGATTGTGTTTCTCTAACCAAGGTATTCCTAGAATAATCTGAAACTGAGGGGCCTTGATCACATCGAACACGATCTTCTCATGGTGTCCATCTTGACTTACTAGCGTCACTTCTTGAGTGGTATGCGTTACTGGCCCGGAGGCTATCTCCGTACCATCCACCGTAGTAATGACGTCCTTTACAGCCTTGGGACAAAGAGTTAGATTCATCCTCAAAACCATTTCATGATCCACATAATTGCCGATGGCACCGCTGTCGACGTAAGCTTCAATTGCATGTAATCGATCCGGATTATCAGGGCTAATGAGGACCATAGGTATCACGAAATGCAAGGTCACGGAACTGGTTTTCACGCTCGGCAAGAGGACCTCTATTCTTGTCGGGCGAGGTTGTTTCCCTGCTCAGTGTTTGTAACTTTGGTAACTGCAGCTCCTACTGCCTTCTTGGCAGGTTTCACCGGACAGTCTCGAAGAAAGTGCCCTGAGTTTCCGCAATAGAGGCATAATTGTAACTGTTTTCTCCTTTCCCGCTCCTTTTGTGTTAGAGGACCTTTCAGACCCCCTATTTGCATGGGTTCCCCGGAGTCTACTCCTTTGGAAGGAGTTGGCGGTTTGGAAAATACTCGAGCATCAAACTTGGAACGATCAGCCTTCCTGTTCTGCAGTCTGTGATCTATTTGAACGACTAAGTCTATATAGTCCGAACAATCTTGTGGGGGATTCACTACTTGGGCTAACACATCTTTGAGCTCTCCACGTAGACCTCTATAAAACAGCATAATCCTTTTGTCCTCAGGCCATTGAGTTTCCACTATCAGTCTGTTGAAAGACGCAATATAAGCTAAAAGGTCTTGATTACCTTGTCGCAACGAAAGAAGCTCATTGTCCAAGGCCTGCCCCTGTGAATGTCTTGCGAACAGTTTTTCCATACTGAGCTGAAAAGCTTGAAAATCATGGAGGAGCGGATCATCTTGATTTACTAGAGGGATCGACCAGTCTGCCGCATTGCCACTAAGGTACGAAAGCACAAAAGCTACTTTAGCTTGATCAGTTGGAAAGGCTGCTGGCCGGCATAAGAAATGCAACCGGCACTGATTGATAAATACTGCAAACCTCTTTGGGTCACCAGAAAATCGTTCGGGCGGAGCCAGAGGTACATTCCCAGGTAGGTTGATCTGCACTGGATTCATAGAGGATGTAGAAGGAAGATTTCCCCCAGATGCGGGTAACGGGGTCTGTCCGGCTTGTGACTGTAGCAATTGTCTAGGGAGATCATCTGTTCGCTCCTTGGAAATAATCAGTTCCCTTCTTAGAGCGTTCGTTTCCTGACGGGCTGCATGCACTTCTGCCCTTAGTTCCCCAAGTAGCTGGGCTAGTTGGTCGGTATCCGAGGTTTCCATAGCGCCTGGACGGGAGTTTTGTGGTAGGCTTTGCATTCTGTAACGCTCACCTGATTCCCGTAGAGGCGCCGGTCTTGACTGGGCGTATACCGTATCTTCAAAGGTGATGTGTAACACACGGCTGGCTCTTTGGGCTGGACCTCTGTGCACTGTATGTCTGACTCGGAGGGTAAGATGTCTGCAGATAAAAAATATGGGATTAATGAACTGGGTTATTGAATGTCTCTCTCTTCTTCCCTTTCTCTTCTCCTGTAGAACCCCGAAGGTTAACGCTCTCACCTTAGGTAAGTGAACGCCGTGCTCTCCATCTGCCTCGAGGCAGGGTGCTGTAACCAGTTTCTTCACTGGATAAGGGGAGCAGGCCTCTTGACTTCAGAGGACTGCTGTCCGTCGTTTACTGCACGAACGGTAAGTTTCGAGTAATTCTAATGTCTTTAAAGTCTTTAGTAATGATGTCTCTTGTTTTGCAGGGTTCCGGCGATGGTGGATGACGGGCTGAAGTGAGTTGAAGATGGAGCCCGTGTGATGAATAGAAGCGCCTGGAAGCACGTAAGTAAGCGCTTGTTGCCTGCTTCACGATGCGCTCTAACTGTCTTTTTATTTTGCAGGTACAAGTTCGGAGCGGCTGCAGGGTGCCGGAATACCCACTGGGTTAGATGTGGAAAGGAGTAATGGCACGTGAGTATTAAAGTTCCCCAATGTCTTTAAACGCACCTTGTTTTGTCTTTCAGATGCGGGATGCAGCGCCGAAGGCCTCCGGAGCGTGCGAAGAGTTGGTAAGCTTTTGTCTTTCAGATGCCGGTATGCAGTGTGAAGACCTCCGGAGCGCACGAAGAGTAGGTAAGCCTTTGTCTTTCAGATGTCGGAATGCAGCGCGAGGCGTTGGTGACAGCCGATGGACCAGGTAAGTGAAGAGCTGTCACTGAAGACCGTAATGCTTACCTGTTCTTTCTTGTCTTTATAGGTGTTGCTGAAGACTGGATTCAGGATGGTAAGCCTTTTTCCTTAGGCCCAGGATCAGATGCAGAAGACACGATGAGCGTTCTGCTGCAGAGGATGCAGAATAACGCAAAGCAAGATCCATCCATCGGGTGTGGTTTAAATAGCCTCCTGTAGTGCTTAGAAGTCTCCTTCCACAGCCACGCCTAGGTAAGAAAAGAGTTCCTGCTTTCCAGAAGAGTTCCAGTGTTCTGAACCTAGGGAGTGGCTCCTGCCCCACCCAACAGGAAAAGTAGTTCCAAACAGAAGAGGATCAGAGGCTCAACTGGCAGGCAAGTAAGCAGCATGGTCTGCTGCAGGTAAGTCCACCCAAGCATTATGAGCCCGGCGCTTCCAGCGCTGGGACTGGGCATATTTATGAGCCTGGTGCCACTGGCGCCAGGACTGGGTCCAAAAGGTCCCAATTGGGACTGGTTGGCACTCGGAACCTGGGTTATGGATCTGCTTCCAAGGGAGTTGGGAAAACCCTGACCTTTTGGAAGCAGAGATCATGACAGTCCCTTTTGCACATTCGAACCAGCAAACGAAGTGGACTGAACTGGTGAAGTTTGGGTCCACTTGAGTTGGGGACCAGTGAGTACTCCATGCCTAAACTGGTGGCCCCTAGCGCAAGGGCCCATTTTTACACACGAGTGGCCCCTGGGGGCCCTTCTCATTTCCACTGCTATTGCGAAATAGCGACTCCATCCCAAACTCTCGAACTGCCACTGCCTTCAAGTGGAGGTCCTTCTTGAATAGTGGGAACCTGTTCTCCATCACCTCATCCACCTTCCCGAGCTGCTAGAGACTCCTGAAAAGACCCTATTCTGCCCATTGGAACAACCGCGTGCGCTTGCATTGCATGTACTATTGAGCACAAGGCTCCTCTCTTCTTAGGGCTTGGACTGCCTCTTAGTTAGGTGTATTTTAGATGTTGAACTGGGCCTAAAGACAATCTGCACTGCCTGATTCCTTCCCCTCTAGGTTGTCAACATATTTCATGCATTTAACCCTTTAGACCCCAATGGTCTTGTATATACATTGGGCCTCATTACGAGGTAGGAGGTAAGGGATTACCGGCACCGGTAAGGGTGCCGGTGCCATTAATCCCTTACCTCCATATTCCGAGGTCCCTTAGCGGGTCCCTTCCTTAACGCCTGGTCTGACCAGGTGTTAAGGACGGGATCCGCTAAGGGACTTCAGAGCTAATAACGGTACCGCAAATTGCGGTACCGTCGTTATTTGCTACTTCCCCATTCCCATTGAGCCCTATGAGGCTCAAATGGGAATGGGGAATGGTTCTCAGAATGGGGAGTTACCGGGTCATCCAAGGTTGGAATGACCCGTTAAGTACCCATTCCGAGAACCCGGACCCGGTATGCGGTAAGGGGGTACTCCTACCACGTAATGAGGCCCATTACATTGATAGAGATGTGTTGGTTTACTTAGTGTTACTGTGATTCTTTTGCTATGGTCTATGTTACAAAGGCCTTGTAATAAATATGTCTATATTTTTGATATAACACCTGTCTGGAGTAATTTGTAAGTGTCCTTGCTCTGTGTGCTCATTGAGGTCCTTCAGTCACCCTCATCCCTCCTGAGACTTAGTCTTGACCGCCTGCCATAGTTACCCTGATTGGTCTGGCTTTTCCAGAGGTTACCCTGTTCCAATTAACTAGGCAGGCCTTCTGAATCTCTGCCCCTCCAGGACAGAGTTCAGAAATCCATCTTAACAAATTGGTGTACAGCGGTGGGATAGGACTGAAGGTATCCAGTGTTGCATACTAGTGAAGGCATTTCGAGTTATTCCTACCAGGACACATGGGCCTTATTACGATTTTGGCGGTAGCCAAAATCTGATACGGGTTCCCAGAATGGGGAATTACCGGGCCATTCCGAGTTCAGAGGGCCCGGTAATTCCTCCCTCCAGGAACCCGGGCCGGACCTTCCCCATTCCCATTTCAGCCCTTATAGGGCTGAAATGAATAGCCCCTATAGGGTTGAATGGGAATGGGGGAGGGAGCTAACAACGGGCCGATTACGACCGGCCCGTTGTTAGCTCCCTCTTAACCTCGCGGGACCCGCTCTGCACTTCTGGTGAAACCAGACGTGCAGAGCGGGTCCCGCGAGGGGACCTCGTAATGTGGCGAATGGTGTTAACAGGTCCGCATCCTTTTGCGGCACCCATTAACCCATTCCGCCACTCTTGTAATGAGGCCCATAGTGAATTGTTGTAGTATAACTGAAAAAGGCCATAGTCCTATCTAACAATATGGAAACAAGTACCTTGTTAACTTTAAATGCTTCCAAACCTGAAACATTGAGAAAGATGTGTGCTGAGAGAGGTATCTCTGCTCAAGGCACAAAAATGGAAATGATCCAAAGAATCATGGACTCGCAAGAAGCTCAGCTTAGTGCCATAGCTTCTGATGACAGTGCAGAAGGAGGTGGGTCTGCTCTCACTGGCAGAACTGGAAGTTCTGCCGCTGCACTGATTCATGAGGTGGAGGATGTTATGTCTAATGTTTCCTCTGCCAGTGCTGAAGGTGAGGTCATACTTGAATTCAAGAAACAAGAATTGCTGTTTAGGCAGAAGGAGCTTGAATTTAACATGGCCAAACTGAAGATAGTGCAGGCAGAAAAACAGAAAGACAGGGATCACCAGTTGGACTGGCCAAGCTTCAGGTTGCCAATGGATCCAAGGGTCCTGGACATGGGTCTGGGTCCTCCTCTCATCCAAGGTTTCCTAAGGATTTGCTCAGTGTTTATGAGGAAAAGAATGACATTATGGACTGGCTGAATACATTTGAGTATGCATGTGAAGTTCAACAAGTTGACAATGCTGATAAAATTGCCTGGTTACTTAGCAGACTGCCCCATTCTGGCTGCAGTGCCATTATGGAAATGTCAAAAGCTGAGAGTGCAGACGTTGCAA
This sequence comes from Ambystoma mexicanum, assembly GCF_040938575.1. Classification (NCBI taxonomy): domain Eukaryota; kingdom Metazoa; phylum Chordata; class Amphibia; order Caudata; family Ambystomatidae; genus Ambystoma; species Ambystoma mexicanum. The sequence goes on from NC_090937.1 coordinate 778,903,021, forward strand.
TGTTGAAGCAAACTCTCATCTTAAAGTTTGGAAAGACTCCTGCCCAATACTTAAAAAGATTCAGAGAGTACAAAAAGAAAGAAGGTGGAACTTGGGTATCTTATGTAACAGAATCCTTAAAAAACCTGACTGGCTGGGTTGGAGGTTATAAGGTCTCTACTTTTGAAGGTATGATATGTCTTGTCATGCTTGAACATATTTTTGCATCTTCCTCCCCTGAGCTTAAGCAGCAATTGGCAGATTCAAAGGAGATAGATCCTAAGAAACTTGCCATAGCAACAGATTTGTGGGTGTCACATAGAGTGTCCAATAAGGACAAGACTCATCCTGGTGAGCAGGAGGAGGAGGAAAAGTCCAAAGATAAGGAGGGTGGGGAATCTGATAAAACTTCCTCCCAGAAGGGCCACAAAAGGAAAAATAAGGGTAAGACACAAGATAACTCACAGGGTAGTGGAGGTCAGCCTCCAAAACAGAACTCTGGTTATAGTAAGCCTCCCTGTGTAAACAGACCCAGTGGATCTTGTTTTGCTTGTGGAGCAACTGACCATGTGAAGGGGGATCCCAGATGTAAGGTCAAAACCTTGTGGGTCCACTCTGCTAATCTTGCCTTCTCCTCCTATGAGGAAGAAGAGACTACAGGGGCATCCTTCTCCCCAGGCTCCTTCCCCAGTGGGATAGAAGCTGAGGCAGTTTTAGTTTCCCTAGGTTCCTGGTAGCCTAAAGTCTCAGAGGCTTATGCTAGGATTCCAGATAATACTAAGCACTACTTTAAAGACAGTGTGCTGATCAAAGGAGTAAATATTCCAGCTCTTAGGGTTAGTGGAAGTAGTCAAACTGAAGTGGATTCTACCTTGGTAGACCCAGAGGAAGTTGCCAGAGCTCCTCTGGTACCCACTAAATTGGCTGATGGCCCACCTCTCATGTTCGCAGTAATACCTGGAAATCTTAAAATAAATGGTACAGCAGTCAGGATTCCAGTGAGCATACAGAGGAGTGTCCCATGAAAGGTCTTGCTGGGAAATGATCTCAGAGCTGTAGGTCTTGTGGGAGATACAGCTGAAAGACCCTGCACAAGGGTCACCACAGGCCAAGACCACTGCAATGCCCCAGCCAAAGGGGAAACACAAGGCTAAAGGAGTAAGAAAATCCAAAAGAGGGAAAGAAAACATTCCCCCTAACTCACCTACCACTGAGGTGGAGGTAGTTGGTCAATCACCAGGACCTGATGAGGAGGTGGTGATGCCTGAGGTATTTGACCCAAATGACTTTCCTGAACTAAAAGATGTGTTAGTAGAAGGTGGTCCTGACAGGGAAGAATTTAGTAAGTGCCAACGTGAGTGCTAATCTCTGGAAGGCCTAAGGAGACAAGCCTGCTCCCAGCTTGAGGGTGAACCTCCTGGGAAGCACATGATTTATTGGGAAGGTGGGCTCCTGTATAGCGAGCCTACAGAGTCTACAGAAGGAGACCATAGGAGGTTGGTGGTTCCCCTTGCTGTAAGACCCTTCCTCCTGCAGCTGACGCATTAATTGCCCCTTGCTTCTCACCTTGGAATCAAGAGAACCAAGCAAAGTCTATCCATGCACTTCTACTGGCACAAGATGGGGGTGCAAATAGAAAGTCCCTGCAGGAGTTGTGCCTCCTGCCAGTTATCTGGTAAGAGTGGCTCAACAATCCAAGCTCCATTGGTACCACTCCCAGTCATGGGGGTATCATTTGAGAGGATAGGGATCGACATTGTTGGTCCCCTTGACTCCCAAACATCCTCAGGCAATAGGTTTATCCTGGTGCTCGTTGACCATGCCACCAGGTATCCTGAGGCCATCCCATTGAAAACTGTGACTGCCAAGTCAGTTGCAAAAGCTTTGCTTGGCATATTTACTAGGGTTGGCTTCCCTAAAGAAGTTGTGTCTGATAGGGGTAGCAACTGTATGTCAAAGTATATGCACGCCATGTGGAAGGAATGTGGTATCACCTATAAGTTTTCATCCGCATACCACCCACAGACCAATGGTCTGGTTGAAAGGTTTAACAGGAATAACCTACACCATATGGTAATGTGCACATATCAGCTCACTCCCGCTGTTATACCATGTGTAAAATGTCCTCCACAACTATTCTGTGAAGGTCACCACCCTCGGAGAGATGCAGAGGTAAAACTGCATGGCTGCATTATGTTGTGGTGCTGTGCTGAAGGCCTAGGCTCTTGGGTGCATGGTCTACTGCCTATGGCCTTTTGCCGTGCACCCAAAAGTGTAGGCCTTGTCCACACCCAGCACAACATAACAGAGTCATGCAGGCGAACATGTGGCCAGGTACCACAATCCACAACCGTAACATAGGCAGCGACACTTCTACCCAACCCCCGCACCATAATACAGCGATGCATGCACACATGTGACAGTGAGCCGAATCCACAAAAATACCACAGGGTTCGGAACCCTTACCCACTTCTATTCACATAGAATTATATTACTGCCAACCCAACCACAAAATATTCACTAAGAGTGGCCCTGCTCCCAGCCCTCTAATAGGTGCACAAAACCAATACTTCATGGTGCAGTACAGCAGACTGCACTCTGCACAATGGACAGTACCGAAGCCGATAAAACCCTATCCACTTCTATGCACACAGTACTTCAACACTGCATCCAATGGACACACTGCAGGACTGTTCACTCCATCAGGTCCAGCCTTGGACTACACACTGTAGGATTTGCTAACAATCTGCACACCCATGAAACCAACAGTGTATGCAATGTTGACAAACCACACACACAAGGCAACAATGTGAAACCTCCTTGCAACCAGGGCACAAAGTTGTCGGTGCAAGGCCTCCACCCATGCATCGAAGGGCCTACGCCCTTACCGCACGCAACACACCATAGTACACTGTATGTTAAAATTTCTGTGTCATGTGCAATGCACTCCCCTTCTGCCATCGATCTGCCATCAGTCACCATGGAAAGAGGTCACTGCACCAGCTATCATGCCGTAACGCAGGCTGCCTGCATTCACCACACAAGGTAGTCCCTGTGTAGGTACCAGTGAATTGGCTTAATACGCATGGATTCTGCAGCCACACCACCGTCTTCTTCCACCTAATGCGATATATCAGATGAAACACTTGTTACCCCCCACCCTTTCCATCCCTTCTTCCCACCACCACATGGCGTAAAGTATGTTTTCCAGGCCCTCTAGCACTGCACTGTCCCCCGACACACCATGGTGGCATTTCCCAAAAATGTAGATGCACAGCATGCTTCCATCCAGCCAACCACCGGCCACGTCCAATGTTCGCAGACATCATGGCCTACTGCAAGCCAATGAGACTATTGTCTGCGGCGCGAGCAGGGAAATGGGTCCGCGGAGCGGATCGAGATGTCACACATTTTTTGAGATATTCATACATTTCAGTTCTTTGCAACAAAAGTACTGGTGGGACTTTCACCAAACACACGAACGCATGCTTTCGGAACCAATCACCCGCTCCTGCTGCAAATTTGGTTAAAATCCATTGAGCCGTTCGGCCAGTAGGCGTGCGCAAAGTTTTTGCCCATTCAGTCTATGGGAAAAAAAAATGTGGGACCCCCCTATAACTTTGCCCCCCCTCCACGAAACCTCACCCAACTTTCCCAAAATAATTCATGGGGACCCAAACACTTTTTGGAGCCAAATACATCCATGGGGAGCAAAGTTATAAGCTGCCCAAAAAGTGGTCTTCCTGTGGGTTTAGCAACTTAACCATAACTACACGGCCGCTACCATGGGGCGTGTAATATATTTGTTTATACACCAACTGCCTAAGTGACAGAGTGATCACTGCTGTTTGTATAGTTTTCTCTATTTTTCACAATTCTATGCCTCGTACATGTTCAAAAAATCTTTTCCAAGGGGGGTGATATTTTTCAACCAACAGCCTGCCGGAATTTGAATACAGACCCGTGCTTTCGTGAATAGCGTGAAACATCGCAGGACACACGGAAGCACCATACGACAATAACCAGCCCAAAACAAAGACCCCACTGCACAGTACAGAGGAACCCCCAGAGGGCTGTAATGCACACCAGACCAACCGATAGATGCAGCTACATGAAGCTCCCTTTATTAACAATGAAGTAACTATACGCTAGGAGGAATCCTTCCTAATAAGAATGCAATCAAATCAAACCACCCACTAAAGGAAGACGAGAGGTAATCTATCAACTTGCCTAGTTACACATCGCAACATGATTGTTGGTTAAGCACACCAAATGCATGTAAACTATATAGAATATCACAGAATGTCACAGAAGTCACACAGTCAATTGTATGTTTCCTTGGGATATGAATCAATATTTCGAGCATAATAAAAAAAAGAAAACACACAATTCAAGGTATTCATTATTTGTCAAGATATAACAGGACAACAATCGCACTATTGTGGGGAGAAAAAGTTTTGTACCCTTTCTCAAACCGACTGGTAAGGTGTTCCAGTCATCCCCCACCTGCTGCGGACAGTCAGTCCAGACAGCAAAACACACACTACACAATTACACCTGGCAACACCAACACACACAACCCGATTCCCTGTAATATACAGCTTTCAGACATGAGGGCAGACCATTCAATGTACATGTTCAGACGTTCTTGAACCGTATTCAGATGCCTGGCCCACTCTTGTTCTATGCGTGTCAGATATGTATCCCTGTCACCCATTTGGGGGTGTTCTTTAGCTATTTGGATAATGAACTAAAATAATTCTGAATTTTTGTGGTTCATCTCAGTGAAGCGATCTACAAGCGGTTCATCTGCAACCTTATTCTTGATGCAAGATTGATGTTCACAGATTCTTTGCCTGATTTCACGCAATGGTTTTCCTATGGAGAAAAGTGAGCGTGGGCAATGTATGCCAAACACCACCCATTTTGTTCTGTAGTTGGCATTGGTGTTATCTCTCAGTTCCCAATACATGCCATAAAGGTTAATGGATTTCAGATTCTTGGTACTGCGCAGATTGAGCAATTTCTGCATCTAAAAATATGCTCTCACTGGTGGTACGGTCCAAGCATTGGTGTTGGTGGGGTTAATGGATTGATGTCTTTTAAATGTGTGGACTAATTTCTGTCTAATATTTGGTGGTAATTTAAAAGCAAACCTGGGTATTTGGGGATTGAAATTCTCGGCTTTCATAATATGCCATTGTTTCAATATCTCTTTCTGCAGGCAGTTGCTGGTAGGGCTATATGTGGTCAAACATGTGATTTGGTTAGTGATGACTTTTTCTCTTTTTGCGAGACAAGTCATTTTATTTAGATATTTAGCTCTTCTTTTTGCTGAGTTTATCGTGTGGAGCGGGTACCCTTGGTTTTGCAATCTCTCTTGTAAGATTTTAGCATGTTTATTGAACTCCTCACCTGTGGTGCAATTTTGTTTGATTCTGATAAATTGCACATGTAGATTTTCTTTAAGGGATTTCAAGTGAAAGCTTGTCAAATCCAGCAGGGTGTTTTTATCTGTTTATTTGCGAAACAATGATGTGGAAATCTCACCTTTTTCGGTTTTCAACAAACGTAGGTCTTGGAAAAGATTTGTGTATTCATCCATGCACATGGTAAATCGTAAGTGTGGTTCTTGGCTGTCTAACCATATTATGAATTCCTCTAAATAGGTGTGTGTCTTTCCATAGCATACGTCGTCGATATACCTCTACCAGCAGGAAATCGCTGGTTTTAGGGGTTCTGTTCACAGTAGATATATTTCTTTTCAAAGTGGATGACAAAGAGATTAGCTATGTCGGGGTTAAAAGTCGCCCCCATAATCGTCCCTTGAATTATTTTATATCAACCATTTTCAAAGAGAAAGACATTTTCAGTTAAGGCAATGCAGGCGAATTCACGGATACATTCAGTTGCTACCTTATTCACATTATTCCTAGTATCAAGGTATTCCATGATCACTGCTAAACCTGCCATTTGTAGGATGCTTTTAGAGCAAAGTGACAAACAGATCAGTTTGCTGCATTTTGATTTTGATAAGATGTTGATGATTTCATTTGTGTCCCCGATGTGAGATTTAATTTTTACAGCCAGAGGTTTTAGAAAAAAGTCAACGTACAAAGATAGCAGTTCCAATATGGACATTACATTTTTGCGCACCTTAGGTAAAATGTAGAAGGCTGGAGTGACTGGGTGAGGTCTATTCAAGAAGGCTTTCTCATCCATGTCAATCCAGCCCTCATTTTCAGTGAAGGCTATGAGACTTAGAATTTCTTCTTGTAGTTGCTCTGTTGGATAAAACTCAAGGATACAGTAGAGTGTGGGGTTATTCAGAAGACGCAGTGCTTCCTGTCTATATTGTTCCCAGAGCCAGAGCACCATTCCTCCACCCTTGTCGGCTGGCTTAATAATGAACACCTTGTTGATTTGAAGGTCCTCCATAGCATGACTTTTGCCTTTAGTTAGATTGTCTTTGGCAGAGTTGTTAAACCGAGATTCAGCATCTGTTAAGATTTTGTTTTCAAAGGCCATGATTTCCAGTCTCAGAGCTGATGTAGGGGTGTAAAGGTGGAGGGAGGTTTAAACCCTCTCACACTTTTCTTTCTTTGTTCTTCACTGTCTTAAAACAAATATTGGAGTCAAATTGCAGAATGTTTTTTTACGTTCAATTTTGGTCTCAAGTACCTCTGTTTTTTCGGTCAGAGAAAATCTGAGTCCTTTCTACAAAATACTTAGTTCATCATGGGACAGGATATGATTGGACGGATTGAATAGCACTGTCATTAATTCTGAGGTTGGTCCTGCTGGTTGTTCCACTGGCGGGTTCTGACTCCATAGTTCCCTTGATTTTACTGACCCCTCCTGCTTCTGTGCCCCGAAAAAACTGCTGGGGTTGTGGGGGCGCTCCTCCAGAGGTCGAAGGTGTGTCTGCTCTTACTGAAAGTTCAGTGTCGCTTGCACTTCAGCTATTCAAAGTCTCTGAGAAGGTTACATATTTTCTGCCCTTGCGCAAGCCTCCAGGCCTTTGTAGATAACGGATTTTGCTCCTGACAGTAATTTGGATTTAAGTACGGATATGTTTTTACTTCTTTATACATGTCTATGTCCTTTCACAATTTCCACAGTTTCTCGTCTACTGTCAATTGTCTACATTTGGTCAATTCCTAATTCATTTTTTCCAGTTTTAGTTTTGCATCTACAAATACTGATTCAGTTTGAATTTTGTTTTCTAAGGCTAACACTTCTTCCCCTTGTTTTTTATTCTCTTCCTCTACTGTATCAATTATGAGATTAATCTGGTCGGGGCGGCGCTTATTGGCTTTCAATGAGTAACCAAACAACAAGCCTCCTGGGTCTTCTTCATGGGAACAAAACAAGAGCCTGTAGTTGCCCACAGGTCACCCACATGCACGCTTTACGGACAAAGTCCTTCTGTATATTTTTCTAAATCAGAATGCTATCCAAACTGAAATGTATAAATATCACATTTTAATCAAGTGGCCATTCAAAAACAATTCATGAAACCTAACTAATTCTAAAGTTGCCACTGTGTCTTGGGCAGTTCATGTACTAGGAATCAAAGTTACACCGGTTGCCTTGGACCCTAAACTCAAACAACAATATTTCAAAGGCAAGTGTTCAATTTACACACTGGTATCATTCAGATTTAACAGTTCTACTACGGTTAACCCCGAAGATTGTCCAAATTAGCCAACGCATTTCAGATATTATGCTATTTCCATCTTCAGGGCTTCATGTTGTCCTTTGTACGCCAATTCTAATCTGCTGTTTTGGGCGATATTGTGACTTTGAATGGTATGAAAGGAGGGCAGGGGGATTCAGTCCAGGCAACAGCCATGCTGAGTGGGCACAGCATTGCCACTGTGGAGATGAAGGCCAAGGTAGTGGAAAATGGTTCTTGCTTTATGATACTGTGTATGTCATAAGAGGTGGCCTTGGCTTCACCCAGCTAATTGATCAGATAGCCAGCTGCATGTGCCTCCTTTCTCCAACGTCTTTTAAGAGCAGCACAGTGTTCCTTAGAAAGTGCAAATTCTGCTTATGGGTAGAAATTTAATTGTGCATTCTCTCAATTCATGAGTGTAGTTGGGGCCTGGGACTCTCTCCAGGTTCTGTAATCGTTGTGTGCACCCACAAGACTTTATTTCTCAACAACAGCCTATTAACAAATTTCAGCCATTAATGTGTCATGGTCCGCTTAGTGTAAAACATCTCTGCCGCTAGAGAAAAGTGCCATGACAAATCGGTTTTGGTAAATACTGTGTTCAGACCTCAACCTGCTGTAATGTTGGAAGTTCTGGAATCTTTCCCTCACTTTAAGCACAAGAAAGACCTTTATCAAGTTGGGAGACGCACTCTCCTGAAATTGTTTATATTTATGTAGTTCACTTCGAGTGGCCCATTTAAGGGAAGACATTCCTACCTATTTGGTATGCAAACGCAAGCACATAGGACGCTAAATGGTTGTGCCTTTCAAGTGGTGGAGAGGGTAGAGGTGCAAACAAGTGCGTAGGGGTGGGCAGATCAATGTCTTTGGAGCAAAGGAGGGGCAGAAGAGTATCATCTGGATATGCTACTACCAGGTGGTATTGGAAGGAAAGTGGTGGGGTAAAAAGAATGTTTTTAATTAATGTGTTATGGTCAAAACCAATTGACTTTTCACATTAAAATTAGAACAGTACATAGTCAAACAAATGACATAACATACAAAAATATATCATATATAACCAATTAGAACACATCACATAAACATCATGTATTATTAACATGAATAAAACTATCCCATTTAGAACATTTCTAAAATTCCTGTAAACATGGCATCACAAAATTTGTGCTAAACTTTTTAAAACCATCACAGTCAAAAAGGTCTCATTCTGCGTACACAATCTCTGCCAACATTCCTCTGTATTTAGCCATTCTGTTTTATCTACAACACAGTTAAAAAAACAACTCTCTACTCCTGTAGAGATGGGCATTAAATAATAAGATATTTTAAGGATTGTAACTCATTCTTTTCTGGACACAAATCGATTCCCCTTCCATTCCCCATGCTTACTGTGGGCTGCAAAAATGGCAGTGGCGTTTAAAAGATGTAATCGAAATCTTAAAAACTGGCCTTGTGGTATCGCATTAGGGAATTTAGAAAATGATCTTGGGAGCAGCCCCAGTGGCCTGTCAGTCTTTGTGAAAGTGGTATGCAGAGAATAACTAAATGCATGTTCAATCGTAGAAATCCAATCTGGCTTACAAACTGATCTTTTTACAGAATCTAACTTTTCACATAATTCATTCGCTATCTGCCACATCCAACTAAGATTGACTCTGCCATAATTTCAGTTTGATCAAATCCTTTGATTTATCCGTATTCATAATAGATATTCGATCGTTATACATTGATAATTCTGATAAAACAAGAATCTTTCTATATAATGTAAACATTTTCCCACTGAGCAACTCAACCCGTGACACTAACCCTAGCTTAAAGCGTAAACTAGCCTTGGAGAGAGAGGGCGGGAGGTTAAGAACCTTTTTCCAAATTCACTCCTCCAATCTGACCCCTTCCACGGCATACGTCTGGGGATCTATTTCTGTGCCCCATAATACCGAGGGCACGATCTTAGTTTTATAAAAATCAATCAGATATATGATATATTTTATTTATATCGCACTCATACCAGAGCCCAACCAAGCAAAGGGAAAGGAACAAGGGAGAATAAAAACAACAATCTTACTAGGCCCAGTGACATTAAGAGTGTGCAACTGTATGGAAAAAGGAAAAGGGGGAAGTGCGAGGAAGGGGGAGGAGTGGAAAGTGCGACGCAAATGAATGAACAGAATAAATAGTAAGTATTAAATAAATGCAATAAATAGATAAATAAATACAGGCAGAGGCAAGCGCATAATTTGTCAGATAGGGTATATCTGATAAGTGCAGAAGAAACATGTGAGACTGTATGGGTACATAGACAGATCCCAGTGCAAGGGGTGGCTCAAGAGGCAGTGCAGGAGGATGAGCAGATACCTGGGCCCAAAGGGAAAAGGATATCCAGGAGCATGATGCCGAGAGATAAAACAGATCAGCAGGGGAGTGGAGGGGCAAAGGCAGAAGCGAAGAGGAAGGTCTTGAGGTACTTCCAGAAGCAGAGATGGTTCTCATCAAGTTTCAAGGTGGCTGGGAGGCTGTTCCAAAAGGAGGCCCCCGCCGAAGACAGAAATCTGCCTCCAGCTTGTTTCTTTGAAAAACGACTGACCCTGAGGGAGTTAGAAGTAGAGGAGTGAAGGGCTCGAGAGGGGAGGAATTAACAGAGGGATAGTTGAAGGTATTTTGGACTCAGGCCCCAGAAAGCCTTGTGGACAATACAGAGGGTTTTAAATTTAATCATTGCATCCACTGGCAGCCAATGAAGGGATTTCAAAGCTGGAGAGATACGATTCCAGGGCTTGAGGTCAAGGGCAAGTCTCGCAGTCCTGTTCTGGCTTAGTTGTAGAGGGCGGAGAGTGGAGGAAAATAGATTTAGAAAGAAGCTGTTACAGTAGTCCAACCTAGAGAGAACCAGAGCTTGGGAGACAGTGCGCTTCTGGGGGAGGGAGAGGAAAGGCAGAGTACTTCTAACGAGGTGCAGTAGGGAGTTTGACTTTTTAGAGAAGTCAGTGATGTGTGCGGAGAAGGAAAGTGTGGAGTCAAAGATGATCCCGAGATTCTTAGTCTCGCAGGTAGGGGTAGGAGGAGGTCCAAGAGAGGCCAGCCAGAGAGTGAGGGGAAAGGATGGTGAAGGTGTACCAATGAGGAGGATCTCACTCTTGTTGGCATTTAGACAAAGACCGTTGGCGGCACACCAATTTTAAATGGCAATTAGGCAATTAGAGATGAGGGAGAGGAGGTGTCAGAAGGAAGCCTGAAAATGAGTTGGGTGTCATCAGCATAGCAATGGAAGTTTGAGCAGAAAATGGAAATGCAGTAGGCGAGAGTAGTCAGGTATTATTTAGAAATCTAGGGCAAGAGGTTAAACCCCTGGGGAACACCACAGGTAGAGAGGGAGATAGAGGAAAGGAAGGACCCAAGTTGTACCTGGGAAGGTCGATCAGCAAGGAAAGAGGTCAGCTAGGCCAGAGCCTGATCAGTGATACCCAGGTTGTCATGGAGACGGTTGAGCAGGATGTTATGGTTGACCGTGTCGAAAGCAGAGGAGAGATCAAGTAGGATGAGGACAGAGGAAATATAGAGTCAAGGTTAGAGAGCAGGTTTTCATGGATGTTCAGTAGAGCAGTTTCCATGCTTCTGAAACCAGATTGGTGGTCATGGGGAGAGCCAGCAGAGTCAGAATGAAGATTAAGCTCTAAGATGGCCAGCTTTTCCAGGAGCTTTCCCAAAAAGGGAGTAATGGAGATTGGCCGATAGCTAGCTGGGCAGGAGGGATCAGCTGTAGGTTTCTTGAGGAGAGGATACACAAGGGAGTCCTTGAGAGGGGAGGGGAAGATCCAGAGGCAAAGGACTGTTTACAGAAATCGACAAGGGCTGGAGCGAGGGTATCGATGTGGTCCTTAATGGTTTTAGAGGAACAAGGATGAACCTGTTTTGATGAGGCTTTGATAGATCGGACTTGCCTAGCAACCTCATGAGGGGAGGAAAAAGGAAAGGAGGAGAAAGAAGGGGGAGTGTTAGGGGGAGGGTCAGCAGGCTGGGAAGGAGAGCAGAGAGGAAGGGGGCAGAGGAGAGAGAGGACAAGATTTCCTGAGTTTCAGAATTAAAGTGAGAGGCAAGAGAGTTGCAAAAAGCCTGAGTGGCAAGAGGAGGGGTAGAGGCTGCAGCAGGGTTGACCAGTTCCTTGCAGATTTTAAATAGTCCGGCCGAGTTGTTGGATGCCGCAGAGATGCAGGCTTGAATGTGGCCTATCTTCGTAGACAGGACAGTGAGACGGTATTGCCTTTGGAGCAGGCGGCTGGCCAGTTTGTCTGAGGATGAGCAGGAAGCTCTCCATTTCCTCTCAGCCGCCCTACATTTATGTTTAAGTGTAGTTAGGTCAGAGTCATACCAGGAATTACACCTGGCTTTGGACTTCAAATCCTCATGGCGGGGGCAAGAACATCAAGAGTAGCAGAGATAGAGGAATAGAGCCAGGACAGGGCTGTGTCAGGATGTGAGTCAGTCTAAGGTGGAGGAGGGGGTGGGAGAAGGTGGCAGCGAAAGCCTCTTGACACACGCTTCATGGGCTGGATGCCCGAGAAGGTGGTGGGAGTCTTGTGGTAGGCTTGACTAGGGGGAAGGAGATGGAAAGGTGAGAGGAGAGGAGGCAGTAATCACTGCAAGAGAGAGGAGTGGTCAGGTGAGTGTAGGGGGAAGGCCGGAAGAGATCAAGACATCAAGTGTGTGACCGGCAGAATGAGTAGGGCCCGAGGGGAGGATAGAGAGGGAGAGTGAATCGCAGAGGTCCCGAAAGAGCGCAGATGAGGAACAGGGAGACTCAAAATGGATGTTGAGGTCCCCAAGGAGGATGAGTTGAGTGGTTGAGGCCAGGACGGAGGAGGAGAGGTCTGCCCACTCAGAGAGAAAAGAGGTAATTTGGCCAGGGGGCCAGTGGAGAGTAGCAACAGTGAGAGAGTGGCTAGGCGAGAGGGAGCACCTGCAGACAAGGCATTCTTAAGAAGAGTAGGTCTGAGTGGGGATGATAGAGGTAGGAATCCACTCAGGGAAGATAAGGGCTACGCCCCCTCCGGGCTGGTTGTATCTGGGGGTGAAGAGGATCTTGTAGCCATCAGGGAGGAGAGTGTCAAAACTCGTAACAGAGCTGGCCGTGAACCAAATCTCGGTAAGTCCAAGGACATCAAGGTCAAGTTTTTCAAGGAGGTGGCAAATGCCAGGGGAGTGTTTGACAGCAGAGCAAGGGTTGAGAGTGGCAAGATGAAGAAGGTTGCCAGCCTTAAAAACCTTCCGGGGAGGGGTACAAATCATGGGTACGCCCAGCAGAGGTGTGGAGGCAGCCTGAGATGGGGCAGAGGCGGAAGGAGAGGATGGCAATGTAGCCAAGGGAAGAGGGTAGTGGGCAGCTGGAGATGAGAGGATGTTGATGAGGCAGGGGAACAGTCTGTCAAAGAGGAGGAGATTTGCCTGAGGGCCTTGCACCATGACAGTGCCATTCAGGTAAGAAGAGAAATGAGTGGGCACCACTTGATAATAGATCGGTGAGTATCAACTTTCAAAAAATGTAAACACAATGGTCGATTTGTTCAAATATTTCTTATCCAAATTTTCTAAAAGGAGCTGGCTGCGATGAATTCGGAGACACCCAAATCCAAAATACATGTACAGCAGAAGAGGACCAAGTGAGATACGAGGTCACACAGCCGCTCTCACAGGAACCCAATCCGGGTTTGTAAGTAGACAAAAATCATTTCAAGTTCAATTAATTAGTAAAAAATATATGTTGTTGATTGAAGAATGACAAGCAAATTAGAAAAAGAAAATAGAAATTGATGAGGCTCCATACGGTATGAGTATAGGACAGTGAGGTAAATAGAGAAAGTATTTTACCTGAAATAGCAAAAATGCGTGAGCTGTATGTGGCGTTGTCAGCTATTTAGAATTCAAAACTGCCTGATGTAAAATCAGCGCAGAAGAACATCCTTCAGCAGTATGGCTGTAATCAGAAGGCATATGTGTTGGTAATTTCTATTTTCTTTTTCTAATTTGCTCCCTCATCTTTACCATCCACTTCTGTTACTTCAACCAAATGGTATGTTTTTTACTTTCTCATATATATACATATGACACTGATATGTGTTAATGTGTTTTGTCACATGATGATGGTTAACTTTATTTGATGGCTTGGTATACATTATTTATAGACCTGCCCTGATGAAGGAAATGTTATTCCGAAATGCATTGGCAATTTTTTGGTCTGATTGAAAAACTTTATGTGGCAATTTCTTCCTCACTAAGAGTGTATTAGTGACTTCTCACATAAGAGATTCCTTTCTTTGGTAAAAATGATGTTGAAATACAACTGAACCACAACGTTGTCATTCTTCAATCAACAACATATATTTTTTACTAATTAATTGAACTTGAAATGATTTTTGTCTACTTACAAAAACCCGGATTGGGTTCCTGTGAGAGCGGCTGTGTGACCTCGTATCTCACTTGGTCTTCTTCTGCTGCACAAGTGCCATTCAGGTAGACATTAATGATGACTCTGGAGGAGTCAAAGAAATCCATGAGGACTTTCCAGCATGTACCACCAATAATGGGAGAGGAGGTGACAGGACAGAGCATAGAGATCATATGAGGGGTCCATAGATCCAGCGAAGAAAAGAAAAAAAAATGTCAGTGAGGGTTTGTCTGGCAGATAGGCTGGAATAGGTATCAGCGATGGGGAGGCCTGGGTTGGAAGCCGAGATATCCTTTTTGAATTTCTTCTTGCCAGACTTGGTGAGAAGGGAAGGGTAGTTTATAGAGAAGCAGTTAGAGTAGATAGGAGAAACAGATAGTGCCAGGGGCAAGTTAAGAGAAGGAGGCAGTAGGAGAACGTAGGCAAGTACAGTGGTATGGAACAGTCACTGGGCTAGCAGGTACAAATGAGGGCTTAGGTACTGAGAACAATCAAAATTTGACTTTCAAAACGCACCCAGAAATGACATTTAAAACACACCCAAGATTTCAGTTACAGAAACAACCCAAATTTGACTTTAACACACACCCAAAATTTCAGTTACAGAAACATCCAAATTTGACTTTTAACACACCCAAGATTTCAGTTACAGAAACAACCCAGATTTGACTTTTAACACACCCCCAAAATTTCAGTTACAGAAACAACCCAAAATTGAATTTAACACACACCCAACATTTCAGTTACAGAAACAACCCAAATTTGACTTTTAACACACACCCAGGATTTCAGTTACACAAACACCCAAATTTGACTTCAACACACACCCAGATTTGACTTACAAAGGCAGTACGAGGGGAACATAGGTGAAGGAAATGAGGTATGAGTTAGAGGCAGGTGCTGAGATGTGGATGTTTGAGAGCAACCAGGGAGACAAGTTGGAATAAGCAGAGGGGAGAGTAAGGGTCAATGAAGGGAATAGGAGAGGGTAGGCAGAAGGAGGGAAAATAAGCCATGGAGAGGGAGGTTCAAGAGTCTTAGTAGTCCAGAGTCATAGTTGAGTGAACTGGAAGCGCCAGGGATGGTCAGGTTGTGATAGTAGCCTCATGTAGCATCCTGGGAGCAGACAGGGGCCTTAGAAGTGGGCCTCGGAACAACAGGCCGGCTCCCGCCTCCCGGTCCACCCTGATTGGTAGATAGTGCAAAGGCAGCCAAAAGGCAGGGGGCCAGGGAAGGCTACCCTCTCAGACTGAAATGCTGTTAGGCGATCCTCTGCACACCGATCCACTGCACACCAGAACACTGCTCACATTTCCCCACCACCTCCCTCCAGGTTTCGAGGCTCATGTGATTCGGTTTTCCCAAAGGACGAAAGCTCCGTACCAGGTATGATTTACGGGCCCGATTGCAACCCTTCCTGCACTGGCAGTTGCCATGGAGAACTTACAGCAGAAGAGGCAGCGTTACATCTCCACGCCGATCGTTCACTTGCTCAAGTGATCCAGAGTGCCGTTCCTCACGTGACCTTGGTGGACGTCACATGATCCCAAAACGCTCAGTATATAAGGCTTGAGACACGGAACACTAATTGCTTCTCAGCTGTCTTCAGACCCTGTTTGGCGTTACGTTTTGCTTTACTGTTTACCTTGATCTCGGAACTTATCTTGGACTCCTTCGGATTACCCCTTTGTACCTTTGCTTGGAACTGTTTACCTGTTGCTGGATTTTGGACACGACCCTGACTTGCCTTTGGATCATCCCTTGGTACCTTGCTGAACTCCTACGCAATTTCCCTTTTGGGATTCAAGTCACGCCTTCAGTCCTACAGGTGGCCTATCCTGCATCCACGCTTTTCTACGGTCCTATTGTTCTAGGGACCGCCTCATCTGAGTCTCGAACCTCCCTCCTAGGTTTCCTGGGTTTTCCAAACACCAGATAGGTAAGACTATTCAGATCCTTTGGTTAACGTGATATATTGTAATTGCCTGGTACTTAACCTCGTTCTTTTTGACAGCAGCATCGGTGTTCCAGAGGTTCCGTGGATCCGGGAAGTAACATCTCCCACCTGTGGCCCCAAAGGTCGCACAGCGGGTTTCTTTTAGTTCCCCTGTGCATCACTTGAGGATGGAGGTTTCAACGGTCTACACGACACTCAAGTCAGAACAGACTGAGAAGCCGTATAGTCGTGTTAGACAATGCAGGGATCCACGGAAGAACCCATAGCTGCTTTAGTACAGGCGATTACAGTATTAAGGGCAGATATGGCCGCCGCGAATACGGTGATTCACCAAAGATTAGATTCCATACAGAGTGTTCAGCATTCTCTTCCTGCAGACCCTGAATTCGGGGATGCTAGCACTTCAACCACACCTCCTCCCTTGGCAAATACCCCAGCTCCAACTCCGGTGGTCCTCCCAACCCCTTCCCCCCTGGCCGCTCCTGAACGTTATCAAGGTGACCCCAAGAAATTCAGAACCTTCATCAATCAGTGCAAGTTACATTTCTTGTGCAGACCTCTGGCCTTTTCTAATTCCACTGCTAAAGCCGCCTTTGCCCTTTCTCATTTGGCCGGGACTGCTGCCGCTTGGGCTAATCCTTTATTGGAGAATAATAGCCTGGTTCTTTATGATTTTGATTTGTTAGTTCTAGAAATGTCTCGAGTCTTTGATACCAGACACAAGGCACAGTCTAGGGATTTGGAGTTGTTAGAACTAACTCAGGCCAGAGGGACTTTGATAGATTATATCACCCGGTTCAATCAATTGGTTGCCGAGACATCATGGCCAGAAAGCAAGCGGGCAGTTATCTTTTATAGGGGATTGAGTAACGTAATGAAAGATGCTTTAGCGGTGATACCTTCCATGCCCACTCAGTATCAGGAACTAGTGGATCTTGCTCTGCAGGTAGATGCACGGCGATCAGAGCGCAGAGCTGAGTTGGGGGTTTCTTCCCATCCTATAGTTGTCAGTACCCCTGCTTCCAGTACTGAAGAACCTATGCGAGTAGGAGGTTTACGTAGCCCTATTACAACATCTGAGAGAGAACGTAGAAGGGTGGATAATGCATGCTTTTATTGTGGCACCACGGGACATTATGTGAAGGAATGTCCTCGACGTCCCAAGAAGAGTCAGGTTTTTCGGACAGCTCGACCTTAGATCCGGAGACCAGGTCGAGTGTTCAGTCTTCATCTCCGGGTACCCCTCTTGCCTTTGCTCGTGTCCAGCCCATCTTTGTACAGGCCACTCTTTGTCCCTCTACAGGTATTTCTCATGCAGTCACGATCATCATTGACTCAGGTGCCACTGGGAACTACATAGACATTGCGTTAGCCCATTCCCTCAATCTACCTTTAGTGGTAAAAACCCGACCTGAACCTGTTCAGGCCGTAGATGGCACTGCACTAGTCTCTGGTCCTGTTAGACACCAAACTGCACCTCTATTGTTAACCATACAAGACATTCACACAGAGACGTTAAGTTTTGACTTGATTACCACACCTCAATTCGGTATCATATTAGGAATACCATGGTTACGTGAACACAACCCTCTGATTAATTGGCAATCAGGCACGGTGCTCTTCGAGTCTGAGATTTGTCAGAACTATTGTCTCCCAACCCATCAAGCAACCGATACTCCTTCTCGGGCCTTGGGAGCCCTAGCTCAACTCACGCTGAATGATGATGGATCAGAGGTTGTGAATTCCCATACCGTTGGGGGGGTGGTGTCAGGGATTCCATCTGAGTATAAAGCATTCGAATCAGTTTTCGATCGCGGTTCTTCCGAGGTACTTCCTCCACACAGACCATATGACTGCCCAATTGAATTAATCCCTGATTCCACCATTCCTTCGGGCAGGATTTATTCCTTGTCTCCCTCGGAAGAACAAGCATTGAAACAGTATGTACAGAACGCCCTACGATTAGGACACATCTGCCCCTCTACTTCACCAGCTGCAAGCCCTATATTTTTTGTACCTAAGAAAGAGGGGGATTTACATCCTTGTGTGGATTATCGGCGTCTTAATGCTATCACGAAAAAGGATAGATATCCAATTCCGTTAATCACACCCCTTCTGGACCACTTATCTCATGCTTCTGTTTTCACCAAGCTGGATCTTCGCGGCGCATACAAACTTGTGCGCGTTCGCGAAGGCGATGAGTGGAAAACTGCTTTTTGTACCCGTTACGGCTTGTATGAATATCTAGTCATGCCCTTCGGCCTATGTAACGCCACGGCAACATTCCAGCGTTTTATGAATGACATATTCAGGGACATTCTGGATGTATACATGGTTGTTTATTCGGACGACATCGTGATCTTTTCACGTAATCTTGATCACCATGTAAAGCATGTCCGAGAAGTATTATCCCGTCTGAGGGAACATTCCCTATTTGCCAAACCCGAGAAATGTCAGTTCCATAAAACGTCTGTTGAGTTTCTGGGATTCCACATTACCTCTGGGGCATTATCCATGAACGAATCCAAGGTTAAAGCAGTCCTAGATTGGCCAGTTCCTCAAACACTCAAGTCCTTGCAGGCCTTTTTGGGCTTTGCCAACTTTTATAGGTGTTTTATTTCCTCATTTCCACAATTGTTGCCCCACTCACGGCTCTGACCAGCCCTCAGGTACCCTATCGATGGCAGAGGGAACATCAGGAATCTTTTGAGGCTTTGAAAACCGCTTTCACTACCGCACCGGTGCTCCAGCACCCCAATCCCGATCTTCCGTTCATAGTTGAGGCGGATGCCTCTTCTTTTGCTCTTGGTGCGGTATTGTCTCAGACATGTCCTACAACAGGCAAATTGCACCCGGTGGCATACCATTCCCGTAAGTTCTCCAATACTGAGACCCATTATACCGTAACGGAGAAGGAACTCCTGGCTGTCATGGACGCCTTTCGTGTCTGGCACCATCATCTTCTGGGGGCTAAGCATCCAATCACTGTATACTCAGATCATCGAAATCTACAGGATCTGGCCTCATTGAAGTGCATCAATAGCAGACAGGTCCGGTGGCATCTTTTCTTTTCCTCTTTTGATTTCCATATTATGCATCGTTCTGGAACCTCACATGGAAAAGCGGACGCCTTGTCACGTTCCCCGGGTGGGGTCGAGTTGCCAACCTTCCCTGACACTGTTCTCGGAAAGAGTCATGTGATTTCTCTCTGCACTCCCTCTTTGTCATTGTTAGATTCTGTACGATCTTGGACTAGCAATCATTCCGACCAATTGCGGGATTGGCACCCCGTCTATTCTGATGGTTTGCCTTTCGTGCATGAACGTCTGTTTCTTCCCACACCTGACACTCGTAACTTGGCCCTTGAGTGGTCTCATGATGCTCCCTTCAATGCCCATCCCGGTCAAGAGCGCACTTTGGATCTCCTAAAGCGCTGGTGTTGGTGGCCCTCTATGAAGCGCGATGTGGAATGCTATGTCAATTCATGCGCTGTTTGTGCTCAGGCTAAACATCGAAGAGGACGACCGGTTGGGCTGCTGCTTCCGCTTCCGGTACCTCCAAGACCTTGGCATACACTGACAATGGATTTCGTAACCGATCTCCCCAAGGTACAAGGTTTTGACACCATCTGGGTGGTGGTGGACACGTTCACAAAAATGGCTCGTTTTGTTCCTTGTAAGGGTATTCCTTCGGCCCCGGTCTTGGCAGACTTGTTTTTTGAGCATGTGTTTGTGTTATTTGGACTCCCTTCGGTCATTGTATCCGATCGAGGGTCACAGTTCACCTCTCGTTTTTGGAGGTCATTGACTAAATTACTGGGCATCGATACCAGGTATTCTTCGGCCTATCATCCTGAGACTGATGGGCAGATCGAAAGGACGAATCAATCTATGGAGCAATATCTTCGGTGTCTTATATTGCACAGCAGACCTCCTGGTTGGCCGCTTTACGGCTTGCTGAGTTCGCATACAATAACGCGGCTCATTCTGCTACAGGGTTTTCTCCATTCTACGCCCTCTACGGTCAACACCCCAAGGTCTTGCCTGTCCCTGATGCTTCTGTTTCTTCGAATCCTGCGGCCACGGCTTGTCTTAGGGATCTGTCTGCTGTTCATGCCAGTACTGTGGTCCATTTTACTGAAGCAAAGGCTTCTATGAAGGCTCGTGTTGACGGCAAGCGTCTGGCTGCTCCTCCCCTGGTGGTGGGTTCTAGGGTGTGGTTGTCTTCACGTCACCTTCGCCTAGTAGGTTGCCGGAAACTGCTACCTCGTTTCGTTGGCCCGTATGTGATCTCTCAGGTTGTGAATCCGGTGGCTTTTCGTCTAGTTCTCCCACGTTCTTGGCGTATCCATCCTGTATTTCATGTCTCTCTCCTCAAGCCTTGTCCTGATTCTTCCCGTCTCTGGGCCCCTGTTGCTCCGGTGTCCCTGGCCTCTCCTGATGTTTTTGAAGTGTCGGCCATTTTGGGTTCCCGTTGGTTTAGGGGTAGGCTCCAGTATTTAGTGGATTGGAAGGGCTACGGACCGGAGGAGCGTTCTTGGGTTTCCGCCTTGGATCTTGACGCTCCTCGGTTGGTAGCTCGCTTCCATAGGGATCACCTGTCCTGCCCACGGGGTCGTGGGCCGTTGGGGGGGGCTATGTTAGGCGATCCTCTGCACACCGATCCACTGCACACCAGAACACTGCTCACATTTCCCCAACACCTCCCTCCAGGGTTCGAGGCTCATGTGATTCGGTTTTCCCAAAGGACCGAAAGCTCCGTACCAGGTATGATTTACGGGCCCGATTGCAACCCTTCCTGCACTGGCAGTTGCCATGGAGAACTTACAGCAGAAGAGGCAGCGTTACATCTCCACGCCGATCGTTCACTTGCTCACGTGATCCAGAGTGCCGTTCCTCACGTGACCTTGGTGGACGTCACATGATCCCGAAACGCTCAGTATATAAGGCTTGAGACACGGAACACTCATTGCTTCTCAGCTGTCTTCAGACCCTGTTTGGCGTTACGTTTTGCTTTACTGTTTACCTTGATCTCGGAACTTATCTTGGACTCCTTCGGATTACCCCTTTGTACCTTTGCTTGGAACTGTTTACCTGTTGCTGGATTTTGGACACAACCCTGACTTGCCTTTGGATCATCCCTGGGTACCTTGCTGAACTCCTACGCAATTTCCCTTTTGGGATTCAAGTCACGCCTTCAGTCCTACAGGTGGCTTATCCTGCATCCACGCTTTTCTACGGTCCTATTGTTCTAGGGACCGCCTCATCTGAGTCTCGAACCTCCCTCCTAGGTTTCCTGGGTTTTCCAAACACCAGATAGGTAAGACTATTCAGATCCTTTGGTTAACGTGATAAATTGTAATTGCCTGGTACTTAACCTCGTTCTTTTTGACAGCAGCATCGGTGTTCCAGAGGTTCAGTGGATCCGGGAAGTAACATCTCCCATCTGTGGCCCCAAAGGTCGCACAGCGGGTTTCTTTTAGTTCCCCTGTGCGTCACTTGAGGACGGAGGTTTCAACGGTCTACACGACACTCAAGTCAGAACAAATGCACAATCAGGCGGCCATCTTGGAAGTGGAAAACTGGCTGAGAAAAATGATGGCCAAAGTTCATCAAATGATTTGAAAATCCAGAAGCACACAGAGCACAATCCTGGGCAGAAAACACGTGATTCACAGACGTGCTTCCCAGGAAATGCTGTGTTGCATGTGTGCAACAAAAATTAAAGATGCAGGTTTGCGAGATTTTAAACCTTTCTTTTTCCTCTTTACCCAGATGCAAAACAATATATCAGATTAACTGCATTTGGAATTCCAGGGGATCCTGTGCCAGGGAGTAGGGGCAGCAAGGCTTACCTAAAAGCAATGCAGGCATCGCTGCTGCACGTCGTAGTAGAACAGCTGATCAGAAGTTGCTCGGCGACGTGAACATTGCCAGGGTCCTCACCCCATGCAGAAACAGTTGATTGATTCAAATGAAAAGCGCGCGGAGTGCGCAAGGGCTGCAGGCCCAGCTGAAGGCAACCAGCAATTGTAGAAGGAAGGTACACGTAGGTCTGCGCACAGCAGTAGAAAGCAGCTGTTGATTTAGGTGAAAATGCGCGCGAAGAGCACGAGGCAACCAGCAATTGTAGACAGAAGGTGCGCGTAAGTCTGCACTACCGCAGTAGAAAACAGCTGATTGATAAGGTGGAAAGAAAAAGCACGCAGAGAGCGTGAGGGCTGCATGCAGCAGCAAGAGACCAGCAGATAATGATTGAAGGTGCGCACTGGGGAGCATTGATATATAAATGAAAACATTTTCTGATCGATTAAAACCACATCATTAGCATAGGCCATCCAACTAAGCTTCAGGCTCCAATCTTTGTGGATACGGAGGCAGCTTTCTCCAAAAAAACAGCAATGTCTGCCAGGTACAAATTAAAAAGGCAGGGAGCCAAAATGCATCCCTGCCGAAGACCTCTATGGACCTCATTATGAGAATGAAGATAGCCATGGAGCTATTAACTCCATGGCTGCCTCCGTTCCGGGCTCCATTACCAGGTTCCTGCAATGGGGACTTACCGGGTTACTCCGACATAGGAGAACCCAGTAATTCCTCCTTGCAGGAACCCATGGGGGCTCAAATTGGAATCGGGAGGGAGGTAATAACGGGCAGATTACATCTGGCCCATTATTGCCTCCAAAAACACAAAAAGGATGTAGAAGGAAAAGGAATCCCGTAATTGAGCACCCTCATACAGGTCAACAACCTTTAATACTTAACAGCGAGATCAAACAGGCATCTGGTTTGTTTTCCACATAGGTAACCATAGGATCAACCAATAGGTTGTAAACTACCAAATTCCATTAAATTAGCAGGCAGTTTTTAGAAAAAATATAAACACTTTTTATTGATAAGAGGAAAGTCAATCATAAAAATATATATGCAAAGACAATCAACAATGATAAAAATAGAGAAAAAATATATCAGTGCAACAACATGGAAAAAACAACGAACAATATGTCTAGGGTGTAGGGGGGCAGGGCAGGGTTACTGTCCTCCAAAGTGTGGGGTACTTTGTACTCAAAGTGTCTTAGTGCAAGTGCAAAATACGCAATAATTTTGGCAAAACTCAAACAAAAATCACATTCTATCATTCAACATTTCACACATACACCCTTCTCGACATACAATCATCCAACATGTTTCATTCCGTCAATCACACCACAAAAAGGAAAGGGTGAAAACACAGTCAAGGGAAATTCGTCAGGGAACTGTCGCGTCAAATTCTACAAATAGTGCACTGTGTAGCGTCTCTAGGTGCTATTTAAGTTAAAACACAAAGACCAACATATTAATTGGGTCTCTAATATTTCAGCTCTAAATACCCAGAAAGAAACAAAATGGCGTGAACTCAATATGTCACTTTTAGTATTTCAATGGAATATGCATCCACAAAACAACCATTAAGTTGAATCCGCTTGATACCTATGGAAAAAAGAAAAAAAACAAGAAGGGACCATTAGAACAATTGTCCCAATGTCCTAGCCAACATAAACCGGTATATAAATTACCAGTAGCGAGTGCAATTGCTAACTCCATTTGGCTAATTTCAATGTGTCCTTATAATCAAAACTTAAAGCCCACATAAGTACAGTTTCAGGTGTCCAAAAACAAATTGGCCTTCCATATCTATAGCTAAATCTCATAGCTTATACACACAAGTCTCTATCCCTCTTTGGTGGGACTTGGCGTCATCAATTAAAAATGCTAATAGGCATATACACTTGCTTACCATCCATTGGATGGTTCAGGAGGTCCACGAAGCCAATACACCAATATTTGCTCAAGGCGCAAGGTGGTGCAAAATATAGAGATCCTCACCGGGGGCTATTCAAACCCCCAAGCTCCATGAGGGAAGCGATAGTTTAATTTCTGAGAAAACAGAATCAAAACATACAGCACCGTGTTAGGCTTAATCTGAAAGAACACAATGGGCTTTCCTTATTCTACAAGGGTTGCTGGGCAATTACATTAAAACAACAATGTTCACTATTGGAAGAACACGGATTACCTCCGTACGGGATCCGACGTTTGAACGGGAATCCCTGAAGCCCAAAGCTGCTTGTATCCTCATATTTCTGACTTCACGGTCTACCGTGCGCAGAGATCTTATTACAGCGAAAAAGCTGGAAAACAGTGAGCAGAGAAAGGGCAAGTTACCTACAGGCTGCCTAAACGCCCTCAAATATACAATCTAGTAGCTGAAAGCCGCTGATTACCTTAATGCGGTCTCTCTTCTCCCCGTTCGATGCCGTCTTCCCTCGTGTTTCTGACTTCACGGTTTACCGTGCGCAGAGGTATTGTCACAGCGAAACGCTGGAATAGAGAGGGCAGAGAAAAGGCGAGTTACCTACGAGCTGCCTGAACGCCCACGAGTAATAGATCTAATGGCTGGAAGCCGCTGATTACCTTAATGCGATCTCACGTCTTCTCCGTTCGGAGCCGTCTTCCTAATGCAAATGTGGGCGTGGCTGGATGCATGCTTTCGAGCACATCATGTGTTCATTTAAATGCGGAAAGTAACCCTACGTTCCTATAGCGATTGGAACGTCTCCATCATTATTGCCTCCCTCTTCCCCTCGCGGGACCCGGAAAGCACGCCTGGTTTTACCAGGCGTGCAATCCGGGTCCCGTGATGGGAAGCTCATTATTGGCGCTCCCGGAATGAAGGGGCCGGTCCCGTACCGGCCCCCTTCATTACGGGAGCGCCAGCCTTATAATGAGGCCCTATGTGTTTTAATAGAGTCAGTCAAATGCCCTTGTCCATCAATTTTTGCTTGGGTTGCTGAATTCTCATGAAGATGTACAATAATCGTTAATAAAGATCCATGGATTGCCCACAATGCCAACTTATGCCATAACAAGACCCGATTTACAGTATCACAGGCTTTGGAAAAGTCTATTAAAGTAACATATAAATGAGAATCGTTTTTGTTCCAGGAATTGGTCTGCATAAAATTTAAGGCCAGTCCATTAAATATGTTCAAATCCTGGCCAATATATTACCAATATATTACCTGAACAAGTGTCCAAAAACAATCACAGGGTTAAATCCTTAAGTGTCCAAAATATTCACAGGGTTAAATCCCAATTACTGCCCAATAGTTCACAGGATTGATTCCCTTCTTGCACTGTTGTACTCCTCCAACCACTTTCATATCTACAATACTCATCAGGGAGGCTGAGTTGCCATTCAATTCAGGTGAAACCAATATAAATGCAGTTGCAGTCTCTAGGAATTATGGTCAATGTAGTGAACCCATTTAAACAATTCAGGTGACCAGTGAAAGACTCCCCTCCAACACACACATCATACCCTTACAGGGGGAGGTGGGAAAACCATGATTATGGCTCTCATTTAAATATGTGCCCATGCCTTAACGAAATCCAGTTTGAAATGTCCTCAGTACAACTGCCTCCTTTACCCATATCTCCAATTCCTTCAAAACTACAGACATTGAAGATTTTACTTTCTACATCAAGAAAGGCGATCAGCCTATAGTTTGATGTGTCAGCACGGTGGCACTTCCTGAATATCGGAATGACAATAGTGGCTTTCCAAGATGCAGTGGTGGTTCGAGAATTATTAATATCCTGAACAAGTAAGAATAGGATATTAGACCATAGAATGTACATCAAGAAGGGCGATTGGCCTATTATTTGCTGGGTCAGCACAATCACCCTTCTTGAATATCGGAATAACAATAGAGACTTTCTAACAAGTGGGCTGGTTTGAGAATTAATGATATCCTGAAAAAGTAAGAATAGGATATTAGACCATAGAATTGCTTCCTTTTAAAATATTTGATTGGTTAAGCCATTTCGGCCGGCTACCCTAGAATTCAATGCTTTGCTTATGACCTCTGTTATTTCCTATGCATCAAAATCGAATTTCCAGGCCTCATAGTCATAAACCACCTTTAAATTTCCTTTCAGAACGGCGTATAAGGTCTCTAAAAATGTTTTCTAAGAGTCTTCAATACTGAATTACTTTGAAGGAGGACTTGTGGATTGTTTAACTAGTTTATTACTCACCTGACATTGCATGTGTTTTAGAGGTCAAAATTTGCAACATGTGTTCACTGTCCTTCTGGGATATTAAAAAACAATGCTCCCTGAGACAGCTTTTATGTTCCGGCATAAAGGCTTTCTTTTTATATCATAATCTTTATTAGATATAATTGTCTTTTTTTAACATTCTCAAATTCCTTCTCAAGGACCGTTTTTTAACCAAAACTGCATAATCAAAGCAATGATGGCGGACACTAACAGGGTTTCCATGTGTTTCTCCGCTAGGATCATTACTCATCAGAATCTGTAGAGCTGTAAAATGTTCTACTTTTTCAGTCCATATTGCAGTCATAACATTTTTTTGCATATTTTAATCAAGATTATCCGGCCAAAAAAGATCCTGGACAATCTGCTACCCTTTGGATTAAACACCAAATTTGTGTGTGAAAGTGAACTTTATGGAGTCACATCAAATTAAAAACTGGCTTCCAACATGTTATGATCACTACGGGATGTTGCTTTCACCTTAAAATTACTGCTTTTCACAAACATCGATGGAGAAAGTATTATATAATGAATTGCTGATGAACCTTTGCCATTTTCCCACGTTGGATATACCACTCTATCTACCGCTAAACTCCCATTTGACACTCACAATTCCCATTCAGAAAAAAAGTGAATTCCATTTATTTCCATTTTTAAAATGAGCAGATTTCTTATTTTTCCTTATTTTCTCTCCCACAAGTTCTGAATTTAAACCGCCTGCTAAAATGACATTATTCTCAAAATGTAGCATTATAAAATCACCCAAAATCTCAGCAACATCCTTCAATTTCAACACACGCATGATTTCAGTAAAGATCTCTGGGGGCATGGGAGAACATTCCCTGCGGTATAAGACTCTGTCGCTTGTGCAGATTGGAAATTGAAACACGTCATCACGTTTTGACAGGTTACACGTGATTTTATCGAATTATGAAAAAAATATATATTTTGAATGACAAAAAATAACTATTTTTTTTCTCAATTTTATATAGGGTGGTTTCTCCCCTAAACCATACTTTTTTCTATTTTAAAGACTCTCCCCCACCCAAAAAACGATTATTCCCAACCACATTGGTACATTTAAAAAAAAAAATTATTAGTTGTTTTGGGTTTGTTCAAAATTGATTCTTTGTTTGGAGACGAGGGTCACACGCATCCGTGCACACGCATCCCAGAGTGACTCCAGAGTGCTGTTTGCCCGGCCAGTGGGACTTGGGACATGGGGCCAAATAGGCTCTCAGTTTGAGGCTAGTCTGGACCTCCCTTTAGTTCTGCTAGCCTTTTCTATACTGATGCTCCGATCTGGCACTGCTTTTTCAGTTTGGTATGTCTGATACCTAGCGCAGAACACTGTGGCTCTGTGAAATAGAATGAAACCCAACATGCAACACAAAAAAGACAGAACAACTTTGGCCGCTCTTAAAAATTATATATTGATGGTGCCACTTGTGTTTACGAGTAGAAGAAACAGCATGTCAAGGGCCTTCACGCTTCACCTCCCACCATCACCTCCCTCTCTGTCTAATATGGCGAAGGTTCTTAATGATCAGCAGCGGGAGGAGGGCTGGGTGCGCGAACGGCCATAGCCGCAAACCGCATGGGAACGGGACAGGTATCGCCGCTATTGATAGAAACTGCTATTTCCCCCATGCTGCTAGAAGTATTGGATGGCAAGGCGGCCTTTGATCAAGTAAAAGGCTTGACCAATTTTACAGACCTGTCCTTTCTTGATACTCCAACAATTTTTGAAGCTGAAGAAAGTTCTCTTCTGGCTTTGTTACAATACCCCCTAACACAGGGAGAAAGACTGGATCCTTCACTCCTATTAGCCCAGATCCCTGTGGTTAGTCAATAGGAGGGCTACAAGCAGCAGGTGGTATGTCGGCTCGGGATCTTATCTTAGGAGAACTACGGGAGCACACAAAAGGCCTAAGTGCAATCATTCTCCAAATGATTAATATGAATGTAGGCGGGGGCATGAACCCATGGACTGATCATTCACCTCAATGTAACACTAAAAGGATTTCTAACCCCACATCCAGCGAATTAGGAAATAGGAAGGGTAAGCAGCCTGGAATGGCTCAGCCCAAAAATTACACTGACTCTGAACTAGAAATCGGAGTGGCTGATTTATAGGCCCCGGCGATACCAGCACCTGTAATTCTAGAACTACCATTTGACAAATTCACCACCACCAAAAAAGGGTGCAAAAGAAACAAGGCAAGAGACAAGAATAAAACACTGACTCTAGATTTGCGCAAGAGAACTAATAAACCACCTAGAACCTCATGGAGAAAGATGGTAAGAAAAGAAACGAGATAGTGGATACCCTTGAGTCAGTGAATCTTGAGTCCTAGTTGGAAGGCGAGGATGAGGACTGCATTGAATTAACAACCAGAGGAGGATATCTGTCTCTCAATGTGGGGGGCAAAGGGGGGTGCCGACTCAAACATAGCAGATAAGCAACCACTAGAAGACACGAACTGTCAGGGCAATAAAACAGTAGCTGTGGATACTCTTTCTAATGCTATGAAAGATAAGGGAGTTAAAAAAAAGTCCAGAAAATGGGAAGTGAACCTGGGAGGAAAACCCCAGATACAAAGATCTACAACCTTTTCAGTAAAAAGAAGGTAATGCCGGAGGAGGTGGTGGAGACCCAAGAGGGAGGGCAGGGGAAGGCCGCCATGGTCAACAATGACCCAGGGGTGCAAACCGATCTGGGGAAAGGTGGGAGAGGGAGTCCGGGGAGGAGAATCAGGGATATAGGCTCAAGCAAGGAAGAAGTCAACAGTGAAGAATATGATGGAACAGTGGGCGGCAATTTAACCCCCCATGGCAGGAGGGTTTCACAGGGGTAAACTGGTTCACTTGTCAGAGGAAACAGGAGCAGCATCAAAGCTAATTAAGCTGAATCAGGGATTAGATGGGAAAACAACCACATGGGAAAAAAGTTATCAAGGCCTCCCCCCCCTTACAACTAAACACACAGGAATGGAGTGGTACGAAGCGTCCTGCGGGACTGGGGCGGCCCAAAGTGAAACTCCTAATATCACTGATAAGCACCTGGTCCACAGGGAGCCACCTGCTTCAGTGAATTATCTTGTATCAAGCCAGTTGATCCCAATGGAAATGGGGCTTCCGGAGTCTGTTTTCAACAGCACACTTAGTTCTGTCAAATGGAGACAACCCTGTTTTCTGGATGACTCCAGCCTGGTATTATACTACATGTTTGAGGACCTGACTCCCTAAATAGATGGAGAATATTAGCGCTATTGAATGAAATCCCAACATTAAGACTTATTATTTCCGCAGACATAGAATTAGTTGATTTCATCCATGCTGACAGATATGAACATGTTGGGCTGGTCTTTCACTCTTGTGTAGTGTGCAAATCTTTACTGTTCGAGGTCATCCACTTTAACAAACTGGATTATGATCTATTGACTTTTAGTGCTGGATTTAGTAATGTGCAGCATACAAAACTGAATGACCACACTAGACAGGGGCCATTTGAGCGAGATGTGGGACAGATGAATGGAACTTGACTCAGTACTCAGAGGAGGATCAGAATTGGAAATGGCTAGCTCTTTCTCTAAGAGTGTTCATCTCCCAACTCCAAGGTCTGAAAAAACAACTTTATCACAGCTCACTATTTTCCAATAATATTATGGAATTCCTAAGGTTTCTCCAATCTATGTGCTTGCCCTGAATGATACCACCAATTTAGCTACTTTACCATAATCTGCCTACAAGAAACATGGTTGATCGCCCCCCTGAGGTTTGATGGATATGATGTCTGAGTCGGACTGGCAACCAAGGGTGTGAGAGGGCGGCCCACTGGAGGGCTATTAGCTGAAATTAAAAATAGGTGGGACATCAAAGTGATTAGTCACCTACATATGGCTAAAGGGGTGTTAGCTGTGATGTTATAGGTTGAATCAAATCTACCATGCCAATATATTCTTTTGGTTAATATATGCTGGAACCCTTTGTCAAACTTGTGCACGACCCTAATAGAGTTAAATGTGGTGATTGAAAACTGGTTGGTCAACACACAGAGGAGAGGTGCAGATAATCATAATATAATTAACTGTGACCACCTTCAGCTGGATCCACAACCAGTGATGGTGATTTCGCCAATCTCAACGGCCAATATTTTAGGTGGCTCCATCACATGTAACAGAAAGAAACTTCAAGGGCAAATTTGGCTTGATGTGCTTTCTAATTGGGGTTTATATTTGGAAAATGAGCTTCTTGATAACACCATGTGTCCTGCCACATGGTCAGACGGTAAAAAAACCTCAAATATAGATGATATATTTATGACTAAGGGCCTTTTGGACCAGGTAAAAGAATTGAAGATAATGAACACCCACCTCAGTGACCATAAGATGCTCCAGGCCACCCTCTGTTCAATCGTCGGGGGTAATACAAAGAAATATTACACTGTACCTTTGAACGTGAATAACAAAAAATCCAGAGGTGTTTGGCATGAAGGTAATGTCTGTAAATTGAATGCTCTTTTTACGATATGATATGATATGATATGGCATTTGTAACACACCTATACACAAGTGTTTCAAAGCGCGACGAGGCAACGGAGGGGGAACAGAGGGAGGACAGACAACGATCCTACTACGCCAGGTGTCATACAGATCGCGCAAGTGCATGGGAAGGGGAAGGAGGAGAAGTGTGGGGGGGAAAGGGGAGAAGACAGTGCAGTAAATGGGATAGGAAAATAAATAAACAATAAGTAAAAGTACGGCCAGCAGGTGGCAAGTGCAACAGTAAGTGCAGACATCAAATGTCAAGCGCTGGTAGTGGGACTGTAGGCATACAGAAAACAGTACCCAAATGCGGTGGTTGCCAGGAAGGCAGTGCAGGAGTGCGACTGGCGCGGGAGGGTTCTGGCCCGAGATCAGAGGATGGCCAGGTAACCAGTGCAGTTTCAGTGTCAGCCAGGAAGTCAGCAAGGGAGAGGAGGAGAAAAAGCAGAGACAAAGAGAAAGGTTTTGAGGTGCTTCCGGAAACCGAAGATGATTCTCCTCAAGTTTCAGGGAGGCAGGGAGGCTGTTCCAGAGGGAGGCCTCAGCCGAAGAAAGAGATCTACCACCAACTCGTTGCTTGGAGAAGCAACTGACCCTGAGGGAGTTGGAGGCAGATAAGCGAAGAGCTCGAGAAGGAAGGTATTTAGGAAGAGAGAGTTGAAGGTATTGAGGCCCCATGCCCCAGAAGGCCTTTTGGACGATGCAGAGGGTTTTGAACTTAATCCTCGCAGCCATTGGGAGCCATTGCAGAGATTTCAGTCCTGGAGAGATACAATCCCTTGGCTTGAGGCCAAGGACAAGTCTCACAGTCCTGTTCTAGATACGTTGCAGAGGGCGGAAAGTAGAAGCAGGCAGATTTAGAAAGAGGCTGTTGCAATAGTCCAGCCTAGAGAGAACCAGCGCTCTGGAGACAGTGAGCTTCTGGGGGAAGGAGAGGAAAGGAAGAATACCTCTGAGGAGGTGCAGCTGGTAGTGTGACTTATTAGAGACATCAGAGATTTGAGGAGAGAAGGAGAGTGTGGAATCGAAGATGACCCCAAGGATTTTAGCCTTGCAGATGGGAGCGGGAAGAGGGCCAAGAGAGGCCATCCAGAGAGCTACAGGAAAGGAGGGAGTGGGTGTGCTGATGAGGAGAACCTCAGTCTTACTGGCATCAAGGCAGGGGTCATTGGAAGCACACCACTCCTAGATAGCAGACAGACAGTCAGAGATGAGGGAAGTAGAGGAGGAGCTCGAGGGTAGTCTGAAGATGAGCTGGGTGTCATCCGCATAGCACTGAAAGTTGAAGCAGAGAGCGGCGTTGCGGTGGGCAAGGAGTATCAGGTATTGGTTGAACAGCCAGGGAGAGAGGTTAGACCCCTGGGGGACACCACAGGTAGAGAAAGAGATATCAGAGAGGAAGGACCCAAGGTGGACCTGGGAGGGTTGGTCAGAGAGGAAAGAAGTCAGCCAGACCAGAGCCTGACCAGTGATACCCAGGTTATCACAGAGACGGTTGAGCAGGATGGCATGGTTTATAGTGTCAAGGCAGAAGAGAGATCCAGCAGGATGAGGACGCAAGGGGTGTTAGAGTCAAGGTTGGAGAGCAGGTTTACACGGATGTTTAGGAGAACAGTTTCCATGCTTTTGGCAGCTCTGAAGCCAGGCGGATGGTCATGAAGAAAACCAACAGATTCAGTGTGGAGATTAAGCAGGGAGATGGCCAGTTTCTACAGGAGCTTGCCAAGGAAGGGAGTGATGGAGATTGGGCGATAGTGAGCCAGGCAGGAGGGGTCGGCAGAGGGTTTCTTAAGAAGGGGGTGCACA
Organism: Ambystoma mexicanum; assembly: GCF_040938575.1. Lineage (NCBI taxonomy): Eukaryota > Metazoa > Chordata > Amphibia > Caudata > Ambystomatidae > Ambystoma > Ambystoma mexicanum. The sequence continues at coordinate 778,935,533 of NC_090937.1, forward strand.
AGGGAGTGCTTCAGGGAGGATGGGAAGACTCCAGTGGCGAAGGAGTGATTGCAGACATCAGCCAGGGGAGGAGCCAGGGAGTCAATGTGGTCCTTGATAGCTTTGGAGGACCAGGGGTGAACCTGTTTCGACAAGACTTTCATAGATTGGACTTGTCTAGAAACCTCATCTGCGGAGAACAGGGGAAAGGCAGAGAAGGAGGGAGGAGAGGTTGCTGCAGAAAGGCCAGAGGAAGAGCAGGGAGTGGGGGAGCGAGGGGATAGAAAGAGAGAGAGGACAGGATGTCCCAAGTTTTAGAGATGAAGTGAGAAGCCAGTGCTGTAAAGAGGGCCACAGAGGGGACAGGAGAGGTAGACACTGCAGCAAGATTAGCCAGTACCTTGCAGATTTTAAAGAGTTCAGCTGAGTTGTTAGATGCTGCAGAGATGCGGGCCTGGATATGAGCTCCCTTCTTGGTAAGGACAGAGAGCCGGTATTGCCTTTGCAGCAGGCGGCAGGCCGGTTTGTCAGAGGATGTACATGAAGCACGCCATTTCTTCTCGTCCACCAGACACTTGCATTTTAGGGTGACAAGGTCTGAGTTGTACCAGGAGTTGCACTTGGCTTTGGGCTTCAGGTGAATTCTCATGACAGGGGCAAGGATATCAAGAGTATCAGATATAGCAGAGTGGAGCATGGAGAGGGCTGTGTCAGGATGAGAGTCAGCCAAAGGGGGTGAGGGGTGAGAAGGTGGTGGCGAAGGCCTCAGCTGACACCTGCTTCATGGGTCGGATGACCTAGTTGGTGGGTGGCAGTGATGGAGGTGCCTTGGTCTGAGGGGTAGGGAAGGTGAGGTGGGAGGAGAGGATAAGGTGATTGAGTTTTTAAGTTCAACCTTGGATAGCAAAGTAATCACATATACACCTACTCTCTTTCGTCTGTACATTCAGACTCCAATAAAGAAACCTATTAAAGAAACGGTAGTGACACCTGTAAGTAAAAGGCATAAATATGGGTTTGATCTAAAGGTGCAGAATAAGAAACAATTGTGATGCAGAGAGATACAGCAAATCGTAAAAATGGCAAGCTGTTATAACATAAAACAAAAGGCTGTGCACCGTCCTGAAGAAGATGGGCATCAATTGTGAATCAGCTTAGATGCCTTGTACCATCGAAAGTACTCTCTGTTTACATGTCGGGCCCAGTGTATTCAATAGGTCATGACAGTATAGTAGTTGACGTACGGCACCCCTTCTTTTTTCTGTTGGTCTTAACTTTAGAAGTAACCAACATTACCTTGTCTAGTAAGTTACGGCGGTTCTTATATTGTTAAATGTGGCCGTAGCCTCTGACCGCCAGCTGGATGATCCCCTTCAACCGGCATGACGTCCAGACTGCTTGGCTACATTAAGTTAGCGTTGACTAAATTATCAGTCGTGTTTTTAGAAAAGTACTGTGTTTTTCAATTTTCTTATTAAATGGTATTATTCAGATAATGAGCTCGAAACATGATTTAATATGTATATTTTAAACATATAGTGAAATACAAATAAAACATTCATGGTTTCTAATTTTTTTGTTTTTGTTTTTGGTATGGTTTGATCTGTGGTTCCGAATTTGGGTGCCCCTCTCCTAGTTCTATAGACGGGTTCCTCCCTAATTTGTTTTTTTTTTCCGCTGACACACTTTGCGTATATTATTAGGGAAAATATGATTGCCACACTGAAAGATGGCAGTTCTAGGCAATTCTGGATTCTGATAAAGGCAGTGGAGATCACCTCCAGTGCCAAGTAACACTATATCGGAAGGTGACTGGGTAGGGCATTTTGGAAGTATATACAGGAGGGAGGAGTTGGAATTTCCAGCGGGGGTTGCCTTCAAGACTTGCGCCTGGGATCTAAAATCCACTGTTATAGATATCAAGGATCTGATTAGCAAGGCTAGTCCATCTAGAGCAGCTGGCCCAAATCAACTAACGAATACAACCCTAAAAAACGACACAGATCTGTGGTCCAAAGCATTATACCTCTTATTCAAAGATATCCCTCTAACTAGGTGCCTGACTCCCTCCGGGGAAATCTTGTATGTGGTGCCAATCTACAAGAAGGGCGGCAGGGGTAGCCCTCTGAATTATCACCCAATAGCACTGCTAGACACCCACTCTAAATATTTTGGAGCCCTTGTTCTAAAGCATATTGAAGAATGGAGTATTTTCAATGGTATCCTATCAATGCAACATATCAGGTTTAAATGACCAGTGGGAATGGATGATGGTGGGCTTCTGTTATGTGCCTTCTAACAATTAGCCTGGAAAGATACCTGTGTACCCATATATATGGCCTCTATGGACCTATCACTTGCGTTCAACCTGGTAGACAGGATCACACTGTAGAAGAAATTAAGTAAGCTAGGTCTCCCTGATGTATTGTATTGTATTGTATTTATTTATATAGCGTACCAAGCCCTGAGGCAACTGGGCACATTCCTTCGTACATATGGCAGAGCATATTTACAGTTACAGGCATAGTAAATCACATAATTTACATGCAAGGAAAAAGTCGATGTAAACCACACAGAGTACAACGTATGTACAGTATGGACAGTTGGAAGAGTGGGTATTCACAGAAGAACTGGTGTGAGGGGATCAGCATCGAGGTAGGTTAATTTTAATTTTCATTCAGTGTGAGCTAGGATTTGGCCACATTGCGCAATTTGTGGATGGATGGTTCTAGCCTGATGTTATGTGGTAATGAATTCCAGGTTTTGGCAGCGAGGACTGGGAAGCTTTTACCCCCTGCTTTTTGCAGTTTGTACCTTGGAATGATAAGGTAGTTGGAGTGGGAGGATCTGGTTTGTCTTAGTGAGGAGTGGAGTTTGAATTTGTTGCAAAGGTATTTGGGTGCCTGATTATGTATACATTTGTGTATGAGGGAGAGAGTCTTGAATTTGATTCTTTGGTTGATTGAGAGCCAGTGAACACTGCGTCTCATCTCAGAAACGTGCAGTTTTCTGGAGAAGTTGGTGGCTGCTCTTAGTGCATTGTTTTGGTAGATCTGTAGTTTGTTTAGGTTGTGCTGGCTAGTGCCTAGGTAAAGTGCATTGCAGTAGTCTAGCTTGGTTAGTACAAGCACCCTGGCCAGGGTGATGCAATTTTCAGTAGTCAGCAAAGGTCTGCATGCATTGATGAGCTTGCATGTGTAAGTAGTGGTGGAGGCTGTAGCATTTATTTGTTTGTCTAGCGAGATGGTGGAATTAATGTACATACCTAGTGTTTTGACGTTTTTAGAGACATTGATGTTATTACCGTCAATGTTAAAAGTGTTAAAATTGTTGTCCAATTTGTTCAGTCTGGCTTGGGTTCCCACTAGGAGAAGCTCAGTCTTGTTGTCGTTGAGGCAGAGCCTGTGTTGTGCCATCCACGCTTGGATGATAAGGTAAATGTTGTTGAGTCGTTGTGAGTCTATGTCGTAGTTGCCTGTGAAGTGTATGAGAATTTGTGTGTCGTCGGCGTAATTGGTGTATGAGATGCCCAGGTAGTGAAGTTTGTCAAAAAGAGGTTTTGTGAAGATGTTGTATAGTGTAGGGGAGATACAGGAGCCTTGAGGGACCCCTCATATGACCATCTCTGGTGGTGCCGATGCTGTGGGTGCGAACACTCTGGTTGTTCTGTGGTTCAGAAATAACTGGATTCAGGAGGTGGCATCATTGGAGAAGTGGCAAGCTAAGGTGAGATGGTTACAGAGGGTTTTGTGGTCGACCAAGTCAAACGCCGCTGATAAAGCTAGTAAGAGAAGAATGGCAAGGTTGCCTGAGTCCTTGATATTCTCAATTTGGGTTACTAGATCTATCAGGGCTGTTTCGGTGCCATGTCGGGGTTGGAATCCGGATTGGCGTAGCCCTAGGAGGTTCTTGCTTTCCAGGTGGTGCTGGATCTGCAGGTAGGCTGCTCTATCAATGATTTTCAGGAGGAAAGGTACAGTGGTGATGGGTCTGTAGTTGGAAGGGTTATTAGGATCAAGGGATGTTTTCTTGAGGAGTGGCATAACCCATTCATCCTTGAGGTTTGTAGAGATGGTATTGGTCTTGAAGGAGGCGTTGATTATGGAAGTGATGAACGGGGTGATCTCCTTAGCTGTTTCTTTCATGATAGGTGCAGGATAGATGTCTCCCATGCATTTGGAGGGTTTTAGGCTTAGCATTATTTCTTCTACTTCTTTGACACTGAGTGGGGTGAATTTGAATAAGTGTTGTTCGGCAGGGAGTGGTGTGCTTATTGTGGGTACCAGGGGGTTGTTTGATAGATTCACTTTTTTGGTTTCAATTTTCCTTTGTATGAGCTCAATTATGTCTGACAACGCCTTTTGGATGTTCTGACACCAAGTAGTGTCCTTAGAGCAGGTAGTTGGGGGAGGTGTGGGTGATTCTATTTCTCTGAGAATATTGAACAATTCTTTGGTATTTGATTTGGCATTTTGAATACAGTTGTTATAGGAGTTGGATTTGGCTAGAAAAATGGCAGATTTATAGGTCGCAGTGGCTTCTAGGAAGTTTTCTTTATTTGCTGCTGATGGGAGGTTTTTCCAGCTAGCTTCAGCTGCTCTTTTTTTTTGCACAGAATTTTCAGTTGTGGGGTGAACCAAGTATTTAGGTGGACAGTGGGTTTGGTTTGCAGAGCTTTTGGGGTGCTATTTTGTTAATGGCGTTAAGGAGGGTGGTATTATAAAAGTTGACCAGAGGAGTGGGGTCCTCGTTGGGCTCATGGGCAATGTCCGCCTGCAGTGGCGGTTGTAGATGTGGGGGTAGGTTGAGGGCGGTTATATTACATATATTTCTTGCTAATCTTTGGGGGGGCTAGGATTTTCTCCTGGTTGGGGTTGGTTATAGGAATGGAGAAGAGAAAGGCATGATAGTCGGTCCAGGCGAGAGGGTGATTCGACGTGATAGAAGTATTGCGGTTGTCATCAGCGATCCAGTCTAGTCGACGCCCTTTGGAGTGCGTAGATTGTGCAAGTCGTTGGTTGAAGCCTAGATTGGTTATGCTGTTGCTGATCTCAATTGCGTTCTGGCCTTTGATGTCATGAAGGCCAAGGTTAAAGTCTCAGAGGAGGAGGGTTTGTGTGCTAGGTTTGGCCTTACTGGTTAGCAGGAGAGATACATTTTCTTCGAAGGAGGTGAGTGGGCCAGGGGGTCTATAGATCAAGTGGGCTGTGATGGTTTGTGTGGGTGATAGGGGCAGTTTGAATGACAGGTGTTCGGCGGATAGGAGTGTTTGGCTTGGGATCTGTCTGATGCCGATGGAGGATTTAGCGATGATAGCGACACCACCACCTTTGCAGGAGGTTCTATCTTGCCTAATAATTGTGTATTGGTCTGGGATGGCCAGAGGTAGGAAGGGACCTGAGGCGGGGTGGAGCCACATCTCCATGATGGCTAGGAGGTCTAGGTCATTGGATGTTATGAGGTTTTTGATATCGAGCGCATGGGCTGTTAGTGAATTAGCGTTGATGAGACATCCTGTCAGTGTGGGAGCAGGATTAGTCTGTGATGACTGCAGGTTGGTGTTTTTAGTTGGCATACTAGGGAAGGGCTCTAGGTTATTTGCAGTACTGGACTTATTCAGGTCTGCTTTGTGGAGATTCGTTGCTGCGAGATTGGGTGTAGATTTGAGATGTTTTTTAGTAAATCTATAACCTAGTCTGGGGTTTCTGGTGGAGGTAGGGCACGGCATGTTGGGAGTGGGTTTTTAAGTAAATGTGTTTATCCATTGTTCAGGTGTGAGGCTATGTCTATGGAAGAAGGTGTTAGTTCTAGGTTTTGTAATGGTTAGTTCGATGGCTGGTGGGGAGACAATGGGTTTGATGCAGGTTCGGTGAGGCAAAGCAGTGGCCATAGTTAAAATAAGGTTTCCTTCTGTTCCCTTCGATGGGCATCTTTGGCATATTCCTTTAGGGGGCTATTGTAGGCATGGTCGTCCCTAATATTTTGGGAGCATTCACCTGCACTTAGGTAGGGTGATAGAGCGTTGGTCAGTAGGCAGAATAGAAACCTGACAGTGTTTGTAGGCTGTAGGGCCATAGATAGGTAGTTGAGGGTGTTTGCGCAGCAGATAAAAGAAAATTCTTGCGCATCTGGGTTGGTTGAGTTCTAGGAACTAGGGAGCACAGGTCTTACATACTGGGAAAAGAGAATCAGGAGTTCAGTTTGAATGGGGCAACCTCAAATGTGGGATGGGTTCACAGCCGAGATTGGAGGGGGCAGTTGATTAGTACAGGCTATTAGGGAACCCTCAGAAATGGCTAGGCGTACATACATTTAGGCATACATGTGGTGGAACATACGAAATAGAATGCAAAATGGCATATGAAATGGCATACAATAGGCACGCAGTTGGCAGGTAACAGCAGGCGTACAATAGCCGTAGAGGCGAAATCTATGCATTTAGTGCTAACAAGTGGATAGTAAGTGGAGGCATTCAGTGCAGTTAATAGTGGTGGTTATGGGAGTGCGATAGGCGGGCATATTTTCCAGTGAGACCAGCAATGAGGAGGTGCTGGTGGTCGGATGTCCACAGTGAGTGGTTGCTGCGAACAGGAGCAGGGTGTACAGTATGATGTTTAGATATTTCCACTATGTAGAGGAGAGCACTATGCAATGGCAAGATCCTTAATTAGATTTGAGTTGGGTACTATGCGGCTGCTACTAATGGTATAATGAGCCATCTCAATCTATTAATTGATACCTGTTAGCATTCGTGACAGATAGCAGCAATATGGATGTCCAGTCAATGGTTTACTTCAAGGAAATACAGTTCAGTAGTATCTCGGAAGTGTTGTGGGGTATCCAGGCGGGGCCAATTGATGCAATTCAGTCAACGCAGGTGGTGGTCTCCTCTCTATCTTAATTCACCTACATGAAGGGTCTAAAATACAAATACACATGAATTGGGAGGGACTGTTATCAAACACTATTCATACATATAATGGACTTCTTCAAGGTTGTATATTTGCTTCCGCCCTATTCAACCTTTACATGGCTGATGCGGGTAGTGCACTGGATGCGGCAGCCTTTGAACCTCTGAAGATCGAGGAGCAAAATATGTGCTGGTCGCCCTACGCAGACGATTTTATGCTATTGGATCATACTCCGATAGGGCTTCAAAGATTAATAATTGCATTAAATGGAAACATAGTGACTAGCAGGGTAATTCATGGAAATTCACACAAAAGTAGCGATAAAATCCATTTCAGCGCACAGCGTATTCATGGATTTTAGCCTCCAAAACCAGCCGTGGCGCAGAGTGGCGCAGCGAGCCTGCAGCAGTGCCAGTTACGCCCCCAAGAACACCCTCGCGCAAGGAAAAGTCATTAAAATCCCCAATCCAGCGCAAAGGTCTGTGACAACTCAAAACCAGTTTACCGGACTACCAAACAGCAAACGCCAAGCGGAGAACGTGTATTACGGGTTTCGCGGTAACTTCCACACGCGAAAGGGCCTGTGCGAGCGGGGTACCTGTATAACTGGGGTTCGCGGGAAGTTTCACACACGATTGGCCTGGGTACGTGTATTTCAGGGGTTCGCGGGAAGTTTCACACGCGAATGGGCTGGGTACGTGTATTTCAGGGGTGTGCGGGAAGTATTACATACGATCGGGCTGGGTAGGTGTATTTCAGGGGCGTGCGGAAAGTTTTACACATGATCGGGCCTGGGGGAGCGGTGTACGTGTATTCCAGGGGTGCGCGGGAAGTTGTACACGTGATTGGGCTGGGTACGTGTATTTCAGGGGTGTGTGGGAAGTATTACATGCGATCGGGGCTGGGGGAGCAGTGTACGTGTATTCCAGGGGTGCGTGGGAAGTTCTACACGCGATTGGGCTGGGTAGGTGTATTTCAGGGGTGCGTGGGAAGTTTTACACGCAATCGGGCCAGGAGGAGCGGTGTACGTGTATTCCAGGGGTGCGCGGGAAGTTCTACACGCGATTGGCCTGTCTATGTGCATTTAAGGGGTGCGCGGGTGTTTTCACACGCGACTGGCCTGGGTATGTGTATTTCAGGGGTGCGCGGGAAGTTTCACACGCGAATGGGCTGGGTACGTGTATTTCAGGGGTGCGCGGGAAGTATTACACGCGATCGGGCTGGGTACGTGTATTTCTGGGGTGCGCGGGAAGTTTTACACGGGATCGGGCCTGGGGGAGCGGTGTACGTGTATTCCAGGAGTGCGCGGAAAGTTGTACACGCGATTGGGCTGGGTACGTGTATTTCAGGGGTGTGCGGGAAGTATTACGCGCGATCGGGGCTGGGAGAGCGGTGTACGTGTATTCCAGGGGTGCACGGGAAGTTCTACACGCGATTAGGCTGGGTACGTGTATTTCAGGGGTGCGTGGGAAGTTTTACACGCGATTGGGCCAGGAGGAGCAGTGTACGTGTATTCCAGGGGTGCGCAGGAATTTCTACACGCGATTGGCCTGTGTATGTGTATTTCAGGGCGACGCGGGTGTTTTCACATGCGACTGGCCTGGGTACGTGTATTTCAGGGGTGCGCGGGAAGTTTCACATGCGAATGGGCTGGGTACGTGTATTTCAGGAGTGTGCTGGAAGTATCACACGCGATCAGGCGGTGTACGTGTATTTCAGGGGTGCGCGGGTGTTTTCACATGCGACTGGCCTGGGTACGTGTATTTCAGGGGTGCGCGGGTGTTTTCACACGCGATTGGCCTGGGTACGTGTATTTCAGGGGTGTGCGGGAAGTTTCACACGCGAATGGGCTGGGTACGTGTATTTCAGGGGTGCGCTGGGACTCCTACATGTGAATTGGCAGTGTGGGTCCTCCCAGGTGTCCCCTCTACCCCCTCCACGGCCCCTGCAGGCAGCCCACACCACAGGGGACTACCCTGCACCTCTGGTCATGTCCCGCAGGCAGCCCATCCACCATGTGCATGCCCCCCAGCCAAGCCCACCCCCCAGCAGTGCGGGGCACCTGCCAACAGGCCCCCACTCTTGTACCACCCCAACACGACAACATGACCCACAATCATGGCCCTCATGTCCACCCAAATCCAACCGCACGCCACCCCTGCCAAATAACCAACCAAGTCTAACATACACCCAACATTGAAATGGCCATTATATGAAACAACCCAAATGGCATGTTTGTACATCAACACATGTCTGTCACACACACAATGGGGGCCAGTGAATGTGAAAAGCCACATCGTGACATGCATGAAACCAATGAGAGAATACCACACATTGAACTAAGGAAACATATGTATTGAACAAAAAATGCAGTGAAACAAATAAAAGCACCAAACAATGGACATAAGGAATGAAATGCTGAATGACAGAAAATCATTGAAAAATGAAATCTGAATCCAAAAAAGAACACAAAGCAAAATGACTCCAAACTCTCACTGCAACAAAGCAAATCCAAACTGCAAGAAAAAAGTAAAATCCATTGCTCCATGGTCAAATAAAAATCCAAATGCCGAAAAATACACAGTCCAACTATTTACAAGGATGAAATCCTGGGTCCATGAGCCCAACAGTTGAAATGAAACCTACCAAAATACACTAACTAATGAAGAACTATATACAAAAATGTGGGGCATTGCCCAAGCACCCCAAAATAAATGAAAACCAAAATGAAACCTAACACTAACTAACTAACTAACTAACTAACTATATACAATGGCGGCGGGCATGTCCAACGGCTCACTGGTTGATGTCATGGGCCAGGGCATCATCGAACTCCTGTTCAATGGCTTGGAGGCGGGCATTTTCACTGGCCCAGAGGTCTCGCAGGGATAATGCAGTGTCCAGCTCCAACTCCCTGCGAATACCCTCGAGGCACCATGCCCGCCTCCGCGCCCTCTGCCCTGAGTTCTCCGCCCTGACCATTGTGAGCCGTTCCTCCTCCGCCCGCCGCTGCTCCGCACCTATCTGCTGGCCCAACCGCTCCCACACAGAAGACACTCCAATTCCAGGGTTCTCCTGTCCTCCGGCCGATGCCTGCCCCTCTGATGTTGATGGCCCCGAGCCATGATGCCTCCCACGTTGAGCCTGCCGCTGCCTCCGTTACCTCTGCCTCTGCCAGCACGACAGCATCCAGGCTGATGGAATCCACCGATGCCATCGTGCACGTGCCCTGCCAGATGATGCTGTCACATCCCTGCTGGGGTCCAGTTGCTGGTGTGTCCACCCCTGCTGGACCTCCGACTCCCGACTGTGGCAGGGATGGGATCCCCACTGAGCTGGCTGCGTTGGTCGGGCAGGTCCACAGGGGGCCCTCGTGGCATCTGGGCCGGAAGACAGCATGGAGAACGACTGGCGCACAGCCTCCACAGAGGAGGAGAGGGTCGCCAGAGTGAACGACACATGTACGAAACCCCCGACCATGGCTGCTCCCAACTGGGCCACGTTGGCACGGTGCTCTTCATGATGACGTGCATGCTCCCCCTGGAAGCATGCACCTCATCACGAATGACACCTGTGCACAACGAGACACCAATCAGGACCTTCTCCATATGGCTAGGGGTCCCCTCTTCCGCAGGTAGAGGAGTGTCAGATGACATGGACAACCCCCCTACCTGCGGATGGGCCTGGGATGGGGCATCCCTGCTGGTGCATGGTGGTGCAGTCACAGTGTCAAGGACAGTGACATGCACAGGCCCCTCCGCGGCGACCTGTGCTGCCTCCTGGCCCTGGACTGCACCACTTGCACCAGCAGGGATGCCCCCACCAGGTCCATGCGCGGCTCAGTAGTGGCCTCCTCCTCCTCTGTGGAAACCACCAACCTGGATGGCTCCACACCGTCTTCCGCATTGCAAGCCCCTGTGGGGGCTCACCCACCCCTTCCGCTGCAGCCGTGGGACATCCCCGCCACTTGGCTCCACAGCACCGTCTCTGCCCTCTTCTTCACTTGCCACTGTGTAGAGGGAGACATAGAACACAAGCATCAGGGTACTGTACAATGGTACCCTAGACAGGAAGCAATAGCAGATGAGTGGCACTGTCAAACATCACTTCCATCATGTCCCTCCACAACACATGGGTCAGTGCAGGTGAAACACATGCAGTAACAGGCATGGCACATGCTATGGACATTAGCATACATGTCCAAGGGACTCTTGAAACATACAATGTTGGTTTGAAACTCACATGCATCATGGGTCATGCCTATCACATGCACACACTTCACCGTAGTTTCATCCATCTGGACTCGTACACCCCAGACACAGTGGATACAAGGATGACTAGGCTGCATCAGTGAATCTGAACATTGTCACAGACATGTGTCATGCATCCATGCCATTTACAAGTCACAGACACACAGGTCAGACACACAGACATGGACACCATACATGTACATGGCATCAGCACCCATCCCTCACCCCCACCCATGTCCAGGAACAGAGGCTGGCATGCTTTCATGTGTCCATTCCGCATAGATCTCCCCATGTTGAACACATGCACCAACCATGTGGTTCACACATTACTGGCCTCACATGCATGACCATGATGTCCCTGCACACACACATACGTACATGGCCCATGTCACAAATACAGGCAAGTATCAGACAACCAGCACACTGCAACATGCCCTGTCTCACACAACAATGCTTGGCCATTTGCCGCTCATCTCCGGACGGGTCTGCCCCTCAAGGATCTGGGCGTGGAGCGCTGGGCGTACACGTTCCAGGACCCTCAGCTGGATGGTACTCATGGTGCCCCGGCCCCCCTCCACGAGGCGCTGGGCCTTCATGAGGGTCCTGGACCTTAAGTCCTCCCAGCGCTTCTTCACTTGCTTGATGGTGCGGGTTGCCATCCCCTCCGCGTTGATGGCAACCACAAAGTCGTCCCAGATCCTGTCCCGTCCATCCTTGTTGGCGCGTGATGATCTGAATAGGGCATCATAATGCCCCAGGACTTGCTCCACCAGGACACCAACTTCGGTGGCAGTGAAGCTGGTGGCCCTCTGCCCCTCTGGCTGGGGGTCGCCAGTGGTCTCGGATGGTGTTTGCCCCGACATGGCGACCCCCGAGGCAGGCATGGGTGGGCAACTGGGTCCTGGGTCTGGGCTGTGGAGCGATGGTATCCCAGTCGGCAGTCTTCTGTTCCAGCATGGGTGGACACAGCAACTGGACCCCTGCAGATGGCTGATGTGCAGGCACCAAATGGCAGGGCACCGTGGCAGCAGGCAGGCAGCAGCAGATGGCTCGTGGGAGGCTGCTCGGGGCTCTGGGGGGCAGTAATTCAGCCTTTTGGGCAGGAGCGTGGTCTTCCGTGTGCTTACACGTGGGCAGCTTGATACGGAGTGATTTGGCACGTGAAAATTCAGCACGTCAGCGTGTAATTCAAGGAAAGGGCCTTAGCGCATAAGCGCGTCAGCACGCATACGCAATTTCATTGGACCAAAGGCCCTTAGCACGTAAGCACCTCTGTGACGTATCGCGCACGGGCGTTGCCCTGGCAGGGCTTGGAGATCTCACGTGGATTTCCATTGCTCTGTACGTGCTTTTCATGGGGTGCGGTGCGTGTGTTTTGCAGGCATTGGGGTTCACACGCTATTACTTCACGGTGGGTGTTGGCTACACGTTCTTCTACACGCAAGACAGACGGTGAGTGGTAACCTGCTCCCCCAGGCCCGATCGCGTGTAAAACCACCCGCGAGCCCCTGAAATACACGTACTCGCTCCCCCAGGGCCGATCGCGTGTGAAACTTCACGCGAAGGGCCGATCGCGTGTGAAACTTCACGCGAACCCCAGTAATACACGTACCCAGGCCAATTTCGTGTGGAACTTCTCGCGCACCCCTGAAATACATGTACCTAGGCCAGATCGCGTGTAAAACTTCCCGCGCACCCACAAAATACACGCACGCGCTATTATTCACACAGCGGGTGTCCGTGTTTGTCGCATACCCCTTTGCACGTCATTTGTCCTAGAGGGCCACAGTATGGGACATTCATCAGAGCTGTGTATACATGCTTTTTGTTAGCGCACATTTTGGCGCACATTTTTTTCATGCGCAGGGACGCTACCGCCTGCTTTCGTGTGGTGGACGTGTATGGGCCTGTGCGCGTCTTGCCCGTGCGCTGGTTTGCCCTATTTGATTCCATGAATACGTGTTGTAGGCGAGCGTGTGGGCGTTCCACGCACTTGCCTCCTGTACTTCCCCAGTGACACCCACATTTTCACGAGTTGTTCCCCATTCCGCGTGTCACGCCCCGTGTTCCGCCTACTTTTGTTATGTGCGCCGCGCTATGTGCGCTTTCGCTGTGGCCTTAGCGCACGCCCTTAGATGACCTGTGCGCCGGCGTGCGCCGCGCACTTTTTCAGCGCACATCCCTGATTTTACTCGCGCACGGACTTCCATGAATCGATGTGCCATGGTTTCCCAGCGATATTCGCACTTGCACTGCGATTTTCGCTCTTTCACTGCGAATCGCACGTTTTCGCACGCTCACGCTTGCGCCGAAATGGCGCACATTAATTCCATGAATCAGCCTGTCATTCTTTTATATCCACAAAAGACTGTGGTTTTGAGACTGAGCAAACGCACGACTCCCATTGGTTTTGCTTGGTTTCTGAACCATATAAGACTCACTGTGAATGCATCTATTATTTACTTGGGCTTTCCCATCATCTCAGCCCCTAAAAATTACTTTTATCGAAATTATCTGGAAGACAAGGTACTCAAACCAATTACCCAAATAAAAATAATTGATATGAAACATGGACAATTCTATATGCTCCATACAATAAGGTTTTACTTTTCAAAGATAATTCCTAGGTTGGGTAACGGTCTAGAACTATTCCCTTTGTGGACCCTTAGCAAGATGAGTAAATATGAAGCTATGATCTGATGGTCAGTCCTACAATGTTTACCCAAGTGCGTTCCACTACCAGCAATTACGATTTGAACTAGGCTTACAATCAATTCAAAGCATGGTGGAATGGAGTAGGCTGAGTCTGTGCAGGAAACCCTACACGAGTCTGATTGAATCCTTATATGCGCTATTGGGTAAGGGGGTACGGGAAGGAGTCCCCCATGTAGGCTTTGCATCAAAACTCCACGAAGAATGTCTCTTATCACTAATGAAGCTAGGAACAACACTGGAAACTTTGCTCCATCGCCCAGCGAAGGTGAAAAGATTGCTCCAGTATAATGATTGGGCAGGGACGGTTGATGCAGTGTTAAGGTCAAACATATATTCACAGATTATTTCTTATAAAAATACAATGTGTTTTCCAGAACCGTATTTAATAAGATTTCCCGACAAGAACACGCGTCAAAATGTTATGAGCTTTAGATTAAATGCTCTCCCGAAAAGATAGATCTTATAAGTAAGAGGTGAGATAAGTAATGAAATGGTGATCTGTCGTTTCTGTAATATGCAGGAGTCTAGGGAAACGTTACTGCATTAGTTGACGGAATGAGTAGCCCTGAGAGAGCAACGCATTAGGTATTTTAAAGTTTTTGTGCTGAACCCGGAACACATTTATTCCGACCAAATGTGGTGGGATATGTTACATAGTAGATCAGTTACAATAAATCTGGCAGCAATGCGATTTTTATCTGTTGTATGTAAACTATTTTAGAGTTGTGAAGCTATATGCATTTACATCTGTAATTGTATGCGTATTTGTCTTTGTTTATGGTTCTTTTTTCTGAATTTTATATCTGTATCTACATTTGAACTCATATTTCTTTTAAATATGCGTTTCCTTTCATGTGCCTTTTGGTAATGAGATACTAATGATATTAATGAATGCATATTTTATTTTGTGATATTAATTTAAGTATTCAATGTAAAAATCTCTTTGTAACGGTTATTAACCAAAACAAATAAAAATAAATATCACTCTCAAATACAGACATATGTCTTCAACTTCATTGTCTTCTGTTTATATCAAATTTGATAAGGTCAGTACCGTGACCCTGTCCAGAGGGGGTGGGAATCTCTCTCAACCGGGGTGGTAGGCCTACCAGGGATTAATCCAGTGCCAGTCCTACCACAGAGAGGGAAGGTGGTAGTTGAGATGGCCCCACTGCCCAAAATCCCCAAATGCTAGCTTATAGCTGTGCAGTACCAGTTTGTATCAGACCGCACCCCAGAACAGACTTACTGGCCAAGACCTTGCTCCTTTTTATTTAGATGCCAGAGCACCAACCAACATGGGTGTATACCTCCGACAGGACAGTGGCCCCTCACCTTCTAACCCACCTCAATCTGCGTAGCAATGCCACTGTGAGTGAAATATTGAGAGAAAAAGGAGCCATAGCTCCAGTGTGGCTTTTGTCAAAGCTGCACATAAAACCTTATGACTCCCCAGAGATGAATTTACCTTAGGGGATGCCAGACCTCGATTGCCAACCTGAACTTAAATACATTAAAGTGCATGCTGCCATTTCTGCTATACAGCCCTTGGGGAGAAATAGGGGTTGCTGCCATTTATACAGATAATATTGATCTCCAAAATACCTGTACCCTGAAATGGGATAATGTTTTGCAGTTATTGGCATGCTCCTACCAATTTCCCTCAATTAATCTTTTAAAATGATTCTATGTTACAGACCACCGGGACCGGCTACTGTATTTTTGGATACTATGGATACTTATTTTGGGGTGGAAGCCAATAACCATACAAATATAATTATACTGGGAGATGTAAATATATGGTGTAATGAGCCAGAGAATACTGAGTGTATACACCTTACATATATTTTGGACTCACACAATCTCTATCTCCTGTCGGATCTCCCTACTCACTCAAATGGGCACTGTCTGGATCCTATTTTGTCTGGAGGATTCCATCTGAAGGATGTAGAAATTGATCAAGTTAGCTGGTCTGATCATTTTGTGGACAATAGAATTCAATAAAAATAAAAATAGGGAAATATGTACTATGGGACATCAACGTCAAAAGAAAGATCTAGATCGTATCTCTGATGCTGCTGATCATCCATATACCTAAGATCTGTGATATTATAGGAGGTGCGGATGATTATACTTGTTTGATGTGACAACAACAGGCGAACTGTGATCTTATGGCACCTTTAAAAAATGTCAAAAGATTAACTAGGAAAGGGAACCAGTGGTTTAGTGAGAAATTGAAACAACGTCAAAGCCAATATCGGAAATTGGAGAAAAGAACGACGTCTGACTAAAAATGCTGAAGATCATACAATGGTCAAAATAGCGCTAAAACAATACAAATCTGAGATTATGCAGGCCAAAAGGCAAAATTTACAGAAGCAAATTAATTTGGCAGCAAACAGACCCAAAGAACCTTTTAGTGCCATCAGGAATCTAGCGAACCCTGATTACATAAATACATGTTTGTGTCCCAGCCAGCAGATGGATAATGAATTTAATAGTTTCTTTTTTTAACAAAATAGATCAAATCAGAGCGAATATTGATCTCTGCTAGCCCCAGCCTCCCCCCTTTCAACTGAGTTTGATTATCTGACTGTGGAAAGAAACTATTGAGAAACTTCTATGTGCTCTCAAACCTACTAATTTCATGTGTGACCCTATTCCAGCATACTTAGCTAAACAGCATGTAGAGGCACACGGTGAAACTATCCAGAGCTTTGTAAATGCTTCACTTGCTAGGGCTATGACCAAGAGGAATTAAAGAAGGCCTATCTAACGCCACTGTTGAAAAATCCCACTTTGGACCATAAGGTTCTAGCAAACTATCGCCCGATTGCAGGGCTATTATGGCCAACTAAAATGCTTGAAAAAGCTGTAACTATGCAACTTCAAGACCATCTAGAATGCAATCGTACCCTTGACGTACATCAGTCTGGCTTCAGTCCGGGCCATGGGACAGAGACTGCATTGCTTAAAGTCTGGGATGACATACTCGAAAATGCTGATAACTGTGACATCAGCATACTTGTCATGCTTGACCGGCAGCTTTCGATATGGTGGACTTTAATATTCTCAGTGCTAGACTAAGCTCCCTGCACAGCTCCCTGCTCAGGTATCCGATAAATCGCTGAGATGGTTTGATTCATTTCTGACCAATCGAACCCAACAGGTGAAACTGGGTCCCTTTCTGTCGGAAATGTTGACAATTTCCTGTGGAATGCCACAGGGTTCATCCCTGTCACCTGTACTGTTTAATATTTATATTTGTCCTCTGCTAAAGGTTTTTGCTGTTTGGTCTTCAGTTTCATTCATATGCGGATAATATGCAGATATATGTTAGTTTAAGGCAACCGGTGGAGGCAGCTGAGCGTATCTTGAAATGTGCAAAGAAAATGTAAAACTGGATGTTTGATAATAAGTTTCAATTGAACCCTGCTAAGACAGAAATCATAGTTTTTGGTTCAAAACATAAACTGGAAACTCTTTTTTCCATTGTTCCATGTCCGTCACTGTTTGGAATTTCTTCCAAATATATGGACTCTGTAAAGAATCTAGGTTGTATTTGGCAATCAAATTTGGGGTACAACCTGGATGTTAATCAGATGATTAAGTCAGTTTACTTTCAACTGATTAAGTCAGTTTACTTTCAACTGAAAATGCTGAAACCTCTTCTCCCTCTTATCGCGGAAGGGGATCAATCGATGGTGATAGGCACCCTTGTTAATGAAATGCTGGACTACGGCTATGGGCTCCTGGTAGGTTGTCCCAAATACCAGTTGCAGTGCCTGGCAGTGGCTCAAAATTCAGCAGTTTGACTGATCTTTTCATTATCATAGAAAAGGCCAGGATCAGAGTTCCGGAGGAAACTCCATTGGCTACCGGTCCATCAGCAGATCCGTTTTAAGCTGCTATGTCTTGTGTTCTGATGCATTCGTGGCATGGCACCACCATTCTTAACCTCAAAGATTAAGACCTATAATCCAATAAAATCATTACGGTCCATGAATCAACATCTCTTGCTAGTTCCCCCTTCTAAATCTGTTAAATGGGGAGACAGAAGATTCTCAGTGGCTGGCCCTCAGCTTCTCATTTTGTGACTCTGGACCCTAGCCAGCATCAGCTTCCACCAGTACCTCTGTGCTGCCGTGGATTTTGTTCCATCCTGCGTGGCATCCTTTCTTCTGGTATGGATATAAGTGATCTCCTCACCTCCTCACCTTTTCGCGCCTTGAAACACTTGTGTATATGCGCGTTACAAATGCCATATCATATCATATCACCTGCCAACTGCACAAACGCTGCTTGATTCACACGTCGGAAACCCTTACTACGATTCTTCGTATCTGTTTCCCTGCATCTTTTAACGTTTTCAGGTACTTTCTAGAACGTTTCTCTGCCACAAATATCAATGTTCAAATTACTGGCACCAGCTTCCTACACAAAATGAGAAGCTTTTTTATAATATATGCTCTCTGATTTAGGGAGAAATGGAGCACCACAGCAAAATAACATCTCATGCCCGCTAAGCATCACATCCATTTCCGGCACTGCAGTGGTTATAGTTACATCTCACTGACTCCGATTCAACAACGAATGTTTGAGTATGTAGGTGAGTCATTAAGGTTTATGAATTCTTCCTTCTCACATGTTCCTAATTTAACCATCTCTAGGAGCTCCCCGGTTGCATTTTAACATTAGGTGATCCCCCCATGTATCGAATGACAGCTACATTGTATTTTTAAAGAAGATTAATCACTATGATGATGAGTATCAATCTAATGGTCATTTTATATTTACCTTTAGAGTGATCTTGTTCACTTCCGTGGATGTACACACTTAGATACACCCTGCCACAGATCTATTACTAAGGGATCTCCAGCTGCAATTGCCACAAGCCATTTTTTGGCCTTGCATCTATCACACTTGATCCAGTGATAATAAGTAAGAGTTTGAACTTCCTTATGTGTCACACTGTTTTATGTCATTTGTCTGTCTCTTCTTTTTATAAAAAAATCAGTTTTAGACAACTTTCATCTGTCAACACTGTTTTTTACGGATAACTATGGATCTGTTAAACATTAGAACAGATTGCCAGGATGAGAAAATGTAAATGTTTTAGCGTGTTGTATAAATCACATCTGCATTCCAATGTACAGCTATGTATTTTGATTGCTTATGGTAATCATATGTATATACATCTTTTTAGATCCATGATGTCAGTATCAAGCTACCCATAAGGTCTACTGTGAAGAAATTATCTGTCCTTAAGATGGCCACTATACTAACATCTTTATGGACACTTGAGAAAATGTCCAATCCAACCATTGGCCGAAACATGTTGACATCCCATATCTCAATAAATGTCTGAAGTTAGGCGTTTGTAAAATCATTCTATATGATAATAGGGTGTATTACTTTACCTTGCCTGTTTTCTCTTTAGCCTTGTTTGTTGTGCGTCTGACACAAAGATTATACATTTGTCTCTGTGTCTGTTTTACGTTGCAGATGTATAAATTTGCCTTTTTAATTTTTTTTACATATAATTAAAATTTGATCTCATGTACGCTGATATGTCTGGCTTCTTACATTTGTTGACTTTCTATGTCAATGTTGCCGTGTAGCCTTTTTTGCATTTGTTGACTTCCCATGTTAATGTTGTCATGTAGACTTGTGCGTGTGTGACCATAAGTACCTCAACCTCTCTCTAGGATCGTAGTAGTGAGGGGTAATCAATTCTCCAGTGCCGTCCTTCGGCACACGCTTCCTTTACATGGTGGGTAGTGGTGTCATTGAGAGAGTAGTAACATCAAAGGGTGGAGGTGAGGTTTAGGAGTAGTCCGAGATATCAAATGGACAGAGGAGGAAGACGTAGGGAGTGGAAAGAGTGAGAGAGGTGGAGTTGGAAGTAAAAGAGTAGTGAGAGAGAAACATTAAATAATGAGAGGGAGTGGAATATGTGAGCATGATAGCAAGGAGACCAAATCCAAAAGAGTATCTGAAAGGGAGAATCCGATGGACCTTTAGACTACTAATCCCTGAATAGTGTAGTCACATTCTAAGAAGTCCCTGAGGGAGTTTAGATAGAGAATTAATCTTGCCTTTGGGTCCTCACTTTCAGCATAAGACAGTAGGGGCCAATAATCAATATCTACTAATCTGGAATTAGATATGCCTGGGTTCAGGAGGAAGTGCTTTCCTAGACGAGATAGAGGGGCACCCATAGGACCCCCATAAACCTTAATAAAAACCTTTGAATTGCCTGTAAGAGTTTTAGTATTTATCGAGACATCCTTGACACAAGATACAATATAATATTGAAGTTGACTTGGGTTCTCCATCATAACATATGAGATGTTTTTGCATGTTACATGCATCTTGCCTATATGTGATCCTGCTATCAATGATGTGTATGCTGAAAACCAACTTACTAGGTCTTATCTATGTCCAGATGATTTCCTGGGCAATCCAGATGGGTTGTGTCCTCTAAGCACATTCTTCAAGGAGGTTCCATACAGATCCATTGATAGTGTAAATGCAGTCTGCACCCACCATGAGTGTAGTCCGTATTCCATTGATCGATGCAGTCATACATGGCCTTGTGGTGGTAATTGATCAACTTTCCCCACTGACCATAATTATCTTCTCTTTCACACCAACCTTCACCTCATATTCAGATTGTTAATATAGGCTCTGAATAAGCTCATGTGTGCACCAAGTAATCTACATTTAATATAATTGAATATCTATTCATCCAGATAAGTGTTGTTGATACAAAGGACAGAAACCTGTTACGTACAATCGGCTGTCAATTTCGTGGCTGTTCTGAGATGAGCCTTTTAAACCAATTTCTGCATTTATTTCAAATGTTTTTGCTGACATGTTTTTCACTTTTCTTAGTGCTTTTCCAAGGCAATTTGAAAAGCATTCATTAGTACAGTATATAATCAAATTAATTCCTTTGGCTTTGCAAATGACAAAGGGGTGCAACATTGCAAAAGCAAAGGTGGAGAGAGAAATAGAAAACACAAAATACTCCGAAAATCAAATTAGACATATATTAAATTACATGTACAATAACAATCATAATTAAAGCCACTGTGTAGCAGAAAATAATCGTTTTAGTTTTAATATTAATGGAAGTATTTTACTCCCTGTGATTTGATAATATGAATTAGACAGACAATATGTAACTTGCCGTTTAATGAGAAGAGGGGATTCAGTTAACTTCCATGTGAATTAGTTGTTATTAGAAGATCTCCTAGTACATTTGTACACTGCAGTAGTCAGCTGTCAAAAAAGGTCCAGAATCTCTCAAGACTGCCTTGCTGTCCAATATGCTGTCCAATTTGTGTTCTGTCGATGACAATGAAGTTGTCTGCATAGGCAAGCCAAAAATATCAATAAGGACCTACTTTCTCAAGGAAATTATCTGTTTTCATCATGGGAGTTTCAAGATCAGCCAGATAAAGGTGGAATACATTGAGGGCCAGATACAGCTGAGTTTCAAGCCCATTGTAGTCCTAATTCAAACTTACTTGAACTTTGTGTAGAGTAGGATTAACAACTTTAATAAACCATCTGTGATACCTCATAGAGAAATACCTTAGACCACAATCGATTACGGGCTACCTTATAAAATGCTGCTGGAACCCAGCAAATCCACATAAATCATATTACTGTTTTTAGATAAGGCTTCATGTGCTATCATGTTCAATATGAAACTATTGATTGTAATGTTCAGACCAGGCTGAATCATAGACAAAATATTGTTGTCTCTTATCCAATGTGCTAATTCTGATAATAAATGTGACCTCAAAACTTTACATGCAGCATCTAGTAAATCATTATGCCTGTAGTTAGCAGGTGAAGACCTACATCACTTCTTAAAAATGAGAATAATGTAAAAGGCGGTCCATGTACTGAGATAGAAGAGGTGGAAATAATATTATAAATAGGATGTAAAGAATCTTGGCCCAATGATCAGGGGGAGCTTTAAGGACATTTAAAAAAAGACTATGCTGTGCGTGTGAGCCTTTTACTATCCTTATTTCATTTCTAATATGCGTTCGTGCAAATTCATCTTTCCAGCTAGTAGAGCCAGAAGATCTGAAGAGAATATCTCATGTATTAAGAGAAAGTAAATCAGAATTATACAAATACATAAAATAAGCTACCCACTCCAATTCCTGGATGAGTTCAATGAGTTTTCAGAGACAAGTGCCCAAAC
Source organism: Ambystoma mexicanum (assembly GCF_040938575.1). Lineage (NCBI taxonomy): Eukaryota > Metazoa > Chordata > Amphibia > Caudata > Ambystomatidae > Ambystoma > Ambystoma mexicanum. The sequence goes on from NC_090937.1 coordinate 778,957,615, forward strand.
GTTTGAGGAGTTATTTGTGGGGTATAATCAAATACCCCAAAAAAACAGAACTGAAGGTCCCACTGGAAAAATGTCCTGGCAAAACCTTCACACTAAAGATGGGCCTATTAATGCAGACTGTGGTGGTTTCTGCAAGTAACACAAGAAAGCGCTATGTGAAAAGGCCAAGCATTGGAAATCGAAAGGCCTATCTGTCATTACAAAAGGGAAGGTCGAATTGAAAAGCAGCCTTTTAATTTAAAGTAGCAGAAGAAATTCAAAGGCCCCTTTTACATGAAAGGCAGGATTTTAAACACTGACACTAAAATGGCTTTGCATGGGCATTTAAAGTTTTAAGCGAGACATGAGAAAAATGTTTCCCTGCTCACAGAAAGATATCAGGGAAAAACATAGTGTGTGTTGACAAGATGTAATATATATTATGCTCTACATGCAAAATACTGGCATCAATTGAAACGAAAAGGCCACTTTGTTTCCATGGGTCATATGCAAATTTCATGTAGGCCCAAGGCATACCCTTTTGCTTGTTGTTGGGCAGACTTCACAAAGGACTCCCCACACAGGCCTGTTGGCCTTCTGGATTTGAAGAGGGAACTTCTTTCAAGCCTGGCTTTTGCATCCTGCAATAAAGTGCGGCCTGCTCTTAATGGTGTTCAAAGCAAACTTCCCCTGCAGCCCACCCACTTCAAACAACAGAATGGCAAGGTTTTCAGATCAAAATGGTGATCAACTTCAGACAACAGGTAACATGCTGGCTAGGAATGGCAAATGGCCCAGTGGAAGGGGAGTTCAGATTTACAAGGACTATCATAATTTATGCATTTTTCTCAACAACCACGAATTGTACTGCATTCATTTATGTGTCATTTTCAAGATAGTTTCCAGGCAAATTTGTTGAAATAAAATTCATCCACCCGTGACTTAGGGAATTCTAATGGCAAGCTAAAATATTTTCCTTGCTGGTCTGAAAATGTTGTAAATGTAAGAGTTGGTGATCTGGTGGAACCGAAAATGAGGTACCTGCATGTTCATATCTGTTATGCTTGTTGTATAAATGGCGGAAAATTGCCACACGCCCATGCAACATGGTGCTGATCCAGCTGTCGTTTTACTGAATTACCCATGATTAGCTGAAGTGGAATATATATATATATATATCATGGCAGTTACTAGAAAATTACGAAGTTTTGCCATATCTCTACTATTTGCCAAAAGGTTGACATGAACAAAAAGGGGATTTCAAATTGGAGTTGCAATATCTCTGTTCGGAGGGAGTCAAATGATTGCAGTCGGAGCAGTCTCCTCTTTTTGTGCTGATGTCCGATAGTCTGTTTTTACTGACTGTTACAACTGAAGGCAGTGCTTGCGGTGCCTGCTACATAACCCTTGGAAGTTAGCGGAGTGGAGTCGAGTGATTACAGTCACAGCAGTCTGCTCTTTTTGTGCTGTGTCCGATAGACTGTTCTTACTGACTGTAACAACTGAAGGCGGTGCTTGAAGTGCTGTCTACACAACCCTTGGAAGTTAGCGGAGTGGAGTCGAGTGATTGCAATCACGGCAGTCTGCTCTTTTTGTGCTGGTGTCCGATAGTCTGTGCTTACTGACTGTTACAACTGAAGGCATTGTTTGCAGTACCTGCTACATAACCTTTGGATGAGTGGTGCGGAGTGCAGTCGAGTGATTGTAGTCACAGCAGTCAGCCCCAGCTGCGGGGCAACAGGACACTCCTAAGCATCCAGTGGACAATCCTCTTCATCAGCTTATCTTCGACTGAGGTCAGAGAACTACAGCGACTCAATCAGTGCACGTGGTGAGTCACATACACTCTAAGCACTCTGAATTTCAGTGACCCACAGGCCATTATCATTGAACCTTTCTGTGGAGTTTAACCAATTTGTATGTATGATTTAAGGAGTGGCAAAGGCTACATGAAAAAGCGTACCCTCCCTGGCTGAACCTGGCCTAATCACTGATGTAGACATGTTGGTAGTCATCAACTTACCTTTTCCACTATGACCGAACTGTGGTTCAAACTCAAATATGAGTGTAGAGAGTGCCTGTAACGCTCACCTGATTCCCGTAGAGGCGCCGGTCTTGACTGGGCATATACCGTATCTTCAAAGGTGATGTGTAACACACGGCTGGCTCTTTGGGCTGGACCTCTGTGCACTGTATGTCTGGCTCGAAGGGTAAGATGTCTGCAGATAGAAAATGTGGGATTAATGAACTGGGTTATTGAATGTCTCTCTCTTCTTCCCTTTCTCTTTTCCTGTAGAACCCCAAAGGTTAACGCTCTCACCTTAGGTAAGTGAACGCCGTGCTCTCCATCTGCCTCGAGGCAGGGTGCTGTAACCAGTTTCTTCACTGGATAAGGGGAGCAGGCCTCTTGACTTCAGAGAACTGCTGTCTGTCGTTTACTGCACGAACGGTAAGTTTCGAGTAATTCTAATGTCTTTAAAGTCTTTAGTAATGATGTCTCTTGTTTTGCAGGGTTCCGGCGATGGCGGATGGCGGGCTGAAGTGAGTTGAAGATGGAGCCCGTGTGATGAATAGAAGCGCCTGGAAGCATGTAAGTAAGCGCTTGTTGCCTGCTTCACGATGCGCTCTAACTGTCTTTTTATTTTGCAGGTACAAGTTCGGGGCGGCTGCAGGGTGCCGGAATACCCACTGGGTTAGATGTGGAAAGGAGTAATGGCACGTGAGTATTAAAGTTCCCCAATGTCTTTAAACGCACCTTGTTTTGTCTTTCAGATGCGGGATGCAGCGCCGAAGGCCTCCGGAGCGTGCGAAGAGTTGGTAAGCTTTTGTCTTTCAGATGCCGGAATGCAGTGTGAAGACCTCCGGAGCGCACGAAGAGTAGGTAAGCCTTTGTCTTTCAGATGCCAGAATGCAGCGCGAGGCGTTGGTGACAGCCGATGGACCAGGTAAGTGAAGAGCTGTCACTGAAGACCGTAATGCTAACCTGTTCTTTCTTGTCTTTATAGGTGTTGCTGAAGACTGGATTCAGAATGGTAAGCCTTTTTCCTTAGGCCCAGGATCAGATGCAGAAGACACGATGAGCGTTCTGCTGCTGAGGATGCAGAATAACGCAAAGCAAGATTCATCCATCGGGTGTGGTTTAAATAGCCTCCTGTAGTGCTTAGGTGTCTCCTTCCACAGCCCCGCCTAGGTAAGAAAAGAGTTCCTGCTTTCCAGAAGAGTTCCAGTGTACTGAATCTAGGGAGTGGCTCCTGCCCCACCCAACAGGAAAAGTAGTTCCAAACAGAAGAGGATCAGAGACTCAACTGGCAGGCAAGTAAGCAGCATGGTCTGCTGCAGGTAAGTCCACCCAAGCATTATGAGCCCGGCGCTTCCAGCGCTGGGACTGGGCATATTTATGAGCCTGGTGCCACTGGCGCCAGGACTGGGTCCAAAAGGTCCCAATTGGGACTGGTTGGCACTCGGAACCTGGGTTATGGATCTGCTTCCAAGGGAGTTGGGAAAACCCTGACCTTTTGGAAGCAGAGATCATGACAGTACCCCCCCTCAAGGCCCCTCCTAAACCGGGCTTCTCCGGGGGTTTTGGCTTGTCAGGAAATGTTCGGTGAAATCTTTTGATTAGGCGAGGAGCGTGGACATATTCAGCAGGTTCCCAGGATCTCTCTTGGGGGCCGTAGCCTTTCCAGTCAATTAGGTAGAATAGTTTAGATTTGGAGATCTTGGAGTCCAGAATGCTTTTGACTTCAAACTCGAGTTCTCCATCAACTAGGATAGGTTTTGGAGATTTGGTTAGTCGGGTTTGAGGTTGCACGGGTTTTAATAGAGAGACGTGGAAGACCGGATGTATCTTCATGTGCGGGGGCAAGTCCAACTTGACCGCTACTGGGTTTACTATGGTAGTGATGGAATAGGGACCAAGGTATCTTGGGTTGAATGTGCGTGGCCCTTTTAGAGGTAGATATTTGGTGGATAACCAGACTTGATCCCCTATTTGATATTGAGGGGCTTCCTTCCGATGTTGATCTGCTCCTTTCTTATATTGTTCTTTAGCCCTTTGAAGGTGAGAAACAGCTTCCTTAAAGGCTTGGGTGATTGTAGAATGCAGGTAGTCTACTGCTGGTGTTTCAAGATCTTGGAGGGGATCCAACTCCGAGGTTCGAGGGTGACTGCCGTACAAAAGAAAAAACGGGGTTTTCCCAGTTCCCGAATGGACGGAGTTATTGTAGGCATATTCGGCTATCCAAAGGATGTCTTTCCAAGTTTTTTCAGTTTGTTGCAGCATGCAGCGTAAATACTGTTCCAGAGTTTGATTGGTCCTCTCGGTTTGTCCGTCGGTCTGAGGGTGGTGACTGGTCGATAGTCTCACATCAATTTGAGCCGACCGACAGCAACTTCGCCAAAAATGAGAAATAAATTGACTACCTCGATCCGAAATTAGAACTGAAGGAAAACCGTGCAATCGGACCATGTTTTCGAGAAATTCTCGGGCCAGAGTTGCTGCTGTTGGCAAGCCTTTGAGCGGAATGAAATGCGCCATCTTGGAGAATAAGTCCACGATTACTAGAATCGTATTGTATCCGGAGCATGGAGGTAGATCGGTCATGAAGTCCATAGAAAGCGTATGCCAAGGGCGAGGTGGGATGTCAATAGGGCGTAAGAGGCCTGCTGGTCTTTCCTTTTGACTCTTGTTTTGGGCGCATACTCCACAGGACATTATAAAGTCTCTGATATCTTTTTTCCAAGACGGCCACCAGAAGTAGCGCTTGATCTTTTCTGAGGTCTTGGCCATACCGGGATGTCCTTCCATTAAAGAATCGTGATAACAAGAGATTACTCTTTTCTGTATATCTCTGCTGGGTAGGTATAATCGTTCTTGGAAATACAATAAGTTGTCCTTTACTGCAAAGTCCTTTCCCTGCAGATGCCAATTCTGTATGTCTGCTGGAGTTACAAGTTGCCTGGCTTTATCCTTAACTTCCTCTATGGATTCTGTGGCGATTACACCCAGAATTCTTTGTTCGGGAATGATTGGTACAGGTTTAGGGTTGATCAAGTGTTCTTCCACTCCCATCCGAGAAAGGGCATCAGCTTTACCGTTTTTTGTACCAGGTCGATAGGTAATTATGAAGTCAAACTCGGCAAAGAATAATGCCCAACGGAGTTGTCTAGAGGATTGGGCTTTTGCAGTTTTCAAATATTGCAGGTTTCGATGATTCGTAATCACAGTAACGGTGTGTCGGGCACCCAGCAGATAATGCCGCCAAGCCTTAAAGGCAGACTTGATAGCCAGAAGTTCCTTGTCAGTAATCGTGTAATTGATTTCAGGAGGTGAGAATTTGCGGGACCAAAATGCCACGGGATGCAACTGATTGGTTACCGGGTCCTTTTGTGATAGAACTGCCCCCATGGCAAGGCTTGAAGCATCAGTTTCCACGATGTAGGGGAGTTCGGGGCGAGGGTGTTTTAAGATTGGTGCAGAGATAAATTTAGTCTTCAAATCCTGGAAAGCTTGTTCCGCCTCGGTAGACCATTCAAAATGTTTTTTTTCTTTAACAAGGCAGTGATGGGCTGGACTATTCGAGAGAATTCGGGGATAAACCTGCGGTAAAAGTTAGCGAAGCCTAACATGCTTTGCACACCTTTTACGGAGGATGGTGATGGCCATTTGAGAACTGCATCGACCTTCTTTGAATCCATACGCACTCCGCCAGGTGATAATATGAATCCCAAGAATTCAACTTCAGTCACGTTGAAAACACATTTTTCCAACTTAGCGAAAAGTTTGTGTTGACGCAATCTTTCGAGGACCATTTTCACATGTTTCTCTAACCAAGGTATTCCTAGAATAATCTGAAACTGAGGGGCCTTGATCACATCGAACACGATCTTCTCATGGTGTCCATCTTGACTTACTAGCGTCACTTCTTGAGTGGTATGCGTTACTGGCCCGGAGGCTATCTCCGTACCATCCACCGTAGTAATGACGTCCTTTAAAGCCTTGGGACAAAGAGTTAGATTCATCCTCAAAACCATTTCATGATCCACATAATTGCCGATGGCACCGCTGTCGACGTAAGCTTCAATTGCATGTAATCGATCCGGATTATCAGGGCTGATGAGGACCATAGGTATCACGAAATGCGAGGTCACGGAACTGGTTTTCACGCTCGGCAAGAGGACCTCTATTCTTGTCGGGCGAGGTCGTTTCCCTGCTCAGAGTTTGTAACTTTGGTAACTGCAGCTCCTACTGCCTTCTTGGCAGGTTTCACCGGACAGTCTCGAAGAAAGTGCCCTGAGTTTCCGCAATAGAGGCATAATTGCAACTGTTTTCTCCTTTCCCGCTCCTTTTGTGTTAGAGGACCTTTCAGACCCCATATTTGCATGGGTTCCCCGGAGTCTACTCCTTTGGAAAATACTCGAGCGGTTTGGAAAATACTCGAGCATCAAACTTGGAACGATCGGCCTTCCTGTTCTGCAGTCTGTGATCTATTTGAACGACTAAGTCTATATAGTCCGAACAATCTTGTGGGGGATTCACTACTTGGGCTTACACATCTTTGAGCTCTCCGCGTAGACCTCTATAAAACAGCGTAATCCTTTTGTCCTCAGGCCAGTGAGTTTCCACTATCAGTCTGTTGAAAGACGCAATATAAGCCAAAAGGTCTTGATTACCTTGTCGCAACGAAAGAAGCTCATTGTCCAAGGCCTGCCCCTGTGAATGTCTTGCGAACAGTTTTTCCATACTGAGCTGAAAAGCTTGAAAATCATGGAGGACCGGATCATCTTGATTTACTAGAGGGATCGACCAGTCTGCCGCATTGCCACTAAGGTACGAAAGCACGAAAGCTACTTTAGCTTGATCAGTTGGAAAGGCTGCTGGCCGGCATAAGAAATGCAACCGGCACTGATTGATAAATACTGCAAACCTCTTTGGGTCACCAGAAAATCGTTCGGGCGGAGCCAGAGGTACATTCCCAGGTAGGTTGATCTGCACTGGATTCATAGAGGATGTAGAAGGAAGATTTCCCCCAGATGCGGGTAACGGGGTCTGTCCGGCTTGTGACTGTAGCAATTGTCTAGCGAGATCGTCTGTTCGCTCCTTGGAAATAATCGGTTCCCTTCTTAGAGCGTTCGTTTCCTGACGGGCTGCATGCACTTCTGCCCTTAGTTCCCCAAGTAACTGGGCTAGCTGGTCGGTATCCGAGGTTTCCATAGCGCCTGGACGGGAGTTTTGTGGTAGGCTTTGCGTTCTGTAACGCTCACCTGATTCCCGTAGAGGCGCCGGTCTTGACTGGGCGTATACCGTATCTTCAAAGGTGATGTGTAACACACGGCTGGCTCTTTGGGCTGGACCTCTGTGCACTGTATGTCTGGCTCGAAGGGTAAGATGTCTGCAGATAGAAAATGTGGGATTAATGAACTGGGTTATTGAATGTCTCTCTCTTCTTCCCTTTCTCTTCTCCTGTAGAACCCCAAAGGTTAACGCTCTCACCTTAGGTAAGTGAACGCCGTGCTCTCCATCTGCCTCGAGGCAGGGTGCTGTAACCAGTTTCTTCACTGGATAAGGGGAGCAGGCCTCTTGACTTCAGAGAACTGCTGTCCGTCGTTTACTGCACGAACGGTAAGTTTCGAGTAATTCTAATGTCTTTAAAGTCTTTAGTAATGATGTCTCTTGTTTTGCAGGGTTCCGGCGATGGCGGATGGCGGGCTGAAGTGAGTTGAAGATGGAGCCCGTGTGATGAATAGAAGCGCCTGGAAGCACGTAAGTAAGCGCTTGTTGCCTGCTTCACGATGCGCTCTAACTGTCTTTTTATTTTGCAGGTACAAGTTTGGGGCGGCTGCAGGGTGCCGGAATACCCACTGGGTTAGATGTGGAAAGGAGTAATGGCACGTGAGTATTAAAGTTCCCCAATGTCTTTAAACGCACCTTGTTTTGTCTTTCAGATGCGGGATGCAGCGCCGAAGGCCTCCGGAGCGTGCAAAGAGTTGGTAAGCTTTTGTCTTTCAGATGCCGGAATGCAGTGTGAAGACCTCCGGAGCGCACGAAGAGTAGGTAAGCCTTTGTCTTTCAGATGCCGGAATGCAGCGCGAGGCGTTGGTGACAGCCGATGGACCAGGTAAGTGAAGAGCTGTCACTGAAGACCGTAATGCTAACCTGTTCTTTCTTGTCTTTATAGGTGTTGCTGAAGACTGGATTCAGAATGGTAAGCCTTTTTCCTTAGGCCCAGGATCAGATGCAGAAGACACGATGAGCGTTCTGCTGCTGAGGATGCAGAATAACGCAAAGCAAGATTCATCCATCGGGTGTGGTTTAAATAGCCTCCTGTAGTGCTTAGGTGTCTCCTTCCACAGCCACGCCTAGGTAAGAAAAGAGTTCCTGCTTTCCAGAAGAGTTCCAGTGTTCTGTATCTAGGGAGTGGCTCCTGCCCCACCCAACAGGAAAAGTAGTTCCAAACAGAAGAGGATCAGAGACTCAACTGGCAGGCAAGTAAGCAGCATGGTCTGCTGCAGGTAAGTCCACCCAAGCATTATGAGCCCGGCGCTTCCAGCGCTGGGACTGGGCATATTTATGAGCCTGGTGCCACTGGCGCCAGGACTGGGTCCAAAAGGTCCCAATTGGGACTGGTTGGCACTCGGAACCTGGCTTATGGATCTGCTTCCAAGGGAGTTGGGAAAACCCTGACCTTTTGGAAGCAGAGATCATGACAGTGCCGCCCCTACATGTGAAACAGAGCCCTCGGGGTGGGGGACCAAGGAGGTTGATCTCTGGCAAGATGATGCACTGCTCTTCCCCATCGGAAAGGTTCTTCAAAACATATCACATTTTTTCCATTAAAAGGGAAATTTGGAAAGATGGCAAAGTGTGGTGGGAAGGACGAGCCCCCACCAACTGCTTCTGCAAACATCAATGCCACCTTACAAGTAGATATGGTGGGATCATTATCCTTGAGCCAGAACAGAAAATACCTAAGCTATTTGGATTCCCCCTGACGATGGTGACTGGCCAATGTTTCATTCCTGATTTTGACTCTTCCTTTTTTTCGATCTGCCCCCCCACCAGTGGTGACCAGGAGCGAAGACCGTTCATTTGTTGTGCACAGGGAGGGGGCCCTCCATGGGATCAGTCCCTGGTTGTGATAAACCAGGTTTTGTGCATCCTGGTCTCGCTATACAAAGGTTTAAAAAAGGAGAGGAAAGCTAATTCGGTTATTTTGGAATCCCTCCTGTTTAACTTTGACAGTGTAAAACTCCATGTTCTAGCTAATGAGTTCTTGTTTTCCCATGGCTTGGGCAACAGCAGGCCAGGGGCGACCCCAGTGGTTGAACTTGCATTGGAGATCAATTTGAGTGTCCCGCCTGATGGTCCAGGGACAGGCCTCAACATGCAAAGCCTGCGCCAAATGGTACTAAAGAAAGTTTAAGTAAGGAAAAAATGGCTCTTCTGCCCCGAGGGACTATCTTCTATATAGTGACATCATCTGTGAGAGTACTGCAGTCCCCCATATTGGGGAAACGTCTGAAGGTGTAGCGGGAAAAGGCACTCCTCATGGTGAAGGGGTTGTGTTGTGTGTAGGGGAGGTGTTCACTACTTTGTGGGTGTTGTTGAACATTATGTGGTCATTTCCTATAGTGCTCTTGCCCTCTGTGGTCTTGCTGTTCTCTCCCCCCGTCCCGGGGCAATCTGTATGGGCTCCCTGGATGGGGGTGTCCACAATACTGATCATCTTGGTAGGCTGGGTTCGGTCTGCTTCTACACTCGCGTGATAAATGTCCCCACCTCCCACAATTCCAACAGTTTCCTTGCCCCCCTCTGGGTCCTGGTCCCCCATTTCCGCCATTACCTCCATATCCCTATCCACCTCCTCAGCGCCCCCTGTACCTACTTCTCCTGTTGCTGAGGCGCCACACTTGCCACTGCTGCCCTCCATTCCACTGTCTTTGCCCATTGTCCCCTAATGGAATGAACGAAGAATGTAATTTGGGTGTTTTCTTATGTTTTCTTATAAGCTTACTGTTAGACTTTTGAATTCTTTTGAGATTAAGACATGCATGACTAGCTGTACTAACACACATTTTTAATTTGACGTACAAATATATCTAACAGTAAAATATACATTCACTGCTCCTTTACCATCCAAGGAATAGTTACTGAAGTTGCAAAAACAGCTAGGTCACTAGATTGTTTGTGTTCTCAACACTATCAATGCTTGATAGATCTTGAGTTTCTATTTTCTACTTGAAATGATGAAATAAACATACACACCCATATAGATGTTGCCCAATTGTAATTAATTGACATAAAGGATGTACATTTATTTTTTAACAACAGATAGACTGTGAGCATGCTGGATTTTTCCTCTAATCACGAGACTGTGATAATTTTAAATGTCATGTTTTTTAGATCCATGTAATAACTCAATGGACCTACATTATCCACCATTAGATATGTTTAAAAATAGAGGTTCCAACTTAGTCTTTTAGACTCCACCCTGTTTTATAAATACCGCGCATTATATCGCGTCAAAAGTAAACATTGTGACGTCACGACGTTGTCACTCATTGACGTCATTAGGCAATATAAACATTACGACGGCCATTTTTCTCAGTTGCCGTTCGTACGAGCATCACCACAGGACACATGCACAAGGGCGTCCCCTTTTCAGGTAAGCTGTGTTAGAACCTTACATCCTTTTTCGAATAGAGATTACAAGAGACTAGAGGACACTAGTCACACTGACCTCTTAGCCTATAGTGTTTTAAATAATTATATATCTATAGATCACCGCAAGTATGCCACTAAATAACTGACTGATGCCATACCTTGATACTTTGACACCAAAGGAAATTGTCCATGGACAGCGCATGCTTTCTTGAATTCATAGGAGAGTATATATATTTTTTTCACATACACGGGCTAGCTAATATCTCTCCACATATATGCAGAGAACAACGTGACCATAATGACGTTTTTTGATATTCCTAGGAGGTACTATACTGATCGGAACATGGGCTGTTGTGACATTTATACTCACCACATAGAATGATTCTATAGCGTTTTTTCTAACTGGTAAGAATAGCCTCTGAGGAACCTCTTTCCGTCTACAGGGCCCACGATACTTCTGATTGTGCTGTTAAGACCCACTACAGGATTACAGAGCTTAAATAAAGTGGGAGATCATCCAAAATCCTGACTACGACCTGCAGATCAGGTAATTACTAACACCCTTTTTCTAACTGACATGTTTGAGAATACAAACGTGGTTGTTTATATCTAATACCCTTAGTTCTCACTATGGTTGGGACTTATAGCCCCTTTTTTTATTATTTTTTAGGATTGACAAGAACATACTAATCAGGATGGAACTTGAATTTCAAATTGAGAGTATACTAAGACACTAACAGGTGATTATATATAAGGAAATATCCAGTCATGACAGACAGGTATTACTATACATCATGATGCTTAATATAACAATATACTTTTTACTGTTGATACAGATAAACTGAAGAAAAAACAAGTCTAGTAGACATCTTCTGAAGAAGGGGTTCTATTCGCCCCGAAACGCATAAAGCATACTGTACTTTGAAAACTTTGGCTCTGTCTGCTAAGGCGCATTTAACACATCACATATTACTGTGAATGTTGGACTATGAGTTAAAATCAAGTACAAACTGTCTACTATAAGCCACATGAATTGTAAATGGAAGATTTTGGTTTTCTGGACTATAAAAAATAGTTACCATTTGTACCATGTACTGTAAAAAACAGTTTACTTTATGTTATATATGTTGGTTATGAATTGATACAAATTGAATGTTGAATTATTGTTTGTCTAAATTAACCCTAACTGGGGTATAGAACTCACGGATGACAAGATCATCCCTTTATAAAGTTTTATTTTGAAATTACGCAAGAGAATTTGGTTGTTTTTTCAACTACAGGGTGTGCAAGGGACGGGAGTGTTCCACAAAGGTTGTGGACACCTGCTTTTTTCACATATTTTGGTACAACCCAGTGTCAGGGTTGATATTCTCCCCTGCACCCCGCTAAGTATCTTAACACTTTTACTCAATTTAAATAAAAGGTGTGCGCTAGGCAAAATTGTTTTAGCTTTTGCCCGTTGTCTGCCCAATTTGCAGCCATCCTCCCCTGTATCGCTACCAGTCCCTCCTCCTCCTCTGCGTCTCTGTCGTGGGGGAGTGCTGCTACAGCTGCAGCGACCTTCACTAGTTTTGTTTGTATTAGTTTAGTTTCATCTGCCAGCTTTTTTGTACCACCTCCTTCTCCCTCTCTTCTATTCTTTTGCAATGGTGAACTATTATGCTCTGTATTTCTGGCCATCCCTTCGCCTCGATCCCTGCTATTTTGTCAAGCACTTTTTGGACTTCTTTCGGGAGCCCCCTCTTTATTATGAAGTAAAATAAGGATGTTGATTGGTCATACGGCGTACCCATTTCAGCTCTCCACATCTCCTGCACTCTGAAAATGTAGTCCATAGCCTCTTCCTCATCATTCATGGTGCATTGCATCACTGACTGTAAATCTGGCGTGTCTGGGAATGTTTCCCTCAACGCGTCCCAAACTCACGCTCGCACTGTGTTGAAAGCAGCGCCATCATGTCTGTCACTGTCCAATGTTATTCCCGGGAAACCTGCTTTTTCCCACACCCAGTCTGATTGGTCACCTACTGCTGACACAAGTAAACTCTTGACATCTACTATGGCCAGGGGTACTCCCGCGGTATGCTTCTCGAAGGCATATATCCACTTACTGGCTCCTCCGGATAGCGGGGGCAATGATTTGAGTAAATTAGCCTTATCCATTTGTGCCCTTGGTATGTAATTTGGTCTTCCCGCCCCCCGATGTACCAGTGGGAGTTGTAGGCGTCCCTTGCTTCCTCTCCCAATACTCACCTTTGACCCTTTCTTTCCCGCCAGGGCCATCCTTCCCATCCTGTTCCTTAATCTCCATGTCCATTCTTGTTCCATTGCTCTTCCCAATGGTGTCTCCCCAAACTCCACTAAATCACCCCCTGTGGCCATTCCTAATCTCCCAGCTTCTTGCTCGTCCTCTTCTATATCACACCATAGCTCTTCTCTCCCTTCGCCCACCACTTCTTCCCCCTCTGCACTCCCTCCAAGGTTGTGTGCGCCCAGCTCTGCTATCCTTGTGGGCTCCTCCTGTATCCTGAATAGTATCTCCCCCTTTTTCCACCCCTCCTCATTTGATTTATCTAGGGTGTGTAATCGGGACAATCGCTCTGATCTTATCGTGCCTGGCTCACTTTGTTCACATATGCTTTGTATCCTTGATAGCTCTTCTCTGGCTATTGAGAGTTGTGTATCTAAGTCTTCTGTTAGTTTACATATGTTCACTGATGGCATACTCACCTGCCCACTTGTTTGAGGACAGTCATATGGTGGTGGTGCTGTTGGTCGTGCTGTGGGGACCGGGGTGCTGGCAGGCGCATATGTGGGGTCACTAAAACCTTCAGCAGGTGCAGGCTTATTCAAGACTGGGTACAATCAGGTTACCTCCACCGATCTCTCTTTCCCCCGTCCTCCTTACCACCTTCTGCTCTTGCTGATGGGGTGGCAGTGAGGGCAGGTTGATCGAGTGTGGTGTCTATTTTCTTCGGTGGGGATATTTCCTCGAATAATCGCCACAGATCTAGTATTTCTCTCCTGTTTTGAAAATGTTTTCCCTTGTATTTTAGGAATATGCAGGTGGCCACCATATCCAGAACGCTCTTATCAAAGGACCCTCCTTGTGGCCAAACCTGGGGGAGACCCTCCCCCTTCAGCTCCGTGACCCACTGGTCAGGGTACTTAGTTATTCTTTCCGCATGTCCCGGTAAACCTTTACAAATGTGCGCTAAGGGAGCCTCCGCCCCCATGCTTAGACCTGTGTTACTCTATTCTCTTGAGTCAATCTCTTCTATCACCATATGTGTGTAACTGTATATGTGGGGCTCTACTCACTGTCAGTTCCTAACGATCAATTTATACTTTTACTCAAACAAAAACATTTCTTTGTCAAATCTTACCAGGTCACACTTATATTGACCACATCACCTGGAAATCACTTAAATCAGTAGTAATATATATAGACAATTGATTGCCAAAAATCATAAACACACAATGTGCACAACATACGACAAACATTCATCAAACTTCAGCATACACGCATAGCATTTACCCTCCCTGCCTGGCCCTTCGCCTTTCTCTACGGCGACACCCCCTAACCCTCACACAACTTCTTTTGTTTATTATTATTATTATAATTTTTTTTATTTCCTTATGCAGACCTTGTTTTACCCCAAATAAGAAGGAGAAGAGAAAGAAAGACTAGTTCTAACTTATTTACCGTGTCTCTTTACTTAGACACCCTCAATTTATTTTTCCATTGTTTTACTTATTCCCAGCACCAGTTGAGATAGCACTACGCGGTGCCGCCTTCTACCCCCTTGCAGAGTTAGGGTCCCTTCCTCCTTTCCCTTTTTCACTTTTATATCTAATAGCCATATGCAAAGAAAGAGAAAGTATTAGAAATTGAAAGTCCCCTCTATGTCCACAACTTATTTCCCCTTGTCCTCTCGATTATTTCCCCTTTTAGTATCGCTCGCACTTAATACTCACGTGCCCGTCTTGATCCGAGACTCTCCGGACTTGGTCAGTCCAAGCGGCGCGGCGCGGCCTCGCACTCAATGGCCCCACCCGGCTCCGGCGAGCGGTACTAAGGGTTTTTTCAAATGGGACCCGTACCGTCTCGCCCTAACTGCGTGCGCACGTCTCTGCGTACCAGTTGCCGTAGGTGGGCGGCTCTGTTGAGCGGGCGCGCCGTGCATCTCCTCTGCGACTGGGGCCGTATTGTGCCAAGGGGACAATTATTTTAAAAAATCACGTCTATGGGGTCACCACTGAATGTAAGCGTCCCCAAAAACGCACTCCCCTTAGTGATAGGCAATAACGGACACACCACAGGATGGAATGAGACCAAGACCAAGTGCGGGTGAGATCAAAAGGGTTTTTGTCTAAACCAATATAGGGCATGCAAAGGACTCTGCAAACTCCGAGAACGCTCTGTCTGACAATAGCAAAGAAAGTCCTACTTATTACAAAACTACGTCACGCATGACACAAGCTATAGGGGGCAGATAGTCTTAGGGATTGGGTGGTGATGGCTAGGTGGTATACATTGTATAAGTTGCTGCTCCAGGATTGGCAGACGTCCATGCGGTGTCACGCGGGGTGGATGGGTCAGCTGGGCTCATCGAGGTGGAGTGCTGGGCCGGACATGACTTGTAGTGATGATAAGTGGCGACTCTGATACTTTGCCCTTGTGGCCAAACATTCACATTCATTCATCATGCTATACAATTTCAATTGTCTTTTAACTCTTGTAATAAATTGACCTCAGATCGAGAATGAGACAGGGACATTGATATATAATAGGAAGTACCCCAATACATCTGCTGTAAGGACACCTTAGGTTCAAACACGTTAATCCCATGGGTCCATGTGTGAGGTCTGGGGCACAGGAGGGGTTACTTGATCGTCCTGTCGGTGAGGGATGGTATTATGATCTGTTGGTACAGGGGTGGGCGCCCCCCTTCGAGGGCCATTAACTTGGATACCAATGGGCCATGGGGGGCATGCAACCGGTGCCCGGGAGACAGTGGGGTTTAGGACCAGGTAGCTCGTAATTCATAGAGTCAGGAAGTGGCGGCCTCTGACATGGGGGAGGTGGATGCTTGAAGCGGGTCCAGTACGATGTCTGTGGACACCAGCTATCCCCGGCAAGCCTGGGAGGGAGGAGGGGTGAGACGACCTTGCAGCTCTGAGCCTGTCTCCCTGCACAGGGCAGCGTATCGTACCATTGGCAAGGGGCGGGTGACAACACTTGGGGGCTTCTGGGTTGTGCACTTATATTTACATTAGTAAGAATATAAGCTGGGTGACTTTGTCATTTAGCACAATATTTCATAACAGCAGTTGACATACGAACATGAGGTAGTGTTAGATTGGTCGGTGTGCAACAGAGGGCCATACATATTATACCATGATACAGTCTGGCTCCAGTCCCTTGATCGGCCTATATGCATTTCAGCGATTCATTATTACATTATGGACATGGGCTGTCAAAAAGCTATCAAATGTCATATGACCACTCTTCTACACAATAGCAGCAAACGTTAGTCAACGCAACAAATATCACAAAAATGGTTACCATACAATACAAGGAGCCTCGGGGGTGGGTGGGGGTAAGGGGCGCCACACAGTCCAACTTTGGGGGCTTGGTACAGCGTCAGGGCATGCAGGATTGGGCTGATTTCGGTTACTTCCTAATGAGCCCGGTCATGGCTGGGGCAATGATGTACTGCGGAAGGTTAAATGATACAGTGTTTATTTTGTTGTTTGTTTGTGTCTGGTTGCTCGTGAGAACGAGCTCTCAGCTGATCTACCATGAGGTGGAGGCCGGGGGAAGTGCAGGCCTCTGTGAACGCGGTCAAGCAAGGGTCAGGCTGTAGCTTTCTATGTGTACAAGTTGTTCTGCCTGTGTTAGGTTTTAGCACCTTTGACAAAATGGAGTTGTCTAGTACAAGATGGTGTCTGTGTTGTGCCATATATGTGGTCGTGCAGCCTCACGTGTCGATCTGTAGCCACCTCGCCTTCCAGGCCCTGCGGTGCGGGGGCTGCCGACAAGTCATGAGTCTTCACCTGGGTAGGAGATGTAGGCTAGAGGGGGGTCCTATTGACCTGCCCTCCCCTACAAACCTCAGCACTGTATTATGTTTGAAAGTATAATCCCCGAGAACAGATACGGGCACTTAAATCGCACAAATATTCTCTGCCTCTTGTCCGAATTCACTAATTTAGCACCCATTTCAACAGCGGACTTGAGTAGAATCCACTTGCCAGAACTTCAGAGGTTGGATCGCTCTGTGGTCTACTTTAAATCAAAGCTTACTGCAGACATAGCGTTGCAAGAGAGGGATTCATTACAAGTGTTTGGTTTTGATCTAACCAAGCAGGTCACCAGTACATTGGTGGAAGTGTCAACTAACCCCTTGGCAATTGATTATCAGTTAAGCGATGAAGTCTTGGCCCTGGGCCTTGAAATCAAGACATTTGAAGAAATAGGGGTATGGTTGTGGTTAATAAATGCAATGAAATCCTAAAAACTGGCTTGTGCCAAGTGGCGCACACAAGGAAGAGACCCTTTCCTCAATCATGTCCTGGAATACGCAGGGGCATTCCCATCTTTTCATCAACCCAGCGGTGGCTTTAGAATTTAACTTGTGCATAATTGTTTGTCTCCAAGAGACCTGGCTCCAAACTCTCCCAACGCTTGATGATTTTGCAGTTGTTTCATCTCAAAATGCGAGGCGAGGAGCGGCAGGTCGGCCGTATGGTGGCTTGCTAACTTTGTTTAGATCAGCCAGCAATCTGCAGGTTTTACATTTTGATGATTCCTTTTTTGGCGCCTTATTTACTCACGTACTAATGCTGGGGGTGATGTCAGAACATTTACTGATAATTCATGTGCACTGGCACAAACAAATTTCAGATCTGGTGACAATGTTGGACTATCTGACACAATTCTCCAATGCGTGGTGTGATTCTCATGTAGGGGGCCAAATCCTGTTGACTGGAGACCTTCATTCCGAATGCTGGGATCCAAATCTGTGTTCGAATAACGCAGGTGCCTTAACATCATCAACAAAAAAGCATTGAAGAGGCTGTCAATGGTTGAGATGCATGGGAGGGCTTGGGTAGTATCCACTTAATGGTTCTGTGTGAGGAGGACATCCTGCATTGTTGAACTTGGTCTAATGGGAACCTGCCCTCCCATATTGATTATATTTTTGTGGGGGACTGGTTGTTTGGGAAATGCAATTCAGTGGCAGTCCTCCCGAGGGCTCTCAGCGATCACTCTAAATTGATCACTGTGTTGAGCCTGGGGATGGTGATAGTGGAATCGGATGGTGTCACCCTAGCTGATGTATCGATTAATACAACTGGTAATTGCCTTTATTGGATCAAGCTCTGGCTAAGAGGGTGGGTAGCTCATTGATGGAGGCCTTAGAGTACTCCTCTATGAAGTGGAAGGGCCTAGTGTTTTCTGCTTCCGATTTTGAACATCTTGTAAAGGATTTGGTTGATTTCAATTTGAGGCCGAATTTGACAGTTCAATAGAAAAATCACTTCCATGTATATAATGAAGAGGTTGTGGTTAGAAAACGTCAACTAAGCAAGCAGACTAGGTCCTTGACATCCCACCGGAAGTAAAGAGATCCCTAATTAGGCAAAAGTACCAAACATATATGAATTGGCTTAGACTGTCCCGCCACAAGAGACTTCGGGGGGACGCAGAAGCTCTATTTGTTGTCCTGAAAAACAAAAATTCCCAAGCCTTTTGGTGGCTCTTGAATAATGTGGCTCCTCAGCATTCAGAGACAAATAAATGCAGTGCCCAAGAATGACTGGGTCCTGCATTTCACATACCTATATGCTAGACCCAGAGTAGTAGACAGTGTAGGGCCTCAGCGGGCAAGGCACACCCAAAATCTGTAAATGCCCACTCAGCAGCGCTGTGTGGGCACTTACAGATGTTAATGTCACTGCAGTGGGCTTAATTACATTAACCTCAGGTCTCACTTGTTAGACAATCCTGGCTGATCCTCTGGCTAGACCTCAAGTCACTGTGGAGTACGTAGTACTGACCTGGGGTACAAGAGACAGGATGGGTTTAGCTCCATTCAATTAACAAAACGTCTTGGAGACAATAATGAAGATAAGCTCCTCTCGTGCCCTGGATCTTAATAAATGATCAAACTTGGTTCTTAAGAGTAATCCAGCAGCATAGGCAGCCTCTCTTAACATCTTGTTTCGGAGTGTTGTAACATCGGATTCGTTTTGTCTTTCATGGTCAAAACTCCATATTGTTCCAATCTACAAGAGGGGTGCTAGAACTAGTCTCCTAAACTACAGGCCCATTGGATTCTGGATGTGGAAAGCAAGGTTTTGCTTCCGTCTTGCTGTCCCATCTAGAGGTATGGGCTGTGGAAGCAGGTCAACTCCCAAAGTGGCAGATTGCTTTTCGTGGAAACGTAGCAACTCCTATGGTCTAAGCTCCATAAGTGAGGGATCCCTTTGGGACTCCTCAGATTGATTGTTGGTTTTTATTCCCAGTCAGGAATCCACATTCATCTGAATCATATGGGTGGTCTTTCACGTTCAATTCCAACATTTAGGGGCGTCAGGAAGGGTCCTTGCACCCTGCCTGTTCAACCTCTATTTATCTGACATTGGTGACTATTTAGCATCAGCTGCTTCCATCACGCCTGTTATATACAAGCTTAGGCCCCTCTAGTGGTCCTACATGGATGATTTTGACTGCAGGCCGGTAGGACTCCAAAGGCTGATGGACGCTTTTACTGTACTGCATATATGGGTAGTCATGCTTTGCAGATTAAGGCCAGCAAGACAAGATATTGCAATGCTATAAGGGCTGAAAGAAAAATACCTACAAATGGTATATTGGCTCAGAACCTGTCAACTCCTTGGTGTATTTGGGATTTCTTATATTGGCAAACCCATCACTGACCACACTAAAAGAGTGCCTGAGGGAGCTTATTACACCATTAGTCAATCAACTGAAGAGGGTAGATTCTCGCTATGCTATGTATTCCTTGAAAGCAAGTCTAAAATTCTACCAGGGCAAAACTGTCCCTACGATTCTGTATGGGATGGATGTATAGCCTCTACTGTTACTAGAGACGTTACCACTCTTGGAAGTGCTGGTATGGCGTACGACTTTGCATGTACAAAAATCTGTTCCCATCTTTGCAAATTGCCATGAACTGGGCATTGTCTCACTCTTAGCACGAACACAGTGGAATATATTATCACCTGTAAGGAAAATTGTATGCCCAATTCCTGACTCCAGGTTTTGGGATTTGAAACAGATTCTTGAGTCAGGGAAATTTAGATGTCTAAATGAGATGGTTGACCATTGCAAACTTCTTTTGTCTAAAGTATCTAGCTTGGTCAGTGAGCTGAGAGATAACCCCGGCAGATTAAAGAAACTTCTATTTGAAATTGATTGGGCCAATAGAGTTGACAAAATGCATGGATATCCCTCCTTGAGTTATCTGAGGGTGGATAACAAAATCCAAGGCACCTTAGCCCCATTTCTAGTGATATATCCAGCCAAATTGATCAGGCTTACATTTCTACATTTTCGCTGGAACCTCCATTTAACAAAGCTTTAAACAAATTTAACTGATCAGACTTGGCCATTTGGAAGCTGATCAGCAGAGCTGTCATTTTTGTGGGGGGGAGGGCAAGGGGGAAACTTTCATGCACCTCATGATAGATTGTCTAGCGATACGGGGGCAAGATGGAACCATCTAAAACAATTCTGATTAGCATTGGAAGTGGGCTGGGTGACCAAGTTTGGTCTGAATGTTTTTTGGGTCATACCACTTACACAGTTGTTGCGGTAACAACTTTCTTAAACAATTTTAGGTTAGAGGAATACTCTGTCCTGGGACCTACTGGAATATAGTTTTTTACTTGTTTTACTTGTTTTGATTCTACATTCATTCCATGCTGATTTTATGAATTGTTTATATCCTTTTTCACTATTCTTTTTCCTTTTTCTTTCGCGCAACTCTTTTTACAACTGTTATCTTTTACTGCAAACCATGCATATTTATGAATGTACGTTTTATTATACTATAGATCTTGTGTATCGAATATGTTAATGGTTATATTTTTTTAACCATTAAAACATTTTTTTAAAAGAACACAAATATCTCTGTTCTATAACCAATCCCCAGAGAGAGATGTCAGACTTGGGGGAAGAGAGTAGGGTAACTGTTCAATCATGGTTCTGAGAATTCTTGCAGAGCACTGCCCGATATTGAAATCTTGATGGTGTCATCGCTGGTATATAAGTGGATGCTCTATGAGAGGAGGGGAGAGCTGCTAAAAAAGCAGCATTGATTAATGAAGAAAAACATGCAACTCTTCATCTTCATTAAGCCCATTAGGTTTCATGGTATAAAATGTGACAATTAACCTTGATTCTATCTAGTGTAATTTGAGCTATCCTCTTTTATAACATGTTCAGGAAGATGTGTCAAAGCTATACATCTCATCTATGTAACATCTCCAACATGCTTTTCAGCAAAATGAACAGTTAAGCATTAAGCTATAGCCCCATTTTTTTTTATAGCTCTACAGTGCTGAATAAGGTACACTTTCAGTGGTCCTAGGAACCATTATACATTAAATGGCAAGAGCACAATATGACATTTACCACATATTTGCTTAAACAGGATATAATATGTGTTATATTCCATGTGTTTTCATCATAATCATATTTTAAATGATTGATTCCCTGGGGAATTGATACTTTTGTATTTCTGACACTTATAGAAGCCTTTGAACCTTTGAGAATTAAAAAGCCAGTTAAACTCTAATTCATGTTTCATTAACATACCTGGCAATATTTTATCTTTTAAAAAAAGGGCTTTTGAAAAATTGATTTTCGGATAATCATTCTATATCTTGCATAGATCTTCAGCACTTTTAAGAATAGACCAGTGTCTGGATAATAGGCGTCACACAGCACCTGTTTGACTATTACATTTAGTCATAAATCTAATAGGTGCATCGTCTGATCTTTTCTTGGATGATTTCAATAAATCATTTCTTTTTTGATTTTTTTGATCTCACATAGGCTATTCATAGGAGTATTGTATTTGCCCTAGAAGCTCAGACTTGGGAAATTTGACAAGGTACATGAAGAGGGGTGATCCTGACAAGAGAGTGGGTGACTTCTGTGCAATGGGGGAGTTGCTTGGTCTGGTGGTGAGCGTTCAGCCAGAGCAGTGGGTGGTGATATCAGGGTTTAGCGGCACAGCAGTACTTTATTGTGATTGCTGCTGAAATGGAGAGGGATAGTATTTATTATAGAGTTTAAAAAACAGACCAACAACACCATGGGTATCTTGTTCAGTCCTGCTCACGTCATGTTAGAGTGTTAAGATTCTTTGGAAGTGGTAGCTAACAGTACATGTTGTTTGTCCGCACCAGATTAAGCAGAATGGATGCCTTAAACCAATTAATCGGTGTAAAGGTTCTGTGGCAGGGTCACAAGATGGGGGAACTGCTTATCCCTGGTGTGGGCTGGAGCTATTCGGTCTGTTCAGGTGACAGAAGCACCAGGGATATTTTTTTTTTACATCAGGAGCAGGTCAGCATGTAGTGCCACCCAAAGGAATCCGGGCATTTGGTCAGGGGGTTTGGCCTACCCTTCCATGGGTGGCCCCATGGGGCAGTGGATGTCACCTGCAGGCCTGTGGCCAATGGGGACAGGTATCCCATGCGGTGCCCAGGACAATTGCGGTCAAGCAATGATGCCCTCATTAGAGCAGGGGAACCATGATAGCAGCAAGTGGAGGTTTGCCCGCATCAAAGACAGGGATCACATGATGGCAAGAGGGCTCTGGCAAAATCAGGGGACACAGTACTAGCACCCATGCAAGTAGGGACCACTGTCCCAGCAGGGGTAGGGAAGAATGCCAAGAAGAACACATCAAAGTTGTCCAAAGGTAGGTCTTTATTTTTGACTCAGGGCAAAAGGGCAGCACCCGCCCCCATCTGTTCCAGCAGGGGAATGTTGACCTGGCACATTTCACAGGAAATAAAGGAAAAGATTTTGATAGAGAAGTTAGTGGATCTATTCCCAAAAAAGAGAGAGAGAGGTGACAATTCTCTCATCGATGCCTACTAGGTTAAAAAACTTTCAATTTTATTCCCAGCCCTAGGTTAATTCAAAGACCCACAACTGGGAGACCACATAACTATTCCAGCCCCTAAAGGCTAGAATAGGAGTACACACTCCCCCATCTTACAACCCTTTCTTGGTAAGAGCCAGCTATGTATAAACACTTCTCAATGGAACCCCAATTGCAACCAGATAACCCTTTCCTGTTCCTCTTCTTCCCCCTCTCTCTCTTTTTCCTTCCTCTGCCGGATACTATGCGGGCACTGCCTTCAATGAATGCAACCAATGTATTATTGATGAATCTCAAATGTGATACATCCTATATGGAATTGATTTTTCGTTTATGTTTCACCTTTAATCACCCACTCACCTCAATGTCAATAAATGTCACTTACCTCACATAATCTGTATATATTGTGAAAAACTTTTGAACTTGTGTAAACTGCAATGCTCTAACATCAGCCTTGATAAAGACCCGCCCCCTGAGGTCAAAACATATGTCGGCTGACCACCACAAGACTATGGGCCTCATTCCGAGTTGGGCGGTAAGGGTTAACAGTCACTGGTAAGGAGACCGGTGCCGTTAAACCCTTACCGGCCAATTCCGAGGTCCCTTAGCGAGATCTGTAAAGGCTGTGTGGTCAGACCACACATCCTTCGCGGGTCCCGCTAAGAGACCAGGGGGCTAATAACGGGTCCGTAATTTACGGGCCTGTAATTAGCGCCTTCCCCATTCCCATTGAGCCCTATGGGGGCTCAAATGGGAATGGGGAATGGTTGGTTGAATGGGGACTCACCAGGTCCGCACAGGTCGGAAAGTCCCGGTAAGACCCCATTCACCCAGACCGGACATGGACCCGGGTTTGGAGGCAGCCATGACGCAAATAGCGCCATGGATACCTCCAAACTCAGAATGAGGACCTATGTGTCTATTGTACAGTAAAGATTCACTGTAAACACACCACAACTAGCGTGAGAACTAATTTGTACAAAGGGTTCTCAATACCATAACTGCGAGGTAACCAGGACTTCTCTTCTCTAAAAAGCCTTAGGGGTGTGGGTTCACCCTTACTAACCTGTGACCTTGCACCTAAGAATCAGGACCACAAAACCAACAAACAGAGTTTAGGACATGAGAGGTCCAAAACCAGAACCCATCCTTTCTTGCCTACCTGTGCTTAAAGGGGTGTCTTTTGTGTGCTCAGTTTCAGCCAAGTTCCCTTACACACCGAGCTCCCCTACAGAAAAGGGGAATGATACTGCCTTGGTCAGATTTGCAAGTAGATTTCATCGGGCCCGTGATTCGCTCCTCTAGAGGAAACAAGATCATGTTGACAATGACATGCTTGTTTACCAAGTGGGTGGAATGTCTCGCGGCCTCAAATTGTAAGGAAGAAACAGCGGCCACCCTAATGATCAATCACATCTTCTCGCGATTCTGTCTTCCCCCAAAGGATTGAGTCGGATCGAGGAAGCCATTTTACCAGTGAGGTGATGAGAAAGATGTGGGAGATACTCGGGGTAAAGAGCAAACTCCGCATTACCTACTGCCTAGCCTCGAGTGGGGGAGTTGAGAGGTACAATAAAGCAATTGTGGGCATCTTGAAGAAGTTTGTGGTGGACTATGTACCTAGTTGGGACATCCGATTACCCCTTGTCCTGATGGCCATCAGGTCTACACCATCTTCTGCGACAATCAATGTCACCAATCGAGCTCATGACTGGACAAAAAATGGTGCTAACTCAGCATCTGCTCTACAGAACTCAAGAGCAGACCTGATCAATGCATCCATGAGAATTTATGAAAACACCATCAGCACGCTTTTGCGAAAATCTAGAAAAGTCAGCAGAGGGGATGAAAACCCACTACGATTTAAAGACCATGAAGAAAGAGTACCAAGTAGGAGACTGGGTCTACCTGTACAATTTACAATGGAACCAGACTAAAGAGCGGAAGTTCCTCCCCTCCTGGCACAGCACCTTTGAAATTGTAGATACAATCTCACCTGTCTCATATAAGATCTGCATCCCTAAAGGAGAACAAACAGAAGATAAATGGGTTCACATCAATCAGTTGAAAATCTGTCATCCCAGACAGAACTTGTGACTGATTGAAGAACCCAGTGAGGGTAGAGCCCAGGAACCCTCTGAAGAATAAAGGCAAAAAAAGGGAAACCCGGATGGAGAAGGTTGCACATCTACAGGGAGTAGAACCACTTATACTTATCAGGAATGTTCCTAAAACAATAATCACGTAAAAAATGTGTGATGCCTTAAATTGATGTGTCTCATGTTGTGTTGTCAATTTGCACGTCAATACCGGGGAAAATAGTACTGTATGGAATACTTAACCTCTCTTTTATTCTTGGTAGATTAAATAACTCCTTGCCTCTATAGGCCAGAGGTGGAGCTGCCGAAAAGTGAGGGGCCCAGAACCAAAACCTAAAAATCCAAAACGAGTGGAGTGCAGACCAGAGCGCCACTCCCTCAGGACACGGAAAAGAGCAGACATGCTCCCAAGAAGATCCCTGAAATGAACCCAGACCACAAGGAAATGGACACCCTACTCTCCCCTTCCTCTTGTCTCTGTCTCATTAATCAAAGAGCCAGGAGGGGGGACTTGTGGGGTGAAATATAACCCCTGGATGCCAGAAATACAGAGGCCAGAGTCAGTTATGAGGGATCACCAAAATACAAGGCCATTGCAGAAATAAGGTCGGACATAAGGCCTAGTGTACCTAATTCGCAAAGGAAAGAAAGTGGGCCTCAATTTCAAAATGTGAAGATATGCGAAATGCCTTTGATGAAGAGAAAGAAAGACATGTGGAAAAGATATTTTGACAAATCCATGGAGAGCTGCACCCACACAGCAGTGCACATTATCTTCAATGCCAAAATTGTGCTCCCAGCACCTGCAGTGAAACAGAGCATTTTACATGTAAATTAAATAAAATAATGTAATTTTCTTTTTTCCCTCATCTAGATTAACAATATGCTCAGCAAAATGCTCGCCAGACTTTCAAAGTGTGAACATGGTCTCTGACTATCACAAGCTCATACACATGGACAATTTCAGAGCAAACATGAATGTATTTTTGAAACTGTGTGACTTATAAAATGTTATTTACAACGCATTTATGTATGAGTTTAAAGGCTATTTGCTGCAGGGTATATCGACGTCCATTTCTTCAGATGTGAAACTAAACTCCAGGGCATCCCTCTGTTGCCCTGGAGATTCAGGCCTGGTTGTCTTCACCCATCAGTGCCCTTCCTTACAAATACAAGCAGGAATACTTTTGAGATCAGAAATACGGTGAAGACCAGATGAAGTGAGGTCGGCTCTGCGCACTGGTGACCTCCAGGTCACAAGTCCCATTTAAAAAATTCATTAGTGGCCATTAGGCAGCTCTGCATATGTCATGTGCCTAAAGAGAAGAAGTGAAACTTCAAAAAAGGGGATGGCCCAGCAAAGGAGGAGTAAATGCACCTTGATTTAAAATGGGAGAAACACATTTTATCGTGTTGAAAGGGACAGCGTACATCGCACAACAGTCATTCTAGGCATTTATTAAAGGTGACCGTCAACCCCTTCAAACCATGCTAAAACGATTTTGGTGTGATAAACACAACTAAAGTTATTAATGAAAATGTGACTTGGGCCTCCCAGTGATATCCAGAGATGCGAAGGTTGATAAAATCATGGCAATAATAATTAATATGATGCCCATAAAGTGGCATATTTTTCACTGGTATGATTCCTGAGTAAATGAAGAAAAACTTTATCTCTACACAGAAAGGACGAGCATTGTCCAGACTAGTCTCATCTGATTCGCTTTAAAATGTAGTTCTTGTAAATATATTCATACATGTAAAGATTTGAAAATTGAGGGTACTTGCCATGTTGACATATTTTGAGTTCAATAACATGAACGAGCCCATCTGTCGAAGTAGGATGATGAAGTTCTCTCCTCCCACAGCTAACCCAAATAACTCTCCCATCTCCTCGTCCTATCAGCACACAGGTGGGAGGGGGTAGTGATAATCAACCAATCCCTTGCATGAGAATCATGACAAATTATTGATGTCATTTGCCCTATAAGTAAGCCAGTTTGCATCCGAGCTGTGGTTCTTCCAATAATTCTGAGAGGTTACCTGCTGCTGAAACCTGGCGAATAACATCCCAGCTGAGATGCCTAAGTCTTGCATTGGAGACAGGAGCCAGGAGACATAGAAGCTGAGGGGGACCCCTTGGAGGAAAGAGAAGAAAGAGAGGAGACCCTTGACTGACGCCCTTGCTGCCCAAGTGGTGTGTTCTGATGCTCCCAGGTGCCCGGTACAGACCTCTCCTGTAAGTAGAACTACCCCTAAAGCCCAGAATGCGTAGGCCCTGTATTCTTCCAGCATTGTTTTAGTTATTTCCCCATTGAAAAATATCCTGCTTGTGAAAATCCTTAGCATATTTATCAAAGTAAATGAATTAATTCCCCTATTGAATTCACAGGATCTGTATTGTTGGCATTCTAAACCAACAATCTTTTCCCAGTGTGTTTTGACCCAGTATAGACATACAAAACTGTCAAAAGAATTAATCCGAAGCCTTGTTCTACGTGTGTGCGCAGGGTGTAAAAATGAAATTCCCCATTGTTCCCTTTCATGTTAAATTTGAAGTGGGAAACCCAGTAGTGCTGTGCACAACAAAATTGCCTCTGTGTACCCATTGTGCTCTGCAAAACGAATTTCCCCTTGCTGTCATTCTTTTTCACATTGCATCCGTGACTCCAAACCAAAATCTAATTACCCCTTGTGCTCTGAAAAACACATTTTCCAATTTGCATTTTTATCTCTACAGATTGCATCTGTGATTCCAACCCAAAACCAATTTTCCCATTCTGTTCTGACCAAAACCCCAAAGCCTTGTGTGTTATTGTTAGGTTTAGCAAAACGATTTTTCCCATTGCTTTTCTGTTTCCCAATTTGGTTCTGTGATAAAATATCCCATCATGAAGGCCTTTCGACTTGTTCAGGAGCAGGCATTTGGAGGTGTCTGCTTCAGGGAGGGAATTTCCATGTTTCAGATTGCCATCAGTGTCCTACGAGTCTATCATTTTTGGGTGGTGACGGTCAAGGAAAGGGGCAGCAGCACTTTGCCGCAAACTGGCATGGTGATCCTTCATATCAGAGGGATTTACTTGGCGTCCTTAGGACAT
Source organism: Ambystoma mexicanum (assembly GCF_040938575.1). Classification (NCBI taxonomy): domain Eukaryota; kingdom Metazoa; phylum Chordata; class Amphibia; order Caudata; family Ambystomatidae; genus Ambystoma; species Ambystoma mexicanum. The sequence continues at coordinate 778,985,605 of NC_090937.1, forward strand.
ATGAACCTTAGAGAGAATTTGGTTTACGTATTAATTGGGTCGGCAAGTTTTATCCTGGGCGATCATGGCTTGCTCCCAGATCATATCGAGGAAGGTTTGGGGGAAATGGTGCGTACCTGCCTACTGAACATTTCGGCCCGTAAGTTGAACAACAAACTGGCCAAGTTGGCATCCAGCCACGTTTTCCTCCACTGTAAGATTATCAATGTGCTAGTTATTTTTGCATTTAATTATGATTAAATGCGGCCTGGCTTTTTCCAAAAACCTTGGTGTTTGTGTGACTTCTTGCTGGGTTCTGACCACTGCGCAGCCCATGCTTTCAAGTGGGAGCGATGTAACCCAGTGACTGCTGGGAGGATGAGTGTTTCTAAACAAACCACTGTTTTTCTTTCATTTATTTATTCTATTTTGCAATGTGGTACAACTTCATTTGTAACTAAAACAAGATAGTTAATCATGGCACCTGCTGACTTCTTTTAAAGGAGTGAACTGTAACCAACATATTATGAAAAATCAAAATGTCATGTTTCACAATACCGAGAAGCTTTGGTTACACTTGACATTTCTGCGGACTTCAAAATGCAAAGCTAAATTTCACATTCTCAAGAACACAAAGCAACCAACGCAAGACTTCATTACAAACTCCACACATTTAAAAACCCACTTTCCATGTTTTAATGTACAAATAGGACAGTTAGGGTACATTAACTCTTCCTGCACAAATAAGCTTTCTGTGCTGCAACATAAGCTTATCGCACAGCAGTCGCCAAAGCAAAAACAAATAAACACATCATGGCTAAGGGCCTGATTCACAGAATCGTTTTATAATGGCGCAATCCCACAGGTCCTAAATGTCATTGATAAATCTCACACGATTACAACTGATAACATTTATCAATGTATACAGGTCAAATCAGGCATACACTTCAATCAAAAAACAAGCTTATTTGAAACACAATTTCCAAAGCCACGGACATATTTCTGTTACTTTGAGAGCAAAGCAACTAACTACAACTTCACAAGACACAGAACAAATGATAAGGCCATACAAATGTAACAGGAGGGAGCACAAACACATCACTGAGGGAGACAGGTCTCCATACACATTTGCCATCACCCCATTTAATATAATATCTTTTTGTTCTACTAGGCGAAGCTCGTGCATCATCTATGGGCCAAAAAGTAACAAGCATTGGCAAAGCTAACAGTTTTGGCTTTTGTGGAAGTTTGGTTTCCACATTTTCCACGCACTGACATATTGGGACTTTATGGTCATAAGATGGCAACAGCTGGCAAATGATGATATTACTTGGGAGCTTATAGCAGTACCTGACAAATGCCTATCTAATGCCAGGGTTGTCCAACTCCAGGCCTCGACGGTCGGGATTCTGATGGGTTTTCGGGATATCCCTCATTAATATTCATGAGGGAAAATGTGCATGCATTTAGAATCATTGTATGCAAATTTATCTCATGAATATTAATGAGGGCTGTACTGAAAAACCAACATGGATCTGGCCCTCGAGGCCTGCAGTTGGACAACCCAGGACTATGCAGTAACAATAGCCAAAATTGTCTCTATTCAGCTTATAGGCAGTGCTTTCAGCGCAATCTAATAGCCAAAAATAACAAGCATTGGTAAAGCCAACAGTTTGGGCTTTTGTGTAGGCATAAAACAGGTACTTGCTAGGCATTGCCACAATGGTACGACCTGCAAAAGATGGCAACAGGTGTAAAATATTACAATTACCTGGGCATTTGTAAGCATTACCAAGCAAAAAGATATTTGTATTATTATTATTCAATTTGTGTATAGCGCCACATGCTTGTAGGCCTCACATAAATGCACAGAGACGAGATGAATAGGCTAAGGAGTGATGGTATATCTACTACCAATACACAAGTAGAAACTGTTAGATTTGTCATTTATTTTTGACAGGACTTCAGTGCAAGGATGAAATATAAATCAAGTGGCTGAAGGCTCATTTGGGTAAGACATTTTTATTACACCAGTAATCATTTACAACTGCAATTAAGCCATTATCTCTCAGCAGACTGCTTAGAAATATTTCTGGCAGGCCAAAATTTGTCATTACTGCTGAATAGAGCTAGCTCAAAGAGATTCTGTGAGGATGTGTTTTGGATGGGGAGGGGCAGGCGGTGGTGGGGCTGGCCAGAGGGATTAGGGGATCTATGTGAAAATACCACATTTTTTACTGCAGGTTGAATGGACTTTAGGTATATTTAATGCATGGGGATAGCCCCCCACCTCCCCTGTATCCCCCCACTTTATCAAATAACCCCACCCAAACATCCCATCTATTGTTTGGGGGAGGTTCGTTGTTTTCCATGCAAGGTTTTCTACATCGCAGTAATGGGATTGGGTATTTTGTAGTGATACCGGATTAGCATGGCCATGGGCAGCCAATGGGTGGGTAAATAGCCAAACACCCACAAGCAGTGACTTCCTCCTCAGATGTCATTTCACTTCCACCTGTACTCCAATGCAGCAGTTTCAGCTTATGCTACAAACCAAAAAGGAGGGTGAGAGGGCTGAGTGTAAAGGCCCTTCAGAGGTTACGGATTCCTTCATTACAAATTAATAAACCTATGCAGTCTGTTGCACCCAGTGGGACATGAAGGATGATATCTCTGTACAGGCCACCTGTGTATACACCCCATTGCGTGTTTCTCACCCATGCCTCAGCAGGTATTGATCCACAATGTACAAGGTGGTCGAGAGTTGTAATGAAATGAGAGCTCCAACCAGCTATTGTGTATTTTCATGAGTTGTCATTCTGTAATATCGACTGCTCTGAAGCCTAACTGATGTTCAATTAGAAAAGCTTGCTGGTCAATATAGGCAAGTAGCTCCATCAATTTCATATTTTTCAATAAAGGTGCTATACCAGCCCAAAATGTATGTAAAATGGACGTTTTAGCCCTGAAGCGGTATGTGTCATTGACGGCATAAAAATAGCAAGTACGTCAACTGGATTACTAAAATGGGTATACATTGTGTGCCGCAGGTGGGAAGGACAAGGAGAGGGGCACGACACATAAATCATTTTGGAAGGCATTTGGCCGCATTTATTTACAGAAACAGTAGTGAAATTCGTGGCATAAAAACATAATCAATATTCCACACATCAATCCCATCGTATACCTATGTGTGTGAGTGTGATTCTGCCTTTTTCGCCCATGCCCAAAGAATGGTGCTGGGCGAATGCGGAGACCCTTGTGAATCGACCTGAAGAGGGGCAGATGCATGTGGCCCTCATCGCTCTGGTCACTCCCTCATCTCAACGTTACAGAAATGAAAAGTGTACATCGTTCCTATCCCCCTCCTCCCCATCACCACTGTACCACAGATGCGAGAAATGTTACTCACTCAGACAACAGTACAAACGCTATCCTGATGAAGTCGTAGAGGAGATAAACGTGCAGACGATGGAGCAATTAGACTGAATGGACCATGCAGAGAGCCGATGATGGCACGACCAAGTCATAGATGCGTTAGACATGAAGCACATATGCATCCCTGCACAAAGCTAAACAGACACTTAGAATAAACTGCTCTTAGACACGAAGAAAATGCTTTTGACCCACTTATATAGAGAACATATACTCTTTCGCTATGCTGAAATGCAAGACAAACGAGAATAAGACATGAAGCTCGCTTGCCGCTGCACGCAACTAACATAAGTAACCATAAAAATCCAAATGGGAGATGCAGCTGCACTGAAGTGAATGGAAAGCACTGAGAAGTTTTGAAAACGTAGGGAAAGTTCTGACTCTCTGATTTAGCAGAAAAACACAGACCAGACTGTTCATGCAGCCGGTGTACATATTTTAGCCAAGGCCATCAAGGGAGGGAGAGTTTCACATAAGCACTTGCAGGTGCAGACAAAGGCAGACACAAGAAGCAGTCCTCTTAGATTAGGAGAGACACAAATGTTGCTGGAAGGACACAGCCACGCCACATCAGACTCAATGTGACTGGAAGGTAGCTTGAACAAGCCCCTAGAGGGCAGGGAAGGTAAAACACATGCATGCATAAATGTCACAAAATACTAGTACATGTTGAGCAGGAAAATCAAACCAGTGGTCCCTAAACAAATGATCTGAGACTAGAGGACAATGCCCATTCAGTCGATCCACAAAGATCCAGCCTAGGACAGTTGATAGAAAGTAGTATCGGGTTGAAAGATGAATGTACCAAGCTCAAGGCTTAGAGGATTGGAGATGGTAACCTTATTGTTACAGACAGCACTTTTGGGGTTGTTCTCATCAGCTTGAATTGTTGCTCATGGGCTGGTAACCGTGAAAGGTACCAAGGCTGAAAAGACCCTCACTGATCAATCCCTACTTACCTTCCATGCCAGATCACACTTTGTTGCACTAACCAATTATAATGCACTAACCTGAAATGCCTTTACTTGTAACATTCATGAGGTGGTCACAGGTTGAGCCACCAGATAAACTATAACCAATCAAAACACTAACACCGTATAGATGCAAATGTAGTTTGCCCCAATAACCATCCCTGGCCTACCTTAGGTTTTTATAGAATAACATGTCACTTCTGAGGTCACAACCTGTTAAAACCTGATGGCAAACCTGTAACCAGCTGAGAGAGCACTGGAAATGCTGAGAGGTCCATGTCTGTCTCCCTTTGTGAAATCTCTCAATAAACAGTGGTTATGTCAAATTTTGGGACCTTTTCAGTTTCTTGGGCATGGAGATTTCCCCTGAACTAGACATCTTGCTTTTAAGATGGGGGCTTTCCCACCCCTTCACTTCAGGTGGTAACAGAGGATGGTTCACCATGACCACCGGCGACATACCGTTTTTTCCCATAGCAAGCCTGAAGGTATGATTCGCAACCCACGAGGACCGGATTGTTAATCACGCATGAAATACTGAGAGGGTCGTCAGGAGTCCCCTTTGTAAAATTCCTGCCCACTCCCCGTGGGACACCCAGCAGACCGTAAAGCAGAGTGGCAGATTGTGGGAATGACGGTGTCCGAGGTCTTCATCGGATCCATGGAGTATAAGTATGAGTCCATCAATCTGACATATATAGATGGGAGGGAATTGTTGTGCAAAAGTAAGGGGGAAGAGTTATGACTTGTTGTCTGTCGTTCTATGCTCTTTACGAGAGAATCCCTGGTTCCCAGGCACTAGCTGAGGTTACTGATGAAGAGATAAATTCCTGTTTCCAGGCATTAGCTTAGGTTACGGATGATGAGATGAATCCCTGTTTTTAGGCATTATCTTAGGTTACGGAAGGTGGCACCTTGTTGAATATTATAGAAAAAATTAAAAGATTTAAGAAAAAAAGAAGAAAAGTGTATCCTATGCTACAGTGTAGAAGGGGGGGCAGACCCCTGAGTGGCATTTTAAGAGATGAATCCCCTGTGAGTAAAAGCAGGAAGACAGCTGTGGGGTATTTATGTTGGGGTATTTTGGTCATTGTGGTGGTTTGAAAGTGCACTCATATGTTTTGCATGCATAGTAGTTGATAACGTCAGAAGAAGGTTGTGAATAGGACATATCACATTGGCTGGAAGTTGTCGGCCCACAGTGGGGCACGGAGATGTTGGTGGAGAGAAGAGGAAAAGGTTTCTTTGTAGTGGCGTAAGGTGATGGTTGAAGAGTGAAGGCACGGCGAGCACAAGAGTTTGAAAACAAAATATTGTAGTACCATTGGGTAAGGATCAGGGACCATTCAGAGGTTTCGATTGTCATTAAAGGGGGAGGTTCTAGTGTGGGCGCCTTGTCGTCTGCACCCTTGTTGATGTGGTGAAGCCGGAGAGGCTGGTGGAAAAGATCGGACGTTGTTGTATTTTGGAAGAGTTGATTTATTGTTGACAAGAACTGTAAAACAAAGATTGGCATTGTTTGAAACATAGAAAAAATCCTGCTTTGAGCTCAAGTAAGTATCGGCAGTCAGAAGGTGATGTGCTATCATGGGGGACACTCCCCTCAAACATTTGTGCAAGTCCCTTCCGTGATATATATGCATACGATATGCAAGGCTTATTTTTAAAGCTATGGCACTCAGCAACTCCCCCATCTTCTATAACTGTTATACTATCTCCTATCCTCCCTCTCAGACGAAGCCTGGAAGAAAAAAGCTTAAAAAAGACATCCTGACCACTAACCCTGGCCTACCCATCACAGACACCTATGTCAGTGCAACTTACAGGCAGGTCTTTACTGACATCATCTTTTCTGTCCCCTCCCCAGATCTATGGATTCCTCATCTCATCTCCACTGTCTCTCCTCTCACATCCTCTCCCATTAATGGTGGCACCAAATGGGAAGTTCTCTTGGTGGGCATTGCATCATACAGGTGTATAATTAATGTCTATCACACTGACACTATCTTGTTTCAGGGGCCTCAACTCAACCGCCTTCTCTTTGACTGGAACTTGCCGTTCCTCATTAACTTCCTTCCCACATCTGTTACTACCTCTTCCACGCTCTATCTCCCCGCCCTCTGAGGGGTGTACCATGCCCTTGTACCCCTCTGCGTAGAACCTTCAAAGGTGGAGACCTCTTGCATCTAGCCACGCTTAATGTGCATTCTGCCATCAAACACTCTACTGACATCTGCCTCCTTCTTGAAGACATTGACCTCGATATCCTTGCTCTTACTGAGATGTGGTTCAATGCTTGCTCAGACACTGCTTTTGACTCCTTTCTCCCTGATCGCTATGAGATCATTTCCATGCCTTGCCCTAACCATTCTGGCGGTGGGGTTGCTCTGATTTTCACTGAGTGGGGCCCTTCCTCCCTCATACCCACCCAGCCCTATTCTTACTTCGAGAGGCTGGTTTGCAAGATGGTCATCTCTGCCACCCCCTCTCTGACCGTTGCCACTATCTACAGTCCACCTGACTCTACCACCCTGTTCCTCTCTGAATAGGCCAATTGTGCCTCCTCTGTCCTCACAACCACCTCAGAACTCCTTCTCATGGGCGTTTCAACATCCACCTGGACCCCTCAATCACAGCATCCATTCTCTTCCGTGACCTTTGAAGCTTGCTCTCCCTCTCCATTCTCCCCACTGGTCACCCCTCTCTCCTGGTCAGACCACTCTCTCCTCTCCTCTCACCTGGGTCCTCTTGGCCCTCTGACCGCACCTCCCCAAGCCTGGCCAACCTCTTTCACGAACATCCGTCCGATGAAACGAGTGTCAGCTGCTGCCTTCGCATCCACCTTCATCCCTCTTCTCCCCATCAATGACTCTACCTCCGACTCTGCTCTCAGCAACCTTCATCTTTCCATTACTAAGACTCTGGACATTCTTGCTCCAGTCATGAGGATCCGCCTGAAACCTGCCTCTAAGCATAACACCTGGTATGACTCTGAAATTGCAGCTCTGAATTGAATGTATAATGCTGTGGAATGGAAGTGGCAGACCTCAGGCTCACCCTCTGACAGACTGGCCTGTCGCCTACACCAAAGGCAATACAGACTTTCCATCCGCACCAAGAAAAGTGCCCAGATTCAGGCGCGTGTCTGTGGTGCATCCAAAAATATGGCAGAACTCTTTAAAATCTGCAGGGAATTATCCAACCCCTCCACAGTTTCCACATCACCTCTTCCGTCCCAGGCCCTCTGCAATGCATTGGCCATATACTTCACTACAAGACTCAGGACATCCTGAGCACCCTTGCGTCCCACTTCCCTTCCACTCCTCCCACCCCCTGCCTCCTATGGCCTCCCACCCTTCTTCTGCCTCTCTATCCTCCTTCTCCCCTATCACACCTGATGAGGTCACCAGAATTGTCTGCTCCATGAAGGTCTCCTCCAAACAGATTTCATCTAGAACCATTTAGGACAACATTGGCTCTCTCACCCCTGCACTTGCTGATTTCTGCTACATTCTTTCCCTACTGAATCTTTCCACTCCTCCCTCAAGCACTCCCTTGTGCACCCTCTCCTGAAAAAACCTTCAGCAGACCCCACTTGTCCAGCCAACTACCACCTTATATCAATCACTCCCTTCCTTGGGAAACTCCTGGAGAATTTGGCCTAACCCCAACTTATCCAGCACACTGAACTTGTTGGCTGCCTCCATGACCATCAATCTGGATTCCGAGCATCCAGAGGCATGGAAACTGCTCTTCTGAACACCCACGAAGGACTGCTCGCATCTATTGACTCCAACTCTCCAGCTGTTCTCATTCTACTTGATCTCAACCACTCCATCCTCATAAAATGGTTTCATGATACCCAGGGTATCTCGGAGTGGGCACTGGACTGGCTGACCTACTTCCTCAGTGACCGTCTGTCCCAGGTTATTCTGGGCTCTTTCTCCTCCTCCACCTTTATCTCCACCTGTGGTGTGCACAAGGGCGCCAACCTCTCTCCCTGGCTCTTTAACACTTATCTTGCTTCACTGGCACACTAATGTTCACCTTCTGCCCTAACTTCCAGTGTTACATACATGACACACAACTCTTCTTCAAACTTCCTTCTGACCCTCTACTTACTTCTTCCATCATTTCCCGACTGCCTATCTGCCAACCGGTCCTGGTGCACTTCCAATGATCTCTACCTCAACGCCAGCAAGATGGAGATCCTTCCTATTGGGTACCTGCTCCCTCTTGCTTCCCCTCACTCTGGCCATCCTCTATGGGCTCTACCCCTACTCCTTCATCTGAAGCCAGAATCCTTGGAGTCATCTTCGACTCCTCTCTTTCTTTACTTCCTCCCTCACATTCAGGATCTTGCCAAGAAGTCTCACTTTCAACTGTACCCCCTCAAAGGAATTCTCCCTTTCCTCATTTTCCCTCAGAAGCTCAATGTCACTACAGCTCTGGTTCTCTCCATACTAGACTTCTGCAATAGCCTATTCCTTAATCTACCCTCTTCTTCTCTAGGACCCCTCAAGATAATCTAGAATAGGGCAGCAAGACTTATCCTTGTCATCAAGCCCTGGGGCCGCTTCTCTCCAGCCCTAAAAACTCTCCACTGGCTTGCTGCAAGGGTCAAATTCAAATCCCTCTGCATCATCCATTAGGCTGTCCGGGGCCAGGGACCATGCTATCTACATCTTGCTCTCACTAAGTACTCTCCCTCCAGATCTTTACACTCCTCTGGCACCAACACTCTGTGTGTCAAGCGGTTTGCTAAACAGAGAGCTGGCGGTTGATCTCTTTCCTCAGCAGGCTCCCTTCTATGGAAAAGCCTCCCCCTTCGTTTTCATCTTGAGCCGGATCTTCTCAAATTCTGAAAGCTTCTCAAGACTTTCCTTTTCACCTCCTCCTTCCTTTCCTCCCTCCTCTGCTAATCCCACAGTTGCTGAGATTGGTGACCAGGGCCCTTATGTGTCCTTCTGGGCCCTGGCCTCCCACACACAATCGCCTTCAACCTCCAGCCTCTCCCAGCACTAGATTTGTCACCCATTAGCCTATGCCACCACTGACTTGCACTTACTTATTTATTTGCAGCGGACCACTACCTAGCACCTCCTCCACTTGTCACTCACAGCTGTTCGCTCCCTACCACGTCCCTCCTGGCACACCCAGTACACCCCTGACCCCATTTCCCTCATCCCTCTCTTCTCTCTTCACTTCCACATTCTGAATGCTCATAAGGCCTAGTAGGTCCGCCTCTTTCTTTCCTTCATTGTTTCAATTGATTTTCATTCCCATGTTCACTTCCTGTTGCCCTGTGGGCACTTTGAAATACAATTTACTTGTTGTATAGGTGCCTTAGGAAAGCACAATAAATAAAGTACAGCACGTAATGGACTTGCAATACAGTGGGAAAAATGGCAAGGCCATGTCCCCGGGAAGGAACTCTTTTGAAATCTGTGCTGCAACACATGGCCACATATTTGCATGCTGCATGCAAAGGGGAGAAATTGAGCAACAGATTACCAGTATTGGAGCTATGGAAGATGTTTGAGGACAATGAGGCGGACCCACCCATGAGAGAGTGGATTCTTAACCAGCATGATGTGGGGGGCAAAGTGCCCATGGCTCCTCCTCCTCCTCCTCCTCCTCCTCCTCCTCCTCAGACAACTGACACACCGACAGGAGGATAGGGATGTTACCGGTTGAAAGAATTAAAAGCAGTGGCAGGTTACACTAATCTCGTGTATACACCTCCTGCGTAGAGTAGTGAAGACACACTTGGTGACGCTAAGCTAAAAAATAGGAACCATGACTGACGAGCGCAAAGAGCACAGTGAGCTTCAGGGGAAGTTGATGGAGGGTGAGGAAACGACTCAGACACGTAAGGGGGATGACGAAACAGCAGGAAAATATTGCTTACATTAGACAGAAGGGGTACAGCAGAGCCCGGAGACCCAGAAGGGGAAGCCAAGAATTGAAGGGAAAATGAGGAAGAGGATGAATAGAAGAGGGGGAAAGAGAATGGATAGAAATAATAGAGGAAGTGAGGAGAAGAGATAGAGAGGAGAAGAAGGAACAGGAACAGATGAGGAGATAATTAAAAAAGTAGAGATGGAGAAAGAAAGAGAAGAAAAGGAGAGGAAGAAAAGGCAGAAGTAAGGCTGAAGAGGAGAAAGAGAGACCAGTGCAATTGAGAAAGCAGAAGAAGAAAACAGAGATTGAGAGAATTATCAAAGAACGGCATCGCAGAGACAAGGTGAAAAGGGATAAAAGGCAAGAGTGGGAAAGAGAAGAAAGTAGGGAGAGACGCCTCACGGAAGTGGAAGACATAATGAGGGTATAATGAGGGTTCCCAGACTTTTGGACGAAGGCGGGGAAGCGGGGAAGCGGGAATACAGTGGTGGATTGGGACATTATATCAAAGCAGGAGGAATAATGCTGTGGCCTTTGAGAAAAGCAGAAGCACAGCGGTATCTCAGCCGAGAGAGGGAAGCGACTCATTGGGTAGAGCGATGAGGGGACGCCCGAGAGAAAATATACTTAAACAACTGAGCTTTGAGGACGAAGGGGCCAAAGAGAGTGATGAAATTTTAGGGTCAATGGGCTCAAAGAAAGTGATAACATTTTAGGGACAATGGGCTCAAACTGGGAACCAGGGGAAAGCGAGGATGAAGAAGGGAGGAGGAGTTTGAGCTGCCCCTCTAAGGGAGAAAGCCTAGAGCAGGAGACACAATGGGATGCAGAAGAGGAGATGGAAAGAGAGAAGCTAGAACCTGAAGGGTACATCAAACGCTCAAAAGGCTGATCGCATAGTGCAGACAAGGTTACCCCTTATGCTCAGAAGTTGAAAGCATTACCGGGTCAGAAGAGAGTTAGCATGACGAAAGCATTTACAATAACTAAAGACATAAGGAAACTGAGAAAAATGTGGGACTGACACAATTTCTGCTGTTAGAAAAGGGTGGAGGACGGCCATAATAGATACCATGACAGCAAATGGACAAGGATAATCTAAGATGTAAGTTGCATCATTGACTGCAGAGCTGCAAAAATTGGCGACATGAAGAGTTTGCTCTTTGCCATTCTTGGGGAGATAGCTGATAACGTTTTGAATCAAGCAGGGTGTCCTTGGGTGATGGTAAAAAACACTGTGCATGACGTAGCACCTTTCAACAACTGTAGGGAGGATGTATGGCAGGCCCTTAGAACAAAATGCCCAGACACATCCAGCATAAGCATGATTATGGCATGCAAAATGCTTAAGGATGAAGACCCAATTCATTATATTCAAGAGATCCAAGAACACTGGCGTCTTGAGACTCGTCAACCGTGGGACAAAACTGTTTTACCACCTACTAAGCCTGGGACTACCAGAGCAAGTACAGAAGCAATTGTAGAATTTAGTGGGGATGGGGACGAAGACACGGTTGGAAATTCAGTTGACTATAGTACATTATTCTCGGTTAATGCAAGAGAACGCGAGAAAGAAACACGAGGAAAGGAAACAAGAAGAAGCAAATTTAGTTCAAAAAAAGTTAGCAAAGTATTCAATGAAAGGGGCAATGTTGACAAACAGAGAGGGAGTGGTCACACATAATACACAGTACCAGCAGCAAATGGCAGGGGAAGGTTTCGCAGGAAGAGGGGATGCTAACTATTGGCCACAGGGAAGATGAGCGGGCCAGTGGGATAGGAGCAGGATACCACACGCAGCAAGGAGGGGAAGGATTAACCGGGAACAGCCCAGGGCCATGGAACACCCACCAGAATGTTGGACATGCAGGAAGATTAGCCATGTACCCTTTTACAGGACAAGGATGAGTTTATACCCACAATAGGACAGCCCACAGAGTGACTTGATGGGTGGGGGTAATGATAGGTGACAAGACTTTCACCTTTCTTGTAGATACGGGAGCCACCAGATAATATTTTCAGGGAGGGTAGATGTTCCATGCCTGGCATTGCCATGAATGCTGAAGGTTTTTCTGGGGCCACAGATTTAGTTCTGTTCACTGACGAATTGCCAATCTCATTTAGAGTACATGATCTTACCATGCCACTGTTATATCACATACGTAAAGAGGTAGGCATGCCCATAACCTCACATTCCATGGGCTTAATATATGTAAGACAACAACATAGGGGTGGAATGAAGGTAAAGATTAACCAAATATGTTTTATTTCATTTTTAGAGTTTTTATGGCCGAATTCAGCTGGCTTTGGCACAAGAGAATAAAAAAGTTGTAAACATCCTACACATTTCAACACTAAACAAAAATGATATAAAGTGCAGTGTGCAAAGAGGTGCAAATAGTGTGTCCCCCAAAATTGAGGGAGCAATGGGGAGAGTAATGTTTTAAAGTGCATAAATAACCATCACCTCCTGATCAATCAGGATGAAAGAAGGCTCCAAATTGATTTGCAATCTAGAACAGATTATAAATGAAATCCAAGAAATCAAGAAGTTGAAATGAATAGCATCTGTCTAATAGTGCAAAACGTCATGAGTCATCTACTAGGTGAGACAATCTAAGATGGAGAAGTTGTCTTTGAAAGTAAACAAAAAGTTTAGCTCTAAAGGCAGGTATCACAATATTCCTTTGTTATTAGTTTCAACAATATCCCAGTGGTGTGGTGGGATTGTTTTCTTCGGGATATACTACTGCTATCTGCAAACATAGACTGAAGAGCTACTGGTGAAGAATAATGTGTTATATTAACAACAGAGTAATTTCTGAGACAATATATTTGGGGATATAAAAAGGCAATGACACACTTACCTGAAATTAATTGAGGCGCGCGGCTTGAAAATGGCCCAAATTCAGATCACCAAACATACCTAGTGACCAAAAAATGCAGAAATGAAACATGAGTTGTCCTTCTGCCTTAAGGTCCATCTGTACCTACTGGTATACCAAAGGTCAAGGAGACCATATTCACAGTGTATCTAGATGAAAAGATTAACATGGATTTGGAATGTAATGAAATGATCTTGAGCAGGATAGCAATGGGGTGAGAGTGGTTCAAACGGCAATCATGTGGGCCTTACCGCCAATAAGGAAGACAATGTCATGAGAGACTGTCAATAAAGGGAGGCGCAGCTCCAAAATAGCCTGCATGAGGCTCGTGCTGTGGAGAAGAGACATGTGCTGGAGTTCCAATAAAGTGAAAATAGGACGCAGATTATGAAAAACTGCATCCAAATACTGTGAGGGAGATGCAGCAGTTCTTAGGTCTTTGCAATGATTGCATGGCCTGGTTGTTCGAATACAGCACATACACTGCACCCCTTTTGAACGGACTTAAGGAGGCTCAAAGGGGTGCCATCAAACTAATCTGTACAGGTGAAATGACAGAAGCATTTGATGAATTGAAAAGGGCAATATGCACAGCCCCAGGTTTCGGAATCCCTGATTACAGTGCAGAATTTTACTTATTTTTGCCCTTGAATGGAGTAGTAATGGCAAAAGCAGTACTCACACAGAAAACTACTTTGGAGCACAAACTGATAGCCTACTACAGTGGGCTTCTGGATCCAGTGATAAGAGGCAATTATCCTTGTGAACATGCATTGGCTGCAGCTACCTTTGCAATTGAGAGATCGACAAGTATCATCATGGGCTGTAGTACAACGCTCTATGTGGAGCATGCCCTTTTTGCCATTCTTGAGAAGCCCAAAAGAACACTGACCACAAAGAGAGCATTGAGCTATGAGGTGATCATCTCAAACCCAGCAATAAAAGTAGTGAGATTCAGAGTTGTGAATCCAGCAACATTTATTGCAGAGCCAGTAGCGGAGGGAGGCTATGTACACAAGTGCACTAAATACACAGAACACTATGACGACACCCCATGGGTTAGGGAAAATACCCTCGGAGGAGGGGGTAATACCCTTTATTGATGGGTCCTCAACGATTGACCAGACATCAGGGGAATGACATACTGGAATGGCAGTGATAAAATTGAGACAGAATGGGACATTTGGTGAGGACAAGGAGATAACAGTGTACGCGGATTCTGCATACCTGAGGTCTACAGTGCATGCAAGACTGTCACGATGGAAGAGGCAGGGTTTCTGACGTGCTGACAGCATGCCATTGCAGCATGCGCCCCTATTGAACAGACTCATAGAGGCAGTACAACTCTCATCAACCATCACTGTGGTGAAATGCCAAGCCCACACAAAGGGGGATGATGTAGTTTCCCGTGACAACGAAGCCACAGACACAGAAGCAAAAAATGCAGTGTACTTTCCAGAGATAAATTAATTCAATACCCCTTCCAATAGACATACATGAGCGCATAACATGGTCATTCAAGATGGCTTTAACTCATTGCGCATTACCTAAATAATGGAATTACAGGGTTGAGCACCAGTTGAAGAAAAGGAATTGTGGATAAGGAGGGGGTGTTCAGTATCCTCCATGGATGTGATGTGGTGACAAGAGAGCACCAGAAAACTGGTCATGCCCATCGCATTACTCCAGACAGCCTTAATGCAGCTTCATTACCCGACCCACACAAGTAAAGAGAGTGTGACGCCGCAGATAGCAGAAGTTCTGTCCCAACTTGGCGGAGCATGTTGCTGTCTTCATGTGTAACTGCATTGTTTGCCAATATTTCATAGCAGGACACTCGTTCCGAGTAGTGAGAGCAGCAATACCCCAGCCCAATGTACCCTTCCAACATTTACAGATTGATTATGTGGACATGGTCCAGAATTGCAACTGCTACGGGTATATGCTAGTGGTCATATGCCAATTTTCTTGATGGCTTGAAGCTGGTCCATACCCACCCCGATGCCACTTGTGCAACAAGATTCCTCCTCAGAGAGGCATTCCTGCGATGGTGGGTGTGCAAGGTCCTCTTGTACGACAATGGACCGCACTTCATAAATGAATTGTTCAAGCATATCACAATCCTATTGGCTATTAAGCACAGGTTTTCCTGTGCGTATCACCCACAGGTGAACCGGATCTGTGAACGCCTCAAAGGCCTGCTGCAACAGAAAATTGCAAAAGTGAAAATTACTCTGAAAAAGGGATGGCTTCACTGCCTACCCCTAGCCCTGTTGGCATTGCGCAATCAGTCTGCCTCCGACCACCATTTAACTCCCCATGAGGTGGTGACACGACGAATGTGCCTCCCACTTGCTCCTCCCACGAGAGGGCTGACAGATGCCCAGAATGCTGCTACTGTTTTTGGTTATGAAATGAATATCTCGCTTCGATGATGGCTAGTGCTTCTTTTATCTCTCAACAGCTAAAGGCTTGGTAGAGGAGGTAAAAGAAGAATGATAAAGACGGCATATCAGTAGAACCACAAGAACTGCTCAAAGCCCCACCCATATACCCGGGGGATCTGGTCCTATTATGAAGCTTTAACAGAAACTGGCACAAGCCCTGATTTGATGGACCATTTACTCTGCAGCAAGACACTGATAAAGCTGTAAAGTTGATAGGGAAGAAAGCTTGGAATTACCTCAGAGATGTGAAGTCCTGCAGAGGTGAGACTCCCCCATGCCCAAGACGCAGACGGTGCGGCGCAAGAAGAAAAAGAGCGACAGATTCAGACACAACCAAGGACCAGGACTAGACAGGAACATACAGCAAACTAGTTTAGGCACACTGTTCTTTCTTACACTAGGCAACCAACGTACCTGCATGAACAGACCTTTACAAGTATTTTGTATCTGCACAATACAACAGAAAAACATTTTTTGAAATTACAGGGACGCAGATTCAATGGTGCCAGCAAAAGTATTGGTTTGTGCTTTCCTTATCTACGTTGCAAACAGCAATTCGATACTAAAAAGAAGAGAAGTGCCTATTATTGGCTTACTTAGTAACTCTAAAGTTCAATTCATTTAAAGAGACTCATTGCTGCCATATTAGTACAGGTTTTCCACAGGAGAGGTTGAGCATTTATAACAATTATATAACAATAATGATACCAAAGGTTGTGAATGTTGGTAAGAATCAGTTCCAAGCTCATGGACAACAGAAAGAGCATACATACATACAACGCATGCACACTGCTGTGAGAGCTATTCTATAGATATTTTTTGCATTCTGCTGTCTCTCTGGGCCTCATCACGACTTGGGCGGTAACGCTGGCACTATTAGCGCCGGTGCTATCTGCCCTACCGCCGAACTCCCCGGCGCTAATAGCGCCGGATCACGAGTTCGGCAGTAATGTTAATTCCCATTCCCCATTGAGCCCATTCGGGAATGCCCCATTCCCCATTGGGCTCAATGGGAAAATTTCGCTAATACCACCGGCGGATTTCCCGCCGGCGGTATGAGCGCGAATTTTCGTTGGATTTCCCCCCAGCTCAGAGCTGGGGCGAAATCCGTCGAAGTCCTGATTTGGCGGACCCTTAAATCCGGCGGTAATAGCGCTACGGCCGGATTTAAGGGTTACTGCCAAAGTCGTGATGAGGCCCTATCTCTTTACCCTCTTGGCGCTGCACAGAGCTGCATTATACTACACACACTCAAGCATATGCCAACACAACACCCGTTCCATTGGCAACTGCAGCTGTAACTGAGCTGGTCACCAGTGCTGCCCAAAAAGTAAAAAGGCTTAAGTGAAGTGCTAACACCAATTTTGAACATTTGAATGCTTACATGACCAATTCGCCCCACATCACCAATAACATGTGGTACCAGCACATGATCATGGTGGGAAGAAATACCTCAAGTGAGAGCTGCCACATGTGCTCTCATATTCCCTACTCCATGAGCACCTCCAGGACCTTTGTAATAAATTCAAGCAGCCAGAGCACAATGCCTCATGCACTTAGCGCTATGCACCACAGGGGGCCAGTTTCAAGGTAAATGGGCAACACTGCGGTGGATGTCACAAAAGACGTTTGCCTATGAGGGCAGCTACAGAAAGACTCAAGCAATGATAGAAGACTATTGGAGCTTGGATAAAATGATACAATACATACTGAATGACCCAAACAGAGGGGAAGCTAGAATAGTGAAACAGACGGAGTTACAGTGCCTGAAAACAGGGAAGAAATAAGTAGGGGGAATGCCAGAATGCTGGAAAAGACCACAACTGTTGGTGTTTGGACAAGTATTCAAAGGAGAAGAATGGATAGAAGGGATGATGGGGTGCATAGCACACACACTCCTGACGGTCCCAGTGGAAGTGGTACAGATGGCGAACTATGAATGTCTCAAGGAATGGGCGGCGAGCGCTAGACTGCTCATGTCGATCGAAAATGAAGCAGGCCGTCTACCAATAATACCACTTGAGACTGCCTCACTGTGTTCCCAGAATGAAGGTCCAGTAAATGTTGGAGTGAACAGAGATGTAAACAAACATTGAAAATACCTGGTATGAAGGTCGGCATAGCAGTACTAATGGACCACTATTGGGCCTGTGGTTCCAAGGTGTACATGTAACTACCACCAAACTGGGGAGGGATAAGTTCTCTAGTGCAGCTGAATACACTGCCCTTGGTAGTGTCCCAAAAATACATAAAAATAGATGGATTCCACAAGATGGATATACACCAGAGAAAAGAAGATCAGTGGAGTTGAACAGAGTGAAGAGACGAACAAACATAAACTCTTGAAGTGCTGCAGTCACTCTTGAAGCAGAATTCCCTTTTTCCTCCAGGCACAACATTCTTTTTCCCCCAGATCCCTGCAACTGGGTGGGATGATGGGTGTGGTGCAAACCAGATGGAGATTGCTACTCTATGACCTGGAGTGTGGACGAACATGTGAAGTACCATGGTGGCCTGAGTGAGTGGGGAAAGTTTGGACTCCGAAGTCATGCATCAGTAGGGAGGACCTGTGGTCGATGTCTAGACCAGAGGGGGGGATTAAAGAGGGACAGATGAATGTTGCCCGCATCGCTCCAGTCCCTCCCACATACCATTACAGAAATGAAAGGTGTACATCGTTCCTGGCCATCCCCATCAACACTGTACAGCAGATGCGAGAAATGTTATTCACTCAGACAACCGTACAAACCCTATCCTGATAATGTCATAGAGGAAGTAAACTTGCAGACGATGGAGCAATTAGACTGACTCTGACCGTGCAGAGAGCCGATGATGGCATGACCAAGACCAAGACATAGATGTGTTAGACATGAAGCACATATGCATCCCTGCACAAAGCTACAATGACACTTAGATTAAACTGACTCGCTGATTTAGCAGAAAAATGAAGACCAGACTGTTCATGCAGCCAGTGTACATATGTTAGCCAGGGCCATCAAGGGAGGGATAGTTTCACATCAGCACTTTCAGGTGCAGACAAAGGCAGAGACAAGAAACAATCTTTTTAGATTAGGAGAGACACAAATGTTACAGAGATGCACCAAATCAGAATGAATGTGGCTGAAAGCCAGCTTGAATGAGCCCCTAGAGGACAGGGAAGGTATAACACATGCATGTACAAATGCTAAAAATATGTGTAAATGTTGAGCAGGACAATCAAGCCAGTGCTCTCTACACACATGATCTGAGACTAGAGGACAAAGCCTATTCAGTCGAGCCAGACCGAAACCTTAGTTTCCTTCCAGTTTAGGACAGATGACACAAAGTAGTATCAGGTTGAAAGCTGGATATACTAAGCCCAGGGCCCAGAGGATCAGAGATGGTAACATCATTGGTACAGGCAGCACCTTTGGAGCTGTCCTCGTCACCTTGAATTGTTGCTCATCGGCTGGTAACCATCCAAGGTACCAAGGCTGAGAAGACCCTCACTGGCCTATCCTTACTCACCTCCTGCGCCAGTGCCCTAACCAATTATAATTCACTAACCTGGCATTTCATTAATTGCAACATTTAGGTGGTTGTAGGTGGAGCCACCAGATAAAGTATAACCAATCAAACCACTAACTCAGTATAGATTCTACGTTTAGTTTGGCCCACTAACCCACTAAACAACCCCAGCCTGCCTTAGGTTTTTTTAGAATAACGTGTCACTTCTGACGTCACAACCTGTCAAAACCCGACGACAAGCCTGAAACGGCTGAGAGAGCATTGGAAGTCATGAGATGTCCATGTATGTGCCTGTTTGTGAGATATATTAATAAACAGTGGCTGCGAACTCTCAAGTGGTTAATAACCACTGAACAGGTTATCAGGCCTTGTTCTGTCGAGAGAGGGGCGCCCGCTACCTTTGCAAACTAAATTTCAAGGAACCTGGGATTGGTAACCTTAGGTCTCCTGGGGGCAACCAGACGTGGTCTCCCTCTCACTGTGCTTAGAGAGGCATCAGCTTCACCTCACTGATGATCCCCAACAAGGGTGAAACACGTGTATGGGGTTGCTGGTGGTACTCTCGTTCAGGTTGGAATTGCCATTGCATTTCGGTGCTGGACTGCCCCTGGGCAGGACAAAGACTGATATGCAAATGGATATTTCCCATCTGTGAAAGGCACAGTGAGTAAAAGCAGTGGCTGCGAACTCTCAAGTGGTTAATAACCACTGAACAGGTTATCAGGCCTTGTTCTGTCGAGAGAGGGGCGCCCGCTACCTTTGCAAACTAAATTTCAAGGAACCTGGGATTGGTAACCCTAGGTCTCCTGGGGGCAACCAGACGTGGTCTCCCTCTCACTGTGCTTAGAGAGGCATCAGCTTCACCTCACTGATGATCCCCAACAAGGGTGAAACACGTGTATGGGGTTGCTGGTGGTACTCTTGTTCAGGTTGGAATTGCCATTGCATTTCGGTGCTGGACTGCCCCTGGGCAGGACAAAGACTGATATGCAAATGGATATTTCCCATCTGTGAAAGGCACAGTGAGTAAAAGCAGTGGCTGCGAACTCTCAAGTGGTTAATAACCACTGAACAGGTTATCAGGCCTTGTTCTGTCGAGAGAGGGGCGCCCGCTACCTTTGTAAACTAAATTTCAAGGAACCTGGGATTGGTAACCCTAGGTCTCCTGGGGGCAACCAGACGTGGTCTCCCTCTCACTGTGCTTAGAGAGGCATCAGCTTCACCTCACTGATGATCCCCAACAAGGGTGAAACACGTGTATGGGGTTGCTGGTGGTACTCTCGTTCACGTTGGAATTGCCATTGCATTTCGGTGCTGGACTGCCCCTGGGCAGGACAAAGACTGATATGCAAATGGATATTTCCCATTTGTGAAAGGCACAGTGAGTAAAAGCAGTGGCTGCGAACTCTCAAGTGGTTAATAACCACTGAACAGGTTATCAGGCCTTGTTCTGTTGAGAGAGGGGCGCCCGCTACCTTTGCAAACTAAATTTCAAGGAACCTGGGATTGGTAACCCTAGGTCTCCTGGGGGCAACCAGACGTGGTCTCCCTCTCACTGATGCTTAGAGAGGCATCAGCTTCACCTCACTGATGATCCCCAACAAGGGTGAAACACGTGTATGGGGTTGCTGGTGGTACTCTCGTTCAGGTTGGAATTGCCATTGCATTTCGGTGCTGGACTGCCCCTGGGCAGGACAAAGACTGATATGCAAATGGATATTTCCCATCTGTGAAAGGCACAGTGAGTAAAAGCAGTGGCTGCGAACTCTCAAGTGGTTAATAACCACTGAACAGGTTATCAGGCCTTGTTCTGTCGAGAGAGGGGCGCCCGCTACCTTTGCAAACTAAATTTCAAGGAACCTGGGATTGGTAACCCTAGGTCTCCTGGGGGCAACCAGACGTGGTCTCCCTCTCACTGTGCTTAGAGAGGCATCAGCTTCACCTCACTGATGATCCCCAACAAGGGTGAAACACGTGTATGGGGTTGCTGGTGGTACTCTCGTTCAGGTTGGAATTGCCATTGCATTTCGGTGCTGGACTGCCCCTGGGCAGGACAAAGACTGATATGCAAATGGATATTTCCCATCTGTGAAAGGCACAGTGAGTAAAAGCAGTGGCTGCGAACTCTCAAGTGGTTAATAACCACTGAACAGGTTATCAGGCCTTGTTCTGTCGAGAGAGGGGCGCCCGCTACCTTTGCAAACTAAATTTCAAGGAACCTGGGATTGGTAACCCTAGGTCTCCTGGGGGCAACCAGACGTGGTCTCCCTCTCACTGTGCTTAGAGAGGCATCAGCTTCACCTCACTGATGATCCCCAACAAGGGTGAAACACGTGTATGGGGTTGCTGGTGGTACTCTCGTTCAGGTTGGAATTGCCATTGCATTTCGGTGCTGGACTGCCCCTGGGCAGGACAAAGACTGATATGCAAATGGATATTTCCCATCTGTGAAAGGCACAGTGAGTAAAAGCAGTGGCTGCGAACTCTCAAGTGGTTAATAACCACTGAACAGGTTATCAGGCCTTGTTCTGTCGAGAGAGGGGCGCCCGCTACCTTTGCAAACTAAATTTCAAGGAACCTGGGATTGGTAACCCTAGGTCTCCTGGGGGCAACCAGACGTGGTCTCCCTCTCACTGTGCTTAGAGAGGCATCAGCTTCACCTCACTGATGATCCCCAACAAGGGTGAAACACGTGTATGGGGTTGCTGGTGGTACTCTCGTTCAGGTTGGAATTGCCATTGCATTTCGGTGCTGGACTGCCCCTGGGCAGGACAAAGACTGATATGCAAATGGATATTTCCCATCTGTGAAAGGCACAGTGAGTAAAAGCAGTGGCTGCGAACTCTCAAGTGGTTAATAACCACTGAACAGGTTATCAGGCCTTGTTCTGTCGAGAGAGGGGCGCCCGCTACCTTTGCAAACTAAATTTCAAGGAACCTGGGATTGGTAACCCTAGGTCTCCTGGGGGCAACCAGACGTGGTCTCCCTCTCACTGTGCTTAGAGAGGCATCAGCTTCACCTCACTGATGATCCCCAACAAGGGTGAAACACGTGTATGGGGTTGCTGGTGGTACTCTCGTTCAGGTTGGAATTGCCATTGCATTTCGGTGCTGGACTGCCCCTGGGCAGGACAAAGACTGATATGCAAATGGATATTTCCCATCTGTGAAAGGCACAGTGAGTAAAAGCAGTGGCTGCGAACTCTCAAGTGGTTAATAACCACTGAACAGGTTATCAGGCCTTGTTCTGTCGAGAGAGGGGCGCCCGCTACCTTTGCAAACTAAATTTCAAGGAACCTGGGATTGGTAACCCTAGGTCTCCTGGGGGCAACCAGACGTGGTCTCCCTCTCACTGTGCTTAGAGAGGCATCAGCTTCACCTCACTGATGATCCCCAACAAGGGTGAAACACGTGTATGGGGTTGCTGGTGGTAGTCTCGTTCAGGTTGGAATTGCCATTGCATTTCGGTGCTGGACTGCCCCTGGGCAGGACAAAGACTGATATGCAAATGGATATTTCCCATCTGTGAAAGGCACAGTGAGTAAAAGCAGTGGCTGCGAACTCTCAAGTGGTTAATAACCACTGAACAGGTTATCAGGCCTTGTTCTGTCGAGAGAGGGGCGCCCGCTACCTTTGCAAACTATCCTTACTCACCTCCTGCACCAGTGCCCTAACCAATTATAATTCACTAACCTGGCATTTCATTAATTGCAACATTTAGGTGGTTGTAGGTGGAGCCACCAGATAAAGTATAACCAATCAAACCACTAACTCAGTATAGATTCTACGTTTAGTTTGGCCCACTAACCCACTAAACAACCCCAGCCTGCCTTAGGTTTTTTTAGAATAACGTGTCACTTCTGACGTCACAACCTGTCAAAACCCGACGACAAGCCTGAAACGGCTGAGAGAGCATTGGAAGTCATGAGATGTCCATGTATGTGCCTGTTTGTGAGATATATTAATAAACAGTGGTTTTGTCACATTTCTGACTTTTTTCCGTTTCTTGGGTGTGGGGGATTTTCTCTGAACTGGACCTCTTGCTTTTATGATGGGGGCTTTCCCACCATTCCACTTCAGAACCCAAACCCCCAGTCCCTTTCTCTCTGCCCTAGTGTGCCTACTATTACACACCATTTGGTGAGCACCTGCCATGTCGGCCTCACCATACAGCACTGAGCCGCGGCCCCCAAATCAGCGAAAAACCTCTCTATCAGTGTCCCGAAATGTTTGGTACTGGTATACATCCAGTGCAATGTGCTAAACCTACCACTCACCCCCAGCACTATCAGCACCTGACCTATCCTGAAACCTAGAGGAGGCTGGGAAAACACAGAGTTCAGGCCTGCCGTCCTCCGGTGCCGAATCTCGGAAGTGGGACAAAGAGGGGGTGCACCGTTTTGCCCCCCCACTCTTTTGGGACCACGTCCAAGATCATTCACCGCTGGGGACTTCTGTCACTGAGCGGCAGCACACGGTGATGATGTCACCTCACCGCTTGCAGTCGGATCCTCCTCAACCTCTCTCTGTGGGCTGGCACAGTGCCTCGGAACAGCGCTGTCCCGACATGTTCCTGTGTCTTGCTGTCAGTCTCTGCAGTTTTCAGGTGTTCTGTACAAAGTCTCATTGTCACCCGCAGGGGAGTTGCTAGGTCTGGAAAAGACCCAGGGCTACGCTGATGTCAGAACTGTTGGGACTGGGGGCTAGCTAGTCTTTTGGCTGTAGCTCCTGAGATTCTATCCGGGGCTACAACCAAAAGATCAGGGGCTATAGCCCTCTTAGCCTCCCCCCCTAGCAACGCCACTGGTCACCCGGCTCCTTTATGTGTATGGTACTTTTAGCAGTTCTAAAAAGATCATTTTAAAGATTGGGTTTTTTAACTATCTAAGTAATTCTCTACAAATGCTCAATATTCACCTTGAACTGGTGCATTTTCGCCATGAGTATTTTTCTGTTCATCTGCATTGATTTGATTTGTTTCAGGTTGGCCTTTTACAATGCCATTGAGCAGTAAAAGCAAATTTCAGCGTCAAGAAATTATTTGCTGGGTAATTGAGACTTAAATGATCTTCCTTTGTAGAATCTGCAAAAGGCTGCATTGTAGTTCGAACAATTAAGATATACTGTGCTTCAACTGTTTCTTTTCTTCAATTATTCTCTGTTCGGAGTCACAATTTGTGGCTGAAGCAGGTGGAAGTGGGTTGAAGAGAACAGGGAAGTGCAGTGTTTACCGAAAATTGTGCCCTGAATTGCCTAAGCCAGAAAAGGCCAGGAGCTGGGATCCATTACTGCGAATTGTGTTCAATGCTCATCCATTATGTAAACACTTGAATCCTGGGAACAAAGGCTCACGAAAGTGCAGCTCTGTCAGGACAATAAAGACTCCCAGTCAGGGGCTAAGGACTTGCAGTAGCAAAGTAAATTATGTGTGCCCGGGGGCCCCTTTTCCCAGAGACACCCAGTGATGATGGATGTCGCTGCATTCATCTCACCTGAACAGTGACAGGGCCTTTGAGAGGGGCAAGCCGAGGAGAGCTTTTCCTTCATTGGCCGGCCTGGACAATTCCTTTCTCTGCCATAATGATGTTATCACAGCCTCTTGCTGCTCACTCTTATTCACTTATCAAGGGACCACAAACAGTTCACATTTTCCTCTCAGCATAAGACATGAAACCCTTCCCACTAAAGACAGCAGAGTTATCCAACACCCACACACATCTTATGGCTTTGGATGACGTGGGAGACGTGAGACATTTTTACAACCCAATTTCCTACATCTTTTCTGCTACTAAACAGACACTGGATACCTTTCTTTCCCGTTTGCTACATCATACGTGCTCTGAGAATATACCACTTGTGTCATGTTGTCTAGAATGGGCTGAAGGCAATGGACTTGTAATTGTATTCTAAAGTTGGACTGTGACGTGGGAATACCATAGACAGTTTAGAGTCAGCTGCAGACAGTGGTCCTAGCCCATTGCTGAAATCGCCAGGATGCAGCCAAGACGCGAAATGTGTCCCTTTTAAATGAGTTCTGTAGCAGCACATGAATGGGCTCCCAAAGGTCACTTGGTCTCAAGAGTCATAGCTGAACACTGTGCAACAGCACTGCATAGCTGCACGTGGGTGCATGGTTAGTATTATGGGAAAGATGCATCAGAATTACAGGGAGCTTTGTCTAGTTACTGCTTATGGATTAGAAGAGCCCGATTAGCGTAAGAACAGCTACCAGAAACAATCGTTGACTCGCTAGACCAAGTGGTGCCATACAAACAAACATTTTGAAATAAACTGTGTCTTTGGAAAGCGATATTGTGACGAAATGCCCGATGCTCTGCAAAAGTACAGGGATGAGTCATTTACTCAGCCCCACACTAAACTAAACCGGCAGTGATCCCAATCATAAAGGTGAAACAGACACCCCCCGAAAGGTATATTCCTTCACCTCTTTTAGGGCAGGCTATTTCTTCAGGAGGGGTGCAAGATGATATCAGTGGCAACCCAAACAACCTAGGTACAAACACTCCAAAATAAAGGAATGTCCCATCAAAGTTCAGTAAAAATATAGGCATTTCATTAACAATGCAAATGCAGCCAACTAATTAAAAACAGTAGCAAAATCACACCCATGTAAAGAAAATGCACAAAATGCAGACTGTTGTAGAATGGAGCTCTGAGTAGATGAGCAGGGGCCTTCAGGCACTTAATTGGCACAATGTCAACGTTCAAAAAAGGCAAAGAAGGGGCACTTAAAAGTCGTTATTGTCCCAAACGTGGACGAGGAGGACAGGGACTCAAATAAATGTATTCCTTGAAGGTGGGGCTTGCGGTTGGATTGCTCAAGATGGTCTGCGGCAACAGATCAAGTCAGTGGGCCTCATTATGGGTTTGGCAGTATTCCATCGCTAAATATGTCAGAATACCACCAGACGGTATTATCGTTACTGCCACTTGGTCCTGTGGGTTTACTACGGGATTACAAGTGGTAGTAAATGGCGTAACTCCCAATTTTTTATGGTATTACCACCGGCGTAGTTACTAGGTGGTAATTATACCAATTTTCAAGGGGAAAGTGGAGGATCTACCTTCGGCGGTACCTCCTCCACTTTAACTCCAGAAATCGAAAAATGGAGGTAACAGAATTACCTCGACTTTTTTCCCACACCACCAAACTCGTACTAAGGGCTAGTGTCTGAATGGCCTGAGATGCAACAAGTGGTTCAAAGTCCGCTTGGAAAGCCAACAGCAGCATCGCTGGTCTTGTGTCGACTCAAACGGTGTCGATCATGGTTGATGTGGCTCAAATATGGATCAAGGCAGTGAAACGGGATTCCAGCGGCCCTTGGACTTCTTGTTTGCTCGGGGTCTAAATCCAGGGTTTCGCGAAAAAGGCGATACCTTTTATTGCACTCCTAATTCAGGGAGCTTGGATGGCAACTACAGGGGATGCTTCACCGCAAGTGAACATGACCAGTTTCCAGTGCAGCTCACACAGAGAGAGCTTGGTCCAGCAGCAGTCACCCCCACTGTTCCCTGTGGGTGGTTAGATGACAAAATGGAATGGACTTCACTTCCAACAGAGGTCCAAAAGAGTATCCTTCTTCTTCTCTTGATAGTCTCCCTCTCTTTTTAAAGACAAAAACGTCACAGGCAATTGCTCCAAAGGAAGCCTGCTGTAAAGGGTCTAACCCAGTTTGTTGAAACAAGTGCCCTTTACTCTATGAGATCACACCCAGAGTGCCTTGCCTTCAGGAGATGGAGGGGACAGGAAGGGAATGAGAGCCCTAATAGAAGTCAAGATGGTGGAACCCCTCTTTTATCCCACCATTCCTCCTGGCTACTCTAACTATGCCCTCCTCATGCCTGATGACTTCAAAAGATGCTCTTATCAGTCCCCATGCCACAATCAGGCATGGATTACATTTAAATATTTGGGTACCACCAGACTGACTAGCACATCAAATGATTGTAAGTGTTAAGTGCACTGCCAGCCGCCCGAGCGGCGTGTTTTATGTCATTCTAAAGTACTATCCGTGGAGAGGAACGTTCGTTTGTGCTCATTTGCCTAATCCTGCATTGCGAGCTGAGAAGGGGCTCTTGCAGGGAAGTGAACGCTGTTTGCTGGAGGCGGGGCTTCCACCCGGCACGTGACCCATCACGTGACTTGCCTCAGTGTTAAGTGCACTGCCAGCCACCCTTGTGGCGTTAAGCCCGGCGGTGACAAGGCCGCTAGCTGTGCTGTTGTGCGGCTGTTGGACGCTGAGGCGTGAGCGTGGTCTTGGTGAGAACGGAACAGCGAGCATATATTCATTCAGTGTATTATAGATTCCAATTGTTCAGTAGTTTTATTTGTGTGGTCCGTGAGCTTAAAGTGAGAAGTCATTTTAGGAGTATTAGATCTTGCAAACTCGTGTTTGCTTTTGGATTGATTGTTCGTTTGTAGGCCTTTCTGTGTGCATATTATTTAAGTTGAGTGGTTGGAATATGCAAGCAAGACTTCCAACATTGACAATGGGGATGCCTCCAGCTATGCACTTTGGGTGTCTTAAAGGTTCCCATAACACTCTGCTAACCAAGCCCAAACACCAACATCAAAAAATAAATACAGCCCCTTTATGCTGTTCGACTGCGGTCATTGGTCGCGGTCGTAACAGCATGAAAGCTGGTCCCAGAATGCCTCCTCTGCCTGATATTAGGCTATTTTGTAAAGAAAAACCTGTAATATGCACTTCTAGTAATATGAAAGCTCCCGCCGGCTCACAAGCGCATTTCACTCCAGGTCATTCCATAGAGGGCGCGTATCACTTAACCTTCTTCAGAAAAAGCCACACATGTATGTGGTGTTTCTGTAGCGCATATTATAACTTCGCCCTGTGAAAATTCTATGTCACGGGTATCTTTATCTGATAGTATGTTACTTCACAACCTACCACCAACAGCTTCTGCTGTAGTTAAGGTTGTTTCGCCCGCTTGTGTACCCAATGATATTGCAGTGGTCAACTTAGATATGGATCCCTCGAGACTCTCTCAACAACTGTTGCCTGAGAGATCCATGTTGAACTTGTCGCAGTCTCCCGTTATGTTCTCTGGGCTTAATTCCGAGTGTTCAGAAATTGATGATTCTTACCATGCACCGACTCCCCGTCGTAACACTGTGCCACCAGGGGCAATTGGTAAGGTGGACACGGTAGTGGCTCCAGATAATTTGGTGGTTCTCACTCTATCGGCAATGCATGTTTCATTACAATCTCTGTCTAAACTCTTTGACTCAGTGATCTCAAAGATGGGTGATCATTCGTGCAAATTAGATAAAATCTTAGCATGGCAAGCGAGTGCTTCCACGCTTTTACAACAAAAAAATAGTCCGCCTCATGGTTCAATTGATATAAGTGTCCAGCCTGTAATCACAAAGGCCTCTTTAGGTATTCAAACTTCCTTTGAAGCACTTTTAGCACCATGGGTAAATAGTGTCCCCTCTTCTGTGGCAAATCTACCTACATTGACAGCGGTGCCCTGCATTGAAGGTATCATTGTGGACTCCATGACTCAGGCAACTTTGAATCCAATCAAGCCAGCGGCTTCCATGCCCTGTGCTAGCGCGAAAGCAGCCCCAAGTGTGCCTTATACCATTTTCACCCCTAAAGCACTTCCTATAGGTGTGAAACCCATTCAAATTCCCCAGTGCAAAAAATCTAAAAATCTCCCAGCTGCTAAGAAAAATGGTACAGCACAAACGAAGAGTTTTCTCCGCCGTGTTCATCCGCCCAAAATAAGTGTGCTTATTGCATCATCTGTAGTTGCAAAAAAGTACCATCAAATGGCTTTAACGCGTACTCTTGCTCTCACATCACAAGAGACCAATGCCAGGCTGCCGTACGTTCCACTTGAGGCACTGGTAGAACTGGCATCTGGCATGGATTGTCAGGTAGAGGCTGTTACTTCCATGCCCTTACAGATGCCTAGAGTTGATGATGCATCAAGCAGTTTGACCACGTCCTTGCCTTTGGATTTCCATCGGCAAGAAATTCGTCGTGCTGTTGATGCGTATATGTCTGGGCAGGCTTGCATGGCCCAAATAATTGCTATTCCAACTCAGATACCTTCATCTAAGTGTCCTTCAAGTGTAAACAATATGACTTTAGCCAATATAGGATCTAGTTTAACTACATCTGTTGGTCCTATATCTTGTCCAGTGGTGTTAGGTGCCAAATCGGTGTCACAAACCGAGTTACGGGATTCTACTAGTTCCTCTAGACGATCTCTCTTGGCTGAAATTGCCCCTGAACTTCTTGAATTGCTACAGGTTGTTTGCCAAAAAGAGTCTAGGTCAATTGTTCCACCTGCTAAGGCCCCTACTAATATGGGCACAGAGTCCTTGGCTCCTAAGCCTGTGACTAAGCCCATGGCCAAGCGTCCTGCTAACTTTAGTCTACTGCTTAGTTGTAGGCCATCTCCGTGTCCCCAATATGTCTTAAATCGTAATTCAATTTTGAGCATTTTCTCTGATGTACCATCTTTAGAAGACATTAGCTCTTACAACTTGGCTCTGGTTGACTTTCGTTCCACCTTGAAAACGAATGTTGTGCGAATTTGGGTGGATTCACGTATCATCCAGAACGCTATTTGGGCTGCTCGAAGACAATTGTGTGATCTGGGTTTTGAGGTTTCATTGGAAGCTGTTGACCCCGGTGTTCCTAATCAGCAGCAACTAGCTCCTCTTGCTAATTATGAAAATCTTGCTCATGAGCTGCGAGGTGTAAGATCTTGTCAGATTTCTAAACAGCATTAACTAGGCAAAGCTGCTGAGCCATGTAATTTTTCCATCATTAGTTGGAACGCGAGGGGTCATTCTAAGCTCTTGAATAACGATTTTAGCTCTCTATCCAAATACAAGCTGCTCTTACTTCAGGAAACATGGATGACTACTGATCCCATTTGGGATGCTCATGATGTGATATATTTAGCGGCCAACAAAGGCGTGAGTGGCAGACCGTTTGGTGGGCTTCCTACTGCTATTCAAGCAGACAACAACACTAGCATCTTTCCATGGGCCTCATCCAATGCCTTTATTCAAATGTCAAGACTTAAATTAGCTTCAACATTATATGCAATTATTAATCTATACTGGAACCCAGTGGGGATTACGGTTGAATGCTTCTTGAAGGTCTTAAATGATATGCTGAACGTAATCCTCCTGGATGGTTCGGTCCAAAAACTTTTGCTTGCAGGAGATCTGAATTTGGATTGCATTAACTTGAAGAAACAAAACAATTCCAGTCGTATAAAACAATGGGAACAATTTAGTAAACATCATAATCTCATAAGGCTGAACGGAGCATTCCAATCCGATATTCCTCCATTCTCAACATGGTCCCGGGGCTCATCGTCGTCCACCATTGATTACATGTATACGAATGCGTCCCTGTTCTGTGATGTTTTGGATTTTAAAATTGTGCATTCGGATCTGAGTGATCATAAACAACTTACAGCTGTTTGGCAGTATTGCAACACCTTTAGTGTGCATAGAGACAGAACTTCTCAAACCCAATTTAGTGTCAACAATGCCGGTAATAGACTGCGATGGTCAGAGAAGTCAGTAGACACTTTTCATTCCTATTTGACTCATGCAGTCTCAGTTACAGCTCACACTGCTAGCCCCGCAAATGTTTGTTATTCTGATATGCTACAGTTGTTTCGGCCTCAAGTCCCTAGTCTCTCATCAAAACGTTCCATCTGCACTCAGTCTTTGCACGTTTTTGATTTAGAAACAAGAGATCACAAGCACCTGTTTCGACAACAGAAGAGAGATGCTTTGAACCTTCCAGTTATTCTTCGGCATAAACATTTATCCAACCTTAAAACAAAGTATAGAAATTGGGTGAAAGCAAGGCGTGCCAAGCTATACCATACCAACAGTCAGCTACTGCTGGCTGCAGTTCAATGTAAAAATATCGCTAAAACTTGGACCTATCTTAATCAAGTAACATCTGGCTCTCAAGTAATAATCCAAGCCAACGAAGTTTCAGAGTATGCCTGGATTGCTTACTTTTCCAATCTTTATAAACTGCCTGATAATGACTCAGCGCTATTAAGCACACATTCTCTTTCTAAATTCCATCTAGAATTTGATCTAGAAGATATTCTGTTGTATATCAAAAAAGCGAGTCGTTCAGGTGCTTGTGGTCCAGGTGGCCTGTCCAATAAGATGCTCAAAACCTATCCACAAGTGTGGAGTCGAATTTTGTATATCATCTTTAGACTCATCTTGAAATCTCAAAAACTTCCTTCACCCTGGACCCATTCCATTATTGTCCCTATTTATAAAAAAGGAGATAGGAAAGAACCGTGCTGTTATCGACCAATTGCATTATTAGATGCGCTGGGAAAGATTTTTCCTCGTTTGATTCTGAGAGACTTTAAGAAGTGGATTTCTCAGGTCCATCTTAATGATCCTTTTCAATCAGGTTTTGTGACTGGACTAGGTACCATCCCTAATAGCATTACCCTTCAAATGCTTCTTTCTGATTACGCAGCCCAAATGCAGACTTTGTATCTAGCCTTCGTAGATTTCCAGGTCGCCTTCGATTCAATTGATCGATCACTGCTACATTATAAGTTGATCAAACATAAGTGTCCACCTTCTTTAATATCTTTAATTATTTTATTACATTCCAATACTACCATGCAAGTCCGACTCAATCTAAGTGGTGATATGACCTCGAAATTTCAAACATTCAGAGGGCTGAAACAAGGCTGTATTTTGGCCTCATCCATTTTCAACTTTTTCATCTACGATATGGGCCTAACTCTTAGTAACATTCTGAGTGATCCTCCCTGCTTAGGCTGGCATAGCATTCCTTATTTGTTCTATGCCGATGACTTGATTCTCTTCTCAAAAACTCATATTGGTCTTCAAAAACTTTTGCATGGCCTTGAAACATATGTAGACACGAATCATTTGAAAATAAACATTAATAAAACCCAAATAATGGTTTGTAAGAAGCATGAAGGTTGTAAAGTTAAAACCTTTTGTTGGCGATTACATAACATTCCTTTACAACAGGTAGCCAGCTATAAGTATTTGGGCACTCTCATAGTGGATACTTTACCAAGTCTTGACCCTGACATAGAGATCCATGGCAAACGACGGTCTTTAATTGCGCAAGCAAAGATCCTTATGGGCAAATTCGGCAAATTTACGTGTAAGCACATTCTCACCTTCTTTCTTCAGAAGGTGTTGCCAATTTTGACATATGGGTCTGAGGCTCGCAATCCTAAACCCGTGGAGTGGTGGGATAGAATAGAATCTCTGTTTTGGAAACAAGTTTTGCATTTACCAGCTTGCACACCTCTACCTTTGATTCGATTTGAGTTGGGTTCACTCTCAATGTTTTCCTTTGTAATTTGGAAATATTGTGCCTTTTTCCGTAAATGTCTCTTGTCTTTAGAACGATCAGATATTTTGGGAAAGGTGGCCTTACACCTTGTGAAACAAAATAAGGCTTTTTCAAAACAATGGTGTGCCTTCACTATGAATGCACTGTCTGATGCTTCAGTTGACTTAGAGTTACTTTTAAACAATGAAGCTTGTGCAAAAATGAAAGTCCAGCAATATGATTGGATTATGACTCAAAACAAATGCCTCAACTATAAGGACTTTGATCCAGCATTGTTTGGACACAAGCGATGTAGAATAATGTCTGATTATTTGGCCAAATTTCCATGTTCAAGGACTCGCCAGAAGTTTCTCCGTTTTCGGTTGAACCTTTGGCTGACGCTAGATGTTCAGGCTTGCAGAAAACAAATTATGCAGATAGAAAATGTGTGTCGATTTTGTAAGAATGTTGACAAAAAAGAAACGTTGGAACATTGTTTAGTTCATTGTCCAAATCTAACCACTATTCTGAAAAAATGCTTTGGAAGTTTTTTTGAAGACCAAAATGCACATATCCAAAAGAATTTGCGGCATTGCATTTTCTCATCCACTACCCTAAGAACCAAAATAGCAACTGTACGCTTTTTGGATGAAATATTTTCTGATCACATTCATAATTATTCCAATTGAGCCAAATTATCTTCAAATTTTACTTGTGGCTAATGCATAAACTGTATCTTCTTTTTTCTCATTTATGACACTGTGATACTTGTTGATATTAGAAAGGTTGATTTTATTAACCATATAAATTAATTTAAAAAAAAATTATAATTTAGATCAGAGGTGCAGAAGATTAAAAAGTCACCTCTGCCTGGAGATAATGTGTGTTCCTGCAGCAGTCAGGAATGCCCATGTGACCTTTGAACCTGCTCTGTGCCACTGTAGAGCTGGGGATGTAGTTGTCAGGAGACATATTTGCACCAGTGTACTATGCTTACTATATAGTGGAGTCTGATTAGCAGACTTCTCTTTTTTGAAAACAGAATTACCTGCATCATTTTATGTTACAAAAAATAAAAGAAATCTATGGATTTTGCACCCTTGGAAATAGCAATCCGACACAGGTTTTAAAGGAGTTACAGGGCACAAATGAGCAAACTATGAGGTACACAGAATTTACTGTTATGTGCACTAATGCAGGATGCAGGTAGAAGATACATTTTACAATGAGGATGAGACCAGGATGTTAAAACCGAGAGGCATGTTAAAGAAGGAAAGTATGAGATTGTTTCAAATTTCACAAGCTCAAAGAAACGCATTTTGCTACGGGATGTCACAAATGAAGGATATCTATAGAGCTCACCATACAATGGCAACCCTGGCACATAGCCAGGGCAGTGGCTCAGGAGGCGTGGTGGTGGGCCAAGAAGTGGGTGGTACCAGAAAAGGGGGAGACTCAACTTGACTTTAATGTGTCCCGCCAGAAGCATATGGCCGAGGGGTCTTCGGAAGCGTATAAAGAGAGGGCGCATGAGGTGCTCTACTCCTCTTAAGCACCTCGCCCAAGACCGGTAGAGCTGCAGAGGCAGCTCAATTCGCTGATTCAACTTTTTTTCCTATGTTTGCGCTGATGATCCATGCATCTGTCCTGAGTGCCCTGCGTTTCATGTGGTCTGGTTTCGGGCCGGTTAACTGGGGCAATGATCAATAGGGTTTGCCATGAGACTGCAACTGTTTGGTCTAGGGGGAGTCGCCCACTCCGACCTTCCCTCTTGGGCGTTCGTGTTGAATTCTTCTTGGAGGTAGGAGTTGGATTAAGGTCGTTTTCCTCTGTGGTAGATACTTTGGGAGAAAGAGGGTAGATCTAAGTTAATTTTGGAGATTTTTGTTTATTTAAGTCGAAGTAGTGTCTTCTTTGTAAAGGTCGGTGGGCATGCGGAAGGCATTGGCACTGGCCATTGTTTCCGTGGGGGTCACATTTCTGCTCAGGTTTTTTTTAGGTTCTGTGCCTTTATAGTAGAAGTTGTACTTGTCATCTTCAACATGTGAACGTTCAGAAGATATACATTTTGCATTACCCATGAGGGTGCAGCGTGTTATGAGAATGGCCGCTTTGTGCATGGCAAATGCTGCCCACATTGGGGGTCGTACCGCTGTGGGGATAATACTCAATATGCGGAAGGAGTGTATGCACGCGAAATGGGTATGCGGCTTGCAATGGGCAATAGGGTTTAAAAAAGGAACACCGCATTTATTTGTTGCTTTGACTTGGCGTACCTCCTCATCAAGTTCCATTTTACTGTTTGGTTGCCGTTCGCATCGTAAGGAGGGCACAATGTTCCAGGATATTTCTCGCATTAAGAGGTGGGTACGCGGCTTGCGCTGGACAATGAGGTTTTAGAAAGGCACATCACATTTATTTGTCGCTGGGCTGCATGTTCCTTTGCATTAAGTTACCTTTACTGTTTGGTACCTTACACATCGTAGGGCGGGCGCAAAGTTCCAGGAAACGTGCCTGCTTTGCTCGTGCAAACCCTTCCGGCATCAAAAGGTTTTGTACCCCCTTAATGGAAATCCTTAATATTCACTTTATATGCACTCAAGGTTGTAGGCAGCTGTGCAGGCTGAGTCTGTGCTGAGTTTTTAAAACTATCCCACACTTTATTTGTCGCTGGAACATCTTTGCACCGGGTTGCCTTTACTCTTTGGTGCCTTAAGCATCATAAGCAGGGTACAATGTTCTGGGTATGTACCTGTTTTGCTTGCACGAA
Organism: Ambystoma mexicanum; assembly: GCF_040938575.1. NCBI lineage: Eukaryota > Metazoa > Chordata > Amphibia > Caudata > Ambystomatidae > Ambystoma > Ambystoma mexicanum. The sequence continues at coordinate 779,020,878 of NC_090937.1, forward strand.
CACTTCCTACATTAAAGGTGCCGAACTCCAAGACAAACCTGAGAGAGGGGTCAGGAACCCATATGAAACTGGGGAAGCCCCTCAAGACTGCAGAAGGGTCAAGGACCCATTGAAGTCTTAGGAAGTAGTGCTGAAGAAGTAGAAGCAGCAGAAGTAGAAGCAGTAGAAAACATGTATAAAAAAGGAGAAGGTGAGCCTGGGACACCCAGCCATATGAAGAGTGCAGCAGATTGAATCTTTATAGCCACAGTACCTGGCAGGGTACTGTACCAGGTTGGATGTGGTATCAATGGCAGTAGATTGACCACGGGAGGAGAGTCACTGTTCCTGGTGTTGAAACCTTCCAAAATCAAGCCAAGAGGAGGGAGGCACCCTCTTCAGTGGTGTTTATTTGTGAGAATTAAAAAGCCCCTCATTGAGCATTCGGAAAGCACAGCAGTTTAAAAGTAAGACTGTTTTGGAGAAACTTTTTTGTGTGGCAGCAAACCAGGGGAAGGGAATCATCCCACCTGGTTTAACTGGAACTGTAAGACTTGGTGAACTGTCAGGAGGAGGGAGGCACACCTAAACTTTAGTTTTGGATCTTCTTTTGGCACCCTGTTTTTGGAACTTTGTTTTTTACAGTGAAATCCCTTTTTCACATTATCCTGAGTTACTAGTGTAAGTGTTGGAAATAGGTTTGGACATAGGACGCTGGACACATTTTCATTACGACATCCTGACAAAGACACTAGTGGTTTCACTAGAGACACTAGAGGTAAGGAAACCCGTCTTAGTTTTAGAGCTAGTTAGGAGTTTCCCCAACCTCTTTTTACTTTCAATAAAAGTTTGAAGCAAAGAAAATGCCACCTTTGTGTCCGCCTCATGCCACTGATTTCTTAGATGTCCCAAACTGATTTCTTACATTTTACGGGCATTATGCAGTGGACTGTTTAGATCTTTGCATTTGAGTTTGATTGTTTTGTGCCTCACTCATTGTGCCCAGGCCATCCCAGGGGGGCGGAAAATTATCGCGAACCAGGGGCGTACCCTGCTGTGTTTCAGTGGGCTCAGTTTCGGTGTCTTCAGCCTGTATCCAGCTTGCGCACCAGGGACTGAGTCGAGGGTACAGGCGGGTGGACGGAGTCCCCCACTTTTTTCAGGAGCCCCCGCCCACTTTTTTCACAGGTGTCTTGATATGGTAATTTCTGGTGATGCCACACGTTTGCGCAGGGTCTCTCACACAGCAGTTCCTGGCATATGCGCCTAATAACTAACTTGGTGGCCATTGGTCCATTCCCCAATGCCTCTGGCGGATTGGCGTGCATCTGGGAAGGGGGACATATCAAGTGAGGTAGGCTCCCGATAGTCGGGGAACACTCATGTAAGTTGTATGTGTTTAATGGGCCTCCACTAAGAACATGTTATACATACCGGTCAGGCTTACCTGCTGGTGGGATGGGTTGCAGGATCCTTCAAGGGCCAGGTAGCAAGGTTCCTTGACGTGTTCGTTTAGGCACGGAAGTATAGTAATTGGGGGAACAAGTGGGGGTGGAGTGTACGGCACATAAGGGTGCAGGCATTTCTGGGAGGGCCCACCTTTCTGTTTGTGAGTGTACCCAGCAAAGGGTTCCTTAAAGATATGATGTTCCAGGGCAAAGCTGTTGCCCCTGCCTTTCTGTTCTGTGCCAATGATAGGTGGAAGTAATGGATTACCGTGCAGGGGGGATAGGAACAAAGCAATAGAAAGTGTTGGAGAAGGTAGAGTTAAGGACAGTGCTTAGCTGGACACCAGGGAGGCAACCGTAATATCTGCTCAGTTGAAGACTGGGAGCCTAGAAAAGGTCATATGGCTGCGAATGATAAGTGATCTATTGTTTATAGCGTTATGGCAGACCGGACGGGGGTGTGCAGAGGTGAAACATGAATGGTATTGTCGCACTGGTTCGAAGCATTGGTGTAAAACACTTGGACTTAGATGCAGTATTTCAGACTTTGGTGCCTTTTCTCTTCTATGGCCATACCGGTTCGCCTAAGCGCGATTTATGGTGGGTGCGCCAGAGGGGCCATGCGGTGGCTGGTAAGGCACTCCAGTGTTGTGGTATGGCCAGTGAGGTCGTCATTGGATTAGGCATAAGAGGCTCAGCTGCCCGCACCGTTGAGGGAATGAAGGGCGTGCAGGAACAACCCTAGGGACTCAACCTGGTGGCTTAGCTGATAGATGGTTTTCCTCCTGTTTGCAATCCCAGCATTTGGCATCAACGCAGCACATGATTATGGTCAGAGCATGTCAAGGGCTTCGGGCCGGTGGGGTCTGTGGGGGACAGAGGTACAGGATCAGGGAGGAGCAATCGGTACAGGCACGGCCTGGGGCACCCTTAGGTATCATTCCCAAGGGGTGCTGGCAGTGGAAGAGTCACCCTCATATGTGAAGGATGGTTTGTTCTCTGGCATCAGTCTGTATGCATGACATTAATGGAGTGTGTGGTTATGGCCTGAGCACGGCAAGGGTCTCCAGGCCGGTGGGGACTGCAGAGGCCAGGGGTTCGGGGAACTTTGAAGGGCCCTGAATAGGCCATGGGGCTTGGGAGACATCAGTTATCATTCCCAGGGGGTATGGTTTTCCTGGGGCCACACACCCTATGTTAAGAGTCGGTGAGCATTTGCAGTAAGTGGTGGGAAGTCTGGTACAATGCTTGATAGATTTTTCTACTTGGGGAGGGTCCTTAATTTTCAACCACAGGGTGGTTTGTAAGGCCCCCGGTGGTTGCCTCGGGCAGTGACTTACTTTGGACTTTGCAACCTGATAGGGGAGCTTAGGATACTGCAGTATTATGTGGTGTTAGCTGTCACAAGCATAGGCTTAAGGCACCATGGAGATGCAGCTGTGCGAAGCACACCGCAAGGTAGCGGGGGCAGGGTTGCCATGCAGGAACGTACGGGGGAACCTGCCAACCCAGCGGGTGTTGATTGGTTTGGGGTTTCGCTAGGAGGCTTCAGTCTCATCCTCGGGGTTTATGGAGGGGGTGGGGCCCGCAGGGCTTTGGGGGATGAAACTTGGCAGGTTTTACGTGTCTCGTGAATATTTGTTCTCTGGGGCGCTGCAGTGTGAGGCCCTTAGTGGGCGTGCCAGTGTTGGGTCGGCAAGGTGGCTTTGGGGGTGTTACCTCTTGCTAAGGTATGGATTGTCTGTGTTGGTTTCCCAGGCACAGGTTTGGTGGCTGCTTGCCCCCTGGCGGCTGTCCTGGTGCCCGGAGCCAGCCAGGTGTATGTTCATTGCCCTGATTACGGCTTCCAGTTTCATTGCCAGTCGCATCAAAGTCTTAGTGAGAGTTTAACTGGGCTGGCGCCAGGTTATTGTGATGATGTCCCTTTAAGGGACTTCTGTTTAGTGGCGATGATCCAAGAAACTCAGGGAGCTAGCTTCTCAGATAAACTAATAATAGGAAAATGCATTTCACATAATGACCCAGAGGTACAAAACCAAAACCCGGACTGGATCCGGTAAGCGGAATTAGGGGCTAGGAAAACAATAAACCCCGAAAACCATCCAATCCCTTCCTTTAAGATAGAGAGGTCACTAGAAAACTGGTCACCAAACCTAAATATCAGGATCACACAAACAAACCACCCTAAGAGCGACTACATCTCCCACAATACCCTTCTCTCCCATTCAGAAACCCAGGACGGATAAGGGAGGTTAAGTTATCCCTTTGAAGCACAGGGAGCCCTAACAAAACCTTACATGGACAGGGAGACCCTAGGAGAAACCCAAACACTGCTAGAGAATCCTTGACCACTTACCGCTCAAACAGCAGCACAGCATGCCATCTGTCACACAAGCTGAATCCTTAGTTTCTGCCTGCATGCAACATTTCAAAATGACCACCAGGGTTTTTATAGAGTCAGCCCAACCCTCCAAGCCTCAATATGAATACAGTAAGAGAGACCACCCAATACCAACACTCACAACCTTTAGGCTCACAGCTGCAGACTATCAGCCCTAATGCCAATCAGGTTGGGATAATTTCACATTGTAGTATTTTTCAGAAAAATGTTGAAACCACAAAAACGTTTGTTAACAAAGACATTATTTATGGTAAAGTGAATTTGTAACAGGTCTGCCGACACGTGTTCTGGTGGTACGCTCGTAACACCAGTACCAGGAACTTTGGGGAACTAACCCCTTGACCCAGGCTCCACTACGAGGCCGTCAATTGAATACGTGTTTTAAACTTGCGCAACAAGCATCGGACATCTCTTCCAAAACATTTTACCTTAATTCCTTACTGCCTGCCAGGCTCCTACATGAGAATATAACTTGATGCTCGCACGGTATCTGTTCTGGAACCCTTTGCCATGCCCACCGGCACCTTTCAACTCCGGCCGCATTTTTGTTTCTAAGTTTTGCCTTGAAAAGCACCGGGTGTTGGGTCGAAACACGTGTCGGCAGACCTGTTACAAATTAACTTTACCATAAATAATGTCTTTGTTAACAAAAGTTTTTGTGGTTTCAACATTTTTCTGAAAAATACTACAATGTGAAATTATCCCAACCTAATTTAGGTGTGCAATATTTATTTTCCTCTCAAAACCATTTAAAAAGCAACGTACCCAGAATGAGGAGCTACTCCCCTGTTTCTTTTGTCTTTTGTCTAGCCTACTAGACTAGAGGTACCTACTAGCCCTTCTGGGGTGCAGCAGCTTTTCAACTTACTCTGACTCTGTGCTTTACTCAAGCATTATCACTCTTGCATGTTTCTTAGCCCGAGCGCTTCAATTACCCGGCATACCTCGAATTCGCTTTGTGTTCTAATTCCAGTCAGGCAGAGGGGAAGTGTTGCTATATAAGCCCAGCAGCCCAGCCCAGTGTGGGAGTTGAGAGAAAGCAGGCAGCTCCTGTTTGGATAAGGTTGGAAAGGAGAGATTGCTGCAGAGGAGTGGTGCCAGAGAGATTTTAAATACTGGAGACAGGAGTCTGCAAGAGAGAGGAGCAGTAGAAGGGGCAGCAGGAGAGAGTGATGCTTATAGAAGAGAAGAAAGAGATGAGATTTAAAGGAGAGGCAATATTTGAAGTAGAGGAAAAGAGGGCTAAGTCAAACCCAGGAGAGGCTTGTGAGCTAATATTTGAATCAGAGGATAAGAGGGCTGAGGTAAACCCAGGAGGGGCTTGTGAGCTGAGACTTGAAGTAGAGGAAAAGAGGGCTGAAGCAAAACCAGGAAGGGCTTGTAAGCCGGTTCCCAAAATAGAGGAAAGAAGGGATGAGGCAAACTCAGGATGGGCTTGTAAGCCAGTTCCCAAAATAGAGGAAAGAAGTGGTAAAGCACACCCTGGAGGGGCTTGTAACCCAGTACTCGAAATAGAGGACAGAAGGGTGGAAAGAAACCCCAGAGTGGATCTAAGTCCATATTGATAACAGAGGAAAACAAGGAAGAAGTAAACCCAGGAGATTGGAAATCTGTAGTAGGAACAGGGGACAAAAAGTCGGTGGAAAACCCTGGAGTGGAGTTAACGAAGGAAGTAGGAACAATGCAGAGTTGAAGGATGGAAAAATATTAGAAGGTTGGTGGGGGAAAGTAATACCTAAAGTGTAGTGGGAGGCACTGACAAAAGGCCAAAGAAGTAGTAAGGAGACATGAGAAATCAGCAGGAGGGTGTAGGTGAAAGTGAGGAAACTGGGTGCTACAACTTCAGTTGACCAGAGTGAAGAAGATGATTTAAGGGTTCATGAGCTTAGGAAGAGAGAGTTTAGTAAACTACAGAAATGAGAGGGAAGGAGCCAGAGAAAGATTAGTCATTTAGAGGTAGGTGGTTAGAGAGGGGCAGGTCAGGCCCTAGGTAGGTTTACAAAGGGGGAGGAGGTTCCAGCAAGGGTCAAGCAGCGTAGTGATAGCTCAGAGAGGTGGTGGAAAGAACCAAGTCAAGAATGAAGGCTAGTGCAGAGTAGTCCTTTTGCCTCCCTCATTGCTGACCCCAACAAGATCCCTAAACCACCCCTGAAGAACTGACAGAACATTAAGGACTGGTTTAGTCTTGTACTGGACCCTAGAAAGCCTGCAACTAGGCTCAGAGGAGCAGAAGAAAGGTTTCTCACATATTAGACTGGGGAGTGAGGTAACTTCCTTGAGACATTTGGAAACAGTAGCTGAGATCTGACAGTTTAAACTTGCATCTTGACATTGAGAAAATTGTTGCAAGAGACACTGAAGGAAGAAGACACTTATTTTCACTGGAGAAGATCATGTTTACATTTCAGTTGGGCTTCCGCTGTACACGATCCCTAATAAAATTGGTTACAGTATGTATTAATTTGTATTGTCTTTTACTTCTGGGTGACAGCCTGTGATGGGGAATGGCCCCCAGACATCTCGGCCTCTGGATTGACCAAAGTATCCATGTGGGTGCAGTGAGGAAGCGGGCGAAGGGCCTCGGGAAGAGTGTCTTACCTGCGTGCTGCACAAAGGTGGAAGAGGAGTGTGGTGTCCGTCCAAAACGGATGCGAGCGTGCAGGCATATCCCTATTGAATTATGACGTGGGTGAGAAGTTATGAGTGTATTTACTCATGTATGGCAAATCAAGGGCATAGAGGGTCTCGAGGGGTGGGCACAAGGATTTTTCTGTAAGCGGGAGTGGCCCTGACCGGTAGGCCAGTGGCTCTGTGGCAATTGGTTGAGAAACATTGTATTGAATTGTTTTATGGGCTCAACAAATTGGGTCACTGGAAGGAAGATGTATTGTTGATTTGTGGAATGGTATCTCTCCAGCTCTGAAATCCCTTCACTGGCTCTCAGTGGCTGCAAGGATCAAGTTCAAGACGCTTTGCCTTGTACACAAGGCTTTCTGGGGCCTGTGACCGCACTTCCTCCAACCTTCTCTCCCTAAACACCTTCTCGATCTCTCTCTCCGCTTATCCACCTCTAACTCTCTGAGGTTCACTCGCTTCTCAAAGCAGAGAGTGGGGGAAAGATCTCTTTCCTCGGCTGGGGCCTCCCTCTGGAACAGCCTTCCTGCCTCTCTCAAACTTGAGCAGAACCACCTCCGGTTCCGGAAGCAGCTGAAGACCTTACTTTTCGCTTCCGCTTTTTCTCTTCCTCTCCCTTGCTGATATCCCTGACTGCTCCACGCACTTATATGATATGATATGGCATTTATAACACGCATATACACAAGTGTTTCAAGGCACGATGAGGCAAGGGAGGGGGAACAAAGAGAAGTCAGAACAACTATCCTACTATGCCAGGTGTCATTCATATCGCGCAAGTGCAGGGGAGAGGGAAAGGGAAAAGTGCGTGGGGGAAGGGAGAGGGGAAAGTGCAGTACATGGGATAGTAGAATAAATAAGATAAATGAAAACGGCCACTGGTGGCAAGTGCAAGGTAAGTTCTGATATAATGCTAGTAGGGGGACTGTAGAGATACAGAAAACAGTCCCCAGGAGCATGGGTTGCCAGGGAAGCAGTGCAGGAGGGCAACTGGCGGGGACAGGGCCCGAGAATCAGAAAGCGTGGCCAGGTAACCAGTGCAGTTTCTGCCAGGAATTCAGAGGTGGAGAGGGGGGAGAAAGCAGAGGCAAAGAGGAAGGTTTTGAGGTGCTTCTGGAAACATAGATGGTTCTCCTCAAGTCTCAGGGAGGCAGGAAGGCTGTTGCAGAGGGAGGCCCCTGCCGAAGAGAGATCTACCACCAACTCATTGCTTGGAGAAGCGACTGACCCTGAGGGAGTTGGATGCGGATGAGCGAAGAGCTCGAGAAGGAAGATATTTAGGAAGAGAGAGTTGAAGGTATTGCAGCCCCAGGCCTCAGAAGGCCTTGTAGACAATGCAGAGGGTTTTGAACGTAATCCTCGCAGCCACTGGGAGCCAGTGTAAAGATTTCAGTCCTGGTGAGATATGATCCCTGGGCTTGAGGTCAAGGACAAGTCTTGCAGTCCTGTTCTGGATAAGTTGCAGAGGGCGCAGAGTAGAGACAGGCAGATTTAGATATAGGCTGTTACAATAGTCCAGCATAGAGTGAACCAGGGCTCTGGAGACAGTGAGCTTCTGGGGGAAGGAGAGGAAAGGAAGAATACCTCTAAGGAGGTGCAGCTGGTAGTGTGACTTCTTAGAGATGTCAGAGATGTGAGGAGAGAAGGAGAGTGTGGAGTCGAAAATGACTCCAAGATTTTTAGCCTTGCAGGTGGGAGCAGGAAGAGGGCCAAGAGAGGCTGGCCAGAGAGCTGCAGTGAAGGAGGGAGCGGGTGCACCGATGAGTAGAATCTCAGCCCTACTGGCATTAAGGCAGAGGTCATTGGTGGCACACCACTCCTGGATGGCAGACAGACAGTCAGAGATGAGGGAAGGAGAGGAGGAGGCAGAGGGTAGCCTGAAAATGAGCTGGGAATCATCTGCATAGCACTGAATGTTGGGGCAGAGAGCGGTGATGCGCTGGGCAAGGAGTGCCAGGTATTAGTTGAACAGCCAGGGAGAGAGGTTAGACCCCTAGGGGATACCGCAGGTACAGAAAAAGATATCAGAGAGGAAGGACCCAAGTTAGACCTGGGAGGGTCGGACGGAGAGGAAAGAAGTCAGCGACGCAAGAGCACTGGTCACCTAGCCTCCCATTGAACTCAGACCCAGACTCCTGCATGTTCAGCTGCCCTCGCACTGCCTCAGGGCTCCCCCAGCACTTAAAGGTCTGTATCTGTAACACTACAACCCCTTCTCTCTCTGCACTTATGTGCCACTCTCTGGCTGCACTTATTGAGTACCTACATTTCTCTCACCCCCCTGCCACTTAACAAGCTCCCTACAGTCCCCCCTGTCCTCCTGGTACTTCCTCTGTCCTCCGCACTTGCGTGATCTGAATGACACAAGGCCTAGTAAGATTGTTGTTTTGTCTTCCTCTTTTCCCCCTCCTTGTTTTGTCGCGACTAGAGACACGTGTGTACAGGCGCGTTATAAATGACATATGTCATATCATGTATGGTCCAAATTTCAGTACAGAATGGCGAGGTGTCATGCCAGGTGCTCATGGAGCGGTCCTCACCGGTCCATGCAACAAGAAAATGGGACTGGGGGTCATCTATTTCCTTCAGGCCCATTCCCAGACCATGGGGGGTGACAGCCACTCCTCCATGCTCAAGTAAGCAATTGATGACATAAAAGTTCTTATGTCATTCATGTATGGGTTGTCGAATTTTGGCGACTTAATAGATGTAATAAATGAAGCCTAATGCCTTTCAAAGAATATCTGCGTCTGGTGTCCCTCACCGGCCTGCGTCGCTCACAAGGTTCAGGTGTACTGATTACACTCTCCTATGTACATCTTTTCATATAATCAGGTACAAAGGGGAACATTATATTATACTGTCTAGTGAGCATTTGAACCCAGATTTGTGGGTCAAGAGCCACTGAGCTATATGCAGCCCTCAGTTTGTGGACGATATATAACAGTAGAATAAATATGGTATGATCTATGGGGGAATAGTAGAGACATGCTGGTAAAGGGTGGGATTGTGTCTTGCTCAGTATCCCCCTCTGCCCCAGAGAATATACAGCAGAAAGTTAGGGGTATGATACTAACAGTTTCCTTGAACTATTATATCATTGGGTGGGGTGTATGCAAGACATTTCCCTCAGGAAGAGTATAACAGATCACTCATGTGCATACTTTAGTAGATTGTGTCTTGGCAGGTGGCAGGTGCATCCCTTAATGGAAATTATGACGTTTCGCAAAGGGTAGAGCTGTCATGTAGTAGATTATTGGGATAGATAGCTATGACCCTTAACAGAAAGTATAACATCTAATGTTAATATGGTACATTATTGGTCTCAGTTTGCTGCCTCAAAATTAATGGATCTCATTGGCAAAAGAATTGACGCATCCTTGTTGAAAAGGAGTGTTCCATTAATCTACAAGGGTAATTACTGTTTATGGGTGAAAGGGTTGGTAGTGCATCCGTTAAAAGGATTCTGGGTCATGTTACGAGACCATGCCTAAAATACTATTCTCATTAGGCAACACAGTTCAAGGGGTTTCTTCCATGGCGTTCATCAGTGCCAGCATGAGCAGAAAGCAAAAGGGTCAAAAACAAGATATGGGGTAAGATAAGGATTCACGAAATGCAAAAGCAGAGGGCCCAGGGTTAGAATCCCACAAGGTTGCTAGCACAAGTCCCATTAATTAGGTCAAGGGGCAACAGTTAACAATTTCCTTTAATGAAGGGGTGTATGGAAAGAAGTTATGCCACAAGTCTGGGGTTAAGTTTTATGCCAACTGAAAACGTTTCCATGCGCCTGGTTCTTATTACAATTTTAACAAATGTTGCAGTTGGTGTGGGGCAAATAAGGGGCTTTTGACCCCAACCCTTTGGAAAGACAGTTAAAAATAATGCTCCACTCTTCAGAAGCTGGGCCACACTTTTTTTAAGAGACTGATATTTATTGTGTTGCCCTTTAAAGATAACACGTGTTTCGACACACCAGTGTCTTTTTCAAATCAGGGCTATTCTTAAAGCTATATTCCAATTCGAGAATTTCCAATTAAATGTAACAAACAGTCATGGGATAAATCCCCCTCCACTTGAATCAGACGGCAGAAGTGTGGAGCATTATCTTTAACTGTGTATGGAAAGAAGGACATGTTTATGTCCTAATGTCAGAATACAAGTATTCTGAAAATAAGGTTTTCTGTGATGTATGTAGCTCATACCGTTGTACCCGCATCCTTTTGATTGTACCCTAGCCGATTGAAGGGCTTGGGACATAGAGCAAGATTTGTCACTCAAGAAAGAAAAAAGGATCTAGAGGTGCACCCAAGAGAAGTAAATATGGGCTCAAACGTGGACTACTTTGTAGTAGGTGCACGCAGTGAGACTGGCCATGCACATGACCTGCCCAAGTAGAAAGTGGTGGGAAGTCCTGACGCATGTATGCGCTAGTGATCCTCTTAAGGGCAAGGACACTGCAACCAGGAAGGAGCTTCCCGTTACATATCATGGACAACAAACTGAAGGGAATTTGATGACCTGCACTGAAACTGGTGGGGTCATAGATATCACCGAGAAGAACGTGTCAAGGGGCTAGATCATGTGAGGAAGTTCTTGGTGAAGGATTAGCAGCACTAGAGAATGATTAAGAAGATACAAGGGTTGGCCCCAACGGGATCAGCTTCCTAAATTAAGGTCTGTCTTTCAGCATAATGAAATCACCAGTTTCTACTAAGCGGTTTTAGGGCTTTAAGGAGAGTAGAAGGATGCTACAACGAGAAAGGTAGCATAGAAAAGGAAGTAAGAGTGAGGTGGGTGCTATAGGCTTCAAGGATCACCCACAATGTATGGCGAAATTACAGGGCCATCCAACCTGAGAAGAAAAGATCCATCTACTGAAAGCAGATCCTTCAACCACAGAGGCCGAGGTTGGTGCAACATTGTGTGAACCTGTTAAGTAGCTCACTGCGTTAGTGTGACTGCTGCAGAGATCACTGGGCTACCACTGCCTTCCATCGTTTCAATGCTGATAAAATGTGTGCATTGGGTAATAATAGCCCCATGTTTTGTAAGTGCTAAAAGGTCATTGTAGTGTGCTGTAAAAATTGCACACTTCATTTTCTTACTCACTGGTAAGTGCGTAAATGAACACTTAGGGGCCGATTCATGGAACAAACGTGCGCCGAAAATCTACGCGCAAGCAGGCCCAAGCAGGCGCAAGCAGGCGCAAGCGGAAAAAAACAGGCGCACGCGCACTCGTGCGATTCATGGAAGTCCCTGCGCGTGTTTACCTCGGGATGTGCGCCAAACCCGTGCATGGCGCACACGTCACTGCAACATCCCAAAAGACGTGCGCGACGTGCACAGTGAAAGCGCACAACCTCGGCGCATACACCAGAAAGTGGGCGGAACACGGGGCGTAACGCGCGGAATGGGGAACAACCCGCGAAAACAAGGGCGTAACTGGGGATGTACTGCAGGGAAGCAGACGGAACGCCCACACGCACCCGAACCACACGTATTCATGGAATCGAATAGGGCAAAGCCACGCACAGTGAAAGACACGCACAAGCCGATACACGTCCGCCACACGAAGGCAGGCGGTAGCGTCCCTGCGCATTACAAAAGTGGCAACATACAGCAATTGTGCGAGCGGCGCACGTGTATTTCGGGGTTGCGCGGGAAGTTACACATGCGATTGAGCGGGGTACGTGTATTCCGGGGGTTCGCGGGAAGTCACACACGCGATCTGGCCTGGGGGAGCGGGCTACGTGTATTTCAGGGGTTCGCGTCTCACGCGATCGGGCCTGGGGGAGCGGGCTACGTGTATTTCAGGGGTTCGCGTGAAGTTTTTCACGCGATCGGGCCTGGGGGAGCGGGCTACGTGTATTTCAGGGGTTCACGTGAACTTTTTCACGCGATCGGGCCTGGGGGAGCAGGCTACGTGTATTTCAGGGGTTCACGTGAACTTTTTCACGCGATCGGGCCTGGGGGAGCGGGCTACGTGTATTTCAGGGGTTCGCGTGAAGTTTCTCATGCGATCGGGCCTGGGGGAGCGGGCTACGTGTATTTCAGGAGTTCGCGTGTACTTTCTCACGCGATCGGGCCTGGGGGAGCGGGCTACGTGTATTTCAGGGGTTCGCGTGAAGTTCCTCACGCGATCGGGTCTGGGGGAGCGGGGTACCACTCACCGTCTGCCTTGCGTGTAGAAGAACGCGTAGCCAACACCCGCTGTGAAGTAATAGCGTGTGAACCCCAACGGATGGAAAACACACGCACCGCACGAAAAGCACATACAGAACATAAAGGCACGCGGGATCACCAAGCCCTGCCAGGGCAACGCCCGTGCGCAAAACGTCACAGACGCGCTTACGCTGTAAGGGCCTTTGGTCCAATGAAATCGCGTACGCGTGCTGACGCGCTTACGCGCTAAGGGCCTTTCCTCGATTTTCACGCTGACGTGCAGGATTTTCACGTGCCAAATCACTCCGTATCAAGCTGGCCACGCGAAAACACACGGAAGACCACGCTCCTGCCCAGAAGGCCGAATTACTGCCCCCCAGTGCCCCGAGCAGCCTCCCACGTGCCATCTGCTGCTGCCTGCCTGCCTGCCTGCTGCCACCGTGCCCTGCCATTTGGTGCCTGCACATCAGCCATCTGCAGGTGTCCAGTTGCTGTGTCCACCCCTGCTGGAACAGAAGACTCCCGACTCGGATAACATCGCTCCACAGCCCAGCCCCAGGACCCAGTTGCCCACCCACTCCTGCCCCTGGGGTTGCCATGTCGGGCACATCCACATCTGACCCCAGTGGCAACCCCCGGCCAGAGGGGCAGAGGGGCACCAGCTTCACTGCCACCGAAGTTGGTGTCCTGGTGGAGCAAGTCCTGGGGCAGTATGATGCCCTCTTCGGATCGTCCCGCGCCAACAGGGAAGGACGGGAGAGGATCTGGGCCGACTGTGTGGTTGCCATCAACGCGGAGGGGGTGGCAACCCGCACCATCCAGAAGGTCAAGAAGCGCTGGGAGGACTTGAGGTCCAGGACCCTCATGAAGACCCGGCGCCTCGTGGAGGGGGGCCGGGGCCGCATGAGTTCCATCCAGTTGAGGGTCCTGGAATGCGCACACCCAGCGCTCCACGCCCAGGTCCTTGAGAGGGAGACCCGTCTGGAGTTGAGCGGTAAGTGGCCAAGCATTGCTGTGTGAGACAGGGCATGTTTCAGTGTGCTGGTTGTCTGATACTTGCCTGCATGTGTGACATAGGCCATGTACGCATGTATGTGTGCAGGGACATCATGGGAATGCATGTGCGACCTGTAATGTGTGAACTGCACGGTTGTTGCATGTGTTTGAATGCGACATGGGGAGCCCTGTGCAGATTGCACACATGAGAGCATCGCAGTCTCTGTTCCTGGACATGGGTGGGGGCGATGAATGGGTGCTGATGCCAGATACATATGTGGTATCCATGTCTGTGTGCCTGACCTGCGTGTCTGTGACTTGTGAGTGCCATGGATGCATGACACATGTCTGTGACAATGTACAGATTCACTGATGCAGCCTAGTCATCCTTGTATGCACTGTGATTGGGGTGTACGGGGCCAGATGGATGTGACTGAGGTGAAGTGTGTGCATGTGATAGGCATGACCCATGATGCATGTGAGTCCCATTACATTGTATGATTCGAGAGTCCATTGGACATGCATTGAAATGTCCATGGCACGCACCATGACTGTCACTGTGTGTGTTTTGCCTGGACTGACATGTGTTGTGGTGTGACATGATGGAAGTGTACTTTGACAGTGGCACTCATCTGCTATTGCTTCCTGTCTAGGGGACCATTGTACAGTACCCTGATGCTTGTGTTCTATGTCTCCCTCTACGCAGCGGCTAGCGAAGGAGAGGGCGGAGACGGCGCTGTGGAGCAAGGCGGCGGGGATGCCCCCACGGCTGCAGCGGAAGGGGTGGGTGAGCCCCCACAGGGGCCTGCTACGGCGGTAGACGGCGAGGAGCCATCCAGGTTGGTGGTTTCCACAGAGGAGGAGGAGGCCGCCACTGAGGCGCACATGGGGCCTGGTGGGGCATCCCTGCTGGTGCAAGTGGTGCAGTCCAGGGGCAGGGGCAGGAGGCAGCACAGGTCACCGTGGAGGGGCCTGTGCATGTCGCTGTCCCTGAACCTGTGGGTGCACCACCTTGCACCAGCAGGGATGCCCCATCCCAGGCCCGTCCGCAGGTAGAGGGGATGTCCATGTCATCTGACTCCCCTCCACCTGCGGACGAGGGGACCCCTGGCCGTGTGGAGAAGGTCCTGATTGGGGTCGAGATGCGCACGGCTGTGATTCGTGATGCCGTGCGTGCTTCCCAGGAGGAGCACGCGCGTCATCACGAAGAGCACCGTGCCGACGTGGCCCAATTGGGATCGGCCATGTTCGGGGGTTTCCTGCATGTGTCGGCCAATCTAGCGGCCCTCTCCTCCTCTGTGGAGACTATACGCCAGTCGTTCTCCTTGCCGTCTTCCGGCCCAGATGCCACCAGGGCCCCCTGTGGACCTGCCCTGACCAATGCAGCCAGCTCGGTGGGGATCCCATCCCTGCCACAGTCGGGAGTCAGAGGTCCAGCAGGAGTGGACAACACAACAACTGGACCCCAGCAGATGGAGGATGTGACGGCATCATCGGGCAGGGCACGTGCACGACGGCGTCGGTGGTTTCCATCATCCTGGATGCCGTCGTGCTGGCAGAGGCAGTGGCGTCGGAGGTAGCAGCAGGCTCGACGTGGGAGGCATCATGGCTCGGGGCCATCAAGATCAGAGGGGCAGGCATCGGCCAGAGGGCAGGAGAACCCTGGGATGGTAGTGTCTTCCGTGTGGGAGCAGTTGGTCCAGCGGATAGGTGCGGAGCGGCAGCGGGCGGAAGAGGAGCGGCTCACCATGGTCAGGGCGGAGTTCTCCATGCGTCGGGCGTTGAGGCGGGCTGAGTGCCTCGAGGAAGCTCGCAGGGAGTTTGAGGTGAACATGGGGTTATCCCTGCGAGACCTCGGGGCCAGGACAGAGTCCCGCCTCCAGGACAGAGACATGGAGTTCGATGATGCCCTGGCCGGCAACATCACAGAGTGAGCCGCAGGACTTGCCCGCTGCCATTGTATATAGTTCTTTAGTTAGTTAGTGTTAGGTTTCCTTTATTTTTTGAGATTTTTTTGGACCGCTCGGACAATGGCCACTTTTCTGTATATAGTTTTTTTATTAGGTAGTAGTAGGTTTCATTTATAGTGTTGGGCTCATGGACCTTGGAATATTCTTGTGTATAGTTGGATTTTTTAAAATACATTTTTTTGATTTATATTTGTGTTCACCATGAGGCAATGGTTTTTCCTTATTTTTTTTCACCATGATTTTGCTTTGGACAACATTAGTTTTTGGATTCCTTTGTTTTTTGGATTTTTACATTACTTATCGGACATGGACAATTTATTTTGTTATCCCCATTGTTGTATGTTTGATTAGTTTACTTCATTTTCTTCGAGAATACATGTTTTTATAACTTTCTTTTGTGGTATTTTCTCATTGGTTTCATGCATGTCATGATATGGGTTTTGACATTCACTTGCACCCATTGTGTATGTGTGTGTGACGGACATGTGTTTATTTACATACTTGCCATTGGGGTTGTATCATGTAATTGCATTTGCTATGTGGGTGGATGCAATCCTTGGCTGGGTGTTTGTGCTGGGTATGCTGCCCATTACTGCCATGATTGTGTATCGTCAGGACCTGGGGGCAGGGGGACATGGTTGGGGGCCTGCTGGCAGGTGCCCCACAGTGCTGGGGGGTGGGGGTGCAAGGGGACATGAGTGGGACATGAGTGGGGGCCTGCTGGCAGATGCCCCACAGTGCTGGGGGTGGGGGTGGTGGGGAACATGAGTTGGACATGGGTGGGGGCCTGCTGGCAGGTGCCCCACAGTGCTGGGGGGGTGGGGGTGGTGGGAGACATGGGTGGGGGCCTGGTGGAGGCTGCCCCTGGAGACTGGGGGGGTAGGGGTGGTGGGAGACATGGGTGGGGACCTGGTGGTGGGTGCCCCTGCACTGCTGGGGGGTGGGGGTGGTGGGAGACATGGGTGGGGGCCTGGTGGAGGCTGCCCCTGGTGACTGGGGGGGTGGGGGTGCTGGGAGACATGGGTGGGGGCCTGGTGGAGGCTGCCCCTGGTGACTGGGGGGGTGGGGGTGCTGGGAGACATGGGCGGGGGCCTGGTGGAGGCTGCCCCTGGTGACTGGGGGGGGGGTGGGGGTGCTGGGAGACATGGGTGGGGGCCTGCTGGCAGGTGCCCCGCAATGCTGGGGGTGGGGGTGCAAGGGGACATGAGTTGGTGATCATTGGTGCAAGGAGACATGTGCCTTTGCTGGGGGGCATGCCCATGTTGGTTGGGCTGCCTGCGGGACATGACCAGGGATGCAGGGTAGTCCCCTGTGGTGTGGGCTGCCTGCAGGGGCCGTGGAGGGTGTACAGGGAACACCTGGGAGGACCCACACTGGCAAATCACATGTAGGACTCCCCGGCACCCCTGAAATACACGTACCCTGCTGAAATCGCATGTAAAACTTCGTGTGCACCCCTGTAATACCCGCACGCAGCCCAATCGCGTGTAAAACGTCGCGCGCACCCCTTTAATGCCCGCACGCAGCCCAATCGCGTGTGAAAATGTGCGTGCACCCCTGTAATACCCGCACGCAGCCCAATCGCGTGTAAAACTTCACGCGCACCCCTTTAATGCCCGCACACAGCCCAATCGTGTGTGAAAATGTGCGTGCACCCCTGTAATACCCGCACGCAGCCCAATCGCGTGTAAAACTTTGCGCACACCCCTAATACCCGCACGCAGCCCAATCGCGTGTACAACTTTGCGCGCACCCCTAATACCCGCACGCAGCCCAATTGCGTGTGAAACTTTGCGCGCACCCCTAATACCCGCACGCAGCCCAATCGCGTGTGAAACTTTGCGCACACCCCTAATACCCAAACGCAGCCCAATCGCGTGTGGAACTTCCCGCGCACCCCTGGAATACACGCGCCCAGGCCAATCGCGTGTGGAACTTCCCGCGCACCCCTGAAATACACGCGCCCAGGCCAATCGCGTGTGGAACTTCTCACGCACCCCTGAAATACACGCACATGCTCCCCCAGGGCCGCTCGCGTGTGAAACCACCTGCGAGCCCCTGAAATACACGCGCCCAGGCCAATCGCATGTGGAACTTCCCGCGCACCCCTGAAATACACGCGCACAGGCCAATCGCGTGTGGAACTTCCCGCGCACCCCTGAAATACACGTACCCTGCTGATATCGCGTGTGGAACTTCACGCGCACCCCGAAATACACGTACCCTGATGGAATCGTGTGTGGAACTTCCCGCGCACCCCTGAAATACACGCGCCCAGGCTAATCGCGTGTGGAACTTCCCGCGCACCCCTGAAATACACGCGCCCAGGCCAATCGCGTGTGGAACTTCCCGCGCCCAGGCCAATCGCGTGTGGAACTTCCCGCGCACCCCTGAAATACACGCGCCCAGGCCAATCGTGTGTGGAACTTCCCGCGCACCCCTGAAATACACGCACCCAGGCTATTCGCGTGTGGAACTTCCCGCGCACCCCTGAAATACACGCGCCCAGGCCAATCGCGTGTGGAACTTCCCGCGCACCCCTCAAATACACGCGCCCAGGCCAATCGCGTGTGGAACTTCCCGTGCCCAGGCCAATCGCGTATGGAACTTCCCGCGCACCCCTGAAATACACGCGCCCAGGCCAATCGCGTGTGGAACTTCCCGCGCACCCCTGAAATACATGCGCCCAGGCTATTCGCGTGTGGAACTTCCCGCGCACCCCTGAAATACATGCGCCCAGGCCAATCGCGTGTGGAACTTCCCGCGCACCCCTGAAATACACGTACCCTGCTGATATCGCGTGTGGAACTTCACGCGCACCCTGAAATACACGTACCCTGCTGATTTCGCGTGTGGAACTTCACGCGCACCCCGAAATATACGTACCCTGATGGAATCGCGTGTGGAACTTCCCGCGCACCCCTGAAATATGCGTACCCTGCTCGCACGGGGCCAATCGCGTGAGGTACTTCCCGCACACCCCAGTGATACACGTAGCCCGCTTGCTGTGCTGGTACAGGGTTAGCGCAGCCCTTTGCGCTGGATTGGGTATGTTGATGGCTTTTCCCTGCGTGGGAGGCGTTCTTGGGGGCGTAACTGGCGTTGCTGCAGGGTCGCTGCGCCACTGTGCACCACGGCTGGTTTTGGTGGCTGGAATCCATGAATACGCTGTGCGCGGAAATGGATTTCAGCGCACGCGGCTGGCGCAGGGATTCGCACGCGCACACTGTGCGCCAGCCGCGTGCGCCACTTGTGCGCTGAATTCTATGAATTACCCTCTTAATTTCTTTCTCACCATCTATGTCACAATTACTGTGAAAATGTTGCTTTAGTGCACCCACAAATTTCAAATGTATTTCCTTTTATGTCTTAGACACAGAGTGCTTCTAAAATGCTTGTTTTTGAGAGAAAAGATAATTCCAACAATTATCTCTCAAAATACAAAAGAGTCTGAGAAGGAGTAAAGGACCTAGGGAGATTAAAGAGGAACCAAGTGAAAGATAATGAAACAAGGAGACAAGGTGGTAGAGAGAGACAGTGGACATTTTAAGTCAAGACTGATAGAGAGAGGATGGCTGAAGCACAAGATGATATGAAATGAACATATATTGGGGAATATTGGGGAGAACGAAGGTGCGAAATGCTTGGCATAAGAAAATTGGGTCAAACGGGCTGATTGTATGATTATTAGGGATGTGATTATTTGTGGCACCTTCAAACATGTCATGCAGCTTACTGCAAAACGTTGCAGGTACCAAACAATGCCTGCAAGTGTAGTTTTGCGTGTATGAATGTGCCAAATGAGTACTATAAATGGTGGTCTGGCGCTGCCATGCTTTTCCTCCGCAAACAGCTGCAATCAAAGAACAAATTCCACTAATGCATTAGAGCCATTGAACCAAGGAAGTGGGCACAGCGAAAAAGTACCACAAAATGCTGTTTTCTG
Organism: Ambystoma mexicanum; assembly: GCF_040938575.1. Taxonomy (NCBI): domain Eukaryota; kingdom Metazoa; phylum Chordata; class Amphibia; order Caudata; family Ambystomatidae; genus Ambystoma; species Ambystoma mexicanum. The sequence goes on from NC_090937.1 coordinate 779,040,417, forward strand.
AAATGGTTTCTCATTAATAAATTAATTCCAGGTCAAGGGGAAGATGGAGACAAGCATGTTCTGCTGGCAGCAAGCAGGATAGGGAGTATGGGGTCAGATTCTCAACACTTTTGTTTGCGCAGGTGAGCGCATCTCCTCACTTTCACCCAAAAAAGTGGCTGCCCTATTCACAAAGAACATCTGCATGAGCGCATCTTAGATTCGCTCATTCACATGCCATACTTCCCCCCTTTGCGCATTTGCACCGAGAAGGGGGAGTTTTGTGCATTTTAAAGTGCATCTCAAATTCTCAAACAGGCTGCAATTTCAAATGCGCAGAAACGATGGTCATTCACCTGCGCCTTTTAAAACAGGTGCAAGTCATGGCAGGGTTAAACCGCGACTGTCACAATAGCAATTCATCTCCCAAACGGAGATGAATATGCTTATTTTTGTCATTTCACCGAGACAGGTCTCTTAACGGCCTTTCTTGGTGAAAGGTGCTCCAATCAACCACATGGTGACTGGGAGCCTGTCATAGATACATTAGTGTATCCTCATAGTAATGTTTGCAAAGAGGCGGGATAGCACATCTTTGCACCACTGTCCAGCCCCTCCTGAAATGCACAGGTCAACTATGACAATAAGATAACCTGCACATTTTTATAAATAGCGCAAATGAAACGGGCGCATTCTCTGCACCAATTTAGTTTGCGCTTTGTTTTGAGAATCTACCCCTATACCCCGTCCGCTTTCGGTTTTTCTCTCGTTGTTGTCCTGGATTTAATGACTAACTACATCCTTGTGATTGGAAAAGCCTGAATACAGTCTTTAATATACTGTTGATCTCCACATTTATTTAATAATAAAACACAAGTAATTACTACCTGCTTTCATTAGAACTGGTTTGTTATTTTTTTTTTAATCTTTTCCTTACTTTTTTAAAACACTTTTTGCGATATGATGGATGCTGGTGGTGGAGGTGGCTGGGGCCTCAAAAATGTTAATATTATTATTTCTTTTCTTTGCAGTGTATGATTTGTTGCAAGTGCATAATGTTCTATACACAGAGCACAACTGCGGAAACAAAGGAAGTGGTGCAATGGCAGCCTGGGCCTTCGACTCTGGGTGCAGTGGCAAGAGAAAGGGAAAAGGGTGCATTGAATGGAGGAGCTGGGACTGGAAGCCATTTTGTTTGTTATATGTGCTGGCAGGCTTGCTCAGGGCCTTTGTTGTCTATTTGGGGAGGATGTGATAATGGTGAGGGGCTCAATTAAAATACACAATTAGATAACAAATCGTAAGGTGTACAACAATTACATATCTAATTATACCATTAGTACATCATTTGAATTGTAACTATCTAAAAGAAATAAAATATGTAAACAATTACTGTTTTTCAATGTTTAAAAAATGAATAAAACATTTGGCATGTTATACTTTGCAGTTTTGGGGTAATTGTGTGTTCAATGTCCTTGTGTTTAAAAAGTATTTTTTGTATTATTGCCATAATTATTATTATTTTGCATTGTGCATTAATCTTTTCAATTCATTTAGAAAAATATTCCTTTTATTTTATATTACTATTTTTTTCTCCATGATTTCTATTTTATATGTGTCTCATTATTATTCATCATTCATTTTGATAGTTGTACTTTGTATTTATGTTTTATTTTGTGTTTGTTTTAATTGGCCTTGCTAATTGCTTCTGATTACTATTTGCATTTATTATGTTTGTATTAATCTTGATTAATCATTTTATTTTATATTAATGTGCTTTTCACCAATTGCTCTTTTTATTAATGTTTACATTTTCTGTGGTTGATTGGATATAGTAAAAATAATTAAAGGGAGGACGGCAGAGGAGAATGACTATAGTTTATGGAATGGTAAATCAAAGGTGAGCAAGAAGGAAAGACTCTTAGGCGGTGAATGTTTTTTAAAAAAATGTAAAGTAGTGTACACTTGCACGAAATTGGTGCAGTCAATATTGTGTTCATTTTTTAGCATTCGCACAACATTTCCTCCAGCCAGCTCACTCAGGATCACAGGCAATAGTTGTATAGAAGGCATGTATAAACAAATGTACGATATAAATATCTTGCTCAACATTAACATTTTTCCAGTCAAGCCCTGACTACTGCATAGTGCTTACATAGATATATGGTTTTCCCTTCCACGCAGTTAGGCCAATCAACCAAGGATCGATTTCCTGAGAAACCTATCTGGAAAAGGCCTACCACCAAGAAAGCTAGCAGCGTTGCGAATCTGGGATCAAAGCATCCCCATTCTGCAGAAGCAGAAGTGTTCTACTGCAGCGGACGTTGTCTGGGGTACCTGGTGCAACCGCTAATACCGGACCGGGTAGAGGACCAGGGGAAAGTGCTGCTAAGCCCAAGAACACATCTGATTTAAATTGCAGTTGAAAGAAGGCACCTCTTCTGACTACCACTCTAGTGATGAGACTTCGTCAGGCGGTGAGGTACAGTCATAGGAGGAGGAGCAAGCACCAGAACAGAAGCAATAAGGCCCATCTGTGGATGAAGAGGGGGGCATTTTTAAGGTGACTTTGAGGATGTTGTCAAAAGTGAGGAAATGGCCATGAGCAGCCATTATTCACCATCGTCTCGTTCAGACGATGATGCCAGTGATCCCTATGTATTTTTCTTCCGTTAGACTCTTGTCTCTTGTTTCACTTTCTAGTCTTTAAGTGCGTTCATGATCTTGCTCTTTCCTACCTTTGTTCTCTTATTTCTCTCTGCACTCCTTCTCCCACCTTGCAGTCACAATCTCAATTCCTCCCTGCTGTTCCCACTCCTCCTTGTGCATCCTCTCGTTTCCATTCTTTCTTGCTTCACGCGCGTAATCTTTGGAACACTGTCCCTCTCACCATGTGCTCCTCTCCCTCATGGCATCTATTCTGTATTCCGCATAAAACCAATCTTCTCTTGACTCTCTCGAACTAAATTGTACTTTTCTTCCTGCATCCTTTCTCATGAATTCTATCTCTTAAAATGTTTATACCGTTATTACAAATTGTGCAGCGCTTGGGCAAAAGCGCTTTGTAAGCTCACATACACATGCAAATCACTGCAGACCATGTTAAAAGTAAGATCTAAGAATTGACAATACACGCTAGTGAGTATGGTGATAACTGTTCTCCTCTTAGCCCTGGACATGTGAGTGCAAGTGTGACTAAGCAACAGAAGCACACCACAAAGCAAACTGGATCCGTTGTACACATCAGTGGCAAAGGCCTGCCCAATAAATACACCAATGAAGCTACTGTAGGCCAAATAGTGCAGGAAGCACGGTAGCAGCGGCAGGCACCCGTATCAGCCATAGGGGCATGGGATCTGAACTGAATCTGCAAACACCACCATCAAAATATGATGTTCTGTTGCTGACTTGGCCAGTGTGAAAAATGGCCACATCACTGACCTGGGATTTTGTTTTACCATTGATAAGAACAAAGACCACATTACCATGAACTCAATCTGCAAAGTGCATAGTGTGAACCAGGGCACACATTGGGGTCCTAGAGGACTGTGGACTCACTTGGAAAACAATCATTGTGGGAATATATGGGCTCATTTAGGAAAAGAGTAAAAGTGGGTGGGATGCTGTACCTCATACTAAATGAACAGTGATTGTGGCCGACTCCGGTTATCACACTTTCACAGTCACAGTGCCTTCCAGAGGCCACCATCAAGCCTATGTTTACCAAATCAGCAAAGTGCTGCCAAAACGTGCATTTTCACAATGGAAAGCTGGCCAAAATGCTGGTGATTTAACTCATAGCCTATTCTTCGTGGTCACCAAAGGACGACAGGAGCTTGTCAAAGCTTTTTTACCCAAAACATCAGATACTCAACCACGCATATTTTACAAAGTTTCAGTGCCTGACTTTTAGCAACAATCGGAAAAGCACTTATGGAGTCTGGCATTCACAACATTGATGTAACCATGAACATATGTACCAGGGGGCAGGAAACAGAATATATGTGCACTGCACACTGGCTACTTTTCAGGAACTGCAAACCACCACTACTATCTTATCTGCCAGGCTGAAAGAAATCACCAGGAAGAACCTCTTTCAAAGTTTGCCAGGAACGAGGTAAACACAGCAGAAAGCCTTCAGCCAGTATGCAATGGCAATGTTTTGGTGTGTGGCTTAAACCAAACCACTGACTGCTGGTTTCATTGTGATCAACACTGATAGCAACATTTTGCATGCAATGGGGAATGGCAATTGCTGCAATGTTCCTTGTTTGGTGCACTGTTTGAACCAAATAGTACAGGACTTCCTGGGAAAAGACAAAGAGGTTGTCAATATAATGGTCGTATGTACCTGTGGCCGTTTTAGTAATTCTGTCTAAGACCACAAGATGCTTCAGAGATTGTAAACCATGAATAATCTTCCCCAGTTTGTCCTCATGTAGAAGCTCTTCACTCAATTGAATTCAAACTTATATATCATGCAATGCTTATTTTAAAAGCACAAAGTTATCTTCTATCAATGAGTGTTTAATGCAACACAAAGGTGAAGAAGGGTCAAGATTATTATCTTTGACTCTAAGACTCATGAAACAGCCCATCTAGCACGTAGCACTTTTAAGTGTGGTGCACAGGCTGTCAGCAGTGATAATGCTACCATCAGTGAGGTCATCGCTCTCATGCTTTTGTTCAAAGACCAGATTGTGATGATATGCACAACATTAAAGAAGAAGAGGTTTTTAAAGTTCTGGGACTGGCCAACAGCATGCTTAAGAAGCAAATAGCAGGATCCAAACATTTGCAGTTGGCATAGAGGAATCTTTTCCACAATTTTGAACCCAGGCTACAGATCTCAATTGTCCCTTTTTTTCCCTCTTTCTGAGGATGATGTGGTGAAATGCAAGAGATGGTGTGACAAATCAACTTCCGGGGTACCAGTTATCCCAGGGTGAATATCGGTTTCTTATCCATTAATCAGCGCCACACCTCTAATACACCAAAAAAGGATCTGGACGGAAGCAAATTATCAACCTTCTTGTCCAATTTTTGTAACATGGATGGAATGGCAAGCTTATCTCCGAAAGGTTGTGGATCGTTGGTTAGTTGCAACACAGCGAAAATACAATTATTACCTAATGATAAAAGGGACTGTCCAGTCAAGGCTGTATCAAAAATATCTACTTTATTTATATCACAAAAGACAGTTCTAGCAACACTACGACATACAACCCACCCTGTAAATGTAAGCAGAGGACAGAGAGTTTTAAAGAAGTTAAAGGGATGCACTCTGGATACTGACAGTAGGGTAGTCGGTATGGTTAATAACCACAACAGTTTAAGGTTTCTTGGCTTCAGCACAAAGGGAGCAATGGGTCTTAAAATGTCTCTAGGGGCCTTCTGGGATGGACCAGGGGGACAGAACCACAATGTACCTTTGGCTGTAGATGTTCTTGGTGCTCGACAGGATTGAGTGGACTTCATGGTGCTTTGCAGGTTTCTGTGACAGAGAACAAGATGGGAGTCAGCTGCGGGTATCAGGCGGCAAAACGGTTTGGTGAGCGAAGCTGGGCAAATGGCTGCAGGTTGGACTACATGGCGGCTCATGGTCAAGAATCGTTGTGGTCAGCAGTACTGAAGCACTGGTCGAGATGCCCGGATGTCTTTAAGTGACTGTGGCTTGTTGCAGGTCAGTGTTGCAGTCGGTTGCAGCTCGAGGAACTCAACTGGCTCGAAAATGTCCTTTAAGGCAGACATCGGTAGATGCTCGTCGAGGCAATTCTCCCAGCTTCTTCAATGGGCTCATTAGGTTGGATGGCCACAGCTGTGGAGTGTGTTGCAGGCAGCTGCCTTTCCATTGGTTTTAGGTTCAGAGACCCTCTGGCACTCCCTGTCCAGGGAGCTTGCAGCAGAGCCTAGCAGGGCATGCTGGGTGCTAGCTGGGTACCAGTTATGGAGCATCTGGAGGGTCCTCTGGGTTCTGTATCTCCCTCTGTTCCCTGGCAGATGTTTAAGGGAGGGATATTACTTCCCTCTTTGGATATCCTGGCCTTCCTTCACTGTCAGAAGATGTAAGGCAGATTGTACCTTTAGCCAGGGTCCAAGGTTGAGTTTTTCTTTCTTACTTCTTATGAAGTTTTCCAATGATCTGCCGACATAGGGGCTCATGCCTCTTTTGAAGCCAAGTGAGCCAGAGTGATTGGTGTAAGGTAAGCCTACCTTAATGATCCAATTCTGGGGTCTCTACTAACCATCGCCTGTATGTGTGAGGTCATACTCAGAGTGCTTTGCAACAGGAAAGGTAAAGGGGTGAAAACAGGAACAAGGTGTGCCCCATAACTAAAATGGTGGAACCCTTCTCTTAACAGAAAGATCTCTGTGCACACTCTGTTGTGATGCTAAGTGATACTAAGTCCCACACATCTTCCTGTCTGTTGTTCATTAAAGGGTCGCTCTGGTTAATGGATCTCTCTGTGGTTCGAGATTAAAGCGGCAGGTCACACTCTGGCTCCCACAAACTAGGGGCGTAGGAGACCCATACCATCTGGGGGGGACAGGGGACACCGTGGGGACTTGGGTGGGGTGAGGCAGGAATTGCCTACTCACAGATACTCCTTTACATCTTTCCCCCGTCACTGACATATGCAGTAGATTGTACAGGAGATTACCCAAATGCATAGAAATACTTTGGTCTTAATAATATTCCCCCCACAGGCCTTGTTTTTCTCTTCCACCTCAGTTGGTGTGATGATCCGTTTCACTTCTTGTGTTTCTCCTGGTCTCCCAGCGATGGACCTTTAGAGAGATCTTTTATAATACTCTCACCTGAGCTTTAAGTGCAGATGCTTTATGGAGTTTTGCCAACCCATCCTATTCTACTCCATTTGAACCCTCAATGATGGAATACGAGTGTGCCCCTTTACAGCAGTGTATGATCTGCAATCATACCTCGGCACCAGGGTATTCACTGGATTTACATGGATAGCGGAACAAGTGCTGTGGTGAATCTCGAGGCTCTGCTTTATTTTTTCTGGGTCACCCAGATGGCTTATGGTGGCCTCTATTAAAACTTGTCTAAAACTCATTATTCAGCTTGTGGTGGGTACCAGAAATTCAGTTGCATCCCTATTTTAAAACAAGCGTTGGCAACGCCAACCATTTGGATTTTAATGTAGGCATGGAAAAGGCACTTGCCAGGCACCGCCATAGTGGTATTAGGTACCCTCTGATGGTAGCAGCTGCAAAATGGTGCAAGTACCTGGACATTTAATGGCAGTGCCTGGCAAATTCCCAATACGTATACACAAGCAAACACTTGCCATTGCTGGTTTTTAGCAGGACTCCAGTGAAGGAAATGCAAAGTGCTAATAGAGTGGCTAAAGGCATCCCCGGATAAGACATTTTTATTACACAAGTAGTATGTTCCCAGACCCAATTAAGTTATTAACCACACAGGGCTTTATAGTATGATGTGATATGATATGGCATTTATAACATGCCTATACACAAGTGTTTCAAGGCACAACGAGGCAAGGGAGGGGGAACATAGGGAAGACAGACAACAACCCTACTAAGCCAGGTGTCATTCAGATCGCGCAAGTGCATGGGAACGTGAAGCAGGAAAGTGCGGGGTGGATGGGGGGATGGGACAGTGCAGTACATTGGATAATAAGATAAATAAACAAAGTAAAAGTAAGGCCAGCAGGTGGCAAATGCAAGGGTAAGTGCAGACAACAGGTGTCAAGTGCTGGTAGTGGGACTGTAGGGATACAGAAAATAGTCCCCAAGTGCGGGGGTTGCCAGGAAGGCAGTGCAGGAGTGTGCCTGGCGGGGGATGTGGCCTGGGTCTGAGATCAGAGGGTGGCCCAGTAACCAGTGCAGTTTCAGTATCAGCCAGGAAGTCAGCAGGGGAGAGGAGGAGAAAAAGCAGAAGCAAAGAGGAAGGTATTGAGGTGCTTCCGGAACGGGAGATGATTCTCCTCAAGTTTCAGGGAGGCAGGGAGGCTGTTCCAGAGGGAGGCCCCAGCCGAAGAAAGAGATCTACCATCAACTCATTGCTTGGAGGAGCATCTGATCCTGAGGGAGTTGGAGGGGGATGAGCGAAGAGCTTGAGAAGGAAGATATTTAGGAAGAGAGAGTTGAAGGTATTGAGGCCACAGGCTCCAGAAGGCCTTATGGACAATGCAGAGGGTTTTGAACTTAATCCTCACAACCACTGGGAGCCAATGCAAAGATTTCAGTCCTGGAGAGATACGATCCCTGGGTTTGAGGCCAAATACAAGTCTCACAGTCCTGTTCTGGATGAGCTGCAGAGGGTGGAGAGTAGCAGCCAGCTTTAGAAAGAGGCTGTTGCAACAGTCCAGCCTAGAGAGAACCAGAGCTCTGGAGACAGTGAGCTTCTGGTAGAAGGAGAAAAATGGAAGAATACCTCTGAGGAGGTGCAGCTGGTAGTGAGACTTCTTAGAGACATCAGAGATGTGAGGAGAGAAGGAGAGTGTGGAGTCGAAGATGACGTCGAGGTTTTTGGCCTCACAGGTGGGAGCAGGAAGAGGGCCAAGAGAGGCCGGCCAGAGAGTGACAGGAAAGGAGGGAGCGGGTGTGCCGATGAGGCGAATCTCAGTCTTACTGGCATTAAGGCAGAGATCATTGGCGGCACACCACTCCTGGATGGCGGGCAGATAGTCAGAGATGAGAGAGAGAGAAGAGGTGGCTGACGGTAGCCTGAAAGTGAGCTGAGTGTCATCCACATAGCACTGGAAGTTGGGGCATAGCACGGCAATGCAGTGGGCAAGAAGTGCCAAGTATTGGTTGAACAGCCAGGGCAAGAGGTTAGAGCCCTGGGGAGCACCACATGTAGAGATAGAGATAGAGGAGAGGAAGGACCCAAGTTGAACCTGGGAGGGTCGATCAGAGTGGAAATAAGTCAGCTATGCCAGGGCCTGACCGATGATCCCCAGGTTATCACGAAGACGGTTGAGCAGGAAGGCATGGTTGACTGTGTCAAAGGCAGAAGAGAGATCAAGTAAGATGAGGACACAGGGGGTGTTGGAATCATGGTTGGAGAGCAAGTCTTCACGGAGAGCAGTTTCTGTGCTTCTGGCAGCTCTGAAGCCAGACTGATGATCATGGAGACAACCAACACATTCAGTGTAAAGATTGAGCTGGGAGATGGCCAGCTTTTCCAAGAGTTTGCCCAGGAAAGGAGTGATGGAGATTGGGCGATAGTTAGCCTGGCAAGACGGGTCAGCAGAGGGTTTCTTAAGGAGAGGGTGCACAAGGGAGTGCTTCAGGGTTGAAGGGAAGACTCCAGTGGCAAAGGAGTGGTTGCAGAAGTTGGCCAACGCAGGAGCCAGGGAGTCAATGTGGTCCTTGATGGCTTTGGAGGAACAGGGATGAACCTGTTTTGATGAGCTTTCATAGATCGCACTTGTCTAGAAACCTCGTCTGGGGAGAACAGGGGAAAGGCAGAGAAGGAGAGGGAGAGGTGGCCAAGGAAGGGTCATAGGAAGAGCAGGGAGTAGAGGGAGGAAGGGGAGAGGAGGAGAGAGAGGACAGGATGTCCTGAGTTTTAGAGATGAAATAAGAAGCCAGTGCCGTGCCGTGCAAACATCCCTAAGTCAATGGCTTTATCTAAACCCGAAGCACATCGTATGCCCTTTCTGCCCTACACCACTCTCCCTGTGTTTTGGTCTTTCCTGAACCCCTCTCTCCCCTGCACATACTGGTCACCCCGTGCTGCAAAACATCCCCATCTTTCATCTGCACTCCATTCTTGTTCCCACCTCTCCCCTCCTTTGCTCTTCTCTTTTTCTGTCCTCTGCACCCTTTCAACCCTTTTTGACTTTGCATTCCTCCACTCCACTGCACCCCAGTCCCTCACTTCCCATTCCCCCATGGCCAGAACCCCACAACTCTCATCTGTATACTTACTCAGCACTTTCTCCTCAGTCTTCAGAGCACCCTCGATATCCTTGGGCACTTTTCTACAAATATTAGTCATACTCCATTGTCGTACCTCATTTTGGGGTCTTCTTCAGGTCACTCTCAAGGCAAGGCCGAGACAGTGCTGTGCACACATGCTTGTATTTATTATTTACACTATAATACTTCTTGCCACTTGCCGGATGATGCCCCCCCCACACCGGCCTGCACAGCACTGGTTTGAGACCACATATTTGCCTCACCTGCACTGTATGCAGTGTCAGTATACATACACTCATCGGTCTGTGGTGATGAAGTCCTGGTATGGACCCAGCGGGGCGTTGAGGGAGGCAAGAAGGTAATGGAGATTATAAGCTACTTGAACTTCCATAAACTAGTACACTGTTCTGGATGTGCTAAGGGAACAGAAGGGAAGATGGCAAAATGCTTCTTCTCACAGCAACAGCATTAATACTGCATATACCATAGCGACCCCTGGGAGGCAAACACACAATACAAGGGAAAGTAAACTGCAACGGAGCATGGACAGGAATGTGCACTGGCACGCTGGTCCATGGGGGAAGAGGCCCGCTAACAAGGTCATACAGTGCTTTCTCGGGTCACTGTCACCAGGTAAGTAGAACGATGTAAGTGACTGGCTTGCACTTATTTTCGGGGTGTTGAGCTGTGGGGTCAGGTCTTTGTAGTATTTACACATTAGCCTGCAGTGCAGGTCTAAGTAATTTCTCATTTGTGCATTCGTGTAATACAGACTATTCATTGTAGTAGACACGATTTCCAAATGGTTATCTCCCTACCATGACTTTTTAATTCCCACAAGGCGCAGGTGGCATGGCGGTGGTGGTGCTCTGACCTCACACTACACTTATGGTTTCCAAATTGGAATTCGAGCTCTGCAGAGCCTAAACAAGCCCCCCCGGACCCGGTCAACCCCTCCCTGCGACGCACACCCCCCCTCAGCCACAGCCACCACAGTACCGTAGTTGGGTTCAACTGCTTCAAATGAATCCACAGATGTGTGAGCACATCCCTTTGCTCTGGGTAGAGGCTGAGGCAACTTGCATTTCACACCCACTTTTGTGGTCCCCACGAATGCCTTAATTATCGGAAAGACCACACTGCACAATGCACCCCATTATGAGCTTCAACATAAACAAATAGCTTAATTTTCCAAACAACGGAGACCTTCCCAGAATAGCGCTCCGGTGTATGTGCTCCAGGTATGTCACCACAAACCATTTTGCCTGTGGCAACCTACAAAGAGTTCCACCAGCGGGTAAAAATCGGTAAATATTGAATCCCTCTGAGCTGGGGGCTTTTTTCTGAAGTCGCGTAGGTTTGCGATGCACTCGTGAGTAGGTTGCGCAACACAGGGGTCTTGGGTGTTGATTTATCATTTATGTTCTGTAATGGGGCAATGCGAAACGTGAACAGTGCATGCAACACATCAGTGGCGTATGTATTTTGCTCATCGTTTAAAAGTGCACATTGCATGCATAGAACAGCCCAATTTAGCACTTGTTTGATGTTGGGTCACCTGCATGCAATTTGAAACCTTCACGAGGCATGGGGCGAACTCTGTCTTTTCCTGTTATCATGAAATAAAACAAGGGTTCGACCCTCAGGTTTTTCAATTCATGATGAAACATTAAGAGGCCAGGATTTCCTGATCAGGTTGCAATGCGCTGCACGTGTTTAGAAACTGTATAAATATGACGTTGGCACATTCCCCCTAATAAATCCTCCTTATGCTGGCCTTCACTGCACCTGGGAGAGGGGGGACATTTGACTTACCTTTAGTATGGTAGCTGAGGCCTCAGGAGGTTGAGTCGCAGTCAGAGTCTCAATCTGTCTCCCTCAATATTAACACACGCTGTCAGTCTGTCACTCTCAGCAGGAGCACGCGTCGCTGCCTGTCTTCTCCTTCATTCTGGAAACTGAAGCTGGGCAGCAGTGCACTGCGCAGGGGCACGTGCAGTTCCCTGGCCTGGGCACATTCCAGATGCACAGGCGTGGGGCACGCATGAGCAAGCAGCAGAAGTTCTTGTTTTAGCCCGCTGCTTCAGACAGTCTGAAGTTAACTTGTACTTATGCGCGCATGACCAGGGATGCCATTTCAACAAAATGCCATGGGTAGTGGAAGGGACATCACATGACCCTTGACCTTGTTATTTGACCCCATCCTGAAGTGATATCGCGGGAAGCGATGGAACTCAACCTTTCACCCCTTCACAAAACAGGAAGTGGCATCACATAGCATTGTTCCTAAGTACACTACGAAAAATATGTTTACGATATCACTGTAATGTGATGTACATTTCATACAAGAATGGATCGCCATATGTATCGTTACGATCAGTGTGTATAGACCCATATTACCAAATTACTGTGAATACAAGCAGACGTCCATGGCCAAATGATAATGATGTGTTATTATATAGCACTTATGCTTAAGCGCTTTATATAGAAAAAATATACACCCAAAAACAGCCAACCTCTGTTGGTACTCATTTATCGACCTCAGAAGAATGAAAGGCTGAGTTGAGGTGTTTAAGAACAGACTAAATCAGTGACTCACCCCTTGGAGTGTGCCTGAAATGAACCTTTAATTAGTCTAGCAATTATTGTATAGAATTCCAGAAAGACACATTATTTGGTTTCCTATTCTTTCTTATTTAGGGTCAGTGCTGAAAGTGTTAGAGTTGTGGCACCCGTGTTCTTTTTTCTTCTTCTTTTTTTTAGAGGACGGAACAAGAAAGCCAGCCACTCCAGAAGTAAAGATACATATGGTGCTGGCCACAGCCCATGAGCTTATATTACCAAAAAAAAAAAAATGTTTTTTCGCCATTTTTTTTAGGGGTAGCAAGGTAGACCACAGGGGTAGCAAGGGGGACCTCAGAGGTCACAGTTGCGACCCCTAAATGATGACCCTGCGCATGACATCTGCAGCCTGTGCAGGCTGCAGACGTATTTTACATGCTGGAGTGACACAAATTCTGGGGGGGATAAATTACATTATATGCCCCTCACTTAAAATTGTGGGGGGGATTTGTCCCCCCTGTGCCCCCATATCCTACGCCCATGCCACAAACGACATTTGCGTACCTTATGAATTGGGTCCCACTAGCGTGGTGGCCTCCTGTAAACACAGATACATACAGGAGCTGGCTTCAGGTTGACACAGTTGCATATGAAAGGTTATTGGGTTTCCTGACTCCGTTTTTATCCTCTGCAGTGAGGCCCTGTGTGCGCCTGTTTGGAATACCCCCTGTTGGTATGATAATCACTGCCACCAGCGGCAACGCCTAACAAAAGATCTGGGCAGATCCATGTAGCCTTTGTTAGTTAATTAGGCTGTCCATGTCAGGGGGAAGGTTGGCCCTCCCCCTTCCTGGAGATGCCTTTGTGTACTCCTGGCTGTCATATTCCAACTAAATATGACAGGGGCGGACAGAGCCTGTAAGCGTTGTCCAGCACCGGAGTACACAGGTCTATGCTTTGTGTCTATGCTATCCACACACATTGTCTATGCATAGGGCAATGTGTGTGGATCAGCCCCACACATTTTTATGAGGTTGGTCTACCATCATTCCATTTAAGTAAACATTTCAAAAAAGCCCAAGAGAGCCCACACCCACTGTGAGGATGGTCGAATTCCTCACACATGGATTCTGGACCAAATTTTGTGAAAGGAACAGGAGAAATGCCTGCTTCTTCCACCAGCGCCACTGCCAAACCCTAGTTCGAGTCTGTCTTCTTTGCTTTCTAATACAGGAGCTTCCCAACTTCAAATAAATGCAAGCATTCCGATTTGGAAAGTTCCAGCTAATTTGAGGTCAAGACAATGCAAATATGACAAATGTTCATATCAAGAATGAGAGCAGAAGAAATGCAAAGCTGTATCTCAAATGTTCAGCTGACTATAGATTTGCTTTATTGGAACGGCAATAAGGAGCAGTAGCCAACGGTATACAGATTGGCAATCAAATATCTATTGTGTTTCTGCCACAAGCATCAACTGTAAAAAAAAAGCTGTAGCAACACAAATGCAAAAGAAAAAGGAAACAACAGTGCCCTGTCACAAATAAATTACTTACAAAAAATAAACATAAAAAGAGGAAGAAGGGAACTATAAAATCATGCTAACCCTGTGAAATAGCCCAGGCATCTCTTCTCATAAACTAGCCAGTCATATCTTCCATATGGTCCAGCTGGACCTGCATTGCCAGCAACTTAATGTTTTCATGTTCTTTACACATGAGTGCCTGAAAGGTGTGCAGACAGTGTGCCTGGCAGGTTGGTGGTGCTGGTTATGCTTCTCTTTCTCATTCTAGAGAAGGTGGAGATCAGTTTAGGTCACTGTCTCTTCAGGCAGAGTTCCTGCACCCAAGAAAGCTTCCTTTGCTGCAATGTGCGATGCAGGTGGCAAGGCAAAGGAGAGAGAATGATATGATAGGTTATTTATAACACTCTTAATACCCAGAGGTTTCTAAGCACGGACCCGGGGATCGAACCCGTGTTGCTCCGTGTCGTCTTGCTTCCAAGGCGAGCACATTTCCCATGAGCTATCCTCCCGAGACTAATGCGTAGCATAAAACATATTTAACCTCCACAATTCCGTCACCAACCCCCCCCCCCCCCACGCCCAAAGAACGCTGCTGGGGAAATGAGGGGACCCCAATAACCCACCAATCCCCCAGCCCATTTCTTACCGCCCTCTGTGTGTTTACCGTTTAAGCACTGTTTGATAAGCACCTGCCATGAATGCTTCACCGTAGAGTGCCTAGCCTCAGCCCCTAACTAGGATGAAAATCACTCTACCAGTGTCTGGGAATGTCTGAGACCAGTATAAATTCAATACAATCTGCTAAACCTAAAGCACCCACCTAATACTATCCTCACCAGTGTTAGCCTAAACATAGTGGTGGGTGGGTGGGAAAACACCAAGAACAGGGCCGCTGCTCTGCATCTCCTGTGGTGCAGGGTCTTGCTGGGGCAAAGAGGGGGAGTGCCGTTCTACTCCCCTTCTTTTAGGACATGCACGCCCGAGACACCGCATGTTGAGGACTTCCGTCGCTGAGCGGACGTGCACACCACTGATCTCATGCTGCCCCCGCTCGACACCGGACGCCTCCACTAGCCTTCTGTAAGGTGCCGGCCCGTGAGCCTCCCAATATTGCCACCTCTGCATTTCGCCATGGGCATGCAGCTATTCATTTTCTGTGTCGCTGGAAGAACTATCTGCAGATCCTGCTGCTTTCCATCTGAGAAAAGGAAACAGGTATTATATAGTATGGCATTTAGGATAACTGTAGCACACAGTACAGTATAAAGTGGAGTTTGTACTTTGGAGTGTATGTATAGTACTGCATAATATAGAGTTTTGAGCTAGAGTGAACAGTTTAGCATTTCATAAACTTTTCTAAAGTAAGTTAGAAGTTAAATGCTACACAGATTTCCCAATTCGCATGCTTGCTCTCTCTTACCGCTGTCTTCTACTGTGTTTTCAAGCTTGGAATTCACTGCCTCCCAGACCTGAACACACAGGTTCAGGCACAGGTCTGGCTCATGGTTCAACAACTAGTCCGAGAGCAGACGGGCCTGTTTTAGGGTGTCTTTCACACCATTTCACATCTCCATTTGTTTGACCCTGTTCTCCAACTTTTGCTAATTGTGGTGGAAGTCCCTGGTAAATGCTCTGTAGCATGAGGGTTCTTGTTTCCCTCTTTACAGATCAGCAGTTTGTTTTGGATCCACTGCCTCACATTACCCATGCACACCTACGGATACCATCATCTGACTCCTAACTCGACCCTCTCGTGTTTACCATACATGCTGGTTCAGTTTGCGTCCCTTTACTATTCCCATCCCTCAATCCCCTCACCGTTTGTCCTGTCACGGACAAGCAACCAGCGCTGTAAGACTACAACGATGGTGATTGACATAGTATCAACGCTTAATAACATAGCATCACATAACATGACAGGCCCTTTGTTACGTGCAGTGGGTATGCATGACCTCCCAGGCCCCACACTTGCATTCTGGGCATGTATCGTGCAACATAACTTACAAGGCAAGCCACCTCCACCTCACCAAACGTAGTGTGCCTAGTGACAGTATCTGATTATGTGAATGAAATGCCACTGGGAATGCTGCTATGGTAGGGAAGCTGGCTAGCAACTTCATAAGTGGATGAGTCATCAAAGACAACGTGTAAAACGGTGGAGTAAGGGCACGCCCATCAGTGAGCACTTTTTGGAATCAAATCACACCACTGATGACTTTAAAACTACTGTGCCGAAGGATAACTATAGGACAGAAAATGCATACAAAACGTATGACTACAAGTGCATTGAGATGTTCAATACACTGGAAGATGGTTTGAACAGTCATCGCAGTTTCTTGAGCCACTCCACCCAGTAACACATTTCCATTCTCAGCACTCATAGATAACCAGAGGTCACAAAAGGTAGACCTGCTATTTCCTATAATACTTTCTACGGCTCTTCACTGACACCTAAATACACAGTAGGGAAGACCACCTTCACAACCAGTATCTGAGGAAAATTCACAAAGTATACAAAGAATGTTTCCTGTTGGCTATTCAAAACATGTCTCTTATTTAATGACATGCCTTCACGATCAATGTCATATTTTTGGGCAATCCAGCGTACACCAGTTGGACCATCTAACTCCATTAATTGAAAGACTTAAATCTAGGAAAGCAATTTAATTTATTCAAAGTTCCAGTAAGAACAAAAGAATTACATGTGTCACCACTTTGTGCCCAAACAGGGTGGACATTAAGAAAAATAATTAGGAAATAGTGGCCACTTGTTCAGCTATGCTTTCTACAGGAAGGGATCCCTATATTTTCCTTAAAGCGGTCCAAAAGTATTAGAGACAAACTAGTTCATTCTAAATTCTCGAAAATATGCAATCTAGAAGGCAGTGTGTCTGTTGGGGTAGGATGCAGGGAAGCAGAGCTGGAAGGTGCACATGGCGCTAGGAGGTGCATTGAACCTCTGAAATGCCTCAGGGCGCTGCCCTATACCATTGGGTATGGCTCGCATTCTTTTTTAAATTTATTTTTAATTGTGTTTGGTTATAATCCATAAACATATTATAGACAAACCTTTACAATATCACATCTTTCATAGTGATCAAAACTATATAAACAAACAAGAATTAAAATTTCTGAAACACATAATAAATCCCCCCAACACCTCTCCTCCTCCCTACTCTAAAACAACCTCCTCAAAGTTTTCCCTAAAAATGTACAAATGCCTACTAGCCCGCGGCTTTCCACTATCTTGGCCCTCTAAGCACCCCCCACCCTATGCCTCCATCCCAAGAATGACTTTCCTTTTATCGGAGGAGATCTAAGGCTCTCAAGGTCTCCACTACCGGCTCGCATTCTTATCATCTGATTGGCCCGCATGCCCTTCGGACGTGCTAGTATAAGATGCATCTTTATTAAGCCATTACAGCAGGTAAGGAACATTGCTATCTCTGCCAAGCAACCATTTCTTATGCACACCAAGGTAATGCTCTTGACTTGTTAAGGTGACTATTGTCTATTTCCTGCAGATATTTTGAAAATGGTTAGAATATCAGGTGAAAGCATTGATAGTATTCATATGGGTAGAGTGGAGAAGGCTGAGGGTTCCCTTGTTCATTCTGTCTAAGAGCATGAAGGAGTGATAAGTGGAAGGAGATAGACTATATAATCTTAGAGGGTATCATAGGGAGTTTAGGTTTAAATAATCAGATCCCTGGTTTCAGGGCAAGCAGACAGGGCACAATGACTTCCATGAATCGGAAAAACAAGCCTGTGGGCCTTTTCCATTATATGAGCTGACAAAGCAAGTTTTTCTGCTCCTTCTCTGTCTACCATTAAGTACATGAAAGGTAGATAGAGGAGGTATTTAAAGGACAGAGACATTTTTCATTGTGTTTATCTGAAAGTGTTTTTCCATTTGGGACAATCCAGCTCTAACCAAAATAGTAGAACATTAAGGGGGTAACTCATAGAATTCAGCGCACAGGTGGCACACGCGGCTGGCGCACAGTGTGCGCGTGCGGCAGTCTGCGCCAGCCACGTGCGCCAAAAATCAATTTCCGCGCACAGCGTATTCATGGGTTTTACCATCCATAACCAGCCGTGGCGCAGAGTGGCGCAGCGACCCTGCAGCAGCGCCAGTTACGCCCCCAACCCCTCCCCGTGCGCTATGAACAGCGCACAAATCCCATACATGGCGCACAGGCCAGTGGACCAGCATACAGCCCCCCCAACCATGAAAACTACTGTAAAACTCCCCACGCACCCCTCCGAATACACGTACCCCGCTGCGCGGGGAGAATCACACGCGATAGGCCCTGTGTGACCGGGGTACGTGTATTTCAGGGGTGCGCAGGAAGTATTACACGTGATTGGCCTTGTGCAAGTGGGGTACGTGTATTTTGGGGGTACGTGGGAAGTTTAACACGCGATTGGCCTTGTGCGAGCGGGGTACGTGTATTTTGCGGGTGCGTGGGAAGGTTTACACGCGATTGGCCTTGTGCGAGCGGGGTACCTGTATTTCGGAGGTGCGCGGGAAGTTTTACACAGGATTGGCCTTGTGCGAGCGGGGTACGTGTATTTCGGGGGTGCGCGGGAAGTTTTACACGCGATTGGCCTTGTGCGAGCGGGGTACGTGTATTTCAGGGGTGCGCAGGAAGTTTTACACGCGATTGGCCCTGTGCAAGTTGGGTACGTGTATTTCGGGGGTGCGCGGGAAGTTTTACATGCGATTGGCCTTGTGCGAGCGGGGTATGTGTATTTCGGGGGTGCGTGGGAAGTTTTACACGCGATTGGCCTTGTGCGAGCGGGGTACATGTATTTCGGGGGTGCGCGGGAAGTTTTACACGCTATTGGCCCTGTTGCCAGTGGAGTACGTGTATTTCAGGGGTGGGCAGGAAGTCTTACATGCGATTGGCCTTGTGCAAGCGAGGTACGTGTATTTCAGGGGTGCGCGGGAAGTTTCACATGCTATTGGCCTTGTGCGAGCAGGGTACATGTATTTCGGGGGTGCGCAGGAAGTTTTACATGCGATAGGCCCTGTGCGAGCGGGGTACATGTATTTCGGGGGTGCGCAGGAAGTCTTACACATGATTGGCCTTGTGCGAGTGGGGTACGTGTATTTCGGGGGTGCGCGGGAAGTTTCACACGCGATTGGCCTTGTGCGAGCGGGGTACGTGTATTTCAGGGGTGCGCGGGAAGTTTCACACGCGATTGGCCTTGTGCGAGCGGGGTACGTGTATTACGGGGGTGCCCCAACGAATTGGCAGTGTGTGTCCTCCCAGGTGTGCCCTCTCCCCCCTCCCCAGGGCCTGCAGGCAGACCACAACACTGGCCATGCACCACAGGCAGCCCATCCCCCCTGGCGAAGCCCCCCAACCAGCCCACATGTCACCACGCACAAGTGAGCACTGACACATGTCCCCCAGCACCCCCATCCACCCAGCATTGACGGGCACCCACCAGAAGGCCCCGACTCATGTCCCCCAGCACCCCCACCCCTCAGCATTGATGGGCACCTGCCAGCAGGCCCCCCACTCATGTCCCCCAGCACCCCCACCCCCCCAGCATTGACGTGCACCTGTCAGCAGGCCCCCACTCATGTCCCCCAGCACCCCCATCCACCCAGCATTGACGGGCACCTGCCAGTAGGCCCCGACTCATGTCCCCCAGCACACCCACCCCCCCAGCATTGAGGGTCAGGGCCTGACTCATGTCCCCCAGCACCCCCATCCACCCAGCATTGACAGGCACCTGCCAGCAGGCCCCGACTCATGTCCCCCAGCACCCCCAACCCCCCAGCATTGACGGGCACCTGTCAGCAGGCCCCGACTCATGTCACCCAGCATCCCCATCCACCCATCATTGACGGGCACCTGCCAGCACGCCCGACTCATGTCCCCCAGTGCCCCCATCGACCCAGCATTGACGGGCACCGGCCAGCAGGCCCCGACTTAGGTCCCCACCCAACATGTCATAAAGATGCACATTCATGGGCCTCATCTCCACCAAAATCCCACTGCATGCCACCCCAGTCTTTAGACACAATGAAGTTTCCCATCCACCCCACACTGAAAGGCCTATTACTTGTCACTATCCAAAAGTCAAATATGCACATCAACACATGACCGTCGCACACACACACTGGGTGCAAGTGATTGTGTAAACCCACATTGTGACATGCAGTAAACCAAAGAGCAAATACCACACATGGAAGTAATAAATCAAAATGTATCGTGCACAAAAATAATAAAAATGATTCAAAGCCTGTAAATAATCATAAACAAGAAAAAAAGGCATGTTCAAAACAAAAAAAATAATAATGATGACACAATCCAAATGAATCCAAAATAAAGTTTGTCAAAAATCCTTGTCCACCAAAGTAAATCCAAAGGAAACCAAAATCCAAAAATCCATTCTTCCATGATGAGGGTAAATGATGTAAGAAAAAAAATCCACTGTCCGACTATGTGCAAATATTGCAACAAAGGTCCATGAGCCCAACAAATGAAATGAAACCTATATACAAAACCCTACCTAATTTACAACTATATACAAAAACTTGGGGCATTGTCCAAGCGTCCCAAAATAAAAAAAAAGAAAGGAAACCTATCACTAAGTAACTATATACAATGGGGGCGGGCAAGTCATGCGGCTCACTCTGTGATGTTGTGGGCCAGGGCATCATCGAACTCCATGTCTATCTCCTGGAGGCGGGACTCTGTCCTGGCCCCGAGGTCTTGCAGGGATGCACTCATGGCCTGTTCCAACTCCCTGCGAGTTGCCTCGAGGCACTCAGCCCGCCTCAACGCCCGACGCATGGAGAACTCTGCCCTGACCATGGTGAGCCGCGCCTGTTCCGTCCGCCTCCACTCCGCACCTATCTGCTGGCCCAACTGCAGCCACACGGAAGACACTCCCATTCCAGGGTCCTCCTGCCCTCTGGCCGATGCCTGCCCCTCTGATGTTGATGGCCCCGAGCCATCATCGCTCCCACCTAGAGCCTGCTGCTGCTCTCCATGTGCCCTGTCCAATGATGCCTGCACATCCTCCATCTGCTGGTCTCCAGTTGTTGGGGTGTCCACCCCTGCTGGACCGCCGACTACCGACTGTGGCAGGGATGGGATCTCCACCAAGCTGGCTGTGTTGGTCAGGCCAGGTCCACAGGGGGCCCTGGTGGATTCTGGGCCGGAAGACGGCAGGGAGAACGACTGGCGCATAGTCTCTACAGAGGAGGAGAGGTCCGCCAGAGTGCACGACACATGTAAGAACCCACCGACCATGGCCCCTCCCAACTGTGCCACGTTGCAACGCAGCTCTTCGTGATGGCGTGCATGGTCCCCCCAGGAATCACGCACGTCATCACGAATGACACGCGTGCGCAACGCGACACCAATCAGGACGTAGCCCATACGGTCATGGGACTCCTAGTCCGCAGGTAGTGGAGAGCCAGATGACGTGGGCCTCCCCCCTACCTGCGGACGGGCCTGGGACGGGGCATCCCTGCTGGTGCATGGTGGTGCAGTCACAGGGTCAGTGCCAGCGACATGCACAGGCCCCTCCGCAGCGACCTGTGCTGCCTCCTGGCCCTGGCCTGTACCACTTGCACCAGTGGTACTACCCCCACCAGGCCCCATGTGCGGCTCAGTAGCGGGCTCCTCCTCCTCTGTGGAGACCACCAACCTGGATGTCTCTGCACCGTCTTCTGCCATTCCAGGCCCCTGTGGGGGCTCACCCGGCCCTTCCGCTACAGCCGTAGTGGAAGATGCGGAACCAGTCCCCTCCCTCCCGGATGATGGCAATTCCTGGGAGGGTGTCTGGGCCTTGCGTCGCCGCCCGGTGGAGGCCTCCCCACCGCTTAGCTCCACAGCGCCGTCTCCGCCCTCTTCTTCACTCGACGCTGCGTAGAGGGAGACGAAGAACACAAGCTTCAGGGTACTGTACAATAGTCCCCTAGACAGGAAGCAATAACACATGAATGGCACTGTCAAACGTAACTTCCATCCTGTCCCTCCACAACACATGGGTCAATGCAGGCAACACACATGCAGAAGCAGGCACAACGCAAGCAATCAACATCAGCATCCATGTGCATGGGCCTCTATTAACATAAATGTTGTCTTAAAACTCATATGCATCATGGCTCATACTGATCCCATGCACACACATCACCGGAGGGTCATGCATCATGGCTCATACACCACAGACACAGTGGATACAATGGTGACCAGACTGCATGAGTGAATCTACACATCGTCACGGACATGTGTCATGCATCCATGGTGTTTCAAAGTCACACACACGCTTCTCAAACACACAGACATGCACACCATACATGCACATGAGAGCAGCACCCATCTCTCACCCCCCACCCATGTCCAAGAACAGGGACTGGCATGCATTCATGTGTGCATTCCACATGCAGCTCCCCATATCTCATTGGAACACATGCACCATCCATGTGGTTCACGCATTACAGGTCTCACATGCATTACCATGATGTCCCTGCGCACACACATCCATACATGGCCTATGTTACACATACAGGAAAGTAGCTGACTACCAGCACACTGCAACATGCCCTGTTTCACACAGCAATGCATGGCCACTTACCGCTCGACTCCAGACGGGTCTTCCTCCGAAGGATCTGGGCGTGGAGCGCTGGGCTTATGCGTTCCAGGACCCTCATCTGGATGTTGCTCAGGTGGACCCGGCGCCCCTCTGCATCCTCTGCCTTCACAAGGTGCCAGGCCTTGTTGAGGGTCCTAGACCTGAGGTCCTCCCAGCGCTTCCGGACATGCTTGATGTTGCGGGTTGCCACCCCCTCCGCGTTGATGGCAACCACGACGTCCTCCCAGATCCTCTCCTGTCCTTCCTTGTCAGCGCGCGATGGTGTGAAGAGGGCATCATAATGCCCCAGGACATGCTCCACCAGGACACCAACTTCCTTCTCACTGAAGCTGGTGTTCCTCTGCCTCTCTGGCTGGGGGTCGCCAGTGGTCTCAGATGGTGTTTGCCCCGACATGGCGACCCCCGAGTCAGGTGTGGGAGGGCAACTGGGTCCTGGGGCTGGGCTGTGGAGCGATGGTATCCCAGTCGGGAGTCTTCTTTTCCAGCAGGGGTGGACACAGCAACTGGACCCATGCAGATGGCTGACGTGCAGGCACCAAATAGCAGGGCACGTGGGCAGCAGGCAGGCAGCAGCAGATGGGAGGTGGGAGCGTGCTCGGGGCTCTTGGGGGCAGGAAAATGGCCTTTTGGGCAGGAGCGTGGTCTTCTGTGTGTTTTCGCGTAGCCAGCTTGATACGGAGTGATTTAGCATGTCAAAAAAGTGCACGTCATCGCGTAATTTGAGGAAAGGCCCTTAGCGCGTAAGAGCGTCTGTGACGTTACGCGCGCCGGCATTTCCCTTGTGACAGGGGCATAGCGATTCAGCATGTGAAAAAACAGCAATCCGCGTGTTAATGCGTGTAATCCAAGGAAAGGGCCTAAGCACGTAAGTGACGTGACGCGCGCAGGATTTCCCTCAGCACGAGTTAAAGGTGAGCGGGTCCCGGCAGTTTGCTGTACATGCCTTTCGTGGAGACCGACGTGTGTGTTGCTACTTCGTGTTGTTTCGCACACCATCACTACTTCACAGCTATCAAGGACGTATCTCTTCTTTTGGCGGGGGTATTGGCTACGCGTGTTTTTCGTTATCACGCTAGTCTGACGGTGAGTCGCGCACGCTATTTTTCCCACTGCGGGTGTCCCTGTATATCGCATAACCGTTTTCGAGGTCATAGTAGCCTGCGTGTCCCACGCGTATGTGTTTTTCGTGTCCCTGGGAGCCACCGCATACTGCGGGAGGGTAATTCCACACACGTGGGCTACCGGAGTGCGTGCACGGTTTTACTGAAGTTTTGGGGTGCCTGAGCGTTGCGTGACCGTCAATTCATCACCGGGGTCACATACAGCCTTGCAGGTGCAGGGGTGCTTATAACATCTTGTATCCCACCCTCTTCACCCCAATTGCCCAGGACAACTGTGGTGTACACCTCCCATTGGTACTTCTCCATCTGTGCCGGCACTACTCCATCTGTGCCATGGTTGGGAGGCCACCAAAGGTGAGGGGCGCCTCAGCTGGCGTACTCCTCATGGTGGGCGTGGTCAGGGACGTGGCCGAGGTGACCAGGGAGTAGGGGGACTCCAGGGTGTCCAGGGTGGCCGCAGAGGGGAAAGAGGCAGGGGTGCGCCACTTGAGCACAATGATGTGCCATGTGTTGGTGCAGTCATGCCACCACCCCCTGCGGCTCCGGGAGATGCAGTTCTTGCATCTGGCACTGGCGCCCGTGTGACCCGGCAGTCCATTTCATCGACTGCCACGGGCCCAAGGGTAGTGGTAGCTGCAGGTGCAGATGTGGACACCACCACCCAGGCTCAGGGTCTGCCAGCGCAGGCTGCGTTGGCATTTGAAGAGTCCCTGGAAGATTTCCAGCAGGTCAGGAGGAACATCGTAGGTGCACGCAGGGCTGCCCTGACTGAGACACGTGTCCCTGGGGCAGCAATGTCATCTGCTGCCCTGACCAGCCGGGTGTTGGCAAGTGCAGGGGCAGATGCAGCCAACAACACCCCGGTTGTGAGTCTACCAACCAGGACAGTCGTGGTCAATGAGCCTGGCACAGCGGATGTTGCTGCGCAGGGTCCATTCCAGGGCACCCAGCAGCCACTGACGCAAGTCAGGCCTCGGTCGTCCTTCAACCTGCCACTCCCTTGGTTCAATCCACGGGTCCCACTGGCCATACTGATCAGGGCGGCATTCGCCAGCCAGGGTCCGCGCCACCATCCAAGAGTAGGAAGGTTGCATCTGCAGCACAGGCTGGGACCCAGACACAGCCACCGCCTCCTGCACGTCAAGGAAGAAGCCTTTCTGCAAGCAGGAACTGGACTCCCTTGTGGATTACGTGCAGGCCCACAGACGTGACATGCTAGTGAGGCCAAATTGTCAAACTACGTCTGCCCATTGGAATACCCATCGGAATACCCACTGGAAGCATGTTGTGGATAACGTGAGTGCATTCGGCCATGAGGTGCGCACAGCTGCCGAGTGCAAGAAGTGTTGGAATTACCTCAAACGCAGCGCTAAGGCCAAGCGTGCCTCTAATTACAGCATGACTCTGGTGACTGGCGGTGGGCCACCACCTGAGGAGGTTGACCTCACTCCGCACGAGGCACAAGAATTGGTCGAAGGAGTGGGAGAGATGCAGGACTTTGATGCCCAGTCCAGTGAGTGTTGTTGCGTGTATGTCCAGCCCATGTGTGTTTTGCCTGTGTGATGTGTTGTGCTTGACTGCCACTACATGCTATGTGTACATGGTTCTCATGTGCTAGTCATGCAATGCTTCACTGATGCGTGCTTGCTGTGCAGGATGGTGGACATGTAGAGCAGACGGGGATTGTCCTCATCACCACACTTGCACCCTACTCACATTTTAGTCACCCAGATGCCCCTCCGGTCCATGTTCCTGCTCTCTGGCCCTTCTGCATGTAGCCGGAGGTGGTTTCCTCTCAGCACTGGGACTATGTCATTGCATGACTGACGTGCATGTGTCCTCTGCCTGCATGCGGGTACTCCACGTAGGCATGCCCCCTTGCCCCTCCACCCCCCTGCACCCCAATTACACCATTGCACTGTTGTGCATCATTTTGGCGTACTGCAATGGCCTGTTCAAGCCTCCTGTGTACATGCTAACTTCCACCAGCCAACCTGCCAGACACATGCAGTGGGGTACATCCTCTGCCCTTCATGCAGGGTGTATCACTTGGACTGTGCAGATGGCAGATGCTCCGCAGGGACATGAGTGCCCATTCATGCTCCATGTGCATTCCATGCATGCCCCTATGTGTCCTTTCCTGGATGATCATTGTAGTACGTATCTTGTATGAGCAACATTTCATGGGATTTCTTCAGCCATCCCATGCCAACTCTGGCCCTGTCCTGCATCACACACATGTTTAGGGTGTCACAGTCTGTGTGGGGCACAGTCCTCCCCCAGTTTCAGGCCCACTGACTCTGTCCAACTGGTGTAGTGGCTTTTGCACACTTGGGTGTACTACTGAGGGTTCGTCATGTGTCCTGCTTACTGTCTCATCATCATCTGCTGTGTTGTCAGTTGACTCAGATAATGCCATTGATGCTAGTCAACACTGTCTGCCAATACACAGGTCTCTGGTTATCATTTTTGCTACCATGCAAGGCATCCCTGCATTTTCACTGAGGGGGAGGGTTGCTTGCAGCCATGCAATCCATTGCATGCACATTGCACATGATGCCTGAACTGGCCCTTCCACTGGCTTCACGATTTTTGATACACATCATGAAGTACTTGCTCATGTAGATAGTGAGTAACGTACACATGTTCTGTACTGCATCAACCCGCTTCTGAGCCATGTAACACCGTTCTACATGCCTACTCACTGATGCAATGTCAAATAGACCAGGCATGCATGGCAGGTTCTCTTTTGTGTGTGACATGTCTGCTTCATGTGTTGGCTGTCTGTGTGATGTCTATGTGTATGTGTGTCATGTGCTTCTAACATGTGTATTAATGTTTTTTTCTCTCCACTTTTCAGATGATGACGCAATGGAGCCAGAGGATGGTGTTGTCATGCCAGGCACAGGGTTGTTTTCACAACCACAACCCGGCACAAGTGGGGGTCGTGGGGTGGTAGACCACGAGAACCCATGTGTGGTTCAGACTATCTTGTCTTTGGCTGGGTTTGCATCAGGTCCATACGTCAGGGGTGAGTGATTCTGATGTGGACACTCCTCTGTCCACGACACCTGCACTGAGGGGCCAGACAGTGGTGGGACCTCCACCTGTGGTGGATCAGGACTCAGGCACACCCTCCACACCAGTCGCTGATGTGCCTGGGCCATCACGTAGACGGGGGCATGTAGTCGTGCAGCCGCAGGTGTCAACCCCAGCAACGCGGTGGCCTCGCACCACCGAGGTATACTGAGTGGGAGCAAGACATGACTGCCAATTCAGAATGTCAGGGGGCAGCACTTGATAACATCGCTGCGAGCATGGAACGTGTGGCCCAATCCGTGCTCCCGCCTGCTAGGCAGGTGCTTCTCCAGCGGCAGGCGGCGCAGTCCAAGGCACGCTCGCTCAGGCTGGGCATGGCGGCCTCAGACAGGGTACGCCAGGCTGAAATGTTGTCTCTGCGTCAAGCAATTGCTGCTCACACAGAGGCACACATGAAGGCCATGGAGGGTGAGTATGCTTCCCTCCGATCCACTCTGGGTGTCCTCTTGATGTCCCAGAGGGAGCAGTCAGAGGAGAGGTTTGAGCAGCTTGAGCGTACCATCTCGGCTGAGCTACGTGCTTGCTGGAAGACGCATCAGTTGTCCAGCCAGGCCACGCAGGAAGAACTCCGTGTTACAGGTGTTACCTTGCAAGAGGAAGCACGTGTATCACGGGAGGTTCTGCATGCAGACATGCGTGTCATTGCCGCACAGAACCAGGCTCGCCCGTCCAGCAGGCTTGCTGCCAACGAGGGGCAAGCTGCACCTAGGCGTGGTCAGGCTCCTGTGCCATGTCATCCTTTACAGGATGAGACAGACTCGGACGAAGAATTATCTTCCACACAGGTCGTGGTGGGCAGGCGTTGAGCCCAGGGAGGTTTTTTTTTTGTCTCATCATCATCGCATGTGGGTGTTGAGGTGCACCCTGTACCTCTCCCCTCCTGGGTGCCTCCCCCACCGAGTCATATGTGGGCATTTTTGATTTTTGCTTTTAGTTTAGTTAGTTAATATTGACTATTTGATAGTTATTTTAATTAGGTTATGTAGGTTGTTCATTGTTAGTTTAATTAGTTAATATAGTTAAATATTGTTTGCCTATTGTGCATTCATGTGACAGTGTGGAGCTTTGTGGCTTTTGAAGGCATCCATTGTCTGTTCCAGCTGGGCCCTTCAAGCTTGTCTCGTGTATGCGTTTGCAGCTTGGGGTCCTGACTCACATAGACCACTCCTGCTTCCCTTCTCCATGGGCTCGCTAGGATGGTTCGGTGTTACAAAATATTACACAAGGGCTTTGGACTTTCCTCGTAACTGTGGCCTGTCTGCTGCTGTACTACTTGTGTTAACACCCATAGTGGGGATTTGTTGCGTTTTATCCACCCCATGTCTGTGATCAATTTGGGTGAGTACGTGCTTGATGTCTCCATTAATTGATGTGGATTGTGATGTATGTTCTTTTCTTGCCTGTATATGTGCTTGATGCACTTCATGCTGTAGACAGTAGCCTGCACCCTTGGCCTGTCAATGTGACACTGATGCTGGGAGGAGTATGGATGTAGGTCTGTGACCTGGACCAGTGACAACCAGCATGAAGACACACACAGGGAACTTTCATGTCTTATTAATTTATGTTATGCCCTTTCTGCAGGAAGATGAGCCTCTAGACTACCTTTGCCAGCAGACACGGGGACGACTAATCCAGAGAACTGGGCACATTCGGTGGTGCAGATGTGTGGATGTGTGCGCAAGCAGAGGCACAGGGCTTGTGCGAAGACGTCCAACAGAAGCAGACGTGTTTCCAGGATCTGCAGCCAAGGTGAGCAGCACAAGGGCCGACGCCGCAGCCAACCTTCCACCAGGCAACTTGCACATTCATGCTAAGTAGCACCAGTGCTGGGGAGCTTTGCCAGGCATTGTTGAAGAAGCACACGGTACAGCTGGCATACGTTGAGGGCCAAATGGCAAGTGGCTTTACAAGTTGTCAGGGGCACACACAGGGGCCATCAAACATATCCTGGAGTACCCCCTGCTCCATTGAAGCATAGTTATTAGGGTAGTAGCATTCCTAGCCGGATACTGACACAATGCACAGGGACACCCAGCGAGGCACAGACTTGTGGCCAGTGCATGTCATTTGCATGTGCTAATTGCCAGGTGCACTAACTATTGAAATATGCGGCTGCCAGAACACAACTTGTACTGAAGTTGCACCTTGCTATACGCATCTAACAGCTCACCCAGGGACAATTGTATCATGTGTGATTCTTGACCCATTGGTCTTCCATTTCCTGCACGGTCACATGCGCCTGCCTTACTGCATTGACAGTGTATGAACCATCGGTGGGCCAAGCTAACGTATGGGTACAAAGCAGCAGACAGGGGTGTTTGTTTGTGGAGAAGTCACTTACTTTGTGGCATGGATGGGGTTGTGTGTGTGTGTTGTCATCACACATTCAGATTAGTAACTCACGCTCTCTTTACAGCATTGAAGTGCTCCTGTTACCGGACCTGAGAGTGCACAGGCAGGAGGCCAGCACTCACCCCAGAGATAAGTCTCTCTTTGGCTTGCATTTGACTATTTTGGTACAATGTGCATGATGAAGATGTTTTCTCAAATTGATTATGTGCTTTTGTGAATAGTTGTATTTTGCCTACTTTCCCTTGCAAATCCACATCCACTCTCCTGCCCCTCTTTCCGGTTCTCCTGATTACCAATGCCTGTCCATGCTACATATCCCTGACCCTCCTTCCCCGCCGGGGTCTCAGAGGCCTGTGTAAGTTTGACCTTGCAGGCGCACAGACCACGGAGGGGGTGGTTGGTTCGTGCCACTCCTGCGCCTGGACACCAGAGCTGTGACAGTACCCATCAGTTGTTGCATCATCATTGTATGTTATGTACCGTAAATGGTACCCATCCTGTTGGACCATTGTTCAACTGTGCTACCTTGGTTGTTCTATCATTGTGCTTGTACATGTGCTTTGACATTTCCTGCTACTTCAAGTCATCTACTGGAGACTCTTCCTGGGTTTTTTGGTGCCTACAGGCTTTTTCCCTGGTTGGGGGTTTGGCTACTTGGAGTTCTCTGCGATTTGGTATTTTTACCAGTCAAGGTGGCCTCTGAGGGGGCTGGACCCTATTTACATGCAAGCTGGAACATGGAGACCAAGGGGTAGGGTGATCCTGTAGCCAGGTAGACTTGAAGGAAGAAGGCTACATGCCCCAGAGACAGTTGTTCAGAAGAACAAGGTGATGTGTAAGGGAGGGCTTTTTGTTGTTGGACAGTTGGCTTGGCCCACAGTGTCTTGGGCACTCTGGCATTGTAATTGTGGGGTACTGTGTACATGATGTGTTGTGCTGGTCAATGCCTGTTACTGTGTTGTGTTTAATTTTCAGGTGTCAGGGGATTGGTGTGGTTTGACATGCTGGGGTGTTCACATGGCCAATGTTCACATGTGATGTGTACAGGACACTGAGGGTCACTTGATTTCACATGCATATATTGAGTGCATGTCCCTAATGACACACACAGTTGCACAATGATCCACCACACGTACAACCACCCTTCCATGGCCACAGGTACACACAGATTGCATTCTCAGGCCCGCTGTGTCCATGCAGCACATGATCTATTACCATTTGGGTATCCTGTACATGCGTCATTTGGTTGTAGATTTGATTAGTCTTTTTCATGTGATGCTCAAGGTGTATCTGCAACACAATGGCTGCTCAAAGTGCTGTGTGCTGAGCAGTGTGTTGCAGGAGACACACACAGCACACGGGTTCGGGAGTAGGGATTTTGGCTTGCCCAATGTGCATGTGAACAGGGATTCAGTGTTGTGTTCATGGTAGGACTGGTAGATAGCATTTGTGTATGGCTTATGTGGGAGGCTGTTGGTCAGTCATTTCATCTGATTTCATGTCAGGCATCATTGTCTCGGGATACTTTCCATTTATCACATGTCACTTCGTATCTTATTGGTCATGTGTTGGGCTTTTGCTATTGCATGCCATGTCATGGTGTGGCAGACAAGGGTGATGTGGGTTGGGAGGGTTTGGGTGACATACCAGGGATTGTCATGGCCTGTTTTGGGGGGGGAGGGGGAGTGATACACACCTTGCATGTGTTCCTTTTTTGGTCACACAGGATTGGTTATGTTTAAGTAGCTAGGGATGCACACAATGTAGCACTTCCGTGGCAACATTCTCAGGGCGGTAAGGTTGTGACAGTTGACTGTCTCTTTATCATCATCGAATGTCACCTGGTATGTGCCAGGCCTGTGTGCACTCCGCAGGGGTGGGAGTCTAGGTGTAGAATGTGGCCACAAGCTGGGTCCAGGCTGCCTCGCCACGTGCCCTGTCCACTCCCATGGGCAGCGCCTGTGCCTGTGGTTGGGGATGTGGGGGCACCACCATGTCCACCAGTACCTCCCGCCGTGTTGCAACATTGTGCAGGACACATGCTGCCGCAATGATCCTGCACACTACTGGGGGTGCATATAGTAGCTGCCCACCAGAGCGGTCAAGGGAGCGGAAGCGTGACTTGAGCACTGCGAATGTGCGCTCCACTATGCCCCTGGTTGCAATATGGGTATTATTGTATCTTACCTGTGGTGGGGTGGTGGGGTTCCGGATTGGCATCATCATGTGGTTGCTCAGAGGGTAGGCACTGTCCCCTGGGGAGGTGATAATAGTTGTGATTATTAGGGTTTTGGTATTTGTCTGTGTGTGACATGCATGCATGTGCACAGGCATTTGTACTCACCTAGGAGCCATGTGTCACCATGCTGCCCAGGTTCTAGGGCCTGGCTCAGGGCGGACATTCTGTATATGAAACTCTCATGGCTGGAGCCAGGGTAGTTTGCATAGACAGAGGTGATGATTCCTTTAGCATTGCATACAACCTGCACGTTGATGGAATGCCAGTGCTTGCGGTTCCGATAGATGTGCTCAGTGGCCGTAGGTAGACGTAGGGCCACATGGGTGCAATCTATGGCACCGAGCACTTTGGGGAAGTGGGCCACCCTGTAAAAGTCCTGGGCCACGGCCTGCCTTTCTGCGGGTGTTCTGGGCATGTATATGTGCCTGCAGACTGAGGGATGTGCAGTGATGATTGCCAACACCTGGTATAGGCAGTGTGACTGCATAGCCTGTGAGACCGCCCCCCACTATGGCAGTTGTCCGCTGAAATGACCCAGTGGCCAAAAAATACAGGACATTGAGCCCCTTCTCCAAGGGGCTCAATGCTTGGGAGCACAAGGTGGGTGATGTAAGGCCATCTTCCCACTCCCTGACGAGGTCTAGGATGATATGAGGTGGAAACCTATACCTGCCATAGACGTGGTCGTCAGGCACCCCAAAAAGGCTGGTCCGTGGAAAACAAATGCGGGCCCTGGCTATTCTCCTCCTCCTGCGGTGTCCCACGATCAGTGCTGCGACAAATGGGGCATTCATCGTAGCTGTATATACGTGTTTGTTGTTTGCGCGCACTTTTATAATGTGCGCTGGGATGCTTTTGCCTTCCTTTGTGTGGCGGACGTGTTGACGCCTATGCGCGCCTTTAGCCGTGCGCGGGTTTCCCGTATTCGAATCCATGAATACGGGTTGTTCGCGTGCACGTGGGCATTCCGTGTATTTCCCTGCAGTACTTCCTCTGTTACACCTTATTTTTCACGCGTTGTTCCCCATTCTGTGTGTTACGCCCCGTGTCCCATCCCCTTTTTGGTGTGTGCGCAGACGTTGTGCGCTTTCCCTGTGGCCGTCATGCACAGCGTTCGGGATGTTGCAATGACGTGTGCGCCCGTGTGCGCCACGCACAGATTTGGCGCACATCCTGAGGAAAACACGCGCAGGGACTTCCATGAATCGCATCGTGTGCGTGCGCCTGTTTTTTCACGCTTGCGCCAGCTTGCGCCTGCTTGTGCCATTATTTTCGGCGCACATTTATTCCATGAATCGGCCCCTAAATTGGAAGAGCCGGATAGCTTAAAAAATGATTGCAACCTCTGATGTCTGGATTATAGGCTTCATGTCATGATAACATTTTTACCACTCATTTTTTACTTCAAATTCAGACGCTGCTTCTCATTTCCTTTTACTTTTTGACAATTTAATTTTCATAAATGTTGCCTCTCCTCCGGGATGCCTTATTTCGGATCCATCTCTATGCTTTCCTCTCTTTCAGGCACAGTGGTTCAAATGGCCCGAAAATGCTTTATGGGACTGTCCACATGTATCTATACTAACTCCCGTCCTCCGTCCTCTTATACGTATGGGAAGCAGGCCCAGCTTTTGGCCTTGGCGACAGTGCAACATTAGCCGCCCTATATGCCTGCTTGGGGGAGTCTTTTCAATGACTCCCCCAAACTGGCGTGGTGAGTGAAGGTGCCCTATTGAAAGGAAATGCGGCCGCTTTCACAAGCGCCAGCACGAGAGCAGGGCGCATTTCCTTTCAATAAAACGCTGATGCTAACCCAGCATGGGGCAGCCTTTGAAAGGTTGCCCTATGCTGGTTTAGCATCAGTGCCATATTGAAGTGATTAACTCCCTGCTCCACTGCTCCAGCATGGGAGTGGGGAGTTAATCACTTAACTGGAGCGCTGCTGCAGTGACTTGACCAGGGATTCGGGAGGTTGGGGGTGGCGGGCACAAAGGCCGTCCTTGATGGGAAGAGCTGTACTTTATCATAATTTCTCAGGACATATCATTCACCTGTGGGTGGTGGAAGCGGCAGGGCCCGTGAGGGAACACCGGAAACAGCCAGACACAAATATTCTTTGGAAGGCAAAATGGCTGCATTTACTTCACTTCTTACATCATCAACAAATGCAACAAAGCCATACATGAATCACATCACCAAAAATTGTTACCTCATCATTACATTATAGTTATATCATCAATTACATCATTTACGTACTAGAACATGGGGGAGTGGCAGTGGCCACCCCCCCATGCCCTGGGACAAGCCTGAGGGACATATGTGAGCCCCTAAACGGCCAGGCCTGCTCCCCCGGACCAGTGAGGACCGTTCTTTGAGCCCCTGGCATGACACCTCGCCATTCCACGCGGAACCTAGGATCATAACCTAAATCAGCAATAAATCTCCCTTCCAGTGACCCAAATGTTTGAGCCCCTAGCTCAATTCAATGCGATGTGCCCCAAACTACCGCCACAGGGCCACTGGGATACAGCCCAGGGTACTCCCCCCTTTCCTAAAACAATACTTATGATCGGTTCTCGAGACCGACTCCGGCTGGACCCCATGACTCTCATTGCACCCCGAAAAACCACCATCTAACCCACATCCGCTCTCCCTTGTTAGGCGGCCCTTCAATCATACATGCAAATAAAAAACACTTGCACCACTTTTTCAGATGCCCATGGTGGGAGCCACGTGGGAATTAGTGGTTTCTTCCTCTGGATTGGGCCGACCACTATGCACCTCTTCACCTCTGTGCGTCCCGCAGATGTTACCATCGCCTGAAGCAGTACCCTTATTTGTACTGATGGCGAGTCCACTGGCCATGATGCCCGGGATCATTCCCCTCATCATTGGGTGCCCTCTAGAGATGCAAACATAAGACAGGCTAACCAGACAGCCACAGACCACTGGGTAGCACTAGCCATACCTGTGCTGAACACCAGTAAATCCCGCTCACAGCCCAATGGCGACCTCACCAGCCCCCACACCCAGCACTGGTGTGGCAGGCAACCCACCATGTGCTCCCTCACACCTCCGAGGATAACCGCTGGGCAGTGTTAGCCAGCCCCACATGCACAAACCGGGCCAACCAATGGTGCCACTCGGAATCCCTCTCGTCATCCAACGGCGAACACACCAGCCCTACACCAACCACCAGAGTGTCAGGCCGCCCCCATGCCGGATCCAGCGCACCAACGATGTTAACCGTCGGGCAGTGCTAGCCAGACCCACACACCCGACCCATGTCAACCAACAGTGAATCCCGGAAGCCCACTCGCTGACAATTGCAACCACACCAGCCCCACACCAACCGCTGGTGTGGCAGGCATCGCACTGAGTGCTGCCGCACACCCAAGAGGTAAAACCGCTGGGCAGCGCCAGCCAAATCCACATGCCAGACCCGTGCCAACCAGCGGGGCAACCCAGAAGCCCACATGCCATCCAATGGCAACCTCACCTGCCCCACACCAACCTCCAGTGTCCCAGGCAACCCACGGTGTGCTCCTGCGCGCCTGTGCACCTGTGAGATAGACTGCTGGGCAGTGCTGGCCATACCCCTATGCCCTAATTGTGCCAACCAGCGCTGCATCCACGAGCCCTGCAAGTGACCACCACCGACACCCTTGTCACTTGTCAGCAGATGGGTGAGATTCCTCACCCGCCACACTCCTTGAGAAGTGATACCCAGGGAGCCCACACATCCTCTGCCTGCTTCCAGCACCCTTGTGCCCCGATCTCCTGTCACCTGCAGATCATACCTACCAATAGTCTTCCAGCCCCCCATTCAAAGTGGTGCACCTCTCCTCCCCCACACAAATGTCTCCGGACACCAGGGCTGCCGCCAGGGGGCAATCATGTATTTTATTTATTTATTTATTGTTCGCTTTTTAGGTGCTTATACAGCAGGTACATACTGTTTCAAAGTGCCCACAGAGCAAGGGAGGGAAACAAGGGAGTGAACATATTGAATATAAACTGTAAGAGGATTCAATTCAGCACTACAGCCAAGTCAACGCCTAGTCTAGAATACTGAATGAAAACCCTTATTGATATATCTTTATGTCCAGTTCATGCGTTCTGGATGACTACCCCTATATAACACCCCTCTCTCAGAATCCCCCTGACCCCACTGAGCCAAGAAGTAGTTCTGTTTTGCAAGTTAAAATGTTTAATTGATAGTTTAAACAATAGGTATATATATCACACTTTAGAATAAATTAATAATTGAATAGCACACTTAATCTGATATGATAAAGATTAACAACGGAGAATCTGGCACTAGCACACTTCTTGATAATCACTAAGGAGTTGACATGAAATGGATAAGATAGCAACAATACTTTTATGGTTTCCAATGGATGCAATGTGGAATGAAATGCAGTACAGAAAATAACTTGATAGGATTTCAGCAAAGACAATGTAATCACTTTCTTGGACAATTCACCCCCCCTTTATGCAATGCAAGGAAATGGAAGGAAGCCACACAGTTCTCAGAAATGCAATCAAATGTAATTCAGTTCACCCCAGCAACTTAGACTACAGAAGTTGAAAACACAGGCCCAAATGCTTTTAAATGTGCTGGCAATGAAGAAAAAAAATATACTAAAATGCTTTTAATTCCCTCTAGGAGGTTCAGGGTGAGTGATATCTAGTTAATATTAGCTCAGGCTCACTCTAGCAGTGATGCGGGGATAGTTTTTATGAGGCAAACAGAGGAAAGCAAAAGCAGCTATCTTTTTGCAAGTGGAGAAATTTTCAAATCGCGGCAAAATTCGCGAATGCGTCTGGTGCGATTACAGAGGAACTACAAGGGCTAGCAATATCGTTTTGGGGGTCCTAGGAAAGCCTAGCATCTCAGCTTCCAGATGAAAGTTACTGCAAGTCTCTAGCACAAACGGTCACGGAGATATGAGCGATTAAATAAAGGTCGTTTTTCAGATTTGAAATTTTAAAGTTCAAAAAGACAAGTGCAGCTTGCAACTAGAAAATGACAAGTGACAGCTTTACAAATGACAGGTGACAGTTTTACAAATGACAGGTGACAGTTGGGAGGCAGTTCTACTTAGATTAAATAGATTGAATTATATTATTTTAACTAAGAGATTGGTTCTGCACAGTTTTGCTATGTACTCACACTATATTCTTGAGTTAAATGGGCCTCACCATGGATCTGGTCAGGTTTTAGACGGGACTCTGGTCTCTGCACTTCACAGTGATCTGGGTCTGCTCTCTCTCTGGATTCTGAAGATTGAGGGATTTAAAGTCTGGATCTTTCTGCACAGCTTTCTCTGGAGATTGATGGAGGTAAAGCATGGATTTTCCCGGCAGAGCTTCCAGCTGCAAATGGATTTGAAAAGTCCCTATCTGTCCTGTCTCTCTGCTTTTATGTGTTTTTAAAATGGGTGTGTGTGAGCAGCATCACTAGCCAGCCCCTCTCCACTTATCATTGGCCAAGCTTTCATTTCTCCCCTGATTGGGGAAGGAACTGTGAGTCAGAGCGATGTCATTTTATGGCTTGCAGAGAGGACACTCCCCTGTCAAATTGCACATAATCTATATTTGATAAAAAAAAACATATTTGCAGAGGTACATATTGTTTTAAAATCATATGCACCCATCATGCATTACAGGAGGTATACCCTGTCCAAATCTGCTCTTCCTGAGGGCTTGCATTCAGAAATGGCACATATTTCACTTTTTAACTGATTTTGCAATTCCGGACATTGACCCAAATTTACACACATGTGCGCAAGGAGTATGGACATTAGTTGATGAAGTGTCAGATTTTTCACATGCACACATTTTGAGTAATATCCTCTTTTCCGCTAAAACCCCCCTGAACATGCCACCGGTTCTAAAAATCTCTTAAAATGTGGGCAGAAAAATCACAAGAATTATGGTGTCATTTATACAATTTTCACATGTCCGCTCTATGAGTTATTCATCTTTTTAGAGTTATGTTCTGGCCCCAAAGGGGTGTGGTTTTCCTCCAGCACAAGGTTGAATTTCTGGTTTTTCCAGTTCTGCCAAGCCAGCTTGCTCTCACAGGCAGTGCCCCTCCCCTGTGCTTCCAGGAGAAATCTTCATTTACGACTCCCGCCATAAAACATTTGCCTGAGTCAAGACAGGGCTTTGTTCAATTTCCTGCAGAGCCCAGGTAATTCAATCAGGGAAGTGTCATATCCCTTTTGGTGTGAGCAGCAAAAGGGCAGCTAGGCCTGGGAACGCAGCTGTGACTCAAGTTTCACTCCTGATGGGGGTAGTTGCCAGGCAGAATTCAGTTCCTTAAGCCAGGTTTCAGATAAACTGTCACTTTTTGTTCCCCAGTTTTCTGCATTCAAATAAAACTAAACATTTTTACATATGCAGCTAGAAGGCTGATTCTAAGTTTAAAACTATGACATTTAAACAATTGCAACCTATGTGACACTCAAAAGTAGGTCACTCAGTCAATTTAAACATTTAGATTTTTTTAGTGTCTTTCAGTCCAAATTTACTTAAACTGCTGAAATCCACAGCTCAGCCAGTCTTGTTATAAACCTTCAAGTCACTTCAGAATATAACTTTACATTGGATCCACCTCTTAAAATGTCTTTCTTTGGCATGTTTTGGGTTCATTTATTCAGTTTTCTACAAAATCTGGTGGTTTTAAAACGCCGGCTTTCTGATAGTGGTGAGTACTGGTACTGCACCCCTTTTTGGGATTTAAGAAAATGAATTCCCAACAGTTATGGGTTTGCTTTTGGCAATCAGCATTGCCACTCCCAATGGTTTCAGACTACTGTGTGGGTAGTCCAATGGTGGTTTTAGGCAGTTTCCTTCTGTGCCCATAACATCGGCAAAAATGAGTGGCAGCCTATTCTTCATGCATTTCCCTGTGCATTTTCTGGGAAGCTCTGGCCATCATGATGTTTTCATGTCAGTACTGCACAGTTTTGAGGTAGGGCTCGGATGCATGGGTAAATACATCCCACAAAACAGAGGAGGGGAAAGGAGAAGGGTGAACCTATTATGCCTTGTGAGTAATTCAGAACGTGCAAGTGCAGCAAGGAAAAGGGAAGAGGGAGTAGGTTGTGGAGTGTCTGTGCTCGTGAGTGAGCAACATATGAAGTGTATGGTCAGGTAAGTGCTACACGGCCAGGAGCCGTGTTGGGTGTAAATGCGTGCCTCCAGGTGGAGGGAGTGTCAAGGCAAGTACTGAGAGTAGACAGAAGCTGGGGAGAGTGGGTGTGGGAGGTCAGGGGACCCGAGGATGCATAAGGGCCTGGAATACCAATCACAGCAACTGTGAGATTAGCAGAGGAGAGGAGATGGGAAGGAGGAGGTAAAGAGGAAGGTCTTGTGGAGCTTTCGGAACTTAAGGAAGTCCTGCCCAAGGCATAGAGGGAGGGGGCGGCTGTTCCAAAGTAGGAAGCCAGCTCAGGAAAGCGATCGACTTCCTGCCCTCTGTTTAGCAAAGTGCTTTACACACAAAGAGTTAGTGCCAGAGGAACGTAAAGGTCTAGATAAATCATCTTTCACAAAAGGCCCCCAAGTAGCCACCACTGAAGAACCTGTCACTTAGCCTGCACAAATGCCCCGCAGGAAGGTCTGGTCCCTCCCCAGCCACACCCCTTGAGAAAAGATATGGCATACAAATGGCTCTGGATACCAGGACCGCCACCAGGAGGCAAGCATCTATCACAACAGGGCCCCAAGAAGCCACCACTGAAAAGCATGTCACTTCGCCTGGTCAAATACCCTTCACGAAGGTGTGGCTCTTACCCAGCCACACCCCTTGGAAATGATACCCAGGGAGCCCACTGAACCACGGCTGCCATCCAGCAACCTTGAATCCCGATCACCCAGTCCCTGCCGGCCCTAAGTGCCCAAAAGCCCTCCAGGCCCCCATTTGAAGTGGAACTCTGTTTGCTCTGGACACCAGGACTGCCACCAGGGGGCACGCCTCTCCCTCACAACAAGCCCCCAGTAAACCACACTGAAAACCTGTCACTTCATCTGAGCCAATGCCCAGCAGAAAAAGGTGTGGCCCTTCCCCAGCCAACCCTCCCTACCCCCCAAGAAACGATACATGTGGAGCCCATAGACCCTTGGCCTGCGTCCAGTGTCCCTGGAACCCGATCTCCCAGCCCCCACAAACCCAGCTGCCTGAAGCCCTCCGGCCCGCTCCAACTGGTACCCCCACATACCAATGGATCTGGACACCCGGGCTGATGACAGGAGGCAAGTATCTAACACACACACACCCAAAACGACCACACTGAAAACCAGTTACAAAGAATGGGCAAATGCCCAGCAGAAAAAAAGTGTGGCCCCTCTCCTATCAACCCCCATGAGAAACGATAACCGGGAAGGCCAAAGACCCATGCCGTGCGTTCTGTGCTCCCCCAGAGCTTGATCTCCCGTCCCCCCACAGACCCTAACTGCCTGAAGCCCCTTGCCCAGCTCCCAAAGGGACATCACATACTATTCGCTTCGGACACTGGGACTGCAGTCAGGGGGCCAGCATACATCACGCATGCCCCCGCCCCAGAAACCAACACAGAAATCAAAATCTCTTAGCAAGGGGGGGGGTTGAAATGTCCTTCAAGGCCCCTTTGCCAGACTATCGCCACACGCCTCAGGAATGACACCGGATGGCCTGCCCAGTGGCCCTGCCAGCAATGACCCTCGCCATGAAAGGTCTACTAACATAACTGATCTGTGCAAAATAAACGTATTGCATTCATTCCCATTCTTTCATGGAAGACCACAAACACCAGAATGCCATTCGGCAAACAAGGCATACAACAGCCTTTGCACCCCTCCATCATACAGTAGATAGCCTTGCCAACTAACACACAAAGTCGATCCATAACGATCACATATGGTATTCTCCCGACAAAAATTAGGCAACCCACCGATAGAACCCTACTTTATTTATTTATGTATTTATTCCTAACGTGGCGAAAACCTGCAGGCATCAGGGCACACAAAAACACAGAAGAATTAACAACCATGACATGACAATGTAGACGTCTCAGATGACCCTAAAGCAATGCCCTTCAGCTGAACAGCAGTCTTCAGGGGTTTGCAGACTGAGAGCAGATTGGCTTCCTGTCACAACTCCAAAGGCAGGGAGTTCCAAAAGTGGGCTGCCATAACTGGGAAGGACCTACAAAGGCCATTTGTCCTCCTAAATCTGAGGCAGCATATATAGGCACAATTGCCTGAACGTAAAAGTCCTCTTAGTTCATATCTGACCAGTCTGTGTTTCAGATATGTTGGGGCTTTACCATAAAGGCACTTATGAACGAGCAGGGCTGTCTTGAATTGCATTTGACCTGTTACCAGGAGCCAGCATATAGCCCTCCTGTGAATTTCTTGTGTTCTTTCTTGAGGACGATCCCCAGCGGGGAACACACCCACCCTCCAGGGTAGGCAGTGAGACTGTCCTGCCACCCTGCTCAGCCATACCTCTTTATCAACTTTACTTAACAGTGTCGCTGGTTGTGTCCTGGTTCATTTCTGGTTCTCCGGCACCGGGGCGGGGGAGTAGACTCCATCAATGGTATTCGATATCCCTTTGAAAACCCCTCCACCAGCAACTGCACATCTCCCAACCTGACATACCCGTTCACCCATGCACGTAGTATGTACACTAGCACCGGCTTGGCAAGGCCCACCGTGGGTTCCCCCGAGGCTCGAGATGCTACTTGAGCTCTTTGCTGCGCTTAATCCACTTGCTCTCCCCTTTCCCTGACAATCCGCAGAAGGAGCACACGTGTTTAAATTTACAGACTGGTATTGCACATGATATCTTGTTGTAGGCCCAGCATGCCCCTTTCTTATCCCCTGCCCCCCAATGCTCCAAAAGGAAAGGGCTGCCCTTGCCTACCCGTCCCTAATGGACGAGTAGGCAAGGGCATTAGGGACGGAGTTGTACACACTTCTATGCAACTTGCCCAGAGATGCATTGCCGTGGACCCCCAATCCAGAAATGCATTCCCTACCATTGCGCTTCTAAACCTCTCATCGTACACCAACCAAGCACCAAAGGCACAATCATAATACATGGACCCAACCAAATGGTTGTAAAACAGCAATTTCTGGTGCAGCTCGGGGAACTTTTCCAGAAATACTGCGGAAAATATTGCAAACCCTGTTGCCCAGTTAGCCACAGATCTTTCCACAAAGAACTTCTTGTCTTTTCCCTTGCCCTTTGGATCCTTGATCTCCTCCACCCTACTGTAATCCAGCAGAGAGATCATGTCAACATATTTTTCCTTCCAAATCTTTTCTTTGGTTTCCTGTGATACATGTCAGATGAGCATACCTGGTATTGCCAGCTGTGCAGGTGTGGGAATGGTTACTGCTTTTTCCCCTCCTAATACCCTGACTGCTGCCCCCATAATGGGCACTTTAGGCACGTCCCCCCGTGCTAATACTCCCCGCCACTGATAATGTAGTGCTTATCGCTGCTGCTCCGCTTTGCGCAGAAGCTGGTCCCCAGGCGAGGTCTGCCCTGGCGTAGCCCGGGCTACAAACCCTGGCTGTGCTCCAATATCCAGGTCCGCCCCCGTCCCCAAATTGCTGTGCTGCTGGGCGACCTTGATTCTCCATTTGCCCTTGAGACCATCCCTGCACTTGTCCCACCGACGTCCCCTTCGTCTGCGCTGTCAGGCCCCATGACTGGTGCTTCGGCCCCCTGTTCCAGCCCCCAAAAGTTGCCACTGAAAGGCCAGCCCATCCCTCTCCCCTAGGAGCCGGGCCCCTGTGGCCCCCAGTTATAACCAGGCCCCTGCGACCCACTCATTCCCCATGGTCCACTCATGGGGCCCATTCTACTCCCCCACTGGTACCCAGACCATGCATTTGGGGTGTCCCCCATCCCAGTCCCCAGGTGGTGGACCCCCAGACCCCTGGCCCGCCAGTGTTCTCATTTCTCTGTGCCCCCTGAGCCCCCCTCTGCACCCCAGCCCCACCCGTCCTGTTCTTTCCCTGCAGCCAGAGTCAGGGTGGTAATTACCACAATTTCAACAGGTGCAGGTGGGGTAGGGGCTCTGCCACTCTCCTGGCCCCTCTCCTC
This sequence comes from Ambystoma mexicanum, assembly GCF_040938575.1. NCBI lineage: Eukaryota > Metazoa > Chordata > Amphibia > Caudata > Ambystomatidae > Ambystoma > Ambystoma mexicanum. Next base: position 779,082,947 of record NC_090937.1, read on the forward strand.
TTTTTAGCCAGAAAGGAAGGCAGCAGTAGGTGCTACATTCTTCCTCCTTGGGCGTGTTGTGGATGGCACCCCTTCGCCCTCGCCCATATTCTCCCACCACTGCTTCCACCCCCGCTGCAGATAGGGCCTCTAATACTGCGTCCAGGTTCTTGCCCTGCAGCAGTGCAATCACAGCTGCAAGCTTTGAAGGGTCCATTACTCCCACACGTATTCACTAGTTGCTTTTATTATAATAATAAAACTTCCTGTGATGCACACAAGTCAACTCAGCCCAGTATACCAGCCCTCTAGGCCGTCCTGAGCTCCCTGACTCTCTGGCAGTATACTGTACGAGGGATCAGTGGCCCGTGTATGTGCGGCGAACACACCCGAAGCGTTGCCTCAGCAACCAGCCGTACACAGTGCACAAGGCATGGCACTCCATTTGGACGTCCGGGTGCTTCCGGCGCAATGCTCGAGAAGCTCCGCAACACTTCGTATACACAATTCCCTGGCAACACTCCACAAAAAAACGCAGTTAAGTACAATTTTCGGGTCTAGTGATAACCAGTTCACGCTCCTTTTTGTCCCCAAACCCTACCCCGAGTATTATCCCCCACCTGTGTTCCAACTGGCAGCCAAACAGCCACCGAGTACCCCCACCCGAACTCCCTTCACTTGACTCACTCCGGCCCTCCTTACCTTTGCCTGCCTCCCCCGGGACCCTGAAACACAGCTCAGCAAACCAATCCTTGAAGATCCCTTGTCCCGGGGGATTGAGCCACAGAGAAAGAGAGCACGTCGATCAGGATCCAGGAGCCAAACAATATGCAGAGGTCGGTGGCAGTCGATGGCGGTCCCAGTCGAGGCTAGGAAGCGCTGCGGTGAGGATTCCTTTCGGCCAGGGAGAGGCAGTGAGCTGTGCACTCCTCACCCTCAACCCCTCTGGTGCCCATGCCCCCCGCCCCTACTGTGACAAGCCCGAGAAACCTGGCCAGCCACCACCGCCCCCCACTGGGAAACCAGTTCTTCCTGGCATCTGGCAGTCTCCCCCGCCTCGGCGCGCCCCCTGGCCTGCCCAACCCAGCATCCCCACAATAGCGGGTCTTTTGCCTTCAAGAGACTTGGTCTCACACAGAAACCTCTTTTATGATGCATATAGCATCGTTTTGCAGGACATGAAGTTTGTTAAGACACCCTTTGTTAGCACCCATCACAATAGTCGAGCATCGATAAAATAATAGCTTGGGCTATGGTGAAACAATTGTCTTCTGAGATGAAAGGTTTTATGTGTCTGAGCAGCCTAAGGTACTATTGGTTGTTTTTTGTCATCTGGTTGACCTCTGTTTTACCGCCATTGAGCCTCTCAGCAGACCCTATTTTTAGGTTTCTTGAAGCAAATAACATTGTACTGTGCAAATAATGGTTGTAACTGTGACAAGACATTAATAGGTTAACAAATATGAAGTAATATTTGGTAACATTGCACACAGGCAATATAACACAGTACCAGTGTAGGAGTGTGGAGATAACACACTCTAATCTTACAAATGTGCCTTTTTGGAAATGTTGGCACAGAGCTAAAAAAGTCCCTTTTGAATTCTGCACTGTGTGGACTATAACAGGCTTAATTTAGTGACTTCCTGTCACCAGTGGACATGTAATGCTATTCAAAGATGCACTAAACATTGTTAACATATATGTCCTGTATTTTTACAAAACTCACTGAGCTGGTGATCAGGTTAATTGTTGATTGTTTATTCTTTCTATGTGTAATTCTTTCAGCTATCAATATTGAATTATCCATGCTGAAATATGCGACCTAAGTAAATAAAGGTCTCAACAACTTTTTTTCAGTTTTTCCAGAATTTGGGTTTGTACTTTCCTCCTATGATGCATACTTGAAGATGGATTAAACATAATATGGAGATGTGTTCGAAATGTCCACTACAGCAGACTACTGTAGTTTAAATGTATGAGGTCAGGACTACCCCCCTGTACTAAATTACCGCCATTGAGGCACATCCATTGGGTGGTCATCAAATTTTCAATCAGTCCATAGACATGGGAAAGATTGGCAGTATCAGTGTCATACTCCCCGCCAAGCTCGAGTATCAGCTGTGTATCATTAGCATAGTTTGTAAAATGGAAATGGGGGCAGGCCCCAAGGTGGCATCGCCGCAGTGCACAGTAGACTTCTGATAAGATAGGAACTATTGTATCCAATCCACTGCCTCCTGTGAGCAGTTCCCTATATTGGTAAATGTACTATGCCCTGAACGGAAGATTGATTGCCTAACATGTAGCTTGGACGTAACGTCCCAGAATAATTGGAGTTGAATGGTGGCCATTTTTATCAACAATCTTCAACAAGAAGTGGGAGTTGGTGATGGGCCTAAGGTTCTTTGCTTATTCTGGATCCAACCCTAAGTTTTTCACAGGTGGGATGACAACTTATTTGATGGCATCTGGAACATGATTGTTGTGAAATGAAGCATTTACGAATCAAACAAAGAACGGTAAAAACTCCTTTTTATTTCCTAGAATGAACTTAGAGGAGATAATATCCCTGAAACAAGAAGTAGGGCGCATTGCCTGAGTTTTCTCCATATCAGTCGCTGTGGGGGATGTCAGGGCACATTTTGACTGATTCTGTTTTTGTGACGGTTTATGACTACTGCTCACTGAGTCAGGCACAGGAGAAGGTAAGAGAGAGGGATTACTAACCCCTAGATCCTTTTCAATCTTATCTCATGCCATGGTAATTTTATCAGCTAATGCTTGCTGAACCTTAGTACAGTCTTGGTTTGTTGAGATGATAGATAACACTTGTGCTTTAGGTTTTTCAAGTGTTTTCAATATTTCAAATGTTTTTTGGTATAATGTCCTGCTTTGTTGATTTGCTCATTGAAATAATTCCTCTTTGCCTCACATATGGCTAGAGTTCTCAAGATTGTTCGGTTCCATCTGTTAATATCCCTGCACAAATATCGCCATACAAGAATATCACAATATTTTTGTGGCAATATTAAGCCATGGAACCTGCGGGGGACACCAGAGCAACCCCCAGTCCCAATAACCCCATAAATTATCCCCACTAATAATATCGCCTTTGGCGATATTATTGGTGGGGTAATATTACCTGATACCGATTTTTCCAGGTTGCTTTATGTATATCAGAGGTGGTTTTCTGCCACTTGCATTCTTCTGGTCTCTTTTTCTTTTTTTCAAAGGGGACACATGGTCTACATATGTGTCCTAACATATGTGGATACCGCTGAACCGTGCTTTATATACAGATGATGATATTCGGGCCATTTGTATAATTACCATTGCTGAACAAAGTAGTGGAGACATAATAAGTAAGCCTAATAGAATACCTAGTGCAGGATGCATAAACAATATTATCATAATTACATTATAAAACATGTAATAGAAACTGAATACAATACTATGGCATTTACCCACAGGGATTGGACCCTTACATTGGTAAATCATTCAACAAGATTGGCAATGCAACTACAGCTTAAAGGTAATATGGAACAGATGAGGTAAGCATATCCATATGATATAAATATGGAATGAATACAATGTTATGGGCACTGTAAAGTACTTGAATCTCACTATATTATTATTTCCTTTTTTGTTTGTTTTCTCTCGATTACCTAATAATCCTCCCTTTCTCCAACCCCTATTCTCTGTGTATTTGTGATCTTTTTTACACCAATTGTTTTGTGATTAATAATAACAAGTATACCAATGGGTTATGAAATATCAAGTGTACCACCAGCCCTGATTTGAAGAAGGCTTTCCGTAGCCGAAACTCGTGTCATCGTTAAGGGCAAATATTAAAAACTTGGGATCATGCACAAATTAGTCTGGCGCATTTATTATAATCTGAGTGTGTGGAGTAACATTAGTTGTGCATTCGAGCTTGCACCCCCCTCCACTCAGAATGTATCACCCATTCTCGCAACTATACCACTGCCTTGAACACTGTTTAAACCCCAGCGCAAGTATTTGCCATTCAGCAGTTATACATCCAAAACAATTGCCAAACCAGAAATAACATCACACATCAATGCATCTGTTCACTGCCTCGAATTGTAATTCCTAAAATGTGGAGCCACCTCCCTGCGCCTTCATGGGGCAACCCACCAATATAGCAAGCCATTCCACGAGACCGCTGCCCACGCTACAACAGTGACCTACTCTGCATACAAATCTGGAAGGGACCAACTGCTGGAAGGGACCAAGATGGTCAGAAGCCCCCATAACTGTACACCGACCATGCAAAAACCGGAGAAACCCACCCTGGATACACCCCGTCCCAGAACACCAGAAAAACACACATCAGGCCCGCCTGATGGACAACAAACCGAGGGCCCAGCCTCACTCCATCTTGGCGAACTCCATGGATATCCCTTCAGCACATAACTTATGCAAGACGCGCTCTGACAGCATCACATATGCCAAGAGGCACTATAAAAGTAAACATGCAACTCAACACTTTTCTTTAGCAAAACGGTTGCAATTGCCCTCTTTCCAACATAATGTTGTGGGCACGAGTGACCCCCTGGGCCCCCGCAGGCATTCACACGCACGCACGCATTCATTCGGAAGAACACACACGGTACGCGTGTTGCCAGCTCGGGGCCCTGGCCGGGACTTCCTTTATTCCCTATGCGCATGAGCGAGCCTCGTTATGGGCTGCGCATGCACCTACAGCGTACATACTAGGCAACATCCCTCTTTTTCCCCCCAAAACAATAAACAACTATAACATGAATACACAACAGTCACAACCTTGGACCTCAAGAACAGGTCTCGACCTGTTATGATACTGGGTCCATGATGAAATCTTGGAACCTCTGCGGAGGCTTCCGCCCCTCACGGCTCGGGTACCTCCTGGACTCCTCTCGCAGGGTCCCTGGTGTCCCTGGGACTTCTGGAGGTCCTTCGTCCATCGGCAGCGACCCTGGTCCAGGCCCGGGTCTGGGCACCTCTGGCGACGCAGGAGGAGGTGCAGCTTAAATCCGCTTGAAATACGACACATTCCGCGTGATGGTGCCCCTGGCATTGGCCGCGGCGACCATGGATTCCTTGACATTAGTCATGAACCAGCAGATGGGCCTCGTACGGGAGAGACAGCTTCCCCTCCGGCCTCCGATTCCGGACCAGAACAGTGTCCTCTACTGCAATTGACTTCTCTGGCAGGTTCCGGCGGGCGCTTTCCCACTCGTTCTGGATACCCCTCTCCACACGTACCCGGTTATTGTCAATCACCCCAGGGCTGCACCCCCCACTTCCAGGAGCCGTCCTCTGGGGCACCGCTTGAATAGGGCCTCGGCCGGCTCAACCCCGGTGGACTGATGTGGGGTCGTGCGGTACTCTCTCAGAAATTCGAAGAGGTTTTGGCGTAGTTCCCCTCCCCCATCCAGCTAGATTCTGAAGATCTTGTTGAGTGTCTGCATGAAACGCTCAACTTCCCCATTCGCCCTGGGCCAGAGCGGGGTAACTTTTTGGTGTTTGATCCCCCTCTCCTCACAATACTGGGAAAACTGTCGCCCCTGGAATGGCGAGACGTTGTCAGAACAAAGCTCGGTGGGGAAACCGTGGGTAGCGAACATCTTCTCCAGGGCCAGAATGGTGTGGTCGCTGACCGTGGATTCTACCAGCTCCACCTCGGGATAGCGCGACCACTGGTCGACTACTGCAAGAAAGTACATCCCTCTGCCCGTGGAGCCAAAGTCAGCATGCACCGCCCCCCATGGCTGTTCACTTCTTTCCATTGCTTGGATGGGCGGCCCTCTTTCCACTGGGCTAGCCGTCTGGCACGGTACGCATGAGTGCACAAACTCGTCCACCCTGCTCTCCAGGTCCGGGAACCACACCTTCAGTCTTAGACGTGCCTTTGTTTCTGCCATTCCCTGGTGACCTTTATGGGCGAGCTGCAGCACTTTCATCACCAAGACTCACAGGATGACAATTTGGTGCCCTCTCAGCAGAAGGCTGTCGTCTGCAACCGACAGCTCGCTGCGCACCTTCCACAGTACTTGGAGATCTCTTTGTGCCCCGATCTCCCTCTTGGCATTGTTTGTGAGCACTTCACGCCACTCCCCGCTGTCCATGGCCTCCTTGATGACCAGGAATACCTCATCTACATTCTACGCAACCGCGATCTCCTGGCGCGCCAGGGCCGCTGGCAAGGCTGCCTCCACCACATTCTGCACCATTTCAATACAGTCCACCACCTCGGTGGAGTCTCGAGGGTGCCCTGCCCCCGGATGTCTGGCCAGATAGTCCGCAGGGTTGTGGGTGCCAGGGCGATACTGGAGCTTTACCCCATATTCAATAAGCGACAGCATCCACCTTTCGATGCGCGGTGGTGGCTTGGAAGGGGCGCCGACCATTATCGGAATCAGTGGCTTGTGGGCGGTTATTACACCACGGGCTTACCCAGGATGTAATTCCTGAAGTGCTTGCAGCCCCAGAGGATAGCCAGGGCCTCACGCTCAATATGTGAATATCGCTTTTCTGTCTCTGTGAGTGCCTTACTAGCATAGGCGATGGGGAGCATGATCCCCTGCGGATCTGCTTGCATGAGCACCGCCCCCAACCCCACCGGGCTGGCAGCCACCACTATCTCTGATTCCTGTCTGGGTTAAAATACGCCATGGTTTGTTGGCCTGACAAGGCATTCTTAATCTCAGCGAACGCTCTCTGCTCCTTCGACGTCCACGCCCATGCAACGCCAGGTCGCAAATGAATCGTCCACAATAATTTACCATGCCGAGAAAGCTCCTTATCTCGGCTGGTGACTCTGGCGGGGCCGCCTCACGTATGTCCCTTACTTTCTCCGGGTCAGGCAAGATGCCTCCTGCATGGAACACAAACCCGAAGAACTCAATCCGGTCCTTGAGAAATTCACATTTATTTTGGTGCAGGGTCAACCCCAAACTCCTGAGTCTCTCCAAGGCCCGTTCCAGCCTCTTCAGGTGCTCCGCCTCCGATTGTGCGAAAACCAGAATATCATCCGACATGTTGATCACACCTTTCAGTCCCGTCAGGGCTCCCGGATGGTGTTCTGGAAAACTTCTGCCGCTGACGAGACACCATAACTGAGCCTTTTAAACTGGTATAGCCCCTCGTGAGTCGTGAAGGTGGTGATATACCCCGACTCTGGGTGGAGTTCCAGCTGATGATAGCCAGACCTCAGGTCAAGTTTGGAGAAAACCTTCGCCCCCTGCAGCTCACCGACGATGTCGTCCAGTGTGAGCGTGAGGTGACGCTCCCTCTTAATGGAAATATTAGGTAGCCTCATGTCCACGCAAATGCGGACGGCCCCTGGCTGTTTGGGTTTGGGTGCAACAACAATTGGGGAGACCCACGGGGTTGGGCCCTCCACCCTCTCAATAATGTCCAGGTCGATGAGCGACTGAAGTTCCTTCTCCACCTGTGCCCTCAGGTGGAAGGGGATTCTTCGATGCTTGAGGGCTGTCGGCCTCACAGACCCCTCAATGTGAAGTCTGATGGGGTCGCCCTTCAGCTTCCCGACCCCTTGAAAGATGCCATCAAACTGCTGCAGCAGGCGATCGATGTCAGTGTGATACACAGCTAGCGTGAAATGCATAATGACAAGGGCTTCGGAAGCAGCACAACTTAGTAGGGAGTGCGGGCTCACACTCGTCACAAAGAACCTCACCTTGATCTGCTTAGGCCCATGTGACACCGGAGCTACGAACACTCCCTGAATCAGCAGCGGCGTATCCCTACCGAAAGAGTATATCCGGGCTTTGGACTCTTCCAGCTTGGGAGGGCCCGGGAGGGCCTCATAGTGTTCGGCTGCCAGCACACAGACCGATGCTCCTGTGTCTATCAAAATGGGGGTGGACACATCACCAATGTTCACTGTGCATGTCGGTTGCCTGCTCAGCCTAGACCCTGTAGCAATACTTGATATGAAAAAGATCTCCTCCTCTTCTTCTTCCTCCCCAGCAATGTCTAGATTGTGCATGCCTTGCTCAACCGACGACACACCCCTCACTCTCCGGGCATTACTTCCGCCTGACCTTGCTGGCCCTCTCGACACTGTCACTGGAGTAGGGGCCCTGCACACCCTTGCATAGTGTCCTGGTGTGCCACACCGACCACAGATCCTAGTCTTTGCCGGGCATTCCCCAGCATGAGGTGGGTCATACCTGCAATACGGACATGACTGCGGAGTTCCAGGTGCAGAGGGACTGTCCACCCTCCTAGGTGTCCAGCGCGCCCTCCCTGGAGCAGAACGCCCGATGGCAAAAGCGCCTTCCCAGGGTGTACAGCAGCGTCCATTTTCGCCCCTCTGGACTCCGCCAGTTCGTATACTCTCCATGTGTCGAGGATCTGTTGCAGCGTCAGGCCTGGCTCCCTCAGCACGTGCCTTCTCAGCTTCCTTGAGCTGCACCCGTGAATCAGCTGGTTCTGCACCATCTCCTCCTCATTCACCTACCTGCAGGTACTTGCAAGGTGCCTCAGCCGTGCACAGAACTGATCCAATGACTCCTCACCCTGCTGCTTCTCCACACACATTACAAATCTGTCGAAATAGACATTCGCCATGGGGAGGAAATGGTCTTGGAGGGCCTGTTTCACTGCATCATAGGTGACCACCTGAAAGTTCAGCGAGTCATAGATCCGGTGGACCTCCGTGCCAGCTGAATATACCATTGTGGCTACCTTCGCATCATCATCCGTCTCTCCTGACGCCCTGAAAAACATTTCCAACTTCTTCACCCACAGTAGCCATTTCGGCCCCAGCTTTGATGGTGGGCCTGTGGTGTGAAATTCGGGCATGGCTGCTAGGGTGCTGTGCAGTCTGCGTGGGACAGGCGCAGGGGCTCCTTCTTCTTCCCCCTCCTCACCCATGATGATGATTGGGTTAAGGGTATCTCGGACAGATCACTCCTGGACCGCTTGCACTGACCTTCCAGCCACATGATGGGTACCCAGGCACCAAAAGCACAGAATGGAGGAGTAATGGGCCTGCATCAGGTGAAGGTAATGCCTTCAGTCGTCTTGATTTTCTTCCTCTTTTTTTTGTTTTGTTTTGTAGCCACAGCCCTTCAGTCAGAAAGGGCCATGGAGTGTCCAAAAATTGTTTTACAGCAAATGGTGTATCCCTCAAAATGGCCACCGGCCAAGTGCGTAAGTACGCGACGATGTGAGGAAAGACACTATCTCCAACTCTGCAATATTCGGAGCAATGCCTCTTTCCCCATCGTCGCGCTCCTCGTCGCCAGTGTTGTGGGCACGAGTGACGCCCTGGGGCCCCGCAGGCATTCACACGCACGCCCGCATTCGTTCGGAAGAACACACACAGGACGCGTGTTGCCAGCTCGGGGTCCCGGCCGCACTGCTGACCGGGACTTCCTTTATTCCCTACGTGCATGCGCAAGCCTCGTTATGGGCTGCACATGCGCCTTCAGCGTACATACTACGCAACACATAACACATTTTAAAGTGGTGAGGTGGCGCATTCCTTTTGGGGATGCGTCACCAGCTGTTGTGTCCTCCGATTCCACACAAACCTCCCCTGGACAGTGTATGCACAGAACTTTGCCACTTCCGAAAACGCACGAGCCTTTAAACCACACTTGCACCGTTGAGGAAAACACACCTCCTACCAGCTATTGTGGCGTCACGGCAAAACACATTCTCATCTTCTGTTCTATAAAAGGGCCGTTAGATATTGTTGTTAGTTGCGTCCCAATCCCGCCACTATGTGTAATAATTACTTTTCGCATCATAGTCGTAAACAGAAATGTCGTGCATTGCGCGACATCCCTACTGTTGCGTAGTAATACGCGGTTCTGTGCATGCGTGGCCCACAAAGAGGCTCGCGCATGCGCGCATTAATAATAGTTCGTGCCGGAGACCAGGGCTGCAACACGTCTTCGGCGTGTCTCTTGGTGCAAGTGCTGTGTGCGTGCGTGTGTGCCTGCAGGTGGGGCCTGCCATCGCCCCACACCATCATACTGGCGATGAGGACGGCGCGGGAGCAGTCCTCCGCTCCGGTAGCATCCAGAGAGGAGAATGCTGCTCTGTGTCGGCACGGGCTCACACGTGTGGCCGGCGGCCATCTTGGATTGAGCGCAGAACGCAGTGGTTGCGGCCTGTGAGGGTGCTCGTGTGCCACCTGCTATTTGCACCGAAAATAGTCAATTTTTGGACCCTCCACAGCCTGTGCAGGCGCAAGGTTGTGGCATTCTGTCAATATAACAGGAAAAAGAAGAAAAGAGTGTCACTGGAGAAGATATTGTGCCAAGGGTGATCCAGGGCCCTGTCTTCAAAGCAGTTCAATGTATTTCTGTGAGTACCACGCAGGGAAATGGGGGAGGAAGAAGAACAGGATGGCGCTCCTGCCCCCATCCCTCGCAGGGTGAACAGCACACTAGCCCCCATGGCCGAATTTGATACCACGGCCCACCTTCCAAGTTGGGGCCTGAATGGCTCCTGTGGGTGAAGAGGTTGGAGATGTTCTTCACGGCCTCGGGGATCACGGAGGACGAACAAAGAATTGCAATCATAGTCTACTCGGCATGGGCCGAGGTGCACAAGATATATGACTCTATGAATATTCCGGTTGCGACGTATGCTGCAGTGAAGCAGGCGCTCCGAGATCATTTTCTGCCAATGGCGAATGTAGACTTTGATAGGTTCGTCATGAGTGCGGAAAGACAAAGAGAGGAAGAGTCATTGGATCAATTTTGTGCACGACTCAGAGTTCTAGCAAGCTCCTGTAGATGGGGAAATGAAGAGGAGATGGTTCGGAACCAGTTGTTGCAGGGCTGCAGCTCTGGTAAACTGAGGAGGCAGGTGTTGAGGGAACCTGGTTTGACCCTACAACAGATTCTGGACACAGGAAGGGCCTATGAGCTGGCTGACGCGAGGGGTGCGAAAATGGATGCAGCCACGCATGGGAGGAACGAAGGGGAGGCTTTTGCAATTGGCTGCACTAACCCAGGAAAGTCAAGGTGGATGTCAAGAGGAGGTGATAGCCCGCGTGGGCATAGCAACGCTCCCTCGTGCCAATATTGTGGGTACGACCTGCCACATATGGGTGACTATCCAGCCAAATCGAGAACCTGTGGGCGGTGCAACACCCCAGGACATTATGCTAGGGTGTGCAGGGCATCAGCACCTGTCGCCGTGTCGAGAGGGCCCGAAAGGGTTGCCAGAGGCAGCACTCAGAGAGTGAGGGGTGTATCTTCCATTGAACAAGGCGTACAGGACCTGAACATCGCCGAGGAGGAGGAGGAGGAAGACGAAATCTTCTTCATCTCGAGCATAGCTGAAGGCCCAGGCAGGAGACGACAACCCAAGTGCACAGTTAACATTGGGGAAACACCCACACCGGTCTTGATAGACACTGGGGCGTCCGTCTGTGTGCTGGCAACGGAACACTACAACGCACTCCCTGGTCCACCAGGCCTAGCAGAGTCCACAGCACGGATATACGCTTTCGGAGGACACACACAGCTTCCCATCCAAGGAGTATTCATGGCCCCAGTCACTCACGGACAAAATAGAATAAGGGCAAGATTCTTTGTCACAGATGTGAGCCCTCATTCCCTTTTCAGTTCTGCTGCAGCTGAGGCATTGGACATTGTACACTTCTCATTTGCAGTCTATCACACTGACTTGGAAAATCTGTTGAGTCGTTTTGAAACGATATTCCGAGGGATAGGGAAACTAAAGGCTGACCCAATACGCCTCCACATAGATGGGTCTGTGAGGCCAACGGCTCTCAAACACCGCCGCGTCCCTTTCCATCTGAGGACACAGGTGGAACGCGAGCTGCAATCCCTGATAGACAAGGACATCATTGAGAAGGTAGAGGGCCCCACCCCGTGGGTCTCCCCGATCTTGGTAGCCCCAAAGCCCAAACAACCGGGTGCGGTACGCATCTGCGTGGACATCAGGCTTCCCAACCTAGCGATCAAAAGAGAGTGCCACATAACACCCACCCTGGACTACATCATTGAGGAGCTTCAATGGGCGAAAGTGTTCTCAAAACTGGATTTGAGGTCCGGGTACCATCAGTTAGAGCTCCACCCCGAGTCAAGATACATCACGACGTTTACGACTCACGAGGGGTTATACCAATATAAAAGACTCAGTTTTGGTATCTCTTCCGCGGCAGAGGTCTTCCAGAATACCATCAGGGGAGCCCTGTCCGGACTCAAGGGAGTGATAAACATGTCGGACGACATTCTCGTCTTTGCCCGTTCCGAGGCTGAACACCTAAAGCGCCTGGAAAACACACTGGTGAGGCTGCGCGACCTAGGGTTGACACTGCACAAAGAGAAGTGTGAGTTCCTGAGAGACAAGCTGGAATTTTTCGGGTTCGTCTTCCATGCGGGGGCATATCACCTGATCCCAAAAAAGTGAAGGATATCCGGGAAGCTACCCCGCCAACCTCACCATCTGAAATCAGAAGCTTCCTGGGTATGGTGACATATTGTGGTCGCTTCATCCGCGATCTAGCCTCCCTGTCGGACCCCTGAGAGCGCTAACCAGAAACGACATCGCCTGGAACTGGGGGGAGAAAGAACAGAGGGTGTTCGACAACATCAAAAATGCCCTATCGGAACAAGAAACGATGGCATACTTCAATCCAGATCGGGAGTCCGAAATTGTAGTCGATGCCAGCTCCGTAGGAATGGGGGCTATCCTCATGCAGGCCGACAATCAAGGAACCATGAGGCCCATCGCATATGCCAGCAAAGCGCTAACCTAGACGGAGAGACGGTACTCTCAGATCGAGCGGGAAGCTCTGCCCATCCTATGGGGGTGCAAGCACTTCCGGATATATATTTTGGGAAAACCGGTCGTGGTGGTAACCGACCACAAGCCTCTCATCCCGATCTTGTCCGGAACATCATCGAAACCACCGCCTAGAATAGAGAGATGGATGCTGTCGTTAATGGAGTACGGGGTCAAACTGCTGTATCGACCAGGCCCCGACAACCCGGCAGACTACCTGTCCCGCCATCCAGGTGCGGGAAGGCCAAAAGACACAGTGGAAGTGGCAGAGGGTGTTGAAGCGATACATCTCGCGGTCGAATCAGCGCTGCCCGTTGCCCTTTCCCGCCAGGAGATCGCCGAAGACTCCAACATGGACGAGACATTCACAAGGATCAAGCTTGCTATGGCAAATGGAGAATAGCGAGAGGTCCTCCAGGACAACTCCCGAAGGAACGCAGGGGCTCAGAAAGACCTGCAGGCCCTCTGGAAAGCGCGCCATGAGCTCTCGGTAGCCGAGGATGGCCTCCTGCTAAGGGGTCACCAGATTGTCATCCCGAGAACACTGCTTGACAAGGTTCTGCAGCTCGCACACAATGGGCACCAAGGGATGGCCAAGATGAAAGCAAGACTGAGACTCAAGGTCTGGTTCCCCGACCTGGAAAGTAGGGTGGAGGAGTTTGTGAGAAGGTGCATCCCCTGCCAAGCAGCCCACCTAGTGGAGAGGGCCCCGCCGATCCAAACCATGGAGAGAAGTGACCAGCCATGGGGGACGGTCCATGCCGACTTTGGATCCACCAGCCGAGGACTCTACTTTCTAGTGGTGACAGACCAATGGTCCCGCTATCCGGAGGTTGAACTGGTGGAGTCGACGGCGAGTGACCACACCATCATGGCGTTGGAGAAAATGTTCGCCACGCATGGATTTCCGGTGGAGATATGCTCAGACAATGGGGCACCATTTCGGGGGCAAAGTTTTGCTCAGTACTGTAAGGAGAGGGGAATACGCCATAGGAAAGTCACACCGCTCTGGCCGAGGGCAAATGGAGAGGTAGAGCGCTTCATGCGAACGCTAAACAAAGTGTTCCGCATATCAGCAGATGGAGGCGCAGACCTCCGATGCAACTTAGTGGACTTCCTTCGAGAGTATCGCTCGACCCCCCATCAGTCAACTGGGGTCGCCCCTGCCGAAGCACTCTTTAAGTGTGTACCAAGAGGGCTCCTGCCCGAAATGGAAGGCCGCTAGGCCGGGGGAGATTGAAAAGGATCACGTGCGAACGGAGAGGGCGGTGAGGAATGAAAAGGAGACGATCAGGAGGAAGCTCTCGGAGAGGCCGATTGCAGTGGGGGATACCGTATTGGTGCAAAACAGAAGAGCAGAAGGAAAGTTATCGTTAACCTACGAAACCCAGCCCCTGGAGGTGACGCATGTAAAGGGCTCGATGATCACAGCGGCCAACGCACGTGGAACTGTCACCAGGAATGTCTCGTTCTTCAAGCGCGTGGGATCTGCCGAAACGGATGAAGTCGACCCTCCGGCACCTGAGCCAAGCGATGAACCGCCACCGAGACCCGATGGACTGGCCGAGACTCAAGGGACACAAGAGGTGCCTCAGGCCGAGGCACGCAGGTACCCGAGCCGGGCGGGGCGTAGGCCGCCGCAGGGGTTCCAAGACTTTATTATGGACCCTGCCTAGTTATCTAGGTCGTGCTGGAACATTTATGTTTGAAGAATACGTTAAGTTATACTGTTGATTAATGTTCATTGTTTGGGGAAAAAGGAGGGATGTTGCGTAGTAATACGCAGTTCTGCGCATGCGCGGCCCACAACGAGGCTCGCGCATGCACGCATTATTAAAGACGGTCCCGGCCGGCAGTTCGCGCCGGAGACCAGAGCAGCAACACATCTCCGGCGTGTCTCTTGGTGCGAGTGCTGTGTGCGTGCGTGTGTGCCTGCAGGTGGGGCCTGCCATCGCCCCACACCATCACACCTACTATAAACATTTTTTTAAAAACACTGTTCGACTGCACACGTTCAAAAAGAAGCTTATCTGGTAAGGCCTTTCAAGACACCCATCCCCCACCTCACTTTACGAGCGCGCTAATAAAGCAGCCTTCTCAATATAACTATCACTCCCAACATGGGAAATGCACACGTGCCTTTTAGAAACAGTACAGGGACAGAAAGCTAGTCAGAGAGAACGATAGATCGGATAAGCAGGAAGACAGGTAGCACATTTTGAACTGGAGACACAGTGTGTCATAAAACGGCCTGCCAAAGAATTCTGCCTCACTAGAAATTATATAGGCGAGTCCATACATGTCGGCCGTGCTTTCCAATATCCCTGTACACAAACGGGTGCTATAAATGAGCTCCTGTCACCAATAGAGCATTAAGGGTTGCCCTGGGCACTGGCCCGCAGATGCGGAGTAGTCTGTAAGCAAAGCTATTCAATAAACACACATTTTCCCCGCCCGGGCCTATCCCATTACTGGTGAGTAAACGCTCATGCCGCGCGAGCGGAACCCTGTGAACAGAGACAAAAGGTAATTGCGCACGCGCCGCCCTTCGTCTCGTATTCGTGATATAGTAAGGGGGTGTTGCATGTCACCCTTCCTGGGGAGCATGGTAGCTCCCAGGAACTGCATCATGGTCACATGGTGCGAACCACGTGACCAGGTTAATAAAATAGGAGCCGCTTCCAGCTCCTCAGTCGATCCAGAACTGACTCCTGTGTCTTTGTGCACCATAGGACCATGCCATGTGTGTTGTTTAATTATCAGGCATTATGGCAAATAAATGGATCTGATTCTGCCACCATCGAAAATGGACCTGCAGGCTCACCGCCAATCTCAGACAAATGCATATCAATGCACTGAACTCTCCTGTCAATTTTGAATAAACAGCTATGGTCCGACAAACAGCCTTCATACAGGGTTCAACGCCAGAAGCGCTTTGATGGCATGACAATAAACAGGCACCTGTTGCACTGTACTCTTACCCAAATTGCACACAGAAAAGGTACTGCTTTCCTTTGGGAATGGTCACAGCATGTCCCAACATTACAACCGCACACCATACCCCCGTCGCCTCACCTCATAAAGTACCGTACAGGATTTTGTGACTTAAGGCCCTGCTGGGCTCGTGGGAAAGTCACGTGTACAGTGATATGTGGGGCACGTGTCGGAGTGTCAATAAAAGGTGCGCATGGCCGCCCATGCGCCAGTCCCCCATTGCTTAGAGATGTAGCAGACCAAGATGTGTTCCTAAAGGCGAACTTCAACCAGCTACATTGGAGTAATAAGGCGAAAGTCTTGGTATCCAAAAAACACACTGCCAGAATATCTCTGGCAGAGAGAAAGAAGAAGTCAGACCATGTGCCAGTCAATTACCATCTATGACCCTGCTTCTGTGTCTCAATGCAGTGCAGCGCCAGGAAAGGTTTTGCCTTTAGCAAAATGGCATTCTGGTGAAGTCGAGAGTTCCTCTCCAGCACCTGTCCGCAGGGAGCAGGGGGGAAAAACAAGAACAGTTTCAGTAGGGGCTTGACTATTCACAGCTTGCATATTCTGTGTGAACGCCGTTGATCCCGGGATGCAGCAGATTAGCTTTGTTATGGGGTTTGTTTTTGTATGTCATCCTTCATCGATATAGTGCCTCCTGCCAAAGTTTATGGTGCAGAGGTGCAACAAACAGGGGTGTCAGGGGACAAGGAAGGAGGTCAGCGTGGCCTTTCCAATTGGGTGGTTGGTGGGGGGGGCCACACACCCTCATGGTTGCAGTGAGTGGAGGCTGGGGCTAGGTGGGCTTCCCCCATATTGTTACCCAAGTGGCATGGCTGAGGGTAGACATATGCCCCCTGGTGGCAGCCCGGGTACCCGGAGCAATTTGTGTGGGACTGGCCTGAATCGGGGCGGGGCTTGTCGGCTTTGGCCAGGTAGGGTCTGCAGGGATCGAGATTCAAGGGTGCAGTACGCAGGCCGAGGGTTTATGGGCTCCCCAGGGATCGTGTCTCAAGGGGTGCGGCTCTGTAGAGGCTCTGTAGAGGCCGCACCTTTTTCCATTGAATATCAGCCCTGACTCACTGACAGGTCCTTTGGTTATGGTTTTACTGAACGGCTGGTGGTGATAGACGGTTGGCCCCGGGGAGCAGGCCTGGCGTCTGGAGCCAATAGCATGATGGTCCTACTTTGGGTGGGCAATGGAGGGCCTCTTGGGAAGATAGGTCAGAGAGATTGGGATCCGTGGACTGTGGGATGTAGGCGGTGGGACTCCCCGGGTACCATTTCTTTTAGGTTGTGGTTGGTGGGGGGGGTATCACCATTAGACTGTGCTATGCTCGTACCGAGTAACAAGGGTCAATGGGGTCGGTTTGGGGGGGTGTGGCAGATATAAGTCAGTTGTTAAGGGACTTGTCTGGAAAGGAGCAGCACCCTCTTGGGTGGACTCGTGGCCATTCTGGGAGACAGGT
This sequence comes from Ambystoma mexicanum, assembly GCF_040938575.1. Classification (NCBI taxonomy): domain Eukaryota; kingdom Metazoa; phylum Chordata; class Amphibia; order Caudata; family Ambystomatidae; genus Ambystoma; species Ambystoma mexicanum. The sequence continues at coordinate 779,100,184 of NC_090937.1, forward strand.
GTTTCGGTGTACTGCCTTGGTATTGCAATCTTTTGAGGCCCCTCCTGCCCCTGAGTGGCACTCCTAGTGTGTCAGTCAAGGGTCTTATCGGGTGAGAAGCTTCACCTTTTGGGTGGGGGAGGTGTCTTGTCTGGGGGACAGGTGGGTCAGCATACTGCCTGACTTGACTTCAGGGCTAGGAGGGCCTATGAGGGACCAGGAGATCGAGATCTGGGTGTGCTGGGTGCAGGCTTAGGAAAGGTGGGCTCCCAGGGTATCGTTTCTCAGGGCCTAGCACACCAGTGGCTGGTGGGCAGGTGGTAAGGACGCCATTGGATGACAGGTGGTCTCCTGGGACGCATCTGTGGTTGACCTCGGAGGTGCGCAGGGGACGGAAGTGTTTTATCATATTGGTGCCTGGCACACCAGGCAGTTGGTGTGGGGTTAGTGTGATTCAACATTGGTTGTGAGCGGTTGCTGAGGCGTTGAGTGTCACAGTATGGGTGCTGGTGAGGTCGCCATATGTTGGGTGGGGGTGTTCCCCAAGTGGGGAAGGTGGTCGACGGGATGCATCCTCTGTGACCGGGGTGGAAGGGGGTTCCTGTGTCAATTGGGGAAGGACCAGGTGGAATGTGAGTTGCCCCCTCCAGGGACTCTGGGCCAGTAGGTTGAGTGGCAGGAGTTGGTTTAGGTGGTAGGGGGGCCGAGGGCTCTCAGTTCCATGGTGCGATAAGCCATGGGGTTGGATGGTTTACCATTTTAGATGACACCCAACGACAGGGAGAATGAATGCAGCCATGCTGGCTGGGGAAGCGCCATCTGTGTTAACAGGGGTACTGTTGTCTGGGGTGCTAATAATATCTGTGTGCCTCACTACAGCCTGGTGAAGAGTGCGGTGGTCGGCCCAACCTGGAAAAAAAGCATCCAAGATTTTCCAGATGGCTCATGTCACGGGCAAATGTTTTTCTACATGTATGTATGATTGAAGTGCCGCACGTAGTGAGGTATCATCTGCAGGTTGTGTCCAGTGTTGGGGGGGGGCGCATTAGCGTTCAAATTAGGTGATTTTTCTGGGGGTGTCCGGGGTCCAGTGGAGTCGGAGAAGATGACGTCTGGCCGTATTCGGTCCTATGTGATGGGCTTAAGTAATGTTAGGGGACAGATCTCTCCTCTGCGTTGGCTTCCTTCTGTTTTCACCTCTATAGCAGAGGCCTTTGGAGTAGGAATTACTTCCAAGTATCCAGTGAACCCGTCTTGTCCTTTTAGGAGTCCAAAGAAGACTCAAGGAATGTGGCTGGAGTATTTATGAAAGGGGGTCTGATTAGCAGATATCCCTTTCAGAAACAGATTTTCACACATATTTTATTTACGAAAGATCAAAAAACCTAGGGCTTTTACACCCTTGCAGATGGCAATCCATCATAGAATAACTGAACCTTCCTACTCCTACATATTAGGAAGGGTCTTCTGGAAAGTTTGTAAACCATCTATTGGAATCTAGGGAGAAACATACCACCGATGACAGGCAAAGGAGGAGGATTCAATAGTGGATGGTACCAAAAGCTTACATGAGATCAAGCATAGCCAAGAAACCCCATAATCACTTGTCAGCGTCCCAGAATCCACCCAGTAATGATATAGCTTGCAGTATCTCATCTAAAATCCTGCCTATCAGGCCTGTCCTTGTGACCCATCATCTCCATGAAATCAGAAATGATGCGTTCCTGTCATGCAAATTCATGTAAATGAAAACTCACATAGTTCGTGGATTTTATCTTGAGGTCAAACACCATTTGTACTGGTGATAGTATTTGATGGTAATCAGTTGGAAAGTGGGCTAGTGCTCTTTGCCTCAGTGGCACAGTGATGTCAATGCAAAGACCACTTGCATAGTGCGGGAATCATTTATGGCATGGCAATCACTTCTGGGCTGTTTTGAGCAGAAGCAGATGTTACCACGAGTTGCCACTGCATCACACAGGTTATGGATGTCAGTTACCCAGTAGTGTCACAGAACTGTTTACTTAGCCTGGCACTACCTCCAGCAATCATATAACCGTCACCAGTAGTCAGGTGTCATTGCTGAGGACCAGCTGTTTGGTATATTTTCATGAGTTGGAACATGTTCTGACCACTGTGTTAGGCAAAGGAGAACGTCCAAAGGAAAGTACGTTTCCTGCTCTCCTCGATACCTCTTCTACCGGGGCCTGCACTCTGAGTGAAGCGGTAGTGCCGGCCATTTTCATTTCAGCCGCAGCACTCTCTTTTGAGAACAGGTATGTCCTCATTAAAAGGAGGAACGGTGACATTTTGTAATGTGTGTTTGATCCCTCGCGCCGCACCAACATTTGTTTTTAAAGGATTCCTTTATCACCTCTTCTTGTACCAGTATATTCACATGCGCCTCTGGAGTACCTTATGACTAACGTTGTATCAGATAGGCAAATCAGCAGCTCCGCTCATCAGCGTTTCGGGGTTTAACAGAAGCGGTGGTCGGTAGAGGTTTGCAAGCGCGGACCCGGGTTTTGAACCTGTGTTGGTCTAGAATAGATCGTCTTTCTCTCAAGACTAGCGCGTTACGCGTGTCAACAGGAAGCAACCAAAACGGGTGCACGGTTGACCGAATGCAGGCGGGGAAGGTGAATGTGTACTCACGTGTGCTTATCTGAATCTCTATCCCACCTCAGTGCCACCTGCTCAATAGTTAATCACATCCTAATTGTTTTCGTGGCAAGTGCATTACACTAGACCTGGAATTTCCAAACAGAACTGAGGTAACTGGCAGGCCGAGTGGCACTTGGTGTAGCCCGCCCAGCCTGCCCTACATCATGAAACAGCTCTGGAAAGGCCTCCTGATGCAGCAGGCTGGTGACGAGTGGCAACATATGGAAGATGTGGTAGCTGGGGCAACTCGCAATGGCTGCAGAGCTACTGCCGGTAAGTGAGAGCGTACAAGGCGCGCCTTATTGGCACTGGCGCTGGTGGGGTAGCATTTAATGAGGCTGGGGATTAACACGGCAGGTGTCAATCTTTGCGCCGTGAATGCTGAGGGCTTTAGAGCTGTGGGTATTTAGCGGTGCAGATGTTTACTGTAATTAGCACTCCGTCAGCTTACCACTGTAGGGGGTTAAGTGATCCTGTTACAATTCTAAGGGAGACCACTGCGTGACCTCATTATGGGTCCCCTGTGTTGGTTTGAGTAGTATGCTGATGGACCCCCAGCACGCCCTGACAGTGTCAATCAAGCATGCGGATTTAGCCCCACTATGGGCCAGGGTCAGCTAGGGGTGAGGGGGATGGAGTGAGTTGCCAGCTAAGCTTCCATACAAAAAGGAGAGGGCGCCACATTTAGGATGGACATGGGCAAATGGGGGGTTTGTGGACCCTTCCCTCTAAACAAGGACAGGGCCTCTTAGAGGGCAAAACAGTCCATGGAGGTACAGACTGACACAACAGTCAAAACAATGCCTGCAAATTTAGGGAACAAACCCATCTAAGTTTTACTAATTGTTCAGGCCTTCACCAGAAAGCAAAGGTCAAAATCCACGCGAAGGCTGCCCTCGGCAACCAATGCAGCCTTAAATCTGATTGAAAGAGGCAGGATGGCGGCATCTGGGATACAAACCTTGACCTCGGTTCGCTGGAGGTCCTGATTTAGAATCAAGATACAGTAATAACTTGCGGAAGCAAAAGGTCAGTGACTGTCCCCCATCATTCCCTCAGAAACCACCAAACACCATTGTGTGAGTGTTGGCAATAAAAGGCCGTGGTTTGTATTGCACTTCACGTAATAATACACAATCATCATAATAATACATAATGTAGACTTTTGGGCACGGGGTCTAGGGTTGTGCCCTCTGGCCCGTGCCGCCTTCCTCTTCCCAGACGACGCGGGCCCCGTTCGCTGCTCTATATCTCTTCTCTTCTTTCTCTTCTTTTTTTCTTGGGTGGGAGGGTTCTTGGGAAAGACAAAGTATTCTGCGTACGCAGACTACTCGTTTGGTGCTCCGTGTGGAGTCCCAAACAGCTCCTTATATTGGGGATAACTTGCCCTAGGCTATGTCTGTCTGTGTGGGGGCTATGGCAAGCGCCCGGCCGGCTGGCACCGGCGCCACGTCGCTCCTTGTGGTGCTCTTTTGTTCCCTATCTGGGTGTTTCCTGCTTCCTGATTTTAGTGCTTGGCACCTTCTCTTGTGCTGCAGTGCCACATTGTGTCCCTCATCCTGCCTGGCACTGCATGTGTGAGGGTGGGCTGGGGAGAGGTGTTGTGCTTCCCCCGGGTCACAGGTTGCTCACCTGTCAGCCTGTGATCTGGCCCGCTACCCTCCTGTCCTTTTTTGCCCCACAGGTTACTGGCCCCCGCTTGTTTAGCTGCAGGGTGCCCCCTCCACAGCGCTGTCTAGAATGGACCCGCGACTGGTAGGGGAAATACCAAGGAGAGGTGGGTGAACTCCCCATATACCCAGATCGGTAGGTGCATTCGCAAGATAGCTAGAGGTGCTGGCGCAGGTACATGTAACTAATCCCATTGACCTTGCACATCTCTCTGCCGCAGTTCAACCCCCGTCATCAACAGATAACTGATACCCCGGCCCACCACTAACCCAGCCAAGTATGCATTCTCGTGCCACCTTGCATGTATTTCCCTTTACAGGAGGTGAAACAAGATACAGAGGTGTTAATGTGTGATTTAGCACTGCAGGATTTGCGTAGTCTGTTTTTTTATGTCAGGAGAATGGCTTTATATCTCCGACGTCACAAGCCTTTTGTTGATATAAAGACAAATTAATGTGACCATACCAGCTACATTTTTCTGGGATATGTCACTCCTTGGTATGTGTGTCTTGAAATTCTGCCAATGAGTGTGTTGTTTAGCATGAAAGATGTCAAAGAGAATATCACTCATAACGAGTGCAGATGACAACTGGCTGAGAAAGATTACACAAATAGATGGCAGTCCTTGGCAAAGCCAATAGGTTTATGCCTGTCATTTGTATTTGTATTTGCATTTGGTTTATTTGTATAGCGTGCCTGGCCCAAGGGCATCTGGGTGCATATCTTAGGTTACATACACATTGTATACATCAAAGAAAATTTACAGAGAGGCATATAGGGTGGATCCCAAATATGCATAAGATCGGAATATACATAAGATGGGATGCAAAAGTGGGAATCATGTAGCAAACATTACGTTAATGTACTAAGAGTAGGTAGAAGCATATATTAGACAAGCAATGACAGAAGATAAGCAAGGTATACACATAGGGTGAGCAACCTCCGGATAGAAGTGCGAGAGTAGATGAAGGAGTTAATGTTCAGAATGCCTAAATTAGGCATCTTGGGTGACGGCTTTGTGCTTAAAAGAGAGGAAGGATGGTTCAGTCCTGATATCAATGGGCAGTGAGTTCCACAGTTTAGACGCAAGAACAGGGATGCTCACCCCACCTGCTTTCTGCAGTTTGTACCTGGGTACATTGAGACAATGTACTTGGGCGGTTCTCTGTGGGTGGATAGAAGAGCGGTGAGAGAAGCAGTTGGCCAGGTATGTGGAAGCCTGATTTCACATTTGTGAGTGAGGGCGAGCGTTTTGTGTGATATTCTTTGGGAGACTGATAGCCAGTGAAGGCTTCGCCTAGTTTCCGAGATGTGTAGGGATCTGGGGAAGTTTAGTGCTGCCCTGATAGCGTTGTTTTGAATAACCTGGAGTTTATTTAGTTTGTGTTGACTGGTCCCTAGTATAATGCATTGCAGTAATCTAATTTGGACATAACCAGCGTTCTGGCCAGTGTGGTACAGTTGGAAGTAGTAAGGAAAGGGCGGCAGGCTGTGATAAGTTTGCAGGTGTGTGCAGAACCTGAAATAACAGCATTTGTTTGTCTGTTAAGCAAGAGAGTGGAATCAAGGTAGATCCCTAGTGTTTTGGTATTGTTAGAGATCTGAATGGTGTTGCCTTCAATATTAAAGGCTTTGAAAGCCGGGTCCAGTTTGTTGAACCGGTTTTGGGAGCCTAGGATGAGGAGCTCGGTCTTGTCGTCATTGAGACAAAGCTCGTGTTGGGTCATCCAGGCCTGTATAACTTGATAGATCTCATTAAGAGCCTTTGTGTCTGCAGTATGGTTGCCCGTGATAGGAATGAGTATCTGGGTGTCATCAGCATAGTTGATGTATGTGACAGCCAGATAATCAAGTATGTCAAAAAGTGGTTTGGTGAAGACATTATAGAGTGTGGGGGAGACACATGATCCTTGGTGGACCCCACATAGGACTGCAGAATGTGCGGCTGAGATGGACGGGGAAAAGACCCCCATGGACCTGTTGTCCAAAAATGACCTGATCCAGGTGGTGGCTTTGTTCGAGAAGTGGGCAGCGCTTGTGAGATGCTGGCAGAAGATTTGGTGGTTGACCAAATGAAATGTTACTGATAAGTCAAGTAGTAGTAACAGGGCTAGTTTGCCTTTATCCTTTAGATCCTCAATTTGTGTCTTAAGGTCGATGAGTGCAGTCTGAGTTCCGTGCCTAGGTTGGAAACCAGATTGTCTAAGGCCCAGGAATTTATTAGGTTCCAGATAATCCTGAATCTGCAAGTAGGTGGCACGATCTAGAATTCTGAGCAGAAAAGGGACGGTGGTGATAGGTCTATAGTTAGTGGGTATACCTGAATCCAAGGTTGTTTTTTTCAGGAGAGGGATAACCCAAGCGTCCTTGAAGTTGTCAGGGAGAGTGCCAGCGTTGAAGGAAGAATTAATGAAGGCCGTGATGAAAGGGGCTAGTTCGTGTGCAGCCTCCTTGATAATGGGAGCAGGGCAGGTATCGCCCTGACAATTCGAAGGTTTAAGTTTACTAATGATGCTTTCTACTTCTAGGATGGTGAGTGGTGAAAAGTTGAAAGGTGCGTGTGTGTGTGTAATGGGTGGGGTAAGAAGGTTGGGCTGAAGCTCATTCTGGAGGAAATTTTTTGTTGTTGTTGATTTTCAATTGGAGAGTGGCTATCTTATCTAAGAAAGCTTTTTGGTTGTTAGCACACCAGGTGCTGTCTTTAGTGCAAGTATCTGGGGGGGAGGAGGGCGATTCTAGCTCTTTGAGGATTTTGAAGTGCTCCTTGGTGTTAGATTCTGCTTGTGTGATAAGCATATTATAGGTCTCCTTTTTTGCTTGGAAGATATCCTCCTTGTAATTAAGGGTAGCTAAAATGAGGCTGTTTTTGTCGCCTACATAGGGGAGACTTTTCCAGATGGTTTCAGCGGTTCGTTTTTCTTTGCGTAAATCTTAGTTGTGGGGTGAACCACGAGTTAAGGTGTGCATGCTGTTTAGGTTTCCTGGATTTAATGGGTGCAATAGTGTTTAAGGCTTTAAGCATGGTGCGGTTGTAAGTGTCAACTAGAATAGTGCGGTTCGCATATGACAGTGCAGCTTTGTTGAGGATGGGCAGAATGATGGGAAGTAGTTTGTCACAAGTGATGTCCTTATTATTTGTTGTCGATATGGCAGACGCGGTGTCCTGTTTAGTGGGGGATGTTAAAGATGATGATGTGGTGGTCATACCAGGCGCAGGGAGAGTTTGATTCTATGTTAATGTTGCAGTTAAAATTGGCTACCCAGTCGGGGTATATCAAGTGAAGCCTTTAATGTCCAATAATGCCATTATATGTTACGTTAGTTGATATTTATATAGCACCTTACTGCAATTGTTATGAATTGGAAGCGCTTGGTCTGAGCGGGGTGGGGGGACACAATCCCCCGTGGAGAGTAAACACCCGACACAAGTATCTTTTTGTATGCCAAACCGGCCACATTTATTTTACTAAAACAGCAAGCATAAATGCACTCCAAAAATGTGACAATTATCCAATATAAACATTTATCAATAATCAACACATACTTACAACACTACCTACTGGCAGACATGTTGGTAAGGCTCTGTCTCCTCCCCACAATGCCCAACTCGGGAGGCATTAATGGGAGACAGCTCCATTTCTTTCCGGGCCCAGATGCTCCCCTGGTCCCGCCGCCCCCAGCCCTTGCTGGGAGCCTCCGGACGCTGTGCCTCATTCCCGCTCGGGAGTCCCCCGGAAAGGGATCTCAGTCCCATGGTCTTCACCCACCTGTCCCCTTTTCCCCTCCTCCTAAGCGAAGGGTGGGTGGGATGGGAAAAGAATTTCCAGGCGGTCAGGAGCTCCCAGGCAGGCACTGCAGACGCGGTGGTGGCAATCCATAGGGGACGAGGCAGAGAACTGTACATTCCTCATCCCTCAGGGGCTCCATTTAAGACCTAGATAGGCACTGCTGCGGCCCGCACCCCTGCAATGCCCAGAGTCCACGAAGACTGCTCACTGCTAGGGGGCCAGTTGCAACCAACATCTCCCTGGTCCCTCCACTCTGACAGGGCCCCGCCCGCCCAACCTTTTGCCTTTGTTGGAATGTGGGACCCTTCCCTAGGGTGTAGTTTGAACACGCCTAAAAGTAAACTGAGCATTGCATTGCATCTGTACCGTAGAACCTTCAATTATAGGTGAATGTCCAATTATTAGCAAAGATGAATTGTGTAGTGATATTATGTTAGCGGTAGCATGTAACATGTTAAATGTGCAGCCTGGATTGCTATGTCAGTGAATATGGGACAGCTGGGCTGAATTTGTCATGAGACTTATCCGTAGTCTACAGAGGCTGTCGCTGAAGTGGAGCATGTGGCGAGCATAAGTGAGTCCATCAATCGTAGTGGAGACCTCTGCAATACGTTACATGTAAATCACACATACAAGAAATAACATGCAATCCCATCAACATTACATTTACATTTGAAAGACCAGTCAATGATACATTGCAATGCAATCAGAAGAACTCAAGAGATATGTCACAGTTTCACAAGAAGGTAGCTATTGTATGATAGACCAAAGGGTGGGACACATCATTGGGCTCAGGAAACACGAGAGGACAATCAGGTAGAGTAGAACATTGTGTCAGAGGGGCCCAATTATGTACTGGAGGTATATGTGAATCATTAGACTGCTGCAATATATATTATGCATTGTGTTGTCTTGAAGTACATATTTCAACGGTGTCTTTCAATACATGTATACATGACCATATTGCCGAAGGTAGATCTAGGGGCACAGATGTTTTGATACTGCATCATTCACCACCATTGTTGGCATATGCCTGGCGTAGTCATTAAACAGTGGGGTGTAACCCCACATGTGTAGCTGCTGCCTCATGTGCCAACATAAAACTATGTACAAATAGATAACTAAATGATGGTTTAGTCCTGCAGGGACTAAGTGGTGAGTCGCATGCGTGCCCTTTTTCCCAGGACGTTTTCCAGATATTCTACTGACTATAGCTTATGAAGAACTTGCTTTTAATTGGATTTTAAATATTTTTTCCATGAATCAATAGCTCTATCCAAGTAACAGAAAAAGGAATGAATTTCTTTACCACCCAATGGCAGGACAACTAAAAGGTGTGCATGTGTGTTACCCAATCTCACTATTTCATTTATAATTCCTGTATGCTTATAATGTCACTGACCAGCACCATCTAAGTAGCAGCTGGTTGGCGTTATATAAAACAAGGACTGAGAATGATAGGTGGTGCAGGGCACAGGGAGAGAGACAAAATCGACACTGAAACCTTCTTCCTAGCAGATCTGGAGATGTACAAAAAGCCATCTGTTAGGAATTGGATTCACCAGGACACCCTGGGCCTCATTTTGAGTCTGGCAGTAAGTCTGTCTGTGATAACGGCGGCTTGCCGCCAGACTAAAAATAAATTAGTGGCTCCTGACTTCCCGGTAACACTGGGGCATTACAACCTCGGTAGCTGGGAAGTCAGGTGCCAGTAATTTTGTAAGTCCTAAATCCCATGGAGTCCCATATGTTGACCACGGAAGCACTGGCACCGTTTTCAACGGTGCCAGTGCTTCTGTGAAACTCTGCGAGCAGGCGCCGTTCCGCCCGCCAGGTCTGACCGTGGCAGGCAGGACGGCACCCACCAGCAGAGTCGAAGCGTGCCGGTCCGGTAACAATGGTGCCTTGTAAGGAGGCCCCCTGTCTTCAAGTACAAAGCCTTAGACAGCATAGGCTGGTTAGTAGGGGTTGGATATCTCAAGTGGTTTCATGTCCTCATGCTAGTGAAACTCTGAGTTCATGCAAGTGGTTTTTCTTGCAGTTTTTCCATGAACACAGAAAACTACACTTTCTGGACACACATCCCAAAAATATCTGCTTCTCGGGACACACCTAGCCCTTACCTGGAAGTAATGCACTCTGAAAATATATACAAAATAAGATCGGTCAAACTCAATAATTCAGTTTTTAAAATCCCCAAATTGTATGTATAATTCTGACTGGCGCAGTTTGTGGATGATAGAGCCCAATATGTCATCAACAACGCATGTGGGAGACACATGTGAATCTACAATCAACACATGCAGAATTCAAGTATACACTCACAATCCACGCAGGAAAAGATAGAGCACACTAGGCCCATAATAGCAACACTCATGGAGTAGCCTCTTTTAGTTAATTTGACATGGAAGGGCTAGAACAGCGATGAGTCTGGTTGTAGTGTAAAAATCTTGCCACTGAGAGGAGGGGGCTTGCCATTTGCCCCGTGAAGAAAAAAGAAGATAGAGACATTTTCATTAAAACATGTGGAATGTTCATCACTTATGATGTAAATGTGGAGAGTGCCAATTGAATGGTACACAGACAGAAATAAAGAGTAGTTAGAATGTTACAGATGCATGATTTGTAGAAATTCCAGATGTATCAGAAGCGACACAAGGCACTGAATATGGCCTAAAACACTAATATCACTTTTACAATTTCGAAGGTTAATAACCCCTGAAGAAGGCCCAAAACTTGCAAGTTGAGGGACAGAAACATATAGGGTGAATTGTAATGGTATGATCCACATAGACTCGCATGCCACATGGACTGAAGACGCTTAAGAAGCACACCAAGCACATACACTACACACTTAATTTGCCTTCCGAGTGTGGCCAGCAATATGCACGTATCTTATGTTCGGAATGCCTGTAAGAAGGGCTCAAAAACTCAGACTATGCATACGCACATGCACACTTGGAACACACAAAGGAGACACAACACATGCCCATGTATCATACACATGGCCAGTGAACATATGCACATACATCATTTGCAAAATGTACTTAAGCACATACCACAGCCTCAGAGTGTGGCATATATATACATGTATAGATGCAATACACAAAGGTGGCTCAGGGTCCCTAGAGAGCTAAGGAAAGACACAAAGCGTGATTAACTTTAGAAGTACATTTTTCAAAAATCTTTAATAATGGAATGGCATGAATGGTAAAACTTTTGATTGAATACAATTTATTGCACACAGGAAAAGCCATAAACCTAGAGCCAAATCTAATGGTGTAATAGGAAATCCTTTCCAAAACAACAATCTGTTTCCTGTGTCAAAGATGACTTTTCCAGAATTAAAACCTACATGCTAGGGGCACTGCCCCAGTGATCCCCATGCGACTGACTTACTCACTGCAACAGTAAAGGCACATTTGGCTAATAAAATTAATTCATCTATAAGACATGCCATGGCCCACTTCTAACAGGTGCACTGCATCGTTGTGGTACATGTGTCATGCATGCTTTAGACCACGCAGGATACTCTAGCTGGCAACCATGACTAAAAGTCAACTGTACCTTTTCATGCTTCCAGTTTACCGCCTTGGCCTTTGCGCAGTCTTTCTTTGGCCACACACATTTCCTCATGAACCTGTGGGACCAGCATCTCCCATTGTGGTAAAGGGCAGAGGCACCCCAGCCAATTCATCCACTACTACTCCTGTTCATCATAGTCTGCACATGGTGATCAAGTCGCTGCCTCCCCACAAAGAATGCTCAATTCCTGCCAAGGAAGCTTTGTTAATGTAGGGAGTTATCTTTGCCAACCTCACTTGATGCAGGTTCATCAATGATAGAAGTTCTCCGGTCCCACAATCGTGTCTTGCTCTTCTCAGAAATGGATATCCCACTACCATACCATCCTTCAAAAAGTAAACCTTTTTATTTTGCACATATCAATTGGAGTGCGGGGAAGCCCTGCAACTCGTTGAAGTAAAATACGCTTAGGATATATATCTGTTTAGTGCTAGTTGAGACACAATCATAGGCCATTGGATTAAGCCTGCCAGATCCTAAATATTTTAGCATTTGCGACCTCAGACCTAAGATTGCCACTAGCTGTGCCAACCAATGAAAGCGACATGATGTTACTAGGTGCAATAATCACTGTCCCTAAAGCTGGGCTACATCCAATAGAACTAACTAGCGTTCACAAAAACAAAAGTGTTTACTTTTTATGGCTTGGGGCCGGGCTTGGGATAGGCATTTGGCAGGCACTGGGCATAAGAAGAGCTACGAGGTGGTGTGAGTACCTTGGCATAGGATGAAAGTGGATGGAAAATGGCTATTTAATACATATACTCAAGACACGACTTCTCTTTGTTAATGCATGTTTTTAACAGGATTGCAATGCAAGGAACACTTATTACTTACACATCAGGTGGCTGATGGCACATTTGGTAAAGACATGTTTATAACACCATCAGCCCATTTACATATGCAAGCAAGACATTGGGCCTTTTTTACGAGGTTGGTGGTAGCCTTGCCGGTTTTACCGGCAAGGCTACCTCTAAACTCGCATCTGGGTCCGGCACCCGCGAATGGGCAATTACCAGGCTATTCCGGCACAGCCGAACCCAGGAATTGCCCTTTCGTGGGTGCCGGAGCGGGTACATCCCCATTCTCATTTGAGCCCCATAGGTTGGGCACAAAAGTTGTTTTCATATCTGCATCTCATAATGACCATGTATCGCAGATGCACTTTTGGCGCATGACTACACTATGATGAGAGATTCAGGACCTCCAAAGCGGGTTGCACACAACTTGATTGGGGGACCAGGGCTATGGACTTATGGGCTAGTTGCACCATGGTCAGACAACAGGTAGCGAGATCACAGGGGGCCTGGTCACAAGAGGGTTGGACGCTGAAGCACGACAGTCCTGTCGTTCCCCTCCCCCACAGGAGGGAGATAGAGGGGAGAAAAAAGGGACATGGTGGGTGTACAACTCTAAGACATGCACAGGGGCTGTGTGCAAATTTAAGCATGCATGCTCATGCTGCGGGTTACCAGAACAGCCTGATCAGAGATGTAATAAGAGGGGGAGGGACACAGAGTTCAAGAAAAGCAAGTGAAGTACTCCTGCGGGCACCCCCCACTGCCCACGCCAGTCAAGGGGGATATACTCCGATTGTGGGCTAACAACTACCCAAGGAGGGAGGTGTCAGACTTACTGGTGAGGGGTTTCACGTAGGGGTTCCGGATCCCAGAAAAAGGGCTGATATCATCAGCAGTGCCAAAAAATCTGGCATCAGTGACATGCAATAAAAGGGTGGTAATGGAAAAGATTGAAAAGGAAAGAACATTGGGGCGAATCAGGGGCTGTTTCGGGACCCCCCACTCCCATCATTTATTTGCTCCCCGGTAGGGATTGTGCCCAAAAAAGAGGAGGGAAAGTTCAGGATGATTCATAACTTGTCCTTCCCGTAAGAGGCGTCAGTAAATGATGTAATTGATGAAGATAGAAGTTCCATTAGATATGCATCATTTGATGATGCCCTGAATCAGCTTAGGGGACTAGGAAGGGGAGCTTTGTTAGCAAAAGCAGATATTGAAACAGCATTTCGACTACTACCGGTTCAACCTGACGATTATTGGCTACAAGGTTTCCAGGTGGAAGGTCTATTTTATTTTGACAAATGCTTGCCAATGGGGTGCTCTGTCTCGTGTAGTTACGTCGAGGCAATCAGCTCATTCTTAGCTCATTCAGCTCATTCTTAGTATGGGCCACAAACAAGGAGCTAATAGGGGCGAGAGTAGTACATTACTTGGATGACTTCCTCTTCCTAGGCCCCCCTCGATTAAGACAGTGCAGTTAGTTGCAATGTTTCACAACATTCACCAAGAGACCGGCCATAAACCAATGGGCTTGTAGCATGCTGCTTAACCAAAGTGTGTGGTCAATGAAAAATCATTTAATCTCACTATGCATTGCCTAAAAACATTATCAGTTAGTTTGTGATGTGATTGATGAACGTCTCTGAGTGATGGGTTGCAAGTGTTTTAAAATATAGAGTGATGGAAGACCATGGCTAGTGGTTTGGTAGGGTTCGGGCATGCCCACCAGCCATGGCCAAAGGTCATGGTTAGTGGTCTGATTTTAGTGTTTTAAAATGGACAGTGGGCTAGGCCAAAGGTCGCGCCCACTGACCATGGCCGAAGACCATGGATAGTGGTCTGGTAATGTTCTAAAAATCTATGGAATAAAAAACACTTCAAATTCAAGGACAAAACTTTACTTGCAGGGACGTTAAGGTGAGAACCTAACGCAAGAGAAGCCCTGAAATTCAGCTAAAGCCACCTGAACTTCGCGCCCCCGGCTTCGCGGCCTATGACCACAATGATGACATCACAGATGGCCAAACCAACACAAGAGGACTGAAGGTGTTCAAAGAGGTTGGGAGCGTGCCTTCTGAGTAACTACACAAATACACAATCAGATCCTGATGCTGCTAAACTGTCTCCAAGAGAGGATTTATTTGTCCAGGGAGGACACCACCTGTATAAGCTCTCTCAAAAGTGGAATCCCAAGGTGAGGTACAATATTAGATTTCTACACCATACTACTACTACCATACAATATTATTGATGTGCATATTTAAATGATATCGCCTGCACAGCATAATACTACATTATTTCCTTTTATTAAATATATTCATTAAAAAACATATCAAAATTAATTTGCATAAAACATACCAAATCAAGTAAAGCGACTTGTGCGATACCAAATACGGAGTATAAATCTCCACCAAAGTTAAATTTACACCAAGGACATCACAAAAAAGAGGAACAATTGTCCTCAAAAGATGACACTAAAGTTTGTTAGCACTTGGTTAAGTAAAACATCCATATGTCTAGTGGCAAGAAACTAGTACTTTTTGACTTGTACCTAAATCTAGGACCTAATATAGACTAAATTGTACTTTTTTCACTTGCTACTGACAGGGTAATTCATGGAATAAATGTGCGCCGAAAAGAGGAGTGCAAGCGTGAAAATCACAGTGCACGCATGCTAAAGCCGTGCACGCAGCCGTTCATCGATTCATGGAATGCGCTGCGCTTTAAAAACCTGGGATGTGCGCCAAATCTGTATGTGGTGCACATGGGCACACACGTCACTAAATGGCGTGCGCGACGTGCACAGGGAAAGCGCACATCGTGTAGCGCACACAAGAAAAGTGGGTGGAACACGGGGCGTAACACACAGAATGGGGAACAACTTGTGAAAATGTGGGCGTTACGGGGGAAGTACAGGAGGTAAATGCTCGCAATGGCCACATGCGTGCTAACAACACGTATTCATGGAATCGAACAGGGGAAAGCCGTGCGCTAATCCGGAAACACGTACGCCAGCAGGAAGCAGGCGTAAGCAGCCCTGCGCAGCATAAAAGTGCACGCAAAAACAAACATGCTCATACGCTACGGTGAATATACCGTTCCTCGCAGCAGTGGTCGTGGCACACCGCAGGAGGAGGAGGATAGCCAGGCCCCGCATTATTTTACCCAGGACCAGCCTTTTTGGGATGCCTGATGACCAGGTGTATGGGAGCTACAGGTTTCCACCACTAATAATCCTAGAACTGGTCAAGGAGTGGGAGGATGACCTCACACCACCCACTCTGTGCACCCAAGCACTGAGCCCCTTGGAAAAGGTGCTCAATGTACTGCACTTCTTGGCTACTGGGTCATTTCAGTGGACAATTGCCATAGTTGGGGGTGTCTCACAGGCCACGCAGTCACGCTGCTTACACCAGGTGTTGGCCATCATGACTGCACGCCCCTCAGTCTGCAGGCACATATACATGTCCAGAACACCTGCAGAAAGGCAGGCTGTCGTCCAGGACTTTTACGGGGTGGCACACTTCCCCAAAGTGCTAGGTGCCATTGATTGCACCCATGTGGCTCTACGTCCTCCCAGAGCCACTGAGCGCATCTATCGAAACCGCAAGCACTGGCATTCAATAAACGTGCAGGTTGTATGTGATGCCAAGGGAATCATCACCTCAGTATATCCCAACTATCCAGGGTCCAGCCATGATAGTTTCATATTCAGAATGTCACCCCTAAACCGGTACCTGGAAGCTGGGCGGCATGGCAACACATGGCTAATTGGTGAGTATAAATGCCTCTGCACATGCATGCATGTCAGACACTGAGAAATGTGAAAACTCCACTAATGACAACCATTATCACCTCCCCAGGGGACAGTGCCTACCCTCTGAGCACCTACATGATGACGCCAATTCGGAACCCCACCACACCACCCGAGGTAATATACAACACAGCCCATATTGCAACCCGGGGCATAGTGGAGCGCACATTTGGAGTGCTCAAGTCACGCTTTCGCTCCCTTGACCTCTCTGGTGGGCAGCTGCTATATGCGCCCGCAGTAGTGTGCAGGATCATAGTGGCAGCATGTGTCCTGCACAATGTTGCAACCCGGCGGGGCATGGCGGTGAACATGGTGGTGCCCCCACATCCCCAACCACATGCACGGCTGCTGCGTATGGGAGGTGAATGGGCACGTGGTGAGGCAGCCCGTACCCAGCTTGTGGCAAATTGCTTCACCTAAAATCCCACCCCTGTGGAGTGCACACAGGCCTGGCACATACCAGCTGACAATCAATGATGATGACAAAAGGGACAGTCAACTGTCACAACCATACCACCCTGAGATTGTTCACCTGGAAGTGCTACATTGTGTGCATCCCTAGCTACTTAAAGGCACCCAATGCTGTGTCAGTAAAAGGCACACATTGGTGCAGCATGAAGGACTACCCCCTTGCAAAATATCACTTCCAAATAGTGGCATGCCATCCAACCCCTCCCCATCTCATCTACCCAACACACCATGGCATGGCATGCAATGTGAAAGCAACCAAATGAATGCACAACACATGACACAAGTGTCACAAAGTGCACTGTCCCAAATGGAAACAGGCCAGAGACAATTTCTCTCAGTAATGAATAAGAAACAACACACATGAACAAATACTTACCAGCAAGACAAAACATCAATACAGGATCCAACAGTGGCAACATATGACTGTAAAAAATGAAACTAGTGCAAGTGTCACAACATGACTAAGGCAGCACATCGACCCCTTCCAAGTGCAGAGTGTTGCTGGTAGGCACATGTGGCAATGTACTGCATACAACATGGACTGCATCTGCAAAGGAAATAGGCTTGTAAAGACATGAACAAGCTACATGCATATAAGGAAAAAGTCCTGGGGGGGGCGTGGCTTGGAGCCGATGGAGGGCAGAAGCTGATCTGCCGGGCTCCGGCCGAGACGCCGCTTCCTGATCCTTTTTCTCCGGTACAAGAGTGGTTGCAGCCAGCGGAAAAGCACGCATCGGTGGGGGAAGTGCTCCCCATTAGGAATTACTCGAGTGTTGGAATTTTCGGAGCCCCTGTGAGGAAGAGTGGGCTCCGGATCCCACCCTCCCCCCCGCCGCGCATTGATCCAAGATGGCGCCTGGCACAGCTTCACGCAGCCCCTGAACCAGCGTCCCCTGACGGAGCGCTTTGGGGATCGGCAACAAGGCCGGGGGGGGCGACCCCTGTCTGACACTGATTCGGAATCGACACAGGCCCCCAGGCCCCTGATTCCGTTACCCCTGGGCTGGCCCAATTTATGCAACGCGGACTACAACTAGAACCACATAAGGAGAAACTCGCCACCTCTGAGAAGCAGCACCCCGCCCCACGGCCATCACCCGAACGACCTGATTCCAGCCGAAGCACTCGGGGGCCCTGAAACTCAAGGTGCGTGAGCCTACATAATACCCTTTGGTGGGCCCCTGACCACCACCGCACCCTTGGGCCGCCTGCACTTGACTCCCCGACTCGGCGATCTACGTCCAGCGGCTTCAAGATGGCCACCAAGAACAAGAGCAGGGCCGCCATCATGGACTCCTTTGTCTCGACCAAGGCGAAGACCTCCACCCAGTCCAGACCTAGCCTCTCCGAAAACACTCATCCGAACGAAGGGGAGGTCAACGACAATCGCTCTCAGATATTGGATGCCATTGCCTCACTGAGAACCCACATTGACTCCAAGATTGATGAGTTCAAAATAGACATACAACTCATCCGCCAAGATGCCCGCAACTTGACGGAGAGGGTAACGACCGTCGAGAATTCCACGATGGAGCTGTCCGGGGCCACCACAACCCTGAAGTCCGAAGTCTCCGATCTAAAGAGGAGGGTCGCCTTCCTGGAGGAAAGGGCGGAGGAAGCCGAAGGACGGGCCAGACGGGGGAACATCAGGATCCTGGGTATCCCGGAGGGAACAGAGGGCCTAAACACCACATCCTATGTCGAAACCCTTCTGCTACAAGAGATCGGGGCCGGAAAACTAACCCAAGGCTTTGCGGTCGAAAGGGCACATAGATCCCTCCAGAGACGTCCTCCCCCCGGCTCGCATCCACGGCCAATAATAGCCAAAATATTGAATTTTCAAGATAGAGAAACCATCCTACGGCACTCCAGGGAAGCAGGTCCCATTGAAAGGGGGGACTCAAAAATTACTATTTACCCCGACTACACCCAGAAAGTGCAGAGGGAAAGGAACTCATTAGTCCTGATCGAGGCGAAGCTTCGCCAACTGGACATTAAATACAGGCTGCTGTACCCCGCACGCCTGAGAGTTGTTTATAATGGGCGAGCGATATTTCTCGAAAACCCGGAGGCGGCCAATATGTGGCTAGAAGATAATAACCTAGCCGATGGCAAGGATCCTCCTCGGAATGATGATTAAGTCCCGAGTCTCCTCGCACCACCAGTAACCGGACCCCAGCAGGTAATCCAAACAACAGTTTAACTCACGGAAGCGGCCCTCGCACGGCCCTGCCGCCTCGCACCAACCCTACCCCCAGCAGAAAATCCAATTGGGCCAGTTCACCGCCCGACCCAGCTCACGCCCGATTCCCGGATGGGTTCAGACGGCTCGAGAGCGCCTGAGCAACGCGACAGAGTTGTAGTCGCTGGGCGCACCAGTTTGTGTTATGTTATTAGTTTAGTTGGTTTTGCAGTCTACGAATCATCAATGTTGGTAAAGTACAAGATGGTGGCAAGTTACGACACAAGACTTCATGAACCAGGGGCCCCCCGCCCGCAGAACGCCACCTGTGGTTCGTTGTGCCACCGGGCCAGCGGGCCAGAACTCCAAGACGAATTCAGAACACCGATCCGATGGCGTTGCAACTTGTTGTGATGACATGGAATGTGAGGGGAATGGCTTCATACCTCAGAAGGAACCGCGTACAGTCCTACCTCAGGAGGAAGAAGGTCTCGATTGCGCTATTACAAGAGACCCACCTTACAGCGGACTCCATGTCTAAGTTAACAGATCGATGGGATGGGACCACGAGGGGGTCTCCTTACTCCAAATATGCGAGAGGCGTACTGATATGGGTGAACCCGAATGTGCCTTTCCAGCTAGAAGGCTGGGATTCTGACAAGGAAGGGAGATATACATCAATGTGGGGCACCATAGAACAAACCCCAGTGTGCTTCATTAACACATACTTTCCGCAGCATGGAATCCCGTCATACTTAAGCACGTTGAGTGCTAGACTGGCACAACACCGAGGCAGGACCTTCGTGTGGGGGGGAGACTTCAACTGCGTCATGGACTTAAGCAAGGACAGATCGCGCCCTCCTCCTCAGCCAAGCAATCCCGCATCCACCTCCTTGACGGAAACACTCGACCAGCTCAACCTGGTAGACATCTGGAGAGTGCAACATCCAGAGGCCAGAATTTACTCACACTACTCAGCTCCACATGGCGTCCACACAAGGATCGACTACTTGTTTGTTGATAAGGAACAATCTCCACTGGCCACATCCACTGAATATTTGGGGAGATCGATCTCTGACCACTCCCCGCTCGCCATGCATTGGCAGCTGCGTGGACCCAAACCTCCAATTCCCATGTGGAGGATGCCTACAGCAGCGTTGGATGATCCAGAGTTCAGAGAGGACCTTGCTGAGAAGCTAGAGGAATATGTCGAAATCAATAAGGGATCGGTGGCTACCTGGTCCACACTGTGGGAGGCCATGAAGGTGGTTACCAGGGGAGAAATCATTTCAAGAGCCGGCGGAACCCGCAGACAACTACAGTCCTCTCTTGAGGCCCAGGAATTAGAGATCGCAAGACTAGAGTCCGCCCCTGACATTTCCCCAGAGTCCGAGAAGGTCCTTAAAACAGCCCGTATAAAATGTCAGGAATCATGGGTCAGACTGGAGAAATTTGACTTCGCAACACATACCGCCAGATCCCACAGCGAGTCTGACAAACCCGGCAGATTGCTTGCCTGGCTCTGCAAGCGGGAACACCCTAAACACCTGCCAACGGAGATAAAGGACGAAAAAGGAGTAACACACAAGACGCAGATGGAGATCAACGAGACTTTTGCTAAGTTCTACTCCAAATTGTATGCCCACGAGTCCCAGGTCCCCGCCGCAGAATTAATCGAAACATTGGAGGAGATAGGCCTCCCTCAAATCTCCAGCGAGCAGAGGGAGGAACTGGACTCGGAAATCACTCCCGAAGATGTGACAGCGGCCATCAGATCGCTCGCTAATGGCAAAGCCCCCGGCAGTGATGGTCTCCCGCCCGAATTCTACAAGACCTACGAACCCATTCTCACCCCCATCCTACATGAAGTTTATCAAGAAGCCTACACAAATGGCATCCTGCCCAACACCATGAAAGAGACCATAATTATTCCAATGCTCAAGCCGCACAAGTCACCCACCGATTGTGATTCTTATCGACCTTTGGCCATGCTGAATTACGACAGCAAGATCCTCACTTCTATATTAGCCAACAGACTCGCCAGAGTGGTAGGATCCATAATTCACGAAGATCAAAATGGATTCGTCCCAGGACGCAACACCACGGCCAACCTCAGGAGACTACAACACATCATGGCCGAAACCCACGACCGAGAGGAGGACCTGGCGATACTGTCACTTGATGCCATCAAGGCCTTCGACTCTATCTATTGGGAGTGGCTTGTGGAGGTTTTGAGGGGCTTCGGCTTTGGTGCGGGCTTCATCAGATGGATCCAGGTACTTTATAATTCGCCAATGGCAAGGGTTAAAACAGGCAGAATTGTCTCGGGATCCTGGGCAATACAAAGGGGCACGAGACAGGGGTGCCCACTCTCGCCCATGCTGTATATATTGGGCCTAGAACCAATAGCCATATACTTTCGCCAACAGTTTTTTGATGCGGGCATTAAGGTGGGCAATGCTTACAACATAATTTCATTATACGCGGATGATGTACTTCTCTACTTGAGGAACCCTGAGCTCAACGCACCCACAACGCTAGAAGTTCTCGACAATTATGCAAAGTACTCAGGGATACGATTCAGCAGACACAAATCAACTGCATTCCCCCTAGCTAGCCTGAGGGGCATTGCAGTAGACGACCTCCCGCCTATCGGAATACAGTGGCAACCTGACAAGTTCCGGTACCTGGGAATCAATGTGGGCCACACCCCGCTACTCACACACGAACATAACACTATAGCAGCAGTCACCGGCCTTCGGCGTTCAATCAAATTTTGGTCCAAACTACCACTGTCAATGGTGGGTAGAGCGGCGATTGCCAAAATGATAATCCTTCCTCGATTCCTGTACTTCTTTGCCAATATTTGCCACTACGTTCGCCCGCCTTTCTTCAAGACACTAGAGGCCATCATCAAGGACTTCTTGTGGGGTCCGCGTAGACACAAGCTCACACTGGCCACGCTGTCTCTCCCACATAAGGAAGGCGGAATAAAACTCCCAGACCTTCACCTTTACTACTTGGCGGCCCAGCTCAGTCACATTACGAAGTGGCTGTCTGATGACACATCGGCCGAACTGGAACTACTCAGGCAATCTTCCACAAACTTAATCCCCAAAGAAACTCTATGGTTTCCCCCTCGGCTACCTCCCGAAACTCCGCTGATTGTTAAGCTGGGCAGGCAGATATGGGCCACGGCCTGTCACATAAGGCAAGTGAAACATCCGTACTCACCGGATAACCCCATAATGGTGGATGTGTGCAAGTCGGAGGCGGAACTTCCCACTCCCAGGAGATGGGAGGAAGCAGGCATATATACATGGGGAGACATGTTCACTGATGGGGAATTCAGGGACTTCGAGTCGTTACAGAACATTGAAGGACTATCCAAGGGCCAGTTCCTCTGGTACCACAGGATCAAACAGATCGCTAAGAAGCAGTGGAACAGCTGGCCGGAAGAGCCCACCCCAGACCCACTGCTACAGGAAATGCACGACCTCTCAGATGGATGGAGACCAGTTTCCAGACTTTACAACAGACTCATAGACAAGCCTAACCCCAAAGGTCAGGCACTGAAGGCGAAATGGGAGGCAGATCTTGAATCACCACTTACTGACAAGGAATGGGAGAGAGCACTGATCTACCCCAAGAAAGTGTCCCGGAATTCCAGATTCGGACAAATACAGCTGAATGTCCTTTACCGGACATATATGACTCCCCACAGGATTGCCTCATTCAACCCGAAAATACCCCCGACGTGCCCATGGTGCGGAAATGACAAGGCAGACATGATCCACATGTTCTGGTCCTGCATCAAGGTGAAATCACTCTGGTTCAAAGCCAAACAATCCTGCGCAGAAGCTGGCATGGTAAGATACGACTGGACGCCCGGAGAGTGCCTACTAGGTATATATCCTAGACCGGGCAAATTTAAACATTTGGTGAAATTAATGGACATCTCATGCATTTTGGTCAAGAGAACAATAGCGATGGCCTGGAAGACTCCAGCGGGCCCCAGCCATGCTCGGTGGCTGAGCGAACTGGCGAGATGGACGACTGCTGAAACCAGGGCCTGGCAAGACGGGATCACAACCAGCGGAGAAGTCACAAGTGGAACCCTGGACTCCTGGAAAGCCCTCCTGAGTGACATGCGCTTCAAGGCAGACTATAAGCCTCCCTGAGGGACTGTAGCGTCCTACAACACCCGATTTTTCATACTGATACAGAGATGGAATTACCTGAATCTGTTCCCCTCGCTTCCTGTAACATCGGAACTATAATTTTTACTTGCCACCAAACATCTCATAATTAACGCTACATGTAGACTGCTGTTGTTTTGGCTGTTCTCACGTTACTTTTTTTGTTGTATCGTTTCTTTATTACCACATTTGTAAGTTTGTAATGTTCTCACTTTCTTGAAAAAACCAATAAAATACTTTACAAAAAAAAAAAAAATAAGGAAAAAGTCCTGGATGTAAAACCATATATAAATCCACCATGCAGTGGAGAAATGAACAACAATCGCCACTAGGGATGTATACACAGTTTGGACTACAGACTTCCTACACAACTTATGGGAGCCCAATGTCTCTGTGTAAGTTAATGTCACTTGGTCACACCCTTTGCAAGCCCATGGAAAGGGGAAGCAGGAGGGGTGTGTGTGTCAGGAACCCAAGTTTCTAACCCAAACACAGGACAAGCCTGCATGTGCCCAGCTGGAATACATAGTGGATGCCTACGGGAGCCACAACAAGCAACACACTGTAACATTAATTCACAATCTTAAAGGAAATGGTTATGAAAATTAATGTAAATGCAAATGAAATATAGAAAAGCAAAAGTAAATGTAAAGTAAAACAAACAAATTAAAATAATAAAGTAAAAATCAGATGCATAACCAAATAAAAATAAATGTATGAAAATGAAAATAAGAAATCAAGATTAAAAATAAAATGAAAATAAAAAATAGAAAAAACAAGAATAAATAAAGATAAAAAATGAATAGAATACTATTTCCATTTTGCAAATTGGAATGAAATGTGAAAAAAATAAAATACAAAAAATAAATCAAAAATGGCCATCCGTGGACCAGGGGGGGGAGCACCCAGGAGGGACGAGGTACAGGGTGCACCCCAACACCCACATGCATGGATGTTGAGAAAAAAAAAACCTCCATGGGCTCATGGCCTGCACGGCTACGCCACAGTGGGAGAACTGCAGTCGCTGTCATCACCCTCTGGTGCTACATCAGAAGGTGGGCGTGATATGGGAGGCAGACCACGCAAAGCCCTGGCATGCTCCTCCATGGCAGCAAGCATGCAGGTGTGAAAGGTTTGGTTCTGCAGGATGATGGTACGGAGATCCCCATGCAGCACCTCACGGGTAGCACGCATTTCTGCCTGCATGGCCTCGCGTGATGCCCGGAACTTCTGATGGGTTGCCTGGAGCGCAGCTGAGAGTGTGCGTGTCAGCTGCTCCAGCTGCTGTTCTGACCTTGTACTCCGGGACACCTCAAGTTCACACAGAGTATCTCTGAGGGACCTGTGTTCTAACCTCAGGGCATCCCTGTGGGCCTGTGACTCTGCAGATATGGCTGTGCGCAGAGTCTCCAGTCCAGCCCGCTGGTCCCTGTCGGATGCCAACATGTCCTCCCTGTGTGAGTGGGAAATGGACTCTGTTGCCTGCTGCTGGAGCTCCACCTGCCATTCAGGGGGGAGAATGGAAGTGTCGACCCTATCCATGGCCTGAGCCATCATTTCACACGATGCCCCCTGTTGTGCTGCTATAGTGTAGATGGAGTTCTCCCACACAGTATTGGCTGGTGGCGCAGAGCCACCGCGTTGGCGGGAACCACACCAGTTTGGGGCAAGGTGATGTGCACCTTGCTGTGCTGGCACTGCCTGAGGCTGCAGGACTGCATTCCTCCTTTGATCTGCTGGCCCAGGAACAGGAGCAAATATTGTGGAGTGTGACCCTGCATCTGTAACCGCCACAGGCGGACTTTCCAACACTGAATGCCCCATAGAGGGGTCTACCCCCAGTGCAGGTGGGTTGGACAGAGCAGCATCCTTGCCAGAAACACTCACCTGAGATGGGACATATGTCTCAATGTCCGATTCAGCACCTGATTCATAGAGGTCTCCGGAGGTGGACCAAGAGACACCCGTGGACAGTATGGTCTTTAGGAGTAATAGATTTTAACCCACCACCACCCCACGTCCTCCACTGGTCTCCGGTTGTGGCTGTGAGTACTCCTGGCTCTGCACCATCTCCTCCTCCTCAACAGCATCAAGTGCCTCATCACCTGCAAAAACATAAAAGAAAAGTAATGAAAACAGGCATGAGCACCATAGCCCACACACATAGGCATGACGAGGCAGACATCCAGTACATAAATGCCACATGTCACACATGACAATAACTCTGGCGTGCATGCACTGTCAATGAGTTGGAAGGGGAGGCAAAAAGCAGACACTGAGGACTCCAAGATGGAAAAGCAACACATGTGCTGCATGCCTGATAGCACTGGCATCACACATTAGCCTGTGAGTGGCATGGACAATCCACATAAATGACATATGCCAGCACACAGATGGCACATAGCATAGCCATGGCAGATTTGACAAGGACACCCAGATGGTAGCAAATCAGTACTGTCACCCATCCATGTGATATGGACATCATGAAATTAAACATGCAAAAGTGTGACAAAACACGCATGCGCCACACGCTGCAACAAAGCCAGTGTTCACTGATGCAGTGATGGCAGGCACATGGATACATCAATGGTTGGTCACTTCGACATGACAGAAGACAATTGTCATGTTGAACATTCAAACAGGGCCCCGAAATGATTGTGTGCAGGCCATGTGTAGGTGCACATTACTCAATCAGCCTGATTGGTGAAATCATTCCCATAATAAGGTAACAAATGTGGGCCATTGTGGGGTGTAATCTATGACTGAAGTATGTTACATTTGGGGCAGTACGGCACAAAAATGTGTGGTAAAAATGCTAAGGATTTCATCAATGAGGCAGAATGAACAGGAAAACAGTATGAACAATGTTGTGGCAAGATGACAGTTGAAGGGCAAGTGCAGTAATGTGGTGTAAATTGTCTACTGCGGTCAGAAGGGATACTTGGAAACCCTAACCCAAGGCTGGGGTATGGTTTGGAGGCACCACATGGGTGACCCATAGCAGTCATGACTACACAGCCTCACCTGGCACTCAATCACAACACATCACCCAAACAACATACACATGGTTTGCACACACATGCATGGCCACTCACCAGACATTGCCTCAAGATCTGGTAGGTCTCCCACACCTTGGATCTGATCCTCTGCGATGAACTCTCCAGCGATTGCCTCATGTTCTGTTAGTTCATCCTCCTCTGGTGGAGACCCACTACTAGTCACCAGAGTAGAGGCAAAATTGGAAGCCGGCTTGTTCTTTGCTCTGCGTTTGCGGTCATTCCACCGCTTAGAGCAATCATCAGCTGTGCATCTCACAAATCCAAGGGAACTAATGTGGTCCGTCATGCAGTGCCAGTGGACCCTACATTGAGCAGTCGTAGTCTTGCACCCTGCAGTCACCAGGATTTCGCGGCCATGGGCCGACACGTAGCCCACAAGTGCGTCTAGTTCTGCATCATTGAAACTACGCTTCCTTGACGTGCCGGAGTGGGTAGCCGTGTCTTGGTCCCAGCCTGTACCGCAAGAGCACCCTTCTTCCTCTTGGAAGGTGGTGCGGACCCTGAGTGGCTTACGCCGCTCTGGTTGGTAGGGGCTGATGCGCAGGTGAACTAGGAACTGGAAGTAGCCAAAGGCATGATGACCAAAGGTCTCACTGCAGGCATTGGCTGCTGGGTGATGTTGGCAGGACCAACCTCAGTGTGATGGACTTGGACCAACACTGTCCCGGCTGGGAGACTCGGAGCTGGGGTGGATTGAGCTGCAGCTGCCCCTGCAGCCTCCTCACCCTGGCTACTTGGGGCAGCAGATGCCATTGCTGCCCCAGATCCACGTGGCCTGGTGACAGCAACTTTCACCGCCACACGTGGCTTTGACTTGGTGAAACGGAAGCAGCCTGGGAGTCATCCTATGCAGGTTTGGTTGACAATATGGGCTGGGTTAACAAGGCCTGAGCTGGGATGGTGTCAGCTACATCTCCCGACCCATTGGGGGGGTATAGGTGTCCCTGATTGGTCCTCCACACACTGGCCTCTTGGGCCACCCTGGACATCGTCGCCACATCGCCTACCGTGCCCACCTCTTGAGGTCGGCCACCTTCGCCTCCCAACCATGGCACTGATGTTGTTGTGCGAATGGGAGGTGCAGTAAACAATTGTCCTGGGCAATTGGGGTTAAAGGGGTAGGGTACTAGATGGAATACGTACCCTAGTGCTCTACCAAGGCTGTCTGTGACCCCTGGGGAAAGATGACGGGTCACGAAACACTCAGGCACCCCAAAAACAAAATTTAACGTGCACACGACCCCTGGTAGACCACGTGCGTGGAATAAAGAACCCGCACTACGCTGCAGCACCCAGAAACACAAAAATAAGCGTACGTGTGGTACACGCTGGTTACAATGACCTCTGAATAGGTAAGCAACACACGAGGACAACAACAGTTGAAAAATATGTGCGTGACTCACCGTCTGCCTGGAAAAAGAACGTGAAAAAGACACGTGTGCATGTTGGCAACACCCCCTCCAAAAGAAGAATTGAACGCCATCTGAATATACAAGGAGTACGAACTGGAACCGTTGTGAAGTAATCGCGTGTGAACCGACAAGAAGTACAAGAATCACCCGCTCCATTTCCAAAAAAAGCACGTACAAGAAAATGGCATCCTACGCGTACCTTTTAAAACAGCCCACACGTGCAACGTCACTTACGCACGTACGTGCTAAGGGCCTTTCCTTCAATTACACGCAGTGACACTCAGACGTGCAGTTTGTGCAATCAACATGCACCCGTGTTGAGGGAAAACGCCCGTGCGTGTTACGTCACAGATGCGCTTACACGCTAAGGGCCTTTCCTCGAATTACACACTGACGTGCAGTTTTTTCACGTGACAAATCACTCCGTATCAAGCTGGCCACGCAACAACACATGGAAGACCATACTCCTGCCCAGAAGGCCATTTTCCTGCCCCCCCAGAGTGCCAAGCTCGCTCCCATCTGCCATCTGCTGCTTCCTGCCTGCCTGCTGGCCATGTGACATGCTATTTGGTGCCTGCACGTCAGCCATCTGCAGGGGTCCAGTTGCTGTGACCATCCCTGCTGGAACAGAAGACTCCCGACTGGTATTCCATCACTCCACAGCCCAGCCCCAGGACCCAGTTACCCACCCACACCTGCCTCGGGGGTTGCCATGTCGGGGCAAACACCATCGGACACCACTGGCAACCCCCAGCCAGAGAGGCAGAGGGCTGCCAGCTTCACTGCCAAAGAAGTTGGCATCCTGGTGGAGCAAGTCCTGGGCATTATGGTGCCCTCTTTGGAAGTTCACGCGCCGACAATGAAGGACGGAAGGGGATCTGGAAGGGCATCAGGGCTGCCATCAACGTGGAGGGGGTGGCAGCCCGCGACATGCAACATGTCCGGAAGCGCTGGAAGGACTTCAGGTCCAGGACCGCCAGCAAGGCCCGGCACCTCTTGAAGGCAAAGCATGCAGAGGGGTGCTGGGTCCGCCTTACTAACATCCAGATGAGGGTCCTGGAACACATACACCCAGCGCTCCACCTCCAGATCCTTCGGAGGCAGACCCGTCCGGAGTCAAGCAGTAAGTGTCCATGCGTACTGATTGGATGCTGTGCATGTTGAGATGTGGCAGGAGTGTGCAGGTTGCACATATGTCTTGAAAGGACAATGCATGGATGTGTATGTACAGGGACATGAGCCTGCTGCATGTGAGTCCTGTCATGTGTGAGGCACATCAATGTATGTGTTCAAATGCATGGTGCACAACTGAATGTGTCGGTGCACACATGTTTAAATTCATGTGTATGTACAGAGGCATGATTGTGGTCTGACACATGGATGCTGGTTCCACCTTCATATATGTGCACAATGTACATGTGTGTGTGTGTGTATTTGACATGCGTACCACTGTGATACACCATGGATGCATGTGACAACAACATGTAGGAGATGTGGTGGAGATGTACAGATACATGTATGTCTGGTGACGTGTGTGCATGTGTTCGGCACTCCTCGTGTTGCATGTGTCAGGCTAACCTTCGGATGCTGATGCTGTTCTATGTGTATGGATGGTGCTGCCTGCTGCAACATTCCTGTTGATTTGCGCATATGTGTGGGTTCAAATGATATGTGTGTTGGGGAGTGTGATGCCATGTGTGAAGTTTGAGACTGCCACTCATGCGCAACTGTCATGTGTGTATCAGACCATTGTACAGTGCCCTGATGCCTGTGTTCTGTCTCTCCCTGTCTGCAGCGTCAACTGATGAAGAGGGCGGAGACGGTGCTTTGGGGCACAGCGGCAGAGATCCCACTACCAGCCGGAGATGCAAGGCCCAGGCCCCCTCCCATGTTGTCATCTCGTCGGGGAGTGAGAGGTCTGGTGCCGGGTCCACGGCATCAGCTGCCGAGGGTAGGTCCAAGAGGCGGAGGTCGGAGGTGGACTCATCGGCAGCAGAAGGGCCAGCTGAGACCCCACAGGGGCCTGTGGAGGAAGATGGCACAGAGTCATCCAGGTTGGTGGAGGGTTTGGGTGAGGAGGAGGCCGTGGAAGGGCCACACACAGGGTCTGGAATGGGGATTCCACTGGTGCTAGTGGTGCAGTCCAGGGGCAGGGACAGGAGGCAGCACAGGCCGCCGCAGAGGTGCCTGTGTGTAATCCTGTCCCTGATCCTGTGACTGATCATCCCGCACCAGCAGGGATGCCTTCGTCCAGACCCGTTCGCAGGAAGGGGATGCGCGAACAACAACTGGCCTTCCTCTCCCTGCAGACATGGCAATCTGGGACCGTGTTGAGCCTGTCCTAGCTGGGGTGGCTTTGCGTCAACGGGGGAATCCAGGATGACGTGCAGAGTTTTCATGAGGACTCTGCACGTTATTTGGGATGCCTCATTGACCGCGTCGACCTACTAGGACGGGTCACCAGTGCTGGGTTCCTCCGTCTGTTGGACCTTGTACTGACCCCCTCCTCAACTGAACCCCCTATGCGCCAGTCATCCTCCGTACCATCTTCCAGCCCAAGTATCACCTGGGTGCCTTGTGGAGCTGCCTCTGACCCAATGGCCAGGCTGGTGGAGGACACATCCCTGCCACAGTCGGGAGTCGGAGGTCCAGCAGGGGTGGCCACCACAACAACTGGACCCCAGCAGGAGGAGGACATGCAGGCATCAACAGCACGGCAGCAGCAGGCTCAAGGTGGGAGCGATGATGACTCTGGACCATCAACATCAGAAGGGCAGGCATCAGCCGGAGGGCAGGAGGACCCTGGATTGGGAGTGTCTTCCGTGTGGGAGCGTTTGGGCCAGCAAATAGATGCAGAGCGGCAGCGGGCGGAAGAGACACGGCTCACTATGGTCAGGGCGGAGAACTCCATGCGCAGGGTGCTGAGACGGGTTGAGTGCCTCGAGGAAATTCACAGGGAGTTGGAGCTGGACATGGCATTATCCCTGCAAGACCTCAGGGGCAGGGAACAGGCCAGCCTCCAGAACTTAGAACAGGAGTTCGATGATGCCCTGCCCGGGAAATCAACAAGTGAGCCGTAGGACTTGCCCGCCGCCATTGTATATAGTTAATTAGTGTTAGGTTTCCTTTGTATTTTCATTTCATTTGGGGCGCATGGACTATGCCCCACCTTTTTGTATATAGTTGTTTATTAGGTAGGGTTTTTGGTAGGTTTCATTTGGATTGTTGGGCTCATGGACCCTGGATTTGAAAATTGTATATAGTTGGAGACTGGATTGGACTTCATTCTTTTTATTTTTTCCATGGAACTATGGATTTATTTTTTCATTTGGATTTTGTTTGATGGACGAACCCTTTGGAGGCATTTTCATTTGGATTTATTTTGATGCAGCATTCATGTTTTATTTCATTTATATTGGACATGGAGCCTTTTGTTTATTATTTCTATTATTGTGTGATTTTATTTCATTCCCTTGCTTTTGTATTTAATACATTTTGGTTTCATGCTTCATTTGTGTGGTATTCTGTCATTG
This sequence comes from Ambystoma mexicanum, assembly GCF_040938575.1. NCBI lineage: Eukaryota > Metazoa > Chordata > Amphibia > Caudata > Ambystomatidae > Ambystoma > Ambystoma mexicanum. The sequence goes on from NC_090937.1 coordinate 779,131,341, forward strand.
GTTTCATGCATGTCACGATGTGGGTTTTCTCATTCACTTGCACCCATTGTGTGTGTGTGACGGACATGTATTGATGTGCATACTTGCCATTTGGGATATATCATGACATGGGGATTTCAATGTGGGGTGGATGGAATACTTGTTTGGGTGTTTGGACTGGGGTGGCGCGGGGTGGGATTTGGGTGGCCATAAGAGCCATGAGTGTGGATTGTGATGACGTGTTGGGGTGGGGACATGAATCCAGGCCTGCTGGCAGGTGCCCGTCACTGCTGGGTGGGTGAGTGGGTGGGGGGACATGAGTCAGGGCCTGCTGGCAGGTGCCCATCACTGCTTGGTGGCTGAGTGGGTGGGGGGACATGAGTCAGGGCCCGCTGGCAGGTGCCCGTCACTGCTGGGTGGGTGAGTGGGTGGGGGACATGAGTCAGGGCTCACAAGTGTGCTCACAAGTGCATGGTGCCATGTGGGCTGCCTGCTGGGCATGGTGAGGGTTGTAGGGTGGTCTCCTGTGGTGTGATCTGCCTGTAGGGCATGGGGAGGGTTGTAGGGTAGTCCCCTGTGGTGTGGGCTGCCTGCAGGGCATGGGGAGGGAGGAAACCGCACACCCAGGAGGGCCCACGATGCCAAATCGCATCTGAAACTCCCCGTGCACCCCCCAAATACATACCCCGCTCTCACCTGGAGTATCGCATGTGAAACTTCCCACGCGCCCCCCAAATACATGTACCCTGCTCGCACAAGGCCTATCGCGTGTGAAACTCCCGCGTGCCCCCCAAATACACGTACCCTGCTCTCGTCTGGAGTATCGCGTGTTAAACTTCCCGCGCACCCCCAAATACACGGACCCCACTCCCACAAGGCCTATCGCGTGTGAAACTCCCCTCCCACCCACCAAATACACATAACCCGCTCCCACAAGGACTATCATGTGTGAAACTGCCCGTGCACCCCCCAAATACACGTACCCCACTCACACAGGGCCTATCGCGTGTTAAACTCCACGCCCACCCAAGAAATACACATACCACGCTCTCGCCTGGTGTATCGCGTGTTAAACTTCCCGCGCACCCCCCAAATACACGTACCCCGCTCGCACAAGGCCTATCGCATGTGAAACTCCCCTCGCACTCCTCAAATACACGTACCCCACTCGCACAGGGCCTATCGCGTGTTAAACTCCCGCGCACCCCCCAAATACACGTACCCCACTCTCGTCTAGAGTATCGCGTGTTAAACTTCCCGGGCATCCCCAAATACACGGACCCCGCTCCCACAAGGCCTATCGCGTGTGAAACTCCCCTCCCACCCACCAAATACACATAACCCGCTCCCACAAGGACTATCATTTGTGAAACTGCCCGTGCACCCCCCAAATACACGTACCCCACTCACACAGGGCCTATCGCGTGTTAAACTCCACGCCCACCCAAGAAATACACATACCACGCTCTCGCCTGGTGTATCGCATGTTAAACTTCCCGCGCACCCCCCAAATACACGTACCCTGCTCGCACAAGGCCTATCGCATGTGAAACTCCCCTCGCACTCCCCAAATACACGTACCCCACTCGCACAGGGCCTATCGTGTGTTAAACTCCACGCGCACCCACGAAATACACGTACCCCGCTCTCACCTGGAATATCACGTTAAACTTCCTGCGCACCCCCCAAATACACATACCCCGCTCCCACAAGGCCTATCGCATGTTAAACTTCCCACCCCCCCCAAATACACATACCCCGCTACCACAAGGCCTATCGCATGTTAAACCTCCCGCGCACCCCCCAAATACACCTACCCCGCTCCCACAAGACCTATCGCGTGTTAAACTTCCCGTGCACCCCCCAAATACACGTACCCCACTCCCACAAGGCCTATCACGTGTGAAACTTCCTGCGCACCCCCAAAATACACGTACCCCGCTCCCACAAGGCCTATTGCGTGTTAAACTCCACGCGCACCCCCAAAATACATGTACCACGCTCCCACAAGGCCTATTGTGTGTGAAACTTCCCGCACACCCCCGAAATGCACGCAGGCACCCCATCCACTGTGGGCATGCCCCACAGGCAGCCCATTCACCCTCCCCATGACCCACAGGCAGGCCATCCACCCTGGGCATGCCCCACAGGCAGCCCCACGCCACAGGGGGGTGCTTTTTCTGGGCAATTTACGGGGTACGCATATTCCAAGGGATGTGTCAGTACATTTTCACGCTTTTGGCTGCCGTGAGCAGGATACACATAGTATTTTCACACGATTACAGTGTACCGCCCTGTAAACTGGTGCAGGGTTAGCGCGGCCCTTTGCGCTGCATTGGGGATTTCAATGCCTTTCCCATCGCAAGGGGCATTCTTGGGGGCGTAACTGACGCTGCGGGATGTTCTCTGCGCCAGCGCTCAAAATGGCTTGTAAATTCCATGAATACGCGCTGCGCCAGAATGCTGTTTAGCGCACACGCTGGCGCATGCTGGCACACGCTGTGCGCTGCCTCTGCGCTGAAATCTATGAATTACCCCCTTAATTGCAGCAGTATTCACATTCTTGTTCAAGTCAGAAATCACTTAAAGAACTTCATCAAGGGAAATTCTTGTGTCACAAAACATTTGTCTTTTTGACGTTACACACATAGTCACCGGGTCCACAGTCCAGCGGGCTCAATAGGTGGTTTCTTTGTTTTATAAATAAACATATACGCTTTATCCTTCAATAATTGATCACATGTGTTAAGGAGGGGTAACTTCTAAGTAGATGGTGATTGCAAACTATTTCTGCTTTTAAACGTCCAGTTTCTCATTCACCATCGTGTTTTCTACATGTCAGTCCGATATTGTGCTGCTTGTGCGCCCAAAGTTCTCATACTGCACGGATAACAGCAAAACAAATGTTCTGAGTGTGCTCTGCTTCTAATCATCACTTTTGAGTAGTAATGGATTTGACTGCAATTTCGAAAGTGATAAAAAATCCACTGGCCCTCCAGACTGCAAAGATTCATAAAGATTTTTTTAAAAATAAGAAAGTTATTAAGCGTAAAGTACAGCCTACTTCCCATTCATTTTCCGATAGACAAGAAAGGTCAATCTCTGCCAACGCACACAGCCCAAACCACTGGACGGATTTGGACCAGGTCCGAAACAATTTGGGCATGAAGCGTTGACTTGAGATCCATGCGTGGTTTGGGGTTATTCCGTGCAGTAGTTATTTAAATATTTGACGGGGAAGAGGGTGACCCCTTCTCAAAAATAGATATTTGTATCTTGAGGATTTACCTGAAGCCACAGAATTTTAGAAATGAAACGACTGCCATCTTGTTTTTTTCTCGATGCAAGAGATATCCGCGGCTGTAGCCGAGGATATAGGAAAATGAAACACAGAAAAAAAGTTATTTGCAGGTAAAAAACACATAAATGCCATCGGGCTAGACTGAGTGAAAATTGGGAGTTCGAGGGGTCTAGCTGCTGAGTTTGCAACACAAAGCTTTCTGTAGCCTTAGCTCTAGCCTCGAATCGCCGTTATCTCATAACGAACTGTGTCACAGAAACAGCGTGTGTTGTGGGAGTGAGAGGGAGAGGGCAGGGGAGGTGAGGAGGCCATCTGGGAAGTGGGGGGAGCAGGCACAGATGAGGCAGGCACTTTGTGAGGGTCTGGGGGCAGGAAAGCATTTTCTTTTCACCCCTTTTGCCAATATTCATGGCGATATCTGGGGCTATGAAGGACTACATATACCTGCGAGTAAGAGTAGTTCCGTGCCCACGGCTATACATTTTGGGGTGTCTATATTTTATTTCTTTTCAAAAGTTATTTTTATAGGTATAGTGACGTTGGAGGTGAAAAAGTGCTGGCCATGGCCAAAGGCCATGGTCAGTGACACGGTAGGTATTTGGGAGTCTTATCTATTGCGGCTGTGTGTTTTCAGACTTTCGTACAAGTGAGAGTGTGGAGAAAAACAGAAGAAAATTGTTTTTACAAAAAGGAGTCATCATACTCTAGTTTTAGATGCCCCATAGACTGTAGTTTAGGTTGTGTATTGTCCCTCATGCTATTATATGTTATGCCTATTAAATGTTTCCCTACCTAGTTTACTGGCATGTATTATTTACTGCTTTGTTTAACTTCACCTACCTTACATTACTACATGAGCTGTGTTGTACTGTTTTGATCTTTTAAGTTCTATTGTATCTTAAAATCTGAAGTGAGCCCCCCCCTTTTAACTTGCAGCCGCAGGTGAATTAAAAAATGTTTTTGTACGTTATTATTTGATTGTATTTGTGTATTTATATGTGATAAATAGTCCTTAAAAGGATTGTTTTAGGGTACAATCCGTGTAGTATTTTAGCACATTTGGAGTACTGTGTTGATGTCATGAAGGAACACTGCATTGCCTTCATCGGTAAGGTGTACTCCATCATGTCTATAGAAATTGGACATGTAATACTGTGTATATTTTAATACTAAAAGTGTTTCGTATAAATGCTAGGTTACATAAATGGATCCATGTACCTCATTTTGAGTGTTAGGGGGTGTAGAAAGGGATGACTGTTTGCATATGAAACAAGTAAACAGTAGGTTGTAGATACAAAAACAATAAAGTATAATGGGCCTCATTACGACCCTGGTGGTAAGGGGTCAACGGCACTAGTAGAGCTGCCAGCGCCGTTAACCCCCTACCGTCTCATTACAAGGTCCGCTCGTGGGACCCGCTAAGGATGCCTACTTTTACCAGACGTCCTTAGCAGGACCGCGAGCGGTCCTGCATGCTAACAACGGGCCCGTTGTTAGCATACTCTCCATTCCCATTGAGCCCTATGGGGGCTCAAATGGGAATGGGGATGGACTGGGTCCTCGTTCCTTGAATGGGGAAATACCAGGCCCCCCAAGGTCGGAATGGCCCGGTAATTCCCCATTCAGGGAACCCGGACCCAGCTTTGGGGGTAGTCATGCCTTTATTAAGGGCATGGCTACCTCCAAACTTGTAAGGAGGCCCAATGTTTGTAAAATAAATGAGATATAACTACTAATAAGAGTTCTAGGGAAGAATATAGATATGCTCTGTTTAGTTGTGTGTAGGTCGACAAAAAAACGCCACACACCAAATTATAAAAGAAGTATTGCAATGGCAATGTAGATATAATTTTTATATTTTAGAAGGAATTTTTATATCATAAAAAAGTATTGCACACTGCACACAACTATCTGTGCCAATATAAGTTTAAATAACAATTCCTAGTTTTCAAACATGTTAAATATGATGGGTACATCTTGAAATGTCATTATGAACTTCACACGCGTGTAGGTGGCCAAACAAAGGACACACACAGATTTTACAAAAAGTATGGAAATGACATTTGTTAGGTTATTAGTGTAGTGTAGTTGTTGCTAAGTGTTAATATGTTTGCACATACAAATGTTTGTTTTGTCTACCTATTATTTGAAATATTGGTATGACTATATGTTAAAAAGATTGATACTCAAAATAATGTTACACTGTTGGCATGTCTTCATTTATTTATTTGTAAAACTGAAGACATAGTTAGGTTATTTGTCTTGGTTTCCTGATTAAGGTTGTATACATTAATCTGTGAATTTGTCATCATTTAATATTAAAAAATATTTTTACAGTACTTTAACATATTTTCATTATAGTGAAATGTCTTTGTAGCATTTTTACGTCAGTGCTGCTTTACACACAAACTAAGAAGCAGCTCTTAGCGGAAGAACTGTAAAGTACTAAGAGCAGAACTGCACTACTACGTGGTAAGTACACTACATTTGTTTCCTATAACTGCACAGTTTGTTCACTATACAATAGTAGAAAAAAATATTTTTCTTTTTTTACTCAGAAATGGCAAGCACCCTAGAATGGCTTGAAGAGAATTTACCTCATGATGAAATGAGTGAAGACAGCAACTCCATTGGTACACATCACAGTCTAAAAAGTAAGACAGTTAATACACATTGCTTCACATAGAGCTGACAGATATATTTTTTTTAACAATACATACAGGAAATGAAGAAAATGCACCAGTAGCAGGACCTCCTCCACAAGAGCATGAGCGCAAAGAAAATGAAACAAACACTGTAAATAATAAACTAGACAGCGTAGACGCAAAAATTGACCAATTGCTTAACAGTTTTGCCAACTTAAAAGATTTTGTACAAGGACACATTATGGAAAAAATGAAATACCACTGCCCCACCTGCACCTGCACCCCTTCCCCCTATCCCAGCCAACCATCCCCACAAAATCCCTGTAAACAAAGACGTTATGATGAGACCTCAATCCCTTCCTGCCCTGATGCCCAACCTGTAGAAAACCCCAAATCCCCTTTATATGTCTCAATTTCTGCTACCACTTCCCTTTGCTAATTGTGTAAATGTATGTGTGTGAATCAAGTTTTATATGTATACTGTTGCTGCGTGTCTGTGTGTGTGTTTTCCTTTTTAAAAAGCCTGTTAAACCTCTGTGGAGCGCACAACTATCTGGGATGTCCGCAATTAAGCAAAATGGGGGTGTCTTACGGACATTGCGCCTGTCCGGCCTGTCTGCATTCAAAATGGAGGTGTCCATAGGACACCACACATGTCTACATGTCGGCAAAGTTGTGACACACCTTTAATTAGTTCGGGGGGCCCACGCCTGTCCGGTGGACACCTAGGCGCATGCGTATCTCATCCCCTGGGTCGTGCGAACACCACCCCTGTCCCGCATGTCTGAAAAAAAAGGTGACGTATCTTCATTAGTTCGGGGATTGCTCCCATGTCCGGCGGACACCTAGACTCATGTGCATCTCATCTCCTCAGTCCTGCGAACATCGCCCCTGTCCTGCATGTCCACAAAGTGATGACGTACCTTTATTAGTTCGGGGAGCCCACCCATGTCCGGCAGACACCTGGTCACATGCGCATCCCACCTCCTGAGTCCTACGAACACTGCGCTTGTTAGAAAATGTCTGCCGCACGTCTGTTGCACTTTTAATTAGTTTGGGGAGCCCAAACCTGTCCATAGGACACCTATGCACATGCGCACAATGTATCCCATGCAATAGGTGTCCTGCGGACAGCCGTCCCATTTGTGAGCATCCGTGATGTCACCATGTGACCACATCCATGCTGAGCATCGGCCCTTATTTGCCGACATGTACCGGGCCCCCGGACATCAAAAAAATGCTTTTTCTGGGCAAACCAAGGTGTTTTCTGTGAAACATCAGCCTTGCAGAGGTCCCATACTATGCCCCAGACGATCTGGACACTTTTGGGAACCTTTTTGGGCCCACTTTGGGGTTCGAAGCAAGCACACCCCAGCACTCCTATAAAAGGCCACACCCCAGAGCTGCTCCTCATTCTGTTTTTGACTGTCCAGAACAGAGCAGTGGTCCAGTTTGCTCCTTGCTGCTGCAATTGATTTCTGCTGAAATCTACTCTGCTGTGCTACTTTAGCTCTGTGCCACAACAGTGCTCCAGATTGCTCCTTGCTAGAATTGCTTTCTGCTCAATTCTGCTGTGCTATACTACTTTTGGAGCTGTGCTATACTAATGGCAACCATAACTGCTGCTATTGCCTCTGCCTCAGCAGCACCCGCACCCACACCCTCACCACCACCTTTCCAAGGGCCTAGGGAGCGGAACAGGTGTGGTGATGTAGAGAGGGATCAAGAGGAGAGCGAGGATGAGGTAGAGGAAGTCCCCATTACCTGCGGCCAGTGTGAGTCTTGGGTGTGGAGGCTATTTACCACCGTTGGAGACGTGCCCAAAGCTCGTGCAAACAAGGTGAAATGCACTGAGTGCCAGATGGTGCTCAGTCACAGCAAACCAGGCTTGTACAGCTATGGCACCACCTCCATGCGGCAATACCTGAGGTCAAACCACAAGGCGGCAGTTCAGAGGGTCGTTCCCTTCGAACAAGGCAGTAGGTTGAGTTCCTCTGCAGCATCCTCCGTATTTGCTCCTGCCACCAACAGGGACACTTCAGTGGGGCAGCAGATCTCTGAACCAACCTCGCAGGCCATACGCACCGCAGCAGACCCTTACCTTTCGAGGGTCACTGTATTGTGCATGTACAGCAATGCTGTACTCTGCAGTGGGATGAATTTTGCACTGCTTTCGATGCTACGGTCTGGGAACATGAGAAAAACTGCCACTTACCTAAGTCAGCCCACCCCACATCTTCCTCTCTCCACCTGCCCTTTGTTATCCCTGTGGTTGGTGCCCCCTCCCTACCATCCTTTCCCTTCCTTTCCTTGTGTATCGTGCATAAAAAACAAAAAAATAAAATACAACAAAAAATAAAAAAAGGCTCTTTTCAGCACCACCTTTCACAGTTCAAAAATAGAATTGCCAATTAAATGATGCAGGCCCCTGCGCAGCCTGAAAAGTCAGCGGACAGTGCGGTAGTCCGCGGACATCTAAAAAAAAGGTAAGGGGTGGCGCCATCAAAAACATTGCACTCTTTTCCAAGAGAAAGTGGTGGCTCTAAAAAAAGCCTTTTTGTGGGGTTTGTTTCTTTTTGGAAGGGTTGAAGTGTCCAACACCTACTGGAAAAATGATTCCTATACTTGCAAAAAGGAATGCAATGCATTTTGGATATTTCACAGAAAAAGCGGATTGCCAGCATCAGTAAGATGGATTCCATCTCCGCGAAAAATGTTCGTGCTACAAAATATTTTCATTGTGAAAGGAGGCCATGCCAACATCTCTCAAAAAGACGCAAACAGCCTTGTTGACATTGCGTCTCGCTTTCTCCATTTGCAGACCAAATGAAGAAGAATGCAGCCACATCTGTCTCTGGGCAATGCGAGAAAAAAGTACTCAGGAGTTTGGAAACTTGTCCATGACTTGCCCAAGTGCCTCCTTCATCGTAAACAGCTGAAAAATTCTGGTAACATGTCCCAAACTGTTCCCTCGACAATGAATAATAATAATGTCAGGATGATGTAGTGTCACCAAAGTAGCACAAAGAGGAACCAAATTCAGCAACTTCATTCCATGCACTCCATACCAGTGGACATCCACATGATGGAATCCAACATGTGCAGCCACTCCACAGTGCTCGGCATGCACTTCCAATCAATGTATCCATGAGTCCCCCAAAATCCATACACTCTGCCTCCTGAACGACACAGCCATAACCATAGCCATCTGAACTCCTCTCAGCAAACAGACCTTCTGCACAGTCTCTCCTTGCACACCACACCCAGGAAACCTTATTGACCAATCCCCAAGCCTCCACAGTCCCATTTCCATGCCTGCCATCCTCAAAAGTCCCGAATGTGGCACGTGCAATCCGCGACCTACTGCAGGGTTTGCAGATAAATCGGCCAATTCAAGGGGGTGGGGAGACAGATGTTACCCAAGGTAGGAGAATTTTCCCATTGTGGTGGTTCTGAAAAGAGCCTTTTTTGAAAAAATGTTTTGGTGCTACTGAAGAAACACCTTTTGTTTTCTATTTTTTTCAGGTTTTTTTCTCTTCTTTTCCTCCTTACTACCTTACATGAACCTCTGCAAAGCATCCCTTAGATTCCCAAAAAAACAAGCATTTCCAAGGAAGGACAACGAAACACCATCTCCAGTAAAGTAGTGCACACTAAGGGAATCAATGTTCTCAATGGAGAAAACAGACATCTCAGCACTTCGCAAAACCACATACATGCCGCTATGAACAAGGCACTTTGCAAGATTTTACTGGGGATTGAAGACATTGGGATTGTTCCATTGTGCTCCTGGTATTATTTGAGAAAGAACCACCTTTGCATTAGGGAAAAGCACCATTAGGTCTTGCACGAACAACTTCAATACAGGAACCAAACTTGGGGCACTGATGTAGCCCAAATGCTCTCCTCCACAGTGCACCACCAAAACATCAGGACTACCAAAAGTAGCCATGTTTCTACAAACAGCAAGCAGTGCCTGCAAATTGCGACCAGGCTCATTGCACCATAAAGCATCCACGCATGGAAATCCAAGATCTGCAGAAAACCCTCTTGCCTTTGCATAGCTCTCCAGATCCCATACAAATAAATCTCCCACTATCCATACAGTAACTCCAGTCATCTTCACTAGACAACCAACACAGCAATTAAACAAAGTATTACCACCCCTTCCTGATAAGCACACCCTGAACACCTGATTGGATAATCCTTATAGTACACTCCCATTCCCATGGCAATCATGCTAACATGCCCGCATGCAGCATGTGTGATCTGCTGACTACCGCAGTGTCCACGGATCTTGTAAGAAAGGGGTAGCCCTTCTTCCCTTTCAACTTCACTCTCTGCACCACTTCCTCATTGGCTACTGTTAAGCAGTCACACAACCATCCACCAATCACATCCAAGACCTCTACATCTAACTCTATCATCTCTGTTCAACACTCCAGATTTACTGTTAAATACTCAGAGTACAGGTCTCCTGTGATTGCAAAGCACCTCCAGCAAAAAGTACTGTAAAACTATCCAAGATTTCTGCTTCCAGATTCATCCACATCTCCATCCATCAACACAAACTGCAGGTATAAATATTGTTTTATACCTGCCACTTATACCTGCCACTAACCCTCATAACCTACTCATAAAGCATAATGTCATTTGTCCCATCACCTATCAAATGGCACTTACAATGCTAGGTGCTTTGAAAGTGTTCATGTATCCATATCACTCATTGTAATGTGCAAACTGTTATTCTCTTCTTTCCTTCTGTCATTTTTACAACCACTTCCCCCACTAACCCACGTTGTATAAAATTCCTAAAATGCACACAAAAAAGGAAAACTGATTGTATCTTACCAAAGCATAGCAAGTACATAGATTGCATGCATATCAACAGGGTGCCTGCCACTGACCTTGCGCAGTTCACAGAATGCACCATTACCTAAAAAGCAAGAACATGTGTGTGTGCATTGAGAACAGTGGCATTTATAAATGTGGATAAATAAATCAAACAACTGAAATGATTGCTCCACTCCTGTAGCAAGCATCTATCTGCAGAAAAGTCAATGGAATTCCACACACAAAAACCTTCTCCTTTCAAATCTGTACATCTTTCCAAAACTTTTTCTCACCCTACGACAACTTGCACTAATCCATTTCCAAACTAAATAGTCCTACAGCAACACACACACTTGTAAAAGTGCACCCCCTCATACGGCACACTTATAAATAAACCACTGACCCCCTTAGCAAGAATGCTGATGCTCTCAAGTCCCCATTCATATACAAAGCTATTCAATTTCACACACGCACTAACTCTTCCTGCCAAGACATCCTCCTACAATTTTAAATAATGTATTCTCCAAATGCAATCACTATGCCATTAACACACATATGTACTTACTTCCTTCTTTTGCCGTTGCAGTGAATACCTCTATCCTGAAGGCCAGTGATGTCTCCAATGGAAAATACAACCTAGAAGAAACCTACTCTCAACATCCAACAAAGTAAGTGCAATACTATCGTAGTGTTTTGCCTCTTACTCAGACAGTGCAGTGTTCTTGTATTGTAGGCTACACGATTCCATCAACCCAACAGTATTTGCTTCACTCTTACTCATTGCACCTTAACAGGTGCCCACTTCCTATTGTCATCTGAATGACATTATAGTAACGCACAGATACCAATATAGCCTTCCCAACCTAAAGTAACACCCCATTACAGAATCACACACCTCTATATGTATGCCTAAACTCATATTGAAACACTCATTCACAGTGCACCCAATACATTGCACAACCTCCACACCCACACTTTTTTCTCCAACAGATACTACAGAATGCCTACCAAAGAGCAACTCTTTAGAAAACAATGCAGAAATAGAATTGATCAAACTAAAAGCATACAAAATAGCCATCAGCCTCTAGCAGAATTTGTACAGAAAGTTCAAACAAAACAGCTAATACAGTCACTAAAGAAAACGGAAGCACCTAACAGGAAACAAACTTTAACTCCTCTTTCAAAAAATAAAAAGAAATGTATTAAAAATTTTGCAACTACCACTAGTGCTAACAGAGCACCTACAAATGGTAACGTAGCCACAAGTAAGCATTCCAAAAAATGTATTTTACCAAAAAAATTCCACCACAGTGTCCTTCAGAACCTTATAAATACAGGGGAAAAATCACGCTCAACCCTTAAAACCTACCGCAGAAAACTGATCCTGGAAACTCTTGTAGACAGCGCAATGCTGCTCAAAAGGAAATTATTTATATTACTTTTAAACAGGATGAAACCACTAACAAAATTAATTAGTAAACTATAACCAGTACTTTGCAACAAACGCAATATCAGCATAGATACCTTTGGCAACATCTGTACAGGTGAGTGGAGTCACACCACCAGCACAGGGCCATATTTCAATGAAGAAGCATACAAACAAGAGCATACAAAGCAAATTGCCATACATAGCAGTGGGCAATGGTATGAAAAGGTAGACAAGACCATAATGGAAGAAGGAACACTGCCTTCAAAAATATCCCCATCAAACCTAGCATAAACTCTCCATTCCACCGAACCAATATGCCTCATCTACAAACGACCATGCACATCAATGTGTTACGTGCGCCAAAATTCTATCAAATCTTTGCAGCAGTTCCTCAATCACTGTGTGAAAGCCAACGACAAAGCAAAAATGAAAATACTACAAACTATGGACTCCTGTCCAGTAGACAAATACACAGGACTACGAGGACATTCATTAGCCTGCATTGCTGAACCTGCTTGCATAACCACCTTCCACCATATCAAAATGTTAGCAACACACCATTCTGCTGTAAGAAATCTCGTTCACAAACTGTACTATGCAAAAAGTCTTGCTTTAGCACTGGAGAATTTAAATGACATTTTCCTACATGGTTCAGCCAAACAACTGCTTGAACAAATACACCACATCCAAAGCAAATATTTTGGAACTGAAAAGCACTTACAAAATCCAGTAACTTTAGAAAACAGTAGCGTCAACCTTGCAGATGTCATCTTTCTATTAAACACATATAAAAAAGAAATAGCAAAGTTTAAAAGCACCTCCGCTGAAGTACCAAACCAAGTATGTGTGTGTTGCAGCAGAACATTTTATAAAAAGAGCACAAAATCCATGGATATAATGTACAAAATAGAAGACAATTAGGAACCCAAATGCTTTCAATTAGCTCTCTACCTTATAGCAGAAAACAAATACGAAATTACTAACCCATCAATACTGTGCACATACTGCACTGCAAAACTTGACAATAACCAAATGCCTTCACAGGCTATCGGTAATAATTTGGAAATATTCCCACTGCCAAAACCACTCCAACAGCTTATTTTGTACGAAACCATCATAATCCAAACAGAACACCCATTTCAAGCAACATTACGACTTCAACTAAAAACATAAAAACAGCAAAGTTGCCTCCCACTGAATTACTGAAAGGCATTTGTGGCAAAGTAGTTTATTTGCCATTAGATCTCAAAGAAAAAGTAGACACTCTGGGAGTGCAATGCCCAAAAGAACAATGTTTGATTATCCCAGTGAATGGTGTACCTACAAACGACAAAATAATTTGGCAGCAACTAGTGGAAGCCCTGCAATAGCCTAAAGACAACAACGAATACTACAAAGATATAAACATTGAAGAAAACCTGAGGGAAACCACCGAGACTATACAGGACTCCTCAGCAACTGGCCAATTTGAACTTCTAGATCCTACTGCAGCCTCCAAAGACACCATAGACGATGCACTGGAAACATATCAAATGCAGTAAGCCAAAGGATCGACAATCAGCATATGGGAAAAACATGTAGAAGCACAAGCATTTCCTATACTTTTTCGTACTAAAAAGGTGGAAGGTACGATGAAAGATGCACACAAATAACAGCATCAGAATACTGCTCTTTACGAATGTATTCTGAAGACCCCAGATTCAGACAAAACGTGGAGTACATATTCCACCTCCACTAGCAACTCTATGTTATGTAGTTGCACACACATTGAAAAAAGGTTCACATTTTTAAAACATGTCTGCTACACAACTACTTCAAAAGGTGCAAGAGAAAGACAACATTTTAGAGTCAAGTATTACAAATCTCTTGGCAAACATGCGTGGTACGAAAGAATACTGCTTCCGACTGCACGCAGATGTATGGTGTATGCTATGCAACCTTGGCCCACTCACATGGTTTGTCATTTTAAGTTGTGCAGAGTATGCATGGGAAGACTTGCACACTTTCCTACACAAAGAAAACAAAAACAAAACAGGTATAGACATGAAAACACCAGGAGAACTCTGCTGTCTTGATCCTGTTAATGTATCAAGGCACTTCCATTATCGCTTTATTGCCATGCTGCACTTCATTTGTAATAAAACACTTCCTCCCCTCCGGCCATGCACCCAAGAGTCTAGGCCCTGGCCACAACCACTGCAACATAATATAACCATGCATGCAAACATCTGCCCAGCTACCACAACCCACAAACATAACACAGCCACCTGCGGCCCTACCCACTTCAGTTCACACATTATTGCAGTACTTGCAACCAATTGGCAGACTCTTGTGTCCAACAAGCCAGCCACCTGAAGCCCTCTCCACTTCTGTACACATTCCATTGCAATACTTGCAACCAGTGCACAGCCTCTTGTGTGCATGGCTGATGAAGGCCATGCACCCAATAGTCTAGGGGCTTACCATAAAAAACACAGCATCATACATCCTATACAAACATCCTCATATCATCTGCATTCCACTCCCCTTCCTTAATTAAGCCTGCCTGCAGTCATCACATAAACTTATGGCCTCAGGACCTATTCTACCCTAATGAAGGCTGCCTGCAGTCACCACAGAAGTGGGTCACCTGAGGAGCTATCCGCGAACTGCTGCAGTATTCGTGGACACTGCGCACACACCACCATCTTCTTCCACCTAGACAAATACATCATATGAACCATTTTTCACTCCCCCACCCTTTCCAGCCCCTCTTCCCGCCACTAGATGCCTCAACGCACGTGTTTTAGCCCCTTTAACCACCGCACTATCCTCGGCTACAACATGTTGGGCCTTTCTGAAAATGATGACGCACATCACGCTCCTCTCCAGCCAATCTCTTTGCACGTCGTATGTCTGCGGACATAACGCCACCTTCCGGGCCAATTGGAGTTCTGCCCGCAGAGTGAACAGGGAAATGGGACAGCAGAGTGGAGCCAGATATTACACATTTTGTGGGATGTACATTTTACCTGTTTTTTTAAAAACTACTGGACATATTTTCACCAGATTTACAGAAGCACGATTTCGGGACCAAGCTGCCGCTCCTGCCGCAAATCTGTAGAAAATCCATCCAGCAGTTTCAGGTGTACATGTATGCAAAGCTTTTCTCCATTCAGTCTATGGAAAATAAAATAATTTTGGGGCCCCCTTATTACTTTGCCCCCCCCAGACGAAACCTCACCAAACTTGCCAAACAGATTAAGAGCGGCCCATATACCTTTTTTGCAAAGTTTGGTGAG
Source organism: Ambystoma mexicanum (assembly GCF_040938575.1). Lineage (NCBI taxonomy): Eukaryota > Metazoa > Chordata > Amphibia > Caudata > Ambystomatidae > Ambystoma > Ambystoma mexicanum. The sequence continues at coordinate 779,146,809 of NC_090937.1, forward strand.
GATTCGTCCAGGGGGAGCAAAGTTATACGCAGTCCAAAAAGTGATGTTCCTATGGGTTGAGCAACTTAGCCATAACTACATGGCCGCTACCAAAAGGTTATTCTAGTTTGCCTCGAACCTGCAATTCTCTATGTATTAGCATCTCCTTATCCAGAGCTAACTGCTATTTTCATGTGGTCCTCGTGGCTGCTTGAACTTTAGAGTGCGATACTTTCAAGGACTGACAGTAGCAGGGTTTACAATAGAAATAATGTGGATGCTGTGTGTTTTCACTGTGTGTTATATGATATTTAAAACTAAGAAAACACACAGCATCTAGGACTGTGAACTGTCTCCCATCCGTTTAGTAACCGGGACCGACCCTGCTTAATTTCAAAACGAGGAAGGGGCCACCCCCTTCATACCATGTTGCTCTAAGTGGTCTTGTAACTTGTGCTAATTTATTTGGCAACATGGCCTGAAGGGGCAGCCCCTTCTTCATTTGAAGATAAGCAGGGTCGGTCCCAGTTACTGCATGTAAGCCATGGGAGTCCCGGATCATGTAATTGGCCATGCCAGTGATATTTCACCTAACTGTAGCTGTAAAAATATATATTTCACTTTTTTCTATAACCGGGGTTATGAAGTGCAAATACCCTTGGCTATACCCTCGGTTACTATTCTGTAGTTCTTATACCCGTGGTTATCGGGAAAAACAATGAAACCCAAAAATGCTCCCCTGCCCTCCCAGGTCCTCACCAAGTGCCCCCACACCCCTCATGTGTACCTGCTCCTCCCACACTGGTGATAGCCTCCACACCTCCCCTACCATCACCTATTTCCCCCTCACCACTCACTGTTTCTATGACTTCGTTTGTTTTGAAATATCAGCTTTTTTTGGCTATTCTGTCTGATAGCCAAGGTTACAGAAAAGCTTCCTGTTTCAAACTCAGTTGCGGTGGGTGCGACACACTTTTTATTTGAGAACTTTCAGCCAAATCCGTCGCACAATTCAAAAGTTATTAGCAATTAATTTTTCAAATTTTTTTGTAACTCTATTTTACCTTAAGTGTAGGGCGGCGGTCACGGCACTATATTTAAGGTGAGTTGGACTCCCATAGGAACCTTAAAAAATGATATCGTTTGACTCTTGCAACAGATTTGGCCAAAACGTTTAGGTCAATTAGGGACATGCGCCCCCCCAGACGGCAAAGTGTGGCAAAGATTTGGTCATAAATAAAAAAGTTATTAAGAAAACAAAAACAAACAAAAAAAAGTTGCGGACTACTTCACATTCATTTTCCCATAGACAAAAAAGTTCAGTTTTGCCAGACCTCACAGCCCAAACCACTGGACAGAATTGGGCCAGTTATGAAACGACCTGGCCACAAAGCGTTGACATGAGGCCCTTTGTGGTTTGGGGTTATTCTGTGCAGTATTTTTTTAAATATTTGACGGAGATGGGCTCTAGCCGTGAATAGCAGACATTTTATAGAAAACAGTGTCTCAGAAACAGCCACTGTTGTAGGGGGAATGGGAGAGAAAGCCATTTTGGGAGTGGGGATGGATGGCAGAGATGAGTGGGCACCAGGTGAGGGCTTGGGGCTGGGAAGCATTTTCTTTCTTCAATCATTTCTTTCCAATAGCCGTGGCTACAAGGGACTACAGAAAGCCAAGGGTATCTATAGTTATATATATATATATATATATATATATATATATATATATACTTTTTAAAAAAAAAGATATTTTTAAAGATATAGGGCCTCATAACGACCCTATCGCTAATGGGTTAACGGCACCGTAAAAGGCTGTGGCGCCGTTAACCCATTAGCGCCTTACTACGAGGTCCCTTTGCGGGACTCGACCTGAACAGCTGGTCTAGACCAGCTGTTAAAGTAGGGACCCGCAAAGGGACCTTGGTGCTAAGTACGGTACTGCAATTTGCGGTACCATACTTAGCGCCTTCCCCAGTCCCATTGAGTTCTATGGGGCAAAAATGGGAATGGGGAAGGGCCAATGTTCCATGGGGAATTACCACCCCGCCAACCTTGGAATGGGGTGGTAATTCCCCATTGAACATTGGCGGACTCGTTACGATACCGGCACCAACCATGGTGCTAATAGCGCCATGGTTTAGCGCCAGTATCGTAATGAGGGCCATAGTGATGTTGTGGGGGGGAAATCACTGACCATGGCCAAAGGCCATGGCCAATCATACAGTAAGCATCTGGGACGCCTAACAATGCAGTAACCAGGACTGACCCCGCCTAACTTCAAAGTAACCGGGACTGACCCTGCCTAGCTTCAAAGTGAGGAAGTAGCCAGTTCCCTCAGGGTATGTTGTCTAATAAATTAGCACAAGTTACAAGACCACTTAGCGCAAGGCATTTTAGTTTTTTTGTCTTTTGCTGAATTGTATTATGGTATTTATAGTTTCTTAGTGAAGATGGGGGAATAATGCCACCGTTGTACACTTTTTTGCCAAACAGCAGAGTATTGTTGAAAACCTGACAAGGGGGCGAGGAAGAGGGGGGTAAGTCATGAGTATTCACCCAGGATGTGGCAAGAGAGTCTGCAATCCTGAACATTGCAAAGTTATTTTTCCCTGATTGTGGCTGCTTTTCAGGGCATAAGTAAAGGACACATGTGGATGGATAGCATACATTTTCTTTCAGAGGTCGGATACAATGTCTTAGTTTTTAGGTTGGCAAGCTTGCTCAAGTAATTGGCTACCAGGATTTTACTCAGGTTGTCATGTTCACTGTGCAGACATTTATCATAAGCACTTGTCTCATATTGGTAAATTGGTCTCTAAATTATTATATATATATTTCTTTACAGTCTGAAAAGTGAAAATGATGATTCAATCGTTATGCATATATTACTGTAGCCATTGCTATTGTCTCTACCTATGTGTAATTATTGTATCCCACCTTCTCTAAAGCCATTCAATCTGCCCACACCCTCTCTACCCTGACCAACCACCATTCTCCATCCCACTTGATTCTCTCCCATGTTACCCATCCCTGATTTCCCATGTACTCACCGTACTTACATCTTTTGTACCACCATTGTATCCTCACCATGTCTTTCCACCATGTCAATCCACTCTACCCACACCTTTTCTACCCTTACTCGCACTACACCCACTCTCTTGACCAGTACCCACACAGTACCCACACAGTCTACCGCTATAGACTCTATTCAAGCTTCTGTACTGTTCTGCCATATTCTCTTATACTGTGTGTATCTCACAATACAACTTACGATGAGTACTGAAACCACAGTACTGAAAACATGAATAGCTATATTTAAAAAAATAAAAATACAAAGATAAAACCATGAAAACATGAAGAGCTGCGGCTACGGATCAAGCGATGTGAATAGGCAAACCGCACATGCAGATAAGAGAAGCAATGACTGGAGTGTGTAGCTGCAGCTAAACCAGTGCACATCACTGCATGGCATGTGGAGCCGCGACTATATAACAAACAACTCGATTATGTGTTTCTATACCTGAGGGTATACCACATGCGGCCAGGTGTACGTAGGCGTGTTAATATATCACGTCAATTGATTGGTTGCTGCTGTACATTTCTATGCAATAATCATATTATTCTGTGGATGTTAGACCACACAATATTTCTTGTGTTTCTGATTCCACGTCCTCACCTCTACCCTTGTCTTATTTGAACTTTTAAAGGTTGGCAAAGTCTGTTTTTGAGTTAGTAAAAAATGTACACGTATCCGTTGCTACATTAGGGTGTTTATAGCAACGGATTGAATAGCTGGAGCTATAAAAGACGGTTGGGAAAAAATGGTTTTGTCTGTGTTTCGGTGTTTGCAATTGGTTGGTATTCTAGTTGTAATTGTGTACTTACCTGTGATAGGTTGCAGTGAAAATGTGTCGGCTATTTTAGTACTCTGTTTACTATATAGTCCTCTTTTTGTGCTATTTGATTTGGAAAGTATAAAAGCTACCATTTTGTACACTGTTCTCATTCTGATTTCAGAACTCAAACTGTGAACATGCTGAGTGTGTGGCTGATTTGAAAGTAAGTGTCAGTAAATAGGTACATATTAAAAGGTTAATGTGGAGTGTTGTGTGTGTCAGCTATATTATCCACTGCTATCAGATGGCATATATTGCCACTATTGTATACTTCTCATATCAAGTGGCAGTTAATTGTATGATAAAAGTGTTTAGAAGGTGTTGTCTTGTTAACTTTGCAGAATTAGAAATGTTAGTGCTGCTTATGCATTGTCATTGTTTTACTGAGTTGCTATTCAATATAGCCATCCCTGTTTATATACCTATGCATTAGCAGTGTTATATTCTGATGCTCTTTCAAATAGCTATCCCTAAAATGTGGAAAATGTGGCACATTTCGTTATTTATAAAGCTACACTATTTTATAAGCATTGCTATTAGATTACATGTAGTGCCAACATAGTACGCCTGCTGTCACCAATTTCCACTTACCAGTATTGTAGACTTAGTTGAAATTGCTTTTTCCTTACTTGTAAATAAGGTACATATGGTGAGGCTCATAATTCACCCATACATTTTATTTCCAACTTCTGCTAAAATGCTGCTAAAAATATTTTGAAAAGAACAGCATTCAAATTCAACCATTTCCCTTTTTCTACGCAGGTTATCTTTTAATAATAAATGTAAACATTTATTAAAAAAAAGTTTATACATAGGTTTGGAGAATTAACATATTGTGCGTTTTTTACTGAGTTGGCATTAAATATACCTAACCTTTTTCATATATCTATGCATAGACAGTGTTATAATCTAATGCTCTTTTAAACAGCTATCCCTAAAATGTAGCATGTTTCTCTATATATAAAGCTACACTATTTTATACGCAGTGCTATCAGATTTCATTTACTGACAACATGGTACATCTGCTCTCATCAAGTTCTACTTGCAAACATTGTAGAAATGTTCTGCAATTGCTTTTGCAATTGCTTTTTCCCAACTCGTAAAAAAAGGTACAAATGGTCGGGCTCCAAGTTCACTTATGCATTTTTTCACCTTTGCCTAAAATTCTGGTTAAAAAACATTTTTAAAAGAACAGCATTTATATTGAACTATTACCCTTTTTCTCCACAGGCTACCTTTTAAATAAAAAATATGAACATAAAAAAACAGTTTACACATAGCTTTGGGAAATTAACATATGTGTACAACAGTAAATAATTGTTCTTCAGAAAGTGTGTTGTCTAACTAATTATAGTTTCTTTTTTTCTCTTTATTTATAGTGTATTTGGTTAATTAAAACCATAAACACTTTATACAATATACAATATACACAATATATTATACCATATCTATTAGAATTTCACATGACAAGAGAATAAATCTAAATACTTAAGGATAAAACATTTATATATAAAACATATGTTGAAAATACCGTAGATAAAATGAATTCATTCTGCCAAGAATCCATAACTGAAAAAATTACAAATATAAAAACCACTCAACTTACTAAACAATTTATGACCTTTAAGATATAATGACAATTAACATTCTTTCCATAGTTAAAAAAAACTCTATAAAATCTCCCTTCAAATTCAAAGAAATCTATCTCATACAGTTCCATGATATTCTATATAATAAGTTTACGGTTGATAAATGAGGGTACTCGCCATACCTGAAACAGGCAATCACAAATTAGGTATCATTAACATTCTTTTCAATACCAATGGTTACAGTTTGAATTGTTTCCTCCTCTTACACAATCCTTTTCCAAATGTAAAAAGCTGCCCCAATGAACTCAATAGGTGTTGCCATGAAGATTGTATGTAGACCTGAACTGGTCTGACTCAATCATTCTATTGATTGACACTAGGTCCTTATAACCTGCCTCATACCATCTCTTCAGTTTGCCACATGCTGTAAGCAAATGTCTAATTGTCTCTACCTCTATATTAGAGAATATGCACAATCTTTTTTCTCTATGGATTCCCTTCCCGGATCCCACAACTTCTAAACAAGGTAACATATTGAATCTAAAGAGTGTTATAAATCTATTGAACTCCCTGTTGCTAACCTTCAGTAGGTAGCTGCAGGGTGAATTAGGAGGTATTGCATAGAGACAGTAGGAAGCAAACCTGCTTTTATTTCCCAAGCTATCCAAGTTATTTATCAAGTCCCATTGGATGGCTTTCTTTTTCAATTTATTATGCAAGGGGTTAAGATTATCACTTTCTTTAGGCAATTCCAGATTAATCACTTCCAAGAAAGTCACTGCAGTGTTGGTTAAATCCTTAAGGGCGTCATTATTATAATTACTGCTAGTGATTTGCTACCCCAAGATGTTCATCAGGCTACCATCATTGTTTTTATCAAGTATCATTTTGATATACAACTTGAAGCACCTCTTTTTCCATATTGTTAGCAAAGATGTAAGTCCGAGTTCACAACGGATGGCTTCCATTGGGGTTGAACTAGCCAATCTTAATGCAGGTCTCCAGAGCCTACCTTTGATTTTGCCTAGATTGCTCATGTATTTAGCTGTTACCGTCTCCAATGCATATGCAGCACAAGGTGTAATACTTGACTTATACATTTCGAGCAGTCGTTCCGTGGAAAATCCTCCCTTCTCAGCAATGTAGGACTTTATCATATTCCATTTTTTATGGACCTTTTTATCAATAATGTCCACTTAATGATCTATAAGAGAAAGATTTTTAACAGTCATGCCTAGAGAAGGGTAAGATTCCACCACTTCAATACCCTGGTTTTCTAAATGCCATCGAAATTTAGCCAATTGTTTCGTGCCCCCATTTTTACCAAACCTCAATAGGCCGCTGAACAGCAGAACAGCGACTTCAAAAGTGCGAATTCAAAAGCACGCGCAAAAGCGTGTGCTTCCTCAGTAAATAGCCTGATGGGAGATTAATGGGCATGGCTAATTTGAAAATCTGCAAAATAGCTCTAAAAATAAAGTGAGAAAGGTGTTATTATACTGTGAAAACAATATAAGTTCATTAGTCCAAGCACTGTTCTCCAAGTAGCATACCCGGTGCAGTTCTTATAAATATTAATGTTCTGTGACGAACTTCCCTGATGCAGCTCCTCCAGCAGGTACAGCATAACAGCAACTTGAAGCAGCGACTTCAAAAGCATGCGCACAAAAGCGCGTGCTTCCTCAGTAAATAGCCCGATGGGATAATTTTAAAATCAGCACAATAACTCAGGTGCAGTTCCTATAAATATCAATGTTCCGCGACGAACTTCCCCGATGCAGCTCCTCCAGCAGGTACAGCAGAACAGCGACTTGAAGCAGCGACTTCAAAAGCGTTTCCTTTTCTACAGCTAGAGAAGTGCAAATTATGACATAATCACTGTACACATTTTACTGTGACCATGGCCATGATTAGGACAATTCAATCGTGGCCTACAGTGCATAGGGTTTTCATTACTGAAACATTGGGTGCTGGTAAAATGGCAGTAGGTGGATTTGAAGTACCACTAGTAGAAATTGTGGCTTCAATGTTGGTTGGAGGTGTTGCGATGGTGGATGGAGGTGGTGATGGAGGAGGTACAGATACTTGCCGACGTAATGAACGAGACCCATGCATCCACAGCTTGTGGTTGTTGCAGGCCTTCCTGTATGCATTTTCAACATTATTGTAGTGGAACTGTAGTAGACGATTGATAAGGACAGATGTGATCAAGCTCTGTGATGTATCAGTTGAAGGGCCACATCGTTTTAGTGCAATTTCTGATATAACCACTGTGGACCTATTACTGTGGCCATGGGTAGTGTTTCTACCTGTGTTACTACTTTGTATCCAACTTCTCTACGTTTACTCAACCTATCCCGTCCTCTCTACTGCAACCACCCACCATACTTTCCCCTTACCCAGTTTATCTAACCCTGAGTGTCCCCAGCCACTCATTATACTGACACTTTTACTTCCTTTAATTTATCCCTACCGTTTCTTCCCTTATCGATATGCCATGTCCACACCCCATATACCTCTACCCAGTCTATCCATGTCTGCACAAGTTTTCATTCCTGTAGGCCTCTTCTGCGGCAGGGACGGATTTGGAACTGAAACTACACCGTCCTCAAACCACTTCTGCCAGACATGATGTTTAAAGTCTTACGGGGAGGAAAATATAAAACATATCTGACCTTTTCGAGGTCCACCAAACCTACCCCACCCTCTCTATCCCAATCACCACCATACTCTCTCCTCTTATTCCTTACACATGTTACCTAACTCTGACTATCCCTACACACTGATCATACTGACATCTTTTTACCAACATTGTTCCTTAACTGTCTCTTCCCTCATTTATACCGCTTACCCATACTCTCTACCTCTATCTACCCAGACTACCCCACCCTCTTAACCCCTACCCACCCATCATATTGCTATTTAAACATCAATTTAATGTATTTACCCTTTTTTGGGGAATGGTGGTCCTTCACAAGGAGCTACCGTAAACTGTAAATGCATACAATGGATTTTCTTTTATGGTTTTTTTCCATCCATCTTGGTTTTTTGTCCAATGACCCAATGATTAATATATGTGAAGGCAACAATACTATGCACACATGTTGTATAAAAGTTACTGCATATGATGTACTACTTATGAGGGTCACAAAAATTAAACGTATGTGTACATACATGTACACGTGCACCATACTCCCCCCTGTTTATCCTCACCCAGCTTATCTAACCCTGACTACCCCCACACACTCATTTTACCCTCATTGTACCCCTATCATCTCTTCCTTTATCGGTATTCCATATTCACACCCTCTACACTCCTACCCAGTCTATTGCCACCCTTTATTTATTTTAATTATTTATTTATTTAGATTTGTAAAGCGCCCACTGCCCTGAGGCATCGTGGCGCTGTTAAGAAGGCTTACTTGGTTACATAAGTGCATTTGAAGGCATACAAAGATGTTGCTTCAAAGTGCATGACATAGATAACATGGTTATGAAGGCAGGCTGTATGGTACCAACACATCTTGCATGGTATCAACATATAGTTTATGTTGTCAAGTTAAGTGGGCGAAAGCATGGTGCCAGCCATGTCTTGTATGGTGGCAGCTACAAGCAGTTGCGTGGTCATAATAGTGAACATATACAAGGTGTCAGCCACATGTTGCATGGCGGCAGCGACTCATATCTGCAAAGTCGTAATCAACGGGTAAGTGTGTCGTGCCAGGCATAATAGTACAGAGGAGGCATGCCACGCAGGAATACACGGAAGAGATCAACACAAAATAGCATGGGGCCGGCTGCTTAATGCGGAGTGGCAAGTGCATACTATTAGATAGTTTAAAATCTACAGGCAATAGCGTGCTGCAGTCTCAGGTATTATGGGCAGCTACACAAACTTACTAGGGTAGGGCGAGGTGGGGATGCACCCCAAGGTACAAAGGCCACTAGGTAAGGGGCGGGGGTGAGCATACATACAAGGTGAAGCAGAGGGTGGGGGGTTAGCATACAAACAATGAGTTGTGGAGGGTGGGGGGTTAGCATACATACAGGGAGTAGCAGAGGGTGTGGGGGTTAGCATACATACACGGTGAAGCAGAGGGTGGGGGGTTAGCACACATACAGTGAGTGGTGGAGGGTGGGGGGTTTAGCATACATACAGGGGGTAGCAGAGGGTGGGGGGGTTAGCATACATACAAGGTGAAGCATAGGGTGGGGGGTCAGCACACATACATACACATGTAATATATTGTTTTAAATATAATTTAATAACTGCGGCTATCACAACAGCCAAGGAGATGCCGAGCTGTGGCAGTGCGTATAATAGCAGCGACTGGAAGACTTATCCGCGGCTATAGGAGCACCAATCACAGCGTGGAAAATCCATTTGCGGTTATCTTAACAGTGCACTTCTATGCACGGCTATTCTCAGGCTAATGTGTCTATGTGTTTAGTAGCCGTGGCTATCACGGGACACTATTGCCGCGGCTACAAAAGAAACATGTTGAAAACTAAATTACTGTTATACAAACTGCATAAAATAGATTACATGAGATGCTGGGATCTATTTTTGCAGTCAGCGTTTGATTTAACCTAGTTTTAGAACTTAGAGGGTGGCCCTTAAAATGGCAGTTTTGGGGGATTGATAGAATGGGTGGGAGAGGGAAGGAAAAACATTAGGGTAAAACAGTTAACAAAGGGAATTAAAACAAAAAGGAACATCTATGTTTCTTTGGTATTTGTTGTTTTTTCCCTTTTTTATTTTGTAAAAAAAAGGGGGGGAAATAAATTGCCCCTTTAAAAAAGAAAACTAGGGATGGCAATGAATCTGATGTTCAGATGCAATCTTTTGCCAATCCTCTACTGTGGCACCTCCTGTCGCAACCCATTTGTGGCATATCCTGCACATGATTTTCATGACAGATAAATTGGGTGCGGGTAAAATGGCAGCAGGTGCATGTGAGGTATCAGGAGGTGTAGATGTAGCTTCGATATTGGTTAGAGGTGGTGTGATGGTGGATGCAGGTGCTGATGGAAGAGGTGCAGTTACTCACCAATGTAATGAACAAGTTCCATGCATTCGGATCTTGTGGTGCTGATGGGCCTTCCTGTATGCATCGTTAACATCATCCCAGTGGACCTGTACTAGATGGTTGATAGGCACAGATGTCCCAAAGCTCTGTGATGGAACATTTGCAGGGCCCCATCATAGCATCTTCTGGCACAAGGTGCATTGCACCTCCTCAGCCTCTTTTATGGAACAGTGTCCCTTTACATTAAAGTACCTCCAACTTTCTGATTTAGTCTTCATTGCTGTAGCCCTCTTACGTGGTGGGGACAGATTCAGAACCCAGACTACATAGGCCTCACTGCTGCCAGTTGGATCAGACATGCTGTTAAAAGCTGTTAAAAGTCTGACAGGAAAGGAAAATATAAAACAACAAAAATGACAACTCAAAAAAGGACAATGCCATAAAAAAAGAAAAATAGTTAAACAGAACAAATAACAAGACAAAGGAGCGCATTGACCATGGCTGAAGGCCATGCTTACTGCTGGTTACTGTTGTAATGTAATTAGTAATGTCATCAGTAAAGTCGTCAGTGATTTCACAACAGGGGTCATGAAGTTAAGGTGTCTTTAACTGAATTTCAGGGGTTTTGCTGTGTTAAGTTCTCACCTTACCGTCCCTGCAACTAAAGTTTTTTCCTTGAAAATATATATGCATATATATATTTGTGTAATATTTAATTTTAGCCAAGTCACATATTCCACAATGCCAACTAGTGACCTTCGCTGGAAGTACATCTCCAGTTCGGAGCCACATCAGGAATGCATTATGGGTATGCAAATTAGCTCAAAAGCAAGACGTTTGCTCCAGAAAATTGCCTTTGTCTTACACTTTCACAATTCAGGTGGAGTTTTTTTTCAAGCCTTTTTAAACCCACCATAATTTAGCTGCAATATATATATATATATATATAAATATATAAACCGGATGAAGCCTGTGAAGGGTGAAAGGCATAGTTTTTTTTTTCTATCTGCTGCCCACTCTGTCCACAAAAGATGAATCAATAAAGGACTATTTTTGCAGCCAGATAACGAGTCCTAATTCTTTTGTATATTTCAGTCTGAGTGTTGCTGCATTTTGTACTGCTTGTCAGCCCACCTTTACCTTCAATATTATATATTATAGGGTGGCAGTCGCTGCTCTATAGTTAAGATGAGTCAGAGACTCATAAGAACCCCTCAAAATTCTATTGTTAATAATCTTAGATCCGAGTAACAGGTTTGGCCGAAATTTCAAAAGTGATTACAGTTCCACAGGCCCTCTCAGACTGCAAAGTTTTGTAAAGATTTGTTAAAAAAGAAAAAAGCTATTAAGTGTCAAAATCAAAAGTGCAGCCTGCTTCCCATTCATTTTCCAATAGACAAACAAGGGACATTTTTGCCAAAGCAAAACCAAAGCACAGCATACTGCTGGACAGATTTGGACCAGGTCTGAAACAACTTGGGCATGAAGCATTGACTCACGATCCATGTGTGGCTTGGGGTTGTTCTGTGCAGTAGTTATTTAAATATTTGATGGACAAGGGGGTGGCCCGTTCTAAAAATTGATAGCTTTATTTAGGGGATTTACCCAAAAACAGGGTTTTTAGAAATGAAACGACTGCCATCTTGCTTTCCTGTGGATGCAAGTGATATCCACGGCTATAGCCGAGGATATGGAAAATTGAAACACAGGAAAAAAGCTATTTGCAGGTTTTTGCAGGTTAAAAAACATGCAAATACAATCAGGATAGTGGTGGGGGTGGCTAGAGGGCACCACAAGACATTTTGGAGTTGTAGAGGGTCTAGGGACTGGGTTTGCAGCACAAAGCTTTCCATATCCTCGGCTATAGCCGTGAATAGCCGACATTGAAAGCAAACTTCGTCACAGAAACAGACTGTGTTGTGGGGAGAAAGGCAGAGGGCAACGTATGTGAGGAGGTTATCTCGGTAGTAGGGGGAGCTGGCACAGATGAGGGGGCACTTGGTAGAGCAGGAAATCTTTTTTTTTCTGGCCGTTTTGCCAATATTCGCAGCTATAACCGAGCCTACATCAGACTACAGATAACTGTGGGTATGATTAGTTCTGTTCCTGCGGCTATATATTTTGGGGTGTCAGTGTTTCATTTCTTTTTTTAAGTTATTTGTATTGGTATAGTGATGTTTTGGGTGAAAAATCACTGGCCATGGTCAGTGTCTATTTTGGAGTCTTTTATTTTGGCTGTGTGTTTTCAGGCTTTTGTATATGTGAGACTCTGGAGAAAAAGATGGCAATTGTTTATCAAGATTAATATAACTAGGATCAATGGTATTGTATTTGTAGATGTCCCATACAATATTTTTTAGGTTGTTTGTTCTTACTTATGGTTTGATATTGTATGGCTGTGAAATGTTTGATTACCAAGTTTATTGTTATGTATTATTCTAATAAGTACATGAGCTGTGTTGTACTGTACTGATATTTTAAATTCTATTGTAGTATAAAACCTGAAGTGAGCCCCCTTTTTAACCACTTTTTGTAACCGTGGTTATGATAAAAGTCAATGAAATCTAACCACGGGTATAAAAAAACATTATTTTGTTTATTTTATTGTTTTTGTGTATTTATATGTGATAAGGAGTCCTTAAAAAGATTGTTTTGGGGTACACTGAGTGTAGTATTTTAGCATATCTGAAGTACTGTTTTGAAGGAACATTGCATTACCTTCATCGGTTAGGTGTGCTCCATCATGTCTATAGGAATTGGCCATGTAGAACTGTTTGTTATTATTCGAAATCCATAATTGGTTGTGGTCTCTCATGAATGCTGGAACTGCTTAAATAACATTTCTCCTGGATTTCTCAATGTTACCATTAAATCTGGTGGTCCGTCTCCATTGTTGCCTCTCAGTCAGATTGGAAAATATGAAGAGGGTGTGAGGAAATAGTTCCATTAGTTTTGCCATTTCTTGTTTCATCATTAAAGTAAGGGACAGACCGCGTACATTGCTCAATTCATTGCTTCTACAATGAATTGGTTTGATGTCTGGGTGCGCTGTACTTTTTCAGACTGAACAATTTTGGGAAAACAATGAACCAACGCATTCTCCGCAATACAAACCATTTAATGTTAAAATCTCTCAAACCTAGGTCCATGTTAATATTTAGTTTCTCACAAAAATTCAGCAACCAAAACAGCCAACTGTCTCCAATTAGCCATGATATCTGCCGTTTTTCTCTTTTCAGGAAAATGATTCCTAGTTTGAATTTTCTAGTAGTTTGTATGAGCAGTGTGTGTTTGAAGTGTGTGTTTTGAAGTTTTTGATTGGGTGATGGTACTGTTGAGTTTAACCACGGCTATCTATCCAGCAGCCACTCAGTGCTCTGCATTTTTAACCACAAGCAAATGTGGAACCGTTTTTTGCATGGCAAATAGGATGTGTATATGTAGCCACATCTATTAAAAAGCACCTGTCTAGGCGCGTCAACGCTTTTGACATTTCATTTGTTTAGGCGTAGACGCAGTTATATTCATAGCTGCGTCTATAAACATACATTTTCTGTTCAATAATCATATTGGTATGTGGATGATAGAGCATAGAGTTTTATTTGTGTTTGTTATTTGATCTGGTTAAGTGTTCTCTTATTATATTTGAGGCTTTGAACGCCTGCTTAGTTTGATTTTGGGTTTGTAAAAAATTTACATTTAGCCATGGATACAAAGCAATATCTAGCCGCAGCTATGAAAGATGCTGGGTGGGGAAGTAATATATTTCTGTGAGTTTCGTTGTTTGTTATTGGTTGTTGGTACTTTGCTATTTGTGTAGCTGTCTGTGATAGGCTGTGGAGAAAATGTGTCATCCATTTTATAAATTTTATTAGTATATAGTCCTGTTTCTTTGGTATTCATTTTGGAAAGTATAAAAGCCACCATTTTCTGTAGGTTTATTCTTTTGATTCCAGAAATCTCACTGTGGAGAGGGCAGGAGTGTGGCTGATGTGCAAGTAACTGTTAATAATACTTTTTCTTTTATTTGGAAGATTTATTTGCAGTCTTGTGTGTGTTAGTTATATTTATCACTGCTATCAATTGGTCATTATGATTTTTTTCATCTGCTTTGATTGTGTGGTAAGTGTTTGATATATTTTTGTACGTTTTAGAAATATGGACCTATAAAATCAGATTGTACAATTAATGACATTTAATCCATTCATTTAATTTTTATATTTTTGTTAGTGGGGTGGAAGTTTTATTTGATTTAATTTATTGTAATTTCAATGCACTTTCAGGTATGCAGTACTCTTAGGTCTTTTGAGTGTTTTGTGAGGTAGTTGAATTGACAGGGGTTTGCAAGTTCATTTTAGTTATTTTGTTTTTGTGTGTATTCTATTGTTGCTGTATTGATCTCATCATCCCAGTGCACTTTTACTAGATTTTGCACAGTTAACTCTCGTAAAAGGTCAACCTATATTCAGATCCGATTGGTAATGTGCTCCCAATTTATGTATCCCTTTTTTGTTATTGTAGTGGTTTTTTAAATAATTCTTTATGTTGTTGTATGTTTTATTTAATTCAAGTAGCACTTTTTTTCACAATGACCCAATGATTAATACGTATATTCGGGCATATAAGACGACTGGGCGTATAAGACGACCCCCAACTTTTCCAGTTAAAATATATACTTTTTATATATATTTTTATATATACTCGCCGTATAAGACTACCCCCTCTTCCAACGCACACCAAAGATAAATTTAAAAAACATCAGATTTGATTTCAATATGGTAATTTTAATTCAAATGCTTATGACATGCAGGTACTTAGCAGGAAAACTGTCACTTATAAACATAAGGATGTTTGTAATCAAACATGTAAACATAAAACGGTGCAGGTGGATTAAACTTTTCCTAATTCACTCTAAAACTGAAAGGTAGGATAAGACAATAAACCCATGGGAGCTGCAATGCTGTTGTACTTGTACATCGCCATCCTTGCTGCTTTCATACGGTCGCTGCATACAGCTGGGATGCGGCCGCGGCCGTTTTTGAGCTCCCCCCACCATATGCGGCGACCGCAGATTCTCCAGTCCGGCTTGGAAGTTTCAGCACCCGGCCTATAAGACGACCCCCGACTTTTGAGAAGATTTTCCTGGGTTAAAAGGTCATCTTATACGCCAGAATATATGGTATGTGTAAAGAGAACAACCGTGTTGTATGCACGAATGTTGTTTCTTATATAGTGCATGTGATGCACTGCATACAAAATATGAGGGTGATAAAAACTTGTGTATTACATTTTGTTTTTTTAAAGTGTGTGTGTTCTTCAACTGATTTGTTTTCTTCTTTTTCCGGTAGAAGGATATCATTTTTTAAAAACAAATATGAATAACAATGGCTACTGTTTAGCCCAATGGGCCGTTGGCTTTTACCGCAGCAACGACTGGGGGTTGTCCTAGCCGCGATTTCGATGAACCACACCCACGGCTATAGCTGTAATGCGCAGTCCACTCTTTATGTCATCTTTTTTAGTGTGTGTTTTGTAATTAATATTTTACACTAGGTTTATGAAAAGAAACACATGCAATCTTACAGCCGCGGCTACAAGAATTTGGATCCCATTTAATTTTTTGTAACTGTGGCTATACAAAATCTTTGAAAAATACAATTAAATGTGAAACTTTTTTAAAGTGCATTCAGTGTGGTGTTTGTACACAGTTTTTGTAACATTTTGAAACCATTTTATACATTTATAATACATATAAGTGTACATATTTGAAAAAGGAAAATATATATGCAAACAAAGTTTGTTGAAAACAGATTTATTTTGGTAGGCGTGTGGTTGTGGGTTTTCTTTTAGTTAGAACACATTATGAGGGTAATTCATGGAAGTAAGCGCGTGTGCCAAAACCCATTTTGACGCACAGCATATTCATGGATTTAAACATCCATAACCAGCCGTGGCGCAGTGTTGCTCAGCGACCCTGCAGCAGCGCCAGTTACACCCCCAACCATACCCCGTGCACCAAAAATATCTGCACAAATCCCCTACATGGCCCAAAGGCCAGTGGACCAGCATACAGCCCCCCATTAATGAAATTGTGCTAAAAATGCCACTCAGCCCTCACGCAACAACCCAATCGCGTGTAAACTCCCCGCGCACCCCTAGGAATATGCGTACCCGGCTCGCGCCAGCCCAATCACGTGTAAAACTCCCCACGCACCCCTCGGAATACGCGTACCCAACTCGCGTTAGGCCAATCACGTGTAAAACTCCCTGCGCACCCCTCGGAATATGCATAACCCGCTTGCACCAGGCCAATCGTGTGTAAAACTCCATGCGCACCCCTCGGAATACGAGTACCACGCTCGCACCAGGCCAATCGCGTGTAAAACTCCCTGCGGACCCCTGCGAATATGCGTACCCCACTCGCGCCAGCCCAATCACGTGTAAAACTCCCCACGCACCCCTCAGAATACTCGTACCCAACTCGCGCTAGGCCAATCACGTGTAAAACTCCCTGCGCACCCCTCGGAATATGCATAACCTGCTTGCACCAGGCCAATTGTGTGTAAAACTCCATGCGCGCCCCTCGGAATACGCGTACCCTGCTCGCACCAGGCCAATCACGTGTAAAACTCCCTGCGCACCCCTAGGAATATGCGTACCCCGCTCGCGCCAGGCCAATCACGTGTAAAACTCCCTGCACAACCCTTGGAATACACGTACCCAGCTCGCGCCACCCCAATCATGTGTAAAACTCCCTGAGCACCCCTCATAATACGCGTACCCCACTCGCACCAGGCCAATCACGTGTAAAACTCCCTGTGCACCCCTTGGAATACGCGTACACCACTTGCGCCAACCCAATCCCATGTAAAACTCCCTGCGCTCCCCCGAAATACGCGTACCCCGCACGCCCCAGGCCAATCATGTGTCAAACTCCCGGCGCACCCCCGGAATATGTGTCAACCACTCACAGCAGCTGAATCGCATGTAAAGCGCACTCGCGTACCGCCATAGTCGCATACCCGTGTGGTGAGGAGTCACATGCACCCCTGCAGGCAGCCCACACCACAGGGGAGCCCCCTACAACCCTGGACATGCCCCACAGACAGCCTATCTACCCTGACCATGCCCCGCAGGCAGCCCATCACCCCTGGACATGCCCCACAGACAGCCCATCCACCCTCCCCATACCACGCAGGCAGCCCATCCACCCTGACCATGCACCACAGGCAGTGCTTCCTCTTGCAAGGTGCTTCCTCCTGCAAGGTAGCACGTGTAGGCGCATCTATGATTTAACCGCAGGTACGTTGATTTTAATTTCTGTGCATTGATCATGTTGTTCCATTAATTTTACAGTACACAATTTCGCATGTGTTTATGATTCCATGCCCTTATGTGTACCTTGATGTTATTTGAATTGTTACACCTTGTCAATATGTCTTTTTGAATCTGTAAAAATGTTACAGGTAGCCACGTGTACTGGCAGTAGACTCGGTCCTTGGCTATGAACTCTCCAATCGTATGTCGTACTTTATGGTGCGCTTCAGTAGTCGGAGGTATAAACCTGTGGGTTGTACCCGGGGTTAGAGCTGTTTGTATTTTGGTGCAGTGATCATAGTATATAATGGGTGTTTTAGAACATATTTAAACATGTGTTTTTGTTTGGATGTTCTCACCTGAAGGCTAGTGTGAATAGATTTTAAACCTGTGTTTTTCAACGCATTTGAAAAATGTACATGTAACCGTGTCTATAGGTGGATTTTTGTCATGTAACTGGGGTTATAGCCACAGATATGTAATTTGGCAAAATAGGGAAAAAAAAGTATTTTCCTTTTTTTATATAGTGTGTGAATGTTCTATAAAGTATTATTATTATTATTGTATTGGGGTTTATTGATTGACAGGTTGTAATAAAAATGTATTGGGCATTTTACTTGTTTGCTTTCTACAGTCCTCTTTTTGTGCTATTGATTTACGAAAGCTATGAAAGTGAACTTTTATTGAACTTTTGACATTCTGGTTCCAGAACTCAGAGCGTGCACATGTCCTGTGTTTGGCTATTGTGAAGATCTATTAATTAATTGGAGCACCTGAAGGTGAGTGATAGTGTGTTCGTATATATTTTGGTACCTTTTGAATTGTTGTATTTCAAAGATAAATGAAGTATGTTTAGGTGTCTGATTAAGTCAAGTTTGTAAGTATTGTTTGGCACGTCCATATTTCAAGTCAGTGTTTTTAGGAGAGTGATGAAGCAGTATGACATGTTATGCTATGCTTATATATGACATAAAATATAATTCCAAATAAAGATTGCTCCTCACTGACATTGGAAGATGTGATATGAATGTGGGGGTATGAGAAACCCTAGTGTCAAGCTGGCTGTATAACTCTAACCTTGAGAAATATTGTGGCTGTTTTTGTGCTATGTAGTTGGATACTAAGCTGTTCTTCTGTGACCCTATATTGGTGATTTTCTACTTTGTTAGAATTGTGGAAGTGTGAAATTATGAAGTGAAGAAGGTGAATGTATAGTGACTAAGTGGGTAGGGTTTGATAGTAGATGGGGCATTATTTTTATACTGCAGGAGTAGCACTCTAATGTAATTGTTGGTAGTAATTTAGAAATAATATTGAATAACCATATTTGGCATCTTTACAATTTGCTTGCAAACAGTATGCTTTGGGAGGGCAGGAATCTATTTGAGTTCTATGTTATGTAATGCAATATGGTGTTACGCAATGCACTGTCATAGGGAGATGTAAAATGAATGGGGGTGCATAGTGGGTTAGGGGAAATAGTACTATTGAGGAGGTTTGCTAAGAGTGATCTCTGGGGATGCTCACGGCACATGGTAATTTAAACTTGAGTGGAGTGGGTAGGTGCAGTGAAGGGAGGACATGCATGCTGATATATTTTGTTGAGTAGAAGTAGTAGGTATTAGTTTGTAGGTCAAAGGCAGGATAGTGGATCAGGCTATTCTCTTATGCTGAAATAGGTGGAAACAGGTGAGTTAGTTCATTTTGCATGTTTTTGTATGAGGATGGCTAAGGAGGAGTAATTAAATGGGTGCTGGGAGAAGCAATTGTGTGGCAGGGCCTAGTTATGTGACCAGCAGTATTCTCAATGGTGTCTGCCTGGAGTTGGTGCTCAGCTGTTAAGTAGAGGCTTGTAAAGTGTGAAAACTGGAGCCGAGTGGAGCAACTAAGTGGCAGTGTATATTATCTCGGTGCTATGGTCTCTTATCATGTTACTTGTGAATTGAGAACATAGCAGAGATGAATGTATAGTTGGTTGGTATATGAAAGCAATGATGCGTTACATATTATTTTGGAACACCTTCATGAATGTGAATGAGGAAATGACAGCAATTCTTGTCATGTTGTTTCTAGTGAACATTTCTTCTATTTAGAAGTTCTTTGGAAATTGTACTCTGAATGAATGTGTCGAGTATGTGAGGTATTATTTAATAAGTTTATAGTGGAATGGGGTTACAGTATTATTGATTAGGTTTGGTATGGTAGTTTTATGGCACTTCCAGGGGGTAGCCATTCAAACTCTTGTGATAGTGGGGATGGGTAGTGGAGGGAGGATATACATGCTGATATGTTTTGTTGAGTAGTAGTAGTAATGATTAGTTTAAAGGTCCCTTTTTGAATCACGGCAGCCAATTTAGAACTGTTTTTATGTTTGCTGTTATCTGAAAAGAAACCAAGTCTCTGTTTGATGAAAATTGCGGTGGCAATTTATTTTTTCCTGATGAGCGGTGTACTCCACTTGAGCATATCTCCTGTTAGGAATAAAAAAATAAATAATTATCTGCACCCCAGGCAAATCCCAGGGTGTGAATAACTATTACGCCTGGGCTGACGGGCAGACACAGGCTTTTATGTCCCGCTGCATGGACTGAGGTTCTTGTTTCGCTTGACCCTACAAATCCTGCGCTGGTGGGCCATTAAACTCTGTCTACACCTATCAGCATGGGCTGAAAATTATATTGTATATTGAAAATATAAAGAAACACATTATTGTGTGACCTCATCCCAATTTATTTTTTATACTGCTCTTTTGTAAAATGCCATCAAGAAAGCAACAGCGAGCCATAAGAAAGGATTGTCTGCAGTGCAGAGAAATAAAGTTGTTGAGTGTAATGTTTCACTAAATAGTGCTGTAAAAATCTGCAGATACAAATTCTGTAGATAATACAATACCTATTATCGATAATACTTTCAAACATTTGCAATTTCAAATAAGAGATGCATTGATTGAACTGAGAATGTTCTTCTTGAAAGTAAAAAAAGGAAAAATGTATCAAATGTGTTTCTAGCTAGTAAAAAAAATATTTGTAGAACAAAAGGTAGCGAATGTGCTATCAATTTTAAACAGAGGAATAAACAATGTATATAGGAAAATGTATTACTCCCGAGTTTTTACTAATCTTTGGAGAAGTGTGAAACCAAAATCTAGATATGTTGCAAAACATTTTTACAAAAGAAAAAAGTAGAAGTAATAATTAAGAAAGCTTTTGATATGAAAAGAAAATTGTTCATTTTCGTATTAAATAAACTTAAGAAATTACTTAAGGTGACTACACCATTCTATACAAATATATAAACAGTTCATGTACTTATACGTGACAACTTTTGTGACATGTTTGGTGGAGAGTGGAAACACACTTCTCATACTGAATTTCTTTTAATGATGATATTTACATTCAAGGAAAGAATGTTCCACTAGCTATTGATGAGAGTGGACATAGCTATGAAGTCCAAAATGGTGTGATTTCTAAAAAAGATGTAAGGTGTGATGACACTGAAATGGAAAGTTTAGGTTCGTTTAGAATAAAACACAAGAAGCACTGTGAGGTATGGACATTCAATTTATTGTACAATATTGACACATTTTCTTGTAAAGTCTTAAAGAGATTTTTGTAAATTTTGTACAAAACTGATAATGTTCAAAGGCAGATTAAGATGCTCCAGATAATAAATGACTGGGAAGTTCATGAAAAAACAGGACTTTTTGGTCACTCTCTAGCATGTCTTGATGCTGGCAACACATCATACTAAAACGAGATACCTTCTAGTTAAACTGTATGAGTGCAAAACACCAAGTATATCTCTTGCAGTTTTAAATCAAATACTTTTGACTGGAACTGTAGTATGTTTAGGTTCTGCAATGCAAATGATAAATATGATGCATTTAAAAGAGTATGTCTACGTAGATGAAACACTAACAGGAAGTGGAAATGATGATCCTATGCTTTCAAATGATCAGATTTTTCAACAGTATAAAAGAAGTATTGCAATGTTTGAGTTGTCTTCTACTGAAAGACCTGACCTGAAAGACCTGACATTGTATATCTTGGCGACACGCTTTCTATAGGTCTCTAGTGCAACTAGTGTACGTTGAGAACAAAATTAAACACAGTGTAGAAGATGTTTGGAAATACCTTTATCTGTATTTGTAGAAGAACAATTTGAAGCAAGTGAGGCACTTTATGTTTGTAGACAATGTGTTGGATTTTAAAATCAAACACGTATTCCTCCAAGAAGTGTCTTAAACGACATGGTAGTGCCTGATATCGCTGTTGTGCTTCAAAAATTGAACATGTTTGAAGTGATTGCATTGCAAACTGTTCATCCCGTCAAAGTTATTGTTAGATTGCAAACAAAGATTTCAAATCTGCCTAAGAGATTATGAGGTCAATTCATAGAATTCAGAGCAGAAGTAGCGCATGCGCCTGGCGCAGTGAGGGAGCGTGCGCTAAGCGTGCGACTAGGCGCAGCGCAAAACAGTATTTTGGCGCAACGTGTAGTCATAGATTTCCTGAGCCATTTGCAGCCGTGGCGCCCCAAGAACGCCCCTTGCACCAGAAAAAGCCATAGAAATCCCCAATATGGCTCAAAGGGCAGCGCTAACCCTGGACCAGAATACAGCCCCCCTATGCTGTATTTGTGTGTAAAACAGAGCATACCCCACTCGCGGCAGCCAAATCGCGTGAAAAGTGCCTTGCGAAACCCGGCAAAATTTTGTTCCATGCTCGCGCCTAGTAAATCATGTAAAAGTCTGCTCACGTACCCCCTTGAATACCTGTACCCGGCTTGCGCCAGCCAAAACGCCCAAAAATCTACCTGCGCACCTCCATGAATATGCGTACCCCGCTTGCGCCATCCAAATCGCGTGAAAAAGGCCTACCGTAACCCCATCAATACGTGTACACTGCTCGCGCCAGCCAAAACGCGCAAAAACTCCCCACGCACCCCTTGAATACGTGTACCCCGCTCACGCCAGCCAAAACTCGTGAAAACTCTCAGTGCACCCCCTTGAATATGCGTACCCCGTTCGCGCCAGCCAAAATGCGTGAAAACTCTTCGCACACCCCCTTGAATACGTGTACCCCGCTCGCGCAAACGAAATGGCGTGAAAAGCACCTTGCGTGCCCCCGTGAACTCATGTACCCCGCTCATGCTTGCCGAAATGCATAAAAAATGCCTCGTGTGCTGGCAACACCCGCGAACACACTCTGCAGGCATCCCACACCACAAGGGATCCCCCATCACCCGTGACCATGGCCGCAGGCAGCCCACACCACAAGGGACCCCCCATCACCCGTGACCATGGCTGCAGGCAGCCCACACCATAAGGGACCCCCCATCACCCGTGACCATGGCCGCAGTCACCCACACCACAAGGCACCCCCCATCACTCGTGACCATGGCCACAGGCAGCCCACACCACAAGGGACCCCCATCACCCGTGACCATGACTGCATGCAGCCCACATGGTACCATACACTGCATGCAGGCCCCGACTCATGACCCCCACCCCATCTGTCATGGGAGCCTCCAAGCAGGCCCCGACTCATGTCCCCTCACCCCACCAGTGACAGGAACCTGCAAGCAGGCCCCGACTCATGTCCCCCCAACAAACACATTGTCACAACATACAATCATGCAGCAAATGTCCACCCAAATGCCACACCACGCTGCCCTGCACAGTTCAACTCCACACCCATCCATTGGCCCCACTTCCCAGTACAGGCCCCATGGCATGTTATTCACAAAAGCACACATGCATGCACCTAAAGAAATGCCCAACATGGCCCCACAGCAGTGACACATGACTGAGCCAATGACGATTGCCACATGCCCCGAACAAATTGGAGCAGACAACACATAGATTAAACTGCATGCAAATGTATTAACAAAAGCACAATCCACCAAATTAAAATCAAACATGAGAAAGAAAATTAAATGAATCCAAAGAGAAATGAAATCTAAATCCAAAAAGAAAAGCCAAAAACGTGAAAAACCATAAAGTGTTCCTTGTCCAAAGTAATGTTTTCCGTTCCAAACGTAAACCATAAAAAACCATTACATACATGATCCCAAAAGTCTGAATAATCCAAGAAAAAACAATTATAAAAAATGGTCAAGCCAGCGGATTAGAAACTAAATTCACTTAGAAAAACATAGTTCCATCAATGGCATTAGAACAGTAGCCCACAGTCAACACCATAGATCACCCCATACAGACCACAGTAAAAACTTTAAAAGGGTTAATTTTTATTATTTTAGTCAAATTTCATAATATTTTCTTAATGAAATTTGACTAAAATAATAAAAATGTACCTTTTTAAAGTTTTCACTGTGGTCTGTATGGGGTCATCTGTGGTGTTGACTGTGGGCTACTGTTCTCATGCTATTGATGGAACTATGTTATTCTAAGTGAACTTAGTTTCTAATCCGCTGGCTTGACCATTGTTTATAATTGCAAATTGCTTCCCCTTCTTGCCAGCGAAGTAGGGGACACCCATATATTTAGTGCCAATCCAAGAAAAAACACCACAAAAAACAAACTATATACAAAAAGTTGAGCAATGTCCATGGACTCCAAAGAAAAAAGAAAAAGAAAGGAAACCTAACACTAAAGAACTATTTACAATGGCGGTAGGCTAGTCCTACAGCTCACCGTTGTTACCAAGAGTTTTGGCCAGGGTATCATCGAACTCCGTGTCAATAGCCCAGAGGCGGGACTGTGCTCTATTCTCGAGGACTCGCAGGGACGCCTCCATGCTCTCCACCAACTCCCTGCGAGTCTCCTCGAGGAACTCCGCCTGCCTCTGTACCCGCTGCATGGAGTTCTCCGCCCTGACCATGGTGAGCTGTGCCCTCTCTGCCCACTGCTGTTCTGCACCTATTTGCCAGCCCATCCGCTGCCACGCAGAAGACACACTTTGTCCAGGGTCCTCCTGCCCTTTGGCCGATGCCTGCCCCTGTGATATAGTTGGCCCCGAGTCCTGACGCCTCCTACGTCGAGCCTGCTGCTGCCTTAATGCCATCTGCCTGTGCTACCACGACTGCCTCTGGGAAGATGGCAATCCCGGGGCCATCGTGCACATGCCCTGCTCGAAGGTACCTGCACAACCTCCATGGCCAGGGGTCCTGTTGCTGGGGTGACCACCTCTGCTGAACCTCCGACTGCCGACTGTGGCAGGGATCCACAGGGGGCCCTGGTGGCATCTGGCCTGGAAGACGGCATGGAGGACTACTGGCACATAGTGGGTGAAGAGGAGGAGGGGGTTGCAAGAGCACCCAACACATGGAGGAAACCCCAGACAATTAGTCGACCTACCCAGTTCAGGATGGCACACACCTGTTCGTGATGAGATGCATGGTCCTACCAGGAACCATGCACATCATCACGAATGACGCATGTGCGCATCGCGACACCGACTAGGACGGGTTCAACCCTGTCACAGATTGCCTCGTCCGCAGGTAGAGGAATGTCAGTTGCCGTGGACTCCTCCCCTACCTCAGTACAGGCCTGGACTGAGGCATCCATGCCGGTGCGCAGTGATGCAGTCTCAGTTTCAGGGACAGTATTAGGCACGGCACAGGCCCCTCTGTGGCAACCTGCGCTGCCTCCTGCCCCTGCCCCTGGTCTACACCACTTGCACAGATGGCATCACCCCCTCTGGGCCCCATGTGCTGGTCTGATGCGACCTCCTCCTCCTCCTCAACCACCACCAGCCTAGATGCCTCCGCACCATCTTCCGCATTGTCCAGCCCCTGTGGGGGCTCACCTACCCTTTCCGCTGCTGAGGAGCTAACGTCCAACCTCGCCCTCTTGGGCATCCCCTCGGTGGCTGCGGCCGGATCCGCGGATGCGGCACCAGTCCCCTCGCTCCCAGAAGATGATATAACCTGGGAGGGTGACTGGGCCTTGCGTCTCCGGCTGCTGGAGGCATCCCTGCCGTTTTGCTCCACACCGCCATCTCTGCCCTCTTCCACAATCGCTGCTTTAGACGTTGAACACAAGCATCAGGGCACTGACCAGTAGTCTGCTAGCCACAAAGCCAATGCACATGAGTGGCACTGTCAAACGTCACAAGCATCATCACCCTCCACAACACTCGGGTCAGTGCAAGCAACACACATCCACAAACAAGCATGGCACGTGCAACATACATTTGCATCCATGCCCAAGGCACTGTGGGAACATCAGAAGGGGGGAACACCTTACATGCATAATGGGACATGCACATCACATGCACACACACCACCAGACAGCCATGCATCTGGCCATGTCTACCTCTTGTCACAGAGCACTCATTGCCAACTGTGCTACATCAGTCAATCATGCATTGAGATGGACATGTGTCATGCATCCATGGTGATTCCCAGTCACACACTCACCACTCAGACACACACACATGTACACTGTGTACGTCCATGAGGGTGACATAAGCATCCATGTATCACACCCCAAACATGGCTGAGTACAGACACAGGCATGCAAACATGTGTGCGTCGTCACATGTTGGTGCACATCATGCATTGCAACACAGACACGATTGATGTGGAACACACTTGACTGGTCTCACATGCACCACCGTCATGTCCCTGCTCACAGACATCCATACATGGGGCATGCCAGACATATGGCCTAGGTGCACACTCCTGCCACACCTCAACATGCACTACGCTGGACAAGAACACATGGACAGTTACCACTCGACTCCAGACGGGTCTGAAACTCGAGGACCTGGTGGTGAAGCGCTGGGCGTATGCGCTCCAGGACCCTCATCTGTATGTTGCTCAATTGGGCCTTGCTGTGGGTCCTGGACCTGAAGTCCTCCCAGCGCTTCCGGGCGCGTTGGTAGTCGCAGGATCCCACTCCCTGCGTGTTGATGGCATCCACGATGTCCGACCAGATCCCCTCCGTCCTTCCTTGTAAAGGCACGATGTTGAGAAGAGGGCATCATAATGCCCCAGGACTTGCTCCACCAGGATGCCAACTTCATTGGCAGTGAAGCTGGCAGCCCTCTGCCTCTCTGACTGGGGGTTGCAACTAGCCCCAGATGGTGTTTGCTCTGACATGGCAATCCCCGATGCAGGTGTGGGTGGGCAACTGGGTCCTGGGGCTGGGCTGTGGAGCGATGGTACAGCAGTCAGGAGTCTTCTGTTTCAGCACAGGTGGTTGCAGCAACACGACCTCTGGCAATGTCTTCTGTGCAGGCACCAAATTGCAGGGCACGTTGGCAGCAGGCTGGCTAGCAGCAGCAGATGGCATGTAGGAGACTGCTCAGGGATTTGGGGGGCAGGTAAATGGCCTTCTGGGCAGGAGCGTGATCTTCCGTGTGTAGTCGCAAGGCCAGCTTGATGCAGAGTGACTCTGCACGTGAAAAAACAGCGCATTAGCCTGAAATTCAAGGAAAGGCCCGTAGCACGTAAGCACGTAAGTGATGTGACGCGCGCGGGCATTGCCTTTGGCACGGGTTAAAGGTCTGTGCGGGACAGCAGTTCGCTGTACGTGCTTTTCGTGGAGACTGACGCGTGTGTTTCTTCTTCTTGTGGGTACACACACGATATCTTCACTACGCTCAAAGTTCGTACTTCTTGTTTTGGCGGGGGAGTTGCCTACACGCACACACGCGTGTGTTTTTCTTTTCCACGCAAGGCAGACGGTGAGTCGCGCACGCTTATTTTTCCCACTGCGGTTCCCCCTGTATGTCGCGTACCCCGTTTTCGAGGTCAGAGTAGCCAGCTTGTTCAGCACATACGCATTTTTTGTGTCCCTGGGAGCCACAGCATATTGTGGGAGGTTTATTCCACGCACATGGGCTACCAGGAGTTGTGTGCACGTTTGTTTAGTTTTTTGGGGTGCCTGAGCGTTGCTGTCACGCTCACCTGGTCTCCACGGGGGCGTGCTCGTGTGCGAAGGATGATGTCTGCACTGGTGTTGTTCTGCTTAATGAGGGCCTGCTTGCATCTTCCCTTCTGTCTTGCCTCAGGAGATGTTCATCTGCAAGTTGAAACAAGATATTAGCCAACTGTGTTGTTAGTTTTGGTTTTCACCTCCTTCCGTGTTATCCTTCTCTTTCCCTGGCTCACCTTGTCTATTATATGGGCGAGCTCTCCGTCCTGCACACTCTGTGGCACGGGCACGGTTACTCAGTAGTTCCAGGATCGAGTTACTTCACTGATCCGATGGAGGTTGCTGAAGTGGATGGACCGGAGTAAGCAGGTAAGTCTCTATTCCAATAACTCCTTGAAACAGCTGCCTTAAGTCCTTGCATGCAAGATATCTAACGTTCATTTTTTTTTGCCTTTCTGGTGCAGCACAAAAGCAGTTTTCGGATGATGGATGACTCTCCTGACAATGATGTGCAGGATTCTTGCCGGTAAGTAGAGCACTGTGCGAGATACGCTAATAGTTCGCTTTATTTTAGCCTTCTTGTGTGCGACTAACCTGCTTTGTCTTTTCTGTTCGCCAGGTGCGGCACTTTTCCAGGAAGAAGATGGAAGGTCCGACTGACGGTGTCGAAATGCGGCGCGATGCAGAATGATGGAGAACAGCTCGCTGGAGTTCCTGGAGGAGGCCGAGTCAGGTGCGTCGCTACTTGAGATGGTACCTTCTGGTCTGATCTTCCACAGATGCGGCAGCCCGTGGATAAGCATGAAGGCGAGGTCCAGATGTTCTGCCGGTAAGGCCTTCAATGCGTGAATAACTCTTGTTCTTCTATTTTCACAGGTGCCGATGGATAGAAGACTCTGGACTGGCGTGGCAGAAAGGAATCAAGAACTAACACGGTGAGCGTTACGCTGCAGGAGTCCAGATTAACGCGAAGCGTGTTCAGTTTGCAAGGTACGGTTTAAATAGCCTTGCAAGTAGCTCCAGGAGAATAATACCCTTCATCGTATCCTGCCTCTCAGGAAAAGTAGTCCCAAGCCACACCCTGTACTGAATGGCTCAGCATCTCAGAGACAAATAAAGGGATCATGTATTTAACACTTATCATGAGCCTGGCGCCAGGACTGAGCCCAGGTGAGCCTATCTGGGGTCTGGGAAGTCCCAAAGGAAGCCAGAGTCTAGGCTGGGCTCAGGGGTTTCAGGGTTTTGGGGGCATGCACCATGACAGCACTCTCCCCCAAGGCCCCCCTAATGGCAGACTCACCCATTGGTCCTGGTTTGTTTGGGTGATTGCGGTGGAACCTTTTTAATAACCATGGAGCATGCACATTCTCTCTAGGCTCCCCTGATTTTTCATGTGGTCCGTATCCTTTCCAATCTATCAAGTAAAATAGTTTTGACTTAGTGATTTTTGAGGCAAGAATTTCTTTCACCTCGAACTCAGGTTCCCCGTTTACAGTGACTGGTTTCGGTGGTTTCACAACACGTGTTCCAGGTTGCACTGGTTTCAATAGTGATACGTGGAACACAGTATGAATCATCAAGTGCGGAGGTAAGTTCAATATCATAGCCACTGGATTGATAATGGCTTTAATGGTATATGGACCTAAATATCTGGGGTTGAAGGTACGAGGTCCCTTCATTGGTATGTGCTTAGACGCCAACCAGACTTCATCTCCAACCTGATATTTTGGAGCTTCACTTCTATGCACATCGGCTGATTTCTTGTACCTTTACTTAGCTTGTTTTAGAAGATCCGTTGCTTGTTTGAAGACTTGGGAGATGGTAGAGTGCAAACTTTTCACAGCTGGCATTTCCAGAAGTTGCGGTGGGTCAAGATTGGAAGTTCGCAGATATAACCCGTAGATTGTATAGAAGGGACTTTGACCTGTACCGGAGTGCAGGGAGTTGTTATAGGCATATTCGGTGATCCATAAAATATCCTTCCAGCTGCCTTCAGTTTGATGTAACATGCACCTGAGATATTGCTCTAAGGTCTGATTTGTTCTCTCTGTCTGACCAGCAGTTTGGGGATGGTGACTGGTGGAAAGCCTTATGTCGATTTGAGCTAACTCGCAACATTTCTTCCAGAAGCGTGAGATAATCTAGCTGCCACGGTCTGAGATTAGGATGGAAGGAAATCCCTGAATTCGAACAATCTGCTCCAGAAATTCTTTAGCCAGAATTGAAGCTGAGGGCAATCCTTTTAGTGGGATGAAATGAGCCATTTTCAAAAATAAATCCACCACTACTAAAATTGTGTTGAACCCGTCACAAGGAGGAAGGTCCGTTATAAAATCAAGAGATAGGGTGTGCCAAGGTGTAGGTGGGATGTCTAATGGCTGAAGCAGGCCCGGTGATTTCTTTTTCTGGGCCTTGTTTGAGTGCAAACACCACAGAATAGTACAAACTGCTTGATGTCTTTACGCCATGTCGGCCACCAAAAATGCTGCTTGACCTTGGCCTCAGTTTTTGCAATTCCGGGATGACCTTCTACTAATGAGTCATGGTAATGTGAGACGACCTTTTCCTGAAGTTCTTTGCTGGGTAGGTAGAGACGTCCTCGAAAATAGGGTAATTGGTTAGTGACTGAATGGTGAGGACTTTTGGTCGGCCAATTACTTAGGGCGTTTGAATCCATGAGTTGAGGGATTTATTCTTGAATGCCTTCTAGCGTTAGAGACATAGTAATTCCAAGAATCTTTTCACCAGGAATGATGGGTACATGGTCGGGATTGGCGAATTCCTCCTCTACTCCTATACGGGACAGAGCATCTGCCTTGCCATTTCGACAGCCAGGTCGGTAAGTAATTACAAAGTCAAACTCTGCGAAAAATAATGCCCATCGGAGTTGACGTGATGATTGACCTTTTGCCACCTTCAGGTCCTGTAAATTGCGATGGTCTGTAATTACTGTGATGGTATGCCTAGCTCCTAAGAGGTAATGCCGCCAGGCTTTGAAGGTCGCCTTGATGGCCAACAGTTCCTTATCCGTAATAGCATAATTCAACTCAGGAGCCATAAACTTCCGTGACCAAAAGGCTACTGGGTTTAGTTGACCAGTTTCGGGGTCCTTTTGGGAAAGGACCACTCCCATTGCCTGACTGGAAGCATCTGTTTCAACCACATATGGAAGATCTGGACGAGGGTGTTTCAGGATCGGGGCTGAGATGAATCCTTGTTTTAGCTCCTGAAAGGCTTTCTCAGCCTCTTGGGACCATTGAAATCACTTGTTTTTGCGCAGCAGAGTGGTGAAGGGGTGCACTAGTTGCGAAAATCCTGGATTGAAACGACGATAGAAGTTTGCAAATCTGAGCATGCTCTGAACTCCTTTAATCGAAGTTGGAGATGGCCAGTTGAGAATCGCTTCAACCTTTCGTGTATCCATGCACACACCATGAGGGGTTAATACAAATCCAAGGAACTCGACCTCAGTGACATGGAAAAAACATTTTTCCAGCTTTGCAAACAGTTTGTGTTGTCGAAGTTTGTCCAAAATGGCCCAGACATGTTTCACATGTTCTTTCTCTGAACGAGAGTATACCAGAATGTTGTTGATGTATACTACGACAAACACACATCAATCATTTCTCGCAAAACATCGTTCATGAAATACTGGAACGGTGCTGGGGCGTTGCAAAAGCCAAAAGGCATCACCTGTATTCAAATAGCCAGTATTTGGTGCGGAAAGCGGTCTTCCATTCGTCCCCTTTCCTGATCAGTACCAGGTGGTATGCTCAGCGAAGGTCTAACTTTGTGTAAATTTGGGCATATTTAACTTGATCCAATAGGAATCAAAGGCAAAGGGTAACGGTTTTTAACAGTGACCTGATTCAATGCACGGTAGTCGATTCAAATCCTAAGGTCACCTTCCTTTTTAGGCACGAAGAACAAGGGGGATGGCGCTGGGGACTTGGATGGGTGAATGAAACCGTTAGCCAGGTACTGGTCTAAATATTTTCTCAAATGTAGGTTTTCGGGCTCTGTGAGAGCATAGATTCGACCGTACGGAATCTGTGCTCCTGGTACAAGGTCGATCTGGCAGTCATACGACCTATGAGGGGGCAGTGTGTTGGCTTGATCCTTTTGGAATACGTCTTGGTAGTCTTCATATACCAGAGGGAGGGAATTGGTTGGTTTCATGATCGTCGTCGCTGCAGTGACCAAAGGTCTTTTAGTTGGATAACAAGTTTGAGCACAGTCGACTGAGAAGGTCAACCTCTTGGCACGCCAGTCTATGCAAGGATTATGTGATACTAACCATGGCATTCCCAGAATTATTTGAAATTGTGGAGCCTTCATTACATGAAACACTATGGTTTCCCGATGACCGTCTTGGCACAAAAGAGTCCTCTATGTCGTACAATGCGTTATTGGATCCGAAGCGATTTCAGTTCCATTGACTGTGGTGACTAAGGGCCTCATTAGGACCCAGGCGGTAAGGGGTTTATGGCGGCGTAAACAGCGCCGACCCTTACCGCCTAATTCTGAGGTCCCTTAGCGCCATAGAGGATTTAACACCTGCTTTTAGCAGGTGTTAAAATCCATGGCGCTAAGGGACCTTGTTGTTAATTACGCCACCGTAATTTACGGTGGCGTAATTAACGCCTTCCCCACTCCCATTATGCCCTATGGGGCAAAAATGGGAATGGGGAAGGGTAAATGGGGATTGGGGACTTACCGCCCCACCAACCTCGGAATGGGGCGGTAAGTCCGCCAACCACCATGGCGTAAACATAGTTTACGCCATGGTGGTAAAGGTACGACCCAGGCGGTAACTTACCGCCTGGGTCGTAATGAGGCCCTAAGTCTGTTGTTGCCTTTTCGCAAAGGGAAAGGTTCATCCTCGAAGCCAACTCTTGATCCATATAATTTCCAATGGCTCCACTTTCAATGTATGCTCTGACTGCATGCATTCGAGATGGCTGGTGGTCGTTTATAAGGACCATAGGCAAAACTAGGTGCGAGGTCTGAATGTCCTTCTTTTTGCTCGGCAAGCGGACCTCTACGCCTGCTGGGCAGAGAAGTTTTCCGGCTCAGACTCAGCTTCAACCTTACCAGCGACTCCCACTGCGTTTTTAGGTGGCTTTACTGGGCACTCTCAAAGAAAATGGCTGGCTGACCCGCAATACAAACACAGTTGTTGTCTTCTCCTATCTCTTTCAGCCTTGGATAATGGCCCACGCACTCCTCCGATTTCCATGGGTTCTGACACGTCAGTGGTCTTGGAGGCGTTTCCCTTAGGGTGTACAAATACCCTTGAATCGATTCTAGCACGATCAGCGTTACGGTTCTGCAGTCTGTGATCAAGCTGGACCACCAAGTCTATGTACTCAGCACAGTCTCTGGGCGGGTTAACCACTTGAGCTAAAACGTCCTTTAACTCCCCTCTCAGGCCGCGTTAAAACAGCGTTGTTCGTTTGTCGTCCGGCCAATCAGTTTCCACAACCAGTCTGCTGAAGGTCGCAATGTAAGTTAGCAGATCCTGGTTGCCTTGACGCAAAGACAAAAGCTCATTGTCCAATGCCTGACCTTGGCAGTCCCGGGCAAATAGCTTCTCCATATCCAATTGGAATCTTTGGAAGTCTCTCAAGATGGGATCATCCCAACTGACCAGCGGTACTGACCAGTCAGCAGCACTTCCACTAAGATATGAAAGTACAAAGGCCACTTTGGACTGGTCGTTTGGAAAGGCTACTGGCCTGCATAAGAAGTGTAGACGGCACTGATTCATAAAAACCGTATACCTTTTTGGATCTCCAGCAAATCGTTCTGGGGATGCCAAAGGTACAGCTCCTGGGAGGACCACCTAAACTGGGTTGCTTGATGCAGGGGGTACCGTTGATCCCACTCCAGGTAGCGGACTTTGCCCCGCCTGTGACTGGAGCAACTGTCTGGCGAGATCATCGGTGCGGTCCTTTGCTACAATCAGTTCTCTTCGTAAGGCATTTGTTTCCTGCCTATCCGAATGTACCTCGACCCTGAGTTCTCCCAAAAGTTGGGCTAGCTGATCCGTTTCCGAGATTTCCATGGCGCCCAGGTAGAGAATTTGTGTAAGGCTTTGCGTTCTGTCACGCTCACCTGGTCTCCACGGGGGCGTGCTCGTGTGCGAAGGATGATGTCTGCACTGGTGTTGTTCTGCTTAATGAGGGCCTGCTTGCGTCTTCCCTTCTGTCTTGCCTCAGGAGATGTTCGTCTGCAAGTTGAAACAAGATATTAGCCAACTGTGTGGAGCTGGTTTTGGTTTTCACCTCCTTCCGTGTTATCCTTCTCTTTCCCTGGCTCACCTTGTCTATTATGTGGGTGAGCTCTCCGTCCTGCACACTCTCTGGCAGGGACGCGGTTACTCAGTAGTTCCAGGATCGAGTTACTTCACTGATCCGATGGAGGTTGCTGAAGTGGATGGACCGGAGTAAGCAGGTAAGTCTCTATTCCAATAACTCCTTGAAATAGCTGCCTTAAGTCATTGCATGCAAGATATCTAATGTTCGTATTTTTTGTCTTTCAGGTGCGGCACAAAGGCCGTTTTCGGATGATGGATGACTCTCCTGACAATGATGTGCAGGATTCTTGCCGGTAAGTAGAGCGCTGAGCGAGATGCGATAATAGTTCGCTTTATTTTAGCCTTCTTGTGTGCAACTAACCTGCTTTGTCTTTTCTGTTCAGCAGGTGTGGTGCTTTTCCAGGAAGAAGATGGAACGTCCGGCTGATGGTGTCGAGATGCGGCGCGATGCAGAATGATGGAGAACTGCTCGATGGAGTTCCTGGAGGAGGCCGAGTCAGGTGCGTAGCTACCCGAGGGGGTACCTTCTGTTCTGATCTTCCACAGATGTGGCGGCCCTTGGATAAGCGTGAAGGCGAGGTCTGGATGTTCTGCAGGTAAGGCCTTCAATGCGTGAATAACTCTTGTTCTTCTATTTTCACAGGTGCCGATGGATAGAAGACTCTGGACGGGCGTGGCAGAAAGGAAGCAAGAACTGGCACAGTGAGCGTTATGCTGCAGGAGTGCAGATTAAAGCGAAGCGTGTTCAGTTTGCAAGGTGCGGTTTAAATAGCCTTGCAAGTAGTTAAAGGAGAATAGAGACCTTCATCGTATCCTGCCTCTCTGGAAAATTAGTCCCAAGCCACACCCTGTACTGAATGGCTCAGCATCTCAGAGCCAAATAAATGGACCATGTATTTAACGCTTACCATGAGCCTGGCGCCAGCGGTGCCAGGACTGAGCCCAGGTGAGCCTAGCTGGGGCTGGGGAAGTCCCAAAGGAAGCCAGAGTCTGGGCTGGGCTCGCGGGTTTCAGGGTTTTGGGGGCATGCACCATGACAGTTGCGTGACCCGTTTTATTTCACCAGCAGTCACAGACAGCCTCGCAGGACCATAGGGGTGTGTCTACAATCATGTACCCTGCCCCTTTCACCCCAATTGCCCAGGACAATTGTTGGGTGCACCTCCCAATGGCAATAGTCCATCTGTGCCATGGTTGGGAGGTAATGACGGCAAAGCTGAGCAACCTCACAGGGCTGGGCGTGGTGGGGCATGTGGCTGGGGTGGCCAGGGAGTCCAGAGAGTCCAGGGAGGCCAAGGTGGACACGGAAGGGGACATTGCCAGGCTGGTCCACAGGGACAGGATATCCAGTCACATGCTGGGATGGCCATGCCACCACCCCCAGCGGCTAAGGGAGATGCTGCTGCTGCAGACATCCCCGGCATACATCTGACCCCACAGCCAGTGTCATCTGCTGGCACGGGCCACCAGGTAGTGGAAGCTGCAGGTGCAGCTGCGGCAACCACCACCCATGCATGTGGTCAGCCAGCGCAGGCTGCCTTGGCACAGGAGGACGCCCAGGCAGATTTTCAGTTCGGGAAGGCCAAGCCATGTGTGTCTCAGGTTGCTGTGACCAAGGCACATGTATCTGGGGCAGTGGTGGCATCTGCTGTCCCGAGCGGCCAGGTGGTGGGAGTTGCAGGGGCAGATGCAGCCAACATCACCCCGGCTGTGAGTCTGCCAGCCAGGACTGTGTTGGTCACAGCCCTTGGCATTGAGGCAGTTGTGCCGCAGGGTCCTGGCAACAGCACCCAGCAGCCAATGACTCAATTCAGGTCTTCCGTCCTCATGCCATTGACTACTCGCATTGGCCAGTCTACCAGCACCACTGCCCCTACTGACCAGAGCGGCGTTAGCCACTCAGGGTCTGCACAACCAGCCAAGAGGAGGAAGTGTGTTTCTGCGCAAGAGGCTGGGACCCCAGACACGGCTCAGGCCTCTGGCACGTCGTGGAAGAAGTCTTTCAATAAAGAGGAACTGGACTTCTTTGTGGGCTACATGTCGGCACACGACCGCAATATGCTGGTGGGGCCAGGTTGCCATACTATGCCTGCCCAGCGTCAGGTCCACTGGCAGTGCATTGTGGAAAGTATAAGTGCCATGGGATTTGAGAGGCGCACAGCTCATGATTGCCACAAGCGTTGGACTGACCTCCAACGCTGTGCAAAACAAAAGGGGGCCTCTAATTACACCTTGACTCTGGTGACTGGCAGTGGGAGTATGAACTCACTCCGCACGAGGAAATCGCTGCAGAGTTCATCCATCATGGACTAATCCAGGGAGTGGGAGAGATGCCGGAATGTGATGCAACATCTGGTGAGTGTTGATGCGTGTGTGTCCAGTCCATGTGTGTTTTTCTTGTGTGATGTGTTGTGATTGACTGCCAGTTAAGGCTATGTATTCATGAGTGCCATGTGTGACACATGCAATGCTTGACTGATGCGTGCTTGTTGTGATGCAGTCTGCATGAAGGCCATGTGCTGCACACGGGGGCAATCCTCATCACCACACATGCACCCTACTTACATGCAAGTCACTTGGCACCCTCTTCTGTCCATGTTCAAGCTCACTGACATTTGCGTATAGCCTGTGGTGTTGTTCCACCCAACACTCGGCCTGTGTCGTCACATGACTGACGGCTGTGTGAGGTCACCCTACAAGCTGCTCCTCCTCACGGGCATGCATCCTTGCCTCTCCACCACCCTGCAGCTCACTGTCTCCATGGTACTGGTGATTTCCATATTTGACTACTGCAATGGCCTGTTCCCTTTTCCTGTGTACATGCACACTTCCCTCTGCAACCCTGTCAAACCTGTACTGTGGGGTACATCCTTTGTCCTTGATGCTGGGTGTCTCACTTGGACCGTGCAGATGGCACAGGCTCAGAGTGGACATGAGTGTTCATTTATGGACCATTGCATTCCCTGCAAGCCCCTATGGGTCCATGGCAGACTACCCATTGTATTACATCTCCAGTACTTTATCCCTCTCATGGTATTTGGTCATCCATTTCATGCTCACTTAGGGTCACTTCCTCATCATGCACATGTTTAGGGTGTCCTTGTCTGTGTCGTGCACAGGCCTCCCTCTGTTACAGCCACCCTGCCTCTAGGCAACTGGTGTTGTGGCTTCTGTGTATATGGGTGTACTTCTGATGGTTCCTGCTGTGTCCTGCTTTCTGTCCCACTCTGATCTGCTGTAGTCTCAGTTGACTGAGATGAAGCAATTGACACCCGCCAACACTGTCTGCAACTACACAGTACTCTGGTCAGCCATTCAGAGCCATTCAGAGCCATGCACTGCCTCCCTGCCATTCCCAGGGGGTTGGTTCACTGTATCCCTACAACCCAGTGCCAACACTTTACACATGATGACTGCACTTTCCCTTACAGTGCCGTCATGTCACGAGATTGACATCTCTACATTTTTGTTTATGTTGATAGTTGAGGCCGTACACATGTACTGCATTGCACCCACACACTTCTGAGCCATGTTTCACCCTTCTAAATGTCTATTCACTTGTGTGATGTCAAAGTGACCTGGCATGTATATATCCATGTG
Source organism: Ambystoma mexicanum (assembly GCF_040938575.1). Classification (NCBI taxonomy): domain Eukaryota; kingdom Metazoa; phylum Chordata; class Amphibia; order Caudata; family Ambystomatidae; genus Ambystoma; species Ambystoma mexicanum. The sequence continues at coordinate 779,184,382 of NC_090937.1, forward strand.
CCTCACTTCACTGTATTTCAATGCACTTGCGTTGTTGCATCCTGTGACACGTGTACTTTTTAAATATTTATTTTCTTGTGGTGCATGGTGACATGCATTTTACATGTCTCATGGACAGTTCTATTTAACTTACTGCTGTGGCTATTTGGGAATTCTGCCATGGCTATGCTACGTGCCATCTCTTTGTTGCCATCTGTAATATTCGGCTAAAATCTATGCCTGCCATAAGGTTGTATGTGATGCAGGTGATATGCAACATGCAGTAGATGTGTGGGCTTCACATTTGACACGCATCCATGTCTGCTTTCAGGGTCCCCTTCCATTTCATTGCTACTGCATGCATGCCGGAGTTTGTGTCGTGTGTGACATGGCGGCTTCATGTGTTGGCTGTCAATATTGTGATGTCTATGTGTGTGGTATGTGCTGCTGACATGTGTGCTCATGTGTTTTTTAAAATTTTGTTACAGGTGATGAGGCACCGGAAGCAGAGGAGGAGGAGATGGCAGACAGCGTGGAGGGTTCAGGTCAACAACCATGCACCAGTGATGGCCGTGGTGTGGTAGGCCACAAACATCCATTGGTGCCCCATGCCATCCTGTCCAGGGCTGCCTCTGGGTACGACTCTGAGGATCTCTTTGACTCTGATGTTGAATCGGTTGCTCATCAATCCATGCCATCAACAGTGACGCTGTTCTGTCTGCCACACCTGCAGTGGGGGTAGACCCCTCAAGGGATCAGTCAGTGTTGGAATGTCTGCCTGTGATAGTTACGGGTGCAGGGTCACGCCTCACACCAGTTGCTCCTGTTCCTGGGGCAGCAGATCGACAGAGGAATGCAGTCCTGCAGCCATAGGCAGTGCCAGCACAGCAAAGACCACGTTTCCTGGGGCCCAACAGGTGTGGTGTCCAGCAATGCGGTGGCTGTGTGCCACCGGGGAACACTAGGTGGGAGAATGCCATGTATGCCATTGCACAGCAACAGGGGGAAGCAATTGAGATGTTGGCTGAAGGCATGGAACATGTGGCCGATTTTATTCTCCCCCCTGATAGGCAGGTGGAGCTCCAGTAGCAGGCAACGCAGTCCACATGCCGCTCACTGGGCGGCCTCCAACAGGGCCCGACGGGCTGAACTGGTGGCTCTGCGCACAGCTATTGCTGCTGAGGCACAGGCCGACAGGGAAGTCCTGAGGGAAGATAACACCTCCCTCAGAACTACTCTGGCTGCACTCATTATGAGCCAGGGGACACGGGCAGAACAGAGGATGGAGCAGCTGGAACACACCATCTCGGCTGAACTCCATGCGAGCCGGGAGGAGGTCCGTCTGTCACATGAGGCCTCGCAGGCAGAACTCTGTGGTACACGTGAGTCCTTGCAGGCGGAACTCTGTGTCTCACGTGAGGTGCTGCATGGGGACCTCCATGCCATATTCCTGCAGAACCCGGCTTACCAGGCCTGCATGCTTTCTGCAGTGGAGGGGCTTGCTGGGGCTATGCGTGGTCAGGCACCTGTACCACGCGCACCTCCTGATGTACAACCAGAGGCTGACAATGACGATGAATCTCTCACTCAGGTCAGGCCTTCCGGACCATGAGCCCATGGAGGATTTTTTTTTCAATCTCAACATCAACACATGTGGGTGTTGAGGTGCACCCTGCACCTCCCCCCTCCTACATCCCCCTCCCCCCCGGGTAGACTATGGCCATTTTTATTGTTTTAATTTTTTTTGTCTATTGTGCATTCATGTTACAGTGTGGTGCTTTGTGGCATCCGATGGCATCCACTGTGTGTTCCAGCTGGGCCCATACAGGCTTGTCTCATGTTTGTGTTTGTGGCTTGCGGTCCAGACACATATGCCACTCCTGCTTCCCCTTTCCATAGGCTCGCAAGGATGGCACTGTGTGACAATAACTTACACAGAGGCATTGGGCTTCCGTCATATCTGTGGGCAGTCTTAAGTCCAACTTGTGTATACACCCCTAGTGGGGATTCATGATGGTTTCTCCAGTGCATGGTTGGACTGCATTTTGGTGAGAATATTGGTGACTGTCATTATTTAATGTTGCTTATTCATGTATTGCCTTGACTGTATACATTGTTGATGCACTTTATGCTGTATGCAGTCCCATGCCCCCTTTAGCTGTCAAAGCCACTCTCATGATGGAAGGGAGACGTGTGGTGGCAATGTCACATTGAGGCACTTATGCTATGGTGATTCGTCACTGTCTGACATTGTCACTGTTGGGTCCTGTGTTCATGATATGTTATGCTGGTAAATTGATAGTCCTGTGTTGGTTTTGCTTATGATGTGTCACAGGATCGGCAATATGTTTCTGTTGCAGATGTGTCCACAACGGAGTAGTTCACATAGAAAATGTACACAAAACTGAAGGTTCATGAATTTCCCATGCTAACATGCATTGAATGGCCTTGCAAACACCCCCCCACAACACACACAACACACCCTACCCCCAACACCACCCCAACATCCCCCCACGCACACACTACTTGCCTTCTGAGACATGCTTTGTCCCTGCTGCACAAGTCCACTTTGAATTTCATGATCGTGAACTGGCGCCGCTGGCTCATTTTTTTGCTTTGTTTTTTTATCCAGCTGCAGGGGTTTCCAGGCCGTTAACACCACTCACTGTACTGTGTTGTGTACTGAGCGGGGTGTTGCGGGGACACCCCCGGAGCACCCGCATTTTCTTTTCTTTTTTGGGATTCCCTGAAATGCATGCCACCAAAGGTTTGAGCTTTTGGAGTTCACACCTTTGGTGGCATGCATTTACATCCTTTTAGTATAGGCTGGATATTTTTGGTCACTCTTTTCTTCAGAGTCTGTGTCTGAGGGGATTGTCTGTGGCCTGTTTGTGACAGTGCAATTTGTGACAGTTGTGTCATGTGTGTTGATTTTTTATTAAAGTTTTCACATTGCATGCCATGGCATGGTGTGTCGGATGGGTGACATGGGGTTGAGGGAGGTTTAGGTGACATAGCAGCATTTGGATGTGCTGTTTTGCATGGGGGTGGTATCTGTAGCTTGCATGTGTGCCTTTTGGTCACACAGGATTGTGTTTGTTTAAGTGGCTAGGGATGCACACAATGCTGCTATTCCAAGGACACATTCTCAGGGTGTTAAGGTTGTGACAGTGACTGTCCCTTTGTCATCAACGATTGTCACCTGATATGTGACAGGCCTGTGTGCACTCCGCAGGAGGGGGAGTTTAGGTGAAAAATATAGCCACAAGCTGAGAACGTGCTGCCTCGCCACGTGCCCTTTCCCCTCCCATGCACAGCGGGTGTGCATGTGGTTGGGGATGTGGGGGCACCACCATGTCCACCGGTATGTCCCGCCGGGTTGTAACGTTGTGCAGGACACATGCTGCTACAATGATCCTGCACACTACTGTGGGCGCACATAGTAGCTGCCCACCAGAGCGGAAACGTGACTTGAGCAAGCCGAATGTACACTCCACTATGCCACTGGTTGGAATATGGGCTGCGTTGTATCTTACCTGGGGTGGTGTGGTGGGGTTCCATATTGGCGTCATCATGTAGGTGCTCAGAGGGTTGGCATTGTCCCCTGGGGAGGTGATAATGGTTGTCATTAGTTGGGTTTGTGTATTTGTCTGTGTGTGACATTCATGCATGTGCACAGGCATTTGTACTCACCAATGAGCCATGTGTTGACATGCCTCTCAGCTTCCAGGTCCCGGTGTAGCGCTGACATTCTGAATATGAAACTGTCATGGGTGGACCCAGGATAGTTTGCATAGACAGAGATGATGATTCCCTTGGCATCGCATACAACCTGCATGTTCATGGAATGCCAGTGCTTGCAGTTGCGATAGATGTGCTCAGTGGCCCTCGGTGGACGTAGGGCCACAGGGGTGCAATCAATGGCACCAAGCAGGTTGGGGAAGTGTGCCACCCTGTAAATGTCCTGGACCATGGCCTGCCTTTCTGTGGGTGTTCTGGGCATGTATATATGCCTGCGGACTGAGGGGCGTGCAGTCATGATTGCCAAGACCTGGTGTAGGCAGCGTGACTGCATGGCCTGTGAGATGCCCCATCTATGGCAGTTGTCTGCTGAAATGACCCAGTGGCCAAAAAGTGCAGGACATTGAGCAGCCTTTCCAAGGGGCCCAGTGCTTGGGATCACAAGGTGGGTGATGTGAGGGCATCCTCCCACTCAGTGAACAGGTCTAGGATGATATGAGGTGGAAACCTATACCTGCCATAGACCTGGTCATCAGGCATCCCAAAAAGGCTGGTCCTGGGTAAAGAAATGCGGGGCCTCGCTATCCTCCTCCTCCTACGGTATCCCACGATCACTGCTGCGAGAAATGGCACGTTCATCGTAGCTGTATATGCTTGTTTGTTGTTTGCGTGCACTTTTATGCTGCGCGGGGGCGCTTCTGCCTGCTTTTGCGTGGTGGACGTGTTTCCGGCTTTGTGCGTCTTTTGGCGTGCGCGGGTTTGCCCTGTTCAATTCCATGTATACATGTTGTTAGCGCGTGTGTGGGTATTGCAAGGGTTTTGCTGCTGTTCTTCCCCCGTGACGCCCACATTTTTGCATGTTGTTCCCCATTCTGCGTGTTCCGCCCCCTTTTTAGGTGTGTGCGCTGGACGTTGTGCGCCTTCACTGGGCGACTTGCGCACAACGTTTGGGATGTCGCAATGACGTGGGCACCATGTGCGGATTCAGCGCAGGTCCCAGGTAAACCAGCCGCAGTGCATTCCATGAATCGGGAAACAGTCGCTTGCGTGCATTTCTCATGTGTACGCTGCTTTTTTCATGCTTGTGCCACACATTTTGGCGCACAATGATTCCATGAATCACCCCGTATAAGTGCAAGGTGTGAGAGGCAAAGTTATGCATTTACCTCTGCACTTGGAGGAAAATGTTAATACTCTAGGAATGAAGCATGTCATTCCAGATTTTTTGTTTGTTTTAGTAAATAGTGTTGCCACTAAAGATAAGAGCATTTGGCAACAGTTATTGGAAAAGTGAAAAACGCGTTGGTGTTTCTATTGGAGCACAATGATTTATACAAAGGCTGTCTGACTGTACCAGACTTGTCTTTGCTTGATGTTGATTCAACAAAAAAAAGCAGTGACGGTCAGTTTCAGTGTCTATCTGTTGCAGAAGGGAATAGTTTGTATGAACATTACATTATTCATCCTTTCCACTCACGTGAAGTCATGGGCGACAGCTTAGAATTGTATCAAATGAAAGCAACGAAAGATGAACCAATCAGTATCTGGGAAAAGACATTAGAAGTCTGTTGGTTCCAAATGCTTTTTCCAACTGGTACACGAGGGAGATTGGATGTTCGGAAGGTGTGAATCTCTGCTTCAGAATATCGCTGCACAAGAATGTATTCTGAGGATTCACGATTCCGCACCAATGTTGAATATATTTTCCACTTACTGTATGAAAGTGAATTTTCAACCTTATGTTATGCTGTTACTCATACACTTCAGACCGGAACTAGATTTAAAAATCTTTCTGCATATGAGATGTTGAGACAGGTGTAAGAAAAAAATGAAGTTGCAGAGGGTAAACTTACAAATATTCTTGCTACATTGAGAGGAACTAAAGAATATTTATTTATTTATTTATTTATTTCACATTTATAAAGCGCTCACACAGCCCGCAGGCATCGAGGCGCTGTTACAGGAATTGTCTTTTTTTTTTTTTTGTTTTTCTTAGTTGCGTAATTGTGTGGTTTTTTTTTTTTCTTAGTTACGTATTTATAACGCGCTTAAACACCCAAAGGTTTCTAAGCGCGGACCCGGGGATCGAACCTGTTGTTGCTCCGTGTCGTCTTGCTTCCAAGACGCGCACGCTGCCGCTGAGCTATCCTCCCGGGATATATTGGTATAGGAGACACTATGAGGTTGGATGCATGATCAGAAACTTGGGATCTCCAACTTGATTTGTGACTTTGAGTTGCACTGAGTATGGTTGGAATGATCTTGTAGAGTGAATTTGTGAAACTAGTGTACAGAAAGAAAATATAGAACACATGACACCAGGAGAATTGTGCTCTATGGATCCTGTAAGTGTATCGCGTTTTTTTCATCACACATTTTTAGCCATGTTACACTTTATATGTAATAAAGAAAATGGTCCATTAGGTACTATGGAAAATTTAATTTGGAGAAAAGATTACAAGGCACGTCTGGCTCCACATATCCATATGTTGTTGTGGATTAAAGATGCTCTTCAGTTTGGAAAGGAAAGTGATGGCTCTAGGATGGAATTCATTGAGAAATATGCTCCTTGTTCCATTCCAGCTCAGCACGTGAATGCTGATCTACGGAACAAGGTGGAAAGATTTCAGAAACACTCACGTGGAAAGTACTGTTAGAGAAAATACAAAAGTAAAGGCAAGTACTACACTCAGTGCGGATGTGGCTTTCCTAGGCCTGTGACACCAGTTGGTCTAGTGAATAGTTTAATGTCATCTGTTCGACACCATTTTATGGGTAAGTCACTAAGAAATACACATCTTTTAAAAAGAAAAAAGGAATGCCAATTCATTAATGATTACAATCCTGTCATTGCTCAGCTATGGAATGCAAATATTGATGTACAGCAGTTTTTGCTCATTATGTAACAGCACACATGACAAAAGCTGAATAGAACAATGCAGCTGAAGTATGGACAGATCTATCAGCATATAAAAGTCTTAGAAACTTCTAAGCTTTGGTTTGAAGATACTTTCAGATAGAGAGTATGGTAGCTACGAAGATGAAGATCGGCTCACTATTTTACCTCTGTATGGACATAGCATTAATGTATGTTGGTTAAGTCTTGGACCAGCTAGTACTAGAAATCCGATATTGAAGCCTTTGAGTGAAATTGAGCAGTTATCTGAAGCAGTACCTGACAGTACAGAGATGTTGATATTATCTTAATCGGTCTGAAATGTTGGAGGATCTTTGTTTATATGAAGTAGCACAATGCTACTCATATCGAAATATTGAAGCAAACAGTGGACTGTTTAAATTAGATGGATGTAGTGGTTGTCTAGTGATACATGAGAAGGCAAGTGTCATTAACCACATGAAACGGTGTTGCCAAACTGCAGAGAAAAAAGAATTAGTTTATTCTTGTCATTTGCAGTTGTTCTTCACATGGCGTGCATAGAGTGATTTGCTTGGAAGTTTTAACACTTTTGAAAAATCTTTTTTTGCTAACAAAAAAGCTTAATGAAATATCAAAAATGTGAGCAGTACTTGGAGTTACTGGAGAAAGAACTACGTCAAGAAGAATTTTTGGGAGCTGAATTGGCAAAAGAGACTCCTGAGGGAAGTCAAGATTCTGCAGTAGGAAGTCAAAATGTGCTTGGTGAGCCAATTATTCAAAATGATGTTGAGCTTGCCATGGAGGAAGTAGAAAGTGCAGTGCAACAAAGTAAAGTTGCAGATGTGAATTGAAGTGATGAAATTGTAAGTAAGCTTAATGTAGAGCAAAAAGAAGTTTATTATAAAATTAAAGATAGGTTCTTATATGGTTTCCTGCATGACAAGCATGAATGTTCTTGTGTGCAATACAAACATGTATTGTGGTATGTTAGTGGAGAAGCAGGAAGAGGTAAACCTTTTTTAATTCATGCAATAAGAGCTGTGATCAAAAAAGAAAAGGATTCTTCTTTGTCATGCATTGGAACCGCTCCAACAGGTTTAGCAGCATTTAATGTAGGAGGTGTTACTTTACATCGCCTGTTGATGCTACCAGTGGAGCATGACAACAAACTACAGTATCAAAAACTTGTATCAAGTGCAGCACAAGAAGTAGGAAAAGTTCTTAGAGAAGTAAATACCTTGATTGTAGATGTAGAAAGTATGGTGTCTAACTTGATCCTAGCTTTACTTCACTTGTGAATGCAAGAGGATTTGAAGACTGACTACAATGTTTTGTTTGGAGGTGAACATGTACTTGTTTTTGGAGACTTGTTACAATTAACTCCTGTGAAAGGTCAATCAGTTTTCAGAATGCTGAAAACTAAGGATACTCAAAAAAGTATAGGAAGTATTGGTAATTTTAACCTTTGGAATTGTTTTAAATTCGAAGACCTTACGATTAATATGAGGCAATCTGCAGACTTACAGTATGCAGAAATGTTTAATAGGTTTCGTATGGGTGTTCTTGAGGAAAATGTGAAAGCAGACTTAAAAGGAAGACTGAGTTCTAAAATGTTTCATGCAGATTGCAGTCAGTCTGATGTCATGTTGACTCGTACAACACTACTGTCAGAGAAGCAAAATATTGTGGAGATAAAATGTGTGATGTTTTAGATGGTCATGCTATGCCTTTAGAGTTGGATAAGAGATCAAAACCTTGATTAGGTGAACTAGAGAATTCTATTTCTAAAACAGCAGGTCTGGGAGGAGTTTTAAAACTGTGCTTCAATGCACGAGTAATGTTGAAGAGGAAGTTGAATGTAGGAGTTGGTCTAGTCAATGGAGCCACGGGAAGAGTGGTTGCATTTCACACTTTACCTCACAGTACACATATTGAACATGTTGAAGTTAGGTTTGATTGTGTAGAAGGAACTCATTTGATTTCTCTCACCTCTGCATGTTTCATGCTTTTAAAAGGATACCTTTGTGAAAGAGCACAGTTTCCATTGTGCCTCTGCTTATGCAATAACTATTCATAAATCACAAGGGTTGACTTTAGAAGCAACACTTATTGACATTGGTCATATACACTGTTTAAGAAGGAATGTCATAAGTAGCTTTGTCACGTGTAAAAAATATAGGTTTATTTTTAATAAACTTTGATGAAAGAAAAGTGACAGCTGACATTTCTAACATTGAAGAATACAATAGGTTGCGTGTACTGTATGCTCCTCACCTGAACCTTATACCTGTACCTGCGAAGAACTCATGCAGGAAACATAAGGAGTCAGTGAAAGCACATTCAAATGAAATTAGTCCTTGTACGACAAAGAAATAACAGACTCTAACAGAGTTAGAGAGTTGTTCAACTATAACATACTCTCATCGCAGATTTAGTAATGAAACAGGAGCTGAATGCTATTGTAAGGCAGCTTTGTGTATGTTGTTTCAAATGACTTAATTGATGTAACAGGTTCCACAGCAGAGAAGCAGCTATGTGTAGAACTTTTGTTTCTTAAAGTTTCTCTAGATGAAAACGGCACAGCTTATAATCAGCAATGTCAATCCGAATGTAGTAGCTGTTGCAAGTGGAAATCAACAATTTTCTCAAAATACACAGGAAGATAGTCAAGAATTTTTAATAACTGTTTTTGAGTTATTAGTGAAGGAAACTGTTAGTGTAGATAGGTATGTAGGAATTTGTTATGAGTGGAATCATATGTGTCCACAATGCAAGAAAGGATATCCTACTCCAGAGCTCTCTGAAAGATTTGTGTATGTGCATATACCTGATCAGAAATGTGTGAATTTTTCTGATCTTGTAACTAAAGCATTCCAAGACATGCACTGCTGTGACTGTGGCTCTAATGTACAATCAACACTGCACACTCTAGTTTTTAATAAGTGTGTACTGATTATGTGCCAAAGCTGTAGTGTAGATGGCAGGAAAATTAACACGTCAATAATGCATTTTGTAAATAGTCAAGTTTCTGTTAGTAAATTCTTTTTTTAAATGTGTGCTAATATTTTACATGAATGGGCATCTATTTAATGTGGACATTTCACAACATGGGTGCATACAGAAGTAGATTGGCTTGCTTGTAATGACTCTATAATCACACATCAAGCTAGATTGCCACAGGGTTTTATAATGCTTACTTAATGTTGTTATACCAAAAGTTATAAAATATATGTGTAATATTCTTTGTGAATAGAAACATGCAAAATAACATTTTGAAATGGAAGAATAGGGTAATAAGTGTTTTTTATCTAAAGTAGGAGATGGATTGCTACTAGGATGTACTTTAAATACAGTATGAAATAAATGTAGAGGTGATATTCTGAAGAATATATCAACTGGAAGACAAAACAGCATTCTGCAATCTTCTACTTCTGTTTTATTGCGTAAAACACTGTATATTTTAATATGTACAAGTATTCCCTATAAGTGCTAGGTTAAATACATGGTTCCATGTACATTATGTTGAGCGTGAGGGAGTGTAGAAAGGCATGATTGTTTACATATGAAACAAGTAAACAGTAGTTTGTAGATACAAAAAACATATTGTGCAAAAAGGGTTAGTTTGTTAAATGTGTAAATATCTTCTGTATGCATTGTGACATTTTCAGAAAAGTTATCCAGTCTATGCAGTCATTAAATTTTGTGTGGTAAGTTTAAGAAAATTGTCTTTAGTTTCTTAGGTGTATAGGTGGGCAAAACAGGACGCACCCCAAATTATGAAAGAAGTTATCAAATGGCAATGTAGATATCATTTTGATAATTTAGAATGCATATTCATATAGTAAAAAAGTATTACACACAGCGTACAAATTCCAGTGCCAGTAGAAGTTTAAAAAATGTGTTTGATAGTGTATAATTTGTATAGGTATATACAATTATCGTTAAAATAAATAAATAGAGTTTTTTTTCTCTCCAACGGGAAGTGCTTTCGTCTATAGTATGATTAATGAATACAACCTGGTAGTGGTTGGGTACTGGGAATACAATCAGTATTCACATGCTAACATTATGGAAAAAACATAAATAATGTTGTTTTTATTTTGTTATAAACTACATGTCTTTTTGTTTCAGAGTTGATTATATGGAAGAAAGTAGAGAACATGAATAAAGGTATAGATCTATAATGCAGATAGGTAGAGAGACAGAGTTGTATTGTTTTTATGTTATTTTTTTGTAGCCGCAGCTATAGCATCAGCCAATGAATTACAGGATTTTGCTTACGTGGCTAAAGCGGGCAATGACTGAGGTGCTTTAATTCGCGGCTAAACTGCTTCACCTATTAACGGTGTAACCGCGGCTACAAACAATTGGGGGATTTTGATTACTGAACTGCAGATAATAAATTAGAATAGATATTGTAATATATTCTTGCAGTCTATGTTCAATTTTATCTATTTTTGAAACATAAAAGTTGGCCCTTAAAAGGGATGTTTTGGGTGATAGCAAGAGGCAGTTGGAATAGGGGAGAAAAACACATAAGGATGAAACACATTACACAGCGTATTAAAATGAAAAGCTGCATATATTTTGTTTGTTCTTTTTAAAAAGGGGGAAATTGCCACTTAAAAAAAAAACTAAGCATGACAGGACTGATGTTCAGCGCTTCATTTCTTCCATTGCTCAATTGTGGCATCTCCCTTGGCTACCCATTTGTAGAACAGTATACACATGCTGTGCATCATGAAAAGATTGGGAATCAGTAGCAGAACAGTCTCTGCAGTTGAGACCGCTGTTGAAGTTGAGGCTTCATTTCCAGTTGGTGATGTTGTTGCACTGGTGGATGGAGGTTCTGCAAGTAGTGCTGGTTTTCGTCCATGCTAGGAATGGGACCCATGCATTTTTCTTTTGTGATGTTCTTGCCGTTTTCAATACTCAACATCATCCCAGTGGACTTGCACTAGATGATTAATCATTATAGATGTTCCTAGGCTTTGAAATGGAACATTGGGATGTCCATGGCGTCGAGTTTTTTTGCAGAATGTGCAAAGTACCTTCTCTGCCTCCTTTCTAGAACAGTGTTGTTTGACTTAGAAGAAGCGCCAACTTTCAGCAGTGGTTTTCATTCCAGTTGCCTTCTTCCTCGGTGGCGATGGATTTGGAATCCAAACAATAACGTCATCATCACTGCTGTCACTCTCATGGTTGGACATGTTGGACATGTCCAAAGAGGGAAGAATATGTAAAATAGTTAAAATAACAACACAAAAAGATAATGCCTCAAAAGACTCAAAAACATTTTAAAAGAAAAAGAAAGTTAAATAAAAAATAGGCAAACTAAACAAATGACAAGACAATGGAAAATAGGAATCTGGAAAATTGGATAAAAAGGATGCAGAATGTAAGGGGTAAAGTGCCAAAAGTGCTTGCAGTTATTCACTAGCAAGTACAAAAAGCAATGATAAATGTAAACTTCTTTTTTGTTGGTTTGGTGATTATTTGTGGATACAGGCTGCCACACCGGCTGATTGAACACGCTCGTTAACGCAGATGTCATCAAACGGTGTGGGCATACCGTAGTCAATACATCGCAACATCTGATTGGATCATTTGTTCACATGTATAAATGTCATGTGTTTACGTCAAACAGCATGGGTGTACATGCATCAATACATCGCAACATCTGATTGAATCATCCCTAGGTGCGCATAAAAGTCACATGTCGGCGCGGAGCCACATCATGTAATATGATATGCTTGTGCATTAGGTGCGAAGATGCATAGCTGCGTTGAAGTAGTTCGACGTCCTATTGGATCATTTGATGCATCTTTAGTAACACCTTTTTAAAATAAATATATACATATATCTACATATATATATATATATATATGTGTATATATATATATATATACAAGGAAAAACCGTAAGTCGCAGGGACATTAAGGTGAGCAATACATTATAACAAAACCCTTGAAATTCAAGGGAACAAACATTATTTGCAGGGACGTTAAGGTGAGCAATACATTATAACAAAACCCTTGAAATTCAATGGAAAACCTTTAGTTGCAGGGACCGTAAGGTGAGCAACACATTGTAATAAAACCTTTGAAATTCATGGAAAAATCTTTAGTTCCAGAGATGGTAAGGTGAGAACTTAATGCAACAAAACCCCTGAAATTCAGCCAAAGCCACCTTTACTTTGCGGTCCCTGATAAGCAGCTTGTGACCACCATGATAACATCAAAGATCACATTACTGATGACATTACTAATTACATTACACCAGTAACTGGCATTAAGCTTGGCCTTCAGCCATGGTTTGTGTGCATGGCCAAATATATTTTAAACATGAATGGGAACTAATCATGATCTTCAGTCATGGACACTGGCCACAGTCTTCACCCATCAGCACTGTATATTTTAATACACTAACAGGCTATCAACCACAGACTTTTGCCTATATCAGTGGCTACAGCTTTCAGCAGTGTCCACTGTATACTATATACACTAATGACCCACTAACCGTGGGCTTTAGCACAATACTGGCCAGTAGCCACATCCTTTGGCTGTGCCTACTGCATATTCTAATATATAAATGTGCCATAAGTCATGGCCTTTGACCATGAGCAGTTTTTACATCTTTTGGCTGGATGTGATTTCTTCGAAAATACTTCACCTAATGGAGATTGCACTGAATCCATTTCACTGGAAAACGAAAATACCCTGTACCCTCACCCCCTCACCCCTCCCTACCCTAATTTATACCCTTACCCCACACCCCTCCTATTATGCATCACACATATACCATTCCCCCTACCATTTTCAGTGAAATACATTCGGTGAAATCTCATTAGGTGAAATGGTATTCGAAGAAATCTACGGTAACGCTTTTGGCCATGTCCACTGTATATTTGAAATTACTAACATGTCATAAGCAAATTTCTGGGGGGTTTCGGTTTTACTTGTAACCATAACGTCCCTTTAACAAAGTTTTTTCACAGAATTTCATAGGTTTTATTAGTGCAACTTAACCATAACGTCCCTTTAACAAAGTTTTTTCACTGAATTTCATGTTTTTATCAGTGCAACTTAACCATAACGTCCCTTTAGCAATGTTTTTTCACAGAATTCTTTTGGTTTTTACCAGTGCACCCTTAATTTGCTACAAGTTCCTCATATTGTAATCACCCCCAATGTAGCAGCTGCAGAGTCCCCGGACAGTGCGATAGTCCGTGGACAGAAGGTAGCATTTACAAAGCCCAGAAGCACAGGCGAACACAGCAAATATTCTACCCATCAACCAACAAACATATATACATAAAACAACATTAGTTATATTTACTGCACGTACATGTTTACTACAATACCTTTTTGTACAATTGATTAATTCAAAATGTACAAAATATTTTTTTATTCATAATGCAATACAATGGAATGCACTAAGCATAAACCATAACTGTACACCTCATATTATCACTTCAATACAACTGTTCAGAGAGACTCACGTACGCCAAGTGCTTGTTCCAAAACAGTCTCTCACCAAACAGTAAGTACACTGTTTTTATTTCTTTATTATTAGCATTCATTATGTAAGGATTTCTTATGAGCAAATATAACCTTTTTTTATTTTAACAAATGGCAAACACACTTCAATGGTTGGAAGGCAACTTTCCAACAGAAGAAATGAGTGTTGATAACATCTCTAATGATAAACAAAACATGTTTAATATAAAGAAACAATCTAATTTCTACAGACCTCAATAGAATAATAGTACATAGTTTACATGAAGGAATAACACCCCAATTTAATTATGGAGAATCCCAATAATCACTTAGACAATCTGTATAATGAAATCATTCTGTTGTCTGCAAAATTGGATAAACTTAGTGATGATTTTAAGGAACTTTTAAATTATGTTGAAAATCATGTTATTAAAAATGTTGATTATCACTGTTCTTCTTGCACCTAACCCCTTTCCCGCCAGCAATCACCCCAAAATATAAAAGAAAGATGCTTTGACGAAACTTCCCTCCCTCCGTCCCTCCCATGATGATCATTGTATTGAAATTCCAAATCCTCCCATTTATGTTTCCCATTCCGATACCCCATTCCTTTTATGAATATTTCATTTTCTACTATAAATGTCCTATATATAATACTGTAATCATTTTTTTAAAGCCCAGTTAATAGTCTGTGGACTAAATGACTTTTTGGGGTGTCCGTTTACAAAATGGGGGTATCTGCGGATGTTGCGCCGTGATCTACAGACAATCACACACATACATGCTGTGTCTCCCACCCGATGGGTGTCTGCGGACAGCTGTCAGAGCCATAGACATCCCCGGATGTCATCATGTGACCACACCAATGTGGTGTGAAGGCCTGACCACTAACAGCGTCTGTGCTCTGCAGACAGTTTAATACTGCATTGTCTGCCAATCTAGGGTGTTTCAAGTTGGAAGTGTGCCCTTCCACAGCTCCTAAATACATTCTTAGTTGATCTGGCAACTTTTTACAACTTTCCAAGGCCTATTTCTGACTCGTAGTCTGCGGACAGTCGCATGGTCTGCTGATGGCTTCTCTGCTATGGCCATCCCTGCTTCTGACCAGGGGCCAACGCAACCACCACAACAACCTGGAGGGCCTGGAAAGGGGAACAAGCGCAGAGATACAGATGAGGATCAAGAGGAAGATGAGGTAGAGGAAGTGCCTACCTCCAGCACCTGGAGTGAGCTCTGGCTATCGCGGTTTTTCTCCAGCGTTAGTGGTGTACAAAAGGCTTGGGCAGCCAAGGTGAGATGCACTGAATGCCACATACTCAGTCACTGAAAACCTGGGATGTACTCCTACAGGACCCCCTCAATGCGCCACCACACCAGATCCAAACCCCCGGGTCCTCTGAGAAAGGTGGTATCTTTCTCAGGGAGAAGCAGGTTGACGGACTCTACCCCACATTCCTTGACCGCTCCTGCCACCATAAATAATACTCCTTTGGTGCAGAGAATCCTGGTGGCTGCCTCACAGGCCATACAGAATGCTGTTGACCCTTACCTTCTGATGGTCACAGTACTAGGTTTGTACTGTGAAGCACTGATCTGTAGAGGGAGCGCTTTCAAGGCTGCGATCAAGGAGTTTGAGAAACACTGCCCCACCTCAAATTTAAGGCCCGCCCAACATCTTCCCCTGTCCACCTACCCTTCCATTTCTGTGGTTGGTGTCCCTTCCCTTCCCCCTTACCGTGCCTCTCCTGAAAAAATAGAAAAAGCCATAAAAAATACAAAATGAAAAAACACAAAAATAAGGTTCCTTTAGGAGCCACCTTTCATGGTTAAAATATCACAGGACTCTTTGCAGCCTGCATAGTCTGCGAACAAAGGGGTAGTCTATGGACATCTGGAAAATTCCAGGTGTTGGGTGGGAGAATTAAAATCATTTTAATAGTTTTTTGTTCATAAATTGTGTCTCTCAAAATAACCTTTTTTCTCTTTTTTAGCTTTTGTGCATTCTTTTTAATTCTTTGGTTGTACTTAATTAACAATTATTCTACTGAAAATATTTATTTAACACGTTCACAAAAAGTGCTTCTAATAATTTGTACTATTCCCTTTTCTTTAGTTCAACTACTAAAGAATACTTGAATCCATATTCTATATGTTCACAAAAACTGCTTCAATGCATTTTGAACGTCTTCAAGAAAAATGTTATTGCCCACCTTGTGAGATACACTCCATCTCTTTGAAAAATGTTGACAATATCAAATTTAATATTTTCATTATGGAAAGATGTCATCCCAGCATCCAGAAAAAAAAGCAAAAAAGCACATACAACTTTATTCACATTGTGCCTTGCTTTCTCAATTTGTGGACAAAATAAATTCAAACACATCCACTTTTGTCTATCCATGAAAGAATTATTTTTGAATATGGACACAGTTCCATCAACTTTCCCAATATATCCTTCATTGCAAATTGTAATGTAATTCCGGTAACAAAGCCCAAACTGTTGCCTAGATACTTCAAGTTAACCATATTCTCACAAAACGGGAGGAATCCCACCCACTTCATTTCTCGAACTCCATACCATGAAACTTGAAATTCATCAAATCCAAGATTGTCCGACAATCCACAGTGCTCAGCATAGACCTTCTGCCAATGGCTCCGCAAGTCTCCCACAAACCAGTCTGCTTCCTCAAAGCCATAGCCATGGTCATTTTCACTGCACACAACAAAGATAACTCTTGCTACCCAGTCTTCCTGCAAACCACACACCACACTCAGGAAACCTGAATGGCTGATCACCCAATGTCCATGAACATCCATGACTGTCCACGGTCTATGCAGTCCCCTTTTCCATGCCAGGCCAAAAGACCTGGATGTGCAATGCCACAGTGTCCGTGGAAAGAACGTTCATTTGACGGTGGTGGGGAGGTTTGCACTTAATTTAAACAATGTATTGTATACTGGTGGCTCGTAAAAGAGCAATTTGGTGTTTCTTTTTATTTTTTTTATTTTTTATTTTCTGATTTTTATTTCCTAGAACTACTTACACATTGTTTCACATACACTGTACATCCTTTTCACATAAACTTTCTCTGTGCATTTTGAATATTTAAAAGAAACATCTGATTCCTAAAATCAGTCAAATTCACTGCATCATTCTGAAAATTGTTTGCACCATCCAACTTGTTTTCATTTTCAAAAGATGGCAGGCCTACATCATTCAAAAAAGCACATATACCTTTATTCACATGGTGCCTACCTTCTAGTTATGTACAGAACACATTTGGGCATCTTCATACTTCCCTTCAATGTATTTGTGAGAAATGATCTTTCCATGTGGAAATAGTTCCATTAAGCCTTGGAACATATCCTTTAATGCAACCTGCAAAGATAGTGGAGTAATGTAGCCCAAACTATTTCCTCCACAATGCAGAACAATAATACCTTGACATTGACACTGAGCCATAGTCTTACGAAATGATTGTAAAGTTACCCTACTTAGCACAGCCACTGTATACCACCAAACCTTCACTCCCTCTAATCCAGTAGTATCAGAGATGCAACACAATTCAGTGTACCCTTTCTAATTATTCATCAACAATCTCCCAACATCCACACAGTGAGAATTTTTAGAGCAATAGCCACATCCATCTTCAGTAAACACAACAATCCAAACACCTGCTACTGTCTCTTCCTGTAAACCACAACCAGCACCTCATTGGCTAATCCCCACACGCCCCTTTCCATGCCAGGCATCCTTAAAAGACCCAGATGTGGCATGTGCCATCCACAAACTACTGCAGTGTCCGCAGACCCCATAGCACAGGGCAGCCCTTCTACCCTTTCCACTTTCATGTTTGTAACACTCCCTCATTGGCTGCTTTCAAACAGTCACACATCCATCCCCAATCACATCCAGAAACTCTACATGTAACCCTGTCATCTCAGTTCAACACTTCAGATGTACTCCTGGACTCTCAGAGTCCTTGTCTCCTGTTACTCACAGCCACCTGCATCAAAAACTACTGTAAAACTCAATGAGATTTCTATTTGCATATTCAACAACATCTGCATCTAACAAGACATAGTACGGGTATGCTTATATTTTTTAAATATTTTTGTCAACTCTTTTACAAATGTGTATATGCAGGATTCCTGCCACTTACCCTGTAATACACTTTTCAATAAGCATATTCTCTTTTTCAACCACTTTATCAAATGCCGTATATTACAGCATTTAGAACCTGCTCATATCAAGTGGCAGTTACTTACAATTCTGTATGTTTAAAACATTTTCTTTTTAGAAGCATTTTGATAAAAGTTAGAAAATGCATATGTGCATTTATAGCAGCACTGTGTGTAACGTTTTTCTAAAAAGGAAAGGAAAAGCAAATAAAGATGTGTACAACATTTTTAAGTGGCACTTGGTGTGTGCAAGTTTTAATATGTTGGCCGTACATGCATACTTGCCAACATGACCCATTCCAAACTATAGCTGCTTAACAAGTCTTGGTTTCCTTCTTTCCATTTTGTGACTTCTAATACCACTTCTCTCATTATACAACTCAGACTACAAGTCCCAGAATGCAAGAAAACTACCCAGGCCTAGACTACAAGATTAAAAAGTGTCACATGTAAATCAAAGGAAAAATGGAAAATACTGAGTGTTTACAAATATTTCTTTTTAGGAACATTTTCACTGAAGTTATGGAATGCACATATACATTTACAGCAGCACTGTGTGTAATTTCTTTGTAAAACAAACAAAAGGTAGATGCAAAACATTTCTCCAACATTTTTAAGTGCCACTTAGCATGTGTAAGTTCAATATCTTCACAGTACATGCATGCTTGCTACCAACACCCATTCCAATCTGTAGGTGCTTATTCAGTCCCAGTTTCTTCTATGCATTCTACGGCTTGCACTCCATGTTTTGCAAAGGAAAAAGTACAAGTAAACTCCCAAAATGCAAAGAAAAACACCAAGACTTTAAAAGCGCCTTCATATTGCAATGGGTCATGTTGGCAAGTATGCATGTGCACACAGTGCTGCTATAAATGTGTATCTGTATTTTTTTACTTTAATCAAAATGCTCCTAAAAAGATTTTTTTTTAAATGGCCAGCATTTTACATTCCATATAAATGTCACACTTTCCAACCTCACTAACTACATCCCTTACACAGCCACCATTCTCCACCGGCTCACACATATGTGTATACCACCAAAGTATCTATATAGAACCCTTAACATTGCATATAAAGTACTCTTGTTTCCCAACCTCTACTATAGGTCACCGAACACTACTACAACAATCCGCCATTGCATTAACACTAGTCAACAGTTTTCCAATTCTTTAAAAACACTGTAACGCATTGCAAATACATTGCACCACAAACGCAGCACTTCTTGTATTAAAATGAGCAGCACATAAATAACCTAGATATGCAGTGTTTTCTCACACCCATTTTTGCCCTGCTACTTCTAATGTGCCAAACATCGACAATCATACTTCAATTGTTTTAGGAACATAGTTAACACGCTTTAGTACACCACCCATAACACAACTTCATTAACCTTCTTTCCCAACAACTCCTTCTACCTTAATGAATAACAACCTTGCTTGCTAAAAGTACTTTATCAATTACACATATACCCACTAACTTTCTTTTAGAATTACAGGAAAGAAGAAGATTGCCAAAGACAGCTAACGACAAAAGAACACTCTTCACCTGCTGCAAAGTAAGAACATTAATATAGCATGTATAGCTTTTTAAATGTAGCAATGTACTGTCACTATATATTAGTCTAGAGTATTTCTTCAAATCAACATTTCACTATTACTCATTATTTTGCAACATTCACACTGTTTCTATTCCCACCTAAACACAAACATTACATCACTCACTCTTTTCCTCAAAACATCATAATGTCACACCACCACTCCCTTACTCACTAAGCCAAGCCCAACCCACCTGTACAGACTCTTATGCTAACAGCCTTTCCAACTACACCTAACATCCCACTACACAATCACACAACACTCTCTTCATCTCTACAATCACACCCACACACCCATCCACAACACATACATATACATTCCACAACTTTCAAACCAAAACTTTCATTGTTCCCAACAGAAAGAACAGAATGCCTGCTAAAAGCAACTCTATAGAAAACAAACAAAAATAGAGTAGCTAAGAATAAAAGCAAACCATGTAGTCATCCACCTCTCAAACAATTTATAGAAAACATTAAAACAAAACAGCTAGTAACTTCACTCAATAAAACTAAACCAGCAACCACTAAAAAAAGTAAGGCCCCTCTTCCAAAAACTAGAAGTAACAAAAAGATGTATAAACAAAAGCAAACCTACAAATTACCCTAACAGTATATCTACCAATGTTAATGTAGCCACAGTAAAGCATTCAAAACATTTATTTTTACAGAACATGTTCCACCATAGAGTCCTTCACAATCCTATAAAGACAGCTAAAAAGTCAGGATCTACCCTTAAAAACTACAACAGAAGACTAATCCCTGAAGCTCTAATTGACAGCACATTTCTACTAAACAGAAAGCTGTTTAAATTGATTTTAAACATAATGAAACCACTAACTAAATTACTAAAAGAACTTCTAAGCATGTGCAATGTCTATATACATACCTTTTCAAACTTCTCTATAGGTGGATAGATTCACACAAGCAGCACAGAACCATATTTCAATGAAGAGGCTTATAAACAAGAACAAAAAATAAACAATTTCCATAGACAGTAATGGCAGAGGGTATGAAATGGTAGCAGACACCATTATGGCACTAGAAACCCTTGTAGAAAAAACATCCCAACAAACGTTCCACTAAATGTTCTGTTTGCCCAAACAAGCCGTCCAGTATACAAATGGACATGCAGCACAATGTGTAACTTACTCTAACAATCCTTCAAATCTTGATGAGAATTCCTCAATCCCTATGTGAAACTAAAAGACAAAAGTAGAAGGAAAACTATACAAAACATGGTCTCTTGTCCAGTGTGCAGCCACAATGGACTGCAAGGACATTCACCAGCCTGAATTTCAGGAACTGCTTGCAAAAGCACCTTCTATCACATCAACATGTTAGCAACACACCATTTCGCTATTACGGAAACTTGTGCATAGACTATACTGTGCAAAAGGTCCTGCTCTAAAACTGCAAAATGTAAATAACATTCTCCTACATGGAACAGCCAAATAACTCCTTCGAAATATAGAGCACATTCAAAGTATATATTAAAAAGTACATCCAAAGTATATGACTTAGAAAATTCAGTAACTAGTGAAGGTCTCACAAACAGCAACCTCCTAACAAGCAGATAAAAAAAGAAATAGATAAGTTTCACAAAACCTCTGCTGAAATACCAGACCAAGTATGTGTCTGTTGTCGCAGAACTTTTAAAAAGAAGAGCACAAAAATTGTAGATATGCCCTACAAAATAGAGGAGAATGAGGAATCCCAATGGTTCCAATTAGCTTTATATCTACCAGCAGAAAATAGATACTAAGTAACTGACCCCTCAATAGTTTGCACGTACTGCAATACAAAGCTTGACAATAACCAAATGCCATTACGTGCTGTCACTAATAACTTTTAAACATTGCCACGTCCAAAGGCTCTCCAATACCTTAACTTGTATCAGATCATTATAATCCAAACAGTACACCCATTTCAAGCTATAATACACCTTCAACCCAAAAAAGACCAAATTGCTGCCATCTGAGTTACTAAAAGGCATCCATGGCAAAGTAGTACATTTGCTATTAGATCTTAAAGAGAATGTAGAAACTCTCAGAGTACAATGGCCAATGGATCAATCTCAATTGTACTAGTTAATGGTGTACCAACAAAAGACAAAACAAATTGGCAACTACTAGTCTACTTAAACAAAGTTAGACAAGCCCTAGAATATCTGAAAGAAAACAATGAATGCTCCAAAGATAAACACATAGAGGAAAACCTAAGAGAAACCACCCAAATAATTCAAGATTCACCAGCAACTGGCCAATTTGAATGTGTAGATCCTGTTACTGCAGCCAACATTTTAGACCAGTATACAATTCACCCACTACACTCCAAAGACACAATTGGAGATGCATTAGAAACATATCAAATATGTCAGGCCAAAGTATCCCCAATGAGCATATGGGAAGATATTGTGGAAGCATGTTCTTTTCCTCTACTCTTTCCTACTGTAAAAGGAGGAAGATATGATGAAAGGTACACACAAATGAGTACATCCGAATATCGCTCTTTACGAATGTATTCTCAAGACCCCAGATTCAGACAAAATGTAGAATACATTTTCCACCTCCTGTTCGAAAGTGAACTAGCAACTCTATATTATGGAGCTGTACACATATTAAAAACAGGCTCTATTTTTTTACACATGTAAGATACCCAACTACTACCAAAAAGTAAAGACAAAGGTGCAGTTTTGCACAAATATCTTGTCAAACATGCGTAGTACAAAAGAATACTGGTTCCGATGTTACGCTGATGTACGTTGTATGCAAAGGAACCTAGGCCCAACCGTATGGCTTTTTACTTTAAATTGTACAGAGTATGCATGGGATGACATGCACGACTTCTTACGCACTGCAAACCAAAATAAAGATGGAATAGGTCTAAAAACCCCAGGAGAACTCTGTTCTCTTGACCCTGTCAATGTATCAAGGTACTTTTACCATCGCTTCATTGCCATGCTGCATTTCATCTGTAATAAAATTACCCCTCTGCTCTGAGAAGTGCAGCAACACTTCTTTTGCAGAAAAGAATATCAATCCAGAGGAGCACCACACATCCACATACTTTTGTGCATAAAAGATGTTCCCAAATATGGCCATGACAGTGTGTCATGATTCACTAGACTCGATCGCTGTGGCAACCATGGAGGCTTTGATCACGGCTCGCAGCGGCCATTTTTTCCACCAATATGGCTGCCGCCGATGATCCCAGACAGCAATGAATGTGGTCTAGAGTTTTTCATGACCGCGTTCATATGCACCCAGATCACCAACAAGCCTTGCATCTCAATGCTCGGCTTGTGCTTGCCCTGCTACTTGTTGGCTTGTACTTCCTAGCTCACCGCGCTCTGCTTCCTCCTTGTTTTCCCACTTTCTGTGTTCCTGGTTCCTGCTGGATCTCTCTGTTGCTCTCCTTGCCCTTTGCTGCTCCTATGATTTCTTACCTGATTCCTTGTGTTCCTCCTTGCCTGATCCACGTTCCATTTCCTGGAATTATTCCTGCTGCAGTTCCTGGACCTTTTTCATCTCTGGATTGCCCATGGATCACCTACAGGTTTTTTCCCTCTTTGAGGATTTTTCATGGCTTTTGGTTTGTCTCCCCGGGGTCAGTCTGCTTGGTGGTTTGTTTACTGGGCAGGGTGGCATGAGGGAGGCTTGCCCATTTCTTCATGAAACGAGGACCAAGAAGAAAACTACCAAGGTAAATGTAGTTAAGAAAGCCACGCTAAAGACCCCACAGGTGAGCCCTGTTCAAAAGTCTAAGAATCCTGTCACAGTGATGCCACTGTTTTACAGATTATTCAAAAATACACTACCTGCGACATCCTTCACAAACCACACATAATGACCTGCCTACACAAATCTTACGTTTCCAAAAACATAAGTGTGTTAAACACTGCTGATGTAGATATAAAAACAAAGGTAAATACTATACCAAATGCCACTTTGGCTTCCCTAGACCGGTTTTCTAAAAAGGACAAGGATATAGCTTGATGTCTTCTGTTAGACACAGTGTAAGAGGCAAATCCACTAAAAACACATACAGCATTAAAAGGGACGCAGCATCCCAACAAGGCCGAAACATGTCTGGGGTTGCTTGTGTTTCTGTGCAGAGGGGACCTGGCCTAGCAGTTCGGGTTGGGCTGCTACCATTGGTGGCAGTACCAGACTGATTTGCATATGGCTGGACCCCTTTTGCAATGGCGCAGACGGGCTAAAAAATGGTGGTGTGGAAGGTTACCCAGAGAAACGCCAGTGGTACAGATTCAATCGAAACCTTCCACCCATTACTTTTTTGGTCACAGTTTGTCTCACTTTGTGAGAGAGGGTACGCCCAGACATGGGTCCCTTGCTCGCTGCGCCATAGGGAACCAAGCTGCACCTCACTCAGGAGGCTCAACAAGGTTGAAACATATCTGGGGTTGCTTGTGTTTCCATGCATAGGGGACCTAGTTTAGCAGTTCGGGCTGGGCTGCTACCATTGGTGGCAGTACCAGACTGATTTGCATATGGGTGGACCCCTTTTGCAATGGCGTAGATGGGCTAAAAAACTGTGGTGTGGAAGGTTGCCCAGAGCAACGCCAGTGGTACAGATTCATTTGAAACCTTCCACCCATCACTTTTTTGGTCAAAGTACATCAATGATTATAATGCAATCTTTGCCCTCTTGTGGAATGCAAGCATAGACATACAATACATTGCAGACAATTCTACTGCAGTTGCATATAACATAGCCTATCGCACCAAAGCTGAGAAAACAGAGCTAAAAGACTTCTAGGATAACATATCTGACAGAAAACTGTCATAATACTTGTACAGCTTTGGTATAAAAATGCTCTCCCATAGAGAATGTGGATGCTACAAAGCTGCAGACCGTTTAACAGGTACAGCCTTATATGACAAATCTGAACACATAGTCTGGCTAAACCTTGGTCCAGCTTCGTCCAGACAAAGAGTACTAAAATACTAACAAGAGATAGAAACAATGGGCCTCATTACGACCCTGGCGCTAAGTGAAAAACGATGACGGTAAATGGTTATCGTTTTCCGCCAGGTCCGATCATGACCCGTGACCGTTAACTACGATGCCATTAGCGGCATCGTAGTTAACGCTACCGCTAACTGCGCTAAGGGTGCGCGCACGCGACCGGCCACACCGTACTTAGCGCCATGGCGGAAAGGTACGCAAATGCCGACCCAAGCGGACATGCACCTAACGCCATCACCCAGCCTGTTAAGTACCTTACCGCCATGGTGCTAATTACGCCATCGTGAACCAACCGTAAAGGGCCATGTAAAGTGAATGCAGCTGCCACAGGTGCACAGAAACAGCACAGGTGAAGGCAATACAGACTCAGGAAGTACAAAAAGAGCACACCCCACCCCTTCCCACACCCAGTCACACTCCACAATGATACCAATACGACTAGCAATGTTGGGGCTGGAGGACCTGATAGCAATGCATGTGCTACAAAAGCAACAACAACAACAGGCAGCACAGAGTAGACGCAGGAGGAGAAGGAGGGCAAGGCAGGCCCAGCAAGCCCCACCAGCACAGCCAGTGCCACCACGCAGGCAGCCCCCAATCCCACGCATCAGAGCCAATCCATTCAACCTCACTGCTGAGCAGATCCACACCCTGTACCGTTTGGACCGGGACACCATCACCGCCATCGTAGACATGATACACAACGACATCGTCAGCATGATAGAAACTCCAACCGCCATCCCCCCCTACTGAAGGTAGTGTCTGTACTCCACTTCCTGGCCACAGGCACCTACCAGCACATAGTGGGGCACTTGCATGGCATTTCACAACCATTATTCTCACGAACACTCATCCAAGTGCTCGATGCCCTCCTCAAGCACACAGACGACCACATCTCATTACCACGGACTGCCCAGGACATTGCAAACACCAAAGTGGGTTTCCATGCACTAACCGGCATACCCGGTTGCATTGGTGCCATCGACTGCACCCATGTGGAATTGGTGGTTCCACGTGCCATGGAGGTACCGTACCGCAACCGGAAACAGTTCCACTCAATCAACGTGCAAATGGTCTGTGACTCCAACAAGATCATCACACATTGTTGTGCCCGATTCCCCGGATCAACCCATGATTCTATGGTCCTGAGGAACTCCACAATACCACGCTACATGGAGCGACATGCAGGCCCAAGATCCTGGCTACTCGGTGAGTCCAATGTCATGGAAGTGGGCAGGTGAATGACGTACCGATGCATACTCCACCTGGCTGAAAGGGGGGGGAGATGCATACTCCACCTGGCTGATAGGGGGGGAATGATGCATACTCCACCTGGCTGAAAGGGGGGGGGTGATGCATACTCCACCTGGCTGATAGGGGGGGGGAATGATGCATACTCCACCTGGCTGAAAGGGGGGGAATGATGCATACTCCACCTGACTGAAAGGGGGGGGGGATGATGCATACTCCACCTGGCTGTGAGTAACACAGAGAACGGAGACAGAGGATGGGCACTCACAATGCACTCAACCCCTCTGCATACATTGGGTGATGGCATGCAAAACAGGCCATGGGAGCCATGAGCATATACTGGTTGCATTGTGTGAATCAATTAGTGCATGTAGAAGTGAGCCGAAGTAACAGTTGGATGCAAGCCATGGTGGCACATCATGTTCTTGATCAGATGACATGACTGACACATACATTCTCGCCTACATACAGGTGATGCAGGCTATCCCCTGAAGAGGTGGCACTTACACCAGTCCGGAACCCGCAGAACCAGCACGAGGAGGACTTCAACCGTGCACATACACGTACTCGTGTGGTCATAGAGCAGACATTCGGCCTATTGAAGGCACGGTTCCGAAGCCTCAGCAGGTCTGGTGGGGCACTCCTGTACCACCATGAGAAGGTGGCAAAGATCGTCATGGCATGTGTCATGCTACACAATATGTGCGTCAGACGGAATGTGCCCCTGCCCCCTGACGCAGAACTGAAACCACCTGACGATGAGGATGAGGAGGGTGCAGATGGGGCGGAACCCCATGGAGGAGGCGACGCACAGGAGGGGCATGCAATGCACCAAAGTATCATCGACCACTGCTTCTAGCACACACGGCTGGTGTGAATCACATGGAGACTGCACTTGGGGCACTGTGTGTCTCTGGGACATGCACACTGTGGACTGTACACCAATAAAGCACACATACGCAATGAAAATGTCCACACATTTAATTTTGGGAAAGATAAAAGTGTATTTGAACTATGAAACGTCGTGACACACCTCCTCCCCCCTCCCCCCTGCACACCCCAACACACCCCCTCCCCCCTCCCCCCTGCACACCCCAACACACCCCCTCCCCCCTCCCTCCTCCTCCTGCACACCCCAACACACCCCCTCCCCCCTCCCCCCTGCACACCCCAACA
Organism: Ambystoma mexicanum; assembly: GCF_040938575.1. Lineage (NCBI taxonomy): Eukaryota > Metazoa > Chordata > Amphibia > Caudata > Ambystomatidae > Ambystoma > Ambystoma mexicanum. The sequence goes on from NC_090937.1 coordinate 779,211,671, forward strand.
CACCCCATGTAGGTGTCAACAGATGCCTGTGACAGTGGCCACAGGCTGTTACAAGCCCCCTCTCCCGGCCCCCGGGGCACCCCTTGCTGTGGAGCGCAGGTTACGTCCGGAACGTCGGACGGGGCTGCTCTGTGCAGAACTGGCAGTGGAGGATGTCCCTGCCCGCCCCCGTGCATGCACGTCCTGTAGGGTGTGGGTGAGCTCAGTGAGCGCACAACGCAAGCCGGCAAGTTCAGCACAGATGTCCCTGGACATGGCCTGCATGGCATCCCTCAGCGTGGCAGTGCTCTGCGCTACTTCGGCCCTTAGGGTCTCCGTGGCCTGTTCAATGGTTGCCCTAGCCCCCACACATTCCGCGGCATGCTCAGCCAGCATCGTGGACAGTTGTTGCTGCCGTTCTGTGATGTCCTCGAGGGACTGCTGCCCCTGCTGGCCCATGGCCAGTGCTGGTGGTGTGATGGAGGGGCTGCTCCCCTCCTGTGGACTGAGGACTGGGCATGGGGTAGAAGGCCACTCCTCTACCTCTGTGTGCCCCTGTGTGTGATCCTCATGGGGGCTGGCGTCTGACAAACAGGGGGAATGTAGTAGGTCAGTGGGGCTTCTGACTTCGTGCTCCTCAATGTCTGAGTCTGAACATGCAGCTATTGCAGCTGTCTCACCCATGTTGCTGCTGGCCGCTGACCCGGTGCCTTCTGTGGCAGGCAATGTTGGTAGAGGTGGAGCAGCTGCTGCTGGCCTGCTGACTACAGGGGTGCTTCCCGGTTGGACGTCCGGTATGCTTGCAGTGGGTCCTGCTTGTTGTGGGGTCTGCCTCACTGCAGCTGAGGTTGAGGGTGCGGGGACGGTATTATTGGCCTTCTTGGCTCTCTTCGTCGCAGGGGTGTCCTGGTCCTCGGGGTGTGAATCTGTGCCTGTGGTGGAGCAAAGGAGGGAGGGCGTTATTGATGGGTCTGCGGACTTTGGAATGACAATGATAGACATTATTCTGGTCAGTAGATGAGGCAGATTTCAGGCAGGGCCATGCAGGTTGTCTCCTTTTAGTGTGGAATGTGGATGCAGGTATGCGGGTGCCAGCAGTGTATACAGGGTGGTGCTCGCATGTGGCTATGGGCAGTGTGTAAATGTGTTGCATTTACACTCTAGGGCACCTTGTGCTACACATGAATGGACTGCAGTGACTATGGCATGTCTTGTTTGAGGCACCTACCTTCATCGCCTGATGTCGGAGCTCCCCTTTCCATCCCTCTGACGCCTTCAATGGCTTCCATGCCAATCGTGGTTGCACAAATCTCCTCCCACGGTTGGAGTTTTAGTGGGGATTCCGACCCTCCACCGGTACCCAGGGCAAGGTTGCGGTTCGCAGAGATGACGGCTCTGACCCGTATGCGAAGGTCGTCCCAGCGCTTCCTGCACTGCTGTGGGGTGCGGGGTACGGTCCCCACCGCGCTGACGCGCTCGGCCACCAGGGCCCAGATGGCCTTCTTTTTCCCTATCGCTGTCCTGGTCATTTCCGGGGAGAAAACGACAGCTGCGTTGTCTTGCAGGGTCTCCGCAAGCATGCAGAGTTCCTCCCGGCTGAATCTTTCCTGGCGCTGGCGGTCACATGCCTTCTTGACAGCTTTAGGAATTTTTGGGTAGTTGGATGGGTGGGTGATTGGTTGGGACAGGTGTCAGGGTTGGATCTGGTGTTGTTCGGTAGGATGGCAATGGATTGTGTTTTTAAAGATGGCCGACGTGCTGTTTCCCGTTCCGGCGCGATGACGCTATTTCCGGTTCTGCTTTTTACGGCCACCGCTAATTACGGTGGCCGCTAATTACGGTGGCCGCTAATTACGGTGGCCGCTACTTACGGTGGCCGCTACTTACGGTGGCGGAAGTGCACCTTGCTCGCTTTACGATGCCGGTAGGGGCCTTTTCCGCCATGGCGTTAATTGCATTACCGCCATGGCGTAATGCTCGTGCGCGATGGGTCGTAATGTGGCGCTCTTTACGCCATCGGCCCACGGCATAAACGCTCATTACGCCATGGCGATAATGACGGAAGATTATCGCCTGGGTCGTAATGAGGCCCAATAGCCGCAATGATCCCAACAGCCAGGACATTTAAAAAAAACAATTTAATTGACACATACTACACAATCAGAAGTACTGCTTTGGTAAACATGTGCTTGTACGACATAGCCCAAAACTACTCCTACAAAAACAATTAATGTCATACCAGATGAGACAACTGGAAAATATTCAGTCTCAACTTGTGAAAGAAGCCTTGTGAAACTTACCAAACCCAGCCTAATTAATCATATAAAGTTGTCATTTACATCGCAACAACAAAGACAACTTTATTACATGGCCCTACTGCAACGTTTTAAACCTTGGAGAAAAGAATAGAAAAGAAGAGAATTATTAGATGACCATGACTCACTTTAAGCTGCATTCAAAGCAAATGAAAGCAGTATAACATATGTACATTTCAAACAATGCAAAAGAATGATGAACGCCACCAAGAGGAAGAAATTGAAACTCAACTAGATAAAGACACTCCTTAGGGCAGTCAACCTTCCCTTACAGGAAGCCAAAAACCGCTTGCAGAACCACTATTCTAAATGAAGCACACATAGCCATGACTGAGGTAGAAAATACCATGTATCAATATAAACAATCTGAAGAAGGCTTGTTAGTGCTAAAATCACAGCTAAATGATAAACAACTCGCCATTTATCTAGAAGTCACGGAAGAAATTGAACATGGTTTTAAACGTGAAACTTAAACATGTAGCTGTAAAAATTATAAACCTCGGCTCCTGTATGTAAGTGATGAAGCTGGTTCTGGAAAAAAATTCTTAATTAAAATAATCAGCACATTTCTACAAAACCTAACAAACAGCAACCTTTTGGCTGTTGTAACAGCCCCCACAAGTTTAGCTGCCTACAACATAGGAAGTGTAACTTTACACCGACTACTGCTCTACCCTGTAGAACACCAAAACAAATTTGAATACTACAAATTATCAGCAAAAGCTGCTACTGAATAACGCAGAATTCTGAAATAAACTAAAGTGCTCCTACTAGATAAAGTAAGCATGGTTTCCAACCTCATGTTAGATTTTAATTCACCTCAGAATGCAAAAATGTCCTAGAAACCGACTACAAAGAACAGTTTGGAGGAAAACACATTATTATTTTCGGAGACCTCCTACAGTTAACACAAGTAAAAGACCAGCCTATTTTCAAAACATTAGGGCACAAGCAATGGTGCAACACACTTGGTAGCATTGGAAATGTAAATCTCTTGCAATATTTTCACTACATAGAAATAACTAGAAACATGTGTCAGTCTGCAGACCTCACCTGTGGAAACTTTTTAAAAAGCATTAGAACTGGTCTTCAAAATGAAGATGCAAAATCCATCTTAAATAGTAGACTAATCCATGAGCTATATGGGCAAAACACATCTGCTCGAGAAGTCATGGAACAATGAACTCAACAAAATATAAAATGCATGTCCTCAATGCCAACCCTTGCAAGCTGTAGTGAATTGAACAAGACAATGTTAAAAAAAGAAATGCAACCCATGCTGCATATCAGCTACACAGACAAACTAGAACAGCATGACACTCCCTATGTGTCATCAAGCAACAGCACAACTAAATAGCTTAGAAAAATGTATCCCCAACACAGCTGAATTGGAAAAAATATTAACTTTTTGTCTAAACTGCAGAGTCATTTTAAAACATAAGCTTGATGTAGAACAAGGTTTATTCAATCGAGCAATTGGTACAGTTGTTGGCTTCCAAACATATCCAAATGACAACAACAATCAATTTGTCAACATCCACTTTGACAAACTTGCAGAAATTAAAAAATTTGCCGCACAATAGCACGCTTCCTTTCTCTTTTCAAAGACATGTATGTACACAGAGAACAATTCTGTCTATCTCTTTCATATGCTGTCACTATTCACAAAGTGCAAGGTCTAACCCTAGATCAAGCATTGATTGACATTGACAGCACAGTCTTTAAAGAAGTTATGAGCTACGTAGCACTTTCACATCTCTGTACCCTCAATAGTCTATTCCTAGTGATGCAAACAAAGTCAACACTGACATTCCTTGCATTGTAGTATACAACAGGTACTGTACAACACCCATCTAGATATGTACCCAGTACCTAAAAAAACAACTTTAAAAGAAACCTAATACAAACAAAACCTATAGCAAATCTCCCAACAATGCCCTAAAGAAACAACAACCAACTGCTTCTCCATCAAATAATAGAACCACAGAACTGTCTACTACAAACTCAACTACAAATCCATCAGAAGACAAAGAGACAAATATCTTTTCTCAAAAAAGATCTGCAGGCCAATGAAAGGATGCAGAGGCACAACTCTCTGGTCCATTTAAATTCAGCAACACAACGGGAATAAATTGCTAAGCAAATGTAACAATCAATATTCTCTTCCAATTGCCACCAATTGTTCACAACATTTACTTAAACGGCTCAGACCAGTTGTGATTTCAAATGCTCATCCCTCATACAAGTGCCACAAATAATCCTGACAACACTTACAGTGCCTCAGGTATAAGGCAAGAATTGGACTACTGTGCACGAATGGTAACATTTACTATAAATACACAGAAAGATCCACAAGAATTCTTAATGTACTTACTAAAAGTACTGAAAAGCAAAAACATCCTTAGAAATGAAATCTTCCAGATTTCATACACGTGGAAACATACATGCACTCTCTGCAACCATGTTTCACAACAGCACCTCCCTAATGAACGATTTGTATATGTATCCATACCAAATTGTGAATCCATTCCATTTCACCAGCTTTTGCAGAATGTAAATCATTGCATACTATGCCCTTTTTGCAATTCAGAAAATCATTCCAGCATCCAAATAAACTCACATAGCCAACATGTCATACTAATGTTTCTAAGGTACAATGCAGATGGTAGCAAAAATAACCGTAAGATCACTAGCTTTACACATGGCCAAGTATCTCTTGGCAAGAAAACCTTCACAACAGTAGCCATAATATACCACAATGGTGCCACAACCACTTCCGGTCACTATACTGAATATGTCAAAAAAAGAAGTGGTTGGTTTGATTGTAACAACACCTGTTACTCCAAAACATAGGTTACCAGCACATCTAACAAATGCCTATTAATAGCCCTTCAACCCAAATGTACTCACTAAACTGTAGCACAAGAAACAATTAGAATAACCCAACAGGTGTCTAACTACATCCATAATACTACAATAGTACTTTTAAAAGTCAAAAAAGTTAGAATGCGCCAACAGGTATCTAACTGCTTCAAAAGTACCCTTCATCGCAATACACTTAAAATACACCATCACAGTTCTTGTTAATACAAAACTTCTTGTAAAGCCTAATATAGTTAGAATACACCAACAGGTATCAAACTACTTTACACATTCCCTTAATTACAACACACTTCAAACAAACATACTATCACACTTACACTCACATAATTATAATATGTTGGCTTTAATTCATCTCAGAATGCAAGAAGTCCTTAAAACCAATTACGAAGAACTGTTTGGAGGGAAACATGTTATTGTTTTCGGAGACCTCCTACAGTTAATACCAGTAGAAGGACAATCTATTTTCAAAACATTAAGACACAAACAATGCTGCATTACCCTCAGCAGCATTGGGTATGTAAATATCTGGCAACATTTTCACTACAGACAACTTACTCAAACCATGCGTCAATCTGCAGACCTCACATATGCTAACATTTTAAAAAGCATTTGAACTTGTTTGCTTACTAAAGATGCTAGATGCATCTTAAATAGTAGACTATCCATGAGCTATATAGACTAAACACATCTGCTCCTGATTCCATGGCACAATTAACTCAACAAAATCTGAAATGTATGTCCTTAATGACAACCCTTGCAAGCTGTAGTCAATTCAACAAGACAATGTTGAAAAAAGAAATGCAACCCATACAGCATATCAGCTCCACAGACAAACTAGAAGTGCATGGCATGACACTTATTATGTGTCAACAGGAAACAGCATGACTAAATAGCTTAGAAAAATGGATCTCCAACACAGCCAGATTGAAGAAAATATTGACTTTGTGTCTAAACTGCAGAGTCATTCTAAAAAGAAATCTCTATTTCTTGCATATGCTGTCACTTTTCACAAATCACAAGGTCTAACCCTAGATCAAGCATTGATTGACATTAGCAGCACAGTCTTTGAAGAAGGTATGAGTAACCAAGCACTTTCACGTCTGCGTACACTCAATGGTCTATTCCTAGTTGACTTTCATGCAAACAAAGTCAATGCTGACATTCCTTGCATCCTAGAATACAATAGGCTACGGGCGCTATAAACCTCCCATCTGGATATGTACCCTGTACCTAAAACAAAAAAAACTTTTAAAAGACAAATAATAAAAACAGAAGCTAAAGCAGATCTCCCAACAATACAGCTAAAAAAACAACTACCAACTCCTTCTGCATCAAACAATACAACCACAAAACGGTCTAGTACAAAGTCAACTGTGCATCAATCAGAAACGAAAGACACAATTATCTCTTCTCCAGAAAGATTTACAGGCCCATCAAATGATCCACAAACATTACTCTCTGGTCCATTTCAATGCAGCAACAAAACTGGAGTAAATTGTTATGCTAATATGACAATTAATCTTCTCTTTCAATTGCCACCAATTGTTCACAACATTTACTTCAACGGCTCAGACCAGTTGTGTTTGCAAATGCTTGTCCTTCACAGAAATGCCAAAATAATCCTGACAACACTTACAGTGTCTCAGGTATAAGGCTAGAAATGGACTACTGTGCAGGAATAGTAAACTTTACCATAAACACACAGGAAGATCCACAAGAATTCCTAATGTACTTTATACAAATACTGGAAACCAAAAACATCCCAATACATGAATCTTACAGATTTCATACTTGTGGAAACATACATGCACTCTCTGCAACCATGTTTCACAAGACCACATCCCTAATGAACGACTTGTATATGTATCCATACCAAATTCTGAATCCTTTCCATTTCACCAGCTTCTGAAGAATGGAAATCATGCCATAGTATGCCCTTTTTGCAATTCAGACAATAGTTCCACCATACAAATAAACTCACATAGCCAATATGTCATACTAATGCTTCTAAGGTACAATGCAGATGGTACCAAAAATAACTGTAAGCTTACATGATTCACACAGCCAAGTATCTCTTGGAAAGAAAACCTTCACAACAGTAGGTATAGTATACCACACTGGTGCCACAACCACTTCAGGGCACTACACAGCATATGTCCAAAAAATAAGTGGTTAGTTTGAATGTAATGATACCTCCGTTACTTCAAAACATAGATTACCAGCAAATTTAACAAATGCCTACTTAATATTCCTTCAATCCAAATTTAGTCAATAAACTATAGCACAATAAACAGTTAGAATATGCAAGCTGGTATCTAAATACAACCATAATACTACAATAGTACTTGTGTAAGACAATCTAGTTAGAATATGCCATCTCAATTCGTATACGACAAAATATTTTCTAACTGCTAATGTAGTTAGAATACGCCAACAGGTATCTAACTACTTCAAGCATTCCCTTAATCACAACATACTTCAAACAAACATACTATCACCCATAAACTCACATAACTGTAATTGTTTTTTTAATCCAGTACAGATTTTTTCCCAATGACCCACTGACTATTGTCAAAACAACAGCAGTGTGTCAGACACTAATGTTGTACCAAACATAGTACTTAGAATGTACTGTTTATAAGGGTCTAAAACATGTATTTGTAAAAGTGTATAGAATTACAGGTTTTAAACTATCCTGCTTAACAAATTGTACGGTTTTTTCCACATAAAATAAACCAGAGATTTCAGCTTCATAATACTACAAACTAAGTAACCACAGTGATTATAATCAAATGCATATTCTATGAGCACTATCCTCAATTGTACTACAATCATAAATACCATATATAGTTCAATTATATAATTCCTCTGTAATACAAACACTTTGTACTCTCACTACATTACCTATAATTATTATACACATATTATTATACATATTATACACATGCTGTGGAATTCAGTACCCCCTGCCATCAAAGCCGACCAAATTTACTCTCACATCCGACATAATATCATCAATTGGTTTATAGACAACGGCCACTAAATTCTGAGCAACCACTTGTATTATGCCCTACCTTGTATATCCTATATATATAACAATTTTCTGGTGCCTTACGGTTGACCGACACCATCCACTTCTGTGGGCATATCTTCATGTCCCCATTGTTAATTGCCTTCCACTTTTTCCATTACTGGTCACACAGCATTGTAACCCTGCCGAGAATCTTCTTGCACCCTGCTAGGTGTTTCTCCCTTGTGTATATATAGTTATCTTCCTAATTATTAATGTCACACAACATTGTAACCCTGCTGAGAATCTCCTTGCGCCTTGTTAGGCGTTTGTCCCTTGTGTAAATATACGTATCTTCCTAATCGTTAATGCCTTTTCATATTTTCTGTATGTATTGCACAGCACTGTAACCAAGCTGAGAATTTCCTTGCTACGTTTTTGCCCCCTGATAACCCTGGGTCTGATGCGCACTATAAATAATAAAACAAACAAACAAACATATTACTACTGTGTTGGTTGTGCCCACTGCACATCTTCTTGGGGCCATGGCCTCTGGCCATGCCCCCCACAATCTGGCCACTGGCCTCAACCACCACAATACAATTAACTGTATAACAAGTACGTACCATACACCATCAAATAATAAAACTCACTGTGACCCCCTGCAATCAAAATGATGTCTGCCGACACTGAAATTGACCACGGACTCGGCAGCATTTCCAAACCCTTTTTTCATCTATAAAAACAGATCCACATTACCTTCATTCCACTTCCCTACCAGTTCCCTACCATTTCTATGCCCTCTTTCAGCCATCAAATAATCCTAAATGTCTTTCCCAAGCTTTCCGTTCACAACACTGTCCGAGAACTACTGCAGTGTCCGCGGATAGCTACACCTGCCCGACCTTTTTCCACCTACAAAAAGATCCCCATATCATCTTTTTACCACTCCCGCACCCTTCTCAGACCCTCTTTCCACCACCAAATAAACCAAAATGTGTTTTCCAGACTTTTCCCCCAGCGCGCTGTCCGCAGACACTAGTGGCTGTCTGCTGATCCAACATGGAGGGCGTTTCCAAAAATATGTTGCACCTCACGCTCTTCACCATCCAATCAGCGGGCGCATCCAATGTCCGCGGACATCACATAATCCTCTGGACCAATCAGAGGCCCGTTTGCAGAGCAAACAGGGAAGTGGGTCCGCTGACCGAACCCAGATATCACTCATTTTTTTCAATCTACTTTTTGCCCCTTTTAAAAATATCTACTGGACGAATTTACACCACATGTACAAAAACACACTTTTGGGACCAAGCTGCTGATCCTGCCGCAAATTTGGTGAAAATCTGTCTAGCGGTATGGGCTATCGGTGTGAGCAAAATAGTTTTTTATTGCGTCTGTGGGGAAAAACCACACATGTTGGGACCCCCCTTTAACTTTGGCCCCCCCCTTAACGAAACCTCACCAAACATCACAGAATCGATCTGACGGGCCATATACTTTTTTTTATAAAGTTTCATGAGGATTCGTCCAGGACAGGGCGTAGTTATAAGCCACCCAAAAAGGGCTCTTCCTGTGGGTTGAGCAACTTAACCATAACTACAGGTCTGCTTCTGCAAGCCCTGTAATATCGGGTTTTCGTGATACTCATTGATTATGTTAATGATTTCCCATTTTGAGCCATTGGATGCAAATTTGGCCCATGAATATTCATGTTGGATATTCTGAAAATCTACCCTGATTGCAGTCCTCGAGGTCAGGTGCTTTGTACGCCTGTCCTAACTCTGCAAGGCCTCTGGTCAAAGAGGCAACAAGGAAGATTGGGGATATAAGCGATGGAACAAGGGAGCAGTTTACTTTTTTTGTGGAATTATTGCTGGACTTGATTACAGTCACTGAAACTCAGTCTGACCACTTTATTGCCAGATTAGGAATGGTGATAAAACAGTTTCTCAACTATATAGGACTCAGTGGGGATTTTGGCAGATTTACCACGAGCAGTAATTCTGCTGCAGTAAATCCACTGATTTTTCGTGATCACCGGGGGAAGGATTTGCTTGCGGCTGTTTGCTGCAGGTAAATCCTTCAATCTTAGAATTCAGCGGTGCTGTAAAATTGTCAGGCCGTAGTATGTCTGGGGTCACTTTTGTCTCAGCAGGAAAAATATGACCTACTAGTTCAGGCCGTACTGCCCCTTTTGGGATGGGGGAGTCTGATTTGCAAATAGTCTTTCCCCTTCTGTAATGGCATGGGAGGCTGAAAGACTATGCTCTGGAGGGTTGCCCGGATCGATTGCAAGTGGTTAAGATTCATTCATAACCTTTCAGCCAAAAACTTTCAGTTTTTCAGAATTTTTGAAACAGCCAAAATAGTGATATTAAAGGAGTTGCGCTGCCAAAATGTACCACACCACCAAACTCGTAATGAGGCTTGTTGGATCTCAGTATGTGTGTGATGGTCATTTTGTGATTTGTTTTTCACAGGATAATCACCAAACTCGAATACTGTTATCACCACTTGGTCTGGCAGATTTACTGCTCCATTACGAGCAGTGGTAAGGCTGTGTTAAACCCCAATTCTGGAGTAGTGATTTTGGTGGATTTACTGTAAGTGGTATTTTTATTTATTATCTTAAACGGGTTTTTATAACACACTTAATACCTGAGTTTGGTTTCTAAGCGCAGATCTGGGATTTGAACCTCTGTTGCGCCTTGCTTCCAAGACCAGCATGTTACCCCTCTGCTATCCTCCTTTCAATAATTCTCTATGAAGCTTGATCTAAACCCGATTACCGAAGAGTGAGACGCTTCCTGCAGCTAAACAAAAAAAAAAACGGAATATAACCAGACGGGATCAAAGGACTCCAGAGTCAATAGTTCATCTCCGCACTTCGGGACTCCTTAAGTTGAGAAAAACCCTTGTAAAAATTGAAAATTTATTTTTTAATTAAAATTCAAGTAAAAAAAAAGATTCTCTATGGTAAATCTGCTGATATTTTGAGGTAAAGTGGAGGATTTACCTCCAGCTACCTGCTGGGGGTAAATCTTTCAATTCGCCTCCAGTCTCAGAATTCAGTGATGCATTAAAGTTGACAGTTATTCTGTTGCTGCCAAAAACGTGGCAATAATGGAATTACCACAAAAATGAATGCACTGCAAAAGAGGGAATAGAACCCATAGTCTTCTTTTGACATTAAACTACAAATCAGCAGCAGAAAAAAACCAGGATAATCATAACGTTGCTGACTGAAGTCAATAGACATTGCTCTAAAACAACAATACTATGATTGCCATTGGAAACAAGTTCTTAGGTGCAACTGGAAATCATTTTCGCCCTGTAGATTTCTTAGTATAACCTTTGCTACCAGGCAGTCATCTCTTCTTTCTATCCTTTGTTATAATGTGACATGCATGTATTCCTGTGAGTGTGATGAAACTCTGATGTCATATGTGTTCTTCTGAATGGAACCTTGAGTGTGTATGTGTGTCCACGTGCTGGAGGTACTATAGACGGTACCTTTTTTGGTTTTGCCTGGCATGCATGCTGGTATGGCAGCATTCAGCAATACGCCCATTCAGTGGCCAGACACCACATTTGGGTGTACACTCTTTATGCACTAAGCCAAGCATTTTCGTTTGCCAAGCATTCATTTTAGGGTGTATGCTATTTTCGGGATGTAGCCGACACCTTGATCTTCTTTGAAGTCATGCACAGTGTGTGTGTGTGTGTGTGTGTGTGTGTGTGTATGCACTGGTCGGGTAGCTTTGTCCCTTCTTAATGTCAGTCATGCATGCATTAGTGTGGCCCCCACACTCAGAAGATATACATAATTTCTTTCCGCCAAGCATGGAGGTCATATGTGTGCATCCGCATGCTGCAGTTATAAATCTCTTGATGAGTGCATTGCAAGAACATGGCATAAGTGCAATGACAAGTGTAGGCAAATCTCATGACAAGTATGTGGCAGAAGTCTGGTTTGGCAATTTGTGAAAATTCCGTTCAATCACTCGTGTGGTTATTGTCGCGGGGGCTCTAGGGTAGGAATGGGAGTGGTGACACGAAGGGGAAGTGCATCTGATTTTGTCTAACAGGAATTGTAAAACTTTTGAGAAAGGAAATGTCAACTCTGCTCTTGTGGGGGTATTCCGTTGACTGGTCAGAATGGTCACTTCTTGTCATGACTCATGTAGTTACAATATATGGCACATTCGGGTCTCTTATGGGAGCAATACCCTTGTTTATATGGGGCAATTTACAGTACAGAAGTGTTTTCATGGCCTGGGTATGCAAGTAATTAAGTGACTGCTGTTGGGGGTAGTTTCATGCATACCTGAAGGAAATACTTTGACGGTGTTTGCGCAATCTCACACCCAGATGGGGCTACTTTATGATAACCTAAGGGTAGTTTCATTATGCAGTCAGTGCCTGGGTAATGTTGCTATGAGCAAAGGTTCAGGCTAATTTTAGGGCAATGTCATGGCTCATGTGTGTTCATTTCATGTTGATGCAGTGAGTTGTTTTCTGGCATGCAATAACTCAGTTTCCTTCCTCTGCATTTTAGAGGAGATAGTAAAGATGGATCCCTCAAGCCACCTCTTTTTAGTTTGGGTTATTGGGTGTCACTTGTGACAAGTATAAGCCGAAACTATTGCATTGGAGTACAGATAGGGAGGAACGGACATTGGAGCAGAGATACAGAGGAATGACATATGAGGATGGACACAGAGTCTGTAGGTGTTGTTTGGTTAGGTGCCCACCCATTTCCTGCCCATGGCCATACTAATCCTTATGGCCATTCCCACCCATTCCTGCCTCTGCCTGCCCAAAACACCTCCTCGCGGCAACTCTTTGATCTCACTTTAATCAAGCCTTACCATCAGGCTTTGCAACCAAAATGCCTGCCAATGTGTGTTCAAAGAAGCCTTCTGATTAACTGGAGTTGTAAACACGCTACTGGTGTAATAAAAATGTTTTACCAGGCCTGCCTTCAGCCACTCGATTTATAGCAATCTGCGGGTCCTTCACTGAAGTCCTGTTAAAAAAATAAGCATTGGCAAAGCCACTGAAGTCCTGTTTAAAACAAGCCTTGTCAATACCAACATTTGTGTCTTGTGCATATGTTTAATCTTTTGCCAGGCACTGCTCTTAGATGACCAAGGAACGCGCACCATTTTGCACTTGCTACCAACAATGGGCACCACCACGGCTGTCGGCAAGTGCCTTTCCCATGCCTACACAAAAGCCCAAACTGTTGGCATTGCCAATGCTTGTTTCAAATGTTTCAGGTGGATGGTTAACAAGATATTTTCAAACGTTGTGCACCGCCCCCCCCTAGTAGATTTCGTTTGACCCAAGTTCAGCTACAATCAGTTGCTCTTACGACCAAAAAATGAACCTATAGCCAAGAGAAGGCGCTATTCCCGGGCATGCCTTCGCATGCATGGGGTAAGTGATAGGAATATACGGTTCTGACCTCAGGATTTTCTCTCAGCCTGGATCTGGAAGAATTATTTACAGCTCTGCTTTTACCTTACTGCGTCATTGGTGACACCCTTGAATTGGTGCTTTAGTCGGAGCACGTGTCCAGCAGCCCCAGCTCCTGTAACTGAACACAATGATATGTGCTCCACTATCAGTCACTCGGTCATGCCTGTTCGTGTGCTTTCAGGAATCAATCTAACTTAAGCGACAGGTACTGCAGTGAAACAAGGGAGAGGAGAACTTATCTTACGAAAGTCTCCATTTGTGCTTTTGACCATGCACGTTACATGTTAAGTGTGGGGAAGTACTCAAGCGTATTTGTAAGTGTTTCGATGCCACACCAATGATTCACTAATATCCACATAAAATGTCCAGTGTGAGAGACTGGGGCAAACGAAACGTGTCCTCTAAGAAGAATTCGACTAAACATTTGCTGTGATGGGTCACATACGAATCAATGCACGCCTTCCTGGTGTCGCCGAACCCCAAATATTGCAAAATACTGTCAGGAAATACGGGTCCCTTCTTTTATTAAATACGTTTTCCGCCGCATTTACCTTGTCGGTTTGGAAGCTTACAAGCCTGCCGTATCTGCAGTAGGTCACAAAGTGCTCGCAGTTGTTCCACAGCAGGCTGTACGCGACGGCTCCCACCAGTTTCTCGGCGCGCAGGGCCACTTCTTCGTTTGGCAGCGGCTTGTGGTCAAAGCTTTGGTCCATGTGATTAACGAGGATGCTGGCCCCGAAGGCAAAGTCCTCCACCGTGTCTACCCGGATGCTGGCCACTTTGGCTAGCACACCCATGATCAGCCTTTTGTTGGTCACCACTTTCCGAATGCGCGACTTATCCTTAGAAAAAACGGGAAGGATGTCTGGTATCAAGTGGGCAACCGTATTGTCGCCTAAGTAGATGCCGAAGTGAACAAAGAGGGTGCGTGAGACTTCCAGCAGGTCGCCTCGTTTGAAACGAGAGACATCATAGGAGTGGGCACCTGTGCTTGCCTCTTCCTTCCCGCTGCCCTGCTTGAAACTGGTAAGGAGAAACACCCTGTCCAAGAGGAAGGTGGCAAACTCCAAAAAGGCTTTCTTCATCCTGTTCTGCTCAGTGCCGGTGTGTGACGCCTCGGAACAGACTCTTGACTTGTGTGGTGGTGGAACCTGCTCGGGTCTTAGAGGAGGGCTTGGCAGGGATTGGCTGAACAGTTCCTGGGCGGCTCTTACACTGACACTTTTAGCTTTACTAAATCAACCCTCTTCCGAGAAAACAAACACCCTCTAGCTGCCCCGATACCTTATTATTATGTTACGCACCCGAGCAGCGCCTCGTGGAAGGCATGTCCTCCATGCACGGCCTTCCTGACCATTCCTGTTCCTCTTGTTCTTGCAAAACGATGAGTTTGCAGACTTGGTTCGCCGTGCTTTCCTGTCTGGGAGCTCTCTGACCTGTCAGCGACTTGTCATAGGTATGTGGAGCAGGTTTTTGCTTTGCACGAATTCTCCACCAAAGCATACTTCTATTCTGCACGTGTAGCATTATAGCAAGGCCGGCAGGTGAACTCAATCCCAAAGGCTGGTGGTAGGGCGGCTATACTAACTTGCTGCCTCATCTGCAAACGAGAGCGAGCACAAGTCGTCTGCATTCTTTTTGATTGCTTGTTCACCTCATCGAGACACAGGGTCCGATTGGCCCCTCTGCCTTTGGCCCAGGGCCGAGCCGAAATCGTGCTTGGGGAGTGGGAGCCAGTTTCTGGCCATGCCTGGGCCGGTTTGGAAAAAAAAATAATTGAAAAAAAATATTTTTTTCGACACATTTTTTTCTTTTTTTTCCAAAAAACCTTTAATCCTTCTTAGGTCGATAAATGAGTACCAACAAAGGTTGGCTGATATTTTATGCATATTTGGTCTATAAAAAAGAGCTTAAGAGCTTAAACGTAAGTGCTATACAATAACATATTATAATTTGGCCTTGGACGCCTGCTTTGATTCACAGTAATTTAGTGTACTTAGGTACAATGCTATTTGATGCCACTTCCTGTTTCCAGTGAGTGGGTCAAAGGTTGTGTTTCATGACTTCCCGGGATGTCACTTTGGGGTAGGGGTCAAATGACATCACTTCCGGTGATGTCATCAGAGGTCAAGTGTCGTGAGGCAAGGGGTAGGCCACTTTCTTTTGGGTGACCAGGCCGATTTCTTATCCCAGTCCAACCCTGTCCAGACATATAAGTAACTAGCTAGTGTTTAAAAACACCTCATCTAGTCCTGTAACTTAAAAGCACTTCATCCAGGTCTGTAACTAGCCAATGATTAAAAGCTCTTCCCCTAGGTCTGTGACCAGCTAAGTTTAAAAGCACTTCATCTGGGCCTGTAACTAGCTAGTGTGTTTATACGCACTTTATCTAGGTCTGTGACTATATAGTGTTTTTAAAACCTCTTCCTCTAGGTCTGTGACTAGCGAGTGTTGGAAAGCACCTCCCCTGGGCCTGTAACTAGCTATTGTTTAAAAGCACTTCATCAGGGATTGTAACTAGCTAGTCTGTTTAAAAGAACTTCATCTAGGTCTGTGCCTATATAGTGTTTTTAAAAGCTCTTCCTCTAGGTCTGTGACTAGCTAGTGTGTTTGAAAGCACCCTGTCTAGGTCTGTGACTGGCTACTGTTTTGAAACACTTCATCTAGGCCTGTAACTAGTTGTGTTTAAAAGCATGCCCTCTAGGTCTGTGACTAGCTACTGTTTAAAAGCACTTCATCAGGCCTCTAACTAGCGAGTTCTTTTAAAATCACTTCATCTAGGTCTGTGACTAGCTAGTGTTTAAAATCACTCTGTACAGGTCTGTAACTATAAGGTGGAACAAGCTTCCTCTACTCAGGAAAAACCAGCAATAAACAGAGAGACCTGTATGTAAAACACAAATACTAATTTCTTTATTTGTCCGAGTCCATTTATATACTGAGCCCACCCCGAGTAAAAATAACCTGTAACTGCTTATACCGTCATATTAAAAGCAGTCACTGTAATCCCCTGTTAAAGAGGCTCGCTCCCCCCTTGACAATTCTTCGAGGAGGGGGTGGGGGGGCGTAGTAGCTCCACAGTATGAAGGTCAATGTCCTAAAGCACCGCTGGGAAACAAGCTCCCAGTAGCAGATGGACCATACGAAATGTTTGCCAGGAGTACCAACCCGATCAGACATCAGAATGCAGGACGACCTGCCCGAGACTGAAAGTAGCAAAGTCACAGTCAGAGTGGACAGGAGACGCAATATCAAATCTTAAATGGCGCTATAATACTCGCCTCTCCGCCATTAATAACATCTCAACATTTCATCATAAACTCGCAACATCGCAAATTTATGGAAGGGAATGGAAGCTTCCTACTATTCAAATTTAAGGTTGCGATAGCACCACAGCTGTTACGTTATAAATGGGGTTACAGTACAATGTACTGAACAGATATTCATTGGGACAATCAGTGGTGGCTGGTGATTTTATTTACCTGTAGGAGCGTACATATTTGTCCCGGATATGTGACAGCGACTGAGTGTAGCGACGGAGCCCGCACCAAACAAGGGGGGAGGGGTTGGGTGCCCCCCTGAGAATTCTTTTTAAATAATGAATTAAAATTGTGCATTTTAGAGCACAACCGTTAGAAAAATTGGGTAAAAGGCCAAACAGTTTGCAACTGGTTTCTAGGGTAACTCACGAAAAAATTCAAAAGTTGCAAGTCACCAACAGTGCACAGAGCATTTCTCCAACACATTTTCATGATGCCTTTTCCTACGAAATGGCCCAGTATAAAACATTTTAACACTGGCTATGCCCATACATTTCCATGCTTACTGCACCATTATAGACTAATATTTCCATGTAAGAACATACTCATATTTGCTTTGCGCATAATGGCAGTAATGATACTATAAGAATGCATGTCCATATTTCTTCTGCCAATATATGGCAGTACCATCACGTAAGAACATACTCCAGTTGGCTTTACCATTAAAAGTGCATGCCAAAGTATGAACACATGTCCAAATTGGCTGCACTGAAATGCCGGTCTTGCTTCATAATAATACTTATTATGCTTGCTTTACCAAAGATACCCAAAACAAAATGTCATACCAAAACAAGAAATGACTAGACTGGCAGCATTGAAATGCCAGTCTAGCTACATAATAACACTTATGCTTGTTTGATCAAAGATGCCCAATACAAAATGTCATGCCACAGTAAGAATAATACCGCTGACCCTGCTTGCTTTATGAAAGATGTCCAATACAAAATGTCATACCACAATAAGAAATTCTAGACTGGCTACATTGAGTTGCCAGTCTAGCTACAAATTAAAACGTATCTTGCTTGCTTTATAAAAGATGCCCAATTCAAAATATCACGCCACAGACAGAACAATACCACTGATCATGCTTGCTTTATCAAAGCTGCCTAATATAAAATGTCATACCACAATAAGACATGGCTAGACTGGCTGCATTAAAACGCCAGTCTAGCTTCATAATTACACTTGTCATGCTTGCTTTATCAACCATGCCCAGTAACAAATGCCATGCCTGTTCCATGGTGCGCCAGCGCCTTGCACTCACATTAATGATGGATGTGATTATGTCTGATTGCAAGGCACTGGGGGGCTGAGGGGGCAGATGTGTCTCAGGAGCTGGGGCCCCACGGTAAAGCCATGGCATTTTTTACTGGGCATTGATGCCCACAAAATCTGTGATGCCCAACCCCTGAAGCCCGAGCACCACAGGCACACATTAATTGTGTGCGTGCGAGGTGCTGGGGTCCGGTCATGGTATTTGTTACTGTCAATCAGCATGATTATGTGTGTATGCGAGGTGCTGGGATGCCCAGGGGGCAGGCATGGCATTTTTACTAGACTTGTATGATGGATGTCCAGTAACAAAAGCCATCCCTGTCCCTTGGACCCCACAGCACCTAACACACGCACACAAACAAAGTGATTATGTTTGTATGCAAGGTGCAGGCACGGTATGTTTTACTAGACATCTATCATAGAGGTCCCGTAAAAAAATGCCACCCCTGTCCCCTTGGCCCCACAGTGGCAAACACACACGCACAATTAAACTGATTATGTTTGTATGCAAAGCGCTGGGGGAGTAAAGGGGGCCGGTATGGTACATACACATATTTAAATAATATATAAATGCACATACAAACACACACATTTACACAACATATACACACCAAGCACTCTCTCATTTACGCTGCATCCATCATCATACATCATACATTCACCGAACAACAGAAGCATTCACGCATTCATACACATGATTGAAATTAAGAAATACATTAACATAAACAAACTCACCTTCTATTGCGGATCCTGACTCCAGCACCTGCTAGCACATACCAGAATAAGGAAGCTTCCTGGTCCCTGCACATGAGTGCTGGGGCCTGACCATGGGTGAGCAGATGCTCCACCTCAGCCTGCCTTGTCTGTATGTGCCAGAAGGTGCAGGAGCATCCCTTTGCACACACAGACATGCAGTTCCTCAGCTAGCATTTCCAATGAGCCATGCAAGGCTGGGGAAGCAAAATGCCCCAAGCCTTGCATGGCTAATTGAGCTTGCACTGCTGGGGAACTGTAACTTTCAAAGGGAAACTCTGTTTTTCTTTGACAGTTCAGAGCACTCCCTCAGCTGATACAAAACAGCCGAGGGAGCGCTTAATATTTCACTGGGCTGGTTCCTCCATAATGGGTGAGAGGGGGCCAAGAACAAGTGGGTTGGCGGCCCCTTGCCCATTATGGACGATCCGCCCCTAGTAACAATCCACCAGCCGGAGGATATTCTCTATATCTGTTCTAGCCCATGGCCCTGCTAGCATAGTATTCATCAGAGATTGAGATATCAATCCTTGCTTGGGACATGACCCAACACATCCTGGCGAGAATGGACGAAGAAACTGGTTTGTGAGGTTTACTGAATGAATAAAGAACTGTGAGGAGGAGCACTTGGGGTCTTTGGTGTTTTTTCATAAACTGTGACACAATGTACAACACACCATGAAGCAATTTAAAGGGAGCTGGGTATTCTACAAAACTGCAATTTTTCTTAGGCCTTTGGAAAGTACTAAAACACTCCAGAAACCTGATTAGACCAATCAGACACCTTCTGCTCCACCCCCCACCCCCCACCTTTGTTGTGTGGACCTCTAGAGCATCCATCCATCGATATGCAAGTTGACTTCTCTTTGACCCTCCAACGGTAATACATGGACTAGTTACATAAACCCTGCACATCACCTACAAATAAAATTTCACAGGCACCTTCTGCAAAGCCTATCCTTCACCAAGGCCACAAACAAACATGTGCACAATACCAAACCAACACCTACTTGGTACACAACACCACCCTTCACACTGAAGCCACTATCACACAGCTTTACGTTTAATCCTTCCCTAAACTATGTTTCAGGTGACAGACCTACGGTATAGTTTAGTCCTTTAGAATAACGTTTTTTTTTCAGTGCCACCACACATTATTAAATAAAAAGTTCCACCTTCTTTACTAGCAAACGCTCACTCAGAATACACAGAAGTATCTAACAATACCCAGAGTAATTACCTGCGTTCTAGTATTGCTACACTTTCCCCAAAATTTGTAGCACTAACCGAAAGATTAAGGTTAGAACCTTATGACCTTTTTCTTTGATTGGCCCACTTTCCCGCAGCGATTTCCCCAAAAGTCTGCTTTTGTTGCAGTTCGGCCTTTCGGAGAAATGCACATGTGTTTACTGCGCATAGAGGAAGTGGGCTGAACATGGCGGTGACGTGGACTGTCAGATAAGGAGGAGGTTTGTGGGGCACCTGTGTGTGTATGTCGTGATGTGAGAGCGGGTCGGGGGCTGTCCTCTGCTGAGCAGATGACTGGCAATGGGACTGGCGGAGGGCGGCAGCGGAGGGAACAGAGTTTCCAGTATCGGGAACAGACAGGGAAGGGGACGCGGAAAGGGAAAAATGTTTCCCCACAGCACCGAAATCAGGCCCAGACAGCCAGGCTTTGATGAATTCGGCTTCCGATGAAACATTGTAGAACCCTTTTTCTACCTTGCAGGCTATTCAATTGGGAAGCTAATACCTTTGTTTACCTGTATGCACAAACGTGGTAGCTTGAACCGGAAGTCGAGTCCAAGTCTACAAGGGGGGTGAAGCATGTAGGTTTGAGGAATAGAGCATGTTCAATGACAACTCTACAAAAAAGAAAAGGTGAATGCAACATCTCTTTAAGAAATGTCTATCGTACCTTTATGTTGGCTTCTTGTAATTTCCATTCATTATTTATGTTTGTTTATTGTGTTGTGCAATATTTGTATACTACTGTAAATATTGCACTGTGTGGTTTTCCTTGAAAACTACAGCAGAAGTGTGCAACTACTGCTGCAAAGTTCCCCTTTTGGGTGGTTGCTAGTGTGGGAGTCCTTTTGCCTTAATGCAGCACTGCTATTAAAAGAAAACTTAAAGGAGCATAATTTGAGAACATATACAAACACATTTGTGTTATTTCTTTCAACATACATATTTGCAGGGAGGTGTAGAAATCATATGTTTTGCTTGTTATAGATGTACCTGGTAGGCCCTGTCTAAATTCCAGGTTCCTCCTCTTTGTCGCTTGATGTATCACTCACTCACACAATACCTAGTACAACAAACACCATAAAGTACAACCAAAGTCCCTGCTCTCCTAGGCTCTGTAGGCAGAGAATACAATATTCTTTGCTGACAACACTGAGTTCAGCATGATCTCCCTTTCTCCCTCACCGAAAGCTACCCCATTCCCATAGGTTCCTTTCAGCCAGACCCTGATCCCTGCCTAAAACCGTTCTTGCCCCTAGCCTATCACTATCTATTCTACTTTACCGACCCTACACTGACAAAGTATCAGGGATATGCCCTTGGTCTCCTGCACCAAGGCATTTAGTCCTCCACTGGTAATTTCCATCCTATCTTCAATTCCCCATTACCCTACACACCGCCCCTCCCCGACTATGAAAAACCCAGATCTTTCCCCTAGACCCACCCTCACACACACCACCTCTCTCCCTCCCATGGCTACTGTGAGCTCTCCCCATATTTACCTATAGCACCCCTTACATCAAACTTTCAGATCACACTGATTTTCTTTTCACGCAGTCATACCACACCCACCTGAGAACCTCTCTGCTTCTCAAGCAAATAATGTATGCATAACACCAACCCAAGCTCTAGACAGACACATCCAACCCCCCGATACCTTAAAACCAAAGACCACACCCACAAGCAGAATTCACAAGACACAACCCATTCACCATGGACGTTCTCAATCTACCCATCATTACTATTGTGGTCCAGACTCTTCCGTGAGTCTGCAGTCACAACCTAACCACACAATTTCCCACCAAGGCCACATCGGTAAGGCGCAGACCCCTCCACTGAAACGTTCATCCACAATCCAGACTCATAGTACACACAACCCACTAAACACATGCTACCTTAGTCCAGGATTAGTGGCTTGGAACAACCCATTCATGGCCTTGATGCAGAGAAACCAACAACTATTAGACAAAGTACAGGGGGGCGTGGCTTGGGGCCATGCATTGAGGAGCAAAACCCAGGAGCTCCCGCATGATCCAATGTAAAGGTCCGTATAGCTGGGAGAAAACACATGGGAAAACGCATGAAAAGCGGCAGATAGGCATCTGAAGGTCTGCCGGACAGCTGGTAGAAATCCCAAAGGAAATCGGGATTTCCAGGATTAGACCAGGAGGACGATTGAAAAGACACCGGAGCCAGCTCACAAAATGGCAGGCGCGACAGCCCGGACCGACGGAGAAGCCCTGCGGAGACAATAAAGGAAGAGAAGCAAAGAAGCATTGTGCTGGAGGCACATATCGTCAGCACGCAAGAGGAACGAGAACATCAGACAAACCACCCAGCCGGTGATAAAGGAGCCCAACAACATCCTGGGGCCGCAGAGGGAGACCTTGCCCGCCACGTGGGGTGAGCAGAAACGCATACAAAGAAAGACGCGCTGCGTCTACGAGGAAGAAGCACGGGCAGCTGCGGAAAACGCCTGTGGTGAGGAACTATCGGCAGAGAGGACAACGGGGGAACCTGCGCAGCACACGGGTTGGAGTGGGCGATCCCTAAGGAGGGAGAGCAGCACAGAGGTTCCAGGGGTGTCACCCCAGCCTTTTCAGTGAGGACGTGGGGAGAGGCACCCCAACAATCAGGTACGGCACTAGCGAGCAGTGGAACGGTGTCACGCAGCGGGAGCGATGTCCCGCAGAGGCAGCCCTCTTTGCCTCAAGAGTCCCCCTTGACATAGCCGATGCCCTGGCGAAGATCAACCTTCCTAAGCTAAAAGAGACCAAACGGGATATGTACCGGGGAGGAACACATCGTGGAATCTCTGCAGTCTCCACCACATAGTAGATCATATGAATCAGAGACGGGGGGAATGTGCAGTGGCATCACTGGATGCTATAAAAGCCTTTGACTTAGTGAATTGGGACTGGCTCCTGGATGTGCTTGCCCACTTTGAGATGGGGAAGGGTTCCTATGCTGGATCCAGCTCCTATACAGGGGCCCAAGGGCTAGGGTGAAGACAGGCAGACATATCTCGGAGGGGTGGAACATTGCTCGGGGCGAAGTGCAGGGATGCCCACTATCCCCGTTGCCATATATACTGGCCCTGGAACCGTTAGCAGCCTTTCTTAGGGCTGAGTACTGGGACAATGCAATAGAGGTAGACGGGGTGGTATATCACATATCGATTTATGCCGACGATATGCTCCTCCATGTCAAGGACCCACGGGTACACTTGCCGGACCTGCTCGAAGCCCTGGGAGCTTTCAGTAGACTGTCGGGAATTACTATTAATAAGGAAAAGTCTTCGTTGTTCCCTCTAGCGGAGCTGAGAAGGGCAACTCCAAGCCAGCTACTGAGCCTAGGCCTAACATGGACGCCAATTACTTTCAGATACCTAGGAGTAGATATATAGCATGACACTGCAGAGACACACAAAGCCAATACACAGGTGGCCCTAGACAAAATTGGAAAAGCAATCCAGTTTTGGAAGACGTTACCATTGGGGATGATAGGGAGAGCAGCTCTGCTGAAGATGATGGTGCTACCCTATCTGCTGTACTATTTTACTAACATCCCCCACAACATCCCTGGGTCGTTCTTTAAACTACTGCACACTATGGCAAGAGAATTCCCTTGGGGGGGAGGGAGGAATAGAATAGCACTGAACACATTACAAAGAGACTATGAATGGGGGTATTGGGCTTCCGGACCTAGAACGATATTACCTGGCGGGACAGCTTCAGTTTGTGGTGCAGTGGCTGGGAGAGGAGACATCAATAGACGCATTACTTTTTTCAGCAGGCAATGCAACAATATTATCTGAGGGAGCTCCTGTGGATAGACGCAGTTTCAGCCAAAACGCTCCTCAACATGGTTAAGCTGGGCCTGGCCCTGTGGAGGAGAGCATGGAAAATCCAAGGGATATGTGACACCTGTTCCAGGCACATCCCTCTCGCAGGACTAGTAGACAGCCGCATAGTGATTTTGGCAGCGTATCGAACACAATGGCAAGATGAGGGAATAGCCCAGATAGGAGACGTGTGGCGAGACGGGTATTGGGTGGACTTCCAGACCCTGATGGAAGAACAGGATATACACAATGGCCAATTCGTACTGAACAACAATATGGTCCGAAAGATCAGGAAGAGATGGGAGACCTTACCAGAGGAGGATGATGCAGGGGGGGCACTGGATATATGGTACGATATCTCGGAAGGGGGACACACAGTGTCCAGGCTCTATGAACAACTACTGGGTGCTAATAACATAAGAGAGCTACAAGCAGGAGCCAAATGGGAGGAGGAGCTCCAGAAAACCTTAATGGGCGCAGAATTGTGCCGAGACCTCCGATACACCAAGAAAATCTCCAGGAACGCAAGGTTTTGACAGATGCAGCTTTACCTCATACACAGAGCATATCTCACGCCTAAAACAATGTTGTGCATGGGAGACAAGCAGACCCAGAGTTGCCCGTGCTGCACGACTGAGTCTGTGGACATGCTGCACATGTTCTGGGCCTGCCCGGTGATAGCAAACTTCTGGGACTCTATCAGAGAAAGGGCGACGAGGAGAGGAATCTAAATGCAGGCATGGTCACCGGAGTCTTGTTTGCTGGGTCTGTTCCTGAGAGGAGGTAAACAGAGGACACACTTGGCAAAAATGAAAGACCTGATTAGTGTATTAGCAAAGCGTCGAATAGCAATGGCATGGAACACAATGTAACGCTCACCTGATTCCCACGGAGGCGCTGATCTTGGCAGGAAGGTGTCTGTGACTCGAAAGGTGATGTGCAGAACCCGATGGGCTTCTGGGGTCGAACCTCTTCGCACTGTGTGTCGAACTCGTAGGGTGAGGTTTCTGCAGGTGAAAGAATATGGGGGTTAATGGTCTGGGTTGTTCAATGTCCCTCTTCCTCTCTCTCCCTCTCCGTAGAGCCCCCAGGTCAACGTGCTCACCTTAGATAGGTGAATGCTGGGCTCTCCATCTGCGTCTGGTGCAGGGCGCTGTTGCCAGTTCCTTCACTGGTGAAACATAGGCCTCTTGGACTCAGAAGACCGTTACCGTCGTTAACTGCACGAGCGGTGAGTTTCCAGACACCTTTTTAGTCTTTATAGTCTTTAGGTGCAAGGCACGTTAACATTGAACAGGACTTCGTATAATGCTTTTCTCCCTTTTGTCTTGCAGGACTCTTGAGGAAGATGGAGTGAAGCGCCTGGAAATGCGTGAGTAAATGCAAGCGCTCTAACTGTCTTTTCCTTGCAGCGTAGTTCGTGCTGAAGAGCAGGCGTTCTATTGCGAAGAGCGCGATGGGCGTAAGTAAATACCTGTCTAATGTCTCTTCTTTTGTCTTTCAGAAGTTGGTTGGCAGCGCCGGAGTCCGCGGAATGTCCGTAAGTAGATACAATGCTTTTATCTCCGCAGGCGGCGATGCAGTGTGAAGAAATCCAGAATTCACTGAGTGCCGGTAAGTAGTGACAATGCTTTTGCCTTCGCAGGCGAGGTGCAGCGTGCCGAAAATGACCGCAGCCGATGGATCAGGTGAGTAGCACTGCGAGTTAAGGCTGCCTTGCTAACCTGCTGTTTCTTGTCTCTGCAGGTGCTGCTGTCGACTGGATGCAGGAATGGTGAGTATGCTTCTTGCAGATTCAGGATGCAGGAATGGTAAGTATGATTCTTGCAGATTCGGGATCGTAAGAAGAAAGGCTGGAACAGACTCGGTGAGTGTTCTGCTGCAGATGCAGAATAACGCGAAGCACGTTTCGTCTATCGGGTGTGGTTTAAATAGCCTTGGAGTGATGAGGCGTCTTCCTCCACGGCCCCGCCTAGGTAAGAAAAGAGTTCCAGTTCCAGAAGCTTTCCAGTGCTGAATCCAGGGAGTGGAGCTTGCCCCACCCAGGTAAGAAAGTAGTTCCTGTTCACAGAGGACTTCTAAGAGGCTGGTAAGTAAGCAGCATGGTCTGCTGCAGGTAAGTCCACCCAAGCATCTGCACACATATTATGAGCCCGGTGCTTCCAGTGCCGGGACCGATGATTCTGATGAGCCTGGTGCCACCGGCGCCAGGACAAGGTCCAAAAGGTCCCCGTGGGGTCTGGCTGGTGCCTAGGATTAGGGTTAGGGGCCTGCTTCCAAGGACGTTGGGCTGGTCCTGGCTCCTTGGAAGCAGTGATCATGACACACAAGCACAGTGCCGTCAATAGAGGTGTGGACGGCGGACTTGAAGAAATGGACGGTAGCCGAAACATCAGTGTGGACAAGAGTGCTGTAAAGCGGGGAGGGCAAAAGTGGGGTTAAGTTAAAGCATGGAATATCCTTGTGCAAGGCCTGTTTGAAAGCGAAAAAGGAGGACAGCACGACCGATCCCAGGGGTTCGGAGGAAGGCTAACCAGACAACAGCAGTAGAGCGCCTCTAAACAAGCAAGAGGGGAGGCAAGCGAGGGAGGGGCAGCCTGGACAGGGCCAGACCCTGGCAACAAACACTGGGAGGGGTACGGACATTGTGGACAATGATGGAGGAAGCCTCGCAGAGATATCGAGATAGTGGAGAAGCAGTGCAGACTCCAACTCAAATGTGCCAATAGTTGTGTGAGGTTTATTGGTGTTTTTTGTTGTTATATGTTATGTATTGGTTTAACAAAACTATAATAAAAAGGTTTAAAAAAAGAATATTAGACACAGTACAGCTCCCTCCCCACACAGATTTTGAATTTGCTTAGAAACGGACCCCTCCCATTCAGATATTGAAGTGGGTGAGAACTAAAGGGTCCGACGTTCCTCTTCTTTTCAGAAAGATTTGCCATGATTCCATTACTATTTCTAACCTGAGCACCATTCCTGGGTGGCAGGGAAGGGCGTCTTTGTTTTTTGCTTCCCCCATACTGGGGATTTGAACCTGGGTCCTGATCAGAACACTCTAGTCTCACATGTTGCTGAACTATCTCTCAGGCACTGGTTTGTGAGCCGCTTATCACAGTAGTGATCATCTTTTTTGCTGCAATTCAGCATTATTAACATGAAATTGCTACATGCACAGCTATGTGTGAACTTGATCAGTGTGTGGAGGGTGGCTGTTGTCTTGGGCATGTCTCTTAAGAGGTGCGAAAGGTGGGTGATTGGAAAGTGGAGGGCACATAAAGCTGCATGGTTTGAGGGACAATGACTGAAAGGAATGGTGGTTGTTTAAGATGATACTGGTGGGGGAATGAAGGAAAGTCAGGACCCAGGTATCTCATTTGTATTATGAGGAGTGAGGCAGGGAATGGAGTTGGTGGGGAGCAGAGGCAGAGGGGAACACTGTTCCACTAATCCTTTCTTTCCACTTTAACCCCTGCTCCAACCTCCCAATGCCAGAGAATCCGATCTCAGCAACATAACACACTCAGTTGTTAGAAGGCCTCAGAAACAGGCCACTGTAAGAAAAATGCTCACACTGAACAAATCACAATCAGTTGCCATGCAAGATATTAAAGCAAACCACCCTTGCTCAGAAAACAGGCTTATAACGACACATTACTCCCAGGCAGCACAAAAGACTTGTAAACTCTAACTCCCGATTAAAGAACCCCATACCGATCTATCCAAATCGGGTGTCTTACAATGTTGCAAAGAGCACACTTCTTGAAGGAACAACCCCACTCTGAGAAATCAAGGGGTTCTGTAGAAGGTTGTCATAGGGAACAGTCCTATGTGGAATGCCACAACCAGTTGGCATGGAAAGTTGCAAAACCTAACCACTCTGGCCCAGACCCATGCTGACAAATCACACTTGGGTGTCTTGGAAGGTTGCAAAGCCAAGAGTGCTGAGGAAAGAGGGAAGAGCTCCACTATGACAAATCACACACAGACTGCACTAGGGTTCACAGGTGCCTGTCAAAGCTCAGAGTCGAGGCAAATGACAAACATCTTGGAAGATAATGGAAAGAGCTGCCAGTAAAATTAAAATCACTAAAAGCTTATCAAGTTATTGGGGACAATTCACAAAAAACTCTGTGAAGTGTAGATGATGCTGTTCACAGAAAGGCCAAATATGTTATTCACAAAGGTAACCTGTACACTTCCAGTGGCCTGTTCCGAGGCACAAATGTTGCACAGCTTTGCCTTAACTCCTTGAATCCATGTGGGTGAAGAGCCCCGGAAAAACCTCCATACTGGACACATCATTTCCTATGGCACTTAAAATGCCCACTGAAAGATTTGTAAGCTTTTTGAAATACATTTCCATGCTAATCAAAAGGGCAGGAGTGTATTTGGGTAGCTGTCTAAAGCTATGGCAATGCAGGATAGGACTGAGAGCAACCATTTTGTAGCTAGGACTGGTCATTGTGAAACATGCTTTCCCCCTGGTCTGTTCTGAATGGGTGCATAGGGAAGCTTGGGCGTATGCTCAGATTTCTGAGTGCATACAGTTTGCAAGTACGAAATGGACTCCCAAATGTAAGGCCCACTCTCCTCCTCGCCCTGCACAACTTTGCATAATTGTACTCACAATGGAGCGGCATGTTAATGCGCAAATCTATCATTCAAACCTTTCCATAGATCTTTAGACAAAGATATTTCAGCGTGCAAATCTATGATTCACACCTTCACATCCACCTCTGAATATGTTATAATGTGTGTGCAGACAAATTCCCACAGCATTGCTTTTAAAATCAAAATGCCAAAATCCCATTCAGATTCATTGGATGTCATTCTGAGTTGGGTGGTATTTCAGACTTAAATACTGACAAACTTGGTTAACTGCCACATTGCCTGTGGGCTATTGATGGAGTTAGACCCCATTTTTGGAGCCCATTGCATTTCATGGGAATTTATGAGGATTTACTGCGAGTAGTACTTGTGCTGTGGTAAATCGTTCAGGAGGAGGTAGGTAGCTGGTGGTAACTCCTCCACAGAAGATCTGAGAAGATCTGCTCACTAATCTGCACTCTACTCTAGCCTTCCTTCTGTCCTCATCCTCCTTGATCTTTCCTATGCTTTTGACACAGTCAGTCATGCCATCCTGAACAATCTTCTCCCTGAGAACCTGGGCATCATTGGTCAGGCCCTTAGCAAGGCTGACCTCCTTCCTCCTGGACCGTCCCTCTCAGGTCCAACTCGGGTCCTTTCTCTCCACCACCTCTCTCTACACATGTGGTGTTTCCCAGAGCTCCAGCCTCACACCCTGGCTTTTCAACCTCTATGTGGACCCTTTGGCCCACCTCATCTCTACCTTCTCCTCTAACTTCCAGTGTTATGTGGATGACACTCTGCTCTACTTCAGGCTCCCCTCTGCCTCCTCTCCTCTCTTGCTCATTCCTGACTGTCTATGCACGATTCAGGAATGGGGCGCCTTCAACAATCTCTGCCTCAATGCCAGCAAGACCGAGATACTCCTCATTGGGACCCTTGCTGCTGCTTTCCCTCTTTCACTCTGTCTGCCCCCTTTGGGCCCTCTCCCTTCACCTTCCTGTGAGGCAAAACACCTTAGGGGCATCTTCAACTCCATTCTCTCCTTCTCCCCTCACATCACAGACCTTTTCAACAAGTTCCACTACCAGCAGCACCTCCTCAGAGGTATTCTTCCTTTTCCCGCTTTCCCCCAGAAGCTCAATGTCTCCAATGCCCTGGTTCTCCCTAAACTGCACTACTGCAATAGCCTCTTTCTCAACCTGTCTTCCTCTACTCTCCGCCATCTGCAACTAATCCAGAACAGAACGGAGAGACTTTTCATTGGACTCAAGCCCAGAGATCATATCTCTCCAGCCCTAGAATCCCTCCACTGGCTCCCAGTGGCTGCATGGATCAAGTTCAAGACCCTCTGCATTGTCCACAAGGCTTCCTGGGGCCGGGGCTCGCACTACATCCAACTCACTCTTCCTAGACATCTTCCTTCTCAAGCCCTTTGCTCATCCACCTCCAACTCTCTGATGGTCAGACGCTTCTCCAGGCAGAGAGTGGGGGGGGAGATCTCTTTCCTCTGCAGGCGCCTCCCTCTGGAATGGCCTCCCTTCTCCTCTCAAACTTGGGCAGGACCACCCCAGCTTCCGGAAGCAGCTCAAGACCTTCCTTTTCGCTTCTTCTTTCTCCCTCCCTCTCCCTTGCTGACCCCCTTTGTGCTGCGCTGGCTGGTTGCCTTGCTACTTTCAGAACCCAATGGGCACCGGGCTCCTCCACGACCTGTAAGCACCTGCACTGCCTCCGGGCCTCCGCGCACTTAGGGGTTGCATCTGTAACCCTACAATCCCTTGCCTCCTTGCACTACCCAGAACTGACTCCCCCAGCTGCACTTACTCAGAGCAATCCTGCCCTGATCGCACTTCTCCCCTCCCCCAGCATTTCCCCTCTCCCTGCCCCTGCACTTGCACGATCTGAATGACACAAGGCCTAGTACGATCGTTTGTTTCATTCTCCCGTTGTCTCCCTACCGTGTTTTGTCACCCCTCGAAACACTTGTGTACAGGTGCGTTATAAATGTATCATCATATCATATCATATCACATTACCACGAATCTCTGAACGTGTTGGCAGTTTAATAGTGTCAGTTAATCTGTTATCACCCAATAAGATACAGTAACTTGGCTATTTGCCCAAACAACACTGAAAGCCTGGCTGCTTGCCTAACAAGATTGACTGGCCTCAGAACACTTAGAGTTCCTTGTCTGTATATAGGCCCTGTATGTAAGCTTTCTTTTTCCCCCATGACCCCATGTCCCCACAACAAGTGTAGCAGGTTGCAGCAGCGCCTTGATGCCCCTAGGATTAGGCCCTTTACAAATGTAAAAAATTAAAATTAATAAATACTGCCAAATTGTACAGAGGTCCATAGTATTAATACATTATTAAAAGAATTAACTCACCACTAGCACAACAGTATTCATGATCAATCACGCACGTCACAGCGAGAGAAATCATCTCGGTGGCTTGTGGATGTTCCTCTTTTTGTCTCTGCCACAGTATGTGCATTCCAAATCAAGAAAGCTGGTCATTTCAGACAACCAACACTCAACGTGAAGATTCAGAATTGATTTCCACTGCTACAAATTGTCTTGGCCAACAATAATCCCTTAATTAGCTTTTGGATTTTCAGTGTGTCCATGGACCCCTTTTGTCCGCATTCATTGAAGATTATTGTTTCCTTAAGAATCAATTGCGTTCTCGTGACCATAAACATTCTCTGTTTTGTCTCTTGCAATACTCCAATCAGCTTTCAACATTCCAGTCTTTATCCACATAATCACATCTCTGGCATTTGCTGCCAATGCTTAGTGAAAGCTTTTGCGTTCCTTTTGGCATCGTGAACATTCTTACCAGGCTCAGTTGAGGGAGATAAGGGGCCTAATTCAGAAAGATTTGAACTGGAGCAAATCCGAGATGTCCCTGCTACCTTATACCTGATGCAGTCTAAAACTGGTACAAAGGTGGTGATGCCTGGGGCATCTGTGAGATACACTTTGGCAAAACCTTTTGCATGTTGATCAGATTTGCAAGTGAGCCTCTCAGAGAGGTTCGTGGCATGAATGCATTTGCTCCAGTTTTAGCCTTTGTGAATGAGCTGCAAGCAGCAGGTGGAAATCAGAAATGCTCATGGGCATGTATGATTTGCTCCATTACAAGTCTTTGAGAATCAGGCCCTTTGACTTTGTCAATTTCGATTGCTCTTAAAAGGACAGTACTTTAGTATACTGTTTAGGCTTCAAGCCACGGGTGCCTACTAACATTGTGTGGGGGCACTGATCAACATTTGCTCAGAAAATAGAATGTCAAACAACAACCTGGCCTCAATGGAACATGTCAGTGTCCAGGTACTTACAAAGAGAATGTGAAATCAGAAATACGACCTGCTAATGTTCAGTCATTTACATAAATTGCAAACCTAATACAGGAGAATAAACATTTTCCATAATAACATTCTAGAAAGTCTTAATTCTATTAAAGACACGGAGGCAAGCATTATACTTCTCTTTCTTTAATTGAATACGTAAAGAAAGCTCAGCATCAAGGTATTTTTATGCACTTTCTATACTAAACAACTCACACTAAAGGTGCATTAAAAATGTACATATAACAGAACACTGTAATGTACGTCTAGAGTCCATAACATTTCAAAAAATGGCAAAAGCTTCATTTCCCATGATGCTCCTAAAGGTCATCCAGTGTTCTTATGCATGTGATACTAGTCCTCCAATAGGCATGCAGGTGCTCCCATAAACAGTCCTGAACAAGAAATAACGTCCTCTTTCAAGGCTGCAAACTCGGCTGTCCTTCAGTGTTAAGAATCCGAGCTGCGGTCAACCAGAAGAAGAGGCGTTGAACTGTGGATCAGACAGACTTGTCTGTAGACGCTGTCAAGTAAAGACACATAATTATAATTACTTCATGCGTATGATAACCCTAGTTCCCTTAGCGGGTTGGGAGGGAAAAGAGCATTGTATTAGTGTAAAACTATGCATGCATTTTCGATTAACAGTTTATTGCAATGCTTAAAATCATTCTTAAGCGGTATGCGCTGTGCTTTTCCTTCGCTGGGTGGGATAATGCTCGCCTCTGTATCTTTGATAGGATTAAGACTTTCTAGTAAGTTATTATGGAAAATCTTTATTCTCTGTCAAGACCGGAGGCTCACATTATGCTTGTTCAAAGCTTACTTACACAACTGAAGCAGGCTGTTCTACTGGTTTCAAGTAGAACTCTTTGAATATCGACTCGCCTGCCCAATCAGCCATCTTCATGATGTCCTCTAAATGGACGCCAACTTGGAAAGCTTTAGAGGCCATGGCTCCCCTAATAGAGTGGGCTCTGAATTGGAGTGTATCTATCCCTGCTTGATCTAGAACCCAAAGCGCACCCAGCGTGCCAAAGTAGGGGCTGAAACTGCTTTATGGGGTCTGCGAATAGCTATGAGAAGCTGACCGTCAGGCGTGGTCCTGAAGGGAGCTGTTACTTCTTCATAGGCCTTTAAACACTGAACTAAGCAAAGTTTGGGTTGTTCTCTG
Organism: Ambystoma mexicanum; assembly: GCF_040938575.1. Lineage (NCBI taxonomy): Eukaryota > Metazoa > Chordata > Amphibia > Caudata > Ambystomatidae > Ambystoma > Ambystoma mexicanum. The sequence goes on from NC_090937.1 coordinate 779,244,904, forward strand.
AAAGCTGGGAAAGAAATCACTCTCGAGTCACACTTAATTCTTGTTTGTATGTGAAAAACAATACAGTCAGGAGAAAAAGACCTCCCCGCTAGGTCTAGAGCTCTGACGTCCGAAACTCTCCTACAAGAAACTAGGCAAAGCAAAGTAGTAAGCTTGCCAGAGAGCGCCGTACGTGATAGCTCTTCGTTAGGCGACCACGAGAGGAAAAGATTGAGTACTTTATTAATGTCCCATAGCTTGTTATAACTGGATGGAGGCGGCACTGTAAGCCGGACGCCTTTTAGCAATCTGCAAACAAGATGATGGTCCCCAGCTGGGGCCCCTTGTATGAGATCGTGGCCTGCAGAAATCACAGATCGATAAGCGTTCACTGTTCTGTATGCAAGGCCTCTTTCTACCAAAGAGGCTAAGAAATTGAGAATTTCTTCTAAAGGTGCCAAAACTGGATGAAAACCCCGTTCTTGACATCAGACCCTCCAAGCGTTCCAGGAGTTGGAATACCACTTGAGGGTAGCGGGGGCCCAGCTCTCCTCAATGAAATGGATTGCCTTGAGGGATATGCCCGGAGTCCTCCATTTTGCCATGAAATCCTCCAAGCCACTAGAGTCAGGGACCTGGAGAGGAGCAGGGGGTGAGGTTGTCTCCACGGATTCAATAGAAGATCTGGAGACTGGGGTAGAAGGATTGGAGAATCCATAGAAAGTTCCAGAATAACTGGATACCAAGTCTGAGAAGTCCAGACTGGGGCTATGAGCACTAGCTCTGTTTTGTCCTGACGGACCTTTGCCAGGGTCCTCGCAATCATGGAAAAGGGGGAAATCGCGTAGAGAACTCCCCCTGTCCAAGGCTGTAAGAATGCATCTGTCGCCGAGGCTGCTCGGTCGGGTCTCCAGCTGTAGAACATTGGAAGCTGAGTGTTGAGACGAGATGCAAAAAGATCTTTGGACATTGTACCCCAGATCTGTTGCATGCGGAGAAAAATATTCCTTCTGAGCCTCCAGTCGCTGGAATCAACGTAATGACGAGAGTGCCAATCCGCTATCACATTCAAGAGACCCGAAAGATATTCTGCTGTGACGGAAATCCGGTGATCTAGGCACAAATGCCAAAAGTATTTGGCTAGTTCTGCTAGCGGACGAGACTTGGTACCACCCAGATGATTGATGTATATTACAGCGGATACCTTGTCCATTTTTAGTAAGATACAGAAGCTCACTTTGTTCCTGGCAAAGGAGCGAACTGCGAATGATACCGCAAGGAGCTCCAGACAGTTTATGTGCATCTCCAACTCCTGTGGAGACCAAGTCCCTCCTGTGGCTACTGTGCCATATATCGCTCCCCAACCGGAGCGGCTGGCTTCTGTTTCGATGATGATATCTGGGGTGGAACCGAAGATGGCCCTGCCGTTTCAGGCCTCCATGTGTGTGAGCCACCAATTTAGCTCTGTTCTCACCTGGGGAGACAGTGTCAGGCATTGAGAATAAGAGAGGCTGCGCCTCAGGTGATGACCCTTCAAACTTTGCAGTTCTCGGTAATGAAGGGGACTCGGAAATATTGCTTGGATAGACGAGGATAGAAAGCCTATTACTCTCGCTAGCTCCCACAGAGAGATTAAGTTCCGCTGTAGGAGCCTGCGAATCTCCCTTTTGGTTGAATGCATTTTGGCAGCTGGTAAACAGAGCTGAGAATTTTGGGTGTCCACTACGAACCCTAGAAATTCTAGATTCCTGGAAGGACAAAGAACTGACTTCTCCCAATTGATGAGAAAGCCGAGACTGTGAAGCAAATCTAGGGCTAGTTTGACCTGTTCTTGTAATAGCTTCTTAGATTGAGCCATGAGAATAATGTCATCCAGGTAAACTATCAGTCGGATGCCTTGTTCTCTTAGATGAGCTACCACCGGTCTCAACAGCTTGGTAAACACCCATGGTGCTGTAGAGAGTCCAAAGGGTAAACCCGTGAATTCCCAATCTTGGTGTTCCCAAGAGAATCTTAGATAACTTACGTGTGCCTGATGAATAGGCACTGCGAGATAGGCATCCTTCCGGTCCAGGCGTATGAGCCAGTCGTTTGGTCTCAGAAGATCCCTGAGCATGTGGATGCCTTCCATCTTGAAATTACTATAAATTATAAAATCGTTGAGCGCTCTCAGATTTATCACAGGCCTCATCTTCTTCCTGAGCACCAGAAAAATCGGGCTGAAGAAGCCGCCCGGACTCGATCAGGGGCAGATCGCCTGCCTCTGATATAGGCTGCGAATTTTGCCATCTAGCGCTCTCCGATCTATTTCTGACATCATTATGGGGCAGGGGGACTGGCCTGAAAGGGCTGTGTGAAAAATTCTAGTCGCAGGCCGCGCGCTGTGTCCCTGACTCAGGTGTCCCCTGACAAAATGTCCCAAGCACTTGTAAAAAGCGCTAGCCTCCCCCCAATGGGTGCGAGCAGCGCAGGCGTTGCTATTAGTAGACTGACCTGAGGGTTGTTGGGCTCCGTTCTTAGGTCCTCTCTTCCAGTAGCAACCTCTGCCTCGTCCTCTTGAAGGAAAGAAGGTATTGGTGTGCTCTTGCCAGGCATTGTGTTGCTCCCTGTGATATTGAGGTCTTCTGTCGAAGGAATAACGGCCGGAAGAGCGACCTCGACCGGTCCTGGAGAAATTTTTTGATGCGAAGACCCTCTTGATGGAGGCCTGGGCTTTGTCCAATGCGGTAAAGGTACCTACAGACTTAGACATTTCCTTCATGAAAGGATTGCCAAAGAGTAGGCCTTGAGCGGCAGCGCCAGACACCGCGCTTGCTAATTCTGTTAACTTCGAGTCTATTTTATAGAGTATGCCCTTGCGGCGCTCGGTGGAGATAGCACAGCTCACATTTCCCAGTAGGCAGATGTCTCTCTGAGCCCAACCGGAGAGAATCACTGGGTCAATGGGGTCTGAAGAGCAGGAGGCTTCTTCCGCCAGGTCTAACATTTTTGTAAGAGGACCGGTGACGTCCAGCAGCTTTTCCTGACATGACTTCCAGGCCTAGTTGATGCCTTTTCTAGGATCTTTCACATGTTTTCCCAAGAACGTGATCATCTTTGAGTCCAGTTCCGGTGTCATAGCCACTTTGTCTGGTATCTCTGGATGTGGACATTCTGCCCAAAGGCTCGCTCTGATCTCTTTGTCGAGGGGCTTATGAAGCCTGTTAAAAATATAGTCGGTTGTTCTGGCTGATGGTTCCCAGTTGTTGGACCTGGGATGTATTAAATCTTCGGGAGCGAACATCCCCTTAGGAGGTGGCTGTTCCCTGGTGTTTCCCCTGGGGATGGGGGCTGCCGCAATCCCAGAGGTTGAGGGTTTTGAACCCCAGATCTGAATATCTTCATCTGAAAAAGAGTGTGATAAATCACCATCATACAATCTTGTACTTTGCTCATCTTCTATGCCCTGTCCATCTCCCTCGGGGCTTGAGGGTCTAACACCCCTGTTTTACTCCTCGGGGATAGAGGGTTCTTCAAAGGAAGGGGTTACCTTCCTACTCATAAAGGCTTGTTTCAGCCTGGAGAAGGCGTCAGATACGGCAGCAGTGGCAGGAATCGATTGAATCGGGGGTGGGGGGGTTGTCAGAGAGCTCTTGCTCTTGTAAGCCGGACTACATCCCCCTTGTGTAAGGTGCTTTCTCTTCTCTCTTTTTTCCCCTTGTCGGAGATGCCCCTCGCATACACTCCACCATGTTCTCCAGCAGCTGCTGTATTGGCAGGAGCATGCCTGTTACAGCCTATTTGATGCTGTTCTCAACGGTGGATCCCAATACCCTTTGAAGGCTTTTCTCCATAGCCACTTCATCAATATGGCATGAATCCTCCTCACATTCAGACCATGCCTGGTTTGATTGGGGGGAGTACTGTGCTGCCATGATGAGTAAGCACCTTACTTCTCTTTTTTTTTTTCTTTTTTTTTTTCTTCTGGGTTCCCTGATTGCCTTCCCTCACAGCCCAGTGGTTATAATAATAAGTCAGATCAGGTATTAATCTTTTATATATTTCCTGTTTTAAAAAAAAATGTTTTATTGTAGTCCTTATTACACTCCTGTACTTTTTCCTGATCCTGGTCCTTGCCCAGGCTGGCAGCAGCAGGTATGTCCAAGGACTCCTGTTTCCCGCTTCGTTTTCTTCTTGGTTTTTTTTTGTTTTTTTGTTTCTGACTGAAGATAATTGTTAATTTACAGCTCCGGCACTCGCAGTCGCATCAACCGCTTTTTCGCGGGCGGAAATGCTCACGCAAGTACCGGAGCCTGGAGAAAAAGACCAGGGAGAGCAGAAGCTCCCCCTGGTGGCTCGCGGGCACGCCGCACCCAGCTAGAGGCTGCGCTGTCCCCCCGAAACCTGAGCGTACTACTCCGGGTCGGGGACGCAAGCGCAGACACGGCGGACCCGCTGAGCCAGTGAAAGGGACGGCGTAAACTAATAAAGAAACAAACAAACGAAAACCTTTGTTATAAACTTTGACTTCGACACCAGCAGGAAGTTGCAGGCGTCAGGAAACAAGGAGAAAGCGGCTGACAAGAATGAGAGCCCTAACGAATTACAGATAACATATCACGATAACAATCAAACGTTCCTCATCATATAATAATGATCTAACGAAAATGAGTACAAAGAATTAATTTACATAGCACAAATATTGTATAAACAGTTCGGAATAAGAAATGAACGTATCTCTTGCTGTGAGCAGCAAAGAAAGAGGAAGTTATTTCTTGTTCAGGACTGTTTATGGGAGCACCTGCATGCCTATTGGAGGACTTGTATCACATGCATATGAACACTGGATGACCTTTAGGAGCATCATGGGAAATGAAGTTTTTGCCGTTTTCTGAAATGTTATGGACTCTAGACGCACATTAGAGTGTTCTGTTATATGTACTTTTTTAGTGCACCTTTAGAATGAGTTGTTTGGTATAGAAAGTGCATAAACAATACCTTGCTGCTGAGCTTTCTTTACGTATTCAATTAAAGAAAGAGAAGCATAATGTGAGCCTCCCGTCTTGACATAGAATTTACAACAGCCTTTAACTTTAGACATGAGGTTGGTGTTTACAGGGTTTCGGGATTTCGTCCATTACATTTTGGGAAATTGCATGGTAAACAATGCCTTTTTTAAGCTCATGCAACCAGTACAATTGTTAAAAACATGGTAACACTTTAAAACCATGTAACACAGAATTTGGAGTTTTCCTACAAGAAACGTTATGGAGCACTTAAAAACACTTCACACACATGTTTAGAGGTCCTTTCTCAATGAGCTTTCCGGCTCATTAGGGGCACATGGTTGATAGTTAAGCACACGAGATACGTAACACTGGTCAGAAGATGGTGGGATTGAAGATCACTGAACAGGAGGTTTGGTTTACCTCCCAAAGGACGCTTTCGGAAGTGTAGTGGCAACATGTGCATTTTAAAGTGCATTAGTTCAATAACATCCTTTAGGACATGATGGGACTTAAATGGCAATATATAGAGGGCTTTGGGGGTTCGCTCGCAGAGATAATTTGGGAAATATAATAACAAATGGTGCGTTTATATTTTACAAAAACATTTGACCAATAGCGTTGGGCACAACTTGGAGCACCAGAGCAGATTGATAGTTTCAACTGATATTAGGAGAAATGTATTAGCATGTTAATTAGTACCTCTCAATTAAGCAGTATGGCCCACCACTGTGGGCAATGTGAGTTGTGATGAACCTGTAAGAATTAGAAGGGCCACAGGCTAATAAGAACAAGTATTGCTCTGCAGCCATGGGCAATATTGCCTGTAACACTCAGCCATTAGGACAGGTGCTAGGCAGTGGCATGATTGGGGACAGGATTGAATGAAAAAAAATATTGATAATGGTCGCTGAGCAACGGACGCTCAGTTGACTCAAGTTTGAAGTCTATTCTCCATTTCTATTTGGGTTGGGGTTGCAAACTGAGCTCAGCCAGGGTGAAGGAGGACAAGCTGCTGTTCAGACGTGGATGGAGAGGTGATACTCATACAGGTGTCATGTTAGCAGAGGAGGGAGCGGGAACAGAAGTGGGAGAGAGCAAGTATTTGTGAATCCTGAGTGGTTGCAGGATCCAATGCTATACCAATGAATATTGACTGGATGCCATGGATCTTGATTGGCTCTGAGTGTTCCAACATTTTCACCACCGTTCTTATATGAAATATATGTTTCAAGTCGCATATTTGAAATGCCCTTGCGGATAGCAGTTTGTTTCATATAAGTGGTATTTGCTAATGATGCACACTAATGAATTTTACAATAATCACAAAATAAGCAAGAATCACAAGTTGATATTCATACCAAATCTAAATGTACAAGTTGTGTTGTCTTAATGTGGAGGCAATTTGCGAACTGGACTATATGTGTTGAATTGCCATCTGGCAAGGGTGTGAAAGCCCTGGCTTTTATTATTTTTATTAGATAATAAAATGATGCAGGTAATTGCATCTCTTAACGGGAAATCTGCTAATCACATTCCCCCTTTCTTTTTTTTATTTTAATGTATTTAAATTTTTACATTTGTATAGCGACCAGACCCGGAGGTATCATGGCGCTTGGAATACTGTGAGAAACATTGAAGAATGAAAAAACGTTTTCAAGAGTCATATACATTGTCATCAAGAGTAAGTTAACCATGTTTGTCCGTAAGACAGATTTTTAAGAGTTTTTTAATTTCAAAAGCGAGGGTTCATTTCTGATGTGGTCGGGGAGTGTGTTCCAGAGTGTGGGGGCAGTAACACAGAAACGGCCGCCCCTGCACATTTGAGGTTGAATCTGGGTGTGAAAAGCGATTGATTGGATAATGACCGGAGGCATGGGATCACTGGTTTGGGTATGATCCGAGTGGTGAGATAGGAGGGGGCATTTTGGCGGAGTCATCAGTGGGCTAGGACAAGTGTTTTGAAGATGATTCTAGCATTTATGGGAAGTCGGTGAGCATCCCTTATTGCTGCTGTGATGTGGTCGGAATGTTTAAGTCCTAGTGCAGCTCTAAGTGCCTTGTTTTGGAGAAGTTAAAGCTTGGCAATGTTCTTTGAAGAGGTGCCGGAGTACAAGACGGTACAGTAGTCAAGCTAACTACCGATGATGGCTCGAGCTAGAGTCAGGCAGTTGGAGGGAGAGATGAATTTCCTGCTCGGAGTGATGAAGGGTCGAGGGAGTTTAGACGGTGAGGTGAACCTACAATGAGAATCTCTGTCTTTTCGTAGTTTAGGCAGAGATTGTAGGTTGCCATCCAGTTCTGAATAACACTGTATATTTGGTTAATCAGATCAACATCATGGGTGTAATTGCCTGTGACTGGCAGGAGGACTACTGTGTCATCTGCAAAGTTAGTGTATGGGATCCCCACAGCATCAAGATGATCCAAGAGTGGTTTGGTCTAAGTATTATACAGAGCAGGGGAGATACAAGAGCCTTGGGGGTTACCTCATTGGACTGGGATGTGGTCAGGAGAGTGGTCACCTATGAAGACTTTGGATGTGCGTTCACTCAGGAAGGATTTGATCTAGTGAACTGCCTCATTGAAGGAGTGGAAGTTTGTAAGCAGGTGTTGGCAAAGGACATTGTGGTTTAGAAGGTCGAATGCCGCTGACAGGTCAAGGAGGAGGAGAATGGTGAGGCTGCATGAATCTCGGGTGAGGTCAAGTTGGATATTAGGTCCAAGAGGGCTGTTTCATAAGCTCCATGCCAAAAGCATAGTGTGCACTTGTGCCCTGCTGCATCAGTATCCTGATTCACAGCACCTGCTCTAACACTGGCACAGAGCAGGTTCAGAGGCCACAGGTGCGCTATTGACAGCTGCAGTGGGGTCTCTGCGGTGCAAAGACTGCATGTAAATATGCAACCCTGTTCCAAAAATGACATAACACTGATTATGCTGTCCTGGTGGTACACATAACTGTAAATATAAACCATACCTGAGTTAGGGTATCATTGAGCGGGGAGAGATGGAGTAAAGAGGAGTCAGAGAGGGGTCTGCACCATTTGGGAAGGTCCTGCTATCTTGATTCTCTTTCCTGCCTCCCCCCCCTTCCTCTGGTGCAAAGCACTTTGGGTGCGACATCATGAGGGCAAAGTCCACACGTTTCAAGAGCAGGAATTGGACTCCTAATACAGGCTAGCTTTAGTGAAATCACCTGGGGAACGTTGGCTATAAAAGGAGTCTCCCACCACATCTTTGATTCATCTGGACTAATCTTCAACCTTCCTGAAGATTTCACTGGACCCTGCTGAGAGAGCAGTCCTTTCTAAAGTTCTCCAGTTGTGAGGTGAAGGCAAGTGTTCCAAGGCAGAGACCAGCTCTGTCCCCTAACTATCCCAAGGTACCATTGGGGGGTATCTGCTGCTGGAACAGTGCCTATCTCTCTACCAGCCACAGCGGTACCCAAGACCTCACCATGTTGGAGGACCGCTGCAGTTGTGTGCCAGCCTCCCCCTTGTTTGGCAGCCCGAGAAAAAGGACCAATTTTGTCCCTGAGCCCAGGCATTGCGACCCACAGAAACCTAGGAAGTGACCTATTGCTAGAGCAAAACCACCTCTCTGCCAGCCACAGCCGTACCCAGGACCTCACTGTGTTAGAGGAGCCTGCATTTGTGTGCCAGCCTCCCCCATTTTTGGGAGCATGAGAAAAGGGCTCATCTTGTCCTTAAGCCCCTGGATTGGGACTCGAAGCACAGCTGAGAGCCAAGAAAGCCACAATCCTAGTGATTTTCGCCAATGATCTGTGTGGAGAGTTTTCATGAAATGTTCACCACATTTCAGTCAGCATGACAAGCCGTTGCTGCCTTTTGCTCTTTCCCGATCTTCTCACAGCACCAAGAAGTCTGGTTCAGAGCTCTCGAACCATCACAAACTGCAAATAAGGTACCATTGACTGTTAACAGTCCCCTTGGTCCATTTATGGGCCATAGAGACTGGTTAGGTAATTTTTAACCCTTTCCCTCACAAGTACATATTTTTTTTCAAGAACATGGTTGCTATTGCCTGCCTTTCACCCCTGATTCATTACCCACAGTGCTGAATCTACTATCTTTGCTAATTCTGTGTTGTTTCCTCAGGGGTGGATTTTGTGTAGTGGTTTTCTAGTTCGTTATTTTTGTACATGGTGTACTTAATTAAAGTGTATATATTTGTACAGAACCTTGATTAGGCATTCCTTTATTTTGGACTGTTTGGGTTGCTACTGAACCACATTGACACCCCTCTTCAGAATATAGCCTTCCATGGGCCTACGTTATCACAAAAGGCAAAGGAGGTATATCTCTTGACTGTGCCTGTTTTACCTTTATGATTGTATTGGCTCTTAATTTGTAGAAGTGTGAGGGCTGAGTAGGCGTTTTAGCCTCTACTCATCATTGTACTCCTGCAAGGCAGAAGTCAGTTCATCACACAAACAAGCATAACCCAGTGTATGTTTTACACTAAAAAGCAGCAGAGTGTTTCTGGGTTCCCTTGTTTACCCAGTGCTGCTTTTCTTGCAGAAATAAAGCTTCTGATGTTACTTCAAACACGAGAATCCAAAACCACCTTAATCTCTTGTCATTTGTAATTTGTTCTCGAAAATGGACTCTACTTTTAGAATGGCAAAGCTAAATTTTGAATTAGGACTAGCATGATGTAAAATGCAAATTGACATGGCTAATTAACTAACTAACTAAAGAAGTTCTTGTATAGCGCACACAAATTGGGGTTGTTTTATCATGACTAAAATGGTCGCGAAGGAACTGTCCGCATGGCAAATGTACGCAATAGAAACATTTTCGTACATTTCCCATGCGGACATCCATAGTAAAACAACCCCAAATCCATACAAGCACACACCCCCACCCACACCCCCAACATACTCCCAACACACCCCCACCCCCGTCCCCCTACTTACCTTTCATTCTGATGCGCTGTATCCTTGCAGCGCCAGTTCCCTTTCACTTCCATGATCGGGAACCGGCACTGCAGGGTCCTTTTCTTGTCTTTATTTTTTCTTTTTCTTTTTACTTTTAGTTGAGTCAGCTGCAGGGGTGTCCCCCGCAACCCTCTGCTCACTATACTTTAGAGTATAGTGAGTGTGGTGTTGCGGGGGACACCTTTGCAGCCCCAGGCTTTTAATTTTTTTGTTGGTCGGGTGAGCTGCGGGGGTGTCCCCCGCAACCCCGCTCACTATACTATACTGTATAGTGATAAGGATGTTGTGGGGGACGCCCCAGCAGTGCATGGCTTTTTAAAAGGTTTTTTTAGGTTGGGTGAGCTGCAGAGGTGTCCCCTGCAACACCCTGCTCACTATACTGTTTTTTCTTTTTTTTGACTGACCCCACCAAAAGATCTAAACACATAACACAAAAGAGATTCAACTTTTGGTATTTCAAACTTTTTGTGGTATGTGTTTTAGGTCTTTTGGTGGGGTCGGTCATTTGGGTTCGGTAATTTTGGCCTATTCCGCGCACACACACCCAAAGGACTCAGGGTGCGCACATAACAAAGACAAACAGAGAACAGAGAGAGTTGCAAGAGCAACTATAAGAGGCTGGATATGAGAATCATTCCAAGATGATAGTTATCGGATTGTTGATTTGGCTAGTCATCAAAAAGGAATGGTTTGAGACATTTCCTGAACTGCTGAATGGTGACACATTCCTTGACTTTTAAGGGAAGTGAGTTCCGAACAGATGGAGCCCACACACTAAAGCTTGCCCCTCCAAGCTTTTTCACTGTAACATGTGGTTGAATCAGTAACATCTGGTTATTTGAGTGCAAAATCTATCAATTTTTTAATACTCAAGGAAAAATAGTCTGGTGCTTCACCCATCAAACATTTAAATACGAAGACTGAGCATTTGAAATGTATACGTTGCTCTATCGAGAGCCAATGTAGCTTCCTTCGATATTCCAAAATGTGAGTTTGACGACTAAGGCCACAGACGGCTCGGACTGCCCCATTTTGTAGCACTTGCAGTCTCCTGATGTTACCTTAGATGTTCCAACAATAGTCTAACTTTGTATTGACTATATCAACCACAATCAAAGCTCTGTTTGGTTCAGCTAGATACGGATGGATTTGCCACAATAGATGTATGAAATATGAACATGATGATTTTAGATATGATACATGATTTTGGAAGGAAAGGTGGGAGTAAAAGTAAACACCAAGCGTTTTTACAAAGTCAGACACTGGAATCGAGTTTCCGTTGAGTACAAAGGCTTTGTATCGTGAGTCTAGATTCTTTAATCTGTAGGGTGCACCGGCAATAAGCAGCTCTGTCTTTTTGTCATTAAGCGCCAGGGAGTTTAGGGCCATCCATTTCTGGATGGTCCCAAACACCTTATTAATGTTAGCCAAATCCTCCTCATAGATCCCTGATAGCTTAAAAACTATCTGGGTATCTTCGGCATAATTGGCGAACTAAACACCAAGGGATTGCGGAAGTTCACACAGGCATTTAACGTATATGTTAAACAACAATGGGGACAAACATGATCCTTGAGGGACACCACAGGTTACTGGTATTTTCTGTGATTGAGCTGCTCCCTTGGCTAAACATGCAATTCTAGGTCCAAGGAAGGGTTTTAGCCAGGATACTGCCATAGGGGAGCATTTACCTACATTTAGTCTATCTGCCAGTAGGTCATGATCGACCAAGTCAAAAGCTTAAGATAGGTCCATCAAGAGCAATAGGGCAATATTTCCTTCTCGATGATCTCTGTAATGTTTGTCTTCAAATCTAACAGGGCTGTTTCAGTCAGAATTCAAAAACCTGATTGCTCTTTTGTCAGTATTTTATGCGTCTCTACAAAGGCTTGAAATTGAGAGTATGCTACATTGTCGAGAATTTTATCATTATGAAAGCCACATTCGTTATAGGGTGTTCGTTTTCAGGAACCAGTGGATCAAGGTTATCCTTTTTTAATAGCGGTGTGATCCAGGCTTCTTTAATGGCTACAGGCACATGGGACTCCGAAAAGGAGCGATTAATAAGCTCTGTGATCCAGGGAGTTAGTGTGAGTGCAAACTCCTTAAAGAATGTCGAGGGAAGATATCACTATTACAGGATGTTGGCTTAAACTTCTCTATGACCTTTAGTACCTCTTGTTCTGAAATCTTGCAAAAAGAGAAAGGATTGGTGTTCTTAGAAGGGTCTTCCAGATTTGTGATATCTATAACATCTTTAAAGAGGTGTGTCTCGATCAATTGCTTGATACGTTCTTGGTGCTGCAGAGTTTTCTGACAGAAACTGTCCAAGATATTCTGACACCAGTCGTCATCTCTGATGAATAAGAGCTATATAATGGCACACCCAAATAGCTGAAAATATGCATGTTCTGTGCAGTGGTTTTCATATAGAGAAATGTTTGTTGGGTACATGGCCCCTTGGTTCTGTTGATAATCTCTGTGGGAAGCTCACACCTATTTCGAGCTGTTTTGACCTCATTGAGTCAACATGGGGAAGAAGCATTGTCTATTGCCCAGCCATTAAAGAAGAGCTTGTTTTAGAAGCAATTACAATCTTGATTATGTTAACACCAGCCGAGAGGCATGTTACATGTGTCCTCCTTGGCAGAACTCTGGTGATGGCATTGAAAAAAGGGTCAATGTTCACTAGAATATATATTCCTACGCCCTTTGGAATACATGCATATACGCAGTGGTCGAAGTGTATGAAAAGAAGTAATGGAATTATGTTTCCAACTGGCCTGCTCACCACAAACCCCATTGCCCGCCCCTTCCCATGCACAGCGCAAACCCACAAACACATGCGTTAAAGGAACGTTCAGTCCAGTGCACTGAAAGTGCAAGTTTCAACTTTTTCTTACACTTGTATTTTAAAACGAAACCATTCCGAAACAGTTTCTTCTTAAAATAAAAGTACTGGAACAGTAAAACTTAACTAAAAAAAGTAGAGGAGCACCAGTTCCATTCGCACCCGGCCACAGCATACTTGCTGCATCACGCTTGCCAAGGCAACTAAGGGATAAAACAATGTAGCATAACATGATATGTTGTAACTGTCCGGTACGGCAGTTTGTTGTACATGCTGAGCGTGGGTGCTTTGGTGTTGGCTGCTTTGTGAAATTAAAAGTTACTCTAAAAACTAGATTTTATGCATCTTGCAGTGGTCGAAGTAGGCGGGAGCAGTCGGGAGCGGTGCTCTCTACTTCTTTTAATTAAGTTTTACCGTTCCTATAATTTTATTTTAAAAAAGAAACGGGAATGGTTTTGTTTTAACATAAAAGTGTAGGAAGAAGTTGAAACTTGCACTTTCAGTGCACTGCACAGGACGCTGGCACATGTTTTTTGGGGGTTTTATTGTGCATGGGAGGGGCGCGGCAATGAGGTCTGTGGGGAGAGGCGCAGGCCAATAGGGAACATAGTTCCACTGCTTTTCGTACACTTTGACCACTGGCATCTACGTTTCATTGTTGAGGAATTTACAGAAGAACGTGTCTTCTTAGCTCTCAAAGAGATGGACACCACTGACACTGCACTGGGTGTTTCGCCTCCTTGGTCTACATGCAGTTGCTGGTTGGAGATAACTGAAGCATGCCACTGCCTTAGGCAGTGTGGGAGAGTGTGTTGTGGAAACATGTACTGTTCTATAACTTAACATTACCTCTTTCATATATATCTACTCTCAGTTCCACAGTCAATGTTCTTCCTTATAGGTTCTGACACATCCAGCCTCTTGCTGAATACCTCGCATTGCTGCTTCATGATGTCCTATTGTTCTGCATTGTAACCAGGGCAGTTTCTAGTCCATTTGGTGCCCAGGGCAAAACACTAGATTGCGCCCCCATCACCGCTGCACACTTGCTCGCCATGCGCGCCACTCCCAAACTACACTCCACGGTTAAGTAACTGCTACCCAACGTCAATAAATCACTGCGCGTGAGGACCACGAATTGGATCATCCGCATCTCTATCGAGGAACTTTCTTTTCTTCAGGGAGTGGACTCGTACGGCGTTGCAGCCCATACAGCAGGAGGACGTCTGAGGCTGTAACACCTTCCCACTGCCTGGAGCTATAGACAGATACAAAGGTCTACCTGCATACTTGGCTCCTCCCTCTGCGAGCACGTCTTGCTCAGCGTTATTTAATATCACGTGACTGCGCACCCGCGTGCGCATCCGCCAAGTACCACAAGTACTGTTGGCTGTGTCGGCACTCTGCGCGCGTGAGGACCTCGAATTGGATCATCCGCATCTCTATCGAGGAACTTTCTTTTCTTCAGGCAGTGGACTCGTACGGCGGTGCAGCCCATACAGCAGGAGGACGTCTGAGGCTGTAACACCTTCCCACTGCCTGGAGCTATAGACAGAGACAAAGGTGACGACCTGACCGCATCTTGTGCACAGTGTGGACGTTTGCTCATCTATTGTTGTGCACTTTAGTGCACATTGATTTGTCCATCTTTGTTGTTGTGCACCTTTGTGCTTTACCAGATTTCTATGTTGTGTAGGCTGTCGAGCTTCTAAAAGCTCTACTGTTTTCCCTAGTGGTTAACAATAGTAACACATGACCTTTTCTTTCTATCCTATTTGAAAGGTCTACCTGCATACTTGGCTCCTCCCTCTGCGAGCACGTCTTGCTCAGCGTTATTTAATATCACGTGACTGTGCACCCGCGCGCGCACCCGCCAAGTACCACAAGTACTGTTGGCTGTTCGCGGGTCGCAGAGTCCAGAGTCTAAGGTACCATATTCCTTTTTATTTTTGCTTTTAAGCTACTCCCAGGTGAATGATTCCATACACATTGACTACTAATATGCCATCATCAACAAAGGCACGAGCCAAATTTAATGATGTAGACCATGAGAAAATCTCAAAAAAAGTCCATCTGCAAACTTGGCTCACAAGCATGCTACCAAAAGGGGGCCGTTCTTCGACCTATCGGTCACGTTCAGTTTCAGATGAACTCTTGTTAGGCTTAGATAAAGAAGGGACTGTTGAGACTAACGAACACACTGTTTCATTGCCCCCTTCCATATATACTGTTGCCACAAACATTCAGTCAAGTACGATATCATCACAAATTTTGACAGAGAATTGCACCACAAGTGATATTATAACCTCTAAGGTGGTTGATCATGAAGGTAGCCCGCATGGTGCCCCCACAGACACGACGATAATAGCAGCATGTCTGGAAGGAGACTTACGGCCTTTAGTGCCCCTTCTCCCGGGGGATAACATGCCGCAACCCATGTTATGCTCTGTCCTAGCCCAACAGAAGCTAAGGCAGGCTTACACCCACCTCACCATGATTGGCGAAATAGAGGAAGAAGACATTGAGCTTATGAATCTCACAAATCATACTGATGAATTATCTGAGGAGGTACAATATATTTGTTCGAATACTGGTGATCTTGTTCAGTTGGAGCCAGATAAGGAGGATCACCAGGAGTCAAATAATGAGCCTTTACCATCCTCAATACGTAATAATGAGATATATAACCGTGATCTAGATGTATCACCCATAAAGGATATGAATGCCCCTATTGAATCTATTTACGAGTCTGTCTCCTTCATAGCCCCTACTCCTAGACAGCCACGATTTGATCAAGAGGCCCGAGTATCAGACTTCTTTCTGAATCCTGTCCGTAAAGAGAGACCTTCATTTCCAGAAGCCCCGGCCTTAAACAATACGCTATCTGCTATGAATACAGCACTGTTAGCCATAGCAAAACTATATGAAGGCTTGGACTTGAAAGTGTATAATGTATCCAAGTCTCTGGAACAATTTCTTTGGTTGCAGTCTAAAAATAAATCTCCTCAGAAAAATTCTACTTCAAAAGAAACACTTACAAGCACAAAATCCACCCAAACTGTATGTATTGAGATATTACCAACTGACCCCAGCACTCTCCTGACTAACCAAGTGATTCTACCAAACAATATGGTAACCACAGCAGAAGGAGCTCCTACAGGTGAAACAATGTCCATCAGTATTATCCCTCAAGTACAAAAGGGGCCGACCACCTCCATGACAATCACAGTAGATGGCCTTTCGACCATACCACCTGTTGAAACAGTCCCCAATCTAACAATTGTACAACCAGCTCAGGCAGTAACCACCCGAAATATGTTTGAAGTCTTTAGCTCACCAGCTACGAATTCTAACAACAGGCGCCCGAATAAAAAAAGAAAAATCCAAATAACTAAACCAATTGCACCTACCCTTAAAATGGGAAAGGGACAGAAAAGGAAGAATACAGTGGCTTCATCTACAGACCAGGACCCGATAGTTCCATTACTCACCGGTCGGCAGGTCCCCGAGATAGCCACTATAGCATCTGGAGCCCTGCCATATAAACCCTTGGATGATTTAGCTCAACTGGTCGAATGTAATAACAAGCAACAAGAAGTAGTCCAACTGAGACCTCTTATAACATCATCAGTTTTGCCATCCTTACCCACTGCAACATCTCCTACTCTCTCTTCTAATAAAAGCAACATTACTCAGAGTGCATCAATGCTACTAGCAATTCAGTCAGAAATTCAGAAATCGGTTGATGCGTATTTAAAACTCTTTCCGAATAATTGTTCGGAAAAAACACAAAGTGATCAGTGGAAAAGACAGCATCCCACGGTGATGAACAGCCAGGTGGACACTCAAATAGAACAGCCCACGACAGGGACTGTTTCATTAGAAACATGTCCTCCGCAGACTGATGCTAGACAGTTCCCACAAACTGTTTACCCACAGACTGATACTAGCCAGCTCCCACAAACTGTTACATATCAAAAGAAAGGACCCACCCCCACAGATATTCACAAGGGGGAAGTTGGGCCCACACATCTATTTCGGGAGGAAATAAGGGCCTCTGTTGAGGCTTACTTGCAAGAAAATGGCTTTAATCAAATACAGAAGCAACAGGCGCAACCAGTAGTGGTAACTTGTCCCACCACAATATCCCCCGAGCCCCAAGTTTCTCGGCAGGAGATGCGAGAAGTAAGAGCATCCATTGAAGCTTTTGTACAACAATCAAAATCCACCAAAACAGTTCCAGAAAAGGCTTACCCTGCACTTAATTCTCTGTTAAGAGGGCCTCAATGGCGTACATACACCCAAAAAGAACAACTAAGTTCACCAGTAAGGCTCCCAATAATGACACAGGAACGAGCACCCCAATTTAAGGCAAAACAAGAGCAGACATGCTTTCGCTTTATAATTAAATGTCGGGAATCTCCCTTTAAATGTTATGACTTAAACCGGTCGAGCATACTGAACATATGTGCTGAAATTCCAGTCTTGTCGACCATATCGTCAGTGGACATATATCAGATTGAGTTTTTAAACCATTTTGACCTTTCTATAGTACGGTTATATGTACGCTCAGCCTTGGTGGCCGAAAACCTATGGCAAGCCAGAATGGCTCTATTTGATTTAGGTTTCACTATTACACAAGAAGCTTATTATAGCCCCTTTACATTACAAGGTCATACGTCTCGTATTTTCACCTCAACAAACAGCACTGCACTACTCCAGGATATGTCGAATCAGACAGGGCCCACATAACTATGTTTTGATACAGAAACCTTGACAATAGTATCTTGGAACACTCGAGGGCACACCCATCTGAACTCCCCGTCTATAGGGAACCTGATCAACAATGATGTAATCGTATTGCAGGAGACATGGCTATTGTGCCCCCCGGTTTGGGACTCTCATAATATAATCTTTACCCCGGCAGAAAAAGGTCATTTTGGTCGGCCGAAGGGTGGGCTAATTATAGCGGTAAAAAAAGACCGTGGTTTTAACATGCTTATCAATAAATCACCCTCCATGTCTTTTCAAGTGTTACAACTCACTTGCAATAAACAACATATAGTAATAGTGAATATCTATTGGTCTACCACTGCACTAAAATCTGAGATATTTTTCAAACAGTTCATCGAAATCTTGGATACCTTGGCCTGTGATGAGAGCATAACTTCCATTATAGTATTGGGTGATCTTAATTTACATCTCATTACAAAGGAGGATACTGCATTAGTAGGAGATGAATTGACGTGGTCACTGATCATGGCAGAGTGTAATTTCCAGATGCTTAATGGTAATATGAGAGGGGATTGTCCAGCACAAAGCACATGGCATAGAGGTACACAATGTGCTGTCATTGACTATGCCTATGTTAACGCGAGGGCTTTTAATTTGGTTAAAACTTTTGAGATAGTACAAACAGACTTAAGTGATCATCATAAATTGAAACTTACTCTACAGATTGGTTATACGAAAATATCACAATGGAAGAATCCGAGCATCACGGATCTGATAGTAAATAATGGCCGTAATCGTTTAAGCTGGGATAGAGAAAAGTTAGCAAAGTTGGACCAAACCCTATGGGAACTGTATCAGACTCATGATGGTATAAGTAAAGATTATACAGCTGCCCTACAAACAACTGCACGAGTTTTTAGTGGCAATAGGCTGTTGAAACAGCAACATACGCACGTCTATGATGCGGAAATAAAAACAAAAAAAAATAATCTGAGACATACTATTCGTTATCTACGAAAGTTAAATTCCAGTGACATGGTCACCGAAATCAGGACGGTAAAACAAAAATACAAAAGATGGCTCAAAATAAAGAGAGCAATATTGTATGAACAAGAAGGAGCTGATATGCTAAAACAGCTCCTCCAAAAATCCACTGCTGGCATATGGGCATTACTTAATCGTACCTCTAATACAGATCAGCAGGTCACCCAGTTACACTCAATTGCATCAGATGTATGGCAGCTGTATTTTGAAAAACTTTATCTTACTCCCTTTCCGGAGATGCGGTTGAACTTCCATAGATTTACTGCATCAGATGAATTTCATTTTGACTTGGATGATGTTAAACTGTGTATCTCCAAACTGAGCTCTTCTCGGGCCACAGGACCTGACGGCTTGAACAATGTAATGTTAAAAAAGTACAAGGATGAATGGGCAAGTATTCTATGTCGCATCTTCAAACAAATTTTTGAGACAGGTCACATCCCAGAGACTTGGAAGAAATCCATCATTATTCCAATATTTAAGAAGGGCGATCGAGAGAATCCAAAGTCATATAGGCCCATAGCCTTATTAGACTGCCCAGGCAAGTTATTTGCTAGGTTGCTGTTGAAGAAATTTAATAACTGGCTCCAGGAGTACAATCTTAGGGACCCATTTCAAACTGGGTTTTTGCAAGGTATAGGCACTGGCATAAATATTATCACTTTGTCCAGCCTTATCCAGCGAACTTACCAGAGGAAACAACCCTTATATCTTGCATTCATCGACTTTCAAATGGCATTCGATGCTGTTCCTAGAGAACTATTGTACAAAAAGCTGATGGATGCAAATTGTCCATGGAGCATACTCAAATGGGTAATCCAATTACATTCCAACACTACGATTCAGGTCAGGCTGAATAATGAGGGTTTATTAACACCACCGATTGTAACTGCCCGGGGATTGAAACAAGGCTGCCTGTTAGCATCGGCCCTGTTCAATTTTTTTATCTCCGATATTAATCGAACCTTTGGCAATGTGATATCTGATTCTCCGAGGCTCGTGGGGGTTGAAATAAAATGTTTACTGTATGCCGATGATATGGTGTTATTTTCCCATACTCCACGAGGATTGCGCAAGCTTCTGGGTGCTCTGGATGCATATACTAAAGTTAATGGTATAATCATTAATGTGGCAAAAACCAATATTGTCCAGTTTGGGACCAGAAGACAATGTAAGACACAGTTGCACTGGCCACTTCAAGACTGTAAAATCACTGTCTCTAATGTATATGTATATTTGGGTATGTTGATCTGTAATCTATGTGCTGTGGACCAATACAACATGCAGGGTCTACATAAACTGCAGATGACCATCTCACAAGCACGTATAATCAGAGCACGTTATTGTAAATTCTCCATGTCACCGGTACTTTCATACTTTAAACTAAAAGTGGTGCCTGTAATTTTGTATGGTGCAGAAACTCAAAAAATCATGTCATATGCCTATTGGTCGGTGAGAGAAGGTCGTTTCTGGAGACAACTCCTGAACTTACCAAACTCGCAACCATTACCACTTATAAGATACTAACCAGGCTTGATTTCGGTTTATGCGATGTACAAATGGAAACTGTGTGCCCTATATCGCAAGTGTTTGATGAATCAGCATGCAATAGGAATAATGAGCATTATAGCAACTTACTTGTTGAATTCTGTGGATATATTTCCGAAAATGTGGCGCATGAAAGTTCAAAAGTTTTTGGATAAAGCGCAAATAAATAGTACGCTCTTGCTAGAAAATCCAGACAAAGCAAAAACAAAAATATGGGAAACAGACTGGATCCACACACGTGTGGCATGTACATATTATAAGAACTTTAAGTCTAACCCCTTTGAACTAAAGCGCTACAATGTTGTGGCTAATTATTTGTTAAAATCCCCAAACGCTAATCATCGTAGTGGGTTCTTGAGATTCAGATTAAACCTCTGGCTTACAAATGATGTTACTAATAACCGCAACAAAAATGGCACACCCCTGCTTTGCCGGTTTTGTAAATGCCAAGTAGAAACATTGAAGCATTTGTGCAGCGAATGTGTGAATTTATTACAAATTCGTTGCATTTATTTCAAACACTTATTTGTGGATCAAGAAATTACGACTGCTGAAGAACTCTGGGCATTATTGTATTATACCAAAAGGAAGTCAGTGAGATATGCCATTGTTAATTACTTGCAACAAATACAAATACCAAAGTATGCTGTCTCAACATAGTAAAACTGTAACAGTTATTTTAAAGTCTTTCACCTTCTTTTTTGTAACCTTTTATTTTAATTTTTTTTTTTTTTATTATTCTGTATGATTGTTTGTAGATTGTTTTAAATGCTTTTGTAAACAAGATTTTAAGTTGAAAGGTCTCAATTTTTCGCGACCAAAACAACTATAATAAAAAAAAAAAAAAAAATCACTGCTATACAAATGAAACAGATTTTATTACATTGTGATTCAAGACATTTGCAGTAATTCCTCAGACAAAGCAGAGTACACAAACAGTACATACTAGTCTTGTTTTTTAAAGTTTTGTGTCAGTTATTAGTCTATGTTAAGGGCAATCTCCTTAACTTTGCTGCTGTGAAAACTTGTATTGTGCCCCTCCGCCCCCAAGCCTCTGCTCCTTATCAATTTCCCCATACCCTGCCTCCTGGCCTTGCCACCTCCGTTTTCCCTAATCCCTACAATCCCCTCCACATATCCTACCCTCCTTAATTCCTCAACAGGTACAGCTCCCGTTGAGCTGCAAGCAGAGCTTCAGTAACCCGGCAGCATAAGCACACGTGAAAGGTAGCTGAGCACCATTAACTCTCTGCAGAGTGCAATGGGAGTTAATTGGAATATGGTGTGTCAGTTTAGGAGATGCTCAATTAACTCACATGCTGATGGGGAGTTCGGTGTTTTACGAAAAAATAGGGGAGCCCCTAGCGTGTTCAGTGTGGGTTTGGGGCAAAGTACAAAGGAGACGAAAAGGAAAATAACTCACACTGTAAGTTGACATAAAGATTAATGTCTTATTTTTTCTTATTTTACCAAATCAATGTCTATTCTGCTCATAGAGAGTCAGAAAGTAGGAGAGCACTATGAAAAACAACTGGAGCGATATTGACCTTATTTTTAATGAAACAAGAAAAATATGCCAAATATATGAAAAATTGGAAAAACAGTTGCAAATGAATTCAGTAAAAACTTGTACTTAGATTGTTTAAACACAGAAACAGTGAATTAAACAGAATTGTAAGGGTAAATGGTTAAAACATACAAAGAGTAACTTTTCTCAAAGCATGAAAAAGTGAAATCAAGAACAAAATTACATTCAACATTCAAATTGCAGAGACTATTGTAGTCTGGAGTGTACGTAAAAGTAGGTACAGAGAACAAAATGTACAAGAAAAATCGATAATCAATAACAAAAAACTGTCTATATCAGACTTAGTATTTGTTATTTATACAGTATACTAAGACTCTCTATGTTCAAAGGTTTCTATCCTTTTATTGTATGTATCATGATCAAAGTATGATCATGTTTTGTGAAGCTGCCTACGTGGCAGTTTTTAAACTGAAGGTTGATAATGATGAATACAGTATTGCTAGTTCTTACACTTTTCAATATGCAAAGTACTGAAGGCACGTTTCGGCTATTGCCATCTCTCTTGGCATGGATTGTAGAGCCTTCCTCAGGGCAAATTGGATCTAAGTAGAGTCCAAAAAGACAAAAACAGGAGGGGGAGGCAGGTACATAAGGTCAGTATATTCAGAACCCAGTTTGTCAACGGTACTTCCTACTGGAGTTAGAACATTTTTGGAGAACAACAGTACTGCTTGCTAAAGAAAAAGGTGAAGGGACTGCATAGTACTCACCCTGTATGAGGCACAGAGATGTGCAGACTCATCAGCCTTTTAGGTTTGCTGATGGCGAGATCTTTTCCCCTTGGAGCTGCGAAAAAAATGGGTCTCTTGGTGCTTAACACGAATCACTGAAATATCCAAGAATGGATGAGCTGTAGTGTAAAAAATAATAAATAAGTACAAAGAGTGAATTTGAGTGAGGGGGTAGGTTTAAGAATTGGTGTGCAAGAGCCAGTGTCGTAAGGAGAAGAATCTGGATTGTTTTCTCAAAGATGGGAAAACGGGATTTGAATGGGGGTGGGTGGCGCCATTTCGCACCAACCCACCGAAATGGCGGTTCCAAAGTGTAAAAACAGTCTTACCATGGTTCAGGTGCTGTGGAGAAAAATGCATCGGACTGCAAGCGACCGGGAAATTCCCTGGGAATGGTAGTCGCTAGGGAAGATGTCACAAGTTATGCCGGATTCAAAGTGGTAGGAGAGTGTTCTGCGCGATCATGACGACGGCGCTGTGTGCTCCTGGGAGCAGGATGAACTCTCCTCCTGGCAGTGGTTTAATAAGCATCAAAGTACGTCGCCATTGCCTCAGTAGGCAAAAGAGTGCCTGTGGATAAAAGGCAGGCATGTAACAACAAAACCTTAGTGATGGCAGACAAGGACAGCACTGGTAAAATATGTGCGGTATAATACATGAATGGACACTTACTGGAGTTTTTTCACTCGCACTGGAGGTTAGGTGTCCAGGGATCACCGGAGAGAAAATTTCGAAGCAGACGCACCGCAGGGTTCGTGAAGAAGTGCGGAGCGTCTGGTAGTCATAGGGACCATAGTGAAGCACGCCGCATTATGCCGCGCGGTAGGACTCTACCATTCTCGGCGACAGGGGTGCATGAGTGAGTACAAATGCGAGAGGTTTCTGCAATCGTATTGTGAAAAGACTGTCAGCGAGTGCAGTCAAGTTTAAAAGGACAGTAAAACATGCCAAAGGAGCATAGCCTGAACAGGAATGCCTCAGATTGATTGGAAAAGGAACAAGGGCGAACTGAAAAAGAAACCAATCAGGACATATGGTATGTTCCTGTGTCTTGGTTCTAAGACGAATACAGCGGTGCAGGCAACGGATGTTGCCACAGTAACCGCATTGGCTGGCACTGACTGTGTAGTCCAGTGCCAAATGTGTTCGCTCGGGGGATTGAAAAGAGAAAAGCGAGAAAAACGGAGGAAGACCCCTCAGTCGTGGCAAGTCAACATGGGCTTGAGAGAGTCAACCACAAAAGCTGCTAGTGAACACAAGTAAGCGGTGGTTTTTCAAAAATGCTAAAGATTAGAAAAAGTGGGAGAAAAGGGAGGAACTGTAGAAGCACCGTCTGGCAGAGCCATAGTGGTTTCAAATGATGAAAAGTGATGCCAAAATGGGCATAATGAAGGGAAAAAGGGTTATGTTGGACAAATGAATTCTTCGTTGAGGCCATGTTGAAAATAATTTATTCTATAGATCCATTGTGCTTCTTTTTGTAGTAAACTCATTGTACAATTTCTGCAGGATGTAATAGTCTCAACTATCCACCATAGAATGTCATCGGCTCTGTGTTTAGCTTCCATATAGTGTTTAACCAGTGGTGCACTTACATTCTTGCATCTTATTCTTGAACGGTGTTCACAAATCCTAATATGGATAGGTCTCTCAGTCTGCCCAACATATTTTAAGCCACATGGGCATTCGATGATATAAATCGCTTTTCAAGTTCCACAGTCTGTCATTGATCGTGAAGTCTTTAATCCTTTTAGTGAATTTGCATGAGGTGCAATTCCCGCATGGGCAATGTCCCACTGTGGATCTCAAATTCCTTAAGCCCAGTCTGGGTGCAGGGATGGAGAATTTTGAGTGTACCAATTGATCTCTAAGATTTTTCCCCCATTTGTATGCGAACCGAGGTATCGGGTCGTTGGGTAAGCACAGTCTGGTCAAAGCCCAATGTTTAGTTATGGATTTACAAATTAGGGATGTATGGGCATCATGTGTAATCACAAAAAAGGAAAAGATTCAAACTTTGAACCCTCCCGTCCCCTGCACACTGTAGGGTGTGTTGGATAATCCAACTACTATATCCTCGAGGAAATAAATTCTTTATGAGTAATTAAATGGTATTTAAACACAAGAAGTTTCAAACACAAAAAGTTATTTGAAAAGCACATAAGTGCATATGTTATTATTTTTAAGTACAGGCTTTTGGGTACAAAGACAAAAGCAATCTCAGTACATTTGCAAAAAACAAGTGAAGAATGAAGAATGAAGGAGTGTTGCCAGTAGTCTGTTTCTGGGTGGCGACGCATTTCGAGGCTGGACGCCTCTTCTTCATATGCCTCAACAGACTCTAAACAAAATATTTATACATTAGAAGGCAGGCTTTTTGAGTATGCCAACATATATTAACACAAGAATACCTATCAATTCAAGCTGGTTTCATTACCATAAACATTGTTTCTGTGGTTCCCATGGCTAAACTGTCACTATTTTCATATTCACATAATTGTATGGCTGATTATAATTTGCATGGTTTTCAATCACTAAGGTGACATGCTAATAGTTAGTTCACAAATATGCAAATGTATATATAGAGCCCTATGGCCCACATGGAGTGACTAGATTAGTCTGACATTGCCCATAAACTATAGTAGTATGAGTTACCTGATAGAATCAAGTAGAGGACAGTGCTGTAAACAGAGAAGCGAAAATTCTTCCAGTATGTCGGGATCAAGCAAAAAGGCCGATGCTCAGGCTTCAATGGCAAAGGTGCCGTTAAATGGAGAATGGCTCAAAGTCGAGTTCCAACAGAATTAACAAGAGGGGTTGTTCTGATCTGAGAGCGAAAGAAAATGATATGAAAATAAGGAAAGATAAATACAGGGCACAAATCTTGTGTCACAAACCAATAATATAAACCTAAAGATTAACAATCTACTCTTGTCGAGACGTACTCGTGTCTGAACGCAAAAAATAAGAGTCAGCAATCTACATAAGGAGCGTGAAATGCACTGTATAGCCCAATTAGAATCTCTAAAAGTAGAATTTATTTAGAATCAAATATAAATCCATGTGAGCTAAAACCGGGCCATCATGGCCCGAAAAATGAGAGTCAGCAATGTATATGGACAAAGGAAATGATCAATTAACCTACCCAATTATAGAGAACTGGATGTGCATCCAAGTCAGCAGATTTCCTAAAAAAGGTCCAGGGCGAACATAATGGCGATTCCACCATGCGCTGGCACTGGAACCGATCGAATTGCAGTGCTGAAAAGAAGTAATCATGAGAGTATGTAATAAGAGCAGTGGTCGTTGTGCACCTACCTTGGTATTTTCTTGTTTTAGTTCACTAGTTCTCTAGTGTGGCACATTGAACAGGTTGCACCCATTACTTAGAAACATCCAACAGGGATGTCATTTTCAAAAATCAATGAGTTAACTGATAAAAAGGCCACTACTCTAGCATTTAGCTCGGAGGAGGCAACCCGAATTTTGTCTCTTATCAAAGACACAGGCAAAACTTTACAGGATACAGACAACCCTGACAAATTAGTTTTTAAACTAGAGAAAATTATTAGGAGAGAGATCTCTCAGAAACTCCATGCGAGTACCTTAGTAGAGTACTACAAGTCACAAAAAATACCCAGGGGTCTTAGAGTATACTTGAGACCCACACTATGTAGCGACAACAAAGCATTTGTAGCCAGATGGGACCAAATACTCAATAAATGTTCCTTGGACTTGATCCTTCTTACTATTGAAGAATGATCCAAATCACTCACAACCATCGATACAGACATCTCAACCTTGAAAGAGCAACATTCTAAATTCAAAACACCTCACGAACTATCTGAGCTATTAGAAGACATTAATACCAAACTAGCCGACTATAAAACAGAAATTGAACAAAGAAAGTTACGAACATTTAAATGTGACACCTTTGACTATTTAAACGACATTGGGCCTCATTACGAGTCCGGCGTTAACCGAGGCGGTAAAACCGCCTGGTTAACGCCGGACTCGTATTACCATTCTGCCTCCGTGATTCCCGGAATTACCGGGGCATCACAACCCCGGTTTTCCGGGAATCACGGAGGCGGAATGGTGTAAATCCCCATTCCCATTGAGTCCTATGGGACTCAATGGGAATCGGGATCATGGAAACACCGGCAGCATCTTGTAATGCTGCCGGTGTTTCCTCGTCCGCCTGCAGGCGGGCGGTGTTAAACTCGCCAGGTCAGACCTGGCGGGAACATCACCTCCCGCCTGCAGGGGTCGGGATCAGGCGGTCCGGAAACAACGGTGGCGGCGGGTTTACCGCCACCGTTATTTCCGGACCGCCACGGTCGTAATGAGGCCCATTGTATATAATTGGCAGGAATTTTATCGCCAACGTAACGCAAACCGATCAAGACCAAGACAGAACAGGTCACAGAGTTCTGGAAACAGTAGTGACAGCAGTATAGGAGAACCTTTACAGAATCGAGCTCCACAACAACCAAGTCCAGCTCCACAAATTGAAGAGCCACCACATAGCAGCAGCTTAGCAGTTAGTGAAATCCCAGATTCAGGTGTTTTTGTAGGCACAAGAGAAAGGCCAGGCGAGGCAACAAAAAAACAGCCCAGAAAAAAGAACAAATATATTCAGTTAATTTAGTAGTTAATATTTCGAGTAAGACATTGGGCCTCATTACAACCTGCCAGTCCGGGACCGTGCAAAATCCGTGACGGCGGTAAAAACGTTTCCATGTCCGCAAGGTTGCGGAAAAACCGTCCGATTACACGCTGTCGGTCGCGCGCACCACACGGACTCGGAAACGTTGTTACCGCCGTCACGGAAAACCCCACGGAAATGGAAATAACGAAGCCACAAGTGGCGCAAAACCCGTTTTCGCCTCCGCCACCACGGACACGGAACCGGAAATACCATGATCGCCAAAACAGGAAACAGAGAGGCGGCCATCAGATAAAAGCACAATCCATTGCCATCCAGAGCCAGCACAAGCACAATCCTAACTCTGAGAAGCCAAAAGGGACCACCAGCATGTCTGCCAGGATTCCTGCTCAGAGGCAGCGCAAACAGCGCTTCAGCGAGGCGGAGCTAACCGTCTTGGTGGAGCACATTGTGGACAATGCTGAGATGCTGTTCAGCGCCGACCAACGGCGTGCCACACAGCAGCGGAGGAAGGAGGTGTGGGCCGAAGCTGCACGCAAGTGCACCGCTGTGGGCGTGGCAGTGAGGAGCGTGAAGGACTGCCACAAGCGTTGGGACGACCTGAGGCTGAGGGTACGCAACCTCATTTCCACGCACCGCCAACGCAGCAGTGGGACAGGCGGAGGACCCCCTTCCCCACTGAGGCTGCAAGCATGGGAGGAACGTTGCAGCAGCGTCCTCCACCTAGAGGGAATCCATGGGATCGGGCAGGCTGAGGCAGGAGTGAGCCCACCTGCAGATGCCGGTAAGTGGCCAAACATGAATGCCACATGTAAATATGCAGTTGTGAGTACTGGGCAAAAGGACCCATTAACAACCCCCCCCCCCAGGCAGTGCATGTGTGGGCCAAAGGACCCATCAACAACCCCCCCCCAGGCAGTGCATGTGTGGGCCAAAGGACCCATCAACAACCCCCCCCCCAGGCAGTGCATGTGTGGGCCAAAGGACCCATCAACAACCCCCCCCCCAGGCAGTGCATGTGTGGGCCAAAGGACCCATTAACAACCCCCCCCCAGGCAGTGCATGTGTGGGCCAAAGGACCCATTAACAACCCCCCCCAGGCAGTGCATGTGTGGGCCAAAGGACCCATTAACAACCCCCCCCAGGCAGTGCATGTGTGGGCCAAAGGACCCATCATGATCCGTATGGCAACCAATATCACTGAATGCAGACACCAGCAATCAGATGCATGTGACTAACACTATTCAATGTTCAATCTTAATGACGCATGTGATGCACCCATCTGCCACCACAACAACACTAATTGCATGCCCTTTGTGTCCCCACAGCCGTTTCAAGTGACAGTGATACTGCACAACAGGCCAGCCAATCTGCATCGCCAAGTACACTAGCCACCGCCACCACACAGGAGGATGCTGCCGGCAGTTCTGCACCTCTGGCCACATTACCAGCCACTACAGATGTGCGGCACACCACCACCACCGACATCCCCACCGTCTCCACACTGGCTGAGTCTAGACAGGTGCCACGGGAACCTATCATGGCCACCCAACACAACACCGAAGGCAGCAGCACTGCAGAGGGGGCGGCCTGCAGTGATAACAGTGCCCCGCAAGAACACTCGGAAACGGGTCCACAGGGGGAGATGCCCACATTGGAAGACCTGGGCTCCTTCCATGAGCTGGGGTTCAGCCCCACTTCACTGGGGAGTCCCATGAGGTCGCCCACCCCATCCATGGCCGAACTGAATGCCCGCATGCAGCGGATGGAGGACCAGCAGGCTAACCTCAACCAGCTGGTGGAGAGGCAGCTAGAGGAATCCAGGCTGCAGAGGGAGAGCTACAGCGCCTCAGTGCGTTGCCTGTCGAGGTCCATTGGACGCTTTGCGAGCACCATAGTGACCCTTGCACGCCATGTGCGGGAGGGCAACGACCACACCTCCAGGCTTGTAGAGGCCATGTTGGTTGGCCAACAGGCAAATCTGGCACGGATGCCCTCAATCCCAGATTCTGGCCCATCAAACACTACCACCCCATCCAGCTCCACTACTGCCAGTCCAAGGAGGCGCTCGAGTAGGCTAACGGGTCCCTCGGGCAAGGTTGCACAGGCACAGAAGCGCACACGGAAGTGATGGCATGTGTGTGGGGCAGTGCAGGACACATGTGGACTACAAGGGTGTGAGAGGGGTGGGCACGTTTGGGTGGTGGGGTAGGTAGTTTTGGGGGTTTGGACAATGGGCTCTGGGTGGGGGTGGGCACGTTTGGGTGGTGGGTGGCCCCAGGTGTACAGCTTCCCTAACCAATGCACTTTCTTCCCTGTTGTTATTACATCAATACATCACCATTTCAAATCAAGACATACATGTGTGGACATTGATCATTTATTTTGCAGTGCAACTATTAATTCATTGTCGTCACCATGTTTGTGCATTTCTGTGAATGTGCTGTGACTCAAAAGTAAATGCGAATCAGGGCATCCCGTGCTCTCTGGCCATCATGTGGACCCCCAGGGGGAGGCGGTGCCATCCCATCCCCATCTCCATCCCCATCCCCATCTCCATCCCCATCCCCATCTTCCTCATCTGCGTCTGGTGGCATTGGGATGTTCCTGCGCAGGCATATATTGTGCAGCATGGCACATACGAGTGTGATTTTGCCCGTCTTCACTGGGCTGTACAGCAGTGATCCGCCAGATCTGCTCAGACAGCGGAAACGGGCCTTCTGTGGAAACAGAGAAATTGATATGAGGCCGGGAAGCCCAAAAGGAAACACACCAACACAGGTTACAAAGGACATACAAAGCGCTTTATTTCAAAGTTACAAAGTTACCAAAGTCAATTGACATGCGAATAGCTATTCGGCCCTCTGACTAACACACGAACCTTCAACGTTAGGTTCGCACTGAAAGTGGGAGAGACCGATCATCGGGATGCTCTGGCTTTTATACATTTTGTGCTGCAATGGCCAGCCCTCTTGCAAGTTAACCATTCTTGGAACAACGGCTAGGGTTCGTAGCCAGGTCAAACATGCAATTTCCATATATTAGATCGGTTCCGCTGATACAGTTACATATTTACACCTAGGTTAAACAGAGGACAGGGTCTTAGTTCATGACCCTAACATGTAGCCTGTGGACATATTATTCATTCACGTGTGCGGAGGTCACCATAGCCGAAGTCTTACTCGAAATGTCATTCGGCCTCCATTTTGTGATTCGAGGTGACTTTCACACGGCAAGAGTACCTAAAATGGCGGCTAAATCCAAGATGGCGGCTTTCACGATACATTAAGGTCAAGACCTTGCCGCGGAACCTATGTACATAGTATTCTTTAGATAGCTTGGCGTAGGCCAATATACATTTAAACAATGCGATTGGGGTCACAATATTATATCGATTTCCACAGACCCTCCTTTTGGCCTATGCCAAGTGCTAAAACATCATTCCCTAATACTTTTGAAAATACTTGAAGGCGTTATCATCCATAGGTTCCGCATCATTGTCTGAAATGTCAATAGCCATAAAGTTGTTCATAAGAATTTTTTGCAACATGAATTCTTTAGATGCTGTCTTCGGGGTGTATATTTTACGCCCCATTGCGCTCATAACCTGGGCACAACATCCCCCTATCATTCCGCATATACTCGGGAGGCATTGAAAACAACAGCAAAGAAATAACAGAGTCCCTAAAATACTTAAAATAACAGAAAGCACCTTCCACCCCCAAGATCGTAGAGAATCCCAAAACCAAGTACTAAGGCTCCAGTCTCCTACAGGGATATGAACTTCAGAACTAAGAGTGTGTAAATTCTGAATTGCTTTGAATATTGTTGATGAAGAATCTGGTACGAAAACACAGCAAGCGGACCCCACTAATTTACATACCCCACCTCGTTCAGCTAAAATGACATCTAATGCCATTCGATTTTGAAGTGCTACCAATCTTATCGCCTTTTGCTCTAAGGTCATATTGTAAAGTATGTCCGTGGTCCGGTTGATCGTTTTCTCCAATACCCTCGCTAATCCCCTAATGTTTTCTGAATTTACTATTTGTCCCCAGAAGGGGACTACTGATTTGGCTATATCCCCGAATACTTGTCCAGGGGTATCTCCATCATTATCCCTTCGCGGGCGAGCCTTAGATACCTCTAAGGTACTAGCTATAAACACACCTGGTAACAATATCCCTAAATAACAAGTCCCCTGCCAATCCTTGGGCAACCAGGGAAAAGCTAAACTACCACAAACAAAATAAACGGGTCCCCCTACATACAAAGGCCTATTTTCCCCAGTCAAATTTACAATATTTACACAAGGCTCGAAATCTCCCATTGGCCTAGTGCCATTTCTTTGTACACAGAAAGGGACAGAATCAGGACTGTGATTTACAGAATAAGAAGGAGGCATGGCATCCTTATTGCCTATCGGAGCCATCTTAAAAGAAACTAGATTTTGAAAAGGAAAAGAAAGTTTATCAGACGGCCTAATAGAAGCGATATTAGGTCTACTCCTATTTGCGAAAAGCGAGCATCCCAGGGGAGTCAATTCACGTTTTTCAAATTCATTCAAATTAGTGCCATCGAAGTTCCCTGAGATGCTATCATTCCACCGGCCAAAGAAGAGTGCTCTAAGAGAGGCATAGCAGGAAGTCGTTAGAGGTAGGGGATGTATATACCATCCCAGTCCCTTGTTCCCATGTTGTGGTAAGTGAGTGCAAATCCAACAATTACTCCTATTAAGAATAGCATGCGTGGCATTCATTACTATCATCAAAGTGTTATTATGATATTTCTGTCTATGCCGAGAGTCCCTAGGGGACAGAGTGTGAAGGTGTACAGAGGGAGTCAAAACAGTTGGTACAATTTTGGTTGGTAACAGAGGCTTCAAAGGATAAATTTCTTCAAAGTACCAAAGTTCCACGGCAGCGGTTGCAAAACTAACAATAATCAAAACAAGAACACAACAGTACGTTTTCAGGGCCCAGGCACATTGTCCATTGTTCGATTTGGTCACCCCCTTATCTAATAGTTCGATACGAGGGGCAGCGGTGAAGGCGGCAGGCATCATGGTTATCCCGATCGTCGGCCCCAATGTTCGTTGCTGGCGGCACTTCGGCCGCGCGACTTCTTAGTCCTTCCCAACCCTAGCCAACAGAACCCTCGTTTTCCTTTGTTCCAAAAAAGGGAAAGACAATAGTATTTCAATCACTCCTACTTCCTTTCAGATGTACGATACTCGTGCGGCGCGTGGTCGAAGGTTGTACCTGATGATACCCAAGTTTGCTGAATCCAAAAGCAAAGTATCGTCGCTCCCTGAGGGGAGCGTCACGTCGGTGGCGACGGAAGTCGCAGAACTTGAAACAAGAGTTTCCGGAAGTGATTGATCAAGAGAGTGTGGGGACAAGATGGACGGCTCCCCGAGCTCCTCGGGCTCAGAGAACTTCTCCGACGCACTCACAGCGCTGCCTGCTACTCCGAGATCAGAGATCGTAGCATCAGCAAGGGGTTCTGTTTCTTCTGTAACGTGTGGCGTCGGGTGAGGGATCTTCTTCACATGCGTTGCATGTACCCAGTTCTTCTTTCCTGCCACCCGCACTGCCGTCCTGGTGACCAATAAAACCTGGTAGGGTCCCCGCCAGCGAGGCGCGAGACAGGAAGACCTTTCGTAGGCCTTTACCAGGATCCAGCTGCCGGGCAATATATCGTGTCCTGGGCCCGTAAACCGTACAGGTAAGGCGGCATTCACCTGGTGGTAAATGAAATACAGGTTTTTAGTCAATTGATTACAATAGTCTACGAGCAATACATTCTCCACATCCCTCAGGGCTTTAGGTTTAGGGAGACCCCAAATATTAGCAGGCCTTCCCATTACTACCTCGAATGGAGAAAGCCCAGTTCTAGTCTGGGGTGTGGTGCGCATAGCTAACAATACAATGGGTAAAGCATCTGGCCATTTTAATTTAGTGTCGGCACATGTTTTTGCAAGTTTGTTTTTCAAAATACCGTTGTGTCTTTCTACCAACCCCGCACTTTGAGGGTGCCTAGCTGAATGAAAACGTTTCTCAATCCCTAAGGCAACACATATTTGCAATATTACAGCTGCGATGAAGTGTGGGCCATTATACGACCAGATTATCCTCGGGAGCCCAAATCGAGGAAAATATTCTTTCACCAAGATCTTTGCGGTAGTCATGGCGGTAGCATCTTTGACAGGGAAAGCCTCGACCCATTTGCTAAAAGCACAAATGATAACAAGAACATATTTCAAGTTATTACAACGTTCCATTTCAATGAAATCAAGGTGAATGGTTTCAAAGGGGACAGAGGGAGGCCCGAAACTTCCCCTTGGAGTCACTGTCCCTTTACCCACATTGTGTTGCAGGCAAATCATACAATTCTCAACGTATCTTTTTGCAGTTTCCAAAATTTTGTCATTCACCCAAACCTGCTGTAATATCTTCGCAATTTGCTGGGCACACACATGTGTTGGACCGTGTGCCATTGTGACCATTGCTAATACATAAGAATCAGGAAGCAACCATTTCCCGTCAGATGTGTCCACCCAACACCCTTCGTCATCCAATTTCCCCATACCTTCAGCCCATTTCCTAGATTCTTCAACAGAGGCATCAGTCTGAATATCTCGCACAGACCCAATGCCTTCATCTATTATACAACCATCTCTCACTTCCCTCGAGGTATACATGTCTGTGCTAAGGTCTGTGGCTGTTTGTCTAGCTATCGAATCTGCAAAAGCATTTCCCTTGCCCACATCGTCTATGACCTTCCGATGTGCTGCACATTTCATGATCGCTAGTTGTTCAGGGAGTGAGAGTGCTGAGAGTAGTTGTACTATTAAGGGGCCATGCTGAATCTTAGTCCCATGTGAGGTCAGAAACCCTCTTTCCGACCACAGTTTTCCGAAGTTGTGAGCCACCCCAAAGGCGTACTGACTATCCGGATAAATGTTAACTCTATGCCCTTGGGAGAGCTCACAAGCACGGGTCAACGCTATAATCTCTGCGGCCTGCGCGGAGTTATGCGGAATCCTTTTAGTTTCTACAATCTTATTCAAAGTAGTAACTGCATAAGCAGCTGTAGATGTGCCATTCGGAAGTTTAAAACAGGAGCCATCACAAAACAGCTCCCCTTCCGCATTCTCCAAAGGAGTATCTGAAAGGTCTATTCTGCCCTTTGTTTCTTGTTCGGTGGCATACAGGCAGTCATGTGATCCATCATCGCCGCAAGCAGAAGTTTGCGGGAGAGGCATAAGTTCAGCCGGATTGAGAACACAACACCTTTTAATTTGGATATGAGGAGCAAATAGAACTAATTCATACCTGGTCAACCGGGCAGAAGTAAGGTGTTGTGTTTGAGTTTTATTCAATAGAATATCAACAGAGTGAGGTACCATCAGAATCAAATCGTGGCCTAGGACCATCCCCTCACTCTGTTTTACAGACGCAGCAGCAGCAGCAACAGCGCGCAGACATCGCGGCAAAGCGCATGCAACAGGATCGAGGGCGGAGGAATAATAGCCGCACGGCCTATTCTTCCCTCCATGTTCCTGCGTTAACACAGACAAAGCACATCCATTACATTCATGCACAAACAACACAAAGGCCTTATCGTAATTTGGTGTACCCAGAACCGGTGCTGAACACAGCGCGGCTTTGAGAAGCTCAAATGATCGTTGATGTTCCGATTCCCATGGCAGTGGCAGAGAAATGCCCTTCTTCGTCAAAGCCAACATCGGTTTTACCACTAGGGCAAAGTTCGGGATCCACAGTCTACAGTAGGACGCCATCCCTATCAGGGCTCTGACTTCCTTCTGTGTTTTTGGGACAGACATGCCAGAAATGTGTTTTATTCGTTCAGGTGTCAATCTTCTCCCCTCCTTTGACAGGAGGTAGCCTAAATAGGCAACCTCCTGGCAACAATATTGAAATTTCTTAAGTGAAGCTTTGTGACCATGTTCAGCTAAATGAACAAGCAACAATATAGTGCCTTCTTTACAAGCTTTCTCAGAGTCTGCAGCTAGGAGCAAATCGTCTACATATTGAAGCAGCGTGCAAGTAGGTGGCAGTTCAAGGGTGTCGAGCTGCTCTTTTAAGGCTCTACTATAGATACTAGGACTTTCAGTATACCCTTGAGGTGCCCTTGTGAATGTAAACGAGCGTCCCCCCAAGGTGAACGCAAACAAATACCTGCTCTCCTCATGTATCGGAATACTAAAGAAGGCGTTTTTCAAATCTACGACACTAAAGTGTGTAGCCGTAGCAGGGATCATTGTTAAGATCGATGTTACATCAGGCACGATTGGAAATTGTGGGGCTACCACCCGGTTAATAGCACGAAGATCTATTATAAACCGGTACGGAATTACGTTGTCGCCTTTCTTATATACTGGCAAGATCGGGCTATTACATAAGCTACCTGTAATCTCTTCGATCACTCCACGATGTACAAAATCGGAGACAATGCATTTCAGAGCGCGCTCTCCTTCAATTGAAATTCTATATTGCGGAATGCGCGGTAGCTTAACCCCATGTTTCAATATTATCTTAACAGGGTTGATGTGCAATATCCCGACATCATTATTGTCTATTGCCCACAAACATTCTGGGACAATGTCGAATTCGGGAGGTAGAGGTCGGGTCAAGTATTGGGAGTTAAAGGGTTGCTGTGGTGAAACTGTTAATCTTATTCCGTCAGGGGAACAATGAATCACTGCATTCAGTTTCTTCAACAAATTCAACCCCAGCAAATTTTCTCCACAGTTTGAAGTAAGAAGAAAAGGGCACTGGTCTGTAAAAGGACCCAAAGAAACGGATACCGGCGCAGAAACCGGACAAACAGTTGGTATACCAGAGAACCCTATAGAGACGTTTGTTTGCCCTGACAGTGGGATGTTTGGAACCCTCGAATGGTCGATTGAGCACTTTTGTGCTCCAGTGTCGATCAAAAACTGATGTTTCCTATTCCCCACCAATAATTCAACATAGGGGCCCTTCTGAATAACGGGAATAGGTAAAGGTTCCAAACGCTGCTTCGGGCAATCCTAATAAGACAGAACTCCATCGAAGGGAAGTTCCTCAGAAAGATAGGCGGCGGAAGGGTGATCAAATATATTTCTCGAGTCCATACTCGGAGTCTGATTTTCCCGTGAAAAAAGTTGCTGGGGATCTTGTAGAAGTTGACCCCTATCAGGGCCTCCTGCTCCGGGGCGGCCCCTTGGTCGCCTACCCATACCTCCAAATGTGCCTCCTGACCTCTGACGAAGGGCAGGGCACTGTGCTCGCCAGTGACCTTCCTGGCGGCAATAAGCACACTGATTAATATTTATAGAATTTGGAGGAGTATTTCCTCTCGGAATGTACTGACCTCTAGTCTGTGTCGTACCTCCTCTGGGGTTCCTGACAATTTGCTGCAACAATACCTTAGTTTTTAGGTCACCCCTTCTTTTTTCGATTTTCTCTTTTTCATTATTAACCCGATTCTCGTAATACTGAGCCATATGCAAGACTTCTGACTGAGATTTTGCCTGCCAAGCGCTCTCTGAGGACATAATTTGTGACTGGATGTCGGGCAACAATCCACGCACAAATTTGTCCACAAACAACCTCTTCCCCGACTCTGTACCTAAATCCTGTCCACTGAAGTCGGAGAACACCTGTTCGAATCTATTAAAGAATTCGGTAGTACCTTCAGTTTTCCCTTGGACGCAGGCCGTAAGCTTGTCCCAAATAATCCTTTTTTCTGGGATTATAGTTTTTAATTTGGCAACTATTCTATCGGGTAAAGTGAGTATTACCTGGGGTGGTTTCTCACCAGCTGGTCGTTCCCCATCTATTCTAATCAGATTTACCCATGTATCCCCTAACCCCGGCACATCATCTATTGTTCGTACCTGTTTCCATACATCAACAGGCAAAAGTACTGGAAACAATAAATCCATGTCACTTAAGGTGAACACAGAAGATTGCAAAACGGATTCTATTTCTTTATAAAATCCTGTCGGGTTCTTCCTGATATCAGGGACTGATTGTCTAATCGTGTTCACTTCTTGTGGGGAGAACGGGACGTGAACAAACTGTGATACGTAATGTGCAGGGATATCCACCGCGGGAGTACCAGCCGCCGCGTTGGCGGGGATTTCTACTTTTGGGACAAGGGTCGGAGGAACCTCTCTCATAGGCAACTGAGATATAGGGACCTCCGACCGTTTACTAAGTAATAAGGCCAAATCGAGCGCTAAAGCAGCTGTAGAAGTGTCGGGCGAAAAAGCTCTTTTACAAATACCTAATAACTCTGTGGGGCAACCAACCTTTTTCCTTATACATTCCTCCTGTAAATGCTGTACCATCACTTGGATCACCTTCCTTTGCATCTCTACCGTGTATTGAATATGTGTCATATACCTCATCTGGCGGTATCGATGAATCCGAGATCCATCGAATCGCATCTCTAGTACAAATCCGTACTTCCTCAGGTGCTGATCTTCGGCACGAAAGGAACCGTTTCTGCACATATATCCTATCGTCCTCATCATCCTCGTTTTGTAACCTTTCAAAATCCCTTCTAAACTCAAACAACTTATCGACATGCCCATCTACTTCCTGCTCTGTATCCCTCGAGAGTGCCAAGGCATTCAGATCTCTCACCCCTTGTGGGAGATCCGAAGTCTGCAATCTACCCCACATTACACATAAATGAATCCCCAGTCCTTCAATAAAAACGTTTTTCTCGGGAAAATCGTGCAAATTAGATAATGTTGAAAATACATCAGTTTGATCACCTTTTTCCATGCAATGTTTAGCCCAAGCAAATAGTTCCTGTTTTCTGCCTGCAGGAACAGTACTACGAGTCACTATTCTCGACCCTGCACCGGGATCTGATTTAATGAACACAGGACTCCCCGGAATCGAAAGTGTAGGTGAACCTAACATGGGTGCAGGGGAAAGAGGTAATGTAACAGACGAAATAGACGGAGGAGCGACAACTAAAGAACTAGGGGTAGTAGGCTGTGTAGGAGGAGTAGGAATAGCGATAGGAGCAATAGCAGGAATGGGAAAAGCGCCCACAACGGGAGCATACGGAGGTGGCGCTGAAGAATCAGGCCTCCGTTCGTTTAATATTTTCTCAATAAACTCCTCGGAAACATGGAAATCTTTAGAGGGGTAAATTTTCTGGACTCCGAGCGAGAAAGCTCTATCCATCTTCTGGGTTTCATCTAATCGTTTTTCCTTGTCATACAACAATGCCTTTTCGGCATTCGTTTTATGACGTCGTGCATTTTTATCCCTACTTTTAAGCTGCTGTAATGCTTCCTTTTTCCAATTTTGTAACACATCAAAGGCTGCTGGCCTAGCCTTCTTTTTAAGCAAGATCGACTCTAAGTATTCAATACGGGGGATCTCAAAGCTACCATTGATTGGCCACTGAAATTCAGAGGCATTTCTGGTCTGTCTGTGCCAAATGTCATTAAATACAATACTACCAATGCCATACTTACAGTACATAGTACACGCCGGCGACCCCTCCTGTGGTGCCGGACGGCTAAATTCCAAAGATTGTCGATCGCTGCGGAACAGAACCCTAAAGCAGCTAGACAATTTCCCAGGCATTTCTCAAAGAATTGGTGTTACCTGGTCCAATAATTGTGTCTGCAGATACAATACGCCAAATTCAAATTGTCAGGGTTAAATTAAGCGCCGGGTCACGACTACACCTGGCCAAACCTAAAGGACTTCAACTAACGAATTTTACCTGCGTTCGGTGGTTTCGGCAAATCTGCCCGCCTCGGAATTGGACCCTCGTCAAGATGCCGTGTCAGACTGCACGACTATCGCCCAAGGATCGGATCGTGCAGCGCTGCCGAGGTATCGCGTCTCGATCGGTCGGGCCCGCAGAATCACACCGTCCGATCCCGATTCGATAGTCTGCGTCAACCTTCAATGATCCGGCATCAATCTTGAGGGTCCCTATTCGGGCGCCAACTGTGGAAACAGAGAAATTGATATGAGGCCGGGAAGCCCAAAAGGAAACACACCAACACAGGTTACAAAGGACATACAAAGCGCTTTATTTCAAAGTTACAAAGTTACCAAAGTCAATTGACATGCAAATAGCTATTCGGCCCTCTGACTAACACACGAACCTTCAACGTTAGGTTCGCACTGAAAGTGGGAGAGCCCGATCATCGGGATGCTCGGGCTTTTATACATTTTGTGCTGCAATGGCCAGCCCTCTTGCAAGTTAACCATTCTTGGAACAACGGCTAGGGTTCGTAGCCAGGTCGAACATGCAATTTCCATATATTAGATCGGTTCCGCTGATACAGTTACATATTTACACCTAGGTTAAACAGAGGACAGGGTCTTAGTTCATGACCCTAACATGTAGCCTGTGGACATATTATTCATTCACGTGTGCGGAGGTCACCATAGCCGAAGTCTTACTCGAAATGTCATTCGGCCTCCATTTTGTGATTCGAGGTGACTTTCACACGGCAAGAGTACCTAAAATGGCGGCTAAATCCAAGATGGCGGCTTTCACGATACATTAAGGTCAAGACCTTGCCGCGGAACCTATGTACATAGTATTCTTTAGATAGCTTGGCGTAGGCCAATATACATTTAAACAATGCGATTGGGGTCACAATATTATATCGATTTCCACACTTCAGCAGTCCAAATGTCCTCTCAATCATTCCACGTGTGCGGATATGTGCCCTATTGTATGCCTCTTCATGCCTGTTCCTTGGTCTCCGTACAGGTGTCATCAGCCATGGCGCGAGTGCATATCCCGCATCACCTACATGGGATGTAGCTGGGGGTACATGTCAGTGTTTGTGTCCTCATCTGCTGCTGTGCATTCGTGTATCATCATTCATTCATGCATATGTACCATGCAGTGTATGGAGGTATGTCTTGGGCATCACGAGGTATGTCGCTGACTGCATATGGGCCTACACATTAACTTGCATGTTTACTGTGCCCTGCGGGTGACATTTGATTGTGTGCATGTCATGGTGCAGTGCTGTCCACACATGGCAGAGTGACTCCACTGTACGGAAGTAGTAAATACACGTCGTCTCATTTACACGCCTCTCATGCTTT
Source organism: Ambystoma mexicanum (assembly GCF_040938575.1). Classification (NCBI taxonomy): domain Eukaryota; kingdom Metazoa; phylum Chordata; class Amphibia; order Caudata; family Ambystomatidae; genus Ambystoma; species Ambystoma mexicanum. The sequence goes on from NC_090937.1 coordinate 779,285,114, forward strand.
TTGGGGCAGTGTTTCAATTGAGGGTGGGTGTCTGCAGTGGCACAGGGTTCATGGGACAGTGACGGGATTGGCTGTGGCAGCGTGTGCACGGGCACATTGTGGTGCCCTGTCATGTCTTCCTTCATGATGTTTGGCATCCGCTGTGTATTTGGTAGATGGAAGGGGGTTGATGCATGTGCAGTCACAGCGGCACACTCACAATGCTCATTGGCCTGGACACACACACACCACTCCGACAGGTTTGTAGCATCGTCAGCTGTACTCACCCAATAGCCATGTGCTTTGTCCGGCATAGCGTTCCATGTACCGTGACAACGTGGAATTCCGCAGTACCATTGAGTCATGTGATGAGCCTGGGAAACGTGCGCAGCAGTGTGTAATCAGTTGCATGGCATCACAAACCATCTGGACATTCAAAGAGTGATACTGTTTCCTATTGCGGAACACCGCCTCAATTGCATGTGGTACTGTCAGCTCGACGTGGGTGCAGTCAACTGCGCCTATGCAATTTGGCATGCCTGCTATGGCATGGAAGGCCAACTTGGTGGCAATGACCTCGGGGAGGGTGCGGGGTAGGGCTATGTGTTCCGACACATGGCGCAACAGGGCATCCAGTACCTGTACCAGGATTTTTGAGAAACACGGTTGTGATATGCCGTGCAGCTCACCAACCGTGTGTTGATAGGTGCCAGTGCCAAGGAAATGCAGAACTGAGACAACCTTCAAGAGGGGGGGGATGGCGGTGGGGGTGTCAATTAGGCTGCTGATGTTGTCCTCAATCATGGCGGTGATGTGCAGGATTGTTGCACGGTCCAGCCGGTATAGGGTGTGGATCTGTCCTGGGGTGAGGTTCCAGGGTGAGGCCCTGATGCGTGGTATTGGTGGCTGGCGGCGGGGTCGGGCTGGCTGGGCAATGGGGTTTGCCATAGCTGCAGGGTTGGCTGGTTGCCGCCTGCGCCTCCTCCGCCTACGCCTCCTCCTCTGCGCCATTACTGCCACCATGTGCAGTGCTGCCTGTTGGTTGAGTAGGCCCAGTCCCAGTGCTACTAGACCTGCTGCCTGCATGGGTCTGTGTTGTGTTGGGCTGGGTGTGGCCCTTTTGTAGGCTCCCAGTGGCCTGCTAAATCCAACTGGGCTGATTTGGTGCACCTGTGCCCTGATTCAGTTCAGCAGGCAGTGTATAACGCCATGTTCGCAGTGGCGGCGGTTCCGCCACCGTGATCACGGTATTTTCGCCATTTTTTTGCCGGTATTTCTGTGTCCGCGCTAGTTGTGATGCTCACGGTGTTTCGTGTTGACGTAACGGAGGGGTTTCCGTGCAGACGGACTTAACGGGAACCCTATTTCCGCAGTGGCGGTTTAGGGTGGTGCTATTACCGGGGCCGCGGGTCATGATTGCGCGGACATGGAAACGGTGCCGGTATGGTTTTACCGGCAGTGTTAATTCCGGACCGGAGTACTGGTAATGAGGCCCATTGTCTAGTGGTCAACTTAATACACTGAACAAAGGCTTATACTTTGTCCCGACCTGTAATACTACATTCTTTGATGAGAAAGTCTGTCTACATCGCCTTCTCAGGAAAATTAGATTAAAAATCTTCTTTGACACAGAACCACCTATGGATCAGCACCAAACAATTGATGACGCATTGGAGATGCGCCCAAAAAGTACATTTGACCCACACATTCAGAACTCAGTAATAAATCTTTTTGAAAAGAATGTGCTACAAGATCTTAATCGAATTAACTATAAAAGAAATTCCCCATTGAATATCAAAAACAGTCAACTTGATCATATTGCAAGCCTGGCCAAGGATGAATCTCTAACCATTAAACCTGCTGATAAAGGAGGGGCCATCGTAGTGATGGATACTCCCTTCTATAACAAAAAATGCTTTGAGTTACTAAGCGATGAAGGCACGTATATGAAACTAACTAATGATCCAATCATTAACATCAAAAGCCTCATTATGAATACCCTAGAGAAAGCCAAATCAAATCAATGGATTAGTGACAAAACATTTGACTTTTTGATCAACAAACATCCCATCACTCCCGTCTTTTATGGATTGCCTAAAATTCATAAAGACAGAACAAACCCACCATTAAGACCTATTGTGGCGGGTACTGAAAGCATTTTCGACCCTCTTTCAGTTTATGTAGACATGTTACTTCAACCATTGGTCCAAGCTACGTCCACCTACTTGAAGGACACTACTGATTTCCTCAACTGCCTGAAAGAGATTACGGCCATCAGTTCGGACTGTATTTTATTCATTCTCGATGTCTGTAGCCTTTATACCTCGATACCTCATGCAGGAGGCATTAAAGCAGTTGAGTGGCTACTCCTCAACACAACAAACCTCAGAGGTGAAGCTGAATTTGTCATTGAATTGCTCAATATCATACTGTACAATAGTTACTTTCGATTTTTGGGTAAATACTATCTACAAACCTCCATGGCACCTATGTATGCAAACACCTTTATGTTTAAATTTGAAAGTGACTTTGTACTAGACCATCCTAAATGGTCAGCATACATCTTAATATGGAAACGTTTCATTGATGACATCTTTGGGATATGGTGTGGTACACATGATGAATTAAAATCCTTTTTTACATACCTTAATTCGGTACACTCAAGAATCAAATTTATGATGGAGATTGGCAATCCATATCTGCATTTTTTAGATGTTAATTTAAAGATTGAAAATGGTAATATTATGACCAATATTTACCACAAACCTACAGATGCCAACAATTTACTGCATTTTTCGAGCTTTCACCCCAAAGCTATGTTACATAGCCTCCCATATAGTCAAATTCTAAGACTTAAAAGGATTATTTCAGAACGGGAAGGCTTGGATATGGAGTGCTCCACACTCATTGATACATTTAAGCAAAGAGGTTACCCTGATACAGTTCTCACTGAGGCGAAAAATAGATCACTGAATGTGACAAGGACTGATCTTTTGAAAACTAAAACTCGTGATAAAGACATTCCACTACTATTTATATCAAAATTCTCTCGCCAGAGTTTCCAAATCAGTAAAAGTATTAAGAAACACTGGACAATACTGCACAATGACTCATCACTTTTGAGATTGTTCCCCAAGGCCCCTATGATGTGCTTCAAGAGAGGCAAAAACTTGAGAGACAAATTAATTAAAGCCGAAAAACCCCTCAAAGATAACCAGCAGTTCTTGAATACCCAGAAAAAGGGAACTTACCTGTATCTTAACTGTACACATTGTAACAACATCACTAGGGGTAACTTGCTCTCTCACCCCCAAACAGGAAAGAAAATAAAACTACATGATTACTCCACCTGTTTGTCATCAGGGGTAATCTACAAAATCAAATGCCCTTGTGGTAAACTGTACGTGGGCCAGACCATGAGACCCGCCAAAGAACGTTGGACTGAGCATAAATCCAACATACGGTGTAACAACCAACGATCGCCAGTGGCTAGGCATTTTAACCTTGAACATCATACAATTGCTCAGATCAGATTTCAAATCCTGGAGGTTGTAAAAAAACCCAAGAGGGGGAGATTACCACTCCATGCTCCTAAGGAGAGAACTGTTTTGGATACATTTTTTGGACACCGTTCAACCCAAAGGTCTCAATGAAGAACACTCTCTTAACTGTTTCCTTTGATAATTATGTCTGTCAAGGGTTGAAACAATACCTGAGGGTATTTCTGGACAACCACGACTATATTTGCACTGTTGTTCTCTACTTGTAAAAATGTAAATATTTACCGGTCTTTGACCATTGACTTGTTTTTAGTACTCATGAGTATCCTATGATGGAATTTTGAGCATCCCCTATGTTACATTTTGGTTTTAGAGTATTCTGTACTACCTCAACTAGTATGTTGCTAATTCTTACCTCTAGCTAGTCTCTGTATAGTCACCATTGAATCATTTAGAAAAATGATGTTTTTAACACATTGATGCCCTGTTATGGAGACTATGTTAACTCATGATTGAAATTAGTACAATTCTTCCCGTTACAACTGTTCAATAATGGTCTGATATGTTGATTATAATCCCTCACTGTACATGTTAATCTATATATGTCTACTTGGCCATCATGTGTATTGATGAGATATAGTATGAAGATGTCTTTTTTAGCCCTCTTGTTGAGATGATCAGCTCTGACATTGCCCGACTTAACTTTAGCTCCCACTTTCATTTAGTCTGTTTTTCATTACTCATTATGAGCTAATATTACTGTCCATTAATATACAATTCTAGCCATCATGCCTTGTTCACTAACGTTTTCTTTCATTGTCCAGTTTATTTTATTCTATTTTATTTTTCATAGTTTCATCAACTTTTTGACGATCTATCATTCGGAAATTGGTTAGTTGGTGTACGTCGTATTTAGTACACTTCGTTTCTATGCAAATCCGCCAACCAGGCTCCTCATAAGGAACATACTCTAATATGGCCGCTTCACAGTCTCCTAGAAGACATTAGTAGTCCATTTTCTATTTCTAGCCTAGATACTCTACCATTGTTTGGAACGGCCCACATGGTCTCATTCCACTTCCCCTTTTCTGGAGGATTGCGTCACTGTGGTAACGGTCGCCGATGCCTTCACGCTTTCCCCGTTCAGCACTGGCTATCCTGCAGTTACAAGGTCGACTGATCGCTATCGAAGGTACACGACCGCTTTGATTAGAACTTTTCTCTTTACAACAGAGCCGCGACCGCTGCTCTTATTACATACTCTCATGATTACTTCTTTTTAGCACTGTAATTCGATCGGTTCCAGTGCCAGCGCATGGTGGAATCGCCATTATGTTCGCCCTGGACCTTTTTTAGGAAATCTGCTGACTTGGATGCACACCCAGTTCTCTAGAATTGGGTAGGTTAATTGATCATTTCCTTTGTCCATATACATTGCTGACTCTCGTTTTTCGGGCCATGATGGCCCGGGTTTAGCTCACATGGATTTATATTTGATTCTAAATAAATTCTACTTTTAAAGATTCCAATTGGGCTATAAAGTGCATTTCACGCTCCTTATGTAGATTGCTGACTCTTATTTTTTGCATTCAGACACGAGTACGCCTCGACAAGAGGAGATTGTTAATCTTTGGGTTTATATTATTGGTTTGTGACACAAGATTTGTGCCCTGTATTTATCTTTCCTTATTTTCATATCATTTTCTTTCGCTCTCAGATCAGAACAACCCCTCTTGTTAATTCTGATGGAACTCGACTTTGAGCCATTCTCCATTTAACGGCACCTTTGCCATTGAAGCCTGAGCATCGGCCTTTTTGCTTCATCCCGACATACTGGAAGAATTTTCGCTTTTCTGTTTACAGCACTGTCCTCTACTTGATTCTATCAGGTAACTCATACTACTCTAGTTAATGGGCAATGTCAGACTAATCTAGTCACTCCATGTGGGCCATAGGGCTCGATATATACATTTGCATATTTGTGTCCAGGATATACATTTGAACTAACTATTAGCATGTCACCTTAGTGATTGAAAACCATGCAAATTATAATCAGCCATAAAATTATGTGAATATGAAAATAGTGACAGTTTAACCATGGGAACCACAGAAACAATGTTTATGGTAATGAAACCAGCTTGAATTGATAGGTATTCCTGTGTTAATATATGTTGGCATACTCAAAAGCCTGCCTTCTAATGTATAAATATTTTGTTTAGAGTCTGTTGAGGCCTATGAAGAAGAGGCGTCCAGCCTTGAAACGCGTCGCCACCCAGAAACAGACTACTGGCAACACTCCTTCATTCTTCATTCTTCACTTGTTTTTTGCAAATGTACTGAGATTGCTTTTGTCTTTGTACCCAAAAGCCTGTACTTAAAAATAATAACATATGCAATTATGTGCTTTTCAAATAACTTTTTGTGTTTGAAAATTCTTGTGTTTAAATACCATTTAATTACTCATAAAGACTTTATTTCCTCGAGGATATAGTAGTTGGATTATCCAACACACCCTACAGTGTGCAGGGGACGGGAGGGTTCAAAGTTTGAATCTTTTCCTTTTTTGTTGTTATTTGTAGAGGTCTTGTGCCAGGATCTCAGTTCCTCCCCCGCACCTTTAAAATTTAAATACCATTATTTTTTATGTTTCCCTAAATAATCAGTATACTAGGTTGTGCACCTGCCTTGGTATTTTCTCACCATGTGTAATCACACAGGTGGTTCTTGGTTTATCATTGTTAATAGCTTTTTTGTCCATCAGGAGTGCATCTCTATTGAAAAACCTGGCTCTTTTTCGTGATCTTGAAATCACGTTGCGGGATACCCTCTCCCCATCAGTCTGTGATCAAGGTCATTGGCATGTTCATAGAAGTCTTTTAGCTCAGTGCAGTTTCTTCTGATTCTGAGATATTGTCCGAAAGGCAAGTTTTCTCTTAAGTGTCTGGGGTGGTCACTTTTGAAGTGCAGGAGTGTGTTCCTGTTGCCAGGTTTCCAAAACAGGTTGCATTTCAAGGAACCATTGTCAATTTGGATTTTAAGGTCCAGAAAATTAACTTCAGAATTACTACATTCCATCGTGAACTGGATATTTTTGTCAACATTGTTGAGCCATTGGATGAAATTTTCCAGATCTGATTTAGAACCTTCCCAGATACAGAGAATGTCATCAATGTATATTTTCCAATTTTTTATATGATTCTTGAAAGGGTTTTTTTCTGATAATATGTTAGTTTTTTCAAAATCAGCCATGAACAGTATGGCCAGTCTGGGCGCAAAAGTTTCCCCCATTGCCGCCCCTTTGGATTGGAAGTAGAACTGTCCATTGAATTCAAAGTAGTTTTTTGACAGGGCAAGCGATAACAATTCTGTGATGAAATTTTCTGGTACTCTGGTCTGTAAATTGAATTGTATTAGATATCTGCGTACGCATTCTATAGCTAATTCGTGTGGTATGCTAGTATAGAGCGAGCAAATATCAAGAGTTACCAGAAGGTGAATTTTCTCATCAAAGTCTATTCCTTCAAAAATTTGAATGGTTTGGGTCATATCTCGTAGATATGTATCTGTCTTTATACTCATGGGTTTGAGAAATTAATCTATACATTTTCAAACTGGTTCTAACACCGAACCACACCCTGATATAATTGGTCATCCAGGGGGATTGGTTGGGTTCTTGTGAATTTTTGGCAGGGCATAAATTGATGGAATGCGTCCCTGATTGGTTGTCAAAAAATCAAATTCCTTTGTAGTAATCTTCGGTCTCTGGCGTAAGCAGCCATTTCTGTAATTTCAGATAGGATGCTCTTGGTTGGGTCCAGTTTGATTTTTTTGTAGCTTTGATTATCGTCTAAAAGGGTATGTACCATATCTTTATATTGTATGGAGGTAAGGAGCACTATGACCCCCCTTTGTCAGCTGGTTTAATCAATAATGCTTTGTTTTTTGAAAGTTCTAAAAGGGTATTGTTCTCATCATTTGTCATGTTGTATTGTTGAAATTGTTTGTTGTCTTTTAGTTTTTTAAGGTCGCCCTTGATACATTTTTCAAATGCCAAGATCTCAGGTGGCATTTGGTTATCTGAGGGGCAAAAAGTTGAAGGGACAAATAGGCCTGAATCTGCCTCTATTTCTGTCATTTCTTCTTCTTAAAAAAAAACCTTAACCGTATAGTTCGAAAGAATTTTCTAATCTCTAGTTCAGTGTGGTACCAATCAGTTTTATGGGTAGGTACATACGATAGTCCCTTGGACAAAATGGATGTCTGGGCTTCAGTAAGGTCGATTTTAGCCAGATTGAAAATAGGGATAGTAGATTCACTCAGCGGGTTCGTCTTCTGCGTCCTCTGCTGCGCATCATAGGAGTGAATTGGTGGAAACACGGGGTCCCCATCCGGGTCCTGTCATCATGTGCCCGCCTCCTAAAAAAGGCTGTTGTGTGTATTGGGGGTGTTGGTAATTTCCATAGGGCCTTTCTCTGTTCTGTCGATTCTGGTCGTCCGAGCCACTGCTGCTCGTATTTGAAAAAGAAAGCCATCTTTTTTTGGGTTGGTTGGGTGTTTGGGAAAGTTTTGCAGCCTCAATTGCTTTTTCAGTAGTATAAGGGAATATAACTTCTAATTTGAAATCCTGTATGTCCTTATATAGTTTTTTTGTTTTTCTTTGCAATATTGAGGTTTTTAAAGTCTTCTAGTAATTAATTGGTGGCTATTAGTTGTTCACAAGCACCTTTAATAGATTTATTGTTGAGAAAAGCCTGTTCCACTTTTTCTAGATATTTTGGTATTTATTTGCTGATTCTTTGTGCTGTGGTGATGTGGGGAGCTCGGAAGCAACCATTTGTAACAAGTCAACTGTAATTTTCACCAGGGCATGTCAGTCCCCATGTAGACACACAATGGAGGAAACGATGTGCACATATTCTTTGTTGTTCAATTTCGCACAGCGTGACACACAAGGACGAACAATTCTCCTGGATGCCTCATCCTATATGTCCCCAGAGTTGTATGAGTGGGGGCCTCCAAAGAGAGGTTCACAGTAAACACTCCACTGAGACAGCATGCACCCATGCCCCAAGTCCCTCACCACTTTCCATTCTAAACTCTCCTCAATTCTCATCCACCTCAAGCTTTCTGCCACTTTTAGTGCTGTTTGCCATGTTTAGCTCCATCCGATGCTCTAATGGGCTTCCATGAGGCTGCTCTTGGAAAAGATTGCCTGCTACCTGTCTAACGCCCCCATCTCCATCCCTATGAACTGCAGACCCTCCTCTGCAGTGCCCTCCCAGTGGAAGGTCCCCACAAGGATCAGTCATTGACCCCTATACTCTCTGCAACTTCTCTCTCTCCCACATTCTCTCTCTCTCTCTCTCTCTCTCTCTTTCTCTTTCTCTCAGCAAGCGTGATAGGTTCTCATATCACCTTTATTTGCTGACAACACCCAAATGTTTTTCTTCTCCTTCTTCACCCCAGAGCTATCCAATTGTACTTCTTACTGCCTCTTCATCACTGGATTACACTCTATTCTGCAATACTCTACTCTTCGAAAACTGAAGTGATCTTCCTCTGAGCGCCCAATATCAGAACCTTTGACCCCTCCCCTGTCTCAATCTTACCTATTCTATTGTAACCTAATGCCCAACACTTGCAACAAGAGGGGTCTCTTTGATAGTGGCATCAAACTCCAGCATAACAGCAGCAGCCTGGCTTAACATACTCACCATCCGCAAAGCCTTCCCTGCCTCACCTTTATACTCTGCTAGAGACCCGATTTCTTGTCTGGTCCTCAGCAGGCTTCACTGTGGCTCCAGTGTCCTCATGGAAGCTCCACTATACTCCATTTCTACCCTACTGAACTTTTCCACGCGCATGCTGTCAAAACTCCACTATCCACCCCCACCGACACCCATTGCCTCAGTATTGGAAGCTATGCAGCACCTCTTAGCCTTTCAGTTCCATCTTCTGGATTTAGATCTATCAATGGGTTGCGACCCCCCACTTAGCTAATTCTTTACGTCACTTACCCCTACCCTGTGAATGCGAACCTTCCTCAACCTCTATGCTCCCCACCTATCCTGTGCTGCCTCCCACTTTCATACCTTAACCCTCCTATTATTGGAACACTGTCCTCTCTATAATTAAACACAAAAATACTAGTCAAGGCTTTAAGAGCTCCCTAATAAAGCTGTTCCTAGCTCCAGGTACCATAGTAGGTAAAAGGCTGCCTCAATGAATGGAGGCATACATATGTACAGTGCAGATCTTCAGGTGGTCTGGTGGTGACAGTGGTCTTTGTGTTCATGGGAGGAATGTACGTGGTGTGATGAAGATAAGGTACGCTTGTGAGGACTTGATGGTAATTGTTTTGACTGTGGTGTGAGTACAACGTATGGCAGGTGGGGGTGTGGTGAAAGAGTATTATTGGAGCTTTAGAGCGGTGCAATTGTGATGCATATGTTTGTAGGTATATGTGCATGGGTCATGTGTGGATGGTGTTGCAGGAATAATCTGCTGGTGGGGAAGTGCAATATAGGCAGGTGTGTGTTTGAGAGAGAGAGAGAGATGTTTGAGATGTGGGTCTAAAGAAGGATCGTTGGTGCTAGGAATGAGGATCTGTTGTGTCCATAAGGTCTGTTAGTGTGGTGAGAATGCTTTTGAGAAGTCTGAGACTCTGGGGGGGTCTACTTGGGTGGTGCCTGAGGGTGACCTATTTGGGTTTTGATGTGTGTGTGTGTATGGGAGGTGGGTGCATGGTGTGGATGACTTGTGGTGTTTTTATTTTGGAAGTGCTTATATATGGGAGGTTGTCAGTTGTGTGTGTCTGGAAGTATGTGTATAGGGGGAGCATGTGGAATGTCAGCATGTTGTTGGGAGTGCACATTTGTGTGAGGCGTGTAAAAATGTTATGGTGTCTCATGTGTTTGGTGTTGTGTGTTTATGGTGTTGTAGGCATAAAGTGTTGGTGTGTGTTGTATATGAATTATGAGAGACTGTGTGGTGGAGCTCAAGGTATTTCTCTGTGTTTGCATTTTAGGTGTGTGTGTAGATGTGCGTGCACATAAGCATGTGTGTGTTGTTGGGCTGGAGAATCTCTGTAAGTAGTAACTTACACTTGACAACAGCATTCACAAAAAAATCTGTGTAAGGCACACTTGATCCTTGAAAAAGGCACCTTACGCCCGAATTTGGTGATCAGGCATGGAGCACATTGGTCTGGTGTAACTCCATATCAGACAGGAAAAAATAAAATTGTACAAAACTCCTAAATAGTTTTCCATCATTATTCTCTTTTTAATCCACACATCATTCACATTTAAGTACATTATAATGTACTTTCACACTTCACATTAAACACTTCAGGTGTAATTTATACGTGTTTTTACAAAGACATGTCTGAGCATTTTCAATGTTATAAATTGCCGTTAATGTGCACTTTTGTGGACATGTACCTCCCACCCAATCAGATAGCCTAACCACACACCCAGAGCTTCCGAGCATTCCAAAGGGGAATGCCCAATTTGCAGGGCTTGCAATACCTTAATCCAAAGCGTAAACCAATGGAAAATAACTATGTGTCTTCTTAAGGATTCACGTAAAGCATTCCAACAGACGTGAAGAAGCCCACAATAGAAAAGTCATAAATGCATGTGAATCACTCATTAGTGCTTTTTTGTGAATTTGCATTATTAATGTAGTCCTGAGTAAGTGAAACGGATTAGGTTCATTTAATGCTTTTTTATGGCATTTTTAATTGGCACCATATTCTATTCCATTCTATTCTATTCTATAGAATGTTTGTTAAGCGCCAACTCACCTGCAGGCCTCAGAGTGCTGACAGACTATACACACATAAAAAATGCAATAAGAGACCAGAGGACTGTGTCGAAGTGAGGTACAAAAAAGAAGTCAAAGTTAGGTTCCTCCACCATCGAACAAATAGGTTTTAAGAGCTTTTTCTAACTGTGCCAGCGAGGGGAGTTGCCTGATTGATAGGGATATGTTGTTCCAAACCCCTGGACCCCTGGCATTGAGGCTCAGGTCTCCAGACCTTTTAAGTTTGTTGTGAGGTTGCAGTAGTAAGTCCCTCTTGTTAGACCGCAGGGCCCATCTGCACGGCAATCTGCTAATCCGAGATTTGAGGTAGCTAGGAGCATTACCTGCAAGGCATTTATAAACCATGCAGGATGCTTTGAAAAGGATCCTTTGCGGGCGTGAGATGAACTGCCGGTGGGTCGTCCCTCATAACACCCACATTTTCCCTTGTTCTTCCCCATTGTGCGTGTTCCGCCCTCTACTCTGCTCTGCGAGGTGTCTCACACAAGGTGCTCGGACGCTCACAGAGACAAAGTCCCAGCGAAGTACGAAAAAGGGCCATGTACGATGGTTTGGCGCACAATGTCCCGATTTACCATGGAAATATTTCCATGAATCAGGCCCTGAGGCTTTAATCAATATTTAAAATCAAGTAAGAAAATATGAAGCTGCAGTTGGTACACAAAAGAAGGCCCTGGTGAACATGGGCGTAGAACATGGAGGGATGGGGGACAAATCCCCCCCCATAATTTTAAGTGGGGGGATACAATGGCATTTTTCCACCCCAGTTTCCCCCAGTTTGTGTGTCTCTCTGCTACACCTGTGTGTCTGTTTGCAGCGTGTCCCTGTGCAGTGATGCGTGCAAACTTCAGACTCCGAAGTTTGCATGCAGTTCCGACACTGGTGTCGCAGGGGCCCCCGCAGCTGCCGCAGTGCGGGGGGCCCGCTAGCACATGTCCTGGGAGATGCCCCCCTTCGAGAAAAAAAAAGGAAAAAATATATTTTTTCAAATTTGTTTTTTTTAAATGTTTCTTTTTGTAGTCACTCTGCATTCATAAGAAAATTATTTCTGCAACAGAAATAATTTCTTTATGAAGACAAAGTGACTACAGAAAGAAACTTTCTTTTTGAAGACCGAGGGCTCTCCCCACCCCATGACATGGAAGACCCCAGGCTGGAGGCCTCCAAGTCATGTTGTGGGGGAGCCCTATGACTTCAAAAAGAAATAGTTTATTTTTGAAAGCCCTCTGCCTTCATAAAGAAATGATTTACGTTATGGATTGGTCCTTAATGGAAATAATTTCTTTATGAAGTCAGAGTGACTTCAAAAAGAAACAATTTATTTTTGAAGTAATAGGGCTCCCGTCAACCCCATAAAGTGTGCGTGTCTGAGTTTATTATGATATGGTGTACACTTAAACATGTAGGTGGCTGCCTGTGTGAGTGTCTGGTGAAAGGGTGCACACAAATGTATGGGTGGCGGGGTGTGTGTGTGTGTGTATGTGTGTGTGCATGTACGGTGAAAGGGTGCACACTTAAATGTATGGGTGGCTGCCTAAGTGTTTCTGCATGGTGAAAGGGTGCACACTTAAATGTACAGGTGGCTTCCTGTGTGAGTGTATGGTGAAAGGGTGCATACTTAAATGTATGGGTGGGTGCCTGGGTGGGTGTGCCTCTATGGTGAAAGGGTGCACACTTAAATGTACGGGTGGCTGCTTGGGTGTGCCTGCATGGTGAAAGGGTGCACAATTAAATGTATGGATGGCTGCCTGTGTGTGCCTGTATGGTGAAAGAGTGCATACTTAAATGTATGGAGGGCTGGGTGTGGTTGTGTGTATATGGTAAATGGTGTGTGTGCTTATGTTCAGGGGTACAACAAAACCTACATTTGTAATCCTGCAAATGTTGGGAGAGGCGCTAACTTCACGGGCGGTAGGGGGAGGGGCAAACCTATTTGTGTGGGGGCATCTAACTTCTTTACGCATTTTAATGAGACTATTCTAGTGCAGCTTCAATATTACCTGCAGTTAACTCTCTTCTTTAAGTCTGAAAGCACCCATTTATGGAATGCTGTGAGAATGAGCGGTCTCCTGTCCCCTCTCTACCCTTCCAATCATTCCCCTGACATGCATGTACTAAACCCACATCACAATTGCAATTGCATAAAAATATGGCATTTGAATGCAGGTAATAACAGTGAAATGCTTTACGTTAGTAATTGCTGGGCCCTTGTTAACAGCGAAACCCAGGTGCCGTTTAACATCTGTGTCCTGTTCTGTCCGGCAACTGCTCTGAAGGTCAGCTAGGTTGAGTGAACATAGCCCAAAATTTCAGGGGGGTTGGGGGTTGCTGAGGCCCAGTCAACTCAATGGTGTTACGCCACTACTTGTGTTTAATGCCTTGATTACTTATTGGTAATCGTCATTACTCCTAGCCTTATTCTTCCTCGTCCCTGAACTTGTGTATGAGGCAGTACTTGTGTAGGAGGCACTCTGCCTCATACACAAGTACTCGGATGAGGTGGAGATACATGGAGGTAATGCCTGATTTAGCTATCGGTAATATTCATTACTCCTAGTCCCACTCGTCCTCATCCTAATATTTACCTATGAGGCAAGAAGCCTCATACGTAATCACTGGGACAAGGAAGAGGGACGTAATTCTGGGCCAGTGAGCTGATTTTGGAGGACGGGGTAGGAGGATGGAGATATAGGGGATGTGTGCGGTTTGGGATTGTGCGATAAATCATCATGGTTGTCCATGTCCAGGCTAAGCAGGCATGATATGTGCTATTAGTGCCTAGAGAGGCATTATGGTGCAGCCAGTCTAGTCATTCCTCAGTTTGGTATGATTTTTTTTTCAACTGCGCATTTCTGATAAAGCAGACCTGCTAAGTGTAATTACCTGGCTAGACTGGCATTTGGGTGCTTCCAGTCTAGCCGTTTCTTACTGTGGCATTGTATATTTTTCTGGACATCTGTGATAAAATTATATGATATAAGTCATTTATAAGAGGCCTGTACACAAGTGTTTCTAGGCATGACAAGACAAGGGAGGGAAGATAGAGGGAGAACAAGACAAACAATCTTACTAGGCCTTGTGTCATTCAGATTGTGCAAGTGAGAGAATGAGAAAAGGGAGGAGGAGTGCAAGGAAGAGGGGAGGGGAAAACAGGGCAGTACTGCTCTGAGTGGGTGCAGCCAGGGCAGCGTGGCTCTCGGTAGTGGAAGGAGAAAAATGGATTGTAGGGTTACAGTTACAGCCCCTTTGTGCGTGGTAGGCCTGAAGGCAGTGCAAGGGTGACTGATCAAGAAAGAGCCTGGACTAGGTGAGACTCTGAAGGTAGCCAAGCAACCAGTCAGTACAGCTGACAGGTAGGTCAGCAGGGAAGGGAGGGAGAGAAAGCAAAGGAGAAGAGGAACGTTTTGAGCTGCTTCCAGAACTTCAGGTGGTCCGCTCAAGTTTGAGAGGGGCAGGGAAGCCATTCCAGAGGGAGGCACCTGCAAAGGAGAGAGATCTATCCCCCACTCTCTGCCTGGAGAAGCATCTAACCCTCAGAGAGTTGGAGGTATCAGGGGGAAGGGCTCGAGAAGTAAGGTATTTTGGAAGAGAGCGTTGGATGTAGTGAGAGCCCCAGAAAGCCTTGTGGACAAGGCAAAGGGTCTTGAACTTGATCCTTGCAGGCACCGGGAGCCAGTGGAGAGATTTCAGGGCTAGGGAGATAGAATTCCTCAGCTTGAGGCCAAGGATAAGTCTCTCAGTCCTGTTCTTGGTTAGTTGCAGAGGGCGGAGAGTAGAGGAAGGCAGATTGAGAAAGAAATTGTTGCAGTAGTCCAGCCTAGAGCGAGACAGGGCTCTGGAGAGAGTGAGCTTCGGGGGAAAGTGAGAAAGGGAAGAGTCCCTTTGAGGAGGAGCAGCTGGTAGTGAGACTTCTTGGCGAAATGTGAGGAGAGAAAGAGAGAGGTTTTATGCCTCGAATGAAGGTGAAGGAAGAGGGCCCAAGGTGGGCGGCCATAGTAAGAGAGGGAAAGCAGGGGCAGGGGTCCCAATGAGAATGATCTCCGTCTTACTGGCAATAAGGCAGAGGAGCACCAATCCTGAATCGCAGCTAGACAGTCAGGAATGAGTGAGGAGAGAGGAGAGGAGCCTGAAGGAAAGCTGAGTGTCAACGGCATAACACTGGAAGTTAGAGGAGAAGGTAGAGATCAGGTGGGCCAATGGGGCCAAGTAGAGGTTGAAAAACCCGGGTGAGAGGATAGAACCCTGGAAAACACCACAGGTAGCGAGAGAGGTGGCAGATAGAAAGGGACCAAGTTGGACTTAGAGGGGCAGTCCATGAGGAAGGAGGTTGGCCACTCCAGGGCCTGATCCGTAATGCCCAGGTTCTCACGTAGTTGATTGATCAGGATGGCGTGGTTGACTGTGTCGAAAGTAGAAGAAAGATCAAGGAGGATTAGAACAGAAGGAATTCTGGAATCAAGGTTAGAAAAAGAGGTAGCTGTAAGCACGTCCACATCTCCTAATTGGAACTTAGGACAAACACAGTGCCATTTCAGTGACACGTGCGAAAATAATGCAACACGCAATGCGGCGCACGCTCTTTTAGCTTCCATCCACCGTGAATCAATGCATACAGCTGCAGGGAAATGTTTGAATATTCGACGGGAGGATTTATGAACATAAATTGATGACACACGCATACAAGCGGTGGAAAGGATTCAAGCACAACAAAACTCTGCTACAGCACCGTCCATCAAGAAGTGCCAATATCTTCCCTTTACTCACAACACCTGTTTTCCAGTAGAAACAAGCCATCTCTTTTACCACCTTCCATCCACTTCGTCCTGATGAGGCTGGTCAATCAAGCATCTTGAGGACCTCTGTTAAGCCGAAACTCGAGTAGACGAAGACCATGGATTCATACTTTTTTCCAAGCAGTTGAAAATCTGTAAACAATGTACAATTGGTACACAACAATATCAAAATATTGAAGAATTTTGGTTACCTGAATGAAAAATGTAATGGCTTCATTCATGCAATTGGTTTAGTAATAGACAAATCTATATGATTTTAAAGTTTATTTGGTTGTTGATGATTGCTTATGTTATGTCTGCTTGTGGTATGTAAAAGTGGTATGAAAATAGTAGATGTGTGTTGATGAATGGTTGGTTAGCAGTGTCATAATTGTATTGCGATTAGGAATTTTTGTTGTTAGGCGAATTATTTATGTTCAATTTGAATTGTGTGTTGGTTTTCGGATCACAATACAGACAAAAATAAAGTATTGCTTGCTTTATATCCATTGAAAGATTGCTTTTGTTTAAAAGTTTATTGTTATACATGGCCAGAGGGCATTGTACTTCTTTTTTTTGCAGCATCAAGGTTAGAAACCAACTCTTCGCGGGTGTTCAGCAGAGCAGTTTCTGTGCCTACGGCAGCTCTAAAGCCAGACTGATGGTCATGAAGACAACCTACAGATTCAGTGTGGAGAATAAGCTGGGAGATTGCCAGCTTTTCCAAGAGTTTGCCCAGGAAAGGGGTGATGGAGATTGGGCAATAGTTTGCCGGACAGGTAGGATCGGCAGACGGCTTCTTGAGGAGTGGGTGCATAAGGGAGTTCTTAACGGGATAGGGGAACGTTCCAGTGGTGAAAGAGTGATTTCAGAAAATCAGCCAAGGCTGGAGCGAGGGTGTCAATATGGTCCTTGATGGTTCTAGAGGAGCAGGGGAGCACCTGTTTGGACGACACTTTCATAGATCGGACTTTTCTAGAAATCTTGTCAGGTCTTGTCAGAGAGAAAGAGGAGAAAGGTGGAGGAGAGGTAGAGATGGCCAAAGGGGGGCAGAGAGAGAAAGAGGGAGAGGAAGAGGAGATAGAAGTCAGCATGTCCTGAGTTTTAGCAGCGACGTGAGAGGCAAGAGTCATACAGACGGCCTGGGAGGGAGCAGGAGGGGTGGAGACTGCAACAGGATTGACCAGTTCCTTGCAGATTTTAAAGAGTTCAGCTGTGTTGTTAGAGGCCACAGAGACCTGGGCTTGAATGTGTGCTCTCTTCTTGATGAGTGTTAGTGCTTCAACTGACATTGTGGTGCAACCAGTCTAGGTTTGTCCAAATGTGGCCTGGCATGCTTTACTGTATGTGTGTACGCTAGTCTACATTGTGCAGCCAGTGGGACATGTTTTCAATGTGGCATGGAATTTTTAATAGCAAAGCATTAATGTTCCTGTGCACTGTGGGTGACTTGCATGTATTTGATTGGTATTAGCCTACAAACCAATTGCAAACACTCTGACTTTTTTAGCCAATTTTTCTCAGAAAGTGTGCTGTATATTGCATTAAAACACATATTTATATATTTCTCCTAGTACAGTGTGTGGCATACCCCTTCAGCAGCACGTTTGTGCGTATTGTGCATACGTGATAATCTAGGCCGGCCCAGAGTGTGGCACGAACCCTGATTCGTTGCTGAGATGGGGGGACCTCTCAGCATGGCTCGCAGGGGGGCCCCCACATTTTGTGTTACGCCACTGAGTTCAGACAGTCAGCAGCAGCGCCGCGGCCTGGGTATTGGTAATGGTAAACAAACAAGATTCTTAACTCTGCTGCCTGCTGCACAGCTTGCTCATGCATTCCCCCTCCCCCAATCCCTCCCCCGCACCTGCCGCCTGCGCATTTGGAGCATCACGTGACTAGGCCGGCATACTGCACATGCCCCTGCGAGTGCGCAGCCTCAGCCTCAGAAGCCACTAGCCAGGCAGCGACACGTGCTCCTCACTACTACAGCGTGAAAGAAGTGTGACTCCGCCGACTCGAACTCCTGGAGACTGGAGTCCTGAGGAGAGACCTCACACTTACTCAGCCTACTAAGTAAGATAAGTCAAGTTAAAGTGGCCCCAGGCAGGCGTGTTTTCATGCAGGCGTGCCACAGCGATGCAACTCTGCCTGTTTAGTCAATGTTTAGAATTCAGGAAAAGCCAGCAAGCCCCTTAATTCGTCCCACTTGTTAATTAATTTGCACACGATAAATTGTAACACTTCCCTGGCTTTCCTGTCTGGCACCTTTAAAGCTGCATAAACTGCTGATGGCGCCGAGCGAGGGGTGAGGGGGGTGCCATGGGTCTAAGCAAAAGATCGTGCACAGCTGTGAAGTGCCCTCCCTCCACCCCCATGTCCTGTCTGACACCCTGGGAGGTGCAGTGCAGGCCGGGCCGGCATCGGGTGTTGGGGGAGGAGGATTTAATTAGAGGGAACGAACGAGCGACCATCATATTTAACAAAACACTTGTGTTAACTGTATAAATATGATATTTATACAGTTAACACATGCGGCGCATTGAAGATGAAGGAGCTGCTAGTGCTTCCTCAGTGTGGGCCCGTCCCATGCAGCCTTGCATGCCCCCTGTGGGCAGACAATATAATTGCCAACATTCTGTGATTATAAAGTCTAAGATGTAGGATTTTTCAAGTTTCAAAAATAATACTTAGCATAACAATGGGCCTCATTACGAGTTTGGAGGTAGCCATGTCATTTTTAGAAGCATGGCTACCCCCAAACTCGGGTCTGGGTCCCGCAAAATGGGAATTACCGGCCCATTCCGACCTTTGCAGGCCCGGTAATTCCAATTCGTGGGACCCGGACCCAGTACGTCCCCATTCCCATTTTCCCTCAATGGGAAGGGGGAGGATGCTAACAACAGACCCGTTAATGACGGGTCCATTGTTAGCATCCTGTTCTGCTAACGGGTGCCGCTCTACATGTCTGGTCTGGCCAGGCGTACAGAGCAGGACCCGCTGCAGAACTCATAATGTGGCGGGCCGGTATGAACGGTGCTGGCCCCTTCCCGGCACCGTTCATACCGCGGCCGCCACAGTCGTAATGAGGCCTAATGACAAATGACATCACTGGAAATTACAAACCATACATTTTTGGCACCACTGGAGCATTCTAAAATTCACAAACTATCAAACAGCACAACATGGAGACATGTTGAAATGATTATAATGTATAATTTTCAATGGTAAGTTAACACTAAATTTAATTACCCACCTTCACAGAAGGTAATCACACAGAGCTGGTAGGCAACGTTTGCCACTCCTCTGTAGCATCAATCCGGGTAGTACATATGTATTACTGCAGTGTAGGTGGAACACTGAACAACATGGAGACTGATACCCTCCTCAGCCTCATAGGCAGATGCTGTGTGATGGTGGTATGCTCTGCTACTTGCCTTCACTGGTGGTTAACGTAAGGTCTGTCCCTGCAAGAGTGCAGGGCAGAGTCATGTAGCTGCCAGGTCAGTGGATTGATCTGAGCCCAGCACTCAAATGTATCACTTATCCACCCACCGCACAGACAGATTAATTGCCTTAGAGTCACATAAATTGCATGCCACTGTAAAAAGCAGTAGGATCTGTCACCCAAATCTGTAGGCAGTAGGACTGCTTAAAAAGCAGTAGCCTGTCTACATCCTAAATCAGTAGGGTTGGCAAGTATGAGGCAGTACAAAGGCCCAAAACCGCTGTCAGTCTGGGGCCATGCGGTTTGCGCAAAAGTTGAGGGGCAGCCATTCCATACCTCTTATACCCTGCCGTCCTTCAGAGAACAGACCTATGCTATCTTTGTCTTGCCCTTTAGGCACTGCTCAGAAAAACAAACATGTTTTTTCACAGGACCTGCCCCTACACGACCCCACAAGCATTGCACTGCCTGGCAATCAGCTGCATCTTGCTAACTGCATATCCCTGACTGTCTCTGGTTGTAGCATTACTGTGCTTCTTGCTAGGAACATTGTGAGTTTTGAATTTGAATCAAAACTTATATCTCTTTACAAGGGGGCAGTGTCTTTGCCCCCAAACGCACAGCCACCACTGTTACATCTATCCATGGAGACATGGGCATACAAGCTTCTTCACAACACCACCCCAACCCTCCTCCCCCTGCACCGTCGCCAGGGAAGAACATCTTTCTTCCCAATCCAACAATGTCAACCTAATAATGCGCACCCAACAAGTATTAACCCCCACACACTCAAAAATAAATACTAGCAAATATTGTAATTTTAAGCTGAGATCCCAAAAATAGGCTGCATACATGTTAAACCAGAACATTGCACTCAAAATGTGTGTCATAAAGGGTATCACCCAATCACTGCGCATCCCAAAATGCTGAATTTCCACAGCCCCATTTCACTGCATATATACATGGGGGGGTGGGTAAAGTTAATAATAAATGTGAGTGGTTATGGGGGAGGGAGGCTGCACAGGGTCTTCTCCGCATATATATGCAGTGAAATGGGGAAAAAGAAAAACATCTGCATTTTGGTGATGCACAGTAAAAAATGCGTAGTGATCACAAAGTTAAGGAAGTAAATAGAAATTTCTGGTTGAATGCACCACTTTGTTGATAATTTTTAAGTTACTTACCTTCATGCAATTTGTCGAATACATCAAACATATTTAAAAAAATATTCTTGAACCACACATTTGTGTCCCAACAAATCATGGTACTGAAATTAGTCTTTTTGGGACACATTTTAAGTAACTCAGAAGTTATCAATAAAGCGGTGCATTCAGTCTGGAATTTCCACTTACATACATGGATAACGCGCCCAATGTAATACAATAAAGGAAATGCTGTGCAGTTTGAGTGTTACACTTATGTCCAGTAACAATCAGTAGTACTACAGTGCTAATACTAACAAGCGAGACAGTGACCGTGACCTGGCCAGTATGAGCAGCAACCACCTGTGCCGTCTCTCTCATGAGTGGGGTATTATTTCACCCTCTGTGGTCAGATAAGGGTCAGCATTGATGGGCAATAGTAGTTTGTTACCCTTCTACACCAACTTCTGCTTGGTGAGTCGCTTGGTGACTCAGGTGAACTTTAATCTAATTTCTGTTGTTCATACATTTCCATTAAGTCAATTAGCTTTGCAACAGTGCAGCCCTTCTCAGCTTCTAGCCCGCTATGCAGGTGCATTGAATCACGAAAGGCCTAATCAGGGGTATTGCTTGCAGAGGCCATTTGGATGACTCTTATTCTGTTGACGCTCCATATTGGTGCTTTCCTGTCCTGTGTCACGTTCCTATGCCTCAATTCTTTCAGCAATAGCAATCCAGTCGCCCTAACCCTCTTTCCTGGGCAGGTTGCAGACGGTTGCCTGTTTATAATTAAAGTGCAGGTGCCAAGACCTTACAGGGAGGTAGGTGTCCATGCTACCTCTGCGCAAGACCCACAGGAGATCCTGAAAGCAAAGCTCTCATCATCTCGCCCATAGAATAAGGACACACATTCCTATAGGCTCTGCTCTACCCCCTTTTAAAGGACTTTATGTGGCAGCTTGCGTAATCACACGCTCTTCTCAATACAATCACAGGCTTTCACTCCCAACTCACCTTCTCTAGACAATGTTCTACATCATAATTAAGGCCCTCCCCATCAAAAAGACATCGCCAGTAGCCTAACAATCTAACTGCGCCATGAGGCTACCATTCCACTGAAAGCTATACCCAAGTCAGGCTGGAAATCTCTAGGTTTAAGCAAAAGAAGACACGCAAAGCCGGTCTTAACTGTATGACCAAGGATTTAGCGTGCGCTCCCCAGTTCCGTCAGACAGTGGGACTGCAAAGTGAAAAAAGGGTAGAAAGGGTGCAGAGGAGAGAAAAAGAGAGGAGCAAAGGAGGGGAGAGATGGGAACAAGAACAGAGTGCAGATGAAAGATAGGGATGGTTTGCAGCACGGCGTGACCGGTGTGTGCAGGGGAGAGAGGGCTGCAGGAAAGACCAGAACACAGGACAAGCCAGGAATGGTGGGTGGACACCCAATCTTTTTGGGATGAGCTATGCTCAGGCCATGAATGCCTTTTGACCTGGGAAGTGGTAACATTTTTACATGAACTGAGCCTTCTGAAGTGAGATGCCAAATTGAAAGATTTTGTACTCTGAACAGCTTTTCTTTTTCTTAATTTTCTTCTGTTTTCTTTTCTTCATTTCTCTTGTTTTATACAGTGATCATATATGTGATTTAATACGTACTGCTATTTTAATTTTGGGAAAAGTCGAGTTCTTTGACTAAAACACAATACATAAATAAAAAAGCAAAGTCCCAAGGTGTCCCCTTTCCCTTCCAAATTTTATGGGTTTTCTACGCTCCTGACTGTTGTGTGTCACCTGTCTGCTCCTCCTGTGTACTCCCTTCTGTGTGACCAAACCCCCTCTGCGTATCCTGCACTGTGCAATGCTGGGCTGTACATCTCTCCATTCTCTTGCTCACTCCCTCCTCCTACTTTCCTCCTTGCACCCCCAATGGTGCTCTCCTTTTTTCCATCTTCTCAAACTACTTTAGCTCCTATCCTAGCTCTCTCACTAAGTCTGCAAGGAAGGAGTTCAGGAGGGACATCCTGGTCTCCAACCCAGGCCTCCCTATTGCTGATACCTACATCAGTGCTTCCTCCAGACAGACTCTCACCAACATCCTCTTTGTAGTTCGCTCACCAGACTTATGGACACCTCCTATGGTCTTGGCTCTCTCTTCTATCTCTTCCTCCTCCATTAATGGTGGCACTCAGTGGGAGGCCATCTTGGTCTCCTCCCACTCCTCCATTAATGTCTATTTGAATAGCACCGTCTTCGTCCAGGGCCCTCAGCCCAATCTCCTTCTTTTTGATAGGCGTCTCTGGATCTACATTACAATAACAATCCAAAAAGCTTGAGTTACAAAAATGCGAAGCCAACTTGTTTGCATCACCTACTACAGCATTTTTGGCTTTGACATTTTCTGCAATGCTGAATGCGCAACAAACAAACGCTCATTCAACATTTTCTTTACGGTATTTTGGTGCAATACCGGCATCTCCCACGTCTTATGAACTTCCTTCCTTCTCCTACCACTCCTCCTAGCACCTCTCGGGCTCCTCTAACACCGCCTTCTTCTGCTGCCTTTCTGGCACCTTCCTCCTTCTCTGTTGCAGCTACTATGTCACCTTCTGCTAACACATCTGCCCACTCTCGGGCCCCCCCACCCCTTCCGCTGGGTGTACCTCAAGCCTGTACCCCACCCCGGAAGTCTTTCAAATGTGACACCTTGCTCCACGTTGCTACTCTTAACTCTCGCTCTGTGGAAACAGAGAAATTGATATGAGGCCGGGAAGCCCAAAAGGAAACACACCAACACAGGTTACAAAGGACATACAAAGCGCTTTATTTCAAAGTTACAAAGTTACCAAAGTCAATTGACATACGGATAGCTATTCGGCCCTCTGACTAACACGCGAACCTTCAACGTAAGGTTCGCACTGAAAGTGGGAGAGACCGATCATCGGGATGCTTGGGTTTTTATACGTTTTGTCCTGCATTGGCCAGCCCTCTCGCAAGTTAACCATTCTTGGAACCGTGGCTAGGGTTCGTAGCCAGGTCGAACACACAATTTACATAATTTGATCAGTTCCGCTGATACAGTCACATATTTACACACAGGTTAAAGAGAGGACAAGGTCTTAGGTCGTGACCCTAACAAGTGGCCTGCGGACATATTATTTATTCACGTGTGCGGAGGTCACCATGGCCGGAGTCTTACTCAAATGTCATTCGGCCTCCATTTTGTGATTCAGGGTGACTTCCACACTGCAAGAGTACCTAAAATGGCGGCTAGATCCAAGATGGCGGCTTACACAATACATTAAGGTCAAGACCTTGCCGCGGAACCTATGTACATGGTATTCTTTAGACAGCTTGGCGTAGGCCAACATACATTTAAACAATGCGATTGGGGTCACAATATTATATCGATTTCCACAGCTCTGCTGTCAAACACCCCTCTGACATCTTCCACCTAATCGAAGAACTTGACCTGGATGTCCTCGCTCTCACCGAGACATGGTTCACCGCCAGCTCTGTCACAAGTTTTACACTCTCCTTCCTGATGGCTACAAGATCCTCTAAGAACCCAGAAGCAACCGACCCGGAGGTGGAGTAGTCCTGATCTTTCCGGAGTGGGTCCCTGCTTTTGTCATTCCTACGCAGGCCTACTCTCCTTTGAATGCCTGGTCTGCAGGCTCTCTATCTCTCCTGGCCTCTGTCTGACTGTGGGCACCATCTACAGGCCACCTGGCCAGGTTGCCCTCTTCGTCTCAGAGTGGGCTGACCTCTCCTCTTCTCTCCTTACATCTACCTCTCAACTTTTCCCCCTCTACGACCTCAACCTCCACCTGGATGCTTCTAATCCCTCCTCTTGGCTCTTCCGCAACCTCGGAGACACTTCCTCTCTTTCCATTCTACCCTCTGGTCCGACGCACTCTGCCGGTCACACCCTGAATGTTCTCATCTCTTCAGACATCCCCCTCTCTAACCTTCTCACCACTCCTCTCTCGTCCGCTCTCCTCTCACCTGAAACTCTCTGTCCCTCAGGCAAAGCCTACCCCAGCACTGCCACCTACCTTCTCGGTCATTCGGCCCATGAAGCGTGTGTCAGTGGATACCTTTGCTGCTACTTTCTCTGCCCCTCCTAGGCCTGCAGCTGACTCACACTCTGACACATCCCTCTCTAGCCTTCATCTTTCAGTCTCCAACACTCTGGACTTCCTTACCCATGTCATGAGAATCCTTCTGAAGCATACCTCCAAGTGGAACTCTTGGTATGATATTGCCACCCTGAAAGGGTGGCTGAAAGAAAGTAGAGGGTTTAGGGCACGTCCTCTGACAAACTGGCCTGCCGCCTGCTCCAAATACAATACAGACTCTCTGTACTGTTCAAGAAGAGACTCCACATCCAAGCCTGTGTCTCTGCTGCCTCTAACAACACAGTCAAATTCTTTAAAATCTGCAAGGAGCTAGACAATCCTTCTACAGTTTCTAGCTTCGTTCCCTCCCAGGTACTCTGTACAGATCTGGCTTCTCTCTTCACTACTAAAACTCAGGATATCTTACCCACTCTCTCCTATTCCTCTTCCTCTACCTCTTCTTGCCCCCTCGGGCCGCCTCTCCCTTTCCCCCTCCTTTCTCCTCTTTCTCACCGACAACACCTAACAATATTTCTAGACAATCCAATCTATGAAAGTGTCCTCCAACCAGGTGCTTCCTTGCTCCTCCAAAACCACCAAGGACCACATTGCCATCCTCGCTCTAGCCTTGGTCGATTTCTGCAATCATTGTTTCACCACTGAATCCTCCTTCACCTCCCTCCTCAAGCACCCCCTTGCACACCCCCTCCTTAAAAAGCCGTCTGCCGATCCTAACTGTCTGGCAAACCAACACCCGATCTCTATCACTCCTTTCCTGGGCAAACTCTTTGAAAATCTGGCCATCTCCAAGCTTACTCACCACACTAAATCTGTTGGTTATCTCCACGAATATCAGTCTGGCTTCAGAGCAGCCAGAGGCATGGAAACTGCTCTCCTGAACACCTGTGACGATCTGCTCACTAATCTTGACTCTAGCCTCCCTTCTGTCCTCATCCTCCTTGACCTTTCCTCTGCCTTTGACACGGTCAATCACGCCATCCCGATCAAACGACTCTGTGAGAACCTGGGCATCTCGGATCAGGCCCTGGAGTGGTTGACCTCCTTTATCCAGGACTGACCCTCAAAGGTCCAACTTGGGTCCTTTCCCTCCACCACCTCTCTCTCCACATGCGTTGTTCCCCAGGGCTCTATCCTCTCACCCTGGCTCTTCAATGTCTACTTGGCCACTTTGGCCCATCTGATCTCTACCTTCTGCTCCACATTTCGGTGTTATGCCGATGACACTCAGCTCTCTTCAGGCTCCCGTCAGCCTCCTCTTCTCTCTCGCTCATTCCTGATTGTTTATCCACTATTCAGGATTAGTGCACCTCCAATGATCTCTGCCTTGATGCCAGTAAAACGGAGATCCTTCTCATTGGGACCCAGGCTCCTGCTTTCCCTCTCTGACTCTGGCCACCCTCCTTGGGGCCTCTTCCTTCGCCTTCTTGTGAGGCTAAAAACCTTGGTGTCCTCTTCGACTCCACTCTCTCCTTCTCTACTCACATCATGGGCCTTGCCCAGAAGCTCACTGTCTGCAGAGCCATGGTTCTCCCTAGGCTGGACTACTGCACCAGCCTCTTTCTCAATCTGCCTTCCTCTACTCTCTGCCCTCTGCCACTAATCCAGAACAGGATTGTAAAACTTGTCCTTGGCCTCAAGCCCAGGGACTGTATCTCTCCAGCCCTGAAATCTCTGCACTGGCTCCCGGTGGCTGTAAGAATCAAGTCCAAGACCCTCTGTATCGTTCACAAGACTTTCTGGGCCAGGTCCCAGACTACATCCAACTTTTTCTTCCAAAATACCTTTCTTTCTGAGCCCTTCGCTCAGCTACCTCAAACTCTCTGAGGGTCAGACGCTTCTCCGTGCAGAGAGTGGGGGGTTGATCTTTTTCGTCTGCAGATGCCTCCCTCTGGAATGGCCTACCTGACCCTATCAAACTTCAGCCGGATGACCTGAAGTTCTGGAAGCAGCTCAAGACCTTCCTTTTCTCCTCTGCTGTCTCTCTCTCTTTCTCTTTCTCACTCTCTCCCCCCTGCAGACCTACCTGTCTCCTGCGCTGACTGGTTGCTTCGCTACCCTCAGAGTCTACTGGGTACCAGGTTCCTCCTTGATCTTTCTCCCCTGCACTGCATCGGGCCCTACCACGCTCTAAGGGGCTGTAACTGTTTACCCACAGTCCTCTGCCTACTTGCACTTAACCAGAACCATGCTGCCCTGGCTGAACTTACTCAGAGCATTGCTGCCCTGATTGCACTTCACCCCTTCCCTCTCCCTGCCACTTCCCCCTCCTCCCTTCCCCCTGTACTTTACATCGTCACACTTGCACCATATGAATGACATAAGGCCTAGTAATATCGTGTTGTTTTGTCATTCCTCTGTCTTCCCTCCCTTGTCTTGTCGTGCCTAGAAACACTTGGGCACAGGCGCGTTATAAATGACACATCATATCATATCATTTTGGGATCTAGGACAACACCTGTTGCATGACAGTTTCACCTAAAACCAGTATGGAAGATACAATTTTCCAATTGGAATACAAGTGGCTCTCACACAGACATCGGAGAATGGCCATAACAGGATGTGCATAATGTTCTTCCGTTTCTGAATATACGACAATGTCATCAATGTACACAAAGATAAAGAAGTTGATGTAGCTGCAAAATATTTACAGCATAAAATGTCCAAAAGATGCAACAGCATTGCAATGACCGAATAACAGAATTTGGGATCCATCAAGAGCACATTTTGTGCTGAAGGCCATCTTACATTTACATGCCTCCTTGAACCTAAACAAGTGGTATGTATCCTGTAAATCCAACATGGTCTACATAGTAGCTGTTCTGACTTGGTCAAGTAGGACAAGAGTAAAAGGTAGGGTAGCCTTTTATTTTTTTGTGAATGTTTTAATGGCACAGTAGTCAATGCAAGCCCATAAAATGCCTTCTTTTTTATGGACACACATGATTGGGGAAGACACTGGTGATTTTGAATTACACATAAGCCACCTTGCTATTCATTGGTCGATGTATTTGCACAAGTGTATGTTGTATGCTATAGTAGGTGCCTAAATGCAACTACATGGCAATTGAGTATTAGGTCCCAGATCTATGGTGCAGCCATAAGCCTGATGCAGTGGAAGGCCTCGGCTGACTTTTTATCAAAGACATTGCAGAATTTGTCACACATTGCGGGGAGATCCACCCCTTTTGCCCTTATGACATGCTATTCACTCACTCCTTCCACCTGTTGTGCTATGGGACCTATTGCTTCCACCAGGAAGGATGCATATTTCTTTGAGATGAAGCTAAGAATCCGCTGTTCCCAGTTGTTAGGCAGATTCTGGGCCAACGCACGCCTAGTATGATTGTACACCGTGGGACAAGAATATCTTCAAAGATAATATGTTATTCATAGCTTAACAGGCATATTATGTGAAGGGGGCCTGTACCCAATACTAACATGGAACCTGAACACACTACCTATAAAGTTGTATATTCTAGATGGTTACCTGGCAAATGAAAATGAAAAAGGCAATTTAAGTTATATGGAGAAATTGGTTACCTGCACAGTATTCACCTGTCGTATATCACACACAAATATCAGTCTCCAAATGCTATTCAATGTACCTTGGTACTATAAAGCAGCCCTTTGGAGTGCCCATATATTTCAATTGGATACGAGACATGCCCTGAACTGTATATAGAGTAACTATGATACAATTCCTATAAAGTGTATCGTTAAAACAACTGGCCAAGGTATAGTGTTACAATTTAATGTACAGATTCAGATCACCAAAGAGAATTTCGAGAGACATGTGGCAATATACGTATTGCTTGCTTAGTGTTATGTTTTAGCCCTCTATTAGATGTTTGTTTTCCTCCTTCCTTTCCAAGTTTTTTAAACCGCAGTCAATGTATTACTATCTTCAGTATTTCTGTCTAAAATTATTTATTTTTTAAATACAAAATAAAGAAATACTTAAAAGCACAAAGCAGGCTCTTCTCTGAGCTGCCTTTTACTGGTAAATCCATAGAATAATCTACACATAAATAAAAGTGTGTTGTCTTCCACTTCCCTATGTATGGGCTTTAAAATACACACAAATGCTCCTTCCACCACTAACTCTAACATAATAAAAATATTGTCAGAAGGTGGTACTTATAATCAACGGTACATGGGCATTGGTTTATTACCCCTGTGTATTGCTCTTGCTACCTTGCCTAAGAAATAGGATTATAAATAAGTAATATTACTCAGTTATACATGTTCCATTATCACAGTGCATTGCCTGAGCCAATGAAACATGTCATCACCGGTATTATGAACATGTAGTTAGAAGTAACACTTTAGTGTTCCTGACCACTACAGAAAATGCACATAGATGTTAATGGCTTTCTGGCCTGTGGTGTACACTTGGCATAGCGAGAGAGCCTCTGCAAAGGTGTAAGGCTGTTGCCAGCTATGTTCACCCCTCACGCCACCCATTAATACTTTTAGCATCCAGGTAACTGAAGAGCAAAGGTTTGGCTTGGAGTAAAAAGAAAACTTATTTCATGTTTTAAACTCATCACATTTGAGTTGCGTGAAGGTTTCTTCAGAATACTTTCTAGCAGGATATATATATTTCTGGAAACTGGCTGGATGGGCATATTTTATCCATGATCATAAATATTTATGACCCACCAGGCTTGGTGAATATATAGGTAATATTGTCCCAATTGGAATAAATCTTGCAGAGACACAACCCTGTGGGCCTAATCCCCACTTTTCTCCTCGGTGACCTAAATGCTAAGATTCCTCTTACTGATAGGGATGACTAGGAAATGGCCTTTAATATCCTGCCAGTGCAGTTAAAACAAACCAATATCAATTTAAAAGAGATCAAGTGGATGGCTTTTTCAAAAAGCCATGAATTCATCATGCTGAATGGAAGCTGTAAGGGAGATATCCCCCGAGGTTACACCAGAGTGACTGGGCACAGTGCCACGACCATAGTTTACTGTTTTTTTCAGGCACCTTTCTATCCACTAATCCACAGTCTGGAAATTGATTGTCAAGATTAGAGTGATCATTACCCATTGATTATATCTTGTATCACACCTTCATTTGTGTGCTTAAATGACCCAGGGGGGATATTGAATATCAATTGAAGGTTTAAATAGCATTGGATGAAACATAACAAATTAGAAGAAGCAAATTTGTGCTTTGTGGAGTGAGTCATGGAATATAACTACCTTGGAGTCATGATAGATAACAAGCTTAAGTGGGAACTCACCTGGAAAAACTGTAACTGGAGCTTACGCAGCAGATTGGCACCTTAAAAAGATACACAAGAAATCATGCAGGATTCCCCCTGTCCTCCTTAATTACAGCCTACAAAATGAAAATCATATCCAAACTCAGGTATGAGAGTGCAATATGGGGAAGGAAGAGAGAGAAGGAATTGGTTTAAATCCAGAATTATTCAATGAAATCACGAATTTCCCAATAAGAAATCCAGTGGAATTCGTACTATGTGAACTGAACATTCCATCTGTTAAAGCTTTACTTGCAATCTAGTGTGCAATGTACTATTGGATACTAGGAAGGTCTACTCCTTTCTTACTTTTCTGTTGGCAGAAGCCAATAGGGTGATAAGTTTTAATATGATTCTCACTTAAGCTTATATAGTTTAGCTAGGTACTAAATGGGATACACTGCTAGAACAGAATCCATCTAACCTATCTAGAACCAGGTAATGCAATACCTGTTTGAATTAGATAAAGCACAATTTGGCATTGAAAGCTTCAAATACAGATTATATAAATGGTCTTACTATATCCACCAATCCTGGTCTCTACTTAAAGGAATTCCTCAACACTTTATTGCATGCTGCAAATAATGCAATACCTGTTTGAGTTAGACAGAGAACAGACTTGGGTTAATTTGGCATCGAAAGCTTCAAGTGGAGATTATATAGATGGTTTTATTGTATCCACCAATACTGATCTCTACTTAAAAGATTTCCCCAACTCTTTATTTACGTGCTGACTACTTGAAAATTGAATTTAATTTAGTGGATACTTTGGATTGCCTTGGCCCCATACTGGCGATCGATAGAAAAGATCACATCTGCAGACTCTGTGATTCCAGTGAAATGTCTGCAAAACATCTACTGTAATCGTGTATTGCTTTAACCAAGCTTAGACACAGGGCACTGCTGTCAGCAGGTGCAAGCTCCTAAGAACAAGAAACCCCTGATAAATTGTGGAAGGAATTTATGGAAGGAAACATCATCTCATAAATATATCTTCTAACCAGATTATGGAAAAACATAATAGAGATTTTAGACACATCTGTTATAACTGCCTGGAAATCCTGTTCTGCACTTGAGTACTCAGGGATGGGGATATACTTCAACATTTTTAACCAAAAATCATTTATATATGATGATTTTAGATGCTTTGAAGGATTTGTATGTTGTATTTGGCCGAATAATTGTTGATGCATTGTATGGTTTTATTCCTTCAATTTTATAAAAACCCAATTGATTGGCTGTATTATAATTTTTAAAAAAGTAATATTCATTGTGAAATGATTGCTATAACCATGAATATGAAAAGAGAACAATTTATTGAAAAGAATACACAACAAAAATCAAACTATAAACATTAAAACAACATTCAAAAAATGCACTCTCCTTGTTCAAACCTAAAACAAAGAAGTAGATTCAGGAAGCTCGGTAACAAGAATCGATGATGGGGCATTATTAATATTTTCATCATCATTAGGAGGTGTGGAACAGACTCGTCATCACAGTGCCAGTTTTCATAATTAGGTGGCACATGGGCGTCCTTAGATTTACAAACAATGTTTGGCATGATTGTACAGTATTCATTTAGTTGCCCATTCAATTTATTTTTATTGCATTTCATATGGATGCAGATGTTTATTAAACCTTTGAATCCATCATGTAATATTTGAAAGCACTCCAATACGTTTTTCAAAGTCGTGTTGTGTTGCATTTCTTCTGTTTGCATTTCGTTTGTATTTGTAGTCGCACTTGATGCAATCATTAAAAAGAATGAAAGCAATACACCTTATCTATTTGCCAACAAGCCATTTCTTTTAGTTTGTTTTATAACTTAATACCTTGACACTGGACCGTAACACTTGTGTACTCTATCTGTGGTTTGGGGGATTATTTTCAGGTGGCTCCCAATATTCTTCACCACTAACCAACCTGGCTAGTAATACTGAGAATTGAAGTTTAAAATACCTAGAGCTCTACATATGACTAACCACACACTAAAAAATCCCTAAAACAAACTAATCAGTCTCCTTGAGGTTCAGACTAAATATAAAATTACCATTAAACAGAGACTTGTGTTAAAAGGGAGCATAGGTTAGACCATGAAAATCACACAAAGGAAATAGATAGCCCTGACACAAAAAGCACAGTTGAAAGTAGGGCTTTTGAAAAAGGGTGGTGCAAATCACTTGCACAATTAAACTCCGGGAAACTATATCAACCTGGATTTCCCTAAGTGCTCTGTGTAGTCATGCAATCATCAAAAATCACTTCACACTTCTTCCTTACTTTAATTATCTCAATTTTATTCAGCTATTGCCATTAACAAACCTCAAATTGTTCAATATAATACATCACAATACAATAAACTCAATCCATCCAAAAGTGCAATCATAAAACATACGTTCACGCTACTAAATATGGTTAAAACTATGTAACATATCTTTTAAAAGCTGTTTTAACATAGTAGTATACATCGGCAATAAAATACGAATAAAGTGGTGCCTAAGCCACCGTCTCCAGAGATCCATCAGCATGGTTACAGATCAACATAAAGTGCAATAGTTCTTCAATGGCTCCTGACCAACAAGTGCATCACCTAGTGTTTTCAAGCTAACACATACAACCCTTCACAGGTAAGATGTTCAGTCTCATCATTGAAATATTCCTCCTGTGCTTGGGGGGGAGGGCCTAAATTGAATTATGCCATTTTCAGCAGAGGCCATTCAGCGCAATTCTACCAAAAATGTTAGTGAGCCTAAATTACAAATGTGCCTCAAAACGTTAGCATGGCCTAACATTCTGCCTCTATTGTTCAGGTCCAACTTCTTTATATCTCCCTTGCAGACCTGCTTAGCATACATACACTCCTTTTATACTAGGGATATTTGACATGTGTGAAGATCTCAGAGTAATCTGTCGGGGAAAGGGTTTGGGTTACTGAGAGAATTGGAGGAGTTATGCTCTGTTTTACTGTCCGAATGTGGTTGTGATCTTGCAGAATTGATTGGTAACCTGTTTAAGGTTAAACAAGCATTTTATGATCTTGACTGGGTTCACACTGTGGATGAATTCCACCAATATGCCTTGATGGATTATTTGAGGGGGACCATAAAAAGCACAGCACATTGGCACCCTTCCTGACGTTTTATCCTGACAAGTGCACCCGCCAGCTTTTTTTGAGGTTTTGGTGGAACTTAATCCACACAAAAGAGATTTTGCTTCCATACGGACTGGCTAATGATGAGTTGCTCTTTTGTAGCTTTTGTCAAGATAGGGAGCAACGTAAAACAACAAAATATCTGTTGCTCCACTGTAGTGCTGTTCAAGGACTAAGATGGAATGCTTTTAGAAAGTATATTAACATGTTCAACTGCAGAGGCAATGAGTCTATGTGGAACTATTGTTTGTCTGCATCCACTACTTCTGCTGTTGTAGCGGTTGTAACCTTTTTTTGGAGTTTTGAATACGAACACCGATTCTTATGGTTAACTTCTTTTATTTTTTCTTCTTTCCTTTTTCTTTTTACTTATACATTTTATTACTTCAATTTTATTATTATATGGAGAACATGTTTTTGAAGATAATTTACTTTCTCATGATTTCTCTCACTTGCTGCTTAATTTGTTATTTATGATGTTAAAGATAAATCGTTTTTCAACCAACAAAACAAATAAATATGAGATGCCCAACTATAACTTCTTTAAAAACAAAATGCCCAGGTAGTTATGCAAATCCATTACTTCGATTTCTACTTCATTAATAGACTATTCATGTTTTATTATGTCTTTCCCAAAAAGGCTTCATTTTAGTCTTAGTGATATTTAGCTAAAGACCATGTTCAACTAAGGAACTGACCACATAACTCAAGCTATACTGCAAGCCCCTGTGGTGTAAGGTGCAGCAAAACCGGTTCATCCACATACAGTATGGCAGGGTAGCTAATAGGGTTTAATGCAGGTAGATGAATTCCTCCTGGCTGGGATAGCAGATTAAAATCGGAGAGAAAGATGATAAATAGCAATATGGCTAGACCACAGACTTGACTAACACCCTTATTATCTTTCTTTCATTGGGACATATTGGCAATAGTAGACAAAGTAGACACATTCTTCAGGAGAAAACACTACGTTAAAACATTTCACACATTGGGCCTCATTCCGAGTTGGGCACAAAGGGATTACCGGCACCAGTAAGGACACCTGTGCCGGTTATCCCTTTGCGCACTATTCCGAGGTCCCTTAGCGGGTCCCTCCTTTAACGCCTGGTCTGACCAGGCGTTGTGGACGGTGCCCATTAAGGGACTTCGGAGCTAATAACGGTACCGCAATTTGCGGTACCGTTATTAGCGCCTTCCCCATTCCCATTGAGCCCTATGGGGGCTCAAATGGGAATGGGGAATGGCATTTCCAATGGGGACTTACCGGACCCGCAAAGGTCGGACTACACCGGTAAGTCCCCATTGGACGAGACCGGTGCCGGTACCGTTATTGGTGGCAGTCATGGCGCTAATAGCGCCATGACTAGCACCAATCTCGGAATGAGGCCCATTATCTTGCTTTATATTTGCAAGGCACAAGCTCTGCCATTTGCACAGCTTCTGGCACAGCTGTATGTATGCAATGAACCAGGGCATACATGAGCACCAAGAAACATTGCAGCATTTCTCAGATGTCAGTTTCTGGACCTCAGGCTTCAGTGACATTGTGCCTACTCTCAGAATAGCAAGGGGACTGTGGTACATGAGCCTTGTCCTTAGACTGGATTTATGCAATTTCAACTGAGAAATAACTTGCTTGCAAATATAGGTACTGCCAAACATGGACACCACCTTTAATGCTTCCCTGGACAGATTAGGAATTTGACCTGTGATCAGACACTGGTAAAAGGCTAATAAAGTAATCTCTCTGTGTTTATTTTTGAGGGAAATACAACACTGAAGTACATTCACTTCGAGCTGAAGATCAAGTGGCACATTAACAACATCAACAGAGAAAGGATCTGTAAAATGTTTCACAGAGGCTTGCTGTGATTTAAATTGTGTGAAACAATTCCCAAAAACAAATTCCAAATCAGTCAGGACCTTCACATGCCAATGGCATCCTACAGACGTCTGATGGGAGAAAGCCTCTTCGCATGCGTGGAAGTGTACCAACATCCATTTTTCCACTTGGGCTGTCAGAAGTCTTAACTTTATTTGAAAAGCGCAAACGGGCTCAGACAGATCAGAGATGAGATTTTGGCTTCCTTGCAACTTTAATTTTAAGTCATTCAAATGGCCTGTCAGGTCAGTCAGAAAAGCAAAGCCACCTTCCCAGTCAATATCTTGCATAACTGAAGTGTCCACTTCCTTTTCATCAAGGAATGCTTTTCTTTCTTGTCATAAAGCAAAGAATCGCTTCAGAACATTGCCACTACTAAACCAGTGAACATCAGTGTGCTATCACCATAATCTGCCTTTGCCTCTTCTAAAAACACCCACAACTATCTGTGGTTTAAAGAGCGTGCACAGATATAATTAACTGTTTTCACAATGAAGTAATGCCTCCTGATGCATAATGCAATGATCATTTTTCAAATGGACAGCCTTCTCAACCAAGTGTCTTTTCAAGCAGCCAATAAAACCATGGGGCACCCATCGGTGGTCAAGCCGCAGAAATGATCCCCTGGCAAATTTAAATCATCAATGAATTATTGAAAGGCATTGCAAATGTCAACATCAGTAGTTCTGCCCTGCAAATATACCAGAGAAGCCAGTTCCTGAAATACTTTGAATTAATTACTAGCCCCACAAATCAAAAATTACAAGCTG
Organism: Ambystoma mexicanum; assembly: GCF_040938575.1. Lineage (NCBI taxonomy): Eukaryota > Metazoa > Chordata > Amphibia > Caudata > Ambystomatidae > Ambystoma > Ambystoma mexicanum. The sequence continues at coordinate 779,320,999 of NC_090937.1, forward strand.
GGCTGTGCCACTCGCATTTATGCAATCATCAATGGCCTCTGAAAAGAATTTGATGTCCTTACATTCCATTTTCAGTTGGCTGTAACAATTGACAGCCATATCTAAAAAACACTGCTGAATGCTCATCCATGAAAGGGGAACATTTGTAAAAGCGTCTTTTTTTTCATTACATACTGCCTCGCAAATCTCCATCAGGCAGTCTTTTACAAAATCTCTGAAAGGCTGTGCTGACCTCGCCATAAGCTGCGCAGCCTTATAACTAGCTAAGCTGGAACATTCAGTTTCTTATTTTTTCTGCGCAAAAACACCTTGTTGCTTAATCAGCTGTATTTTTAGCTACTCCGCTTTCTTCATTCTCACTTCCTGCTGCAAATCCTTATATTGTGAATGTTTCGTTTCACAATGTCGGTGGATATAGTATTCCTTGGGGACTGCAATTCGTTCGAGGCAAATAAAACATTAGTACACATTAGGTTTGGACTCAATGAAAAAAAAGTCTCAGTCTACTCAACCTTAAACTGGCGGTGCTGCTGGTCAATTTTCCTTTTTATTAACAGCACTGGATATTGGCAGGACATCTTTGGACACAAACTGTGATGCAATGCACACTGTGGCCTGTGCACAGAGATGGAGTACCAACAGTAAAGGGCAGGTTCAATGGTACTTCGGGCAACATAGGAACTTCAATGTGATGCACCCACTACGATGGTCCAAGTCTAAAGTATATAAAAATCATATACTTTTTAGACAATCGTAGAAGCGACAAAACAACAAGATCAGATTAAGAACATAGCCTCTCTGTCAAAACTTTTCATGCACCTATTGATGGATACTTCCTTCAAGAGTAGCAGGCTGCATAGCATATCAAACTGTTACGTAATAGATTAAGGTTGTGAATGCAGGGATAGCCTGGCCCTACTACAGTAGTCATTTGCAATTTCGAAGTGGCAGAGCTGCAGCACACAAATCCCACCTTTTAAACACACTTTTTCCTCCCAGAGTATAAAATGTAGAAACCTGTACAAGTGCATTCTTGGAAGCCCTTACTTTGTAAAAAAGTCATTTTTTTCTAAATTACAACTGCCATAAGATGTTCGTGCCATTGAAAGTTAGTGCTCAAAGTAGGAGGGCAGTAGCAGGGATAGTGTGGAGCAGCACTAGCCGCACCATTCTGTGTAAATGCTGCAAACTTACCTAGACAGTGTGAGCGTCTGCTGCAGAGATCTGGATGCTGCTTGGAATTTGCAGGATGGAATTTATTCTTCAACTGGAAGGAACGAGAGTGAAATATCACATACCCAAGGGAAACAATGGTTGCCCAGTATACAGAAATAGATTAGGGAGAATAATGGCCAGGATATTCCTCTTTGCACCCCTTAGCACCCTTTAGGCCAGAACATACTCATAAGCAGCCCAGATTCTACACTCCATGAACTCAAAGACTATCACTGGCAAAAGCTTTTTGCCAAAAAGAGGGGCAAGATAAAGAAAGAATGACTTTCCCACTTTTATATAGCGAGTGACCTGTCCCCTGGTTGAACTGGACACAAAGGAAATGCAAACAGGTCCAGATTTTGACACTGTATAACAATACTTAAATGAGTTTCTTTTAAAATGTTATTGCATGAATACACAATCAATTTTTTAATTCATAGTCGAAAAACACAAGACCACAATCACAAAAACACACAAGAAAAATCAGAAGTTAATATATAATACACATGGAATAAATACATGCACGATCTGAGGTGCAGAACACAACCACCCAAGATCCCACCAAAAGAAAAGAAGGGAACAGTTAAGAAAAAGGTGTCCACAGCCAGTGTGAAAACAAAGGCGTGTGCAGTGAACAGACAGAATGTGGAGTAAGATAGAAACAAAAATACCTAACAGAAAGTACACCTTGGGCCACACTTGTGTGTTGAGGCAGCACCTAAAGGGTGTCTAAAATTCATATTTTTTATTTATTTATTATTTGTATATGTGCATTGCAAACTTTAAAAAAAAACAAGGAGGAAAGCAAAGAAAAATGCACTTCCTTTAGTCACATTCTACTTCATTCAACAAGAGACATATGGTAACCATATCGTCTTGAATCCTGAGTGTCATACCTGGTCTAGACTAGTCAGAAGTTTTTACTACTTCTCATTCCGTCAATCTCTTTTCTAGAGCCTCTAAAAAAACCACCAATGCTTACAATAATTTGGAGTCTGCTACCTCGAACATCATTTTCCACCAAATTTCACCAGACATACAGGGTCTTTTAGTCAACTCTTTCCCCAGTAGTGTTGTTCTTAGTTCAGATACTTTGGTGCAGTATAATATACAGTGTTTTAAGGTCTCATTTTCTACTTCGCAGAATCTGCACAAATGATCCAAAACTGGAGTCGCGTGTCGCAAGTTCATGATTTCCTTTGTTTGAAACAGATTCATGCGAAATTTCATGTATGTTCTTCTCTTACTGGCACAGGGTAAGACTTCCAAGTATTTTGGTACCGTATTGTATGCTCTTGCTTCAGGAGCAGCAAGATGCATACCGCGATGGGTATTTCTGATGTCACAGGTTTCACACCAGTCAGCTTCCCACAGTTTCTTTTCACTTTGTTCGGGTTCTGTGACAGTGTTTCTGTGTCTAGATTTAATTGTGCTAGTAGCTTTGCACACCTGCTCTCCCATTCTTCCTGAAACGAATCAATTGTAGATCTTTTTTCAGTTTGTTTCAAGATGTTGAATTGAGTTAAATCTTCAGCTCCAGTTATCTTCCTATAAAGGGCCAAAGTGTTTCACGTTACTCTGGCGTTAATAGACGTCAGGCCTAGTTCATATCGCGTGCAAGCGTTGGAGGCGGGGCAGAATTCTGTTCCAATAAGTATTTTCGCACCACGACCATGTCACATACAAACACCCCAACATAGTCTCAGCTCCAAAAATTGGAAAATGTACCATATTTTGTGTTTATCATGGCACCTTGTACGACCAAGAGTTTGCATTTTCTTTTGATCTTTTGAACCATTGGCTCGTCGTTTATGTGCGAGCTAATCAGGACCCCCAAGTACGGTACCTGGCTGGCAAAGTTGATTGATTTGCCACCTATGGCCCACTTGAATTTCTTCTTTTTGGAGGATTTAGATCCGATTAGGTTTTGAAGGACAAGGATCTCAGTTTTTGCTGCGTTTATCACAAGACCGTTCTTGGTTGTGTATAATTCCAAGGCTGTCAATTTCCATTATAGGCATTGCATCAATCAAGACAATATCATCAGCGTACAATATGTGGCTTATATGGTTTCCATTGATCTTTGGTGGAAAAGCCCTTACTTCTCCTAGTTCTCTTTGGGCATCGGAGATGTAGAAACTGAATAGGGTTGCTCCCAACGAGCAACCCTGCTTCACGTCCCTTGAGGTATTTATTGCAGAGGACACTGATCCTTTATGGTCTTATCTGATTTTAACTTCCGTTTCCGAGTACAGTTCTTGTATTGCTTTAAGCAAGCTTGGTGAACATTTTTGGTCTATCATTTTTGTGCAGAGTAATTCCCGGTCAACACCGTCGAAGGCATGTGCCAAGACGACAAAAGCCATGTGCCAAGTCTTTATTGTCTCCATTTTCAACATGTTTAATAGAAACAGGTTGAGCGAACCACCAACTCCCTTTACAAAATCCGTTTGTCGAATATCCAATTCGTCTACTTCATGGATCCATGTTGTTAAATGATTCAATACCTGGGTTACGAAGATTTTACCGACAACATCCAGTAGGGCTATTGGTCTAAAATTTTTCGGATCGGATCTAAGTCCTTTTTTGAAAATGGGCGCAATCAGGGTGCTTTTCGATGTTTTTGGCAGCCTTCCTTCTCTTATGATGCTACAGAAGAGGTTATGACAGACGCCAACCCATTCCTCCGGATTCTGCTTGAGCATCCAATTGGTCAGGCCGTCAGGGCCTGGTGCTCTAGATAGACTTAATCTTCTGATGTTTTTCAGTATCTCATCTTTACTAATCTCAAACTCCCACGGGCTATGATGTTCAGTGCATAGGTACTGTACATTTCCTTGTTTCTTGAAGAGCTCTGTATAATGCGCAATCCATTGGCTCTCAGTGACCGCAGATGCCTGTAAGGATCCCTGAGTGGACTCTGCATTGTTTATCGTAGACCAGAAGGATTTAGTGTTCTTGTTGATTAAGATTTTCAGCATCTCCCTTTGGCATCTTTTTGCAGGATTACATTTTTATGATAGCGCAGCCACGATCTATACACTAGTTTTACTCTTTTAATTTTGAGAGGCCTGTCCTGGGTGTTGATCTTCTTGGCCTCTCTTAACAATCTCCTTAAATCACGTTTTCTGGCAACAACCTGATGGTCGTAATTGTGTTGATGGCGGAAGCCTTTTTTGCGCAAATCAGTGTGGTATTCAGTGTTTTTCTCCAGTAGTCTCAGGTATTGAATTTGCTCCCAGGACTTGAGATTTTCACTCGGCTGGAGCATTTTTCATATCCTTGTGATATTTTCTCCATTAATGCCCACTCTGTTTCTTCCGGACATCACATTAATCTTTACGTTGCATGATTCTTTTTCTACACAGCTTAGCCCAGCAATTTTGATAGTTACCAGGTTATGATCGCTCTGTTCCATCGGAATTGCCACAAGGTCGGCAATTTTCTCAGCAATGGCATTTGAGGCATAGAAATAATCCAGTATCGAGGCTCTGGACCCTTGAGACCATGTGGCATTTGGAGGGATATCTCCTCTGGTGTTACTATTCAATAGGGTTAACTCCCTCTCCTCCATTTCATCGGTCCATGCCGTTATAATTTGGTAAGGGTCTCTACCTTTTCTTTTAGTTTTTTTGTTAGTTACGTTGTCAGGTTCAAGTTGGAGACATTCCATATTTAAGTCTCCACATAAGATTATAGTAGGGTCTAGGGTGTCCTCTATAATGTGATTGATAGTATCACAGATTAACTCGAGAAACTGATTCATCAGTGCACATATGCTGCCAGTAGATGTTAATGATGTGTATTTTTTGCATGTGGTGCGCCCTTTTATTTCTATGGCGGCTGTCTACAGGTATGGTGAGGGGTTTGCAGATTATATTATTTTAAGATGTTTAGACTTTTTCACCATAATTATTAACCCTGCCTTTGGTCTGCCCTTAACTTGTTTGATTGCTGGATTCAGGGCTATTTCAAAATCTGCCGCACATGGCAGGTCTTGAAGCCATGTTTCCTGTAGGCAGATTACGTCCAATTTCTCCAGCACTCCATCGGATCTTCCGAAAAGATGGTTAAAACCTCTCGTGTTCCAAGAGCCAATCCTTAAACTTGCATCTTTCCTATCGTTTTGGCATTAGATCTCCTCACAACGATTTATTGACCCTGCCAGCCAGCTCCAGGTTCCTAGTTCATTACAGGCGTCTTACTGTTTGTTATATTTGGCAGACTCGTTTTAGGATCTTAAATTGTTCTTTAAAGTGATTTTAATTTTTTACATAGGACTTTCTCGGGTCGTTGGATGAGGTTGAATTTCTGGAGCTTGAGGAACCTTTTCGACAGGCCAAGTAGGAGGCAGGACTGGCAGAGTTGCTCTCTCTTTCTGGGCATGAAATTCATCATTTATCGTTGGTTCCTCATTATCCTTCAGTGGTGCACTCTTTGTTGGTCTTTTGTATAGCGATGATTTGCAGACACAAGCTTCCTTTATATCAAAACCTAGGGAGTTAAAATCGGAGCCGCAGTTCAAGATTAAATTGTAGATAATTCTAGAAGGAATATGCAGTAGTACTCTGTTGGTCGAGGCCTTATCTACAAATTCAACAATTTTTATATCTTTCGATGTCACTGTTTGCAAGTTGGGTATGTGGCCAAGCCACTGTAGGACATTTCATCTATTCAAGATTAAAGATTCTTCAGACCCAAAAATTCTTTCAATCAGGAGATGGTTTTCTACTGTCGCAGATGGCCTCTTGCTCTTGTTTGTGGGTCCACCACTTGATTGGGGTATCTTATCATCTCTCCAGTCATGTGCAAAGCAACTTTGCAGATCAGCAATCTTTTTCTGGTTCTCTGTAGCACCCACTTTGGTAATTTTTTCAGTTTTGTTGTTTGTCTTGTTTTTGATTAACTTGGAAGATTCTGTTTGAACACTGGATGGACCGGGTGGCTGATCTATTTTCTTCAGGGTAGAGTCCCTTTTTTCGGCTATTGTCATAAATCGAGTTCCATCACCTCCATTCAACTGTGTTTCTCGGGTCTTGTCGATCGAAGGACTTATGATTGTACATATTCTTTTTGTGAAAACTTCAGCATCTGGCTGGTGTCGAAGCTCTTGGTCGTTAGGCAATTCAGTTTCAGAATCTGTGACAATGTCAATGTCATCTTCTTCTTCCAGTTCTGTGTCTGTTGATTCTTTTTCTGAATCTACCTCATGTCTTGACAAGTTAGCGAGTAGTTCGATCATTCGATCATCCTCGCTTTTTTGGTCATTTGGGGCCTTTGTGAGGTCTGAACCTCCTGCTGCAGGCTTTTTCGAAGGATTTTGCGTGGCAACATAAGTGTCAGAGACTTTATCAGTTGGATCTTTTTTTCACTCTGTTAGTATAGTAACATTTAGTGCCTTTATATTTTGTAAAAATGTACTAGAATTTTTAATTTTTGGCCAATGTGTTTTTGCAACTTTTTGTGTTTTTAGTTTTTTTAGTTTGCTTCCTTACTTTACTGTTTTCAACTTTTTTTGGGATTGCGCCGCAGTTTGGTTTCTCAAAGATGGCAAAGTTCGTGCCCCTCAGAGCGCTGCTTTCTCAATTGAAGTTTAAGTCTTCAGGATTTGGCGTTGGTGATCTCTCTGTATTTGCAAAGGTCGAAGCAGTGGCAACTAAGTCACCAGGACGTGAGCACTTTGATCCTCTGTTGTGGATCCTGATTTACATGTTCAAGTTGAGGGGGCTCATTGCTTCCCCCTGACTGGTTGGTAGTCAAGTCTCGCGGGTTTGGAGACCCCTTCTCTTGGTGCAGTGCTTCAATATCTCTCATTGAGGGAACACTCATTAAGTCTTCTGCGTGTTCATCCAGAGAGAGCCTCCAGTTTTTAGACTGCAGACCACAATCCTGCTCTGGTGCATTACCCTTTAGTTGTTGTTGTTGTTTTTGCAGAATCAATAGGGCTTCTCTTGCGACTTCCGCAAGGAGGCGTTTATCCTCTGAGTTGTTTCTCAGCTTGTCTTACAGTAAAGTGTTTAGCATTTCATTTTTCTTAAAGCAGTTCGATTCCTGTTGTTTTAATTCTTGAACAGCACCTTCCATGTTGATTATTTTGGAGTTTATCAACACAAAAGGGTGTTTTGATCTTTACAAGATTCATTTAAATGCTCATAGAGTTTTAATAGTGGGGCGACAGTTATTGTAAGGGCAGAGATTATGTTTGGCCGTAGTTCATTTATTACTTGCTCAACAAGGTTTGTACATATTTTCCGGTCAATTTCTGGTTGTACTTTATTATGACACCTCGGAGCTGTTCGTCAAATCTTTGGGAAGTCTCTTTCCATAAATGAGGAGTCTGCAGAGCCTTCTTCGGAGGAATCCTCAGACGTTGTTGAACTCAGTTTTCGTCTTGTGTGGACTTGTGCTTTAAAGTTTGAATCTGTATGCAGGTTTTTACCTTTGTAGTGAGGAAGTCTTTTTTGGGAACTCGCCAAGGGCGATTTTGCACTGTGTTCCAATTTCCTTCCTTTGGACGGTATATTTGATTGGCTTTGACTAATGGGCACATTCAGGTCCGGAGGAGAAAGACCCGGAGTCCGTTGTACGCCAAATCCAGCTGCTTGGCTCTTCCCTTGGCCTCCTGCTATTTGTTTAGCATTTGAATTAACAGCCATTGAAGCATTGATTTCTTTCAGGTTTTTCAGTAACTGATCTGCAACCATTAGGGAATTCCGCCGCTCGGGCTTCTTCCAGAGTTCGGGACTTCCAGTACTGGGGCACGAGGCACTCGCACCCGAAAAAACTAAATATGTAGGGCTTTTCTCCAGAGGCAAAGTCAATGATTTCATCGTCGGGTTTGCACAAGATGATTTTGGAAGGAGATGCAAGTTTCCATGACTTTCCTCAGCAGCTGTTGGGCCACACACGGGTACATTTTCAGTTTGTATGTTTTGAATTAGTAGGGTGTTTACTTTTGTCTTTGCCTGTTTTTTTTTTATGTTTCTCAACCAGGCGCTATGTTAAGATTTTAAGAGAGGGCACCTGTTTCATCACTTGTGAACTTTCTAAAATCCCATTTAGGGGCTCAGGCACCTCCAAGCCAGATAGTAATCCCGTTGGATTCAACTTCGGAACCTCGTCACACCCCAAGTGGCTTCCTGGGATCCCGCAGCGCCAACGGTCCCATTTATTTCCTCTCACTGATTCCAGTACTTCCTTTGATTCCAGTTTGAAGGTACTATAGCCCGTGGGGCCCTCTATAGAATGTCTGCAGGCAAAAGCCACGGAGCCCAACAGTTCAGCGCGATCAGATCGCAGGGTCGTACATAATGAGGGCTGCTCGTGCTGTTCGCATAGGCAGAGTTTCGACACCGGCATACCACACATTCCTTCTAATTGCGGTAAGAATATTGAAGGCACGGCGTGTGGCGCTTCACTTACTTGTACGAGGACTTGGAAGCACGGCTCCATTGTCTCTTTTGCCAAGATGAGATGTTGACGTCAGTTGTCTCGCATCAGGGGAGCTCCGCCTCTCTCGCTCACCGGGCTGGCTCCCGTTTCCTGGTGCAACGCAATACCCACTGCGACAGGGGTCATAGGTTCCATAGCTTTTATTCTCTGCGCTGTCACATCGGAAGCACAGGGAATACAGGGAACACTCCCGCGCACTCCATGACGCTCCGCGTCCGGAGGTGGGTATTTCAGCAGTGTGTTCCAATGAAGATAGAAGAGTTACTGACACAGCAGGTCACAGCCAGGGAATGAGAATAAAAAACACAAGGAACACTCCCACGCACTCCGCGACACCCCGCATCCGGAGGTGGGTATTTCAGCAGTGTGTTCCAATGAAGATAAAAGAGTTACTGACACAGCAGGTCACAGCCAGGGAATGAGAATAACGAACACAAGGAACACTCCCACGCACTCTGCCATAAGGGCAAAAAGATGAAATACGAGCCACAAATTTAGCGATATGTCAAATGCCAACTCGAATTTCAGCTAAACCTGGCCAGAGCCAAAGGGCCAAGGCTTATTCAGGGCAGAAAAAAAAGTTGATGAAAGATTCGGCTGGTACTGAACTACTACCAAAAACTAATTGTATTTTTGCTTAAAAATAATGGAGGAATAACATAACAACCACGCATCTGAACCACGACCTGGGTCCCCAACTCGTTTCATGGGATGCTCTGTATTAACCTTGTTGAAAGGTCTGATTGAAGTGTAGACAGTCAGAAATTCTGCTGCAATAAGGTTTCTCTACATGCAGGAATCACCATAAGGCTTGTGTTCAAAAGCCGTTGCGCGGTCAATCGGCCGCTGTTTTGATTAACCTGGCTGGTGCCCAGAGGTATCAGAGATGCGAGCAAAATACATAAAAATACTGTTGACTTATTATGAACTGGAGCTTTAGATAGCAGGCCCAAAAGAAAAGGGGGAAGGGGTATGATCAGGCTTTGCAGCACGCTCCCGACCCTACTGTATGACAGGCTCCCAACAAGAGTGTGGTTGCTGGGAGAATGTTTCACTAAGATAGACTGCAAAAGGGCACATCTGAGCGCAATGAGTGAGAAAACAGCATTCCCATCCCTGTTTGGGGGGTCCATTTTGGGCCCTGGAGACTGGCTAGACCACATTAACCCCTTTTTTGCTCAGCAACAACTCAGGAACATATCCTTTTTGAACAATGGAGTTTTTATTGCCTTTTTTGTTCCCCTATCTCATCACCCAGAGTGCTGCATCTAGCTATCCTGTATTAATATATTTTATTGACCCTTGATTGGGCATTCCATTTGTTTGGACTGCTATAATCTGCTGTTTCGGTTGGCCATACTCTTGGGAGTATGGTCTTGGTTGTGGTCTTGGTTGTGACAGATTTCCACAAAAGGCAAAGGAGGTACCTCTTTTAACTGTGCCTGTTTTAGCTCTGTGATTGGGTTCACTACTGGAGTGTGAGGGCTAAGTAGGCACTTTAGCCACCCAAGCAAACACTATGCCCTATGACCCCCACCCCCAAGAATGCCATATGCCCCATGATCCCCACCCCCAAGCAAACACTATGCCCCATGCCCACACCCCCACAGCAAACACTATGCCCCATGACTCCCCACCCCACAGTAAACACTATGCCCCATGACACCCACCCCCAAGCAAACAATATGCCCCATGATCCCCGTCCCCAAGCAAACAGTATGCCCCATGACCACACCCCCAAAGCAAACACTATTCCCCATGACTCCCCACCCCACAGCAAACACCATGCACCATGACACCCACCCCAAACAGTATGTCCCATGACTACCACAGCAAAAACTATACCCCAATACACCTACCACGCAAGTACCCCACGGAATATAGCGTGATTCACATTTCTGGAACAAAAGGTAGATTAAGCATTGCATTTCACAAAGGTGGCAATGTAGAACAGCATGTATGAATTGGTCAGCTCGTAAGAGGAACAAAGAGAACAGCAAGGTTTTTTTTTATCAAGGGCCTCCGAGCACCATTTTAAGTGTTTTCATGCAGTTTGGCTGAGTACATATGACGGCCGCCCACAAAAAGAGATACTTTTCTTGCTTTCTTTATCAACATAATTTGAAAAGAACAATGAGTCTTTCAAATCCCACAAGTGTGCATGGCATTGTGTGGTCTTGGTAACAGTGGCCACATGTAGGTTTTTAATAATAGAGGCACGTGTGAGCAGCCATGGGGGAATCCTCAAGCTGTGTTCTTAATGGTGGAGGTCTTTGGACCCACTCACTGCCTGTGGTTTAAGAGGAAGGAACATCAAGGTGGGTAGGTGCTGACAGGCTCCATGCTAATCAATAAAGGGGAATAATGAGTTGGGCAATGGAAAGAAAATAAAGGGTAATTTGCCAAATGTGCTTCCAGTTCAGAAAGAGCCACATCAGAGCAGACCAAATTAGATAATCAACTAGCCTTTCATAATAAACTAACTTTACACTATATACATCATCATATAAGTATGTTGAGCAATAAGAGTATGGCTTTCGTTATTCTCTCCATCCTGCAAGCAAAACAGCCTAACAAATCCCCTTTGGGATTTAAACCCATAGTAATTATTTTCTAAAAAGCATGTAGCATTACGCACCCTCCTCACATCTGATCAACCCCATTCACATTTGTAATGGTCAAATCCCTGCAAATAGCCCCCCTCCCTCCCATCCATGCTTAATGGCTCCTAATGCAATGCTCTGTTGACAAAGAGCAATGTGTCAGGCCCTTCGAGAGTCACTCTGCTTCCCAGAGCTCCGCAAGACATTCTCCTGGCAGAGGGAGACCTCTCTCGTTCGGTACCCTCATTGACAAAGAAGGTGCCGAATGGGAGAGGTGTCCTGCTTCCAGGACAATGAGGGTGCTGAGTTTGAACAGGTGTCCCACTCCCAAATGTCCCATACTGGCTAGTAGAGTCACTGGTGGGGCAAGCTGCTCTGCTGCCTCTTCTCCCCCTGCCCCCAAATGTACTTACCGGAGCAGGCGGACGAGCTGCAGCCTGGCGATCTGGCTGGCGTGGCATTGTCTGCATACTGGCAAGAGGACATGCTCTACTGCGGCTAGTGTGCCAAAGCTGAAATGCTTTCTGGCAACAAGCCTTATTGGCCACGCCAGCAGAAGAGCTGGCACTATATTTGTGCAGCACACATGCACTATGGCTGCACTGAGCCAATGAGGGTCAGGTTTTTTTCCCGGCCCGACAAGGGAAACAAAGACTTTAATGATGGAGTGTGACCATTTGCTGCTTGTGGGCCAAGCTCTATTAGGAAAGTCTTTAACCCTGCCAGGCCAGCCCAGATCAAGTAGCATGCCGGGCCGGACCTGGCCTTCGGGCTGTATGTTGTGCACCCATGGTCTAAGGAATCAAAGGATTTACCCAAATCTAAAAAAGATGCATAATCCTGTCCCTGACTAATTGCAAAATATTTCTCTAATACTATACTATAGATACAACAGCAATAACTTATCTTAAAACCCTTCCTGAATCCAGCCTTGCAGATTGGCATATTAGCAAGATGCCATTTTCCCTAGGCGATTCCTCCAATCTTAAAGAAAGGCAGCTAGCACAGATCTTGCAGAAGGTATCAAGGAGGGATATTGGGTGATAACAATGGGGATCACCTTCTGATATATGGGTATGATCACACTCTTGCTCCAAGAGAATGGGCAAACCCGGTCCGATGTAATCATATTAAATAGGTGATCTAATATGAGAGACCACCATTCTGGGGCTATCCGGCCTTATTCCTTCAGGTCCAGTTACTTTACATTTTTTAATGGTTTGAATGGCCACAACCTTCTCCTCTTGGGTAAAAAACATGTTCTTAGGAATCATTTGAACTCCAGCTGACTTATTATACAGAAATTGCCTAAAATTATTCTCCCAAACCTTTGGGTTAATTACATACTACTGAAACCTTGAGATCCAAGACTCTGTAGTCGAGGGTCCGCCAATTCGTACATAATAAAACCACGTACTCAAAAAGTGAAGTGCAAACCGGCCAAGAAGCAACACTGTTTATTGCAGCTGGGTGAGCACAAATAAAACAGGACAGTGGATTAGCTTTGATCGATGGACTGACATCTGAATGGACTATGAACGGCAGTTTTATAACAAGACCAACAATAGACGGAAGTCAGGAGAAACACTTGCAAGTCGGAGGATTTGTTCCTCTGTGTTTCCCAAGGATTTGATTGGTTTGCAATCTCCTCCTCCTCCTACATAGTGACATCAAACAGTTCAATAGTTTCCCATCACCTCATCTCCTCATGTGGTACCACATTGTATTCACAACCCACCCTGGAACATCTTGTTATTAATGAAGCCAAATTTGTGCAACCACCAGAACTTTAGTACACTGCCATTGGTCTACACCATTGAGAAGTCCCCCCCCCAGACACCCTGCAGCTGGTGGGAAAGGGGACATTCACATGATGCCTGTTAAATAATGACCTTCGCAGGCTCTGTGGCGGATACTTTGAGGACTAGCTCCCTCGTCTGAGCTTAGGAACTTGCCATCTGATTGGTCCTCTCAGGAGTGCCACTTTCCCCAGTGTTCCGTTCCCACCGCCACTTGCCGATCGGCATCAGCGGCCATGTGACTGGTACACTGGTACAGAGCCACCCTCCCCGCTACTGTGCAGGGTGGCCTGTTTTGCTGACTGCTCTGTAGTTACAATTTTAGCTGTGTTAATTCCCATATGACAAGTGAATTGATCCTCCTCCCTATTTGCACATCCCTGTCGTTGTAGTCACCTGTTTTAAATTGAATAGTTCCCAGATCCAGTCTGCTCCGAGGGATTCCCCACTATGTTTGTGCTATTGTTGTCCCTTCCCTCCTTTAGCTAATCATAGAGCAACATGTTTGACCAAGTTTAGATCAAAAGTGTCATTACGCCCTACCGCTCCCAGTGAAGACCTCTATATAGTGTGTCTGTGGATCAGAGTATCTGTGTTATTCCCCATGTAGCCTCCCCCACCATCTTACTTAATCCCCCAGTTGGTAGGTGTCCCCCCTATCTGGCATGCATTAGTACCTTTAACGCAACTCCAAAACCCCTTTATATTATTTTCCTGTACCTTCCTGTCCAACAAATCCCACTGGGTAGCAATGAACAAAGGTTTCTTTTACCAATTTTTTATAGGCTTGTTTTAATGTATGTAGCTGCAGAGATGATCTGATTATTAGAGATATCACACAACTTCAGTTTTGCCTAGAGGCTGTCTCAATCATACCAGGGGGCATCTTGCCAGATTCTTTCTACAGGCTTATCAGTGTATGTTAAAGTCCATCAACATGTATTAGTAATTCAATTTGCTATATCGTCATATAAAGGAATTTTTGTCCCTGGCGCAGAATAGCCTGATAACATAATTTCACTCAAGTTACATAATTCTTCCTTTCCCAACATCTCTGCTAACTTCCCATTTGACAATCTTAAAGAATGTGTACACTTAGGAGATGTATCCCGCTTCGCAGTCTTAAAAGAGTTTGTCAGCTCCCAAGTCATTACTATAGGATTGTGGTCACTTTCTTGTCTGGTAATGACCGAAAAATCCCTGATAGAAAAAACAATTATTCACACAGTAATCTATCAGAGTCTCTATCAGCTAAGATGTGCGTCGCTTTAGGTGGATTGTCACCAATACACCTCCCATTCACTTCCAGCAGAGAGAAATTCTGCAAAAAGAAGTTAAACAGACAGCCACAATAGCCCACTTCTGACAGACACGCGTTATGCTCCGGAATGCCACAGGCTACTTCTAAAAGCTCCCATCACTTATCGCCCATAATTATGAGGTTTGCATTAGTCGTTTAAAAACAATTTTAAAGGTTTCAGGCAAACATACATCCTCTTATAACCAGGTTTCTTGTAGGCAGATCAAGTCATACATCATATAACTTATTTCTCACACCAACCACATTCCAGTTTACTAATTTCAGAAGCTTTTCTTGTGCTCATTACATACATCCTTAACAGCGCTGATTGGAAAGGTCTTAAAGAGGTTTTAGGGGGTACATGAGCAGCACGTGCATACCCTCTCAAACGTGTAATTTTAGAGACCTTAATGAGATTATTTACAAGCATATCTGAGTGACTGCTCCAGCTCAGACCTTGATAAATCCATTAAGGGCTGATTATGACAGCTGGTGAAGCATAAAAGATCTTTGCCTCATGCACGCTACCATCTACGTCTGACTCACAGATCCCCTCCATTGGATCGTACCATGTAAATAGCATGTATTAAATCTAACATCCCGATACACCTCAATGCCTTTTGTTGCCAAAACATCCGTACAGCTCATAATACAAGAGCAGAAATGTTGATTCATTAGACAAAAATGCACATTACAACCTTTGCAGAACATACAGCCCACTAGAATGAGCACTCTAGAGAACCATCTAAAAAAAAATCTCATTAACTCCCAATACATCCGACAGAGCCTTAACCGAGTTCTTTTATGCAAGTGTTTATTCCCATGTGTCAGGCCTTTATAAATACAGATTAAATTATATTTCCTCCATCCCTCTAAGGGGTCTGGGCCATCTCTACACCCTCTATGCCCTCTTGAGCTGACAGTCGTGGCTTCGCATGGCCAATTGACATATGGCAGGACTGAAGGCCATCAACATATCCTGACCTCGGCTGCCACCTCCAAGGCAGAGGCCCTTTTGGGTTTGCCGCCCCACAGCTGTCAGCTCTAATCAGTAAATTTGGCTGATTTAACGGTTTAACTGTTAATTGTAATTTCCCAGCATGTCAAATGTTTCTATTTCTCTATGTTTTGCGTCCTATATTGACCGCTTATTGCGTTTTAACTCCATAATTGATTAACTCACTTGATTTAAATATTTTGCTAAATATGGCACACTATCCGTATTAACAGGAGAATTGTACATATTTAGTGTTTGACATGCTGGGGACGAGCAATGATGAGCATCGTTGGTGACTATGTCAATCCCATGGACGCATTGTGGAGTAGTAGTTAATGCAAAGTGCTCAAAACCCTCTTGGTGTGTGGAAAAATAACCAGAATGTACACTCGGGCTTGGGGGAATTTCCAGACATTACTTGCCCACCAGCAGACAAGTTGTCAGTGTGCTCCATAATGATATCAGTGAAGGCCAGAATAATGGCATAGATATCACAGGTTTTGGCCTACCTCCAGGGGACCTTCCGACTTTGAGTGTCAGACCATTTTCCTCACATACTGTACCGTGTTCTGCATTACTAATCACTGACACCTGTTCACCACTGAGTGGACCTGTTCTACCTGCACCCACCGCTGGTAGAACAGGTCCTATCTTAGAAAGAATGTTGTCTCGGCTTGACGGGTGGAGACAGTACTACTCATATAAACTGCTAATGGAAAGTTCCAATGCTTCAAGCAGAGATCTATCAGATGATGCAGAAGGAGGAATAAGGGCAACAAAGCCTGAGCCCCAACTTTTCACCATCCTTCCAAGCAGAGATTTGCCTAGTCAATGTCAATGTGTGCACACACTGGGAGATGTGCACGCCTCACGAGATCACTTATCTCCTTGTCCGCCACTTCAGAGGCAGATAAACCACATCCCTTACTCAGGGGCGGCGAAGCATCACAGATCTTTGCAGATATCAGGCATCTGCCTGGAGTACTATGGACAGCATCATGAACAGGCCCCTTGGCCGCAGAAAGGGCAACAGAATAGTGAGAGAGGTTTGGTATATTTTCCTTCTGGCTGTTGGGAGCCCATTTAATTGTGGATTGAGTGCTCTTACCCGCAGTTTTCAGCAAGACTTGCTTGGAAAAGGGTCTACTCTTTCTTCTAGAATTATGAGTAACCCTTTTTGACCTGAGGTTGATCCCCATAATACTCAACAATACAATACTGTGAAAAAGGTGCTCTGTATTGGGGTGGATGAGACGGGATTGGCACCACACGAATGGAAAGTGTTGCTATTACGGACTGACCCTTTCTGGTGGTGCAGTAAGCAAAATACCACTCTTAAGTGGTCCCCCCTACACAATCTATATCCCCCACAAACGTGACTGCCTAGGCTGGAAGCAATCAGCCTGAATAAGGCAGCTCCCAGACCAGACACAACACCACCCAAAACAAGATAGCCAGCTTATATACTACACCACACACAAAAATGCATACCTTCACTGACCCCCTTCCTCACTTTCCTGGAGTGGGTGATGGACCTTTGGCCTCCTCCCCTGGCACCCGGTGACCAGAGAAACATGGGATAAGCAACACTTCTTGTGAACTTCTTATAAACTCGCCTGCTCTCATCTGCTCATTTGTCCCCGGGAGTGCCTTTGTAGCCTAGCAGCACCCGCTGGCTCCCATCAGCAGGCACTGATCAAACACTGAGCTATGCCCCCACCAGACACGGCAGACCTGATCTACTCTACTTGGCTCTCTCTCACTTGATCCGGCCAATACAGCTTTACTCTTTCAGTCAAGTGAATGCCGAATGGCTTAGAGGAAGGAACGTTGAGGCATCAAACCGAACAAACCCGGCCAGGTGTAAAGCCACACCTCTTTGGCAGAACAACAATATAGAACTGACTGCATCGTTGATCGACTGCTTCTGATGCTCTGTACAAAAAACAATCTTCCAACAGACTATAATTTCTACATCATACACATTTTTGTAGATTATCTTGGTACTTTAATCCCCTACACAATATGTTCAAAAATGAAGCCCCCCATATTTACTTTCCAAATTCTGCAGTCTTGTTCAAGCAACACTTTCTCTGAATGGAAGTTCTACTCAATCCAGTCCAGAGCATTAGATATTTCTAATTAAAACAAATGCCCATTTTCACTATACTATATAACATGTATATAAAATTAACAAAAATGGCTGGTACTCTGATCTTCTATATGACACTATTAATATACTTTTCTTTCTTGTATAAATAAATAACTGCTACAATGTATGGACAATTGTGAATTAATCACTGTGTGGCTCTGCAATGTCCTCTCAGAATACCTTCCAAGCAATGAGGTGAATATTTTACAAAACGGTCTCAATGCACTTCATTGCACGGTATACACTTTTCAAAACTATCAACCTGTGTACACTACTGTGCCCCTTTTTGTGTCTGTTTAGAAATGTCATACCCTATTCCGGTACCATTCTTTTGTTCTTGATGAATTAATACCATAATACTTCCTACAAATATTGAATTCCATCATGAAGTATGTAGCTATTAGCAACTGATGACATTCAGTGGTCAAGTAGGATTGCAGAGACTGCTTTGTGCACATTATGCCTGGTTGTATCTATTTAAGAACAGGGTTTTCTAGATCCTTTACACATTTGCCTTTTGCCATCTTGAAGACAAGTCCCTGATGTGCACACATCAGAATGAATACAACCCCCTAGGCAAAGAAGCCAAGAGATAGCTTGCAAGGATAACAAGGTTTAATTGTACAGAATGCAAAATATCATCAAAAGACTCTGCTGCTCGAGAACGTTCTGACTCCACACTGAATGTTGATGCCTATTGAGAGGCCACAGCATCACTGATGACCTCACATATAGGATCTGAACCGGTATTAGCATAATTGTTCATTTTTATTTGATCAAATGATACATTTGACTGAATTTGCCCAGTACCATTCGATCGAATATAAACGAACAATTAGGCTAATACATACCGAACATCTGGTGCAGGGGTTGCAGGGGTTGCAGGGGTGTCCCCCGCTCTCTATGATCGGTATGTATTAGCCTTGGGAGGTTGCGGAGGTGTCCCCCGCTTCCTCAATATTGGAGCCGGGGGCCCGGAAAAAAAACAAAAAGAAGAAAAAGGGACCCTGCTGCATCAGATCTGACCCAAGTTAGAGGCACTGATCTGACGCTGCAAGGCTGAAGTGTAGCCAGCGGTGAGCAAACAGGTAAGTAGGGGAGGGGTTTGGGGAGAGCACATTTGATCCGCTGATAATTGATCGCATGCAGGCAGTTTTTTCAGACAGTTTGCTGCGATTGGTAAGGCAGTATACATGATCCTGCTCCATAGGGGATGCCAGCAAACAATTGGTCTGTTTCTCAGCTGTCTGCCAATTCCCATGTGGGTCCGCTGGGCTCATCTTTCCATGGAGTGAAGGTCAGGTCAGGTCTCTCATAAGTTACATTGTAAAAACTATGATAATGTCCTGAGCCTACTACTACATCACTGTGGCTTGCACCTGGGAGGCCCGGCGACTGGTGCCAGGGGGAAGGGAGGAAGACACACAGTCATACTGACCCACACGTTCTGGGCTTTGCTGATACCGCAGCTCTCACACTAAAGGCTTCCACCCTTGTTTTGATCTATAATTTATCCCTCCCTGTACCTCATGTTACAAAGGATGTATTTTATGTTGAGGGGTAAAACAGTCGCACATGCTTAGATCTTTTATGGTCATCTGGTTTATGCTAGGGGCCACTTGCTATTATGGAATGTAGGGGTGTGGGCATCGGGTCAGTGGTGTGGGCTCTGGCTCTGCGATGGCTGGGTGGGGGTTAGAGGCCTGCTGGCAGCTTTGCTGTGATGAATGGGCCGTGCGTGTAGCCTGGTGTTGTCTCACAGCCTTGCAAGGCACATTCCTTCTAATGATACTAAGAACTTGCAACAGTGAAGGGACAAGGGGGAAATGAGATTCTGTGAGAACTGGTGGTGCGGGCTCATTCTGCCTTAATGATTTGGGCGTAGTCAAATCTTTCCATGGAGCTAAACTGGTACAGCACGGCCATGCAAGTCTGTGTCTTTTGCCATAATTACAAAATGGCTTTTCTTTCTATGCGCCTTCTAAGGTTATACTTCTGCTGTTCACACTATATTATATACGCGCCAAGTTTCTTAGTACGGTTCTCTCCCCCCTTGCACACTATACTATTTCATTTGGGATTCACCTCATCTTAAAGCGCATAGGAGGGTGGGATAGACTCCTTTCCATCTCAACAATCCTGTGAAAGACGTGGATTTAGGGAAAAGTACATCAGAGCTTCAAATGTGACTTTTGTGTCAAATTCCAGTACCATAGCTTACAATATTGCCCCACTGTGATTAAGTATCTTTTGTGAAAGCTTGCAATTCACCATGTACTGGCAGATTGGCAACACCTACCTCAACTTCATACCAGGAACTTCATAACATCACACTTCCAAATTTTGAAAGCCATGGTCATGAGAAATACTGTGTATTTTAGCATATACATCCAGCCAATGCACCCATGAATCTCCAACTATCCACAGTGCCCCTGTGGAGCACCATGTCTTCAGGAATGCAGATAATCAAATGTGCTAGTGCACTTTTCTGTCAACTTAAATTATCCATCATTAAGCAAAGCACTTAATTGGCTATCAATCTAAATATCTCCCCATATTTCCTACAAAATCACCAGACCACTAACATACATTACCTCTCTGAGGACGGCGTGTGGAGTGTGTTGCCATTACAGTAATCTGCAATGTTATCAGTTCCACAAGAACACAGGCAATGGCTTTGCGAATCTGCAGATGACATATTATCTGCACATTATTCTGAAGACTAGACACGAGACATATGCATTTTCCGGCTTCTATTTACCTCAGTCAGAACATGGGTGCTGTGAATCAGAGGTTGATCTATCACAGACTTTTTCTGAAAACTTGGTGAAGCTTCAAACTTCCATCAGCTTCAGCCTGTATTACCTACAAAAGCTCCTCAAAAGGAATGTGGAAATTGAAAACATTCTAAAAATAAATTCCAGTGCATGAAAATATTATTTAACTCCAAATACGTACAATTGACGTACAGTGTACATTTTTCATTTTGCTAACATGAACAAGGTCAAGATTAATAATAGTGTAAACTGTGCTCAGTTTATTTCATTAATGCTTTCTTTGCAATGAAAAGGCTAACAAACACTTGAACCTCAATTAAAAAAATGCTTGTTTTTAATGGCAATCAAATAAAAGGGTATTTTTCAATTATTTACATGACCTCCAGAAAACAAATTTAATTTTAAAAAACAGCCATAGAAAAAGGTGATTTATTAAACACCATGAGCAGGTTCATTACATTTATTTAGCAACAAGTGATAAGATCCACTAGCACATCTTATCACTTGTGCACACAACAATAGTACTCAGTACTCAGATGGTATTTAAACCCGAGCATCAGATAGGTGCACATATATATGACTTTTCTCACCCCTTGCAAATTTTCACAAATAATGGACATATCTGTACATCTTTAAAGTCCATCTCATACTCACAAATGAGGTGTGCTTTAAAAGGCACAGAAAACCAAGAACCTACCCTTTATCTTTTTGGAACAGGCACACGGAGATGTATAATACTGGACAGGGTAGTTCCTCATCCTCTGATGCATTTCCTTTAAGCCAAAACATGAGCAGCGTAAAGCACTCTTGTCCCACTTGCATGTCTTTCCATCAAACAAGGACAAAAATGCATTGTTTCCTGTTCACATTTTACAATAACAGGCTCTTTAAGACCTAGCGCCTCATTAAGAGTCCGGCGGTAACCTGCCATTTTTTCCGGCTCGGTTACCGCCGGACTCGAATTACCATTCCGCCTCTGTGATTCCTGGAATTACCGGGGCATTACAACCCTGGTGACCCGGGAATTCCAGAGGCGGAATTCGGTAAATCCCCATTCCCATTGAGTCCTATAGGACAGACCCGGCGTGAATGACACCTCCGCCTGCAGGACTCGAGATCAGGCGATCCGGAAGCAACAGTGGCGGCAGGTTTACCGCCACCGTTATTTACGGACTGCCTGACTCGTAATGAGGCCCCTAGTCACTGTGAAATGCACTCCCATCGCCCACATTTGTACTGGGAGCCTGTCATACATTAGTGGAATGGGGCACATTATAAACACTTGTACACATTCCTTATTATTTGGTTAGAAAACGGAACCGACCGCAGACATCAATTCCAGAAGAGCAATGTCATCCTTCAAAAACAAGTAAGTACATCACTGTAAATTGTTGAACAATGTACCTTTGAACTTTCTTATTCATTCCAGCTTTTTTCCACTTACCAGAAGACTCTAATATATGATTAGGTCTTTTAGTTTAGTTTAGTTTTATTTAGTTGTAATGTGCACCAATGTGCTGGTGGACCGGTGGTTACAGGATGGTCGGATTTGAGGGGTAAAAAAAGTACAAGGAGGCCTATAGATGAATCGCCGGAGGTTACAGTTTAGGCGACAGTGCCAAGCTGATAGTGTAACATATAGGAATATAGAGGAATTGAGCAGGGCACGTAGGTTTGTGCAGCGCAGGTTGGCTATCCGTTAGTGTTTCTTATCAAAGAGCCAACTCTTTACTTTGGCTCTGAAGGTCCAGAAAGATGGTTCCATTCTGATGGTCAGGGGGAGGGCATTCCAAGATTTTGCAGCTAGTACAGGGAAACTAGCTCCTCCAGCTCTTTTTAGTTTAAACCTCGGGCTGGTGAGGCAGTGATCTAGTAGGCCTGTGTTTGGAGAATTTATCTGACAAGTACTTAAGGGGGAAGTTTGACAGACATTTGTGGGTAATGACTCGTCTGGGGAGGACAGCTCAGCTGCAACGTGCTCGCCTTGGAAGCAAGATGACACAGGGCAACACAGGTTCGATCCCTGGGGCCACGCTTAGAAACCTCTGGGTATTAAGCGCGTGCGGAGGGAGATTCTATCACGCACTGGGAGCCAATGGGCATCGTGTCTGAAGCTAATGAAAGAAGTCTTTTGGAGTCATTACACTTATGCCCCTTTATCTCACAATTACTACCTTTTGTATGCATCACCTATCAGCTAATATGCACTCTATTATTTTGTCAGTATCCTTTATTTCGTGGTTCTCTGTTGTTCTAATCATTAGTTTAGCTGACTCCCTTATCAGCATGATGCTTCTACAATTTCGAAGACTCTGTAAAACCACAAACCGTGTTTGTTCTTTTTCTCAACAAACAACACCACCACACTACCAGTTATTTACATTCCATACTCAGCACAATTAATTAACAGGCCGATTCATGGAATAATTAGCGCGGCGCAAGTGGGCAAAAACGTGCGATTCGCAGTGGAATAGCAAAAATCGCAGTTCAAGTGCGAAAATTGCACAAAAAGCAGCGCACGTCAATTCATGGAAGGCCGTGCGCGAGAAAACCAGCGGATGTGCGATAAAAAAGTGCGCGGTGCACGTTGGCGCACAGGCCATCTAACAGCGTGCGCCAGGTCACAGCGAAAATCGCACAGGCCACAGCGAAATTCGCACATAGCGCGGCGCACGCAACAAAAGTAGGCGGAACACGGGCGTAACACTCGGAATGGGGAACAACTTGCCAAAACGTGGGCGTCACGGGGGAAGTACAGGGCACAAGTGCGCGGAACGCCCACACGCTCGCCTACAACACGTATTCATGGAATAGAATAGGGCAAAAAAGTGCACGCTCAAACCAGCGCACAGGCACAAACACGACCGCCACAAGAAAGCAGGCGGTAGCGTCTCTGCGGCTGTAAGAAATGTGCGCCAAAAGGTGCGCCAACAAATAGCACCTATATACTGCCATGATGAATGTCCCATACTGTGGCCCTCCAGGAAAAATGACGTGCAAAGGGGTACCCACAAACACGGACACCCGCTGACAAAAAATACGTGTGCGTGTATACCGGGGTGCGCGGGAAGTCTCACACGCGATTTCAGCAGGGTACGTGCATCACAGGGGTTCGCGTGAAGTCATTCACGCGATCGGGCCTGGGGGAGCGGGCTACGTGTATTTCAGGGGTTCGCGTGAAGTTCCTCACGCGATCGGGCCTGGGTGAGCGTGCTACGTGTATTTCAGGGGTTCGCGTGAACTTTCACACGCGATCGGGCCTGGGGGAGCGGGCTACGTGCATTTCAGGGGTGCGCGGGAAGTTTTACACGCGAATAGCCTGGGCGCGTGTATTTCAGGGGTGCGCGGGAAGTTCCACACGCGAATAGCCTGGGCGCCTGTATTTGAGGGGTGCGCGGGAAGTTCCACACGCAAATAGCCTGGGCGCGTGTATTTCAGGGGTGCGCGGGAAGTTCCACACGCGAATAGCCTGGGCGCGTGTATTTCAGGGGTGCGCGGGAAGTTCCACACGCGAATAGCCTGGGCGCGTGTATTTCAGGGGTGCGCGTGAAGTCATTCACGCGATCGGGCCTGGGGGAGCGGGCTATGTGTATTTCAGGGGTTCGCGTGAAGTTCCTCACGCGATCGGGCCTGGGTGAGCGTGCTACGTGTATTTCAGGGGTTCGCGTGAACTTTCACACGCGATCGGGCCTGGGGGAGCAGGCTACGTGCATTTCAGGGGTGCGCGGGAAGTTTTACACGCAAATAGCCTGGGCGCGTGTATTTCAGGGGTGCGCGGGAAGTTCCACACGCGAATAGCCTGGGCGCCTGTATTTGAGGGGTGCGCGGGAAGTTCCACACGCAAATAGCCTGGGCGCGTGTATTTCAGGGGTGCGCGGGAAGTTCCACACGCGAATAGCCTGGGCGTGTGTATTTCAAGGGTGCGCGGGAAGTTCCACACGCTAATAGCCTGGGCGCGTGTATTTCAGGGGTGCGCGTGAAGTCATTCACGCGATCGGGCCTGGGGGAGCGGGCTACGTGTATTTCAGGGGTTCGCGTGAAGTTTCTCATGCGATCGGGCCTGGGTGAGCGTGCTACGTGTATTTCAGGGGTTCGCGTGAACTTTCACACGCGATCGGGCCTGGGGGAGCGGGCTACGTGTATTTCAGGGGTTGCGCGGGAAGTTCCACACGCGAATAGCCTGTGCGCGTGTATTTCAGGGGTGCGCGGGAAGTTTTACACGCGAATAGCCTGGGCGCGTGTATTTCAGGGGTGCGCGGGAAGTTCCACACGCGAATAGCCTGTGCGCGTGTATTTCAGGGCTGCGCGGGAAGTTTTACACGCGATTTCTGCACGGTACGTGTATTTCAGGGGTGCCGGGGAGTCCCACATGTGATTTGACAGTGTGGGTCCTCCCAGGTGTACCCTGTACACCCTCCACGGCCCCTGCAGGCAGCCCACACCACAGGGGACTACCCTGCATCCCTGGTCATGTCCCGCAGGCAGCCCACCCAACATGGGCATGCCCCCCAGCAAAGGCACATGTCTCCTTGAACTAATGAACACCAACTCATGTCCCCTTGCATCCCCACCCCCCAGCACTTTGGGGCACCTGCCAGCAGGCCCCCACCCATGTCCAACTCATGTCCCCCACCACACCCACACCCCAGCAGTGCAGGGGCAGCCTCCACCACGCCCCCACTCATGTCACCCACCACCCCCACCCCCCAGCCACCAGGGTCACCCTCCGCCAGGCCCCCACTCATGTCTCCCACCACCCCCACACCCCAGCAGTGCAGGGGCAGCCTCCACCAGGCCCCCACTCATGTCACCCACCACCCCCACCCCCCAGCCACCAGGGTCACCCTCCACCAGGCCCCCACCCATGTCTCCCACCACCCCCACCCCCCAGCCACCAGGGTCACCCTCCACCAGGCCCCCACTCATGTCTCCCACCACCCCCCACCCCCCAGCAGTGCAGGGGCACCCTCCACCAGGCCCCCACTCATGTCCCCCACCACCCCCACCCCCCAGCACTGTGGGGCACCTGCCAGCAGGCCCCCACCCATGTCCAACTCATGTCCCCCACCACCCCCACCCCCCAGCACTGTGGGGCACCTGCCAGCAGGCCCCCACCCATGTCCAACTCATGTCTCCCACCACCCCCACCCACCAGCAGTGCAGGGGCAGCCTCCACCAGGCCCCCACTCATGTCACCCACCACCCCCACCCCCCAGCCACCAGGGTCACCCTCCACCAGGCCCCCACTCATGTCACCCACCACCCCCACCCCCCAGCCACCAGGGTCACCCTCCACCAGGCCCCCACTCATGTCACCCACCACCCCCACCCCCCAGCCACCAGGGTCACCCTCCACCAGGCCCCCACTCATGTCTCCCACCACCCCCACACCCCAGCAGTGCAGGGGCACCCTCCACCAGGCCTCCACTCATGTCTCCCACCACCCCCACACCCCAGCAGTGCTGGGGCAGCCTCCACCACGCCCCCACTCATGTCACCCACCACCCCCACCCCCCAGCCACCAGGGTCACCCTCCACCAGGCCCCCACCCATGTCTCCCACCACCCCCACCCCCCAGCCACCAGGGTCACCCTCCACCAGGCCCCCACTCATGTCTCCCACCACCCCCCACCCCCCAGCAGTGCAGGGGCACCCTCCACCAGGCCCCCACTCATGTCACCCACCACCCCCACCCCCCAGCCACCAGGGGCACCCTCCACCAGGCCCCCACTCATGTCACCCACCACCCCCACCCCCCAGCCACCAGGGGCACCCTCCACCAGGCCCCCACTCATGTCTCCCACCACCCCCACCCCCCAGCCACCAGGGTCACCCTCCACCAGGCCCCCACTCATGTCACCCACCACCCCCAGCCACCAGGGTCACCCTCCACCAGGCCCCCACTCATGTCACCCACCACCCCCACCCCCCAGCCACCAGGGTCACCCTCCACCAGGCCCCCACTCATGTCTCCCACCACCCCCACACCCCAGCAGTGCAGGGGCACCCTCCACCAGGCCCCCACTCATGTCTCCCACCACCCCCACACCCCAGCAGTGCAGGGGCAGCCTCCACCACGCCCCCACTCATGTCACCCACCACCCCCACCCCCCAGCCACCAGGGTCACCCTCCACCAGGCCCCCACCCATGTCTCCCACCACCCCCACCCCCCAGCCACCAGGGTCACCCTCCACCAGGCCCCCACTCATGTCTCCCACCACCCCCCACCCCCGAGCAGTGCAGGGGCACCCTCCACCAGGCCCCCACTCATGTCACCCACCACCCCCACCCCCCAGCCACCAGGGGCACCCTCCACCAGGCCCCCACTCATGTCTCCCACCACCCCCACACCCCAGCAATGCCGGACCAACAACATACCTGAGCACGTAGTACCATTAACATGACATCACAAATATTACATATTAGTAGTCTCACCACCTGGAAATGCCTGCACTCCCACCACTACCAACTGTGCAGTGTTGGCGCCATGTAGAGTTGTAGGTGCACTGCTGCCAACATGGACCCCATCTCCAGACTAGAGGTCCTTGTGTAGACATGAGGAAGGGACCTGCAAATTGGGAGGTAGACACAGAAGAAGAGTTACACATCAGTGCAACATGCAGTGTACAACACAACAGCAATATGCACTAGGAATGTATACACAGTATTGACTACAGACTGCCCACACAGCTCATGGGAGTCCAACGTCACTGTGTAATTCACTGTCACTTGGGCACACCCTTTGCAAGCCCATGGAAACGGGAAGCAGGAGGGGTGTGTGTGACTCAAACCCAAGCATCTGAACCAAATACATTACAAGCCTGCATGTGCCCAGCCACAATGCAGCGTATGCCCACAGGAACCACGGAAGCCAACAAATCGTCCCAAAAAAATTGGGAATAAAAGAAATCAAAATAAAAATAAAAATAAGAAACAATCAAAAATGGCCATTGATGGGCCCGGGGGGGTTGGGGAGGCCACCCAGGAGGTCCGAGGACAGGATGCACACCAGAACCCACCTGCGTGGATCCTGGGAAGATAAAACACCTCCATGGGCTCATGGCCCACACGGCTACCCTATTGTGGGAGTATCACTGCTGTCGCTATTATCACCCTGTGCAGCTGCATCCGGAGGTGGTTGCACTATGGGAGGCAGCCCACGCAAGGCCCTAGTCTGCTCCTCCATGGCTGCAAGCATGCGGGTGTGGTAGGTCTGGTTCTGGAGGATGAGTGTGCGGAGGTCCCCATGCAACAACTCACGGGATGCCCGGACCTCCGCCCTCGTTGCCTGCATCTCAGCTGAGAGCGTACGGGTGAGACGCTCCAGCTGCTGTTCTGTCCTTTGGTGTGTTGAAGCCTCAAGCTCAACAAGAGTCGTCCTGAGGTGAAGGAGCTCCTGCCTCAGGGCTTCCCTGTGGCCCTGGGACTCAATGGAGATGGCCTCCTGCAGAGTCGCCAGTGCCGCCCGCCTGTCCCTGTTGGACCCCAACATGTCCTCCCTGTGTGACTGGCAGATGGAGTCGGTTGCCTGCTCTAGTCGCTCCATCAGCCTTTCTGGGGGGACAATGGAAGTGGCCACCCTATCCATGGCCTGAGCCATCATCTCGGATGATGCAGCCTGTTGGGTTGCCATACCGTATATGGATTGCTCCCATGCGGTATTGCCGGGTGGCGTACGGCCACCACGTCGGCGGGCACCACACCTGTCTGGGGCAAGGCGAACTGCGCCTTGCTGTGCCGGCACTGCCTGAGGCTGCAGGACTGCATTCCCCCTCTGTGACCCTGCATCCGTAACCACCGAAGGCGTAGCTGCCAACACTGACAT
This sequence comes from Ambystoma mexicanum, assembly GCF_040938575.1. Taxonomy (NCBI): domain Eukaryota; kingdom Metazoa; phylum Chordata; class Amphibia; order Caudata; family Ambystomatidae; genus Ambystoma; species Ambystoma mexicanum. Next base: position 779,349,120 of record NC_090937.1, read on the forward strand.
CCCCATGGAGGGTTCTGACCCTGGTGCAGGTGGGTGAGACAGAACAGAATCCCTCCCTGGAACACTCACCTGCGACGGCACGTAGGTCTCATCCGAATCAACACCTGAGTACAGCTCGGGGGAGGTGCAGCCAGAGACACCCCTTGAGAGCACGACCTGCAGCACTTGTGGGTTCTCCCCCACCACCACACCACGTCCCTCACTGGTGGTTGGTCGGCCCTCGGACCCCTCCTGGGTCTGCACCATCTCCACAACCCCAGCAGTATCAGGTGCGTCTTCCCCTGCAAAGACATGAAAACAAAGAAATGGAAACAAGCATTAGCACCATGGCACACATTGAGGGCTGAGAAGCAAGAGAACCAGTACTTGATTGACACATGTCCCACATGACTAAAACCCTCCCATGCATGCACCCTCACTGCGTATGAAGTGCAGGCAAATGGCACACACTGATGACACCAAGATGGAAGATGAACACATTTTCTGCATGCTGCCTGGCAGTGGCATCACACATTGGCCTGTGATTGCCAGGTGAAACACACATGCCATCACACAGATGGCATGTACCATTGCTATTGAGTGAAGATGGAGAGGAGGGCAGCACCTATTCATTCAGTCCAGTTCCCGCATGTAATCGCTTTTCTAATTCTAACAGGTCAGATTTTTCACCTGGAGCTGCCAGTCTGAAATGGTCCAATTGCACAGGGACATGTGTGTACAAATGATATCCAGGTAACAAAGTCACTCCACTTTACCATACCCATGTCAGACATGTGACTAGTGGACAGCGACATGCCTAGTGAAAGTGGCGGAATGCAAACAAACTGACTGAATGAACAGTGAAAAATAAGCAACTATGTTGTGGCAAGGTGACACTTCAAGGGCAACTGGCGTGCAGTTGGGCTAGATGTCTACTGTTGGCAGAAGGGATACTGCTATGGCCAAATGCAGCTGCGCAGGAAGGATTGCATGAAGCACATGGCTGACCCATACGACTCAGGCGCACACACTCTCACCTGGCACACAAACAGAAGCCCTCACACACACACCATGCACATGGATGACACACACATGCATGTGCACTCACCGGACAATGCCTCGTAATCAGGCAGATCTCCCACGCCTTGGATCTGTTCCTCCGTGACGTAGGTCCCAGCGACTGACTCATGTGGAGTGAGTTCCATGTCTACTACTGGAGACCCACCTCCAGTCACTAGAGTTGCGGCATGACTTGAGGCCAGCTTACTCTTTGCCCTGCGCTTTAGGTCATTCCAGCGCTTATAGCAATCATTGGCTGTGCGCCTCACGATTCCAAGGGCACTTACGATGTCCGCAACGGTCTGCCAGTGTGCCTGGCGTTGTGCAGGTGTGGTCTTGGATCCTGCAACAATGACCATCTCGTTGTCATGTCCGGACACATACTCGACAAGTGCATTCAGTTCGTCATCCGTGAAGCTGGGCTTCCTGGATGGGCCGGACTGTGTAGCCGTGTCTGGGGCATCAGCCAGTGCCGGACGAGCACTCTTCCTCTTCCGCTTCGAAGGTGGTGGTGATCCTGAGTGTCCTGCGCCGCTCTGGACACTAGGGGCAGGAGCCCTGGTGGACTCTGTATCAGGAGTGTGGGATTGCACACTCAGCATGGGAGTTGGTGCAGGCATTGGCTCTAGTGTGATGGTGTCAGGGGGAATGTCAGCAGCATGGACTAGGACCGACACTGTCCTGGCTGGGTGTGTGAGGGCTGGGGTGGATGGAGCCGCAGCTGCCCCTGCAGCCTCTCCGCCCTGCCTCCTTGGTGCAGCAGATGACCTTGCTGGCCCAGATGCACGTGGCATGGTGACATCAACGTGCACCAGCGCACGTGTCATAGGCCTGCTGACCTGGAAGTCAGCCATGGAGTCAGCCAGATCTGGTGCCACAATGGGCTGGTCCAACAAGGGCTGAGCATGGATGGTGTCAGCCACATCAGCCTCAACGGGAGGGGGGGGGGATTATGGGTGCCCTTGACTGGTCCTCCACACATGGAGGGACAGGCTCACCCTGCAAGTAACGACCACGTCCCCTACCGGATCCACCACGGCCACCACTTGTGGCTCTTCCACCTTTGCCACCCTTACGGAATCCTCGCCTCCCAGCCATGGCACTGATGTAAATGTGCGTATGGGAGTGGCTGGAAACTATTGTCCTGGGCAATAGGGGGTCAAAGGGGTTGGGTACCAGATGGTAATTGTACCCTAGTGCTCTTGCAAGGCTGATTGTAACCCCTGGGGAAAGATGACGGGTCACGCTACGCACAGGAGCCCCAAAAAAGGGAGATGACGTGCACGCAACCCCTCCTAGACCACGTGTGCAGAAAGAAAAACCTGCACTACGCTGTGGCACCCAGTAACACAAGAATGAACGTATGCGTGTCACACGCAGCCTAGAATGACCTCTGAAGGGGTAGGCTACACACGGGGCAAGCACAGATGTTAGATACGTGCGTGACTCACCGTCTGCCTGGTAAACGAGCGTGTAAAAGGAGCACGTTTGGTTGGCAACACCCCCGCCAAAAGAAGATTTGTACGCTGTCTGAGGAGACAGGACAACAGTAGAAGGGAACACTGTTTGAGGGAACAGGCCCAGGTAAACCAGTAAAAGCGAAAAAAGAGAAAAAGCTGTCAGAGGTAACAGGGAATACGAACTTGAAACGCCGTGAAGTAAATCGCGTGTGAAACGACAAGAAGTACAGAATTCACCCACTCGCTCTCCACGAAAAGCACGTACAAGGAAGTGGTGTTCTACGCGTACCTTTTATACAGGCCCACACGTCCAGCGTCACTTACGCGCTAGGGCCATTTCCACCAATTTCACGCTTTGTCACTTCTGCGTGTAGGGACATTTCCTCCAATTACACGCTTTGTCACTTCTGCGTGTAGGGCCATTTCCACCAATCACACGCGATGAGACTCTGACGTGCAGTCTTTCCACGTGTGCTCTGTCATCACGTGCTGTGTGGGAAACACCTGTGCGGGTCACGTCACAGACGCGCTTACGCGCTGAGGGCCTTTGGTCCAATAGAATCGCGTATGCGTGCTGACGCGCTTACGCGCTAAGGGCCTTTCCTCGATTTTCACGCTGACGTGCAGGATTTTCACGTGCCAAATCACTCCGTACCAAGCTGGCCACGCGTAAGCACACGGAAGACCACGCTCCTGCCCAGAAGGCCGAACTACTGCCCCCCAGAGCCCCGAGCACGCTCCCACCTACCATCTGCTGCTGCCTGACTGCCTGCTGCCCACGTGCACTGCCATTTGCTGCCTGCACATCAGCCAGGGGTGCTGTTGCTGTGACCACCCCTGCTGGAACCGAAGACTCCCGACTGGAATTCCATCGCTCCACAGCCCAGCCCCAGGACCCAGTTGCCCACCCACTCCTGCCTCTGGGGTTGTCATGTCGGGGCAAACACCATCTGTGACCACTGACAACCCCCGGCCAGAGAGGCAGAGGGGCACCAGCTTCAGTGCCACCGAAGTTGGTGTCCTGGTGGAGCAAGTCCTGGGGCAGTATGATGCCCTCTTCGGAAGTTCCCGCGCCGACAAGGAAGGACGGACTCGGATCTGGACTGACATCGTGACTGCCATCAACGCGGAGGGGGTGGCAGTCCGGGACTTACAACATGTCAGGAAGCGCTGGGAGGACTTCAGGTCCAGGACCCTGAACAAGGCCCGGCGCCTCTTGAAGGCAGCGGATGCCAAGGGGCGCCGGGGCCACTTGTCGGAAGAACAGATGGGGGTCCTGGAACGCATATCCCCAGCGCTCCACGTCCAGGTCCTGGAGAAGCAGACCCGTCTGGAGTCGAGCGGTGAGTGTACATGCATCCTGATTGTGAGCAGTGCGTGTGGTGATTATTCGGTATTGTGCAGGTTGCACATCTGTTTGTATGGGGTCGAGTATGGGTGGGGGTGTACATGGCCGTGGGGCTGACACATGCGAGGGCTGTAATGTGTGAGACATGGATGGTGCTTGTGTGTGTAGGCTTGCATGGCAAATGCAGTTGTGCGTGCACACATGTTTGTATGTATGTGTATGTAAGTAGACATGTCCGTGATGTCACGCATGTATGTTGTTTTGGGCTGCATGTATGAGCACTGTGTACATGTGCATGTGTGTGTATTTGACAAGGGTGCAACAGTGATGCAACATGGATGCATGTGACTGCGGTATGTGTAAGCCTGATTGGCAGATGTGACATGGATGCCCGTCTGAACAGTGCGACACTTGGCAGAGGTGTACACATGCATGCAAGTGTGGTGGTTTGTGTACATGTGTGGTGCACTTCCTGTGTTGCATGTGATGTCTGGGTCACCTTTGGCTGCTCATGCTGTTGTATGTGTATGGATGGTGGTGGCAGTTGCGATATGGCTGTGGTATGGCTCATGTGTGCGAGTTGCAATGACATGTGTGTTGGGGATTGTGATGACATGTCTGAGGTTTGCCAATGCCACTCATGTGCAACTGTCATGTGTGTATGTGTCCATTGTACAGTGCCCTGATGCCTGTGTTTTGTTTCTCCCTGTCTGCAGCGTCAACTGATGAAGAGGGCGGAGAAGGTGCTGTGGAGCACAGCGGCGGGGATCCGACCGCCAGCCGGAGACGCAAGGCCCAGCTCCCCTCCCGTGTTGTCATCTCGTCGGGGAGTGAGGAGTCCGGTGCCGCGTCCCAGGCCGCAGCTGCCGGGGGGAGGTCCAAGAGGCGGAGGTTGGAGTTGGACTCCTCGGCAGCAGAAGGGGCAGCTGGGAACCCACAGGGCCCAACAGGGGAAGATGGCACGGAGTCATCCAGGTTGGTGGGGGGTCTGGTGGAGGAGGAGGCCGTGCAAGCACCAGAGACGGGGTCTGGAGGTGGGGATCCCACTGGTGCTAGTGGTGCAGTCCAGGACCAGGGACAGGAGGCAGCACAGGCAGCCGCGGAGGTGCCTGTGTGCAATCCTGTCCCCGATCCTGTCCCTGCATCATCTTGCACCAGCAGGGATGCCTACGTCCAGACCCGTTTCCAGGCAGGGGATGAGCTGACGTCAACTGGCCTTCCTCTGCCTGCGGACGTGGCTATCCAGGTCCGGGTTGAGCCTGTCCTGGCTGGTGTGGCGTTGCGTCAACGGGCCATGCGAGGTGACCTGCAGTCTTTTCATGGAGAGACTGCACGTCATCTCGAATGGCTCGTTGACCACGTCAGCCTGCTGGGACAGGTCACCCAGACCGGATTCCTCCGTCTGATGGGGCTTGTTCCGACCCCCTCCTCAACTGGACCCCCTACGCGCCAGTCGTCCTCTGTGCCATCTTCCCACCCATCAGTCACCTGGGTGCCCTGTGGAGCTGCCTCTGACAGTGCGGCCAGGCTGGTGGAGGAGGCATCCCTGCCACAGTCGGGAGTCGGACGTCCAGCAGGGGTGGCCACATCAACAACTGCACCCCAGCCGGCGGAGGATGTGCAGGCAGCAGGAGGCAGTGCACGGGCAGAGGCAGAGCAGCAGCAGCAACATGGTGGGAGCCATGAAGGCTCGGGGCCTTCGACATCGGAGAGACAGGCATCGGCCGGAGGGCAGGAGGACCCAGGACAGAGAGTGTCTTCCGTGTGGCAGGGGTTGGGCCACGCCATAGGTGCGGAGCGGCGGCGGGCGGAAGAGGCGCGGCTCACAATGGTCAGGGCGGAGAACTCCATGCGGAGGGCCCTGAGGCGGGCCGAGTGCCTCGAGGCAATCCGCAGGGGGTTGGAGGAGGACACGGCGTCGTCCCTGCGGACCCTCGGGGCCATGGAACTGGACCGCCTCCGGGACATCGAACAGGAGTTCGATGATGCCCTGGCCCGGAACACCACGGAGTGAGCCGCTGGACTTGCCCGCCGCCTTTGTATATAGTTCTTTAGTTTTAGGTTTCCTTTGTTTTTTCTTATGATTTGGAGTCGACGGACACTGCTCCACTTTTTGTATATAGTTGATATTTAGGTAGGTTTTTTAGGAGGTTTCCTTAGTTCAGTTGTGATGATGGACCCTTGTTATTTTTGTACATAGTTCTTTGTTGGATGGAGAGTTTTTACATTTCACTTTGGACAAAATTTTTTGGATTTGATTTTCTACTTTTGTGTTTTTATGCGGACATGCAGCTTATTTTTTCACATTTACATTGTAGTTATTTTTCTTTCTTTACCATTCGTTTTTTTGTCCAATACATTTTTTTTTCCATTGTTCACTGTGTGGTTTCATCTCATTGGTTTCATGCATGTCATGTTGTGTGTTTTCCCATTCAATTGGAAAATATGTGTGTGACGGACATGGGTTCATTTACTTCATGAACATTGGGGGTGTAACATGTGTTTTCATTTCCATGTGGGTGAATGGGTTACTTGGTAGGGCTTTTTGGCTGTGGAGGCTGACCATTACGCACATGATTGGGGATTGTGAGGACCTGGTGGGGGCTGCACATGGTGGCAGGGGGGTGGGGGTGGTGGGAGACATGAGTGGGGGCCTGGTGGAGGGTGCCCCTGCACTGCTGGGGGGTGGGGGTGGTGGGAGTCATGAGTGGGGGCCTGGTGGAGGGTGCCCCTGCACTGCTGGGGGGTGGGGGTGATGGGAGACATGGGTGGGGGCCTGGTGGAGGGTGCCCCTGCACTGTTGGGGGGTGGGGGTGCAGGGGGACATGAGTGGGGGCCTGGTGGAGGCTTCCCCTGCACTGCTGGTGGGTGGGGGTGGTGGGAGACATGAGTGGGGGCCTGGTGGGGGCTGCCCATGGTGGCAGGGGGGTGGGGGTGGTGGGAGACATGAGTGGGGGCCTGGTGGAGGGTGCCCCTGCACTGCTGGGGGGTGGGGGTGGTGGGTGACATGAGTGGGGGCCTGGTGGAGGGTGCCCCACAGTGCTGGGGGGTGGGGATGGTGGGGGACATGAGTGGGGGCCTGGTGGAGGGTGACCCTGGTGGCTGGGGGGTGGGGGTGGTGGGTGACATGAGTGGGGGCCTGGTGGAGGGTGCCCCTGCACTGCTGGGGGGTGGGGGTGGTGGGAGACATGAGTGGGGGCCTGGTGGAGGGTGCCCCTGCACTGCTGGGGGGTGGGGGTGGTGGGAGACATGGGTGGGGGCCTGGTGGAGGGTGCCCCTGCACTGCTGGGGGGTGGGGGTGCAGGGGGACATGAGTGGGGGCCTGGTGGAGGGTGACCCTGCACTGCTGGGGGGTGGGGGTGGTGGGAGACATGAGTGGGGGCCTGGTGGGGGCTGCCCATGGTGGCAGGGGGGTGGGGGAGGTGGGAGACATGAGTGGGGGCCTGGTGGAGGGTGCCCCTGCACTGCTGGGGGTGGGGGTGGTGGGAGACATGGGTGGGGGCCTGGTGGAGGGTGCCCCTGCACTGCTGGGGGGTGGGGGTGGTGGGAGACATGAGTGGGGGCCTGGTGGAGGGTGACCCTGCACTGCTGGGGGGTGGGGGTGGTGGGAGACATGAGTGGGGGCCTGGTGGAGGGTGACCCTGCACTGCTGGGGGGTGGGGGTGGTGGGAGACATGAGTGGGGGCCTGGTGGGGGCTGGCCATGGTGGCAGGGGGGTGGGGGTGGTGGGAGACATGAGTGGGGGCCTGGTGGAGGGTGCCCCTGCACTGCTGGGGGGTGGGGGTGGTGGGAGACATGAGTGGGGGCCTGGTGGAGGTTGACCCTGCACTGCTGGGGGGTGGGGTGGTGGGAGACATGAGTGGGGGCCTGGTGGAGGGTGACCCTGCACTGCTGGGGGGTGGGGGTGGTGGGAGACATGGGTGGGGGCCTGGTGGAGGGTGCCCCTGCACTGCTGGGGGGTGGGGGTGCAGGGGGACATGAGTGGGGGCCTGGTGGAGGTTGACCCTGCACTGCTGGGGGGTGGGGGTGGTGGGAGAGATGAGTGGGGGCCTGGTGGAGGGTGACCCTGCACTGCTGGGGGGTGGGGGTGGTGGGAGACATGAGTGGGGGCCTGGTGGAGGGTGACCCTGCACTGCTGGGGGGTGGGGGTGGTGGGAGACATGAGTGGGGGCCTGGTGGAGGGTGCCCCTGCACTGCTGGGGGGTGGGGGTGGTGGGAGACATGGGTGGGTGCCTGGTGGAGGGTGACCCTGCACTGCTGGGGGGTGGGGGTGGTGGGAGACATGAGTGGGGGCCTGGTGGGGGCTGGCCATGGTGGCAGGGGGGTGGGGGGGTGGGAGACATGAGTGGGGGCCTGGTGGAGGGTGCCCCTGCACTGCTGGGGGGTGGGGGTGGTGGGAGACATGGGTGGGGGCCTGGTGGAGGGTGCCCCTGCACTGCTGGGGGGTGGGGGTGCAGGGGGACATGAGTGTGGGCCTGGTGGAGGCTGCCCCTGCACTGCTGGTGGGTGGGTGTGGTGGGAGACATGAGTGGGGGCCTGGTGGGGGCTGCCCATGGTGGCAGGGGGGTGGGGGTGGTGGGACACATGAGTGGGGGCCTGGTGGAGGGTGCCCCTGCACTGCTGGGGGGTGGGGGTGGTGGGTGACATGAGTGGGGGCCTGGTGGAGGGTGCCCCACAGTGCTGGGGGGTGGGGGTGGTGGGGGACATGAGTGGGGGCCTGGTGGAGGGTGACCCTGGTGGCTGGGGGGTGGGGGTGGTGGGTGACATGAGTGGGGGCCTGGTGGAGGGTGCCCCTGCACTGCTGGGGGGTGGGGGTGGTGGGAGACATGAGTGGGGGCCTGGTGGAGGGTGCCCCTGCACTGCTGGGGGGTGGGGGTGGTGGGAGACATGGGTGGGGGCCTGGTGGAGGGTGCCCCTGCACTGCTGGGGGGTGGGGGTGCAGGGGGACATGAGTGGGGGCCTGGTGGAGGTTGACCCTGCACTGCTGGGGGGTGGGGGTGGTGGGAGACATGAGTGGGGGCCTGGTGGGGGCTGCCCATGGTGGCAGGGGGGTGGGGGTGGTGGGAGACATGAGTGGGGGCCTGGTGGAGGGTGCCCCTGCACTGCTGGGGGGTGGGGGTGGTCGGAGACATGAGTGGGGGCCTGGTGGAGGGTGACCCTGCACTGCTGGGGGGTGGGGGTGCAGGGGGACATGAGCAGGTGTGCAGGGTAGTCCCCTGTTTTGTGGGCTGCCTGCAGGGGCCGTGGAGGGTGTACAGGGAACACCTGTGAGGACCCACCCAGCCTAATTGCGTGTGATAATTCCCGCACACCCCTGTAATACACGTACCTGGCCAAATCGCATGTGAGAATTCCCGCGCACCCCTGTAATACACGTACCCAGTCGAATCGCGTGTAGAACTTCCCGTGTACCCCTGTAATACACGTACCCAGCCAAATTGCGTGTGATAATTCCCACGTACCCCTGTAATACACGTACCCTGGCCAATCGCGTGTAGAACTTCCCACGCACCCCTGTAATACACGTACCCAGCCAAATCGCGTGTGATAATTCCCACGTACCCCTGTAATACACGTACCCTGGCCAATCGCGTGTAGAACTTCCCACGCACCCCTGTAATACACGTACCAAGCCAAACCGCGTCTGATAATTCCCGCGCACCCCTGTAATACACGTACCTGACCAAATTGCATGTGAGAATTCCCACGCACCCCTGTAATACACGTACCCAGCCAAATCGCGTGTAGAACTTCCCGTGTACCCCTGTAATACACGTACCCAGCCAAATCGCGTGTGATAATTCACACGTACCCCTGTAATACACGTACCCTGGCTAATCGCGTGTATAACTTCACGCGAACCCCTGATATGCACGTTACCCGCTTTGCGTTCCTTGTTTGGCAGCCCTGTGGACTGGTCCAGGGTTAGCGCTGCCCTTTGCGATGATTTAGCGATTTTGATGGCTTTTCCTTGCGCGAGGGCGTTCTTGGGGGCGTTACTGGCGCTGCTGCAGGGTCGCTGCGATACTCTGCGCCACGGCTGGTTTGGGAGCCTATAATCCATGAATACGCTGTGCGCGGAAATCGGTTTTAGCGCACGTGCCTGGCGCAGACAATCGCACGCGGACACTCGCTTGCGACACTTTTCTGCGAAATTCTATGAATTACCCTGTAAGGCTTCACGGCAGCCTCTAAGTGACACTCCCAATCCTTCCTGGAAAGAGATATAAAGTTCTTCTAAGACTATGCCCCTCATAACTCATTCAATGCTGATTTTCATAATGTATTGTGGCCTTTAGTGTTGCGCTAAAGTTGAATAATTTAGATTGCACGCATGTTACTACATCAGGGCGGTGCCTACATCTTGCCAGATAGGACCTCGCAAATGCATATTTCCAATGAGCTTCATGATAAAACGCTTACAATAGCAGGCTCTGAGCTTGAAATGCACACCACAACAGGTTTCACTGGCAAATACATTTGTTAGAGGGTCCCATTTATACCAGATTCCATGTTTTCAGGACGTGGCTTACATTTTTGAAATATTATCAGCAATGTTAGTCAAAGTAGTTCACATGACTGAATCAAATCTACACGTAATAGCAAACAGTGCCTTATTAAATAAAAACAGAACATAGGAAATGTAACCCACATGAAATGAATGCATCTGACCCTGCCTTGATCCATGCAGGAAAGAGATTTTCACAGCATCATACTGGAGTGCCTACTGCATGCAGTATGCCAGCCAAAGTGTCATACAAGAAACTATGTCAAATCTAATGAACACTGGGTCCTGGAAACAACTTATTTGTTGTCCTTCCACGCATTGTATATAAACGGGGCCAACATACGCCACACTCCTTATATTACTTCTGTGCCTCTCATGTCACAGTGACTTACAACACAATGGGTCTCACTACGAGTTTGGTGGTGATTCAGTGGTAAAATGACTGATTTAGGACCAAAAGCGATTGCTGCTACTGCCACTTAGTTCCGTAGACTTCCCTCACAGTGGTTTAAGTCCCCATTTGTGAGTCCCTAGGACTTAATGGAGATATTTTTTAGATTTACGGTGAGACGTAATTTTGTGCAGTAAATCCAATGAATTTAGGCAGGATGGTGGATGATTTACTACCAGCTTTTTGCTGGAAGCACATTCTCCACATTACCGCCAAAACTCGTAGTACGATCATGAAGTGATGTGATGGTAAAGTTGTGGTAATGGAATTACTTCCACTTTACCACACTTTTTGCCACACTGCCATATTCGTAATGCAGCTCATTGTGACCAACTGAAAGAAAGAGATGTGACTCATAGTGAAAAATCAACCCTTACAAATAGAACACGAAAGAACCTCAGAGTTTGCGAATACACGAGAAGTAGTAGGGTTCTGATCTAGCATGTGGGTTCTTCTGTAACACTTATTTGTAATCCTGTTTAATATCTGAATGATGTTGTGGTATCAAAGGGTGCAGAAGTAGACCCGGGACACATAGGTGGCATGCTTGTTGGCATAGACGTTTATTTAACAGAAAATAAGGAAGAACCCTACCTGTCCCTATAATTAAGAGGGGTTTCCCAGCCTCAAATAAAACTAAGAATGAAGTCAGAGCATCCGTCGAAAGTCCACTGTCCTATGTCCCAAACCTATTCCTGTCCCATACATTTCAATAGAAAAACTATATAACAAGTTATGACCTCACTCAAGAAGGGTGGCTCCTTTTTTCTGAATGGTTTTAGGGAGTTTGTAAGTGATGGGGGAATATCCTCATTCCCGTGGCCTTCACTAGGCCTTTCTATATAGTTCCACAAATATGGGGAAAATGTCTCTGCTCCCTAAGCCTCCTGCAGGCTTTCTTTCAATAGTCACGATGATATCTGGATTTTTACCAGAGGATATATCTTCTCTCATCTGGTCTTCTCTCGACTTTTGCCAATGGATATTTCTCTCTTTACCTGGTCTTCTCTTCACTTTGACTAAAAAATGCTTCTCTTTTCTGTTGGTCTTCTTCTAACATTTGCAAAAGGATATGGCTGTCTTCCCCAGGTCTTCTCTTGTCGTTATATGGGTCACAGACCCCTTTCTCGGGTTTCAAATATCTCTTTCTCATGCCCCGTTCACTATCCTGCCAGGCAATATCTTGCATGTGCAATTCTTCAAACCTCTTCAACTTTGGGTCCCAGGCCGCCTCTTCAGGTTCAAAATGTCTCTCTCTCAGCCCAGTTCACTATCCTGACAGGCATTATCTTGTATGTAAAACTCTCCAAACCTCTCAACATTTAATATCTCTCTTCTGGTTTCTTTGGGGGTGCTCTCTCACCCAGTATCTTTTGTTTCTCTGTTTGGTCCCACTGGCACAAGAAAGATGGTTCTGCACTTCCTACTGACCACAGCCCTTAGGGTTTCGCAGTGCCTTCCCCGTCCCCCTATGCATACCTTCTGACTTGGTCAGCGAGGGCCCCGGTGCAGCAACACCGGCACGCTTCTCTGCCTTCTCCTGGGCTCTCACCATCTGCTCTCAGCTTTTGGCAACTCTGCCACACTGGTTTCTCGCTGTATGTCGGGTTTTGCCCAGACAACTCAGATGGCTTGCTTCCTGCCACCGGACGTTGGGTTTCCCAGCGTTCAGGTGAGCCCTCTCTCCATTCAGCCTTGTCGCACACCAAATTCTTTCTCCTGACGTCTGGGTCTGCAGCGCATCCTCCCTGTGTGGCTTCACTCCCCAGCTCGATGCTCCTCTGAGGCAGGACTGACTCTGAGGAGAGTCCTTTGTCGGTCTTTATGGTAAGCCATCTTTCAAATGTCAGATAGCTAGTATGTTTATCTTGGTTCCACGTAGGGCTCTTCATTGCCCTGTTCTTCTCATGTCAGTACTTCTGGAGCCATGTACCCTCACCCTTTCCTCACTCTTCCTCATTACAGTACTGTCTATCTGATAGATAGGGTTACTATGCAGGAAACAACTAACAGAAGAAAGAGAAGACAAAGAAGGTGGGGTGCTTGGGCCTTATCCATGTTGTTGGGTGAACAATGCATGGTGGTATGGTGGTTACCATACCACATTCTTCCTTGGTGGTCTTCCCTTATCCCTCATATGGGGTCCTCTCCCATGGGATCCTCCCACTGAGTATCACCCCAAGGGGGACTATCGAGTTGCCGCCTTGCCTCCCTGGAGCCGTGAGAAGGGCCCCCCTCCCGGGGAGAAGTGAAGAGACCAAGGGATTCATCACAGGTAGCATAATTGCAGAAGTGTTTCTTGAAACACTGTAACTACAACTATTCTTTATTAATCACATTTTAGAAAGTTACATAAAAACGTTCCTAGAACACATTTCACAAAGTATACACATGCAATAAATGGCCTGATGTGAAGCATTGCATCTAACCTTTATTTCCCCTCCTTCACTTTACTCACCCTCAGTCCAGGCCAACTCCCACACACATCAGATCTACTAAATATATTTTGTTCTGATGTGTACTATCCTACATAAGCTTAAACTTTATATTTATTACAAGCCACCACCTTATGTTCAGAAATAGAATCATTTGCAACAATCACATCCAACAAAAGAGCACACAGTATTACAAACAAAAATACGTCATTAACACCCTCACAACAACATGCCACTAAAAGTGCACCTTCAAACACTGAATTAATTCACTACTACAAACCTCCATTCACAGTTGTTTCTATTTACTCTTCCCAGCTCACATCAAGCATTCACTTCAACACCCACCCATGTGTATATATATTTTACAAACAGCATATATTACAATGTTTTCCACTTTTACAAACAGAACAAGAAAATTCCAATCAAAACCCAAACATGAGGAAAATAAAGAAGATAACAACATGCAGGTATACATACTGCAGTACCTTACACACGCCCCCACTCAAATATTGAATTAGAAATATATAGCCAAGATAACACATTGAGGTTACCTTGAAAAGTACACATGAACCAATCACTGAAAAAGTGCTTAACTGGCCCTATGTGCAAAACAAAATGATCTTCTGTCACAGTTCTATCATTGGATGAAACCCCAACCCAAACTATAGACAAACAAGGTATATCTGCCACTGTCAATGTAGTACAAATATGACATTCAAGGAAGCAATTCAAATATTATTTCATAAAGCAACCTGCTGAATAAAGCTGACAAAGGTAAAAATGTGTTCAATATAAGCGTAAACTCATTTTAGACGCTATAATTGGCAGCGCCTATCAACTCAAATGAAAACCGTCAATGATCATCTTTAACAGAAGAAAAACTTTGCAAAATTAGTTACTAAACTAGAGAGCAACACATAAATGTGTGAAATCTTAATGGTGCCATGTCTGTGCTTTTTTGTGAGGGCAATTTGCTTTACACTACGAGCACAGAACCGCTTTCATCAGGAGACCTACTATCAAAAACAGCAAAATTCACATGAAATAGATGTTAATGGCAGAGGTTATGAGACAGTCATTGTAGCAATTATGAAAAAAGGAAACTGTAGTTCCACAGGTTCATCTACAGACATTGACCCAAATGTCCCCTATCAACAGGCACCATGTGCCATGTACAAACGGACATGTAGCTCAGTATGCAACATGTTTCCAAACTCATGTATATCCCTCATACTGTTTTGAAGAAATGTATAAAGGGAAAGGAGAAAGGTAAAATACAAACCTTATGGAAAAGATTTGACTCTTGTCCTGTTTGTACCCAAACTGGCTTACAAAGACATTCTTTGGGCTACCTCTCAGAAATAGCTTGTAAAATCACACTGCAACATAGAAATACTGTGGCAACACAACCCTCCCCAATGTACAATCCTGTGTGTACTTGTACGGTGCTAATGGTCCAGCTCTAGATTTGCTTAAATTAAATAACAGTTTGTTAACAATCACAGTAGAAGAGGTCATAATACAAGTGAGTAATATTCAAACTCTACTGTGCCAACTGAACATCAATAAGAAAACAGGACTGTGCTTTCTTATAGTGCAGACGAGTTTCTAAGTTGCAACTTCCTCTGAATTACATATCAGAAAGTAATACCTGAGTTTCAAACCATGTCTGCTGAAATGCGAGAACCAGTGAATGGGTGCTGTTGTACAACAGTCTACAAGTAAAGTACGAGTTATTAGTTAGCTCCTTCAAAATAGATGTCATGGAGCACTCTCAGTGGTTTTAATAGTCCTTGTACCACACAGCAGAAGATAAATGTGATCTAAGTGACGTGTTATTATCGTGCACTTATTTCTATAACAACAACCACATGCCCTCTTGAGCTGCCAATAACAATTTAGAACGTTATCCATTACCAAAGGCTCTCCAACAGTTACATGTATCTGAGTGCATCATGATTCAAACAATATATTCTTTACAAGCCATTATACAATTACAACCCAAAACTGGCAAATTACCCTCTTCTGCAAAATTCAGGGGCAACCAACACTGGTAAATTCTCCAAATCTCCAAGACCATTCCATAGACTCCAGGAATGGAGTTCAAAGCTGTCTTCTTTCTTTGGGAAATACTGTCATATGTCTAATGGGGCTTTAAATTCCATCTCCCCTCAATGCAAAACACCCAAAGGGGGTGAGGTTATAGCAGCTGTTTATGACTTTCATAATGCTCTACTATTACGTCACAATGGGAAGATGCAAATGTTAGGGATAGGCTTGTAAGTGGTATTAAAGTGTTTTTTTTTTTTTTTGCTGCAGTCGCACTTTAAAAAAAGAATGAAAGGGCCAGAACGCATCCCATTGTCTTTTGTATATGCCTTTTCCCCTTTCTCAATGAGGTGCAGGTGATTTTTGCTTTCTCTGTTTTTTTAAAGCATATCCTGTTTGTAAATATTTGATGAGTTTTAGAATGTACAGAAATGTTACTTGGAAGAGGTGGGAATGGGCATTTAAATTCACATTGAAATATACTTTGAGAATATGAGAGTGCCCCTCAATCGTCCCTTGTGTGCATTTAAACAGGGTTCTAACCTGAAGGACTTGCTAACTAAAAATGACATTGTCAGACCAAATGAGAAACAAATGAGTATCACAGAAAGGTGAGAAAGGTGGGGTCTGTTGAAACCCACAGATCACATATTGCGTGGGTCATACAGTTGTTGTAAATCAACTAAAAGAACAGAAGAAGTGAACATTGGCCTAACTAGACTTTGGTCACAAAAACAGTTCACAAACTGTAACTCCCGCATTGTGATTTATGCTATTTGTTGTCCATGTGGAAAGTTGTATATAGGAAAAACAGAGAGAAAAATAAAAACACGCATAACAGAGTACAAACGTTGCATTAGAAAAACAGTGCTCACAGCCCCTTTGGTGGGACACTTTGTCATGATGGGACATAATAATGACACATTAAGATGGACTGTCTTATTACAGATTCCAGCAAGTGTCAATTTGGCAAATGATAAAAGGAGACTTTAAAAGAGCAGCATCTCATTTTATTATGTAACAGTCTGGAATGCGGATTTAACGAGCTGGTGGATTGGCACAATATACTTTGATTTACACCATTTTAGTATGAATTGCGCTAAATGTACACTTAAGAAATTTTGAGAAGATATAAAAATAAGAAATGTCTAATTCTTTCAGGTAATATTGATGGAGACGACAAAAATGTTATTTTGGGCTACAACGTATGTTTGTTATGTACTATGGTCACGACTGAATATCTTCTAAATTCAGAGCGGTAAATGTCTTTTAGAATACTAGAGACCATTACTGTAATTGGGAAACTCGTTAATTGCTTTCATATAGCAACACATACTTCATTGCAAGATGACCAACATCTTAGTAGTCAATAACCCTAGAAGTATAAGCATGAGACTTATAACGGGAGCCGGTCTCCTAACAATCAGTCTTGTCTCTTAAATGAGATGACTGCATCGGCAAATTCGGGTTAAATCAACTGGACCTCCATTGACTATGGAACAATACCTTATGAGACAGCAAAAAAAAAACATTAAATACTCTGCATGCCGATACGAATACCAAAGTAGAACGAGTATCAACAGGTTGAGATTATTTTTACGAAGAGCATTGCCTGTGTTTTTGTGCCTTCCGACAATTTTGTTTGACATTATATGAGAGGTTTTCAAACCGCATATATGACGTGGTGAGACTAAACGAAGAAGCAACGGTTCTACGTAAATTTCAGAACAAGTGAGTACACTCACTGTTCTTTTGTAACCAATGGGCCTCATTCCGAGTACGGCGCTAACCAATGGCGCTATTAACGCCTTGGTTGACGCCGTACCCGGACCGGCAGCGCCTTGGTGGATGGCGGAATTACCGCCCCATTCCAAGGTTGGCGGGGCGGTAATTCCCCAATCCCCATTTACCCTTCCCCATTCCCATTCTTGCCCCACAGGGCATAATGGGAGTGGGGAAGGCGTTAATTACGCCACCGTAAATTACGGTGGCGTAATTAACATCAAGGTCCCTTAGCGCCATGGATTTTAACACCTGCTAAAAGCAGGTGTTAAAACCTCCATGGCGCAAAGGGAACTCGGAGTATGGCGGTAAGAGATTACCGCCACCGCTCTCGTTAGCGGTGGCCGCTATCCCTTACCACCAAACTCGGAATGAGGCCCAATGTGTGGTATTAGCACGCCAGTGAAGGATGTAAGTTAAAACAATGGCAGACTACATAGTAGCCATGTGTTGTTTGGACTACAGAATAATGCTTCATTTGGTAGAAGAGATTCTACCCAACCCGTAAAATCAGAAAACAGTTGTTATAACTAGCAAATGTAGTTTGTTTTAATGAATGGCGACTGTTGTTGTGGTGTTCAAAGGGAACATAGTTCACATTTCTAAGGTATGGTGACTGTTGTCGTGGTGTTTGAATAGAACATAGTGTGTTTGGTGCTAGGGACTATGTTACATGCTTGAGAAAATGATGAGAATGCTTGAGCACTGAAGACTGAGCAATTTGCTCATCACATCGTTTTTAGCCATTATTTGTGAATACAGGTACACGCCTAATATCAAAGCTCCCTAACCCGCCGCTTTGTGAAAATACTGAAAACCTAACGGTGAGTGCTCCTCAAATTATTTACTTTCTTGATGAGTATTTAATTAATTGATGAACAGCGCTAATAAAGGCTGTTTACACTGTTTTTAGGTGAGTTAATGCCATAGGATTGAAGGATTTATCTGCTGTACCTTTGGAAATGGGTGTCTGGTTTAAGAAAGATGAATGTTGAGAACAGTCCATGACATTATAAGAATTAAATCCCCTGAAGAAGTTCTTTCATCTGTATAAAAACACATTAAAGAATTAAAAATGTTGAGTTTTTGTTACTGCAATTTTTAGCAGTAAAATCAAATTGATATAGAACCATGAAATAGGTTGCTTTTAAAACTATTTTCGTTTAATAGTAAAGTACAATTGCTATTTAGTAGGCACTTATTATTCTATACTAACGTTTTGGTGTGGGTAGTAGCCCCTACCAAAGTTCTCCATGCAAAATTCTTTTTAAAGTTTTTTAAATATATTTATCAAATGGATGTTATGATGCACTCATCACTTTAAATGATTTATCAAATGTATTTTTTACGAGTTTTTATGCTGTAAAATTCAATACAATTCTGTCTCATAATCTTTTGTCCCATTTACACTTAACACGCCTGTACGTTTTGTAATCAGCTTATAATGAATGTTTGAAAAGATCAAGGGCAATTCAAGATTTATTTGGTAATTTATTTAAAATGTTTTGTTAACACAGTGAGCAATTTGCTCATCACATCGTTTTTAGCCATTATTTGTGAATACAGGTACACACCACTCCCTGACCCGCCGCTTTGTGAAAATACTGAAAACCTAATGATAAGTGCTCCTCAAGTTATTTACTTTCTTGATAAGTACCTAATTGATTGATGAACAGCGCTAACAAAGGCTGTTTACACTGTTTTTAGGTGAGTTAATGCCATAGGAGTGAAGAATCTATCTCCTGTACCTTTGGAAATGGGTGTCTGGTTTAAGAAAGATGAATGTTGAGAACAGTCCATGACGTTACAAGAATTAAATCCCCTGAAGAAGTTCTTTCATCTGTATGAAAACACATTAAAGAATGAAACATGTTGGGTTTTTGTTACTGCAATTTTTAGCAGTAAAATCAAAATGACATTTACGTCTATAGAACCATGAAATAGGTTGCTTTTAAAACTATTTTCGTTTGATAGTAAAGTACAATTGCTATTTAGTAGGCACTAACTATTCTATACTAACGGTTTGGTGAGGGTAGTAGCTCTACAAAAGTTCTCCATGCAAAATTCTTTTTAAAGTTTTTAAAATATATGTATAAAATGGATATTATGATGCACTCGTCACTTTAAATGATTTACCAAATGTATTTTTATGAGTTTTTATGCTGTAAAATTCAATACAATTCTGTCTCATAATCTTTTGTCCCATTTACACTTAACACGCCTGTACGTTTTGTAATTAGCTTGTAATGGATGTTTGATAAGATCAAGCGCAATTCAAGATTTATTTGGTCATTTCTTTAAAATATTTTGTAAAGGCAGTGTAGTGGTTGTAGTGGTTCGGTTTTTCATTTTTCCTTTGAAAATAGGGGCCATCTTTATTGGTGGAATTTTTGAATTGTGCTACTGCATATCATTATTTGTGTCCAGAAATGTTTTGACATTTCTAGCACATGGTATGTACATAACATTATATACAACGATTGTAAACTGAGAGTGGGGTCATCATTCCAAAACATTTTCTTAAGTTATTGCTCAACGAAAGTGTACCACAGCAATAGCAACAGATAATACAAATATTATAAATAGTTTTATAGACTTTGTATAATATTATAATTGTAACTGCAACTGTATCATTTATGGGAGAAAATAATACAATATTTTGGAGATATAAAGGCTTGTATTCTACTGTGTATAATTTCAATCGAAATAGAAAACTGTAGGAGGGATGCTTTTACATTTTGTAAAATCTTGTTTTCAATCATTTTGTTGTGTTTCTGTAATACATTAATAAAAGTACGTAACTTGTGTCATGTTCATTCTGGACTTTTGGAAGGAAATATAGGTAGGGTAGTTTTAGGAACTGTTAGCTGATACATCCCTTTTTACCTGGTGTGCACAAGCATTAATAGCTTGATAGTTGCATTTAATGGAATGGTTTCTAGAGGATGCTTCCCGAAGTCATGGGCTAGGGAAGCTGTTGGCTCAATCTGTGAGATAGAATGTCTCCCGGCAGCTGTAGACTGACTTCCCCCCTAGCTAACTGGTTTAAACTGTTTGGAAAGATCATCTTGGGTAGGCTGTAGGATTGGGTAAATAACCACTAAGTAATTGCGCCCATTCAGCTGGGCTTTAAGAAGAGGTTAGTACAGCTCAGTAGGTCCTGAATCTGTACCTGGCAATATCCAAGTCACTTTTTATCAAGAGGGAAACGCGTGATGCTGCATTTTATTTATTTATGTATTCATATTTGTAGAGCACGCAACAGCCCAGAGGCATCGTGGCGCTTGTTACAGAAAATGAACATCACTTAGTTACATATCAGAATCATACAGGCATGGTTAAGGTAAGCTTCACATGGAACAGATTATGAGAGCAGGTAGAAAGGGTTTTGGAGTGAGAAGAGGGAATAAAGAGGTTGGTTAATTGAAAAGAACACTTTTAAGATTTTTACGAAATGCAGGGAGAGATTTTTCTGCTCTGAGGGCAGTGGGGAGCGCATTCCAGAGCTTTGGGGCTAGGTGTGGGAAGTCTAGCCCTCCTGCTTTGGCCCTGTTAATGTGCGGTACAGTGAGTAGGTTGGTGTAACTTGATCTAGTAGGCCTGCTTGAGATGGATCTGGAAAGCGTGTCTGAGAGATAGGGCGGTGCTGTGTAGTTAATACATTTGTGTGTGGTCGTGAGGATTTTGAATGTGATGCGGTCTTTGACTGGGAGCCAGTGAACAGACTTTCTTGCTTGTGAGATGTGGTCTCTCTTAGGGATACTTGAGGCAGCTCTTAGTGAGTTGTTTTGGGTGATTTGGAGTCAGTTTAAATTTTTCATGGAGGTGCCGGCTAGGAGCAGGTTGCAATAGTCGAGCTTGGCCCCTATGGTGGCTCTGGCTATGGAGAGACAGTTTTCCTTGGTTAGGAAGGGTTTAATGACGTTGATGAGTTTAGTACTTAGGGCGGAGGCAGAGCTGATAGCACTGACTTGCTTGTTCATTGATAGGGTGGCGTCAATGTGGACCCCTAAAGTTTTGACTGATGATAAGACTGGGATGATGCAGTTGTCAATGCTGAAATTGGAGTATAGACAGTCTAACTTGGCTAGAGTGGCCTTTTGACCATGAATGAGAATCTGTCTTGTCCCTGTTAAGACGCTTGGATAGTGGAGTAGATTTGTCTTAGGGCTATAGTGTCTTGGTGATATTCACCGGATAGCGGAAGGTGCACTTGGGTTTTGTAAAGAGATTGTATAGCGTTGGAGCCATGCAGGATACCTGTGGGACACCACAGTGAATGATGGTGGGAGCTGCATTGGCTGTATTAGAGAAGACTTTCATTGCTCTTCCTTATAGGAACGAGGTGATCCAGGAAGCTCCATGGTCAGAAAAGTATTCTACATGCGTGAGGTGTGTGGTGAGAGTTTTGTGATCAACAAGATCGAATGCCGCTGAGAGGTCTAGGAGGAGGAGGAGAAGGAGGGCGGGCTTGCCATTGTCAAGGGTTTTAGTGATTTGGTTTTTTAGATCCAGCAGGGAGGTTTCGGTTCCGTGCCTTTGCGGAATCCTGACTGACTTTTGCCTAAGACGTAGTTGGTTTCTAGGTAGAGTTGGATCTGGCAGTGAACAGCCTTGTCAAGTAGTTAGAGACAAACCGGGACGTTTGTTATGGGCCGGTAATTGTTCGGCTGGGAGGGGTCAGGGTAGGCTTTTTTAGGAGGGGACGCACCAATGCCTCTTTAAGGCTGTCTGGAACAACGCCTGATTTAAAGGAAGTATTGATGAAGGTGGTGAGTAGTGGAGCGAGTGGCGCAGCACACTGCTTGATGATTTTAGGGGGGGCATATATCGCCCTTGCATAGCAATGGTTTCAGATGTCTGAGGATATCTATGACTTCTGATTCTGAGATGTCTTTGAAAATTAATTTGGGGTGGTTGATATTTTTGTTGACAATCTCGTCAGTGGAGATGGGAGAATCTGTAAGTTCATTAAAGATGGTAAAGAGTTCTTTGGATTGCGTATTGGCTTCCGATATTTGGCGATTATATGCTTCCGATTTGGCATTGAACATGGCGTCTTTGTATTTTTTAGTAACTTTAAAGTTGTCTTTAGTGGTGTCATTGGGGTTTGCCTGCCAATTTCTGAGCGCTTGTTATTGCGTAGGGTTTGCAGGTCTTCTGTGAACCAACCGTTCAAGTGGAAGGACTTCTTTTCTTTCTTATCTTCAAGGAGGGCAATGGTATTAATTGCGTGGGTAAAGGTGTCCTTAAATATATCGGCTAGGATATTAGGGTCTTGCGAGAATGGAGGAACTAGGCATGGTATGTTAAGATAGGGTCGGAGGTTATCCGCAGTTAGCTTTTTTGAACTTCTGGCTTGGGTAGCTGGTGCATGAGTAGTGTGTTTAGTACTTGGGGTTGTAGGTATGGTGAATTGTATACAGCTATAGTCTGTCAAAGGGTAGACCGTGTTGGAAGTGGTGATGGTGGTGTTACAATTGTGGTCGACCAGCCAGTCCAGGGTTCGATCTTTAGAGTGGGTGGGGTTGTAATTTTCTGGGTGAAGGCCAAGTCTGTGAGTTCCTTGGTGAATGAAATGGCGGCTTTATCAGTGGGGTCATTGAAGCCTCGGTTGAGGGCGCCAAGGAGTAAGGTTTTAGTAGTTTTTTTAATATTTTCACTGAGTAAGTGGGTGATGTGTGCTTGGAAGTCTGCTGGGATTGTAGGGCGTTTTTGAAGATTATAGCTACCCCTCCTCCTATTTTGGAGGGTCTGTCCTGTCTGAGGATAGAATAATCTGCGGGTAGGACTAGGGTTATGGTCGGGCCAGAAGCCTCGTGAAGCCATGTTTCAGTAATGGCTAATATATCAAGGTCATGGCTTGAGATGAGGTCATTGATTTCAAGAGCATGGGCGTTAAGAGAACAGACATTGAGCCAGGCACATCTGTAATGCGGTTCAGAGTTAATAATGTTTGTGCCTGTTTACCTGCTTTAGGTGTAGGAGTATGTGACTTGGTAGGGCTGAGAGTGGGCTTAGTTTTGGATGGAAATGTGGTGCTAGAGTTGGGGCTGCGTTGTCCCTGGTGATAGATGTTACATCTAGCAGTGGTGCGAGTTCTTAGTCTGAGGTTTCTGTGTGCTGCATGCATAGGAAGGGCGGAGATGAGCATAGGTAGAGTGGGTGTTCTGATTCTGTTGAGTCTGGAGTGGCAATTGGGTTCATGCGCGAGTGCATGCATAGTGTAGTGATTGGGTAGGTCTGGCCTGCAAGTGTCGGTCATAGTGTGATTGGATAGACTGGTTGTGTCTGGACAGCTGAGGTTATGCATCCTGGTATAGAGTAGTATAGTGTTCAGGATGAGAATTGTGCCTAGGATGCTACAGTGATGGAGCGTGGTACACATATTGAACGGAGGTGTAGAGTAGCGCTCCATGTTCCGCTAATGTGTAACACAAATAGTCAAGGACAGTTGGGCTGTATCAAACAAGATTGGCAAATAAGAGGACGGCTAGTTCAGAGTAATATAGGTTATGGCAGGCCATTTGCAGTAGGCTAATTCAAAAACACTCTTACTAGTAGCATATAAGTTATTTCAGTAAGCAATTGGCAATAGGCTATTTCAAAGACACTGTGATTAGTGGCAAATAGGCTATTTCAGTACACATTAGGCTACTCGCCGTTGGGCAAATGGCAAAATTGGCTGGTGCAGTCAGGCCACAATGAGCTTGTACATCGACATATTAGAATGGTATAGTAAGGCACAATGTTCGTTATTTCAGTAGTGGCTTACAAACAAATTGAAGAAAATCAAATAGATTGCACGAGAGAGTGCATGGAATTACCTAGGCTTGGCCAGCAAACGGCGAAACAGCAGGGATGAGCAGAGGATTTCAGTATATATAGTACATATTTATATGAGGCAGATTGATGAGTAAGTAGTTCAGCATAGGAGGGTAGAGTATGCACAGCGTGCTTATGGATGTTGGTGAACTAGTAAGTCCAGGTTAGTTTGTAGGATTTCTACTATTGTGAGACCTGGCAGGTCAGCGACAGCAAGGTGGAATAGCAAGCCACGGCTCACCGTGGCGAACAGGGGCAAAGAGGAAGGGGCCTTTCTATTGTGGGCCTTCCTAGAGAGGGCCGGCTTCTGCCTGCCGGCGGCCTTCTGGGGGATAAGGGGGAAGCGTTGCTAGGCAACGATTTCAGCGTCGGTATCAGCAGCCATTTTATAAGGCATTCGCCTTAGAAATGCGTGCTAGGTGAGCAGCAGCAATGGGGAAAGTATTGGGTGCCTTGAAAATCGTGGCATGTTGAAAGCGCATCGGAAGTGGGGCCCATGAGCCAGGCTCACCTGCTGGGCACGAGAGGTGCACCAAGCGACTGCTCCTGCAGCGCTGAGAATGAGGTGCACGTCTGCTCCTGCATGGATTTAGCAGTTTCTTTTCACTTTGTTAACTGTAATAAGCTGTGAATGATATTGCCAACAGTGGGAGCTCAGCCCGACCTACTGTGGATAGTTGTCGTGGTCCATTTGAACAATTGCACTGTAATGAGATATAACAGGGGCAGGGTCCTTTAACATAAGGAATGGTGAGGATCATATAGACCGCTATCCATGCTTAATCAAGATAGCAAGATACTTACTGCAGTGCTGGCGAATAGGCTGAGACCGGTTATCAATAAACTTATACATCCCGATCAGACCGGGTATGTTCCGCACAGAAGCATATCCGACAATCCTAGAAGGCTCCATCATGTTATAGAACAAACGGAAAAGGACCCCCAGGAGGTGGCAATAATTTCATTAGATGCGGTAAAGGCCTTCGACTCCGTCAAATGGCCTTGGTTGATGGCGGCTTTGAAGGAATATGGGGTCAGGCCCACGTACTTGAGGTGGTTCCAACTGCTATACAGCACACCACTGACTCGAGTCAGGACGGGAGTGACCATCTCAGATCGATGGCAACTCAGTAGGGGTACTAGACAAGGAAGCCCGTGGTCCCCGATTCTGTTTATTCTGGTACTGGAACCCCTGGCGATATATATTTAAGGCAACAATATGGAGAAGTGGGGATCAACACGAGGGGAGGGCAACACCTGATATCAATGTATGCCAATGGTATGCTGTTGTATTTGAGATATCCTGAGGAGAACCTACAATATATTCTGGAAATAATGGGGTGATACGCGTTGCTCTCTGCCATAATAATGAACCCCAAAATATCATGTATATTTCCCAGGGTAGATATAAAGGGATACCGCGAGAAGGGGAAGGCAGTGGAGTTTGACACACTGGTGGAAGACACCGGTCTACACCGGGAACAGTATATCACTTATACTAGGTTGGTGCGGAAGATAAAAGACACTTGGTCAGAAATAGTGCTGGAGGGTCAGCCCGACACAGTCATAGAAACATTTTATGACGTATCAGACGGAGGCCATGAGGCCTCCCGAATTTACGAATTGCTGATGTTAAAGCTGGGTAAGGAGGTGCTCCAGTTGAGACGGGACTTGGAAGAGGAAGCCGGGGAATCCATGAGTGACGGGTTGTGGGCAAGGGTTCAGGGATACCGCAAAAAAGTGTCTAGGAACGCGAGGCTGCAACAAATCCAGTTATATGTTACTCATACAGCGTATATGACCACTCAGAAGATTGCACGGTTTAAGAATGCAGGAACACAAGCATGTCCTAAATGCGGGGAGGTCAACGTTGGACTGATGCATATGTTTTGGGCGTACCCAGAAATAAAGAGATTCTGGGGGGAGGTGGCTTTTGACCTAGAAGGAGATTAAGCTGGAGGTGGAATCTTTGTGGGTGTGCATGGTGGGGGGATTGTCTAGGCCACGTAAATTGAAACATGTGAGTAAACTCAGAGACTTCACTTCTATACTCGCCAAGCGCAGAATTGCTATGGGCTGGAAAGGAAGCAATAGACCTAAAGTAGAAGTTTGGTGGCACGACTTCCAGAAATGGATGGATGCGGGAACAGTGGTGTGGAGTGAAGCAGTTAACAGAGGGGGAGATGAAGAAGCAGAGGCACTGATAGACTGGAGGCACCTAGTAGCTACACTGTCTGGATCTGCACAGACCTGCCTAGCAGACAATTATTTTCTGGGGGAAGCGGAGGGGAGAGTACCCCCAGATAGAGTGGCAGAAGGTGGTGAGGTGGAGTAGACTTGGGATAGGGGGGGTAATGGGGAGGCATTGGACATATAATGATATTGTATATAATACTAGAAAGCTATGATTGTTGTTCACTGTCTGGTTTCTTTTGGTTGTTTTTGTTTGTTAAAACTAATATAAATTGTTTAAAAAAAAAATATAAAAAATATAAAGTTATTACGCAAACATAAATATGCTGTTTTCAACATTTGTTTTCTCATAGAGAAAAAGTGCAGTTTTTGAACAGCCATAGCGTGAAAACCGTTTGGCAGATTCGGGCCAAATAAGAAACAATTTGGGAAAAGCTTTGACTTGCTTTCCTTAACTGGTTTGGGATAAATCCATCCAATAGTTTTTCAAATATTGGACAAAGAACGGGGTGCTCGCTCCTCCTTAGAACCTTTATATTGGTCTTAGTGCTTTTCAGCATAGCAGTAGAGAGAGGCTAATAACTTTTAACTTGCTGGATTGATTTGGATGAAATACTTTAAACAAAAAGTTTGTTAATGGCCCCCCACCAAGCTGGATGTCTTTGGGAACAATTCATCAAAAAATTAAAAAGTGATTAAGAAAACATAAAAATGCAAGTTTTCAGTCTACTCACATTCATTTTCCCATCGAGAAAAAGTGCAGCATTTGAACAGCTGTAGTATTAAAACCGCTGGGCAGATTTTGACCAAACTTTGGAATGCCCCCACGACAGGTCCTAATAATGTTCAGGGAACATTGATTGTTCTGAATGACAGCGCTTTGATGGCCTGGCCGCTATATGAATACCAATAGCAATTGCAATCACATTAGGCTAGAAGTTGGGAGTGGAAAAAGAATGTTGGGGATTTGGGGGTGGGTTGAGGAGCCAGCTACAGGTAGAACATGTTTGGTTTATCAGGGGAAGACTGTGTGCATCTCACAAGATTACAGCAGCAAGGCCGCAAGATGTGCTCCAAAACAAATGTGTTTCACACAAAGCGATGAGAGATAGGGTGTGATGAGGGAGGGTAAAGGAGGGAAAAACAATTGAGCGGAGTGAGGGGACATGGAAAAAAGAAGGGAGATACAGTTGAGTGCCTGTGAGGATGTGGAATACTCTTCAATGCCGATCAATTTTCCCAAACGAAAGATATTGGTGCAACACGTACAGAGGTCACGGCTGAAGGCCATAGCTAGTGAGACCTCAAGAAACATGTTCACTCTCTCTTAACAAAGGTTATTTTCAACCTTGGTTAAGAGAGAGTTAAAGTGATCAGTAATGTCACATTTGATGTAATTATTGATCTCATCGCCTTTGACCATGACCACTGGCCATGTGGCACCAATATGCATCGTTGGGGCCCTGTAGAAATTGCCTTTAGCTGTGGCCTCTGTACATACTACAATATATATTCAGTGAAAATAACCTTGGATAAGAGAGAGTTAGGTGATCAGATGTAATGCAAAAAAACCTTAAAATTCAGCATTTCAAGCAAGTCCAACTTAACTATGTGTCTGCTGTTGCGCAGTGTATGACCACAATAATGACATCACTGATGACAACACTGGTGACATCACAAATTGCATCATGCACGGCATCACGGATGACATCACTGATTGTGTCACAAGTTACATCATGCATGACATCACTGACAGCACTGGTTTGATTAATTACATTTTGAAATATGACATCTCTGTATTTTAAGATAACATATATGTACATATTGCATACTTACACAGTACAATGTATTCTGCCCTTATGTATTTATCTATGTTATTTATTTATGTATTTATTACATTTATGTAACGCCCAGAGCCAGGGGTATCACAGCGTTGGTACTGTGAAGTGGCAGAGACGAAAAAGAAACAAAGTTTTAGTCATATTTGGTGAACAGCCAAATTGTTACCTGTTTGTTCAAGGTTGTGTAGGACTGTTCATTTCTAATGGGTGGCAGCAAAGAATTCCAGATGGTGGGTGCTGTGACACAATGCTGACACCACCTGCTCTCTTTCTGTAGCGAGGAATGAGTAGTGCAGTACTGTTACACATGTTGTTTCTTGGTAATAATGTTGTTGAGGTAATTAGGAACTTCTTTGTAGATGCAGCAGTGTGCAATAGTCAGTGTTTTAAAGTCGATATAGGCTTTAATGGGTCTCGTGTCTAGTTGCAGAGATGTGGTCTGATCTGCGTAAAACTAGTGCAGGGCACAATGCTTTGGTCTGCTAGGGGACAGAAATTGTTGGCACAGGCAGATGAGTTTGGAAGTGAGGACTGTGGCTGGCGCTTGAGCATTGATATATTTGGTCAAGGACAACTCTGCTTCAAGGTGTACACGTAGGGTTTTACACATGCTTTAGGATTGTTATGTCAGAGCCATCAATGCACAAAGTGGAGAAGGCCATATCAAGGTTTGAGACAAAGATTGTGGGAGGCCATACCATTTTTTATGATACTGTATGTTCTGTTTATGGTAACATGGTCGCAGGTGTGATTGCCTGAGATGGGAATGAGGATTTGTGTGTCATCTGCAAAGTTTGTGTAGATCAACTCAAGTGAGTCTGACAGATCAAAGAGTTTAATTTAGTTTAGTTTAGTTTATTTGATGTAGGTTTTTGTAGAGGGTGGGTGAGAGACAAGAGCCTTGGTGGACGCTGAAGGGTAAATAGACGGGATAAGCGGCCGCCTCACCAATGAATACCCTTGAAGTGCACAGTGAGAAAGTATTTTATCCAGGTTGTGGCCTCAGATGAGAAGTGGAAGTGAGAACTGAGGTGCTGGCAGAGGGTGTCATGGTCCACAAGGTCGAACGCTGCAGGGAGATCCAAAAGGAGAAGAATGGCTACATTCCCAGAATCGCAGATGTTGTCCATTTGGATTTTTAGATCAAGCAGTGCTGTTTCAGTGCTATGTTTTGGGCAGAAGCCGGATTGTCTACTGTTATAGGTACATTTGTACTTGGGAGTAAGCTAGCCAATCTAGAATATTGAGAAGGAACGGGACCGTGGTGATGGGGGTGATAGTTGGTGCGGCTGGTCTGATCGAGTGATGGTTTCTTAAGGAATGGGGTGACCCAAGCTGATTTTATGCTAGTTGGGACCTCACTGGTTGTGAAGGAGGCGCTCACAAAATTGGTGATAATGGTAGTCAAACTGTGTGCTGGGCAGGTAGGGAGATCCCTGGCAGCTAGAGGGTTTCAAGGCTGGTAAGGCTTCTAGAACATTCTCCTGTGTGACTTTGGCAAAATTGAAAACTGGGGGCGGGAGGAGTTTGTTCACAAGTAGGCACTCTGGTATCAAAAAGGTGGGGGTTTGGCAGCGAGTAGTGCTTTTTTTGGTCGATTTTGTTAGAGAGGTCGTCTTCAAAGTTGGAGCACCATGCCTTATTGGCCAGGGTGGGGCTGTCAAGAGGGTTGGGTTTTTGAATGGCAAAGGGCTCTTTGGAGTTAGAATGAGTAGAATAAGCTTTGGAGATACTGGCATCATATAAGTTAGCTTTGTGTATAACCACTCCTTTCTTGTAGAACTTTGCTGTTTTGGAGAGTGTTTCATGGTTATGTGGGGAAGGGTGTCTCCTGCAGAGATGCTCAAGGGCTCTTTTGTTCTTGCGTAAGGTAATTAGTTCATCCGAGAACCATGCATTAGTAGGTTTGTGTAATTTAGGTATTTTAGCTTTAATCAGAGCATGATGACCCATATTAAGGAGGAGGCTCTGATGGTAGCAGTTAGCTAGATGTTGGGGGCTCATGGAGCTAGGAATGTTGTGTATGGTAAGCATGGTGATTAGGATGTGCTTTAGTATTTGGTGTGTCAACTTACGGGGTGTTGCAGACTAGAACAGGCCTTAAGGGAGGTGTGGCTGTGGTAGCGGGTTTGGTGAGAGAGAGTCCTGACTCAATGGAGGGGGTGATCAGACCAAGGTACTGTATTGACTGAAGAGATGTTGATGGTGGCATTAGCAGAAAGGATCCAATCTAGGATGTGCCCTTTGGCGTGGGTGGGGAGATCAATTGGGATCAATGTATGTCTCCTCGTGCTTGCATAAGAGTAGGAGCTTTCCGGTCAGCTGAGTCATTGAATCTGAGATTCAAATTCCCCATGAGGATGAATTTCATCATAGGTTTGATGAGTGAGGTGACCAGGAGAGAAACATGGTTGGCTAACATAGTTAGGCTGATGATACAGGAGGAGCAAATTTAAGGTGGACTGCTGGTCAGTAGTGATTCCGAGTAGCAATATTTCATAGCTTGCGATGGGTGGAATGGGCTGGGTCTGACTTGAAGTGATGATTTTGCAATGAGAGCGATGCCCCCTCCTGGGTTGTTAATGTGATCCGCTCTCAAGATGGTATAATTTGGGGGTGATGTCTAGGGAGAGCATCAGGCCTGAGGGATTGTGGAGCTAAGATTCTATACTAGCCAAGATGTGGTGATCAAGTATGGAGTTGTGGATCTCAATGGTGTGTGCTCCCAGAGAGCATACATTTACTAAGGCGCAGTTAAGTGCTATTGCCTGGTTAGCTGGTGACTGATGGACAGTGAGAGCAGGAGTGTGGATGACCTTACTGGTGTGATACAGTATGGTGTACGGTATAGGAGTGGGGGGGAGTGCAGGAGCTAAGTCTGGTGCTTCTGGTCTCACCTACTATGGGAGAGAGAGACTGTACAACGGTGTAAGCAGGTGAGCCGTTCTGCCTCAGAGTTTGTGAAGTTTGGGCGCTCCCTTGCACGTGTAAGAGAGGCCAGACTTTATCCCTGTCTGTATGTGTGGAAAACGTGCTTGCAGCCATGTTTGCCTGTGGACAGGCAGTCCTGAGAGTAGTCAGGCAGGTTAGGTGATACACTGGAGGCTAAAATAGTCTTGAGGTGATTGACTGACGCGTCTGCATAGCAGGCTGCAGATGCAGACCAGGTCTGCTTAATCAAGAGCAATTTGGGTGGGTAAATAATTTCTAAAGTACCAGCTAGGTCAGCTTGGGGTGTGTATAGTGGATCCAGGTACTGCTGGTGGTAGGGGCAGGGGGTGTAGCTGGGTAATAGTAGATAGCTCCACATATTTGCCAGGGTGCACAGACATGCCTTTTGTCGAGGAAAAGGCCTTACCTGGGGGCTGGTCTAGGGGGGCCACCAGGAATTGAGTGCTCTCGGGTCCTTTCTCTCCATGAGCACAACATATGATCAAGTGGGGAACAGTATTCGTCAGTGGGGCATAGTTGCTGGCGCATGGAGTAAGTGAACTGATTGTCGTATTGATTGCAGCTGTTCCAGATTGGCATGATGCATTTGTGCAGTTGAACCCAGGAAGGAAGGGGGTAGTATTTGGTAGGGCATAGGAGTGGATAGGGTGGCCGGTAGGGAGCGATCTCGTACTTAAGGTGGTTATGCCGTATGCCAAGATGTGTGCTGCTTGCGTCCATCACCAGGAGTTATCTGGGGGTTGATAGGGATGAGCGGGTGGCAGGAATGGGGTAGGGGTAATGTAGCAATGAGAGGTGAGTGAGACACTGGAGGTGATAGGGTGCTTTGGTGGCTTGAGCGCACTATGTATGTCAGCGCTATGCTTGAACTATGGGGGGTCAAAGTATCCTTGTGTGTAGGGCAAAGTGGGTGGGGACTGACTGAGGGCTTGTTTGCTATGTTTATACCAGCCCTAGGGAACCCAGGTAAATGCATGGTCGATGTGGCATGGGTGGGAACACAGAGTCATAACAGGGGTGTCCTGTCAAAGTTTTGAAAAAATAGTTTTGAAATACAATAGTTTCGAAACAAAAGCACCGAAAAAAAAATGTGAATGCATTTTTTTGATATACGTTTTTTTTGGGGGGGTTTCGTGTAGTAAAAATCATGGTTTTACCCGCCCCCCCAAAAAAAACGGGCATTCGAAAAAACATTTTTCGATGCTTTTGAGTCAAAACTGTTGTATTTCGACACTATGACTGTCGAAACTTTGACTATAAACCATAACAGAAATTTGCATTGTCTGCTATATGATAAAAATGATCACGTGAGTTAGGGATTAGCTAACCTATCAGGTCAGCAGTGGGGACGCATGATAGACTGGACTCTCTGTTTTTGGGCAGTGTGACAATCTAGCTGCTCCAAAGGCATATTGGAGTCAGGGATGTTGTCCATGGGTTTGGGGCAGCCTGTGCAGCCTGGTGCACTGGCCATTGCAGGACAGGGCCAGACAGGGAGCACTGGCCTTAGTCATTGGCCTTTGTAAGGGGGCAGTTTTTCCTGCCGGCTCCCGTCGTCAACCACAATATTCAGTCAGGGCAGCCAATCTTCAGTGCATGGAGGAGGGTCATATGGGAGGCAGTTCTGGGATGGTGAGTCCCTCTCAATGGCAGCAGCCATTTCTGAATGCTCCATGTTAAGTGGAAGGGGCACAGCAGGGCTTACCTGCAGTGCAGTGTCTTCAGACATGGTGCTGAGTGCAGCATGGCACTGATGTTGATATGTAGAGCCACTGTATCCCGGCCAGACAGGGAACACTGGCCTTGATTGTTGGGCTTGGTATGGGGCCGGCTTCACGTACCGGCTCCCATCATCACACACAACATTCAAGCAGGGCAGCCAATCCGCAGCACACAGAAGGTCATATGAAAGGCAGTTCTGGGTTGGTTGGGACCCCTCGATGGCGGCAGCCATTTCTGAATGGAGCAAACGCTCTCTGTTAAGTGGAAGGGGCCCAGCAGGGCTTACCTGCAGTGCACTGTCATCGACACACTGATGAGTGTAGGGTAGCACTGATGTTAAGTAGAGTCACTGTGTCCAGACCAGACAGGGAACACTGGCCTTAGTCATTGGCCTTTGTAGGGGGCCAGCTTTGCCTGCTGGCTCCCGTCGTCACACACAATATTCAGACAGGGCAGCCAATCCCTAGCGTGTAGAGGGGGGTCATATTGGAAGCAGCAACAACTGGCACAAGCTATATTAATTGTGTTAATCTTTATGTTTGCCTTTGTTATGAAATGTTACTTTTCTTTATGATATACAATCATTGAACTATGACGTTTCTCAATATCTTTTCATGAGTAAATAATTGCACAACATTAAATGTTCTTCGATTGTGATTGAAACCTAATTAGGCTATTTGCTTTGCCAGAGTGTGCCCAGGTCGTGGCCCCCAAATAACTTGAGGGACCTTCTTGCCTCACCATATTCCTGACCTTGTAGCCAAGATCAGACCGGGAGCACCTAAATTACCCTGAATTCCCTGTACTTATTGTTTCCATCAATTTGTATAAACTCAGCAACCAGGTAAGCACCTCTACACACATTTTTTTGTTTTCCTGAATGGGAAGTGGTCTTGTAATATTAGGATTTCCCGTGGGTCCCATATCCCAAAGTTTTGTCCTACATATCAGAAATTATTAGACATACGGGTTTGCCGGTCTGGAAAAAATGCTGGAAATAATGCCGGTAATTCTGGCACTGGCATTTTTTCCAGACCCGCAAACACAAGTTTGCTGGAGGGGGTCTCGGATCTCCCAGCAGTCCTGACCTGCCGATAGATCAGGCCCCTACCAGCAACGAAATGTCTGAATCATTGGCACCGCTAATACCGGTACCGGTGCTGGTGATTCAGGCAATCCCATCCCATGGTGTCCTATGGAACTCCATGGAATGGGAGCTTACAGTCATATTCCCTGCCCAAAATAACCCAATAATACCGGGATATCGGGCAGCGGAGAGAGTTAGGCAGTTTGGACACAGTTAGGCAGTTTCAGCGGTATCCTGCCTGGATACAGGCAAAACTGTAATGAGGGCTGTAGACTTTTGCTTTTTAGGTTATTAGCAAGGTTCGGCAGTCATTCATGCAGTAATGCTTTGATGCAGCCTTATGGGCCTTATGCTTTTCAATAATTCAGAGAAATCACTTCTCATATCATTAGCTTTCATTTTCCTTAACTCTTAGTTGCTTCTGCCAGCAGTTGTGGATCTGAAAGGAACAAT
The DNA here is from genome assembly GCF_040938575.1 of Ambystoma mexicanum. Classification (NCBI taxonomy): domain Eukaryota; kingdom Metazoa; phylum Chordata; class Amphibia; order Caudata; family Ambystomatidae; genus Ambystoma; species Ambystoma mexicanum. The sequence continues at coordinate 779,383,264 of NC_090937.1, forward strand.
AATACAGTTTGCCAGTAGCTTTCAGACTTCTGTCAATTGATTGCCAGTAAGTGAAACTTGACACCAAGAATCTGCTCCATATTCAGCAAACACTGTAATCATTAAATAAACACAACACTCCATAGCACACAGTAAGCATTAAACTAACCTACACTCACTAGCAAACTGTGACCATTAAGCAAACGCAAGAGAGCCATTTTAAATGTTCTCTTTAGATGCTTGCATATAACCCATGTTCATTTATGAATGTTCCCAAGTAGGCACACTGCTTCTTAACCGATTTGTTCAGGTTCTGTACTTACAAGTTAAATGGTTCTTGTTTTTTGGGTGCTTATCTGAATCTGTGAAATAAACTATTGATTTAATTATTTTCCAAACCATTTTGCAGTGTACTTTAATCATTGTCTGTTCGCATAACCTATTATTAGAAACCAAGTATTAGAACACTTAAACAATGGGATTCATTTCCATGTTGCACCTTACGATGCAGTTGTATCTGTGATTCAACTATCAGAACAATTCCTGATGGGAACATCTTTTGTATGAGTGTATGAAGAATCTTGGCTGCATGTTGCAAAATATTGTGAGTTGTAGTCTATGGTCATAAAATGAAGTTTCATTGGGGCACCTGTAGGGTGTTTGGCCTCTTCAGTGCAGCTCAAGACTGCAACCAGCACTGGGCGCCCTCTGCAAGTACATCCTAGAACCCAACACAGTGCTCGTGTCGCTTTACTGCCTGGTGCTCCTGATGGGTCCCCTCCTGACATGTGAATTCAGTACATTAATGTGAGGCAAATTAGAATGAAGCCTGGTGATGTAGAAAGAAGACTGAGAAAGAGGTCTAAGTAAGAGAGCTACGCCTGTCCTAAAATGGACATGCTCATTTGTTTATTAAGGAATGACTCGATGGTACCTGAACAGATAATAGTGGAAAACGAATACAATTGACACAACTAGGTCCTTCAAGATGTCTGGGGTACCCCACCCATGCAGAGTGACACATCAAAAGTCTGGAGAACATTTCAGGAAAAACCTGCCTCATGTTATCGATAGAATTGAGGAGAATATAAAGGCGAATGTGTTTTGCATGATCTATTCTACTTGGGTTTTGTAAAATATGTCACTATTTCATTTATTGTTTCTCCAAAAATTGCCTGCGCCCTACCAGATTGTGAGTATCAGCGGTGCCCTACATCCCCCCTGCTGCATTTCACCAACACCCAATTGATGTTATTCCAAGATGTTTTCATTCATACGTTTCTTTCTGAATTTCAGCTTTTTAAGTTAAACAATTAAAGTGGATTTCTTTTTTAAATTGATGAATCCAAAGTTTCATTATGCTATGTTCTAAAAAGATTCAAATGAAATATATCATTGTTTTTTCCTTTCCCCATTTACTTGTAGCGACATTAAGGTTGCAAATGACAATCCATAGTTAAAAAGGAACTGCATCCTGCGCAAAGCATTTGAAAGAAGCATGGGAGGAAATGTCCAGCTAGACCAGTTACAAAATAAAAGTGTAAATGTTCCCAGTAAATGACAAGGCCCAAAAATATATCTGTTCAGTTAAATGGAAGAATACAGCAACCTCTATTAAATGGAGAACAATCAATCTGGGATTAAAAACACAGCATTTTATAGAAATGTTACAAAACAAACTGAGGCCTATGTTATTTGGGCTTTTTCATTAACCTTACAGAGACTCTGGGGGTAATTCATAGAATTCAGCGCAGAAGCAGCGCATGCGGGCAGCGTATTCATGGATTTCCCAAGCCATTTGGAGCCATGGCGCAGTGAACATCCCGCTGCGCCAGTTACGCCCCCAAGAACGCCCCTTGCACAAGGAAAAGCCATCGAAATCCCCAATACGGCGCAAAGGACAGCGCTAACCCTGGACCAGCTCACAGGGCCGCTACACTGTAATCGTGTGAAAAAGTATGCGTACCCTGCTCGCAGCAGCCAAAATGCGTTAAAATGTACTCATGCACCCACTTGAATACGCGTTCCCCCACTCGTGGCAACCAAAACATGTGGAAATCAACTTGCGCACCCCCTTCAATATGCGTACTCCACCTGTGCCAGGCAAATTGCATGTCCCCACTGTGGTGTGAGCGCCTGTGGGTCATGGTCAGGGGTGATGGGCTGGCTAGGGGTGATGGGCTGCCTGCGGGGCATGGCCAGGGGTCATGGCCAGGGGTCATGGCCTGCCTGCGGGGCATGCCCAGGGGTGATGGGCTGCCTGCGGGGCATGGTCTGGGGTGATGGGCTGCCTGCGGGGCATGCCCAGGGGTGATGGGCTGCCTGTGGGCATGGCCTGGGGTGATGGGCTGCCTGCAAGGCATGGGGAGGGTGGATGGGCTGCTTGCGCGTATTCCGTATTCCAGCGGTGCACGGGGAGTCCTACACACGATCGGCCTGGCATGAGCGGGCTATGCATATTCTGGGGGTGCGCGGGGAGATTTACATGCGATCGGCCTGGCGCGAGTGGGTTACGCGTATTCTGGGGGTGCGCAGGGAGTTTTACACGTGATCGGCCTGGCGCGAGTGGGCTATGGGTATTCCGGGGGTGCGCAGGGAGTTTTGCATGCAATCGGCCTGTTGTGAGCGGGGTACGCGTATTCCAGAGGTGCACGGGGAGTGCTACATGTTATCGGCCTGGCGCAAGCGGGGTATGCATATTTCGGGGGTGCGCAGGCAGTTTTACACGTGATCGGCCTGGCGCGAGCGGGGTACCTGTATTCCGGGGGTGCGCGGGAGTACTACACACAATCGGCCTGGCGCGAATGGGGTACGTGTATTCTGGGGGTGCACAGGGAGTTTTACAAGCGATCGGCCTGGTGCGAGTGTGGTACGCATATTCTGGGGTTGCGCAGGGAGTACTACACGCGATCGGCCTGGTGGGAGCGGGGTACGTGTATTCCGGGGGTGCGTGGGGAGTTTTACACGCGATCGGCCTGGCGTTGGGGGGGTACGTGTATTCTGAGGGTGCGCCGGGAGTTTTACACGTGATCGGCCTGGCGCGAGCGGGGTACGCATATTCCGGGGGTGCACTGGGAGTTTTACACGCGATCGGCATGGCGCAAGCGGGGTACGCGTATTCCGGGGGTGCGCAGGGAATTTGACACGCGATTTGCCAGTATGGGCCCTCCCGGGTGTGACCCTCCCCCCACCCCATGCCCCGCAGGCAGCCCACACCACAGGGGACACACCTACAACCCCTCCCCATGCCCCGCAGGTAGCCCATCACCCCAGACTATGCCCCGTAGGCAGCCCATCCACCCTGACCATGCCCCGCAGGCAGGCCACATGGTACCGTGCACTTGGGAGCCCCAACACATGTCCCCCCCACCCCACCCCCAGTGAGGGTAACCCCCACCCCCAGTGAGGACAACCTGCCAGCAGGCTCCGACACATGTCCCCCCCACCCCACCCCCAGTGAGAGCAACCTGCCAGCAGGCCCTGACACATGTTACCCCCACCCCACCCCCAGTGAGGGCAACCTGCCAGCAGGCCCTGACTCATGTCCCCCCCACCCCAACCCCAGTGAAGGCAACCTGCCAGCAGGCCCCGACTCATGTATCCGCCCACCCCACCCCCAGTGAGGGCAATCTGCCAGCAGGCCCCGACTCATGTCCCCCCACCCCACCCCCAGTGAGGGCAACCTGCCAGCAGGCCCCCACTCATATCCCCCCACCCCACCCCCAGTGAGGGCAACCTGCCCCAGCAGGCCCCGACACATGTCCCCCACCCCACCCCCATTGAGTGCAACCTGCCAGCCCCGACTCATGCCCCCCCAAACACCACATCATAACTATACAGACCCATGGCCCTAATGCCAACACAAATCCCACCCCCTCTCCCCCAGTGCAAACACCCAACCATCCACTGCACCCACTCCCTAGTAAAATACCCATTCCATTATAGTCTGAAAAGAACCAGCATGCCCATCAACAAATGTACTACAGAGCCACACAGTGGCAACACATGACTGAGCCAATGCTCATGAAGACATGCCCAAAACAAATCATAGTACACCACACCAATAATGTAGAATAATGAAATGTATTAAAAATAAAACAAAATGACAAAATGAAAACCACACATGCAAATGAAGAACTAATTAATGCAATCTGAAAAAGAAAGTAAAATCCAAGGAAAAATGAAAATCCAAGACATGAAAAATGAAAAGTGGTCCATTGCCAACGTCCATAGAAATAAATCCAAAAATGAAAAGCATAAAAACCATTACTCCATGGGATCACAAAAAAAGAAAGTATTTACATGTCCGGAACTATTTACAATGAAAGTCTGAAGCGTCCATGATCCCAAAACAAAAGGAAACCTACCTAAAACCCTATCTAAAATACAACTATATACAAAAAGTGGAGCAAAGTCTGTGGACTCCAAATCATAATAAAAACCAAATGAAACCTAAGCCTAAATAACTATATACAAAGGCGGTGGGCTAGTCAGACGGCCTGCCGGCCGATGCCTGCCCCTGGGATGTTGATGGCCCCGAGCCATGATCGCTCCCACCCTGAGCCTGCTGCTGCTGCCATGCATGTGCTCTGCCTGTTGATGCCTGCACGCCCTCCTTTTGCTGGGGTCCAGTTGGTGGGGTGGCCACCCCTGCAGTACCTCCGACTCCCGACTGTGGCAGGGATGTGTCCTCTACCAGCCTGGCTGCTGGCTCAGGGGCAGCTCCACAGGGGGCCCAGGTGATACTTGGGTGGGAAGATGTTACAAAGGACGACTGGCGCATAGGGGGTTCAGTTGAGGAGGGGGTCGCAAGAAGATCCAGCACACGGATGAACCCAGTGCCGACGACCTGTCCTAGTAGGTCGATGCGGCCAAAGAGGTATTCGAAATGACGTGCATTGTCCAGTCGAGAACCCTGCACGTCATCCCGAATACCATGTTGGCGCAACGCCACCCCAGCTAGGACAGGCTCAATCCGGTCATGGATTGCAACGTCCGCAGGGAGAGGAAGGCCAGTTGTTGTTTGCGCATCCCCCCCCTGAAAACGGGTCGGGACGGAGGCATCCCTGCTGGTGCTGGATGATGCAGTCACAGGATCAGGGACAGGATTACACACAGGCACCTCCGCGGCGGCCTGTGCTGCCTCCTATCCATGCCCCTGGACTGCACCAGTGGAATCCCTCCTTCCAGGCCCCGTTCGTGGGGCTTCCACAGCCTCCTCCTCAACCAAACCCCCCACCAACCTGGATGACTCCGTGCCATCTTCCTCCATAGGGCCCTGTGGTGCTCAGCTGCCCCTACTGCTGTCAAGGAATCCACCTCCAAACTCCGCCTCTTGGGCCTTCCCTCGGCAGCTGCGGCCATGGACACAGCACCAGACTCCTCAACCCCGCAAGAGATCACTACCTGGGAGGGGAGCTGGGCCTTGCATCTCCAGCTGGCGGTGGGATCCCTGCCACTGTGCTCCACAGCACCGTCTCCGCCCTCTTCATCAGTCGACGCTGCAGACAGGGAGAGACAGAACACAGGCATCAGGGCACTGTACAATGGTCTGATACACACATGACAGTTGCACATGAGTGGCAGTGTCAAACTTCACAGATGGCATCACACTCCCCAACACTCATATCATTTGAACCCACACACAAATTAACAGGAATCGTGCAGCAGGCAGCAGCATCCATACACACACAACAGCATGAACATCCGAAGGTTGGCATGATGACACAAGCAACATGGGGAGTGCCGAACACATGCATACACGCCACCAGACAGACATGCATCTGTACATCTCCACCACTTGCCACAGTGCAATCATCGGTAACTATGTCACATCTGCCAATCGGGTTCCTACCTGTCTGTGTCACATGCATCCATGGCGTATCACAGTCGCACACATGTCAAACACACCGACGCACATGTACACCGTGCACGTACATGAAGGTGGAACCAGCATCCATGCGTCACACCCCAACCATGGCATAGTACATACACAGAAATGCTAACATGTGTGCGTCTCCACATGCAGTTGTGCATCATGCTTTGGAACACATACACCATTGATGTGCATCACACATGACTGGACTCACATGCAGCACGCTCATGTCCCTGCACATACACATCCATACATGGGCCTTTCCAGACATATGTCCAAGCTGCACACTCCTGGCACACCACAACATGCCCTGCGTCCAATGAATATGCATGGACACTTACCGCTCGACTCCGGACGGGTCTGCCTCTCGAGGACCTGGAGGTGAAGCGCTGGGCGAATACGTTCCAGGACCCTCATCTGGTCGGTGGAAAGGCGTACCCGGCACCCCACTGCATCTGCTGCGTCCAAGAGGCGCCGGGCCTTCCGGGCCTTCCTGAGGGTCCTGGACCTGAAGTCCTCACAGCGCTTATGGACGTGTGGTAGGTCGGGGGTTGCTGGCAACCACAATGTCCATGCAGATCCTCTTCCATCCATCCTTGTCAGCGCATGTTCATCCGAAGAGGGCATCATAATGCACCAGGACTTGCTCCACCAGGATGCCAACTTCTCCTGCAGTGAAGCTGGCAACCCTCTGCCTCTCTGCCGGGGGGTCGACACTGGTCCCAGATGGATTTTGGCCCGACATGGCAACCCCCGAGGCAGGTGTGGGTGGGCAACTGGGTCATGGTGCTGAGCTGTGGAGTGATGAAACTGCAGTCGGGAGTCTTCTGTTCCAGCAGGGGTGGTTGCAGCAACTGGACCCCTGCAGATGGCTGATGTGCAGGCATCAAATAGGAGGGCACGTGACCAGCAGGCAGGCAGGCAGCAGCAGATGGCTCGTGGGAGGCAGCTCGGAGCTCTGGGGGGCAGGAAAATGGCCTTCTGGGCAGGAGCGTGGTCTTCCGTGTGTTGTCGCGTGGCCATCTTGATGCAGAGTAATTTGGCATGTGAAAAAACAGCACGTCAGCGTGTAATTCGAGGTAAGGCCCTTTGCGCGTAAGCGCGTAAGTGACGTTAATCGCATGGGCGTTTCCCTTGGCACGGGTGCATAGTGAATCCGCACGTGCAAAAACAGCACGTCTGCGTGTTAATGCGTGTAATTCGGGGAAAGGGCTTAAGAGCGTTAGCGCTTTAGCACGTAAGTGATGTGGCACGCATGGGCGTTTCTGTGGACAGGGGTTAAAGGTCCACGTAGGATGCCATTTTGTTGTATGTGTTTTTTGTGGAGAGCGAGCGGGTGATTCTTGTACTTCTTGTCGGTTCACACGCGATTACTTCACAACGGTTGCAGTGCGTACTCCTTGTTTACTGAGACAGAGCTCAATTCTTCTTTTGGCGGCGGTGTTGCCAACGTGCCCACATGTGTCTTTTTCACGTTCTTTTTCCAGGCAGACGGTGAGTCGCAAACGTATTTTTCCACTGTGGTTGCCTCTGTGTGTCGCGTACCCATTCAGAGGTCATTGTAGCCTGCGTTTACCACATGTACGCATTTTTTTGTGTTTCTGGGTGCCACAGTGTACTGCGGGTCATTCATTCCAGGCACGTGGGCTACCGAGGAGTCGTGTGCACGATAAATTTAGTTTTTGGGGTGCCTGAGCATTGCATGATCCGTCATCTTCCCCCAGGGGTCACAGACAGCCTTGCTAGAGCACAGGGGTACGTATTCCATCTAGTAACCTGTCCCCTTTACCCCAATTGCCCAGGACAATTGTTTACTGCACCTCCCATTCGCACAACAACATCAGTGCCATGGTTTGGAAGGGACCAAGTGCTAAGGGAGGCAAAATTGTCCGGCCTCCAAGAGGTGTCTGCGGTAGGGGACGTGACCAGGATGAGCAGGGTGGCAGTGGTGGGCAACTTGGGCAGGGTGGGCCAAGAGGGCACTGTGTCCAGGACCATTCAGGGACACCTATGCCCACCCCCCCAGTGGGTCGTGGCGATGCAGCCGACACCATCCCAGCTCAGGCCCTGTTAACCCAGCCCAGATTGGTCACGAAACTGGCACGGGATGACTCACAGGCCGACTTCCGTGTCATGAAGTCAAAGCCATGTGTGGCGGTGAAAGTTGCTGTCACCAGGCCACGTGGATCTGGGGCAGCAATGTCATCTGCTGCCCCGAGTAGCCAGGGTGAGGAGGCTGCAGGGGCAGCTGCAGCTCAATCCACCCCGGCTCTGAGTCACCTAGCCGAGACAGTGTTGGTCCTAGACCATCACACCAAGGCAGTTGTGCCGCTTGGTCCTGGCAACAGCCCCCAGCAGCCAATGCCTGCGTTGAGACCTTTGGTCATCGTGCCATTACCTGCTTCCAGTGGCCAGTCCACCTGCGCTTCAGCCCCTACAGACCAGAGTGGCATAAGCCACTCAGGGTCTGCACCACCTCTCAAGAGGCAGAAGCGTGCTCTTGTGGAACAGGCTGGGACCCCAGACACGGCTCGCCCCTCCGCAGGTCAAGGAAGCAGAGTTTCAATGATGTGGAACTAGACGCACTTGTGGGCTACGTGTCGGCACATGGCCGCGACATGCTGGTGACTGCAGGGTGCAAGACTATGACTGCTCAGCCTAGGGCCCACTGGCTGTGCATCGCGGACCAGATTAGTTCCCTTGGATTTGTGAAGAGCACAGCTGATGATTGCTCAAAGCGCTGGAATGACCTCAAACGCAGCGCAAAAAAAAGCTGGCTTCCAATTACGCCTCTACTCTGGTGACTGGCATTGGGTCTCCACAAGAGGAGGATGAACTCACAGAACATGAGGCAATCGCTGGAGGGTTCATCGCAGAGGATCAGATCCAAGGCATGGGAGACCAACCAGATATTGAGACAATGTCCGGTGAGTGCCCATGCGTGTGTGTCCAGACCATGTGTATGTTGCTTGGGTGATCTGTTCTGATTGACTGCCAGGTCAGGCTGAGTAGTCTTGACTGCTATATGTGACTCATGTGGTGCCTCCAAGCCATCCCCCGCCCTTGAGTTTGGGTTTCACAGTATCCCTACTGACCGCTGAAAACACTTTGCACATTATGACTGCACTTGCCCTTCAACTGGCATCATGCCACAACATTCTTAATACAGTTTTCCTCTTCATTCTGCCTGATTGATGGAATCATGTGCATGATAAACGCACATTTGAGTGGCGTTCTGCCCCAAAATCACCATACTTCAGACAGGGATTTCCCCCCACAAAGCCCCACATTTGTTAGCTTTTTATGCAAATGATTTAATCAATCAGGCTGATTGACCGCTGTTCACCTACACATGCACTGCACCCAATCACTTCTGAGCCCTGTTTGAATGTTCAACATGACAATTTACTTGTGTCATGTCCAAGTATCCATGTGCCTCCCATCACTGTATTTCAACACACTGGCGTTGTGGCAGCGTGTGACACATGTGTGTTTTGTAACACTCTTTTGCATGTTCTATTTGATGATGTGCGTCTCACATGGATGGCAAACAGTACTGATTTACTACCATCTGGGTGTCCTTGTCAGTTCTGGCATGGCTATGGTACGTGCCATCTGTTTGCTGGCATGTGTCATGTTTGTGGATTGTCCATGCCACTCACAGGCTAATGTGTGATGCATGTGCTATGCACCATGCAGCACATGTGTTGCTTTTCCATTCTGGAGTCCTCAGTGTCTGCTTTCAGGGTCCCCTTCCACTTCATTACCACTGCATGCATGCCAGAGTTTGTGTCATGTGTGACATGTCTCATTAATGTATTGGATGTGTACATTGTGATGCCTATGTGTGTCGGCTATGCGTATCTTCATTACTTTTCTTTTTGTGCAAGTGATGAGGCACTAGATGCTGTGGAGGAGGAGGAGATGGCACAGGGGCAGGAGTACTCAGAGCACCAACCAGGCACCAGTGGAGGACGTGGGGTGGTGGTGCACGCAAATCCATTGGTCCTACAGACCATCCTGTCCACGGGTGTCTCTGGGTACACCTCCGATGACCTCTATGGCTCAGGTGCTGAATCAGACATTGAGACAAATGTCCCGTCGCAGGTGAGTGTTTCTGGCAGGGATGCCGTTCTGTCCAACGCACCTGCACGGGGGGTAGACCCCTCAATACCCCATTCAGTGTTGGAATGTCCGCCTGTGGCGGTTACGGATGCAGGGTCACACTCCTCAATATTTGCTCCTGTTACTGGGCCAGCAGATCAAAGGAGGAATGCAGTCCTGCAGCCTCAGGCAGTGCCAGCACAGCAAGGTGCACATCACCTTGGGGCAAACAGGTGTGGTGTTCGCAAACACGGTGCCTGTGTGCCACCAGGCAATACTGTGTGGGAGAACTGCATTTATGCTATTGCAGCACAACACGGGGCATCGTGTGAGATGATGGCTCAGGCCGTGGATAGGGTGGCCACTCCATTCTCCCCCCAGAAAGGCAGGTGGAGCTCCAGCAGCTGGCAACGGAGTCCACGTGCCGCTCACACAGGGAGGACATGTTGGCCGCCAACAGGGACTGACGGGCTGAACTGGAGACTCTGCGCACAGCCATATCTGCAGAGGCACAGGCCCACAGGGATGCCCTGAGGGTAGAAAACACTTCCCTCAGAGCTACTCTGGGTGCACTTGAGGTGTCCCAGAGTGCAAGGTCAGAACAGCAGCTGGAGCAGCTAACACGCACAATCTCAGCTGAGCTCCAGGCAACCCGTGAGGAGATCCGGGCATCACGTGAGGCCTTGCAGGCAGATTTCCGTGCTACCAGTGAAGTGCTGCATTGGGATCTCCGGACCATCATCCTGCAAAACCAAACCTTTCAGACCCGCATGCTTGCTGCCATGGAGGAGCATGCCAGGGCTTTGCGTGGTCTGCCTCCCATACCACGCACACCTTCTAATGTACCACCAGAGGGTGACGACAGCGACGGCAGTTCTCCCACTATCGGGTAGCCGTGCAGGCCATGAGCCCATGGAGTTTTTTTTTCTCAACATCCACACATGTCGGTGTTGCCGTGCACCCTGTGCCTCCTCCCTCCTGGGTGCCTCTCCCCCCGGTCGACCCATGGCTATTTTTCATTTTAATTTTTCATTTTTATTTTCATTTTCCATTTTTTTTTCATTTTTATTTTTCATTTTCATTTATCATTTTGATTTTTCATAATTTGAATTTTTCATTTTCATGTTCATTTTTCATTTTTATTTTTCACTTTCATTTTTCACTTTCATTTCTCATTTGAATTTTTAAGTTTCATTTTTCATTTTCATTTTATTTTCATTTTTCATTTTCATTTTAATTTTTCATTTGAATTTTTCATTTTCATTTTTCATTTGAATTTTTTAGTTTAACTTTTCATTTTCGGTTCATTTTCATTTTTCATTTTCATTTTTTATTTTAGTTTTCTTTTTTTGTTGATAACTTTTTTTTCAGATTGTACAATCATGTTACAGTGTATTGCTTTGTGTGGCACCCGTAGGCATCCACTGTGTGTTCCAGCTGGGCCCATGCAGGCTTGTCCTGTGTTTGTGTTTGAAACTTGGGGTCCAGACACATATGCCACTCCTGCTTCCCCTTTCCATGGGCTTGCAAGGGTGTCACCGTGTGACAGTTACTTACACAAAGGCATTGGGCTTCCATAAGGTGTGTGGCCAGTCTGTAGTCCAAACTGGGTATACACCCCTAGTGGGGATTGCTGATGATTTCTCCAGTGCATGGTTGATTTGTATATTGTATTCCATACTGCCCATTATGCATATTTGCATGTAGCTCTTCGTGTCTTAACTGCCTGTCTCCATTGCAGATGCAGTTCATGTTGTATGCAGTACACTGCCACATTTACCTACCAGCAACACACTGGAGATGGAAGGGTTTGATGTGTTGTCTTTGTCAGGTTGTGACGCTTGCACTATTGTGATTGGTTACTGTCATATGTTGACACTGTTAGGTCCTGTGTTAATGTTTTGTCTTGCTGGTAAGTATTTGTTCATGTATGCTGTTTCTTTTTCATTGGTGAGAGGGAATTGTCTCTGGCCTGTTTCCATTTGGGACGGTGCACTTTGTGACACTTATATCATGTGTTGTGCATTCATTTGGTTGCTTTGACATTGCATGCCATGCCATGGTATCTTGGGCAGCTAAGATGAGGTATGGGAGGGGTTGGGTGACATACCACTATTTGGGTGTACTGTTTTTCATGCTGCATGAATGTGTGCCTTTTACTGACACAGCATTGGGTCTGTTTAAGTAGCTAGGGATGCACACAATGTAGCACTTCCAGGAAAACAATCTCAGGGTGGTATGGTTGTGACAGTTGACTGTCCCTTTTGTCATCATCATCAATTGTCAGCTGGTATGTGCCAGGCCTGTGTGCACTCCACAGAGGTGAGATTTTAGGTGAAAAAATTTGCCACAAGCTGGGTATGGGCTGCCTCACCACGTGCCCTTTCCCCTCCCATGCGCAGTGGCCGTGCATGTGGTTGGGGATGTGGGGGCATTACCATGTCCACCGGCACACCCCGCCGGGTTGCAACATTGTGCTGGACACATGCTGCCACTATGATCCTGCACACTACTGGGGGCGCATATAGCAGCTGGCCACCAGAGCGGTCAAAGAAGCGAAAACATGACTTCAGCACTCTGAATGTGCGCTCCACTATGCCCCGGGTTGCAATATGGGCTGTGTTGTATCTTACCTGGGGTGGTGTGGTGGCGTTCCATATTGGCGTCATCATGTAGGTGCTCAGAGGGTAGGCACTGTCCCCTGGGGAGGTGATAATGGTTGTCATTAGTTGGGTTTTGCCATTTGTCAGTGTCTGACATGCATGCATGTGCAGAGGCATTTCTACTCATCAATTTGCCATGTGTCGCCATGCCTCCTAGCTTCCAGGTCCCGGTTTAGGGGTGACATTCTGAATATAAAACTATCATGACTGGACCCCGGATAGTTGCCATATACAGAGGTGATGATTCCCTTGGCATCACATACAACCTGCACGTTGATGGAATGCCATTGCTTGCGGTTTCGATAGATGTGCTCAGTTGCCCTAGGAGGATGTAGAGCCACATGGGTGCAATCAATGGCACCTAGCACTTTGGAGAAGTGTGCCACCCCATAAAAGTCCTAGACCACGGCCTGCCTTTCTGCTGGTGTTCTGGGCATGTATATGTGCCTGCGGACTGAGGGGCGTGCAGTAATGATCGCCAACTCCTGGTGTAGGCAGCATGACTGCGTGGCCTGTGAGATACCCCCAACTATGGCACTTGTCCGCTGAAATGACCCAGTAGCCAAGAAATGCAGTACATTGAGCACCTTTTCCAAGGGGCTTAGTGTTTGGGAGAACAGGGTGGGTGATGTGAGGTCATCCTACCACTCAGCAACCAGTTCTAGGATGATTTGGGGTGGACACCTGTACCTCCCATAGACCTGGTCATCAGGCATCCCAAAAAGGCTGGTCCTGGGTAAATAAATTTGGGGCCTGGCTATCCTCCTCCTCCTGCGGTGTCCCACGACCACTGCTGCGAGGAACGGTATATTCATCGTAGCGTATGAGCTTCTTTGTTGTTTGCGTGCACTTTTATGTTGCGCGATGCTGCTTACGCCTGCTTCCGGCTGGCGTACGTGTTTCTGGATTAGCGCGTCTTTTGTGGTGCGCAGGGTTCCCCTGTTCGATTCCATGAATACGTGTTGTTAGCACACGTGTGGGCGTTGTGAGGATTTAGCAGCAGTACTTCCCCCGTAACGCCCACATTTTCACGTGTTGTTCCCCATTCTGCATGTTCCACCCCCTTTTTAGGTGTGTGCACTGCCCTGTGTGCGCCTTCAGTGGCCGTCTCATGCACAGCCTTCGGGATGTTGCAATAACGTGTGCACCACACGCGGATTCAGCGCACATCTCAGGTAAGCCATGCGCAGCGCATTCCATGATTCGACAAATGGCTGCGTGAATGAAACAACTTTGGGCTAGAAAGTAAAGTTGCATTTTCCCTGATCCCAGCCACTGTGCTGAAGAAATGTTTTCACAAGGACATGAAACTCATGCTTTGAATCTGGGCTACCAACCTTATAACACTGTCTGGATTTTTCAAACGGCCAAATGTTCTCTTTTTTCCCCAAAAACACTCTTCGGGAGGAATAAAAATCCTAGTCATTAACAACCTCCATTTATTACTGGACCAAGCCCAAATTCTCATCAACTTTCATCAAACAGGTCTTCCATTTCAGATGACATTCACGCTTAAGCAGACATTTGTGACAGCAAGTTGCTGTAATCACTGAATAGGCACAGGACTGCATCAACAAATGGCTTTTAGAAACGGAACTTCAAAGAACCTTTGTAATGACAACCCCATCTCTCTTGGATCATAAATTGTGCAGCTCTGAGCCTCAAAGGGACAATATGCCTGTTGCCAGGCCAGGAACTAGAAATACCATTAATATATTGTGAACCCTTTTCATGGGAAGGAAGATCATTATTTTTATTGTACATATGTGATCACATTTTCTTAAATTTCTTTTGATTGGATTGTTGTAGCAACTTGATTTTTTTAAATTGTTTGGGGTGAAAAACTATTGACTGAATGTAAAATGATGTTTTAAATATGTGTTAATTGTACAAATTATACAAATATAGATATTTCTTCATAGAAACATCACACATCAGTCATTTATATTTACTAGTGTCCACCCGTCCCATTCTGAGTTGGTAAAAAAATCTTTGGGTAAAGTATCAGAGAATGAAAAACTAAATTCTGTCGCACATACATCATATGTCGTGCCAAGATGAGACTCAAATTATTTGATTCACCTGGGTTAGAGCAATATGGCAAACTAATTAGTAACTTAATCACACTTGAGGAACATAATGTTTGAGAAAAAAACAATTGTTTAATGTAGGCATCTCTAAAATGGCATCACATCAAATGGGAGGGAAACTTGGTTTAGAAGTTAATCCCATTTGACACTCCTCTTCATTAATATGCTCAATGAGTACAATGGAGGTGGTTTAATGTGATGTCACTTTTGGAACACTGTCCAATCACATAGCGAGACCAATCGAAATAGAGAACACACCTCTAAAGTGAGTGGTTCTAATCTATAAAAGTCCAAACCCATTCATTGAGGGGACTCACATAACGATGGACTGATTGACAGATGGACTGGAAGAAGGAGATAGAAAGAATTGACAACAGTAGGAGGGAGAATATAATAGTGTGCTTTCCTTTCCACGCATCTTGGATTGCTGGCAGATCATTGTGATAAGCTTACATGGAATTCACCCCTAGGCTTTCCTCATGGGAAAAGGGAGCAGACAAGCCAAATGCAGAAGGAGAAAAACCAGACAGTGGAGGGATGCTGACCCATCTTGCTAACTGATATCCACCTGTTTCTAGAAGGGGAGAATTAAACTAGTCCTTGAGAGGGTACCTACCTGCCTGTGAGACAGCCAAAAGAAATTCCTTTGTAAGTATACTACAGGGGGAAATATAATTATATGGGGAGGTATACTCTAAAAGAGAATAGATGAAATCCCAGCTCCCCCTCTTATTTGTAAAAGTACTGATGGGGAGGTATATAATTTGACTGTACATCCTGGGAAATCAAAAAATATTTCAGAAGTGTATGTGCTTCTGGAAGCTTTGACTTGATGAAATACAATTGGTGTGTATAATGTGAGTTTGCTGACTCCTTTTCTGTGTTGTGACCAAATACAGAATGTGAGCTATATAATATATCACTTTGCACATTTCTCGAAAAATGATTTAATGGAAGTTATTCTCTGGTTGTATCACTGAGCAGGGTCCTGTTAATAGCTTTGAACCATTGAAGGAAAAATGTGCCAGGGTTTTTAACTGCCACCTGCTCTTCCCACGTTAAATTTCCCATTGAAAAATAACAAATGTTTACTTTTTACAGAGTAATGCAATAGAAACACCATTGAAGGGGAATCAGGCAAACATATATGTTAAATAGACATTTTCTTTTGCATGCAATTTACACAAACGATTGTCAAGAAGCCTGTTTTTAAATTGAGTTTTCTAGAATTCTATTTGAAATACTGTCATGTCTATTGAGTAAAGTGGAGGTGTCTATTTTTCACTAAATGAAAAATAGAGATTTAGATAAACATGGATTTTCTGATGTAGACATGTCAGAGAGTATTTGTTTTCTATAAAAATGAATGCTTTGGTTGAATCTGAATTCACGTTTTAGCACATGATGAATGTGTGCTCATGATAAGACAAAGATACATATGGTCAAGTGTGTGCTTTAAAACCACTCTACATTCAAGTTAAATACAGCTTTGATAGTTCAACTGACCAGTATATGATCATTAATCCAGGTAATAATCCTTGACATTGATATTTCAGAGAGAATGGAAACGATTAACAATTTGTTTATATTTGGAATTGGTTTGATTATTTCTATTTTAAATAAACTTACCTTCCATGCAAACCTGTGTATTTCTTATCCTGAAAGGGTAGGGAGGCTGAAGGGAATCCCGGGTTTTTGGAAATAACTTTTTTTCAAAAATTATAATTGTCAGTGCATCATTTAGGGTGGGTGGAAAATTCCCCCTAACTAGATGCTGCCTAATTAAAACATACTAACTACTGCTTTAACTTTCAGCTATACATAAGCATATACTAAAGTCAGTCCTCTAAATCAAGCTCTGTACTGCTATAAACTGCATTTTTTCTTTTGATTATGTATTCTGCCAACCTCTTCATTTATCAATTAAGCAATTTCCATTTCAACGTCTTTGTTTTAAACATTTCTTTTTTCCATGAGTAATGTGTAAGGACTTCTGCGTGTATCTGTTTCATCATTATTGTTTTCCGAGCAGTCCCTATTAAATTAAAAACCAGCCTGACTTCCATTTGATTTAGGTTTAAGTTTTTCATAGTTTCCAAGCAGAGTGCTTTTGATTGTGATGATAATCTAATTTGGTAAGAACATAGGTACCCACCAGTTATACTTGGGGGCTAAGATTAAAGTTTCCATACATTGTGTAAGTTAGCAGAAAACTGAATGCTTACATGAGCATCCAAATGCATTTGTCTAGCAGCCGGCCTCTACTAATGTTCAAAATCGAGCTGAGGTCACCTCCAGACTAAATTTCAGAAAAGGCATGTATGGTGGACTGGTGTACCGATACTAGTACACTGCCTAAAAACAGGGTAGCAGCAGAATCAATGCCAACTAAGGTGTCTTATATTTCTTCAGCTAAGTTTATGGTATTTTATATATGATCGATTATATTTCCACATCATTTGTGCAATTCTACTTTTGAGAAACCCTTTACGACACAAGTGCATAAAATACAGCCCACAGGGCAAGTGTGGCCTGGCATGTTGCTTGATCCAGCCCAACAGTGTTAAAGATTTTCCTAATGGAGGGCGACTCGCAAGCAGCAATTGTCCGATTTCAACACAGCAGGCTGCGCTTACAAACAGCGAACTGACAACGCTGTAGCTCCACGGACCTACAAAGAGAGGCGGACTACTCTTATCCTAGAAGCCAGACACTAAACGGGGCACTAAAAGATCCTATCCCAATTTAGCCAGAACTACCAGCTAAGGGCTAAACCAGCACTATGCAGGAAAATATGTATACTTACAAGAAATGTACAGTCAAGACCCACAAAATAACGCAAGCCCCTTACCATTTAAGACAACCGCCTGAATTGCACGGTCAAACCGAAAGTTATAATCAACTCAAGGACAACTAGATGATGACCTTTCTTCATACCAACTTGGAAAGATTTCCAATAGAGGTTGAGGTAGAACGATTTTTCACTCAGCCGACAACAATGAGGACAACCCTCTTTAAAGATTTTCTCCACAGACTGGACCAGTCACATCTTCAAATACAAATTGAAGTCTTCACTGTTAACAAGAGTTGTAACTATAACCAACTGAAGCTATTGCAGCATATCCTGTTTTTATTGTAACACTAAGTATTTAGTGACATACCTCCTGAAGAAAGTTCCAAAAACTATACAAGAGAACTGAAACATGTCGAGTTCCTTCACTCTGATATGAAGTAATCAGAGTTTAGCATGTACCCCAATAAAAGGGCCTTGACTACTCTAAAATGGCAATAGCCCCTGGAATAGCCAATAACCAATTAATGTTAAGAGTACATACATTATCCTACTTGACTTAGGTATATGTGTCACAATTTAATTATCTGTTTTTATACAGTGTTTTATGATCTAATATTTTGTGCCATAACAGATTACCTATGATGTTTTTCGCTTTTTAAAATTGAATCATTTTGAAATAAATGAATTTTTTGCACAATGAAACAGTATTGATATAATGTATATTTACTGTGACTGTTGATTTGAGCGATCTAAGGAAAATCTTTGGTTCCCTTGCCGGGCCGGGAGAAACACTGACCGTTATTGGCTCAGTGGACACTTTATGGTTAGCTCTTACACGTCACGTAGTGTGGGTGCTGCACCAACAGGGAGTCAGGACTGCGTCTAGCATGACCAATAAGGCTTGTTGCCGGAAGGCATTTCAGCCTTGCCATGCCAGCCGCAGTAGAAGACCTCCGCTTGGTAGCATGCAGACAGCACCATGGCAGCCACCTCACCAACCTGCAGCTCATCTGCCTGCCCGCCTGCTCTGGTAAGTACATTCGGGGGATAGTTGGCAGGACAGCTTGAAGTTCCGTTCATTACCGGCATGGTGCAAATAGCGTGTCCGAGCTGGCAATAGACCGCTAAAAGTGCCCTATTATGAGATCGCGGGCACAAGCTTTGCGCCATGCCGGTAATGAACTTAGCGCCATGCAGCAAAAATGGCTGAAAAACCCTCTACCGGCATGAATTGCACAGTAGCGAACACTACCGCCTTAGAGTAATGCAGTATTAGCGGTGACCGTAAATAGCGGTCACCGTTAGTTACGGTCACCGTTAAATTGCGGAACCGGAAACAGCGTCATCGCACAGGAACTGGAAGGAGCACGGTGGCCATCTTTAAAAACACAATCCATTGCCATCCTCACCAGACAGGACCCCTGGCAAACTTTCAACACTGTGGAAACATCCCATCATCAAGGAGGAATGCCCAAAGCACCAAAAAAGGGAGCTGCCCGCCTCAGGAAGGAGCGCTTTAGCCCTGATGAGCTCCAAGTGATGGTGGATACCCTCCACGAGCATGCCAACACCGTTTTCAGCAGTGACATGCGGAGGGTGGCGGTTATAAAAAAAAGAGATCTGGGCTATGGTAGCGCAGAAGGTGAGTGCCGTGGGCAACACCCCCCGCACCACTAAGGACTGCAGAAAACGGTGGGACGACCTGCGGCTGAGGGTGCGGAGCATCCTCTCGGCTAATAGAAGCCAGGCCCTGGAGACAGGAGGAGGGCCAGGTTCGCCCATGAAATTAATGCCGTGGGAGGAGACGTGTGCGGCCATGATAGGCCCCAAAGCCATCTAAGGGGTTGGAGATATGGAGTGAGGGGCAACGTCATCCGTTGATTCAGGTGAGTGTCCAAAGTCAAGACTGCCAACGCAAATGTTATGAAAGTCACTGCTAAGGGCTGGGCAAGGTGTCACGGCATGGTCGGCCACCCCCCCTTCAAATCATGCCGAAACAAGTGAGACCCAGGCTAGTGCCAGGTGCAAGTCCGTAACCTATATTACACATACCACACAAAGAGGCCCATTCCGTGAGGCACACAGGGCAGTTGATGTAAACAGTGTGCATGTGAGCCAGCACAGTACCCGGCCAACAAGAGTGACACATACATATGCATGCATTTACCACAAAGGCATAGATAAATGTGCCGTTCACCACCCAAATGCCGATAACTCACTAGAATCTGATTGTGATATTGTAGGCATGTCCAAATGCTGGCTCTCAAATCATCACTCATGCCGTCCCTCTCTTCCACCCCCACAGGCAGCGAGCATGACAGCGAGGACCAGGCAGGCAACCGGCCAAGCGCCTCCAGGGGCCAAGTCAGGGCCCGCCGTCTACCTGCGAGCAGGAAAACACCTGGAGGCACACCACGGTCTGCAGCAAAGACCGTGGAGGGTGCACAACCCCCACCCCTACCCCACCCTGCACTGGCGGCAGACATGCCCTACACCGTGCTCTGAGGAGTCTAGTGTGGCTGGGGAGATTGCAGCCACGGCCCCCTCGATGTTGCCGACAGCCCCTTATCCATATGCGGAGCAACTGAGGAGGACACATATGAGACCGTCCACACCCCTGATGGCCAAACCAACTCCCAGGTCTCATATAGTGACTCTGGTGAGAGTGACACCCCTGGGTTTACGGAGCAAGGAGCAACACAGGGACATGCCAGTCCTGTGGCCAGTTCCCTTAGTGAAGCGCCGGAAAGCCATGTGAGCCCGATTCCCAGTGGGCCAACAACATCAGCCATTGACGCAGAGCGGGCTGAGCAGCTCACAGGCCTTATCAATGACTTCATGCAAGACAATCTGCAGGCCAGGGAGGAGTGGCAGAATGAACTGAGGGCACTGGGCGAGGTCATTACAGACAGCACAAACCGGCTCTGTGAGGTCCTTGCCCGGATATCAGATGCTCTGGAGGCTGCACCTCCTGCACGACAGCCCCAGCAGGAGGCCACACCTTCTTTATGCTCCTCCACCCAGACCAGCCCGCTCCGTCAGTTCCAACGTACGATGCGCCGCCAGGACATGCCTCCCCCTGGCTCTGGGAGCGCACAGTGACAATGGTGCCATCCACGTGTGGCCTATGTGGTCCTTATGGGACTAGTGTGGGGTTGTTGTGGTTGGAGGGGGGTGAGGGTGTGTTTGGGAGTTGTGGTGGGAGGGGGAGTGGTGTGAGGGTGTGTTTGGGAGTTGTGGTGGGAGGGGGAGGGGCAAGGGTGGTGGAGGGTTTGTTTTTCACGTTTGAACCTTCAATTTCAATACACCGGTTGTTCATCTAAAAAAACCAGAGTGGACATTCATCATTGCGCATGTGTCATTCAATATTGCACAGTGCATAGCGTACATGTATCCCCACAGCCAGTGCCCGATGTCCTCACATCCTCACACCCTCTGCTGACTTGTGTGTCAGAAATATTGTCCAATCAATGCTTGCCACACGGCACGTCCCTCCTGTGCATCGGCACCATGATGCTGCCCTGCCCCTTCTTCCTCCTCCTCCCCTTCATCATCATCAGTTGGTAGCAGTTCCATGTCACATATTGTGCAGCATTACACATGCCATGGGGATCTTGGACACCTTCTCATGGCTGTAGATGAGTGCCCCACCCGACCGGCTGAGGCAATGAAATTGTGCCTTCAACAGGCCAAAGGTCTGCTTAATCACCACACGTGGTACGGGTATGGGAACGATTGAAGTCATCCTCGTCCCTGTTCTGTGGGTTTCAGACAGGGGTCATGAGCCACGGCGTCAAGGGATAGCCACCTTCACCTACATGAGAGGGGAATGAAGTTAAGTGTTTGTACATTCATGGTGGACAACTGAACTAGTCTTACATGGCAGCAGGTGATTTCTGCCCATACGCACATGTCCCTGGATGCATTGACCCCATTTCTGGCCCCGCTATGTGTCCAGTGCAATGGAATGATGGAGGGGGTAGCATCTTCAAGATGGTTTATGGTGTGCACTCACATCCTGTAGCACATGCATCATAAATGCATGCAGCAGTCTTGGAGTAAAATCATTGATGTGCTGTGTTCTGTGAGATTTAATAGTAGCAAGTGTTGGCTGTAGTCAGTAGCATATTCCTCATTCTGCACTGATCCATACCATGGTGACTTGCAGCACTCCTATGGGTGTGCGGAACCAGTGACACGCTGTGGTATCCCTGTTGGGCTCACCTGAATGCACTCCCAGGGATGACTGTCCTGTGTGGTGATATGCTGGAGGCAGCGACATAGTGCATATGCAGTGCATAGTGCTGAAAGCCCTTACGATGTGCGAGGGCCGCTGATGAGTGGTGCATGTGTTGTTGAATGTGGCCAGGTTACCTGTTAGTCATGTAGTGTTAGGTGTCGGCCTTACTTCCTCACTGTGGGATTTGGTAGTCATGTGCCGTTTCACTTGCTTTGGGGCACAGTGTTCGGTGAGTTGCACATCGTGCACTGGCTTCAACATTTCCACCCAGGTGGAGTATGCATCTCCCCCCCCTTCCCACCCAGGTGGATTATGCATCTCCCCCCTTCCCACCGAGGTGGAGTATGCATCTCCCCCCCTTCCCACCCAGGTGGATTATGCATCCCCCTTCCAACCCAGGTGGATTATGCATCTCCACCCCCCTTCCCAGCCAGGTGGAGTATGCATCTCCCCCCCCTTCCCACCCAGGTGGAGTATGCAGCCACCCACCTCACAACCCCGATGCACTGCCATGGCCTGGTCAGGCAACTCACCAAGCAGCCAGGCACATCGTCCAGCATGTCGCTCCATATAGCCTTTTAGCTATACCGAAGAGTCATGAGTTGATCCTGGATATCGGGCACAGCAATTTGTGATGATCTTGCAGGCAATAGATACCATCTGCACGTTGATGGAGTGGTATTGCTTGCGGTTGCGATCCGCCACCTCCATGCCATGCGGGACCACCAACTCCACATGGGTGCAGTCGAGTGCACCTACACAATTTGGCATGCCTGCCACTGCATGGAAGGCAACTTTTGTATCGAATATCTCCTGGGGAGTCCGTGGTAGGGATATGTAGTCCCTTGTGTGCTTGAGGAGGGCATCCGGCACTTGGGTCAGTATCCGGGAAAATAAGGGTTGTGATTTGCCATGCATGTGCCCCACTGTGTGCTGGTAGGTGCCTGTGGCAAGGAAGTGCAGGACAGACACTACCTTCAGTAGAGGGGGAATGGTGGTGCGTATTTCTATGAGGCTCACTATGTCATTGTGTATCAGGTCCACTACAGTGGTGATGGTGTCACGGTCAAGCCCGTACAGGTTGTGGATCTGCTCAGGTGTTAGGTTGAAGGGGGTGGCTCTGATGCGAGGGATTGGGGGCTGCTGGCGTGGTAACCGTGGCTGCACTGGTAAAGCATGCTGGGCCTGTCTCACCCTCCTTCTCCTCCTGTGTCTCCTCTGTGGTGGGGCCTGTTGTTGTTTTTGTTGTTGTTGTTGTTGAGGCCTTGCAAGTAGGGCCTCCTGCTCCAGTAATGCTACCACTATTGGTATCATCTTGGTGTGGGAGGGGGTGTGGTGTGTGGGTGTGCTCCTTTTGTACTGGCCCTGACTCGATTGCCTCCACCTGTGCTGATTGTGTGCACCTGTGGCACTTGTAAACACTGCTCAGGGTTCTTAACACCTTCTCAGAGATGCTGGTATTTTCTCCATGCCGGTAAGGTCTTTTTCGGCCTTCAGGAGGCCGTTATTTGCATGGCCGCATTACTTTGGATCAGCTCCGGGTTACGGCATGCCGCTAATGTCGGCTTGGTGTGTCGCATGCACGCGCCCTGACCGCTATTTACGGCATTGTACTTTACGGTGCTGTAAATAGCGGTCTGGTTGGTCAGAATAGCCCGTATCAGTAAGAGATGCCGGTAATCCTTTACCGGCATTGTTTTTCCCTTACCTCCAACCTCGGAATGACCCACATACTCTTACTGCACAAAATATTTCTTTGATGATGTATATAGTGTAAAGTTAGTTTATTATGAAAGGCTAGCTTATTATGTAAGGTGGTTTGCTCGATGTGGCGCTTTCTGAACTGGAAGCACATATGGCAAACAATCCTTTTTTTCTTTCCATTGCACACCTCGTTATTCCCCTTTATTGATATGCATTGCGCTTGTCAGCACTTACCCTCCAGGATGTGCCTTCCTCTTTAAACACAGGCAGTGAGTGAGTCCAAAGACCTCCTCCTCCACTGTAAAGAACACAACTTTAGGATTCCCTCACACTTACATGTGGCCACTGATACCAAGACCACACAATGTCATGCACACTTGTGATATCTGAAAGACTTATTGTTCTTTTCAAATTATGTTGATAAAGAAAGCAAGAAAATGATCTCTTTTTATAGGCAGCCATAATATGTACTCTGCGAAACTGCATATAAACACTTAAAATGGTGCTCGGAGGCCCCTTGATGAAACCTCCTCACAGTTCTCTTTGCCCCTCTTATGAGCTGGCCAATTATTAGGTGATATTATACATTGCCACCTTTGTGGCATCTACTGCTTAATCTCCCTCTTGTTCCAGAAATATGAATCATGCTATATTCTTGGGGTCATGGGGCATAGTGTTTGCTTGGGGGTAGGCTTCATGGGGTATAAAGTTTTCTGTGGGGTGGGGGGTCATGGGCATAGTGTTTGCTGTGGGGGTCATGGGGCATATTTTTTGTAGGGGGTGGTGTTCATGGAGAATAGTGTTTGCTTGGGGGTCGGGCTCATGGGGCATAGTGTTTGCTTGGGGAGCTAAAGCGCCTACTCAGCCCTCTCACTCCAATAGTGGACACTCCAATAGTGAACTCAATCAAAAAGCAAAAACAGGCACAGCTAAGAGATGTACCTCCTTCGCCTGACCCAGTGAAGATCATACTCCCAAGAATATGGCCAACCCAAATAACACAGTACAGTAACACATAATGGAATGTCCAATCAAGGGTCAATAAACTAAATATACTTTAATAACTAAACAGACCATATGCAATAACTAAATTGAAAATACTACAAAAACCCACCCCTGTAGAAAGAACACAGAATATGCAGGATAGCAAGATGCAGCACTTTGGGTGATGAGACAGGGGGAGAAAGGGAAGGAAAACCCCTATTGTTCAAAAAGGATATGTTCCTGAGATGAAAAAAGGGGGTTTATGTAGTCTAGCTAGTCTCCAGGGACCAACACGAACGTCTGTTCCAAAGAAATATGGATGGGAATTCTGTTTTGTCGCCCATTGCACCAAGATGTGCCCTTTTGCAGCCCATCTCAGTGAAACACGCTTGCAGAAACCACACAGTTGCTGGGAGCCTGTCATACAGCAGGGTCGGGAGCGTGCTGTACAGCCTGATCACTCCCCACCCCGTTCGGTCTTGGGCCAGCTGTCTACAGATCCACTTCAACCATGGAATAGGTTGCTTGCTATCTAAAAGTGGGAAAGTCATTCATTCTTGATCTTGCCCCTCTTTCTGGCAAAATTGTTGTCAACAAGATTAGTTTTGCCAGTGACAGTTTTGAGTTCATGGAGTGTCAAATCTGGGCTGTTTATGCAGATTTTCTGGGCTCAAGCATGCTAAAGGGTGTAAAGAGGGATATCCTGACCATTATTCTCCCTAATCTATTTCTGTATACTGGTCAACCATTGTTTCCCTCGGGTATGTGATATTTCACTCTCGTTCCTTCCAGCTGAAGAATAAATTCCATCCTGCAAATTCCAAGCAGCATCCAGATCTCTGCAGCAGACGCCCATACTGTCTAGGAAAGTTTGCAACATTAACACAGAATGGCGCGGATAGTGCTGCTCAACACTATCCCCGCTACTGCCATCCTACATTGAGCACTAACTTTCCAGGGCATGTACATTTTATGGCAGTTGTAATTTAGCAAAAAATTACTTTTCTACAAAGTGGAGGCTTCCAACAGGTTTCTACATTTTGTGCTCTGGGTCAATGTTTGTTTCAAAGGTGGGATTTGTTCGGCACAGCTCTGCCACTTCGAAAATGCAAATGGCTACAGTAGTAGGGCCGGTCAATCCCTGCATTCACCACCTTAATCTATTACAAGCAATTATCCATCAATAAGTGAATGAAAAGGTACGACAGAGAGGCTATGTTCTCAATCTGATCTTGTTCTTTTGTTGCTTCTAGGATTGTTTAAAAGTATATGATTGTTATATACTCGATTTGGACCATCGCAGTGCGAGAATAACAATGGAGAACCTATCCTGCCCAAAGTACGTTTAAACCTGCCCTTTACTGTTGGTACCGTTGGTACTCCATCTCTGTGCACAGGCCACAATGTGCACTGCTTCACTGTTTGTGCGCTAACGATATCCCTGCCAATGTCCAGTGTTGTTAAAAAAATGAAAATTGTCCAGGAGCACCATCAGTTTAAGGTTGAGTGGACTGAGACGTCTTTTTTCATTGAGTCCAAACCTAATGTGTACGCTTTCCTTATTTGCCTCGAACGAATTGCAGTCCCCAAGGAATATGATATCCACCACCATTGTGAAATGAAACATTCACTATATAAGGATTTGCAGGGGAAAGCGAGAATGAAGAAAGCGGAGGAGCTAAAAACACAGCTGAGTAAAAAACAAGGTGTTTTTGAGCAGAAAAAAAAGAATCTAAATGTGCCACTTCGGCTAGTTATAAGGTTGCATAACTTATTGCAAGGTCAACCTAGTCTTTCACAGATGGGGATTTTGTAAAAGACCGACCTTCCCAGGCACACATCACAGTGTTGCAAGTTACACAAAATGGGGCGGTGCAAGCCATTCCTGGACTTACCAGCCATGATCACATTACCAACACCAGGAGGGAGCTGCACTGGTTAGCCGTGAAACATTGCATTACTCACAAAATCTTGGCTTTGACACACAAGTGCTGGACTCGCGAGGCTCCCCTATATCTCACTGATCGTTTGACGGTGTAGCAGCCTACTCGCACTCTCAGGTCCGTGGATCAAGCTAGACTTCCCCAGCCTAGATTTAGGTTGGATGGGTTTGGGGGTGCTGGTTTCGACATCCGGCCCCCAGCAACCTGGAACGCTCTCCCACTCGATCTGAGAAAGATCAAAACATCAAATGACTTCAAAAAGATGCTCAAGGCCTATCTTTTCTCCCTCCCCTGTGAATTGACATTTTGTTTGTCCACGTCTTGTATTGTTTTTTGTGCACTCCGAGGCCTACGGGCATGTGGCGCTTTATAAAAATGTTAATAAATAAATTAGATCAGGATAATTTGAGAGGTTTTGCAGTGAAGAATGATCAGCATCAAAGCTCATTGTTGAACTCAGAGGGTGATTTTAACCCAGTGTATGTGACTTCTGGTAGGGAAAACCACAAAGCGATCGGGGATGAGAGGAAAGGGAATCTGGGAACCATAGAGAGGGGGGATAATTGGTGCTGTAAGCACCCTGCCCAGCTCCCAGCAACCAGTTCTGTTGGTTAGTACTAAAGCATTGGATGCACCCAAAGCATCAGAGGGCCCATTTAAACATGCTGCCATTAAAGAAGTGTGTGACTATTTGTTGGTTAGGTTTAGCAATTTGCCAGCGATTGATAGGATTAATATTGCACAGAAGCCTGATACAAGAGGAAATATACAGGTTATGCATAATCCACCTGCCACCAGGTTATGTCCAGATAATTCAGTTTGGACAAGTAATCAACCAGAGGCGTACCAAAGTGGGGTGAAGGAAGTAGGTTTGCGAGACCCGGTGTTTCCAGATTAATCAAGTTTGGTGCTCCTCTATATGTTTGAACATGGTGGCCCTGACTCGCTAAATCGACTGAGTATGTTGGCACTTTTTAATAAGATTCCAGCCCTCCGGCTAATAACAGTGAAAGATATAAAGCTAGTAGACTTCATTCATCCATTGAGATATGACTTTGTGAGATTGGTAATTTCATCCCGAATGGTGTTCGAGGTACTCTTAAACAAAGCTCTACATTTCTAAAATTGGGATATGATTTATTTCCCTTTGAGAAAGAACAACCTAAGAGAATTAGTTGTTAGGTTAAACAAGGCAAGGTGTCAAATTTCCTGGAGAAGGAGGCAAGTAGGGAAGGAGTACCAAGCATACGTGGGGTCACAAGAGAGAAGGATGAGCTAAACTGGCTTTGGCTTGCCTTATCATTAAGAGAGTCCGTTACACAATTGAATGACCTTGAAGGTCAACTTTAGCAAAGATACAGCCTTATCTGTCATATCCTGGAATGTTAGAGGTTCCTTTCACTTGTGCAATCACCCGGCTCTTTGCCGATACCTCAGAACTTTTACAATTATATTTTTGCAGGAAACATGGTTGAGAGCGCCTCTGGTTTTTGATGGTTATGAAATAAGGGTGGAACCCGGCAATGCAGTGCATAAGGGGATGCCCAGCAGGAGGTCTGCTCACTGCAATACATATTGGGTGTGATTTATGAATAATTGATGATCAAATTGTGACTAAGGGCATTTTAGCTGTGGTGATTGAGATGGAGGGAATGACTCATTTAGAGCGCATTCTATTAATTAACATCTATTATAATGCTCTGTGAAGGTGTTAAATATGTTGTTAGAAGATTGGTGTATTTCCACTCCAGGGGGGTCAGGTGATGATTGCTTGGGATTTCAATGCAGAGTGTAATTTTTCTAGCCCTTTGAATTTTGATCACCTTCAGTTTGATAATAAGAAGGTTCTTTCTGAGTCTTCTTCAAACATACTTGACTCGAGTAGGAGGATTGGAGTCTCAAGGAGGAAAATGATACACGGTCAAATATGGAGACAGAATGTAGAGAGTTGGGGCATGTACATGGTGAACAGTCTTCATAAAGAACAGACCATGATCACACCAACTTGGTTTGGCGGGACTTCAGCTTCCACTAAAGCCTATATTTTTGCCTCCCAAGCGTTGTTTAATCTGATTACTAAATGTAATGTTTTGCCTAAGACTTTCAGTGACCATGGTATGTTAAGTATGGTATTAGACTGGAGTAAAGTTGAACATGCTAGTCAATTTTATACCACATCTTTGCCAACTAATATAAAATGTACTCAAGAAATCTGGCATGATGGCAATGTAGCAAAACTCAACATGGTTCTGTTGAAAGACTTTGAGTGTCAACATATACACTCAGAACATTTAATCCTCATTTGCAATCAGTGATTTGCAATTTAGCAAAAGGGATTAAAAGATCTAAAAAGTTAGCCATTCATACGCATAGGTTTAACCCGCTAATACAAGATATGAAAAAAAGCCACTCGGAAACAGTTATGAAAGGTATATACAGCTCCCATTAGTAAGGATGCTAGGGTGAAGGCCATACATAAACTGAAATAAAGCTTAAAGAACTCGGCCAAAAGGCATTATTGCTACATGTATCAAAGGAATGTGGAGATGATGATGGCATTCAGAGATACTAACTCTCGAAACGTTTGGACTTTGATTAATGGTCTAGAGACCAATCAAATGCGAGTTCAAACTAATCCCATGCCTGTAGCCATGCGGTGTAGTCTTTTCACAAATGTGTATAGATTGAGGGGGGATCTTTGCAATGAAGTGGTATCTCAAAAATCTTCTGTCAGGCCTTTAAGAGTCTCACTTGAGGATATAGTGAGGTTAATTTTAAAAGCCAGTTCATCTAGGGCTAGCAGCCACGACCAATTGTCAAACATGATTTTTTTTAAAAACATTGAACTATGGTCAAGAGTTTTGTGGGTATTGTTCATGAATATGTTGGCCTCCTTGTCCCTCCCCATGACATGGAAGACCTCCCTTATCATCCCTATTTATAAAAAGGGAGATAAGCTATCACCTCTAAATTACTGTCCGATTGCTCTCATGGACGCAGACTCTAAAATCTTTGCTTCTCTGATACTGAAACATATTGTAGAATGGTGTGTTTGGAACAATATTTTGGATACATATCAGCTGTGAATTAGGAACAATATCGGCATGACTGCAGAGGTCTTTTATTGAGTTCTCTGTAGCAACTAGCCCGGCAAGATAAAGCCCTTCCAATATACTTGGCTTCAATGGACCTGTCACTGTCTTTTGATTTGGTGGATAGGAACATAGTGTGGTCTCAGTTAGCTAATTTAGGTAAACCCCAGGGTTTATTAAGCATACTGGTACATTTCAATGAGGGCTCCATAGTTCAGGTTAGGTTGATTATTGATGAATTATTGACAAAACCTATTTTGACAAGTAACGGTTTTAGACAGGGCTTCATTTTGTCACCCCATCTATTTAATCTATATGTTTCAGATGTTGATAAGGCCCTCTCAAAAGCTGCATTTGTGCCACCCAAAACAGGGTGTGTGGAAATATCATGGGCAGCTTATGCAGATGACTTTATTTTGTTCAACCATACCCCAAAAGGGCTGCAAAGGATAATAGAAGCTGTTAATCAATATATTATGGCAAACAAATTAGCCAGCAATCCTCAAAAGTCAGTGGGCCTCATTACGATTTTGGCGGTAGCCATGCCGCTATTGGCGGCCTGGCTGCCACCAAAATCGGGTCCGGGTCCAGGTTCCCAGAATGGGGAATTACCGGGCCATTCCGAGTTGGGAGGGCCCAGTAATTCCTCCCTCCAGGAACCCGGGCCCAGACTTTCCCCATTCCCATTTCAGCCCCCATAGGGCTGAATGGGACTGGGGGGAGGGAGCTAACAACTGGCCGATTACGACCGGCATGTTGCTAGCTCCCTCTTCCCCTCGCGGGACCCACTCTGCACATCTGGTAAAACCAAACGTGCAGAGCGGGTCCCGCAAGGGGACCTCGTAACATAGCAGAATGGTGTTAACGGGTCCGCATCCTTTTACGGCTCCCCTTAACCCATTCCGCCACTCTCGTAATGAGGCCCAGTAACTTTAAGAATAAGTAGTCGAAAAACCCTGAATAAGTGTTCATGGTTCCTTAGTCACACCAAACTTCAAATTAAAACGGGCCTGATTTATTTGTTTTTTCCAATAATATATTTTCCCACAAAGTGTTTCTATAGGAATTATTAAAAATGGTTTAGGTAATTGCTCAAATAAAAAAAATAGACATTAAATACGGAAACATCTATTTACTTCCTGTACTAAAATTCTATTTTATTCTGCTACAGTGATTCTACGGCTGTGTTATGCCCTGAAATTATTTCCAGCTTGGATTTTATCGGAATTAAGTATATATGAAGCCATGATCTGGCATTCAGTGTTACACTTCATTCCTAAATGTGTTATTGTACATGCTATATGCTATGAATCGGGGCTTCAGTCTCTTCAAGGCCTTATAGAGTGGAGGAGGTTGTCCTTTTTAGAAAATGTTATGTCAGCGCTGATGAGACCTTACATTCTTTATTAAGTAAAGAGGTTAGGGAAGGATGTGGTCAGGCTGGGTTTGTTTATTCATTGTATTCTGACTGTTTATGCTTATTGGATCATTTTGGAATTTCTGCGGAAACTTTATTGCATAACCCCCTTAAAGTTAAGAGGATAATTCAAAGGAAAGATTGGACCTATACGAACGATATGCTCAGATTATCGCTAAACAAAAAACATTAGCACCCTGGGTGGTGGAGTCAGCCAATCAGGTGGCTGGGAATGTGGGCTTGAACCGCCAGTGTAAGCCCGCGTTCCAAGCCGCCTGATGTCCGGCTCCCCCACCGCCATCTTCCCCCACCTTTCTTTAACCCATCCTCCCTGCATACTTACCTTATTTCGGCTGCGCTGGCCCTCGCCGCAGGAGCCGCACCTTCCACTCAGCTTCCCACAGCCGCCATGGAACGGGAAGAGGGGCTCCGTACGGAGCCCTGCCTTCCTTTTCCATTGCGGTCATGCTGGTAAAGGATTTTCCTTCCTACAATGGGATGTCGCGATGTAGGAAGGAAAATCTTTTTTTGTTTTAGCACCCTGGGTTGCTGCTTTGGTAAACCAGGGTGCTAATGGCCTAATGTACCCATTCCACAGACAAGACTGATGGATAACAGCCCTGGACCCACGGTAATGGCTCATGTTAATGGCTCACGTTAATGGCCCTCACTCGGGAATGGGTACATAATGCTACAATAGGTACTGTGGAATCTTACTTGAGAAGATTCCCAAATAGAAGGATGAGAAACTATTTTATGAGATTTAGGTTTAACGTCCTGCCCACTAATGAAATGTTATCTATTAGAGGTAGCCTATTGGAAGCTTCGGCACATTGTACATTTTGTAAATGCATGTGGGAAAAGGAAACTCTACCTCATTTATTTCTCTATTGTAATGCATTAGGATCACAGAGGATAGAACATTTTAATAAGTTTGTGACTAATGTCTATTGGGTCCCCCTGGATTATCTTTGATGGAATATTTTTCACACTAAATCTGTCTCTTTGATTTTGGCGGTGCTTAGGTTTTTAAAAGACATATGTACACTTTTATCGTTCTTTTCTAAGAGGTTTTGTAAGAGTTTTCTACTTTTCTTGGTATTAACTTTATGAACATTATGAATTGTAATGTCATTATTTTGATTACAATGGGCCTCATTACGACCCTGGCGGAGAACCATGGTGCAATTTGCACCATGGTCCATGGCGCAGAGCTGCCAACTCCGCCATGGGGGTTGGCGGACTTACCGCCCCATTCCGACCTTGGCGGGGCGGTAAGTCCCCAATCCCCATTTACCCTTCCCCATTCCCATTTTTGCCCCATAGGGTATAATGGGAGTGGGGAAGGCGTTAATTACGCCACCGTAAATTACGGTGGCGTAATTAACGACAAGTCCCATAGCGCCATGGATTTTTCCGCCTGCAAAAAGCAGGCGTAAAAATCACCATGGCGCTACGGGAACTCGTAGTCGGGCGGAAAGGTACGCCATGGTTTACGCCGGCGTAAACCCCTTTCCGCCAGGGTCGTAATGAGGCCCAATGTCTTTTTTAAATATTAATGTAATTAATGTATGTATTGTAATGAATTTTAATGGAAATGTTGTATTGTAAAGGTTTAGTAAAACCAATACAAATAAAAATGAATAAAAATAAAAACAAATAATTCTCATGAATGGGGTCAGTAACAAATTCAAAGTATTTAAGGAACTGGCTTCCATGGTATCTTTGCGTGGCAGATTACTGGTGTTGAAATCTTTAATGCCTTTCAAAAAGTAATCAATTATAAAAAATGTCCATGGCATAGTCTTGTAGGCCTGGCCACTGATGGGTCCCCAGCCATGATTGGAGAGTGAAATGGTTTTATTGACTGCTTGAAAAGACAGTTGGCTGAAAAGGCTGTCCATCAGAAACATTATCATTGCATTATACATCACGAGGCATTGTGTGCAGAACATTTGCGATTCACAAAAGTCATGGACTTCATTGTGAAGACCCTCAATGCCTAAAATTAAAAACAAAAACAAGTCAAAGGGGACCTTGTTATGCAGCTAAAAACCAAACTTAAAAACTGCACCTAATTGGCAATGACGCTAGTGGATATTACATGTCTACCAGTTTCTGATTTTTAATTACATCCAGCATTCATCAGGCCAACACATATTTGCATGAGTCAGCTGGTAGTATGTTAACATCTGTGATGTCTATCTGCTTTCCACTACCCATTGAAAAAAAATCTCAAAACCTGCCCCAAGAGATCAATGACAAAATATAAGATGTTGGCAACTAAGCTAATCAAAACCCAGCAATCTCGTTGCGAGGTCTGTTTTAGTCACAAGCTTTCATATCTGTAATAGGCAAAGTGAACCCATTAGCTTATTGAACATGTCTTTCAATCTTAAACCAATTAGAAATCCCAGGGAAGATGCAGATTGCGTATTTAGAACCATGAGAGGGATACATCTCAGGGTAAATAGTGGATATTCAATGTTACGATATAGCCTCATGGATTTTGTTCATCAATGACCCTACAAAACACAAACTATATTAATATTTGGTTCTATAACTTCCTCTTTGCTGATGTTTCCATCGGAGTGAACAATACTTTTCTGCATCCACTAAAAGGAATGAAAAAAACATGAATGTATGAAATTACCAAATTAAGGGGATGCATTTTCTGATGGGGTTCTGAGAATAGTGAAACAGAGGTCAAAAGCCAAATAGCCCTCAAACTGGTATTTGGCAAAAAAGAGACAACACAGTGATTGTGATTTGCCAAATGCAAGGTAACCCAGTTTTAATTGCAATATAAACTGGGGGGAAATCAAGTTTAAAAGCCAGGCTAACACTCAGGAATTTCTCCACATCTTAACAGGAAACAGCAGGTTTTATAGGCATTATGATGTCACAGTTATGAAAACCTGTTGCTCCTGGTTATTGGCTTCCTCTACAAAGCTACATATATAAGTCTATATGTCCACAACCAGGGATTGAACAATCCTTTGCTAAGATCCCACCCATAACAAATGTGCTCCTCATCATACTTGAATATTATTGGTAGGCCCTAAATTACTACTGCGGTGAAAAAAGACGGTCACACTTTCCATGAAATGGCTGCATAATGACATGTTTTATGTAGCTGGGAGAGAGAGGACAAGCGTATTGTCTTGTTCTTAATTAAAGCCCATGTTACCTCCTGCCATGATATCGCCGAGTCTCAAGGACCTGTTCTAGCAACAGTAACCGCGCCATCCAGTTCTTGGCACATTTCTGAATAACAATTTTGTGAGTCATGCTACTTCCACCCTGTTAAGATTTCATCACAGCAATTAGATGTCTTTTTAGATGCATCACACTCCTCTGTCATGCCTAGCTGATCGCAGAGGCCTTAATCTGCCAACTACTTATGAACTTCCTGAGATGTTTGGTATGTCCCATAGACTTGAAATGGTCTGCTGTGTTATTGTAACTTAATTTACCTTGACAGCTGATGCAAACAATGGTATCTTGTTCCGCTATGTAACCCTCTCCTACAAAGCCTTGGGTTTTGACATTCCTTGGAATCAGCTATGTCCAGCTACCACAGCATTTCCCTGAATAAAATGCATTTGTTCAAGTGTTCTTAACTCTGGCTTGTTCTTAAAGCTGCAGAGCTCAAGTCTCTGCTGTGCTGGTGCAATTTAAAATGGCAGATGCTTGTCACAGTATTTTCCTCTGCAGGACACATTTGCTCTGCATTTATTTTGCTGTCTACTGAGTCCTGGTGCATGCCTGGCAGATGCTATATCTACCTATGGGTAGCCGCAACCTGATCCTACCAACAGTTATTCTGCCCTACTTGTGTAGTGAGCCCCTCTCTTGGGTACACGCCTCCCTGTCACCTAGTCTATTCTAGGTGCCAGCTGTTCCAGGAAAATTTAAAGTGCAGTTTCAAATGTGTCCTTTCTGATTTTATAATTCCATTTCTTCTGAGGACGACAGTGGGGCATATGCTCTCTAGTCAACAATTACCCCACTACATTCCCCCTCTGGTCGAGTCATCGGCCACGCCTTCATTTTGTCTCATCATATTATAGCCATCCTTGGGCAGCCACAATCTGGTGACCCCCCCCTTAAGTTACCTCCTTGTGCAACATATTCTGTTGGACTGCGTGTCTTATGCCAGCACTCACCATTGTTGTCACATTTCATCCAATGCTCGTTGTAGTTATGGGTATATTTTGGGCATGTAAACAATGCTCCAGGTTGTCAAGCTGGCTGTCCCAATGGTTACATGGGACAGTAAACTTCATCATCAGTTTTAGTGTACTGATGTACGGTGTCAGCCACATTAATCATTACTGTCATTTGGAGTGCCTTCTTGACTGTCTTTTTGCAATGGCTTAGTGATATTCTCAAGAAGCAAAAAGCAATTAGGACCAGTACCAAGATTGCCAACAGAAATTTGAATCCATCTGTCAGCCATGTAAGCATCCATGAGAATAGATAACTGAACCTGTTATCGTCCTCAATGTCATTCACTTCCTCCTCCATTTGATCATGCAGCTCTTTCACGGAGTATATGGCCTCTGTCAAGGTCCCATTCTCCTCATCATGTGTGGGGAAATATGTACAGTGGCTTGTCCCTATCTTTGCACACACTCCTCCCTCCATGGCTGTGAGGAGGTACAGAACATACCTATTCTGTAGGGTCATCAATCTGACCGCTTTTAACTCCTCCTCAATGGCATTGAAGCCTTTTATTGTGACATTAATAGTTTGTAACAGTTCCCACCTAGTTATCTGGATCCAATGTGCATTTGCTGCTGCTTGCAGGCCAGGCATTAAAAGGGATGTGACGAACATTGTTGTTTTACCAAACAACGTATGACTCTCTGGGATTTCATCGAATGCAGCATTGGCTTCTTTGGAAAAACAGTTAGTTCTTTTTGTGTGTAGTAGCCCTAGGGATCTTTTCTTCCTGTTGTGCGCCATTGAAGGAAAAGTCCCAATGTCAACCTCACTTTATGGTATTACTAATGTTGGTGCATTTAGTAGCACTATTGTACATGTGCCACCCCAGTTGGGTGGAAGCTGCATATAAGCTCTTGTACCGCAGGCCCAGTAATGGTCCATTAGTACAGCTGTACCAACTCTCATACCTTGTAAATCCATAATGTGTTTGCTCCCTTCATTGTCACCAAGCTTTACCAAACCATTATTTCTAAAGCATAATGTTTGCTTGTAGTTTGGTTATGGATAGTGGTTCTGCTTCATCTTCCACCCATGTTAAAAATGTTGCAGTTTCTTTCCATTCCTCATGGCACACTCTGTCTGCATTTTTTATCACTTGTATTGGTGCAGTCCATATTGCCTCTGATTTGCATCCCATTATTCCATCAACCCATCCTCCTGAGGAATATACTTTCCCTTTTATTTGCAATTGCAATCTGTCGGCACAATGAGGTATAAAATTAAACTGGCCATCTGTACACCTTAATATTTGGTGAGCCACTATTTCAATATCTCCTCTTTTTGGACCTGATAGAATGTACTTTTTTATTTATTTATTTATTTATTTATATTTATATAGCGCGCAAGAAGCCCAGGGGCATTGAGGCGCTGTTACTTGCAATAACTTAGTTACATGGTACAGGCATGAAAGCGATTGATAACACATTATGAATACTACAAGATATCATACTGTTGTTACAGATATTGCATTGGGACGTATATTACAACATATATGATAAGTATTCGTGCTGGTGTGTCGGGTCTTATGTGAAGAGGGTAGTTTTCAGAGTTTTGCGGAAGGTGGTGAGGGAGGCCTCCCCTCGGAGAGTGGGAGGTAGGGCATTCTAGTGAGTGGGCGCTAGATAGGGGAAGCTGGATCCGCCCGCTTTTACTCTTTTTACTAGTGGCACCGAGAGCATGTTGGTGTATGGTGATCTGGTTGGCCTGGTAGTGGAGACGGGGTGGATCCTTTGAGAGAGGTATGCTGGAGCAGTGAGGTGAATGCATTTGTGGGTCAGTGTCAGGGCTTTGAATACGATCCTTTCCTTTATTGGGAGCCAGTGGGCTAGTTTTCTGGCTTCAGAGATGTGTTCTCTTTTAGCAATGCCTTGGGCTGCCCGGAGAGCATTGTTCTGTATTACTTGTAGTCTCTCTAAGTTTTTGTTGGAGGTTCCTAGAAAGAGTATGTTGCAGTAGTCTAGCCTAGAGCCGGTGATGGCTCTGGCTATGTTGGTGCAGTTCTCTTTGGAGAGAAAGGGTCTGACTGCGTTGATAAGTTTGGCATGATATGCAGCTGCTGAGGCTATTGCGCTGACTTGTCTATCCATGGATAGGCTGGAGTCCAGGTAGACTCCCAGAGTTTTGACAGAGTCGGAGACCGGAATTTTAATGGAGTCAATGGTGAAGTGGCTGAATTGGGCATCTACATTTTTTAGTGTGTTGGGGGAACCTACCAGGAGGAGTTCTGTCTTGTCAGAGTTGAGGCATAGACCGTTGTCTGCCATCCAGGCTTGGATGGTGTTGTAGAGGTTGTTGAGGGTCAGGGAGTCAGTGTCATAGTTCCCTGTGAGAGTGAGGAGGATCTGCGTGTCGTCGGCGTAGTTGGTGTAGGATATGCCCATAGCGTCGAGGATGAGGAAGAGGGGTCGTGTGAAGATGTTGTATAGGGTGGGGGAGAGACAGGAGCCTTGGGGTACACCACAAAGTATAATGGTTGGTGATGCGGCGGCTAGGTCAGAGAATACTTGCATGGTTCTGTCTTGTAAGAAAGAGGTGATCCAGGCTGTGGCCTCTGGGGAGAATTTGGCAGTGGAGGAAAGGTGGTGGCATAAGACACTATGATCCACGAGGTCGAAGGCCGCGGATAGGTCAAGGAGTAGGAGAAGTGCTGGTTTACCCAAGTCTCT
Organism: Ambystoma mexicanum; assembly: GCF_040938575.1. Lineage (NCBI taxonomy): Eukaryota > Metazoa > Chordata > Amphibia > Caudata > Ambystomatidae > Ambystoma > Ambystoma mexicanum. The sequence continues at coordinate 779,421,045 of NC_090937.1, forward strand.
AGCATCGTCCATCTGGTTTTTCAGGTCAAGTATGGCGGTTTCGGTCCCGTGTCTGGGGCGGAAGCCAGATTGGCGGAGTCCAAGGAGTTTGTTCTCTTCAATGAAGTGCTGGACCTGCAGGTAGGCTGCTTTGTCCAGTATTTTGAGGAGGAATGGGACAGTGGTGATGGGTCTGTAATTGTTGGGTGAGGTGGGATCGAGAGTTGGCTTTTTCAAAAGAGGGCGTACCCAAGCTTCCTTGAGGGAGGCGGGGACTTTCCCTGTGGTCAAGGAGGCATTCACAAAGGCTGTTAGGAAGGGAGCTAGCGCTTCCGTGCAGTCTTTGATAATGGAGGCTGGGCATGCATCGCCTTTGCAGTTAGAGGGTTTGATGTTCCTCATTATGTTGATGATGTCTTTTTCCTGAATGGGTTTGAAGGAGAAGGGTAGGGGGGGATCCGGGGCAGGTGGTGGGAAGGGGATATGCTTATTGGGTAAGGCTTGTTTAGTGGCTAGTATTTTGTTTTTGAGGAGGCTTAATTTGGTTAGCATGGCCGTTTGTATTTCATCACACCAGTCTTTGTCTTTGATGAAATTCTGGGGGGCGGGAGTGGGTGTCTCGAGCTCACTGAAAATGGCAAAGATTTCTTTTGTGCTAGATTGGGCTTCCGAGATTCTGTATTCAAAGGATTTGGCCTTTGCTTGGGTGATTGCCTTTTTGTATTTGGTGGATAAGGCTTTAAAGATCATCTTGTCTTTTTCAGAGTGGGACGTTTGCCACTGTGTGAGTGCGGCTTTTTTCTCATTTCGGAGTGTGAGGAGGTCAGGGGTGAACCAAGAGTTGGAGTGCGTAGTGGGTTTGGATTTGCGAGGTTTGAGAGGGGCAATGGAGTTGATAGCTGCTTTAATGGCAACATCATAGGTTGTTGCGAGTGTTTCTGGGTCTGATGAAAAAGGTGGTCTGAAGGCTGGGCCTTGGAGGAAGGGCAGTAGCCTTTCCTTCGTGAGCTGGCGGGAGCTTCTGGCGAGGCAGGGTGGGAGCGGTTGAGGTGAGGGAGCAGCAGGGGAGCTAGTGGTGAGGATGCTAAAGGTGATGATGTGGTGGTCAGACCATGGGGTGGGATTGTTTCCTGTGATGATGAGTGGGCAGTTGTGCTGTGCTATCCAGTCGAGTGTTCTGCCCTGGGTGTGAGTTGGGCTCAGGATGGTGTTCTTGTAGCTTGGTGTACTTGAGCACCTTACTTTTCATTCTTATATTTGCCATCATGTGTGCCTCTTTTACATAGTTGTCTACATATGGGAATTCTGATCCTGTGAGATACTTCATCATGGCCGATTGCCCCTGAAATTGTGCTCTGGTCTGGCATACTGCGAGATGTACCAAGCAGTGTGCTCTGTACTGATGTACTTCGTGCGGTATAAATACTAGATAGGCTGTCATGGGATAGGGGATAAGTGAGAAAACAAAGCAGCTTTCCCTTGATCTCTATCTCCCCACCTTCTCCATTGACCTATACCATGAATTTCATTCAATATTTATGGAATTATCAAAATACCTTCTCATGTAATATTCATCATCTGCAATACTTCTCCTAGCCTTTATGTTCTCCACAACTGAGTGGAATACACTTCCTGCTCTAACTAGAAATATACTTGTTTTTTAACTTGTTCACTAACATTATGCCATAGGGACACATTTATCTTCTCATAATCCACAAAATTCAGTGTGAGAAAAAATAAGAAATAAAAACAACAAAAGAGAAAGGAAAACAGAAGGACTGCAATAGCCAATATGACTGTCATGTGTAGATGTGTCCTGTAGCGTATTGATTGGGGTATTATGAATATATCAGGAACATAAGGATATGAAAACATTTGTGCAGTTTACTTATACCCGGGCAACAGTAGGTTATTATTTTTCAACAGTGAGTGAAGCAAGCTGTATATATCTTTTTCAAAACATTTTTACAACCACATATAATGACAATAATAAAAGATGTCATCGATGATTTTCAAACCACTTCCATTATTATGTGGCTCATTGAAAAATATACAAATATAAAAATGGTGCTCATAGAAAGCATAACAATATAAAAATGTGGGAGATAGAAATAGTCCCAACAAAGATGTAAAGATAGAAAAGTAGAAAAAAATAGTCCATTGTAGATGTATGCTCTTATGAAAAATAGTATACAAAATAGTCCCACTAAAATGTAAAGATAGAACAGTAGATAAAAATAGTCTGTTATAGATGTTTGTTCTTGTGAAAAATAGTCCTCAGCATCAACAGAAATACTGTGCTGGTGATGTATTCAAAAAGTCATCAGCATCAATGTTCCAGTAATAGTTTGGCGTCAGTGTTCCTTAAGTAGTGCAATGTGACATATCTTCTTTATTGTCAAGTTCCTTATTCTTTTTATCTTCTTTGTCAGCATGCTCTTGAGCTCTTGTCGTGGGTCTGGTGTTGTTCTCTTTTCCCTCTGGATCCTGGTAGTTGGGCAGTGAGGTAGCACTCTTGTATGGCTTTACATCGGTAAGGTGGAGCAAGGCCTTCTTGTCCTGCAATTTTACGGATGTAGAGGTACAATAAGTCACAACATGGGGACCCATGAACCTTGGGTGGTGCCACTTTCGCATATGGGTGTGGCACAGCACGAGGTCCACAGGGAACAGTTGGAGAGGTGGAATAACTGTGGCAGTGTCCAATTCTGTCTCGTGCCTTTTGCGATACCTACCTGCCTTTCCTTTACCTGTTGGAAATGAAAGAGAGAGATTTAGTCATGGAAATCAAATAGTGATGTAACTAATTTCCTAATACAGTCACAGTGTTTTGGGCATCTGTCTGCACATGTGTGGGCAGGGTAATGGGCATGTGCATCCTGCGACCTGTCACCAACTCATGAGGAGTCAGGTGATGGTCTGAGCCTGGCTGATTGCGTAGGGCAAAGAGAGCCAGCGGAAAGCAATACATCCAGTCCTTATTCAGTGTGTCACGCAATCTTGCTATGCAGACTTTCAGGAGGCCGTTCAGTTGCTCCACAATGCCATTCGCTTGTGCGTGGTAGGCCGAACATAATGCCTAATAGGGATGTTATTTTTGCAAAGAGCTCATTTGCGAAAGGAGGTCTATTATCCGATCTCAGCACCTCACAAACTTCCCATCGGGGGAACACTTTGCGTGCAAGGAATTTCACTGATGACATAGCATCTGGGTGGGTGCATGGTCCTGCTTCTATCCATCTGGAGAAGGGGCACACCACCACAATTACATATTTGTTTCCTCTGCACGTTTGGGACATATCAATATAATCCACATGCAGGTGTCTGAATGGGCCAGTTGGGTAGGGTATTGTTCCTCTCAGGGTCCTAAGTGTATGGCCTGCTATATATTTCTGACAGGTTGCACAATTGATAATAAAGTTTGTCATGTGTTTGTGCAGGTTGGGCACAAACCACTCACTGGAAATCTGCACTGCAACACACTCTTTGGAAATATGTGCTGGGTAGTGTAACTGTTCTAATTGATACTGTGAGTAATTCTAGTGGCATTACAGGCTTTCCTGTGTTTCCATGTTGCCACAGAAGATCTGTGAGACACAATGAACAGCCTCTTTTTTCCTGCAACTTCTGCTCTTCTGGTAATGCCCACACTTGTATCTCTATTAACTGTGCTATTGGCAGTACATTGTAACTTTAAATCACTGCCATAATTTTTTCATGTGATTGCCTGGACTTTGGTACCTCCACTATGTCTGGCAAATACATTGCTCGTTTGGCCTTGGTATCTACTGCTGTGTTTCCACAGGAAATTAAATCTAAGCCCCTAGCATGTGCTAAGCATTTTATCACGGCAACCTCTGATGGTTTGGATAATGCATAAATCAGTTTTTCTAACAGTGCAGCATGCTGCACGGATGTACTGTCAGCATGCAGGAAACCCCTCCTTGTCCACCGTGACAGTCCAAAATGCACTGTGGACATCACATAGGCAGAATCAGAGTACACCATAGCTTCCTCATCTTCATGTCTCGCCATAATCATCACCACTAATTCTGCTGCTTGCGCTGAAAAATGTGCAGGTAGTCTTATACTTTCAACAGTCTCAAACTCTCAGTTTTCTTTTGCTCTTACTACTGCAGCTCCCATCATTCTTGTCTCTGAATGTGTGTCTATTATTGAACTGCCATCAACAAACATTTTTACTCTGTCTCTAAGGCCACCTCTTTAGCGCGGCGTATCTCATCATAATTATCTGTGTCTGTTGTGCAGTCATGGGCATTATCATCTTCCGGCACTAGATCTGCTCTGTATTTTGCTGGATTTACCACATGACATCTAACAATTTTAATAGATGGATTTGTTAGAATGACCTCATATCCTGAGACCATCTGTGCGGTCAATGCGCCTTTAGGCTCTCAAGTATTGTAAAAAGCACATGTTCAATGTATGTTAACGAGCAGCCCATCATCACAGTGGACGATTTCTCAAGTGTGAATGGCACTGTTCACATGGGTAATGCCCTTTCATTACTGGGTCTAACAACTTGCTGTAATATGCCAAAGGATTATGTCACATTGAAGTCTTCTGTGTGAGGACAGCTGTCATCACTACTCAATTGCAATGGGAGAAAATACAAAATTCTGCTTTGTAATCTGGGATTCCTAACACCTGTGCTGTACTTATGCCCTTTTTTAGTTCATCAAATGAGCTGCTCATTCCTCTTGTGCATTGTATGGGATCCTTGTTTTCCTGTGCTCCCCTTAACCCTTCTAACAGTGGTCAGATGTATGAGCTGTAGTGAAAATACCCTGACTCAGCAATAATTGCATAATCCCAAGAACTGTTGCAACTCCTTCACTGTGTTTGGAAGAGGTGTATTACTGATTGCCTCTGCTCTTCGGGTGTCATCCTCCTCCCTTCCTTGGAGATTATTTGGCCCAAATAAAGTACTTCTTTCTGACAATATTGCATGTTCTGTGTGTCAACTTTGTACCCTTTCTCAGCTAGCAATGTCGGTAGCTGCACTGAGTCATTACTGCACTGTTCCTGACAGCCGCTGCAAACCAGCAAGTCATCTACATATTGTATGATGGCACTGGGAGTTTGTATGTTTCCCAAATCTATCTGCAACACCCTGTTAAACACACTGGAGGATTCACAGCACCCCTGTGGGAGACAACAGTGTTCCAGTCTTACTCCTCTATAGGTGAATGTGGTTAAATACAGCAAATCTTCATGAAGGGGTATACTGAAAAATGCATTTGTCAGATCATTCACTGTGAAATGTGTGGCCGTGGGAGGTATATTACACAATACTGTGGCAGGATTAGGTACCACTGGAGATTCAGGCTCAACAATGTTATTCAAGGGGTGTAAATCTTGTATGAGTATCCAGGACCCTGCCTGCGATTTTTCCACTGGGTATACAGCAGTGTTGCAAGGAGACTCTGATGGCACTATTACTCCCTGCTTCATGAGCACATTTATTGTTTCATAAATACCCTCATCTGCTTCTTTGGACATTGCATACTGTTTTACTTGAGGTAAAATTGCCCCTTTCTTCAATTTTATTTGTATTGCTCCAATTCCTTTTAACAACCCCACATCATATGGACTGGTTGTCCCTAGTGTGCCGGGGACCCTTGCCAAATCTTCTTCTATAAATGATGGTACTTTTTTAGCTAGCATAATTTGTTGTGGCACCTCTGTATACTAGATTTTCAATTGAGATGGTATATTTATCACTATCAATACCTCATCATCAGAGTCACTATAGTCAAACAACTCATAATCTGTCAACTGGGTCAGTCTGTGTGATGTGTCAAGTACTATTACTGTGCGCCAACTCACCCCTTCCTCATCAGTGCTGTGTAAATCACTCTATCCTCCCTTACTACAGCCATCTGTAGCTCAATTTTAACCAGTTCCCCTTCAGTTACATCTGTAGGTATCTGTGTTCTGAATAAAAAGTCTGTGGGTAGTCTCAATAACTGCCCCTCAATGCGGGGAATCCATGCTAACACCACTTGTACTCCACAGAAAAATAGGATCCACTGTTACTCCTTTCTGTACTTTCTGCCCATGAAAGGCTTGTATGTATTATTTTGCTGTCTCGAAATATATGCCTGGTGTAGAGCATATTATGGCGTCCTCTGTGAATGATATTGAAATATTGAGCTTGGCCATAAGATCTCTTCCCAATATGTTTACAGGTGTCTTCCTGGAATACAGGAATGGGATAGCTACCGCCTGATCTCCTACTGTCATAGGCAAACTGTCAGTGAAAGGAATCGTATTTGTAGCACCAGAAAAGCCTTGAGTGTCCATGAATACTCCTGACATCGGAAATCTGCCATCTCTGACACAGGACTTTGTTGGCCCAGTGTCAACTAAGAACGAAAGAGTCTGGTCGCCTATAGATACCTCCATCCTCGGTTACTGTTCAGGGACTGTGGTTTGTATTTGTATTTATTGATTGTTAGGCAGAAACCTGTGCAGTTCCCTTAGGGACCACTGCAAAAAGTTTAGGACTACAGGAGTTAGCAGTAAACCCAATTGGTAGCAGTCTGCACCACCCAGATGTACCTGGTAGCTGTGGCTGCTGAGCAGTCTGACTTCTCTCAAGAAGAGTTAGGCAGTATACAGAGCATACACAATAGGTCAGGTAAACACAGTAGAACAAGCAAACACTGACCAGAGCTTTGGTGTAAAAGATATATCATTATTTATTTAAAAACACATCTACGAAAACACACTGGCACTAATATCAAGCAAGTTCAAAAACACGGTCACTAAAGTATATACACTCCCTTAAAAGAATATCAGACAAGTGTTAAGTAAAGCACCACTTATTTTTAGACAGCGGTGAGCGCTTAACGCAGATGGCACTCTAATAATTCGGTTTAAAAGGGAGAGAAAGGCAGAGCATAAATTGAAACAGATCCCAACACTTTCAAATGAACACAGCAGGAGAGGAAGGCAGAATCAAACAGTGAAGTTAGAATTCAGAAAGCCGGATCCACTTTAAGAGGATCAGAACGAAATGTGTCCAAGGTCACAGGTTGAAAAGTGCACAAACGTCTCGAAAAGGTTCAGAAAGAAGTTGGACCAAAAGAAAGGGACCAGTTAGATGGTCAAGAGGCCAGCCCAGTCTAGAAGGTTAAGGATTTACTGTCACCTTGTAGCAATCTATAGAAAGGGAGGTCAGGCAGACACAGTACCTTGAAATGGTGAGAACACTCCAGCGGGGGCAGTTGTTCCTGGCAGCGGTTGCGAGTCAGTGCTTCGTCCGGCAGAAGAGAAGGTCTCGTCGGGGAGGAAAGCAGGAGGTTGTTGTGCTGCCAGGGAAGAAACCAGCCACTGAGTTTCTCGATTCAAAGGAGCGGTCCTATCTTTCGCTGTTCAGTGGTAAGTGGCTATCCGGTTGCCGGGGTGCTTGGCACGGGCAATTTGACCACTAGACATCCAGGTAGGCGAAAAGGAAAGCGAACTGGTTGTCCCCACCAGCTCAAGGGGAAGAGTCTCTCCGGCAAGAAGATCTCCTCTGTCGTCGGGAAGTGGTGAGACAGTTCAGCAGGGCTCCACTGGTGGTGTCATCGTTGCAGGTCGGCTCAGCTTCTCCCTCTTCGGATTCTCAGGTCCTGTGGCGACTTCTCAAGTTCCAGTCCCAAAAGCCCTGCTTTTATGCAAGAAACCCCCATTCATTCAGCCTAGCTGTCAATCAAACATGCTAAGTGGTGAGCCAGCCGGCTCACCACTTAGGCAAATCACACAAGAGTGCTACTTGAGTTGCCACGGCAACTCAGTCCAGGGTGCCTAAACCCCCTCCCACACCCCCTGTGGTACCCAGACAGAGTGGCACCACTTTTGGAGGCTTCTGTGGAGAAGCCCGCCAAAAAGTGAAACAAAGGGATCGACTTGGGTTGGAGTCACAGAAGAGAACACAAATGCCATTTTAGAATCAAGTTCTGGCAAAAAATACCAACCGGTGAATTAATATTAAATAAATAACCCGGCGGTATGTTCGAGGCTATAGGAATTAAATAATTAAAGTTGGTAGCCTCGAACAAAGGCAAAATCCCATAGAGATATATTCGCGGTTGAATATAAAAAGTAGTATCCACTGCCAAAACTCGATCAGGGGGGACCGAGACGTGCCCCCTCGAATAACAGACCCCGGGGCAATCGAATTGCCCCGGCCAGTACGTCCACAATATGATGGTTTGTACTGGTTTCTGTTCGTAATTTGGGACTAGTAAAGCCAATGGTGACTTTACATGCCCTGGGAGACAGTAGTCAGTCCCAGGGTATGGAGTCTATGGTGGGGTGTCACTATGACACCCCTGTGTCACTGCACTGAGGGTGCTGTGTAATACACATAGTAAAAACACATGAGACCCTATGGAATAAAGACCCCATAGCCCATAAAACAAATTAACAGTCAAAGGAACCCCTCAAATCATGTCCAAGAGTGTGAGGAAAAGAGTCTCACTCTTGGCAGGAGAAAAAAAACAAACTCCAGAAATCCAGCAAAGCTGCTGGGGGACTCACTAGGTTAGGAAATTCAGCCTAAACAGAGAATTCTCCCCAACATTGATGTATAGAGCACCTTACACCAAAGCGCTGTACAGTGGAACAACTTAATACATAAAAACATAAACAATATAACGGTGGAAGCTAAATTACCATATGAATCAATCAACAAAACAGTGAGAAGAGCAATTCACTGAAGGGGATAGGGAGAATAGAGGAGTAGGACTGGGTAGGGGGGCAGGGGTGGTGATGAGTAGGAGGAGGGATGGGGAAGGGGAAGGGATCACTGGTTACTGATAGGATAGGGCACATCAAGCGGAGGAGTCGGACTGGGTAGGGGGGCAGGGGTGGTGATGAGTAGGAGGAGGGATGGGGAAGGGATCACTGGTTACTGATAGGATAGGGCACATCAAGCTATTCTGTAGGCTGTCCTATTGGGGATACATGTTCAGTCCTGTCCCTGTAAAAGGATTCCCCTCAATCGCTGTCATTCCTCCTATCCATGGTGTCTGTGTCTGTGGCAGAATATTGGTATCCCACTGTGTCACTGCTTGCTGTGATTGCACTGCACTATGTGGTTGTTGTGTCAATGTCTGCTGTGGTTGCTGTGGCACTATCTGTGGCTGTATCTGTGGCCCTTGGTGTTGTTGCACCTGCTGTGCTTGTGTCTGATCTGGTGAATATTGTGTGTAGTCACAGTACTCATAGTTTTGCTGTGTTGTACCATATGTTGCTGCATATGCCATCCCCCCCTCTTGGCCCATACTTCATTGCACCTTGCTGCATTGCTCCTCTACTTCTACACACTCGTGAAATGTGTTGTACTTTCCCCATGTCCAAAATACTGCTCCAGTTCCCCCAGGTCCTCCAAAGCGGGGCTATCCCCGCCAAACCCAAATCCTCTCCCTCTATGAACAAATCCTCGTCCTCCTCTGGGGTAAAAACTACTCTCCCCTCTTCCTGCAAAATAACCACACATGCCCTGCTGTGGCATGGCAGCTCCCTGTCCATAATTCCCATCTCCTGTACTTATAAATACTGCTCTTTCTACCACCATTTTGGATAATTTCTTCTGTACCAATTGTCCCTCTTCCTTTTGCCTTTGCTGTATTTTCTTTTGATCCTTCTACTGCTTTAACTTACAGTGTGATACGATAGGTAATTGTATCTCTGGCCATGGTCTCATTTGAATCCCCACAATCTTTTCTGACTGTCTCTGCACTTCTTCAGGTAGGAACTGACATATAATATGATAAAACACTAGTATATTTTTATCCGAATGGTCTTTAGTTTCCAAATGCCAACGTTCTTTAATGACTTGAATATAGGCCACAGGGTCCTCAGTAGGCCCCACCTTCCTAGTCATTATGGCGCTCATGTCAGATTGATCTGAAAATAGCACCCTGAGTGCCTTCCATACATTAGCTCTACAATTATTAAATGACGACCCATCATATTTAGTGGTGTTATGTTCTGTCACTGGAAAATAGCCTGCTTTCTTCCACACGTCCTCTGCCTGGTCACCCAATATGGATGCAAATAGGCTTTTCATGTCACCTATAGCTAATGCTATCCCAGCTGTCTCTCGCTCTAGCTTCTAGATCCCCCAGCCTGCCCCTGCTGTCAGTGATAGCAGCTTATCCATCAAGTTATTTTTGTCTGTCCAATTCCATGGAGTATTCTGGGGTTGTCCTAATCCCTTGTGGAACAGTGGGAATTGTGTTACCCCTTTCTTGCCCAGAGGTGATGCTGCACACGTTCTCCTTTTCAATGTCTCAGCTACACAGTGTTGCTGGCGTTCTGGCACATTTCTTAAGAAATATGGTGATTTATGGTCTTCATTTATAGGCAGTACTGATGTGAGGGGTGGATACAGGATTAGGTTTGGCCCCAGTAAATCTGCTATCTCTCCTACACCTGGTCCTGTGGTATCCATTTGTGGGGCTTGCGCTGCCTCTTCTCCCCCCTCTTCACCATCAAGGTCCATCCAATCTGTCTCCCTGTCACCTTCTCCACTCTCATCATCCTCAAGTATGAGATCAAGACTCACTACCTTAGCAGGCTCCCTTACATATGTTCCACACATTCTCTCTGGCAACATATCTTTGCCCCTGGTCTCTGGGGATATTGTCCCACTCCCTTCTCCCCATATCTCTGGTATCATATTTCTGCTCATCTTTTGGCTGATATCCTTTCTCATTTTTTAAATTTCTTCCTTTTCTCTTGCCATTCTCCTGTTCTTCTCATTTAGCCTCTTTACAAACTCATCCCTTTCCCAAACCTCCCTCTTCCTTCTTTGTGTTTCTTGTTCCTCTCTCTGCATCTTCTCTGCTGCTTCTCTCCATTCTCTCTCTTTCCCCCTTTGTGAATGTTGCTCTATCTCTTCCTGTGTCTCCCTCCTGACTTCCTCCCTGGCTACTACCTTCATTTCTTCATACTCCACTACCATCACATAATTATTTTCTGTGCCTTTCCTATCGAGTTTTCACAATATTTGTCCTCCTACCCATTTCCCTGGTTCCATCATAGTCTCTCCACTAACCCCATTACCTATGGGTATGCTTCTTAATTATATTCTGTGCCTTTCCTATCGAGTTTTAACAATATTTGTCCTCCTACCCATTTCTCTGGTTCCATCATAGTCTCTCCACTAACCCCATTACCTATGGGTATGCTTCTTGATCTGTGACCATCTATCTGCATACCTCTCATTCGCCGGAGCTCTTCCTTAGCTGCTCTTAGCTGCTTTTCTAAGTTATATAGCCCCCTATAGTTTTCCTCATACCTTAACTGTGTCTCTGAGCTGCGCCATGCTTCTTTCTCCATTTGCACTAATGGTGCCTTTCCTTTTCCAATTCCACCCTTCTCCTACCTATCATCACTTTCCTCATCAGGGGATTCATACCTGGGATTACTATACCCTACAGCTGCTGCTTGTACCGGGTATATTCCTGGGATGGTCGAGGCTGGTGTGCTCTTCTCATATGGAGGCAGTACTGTGAATTGTGTGTGGATGCCTGCCTCAGCTGGTGATGGTGGAGCTGTTGGCAATTGCGTAAGCAATTTCCTCAGAGGGAGGAGGCGGCAGTGCTGTGGGCTGCTTGTGCTCCCCCTGACACATATTAAGCATCCCTTCCCTCTTAGGCCCCTCTGTTTCTTCCTCAAAGGCCTTCCAGAGTTCTAATACACCTAGCCTGTTCTTGAGCATCCTGCCCTTGTGTGTGGCGTGTAAGTATGTGAACATGTGTTAGAGTACATTTTTACAGTGAGTTCCCTCTTGTGACCATGACAGGTACATCTTCCCAGCGGTCCCTTTCCCCCACTAAGCATGATACTTAATGATTTTGGCACTATATCTAGAGAACGCTTTGCATAGGTGAATTATTGGAGTATTTGACATGGTGACAACTTTTAAGGAGCGAGCAGCATGGCAATTACACAGAATAAACAATGCAAGATAGTGGTCAGCTTACCACTAATTAGAACAGAAATAGTCTTTCCAATTCTCTCAAATGTTGCCCTTACTCACACCTGCTCCCTACTTCAAATATACACCACCTATTAATATTAAATCATTCTTTATTGTCTAGGCCCATGCCCCAATATCCAAATCCTACCATGGGTCACAACAACAAAATCTGCTCACAATCTAAATGTTCATACTTACCCCATCAACCTCTATCAAACAATACTATCTGCTACTCTCACAACACACAAAGAGAAAACACCTCTATAGGACCTGTCTCACAACACACACAATGCTGGCAATCAACAATTTAATCAATAAAAACACAATACAACACTATAAAATACAGCTGTCTTCCGGTTTCTTTCTTTTGCCCTGGGGTATCCTTATCTCTCTGTCTCTTTACCTTTTCCCTTAAAAGAGGGTTGGGCCCTTAGGGGCCCTACTGCGCAGTGTTCCAAGACCTTGTCTAGGGCTATCCTTAATCAACTTCAGTTTCTTAAATATCATACAATACATTTCCCACCCCCAATTGTTACAATGCACATAGCACACTCACTTTTTCCGTGGACCTTTGAGGGTTGTGGGCTCTGGGGTATCCTCAATTTACCAGCTCCTCCTGTTGCTTCCAGCAGGCGGTCGGAGACCAGACAGGGTTCCACTCCAAAGCCAGTCCCTGCTGTCCTTCCTGTTAAGTTGCACAATTAAAAAAGAAAATCCGTTCACCTGACCGATCTGCTGTCCAAAACAGAGGGTGGCAGGGCGCCCCAATGTCCACAGCCCAACCATCCTCTGCTACCAGATGAAAGCGAGGTCAAAAGCCAAATAGCCCTCTAAATGGTATTTGTCAAAAAAAGAGACAACACACAGTTTGTTTGTTAGTTTATTTATTTGTTATTGCACACCAAACCCTTGGGCAGCCGGGCGCAGCAGAGGTCAAGACAGCTTAAGCTTAGTTACAGAGTAAGTACAATGAATCAGATAATATACAAAACAGTTGGAAAATAGGTACTGCCAGGATAGTTACAATGGCGGAAGGAAGCACGGTAAGAAACATGCAGCAGAGACAGCAGTGCAAGGTAACGAGAGGTAAGCTAACAGTCATTCGTACGTAGCCATTTAATTACATTGAGTCTAAATTTGGGATATGGTTGTTCCTTTCTAAGGTCATACGGTAATGCATTCCAAGTTTGAGCTGCAATAACTGGGAAGCTAGATCCTCCAGATGTAACACGTTTAAATCTAGGCACCTCCAAGGTATGGGCATTGGCTGCTCTTGTTGGGCGTGTGGACGATCTTCTGTTTATCCTATCAGCAAGGTAGGGTGGGGCTAAGTTGTTTAAACATTTAGAGGTGAGGGAGGTGGTCTTTAGGAGTATCCTATCAGATATTTTTAGCCAATGAACCTCTCTTCTAGCCTCTGAGATATGTTCTCTCATAGGGGTATTCAAAGCTGCTCTTACAGCATTATTTTGCATTCTTTGTAATTTGTCAATGATATTTTTGTTGGCACCTGAGTAGAGATTGCAGTGATTGAGGTATGCCCAATTCAAGGTAAACAGTTTTCATTGCAATACAAACAGGGGGGGGAAGCAAGATTAAAAGCCAAGCTCTCACTCAAGAATTTCTCCACATCTTAACAGAAAACAGCAGGTTGTATAGGCATTATGATGTCAACGTTATGAAAACCTATCGCTCCTGGTCATTGGCTCCCTCTATTAAGCTACATATATAATTCTATATGTCCACAACTAGTGAATGGACAATCCTTATCTAAGGTCCCACCCATAACCCATCCCATAAACAATGTACTACTCATCATACTTGAATATTAATGGTAGGCCCTAAATTACTTCTGCTGTGAAAAAAGACATGTGCTCAACGGTTAACAGGCAGTCACACTTTCCATGAACTGGCTGCATGATTACATGTTTTATGTAGATGGGAGAGAGAGAGAGAGAGAGAGAGAGAGAGAGAGAGAGAGAAAGAGAGAGAGAGAGAGAGAGAGAGAGAGAGAGAGGAAAAGTGTATTTCCTTGTTCTTAATTAAATAAAACAGCCTCTGTTATCGCCTGCTGCAATGTCGCAGAGTCTCAAGGACCTGTTCTCGCAACAGTAACTGCATCATCCTGTTCTTGACACATTAATGAATAACTATTTTGTGAGTCATGATACTTCCACCCTGTTAAGATTTAATCACAGCAATTAGTTGTCTTTTAAATCGCATTGCGTTCCTCTGTCCCGCCTAGCCGATCGCAGAGGCATTAATCTGCCAACTACTTATGAACTTCCTGGGATGTTCAGTATGTCCAATAGACTTGAAATGGTCTGCTGTGTTATCGTAACTTAATTTACCTTGACAGCTGGATGCACACAATGGTATCTTATTCCGCCATGTAACCCTCCCCTAAGAAGCCTTGGGTTTTCACATTCTTTGGAAGCAGCTATGTTCAGCTACCACAGCATTTGCCTGAATTAAATGCATTTGTTCAAGCGTGCTTAACTGGGGCTTTTTCTTAAAGCTGCAGAGCTCAATATCCTGGCACATGATATCTCTACCTATGGGTAGCCCCAACCTGATCCTACCTACAGTTATTCTGCCCTACACATGTAGTGAGCCCCTATCTTAGGTACACGCCTCCCTGACACCTACTCTATTCTAGTTAAAAACACACTAATTGTGCAAGCTAAAGCCTTATCTGTCCCCTACTTGTGTGGTGAAACTAACTATTCTTTTGTGCCAGCTGCATTTCCAGGAGGATTTAAAGTGCAATTTCAAATGTGTCCTTTCTGATTTTATAATTCCGTTTCTTCTGAGGAAGGCAGGGGGGCACATGCACTCTAGTCAACAATTGCCCCACTACAATATGGAAAAGGTCTGATAGATCCAAAGCAGCAAGAAAGGAAACAACTCCCATGCCATCCACAGTGCACCTACATGGGCTTCTGAATCACAGGACACTAACCTGAACAGATAATGCCTTGCCCAGAAGAAAGCAAAGGTCCAGTCTCATTGTGGAGTAAGAGGAGGTGTGGGTGGATGTGGTGGGATTAGGTTGATAGCCTCATCTGTGTTCTCAGCCTCTTAGGCTCTAAATTCCTAGCATATCCAAACATTCTCACTGGTTAGGAGAGTCTCCCTCATAATTGTCATACTGCTGACTCACCTTTCGTCCTCGACCACCACCAATGGCCTAAGATTGACAGATATTAACACCCCTTGCACTACTACCAGCAGTACTGTATGAGAGACACAACATATCTTGTTTTTACAGCAACCGCGAGCAGTGTAAAGTACTTTGGTTGAGGTTGCATCAATACTTAATGCCCAAGCTGCTTTTTGGCCTTAATTCCATTTTGCGCTTACCCAGAAAGGAAAGTCTCATGGCTGAGCACATCTGCTCCATTTCCTTGAGTTGAACAGACATGAGTACCTCATAGAAGCCCTCTGTTACCCAGTTCTAATCAGGATCACTGAATAATTTCTTCTTTTTATTTTTATTTTATTGTTTAAAGTGCATACCTAGCTCGAGAGCAGCAACGTGCTGTACAGGGTGTGGGTAGCCAGCAAGTGGGCTGCCATCTTTTAACACTAGCGCAATACTGTGAGTTACGGACTGTCTGTCAGTCTGTACATTCATTGGAATTAGTCGTTGGTCAGGTGTTGTTGAATTTTGTGGGCATTCTGAGCTGATATCGGTATCATGTTCCAAATCGTGGGTGCCTGATAAGAGAAGGATTGTTTGTGCATCCTCTCTTTGCGAGCGATTTGTGATTCGAGTTGGTTTGACAAATTGCTGCGCATGCCACCAATTATGTGAAGCTTTGTGACAGCTTTGCATATGTTAGATACAGTGTTGAACAGTATCCTGGCCTGAAGTGGAAGCCACTGTAATGTGCGTAGGATGGGGGTGTTCAGTTGAATTTCTTCACCTGTGCATGAAGCGAACCTTCTTTTTCTCATGCTCTGCTGTCACTGATTGTTCCCAAATCTGAAACTATTTTTCCCAAAGATAGGCTTTCGATTGATGATTCATGTTAATGTTCCCAAAGCCGTCATATCACTAATTAATGGCAATGTTCCTAAATCAGAGTCTTACTCTTGACCATTGGTGCTAAAATCGCTATTAGCAGATTTCTATTCACACTCAAGGTTAGTAAATTCCCACTTACATTTAAACACAAAAAGTTGACTGTTGCAGCCATGGGCTCAAATGTGGCACTGGTCCCAATTGAATCTACTGTACATGATCTGCTCTGCAGCCTCCAACCGCCTCAATCTTCAACTGCAGCACCCTCTTCTTTTCATATTTCACTCTTTCCAGTTAATAGGCTCACAAGCAAATGGTGATGGTCATAAGGACTGTACCTTAAATAGATGCCTACTGCATACCAGTGGTAAATGCAGTTCCCATCGTGGTCACTGGCTTCTCTCTGGCTCTGAGTACAACTCGCTAGCGTTTAGGGTTTCCTGTCCTGTGACCTGACCACAGCTTGCCCCAACCCCTTACTGCCCCTCCTCCAAAACTATCCAAGTCTACAGCTAAGCCACATGTGACTTCTATTCATTTGGCCGTGTGTAAACCTGCATCTTTCTAGAGTCCACCTGACACAGAACTTGCGGGACAGAGGCACAGGTCTGAGTTAGTTATCAGGGTCACCATTTAAGTATCCAGTCATTTTCTGGGGAGTTGGTTGGGGGGGTTTTGCAATTTTTGCGCAAAAGTTGCTGGATGACGCACTTTGCTCAGTTGCATTTGCTCTTCACAATATATCGCAGTACTGGGAAAACTATCATTGAATAACACTTTCACAAACCTTATGACATTTTGTAAATAATACTAACCTTATTAGCACCCGGGGCAGGGGGAGCAGCCAATCAGCCTGTGTTCCATGGGACCCGCTAGCTGCTTCCCATGCCCTGCACCATCATCTTCTCCCCACCCTCCCTTCCATTCCTTTTTTTTAAATATCCCCATCTGCTGCCCCAGCCCTACTTACCTGATCATTGCAGCGGCAACACCCGCTGCTGCCGCAGCTTCTCTCCATCTCTGTTTGCAGGCTGCCACAGAAATGGAAGAGGGGATTTGTAAGGAGCCCGCCTTCCATCTCCATGATGGTCATTTTGCAACAGTATCTTTTTTGAATGAACGGGACGCTGTGAGGAAAGAAAAGAAAAGCCCCATTACCAGCACCCCAGCAACACTGGATCATGGTGCGCTCAGAAGGCGCGACCGCATAAGGGCACCCCTACAATGCAATAAATAAAGGGTGCATTGCCTCCAGCTCAATGTCATGTAAACAGCGCTTTTATCTCACACAGGGCACTGGCAGACTGGAGGCCGACACCCTGGGTTAACAGTTTGGCAACCTGGGGTACTAATTGTGTTATTAACCCAGTCCATGGGCTATACTGGGAGTAATAACTTAACTCGGGCTGCCAGGCCATTGCACCCTCCCCACTTCCCTGTAATTATATGTGCTTTTGACAGTGTAAAGAACTTAATGAAAGACATAGCCCACAATTGTGACAACTTCCATGGGACTGCATGCACACTTGATATGCCCTCTTATTAGCTCAGCTGCACGTTTTGACTCACTGGGTTATATGCAATATGTCAGCCCCACTTCCCCACACAAATTCAACACTAGCTACAGAATTACTCATTTATACAGAATATTCTAATGCAAGAGATTTCACCTGCAATGGGAAGAAGCTTAATCCCCTTGTATTGCTATGTCCGATTGCTATGTAACATTGTGTTGTCCTGCTGGACTTTATGCAATGTGCACACAGTCCAATGAGGCCACACACGAGACTGTTTTCGTTCGGTATACATTTTCAACTAACATTGCAGGCAGTAACACTCGATTCAAGCATCCCCACACAAAATCAAATAGCCAACCCTCTGCATACACATTAATCCAACCATCCATTCATCAACCCATCACCAGACCGACAAACGCCACTATCCATTTACCCATTAACCAAAGAATGCACATTCACCCAGCCAAACCCTGCAATCAAACTCACCCACATCCATCTATCTCCACCGTATACACACCCACACACATGCATCCTTGCATCCAAACAACCACACGCAAAGACATTCATGTTTGTCGATTACATGACCCGTGCTTGATTCGTTTCAGTCTGTCACCTCACTTGTAGCTTTGATTTTAAATTAAAAACGCAATATTATAGTATAAGCATGCCAGTGGTTCCTGCACATGCACGCACACAGGAACCACTGACGTTCTGCTATAGAGACAGAGCGAGGGAGGTGGGGAGAGCGAGAGAGAGAGAGACCCCCCCCCCCACACACACACACATCCCCTCTGTCTGATTACGATTGTCACAGTCCCCTTGTATCATCTTGGTCAAGTTTTGCTTTTGCGACCTTGAATGGCAGCAATATTAAACTGAACAAACATGACTGATTACAGTTCAAACCTGCTCATGGAACTTAATATTGTATTAATATTGTTTAAAAAAGGAAACTAGTCGGTACAGTATTCTCGCATGCAAATTCTACAAAGTGTGTCTCGCCCAGACAGATAAATAGTTGTGATTAAAATGGAAATAAACAGAGTTCGCATTGAAATCTAAAGCAGATTAATTACTGTGAATTTCATTGGAAACGCATTCATTATGCAAACGGGTTAATCCCGGGAACAAAATAGCCTTCCCATCAGGAGAACAAAGCTGCCCAGTCAGGGGCTAATAAGATGCAAGCAATTGCAAACCAACTCCGGGTGCCCCACTGCCCCCACCGCCCAGAGGCTTCCAGGGATGATGGATGCGGCTGCATTCATCTCACCTGCACACTGACAGGGCCTTTGAGAGGGGCAAGCAGAGTCGAACTTTTCCTTCATTGACCGGCCTGGACAATGCCTTTCTCTGCCATAATGGCGCTGTCACAGCCTCTGGCCGCCCACTCCGTTCCTTTAACAAGGACCCGCAAACAGTTCACTTTTGCTCTCAGCATGGCAATGCCTGCCTCCCTCCCTCCCTGCCACCATCTCCTCCTTACTAGCCCTGCCAAAGATCCAGTAAAGCGATAGAGCCAACTTTGGCAACATCCGCCCGCCGGCACTTTGGGAACATCTGCCCGCCCGCATGGAAGGCTTTCGCGGGGAGGGCGGGGAGAACATTTTTACGACCTCGTTTCCTATAGCTTGCAATGCGACTGCTCACACGACACCTTTCCATTGGCATGATGTTCTTTCACAGCTATTCCGTTTACCAGCACCACCGCCTTTTGTTCACTCTGCATGCGATGTTTGCAGAGCCTGTCCAGGAAATCAGAGACATCCCGTGACGTCTCTTTCAGACGGAAGTCTTTTCAGCTCTCTGCTTGGTAGATGGTAATGTCGCAAAGCGCTCTGGGCCTGGGCAGTAGGGGCCGGGCCTTAATACTACGGATGCTAATCATGCAAACGTGGTCATTTCCAGAATTTATAAAAACGAATGTTGGTTTACTAGGTACGCGAGGTCCCACCTAACAACGGTATGCATGCAGCCGATAACTCGGAAATAGATTTGTTAGCCTAAAATCAACCCCAGGAAAAATACTCCATTGTGGAATTTTAGGCAGTGCTTAATTTGTAAGACAATAACTGCCATGGCCCAAATATTTTCTAGCACGTTTGTGACACAGCGAGCCTGCAGTTCCCCCACCATTGCCGCCAACACCCACAGCTGCTCCCCACACTGTCAACACACTTGGGGTTAAACTACAGCTCGCACCTGCTCATTGAGGTTGAGGATGCTCTGGCTATCATTACTTCATAATCAATCAAAGTTTGAGCCATTGAGTGCCGGAGATTAGAAATAAGTGCCATCACAAATTAAGCACTACATTTAGGGCATTCATACCACACGTCTATTCTTAGCAGTTACAATCAAAACTGTGCCCCCAAATACAACAGGCTCTTTGTAAAATATGGAGTCACAGTTTATCACCCTTCTTAATAATGTTTCTACTTAATAACGATTGCATAACATCAAAGGATGAGATTTCCCTCTGGGAATAGCTTTCGGTATCCCCTTAAAACCAAGCGCCCAACCTCTAAGTAAGTCCAATCATAGCATAGCATTCAGCATCACCTCACTTGAAACTAATTGCCCAGCTCCCAATCAATCATTGCCTGATTAGATTAATCAATTAAAGGAAGGTGTGCAATTCACTTCCAGAGTTGCAATCAGTATAGACTTAGTTAAACCTGATTCAAGTACTGCCGCATGAAGCTCTGCTTCTGGTACAACAAACACAACATCTTTGGGTTCTCTAACGCCATCCTCTTCCACAAAACCTGAAGTCCAGAAGTCATTGAGTCACTAATGGAAGGGAAGGGTTTTGCCTAATAACTTCCAGTCACCCTTAATGTCCAGATTGATCCCTTTTAGACCACGGTTGTCAGTTGTGCATCTTAATTAGTTTAGACTACACGGCTTTGGTCCTGACAGGCGGGATACGCAGATAACTCCATGTTGTGTTGCATTGCATTGCAGTGCCATTGCTTGTTCCCTGAGGCCCTGTAGTCTTGACTATACTGCACTATGTAGTTGGCACAAAGTCATTACTTTTGTCTTAACACTTTCTGTAAATTGTGGATCCACACCATGCAGTTACCTTAAGGCTAACTGTGCAGTCCACAACAAGGCTGCAGCTCTCCTTTCCAGGCTACAGGCTTGTCCACAAGACAAGTCCCTACCAATGACACTGTCGCTCTGGCTCGGTGTGCGGCAGATTTCTTAAATGTATAACACAGAGATCAGTAGTTTGGTGACTTGCTGATTTATTTGTTCATCTGATACAAAGGTTCCTTCAGATAGTGATAAATTCCTCTATACGTGATTCACCACTGAGGTCAAGTGGCCCATCAGGAGGAAGACAAAGTGGAGTGTGCGCATCACTTGGTTTAACTTAAACATACATTCTCGTAATTTGTTCAAGACTTTTGGTGTTTCCTCTATTGCTGTAGCATTGGTTCAGAAATAATGGAGGCAAACCACCATGCAGCACAGATATCCCTTTATATGGGCTGTTATCAGAGGGGTGTAACAATGTGGACTCGTCATCAACACACCTGAGCCAGCAGGTAAGTTATATGGGTTTATTAGCTCAATAGTACAGCAGGAAAGCACCGGCACATCCTGGCCAGCCAGCTCTCTATCTCCAACTGTCCCCCATGGAACACTATTCAGATGACAACACCCTGAACACTCTGAGCACAGTGACTTCACCACATTCCACTGGCATCACCACTGCAGGGAAGACACAGGAGGGGAGACACTCATTACAACACTTCTCCCTCCCTTAATTTAATACAAAGGTGATCCCTATACGCAAGTATCATTCTACACAACACAATACAAATACGCGTGGCCACCACGTATCTGCCCATCAACACCCAAACTCATATGAACACGCTACCCAAACCTCAGGAACGGTCCACATGAGCCCATTCACACACCAAGGCCAACAACGGAGTACAAACACTCCACCCTCCATAAAGGTAAATGTGCACTGACACAACCGGAACTAGCTCCCCACTAATAAAACCCTAAACAGAAAAACAGGCTGAAATATAATCCTGCACAATGGAAATATAATCCTGAACACTACTCATAATCCTGCACACTACTCCTACTAAAAGGAACACAGATCCAACCTACAACAGCTTAACTACCCACTGTCCACCAAAAACTCACAAAAGAGGAACCCACCGACATGGATAAAGGGCTGTGCCTCCCCTCAACTGAACTGGAATACATATCGAGGAACAAAACAAAAACAAGAACTCCACCTGCCTCAAGCTGCCCCTTGAAGCCTAGGGCCTGCCACACCCCAGCGTCCCTTAAAACGGATATACCACTGACAACCGAAACCCCTCAGTGCACCTACAACCTTCCACCCTGGTCCGCCACCCCAGGGTACCAGGGCTGCCACCCCCGGGCACTAACCCCACTCAAAAGAGAAACCACGGGGCACTAACCCAACTCTAATGAGCAACAACAAGCACAACTGACAACATCAGCTCCAACACTCTAAAATATAGAGAACAGCTTTACCTCCACACACAATCCAACCTCGAGATAATATGCACATCAAGTCCCTGTGAGCACACACCTAGCACACAGGGAGCCTAGTTCCTACCAAAACACCGCTACACCCATGGGACCCCTAGTCCCTGCCAACAAACACCTCTACACCCTGGGACCCCTAGTCCCTGCCACAACACCGCTACACCTACGGGACCCCTAGTCCCTGCCAAAACACCCCTACACCAACGGGACCCCAAGTCCCTGCCAAATTCAAATATAGTACACCACCTCCTAACGTGGGACCCCCACAACTGACCAGGCTACCACAGAGTCACACTCACCAAAAACGTCCACAATGGCACACTAAAGTGGCACACACAACCTTAAAATTGGACCCCTAGAACCACTAGGCTACCACCACGCTATGCCACACACGCACCATAAAGATGCGCACAAACACTCACACTCACCTCAACACAACATACGACACATGAAACATAAACTAAATCAACGGCACATCTTAAAAGTCACAAAATTCCGTAGGATTCACTCAAATCACTGGCAAATCTTAAAAGTCACAAAATTCCGTAGGTTCAGCTGGAGCCTTAACACACTGAGTGTGTTAAATAGTGGAACAGTTCTTCACTTGAGAAAGAAGTTTCAAAATTTTCCACAAAGCGAACAGGCAAAACGCCGGCCAAGTTCAAACAAACCAAGTTCCCAATAAACGTCAGCCAGGATATTCCACGAGTGCCGTAGCAGGAACGCCCCCCGCCATACACATATTAGTAAACGACGTGGTGGAGGGCACTCCGCCAATGCCCCAGTCCAAACCAACCTGAAAAAAAAACATGTTAACAATAACAATGCAAAACATCATTCCTAGCATTTAAATGTGTCCCTTGCATTTAAATGTTCACATCCTAAAACAAAACGGGCCACAACATAAAAACACACACACTTCCACACTGGCCCGACACCCATAAGTAGACCGAACACAAAGAGGCCACAACACATTCACGAGACACCGCTCACACAGGCCTCAAAACCATGGCACAGACCCACGCAATTTAAATTGAGTGCTACTCGCTACGGTCTGCCATGCACCTCTCCTCCTGGGCTCCGTCAAGATTTCACCCTTACTCACGGAACCCGGAAACAGTCCATCTTCATCCATGATGAACAAAACGCTGTCCACATTAATTTGCGAGCCTCTTCCTGTAATGACCCGCGGTACTGACTCCCGAAGTAAACCCAAGTTGCAGCCATCAGCGGGCACATCACAATCCATAGTGAGAAAGCGCTCTTCACAAATCCGCTGCCCATGGGCTACAACACAATCCCAACTCTCCACGGACGCTGGACGTTCCAACTTACTTCCTGAAACTGGAACGAGGCTGTCATCGCGTTGTCTGCGTAAGCGGCACGCAGAGCATTCCAGAATCCTTCTGCGCTCCAGTACACCGCACAGGAACGTTCCGAAGGCACAAAGAAACGTCATCATTTCAGTTTCTGCATCGGAGCGTCCATCTCCTGCATACACAACACTGGCTCCCAGATGGCAACCCGTTACAACTGCCACAACACTGGGCCACCCGGCGCGAAGCAGACAGCAAAACAAACCTCTTCTGCACAGACGTCTCAGCAGCTGCTCTCAATCCACCTTCCGCCAGGGGAGCGCAATGGTCTTCTGAATGGAGATTGCCGCCGCGGCCGCGCTCAACCCCCCTCCCGCACTGGGGAGCGCAGCGGCACGGATAACTGGGGGTCAACAGGCTCCCTCCCAGATGGCAATCCTCCTTGCACATACGACTAGACCACCCGGCCTCCAGTCACGACAGGCCTCCTCTCAGATGGCAATGCTCCTTGCACATATGACTGGACCACCAGCCTCCAGTCACGACGAACTCCAATTCCTCTCCCTCTTAAAAGTTGAGGACCCTACAGCTCCAGGGCCTCGACTCCTCCTGGTACTACCTTCAATACCAGGACCCCGCTCCAAATGTAGAGGAGCCTCCTACTCGCTCCAGCACCACCCGGCCTGCTGGGCTGCAACTCTGGTACACTCCGCTCTGGACCCAGGGGTACACTCCCCTGCTGCAGACCACCAGAGCTCTTCCGGACCCTGCTCCACCAGGGCCCTGGCTCCTACTGAATGGGAGCCTACTTCCTCCAGCACCACCCGGCCTGCTGGGCTACAGCCTCTGTCCGGACTTCAAGGGCTGCATAGCTGGCTGCTACCAAGATGTGGACACTTGGAGTGGGTGTCCTGATCAGCTGCTGTCCCCTCCTCGACAGGATCCCACCTTCGTCACCAGTGTAACAATGTGGACTCATCATCAACACACCTGAGCCAGCAGGTAAGTTATATGGGTTTATTAGCTCAATAGTACAGCAGGAAAGCACCGGCACATCCTAGCCAGCCAGCTCTCTATCTCCAACTGTCCCCCATGGAACACTATTCAGATGACAACACCCTGAACACTCTGAGCACAGTGACCTCACCACATTCCACTGACATCACCACTGCAGGGAAGACACAGGAGGGGAGACACTCATTACAACAAGGGGCAAATCCTCAGTGTAGGACGGATGGCCCAAAAAATGCTGCCGGCCTGAAAATAATAATTCAGTCTCCTCGCAGTAGTTTAATTTGCAGTGGTTATTGGGCAGACAAAATAACCGGAGCAGAATGTTTGCGAGAGCGACACCCAAATAAGAATAGATGTGTTCGCCATAGGTTTGAAATATGCCTGCATTTGCTTAAACTACCATGCAGCAGTGGCATCCAGGCCACTGGATCAAGTGCTGCCCAATGGGCGACGTAAAGTCTAGGAGCGGGACAGGACACCAGGTTCTTTTTTTGGTTCTTTTTTCGAAGGCATTCAGACTGATTTATTTGCAAAATACAACAGTGAATAAATGCATGAGATCATAGAATACGGAATACGGCCCAGGAACAGTGCTGGAGGAGACCCTGTGAAATAACCAGACACCCAGTTCCGTTCCGTTAGATGCACAGGAGCGGGGGAACAGCACACATCGGTGAGCACCCTCAATGACAACTTCACTGTTCTGTGCCAAGCCTCTGCCCACAACTATAAGGGAAATATCTCTACCAGTGACCCCAATTGGAGACCCCAGTAAACAATTCCATGAAATGTGCCCCACCATACCGTTCAGCCCCAGGAAAAAAATTCCACACCCCTCTCAATTTAAGAGGTGGGAGGGGGGAGAGAGCAGCCACACTGCCCTTAGATGTGCAAGGCTCTCAGGCACACAAAGAGGTGGAACAAAACCTTGCTCCATTCCTTAAAGGTCATGGACATCCATGGCCAAGACCCCTGGTCCTAGCACTTCTGGTGTTGCATTGGCACCACCGCTCCACACCACAAGGTCCCATACCTGCATCATTGCCCCCCCCACTGCACTTCCCAAACGCCATCCCGGCATGCTGCCTGAGCTTGTTACAGTGGGTGACGCAGGCGGAAAAGCTAAGGGGCGAGATGCAACACAATTATCTTTTTTGGAAGGCATCGGCTGCATTTATTTACAAAATACAATAGTGATTACGGAATACAACAAAATGCAGCAGTGAATGAATGCAAACATCATAGAATACAGAATATGCCATATTGTTGCTCCAATTACTAATTTGGGAATAAGGGAATGGTTGTGGCCATCTCCCCCACACTCCAGGAATGGTCCTGGGGGAAATAAGGTGACCCTCATGAACTGAGCAGGCCCCCAGTCAATGCCCCCCCCCCACTCCTGTGCACCTACTGAATCACCACAGTTCGGTGAGCACCCACAATGACAAATTGACCTTTCTGCGAGGCATCTCAGGCCACACATCTCTCTAGCAGTGACCCCAATTCTTGAGCCCAAAATACAAATCAATGCAGTGTGCCCCAACATACCGCATAGAGTCCCGGATATACTGGTCAGTGGGACTCCACTCCCCTGCACATGCATTACACCCCTTGGCATCAATACCTAATTCTCAAGAACTCCTCACAGTGTTCCATAGCAAATAATTTCAAATACAATATATGGTGGCTTCTTACAGATGCTGTCATGGACTACAACTGACACACATTGTGAGGAATTCGACCATCAACATGGGGAATGTGCGCTCTCCTGGGCTTTTTTGAAGTTTTGTAATTGAAATGATTGATGGGAGATAAAGTGTACTCCGGGGGGACACAGTCTACAGGCGCAGTCCTCCCTGTCACATTTAGCTGGAATGTGACAGCCACAGGTACATCAAAGCATCTCTGAAGGGGGAAGGCAACACCTTCCTCCGGCAATGGTCAGCCTACTTTAAATATGAAAGGCTCCATGGATCCGCCCTGTGTTCTTGTCGAAGTACTGTGAGGTGGCAGCACATACTGATGAGAGTTAAATTGAAGCAGACCTGTGAAGAGGCCTGTCCATAGAACTAACAAAGGGCAAGAAACCACAACACCTATTTAATATGCAATGTGTCAGCTTGAAGCTAGCTCCCACCCGGCTGTATGAAGGGCAGTGAATGTCATGTCTGGGACAACTGTTTACAGTAGGCAACCCCTGCAGGAAACACCCTCTAGGAGGGAAGAAGTATGTGATTTGATGGAGACAGAAAGTCAGTTCTCACCACAAACTTCAAGGGAGACCTGTGCTTTAATCAAGAGTCAGAAAGGGCTAAGTTAACTAGAGAGACACTGGGCCTCATTACGAGTCCGGTGGTAACCGTGCCGGAAATTCCAGCAGGTTACCGCCAGGCTCGTATTACCATTCCGCCTCTGTGATTGCCGGAATCACCGGGGCATTACAACCCCGGTGACCTGGTAATTCCGGAGGCGGAAATCAGTAATTCCCCATTCCCATGGATTCCCATAGGACTCCATGGCGATGGGGTCCATGGAAACACCGGCTCCGTCTATGACAGAGCCAGTGTTTCCATGTCCGCCTGCAGGCGGGTGGTGTTAAACCCGCCAGATCAGAACTGGCGGGAGTGACACCTCCCGCCTGCAGGACTCTTAATCAGCCAGTCCGGAAAGAACCACCACCGTTCTTTCTGGACCGGCAGGGTCTAATGAGGCCCACTTTGATCTACAACAGACAGGAAGATGGGTAGGACTTTGGAGTATATGGTGTCACCCGTTACCTTTCCTGTTGCAAAGCAATCTGGTTATGACATAATGCATAGCAGAAGATTGTTGGTGGGGTCCCATGATTGGTTCATTAAGTTAGGCTAAGCCTGCACTAATCGCTGGGATCCATTTGGCTTCAAAAGAGGGTTGAGGCCCTCTTTAGGCAGATCAAATGGCGACTTCAAAAGGAGTAAGATGAAGGACTCATTTGGACCCTGGGTGAAGGTACAGTTTGCCTTACAGCTTCCACCAGTGAAGGAAGGCCAGGATTTCCAAGAGGGAAGCAAGATGCCGCCACATAATATCTCCCAGGGAACAGAGGGAGATACCAGCCTCAGAGGACCCGTCCAGCAGCTCCAGAACCAGTACTGAGCCAGCACACAGTGTCTCCCAGGGAACAGAGGGAGATACCAGCCTCAGAGGACCCGTCCAGCAGCTCCAGAACCAGTACTGAGCCAGCACACAGTGTGCCCTACTAGGTTCTGCTGGCAGGCTTCCTAGGTGGGAAGTGCCAGATAGTCTCTTAACAAAGGACAAGGCTGTTGACTGCGTACACTCTCCTCAGCTTTCGACTGCCTGCCTTAAAAGATGACATAAGCCCTGCGAAGAAGCTTGGAGGAGTTCCACAACAAGCATCAACCAGCGTCCATCTTTTAAAGACATGTTTGAGGCAGTCGAGCCCTCAAACCGTGACCGGCTGCACCACAGATTTTTGTGACGCTGCAGTCACTAAAGCCATCCGAGATGCCTCGATCAGCGTTCCAAGATCCATCAACCAGCACAGAGACAACGTTTCTTGACCCCGAGCCATCATGTAGGCCAGCCTGCAGCCGTACGTCCAGTCTCGCTTGCCGAACTGCATGCCGCCTGATACCTGCAGCTATCTCCCGTCTTGAACTCTGTCGCAAGAGCTGCAATGCATCCTGGAACCAAATTGACACTGTTGAACATCAAGATCATCTCAAGCACCAGGTACATTGAGGTTCTGTCCCCCTGATCCTTCTCCGAAGGCCCTTAATGACATTCACAGCCTCTTGCAGGTTTAGTGCGGAAAACAAGTAACCTTGAACAGTAAAGACTGATTGCTTTACCGACTACCCTCCTGTCAGTATCCAGAGTGCATCCCTTTCCTTCATGAAACTGTCTGTCCTCTGTGTCCCTTTACAGGGTGGGCTGTATTTTGTAGTGTGCTAGAACTGTATGTTGTAATAATAATAAAGTAGATATTGTTATACAACCTTTACTGGACAGTCCCTTTTATCATTGGGTCATAATTGTACTTTCGCTGTGTTGCAACTAACCAATGATCCACGACCTTGCAGAGATAAGCCTGCCATTCCATCCACGTTACCAAAATTGGACAAGGAGGTTTATAATTTACTTGTGTTTCCAATCTGTTGGGATGCCTTCAGATGTACTAGAGGTGTTGGGCTGATGGATGGTTTTGAAACCGATATTCATCTCTGGACCATTGGTGCACCGGAAGTTGATTCATCACACACACTTATTCACTCCTTCTCGAATCCCTCACCCACCTCTACACTCTTCTTCTTCTTCCACCTCTTATTAAGTGCCCCACAGTCCTCCTTTTATCCACCCCATTTTAACTCCTCTAATCCCACGCCCAAGAAGAACCACACCGCATAAATTGGCATTTTTTCTATCACATGAAAAGGATGTCCAAAGATCATGCCCACAAACTGCACTGGGTCATTTGAAGGTAAAACATGGAATGTAGTGCAGATATGCAGTTCCACCCCTTCACTCCTACTTTGGTCAGTTCCAGCCCATGTGGGGTCTTACCCACACCCTCGCACCGCCTAGTCCAGCGGCAATGGTTTGTAACCACCCTGCAACCATTCTCACAGAGAGAAATCTCTTGCCCCACCCTGGTCCATGGCAGTGTGACGGCCCACCAAATATCCGAGCAACACTGGTATCACCAATAAGGCCATTATGCACCCAGACTATGGGCTGCCCCTGTCCTCCACGGAAAGTGCGCTCATTAAGCCTCATGCAACCCCCTACCTTTTGAATCACACAATATTATTTAGCTGCGTGTCCAATAGATATACTTCTCTAACATTCGATGACCCATGACCTAACGTACCCTTAAACCTACCTCTCACCCACCAATACATGTTTCTATGTAGCCAACGATTTCTTGAACTGTCATTGATGTATGAGTGCCCACTATCTCCAGCCCATTAAGAGCTACCTCTCTCACTGCTCTTGACTTCACCACTCTCTCCCGCAATATGAGCGCCCCACAATGTGCTCCTGAGGAGACACCTCCATCTCCCGTCATGTGCCAAATCTCTTCTCGATCCATACAACAAATACCTTTTCCTACATTATGTTGAACTTGTGTTATCAATTCATTGGGCTTATGTCCAACATTTGAAGAACACGCGTCACATAATATCACCTAGCACCCCTTTGCTTTTGACCCATTTGACCATCTCTAATGTGCACACCATAACTACTGGGAGAAAGCTCTTCTCCAACCACGATTGGCTCCTCTCTACACCTCCCTTTGAGGCCCACACACCCCCTGGATGCAACCTGGGCACTCGCATTCCTTTTGCTCACAAATTCTGCCATCTGGCCTCCCAGTTCAAACTGACCACTACTCTGATTGTGTGCCATGGCTATCGGTAGAAACCCTTATCCAACCACCATCGGCTCCTAACCAACTCAGACCCCTACTCAATGACTCTGTGTCAATGGCTATCCAGAGAAACCCTTCTCCAACAACAATCAGTTCCATCTGACCACAACTCCTAGATTATGTAAAATGGCTACCAGGGGAGAAGCTTTTCCAACCGCCATCAGCCCCTCTCCACACATCACATCAAGGATCCACTGACTCTGGATGCATACTCGGCACTCCAACACTTTTTGCCCACATGTTCTACCCTATGGCCTGCAGTACCCTCCGGCTGACACTCAATGATTGTGTGTCACATCAAGGATGGGAATTATGTCTTATCAACCAAGCCCGCTCCTCCCTGCTCTTGCGGGACAGCACCAGTCAGCCAGTGCCTCACTGGCAACATCAGTTGCCTGTACGACCCCGGCCCGCCGCTAGGTGTAACACTGCTTGAAAACTAGGAAATAGATTCCCAAATTACAATCGTCCTCTGCACAGATCTGTGGTCCTTCACATCAGATCACCTGATAGCCTCAAAACTGCGTGCTGCAAACCATTGCCCCCTAAAGACAATTTAAACTTTCCAGCATAGAAGCACAGGGTGCTAGGGAAACGGTATGTAGACCCCACTGCAATCCCAGGGGCAGTCCCAGTGGGTGAATACTGTCTTTTATCACCCAAGCCTGCAGCACCCCACTCTTGTGCACCCACAGGACTGTACTGGTTGGCAAGCAACTGGTTGGCAACATCCCCTTCCAGTACAGACCTCCAGCCCTCCAGGGGCATTATAGATTACCAACAGGAAACTGTACAACATTATACTCTTCCTCTTACATGCCCTGCTAGCCGCCACTAAGACAAGACCTCATGCATCAGACATATTGTTTGACTGATAATTGCTTATGAGAACCGTAGAGACCCTTCACCATTGAAGTGTGACCACACCAGAGATGCACTTGTACTTCCTCTATGCCCACTTATGGGCAATCCTACTAAATGCCCTCTCCTGTTTTCGTGGTCTTGAAATATGAGAGCCTCACCATCCCCTGCACAGGTGGTCAGGAATCTGGGTGTTTTGTTTGATAGCCAGCTATCATTACCGCCTTAAGTTGATACTACGGTTACACATGCTCACTTCCATCTGTACAGTATCAGTAAATGCAAAAATCTATTCAGCACAGTGCATTTGAAAATATGATTTCAAGCAGTTGTCGGCTCAGCTGGTGGCTAAACGCAAAGGTGAAAGTAAATCTAACACAATTCTTTGTTTTTTTCACTTCAGGTGTTACATGCCAAGTTAGCACACCTGGTTGACTCGAGATGGGGGTAGGGTTAGCCCTCATGCTCCCAACTACTGGACCTGGCAGTACTGCTCCCATGGCACTTCCTGTACCCCCCAGTCATTGCTGTCCCTGTCAAAACTATGGTTGTCCCAGCTAGGGTTTGTGTGGGCCATATTCCTGGTGCCCCAGACCCCATAGCTGACCTGGTCCTGGACTCATCCACCGTCCCCCACAAACTTCTCCCTGGTTGGTGGACTGGCGACTGTGCCACCCCCAGACCCCCACTGTGTGGCCCACAGGGCAGGCATCCCATAAGTATGTCCTCCAGGCAGTACTACACAGAGTGTCCCCCATTCCAGCGAATCCCTCCCTGTTGCCCCCCCCTGCGAACCTGGATGTGGGTGTCTGGCCTGGGGCTGACTGATTTGCATCAAGCCAAGCATTGCCCCAGTCACTGGATGCCCCCATGCAGGTTGCACCACTGGAGGAAATGATCTCTGTGTCTTCCAGATACATGGAATTCCTGAGTTGCCAACCTGCAGGCCTGCCACACCTTGCTGACCCAGATGTGGTGCTCAGTAGTGGAGTGACCTGATTGTGGCATGCTAAACACTGGCTGCCCCACTGAAGGGTGATGGGGCGCTGTGCTGGCCGTATACTGCTCTCCCTCACCCCTACACACCTGATG
The DNA here is from genome assembly GCF_040938575.1 of Ambystoma mexicanum. Taxonomy (NCBI): domain Eukaryota; kingdom Metazoa; phylum Chordata; class Amphibia; order Caudata; family Ambystomatidae; genus Ambystoma; species Ambystoma mexicanum. The sequence goes on from NC_090937.1 coordinate 779,452,831, forward strand.
TCTGAGCGCCCGAGAACCAGGGTCCTGTGAGATCAATTCGGACAAGGAAGGCCTTCCCTGACCCCCCTGTGCCAGTCAAACCTGAAGTGAGCGTGTTGCTTTGGGTCCCAGAAACCCCTGTCCTATCCCCATATACCTGCTGAGGGGACCCTTCCCCCTCTGGTCTCATTCTAAGAGTCACAGGGGTTGCAATCACCAAGGATTGCTTGGCCGTGACTTCCTTGTTCCTCCCTTCTTTCCCACCTTCCTTTTCTTCAAGGGGGTAATGCCTCTTTATGGAGGAACATTCTTCCTCTGGGGTCGGCCTGTCCCTTTCCCAGCCGTCTCTGCATTTTTAGTCTTGGCTATTAGGTGGTGCTGAAAGCGCTACCTATAAGCCGAAACTATTGTCATTAAAATAAGAACTTTACCATAAGAGCTTGAAATAGGGGCTTTAAATGTATGTTTGTAATGCTTTTCAATGAAGAAAACATGCCATGATGGATTTATGTAGTTTGGCTATGTGCCCTACTCATTTGACGCCCATTGCTAAGTGAAATCTATAGGATTTTCCTCCCATTCAAACCCATTTTCCCTCCAACCACACCTCTTTTTGCATTCTTTGGCTGAATTTGTACTGTGTTGTGAATTTGGCAGCCATTTTTCATTCCAAAATGGCAGTGCCATGTTTTAATGTTATTAAAAAGTTATCTGACTTGATTGATGCTTTAAAATATATTCACGGCATCTTTCAAGTTGTGTTACACATTTTACTGTATACTTAAAATAAATAAGGTACTGTAATATTTACGTTTTGGTTTAAAATGTCTCATCTAATGATTTGTGGGGGATTGGTCCAGTGTTTTTGATGGTAGGGCGATCTGATTGGCTGTGCAGTGAGTGATGTCAGTATGATGTGGGTGGTTCCCCAGTCTGTTTGTGTTTACCCAGGGAAGCCATTTTCTTTTAGCATGATAGGTAAGGATTGTTGTATGGTGCATGCACTCACTCTCATTTTGATCTTGTTTTCTACACTTTCATTTACTTTATTCACAAAAAGCACTTTTGGTACACCTCCCGCTGTCTCAAAGACTGTCAGCCTTATGTGTAGGTGTGTATGCAGATAAGACGCCTTCTTCTCATGGGACTTTAGTGTCTTGATTCAGAAGAGCCTCGTCACTCCCTTCACTTTCTGTAATATAGATTTAGGCAGGCCGGGGGCAAGGACAACACGAACCGGCCAATCCTCTTAGACCCCGCAAACCGACTGACCAATCCACAACCTGTCCGACGGGGTGTTGCTGCCAACGTGATACAATGAAAGCCGTCCGTGTACGGCTTCCTGCCATGAGAGCGTAGCTACCTCTGATTGGCTGTAATACTTGACGGTGACAACTACCAAGCAGTGCTTTTTGGTCGCACCATGCAGTAGGGTTTGTTTTAGTCATTTGCAATTCGTAAGGACTTGCAAATCATGTGACGAAACCGCTATCACAGATATAAGAATTTATTTAGAAAGGTCACCTATAAACACTTCCGGAACAGCTGCTCTGTTTACCTTGGTTAAGGAGAAGGAACTGACAGGTATAAAACTGAAGCTGGGGAAAACATAAAGTGGATGCCATAAATACAAACGAAGCACACATGCACGGAGGCTTCAAATATATGCCTTTGTATGTGGTCACCATCTTGGAATGGAAACAATTCTACAAGTGACGTTCCCTAAAGAAACTGCTTTGATGACCCTAAGTTTCGCTAACAGCTGGTTTGTGCTCTGTCCTCCATTTAGATTGCTGCACCCGCCTCATTTTGTGAGGGCCACCGATTGGCTATTGTACCCTGCCTATCAGTTGAGAATTATTTAAGGGGACACCCCTCCCTCCTGAGACAGCTTTTATCGTGCCATCCTCATCAGCTGTATTCCTCCTCAACTAGCTATGGCCCACACACCGCCTGATGCCAAGGACATTCCACCCACGCCCTTTCTACTGTCCCTTCTTAGCTCACAGACTAACCCGTACGCTAGCAAACTATCCTCCACATCTCACTCTAACAACCACGTGGTGCACAAACATCCACTGGTGACTGGTCATACAGCTATAGCCAAAGTACCTCCTTCACGCCCTAGGCCCACCACCAGCAGGAACCACCTACTAGGCCTATGCACTGCCCATCTGGCTACCGACTATAAACCTAAGGTACACACACCAAACCCACACAACACCAACCACACCTTCTGCGTATCCCACTCCACTAGCAAAGAACTCCACAGTGCACCTCCTAAACCACTGAATCCTATTCAGAAGTCTACGCCCATCCAACTTGCCCTCCATAATGTACGCTCTCTCCTTGCACACGCCTCGGATATCCGCAACCTACTCTCAGACCTAGGGCTGGATGCCCTTGCTAACACACGGTCATGGCTGCACGAAGCAGCGGGGCCAGCTGTCTCTGTAGCCCTCCCACCTGGATACTCCCTACTCCGGCAGGACAGACTGCTCTCCATAGGAGGTGGAGTGGCACTCATAGTTAAGGACTCCCTTTTGGTCAGACAAATCAGCACTCCTTTGGGGGACAACGCAGATGGCCTCACTGTGAAATTAGGCCTATCCCCTAATTGCATGATTGCCATCCGCATTATCTACCGGCCACCTGGCCCTATACTTGACTTCCAACAAAACCTTATCCACCTTCTAAGCAACAGCCTAAAAAATATCACAAAATCCTTGTCACTAGGAGACCTAAACCTAGGCCTCAATGACCCAAAAGATGAACAAGCAAAATCTCTCGCCAAATCGCTCTTGGATCTGGGATTCATTCAACAAATCTCTAGCCCCACCCACTCCAAAAGTCGCACCCTAGACTGGGTAGCGGACGACAACTGCGACGCTGACATCAGCTCCAACACCCCTGCCCATGGACCCATCACCACCTTATCCAACTCTCCATTCCTGCCACCTTTAAAACCACGGCACCCATCAATCCTTTGCCACCTGCCTTCACCAGAAGCGCATGCAAACTAACAAAAAACAACATTCTGCCCTTCCTAAAGATTGGGGACCTCAAGCCCCCATTCACCAAGGACCCTATTGCCTTGGCAGATCTCTACAATCAAACCATCAAGGAAGCAATTGATTCTATTGCCCCACTTGCAAAAAAGAAAGCAAAAAGAAAACTTCACTCCAATTCTTGGTTCACACCCGAACTTAAAGAAATACGCTCCCTCAAACACATAGCACTCAACAACTGGCAATCTAACCCACAGGAGACCACCCTACTGGCATACAAGAAACTTGCCACCCACTACAGAAAAAGCATCTCAGCAGTCAAATCCGCCTCCTATAACTCGAGAATTACCAATGGCAAGTCTAAATCAAAAGAACTATTTGCCACTTTTAAGGAACTAGCTTCACCAGACACCAGTACCCAAGATCTCATAAAAGATCAATCCTGGTGCTCAAGCATCCAGTCTGCTTTGCTCCAAAAAATTTAACTCCCACAAAGTAAAATAAAAGCACATGCCGCTGCCCTACCTAAGTCTGACCAACCCACCCCAATACTTGTCAATCCTCACTCCACAGAAAAGAAAAACACTTTTTACATTCTGAAAAGTGTCTGAAGTAGAAGTTCTTGCCATCCTGAATAACATCAAACCATCCAATTGTAAGGGTGATGTCTGCCCGGCTAATCACATCAAAGATTGCGCAGACACCCTAACACCATTCCTAACCGCATTCATGAATGCCTCTTTCGCCGCCAGCACTGTCCCAGCATGCCTTAAGGAGGACTGGGTTCGCCCGCTCTTGAAGAAACCTTCCCCAGAGCCAGCGTCCCCAAACAACTATAGACCCATCACCACCCTACCCTTTCTGTTAAAAATACTCGACAAAGCGGCCTACAATAAGATCCAACACTTCCTAGAATCTAACAAGATCTTAGGGAAAAGAAACTCAGGTTTCCGCCCAGGTCATGAGACCGAAACTGCCCTTCTGGATCTTAAAAACCAACTATGTGAAATAACGGATGAGGGAAATCCCGCCCTCCTCCTCCTTCTTGACCTGTCAGCAGCTTTTGATTTGGTGGACCACTCCACCCTCTGCCGACAACTCACTAATACTGCCCAATTCTCTCAAGAAGCTACTGCCTGGGTCATCTCCTTTCTCGAAGGGAGAGCCGTGAAAGTATTCCCAGAGCAAGCATGTGCCATTCCCACTGCCATACACTGCTGAGTCCCACAGGGCTCTTGTACATCTCCAACATTGTACAATCTACACACCCTACCGCTCTTCAATTACCTGGACAATCTCTGCATAGCTTACACAAATTATGCAGACGATACCCAAGTGCTCATCCCCCTCACTGGCTCTTATGAAACAGAGGCAGAAGCACTATGTAAAATCTACTCAACCATTCAAGTTTGTATGGCATCCAATGGGCTATGCCTCAATGGGGATACATTGGACCTACTCATACTAGGCACCAACAAAACGCTCAACAAGCTAGAGAAGCAGTACAACTCCTTCAGCATTGACAACTTCCAAATCCTGGTCTCAGCAGCAGTCAAAACCCATGGGGTGTACATTGACTCAACGCTCGACAATGACGTGGCAAGTTAGCGCCATTGCCACCTCAGCGATCTTCACGACCAAACTAATAAATGCAAATGCAGTCAAACCGTACTTATCTGCCGCACACTGCCTCTCCATCGCCAGAGCCACCATTGGAGCCAAATTAAACTCCAAGTGATTCAAAATAATGCAGGCAGGGCTGCCCTCAGCATCCCCAAAAGAGAGCACATCACCAGAGCCAGACAACAAGCACACTGGTTTCCAGTCAAAGAAATACTCTTCAAAATGCTGTCTTTAACACACAAATATCTCTCACGCAAAGCCCCCCCCCCTATCTGACAGAGAAAATCTCCAGAGCAGCTTCAGTCAGACCCATAAGGTCACACCACGCCAACCAGTTAAAAGTCACAACCTACAAAAGGGCCAAAATCAGGAGGTGCCTGCTTCACGTTCCTTGCGCCCACGTACTGAAACGCCCTCCCCACAACCGTTCGAAACGAGACAGCATACTCTTCCACGAGCTCACCTAAACTTTCTCTCGTTCTCATGCCCCTCTAACTCTGTGCCCTCACAGGAGGAAATGGATTCTGAAAACCTCGTTATACCTGGCTTAGTTTAGTTGACTGTATATTTCCACTGTTTTCTCTCACCTGTCTGGCTATGATTTAATGTAACTAAGAACCATAAACAGGTGCGCCTGCCCTCACAGGAGGAAAGGGATTCTGCAAATGTTGTTATAAGTGTCTTGGTTTAGACGACTGCATATTACCACTGGTTTCTCTCACCTGTCTGGCTATGGTTTAATGTAACTAAGAACCACAGACAGGTGCTCCTGTCACTTTCTGTGTAATTAAGTAAGCACTGCTGTAACATCGCCACGATGGCCCGGGCCGCTTTGTGCGCTTTATAAATTCAAATAAATAAATGAATGTATAAAGATGTACAGTAAAGGACTATATTCAAGATATCCTTTTTAAAGATTTATGGAAGTATACACTTTACTCCAAAATTGATAAGAATGAACACAAGTCATGTTTCATGAAAATCATTCTGTTTTCTGAGCATCCTTCAGTAAATGTCATTAGGAGATGATGGGCCTCATTACAAGTCCGGCAGTAACCTGCCGGTTTTTCCAGCTCGGTTACCGCTGGAGTCGTATTACCATTCCGCCTCTATGAATCCCGGAATTACCGGGGCATTACAACCCCGGGGACCCGGGAATTCCGGAGGCGGAATTCAGTAAATCCCCATTCCCATTGAGTCCCGTAGGACTCAATGGGAATGGAGACCATGGAAACACCGGCACCATCTCGTGATTGTGCCGGTGTTTCCACGTCCGCCTGCAGGCGGGCGGTGTTAATCCCGCCAGGTCAGACCTGGCGGGAATGACACCTCCGCCTGCAGGACTCGAGATCACCCGGAATGGACAACGGTGGCGGCGGGTTTACCGCCACCGTTATTTCCATACCGGGTGACTTGTAATGAGGCCCGATGTCTTTCTTTTGCATCTTTGCACTACAGTGCGCTGTTACCAAAGGAACCAGATGCCTCCCATAGCACAGTGCCATCAGAACTAGGGATTATTCAGCCCCCAACTACACTTAACCCACCCCACTTCAGGTCCAGAGACCCTCAACCTGTACCCCAACACCCCATCCATGCCTATGTCACACTGTACTGTAAGTAACTTCAGACTACCTGTGAACAACAGGGACACACTGGGCCTCATTACGATTTTGGTGGTGATCATGCCGCTATTGGCGGCATGGCTGCCGCCAAAATCGGGTCCGGGTCCGGGTTCCCAGAATGGGGAATTGCCGGTCCATTCCTAGTTCGGAGGGCCCGGTAATTCCTCCCTCCAGGAACCCGCGCCCGGACCTTCCCCATTCCCATTTCAGCACCCATAGGGCTGAATGGGAATGGGGGAGGGAGCAAACAACGGGCCGATTACGAGTGGCCCGTTGTTTGCTCCCTCTTCCCCTCACGGGACCCGGTAAGCACACCTGGTTTGACCAGGCGTTACTTACAGGGTCCCGCAAGGGGAGCTTGTAATGAGGCGGAACGGGTTTAACGGGCCCGCCTCCTTTAGCGGGTCCCGTTAACCCGTTCCGCCTCACTTGTAATGAGGCCCACTGTGTACCATTGTTACTAAAAGTATTGGCAGGTGAGAATGAATGACATCTTGGGCCTCATTACGAGGTGGGCGGTAAGGGATTACCAGCACCGGTAAGGGCACCGGTGCCGGTAATCCCTTACCGCCCTACTAGGAGTTCCCTTTGCGGGTCCTCCCTTAACCCCTGGTTTTTCCAGGCGTTAAGGACGGGATCCGCAAAGGGACTTTGGAGCTAATAACGGTACCGCAATTTGCGCTACCGTTATTAGCGCCTTCCCCATTCCCATTGAGCCCTACGGGGGCTCAAATGGGAATGGGGAAGGGCCATGGTGAATGGGGAATTACCGCCCCCGCCAACCTTGGAATGGGGCGGTAAAAGCGCCATTCACCAGGGCGGAGTCGGTAAGGGTTTGGAGGCAGCCATAGCGCTATTAGCGCCATGGTTACCGCCAAACTCCTAATGAGGCCCCTTGTGTTTTATTTTAGCTGCGTCTGACATCTGCATGCCATCTTGGAGCTTTCATACCTGACCACATGCCCCATTCCATTTGGGGGATGCTTCAATGTATATGTATGTATATATACCCAAAAGGTACGCAGAGGCATCTTGGCGCTACAGAGGAGGAGGAGGGGGCGAGGAGCAGCAAACATACTACAGTGACAGGATACTTCTACGGAAAATAAACTAAATGTTAATTAAAAAAGGAAGGCTTTAAGCTTTTTCCTTAAAAACAGTAGAGTAGTGTATATCCTTAGAGGCGCTGGGAGCTCACTCCACTTTCTATATGCTTGTAATCGCAGAGGCTGATTGGGCTGGTAGAAGTGAAGTCTATGAGGTAAGAATAAAGGTCTGGGATTCTGACGATATTTAAGTATAAGACACAGTGCACATATAAGTCCATGCATGATTTTAGTTTTGGCTACTGCTAGCCCTATAGTGTCACGTGTAAGCCAAAAATATTGCCTTAGGAAGAGGAACTAGGAGGTTGATGGAATGCTACAAGGAACACATAGCCTGAAGGTGTTGTTTGGCTATGTCCCCACCCAGTTCTTGTTATACCATTCAACATTTGCGATCTGTTAAGTGGGAGGGAGATTTAGCACCAGGAATGCGGAGGTTTGCTTTTTAGCCAATGATTGGGAGGAAAGTACATTTTCGGTGGGAGAAAGTTAAACACTGATGTAAAATAGCAACCTTTGGTCTGGAAAACTGTGAGTCTCCCAGGAATAAAGCGTGTTGATCAATATGGTGCTAACCCATGTGCAGGCCTTTCCCAGGCCACTTGTGGCCCATTCCTGCCAAGACCAGCCAAGCAAGGGTCTCCTATCACAGCAGAATATGTGCTGTTATTGAGTTTTATTTGTTATTTTCCAGCTGTTGTCTGAAAGTTTTAACTTTAAAAACCTCCTGTGTTCATTTAATGGTACACGGCTCTGAATGTAAGTGATTTTACCGAACCCAAAGGTTCGAATTTCCAAAAGTTAGATTTTTTAATTTCCCGCAAATATATATGTGGGGGAGACCGCCCACAGCCCCCCACCTTACCCCTATACATTTTTTATATACTTTACCCCCCCCCCACATATATATGTGCGGGAAATTGGGGGTCGAACTTTTGGGAGTCGAACTTTTGGGGCTAGGTAAAATTGTTATAAACCCACGGCTCTACCTACTGTTTAATGATACTTCCTCCTGCAGGGCTCTTGATCTGCCACCTCCCCTAACCTCACCAAAATAACCCATACCCTCCTGCTTCCTCTTTTATCTACCTATAAAGCCGAAACTATTGTCATTAAAATAAGAGCTTTAACTTAAGAGCTTGAAATAAGGGCATTGAATGTAGGTTTGTAATGCTTTTCAATGTAAAAGACATATGTTATACCCTTGCTTGAAATGGAGTATCCTAGATGGTCAAACTCCTTCACGTTGAATTTACACTTCTCTTTCCAGACTTTTAGTCCAGACTCTCTTTATAAGGTGTCACTCTCTCTCTCTCTCTCTATGAGCTGTTACTCTCTCTCTCTGTAAGATATCACTCTATAACTGTCAGTCTCTCTCTCTCCATGAGCTGCCTCTCTATCCATGGGTTTATAGTCATTTGGTCGAAAACAAAAATGTCGAACGTCATAATGTCGGAAAAAGGTGACATTTTTTTTTCAATACGTTTTTTTTTCGAAATGGGGGGGTCCCCCCAACCTCCCTTTTTTTATTTTACCCATTTTTCATACTTACCAAACCCAAAAAATACATATAAATAAAAGAATAATAGATTCGACTTTTTTTTTCAACTTTTTTTTTTCGACATTTTTGTCATTCAACTTTTTATTTTCGACATTATGACTGCACACCCTATCCATGCACTGTCTCTCTCTTTATTTAATTATTTAATGTATTGTTTGCTTGTTAGGCACTTATACAATAAGAATACCCTGTTTCAAAGCACCCACCGGGCTGGGAGGAAGCGAGAGTGGGAAATACATTACACCATTACAACACAATATTTAAGAGCAGAGGGGGAAAGAGGGAGGGGGCACACCTACTATGCCTTGTGAGTATTCAGAATGTGCAGAAAGGAAGAGAGAAGAGGGGGAAGTGCTGGGGAGTCCGAGGGCATGGGAGAGCCATGGATGAAGTGCTGGGAATGTTGAGTGCTACACGGCCTAGGCCGCAGTGGGTGTAAGTGTGAGTCTCCAGAGCAGAGGGAGTGCAGATGTAAAGAGCTGTAGAAGGACAGGAGCTGTGAAGAATTGGTGTGGGAGGTCAAGGGCCAAGGACACTGATTCAGCAACTGTGGGATTAGCAGAGGAGAGAAGGAGGGAAGGAGGAGGAAAAGAGGAAAGACTTAAGGAGCTTCTGGAATTTGAGAAGATCCTGCTCAAGGCGCAGGGGGAGGGTGAGGCTGTTCCAAAGGAGGGAGTCTGCAGAAGAGAGTGAGCAACCCCCTGCCCTCTGTTTAGAAAAATGCTTCACACACAAAGAGTTGGTGCCAGAGGAGCAAAGTGGTCTCGAAGAAGAGTATTTAGTAAGATAGACCTGAAGATAGTGTGGTCCCGGACCCAGACAGCCTTGTGGATGATGCACAGTGATTTGAATTTAATCAGTGCAGCAACCAGGAGCCAGAGAAGACTTTTTAGTGCAGGAGAGATGGGTCCCTGGGCTTAAAGCCAATGATAAGTCTTGCTGCCTTATTCTGGATAAGCTGCAGGGGACACCGAGTGGAAGAAGGAAGATTCAGGAGAAGGCTGTTACAGTAGTCAAGTCTAGAGAGAACCAGGGCTTGAGTCACATTGAGCCTCTGAGGGAAAGTGAGAAAAGGTAGAATTCCTTTGAGAAGGAAGAGCTGATAGTTGGACTTCTTGGCAATGCCATTAGTGTAAGGGAGGAAGGAAAGAGAGGAGTCGAAGATGACTCTGAGTTTCCTGGCTTCAGTTGAAGGCACAGGGGAAGTGCCTAAGTAGGAGGGTCCGAGTGAAGGGAAGAAGGAGGGAGCAGGGGTCGCAATGGAGTTAAGGCAGAGTTGAATGGAGGCACACCAGGACTGGATGGCAGATAGGCAGTCAGGGATGATAGAGGCTGCCAGAGGGTTAGCAGGGAGTCTGAATAAGAACTGTGTGTCATCTGCATAACACTGGATGTTGGAGGAGAAAGAGGAGATGATGCATGCAAGGAGAGCAAGGTAGATGTTAAAGAGCCAGGGGGAGAGTATAGAGCTCTGGGGGACACCACAGGTGGAGAAGGAAGTAGGAGAGGAGAAGGGGCCTACGATGACTTGGGAGGAGCGGTTAGTGAGCAAGGAGGACAGCCAATCCAGTGCCCCTTCTGAGATACCAAGAGTATCGTGGAGCCTTTGTATGAGGATGGAATGGTTAACTGTGTCAAATGCAGAGGAGAGATTGAGAAGGATAAGGACAGCTGGGGAATTGGAGTCCAGAGATGCAAGCAGTTCTTTCTTCACAAGTGTTGAGAAGATCAATTTCCATACCTCTGGATGCTCGGAATCCCGATTGATGGTCATGGGGGCCACCGAAAAGTTCAGTGTGAGAGTTAAGTTGGGGCAAGGCCAGCTTCTCAAGTAGCTTCCCCAGGAGGAAGGGGGTAATGGAGATAGGGCAATAGCTGGCAGTGCAGTTAGGGTCAGGAATGGGCGCACAAGGGAGTTCTTAAGGGGTGAGGTGAAAGATCCAGTGAGAAAGAGTGATTGCAGAAATCAGCGAGAGCAGGGGCAATAGAGCCAATGTTATCCTTGATGGTACAGGATGAGCAAGGGGAAACCTGTTTAGAAGAGACCTTCATGGAGCGGACAACTCTGGTAACTTGTTCATGTCTGACAGCTGAGAAGGAGGAAAAGGAGGATGGAGGTGGGTGTGGTCGGGGGAGCGGGACGGGTTGTGAGGGAGTATAGAAAGGGTGGTCTGAATGTCCTTTTGATGGCAAAGTTTGAGGCTAGTGCATAGCACAGGGCCTGGGAAGGAGAAGGGAGGAGGAGACTGCGCAGGTGTTGGCTAGTTCTCTGCAGATTTTGAAAAGTTCAGACGTGTTATTGGATGCGCTGAATACCTGTGCCTAAATATGGGCTCTTTTCTTTGCACGGATGGCAAGTCTGTATTGCCTTTGGAGCAGGCAGCAGGCCAGTTTGTCAGAGGATGAGACTGAGGTTTGCCACTTCCATTCTGCTTTCCTGCACTTTTGTTTCAGGGCTGCAAGTTCGGTGTCGTACCAAATGTTATGCTTTGAAGCACGTTTCAGACGGATCCTCATGACAGGGGCAAGAATGTCAAGAGTGTTGGTGATAGAAAAATGGAGGGTGCTGAGTGCAGAGTCAGAGGTGGAGTCAGAGGTCGGGGGTTGAGGGGGATGAAGGTGGAGGCGAAGGCAGGCGCAGTCACTCGTTTCATCGGGCGGGTGTTAGTGAATGAGGTTGGTGTGACTTTTGGGGGAGTCAGAGGGCCAATGGGACCCAGATAGGAGGAGAGGGTGGTCTGACCAGGAGGGAGGGGTGACTAGTGGGGGGGAGCGAGAGAGGTTATAGCGTATGAGGGCCTCCAGAGTGTGTCCAACTGTGTGGGTTGGCCCAGAGGGGAGAATAGAGAGGGAAAGCGAGCAGCAGAGGTCGGTGAATAGAGTAGATGCAGAGCCAGGGAAGTCCAGCTGAATGTTGAAATCACCCAGGAGGAGAGGGTTAGAGGTGGAAGAAGGTAAAGAAGAGCAGAAGTCAGCCCATTCAGAGAGGAAAAGGGAGGTGGCCCCTCGAGACCGGTAGACAGTAGCAAGGGTCAGGGTGGAGGTGGGAGAGGTGACCAACTTGCAAACTAGGCTTTCAAAAGAGGAATAGGCCTGGGTAGGTAAGATGGAAGCAGGAACCACTCATGGAAGATACAAGCAACCCCCTGCCAGTTCAGTGAAGTCGAGGCTTGGAGATGATCTTGAAGCCGTCAGGGAGGAGGGAGTCAAAGGCAGTGACTGAGCTGGCATTGAACGAAGTCTTGGTAAGAGCAAGAATGTTGAGGTCAATGTCTTCAAGAAGGAGACAGATGCCAGAGGAGTGTTTGTTGGCTGAGCTGGCGTTAAGCGTCGGCAGGTGAAGGTGGTCAGCACTTTTGAAGGTTTTCTGAGGTGGGTTACAGGGGCTTGGTACACCATTCAGGGGAGCGAGAAGTTGAGTAGAAGGGCGCGATGCAGGCGAAGGAAGGTAGTTAATGAGAGAAGGCAAGGTGCGGTCAAAGAGAAGGAGGTTGAGTTGTGGAACCTGAACCAGAGTGGTGCCAGTGTGATAGACATTATTGAAGCAACGAGAGGATGCAAAACCAGCCAAGAGGACTTCCCACTTAGTGCCACTGTTAATAGAGGAGTGTGAGGAGGGAGAGACAGTGGAGATGAGATGGGTAGTCCAGAGATCAGGAGAAGGGACAGTGAAAAGGATATCAGTGAAAACCTCTCTAGAGGAAGCACTGATATAGGTGCCTGCAATGGGAAATCCAGGTTTGCGCTCAGGATGTATTTTTTGGGCTTTTTCCTGCCGGACTTAGAGAGAAATGGGAGATAGGTGATGGTGTAGCAGTTAGAGAATATAGGAGAGATGGAGAGAGCCATAGGAGGGCAGATGTTATAGACAAGAATGGGGTAGGGAGGCAGCACTGCACAGTTCTGGCTAAACTCACTAGAGGGCCTAGTAGGTTGAGAAGGAGAGAAATAAGTGAAACACAGCAGGAATAGAATTACATTGGAAGAGTGGCACAGAGATGTTACTATACACAAACATTGATTGTAAAAACAGAGGCAGCAAACAATGCAAAGCAGATGGTGTACATGTAATGCTAAACACCCAAATTCGGTTTTAGAATCACACCCCAAATTCGACTTTAAGGAAGGCAGCAAACAATGTAAAGCAGATGGTGCACATGTAATGCTAAACACCCAAATTCGGTTTTAGAAGCACACCCCAAATTCGACTTTAAGGAAGACAGCAAACAATGTAAAGCAGATGGTGCACATGTAATGCTAAACACCCAAATTTGGGTTTAGAAGCACACCACAGCCCAAACCAAATTCGACTTTAAGGAAGGCAGCAGAAATGAATCCAGATGGTGCACAGGTAATGAAAAAATAAGTGAGTAATAAATGCAGTTGAAAAAGAATAAGGTTAGTTAGTAGTGGATGGAGGAGGTGAGAAGCACTGGCGATGCCTCAGAAGAGATAGTTATGGGGGCAGCCAAATTCCATTTTGTGACTGCATAGACTGTGGGTGGCCTTTGAAACAGTAGCACTGGAACAGTCCAGGAAAGAGTCTGGGGGACGGATTATAGTTGGTGATGTGGAACTGTGGCTCTCCATGCCCTACTTGGCCCGGACAGGCACAGACAGAGCATCAGGTGAGGGCCTTTGGCTGGTGGGCCAGCGTTCGCCTGCCGACTTCGTGGTTGGCTAGGGTAACAGGCAGGGCAGGCCAATCACTGCAGCCTCAGGCTGCAACAAGGTAGGGCACAGTGAAGTAGCAAAACGTGGCGTCTCTCTCTGTACCCGGTCTCTGTGTGCTGTCTCTCTAGGTACCCTCTCTTGCTGTCTTTCTCAATGTGCCCTCTCTCTCTATGCACTCTGTGTGTGTGCTCTATATGTGCTCTCTCCCCATGCAGCCTCTCTCTCTTTCTCTGTCTCTGTGCTGTCACTCGCTCCTTTCTCTGTGCTGTCACTCTCTCCTCTTTGTGCGCTGTCTCTCTCATTCCTCTCTGTGCACTGTCTGTCTCTCCATGTGGGCTATCTCTTCGTGCTTGCTCTCGGTCGCTCTTACTCTGTATGCTGTCTCTCCTCTCTCTTGTGCCCTCATTCCAGCTTCTCCAAACTTCCCTTTCATTGCAGCCCTTACCTTTTTCTCATCCTTTCTCTCAGACTCTCGCTTTTTATCTTACTCTCCCGCTCTCATCCTTTCACGCTCATGTTTCCTCTTGCTCATCATCAATCGCACCCTTTCTCAATTACTTCTTCCCTTTCTCTATTCCCCTTTTCATTCTAATCCACACCTGCATTCCTTCTCACAACCTCCCTTGAATTCTTGTGCTCTTTCCTTGCACCATGGTGCCTACAAATGCAAAATGCAGAGAACAGCAGTAAACACCACCACTATTGCCTTTGCCACTGCTTCTTCTCAGGGGGTGCCTCCCTCCCTGTCATTCACCTGTGTCACTTCCAGCTGGGACATTTCTCTACCAAGACACCTATCCTGCACCATTGTAAACAAGGCGGCAAACCTTCCTCATTTGCTAAGACTATTAGCCCACACTACCTGGTGCAAAACCCCTGGGCTAGAGCACAAAAAGAACAGCAGAACAATTGCCATAATTCCCTGTTCCCACTGTAATTGGTCCTTTCCTAACTAAAGAATGAGAAACCTAGAACCACAAACTAACACTTCAAGCAACCCTCTTAGTTCTTCTAGTTAGACATAAAAAGCATTTCTGCTGCGACGATCCCCTGCTCCACCCAAAAAGCATGCAACCAATCCAGCTGAAGACTGCACAGCGATCTGTGGAGTAATGCCCACGATTCCTGTGCTCCCTCTCCTAGACCCGTGCCCATCTGGCTCCCCTACTCCTCTCGTCCCCATGAATTGGAGAGGGCAGGAGCCCATCCCCCTCCCCCCCTCTGCAGGAGCAGTCAACATGAGCAGCCTACGAGCTTGCACCTCGATCGCTACTTTGTTTTCACCTGCATCAGAAAACATCCTTCTGCAACCTACATCTAAGGGTGAGGCCAGCCTGAGGCTTTATTCAACTTATTTAGCCTTCAGCCACTGCAATTTGCTCTGCTTTACTGCAGCGTTGTGTTGTTGCCGAGCCAGCACTTGATTGAAAAATGGCTGGCACGACGCGGCATAAAATTGAGGCTGTTACCACATTGCTAGGTAACTAGCCCACTTTATCCCCCAATCAACATCGCTGACAGGGGGAAGCCGGCCAACGGAAGCAGGCTGAGGAAAAAGGCCCTGTTTGTCTCGGGGTGCATCATCCTGGTGAGTGTTCCAGCCCCTAATCTACAACCTCGCAACTGAGTATTTCGTCATCCTGCTAATCCTTCATAAACTTCCATCCTTTTTTGTCAAAATGCTGCGCACCTCCATGGCTACCCTTGTGTCCCCGTGACGCCGCACTGTCCTGCTCAATGTCTGAACACCTTACAACTCAATAACTTTCGTGCAACCTTTACCAAGATCACTCATACCTCCAAGCCCATTGCAATACCTTCACCCCTGCGCCTTATTTTCATTCCTCATACTGTGATTACCTATGTTTAGCTGTCCGTGCTTACATTTATTGCGACCATCAGATTATTGGGATCTGTACACGGCGACTACTGGCCCACTATGAGATTTTCTGTCTGTGTTTTCATGCCACGTACTATGATTAACCTTGCTTAACCTTTCTGTGCATACTCACATGCTTGATGTGATTACCTGCCCTCAGTGATTACTTGTCTACTTCGATCACCAGCCCACGGTATCTACTTACCTATTACTGTTACCATTCTATGGAGTCACTCTCTGCCATGATCGTCAATTGAAATTACTAGCCTACTGTGTTATCAAGCTGTGTTAGTCAGCCCTTGTGACCTGCTTTTTTCACCCTGCTATTTAACCCGGTGTAAGCTCAGACACCCAATTACGCTACATGGTAGTTATATTCAGCCTATTGCATTTCTTAACTCTGTCTCCAGGACTATACTTCCACCTCTCCCATGGCCTCCCTACACAGTGTCACCATCGTCATGGCCACTATACTCCCACTGTTCCAATCAGTCGCAACCACCAACTTTCTACCCCCTCTCCATCAACCTATATCATACAATGATGCCACTCCCGTAGATGGCATCTGCAACAGGGATACCCCTAATAACCCACTCAGCCCTGCAGAATGGATCCAACGTTTTGCCACACCACCTACTCCTTTAAAACCATGCCCAGTGAGCATCAGAAACAAGAGACTAGGTTCTCGCTTCCCTAACCATAAGACCACCGCAAGGTCGCCTGCGCAACTCCCATCCACTAAACCCACTACCATTCTGCCGGCCACCCGCACAGCAGAAATTACGGAGATCACTGAAACACCCAGGCCACCGCTACCCGCTTCCCAACATCTGAGGGATCTCCTTCCCCCTGCCCTACTATCAAAGTAGCACTCATCAATGCACGGTCCCTGGTTGCCCATGCACTTGATATTTCGGACCTCATTTCATCCAACTGCCTAGACTTCCTCGCCATCACCGAAACTTGTTTACACCAGGCAGCTGGCCCTGCATTATCCCTAGCCCTCCCTGAGGGTTATACCATTATCAGATCAGACAGAGTCTCTGGTAAAGGAGGTGGAGTTGCCTTTATATCTAAAACCCACTTGGGCCTCAGAGCCACCTCCCATACCAGCCTACCTTTGGCGGAACTCCTATCTGCTAAACTCCCCCTATCAGCAACCCAAACGATCCCTATGCACCTTATCTACCGACCTCCAGGCCCCATCTCCTTACAGACCTACAAACGAACAATACCAAATTAGGCTCACAAATGATCTTGCTTGGAGATCTTAACTTGGGACCCCATGATCCTAATGATACCAATGCCACCTCTCTGGAAAACTCCATCTCCCAGGTCGGTTTTAACCACCGAATCATGGGGCCTATGCATAACAAGGGACAAATACTGGATTGGCTGGCAGACAACAACTGCAGAACCACAATCCTCCGGAAAGAACCCATCGCCTGGTCAGACCAACATGTCTTATCCTTCTGCATCCAGTAGAATGTGCACCCTAATCCTAGTCCCAGCATAGCCCCCCAGGTTCTATCCAGAAATATCCAGAACATAACGCTGCACAATCTACGTCCACTGATCCACAGCATCCTGGACAGAATAACTACAAGGCTTTAGACTCAAAGAAACTAGTTGACCTTTACAATGACACCCTAGAGTCAGCCATAAACAATAATGCACCTATCGAACATAAAAAGCCGAACCTACAGCCCACCTCAACAAAAGGTTTACACCTGAACTAAAAACCCTCAGGAATGCCAAAAGAGCGGCGGAAACTACATGGAGAAAATAGCCCACCATTTCTAACAGGACGGTGTTCACCACAGTGGCTGCTTCCTATAAATCTGCCATCCTTAACACCAAAAAAGAGACTTACAACAATAGAATCCTAAACACTAAATCTGGGACCAAGGAGCTCTTCAGTATCTTAAGGGAACTGGAGTCTCCAGCCCCACCAACAGAAGCATGCGTGAAGGATGGGGATTGGTGCGCCAAAATTCAGAAAGCTCTAGCAGACAAAATCTCCTCGTTACAAACTAAAATAGAGGCAAAAAAGAACAGCCTTGCCAACGGCTCCAACACGAATCTCTCACCAGACCATCACGCCCCTCCTTGTCCACCTTTCTCATTTCCCCCCGTCTCACCGAAAGAAGTGGATGATATCATCCAAGACCTAAAACCCTCAAGGTGCCAAGGAGATTTCTGTCCATGCACCAATCATTAAGGAAGATTTGTCCCCTTTTATTGCCACGGTGATAAATTCCTCATTCAACACTAGATCAGTCCCCAACAACTTCAAGGAGGCCTGGGTTATGCCGCTCCTGATAAAACCAAAACTAGATCCCAACATACCGACCAATCATAGGCCTATCCCGACTGTCTCGTTCCACTTAAAAATATTGGACAGAGTGGCCTACATCCAAATCCAGAAACAGCTGGAGGATAACAATTTACCTGGTCTGCGACAATCTGGCTTTCAGCCTATATACGGCACAGAGATAGCCCTCCAGGACCTCCAAATCCAAATGGATGAGGCTAATGATAAAGGCAACCTGACAATCCTTCTGCTGTTTGACCTCTCTGCTGCATTTGATCTTGTCAATCACCAAATCCTCACAGAACACTTGACCACAGCGGCTGCGTTCTCCACCAATGCCTCCAATTGGATCAAATAATTCTTATCCAATCGAACTACTAGAGTCTTCGCGCCTTCCACCTCAGCCGACCCTATCCCTATCTACTGTGGTGTGCCACAGGGCTCGTGTGTTTCTCCAATGCTTTATAATATCTTCACTAAGCACCTCTTTGATCGTCTTGAAAACATGGGTGTCATCTATTCGAATTACGCAGATGACACCCAGGTTCTCATTACGCTGACAGGGTGCTATGAAGATGATTCCAAGCTAATTAACAAAATCTACTTGGAGATTCAGGCGTGGATGGCAGCCCCTAGCTTTTGCCTCAATGACGAAAAGACAGAGCTCCTGATCATCGGATCTCAAGCACGTCTAAACAAATTGGACCCTCGGCATATGTCCTTCGACATCGATGGGAACTCTATCAAAGTTGCAAACGAAATCAAAACTGTGGGGGTTTATCTAGACTCCACCCTCTCGCTCAAGAAACAAGTGAGTGCCACCACTTCAACAACGGCCTATACCAACAAGTTGATCAATGCTTGCAAATCATACCTGTCCCCTAACAGCTGCATTATGTTAGCCAGGCCCCTAGTGCTTTCAAAGCTTGATTATTGTAACACTCTTCCTAAGCTCCTCGGAACAGAACCTCAGCAGGTTACAAAATAACACGCTGAGATCAGCATTAAATATCCTAGGCCCAGCCACATTTCGAGTCTCAGACGGGATGCTCACTGGCTCGCGGTGCGTGACAGAATAGCACTATGCACTTCAGTCATCACCCACACATGCTTGTCAAACTCCGCCCCTAAATACCTATCGGACAAATTCTCAAAACACCAACCAGATAGACCTACTAGATCTTTCTATTCACACTGCCTCACTATCCTGTGGTATAAACTAAAAACAGCAGGAGAAGCTAGCTTCCCAGTACTTGCCACCAAATACTGGAACACCCTACCTCCTGCCATCAGAATGGAATCCTCCTTCTGGTCTTTCAGAACCAAAGTAAAGACCTGACTTTCCGATAAGAATCATTAAGGTGTAGGCCTATTGTCTTCATTATGCCTCAGTATATGTATTAATGTCCATCGTTGTACTGTCGTCCAACTGTAACCACTGGCGAAAGCCTTATGCTCTTATCTGTATTTATTTGCCTCTAGAGCTACCTGTAACCCTCGGTCGACTAGCCTTATTGTATCCTATGTATGCCTGTAACTCTTTCACAAGTTCTCAGCGCCCAGTTACCTCACGGTTAGGTGCGCAATACAAATAATAAACTAAAATAAACTAAACTACCACACCTCTGTCCTTGGCCGTGGAATGAGGGGGCACCCCCATGAAGCTAAAGGGCCCAGCTGCTTAAGCTTGGCAGCTGCCCCACGGGTGCAGAAGAGGAAAAAGGGGCGGGGAAAGAAGGCTGCCACATGAGGCGTGCCACCACCCCAACTTTTCTACCCCCACCCTATCCTCTCTAAACACCGCAGGGCACACCCAATGAGACTGACAGGGAGGGGACACACATAGTAACAACTTGAACATCAGGTGAGGGAAAAGGCAGGAAGCCACGTACCTTGGTGCTAAGTGGTTGTTGGCACAGGCCGGCCAGTTGAAAGGTCAGTAGCCATATGCAGGGCATGGCCTCGAGCATATTTGCACTATATAGCCAGGGCTGCTGGAGCAGCACTTCAGAAAGAACACTCTGACCTGAGTGTGGCTGTACTCGGCCTACGCAGACCCAGTTTTCTCTTTGGAGTTCTTTCTGGCTTTGCAGAACCTGCTTTACACCCCGTTCGGAGCGGGGGTTGGGAAGAAAGCAGGTCACTTTGGGTTTGAAAAACATGTTGGGGGGCCCCGAAATTACTTTTTACCCTGGTCAGGGTGAGAGTGCTGAAGGGGCATTTCTCGCCATAGCGCAAATGGTTTTGCGAGACCCACCGCACTATAATGCCATCGCCGTACCCTTAGAGCAGGGAACTTCTGAGTGACACCCGAAGTCGGGGGCTCGGATAGCAAAGCAGAGACAAGTCGGCAAAACAGAGGCGGGATACGCTTTACTTAGGAGAGGTCAGCCCAGCTGAACGTAACTTTGTCGGACTCCTGGACCTTGAGAGGTCAGTTGTTTGGATCATCAATGAATACAATGTCTGGCCCTCTGGGACTGAAAAAGAACTTGCATGTAACATAATAGTACATTGCAAACACCTCCCTCAGGGGGCAACATGCCAGTCAATGCTCGGGATGGAAAACGAGCACTCCCCAAAATGAGATGCACAACACTCACGCGGTAGTCCGCTAGCGAGGGTTTTTTGCCCCAGAACAAGGCCCACTCTGACCATGCGTATGGAAACGTACACAGAGAAGCACACTCCATAGCTTCTAGAACATACTGCGAAAACAGTATGCTGATACGACAACCTTCTTCTCCATGCCGTATGCGAGAGCCCATCCCACAATACTCACCCCATAAACGGAATCCCTCACCCCATCATACTCCTTCAGCAGCATTGGCCATCGTCGTACTGCTCCGAAACCATAAATCCTACCAGCGTGCAGAAATGTCACATCACGTGGCAGAGAGGCCAAGGAATGAATGGGCAGTGAGAGTGAACTCCAGACTTAAATTGTTGAGCAGTGACTGTTGTATGCCCCCCAGCGGGTTGTATGCATGGCAAGCCCCCTCCCCCCACCCACAAATGACACACAGGAATCTTGCTTTCCATCGGGCTCTGCACGTGCTCCGAGGCACCGCGGGACTCTCCCCATTTGTTGGCTTCATCACGCAAAAGAGTTACGTGACTCGCTGAATGTAATTTTTAAAGGAACATCACACTCTTTCTTTTTCATAACAAAACAAATAACAAACCATTTGCTCCATAAACACTTGACGACTAACACACACAAACAATCACCTGAGTTCTTCAATTATTTAGAACAGAGGCCAGTGTTTGGCTAATGTGTCCAGCACATAATCTTCCAGGCGAGCACGTCTCCAACTCCCTGCCCGATGCTGATACCACCGGCTCGGCCTCTCCTCACCTGCATCCCCTTGGTCCAGTGGATTCAGAGAATGATCAGTACCCCCACCTTCTTCGGACTCTTCGTCACGCCTCCTTTCAGGGTACACTCCCGGCTGGTCGTTGTCCCAAATCCTCTTAAAGAAACTTGCGCTTCTTGTGACAGTTGCTATCCCGTCGGAAGCAGTTACCATGGACTCCTTCATAGCTACCACGTCCGTGGGATTGGGTTCATATGGTAAGGACAGTTTCCCTTGTGGGTGCCAGTTTCTCACAATTACCTCATCTCCCAGCAGAAGTTGACTGAGTCAGAGTCCTCTTCTCACATTCTCACTCTCATTCCTGGACCTCCTTTCCTCCTCCACTCCGTCATCTTCAATCACCGCCGGTTCCAGGTCCCCTGCATCTGTCAGAAGACCTCTCGGACATCGCCTGAACTGTGCCTCTGCCGACGCCACCCCGTAGAACAGTGGGGCGTTGCCCGATATCCCCTCAGGAACTGGTAGAGGGCCCTTCTGAGGCAATGTCCTTGGCCATGGGTGATGCAGAACACCTTGTTGAGGATCCTCATGAATCTTTCTGTCTTGCCATTTGCCTGTGGCCATACCGGTGTGACCTTCTTATGATGTATGGGGTGACTGAAGCTTTTTTTCCTGAAATGGTGTTCCATTGTCCGAGCATAGTACCCGGAGGAACCTGTGAGTTGCGAAACCATTTTCTAGCGCTGCTGCCACATCATCAAATGACACCGACTCCAGGAACTCCACCTCTGGGTATCTCGACCACTGATTCTCTATCACCAGCAAATAAGTGTCCCTTCCAGTGGAGCCAAAATCTGCATGCACAGCCTTCAACGGCTGCGTACTTCAGGGCATGGACTCAATCATGGACTCCCTCTGTGTTGGGCCGCCGCCTGGCACCATACACAGCCTGCCACAAACTGCTCGACCTTTGTTTCCAGGTCCGGAAACCACACTGTCAGCCTCAGGCGGGCTTTGGTTTTGGCCATCCCCTGATGGGCCAGTTAAATCACCTGCTGGACCTTACTTGCAGGTATCACCAGCCTGTCCCCCCGCAGCAGCAGATCCGAATACGCAAATGCCAACTCATCACAGACTTTCCACAACTGCTCTAACGTTGTGCGGGCTTCTCGAGTTCTTCTGCCAAGGCCCTCCAGAACAGTCTTCCACTCCCTTTTTTGACAGGCTCCCCTGTAAATGCGAAACACTTGTCTCCTGATGCTTTCTCCAACTCCTGCACGGGCATGGCGTTGGGAGTGGCAGACTCGAAGTTGACTTGTACATGTTCCTCAGCCTCCTCCACGTTGCTCGCTTCGCCAGCTCCCCTGTCCTGGAGGTGTCTCTACAATGCTGCATTGTTCACACCAGGTCGGTACACCAGTAGCACTCCATATTTTAATAGAGCTACCATCCACCGCTCAATCCTTGCCAGAGGTTTGGGTGATGACCCTGCCATGATGGGGAGCAGGGGTTTGTGGTCTGTCACAACTGTCATGGGCCTGCCCAGTACATAAAGGCAAAAATGCTTGCATCCCCAAAGTACTGCCAGAGCTTCGTGCTCAATTTGTGAATATCTTTCACGCTCACCTGGTCTCCACGGGGGCGTAGCTCGTGGACGCACGATGATGTCTGCACTGGCGTTGCCCTGCTTGATGATGGTGCTGGCCCGCAATTCCCCTTGTTCTCACCTCAGGAGGCGTTTGCCTGCAATGTCGAAACAAGATATTAGCCAAATGAATGGAGCCGGATTGGCTTCACCACCTTTAACCTTCTGATCCCCTTCTCCTCTTCTGTCTCACCTTGGGGTTTTAAAAGGTGGGCTCTCTGTCCTGCAATCTCTAGCAGGGGTGCGGTATGCTCAGTCTTTCCCTGGATCAAGTTACTTCACTGATCCTGTGGGGGTGTTGCTGGTTCTGGAATAGCCGGAGTGAGCAGGTAAGTCTCTATACCAATGGCGGCTTGGAATAGATGCTTAAAGTCTTTGTTGCCCAAGTTTGAACTTGTGTTTGCCCTTTTCTTTCAGGTGCGGTCTTGAGCGGTTTTCGGATGAAGAATTGACTCTTCTTAAGATGTTGAATACGTTTCTTGCAGGTGAGTATAGCGCGGATGCGAGGCGCGCTGAATGTCTGAATAGTGGTTTCTTTTCTGTGCGCGACTAACCTGCCGTCTTTTTTCCTTGTCTGCAGGTGCGGCGCGACTCCAGGGTGGAGATGGAAGAACCGCTTCAATGAAGTTCCTGCAGGATGCCGACCCCGGGAGGATATAAGGTGCCTGTGCGGATACCTTCTTCTGCTTCTTCTCTGTAGATGCGGCGGTCCGGGAATCAGCTGAAGGCGTGGCCGGAATGGTATACTGCAGGTAAGGCCTTCGTTACTATGTTAACTTCTATTCTCCTCTTTTCTTCTTGCAGGTGTCGATGGATTGGAATCTCTGGACGGGCGTGGCTGTAGAAGTTCGAGAGCTGAGCAGACACGGTGAGCGTTATGCTGCAGGAGTGCAGAATAACGCAAAGCGTGTTCTGTCTGCAGGGTGCGGTTTGAATAGCCTTGCAAGTAGCTCCAGTTAAGTAGTGCCTTAGCCGTACCCTGCCACTTCAGGTAAAGTAGTCCCACAGCCACACCCTGTGTAGGCAGAAAGACTCAGCTTCACTAAGCTGAGAATATAGTCCCATGCAGTTCAACACATGTTATGAGCCTGGCGCCAATGGCGCCAGGACTGAGTCCAGGACATTTTAGAGTACTCCTTTGGGGCTTGGTAAGCCCTTGAGGGTGCCTGTGATCGGGGTGGGCTCATCAGCTCCAGGGGTTTAGGAGCATGCATCATGACAATATCTTTGCTCTGTATCCGAGAGGACACGGCTGGCAAACGCAATGGGTCTCACTTCGCCCTTGGCGTCCACTTGTGTCAGAACCACCCGTAGGCCGAACGGGCTGGCGCCAACCACTGTTTCCGAGGGGAAGGATGGACCAAAAAACGCCATTGTGTCTTCAGCCGTAAGAGCCATTTTTATGTAATCAAATGCTGCTTGCTCGAGCGGGACTCACTGCCAGGTGGTATCTTTTCTTGAGAGGTTCTGCAATCGCTCTGATCGTGTTTCCAGATTCCTTTTAAATCGCACCCAGTACGTCACCATCCCCAGGAAACTAGAAACCTCAGTTACAGTCTCTGGGGGTCTGGCTCCCATGTTGTCCTTGACCTTGTGGCGATCAGGTGACACACCCCTTCCTTGAACACAAACCCAAAGAATGTAATCTTGGTCTTCAGGAGCTCACACTTTTCCTAATGGAGACTTAGGCCTAAGGCCTGGATGCATTCGAGAGTCTTGACCAGTTGTGCCATATGCTTAGGGTTTCCTGTTTTAGGGCTTTCTTTATTTTTTTTTACATCCGGGGATGTTTTTCCAGGGTTTTCAAAATTTTTCACAATCAGTGTTTGTCAGTGTTTTCCCGGTCACTCCTTTAAAAAACGCGGATAACTGTTTTTTCCAGTGTAAACACAGATTTGATTTTATTGTTTAATTACGTGCAGACGAAGGGTAATATTTCTCAGCGCAAAATGTTATAACCTTTTGCAAGATTACCTTTTAAGATCAACTAGATGTGCATTGAAGTTATTTTTAAGTGAAGTGAACACTTGTTTCTTGTTTAAACTGGAGGTTGGCGTGGAGGCCTTTTCCTACTGCAGGAGATTTCAATATGCAAACACCTTACTGCCCCCCACCCTTTGCTTTTAACTACCCCCTTTAGTGTTAATTTGAGATAACATTCCCGATCCGTTCCTCCGTGGTACTTGTTTCCTCCACTCAGCGGAGCGTTGACACTGACCTGTTTTGTGATGTATTTATTTTACAGAAATGAACATTGTTGTCTAAGCTTTGAGTAGATGATAGGGAATGTCTGGTCCTGTTGCCTGGCTGGGCTACCTTACTGTTCAGTTATGACACTGTCAGCCTCTAATTGTTCACAATGTGTTACTGCTGTTTCAGTGTGGGGGTGGGAGGGTGGCATACTTCCACAGCATCCCTTGTAAAAGTGGTCAAGATTCAGGGGGAACAGCAGGGTTTGGCTAGAAGGCAGGCCCGGGCAGCCGTATTTTGTGTTTTCGATGGCAAAGACATGGGTAATTCTGCAATGCTTTTTCTTGTGGGCTATTTAGTGGGCTCTATTATGCCAATGACTGTCTTGTGGAATATTAGTAGGTGCTCATGGCATGCTTACTGGGTGCCAGCCTGACAACCAGCAATAATTCACTCTGCAAACACCTGCCTGCGTCCTGGCGACCCGAAGCCCACCGGCCCCAAGCCTGCATCTGAAGGCCGATGTTCTGTCTTCTGTATGTACCCTGTAGATCCAAATTTGTGTGAGGAAAGTCAAATTCCCTTACACTTTCATTTGCCATAACTCACATCTGAAGCAGTGCAGAGCATGGCACACTGGTATGTGAAAAAGCACTCTTCCCCTCACTAAATATTGTTACCTAGATGTGCGTTTGTTTTAATTCATTGGTTGGTAGTCAAAACGGAACAGAAAAAGAAAGAAGTTTCGTTTCGCTCGTCGTGTCCATATTTCAACTAGGCAGTCAATTCCACCTTCTGCCAGAAGGTGGCAATGGAGGATCATCATTTGACACTTCAGCAATGTCACTTCCAAAAGACAATGCTGAAGCAGAGCTGTACAGATAGCTCATTGGCAACGCAGGAACAATAGGGGTTTGAATCCCGCACCCACCACGCTTTGCAAATATTAAAGTTATAAAGCAAATATTAAAGTTATAAATCCCGGGGTTTATGGGAGTCCCCTGTAGAACATAATAATATACCCGGGGGGGGGGTGAAATCAGATTTTTCCGGTTGTCCTCGAAAACACCAAGATATCATCGCTGATGTGTATGACCCCGTCCAGGTCAGCCAAGGCACCCCAATGATATTCTGAAAAAACTTGGTGGCAGACGACACACCACAGCTAAGACATTTGTATCTGTATAGCCCTCGATGCGTCGTAAATGTTGTAATGTACCTGGAATCAGGTTGAAGCACAACCTGGTGATACTGAGTCCTCAGATCTAGCTTCGAGAAGAACCTTGCACCCTGCAGTTTGGCTATGATGTCATCAATCGTCGGGGTTACATGTCTTTCCCTCTTGATTGCCTTGTTGGGTAGCCGCATGTCCATGCAAATCCTGATGGAGTCAGATTGCTTAGGCTTCAGGACAATAACAACGAGTGACATCCAGGGTGTTGGCCCTTTGACTTTCTGAATTGTGTTGAGGTTGAGGAGATTCTTGAGCTCCTTGTCCACCAACTCCCTTAGATGGAAAGGGACCCTTCTATATTTCAGGGCGACAGGTCGGATGGACTTGTCAATGTGCAACTTGATCGGCTCTCTTGCCAGCTGTCCGATTCTGAAGAATACGTCTGCAAACCTCTCCAACACCTCGTGCACATCCTCCACATACACACTGTATGCAAAACACATGATCCCCAAGGCTTCAGCCGCAGCACAGCTCAGAAGGGTGTTGGCACTCACATCCGTGATGAAGAACCGGGCCTTGATTGAACTTGCGCCATGCTCCACTTGTGACATGAATGCACAATGAAACAAAAAGAGGTTGAGGGAAAGAAAGGAGTCACAGGCGAACCCTCAAATTAAGGATTGAACCGTTGTCACACAACATCAAGGCTTATAACTCAAACCATATTGAATACATCAAAGATGGAGAACGACATAATTGAATGATCTAAAACATTTACATATTTTAATGAATATTCAAACACAAGTGCATTACATACATTTTATGCATAAACAATATAAATACCCTCTCATAGGGCTAGTCGAAAGAATTAATAAAAGGATTAAAGAGAACATCACTGTACATAAACAATGCAAAATAAATCCACAAATAGGTCCCAACATTGGGGGCCTAGATGGTTGGGTAGCTTATGCAGTGTAATCATACATAGTCATATTTGAGTTAATTATTCTCCCACTCATCATCAATCGTACCACACACATACACTCATGAACTGTTATTCATTCATACACACATGATACATTTCGACAAAGGTTAAAACAAGCCCAACATGTTTCTTTCCTATAAGGGATGAATCCACGGAAATTAATCAGGGGCGAAATTAAAGTTGGAATCATTGCATAATAACAGTGTCTCAGTATTCTTGCGTTCAATGGATTTCCTCAGAGCACAGATTCGCGGGTTGATTACATAGATATTGCAATGTTTAATTTCAAGGGATTTTTGGATAGAGGACTTCAAAGGGTAGCTTCCCCTGCAACAGAGTGGTACAGAAAACAGAATATAAATTTCCATTAGCAACTGTGTGTAGTACATATGCACTGACACTGCGGAAACTAAACAAATATAGTTCCGGATATAGTGTAGCTTGCAAGTAGCTCAGTTAAAAAGTGGTTTCAAATGGCAATCATGGCTTCAGTACCCTACACCCATAAGCATCAGAATGCTAGTGAATATCTTGACTAAGGGTAACACAGATTGGACATCTAAAGAGTATGCACAAAACTGCCAGGTGATCAAAAGGTGACATCCCCTTAAGCGGGAGGCGGGAGAAGGGAAGAATAGAAAAGGAGAAGAGTCATTGGATCGTAGTCAGACCACATTAAAGTATACTCTAAGTTATTATTCAAGTAACCCAGAAATTAGTTAAATGGATTCAGAAGGACACCAAAACAATAGAAGAGGCTTCATTCTGGTAGGGCCTGATTATTCATTACTGGCTCGATCAACAATGTTGACTCGAAATATTGGCTGTGCCTGTTCCATGAATAGGGTTCAAGGTCCAAAAATCAACACCCCCTCCCCACCCGTGGTGATGTCATACTAGAAGGGGTTATAACTAGCCTTCGGATGGAGGAAAACTTACAAAGAGGTAGAGAGCTCCCTATTTTTTTCTAATAGTAGATGGCAGATTCTCCGCGCACAGCTTTAGTTATTCTTGGACCGCGCTGCACAATGTCAACGCACCCTTGTAAGGCGTCAGGTGCTTGTCACGTTCCGGCTCTAGAGAAAGCATCAAGAGAGGCGGCTACGTTAGTTGAACAGTTAATTGGCACATTTGTAGAGATAGCAGTGGTGAAGCAGCAAATGTGTCTAAATAATCACATGGTCCATAGTCTTACCCGGATAATATAGGTTATTATGTCCTTATATGAAATCCGAATCCCTGACCCATAAGGCATGTCGCACGGTGTAGTGTCTCAACACGATGTGTTGCACGTACCTAGTGCACAAGATGCCAAAGCTGCACCCGCCCAGTCAAAGCTAGTTGCTTCACAGAGTCTATCGAGAAGGATATAAAAGATAACGTTACTCAGCGTCATGTACAATCTCCATTACATGGAAGGTATTTGTTCATCCCGATTTCCGTGAGGTTGAGTGCTCGAAATCTACATTCACAAGTCAGGTACCAGACTCGGTCCAGTGTGAACTATCCGATGTCTAATAGGACAGCAAGTTACTGGTAATGTGTGTCTGTGAGTCCCCTAAGAATAGTGCAACCACCGCTCTCATGCATGTACGACAGTACGTGGGTTACTGAGAAAGCTCCCAGTAATTCAGTACTCGAGACAAATAATTACACACAGTGAACGTCTGTAAGCCTTCTGGTCAAACAGTGAGTTACACACCCCTCATGCATTCGGGAGAAGTATCTGGAGTGCCGAGCAGTAAACCCTAATCTCCCGTGCTGTCGAATGTGTGGCAACCTCTCTGCCGCTTACCTCTGTTGTCTGTCTACGTCCGAATGCACCCAACAGTGGTATCAGTTGGCCTCCTCCAAAAGTGAATATGCGTGCCTTTGGATGCTTCAGTGAGGGGGGCTCCTTCATTGTGTCGCAGTGCACTCATGCCATGACATTTACAGAGGCACCTGTGTCCACTAACCCTGGAACTGGTGACCCATCTACACTCACCATGCACTTCGGCTGTCTCCTGGCCTTCGCTTTAATCTTGCTCACATTGGAGATGAAAAAAAGTCTCTTCATCATCGTCCTCCTCGCCTTCTTGGCCTTCTCCCTCCTCATCCTGTTCAACGAGGGCCAAATTTGGTGGGCGCTGTTGTCTAAAGAATCCAGCCCTGATGGGACCTCTCTGGACCACCACCGGGAGTGGCACTGTGCACATGCATGCATAGTGGTTGACATTCCCACACCGCCCACTTGCTTTACCCTTTGCCGGTCACTCTGCTGGGTGTGGAAGGTCGTACCCACACTTCAGACATGACTCTGGCGATCTGGCACTTCTATGTTTTGTCTGTACTACAGCCCGCCGGGCCCCTCTAGCCCCTTGACAATGATTTACCGCACACACCTCATCAACTTTTAGCGAGTGTGTCGCTGCGTCCATCTTGGAGTCACGTGTGTCCAGCACCTCATGGGATCGTCGAAGTTGGAGGATTCTGGGGAGTGTTAGGCCTGGTTCTCCCAGCTCTTGATGATGCAGCTTGCCAGACACGCACCCCTGGATCCACTGGTTCCTAATCATGCGCTGCTCATTCTCCCATGCGCAAGTTGCCATCATGCGTCGTAGACGTGCATGAAAAGAGTCTAGGGATTCATTGTTGTTTTGCCTGGCATTACACATCAAGGACCTTTCATAATCCATGTTGGCAAGGGAAATGAAATGTTCGTGCATCGCATTTTTAGCTGCATCATAGGCATTGTGCAAAGTCTTTAATATTTGATGCACTGTCAGGCCAGCCGAGTACAGGAGGGTTGCCACCTTGCTGCCATCGTCAGTCTCTCCTGTGGCTCTGAAATATATGTCCACCTGGTCAAACCACAAGTTCCACCGTGGACTTAGGCTGGATGGGCCCCTGAAATGTCAAACTCTGGCATCGTGGCCAATGGACCCTGTTGTCGCAGTGCCCGCTCTGCCCCTTGCATAACCCCTGCATGAACAACCCCTACACTATCCTGATCACCCATCATGTGAATGGCACTATCCGGAACTCACGCTTGGGTGTGCTGAGTCACCTCCTGTTCTTCCACGTGATACACCATGCATGTGGGCACATGAGCACCCCTCGAAAAATAAGGACCACAACCCAAACAGGAACGAAGAGACAAAAAAAAAGGGGAGCTGTCACCCCCTCCACCGTCTGCTACAACAGCGCTGTCCAGTACAGCCCTTTTCAGCACACCCAGGTCTGCCACACAAGAGCAGTATAAAATGTCACTGTGAACAAAAATAAGGTCCTCCACACAGAACTAGTGGAGAACCAAAGCTCCTAATTTCTGCCCAAAACGAAGCCTCAGGCCTTTCTGTGTTGTCTCCTTAAATCCAGGCAACACTGCATTCACACGTATGGAAAAATGTCCTGCTTCTTCCTTCTGACTTCTGTCATCCTCATTTAAAAAAACATGCACTTTTCCTTATTAGAAAATGTCCACAGGATCGTGGAGCATCCAGAAATGTTGCCAGGCAGGCGCTGAAGCACTCCTTAGGGAGCCACAACCTCTTTGATGCACACAACAAAAATGGATTCCAGGGCACTGCAAGCGTCGACTCTGCAGCTGGTGAACGTGCTTTTGCACGAGCCGCAACCCAGAATCACCACCGCCTAGCACAGCGGCTCCGTGCTGTAGCAGACAGCCTCCTCGTTACCAATGCTGCATAGCCCCTTGCGGGCCATATGCACAGCGAGCCCCACTGGCCTGACAGATGACACAAAGGCACCTTGCTCTCTGTCCGGGCTCCGCACGTGCTCTGAGGACAGAGTTACGTCGCTCCGCCCCGTGTGTTTCTTAAACACCACAGTGACCAGTGACCAGTCGCTTCTGATCCATCCAGCCTCTGCGATAACACACAGAAGGCGTAGGAGGGG
This sequence comes from Ambystoma mexicanum, assembly GCF_040938575.1. Lineage (NCBI taxonomy): Eukaryota > Metazoa > Chordata > Amphibia > Caudata > Ambystomatidae > Ambystoma > Ambystoma mexicanum. The sequence continues at coordinate 779,483,811 of NC_090937.1, forward strand.
CACGAGGAGCCCGGGCAAGTTTTAGTTGTAAGATCAGTGGAGAACAATTGGATTTATCAGCTGCAAGAGCACTGCACGGTGTGAGAACAGTCCATAAGCAATGAAAACGCACAGTCCACTTCTTGGGATCTTTGCAATGACAAAATGTTTGATAGGTCGGTGAGTATGCCAGTGACGACGAGAGTGCAAGGTAAATGGAGGAGGCACCCCGATAACCCGGGCAGTGTCCTCCTCCTGGCCTCCCCCTCCTAGGAAGAAGGGGGAGGTGGGGACGCCGGCACGGCAAAAAGAAGAAAAGAAAGCGCGGCGGAATCTGGTGAAAGCCCGCGAAGGGCGAACAAAGGAAAGGGGAGGGGTTTCTCCTTTATAACGGGCAGGCTCAGGACACAAAGCAGCATCTCCAGTTGCTGCAGAGCCCGGCCGTTAACCACCGAGGAGGTTTTCGTTTTGCAGAGGACTTCGTGACTTCGCCTGGGACTTCACCTGGGGACTATGCCTGGAAGGACTTCACTGGCGAGAGACGAGGGCATACAGAGGACGTCGGCTTCACCTGGATCGTCACGTTGGGTCGGTGGCACAGTTTCCAGTTAAAGGACTGTTCCAAGGAAGTGGTTCCAGTGATGGAGGAACGGGCTTCCAGTGTAAAAGGAGCGTCGAGCGCGGAGAAATCTACGGTCGGAGGTACGTGTGGGGGAGGGGCAAGGAACGGGAAGAACTAGGCGGAATGGAAATTGTTCTCTTCAGCTATGGGGGAATGTTTGCCATTAATCTGGATTGTGTGGCCCTGCTACGGGGGCGGTTAGTGGCGGAGCCAGGCAGATGGTAAATGTGCTGTTCAACATGTCGGTAGAAGCAGGAGTGTAAGTAATGGGCTTGACTTTAAGCGGGAATGTTGCCCTAGGTTAAAGGAGGTTGGCCGCTTTACAGGTTCCCAGACCACGTGGGGCAGTGGCGTAACTTATGCATCTGCATTATAGCAGGCTGGTAATTCAGTCCATGGTGGGACGCCCTAGCCAGGGTAAGGTATGCTGATCGCGGCATGACAAAGTGGGTGCCTGTAGGGGGCTGGCAGTGCCCACAAGGTATTATGGGCCCTTGAGTACAGGCAGCAATGGCAGGAGCATAAAGGGAAGCAATAGCCGCCGGGGAGTACGATTATGCAGGTATGAACTGATCAAAGTATTATGCACCCCCTGCTCAGGCAGACGTAGGGCAGTACAGTGGGATGGCCAGTTAGCCCAAGGTTTTCTTGACATAGGTTTCTGGGCCAACAAGGAAGTATAATTCCATGGTTTCATTTGAAAGAGGGGTGATGTTGCAGTTTGGGCTGGGACAGTCCGGGGTCAAAGGACGAGGCCCGAACTGTGTGGCAGTAGATTAGTGTTTTGGCTCCGTTGCAACAGGGAAGAGGACATCGGCAACGGTGGTGTCCCACAATGGGGCGAAACACCGTCATGGGGGACGGGCGAACAATGCAGTATTCTGGCAGGCGTCCGTGAAGGATTAATTCATGAGTACAGCCAGGTTCAAGTTGTATTGGGTCCCAATTTTATTTTATCGGCGGGGCAACCCGCTAGCAGCGAACTGACGGTGGGCGGCCAAAGGAAATACAGAGGGCTGCATCCATTGGTAACATGTTTAATTTGGAAATACAGAGGGCTGCAGCCGTTGGTAACATGTTTAATTTCGGCTGCAGAGATGTTATTGGATGGGGACAGTTTTAAACCGCAGCGCGTTCCCGCGCAACTGAACAATAGAGGGTTAAGTTTTTCAAATGGGACATACATAGTTTTCCCGGGCTGAGCGTTCCATAGGGTGCACAAGTCTTGCTATGGGCAATGGCAACTGCCACGGGTTGCATAGGTTGGCCTATGGCCGCTGTTGCTATAGGCAACTCTGGTCTAAGGCTGTCATGTATGGGACAGCGTCAACCTGCTTGTCCATGGGTCAAGGACACGGTAAACTAATACCCTTCCTAGTCAGGACCACTGTAGTACGCCCTTGACCAGGCCATGCCAAAGGGAGACTGGTGGGCCAAGCTAACATGACCCTCCCTCTCTCTCGGCCAGAGCCGCATAACACAAGAAGCACCCGGTAGGTGGGGTAACTCTATAGGTCAACCTCGGGTGGCAGGGATGTGGCATCCAAGGAGTGTTGGGGTAAACCAGTACCTAATGGGTGAAGATTAGGTGGAAGGTTGTGGGTGCCCACATTTTGGGATAAAACAGGACCTTTGGGGCGATTGAAGGGGAGGTGAAATGTGGTGGACCCGGTTCGGTTCACAGCGGTTCAAGTTACTGCCGGGGTCAGGTCCTAATAATCAAAGGGAGGGGACTAATCAACAAACAATGGGAGTTGGACATCGGCGGTAATTAACAGGTCAAGGGCTAATAGTGTTGGGAAGCACCTAAAGGCGTGCATTTTTAACTCCTAGTGCGAAGGGATTCACACTTCTCGGTCCGGCGCCTCTTGGGAGCCTAACGGCAGGGGCGTCTTGGTGTTAAAAACAACAAGGGCACAGCTTCCCCCAAAAAATGGAACAGCACTCTCCCCGCCCACGGACACCTGCAAGGGCAGGGTAGGCGCAGGCTCAAAGGGCGGGGGAGTGGGGCCTACTGCAGACTTGGTGCAAACGAATAGGGGGAAGCAGGTAACGCCTACAGGTTAACTCCTAGTGCGACGGGATTCGCACCTCTCGGTCCGGCGCCTCTTGGGAGCCTAACGGCAGGGGCGTCTTGGTGGTAACAACAAGGGCACAGCTTCCCCCAAAAAAGGGAACGGCGCTCTCCCCGCCCACGGACACCTGAAAGGGCAGGGTAGGCGCAGACTCAAAGGGTGGGAGAGTGGAGCCTACTGCAGACTTGGTGCAAACGAATAGGGGGAAGCAGGTAACGCCTACAGGGACAAGCAGAGGTGCCCCGGAACATGCCCACCCTGGTTAAGGTGGAACAAGAGGGAAAGGGACAATTGACAGGCCACCTTGTTTCTCCCTACCAGCAACGGCTCGGATGGAAAAGAGAGCGGTCTGGGTGGTAGGTCCTTCATTTGTCTCAAGGGCAGGGACATGATGGTCGGCGGAACAGGAGTAGTTGGCAGACAGCAAATTTCCAATTGAGTGGCACGAGGTGCCAGGGAGGAAGTGGGCAAAACCGCAGGGGCGAGTGCGCTGATTGCTGGGGAACAGCAAAAGCCGGACGTGATGGTCATACACCTGGAAGGTAACGACCTGACAAGCCTGGGGAGAAGGGCTCTGAGGCGGTATGAAGGGCTCTCTACAGGAGCTGGCAGGTCAATTGGGGGAAACAGAAATCAAGGCAAAAATCAGACATATTGGTCGGTCCAGTTGGAGGGTAACGGTTAGACAATTTGGTGAAGGGTGCATTGAGGAGTAAAATGATGTTCTCTTTGCAGGAGCTAGCTGGTCAGCTGGGAGAAGCAGAGATCGGCTGGTCAGATATCATCCCAAGGCCAGAATGGAGAGGTGTGGAGAATCACGCAACTGTAGAGAAGTTCAGGCAGAAGCTAAACTGTGCAATGGTGAAGTTTCTGCAGGGGCAGGGGCTTTGGCCAGATCAGTCACGGCCTGATTAATTGGAAGTCTACAGAGTATTTTCTCAAGGATGGGCTGCACCTATCAACATTGGGCATGGATCAGTTTCTGAAAACTCTGCACAAAAATACTGGAAATGTGAGGACAGGAGCAAAGGGGGGAGCCACAGTGGGCGGCAACCCACTCGTGGCGTGGCGGTGTTTGGCCGAACAAACACATGAGACAGACTCCGGATGAGCCAGGAGAAAGCCGGAAGGGTTTTCGCTCTTCTCTGATCCAGCACCCTTTGGGAGCCTAAGCGGCAGGGGCGTCTGGGAGAAACAACTAGGGCTCAGCTTCCCCCATGGAAACGGCACTCTCCCCGCACAGGAGCACCTGCAGGGGCAGAAGGGGCTCAGACGAAAGGTGGTGAGAGTTGGGCCTACTTTTGGACTATTGGGGAAAGAAAGGGGGAAGCAGTTATTTGGGACATGGAGCAGTCGCTGCATCTTATGAGTGTTTTCCACAAATGTGTACAGTATGGTTTTGTGATATTGTGGAATAAATCTGCGGCCTTTTTATGCCAAAACAAACAAGGACTCATTCTCAGCCTTTTTGGGGGGAAAAGGAATGAGCTGTGGTTATGTGTTGGATACAAATGGACGGATGCCGGGGTTATGCCAGTGATGACGAGAGTGCAAGGCAAATGGAGGAGGCACCCCGATAACCCGGGCAGTGTCCTCCTCCTGGCCTCCCCCTCCCAGGAAGAAGGGGGAGGCGGGGACGCCGGCGTGGAAAAAAGAAGAAAAAGCCTGCGAAAGAAAGCGCGGCGGAATCTGGGGAAAGCCCGCAAAGGGCGAACAAAGGAAAGGGGAGGGGTTTCTCCTTTATAACGGGCAGGCTCAGGACACAAAGCAGCATCTCCAGCTGCTGCAGAGCCCGCCCGTTACCCACCGAGGAGGTTTTTGTTTTCCCACCCACCATCCCTACGAACAGAACAAGAAGGAATACCTGGTCGTCATCGTCGCAGGATGACTAGGCGGTGTGGCGGTGTTTGGCCGAACAAACACATGAGACAGACTCCGGATGAGCCAGGAGAAAGCTGGAAGGGTCTTCGCTCTTCTCTGATCCAGCACCCTTTGGGAGCCTAAGCGGCAGGGGCGTCTGGGAGGAACAACTAGGACTCAGCTTCCCCCAAGGAAACGGCACTCTCCCCGCCCAGGAGCGCCTGCAGGGGCAGGAGGGGCTCAGACGCAAGGTGGTGAGAGTTGGGCCTACTTTTGGACTCTTGGGGAAAGAAAGGGGGAAGCAGTTATTTGGGACATAGAGCAGTCGCTGCATCTTATGAGTGTGTTCCACAAATGTGTACAGTATGGTTTTGTGATATTGTGGAATAAATCTGCGGCCTTTTTATGCCAAAACAAACAAAGACTCATTCTCAGCCTTTTTGGGGGGGAAAAGGAATGAGCTGTGGTTATATGTTGGATACAAATGGACGGATGCCGGGGTTATGGAAGGGAAGAAGGGTCAGTTTTCCATGAAAGCACACCTTAATGAAAAGATGCCTCACCATTAAAGGGGCCGGTTCAGTTTAGTTTATTAGAGGGAGAAATCGTCTTTAAAGGAGTACACAGCGCAAGCCCCCTTTTTTCGATATGGTTGGTCTCTAAAGATAGAACAGTTCCGGTAAATACAGCTGTTAAATTTCTCAGCTTGTTGTGAAAACATGACCTAAGGCACAGTGACAGGTAAGATGGCACAGCGTATTGATGGCACAGCGTATTGTGATACACAGCGACCTTCTTTGCTGTGATCTGTGTTTGAACCGTAAACTGCAGCTTCAAATCCCGGCAAGAGCAACTCAGCCTTTCATCCTTCTATGGTACACATTTCAAATCGGGCAGGGCACATGGGTCACGCAATTCCACCGCGCTGGAAGCAAATTGGGAGGTAGACAGACTGTTTACCCTGCACTCCACACCAGCTCCCTTAGAAACTCTGCACAAGGCTTTTGATTTCAGTTTGTTTTGGCTGCCAGCAATCCTTAAAAGTCAATGATGTTCACAAAAACTGCCTACTCTTGCAGTGTAATATTGCACAGCCATTTTAATGGGTCAGGAAATGACCGAAGGCATGATGTATGTTGGCTGGACATTCTGCGTGAGAAGAGCATGGTCCGTCGTGAAAGGATAATTAAAGCACCTTTCAAAATAGGCAGTAAAACATCGCTAGCCCAGTTTACATCCCGCCATTCGGTGAGCAAGCAGCTGCCGGACACACAGGTTAGGAATATTTGCTTTAGAACCCATGGGGTGCTGGGGCTTTTTGAAGGCACGCGTGCATTTGAGGAGAAACATGTTAAAAGAGGCATTTATACAATAACCCTGTCACCTCTGTGAGCCACACCCCACTCCCACCCCAGCTCCATGACAACGGTAGGGTCGGGTGCAAACTTATAAGGAAAACAGTACACACGCAACAACACCCGCTGCCGCCAACTAAAAGGGGGCATGGAGCCAGTGGGGTAACTTTGCTGAAAACGTTGGGATGGACATAGCATCTAAATGAAAGTGGCACTTGCCAAATAAGTAGGACAAAATGGTGTGCCACAAAAATTTGGGTGGGACAAACACCCTTATCCCCGCCCTAATGTTATGCCCATGCATGGAGCGCTGCGAACATTAAAGCAAACCATGCCCGAATAATGGTGGTTTACCGAAGTGAAGGGCGAAGGAACGATTGGCGGGCGCCACGCTGCAGTATTTTCTTGTGGTAAATTGCAATGTTGCCGTGCAGCGATTTTCGATTTGTTGGTGTTCCTACCATGTGATGTCGCTACTTGGCTGGGAACATGTGGGATCTTTTTGGTGCCCAGGTCTTGGGACACGCTACGCATCTCACCTTGTCAGAAGAAAGTGAAGATTACGAATCAAAACCAACCTGTATGATCGCAGTAGTAGGTTTTTCAGTCCAGAAAGCATCTACTATCTGGCTGTCAGGGCACTTGGAATATGAGGGTCAGAAGATTCGGCAGGTTTGTCCACCAACTATCCTGGCTTGATTCTGATGCGTTCTGGGGAAGATTATCCTCCTGCCATGAATCTGCTCTCTCCATGGAACTTGTTAGAGCTCTAAGAGAAATCAATCTAATCAGTGATCCTGTCTCCCCTACGTATGAATTAAGATCCTAATAACTAGTGTCATTTTGGCCAAATTTACTATGGAGGGTCATTAATGGATTTTGTGTAGTTAATCTGTTTTTTTTTTTATATTGGAGAATTTTCTTTTGTGAAACTTGGATCTACAGATTGATTGATTTCTCTGGGAGAACAGTTTACTTCTTATTCTTTTTCCTATTTTTCTTTTCCTAATATGTGTTCAGTTTGTTATCTTATTTCTCTCTCTTTTTTTCTTTTTAAGATGAAGATTTTATTGATATGGATTTTCTAAAGTATTTGAAGAATTTTAGTTCTATTTATCTTTTGTATCTCTTGTAAATGTGTTAAAAGTCAAATGTTGGCTATTGCACAATAAAATAAAAAAAAATAAAAAGTAGGGTGTTACAGGTGAGAGGTGGTGAGGCATGTTAATGGTACCTGCATTCAAGACCACAAGCACTCAGGGTAAAGGCAGCACTGGAACCCATGGCCTTCTCCCGCGATGAATGTGTGGCATGTTTTGTAGAGCAATTTACACAGCACAGTGGCTACACCAGTCTTTCTAAATGCTACAGTTACTGTATGATTTGGATAATACAGCAGCACCAAGTGCGGACTGACCAATAGGGCAATGCCCAAACCTAAAACACTGTTTGCTAGTGCAGGCCTGTTTTGTTGGGCAAAAGTGGGCCGCTTTTTTGGACAATGGGGGCCAGTTCTGAGGAATTACTTCACCATGCGGCTAGTAGTCATTGACCAGGGTTATGCAATAATGTTTCTCTAGAATACACACACTTACATCACATTTTAACAAAAATAATCCCCTTGGGTGCCACCCAAACACTTGGTCACGAAAGGAAAGAATTGCCAGTTGTAAAGGTGTGTCAATTGTTCATCGGGACCCGAGACAATTTTATGCCCGAGTCCTACCCTGGACTGCACGTTATCCAGGAACGGTGAGATTGATTTGGCCAGTCATATAGCGCAGCAAGCTGAGCGCTGTGCTGACTTCAGTGTGGAGACGGCTGATGCAGTTTCGGATCCTGGTAGGGACAACCTAGACCTTTCATACCCCGAGGTCGGTTTCAGTTGTTTTCTCCAATGGGCTTTTCAAAGGCACATGCCAGAGGTATCCATGGTCCATTATCTGGATGATTTCTTAATCAAGGCACAAAAGGCATCTGGCACCTGTAAGCAGGCCCTAGAGGAATTCATTAAATTCACAGAAACATGGGGCATCCTGTTAGCCCACGAGAAAACAGCAGGCCCAATGACTACAATATCCTTTTTAGGCATTGAGATCCTTAAGGCAAAAAGACAAAGGAACAACAGTAAGAGAATTACAATCACCAGCAGGTAGTCTCAATTTTGCAGCAAGGGCAATACTACAGAGAAGGGTTTTTCCGGGAGCATAGGGCTAGAGACCAGAGGTTTCATAAAACCACACCTTCACATAAGGCTGGGAGAAGAGGTCACAGAAGACTAAACCACATGGGAAAATGTCCTGAGGAGTTTCAATGGGCCGGTCATATGGGGCAAGCCATTCAATACAGAAAAGAGAAGAGTGTTATTCACTGATGCCGCTGGCAGCAAAGGTTTTGGTGCACATTGTGGAAAGAGTTGGTTTGCAGGCCCTTGGCAAAGACATGGCACATCCACAGGTTGACCAGGAACATAGCGCTTCTGGAAATCTACCCCATATGGATTGCCTTAAAGCTATGGGTCGCAAATGTACGCAACACAGAACTGGTAGTCTGGTCGGATAATATGGCGGTAGTAAGCATCATCAATAGAAGAACTACATCATGCCAATGGGTTTTGAAAGTACTGAGAGCATTGACCACAATTGCCCTACAAAACAACATAGAGATAAGGGCAAAACACATTGCAGGAGCAGAAAATGGTATGGCTGACGCTTTATATAGCTTGCAGTAGGATACATTCCGGCGCCTCCGACCAGACGCAGACCAGAGGATGACAGAAGTGCCAAAAGAGATTTGGGAGGTTCTGACAGGGAACTCATGAATACAGCTGATTGGTACATGCCAAACGGGCGAGGCCAGGAGAAGAAATTAGCGGGCGACACACACACCTCAGAGACAGGTGCCTACTAAGGGCCAATCCCTGTTGGACACCCAGAGGCCCCCACAAGGGTTTTGATGGAGCTGGCCAACAGGGCATTGGCAGAAAGGACAGCCAAACAATACAGTAAGTGTCTGGCCACAGTAAAAGAAAGTACAAATGTTGCAAACACAGAAGACATAAATGAGATGAAGGTCAACAAATTTGTTGTATGGGCTTATAGCCAGAATTAAAAGAAAGCATTGGCTAGGATGCACCTATCAGCCAGAGCATATTTTGTAAAGATAGCCGGGGGAAGAGACCCAGCCCACAGCACACTAATAGATTATGCTTTCAAAGGGTGGGGCAAATTAGAGGGGCCAACTAAAGACAAAAGCCAGCCTTTGAATTTTGAAAAACTGAAAACATTAATGATAAAACTGGGAGAAATATGTTCCCATAGTTATGAGACCAAGTTATTGAGGGCAGCTTTTGCGCTGGACTACTTTGGGGCCCTGAGGGTCATCAAACTCATAGCCTCAAATACTAGGGCCAATGATGTGTTGGCCATATTAGAGGTGTGCATGGGGCAGGACTACATGACTATAGAAATAAGAAGAACAAAAACAGGGAAAGGTAGAGTAATCAACCTATACTGTATCGAGAACGGGGGCAACTGTCAGGGACAGCAAGACCCTTAGCCACTTTCAGTTCCAGGCCATCCTGAAAAAAGCCATCAACATGACTGGGCGACAGCACAGAATATGGAGCCCACGCGATTATAATAGGAGCAGCAACATCTGCTTGGGGAGGGGGGTAAAGCACCCCAAGGGTTGAAGAAAAAGGGGGCTGGACATCAGAGTATTTAAAAGAAAAATACATAAGGCCAGAACTAATATAACAAAATATCTATCAACAGATGAAGAACCCCCCTACAAATCAGCCTGGATCATGGGACACTCCTTTGTGGCTAGGACAGTAAGGTGGACCAAGGAAACCAGAGACAAACTCCCTTTCAAAAACACCGTCACATCCTGCTGGGGCACCGGGGGCATGAAATGGGAAGACATACAGGAGAGGTTAGCAGACCTGGTGGGTCTCAGGCCCCCCCCCCCCCTCTCCAGAATACCTGCTAACTCACCTGGGGGCAACGATCTAGTAAATATAGGAAGACAACTACTAACACAAGGCATATGTACATCACTGGCAGGGATAGGAAGAGATTGAAAGGACACTTAAATATTTATGTTGGAAATATTACCCAGAAAACTATGGAGAGGGGCTTCATGAAACTGACCCATCAACATAGCCAGAAGAAAGCTAAACAGAAGCAAAAAAAATTCTTCATATGCAGGGGACTGATCTTTATCAGGCACAGAAGTATGGTCTACTGTAACCCAGTCCTATTCCACAAAGATGGAACCCACCTATCGGTAAAAGGGATGGAGTTATTCCACACAGGGATTCTGAACATGCTAGCAACAAGGGGAGATAAATAGAGCTAGGGCCTTTTGGAGAACCTGAGTAGCCGTGAACTCACTCAGGTGTGGCGGTATGGGCCTGGGATGATACCCAGACAATTTACAGGTCCCAAACACATGGACCTGGGAGCCCATGCTGGGCACCATGTAAGCAAAGTAGGACAACTTCCATTTTCTTTGCCGAAGTGCCCAAAAGTACAGAACGAAGATAACACTGCACACATGTTTGTTGGCAAATATCCATAATACTCTGTTATGTTTTATTAGTATTATGTTTCATAAAAAGCCACAGCCTTTTTATTGCCAAACAAGACCCTGCGTATTGTTTATGTATATATATTTATATATATGTTTGGACAGTATGACCCAGGGGCTAGTGTTTCCACAGCTTATGTCCTGGGCTGCGGAATGAGGGGCCACGCCCATAAAGCTCAAGGGCCCAGGCCCCTAAGCTTGGGAGTTGCCCCACGGGTGTAGAAGAGGAAATATGGGGGGAAGGCTACCATAAAATGAGCCACCACCCCACCTTTTCTCCCCCTACCCTGTCCTCTCTAAGCACCACGGGGCACACCCAATGAGACTGACAGGGAGGGGACTCACATAGTAATAACACAACACAAACAAAAAGTGCTAACTGGCGGCCAGCGCCAGCAACAAAATCCCCAGTGTCTTGCACCCTTCTTCAAAGGGGAGAGTACACATGAACATCAAGTTAGGGAAAAGGCAGGAAGCCACACACTTAGGTACTATGTGACTGTCGGAGCAGGCTGGCCAGTTTTCTCTTTGCCCTGATCCCACCCACCCTTGGCTAAGGTACATTTGGGCAAGGACATGGCAACGGTCGTTGTCCAAAAGTCGTGGCACAGAAGAACAGGGAAAGCGGAATGGGCATGAAAGGAATCTGCCAGCAGGCACAGGAATGGTCACCAGACAATTTACAGGTCCCTAACACATGGACCATGTGAGAAAAGAAGAGCAACTTCCATTTTCCTGGCCCAAGTACCCAAAAGTACAGAACTAAGACAACACTGCACACCTATTGGCCAATATCCATAATACTCTGTTATGTTTTATTAGTATTATTAGTATTAGTATTATATTTAATAAAAAGCCACAGGCTTTTTATTGCCAAACAAGCCTCCTTGTATTGTTTATGCATATATATATTTCATGAAAAACCTTTGTTAAAGGGACGTTATGGTTAAGTTGCACTAATAAATGAAATTCAATGAAAAAACTCAGAAATTCACCAGTTATGGTAAACTAACCAACCATAACTTGCAACACCACCGTGCACTGGTAAAACTAACACCCAGGACATCAAAGATGACACCACAAATGTCATTGATGACATGACTGATGACAACACATGTGAAAATAATTTTGATGAAAAGCCCCTACAAGGGGTTGTGTTTATAATGTTGGTAACAAGATGTCAGTGGTGATCGGGAGACCTATCATGAACGACTTAATCTATTAAAGAATATACTCATCTAAACAACATTATATTGGAGTGTTGTCATTAATACAGGAACCTAATCACACATAAACATAGACAATGGCTGCAGAATGCACCATAGAAGTACAATATTTATAATCTTCTAATTTTGGATCGTAAAATAATGAATGCTACCTTATCACAGTTTTGAGTAATGTTAAACATGTAATAACTAGCTAACAATTCAAGACTTACTACACACGTGTGCTCGTACAAACAATACATATGAAGGCCCACAATGCATACAAATCAGAGGCATATACAGGGAAACTAAAGTAAGGAAGAAAGAAACAGCATCACCAGAAAATATAAATAACATTAATGTTTATCTTTATGTATACAAATGCCTCATTTGCCCATTTGCCTCACGATGGGCGCTGTTTGTTAGTCTGAAAAACGAATCTACCTTTGGTCTAGCCCCACATGGGCGACCACTTGCTAGTCTCCAAATCTACCTCGGGGGGTGTGGACCACTAAGCCACCCTTGCTCTCATCTCAGGGCGATTGTTCTCTGTGTTACTCCTAAATTACTATGCTATGGACACACAAACATACCCTAATACCATAACCCTAAGAATAGACACAAGATACAACATACACGACAAACCAAACACTAAGCAATGACACGAGAAATAAGATAACAATGGACACAAATGAAAACACACAAGTCAGTCTCAATTTTAACAATGGAATACATTTATTCATACACAGCAAGGCATGATGCAAACACTACTATAATGCAAAACCTGAATTTGCACCCTTTTTGCATGGGGTGCAAATCTACAATGCAATTCAATAAATGTAAGCCTTACAGGCTTCTAATGCAAGCAATCTAATAGCAATATATCCAGTCCTGCTTGATATATCATGCTAATAGCAAAATATATATGACAAGTGTCAGGACTCAGCATTCCTCTCCAATCCACACCACACTTCACACTTTCTCTCTTAGACAATCCCTATCTGATTTCCCCTTCATCAAACCAAAAGCTCTGTGTCAGTCTCTGTCCTAATTCCCCACTGGCACATGCCTTATACTCAATCAATCAGCAATACTCCCCTCTGCTATGTGCAAGCTTCCCATTCTCGAATGTATCCCATCTCTCTCCTTCTGCCAGTCTGGTCACTTGAACTGCCTCAAGCCTCTGCAAAGCTCATCTGATCTCCTGCCAACTCTCTGCCAGATCGATCTCATCAGCTGTCATCAGAATACTTCCCCAAGCTTGTGACTTTTTCTGGTTCACTAGGTAAGTCCGTCCAAATGGATTCTCTTCTCGCTGCAGATTACAAAACAGCCCACAAATGTTTCTCTCCTTTGCTGAACATCTTTCACTCTTTGGAACAACATTTTTGAAGCCTGCTTATTGCCCCATATATGTGCACCATGAGCTGAGAGCAATCCCTAAGGAAAGTACATTAAGAACATACAGCAAGGTTAACGTCTAGATATATAGCACCTTTTGAATTTTAATATTCTGACTGGTAGTGAACAAAACCACTTGGCCTAGATATGTCAGTGAACAAAAACAAGTGGGCCAGATATGTGATGTCATCAGTGATGTCATCAATAACATTTGTGATGTCATCGTTGATGCCCTGGGTGTTAGTCTTAGCCGTGCACGGTGGTGGCGTGAGTTATGGTTGCTTAGCTTATCATAACTGGTGAATTTCTGAGGTTTTTCTGTTTTACATGTAACCATAACGTCCCTTTAACAAAGTTTTTTGATTGAATTTCATAGGTTTTTTATTAGTGCAACTTAACCACACTTCCCTTTAAGAAAGTTTTTTCAGTAAATGTCATGGGTTTTTACCAGTGCATGCTATTTTCCTACAACTTACTAATATTAAACTTACCTCAATATAGCAACATTTCTGTCCAATTTACAAAGTTTCACCTTAATAATCTGCCATTTCTGACCTTCTAGCATCATTTGTATACACTTTTTGCTACTTTTTCCACTGTTTTTGCGTGCATCGACATCCGCGAATGTCTGATGCCATTGCGGACCTTCCTGACAGTACCATGTGACAATGCGTTTGCGCGTAGTATGATGACATGTCCCTGAATGCGTCCACATTTTGCGGTCGGGTCCGTGCTTCGAGGACAGTTCAGAACTGCATTTTCTATTGATCTAGGAACTTTCAAGCTCAAAACTTACCCTTGCACAGCTCCTACACCTATTCTTACTCATTATTCATTAACAATCTAGTACAAAGCACATACTTGGTAGGATATTAGCAAAACTGCTATTTATCTTAAAAATGGCATCAGCTATTGCCATCCCTCCACCGCAAGACCCACCACAACCACTAGCAGCTGGAGGACCTACACAACAAAAAAAGCGTAGTACATAAGACAATGAAGAGGACCAAGAAGATGAGGCAGAGGAAGTGATTACCTCTAGCACCCAGAGAGAATCATGGGTGTTTCAGTTCTTTACCACTATTGGGAATGTACCAAAGGCTAAAGCTACCAAAGTGAAATGCACTGAAGTTGCAGACTTCCTGCACAGTACTCCTACGAGACCCCCTCCATGCGCTGCCACACCAAATCCAACCACTGCAATGCTCTCAGAAAGGTTGTTCCTTTCTTAGCAAGTAGTAGGCTGTCTTCCTCCACCTCATCTCTCTCAACCAATACTGTAACCACACAGCCTACTTCTGTGGGACACAAAATCCCACCAGCTACCTTGCAAGCAATAAAATAGGGTGTTGGTCTATATCTTTCAAAGACAACAGTCCTCTGTATATACTGCAACACCCCACACTGCAGGGGGAAGCAATTTCGAAGTGCATTTGAAGCTGTAATCAAGGAGCATGAGAAACAATGCCCCCTACCTTAGAAGTAACACATGCGCAACATCTTCCCCTGTCCACCTGCCCCTCCATATTAGTGCTTGGTGCCTATTCCCTCATTTCCCTCTCCACCGTACATTGTAACCTCTCCTGCAAAAAAAAGAAAAATGCATAAAAAAACTACTAAAGAAAGGTTCCTTTAGGAACCACCTTTCACAGTTAACAAATAGAACTAAACAAATAATCTTATACACTCCAACTACTTTACATTTCTCAGTAAAGTACATAGACTCAATAAGATTTTCCAACATTTCTACTAGCATTTTGTCTTATGCTAATGGAAATAATGTGGCATTCATCCCCCGTTCCAGGGACTAACGTTCCAGGGACTAACAGCTCGACAGCCCAATTTATCGGCCTAAATTAAGCAAGGTTGAATAACGAGGGCTCCGGCAGTTATCCCCTGTTCCAGCCTCTGCAATGGGGGATGAAGGCCATCAGCACCCCGGGTTACCAAAGCGGGAACCAGGGGTGCTGAAAAAAATGATTTTTCTTCCTACACCGGGATGCATGCAGCGTCCCGCTGTATTAAGGAACATCCTTTCCCAAGACAGCCGCCATGGAATGGGAAAGCGGGGCTCTGTACAGAGCCCCTCTTCCCTTTCCATGGCAGCCTGCACAAGGCAAAGAGAGAACCCTATGACAATATTACCACAAGCACATTTATTTTGCCCTTTCAAACCTATCCCACTTTTGAATAACTTTACCACATAGCCGGTCCCAGGTGGACATGGCCACTTTAACCCCATTTGTCATCCCTCTGTGCCCATGGCCACAGGCTTTCCACCAGTCACCAAAGGTATATCACTATTTTTTGGGCCTACATTATGACACTTTTGAAAAAATAAAACATGGGCAGATTTCCAGCAAACTTGTGTAAGGAGCATTGGCAAGGACCTTAAAGCATGGTTTTGCAAATGGGCCCGTGTTTTATTTTTTGACAAGTGTCAAAATGTATCTACATAAAATAGCCATATAACTTAGCCCCCACTTGACAAAATCCGTTCAGACTTTACACAAACATCCAAGGTTGGATCTTTAATCTTTCCGAAAACCTTTGTCCACATTCGTCAAATGGCAACAAAGTTATAAGACATCTAAAAATGTTGAGACCCCCCTCTAATTTAGCCCACTCTTGACAAAATCCTGTCAACCATTACAAAATCATTTATATCTAGACCTAAAATGGTTTTGACCACTTTTGTGTAGATTCGTCAAATGGCACCACATTTATAAGCCTTTACAATATTTTGGGACCCCCCCTAATTTTGTTCTCTCATGACAGACCAGCTCCACACTTTCCAAAACCATTCAGAATCAGGTCTAGAATAGAATCCCAAAATTCCATGCGGTTTGATTGAGTGGTGCCAAAGTTATAAGCCATCCAAAAACTGCTTTTCACCAACCCAGTAATGCAGAAATAGGCATAGATGTCCCCGAACATCTAAAGTGTGCGCGAACATCACTGGACCGCACCCAAATATCCGGACCATTTGCAGAGCTCAGGGATGAAAAACACCTGTTTTTTGGCTTCTTACGGCCATATCCCATCCCATCCTCATCACCCCTCACCTCCCCAGAGATTGTTTGATGAGTTTGACAAGTGCAATGTTGTGTTTTTTAATAGGTTTTTACCGCAATGTTCACGGACACTGGCAGATGTACGCGAATCCAACATGGGGGGCGTTTCCAAAAATCTGATGCACTTCATGCTTTTCACCATCCAATCAGTACGCGCGTCCGATATCCGTGGACATCACGTCGCCCTCTGTGCCAATCAGATGCCTATTCGCAGACCGAGCAGGGAAGTGGGTCCGCGGACCGAACCCAGATATCACACTTTTTTTACCTACTTTTGGCCCGTTTTAAAGAAAACTACTGGATGGGTTTACACCAAATTTACAAAAACACACTTTCAGGACCAAGCCACCGCTCCTGCTGCAAATTTGGTGAAAATCCGTCCTGCGGTTTGGGCTGTAGACATGAGCAAACATTTATTTCCATTGCATCTATGGAAAAAACAGACATTTTGGCACCCCCCTCTAAATGTGCCTCCCCCTTGATAAAACCTCAGCAAACTTGCCAAAATTCAGACAGGGTCATAGACTTTTTTTGCAAGGTTTGGTAAGGATTCGTCCACGGGGGGCAAAGTTATAAGCCGCCCAAAAAGTGCTATACCTTTGAGTTGAGGCCCTGCAATATGTTTGGAAGGTATGACCCAGGGGCTAACGTTTCCACAGCTTATGCCTCCCTGCAGAGCCCCCTAGATTACCTCCTCACCTGTATCACGTCACAATGCTGGGGCTCGCACTGAACAGAAACAGCACCGACCCAGGAAAATAACACGTTTTGTGACTTTACGACAGCAGCTGAAGATATCCCATGACTTGTAACAGTTATTTTGTTTCAATAAAATGTATGCAACAAGCTTAGCCGTGTCATTTACAGGGCAGTATGCACAAGCGGCATGGTGCATTTAATGTTGCAAAAACTCTATTAAAATAAAGAAGATGTTGGACGGTACAGGAGCGCAGCAGCTCTGTACAGAAGCGCCAAGGTGGAGAAAGATTATCCCAAGAGAAGATTTGTGGAAGAGTGGTTAAATGGCCAAGAAGCATATTCTCTGCAAAAAGAAGGGCCACAATAGTAAACAATATTGATCAGCAATTTCAGGCTGACTTAATAGACATGAGGACATTTGCCAAAGACAACAACGATGCTCAGTACATGTTAACAGTTAGCAATGTAATGTCTAAGTTTGCCTTTGCCAACGTTTTGAAAGAAAAATACTGGGGCACGAGTCACTGCAGCTTTTCATGCCATTTTTAGTAAGGTCTTAAAACTGCAAAACTGCAAACGGATGCCTGTAAAGGGTTTTTAAACAAGCCGTTTCAGCACCTTTAAAAGCAGTATTTTATAATGCATGCAGAGGTAAAAGTGGCCGTTGTTCAACGCTTTTACAGAACCTTAAAAAGTAAAATATGGAGATATGCCATGGACCACAATACTGAGCGTTATGCAAAGGCTGTGCGATCTTATATTGATATGTATAGCAGTAGTTACCATAGCGCCATTAAGCCACGCCCAAAGTCATGAACCCCTAAAAATGCTTTGGAGGTGTGAAAAAACCTGTATGCTACAAGGTTCACGGATAAAGTAAAGGAATCACATTTAAAAGTAGGCACCCATGTCAGGTTATCTAAACTAAAAGGTGGGATCTATGATGTTTCCAGGTTGATTTCCTCAAAGCCCGGTTGCCTCGGGCCTGGATTCAGTGCTGCGAGGAAACATCTTTGCCTTTTTAGCACTGCCTTCCCTATACCGGGTGAGTGTAAAACCCGGAACGGACCAGAACTGACCAGAACGGCACCCTAATATATAAAAAGACTCACCTGAAAATGATGCAAACACACATGAAGAACATTTTGGAAATGGGGAAGGTTGAACAATGTGCTGTTATTAACCCATTAATGCCCAAAATCTACATTTTCACACAAAAAAGTACCCGGAACGGGCCGGAGCGGTACCCTAATATATAAAACGGCAGAAAAACTCACCTGAAAATGATGCAAACACATGAAGGCCATTTTGGAAATGTGGAAGGTTGATGTATTGTCATGAACCCATTACTGCCCAAAATCTACACGAAAAAGTACCCTAATATATAAAACGGCAGAAAAACTCACCTGAAAATGATGCCAACACACATGAAGAACATTTTGAAATCAGAAAGGTGCACCAATATACTGTCATTAACCCATTACTGCCCAAAATCTACATTTTATCTTAAAAAGTCCCCGGAACGGACCGGAACGGTACCCTAATATATAAAACAGCAGCGAAACTCACCTGAAAATGATGCAAACACACATGAAGAACATTTTGAAATGAGAAAGCTTCACCAATATGCTGTCATCAACCCATTACTGCCCAAAATCTACATTTTATCACGAAAAAGTACCCGGAACGGGCTGGAACGCTACCCTAATATATTAAATGGCAGCAAAACTCATATGAAAATGATGCAAACACACATGAAGAACATTTTTGAAATGAGAAAGGTGCACCAATATGCTGTCATTAACCATTTACTGCCCAAAACCTACATTTTATTACGAAAAAGTACCTGGAATGGGCCAGAGCGCTACCGTAATATATAAAACAGCAGCGAAACTCACCTGAAAATGATGCAAACACACATGAAGAACATTTTGAAATGAAAAAGGTGCACCAATATGCTGTCATTAACCCATTACTGCCCAAAACCTACATTTTATCACGAAAAAGTTGCCTTGTCTCTGGTCACCTACCAGTATCACCTTGCCATTTCATGTGCCAAACGTGTCTAGGTTGCATCTATTATTGAAACTTCTGTGAAGCACCCCAGGGAGTTGTTCAAAGTGGTTCATAATCTCTCTGCTAGCTTCCCAGTTCCTGTTCCCTCCACTCAGGCCCTCTGTAATTCCTTGTCCACATGTTTTATGGATGAAATAATTTCTATTCAATCGAATATTGCTGTTACCTTCCTTCTGAGGCTGATATTTATAAGATATGATATTTTATTTGTATTGCACCCATACATACGTGTTTCAGAGCGCAAAGAGAGGGAAAGAGGGAGGACAAAACAACAATCTTACTAGGCCCAGTCACATTAAGAACGTGCAAGTGCAGGGGAGAGGGAAGTGCGAGGGGCAGGTGAGGAGTGGAAAGTGCTGAACACGTGATAGAACAACAACAGGTAGTGTGGCCAGCAGGTGGTAAGTGCGATAATAAGGTGTAAACAATGGGTGTATTATAAGTGCTCAAAGGATACTGTAGGGTAGCAGATACAGACCCAAGTGCAAGGGTTGCCAGGAGGCAGTGCGGGTGTGCGGCTGGGAAGGCAGGGATCTGGGCCCGATATCAGAGGGTAACCAGGTGCCCGGTGCCAAAGCAGACAGTTTAGCAGGGGAGAGGAAGAGCGAAGGCAGAAGCCAAGAGGAAGGTCTTGAGGTGCTTCCAGAACTGAAGATGGTTCTCCTCAAGTTTCAGAGAGGCAGGGAGGCTGTTCCAGATGGAGGCCTCGGCAGAGGAAAGGGATCTACCCCCAACTCCCAAATCGTTGCTTGGAGAAGCAACTGGCCCTGAGGGAGTTGGAGGTGAAGGAGCGAAGAGCTCAAGTAGGAAGGTATTTACAGAGGGAGAAAGCCTTGTGGACAATGCAAAGGGTCTTGAATTTAATCCTTACAGACACTGGGAGCCAATGAAGAGATTTCAGGGCTGGAGAGATACGATCACAGGGCTTGAGGCCAAGGACAAGTCTCACAGTCCTGTTCTGGATGAGCTGCAGAGGGCGGAGAGTGGTTGCAGGCGGATTTAGAAAGAGGCTGTTGCAATAGTTAGCGTAGAGAGAACCAGAGCTCTGGAAACAGTGAGCTTCTGGGGGAAGGACAGGCAAGGAAGAATACCTCTGAGGAGGTGCAGTTTGTAGTTAGACTTTGTTAAGACGTCGGAGATGTGTGGAGAAAAGGAAAGCGTGGAGTCGAAGATGACCCAGAGGTTCTTAGCCTACCAAGTGGGAGCAGGGAGAGGGCCAAGGGAGGCTGGCCCAAGAGTGACAGGAAATGAAGGTGCAGGTGTGCCGATGAGGAGGATCTCTGTCTTAATGCAGACACACGGTCAGAGATGACAGAGGGAGAAGAGGTGGCAGAAGGGAGCCTGAAAACAAGTTTGGTGTCATCCGCATAGTACTGAAAGTTTTGGCAGAGTGCAGCAATGCAGTGGGCGAGCGATGTCAGATATTGGTTGAAACGCCAAGGAGAGAGGTTAGACCCCTGGGGAACAACACAGGTAGAAAGTGAGATGGAGGAAAGGAAGGACCAGAGTTGGACGTAGGAGGGTCGGTTGGAGAGAAAGGGGGTCAGCCAGGCCAGGGCATGAATATTGATACCAAGGTTATCAAGGAGGCGATTGAGCAGGGTGACATGGTTGACCGTGTGAAAGGCAGAAGAAAGATCGAGTAGGATGAGGACAGATGGAATATTAGAATGAAGGTTAGAGAGCAGGTCTTCAAGGATGTTCAAGAGAGCACTTTCCATGCTTCTGGCAGCTCTGAAGCCTGACTGATGGTCATGGAGACAACCAACAGATTCGGAGTGAAGATTAAGCTGGGAGATGGCCAGCTTTTCCAGGAGTTTGCCCAGGAAAGGAGTGATAGAGATCGGGTGATAGTTAGCTGGGCAAGAGGGGTCGGCTATGGGTTTCTTGAGAAGAGGGTACACATGAGAGTGCTTCAGAGGGGAGGGGAAGGCTCCAGAGGCAAAGGAGTGGTTACAGAAGTCAGCCAGAGCAGGAGCAAGGGTGTCGATGTGGTCCTTGATGGTTTTGGATGAACAGGAAATGACCTGTTTTGACAATACTTTCATAGATTGGACTTTCTGGAAATCTTGTCAAGAGAGAACAGAGGAAAAAATGAGAAAGAGGGAGGAGAGGTGGCTGCAGGGGGGCCAAAGGTAGCGGAGAGAGAAGCGGGAGGAAGAGGAGAGGACGAGAGGGTGGACAGTATGTCCTGGGTTTTTGAGATGAAATGAAAAGCAAAGGCCATGCATTGCCTGGGAGGCGACAGGAGAGGAAGAGACTGCAGCAGGGTTGGTCAGCTCCTTGCAGATTTTAAAGAGTACGGCCAAGTTGTCAGATGCCCCAAAGATGCAGGCTTGGATGTGGGCTCCCTTCTTAGTGCGGACAAGGAGCTGGTATTGCCTTTGAAGCAGGAGCAGGCCAGTTTGTCAGAGGATGCACAAGAAACTGCCATTTCCTCTCAGCCACCCTACACTTGCGTTCAAGGGTAACTAGGTCGGAGTCATACCAAGAGTTACACTTGGTTTTGGGCTTCAAGCGGATGTTCATGACAGGGGCAAGAACATCAAGAGTATCTGAGATAGAAGAGTAGAGCATGGAAAGGGTTGTGTCAGGATGTGAGTCAGCCAGAGGAGGAGGAGGGGGAGAGAAAGTGGAAGTGAAAGCCTCAACTGCCACACGCTTCATGGGTCGGATGACCAAGAAGGTGCATGCAGTGTTGGAGTTGGGTTGGCCTGATGGGTAGAGAGGGAGAGATGGGAGGAAAGGAGAGAGTGATCACTCCAGGAGAGAGGAGTGTCAGAGGGATAGAGAGGGGGAGGTCTGAAGAGATCAGAGCATCCAGAGTGTGCCCAGCAGAGTGATTTGGGCAATAGGGGAGAATAGAAAGAGAGAGAGAGAGTCACAGAGGTCGCAAAAGAGTCCAGAGGATGGACAGGAAGCATCAAGATATATGTTGAAGTCTCCAAGAAGGAGGAGTTGAGTGGTTGAGGCCAGGAGGGAGGAGGTGAGGTACGCCCACTCAGAGAGGAAGAA
This sequence comes from Ambystoma mexicanum, assembly GCF_040938575.1. Lineage (NCBI taxonomy): Eukaryota > Metazoa > Chordata > Amphibia > Caudata > Ambystomatidae > Ambystoma > Ambystoma mexicanum. Next base: position 779,505,765 of record NC_090937.1, read on the forward strand.
GGTGATTTGACCAAGTGGCTGATAGATAGTAGCCATGGTAAGAGAGTGGCCAGGAGAGAAGGAAAGCCTCAGACAAGGCATTTGAAAGAGGAGTAGGCCTGCATAGGAATGACCGAGGCAGGAATAAACTCTGGGAAGATCAAGGCTACACCCCCTCCAGAACAGTAGGATCTAGGCGTGCAAGGAGGAGATTGTCAAAGCTTGTGTCAGAGCTGGCCGTGAACCATGTCTCGATGAGACCGTGGACATCTAGGTCAAGTTCTTCCAGGAGGCGGCAGATGTCAGAGGAGTGTTTGACAGCTGAGCGAGAGTTTAGAGTGGCAATATGGAGAAGGTTGCCGTCCTTGAATGACTTCCGGGGAGGGGTACAAATCAGAGGTACGTGCTGCAGAGGTGTAGAAGGAGCCTGACGGGGGCAGAAGTGGAAGGAGGAGAGGGAAAGGTAGCCAAGGAGGAGGCAAGGTGGGCAAGGAATCTGATGAAGGGATAGATGGGACAGCAGGAGAAGAAAGGAAATTGATGAGGTGTGGGAAGCGTCAAAGAGGAACAGGTTGGCCTGAGGGCCTTGGACCATGATGGTGCCATTAAAGTAGACATTAATGATTATCTTAGAGGAGTGGAGGGGGTCCAGGAGTGCCTCCCACCGGGTGCCTCCATTAATGGGTGAGGGAGACAAGGGAGAGAGTACAGAGACAATATGAGGAGTCCAAAGGTCTGGCAAAGGAACGACAAAGAGGGTGTCGGTGAGGGTCTGTCTGGATGAAGTGCTGGAGTAGGTGTCAGTGATAGGGAGACCAGGGTTAGAGGCCAAGATGTTCTTTTTGAACTTTTTCCTACCAGACTTAGTAAGAAGGGTAGTATAGTCAATGGAGAAATCGTTAGAAAAAATAGGGGAGACAGAGAGTGCCATAGGTGTCGTGGAGGAGTAGGAAGAAAAAAGAGAGTAGCAGAAGAGGTTGGGGTGGGGACAGGATGGGGAAAGGCAGGATGGGAGTAGCACAGGGTAGTCACTGGGCGCAGCCAAGGTCAGAAAAGCAGCAAATTGTACCAATAGCTAACTTTAAAATAGCAGCAAATGATATTGAGCCATGTGAGCCTCCGCAGGCCGCTTCTTGGTCTGTGTTTCCTACTTTCTCTGTTCTGGAGGTGACCACTGCTGTTACTAAGCTCAGGTCATCATCCCCTCTTGATCCTATTCCTCTTCATCTTATTAATAATATCCTTCCTCACATTGCTCATTTGTTGACAGAAGCAGTTAATACATCCCTCTCTTTGAGAGTGATCCTGGTCTCCCTTAAACTGGCCACTGTGATCCCACTGTTAAATAAACCCTTGTTGGATCCACTGATTCCTCCTAACTTCTGTCCTATCTCTCTTTTACCTTTTCCTGAAGAAACTGCTTGAATCCGTGGTCTGTCCACTACTCTCCACTTTCCTTGAGGAATATCTTTCTTTCACCGCTCACAATCAGGGTTTGGCCCAGGACGTCGGAACAAGAGTGTCCTGGTCTCTGTCTTGGACGACTTGGCGGGGTCTCATGACGGGGGCAGTGTCAGTGCTCTGATTCTATTGGACCCATCAGCCGTCTTTGACACCATCGATCGTGGAGTCCTGCTTGGCCACCTGGCAGATGCCAGCCTCTCGGGCACCGTCCTTGATTGGTTCTCTTCCTTCCTCACCAACCGTTGTCAACTTCTATCACTCCCTCCTTTTTTTCCTGTGGCTATGGCTAAATCATGTGGGGTACCTCAAGAGTCCACAATCTCCCCAATCATATTTAACGTCCACGTCCAGCCTTTAACCAAACTGATATTCTCTCACGGCTTCCACTGTTATTCCTACACCGACGACATGCAGATACTAGTTCGTCTGGATCTCTCCAGCCCTGAGTCAGCTGCCAGATTTCGTGCCTCTCTGGAGGCCTTGGGAGAATGGAAGAATTCCAACTGGCTTAAGCTGAATGGTGAATCTGTGTGCTAGCGGGGCAATTTTCAGCGGAGGCTCTTGTGTTGGGTCATCCCATATATCCCAGAGCATCTCTGTGCCTTTGGCATGTCTGCGTTGGTTACGTCCTCATTGTACTATTGCAACTCTCTGTACTTTGGCCAACCTGCTTATATACTTCATCGCCTGCAAGTTCCAGAATGCTGCTGCCCAATTGGTGACTTCTAATCCTCGTGGCTGTCACATCTCCCCTGTTCTCCGCAAACTCCATTGGCTGCCGGTGGCCAAACATATTATTATTATTTATTTATTTTTATAACACAATTTATTGAGTTTATCTTATTGGTTCAAACATCAACAAACATTACATGGTAACAAACATACATAATTTACGGGTTCCTACACATGATTCACAACATTTCTATCCAGTTATTTGCAATTTATGTACTCTTACATTATATATGCAGTTCACAGCTCAGTCGCACCCAAGGTTCCCTACGAGACACATTTCTACTTGACATTAACATTGCTCCCATTTTTGCCAGATTTTATGGGCTTTCCCAGGGCATCCTCTGGCTGTGCATATTCGGTGTTCCATTGCTATGCATGCATCCACGTTCGCCACCCATAGATCTTAATGAACAGCATCCGAACCCCACAATTGTGCGACATTTCTTTTGGCTAGTCCAGTGGCCGTTGAAAGCAACAATTTCTCAAAGCGGGTCATTTCTCCTTCCTCCTCAACCCCCAATATGATCAATTTAGGATCTCTAGGGATGGATCGGCCCAGAACCGCAGCTAGTCTGTCGCAGCAGTCCTGACAGAACTGTTGGATATGCAGGCATTCCCATAGCATATGAAAGAAGGTGCCCTAATCTTGGTGGCAGCGCAGGCAATCAGGGTTCATGGTTTTACCCCAGCGGTAGAGTGCCACTCGCGGATGGTACACTCTGTGTAGCACTTTATGTTGTATAAGACTGATCCTAGCGGATATATCGGTTTCCAGGGGGTACATTAGGATCATGGTCCAACCTTCAAGCAGTAATGGACCAACATCTCTTTCCCATTTTGATTTCAAACTGCAAAGCTCCGGTGTGGCAAAGGGGGAAATCGCATTATACATGATCGATGTGGTTTTGACATCCACACGGTACAGCACAATATTTCTTTCTACGGGTATACATTCAGGCAGGCTAGAGATATCTGGTATATGTGTACGAATTGCGTGAGACAGTTGCATGTAATGTTAGCGCTCAGTTACAGGGAAATCAAAGCGGGTTGCTAGATCTTCAAAGGGTACGAGTCTGCTTTCTTTTATTGCATCACCAATTTTTTAAATGCCCGCTATTTCCCAGTTCGGCCACCTCAGGAGTTTATTAAGCTCTGGGAGATATTTATTCTTCCACAGTGCTTGTACCAGAGTGATTCTCCCATCCCATCCTATGTGTTTGTGCGTTTCCACCGATATCTGTGTTGTGTGGATTGCCATTGTATGAGGAGGTGGATGGCCTATGGTCTGATGGAGACTCTCCAATGGGGGTATTCCCTGTCTCGCAATTTTGTCTGCTCGAATGTATGTATTCCCATGCAGCTCATAATTTATCACTGCTATTTGGCTGGCCCAGTACTACATTTGTAGGTGGGGGAGCCCAATGCCTCCTTCCCATACGGTACGTTGGAGGGTGCGCAGCGCTATTCTCGGGTGTCCTCCTCCCCATAGTAATTTACAAAGTGTCCTGTCAATTTTACAGTAAATGTGTAACTGTGCTTTTTTTAGGGCATATAAGAAGCGAGGAAGGGCTAGCATCTTGAACAGCGCTGCTCTTCCCACTAAGATTAATGGTAACGCAACCCAATGACATACATCTTCTGCAAACCTACTTATAATCGGGTACAGGTTTCTGGTCACATAATCTTCAAGATTAGCTGTAATTTGAATACTTAGATATCGGACACGCTCCGATTCAATTCGGTATGGGCAGTTTTCGGGAGCTATATCTCCTATCCCTTTGATCTGAAACAGTATTGACTTACTCCAGTTTACGCTCAATTGGTTGAATAATCCGTATCCCATCAGTATTTGAGTGACTATGGGACAGGAGTCAGCTGGGTTGCCTAAATCTGGCAAATTTTACCTAATCTGGCTGTATTAGGCTAGTTTTTTTCTCTAATTATCATCCACTTGAGGCATCTCTTGCTCTATCTGGACGTGGCGTATCCCTGCCATTCTCATTCCTTCTTTGCGGCCTCCAGTCTCCTTCCAGGTGTCACTCTGCTCAATTCCACGCCTCCCTGGGTTCCGTAAAGTGTATGGTCGTACCATTATGGTATATTTTTAGTTGTGCAGGGAATAGGAGCCCATATTTAATGTTGAGTACCTGAAGGTGCTTTTTTAAGTGGATCAAAAGATTGCTTTGCCTTTTGGACCTCTCTGGTGAAGTCCATAAAGAACACAATCATGGAGCCATTATATTTCCTGGATCCCTTGGTGCTGCCATCTGAAGCACAGCGTCCCGATCCCTGTAATTCAGTAGTTTGGGGGCGCTCTGGGAATGTGTCTTCCAGTTGGCACTCGATGGGCTCTTTGAATGGAAAATAATTTTGAGAAGGTCTTGGGGGCGAACAGATCTGATAGCCATTGCTCAAGGAATAGCTCCATACTCAGGCCTTCTGTCTTTTCAGGCAGTCCAAAGATCCGGATATTGTTGCTTCTCGATCTCCCTTCCCCTTCCTCCACTCTCTCCTCCAGTGTTTTGAGGTGTTCCAGTACTCCGGTCATTTGTTGACCCACAGCTCGTAGACCGTCCTCTGTTTCTGATATGCAAGTTTCAGTCTCTCCCGTGCGGGAGGTAAGTTTCTGCAGATCATGGTGTAGTAGGGACACCTCCGCACTTATGGCGTCCATTTTTTTCTCCATGGAGGTTTGCGAGCCTGCTATGGCGCTCATTACATCTTTGAGGGAAATGTTGTCTTCTGTGCCATGCGCATCACCAGACTTAGCGTGTTCTGGTGGAGGGGTTGGCGTGGCTGTTGTGTAGTGCTCCATTTTGCTCTGTGTGGTAACTTTTTTGACTCTGACTTTACCCATGCTAGGCTAATCAGTGGTTGCAGCGTACCTGTCCCACTTGTTGTGCACTAACCTTTTTTATCTTCTAGTGCTGGAGCCGGTCTGCCCACCACGCGTCAGTACTGTATGTGTGAGGTATTTGCAGTGTAATACTACGTTTACAGTGGGTGCGGCACCGTTGTGCAGAGATACAAATGGACTTTGCAACCAGTCTTGATTCCTGCGTGGGATTTTGCCACAGTCAGATCTTGCTGATATGCAGGCTGACCGCACAGTCTCTCAAAGTACTGCTTGTAACCGTTATTAAGTACTTCTATGAATCTGCCGGGCAGTTGGGTGTATCCACACACTCTCACTGTGGGATTCCCTTGTCATGGTGTCAAGCGCTGAGCTTGTGGCCCCAAGTTGTTTTACCCTTGGATATGTATTCGCCGCTAGTTCTGTTTAGAAAGCAGTACTGGGTGATTCATGTTCGCTCACGCACCCCGTCCCATGTGCAGCAATCAGGGAACTGCTTGTGATGTACTCAGCATTTGTTGGCATGTGTCTGAGTATCCTCTCTTTTCTCCTTTTGAAATCTTAGGATGACTTCCTTACTTTACCACATTCTCATAGTTCTTTCAACCCTTTGTACTCTCCAGGATGTATTTGCGTGATTTATCAAATCTGTATCATGTATAATGCCGCTGGTATCCCCTTGTGCTCTTTGGAATATCTTTGCATGATTTACAAAGTTTGTATCAAATATAGTACCACTTGCATCCCGGTGTGCTCTTTGGGATATGCCTGCATGGGTTTTCAGCTGCTCTAGCTCCCTTTCCCTACCTTTGGGAATCATCTGGGTGGTCTCTATTTTCATCAGGTGGCCGAGCAGAGTTTGCCTGCTACAGCTGCATTTGGCATTCTCTTTCCCGCGGTTCCACAGCTCCAGATTCTTACTTGTGTCTCCAGCTGCCTGTGTCTTCATTCTCGGTCTGCTTTTGGCGGTTTGGATTCCTTTGTCCCTGCCTCTGGCCAGGTCTGCCTTGCTTGGACCTCTCTCTCCTTGCTACACGCCTCTGTGTCTCAGCTCTTAGCCTTTGTATTCTCTGGCATAGAACAAGCATCTTGTTCCTTGCTCCTCCAGGGCGGATTCCACCCACCATTGAGCCCTTCTTCCCTTTTTATGATTGGGATTGCTTCTTGACAACTGCACCGTGTGTGTTGGTTCCACGGTAGGATTTTGCCTCCTTCATCTCAGTAATCCTTTGCATTAAGCTAGGGTGAGTCTCCCTCTTCCTCATCCCATTCGTGTGAATTATACATTTCACTCCACTGTAACATACAAAAGTATGGGCTACCAGAATGGTCTGAATAGAAGATAAGGAAAGTGTGTACTGAGTTGGGTGAATGAAAGTAGAGGACAGATGTGAAGGAGAGGAATACCGCGTTCCCCCAAGTGGATTGTCACTGGTCCCATAAGAAGTTTCCCTCCCCAAGCAATCCACCTGCTGATTACCACCCCCAGTGGGACTATCGGGTAGCAGCCTCACCCCCCTGGCCTCATGGGAAATAGCTTGGGATTTGGCAGAACATACATAGACTATTTCTGCACTGTTACTACTGTTACAGTAGTATTTGATATAAGAGGTGAAATGTTTCACTTCTTTTGCATTATGTTAATTGGGTACTTCAGTGATGACACAGGGAGTACAGGCAAGGGTAGGTATCTACTTTACTTATATACAAGTTTCTAGGATATTAGGTAGCAGGTAAGTACAAAAGGATCTTCAAGTACAGAAAGACATAGGAGACATCCACCGGCACCCACTCAATCCAGCAAACCACTTCCAACTGCCCCCCAAGGAACACATACACAAACACTCTCTCAACATTTCACAGGCAAGCTTTCTACAAGCATTCCACATCACACAGGGTCACAGCACAGGAACAGGGGAGAAAGCAAGACATAACACATCACCCACCATAAAATCAACAAGGGTAAGGGAACGGAACAGAGAGACAAAAGTACAATCCCAAAAAAACAACCATCTCCAAGTGACCCATGACAGGTCCAATATTCAGTCACTATAAAACTTGCTCAGAACACAGAAACCTGTCACTCAAACCATCTCAAGCGTCAAGCGGCTAACAGACTGGGAAAATCCTTCCCAGTCCTCTCAGCCAAACTTTGGAATTCTCTCCCCCTGACCTCGAGACAAGAACAAAACAATACAAGATTCCGACAACAACTACAAACCTTTCTTTTTAAGTAATGCTCCCTTTGACATGACCCAACTTTCCTGACTTCTGTTCTGTCTTTCTGTGTGTCTTTTGGTGTTGATGTTACCTGGAGCCCTAATCATTGCCTGCGGGCCATCGGCACCATATTTAAATAAATAAATTAAATTAAAATAAATAAAACCCCCTCAACCGTCCTACCAATGTAATGCTAGAAAAACATCACAACCCAAAACACGTCACCATCCACACTGTTGGCCAAACAGCAGGAACTCACACAGGGGACTGGCCCCACACCCCTCAGAACAACTGCTTACTATCCACCTCAACCAAACGAAAACACTTTATCACCTAACCAAACCAACACTGAGGCTGCTTGACAGACAAGCAACACTACACCACCGCAAAAAGGTGGCGCACAAAAATGCACCACCAGTGCCCCAACAAGAAGCATCTCAACCACAATAACAACACATAGGTTGAGACCACCACATCCAAGGTGTGGGAGCAACACCCCCACAAAGGGTACTGAGGTTCCCCCAACACACAATGGCAAAGCACACTTGACCAAATGGCCAAACAAAAAAAACATGTGGGTGAAGGGTCCACCTCCACAGAAACAAACGAATGAGGTAAACTACACTGAACAACATTTCTCCAGCCACAACCATGAACGCAAATGGCACGGGCACATAATACCTCTCCAAAGTGCTGTGATGTGCCATGTGCTGGCAGCTAGCAGCCCAGGTGGCTGGCCCTACCCTGCCACACAAAACACAAACAAAACTGTCTCACCCCACAAGGTGGTTGCTAGGCCACCCAGTGAACACAACACACACCACATAGACAAGTAACCCCCCGTAGGTCCATGCCCTATTCTCACGTCCATATTATGAGAGACCTGTGGAGGCAAAAGTTAAATCAACATGCAAGAACAAACCAAATTTCAACTTCCTTCAACTAACAGAGGCAACGTCTTTACCAAAATACACCAGACATGTCCTGGATCCACCACAAACCACAACGTACCAATGGACAACTTACATCGAAACAGGCTTCACTTCACATAACACTGTTGATCAATATTCCCGGTTCAACATGGACAGCTCCCTGAAGAATGGCATAAAGCCCTGATCTAGCTCGTGGAAAACTGCCATACATTGACTTCTTGGATCACCCAGGTCAGCCCCACAAGCAAGGCAAAAACCCCAGAGCTCTTCCAAGTGAACAGTCAATTCCTGCTTCCCAGAGATGCAGTCCGGATACAGCATAGTGCTATCCACACCATACCCGAAGCCGCTGTCAAGCTGGTACCTGTGACCCTGACCCCAACACATGCTGGGACCAACCTCCATCACTGCCAACTTGACTGTTTCAGGTACCAGCTGTTCACTGAACTGACTGTGCCCACTTGGCTCTCCAAACACAGCACCCAGCTGTTCACTATGCTGACAGCACACACACGGCTCTCCTGAAACAACTCCCAGCTTCGGCTCAGATAGCATTCCATGCTGGGCGCCCGCACTAGATGTTACCTGCCGCTTTTTCTATTCAGCAGCATTACCATCAGGACACATCTCCTCCTCTGAGACTCACTTCAAACCCTTAGAGGCGTGCACCGGCAAACCGTTGTACAGTGTGTGATGCTGTCCAGGCCCCTCAATGGCACATCATTCGACATCCTCAGCCATTAGCCACGTCACAACATCCTCTCTGATTGGCCGCTGAAGCCTCAATGCCATAATTCGAGCCCCGGGCTCCAGACTGCAAGGAGCTCTCAAACACCCTCTCAACATTCCCGAGGCAGGCATTCTACAAGCATTCCACAGCACCCAGGCTCACAACATAGGAACAGGGGAGAAAGCAAGACACAACATATTACACAGAGAAAACAATAAAACATCTTTCTTCATGATGCACATCTAGGTTTCTCCTAGGAAGAGATGATGTGTCTGATTTTTAAGGGCCCCTTCTTGGGCATTCATGCTTCCTTGTTTGCATGAAATGTGTTTATAAACTGCTGAGCCACCTTGAAGACCTTTTATGATCCTTGCTGTGTCACATATGAGGCTGGGCCCTGTCCACTTGAAGACCTCTTTCCAACCAAGTAGTGAAAAGGCAGGGTGGTCATACATTTGTCGAAATTGCTACAGCAGAGCTTTTCTATAAGAAATGTCCTGGTCAGCATGAAGCAATCCATTGTTGCACTCTTATGCTCAAGTCTTGCAGAGAAAAATAACAACATAAATCTGACCTGTATCTAAAGTAAAGGTGATCAGCACAGACAAGATGAAGCTGCAACATTTAAGTGAAGAAACATGTGAAATGTTACCACTTCCTGAAACAAGGATATGGAAGTGTAAAAGGAAAACCTGACTATGAACACAACGAAACAGTTACTGCTCTCTCTAGTTGAGTAAGGTGTAGTCACCCTCTAGTAATATTTTCAAATATATAATTTCCCTTAATTTCAATAAAATCAAAAGTGTTACAATTCTACCTTTATGTGACTAGAGTACATTTAAGGAGATGAGGATTTTCTAGTACAATATAGATGTCATCACAAACCCTCTTTGAGTTTATGTATTAGCTGCCTTTTTACTGCAGTAGACTTTGGACAGTAATGGGTGACAGCACATTGTTCAACCTTCCCCATTTCCAAAATGTTCTTCATGTGTGTTTGTATCATTTTCAGATGAGTTTTGCTGCCGTTTTATATATTAGGGTCGCGTTCCGGCCCGGTCCGGGTACTTTTTTGTGTGAAAATGTAGATTTTGGGCATTAATGGGTTCATAACAGCACATTGTTCAACCTTACCCATTTCCAAAATGTTCTTCATGTGCGTTTGCATCATTTTCAGGTGAGTTTTGCTTCTGTTTTATATATAAGGGTAGCGTTCCGACCCATTCCGAGTACTTTTTCATGTGAAAATGTAGATTTTGGGCAGTAATGGGTTAATGAGAACACATTGTTCAACCTTCCCCAGTTCCAAAATGTTCTTCATGTGTGTTTGCATCATTTTCAGATGAGTTTTTCTGCCGTTTTATATATTAGGGTAGCGTTCTGGCCCGTTATGGGTACTTTTTCATGTGAAAATGTAGATTTTGGGCAGTAATGGGTTGATGACAGCACATTGTTCAACCTTCCCCATTTCCAAAATGCCCTTCATGTGTGTTTGCATCATTTTCAGGTGAGTTTTGCTGCCGTTTTATATATTAGGGTGGCGTTCCGGCACGTTCCGGGTACTTTTTCGTGTGAAAATGTAGATTTTGGGCAGTAATGGGTTAATGACGGCACATTGTTCAACCTTGCCCATTTCCAAAATGTTCTTCATGTGCGTTTGCATCATTTTCAGGTGAGTTTTTCTGCCGTTTTATATATTAGGGTACCGTTCCGGGTACCTTTTCATGTGAAAATGTAGATTTTGGGCAGTAATGGGTTAATGACAACACATTGTTCAACCTTCCCCATTTCCAAAATGGCCTTCATGTGTGTTTGCATCATTTTCAGGTGAGTTTTGCTGCCGTTTCATATATTAGGTTAGCGTTCCCACCCGTTCCGGGTACTTTTTCCTGTGAAAATGTAGATTTTGGGCAGTAATGGGTTAATGACAGCACATTGTTCAACCTTCCCTATTTCCAAAATGTTCTTCATGTGTGTTTGCATCATTTTTAGGTGAGTTTTGCTGCCATTTTATATATTAGGGAAGCGTTCCGGCCCATTCCGGGCATTTTCGTGTGAAAATGTAGATTTTGGGCAGTTATGGGTTAATGACAGCACATTGTTCAACCTTCCCCATTTCCAAAATGTTCCTCATGTGTGTTTGCATCATTTTCAGGTGCATTTTGCTGCCGTTTTATATATTAGGGTAGCGTTCCGGCCCGTTCTGGGTACTTTTTCGTGTGAAAATGTAGATTTTGGGCAGTAATGGGTTAATGACAGCACATTGTTCAACTTTCACCATTTCCAAAATGTTCTTCATGTGTCTTTGCATCATTTTCAGGTGAGTTTTTCTGCCGTTTTATATATTAGGGTACCGTTCTGAGTACTTTTTCATGTGAAAATGTGGATTTTGGGCAGTAATGGGTTAATGACAACACATTGTTCAAACTTCCCAAATTCCAAACGGGCCTTCATGTGTGTTTGCATCATTTTCAGGTGAGTTTTGCTGCCGTTTCATATATTAGTGTAGTGTTCCGGCGCGTTCCGGGTACTTTTTTGTGTGAAAATGTAGATTTTGGGCAGTAATGGGTTAATGACAGCACATTGTTCAACCTTACTCACTTCCAAAATGTTCTTCATTTGTGTTTGCATCATTTTCACGTGAGTTTCTCTGCCGTTTTATATATTAGGGTAGCGTTCCGGCCCGTTCCGGGTACTTTTTTTGTGTGAAAATGTAGATTTTGGGCAGTAATGGGTTAATGTCAGCATATTGTTCAACCCTCCCCATTTTCAAAATGTTCTTCATGTGTGTTTGCATCATTTTCAGATGAGTTTTTCTGCCGTTTTATATATTAGGGTAGCGTTCTGGCCCGTTATGGGTACTTTTTCATGTGAAAATGTAGATTTTGGGCAGTAATGGGTTGATGACAGCACATTGTTCAACCTTCCCCATTTCCAAAATGCCCTTCATGTGTGTTTGCATCATTTTCAGGTGAGTTTTGCTGCCGTTTTATATATTAGGGTGGCGTTCCGGCACGTTCCGGGTACTTTTTCGTGTGAAAATGTAGATTTTGGGCAGTAATGGGTTAATGACGGCACATTGTTCAACCTTACCCATTTCCAAAATGTTCTTCATGTGCGTTTGCATCATTTTCAGGTGAGTTTTGCTGCCGTTTTATATATTAGGGTAGCGTTCCGGGCAGTGCTTTAAGTGGGGTAAGAAATTGAGGGGGGGCCCTCGTTTGGGGGCGTGGCTTTCATTGTGGGCGTGGCCTAAAAGTGCACAAATCATAGTAAGGTGCGCAAACAAATATATAAATGTATGTGAGCATTTATATGTTTGTATGCGTACTACTATGGTGTGTGTTCTTTTCAAGCCATATTTTATAAACATAGCAATGTTACATATTTCTATGTTTATAAAAGGTGGTTTGAAAAGTGCACAAACCATAGTAAGTTATGCACACTTGTGTGCTTACCTTACTATGGTTTGTGTACGTTTCAAGCCACCTTTTATAAACATAGATATTTGTAACATGTTTCTATGTTTCTAAAAGATGGCTTGACACGTAAACAATTCAAGGCATGACGGACAAAACAAACCGCAAGGTGGCTTTGTCCGTCGACAAAGCTTTATAAAAGATGCCTTGAATTGTGCACGTTTCAAGCCGTCTTTTATAAACATAGAAATATTTCTACCTTTATAAAAGATGGCTTGAAACGTACACAGTTCAAGGCATCTTTTATAAAGCTTTGCCGACGGAGAAAGGCACCTCGGGCTCTGTGATCTATCTGCTATCACTGAGCCCGAGGTGTCTTTCACCCTCTGCGAACCCGCGGGCTCCATGATTTAATCTGCATATTAGATCACGGAGCCCGCGGGGGTCAGTGACCTGGGGAGGGAAAACAAAGGGACAGTAACTTCCTCTGATGACCCTGATGAGGGGTCATCAGAGGGAGTTACACTAACTGACAGAAGTGCCGCCAGCCTCAGCGTCGCTGTGGCTGGCTGGCACTTCTGTCAGCTTGGCCAACATAATGACGGGCGCATCTCCCGTCGCGGCTGCGGCCGCGGCGGGATAATGCATCCCGCAATGTTGTGTGGGACGGGGGCCCCGGCTGGGCACCGGCTCAGCCCCACTTTCTGGAGACTGCCGGGGCCCGGCCCCGGCAGGCCCCGGCCCACTTAAAGCACTGGTTCCGGGTACTTTTTCATATGAAAATGTAGATTTTGGGCAGTAATGGGTTAATGACAACACATTGTTCAACCTTCCCCATTTCCAAAATGGCCTTCATGTGTGTTTGCATCATTTTCAGGTGAGTTTTGCTGCCGTTTCATATATAAGGGTAGCGTTCCCACCCGTTCCGGGTACTTTTTTGTGTGAAAATGTAGATTTTGGGCAGTATTGGGTTAATGACAGCACATTGTTCAACCTTCCCCATTTCCAAAATGTTCTTCATGTGTGTTTGCATCATTTTCAGGTGAGTTTTGCTGCCGTTTTATATATTAGGGTATCGTTCCGGCCCGTTCCGGGTGCTTTTCGTGTGAAAATGTAGATTTCGGGCAGCAATGGGTTAATGACAGCACATTGTTCAACCTTCCCCATTTCCAAAATGTTCTTCTTGTGTGTTTGCATGATTTTCGGGTGAGTTTTTCTGCCGTTTTATATATTAGGGTCGCATTCCGGCCTGTTCCGTGCACCTTTTCGTGTGAAAATGTAGATTTCGGGCAGCAATGGGTTAATGACAGCACATTGTTCAACCTTCCTCATTTCCAAAATGTTCTTCATGTGTGTTTGCATCATTTGCAGGTGAGTTTCTCTGCCATTTTATATATTAGGGTAGCGTTCCGGCCCGTTCCGGGTACTTTTTTGGGTGTGAAAATGTAGATTTTGGGCAGTAATGGGTTAATGACAGCACATTGTTCAACTTTCCCCATTTCCAAAATGTTCTTCATGTGTGTTTGCATCATTTTCAGGTGAGTTTTTCTGCCGTTTTATATATTAGGGTACCGTTCCGGGTACTTTTTCATGTGAAAATGTAGATTTTGGGCAGTAATGGGTTAATGACAAGACATTGGTCAACCTTCCCCATTTCCAAAATGGCCTTCATGTGTGTTTGCATCATTTTCAGGTGAGTTTTGCTGCCGTTTCATATATTAGGGTAGCGTTCCCACCCGTTCCGGGTACTTTTTCGTGTGAAAATGTAGATTTTGGGCAGTAATGGGTTAATGACAGCACATTGTTCAACCTTCCCTATTTCCAAAATGTTCTTCATGTGTGTTTGCATCATTTTTAGGTGAGTTTTGCTGCCATTTTATATATTAGGGTAGCGTTCCGGCCCGTTCTGCGTACTTTTTCGTGTGAAAATGTAGATTTTGGGCAGTAATGGGTTAATGACAGCACATTGTTCAACCTTCCCCATTTCCAAAATGTTCTTCATGTGTGTTTGCATCATTTTCAGGTGAGTATTGCTGCCTTTTTATATATCAGGGTACCGTTCCAGGTACTTTTTCGTGCGAAAATGTGGATTTTGGGCAGTAATGGGTTAATGACAACACATTGTACAACCTTCCCCATTTCCAAAATGTTTTTCATGTGTGTTTGCATCATTTTCAGCTGAGTTTTTCTGCCGTTTTATATATTAGGGTAGCGTTCCGGCCTGTTCCGTGCACTTTTTCGTGTGAAAATGTAGATTTTGGGCAGTAATGGGTTAATGACAGCACATTGTACAACCTTCCCCATTTCCCAAATGTTCTTCATGTGTGTTTGCATCATTTTCAGGTGTGTTTTTGTGCCGTTTTATATATTAGGGTCACGTTCCGGCCCGGTCCGGGTACTTTTTTGTGTGAAAATGTAGATTTTGGGCATTAATGGGTTCATGACAGCACATTGTTCAACCTTACCCATTTCCAAAATGTTCTTCATGTGCGTTTGCATCATTTTCAGGTGAGTTTTGCTTCTGTTTTATATATTAGGGTAGCGTTCGGACCCATTCCGAGTACTTTTTCATGTGAAAATGTAGATTTTGGGCAGTAATGGGTTAATGAGACCACATTGTTCAACCTTCCCCAGTTCCAAAATGTTCTTCATGTGTGTTTGCATCATTTTCAGATGAGTTTTTCTGCCGTTTTATATATTAGGGTACCGTTCCGGGCCGTTTCGGGTACTTTTTCGTGTGAAAATGTAGATTTTGGGCATTAATGGGTTAATGACAGCACATTGTACAACCTTCCCCATTTCCCAAATGTTCTTCATGTGTGTTTGCATCATTTTCAGGTGTGTTTTGGTGCCGTTTTATATATTAGGGTCACGTTCCAGCCCGGTCCGGGTATTTTTTTGTGTGAAAATGTAGATTTTGGGCATTAATGGGTTCATGACAGCACATTGTTCAACCTTACCCATTTCCAAAATGTTCTTCATGTGCGTTTGCATCATTTTCAGGTGAGTTTTGCTTCTGTTTTATATATTAGGGTAGCGTTCCGACCCATTCCGAGTACTTTTTCATGTGAAAATGTAGATTTTGGGCAGTAATGGGTTAATGAGACCACATTGTTCAACCTTCCCCAGTTCCAAAATGTTCTTCATGTGTGTTTGCATCATTTTCAGATGAGTTTTTCTGCCGTTTTATATATTAGGGTACCGTTCCGGGCCGTTTCGGGTACTTTTTTGTGTGAAAATGTAGATTTTGGGCATTAATGGGTTAATGACAGCACATTGTTCAACCTTACCCATTTCCAAAATGTTCTTCATATGTGTTTGCATCATTTTCAAATGTGTTTTGCTGCCATTTATATATTAGGGTAGCGTTCCGGCCCGTTATGGGTACTTTTTCATGTGAAAATGTAGATTTTGGGCAGTAATGGCTTGATGACAGCACATTGTTCAACCTTCCCCATTTCCAAAATGCCCTTTATGTGTGTCTGCATCATTTTCAGGTGAGTTTTGCTTCCGTTTTATATATTAGGGTAGCGTTCCGGCACGTTCCGGGTACTTTTTCGTGTGAAAATGTAGATTTTGGGCAGTAATGGGTTAATGACGGCACATTGTTCAACCTTACCCATTTCCAAAATGTTCTTCATGTGCGTTTGCATCATTTTCAGGTGAGTTTTGCTTCCGTTTTATATATTAGGGTAGCGTTCCGACCCATTCCGAGTACTTTTTCATGTGAAAATGTAGATTTTGGGCAGTAATGGGTTAATGATACCACATTGTTCAACCTTCCCCAGTTCCAGAATGTTCTTCGTGTGTGTTTGCATCATTTTCAGATGAGTTTTTCTGCCGTATTATATATTAGGGTACCGTTCCGGCCCGTTCCGGGTACTTTTTCGTGTGAAAATGTAGATTTTGGGCATTAATGGGTTAATGACAGCACATTGTTCAACCTTACCCATTTCCAAAATGTTCTTCATATGTGTTTGCATTCATTTTCACATGTGTTTTGCTGCCATTTATATATTAGGGTAGCGTTCCGGCCCGTTATGGGTACTTTTTCATGTGAAAATGTAGATTTTGAGCAGTAATGGGTTGATGACAGCACATTGTTCCACCTTCCCCATTTCCAAAACGCCCTTCATGTGTGTTTGCATCATTTTCAGGTGAGTTTTGCTGCCGTTTTATATATTAGGGTAGAGTTCCGGCCCGTTCCGCGTACTTTTCCGTGTGAAAATGTAGATTTTGGGCATTACTGGGTTAATGACGGCACATTGTTCAACCTTAAACATTTCCAAAATGTTCTTCATGTGTGTTTGCATCATTTTCAGGTGAGTTTTTCTGCCGTTTTATATATTAGGGTACCTTTCCGGGGAATTTTTCGTGTGAAAATGTAGATTTTGGGCAGTAATGGGTTAATGACAACACATTGTTCAACCTTCTCCATTTCCAAAATGGCCTTCATGTGTGTTTGCATCATTTTCAGGTGAGTTTTGCTGCCGTTTTATATATTAGGGTAGCGTTCCGGCCCGTTACGGGTACTTTTTCGTGTGAAAATGTAGATTTAGGGCAGTAATGGGTTAATGACAGCCATTATTCAACCTTCCCCATTTCCAAAATGTTCTTCATGTGTGTTTGCATCATTTTCAGGTGAGTTTTGCTGCCGTTTTATATATTAGGGTAGAGTTCCGGCCCGTTCCGCGTACTTTTCCGTGTGAAAATGTAGATTTTGGGCATTACTGGGTTAATGAGGGCACATTGTTCAACCTTAAACATTTCCAAAATGTTCTTCATGTGTGTTTGCATCATTTTCAGGTGAGTTTTTCTGCCGTTTTATATATTAGGGTACCGTTCTGGCCTGTTCCGGCCTGTTCCGGGTTTTACACCATCCCCCTATAACACCCCCGCAAACCCTCTTCCCTCCCCGCCCCTCCTTCCCCCAGCCCAGTCGTGTAACATTTGGGAGACATCCCTGCCACACCCCCGCCACCTCCTATTCAACCAACCCACCCCGATTCCTGACAACATACACACACACACACCGGCACCCCACCCACACACATACTAACACCCCTCTCGCTCCCCAAACCTTCTTACCTCAAAGTCCAATGCCTCTTCCTCACTGCGCAGTACACCGTAAGCGCATGCCCAGTTCCCCATCAGGCAGCTGTTGAAAGAGGCCTGTCAGGGAAATGTTTTCAAACAAATCGCCTAGTACCAAAAGGTGTATTTACGAGGGGCTACAATCAACCATACACAGATGGAATTTTCATAATTAAGCATACTGACATGAAAGAAGGTGTATACATATACAGGCTGATGATTATTATGTAGAAGATATAACAGGTAGCTTTTATTGGAAATGTTCCAGAAAGTTCCTCAGGACCCAGACCAAGTCTATGGTGTGGAAAGGATTATGCAAAAGACGGGTAAGAGTATGAAGAGAAAATATCTAGTAAAATGACTAGGGTGCCTCATAAATTCAACAGTTGCGTATTAGCAAGCTATCTAAAGGATATAAAAGCATAGAGCTCTATTCAGAAGAAGATGGACAATTCAGCCTTTTATATCACCTTACCATGTAACACTTAGGTTTCTAACTTTAGCATAAAACTGGCTAAAGCCGTGGATTTAAAAGGGTCCTAGGGAGTAGCTCTGACCAAGGACCCAGTCTGCCCAGCTAATGGTGTGTATCCCAGGGAGCTGGCAGATGAAGATGGCCCCCTACAAAGGCCAACTGCTAGGGCCTCTTCTTACATCCCCTGCCTGGGCCTGGCTGTCCTGGTGGTCGTCTTTCAACCCCCTGGGCTGGTTCTGACCACTGTCTACTGACCACAGTCCCTGACGGGAGTTGTGTGCTGAAAGCATCAGATCCAACATTTGCGGTGTAAGGTAAGGCTCACAGTGCCTGCTACTAGCACTGTCTTTGTCCGATGTGGCCCTGAGTCACCTGGGTGCGGGTCTCCCAGACTCTGACTATACTACCGCTGCACTCTTAGGCACCTTAATAACCTTGCATTCCTACTTTACCTTTGTTTGGCACCCATCTAATATACCTACTACCATTTACTATGTACTCGGAGTGCGCAACTGACACGCTGTGCAGTCTCCTTTGTTTGACGTGACCCCGCCCCATGGATGAGGATTTTTCCAGACTTATGGCCTCATCACCAGTTTGACATGAGCCCTTAAATGCAGCAAAACGGTATTACAGTCGCATTTAAGGGCTGGCCAAATCACGAGTTGGGTGGAAAATGGCATTGTTACCTCCAGCTTTTTGCTAGTGGTAAACATGACAATTTGGGTTCGTTTTCAGCTGTTTTCAGTCCTATTACCGCTGGCACAGTTACTACTGGCGGCAATATCGCTCCCCAAGCCCATATGTACCAAGCGGGAATGGGGATTTAATGCCCCCTGCAATTGGTGATCTAGCACATATTGCGCCGGTCTGAGTTACGATAGCGCTATTAGCATTGGGCGGTATCCCGGTGGTATTACCACCAGGATACTACCGAACTCACGCCAAACACCCTGCCGTTGCATGATCACGATCAGAAACTCGCACACGCCCTTTATCTCACTGTGCATCTGTCCAATTTAACCTCCATTCGTTATTGTGATTTGAAAGGTTGCCTGCATCCCTCTATACCTCTGTTGCTTTTTGTTTGCCTGCAATCCTTGCACGTCTTGCTCCCATTGGCTCAAGATGTTCTGCACCTGTATCGTTGCTTGCATCATGCAATTTCACTTCATAGTTGTATTGAGCAATTGGATGACATGTAACTGCCTCGCAATCACTCATCCCACGCATACCTTGAGACAACAGTATGCTAGACTGTGCACCCACCAACCTTTTCTTTGTGTTTACCTGATTATCTGTACTATTAATGCCTGCCTGTACTTCTGAATTAGCCCCCTGTACCATGAGGCGTGGCTTTACCAGATTATCCACCTACCTTATTTTGCTGCTGATGCTTACATGTACTTCTGAATTAGCCCCCTGTACCGTGAGGCGTGGCTTTACCAGATTATCCACCTACCTTATTTTGCTGCTGATGCTTACATGTACTTCTGAATTAGCCCCCTGTACCGTGAGGCGTGGCTTTACCAGATTATCCACCTACCTTATTTTGCTGCTGATGCTTACATGTACTTCTGAATTAGCCCCCTGTACCATGAGGCGTGGCTTTACCAGATTATCCACCTACCTTATTTTGCTGCTGATGCTTACATGTACTTCTGAATTAGCCCCCTGTACCGTGAGGCGTGGCTTTACCAGATTATCCACCTACCTTATTTTGCTGCTGATGCTTACATGTACTTCTGAATTAGCCCCCTGTACCATGAGGCGTGGCTTTACCAGATTATACGCCTACCTAATTTTGCTGTCGATGCTTACCTGTACAACTGCAGTAGCCCCAGTACCATGAGGTGGGGCTCGGCCATAGTATGATTTCAAACTCCACCTGTATGTTGAAACCATTATGCATGGTCTGGCACATTATAAACTGTTACTTTGCACTAATTGTAACTAGCAACTAGATGCCTGAGGGTTTTGTGCGCTGCGATAGATGTAAAAATAAATTAATTCAACACCCCCATCCATGGAATATGTTTATAGATCTGAGGCAATGTTTGTCATAAAAGGCGAAGAGCCCAGCTGTTACTGCATGGCTATTGTGGCTCGTAACCTCACGTAGAGCTCTATGCTTTTATGTCCTTTAGATAGTTTGCTAATACATTGAATTTATGAGGCACCCTAGTCATTTTACTAGATATTTTCTCTTAGTACTCTTACCCCTCTTTTGCATAATCCTTTCCACACGATAGACTTGGTCTGGGTCCCGAGTAGCTTTCTGGAACGTCTCCAATATAAGCTACCTGTTATATCTTCTCCATAATAATCGTCAGCCTGCATATGTATACACCTTCTTTCATGTCAGTCTGCTTAACTATGAAAATGTAATCTGTGTATGGTTGATTGTACCCCTTCGTAAATACACCTTTTGGTACTAGGCGATTTGTTTGAAAACATTTCCCCGACAGGCCTCTTTCAACAGTGACCTGACGGGCAACTGTGCATGCGCTTATGGTGTACTGCGCAGTGAGGAAGAGGCAGTAGACTTTGAGGTAAGGAGGGGCTTTATGGAGGTGCAGGGGTGTTTGTATGTGTGTGTGGGTTTTGTGTGTGTGTGTAAATGTTGTCAAGAATGGGGGTGAGTTGGTTGAATAGGAGGTGGGGGTGGCAGGGATGTCTCCCACCTGTTGCACGACTGGGCCGGGGGAAGGAGGGGCGGGATAGTTGAGTGTCTAAGGCGTCATTGCTGTAATGTTTCAATGTATGCTCTATATGGGTACATATTATCACTTTGCACTATCAGTCGATCTCCAAGAGTAACATGAACCTGGTTAGAAATAGGCGATATACAATAGGCGATGGTTGCCACTTGAGCATCTGCAGCGATAGTACTCCCATCTGGGGTTTGGTGAACCTTTGTGTCGTGAACCTTTGTGTCGTGACGATCTACGTTTTCTTTTCAACCCCATTTTTCGGACATAAACAAGGCCGGCGCCATCTTGTCAGGGTTTGTTGAATCGATTAGCAATAGCTGTTGAAGCACTTCCATGCACTCCAGGAAGTCCTTTGCTATTTGGTAGCAGCTTCTTTAAGATCTGGTTTGCCTATTTTAAAAACCTTTTCTCAAAAACAGAATAACTTCCTGAAAGAGACTTCTAAATATAACTCCCAAATAAGCCCCATGCATTACAGGGTCCCCATGAAATTATGGTTGTCCATACCCGCCATGGCTCCTGCAATAATCCCTTTACACAGAAGGCTCTCTGTAAATCTTCATGAAAACCATAGTGGAGTCTTTAGTTTAATGGTCGATTTCACGACAGGGACCCATGAGTAGCTTCACGATCACCTTTCTGCATTTAGATGCAATATTTGCACCCTGATCATCCTTAATCTGCATTTTCACTGTGTCAAAATGAAATGTACTGATCTGTACATAATTAGGTTTTATATATTGTATTTTGACAATCGTATTGATGTCCTTTTTGACTTGGACACATCTGAGCAAAGGCGCGTAACCGTCCACGACTCGTTGCTCTTGCAAAATGTTGCAATATACAAAGAGAATGTGAAAACCGCCATTAATATCAATAGCGGGGGACTGCGGGGGAGTTAAACTATTAACATGCTGGACAGTTCCTAGTATTCTGTTTACCTTTCCAGTATTGATAAATTCAGCATTGAGCTTAGCACTTCCAAAAAGGATTTTCCTTTCAACGCTGTCCCTAAACAGCTGCATATCACCATAAGTGTCTATGTTAACAATTACTTTATTAATGGCTTCTCCCAGCCAATGCCAACTTTAATCAATGTCTTGCTTTGACATCACGTGAGTAGAAATCCGATACTTTCTCAATTCATAATTTTGAATGTTTTTTGCATGATACAATTGAGGATAGCCTACATTGGAAAAAGACTCACAGCCCGAGAATTAAGAAGCATCCTAATGCCAATAGTTATTCAGAATAAACCTTAGATTCAGAATAATCCTTAATGTTCTAATTTAGAGAAAAAGGCTCAGATTGTGAAAATTCGACAATCTTATAAAAACTGGCTACTTGGTACCTGCCTCCAGTGAAATCAGGACGATGCTGAGGCAATGTGAACAGCATTGAGGAATACAAATTCCAAGGCCTTTTGGAAGCTTATGGCGGACACAGACTCATTTCAGACGAGTAGCGTCTTGAATACTTTTTCTGAGGAGGACTGTGTTTGTCGCCCACAGCCAAAAAACCTTAAAAGAGTGACAGCTGTTTAAAATTCTCAAACCAAAACTTGCAAGTAGGTGTGCAGACCCACAGCCATCCCTGCAGATTTTAGCCATAAATACAGACACTTGGGGTCATCCCGATTTTGCCAGTATCCTGGCCGTAAATGTGCCAGGATGCTGGCAAACAGACTTACCGTTATTGGCGCCGGATATCCCGGTATTAGCAGGATAATCCAGATGCCAGCAATGGTGCTCCTTCCCCATTCCGTGGAGTCCCATAGGACTCGATGGAGTGAAATGCTGGTACTGGCTGGTTTTTGCTGGTGCGGTCCTGATTTACCTCCAGCTCTTGGCTAAAAGTAAGTCAGTAAACCCCCACCGGCAAACTGGCACAGAAAAGTGCAAGTATACGGAAATACCAGCACTTTTTTTCTGGACCGGCAGGGTGGGAATGTATGATTTTTTATTTCTTAACTCAGATGAACAGCACATCTTTGTATTATTTTTTATTTAAAATAAATAAGTAAGATTCATCTCAGGAGCATGGATGTGTGTGTAAGAGGTGGGTGTGCTGGCTGTCTGTCTCTGGGATATGCATATCACAAAGTCCTCTGGGTCTGGGCCCCGGATCGTGCAGAATTGAGCTACAGAGCCCAGCAGATCTTGAACTGGGACAGCACAGGGACATCATTTGGGGGTCACCAGAGGTTGCAGCTGTGACCGCTGATTCCTCCCTTGCTACCCCTTTGGTTTCCCTTGCGACCCCTAAAAAGAACATCTTTTTTATTTTTGTATTAAATGGAAGCGCCTGTGCTGTAGCCAGCGCCATGTGGCTCTTTGTTTCTGGGGTGGATGGCATTCTTGTTCAGGCCTCTGAAAAAAAAACAGGGGCTTCCACCAGTTTAGCACTTTGAGTAGTGACACTAAATAAGAAAGAACAGGAATAACAAATAATGTGTCTTTCTTGAATTCTACACAATAATTGCTAGACCCATTAAAGGTTTATTTCAGGCACACTTCAGGGGGTGAGTAACTAATTTAGTCTGCTCTTAAACACCTCAAATTCACAATGCAGACAAACACTTCCAAAAAGCATTTAGAGTAGAGTAGGCATCAATTTGCTTTTCACAAGTTGAGATTATAGCAAGTTTATTTCTGCCATTGTCTGAGTTACGATCATCACAAGACATTCCATCTCGGTGTCCTCTGTCACTTGACAAACTCCTTGTGCCTAAAAGCTCGTGTACAGTGTAGAAATGTTTGACCATAGTACATAAAGTGGCCCTTGATTTCATTATTCCACAATTAATGCTTTGTTGTAATGTGTCTATCTTTCCCATCTCCCTGGCATGCTTTAAACAATGTTTGTTTGCATGTATGAGGTCACGAGGGCACAGAGTACGGGATGTTGTGTGAGTGCACTGGCTTCCCTACACTACTCAATTATTTAATACACATTTGTGAACCCTCCCAATGGTATGTATTTTGCCCTCCCAATGGTTTGTATTTTGCCAACCTCTGAAGCCTGAAAAGTAGATCCACGCAGGCCTGACCTGCAGGTGAATTGGCCTGCTGTTAAATCTCAATTACCAGTTTAATGGTATCCACTACATAGGGTAATTTGCTTTCTGACTTTGAGAACATTCAGACATGTAATTGCTCATTTTACTATAGTTGGCAAGATAGCTATAGCCGGTAAGATAGCTCAGTGGGTGGAGCGCACACTGCTGTGATGTGTCTGTGTGATCTGCAGGTTGCCGGTTCGAAGCATGGAGAGGCCAACTCAGACTTTTATCCTTCTGAGGTTGATAAATGAGTACCACACAGGTTGGGTGATATTGTATGTACATTTGTTCTATATAAAGCGCTTAAGCATAAGTGCTATATAATAACCCATCATTATCATTTGGCCTTAGACTTCTGCTTGCAGTCACAGTAATTTGGTCATATGGGTCTATACCTACTGATATTAATGATACACATGGTGATCCATTCTTGTATGAACTGTATATCGCATTACAGTGGTATCGTAACCATATTTTTCGTAGTGTACTTAGAAACAATGCTATGTGATGCCACTTCCTGTTTTCTCAAGGGCTGAAAGGTAGTGTTCCATCGCTTCCCGTGGTGTAACTTCAGGGCAGGGGTCAAATGACTGACATCACTTCCTGTGATGTCATCAGAGGTCAAGGGTCATGTGATGTCACTTCCACCACCCCTGACATTTTGGTGAAATGACATCCCTGGGGCAGCTTGTTCAGTGCCACCTCTATTCCTTCACCAATAAACAGAAAAGCTAACAGGTGTCCCATTGAATATTTTTGCTGCAATGTAAGAGTTTGTTCTAACAGAGCTCCAGGTGTGGATATTTTTGGAGCTAGTGTGTGGTTTAGGCTGCTGTAAGGCAGCTACAAATGCCTATTTTACTCCATGATTAGGCCTGACTTTGCATAAAGGTAGAGCAGGAAAGGAATACAGTTACACACTCCTAGGGCTGGGCCCTGAGTCACTACAGATGTGATTAAAATCTCAGTATCTCAGGAGCAGGGGCACACTATTCATCCTAAAGCATTTGAACAGAATGGGCAGCCTAACTTTGTTTGCATTTAGGCTTCTATTCAGCACCTACAGAGAGCCGATGGGAAGGTCAAGATAAGAGGGAGGGAGTACAGAAAAGGGAAGATGAGAGAAGAAAGGGGGAATATGAGTTAGGTGAGAAGCAGAGGGACAGTGTGACGGATTGCCATCTGAAAGGGTGTGAAAGCCCTGTCTTCTTTGATTATTAATAAAATAATGCCGGTGATTCTGTTGCTGAAAGGAAGGTCTGCTAATCATACCGCTCTTTCATAAGTGCTGCATGCCAAAATTATAGTGCACACATGTGCCTTTGTTGAGACAGCCTACATGCGCGCAAAGACCCAGTTCTGTAATGGTACAGGACAGGTTCAAAGATCACGTGTGCATACATGACAGCAGCTGGGACACAATGTTCCTGCAGTCAGAGGTGGCTTCTTAATCTCCTGCACCTCTGATCTAAATTATAATAATTGTCTGACTTTGTCAGCACAATGGCATGCAAATCTTTCAATATACACCATGCCTAGTTGTGAGTACACATTTATACAGCCGCAGCCATCTGAAATCACACTAGGGTCAACTCTGTGAGCAGTGCCCTGCTATGACAGTACTGGTGTATGTCTGCCTCTGCTCTTCATTGCAGCAATCAAGCCATTGTTCTGCATAGCAGTAGTGGAGATAGTCAGGCCAGACATCAATATACATAAGTCCTGTCATATCTGGTCTCTTCTCACAACACTTACACTAGTGTTATCAAGTTGCTGTGGATGTGTAACTGTATGATCTTCCCAGTCACAATGCCACAGCTAAGCATGGTTTATATTTAAACAATTATGTCCCAGCAGAATGAAAAAGGCCTCTTTGATCCCTTCCCTCCGGGGCGCAGGAACCTCCACCAGGAGGTTTTATGGGAACCAGTGCCTCATATGCAGCATTGTCATAACAAAAGCCTCTCACCTCTCTAATGTCAGGATGTTGATGACTGCAAATCGTCTAGGTATTTGTGGTTAGCTCCTTCCCTTGAAAAGGGGGCCCATTGAAACTCTTGATATATTTTGTTTGTCCATGTGTGGTGAACATCTTTTCCAGGGTGGGAATCACTGCATCTGCTGCTGTTGATAGTATGATCTCAACCCCGGGGTAGCGTGAATAATCATCTATGGCGACTAACAGGTAAGTCACCTCCTGTACTGAGCAGGAGTCGACACTGATGGCCTCCCACCGTGCCATGCCCCTCATGGTGGATCGTAACGGTTCAGGCCTCGGTGGTGCGCTGGTTACTTGACATGAGTGGCATGACAAAATCACGCTCTCGACTTTCGCATCTATCTGGGGGAACCACACCCTGTGTTGTATCCTGTCATTGGTTCTGACCATCCCCTTGTGTCCCTCGTGTGCCTGGGTGGTGTCCTGTCTTGTAGGCTGGTGGGAATGAGGATGCGTGTACCCCTCAGTAGCAACCCGTCACTTGTGTTGGACAGCTCCTGGCAGACCGCAATTACTCCTGTAAGAAAATCTCTAGCGGCCACCGTGCAAATGTGGATGTTGCAGAGAAATTACTTCCACTCACCGGCGATTATTGCATTTTTCACTATGTCGCAGCACGGGTCAGCATGGATTGCTTCCTGGATGTCTGTGATGCTGACGGCTCTGGGCTTCATGATGCTCTTGATCTGGCAGATGTGCTCTTCTGTCTCTTTGGACTCCTTGACTTCTACTGCTGTCACCCTTCTCGGGTGCTTTGACAGGAAATCCGCCAGGTTGTCTTCTCCTACTCGGTACAGTCGGTCAATGTCATATTGCTGGAGGTCTATTAGGCATTTCCCGATCCTCGCTGGAGGATGTGGGGATGAGCCAGTGAATATTGGTAATATTGGCTTGTGATCGGTGCAACTTTCGACCATAGAGGTAGAGGTGGAAATGTGTGCAACCCCACAGGACTGCGATGGCTCCCTTCTCTATGTGCGAATATCATTGCTCTGTGGGCATCAAGGCACGTGAGTTGTATTCAATTGGTTTTATTTATAGAGTGTGCAATATTTGTACCAGGATTGTTCCCAACCCAATGGAGCTTGCGTCCATACAGAGTACTGTCTATAGGATGGTGTCAGAGTGAGCCATAGTTGTATCTGCCGACTATGATTCCATGATCTGCTCGAAGGCCTCTTGGCAATGAGTGCTCCAGTCCCATTTAGTGTTGGATATTGGTCAGCTCCCTCAGGGGGTCTGATATGGTAGCCAGGTTTGGTTTGAGCCTACGACAGTATGTAGCCGTGCCTAGGAAACTGTGCACCTCTGCGGGCGTCGCTCCTTTGATATCCACAACATTGAGGGGGTCAGCCGACACTCCTTTGCTATTAGACACATAGCCAAAGAACATTAATTCCTCGTTCAGGAACTCACATTTTTCCTTATGAATTGTGAGCCCAGTGTTCTCTAACCTGTCAAGGACCATTTCCAATCTGCCTTGGTGTTCTTCTCTGCTGTTGGCATGTACAAGGATGTTGTAAAGACCGGAGGGGGGGTCTGCACTTCTGCTCTCTATATGGTAGAGGGGAGGCACAGAGACCCCTGCCAAGATTCTCTATTATGGTAACGTATTCAAGCAATCAAGGCCTAGCTTCTCAGGAGGTGATGCGAGCTAGTTCTTAAGTACAGTGTAGTCCCCGAGCACCCACAAAGGAATGTCCACACACTGTATCGGTTAAAACACAGTCTTTATATAATTAATATTTAAGGTCATATACACAATCACGATAACTCACTTTGTACTCTAAAAATCAACAATGGTAAATATGTACAATTCTAAAGTGGTACCACTAACGTTATTAGATCTTATTAAAGTGCGTACGGTCAGAATGACACACAGATGAAAATAAAGAGTAAACCAGCAGTAGAGAGAGGAAGGAAAGCAAGATGGTTGAGCAATAGGGAGAATACTGGCCGTTACCACTAGACATGGTTCTGTGTGGAGATCCCCCCACCTGGGCAACCTGTAGAAGAAAGATACAAGCCCAGTCCATATAGTGTTCACACTAGACTTTCCAATTGTTCGGCAACCCCAAAGTACCTAGGCGTTGTAGCGTTCCTCGTCGGGGAAATCGACAACCCTTCTTGAGTGTCCTCCCTTTCAGGCAGGAGTCACGGGTCATCGAATGTCCGACTGAGAACAGGTCGAGCTACGACGGTGAAGTGGCTCCGTGGTTCCTAGCAGTGCTCGTTGACGGGGAAGCGTAAACGTCCTGCAAGGAAGAGGCTTGCGGGGAACCTCGGTGTCGATAGTTCTGGACCGCAAAGAGTTGAAGAACTGTGGCCCAGCAAGGGCGTCGAGTCGTCGGCGTCTCTGTGGTCTTTGGGTGGCGGGTAACCCACCGGTAGATGTTCCTCGGCGCGTCGACGGTCAGGCCTTCTCCAGCGGGATACAGCGGCGACGATGCGGACGAGAGCGTCCTTGGATCAGGAAGTTCTTAGGCAATGGGAGCACGGCAGCTCCAGGCGGCGATGGCGGTCGGCAACAGTGGCGAACAACAGTCCGGGCGCTTCTCCTTGGAGTTCTGCAGCATTCCCCGTATCGGGTCGGCAGCCTGACGAAGGTCTGTCTACAGGGAGCTTAGGCAAAGATTAGATGTGCACGATGGTCCCTCGTAACTCAGGAAGAGGGCGCCTTACCAGTTCCTCTCTGGGTCAGTTCTTGAAGCACAGCAGCTTTCAGATTGCGAAGGAGAGCAACAGCAATTCTTCTCATCCAGCAGGGCTTCAGGATCAAGCTTCAGTTACTCCAGTTACTCGTCGTAGTGGACTTCAGCTTCTGAACATGATTCCTAGCAGTGAGAGGTGCCCAGATATACTGTTGATCTCCCATTCATTCCGCTGGGTCACACTCAAGCATCCAATCACGACTACGGGCATTCAGGCAGGCAGGCAGCCAATCAGGCATACGAGGTATTCAGGCCATTCACTTCTCTCCAGACACTCACAACAAGTTATGTGTATTGGGACAAGTACTGAGCCATTCAACACTCCAAGCTGCATTCATACCGGTTTCGAGCAGGGCTGTCTCAACCATTGTGTCAAACACCAGATACTAGACAGCCACAACATAGAATGTATATTCGTCACACACTCCATTCACCCAGGTCCCACCCACAGGCGTAACCACAACATACGGTCATTGGAAGGCTCCAGCCAGTCTGGTCGGCACTTCCCCACACTACCATATGCAGAACTTCCACCCAACAGCCAGTCAGGGGGAAGGGACAGAGGCAGAGCTTCCCGGAACTTTGGGAAGATCAAGGTAACAGGTGAGTGAAGGCAAGAGGCCATGGGGGCCATTTTGTCTCCGTCCGGAATCTACCGATTCCCAATGACAGGGCCTGGGCATCCCAAAATGGAGGACGCTCAGGGCACCAGTCATTTCAGCATGGAGCTGCCACCAGCCCGTACCCTGCTCTTTGGGTCACACACAGGTGCCCAAAAACATACATTAGGGGCACAGGGCTGTACCCCTACGCATGGGTGCCATAAGGGTATCCCACGGGTCTGGTCACCAAACCAAAAGAGAGAGAGCTGCACCGCCAGGAGTCCCACATGAACTCCTGCGCGGAAAAAATGACAGACCACACGAAAAACAGTAAAGGACAAGGATACGGAGGCCCTGTCCCTCAGATGCATTTCCAGCATCACAGTCGACCCCCCAGACTGAGGTGGAGGGTGCCTAATCTACCACGGGATAGACACCCTCATCCAGACGGTCAACATACCTTCTGGAAAGGCCATCTGCATTATTGTGACTCTTCCTTGGTCTGTGCTCAATGGTAAAGTCTAGTCCTTGCAGACTAATGGACCACCTGAGCAGTTTTGGGTTATCACCCTTCATCCGCATAAGCCACTTCAGGGGCTTATGATCGGTTTGGACCTTGAAGGTAGACCCGGTAAGGTAGGACCTAAAACGCCTAAGGCTCCAAACAATACTAAAACATTCCTTTTCAACAGTAGCCCACCTAAGTTCCCTACCCTTAAGTTGTCTACTGATGAATATGATCGGATGTTCTCTTCCTTTGTCATCTAACTGGGACAAGACAGCTCCAATTCCGGTGTCGCAGGCGAGAGTTTGAACGATAAAGGGCTTACTGTAATCAGGCGCACACAGCACGGGTGCCCAACACAGACTTCCTTTCAAGCCATCAAAGGCCCTCTGACAGTCTTCAATTAACCTTCCTAGTTGTTTGGGTGAAGTCAACGCTGTCAGGGGTGCAGCTATGGTTCCATAGTCTTCCATGAAATTGCGATAATACCCAGTAAGGCCCAAAAAGGCTCTCACCTGGGTTTGAGTAGTGGGAGTCTCCCAGTCATGTACATCCTGTACTTTACTGGGGAGAGGTTGGATTTGACCCCCTCCGACCTCATGACCAAGATACGTGACTTTCCCCTGAGCTATCTGGCACTTGGAGGCCTTGATAGTGAGGTTAGCCCTTTTTAACGCCTGCAACACTTTATCCAGATGAGTCAAATGCTCTTCCCAGGTGGAACTGTAGACAGCAATGTCGTCTAAGTAAGCCACACAAAAGGCTTCCAGCCCACTGAGTGCATGGTTGACTACTCTCTGGAAAGTGGCAGGAGCGTTCTTCAGCCCGAAAGGCATGACTCTAAACTGGTAGAGTCCTTCTGGTGTTGAGAACGCCGTCTTTTCCTTGGCATGGTCCGTCAGAGCTATTTGCCAATAGCCTGAGGTAAGGTCGAAGGTGCTCACAAATTTGGCAGCACCTATGGTGTCCACAAGCTCATCAGCCCGGGGCAAAGGGTGCGCGTCAGTTTTGGTGACGGCATTGACTCCTCGGTAGTCCACACAGAACCTCCAATCCTTGGTACCTGCCTGGGTACTTGCCTTGGGGACAAGGACCACGGGTTGAGACCAGGGACTGGTTGAAGGTTCAATAACACCCAGATCCAACATCCTGGCGACCTCAGCCTGGATGTGGTTCTTGATGGTATCTGACATACGGTAGCACCTGCTTTTGACAGGCACACTGTCACCAGTGTCAATCTCGTGCCAACACCATGGTGTAAGGCCTGGTGTCAGTGAGAACACAGAGGCGTACTGCCGGAGTAAAGTCCTGCAGGCCTTCTGTTGCTCTGTCGTCAGATCGGGAGAGAGATGTACTCGCTCCACTGAGCCATCCTGAGGGTTGCTATGCAGCAAATCAGGAAGGGGCTCACTCTCATCCTCTTCTTGCCCTGAAGCTAGCAAGAGACATGAGACTTCGGCCCGCCTGTGTAAAGGCTTGAGCCTGTTAACATGGAATATCTGAGGGGCTACCCCAGAGGCTCCCATGTCAACCAGATAATTGACCTCGCCCATCTTGGAGATTATCCTGAAGGGTTCAGTCCACTTATCTGCCAAAGCCCGAGGCTTGGTAGGCTCCATCACAAGGACCTCCTGTCCCAGAGTCCAATCCACTTGCGATGCTTTAAGGTCATGCCAGTACTTATTCAATTCCTGGCTGGCCTTAAGATTCGCTGTTGCTTGACCCATCATCTGTGTCATCCTCCGTCTGAGGCCTAACACATAGTCCCCCACTTGCTTGGCGGGACCTGGAGGGGTGGCCTCCCAACCTTCTCAGATCAAAGCAAGGGGCCCCCTCACGGGGTGCCCAAAGAGTAACTCTAAGGGGCTGAAACCAACACCCTCTTGAGGTACCTCTCGGTAAGCAAACACCAGGCATGGCAGGAGAAGATCCCACTTCTTTGTGAGGGGCTCTTCCAAAGCACCTAGTATGCCTTTGAGAGTTTTATTAAATCTCTCAACCAGACCATTGTTCTGGAGTTGGTAAGAGGTGGAGAACTTATAGGTTACCCCGCACCCTTTCCACATGGTTTTCATGTAACTCGACATGAAGTTGGATCCTCTATCAGAGACAACCTCCTTAGGGAATCCAACACGGGTGAAAATGCCCAGGAGAGCCCTGACAACCATGTTTGCCGTAACCGTCCGAAGGGGTATAGCCTCAGGGTACCTGGTGGCATGATCTACCAAGACTAGGATGAACCGATGACCACCCGATGGTTGGCACACCCTCTCAAATGGTGTGCCAACCACTGGCAACGTTTGCAGTGGGGCGATGACTCTGCCTCCAGTCTTGCCAGACAACTGACAAGTTGGGCAGTTCCTGCAGTGGGACTCCACTTCTACTCCCATCCGTGGCCAGTGGAAATGGGCAGAGAGCCTCTGCTTAGTCTTCTTGGTACCAAGATGACCAGCCAAGGGCACCTCATGCGCCAACTGCAGCAGGAAGGGCCTGTAAACCTGGGGTATCACCAACCGCTTGAGGGCACCAGGTTCAGGCTTAGTGGGCTCACTAACAAGGAGCTCACCCTCCCAATAAATCTAAAATGTCCTAGGCACTTCTCCTTGTGCCTGGGACAGGGCCTGTGTCCTCAAACCCTCGGGACAGTGGCACTCTCTCTGTCCCTTACAGAGGTCCGCCCGGGACGGTCCCCCTTCAGCCAACAAGCATTGAAGGTCGGGATGATCCTCGGGGTTAAGAGCCTCTCCCACAGGAAAGTCTTCTGGCTCGTCTCCCACAGGAGTTGAGATGGGATCTACCACTGGACCCAGCCTGTCCAGAGCATGGATCCCAATGGGTGCTGTCGAAACAGCAGGAAGAGCAGGGGCTCCCTCCACAGGGGTGGCCCTCTTACTCCTCCGTTTCTTTCGTGCCTTGGTTTTCCCCGTCGGCAAGGGTACCGGGCTCGCAGCTGGACCCTGTGTGACCTGCGATCGGGTGACTGCCACAGCAGCCAGGGGTAGACCATCCGTGATCATCCCCAACTCGATCAAATCGTTTCCCAACAAAATGTTCGCAGGCACGTTGTCCTGAACCAGGACTGAAAGCTTTGCTGTCTTGTCTCCAATCGTAATGTTGACTAAGGCTACAGGCGATAATTTGGGAGGCCCACCAGCTAACCTGGTGGTTCTCAGAGGAGAACCTACATAGTCCTCTGGCTTGAGCAGCGTCCTGTCCACCACTGTCATGCTTGCCCCAGTGTCTCTCAAACCAGTAGAAGGCCGGCCATTCAAGAGGACACTTCTCAAAAACCTATGAGTGTTTTGCGGGATAGTCGTCAGTACTTTTGCGTACTGGTCCCAGGCCCCAAGGGACACTAAGGAAATCCCTACAGGAGCACCCAAGGTGATCCCAGTAGAGGAGGGGAGGACGTTGGCGTCCACGTCAGGTACGGAGTAGGGATAGGTCAGGCTGACAGCCTGGACTCCAAGTGCCTTACCCTTACACTTCAGTGATCCAAAGCCCCACAATCCCAACATGTGCCGGGCGTGCGGGGTACGGTACTGGAACCACTGGGACCCTGCTTTGCAGCAGGCGGACCACTACTCTTACTCCCACCCATAACAGACTTATCCCCACTAGGTTTTTGGGTCTTCGGAGAGGAAGGTTTTGGTTTACCCAACTGTGACTGCTTTTGGGACTCCTCAGCTTTCTGAGAGGCCCTCTTTTCTTTGTCCTTGTCCTTTCCATTGGAGTCCTTAGGGGACACCCAGTGGGAGACCCACTTGTCAGCCAACCTAGCCAGCTTAAAGGGGTCCAAAATGTTCTGGTCAGCAACATACCGACGCAGCTCTGGTGAACAGGCTTCCTAAAAATGGTCAAATAATAAGAGTTGAGACAATTCAACAAACGTTTTCACTTTGTAACCATCAAGCCACCCCATCATGTGCAGCCACCTCACCCAGTCAACCCAAGACACATTCTCTCGTTTCTTAAAATCACTGAACCGTTTAAGATATTGGGTAGGCGTTTTGCCAAACTTGGCGATTAAGGCAGACTTCATGCACTCATACTGACCCCTTTCTTCCACACTCAGTTTCAGAATACAGTCATATCCAGTTTGAGCCACTCTGCTTAACAAACACTTAGCCCAATCCCTCTTATCAACATCGTGAATTGCATAAACCATTTCAAACGCTTCAATCCACTGGAGGATATCAGAACCCTCTGCATACACACCAACCAAATCTTTCATAAACTTGGTTGCTGGGGAGCTGACACTCTGAACTGGTTTCGCTGAAGTCTCCACTCAAGCTTTCTCTAGCTGGATTCGCTGACATTCAGTGTCCCGGTTCTTGAGTTCAGGGTCCTTATCTTTGAGTTCAAGATCCCTATTTTTAGCTTAAGATCCCGGTTCTTGAGCTCTACTTGCTGTGCCAACTCCTCTTTCTTAAGCTCAGCATCTAGTTCCAACTTGCGATATTCAAAGGCATCCTCAATAACTCAAGCTCTAAAGAATTGCTGGGGTTCGGAACAGAGGCAGGAGGAATGGTGGCATTCCCAGAATCAGTTTTGGCGACAACCCCCGGGGTAGAGTCCTCATTGGTTGCATCCCCCCCTTCAAGAGTTTCACAATCGATCTGGTAGTCCACCAGGGCAGCTATCAGCTCAGCCCTAGACTTATCCACAAAGTCTAATTCCCTGGCTTCCCAAGCACTCTGGAGAGCCTCTAAGCTCATCCGAGTCCATTTACCATTCACAATAGATTCCATTGCTTGTAATGCAGTTATCTTGTACACGACTAAACCTCAATTTAATAAAGTGCAGATATCCTTCGTAAGTGGCACAGTTATACACTGAGTCTTAAAACCATAAGCATCTCACCACTGCCACCAGCTGTAAAGACCAGAGGGGGGGTCTGCACTTCCGCTCTCTATATGGTAGAGGGGAGGCACAGAGACCCCTGCCAAGATTCTCTATTATGGTAACGTAGTCGAGCAATCAAGGCCTAGCTTCTCAGGAGGTGATGCAAGCTGGTTCTTAAGTACAGTGTAGTCCCCGAGCACTCACGAAGGAATGTCAACACACTGTATCGGTTAAACACAGTCTTTATATAATTAACATTTAAGGTCATATACACAATCACGATAACTCACTTTGTACTCTGAAAATCAACAATGGTAAATATGTACAATTCTAAAGTGGTACCACTAACGTTATTAGATCTTATTAAAGTGCATACGGTCAGAATGACACACACATCAAAATAAAGAAGAAACCAGCAGTAGAGAGAGGAAGGAAAGCAAGATGGTTGAGCAATAGGCAGAATACTGGCCCCTACTACTAGACACAGTTCTGTGTGGAGATCCCCCCACCTGGGCAACCTGTAGAAAAATGATAGAAGCCCAGTCCATATATTGTTCACACTAGAAATTCCAATTGTTCTGCAACCCCAAAGTACCTTGGCGTTGTAGCGTTCCTCATCGGGGAAATCGACAACCCTTCTTGAGAGTCCTCCCTTTCAGGCAGGAGTCACGGGTCATCCAACGTCCGACAGAGAACAGGTCGAGCTATGACGTTGAAGTGGCCGCGTCGTTCCTAGCAGTGCTCGTTGACAGGGAAACGTAAAACATCCTGCAAGGAAGAGGTGTGCGGGGCACCTCAGTGTCGATAGTTCTGGACCGCAAAGAGTTGAAGAACTGTGGCCCAGCAAGGGCGTCGAGTCATTGGCGTCTCTGTGGTCTTTGGGTGGCGGGAAACCCACCGGTGGATGCTCCTCGGCACGTCGACGGTCAGGCCTTCACCAGCAGGATACAGTAGCGACGATGTGGACGAGAGCGTCCTTGGATCAGGAAGTTCTTAGGCAACGGGAGCACAGTGGCTCCAGTTGGTGACGGCAGTCGGCGACAGTGGCGGACAACAGTCCGGGCGCTTCTCCTTGGAGTTCCGCAGCAGTCCGCGTATCGGGTCGGCAGCCTGGCAAAGGTCTGTCTAGCAGGGAGCTTAGGCAAAGATCAGCTGTGCACGATGGTCTCTCGTAGCTCGGAAGAAGGCACCTTACCAGGTCCTCTCTGGGTCAGTTCCTGAAGCACAGCAGCTTTCAGATTGCAAAGGAGAGCAACAGCAATTCTTCTCGTCCAGCAGGGCTTCAGGATCAAGCTTCAGTTACTCCAGTTACTCGTCGTAGTGGACTTCAGCTTCTGAACACGATTCCTAGCAGTGAGAGGTCCCCAGATATACTGTTGACCTCCCATTCATTCCACTGGGTCACACTCAAGCATCCAATCACGACTACGGGCATTCAGGCAGGCAGGCAGCCAATCAGGCACATGAGGTATTCAGGCCATTCACTTCTCTCCAGACACTCACAACAAGTTATGTGTATTGGGACAAGTACCGAGCCATGCAACACTCCAAGCTGCATTCGTACCGGTTTCGGGCAGGGCTGTCTCAACCATTGTGTCAAACACCAGATACTAGACAGCCACAACATAGAATATATATTTGTCACACACTCCATTCACCCAGGTCCCACCCACAGGCGTAACCACAAAATACAGTCGTTGAGAAGGCTCCAGCCAGTCTAGTCGGCACTTCCCCACACTACCTTATACGGAACTTCCACCCAACAGCCAGTCAGGGGGAAGGGACAGAGGCAGGGCTTCCCGGGACTTCGGGAAGATCAAGGTAACAGGTGATGGAAGACAAGAGGCCATGGGGGCCATTTTGTCTCCATCCGGAATCTACCGATTCCCAATGCCAGGGCCTGGGCATCCCAAAATGGAGGACGCTCAGGGCACCAGTCATTTCAGCACGGAGCTGCCACCAGTCCGTACCCTGCTCTGTGGGTCACATACAGGTGCCCAAAAACATACACTAGGGGCACAGGGTTGTTCCCCTACCCATGGGTGCCATAAGGGTATCCCGCGGGTCTGGTCACCAAACCAAAAGAGAGAGAGCTGCACCGCCAGGAGTCCCACATGAACTCCTACTTGGAAAACATGACAGACCACATGATAAAAAGCTGTAAAGGGCAAGGATACGGAGGCCCTGTCCCTCCGATGCATTTCCAGCATCATAAATGTCATTGCTGACATTGAGTACCCCTGGGATCCTTCGGATGACCCCTTGGATTGCCTGCTGGAAAACCTCTGCCGTAGATGATATCCCGATACTCAGCCTTTTGTATCGTTTTAGGCCAAGGTGAGTCAAGAATGTGGTAATGTACTGTGAGTCTCGGTGCAATTTCAACTGGTGGTACCCAGCATTAACGTCTAGTTTGGAGAAAAACCAGGATCTAGTGAGTTCCGTCACAATCTCGTCCAGAGTCGAGGTAATGTGTCATTCCCCGATTATGGCAGCATTTGACAGGCACATGCCGATGCTGATCCGTACCTTCCCTAGTTGCTTTGGCTTCTTGGTAACAACCATAGGGGAGACCTATGGTGTGGGGCCTGATACTGTCTCTATCGGATTCGTCCCACTCACGGTAGTGGTGTCTTGCAACTGTAAGCATATAAGTGGGTGTCCGTGATCTTTAGTTCTAGCTGAGGTTGCATCTGCTGTCATGATGCCTACCCCCGGGCATCAGGACCAAGCCCATCAGCTCCGGGAGCAGGCATCCAGATACTTATTAAAACCCCAACAGCCCCGGCTAGGAGCTGTTTGGGTTCAGTCCTAGCGCCTTAGGCGCCAGGCTCATCATAGAAATCAGTCCTGGCGCCATAGGAGCCAGGCTCATAGACTTTAATTACCTGATGCAGACCATGCTGCTAGTGAGTCCAAGCCAACGTGAGGCCTGGATGGGACTATTTTATTACAGGGACTATTTTTTACTTGGGCGTGGTTCTAGGGAACTTTTTACCTGGAACTACTTTGGAGGCTATTTAAACCACGCCCGAACAACTGCACACGCTTCGCGTTATTCTGCATCCAGCAGCGTAACGCTCACCGTGCCTGCAGTCTGCATCCAGTCTTCTGCCACGCCCGCCTCGAATCTGGAAGCTTCTAAACAAAGAGGAAAGAAAAGGACAAGGTTAGAAAACAAACTATTTTTGAATTCCTCACCTGATTCCGCATCCATCTCGCCTCCGGACCTGGAAAGAACACCATTTCTGTACGCGTCGCATCTCCAGCTGCAGCGCCGCTCCATACTCACCAGTCCTCGCAGCATCCTTCGATTCGGCGCTGCCTCCATCATTTCTTCGCCGAACTCCGGCACCTGGAGGACAAAAGAAAACAACAAGGTGAGCAGAGAAAACCAACAAATATAACTCTTATCACCATAGACTTGCCTGATTTACCACCGGAGGCATTATTCTATAACTCTCCACATCTTCATGTGCCGCACCTGCAAAGAGAGAGAAAACAACACATTAAACACTTGCAACATTTACCGTACAGCGTCGGGTAATACAGACTCTTACCTGTGCGCCACCAGCTGCCACGAGAGCATCTTTTCACAATCTCAGCTGCAAGACAAGAAAGGAAGGGGGGACAAGAGTGAAACATGGGACATATTGAACTCTATGAACTTGATACTTACTGGACCTTGCCAGGAACCTCAGAGTCAATACTCTCTGGAACTCTCCCACGCCTTCAAACCAGTGAAGTAACTGGCATCAACGTGCCCCTGCAATCCATGCAGGATGGAGAGCTCATCTTTCAAGAATATAAGGTGAGATTGCTGAGGGGGCACTTCGGAGGTGATTAGTTGGGAGGACTGTGGGGGGTGCCATCACTTGAACCCACGGGTGGCTAAATCCATCTCTCCACTTGCAGGAGAATACTTCTACGGGTCAAGCAGACAAGATTAGGAGGGCCAGTCCAGTCAGTCATCTCTGCACTACGCATCACGTTGGTGGAGACCGCAGCCGTCCGGATACAACCGACGCCCCTGTGGGAGCCAGGTGAGCGTAACATCTGCTTGAACATCCTCACCGGCATAACGTTTAAAGAAGCTCCTGTATTAACCATCATTATCGTTTCTTGTCCTTGCACAAGTATGAGACATCTGGGCCTCCTCTTCTTCTTTGATGTTTTGTTCCCTTGTCTAGGGTTGAAATTAGGTGAATCTTTGCTTTCCTCTTTGTGCGTCCTGTTTCCACTGCTGCCGCTTCCCCGGCATGCTCCTCTCTGGACTCATCAGTGGAGGAGTTATCTGCCGTCACAACGAGGCGAGTGTCCGCTTGTTTCCTCATGTATGTTCTTGGTGCTTGGGTTTGATTTCGTGGGGGTGGACCCGATGACCGGCACACTTGTGCGTAATAATCTCAGCAGCCGCATGCGTTGCACATGGTTCCCTGGGCTGGGCAGTTGCCCTTCCCATGGTGTGAAGCCCCACACCATCCACATTAGTTCGGCCTGGGCATCCTTGGCTGCCACCCTGGTGCTATGTGCGATTCGCAGATCTCCTCTCTGGTTATCAGACAATTTGTGATCTGTGCCACCATGGCCACCGCGGTGAGTGCAGCTTCTGCAGGGTAGAACCCATGTGGGCTGCCCTGGTGTGTGATAGTTCTCTCTGGCATCCATATTCAGGTATCCTTGCTAGTGAGATGCCTTCCTCACTCAAGACTATCCGTTGCAACTGCTCAGATTGCATGCCATTTATTATTTGGTGTCTGATTTCTTTCTCAATGTCATCAAAATCGCAGGATAGTGCCAACCGTCAGGGGCTGGTGTGGTACGCATCGAGGGTTTCATCACCGGTCTGGATTGTAGTGCAGAAGTTCAATGTCTCGTAGTAAGGGTTTAGATGTGACATGAAATGTGCTGTGAGAGCGTCCTTCGCTGACTGGTATGCATCTGTGTCATCTCGTGTGGCTAGGGAGTTGAAAATGTGCAGTACATCACCCTCGACATCTAGTAGCAGGTGAGACCTCATTTTCCTTGGTGTTGTGATGTCTTTGCAATCCATTGCCATCTCGAACCTTTGTATCCAGATTGTCCACCTTGCCCCCCCCCCGATGAGTGGTCTGTATATGGGTCAAAAGAACCCTGCGCTGCAGTGGTGCTTCACTGTCCTCGTGCTGTCGAGGGTGCGATGAGAGATGCCGCCATTCTCAATGGAGTGCCTAGCCTATGTGTGGATGTGCCCTCTGCCATGTCCCACTTAGTGCACTCCTCCCCTTCTAGTGCACGTTGGGGTGGTCCAGCATCAGGGGAAAGTTTTACACTTGTCACCAGTGTTACATTCATCGCCATCATTTCAGCACGGAGCTGCCACCAGCCCGTACCCTGCTCTGTGGGTCACATACAGGTGCCCAAAAACATACACTAGGGGCACAGGGTTGTTCCCCTACCCATAGGTGCCATAAAGGTATCCCGCGGGTCTGGTCACCAAACCAAAAGAGAGAGAGCTGCACCGCCAGGAGTCCCACATGAACTCCTGCGTGGAAAACATGACAGACCACATGATAAAAAGCTGTAAAGGGCAAGGATACGGAGGCCCTGTCCCTCCGATGCATTTCCAGCATCATAAATGTCATTGCTGACATTGAGTACCCCTGGGATCCTCCGGATGACCCCTTGGATTGCCTGCTGGAAAACCTCTGCCGTAGATGATATCCCGATACTCAGCCTTTTGTATCGTTTTAGGCCAAGGTGAGTCAAGAATGTGGTAATGTACTGTGAGTCTCGGTGCAATTTCAACTGGTGGTACCCAGCATTAACGTCTAGTTTGGAGAAAAAACAGGATCTAGTGAGTTCCGTCACAATCTCGTCCAGAGTCGAGGTAATGTGTCATTCCCCGATTATGGCAGCATTTGACAGGCACATGCCGATGCTGATCCGTACCTTCCCTAGTTGCTTTGGCTTCTTGGTAACAACCATAGGGGAGACCTATGGTGTGGGGCCTGATACTGTCTCTATCGGATTCGTCCCACTCACGGTAGTGGTGTCTTGCAACTGTAAGCATATAAGTGGGTGTCCGTGATCTTTAGTTCTAGCTGAGGTTGCATCTGCTGTCATGATGCCTACCCCCGGGCATCAGGACCAAGCCCATCAGCTCCGGGAGCAGGCATCCAGATACTTATTAAAACCCCAACAGCCCCGGCTAGGAGCTGTTTGGGTTCAGTCCTAGCGCCTTAGGCGCCAGGCTCATCATAGAAATCAGTCCTGGCGCCATAGGAGCCAGGCTCATAGACTTTAATTACCTGATGCAGACCATGCTGCTAGTGAGTCCAAGCCAACGTGAGGCCTGGATGGGACTATTTTATTACAGGGACTATTTTTTACTTGGGCGTGGTTCTAGGGAACTTTTTACCCGGAACTACTTTGGAGGCTATTTAAACCACGCCCGAACAACTGCACACGCTTCGCGTTATTCTGCATCCAGCAGCGTAACGCTCACCGTGCCTGCAGCCTGCATCCAGTCTTCTGCCACGCCCGCCTCGAATCTGGAAGCTTCTAAACAAAGAGGAAAGAAAAGGACAAGGTTAGAAAACAAACTATTTTTGAATTCCTCACCTGATTCCGGATCCATCTCGCCTCCGGACCTGGAAAGAACACCATTTCTGTACGCGTCGCATCTCCAGCTGCAGCGCCGCTCCATACTCACCAGTCCTCGCAGCATCCTTCGATTCGGCGCTGCCTCCATCATTTCTTCGCCGAACTCCGGCACCTGGGGGACAAAAGAAAACAACAAGGTGAGCAGAGAAAACCAACAAATATAACTCTTATCACCATATACTTGCCTGATTTACCACCGGAGGCATTATTCTATAACTCTCCACATCTTCATGTGCCGCACCTGCAAAGAGAGAGAAAACAACACATTAAACACGTGCAACATTTACCGTACAGCGTCGGGTAATACAGACTCTTACCTGTGCGCCACCAGCTGCCACGAGAGCATCTTTTCACAATCTCAGCTGCAAGACAAGAAAGGAAGGGGGGACAAGAGTGAAACATGGGACATATTGAACTCTATGAACTTGATACTTACTGGACCTTGCCAGGAACCTCAGAGTCAATACTCTCTGGAACTCTCCCACGCCTTCAAACCAGTGAAGTAACTGGCATCAACGTGCCCCTGCAATCCATGCAGGATGGAGAGCTCATCTTTCAAGAATATAAGGTGAGATTGCTGAGGGGGCACTTCGGAGGTGATTAGTTGGGAGGACTGTGGGGGGTGCCATCACTTGAACCCACGGGTGGCTAAATCCATCTCTCCACTTGCAGGAGAATACTTCTACGGGTCAAGCAGACAAGATTAGGAGGGCCAGTCCAGTCAGTCATCTCTGCACTACGCATCACGTTGGTGGAGACCGCAGCCGTCCGGATACAACCGACGCCCCTGTGGGAGCCAGGTGAGCGTAACATCTGCTTGAACATCCCCACCGGCATAACGTTTAAAGAAGCTCCTGTATTAACCATCATTATCGTTTCTTGTCCTTGCACAAGTATGAGACATCTGGGCCTCCTCTTCTTCTTTGATGTTTTGTTCCCTTGTCTAGGGTTGAAATTAGGTGAATCTTTGCTTTCCTCTTTGTGCGTCCTGTTTCCACTGCTGCCGCTTCCCCGGCATGCTCCTCTCCGGACTCATCAGTGGAGGAGTTATCTGCCGTCACAACGAGGCGAGTGTCCGCTTGTTTCCTCATGTATGTTCTTGGTGCTTGGGTTTGATTTCGTGGGGGTGGACCCGATGACCGGCACACTTGTGCGTAATAATCTCAGCAGCCGCATGCGTTGCACATGGTTCCCTGGGCTGAGCAGTTGCCCTTCCCATGGTGTGAAGCCCCACACCATCCACATTAGTTCGGCCTGGGCATCCTTGGCTGCCACCCTGGTGCTATGTGCGATTCGCAGATCTCCTCTCTGGTTATCAGACGATTTGTGATCTGTGCCACCATGGCCACCGCGGTGAGTGCAGCTTCTGCAGGGTAGAACCCATGTGGGCTGCCCTGGTGTGTGAAAGTTCTCTCTGGCATCCATATTCAGGTATCCTTGCTAGTGAGATGCCTTCCTCACTCAAGACTATCTGTTGCAACTGCTCAGATTGCATGCCATTTATTATTTGGTGTCTGATTTCTTTCTCAACGTCATCAAAATCGCAGGATAGTGCCAACCGTCAGGGGCTGGTGTGGTACGCATCGAGGGTTTCATCACCGGTCTGGATTGTAGTGCAGAAGTTCAATGTCTCGTAGTAAGGGTTTAGATGTGACATGAAATGTGCTGTGAGAGCGTCCTTCGCTGACTGGTATGCATCTGTGTCATCTCGTGTGGCTAGGGAGTTGAAAATGTGCAGTACATCACCCTCGACATCTAGTAGCAGGTGAGACCTCATTTTCCTTGGTGTTGTGATGTCTTTGCAATCCATTGCCATCTCGAACCTTTGTATCCAGATTGTCCACCTTGCCCACCCCCCCCCCCCGATGAGTGGTCTGTATATGGGTCAAAAGAACCCTGCGCTGCAGTGGTGCTTCACTGTCCTCGTGCTGTCGAGGGTGCGATGAGAGATGCCGCCATTCTCAATGGAGTGCCTAGCCTATGTGTGGATGTGCCCTCTGCCATGTCCCACTTAGTGCACTCCTCCCCTTCTAGTGCACGTTGGGGTGGTCCAGCATCAGGGGAAAGTTTTACACTTGTCACCAGTGTTACATTCATCGCCAGTGTTACATTTGCGAGGGAGCTCCCCGTGAGGGATAGGGGCTCCGGCGCTTCATGGAAGGCTCCAGGGCCCGGCACAAACAGAAAGTCACATCAGGACGTATTCCCTATTAACTTGGGACTAACCGGAAGTCCCAGCCGCCGGCCCTTTATTCTCATGCCACGTCCCGCTCTGCGCGGTGACGTGTCGCGTACATAACACCCATTGTAACGGGGATGCCAAAAGGGCACTAGACTGTGTCCGAATAATTCCTTGTACCGTGAGTTGTCACTCCTCCTGAAAAGGTCGCTTTAAATCATTTATCTTTGATATCAAACGAGAGAAAGTCCTCATTGTAAGTGTGCAGATGCTGCTT
This sequence comes from Ambystoma mexicanum, assembly GCF_040938575.1. Taxonomy (NCBI): domain Eukaryota; kingdom Metazoa; phylum Chordata; class Amphibia; order Caudata; family Ambystomatidae; genus Ambystoma; species Ambystoma mexicanum. Next base: position 779,549,205 of record NC_090937.1, read on the forward strand.
TGTGTTCCACATATACAGCACACTGGTGTGCACGCATGTGTACTACGTCTTCTCAAGAAGACCCTGATCGTTTCAAAGACAACTGATTGCGTGGTGCAATTGCATGGTGCAATATTTGTCTGGTATGGGGCATACACAAACTTCAGAGCATTCATCGTTTTGGATCGGGAATGCTTAACAGTCACATGTCGCTAGTGAAGTACTGTACTGGGCAGGCCTCGATCTCTGCTGAACACTCGGGTCCTTGTTACAGTATGTGCTTTAGAAGGGCTTACACTAAGGCCCCTGTCCTTCAGCCTCTGTAAGAAAAAAACAAGAAGTTATGTGCCGGACACACTGCATATTTTCCCAAAGAAAAACAAAGCATGCCGTTGTTTCTGAAGCATAATCCCTTTTACGCACCTTGTACTTAGTGGCCATTCCTCCAAATCCCAAAGACTCGACTAGCAGAATTGACCTTTTTTTTAAGTGATAGGTTCTGCTTCTCGGATAAAGTCTTACTGAGCGGGTTGTCATGAGACAGTGGCTTTCTAAATTTACGAAAATATGTACTCTGCCAACACCCGAAACATGCATTGGCAAAGCCAATAGTTTTGGCGTTTATTTAATCATTACTTTTTTCTTTACTGCTGTTCTTTGCATTTTCTATATATAGGCACCAGGGTTCAAAGTGGAGAGTGCACATTTTCAAAGGAGGATGTCATAAGGGGTATGGATGTGCAAGAGAATGAAAAGGAGGGAGAATAGAGCAAAGCAAGAAACGATTGAGAGGGGGTGCCATTGATGATGTGCAAGAGGAAATATGAGGGAGAACGGTCGAGAATGAGAAGATAAGAAATAAAGTGAGCATGTAAGAGGGAGGATGAGAGGAGTAGAGAGTGGGTGTTTGAAGAGAGAGTTGGGTGGGTGGGGTAGGGCGAGTGGGGGTTGAATGGGTGCAGGTAGAGCTTAGGGAGGCTGGCTGGGGGTTGAGAGAGTGGGGTAGGGTTGGTCGTGGTAGAGAGAGTGGGGGTGGTGTTTGGGGGTAGAGAGAGTGACGGTAGGGTGGGTGCGTGTAGAGATAGTGGTGGTAGGATGGGTGGGGGTAAAGAGAGTGGGTGGGTAGAGGTAGGGTGGGCGTTTGGAGGTACACAGGGGTAGGGTGGGTGGAGTAGAGAGAGTGGAGGTAGAGTGGGTGGGGGTAGAGTGAGGGGGTAGGTTGGGTGTGTGGGGCAGAGAGACTGATGTAGGATGGGTGGATGGGGCAGAGAGAGTGGGGGTATGGGTAGAGAGAGTGGGGATTGGGTGGGTGGAGGTACAGTGGGTGGTAGTAGGGTGAGTGTGTGTAGAGAAAGTGGGGGTAGAGTGGGTGTGGTTAGAGAGGTTGGGATAGGGTGGGTGGGGTTAGAGAGGGAGGGCTTAGGGTGGTTGGGTAGGGCTAGAGAGAATGGGGGTAAGCAGGCTGGGGTAGAGAGTGTGGGGGTAGGGTGGGTGAGGGGGTAAAGAGAGTGGAGGTAGGGTGGGATGGTGGGGGTAACGTGGGTGGGGGTAGGGTTAGTGGGACAGGGCTAGGGAGGGTGGGATAGGGCAATCAGAGGTGGTTTTGGGGGAGGGGTAGAGTGGTTGGGTGGTGGTAGAAAGGGTTGAGGTAGGGTTGGTGGGGGGTAAGAGATAGGCAGGGGGTAGGGTGGGAATGGGTGGGTGAGTGAGTGGGGGTGTGGTGGGTGGGTGATGGAAGTTGGTTGGGGAAAAAAACATTGAGAAAAAAGCAGTCTCAGAAGTAGCCAAAAATAGCCCAAACAAAACCCAACTAGGTCACGTAATGGGGATGTGGGGAGTGGGTTTTGGTAGAGAGAGTGGGAGTCGGGTGGGTGGGGGTAGAGAGAGCAGTGGTGGGGGTGGAGAGGGTGTGCATTGGGTGGGTGTTTGTAGAATGGCAGCCTCAAGATAACCAAGAAACAGATCTGCTGTTAAAATTAGCCCAGAAATAGCCCAGTTGTTTGAAAAGAAGAGCCCATGTGAAATCACTGTGCAGCTGGGAAATGGAAAACCTGGGCACCCAACTTGCTTCTTACAAAGCTGCTGATTGGAGCAAATATTGTTAGGGAACTTCTCATTGGATAGTATGGCGGAGGAGTTTGTAAAAAGAGATTTTTGTTATTTGGCAGTTTCATACTCATTGCTATGCCAACCAGAAAGTCTCAGTTCAGAAGCCCCATTTCCTCTCTCTCTCTCTCTCTTCTGTAACAACGGTTTCGGCAATTTTGTGGCACAAGTCCCATAAATATTCACCACAACCAAAAAATTGGAGGTTTCCACTCATTCACCTTTTCCATACTTAAATTTGTGTTAATGAATTTGTATTCACCAATGCATGCATGAATATTATCCCCCACATGTTTCGGGACCTTATTCTTTATCAAATGTTCCATAAGCATGTAAAAATACACATGTTTTAAAAAAGTATACATGTTGTGTTAATTTACCCATTAGCCGATCCCTGTGGTGAGTGTACTTACAAAGTTTATTGATGTGCTACTACTGGGTTTAGATAAACAGGAAGATTCTTCTCTCCACAACATACTGATGAATGCCAGGCCAGTTGTGCTCTGCAAGTCTTATTTAGCTCTGTGTATCAGTGGCTTTGAATGGCTAGTGTGACAGGATGGCCCACCACAAAGAACCACACAGACTCCGGTAGTAAGTCCAAGGCTGTTTTATTAAAATACAAAGGGTCAGAATGGCTACCGTTTTCAAGGTTCTATAGGGCCTACCGGGTCCTCTTGGGAGATTTGACGCTAGGGCTGTCCGTCTCTGTCTCAACATCCCTGCCCTATCCCCACCTCCCTATCCCCATCACTCTATCCCCGGCGTCCCTAATGGGGATATTAGTAGCTGTTGATGGGTTCCACTTGTGATCTTTTCTGACTGGAACTATGGATGTTTTCCCTAAAACGATGGCTACCTGTCTTCCTAGGGATCTTCTAGGCTTTCCCTAACCTAGCCCGCTTAGTAATCTCAAGAGGAGTTACGAATGGTGCCTTCTTTTGCCCAGTGTCATGCTCACTCTTTTCACACTCTTGCATACCTGGCCCTTTGCTATACTGATCTCTCAAGCTGTTCTCCTCCCACCACGTCACTATACCCGCAATCTCCCACTTCTCCTTTCCACCTCCACCCTTTGATCTTACTTCTTTTCCTACTCCTGTACTTACTATCTCTCATACCTACAACTACCCCTCTATCTCCATTATCATCTTCTCCCTCCTTCCTCTCACTCCAATTCCCCGCTTTCTACTATTCCTCTAGTTAAAATCTGGTTCACTATATGCCAATAGTTACTCCCATGCTCCCCCTCAATGTCGCTCTTCCCACTCTCCTGCTACTACTGTTCCTATTCCGACACTATGCTACCCCTTTACTACTTTTACTTCTGCAAGACACTCAGGAATATGGTGCCGTGATCACCCCTTTTTTATTCCATCAATCAAGGAATATGGTGCCCTGCTCAATACCCCTCTATTCAAATGACTCAGGGATATGGCGCCCTGCTTACCACTATATTACTGACTACCACTATACCACTTATTTCCCTCACACTCTACTCCCACCACCTACTTATCTTCACTCCCCACTATAACTATTCCACTGCGCTACTCCCTCCTACTGCCTCCTACTCTACCTCATTTGCTCACACTCTCCCCTGTCTCACACATACACTCCACAGACCCTTGCCTTATAATAGCCTCTGCACTCATTTCGCTCTCACCTCCACTGGTCTCTCAGACGTCCTCCATTGCCACTTGACCTCACCCAACGAACCCACACTTACACACTCACACACACCTCCTTAAATACCTCAACCCCTCCCAAGATTGGATACTAACCCTGTCCAATCACTTACCTGGGTCCAGGGGGTGTGACAGGGGAAGGACGTGTGGGGGGCTTTAAAGGGTTGGTAATCCATGCCCCTTTTCCAACATGGACCCTGCTAGGGCTCAGGGCCGTTGTGCTGCTCAAGTCCTGAAGGGGCCGTTAAAAATAATAATTACATTAATGGTGGTATAGTGGGCAGAGGCCTCCGTAGGACCTTTATTTACTAATAAGATTTCCCTGGTGGGCTAGTGGAGGCTCCTCCTGGTGCATGCTCGAGCTGACGCTGTCTGCTGGAGCCTGATTTATTTGAATTCTGGTGTTGTGGGAGCTCCGGCACGCCTTGCTTTTCTGCAATCCACATCATCCTGCGTTAGGCAGACAGTGTTGTGTCGCTCGTGGCACCCCTGTGTTTTCTGCATACCACTGCTCAGGCACCAGAGCATGTTTCCTGCGGCTGCTGCTCTGCTGCGCCCTGCAAGCTGCCATTGTTAGAATAGATTTCTAAACTCTGCTCTCGTGAAAAGGTGTTTAGGAGGCCACCCTTGTTAGTGAAACAGGGAACACTTCTGCGACGTTAGCCAGAACAATTCAAGGTAGATTGGAGAACAGCCAAGGCTAAGTCTCAGGAGTAGGGGAGGCCATCTGAGGTCTTGGATGAGCACACACAGTAGGACGACAGGAATTACCCTTAGAGAGTAGTATATGAAAAATCATACAATTTATTAGGCTCAGAACAAACACAAATTAATAATGGCAAACAAGATAATATCACTACTTAAACACACACTATGGAAAACATATGTACGATCACTTTTCAGTCAATGCTGTAAAGTACGGTTTCCAAGCAAAACCTGTCAGGAGGGAAAGCAGGCGAACTTTAATGCATTGTCCAACACCAGAGATGAACGTCTCTAACTTAAAAAGTCCAGCTCTACGAAAATTGGAGCCTTGTGCTCAGTGTCAACTTTGTGTGTAAAAGCACTTGATGATACGTAAAGCTTACATAGGACAATATTCAATGGCTAGGGAAAGTTAGCAAGAGATTCTGGAGTGTCGGTTCCTGAGAGTCAGAGGAAGATTTGCTGTGGAGAACAAAGCTGTCCCCAATTTTTGGACGGCTTTAGAAAGCAAGAGCCACCCAAGCTAAATCAAGGACCATAAGGGATCCTTTGTGTGTAAAAACGGGTTGGATGAACTAGGGGCCACTGGTAAGTGGTATGATTACTCACTGCCCTTAGCACACTCTGGATCCAAAATTGGCAGGCTTGGAGATGGTCACCTGGAGTACGATATCCCCTCCTTGGTTAAGCTTCAAAGCTCACAGGCGCTGCGTGTGCAGATGCAGATCTGGTTTACAACTGGAGCTTGATCTCTCGTCATGAATGCAGGACAGGAAAAGGCTGATGCAGCTGGTTACAGGACACTTGAAGAAAGGCGGGAAAGTTGCCAGCAGTGACCGCCACTGTCGCACAGTGACGCAGGGGCACCCAAGTCTCGCGACCTGACGCACGCTCCACGCTCGTGGCCCAAAGCAGCTGGGTCAATGAAACTTGTCAAGGAGATGCTTTGCAGGACACTTACCAGAAGGCTTGTTTGCATGGCAACAAGGAGTCATCGAGAGTGATTGGACACACCACTCCAAGGGGTTGAAGCACATTTGCAGGTCTTCAGAGATTGAACATAAAGCAGGGCTCTACCAGGACAACAGCGGGTTTAGGGTGCCAAACCTTCTCTGCGCAGTTCCAGACAGTTCTTAGATCTGCTTTACTTCTCTGGATACTTGGCTCCTTGCGTCGGTTGATTCAGATCTAATGGTGATCTGCCAGTCTTCACTCAGGCCCCCTCCTCATATCCCAAAATCCAGTGAGTGCTCGCACCCAGCTAGCAAATGAGGAGATCTTCCCCACTCATGCACGCCAGCAGTGGTCCAATCAGGGACCACTGTGGCTCTCATGCTCTTATGCACAGCAGACATCCTGGTACCAGTATTGTGGAATGGGACCAGACAGTCCAGGTGCACTTCCAGGATGCCCACACAAGTGACATGCAAAAGCACGCAAAAAGCACCAGCTTTCGCGGGTGAATGCATGCCCAGATAAGTACTCCCCAGGACACAAAGATCAGGTGGAAGGTCAATGGACAAAATGGCCAAAGGAGAAGACAAAAGACCTTGTGGCACGGCCATGACGGACACTAACCACAGTCATGAGCTAAACGTGGTAAACACTGTATGGCTCGGTAACGAAAGGTAAAAACACATGAAAAGCTTTCTGCTGCCACGAGTCTACTCCTAGGGACAATAGGCACATTGTCCAGTTACCAAAAAATCCTTAAGGGCTGTCTAGGGCCCAAAAACATAAGGACCCCAGTGCACAGTACAGTTATGTACTTTGAGCACTGAAATACAGTTGCTAAAAGTGGCAACAATGTCATAAGACTAAGAGAAATAACGTTTCTCAGTACTGACTGTCTGAAGGACAAGTCAGTTTCCCCATAACGATAAGCGAAATCCCAGTTGAGTGCATTTGAAGGCTGTGCACCACTGGCAGAAAGTCAGGACAGGAGTCTGAAACAAAAGCTAAATGTTTAGGGGGTCCACAAATATAGAGGTAAAATTGCAGTACGTGAAACTTTACCTATCACACGCCCCTCCCAGACTAAGGACAGGGGGACTTAATCCAACCCTGGCAGAGTCTCATGTTCAGGTCGATTAAACATTCTGGACAACCCATCAGCATTGCTATGTTGGAGACCTGGCCTATGCTCAATAGTGAAGCCAATACCTTGCCGGCTAATGGACCATCTGAGCAATTTAGGATTCTCACCCTTCATGTTCATCAGCCATTTTAATGGCCTGTGGTCAGTTTGCACAGTGACGTGTGTTCCATAGAGGTAGGGCCTCAGCTTCCAAAGGGACCATACAATATACAAACATTATTTTTCTAAAGTAGACCACCTGAGTTCTTTGTTCTTAACCTGCGACTGCTGAAACCAATAGGGTGCACCCTAACTTTCTCATCTAGCTGTGATAGAACTGCACCTATCCCAATGTCAGAGGCATCTGTCTGCACAATGAAAGATTTCTGATAGTTGGGGGCCCAGAGAACAGGGGACTGCCACAAGGAGTCCTCAGACAAAGAGACGTTCTGGGGTTTCTTTGGAGTTGTCAGGGCAGTCAGGGGGCATCTATGGTACCAGAGCATGCCATGACATTCCTGTAATACACAAGTGAGGCCCAGGAAAGCTCTCACTTGGGTTTGGGTTGTGGGTGTAGAGCAGTCTTGTACTGTTTGTACTTTACTGGGGAGTGGCTGAATTCTACCTCCTCCAACCTCATGCCCAATTTATTTTCTTTATTTTATTTATTGCATTTGTTACATGCCCAGACCCTTAGGTATCATGGCGAGGTTACAGATAGCTTAATAATAAATACATTCAATAGACCATTGTGGCGGAATTACATTCACATATAAGGAGATTAACACAGGAGATTAACACAAGGTAAAAAGATGACGAACACAGTTATTAACATTGCAGTGGGGTATATACAAGTACAGAAGTAGTTATATATATTGTGCTGGCTGTTTATTGGTATTGTTTGAATAGCCATGTTTTTGGTGATTTTTTTTAACCCTGTGAGTGTTTCCTCATTTTTGATGGTCAGCGGTAGGGAGTTCCAGTGTTTGGGGGCTAGGAATTGAAAGCTGCTACCCCCTGCTGTGGTATTTTTGAAACGGGGTATTGCTAGTAGTGAGTGGTTGTTAGATCTTTGGGATCTGGTGATTTCCTTTTTAGCGATTGCATGGTTTAAGTAGATGGGAGCATTTTTATGGAGGCATTTGAAGGTAATACACAAGGTTTTGAAGATGACTCTGGCTTTGATGGGTAACCAGTGTTGTTCTCTTCTGTTTTTGGAAATATGGTCGGTTTTTCTTATTCCCAGGGCTGCCAGAAGGGCTTTGTTTTGTATATGTATTTTGTTGAGGTTTGAGATGGAGGTACCGAGTAGCAGTACGTTACAATAGTCAAGTCTTGGTAAAATCAGGGCCCTGACTAGTGAGATGCAGTTGGTGGGTGTCAGGAATTGGAGACTAAGCGAGATGAGTTTAGAGGTGTAGGAGGTGCAGGATGAGAGTGCGTTGATATGTTTAGTCATAGAGAGGTAGGTATCCAGGTAGACTCTTAAAGTTTTTACATGTTTTAATACTGGGATAGTGGTACCGTCTATGTTGATGGCAGCGTAGTCTGGATGAAGAGTGCTTATTTTGGATTGAGGGCCTACAATGAGAATTTCTGTCTTCTCATCGTTGAGGCAGCGGCTATTTAATGCCATCCAGTTTTGGATTATGGAATAGATTGTATTGATAATCAGGGTATCTTTGGTGTAATTCCCTGTGAGTGGGATAAGGATCTGGGTGTCATCAGCAAAGTTAGTGTAGATGACACCCATGTCATCCAGAGCTGAGAAGAGAAACTTTGTATAGGCGTTGTACAGCGTGGGTGAGAGGCAAGATCCTTGAGGAACGCCAATAGGGACTAGCCGTTTTTTTTTAGGAGAGGTGTGATCCAGGCTTCTTTGATGCTAGCTGGTACCAGTTTGGTATTGAAGGATGCATTTACGAATTTAGTTACGATGGGTGTCAGAGTATGGGCACATCAATTGACTGCTTTTGCTGGGACAGAATCTCCTTTGCAATTAGATGCTTTGAGCTTGGATATTGTGTTAAACACTAATTCTTGTGAGACAGTGGTGAAGTAGAATATAGGATTGATGTTTTTGTCAAGGGTAAGTAAGTGATTTTCAGTAATAGGTTTATCGGCTAGAAGTTGTTTTTTGGTTATGATTTTGTTTTGAAGTAGGTCAATCTTTGACGCTAGGGCGTCTTGGATAGTGGTACACCACGCTTTGCTGGAATTGGTGCAGTTGGTGGCTGGGACTGGAATTTCTAATTCTTTTAAGATTGAGAATAATTCTTTTGAGTCAGAAGCAGAGTTACTGATCCGAGCGTTGTATGCATTTGCTTTGTGGGATATAATGTCTGTTTTGTAGGTTCTACTAGCCTCCTGATAGGCTGTTTCAGTCTCTATTGTGGGATGTTTTCATAAAGGTGTGTTCAAGGGCGCATTTGGTTCTCCTCAGTGAGACAAGTTCTTCATTGAACCAAAAACATGATCGTTTGTTGTTGCGTTTGATTTTAGTAGTGATTGGAGCTACTGCGTTGATGGTGGAAGTGAAGCAGTTGTGGTAGGCATCTGCTAGTAGACAAGGGTTGTCATTGGAAATATCCAATGTATACAGTGCTTTAGAGAGCAGAGGCTCTACATTTTCAGGTGTGAGTTTACAATGGTTTCTGGTTTCATAGGAGTTAGTGGTTTTGGGGATGGTTACAGGGGGTTCAATGGTATTGATGGTGAACGTGATATTGTGATGGTCTGTCCAATCTAGAGGAGAAATAGAGTCAATGAAAATGTCAGTGTTGAGGGTAAGGATTCAATTGAGGGTTCTTCCTTTAATGTGGGTAGGGGCATTCACTAATTGGGTGAAGCTCATATCCTTCAGGGAGGAGTGTAGTGCTTGTGCTTTATGGTCAAGGCTATCGTTGAATACTAAGTTCAGATCACCCAGGATGATGCATTTAGTGTTGGGTTTGATGATGGGGGCTAACAGTAACGGAATGTCTGTTTCAGGGTGGTTATTCGAGTTATGAGCTCTGTAAATCACTACTAGGTTGATGGTTGTTTTACCATTAACGTGCAATTTAGCTAGTAGAATTTCATAGCCTGCCGTATTTTCAATTGTGCATGCTCTGAGTTTTGAGTTTGGTTTTTGCAATGATGGCAACACCACCACCATGTGAGTGGGTTCTATTAGTTCTGAGGATGGTATAGTCTGGAGGGACAGCGATGGTAAGAAACCAGCAGATTAGGGTGGGGCAGTAGTAGTCATGGACTCTGCTTTCTATCACACCCAATGTCGAATGATGCTTAATGACAATTCCACGTATCTGCGATTGGATCGTGATCCTACTATACAGATTAAATCAGTGATTGAAGCCTGTGTGAACAGAGCTTTGGATAATGAGTGGATCTCGATTAAAACAAGGTCTTTTCTCCTCAATAAACATCCAATCATACCAGTACTATATGGTCTTCCAAAGATACACAAAAACACAACGCATCCTCCCTTGAGACCCATAGTAGCAGGAACAGACAGTATTTTAGATCCACTGTCTAAATATGTTGATAAGATCTTACAACCCTTGGTGAAGTTGATACCTACCTACTTAAGGGATACAACTGATTTTTTATTGAACATAAATTAAATTGTTTGTCTATCCTCAGAATGTATTTTGTTTTCTATGGATGTATGTAGCCTGTACACCTCGATTCCCCACCAGGAGGGAATTGAGGCAGTAGAGTGGTTACTACTACAGTCTGTGAATGTAGAATGTGATCCACAGTTGATGATTGAGTTTATTACGATTATTTTACACAACAGTTACTTTAGGTACCAAGACTCATATTTTGCACAAATTTCTGGAACATCAATGGGGTCAGCGATGGCCCCTGCATATGCTAATATCTACATGTACTGGTTTGAAAAACAATTTGTACTAGACAATGTTGAATGGTCCAGTAAGATAATTGTCTGGAAAAGGTACATCGACGACATTTTTGGTGTGTGGTGTGGCTCCAAAGGTGAACTCGAAGTGTTTTTTGAGTATTTAAATACTGTTCATTCACGGATAAAATTTACTTTGGAAATTGGTGACCCCAAGTTACACTTTTTGGACGTTCAGTTAGAAATTGTTAATAATCAGGTCAAAACATCACTTTTTCATAAACCAACTGATGTTAATAATTTATTGCATTTTGCGAGTTTTCATCCAAAGCCAATGATGGCTAGTCTGCCATATAGTCAGATATTACGAATTAAGAGAATTGTTATGGATACTGATGAATTTAAAGTTGAGTGGGAGTCGCTCTCTAAAAAATTCTCTGAAAGAGGGTATCCAGTACAACTTTTGAATGAGGCCCAGAACAGAGCGCTCCCGATTACAAGGGAGCAATTGCTTACACCTAAGGTGAAGAAGGAGTCTGATGCAATTTTGCATATTTCCAAATTCTCTCGACAAAGTTGGCATGTTAAAAGAATCATACATAAACACTGGTCGATTCTCCATCATGATGCTACACTTCTGGGATTGTTTCCATCTCCACCAATGATGGTGTATAGAAGAGGTAGGAACCTGAGAGATAGGGTTGTGAGAGCCGAAAGAGGCCCGAAGGAAATTCAGATGACATTGGTGACTAAAAAAAAAAGGGAACATTTCCTTGTCTGTCGTGTAGTCATTGTAAAAATGTGGCTAAAGGAGAATACATTCTTCACCCGCAGACGGGCAAAAAAATCACTCTTAGAGATTTTGCCACATGCAGATCCACAGGGGTGATTTACAGCATTAAGTGCCCGTGTGGATTAATGTATATTGGACAGACAGCCAGATCCGCACGTGAAAGATGGACTGAACATAAATCTCAAATACGGTGTAAAAATGAGAAATCTTCAGTTGCTAGGCATTTTAATATGTCTAGACATACTATTGCACAATTGAGGTTTAATGTTTTGGAAGTGGTGAAGAAACCACCCAGAGGAGGTGACTTTTTGAGAATATAAGCCCAGAGAGAGATGTTTTGGATTGACCTCTTGGGGACTTTATCTCCAAGAGGGCTCAATGAAGAGTTCTCTTTGAATTGTTTTGTGTAGGTGTCGAGGTATGGTTGGTGAATGGTTTAAGTCGTTCATAATGCATAAATTTATATGTGTTTGAGGTCACATGGAGTGATTTGTGTTTTCCGGGTGTTACATACTGGTTGTTCCATTAGAGGTGTATGGAAGAGTAGTTATTGGGTTTGTGTAATGAGTACATAACTAGTTTACTTGGTTATTTTTGAATTTGCCGCGTAGTTCATAATGCATAAATTGATATTGTAACGCTCACCTGATTCCCGCAGAGGCGCCGGTCTTGACTGGGTGAATGCCGTATCTTCAAAGGTGATGTGTAACACACGGTTGGCTCTTTGGGCTGGACCTCTGTGCACTGTATGTCTGACTCGAAGAGTAAGATGTCTTAGGTAAGTGAACGCCGAGCTCTCCATCTGCCTCGGGGCAGGGTGCCGTAACCAGTTTCTTCACTGGATAAGGGTGCAGGCCTCTTGACCTCAGAGGACTGCTGTCCGTCGTTAACTGCACGAACGGTAAGTTCTGGGCACTTCAAATGTCTTAAAAGTCTTTTGTAATGATATCTCTTGTTTTGCAGGGTTCCGGCGATGGCGGATGGCGGGCTGATGAGAGTTGAGGATCGAACCCGCGTGAGGAATAGAAGCGCCTGGAAGCACGTAAGTAAGCGCTTATAGCCTGCTTCACGATGCGCACTAACTGTCCCTTTTATCTTGCAGGTACAAGTTCAGAGCTTTAGAGAAGCTGAATGGTGCTGGAATACCCACTGGATTCGGCGTGGGAAGGAGTAATGGCACGTGAGTAATAAAGTTGCCCAATGTCTTTAAACGCACCTTCTTTTGTCTTTCAGATGCGGGATGCAGCGCCGAAGGCCTCCGGAGCGTGCGAAGAGCTGGTAAGCTTTTGTCTTTCAGATGCCGGAATGCAGTGCGAAGACCTCCGGAGCATGCGAAGAGTAGGTAAGCCTTTGTCTTTCAGATGCCGGAATGCAGCGCGAGGCGTTGGTGACAGCCGATGGACCAGGTAAGAGATGCGCTGCCACTGAAGACCGTAGTGCTAACCTGTTCTTTCTTTGTCTTTACAGGTGCTGCTGAAGACTGGATTCCAGGATGGTAAGCCTTTGTTCCCTTAGGCCCAGGATCAGAAGCAGAAGACACGATGAGCGTTCTGCTGCAGAGAATGCAGAATAACACAAAGCAAGATTCATCCATCGGGTGTGGTTTAAATAGCCTCCTGTAGTGCGTAGGTATCTCCTTCCACAGCCACGCCTAAGAAAAGAGTTCCTGCTTTCCAGAAGAGTTCCAGTGTTCTGAACCTAGGGAGTGGCTCCTGCCCCACCCAACAGGAAAAGTAGTCCCAAACAGAAGAGGATCAGGGGTTCAACTTGCAGGTAAGTAAGCAGCATGGTCTGCTGCAGGTAAGTCCACCCAAGCATTATGAGCCCTTCGCTTCCAGCGCTGGGACTGGGCATCTTTATGAGCCTGGTGCCACTGGCGCCAGGACAGGTTCCAAAAAGTCCCAATTGGGACTGCCTGGCACTCGGAACAGGGGTTATGGGTCTGCTTCCAAGGGAGTCGGGCAAGTCCTGATCTTTTGGAAGCAGAGATCATGACAGCACCCCCCCTCAAGGCCCCTCCCAAACCGGGCTTCTCCGGGGGTTTGGGCTTGTTAGCAAATGTTTGATGAAATCTTTTGATTAGACGAGGCGCGTGGACATATTCTGCAGGTTCCCAGGATCTTTCTTGGGGACCGTAGCCTTTCCAGTCAATCAGGTAAAATAGTTTAGATTTGGAGATCTTGGAATCCAGGATGCTTTTGACTTCAAACTCGAGTTCTCCATCAACTAGAATAGGTTTTGGAGATGTAGTTAGTCAGGTTTGAGGTTGCACGGGTTTTAATAGAGAGACGTGGAAGACCGGATGTATCTTCATGTGAGGGGGCAAGTCCAACTTGACCGCTACTGGATTTACTATGGTAGTGATGGAATAGGGACCAAGGTATCTTGGGTTGAATGTGCGTGGTCCTTTTAGAGGTAGATATTTGGTGGATAACCAGACTTGATCTCCTACTTGATATTGGGGGGCTTCCTTCCGATGTTGGTCTGCTCCTTTCTTGTATTGTTCTTTAGCCCTTTGAAGGTGAGAAACGGCTTCCTTAAAGGCTTGGGTGATTGTAGAATGCAGGTGGTCTACTGCTGGTGTTCCAAGATCTTGGAGTGGATCCAACTCCGAGGTTCGAGGGTGACTACCGTATAAAGGAAAAAACGGGGTCTTCCCAGTTCCCGAGTGGACAGAGTTATTGTAGGCATATTCGGCTATCCAAAGGATATCTTTCCAAGTTTTTTCAGTTTGTTGTAGCATGCAGCGCAAATACTGTTCCAGAGTTTGATTGGTCCTCTCGGTTTGTCCGTCGGTTTGAGGGTGCTGGCTGGTCGAAAGTCTCACATCAATTTGAGCCGACCGACAGCAACTTCGCCAAAAATGAGAAATAAATTGACTACCTCGATCCGAAATTAGAACTGAAGGAAAACCGTGCAGTCGGACGATGTTTTCGAGAAATTCTCGGGCCAGAGTTGCTGCTGTTGGTAAGCCTTTGAGTGGAATGAAATGCGCCATCTTGGAGAATAGGTCCACGATTACTAGGATCGTATTGTATCCGGAGCATGGAGGTAGATCGGTGATGAAGTCCATAGAAAGCGTATGCCAAGGGCGAGGCGGGATGTCAATAGGGCGTAAGAGGCCGGCTGGTTTTTCCTTTTGACTCTTGTTTTGGGCGCATACTCCACAGGACATTATAAAGTCTCTGATATCTTTTTTCCAAGACGGCCACCAGAAGTAGCGCTTGATCTTTTCCGAGGTCTTGGTCATACCGGGATGTCCTTCCATTAAAGAATCGTGATAACAAGAGATTACCTTTTTCTGTAAATCTGTGCTGGGCAGGTATAACCGTTCTTGGAAATATAATAGGTTGTCCTTCACCGTAAAGTCCTTTCCCTGCAGATGCCAATTCTGTATGTCTGCTGGAGTTACCAGTAGCCTGGCTTTATCCTTAACTTCCTCTATGGATTGTGTGGCGATTACACCTAGAATTCTTTGTTCGGGAATGATAGGTACAGGTTTAGGATTGATCAAATGTTCTTCCACTCCCATCCGAGAAAGGGCATCAGCTTTACTGTTTTTTGTACCAGGTCGATAGGTAATTATGAAGTCAAACTCGGCAAAGAATAGTGCCCAACGGAATTGCCTAGAGGATTGAGCTTTTGCGGTTTTCAAATATTGCAGGTTTCGGTGATCTGTAATCACAGTAACGGTGTGTCGGGCCCCCAGAAGATAATGCCGCCAAGCCTTAAAGGCGGACTTGATAGCTAGAAGTTCCTTATCAGTAATAGTGTAATTGATTTCAGGAGGCGAGAATTTGCGGGACCAAAATGCCACGGGATGCAACTGATTGGTTACTGGGTCCTTTTGTGATAGAACTGCCCCCATGGCAAGGCTCGAAGCATCAGTTTCAACGATGTAGGGGAGTTCTGGGCGAGGATGTTTTAAGATCGGTGCAGAGATAAATCTAGTCTTCAAATTCTGAAAAGCTTGTTCCGCCTCGGTAGACCATTCAAAACATTTGTTTTTCTTTAACAAGGCGGTGATGGGCTGGACTATTCGAGAGAATTCGGGGATAAACCTGCGGTAAAAGTTAGCGAAGCCTAACATGCTTTGAACACCTTTTACGTAGGATGGCGATGGCCATTTGAGAATTGCATCGACCTTCTTTGAATCCATACGCACTCCGCTAGGTGATAATATGAATCCCAAGAATTCAACTTCAGTCACGTTGAAAACACATTTTTCCAACTTAGCGAAAAGTTTGTGTTGACGCAATCTCTCGAGGACCATTTTCACGCGTTTCCGATGTTCAGTTTCCGATGAAGAATAAACGAGGATGTCGTCAATGTAAACAACAACACACACATCTATGAGCTCTCTGAGGACATCGTTCATAAAATATTGAAAGGCGGCCGGGGCATTGCAAAGTCCGAAGGGCATGACCTGATATTCAAATAGCCCATACTTGGTGCGGAAGGCCGTCTTCCATTCATCGCCCTCTTTTACTCGTACCAAGTGGTAGGCTCCTCTAAGATCCAGCTTTGTATATATGCATGCTTTTCTGACTTGGTCCAGGAGTTCAGGGATCAAAGGTAACGGATATCTATTCTTAACAGTGATCTGGTTCAGGGCGCGATAATCTATACAAGTTCTAAGGTCCCCTTTTTTTTTGGAATGAAGAACAAAGCTGAGGAAGCAGGGGACTTGGAAGGACGAATAAACCCATTCGCTAAGTATTGATCCAGGTATTGTCGGAGGTGAAGATTCTCAGGCTCGGTGAGGGCATAAATTCTACTACAAGGAGGAGTAGGTCCAGGTATCAGGTCTATCTGGCAGTCATAAGACCTATGAGGAGGTAGAGAGTTAGCCTGATCCTTCCGGAAAACATCTTGGAATTCTAGGTATTCAGGAGGTAACTGAGGAGCCTCCGAGGAAATTGCTGCCAGTGCAACACCAGGTCGAGGGTGACAAGTAGAGACACGTTCTGGAAACTGAACCGTTCTTGCTCGCCAATCGATCTGAGGATTGTGCTTCTCTAACCAAGGAATTCCTAGAATAATCTGGAACTGGGGGGCCTTGATCACATCGAACACGATCTTCTCATGGTGTCCATCTTGACTTACTAGCGTCACTTCTTGGGTGGTATGCGTTACTGGTCCAGAGGCTATCTCCGTACCATCCACCGTAGTAATGACGTCCTTTACAGCCTTTGGACAAAGAGTCAGATTCATCCTCAAAACCATTTCATGATCCACATAATTGCCGATGGCACCGCTGTCGGCGTAAGCTTCAATCGCATGTAATCGATCCGGATGTCCAGGGCTAATGAGGACCATAGGTATCACGAAATGCGAGGTCACGGAACTGGTTTTAACACTCGGCAAGAGGACCTCTATTCTTGTCGGGCGAGGTCGTTTCCCTGCTCAGAGTTTGTGACCCTGGTAACTGCAGCTCCTACTGCCTTCTTGGCTGGTTTCACTGGACAGTCTCGAAGAAAGTGCCCCGAGTTTCCGCAATAGAGGCATAATTGCAGCTGTTTTCTCCTTTCCCGCTCCTTTTGTGTTAGTGGTCCTTTCAGGCCCCCTATTTGCATGGGTTCCCCGGAGTCTACTCCTTTGGTAGGAGTTGGTGGTTTGGAAAATACTCGAGCATCAAACTTGGAACGATCGGCCTTCCTGTTCTGCAGTCTGTGGTCAATTTGAACGACTAAGTCAATATAGTCCGAACAGTCTTGCGGGGGATTCACTACTTGGGCTAACACATCTTTGAGCTCTCCACGTAGACCTCTATAAAACAGCGTAATCCTTTTGTCCTCAGGCCATCGAGTTTCCACTATCAGTCTGTTGAAAGACGCAATATAAGCCAAAAGGTCTTGATTACCCTGTCGCAATGAAAGGAGCTCATTGTCCAAGGCCTGCCCCTGTGAATGTCTTGCAAACAGTTTTTCCATACTGAGCTGAAAAGCTCGAAAATCATGGAGAACCGGATCATCTTGATTAACTAGAGGGATCGACCAGTCTGCCGCATTGCCACTAAGGTACGAAAGCACGAAAGCTACCTTAGCTTGATCAGTTGGAAAGGCTGCTGGCCGGCATAAGAAGTGCAACCGGCACTGATTAATAAATACTGCAAACCTCTTTGGGTCACCAGAAAATCGTTCGGGCGGAGCCAGAGGTACATTCCCAGGTAGGTTGATCTGCACTGGGTTCGTAGAGGATGTTGAAGGAAGATTTGCCCCTGATGCGGGTAACGGAGTTTGTCCGGCTTGTGACTGTAGCAATTGTCTAGCGAGATCGTCTGTTCACTCCTTGGAAATAATCAGTTCCCTTCTTAGAGCATTCGTTTCCTGACGGGCTGCATGCACTTCTGCTCTTAGTTCCCCAAGTAACTGGGCTAGCTGGTCAGTATCCGAGGTTTCCATAGCGCCTGGGTGGGAGTTTTGCGATAGGCTTTGCGTTCTGTAACGCTCACCTGATTCCCGCAGAGGCGCCGGTCTTGACTGGGTGAATGCCGTATCTTCAAAGGTGATGTGTAACACACGGTTGGCTCTTTGGGCTGGACCTCTGTGCACTGTATGTCTGACTCGAAGAGTAAGATGTCTTAGGTAAGTGAACGCCGAGCTCTCCATCTGCCTCGGGGCAGGGTGCCGTAACCAGTTTCTTCACTGGATAAGGGTGCAGGCCTCTTGACCTCAGAGGACTGCTGTCCGTCGTTAACTGCACGAACGGTAAGTTCTGGGCACTTCAAATGTCTTAAAAGTCTTTTGTAATAATATCTCTTGTTTTGCAGGGTTACGGCGATGGCGGATGGCAGGCTGATGAGAGTTGAGGATCGAACCCGCGTGAGGAATAGAAGCGCCTGGAAGCACGTAAGTAAGCGCTTATAGCCTGCTTCACGATGCGCACTAACTGTCCCTTTTATCTTGCAGGTACAAGTTCGCAGCTTTAGAGAAGCTGAATGGTGCTGGAATACCCACTGGATTCGGCGTGGGAAGGAGTAATGGCACGTGAGTAATAAAGTTGCCCAATGTCTTTAAACGCACCTTCTTTTGTCTTTCAGATGCGGGATGCAGCGCCGAAGGCCTCCGGAGCGTGCAAAGAGCTGGTAAGCTTTTGTCTTTCAGATGCCGGAATGCAGTGCGAAGACCTCCGGAGCATGCGAAGAGTAGGTAAGCCTTTGTCTTTCAGATGCCGGAATGCAGCGCGAGGCGTTGGTGACAGCCGATGGACCAGGTAAGAGATGCGCTGCCACTGAAGACCGTAGTGCTAACCTGTTCTTTCTTTGTCTTTACAGGTGCTGCTGAAGACTGGATTCCAGGATGGTAAGCCTTTGTTCCCTTAGGCCCAGGATCAGAAGCAGAAGACACGATGAGCGTTCTGCTGCAGAGAATGCAGAATAACGCAAAGCAAGATTCATCCATCGGGTGTGGTTTAAATAGCCTCCTGTAGTGCTTAGGTGTCTCCTTCCACAGCCACGCCTAAGAAAAGAGTTCCTGCTTTCCAGAAGAGTTCCAGTGTTCTGAACCTAGGGAGTGGCTCCTGCCCCACCCAACAGGAAAAGTAGTCCCAAACAGAAGATGATCAGGGGTTCAACTGGCAGGTAAGTAAGCAGCATGGTCTGCTGCAGGTAAGTCCACCCAAGCATTATGAGCCCTTCGCTTCCAGCGCTGGGACTGGGCATCTTTATGAGCCTGGTGCCACTGGCGCCAGGACAGGGTCCAAAAGGTCCCAAGTGGGACTGGCTGGCACTCGGAACCGGGGTTATGGGTCTGCTTCCAAGGGAGTCGGGCAAGTCCTGATCTTTTGGAAGCAGAGATCATGACAGCACACCCCCTCAAGGCCCCTCCCAAACCGGGCTTCTCCGGGGGTTTGGGCTTGTTAGGAAATGTTCGATGAAATCTTTTGATTAGACGAGGCGCGTGGACATATTCTGCAGGTTCCCAGGATCTTTCTTGGGGACCGTAGCCTTTCCATTCAATCAGGTAAAATAGTTTAGATTTGGAGATCTTGGAATCCAGGATGCTTTTGACTTCAAACTCGAGTTCTCCATCAACTAGAATAGGTTTTGGAGATGTAGTTAGTCAGGTTTGAGGTTGCACGGGTTTTAATAGAGAGACGTGGAAGACCGGATGTATCTTCATTTGAGGGGGCAAGTCCAACTTGACCGCTACTGGATTTACTATGGTAGTGATGGAATAGGGACCAAGGTATCTTGGGTTGAATGTGCGTGGTCCTTTTAGAGGTAGATATTTGGTGGATAACCAGACTTGATCTCCTACTTGATATTGGGGGGCTTCCTTCCGATGTTGGTCTGCTCCTTTCTTGTATTGTTCTTTAGCCCTTTGAAGGTGAGAAACGGCTTCCTTAAAGGCTTGGGTGATTGTAGAATGCAGGTGGTCTACTGCTGGTGTTCCAAGATCTTGGAGTGGATCCAACTCCGAGGTTCGAGGGTGACTACCGTATAAAAGAAAAAACGGGGTCTTCCCAGTTCCCGAGTGGACAGAGTTATTGTAGGCATATTCGGCTATCCAAAGGATATCTTTCCAAGTTTTTTCCGTTTGTTGTAGCATGCAGCGCAAATACTGTTCCAGAGTTTGATTGGTCCTCTCGGTTTGTCCGTCGGTTTGAGGGTGGTGGCTGGTCGAAAGTCTCACATCAATTTGAGCCGACCGACAGCAACTTCGCCAAAAATGAGAAATAAATTGACTACCTCGATCCGAAATTAGAACTGAAGGAAAACCGTGCAGTCGGACGATGTTTTCGAGAAATTCTCGGGCCAGAGTTGCTGCTGTTGGTAAGCCTTTGAGTGGAATGAAATGCGCCATCTTGGAGAATAGGTCCACGATTACTAGGATCGTATTGTATCCGGAGCATGGAGGTAGATCGGTGATGAAGTCCATAGAAAGCGTATGCCAAGGGCGAGGCGGGATGTCAATAGGGCGTAAGAGGCCGGCTGGTTTTTCCTTTTGACTCTTGTTTTGGGCGCATACTCCACAGGACATTATAAAGTCTCTGATATCTTTTTTCCAAGACGGCCACCAGAAGTAGCGCTTGATCTTTTCCGAGGTCTTGGTCATACCGGGATGTCCTTCCATTAAAGAATCGTGATAACAAGAGATTACCTTTTTCTGTAAATCTGTGCTGGGCAGGTATAACCGTTCTTGGAAATATAATAGGTTGTCCTTCACCGTAAAGTCCTTTCCCTGCAGATGCCAATTCTGTATGTCTGCTGGAGTTACCAGTAGCCTGGCTTTATCATTAACTTCCTCTATGGATTGTGTGGCGATTACACCTAGAATTCTTTGTTCGGGAATGATAGGTACAGGTTTAGGATTGATCAAATGTTCTTCCACTCCCATCCGAGAAAGGGCATCAGCTTTACCGTTTTTTTGTACCAGGTCGATAGGTAATTATGAAGTCAAACTCGGCAATGAATAGTGCCCAACGGAGTTGCCTAGAGGATTGAGCTTTTGCAGTTTTCAAATATTGCAGGTTTCGGTGATCTGTAATCACAGTAACGGTGTGTCGGGCCCCCAGAAGATAATACCGCCAAGCCTTAAAGGCGGACTTGATAGCTAGAAGTTCCTTATCAGTAATAGTGTAATTGATTTCAGTAGGCGAGAATTTGCGGGACCAAAATGCCACGGGATGCAACTGATTGGTTACTGGGTCCTTTTGTGATAGAACTGCCCCCATGGCAAGGCTCGAAGCATCAGTTTCAACGATGTAGGGGAGTTCTGGGCGAGGATGTTTTAAGATCGGTGCAGAGATAAATCTAGTCTTCAAATTCTGAAAAGCTTGTTCCGCCTCGGTAGACCATTCAAAACGTTTGTTTTTCTTTAACAAGGCGGTGATGGGCTGGACTATTCGAGAGAATTCGGGGATAAACCTGCGGTAAAAGTTAGCGAAGCCTAACATGCTTTGAACACCTTTTACGGAGGATGGCGATGGCCATTTGAGAATTGCATCGACCTTCTTTGAATCCATACGCACTCCGCTAGGTGATAATATGAATCCCAAGAATTCAACTTCAGTCACGTTGAAAACACATTTTCCCAACTTAGCGAAAAGTTTGTGTTGACGCAATCTCTCGAGGACCATTTTCACGTGTTTCCGATGTTCAGTTTCCGATGAAGAATAAACGAGGATGTCGTCAATGTAAACAACAACACACACATCTATGAGCTCTCTGAGGACATCGTTCATAAAATATTGAAAGGCGGCCGGGGCATTGCAAAGTCCGAAGGGCATGACCTGATATTCAAATAGCCCATACTTGGTGCGGAAGGCCGTCTTCCATTCATCGCCCTCTTTTACTCGTACCAAGTGGTAGGCTCCTCTAAGATCCAGCTTTGTATATATGCATGCTTTTCTGACTTGGTCCAGGAGTTCAGGGATCAAAGGTAACGGATATCTATTCTTAACGGTGATCTGGTTCAGGGCGCGATAATCTATACAAGTTCTAAGGTCCCCTTCTTTTTTTGGAACGAAGAACAAAGCTGAGGAAGCAGGGGACTTGGAAGGACGAATAAACCCATTCGCTAGGTATTGATCCAGGTATTGTCGGAGGTGAAGATTCTCAGGCTCGGTGAGAGCATAAATTCTACTACAAGGAGGAGTAGATCCAGGTATCAGGTCTATCTGGCAGTCATAAGACCTATGAGGAGGTAGAGAGTTAGCCTGATCCTTCCGGAAAACATCTTGGAATTCTAGGTATTCAGGAGGTAACTGAGGAGCCTCCGAGGAAATTGCTGCCAGTGCAACACCAGGTCGAGGGTGACAAGTAGAGACACATTCTGGAAACTGAACCGTTCTTGCTCGCCAATCGATCTGAGGATTGTGCTTCTCTAACCAAGGAATTCCTAGAATAATCTGGAACTGGGGGGCCTTGATCACATCGAACACGATCTTATCATGGTGTCCATCTTGACTTACTAGCGTCACTTCTTGGGTGGTATGCGTTACTGGTCCAGAGGCTATCTCCGTACCATCCACCGTAGTAATGACGTCCTTTACAGCCTTTGGACAAAGAGTCAGATTCATCCTCAAAACCATTTCATGATCCACATAATTGCCGATGGCACCGCTGTCGACGTAAGCTTCAATCGCATGTAATCGATCCGGATGTTCAGGGCTAATGAGGACCATAGGTATCACGAAATGCGAGGTCACGGAACTGGTTTTAACGCTCGGCAAGAGGACCTCTATTCTTGTCGGGCGAGGTCGTTTCCTTGCTCAGAGTTTGTGACCCTGGTAACTGCAGCTCCTACTGCCTTCTTGGCTGGTTTCACTGGACAGTCTCGAAGAAAGTGCCCCGAGTTTCCGCAATAGAGGCATAATTGCAGCTGTTTTCTCCTTTCCCGCTCCTTTTGTGTTAGTGGTCCTTTCAGGCCCCCTATTTGCATGGGTTCCCCGGAGTCTACTCCTTTGGTAGGAGTTGGTGGTTTGGAAAATACTCGAGCATCAAACTTGGAACGATCGGCCTTCCTGTTCTGCAGTCTGTGGTCAATTTGAACGACTAAGTCAATATAGTCCGAACAGTCTTGCGGGGGATTCACTACTTGGGCTAACACATCTTTGAGCTCTCCACGTAGACCTCTATAAAACAGCGTAATCCTTTTGTCCTCAGGCCATCGAGTTTCCACTATCAGTCTTTTGAAAGACGCAATATAAGCCAAAAGGTCTTGATTACCCTGTCGCAATGAAAGGAGCTCATTGTCCAAGGCCTGCCCCTGTGAATGTCTTGCAAACAGTTTTTCCATACTGAGCTGAAAAGCTCGAAAATCATGGAGAACCGGATCATCTTGATTAACTAGAGGGATCGACCAGTCTGCCGCATTGCCACTAAGGTACGAAAGCACGAAAGCTACCTTAGCTTGATCAGTTGGAAAGGCTGCTGGCCGGCATAAGAAGTGCAACCGGCACTGATTAATAAATACTGCAAACCTCTTTGGGTCACCAGAAAATCGTTCGGGCGGAGCCAGAGGTACATTCCCAGGTAGGTTGATCTGCACTTGGTTCGTAGAGGATGTTGAAGGAAGATTTGCCCCTGATGCGGGTAACGGAGTTTGTCCGGCTTGTGACTGTAGCAATTGTCTAGCGAGATCGTCTGTTCGCTCCTTGGAAATAATCAGTTCCCTTCTTAGAGCATTCGTTTCCTGACGGGCTGCATGCACTTCTGCTCTTAGTTCCCCAAGTAACTGGGCTAGCTGGTCGGTATCCGAGGTTTCCATAGCGCCTGGGTGGGAGTTTTGCGATAGGCTTTGCGTTCTGTAACGCTCACCTGATTCCCGCAGAGGCGTCGGTCTTGACTGGATGAATGCCGTATCTTCAAAGGTGATGTGTAACACACGGTTGGCTCTTTGGGCTGGACCTCTGTGCACTGTATGTCTGACTCAAAGAGTAAGATGTCTTAGGTAAGTGAACGCCGAGCTCTCCATCTGCCTCGGAGCAGGGTGCCGTAACCAGTTTCTTCACTGGATAAGGGTGCAGGCCTCTTGACCTCAGAGGACTGCTGTCCATCGTTAACTGCACGAACGGTAAGTTCTGGGCACTTCAAATGTCTTAAAAGTCTTTTGTAATGATATCTCTTGTTTTGCAGGATTCCGGCGATAGCGGATGGCGGGCTGATGAGAGTTGAGGATCGAACCCGCGTGAGGAATAGAAGCGCCTGGAAGCACGTAAGTAAGCGCTTATAGCCTGCTTCACGATGCACACTAACTGTCCCTTTTATCTTGCAGGTACAAGTTTGGAGCTTTAGAGAAGCTGAATGGTGCTGGAATACCCACTGGATTCAGCGTGGGAAGGAGTAATGGCACGTGAGTAATAAAGTTGCCCAATGTCTTTAAACGCACCTTCTTTTGTCTTTCAGATGCGGGATGCAGCGCCGAAGGCCTCCGGAGCGTGCGAAGAGCTGGTAAGCTTTTGTCTTTCAGATGCCGGAATGCAGTGCAAAGACCTCCGGAGCATGCGAAGAGTAGGTAAGCCTTTGTCTTTCAGATGCCGGAATGCAGCGCGAGGCGTTGGTGACAGCCGATGGACCAGGTAAGAGATGCGCTGCCACTGAAGACCGTAGTGCTAACCTGTTCTTTCTTTGTCTTTACAGGTGCTGCTGAAGACTGGATTCCAGGATGGTAAGCCTTTGTTCCCTTAGGCCCAGGATCAGAAGCAGAAGACACGATGAGCGTTCTGCTGCAGAGAATGCAGAATAACGCAAAGCAAGATTCATCCATCGGGTGTGGTTTGAATAGCCTCCTGTAGTGCTTAGGTGTCTCCTTCCACAGCCACGCCTAAGAAAAGAGTTCCTGCTTTCCAGAAGAGTTCCAGTGTTCTGAACCTAGGGAGTGGCTCCTGCCCCACCCAACAGGAAAAGTAGTCCCAAACAGAAGAGGATCAGGGGTTCAACTGGCAGGTAAGTAAGCAGCATGGTCTGCTGCAGGTAAGTCCACCCAAGCATTATGAGCCCTTCGCTTCCAGCGCTGGGACTGGGCATCTTTATGAGCCTGGTGCCACTGGCGCCAGGACAGGGTCCAAAAGGTCCCAATTGGGACTGGCTGGCACTCGGAACCGGGGTTATGGGTCTGCTTCCAAGGGAGTCGGGCAAGTCCTGATCTTTTGGAAGCAGAGATCATGACAGCTATGAGTTTGAGGTCACATGGAGGGATTTGTGTTTTCCGGGGGTTACATACTGGTTGTTCCAGTAGAGGTGTATGGAATAGTAGTTATTGGGTTTGGGTAATTAGTACGTAACTAGTTTACTTGGTTATTTCTGAATTTGCTGCGTAGTTAGGTATGGTTGATGGACAGCAATAGTTTTAAGGCACTTATTCATTATTTTTCCAATTTTTTCAAAAATGTAGTCTTTCTTCTATGTCTATCTTCTTTTTAAATACACACACATTTATCTTTAGTACATAACTAGTTTACTTGGTTATTTCTGAATTTGCCGCGTAGTTAAGTATGGTTGATGGACAGCAATAGTTTTAAGGCACTTATTTATTATTTTTTTAATTTCTTCAAAAATGCAGTCTTTCTTCTATGTCTATCTCCTTTTTAAATACACACACATTCATCTTTGGTGTATTTTTTATTTTGTTTGATTTACTCACTCAGTACCTGTGTGCTTAGTTAGCATTATCTGTGTATTTGGCAGGTTGCAGGGAGCTTTGTGCATTCTTTTAGTATTCAGTGCCGGCGGGTCACGTGACTTTATCATGTGACTACCAGAAAACAGTATAAAATGAGCCAGGAAGTGTGTTGTGGGTTGGGATCTGTTACGTGTGAATTGGAGAGGAGCCGTTGAATCTGAGGTGAAGAGGTGCGCTTCTGGAAGTAAGTTTAAGCTGTGTGGATGTGTTTATATTTATTTATGTTTGTATTGGAAAGGTGGTGTTAGTTTGTAAATGGTATATTTTGTGTTTGTTTTTTAGTTGCATTATATATTTCTATAATCAGCAGGATGCTTTACATTGGATGTGGGGTACTGGAAGTCCTGAATTTGGATTGGATTGGCTATTGATTTGCCTTAGGTAAATAATATATGTTGGAAGAGTTGCACAATTTAAATTTTGGGTTTTCTTTGAGGATTTGGGCTTTTTAACTTTCTGTGTTAAGTTGATGTGTTGGCACAAAGATGAGGTGGTGGCACAAGGTTGTGGATTTTGGTGATCGTTGAGCTGCACAGATTAGTTGCCAATGAGTAATAGGTGTTTTTTTAACTAGTTGTTTAGTCATTAAGGTTTGGTGATTTAACTACGTGTATTTGGAGCTGATAGATATGCTTTGGTATTCCAGAGTCGGCAATCACATTTCACTTGTTGAGGACGGCAGGAGTATTCGCAGGGATCCTGGTTCTGTGTACGTCGTGCACAGACAGATGCACAGACAGAGACTCTATTTTCTTTGACAACATTCCCACTGTGAGGTACATACGAAAAAGTGTTTTAGGTTTTAATGCATTTTGAGATTTACATTTGGAGCCATACCAGTTTTACCACTGTGAATATACAACCACTTGTGTATGTTATGTAGAATTGTGGTTGGATTTATGTGTACATAATTATTTAATGTATTCTCTTTATTTAATGTGTTTAGTTTGTCCAAACTTTTAATGATATGTGAGATGTCCTCTAATTGTATATATATCTATACTTGCAGATATTTTTGCTCCTGAAGAAGGGGATAGTCCCCGAAACGCGTAGAGGTTGAAGCTGCAGTTCAAAATTGGGAGCTTATTTCTTTGTCTGGTTTGATTTGTTTTTCATGCTGGCCATATTGGAAGTCAGTTGATACCTTTTTTCTGTACTTTTATGAAGATATTTTGTTACCTATGTTCTAAATTGACAATTCTTTCTATATATAAAAGTGCAAATGTTATGAAATTTGACTGATTTATTTCAGCTTGTAAGGTGTGCAGGGGACGGGAGTGTCTTTAAGTTTAGACAGTTTTTGTTTTATGTTTAACACATGCTCCAGTGTCAGGGCGTGTATTCCTCCCCAGCACCCAGAAATGTAATAAAATTTCTCTAAATAGTTATTTAGTTTTTGAGTAATTAGGTGTGCTCTGATAGATACTTCTTTTTGTAATATGGTAAGAAGCGGGCCAGAGGCTTGGTGAAGCCACGATTCCGTGATAACTAGTATGTCGAGCTGTGATTCTGTGATGAGATAATGTACTTTGATAGTATGAGCTCCTAGAGAGCTGGCATTTATGAGGGCTTCTTGGAGGATGGTCGGAAGTTTCAGCCTGGAGATTTCTGCTGTCATTGGTTTTATAGGTTTAGGGGTTGGACTTTGCTTGGTATTGATTTTAGGCACAAAGAGGCAATCACCTGAAAATGACTTATTGGGTGTGGTGGTGCATGGTGTGACATTGGTTGTGGGGCAGTTGGCTCTATACTGGGAATGTGATCTTAAGCGAAAGTGTCTTGTCTTGCCTAAGACCGGTAGTAATAGGTTGTCTTCAAGGTTATTAGGCAGTTTGGTACGCTCCGGTGAGTTTGTGGTCATGTGATGTGTGGCATCATAAGTGGTGGCATAGATGCTGTCATTGGCTTTAGATGTAAACCACTGAACTCTGACTAATATGACATTTGCTTGCCTTTATGGTCAGGTGGGCCTTCTGAAGAGCCTGCAACACAACACATGTTCCTCCCAAGTGGAGCTGAAGACTGCTATAACAACCAGATATGCAGTGCCGAATTCACCCAACCCATTTAGAAAATGGTTAACCAACCTCTGGAATGTGGCAGGTGCATTCTTCAAACCAAATAGCATTACCCTGAACTGTTAAATCCCTTCTGGAGTTGAAAATGCAGTCTTTGCCTTGGCATTCTCTGACAGGGATATTTGCCAATATCCTGCAGTAAGATCAAAGGTGCTAAGGTTCTTGGCAGCACTTAGTTTGTCTAGCAGTTCGTCTGTTCTTGTGTTATGCTTGAGCTAAAACATGGCGCTGATGCGCAGTGCATTCTGGGGGCACTCAGAGCTATAATGGATATTTATTCCATGCCTCAGTGAAAACTGCACTTGCTTTGCTAAAATACATGCTTTCAATGTTATTTTAATTCCATGCCTCAGTGAAAACTGTGCTTGCTTTGCTAAAAGACATGCTTTTAATGTTATTCACTGCTGAGCTTCGTATGCAGACTTCAGTCAAGGACAATGTGCTGGGAAAGCTGGTTTTGTTATGTCTTGCTGAGTTATGGAATTGTTTTCTGTGGTGTTTTAGAAGAGGGAAGCTTTGCTCCTTGGGGGTTACTGTCGGTTGATCCGGCCGGCAACCGACAGTCACTCAGCAATACGCAGTGCTAATGCCAGAAGGTTTGAGAAATTGCCACCCCTTTTTGAGGAGGGCATGTATATATGGGAACCTCTGGAAAGGTCAGGTGGAAAAAACACAAAGGCCTCAGTCGGAGGGGGGACGCCTTGTTCCGACCTTCCTGTGGGCTGTTGTGCTCTCTGCCTGGCTGTTACCGGGGTCTTCCAGCAGCTTCTGGCGAGATGAGGGATTCAGTTACGCCCATGGTGATGTATTTTCTTTTGAACTCTCTATCTTCTCTGTGATTTATTTCTGTTTTATCACTTGTTGCTTCTTAGCTATGAATAAATTGCCGTATAAGTGCTCATTATTTTTCTAACTGCGTATCTGGTTCTGAGTTATTGCTACGCCTACCTACGTTCAAAGTATTTTCTTTGCTCTGCAAATGTACTGGTGATAAATAATTGTCCGTGCACTCTTGGCGAGCAATACATCTTGGTAATGGGTGAGCATCTGTCTTGGTGACAGCATTCAGAGAGCCCTGTAATCCACACATAACCTCAACTCATAGGTACCTGCCTTTGGCACCAGAACCCCAGGACTGGACCATGGACTACTGGAAGGTTCAATCACCCTAAGAGCCAACATCTTGTTGACCTCAGACTTGATGTGGGGCCTAACTTTGTGTAACATCCTATAGCTCCTACCATTGGTAAGCACACTATATCCAGTGTTAATGTCATGTTTTTATCAAGGTGTCAAATCTGGAGTGAGTGAAAACTAGGGGGAGAATTGCTTCAGCAAAGTTCAAATCTCACCTTGCTGCTGAGTAGACAGCTGATGGGCCAATATGACACCCTCAATGGAGCCATCTGAAGGACTGCCTTGGAACAGTCCAGGGAAGGGTTCAGATTAATCTCCCTCTCTGTTTGATGCCAAGAGCAGAGCAGCCATTTCAACCCCAGGAATGAATGCCTTCAGTCTATTTGCATGGAACCCTTTTAGAGAGTGTGGTGATCGACTTAGAGGTTTGGGTGTTCTAGTTCCTTGTAGTGTCCTCTTTGTGGTATGCCTGTAGAGGAGGTCCCAGATACGGCCTGCACTCCAGCCACCCATTTTGAAGTACCAGGAACGTACACGCCAAGATATGTGACATATGATGAGCAAATAAACCAGCAGAGAGCCGCACTAGGGCTCTGCCCAGTGCCCATCAGAAGAGTAATACCTATTGAAGTGCCCATAACCAGACAACCATGGTCAGTAAGATACCCATTGAGACAACCGTACCAGCAGCTGACACAAAATGTAGACTAATTACAAACTGTC
The DNA here is from genome assembly GCF_040938575.1 of Ambystoma mexicanum. Taxonomy (NCBI): domain Eukaryota; kingdom Metazoa; phylum Chordata; class Amphibia; order Caudata; family Ambystomatidae; genus Ambystoma; species Ambystoma mexicanum. The sequence continues at coordinate 779,578,482 of NC_090937.1, forward strand.
CCAGAAGAGACCCAAATGACCTTAATTGAAGGCAAATGATGACGACACAAGGGCCGGGATAGCTCACAGATGAAAGAAACGACAACCAAAAAGGTGATAAACGAAGACGAAATGTTACGAATGATGATGTAATGGACATAGAAGAAGAGACAATGTTGAAATATAGAGACACGTAACTATCAAGCAAATATGCAACTAACTAACGCCTGTACATATGCTTGGAACGCAAGAAGCTAAGAAAACAAGTAATGCTTGCTATGCTTAGTAGAAGGATAGAGCGGCAAGCGCCAACTATGTATCTACCTCAACAAAGCACATTATATGAGTGTGAGTCCACGTTATACAATAGCAGAATTAAACCCAGGTTGCTTGGAGTCAAACAGGCCAGGATTCATATACTAGCACAAAGTCAGACGGAAGAGCGGAATCGAAACTAAGCAAGAGGCAGATCTTGCCTAGGAAGTCGAGGTCAAACCAAGTGAGGGAGGCAGACAGTAACTTCAGAGAATCGAAACTTAAGAACAGAGCAGCCTGCCTTGCGAAGTTCAAGATAAGGAGGCCCATGCATGTGGCGGGCCAAGGAGAATTAAATGCACAAATAGAAGGAAAAAGAAGCAGATTTACGGTGTACTAACACATGGCCAGCCGAGAGCAAAGAAGTGCCAACGTCTGTTGTCACCCAAAGGCAGAAGATACCATAACCTTTCCTCACAAGAAGCTACAGTTTCGAGGCCATCCTCAGCCAACTAATTGACACATAGCCCCAAAGTGATGATTGATGGAAGGGAGGCAAGGTGAGTCTTGGGGCATACTGCATCTGGGTGACCATTCTACATGCTGCTAATTAAAGTAGAGATTTATGCCCAGGGTTATAGCCAGCCCAATCACAGTGGGCCAAATAATCTAAGGTCCTATAGATAGTAGAACCAATAAGACGTCATACTTTTGTGACTTGTGCATGAGTAACGTAGAGGGAAGGTCGTAGACGCCTACCCGATAAGAGTTATCCAATCCTCACACTCTGTTACCATATACAGATATAGCACCTATACTTAAGTTACCTTTTCCAACCAATAGAATTAAGTGTTAAACGTCAATGATGATAAATCTTTGCTATAACTATTGCTGCTGAATGAAGATTGTGGGGAGTTGAAGCGAGACGGGCGATCGCATCACTGTTGATTTCCATGTTTCCCCGTTTTTTGTACTTGTCATTAAACAGACTTCCCTTTGCCAAACCGTTGAGTTGTCCTTATTGATTGGTGTTGGAGTAAGAGAATCCCGCACCCCATCCACCTCAAGGTGCAGCTATCTCGTCTTAAAGTACTTGAGGGTGAGCTCTGATCATTTGGGCTCATCAGAGGTCACTTCACCTTCCTGTACACTTGGTAGCGGAGAGGATGGTTTTGATAATCAATGATTGATTTTGATTATTGATTAAAATAAGACACCTATTGAACGTCAACACGAAGTAACTCTAGGTCTTTGGCAATATCACGAGTCCTTCGCCATTTGACTGAGTACACTGTGAAGCTCCCCGTGGACAATGGTAGTATAAATTGATCAGAAACTGCAGTGGGCCTGAAGGGTCCCGTTTTAAAAACATAACCCTTCCCATTCCTATGAGCAGCGGATCAGGTGAAGGACTGAAGGAGGCGGTAACGGAGGCAGTGATCCTGAGGGCCCAGAGAGGAACGATGAGAACAGTGAGTGAAACAAAAAATGTAATGCTTTGGCAAAAGTCATAGACTTTAGAACAAGTAGGTGAAAAGGTAACAGAGGGAGGTGGAAAAAACAAAATAATCCGAAGTAGAAAAGACTGTATATATAGAAGGGGATAATGACTCGCAAATAATTAAATAAATAGCGGATACCGGTGTAGACACCCGACAAGAGAGAGGATACAAGGGTGGACACCTGAGAAAGAGAGAGGGCACCAGGGTGGACACCTGAGAAAGAGAGAGGGCACCAGGGCGGACACCTGAGAAAGAGAGAGGATACCAGGGTGGACACCTGAGAAAGAGAGAAGATACGCCTTATTCCTGCGCTTTAATATAGCGGTCAGAAGAAACGTGAACTCAGAGCCACATATATTAGGGGACAGCTAGGCTACCACCATGTTTAAAGACGTCGTGAACGGTGTTCGTTTAAACTCCATGTCGGGGTACAAATTAGATGCAGAAATATTTGTGTCCAGCTGGTGTCTGTCTAGTCTGTCAAGTGTCGTCGTACGTGTTCTGTTGTGTGTCACATGTAAGGAATTTTGTTGTTTGTTGTTCAGACTGATTAGGATTTTATGCGATTATATAGTCGAGAGGGAATCGTACACGAATTGATGTTTTTGAGTAAATTAGTGATATAAAAGTTTTGGCGGGAAAAAATTGGATTGGAGCCTGCAGTATTTGGTGCTCGCTCATATTGTTGGCAGTGTTAAAGTTGCATGAAAGCATTGAAAAGTGTTGTATAAGAGAAAACTAGAAAAGATTTAAGCATGGAAGACATTACTCCATTAGCACACTTATGCAAGCAACTGCCGAAACATGCACCCAAGCTTAAGAAATATAGCACCGAGTGGGTTAAGGGTACCGTCCACAAGATGTATATGCCGTGACCACAAAATGGGTCCTTATCGAAGGAGGAAGGTGGCTCTTCCTCCTTCGACTGTTCGAACATGTTCCAAAGTTCTAGAACAGCAAGGCGTTTCTCTAGCTTTTTGCCTGTATATGTGGCATGCAAGTAAGTCGTCATATGTTGTAAGACCACCTTGCTGTTCTAGAACTTTGGAACATGTTCGAACAGTCGAAGGAGGAAGAGCCACCTGCAGACTGGATATTAAATGTATGCAAGGAGGGGGGTGAGACGCCTATGGTGCCACCTGCCCTGCCAGAAACAAAAACTGAGGGAAGTAAGCCTGAGGGACTATACCCTTTACGGGATCTTAAAGTAGCTACAGGGTACAGCAACCCCTCATATGAGTCACCTACATACAGTAGTGATGAAAATCGAGGGAAGGATGAGGACAAGAATCTTACATCTGCAGTCCCAAGGGACAAGGAGAGACGAAATGATGAAAGGAAGGATCAGGCGCAGACAAGTGCATCTCTCGATAAGGAGAGAAAGGGAAAGAAATGGAAAGGAAGTGAAGACATAACTGATGAGATAGCATTCGCAAAAGACGAATGGATGGGAGGACAAATACAATTGAAACTCGATTTGGAAAAGGAAGTGATGAAGTGAGACCTAAAGAGAGGTTAGATGAGGTACAGAGAAAGGAGAAAGAGTTAAGGGACGAAAGGATAATAAGGAAAGATAGGCTGAGGCGAGAACAGCTATATCGCGAAGAGCAAGGAAAGCAGCTTGATCGCAAACAGAGAACAGCCTATGACCACGACAGACAGAAACAGCTAAGGCTGGAAGAAGAGCAAAGGGTATGTGAAAAAAGGATAAGGAGACGAAGGGATGAGGAAGTTCAAAGGGCAGATGAAAGTAGAAATGAAAGGAGGAGGGAAGAAGATAAGGTGAGAGAAGAAGCGAGGAAACGCAAAGAATTCAATGATGATATCGAACGTAAGCGTATACAGAGGGCACGTGATCTCGGATATTTGGAGAGAGAAGTTAAAAAACCCGATCCAATTGTAGACTGGGAAGACATAGGCCCTCATTAGGACCCTGGCGGAGTGGGTTTCCGCCAGCGCTAATCGCGGCGGACCCGTCCGCCGTACTACGAGTTCCCTTAGCGCCATGGAGGTTTTCTCCGCCTGGTTTTGCCGGGCGGAGAAAACCATGGCGCTAAGGGACCTCGTTGTTAATTACGCCGCCGTACTTTACGGCGGCGTAATTAACTCCTTCCCCACTCCCATTATACCCTATGGGGCAAGAATGGGAATGGGGAAGGGTAAAATGGGGATTGGGGATTTACCGCTCCGCCAAGGTCGGCATGGGGTGGTAAATCCGCCAACCCCCATGGCGCTATCGACGGCTTTCCGCCGTGCTTCGCGGTGCATTTAGCACCGCGAAATCCGCCAGGGTCGTAATGAGGGCCATAGAAGAATTCTTTCCTGTGTACCACTCAGTACCAGGCACATCTAAGGCAAATATTGAAGATGATTTCGACACCAGAAGCATCGGGGAAACGATCGATAAAATATATGATGAAATGGGACTAGAACAAATATCCCAAGGAGAGGGGGAAGACGAGCGCCTGGAAATCATTCAGCTGTATGACACTGAGAAGCTCACTTGAAGTAGCGGAAGCAGGAAGCTGTCCCTGGACAGATTAGAAATCAGTAGAAACGATGATGACACAAGGAGTTGCGTGAATTGGGAACAATCAATGTCCGACTCCGCAGAGGAGATGGAGCGCGATGCAAATGAAGAAGGGAGGCGGCGCGAAAGGCGGCTCCCAACGGACAAAGCGGTACGATGGTCAGACGATAGCGAGTCCGCACCAAGGACATCAGAGTCTGCCGCACAGTCTGAACGGCATGAAGGAACACCCCATGGTCAGAGGGGTGTGTCAGCACCTGCCTATTAGACAGATTGAGGACACTGCCAGGCAGACGGCGATGCAGAAATATTACCCCTGCGATAGACAGGAGATCTATGAGAAAAGAGAAAGAAGGCTGTGCACTCCAATTCCCACTACTAGAAAAGGGGGTAGCAAGACCGCAATATATTCCATGGCCACACATGGATCGAGAAAACCTGAAAAACAAGATTCCGATGCTGACATCGGGAGCCGGGAAGTGGATACATGAGTTAGAAAAAATGACAGGGGGAGTCACGCTCGCTATAGGGGACATTAAAGGTCTCCTGATTGCCATACTTGGTGAAAGAGCAGATGATGTGTGGACCCGGGCAAGGTACCCTGGTGTAACCACAATTAACACTGCACAGAAAGGAGCACCATTTAACAATTGCAGAGCAGCAGTATGGAAAGCGCTACGAGTGCTACGAGACACTCCCGATATGGGAGCTATAATGACTCGAAAAATGAAGGAGTCAGAAGATCTGTTAATTTATATCCAGAATTTCCAAGACGGGTGGATACTCGAAACGCATGAATCTTGGACGAAATCTGTACCGGTGTTTTACCACATATTGTGCCAAGGGTTGCCAGAACCAGTGCAGAAACAGCTCAAGAAATTGGTAGGAGTTGAGGCTAGACCTTGGGCTAAAATACAGTTGATGATCGCACATTACTGTAGATTGTTGCAAGAAAAAAATCGAAGAAAGGAGGCAACTCGAAAGGGTGAGGAAGCGAAGCTGGTGTAAAAGAAATTATCAAAGTATGCTCTTGAAGGAGCCATGCTAACTAACCCAGCTGAACAGAACATGCAACAGGTGGCTAATCCACAGCAGAACAACCAGGGTAACGTAGGACTGTACCCGAAGGAAAGAGGATTTCGAGGAAGAGGATGGCAGAGTAATCAAGGAGGTTTCCAACGTAATCAAGGAGGCTTTCAAAATGAGCAAATGGATAACCCAGATATGTCAAATGGACAAATAATTCGACCACCGCCAGTATGTTAGCTGTGTGGAATGACAGGGCATTTGGCGCGCACGTGCAGATACCAAGGTGCGTGGCAGAACAGTCAAGGAATGGGAGCAGGCACGACAAATCCACCTGCGATCCCACAACAGGGTGGTGCACGGAATCACTCGGTGCAGCAGCAAGCACCAGGTGCGCAACAAGGGGTTCAACCACCGAACATTGGGAGAACTGCCACTTGGACAATCCCAACAGGCATCACAGCAACCTTTTCAGGGCACAAACTCCAGATGGGGAGGCAACCCTGGGAATGGAGAAAATCCACAAGTGTTTAGTTTAGTTTAGTTTAGTTTATTCATTTGTATTGCGCACCAGACCCGAGGGTATGAGGGTGCATGAGCAGCAAGGTTATTCAAAGCTTGGTTACAGGTTGCTTATACTTTACATTACATAATTACGGTGTGACAATGAAGGAACATGTGTACAGTTTGGCAGGAGATAATGCAGTAAATATATTTAAAGAATTACAAATATTTACAAATTTAATATTACAAATTTACAGATTTACTTAAAGCATGCAATGTGGAGAGCAGCCGTGTGGTGTTAGAGGTGTTAATGGTTCGTGTTCTTTAACCAATGGATGTAGTTGCGTCTAAAAAGTGAGTAAGATTGGGGAGTTCTGAGTGATGGTGGTAAGGAGTTCCAGTGTTGAGGTGCTTTCAGTGTACAGTGTACAGTGGGCCGAACTTGTATATGAACTAGGACAGCTCACTGGAACCCTGATGTGCTCTATCCTATCAGTGACACCAGACCCTAATAGGGAACCTAGGGTGAATGTCATCATAGGGAGTAAAGAATATTCCTTCCTAGTTGACACGAGTGCAACACGCTCGTGCATAAGAGAAGGCACGTTTTCCTTGTCCGGCGAGGCCACAGTATTCAGAGTTTTACAGGAGCTCACAGTCGAGTTCCCTTTACAGACGCTCTCCCAGTCTCCGTAGGAGAGTGCAAAATGAATGTACCTTTGTTGTATTCACGTCAGACCCCAATAAACATTTTGGGTCGGGACTTAATGACAAAATTGAACATGACAATCTCGTTCACGGAGGAGGGCATAGTATGCTCCACTCCAGGAATGCATTATTCAAACATGTGCAAAATGATTAGAGCATATTCAGGACACATAGCCATGAGAGCTTATGGCGGGATTGCCAGGCCTTGCAGACAAGGTCATGAGAACCCCTGATGAGTTTTTATTCAGACCAAGAATACCTATGTATGAAGAGGAGGGACACGTATTTCCCTTGATGATACATGCTGCAGCAGTGCGAGGGAAAGTAGCATTGGTCGAAGGCTACGATGATGAAGGTAGACAATGGTGCACGATTATCGCCATTGAAGAAGGGTATCGAGTGGCTGACATCACCGATGACGATCTGTTTGAGGAGCAACCAGACTCAGAAGAGACAAGGGTAGAAATGAGTCTCATCTTTTGGGTAAAAATGATCAAAAGAGAAGTGCCTCAGAGAATGATGCTGGTGCTAATACGTCCAGAATACTTTGATGACGACATGGCTCAGGTGCCTGTCTCAGTATGGACTACAGGACCCTATGACGTAGGCCTCCTGAAGGGGGTGGGTGAAGTGAAAATTAAACTGAAACCAGGAGCAATTTTACCGAGAGCCCGACAATATCCCATGTCCCGAGAGGCGGATGAAGGGATCCCTAGGACAATTTCCGCCATGATGGACCAGGGCATCTTAGTGATGTCAGAGTCACCATGTAATACAGTGATTTATCCTGTGAAGAAATCAATGGGAGGGTCTTGGCATTTAATCCAGGATTTGAGAGCATTAAACAATATTGTTGAGGTCGAGTTCCCTTTAGTCCATAACCCATCTACAATTTTATGTAATATACCAGTCGAGGCAAAATATTTCACGGTGATTGACTTGAAAAATGCTTTTTTCTCAATCCCGTTGCACCGTGACTCACAAGATCTGACGTCATTCACGTTCAGACAAATGCGTCTGCAAAGCACAAGGCTGCCACAGGGGAGGGGTACTGTGAGTCTCCGTCCATTTTCAACAGAGTCCTGCAGATGGACTTAAGCAATATTGCATTAGAAAGTGTTGTCTTGTAGTATGTGGATGACATCCTAATCTGCAGTACCACAGAAGAGCAATGCAGGCTCGATTCTGTCCAGCTACTGACTATACTGGCTGAGAAAGGCTATAAGGTTGAAAAAGAAAAGTTACAATATTGTCAACAGGAAGTGCTGTACATAGGCCAGCTGATCTCTCATGAAGGAAAGAAGGTGACCCCAGAAAGGGCTGGAGCAATATCGAACACGGCCAAGCCACACACGATAAAGCAAATGCAGAGCTTTCTAGGCCTATACAACTACGTTAGGGCATGGGTTTTCGATTACAGCTCATATACTAAGCCTTTGCCCCAGGCTCTAAAGAAGGCCCAGGCGATAAAGGAAAAGATTGAATGGACTGAGGCGATGGAAAAGGGGTTTGTAGAACTCAAGAGAGTGATTTGTACGGCTCTAGTTCTCGGGATTCCTAATTATGCGGAGGAATTCTACCTGTTTTCACACACAGATGGCAGCGTTATGATGGCAGTGCTCGCCCAAAGAACCTCATTGGGGTACAAGCCCCTGCAATATTACAGTGGGAACCTGGACCCAGTAATGAAAGGCCAATTCCCATGCGAACAAAGTTTAGCTGCTGCAGCGTTCGCCATAGAGGACGCAACAACCATTGTAATGGGATGTTCCATGACGTTATACGTTGAACACTCACTATTTGCCATTTTAGAGAAACCAAAGGGCACATTGACATCTCAGCGAGCTTCTGCTTATGAAGTGATCATATCAAATCCATTGATCAAAATAATCTGATGTAAAATAGTGAACGCAGCTACATTCATAGCAGAGCCAGTCACTGAAGGAGAGCCGATACATGACTGTGCAAACTATGAAGAATTCTATGATGAAATCCCCAGGGTAAAGGAAAATGCCCTGGCGGGAGGGGAGATCGTTTTCATTGACGGTTCTTCAAGAATCGATCAAGAAGACGGACAAAGATATACAGGCGTTGCTGTAATGAAACACATAGCAAACAGAGAATTTCGAGTACTCGTCAGTGCATGAATACCATCTCATTATTCAGCATAAACTGCAGAATTATTGACATTGATACTCGCCATTGAGAATCACGCGGACCAGGAAGTAAGGGTGTACAGTGACTCCGCCTATGTGACCTCCACAGTGCACGCAGGACTAGCACTCTGGAAAAGGAGGGGCTACCTCCGAGCAGATGGCATGCCAGTACAGCACACAGCCTTATTGGACCGGCTGATTAAGGCACTACAGCTCCCAGTGGGGATAGCAGTCGTGAAATGCTCCGCCCACACGAAAGGGACAGATTTTGTGTCACGCAGAAACCATGCAGCAGACACGGAAGCCGAATGTATGGCAGCCAAAATTGAGATGGTTATGGAAGTGGAAGTGGCGTGCACCCATGAGAGAATGATGGTGGCACGAACCACACCTGAAGCCTATAGCAATCTAGGGCAGACACAACTGATGGAGCTTCAAGGGGAGGCACCGCAGGACGAGAAGAACCTGTGGAAACGTGGAGAATGTTCCTTAAACCCCTCCATCGGATTGTGGCGGCAAGACAGCACTGGTAATCCAGTAATGCCTGAAGCCCTACTAAAAATAGCATTAGAACAGCTACATTACCCAGTACACATTTCAAAAGAAAATCTAGCAGCAATGCTCGCAGAAGACTGGTTTATACCGAATTTAGCTGAGCATGTTGCATTCTTTTTGGTGAACTGCATAATCTGCCAGTAATTCACCGCTAGGCACGCATTAAAAGTAGTAAGAGGAGTCATCCCCGGCCAAATGGGCCTTTTCAGCACTTACATATCGACTATGTCAACATGATTCAAGTGTGTTACGGGTACAGATACTTAATTGTTGTGGTGTGTCCATTCTCTAGAAGGATAGAAGCAGGTCCATGTACACACCCAGACTCTACCTCTGCGGCCAAATACCTAGTAAGAGTATTGTTCCCTTAGGTGGGGGGTGTGTGAAGTGATGAGGTCAAATAATGGGGCTCATTTTGTAAATGCAGTCTTTGAACAGATTAGCTTGTTGCTTGATATAAAGCACAAGTTCTCATCGGCGTATCATCGAGAAGGTAATGAAATTTGTGAGAGGCTCAACGGCTTGTTAAAGGAAAGGATAGCCAAGTTGAAGCTTACTCTAAAGAGGGTATGGTTGCACTGCCTTCCATTGGCATTGTATGCTCTTCGGAACCAACCAGGCTCCGACCATCATCTTACGCCACACGAGATAGTCAAAGGAAGGAGAATGAATACTCCCCTAACCCCTCGAGACAGAGCCAGATGTGATGCCCAGTCAACCCAATAGGTCCTGTGATCTGAAATGCAAAAATACCTGAACTGCATGACATCCAGCTTTACTGTAATTTCAGACCAACTGCAACGATGACGAAAAGGGTGCAGCGCAGCACAAAACCCAGCGGGAGACACTGCAACAGACCCAGTTCAAGGTCTACGTGTTCCACTCGTCTTCCCTGGAGATGCAGTGTTGGTAAAACACCACACAAGGAAGAGGTGGGACAAGCCAAGATTCAATGGTCCTTTCATCATGGAGGACTGCACTCCAGCAGCTGTGAAACTGCAGGAGAGCATGGAATTTTGACATTAAGCCCTATATCGGAGAAAGCCCTCTAGCTGCACCCCACCGCGAAGGAACTACAGACAACGGGGAAGAACCACAGCATGTGCAGACAAGATCCATGACGAGGAAGAAGGACGCATGAGCAGTAAAGCAAGACAGAGAACCCTGTTGCAAATTGTGGCTTAAATTGGACATTCCTCTAAGCAAAAAGAGGATGAGGAAAAAAAACTGACACTCTGTGCATCCTAGTTGCAGGGTGAAGAAGAAAATTGGGCATGTAAGCCACAGCACATTTGTTAACACAAACTTTTGAATCAAGTCACATTTAAGCCTTGTTGAGGAAAAGACTATAACAAACGCTGATCAAGGACTTTACATTGAGAACAAAATACAGTATCCTGAATCATCCAGACTTTGTTCGACAGCACTTATGGTGTCCCCCAGTAGAGACATCACAAAGTACGTGCTTAACTACTTCCATTTAGCATTAGTATCATATCCGTCGCTGGTAGGGAGGGTCACCAGTGTCACATACTTTATACAAGGTCCTGCCAACAAGAAAGTAATCTGGTAACTGCTTACTATCCTCGCGGAAGCCTTCATTCCACTGCCAGAGTACAGCAAAAAGGACACAAATGCTTCCACCACAGGCGATTCTAGATGAACTCATCAATACACTCTTCTTTCGCATAATCGAAGATTGTCCATCTATTGTCTGGAGAACAACTGACACTCTGGCCTTCATTCGAGATCCAGCAAACACTGAACATTTGAGCCAGCTGTTAAACAAAATTAGTATACTGGTCACAATCCATGCGTCCGGACAGTGCAAACATTGTTCACGTCAAGAAAAGAACCTACAATCCTGAATCCAGCAAGGCAAGGCAAATGTCCCTGTCACCCAAAGACAGCAGACTGGCACATAATGTCCTTTTTCGCCTAGTCACTGACTTTCTGGAGATGGTGGGGAGATCTATCGAGGTTGACATCCTCACTTTCATCAGAGATCCAGCTAGTGTTGCTCAGATGGGAATGCTCCTCCATGGAATAATGCTGCAAGTGGAGCTTTCTAATTTTCAGAGAGAGTATCGAAGGAGGTTCTAGAAAAACTTTCCGCCGAGGGACAGATCGAGGGAACAAAATCAAAAACCCTTATTGTTGTACTTGTTGACACGTTTCCCTTTCTTCACACTGACCAGCATCCAGCATGACCTCAGGACTGAAGCAGATTCGGGGGTGGACTGGGAACTCAAGTATTTCGAACATGCACAGTAAAAGTGACTTACTGAAGTGTTAGTCTAATCTATTCTTCCATAGTCTAGCAAGGGAACTATATCCTGTATCAAGAGACAATCATCACCCGCAAGAGGGGGGACACTTTTGAAGCACCAGACACTTTATGATACAAGCTGTTCAAGAACAATATTGAATTGGGGAGAACAATATCATTGACGTTTGGTAAATGATCGAGATGGGGGCCCAGAACAGTAACCTGGTCCTCCCACAAGCAAAGGGGAACTCTTGCTTCTCTGTGAGAAAATGCTGCCGCCTCACTTACCGTACTATTATGTATTTATGCATTGTGTTTATCATAATTTTGCTGTCTTTGACGATCAGGACTGCGTTTTTTATTGGCGCACGAAGCATTCCGATTTCAGTGCACCAACCTGATGATGTACGCATGAAACCCACAAAAGTACCCAGACCCTATATAGTTATTCCAGTCACAAGAAAATCTGATGGTAAAGTAAATGAACTTGAAATTAACGTGATTGATAATGGTATGCACACACTTGTGGTAACAAAGCCGCAGGAAAGCCGAAAACAGGGCCGGCTCGGGAAAAATGAAGATAAGGTACTAACAACTACACCAACACACACACTGAATGCACATGAACCCGGTCAGATGGCAAGAGCAGCAAAGCCGCAAACGAAAGCAACAGTAAAGATGAGACTGCCCACCAAACAACCAATCCCAGAAAATGAGAGAAACCGAGAAAAATCAAGAGAAAGATCAACAAAAGCAGTCGTATCAGAAGCCCTTAAGAAGACAGAAGCGGGTGCTGAAAAACTCTCTGCAAGGACACAACTGTTTGTAGATCTTCTACTACCAAACATAGCCAGTGTAAGAAAATTACAGGAGGAACAGAAGAACAAAACAACAGAGACTGTACTATCCAGCACGCATATTCCAACGCAAGGGACAAGTACCCGGCCTACCATACAGCCTTACACCGGGCCAATGTTAGGCTGGTTGGCATGGGCACTTGCACACAGCAGAGAAAAGATGCACGAGGACCAGGAAAGAGCAGCCAGACTCTTGTCCACTCAAATGGCACAGATGAAGAAGCCGGCACCGTGGACCAGGATACTTGACAGTAACTCCAGCAAGAAAAAGCCACGCAGATACATTTAGAAATGTAGTTATAGCAAACTACAGGAAGACACTGAGAATCAAGAGAAGCCTACATGAAGATAACAATGAGTTAAACGACTACCTGGACAGCATAGCACATCTAGGGAACAACATTTGGTACCGGCACATGAAAGAAGTTGGAAGGCAAACTTCAGAAGGAGAATGCTTTGTTTGTGCACTTCTACCGTACAGCATGGGGAAATCCAAGATCTTCGTGGCTGTAGAAATTGATGTCCCGACAGCACACTGTATGTCACACGTAGCAATGTGCAACACCAGAGGCTAGTTCATGGGGAGGGATGCCTCATTGATATGGGCAACTATAACGAATTACCCCAATGAAGATGATTATGTTCAAGACATTAAGATGAGAAATAGAGCACATACCAGGAATCACGTGATCATGTATGAAAAGCCTGAAGTTAAAAGAGCAGGAATAAGATGGGAAATAAACCCGAGATTTAACATCCAAGGAAAAACTCCAGAAGAGGCTCAAATTTGGAAGAACAGAGGCCAAATGCAGATTTGGGGAACAGTGCTTTCACCAGACAGATGGGAAGAAGGAGTGGTGATCTGCCGAGCATGGATGGTCCTTGGAGCCTGCAAAGAAGCAATAGAAAACTCACAGAGATTGTGCAAACCTCTAACGCCAAAACTCACAAAATTACTGACATGGGTCGAAGACAGAGGAGGACCTTTGCAGATAGTGTCACTGGAAAGCCCAAAATTGTGCTTCAGGAGCAATGGCACAAGGAAGATGGGAGAAAATCAGAATTGCGGACATATCTTTGTAGCTCCAGGAATGACTCACGGAACTGCAGTTATAATGGATGGAGGAGTTTATGCAAAAATCAGAGAATCATATTGCACATTTATACCTTCTCATGACGAAGAAAATGGAACCTTAACAGAAGCCATAGGTATGCTAACAAACCTGCAGAACCAGATGATCGACGGAACTGACGAGGTTGATGACGACAGCTGGGTTGGATCACTATTCTCATGGGTCACACAACGGATGGCAGACATATTCAAATTCCTAGGTGCCCTGCCACTGATGATACTGCTAGGAATTTGTGCTATCAAATTAATAATCTCACAATGCTAGAAAACTGCAAAGAAAGCCTTAGGGATGAAGATCATGATCGATGTCAAACCAGGAGGGAAGCCCAGAGACCTGACTGATGACAAAATAAGAGACTTTGTGAAAGCCTGCGAATATGTGCCAGAAGGAACAAAGTTCCTGTACCCCAGGAAACGTAGAAATTATGAAGGAAAATTGATCTATTGTAGCCCAAATTGACAATGTCAACTAATGACATGGAATAACGACAATCATGTGAAAACAGCAGAAAACCTGAAAGTAGTGATAAAAATATGGACTCCAAAAAGACACTCCTTAACACCATCATGTACAAACTCAGAAGATGAAGAAATGGATACAGAAGAACCAAGAAAGACGAATCTAAAGGAGGAAGCAGTAGTGGTCAATGAACCGACCAGAGGGGGGAGTGTAGAGGAGGTCCCAGATACGCCTGCACTCCAGCTACCCATTTTGAAGTACCAGGAAGGTACACGCTAAGATATGCAACATATGATGAGCAAATAAACCAGCAGAGAGCCACACAAGGGCCCTGCCCAGTGCCCATCAGAAGAGTAATACCTATTGAAGTGCCCATAACCAGACAACCATGGGCAGTGAGATACCCATTGAGACAACCGCACCAGCAGCTGACACGAAATGAAGACTAATTACAAACTGTCCCAGAAGAGACCCAAAGGACCTTAATTGAAGGCGAATGATGACGGCACAAGGGCCCGGGCAGACTCACAGATGAAAGAAATGACAACCAAAAAGGTGATAAGCAAAGACGAAATGTTGCGAATAATGACAGAATGGACATAGAAGAAGAGACAGGGTTGAAATATAGAAAAACGTAACTATCAAGCAAATATGCGACTAACGCCTGTACATATGCTTGGAATGCAAGAAGCTAAGAAAACAAGTACTGCTTGCTATGCTTAGTAGAAGGATAGAGTGGCAAACGCCAACTATATATCTACCTCAACAAAGCACATTATATGAGTGCTAGTTCACTTTATACAATAGCAGAATTAAACCCAGGTTGCTAGGGGTCAAACAGGCCAGGATTCATATACTAGCACAAAGTCAGACAGAAGAGCGGAATCAAAACTTAACAAGAGGCAGCTTGTGGCTAGGAAGTCTAGGTCAATCCAAGTGAGGGAGGCAGACAGTAACTTCAGAGAATCGAAATTTAAGAACAGAGCAGCCTGCCTTGCGAAGGTCAAGATAAGGAGGCCCATGCAGGTGGCGGTCCAAGGAGGATTAAATACACAAATAGAAGGAAAAATAAGCAGATTCACTGTGTACTAACACGTGACCAGCCGAGAGCAAAGACGTGCCAACATCTGATGTCACCCAAAGGCAGAAGATACCATAACTTTTCCTGACAAGAAGCTACAGTTTCGAGGCCATCCTCAGCCAACTAATTGACACATAGCCCCAAAGTGATGATTGATGGAAAGGAGGCAGGGTGAATCCTGGGGCATACTGCATCTGTGTGACCATTCTGCATGCTGCTAACTAAAGTGGAGATTTATGCTCAGGGTTATAGCCAGCCCAATCACAGTGGGCCAAATAATCTAAGGTCCAATAGATAGTAGAGCCAATAAGACGTTGTACTTTTGTGACGTGTGCATGAGTAATGTAGAGGGAAGGGCGTAGGTGCCTACCCGATATGAGTTATCAAATCCTCACACTCTGTTACCTTATACAGATATAGCACCTATACTTAAGTTACCATTTCCAACCAATAGAATTGCATGACAAACTTATGAGTGTTAAACGTCAATGATGACGAATCTTTGCTATAACTATTGCTGCTGAATGAAGATTGTGGGGAGTTGAAGCGAGACGGGCATCACTGTCGATTTCCATGTTTCCCCGTTTTTTGTACTTGTCATTAAACGGACTTCCCTTTGCCAAACCGTTGAGTTGTCCTTATTGATTGGTGCTGGAGTAAGGGAATCCCGCACCCCATCCACCTCAAGGTGCAGCTAACTCATCTTAAAGTACTTGAGTATGCGCTCTGATCATATGGGCCCGTCAGAGGTCTCTTCGCCCTCTTGTACATGCCTTAGCAACTGAAGAGGTGGATCCTCACAGGCAGTCACAGGCATTGGCTTTCGGTTGCGGTAGTGTGGGTATAAGTGAAGTAAGGGGGGTCTTCTCAAGGGAGGGGTGGCCTTTGGAAGGTTTTTCCCAAATTGGTGTGTTGTTGGCGGGCTCGCTATGGTAGGATATCTGCTCGTTGAGGGTGCGGGCAAGGTGCGCAGGCTGAGTCAGTGGTTTCTTTTTTCATCTGTGGTCGGGAAGGGCGGAACGGCGGCCGTGTTTGGGACTGCAGTGATGCATTACGGGCAGCCAGGGATTGCTATGAGGGGGCAGGCAGAATCGGTGGCTGGGTGAGGGTCGGACTTTCAGTGGTTGGGGCTTCTGAGGGTCCTTAATCTGGGCATGTGTGCCGTTGGTTACAGAGTAGGAATGTGTTACTTTCCTACTGTTGTTCGACATATTTGGTTCTTGGATGTCTGGCAGGGAGGTGGGGGTAATCGATTGGGTATCGGATATACTACAGGCAGTGAGGGGTGAGAGATGTGCAGGTGGGAAGAAATAGGAAGGTGCAGGAACTGGTATGTACATCGCACAGGAGAGCGTGATAACGCAGGGGGTCAGAGGTGGTAGGGGCAGTCTCAAGATGCAAAGAGGACTCTGATGCCTCTGCTTACCTTCATTGCGGTAATTGTGGGGAGAGCATCGGACAGTTGAGGGGGATTGCTCTGAGGACTCCAGCTGCCACGCTGCTCTGGTGGAGTCCGAAGAGACTCCTGTTGTCGGCCTTTGCTTCTGGCCTTTGGTTATGGCCGGCTGCGCCTGCCGGCTGGGGATGGGCACACAGAAGTATTTCCTGTTAGCCACTCGGTAGGCTCCAGTTAGTGAGCAGGAAGCTGGGTGCTCACTGTGGGCTCAAGAGCGACGGCAGCCATCTTCAAAGGGCTTTGGGGTACCTGGGCTGAAATGTAGATGCTGTTAAAGTCGCATCTCGTAGAAGTTGCAATCCAGGACCCTGGCTCAACAGGGAGACTGGCAGAGGCTCCTGTCGTTGGCCTAAATTCAGGATGGTGCATGTCCTCTATTGTATCTAGACCAAGGTGTCTGTATTCATCATATTTCCTTCTGCTGTCCATTTCTCTTTTACCTCTATGTAAACTTATAACAATCCTACTTGATTGCACATTGAGTAATGGTTCAGAATATATGTCAGTTGTTACCTTCCCTTCTACGTCTAGACCCACATGTAAACATTCCCAGCTATCGTACCCTGCCCCTTTATAAGCCTCCACCATATAAAATTAGTACTTACATACATTGTTAATGCAAAGAAGAAACCTACAACTATCATCACAGTTATATACATCACACAATTGTAATGGGAGTGTTACCGCCCAATAACTCTTTTAAAAGTGCTGTACATTTGTAATTGTGCAGGAAAGCAAACACGGGTATTAGTAAGACTCATGATAATGTCAACAAATACTAACATTCGTAGGAAGTTTAATGCGCTGAAAGTTGGTTGTGTTCATGAGGTATATTTGTTGTGCTAAAAGTATATATACACAGAGATGTCTATTTTTTAAATAATCTTTCTTTCTAGTAGAGTGCCCCACTTTGAAATACCAGTGTATGCAAAATGAATGAAAACAATACCACTACTTTTCATCAGGTATTGGTGCTATGTTAGTAGAGGAGGGAGCAGTATGGTGGGCATACCACCACAATGAGATATCGATACATGTTACACTGTTCTCCCATGTCAGCATAGTCGATATGCAGCTACCGAAACGGCCCAGTAAGGCGAGGCAGGGTACCTTGTACTGTCCACAGTGCTTGCCCAGTACTATAGCTCTAGCACACAGTACAGTAAAAAATAAACATATTCAGCATTTCTTGCAAGTTGGGGACAAACTAGTCTGCCTGTATGTATGAAGCAATATGTTGTTTGGATACATGAGAAGGATAGTGTAGCTGCTCAAATGCAACAATCATCAACTCAAACGGCATAACCACCTTTCCTGTTGTACTCTGCCTCCACAATAAGTCAGTAGGGAATTGTGTACACCCTCTCTTCTGCCACAACAATTTGTTCTCCTGTGGAGTCCGCCCCTGTAACTCAATTATCTCTATGATATGGAGGCGACAACTGCACTTGAATATTTGCAACCCCTGGATATTCAGCTATGTCGGATATCGGAAGATATGCTGCATGTTTGGCCACTGCTTCCGCTAAAGTATTTCCGAGAGAAACGTTGTCCTTGTTGTTAGTATGGGCGGTGCACTTCACCACTGCTACTAATATGGGCAGGGATAGTGGGTATATGAATCTGTTCAGTAGGGTGGCATGCTGCACGGGGGAAGCATCTGCTCTTTGAAATCCCCTCCGTTTCCATCGTGCTGAATCAGAAAGCGCTGTAGTGGTGACATACGCAGAATTGGAGTAAATTGTCATTCTACACCCCTATGATGCTTCAAGTGCTTCTATCAGCGCTATCAGTTCAGCCGTCTGTGCTGAGTAATGCATGGGAACCTCTTTTGAACTAGAGTTTCGTACTTTCCATCTACTAAGTGGACCACAGCTGCGCTGTGTGTCTTTGGCCAGTCTCTTGATCAATAGTGGCCGACCTGTCAGCAAAAAACACCTCTCCTTCATGTACAGAATAGAAGCATGCTTTTGGAGTGTTGTCATCTGGTCCTTCATAGGTGGTACAGTCATGAACTTTGTTATCGTCACTTATAGGTTCAGTCAAAAAGGATGCAAGATTCACTGTTTTGCATCATATTACGTGGATGTTAGGGCTAGACAATATAATCTTCTATGCAGAGGCTCGTGTATTGAGAGTGGATTTAGACTTTTCTAAAATAGCAAAAAGTGTGTGTTCCACATACAAAGTTACTGAGCCCCCCCATGGTAATTGTTGCAGACATCGCTATGATATGGAAAATCCAACTGTGACAAGAACTTGCTCACATCAAAATTGGCCCTGCATTGCACAGTCAAGCATAGCACAGTAATATGCTAGGGGATTGTGGCCCATTCTGCTCTTTTGGGTTAGCACAGCTGTCATCATATGGCCATCAGAATGTGAAAAAAGATAAATAAAAGTCCCGGGTGCAGTCATGGGTAGCTAACACTGGTGCTGTGGTAATTACTTCCTTCAGCTTTTTGAAACTAGTGAGCATTTCCTCTGTCGACTCAATAATAGTTTTTGTTTTTTGGGCCTCTTTGAGCGCTTGCAACAATGGTTGTGCCTATGTGGTGTAATCAAAGATCCAGGCCTTGCAATAGTTACACAATCCCAGGAATGTTTTAATTTCTTTTACTGTGGTTGGCTGCGGCGTGCTGCGCATGGCAGCTGCACGATCAGGTGTTATTCGTATTCCATGGTCCGAAATAAGCTGACCTATGTGTAATACATCTTGCTGACAATAATGTAATTTTGCTCTGTCCACCTTGTAACCCTTGTCAGCTAGTAATTGTAAAAAGGTGATAAAATCTGCTCTGCACTGCTGCTCACTTGTACTGCACTCTAGCAGATTGTCCCCATACTGGATAATGGTACTGGGAACATGTATATTGCCCAGATCTGCATGCAACAGCCTGTTGAAAATACTGGGTGACTCGCAATATCCCTGGGGCAGACTTGTATGTTGGAATCTCTGCACGCCATGGGTAAACGCAGTAAGATATTGAGAATCTGGGTGTAGTGACACTGAGAAAACGAATTTTTGTTTCCGATAACAGTGATGTGGGTAGCTGTTGTGGGTATTTCACACAATATTGTGGCAGGGCTGAGGACAATTAAAAATTGAGCATAAATCCTGGATCCTCCTCCAACTGGACCCTTTTGATTTTCTAATATGGCCATATTGCAGGGTGAATTGAAGGTACAATATCCCTTGTGCCGTGATGGTGTCATTTATCCCTTCCTCCACCTCCTGTGACAATGGATATTACGTAACCCGGGGTAACACTGTGCCTTCTTTGAGGGTGATACATTTTGGGGCAACACTCCACAGTAGTCCTACATCATAGGGAATGGATGGCCTGCAGAGGGGTGGGGCGTGCCCCGAATGCTGCCATTTGTTGGTGCTTGGAGCATGCAGCTTCAGAAAAGACGGTGCAGGGGCTGCTTGGGCAGGTGGTTGTTGTGCTCCATACTGAGACACTGTGGAACTGGGAGCATATTGCATTTGATTTGGGGCTGGTACTCCTGGGGTATAGAGGGGCATTTGGTTATGTCCCCCACCAATTCTGCTTCTGCACTCTCATGAAAAATGTCCCCATTTTGCCACAAGTGCAACATTGCACTGTTCCAGAGGAGAGGAAATCACTGATGGGCCCATAGGTCAGGGATCACCCTCTAGAACTTGTAAGACAAGATAGCTGCACCATGTGAGGAAAAGGGGGTGCAGGATTCACTTACTCCAAAACGACTCAATAATGAGGACTCAGTAAATTGGCAAAGCGAAGTCCATTTAATGACAAGTACATCAAAAAGAGAAACAAATGGAAATCAGCAGCATTGCGATCACCTGTCTCGCTCCGACTTCCTCGAACTTCAGTCAAACAGTCATTGTTATAGGCTAAGCTCGTCATCACTGACGTCTAATTCTATAAAAAATCATCATGCAATATAATTGGTTAGGAAACGTAACTTAAGTATAGGTGTTATATCTGTATATGATAATAGGGCATGTGGATTGGATAATTCTTATCGGGTGGGCGTCTACACCCATCCCTCTACATCACACGTGATAGACGTCACTACAACTACGACGTATAGGACTCCAGTTAACGTGATCCATTGTGATTGGGCAGGTTACACCCCTAGACATAAATTTCCACATGCAGAATGGACACTCCTGTGCCTGGTGTCCCAAGTTTCACCCTGCCTCCCTTCCATCAATCAGTGTTTTAGGGCGATGTGTCAATTAGTTGGCTAAGGATGGCCTCGAAACTGTAGTCTCTTATCGGGAAAAGTTATGGCATCCTCGGGTCCTGGATGACATCAGGCGATGGTACTTCTTCGCGCCTGGCTGGTCACGTGTTAGTTCGCCATGAATCTGCTTCAGTTTCCAGATTTTAGTGCATTTAATTCTGTGTCAGCCTCGCCAGCTGCATGGCCCCCCCTTATCTTGACCTTCATGAGGCAGGCTGGTATGCTCTGAAGTTTGAGTCTTGTTAGCTGACGCTCTCCTCCCCTTCTCTGGTTGACGTCAATTTCCTAGGCATAAGCCGCTCTTTGTTGAGTTTCGATTCCGCTCCTTCTCTTGCCTTTGGCTGGGTTACGAAACTTGGCCTGTCAGGCCTCTGGCCGCCTGGGTAAATTTCTGCTTTTACAAAATGGAGTCGCACGTGTATAATGTGCCTTATTGAGGTAGATATATGGTTGGCGCTTGCTGCTCTATCTTCTACTAAGCATTGCAAGCAGTATCGATTTCTTAGCATGTTGTGTTTCAAGCCTATTTACACACGTCTAACAGGTCGGTTGCTTCAATCTTGTCACGTAGCACCGTTTCCTTACGTTTTAACATTGTCTCTTCTCTATGTCCATTACATTTTTTTCGTAGTTACTCGGACTGGCGTGCTTGTCTTCGATAGCCGCTTTTGTTCATTCACAAGTCTGTTCAGGCCCTTGTGTCATTTCCACTGGCCTTCCATTAAGGCTTTTGGGGTCTCTTCGTGGACCGTGTTTAGGTACTCCTCATTTCGTATCAGTGGCTGGTATGGCTGTCTGATAGGGTACCGTGCTGCCCAGTGTTGTCTGGTTATGGGTGCTTCAACCGTTATGGATCTTCTGATGTATACTGGGCAGAGTCCCAGTGCAGCTCATTATAGGTTCATTTGCTCTTCATACGTCACATACCTTGGCGAGTACGCTCCTGGTACCTCGAAATGAGGGGAAGGGGTGCAGGCCATGTCTGGGACCTCCTCTACACTCCCCCCTCTGGTCGGTTCATCGACCACTTCTGCAACCTCCTTTGCTTTCATTTCTTTTGATTCTTCGGTGTCATGCTTATCGTCTTCAGCGTTTGTACATGATGGTGTGAATATGTGAGCCTTTGGAGTCCATATTTTTATCACTCCCTTCAAAATCCCTGCTGTTTTCACATGTTCGTCCTTGTTCCATGTCATTTTTTTTTTTTTTTTTTTTTTTTTTTAATAAAATTACAGTTCGATAATTAAATCGAACTTTTGTTATAATTGACCTTTCCCGCATCTCATCCGTCCTCTCCAGTGTTTAATCACAGTATGTTCTTTGTGCTGGTGCTAAGTTTGGATCATTGTTAATTAAGGATTTTCTTTTCCTTATCACAAGTTGTATTACAGAGAATCATGGTTAAATAGTCAATTATCCTGCATGATCGTTTAATATTATGGCCGGCGCTTACATATGACCACCAATCATTCATGTCATAGTTCTGAGGTTTGAAGCTAATTAGGTGTAGGGTCCGCTGTGTGATTGTGCCTGTGCAATCAAGTATCAAATGCTTGAGGGACTCTATTTCGCTCGCATCACAGAATCGACATTTGTTGTCTGCGGTGTCTTTCTTTTTTCGTATCCATAGCATTTCTCGATTGTTTAGGGCGTTCAGCCTGAATTTTAGAAACATGTTCCTGTGATATCGTGAAGGACAATTTAGTAGGTATTTTGGTGGCTTGTGTAGTTTTATTTCTCCAAGACCTAATGGAAGACCCGTTTTTAGTTTCCTGCGTTTTTCAATGTTATGCATCCAGTCCCATTCTTCTAATTTTTTTTTCGCCTGTTGTGGTCGATCGATTAGGTCAGATTGACTTATATTTGCGGAGTCCATTATGGCTTCAAGTTTTTTTTTCCAAATTTGGATTAGTATTGCTTGGGTGTCGTCATTTCTGATCTTGAAAATTTCGTATGCTGGTATTTTTTTACTGCAGTACATTTTCCTGATGGTGGAGAGGGATTTCCAAATCACTGTCATATACAGCGAATTAAGTGCAAGTTCGTATCTCAGAGCCACTGTCGAGATGTGGTGAGGAAGCCTCAAGGCATATTTCCAGAAGATCCCTTCTAGTCTTTGCCATAAGCGAAAATCCAAGTTCCAACCAGCTTCAGCTCCAAATACGATGGTTGGAATGACCTTCTGTAAATAGAAAGTCAGTAATGGTGCAATTGTGAATTTCCCGTATTCGTGGTTGATTTTTGCTCCTTGTAATCCAAATTTGAGAGTTCTACTAGTTATGTCATTGACCCAAGCTGTTTCACAGATGGAATTGTTGAACATCACGCCCAAGTATCTTATGGACGATACAATATTAAGTTTATCACTTGCAATTCGCCATATGAATTTTTTTCCTGCGTTTTTATTGGTATGACTGATGCTCATGATTTTTGTTTTGTCAGTATTGATCAGTAGCTCATTTGACTTCATATATTCATTGAGTCGTGTCAGAAGTCGCTGTAGGCCAATCTGTGTATAGTCGATTAGTACTATATCATCTGCATAGATGATATGTTTGATTTGGGTGTCCTTGATCCTTGGCGAGAAACAGGGTACTGAGTTTAACCATTTCGGTAGGTCGGCTATAAAGATCTTAAATAATTCTGCTGCCAGTGGGCAGCCTTGCTTGACGCCTTTATGAGTTGTTACTTGTTGGCTCAACTCGCCTTGTTGATTTAACCTAATCTGTATTGAGGTATTGGAATGGAGAGCTTTCAGGGGTTCTAGGATTGTTGGCGGACATTCCCACTTTCTTAGCTTTGACCAGAGTTTCTCACGGTTTATTGTGTCAAAAGCTTGCCTGAGATCTATAAAGGCAAAGAAGATTTGTCTCTTTGTGCGCAGAGCCTCAAGTTTTAACATGTTTAGCACAAGTAGGTTTACATCGACACCGGCCTCCTCTGTGAAACCTGTTTGTCGAACATCGTATATTTCTGCTTTGAGGGCCCATGAAGTGAGTTTCTTTCGAAGGAAGGAGCCATATACTTTCCCGATTGTGTCAAGTAGGGCGATTGGACGATAGTTCATCGGATCGTTCCTATCGCCTTTCTTATAGATAGGTACCACAATCGCCTTTAACCATGACTCCGGAATTTTCTTTTTTTCCGACACTATTCTAAACAGAGATTCCATGAACTTGGCCCAGTGTGTTTTGTTTCCCTTCAACATGATATTTGAGATCTGGTCGGGGCCTGCTGCTCTTGAGTTTTTTAGCTTCTGTATTGTTGTTTCTATTTCGTCGCTTCGAGGTGTTACGTCCCATGGTAGATCTGAGACGTTTTCTTGCACTTGTGTGTCTTCGTTCGGGATTTTATATATTTCCCTGAAGTGCTCAACCCATTTGTTGCCATCAATCGGATTTGATATTGTCGGTGTTGCTTTTGTATTGCCTTTATTTAGGATTGTCCAAATATCGCGCGTGTTTTTTGTGATCAGCAGTTGAAGCATCAGCTCCGCGCGGTTTTGTTCTATTATTGCTGAGTGTGCTTTTAACCAATGTCGATATTCTTGTCGTCTTGTTTTTACTCTAATCGCGATATTGTCTGGTGATAGCTTTAATTTCTTGATCAGCCGCAAATCTTTCCTCATGATTTTTTTTGCTTTTGCGATAACGTCGCTGTACAGATGTTTGTTTGAGTGCCCAATTACTTTAGAATTTATGACTTTCGGCCGGCAGTCCGTCAACAAGGGAGCATAGTTCACGATGTTTTCTTTGTTTATGTCGGTGGTGAGTTTCCCGATTTGTAAATGGTTAAGCCTCAGGCGATTTCCCGCTGCGTTCGATGTAATTTGTACATCAAGTTTTTCAGGAACATCGCCCCAGTCGGTCTCTAGGGCTAGGCGGAGTAGATCGTGGTCGCTTTGAGGCATTGATATGATGTTGAGGGAATTCACTTGGCCAAAAAGATTTCTTGAGACCCAAATGTAGTCTAGTGTGTTTTGGCTATATGGTCCGTGCCATGTTGGGTTACATGGTTGGTCTCCTTTGGTTCTCCCATTGACCATGGTACAGTTTCTTATAGCAAGGGCCTCAAACCAGAGCTTTCCTCTCTGTTCAACCTTCTCGGGTTCCTTTAACGTATTTGTTTTTGTGATTTTGTCAAATTTGTACCAGCTACAATTTAAATCACCACATACTATGATGGTTAGGTTGTTATATTTCGTTGAGGCTTCATCTATTAGGGTTGTCACTGAGCCGATGAAGCTGTGTGGCGAAATCTTAGCAGGGTTCCAGTAACCATTTATTAGCAGTAGAAATTGTTTCGCCTGCGTTGTTGTGGCAGATATTTGTATCAAGGTGCTTTGAACAAAAGGGTTTGGGTTTCGGGATTCGAGCGGCGTCAGCCAGTTGTTGATCTTCAGTAGAGTGATTAAGCCAGAAAACGGCCGGCCGGTTGCATTTTTCCCGGCAGGATTTAGGAATGTAGTGAAGCCGTCACGAAATGGCCGCTCACGTATCCACGTTTCTTGTAGACATACGGCGAGGATGTTGTTCATAGGTACCTCGAAGTTGTTAAATAAATGAGTGAATCCTCGAGTGTTCCAGGATAGCACAATTTGATCCGTGCTCGTCTTCTTCAATCATTGTTAATCTTGACTTCCTTGTTGGGATTGAATTTCGGACCTGGTTCTTCGAGGGGAACCACGTGGCTTGTTTCCATTATGTTTTGTGATGGGATATGCTAGGGATTTCCGCAGGTTTACACCTTGGTGGTCCAGTCCTACAATTTTTTCACGAACATTGTTCCCCAAGGTGTTTTGTTGTGATTCGTGTTCAGGTTCCAGCGTTAAATCGAAGCCAAAAATTAGAAGATCTTCTGTGGCTCGTAGAAGCATGTTTTTCACCGCCGAAGAGCCGATATGTAAAAGTACTTGGTCTGAAGTTAGCTCAGTTGGATACTCAACAATTTTTATGTCGTCTGACGATATTGTCCGTAGCACTGGAACGCATGCGAACAGTTTCATGACGTTTGCTCTGTTTAAGTTGATCTCGTTGTCGTCAGATTGGATATTTTGGAGTCGTAGTTTCCAACATCGGTTATTATGTGTTTGATTTTTGCTTAAATGTACTCTGGATGTGTAGCGAGTTTTAAAGTTTTTTTGATTAGACGTTAATTTTGGATTTAGCTTGGATACGTGTGGTGACATTGGCCTCTCGGCTAGTCTAGTCATTTCTTTTTGTGGAGCCGGTCTGCTTGCTTTGTTGTTAATCAATGTTTTGTGTTGTTGCCACGTGCGAGATCTCGAAGTTTCTTTAGGTTGGAGTGTATTTGTTGGCTCATCTTGGCCATCGCATTCCGCTGAATATGTGGAGAGATCACATAGATCAATTGTCGAGGCATTCACAGAACTGTCGCTATATAGTTCTTCTGATTCGAGACGCCGGCGTTTTGTGGATTGTTTATTGGGCACACGGTTTTGACCATTATTTGGATCTTGGTTGGGCACATCATTAGACTTCTGCTTGGAAGTTCTTGTTGTGCGTTCAAACAATTGTGGTTTTGTGGGTGTTGTGAGGTTCCTTATGAATTTTTTCACATTTGGATGTTTTACCTTTGTTTGTCTTTTTTTGTTTTCTTGAAATAATGGATTGTTTCCTTGTCCTGCCGTTCTAGTAGATTTTTCTGTCCTGGAAATGGTTTTGGATGACCCAGTAAATATGTTAAATGAGTTCTTTGTGATATTGGGGGGCATTGTGAATGACGTGTTCTCGCAGTTATTTGTTGCCACTAATGGCATGTGGACCTCTGCTGTCATTGAGGATTTGCCGGCATCAATTTGCAAGAGGGTTTTTGCATTTGTAGTGGCATCACAGCTTTGCTGAAGATTTTCTTCCGATGACTTAGCATCATTTTTCTCAGGACAATATGAATGCGACGTTGCTTGAGACTCGGATTTTTTGCTGGGCGCTGGTGGCGATTGATTGTCATGAAGGATCAGCGCCAGTGGTCGAGGACTCTCGGTTGTTGGGGACGCGGTTGCCAGACTAGTACCTTGGTCTTTTGATCTCTTATGATTGCTTTGTGGAGGGGCCTTTTTTGGCAAATTATCTCGCTTCAGAACATAATCATGGTTTTGGATTTGCTTGTCCGCCTTTTCCGAGTGGTGGCGCATCCATTTGACAGCCTCCAGCAGACCTTCCATTAAGGTATCGTTTTGGCAGTGATGTCTTGCAGCTAGATCACATAGCCGTTCCTGCCAACGAGTAGATATGTCTGCCTGTAATTCAAGTTGTTTTTGTATGGAGCTTGTAAAAGATTCAAGTTTATCCATTTTATTTGTTAAATTTGTAAGCATCGCTCCTTGGTCGCTTATTGTCCCGTTCAGTGATTCGTAGAGTTTAGTGAAAGGTAGTAAGACAATTGATGAAGCAGCTACTACATTAGTGTGTAATTGAGTTAAAGTGTCGGCAGATAAGATCACTTGTTGCTCCAAAGGAGTGGTGCCATTGGATGTTTGATGTGAAAGTTCCATGTCACATTCATCATCTTGAAGTGAAGAGTTTAGTGCCTTTTCAATAATTATTTGATTTGAATTGTTTGAGTTTTTGATGCACGGAGTGCTAACGTTTGTAGGTGTTGACATTGAATCATCGAAAGCTGACTGGTTTAGTTTTAATTTTAATTCGATGATTCTTTGAAGGCGGCGAGCTCTTGCAATGGAACTTGCGTCCCTGCATGCGGGCTTCAGTGTTGGACTGGATCGCCTTTGTTCTGGACCTGTCGAAGAGCTGCTTTCTTTGTCCAGATTGTTTTCCCCTAAATCTTCGGGGGCTTGGCATGCATAAGCACTTTGATTTTCGCTATCCTTTCTCTGAGTGGTTTTTCGTGTCTCCATGTTTCTGTAGATTGGATTTCCTGCGAGATTACTTCGCATCGCAGGCAGGTTGTGCTCATTATTCGGTTTTTGGGCTTCCTTATGTATTTTTCCCGCTCGTTCTTTATTAGCATCCAGTATTATGTTCTTTTTGTTTTTTGTACTTGGTTTGGTTCCAGTTGTGTCTTGTGGCATTGCTTTTGGAAGCAAGGACTCTATTGTGAATGCGTGTCTTTCCGTCAAAGACGAATTTATGGAATTAGCAGGGACGTTTTTGCTTTGTTTGTTTGTAGGTTGATTTTCATTTTCGTCAGAGATGTCTTCAGGCATTGCTCTTTCCTCTTGCTCATGGGCTCTATTAGCGGGAGTTTCTTGGTCCGTGTTCGGCATGTTGGTAGCATTAATTAGCTCAGCGTCGGAGACCTCGCTTCCCAAAAGAAGGTAGTTAGAGTTGCCAGACGGCTTACCAGGATCACCACTTGTCTTCGTAGGCTCTTTTATTTGTGTATTAGGTTGATTAAATAAATCAGGCAACACTCGCTGGCTGGAGTGGTTGGATGCCGAGGGTCGTGTTATTGCCAGAGTTGTCGCGGTTTCAAGAGGAAGTGTGCTTGTATCATTTCCAATTGCGATTACTTCAGTTGTCAGTTGCTCTTGCAGATTTGAAGTGTTGTTGTTTGGACGGTGATCGTGGGAATGGCTGTCTGTACAGTTATTTAAGTCCAGATTTGCTATCGGTAAGACCTTTGACATATGTGTAGTGTTTAGATCGATAGTCGCTGTGTCTCGCAGATGAGCTTTGGAAGGCCAGGGTACGCTTTTACTTACTTTGCCACTACCATCTACAGGGGCTTTTAAGGCAGTCCAAGGATTTGCCATTTTGCGGTAGTTTAGTGTTTTTCTCCGAGTCTGGGGGCCTTCGATGGTTCGCGTCATGTGCTTAGGAAATTTAAATTTCCTTGTGTTTTTCCTCTCCTCTCTCTCTTAAGCGGTTGTGCCTGGGTACTTACGGTCGGCGAACGGCAGAAAAGCAGCAAACAGCCAACAGCAGAAGTCTCTGCAATCGCCCTTTACGCGGCCGGGCTTCACGCCGCAAGGGTCGCTGGGATGTTATTTTGTATCCTGACTTCCTGGAGTGGGCGGGGCCAATAGGTGGGCAGGGCTTTCCACCCGCTTCGTCGCTTCGTCGCGGCTGTTCACACACTCGCACACTGTCAACCTCTCCGATTGCGAGGGACGCGAGGGGAAGCACGCCGTGAAGGTAAGTTGAATTTGCTTGCACAGATGGCAAGTAACAGGAATTAGCGTTTCTATAACGCAGCACAGCCAACAGCAGAAGTCTCTGCAATCGCCCTTTACGCGGCCGGGCTTAGCTGACATTGTCCATTTGGGCTGCAGTAGATCCATTTTCCTTCATACCTTCTTCGTTTCTTAGGGTATGTGAATCTTGTTCCCTCTGGCACAAATTTGCTGGCTTTCACAAAGTCTCTTATTTATTCATCAGTCAGGTCTCTGGGCTTCTACCCTGGCTTGACATCAACCATTATTTTCATCCCTATGGCTTTCTTTGCAGTTTTCTTGCACTGTGTACTGATTATCTTGATAACACAGAATCCTAGCAATACCATTGCTAGTAGAGCTCCCAGAAACGTCCAGAATATATCTACCATCCATTGTGGGACCCACGAGAATAGGTCTCCAAACCAGCTGTCAACGTCCACTTGATAACTTTCATCGATCATCTGGTTTTTCAGGCTTGTCAACATGCTTATAGCCTCTGTTAAGTTCTGTTTTCTTCATCGTGTGATGGTACAAATGTGCAACATGATTCTCTGATTTTTGCACAAACACCACCATCCATTGCAGTGATCATGTCAAGCACATATCTGTTTTGGAGGGTCATCAGTCTGATTGCTCTCAGCTCTTCTTTGATCGCGTTGAATCCTTTTATAGTGGTATTGATGGTCTGCAATAACTCCCATCTGGTTATCTGCAACCATTTAGCATTCACTCCAACTTGGATGTGGGGCAAGAGTAGTGTTGTGAATACTGTTGAGGTGAGGCTGAACAGCCTGTGTTCGTACGGGATTGCATGGAATGCCTCTTCTGATTTGGGAGATAAGTAATTTTCCCTCTTCATCATGGATACCAGTTCCACAGATCTCCTTCTTCTTAGGTGAGCATCTGCTTTCGAGAAACTGTCCAACTTCAGATCATTCTTAGGGATCACTAGCGTGGGAATGTGAACGTTCACTAGTGTGCATATGCCTCCCCAGTTTTTCGGCAGTCTTATGTATGCCTTGGATCCACACGCCAAGTAATGGTCCATAATAACTGCTGTTCCTTGTGTCATTCCTGGAGCTTCAAAGATTCGTCCGCAGTTTTGATTCTCTGCCATCTTCCTTGTGCCATTGTTTCTGAAACATAGTTTCCGGCTCTCCAGTGGCACTATCTGCAGGGGTCCCCCTCTATCTTCAACCCATGTTATTAGATTTACTAGCTCTGGCCACAGATGTTTGCATAACCTCTGCAAATTCTCTATTGCTTCCTTGCAGGCTCCAAGGACCATCCACGCTCGGCAGATTACTACTCCGTCCTCCCATCCATCTGGGGAGACCACTGACCCCCAGATCTGCATTTGGCCTCTGTTCTTGCAGCTTTGTGCCTCTTCTGCAGTCTTCCCTTCAACGTTCAGTCTCGGGTTAACTTCCCATCTTATCCCTGATCCTTTGATGCCGGGGTTCTCGTACCTGAGCACATGATTTCTGGAGAGCGCTCGGTTTCTTGTTTTAATGTCCTGGATGTAGCCATTTTCATCCAAGTAATCCTTTTCGTTGGCCCATATCAACGAGGCGTCTCTTCCCATAAATTGTCCTCTGGTGTTGCACATTGCTAAGTGTGACATACAGTGTGCTGTAGGGACATCAATTTCTACAGCCACGAAGATCTTGGATTTTCCCATGCTGATGGTTGGAGAGCACAGACGAAGCATTCTCCTTCCGACTGCCTTCGTCCTACTTCCTTCATGTGCTGGTACCATATGTTGTTTCTGAGATGGGCTGTGCTGTCCAGGTAATCATTAAGTTCATTGTTATCTTTGTGTGGGCTTCTCTTGATTCTCAGCATTCTTCTGTAGTTTGCTATGACTATGTCTCTAAATGTGTCTGTGCTGCCTTTCCTCTCTGGGTGCCTCAGTGGAGCAGGCTGCCATGACTGCATCGCTGTGGTAGGAGAAGGGTTTGTGTTTCCTTTCCTTCCCTTTTGTATGTTGTCATAGACTTTCTCTAACCGCCATTGGTTCCCCAGCCTCCCAACGCGTGGTTGTGTTGTAGGCCTGAGGCTTGTTCCTTGCGTTGGTGCAGGTGTGCTTGCTGTTATAGTCTCTATAGTCCTGCCTTTCAGCTCCTCGTGCAGTTTCTTTGCTCTGACTATGAAAGGGAACAAATAGTCTATCAGCATTTGTGTTTTCTCTGTGAATTCCTTTGTGGCTACTTCTGTTCTTTTTAGGGATTTTGCTATGCCCTCTCTCTCTCTCTAGTGGTTCACCTGGCTCCTCTTGGGTACTTCCACTGTTTTCTGGAAATGATTGTTCAGTAAGCAGTCTCCCCTTCTCTGCTGCCTTCGTTGGAGGCCCTGTAGCCATTGACACCTGCCCTTGTCTGTGTGCATCCTGTGCGTGTGTGCGTACAGTGGTCAGAGCAGCATTTTCATTCATTCCGTGCTGACCCTGTCTCCAGCTTTTCTCTTCATTTGTTACCTCAAATGTGTCTAAATCATTGCTCAATACATTTAAATTTAGTTTGCTACATTTATCATCAGGTTCTTTTGGGACTGGGATGACTATATAGGGTCTGGGTGCTTTCGTAGGCCCCAGATGTTCATTATCTGGTGGATGCACTGAGATTGGGACACTTCGTGCTCCAATAAAGAAAGCAGTTCTGATTGTTAATGACAGAAAGACAATAATAATAACTATACATATACACATAATCGTTCGGAACGACAATTTGCAGCATTTTCTTCCAGGGAAGTGGGGGCGCCCTTCTGTTGGGGGTAAAACCAAGTTACTGTTCTGGGCCCCCATTTCGAATGAGTTCATAGTCGGTTATTTATTCCTTCTCTTGCTCTGGTCTTGTAGTTCGAGAGTTCTTTACTATTAAATGACAAGTGCTTCTCCAACTGTCCCCCCTCATGTGAGTGACGACGGTAGTCTCTGAGTACTCAGTACAATTCCTGTGCTAGACTATGGAAAAGGGTTAGGCTAGCAATTTTGGTACATCACATTCATTATGCATATGAATAATAGGTGAGGTCCCAATGCACACCTCGAATTTGACTTGGTCCTGAGGACATGCTGGAACTCGCTCAAGGCGAAAGAATGAAAAGATGGAACTGCTTAAAATCACACAAAAATAAAATGTTGTAAAAATAAAACCAAAAAATAAAAAATAAAAGTGAACATATAAAGAAATAGGAAAAATTAGAAAAATGAAGAAGAATGAAAATAAGATGGTGAAGTTCTTGTGTCCCCTCCTTTCACTCGGTCTCTTGGCGACAAGTTGAAGAACAGTGTCTCTCTCCTCCATCTGCTCCACGGCGGAAGGATGACGAAAGGATAATAAGAAAAATAGAAGCAAAAATAAAAATAACTACGATCAAGATGTCGTAATCTGCGTTTCTGCTCTTCTCGGTCTGTCCTTGGCGGAAAGTTCATTGGGATCTCCTCTTCACAAGGCTCTCCTCAGCAGTTGATGAACATAATTACTTCTCAGTTACGCTATGATGGCTCTCAGGAGCTTGTTTAATTGTGCGTTCTTTACTGGGTCTCTGAGGAATGCGGGTACGTTAACATTGTTTGGTCTACCCACTAGTTCTGGAAAGTTCTCAGTGAGGTGAAAGAAGACATGGTATGCATATCTGCTGTCTTCTGGTGACAACGAAATTCGTTCTGATTTTCTGGTCTCTAGATCATAGGCCTTTTTTGTGACATGAACAGTCTTTAGACTTTCCTGCTGCGTGGATTGCGACCACATAATTCAGTTTGTACCACACTCAGTTTAGGAATTAGTTGTTTCTTGGATATCTGATAAAGGATAAGGTATCTGTGGTTCTCCCGATGAGTCCTGGGCATTCCTCTATGATGCAAAAGAAAAGCGTGCATGTCAGCTCATCGATGATCACTTGTGGTGGAAGCATCCGTACCATTATCACCGTACTCAGGCAGTACAATGAAGGCTTCCGTGATGACAGTCAGTAGTTGCCAGATTATTTTCTTGTTGGCCGGATCTTGAATAAAGTCTGTGACTCTGGCTCCTCTCCCTATGAGTGATGGGTATGATAGCACCACGAGTTGGAAATAGGTTAGCACGTCCCACTTGAGACTTCTGCTGGAATGTACCATAAGTTCTGTGAACAAAGTCTCAATACTGATTGCTTCAGGATACTGTGTTACACTCTCAGGCAATGTCTTATTTGCAGTCTGAGTCTTGATTCTTTGCACCACTTGGGCATGTCGTGCGTTCAAAAGTTCCTTTTATCAATGTTGTTGTGGCTTTGGATGTGCTTCTCTTTACCCTGCAACCGGGATGTACAGAGTGTTCGTTATGTCCTTATTCCCCTTTGCTTGGGGAACCTGTGCAGTTTTATGCCACAACTTGCATCCGGGTTCTTTGTCTTGGTTTTCAGCTCATGCGTCCTTCTTCCTCGCCATGGATCTTGTCTGCACATGCTGAGGTTCTTCCCTGTTGTCTGTGGTTTCTTCGCAGTTGGATGCAGCAGGAGGGCTCTCTCCTATATAGGGTTTAATGTAATTTAGGAAGATCCATGCCCTTCTTCCCTGGAGCTTGATGGCGGAGGGGGTGCAATCCTCTGTGATGAAAGGGCCATTAAATCTTTGCTCGTCCCACCTCTTCCTGGTAAAGTTCTTCACAAGCACGCTGTCACCAGGGAAGACGAGGGGCGCATGTACACCTTGCTCGGTGTCTGCTTCAGCACTTCCTGCTGTGTTTCGTGCTGCACCATCCCCTTTTTGCCGTCGCTGCAGCTGGCCTGTAATGACAGAGGCGCTGGATGTCATACAGTTAAGGTACTTTTGCATCTCTGTTCCCAGAACCTCTCTAGTCGGCTGGGCCTCACAACTAGCTCTATCTCGGGGGGTAAGATGGGTCCTCATCCTTCTGCCTGTAACTATCTCGTGTGGCGTGAGATGATGGTCGGAGCCGGGTTGGTTCTGAAGTGCATACAATGCCAATGGTAGACAGTGCAGCCATCCCTTCTTTAATGTGATCTTCATCTTGGCTATCCTCTCCTTAAGCAAGCCATTGATCCGTTCACATATCCCATTCCCCTCAGGATGATACACCTACGAGAACTTATGCTTTATACCAAGCAACAAGCTAATCTGTTCGAACACTGCATTAACAAAGTGAGCCCCGTTATCTGATCTCATTACTTCGCACACCCCCCATCTAGGGAATACCTCCCTCACTAGGAACTTGGCAGCACAGGTAGCGTCGGGGTGTGTATAGGGACCTGCTTCTATCCATCTAGAGAATGGACACACTACCACAATTAAATACCTGTACCCGTTGCACACTTGAATCATGTCGACGTAGTCAATATGCAAGTGCTGGAATGGTCCTTTTGGTCTGGGGATGATCCCTCTCACTACTTTTAATGTGTGCCCAGCGGTGAATTGCTGGCAGATTATGCGGTTCACCATGAAAAATGCAACATGCTCTGCTAAATTCGGTGTGAACCAGTCTTCTGCGAGCGTTGCAGCAAGATTTTCTTTTTGTCATATGGATGGGGTAGTGTAGTTCTAATGCTACATTTAGAAGGGTGACAGGCATTGCTGGTTTATCAGTGCTGTCTTGCCTCCACAACCCGTCAGAGGGGTTTAAAGAACACCCTCGATGCTTCCACAAATTTTTCTCCTCCTGAGGGGCCTCCCCCTGGAGCTCCATTAGCTGAGTCTGCCCCATATTGCTATAGGCTTCTGGTGTGGCTCGCGCTTCCATCATCCTCTCATCGGTACGTGCCACCTCCACGTCCATGATTGTTTCAGTTTTGGATGCCATGCGCTTGGCTTCCGTGTCCGCTTCATGATTTCCACGTGACACAAAATCCGTCCCCTTGGTATGAGCGGCGCATTTCACGACCGCTATGCCCACTGGGAGCTGTAGTGCTTTTATCAGCCTGTCCAATAAGGCTGCATGTTGCACTGGCGTGGCGTCTGCTCGGAGGTAGCCCCTCCTTTTCCAGCGCGCTAGACCTACATGTACTGTGGACGTCAAATAGGCTGAGTCACTGTACACAGTTAATTCCTGGTCTGCATGATTCTCGATCAGTGCCAGCAGTTCTGCAGCTTGCGCAGAATAGTGAGAAGGTATTCGCACACTGATCAGTACTCGAAACTCTCCATTCGCTAGGTGTTTTACCAAAGCCACGCCTATATATCTTTGTCCATCTTCTTGGTCGATTCTCGAAGAACTGTCAATAAAGACGATCGCTCCACTTGCCAGGGCATTTTCCTTTTCCCTGGGGATCTCATCATAGAATTCCTCATAGTTCGCACAGTCGTGTATAGGTTCTGCCTCTGTGACTGGCTCAGCTATGAACCTAGCAGGGTTTACAGTTTTACATTGCACTATTTTGATCAATAGGTTAGAGATAATCACCTCATAGGCAGATGCTATCTGAGATGTCAGTTTGCCCTTTGGCTTCTCTAATATGGCGAACAGCGAATGTTCAACATACAATGTCATGGAGCACCCCATCACAATGGATGATGCCTTTTCGATAGCAAATGCGGCAGCAGCTAGATTTTGTTCGCATGGGAAGTGGCCCTTCATAACCGGGTCCAGACTCCAGCTGTAATATGCTAGGGGCTTGTACCTCAGCGAGGTTCGCTGCGCGAACACTGCCGTCATTAAATTACCATCAGAGTGTGAGAACAGGTAGAATTCCTCTGCATAATTAGGAATCCCTAGAACTGGGGCCTTACAAATTGCCCCCTTAAATTCTGCAAACCCTTACTCCATTGCCTCAGTCCATTCAATTTCTCCTTTTGTTGCCTGGGCTTTCTTCAAAGCCTGAAGCAAGGGCTTGGTATACGAGCTGTAGTCAAAGACCCATGCTCTGACATAATTGCACAGGCCTAAGACGCTCTGCATTTGTTTTATCGTGCGCGGCTTGGCCGTGTTCATGATGGCTTCAGCCCTTTCTGGGGTTACCTTTTTCCCCTCATGAGAGATCAGTTGCCCTATGTACAACACCTCCTGTTGACAGTACTGCAATTTTTCCTTATCAACTTTGTATCTCTTCTCAGCCAGTATAGTCAATAGCTGGACAGAGTCACACCTGCATTGCTCTTCAGTGGTGCTGCAGATCAGAATGTCATCTACGTACTGAAAAACAACACTGTCCACCACAATATTGCTTAGGTCCATTTGCAGGACTCGCAATACCCCTGTGGCAACCTCATACTTTTCAGGCGCATTTGTCTGAAAGTGAATGACGTCAGGTCTTGAGAGTCATGGTGCAACGGGATTGAGATGGATTAGGGACTAGAGGGAACTTGGCTTCAACTATATCGTTTAATGCTCGTAAATCTTGGATTAAACGCCAAGACCCTCCCTTTGATTTTTTGACAGGGTAAATCACTGTATTGCAAGGTGATTCTGACGTTACTCGGATGCCCTGCTCCATCATGGCAGAAATTGTCTTCGCGATCCCTTCATCCACTTCTCTGGACATTGGATATTGTCACACTCGCGGTAAAATTGCTACTGGTTTCAGTTTATTTTTCACTTCACCTGCCCTCTTCAGGAGACCTACGTCATAGGGCCCTGTAGTCCATACTGCGGTATGCACTTGGGCCATGTTGTCATCAAAGTATTCTGGACGTACCAGTGCCAACATCATTCTCTGTGGCACCTCCCGTTTGATCATTTTGACCCAAAATGTGAGACTTACTTCCACTCTTGTCTCTTCTAGGTCAGGGTGCTCTTTGAACAGATCGTCATCGGTGACGTCAGTCACTCGATACCCTTCTTCAATGGCGATAATTGCACACCATTGTCTGCCTTCGTCATTATATCCTTCGACCAATACCACTTTCCCTCGCACTGCGGCAGATTGTATCATTAAGGGAAATACTTGTCCCTCCTCTTCGTGCATGAGTATTCTTGGTCTGAACAGAAATTCATCAGGAGTTCTCATAGTTTTGTCTGCGAGGCCTGGCTGTCCCGCCATAATCACCCGCACGCCATATGCAAAGACTTCTGGCTCTAACGGAACAGCTCTCATGGCTATACGTCCTGAGTATGCTCTGATAATTTCGCACACGTTTGAATAATGCATTCCTGGAGTGGAGCACACTATACCATTCTCGGTAAACGAGATGATCATGTTTAATTTAGTCATCAGGTCTCGGCCCAGAATATTTACTGGGGTCTGACGTGAATATAATAGGGGTACATTCATTTTGCGTTCTCCCACTGAGACTGGGAGTGCGTCTGTAAAGGGAACTTTACTATGAGCTCCA
Source organism: Ambystoma mexicanum (assembly GCF_040938575.1). Classification (NCBI taxonomy): domain Eukaryota; kingdom Metazoa; phylum Chordata; class Amphibia; order Caudata; family Ambystomatidae; genus Ambystoma; species Ambystoma mexicanum. The sequence continues at coordinate 779,615,594 of NC_090937.1, forward strand.
GTGAAACTCTGAGTATCTATAGCCTCGCCGGACAAGGAAAATGTGCCCTCTCGTATGCACGAACGCGTTGCCCCCGTGTCAACTAAGAAGGAATATTGTTTAACCCCTATGGTGACATTCACCCTCGGTTCCCTGGTGTCACTGATAGGATAGAGCACATCAGAGTCCCCCGTGAGCTGTCCTATTTCATATATAAGTTCGGCCCACTGTATACTTGTAGATTTCCCGCCGGCCTCAGGGTTGACTCCCCATCCGGAGCTAGCGCCCTGTGATATTTGCGGTGGTGCCTGCTGGGATTGTGCCTGAGGCAAGCTCCCCATGTTCGGTGGTTGAACCACTTGCTGTGCACCTTGCTGCACGCCTGACGCCTGCAGCTGCACTGTGTAATTTTGTGCACCGCCCTGTTGCGGAACGGCAGGCTGGTTCACCATGGCTAACCCCACCCCTTGGCTGTTTTGCCACATGCTTTGACGAATGCAAATACGTGCTACATGTCCTGACATTCCACACAGCCAACACACTGGCGGTGGTCGGGCCATCTGTCCATCTGCATAGCTGGACCGCCCATCTGCGCGTTCTGAAAGTCATATTGATTATTCTGAAATCCTCCCTGGCTACCTCAAAACCCTCATTGATTACTCTGCCATCCTCTTCCTCCAAAACCGCTTTCTCTGGGGTAAAATCCTGCGTTAGCCTGATTATTCTGCGATGGGTTGGTCGCTTGTTGTGCGCTTGGTTCGGCTGGGCTGGTGAGCATGGCTCCCTCGAGTGCATACTTCGAGAGCTTCTTTTGCACCAGCTTCGCCTCCTCACCCTTACGAGTTGCCTCCTTTTTCCAGTTCTTTTCTTGCAACAATCTACAGTAGTGTGCAATTGTCAACTGTATTTCGGTCCATGGTGTTGCTTCTACTCCTACCAATTTTTTGAGCTGCTTCTGCATCGGTTCTGGCAACCCCTGGCATAATGTGTGGTAGAATACAGGGATAGATTTCGTCCAATACTCATGTGTTTTGCCCACCCACGCTTCTTGAAAATTCTGGATATAAATCAACGGATCCTCTGACTCTTTCATTTTTCAAGTCATTATAGCTCCCATATCAGAAGTGTCTGGATATAGCATTCGCAGTGGTTTCCACATTGCTGCCCTACAGTTATTAAATGGCGCTCTGTCATGGGAGGTGTTAGTTAGGGTTACCCTAGGATAGCCTGCCCGTTTCCATACATCATCTGCTCTTTCACCAAGTATGGCAATTAGGAGGCCCTTAATGTCCCCTATAGCTAAGGTGACACCCCCCGTCATTTTCTGTAACTCATGTATCCACTTCCCGGCTCCCAATGTCAGCATTGGAAGCTTATTTTTAAGGTTCTCTCGGTCCATGTGTGGCCATGGAATATATTGTGGTCTTGTTCCCCCTTTTCTAGCAACGGGAATTGGAATGCACAGTCCTCCTTCTCTTTCCCCATAGCTCTCCAGTCTATCGCCGGGGATGGCATTCCCGCCTTGCCATCTACCTGGCAATGCCCTTAATCTGTCTGCGTTGCAGGTGCTGATGCCCCCCTCTGACCATGGGGTGTTCCTTCTTGTCGGCCGGACTGTGCGGCAGACTTCGGTGCCCTATTTGTGGACCCGCTAGCGTCTGACCATCATTCCTCTCGGTCCCCTGAGCCGTTTTTCGCACCGTCTCCCTACTTCATGTGCCACATCCTCCGTTTCCCCACCGGAGTCAGATCCTGAATGCTCCCAGTTTACACAACTCCTAGCATCTTCTTCGTTCTGCCCAATCTCCAGCCTGTCTAGGGACAGTCCCCTGCTCCCACTACTTCGAGTGACATTCTCAGGGTCATATAGCTGAGTGCTCTCCAAGCGCTCATCTTCCCTTTCCCCATCGGATATCTGCTCTAGCCCCATCTCGTTGTAGATTTTATCGATCGTTTCCCCGATGCTTCTGGTGTCGAAGTCATCTTCAACATTTGTCCAGCTTGTCCCTGGTACCGCATCGCTTGCAGGAAAGAATTCTTCTATGTCTTCCCATTCTACTGCAGGATTGGGTTTAATCACTTCCCGCTACACATATGCAAGATCCCGTGCCCTCTGTCTGTGCTTACGTTCTACTTCGTCGTCTATTTCCTTTCGCTTCTTTGCTTCTTCTCTAGCCTTATCTACTTCCTTCATCCGTTCATTTCTACGTTCTTTTGCCCTTCTACTTTCCTCATCTTCCTGCTTTTTTACTTTCCTTTCATGCACTCTCCTTTCTTCCTCTAACCTTAACATGTTCTGCCTGTACTTTTCATAGGCTGCGTATTGCGTGCAACTGAGCGGTATTCCTTGCTCTTCGCGATATAGTTCAATGGCCATCAATTCAATGGTCATTCCCTCTTAGTTACAGAATCGCGTAAAGCCAAAATGCATTTCAACCAATCATTAATACAATTATTTTACATTTGACATACAACAAGACACGTATTACAGACACTTGACAGACTAGACGAACACCAGCTGGACACACGTATACCTGCCTTCTAATCAATACCCTGGCATGGGGTGTGAATGAACCCCTTTGATGCTGTCTTTAATCGTCACCGTAGCCTAATTGTCCCCCCTCTGTGGGCTATGAGTTCACGTTTCTTCTGACCGCTCTTTTAAAGTGCAGGAATTAGGCAAATCCTTACATTTTTATCTCAGGTGCCCCGCTGGTAATCCTTACGTTTTATCCCAGGTGCTCCCCTGATAATCCTTACGTTTTCTCTCAGGTGCCCCCCTGGTAATCCTTATGTTTTATCTCAGGTGCCCCCCTGGTAATCCTTACGTTTTATCTCAGGTGCCCCCCTGGTAATCCTTACTTTATCTCGGGTGTCCCCCCGGTATCCACTCTTCATTTCTTATGCTCCAGTCATTACCCCTATATATATACAGTCTTCTCTACTTCTAACTACTTTATTTTTTCTCAGCCGCCCTCCGTTACCTTTCCCTTACTTGCTTTAATGCCTAAAAGACATTTGCCAAAGTAACAAGTTTATTGTTTCACTCACCGATCTCATCTTTTCCTCTCTGGAACTTCGGGATCACCGCCCATTCCTCTTCCAGCTTTTAAGATTTTAGTCCGATTGGCTGTCCGTGGGAATGAGAAGGGTTATGCATGGAAAGGCGGGTTCCTTCAGACCCACTGCAGATTTTTGAAATTTTACTCTATCATTGTCCACGGGGAGCTTTTCAGTCTACTCAGCCGGAATGGCGAAAGGACTCATGATCTTATCGAAGGCCCGGAGTTACTTCGTGCCGTCGGTCTAAAGGTGTCTTAATATTATATAGTCAATAATTAATGGCCGAACCCGCCCCTCGCTACCAAGTGTTCCGGAGGAGAGGAAATCACTGACGGGCCCATAGGTCAGTGCTCACCCTCTAGAACTTGTAAGACAAAATAGCTGCACCATGTGAGGAAAGGGGGTGCAGGATTCACTTACTCCAACACGACTCAATAATGAGGACTCAGTAAGTTGGCAAAGGAAAAGTCTGTTTAATAACAAGTACATCAAACAGAGAAACCAATGGAAATCAGCAGAATTGCGATCACCTGTCTCGATCCGACTTCCTCGAACTTCAGTCGAACAGTCATTGTTATAGGCTAAGCTCGTAATCACTGACGTCGAATTCTATAAAAAATCATCATGCAATATAATTGGTTAGGAAACGTAACTTAAATATAGGTGTTATATCTGTATATGATAAAAGGGCATGTGGATTGGATAATTCTTATCGGGTGGGGGTCTACGCCCATTCTTCTACATCACGCGTTATAGACGTCACTACAACTACGACGTCCTATTGGTTACAGTATCTATAGGACTCCAGATAACTTGGTCCATTGTGATTGGGCAGGTTACACCCCTAGACATACATTTCCACTTTTAATTAGCAGCATGCAGAATGGACACCCCTTGTGCCTGGTGTCCAAGTTTCACCCTGCCTCCCTTCCATCAATCAGTGTTTTAGGGCGATGTGTCAATTAGTTGGCTAAGGGTGGCCTCGAAACTGTAGTCTCTTATCGGGAAAAGTTATGGCATCCTCGGGTCCTGGATGACATCAGGCGATGGTACTTCTTCGCGCCTGGCTGGTCACGTGTTAGTTCACCATGAATCTGCTTCAGTTTCCAGCTTTTGGTGCATTTAATTCTGTTTCAGCCTCGCCACCTGCATGGGCCCCCCTTATCTTGACCTTCATGAGGCAGGCTGGTATGCTTTGAAGTTTGAGTCTTGTTAGCTGACGCTCTCCTCCCCTTCTCTGGTTGACCTCGATTTCCTAGGCATGAGCCGCTCTTTGTTGAGTTTCGATTCCGCTCCTTCTCTTGCATTTGGCTGGGTTACGAAACTCGGCATGTCAGGCCTCCTGGGTACATTTCTGCTTTTACAAAATGGAGTTGCACGTGTATAATGTGCCTTATTAAGGTAGATATATGGTTGGCACTTGCCGCTCTATCTTCTACTAAACATTGCAAGCAGTATCGATTTCTTAGCATCTTGCGTTTGAAGCATATTTACACACATTTAACAGGTCGGTTCCATCTTGTCACATAGCACCGTTTCCTTACGTTTTAACATTGTCTCTTCTCTGTGTCCATTACATTTATTTTCGTAGTTACTCGCACTGGCGTGCTTGTCTTCGATAGCCGCTTTTGTTCATTCACGAGTCTGTTCAGGCCCTTGTGTCATTTCCACTGGCCTTCCATTAAGGCTTTTGAGGTCTCTTTGTGGACCGTGCGTAGGTACTCCTCATTTCGTATCAGCGGCTGGTATGGCTGTCTGATAGGGTACCGTGCTGCCCAGGGTTGCCTGGTTATGGGTGCTTCAACTGGTATGGATCTTCTGATGTATACTTGGCAGAGTCCCAGTGCAGCTCTTTGTAGGTTCATTTGCTCTTTATACGTCACATACCTTGGCGAGTATGCTCCTGGTACCTCGAAATGAGGGGAAGGGGTGCAGCCTATGTCTGGGACCTCCTCTACAGCCCCATTTTTGACCCCCCTTGGACCCATACCACCAGATCCTACCTGTCCTCCTCGAGGTCCTGCAAACCCCCCCCTTTTACGCTTGTACCCTCCCTGGAGCCATCCTTGGTATTGAGGTTGAAACCCACTGTTCCAGTCGTACCCTCCTGTCCATGCAGGGACTGTTCTCACGTCTGCCTGTACCACCCTTGTCTCTGTCTGTGGATCGTGTAATGGTAATACAGCGATCATGGGCACTTCCACTTATAAATTTGCTAATTTCTTTTGTACTAGTTTTGTTTCCTCAGACTGAAGTCACTGCACTGTTTCCTTCTCCTTTTCTCTCAACTGTTTACACTTTTGTATAATACATTTTATCTCTGCCCACTATTTTGTCGACTACCTTTTGAAGCTCCTTGGGAAGTCCCCTTTTGACCACAAAATAAAACAATGGAATTGACCGATCCCACAAGACCCCTGTTTCAGCCCTCCACATTTCTTGGGTCTGTCAAATATATTGGGTCTTCATCGTCTCCCATTGTGCGGTGCATTATCGATTGGAGATTGGGTGAATCAGGATAAGCGCGTTGCAAGGCCGCCCACACCTGTGCCCTGATGTCATTGAAGTGGGCTCCAACATGAATATTATCCCCCAATCATATACTTGGATAGCCTGTCTTTACCTAAATGTCATCTACCTGGTCTCCCAGTATAGGCACGAATAAGCTCTTCAAATCCCCTACAGCCAAGGTAACACCCGCCATTTGTAAGGGATGGCAAACTTTAAAAATTCATATTTTGTCTATCTGGATGTCATGGAATATACAGTGCCCTTCCAGGTCCTTTGTGCAGGAAAGGGAACTGTGCACCCCTTCCTTGTCTTCTTCTTCTTCTCTACAACCTTCCCTTTAGCCACTGCTATGCGCCCATATCTGTTCTGTAATCAGGGCCCCCATAAACTTTCCACTTGCTGTAATTTCGCGGGCAGGGCCTCTGCTTCTCCCACCTCATCCAATGTGTCCCACTCCTCCTCTGCTGGGTCTCCACCCATCTTGTCTTCCTACCTCACTGTCCCGTAATCCAAACTTCCTGTTCGCTGTCTTCCATTTCCTTTATTCTTCCTTTCCAAATGTGCATTCTTAATGGCTCTGCTATTTATCCTAAACAGATTGTCTCCCACTCTCCACTCGTCCAGTCCACATAGTGCATTCTGCCCCTCCCTCTTCTCTGTTCTCAATCGAGACAGTTCTTTCTGCGCCACTTTTAAAGCATCTTCCAATGCATTCTGTGGTTTGGTATCAATGCCCCCCCTCTCAGTTTGGCTTTTCTGTGTCTGAGTGCATAGTATTAGGAATATTTTGATATGGAGCTGGTGGCTGTGATGGGGTCGGGGAAGTGGCAGGCGGGCTGGCATACATAGGGTAGGTATATCCTAAGGCAGCACAGGTGGAATAGCACCCTAGCAGAGACTGTGGTGTGGTGGTGGTCTTCTAGTACTCCATACCTGGTCCAGATGAGGTGGGGAAAGCAGGCCCTGGTGGTGCCATGGGGACAGTTTTGCTTTCGATTGTGGGCACTCCTGCAGGTGATTTCACCTGAGTGGGGGTGACCTCCTCTAAGTCTTCTACCTTGTTCCACAATTCTAACACTTCTTTCCTCTTCTGAAGCTTTTCACCATTATATTTTAATGCTAAAAACGTGTACATGTGTACAAATTTCTTTGTTATTCATACCGTGTTCTGGCCATAATTGAAACAACCCTCCCCGTGTCTCAGTCACCCACTGCTTATGGTATTTCAAAATCTTATCCTTATACAGAGGTAAAGCGACACACATATATTCTAATGGAGTACTCTGCGCCATCTTTGGTGTCTCCCCTCCTGTCGTTGTTGTGCTAATAAAATATCCTCACCTGTCAGAGTTGCCCTAGCAACTCCCTCGTACCTTCCTGTCGCCCCCTCCCCTTCAGTCACCTTCAATACGAATGCCCATTCCCCTGAGCACCATCCTTCTTTTTTCCCCACTCTCACTCCTCCAAATCAATACTTTCCTCACCATCCACCATACTCACCACTCACATCTCCATCTCTCACACCCTACACCACGTGATCAACACCATCGTCCCCCTCCTCGGTCCCGCCTAAACCAGCAAAAAAAAACCTTACATCGGGTGAAGAGATCCCAGGCCCTCTAGATATACAGAGCATCTACCAATTGTTCCTTTATTTTATCTCCTTAAAATACAGTGCTGTCCTTTCCCCTCATTCGAAAAGGCTCCTGTATTCCTTTATTATTGTATCCCATAATAATAATTATAATAATAAAAAATGCCACATAGTCTTTTCACCCACTCAAATGCACCACTCACCTCGCTCTCCCACTCTCTTCAACAGCCACAACCACACGTATCCCCATCCCCTACCTCCCCCCCACATTGTTTTCTCCCGCAAAAGGTGCACGTCTGTTCATTCACCCGAGTTCCTCCGTCATGGGGTCCCATCAAAGGCTTGCAGCATCCAGGAGCTGCACCCCGCTCCTAAGAACAGACAGCAATTCTGGCAACACGGCTCCTGTAAACCACTACAGGTTGTGCACAAGGGACGGGTCAGTCCAGGTGGGCATGGCGTAGCTTCTGGGTGATAACCTGATGTCAACCTAACCTCCATACCAAGACTTTTACAAAACTCTTTCCAAAACCTTGACATAAATTGTGACCCCCCTGTCTGAAATGAATTGACTTGGTAACCCATGCAAACAATGACATTTCTTGAAGAAACCTTTGAGCTAAATTATGAGCTGTATTTTCTCCCTTAATAGGTATAAAATGACCCTCTTTAGAAAAGCACTCTACAACAACCAGTATTGTTGAACATTGTTGATCATTGGGTAAATCTACAATAAAATCTAATGAAACAGTATGCCATGGCCTCATGGGTATTGGTAAAGGCTCTAATAAACCAGCAGGTTTTCCCACAGCAGCTTTAGCCTTTGCACATGGCTCACAAGTTTTCATAAATTCTAGCGTGTCTTCTCTCATGTGCTCCCACCAAAAACTTCTTTGTACTAGTTCTAAGGTTTTCCGGAAACCTGGATATCCAACCAAAACGGAATTGTGACGTTCTCTGAGAATTTTCTCTTGAAGAACTTTATTGTTATGTTATGATATGTTATGTTATATTATGTTATGTTATATGTACTTATAAAGGGCACATTCGCCCAAGGGCATCTTGGCGCTAAGCAGCGGAGGGGAGGCAGCGGTTGAAAGGAGGGCCCTAGAATAGTAGTGTTTTCAGGAAACGGGGGAAGGCAAGATGGTCAACAGTGGCTCGCAGTGTTCGAAGTGTACGAAAAGAAGTAGTGGAACTATGTTCCCTGTTGGCCTGCACCCACTCCCCACAAACCCCATCGCCACTCCCTCTCATACACACAATACAAACCCCCAAACACTTGCACCTGCTGTTTAAGGGAACGTTCAGTGCAGTGCACTGAAAGTGCAAGCTGTAACGTCTTCCTACACTTTTATTTTAAAACGAAATCATTCCGGAACGGTTTCTTTTTAAAATAAAAGTATAGGAGCTGTAAAACGTAATTTAAAAAAGTAGAGGAGCACCGCTCCCGACCGCTCCCGCTCACTTCGACCACTAGTGGCTCGAAGAGCCAACAGAAGGTAATTCCAGCCCTCACAGCCGCCACAGAGAAGGCACAGCCACCTATCTGTGGCAGTCTGACACGGGGGACCGACAACAGAAGGGCAGACTGAGAGCAGAGAGGGCGAGCAAGAACATAATGTAGAAACTTTTCCTGAAGAAATTCCGCCCCGCTTTTATAGAAAGCATGATGGACAATACACATTTAAAAAGGATCCGCTTCTCGATTGGCAGCCAATGAAGCTGTCTGAGTAGTGGAGACATGTATGCTCGAAATGGAGGGTGCAAGATTGATCCAGCAGCCGCATTCTGGAGCATCTGAAGCCGGTTTATGAGGTATCGCGGCCGGCCAAAGTAGAGTGAGTTGCAATAGTCAGCCGTGCTAAGAACAAGCGCATCTACCACAGGTGCGTGAAATTGACCTGGGATAAAAGGGAGAACTTTCCGCAGGATACATAATTTGAAGTGGCCAGATTTACAAACTGCTGCAATCTGCTCCCACATAGATAAAGAGGATGATATATTTACCCCCAGGTTTTTAACTGAGGAAGATTGCAGGGGAAACAGGCCCAGAGAAATAGGCCAAAAATCTGAGGTCCAAAAGGAGAGAGGCCTGGCACATCCAACAACAAGAACCTCAGTCTTATTGCCATTCAGTTTTAACCAATTGGCCTCCATCCAGGAGCCCAGGACCTCCAAGCACCTCCTAAGCCGTGACGCACTGTCGGAGTGGGTAAGATCCAGATGAACCAGAATCTGCATGTCGTCGGCATAGGAGTAGTACCTGAACCCGTGGGAAAGGATGAGAAGGAGAAGAGGTCTCATATAAACATTGAATAAAATAGGCAAGAGTGCGGGTCCCTAAGGGACCCCACATGACAGCAACACTGATTTAGAGCAGAAGGGGGGAAGAGAGACCGATTGAGAGTGATCGGCCAGGACGGCAGAGAACCAGTTCAAAACATGGCCAGTCATACCAGCATCCGACAACCGGGAGATCAAGGTAGGCTTATCAACCGTGTTGAATGCTGCAGATTGATCTAACCGAAAAACTGCTACAACTCCACCCTGATCGAATAGGCGGGCAAGATCGTCCAGTACAGAGTTAATAACGGATTCAGTGCCCCTTCCCGGCCGAAAAACAGGACTGAATGACATCAAAGGATTCCAGAAAGGACGAGAGAAGGGGAGACACAAGAGCCTCTAAAACCTTCATCAGAGAGGGCAAAAAAGATATAGGCCGGAATTAAGCTAGCACCCCAGGATCCAAAGAAGGCTTTTTTAACAAGGGAAGCACAACAGCATGCTTCAAGGAACTAGGGATAAACCCCTCTAAAAACGACGCATTAACTGCTGTAGTAATATGAGAGATCAGGTCTCCCGAAATATCTTTAAGCAAAACCAATGGGACAGCATCAGCTGGGGAGGCAGATTTAAGGCAATGGATAGCCCTAAGTATGTCCTGATTGGAAAAAGAGGGAAAAGAAGACCATGTGGCATTGGGTACAGGCAATTTAGGAGGAGTCAAGGCAGCAATGGATTGGCTGACTCCATCTCTAATGTCATTGCGAATAGTCTCAATCTTAGTATGAAAGAAAGAGGAGAGAGAGTCAGAGAGGTCTTGTGACGGTACCGCAAAAGAGCAGGCCTTCGTGGGAGTAGAAAGGGAATGGACCAGTTCAAACAAGGCTTTAGGTTTATTTACAGCTCTTTCAACCTTCTGACTGAAGAAAGATTTTTTAGCGGCAATACTTTCTTTATGATAGACAGTCAAAGTGTGAGGGAAGGCAAGTTTATCTTCAGTTAAGTGGCTTTTACACCACTTCCTCTCAGCCTGTCTGCAGCACAGTTTTTCAGCTCTGAGTTCATCCAAAAACCACAGCTCGGAAGGGTGACTTTTTCCCTTATAGAGCCGAAGGGAGGCCAGCAAATCAGAAACTATGGAGAAAGACTCTTCCAATGCCGCTAAAGAGCAAGGGCCGCGCAGAGCACACTGTGACTGAAGGGAAGCTGTCAACTCATGGTTAGTCACTTTGTGCCATTTACGTTTAGAAGTAGCATGTTTAGTCGGCGGCACGATAGGGTCCAGCTGAAGAATAGAGAAGGAGATCAGAAAATGGTCAGACCACAAAATAGGACAGGAGGAAGACTTGGGAGCGCAAATGAAATCCAAAATATATCCCAGTTGATGAGTGGGTTCCAAAATCAATTGAGGGAGGCCAAGATCTGACATCAAGGACTGAAAGTTGGTTGCCTGGCCTGCATTGGTGATGCTAACATGGAGATTAAAATCTCCAACAACCCAAAGATTAGCTAAAACACAAATTCAGGAACATCAACACAGAATGCAGTATCCGCGCCAGGAGGATGGTATACTACTAGGACGATATGTGTGGAAGTAGAAGAAAAAGAAATGCAGGCCAGAAGACACTCCATCCTAAGAGAGTGCACCAGCACAGTGCAAGCCGTTTTGTATATAGCTTTACGAATAATAGCCAGTCCACCACCAGGATGAACCGACAGATGATCCACATGAGCTAGGTCATAGTTAGTGGGTAGGGCTTGAACAATAAAGGGGCCTGATGACTCCCTCAGCCAGGTCTCTGTTAAAAACAGGAGATCCAGCTGGAGGTTGGCCACCAGGTCGTGACAATCCAGTGCATGGCCACCAGTGATCGAGTATTGAGCAATCCACAATGAAAGCCTGCTGTAGTTAAAGTATTGGCCAATACAGGTCATTTATCAAAACCCAGTGGCCATCTGGTCTCACAAGGGGCTGAGGATTACAGTGTGCTGCGATCCAGGTATGCAGCTGCCCCAGGAATGCCCATACCGGCATGCAGACCATGCACAGCCCTAGCACGGATGGGAACGGATGGGCTTGCCTTAAGCGTGCATGTGCATGTTGGGAAGGAACAACCTTGATTCAAAATATGGCAACCCATCCAAAACTGTTCGAGCAGGATCTTGATTTACCCAATCATTCAATTGATTCATAGTGAAATATTGCTTAATCTGTTGATAAAGACTCTCTTCTTCAGAACTATTAGCTGAAATGAAATGTTCTTCAGAAATCAAAGGTTTGGGATACATTTCCAATTCTTGCTCACTTCTAGGGAACTGCCTAGAAAGCACATCCGCTTTACCATTTAATTTCCCTGATCTGAAGTTTATGACAAAATCAAAATCAGCAAAAAACAGGGACCATCATAATTGTCTAGGAGTTAATAATTTGGCTGACTTAAAAAAAGCAAATTTCGATGGTCAGTAAGGACAGTGACGTATGTCTAGCACCCATTAAATAATACCACCACTCTCCAAAGACTGCTTTAATTGCAAGTAATTCCCTGTCCATTATGATATAGTTACATTCTACTGTTGAACACTTCTTTGAGAAATGAGCTACAGGATGTAACTGGCCTGTTTCTCCATGTCTTTGAGATTATATTGCACCCATAGCTAGATTGTATGCATCGGCCTCAACAAGAAAAGGTTTATATGGATCTGGATGCAACAAAATGGGACCAGAGATAAACTTTTCTTTGAAAATACAAAAAGCTTCTTTTGCCTCCGAAATCCAAACAAATTTAACTCCTTTTTTAAGAAGCTTAGTAATTGAAGGAATAATCAATGAAAAGTCTTTAATACATCTCCTGTAAAAATGTGCAAATCCCAAGAAACTCTGAGCTTCTTTGATTCTTGTAGGTATTGGCCAATTCTTTACCGCATGCACCTTCTTACCATTCATCTCAAGTCCTTGTGGAGAAATTATAAAACCAAGGAACTCAACCACCTCTGTATGGAATTTACTTTTTTCCAATTTAGCAAAAAGATGATGGGCTCGTAATTTCTTCAACACTTGTCTTATATGGTCATGATACTGATCCAAATTATGAGAAAAAATCAAAATGTCATCAATGTAGACAACAACAAAAATATGAAAAAATTATTTGAGAACATCATTAATAAAAAATGTAAAAGCTGCTGGGGCATTACATAAACCAAACGCATTACTTGGTATTCAAACAAACCAAATCTGGTTTTGAAGGCCATTTTCCATTCACCCCCCACTGTCTTACTCTCACCAAGTGATAAGCTCCCCTCAAATCTAATTTGGTAAAAATAGTTGGTCCATGAATCTGATCCAACATTTCAGAGATTAAAGGTAATGGATATCTAGTTTTGATGGTAACCTTGTTTAGTGAACGGTAATCAATCCACGCTCTCAACTTCCCTTCTTTCATTGGAACAAAAAAGAGAGGTGATGCTGTTGGCGACTGAGAATGTCTAATGAAACCTTTCTTCAGATTTTCATCAACATATTCTTTTAAGTACTCATTGAGCCTCATTACGAGTCAGGCGGAATGGGTTAACGAGGTCCGCTAATGGGTGCGGACCCGTTATTCCCATTCCACCTGATTACGAGGTCCCCTCGCGGGACCTGGTAAGGACGCCAGGTAAAACCAGGCGTTGTTACCGGGTCCCACAAGGGGACCAGGGAGCTAACACCGGGCCGGTCGTAATCGGCCCGTTGTTAGCTCCCTCTCCCATTCCCATTGAGCACTATGGGGGCTCGAATGGGAATGGGGAAGGTCCGGGCTCGGGTTCCCTGAGGGAGGAATTACTGGGCCCTCCAAACTCGGAATGGCCCGGTAATTCCCCATTCAGGGAACCCGGACCCGGTTTTGGAGGCACCCATGCCGCCAATAGCGGCATGGCTACCGCCAAACCCGTAATGAGGCTGATTCTCTTTTTCTGTCAAGGCATAAACTCTACTACTTGACAGAATCGCACCTTCTTCTAGGTCAATCTTACAGTCATAAACTCTATATGGTGGAAATTCCCCAGCCTCTACTTCATCAGAGACGTCAACAAAATCACTATAACACTCCAGTAGAATTCCAACAACTGCTCCAATGGAATGGATCCCCCAAAACCATCTGCCAGAGCTAAAATCCTTTTCCCATCCTCACTCTCCACCTCATCCTATTGATTGAAATCAATACAATTTCCCCAGCAAAATTCAGACTTAAAGCTCACAATTCTTCTACTCCAATGAACCACAGGATTGTGAAAAGTTGACCCTGGCATGCCCAGGACAATTTGTAATTGGGGTGTATCAATTAACTCAAAGACAATCATCTCGCCATGACTCTCTGTCGTGGTCATAAACAATGGAGCTGTTTCGTGTGTGATTGGACCGAAGTTAAAAATGAATCATCCATAGCCCTTACCTGCCCGCAACACTGTTCTGAACTAAAGGAATTCCCAAGGTTTTCGCTAATCCCCAATCCAAAAACTGTCCAGTTGCTCCTGAATCTATCATTGCTGGCCCGGACCCTTTCAACTCTGCTTTAAAGTCCAAGGATACATTGACAGTGATATGCGGGACCACTGCCTGAAGAGTGTTGATCACCTTTTGGAATCTGTTGTTGTTAGAGGATTGTATTCTCTTAGGAGTATAAGGACAATTCCCTAGAAAATGACCACTTCTCCCACAATACAGACACACGTTATTGGCCGTTCGCCTATCTTTTTCCTCCTTAAATAATGGCCCTCGTATCCTTCCACCCTAATCAACTGTCCTAATTCTCTCCTCCTCCTTATGCCTTCAGCCATGGGTCTATCAAAGCGTTGAGAAACCTTGACCTCACTCCATCCTTTTCTATTTTCACTCTTTTGTTCCCCCATGCGATAATCCACCTGCATAACTAGATTGATTAATGCATCACAGGTTGTAGGTCGATCCAGAACTACAGATAAGGCATCTTTTAAATCATCACATAACCCTCGGTAAAACAAGGATGCCCTTTTATCTTCCGGCCACCCACTCTCCAGAATTAAAGATCTAAATTTTGTGATATGGCTTACCAAATCTTTAGTTCCCTGCTTAAGTTCCAACAACTCCCCATCAATATCTGGACAAATTTGTCACTTACCAAACATCTTTCTAAACTTTCCTCTAAATTGAACAAAATGTTTCAAAATTGGAATCTCCTGAGAAACCAACAAAACTGACCAAGATGCTGCCTCCCCAGTTAAGTATGTCAATACAAAAGCTACCTTTGCTGCCTCAGTTGGGAAACCTTCAGGTCTGCAAAGGAAATGCAACTCACATTGAGTTAAAAAGGTTTGAAATTTCTTTTGATCTCCTCCAAAGCATTCCGGAGGTGTTAGTGGCACAGGAACTTGATAACATCCCTGCCCACTTACAGCTCCTCTTGCAATATCTACATCTTCCCTAACTAAAATTAACAATCCCTACTTCTCCTGCCTCTAAGGGCTGCTGTATTCCTAAATAACCTTGACTTTTTGACATATTTTCCCCCAACACATCAACCTTCCTACTTAATTTTGTATTTTCTTGACGGGCTATTTTCAGCACCTCCCTCAATACCTGAATTATTACTCCCAAGTGCTCTATAGTTTGTACCTGCAAGATTCAACAGCTCAGGTGGACAAAAAATGGCCTTTCATACTGGCCGGTCCTGATTGTTCGGTCCGCAGGAGCCGCTGAACCTCACACACCTCTTAATGTCCGATCAACAACTGAAGTAACACAGCTGAGGATCAGACACCCTTAGGGGAAAGGGGAAGTGGAGAAAACAACAAACAGCAGATTCTTCTCTCAAAATTGACACCTGCAGAGGAAATAAAAGAACAACAGAGTTATATCTGTCCTTTTATCCCAATTATCACTCCCCCCTCCTACAATGTAAATCATACCTGTTTATCCTCTTCTAAGAGCTGAGAGGATGTAATATCTCACTTGGATGCAGATTTGTCTGGCCTACAAGCAAGGTGAAGAGTCTTTTTTAATTGTAATTAGCTTCCTTGAAGTATAACCTTTGGATGGCTGGACTAAGCTTTTATCATAACATCTCTCCTTACAGGAAATATTTGCATTTTTGTTGTTTCTTTAAGGTAAACTCACAATCTGGATTTCCTTATTTTAAATGTTCACAACACGCTCTTTAAACTCCTTTGGTTTAAGTTCAGAGCATTACACAAGCACTAATACCTTCTGCGCATGCGCGATTGTCAACAGTGATCTCCTTTGGTAATGTTCATAGCATTAGATAACATCCCAAACCTATTGCGCATGCGCAATCGTAAACACTAACCTCTTATTGTTAAAGTTCGGAGCATTAGACAAGCACTTATAAAGTTGCTCATGGGCGATAGTCAACACTGCTCTCACACTGTTGTCACTAGGGAAACACTAGACAAGGTCATGCGCGACTCTGGACAACCGCCCACTGCAATAAACAACATTCTTAATCTTGTGCACACTCCATGTGAATAAATGCCGGCTCTGTGTTCACTTCGTAGTATATTCAATAAATACTTCAAAAGTAAGGTTTTTACCTCGTTAAATCACTTATAATGAAGCGATCACACTCCTACAGTTTCTATTGACAAATGCTGGATATGAAATTTAAACGTTGTTACTTTGAAGTTACGGGGCGCACGTGCATGCAGTCATTTAGTTCTCAACGTTGAATAGGGAGTTCACAATGACTTCTTGAAAACTGCTTAAGCGCTCTACTTTACTGACTGAATAGGATGACTGAATAGGGCCAATGAAAGGTAGCTTAGAATTCCTGTAGAATCCTGAAGATCACCTCTCCTCCAATCAATGCTCACCCTCACCACCACCATGATGGATTGGGAAACTCTCTTTCTGTAATGAGTACAATTTTAGATTAAGGCTAAACAATTACTAAATGTTTTCAAACTAAAATAAATCCCCCAAAAGGTAGAACATGCATAAAACTACTAACCCTGACGCAGACTAAACTGGAAACTAAACAGGCCCAGACCTGACAGGCTCCTCCAGATGAGCGACCCGGAAGCCCCCGTCTATGCAGAAAATCTGGGATCACGTCGGGGTCACCAAATTTGTGTGGCAGACCTCCAGACAACCAGACACGTAATAAATGCAACCCTCTAGGGAAAAAAGCTCAGAACACCTTTTGTAAGGATAACAAGGTTTTACTTCCAAAAAGAAAAATACATGTTACTAGGGGTATTCAAACCCTACTGCCACAGAGCACACTGGTTAGTTCAAAGCAAACTAAGCATTTTAAGGAACAATAATGTCACCCATGATGCAAATGGTATACAGTATCAACTCATCACTTCCACTGATAGGACCCCTATGTCCATACAGTCAGCCCCTTATTGACCACTAGATGATTGGCTGCAGTTGCTTGTGTCGATCTCCTTCCACATGGTCCTTGACCTCGATGCGTTCACACCCTATGAACACAATTGGTTCATTAGATGAAAAGACCTTTCTGTTCGCGTTTCAACCACATGATGTGTGCATGGTAATTTAGACATGTGCTCAGTGGATACTTTCGAAGTCAAGATAGCTCTCAGAAATGCGAGGTTTGTTCTATCCCAGACATTCTGGCAGCCCCACCATGCCTCCCTGCCATTTGCCCTAAATGTGTTATCCTCACCTGCACACCTCGCAGTACAAATCACAGGGCATTCTGTTTGTTCTCCCTCTTGGGTCCTGTCCCCTCCCTAACCTGTCCTTCACAAACACACTTATCATGTTATCATGTAACAGTTGAGGGGTTTAGGAGTTGGGATGGTGGGCCGCTGGTAGTTCAAATAGAATGGCTGGGGGTTCGGGGACATGGGTGCTCTAAATCTGGGATGCATGTTTTGGAAGTTTCAGACTTCTGCCCTGCCTCTTGTGAGATCGTCCTTCAGAATCAGGTGAAACCCTACCCGTGCTTCGCTGTGCACATTCCTTTCAGATTACATGGGTCTGCAGTGTAAGACAAGAAGGGGCTCTGTCTCAGTTGATATAATACCTTCTAGGCTGTCGCCTGGGATGGGAGCAGGGATGTAGGTGGGTATTCGTGCTGGGGCATACATCTATTATTCTCTATTACTGGGTCCTAGCCTTGCAGGGCCTAACTTCCAAGATGGCAGCGGTTCAGTATATATTTGCCACTTGGAAAGCTTAAAATCTCCAAACTGTACACTTCCTACAAGCTTATACTTCCAATTGTCCATTTATACACATCCCCTCTACCCCCTGCCACTTTGTACCTTTAGACGAGCACACTCTTAGCGTAATGCTCTCATTTTGAATTGTTTGTGGGGGTGGGGGGAGGCAACCTCGGCATACATCCCAACAGGGATATCTACATGCATTGTATTCCTTTCAAAAGCTTTGTTTATTTGAAGTAGGAGGTGCAAGAGGGATGGAGTAATGGGATTTTCGAGATGTGTGTTTTTTGATAGCGATAGGAAGCAAGAAAGTTGAAGCGGGACTGAGGAAAGCGTAGGGATAGGTCAGTATGATGAGCAGCAGGAGTAAATGCATAATAGGTGAGTACTGCAGAGTGGAGAGTCAGCACAGTAATTAGCAAGCTAGGCATACTCACAGGTGCAGCAGGAGGAAGGCAAAGGCAACAGCTAATAGGAAAAGAGGCAAAGAGGCTGGTCCATAGCTGGTCTTCACCCTTTACTGTTCCACTCTTAACTTGGAGGCCCCTGGCTGGGTGCTCCTAGGGAGTTCAGAAGTGAAGTCATATGCCCTTGCCACCTGATCACTTAGTCGATCAGAGGTTGGTGTCTCTTATTTGGTCCCTGGTGTTGCTGGGATGAGGTGATTTCTTCCTGATTGGTGTTACAAGAGGAGTCTCTTGTGTTCTACAGCTGGAGTTTGGGCTGACTGAAGATGGCCGCAGGAAGTGATGTCACTGATCCAAGATGGCTGCAGGAAGTGATGGCACCAATCCAAGATGGCCACAGTAAATTATGTCATGGACAGAAAGTGAAGCCACAAACCAGAAGTGATGGCACACGCTGCTGTCACCTGATCACCTATTCCATGAGTGGTGGAGTGCAGCAATATCTATGATGAGCAAACCACAGACCTACGGTAGAGTAAATGCTGGCCTGCCCACCAGACTGAAGAGTTAAGCTATGATAAGATATGATATGATATGGCATTTGTAACGCGCCTATACACAAGTGTTTCAAAGTGCGACGAGGCAGGGAGGGGGGACAAAGAGAAGACAGACAGCGATCTTACTAGGCCAGGTGTCATTCAGATCGCGCAAGTGCATGGGAAGAGGGGAAGGGAAAGTTCAAGGGGAAAGGGAGAGGGGAAAGTACATTACAGGGGTAATAGAATAACAAGATAAATAATAAGGGCCAGCTGGTGGCAAGTGCAAGGCAAGTGCATACAAGTGCTGGGAAGAGGGGGCTGTAGGGATACAGAGACAGTCCCGCAGTGCAGGGGTTGCCAGAGAGGCAGTGCAAGGGGAGAGTGGCTGGGCCAGGGACCAAGATCGGTGAGAGTGGCCCAGTTGCAGATTCAGTGCAGTTTCAGTCAGGAATTAGCAAGGGAGAGGGGGAGAGAAAGCAGAAGCAAAGAGGAAGGTTTTGAGGTGCTTCCGGAACTGGAGATGGCTCTCATCAAGTTTCAGGCAGGCAGAAGGCTGTTCCATAGGGAGGGCCCTGCCGCGGAAAGAGATCTACCCCCAACTTGTTGCTTGGAGAAGCGGCTGACCCTGATGGAGTTGGAGGCGGATGAGCAAAGAGCTTGAGAAGGGAGATATTTAGGAAGAGAGAGTTGAAGGTATTTTGGCCACAGGCCCCAGAAGGCCTTGTGGACAATGCAGAGGGTTTTGAACTTAATCCTCGCAGCCACTGGGAGCCAGTGCAGAGATTTCAGTCCTGAAGAGATATGGTCCCTGGGCTTGAGGCCAAGGACAAGTCTTGCAGTCCTGTTCTGGATGAGTTGCAGAGGGCGGAGAGTAGAGGCAGGCAAATTTAGATAGAGGCTGTTACAGTAGTCCAGCTTAGAGAGAACCAGGGCTCTGGAGACAGTGAGCTTCTGGGGGAAGGAGAGGAAAGGAAGAATACCTCTGAGGAGCTGCAGCTGGTAGTGTGACTTCTTAGAGACGTCAGATATGTGAGGAGAGAAGGAGAGTTTGGAGTCAAAGATGACCCCAAGTTTTTTGCCTTGCAGGTAAGAGCAGGAAGAGGGCCAAGAGAGGTTGGCCAGAGAGCTGCAGGGAAGGAGGGAGTGGGTGTGCCAATGAGTAGAATCTCAGTCTTACTGGCATTAAGGCAGAGGTCATTGGCGGCACACCATTCCTGGATAGCAGACAGAAAGTCAGAGATGAGGGAAGGAGAGGAGGAGGCCGAGGGTAGCCTGAAAATGAGCTGGGTATCATCCGCATAGCACTGAAAGTTGGGGCAGAGAGCGGCGATGTGGTGGGCAAGGAGTGCCAGATATTGGTTGAACAGCCAGGGAGAGAGGTTAGATCCCTGGGGGACACCACAGGTAGAGAAAAAGATGTCAGAGAGGAAGGACCCCAGTTGGACCTGGGATGGTCGATTGGAGAGGAAAGAGGTCATCCACGCCAGAGCCTGACCAGTGATACCCAGGTTATCACGGAGACAGTTGAGCAGGATGGCATGGTTGACAGTATCAAAGGCAGAAGAGAGATCGAGCAAGATGAGAACACACAGAGTATTAGAGTCAAGGTTGGAGAGCAGGTCTTCACGGATGTTCAGGAGAGCAGTGTCTGTGCTTCTGGCAGCTCTGAAGCCGGACTGATGATCATGAAGGCAACCAACAGATTCAGCATGGAGATTAAGCCGGGAGATGGCCAGTTTCTCCAGGAGCTTGCCCGGGAAGGGAGTGATGGAGATTGGGCGATAGTTAGCCGGGCAGTAGGGGTTGGAAGAGGGTTTCTTAAGAAGAGGGTGCTCAAGGGAGTGCTTAAGGGGGGATGGGAAGACTCCAGAGGCGAAGGAGTGATTTCAGAAGTCAGCCAGGGCAGGAGCCAGGGATTCAATGTGGTCCTTGATAGTTTTGGAGGAACAGGGGTGAACCTGTTTTGACAAGACTTTCATAGATCCGACTTGTCTGGAAACCTCGTCAGCAGAGAAAAGGGGAAAGGCAGAGAAGGAGGGAGGAGGAGTGGCTGCAGAAGGGCCAGAGGAAGAGCAGGGAATAGAGGGAGGGAGCTGATAGGAGGAGAGTGAGGACAGGATGTCCTGAGGTTTTGAAATGAAGTGAGAAGCCAGTGCCGTGCAGTGGGCCTGGGAGGGGACAGGAGAGGTAGAGACTGCAGCAAGGTTGGCCAGTTCCTTGCAGATTTTAAAGAGTTCAGCCAAGTTGTTAGATGCCGCAGAGATGTGGCCTTGGATAAGGGCTCTCTTCTTGGTGAGAACGGAGAGCCGGTATTGCCTTTGGAGCAGGCGGCAGGCCAGTTTGTCAGAGGATGAACATGAAGCACGCCATTTCCTCTCTGCCACCCTGCACTTGCGTTTTAGGGGACGAGATCCGAGTCATACCAGGAGTTACATTTGGCTTTGGGCTTCGGGTGGATTCTCATGGCAGGGGCAAGGATATCAAGAGTATCAGATATAGCAGAGTGGAGAGTGGAGAGGGCTGTGTCAGGGTGGGAGTCAGCCGAAGGGGGAGAGGGGTGATGAGAAGGTGGCGGCAAAAGCCTCAACTGACGCGCTTCATGGGTCGGATGACCGAGAAGGAGGGTGGCAGTGATGAAGGTGGATTTGCCTGAGGGGTAGGGGGAGTGAGGTGGGAGGAAAGGAGAAAGTGATCACTCCAGGAGAGAGGAGTGGAGAGAGGGACAGAGCGGGGAAGGTCGGAAGAGATCAGAGCATCAAGAGTGTGCCCTGCAGAATGAGTCTGCCCAGACGGGAGAATAGAGAGAGTTGCAGAGGTCGCAAAAGTGTCCAGAGGGGGGACAGGAGGCATCCATGTTGAGGCAAGTATGGACTCAGAAGGCAGGTATGGACATTAACCACAGTGTTTAAATTCATGCTGTGTGTGTCAACTCACCTTTTTAAGCTCCCATCCTCCTTTTGCACCAGTATGATGGGAGACATCCAATCTTATGACTTTAGCTCTTGAATGATACCCTCATCTGTCAAGTCCCTGAGAACAGTCTTAAGCTGATCTTGCCTCAGAATGGTTATAGGGCACACTGTGTGTCGGACAGGTGTGGCCATGCTGCATTTGGTGCTGCAAGCCATGCAACTGACCCACGATATCTCAAAACACATGCGGGAACTTTTGCACTCACTCTTCAATTTCACTGATAGGTTGGCCAGTGATAACCTGCAGTATATTTGTCTCACCTCGAGCATTATGCTTAACATTTAGCACAGCCCAATGTTGCTATCCAACGAGGATGGTGCCTTCTTTGCCACCTGCTTAGCCATGGGCTTTACTCTCTCTCTATGGGCCAGTTGTGTATTGAAATATGCTTATGTCCCATGTGATGACCCGAGTAGCTCCCCAAGTTGATGTCTGAAGGCTGAAACCCACCATCTGGTGCTGTAACTGAGCCATTTGCAGTGAGCCCTCCAGAGTGATGTACAGGCAGCAGAGTCAAACAATGTTCCACTGCTACTCAATTTCAGCATAGTCCTGTGTAGTTCCAACCATTTACACTCCTTTTAATTCTTGGAATTGTAAACCCTCACAAACTGGCCACGGTTTCCACATGCCATTCAGAGGTTGCCTGTGGCAACATTACCACCCAGGCGTTAAGGGGTTAACGGCGCCGTAAAAGGTGGCGGCGCCGTTAAACCCTTAACACCTGATTACGAGGTCCCTTTGCGGGTGGCACTTTAAAAAACCAACCTGCAAAGGGACCTAGGAGCTAATTACGGCACCGTAATTTACGGTGCCGTAATTAGCGCCTTCCCCAGTGCCATTGAGCCCTATGGGGCAAAAATGGGAATGGGGAAGGGCCATGGCGGCATGGGGAATTACCGCCCCACCAACCTCAGAATGGGGCGGTAATTCCCCATTCCGCCATGGCGGAGTCGGTAAGTTACCGGCATGGTCCATGGTGCTATTAGCACCATGGTCCAACGCCTGGGTCGTAATGAGGGGAACTGTCTCTTCGCATGATCACCCATGACACACACTTAAAGTAATCCCACTTATTGGCAAAGTATTTCCTGGATATATTTGTTAGAGCACAGACTTTACTTTCCACCACACTAAGGACCTTTGACCAGACAGTGCAATGTGTTCCTTTGTCTGCTTCAACTGCAAAGGTTTTATTCAGCTCCATTCTCTTAATTATGGATATCACTTGTTCAAGAGTTTGGTTTCAATTGTGCACACCCACAACTATTCTTCAAGCTGTTTATCTCCTAGGTGAACCATCAGTTTGTTTTTCATGATGTCATTCAAGTATGAGGTAAATTCACAGGTCAGCATGTTGGGTGCTTGGGCTGCCACATATTCATAGACAATGGTCTCCTTCCTGGTTCCCCATACAAAATGAATGCCTTTCCTGCAGTATGTTACTTTTGGGCCTATAGTACTTTGCCATACCTGTCATGGTCTGGTCAAATACTCCAAACTGACCCACAAGCATAGACATGGTGGGCCATGCTGGTCTGTGGTGCACCCTCTCCTTTGGTGCTTGACACAGTGTGCACAGGCTATGACATCCACATCATGATCTACCTTGTTACTATAGTGGTTGGTGGCACCTGAAGAGAGGATACTTGTCACCAAATATATTGGGTGACACCCACTCACACAATGAAGATTAGTGCCACAAGAACATGTTACTTATATGTAATCATTGTGCAAGTGCAAGGTAAGGTGCATCCTCCCTCACCAGGGAGTTCTCAGGAGCTCACATTCTGTCAGGTGAGATGGAATGGAGATAATGCAATTACTGTGCCCTACATGATTAGGTGAAAAGGTAAGAAGCAGAGCATAGGGTGCCATCACAATGTTTTGTGTTGTGTGCCATTTTCCCACACACATAGGCTTAATGTGGTTGGGGGGTGGGGGGCGTTCTGGTGCTCGAGGAGTATTTTTCTTTGGTTTGGGGGTGCTGAGTAGTCAGACCAAGGGAATTTGGCCTGAGAAGCGGTGGTGTCCACACCGTATGTTGTAAAGGAAGCAGCAGTTGTTGATTATGGCTGCTGTTCTCAGGTCCTGTTGGTCGCCATTGTTAGGCACGTTGATAGCCAGCAGCTGTTTGAATCATACCTCCAGAGATGTCTGGTGGAGCAGGCGCATGGGATGCTGGAGATTCGAGAGTAAAGAGTTCATAAAACTGCTCCATAATGAGCAGTTCCTTTACATCATCCAGCGTCATTTTCCCCAGCAACCTGTCATATATATACTGTGTATGCTACACTAATTGTCATGGAGTTTCCTGGGGGAGCAATTATTCCTCTTGTATTTGTTTCTGTTGATATTCGTTATCATAGCAGAGTCATTCCAAGATCCTTTCCTTCAACGTTTTGTAGGGTGCCTTCTCATCTATGTTAAGAATCTGGAAAACTGCCTCCAGTTTACTTGTCAGGAGAGGTCTGATATGTTGAGCCCGTCACTACTTGTCCCGTTTTGCCACTTCCACTATGTGCTCATAGATTATAAGGAGAAATTTGTGATCATTCGAGGGTGCAAACCTCTGAAGCAAAGCTGCAGGGAGAACTGGGGTTCAAGAGTGTGGGTTGTGGTAATCTTCACGTGATCCAGTAGTGACAGCTGTCCGGTAACCAACTTCTGTGTAATGGCCTCCAGAGAAGGTTCCTCCTAAGGTTGTCCATTACCCATTCTGGAGCCAGCTGGTTCCATCAAAGCTCTTTGGGTACTAACTGGTTCCTCATGTAGAGCAAGACTTATTCAGTAACTACGGCATCAATAGGGCCTGCCACAACCCGCCAACCTGATTTGGTCCTCCCTGAGATCCTTTGGAAATAATTTTGTTAACCATGGCTTCACCACATAGGGTTGGCACTGGGGGTACCTTTAAACAAAGATCAAAGGTCCAGATAGTGACAGGGGTTCACTTCAGCAGTGTAGACATTGTGTTGCTGGTGTCTGCTGCATCTAAGGTCAGACTATAATATGATATGATATGATATGATATGATATGATATGATATGATATGATATGATATATGATATGATATGATATGGCATTTATAACGCGCCTATACACAAGTGTTTCAAGATGTGTGGGGAACTGATATTTTCTCTCCTTTTTATTTTTTAATGATTTCCAAGGGTTACGGGATGTCACTCTCAGAACTGATGCTACAAGCTGTGGACATCCTGTCATCGTCACTGAGTGCCAAACCATGGTTGACTGCAGAACTTTGGAAACTGAAGGGCTTGGGGAAGGGTGGGGATTGGCTTCTAGTGGTGGAGGATGTTATATGAGGGGAATAATGGTCCACATGTGCGGACGAGGCTTGACGTATATTGGATATGGAGAATGTGTGTATCACTCTAAACCTAGTCATATACACCACAGTATCTCAAGGATAAAACCTGTTATTGAATCTATGTTTCAGCTAGGAGTTATTTTCCCTACCCAAAGACCTTGCAATACACCCATTTACCCATTTTACTGTGAAAAAGCATAGCAAGGCGACCTATCGATTTGTGCAGCATCTCATGCTGTCAATGCAGTTGTTGGATCCACTTTCCCCGTTGTTCCTAATCCAGACACAATTTTGTCTTGTATCCCTGTGATCACAATCCATTTTGCAGTAGTAGACCTGTGATCAGCATTGGTTTCTATACCTGTGCATCTTGCTAGTCAAGATTTGTTTGTGTGTACTTACATAGAATGTACAGTACAAATTCACAAGGGTTCCATAGGGGTTTGTAGAGAGCCCAGCATTCTTTTCTCTGATTTTGAAACAATAGTCAGACTCACGTGTGTTAAATGAGACTGTGCCCTGATCTAGTATGTGCACAACCCCCTGCTGCTGCTCCCCTCGCTAGAAGGATGATCAACAGGATGTTCTTGATTTGTTAAGAGCTCTTGATTGAAAAGGTCATAAAGCCTCAAAAGAAATTGTGTCAAGCCTGCATCCATTCTCCCCGACATGCTGGCTCTGCTGGAAAGAGACACTTATCTAAAGCCTGATTTAACATGATTTTCCAGGTACCCAAACCCCAAAATGTTAGCAAATGAGGAGGTTCCTTAGAATGGTTGGTTATTGGACACAATAAACAATGGGTTATGCTTTGATTGTACTACACATACAACATTTTACAAACCCCATAATCTCAACCTTGATTCGACTCTTGAACCCCTCATTGGTCCCTCTTTATTGTGAGGAATGAGATGGGAGTGCTGACACAAATGCATGGTGACAAACATCACCAGATCACTTACTATAGTGCCTCTTAGGTGCAGCAGATGTGCTGCTTTGCTTAGTTCAAATGCCACAACCACTCTGTTAGTAGAGAAAGTGGACAGTTTAGTCCTGGGTCAGTCAATCACTAAATCAGTTCCCGTTGCTGTCATGGCTGCCACTTTTAGAGAGGAAAATTAAGCACATCTCCAATACACATTTGAATAAATATGAGTAGCTGTTATTGTTTGTTTCTAATGTAAGTGTAACCCGATGTTCTAGTTTAAACCCTGCTTCCTTACTCCCAACATCTACTGATTGTGATCCCCCATAGTTTCCTCATAATTCCTCTGAATCGTTTAATTCCTAGAATTGATCTGAAAATGTACATTTGTAAAACGCATAACTGATCTTATACACAGATTATTTCTTGTTTGAGATATTCTCAAAGAAGAATTTCTTACGAATATGCATTACTTACTCAATTTGAGGTTTTGGAAGCATATTTATTACTGAATGTACATTCAGCTTAAGTTCCCAAATTGGCTGCCCTCACATGTGTGTGTGTGTTTTTAGGTAAAGAGATAATCGGCAACAATCTTGGCAGATTCCTACAATGTCCATGACCTCACACATGACTTTAGCATACTGTGAAACAATGTGGCTATTTATCCTCAGATGGAACTTCCGTATGTAATGGTTCTTACGTTGCTGTTCCGTTAGATGAATTACGGTTGTCATCAGCTCTTGCAATAATGAAATGGAGGGCTCATGAACAATTTGGTACACATGTTGCTATTGGTAACTCTTTTGCTGAACAGCTCAAACTGCAGCCCTGAAAGGCCCTCTGGCACCTAATTAAAAAAAAAGATGACTTTAAGGTTTTGAATCAATCAAAACCATAGGCACAGCTCTGAGCAAACCTCTTGACCATAGTTTATCAGCCTGCCAAGCCATTACAGAAGGGGAAAGGCCATATGCAAATCAGGCTTGGTCCCACCCCAAAGGAGGCAGTCCACCCTGAACTGCTAGGTCACATCCCATCTGTGCAAGAGCGCAAGCATTCCCATGCATGTTTTGGTCTCATTGGGCATCATCAGTGAGGATTAGCTTGGGTCTCTAGGCCCAGCAGGCTCGGGCTCACATCTGAGCATACCCACTTGTGGTGGCTTAATCAAAAACAAAAAGGTGATGTCTGGAAGATTTTGAATCAGTCAATACCACAGACACAGCTCTGGCCAACCATAAAGACCAGTGCTGTTCAGCCTGCCAAGCCATTACAGAAGGGGAAAGACCATATGCAAATCAGGCTTGGTCCCACCCCAAAAGGGGAAGTCCAGCCCAAACTGCTAGGTCACATTCCTTCTGCATGAGATCGCACGCATCCCCAGACATGTTTCTGCCTCAATGGGTGTCATCAGTAATGACATCCTTATCTGTGCATTAGAAAATCAGTCTCTGATTGCCATTCTCTCTAGCCTGGCCATATTGCCTGATCTCATTCCTAAGCAAGGTAAGATGTATTGGTCTAGGACAAATTTTTTTGGCACTTTATGGCTGCTTAGATCGCCTTTACCTGACCTTGCTCAATTGACCCACTCTGTGACCCATTCTGGAGAACAAAGAGGGCGCTAGTGAGCCGAGCAAGATGGCGGTTTCCTAAGGAGCTCCGTGTGGCTCAGGATTTAATCCTGTCTAATCCATCCTTCTGTGGGAACGTCGCCGCCGCCAATCGCCAGAATTTGACTCCTGAAGCCGAGCTGTGCCCCCCGAAGCTTTCCTGGGCCCGCTCCTCCGCCTACATCCTGAGATATAGGCGTCTGATTGCAAGCCGCGGCCCGACGGATATCGGCGCCCGCGCGACGCACACGGCTGAGACAAGAGGGCTGCTTCATCGCGAACCCAGACAACGGTCCGTAGAATCCTCAACTACCTCCATACCCGAGCGGGCCCGCGCTCTGTGGCCTGCCAGCTCCCTAAAGCTGATTGGTGCGAGTCCGGGAGGGAACAGGAATCCTGAGCCGGGCTCACAACCCGAGGCCCGCGAGACAACACAGCGGACGAGCCGGAGAAAGCAGCGCCTGGCGGGGGTCCCGTGGAGCGGTCCCCAAGAGAGTGCAGAGCCCGCGAACCTGCGGTGCCGCGGTTGAAAGACGCGGCTGTCCCCCACTGTGCCGTACTCCTTGGGTGACTGGGCCGCCGGGCTGCAGCCGAGAGCTCCCGCACGAAGGTAGGAGCCCTGCCGGGCACTTCCGATACTACACCGGGCCGTATCCTGAGAACGTTGCAGACGCCATTGCCGAACCCTACCATTCAGTGTTTCTGTAGTGTGTATGTAAGGAAACGCCCGTACCAGCAAATCCTTCCGAGACAACATCTCATTGCTCGCCCCGTCAAGGCACAGTGTTTCTGGGTGGTCATCTGTGGTCACTGCTACTCCTCCCGGGACTCGGGCGCAGCAAAAACATTGCTCTGGGCATTCACTCTGCAGATCATCTGGAAAGGGGCTCTTCGGAGCACGCCCGTGTCCCCAATCCACGCTGTGCCCCACTCGAATCCTCCGGTTCGGGAAGAAATTCCACGAGCGGCCACGCTCTCTCCTTGTACTCCATCCCCCGGCTTGAGGAGATCAGCGCCAGATAATATACGACTATACGCCAGCCACTGAACGAGCGGGACGGCGCTGGCGGCATCGGAGGTGGTTGTCCGGAGCCCTGCCGGTGCATGCCCCCAGAGCAGAGCGACGTCCGGCGGGCAGTTGAAGCGCTGCACAAGCCCTCTCCGGCCCGGTTACGCCCGGCCGCGATAGGGGATTCAGCGTCCAGCAACAAAACACTGCCGCAACCACACTACACTGGCCCTCACTTCAGCCTGGCCGTGAAGAGGCCCTAAGAGATCTCACAGCATGAGGAGGAACGATAAGTCCCAAAAAAAACTGAATTTCGAGGCCAGTGCCGCCACCAGGCCTTCAAATGCCGCGAGCAGGCCAGCGTCCCCGGCGGCAGACGACGGTGCCATCGGGGTCCAGGTCCCCGAGCTCGACATCAAGGAAATCCTGTTGGACCTGAAAGCGGGTATAGGTGACCTGGGAAGCAAGCTGGACAATTTGTCGTCTAAAGTGGATCGTATCCAACATCGCCTCGACCAACACGCCGAGAGGCTAGACACTGTCGAACAGCGTGTGTCCGATCTGGACGACGGCGCAGTATCCTTCACCACTAGAGTCTCTGCGCTGGAGTCCCAGGTAAAAGCATTGCTGCTAAGAACGAAGATTTAGAAGGCCGTTCCCGGAGGAACAATATCAGAATTATTGGAGTTAAAGAGCAGCAACTCCAAACCAAGATGGAGGACCATGTTGAGCACATCTGCACTGAGCTGTTCGGCCCGGAGGTTCTCTCACGCCTATTCATTGTGGAAAGAGCGCACAGAATCCCTACGGTTAGACCGATCCCAGGAGCGTACCCACGCCCAATTATAGCCAGATTACTTAACTACAAGGACCGCGACGCCATACTCAAAGCGGCGAGGGAGAAAGGGAATCTCCAATTTGACGGCGACTCTGTCCAGTTCTTTCCCGACTTCTCACCCTAGGTCCAAGCACAGAGGCGCTCCTTTACGGCAATCAAACGGCGGTTACAAGTCAACCAAATACTCTACTCGATGCTGTTCCCCGCCAAACTTCACATCCAACACGAGGGGAGGGCCCACTTCTTCGCCTCACCTGAGGAAGCCGCAGAATACTTGGATCGAGCTGGTTGTAGGCAGGCGCCCAACAACCAGAGCCCGCGCCGGGGAGAACGCATACGTAGGAACCCACCATAAAGTGCACAGAAGCGACAAGCTGCGGCGACACAGATCCTTTTGATGTCAGCGACACCCACTAGTTCCTACAGAACTACAAGACTAATTGTTTCTGAGCCACACTGCTACTTGCAAGGCGTCTTGCGCCCCAAGCACGGCACTGTCTGTGGTTCACTTGTTAAGGGTGGGTACATCGTGGGCGGGTTGGGGGTTGCCCACGCAGGGGGGGGTTGCAAAAGTCACTCATCCCGAAAGCAATGGGATGGGGAATCCGCGGGCCTGTTGGGGGTTGCCTGCGCATGGGAGGGATCCAGGAGTTTCCAAGTTGTTTTTACCTCAGCACTTACGTTCTGGCACACTACAATTCCGAATCCCTATGTCGAAACCTGTGACCAGCAAAACGCTTATTGACAACCGCGTGCCTTGTATGAGCTGTAGGGTCGTGGCGACACCGGTCCACTCCATCACATCACCACAATCTGGGGTCACTTAAAATTGCTACATGGAACATCCGTGGTGGGAACCAGCCCTCCAAACTCAGGAAAGTCCTACAATATCTACGGCGGCACAAAGTTAACATTGCAATGCTACAAGAGACCCATCTAACTCCAATAGCAGAGCAACCCTGGGCCCGGTCATGGGGCTGCCACAGATACTTCTCCTCATACTCCTCGTACGCAAGAGGAGTGGCAATACTGATTGACAAAAGAGCCAACTTCAGCCTGATCAGCTCCAAGAAGGACGAAGAGGGCAGGTTCCTGTTAGTGAGGGGCCTACTCGCTGGGAGGGAATAATTTTGGTGAACACTTACGCCCCCAATGTTGACAGTCCGAACAACTTCAATTGGATTATGTCCAACCTTAGTACATACACCTCAGCGACGGTCGTCTGGGGAGCGGATCTCAACACCCCGCTCGACCCGCAAATCGACAAATCACACGGTTGCAACAGCAGAGCCTCCAAGGCCAGCCGCCAAGTCACAGAGATCTGCCAAGCCTTCGAGCTGTCCGATATATGGAGACGCATTCACCCGAACTCCAGAGACTATACGTTTCACTCAACGGTCCACAACACCAACTCCCGCATTGACTATCTTTTGGTATCAACACTCAGCCCATACAGTTGGGGTCCCTGCCACATCTTGCCACGTTCCCTCTCCGACCATTCCATGGTCACACTTGACTTTGCACTGTCAGAGACTCCAAGAATCCCTGTGAATTGGAGATTTAAACCTGGTTCACTCTCTGATCCGATCTTCGCGGATGGGCTTCGTCAAGACATCACCACCTTTCTTACGATAAACCAGGGTTCAGTCAGCTCAGCCGGCACGTTATGGGAATCACTTAAATGCTATGTGAGGGGGGTATGCATGGCTAAAGAAAACGGCATTCTCAAACTGATCAGGCGCGGGTTGGTGGAATGTGAACAACGCCTGAAAGCCCTAGAAAATACCCTGGCAACATCCCCTGACAGGCAGACCCAGGCCAAACTAAAGATTGAATTAGACAAATTCCAGGAGGCAGCAGAACGCGAACTGAAATTTTTGAGCCGGAGACATAAGATTAAACAGTATGGAGAGGGGCAGAGACCCGGGGCGCTCTTAGCCCGCCTGCTGAGGCTGGATCAAACGCCCCCCCGAGTTGAATGTATCCGGGACACGCAGGGAACACTATCATACACCGAAGAGGGAATCACCAATACATTCCATAAATTCTTCCAAAACCTGTATAGCTCCAATACCACTAGCAACCCTGAAATGATTCAGAACTACCTGAATGACACTGAACTGTACTGGGTAATTCAGGAATTGCGCGAACCACTGAACGCACCTATCCCCCTAGAAGAAATTACCGATACAATAAAATCTCTCCCGAACACTAAGGCGCCTGGCCCCGACGGCTTGACAGGCGAGTTTTACAAAAGCCATGCAGCTGTGATTGCCCCGATACTCCTCCAAGTGTACGAGGAAGCCCTAGAGCGTGGGATACTCCCTCCCACCCTCTGTGAAGCCAACGTGATACTCCTGCATAAATCAGGCAAACCACAGGACGATTGTGCCTCCTACAGGCCGATCTCACTGATCAACTTAGACAACAAGATCCTGGCCAAGATCCTCGCTAACCGTCTCCTTCCCCTCATGCCCGCACTGGTCCTAGGTGACCAAGCCGGATTTATCCCAGGCCGCAGCACGACATACGGTATTCGACGACTCTTCGGCGTCATCGCCGCACTCGACCCCTCACAGCAGGCCATTGCGGTACTGTTAGACGCCGAGAAGGCGTTCGACTCGGTCGAATGGCCTTATCTCTTTGCTACACTTACACAAATGGGCCTGGGGAAAACTTTAGTCAAAATGGTCTCCCTACTTTATAATGACCCCCGCTCCTATATCACCCTCGGCGACACCAGATCTCCCGGAGTCAGGTTGGAACGCGGAACTAGGCAGGGGTGCCCCCTATCCGCTCTTATCTTCGCCTTAGTCATGGAACCACTCGCCTCCAGATTGAGAGAGTTCCGTATGGATAGAGGCATCACTCTGGGCCCTCACAAGCTGATCGTCTCCCTCTACGCGGACGACGTGTTGCTTTTTATCAAAGATCCGCAGACAAACCTCAATCCAGTCATGCGCGAGGTAATCCGATTTAGCGGCATATCTGGGCTCAAAATAAACCATTCGAAATCGGTAATATTTCCACTGACGTTGTCCACATCTATGTTTCGCGACGACCACGGTTTTAAGTGGGAAAGCTCCCGGGTGCGCTATTTGGGTATCCTCATGTCACTTGATCACGACGTAATCTTCAAGGACAACTACGGCCAGGTGCTCCATTCCCTGCATGAACGGGTCCAAAGATGGAAGTCTCTTCCATTAACACTTTGGGGAAGGGTCTCACTCACCAAAATGGTGATTCTTCCCAAGCTTCTCTATTTGTTTACAAACATACCTCTAATACTCCCACGCGCTTTCATTCAGAAAATCAGGACCCTCATCCTAGAACTAATATGGGCAGGCAAGCCAGCAAGAGTCGCATATACGACACTGACGTTGCCGGTGGCTCGAGGTGGCCTCGCACTTCCAGATATAGAAAAATACTACTGGGCGGCCCAAGCCCAATTCTTAGGCCATTGGTACGCGACTGAATATATCCGACCACATGTTCAGGTTGAGCGCGCCCTAGCGTCACCGGACTTCCTAACAGCAGTCATCTTCAGCGAGCAATCGGTTCCGCACAACACGCTAAACACAGTCCAGTCCTTATACGCCATCTGGAAGAAAATAGCTCGCAAGTGTGAAATACAGATAAGATACTCTCCGTTATTACCCATCAGGTTTATCCCCGGTATACCTCTGACTGACGAAAAAGTCTTCCTGATTTGGCTGGATAAAACCAATATCCAAACTCTGGGGGACCTCTTCCCAGAGGATAAGTTCATAACCCCGCAAATGATCAGAGAGAGGGGGGGCAACACCTCGCTCGACATGTTTCTTTATTTCAGGCTGCGGCATACCTTGCAGGCCCTCCTCCCAACATTCCCTAAACAACCCCCGACGTGGATCCTCTTACACAGTGTGATACAGGCAAGGGGAGAGGGGCGGTTGGTCTCCACGATATATAGATCACTGCTTGCTGACACTATGATACCAGCCGTCAATGCGAAACGGCGTTGGGAGAGAGCTCTCCATATCACAATACCTGACGTGGAATGGTCCTACATCCTTCAACAAACCAAAAAAGTAGCTTTAAACACTCGCTACAAGCAGATACACTTCAACTTCATCCATCAGACATACTATACCCCCCAAAAGAGGCGGCGTCATCACCCCGAAGCCTCTGATCACTGCGAGCGATGTGCCTCTTCCGACGCTGACTTTGTTCACCTTGCATGGCAGTGCCCGCGTATAGCCCGTTTCTGGTCCTCAGTCTTACAGCACACGAGTGATGTGATCGGGGAGGAGATTACCCCGCAGCCGACCATCGCCCTCCTGAGCATGACCAAGCACCTACAGGCTCCGGGGAGAAGGCTAGCTTCTCTGCTCCTAGTGCTCGCACGCAGAAGAATAGCCCTGACCTGGGGTCGCGGCCCCCTTCCCTCACTGACAGCGTGGAAAAGTGATATCCTATACTGTCAGGACATGGACACTGAATTTCTACGGACTCTCCCCTTACACGCACGTCCTCCGGATATATGGGCTCCCTACGTCAGATATCTGCTCTCTACTCCTGATGTCCCTACCTCTAAATCCCCGCCCACGATTCAGGACATAGCTGCGAGTCCAACCCCGACCAACCTCCAAGGCCCTCGGCAAAGTACTTTATCTTAAAGGTCATCTAAACAGTTGTGAAAATGACTCTCAGAATTGGGAATTGGCATTGTAGATGTGATGAACGCACTTTTTCTTGCTGGTGTTATGTGGCTTTGACCTGTCTTTAAAGGTCGTTACTGTATGTTCTTGTTAAAACCCAAAAATAAAGGTTTAAAAAAAATAAAAAAAAAAATTCTGGAGAACAAAAATGAATGATAGCGTTTGTCAGCCATGATTGGTTTTGCACCTCATTTTCCTATTGTTCCATAACACTATTGTAATACTTGTACTAATTGTCTAACTCATGATGTGGGTCGAGTTCTGAAGTCTTTGCCCTTTGCTCATCCTGCTCCAGTGGGTCCCTTTCTTAATATTAACACTGATTTTATTCAGTAACCCAGACGTTTATCCTATGAATACTATTTAGTAATAGTTGTTGGGTTTTCTGGGTGTGTGGAAGCTTACTGTTAAAGAAAGACTGACTCTGTCACTGTTGCAAAGAAAGTCTTACAGAATGTATTCCTCAATTTGGTCTTCCTGCTATTATAGCCAGTGACAGAGATACCCATTTTACAGGTCAAGTGATCAGAAATATTTGCACAGCTCTGAATATTTTCCAACACTTGCATTTTGCATATGATCAATCCAGCGGCATTGTAGAATGCAGAAATGGTGATGTTAAAATTCAGCTGTACCATGTTTTTCCAGAGATTGGTCTTAAGAGGCCGGAGGTTCTACCATTAGTTCTGCTTCATAGTCATAACATCCCCAATTGGAAGCATGGACTGCCACCCCATGGGATCTTAACAGGGGATCCTTTTCACATGTGCATTACCTCTCCTTTATCTTCCGGCAACCTGAATATCCATTTGGAAGCTGTGACTGTTTTGAAGTATTGCAAGTCCTTTGTAGAGGCTATTAGACTTCTCTGTACACAGGTAAAAGAAGGCTTTTCAGATCATGCCAATGGTCATTCCCTGGGTTATTGGGTCTGTCTGCAGTGCACCAAAGAAATGTTATTCTTCTGCCACATTGGCGAAGACCTTTCCAGGTTCTTCACATGCCCCAGACCACTGCCAAGTGTGAGAGACATCCAGTGTGGTACATGCCTCCTCCTGAAGATAAGTAGAGCCTCCAGTTGTAGCATCAGAATCAACTATGGTGTTTCCGGAGACCTCTACTTCACTCACTTCTAGATGAATTACATCTGTGGGATCATCCTGAACCGCATTTGCTCCTGTACATCACCCTTCTATCTTGCATGCCACAGCTTCCTCGACTGTTCCAGGCAGTAATGCATCTTAAATGCAGACTGCATCCCCAACTTCAGTCGACAATGTAGTCTCACCTCCATTAAAAGTTGAAAGGGTGCAGAAATTGAGCAACAGGGCCTCTACTTTCCATGGCTCTGAATCTGATTTCTGATGCAAGTATCATTAACATTCTCACAGGAAACAATGAAAACAGTTTTTGTACCTCTATTGAGAGAATATTGCTCATAGCGCCAGCCACAATAATAGAATAAACCTTGTTGTGCTGTAATATGATAGCTGTTAAAGTGACTAAGAGCATAATAAATAGAAGGCAAAGCTGTAAGGAACACGTCTGCTCAAGATACTTTTATCTGTCTTTCTATAATGTTGTCATTGGGATATTCGTACTCACTTTTGGCATATTAATTTGGATTTCTACAGTTAGTGCTCTCTGAAAAATGCAAGACATTGCTGAGTTTCCTATTTGACTGACAATCTCTGTTTCTGGTCGACATCGTTTTTCCTGCTTGTGAGTTTGTCTGCTGCATATCAATATTTTGAGCGGAGCTGTTGCAGTGGTGGGCTATCCATCCTGTTGTTCTTCCAGCCCTGTCAGTCCAGAGCATACAAGCACAACGGGCCAATGTTAGGTGGAGGGCCGGAGAAAGCCTTAGAGCTCTGAGTGCATTTGCTCATTATGTTATTTTGGTCCCACAGAGCCAAGTGGAGCAGCTGCAGGAGCAGGCTGTTTCCGCTGGTGCCAATATGGCCTTAAAGGCCTTGCCATCTCTTCAAAGACTCTCCTGGAGTCAGTCCCAGTGCCTTTGGTGCCAGGCTCATGCTCAATGTGAGGATAACATGGGACCTGGACTTATTAAATGAACTTTTGTGAAACATGGAGGCACCCACATAGCTCAGTTTCAAGAACTGTGCTATGCGGTCTAGTGTTTTGGGTGTGGTCAGGCCTTTGAATACCTGGGGCTATATAAGCCACACCCAAGCAGAGGAACACGCTTTGTGTTACTCTGCGGTTAGCAGCGTGACGCTCACCGTGTTCAGCTTGGTCTCCTGAGTTTCTTGCCTGCCTTCCTGGACCCGCGTACCTGAAAGAACAAGAACATTCTGAAAGATGGCAACTAGGCAGAGGTACCAGACAAGGGTGTCCATGGTCCCCTATGCTGTATATATTAGCTTTAGAGCCTCTGGCGATATACCTCAGACAACAATATGATACAATAGGTATTGAGGTGGAAGGGGAACGGCACTTGATCTCCTTGTATGCGCATGATTTGCTGCTGTACCTGAGGCACCCGGAGGAGAATCTCCAATACATCCTGGAGGTCATGGAAAGGTACGCAGAGTTGTCTGGTATTGCGGTGAACCCTCAGAAATCGGTCATTTTCCCGTTAGGTGGTTATAAGGGGATCTCTGTCGAGCGGTTGCCGGTACTGCAAGCCCCTTGGGCTGTCGGAACCTTTCGGTACCTTGGGATAGATGTGTACCATACGGTGGAAGAGAACACAGGCGCAACACAGTGGTAGCTATAGTGAAAATAGAAAAGAGTATGACATTCTGGGCAAAGCTACCCCTAGCAATGATGTGGCGAGGTGCTATGCTCAAGATGGTGGTTTTACTCAGGCTCCTGCATTATTTCGGAAATATCCCGTACCTAATACCTAAGAAGTTTTTTACCAGACTGAATGGCATGTGTAGGGACTTCCTGTGGCAGGGTACCAGGAATAGGGTGGCACTATGGAAGTTGCAAAACTTTTATGAAAAAGGGGGAATAAATTTACCTAATTATGAGGCCTATTACGTAGCAAGCCAACTGCAACATGTCGCCAAATGGCTCTCAGATGAAGCGACCCCAGAATCCAGGTTGCTTAGAGCAGATTGTGCCCCATTTTATTTAAAAGAGATGATCTGGCTACCCAAGATAGAAATGAAGGCGCGTCCTGAGATGATGATGCTTGGGTGGAGGATCTGGCGTCGAGCATGCCGGATGATCAGAAATCCAGCCCCATGCTCCCCGCAGATACCGCTGGTCACGCTGGCTTGGGGAGATAAACAGCTACAAATGACCATTAGGAACCACTGGGAATCGGTGGGGTTGGCAACTATGGGAGATGTGTGGCGGGAGGGGATTATTGTAAGTTTTGAAGAGCTAGGAGAAGAAGCAGGGTTACATGTAGGTCAATATATCACATATCACAGAATGGTGCAGAAAATTAAGACAACCTGGCCTGAGACAGTACTGGAAGAAGAGCCAGATGCTACTATAGACATGATATAGGATATAACGGAAGGAGGGCATGAGATCTCTAGATTGTACGAAATGATGATGTCTAAAGTTGGGAAAGAACTAACGCAACTGAGACTAGATTGGGAGGCGGAGATGGGAGCCCCGATAGAGGATGTGATGTGGGAACGTGCCCTGGGGTACCATAAAAAGGTGTCAAGAAATGCTAGATTGAAACAAATACAATTATATATTACACA
Organism: Ambystoma mexicanum; assembly: GCF_040938575.1. Taxonomy (NCBI): domain Eukaryota; kingdom Metazoa; phylum Chordata; class Amphibia; order Caudata; family Ambystomatidae; genus Ambystoma; species Ambystoma mexicanum. Next base: position 779,653,226 of record NC_090937.1, read on the forward strand.
CAGGGTATATATGACGCCCCTGAGGATATCGAGGTTTGAAAACGCTGACAGACAAGCATGTCCCAAATGTGACGAGGAACGGGCTGATATGATACATATGTTTTGGGCCTGCCCGGTGATTGAGCGCTTCTGGAGCGATGTAGCTGGGAAATTGGCGGAAAAGGGTGTCACCATAGTCATAGACTCGGCCTGGGCCTGCTTACTGGGGTGTTCCCCAGATCGCAGAAACTTAAACATGTCAATAAACTGAAGGATTTAGCATATGTGCTTGCAAAAAGGAGGATTGCCATGGGATGGAAAAATTGTCATAGACCACGAGTGGAGATGTGGTGGAGGGACCTGCAGAGGTGGGCGGAGGCGGAGACCATGGTATGGCAGGAGGCAAGTAACACAGGGGGGGAGGAAGAGGTGGAAACCCTGATGGAATGGAAATCATTGGTAGCAGAATTGTTTGGAATGATACAAAATTTGTCGGAATTAACTGAAAATGGGACCCCGCCATGTGGTGCAGACACAATGTGAATAAATTAATAGGCTAGTAAGGGGGGTCGGATAAGGGGAGCAGTGATGAAAATGGTGTAATGTCTATTGATGCTTTCACTGCAGTTTGGTTTGTATTGGTTTTGTTTGTTAAATAAAAATAAAATATGTTTAAAAAAAAAAAGAACAAGAACATCTTTAATTCTACACTTACCTGTGAGTAGTGTCCTGTTCGCAATCCATCGCTCATCCGGTCCAGTGAACACCTACATCTCGGCGCTGCATCCATCTCCGGACCACCGCAACCTGGATGGAAGAGAATGAAAACAGCATTAGTAAGCGTTTACATATTTCAATCCAAAAACAGCACGAACCATCAGACGCTTACCTGAATTCGAGTCGCTCTTGGTCACCATCCATTCCAGAACCTCACAACGACCTACGAAAGAGAGGGAACACAGGTTAGCACATGAAAAGACAAGAAAGCGCTGCGTACTGTGCATACACTCACCGCCTAGTGCTCCTTCAGTCAGCATACATTCTGGGACGTTACAGCGGCCTATAAGAAAGAAGGGAGACACAGGTCAGCGCAAGAAAAGACAGATAGCGCCACGCATCACGCATTCACTCACCGCCTCATGCTCAACTCCAATCAGCACGACAACACCAACAACCTCTTCCCACACCTAGAGGAAGAAGCATAGACATTATTAAGGGACAAGAGAAAGAAAGGAAAACAGATTATCAAGACTCTAAAAAAGCACATCAAACTTTTAACGACATGTAGTCACAGCAGGTCGGGACTCAAACAGGGCCCGCACCAGTGAAACAACTAGGTCGCGATGCGCCCACACCAGTTACACGCCCCTGCACCGAGAAGCACGATGGAGAGCACATCATACAAAAAAGCAACGTGAGGAGAAGGTTTGAGGGGAAGGTTTGGCTCTCGAGGGAGGCGGGGGGCCAAGCAACAAGAGACAGTTAAGTTTCAAATCCGATATTCCTGTATTGTAGGCCCAATCCTTGGGCGAACAAATCCAAGGGAGGGGTTTGAGAGTGCGAGTGATCCAACCAGGGCTGAGTGGCGTCCCCGTGGATATCAGGTGAGTGTTCCATTATGCCTAATGATTGTTCATCGCTTTCCTCCCACTTACCATCACTGCTCTATCAGAGTCAGGACTCGTGCTGGACCTAGGCAGCATTGAGGATGTTTGGTGAACCAGTGACCCAGGTTCGAAATTCTATCCAATTTACAGGCCCTAATACTTTAGAAAAACATCTAACCAAAAGGGAAATGGGAGCTTTGTACAATAGCCTCAATCGGGCGTCTGCCCGGCACAATTTATATTTGGTTTGTGCTTGGTTTTCAAAGTTCCTTTCTTCCACCACAGTATTCTTCCCAGTCTTTGTATTAAGTTAGGATTTCACTTTCTCCTATTAACAAAGAAAACAAAGAAAACAAAGAAAACAGTCCCTTGTTGTGAACATTTCCATTCCTCCAGGATTTCTTGTAAATAAACAAAAAAACACTTCCTGCTTTGAGGTGTTGAGTTTTCCCCAAAGTCATGTGATAGGGAGGCTGTCCACCCTGTCATAGGACAGGTCTGAGAGCAGAGTTGTGTACCTTTTGTTGCTTTTTCAATCGTAATTCAAAGTGTTCATATCTCTTTCTCAATCCCCATTTCATAGGGTAGTTGCACACTTGGGTTTCTGAGGCTCCCGTAACCTTGATAGCTTTTGTAGCCGTTATTCACAATATTCGTGCTTTTCTAAATGCCCTTTCATAAGATATTTACACCCACGTGTTTCTCAGGCTCCTGTGACTGTGATAGCCTTCCCAGTTGCTATTCACAATTTTCGTATATTTATCAATCCTCCTTCCATAGGGTATTTGCACACTCAGGTTTCCCAGGCTCCCATAACCTTAATAGCTTTCACAGTTGCTATTCACAATGTTCATATTTGCATCAATCCCCCTTCCATTGTGTATTTGCACACTCATGTTTCTCAGGCTACCGTAACCTGTATAGCTTTCACAGCCGTTAATCACAATATTTGTATTTTTATCGATCACCCTTTCATAGGGTATTTGTACACTCAGGTTTCTCAGACTCCCATTTACCTTGATAGCTTCCACAGCCGCTACTCACAATATTTGTACCTTTTAATGGTATGCTCTTTGTCAGGTTTCTCAGACTTCCGTAACTTCGTTGGCTTTCCCCATGGCTACTTGCCTCTGTAGCTACGGTCCGACGTGTGCAGAGCTCAGGGACTCGGGTTCCCTTGTTCTATCTGGTATCGGCATCCATTACTGGACTACTGGCCCACCATTGCCCGTTCATGGTCTCGCCACCAGATGAGGTGCAGGTATTCCCGTCTCTGCTCGCACTCCGGCCTCAGTTACTCAGTCGGATAGAATGCCAGCCCTCAGGTGTTCAGCTCATGGTTTTCCTCACCCTCCTTGCTGCCATAGGCTCCACAGAAGAGCATGGCTCCGCTCGTACAGGGCATCAACAACGAAGAGTCTCACCTCTGTGTAGCAGTTACCTTTCCTTCATAGGAGTTTCCTCTCTTATGCACGTCACAGGAATAAACAGAACAGTGTCCTTCTTCACTGGTCCTAGCATTCAGGCTTTATTCAACATTGCCTGTAGCCAATACATGTAAAGAAGGATCTTTGTGGAAAATAGTAATTTCAGGAGATATTAAAGTCTTTTCCACATACATATATGCAGACAAGGTGGTTGGGACTGGGAGTTCTGCTCTGGAACGGGAGCCCTTGTCCCCAAGCGAAGCGTTATCTTGAATCTAACCAACTCTTAGGTTTCCGCCAATCTGGGTTCAGACCTCAACATGGCACAGAGACAGCCTTAATTAATCTCAAAACCCAAATTGATGAGCTCAAGGACAAGGGAAATACTGCCATGCTACTCCTCCTTGACCTATCGGCAGCCTTTGACCTGGGGAACCACACAGTATTGTGTGAACACTTGGCATCGGCGGCCCACTTTTCAAGTGAGGTTATAGCCTGGGTCCAATCATTTCTGGACAACCGAACTATGAGAGTTTTCTCTACAATGACATCAGCAGATCGCATCAAAATAACCTGCGGCGTGCCCCAAGGATCTTGCGTCTCGCCGACTAGGTATATTATATTTACTAAGCCCCTCTTTGACAAATTGGACAGACTGGGTGTCACCTACACTAATTATGCAGATGACACCCAGAACCTCATACCCCTTTCGGGCAATTTTGTCTGCGAAACGCCCTTTGTAAATGAAATATACCTCATCATACAGGCATGGATGGCCAATCACGGCCTCTGCCTGAATGATGACAAATCCGAAGTCCTGCTCCTCGGCTCTGCTGCTAACCTAAAGAAACTTAGCCCTAACTACTCTGCTTTCAACATTGACGGCAACATAATTACAGTAGCCAAAGTAGTAAAAACATTAGGCTTTCACCTTGACTCCACCCTGACGCTGAAAAAACAGGTTGATTCCCTAGCATCCTCCACGTCCTATACCTGCAAGCTCATTAGGGCATGCCGAGCTTTCGTAACACAAGCAAGCTGCATCATCCTTGCCAACGCCTTAATACTTTCCAAACTTGACTACTGTAATGCCCTGTATATGGGAGCCAGCAAACACATCATTGATAAAAATGTAAATTTTGCAAAATAATGCCCTTAGAACTGCCCTCAGCTTACCTACTAGAGAACACATCTCTAATATAAGAAGAGAACAAAAGTGGCTAAAAACTAGTGACAGGATCTCACTTAAAATAGCTTCACTAACCTACAAATGCCTCAATAACACAGCTCCCACGTACCTGGCAGAGAGAATAGTGAGAAGAACATCAACCCGCCCTACCAGAGCTGCCAACTCCTACTGCCTACAGATACCGAGATTCAGGCTAAAACAAACGGGAGGCAGCAGCTTCCCGGTTAAGGCAGCCCAGTATTGGAACGCTCTCCCACTTGATGTTAGAAGAGATTAATCCTATTAGTTTCAGACGTAATATTCTCAAATGGCTACATTCCAATGACCCTCAAGACAAACTGCGAACCACCTCAGCCGCTGATTTCTGGGCCGACTCTAACCTCTCTGTTTGTACATATGTATATTCTTTCATTTGATTTGTTCTATTACTTATTTACAATGTTTTTACTTATTCATGTAGCCTTATGCCTTACTCTGTAACTAAGCTTAAAGTATCCATGCATTCTGTTCTCTGTTGCGCACAGCTACTTTTGGGTCAGGTGCGCCATACACATTAATAAACAAACAAACAAGCAAACAAACTCCCAGTGAGATCCCACTTGCCCAGACACCCAGGCAGGGTATTTTAGTAGTGGGCTCACCTCCATAGCCTAAAAGGGGGTGGCTCTCCTCTTGGTAAAGGGGACAAATTGTCCAGTTTTATCACAATTGCCAAGTGCAGTTTTTAGTATAAACGTGCAGACTTGGCCCTACTAATTCAGTATAGGGGTGAGCAAAAGTAAAGCACCCAACTCTCTGAGCCATACAACAGGAAGCAAATGGCAAAAGCCAATCTGGGCCCTCCTCTGCAAGACCAGAGAGGTTCCTTAAGCTCATATTTAAGTCCTCAGCCAACTTGTGGCATTTATATGAAAGCATAGGAAGAGCTCGGCAAAGACGTATGCTGCATTACTGTCAGCTGCTTCAGCTACTTCTGTGGGGTAAGGTTGTGGTAAGTCTAGTTACATGTCTAATGCTGGCCCAACTAAGTGCTCTGCGAGTCCATTAAACCCATTAAAACCATCAAATCCAACAAATGATGGGACACTCATTGTGATCTGCTTCCTGCACTGAGCACTAGTACACATGACTCTATTCCTCCAAATGGCCAATCCTTCAACACCAACTTTGGCTCATTGGCTAGGACAATTGGATCAAACAAAGTGGCAGATTCAGCTGGCATGCCTATTTCTACTGTCATGTCTGATATCCTCAAGTGGCCGATTTATCTGCGCAACTTTCAGGTCTGGACAATAATGTGCAAAGTTTTGCCTCCACGGTGGAAGACTGATATTCCATTGTCAAGACTTGTAAGCATAGGGTCTTTGAAACATTACTTCTTGTAGATGACTCATTGAGAAATATGAAATCTGTTTATGTTGTGTGTGATCCACCTAGCAGAGCAGATTTGTTATCTCAGGGCTCTGCTGTAAATTGGAGTTCTGAAAAGCCCAAACCTCTGATTATTATTAATGCTGGAGTGATGGTCATAAAAGCAATCCCTACCCCTAATCTTTCTATGAACTATGTGTCAACAGGATTCCAAACTCTATGAACCTTTGCAAACACTGGTTGGCCAAAAATGATATTGCAACCTTTTAATCTCCTATCAGTTGCAGTCCCCTTGGGTGGAGTTCTTGTAGGCATTCCACCTCTTCGCTCAATGCAGAACAAACCTATCACCTCCCGCATTAATAAAACCATGCACTTGGTTAACACCAATATCTTGTGCTTTCTTATTAATCTTCATAATTTTATATTGGCCAAACGTGTCCCCTGGGTAGGTTCTTCTACTAAATCCATTGAGGATGACTGTATCGTTATCACATTTTCACATCCTAGGGCATATTCTAAACTCCAACCTATGTTGAACATTTGGAAATTGAACAAGTAAGATTGCTCCTTTTGTCCTTTTTGTATACACCACATATTGTCCCATTGACAAATCAAGATGCGAATACTAAGGCCGCAGAGAGAAACACTATCATGTCTACTTTACCTTCTTTCTCCAACTAGCTAAGCATTAATAATGCAAGACCTGCATTTCCAAATAGAGTACACCCAAACCAAACATTAGTCCCAGGATGTACCACTGGCCCCATCTTAACTGAAAACCGTTTTGCTGCAATAACCACAAATTAAGAAATGGATTGCCTCTATGCTCATATGGATTCCATTTTTTCCACCACTTCTAATATACAGCCCAAAACTAGTTCATCTGCCAGCAATATTACTACCCGGCCAGGTTCAATTTACTCCCTCAGTAGGTCCTCTATTGCAACTTTGTTGGATCGTTCCCCAACTGATGGCACCCTAATTTGTTTTTCCAGTCTGCAGCTTGGACATGAATCTAATCACTGCTCTGATGCAGACCTAAGTAACCTTAATTCAAAGTTATTCCCCATTTTGTCTTGGGACATAGCTGGCGCAAGAGATACGTTTGTAGAGGAGCAGATGTATACATCCGGAGGAGATCCCATCCCCCTACCTCCCCGGTATTGGAGACATAAAACTGTGCCCTGTCTAACACCAGCTATTGTATCAATATTGCTGCGAGTATTTGGCAGACGGTAATTCATTAAGACAACCATATCGAATGTACCCTCGAAGTGATGACAGCCTGCCGGAGGAGTTCCCTGAAGAAATATGAGAAAGAGCTGAGAAAATGGACTGATGACATCACAAGAAAGTGTGCACAAGGTCCTAAAATACTGAATGAAGATAATGTATGAATCCTAGAGGAGGAAAAACGAAGTAAAGACTCATGTGAATCTTAAAAGTGTAAAAGAAGAAGATTACACGTCAGAAAGTGCTGCAGAAATCAGAAGTATGATGAATGTGCATACGCTGAAACGCAAGATAGATCTAGGCTTGCTACAAGTAGTGTATAGATTGCAGGCGGAGCTGCCACTGTACAGAAACTGGACATTGGTATCATGAAATAAAGAAGCCAAAGAACCATGCAGAGAAAATGAAATGCTGTGTCGCAGTAGAATAACAGGTTGTTGGAGCTGCTTTGAGATGCTGTCTGGCCTGAAGTCAAGAACCGAGAAGTTGAGGTCAGCTATCTACGCTAAAGAGGGAAATGTGTGCAGAGGATGAATCCTCTCATGTTAAGGTGCAAGAAAGAACACAGAAGATGTGAAGTCTTCATTTATTAAAACATTCACAAACTTGCAGAATGAAAAGAATTGTGGTCTCTTGTCACGTGAGTCAAGGCTGAAAACAGTGCTTGAACTTGGAGTTCCAGACACGATAGCGAGTGCCTTCATTCCCGTTGCATTCTTAGGACAAGAATACTCTACAAAGCCAAGTACAAAGAGAATTTCATGGCAGAAGGCATGGGTGATGAGAGATGCTGGGCTAATTGGGTGGTAGGGAAGCTTCATGTCCTATCTACTTGCACCTGGGTCTTGGCTCATGGGCTGCTAATTGAACCGAATGCTCCAGACATGGTACAAGCGTGCCAAACCAATTGTATTAGTCCGTATAACAAAGGACCTTATAGCTTGAGAAACCAATGAAAAGCTGTTTAACTGATTTTTCTTAAATTACATGTATGAAGAGGTAAGCATTAGTTGGCCACCTGATATTTGATAGCCATTAACAAACCTAGCTCCCATATGATTGTATATCTAGATGTGTCCCTTAACCATTCACAACCCTTCATAGGTTTGTCACGATTGCCACATAGTATGACATCATTCTGATGAATAAAGAAGTATATAACTGTATTTTTTGTGGAAATCGCTCAGAATGAACGTATGTCCATTGATGTTCGTTGTCAACTCCCTGTTTTAGATAATTGCTAATAAAACAGCAACTTCCCATCTTTTTGAGTTTGTCCGGTTATTTGGCATCCAAATTATTCTGGTGTAATCCCATCCAGTAACAAATGAATGTGTCCAAGGGCCATATGCTGAAGTTGGTCAGTGATGATTTGAGGAACACATTAATAACATATGGTGTGATCTTACTGCAAGAAACATGGTCTAATCATGATTTGCACATGGATGGTTATTGTGTCAATCAAATACCTGCCACGAGTCACACGAGAAGGGGCTGCTTAGTGGAGGATATAGCAACATTTATCAAGTGCTCACTTGAGGTCAATTTAAAATGCATCTCAACTGTTTCATGTAATATACTTGAACTATTAGACTCTTTGTTTCTTATCAATTTGTATAATAGCCCGTACCAGCACAACAATGGATCAGCACTTTGTGATCTTAAGAGTGTAATTGAAGATTTAACTGACATTAATTATGCCAGACCACACTGGATCATTTTTGGAGGTGGTTTCAATGTCATACTGTTCTCTGTTCGACTTGAATAAAGAGTCTTCCCTCAATATAAGTTTGCCCCTAATCGCTGACCCTAAAATGAATTCTGACGGCTTGAGACTCTATACTTGGTTAGTGCAAAGGTGTTTAAGGCCTGTGAGTGGTAGGTTCAGTTCAGATCGCCCAGGTGGCATTGCCTTCCGGGGCCATCATGGTTGTTCAACCATTGATTATTGTGCGTATCATGAAATAAATGACAAGCTATTCTTTGGGGTTGTCTTAGACCTATATAGTGACCATTATGATATATTACAAGCATTCATTCAGGCAGTTTACCCCATATGGTTAGTGCCATGCTTTCTTCATCTCATAGGTGAACTGGATGGGACCCAACCAAAGGGCTCAAAACTCGCAATAGAAAAATTAACCCTCACCTAACTCCAAGTATAGATATTCTGGATCCTGCAAGGTCCTGGATTTTGATTATTTCTAATTTCAGTGACTTGCAATATCCTTGTCTGTTTTTAAAATGAGTAAGCCACCATAAACAGACACAGGACAACGGTTGGTTTGATGAGAATTGTCATTGCACTAAAAGGAATCTGGCCCATGCTTTGAAAGGCCCTGCTACTGATTGACTATCTGTTATCAAAGCTCGATCTGAGTATAAAAAGGCTCTATCAACTCAGAAATCAGCATATGAAGTACAAGAGTGGGCCGATCTTTGGAGGGAAGCTAAGAGCCCACATTTCAGACTTTTTTGTCAAATAGTCAACCATGGACCTGGCCATCCAAATTGCGCTAACATGGTTAAATTGTATGCATTGGACTCCGACTGGATCCAGCATTTCTTGAATTTATATGATTCACCAATAGGTGATTATTCAATGGCTGATTATAACAAAAATATCATTCAAATGCAGTGGTGCATGGCTCCTCGCCTATTACTCTTTCCATTAAAGAGATAAGATTAACTCTAATGAAGCAGGTACTAAACCGATGCCTGGCGCTATCACAGCAGATCTATTTAAGACTTTGGATGACTTTTGGAAATCGATTTTTACAATTGGTTTCAGTTATAGGCTAGCCGAGGGATGCCTAGCAGGCTCATGGAAGCAAGCAGTGATTTGTCCGATCTACAAAAAGGCCCCAAGAGATTCACCTGCCTCTCATAGACCCATGTCGTTGCTTGACTCTTCTTTGAGATATTCTGTAGAGCTGCCTAAGCAGACAATAAACTTGGGTGAGTGGTCAAAATATTTTAGCTATGACACAGCTGGGTTTCCGTGAAAGTTTAGGTACCCTTGAGAAAACCTTATACCTGTATTTTATTATTGCAAATGATATCTACCTCTGGAACAAAGAGGTCTATGGTGCATTTATGGATTTTCACTTTGCCTTCAACAGAATAAATCATGACTAACTAATGCCTGTACCGAGCAAGATGTTCTGTCTGGCTGATCTGGTTATGATACTGCCCTCTTTACATGCCAGTCATAAAGACTTTGGGCTTCATTCGGAGTTTGCTGGTATCCTGCCAGTAGATACCATTATACCGTTTCCGGCACTCGAGTGCCAGAGTGACGGTGTAAATCTCCATTCATGGAGTCCGATAGGACTCCATGGGTGGATTTGCCATCATTACCAATGAGGGCTTTTGTTGCAGGTAGGGCGCCTGCCTTATCTACAGCTTTTAGCTGGAAGTAAGGCAGGTGCCCACTGGCAAACCAGACCGGCCGAGTTAGAATGAGGCCCTTTGTGTGTTGTGGCCCAAATGGCAATTATATTTTGTGCTTTCTGGTACACACAGGTGTATAGCAAGGGTGCGCACTTGTGCCGTTATTATTTTCCCTTTAAGTGAACCACCTTCATGACCACGTAATGGGATTTGAAGGTAAAGCTAGGTGGAATGTCAATACCAGTACTGACGTATGTGGATGACACGATCCTTGTTATGAGAACCTGCATTCACAGCAACACCTAATTGATGTCTATGTTGCCTCTTATGCAAAGCTTGTGCCTTTGAATCATTGCTTGCAAGTCGGCCGTAATGGCCTGTCAATCTGGTTTTAGGATTCTCAAGCTTCCCGCCTTTCGCGCTGGGAATGAAATCATCAAGTTATGTACTAGTTACGCTTATTTGGAATTCATTTTTTACTTCCAGGCTGTGTAGAGCCATGCACATAAACAACCAAAAAGCAAAAATGACAAAAGTATTGGCCAGTTTGTTTCATTTTGCTCACTTTTATAAATGACAGCCTGTTCATATGATGATACCGTGCAAATACCATAGCAAAATATGGGCCCAGGTTTTGGGCCTTTTCAGGCTTTTCAGGCGCATAAATCAGGGAGAATGGCTTTCTAAAAACTATACTTGGCCTAACTAATTCAGCAACAACCTTTCTTTGTTCACACCATACTTTGTCTACCCCATCTTGAAGATGAATTCACACTGGAACCCTTTGGTTTAGTGCTTTACAAAACGAAAAAGCTACTCTCACGCACCTCATTTTTAAACATCTTATCAGGTCGGAAGCAAACTTCATAGGCATTCCCTGGCTATTATTTATTGCAAAATCCATGGTTTTAGTGAATTGTATTGATTGTCTCACCACTTTATCCGTTAACTCTACCTTGAATTGTTCAAGGCTGATGGGAAACGTTGAGGGCAGGTTGCTCAGTATTTGAAGCCTTTAATTGTATTCATATTATGCCGACAACTAATAAAAACCTCTGACTACTTAATCTGGACTAAATATAGATATATATAATATAGATTCAAATCGGTGTTCTTAACTAGGGCCTGATTTAATTTTGTTTACCATTAAGAGCAGTCACGAGCAGGTGGGCTTCATCCAACGCCAGCAACTTAACCAATGAAAATTGTCCTTTCTGGAATGGTCTTTCGGAAGACATTATGCACCTATTTTTCTGTCGTATTTATTCTACCAAAAGGAACTTTAAAGCCGTTAATACAACAAATGGGATTAAGGCAATGTAGACCCACGCTAGTTTCCTAATTGATGGTAATAGACTGTTCGTGGCCTGGACATTGCTCACTTATTTACGACATCCTCTCAACCTGAGGAACGATTTGATGAATTCTCATGGAACAATCTGATTAGACCTTTTCAGTAATTATGTGCCTTAATGTTTTATTTATGTAAATTAATTTCTCTTAATAATAATACCTCTTGAAGGAATGGCTTCTCCCTAACACCTAGGTCCCAACACCCTCCACTCCTCACACTGCCTGAGACTAGGTTATCTGCTCCCCACTCTTTCCTCCCCTGATTGCCTGTAGATCCCTTGATACCAATTGTTCACCCTCCCACTGGTGTAACTTGAGCCCCTGCATGCCCCCACGGTGCGGGGGGCCTGCTAGCACATGTCCTGGGAGGAGGGCCCCACTTTTTTTGTTTCTTTTTTAATTCACTGTGCATTCGTAAAGAAATTATTTCTGTAACAGAAATTTCTTTTTGAAGGCATAGTGACTTCAAAAATAAACTATGTCTTTATGAAGCCCTAGGGCTTCCCCTACCCCATGACATGGAAGACCCCAGGCTGGAGGCCTCCATGTCATGGGGTGGCGGCGGACCTATGACTTCAACAAGAGATAGTGTATTTTTGAAGTCACTCTGCCTTCATAAAGAAATTATTTCCATTACGGTTCGGTTCAGAGTCACTTCATTTCTTTTTGAAGTAATAGGGCTCCCCTGATCCCCATGACGTGTGTGTGAGTGTATTTTGAAAGGGCGTACACTTAAATGTATAAGTGACTGCCTGTGTGAGTGTGTGGTGAAAGGGCACACACGTAAATGTATGGATGGCTGGCTGTGTGTATGTGGTTAATGGTGTGTGTGCTTGTGTTCAGGGGCGCAACAAAACTTACATTTCGGGGGCAATCCTTCAAATGTTGGTAGAGGCGCTAACTTCACGGGCAGTGGGGCAAACTTATTTGTGTGGGGGCTTCTAGCTTCTTTACTCATTTTAATGAGGCTATTCTTGTGTAGCTTCAATGTTACAAGCAGTCAACTCTCACCTTTAAGTCTGAAAGCACCCACGTATGGACTGCTGTGAAAAAGAGCACTCCCATGGCATTCAAGTACTAAACCCACATCATGATTTAAATTGGCTACAAAATTTGGCATTTGAATGGAGGTACTAACATTGAAATGTTCTACGTTAGTAATTGCAGGGCCTTTGTTAACAGCAAAACCCAGGTGCCGTTTAACATCTGTGTCCTGTTCTGTACGGCAACTGCTCTGAAGGTCAGCCAAGTTGAGTCCACATAGCCCAAAGTTTCAGGGGGTGGGGGGCTGAAGCCCAGTCAGCTCAATGGTGTTACAGCACTACTTGTGTTTAATGCCTTGATTACTTATTGGTAATCGTCATTACTCCTAGCCCTATTCTTCCTCGTCCCTGTACTTGTGTATAAGGCAGTACTTGTGCATGAGGCAGTACTGGGATGAGGTAGAGGTACATGGAGGTAATGCCTGACTTAGCTACATGTAATCTTCATTACTCCTAGTCCCACTCTTCCTTATCCCAGTACTTACCTATGAGGCAAGGAGCCCCATACGTAAACTCTGGAACAAGGAAGAGGGACGTGAAGGTAATTCTGGGCCAAGGAGCTGATTTGGGAGATTGGGGTACGGGGTGGGAGGGAGAGGGGATGTGTGGGAGGCGGGATTGTGTGATAAATCATAATGGTTGTCTATGTCCAGTCTAAGCAGGCATGATATGTGGTATTTGTGGCTAAAGAGGCATTTTGGTGCAGTCAGTCTAGTCATTCCTCAGTTTGGTATGAATTTTTTAGCTGCAGATTTCTGATAAAGCAGTCCTACTAAGTGCAATTACCTGGCTAGACTGGCATTTGGGTGCTGCCAGTCTAACCGCTTCTTACTGTGCCATTGTATATTTTTCTGGGCATCTGTGATGATATGATATGATATAATATAAGTCATTTATAACACGCCTGTACACAAGTGTTTCTGGGCGTAACAAGACAAGGGAGGGAAGATAGAGGGAGGACAAGACAAACGATCTTACTAGGCCTTGTGTCATTCAGAGCGTGCAAGTGCAAGAACGAGAAATGCAAGGGGAAAGGGAGGGGGGAAGTGCAAGGAAGAGGGGAGGGGAAAACAGGGCAGTAATGCTCTCAGTAAGTGCAGACAGGACAGCACAACTCTGGGTAGTGCAAGGGACTGTAGGATTACAGTTACAGCCCCTAAGTTTGTGGTAGGCCCAGAGGGAGTGCAAGGGTGACTGATCAACCAGTCGGTACAGCAGACAGGTAGGTCAGGTAGGCCAGCAGGGGAGGGAGAGTGAGAAAGCAGAGCAGAAGAGGAATGTTTTGAGCTGCTTACAGAACTTCAGGTGGTCTGCTCAAGTTTGAGAGGGGCAGGGAGGCCATTCCTGAGGCAGGCACCTGCAGAGAAGAGAGATCTACCCCCCATTCTCTGCCTGGAGTAGCGTCAAACCCTTAGAGAGTTAGCGGTAGCTAGGGGAAGGGCTCAAGAAGGAAGGTATTTTGGAAGAGAGAGTTGGATGTAGTGTGGGTCCGACCCCAAAAAGCCTTGTAGACAATGCTAAGGGTCTTGAACTTGATTCTTGCAGCCACTGGGAGCCAGTGAAGAGATTTCAGGGCTGGAGATATACGATCCCTGGGCTTGAGGTCAAGGATGAGTCTTGCAGTCCTGTTCTGGACTAGTTGCAGAGGGCAGAGAGTTGAGGAAGGCAGATTGAGAAAGAGGTTGTTGCAGTAGTTCAGCCTAGAAAGAAACAGGTCTCGGGAGACAGTGAACTTCTGGGGGAAAGTGAGAAAGGGAAGAGTCCCTTTGAGGAGGAGCATCTGGTAGTGGGACTTCTTGGAGACGTCCGCGATGTGAGGAGAGAAAGAGAGAGTGGAGTCAAAGATGACACCAAGGTTTTCTGCCTCGCAGGAAGGCGAAGGAAGAGGGCCAAGGTGGGCGGCCAGAGTGAGAGGGAAAGCAGGGGTCCTAATGAGAAGGATCTTCATCTAACTGGCATTAAGGCAGAGATCGTTGGAGGCGCACCACTCCTGAATCGTGGGTAGTGTCATGCCCCCGCACTCACCCTCGCTCCCACTCTCTCCCTCACACTCGTCTCCCCTACCTGGCACTTCTCGCCATCATGTTTTCCACCCACATCAGCAGGGGAGGCACGGCAGGCGGGATACCATGGTGGGCAGACCCGCCTCTTTTCGCCCTTTTCCACGGTGGCGGTTGCCATGGCGCCTCCTCCACACCCGGCGACGCCAGCATACCAGGAAGCACCGGCAGTACCAATCGCTGGCCGCGTTGTGCTCAGCGTAACGTGTGTGAGGGGTTACGTGATGCATCACGTGACTCCGCTCGCAGCTTCAAAAGAAGCCGGCAAATACAACAAGTTGCTTCACAGCTACTTCTCCGGAGGACTGCCAGGCGTTACTTACTGCATCTTGTTACTATCCTTACCTCGACCTTGGAACGTTTTACTTGGACTTGCTTTCGGATCACCCTTGGACTTTGGCGTGCTCTCTGACCTCCCGGATCATCTTGACCTCTGTTTGAACACTGGACTTGGCTCTGGATTGCCCCTCTGTTTCTGCAACCTCGGATTGCTTCAAGTTTTGCCACAGATCAAGTTCTTGCTTCACCCAGGTGTTTCCGGAGTGCCAACTACATCATCCCAGCCTGCTGTTGGTTTCCCCTGCTGTTTGTGTAGGTCTCCTACCTACGCTACCATCCTTTAGGTAAGCTGGTGTCACTGTACCTTGTTTGCTCCCTCTGCCAGTTGCCTTTTGGGTGTTTCCTTGATTATAACCCTTTGCCTTACAGAACTCAGGGGTGCTTCCGGCGTTCCCGGTACCAGGCTGACGACGACACTCCACACCTGTGGCCTCTAGGATTGCTAGGGCAGTTATTTTTTCCTGCTCAAGCGGTACTTGGGGACGGAGGCATTACATAACTGCACGACCATCAAGCCTGACCCATCGAGTTAGAACAGGTAGACAGTCAGGAATGAGCGAGAGAGGAGAGGAGGTTGAGGGGAGCCTGAAAGAAAGCTCAGTATCATCCACATAACACTGAAAGTTAGAGGAGAAGGTAGAGATCAGGTAGCCCAAAGGGGCAAGTAGAAAATTGAAGAGCCAGGGTGAGAGTGTATTGACCTGGGGAACACCACATGTGGAGGGATGGATAATGAATCAGAATAAAGTTCTTTGACAGACACATTTTTGAAAGCCTATAAAGGTTGTGCGAATTCCTGAACTTCATAAGCAATCCTGTGTAAGAATGTATTCAAAAACAATTGAACTGTTTGTCATGTGTCCTGCATACTTGTTGCTTCTATTTTCTGCATTGACTGTAAAGGCTTAGAACACTTTGTTGCATCCATCTCAAGATTATAATGCACACCCTTGGTTTGAGAGCAAGAATAGCTTTCAGCACATCACATGCCAACTTGCTTGTATACAGAATGTGTCAAACTACTGGGTTTGCGCCTACCTAGCTCATTACTTTGACAGATGGTTTCTTTTTCTATGGCACAAGTCATGTTCGACCGGGGAGCTATTTGTGAGTTGAGATTATTCTTGAAATCCTACTGTCCAAAACGTTGTTATGGCCATTACTCTCACGTGGGGTTCCCTGGCCTACCGAATATTCCCCCTACTGACCAACTCCATAAAGGAGCTTGTGCTATTAAGTTGTCAACTCCTGCAAAAGGCGTCCTCTGCTTCACCAATCGTGGTGCATTGTTCATGGGAATCAGGTCTTGCAAATGTTCTCTGTTCACTGAAAGAAATGTTATTATTAATAAGGTTCCTTTCCCTTTTGCAACAGGGTTTGCTTTTACTGAATCTAGTTATTCAACTTATCATGGAACTTATTTTATATGTGAAACTTCCTCCTAGATATAGAAGAAAATCATGTTTGGAGACCTTTGCTGAAGGTATGGGCTATCTCATCCCAGGAAGAGGTAGCAAAGTAAACCGTGAAGATTCACAAGCTGTCTTTACTGTTCTGGCAAGTAGAAAATTATACATTTGACTATCATTATTCACTCATGAGCAGGTGGCTTAATGCTCTATGGTATTGCAAACCATGTGGCCCTGTACAACATCCTGGCCTAAAATAAATGTGTATGGGACCTGGTCAGAGAAGAATGTTGTACATTTGTTCCCAATCATGCTGACAATATAATGGATATAATCAATCACATTAGACTATTTGCCGCTTTGTTGCATTAAGCAGACATGTTTACAGGTTGTTCTTTCTGGTCGTGGTTTACCAAATCAGTTGAATCACTGAAAGCCTCCATAATTCATGGGGTTTTGCTAGTGTTTGACATATTCCTGGGGATTTATTGTTCATATTTACTAATCAGATGTGTTTTAATTGATTTGACCTAAACCCTATGAGTATTGTGAAGTCCCAGGAGTGAGTCATGTTAATAAAAGTCCCATAAGAGGTTTTTGAGAAATACAATAGTTATTTAAAACAGTCTATTCAAAATATCTAAGAAGATGAAAGGAGGCTCGTGGTAACCACTTCAAAGGGAGGAGATCTGTGGAGGAAAAATGCAAATAAATGTACATTAAGGATGTTGATGGCAAATGCAACAGCAAGTCGACATATGGAAAGTGTGCTAATTAAAAGAAAACAGACATCAAATTATATTCAAGCAGAATGGAGAAGAAATGCTTTGCAAATGATGATGCATTTTCTCACGCATTTGAAACTGATGCACTAAAACAATTATTTAGAGGAATGCTTTTACTGCCAGATTTATATTAAATAACACTGATAAGGCCGCTTTCATACTAAAACTGAAAATGTCTATGCTTAATTGTACATGTTGCTTGCAGCTGCAAATTCATCTCATGTAGAAATCATTTTGGCCCTGGGTGTATGGGATGGCCTGGCTGCACAAAATCTGGTATTGTAACAATTGGAGAACACTACCACTGCCTAATGATCTCATGGTAGCATTTCACTCACTGTATAGAAACTAATGGAACAGAAAAGGTAGAAAGAGTAGCCATTTTAGAGGTGCGGGGATCATGGATTGGAATTGTGCAGGGATCTGCATATCTCTGTGCTCTTCTTGACTGGACTTTCCTCCTGTGTTGCTATTAAACATTTGACAACCTAACCTCACCTGCCGTCGAATCCAGTCATTGATTTCAACTACAAGCAATTACTTCCTCCCCCACCTCCACCAACTGCCATCTACCAACCTCCAACCTCTACTATCACCTCCCTCCTCTTCCATGTGATGAGACAGAAAGCCCTAGTACCCTGCTACAAAATGTCTGTTCTATTGCTTGAAATGTATTGCTTTTCAAAAGGCCCCTGCGCAGGATATGCTCATATGAAACGTATAACTCACTGTGACGAGGCCACTGGTCTGGTCTTGTCAAGATGCGGTGGGAACCCCACTCAGGCAGTAACACAGTTTCAGTTCTACCCTTGAGGGGCGTGGCGGCAGAGGAGTGGGTCTCAATTTCTCCGCTCCCCCTTTGTTCCAACATGTCTTTTTCCAGTACACACCTAACTCAGACCATACTTCTATGACAAAATGCTTATCATTATTTTTCTTTTTCTTATAGAAAAAAGTAATCTGACCCAGCAAACCTTCAGATACATCACTAAAGGAATCCAAAGACAGCAGCCCACAGCAAGTAAAACCGGACCAGTGTTCAAACCCATCAACTCCACAGCAAATCAGTCCTGAACCACAAAGGAAGCCTCTGCACCAACGCACACCAGCACTACTTGTCCCTGCCGACAGTGGAGAGAGAGCAAGCCACAACAAAGAGACATGTTCATACACAGCAGACCGAGGCGCTGTGAGGCGCCACAAGGTAGCACCAGAAAAAAGTCTGTGCAAAGACTGACAGTTCTCTGACACCACAGGGGAAGGAAGGTTGAACAACACCCTAATTCCCCTCCGAACTTTACCTTGGAAACCATTACCAGGGACACAAAATCAGACATTGCCCTTCCTGTGCCGCTTTTGTGTTTATTCCACTGCAAAGCTGTTTGGAAGAAGTGGAGAGGGCTTAGGCCCATATTTCTAATTTTTTTGCATTCAAATCATCCAGGGTGGGGAACACAGGGACAAATTGGCCAGGAGAAGAGAGGCAAGTCACAAAAAGCGTGGACTGTAAAGTGGGACCACAGGGAGGAGGAGTGTGTTATTCGGGTGAGGTTACAGTAGATGGAGGCGGACTACCAAAAGATCAGCAAGAGCTAAGAAAGAGCGGTGGAGTGAGAACGTGACTTTTGAGAAAGGTGAAATATTGGTTATTGAATGGAGGTGGCACTACTGTGAGTGTTTGTGTTTGGGTGGTAATTATGTATAGAACATATTTAAAGCTGAGGAGTGTCTTTGATGCCTATGCTCCTGAGTGAAAGGAGGATGCTTTGAGTAGTAGAGGGAGGAGGGAGTGGTAGTGTGGAGGAGGGGTAGTCATAGTGTGGAGCAGGGAGTAATAGTAGTGCAGTGTAGGGGATAGTAGTGTGGCTTTAGAGGGTGGAGTAACATCTAAGCGTGGAGGTAAGTTCTAGAAAGAATGAGTGACATCAGAGGCACAAAAGAGATGAATGGAAACAACAAGGTGGGTGTAGAGTTAGGAGGAGTGTAGCAAGAAAACAAGAAATGAAAAGGAAAGAGTGAGAGTGACCAATTACAACTGGGTTTCTGCAGGGAGGGGGCAAAGTCAGACAACCATTAAGGCCACATTACGAGTACAAGTCAGCACTTAGATAGTAGGGGTCAACGTTGAATAGCTACCAAACTGGGGGTTACGGACGCCTGGGTTGGAGAGGAAGTTTGTAACATGAGAAGAGAGTGGGATGGCCCAAGGGCCCATTAAAGGTTCAATAAGAACACTTGAACCAACTCAGAGAGTTGGGGTGATTCTTGCGGCATCTGTGACATCATCCAACAACATAACATGAACATGGACAATAAATGATTCCTTTTTTTTTTACTAGTTTATAATACAAATAGATATCAGAATACATTTCAGTTAATGCATCCTATCTTTAACAAAAACTATATATTAAAGAAAAAACGGCAAGCTTGCCCCTTCATTTAATATAATCTGAAACATAGAAGGTTAAATGAAGGAGTGAGGACAAGAGGATGACATAAAGAATTAAAAAAAAACCCACACCAACAAGGAAAGATCAATCTACAAATGTTGTCGGATACATATTTCAATCTATGATTATTAGCTCAAGTTCATAAAACCATCCCATACTTTATCCAAATAGCCTCTCCTTCTTCTGCAAGGACATTACAACTATTTCAATATTACATATTGAGAACATTTCCTCCATCCATGATTCTGATGCTGGGAATACAGACGAATTATTCTTAATGAGCTCTGATGTTATAATTGCCTATATCATGGAACGTTCAACTTGATTTTGTAGTGCAAAGTCGATCCAAACAGCCCCAGCATACCAATGGCTGATAAGAGATTTACAAATGAAGTATAAGGTAACATGCATAAGGAAAGCGCAGAATAAGCAAGCAGGGGATACGACATAGCTAATTCATAGAAATGTAGACTACCTGGGATGTGGGTGCCGGGTCATTTCATTGTGGCATTCTTTTGCACAGTTTACCTTCCGTGGGGTCAGAGAACGGAGTTCACCCCTGTGAAAAGAAACCCCCATTAAAGGAGAGGCAAAGCAGCAAGTGCACAGGGCGAAGCCAGCAGATGGACTAGAACACAGACGGGTAAAGTATGACAAGAAGGGTGTGATAAACGAACCCCAATGCACGATTTGCCAGGTGGCTCCCCACATGCACCTAACTCTGACTGTAAGGATGTATGACTAAATGAGTCTGGGGGACATTGCTTTGTAAATTAGGAGAGTAGCAAATCTACTGCACAGCTTTTACCTAGTTTTATTGCGAAGTGTATATGACTTCAAAATAGGGAATAACGATGATGTGTAAAGTTGCGGATTTACCACTGTTACCTAGGTAACAGTAACTTGTAATGGGGGGCTAAGAGTGCGTAGATGTCCATTATGATGGGGGGAGTGAACTATTTCAACAAGATCTATCAGGCAAAACGTGAACTGTACATGACCAGAGAATAACCCACGGTAATGAGGACATTTGCATGCTGTTAATGGCCCAATGCTGTTCCAGCCAAGAACATCATTTTTTAAAATGGAATCTAAGATGAAAAAACGGACATTCCCTTGAAGTATCTTTTTGTAAACTTGTTGTGCACTTATTATCAGTTGGTTTATTTACATACACGAAGACATTCTGAAAGCCTAAACTGCCTTCAACAGCTGTCGCCCTAGTGTCAAACTCCGGCCACTTCAATGTGAAACAAGGGTCAGCACAACATATTCCATAGTCCCTGTAAAATGTAGGGTCAGCATGAATAATGGGCTACTCAGAGATGGGCTTGTTCCTGTTTATAATTGTTTCTCTGCTTCTGTTTCCCTTCTACTGCAGATTATCCGTCTTTTTTAATTGCTGTGACATTGAAACGGTTTGGTATTAGTTAATAAATGATTTCAGGAGTGCCCTTGTCAACAACACATCGAACAGTAAGATCCAGGTTGCTTTGCAGGACATCCTGAAAGAATACGCAGCAGGAAAAAGTAATATCGATTGAATTTGTTGACAATATTTTCATATTTGGTGGTCATCGTGAAAACCAGGCTGGATTTTACTCTTTGGTTGGCTGAAGAACACAGATGTACCACAGCTTTATTTTTTGAAAGCATTTCACATGCATCCCACCAATAACCCTCCAAAATAGGCCAAATATATCCGTCTTTGGTGAATGTATGCGAGTGATGTCTGCCTGGCAAAATCACGAATTTGTTGGTATTCTGGCAGTAAATCCACTGAAATACTGCCACATTCAATTACTGTTACCGCCACTTGTTCCCATGGAGTTACCCTGGGATTACAAGTGGTGGTAACTCCCCATTTTCGGAGTGCATTGGACTCCATGGGGATTTTTGGCAGATTTACCACTGGCGGAATTACTGCCAGGTAAATCCGCCAAATGTTGCTGTTAAAGTGGAGGATTTCCCTCCAGCAACAAGTTGGAGCTGAATCCCACACTTTTCCTCTGAAAATCGCTGATTTACTGCATGGTAATTCCACCCGCGGTAAATCCACGAAAGCGTACAATTTGGTGGTGTGGGAAGAGTGTCGGTAGCAGAATTACTGTCACTTTTTCCCACACCGCCAAACTAGTAATGAGGCCCTTAAAGTCTTTTGCTTCTAAATGATATCTTATGATGTGATTATCAATATGATCACTTAAACTGAAGATGGTCCTTTCTCACAGCAACATGCACCTTCATTCTTATCAGGCTTTTAGGGAAATACAAACTCCAAAGTCGTCAACTAGACACTAGACATTGGTGACATTCTGCTCAACAATGAAGGGCCACAGAAGGTAGCTCGAGTTTCTCCCATTAGGTACAGTAGGTTTGGATTGATTCTCATGTGCCATTGCATGTATATCAATACATTTCATGTAATGTACATGAGGGCGACATTTGTACATATTGCCTTATTCAGCCATCTCTCGAGAAATTCCAGCACTATTTTGGTCCCATTTTGTCTATGATACACACCACACCCACCAACGTTGCTTTTTATTATTCCACCATAAGGTGGCTGTTTGTCCTTTAGTGGGTCAGCCAAGCAAAGTTTATTCGGCTTTCGCCATTAAAATTACATAAAAATCAATTAAACTTAAGATAAAACTATATAAATATCAAAACGTGATCTGTCTGCAATTGATACAAGTTCTGATTATATTTTCAATCTTTTCAGAAAATATGTAGCTTCCGCCCCACTGCGTCCTTCACAAACAAGAAAATATAACATATGAAATCCTCATCTGTTGAATGCATTGTTAGGGACATAGCATCTGCACATCTAATATTGTTCTTTAAAATGTGTGGCCTCAGCCATCTCCTTCTTTCCCTCATATTAAATTTGTAGATCAATAAAAAGTGTACGATATTTCCGTATTTTCCAAGTCCACAAGGGCATACCCTGTCCAGTCCCAGCCATGGTGTTCTCCGCTTACATTTGCATGGACGGATGTCTCGAGAGGTCCTTCCTAATATGAATCTGTTCCTCTTTACAACCTGCTCTGAGATCAACCTTCTCCACTGCCCATTAAATAATGGGAACCAGCGATGTTTACTCCTCACGGTGCAACCTCTCATCTCCATCAGAGCATTCTTTATTTTGGGATTTGTGTGGGGTTATAACTGTACTTTCAAAACGAACTACACAGCGCCTATATGGTCCTGGCTTCCCAGGCTTTGAATCTCCAGCTCATTTCTAAATGTAGCCTCTGGGGCAGCTGGGGTCAAGCCCACCAACCTTCTCAGAAAGACATTCTGTATGGTTTCCAATTTTGGGCAAGAGGTAAAACCCCACAGCTCACTTCCATAGAGGGTTGCTGTGTTTATCTTTTCATTCTACACTTCCATGCATTTATCTATTCATTGTCCCCAATGCATATGGTGGAATCTCTGGAGTCCCCTTACACGTATTCCCACCTGTTATGGTGACTGTTCGACATGCTTTAGTGGGGGTCAAAGCACCCACCCCTTCCCGCGTTGACCATGGCCACAAGCAGACTGTGTGACATAGGCTGTCCTTTCAATTGCATAGACTTCAGAAGCCCCTCATTTTCTATAACAACGTTGTTGATGGGATTGAGCAGATTCCTGTTGCACCCTTAATAGATTGGGGACCAGTTTTTCAACCTGGCGTGTGCCTCATCAACTGGGCGAGCACCTCAAATTATGGGTGATGACTAAATCAACAAAGGTCCTAGGTTTCCATCTGCTTCTCCGTTGCTATGTTGAATATGTTTAGTACACAGTGCATTACGCCTCTGAGGTGTCTAATTAGTTATTGTTTTGTTTCATCCCTTTCTTTTTATATGATATATTTTTGTATTTGGGTGTAATAAATACACATGTGACATCAGTATATGTGATCAGCATTGATTTTTGTTTATTATTTTCCCCTAGTGTTTTTACAGTATATATTGATATTAATGTGTCCCTGAGTGCATCAGGCATTTTGGTACGCACTAAACACAGCCCACACATCCTGGGCTTGCAAAGGCATTTATGAACGTATCTGATACTGTATACAGAACCAAACTCCACATCTTAATTAACTCCTCATCCAAAGTTATAGCTTCTTCAAAATCACTGTTCAGATGAAGCAGGCTTCGTGTCCTCCCTCCTCTCTCCCAGACATTTACAACTTACTGAAGGCTGAGAGTGGACAGCTTTCAGCCCATCACGGGACATCGGGGAGACTTGGTCCAGTTTGAATCAGCACCCGCATTGTAAACCACTGGCATAGCATGGTGGCATATGAAACTGAAAAAAGTAATGCATTTACATACTGGAACCTTTGTTGACGTGAGAATGCCCTGTGCAGTATTGTGTCAGACAATACTGCTGTCCTAACACAAGGGTCCAGAAAGTGTTAGTTCTCTGTAATTCATAGCAAAATAACCCTATACCCTTGTGCACCTGATGGATTTACTTTAAGTCAGCAAAATTGTCATCAGTGGGATGAAGTCCCATGCTTAGTGCTGGAAACCAGCAGCATGGTGGCCACAGGGTCGGTGACACACTTAAGCTTCGAGATGGTGGCCCCAGAGCAGGTATACAGGGGTCACTGTAACACTTCATCTCAAATTGTCCCTCTCTTCTCTGAACAGGTTATTCAGACCAAACCTGCCCCAATCAGGTATGGAAGAAGCTTTGCTACTCTAAACGGAGTGCTGGCTCCTATAAGACTCACACTCACATAACATTTAATAATACATGGAATCAGGAAATGATACGGGTAACCACCACCAGTTTTTTTTCAGGTTTCCAGAATCTGCAAGCCCGTAAATGGATCTGTAGATCTCCGGAGTGGGGGAATGCCATGGACCAGCCAAGCTTGTAATCCTGGAAAATAATGAAACAATGGAGAACACAAAACAAACTCATCTATGGCCCCTCCCACAGTCAAAGAGATGTTTGGTAGCTATGAGCCCAAGGAAGGGAATTGGGAGAACAGAATCCATCACATCACCATAAGAGTAAGAGCTGCAGCTTATTACTACGAAAGGCACCCCGAGGAAAATGGTTAAGACACTATAAAAGGAGCACCAGCATGAGTACAGTTATTGGCATAGTGGAAAGACTGTTTATGAAAAGAGTTGTGGGAGGAAGTAGTGCAGAGACTCGAGGAGGAGGTTGGAGGGGCAGACCAGGGTGGAGACAAATGCATGAGGGGTCAGAGGGCGAGAAATCATTGGAGGAGGTGGTTACATGAAAGGAGGAGGTTGGGAAAGATCAGCAGGAGGAAGATGGAGAATTGTTGGAAGCGGTTGGAGAATTACTGGAGGGGTTTGGTAAAGGTCAGAAAGAGGAGATTGGAAATGTGTTGGAGGAGATAAGAGTGTTACTGGAGGAGGTTGGGATGGATCCACAGGAGGAGGTTGGATATTTGTTGGAGCAGGTGGGAGAGTTACTGCAAGGGGATGGGATAAATCAGAAGGCATGGGCTTGCAGAGTGCTGAAGAAGGTAGAGAGTTGTTGGCTGAAATAGGAAGGGTGGGGTTGGAGGATAGAGGCAGTTTGGGAAGAACAGAGGAAAGAAGGTGCCATAGAAAAAGAGGAGGTGGAATTAAGGAGGAGGCAATGAAAAATCAACAGAATAAGAAGATGCCCAAGATTGGGGAACCTAGGCAACCTAGGCAGGCATGAAACTCTGATCATTGGGTTTTGGAACTCAAGAAGAGTAGAGGAATGTGCATGTGGTGTGGCTATGAGGAGGATTGTCTGGGTTCAGAGCAAGAGCAAAACAGGAGGAGGGGCACCCAGTTTAGGTAACTCTGAGCCCCACCTCACCACCTGAAAAGTGCAGATACCCCCACCTTCAAGCATTGGATGTGCTTAAAGACTTGCTTTTCTAGATAAGTTGCAAAGCTGTCAGACCTATGCTTATCAACAGGAGTGAGATCCAGTATGTCCGAGACTTTCTGTTATTTTACGAGCACTCTTCTACATGGTCATTTTGTGGTACAGAAAACAAAGCTGAAGAGCAGCCTTTTGTGTTCCTCCCGGCCTCATTCTGAAATGGGGCTACTCCCAGGACTCCTAGGAACCAATTCCTATTAATCGTGTGTAAACGATGAACATTTATTGTCACCAATCCCCCCTAAACAGTTTTAGCACTAAAATAAATCCATTTACACTTGCAATACGGTGGCTCCTTATACCCGCAGGAACACATAAAGAAAACAGATAAAGAATCATCTCGCACATCAGTTTAGCATTTATATATTCTCTTAGAGGTACTTTGTGGTCAGTAAAAAATAGTTCAGTCAAACAATACACAATGGCCAATATGAGCAATGCTGTGCTTGAATATAATTGTATCATCTTACTCTTCTAACATTTTCAATTCTAGGAATCTAAAGCCTACCACCAATCAGCAATGTGCAAGGACATCTAAAACATGATGCAGTAAATCTTTTAAGGAAATACTCACATTAGTGCTGTCAGAAAAAGTGAGCCAGTGGTCATTTGATGCCACTTTAACCCATGCAAACCTATTCAAGGGAAAGGCTAAAACCCTATTAAAAATGTTTGTTACAAAATCAATAAAACATGTTTTTAAAAAAGCGTATGGCTTCTTAAGGCTCTATCCTAAAATCAAACTAACTCTATGGATAGGATTACCGATAAAACAGTAGAAATTAACCTGTTGGATTGCTACTTTTCCATCCACGTGTCAGAACACGTCCTGTGCAGCACTGAACTGCATTTCCCATCAGTCTCCAAAGTTGTACAAACGTCAGCACGTCATGTGGCAAATGCACATGTCTGTTCCAGACGCTGAACCCGCATCACAACAACAAGAAATGCAGTAAAGCAAGAGCAGATCAATGCTCAACAATGAAGGTTAGTGCCCAGTCTCTTTGGTGTCTCTTTCTATTGAAGCTTCTGAATACCTCTCTGGCTTTTGATCCCAGCTACATTTCTACGTGCTGTTTTTGTTTTTTCTTGTGTGTCTAGTTCTGGATTCCGGTGGTCCTTTTCACTGACCCTGTCCCTGAACTTCCTGTGGATTTCATTTGGCTTTGGTTGTCAAGACCACCTCTGGGCTACTTAGTGTGGGTCGCCTTGAAGGACTTGGGTACTCTTTTGGTGTGGACCCTGCAGGAACTATTTGTGCTATGTGCGGGTCTTGTTGGATCCTCTGATCTCTCCCTGGATTCCTCCTTCCCTATTGGAACGGCTGAACTTGTCCTGGTCTTTGTCTTATAGTTGTGTCCTTGTGCCACCGGATCAGGTCCCTTCTTTATCAATGTTTTGCATCCTTGTTCAGTTCACTGTGGTTTGCTTGTCTATGGACTCTTCCCGCTGGCATCTCCTTCTGGAATTTAGTCCTTAATACGATACCTTAGCAACCCTCACATGCATATAGCTACAGGGTGTAGGAAGCCGGGGATTGAGTTGTTTTAGTCCACCTTCAACCTGATTAACATTTGATTTGTCACCTTCCCAAAGTTGGTGCTTCAGTCAGACCTGAAGTTTTCCCTCTATCCAGGGAAGTGGTCTCGCTTCCAAGGTGTACCCTCTTTACCTTCGTGGCATGGCCTAAACCTATGGTTTGTAGGGACAACACCCATGGCATACACTTCAGGCCTAGAAACCACCAATGTATTAATGGCATCACTTATCATGGCAAAAGAACGTACGAGGGCAGGCACAGGTTTTGTAATCTGCTCTGCTCAAACTCACTCCACCATTTGACTCAGTGGGGTTCATCATGACTTTGGTGGTAATATGGTGGTAATTCTGCCCTAGCAGTGTTATCATTACTGCAGTATCATGACCTCACAGGAGCGTGCACCCCACCTGGCGGTAATGGCAACACTGTCCAGCCGTATTACGACAAACAATGGTCATCAGGCGGTAATACTGCCAAAATACAACAGTATTACTGGTACCACCACCACATCCTGCGGTATTAACGCCAGCGGAACGAGAAGCACACAGCGGACATCTTGATAAACTCAATCCACTCTGAATCTCCCATTTCCTGATGCCATCTGGACAGCAAAGATCCAGATTCAACTTGTCCGGGGAAAAAGGAACGACACGCCTCCCAGACCTCAGGCATAGGAAGCCCAAATTTACCGAATCAGAGCTAAATGCCCTGGCATATGAGGTTGTAAGGCACTCTAAGAAGATATTTGGCAGCAGGCATAGGAAGACCTCTGCACAGAGGAAAGCAGCGATATGGGGGACCAACAAGGATAAGGTGATGGTGGTGGGCACTGTCCCACGCAATGCGGAGTACTGCTGCAAGCGCTGGAACGATTTAAAGTCCAGGGTCTGGAGCCTCATCGCTCGCCACAGGAGGGAGAGTGTTGCCACAGGAGATGGCACTGTGGAACCCCTCACCCTAATGCCGTGGGAGGAGAAGGCCAGCTCCATCCTCCGCATGGAGGGCTTAGAAGGTATCGGAAGGGCAGAGGCAGGAACAGGAATCCACAGCAATGGCAGTAAGTCTATCACACCCCCGTTTATGTGAATGCAGCTGCCAATAGAATGCATCCCCCAGCAAAGCTGAGCACAATAGGGAAGGGAATGGGCAATCACATGGCAATCACACAGTAAATGCCCAGTGAGTTCACGCATGTGCCAGGGGAAATGGGGTAATGTAGAAATGAACATGCATGGTTGGTGAAATGTGCATGCCAACACATGGAAACATTAGAAGCACACATGTGTGCCATGATTGACCACATTGGCAAGTGAAGCTACACCACGCACACAACAAGCAACCTAGGCAGGCCAACAGGCAATGTGCACATTCATGCAACGTGTACACCCTCAGCAGACACTACCTCCACCCAATAGTAGCAGCACTCATTGGCCCAATACCACCCAATCATACTAAGTGTGCGTATGTAGAACACACCGAATATCGCATGTGTGTGTTGCAAGCCTGCTAACGTTTCTGCAAGATGACTGACAGAATGTCATTGTATTCCCAACACGTACACAGTCCATGGACAGTGAGGAGGCCGGACCCCAATACTGCTGCCACACCATCCACCTCCAACACTGCACACGCCAGATCAATAGGCAGCGGGCGAAAGTCAGAAAGGCCACCACCACCACATACCAGTGCAGTGGAAACTCCAGCAGGAATGGAGGACATCATCATCCCCACAGCAGTGCACAGTGGCCCCTCCACCAGCCAGACAGCTGGCATGGCTGCCACTGAAGCTGGCACAGTGCCACTGAAGGGTTCCATGTGTTAAAATCGTGGCAAAAATTGCTGTGGTTACAAAATATTGCTGCAAAAATGTTGTGTTTTGCCGCCGCAATCTATGTAAAGGATGCAGGGGACACGCCTGCAACCCCCAGACCCATTATACCATTTTTGCTGCAATTTATTGTATAGGCGACATTTTTGCCGCGATTTTGTCACTGCATACCCACTGAAGCTGCCACTGCCACGCCACAGCCAGCACCTATGGCAGTGACACACTTCTGCCATCCATGCTCTGGCAGCAACATCAGCAGAGTACGCGCAAGGCCAACACCATACCAGAAACGAGGGGGAGGCGGATGAAGAGGAGCAGGACAGGGGCTTCCACTCCCCATGCTTCAGTCCAAACCCTCCATACAGCCATCACCTCTGCCCATGCACAATATGGCGGCTGTATGGGTGAGGCTAGATGCCATTGAGTGGTGGCAGGCACTGATTGAGGCCCTGGCGGGCAAGGAGGTCCAACACATGCAGACCATGCAGGTCTGCTTGCAGGGATGTGGCCGCTGGATGTCCCATTCTCTCAGTCAGGTCACTGCTGCAATGACCACAGTTGGTCAGAGAGTGCAGGAGCACACACAGGTGATGTCAGCCTCTGTGGAGACCCTAAATGCAAGCCTGTCACTCACCCTGCAGTATATCTAGGCCCAGGGGTTGGAGCACTCCACCACCTCTTTTAGCACCAAAAAGGATTCACAACAAACACCCCAAGATGCCGCTCACAGCACCACCTGACTCCCAAGGTGCTGGAGCAAACTTTGATGCCCAAGATCCACCCGAAGTAACTGTCAGACACTCCAAGGGTGTTTTGGGGGTGGTGTTTGTGGAGGGTTTTTGGGGATGCGGGGGGTGTTTTGAGGATGGTGTTTTGTAGATGGTGTTTAGGGAGGGTTTTTGGGGATGGGGATGTTTAGGGGATGGTGTTTTGGGGATGATGTTTAAGGAGGGTTTTTGAGGAGTGTTTTGGGGAGGGGAAGGTGTTTTGGGGATAGTGTTTTGGGATGATGTTTAGGAAGAGTTTAGGGAAAGGGTTTAGGGAGGGTTGTTTGCATTTACACATTAAATAGTTGTTCACTTAAAGCAATGCTATGAAATTCCTTATTGTGTGCAAGAGTTCAATTAATAATGTGAGTATACAAAGTGGTGCGTAGCAAGTGCATTTCAATTGTCATCAAAAGAAATTGTCAATCAGTTCTTTCCAAACCAAACGTCCATCCCTACCCTCTTTCCACTCACTGCATGGCAGCACAGCACCCGTAGGTAGTGAGTCCTCTGCTTCTGTGGGTGGCATGTCCTCATCAGGGGGCAGGGGAACATTCCGCCTGATGCAAATGTTGTGCAGCATGTCACAAGCAAGAACAATTTGCCCCATTTTATCTGGCCTGTACATTAGGGCCCCTCCAGAATGGTGGAGGCACCGGAAACGTGCCTTTAACAGGCTGAAGGTCCGCTCAATGCAGAGACTGGTCTGGAGATTGCCCCGTTGTAGGCCACCTCTTGTGGCATCTGTGGATTCCGCATTGGTATAGTCAGCCATGGTAGCTGGAGGTATCCAGAGTCAACTGCAAGGGCAAAGGTCATAGGTGTCAGTCACCGAGCATTGTGGATGTGGGGCACATTACAACGCCATTTTGATAGTCTGTGCATGCATTTCACAAGGGTTGTCACCCAAGATGATTTACCATACCAGTACTTGCATATGGAGTCATTCACTCAGGTGGTACATTGGCTCTGTTGTGGAACATCATTCACACAGCTCACAGCCAGCACTTGTAACTTTCAGGGTCTTTTATTGACAGGGCAAAATGCCATGGTGCCTGTGCTGGGCTAACATGCATGTGTCATCCTGGGTGTTTAGAGTACTAGTGCAGGATGGGTGTGTCTATTCCATGATAGCTTCACATCCATGGTCACCTGAGTAGGTGGCATTACTTCTACCAGTTTCGTATTCCTTTGTTGCAGTTTTGTAGCGTGTCGTTCCATGTATAGGCATGTGGAATGTTGCTGTAGTCCCATGTGTGTGTTGCTAACCTGCTGGGCGTGTACGCATTGGCGATTTACTGCAGCATTGTAACTCATGTCCAAGTCCTGTGGGTTGTAGTCTCTCATGTGGGGGAATGGGGGCAGAACCTGCATGTTCAGGGCCTTGACAAGGCATGCATTGTTTGTGCTGCAAGAATAGTATGTGTGATGGCACTTGTACTCACCCAATATCCACGTCTGTTGCCCTCTGTGCCTTTCCATGTATCCCGGCAGTGGCTGTTCTACAGGACCATGGCATCATTGGTGGAACCAGGGAAGCGGGCACAGCATTGTGTGATGGGGGAGGTGTGGGCCTAATGTACCCTTCCTGAGTGGATTGCTTGCACCTGTGGCTTAATTTCCATCATGTCTAGAGGTGGAGGTAAATGCACTGTGATTTTGGCAGTATTACCACCCAATTTCAATGGTATTACTGACATTTTCCATGTTGCAATATGGCAGTAATTCCGTGTTGTGATTTCGGCAGTAATACTGCCCATGGTAAATCCAGCTGTGTTAATTCCGCCAGTGATATTACCTTTGGCGGTATTACCACTAGCACTAAGACTGTTGCCTCCTAATTTCATGGACCAATAAAAACGGTTACCACCCACTTTGAACGTATACTGCCAGACTTACAATGAGCCTCAGTGTTAATGTTAATGGTAATGTTAAAGGATAGTGTGTGCCAAATACCACTGGACAGTCAAGAAGCTACTCTGATAAACACAGTATGACTAATGTTAATTACAAGACATGGCGAAATGATGAAATGGATGAAATTAAACATTTAATTCATGCTCCCAAAAACCATGGGGAAGAATAGCATAAGAATTGAAAAAATGCCACCAATTGAGAACCATAGTGTAGTTTTACGTTACCCTGGATGCTCTTCCAGGAAGCTTGTAGTCCTATTTGTTGCTACGTTCAGCTTGGCCAGCTCTTCCCCTCATTGATCTGCTCACCAGGAGTTCAGGACCTTCTGCTGTAACAGGTTCAGGGTCATGACCCTGTCAAGAGGAGGGGCAGAGGTCACCAGTCCCTGAAAACTCCCCCACTGTGCCGAAAATGCCAACCCTTTTATCACTCAGGTTATCTCAATGTCTCACAATGCAGTCGCTCACCAGAACAGAGAAAACCCGAACTGGCAACCGTCAAAGAGGAAATCACCAATGCAAGCACCAAGACGAACCAGCACCCTTCACATACCCTGACAGTGACCAGCACACCAGGAAGCCAGAAAGCTCACCACAAAGGCAGAACATTAAATTTCCAGCCCCCCATAATGGCAGGAAACATTCTGAAATGGTTGTTGAAACTGTGCTGAAAAAGGGGGAGGGTCTGGGGGAAAGACCAGAACCTATTGGTGCAGGAAATCCAGTAACCACTTGAAATACAACACTTACCCTAAGGGTATAGGTAAATACTTTTTATTGCTGTAACCTTCAAGCCCCATTGGCTCATTCTCTCCAGCCGCTTTCACTCCTTTTCATCCTCCTGTGGAACGTGAAACTTTTCATGTCAATGTTCCAGGTTCTAAAAGAATGCCACACACCTCCCTTCCTTACAGTGAACAATGATATAAACATGTATTGTGATACACCTATGATAGGATGAGTGAGACAACCAAATAACCTAAAGAAGATGCAAAACGATGTAACTGAACTTGGAATGTATAAGAACAAAATGTAACTGAACTTTGAAAGTGTATGAACATGGCTACTAATACAACTTACACACAAGATAACTTGGCAGAGTTGCTACAATCAATTCACATTTACACTAAGGTAGGAGTGCTTAAAAACCTTGTCTTCTGAGTCTGCTTGGTACTTTATGTGGCCATTCCTCTTATTCTTATTGTATTGTTGCCTTACGCATGTCATATTTGACTTTATTACTTTCTTGCCTTTCTCTGATTCGCTCTTGGACATCCTCCCCATCAAATTTACTAAAGCTGACACTACCTGTCCAGGATAGGCATATCCTTATGTTCTTCTATATCCTTCCCATAAATTAAAAAAATCATCTTAAAACCAATAACACCTTTTTTGTTTTTTATGGAAGAGTTGGTACATGATTCTCTGGAACACGGCTGCCACCGACATTAAACCAAATGGCATACACACACATTGGAACAATCCTTCTGGCGTTATGAACGCAGTACCATTTTTACAAGATGAATGTAGTTTGATCTGGTGATATGGCGATTTGAAATCTCACATAGTAAACACTTTGCCCTGATTCATGGATTCTTTGCTCTGAAAAAAGGCATTTGTGCACCATTCTGCCCGCAAATCCTTGTTTAACAAATGGGGATTTGCAGGCAGAATGGCGCGCAAATCCCATTTTTTTCGGCACAAATAATCCATGAATTACCCCATTAGTCTTCTATTGTACCTACTATTTTTGGGATGTTTGGTAGAGGGTGCCTGTACGGTATTATGCATTTCTTCAGGGACCTTAAGTCAATCCAAAGCCTCAACTTTTTATTGGGTTTACACACCACATCAATGGTGACACCCATGCCACAGAATCCACTCTTTCCATCACTCCTTGTTTCTCCATCAGCACTAACTTCTTTTTACTTTACTCCTCAAAGTAATGGAACACTTCTCACTTTATGAGCCATTTGTAACGAATTGTCGGTCATCCTAATCTGATATGTGTAATCTTTCAAACGTGGATGGTACGTGAGACACAGCGGTATGGAGAAAGATCCTTTTTTTTATCTGCTCACTCCTGCTTGTGGATTAGGATAACACAGTTGTTTGATGCATGCTGCATACTTTCAAAATACGCAAGCCTTAACAATGCACTACAGTAAAATAAAATGTTTTACTTCCTACCAGGTTCGATGCTGGCGATCCAACATGAGTGATTCACCATCTGTTAGCACAGTTTCTCCCGATCGCCACTGGAAAGTCCTGCATCTGCTTTCCGACACGTGCAGTAGACACATGGAATCACTGCTACTCAGTGGGGCAGCCACTGTCAACTCGTCGCCAGTGAAATATGACACTTACTCTATAGGCATAGGTAAGTACTTTATATTCATATAATCTTCAAGCCCCACCGGCTCACTCTGTCCAACCGCTCTCCCTCATTTGCATCCTCCTATGGCAACTGGAACATTAGCATGTCAACGTTGCAGGTTCAAACAGGATGCCACAGTGCTGTAACCAATAGAAGTAGGAGACACTAAATCACCAGCCCTGCACAACAGCAGAGGCAAAGTGTGGGTTATACAGGTGTGGGCGCAGGTGGAGCTATAGGCGGACCATGAGACCAGGTGGTGGGGCGGCGAAGTGGGGTTGTGGAGAGTTGGTGGCAGAGCTTTGAAAAAGTGAAGTGTTTGAGAGAGAGTGGTACCAGTGGTGAATAGTGTAGTGTGCGTGTTGTAGAAATTGGGGAGGGGAAGCTTTTGGGGGTGAGGGGGATAGGGAAAGGTAAAAATAGCAGTAAGGTATTGAGTCTAGTACTTACTGTGAGAGGTAGTGAGTTTTAGGATAGAGTGGGACTAGTAGAGAGGGATGTAGAAGCAGGGTCTAAGGGTGTATAAGAGAAGTTGGGAGGGTGAGCATAGGAAGAATGAGTATAGTAGAAGGGTTAGTAGGGCACCACATCCCTGAGCATGTTGGAGAGGAAGAGCAGTAGTAGCTTGCTGTGGGTAAATGGACAGAGTAGTGTCAAGCGAACAGTGAAATTGTGCTCCCATTGATGCACTACACTGCCCTTCACATGCAAAAGCTCAGTTGCCCATGGCTGCCATGTTAATCAGTGCCTTTTGTCCTATGTGGTTATGCACATGTCCTACCTGAAATGTATTCCAGGTATGCTGTTAGATATGGCTAATTTCTACATTATCTGCTTCTGACGTAGTTCCTGTTTGGTTTTAGATAACCATGTTGCCAGGTCAAGCGGCTTCAGCAGGTAGAATTAGCAACAGTATGTGGACAGGCACTGCATGAGCCGTGTGTGAACTGTAGTCTTGGCAGAAACAGCGGACTCGCTAAAAATCTAAAAATGTCTTCTGCTTGGTGCAAGGTTTACTCACCAAGGTGTGAGAAACTTACCAATGCTTCTAGGTTGTATTATGAGAACAATATAGTTCACGCTCATACCACCTGAAACATTATATACTTTTGCCATTGTACAATGCATGGACCACCGCCTTCCATACAATAAGCTGTGTGCATTACTGTATAAAAACTCTGTAGGCCCGGGAAGGAGGGGTTGCTGCCCCGTATACAGTTTGATCATTGGTTTCGCACCCCGTCTTGTGGATTATCTGCATGCTGCTTTTCTGTCTGCCATTTAAGACACTCACCAATCTATCCAAAGTGTGGATCATTGTGTCTGGTGGTTGTTGTCCCACCACAGATTGGTGCTGTGTGATTTCAGATTCCCCCCTGCCCTGCAGGGAAATCCCAGGCAAAGCCAGACACGACTCTCAATGGTCCCTTAGCGCCCAAGGTAAGATGATTTCATTGGGAAAAGGGGGCCACTGGCAGGTGCTCTCGGGGTGTTTGCGGAAGTAAACAGAGCAGATGCAGAAGATCTGGCAAACATGGTTTTGAGCGCAGTTAATTGGGTCGCTATCTATCAGGTTTTATGTTTTTCCTTGGTATTTCTGATAACGGGTTGTGTTCTTGTTTTTCTCTGGAACACAGGAAAATTTGATCCGAAAAATAGTCTGGTGAATCTGGAAACAAGGATTAAATGCACCCTGCCTATTTTGCCTCAGTCTGGTCTGAATAAAAGAATCAGGAAGTGGCAGGACATCACAGTAATAACAAAACGAGTAAGAAGAGATACTGTAACACCACTGAATTAGAATGACTGAAACGAAGAAATGATTCTGGTCCGAGTAGAGTAATACAAAATAGGGCCTTGATTACACAAACCTTGCATGAATGTGAAGAAAAATACAGGATGTCTGCCCGGGTGCCTTGTCTTGTCTGATCCCTTTCCCACACCTGAACCCTAAATGTGCAACCTGGTTCTAAAAAAACCTTTGTTTTCTCTCTCTCTATCATCTCTATCCTAGTATGGGATAGAGATGATAGAGAGAGAGAAAACAAAGGTTTTCCTAGTATGGTTCCTAGGTTTTCCTAGTATGGGAGCTGTAACAGGCCTTGTTTCCTCTTTGTGTGTCTCATCCTCAACCCCTTCCTACCCTTGCCTCTAGAGAACTAGACCACTCTGTATTCTGAGTAGCGTACTGGCGGCATACACTGTGATGCACTGCCATGGCATGAAGCACTGATACCGGGATATAGATTTGCCCAACACTGAACATGTATTTCTGAAATGTCTGTAATGGGGAGGAGCAGAGCTCATTTCATGCCACATAAACCTCTGGATAGTCACACTACAAAGCGGTCAGCATGAGCCAAACTAACTTCACCATCTCCCGAGCATAGCAGCGCTTACCGCTGATGGAGGGCTGCACAGACCTGGTTCCGCAATAAGCCATACCTGTTGTGTATGCCTTGCCTGGGTAAGCAGAAATGTTGTGATGTCATGTGAAGTGTTGATGTTTGAGTGTTGGAATGTGTGAGTGAAGGTTCTAGCCTGGTCAGTTGGTTAGCCCTCTGCCTGGGTGATGGGCTGCCAGTGTTTCTGTCCTATTAATGTAACTTACTTAAGAACTATGTAACTGCTTGTGAAGGTGTCCTGAGAAACTGTAATAAACCTCACAAGTATATCTAAGAAGGCTTGAGAGTCACCTCACTACATTGGCGACACGTTGGTCTTTCTGACAAGGAACCTGCGTGCTGGAGCTGGAGGGGTGCAGAAGGAAAGACAAGAGGACAACACTGCCCCCAAAACAAGTAAGGCCCATCACCCACGGTGGCAAAAACTGGCAGGAAAGTGGGCCCCAAAATGCCGGATCAGCAGTCAATAAGCAGGAAAGAGAGCTGAGTCCGGGGGGGGGGAGGGTGAGGGCTGGAGAAAGAGTTGTCCCAGAAGATGAAAGGAAAAGATGAGATGTCCCAGAAGATGAAAGGAAAAGTTGAGATCCAGCAATAATATAGCAATAATGGAGTGGGTAGCTGCTTATAATAGTTGGAAAGGGAAGCTGTCCCCATGAATTTGAGGTAGCACTGTGGCGCTTGTGGAAGACAGAGGTATCTAGACCTGGGCGAGAGAAAGCAGCGGTTAACCTGCTGTGGTTAACCTACTAAGAAACTAAGGTTGTTGGGTTACTTGATCAAGTCCTGGTAGTTGCCACATATGTGCCGGCTTTAAAAGGTAAGAGCTACGCATTAAATTCCTGTATTGAAGCACTGCTCTATGTGAGACCTCGTAACGAGGACCTCCAATTTGGGGGAGCCTACCATGACCGTTGGTTAGCCGGAGCTCTGCATGGCTCCGCGGTGCTTTTGTGACTAGTGACGTCACACTGGTGACTGACGGTGTTGATGAAGGAGAGGAACGTGGCCCCGGCAGTGTTCCATTTTCCTTACCATGGAGCCATGGAGGTTCGGGCGCTGCGAGGCACTGCCTATCGGAAGACTTTAGGGTCCAAAAGAAGCGACGAGTTTGCGCAGTGATAGAGCTGGAATGGATAGTGTCCGGTTTTGAGTAAAGGACCTGTTATGCGTTGATATGCATCCGGAACGGAAGCGCTGTTTGTAGTGACATGATGCTGTGTGGTATCCGGATAGGCAGTGCTGTGTGTGCAGTCAACACTTCTACGAATCAGCGGAGTGAATGTGGACTTGTGTTCTGCGCAACATTGGATATTGGTAGTCCCCATAATAGTGAGGAGACCATGATACGGCGTGGGACAGATCGATGTTGTGTGGAACTTGTCAAGACGGTGACTTTTGCATACAGGAAAACTAATGTGTATCCTTTAGTGATATTGTCCTTGTGTGTTGTGTCACTGATTTTTGATATTTTAAGAGTGGATTGTTACAATTTGAGGATTTACGGATGTGTAGGAGATGATATAGATGTTTTGTTTTTAAGCAAATGCATTTCTGTTTAGTACCTCAGGTATGGGTATGTGGGTTTCCTGCATGGATTTCTATGCATGATTATTTGTGAGTGGTGTGGATCTTGTTTGAAGACTAGAGTTAACCTTTTGAGGACTTGCAGCATTTAGGTCGATTTAAAGCGACATGGACTTTTAGCAACTGCAATGTTGGGTATGGCGTGTTTGGTATTGCATGGTTAGGAGGTAATGCCTGATATATAACAAGTCTTAACTATCTTGAGGCTTTGCAGGTCACATTGCAAGGATCTTCCGTGGACATTTTGGTTCAGTACTACAAGTTTGGATTGTGGCACATGATATCTTGTGTCATTGAGTGAGTATTCCATGGTAAATGTTTAGTGTTTATCAACAGGTATGCTATGGTAGAGTGTCAGCGATCTATGTTTTAAACGTGGATTGTTCAGTCTGGGAGTAGCGCCTCCAGTTCTTTATGGTATGGATGTGGATATCCCACGAGGTTATTACGGCAGTAGCGCCTCAAATGTGTTTGGTGAGCTTGGATGAGGCTTGTACCGAATATGTAAGTATGGTCTTGCTGATGGTGTATGAGTGCCAGGTCAGCATGTTTGTCTTCCAAATGTGGTTCAGTGTGGGGGTAGCACCTCCAGTCATGTGGAATGGTATGTCACAAGGGCATTTGGGAGACAGTGCCACGTAATGTGGTGTCTAGAGGTAGTGCCTCCGGTACAGTATGGGCTTGATTGCTGTTGAGGTCACGCATGGTTCAGCAGCATATGTTGGATTGTGGTGGTAGCGCCACCAGTTCAGTGTGGAAGTGACTGTGATAATTGTCATGCATGGTGAAGCTATGTATGTCTGTGTATTGTGGTAGCGCCACAGGTTCAGTGAGGGTGTGTCTGTGTTGATAGTCATGCAGGATTAATAGCTATATGCTGGGTGGTAGCAACCCCAGTTAATCTGGGTGTGACTGTGATGATAGTCATACATGGTTTATAGCTATTGTTGCTGGGTGGTAGCGCCCCCAGTTAGTCAGGGTGTGACTGTGATGATAGACATGCATGGGTAAAGAGGTATGTGTGTCGGGTGGTAGCGCCCCCAGTGTTGGCAAGGGCATGTTTGTGGTGATGGGCATGCAAGGTCACACATGTACTTCTATCTAGTGGTCATGTACCACTAATATATTTGTCTGTTGCGCGCATGTGGTTGTTTTTGGCCGCACTGCGTGCCCATTTATGACTCGTTCCACCTTTCAGGGTCTAGAGTGTGCTAGTGACACTTAGTTGTTGGTCTCGGTGTGCCTGGCCAGTGCATCGGAAATATGTTGGGTGGCAGAGCATTTGTGCACATGTCGTGTGCTTGCACTGGTCATCCGAGTCGGTGTGGATGGGGTGTGTTGGTGTGAGTGTTGATGTCTGAGTGTTGGAATGTGTGAGTGAAGGTTCTAGTCTGGTCAGTTGGTTAGCCCTCTGCCTGCGTGATGGGCCGCCAGTGTTTCTGTCCTATTAATGTAACTTACTTAAGAACTATGTAACTGCTTGTGAAGGTCTCCTGAGAAGCTGTAATAAACCTCACAAGTATATCTAAGAAGGCTTGAGAGTCACCTCACTACAATACCTTGCATTCCCTATTTAGAATGGGTTCTAGCCAGTCTAAAAAGGTGCTGCATCCTCTTAAAGGAAGTCCATTCCACTTCATGTATACTCACTGCAGGCCCAAGGGATGTAAGTTCCTGGAAAAAGACATAACTATATTCAAGAAGACCCACCTAGACAGTACCCTCAGGGATGCAAATTTGACATAAGGATACAGTGCAGTGAAAAGCTTTCGAAGAGAAAGGAGCACAACCGCACCAGCAACAGTGAGATCGTTTTCTGGATAAATTCTTCAAAACCACTAAAATACAATCAGAATCGAAAGCATGAGCATTCAGAGATACACAGGAAATGCTGCAGGAACAAGTTAAGACACTAAAGACAGAGAGCACCAACTTTCAGGTGCCCAAACACAAGTCCGGTTGTAGTAGCCTATAACCAGTCATCCAAGGAGTAGCCCCAACAAAAGAGTCCACTGAAGACATTCTTGACTCTTATAACCCTGCCATCGTGAATCTGACTCTGAATCCCCCTGCATGAACAGCTTCCTATCTCTGCCTCTGGTCCCTTCCTGCACCAAATCAGACACAACCTGATCTCCAACCCTGATTTGACCCTGAACGAACCACCCTCTTATAACAAGTCTTCCCCGATATGATCACTTACCAGCCAGTCACAATCGCTCTCTGTCCCGGAAACCCCCAGGCCCAGATATCCAGTATGGTATGGTATGGTATTGTTTATTTATAAAAGGGCCTATTTTTTTAAAAAATAATGTTTTATTGGTTAATTCGTTTTCAACCTTTAACATAAGTCTTTAGCATGACATCATCATCAGTTCAGCACACAATTTTTTTTCCATGCAGTGCTTATACCACAGTTCCATTTCCTATTTAATTTCTCACACAGCTCCCAGTTCTGAAGTTTGGTCCTGTGTCTCTGTAGCCATCAACAGTGCCTCCACCAACTTTAAGGCGCTGATCTGACGTCCAAGTACTCTTGCCGTTAGAATATCCTCCCACATCAGCTCTTCCTCAGTGGAGCCAGCTACCTGCCCCTCGATCCCCATTACTTCTTTCCTTTGCTCATTTATAGCGGGGCACGATAGCATCAAATGTCTGGTTGTTTATGTAGAGTGCACCTCTTTGCAGAAGCGACACATTGCATCTTGTGGAGCAATTTGTTTTCTTTCGCAGCAGTACTTCTCTCGATGCCAGTATGCATCGTAGTAATAAGTCTCTGTAGTGGGTCGATGGGAATTTAGTTAAATATACAGGCAATTCATTTATTTTCTTGCGCTCTCATACAATGTGATAGCATAGCTTGTTTAATCTCTTCAGTTCAACTGTTTCGACTCAGTCTTTTTCTTGCTGAATTTTTTTAACTTTATTTGGGTTTACTTTCAGAGCTTCCAAATCAATATTTGAGCTATCTAGACATTCTCTACAACGTTCCTTCCATCTCCCAAGATTCTTATCTTTTTCTGTCGTCGATCCCATTAATATCCTAAATGGTGGGGAGTCAAGAGCGTATTTCCGATAGAGGGCGATTGTCTTCCAAAAAACTATGGGTGTTAGTGATTGTAGTCTTAGCTCAAACCTAATTGTAGCTACTGGCAGTGAGATGGGTAATCTAAGAATTTTCCTCCAGAAATAAGCTCCACATATATCCCATATTTTCCAGGAGAGATTCA
Organism: Ambystoma mexicanum; assembly: GCF_040938575.1. Classification (NCBI taxonomy): domain Eukaryota; kingdom Metazoa; phylum Chordata; class Amphibia; order Caudata; family Ambystomatidae; genus Ambystoma; species Ambystoma mexicanum. Next base: position 779,694,418 of record NC_090937.1, read on the forward strand.
TCAGTGTCTCTGCTCCATAGGTTAATACTGCTGACACCTTCTGCTTACAACAGATGACAATAGGAAGCAGCGAGAATACTCTGTAACAATGATGCAATGCTCTCCCTTGATTTGTTAGCTTCAATAGCTTTTCCTTAATCAACAAATAGTAGCCCGACTCAACAATGATTCTGTTAATTCAGACCCCAAGGTAAGTTATTGATTCCACAACTTCCAGAGATTGATTATTATTGGTCCAGTTGAAGTCTTTTTGTTTCCTCAATTTACTGCATGCAGATTTCATTATTAGGACCTTTGATTTCATGATGTTAATCTTCATATGATTATCCTCCACATAGATTTTAAAAGCTTCTAATCACCACTGGAGCCGTATGGCTTTCTGGTCAATAAAGATCAGATCATCCACATAGAGTATCCAGGGGATTTCGCCATTTCAATCATAGGAGGGAAGGCCATGATCTCTTTTTGCAAGTTTTTTAAATCTGCCAGGAATAAAGCAAATAAAAATGCTACCAGTGCACAACCCTGCTTCATCCCACGAAATGAGTGGATCTTCCTAGTTATGGATCCATCTCTGGATAATTGGATCTGTACTGTCATATCCAAGTACAGTGCTTGTATTACCTCCAAAAGATCTTACGCGCAGTTCCAGAGCTTTAACTTCATAACTTCCATAACAATTTGCTGCTTAAACCATCAAAGGTCAACAAACCCTAGATAAACTTTGCCCTTGGATTATAATGCTCGCTGTTTAAGGAGATTTAAGATTAATACGTTGAGGGATGTGCCAACTCCGCTTATGAAGGCGGTTTACCGTTTGTCCAAGATGGACTCCTTCATTACCCAACTTTTCAGATCTCTTAGGAGAATTGCCGCAAAGATGTTGCCAATAGAATCGAGCAAGGCTATTCGCCTGTAGTTCTTAGCGTCACTGCAGTTTCTTTTTTAAAAAATTGGGACTATAATAGCTTCCATCCACGAGGATGGTACAGATCTTGTCTTCTTCACTTGATTGAATAATTAATATATTAAATCGGCCCAACCTTGATGAGCTCACTTTATTAATTCTCCATAGTATTTTGTGATGGTCTAGTTCAATTTTCCAATTGTGCGGGCTGTGGTTCTTCTCTACAAGGCTTTCAGCTGTCTTACTTTCAAAGAGAGTCGTGTAATGTTTCATCCATCTTTCCTCTGACACCTGATTTGTAACTGTCGCCATTTGGAAATCCTCCCCCTTATTTAGTACTTCCCATAGATGTTTTGGGTTGCACACTCGTATAGCCACTAGCATTTATTCTGCGTTGTGCTGGGCTCTTCTGGCTTTTGTGGACCATAGCTAGTTTTATGTGTTTGTTTCGATCTTCTAATTTTCTCCTCTTTCCCTGGTGCGAGACTCCTTTGTAGCCTCCGTATTTCAGCTTTATTTTCTCTTCTTTTCACCACCAGCACTTTTCTATAAGCATGTTTCCTGTTTATCTTCGTCAACTTTTTTGAATCATGTTTTAGTTCAAAGTCTTTCAGAAGCCATCTATAGTCAACCTTCTCTGGATTGTCCGCCACATGTAGATCGTAGCGTCCCACCAACTTTGGTAGAGACCCCTGTTTTATTTGTAATTCATTTTGACCCCATGAGACTTCAACTGGAGTTATTGTCGTCCTATTTCCTCTTCCCCCCGGCAGGATCATTTGAATGTCTAGTAGTGCATGATCACTAACTAACTGTTTTTTCACTGTTAGCGAATTGATATATTGCATTGTATTACCTGCCACAAAGCAGTAGTCTAGACAGGCGCGGTTAGTCCCTGAGAACCATGTGTCTGCCATTTGTAGATCTCCTTCAATTGATCCATTTAGCATCTTCATTGAACGGATTTCCATCTCAATCTTCCAACATTGTTATTTCGCTTCCAGTTGGGATTCTTTCTTTGGGTTTCCATCCTTATTTAGTAATTTAATATTCAGGTCTCCACAAAGCATTATTAGTTGGTTTGGTTCTTCTATCATTGATTTATCAACAATTTCCATAATTTCCTTAATAAACTTATTAATTTGACAGCTCTTTTCACTCCAATAGATGTTAATTAGTAGAATCTTTACTTCATTTAACAGCAGACCTTTCCTAATTGTAAGTGTTTGTATAAAAGGATTCAGAATACTATGGCCCAGGACTTCAAGATTGCTATCAATTCTTATCATAGTTAAAAGGCCTGCACACGGCCTCCCCTTTATTCCTTATCCAGGTCTCTTGTACGCAAATTATCTCATATTGCCCCAAGAAACCATTTTCTCCGGTGAAGAGATGTTTAAAACCCTGTATATAAAGCACCTATACACAAGCAAGTGTTTCAAAGTGCTCAAGGAGGGTGGGACCTTGGGGAAAAAGACAACAGTCGCTCAGAGCCCTTGAAATTCTGAGACAATAATAGTCTGCACAGGCAGAATAAGTGCATATAATATATTTAACAGTTGAGACACAGCAAATAGGCCTGATGGCGTGTTACGTAGTCAGCCGGAGACAAACGAGGTTTTTCTTTCAAAGTTGTTTATTTTCACAACTAACACTTTGCAGGTCATTGTATTCATACAACTGATGACGGTTCCTTTCACCTCGCAGGCATTGGCGCTGCGACTTGCTTTACTTGCAATTCAGCGGTTATGCTTTTATAAGTCCCAAATAGTCTCTTATATTTCCCCGGCGCATACAGGCTTTCACCCCTTCAACCTGCTCGCCGACCGGGCAAACGAAATAAAAAGAAATAGCAATTGTCCACAGTTCACACCTCATAATATTTTTCCTCTGGTTGCCGCTTTTCTTCTCTGGAATGCTGTCTTGAGCCTCAGACAAGGTACGGTGTCAATCTGTGGGTTTTCTGCTTCTTTCTATTAAGCCCACTCGTACTCTCTGCTGGTCTCACTCCAATTGGGTGAAGCGCCCATCGCCACGCGCTGTTCCTGCAAGAGAAGAACCCCTCTGAGTTCCTTGGAGTTGCTTTTAACCCTTGCCCCGCTCCTCCTCCTTAATCAGCCCCGGGAGTTCCCAGCAACAGTTTTATCACACCTGACCCTGATTCCCCACCTCCTCCCTGCTCCGCCCGCTGTGGGTTAACCCTGTACTTCGTGTCTGTTCTGGTGGGTCTTATACGATAAGGAAACACGGTTTTCCCTTTCCTTATTTTCCTTTCTTTTCCCATCGGTGGGCCCCCTCCCTGATGCAGTATTCCGTGGGGCATTCTGGGATCTGTAGTCTTTTTCCTGTTTTCCTTTCCCTTAAAGGCCAGCATTGGCACCCGGCTAATATCTTCCGCAACCCCCTCCTTTCTCCCGTGATCCAGGGCGGCCGCTACTTCTTCCACATCACATAATCCCACCCCCCCCCCCGAGGATCCATGCCGTTCGGGCAGGTCCATGGCACGTGATAAGTATTCAGCCACCATCTGATATTTTCCTGGTTTATGAACAGTCACAAACTGGTAAGGCTGTAGCGTCAAAAACCATCGCAGGACCCTATGGTTTGAGTCTTTTTGTGTGGCTAACCATTTCAGGGGTGCATGTTTGGTAAAAATGGTAAACCGTCTTCCCAGTAGGTAATACCGGAGAGACTCCACCGCCCACTTTATTGCCAGGCATTCTTTCTCCAGCGTTGAGTATGGAATCTCGTGTGGAAGTAATTTCCTACTGATGAAGGCTACTGGGCAAAGGTTTTGCTGTGTACCCTGTGACAACACCGCTCCTTAAACACATCCCGAGGCATCCGCCTGTAAATAGAATTCCTTCGAGAAATCAGGACAATGGAGAACAGGTTTTGTGGAAATCATCCAGATCAGTTTCTGAAAAGCTTGCACGGTCTACGGGGTGATCTGTAGGTGACGGTTTGTTTTCAGCGCATCCGTAAGGGGTGCAGCTATGGTAGAGAAGTGTGGTAAGAATCTCCTGTAATACCCCACTTGTATTTCTTTTCTAGTTTAAGGAGGCTGCAGCTTCTGTAGGGCTTGAATTTTGTCCAACAGTGGAGTTATCACCCCACCTCCCACTGCATACCCCAGATATTTGGTGGTGTGTGCTGCCAGTTTGGACTTTTTAGGGTTAATGTGCAGACCAGCCGCTTTTAATGCTTGTATCACTTGGGTCAAATGTGCCAGGTGTTCATTCCATGTATGGCTGAAGATTACTATGTCGTCTAAGTAAGCCGCGGCATATTCTTCATGTGGTCTCAGGATTTTATCCATTAAGGATTGGAATGTAGCAGGTGCTGCATGCAACCCAAAGGGTAAGACCGTGAACTGGATCAAGCCTTGAGAGGTCGAAAAAGCAGTTTTCTCTTGGTCTGCTTGTTTAAGGGGAATCTGCCAATACCCTTTTGTTAAATCCAAGGTGCTCAGGAATGCTGCTGACCCCAGCTTTTCTATCAGTTCATCAATTCTGGGCATTGGGTAGGCTTCATATTGGGATATGGCGTTCAACTGCCTAAAATCCATACAGAACCTGGTAGTACCATCAGGTTTTGGTACTAGGACCACGGGCGAACACCATGCGCTTTTAGATGGCTCAATGGTCCCCAATTCGAGCATGTTATCTATTTCTTTGGCTATTTCCCCACATTTTGACTCCGGAATTCTGTAAGGCCTGAGATGTACAGTTTTTCCTTCTTCCGTGTGTATTGAATGGGTAGCCATATGTGTTCGTCCTGGTATTCTTGAAAAAATCTCGGCCCATGGTTTCAAGGTATCCAATAATTCGGGCTTTTGGGTCTCACTCAACTGTTCGCCCATTTCCACATCTTGCATACTACTATGGCTATTAGGGACCATTTGCTCTGAGACTGACATGTTTGAGAGTGTTGCACATAATACGCTCGGTGTTTCTTCTTTCCACAACTTGAGCAAGTTAATGTGGTAATTCTGAAATCTATTTTTCCGGTCAGGTTGTTCCACCTCATAGTTCACCGGGCCCAGGTTTTTGGTTATCTGATACGGGCCCTTCCACTGGGCCAACATTTTGTTTGTGTGGGTAGGCAGTAAAACCAGCACCTTATCCCCTACCTTAAAAGATCGAGGTCGGCTCCCTTGCTCATAATACTTCTCTTGTCTTTCTTGGGCCCTCCCGAGGTTTTCCTGAGCGAAATCTCTCAGTTTACCTAGATGTTCTCTTAGTTCATTAACATTGTCTGTGAGCAAGGTTTCCTCCTGTTGTTCCCAGGTGTCTTTTAGTAATCCCAGTATGGATTTGGGCTGTCTTCCGAATAACAATTCAAAATGGGAGTATCCGGTTGAGGATTGCGAGGTATCCCTTAGTACCATATACACCCACAGTAAAACCCGATCCCATCCCAACCCTGTGGGACTGGTGGCTCTTCTTATCATCTGTTTAATAGTTTTATTATATCGTTCCAGCAGCCCATCCGTTTGGGGATGGTACACTGAGGTTTTCAAGTGTTGAATTCCTAAGGTTGTGCACACCTCCTTCTTAACCACCGACATGAAGTTACTCCCCTGATCTGTTACTATTTCCATGGGTATTCCCACTCGGCCAAAGAACGGCATAAGCACATCGCATACCTGTCTCGCTGAGATTCCTCTTAAAGGGAAAGCTTCGTGATACCAAGTGGCATAGTCCACAATCACTAAGAGGAACCGGAACCCTCTACTGGTGGGCTCCAATGGCCCTACAATGTCCATTCCTATTCTCTGGAAGGGCTCCTTAATCAGAGGCATTCTTTGAAGAGGTGCTCGAGCCGGTGTATGAGGAATTGTTTTTTGACATATGGCACACTCCTGACAATATTTGGCTATTTCCGCATACACTCCAGGCCAGTAAAATTTCTGCAACACCCTTTTCACTGTCATGTTTTCTGCTAAATGGCCCCCTATTGTGTGATCATGTGCTAGTTGAATCAGAGTTTTTTTTCTGTATGACTGGGGAACCAGCAATTGCTCCCGCTCTTGGTTGTTCGAGCCTCGGGTCACTCTATATATTAGCCCTTAATTTTCCTTGAAGTATGGAGTGGTAACTGGGGTCCCTCCCATTACTTGCGCTTGTTCCCTGGCCCTTTTTAGGGTTTCATCCAGTCCGGTTTCGGTCCTGAACAAGGGAAGATGGTCTCCCACTCGCCAGTCTATGATGGCAATATCCATTCCTTTTTCCCTGTTCTTTTCCATACTCCTTCTCTGGCTCTTTGTGGTTTTCACCCTTCTTGCCAGTACCCCGATCTCTGTTGTGGCAAATGGAGCTTCCTTTAACCATTTGTCGAATTCTGGAATATCTGTCCCTATTAGTACGGGGGCTGGGATGGTGGGAATTATGGCTACTTTAACTGGTATCTCGTGTCCCTGTAGCCCCAACACAATGTCTTTTGCAGGGTACCCTTTTACATCCCCATGTACACATTTTTTGTCAATCGTTCTCACCTTTCCTGGGCCTTGCTCACTCACATGCGGTTGTATGGCCGTCTGTCTGCTACTGCTGTCCATCATGGCTGGTTTCTCCAAACTGGAGCCTATAGGACTCCTCATACATCCCCAGTCTTTCCAACACTGATTTCTTGATGTCCGCCGTCCGCATATGGGGTGTCCCCTGTGGGGTTAGCCGCCTGATATGCGCCCTGCATCACTCTAATAAGCAGGGGTGCCAAAAATAAAGCCCATCGGTCCTGTGGCCATTGTGCTACTTGGGCTATTCTTTCAAAGTTTACAAAGAAATAACTGGGGTCATCCCCCGCCTGGTATTTTTGAAGTACGGTAGGTGGAATGGCCGGATGTGGTTGTTGTGTCGCCACTGATTCACCCAGAATCCTCAATGCTTCTCTGCCCTGTTCCTGAGCTGCTGTTTGCACTTGCAGGGCCTGTTGTAGGGCCTGTCGATCTGCTTGCGCTTGATGCCCTTGTACTTGCACTAACTGTTGCAGCTGCTGTTGGCCTTCAGCCAGTGCTTTTAACACGGCTTCCATGCTGATGGGGATTTGCGTTCCTCTTAAATCCCACCCGCTGCCACCTCTGTTACGTAGTCAGCCGGTGACAAACAACGTTTTTTCTTTCAAAGTTGTTTATTTTCACAACTAACACTTCACAGGTCATTGAATTCATACAACTGATGACGGTTCCTTTCACCTCGCAGGCATTGGCGCTGCAACTTGCTTTACTTGCAATTCAGCGGTTATGCTTTTATAAGTCCCAAATAGTCTCTTATATTTCTCTGGCGTGTACAGGCTTTCACCCCTTCAACCTGCTCGCAGGCCCGGCAAACAAAATTAAAAAAAATAGCAATTGTCCACAATTCACACCTCTTAATACTTTTCCTTTGGTTGCCGCTTTTCTTCTCTGGAATGCTGTCTTGAGCCTCGGACCAGGTACGGCGCCAATCTGTGGGTTTTCCGCTTCTTCCTAGTAAGCCCACTGGTACTCTCCGCTGGTCTCACTCCAATCAGGTGCGGCGCCCATCGCCACACGCTGTTCCTGCAAGAGAAGACCCCCTCTGAGTCCTTTGGAGTTGCTTTTAACCCTTGCCCCGCTCCTCCACCGTAATCAACCCCGGGAGTTCCCAGCAACAGTTTTATCACACCTGACCCTGATTCCCCACCTCCTCCCTGCTCTGCCCGCCGTGGGTTAACCCTGTACTTCATGTCTGTTCTGGTGGGTCTGATACGATAAGGAAACACAGTTTTCCCTTTCCTTATTTTCCTTTCTTTTCCCATCGGTGGGCCCCCTCCCCGATGCGTATTCTGTGGGGCATTCTGGGATCTGTAGTCTTTTTCCTGTTTTCCTTTCCCTTAAAGGCCAGCATTGGCACCCGGCTAATCTCATCCGCAATCCCCACCTTTCTCCCGTGATCCAGGGTGGCCGCTACTGCTTCCACATCACACGGCAATTCTGCAGTTTTACCAGTGCAATTAAGGGGTGAAGACAAGGGAGAGCAGACAGACGATCTTCAGGCACGGTGCATTAGGATCATGCAAGTGCACAGACGGTCACAGGGCAGGGGAGGTCCAAGTGCACCCAATCGGTGGAGACTGGGGTAAGTGCAGAGAGTGCCACTCTTTTGGGTTGTTTCTGAAGTGCAGTGAAGGTGGGTAGGGTGTGAGGCCGTGAGGCAAGTGTGAGAGAGGGCTGGTGGGGGTGCCCGGGACCTGTGAGACTCTGCGGTGCACCAGGCGGCCAGTCAGCAAGCTGTAAGGAGGGGGAGAGGGAAAAAGCAGAGGGCTAGGTTAACAGGGTAGAGGGAGAGAGAAGGAAGTGGAGAAGAGGAAGGTCTTGAGGAGTTTCTGGAATTTAAGAAGATCAGGCTCAAAACGGAGCACGGCAGGGAGGCTATTCCAGAAGGAGGCACCTGCTGAAGATAAGGATCTCCCTCCAAATCTCTGCTTGGAGAACCTAGTCTCTTTGCGTCTCTGTCCCAAGACATGTCCCGAACCTTCAAAGGCTTCCCCGGCTTCCTCTCACCCAGCAACATTGCAACATTCCAATTAAGACAGCTCACCGTTGGAGGGAACATGTGCATTCCCAGTGGAGCGCAACTGACCTGTTTAATATTGTTCAGATATTCTCTAAGATCTGAGATGATCATATCAAATTTCGTGAAAAACTGCAGGTCATCATTGACAGCTGTAGAGCCTCCACGGCTGATAACCAATTGCTCAGAGCTGCTCTCCCTGCAGATACATTTGCCCTGCTCAAGCAACAGAGTAACTGGCCAATTGAAGAACCCCCACTGATGAGTTAACGACTTTTACTGATAGATTAGTCCAGTCCATGATTGAAATCTGCCCCAGGAAAACAAAACGGAATGGTCTAAAATCCATGCCTGCAAGCAAGCTAAGGGTGAAAATCCTGCAGACTATCTCAGATGCTGAAACAATGTTTTCAGAAATATTCAGGGATCTTAGATGCTACCATTGTCCCCACGCAAGCTGTAGTATCACAGTTTGTTATGGGTCTGCAATCAAAGGTGGCAGAAGGGATAAAGCTGATCCTGATAGGTTGGGAAAGAAAGAATTTGACTGAGGTTTTGCTGACTGCTCATCACTTTTATGAAAAAGTGAAAGGACAGAAAGAAAGCACTTAAGGAAAGCTTATGGCATTACACATTTTGGAGCTGCAGCCCTCTCAAGGAAGAGGAGACTTCAGGCCTGCTAGTACAGGGGTTGGGAAGAGGCCCCTGCCCGCAGACGGATCATGAGTATACAGGTGCAAGACATGCTGGGAATGTGTACAATGATCAATGTAATTATTGCAAAGAATTTGGTCACTGGAAAGCAGAATGCCTGAATAGACTGCAGCATGGTGGACGAGGCGATTGTTAGGCCAGAGCGGCCTAGTAAAGAAAAGGGACAACACACCAGCTTCATGGAACACATCTTACTTTATTAACTGACAAGACGTAACTAACATTTCCCCCCAAACTCCTCCCCTTCTTGTCACAAAGTCACGTGACTTACAAGCCCTGTCTCCGTCTTAAAGAGACAGAGGGCCGTGACAACACCCACGGACAAATGTCCTTACGCGCTGTTAACATTCTTCAAGTAGTCGGGGAGGCCTCCTGTCGTTCCTCTGTGGTCGGCAGGCAGGCTCTGATATCATGTGTCCATCTGGCGTGTCACACGATTCCTCTGGCTGCTGACGTGGTGGCTCTGGAGGAATCCACAGGTCATCTCTTGACTCGGGGTCCTCGGGCTCTGGCTCAAGAGTCGGTGATCCTCCCTCTTCTCTTCTGCTGGCATGTTTAAACTGTGAGCTATTTCTAGTTACTTCTTTCCCAGCGTTGGAGGCGGCGATCATCGTCCCTTTTACAGCCGTGACCTGAAGGGGTGCTGGTGCAAACTGTGGATCAGTTTTTCTCTGCATGGGCTGTTGGACCTATACCTCATCCCCTATCTGCAATTCCTTCAGGCGAGCTCCTCTGCGCTCATTCGCCGCTACTGTTGCCTTCTCCTTTCTCTCAGCGTCCCTCTTTAGAACTTCTGGGTTTGCTACGAGCTGGTTTCCTGAGTTGCTGACTATCCTCGTGCAGACCTGGTACCTCATCATCAGTTCTGCTGGTGTTTTGTTTGTGGCCTCATGAGGCGTATTGCGATAGACTCTTAGCATTCGGCATAGTGCCTGCTATGGGTCGATGCCTTCCACTCGTGCTCTTTGATGGATGCCATGAATCTTTCAGCCATGCCATTGGCCTGGGGCCATCGTGGTGTTATTTTTTGATGTTTGGATCCCATGTGTTTTGCGAATATTCCAAATTCGTGGCCACAGAAGGGTGGACCATTGTCTGATTTGATGACTTCAGGAATCCCCCATTCACTGATGACTTCATCAAATATGGCGGCTACCTGAGCGAACGCCGTGGATTTTGCTTTCTTGACAATGGGGAATCTGGAGTGTTCGTCTATGAAGAAGAGTAAATAGTCACCTGATTCAAGCGGACTGTAGAAGTCAACAGCAACTCTTTTCCATGGATGGTCTGGAATTTGGGTTGGCTGAAGTGGGACTGGGGGTTCAGCTCTGACTGTGCATTGTCAAGGTACTCAGTTTTTCACCCACCGGTCCACCATAGCGTCCGGGAACGGGAATCATACGTGACACCTCAATTGTCTCTTGGTGTTGTCGTACCTCAATGCCCTTCGTGGTCCGTCTTGATGGCTTCAGAGCGCAGTGTTGCTTGGATGACTAGTTGGCAGCCTCACAGGAGGATGGATTTGCCTTGTACGGCCAATTCTGTGTGGATCTTGGCGAGCCTCTCGAGTTCATCCTTGCATACTCCTGGATGACGGAGTATTGCACGACGAAAGTCCTTCCACTTGTTGTTTTTGGTTAGGCTGATGGCCAGAGCCATCGACAGGTCTGCTGCCGAGGCTAGCGCTACTGTCTCTAGGGAGATTGCCGGTTATAGGGCGTTGGATGTAACATAGTTAATGTATTCGGTGTCTCCTTTTCTCGAAACAGGTTTGCCCACTGGGTGCCTTGACAGGTAATCTGCTGGATTGTTTTCGCCCCCTGGCCGATGAATGATTTGGAAGTCATATTCTTGAAGCCTGATGCCCCATCGCTCTATCCTTGGGGGCATTTTTGTCCTGGGGTTTCCGAAGAGCAATAGCAAGGCCTGGTGGTCTGTAATGAGGGTGAACCTCTTCCCAATAACGAAATTGTGGAAGTGTTCACATGCCCACACTGCTGCAAGACTTTCTTTTTCAGCCTGAGAGTATGCGGATTCCGGAGGGGCCAGTGCCCTGCTGGTGTAGGCCACAATATGTCTCAGATGGGCATCTGAGCCCCTGCTTTGGGCTAAGATGGCTCCCAGTCCCACTGGGCTGGCGTCTACCACAATCTCTGTATGCCATTCAGGGTCAAAGTAAGCAAGCCTCCTAGCTTCCGCAAGTGCTTGCTTGATGGAGTTGAAGGCTGCTTGGCATTCATGGGACCATATAAACGGGACGTCCTTCTTCAGGAGTCATCGCAGTGTGTCAGTGATGGTAGCAAAATGGGGAATGTATCTGGCGCAGTAGCCTGCCATGTACAGGAATGATCTAACGCCTACCGCTTGGCAGGGTTCTTGCAGATTGAAGATGGTCGAGACTTTGTCAGGGTCCGGGGTCATACCGTCCGCTGAAAATATGTGTCCGAAAAATGTGAGTTTAGATTTGCTAAATCTGCACTTTTCAATGTTAAGCGTAAGACCTGCCTCTTGGATGGCCTTGCATGTTGCTCTTAGAGCGATGTCATGTTGATTCCTAGATCTTCCGAATACAAGGATGTCATCACTGTAGTTAAGTGTTCCTTTTATTGGTCGGATGATTTGTCGTATCGCCTCATGAAAGATCTCTGCCGCTGATGATATGCAAAGTTCAGGCGTTTGTAGCGAAAAAGTCCATTGTGCGTAGCAAAGGTTGTGATGACCCTGGATTCAGGGTGGAGCTCCATTTGATGGTAGCCCTGGTTTAGGTCAAGCTTAGAAAAGAGGACAGCATTTTTAAGCTGTACGATCATGTCCTCTATTCTTGGGCCACGATGTCTATCTCTCTGAATCATGGTGTTGGCCATTCTTATATCGACGCAGAGTTGTTGGCGACCACCCTCCTTTGGGACTATGATAAGAGGTGAGAACCATGGGGTTGGGCCCGTGGCGGGCTCAATGATGTTGTTCTTTATTAGTTGGTTAAGTTCATTCGACACAGATGACTGGAGATGGAAGCCAACTCTGTGTGGGTGTTGGGGAACAGGGCGAACATACATGTCAATGTGTAGTTTGACTGGTGGGCCTTTCATTTTCCCTAGCCCTGTGCATAGGAGTGGGAATTCAGCCAGGATTGTTTCCTTCGTGATGGTGGTGGGGGTTGATGCGTTGACTTGCATGGAGCAGATGCGATTCCTTGGTTCAGGTAGGGGAGCCATGGAGAGGATGGTGTCATTTTCCTGTACGTGAATGTCTATTAATCCCAGATCTGAGGCTGTTTTGTAATTTAGGAGGCACCTCCCTTTTGTCGGGCTTCTAATCACGTGGATGGTTGTTGTCGTGGCATGGCTCTGATGGATGAGGCGACGTCTGAAGGACCCTACGGAGTGTAGTGGGGTATCAGCGCCCCATTGGAAGATCTTGGATGTCGCCTGTGTTAACTTTGGTTTGTCTTGGATCTGTAGGAATTCTCTTTCGCCCATTATATTTACAGTGGCTCCTGAGTCAATGAGGAAGCGAAACAGTTTTCCGCAAATGTTCAGTGTTATCCGACGTGCTTCACCAGCTTTCGTGTCATCCATAGTGAGGTTGACAAAGTCCTCCGAAGTGCCAGGTCATATTGAGTATTCACGTAGTCATAGCCATACGGCACTGTGGTGTAGTACTCTTGGTGCGGAGGCGGCCCGTCATATTAGTCACAGATGTGTGGGATGGGGTCTTGTTCCTCGTGTTCTTGCGGTTCTTCCTCTGGGTAGAGTTCTTCCACTACTCTCACATACCTTCGAGGTCCTTGCTGGTATGGTCGCATCTGGTATGGCTGTGTTTGCGGTGGCCCCTGGTATGACCTATACTGAGGCATCGTGGGTGCTCGTGGTGTGGGGAACGGCTTGCCTTCCCGGCAGACTGATTGGAAATGTCCTTCCCTCCCACAGTTGCCACATTTTTGGGTGAGGGCTGGGCATGTACCTGCGTGTGGTAAGGCCATCCCACAGCAATAGCAGTGACGTTGCATCTGTGGTGTCGACTGTTGGCCAGGGCCATTGGGCGCTTGTGTGAATCGCTGCTATGAGCTCGGTCGTTTCCATTTTTTGTGGGCACAGAGCCAGACATGTGTGTTGCCTGTCTATCAACTCTTTCAAGGATTCTCACCATTTCACTGACCTCCTCAATGGCCAAGGGTTTTTTGAGTAGTTGTTTTTTGAGTGTTGGAGAGAGACACCCTTCAATTACACGTAAACGGATGGCTTCCTCGAGCGAGTATGAATGGAATTGGCAGTGTGCCCCTTTGATCCGTAGCCTGGTGATGAATTCATCCACGGTTTCATCAGCCCTTTGGGTGCATTGTTTAAAGATATATATTTCATAATCTCTGTTGGGCTCTATGACTAGCCATTTGTTGAGGGCTGTGATTAGCGTGGCGAAGTCGGGGTGTTCTGCCGGTGGAATTGTTTTGATGAGTGTTTTAACCTCTGTCCCAACCGTGTTGAGAAACATGCTTTGCAGCCTCTGTCAGGTTTCTTCTCCTGCTGCAGCAATGAAGTTATTAAAGTCCTTTAGCCATTCTGTCCTACGTGGCCCTTTGTCGGCCTGTGGTGTGAGGGAGAAAGGTGGTGGCATTCGCCATGTCGTATTGTTCGATCTTGCCACAGGTGCTGAGGGGCCTGGCCTTGTCCACCCTGGTCAGGGGTGCTTATCGTGTCCGCGGGATAGGTGGGGCACTTGTTCCCGGAATGGAGGGGCACTTGCTGTTTGCTATGCCAGGGGACTGCAGTCGTGTGTTACCTGACGGTGATAGATGCAGCCAAGGATAAGTAGTGGTTGCTGGTGGGAGTCTAGTGTAGGTACATATTGAACAAGTGAGGCACCACCCACCTGTGTTGAGTAGCTGCTGGTCCCCACCACTGGCAAGTTGCCGCGCAGCTCGGGGGGAACGTGTGCCCCGATTTGCACTCTTTTCCGGTTGCGCACTCTTCTGTTGGTGCACGTCGCTGCGCTCGTCGGGGTGGGCTTCTGTCAAGGTCGTGAACTGTGCTGCAACGGCTGTTGCAGGAAGGAGGAGGCCGGGATCGGGTCGACGTGCGATTGCCAGAGGAGGAGTGTACCATGACCCGGGATCGAGTCTGGTGGCAGAGGTAGCAGGGCCCGGGATCGGTGCCTGCGTGGTGGCGTCGCCAGAGGAGGAGGACTTTAGCACGACCTTGGATTAGATCAGGCCCGGGATCGGGTGTCCTTGGATGGGCGCTCGGGCAGGCGTAGCGGGATCGCTGGCGCTGTGGAGGAGGACGCTGGTGCGCGAGGATAACAACCTTGTCACCAGTGTTAGGCCGTAGCGGCCTTGTAAAGAAAAGGGACCGCACACCAGCTTAATGGAACACGTCTTACTTTATTAACTGAGAAGACGTAACCAACTTTTTCCCCCAAACTCCTCCCCTTCTTGTCACAAGTCGAGTGACTTCCTCACAAGCCATGTCTCTGACTTAAAGAGACAGAGGGCTGTGACAGCGATCAGCCCACAGCTCCTGTCAGTCCTACGTACCTGCCTTCTCCTCCACCATCCTCATTGAATAACAACCAGGGTGCCCATGACATTGTAGCTGCGCTCATTCTGCTTAATCCTACTCCTCCCTATGTAGATTGTGCTGTTTGTGGTGAAAAGGTTTCATGTTTGGTTGATACTGGGGCATCACACTCCACTCTGAAAGCTTCTGAATTCCGATATGTCATGTTTTCCAATGAAGTTAATAATGCTGTTGGTATTGGAGGTACACCGATATCCCCTCCTGTGTCACGCCCTCTGGCTGTCTCACTGGGTCCCATCTCTGAATAGCATGCTTTTCTGCTCAGTCCTTGTACCCCTGTTAATTTGTTGGGTTTGGATCTGTGTTGAAAAATTAGTTGTTCCATATAATGGTCCCCTAAGTGTATTTTCATTGACATCCCAGCCCATAGAGACCTAGAGGGCGTGGCTGTATTACAGAAGGAAGCTAATATTTGATCAAGGGAAACCAGACCACCGCTCCCTCGTTACAAAAGCGATTGTTGGACCGAGTCCCTTCCAAATGATGGTCCCCACACGCTAATGATGTTGAATGCATACTGAATGCTGAACCTTTAAAGATTACCCTGAAACCAGCCAAGTCCCCGCCCTGGGTATCACAGTATCCCATTTCTAAACAGGTAGAGAAAGACATTAGTTATTTTTTTGAATCATTTCTAGAATAAGGTATTGTTGTGCCTTCCTGCAGACCCTGCAACACCCCGATTATTCCAACAAAGAAGCTAGGTGAAGAGGTATTTTACTCTATCCAAGGCCTGCGTGCAATGAATGCTGCTGTAATGTCTACCTTCCCAGTGATTCCTATCCCTGCTACTACCATCTTGTCATGTATTCCTGTTTCTGCCACTCACTTTACTGTTGTTGATTTATGTTCTGCTTTTTTCTTGATACCTGTACACCCCGACAGCCAATACCTGTTTGCCTTTACTTATGAAACCTTATAGTACTAGGCTCCCAATGGGGTACCTCCACCCTGTTCTCCCAAATCATGAAAAGAGATCTTGACTCACTTGAGCTCAAAGGAGGGTCCTGTCTGGTGCTGTATGTTGTTTCGCTCTTGCTATCCTCGCCCTCTTTGGGAGCATGAAAGCAGGACACTCTTGCACTACTGACAGCTCTTGCCTACAAGGGTCACCAGGCTTCCAAAGATAGGTTACAGTTGTGTTTGCCCCATGTCTGATGGCCTAAGGGCCATGATATTTCAGCAAGCCAAATGCATTTGTCCCAGGATTTCATTAAGGTGATTCAGCAGGTCCCAAGCCCCGGACTAGAAAACAGATGAGTGGATTCCTCAGGATGGTCAGTTACTGCAGACAGTCCATACCAAGGTATACCACTATAGTTAAGCCCTCCAAGCACTCACGCTTGATTCAACCACTGAAACCTCAGTATAGCATGAAGAAGCTGAGAAAGTCTTCGTCATCATTTAGCATAGGCTCTCTAAAACACTGGAATTAGGGATGCCAGATTATCAGAAACATTTTGTGCTGTATTGTGATGAACATGATGGGTTTGCTCAATGGGTACTGACTAAGCTAACTGGTGATAAGCACCATCCTGTGTTCTACCACAGTGTGGCTCTGGACCCGGTAGCTGCCAACCTGCCAGTCTGCCTGCATGCTGTCACGGTGGTGGCTCTGCTAATAGAGAAAGCTGATGTGTTAATCCAGGGACATCCCATTACTCTGGCCGCGCCCGCTCTGCGCTTTCTCCTGCTAAAGGGAAAGACACAGCACATCTCGAATTCCTGATTGACCAGGTAGGAAAAGCTCCTAATCTCTACTGCCAATGTTACTCATAAACTATGCTCCATTTTGAGCCCTGCCCCTTTGTTACCAACTCCCTAGGATGGGGAATCAAATGATTCCCTCTTGGATGTGGTGACCCAACTGCCTCCACTTGCTGATTTGAAAGATGTTCCATTGCTTAAACCTAAGTGGATTCTTTTCATGGATGGGTCCTGTCTATGTAATCAGGGGGATGGGAGACTAATGTCTCGGTACTCTGTTTGTATCTCTCACACTGTACTTGAAGCATATTGAAGCATATTGACTACCAAATGCTAAATCTGCCTAGGTATCTGAGCTTGTGGCCCTCACTTGAGCTTGCAGCCTGGTGAAAGATAAATCAGCCACCATTTAATGTATGCCGACTCATCCTACACTCACAAAGTGGTTCACAACTTTGTTTGACCTCCTCAGGTACCCCTTTCTTAAACAGTAAATGTATGTCTGCTTTACTATATGCCTTGCAACTTCCATCTGCCCTTGCCATAGTCAAATGGTGTGGTCAGAACCTTTCGCAATCCTTCACCGCTGTCGGCAACTCTCTTACTGATAAAGCAACTCATTTGGCAGCCTTAGATGGGCCCCTGGCACCTAATGAGATTCTTGTTTGAATTTCAGTCCAACAGTCAATGATTGCCTCCCTTTCCAGTCTGGCTGTGCTCCAACACCAGTTACCCAAGTTAGAGGCAAGATATCTCTGAAAGCTCCCAAAGCAGCTGCCTGGTGGTGTCCAAAACAATCCTACAGTACCTGGCCTGACTGGCACACTCTGTTGCATAAGCCGGTAAAGGTGCTATGACCCTCCGAGGAAACTTGGGTTTTGTATGCCTCCACCTTTTCTATAGTAGCCCAAGTCTATTGTGAAAACCGCCCTGTATGTTTGTCTCGTAATGTGGGGCGAGCGGTAAAAAAGAGGCAATATGTGTAACGCTTGCCTGGACTCCTCGGGAGCGTAATACCTTACCAGTCTGTGGACCTGATACCTCAGAGCCTTCAGGATCCTTTTTTGTTTGGACAAACAAATGACAACAATAGAAATTATATAACTACTATTAACTGAGATAATACCAGATGAGATGTGTATAAAGACCTAAAATCATCCCCTTCTAACTTTAGTGCTGAATTCCCTTCTCACCTGTGTTTTATTATTGTGGAGACCTCCATCCTGTTTTTCTACAGGGGCGCATCGAGATGGAGAAGCAATGGCAACTCGGGATGCTGAAGAACTCTATAGCTTCTTGCCTTTAAATGTCTATTCTTTTAAGAATGAGTCTTAGGTAAGTAAGCAGATGAACATACTGTAGTCTTTAAGGGCTTGAAAGGATTCCTAGGTTAGAGAGATCTCTCTTACTAATTACTTTTGTCTTTTCCTCTTCTTTGCAGGTTCTAGGAATTTGGGGAAAAAATTATGGCTGCGGATGGCTGCAGAGTTACTCAGGATGAGAAAACGTTAAAACGTAAGGTCGCCAATACAGAATACTGCAGCCTTCAAGGTGGAAAGCAGTAACAACTGTGAGGTGGAAACTTGAAGAACCTTCAGGTACGTAAAAGCTCATAAAATGTCTTCTCTGTAAAACTGTGTTGTCTGCAGGTTTTCGGAAATCTGAGGAAAAAACCATCGGAGGATGCGGTGGCTGCGGATGAAACTTCTGACTGAAGATGCTGCGACTGTAAGCGAAAACTGCTGACTGAAGATGCTGCGGCGGTGAGTGAAACTTCTGACTGAAGATGCTGGGACTGCGAGCAAAAACTGCTGAATGAAGATGCTGCAGCGGTGAGTGAAACCTCTGACTGGGGAGATGCAGCGAGAGAATAAATGTTCTTACATGAATATAACAGCGTCGGAGATAACCTTTGTCGTGTAAGTATCTTCTGTGTATTATAATACTCTGTAGCTTTTTGTAAAACTAATGTCTCTATTATCTTCTGTTTCTTAGGTTCTGTGAGTAGAAACGCCGGTAACGTTACACCGCTGTCGGCGGAGCAGACGCAAAGCGCACGTTCCAGCAGAGGCAGGGCTTAAGTAGCTCCCTCTGCCAATATGCATAGAACCGTGCTGCTATTTGTAAATGGGTTTTGCGGGCGGACATCTTAAATGTATGAAATTACTATTGAACACCACGGAAGCCTATGGAAGTAGATGATGTGAATGGTGTAAATGCCATATGTGCCAGGCTAACACCCACCTTTGACCTGCTGATTGATATAATGTGCTCTGCCTAGCCTGAATTTCTGAATGAAGACTATGCTCACTGACTCGGATCATGACAGTTTCCCCCCCCCAAGACCCCTCCCAAGGATGGACCCTTTGGCTCTGTCTTAGTGGGGAGATTCTGATGAAACATCTGAAGCAATTTGGGAGCATGAATATTGGAACTAGGTTCAGGTTCCCAAGTTCTGTCCTGTGGACCAAACCCTTTCCAATCCACTAGGTAGAACAATTTCCTTTTGACAATCTTTGAATCTAGGATTTCTTTCACTAAGAATTCTGGTTCACCCTCTATAATCATGGGTTTGGGTGACTGTTGTAGTCTGGTTCCCGGATTCATTGGTTTCAACAAGGAAACATAGAATACAGGATGAATTTGCATGTGAGATGGTAGGTTTAACCTTACTGCTACAGGGTTGACAATAGCTTCCACAGAGAATGGGCCCAGAAACCTAGGCTCGCATTTAAACGGGCAATTAATTGCAATGTGTTTAGAAGACAACCATATTTTGTCTCCCACCTTATAATCTGGAGATTTTCTTCTAAGTTTATCTGCAAATTTCTTTTGACTTTCCTTTGCTATAGTTAAATGTCTCAGGACCTCTTTCTGTACCTTGGTAATATTCTAATGAAGATTTTGTACTGCTGGCATCTCTAAGGAATTTGTTGGATCGATGGTAGAGGTCCGAGAATGTGAACCGTTAAGGATGTAAAAAGGGGTAAAACCTGTGGAGGTGTGTTCTGAGTTATTGTAAGCGTAATCTGCAACCTAGAGGACAATCACCCAAAAACAATCTAATTGGTGGAGAAGACATTGAAGGTATTGTTCTAAGGTTTGATTGGTTCTCTCAGTTTGACCGTCAGTTTGTGGGTGGTGGCTGGTAGATAGACGTACTTCAATGTTAGCCAACTCCCAACATTTCCTCCAGAATTGGGAGACAAATTGACTCCATCTATCAGAGATCACTGCTGATGAAAATCCATGAAGATGTACAATTTGTTCTAGAAACACTTTTGCCAAAAATGATGACGTGGGAAGTCCCTTAAGGGCAATGAAATGAGCCCTTTTGGAGAACAAGTCCACCACTACAAGGATTGTATTATAACCCAAACAAGGGGGTAACTCAGTAGTAATGGTATGCCATGATGCTGGTGACAGTTGAAGAGGTCCTGCTGGTCTCTGTTTTGAGATTTTGTTTTGGGCACAAATACCACAAGTTTGGATGAAATCTATGATAACCTTGCGCCATGTTGGCCACCAAAAGTGTCTTTTGATCTTGGCTGTTGTGTTAGAAATTAATTCCAGGGTGGCCTTCTAGTGTTTCTCCATGGTTATCCACCATGACCCTCCTTTGTAGCTCCTTATTTGGAAGGTAAAGACAACTCTGGAAATAAGGTAAACCTTCTTGAATGCTACACTTTGGTTCTTTTGACTCCCAGGCCTCTAACTCTGAAGTGGTCATGCTGAGTACAATCTGTGACTTTAGGTCTTCCTCCGAAAAATCCAGTGACTCCCAGCATCCCAGCATGAAATGAGCATTTTTCCAGCTTGACAAATAACTTGTGTTGCCGTAGTTTCATAAGTACTGCCCTCACATGAGTTATGTGCTCTTGGGCCGAGCTTGAATAAATTAGAATGTCATTGAGGTACACTACGGCACAGACATTTAGCAATTTGTGTAAAACATCATTCATAAGGTTCTGAAAAGCTGCTGGAGCGTTGCATAAACCGAAAGGCATAACTTGAAACTCGTATAAACCGTATTTGATGCGGAAGGCAGTTTTCCATTTATCCCCTTCTTTGATTCTCACTAAGTGGTAAGCTCCTCGAAGGTCCAGTTTGGTAAAACCTTTTGCATCCTTAACTTGGTCCATTAACACTGAAATGAGTGGAAGGGGGTACCTGTTCTTAACTGTGATCTGGTTTAAGGCACGATAGTCTATGCAAGTACAAATGTCCCCTTCCTTCTTTGGCAAAAAGAACAGAGGAGAAGCCATAGGGGACTCAGAAGGCCGAATAAAACCATTGGCTAGGTAGTTATCCAAATATGTGTTCAAATGAACATTTTCTTGTTTGGTTATAGCATAAATTCTACTACATGGGGTTTTGGAACCAGGGATTAAATCGATTTGACAATCATATGGCCGATGTGGAGGCAACACGTTTGGCCTGTTCTTCTTCAAACACTTCTTGAAAATCTTGATACTCTGGTGGAAGAGTTCTTATTAATCCTAAAGTGGGTTCTTCCCTTGAAATCGCTTGAACTTCTTTTCCAAAGGTTCCGCCTTGAACATAGCATGACTGTTTGCATTCCTCTGTAAATACTAAGGTTCTGGCTGGCACCGCAATCAATCTGTGGATTATGTTTCTCTAACCATGGAATACCTAAGATTACTTTAAACTGTGGAGCACTGATTAGGTCAAACAAGTTTTTTTCTCGATGTCCCTCCTGGCAAAGCAAGGTGCAAACTTCAGTACACTTCGTCACTGGTCCGAATATCAGTTGTGTACCATGCACTGCGGTGACATTTTCCACCACAGCCTTTGGGTGCATACCAATACCCATCTTGCCTGCTAGTTCGTAATCCGTGTAATTTCCAATCGCACCACTGTCCACATATGCTTCAAGAGCATATATCTTGGAAGGTTGAAGGTCACTACTTAAGATAGCGGGAACAATGAATTGAGAGATCTGAATTTCCTTCTTCTGGCTCGACAAGTCGACCTCTACACTTGTCAGGCATTGGAGATTTCCGTCAGTTCATTCTTTACTATATTCCTGTCCGCCTTGTATACAGGTCCCACTGGTTTCCACAGTGGTTTCACTGGGCAATTACGAAGGTGATGACCGGCTCAACCACAATAGAGGCATACATTCTGCTGTCCTCTTTTGTCTCTTCTTTAGAAATTGGACCCCGAACACATCCTAACTGCATTGGCTCATAGTGACTTTCAGTCACATGACGAGTTCCACTGTCTTTTGAACGAACGTAGAGTGATCTAGTCTCTGATCTGGCCCAATCAGTGTGCCAGTCCTGCAACCAGTGATCCAATTGTATAGTTAGGTCCATGAATTCAGCACAACCTGTAGGAGGGTTCAGTACCTGCACCAATGTGTCTTTGAGTTCTCCTTGTAATCCTCAATAAAAGAGTATTGTTCACTTCTCCTCAGGCTATTAGTCTCTGCTACTGATCGATTAAAGAAAGCTATGTAAGCCAACAATTCTTGGTTTCCTTGGCGTAAAGAGAGCAGCTTGTTATCTAAGGCCTGTCCTTGCGCATGATGGACAAATAGTTTCTCTAACTCCTGCAGAAAACCAGGGAAGTCTCTTAATAATAGGTCATCTCTATTGACTAAAGGAATGGACCAGTCAGCAGCATGTCCACCCAAATATGATAACACAAATGCCACCATAGCATGATCTGAAGGAAAGACCCCGGGTCTACACAGGAAGTGTAAATTGCATTGGTTCATGAAGACTGCAAATGCTTTGGATCCCCCATAAACCTTTCTGGGGCTGCTAGTGGAATGTTCCCCGGTAAAACCACCTGTCGAGGAGGACTGGGAGCAAAAACTTGACCCTGTGGGAGACCTCCAGGAAGTGGTGCCTGTCCTGCTTGGGAGAGTAATAATTGGCAACCCAATTCATCAGTGTGTTCTGTTTTAACCACCAACTCCCTTCTGAGAGAATTGGTTTCTGACCTAGCTGCATTTACTTATGCCCTTGACTCCCCCAAAATTTGGGATAAATTGTCTATTTCTGTGTTTTCCATTACGCTCATGTAGAGTATTTTAAGTACGGCTTTGCGTTCTGTAACGCTTACATGGACTCCTCTGGAGCGTAATACCTTCCCAGTCTGTGGACCTGATACCTCAGAGCCTTTAGGATCCTTTTTCTGTTTGGACAAACAAATGACAACAATAGAAATGCTATAACTTCTACTAACTGAGATAATTACCAGATGAGATGTGTATAAACACCTAAAAATCACTCCCTTCTAACTCTAGTGCTGAATTCCCTTCTCACCTGTGTTTTATTATTGTGGAGCTCTCCATCCTGTTTTTCTACAGGGGCGCGTTGAGATGGAGAAGGAATGGCAACTTGGGATGCTGAAGAACTCTATATCTCCTTACCTTGAAATGTCTATTGTTTTAAGAATGAGTCTTAGGTAAGTAAGCAGATGAAAATATTGTAGTCTTTAAGGGCTTGAAAGGATGCCTATGTTGGAGAGATCTCTCTTACTAATTACTTTTGTCTTTTCCTCTTCTTCACAGGTTCTAGAAATTTGGGGAAAAAATGATGGCTGCGGATGGCTGCACAGTTACTCAGGATGAGAAAACATTAAAACGTAAGTTCGCCAATACAGAGTAACTGCAGCCTTCAAGGTGGAATACAGTAACAACTGTGAGGTGAAAACTTGAAGAACTTTCAGGTTCGTAAACGCATATAAAAACGTCTTCTCTATAAAACTGTTAAGTTCGTTTTTAATTAAATACCTCTTGTGTTGTCTGCAGGTTTTCAGAAAGATGAGGAAAAAACCTTCGGAAGATGCAGTGGTTGCGGATGAAACTTCTGATTGAAGATGCTGCGACTGCGAGCGAAAACTGCTGACTGAAGATGCAACGGCGGTGAGTGAAACTTCTGACTAAGGAGATGCAGCGAGAGAATAAATGGTTTTACATGAATATAACAGCGTCGGAGATAACATCTGTCAGGTAAGTATCTTCTGTGAACTATAATACTCTGTAGCTTTTCGTAAAACTAATGTCTCTATTATCTTCTGTTTCTTAGGTTCTGTGAGGAGAAACGTCGGTAGCGTTACACTGCTGTCAGCGGAGCAGACGCGGAGCAAACGCAAAGCGCGCGTTCCAGCAGAGGCGGGTCTTAAGTAGCTCCCTCTGCTAATATGCATAGAACCGTGCTGCTACTTCTAAATGGGTTTTGCGGGCGGACATCTTAAGTGGATGAAATTACTATTGAACACCACGGAAGTCTATGGAAGTAGATGCTGTGAATGGTGTAAATGCCATATGTGCCAAGCCAACACTCACCTTTGACCTGCTGATTGATATAATGTGCTCTGCCTAGCCCGAATGTCTGAATGAATACTATGCTCACTGACTGGGATCATGACAATATGCATGTCCGGTACCAGAAGGTCCATTCCTCAATGGGTTTCAGGTAATAATATCCCTATATATATGGTCGCCGTATATAATGTTGCATGGAAAAGGTTGTGGTGACATTATATAGGTGACCATATATATAGGGACAGGGTTAGCATGGGCTGCGGGGGTGTCCCCCGCTCCCCATGAAAAATAAAAAATGGTTTGGGTGTTGCGGGAGTGTCCCCCGCATGTTCCATGTAATAATGTCCCCACAAAAAAAAATTTCAGCGATTTTTTTTTTTTGCATGGCGAGATTCTTGAGAGGACATTATTACATGGAACCCCTCAATGTGCAGATTGACTTCATACAGCTCCCCTGGTGCCTACATTTCAAGTACTTTTTGGTAATAGCTGACATTTTGTCCCGCTTTGGGCTCCCTCCCCTAATAGACAGTGACTGAGGCACCGACTTTACCTGTCAGGTTATATGGGATGTGTGCAAAGTGCTTGGGATTTACCGACAGTTTCACTGTGCCTTCCACACTCAGTCTAGTAGTGCAGGTGAACACAGAAAAGGAGATTTAAAGCTCATACTCTAAAAAGTGTTTCAAGAAACAGAATTGAAATGGTCCCAGGAGCTGCACCTTGCCTTGCTCCACATGCACAATCAACCCCACATCAAGCATGGGTTGTCCCCATACACATTCCTTACAGGACGCCTGATGTGAAGGGGCACTGTGCACGCAGTGGCACCACACCTGTTGAAAATTCCAATTATTCTCACCAGAACCAGCTTCTGAACCCTGTCAGACACTACAGCCTGGAGAGGAAAACAGTGCTCCAAACCGTTGGTGAAGGCCACATCAAGTCCTGCTTACGACTGAGACTGCCGTCAACTGCTCTGGCTTCACCTTGTGGACGCATGCTGCCCATTGCCAGAAGATACCAGCTCCAGCAGCCAGCTCACGAACCGACACTCCAGATCCCCTGCTACCAAGAAGGATCACAACACCATCATCTGACTCTTCACCGAGAGCTCCACCCACCACAACCCTGATGCTGTCAGCCCAGCTCAATCTTGCAGACCCTCCTTGAGCAAGGGTGCAAGCCAATTCCACAACTTTGTCTCTGCTGGAGCTACTGTTCAAGGCTTCTCCATCATGAAACCATGGATCCAGATGGAATCACCCTGATCCAGGTCCATCTCCTCACCTACCCCCTAAAGCATGGCACGCTGCTGGACCTAAAATAACTGCCCAGGAAAGATACTCGCTGCAACCCCAAAGAGGCCCTCCTCAGGGTCAGTAATCTCAAAGACATAGCCTTTGTGTATGGCCACTGACCTCTGGACCAGTCAGCGGGCAGGAGATGCACCTCCCAGATGTCGTAGTACACTGGAATAGTGTGGACACTGTTTCTGCTGGCATGCCCTTCCTTGAAGGGTTTGGATCCTCTTGTTATCAATTTCTGGTCATTCTCTTTGTACAGATGACCTCCGTGTTGTTGTGGCTTGTGTACTAGGGTTACCTCTGACTTCCACAGCACTGGATGAGAGGACTAGCCCAGTACTGCCCTGACTCATGCCCCCAAGTTCTCCAGTTGCTCCTTTTGCCTCTCACCAGAGGAACAATTGTGAACATTGTGACTGCCCCGTTTGACCGAACATGTGAACTTTTACTCCCCAGAACAAAGCCTGCCTCCTTGTGAACTTTTATGAGCACAAGCTCTCTTGCATGAACTGAACTGTCAGGTCATCATCCCTCGAGCTTGATACTTAGGAGCCCACACTTCTGCCTTTGAACAATGTGTGCATGTGTGGTGCAATGGGTGCCGAATGTCCTGCTTCATGACTACAGTCATCCTTATCGTAAACTCTCTCTATTACCTCCAACTCACTGTGATTGCTGCTTTTAGAACCACATGTGACGAACTCGACAGCTCAGCTGATCATCCCTGGACACACAGTGAGAACGCATTTCTGCACCTCACCTGGCAATATTCGTGCATTTCAACATTTCTGATTGTTGGCATTGTGTTCATCTTGCACACAACCAATCCTCTGTAATCCCTTTAGTGTCTGTTTCTTTCAATTAGGATGATGTCTGCCTGGATCTCCAGTTGGTTACCTGATCCCAAGGACCCGGGCCCTGTGATGGTTTTCATTCCCATATGGGGTTTACTACCCATCCGAGTTTTACCTTCCCAGACTAGGTATCAAGGAAACCAGCAGAGCTTCATCTTTCCCCCGAGGGTACTGGCCTTATTTGCTGCACCAATCAGGTTATATTATTTGATGGAAACAGTGAATGTCAACTTTACCTTTCGACCAATAATAGTGTGATAATAAATAATGGCACGATTTCATTCACTTGTAAACTACTGTTATAAGTATATTATTTGAAATTTATTTTCATTACAAGGGACTCATAGATAGAGAACAACACCTATGTTAATCCCAACCAGCAATACTAGTTTCCAGACGCAGCTTCAACCATTACACCTTTGACAGCTATGTCCTAATGCAAAAATCAATGGATGCTGAAAGGGGCAACAGAAGTCCAGAAGTTGGAGTATGGCATTAAAAATGACAAGGTTTTTAGTTCAAGGCCACTTATTAGCTCAAATATATGCAGCCTAATTTGTTGAACTGCACATTAGGAGGAAATAGTTAATATGTTTCGTGTTTAATGTTTCTTTCTGTTACAAATAGGGGGTTTTATTTTTATTTGCATTACAAATGACCCATAGATAAAGAGCAACACTTATGTTTTTCCTCACCAGCATGGCTAGTTTTCAGATGCAGCTTCAACACTTTTGACAACTATGTCATAAAGCAAAAAGCAATATGTTCAAAAGAGCACCCCAGTAGCCCAGTGGTTGATGCATGGGTTTACCGTTTTTGATTCGTAATGCTTTATTCAACAAATTTGCCTTCAGCATACAAAATTCATAGAAATCGTTCGATACAGAAATTATCCACCCAGGGCACATGATACAACTATCAAATACTCTTAAAAACAGAGAATAGTCACAAACCATAAAAATACATACAATTGTGCATATAAAAAGAGATTAAAGTCTATATAAATGTCCGGCTTTGTTCAATAGTCCAATCAAATGACTCCTAAATATCATTAACAATTTCGGTCGATTGGCATAGTTTCAAAGCACCTGCTACACAATTGACACAAGCCTTCTGTGATGCTGGAAATGCATCAGAGGGACAGGGCCTCTGAATCCTTGTCCTTTACTGCTTTTTATCGTGTGTTCTGTCATGTTTTCTGCCCCGGAGTCCATGCGGGACTCCTGGCAGTGCAGCTCTCTCTTTTGGTTTGGTGAACTGACCCATGGGATACCCTTATGGCACCCATGGGTAGGGGTACAACCCTGTACCCCTAGTGTATGTTTTTGGGCACCTGTGGGTGGCCCACAAGCAGGGTATGGGCTGGGGGCAGCTCCATGCTGAATTTGACAGGTGCTCTGGGTGTCCTCCATTTTGGGATACCCAGGCCTTGCCATTGGGATCAGTTGATTCCTGATAGGAAACAAGATGGCCCCTGTGGCCTCTTGCTTTCTATTGCCTGTTATCTTGTTTTCCCAAAGTCCTGGGAAGCCCTGACTCTGTCCCTTCCCCCTGACTGGCTGTTGGGTGGAAGTTCCATATATGGTGTTGTTATGAAGGCCCAGCTAGACTGACTGGAGCCTTCCCAGTGACTGTATGTTGTGGGTACCTCCTGTGGTTGGGACCTGGGCGAATGGAGTGTGTGACCAATATACACTCCTTGTTGTGGTTGTCTGGTTTCTGGCATGAGAGACAAAGACTGAGACAGCCCTGCCCGAAACTGGCCTGAATGCAGTGTGTAGTGTTGAATGGCTGGGTACTTGTCCCAATCCACATTCCTTCTTGTGAGTGTAGGAAAGGGAGGAGTGTGGCCTGAATGCACTGTGTGCCTGATTGGCTGACTGACTGCATGAATGCCCCTCTGTATGATTGGCTGCTGAGTGTGTGCCAGCAGTGTGGATGAGAGACAGAATAGTATATCTGGGGACCTCTCACCACTGGTAATTGTTCAGACGCGTCAGAAGCGTTCAGAAGCGTTCAGAAGCTGAGTCTTCACTCTAAGAGTAACTGGAACTGTTGATCCTCGACGTCCAGCTGGAAGAAGAAGACTTGCTGTTGCATTTGCTTCGACCGATCCGAAGGCTGCCGAAATCGTCGAAGACTGACCCGAGAGAGGACCTGGTAAGGCGCCCTCTTCCCATGCTCCGAGGGACCATCGAGCACCGCTCCATCTTCGCCGAAGCGCCCTGGAAGACAGACCCTCGAAAGGCTGCCGACCCGAGACGGGACCGCCGAGGAGATCGCAGTGAAGCACCCGGACATTGCCGCCGTCGAAGTCCATCGCCGTCAACCAGGGTTCGCAGGTTTGTGTAACCGCTGGAGGCCCGTCGAAGTTGTGTTGCCCAGCCGTGGGAACCACTCGACGCCGTGCCGCCGACGACCGGAGCCGTCTGCTCCTTGCCTAAGAACATTCGAATCGAAGGACTCCCTCGTCCGCACTGTCGACGGCTTTATCCTGCCGGAGAAAGTCGAGGACAACCAACGCGCCGAGGAGAAACCTGCCGGTGGGTTTCCCACCACCCGAAGACCACAAAGACTCGAACGACTCGACGCCCTTGCTGGGCCTCCGTCTCCACAATCTTTGCGGTCCAGAACTATTGTCACCGAGGTGCCCCGCACGCCTCTGCCTTGCAGGACGCCGACGTTCCGATGCCGACGAGCACCACTCGGACGAAGCTGCCGCCTCATCGACGCCGTTCTATCCTGTTTGTCGACGGACGTTCGACGCCCCGTGTCTCCCGCTTGAAAGGGAAGGCATTCAAGAAGGGACGTCGATTCCCCGCCGCCGAACGCCGAGTCCCTCGACGTTTCTCGACGCCTCTCGATGATCCGTGACTCCCGCTTGAAAGGGGGTCGCTCAAGAAGGATCTGTCGACGCCTCTTCGAAGAACTCGACTCCACCAGGTACATTGGGGGGATAAAAACATTATAGGAGGGAATAAGACTTGCAGAGCAATATATGGACTGGGCTTGTGCTATACCTTTATTTTACAGGTTGCCCAGGTGGGGGGATCTCCACACAGAACTGTGTCTAGTGATAGTGGCCAGTATTCTGCCTATTGCTCAACCATCTTATTTTCTCTCCTCTCTCTATTGCTGGTTTCACTCTATTGATCTGTGTGACATTGTTACAGTATTGTTAATGCACTTTAATGAGATCTAATACAAAGGGTGGTACCACTTTAGAATTGTATATATTTGCCATTGTTGATTTTCCTAAGTACAAAGTGAGTTATTATGATAAGTGTACATAACCTTGAATATTGATTATATAAAGACTGTGTTCTAACCAATACAGTGTGTGGACATTCCTTTGTGGGGGCTTGGGGACTACACTGTACTTAAGAACCAGCCTGCATCACCCCCTGAGAAGCTAGGCCTTGATTGCTCGTCCATTGCTACCGTAATAGAGAATCTTGGCTGGGGTCCTCTGTGCCTCTCTTCTACCATATAGAGAGCAGAAGTACAAACACCCCCCACCGGTCTTTTACACTGGTGGCAGCGGTGGGATGCTTATGGTTTTAAGAATCAGTGTATAACCGTGCCACTTACAAAAGATATCTGCACTTTATTAAATTAAGGTTTAGTTGTGTACAAGATAACTGCATTACAAACAATGGAGTCTATTGCAAATGGCAAATTGACTCGGATGAGCTTGGAGGCTCTCCAGAGTGCTTGTGAAGCCAGGGAGCTAGACTTTGTGGATAAGTCTAGGGCTAAGCTGATAGCTGCCCTGGTGGACTACCAGACTGATGGTGAAACTCTTGATGAGAGAGGGAATGCAACCAATGAGGACTCTGCCCCTGGGGTTTCTGCTGAATCTGTTTCTGGGAATGCCGCCATTCCTGCTGCCTCTGTTCCAAACCCCAGCAATTCCTTGGAGCTTGAGTTATTAAGGATGAAATTGGCCTTTGAATACCGCAAGTTGGAAATAGATGCTGAACTTAAGAAAGAGGAGTTGGCTCAACAAGTGGAGCTCAAGAATAGGGATCTTGAACTCAGAAATAAGGACCTTGAACTCAAGAGCCAGGACACTGAATGTCAGAGAATCCAGCTAGAGAAAGCTAGAGTGGAGACTTCAGCTAAAACCAGTGAGAGTGTCAGGTCCCCAGCCACCAAGTTTATGAAAGATTTGGTTGGTGTATTTGTGGAGGGTTCAGATATCCTCCAATGGATTGAAGCGTTTGAAATGGCTTGTGCGATTCATGATGTTGATAAAAGAGATTGGGCTAAGTGTTTGTTAAGCAGAGTGCCTCAAACTGGATATGACTGTATTCTGAAGCTGAGTGCGGAAGAAAGGGGTCAGTATGAGTGTATGAAGTCTGCTTTGATTGCCAAGTTTGGCAAGACACTTACCCAATACCTTAGGGATTTTAAGAAAAGAGAGAATGTGTCTTGGGTTGACTGGGTGAGTGCTGCGCACATGAACATGATGGGGTGGATCGATGGATACAAGGTTAAGTCTTTTGTTGAATTGTCCCACCTCTTGTTTTTTGAGCATTTTTCTGAAGCCTGTTCACCAGAGCTGCGTCAGTATGTGGCTGACCAGAACATTTTGGACCCCTTTAAGCTGGCTAGGTTGGCTGACAAGTGGGTCTCCCACCGGGTGTCCCCTAAGGACTCCAGTGGGAAGGACAAGGACAAAGAAAAGGGGGCCTCTCAGAAAGCTGAGGAGTCCCACAAGCAGTCACAGTCGGGTAAACCTAAACCTTCCTCTCCCAAGATCCAAAAATCTAGTGGGGATAAGTCATCTGTGGGTGGGAATAAGAGTAGTGGTCTACCTGCTGCAAAGCAGGCTCCCAGTGGTTCCAGTACCGTACCCCGCACTCCTGGCGCTTGTTGGGATTGTGGGGCTCTGGATCACAAAAGGGGTGACTCCAAGTGTAAAGGTAAGGCACTTGGAGTACAGGCTGTCATCCTGACCTACCCTTACCCCGTGTCTGAGGTGGAGGCCACTGTCCTCCCCTCCTCTACCGGGATCACATTTGGTGCTCCGGTAGAGATTTCCTTAGTGTCCCTTGGGGCCTGGGACCAGTATGCGGAAGTACTGGCGACTATCCCACAGAACACCCGTAGGTTTTTGAGAAGTGTCCTTTTGAATGGCCAGCCTTCTACTGGTTTGAGAGACACTGGGGCAAGCATGACAGTGGTGGACAGGACCCTACTCAAGCCAGAGGACTATGTAGGTGCTCCTCTGAGAACCACCAGGTTAGCTGGTGGGCCTCCAAATTATCACCTGTAGCCTTAGTCACACTCATGATTGGAGACAAGACAGCAAAGCTTCCTGTCCTGGTCCAGGACAATGTCCCTGCTAACATTCTGTTAGGAAATGATCTAGTAGAGTTGGGGTTGATCTCGGATGGTTTTCCCATGACTGCTGCTGCAGTCACTAGGTCACAGGTGACACCGGGTCTGGCTGTGGGTCAGGTACCCGAGCCAAAGGCGAGGCCGAAGGCAAGAAGAAGGAAGACCAAGAAGGCCACCTCTGTGGAGGGAACACCTTCTCTTCCTGCTGTTCCGACAGCACCCATTGGGATCCATGCTCCGGACGGGCTGGGTCCAGTGGAAAACCCAAACTCAACTCCTGTGGGAGAAGAGACAGAAAATTCTCCTGTGGGAGAGGTTCTCAACCCGGAGGAAGAAAACTTGCTGTTGCATTTGCTTCGACCGATCAGAAGGCTGCCGAAATCGTCGAAGACTGACCCGAGAGAGGACCTGGTAAGGTGCCCTCTTCCCGTGCTCCGAGGGACCATCGAGCACCGCTCCATCTTCGCTGAAGCGCCCTGGAAGACAGTCCCTCGAAAGGCTGCCGACCCGAGACGGGATCGCCGAGGAGATCGAAGTGAAGCACCCGGACATCGACGCCGTCGAAGTCCATTGCCGTCGACCAGGGTTCGCAGGTTTGTGTAACCGCTGGAGGCCCGTCGAAGTTGTGTTGCCCAGCCGTGGGAACCACTTGACGCCGTGCCATCGACGACCGGAGCCGCCCGCTCCTTTGCCTAAGAACATTCGAATCGAAGGACTCCCTCGTCCGCACCGTCGACCGCTTTATCCTGCCGGAGAAAGTCGAGGACGACCAACGCGCTGAGGAGAAACCTGCCAGTGGGTTTCCCGCCACCCGAAGACCACAAAGACTCGAACGACTCGACGCCCTTGCTGGGCCTCCATCTCCACAATCTTTGCGGTCCAGAACTATTGTCACCGAGGTGCCCCTGCACGCCTCTGCCTTGCAGGACGCCGACGTTCCGACGCCGACGAGCACCGCTCGGACGAAGCTGCCGTCTCATCGACGCCGTTCTACCCTGTTTGTCGACGGACGTTCGATGCCCCGTGTCTCCCGCTTGAAAGGGAAGGCATTCAAGAAGGGCCGTCGATTCCCCGCCGCCGAACGCCGAGTTACTCGACGTTTCTCGACGCCTCTCGACGATCCGTGACTCCCGCTTGAAAGGGGGTCGCTCAAGAAGGATATGTCGACGCCTCATCGAAGAACTCGACTCCACCAGGTACATTGGGGGGGTAAAAACATTATAGGAGGGAATATGACTTGCAGAGCAATATATGGACTGGGCTTGTGCTATACCTTTATTTTACAGGTTGCCCAGGTGGGGGGATCTCCACAGAGAACTGTGTCTAGTGATAGGGGCCAGTATTCTGCCTATTGCTCAACCATCTTATTTTCTCTCCTCTCTCTATTGCTGGTTTCACTCTATTGATCTGTGTGACATTGTTACAGTATTGTTAATGCACTTTAATGAGATCTAATACAAAGGGTGGTACCACTTTAGAATTGTATATATTTGCCATTGTTGATTTTCCTAAGTACAAAGTGAGTTATTATGATATGTGTACATAACCTTGAATATTGATTATATAAAGACTGTGTTCTAACCAATACAGTGTGTGGACATTCCTTTGTGGGGGCCTGGGGACTACACTGTACTTAAGAACCAGCCTGCATCACCTCCTGAGAAGCTAGGCCTTGATTGCTCGTCCATTGCTACCGTAATAGAGAATCTTGGCTGGGGTCCTCTGTGCCTCTCTTTTACCGTATAGAGAGCAGAAGTACAGACACCCCCCACCGGTCTTTCACACCTTCTTAAACAAGGGTAGCAGACACAGACTGCTCTGGTCTTTATAGTTCTCACAAAACAGCATGAAATGTAGAATCGTCTCCACGCTCAAATTGCCAATGTTGAGGTTGCTGGTTCAATTCCGCTCAGTGACTTACTTATTGCTTTACCTTCTATTGTCCAAAATACCCGCTGTAAATGTCTTGTAAGCTAACTCTGGATATCCTGGCTATGGTATCACTGCATGGCATTATTGTCTGGCTTCTTTTCCTTAACTGTGTTATGTGCTCAATACATATCTTTCTTGACAAGATCATCGGGATCTACAAGACATGCCATTTTAAAGTGGACTTCACACCTGAACTTTCTGAAACACCAATCCCTCCAACTTTAACTTACCTCCTCTCCTAACAGTCTAGGAGGATTTTTCCTAAATTTCAGGTGAGAAAATTGACAATGTAGAAGTTGCTGGTAAACACCGGTGGTACGCGGGATAATAAGCCCACTATCTCCACATTCCTCTTTCCCATCCCAGCTATTAATGATTGAAGTGAGTCCCAGCTCATGGCATAATTGATTCAAAATATCACATATTTTAAAATGATCCCCGAATTTCTTTGACCTATAAAATGTGATCATACCCCCTTTTTTTCCTGTTGTGGCAAAAGTGGCCCTGAAAAGCCCCAGTCTGGCTTAGGCCTGAAGAGCTGCACTTCATCTGGCTTTCACCTCTCTACCAGATTTGTCATAACTCCCTGGGTCCCTGCCTGGATCAGTTGCAGACAGCACTTGGAAGAGAGTCAGGGATGGCCTTATTCTGGGTAGGGGTCCATCAGTATGATCATGACAACACAGAGGCCAATACAGATTGGAAATCGACCTGGGGCAGCTATCCTTTCAGCTTCTTTCCCTTCCTTCAAGAAATCACCCTTCAGATCTGGATGGATTGGGTAGCCCTCCTTTGGTTGCTGTCTGTGCTGACAAATCTGTGCTGACATCTAGAATGACTGGGTACAGGACATCCATGTTGGATCTGATGCAGACATAGATTAAAGGAAGGGATGCTCATCTAAATATTGGCTCTTGGGCACTCCCTTGGGATCTCTGTCAGACTGATTAGGAGAAACCACAATCTTTCCCAAGTCTTCTGAGCGTTAATTACTTAATTGGAGTTGTGAACACGCTGTTTTACCAGGCCTGCCTTCCGCCACTTGATTTAAGCACTCTGTGTATCCTTTACTGAAATCCTGTTAAAAACAAGCATTGGCAAAGCCACTGAAGTCCTATCTAAAACAAGCATTGGCAAAGTCAAAGATTTTAGCTTGTGCATACGTGTTAAGCTTTTGCCAGGCACTGCTATTAGATGTCCATGTACTCGCACCATTGCGCACCTGCTACCAGCAATGGGTAGTTAATACTACTACAGCTGTCCCCAGGAAGTGCCTTTCCTATGCCTACACAAGAGCCCACACTGTTGGCATTGCCAATGCTTATTTTATGGTAACCCGCCAATACATGTTTCGGGCAGCTTGTTTGCTTCTGTTATACATACTTGGTTGGTAGGGCTATTTCTCCTCAAACGTAAGAACTGTCCGAAGGGTAAGCTGTCCCCTTCTTTCAGAACCCCATATACTACAACTGGTTCCAGTAGAAATTATTTGTAATTGGTCACTTGAGATTTTCCACCAAGAAGGGTCTACATCCGCCTGTTATATATTCTGTATTGACATCTATCGTTTTACAATTCGCACATATATACAAATTCAACCATTGATGTTGAGCTGTCAGCTGGGACAGGTTTCAGCATCACCAAGATAAGACGAGAAACAAGGAAAGGGGAATATTTTAAGTACAGTTGTTTTTAAAACGGGAACAAAGAAGTTCTTTCTCTGCGTCTGACTTCGGGATACTATAGCTAACTTCCTTTTGATTTGTACAACAATATTGACACCTTGTGGTCAGATTTAGTACTGCGCGTCTTGTAAATCCATGTAATGCAAGTCAATTAAGCGTTGTGGAAAAGTTGTGAAGCAGGTAAGCAAGGTCTTTGGGAATAGCTCTGTAAATTCCGTTGATTTATGAAGGACCAGTATCAGAAGAGGAGATACGGAGGCGTCAAGGGGAATAGCTCGTTCACATCTACTCAGAATGTGTAGACACAAGTCAAAATCTACCGTCAAATCAGGTCCCGTTTGCTTTTCCATTTGCGTCCTTATTTCAGCATAGCCATAACCTAAAGTGTGACATTTTAAATGTGTATGGGATTCCAAAACAAGTAAACGAGGCGGGTTATTAGCCGCGCTCTCCGGGGTTCGTTTTTCTACCCCATAGCCCCAGCTCTCATCCAGGGCGCCGTTTGTTTATATAGCCTTGATTGTTGTTAAAGGCATGGTCTAGTAAAATTTTTATTGTCCCAACGGGTCGGCCATGTTTTTTTAAGCCTAGGTGGCTCGATTTTAGAAAACTTTCCTATGGACCTTACCCGAGTTTTCGTCCATTAAACGCACGCGAAAACAAGCACCAGGGAGCCGCCATTTTCTGATAATCCTATCTTTTCCCCGATCGCCCTGGCGGACCTGCTTTTGCGGCACTAAATCAATTCCCCCGCCCCTGAGCCTGACATTATCAAAACATTCATATTCCCCGCCTCTCCCCGTGACGTTACTGTGCTGCATAGGCAAACGCGCCCAGTCGTCTTCTGCGCGACTCCACACAGAACCCGGAAACCAACACAGATCAACTCACAACACAGCGCGCCACAATTCGGAATATGAAACTGTACTTTACAATGAAACAGCAACACGGTACATTTGGTAAAGTACATTTATTTGACATTAAATGTTTAGAGAATATTCAGCAATTGCCATATGAACTCCGGAAGCCATTTATTTTCTTTTATCTGTATCCGCAATAACTGTTCCGTTTCATCTTGAGTCACGCGGTGTTCCTTTATGGTACACAGGGTGTTCATTTTCGTAAAAAGAATCACTTTGGAAGCGCGGTGAAGCGCAAGGCTGTTCCATCAACTAGGCACTAGTCCAGCCTAAAGGTTGTTATGTTGCTTCTAGCCACTAGTACAGCGTAAGGGCATGTGGGCCCTTGGCGATCGTCCCAAAATATGGTGATCGTTCTCCAGTTGTTGACACGAAGCTGCAGGTGTCTGCTGAAGAATCCATCCGCCGGTGTCTCAAACAGATGGCAGTGGCAGTAAGGGATCAAATACCTGTTATGAAAACAAAAAAATGATAATTAGTCTCGCTAGCCGAACTTCATTAATATTACTCATTTTATTTATTACGGCCGATCAGAAACTATTTGCTTGCAAGGGTAGTTCAATGGAGTATGTTCGTCTCTAAAATCAATGCGAAAAGTAACGAGATAAATCGAGACCAACACACAATGATAAACGACAGTCTACATGCGTGAGGAATGATATGATCTATGATATGGCATTTGTAACGCGCCTATACTCAAGTGTTACTAGGCGTGACGAGGCAGGTGGGGAACAAGGGCAGACAGACAACGATCATACTAGGCCAGGTGTCTTTCTGATCGCGCATGGGGATGGGCTGTACAAGGTTAGTTGAATACAAATTAAATAATAGGGCCAGCTGGTGGCAAGTGCAAGGTAAATGCCGGGAGAAGGGGCTGAAGGATACAGAGACAGTCCCGTAGTGCAGGGAAAAGTGGCTGGGCCATGGAGCGAGATCGGTGAGACCAGTGGACCTGCATGCCCATGTGCCCACTACAAACAGTTTTACTTGCTTTTCCTAGCTCTTCATTCATTCATTTATTCATGCATCCATTCATTAAATCTTCATTCCAGTATAAAAGCGTGTAAAGATTTACTTACATTATATTTGAAATTTCCATTGTGTCTCTTCGTAATGCAGTCTGTAAAACGGACCGTGCTCTTAACAATGATTTTTCGTATACTGACCTAAAACTGAAACTCGCTCTAGTTTCTGAATTTTCTGCCTTATCGTCTCTTACGTTATTGCGCACTCCCTTCAAATGTAGTTCTTTCGGCATGGGCCCTGTCTCAAGGTCAAAAAACAATAGACCCTTATACTTCCAGTGCGACTTGTGGGCCTCATCTGGGCGCTGTCCTTTGCATTCTTTATTTGAAACATCACGTAGTATAGGCATCTATGAGAACTTGAAGTTTAGAATCCGTCTATGTAGTGCGCCTCAATGTGCAAATGGGAACTGGCTTCTCTCCCAAATGCCACGGCCCGCTTGGCTGGCGCGTTCTAAGTGCCCCAATTTTGTCACCGTTGTCTGCCAGCTTTGCAGCCCAAATTGAGACATTTAATTTTTGACGGAAGGTCAGGGAAAGTATAAAATACCACAGGAGTTGAGTTAAAAGTGAGATTTATTGTTTGTTTGTTTGTTTTATTATTTGTAATACGCAAGCCTCCCCTCCGTTAACAGTGCGCAGCATTTACATTTCCATGAGATGAGACATGAGAAAAATATATACATACACATATGTGAGGTGAATAGAGAGAATTCAAAGATGACACCCAGCTATGTTTGCCACCCATGATGGTGAAGTTAGGGGTTAGGTTTACAGGTACACTGTACAATAACATTTATTTACAAAAAGACAATCGTATTGCAATTATTCAAACCGGGATTTGTACTTCACAATCAGCTGTGCATCGGGTGGGCATGGCACAGTCACAATGTTCAGTGACAATGGATCACTGCTCTGTACAGAAACGTTCAAAATTCCATATCTGTGCTTCTCTAACACAGCAACAATAAGGCCTTTCACAAAGTCGAACTGCATTTCATCATAGACTGGTTTGATCACCCATTGCTTACTTCGTTTTGAAAACACCTTAGTGTAGCGAGGCATCCTTACTTTACCCCTAGTCCTAGATTGTTCACGTCCGACATTGCTGTTATGGGCCAAGACCGCTAGTAGAGTGCGATGTTTCATGCCCCGAAAGCTAAAATGCAAGCGCTTTGGCCTGTACTTTAGGCACATATTGTGGAACACATCCAAATCTCCTGTGTGACAGAATTCTGTCAGTCCTCTC
Source organism: Ambystoma mexicanum (assembly GCF_040938575.1). Lineage (NCBI taxonomy): Eukaryota > Metazoa > Chordata > Amphibia > Caudata > Ambystomatidae > Ambystoma > Ambystoma mexicanum. The sequence goes on from NC_090937.1 coordinate 779,732,475, forward strand.
AAATCTCTTGATAGAGTTTTGTCGAAAACAATCTTCTCAATGGCTTTGTGTGTCGGTGAAGATGGAATCAACCACTTCTTCTTCCTTGCCTCCTCTGGGGACAAAGGGCCATGTTCACATTGGTGGAAATGTTCATTTGCTGTCCAGCGGTGAATGTTGGTACAGTGGTGCATCAGTGACCGCCATTTTTCAAGTAGTATTTCCACTGACCCCTCACAAGTTTTTGAGCTCCACCAAAGATGGTTGGTGATAGAATGTGACCACTGCAAAATACTTTCAAAACCTTTTTTTTTCCCTGCAGCCGAGATTTTCTTATTGATTGATTTAGCAAGATGCCATATGTCAAATTGATGTTTAATATTTGGGAATTGCTCTCTCATTGTCTTGGCAATTGAAACGTGTCTGTCCGTGGCTATGAGGTCGATGTGCATTCCCCTTGATTGTAGATATTCCACTGATTTTATAAATCCTAGTTTCTCCATGGCCACTGAGGATGTACATTGTGTTACCTGCACGACCACCGAACTCACAATTTTCTTACTATCCATGTCCTGAAAGTGGTAGGTGCAGTACTTGGCAGAAAATCCAGGGCTTTCGCACTGTCCATCGTCGGCTAGTCTGAATCGTTTGCCTTCGAATGAACTTGCTAGAGACAATTGTTCAATTTTCCAAGCATCACTAATGGCTGGAAACAGATAATCACGTTGGTATGTGTAGTACAGCGCTTTAGAAATGAAATGGAGTCCCACAAACTGAAAGAAAGCCTCTAACTTTCTAAAACTGGAGCCACTAAAAAGTGATGCAGCTGCACACAGTAGATTGCCTGCTGGCATTTTCCCCAGCATTGGTTGTGCAGACCATGAGAACCTATGACTTAATCTACAGGCGGCATTTATTTTGACGTTACTGCCTTTTATTTGACGAGTCACATTAATCAATGGCTTCCCACATACATTCCCTCTAATGGAATGCACACATTTCAGCATACTTATAATTTCCATCAAACAACTGTCGAATACAATGTATTTGCTCTCTTTCATTAGACTGTCATCCTGCGTCAACGTTGTTTCGGCCTTTGACGTTGTGGAGATTTCAACACATTGGAAAGTAATATTGCTGATATCAAGTTGTGATGCGTCTATGGATGCTGCGGCTGGTTCATTCACTGTCATTTCAACATCTATTACTTCAACATTGATGGGAGAACACAACAATGTCGACAGGTTTTTTGGTGGCAAATTATTGGCGGGTGTAGATTGTGTAAATTGATCTGCAACTACTTCAGAGCTATCTTCAATACATTCAATAACATCTTCTTGTGGTGGTCCGGTCGCACTGTAGCTATGGTCCACTGCAACTTTGCTGTAGTCTCCAAACACAGTTAATTCATGTTCTGGCCATTGGACATGAGCATCTCGAGCCTGAACACGCCTCGCCTCAATTAATAGTTCCTCCATAGTGTACACGGTCTGGCAAGCCACATCTCTCATTCGCTTCACTGTCTGTGTGTGTATAGTTCTGACACCCACGGGTAACTGGAGGAGATATTGGAAAAGGGATGTTCAGTTTAAACACAAGATGGAGTGTTGTAGAATTGACTGGAAAAAAACATAAAATAGTCCCCACCACAAAAACTTTTTTAAAGTTATGAACTGTTTGTAACTAACCTTTTTTTGTTTTTTTTTCTTTGCAACTTTTTTGACTCGACCTTCAACATCTGCATGCTGTAGCTCTGATTCGTTTCTGCATGTCCTCCCTTCCTCTTGCGCTGCAAGGACTATATTTTCTGTATCCGCATAGACAGCACGGAATGAGGCTCCATCGTCTCCCTGAAACTTAGTACTTTCATTACTATGTATCAAAATATTGTTAGCATAAAACACACGTGAGGACGAACACACAGGTACATCTCAATAGCCAAATACGATTTAAACATTGTGTGCAACAATCAAAGGACAAGTATTTGACCAGTGATGATCTATTTCGATGGAACGGTCAGTATCCATACCTCTGGCTCTGCATGGACTGCCATGAATGGTTGTATTGGAGAGGAGGCATCCGCATCTCCCTGAAACACAGTACTTGCATTAGTATGCTTTTCAATATTGGAAACACAACACACACTTGGGGTCGACGGCACAGGTACATATAAAGAGATAACCGTGAAAGATGCATTGTCCAAAAGAATCAAGGAAAATCCAAATATGATCACATTTCATCGACTTATTTCAAAGATTCCTTTACATCTGCATCATCTAAATGAGATGTTGTGATTGTGGTGGAAGCTCCGTCGTCTCCCTGAAACACAGCACTTGCGTTAATAGGGAAGAAAGTATAGCAAATGGAATCACGTTATATGATCACGCATGATGGAGCTGTCATTATCCATAGCTCGTGTTGCTGAAGAATATCTATGGATGTTGCAAATGTAGTGCGCACTTCCGAAAGCTGTTGCGCCGATTCGTATACTTGAATGTCAGGCTCTGCATCAAGTACAGGGGTTGACGCTCCATCAACTGCCTGAAACATAGTACTTGCATTAGTGAGGATTACAATTGCGAAAACATAAAATACACCTGGGGTCGACAGCACAGGTACATATCAACGGCTAACCACGAATGAAACATTGTGTAGAACAATCAAACGACAAGAATTCCAGCGCTGATGATGACGCTCGATGGAGCTGTCAGTATCCATACCTCCTGCTGGTGAGGAACATCTAGAAACGTTGTAGATGTGGCGGACGCTTCAGCATCTCCCTGAAAGACAGTACTTGCATTAGTATGGATAACACTAATTATAACTGAAAACAAACACCAGTGGACGATAACTAAGGTGTATATTAATTGGAAAGCAGTAACCAAACATTCTGTAAAATAATTACACGATAGAATAAAACTATTACTTGACATGCATAAAACAAGTCTGTAGCGGATTAGCCTAGTAAGATTACCTGATACGCGCTAGAAGTGGTTGATAACTGCGACCACGTCAAGGATGTAGAATGTTCTTGTTTCAGATTCAAGGGATAGTCAAGAAGTTGTAAAGGTCAATTAATGATTGATAATGAAATGCCAATATTAAAAATAGCCATGTAAGCCGACAGAATACTTGAAAAATGCTCAATACAGCACAGTTCCCTGTCCCCATATATATATATATACATTGCGTTTGTGGGTTATGAAATCGAAAAAGAATATATTGATAAATGTCATTATTCAAAAAAGTATACACTCATATCCATATCGAAATTATTACAAGGGATAGAACACCTACAATATCTATTAATCCATTCGGCTACACACTACCGCAAGGCCTAAAGCTAAATCCGGACACTTGACTCACCGGTGGCGGAATGTGGACGAATAGAGTGGGAATAGCGTTTTCACGCAATTTCCGTGTCGTTCGCCGTTTATTCTTCTTTGTTACCCAAGAAGTTGTGTACATGTCCAAGGAAAAGTGCCGGCTGCAGATGCGGTATCGATCACCCCTCTTGTCCTCTAAGACTTGTTGGACTCTACTTTCCAGCTCATACAGTGGATATCCGCAATGTCTGACCCATTCTCTTATTCGATCAACAGTTTTCGGGAATACATGCATTGTAGTTCCTTCAGATTTCGCATGGGTCTTCGAAGGGCAACCGCTAATCGAACAGGCAGGCATTGTTGATGAATCTGAGAAGTAAATATCAACATTATTATACAATCTTCAAGAGTAAAGATTTGATACAAAAGTAAATGAATCATACAATGATCAATGCAAGGTTTGTTTTGGTCGCAGGAACTATACCAGTTCATTATGTGCTGCTTAGTATTTGCAGAAATTGCAGAAATGTATAATTGATGTGACTGAAATCTGAACATATGACTCGTCCCTTGGATGTTCTGTCTTGCACGAGAAGGAAACATGCTAACATTATTGACTGGACCCCCGAAGGATGCAATTCAATCACAATAGTCACAGATGAAAATAAATAGATCTATTGATAGCATAGCAATGGAAACTGAAGTCAATACCAATGAGATCAATGAACATAGCACTATTTTGTACTCTACTGGAAAATAGATAGAAATTTAAAAATCTGCGAAATATAACCAGGATACATGGCCTTACCTTGACCAACAAACAGTTGGGTTCAGCAAGCAGAGCAGTATGTTGCGGGAGAATAGGTGGATGGCCACAGGTAGCGCACTGATGGGTATGCTCGAAGCGGTCGGTCACAGAGTTCACGGATAGCACGACGACAAGCAGATTAGCATAGATCTCAGTGGTTCCCAGGTAGCACGTTCAAGAGTTGACTTGCAAAGCACAAAGATGTTCTCATGAGACATATCGAGTGGTTTTTAAAGTATTAGAAACTGGGGTGTGTTTGTGAATGAATGACGTATGTATGTCGTGGTATTAGGGGGCGGCCTGCCTCAGGGGAGGCCTGCCTGGAGACACGGGGTCTGAGGAGACCATGTGACCGATGGCCCCTTGGCGTGGGACACCTTTTGAAGTGTACATGTAGTTTGGCACCTTGGCCTTTCGCGCCCCGGACAGCCCCCCATGCCAGCGCTCATCCCCGGGTGTGAACCGCCTTTGATAGAGGGGGTGGGATGGATGGCCCTGGGGCATGCAGATAAGGCACAGGAAGACTGCTGAATGGAGACACACTTATGTGGATTGCAGGGGGGCGGCCGAGACACGGGGTCTGAGGAGGCCATGTGACCGATGGCCCCTTGGCGTGGGACAACTTTTGAAGTGTACATGTAGTTTGGCACCTTGGCCTTTCGCGCCCCGGACAGCCCCCCATGCCAGCGCTCATCCCCGGGTGTGAACCGCCTTTGATAGAGGGGGTGGGATGGATGGCCCGGGGTCTGAGGAGGCCATGTGACCGATGGCCCCTTGGCGTGGGACACCTTTTGAAGTGTACATGTAGTTTGGCACCTTGGCCGTTTGCGCCCGTCACAGCCCCCCATGCCACCGCGCATCCGCCTTTATATCAATATACAGTATATCGCCTTTATATCAATGATAGTATATCGTTGCTTATCAATAACAAATGCCACATACCGGAGATTCTTGTGAGCACAGACCCACACTTCAACCGGTGTATTATAGTGGCCAAGACCCTAGGGCCTGTATAATCCAATGGTAATTGTTAGTATAGATATATGTGTGACTTTTATAGAGACATAACCTACTGAAAGACTTTGAACAAGTGTTATTTAGTGCATGCATTATTGAGAATATTTTATGTTAGCTTAGATAGATAGTGACCACCCTGCACAGGTGTCAATGGAGACACACTTGATTCATTTAAAAAATCGAGACAAACGTTGTTAAAATATATGTGGTGTTTTATTTTGTATCTTATTTTCATGACACAAAAATACAAGACTTTAAAGATTATACAGGTCAGGTTGCAGCACAGCGAGAGAAAATCCCCTGTACTGACCGCTGTCACTCGGGAACGTTTCTCTAATGGCACGAACGGCACAGGCGGGTATCACACTTCGAACGCAGTGTCCAAGCCTCCCGTGAAGCCACCATGTAAAGGAACAATAGGCCACCAGCCTGTACCACCTGTGAAAAGGAATGAAACAAACTGTTTTTAAATGACCCAGATAAGTTTAATAAACGTTTGTTGTCAATGACAATTCTTGTAACTAATGGCATTTTACACGGACAAATGCTATCTAGACAATGCACACTATTGAATGACTTACATTCGTTATAATGATATGTAGATGTAATTTTGGATATAGTAGAAGAACATGAAATAGGAGTGGCATGACAAGCAGAGTATACTTACTCGTTACTCGGATTACGAGGACAAACAGTTGCTCGAAGTTCGTGCATAAGCACCATCATTATTCTCAACACGGCCCGTGTGAGGCAGGCTGCCCTGAAGTCTGGCAGCTCGGTGATGCATTGCGGTCGTGGCTCGCCTTCCGAAATGTAGGCCAGGCATCCTGAGTTTTCTCGGCAGCAGCAGTTCTCGTCCTCAGTTGGCATTAGCTTGCACCGATTGCATGTGCACCAGGTGGAGACGCCGTCCATTCGACTAGGCCCAGGCTCTTCATCTGTTGATTCGTCCTGCCAACTGCCGTCCGAATCCCCATCGTTTTCGCGTGCTTCCCTTTCCAGTAGTTCCTCCTCGGTATACTCGGGCTTGTACATGTAGGGCATTATTGTAGCCATTGTGTGTTAAACAAACTAAAATAATTTATAGCGGTGGTACTGATATCTGTTCACACGGGCTACAAGCGGCAAAGGTAGCTGACCAGAGCACTGAAACGAGTCACAGAATACTCAAAGTAACACAGAGAGAGGAATGGAATCGAAAATCTGCTGCTGTGTGTTGTGAAACGGTCTGTTTATACTTATTGATGAGAGAGGCGTCCTGCCATTTTCATGGCGACACGTCATTAGCTGAAGCGCAGCGAATGTTGACACAAGACGTGCTTTGGCGTTGGGAAATGGGCGGTACGAGTCTGCTGATGACAGGCTCAGGGGCGGGAGAATTGATTTAGTGCCGCAAAAGCAGGTCCGCCAGGGCGATCGGGGAAAAGATAGGATTATCAGAAAATGGTGGCTCCCTGGTGCTTGTTTTCGGGTGCGTTTAATGGACGAAAACTCGGGTAAGGTCCATAGGAAAGTTTTCTAAAATCGAGCCATTTAGGCTTAAAAAAACATGGCCGACCCGTTGGGACAATAAACATTTTTACTAGACCATGCCTTTAAAGCACACACGGGCCTCCACTCGTCTAGTTGGGAGGACAAGGACCCTCCAGGTTAAGAACCTGTGGCAGACATCTCTCCCTGCGCAACTGATATGGGTTGTTCATGCTTATATATACATAGATTATAAAATACCAAATAATGAACGAAAACTCCACTAAATGAACACATATATTGGGGCCATATTACAAACTATTTGTTTCTGAAATGGGTTTTCTATGGTAGTGTTTCGCATAACTTCTATGTGGGAGATCTGATTTTCATTAATTAACGGGATTTATATTATTAAAGGAATGGTCACCCCCTCCACCCTTCCCCCCAACCCATAATTCTTCTCCCTGAATCGTTATTACACACTGCTTCGCACCTCGTAGTGATGCATTGTAAGTGTGTTTTCTGTGTAGGCTCGTTTAGATTTCGAGGGGCTTATCACTGCAACCTGCGCCTGTTTGCCAGGGACATCTTGTGTCAACTTGAAGTCCTACGTGAACGCGTTAAGTTCCAATGCCCTGGCAGCATGACGCTGGAGAAAAAGCCCTCGCCGGTGATGTATACGGCTGCCAATGAAAGGAGGCATTGGAAATGCCAATAGTTTGGGCGTTTACTGATGTTCTTTGCATGTTGCATTTATAGGCACTTGAGTGCAAGGAAGAGAGGGTGCGATAAGGGGTGCAGAATGAGAAGGGGAATAGAGCAAGTGAGGAAGCTATTGATAAAGGGTGCCATTGATGATGAGAAAGAGGAAATATGAGCGAGAATGGCTAAAACTAAAAAGGGCTCTTAAGGAGGTACTAAACTAGTACAAGCTTTAAGCACCGAAGCTTGAGGCAGTACATGGGTGCCCTTTGAAGTCGCATAGGCACAGTTATGTGACGTGTAGTTCTAAAGCCCTGATTTGCTATTGCTAGTCTCATAGTCATGGAGGATCAGAGACTCCTGTTTGGCTTTTATGTCAGATATTTCCGGGTAAAGATGAAGGAGTGAGGTGTGGTCTATAGGACAGGCAGTGCTGGAAATGAAAGAATGTACTGTGGGTAACCCACTTCCTGTGGGGGCAGGAAGGCAAGGGGGTCGGGCGGATTCATGGAAAACAAGCAAAAGGCTTATAAAAGAAAGGTAAAAAAAACAGGACAAAATACTTTGAAAATCACATAACAAAAACTTAACAGTATACCAAACCATTATGGTGACATTTTGAGCAAAAATAATGTGTTGAGTTTGCTTTACCACCCTGAATGGAATCCTACAACGGCCAGCATGCAAAGGTAACAAGCCTGAAGAAATGCCTCTTGGCTTTACAACTGTACTATGGAAAAAAGGTGAAACAGTGGTAAAGAAATTCATAATCAGGTCACTAGCTGCTCGTAGTTTTTAACACCACATGCAGCTTTAGGCATTCCTAAAATGAATCTCCCGAAAGGTTGAGAAGGAGAGGGTAAGAAATCAAGCAAGTGTGTGAGAGGAAGGATAAGAGGGCGGTTGAGAGTGGGGTGGCGTGGGTGAGTGGGTTTTATAGAGAATGGGGGTCGGGTGGGTGTTTGGGGAAAGTGGAGGTGGGGGGTGGAGGTAGAGAGAGGGGGTATGTTGGGTGGGGGTACAGCGAGTGGAGCTAGGGCGTAGTAGAGAGAATATGGTAGGGTGGGTTGGGTACGTCATCAGTGCCCTAACCAACAATAGCCCCTCCTCCACACCTTAGAAAAACATCTAAAGTGTGCTTGACTAATAGCGTGAACTCCAGGAGGAAATACCCAAGGGCCTCTCTAAACTAACAGATTCCCCACTGTGCATTAAAGCAACCAGAGAATAAAGCTGCCTTCCACGCTTCTTACACCTCTCCACAATGGGATGGAGGACACAGGGGACCTTGACTCAGCAAGGGAAACCACCATCATATGCCTCAGTTTACACATCTTTTTCCTCCCAGAACAGCTCATTTCAGCGACCAGCCATTTCTCCACGAACAGAAAATGAGTCCCAACAGCAGAATTGTAAACAGCACAGCCCATCCAAGTGGCATACACACCGGCCTGTATTGTAGCAAAGCACCAGACTCAGCTTGTCAATGAAGATTACCACTGCATACTGCGCACAGAGTCTTGATTCTATTAAAGACAAGCAGGTGAGCATTATGCTTCAACTTCTTTAATACCACTCTTCAGCAGTTTCAACAAAATAAGAGAAAAAACACTGAAAATGCTTTCAACTACTCATTTGCTTTTTTCTTTCTTTTTAAACTACATTTCCCTCTGTCATTGTAGTACTTGACAGTGCCTGCTCAATCCATGGGCCTCATTACGACCCAGGCGGTAAGGGGTTAACGGCGCTGTAAAAGATGGTGGTGCCATTAACCCCTTACCGCCTAATTACGAGGTCCCTTTGCGGGTCCCGACCTTAACGGCTGGTTTTTACCAGCCTTTAAGGATTGGACCCGCAAAGGGACCTTGGAGGTATTTACGGTATCGCAATTTGCGGTATCGTAACTACTGCCTTCCCCATTTCCATTGAGCCCTGTGGGGGCAAAAATGGGAATGGGGAAGGGCCAATGGTGTATGGGGAATTACCGCCCCACCAACCTTGGAATGGGGCGGTAATTCCGCCATTCACCATGGCGCAATCGGTAAAATACCAGCGGCAACCATGGCACTGCTAGCGCCATGGTTACCGCCTCGGTCGTTATGACCCCCCATATGTCACTTTCTGTCCTCTAACTCCTCCTCTTCTTTGGATGCTCTGAACTGATCCATCGATGCAACTTTAACCAACTGAAAGTCCCAAAAAAAACTCTGGCTTTTAACTGCCATAACTCTGCTGCATGTCTGGTCATCACATATGGGGCAACCAAGGCAACCTTGTTGGGGTAGAGTCCATGTACTGTCTATCACATCATAAGTAACATTCTTATTTCATGATTCATACAGTACATGTGCTGGGCTGGAAATTAATGCTTGCCTCCTTGTCTTTAATAAAATCAAGACTCCCTGCGCAGTATGCAGGGGTAATCTTTACTCTATGTTAAGACAGGAGGCGAGTATTATGCTTGTTCAAAGCTTCCCATTACTGTTGTCGCTAACCCTTGAATCAGCTTAAAGTAAAAGGGCTTAAAGGCACTATCGCTAGCCCAGGATGCTGCTTGCATAATATCTTGCAGCCTGACCCCTGCTACAAACGCTTTCGAGGCCATTGCTCCTCTTATAGATTGCGCTTCAAACCTATTCAGATGAATACCTGCTAGTTGCATGATCTCTCTTACCCATAGTAACAGCTGAGTAACGCCTGCTAGTCTAATCTCCTCTGTCCTACTCTCCTACACCCAGATGCATGCTGCTACACACCTTTTTGGGTGTTGTGGTAAATAGGGATACGAAATAGATGTGGAGTTCGTCTTCATTTTCCTAGCAAGAGTAAAAGTCACTCCTTCAGGTCCAAAGGTCTTGCTGTCCACTTCTAGCGCTCTGACGTCTGCTACTCTCCTGCATGATACTAGGCATAACAGCAAGGCTAGCTTGCCTGATAGCTGTTTCAAGGATAGGTACTTGTTTACTGGCCAACTCGCTACGAGGCGCAATACTATCATTACGTCCCACAGCTGTAGGTATTTTGGTTCTGGGGGCTTTGAAACAGGCCCCTTTTATGAGCCTGACTGCCGCTGGATTCTCTCCTATCAGAATTCCTTCTATGGGTAGGTAACCTGCTGATATTGCTGACCTATAAACTCTAATAGAGCTGAAGGCCTTACCATCTTGAAGCAGGGATTCTAGGAGATTTGGCATGGCTACTATAGGGGCAGAAACGGGATGAAACGTTCGCCCTCTGCACCAGACCATTTATTCCAAGCCGCGTCATAGCTCCTCCATGTGGATGGATCCCAAGACTCTGCAATGAGCTTCACTGCCTCTTTCGAAATGCTTGGCAGTGCCCAACGTCTCCTGATATCCTGCACGCTATCAATGGGAGAGTCCCTTTCACTCTCAGAAGATGACACAATCCAGCTGGGTCCATGAGTAGGTGTTCTCCGTCTGGCAGGATCCGCGGGAAGTCCACGATCAGGTCCATCAGCGTGAGAAGCCACACTTGGGAATTCCACATCGGAACTATGAGCACAAGATCTGCTCTCTCTCGTTGGGTTTTTGCTAGGACCCTGCTCATCATTATGTAGGGGGGAAATTAGTAGTGTAGTTTCCCTGTCCAATCTTGCAGATAAGCATCGGCAACTAGGGCCAATGGGCCTTACCTCCAGCTGTAGTAGCTGTCTTTCTGCGTGTTCAGTCTTGACGCAAATAGGTCTGTGTGGACTGGTCCCCATAATTGGTCCAGTTGCTGGAACATCTCTGAGTCCAGCTTCCAGTCGCTGGAGTCTATCAGGTATCAGGAGTTCCAGTCTGCTATTACGTTGAGGGAGCCTGGCAGGTATTCTGCTGTGACTGACGTCCCTGACTGGAGACAAAAATGCCAAAGGTCCTTCACCAGTTCTGCTAGGAGTTTGGATCTTGTCCCTCCTAGGTGATAGATGTACCTCACCGCTGAGATGATGTCCATCTTCAGCAGAATGCACAAGTTCACTTTCCCTTTTGTAAATGACTTGATCGCAAAGGATCCTGCTAGCAGTTCAAATCAGTTTATGTGAAGCTGCAGTTAATTTGTGCTCCATTTTCCTCCTGTCTCTACCGAGCCGCAATGTGCTCCCCATCCTATTCTGCTGGCATCTGACACAATAACTAGATCTGGCCGGTCCCCAAAGATGGCTTGTCCATTCCAGACGTCTATGTTCTTCAACCACCATTCCAGTTCTGTGATGGACTTGTGATCTAGCGGCACCATTTGATGATATCTCAGTCCCTGCTGGAGGTGTCTTATCTTCAGTCTCTGCAGAGCTCGATAATGTAGGGGACCCAGAAAAATGGCTTGAATATATGACGCTAGTAGCCCTACTATCCTTGCGAGGACTCTCAGGGATATTACTTGTTTGGTCAGGCATAATCTTGATCTCTTTCTTGATGTCGCAAATCTTTCTGACTGGTAGCTCTAGTGTCCCTAACATGGTGTCTAGCACAAAACCTTCTCGCTGGTGTCATATCTGATTTCTCTTGATTCACTAGGAACCCCAGTGAGGTGAGAAGCTCTTTTACGTCTGGTACTTCAGTGTCTCTCTGTTGTCCGCTAGTAGCAGTATGTCGTCTAGGTAGATGATTATACGGATACCCTTCTCCTTGATCGCTGCTGCTACTGGCTTCATGAGCTTGGTGAACGCCCATGGTGCCAATGCTAGGCCGAAAGGCATCGTCTTGAATTGCCAGAACCGTCTGTCCCAGATGAATCCCAGAAATGGTTGGAATTCTTCTTGGACTGGTACAGTGAGGTAGGCGTCCTTCAAGTCTATCCTTGTTAGCCAGTCTCCTTCCCTTAAAGTGTCTTGCAGCTGGTGCATGCCTTCCATCTTGAAATGTCAGTACAGTACCCAGCTGTTCAACTCTTTCAAGTTTATGACTGGTCTCACTTTCTCTTTCCTGTGGACCAGGAACATGGTGCTTATAAATTGCCTTGTTGCTGAGCATCCTTCGATGAATCTTTTCTGCTCTAGCTGTTTGAGCTTGTGATGTAGGCTTTCCTTTTCTGCTTGAGCCATGTGAATCGCTTGCGGGTGCTCGCTGGCACTGGTTCTTGTACAAATTCTAAATGCAACCCACTCACTGTTTGCAGAACCCATGCATCACTAGAAAGTGTATGCCAACTCTGGCAAAATTCCTGTGTTCCCCCCCTTACGGGTGGGCATGTGTGGGCTCTCACCTGTGGCGGAGCCTTGAACTCTTCCTAGTCTTCTACCTCTTTGACCCCTGGGGAAGCGTCCTCTGGCATGAAAGAACAAGTCTTGTTGCCTGTTTTGCCAATACTGGGCTCTATTGTTTTGAGGTCTCCTTGCACCTTGGAATCGACCGGCTGCACAACCTCTATAGCGGCCGGTCCCGGCAACAACTCTGCTCGGGAAGATCTTTCTTATTGAGGCTTGAGCCTTCTCTAGCGAGGTGTAGGTTCCTACGAACCGCCCCATTTCTTTGCCGAAGGGTTCTCCGAATAGGAGCTCTTGCGTCGTTTCTCCCGCTTCGTAAGTGGCTAGAAATACATGGCCCATAGTTTTGCGTCTATCTTCAGCAGGAGGCCTCTTCTCCTTTATGAGGATATTGCGCATTCGCTAGCAGGCACACTGCTCCCTGGGCCCAGTTTGCTAGTGCGTCCGGGTCAACTTCTTCCCCGGTGTCTCTTGCGTGTTCCGCTGAGTCCATTATTTTCGCTAAAGGGCCTGTGAGATCCAGCACTTTTTCCTGGCAGCTCTTCCTGGGCCTGTCTATTCCCTTGCGTGGATCCCTATTTGTCTTGGTGATGCAGCATCTTTGGGTCTAGCTCTTGTGCTTCTGCTACTTTGCCCCGTAGGTCTGGGTGGGAGCACTCAGCTCTCATGCGCTGTCTTGTGTCCTTGTCTAGGGCCTTCGTGGGCCTATGGGCTATGTATTTCGATACTCTTGGGGATGGTTTCCAGTCTGTCGACCTGGGGTTTCTGATGTTCTCAGGCTCATACATGCTGCTATTTCTTCTTCTTTGCATTCTAGGTGCTTTTCCTTCCAGGTTCTCTTCTTCCTCTTGCGAGAACAGGGCGGTATCTGGTGACTCTTCTTCTGAGTCTTCAACTGCGATCCCCAAATTATCTTTGGTGAAGCTTGGCACCGCTGATCTCTTAAGGAAAGCATCTCTCAAGTTACTGAAGGAGTCAGCAGCCTCTGGGGCTTCTCAGTTTGCCCCTTGAATACTACCCGGGGGGTCAAGCGAGGATTTCCTCTCACGGGTCTTTGTACACCCCTTGTTGCCTCTATTCAAGCTCTTAGTGGGTGTGCTTTGTGCTACTTCTGTGCTCTTACGAGGCTGGCTTAGCATTGATTATTATGTAGCCAGCCTATCTTGTAGGGGTTTTACCCCTTGTGCCACTGCATCCACCAACGAGCTCCCTAGCACCTCTCTGATGCTTTCAGCTAGATCTTGTGCCTGCTTATCCTAGCTCCACTCATATTCTGACATTTTGACTGAGTGCTTAGTGCCTATAGATGCTCCGTTGTGTTAGATGTCACTATTTTATTATAATAGTACTTAACTTTTCCAGTCTTTTTTTTTTGTGGCTGACATCTTCCTTTTCTTGTTTTTATGGAGGCTGCAAATGTCCCTCTTGAGGATGTTCTGCCTTTTCACTGACTTTGCCTCTGTGTGCTTTGCATTGTCAGGGAGCTCCTGAGGCTGTTAGTGGTCCTCCCAGCGCTCTTGTAGTGTTATTCTCAATCAGCGAGCTAATGTCTCGGTGTGCTGTGGCTGACTTTCAGCTATCTTTGGAGCTTCATCACTCCTATGATGCTCGTCGCCTAAGCCCCGCCATTGCGAGGGTGGGGGCCTACTCACGCTCTGTTCTTCATTGGTCGGGCCCCACCCCCACGAGGGATGGGGCCTGAACGCTCTACTTTGGAAGGGAGACGGGCCCCTGGCTTTCTAAACTGAGTGATAATCCTGCGCACTGTTCGCTGTCTGCACATCCCAAACAGCTCAATAATCTTTAATGCAATGTGAGTTGCCCTTGCCTGCAAGAGAGCTATTCTTATTATTTTGAGGGAACGAGTGTTCTCTCCTTTACGTTCTACATAGATACATGTGATACTAGTATTCCTTGAACTGAATCTCTGTTCGTGTGACGAAAACCATTAATTAATATCCTTCCTATACTTCAATTGTTTTGAGGTAAAGAAAAGTGTACTTATCTTGCTGAAGAGCAGGAAAGAGGAGGAATTAGAGGGCAGGAAGTACATATGGACTCAGCAGGCACTGTCAAGGACTACAATGACAGTGGGAAATGTATTTAAAAAGAAAGAAAAAAGAAAATGTAGTTGAAAGCATTTTTTGTGTTTTTTCTCTTCTTTTTTTGAAAATGCTGAAGAGTGTTATTAAAGAAGTTGAAGCATAATGCTCGCCTCCTGTCTTGACATAGAATTAAATCTCATTGGCCCCTGCACAGGCCAAGAAGGCCAGCTCCTAAATCAGAATACTTATGGATCAAGACCTGTGACGCCTCGCCCCCAATCGCTGAGAGTGACTGCTGAAGAAATCTGCCTCCCTGCCTAGCAAGAGTGTTTCAGTCCACAGTGCCACGTACCACAAAGGGGTGGCCGTAGGCTCCAGACTTGGGCTCTATAGTACCGCAACCCATTTGAAACACCCAAGCACTCTCCACGCGAAATCTTAATGGAGTTCCCCACATGGAACGCTGATGTGCGTACACACTGCAGACGGGAACTCCAGAAAAAAGTACCCTGACCCAAGCACAGCAAAGCACAGACATAGTTCACGTTGTGATTTAATGTCTTGTCTTGGAAGATCTGTACTTTGGTGGAAATGCAGTTTCAAGTTACAAAGAGTTTTAACTGGATTCAGTTGTAGCATAATGGATTTTTAGATATTGGACTATTCAGGTCCATCAAACAAAGCAAAAGGCATTTCCTCGACAAAGTGACATACTAATATAAAGTTACACTACTGAGCTGGAATCATCTCGCCTGGACTTATCCGAATAGGGGACCCGTACAGTAGATGTCCAAAAACCCATAAACCAACATCCGGATCCAGCAGTGTGATGAATCAACTTCCGGGGCACCAGTGGTCCAGGGATGAATATCGGTTTCTAAACCATCAATAAGCCCCACACCTCTAGTACACCAGAAGGGATCCGAACAGATTGGAACACAAGTCAACTATCAACCCCCTTGCCCAATATTTGGTAACGTGGATGGAACGGCAGGCTTATCTCTGCAAGGTCATGGATCGTTGGTTAGTTGCAACAAAGCGAAAAAAAAATGATTACCCAATGATAAAAGGGACTGTCCAGTCAAGGTTGTATACAAATGTCTAGTTTATTATTAATACAACAGACAGTTCTAGCACACTACCAAATACAACCCTCCGTGTAAAGGAACACAGAGGACAGACAGTTTCATGAAGGAAAGGGATGAACTGTGGATACTGACAGGAGGGTAGTTGGTAAAGTAATAAGTCTTACTGTTCAAGGTTATTTGGTTCAGCACCAAGGGGCCAAGGGTTGTAACTGTCTCTAGGGGCCTTCGGAGAAGGACCAGGGGGGCAGAACCTCAATGTTTCTGTTGCTTAATAAGTTATTGATGCTCGACAGCGTTGAGGTGGTTCCAGGGCGCTTTGCTGCTCAGGAGACAGAGTTTGTGGTGGGAAACAGCTGCGGTTATCAGGCGGCAGGCAGTTCGGCAAGCGAGGCTGGACGGATGGCTGCATGCTGGCTGGCGCAGTGGCTCGAGCCAAGAAGGGTTGTCTCTGTGCTGGTTGGCGGATCTGGAGCGCTGGTCAAGGCATCTCGGGTGGCCCTTTTGACTGCGGCGTGACAACAGTCAGCGGTGCAGCTGGTCGCGGTTCAAGGACTAGATTGTCTCGAAAATGTCCTTGAAAGATGGACGCTGGTTGATGCTTGTGTGGCACTCCTCCTAGCTTCTTTGCAGGGCTTGTGTCCTCCTTTGAAGGCAGATGTCTCAAAGCTCAGGAGAGTGTTTGCAGGCAACAGCCTTTTCCTTAGTTCAGATACTTTTTGGCACTTCCCACCTAGGAAGCTTGCTGGCAGAACCTAGCAGGGCATGCTGTGTGCTGGCTGGGTACTGGTTCTGGAGCTGCTGGATGGGTCCTCTGAGTCCGATATCTCACTCTGTTCCCTGGGAGATGTTCAGGGGAGGGATCTTGCTTCCCTCTAGGGAATCCTGGCCTTCATTCACTGGCGGAAGATGTAAGATAGACTGTACCTTCATCTCAGGACCAAAAGAGTCCTCCTTCTTACTCCTTTCGAAGTCGTCAGATCATCTGCTAAGTGAGGGGTTCAGCCCTATTTTAAAGCCAAATGGGCCCCAGTGATTGGTGCAGGCTAAGCCTACGTTAATCAACCAATCCTGGGTCCCCACCAACAATCTTCTGTTATGCATGAGGTCAGGACCAGAAGAGTGCTCTGCAACAGGACAGATAAGGGGTGACAACATATATCTGAGTCCCACCCATCTTCCTGTCTGTTGTAGATCAAAGTGTCTCTCTGGTTAACTGTGCCCTCTGTGACTCTTGATTAAAGCGCAGGTCTCCCTTGTAGTTTTTGCTGGAAGCAGACTTCCTATCTCCTCCAAATCACATACTTCGCCCCTCTGAAAGGGGCCAGCTCTGCAGGGACACCTGCGGTAACTGCTGCACCCACACAGGCCATTCACTGCTTTTCATACAGAGAGGTGGGAACTAGCTTCAAGCTGACACACTGCATACAAGGGGTGTTAGGCCCACCTTTCCTGTTGTCTGTCTGGCAACCAAGCCTCTCCTCAGCAGGCTTGCCTCAATTATTCTTCATTAGTGTGCACTGCCACCAGCCGGATAAGACAATGGGAAAGCATCTCCATGGAGCCTCTGATATTTAAATTAGGCTGCAGGGCCCCAGTTCTGAAAGTGCCAGACTATGGCCAGGAATTCATTATCCAGATAGACGCCTGTGATTTTGGGATTGGAGCAGTATTAGCGCAGCTGAACTTTGAAGGGGTAGAGCAACGTGTCGGCCACATTAGCAGGCGGTTGACAAAACCCGTGGCTGTCACATTCCAGCTGAATATGACGGGGGAAGTACATACGACTATGCGTTTTGTGCGGGAAGCAGATAAAATGGGTGCGCAGTGGCCGCACATTTTTGGAGGCTAATCTCCCATCATTAATTAATATAATCAAACAAATCAAAAGGCCCAGGCGAGCCCACTCTCCCCATGCGTATTGGTCGAATTCCTCACATGCCCCCCAGCCTTAACATGTGAACCACCACCCTACTGAGGGTCTGGTTCATCATCAAGGCAAAAGTACTGGCTGAGGCCATCTGCATTTCCATGCTGGGAGCGTGGCTTGATCTGGATGTCCATATCTAATCCCTGTAGGGATATGGCCCAACGCAAAAGCTTAGGGTTTTCCCCTTGCATGGCCATTAACCATCGCAGAGGCCTGTGGTGCATCTGGATCATAAAGTGAGACCCAAAGATGTAGGGTTTCAGCTTCATTATGGCCCACATGACCGCATACGCCTATTTTTCTATGACAGCCAAGTTCCTTTCCCTTTTTGTCAACTGTCACGCTCACCTGATTCCCACGGAGGCGCAGGTCTGGCTTCGAGTGCTGATGCTTCTTCTATGGTGAAGCGCAGGACTCTGAAGATGGACTCACTGGCTCGCAGGAATATTCCCCTGTGCGTGAAAAGGGAGTATTACCTACTGACGGAATAATGCTCAAGCCTCCCGCTCCCTTCCAGCCCTCCACGATACCCTTCCTCGATTCCCCGTGAAGTCTCACCTTAGGGTCTGGAAGGATGAGTTCTCCATCCTGCTTCTGATGCAGGGGCGCTTTGAAACCCAGTTACTTCACTGGATTGAGGTTTTATGGGAGTTCAATAAGCTTGACTATTCAGGTAAGGCGCTGTAAGAGCTTGTAGCAAGTTCAAAAGTTCAAGCTTAATAATAATGTTCATTGTCTTATTGCAGCAAGTGCTAACGCTTATGTCTTTTTCCCCTTAGGGGCCGGGGTTCGGAATGCGGAGATATGGCGCCGACCCGAAGTGAAACGTGCAGTTCCAGTAAATGACAGGTAAATTCTGGATGAGCGTTCGGGTAATGTCTTTTCATTCGCTCATTCAATGTCTTTGTCTTTTTTCCCCATAGGGGCCGGGGTCCGGAATGCCAGGAAGCGGCAGGACCCGAAATGAAATGGGAATGACCCAACAGGTAAGTCTTAGAAGGAAACTGAGCTTTTCCTATTCCCTTCCTTCTCTCACCTTGTGTTCTTGTCTTTTTCTCTCTAGGCTCTGGGAAGTGGCTGCGGATCCGGATGATCGCTGCTGAAGATGGAGGTGCCCAGGAAAGGTGAGTGAAATGCAGCGCTGCAGCGATCGAAGCGAAATGCTTTTAAAATGATGTCTTCCCTTTCAGGATCGTCGGTGTGAAGTCTCCGTGATGCAGCTTTAGCAGGTAAGGTCTTCTTTCTCTCCAATTCTCTCTTAGCAGGTGACCCAGGATGCTGACAGGCGTGGCTGAAGTCCAGATGCAGGAGCTGACACGGTGAGCGTCCAGCTGCGAGGAGCAGAACAACGCGAAGCGTGAGTTGCTGATCGGGCGTGGTTTAAATAGCTTTGGAAGAAGTTCCAGGTATGTATCCTTCCACCGATCAGGTATGTATCCTTCCCCGACCACACCCAGGGGAAAGTAGGTCCACAGGTTAAGTAGTTCCATTCAGGCCTCAAGAGGGCCTGGATGTAGCAGCATGGTCTGCATCAGGTAAGTGCACCTTAAAACACTTGAACACATGTCTAGCTTTATGAGCCTGGCGCCTAAGGCGCCAGGACAGGGGTCCAACATGAGCCTGGCGCCTAAGGCGCCAGGACTGTGTCCAAAGGACCCCAGCTTGGGCCCGCTGGCGCTTCCCTGGGGGAAATGATGCCTGCCTCTGGGGTTGCTGGGTCGGACCTGGCTCCTTGGAGGTAGGCATCATGACAGTACCCCCCCTCAAGGCCCCTCCCAAGGTTGTTCCCTCCGGGGGTTTTGGCTTGTTCGGAAATCTCCGGTGGAACCTTTGTATTAATCGAGGTGCGTGAACATGGTTACTAGGCTCCCACGATCTCTCCTGAGGTCCATATCCCTTCCAGTCAACAAGATAGAAGAGTTTGGACTTTAACACCTTGGAGTCTAAAATGTCTTTAACTTCGAATTCTAATTCCCCTTCAATTTGAACTGGGTCTGGAGGCTTGGACAGTCGGGTCCCAGGTTGTACTGGCTTCAAAAGTGATGCATGAAAAACTGGATGAATACGCATATTAGACGGTAAATCCAGTTTAAGGGCCACGGGATTGATTATAGCCTTGATGGGATAAGGTCCTATGAATCTGGGATTAAAGGTTTGCGGGCCCTTGAGGGTTAAATGTTTCGTTGCTAGCCATACCTGATCTCCTACTTGGTAAGGAGGAGTTTTACTTCGGTGCAAATCAGCGTTTTCTTTATACTTTTTCTTGGCTTGCTGTAAATGAGTTGCAGCTTCTTTGAAGGCTTGGGTTATTGTGGAATGCAGATGATTTACTGCGGGCATTTCCAGGGTCAGAGGTGAATCTAGATCAGAGGTCCGAGGATGGTGACCATACAAAGTATAAAAAGGAGTTTGTCCGGTTCCAGAATGCACTGAATTGTTGTATGCATATTCTGCGATCCAAAGGATGTCTTTCCAATTTAACTCGGATTGGTGTAATATGCACCGAAGATATTGCTCGAGAGTCTGATTGGTTCTCTCGGTTTGTCCGTCAATTTGGGGGTGGTGGCTGGTGGATAGCCACACATCTATTTGTGCTAGTTGGCAACACTTCTTCCAAAAATGGGAGATAAATTGACTTCCACGATCCAAGACTAATATGGAAGGGAAACCATGTATGCGAACTATATTCTCCAGAAATTCCTTGGCCAAGGTGGAAGCTGAAGGCAAACCTTTTAAAGGGATAAAGTGGGCCATTTTGGAGAATAGATCCACAATTACAAGGATAGTGTTGTAACCAGCACAAGGAGGCAGGTCAGTTATAAAGTCCATTGACAAGGTGTGCCATGGTGCCGGTGGAATATCCAAGGGTTGAAGTAGGCCGGCTGGCCTTTTCTTTTGACCCTTGTTTTGGGCGCAAATTCCGCAAGACAAAACAAAAGACTTTATGTCTTTTCTCCAAGAAGGCCACCAGAAGTGGCGTTTGATTTTTTCCTCCATTTTAGCGATACCAGGGTGTCCTTCCATTAATGATTCATGATGATGGGCAATAACAAGTTCTTGCAATTCTTTACTAGGTAGAAACAACCGCTCCTGGAAGTAGGGTAAGTCATCCTTAACGGTGTAATGAGGACCCTTTTGACTCCATTCCAGTAAGGCTGAAGAGTCTAGAAGTTGTTTTACTTGCGTTTGGATGTCCTCAATAGTTTGCAATGAAATTAGGCCTAAGATTCTTTGTTCTGGTATGATTGGCACAGGTTCTAAACTCGAATTGGGTTCTTCCATGCCAAACCGGGATAAGGCGTCTGCTTTACCATTCTTGCAGCCAGGGCGATTGGTAATTACAAAATCAAATTCCGCAAAGAATAGAGCCCATCGGAGTTGTCGTGAAGATTGAGCCTTGGCCGTCTTTAAATACTGTAAATTTCTGTGGACCGTAATTACGGTGATGGTGTGTCTTGCCCCGAGAAGGTAGTGACGCCAAGCCTTGAAAGCAGATTTAATAGCCAGTAACTCTTTGTCGGTAATTGCGTAGTTGATTTCAGGAGGAGAAAATTTCCTGGACCAAAAGGCCACAGGGTGTAGTTGGTTAGTTTCTGGGTCTCTTTGCGACAGGACAGCTCTCATGGCTGAACTGGATGCGTCGGTTTCCACAATGTAAGGGAGATCTGGGTGCGGATGCTTCAATATAGGTGCAGAGGTGAATTTGGTTTTCAGGTCCTGAAAGGCTTGTTCGGCCTCAAGAGTCCATTCAAAGCGTTTGTTTTTCTTTAGGAGAGCTGTGATGGGTTGGACTGTTCGGGAAAATTCCGGGATGAATCTTCAATAGAAATTGGCGAAGCCGAGCATGCTCTGAACTCCCTTCACCGAGCTAGGAGATGGCCATTTGAGGATGGCGTCCACCTTTCGCGAGTCCATTCGGACTCCTTGAGGTGTCAGGATAAATCCGAGAAACTCCACTTCTGTGATATGAAAAACGCATTTTTCGAGCTTTGCAAATAGTCTGTGCTGGCGCAATTTCTCAAGAACTGCCCTAACATGTTTTCTGTGATTGGATTCTGAAGAGGAGTACACCAGGATGTCGTCAATATAAACAATGACACAGACGTCGATAAGTTCCCGAAGAACATCATTCATAAAGTACTGAAAGGCGGCAGGTGCATTGCACAAACCGAAGGGCATCACCTGATATTCGAAGAGCCCAAATTTGGTGCGGAATGCAGTCTTCCATTCGTCGCCTTCTTTTATACGCACCAGGTGATAAGCTCCTCGGAGATCTAACTTGGTGTACACACAAGCGTCTTTCACCTGGTCGATAAGCTCAGGGATCAGGGGCAGAGGATAACGATTCTTAATCGTTATTTGATTTAGGGCGCGATAGTCTATACATGTTCTAAGGTTGCCCTCTTTTTTCGGCATGAAGAACAGAGCTGAGGAGACAGGAGACTTGGACGGGCGAATAAAACCATTGGCTACGTACTGATCTAAATACTGACGCAAATGTAGGTTCTCAGGTTCCGTAAGAGCATAAATCCTACTACAAGGTAGTTGAGCATTGGGTACCAGATCGATTTGGCAATCATAAGACCGATGGGAAGGTAACGTGTTAGCCTGTTCCTTCTGAAAAACGTCTTGGAATTCTTGGTATTTTGACGGTAGCTGTACAGGGGTGGAAGTTGCTGAGGCTAGACCCATAACTGGATTTCTTGGGTAACAAGTTGGTTCACAATCAGGAAAACTTATCTTCTTTGCTCGCCAGTCAATTCTGGAATTATGTGTTTCTAACCAAGGAATTCCAAGAATTACTTGAAATTGTGGGGCCTTGATCACATCAAACACGATTGCTTCCCGATGTCCATCCTGACCCACCAGTGTCATTTCAACAGTGGAATGTGTTACAGGCCCTGAGGCTATTTCGGTTCCATCTACTGTAGTAATGACATCTTGGGTTACTTTCGGGCGGAGAGGGAGCTTAATCCTGGAAGCCAATTCACGGTCTATGTAATTTCCAATAGCTCCACTGTCGATGTATGCTTTTATAGCATGCAACAGCTGAGGCTGTTTTGGGACCACGAGAACCATTGGCATGACAAAATGCGAGGTCAAAGAGTTTGTTTTCAAGCTCGGCAAGCGGACCCCTACGCTTGTCGGGCTAGGTCGTTTCCCGAATCAGGTGTCAATAAATCGTTATCAGTGGCTCCAACCACCTTCTTAGGTGGTTTAACCGGACAATTTTGAAGAAAGTGACCGGAAGTCCCGCAATACAGGCAAAGTTGCATTTGCCGCCTTCTCTCTCGTTCCTTCTGTGTTAATGGTCCTTTAACACCGCCGATTTGCATAGGTTCGGATACGTCGGTACTCTTGGAGTTAGCGTGGGTTTTGATCGGTACTCGGGTTTCGTACTTGAACCGATCTGCTTTTCTATTTTGAAGTCTGTGATCAAGTTGAACCACCAAGTCTATGTAGTCTGCGCAGACCTGGGGTGGATCTACTATCTGAGCTAGAACATCCTTAAGCTCTCCGCGCAGGCCTCGATGAAACAATGTGATCCTTTTGTTTTCTGGCCATCCAGTTTCCACAACCAGTCTATTAAAGGTGGCAACGTAGGACAGAAGATCCTGATTACCTTGTCGTAAGGATTGCAGTTTGTTATCAAGGGCCTGTCCTTGAGAGTGTCGAGCAAACAATCTTTCCATGCTGGCCTGGAAACCCTGAAAATTCTGGAGAATGGGATCATCCTGATTTACCAATGGAATAGACCAATCGGCAGCACTGCCACTGAGGTAAGATAGTATAAAGGCTACGTTGGCTGTAAGGGAAGGCCCCGGGTCTGCATAGAAAGTGTAACCGACATTGGTTCATAAAGAAGGCATATTTCTTGGGATTCCCCGCAAAACGTTCAGGCGGGGCCAAAGGCATGTGTCCAGGTAGATTGATTTGTACCGGGTTATTCAAACCCATTGATGTGGAAGTATCTCCGGAATTAGGTAAAGGAGTGTGCCCTGCCTGGGCCTGCAATAACCTTTTGGCCAGGTCATCTGTTCTTTCCTTGGATAGGATCAGTTCTCTTTTGAGAGCGTTAGTCTCCTGGCGGGCTGAGTGCACTTCGGCCCGTAATTCCCCCAAAAGCTGGGCCAGCTGATCTGTCTCGGAAGTCTCCATAGCGCCCGGGTGGGAAATTGTGGGTAGGCTTCGCGTTCTGTCACGCTCACCTGATTCCCACGGAGGCGCAGGTCTGGCTTCGAGTGCTGATGCTTCTTCTATGGTGAAGCGCAGGACTCTGAAGATGGACTCACTGGCTCGCAGGAATATTCCCCTGTGCGTGAAAAGGGAGTATTACCTACTGACGGAATAATGCTCAAGCCTCCCACTCCCTTCCAGCCCTCCACGATACCCTTCCTCGATTCCCCGTGAAGTCTCACCTTAGGGTCTGGAAGGATGAGTTCTCCATCCTGCTTCTGATGCAGGGGCGCGTTGAAACCCAGTTACTTCACTGGATTGAGGTTTGATGGGAGTTCAATAAGCTTGACTATTCAGGTAAGGCGCTGTAAGAGTTCTGTAGCAAGTTCAAAAGTTCAAGCTTAATAATAATGTTCATTGTCTTATTGCATTGGTTTAAATAGCTTTGGAAGAAGTTCCAGGTATGTATCCTTCCACCGATCAGGTATGTATCCTTCCCCGACCACACCCAGGGGAAAGTAGGTCCACAAGTTAAGTAGTTCCATTCAGGCCTCAAGAGGGCCTGGATGTGGCAGCATGGTCTGCATCAGGTAAGTGCACCTTAAAACACTTGAACACATGTCTAGCTTTATGAGCCTGGCGCCTAAGGCGCCAGGACAGGGGTCCAACATGAGCCTGGCGCCTAAGGCGCCAGGACTGTGTCCAAAGGGCCCCAGCTTGGGCCCGCTGGCGCTTCCCTGGGGGAAATGATGCCTGCCTCTGGGGTTGCTGGGTCAGACCTGGCTCCTTGGAGGTAGGCATCATGACATCAACCGCCTGCTAATGTAGCCGACAGGTTGCTCTACCCCTTCAGAGTTTAGCTGCGCTAATACTGCTCCAATCCCAAAATCACAGGCGTCTGTCTGGATAATTAATTCCTGGCCATAATCTGGCACTTTCAGAACTGGGGCTGCACAATCCATCCTTTAATCCTGAAAGGAGGCTATACAGGCGGAGATCCAAGTTACCTTCTTGGGCATCTGTTTTGATGTTACATCATTCAGGGGCATGGCAATGGTCCCATACCCTCTGATGAACGACCGCTAGTACCCGGTGAGATGTAGAAAAGCTCTCACCTGCATCTGTGTGGTGGGCATGCCCAATTTATCACAGCTTGTACCTTTGCTTCGAGAGGTTGTTTCTTACCTCCAGCGACCAGGTGGCCTAGGAAAGTCACGGTACCCTGCGCTATCTGGCACTTCGTGGCCTTGATAGTCAGGCCTGCATTCTGCAGCACCTGAAGTACTTGATTCAGGTGGGATACATGATCTTCCCAGGTGTGGCTGAACACAGAAATGTCCTCTAAATAGGTGACAATTAAGTTTTCCAGTCCAGACAAAACCTGGTTCACCATCCGCTGAAAAGTGGCAGGGGCATTCTTCAATTCGAAGAACTGATAATGTCCTTCCGGCGTTGAGAATGCCAATCTCTCTTTTGCTCCATCGGTTAAGCCGACCTGCCAATACCCAACTTTGAGATCAAACGTACTCATGTACTTGGCAGCGCCGAGCTTGTCAATGAGCTCATCTGCCTGAGGAATGGGGTGAGCATATGTCTTCATGACAGAATTGAGCCCCTTGTAGTCCACACAAAAGCGAACTTCAGTTTTCCCACTACTGGTCTCTTTAGGGACCAGTACCACTGGGCTAGCCCAGGGGCTGTGGGATGGCTATATCACTCCAAGGGACAACATCTTGGAAACTTCCTCATTGATGGTGTCCCTGACCTTATCAGACATCCAGTGAATCCTACCCTTCACCGGCTTACTGTCTCCAGTGTCCACATCTTGGGCGCACCAATCGGCATGACAAGGAGTCAGCGAAAACACACCGGCAAACTGTCCCAGTAAACGGTGACAGTCTATCAGTTGCTGTTCTGACAGGCCCGTTGCTAGGTTGACATCTTCAACTGACCCATCTGTGGCTTCAGTGTGCAAGAGGTCTGGGAGGGGATCGTTCTCCTCCTCAGTATCTCTGTCAGTCACTAATGCCATGGCCAAGTCATCCTGGCTATAATGGGGTTTTAGTCGGTTGACGTCAAAGACCCTGCACATCTGCTTAGGTCCTTTCACATCAATGAGATAATTCACCTCACTGACCTTTTCCAGCACACAGTAAGGCCCAGTTCACTTGTCCTGAAGGGCACTGGGTTTGACAGGTTCCATAATCTACACCCACTGGCCTGGAGTATGGACTGTCACTGGGGCCTTCTGGCCATGCCAGTGCTTCATCAGCTCCTGACTGGCCTTTAGATTCTTTGTTGACTGTTCCATGTACTTTGCCATTCTAGACCGAAGGCCGAGTACATAGTCCACCACATCTCGTGATGGGGATGAGGGTTTGTTTTCCCATCCCTCCTTCACTAGACTGAGGGGACCTCGTACAGGGTGTCCAAACAGAAGCTCAATGGGGCTAAACCCTACTCCGTTCTGTGGCACCTCCGTGTAGGCAGACAGAAGGCATGGCAGGAGAATATCCCATTTCCTCCTCAGGTGCTCTTCCAAGCCACCTATCATGCCTTTCAGGGTCTTGTTGAACCGCTCAACAAGCCCATTGGTTTGTGTAGAGAAGGAGGTAGAGAACCGGTAGGTGGCTCCACACTTCCCACATAGCTTTCATATATGCTGATATGAAGTTTGATCCCCTGTCAGAAACAACTTCCTTGTGGAATCGAACACAGGAGAATATCCCAATCAGAGCCTTCACAACCACTGGGACTTTGATGCTCCTCAGAGGGCAGCCTCAGGGTATCTTGTGGCGTGGTCCACTACCACCAAGATATATCTGTTCCCTGAGCTCTCTCGAAAGGCCGCCCAACCATGGGTAGTGGAATTAAAGGGGTCTTTGTGGCACCACCTGACTTGCCAGAAGCTTGACAAGTCGGGCAGGAACTGACAAATTCCTTACCTTTTACGCCTAACTGCGGCCAGTGCGCAGACAACCGGTCCAATGTCTTAGTCACTCCCAAGTGACTCGCTAAAGGAATTTCGTGAGCCAAATCCAAAAGGAACTTTCTGTGGCATTGGGGAATCACCAACCTCCTGGTGCCCTCGCCCTCAGAGTCTTTTGGCTCAGTGTACAGGGGTCCATCCTCCCAGTGCACTTTGAACAGGCCAGGGGCCTCGCCCTTATCCTGCTCCTCCCCCTGCTTCTGCAGACCCGCCAGAGTGGAACATTCTTTCTGGGCTGTGAAGAAATCAGTCTGACCTGGGCCCCAACTGATGCAAACTCATCCAGCTTGGGCAGACCCTTCAGATATGTGCCCTCCTGGTCCTTCACCTTAGGTTCCTGTGCTGTGCCAGGCAACTCTGAAGTCACTGAGTCCCCTGCTACCAAAGTAGGGTCCTCAGTGGCTGATAGCCCCTCTCCCGCAGAAATAGGCGACTCAGTAGTCTGTGGAACTGGATTAGGGGCTACCGGCCACGCTGGTCCTTCCATCAAGCCCTCTGGAAGCACTCCAGGCCCTAAGGCTCTCAGAGTGTTCAATCTGGGGCTCTCTTTGGCCCTCCATCGTGTGGTCGCTGCGACTATTTCGGGATCAGGAAGATCATTACCCAACAGACCTTTTACAGTCTCCATGTCAAGCTCCATGACTATTACTAATACCTAGAAGTGACTAAACGTTGCCGGCAACAGTACTTTTATCGTTGGGTAACTAAGCTGTGCGCAAGGCTCCAACTGATCCGCCCGCTTGCCACCAATGTGACGAATCAACTTCCGGGGCACCAATGGTCCAAGGATAAATATCGATTTCTAAACCATCAATCAGCCCCACACCTCTAGTACACCAGAAAGGATCTGAACAGATTGGAACACAAGTCAATTATAAACCTCCTTGTCCATTTTTTGGTAATGCGGATGGAACGGCAGGCTTCTCTCCGCAAGGTCGTGGATCGTTGGTTAGTTGCAACACAGCAAAAATACAGCTATTACTGAATGATAAAAGGTACTGTCCAGTCAAGGTTGCATAAAAATATATACTTTATTATTACTACAACAGACAGTTCTAGCACACTACAAAATTCAATCCTCCATGTAAAGGAACAGAGAGGACAGACAGTTTCACGAAGGAAAGGCACTCTGGATACTGACAGGAGGGTAGTTGGTAAAGTAATCAGTCTTACTGTTCAAGATTATTTGGTCTCAGCATCAACGGGCAAAGGGCCGTAACTGTCTTTAGGGGCGTTTGGAAAAGGACAAAAAGGGCAGAACCACAATGTACCTAGTGCTTAAGAGGTTCTTGATGCTCTACAGCGTCGAGGCAGTTCCACAGCGCTTCCCAGCTCCTGAGACAGAGTTTGTGGTGAGAGACAGCTGCAGGTATCAGGCGGCAGGCAGTTTGGCAAGCGAGGCTGGCCCGGACGTCTGCAGGCTGGACGGCAGGGTGCCTCGGGCCAAGAATCATTGTCTCTGTGCTGGTTGGCAGATCTGGAGCGCTGGTCGAGGTGTCTCGGACGACTCCGGTGACTGCAGCCTTACAACAGTCACCGGTGTAGCCAGTTACGACTCGACTCGACTGTCTCGGAAATGTCCTTAAAAGATTACCGCTGGTTGGTACTTATGTGGCACTCCTCCAACCTTCTTCGCAGGGTTCGTGTCGTCCTTTCAAGGGGGACGGCCCAAAGCTCAGGAGACTGTTTGCAGGCAACAGCCTTGTCCTTAGTTCAGATACTCTCTGGCACTTCCCACCTAGGAAGCTTGCTGGAAGAACATAGCAGAGCACGCTGTGTGTTGGCTGGGTACCGGTTCTGGAGCTGCTGGATGGGTCCTCGGAGTCTGGTATCTCCCTCTGTTCCCTGGGAGATGTTTAGGGGAGGAATCCTGGCCTTCCTTCACTAGCAGAAGATGTAAGGTAGACTGTAGCTTCAGCCCGGGTCCACATGAGTCCTTCTTACTTGTTTCACAGTTTTTGGATGATCTGCTAAGTGAGGGGTGCAGTCCTCTTTTAAAGCCAGATGGACCCCAGTGGTTGGTGCAGGGTAAGCCTACCTTAATGAACCAATACTGGGTCCCCATAAACAATCTTCTGTTATGCATGAGGTCAGGACCAGAGTGCTCTACAACAGGACAGATGAGGGGTGACAACAAATATCTAAGTCCCACCCATCTTCCTGTCTGTTGTAGATCAAAGTGTCTCTCTGGTTAACTGAGCCCTCTTCATTAAAGCACAGGTCTCCCTTGACGTTTGTGCTCAGACTTCCTGTCTCCCCAAATCACATACTTTTCCCCTCTGAAAGGGGTCTGCTCTGCAGGAACACCTGTGGCAACTGCTGGACCCAGACAGGCCATTCACTGCTTTTCATACAGAGAGTTGGGAACTAGCTTCAAGCTGACACATTGCATACCAAAGGGGTGTTAGCCCCACCTTTCCTGTTATTTGTCCAGCAACCAAGCCTCTCCTCAGCAGCCTTGCCTCAATTATTCCTCATTAGTATGCACTGCCACCAGCCGGATAAGACAAAGGGAAAGCAGATCCATGGAGCCTTTGATATTTAAATTAGGCTGCCCATGGCTGGAGGAAGGTGTGCCTATCACCTTCTGGAGATGCTTTCATGTACCTGTTGCTGTCACATTCCAGCTGAATATGACAGGGGAAGACGGCACCTGTAGGCTATGTCTTCGAGGAGTACACGTGACTATGCGTTTTCTGCGGGAAGCATATAAACAGGGTGCGGAATGGCCACACACATTTTTGGAGGCTAATCTCCCATAATTCCGTTTTATTATCCATAAATCAAAAATACCAGGCGAGCGCACTATCCCCGTGCGAATGGTCAAATTCCTCACAAGTAGAAACCTCTTAGAACTGACTATCATTTTCCGTTTCCAGCGGGGTAGTGTTCAAAGCCTACGGTACCTGGGGGGTGCTGGTCGACCATATGAACCCAAACTTTAAACATTTGACAAAATGCTATTTTGACACAAATTCTCTGGAAAGCAATGTACTCACCTCTCACTGGTGCAGCGATGATAACATTTTGTTGGAAGTGCCCAGTGAACTTAGCGGTTCCCGCCAGCTACTTCCAAACAAAACAAAATATGTGTGTTTTTCCAATATGTGGGAACAGAAATGCAGACTTTGGCGTTCTAAAGGCAGCCACGCTGAGGGTTGGGGATAGTGAAACAACTTACCCGACAAAATTCTCCTTAGCGAACGCGGCGCCCAGGAGCATGCAGAAGACCGGCAGCCACTTCATTCTGAACCATTCAGGACGGAAGTGCAGAGTGCAGATTTCTTACTGAGGTGGGAGGGGAGACAAAGGGGGGCTGGGTAGCACTCTCCTTACCTGCTGCGGCTGCACACACGACGAGGAGAAAGGGGAGCTCAGGAGCAGCGTATGGTGTTGCCATGGCAACTTGCATTACATGAGATGAAATGGCCAAAGCACCTTTTGGGCCAACACCCTCTCGCTCACATCTGGTGGCCTGATGCTGTTGTTGTGGAAGCTGGGCAAACTCCGAAGTAGGAGCAAAATTACTGCACTTCACTATATGAGAAGGGGAGAAAGGGGAGCTCAGGAGCAGCGTATGGTGTTGCCATGGCAACTTGCATTGCATGGGATGAACTATATGAGAAGGGGAGAAAGGGGAGCTCAGGAGCAGCGTATGGTGTTGCCATGGCAACTTGCATTGCATGGGATGAAATGCAATGCAAGTTGCCATGGCAACAACATACGCTGCTCCTGAGCTCCCCTTTCTCCTTTTTTTAAAAACATTTCCAATACAATGCTTTAGCGATTAGGTGGCTTACGCCATGAACATGCCAAAACCAAACATGCTATCAACAGAATGATGCAATCACGTGTTGCCACGCAACTGCAGATAAGCTCTTCCTAGGAGAGCATATATTGACTTTCTCAGCTGATCTCCCAAACTTATTTTTCAATAAAATAATTTCAAAAAGGATGAAAGCACACAGTAATGCAATGTAGGGTGCGTATTAACATGTCATTGTTGAAACACACCACCAATATCAAAATGAAATCCGTGCAGGGAATCATTAAGCGCAATAAAGACACATGGCATTATTTGTTTTGCATGCTTTCTATTCAGAAACCACGCCACCCAGAAAAGGGAAGTCCTAATGGAAACAGCCTTTGGCGTGTTTATGTGAATATCATTGTATCTGTAGGATGTTAGGTTACACGTGGCGGTATGCTATCCATTTGAAGTGACAACTACATTTTGTAATCCACAAAACTGAGGGAAGAGAACCAATTTTCATTCTTTGGAAACGGAACGCAGATGACAAGGAGTGTTCTTTTTTCCTATTTCATGTTTACACAATGCCAAAAATGCCATCAGTTTTCTAAGCGTATGTATTCTGGTATTGCTGTAAACAATCCTCTGCCCACTTGGGCAAATTACTTGGGTTTGAACATCCATTGTAATAACCGCCACAGTTTGCCCATTAGGGAAGAATGCCACCCAATGGTTGCTGTAGATTATGTTACAGTGACACCAGCAGGTTTACTAAATGTACCTATTTGAGAGAATAACAAAGCAGCATTTACGAACACAGGACATATCCTACATCTAAGATCTTCGCCACGCCCCCTTTAACAAATAATACACTCCCCTTGTTACTTTGTACTGGGTGTGTGAATGTCTCTCCGTAAACCTCTGCAACATTTTGTTTATTTCCAATGGCCTGCTCTTACCTCTGAAAAACATACTACAAGTCCCGACATGCAATAACCAACCACATAACTTGTCCAGTGCGTATTTTAAACAGCTACTTGGATGCTAGATATGTGGTTTTATGTTACATGCATTATTTACTTATTTATTAATATACGCTCAGTCGAGTGGCTTTGTATGTACAAGACAATCGTATATATTAACATTGAGCATTATGTTACATACATTCATATTGAGCATTATATCATAAAAGTCCTAAGGTAAAGCTCAAGCTCACAAATGCATGTGACAATGTATACTTACACAACCTCTGCCACTTCCATGTTTAGCTCTATAGATTGAGCTCGCACCTGCACTCATCCAGTAATTAATATAAACGTTTATTTTACACCTTTTTACATCACCGTGTCTAAAAAGAGAGCCTTGTTCGATTTGTACAAGTCGATGCACTGCTTGTGATCTACCACAAGTGTTTTCGAGTTCCTCAGGGCTTTTCTCTATCGCTTTCCTTTTGTTTATGGTTCAAGGGCCTCTCCCTCATGAACGCGTTACTCCCATCGTGTAACTGCACGGTCTCATATTTCTTATTCTCTCAAAAGTGTAACCCGGCAAAAAGCAGCGGGTCTTTCAAAGTGTTCTTTATTTTATTTTAAGAGATCCA
This sequence comes from Ambystoma mexicanum, assembly GCF_040938575.1. Classification (NCBI taxonomy): domain Eukaryota; kingdom Metazoa; phylum Chordata; class Amphibia; order Caudata; family Ambystomatidae; genus Ambystoma; species Ambystoma mexicanum. The sequence continues at coordinate 779,764,563 of NC_090937.1, forward strand.
TGAACGAAAGTATTATTTTGGCATAGGCGCAGCCACCAGGGGTGTTAGGGCGAGTGTTTTGACAAATGAAATGCGCATCGAGCTTGGCGTTCATTACATGTGGAGAAGAGTTTCAGCTTAAATCAATATCACGGATATATTTGTCAAATAAATATTTATGGTCATGCTTATGTCCCCAAAATGGTCTTTGGTTGTGCGCAAAGTAGCCAGGTGCCATTTGCCCCTCTCCCCTGTCTCCCCTTTGTTCACAGAATGCGGGCGGATTTACTCGATGAGGCTAATTTTAAACGCTTCGGTGCCGGAAAATAAATATAAAAAGATTTGGAAAAGCCTTGCACCAGACTGTACTTGTTGTACCGCTCTGGGGCATTTGACACATCTTTCGCAGTTGGATTGACAGACAGGAGGGGAAATACGCTTCTTCCTCCTCATTCCTGCTCCATCTGCAAAACTACCAAGTTTATGCCTGCTTGAGATTTACATGCAGGTGTACAGCTGATGGGTTCCTATGTAGAGAGTCCACCTGCATTAGGTGCCTGCTAAAACTAGGCAGATTACATAGCAATGCATTATAAATGCCATCTGCGAGGTGTCATTTACAGGTGGTTTTTCAATGTTTGCAAAATGGATAGAAGTGGAAACTTCAATTAAAGTGACCACCACCATGTAAGTGCTAATGTTGGTGTTATCCTGCATGCAATTATCACTTTTTATAAAATGTGCACAACTGAATTGTTTATTTAATGAGTGAGGGAGTGTTTTATTTAACCACAGCAATATTTATTTACAATATCTAGGGCCCAATTCATGCAAAAGTTTGCAGAAATCCCACAAAGACTGTTCGCCGAAAAGCTTTTCTGCACGCTCCGTATATTCATGGAACTGTTCGCGCAAACTGATCATATACGTAAGTCGCAGCCACAACGCCCCCGACACACCACACACAAAGCAAAAAAAGACAGATACAGCTAACTTTGCGTGCTCTTCAGGTGCAAACACATGCACCCTTGAAACAGTGCATGGGGTACCCCACAACCAGGTCTGCACCTCGGGGACACTGCGCAACGTCTCCCGTAACTATTACCGGCACCCCGACAACATGCGTACACATGTCCATAATTGTGGTGATACTCCCCAAAATCTGTGTGCAAACCCCCGTAAACCGTACATGCACCCTGCTACACTGCGTACAAGCCCCCCTAAATTAGTTCCGAACCCTGTCTGCATGCACGCACCCCTAAATCCAACATGTGATTTCACAGTGCAGAGGTGATTCCTATTCGAAAGTGTCTGTATGCCTGCCTTTGGGGTGGGGGATAGATTGAGGGCTTTGCATGGGCCTTTTCCAGATGAGAGCTTGCACGGTCAGAGCCATGAATACACTTCGTTCCGCGCATTTGTGGGCATGCGTTGGACTGCCTGCTGCACGTCCCTCAGAACGCCCACATTTTCCCATGTTCTTCCCCATTTTCTGTGTTCCGCCCCCTACTCTGGCCTCTGCGCAGGCCATTCCCACGCTCTTCAAGGTTGCTCGCGCAGGCCGATGGAGGCCGATGGACTGCATGCAGGGACCTTCTGGTCCTGCGTGAAGTCCCCTCAAAGTACAAAAAAGTACTGCGCAGTCGATTCCATGTATCGACAAAGGGTATTTCGCACGCAATTTGGCACACAAAGTCCCTATTTACCACACAGGAAATTCCAACAATCGAGCCCATAGACCGGGTGCAAAAAATACCACCTGACACAATGCTAAGTGAGACAAAATACATGTTTGCAGGGTCTCATGCTTTATTGTTTGGGGTATTCTCCCCTTTTAGGCATCGTCTATTACTCGTTATGCCACTCCTCCTTGTTAGAGCCCCCTAATGTTTGCCTCCACAATTTTTTTTAGGTGCTACCCTAGAGAACCAATTGCAAATTGAATGGCTTTTTACCCATTTTTCTCAAACATTGTGCTGTAAAGGGCACCATTTCAACAGATGTTTTACAAATGTTCTCGGGGAAGAACCACACCACCTCCATATATACACTACCTACATTACTTAGAGCTCCCCGATGTGCTCAGTCACCAGCACTAATTTGTGGGAGATGTTAATGCTCCTGTACTAAAAATATTAAACTGCTGCCACTGACCTTGACTCGTTTACAATGCCAGTGCCCCCTCAGGAGCTGCCTGCCACCTGACACTGAAAGCTCCCTGTGCCAATGGCATACACATGATGACGTTGCTGGCTGTGCACAGTAGTGGTTGTATGTTTTAGTGCCAGTGGTCAAGCATCTCCACCTACCCTTGTTTCTATATCAAGCAAAAGATGTAAGTTTGATTCAAAAAGTTACGTGTTTCTTTCAACTAGTGCAGCATACTAAACGCCCAGTGGCAACATGGTGATTATGCACATTGACCATGTGCGATGGCCTAGTGTTGTAAACCGGCCATAGGATGTGTATAAATGCCAGTTTACCACAATGTTCTCCGCAAGGATGCTGACAACCCAGTTTAAGATTTGAAAACATTGTATTACCCTTTCAAATACAATTCTAAAGGAAAGGGTTGCCAGGATACTGAATTACTCAGAATATACCTGTGACAGGATGCTTCTGTTTTCATCTGTCAGGATAATAGCTTTTACAAGTGTCAAGATGATATGCTCTTTGAGTGCCAGGATAAAAGTGGAAAAAGAGCCAGTCTCTCAACAAAGCAAGGTGCCCACTCTCGATCCAAATGTGTCCTCAAAACATTAGTCTGTACCATCAAACAGGTCAAAGTAATCCAAAACAAGTGATGACTGTGAAACAAAATTCTCCAAAGTTCCTTTTAGTCTTAAGAAATGAAAACGTCAAAGCAAAAGGTTTCTTCTTCACAGAGGGTGTTGTCGTTCCTCCCAGGGTTAAACAGGCAGGGTCTTTCTAGTCTTTCGTATTTTAGCTAGGGTGGTACGTTTTCTTCTGCTGTCGACCCACAGTTCTCGAGCAGCCAGATGCTTGCAGGATCCTCCTGCTTACTGCCTCTTTGCCATTTTTAGTGAAGCAGACCAGCAAAGACCTCCAGCCAGCTGAATTTCAGGTTGGCAATCAGCAACCCTGGGCGTGCTCAGTGGAGAAGCAGATCTCTAGCCTCTCCTCTCTTCCCCTGCTCCTCAATTTACGTGCTCCCCTCCCCGGGTTTAACTTGATTCTCCAGGACCTCCTGATATCCTCTATCCCCCTTGCTGCTCTCATATTTCCTGTATTCCTTTTGAGGTTCTCAGCCTCTCCCTGTCGGTAGGCTTTCAACCTTTCCACGGCTGTATTGATGGGACCAGTCTTTCAACTGCTAACTCTCTTCCAACTTCCTGTCATCCTCTTTCCTCTCCTCATAACAACCTTTGTCTTTAGTGTCTTTGTCACTAGATTGTCTTTTCTTCTCCCAGATGGTATACTCTTCTCTAGTATCTCTTCTACAATCTCCCATAAGTATCTCCCCTCCTCTAATATCTACCTTGGCGTCCTCTTTAACAACATCACTCTTCTCCCCACCTCCATACTGCTACCTTTCTTCTTGTTACAACAATCATGGTCTGCTTCCCTTATAATATTCTCTCTATCTGTCCTCCTGTCCATTCTGTCTCTTTCCAGGTAGTTGTCTCTCATCTCTCTCTTACAGGTAGTATCCATCTGTCATTGCAACAACCTTTCCTTCTTTTCTTGACTCCAACTCCTCTCACCTTCAGTGTCTCCCATCCAAAGGAGATCTATCTGCCTCTTTTTACAACCTTCCTCTTCATCAAAAGCCTGTAACCCTTCTTGTAGAGGTTCCAACTCTGGGGTTTCTTTCTAGCTACAATCCGCTTCTAAATTACTTTCTCGTTCAATCCTTAACTTCAATTTTCCTTCTTTTCCCAGTTCAACAATCTTCCTCCCAACCAAGCCTTTGCCTTTTCCTCACAAAACTCTCCCCATCCTCCAGCTTCAATACACGTCCATTTAAAGGTTCTAACTTTCCCTACATGTTTCTCACTTAGCCACACACTAGCACCTGTTACAAAGGCTCTTTCTTTGGACTTTCTGTTTGACAAGCCTCCACACTTGGTGCCCCCCAGGGTCTTCCTGCTGGCAGCTCTCCCATGAAATACCTGCTTGACCTGGCTGCTTTTTAGATGCCATGTTCTACTCTCATTGGCTGTTGCCTGATATGATATGATATGATATGATATGATATGCCTGGCAGCATCGGGTGCGTCTGGGCTGCAGGAGCTTGTCCAGTCCAGGTTTGGCCCATGTGCTAAGGGTCACGTGGTGTGTGTGTGGTCCAGCCTAAAGCCATGTAGATGCTGGTGGCAATTTGAGTTTCTTCTTTGGCTTCTGTAGTGATAGGAGTTGCTGTGTCACTTTATGTAATACGTGTGTGCTGCTTATCATATGTTAATATTTTTAGTCATTTTAAGTACTCTAACAAATTCACACACTGTTCGTGCAGGTTCGCGGATCAAAAAAAGTTTGAAAACCCACAAACCAGATCTGTGAACCATGCTAATGCATAAAAGTTCACGTCACAAGTGTTCAGCACCTTGGAGACCCGTAAGGGGTTCTTGGATGGCATCACGTGGTGTTTCCAAGCCTAACAGGCTGCCACCCTCCTCACAAGGCTGTCCTGGGAGTCTGTGGAATGGCATGCACTTCTCCGAAGAGCTTAATTAAGGGGCACGCTAAACAGGTCTCACATAGGAGGCCCTCATATTCTGTTATGTTAATAACACAGCCTTTAATCTTAATTGGGGCCCTGTGCTGGCCTGGCAAAAACACTTGAAATAATGGTTAGGGACACACTACTACGTTATTATTACTATGAATAATTGGCATTAGTGAAGAGTGTAACTGAAACTTGATGACACATTTCAGGTGCTTCCGGCAAGTCCCTGGCTACCGGAACTAAAATGCAATAAAACGTAGTTTTTTGAAGACGAAGAAATGCCTGGGCACTCCTCAGGGGAACCCCCATCACAAAAGAGAATTATGGAGAACATCTTCATAAGCTACTCTACAGTTTAACAAAGTTCAACGGTATTTATTATGTGATTAAGTAAATTGAAAACGATTATAGGATGCAAAATACCCGAATAAACATTCATAATAGTACAAAGAACTTTTTGATATTGTCGGTCAGTGTTATGCACAATTCACCAAAATATACATACATGATATTCAATGATATAGTTACATAGGTCTGGTCATTAAACCAGCAAATTATGATAAATTGTTGCAATCATTTTGTACAATGTGACAGTGTGCATAATACAAGAGGGTTCCTTTGAACATTTAGTCGATGAATCTTCTACGGTTCTCTTGTACCCACTAAGCGTTTCGGGTTATGATTATCCCTTCTTCAGGTACGCAGGCGCTGCCTTCCTGTTCATAAATGTAAGTAGAAAAATCGCTATGCCTTTTTATGTGTATATGGATTACTCTACTATTAGGCAAGGGCATTGAAATTCACTAACCTTCACAATCAGGTGCCTGTAGGTTGCAACTACTCCAGTGAAATGATGTAAAAAGAAATGATGGAACTCATTAAATACGTAGTTCACAAATATGACCTGTAGCTATGAACACACATATAAACTTGCATTCTGAACTGCATTCCTTTGTATGAACTAGTCTTCTCAAAATTATATGTTCCATAATCCAGCCTGTAAAGAGATCATGATCAAAATCTTAAATAAGAACTCAAATCAACGTGCAAAAACACATGTTTCTACAGTTTCTCAATGTGTGGCTCATAGATATACTCTGTAACTGTGAACTCAAATACAAGAAAGCTTGCTAACCGTATATCTGGACCTCCCAAACAATTCAGAAATCCAGTCTCTTAAAAGACCACAATAAGGGTCTTTAGAATGGAGTAAATTAACCTTCAATGGTAATTGAAATTGCCCTGTCTACAGGCTTACCTTGCTCAGATTCAACTGCAATCATGGGGCAAAGTACGCTGTAGGGAAACAGCCTTCTGCCCCGCTTGCTTGGGATTGTACCCGACAATGTGTGATGACGTGCTGCCATGTGAACACTGAAAATGTCCTGACGAGTAGTTTGTTATTAACCAAGTCAAACAGATTGCCATGCTATCACAAATACTTATATGATGTTAAATCATCTGAGGTATCTCGAAAATCCACGTACACACTTCCGTAAAGGTGTATAATGGTAGTGAAATACAAATGTTCCTTTATTGCATTATTTATGTACATACGTGATGATGTCATCCGCAACCAGTCGTGATGGTGCACTATTTTCACTTGACAACCGTGGTATATTGACAATTAATTAGCTGTTAACCAAGTCAACCAGATTGCCATTCCATCTGAGGTTCCAAGATGATATTAAATCGTCTAGGGTATCTGGAGTGTGGCTGTTGATTAGCTCCTCTTGCGCACTTCATTCACCATGTTTGACAGTGATGTAATTGTAACTAATCCCTTAATGTATCATTTGCGTACAAATGTAATAATGTCATTAGTGAGTTGTGCATGTTAATATCATAATAACAATACATACATAATCCAGCGTGATGTTAAATACAGGTAACAGTTTGTCACATTAATATTTGTCAGGATAAACATACATCTTAATGGAATAATATTATTCATAACATAGAGTTTACAATTGTGTGAACAATCCTTGGAGTACAGTGCTGTAAATATTGCAATATAAATTGTTTCTACTTCATTACTTCATGAATGACCAAATGCTGCTCGACATTGTATAAATAGGTGACCTTCATGTTTTCTATCTACTCATAGAATTGTGACTGTTTAACTAGTCATTATGTCTTATCACACGTGCTGTAATGTGATTGGTAAATGACCATCTTTGCACCTATCATAAACACTCTTATTTATGTATTTCATAATTCAGATACATTCAAGAAATTACGATAATGTACAAAGTGATTGTGTGTTCTACTTCTTATTGAGCTAGTATGATAATTATGGTGCACGTTCACAAGTGACAAACAACAATGGCCTTACTGAATCTATTCAGACAGCCATTAGGTCAGAAGTCACATAAATGTGGTTTTAACTCACAGGCTTAAAGAAGAAATCACTGTGTATATTATAAGAATTGATATCAGACCCCAATCTCCTCCAAAGTGTATTATCTATTTATAAGTAATGTGTAAGATCTCATTCAGTGTTCATTCCAAAAGCTGTCAATGCATCTAATAGGCCAATCCGAAAGATTTCTTTTTGGAGAAGGATTTTATTTAAGTCACCTTTGGTGTCAATACCTGTTCGAGTATGATAAACTGCATTTGAACCATTGAGGGACGTGATTGAATGAAATGTTGATTTTGTCCTGATGTTGAATTTGTGTTCTGTTCAATGCGTTTTTACTTTTCGGCCACATTGGCAGCTTATGCCGTACACCATGTTAGTAGAATCACATGTGGTGGTGTGTCTCAAAAAGATATTTCGGCCAGTATATGGATATGATAATGATATGATATGGTAAGGCATTTATAACGTGCCTATACACAAGTGATTCAAGGCGCAACGAGGCAAGGGAGGGGAAACAGAGGGAAGACAGAGACAACGATCCTACTAGGCCAGGTGACATTGAGATTGCGCAAGTGCATGGGAAGGGGGAGAGGAATACATGCGGTGGGGTGGGAGAGGGGAAGTGCAGTACATGGCATAGTAGGAAAATAAGATAATAGAACGGCCAGATGGAGGCAAGTGCACGTAAGCGCAAACGTAAGTGCTGGTAGGGGGACTGTAGGGATACAGAACAACCGTCCCCAGTGCAGGGGTTGCCAGGGAGGCAGTGCCGGTGTGCAAATTGTGGGGCCAGGGCCCGAGATCAGAAGGGTGGCCAGGTAACCAGTGCAGTTTCAGACAGGAATTTATCAGGGGAGAGGGGGAGAGAAAGCAGAAGCAAAGAGGAAAGTTTTGAGGTGCGTCCGGAACCGGAGATAGTTCTCCTCAAGTTTCAGGGAGCCAGGAAGGCTGTTCCAGAGGGAGGCCTCTGTGCCGAAGAGAGAGATCTACCACCAACTCGTTGCTTGGAGAAGCGACTGACCCTGAGGGAGTTGGAGGCGGATGTGCGAAGAGCTCGAGTAGGAAGGTATTTGGGAATAGAGAGTTGAAGGTGTTGCGGCCACAGAAGGCCTTGTGGACAATGCAGAGGGTTTTGAACATAATCCTCGCACCCAATGGGAGCCAGTGCAGAGATTTCAGTTCTGGAGAGATACGATCTGGAGAGATGGACTATTGTAACAGCCTCTTTCTAAATCTACCTGCCTCTACTCTCTGCCCTCTGCAACTAATCCAGAACAGAATTGCGAGACTTGTCCTTGGCCTCAAGCCCTGGGATCATATCTCCCAGTGGATGCAAGGATTAAATTCAAAACCCTCTGCATTGTCCACAAGGCTTTCTGGGGCCTGGGGCCAAAATACCTTCAGCTATTCCTCAGCAAATACCTACCCTCTCGAGCTCTTTGCTTCTCTACCTCCAACTCCCTCAGGGTCAGCCGTTATTCAAAGAAACGAGCAGGGGTTTGATCTCTGTCTTCGGCTGGGGCCTCCCTCTGGAACAGCCTCCCTGCCACTCTAAAATTTGAGGAGAACCATCTCCGGTTCTTGAAGCACATCAATACCTTCCTCTTTTCTCCTGCCTTTGCTCCCCCTCTCCCCTGCTGACCTTTTCTCTTTTGTCACTTTAGACCTGGCCACCCTCTGTCCTCCGGGCCCAGGTACCTGCTCACCCCGCCAAACTCCCGCACTGCCTCCAGGCCACCCCTTGCACTGGGGTCTATATCTGTACCCATACATCCCCCTTTTTTTTCTTCCTGCACTTATCAGACCTACCCTGTCTGCTGTCTTAAACCCAGCACTTGCAAATTGCTGGCTGCACTACCACTGTTTGTTGCCTTTATTATTTATTTATTGTTATTTATCTGTTTCTCCTCTGCTTCGCACTTTCCACTTCTCCCCCTTCCATGCACTTTTCCCCTCCCCCTCTCCCATGCACCTGCGCGTTCTCAATGTCACTGGGCCTAGTGAGATCGCTGTTTTGTTCTCCCCTGTTCTCCTCCCTTGCCTTGTTTCGCTGAAACACTGCGATAGAAATAAAATATCAATCAATCAATCAAGTCCATCGCTCACAATTTAAAACATGTTCTTCCTCAAAGTACAATGAAATCTACAGGAATCACATACTACCCCCATTTCAGGTTTGTTATAGCTTTAGACCAATATTAGCTTCCATTGGCTGACACTCATGTTTACAGACAAATGAAGGTCCCACTTCTTAGTGTTTTCTTACATACCACAATAAATACATCTTTGATTCATTTCATGGACACCTCCTGTGTGGAGAGTGTTTTTTACTAAAAACATAAATCACATAACACATTGCATTATAAAGTGCATCATTTCATTTCACAAATCACGGGTTAGTGTAATGTACCCTCCTTTCTCTTGTACTAAAGATTGTGTCAATTAACCAAGAACAATTTTTAGAGATGTTCAGTCAATTTCTGAACGTCTCTTATCAGAGAAGTCAAAAACATGGAAAGAAAAGGAATCAAAATGGTATTGTCTCTACCCCCTCCCAATCACGGGCAGTATATTTCTATACAATAATTCCACAGGATTGCCCAGGCATTTCTTCGGTCTTCAAAGAATTACATTTTATTGCATTTTAGTCCCAGTAGCCAGGGACTTGCCCGGAGCACCTGAAATCTGTCTTCAAGATTCAGTTACACTCTTAACTAATACCAATTATTCATATTGATAATAACATAGTAGTGCAGCCTTACCCATTATTTTGCCAGTTATATAACTAGTCTACAGCCACCTAGGGACTGCAAACACTGCAATAGGTCTTAGCTTTGAAGAGATGTCCTTTTCTAAAATAGAAGCATTAACTTCTAATCGTGCTGAAACTTTGGGATATCCCGAGAAGGAAGCAACTCGGATCCTCAGAAGGGGAATTGGTTCAAGTGAAGAAACCTGAGGAACTTATAGAACAACTAGAGAGACTGATCCATAGGGCAATCAGCCAAAGATTACATGCGACTACACTGTCACAATAATTTAGAGCCCAACATATACCCTGTGGATTACAGGTTAATTTAGAACCTATGCTTTGTAAAAATAATCCAGCATTCATTAAGAGGTGAAGCCAGATTTTTAATTAATGCTCTCTTGATCTGATAAACTTAACCACAGAAGAACTATCCAAATCTTTGAATAATATTGACGCAGATATCGAATTAACAAAAATCCTCATTAACATCTTTATTAACTAAGGAACAGATTACTACTGTACTAGAAGATATAAATACCAAGTTGGCCACATACAAAAAATAAATTGAGTCCAAGAAAATTTGAAAGTTCAGCAGAAATACTTTAGATTACAAGATGGACATCATCTACAGAATATTATCATCAGAGAGATAACCTGTACAACCAGAGAAATCCCCCTAGATCAAAACAGGATTTACATTCCGGCAGAACTTCTTTGGATGTCTCAAGCAGGGAACCGGAGGAAACAGTGAGCTTCATTAAAAGTCCGGCGGTAAACCTTGCAATATTTACTGGCGCCTGGCTTGCCGGTAACACCGGGGTATTACATTCCGGTAAATTGTAAATCCCCATTCCCATTTGAGTCCCGTAGGACTCAATGGGAATGAGAACCATGGAAGCACTGGCACCATTAATAACGGTGCCAGTGCTTCTGTGAAACTCTGCGGGCTGGTGCCGTTCCACCCGCCAGGTCTGACCCTTGTGGGCGGAACGGCACCCACACACAGAGTCGTACTGTGCTGGTCCAGTAACAACGGTGCCGGGATGCTTACGGGCACCGTTGTTACAGGACCGGCACAGTTGTAATGAGGCCCAGTGTCTTTAAGCCAGACGGAAGATAAACAAAACCAATTAGAATCCACAGCTGCTCATGCCTCAGGAACTAATCCAACAATTCCTTTTTTCGAAAGCGCAAGACAAGAAGAAGCAAGAAGAAAACATTCTCCAGCAATGTCACTTTTCTAACCAGGAAGACCTACTAATTAACATTTCAAAATATCACTTGTCTGGAATTTGAACGTAAGACATTGCAGAAAGGAATTTCATTTGTGCCGCATTAAAGAGTTTTCACCTAAATGAGAACATTGATTTTTTTTGACTGACTAGGAACATGAAGCTGAAATTATTCTTTGAATCTATTTAATTTTCAGATTCTCAAGAAGAACTTAAATATCTAGAAATTAGGCCAAAAAGTAGCTTTATGCCTCCAGTACAGAACTCAGTACTTAAGGCATTCCAAAAACAAGTCTTGACTGATCTCAATTAAATGTCTTTTGAGAAGAGATTGAGGAGCAAATTCACACTTCGTGAACAACAAACTTTATCCTGTTTATGGAACAATTCAGAGATTATCTTGAAACCAGCTGACAATGGTAGAGCCCTGGTCATAATGGACAAACAGAAGTACCAACAAGAAATTGAAGCACAGTTATCAGACTTAGACACATACATGGAGATCTACAATGACCCTACAGAACAAGTGCGTAATATTATCAAGACACTCCTTGATGAGGCTGAGGCAAATGGTTACATCACACATCAAACAAAGGCAATTTTGACAAACCTCTGTCCCACAATGCCTGTTATATATATATATATATTACCCAAGGTCCACAAGAATCTCCAGGACCCATTAGGACGTCCAAACATAGCGGCGAGCAACAGTTTATTAGAGCCACTAATACAATACATAGATAAGGTTGTTCAACCTTTGATTCAGTCTTCCAAGACCTACATAAAAGACACCAATGACTTTTTATCATAGATCGAAAGAATAACCTTTGATGAAGAGCAAGATATACTGTTCACGATAGACTTCTCGAGTTTGTACACAAACATTACTCACCAGGCAAGCTGAGAGGCCATGGAATGGTTATTGTTATCAACTGACCAATGCAAAGCTTACAAGATATTTGTCTGAGTCTTTTAAACGTTGTTTTGATCAATGATTTTTCATGTTTGAGGATAGATTTTTCATACAAACTTTAGGAACATTCATGGGGCGGTACATGGCCCCCAGTTACGCTAAGACATACATGGCATACCTTGAGGAAGAACATGTTTTAAATTGTGAATGATGGACTTCACATCTTAAATGTTTGTATTGGTACATTGACGATGTCTGTGGAATATGGACTGGCACATTGGAACAACTATCTAACCTCTTTGAATGTATGAACTATTTAGCACCCAGGATAAAATGTATTACCAAATTCAGTAAGATCTGAATAGAATAAGGTGAGGGGCATGAAGGGTCAGCAATGCGAGGCAGACAACTGTTGATGATTGTTCAAAACATGACATTTTATTAAAGTCCAAATTATATCAAAAATCCTCACTATCCCTACTCTAATGAGGATTTTCCTGCCTAACAAAACTAAAGGGAAACAATCTAACACAAGATGAGATGTCTGGCCCTCACACTAAAAATCAATTACAAAAGAAAAAATATGGCAGTTCAATTAACATCAATAATAATATTCACAGTTTCTTGATAACCTTTTAGAAACCTGGGTGAATCCCTTCCCCAGGATTCAAGGTGTATTCAATTTCAATGTTCACCAAAATAAATAAGGAAATCCACATAGGTAGTAAAGTCTCAATTCAGTTCTTGATGTTTCAATGTCAACATACATTTTTGTTAACCAGAGTTCCAACAACAACAAAGTTCTTCTTGGTGAAATAACGACTTTCAACTTCCTCTAAATAGCACCAATGGTTTTCCAAACCACAATGCTTTTCCACCACTTCCAGCTATCCAAGAAGACTTGACACAGTTCGAAAGGAAACACAACTTCTATAATTGTTAGCTGAACACAAGTCTTGATTAACAGTTATTAAATCTTCATTAACAAGATTAGAATCCATAATAAGTATATTTATCAGGATGACTTCACAATGCTGCTGCTTCTACTTCAACTACTTCATTTTTACTAGAGTTTACCATGAGGACATTCTCCTTTACCTCATAATGTTCAACTTCACTTGTATTACTGAAGGTTTGCATCTACTGACAACACAAATAGACCACCACAACTTCAGTACTTTATGATTCCAGACAGGTTCTGGCAAGATTCACGTAAAGGCACTGCATCACCTTAAAATAGGCAAGGCACTCTTCCTCTAAATATCTATCTTCAAAAGGGGTATCCTCATTGCTTCTTTTGTCTGTCTGCAACCACAACTACTTAAGTATTTTGCATAAGCAGCATAAGCAGCAAGGTTTCCCTTTTCCAACTTTGCCTTCACCTCCTTACCAACTGTAAGCCAAATATTTACCCAGAAGCCTTGGTGGCGCTCTCTTGGCTTCAGGTAATGCTTACACACTTGTAACTTAGGCAGGGTTGAACTTCTATGGGGAAGACTGTGTTCTGGCTTTGAGAAAGGTCGCTTTCAATCTTAATAAGGGAACACTCTTGGCTTGGGCAATACTTGCGTTCTCTACAACTGCAGATGCAAGGTTAAAAGATTTAACTTCTTTTATGCACAATGGGTGTTCGTGTGAATTAAGAAGTAAAGTTCACTCTTCCTTTAGAAATCGAAAATAGGCACACACAACCACTTTTTCTCAAGTCTTATAAGGCTTAAATATTCAACCATGCTTTCCACAACATTCGTTCTGCTTAATGAGAGACACGCGAACACTTCTTTCAGCAGCGTTTGCTTCGCCGCGAGTAGAAGAAGTACTTCTGATCACATGTGAGTGCTACTTTCCATTGTACCGTTATTAGAAACTTCAACAAACAACTTGCTTCTACGCAAGTTAACAATTAAGCTGGATACCGTTGCCCTCAGTGCTTGCGCAAGGAATCAGAACACCAGGTTTGGCTCACTGGCTTCTGTTATCCTCCTTTCTTGTGTTGCACAGCTTCTACTGATTCTGGCTCACTTAGGACCCACACCCTTCCTCGTTGAAGGTGTCTCTGGCCCGGCCACCAGAGTAAGGTGCCGTCTCTCTCCTTAGACTCGCGGCTTGACAATTGGTCTTCACATCGGTCTCTGACACGTTCACTGCAGATCAATCAGGCTCACATGGGGAAAGGCAGCCATCCTGAATGCCTTCCGCTGCACAGCCTCTGAACTTCAGAGTTTGGGGGAACAGGACCCTCTGCATCCACTTTCCGGGGTCCCTCTGGTTCTCCCACTTCTGCCGGGCTTGCCAATACTGTGCCTTCTTCTTTCTGCCTCAGCTACTACTGCACAAACTCCATTCACAGTTCTAGCTCCTTCTAATTGCCTGCACCTGATATGCCTCACAGGTTCCTTCAGGTGTGGGCAGTTTGGCTTAATTGCATGACTTCTGCTACAGCACCATTCTTCAGTCCTCTTCCTCATCCCTGTACTCGTGAGATTATGGGACCTGTAGTCCTTTACAACAGAATCATCTCTTTTAAGCAACCTCTTGTTTTTAAATGGAGTTTTATTTCCCTTAGAATCATTTAAAGATGAACCTTTAGAATTAATAGTTACAGGCGAAGACAGTTTATTTAAGGCAATATTTCTAGATTCCTTTACATTCTGCTTTTGGGAGTAAGGAGGATTTTTATCCCGAAATACCTTGAGTGGTCTTTTTGTTGTCAACGCTTGTTCAGTTTGTATGGCATTTGGGCCCACAGCCACAGATCTACTATGTTGTTCAGATACATTATAATGAGAATAAGCAATGACATGCTTTGGAAACTTTAAAAGGTTCTCCCTTCTAAAGAACAAATACTGCCTTTCATCCCACAGGATCTCATCACCCAGGTGATCCACCCGCAGTACATCACCCCCAAGGTCAGCATCAGGAAGCGTCTGCCTTTCCCTGGCCACCTGGTTGGAGACTTTAGGCAGGGTTTCAGCAAGGGATCCGTAGGATTATTCAGATGGTGTGTGGCTGATGAGCGACAGATGCAGCGAAAAAGCTCTGAATCTCCCACTCCAGGCCGCAGAAAATCCAGTATATATATAGAGCATATCTTCAGTGCTGGTACAGCACACCGGGCATCGGAACATCACGGGTGCATGGATTGAGTAGTTGTGGGTGAAAAGCAGGTCCGGGTTTCCTGACAGCTCGAGTAATGGGTGCGGGGTGCAGAGGCAGTGAAGGCTTTAAGATGGCCTTAATATGGCCGCTGGTGCCTAGTTAGAAGACCAGCAGGCCTGAGACTCTGGAGCGGAGACTACGCTACACACCTGCGGTCTGGGTGACGATTGCAGAGATCTGCGGAGTCCCTCACTGCCTCGGGGGTGCATTGGTGAACAGGCAGAGGAGGTGGCAGGTGAGAAGAGGCAGAGGCGTGATATTGGTGCATGACAGGAGGCGAGGCAGGGGATGACCTCCGAACATAGCAGTCCCAACAATATAAGGAATGACCCTCTGTGCCATCGACGGCAGACGCATCTCTGGTGAAGGACGCCACAGCTTCAGCACGGAGGGACTGGCACGGTACGCAGTAGGTGAGCGTCCCCAAAGCTGGACCGGAAGCTCCACGACAACTTCAGAGGGCAGCCAAGTGAGGGTTTTCGACACCCAGGGAAGAAGGCAGTCGGAGCAGTTGCCTGGGGGCGCTACCCAACAACCGACACACTAACCGGCAACAGAGCAACTGAGTGGGTGGCGCATTGCAGAGGATCGAAGAGGGCCTGCGACTGGCACAAACAGGGTGAGCCGGCGAGACGGTACCAGGCTTCCCAGGCATACCAGCTGGAAACAAAAGCACCCACAGCAGGAGGCTTCTACGCAGAGAATGGGAAGGCCTGGGAACAGGCGAGGGAGACAAGTGTTCTGACTATCAGGCCCCATATAAGCCAGTTGGCACCAGGGACTTGTGAGGAACACAACAATCCTGCAGCGGCATGCAAGAGAGGATTACACTGAACCTAGTCATCCACAGGGGAGAAGATGGTGGAGGGTTAAGCGCAGATTAACTATCCAAACTTCTCTACATTGTGCGGCAAACCAACAGAGTGTACGCTACGGGCGAGCGGCACAGCTGCAATCCCAAACCAGAGAGATACACAACATGGTGCATTAATGGGGGAGCACCAGACTTTAGAGGGGCTGCATTGGAGTGGAGAGTAGGCGGGAGCGCACTCGGAATGCAAAGGGCCCAGATTTCAAAACACACTACCTCCTCGGTGGACAATGCGGGGCTCACTGAGAAACCACTTGAACAAAGTACTCCCTAGCACTGTGTGACAGTGTGTGCACATGGGCCCCCATGGACACAGCTAGCCCTGCGGACATGTTGTCAATTCAATTCACAGCACCCCGTCTCGGCAGCCCGGAGGAGGACACCATAGTGAAGGGCCAGCAGAAAATAGAACACTATGCCACCCTCAAACAGAAGCCAGCCCAATCAGGAAGTGTAGAAAGTGACGCAACAGGGGAAGGTATGGAGGCGAGCAGCAGAGTCAAATTGGAAGGCTTAATGACAGCAATACAAGAGTCCAAATATCCCTGGAAGGAAAGATAAAGGAGGTTGGAGTCGATGTATCCCTAGTATGAGCCGATCTTTGAAAAGTTATCGAACGAGTGACAGAGGTGGAGGAGCGGGTGAGCACCATTGAGGATGATCTGGCCATGCTCAAGAACCAGGTATACAGCCTCATAGGAGCGACAAAGGAGTTGGAGACCAAAGCAGAACATTCCGGAGGTCGGTCCCGCTGAAACAATATTAGCCTGGTGGGGGTCCCGGAAGGTGAGGAGGGGCTGAGCACCGAGTTTTATGTGGAAAAGCTGATCCGGGACATGCTACGCCTTAGAGGTCTGTTGAAGCTGTTTATGGTAGATTGGGCACATAGAGAACCGGGCAGGCCCTCACCACCAGGAGAATAACCCAGGGCGATCGTGGCCAAATTGCTTAACTTCAGGCACAGGGATACGATACTACAAGCAGCATGTAAAGCTGGTCACTTTGAGGTCGAGAATGCCAAGTAACACATTTTTCCAGACTTCAAGCAGGAGGTCCAGAAACAGAGGACGTTTGCTGCAAGCTCAGAGAGATGAATCAAGGGGGGGGGGGACTTTAACTGCGCCCTGGGCACAGATTTAGATTGGACAGGAAGGAAGGGTTCCACAAAAATTCAAGCGCGGGCGGCGCTACGTCAGGTCATAGAAAGCTTGCACTTGGAGGAGATATGGCCGGAGTCGCATGGGTTTGAAAAGGGATACTCATATTGCTTGGGGGTCCATGATTCATACTGCACATTAGACTACCTGTTTACAGGTAAGGAGCACTCTCATTGGTTCGCCGAACCTCAGTATCTGGACAGGACTATGTCAGATCACTCCCACTTGGTGGCCACTTTGGGAGACCCGCAGTGAAGATCTGCCACATGGCTGTGGAGGAATGTGGTCAGGTATGCTAGAAGATGTAGTAAACACGCAATCACTGCAGGAGGCAATTACTTCCTTCTTCGAACTGAACAAGGGGGGCGTTAGGTGATGTTGTGTAACTCTGAGAGGGATATGTATGTCTCAGGCGGTGGGGGTCAGAAGGACCTTGAATAACTCACAAAAAGGTTGTGAGAAGGAGATTGAGTGACTGCAAGGGGACTTAGCGAAAGGGAAATAGGTAGGGGAGGGGAGGAGACAGCAGAAAAGATGCAAGCTCACCAGAAGACCCAGGACTCGCTCTCACAGTTTGACTGTATCCACTACAGGGTGAGAATACATGGCGAGGGGGACAAAGCGGGCCAGCTTCTGGCATGGTTAATAAAGCAGGAAAGCAAGGGTAATGATCACCCAAATACAAGACCGGCGGACAATCTAGTGTTGTCGCAGCGGGAGATAAATGAAGTATTCCTGGGATATGATAAGCGGCTGTACTCGACTGATGGTACCTACTCGGATCTGGAGTCCTCAGATTTACTGGATCTCGTGTGACTTCCTAGACTAGAGGGGGAAGCCAGGGAAGGGTTGGAGGTGCCCATAGAAGAGCGAGAGATATTATGCACGATACAAGCAATGCAGAGTAATAAGGCTCCACGGAGCGACGGGTTTCAGGTAGAGTTTTACAGGGAATTTGCAGATATCTTGGTTTATGAAAATGCACTCCATAAGGGTGTATTGCCAGAGACAATGAGAGAGGCAGTAATCACTGTGCTCCTAAAGAAGTAGAAGGATCCGATCCAATGTGCCTCATATTGGCCTATTTCATTGCTGAACGTGGATGCGAAGATCCTGGATAAAGTGCTGTCATCTAGGCTGGTCAGGGTAGGCCCCACTTTGGTGCTCCCGGATCAGTGCAGGTTCATAGGGGGGCAGTATACTAGCAACCCTCTAGAAAACTTGCCGATGATCCTAGAAACTTTAGATAACTTTCTGAAACTATCGGGCTTCCAAATTAATAGAGAGGAATTGCTTTGGTTCCCGTTGGTGGGCCTCAGCATAAAGATAGGTGAAATTCTTCCGGACTGAGGAATCAGATGGGATAAAGGAGTCCTTTAAGTATTTAGTGATACAGGTTTTCCACGACATTGAAGAAACGTTTGTTAATAATATGGGGCATGCACTTCTGGCCATGGGAGACATGGTGCAATTTTGGAAGAAGCTGCCGCTCTCGCTAATGGGGAGGGTAGCTCTTTGCAAGATGGTGGTGCCACCTAGGCTGTTGTTCTTTTTCACGAACATCCCATACATCATTATGAAAGTATATTTTAAAATGTTGGATAAGAGACTGGGGGAACTGTTATGGAACACTGGACGGTGTTGTGTGGCCATGAAAATGCTATGGCATAGACGTGAGTAGGGGGAGATTGAATATGCCAGATTTTGAATAATACTTTAATGGCGGCACAGCTACAATCTGCAGCCCACTGGAATACAATCCCAGGGAGGGAGATTGTGGGCTTGTTTGGTGGGATTGTGAAGGATAGACAGGGCATGGAATTATTGTGGAACACCATGGAGGAAGACAAATGTCTCTAGGGCGGTGTGGGAAATGTGGAAAAATCTTTTGGGGAAGTTGAAGATCAGAGGTTGATATGGCAGGGCCTTATGTATAGGATTTGACGCAACCTTTAGGACGGCACTGATGAGCATAGCATTGGCGACCCTGATGGAGTGGCAGTGCACTATGTTGGGGATTTCTTTATGGGGGAAATTGCTAACGTTTGAGGAATGGAGGCTTACATACAGGGTGTACATACTGGGTGGCAAGTGGCCACTTCCTCACGTACGGCAAGGTGGTGCAGTGACTAGTGGCACTTTGGGAGGGTATCCCAGAACAGCCCGAGATGAGTCCACTCATGCAGACATTGCTGGAACTAGTGGGAGGAAGGGGGAGAATATCCAGGGCATATATGGCCCTACAGACTGCGAGAGAGGATGTGGGATTAGCGGTTAAGGAAAAGGGGGATAGAGATATGGGGTCACCTATTTCGGATAAAACGTAGGCACATATATGGGAACAAGTTAGAAAGACATCCAGGAACGCACAGTCCCAACTCACTCAATTTTATTATTTACACATGGTATACTCAACACTGGAGAAACTGCATGTAATAGACCAGTCTGTGTCTCATGAATGTCTTCAGTGCAGGTAGGGCCATTCCGGATTCTGGCATATGGTCTGGGACTAATCATTCATCACGAGGTACTGGGAAGAGGTGATGGAAAGGCTCAATAGGGTACTGGGGAGCAGCAATGAATGTAAGCATGTTGTTTGCTTATGGGGCCTTTTACCCAGGAAAATGATCCATAAAACGTGGAACAAAATTGCCAGATTATTGCTGGTCCTAGCAAAGAGGCGAATAGCAATCTCATGGAAAGGGTCAGGTGGCCATGGCTCCAGGACGTGCGTAGATAGTGCCTGGCTGAGGTGGAGTACCTGAACAAATATAGAGACCCACATGGGAGTAATGATTTAGCAGCGGACTGGGGGCAATTGCTGAATGCACTGGTGACTTAAAACCCCTGTGAACTGATAAATGAGAAGCATGGAGGCGATTGGAGTGTGGCGAGATGCCAGAAAGCGCTGGTCAGTTCATAGAGACATTGGACCTCATTATGAGGTTGGCGGTAATCTGCCGGTTCTACCAGAGGGTTGTCGCCAACCCTGTAACACTGTATCTGTCGCCTGACATCCTGGTGCTACCGGGATATCATACGCAGCAGCGTAACGGTTATTTCCCATTCCCATGGTGTCCCATAGTACCAGTGCCGGGGCTTCAGGGAAAAGCATGCTAGCAGGGGCCTGCTGGGAGTTCTGTGCCTTACCGGGATACTCATAGTTTTGCGGTCTGGAAAGAGTGTCAGTACATTGCTAACAGCACTGTAATTTAAGTACCACCAGACTTGTAATGAGACCCATTGTGTACTGAAGGGGGTACGGTCGGGTACCAAATGGCACTTGGGGAGGATGAAGGGGTAGGGCAGGAGAGGGGTGAGGCATACATGGTTATATGGAGGGTAAGGGTAGAGGTCAGGGTCTGTAGGGGGGAGTTGGGAATACTCATGTTACCTGGTCACGGTGTGTTGTATTCAATGAAAACCTAATAAAAAGACATTTAAAAAAAAGACCTGAAAACAAATTTTAGATGTGGAATTCTATATAAAGCAAGGTACTTTACACACTACTGTTTACACCAAACCCACAGAGAAAAATAGCCTTCTAAATGCATCCAGCTTTCATCCTAGGCGAACAATAGAGAGGATACCGTTCAGCCAATTTCAGTACTACAAGAGAATGATTTTAGAAGTTCAAGTACATGATGAGAAATCTGCTGTTGTACAGGACAAAATAAGTGGTTTACCACAGTGTTCATAAAGCAGCAGCTGTTATGAGAGAAATTGTCTTAACTCCAAAATATAAACAACCTCCTCCTAACTTGGTCTATGTTTAATACATATTCGCAGCAGAGCTTAAAAATGAAAGCCATCATTAAACATAATTGGAGCATGTTACTACTTGACCCCAATTTAGCTCAGCTATTTCATGAACCTCTGGTCTTTGCATACCGTAAAAGTAAATCAATACGAGATAAACCAGGGCACAGTTTAGTGCTTCAAAGCAGTCAAAAAACACATATAAAGGTACGTGCCCATGTAACTACTGCCAGCACTGTCACAATGTCACCAAAGGCAACTTTATTAACCATCCATATACTGGGCAAAGTATCTTTTTGAGACACACCACCACATGTGATTCTACTAACGTGGTGTATGGCATAACATGCCCATGGGCATCTTTTATGTCGGCATGACTAATCGGAAAGTAAAAACACGTTGGACAGAACACAAATCCAACATCAGGACAAAATCAGCAAGGTCGCCAATAGCACAACATTTCATATCTGCACGTCACTCAATAATCCAAATGCAGTTTATCATGCTTGTTATGCTATGTTATGGTAACAGAACTTGGTATAACGCAGCTATTACCCAAGGGTATCTTGGTGCTGTGAAGGCACCACTGGGCAAGTCAGTTATATAGACAGGCCAGTATAGAGATGCAGTTAACCATACCAATTGATATGGGTAACAGAAATTCTTTAGGGCCTTACGGAAATTAGAGGAGTCATCAATAAGTCTAAGGGCCAGCCACAGAAAATCCCCCCAAACTCAACTGTGATTTTCTTAATCCGGGGTACAGAATGAGATGATGGCCAGCTGAGCGCAACGCCTTGCGAGGAACATATGGGATACATTGCTTGCGAAGATACAAGGCCCCATGGCCATGTAATGCTCAGTGAATAAGACAAGGAGCCTTAAACTTCACCCTACCCTCAACAGGAAGCCAACGAAGTTTATTCAAAACTGGGGAAGCATGTGCAAATTTGGGAAGGCCTGCTAACAACCGATCCCGCAGTGTTTTGGACACACTGTAGTCTCTGTAGATGGTATTTAGGCTGGTCCAGCAGTGTGGCATTACAATAATCAAGAATGCCCATAACTGTACAGGCAACCAGCAGGCCCTTCATATCTGCGGGAATGAACAGCATCCACTTTTTTAAGTTTCTCATCTTAAAAAAGCCAGAGCTACATCTGCCACTAATCTGAGAGAAAGAGTGGCTGAAATCTTAATCCCCAGATTCTTTACTGATTCGACAGGAGAAGGAAGAGCACCAATAGAAGGAAGCCAAAAGTCTGCGGTTAATAAGGACCGAGCAGATGGGGGGCCAACCACCAATACATCTGTCTTGTCCCCATTAATTTTGAGCCAGTTACGGTTCGTCCAGGCACCAATATCTGCTAAGCACCCACGCAAACGTGATGCTGCTTCCTTGGGATTATGATTGACTCAAAGGATAAGATGGGTATCACAAGCATATGCATAGAACTGGCAGCCATAATTGTATATCAGCTAGCCAGAGGGCGGACATACATGTTAAAAACAGGGGAGAGATTGCAGATCCCTAAGGGTCCTGATAGGACAGAACCAAGGGAGCTGATCTGAATGGGGGAAGGGATAATGTTTGGGAGCAATCATATAAACAAGATTTAAACCAGTAAGGTAACTCGCTACAAACTTGAACAACTGTGCCACACTTGTGTAGGTGAACTTGTTTGGATTTATGTAATTTGATTCGCTGAGACAAATTAACAATCGATGCCCTTTAGGATAACACGTGTTTCGACACATCAGTGTCCTTTTCAAATCAGGGCTATTATAAAACTACATTTCATATTACATGTTTCAATACAAATCAATTTGCAGTCATACAGAAACAAAAACAAATAATAATACAATGCAAAATAAAATTGGTTCATGAGGAATCAAATCAAGAATATTGTTTGTAAAATCACAGACATTAGGGACGGGTGAAAGGGGTGGAGGTTTTAGGGCTATGAACAGGATACAGAAAGAAAGAGAAATAAAAAGAACACAACGTAAGTATTACAATTCCAAAACCTAAGTCTTTCCATAGTAATGTATTTAGTGTTTGTTGTCCAACATGACTGCCCCTGCGGGGCCTTACCTAAGTTCCATATCAAATGATCCAATCTGAAGAGCCAATAATTCACGGGTTAAATACCCCTGAGAAAATGAATTGTGGGAAATCATGAGTCAATGGCTTTTGACACAACTAGAAGGTGCTTGATCGTTTCTACCTGATCCTGTATTGCACAAAATCGACAGGTAATTTTCATGGATTTTCCACATATCGCTTTTATCTGATTTGTAGGAAACAGGTTTAAGCGCATTCTCAGAAAAGTCTCTCTATATTGGGCCTCATCACGAGTTGGGCGGTAACCCTTAAAATCAGCGGTAACGCTATCAGCGCCGATTTTAAGGGTCCGTCGGATCACGAGTCCAAATACCGCCGGTGCCATTACAGCCGGTGCAAGTAAAGCGCCAGTAACCATTTGCGCTAAAACATTGCAATCACGAGTCCGGCGTAGGCACAATTAGCGCTAGAAAAGCGGCGGACAATCCACCGAAAATACCCCCAGCAAAAAGCTGGAGGTAAAAGAACACAGGCCACAGCAATAAGGGCCCAGGTGAAACCAATGCAAATCAGAGGCCTACAAAGGACCCACCCATGCACAACACACCCTCCCCAACGGTGTCCGGTCATTTGGTCGACTGCAAACTGGTCGACTGCAATTTGGTCGACACCATTTGGTCGAAAACCAAATGGTCAACATTTTTTTTTTTATTTATATATGTGTTTTGTGGGTTTTCGTGTGGGAAAAAAAAGAAAAAACGAAAAAAAAGGGGGTTGGGGGGGGACCCCCGTCCCCCCCAAAAAAAAACAAAAAAGGGGTAAAAATAAAAAAAAATAAAAATTCGACTATTTGGTTTTCGACCAAATGGTGTCGACCAGTTGTCCAGTCGACCAAATGTTTTCGACCAAATGACTGGCAACCCTCCCCAACACCATTCCACCAGTAGGAGCAGGGAGGAGACAGCAATAAGGGCCCAGGTGAAACCAACGCAAATCAGAGGCCTACAAAGGACCCACCCATGCACAACACACCCTCCCCAACACCATGCTGCCATTTGGAGCAGGGAGCCTTGATGTGGACTTCTACCTGCTGCGCCTGGAGCTACAGAGGCCAGCCAACCAGGCCAGGGCCCTAGGAGCGCAGGGGGTGGTGGGAATGAGGAGAAGGAGGAGGAGAGCAGCACCAGCAAGGCGGCCAGCCGTCCCCAGGGTCAGGCCAACACCCTGGGCCCTGACTGATGGCCAGTTGGTGACTGAATATCGGCTGGACAGGGCAACCATCACCCAGTTGCTGGACACAATCCAGGCTGACATTGGCAGCTGTATAGCCATCAGCACAGCAGTACCTCCGCTAGTGAAGGTTGTGTCTGTGCTACACTTCCTTGGGACTGGCAGCTACCAACACACCGTTGCCATGATGCATGGCATGGCCCAGTCCGCATTCACTGCCATGCTGGACAGGTGCTGGATGCACTGTTTATCCATGTCAATGAGCACATTGCATTGCCAGCCACACAGGCACAGGTGAACCAGCTGAAGGGTCAATTCCATGCCATAGCCCAAGTTCCGAATGTAATAGCAGCCCTGGACTGCACACATGTACCACTCGTACCACCCCAGGCACATGAGGCAGCCTACAGAAACCGGAAACATTACCATTCCCTGAATGTGCAGATGACATATGACCCTGACCTCACCTTCAGCCACTGCTGTGCCCGCTACCCAGGATCCACCCACGACTCCATGGTCCTGCGCAACAGTACCTTGCCAGCGTACATGGAAAGGCACCGAGGGCAAAACACATGGCTGCTGGGTGAGTACAAATATATACCATAATGCATGTGGTTATCCACAACTGATGGGGCTGGTCACACACAATGAAATCCCTGAATGTCAATAGGCAGCACCAGCAGTACAGCATTTCCAATTAAGCACCTTGCACGAGAAACCTTGGACATGTCCAACACAGCAGAAGACACCCATTCAGGATGTAAAAGACATGTGGCAGCACAGTGACATATGGAAGGCCTACCACCACAAAGCCTCCTGTGTGAGTAGAAGCTATGGCTTCCAACACTGACACAGTACAGACATCCCACCCTGCACACCCACTGAACTTACCTTGTCCCCAAACTAGCTTTCTCTCCCCTGCAGGTGATTCTGGATATCCCCAGTACACATGGCTCATGACCCCTGTGCATCATCCACACACTGCAGCAGAGCGGGAATACAACATTGGCCATGCACGTACACAGATCTGCGTGGAGAGGGCATTTGGACTACTGAAGGCACGCTTCCGGTGCCTAGACCGTACAGGGGGGCATTGATGTATGCACCCGAAAAAGTTGGAAAAATTGTACTGACATGTGCCATGCTGCACAACATCTGCTGTCGCAGGAATGTGCCACTGCCCCCTGATGCTCATGTGCAGCCACCTGAGGATGGGAGTGAAGATGATGACATGCCTGAAGGTGTTGCACATGCACAAAGGGTTGGGCTGAGGGAGGGGAGGTTGGCCAGACAGGGATTGATTGATGTTTTTTTTTATACGGGTGAAGGTTACATTTAACACTTGTCACTTCAACATTAAAGAGCACTTTATCACAATCACTACTGTCCATGCTTCGTGATTTTTGAAACGTGATTTATTCTCAGTTTAACAATCTCCCCTTCCCCCAGTGAACACCCAGCACACAATCCCCCCTCCCCCCAGTGAACACCCAGCACACAATCCCCTCTCCCCCAGTGAACTCCCCACAACAGTGCAGGTAGGTGCATGTTTGTTATCAGGGCACCCACAACGATGCCATGTCCAACTAGGATGGTCATCGGCGCTTTCCTTGTCCAGGCCTCTCTGGTGTGTGTGACCTCAAGTGGCGCATAGAACGGCGCCTAGGAGACAGCTCAAGGGATCCCTCCGTGGGTGTAGTGGAGGTTGATGGGACTGAGCCGGTTGCTTGCATGTGCTGTCGGAGAAGGTTGTTCCCCTCCCTTGTCTGCTCAGCAAGTGCTGATACTGCCTTGCACAACTCCCTCACCCTTTGTCCAAACCCTGTCAGGGCTGCGGTGCATTGCTCCACCACTCTGTATGAGCGCGCATTGTCACGCACTATGTACTTGAATCCATGGCGTATGGATGCACTAATGGCCTTGATGTGCCGGCTGTGCACCTTGGCCATGGATTCAACTTTGGCCTCGATCACGCCCAGTCGGCCCATCACTGCTGCCCCCGTGATGAAGGGTACCCGTGGTGTGGCAGGTGCCGGCCTGCCACTTGTGCGCTGTTGGTGGGGGGCTGCATGAGGACATGTTGCCGGGTGGGATTGGACTGCCAGGCTCTGAGTGCCGGTCTTCAGGGCTGCCATATGATGGCGTGCCTTCGTCTGGCTATGGTGTGCGGACACGACGCACATGCACAGGTGGGGTTTGTGCTAGCTGTGTGTCTGGTTCTGGGGTCCCCTGTGGTGTCACCATCCCTTCAGCGTCACTGCTTCCGGGTGAATGCAGACGTCCTGCATGATGCGCATGTGGAGGTGTCACTCCCACGTCGGGCTCTGATCCACAGGTGGGTCCCTCTGCATCGGGGCTATGCCTGGTGGCTTGGGGCGAGCTGGCCGTGGGCATGTGTGTGCTGCAGCAGCGGTCTGGAATGGCTGCGTTGTGGTGAAGTGGGAGGTGGCCTGCGTCGGTTGCCTTCCGTGCGGCCCCTTTGTAGGGTGGTGGTGCTGGTGGAGGCTCGCTGCCTTGGGCGCCGTGATGGTGTGGCCTCCTCCCCATCATCGTCATCCTGTGGGGTTTGCCGTGTGCCTGTGGGGTATATAGGGTGTGGTTTGAGTTCAAGGTAACCTACATTAGTATCAAGCAGTTCATGCCATCAAGTGGGATTGAAGACAGTATCAATCATGCATTCAACTTGCATTTTGTTCAGTCGCCATGTGGTGCTTGGTGTGAGTGTGGAGGTACACTGCATGGGAATGTTTGTGTGACAAGATTACATGCAGGGTTGTGGTGCACTGCGCTCAGGGTCCTGGGGGTGTATTCTTGCACACGCAAACTCTACGTAGCTGTCCCATGGCCATGGATGTCTGTCCCCTGCCCCTTCTATTGATGCACTGCACGTGCAGGGTAGTCTAGGCAGCACTACGGTTCAATGGATCAAGGGGTCACTTATGGGTGTCTGCAGTGCCTCACACACATTTTTTCACATTCATTTACTCAGGGTCTGCATGTGTGGTACTTTCAGTTACATGCATTTGGGGTGGGACTGACCTGCAGTCGGATCAATGCCAGCGCCTGCCTCCGCTCCACCAATTTCCTCGATGGTGCCGATGTCAATCAGGGCACTCATCTTCTCCTCCCAAGGTGTGAGTTTGGGTGGGGGTGGTGGTGGCCCTCCTCCAGTGCCCCTGCTTGCACTCCTGTGCTGTGAGAGGATGACGCGGACTCTCACACGCAGGTCATTGAGGCGCTTGCGGCATTCCTCCCCATCCCGGGGCACGCGCCTCACTGCAGTGACCCTTTGGCTGATGTTGCGCCAAATCTGTGCTCTGCGCTGGCCACTGGTTTTGCGCTGCAGCAGCTCTTCATGATGGATCTCAGCCTCCTCCACCAGTACAGCCAGCTCCTGGTCACTAAGGGGCTGGGATATCCGACGGATTGTGATTTCCAAGATGGCCGCCGCTTTGTTTCCCGTTCCGGTGGTGACGCGTTTCCTGCGCGCTAATAGCACGCGCTCATGGCGCGTGCTATTAGCGCAATATGGCGGTAGCGCACAGTGCGCCGGATTTACAGGTTCAACCCGTTGCGCGCTATTTGCGCTACCACCGTGTCCCTGTGCACGTGCACAAAAACTTATGATCTGGCGGATTGTCCACCAGGGGGCTTGGTGTTAGCGCTATTTACGTTCGACGGTAAAACCGCCGCATTACCGCCGAACTCGTGATGAGGCACATTGTCTATTTGGAAATTTTAACAAATATCCTCGAAGTTGGTTAAGCTTTTTAATATTCATAGGCAAGTCATTTTTGAGTTTACTAGACGCTGCTTTATCCAAGGTACGGGTCCAATCCAGGTCCATAATTTTTCTCCTTACCCTGGTTGGGTTTGTCATCAGGTATATTTCAGAGCAGCCGATTTCTTTCAGATTTTTTCTGGCTTTAGTAGCCCATTCGGATAATAGTTCACTTGATCCGTTGGCTAATTCCGAGTTAATAATCTGAAAGATTTTTGGACTTGTCAGTAGTATCATTTTCCGGAGTAATGCCAAACTATTCCATTCTACCGTCACATACAGTGACGAGAGACTAAGTTCTCTACGTATTAATGATATCATTGTAGAGTTAGGAAGGTTGAGAGTTTTCCTCCAGAATATGCCTTTGAGTCTTGGCCACAAATTACATGGGAGATAAGGCATAGCCTCTGCCCTGTACGTTAAGGCTGGCACTATCTTTGCTCTGTAGAAGGTTATGACGGCTGATAATGAGAAACAACCATATTGTTTATCAATTAGTCTGGCTTGAGTAGCCAGTATTTTCACTTTCTCCAGTAGCACCTCCTGCATTAGTGTCTCAATCGAACTGTTGGTCACAGTGACTCCTAAATATTTGAACTTTTTGATGAGCTCAATCCTGTTTGTCCCCAGGAACCATTTGAAGTGCTCTCTTCTGGTGTGTCCTTTTTCCAAACACAAGACTTTTGTTTTTTCTCGATTTATCTCCAAATAGTTTTGATCAGTATTTCTCTGGAGACTATTCAGTTGTCATTGCAGACCGATTTCAGTCTGATCAATTAGTACTAAATCATCTGCATATAACAGTCTTGTTACTTTCGTTTCACCGATACTGGGGGGAAACGATCTCAGGTGCATCCCAAAGTTCTGGATGTCCGATGTGTAAAAGTTGAAGATAGCAGGAGCCAGGGGGCACCCCTGCTCGACCACTCTAGATGTTGCGATCATTGATGACAGTAAACCTGCTCGGTTTAGACACACTTTATTGAAGTGCCAGAGTGGAGAGAAATTAGTGGTTCCATTAGGTCGTTTCCACAAGTCCTGTTAACTAGCTTTTTGCATAGGAGATCTCGGTTGACCCGGTCAAAGGCTTGAACCAGGTCAACAAATGCTATGGATATCTTTGATTTTTCTTTTTGAATTTTTCCTTTTAAGATACTCAGCAGCATAATGGTAGCAGACGTTCCAACATTTTTTACAAAACCAGTTTGAAAATGTTCTGTCCAACCCTCTTTCTTTGTCCAATCTTGGAATTGTGTCAACAACAGGGAGCCAAAAAATTTCCCAATAACGTCTAGCAACGCGATTGGGTGGTAGTTTTTGGGATCTTTTTTGCTCCCTTTTTTAAAAATGGGGTCTACCGTAACTGTCTTCCATGATGCTGGGATTATCCTGGAGTGCACTACTTTTATAAATACTGCGTGAATGAAGTGGGCCGATTCCTCCAGGTGTCCCTTCAGCATTGCATTTGTTAAGCCTCAGGGCCCTGCGCCCTTGATGAATTCAACTTCATTATTTTCCTCAGGATAGTTTCCACATCATGTTTCAATGACCATTCTTTCTTTGTTTCCAATTTTGAAGGTGGCCCAGTTGAAATTGGACCAACAAACAAGGTTGAGAAGTGTGTCCTCCAGGATTGGTCACTGACATTGTTTTGTTGTCGGTCAGGGATTGATGTTGGATTTCTCTTAATCAATGACCAAAAGTTATGGTTTCTGCATAGTACTCGTAGCATTTGGTCGGAATCGTGTTGTAGCATTGCGTGTCTGCGAGCAACTACCCAGGTTTTGTAAGCCCGACATGCATCCATTGCTTGCTTTTTATGATGTTCCAAGTTTGATTTAGCTGCTACATGCTTAAATCGTCTCATTTCTCTTTGTCTTTCGACTAGGAGTTTATCATATTCATGAAGGCCTTGTATTTCCACTTTATTGCCTCCTGTTTTTTTAACTCTAACACATTCCAATAAGTGTCTATACTCTACCAAATTGTTCGTCCTGTCACCTTCTTCATTGTTTATGAGTAGTGTGTACTTGTTGGTTAGAGCTTTGATGTCTTTGCACTTTAGTCTTAGTCGGTTTTCGTTGTAATTCACTTCCACTTTGAACTTCATTTGTGGTTCAACGGGTTTTAAAGCAATCAACCATGATATAGTTAACAGGTTATGATCGCTGTTAGAGATCGTTATTACATCATAGGTTTCAATTTGCTGTAATAATTCTCTGGATACATACATATTGTCTAAGTCGGTGAACTGGACCCCTCGTTCCCAAGTCGGAAGCCCTAAGATTTTTCAAAAATTCTCGATCTTTAACCGATGTTGACCAATGAATCCCTCTTACTTCCGATGGTAATAGTTGTTCCCCGGATCTCTTGCCTATTGAGTATGTTTGACATATGGCATATGGCATTTAAATCACCACAAACGAGCGTACACGCTACATCATCATTTTTGTAAGCCTCGTTGATTATGGAGGTTATAGTGCTGATAAAACAAGAAGTTTCAATGATCTGGGGATTCCAATAGTAATTCAGCAACACCATTTTTCCCTGCCTTCCCTTAGTTGTTACAAAAGGTGGATTAATCCAGTTCAC
Source organism: Ambystoma mexicanum (assembly GCF_040938575.1). Taxonomy (NCBI): domain Eukaryota; kingdom Metazoa; phylum Chordata; class Amphibia; order Caudata; family Ambystomatidae; genus Ambystoma; species Ambystoma mexicanum. Next base: position 779,795,106 of record NC_090937.1, read on the forward strand.
CAGGAGGACAAGGCACAAAGGACCACAGAATAGAAATTTTTCGAGGCTCAAGCCGGATCCAGATCTAAAAGCTGTCAATAGACCTGAGGTCAGACAACCTTTAATGCCTCTCTCTGCTGGAGCCAGCATAAGATCAAATCTGTCTAGATATGGTTTGCTAGTCAACCAGGTCTCCTAGAGACATATAATATCATACTCTCCCAGGTTTACATCGCTCGTTGTGGTTAGTTGCTTAAATCCTCTGGTGTTCCATGACGCCATCTTTATCGAAGCTTGCATTTTTCTTTTCTCTGGTATCCTTGAATCCGGTCTGGTCTCCAGTTCTTCCATCGTGGGTGGCTATTTATTTTGATGTTTGGCTAAGGCACCCGGGATCCACGCCCATTTCTTTTGATCTTCCAAATCCAATTGTACTAGGGAGTTTTTACCCTCCTTGTGGTCTTCAATTTTTTCTTCAGATGATTTAAACATGACAGCGTTGGCCTTGGGCTCTTTGGTACCCTACCCATACTCAAGGGGCCTTTAAACAGTTTTTATCTTGTTTCCTTATCTGTTGTAATTTTTTCTTTAGGAGGTGTCAAGTTTGTCTCAAATAAGTCGCCATCACAATCCTCTGTAAAACATCTATCTTCTCTTATCCTTAATTTTGAATTATTGGGGGGATTGACACAGGTCAAGTCAAATCCCAAGATGCGGATGCTATCTGTAGCTCAATCAAAATACCTTTTACCATGAGGAATGGATATGCAGATATACACTATCTGTACAGTGTTTCTCTCCAAATTCCACTATCTTTAGGTCGTCAGATATGATTTGGCGCAGATTTGGAATGCAATGAAATAGTTGGATCACATTCTTCCTGTTTAGTATCAGATTGTCCCTTTTGTCCAAGAATCTCTCTAGTTTAAGGGTGTGTTCACTACTACCACTAGAGCTTACCCCTTTCAAGTTTTGCTGATTTTGGTGCTTATTCTTATCTTTTGAGGAGTAATAGCTCCTCTTTCTGTTGTCCCGCTCTTCGTGTGGATGATTTATGTTCTTGGCTCTCTTAGCTTTGACTTACTCATCCCTGGGCCTCCGATCTCTAACAGAAGATCTCAAAGTTGATGAGTGATACTTACTATTTCTACTGTTTCTTTGGTTATTGCCTTTTTGAGTTTTCTCGGATTGGTTGATACGGTCAGGCGATGATCTTATTGGTTGTCGATCTTTGTTATTGAAAGTATTAACAATTCCTTCTCTTTTTTCCGACAACGTCTAGAAGGTTGGAGCCATTGGTTGAGTTTTCTGATTGGTCACCTCTTCATTCTGAGTTTTTTTTTTGTGCATTTAAATTAGGGTCTCCTGTCAAAATTTGTGGAATATCCGATTTTGAATTTTTAAAAGAGTATTGTGACAACTCCATCAAGTCTTGGCCGTTATCAATTTCCTCAACAACTCTTAGAACTAAAGGTGTAGCAGTACCAATCTTCTCAGGTTTTACCGAGGGATTGAATTTGTTTCGGTGTTTCTTGTTTTTTGTTTTCTCTGAGCAGTTTTTGGCAGCCCTTGTCCACGATTGCGCTCTTCCTCTATGTGTTTCCCTTCACAGATTTTCCTCTCTGTTTGAACAGTTATAGTATTTGGTCTTTCCTGTCTGCTGATGTTTCTTGAGCTGTCAAAGATTGGATAGTCTTGATGACTTTGAATCTGTTGCTTTGCCGAAGGTTGTTTATTCTTAGGTTGTGTGATTGGTATCACTTCACTGGTTAAGTCCATGGTCCTTCGAAGAACACATGCATTTTCACTCCGTGGGATCCTTCCCTTACCCGGACTGGGCGAACCAATGGTTCTCCCTTCTTCCTCTTTGTCATCCTTGTTGCTGCATTTATTATAACCTGGATGAACCTTTTGGGATATTACTAGGGAGAGCCAGTCTTGTAGGTTCTGTGGTTAAATCAATTATGTCCATTGGTTTATCAATGGGGTCCTCTCGTGATGGCTCTCCTGTCTGAATTTCCAGTTGAGTCATCTGACAATCTTTCTCCACAGAATTGTGTTGCGATTTCGGGTGGTAATTTGTTTTTTCCATTGCTGTGATGTAACCTTCCAGGAAAACCAGTTTTGTGTGCATCATGGTGATCATGGTGGTATGATCTTTCAGAGTTTCGTTAATTGATTCATATAGTTTTGAAAATAAAGCCAAGGCTATGGTGACAGTCGACATGATGGATAAGAGATTTGATTTTCTTGTCGAATCGCTGGTTTTTGAATCAGTCAGTACACACGCTCTGTCTGTCTCTGATGTAGCCTTTAGAGCTATTTGGGTTTACACTGGACTTACTCCACTCAGTGGTGACTGTATAGGCACTCTTGCACTTTTTTGAGTGGGTTTGCACAACATCGTAAGGTTTTCTTATGCTTTATTCATCCAAACCTGTTTCAATTCATTTGGCAGTTTTGGAGTTAACATTTGACCAAGGTGATCCAACAAGACACCCTGGTCTGTTGTTTCCCCCTGCATTTGATGGACATGTAGTTGAAAAATTGCTTGCTTCCTAGTAAGCACTACATGGTCATTCGTTTTACCTCTCTTGATAGCAACCTTCGTGCACACCCCAAATTCCAATTCCTCTAGAAACTCCTGTCGGGGGTTGCTGGGCTTATTTGTGATTGTAGTCCCCATTATAGTCTTTGTTGGCTGCTTTGAGAGGCTTTCTTGTCCCCCTATCTCCAATGGTATATTCAAGTGAACATGACTCTCAGTCAAAGTGGAAGGTCCTCTGGATTCCACGTGGTTTTTGAACCCATTACCGGGATCGTCCCATCGCACACTCGCTATATTGGTCAGTTTCCCCCTAGCCATGCAAAGTTGAGTCAACTTCATTTGCGCTAGGTTTAGTGTTTTCTCTTGAGCCACCCGGTGGTCCCGGTTTGCTTTAAGTCTTATAGGGTCTTTGTGTCTGTTCATGTCAAGGTTGGGCATTCCTATCAGGGACTCGACTGTGGGGTCCGTAGCTCCTTCTAGGAGCACTGCATCTGATAGTTCAGTCCTTGAAATACTAGCAGGCTCTACAGGAGATAAAGGTCTATGTTGCAAAAAAATAATTTGCGAGGTTCGCTGAGAGAAGGGGCCTCTGAGATATTATTTTCCTGTAGGTCCGTTGAATTTCTGCTGGTTTACCAGCATGTTGTTGTACCCGGTTTTGATTTAATTTGGTTAATTCAGTGGTGTCCCTCTTAAAAACTTTTTCACCCAAGTTATTTACTTTGATCACTTTTCCCCTGTGCTTCCCCTGCAATTGTTTTTTAATTCTGGGGGCAGTGATCAGCAAATTCTAGATCTTCCGGGTTGTTATCAAAACGTTCTTCACTTTCTCCGCTGATGTATCCTTTACGGAGGCTTTCTCCCCACCCATAAGAATATGAGGGGGAGTTGAGGGAGAAAATAGTACTTTTCCGTTTTCTTGTTCATTCTCAGTTTCGGGCTCTTCCTCACAGAAAACCTGTGATAAGTTGTTTCCAGTTTCACACTGCTCATCCCTGCTGTCTATACTGTCCTCACTTAGAATCATCATTTCTTTGTACATATTTGTAGAAGTGTGGATTTGAGCAATCACACAGAGATTGAGTTTTTCCCCCAACTCATTCTGCTCTTTCTGTAAACTTGGTGTCACTAGCCAATCTGGTGTAGCATTTACTTGTATTAAAGCAGGGTCCGTAGTTTTACATTGTTCTTTCTTGTCATTTCTCTCGTTTCTGTCGTCAACGATCACCATTGTCTTCAACCAGGATAAGGGGGCCAGCCGTTGGTAGGTCAGCACACCCTACTACTGGCGTCTTTGGTGTCTCTGGCACCATTGGAGCTGCCCCACTACGACAGTTTGTTTGCTCCTTGCAGTGGTTACTATCCAAGGCACCCAATCCACCCTTGTTTATTTCTTTTGCACACATATCACCATATTTTGGTATCTACGGTTCTGCATTTACTGTTTCAACACTATGACGGGTAATTATAATATTGGCATGTTTTAAAGCCTGTAATGATCGCTGCTTTTGGGAAGGTATGATGGCACGCGCAGGCGCATAGTCTGTGTTCGGCGTGAGGTTCAGGCGGAATAGACTTACCTGCCTCTCCCGACGGATTCACGCCCCCGATGGCCCTCTGCTTCACGCTAAGGTCCACAGTTGGTTCTCGGACTTCACGTGGCTGGAGCACCGAATCAGACCGCTGCTCAGATTCTTCTTCACGGCGTCTTGTACTTCTTAGGAGGCGACCTTCCTCCATGTTGCACGTCTGCTCGGGTGACCCAGACTGCAACTCACCGCCAACTCCACGGCCGCTCCGCGGCCGGAAAGGCTTTTTAAGTCATTCCACCCACTCAAAGCGATAAAGGTAGGAAAAAGACTGCAAATGGACACATGCAGCAAAATCAATGGAGTTGCCTGCCCAGACTGCAACTCGCCGTCAACTTGAATAAGGTTATTCAATTTACTAATAAATACAGTTAAAATTGGTAAAACAGTACCTTATAAAGGTTTTCTCCATAATTGGGGGTTCCCCACAGAAGTGGCCAGGCATTTCTTCAGTCTTCGAAGAACTAAGTTTTTCTGGAAATAAAACTGGCATGATGGCAAGATCTTCCAAATCCACTCATTTTCCTTTCAATGCGCTGCTGCCTATAATTTAGATTATGAGTGTTTCATTTTATGGGCCTTGACTGCTGCAGCTGTTACTTGATGAACTCAACACAGGGCATGCTGGACAGAGGCCTAACATGGTACCATCCTGGCCCAGCAAAATTTATACAAATATTTCTGATATGGGCAGGCTGCCTTCTGGCACGCAGATGCAAGCTTCTGGCCCACACATTATCTGTGTCCACCACCATAGTGCCAGGCCACAAAGCCAGAAATAGCGAGGCAGTATTGGTTTCTAGATGAAGATAGAAGAGTGCCATGCCATCAACATACGCAGCCGAGCCAACATCAACTCATCCTCCAGTTGAAAGGAACGCATCACACATTTTGAACCCTACAAAGCACTACCTGAGTCAAGTGCCGCTTTCACTATGACATTGCAATGATTTGTTTTGCTTTCAGTTCCCATGAGTTAATCGCAGGACCTCCCTCCTCTGATGGATCGTAACCTGCTGAAAGTACCCAATGAGAGATGAGATAAAAAAAACAAGATTGCGAATTTAATAAAGTAATTAAACCATAAATGCACAGCTAGATTGGCATGGGGCAGTGCATGGAGAGTGATGCTGATGGTTCATGGAGAGGGAAGCGCCATGAGAATGGGTGGCCAGAGTGTATAGTAGGACAAACATCAGGCAGGATGAAGAGGTGCAGGAAGTTGCTCCTCTGAGGGCACTGTGGATTGATAAAGGGAATATAAGAGGAAATAGAGTGTGTACTTCCCCTTTGGATGAGATCTCGCCAAAGAGAATCCAAGGGCTGAAAGGGTATGAATAGAGAACACCTCATCAGGTATTGCATTCGTCCAGCATTGGTCCAGCATCCAAAGTCACTCAAAGAGTTCACGCTTTTAGAAAGTAGGCAACATTCAATGGTAAATTGAACAACCTCCATTCAAGCCCTCAAGAGAGACCAAGATAACTACTAAATCCATGTCTAGAACCTTTTAAATGGTGCAGTGTTGAGTTAGGCATCCGTATACAATTGTGATAAATGCTTCAAGCCGTAATTAAAAATAGGGTTGATATGTGCCAATTCCTTATCCCCATGTCCCTGTATGCAGCCTTGATTTACATTTACATTCACATTTATTTATTTATATATCGCACAATGGACCCATAGGTATGATGGCGCATAACAGAACAGAACAGTAAACAAAATACAACATAAAACGTAAAACATAAAGTAAAGTAAGTACAACCTAAAATCCAGGTGGGCCCAAAACGATCGATATTATAAGAATAATAACAGTAGAGCTAAAATATGACATTGTAAGGTATCCCACTAACAAAGTACTTAAAGTATTAGTTTACAGTTTGTAGCCCCTCTCGGGAAACAGTTGCGAATGCCGTGAAACTGTGGAAGCGTACTAACCCCGTAACCCACTATGACACAGTCAGTATTAGGAGAGGAACACCACGCGCTTATGTCAATTCGGTGTATAACCTTCATGTCGGACAGTGTAACAACACCCGGTCCTGTATGTGTGTGTAGCCAGGTTAGATCTTTATTGTCTAAGGCATCTCTAATCTCGGTTCCAGCTGCTTTTCCAATGTTAGAGATGACAACATTTCGTTGATCCATGATGAAGTCATGGATGCTGCTATCCTTGATACTTGGCATTAAGGATTTCTTTAGTCGCACATCTTGCATGGGTGCCTGCTTAGGAACAACATTACCCTCTGTAGCGTGTTCGATAAGGATTTGATGATGGTTATAATCTGGTATTGGGGTTACAGAGGGTGTTTCCTTGACTTGACACTTGGAATCAATGCTGGAGTGATTGGTCTGACTGTTAGCAGCAGGTAAGGAACTGGAAGTTACCTGAAGAGTACCTCTAATAAGGTTAGTTTGGGAGGCCTGATCCAAACTCTCCACTCATATGTTGGCTTGGCAGGCACTATCCAATTTATTTGGCTGATTCAACACAGCTATAGGAGATTGTACTACAATCTGTATTGCAATGCTTTCTCTGTGAGGGCATATGGCCGAGACAAACTCGTTCAAGGTATCCATAAGTGAACAAAGACCCTGTAGGCTATGACACTGGCGCAGTTCTTTCAAGATGCTCTTTTTAAGATGTACACATTGGGAAAGAGTAGCTTCATCAGGTTGAGTGGTGGAAAGCCTGGGGCCCTTTGCCAGAGTTCCAGGTGATGAAGTCTTGTAGTCAAGATTCCTCTTGGCGTATTTCTTTATCCCTCCTATTAGAGAGGTCACTGTAGGTGAGAAAGCTGACAAACCGGGGTCAATACTGTCCCTTACCGCAGAACTTTCTGGGGTGGCAGGTACACTAATATCATGAATTGGTGACGTACCGCCCCAATCCCTGCCAAGCTTCTTGCAGATGGGGTTTTGTGGCTTGGGCTCTATAGCCGTAGTAAAGTTACCCCCGTGTACCCTTTGTCTCCTGTGAGAGCTTAGTGGAAAAACCTCAGATACGTGATCCCTACTTGACGCAGGAGAGGCAGCTGCTAATCCGAGTCTGGACCCCAAGAGAGCCTCCCTTGGCCCAGAAGTAAAATTGTTTACAGCCTGACTGCCAGGCAGAGGGCTTAGTAAACCACCCCTATTAAGGACCTCCATAAAAATAGTCAGGAGCTTTATAGGAGCGGAAAAGGGGTAGACACACCACACAGCTGTCTCAACGTCACTAACTGTTAGCATTAGCTGCTAACGAGTTTTGAAAGTTGTGAGATTATAATACCGTGCCAATTCGGCTCTGGCTCCTCAAATGTGTGGGGGCAAATAAAAGACAAATGCAGAACATGTCAGGGTACTAGAACAGCAAAAGCATGGAAGGGAGTAGGTGCTTACCCACTCAGTGATTAGTGCCATACCGTGTAATGGCACTAGCTGTACAATCCGTCTCCTCACAGAAGATTGTCCAGGGGCTCTAGGTAACTACTTGGGAGCTGCCGTACCTGGGCTCCACAGGACGGGGTACAGCAATCTGCCTCCGGGTTGCAGAAAACACTTCAGCTGGCGCTGCTATCGGGCTCCGGTAGCAGCCTGCGGTCTTCACGCCGTGTTGGAGAAGGAAGTTAGACTAAAGGACGCTCTGGGGTCCAGGAAACGTCACGCTGCACCACAACAGGAGGTTGCAGCTGCCTCCGACGTTTCACGATTTCCACCTCAGAGTGCCGTAGTGATGCAATCAAATCTAAAAGTGAAAAATGTCTGATTCTTTGGTCACTCCTTTGTCCCTTTCCAGTCTTTGTTTAATCTATACACTATTTGAGGTGAACAGCCCTGATCCACTGCCGATCTTGCACAGCAAGTGAAATGTTCTGTGTCCCTGGGCCATCCATTTTAGGTCATTCTCTCTTAGAAAGGGAGTCTTTGTATTCATGCAACATTACTTTGTACCATCCCACATGACAGATGGTAAGCTGTGCACCCATGTTCTAATTCCATAGGTCTGCACTGTATTGACAGGTGAAGGTGCCTGGTCCCAAAACGATACAAAACAAGCCAAATAAAAGGACGCACCCCACTAGTGAATGAGACCAGGAGATGGATTGCAAGTTGAACAAAGTTTTATATTGATAAAAATGTGCATGCATAGAACTCTCCTGCCCTGAGAGCACTCTGCCAAACAATACACAGGCAGCACATTATGAACCCAAAAAGCGTCATGAATGATGTAATGACATATAGTACAAAATAACAGTTTTAATTGGTTGGCCCACATAGCACAGTATACTGTATAGGTGATGTCAGACTCCAATTGGTTGCTGTGGCTGGGGCAGTCAGTTGGCACGTGGGTCAGCTGGGCTCATCTTCGCAGGGTAAAGGTCAGGCTTAGTTCACAAAGTGTTACAATCCTAACTAATCTGAACTACACAATGGTCATTGGCATGCAAAGAATAATGTTGGGCATAAAACCATTTCTTGACGGGGGTTGTTTATAAAATGTAGACAGATATATACACATTCTAACCCATGCCTTTATGGGGCCATGGGTGCATTGGCCGCTCCCCCAGGTGCCTTATCTGTGGGGTTTGATCTGTGATTTATTCCCCCTGATGCCTCACGAGTAAAACAAAGGATGGATGGGTGTTAGTTTAGAGGAGGATATATGAACACACTGGATTAGGTATATGATGGGCAATTTAGGGTGGTCCGCGGGAATGGTCTTTCAGGCAATTACATTCAAAGAGAGTGGAGGGGCAAAGGCTCTGTAAGCTGTAACTTCTAAAGGTGGGGGTTGAGGTGGCACAGGCAGGTTTGTGGAGATGGATGGGCACGCAGGCCAGGGTTTACTATGGTCACACACAGGGCAATGAGCTCAGAGGAAGAGAGAATGATACTGAATACTTGCAACACTACATGGCCAAGCTTCCATGAGAAATGGGTTTGTGCAGAGCTGCCAGAAGGTGGAGGGGGAGGCTGGGCTTTCTGTGCATGGCGCAGGACAGAGGGAGAGATGGGTTTTTAGAAATCATGATGTGGCCTAGGAAAAGTTGCCGTTTTTAGGGTGGCGCAAAATGGAGTCTGTACATCCCACCAGATGGCTTTGTTTACCGTCTTTCTGTGGTTAACGTTAAGACCAAATCATAAGAACAGATGAACAAACATGGAGACATCTCCCGCCATGGAGTAAACATAAGATCCATTTTACGCGGAAATGTAAGGAGGGTCTGAAAAGACTCTCCTACCCAACATTCCCCCTTTTCATTACTACGAAAGTAACAAATACCCCTGACCAGTATGCCTGCGTTTCTCTGCTCTCTTTACTGCTGCATCCCATGCTGGAGTGCCTTTTATGGGTATCCACGCACAGCATACATTTCTCAAACGTTCACCCCTTATTGCATATTCTTCAGGAATACATGTCATATAGATACAACCCCCATCCCCGGCCAGGTCCACCCATACCTCCTCATGGTTTTCTAAATCTTGGAGCTCGTCAATGGTTGTATGCCACAGATTATCCACTTTATCTCCTGTATCATATACTGCTGTCATGCGATATTTGGGCTCATTATTCTCACCGGTTTGTACTTGTGCTTCCCTAGTATCGTGAGGCATCTTGTTTGGGTTACCCACTGTCACCATCATCATAGCACTACTAGGCATTGCTTTGCACAGCATCAAACCCCTAGTTGGCACACACAGAAGATCGGTAGCAGGAAAATGATGATAGGGACCAGCAGCTTTATTGCAATCCTGAACCATGAGGGTACCAAGTCGAATACTGTGTCGATCCAATCACTGGGCTGGACCCCACCTTCCTTCTTCATTCTCACTTCGAGGTCGTGCACAGCAGCAATTACATGTGACAGTGTCCCGTTGTCGGCATCTGAAGAAGGTATAAAAGTGCAACATGCGCTCATGATTTGTTGGCAAACATTGCCTTCCATTGCTGTGAGGAGATCCAAAACATAGCAGTTCTGCATCGTCATCATCCGCAGGGTTCTGAGTTCCACCTTGATGACGTTGAAACCTTCTTCAGTGTTGTTAGCCAGTTGGATCAGCTCCCATCTGACTATTTGCAACCATTTGGCATTCGCTCGACTTTGGATGCTTGGTATGAGTGATGCAAAAAATGTCCCTGCTGAATTAAATAACTTATACTGATCAGGTATCTGCACCAGGAGGTCGGAAGAGTCTCTCGAGAGGTAGTTGGATGCTCACTTTTTGCGCGATACCTGGTCTTGCAGCTGGTCCTCTGTTAATACATTATGGATGGGGGGGTTCTTCTTTTGTCGACTGGGGTGCCAGTGTCAGTCTGGCGGGCACCTTCTACCCCTGGACATGACTCTCCAGAATCACCATCAGGGCAGAATGCAGCGATGCCAGTGCATAATCGCCCCTCCATGATTGCGGTAGGTGCAAGTATGCCTGGTTGCCACACACCCAATAATTGTCCATCAAGGCAGCAGTTCCTTTTCCTATATCAGGGATGACAAGTGTTCTATTGCAATGCTTGTTTGATCCCAGAGGCACCTTTCCTACTCCTCGACAGCAAAGTTCAAATGTTTCTTCATGCTGTATTTTGATTGGTTTCTCGAGAGCTGTCATCCAAGTGAGTTTTGTGATGTGTTTCGACCACGTTCCAGCACATGTATCTTCCATCCATTTCAGTCTCTCGTCTGTCTGTTCACGTAGTGCTTCAGCCTTACACATCACTGTTGCATCATGCCATTTGCTTTCAGTAAATATTGTCGATTTAATTTCGAAAAATGGCTCCTTGAAACATGTAGCACCTTCTGGCTTCTTTTTGCATACCTTTTTGTCAGGGAGCAGTTGTAGCTTTACTGTGTGTGCCTGGAAAGACACTGGGATACCACTATTGGAGTTTCTTGTGGCACTAAAACCTTGGGTGTTCCTGATGCATGGGGGATCAGTGAACACACATAACAGCCTTCATTGGTAGCCTGATTGCCGGTGGTGCTCATATCTGAGTACCATTTGTTGGACTGTTCTGGGTGATGAGGGTCTTCAATTGCATCTAGTCCCAGTCCATGATAAGCATCATATTTGTGCTGTTGTATTCCCCTTTTCCTCCTCCCTTTCCCCCCTAAGCCATTATGGGCATACATTCAATTTTGGAAATAGATGGGAAAAATACCTGTTTTCAACATTTCCTCTTGATCATTATTATACTGCCAATATTGTGCATTTGGAGGAGTAGCCAGTGTGGTAGATTGGGACATGGTGTACATGAATTCAACATTTGAGGTAAGATCAGAGGTTGTCTGTAAATGAGTGTGTGGTGGTGCAAATGCTTCTGCAGTTGGTTGATAGTCATCATATACATATATTACATTTTCACTGGTATTCATTATAGGTAATCCAGGCTGCAAAGGGTTAATTGTACGGTTCTTATGCAATGCGGTGAGATTTGCAGAGGTATTATGGTCCCATATCAATTTTACCCCATCCCACATTAGCTTAGTGCCTTCTTGCATCAGTTTCCCCCTTCCCCCTTCTTTTACATTCTCAATGATAAAAGACACACTCCAGTATAAACCTAAACATAATAATAGAATGGAAAAAACAATTGCCACGAACTAAAGACCACAGTCATATGAGTATGCTCTAGTAGCACAAATATTGTCCCTACTGCTATCTAACTCTCTTCTGTCTGTATTCACACTCACATATTTGATAAAATACTTATATTTAGAAGAGAGAGAGAGAGTTTTCATTTATACACTGAACATTTTCATTAGCTATTGCTTTTCTTGTTCTCTTTAGTCACATGTATAGAACCATACGACAGTACTCTTTTTTTTATTTTATTGCATTTAGCTGAAATCAATCAACTTTTTCCATCATTAGATAAATTCATCAAAAAATTCATAAAAAGAAATAAAAATAAAAATAATCAACATAATAATCAATCAAAAGAACAAAGAACAAAGAACAGAGCAAAGAACAGGCTGTTACAAATATACACGACTCAACATATTTTTTTAAAAAACACTCTTAAAACATCAGCAAAGGAAATATCATTAAAAAACACAGTAAAATAAGCTTAAATTGATATTCTTTTAGCTCTAAATTAGCAGCATCTCACATCAAACATCTCTTGATATTTCCTTCAATACAAAGTTTTACTATAACAGCTACATCTATTACTCGTGTTATTACTCCTAATTTAATCAGAATCAAATTCAAAGCTTCTCTTCCAATTTCAACGCATTCAAAAAGTTCACTGTCGCCATTCTAATACTCATAATCTTAGTAGCGACTATTGCCCACCTATTTTCTGGCTTCATCAGTGCAAAATATTGCATATGCTTGATAAAGTGTATTTGTCTCAGCCCCATAAGCGCAGGACAGTCTACTGGCACATGTTCTAAAGTTTCCTTGACCATGTGATTATCACAAAAGCGACACCAATTTTCTTCAACCTTGATTAATTTTCTGCGAGCTTGAACATCTCGTGTGGGCCATAAATAAAAAAGAAAACGTAATATTGCACTTCTCAGAAAAGGAGTTGGTGCTCTGCAGAGATAAGGTTCTCTAAGTATCTCTTTGGGCCAAACAATTGATTATTAAAATCTTTATATTTCAAACATGAGGCTCTTGTGTCTATACAGTCCATTATGTACAGTTTTTTCTTAGCACGGTCTGGGTTAAAGACAAGAGTATCAATTGTGATGTCAGCATTTGTCATTACAGAAATAATATGTCTAGACCACAATTTAGGAAACGCATGAAGTGAAGACAACATATAGTTCGAAACAATCTCCAACGTGGAATCATTCAAGGCTGAAAGCAAAGATTTCCGAAATAGGTTACACAGATTCCAATTATACATGGCCATCAATGAAGTTAACCCCAGCTGATATCGCATCCAAGTACCTGGAGTGCCCTGTGGTAAATGAAGGGTTGACCGCCAGAATTTTGCTTACAATTGATTCAGAAAGGTGGATTGGATTACATTTTGTGTTTCTAGACCATATAATAGTGTAGATGTTACATTTTGAGTCCAAAACATTATGGCTGACTTGATGGAGAATTTGTCATATTTAAATAAAATTAAACTTGTCTGGGATATGGCTAAGGTTAGTTTTTGCTCAATTTTTCGCAATTGAGAATGGGCAGAGGGAAGATCGTCAAAAATAAGACCCAAGTATATATAGTTTGGAACCACCTAAATGATAGTATTCTCAATTTTCCACTCCAACTTATTTCTTCGATATACTCTGGGTGCATAAAGTACAATTTGTTTTTTTTAATGTTAACAACCAACTCATTGATGTTAAAATAGTTACAGTTACAAAGTGCTGTTGACAAATTCTGTAGTCCAATAGGAGTTTTGGACACTAATACTAAATCGTCCGCGTACCAGAGTGCTTTTACTTCAACACCATTCATTTTTGGGGCATCCGCCCTCACCTTCTCAAAAATCCATTTGACATCATTAATGAAAAAATTAAAGAGGGCCGAAGCAAGGATACATCCCTGCTTCAGCCCTCTTTCTGTCACAATAGCAGCTGACAGCAGACCCCTAGAAGTCAGCCTTATCTGCACAGAGGTGCTTGAATGTAGTGCATGAATGATGTCATACAGTGATGCTGGACATTCCGCTTCGATAAGTTTGGTCATAAGTTTAGATTCAGAAACTGAATCGAAAGCAGAATGCAGATCCACAAAGGCAAAGTAAATTGGTTGTTTGGTTACTTGGGCTTGAATTTTAATGGCATTCAGAGTGATCAAATTTACAGCAGTCCCCAACCCAGCAACGAAACCCGTTTGTTTTGGATCCTGCTGATTTGCCTGGATGGTCCAGGTATTAAAATCCCTTAGCACTAATCGTGAGAATATTTTGACAGGAGCATCCAGCAATGCAATAGGACGATAACTTTTAGGGTCCTTGCGATCAAGACGTGGGTAGGTTTCTGGATAACAAAATATGTTTGAAGGTGTTGTTGAGAATAGCCGCCCATTGTTGCAGGTTTTGTTTAAACATATAATTTGTTAACCCATCCGGGCCTGCTGCCTGTGATGATAATTTATTTATAAATCCTCTAACAATATCTTCAGAACAATCTAGATGCCAACAAGGGGAGGATCTATTTGTGCAAATAAAATCACCCATTTGCTCATCAGCATAAAGTTTGGAAAAGTGTGCAAGCCACTGAACTTCAGTAACCCCATTAATTTGATGATCGACTTGAGTCTTAGTGTTGCATTTATTTAACAGTTCCCAAACCTGTGCTGAGTTTTTGTTATAACAGGCTGCCATGCAAAGTTTGCCATCGGCTTGAAAAAATGTGGCTTTTCTAGAACGTACCCAATTACGGTAAGAGCATTTAGTAGATTTAAGAGCCTTGTCTCTCTCTACCAGATATAATTTACGTAATTTACGAATTTCTCTTCCATAGGCAGTTTTCCTCTGTTGGAGAAGAGGATCAAACCCATGAATATGAGGGTTGGTTTGGTTACTAGAACATGGTAGAATATTCCTAAATGTGTCTAAAATGTCTACATATGACTCAAACTCATTCAACCTCTGGCCATTCATAATAGCAGCATTCAGTGTAATTAGGTTATCTTTTGACCATCTAAACCGATTTTTAGCATTATTAACCATTAACATTTGTTTTGACCATTTCTTTAATTTGATGGTTTTCTGGTTCAATATAGTCCAATACAATGATAGCAAACGGTGAGCACTTTTAATTTGTTTAACAACTGCGAATTTACTGGCAGTTACAAATATACTATCACTTATGAAAATGTAATCAATCGTGGAAATTGACCCACCTCTTTCCCAAGTATGATTTGGCGGGATATCACCTTGAATGGACCCATTGGCCATTCTAAGATTTATTTCTTCCATGTAAGTAATCCATCACTGACTTTCTCGACTTAGCTTCTTATTTTCTGTCTGCATACAAGTGAGATTTAAATCACCCATCACCAAAGTAGCAATAATATTATTATCTTTAGCACTTTCTTCGAGGAGGTTAGACAAAGCAATGTAGAAAGCATCATCTGTAATCCCCGCAGGATTACGATATAGATTGATTAAGGCATAAGTTTGCTTTACATAAGTGATTCTGACAAACTGCATACAATTATTTGGTGACGCCCATGCAGAAAATTGAAACCCCCTATTAGATTTTACTGCCACCATCAGGCCCGAAGTTGGTCTGCCTTTGCCTGCTGTGACGGCTGGTAACAAAATGAGGTCATGATCATCCCATATAGGTTCTTTCAGCATCCAAGTTTCCTGTAGCGCCACTATGTCAAAACTATTTAACTCCTCATCCTCAGCTCATTGTAAATGCAAAAACCCTCTCATATTCCAACCTGCTAGAGAGAGTTCCTCTCTTTTCTCTCTAATTAGTGGTTACGACTGAGCTTTAGATGTAAAAACTTGCTGCAAGCTGTTCCCTGTGACACAGAATAGACATAGGCACTCAGGTTCTGGCAACGGATTAAATTTAGCTGAGCTTACATCAACTAAATTTTCGATCCTGACTGTCTGGATCTAGGGCTAATAAAAAACCCATATTGAAAAGTTACATTTTTGCCTTCCATAAAGTGTTACGGACCAACCCTGATTTAATCCAAAACCAAACTATTGAAAGATTTTTATCACATAAAAATTCAACTTGATCGAAGTCACTCGAGGTCAGATCTTCTAATGCTTCAATATCTCCAAAGATATTTAAAACGCTCGAGCGACGTAGATCGTATTTCTCGAACGGGCCATCACGGCACTTCATGATCAATGTATGAAAAGAATCAAAGCTGTTTTTGTTTTTATTTTTAAGCTCATTAGTTTTGCCTTAGGAATTTTAATCACTTTCAGATCTGCTCATTGGTGCCTCTTTGAAGGAGGAACCACAGGCATTATTATTGTATAGATCTTGTGCAATCTTTCGAATATGCAGTCAAGGCCTCATTGCTTACACATTCTGCATAAGATACTCGATTGCCATCAATCTGAACAAGCCGCACATTTTTGGATGCGTCAACAGGAATACCACAAGGCAAAGCTTCTGATATGCATTGGAGCAGATAGGCATTCACAGCAGTTTTAATTGCTGCTATGTGGTCTTCAGATCCTAAATCGCGTACAGGTACAGAGGTAGTGTTACTGCTTATGTTAGTTATATCTATTTCAGATGGATTGTTTGAGATGGCAACAACGGAAGAAGGTTTTTGAGGTTGTTTAGACTCAGATGTTTTGCTCTCAAGTAATTCTACAAGTGCATTTAGGGGTTCATAACTAGAAGGGAGAGGTTGAGCAGAATGCTCAATTGTTTTTTCAAGACTACTTGATTTTACCACCTTCAACGGCTCCTTAACCAAATTTGGAGCTTTGTAAGTCATATTTGAAGTTTCCACTTCTTCTGTCTGAGGATCCACATATGTAGATATTCCTACTTGGACTATCTAAGAAGATGGCATAACTCGTTATTGCATACTCCTTTTATTAGGTTTATTAACCTTCACCACAGATGTTGGCTTAAGCATTGTTGCTTTTGTTTTTTTCAATAACAATTTTTTTCAATTTTTCTTGTGTACCTGTTGGGAGAACACTTCAAAATGGCCAACATCAATGGGATGTCCAACATCAATGGGCACATTTCCCACGGGTGAATCAACACTAACCCAAGAGTCATTGATCTTACCATTCATATCTTCCACGCACTCCACAGGTCGTATCACCTTAGAGAACATGGGCAAAGCCGAAGTCAAAGACTCATGGGAGTGAGAATTAATATGTTCTAAATTTTTCTCCAAAACTGTAATTCTCTCAACCATATTCTTATTCATGTCTAGCTTCAAGGGGTCAACGGAAACACATCTCATCTATTCTGTAATTTTATCAATTTTCACAGATTGTTGTGTGATCTTCCTGTCTAAGGCTTCAAAGAGTTTGTAAAGGTTTGCTACAGTTGTATTAACCGCCCCTATAGTGATTTCTATTAAAGCCAAATTGCCAACAGAATCACCAACTTTACCACTTCATAAACAACGCCGCCGGGTGGGCTGAGTGTAAGAATCATCCACTGCCTGCCTAGTAGAGTCCATAGAGCACGGGAGATGATAATCAGGTACATTAGTCAACCTAGAACTTTCAAGATCCCCAATACTAGCATGCAATGAGATAGCACCCATGGGAGTACCACTCACACTTTCGTCAAAAACTTCCACAACACAATCAGGATCAGCTATTGTTTCAATACCAGTGATGGTTTCTTCTTGAACTATAGAAAAAGTTCTCTTGCGCTGATTAGTTTTCAAAGGAGTCTGCGGAATAGTCAAGATAGTTTGATCTGAGATGACAACACTAGGAATCCCCACTTTAATATTAGAGTTAATCATAATTGGGCCCCCAGGTGTTTTTATATTAAAGTGTAACGAGTCAGCAAGCTCTGTTTGCAGAGAGGCTTGACTAGTTACCGTCGATTGGCATTTCTTTTCACAAAAGATTCTAATATCTCTGTTAATTGGCGGAGTTTGCATCACTGGCGTGAGGGTGATATTTTTCCTTGAAGTGTGTTCTCCACGGTTACATTTTTTACCAGTTTTTAACAATGAACCACTAGCTGGGGTCCCACAAGCACTGTCTTGTGAGTTAGGTTTGTCAGGCATAGTAGGCATAGCAGATTTTAAGCTGTATAATACGCGAGACATTATCAATTGTGAGAACTGCGTCTCCAGACCGCCACGCCGAGCAATAAACTCCTTGACCTTTGGATACTGATCGTGTAAGAGTAGAGCTTTTACTCAATCAGGGTTGTCAGCAAGGAGAGGAAAAATTGAAATACAATACACAACCAATTGAAACAATTGAATTCACACTTAAAAAACTGCCACTTACGAGCAAGAAAAAAGGAGAGCCTAACACCCACCAAATAGGTTTGTTAAGGGTTCACTTTATGGCAAGAAGCCAGGCCCACCGCGTCACCGCGTCGCTGTGTCTAAGAAGCCAAACAGGACTTCTTCGGACTTGCTTCGATGCGTGCGCGCAATGCGCGTGGCAGTCTGCTTAAGTAAGCGGCGCACGTATTACGTGCAATTAGCCTAAACAAAACAAAAAAGCATGTAAAAATAATGCTAAAAGTAAACAGAGGTATAAATCCTCAAGTCCTTAGCACAATTAGTGCTTAGTTCACCTTCTGGGCAATGTAGTTTTACAGTCTGATAAGCAAAACGCTGCAAGTCTTCAAAACGAAAGAAGCAGGAAATCGGGCCAAGCAGGAGTTCTTCAGACTTGCTTCGATGGGTGCGCATGAAGTGCGCGGCAGTCTGCTTAAGTAGGCGGCGCACGTATTACGTGCAATTAGCCTAAACAAAACAAAAAAGCATGTAAAGATAATGCTAAAAGTAAACAGAGGTATAAATCCTCAAGTCCTTAGCACAATTAGTGCTTAGTTCACCTTCTGGGCAATGTAGTTTTACAGTCTGATAAGCAAAACGCTGCAAGTCTTCAAAACAAAAGAAGCAGGAACTCGGGCCAAGCGGGACTTCTTCGAACTTGCTTCGATGCGGGCGCGCGATGCACTCGGGACTCTGCTTAAGTAGGCAGCGCAAATATTACGTGCAATTAGCCTTCTGGGCAATGTAGTTTTACATTCTGATAAGCAAAACGCTGCAAGTCTTCAAAACGAAAGAAGAAGGAACTCGGGCCAAGCAGGACTTCTTCGGACTTGCTTCGAGTACTCTTCTGATACCCACTATCTTAGTCATGTTAGTACTTTAGAAGCTACTATTTCCCTGCTCAATATTTTCATTAATGCACTGCTACTGCATGTTTCCCTGGCCCTACTGTTTCTGGTGCTAATCTGTCATGTGCTTTCCTGACATCTGACAGATGGATACAATATTTCAGACCCTTTACCTTCACTGCTGAAGCGGTCCAATATATTACTTCATAAGGGCCATGAAATCTTGGAGAATTTCACCTTCTCACAAAGCTACATACATATACTAATTTCCTGGCATTAGTTGCTTTGCAGGACTGTCAGCAGCTGCTGTTCTGGTCTCTGTTTCATTATCCTGTGTGAAGGGCGGGGCTATTTTCTTGGCAATGCTTCTTACCGCTTGTGTCAGTTGTGTTAAGTATTGTTTGAACTCTTTGCCTAATATCGTTGCGGTTTTGTGGGCATCTGATACTCTTCTTACTGGTTACAGTGGTGTTTGCATGCGTCTCCCTGTTACTATGTCGTGGGGGGACAAGTGGTGGTCTTTGCTAAACTGTGTGTGTAGTTGGAGTAATGCCAAAGGCAAGCAATATACCCAATTTTTCTTGAGAGTACGACACAATTTTGATAATCTGCTCTTAAGGAGTCCGTTGATTTTCTCGACAACTATGTTTGCTTGTGGATGATAAATCGAACACATTTTATGCTTTATCCCCAACAGTGCAGTAACATCCTTGACTAAGTCATTAACAAAATGTGTTCCGTTGCCGGAGCAAATTATGTCACATATTTCCCAACGTTGGAACACTTATCTCACCAAATATTTCACTGCACATTTTGTGCCTGGGTGCGCATGAGTTCCTGCTTCTACCCATCGTGAAAAGGGGCAGACCAACACTATTAAGTATCACGCTCCATTGCACCTCACTCCCATGTCTGTGTAATTAATGGGCAGGGCACGGAAAGGTCCAATGGGGCGGGGCAGTGTGCCTCCCAGTGTTCAAAGAGTAATTCCTGAGCTGTATGTCTGACACGTGATACATTCAATTGACATTTTAGTGAGGTACAAACCAGTCTTCCTGGATGTCTGGAACTATGTGCTGTTTTGTTGTGTGGGCCAGGAAATGCAATTGTTGGAATGCTACTTGTAATAACTCTACAGGCATTACCACCTTCCCCGTTGCATTCTGTCTCCAAAGGAGATTTGTTGGTGATTCCGTACAACCCCTTTTTAACCATAGATCCTGTTCTGTGGGGGGAGCTCTCTTTTGCAATTATATTATTTGTGCTATCGGAAAAGCATTATACCCTTCCTCCCTCTGTTACTCCGTTTTACCTTTCTGTACACATTCTTCAGGCAGCGTTTTTGAAAAATATGCTGCCTTTTTTGTTGCGTAATCCGCCGCTGCATTTCCTAGTGATATTTCGTCACTGTTGTTTGTATGGGCTTGACATTTCACCAGTGCTACCACTGATGGTTCTGCAAGTGCTTTTATCAGTTCATTCAAACGTTCAGCATGTTGTACTGGGGACCCATCTGCCCTCCTGAACCCCCTTGTTCTCCACCTGGATAACCCAGCATGTACTGTAGTGGTTACATATGCTGAGTCTGTATATTTCGTCATTGCACAACCTTTTGCTGCATGGAGTGCTTCTATCAATGCCACCAATTGGGTAGCTTGTGATGAATAGTGCATAGACAAACGTTTTCATACAAGTATTTCAAATTCTCCCTCTTCCAACCTTACTACTGCTGCTCCCACATGTTTTTTACCTGTCTCTGGACAAATTGATGCTGAGCCATATACAAAGTAAACCTCCCCCTCATTTAATGCATTTTCACTTGGTTTGGGAATGTCGTCTCCTTCCCCTTCATATGTGGCACAATCATGATTCTGCATGTCTTCTACGGTACACGGCTCTGTAAGAAAAGTTGCTGGAGTTACCGTTTTACATGAACGTTTGGGCGTGATATTATTATCTCGTAGGCTGTTGCTCTCTGTGTAGTTAGGGTGGATTTAGATTGTTCAAGTATTATGAACAGGAGGTGTTCCACAAACAACGTGACAGAACATCCCATCACAATTGTGGAACTTTTTTCAATGGTGAAGGCAGCTGTTGCAAGAGCCTATTCACAAGCAAAGTGGCCATGCATTATGGAATCAAGAGTACCGCTGTAGTATGCTAGTATGTAGTATGCTAGCGGCTTGTGGCCTAATGATGTCTTCTGTGTCAATACTGCAGTCATTAGAGTTCCATCTGAATGCGAATACAGGAAGAATACCCGTTCATAATCCGGTTTAGCAAGGACGGGTGCTGTACAAATCATGTCCTTTAGTGTGGTGAAGGCAGTGTGCATTTCAGGTGTCGATGTTATTGTTTTGTTCTCTTTCTGTGCCTAGTATAGCCCTTGCAGTAATGGTCTTGTGTAGCCTATATAGTCTAATGTCCATGTTCAGCAATAATTACATATGCCAAGGAATATTTGCATGTCTTTCACTGTGTGGGGTCTTGCTGTCGCCTTCACTGTTGCAGCCCTGTCAGGAATTATTCACTTTCCATCTTTGGAAATCAATTGTCCCAGCTACAATACTTCCGCAAGACAATACTGGAGTTAGCTTTTGTCTACTTTGTACCCCTTGTGAGTCAATAAAGTGAGTAATTGAATGGACCACAATATTGCTGAGGTGCAATATTCTGTTGAAAATGCTTGGGCTTTCACAATATCCCTGAGGCAATCTACAATGTTCGTATCTTCTCCCCCCTAGTGTGAATGCTGTCAAGCATTGTGTATCTGGATCAAGAGGTACTCAGAAAAAGGCTTTTTTCAAATCCACTACTGTAAAGTGGGTTGCCTTCTTTGGGATACTGCACAAGATGTACGCCGGGTTTGGAACAAGAGAACATTCTTTAGGACAATGTCTTTAAAAGGGCAAAGGTCCTACACCATCCTCCATGACCCCCCTCTGCTTTTTTAATCGCATAATTCGCAGTGTTGCATGGGGAGTTGGAGGGAACAATGATACCTGTTGGAGTAATGCGTGTGTTGTTTCTCTTATTCCTTCCTCTGCTTCTCTGGTCAAAGGGTATTGTTTTACCCTGTGCAGCGCTGCCCCAGGCTTCAGTTTTATTCTTATTGGGGTCACTTCTTTCAATAACCCTACATCATGGGGATTGGTTGTCGATAAATTTGGTGGTACCTGCTGTAAATCTGTATTGCAAAATGACGGTGGCGCACTGACAATAGCCATGAGGTGGTTTGTGACCCGTCTGTTTTGTACCATTATATCACAGGGCATGCATATTTTCATTATTATTTCTCCATCATGGTCATTGTCAGTGAACAACTCCTCGTCTGGCAATTTGCGCAAAGCTTTATTTGGATCTATGCATAACAATGTTCGCCATTCACACCCGTGTGTGTCCAGTCCAATTGCCACCATACGTTCTGCCGACACCTATACTCCCTGCAAGTCTAGTGAGAGCACTGTACCAGGTAATATGTCGGGCGATTCTACTGGGTGGAAAACAAAATCAGAAGGCACTCTCCAATCTTACTGTGTTATTTCTGGCTCAAATCTTGCCAATACTTGTAGGCCATATATAAACATATCTGCATTGGTGGGAATTCCTTGCACTGCTGTTTCGTTTGCTATTGTTTGTATTATTAACATCGCCCGTAGGTGACACATGCCGGGTGTAGAACATACTATGCCCCTCTCTATGAATGTAATTGTCATATTGAGTTACTGAAGAGATCCCTTCCAATTAAATTTACAGGTGAGTCTTCATGGTACAGTAGGGGTGCTCTCACTGTTCTTCACCCTATCTTTACATCCAAATCTTTAGTTTAAGGAACTGTGACCGCAGCACCAGAGAATCCCTGCATCTCAAGGTTTTTGCCAGATAGCAGAAACTTGCCTTCACATAGACATAATTTCTCCGCCCCCGAGTCCACCATAAAGATGAACTGCTTGTTTCCTATCTCTGCCCCCATCAGTGGTTTCCTGTCTGGGCGCAAGGTAGTTGATAGGACTGGACACGCAAGTCTGTGGGCTGTCCTAGTCTGGGTGAGTGTCTGTTGCAGGGCACACATTCTACCTGGAACAGTGCTGGTGCATCATTTGCAGTGGTAATGAAAGGGTTGGCATGTGTGTGTGTCATCTGGTTTTGACGCGTAAAACGTGTCTGCATATTTTGCAGTGGCTGTCTGGGCGTGTGGGGTCCTGCTGTGTATCTATTATTGTTTTGCTCATCCTGTGCATATCCTCCCATGGGCTATCCATAGGGTCTCCCTGGGTGCGGGTGCCCACATTGGTTTCTCTGATTATTCTGATAGTTAGCCATAGGACAAGTACGACATTCCCTCGCAAAGTGGCCCCACCTTCCAGATGACCAACATGCACCTTGTCCTCCTCCCCTAAGTCCTTGCCCTCTGTATACTCCTTCACACTGCCCTCTGTACCCACCTCTTCCTCTTGTGGGCCTTTCTTGCCACTGGGGACCAGTGTACTGCTCTTCTCCACCCCATTGCTCTTGACCATTGTCTGCCCATGTAGCTGCCATTCTAGCCTGTAATGCTACTGTTCCCACCCCCTCTTCTCCCTGCCGTTCTTGGGGCGGTCCTGCGGTTAACGCTGCGACCTTCACTACCTTGCTCTGTACCAGCTTTGCTTCGTCTGCTAATCTTCTTGGTGCTATTTCTTTTTCCCTTTCTTTGATCCTCCTACAGTGGTGTACTATGATGCTCAGCAATTTTATCAAGGGCCTTCTGTACCTCCTTTGGGAGGGCTTTTTTGATAATAAAATAGAACAGGGAGGTGGATTGTTCCCACACTGTACCCATCTCTGCCCGCCACATATCCTGCATCCGAAGAATGAACTGCAGAGCCTCTTCCTCGTCCCCCATAGTGCATTGCATAACAGAGTGTAAATCTGGGGTATCGGGGAAGGTCGTCTGCAGTGCATCCCATACTTGTGCTCTTACGTTGTTAAAAGACACCTCCTCATGTCGACCATTGCCCATCGTTACAGCCGGGAACCCCGCCTTCACCCACACCCCACCTGCTTCATCGCCCACTGCCGATACCAGAGGCTTTTGATATCCCCAATGGCCGAGGGACCCCTGCTGCATTTTTCTCAAACGTGTATATCAATTTTCCTGCCCCCCCTGAAAGTGGGGGAGCACTTTTAATAAGTTTGTTTTGTCCATCAGTGCCCATGGGACATAATGGGGATGTCCTGCTCCCTGGTGGATGAGAGGCATTTGCAATTTTGACTTTACCTTTCCTCTACTTACCGTTGCTCCTTTCTTTTTTGCTATTGCCATTCGCCCTAGTCTGTTGCGGAGCCTTCCTTCCCACCCCTCTTCTCCTGTTTCTGTCACCTGTGGGGTTGCCCACTTTATCTATTGTGTTCCTCCCACTGCCCCTCCTCTAACTCGTTAAAGTCACCACAGCATTCCTCTTCCCCGTCGGATGCTACCGTGTCGTATCCCACGCTTATTGTTTCTCCTTCTCACTCCACTCGTACCTTTTTGATTGGTGCGCTGTCTATTCGGAACAGCAAAGCCCCAAATTTCCACTCATCTTCTGGTAGCACAGCGGAACTTTGTAATGAGGGCGGCAACTGTGACTGTCCTCATCCCCTGTGTTGGCAATGCTGTCTCGCATAATGTCCGTAATCGTGCTAACTGAGCCTGCGTATTTGCATCAATATTTCCATATCAGGGGCACCTGTGGGATTATCTGGGACATATGGGGGAGGTGGTGCCACTACTGGGGTGGTCGGTGCGCTTGGTTGTGGTAAGTACAGTGGGTCACAATACCCTTCAGCTGGTCTTGTGAGTGGTGGGTGCAATTTCTTCGGTTCTGCCCCTCCCTTGTCCTTTTCCCCTGCCAGGCCCTTTGGCACGGCTGGGGACTCTGGTTCTTTTTCCATGCTATTTGTAGGGGGCGCTTCTTCAAACATCCTCCACAATCTAACACTTCTCGTCTATTTTGAAACTTCTTCCCTTTATACTTGGCCATTAAATATATTTCTACATGGTCTAATACTACTTTATCGAAGGACCCCTCTTCTGGCCCTCCCCTTTTACTTCCGTCAACCACTGCCCAAAATACTTCTTTATTTTGTCGCTATAGAGAGGGAGGTGCTTACAAATATGCGAGAGTATTATATCTAAGCCCATGATATCACTGTGTTTCTTTCCCTTTAACGTGTATGTATTTACGTGCTTTATACCATTACCCTTCAACCTTCAATATTTCACTTATGCCTTCAACTCCATGAATAAATCAATTACTTATGCATTGCAACTATAGACATACAGAAACATAAAAACATTTATCCGATTAACAGTTATACATAAAAGACCGACAGATGTGCTAACAACGTTGAACATAAAACATAGAACCTTAAAACCTGTCCCTTACTCCCCAGTCCTTTGTTAATTAATACTCTGTTCCCCCGCTCACACTCAACATTCACATCACTTCTTCCCCTCCTGGGCCTTCCTTTAAAAGATTATCGATACTAAAAAGAAGAACTACTAATATTTTCCCTTTTTATACTTTTCCTCTTTTATATTCCTGCACTGGTCAGGACAGACCTATGCGGCGCCGCCTTCCACCACCTTTCACAGCTAGGTTCCCGTATCTCCTCTTATTTCATCACCTTATTCATACAAAAACCTAATGGCCATAGAAGGAAAAACAATCTCTTTGAATTCAACAATTGCTCTATTCACTCATATCCAACCCAACCCCTAACGCTGTCCCCTTTATTAAAATCTGTTCCATGCCCTTCATATTTCCCACCTTTAATTCTTCTTGCAATCAATACTCACGTGTCCGTGGTATTCCGAGAGCCTCCGTTCGTGGTCTATCCAAAAGGGGGGCATCCCCGTGGCGGGCCCTGCCCGGCTTCGGCGAGAAATTGGGTATTCGCAAAGCCAGGACCCAACAAACGTGCGCAGGAGCTTACGCTTTTTGTCGATTCTGATCAGCCATAGGGGGCGTTTGGCCCTCCTGGGGAAGCCCCGGATCTCACTGCAGTACAGGGACGTCAGGGAACTATCACGTTGGACTGGTCACCGCTTTGAAGGTGCCTGGTCCAAACATGATACATAAAAGCCAAATAAAAGGATGCACCCCACTAGGGAATGAGACCAGGGGATGAATTGCAAGTTGAACAATGTTTTATATAAATAAAGATGTGCATGCAGAGAACTCTGCTGCCCTGAGAGCTCACTGCCAAACAATACACAGGCAGCACATTATGAACCCAAAAAGCGTCATGAATGATGTAATGACATATAGTACAAAATAACAGTTTCAATTGGTTGGGCCACATGGCACAGTATAATGTATAGGTGATGTTAGACTCCAATTGGTTGCTGTGGCTGGGGGGGTCAGTTGGCCCTTGGGTCAGCTGGGCTCATCTTCTCAGGGTGAAGGCCAGGCTTAGTTCACAAAGTGTCACAATCCTAACTAATCTAAACTACACAATGGTCATTGGCATGCAAATAATAAGGTTGGGCATAACACCAGACAGGGGTTGTTTATAAAATGTAGACAGATATATGCACCCATGCCTTTTTGGGGGCACGGGTGCATTGGCCCCAGCCCCAGGTGCCTTATCTGTGGAGTTTGATCTGTGATTTATTCTCCCTGATGCCTCACGAGTAAAACGAAGGATGGATGGGTGTTAGTTTAGAGGAGGATATATGATCACACCGGATTAGGGCAATTTAGGCTGGTCTAGGGCAATTACATTCAAAGAGAGTGCAGGGGCAAAGGCTCTGTAATCTGTAACTTCTAACAGTGGGGGTTGAGGTGGCACAGGCAGGTTTGTGGAGACGGATGGGCACGCAGCCCAGGGTTTGCTCCGGTCACACGCAGGCCACTGACCTCAGAGGAAGAGAAAAGGATACTGAATACTTGCAACAATACATGGCCAAGCTTCCGTGAGAAATGGGTTTGTGCGGAGCTGCCAAGAGGCGGAGGGGGAGGCTGGGCTTTCTGTGAGGGAGAGATGTCTTTTTAGACATCAGGGTTGGCCTACGAAAATATAGCGTTTTAGGGTGGCGCAAAATGGAGTCTGTACGTCCCACCAGATGGCTGTGTTTACTGTGTTTACTGTCTTTTTGTGGTTAACGTTAAGACCAAATCATAAGAAAAGATGTCTCCCGCCATGGAGTAAACATAAGATCCATTTTACGCGGAAATATCAGGGGTGTCTGAAAAGACCTCTCCTCCCCAGCACAGGTTCTCTGGCACTTGATTACAAATAATATTTTTGTGAAGCGCATCCTACTGGTTTCCTCCTGCCTCTAAGCCCTGTAATAGCTGTTGTTATTAACCATTGTAACAGTAATCAATATATAGGTGAACGGCTGTCTTGGCCTTGCCGGGTCCCGAACCTGTGTTCTCTAAGCTAGATGCAAATGTCAGAGGTGAGCCCTTTACTGGCCAAGCTATCTTATAGACTTAATCACTAGAAGCCATAATTTCTGCATGTCACCAGTTCTATTTTCCCTGAGTGGATCATGTGACGTCCATCGTTCCTACAGACAAAGTTCCCAACCTCTGGAGAGAATGCCTATATCATTTCTTTCTGGACATGGAAGATTCTCCATCCCTGCATAAACCCATCCTTCCATGGACCAACAGGTTCCCCATCTGTGCAAACCCATACAACTCACCTTTGCTACAGTTGACCTGGTGTATATCCCTGCCTTAATCCCCAGAACATGTCCTCACTACCAGTGAAGTCTGCTTTGGGTCAAACACTCAAAATAGGTTGTTCATCTGAGTGACATGTTTTATAGCTCTGGTAAATCCCAGAATCCAGCCTTCCTACAGGTTACAGAATGTGCGTCCTGTGTTAATCTCATTAACCCCTTCTTGAGCCATATGTTTTTTTATGTCTAAATTGTTTTGTACTTGTGGGTCATTAATCCCTCAGCACATCTGGCAGAGATAAGTCTTGAGCTTGGTCTATGTTAACCATGTGTAAGCTATGGGTATTAGGAGGCATTTGGCCTGCCTCTGACTGACTGGTTGACTAGGTTATTGTGGAGGCTCAATTTGAGTCATGCAGCTATGCTTTCAGTTTGTTCCTCACAGGTTCATGATCACTATCTAAAGCCCCAGAACACATCCTTCTTACAGACAACCAATGTGTCTGTCTCTGTTGAATACCCTTTAAACAAACCTCTCACACAAGCTACCATCTGATTATTTTGGACTCCCTCCCCTGAACCAATCGATCCTATAGATAACTTGCTTGCTATTTCTTCACTAGTCATCAGAACCTACTGTTCTAGCAACACAATGGGCCTCATTACGACTCAGGCGGTAAGAGGTTTACGGCAGCGTAAACAGCGCCGACCCTTACCGCCTGATTCCGAGGTCCCTTAGCGCCATGGCGGATTTAACACCTGCTCAGGTGTTAAAATCCATGGCGCTAAGGGACCATGTTGTTAATTACGCCACCGTAATTTACGGTGGCGTAATTAACGCCTTCCCCACTCCCATTATGCCCTATGGGGCAAAAATGGGAATGGGGAAGGGTAAATGGGGATTGGGGACTTACCGCCCCGCCGACCTCGGAATGGGGCGGTAAATCCGCCAACCACCATGGCGTAAACATAGTTTACGCCATGGTGGTAAAGGTACGACCCAGGCGTTAACTTACCGCCTGGGTCGTAATGAGGCCCAATAACTTGAGTTTACATAGCACATACTGGTGCAGTTTCACATTTCAATGGCAGGTTTTTTCTTCTGTGCAGATCCTCAGGGCCCATTCTTTCTACATTTAGCCAGTCCTTTCCTATGTGCGAATCCCCAAACATATCCTTCCTATCGTGGACAGGCTGTTTGTCCATGAACAAATCTCCAAAAGCCCTTTTTTGTTTGGGTTTGAACTCATTTGTTCATTAAAACTGGAATTACTTTATACATTTTAATGATTTGTCATCACTGTTAATTTTGCTGCTTTTACCTACGGATGATTAATAGTTTATCACATTTCATGGATACTAACCTCACATAAACTTTATGTTGTTTGATTGGCAACTCATTTGTAAGGTAAATCGGAACAAAAAAGGCTAGGAGCCCTAATGAAGAGCAAAGAAGCTCAAAAAACATGTAGGCTCATCTAGACTTTATCATAATTAAACAATTATGAGAATGTATCATTATCGTTTGTGTATTCCTTAACAGATAGAAGTTGCCGTCCAATAAGAAATAACACAACACTATTGTCTGGGGGAAGGTACTGTCAGGAACCCGTTTTTTTTTGTATTGTTCATATTCTAAGGATGTCAGGGAAGCGTCCTTGATTTGTGGCTCTGCTGAGACCTCCCAGCTGAGTAAATCCTAGCAATGAGCGCAAAGATTGTGGTTAGTTCCCATATTCGTTTTTTAGTTGCTAGATCATGTATTAATATAGAAAAGGTAGAAGTGCAGCAAAAGTGCAGCCAGCTGAACTTAATGACCTGCCATTGCTGTTTCTGCTGTTCCGAGACCAGGATCCCTGGTGCATGAAAGAAGATGAGGAGCCTTGTTTAAAAGTTGCTGCTGAGCGCGGAGCACCACAGAAGTGCAGCGAAAGTGCAGTTAGCTGCTGTCTGCAGTGATTCCATGAGCAGAAGCCCTATCGTTTGTTTTTTGTTTTATTCGTATTTATATAGCGCACAACAGCCCGAGGACATTGTGGCACTTGTTACAGTACACAGCTTAGTTACTTAGTTACATAGTCATTAGCAATATATATACAGGTTGCAATATAGTTACATAGTCATTAGCCTTATGTATACAGGTTACAATATAGTTATATTACATTTGTGTTATATTACAATATACATGGCAGGAGTGGAGGAGGCAGTCCTCCACTTGCTAGTTGAGGAGAGTGGCCTTGAGGTTGTTGCGGAAGACAGAGATGGAAGTTTCAGCTCTAAGGGTGGCAGGGAGTGAGTTCCAGAGTTTCGGTGCAATATAGGAGAAGCCTAGACCTCAAGCTGTGGCTCTCTTTATGCGTGGTATGTGTAGCTGGTTGGTGTACTGAGCTCTGGTGGGGCGAGTCGATGTGGTCCTTGATATTGCTTCAGATAGGTTTGCTGGAGTGGTTTTGTTGATGCACCTGTGAGTGATGGTGAGGATTTTCAGAGTGATACGGTCTTTGACCTGGAGCCACCGTGCTTCACGTCTGGCGTGGGATATATGGTCTCTTCTAGGGATGCTCATGGTGGCTCTGAGGGCATTGTTTTGTGTGGGTTGCAGTCTGTGAATGTTTTTGGCGGAGGTGCCAGCTAGAAGGGCGTTGCAATAATCGAGTGTGGCTCCTATAGTTGCTCTAGCTATGGCCAAGCGGTTGGGGGTGGATAAGTAGTGTTTAATGGCATTGATGAGTTTGGTGCTGAACGCTGATGCAGTGGCTATGGCGCTGACTTTTTTGTTCATCAATAGATTTGCATCAATGTGAACACCTAGAGTCTTGACAGAGGATGATACGGAGATGGTTGAGTTGTCTATGTTGAAGTTGTTGTATTGGGGGCTTAGTTTCGATAATGTGTTTGTCTGGCCCAGGATGAGAATTTCAGTCTTCTCCCCGTTAAGACAGAGGCTATTGATTGCCATCCAAGCTGGGATAGTGGCATAGATGTTGTGAAGGGCCGTGGCGTCTTGGTGATAGAGTCCAGATAGGGGTAAAAGTACTTGAGTGTAGTTTGTATATGCAACACCCATGGAGTCAAGTAGGTCGAAGAGGGGTTTTGTGAAGAGGTTATAGAGGATGGGGGCTGTACAAGATCATTGGGGGACACCGCAGTTTATAGTGTTAGGATCTGCGTTAGCTATGTCGGAGTAGACCTTCATGGCTCTTTCTTCAAGGAAGGAAGTTATCCAGGATGCTGCTTGATTAGAGAAATGGGCTGCATGGGTGAGGTGGGTGGTGAGTGCTTGGTGATCTACCAGGTCAAAAGCAGCTGATAGATCGAGGAGGAGGAGCAAGGCAGGTTTGCCTTTGTCCATGATCTGTAAGATTTGATTTATTAGGTCTAATAAGGCGGATTCTGTTCCATGCCCGACACGGAAGCCAGATTGTCTTTTGCCTAGTATGGAGTTAGCTTCTATGTATGATTGGATCTGGATGTGAGCTGCTTTGTCCATGATTTTTAGGAGGAACGGGACTGTTGTTATCGGTCTGTAGTTGTTGGGTTGCGCTGGGTCAAGTGTGGCCTTTTTTAGAAGTGGCCGCACCCAGGCTTTCTTGAGATTGTTTGGGACAGTTCCTGTTTGGAAAGATGTGTTAATGAAGGTAGTAATCAGTGGTGCTAGGTGATTAGCGTATTCCTTGATGATTTTGGGAGAGCAAATGTCTGCTTTGCAGGGAATGGTTTGAGGTTTTTGATGAGATTAAGGACCTCAGGTTCAGTGACGTTTCTGAAGGAGAATTGAGTGTGATTGAGATTACTACGCTTGTCTTGTGTAGGGCGGTTGGTTTTTTGGTTTGGGAGGGCTTTGCAATTGTTTTGGATTTTGTTCTGGAGGAGTTTTATTTTGTTGAGCATGGCGGACTGAATGCTGGCACACCAGGCATTGTCTTTAGTTATCTCGTCAGCAGTAGCCAGAGGAGTGACTAATTCATTAAAGATTGCGAATAGTTCTTTAGCTTGGGAGTTGGCCTTTGAGAACCTATCATTGAAGGAGTTGGATTTTGCTGCTAAAATGGCATTTTTATATTGGAGGGCTATTTGTTTGAAGAGGCTGTTATTTAGATCACTCGGATCCGTTTGCCAGTTTTTAAGCGACTGGCGCTTTTGAGCCCGGAGGGTTTGGAGTTCTTCCGAGAACCAAGAGTTGCAGTGAAATTATTTTTTTTCCTTCTTGCTTTAAAGTGGGGCTATAGAGTTTATGGCATTGGTGAGAGTATCATTAAAGATAGCTGATTATATATTTGGGTCCTGAGAGAAAGGAGGTGCTAGGCAGGGGCTTTTAAGGTGGGTACGCAAGTTGTCTTAGATATTTTAGAACTTCTTATTGTGGCAGGTGGTGCGTGGGTGAGAGTCTTAGGTTTCGGGTTGGCGGGGATGAGTAATTCGATGCATGTGTGGTCCGTCCAAGGAAGGGCATTGTTTGAGACAATGTTGGATGCACAGTTGTGATCCATGACCCAGTCAAGGGTGCGGCCTTTGGAGTGAGTAGGGGTGAGGACTCTTTGGGAGAAGCCTAAGTATGCTAGTTCTTTAGCTAGGGTTGCGGCAGATTTATCCTTAGGATCATTGTATCCTAAATTTAAGTCTCCTAATAGAAGGATTTTGGAGGACTTTTTAATGTTGTTGCTGAGTCGATGGGAGAGGTGCTCTTGGAAGTCAGCTGGGAGTCCGGGAGGTCTGTATAGGATGTGGGTGTTGATTAGATTATTGGGGGAGAGTGTAAGCTTGGCTGATAGGATATCAGCATTACCACCCCATGTACTATGGTCTGCTAATCTGATGGATAGTGAGTCTGTGTGGATAAGGGTGACTCCCCCCTCCAATCTTATCACATCTATCTTGCCTTAGGATGGTGTAGCCTGTGGGTAGGGCTAGTGCGATGGCTGGGCAGGAGGCATCATTGAGCCAGAATTCAGTGATGCAAAGTAAGTCCAGATTAAGTGTGGATAGTAGATCATTTATCTCTAGGGCATGTGCAGGTAGGGAGCGTACGTTCAGTAGTGCACATTGAAGAGGTGGGTGTTGTGTGCCTTTGATGTTTGATCGTCCTGGACTATTTTATTTTATTTATTTATTTTCTTATTTATTTTTAAGATGAGGCTATTTCTTTTGAGACTATTCTGACCCCCATTAATAGCTGCTATTGACAAGTAAGCCAATTGACTTTGGGAGGGCACTGGTTGCTAGTTTGGCTGGCCTATCTACCTCCAAGTTCCTCCTAGCAGTGTCTTCCACTTCTGGGATACAGAGAACCTCAAACGCATGTAAGGTCCACTACTCAAGAGCTTCTATAACCACCTAGACAGGTGACAGGGACAATTTGACATTGCCTCTAATAATTACTCCTATGACACAGTCCCAACCTACCGTATCTCAATCGGCAAGCAGCTACACCAAT
The DNA here is from genome assembly GCF_040938575.1 of Ambystoma mexicanum. Classification (NCBI taxonomy): domain Eukaryota; kingdom Metazoa; phylum Chordata; class Amphibia; order Caudata; family Ambystomatidae; genus Ambystoma; species Ambystoma mexicanum. Next base: position 779,828,029 of record NC_090937.1, read on the forward strand.
TTTGCAAAGCTTTTCCCAAAGGTTGATTCTAGAATTACAACTTTTGTTCAGAAACTGGATAAAGCATCACTACCAATCAGTACAAACCATTTGTCTACGTGTGAGGATAAGGGAGACCGGAGTGAACTGGAGCCGCTACACAAACATGGTTAAAAAAGAGGTAATGGAAAAGAACAACTTTGCTGGTCTGGTATGCTGCCTTGCAACAGGAGATGAACGTCATAGTCTCCTTCATAGAAGGATTTATTCTGGGAGAGAGCAGGTCTGCTACGACTGCCCAGATGGTTAATTCTCATGATTATGATGAACCTGCGGTACCTCTTCATGATCATATTGTCACAGAGCAAGTGAAAAAACTGCCTCCCAACCTGGCCATTTCACAGGATGGCAATCAAACTGGAAACAAGCTACTGCAATCTGCGACCGACTCTGTGATAGATCTTGATCCTCCAACACCTTCCTCTTGGAACTTGGCAATTGGAATCTATTTATCTTTTATCAAAGGAAGAGGAGACGAGTGAAAGCCAAAGTAAACCCTCAAGAGATAAAAACTAAGAATCAAGACGGTAATGAAAAGGAAAATGCTAGGGGATCCTGTAAGTTTCTATGCAACCTGGCAGAGCTTGTAACTTCTCCTTGGGATATCGATAAGAATACTGTGGAAGTCACAGAAAGTGTTCAGAAGAGGGAAGGGAAGAAAACACATGGAGGAAACAACAGAACAAATGGCCCGTAATGACAACAAATATCCTTAAGCTACAAGACCAACGGCTAGGTGGGGTTCCCAGGACGTAATACCAAACAAAGTTCCCAATGATGTGGGAACTCCCGTCCCAAACCATTACTTTGTATAATTCAAAATGTATACACTGAAGTAATTTCAAAGTTATTTAAATAGTCTGAGTATACAAACAAACATTCATCAAGGGAAATTAATTTCAGAATGTTCCTTTTTTCTTCACAGTTTCTACTTTAATGTAAAACCCAACTCGTTTTGAATTACAATACTCTTCATCAGGGGTACTCTATTGTGAAGATTTCTGCAATTTGACAAAAAGATGAAAAAACGTCAAGATGTTGTTCTTAAATTCCAAAACATATACATTTAGTAAGGTTCACCTTAAGCTTGATTAGTCAGCTTTTGGCAAACAAATTCTAGAAATCTGGGGGGCGTGGCTAGCCGAGGACGCCTGTGGATGCCTCTTCGGTGAGCTCTGGGACTGCTTCCCCGTCCTGAGGCCCCAAAACCCCTTTAAAGATTTAATTACCCAGAGAATAAGCTCTGCAGGCATCTGAATGCCTGTGGAGCAAGCTGTGCAAATCTAGAGGCAGCGGAGCTCCCATGGAAGAGTAGCGAGAGGAAGAGCGGGGAGCTTAACGGACATAGCCAAGATGGCGGACGGGATGCATAACGGCACCGGGGTGAATGTCAGACCACCCCCGGAGAAGAAGTGAGCTGAATGGCAGACAGCCCGGTGAGGTCCCGGAACCACAGAGAGTGCCCCGTCTTGAGCTGCCGGCGGTCGTGTGCTGGGTGCCCCGGCTCGGTGATCGGAGCCGAGGCGCCCTAGTGAGAAGCCCTTCCGCCCACCCCTGCGGGCAGGAAGGCTCAAGATGAGATCCAAGGACTGGAGACCGAAGACAAGAATCTTGGTAAGGAGATGCTGGGGGCGGCCGGGACAATAAAGTTTAATTACCCAAAGAGGACTGTAGTAGTCATCTGTGCCACCAGCGAGGACTCAGAATGCGCCAAGTGTCACCCAGTGGGCGCTACGGCGCACAGGCTGTCGCACGGCCCAGGGCAGGCTGCAGAAGCCATCCACGCCCCCAGCAGGACTGCCGTGAGAGGGCCGCAGGGAGGACCTACGCAGCAAAATCATACCCGAATAGACGTGCAACCCATAGCGGGCTGAGGGAACCACCCGTGCGCTCATCAGGACTGCTCTGAGAGAGCTACTGAAAGGTCTTTAGACTACGTGATTTCCAGTAATAATCCATGCAGGGATGCCCGTGAAAATGACATGAATGGAGATATGAAGCACTCTGGACAAGCATTGCATGACTGGTTAATGAAGCGCATTAGGTGGTAAAGAAGCACTAAGGAGAATCCCCTGAACAGAGGTAACCCCCCCTTGAGGTGCAAGGATCAGCAGGTCCAACCCGAGTGACCACTCAGGGGCGAAGAGGCAAATGCCATTCTTGACAGGGCAGAGCGGACAATAAACCCCTATAGTCTGCTGTTACCCAGCAACATAACATTACCCATGAAAGTGGTGGGAACCATAAGCCACTTAGGGACAAGCAGCAGAAGGGTTTAATACTAGCTATGAGAACCGAAGCGCCTAGGGGCCGGAAAAATAACAAGGAATGTTCCTGAAGGATGAACCACTCTCCAAGAGGGCAAAATAATTAAGTGCAACCCCCAAAGCGCCATGGAATCAGCAAGACAAGCGCTGCCACTGTTGCGGTAGCCCGGGGGGGTGAGCTACAGCAGATATACACTGCCCTATGGGACAGCCCTGATAGCGGAATTGCATTAAGTGACAAGTAGGGCTCAATTGGAGTCCTGCAACCCCCGGGTCACACACGCTTGTCCTTAAGAGTGCACACAGCATAAAAGGGGCACATTAGGATAGATCAAAAGGGAGCGCCCCTATCAGCGCACACTGGCAGAGGATTTATGGCAGCCAGAGCCTCATTTGTCCGGAGCAGATAATAAAGGGATATCAGCAGCAGTGCCTAATACTGGAGCAATAAGCGAAAGCACTCCTCTTTCCCATGCACATGCAAAAATGGCCAAACAAACAACAAAATCGAAAGGCTCGGCGTCAGGAGATATCAAAGCCCTGATGCAATCTGCAGAGGATCATAAACGCAGTCAACTACAGGCGATGGCCCAAATACACTCCCCTCCACCAGAGGGTACGAGAGAGTCCGATGACCCACCAATCCAAAAGTCAGACCTGCTAGCAATGCTGCAGGAGCTGAAAAAGGACATCAAAGATAGCGCATCCGACCTAGCCAAGTGCATTGCAGACCTTAACTTAGGGGTCATAGCCGTAGATAGAAGGCTTGACAAGGTGGAGACCACGGTAGCTGAACAAGGGTGAGGGCAAGATGAACTTGCAAAAAGGGTACAAGAACTCGAACAGCAAATGGATCGTGTCCAGAGAAAACAGGAGGATACCGAGAACAGATCTAGGCGAAACAACATACGGATCCAGGGGATTCCGAAGTCCGTGGCAGTCACTGACCTGCAACAATACGTGACAGACCTGTTCATATTAGACCGGACGCATAGGGTCTACTCCACATTTCAAATTAACAAGAACCTGATCCCTGATGTGCTGACCTGGATACACTTATTTCAACTGAAGGAGGACATTATGCGGGCTGCTCGGAAAAAGGAACCCATAAGTTTCCGATCCACACCCATCCAACTATACCAAGATCTAGCCCAAGCTACCCTCAATAAGAGGAAACGCCTGAGGGTCGTTACAGACTGGCTGAGATCCAGGAATGTGCACTACTGTTGGTAATTTCCGACCGGGCTCCGTTTCAAATGGATGGGACAGCGGTACACAATTATAAAGGAAGAGGATATGGAGGATCTCATGAGGGAGGAGGATGGCAGCGAAGGCAACGACAAAGAAAGAACCCCACCTGGAAGCAGGGAGAGAGATGGCAGACTGGAGAGGGAACAATGGAAACCAGCGCACCCATGCCCGAGGTGTCGCAAAAAAAAGAACCCAAAGCTACTGACCCCACATGAACAGTAGATTTGAAAGCAAAGATTGGATCTGCTTGGGAAATTGGAAGGCCAGGGTCCAAAGGGGTTGTTCAGCCTTTTTGTGCAATCCGCCGTGGCGGAGGGTAGATATGTAACAGCTTCAATGTCACAAAAGGGTATAGAAGGGGGGGAGACCAGATCCCAAATTTCCCGGGGTAAAACAAACCCAGTGATTCACTCTGGCACAGCCATGGGGAGATTTTTTGTCGAAGTTCAAGGGGTTGTTATAAGTTGGGGAGTTGGGTAGGATATAAAGGAACATGACACTTGGGTGGAAGCTACACATAACACATACGGAACACTCAATTGGGTAGACCGGCTGTACAGCACAATGGAAGGCATGCTATTACAAATCAACAATGGCTGATTTAACATTTGTGACACTCAACTCTCCAATAAAAAGGAAATAAATTATGAGAAGGCTTTTGGATATGCAGGCCTCAGTGGTGTGGGTAAAGGAAACTCACTTGCTCCCAGAAGATGAACACAGACTAAGGCATAGGGTCTTCCGCATACAATACTTCGCCTGAAGTGGGACTAAAAAAAGGGGAGTGGGCATTCTGCTGGTCAAGGGGAACAGCTTCGAGAAACAATTTGTTAAAAGAGACCTAGAGGGCCGTTATCTGGTGTTAGGAGGGGTACTGATGGGCCAACAGGTCACCCTGGTGGCAGTCTACGCCCCCAACGAGAGGCAAGATTGCTTCTTGCTGGGGCTGCTGCCCAAAATTGCAAAATGGGGAGTGGGGCAGATCTTGATAGGAGGCGACTTCAACGGCGTAATGGACGCCGCAATGGAGAAAACCCTCCCAGCCACTCCTAACGACAACATATACAGCCAAGCCCTGGCCCAATTCCTCAGGGAGCTACACCTAATAGAAACGTGGCGATTCTTCCACCCACATGAGAGAGCATATACCTTTTACTCAGCTGTACATAGGGGCTACTCACAGATCGATATGGTACTCATCTCGGACACCCTGGTCCCACAAATCACGGGGTTGGAAATTGGGGTGCGGTGCTTATCAGACCACGCACCGGTCTCCCTAAAGATGGAGCCAATCACTATGCGGCGCAAGTCCGTAAGCCATGGTGCCTAAATTAAATAATCCTAAAGGACCAAGCCCTCAGAGCAGACATAGAACTGGCACTGAGGAATTACTTTCATGGAAATGTCACTCAGGGGGTTGACTGGGGCACTGTTTGGGATGCTAGCAAAGAGGTGGTATGAGGCGAGTTTAACGCGCACAAGGCAAACTGCATTAAAAGAAATGAGAAGGTGCGGAGGGAACTGGAGGCCAAAATAACAATGGCTGAGACAGAGTATAAAGATAAGGGCTCACAAACGGCGTGGCGGGAACTTAAAAAAGCTAGGGCAGCCCTAGAGACACACTTGGCAGGCGAAGCTGCACAATGGGGACAAAGCCAACCGATTCCTTGCGGCCAAATTAAGAAAGCAGAAAACCCGGAATCACATCACCCAACTGAAACACCATGGAGGGGACTTAGCAGGGGGGGGGGAGGTAGCTGAAGTCATGCTCGTTACTGAACGGGAATGCAAAAATGTACTCCACAATCCTGGTCCAGAGGCTAGCAAATGTCCTCCCGAAGCTAACTCACCCGGACCAGGCAGGTTTTGTGAAAGGGCAACACACCTACGATAATATCCAGAGAGCTATAGATACCATTGAATGGTGATGTAGGTCAGGACAGTGGTTCTCTGTGCTGGCATTGGACGGCTCTAGAGCCTTTGATAGCCTAAAGTGGGGTTTCCTACAACTGACCCTCGAAAAAATGTGGTTGCGGGCCAACCTTTACCCGTATGGTCTTGGCCAACTATGGGAAAAAGTATCCCTATCCGAAAGGGCATGAGGCAGGGGTGTCCACTGTCACCATTGATTTTTGCTATGGCCATGGAGCCCCTGGCCAGAGGACTCACGATGACCCTGGAATCCGAGGTGTGAAAGTGGGCGCCAATGGGTCCCACAAAATAGCCCTCTATGCAGACGAAGTCCTCATGTTCCTGAAGGACACAACAAACTCACTCCCAAAAGCTATAGAGCTGCTGGACAGGTTTGCAAGGATATCCGCTGTCCACATTAACTACCCCAAATCCAGGGCGCTTAACATCACTGAGGAACCAGAACATGTGTTAGAATGGGAAAGTCGCCACCGACTGAAATGGGAACAAAAACCTATAAAATACCTAGGAATACACCTAACACCCACATGTGAGAGATTATATGGGGCTAATATCCCAGACCTGCTGAAAATGCTGACAGGAGATCTCAAATGATGGGATATGCAGGAGCTACCTTGGCTCGCATGCATAACAGCAGTTAAAATGAACCTCCTATCCAGGTTTCTATATGTGACGGGAGCTCTCCCAATATGCATTCCAGGCCCAGCAATTAAAAACGTACAAAAGGAAGTCATGTCCTTCATCTGGAAAAAGAAAAAACCCAGGGTCCTCAAGAAAGTTCTATTTCGGCCACAAGCACTAATGGGGGTGTGGGTACCAGAACTCTGCAGGTATCTCTGGGCAGCCAAGGTAGCACCCATGTTGCAATGGGTGCCCAGAGAAAACCAAAACCGTTGGGTGACCCTCGAAAAGGAGGCAACCAGAACACCCCTAGAGAGTTTGGGATTCCTCACAGTGAAGCACAGAGGTAAAGGAGGCACACTACTGAAAATAACTATGGCCACCCTATGGTACTGGGGTAAAGCGGTACAGGGAAAAGGGATAAAAGTAGGGGGAGGCCCTCTAACACCAATGTCCCATAAACCAGATTTCACACTAGGAATGCACCCTGACTTCTGGACAAATTGCAGTGGAAGGGTCAGCCCCGACACTGGGGGAACTCTACTCAGAGGGGTCACCCTTAACATTCAAAGGTTGCAAAGATAAATTTCATAACCCCTAGAGGGAAGGCTTCCATTACATCCAAATTAGACATTGGATCACGAACACAAAGGTCCGCGAGGGAGCAACTCGGGACCCAATAGGGCTGGAACTCACTGTAAAAGAAGGGACTCTGGAGAAAGGGGTGTCAAGACTATACCGGCTGATGTGTGAGGCGGACACAGAAGAAACTCTTTCATACATGCAGAAATGGGAACTAGATGTGGGGAAACCAATACCGGGGGAGGCATGGAGCCGCATATGGCGTTGAGCCGCAAAAAGCTCCATATGTGTCTCAATTAAAGAGGCGGCGTATAAACTCTATCTGAGGTGGTACATGACGCCCCAACTAATGCACTCCATTAACCCAGACTACCCCCTATCATGCTGGAGGGACGGTGGGCAGCCCGGGGACCTAATCCACATGTGGTGGGCCTCTCCAGTGGCAGTGACATACTGGAAAGAAATCCTGAGCCATATCAAGGAAGTAGTCGGGCACAGCTGCCTTTCAACCCAGTGGTAGTCTTACTGGGTGAAGCAGTTGAAGGGAGCTATGCAAATACAGGGAACAAGGCCAGCCTCATCACCCACATGCTGAGCGCAGCCAGAATCAACTTGGCACAGGCGTGGAAAAACAAACAGGGGCCGGTGGTGGCTATGTGGTGGGTGAGACTGTGGGGAGAGATGGCAATGGAAAAGGTGACTGCAATGGCATATGGTTCCTACTCGAGATACTTGAACAACTGGATGCCATTCCATGAATTCATGGACGACAGGGAACAAATGTACTTTAAACCAAAGCTTCTCCGCAGGATTTCTATTTTGTAGCTATGCAAACCTCGGGTGGACAGTCAAGTCCGCAATACACTCACATGTGTTGAACAGAGACATTGGGGGTCATTCCAAGTTTGGAGGTAAGTAACGTCCCTTACCGGCATGGCGCAAATAGCGTGTCCGTGCTGGCACCAGTACGCTAATAGAGGACTGTTACGACTTTGCGGGCACAAGCTTTACGCCATGCCGGTAAGGTATCTAGCGCTATGCCGCAAAAGGCACCCAAAAAGCCCTTACCGGCATCAAGTGTAGCGCAGATAACACTACCAACATAGTCCAATGCGCCATTAGTGGTGACTGTAATTAGTGGTGACTGTAATTAGCGGTCACCGCTATTTACCGTCACCGCTAATAAGCGGAACCAGAAGTAGCGTCATCGCACAGGAACAGGAAGGAGCACGGCGGCCATCTTTAAAAACACAATCCATTGCCAATTGCCATCCTCAGCACACATGACCCCTGGGATACTGCTGATCGTCAGAAAACGTCTTCCTACAAGACCAGAATGCCTAAGGCCCTGAAGAAGGGAGCTGCCCGCCTTAGAAAGGAACAATTTAATGAGGACGAGCTCCAGATGCTCGTGGACACATTGCACGAGCATGCAGGCACAGTCTTCTCCAGGAACATGAGGAGAGAGGCAGTGCTATGGAAAAAAGAGATCTGGGCACTTGTTGCCCAGAAGGTTAGTGCTGTGGGCAACACACCACGCACAGTGAAAGACTGCCGTAAGCGATGGGACGACCTGCGCCTAAGGGTGCGCAACATACTATCCGTCAATCACAGCCAGGTCATGGGAACAGGAGGAGGTCCTAGTTCCCCTATAAAGCTCACCCCGTGGGAGGACATATGGGCAGGCATGATTGGGACGGAATCCATCGAAGGTGTAGGCAAGATGGAGTGTGGCGCCACTACATCAGGCGATGGAAGTGAGTGTCCAAAGTAAACACTGCTATGCCAAATCTGATGAAAGTCAACCCCAATGTCAGTCCGAAGAGTCACGCCATGGTCGCCCACACACACACACTCCCCGTAAAGTAGGCCGAAGCATCACAGAAACATTCTGATGCCTGGTGCAAGGCAATATTGTACATGACACATACCACACAAAGTAGGAAATTCCACGAGGCACACAGCTTGCATGACCAAAATAGTATGCATGTCAGACAGCACTGTTCCTGGCCAACATGATTGAAGCCGACATACGCCTGCATTTACCACCCATTTATCAAATGACATGCCATTCCAAACACAAATGCCTATTACCCCCAAATGTATGTATGATGCCTATCAAAACATCACTCATGCCGTCCCTCTCTTCCACCCCCACAGGCAGTGACCATGACAGCGATGGGTAGGACGATACCCCTGCACAGGTCACACCCCGGAAGAGGTCTTAGGAGGACAGCAACCAGCCGTCAACCTCCAGGGGACAAGCCAGGGTGCGCCGTGTCCCAGCATCCAAGCCACCGCAGGTACACATAGCACCTGTGCCACCAAGGCCCGTGGAGGGCACAGCACCACCACCACCTCCACCCACTGGTAAGCCTGAAGACACATGTGAGACACCCCATTCAGAGGGGTTTAGTTTGGATGGGGAGGTGGCAGCCACGGCACCCCTAACTGTGGATGACACCCAGGAGGACATCTGGGGCACCATGGAGGACGATATAATGGATGTGGTCCATACACAAACCCAACTTGCATCCCCCCCAAGTATCATTGTTCGATACCGGGAACACCACCACCCCAGAGCAGTCCGGCCATGACCACACTGAGGGACATCTCAGTCCAGTTTTCAGTGTTGGGGAGGCTGAGCAGGCTGGGCATGGCAGCCAGGTTCCCAGCACATCCATAGGTGCACCCGCAGGGCCGCTGCGGGCTGACCTGCTCACTGCACTCGTTCGTGAGTTTGTACAGGACAACCGTCAGGCCAGAGAGGAGTGGCGTACAGAGTTCGCTGCACTAGGCCGGTCCATTACAGACAGCTCTGCCTTCATGGTGAGCTCCTTCTCGGACAACACCAGCCGCCTCTGCGGGGAGGTCTCGGCCCTCTGGCAGGTGCTAGGGCGCATCGCCGATGCCATGGAGGCAGGGCATCTCGCCACACAACCTCAGCAGGCGGCCACACCGTAGTCCTGCAGTTCCACACAAACGAGCCTGCTCCGCAGGTGGGTCCGTACACAGCGCCGACAGGACATGCCGCCCCCTGGGTCAGGGAGTGCTGAGTAATTGTTATGGCAGCCTCAGTAGGCTTCGGGAACCCAATGGGACTTGTATGGGGGAGTTGTGGGGGGGTGAGGGTGTGTGGGGGAGTTGTGGGGGTAGGGGGGTGAGGGTGGTTGAGGGTTTTGTCACTTAAGTTTACTTTGTTTCATTTAATACACTGGTTGTTTAAAAAAAACACCCGAGTGGACATTCATCAATGCGCATGTGTCAATTATTCAGTTACAGTGCATGGTGTAGATGCACCCCCTCTGTCCAACCATCATATCACCCTCTGCTGCCATGCGTGTCACAAATATTGTGCAATCACGGACTTGCACACAGTACGGGCCTCCTGTGCATCGTCAACACGATGATGTCCAGCCACGTCTTCTTCCTCCCCCTCATCATCACCAGGTGGTTTAATGTCAGGGGGCAGGGGCACGTTCCGGCAAATGCACATATCGTGCAGCTCGACACATGCCATGTTGATCCTGGCCACCTTCTCATGCCTGTAGCGGAGTGCCCCACCCGACCGGCTGAGGCAGTGAAATCGTGCCTTTAACAGGCCAAAGGTATGCTCGATGTCCACACGGGAATGGGAACAATTATAGTCCTCGTCATGCCTGTTCTGTGGGTTATGGACAGTGGTGAGGAGCCATGGCTTCAAGGGATAACCACTATCACCTGCATGCGAGGCAATTATAGGTAAATGTCATGTGAATAATGATGGACAGCTGTACTAGTCATACTTGCCGGGGGATTATTGTTGGTCACATGCACATGTCCACGGTTGTATGCAAGCAATTCTTTGGCCTTCAATGTGTCCTGTGCCATGGAATAATGGTGTGGGTAGCATCTTCAAGATGATACACTGTGTGCTCTGTCGTATTGTAGCTCATGCATTGTGTGCGCATATTGGTGTGTTTGTGTGACTTTGCAGATTTGTTGTGTTGTGTATGATTTTCTGATGGTGAGCGTTGGCAGTAGCCTCTACAATTTTTGGCATTCTGCGCTGCTTTTTCCCATGGTGACATGCAGCATTCCTATAGTTGATGCGGGATGATGTTCACCACAATGTGTGATGATCTTGCTTGTGTCACCTTCCAACTCCACCTGTTTGTGTTGCTATAGTTTGGGATTGCGTTAAACCACCTCCATGGCATGGAGGCCACCTTTTGTTTCTAGTATCTCCTGGGGAGTCCGTGGTAGAGATATGTGTGTTGTGTGCTTGAGGTGGAGCACCGACAGTACCTTCAGTTGTGGTGGGGTGGCGGTGCATATTTCAATGAGACTGACAGTCGTATATCATGTCCACAATGGTGGTGATGGTGTCACGGGCCAGACGGTACGGGGTGTGGTTGTGCTGCGGGGTTGGGTTGGAGGGACTGTCTATGATGTTTGAGATTGGGGGCTGCATGGTGGTTAAGCTGGCTGCACTGGTGGGGCATGCAGAGCCTGTCTCACCCTCCTTCTCCTGCTGCGTCCCCTCTGTGCTTGGTGTGTGTGTGCTCCTTTTGTACTGGGCCAGACTCCATTGCCTCACCTGTGCTGATTGTGTGCACCTGTGGCAGTTGTGAACACTGCTCAGGGCATTTTACCGTAGGTCGACGATGCCGGTATTTACAGCATGCCGGTAACCACTTTTTCCGCCTTCATGAAGCCGTTATTTGCATGTCCGCTTCACTTGTGATCTCCTCCAGTTTACAGCATGCCGCTATTGCCGGCATGGTGGGTCGCGTGCCCGCGCCCAGACCACTATTTACCGTAAATTACGATGCCGCTAATAGCGGTCGGGCTGGTCAGAATAGCCTGTTGCGGTAATCGATGCCGGTATTCCTTTACCGGCATCGTTGTTCCCTTAGCACCAAGCTCGGAATGACCCCCATTGTGTTTCACCCAAATGTTGAAATGTTATACTGGCGAGGTGTGGGGGGGTTATAACAGTTAAACTCATGAGCTTATGGAACACAAAGATGGGAATTAACAGGGGAAAATTGAGAACAAAACTGTTGTTTGCTGCTCCCATATATATGTCTGTAACCTGTGCTTTTGAGAAATAAATAAAGTTTGTAAAGAAAAAAATGTCCAGAAATCCTCTGGTGGTGTATATGATCTATGGACAATTAGTCAGATTAATTCCATCTGGTGTAACCAATTATCTGGAGGAAACAAATGAAAAATAGAATGTGAAGGTCCCAGTCTAAGTGGGACCCTATATTCTGAAAAGAACAACCAGGTAAGTGAAAACATATTTTTCTTACCACTATACTAATAATGTCCAAGTTAGTGCTATATAATATTGACAAACCAATTACATCTTTTCTCTTGGGTTCAATTTCTGAACTCTGTATGGAAAACAATTTCTCCTTAGACTAAACTAGTATACCACTGTTGCATCCATTATCTTTCATGCTAAACAAAACACATCATTATATGTTGGGTGTCTTACGCATTTGGTCTTATGCGAATGTATAGGAACCATATATGGTATGTCCGGTAATGGAATTTTCTTCTAAATCCATGGGTGTTACAAAGTCCTCTAATTTCACAAGCAAATGTATCTGGAAGAGGGGGATGAAATGCTCTTAAATCAATGACTAGTATTGTGTATTCTATAATTAATTACAAAGATAAAAGGAGAATAAGGGCTCTCAAATGCAAGCACAAAAAGTGGAAAAAGTGTTGTGGTTTGGGCTGGGAACGTTCTGTGCTCCCCAATCTAAAAAACATATATACAAATATATATTTAAAGTATTACTAGACTAGGGGCCTCATTACTAGTCCGGCAGTAACCGAGGCGGTAAAACTGCCTGGTTATCGCTGGACTCATATTACCATTCCGCCTCCGTGACTCCCGGAATCACCGGGGCATTACAACCCCGGTATCTCGGGAATTCCGGAGGCGGAATGGTGTTAATCCCCATTCCCATTGAGTCCCATAGGACTCAATGGGGATGGGGATCATGGAAACACCGGCACCATCTCGTGATGGTGCCGGTGTTTCCTCGTCCGCCTGCAGGCGGGCGGTGTTAAACCCGCCAGGTCAGACCTCCGCCTGCAGGAGTTGTGATCGCCCGGCATGGAAACAACGGTGGCGGTGGGTTTACCGCCACCGTTGTTTCCATACCGGGCGAGTTACAATGAGGCCCTAGGTCCTGTCTGTCATAAGGCCAGACTAATGCAGATCATAGAGATCTCAGCAGTTAAAAACCAATGGCATTTACCCTATGGGGTGTAAAGAATGCAGCTCATTCCATTTCTGCATCCGCCCTGAGATACTCGAACTTGCGTCAGGGGAAGATCTCAATAAAATTGTGGAGGATGTTAACCGACAAATAGACAATTCTAAAAAAGACAAAGAACAGAACAATGGAAAATTTGCAAGTTTCCTAGGGACACATTAGATTATGCTTGGGACATTGTGTATACCTGGCAAGAGTTCTACAACTCCAATAGACGAATACCAACAAGACCACAAAGAACAACTCCAAACAGTGACGCTACTGATAGCAGTGAAGTCACTAGTGGGGAGGGCGACAACACACTGGCCATTATAGTAGTTGTTCCGGTTACTAGCAGTGCTATACACTTAACACAACCTACCACTAGTACCACACAGCCAATCACAACTCCTGCCCCTTTTTTAGAAGGAGGTGGACAAGAAGAGGGAAAGCGAGTTCGGAACAAATAGGAGATTCCAAAGTGATGGTCATCTCATCTAAGACACTAACCACTTCTCAAATTAATACACTCAACCTAGGTCACTCTTATATTCTGGTAGAAAACAGTTTGAGCTTTGAAAAGGAGATTAATCTTTTTAGATGCATAAGAAAAATGGAGTTGAAAGTTTTCTTTGAAACACTACCTGAAACACAGGAACAGTCTACTTCATTTGACTACTTAGAAAGTAAATCCAAAAGAGCTTTACACCCACAGGTTAATAACCCAACATGTTCAAACTGAGGACTACTAAAGACATGAGGAAAATTAAGTATAATCCACTCACATGTAATAATTTACGTAGACATCAAACACGGCTACTAATAGAATTAGCTGAAGATGTCTCTATTGTCATGAAACCCACAGACAAGGGCGGCGCATTAGTGATAATGGATTCCTCTTTTTACAACCAAAGCTGCTTAGGACTGTTCCAGGACACCAGGACATACTTGGAGTCAAACCATGATCCAACAATATCCATAATGGCCTTAATGTCACTCCTAAGGCCCTGTCTACCCCTGTCCACCATGGTACAATGCGCACCGCTGTGTGCCTGAATGCATCCCCCTGCTCCCTGGTCGCCTGTGAGCCTGAATGCATTCCACCCCCACCCCTTGGTCGCCTGTGTGCCTGAATGCATCCCCCCTTGGTCGCCTGTGTGCCTGAATGCATTCCACCCACGCATCCATGGACGCCTGTGGGCCTGAATGCATCTCCCCCCCCCTGGTAGCCTGTGTGCTTGAATGCACCCACCCCCCCGGTCACCTGTGTTCCTGAATGCATCCCACCCCCCTTGGTCGCCTGTGTGTCTGAATGCATCCACACCCCCCCTTGGGTCGCCTGTGTGCCTGAATGCACTACACCCCCCACACCCTTGGTCGCCTGTGTGCCTGAATGCATCCAACCCCCCCCTCCCCCTTGGTTGCCTGTTTGCCTGAATGCACCCCCCCCCTTGGTCACCTGTGTGTCTGAATGCATCCCACCCCCCACCTTGGTCGCCTGTGTGCCTGAATGCATCTCCCCCTTGGTCGCATGTGTGCCTGAATGCATCCCACCCCCCCTTGGTTGCCTGTTTGCCTGAATGCATCCCACCCCCCTTGGTCGCCTGTGTACCTGTATGACCCCCCCCCAGCTCTCCGCTGGTCTCCTGTGCCCCCTTGTTGTGTTGTCCTCATAACTGTGTGTAGCTGCCGCCCTTAACCAGAGACACGCACCGCATTGATACCTGTTGATCTGAACCAATGTATTAGTTTGCCTGCCACCCTGTACCATGGGACTGGCACTATGCTATTCCATTTCGATATCAACCATGCATTAAGGTGTAGCTCGCCTCCTTGTATATTATGACTGGCACCATGCAATTACCGATTGACTCTGACTTTGCATCTATGTATAGCTACCGCTATGCAACATGTGACTGGTTCCATGTTTTTGCCTACCGACTTTGATTATGCAACTGAATGTAGCTGCCGCCATACAACATGTGGCTGGCACCATGTTTTGCCTCCTGATTTTGACTATGCAACTAGGTGTAGCTGCCGCCATGCAACATGTGGCTGCACAATGTATTTGCCTCCCGATTTTGACTATGCAACTGTGTGTAGTTGTCGTCGTGTAATATGTGGCTGGCACTATATACTTATCTACCAAGATTCTGTATATATTGCAACTAAGCACTTAATGTAACTGTACCGTAACCGTATTCCTAACTTATAGCGCCTTGATCCCCCAGGGTTATGGTGCACTTTATAAATGTCAAAATAAAATAATAAATAATAATAATATAGACAACTTGAACAAACGCAGAAGACCTGGAATGGGAAACACCACGCACCAGAGAGTATTTGATCAACAAACATCCTATTACTCCTGTCTTTTATGCACTCCACAAGACACATAAAAACCCTACGAATCCACCATTTAGACCAAATTGTAGCAGGTACAGACAGCGTATTCAACCCCTTAGCATTCTATACACAGACTGCATTACAGCCACTTAAAGACACCTCTCCCTTTTTACAACTATTAGGTGAATTACAACTTACAGATCCAGACATGATCTTGTTTTCACTAGATGTGAATAGTTTGTACACCTCGATCCCCCATGGAGAAGGAATTGAAGCAATGGAGTGGTTTCTATTAAGCCACAAGTCTATACGTATACACATGGTCCTAGTGTTTGAACTAATTAATATCATTCTTTATAACAACTTGTTCAGATATGAAGGCAAATATTTCCTACACATTTTTGGAGCTTCAATGGGGTCAGCAGTGGCACCCACATACGCTAATATCTGTATGTACTACTTTGAAATGACACACATTCTTTTTTTTTAATAAAACATTTTATTATTTTCATGACATAATCAAGACAACCATAAAACAAGAAAGCAAAAAGAAAACAAAAGCAAAAGCACTTCAGGACAGCCTCCCCAATCTGAGATCAACACAATATCGATATCACCGACCACTCAGAACTTCTCACCAGGCCCACTCCCCATCCGTTCCTACGGTGATCTCCTTGTCCATGGCCATCACGACCCAGTCCCTTCCCATTTCCCACATATTTTAGATGCCTTGGTTGGACAGCCCATTGCGCCATATATCCGGTGTTCCATCATGGCACATGAGTCCATATCCAATACCCACTGATCCAGTGTCGGGGGGTCTGGCACTCCCCATTTCTGTGCAATGTTGCGCTTCATTAGGGCTGCCGCTGTATTTAAAAGCATTTTTTCCCATTTGTTGGAATCGGACTCATCTGGTACTCCGAGAACCAGGACCCTCGGATCCAGGTCAATATAGCGAGTAAATACCCTGGACAACTCTGTACAGCAAGCGTTCCAGAAGGCGCGGATTCCGGGGCATGTCCACAGGATATGAAAAAAGGTTCCTTCTTCCTCTCCACATCGGAGACAGTTCGAGTTTGTTGCCCTCTTCCAGCCTTACACTATAGTCCTAGGGTAATACACTCTGTGGAGGATTTTAAGTTGCACCAGCCGGAGCCTAGAGGAAATGGCCACCTCCCGCGTATGCATGAGAACCTGGATCCAGTCCTCTGGGTCTATTTCCCCTACGTCCCTTTCCCACCTGGTCCTTAATCTCGACAGCTCACTGGTAGCAAAGGATGTAATGGCATTGTAGAGGGTGGATGTGCATTTGGTGGGGATGTATGCTGGCAGCATATTTCGTTCTATCGGTGTGTAGTCGGGGACCGTGTCACCCAAAGGTATGTGGGCTCTCAGGGCGTGGATCAATTGCATGAAGTGGTATCCTTGAGTATTAGGCAGTTGGAATTTGCTCTGCAAATCTTCGAACAAGGTTAGTTCCCCGTCCCTCAGGATATCTCCCATCTTTAGAATTCCCGCTCTCACCCAGCGCGGCCACGGTTCAAATTTCTCAATTTCCTTTAGGTTGCTGTTTCGCCATAGGGGTTGTGGTGCGGTAATTTTGTTTCCCCACCCAACAAACGCGTGTGCCTGTTTCCAAATCGTGGTGGTGTGGGTCCCAGTTGCCGGGAGAGGGGGGCGCTGTGGGGACTGGTACAGTAGCTGTACTGGATCTGTGCCCTGCATGGCATCCACCTCGGCCCTGATGTGAGGTAATGCCCGGTCGCCATGTAGTAGGTCATTGACCACTGCGAGTTGTGAGGCCCAGTAATAGGTTTAGAGGCGGGGTAACCCTATCCCACCTTCCCAAATAGACCTCTGCAAAGTGGTCAAGGCTATGCGTGGTTGGCCTCCCCACCAAATGAGTTCCCTGAGAAGGGTTTCTATACGGTTAAATTCAGAGGTGGGAATCGTGAGTGGGGCATTTTGCAGGACGTAGAGGAACCTTGGAAGTGCCATCATTTTAAAGAGTGCGGCTCTACCCATGAGAGTCAGAGGGAGAAGTTTCCAGTGATGGACATCATTAACAAACCGATCTATAATTGTTTGAAGATTGTGCATTGCATATTTAGTAAGCTCATTTGTTATCCAAATTCCCAAATACCTAAAGCCCTGCCTCTCCATCCGGTACGGGCAGTCCGGTGGGCTGGCTTGCCCTCCCCCTTGCACCGGGAAGAGTACAGATTTCCTCCAATTATTTCTCAACCCGCTGAACTTCCTGTAACTCACGAGCATCTGGTTCACTACCGGGCAGTTTCGGGTCGGTTCGGCCATGTATATCAGGAGGTCATCAGAATACAGGGAGGTCCGGTCTTCGTGTCCCTCAGGCCATCTAAATCCCATCCATGCCCCGCTCTGGTGGAGCCACAAGGCCAGTGGTTCAATCGCGAGGGCAAAAAGAAGGGGGGAGAGGGGACACCCCTGTCGTGTAACCCTACCCAAAGGAAAGGATCGGGAAGTCCACCCGTTTACCCTGACCTCTGCTTGGATATTTGTATACAGCAGCTTCACCCATCCCAGAAAGCCCTCTCCAAACCCCATACGTGGCATGATTTCCCAAAGGCTGCCCCATCGGATTGAATCAAACGCCTTTTCAAAATCAATTGCCAAAAGGGCCAATGGAGTATCAAGAATAGGAGCCCGTTCTAGTGCCAGGTGGAGCCGGCGCAGGTTAATTCGGGTTTATTTATGTGGCATGAAGCCACATTGATCCGGGTGTATCAATGTGTACACCACCGGTTGGAGCCGGTTGGCCAAGAGCTTGGCCAGAAGCTTGGCTTCGCCGTTGATTAGCGAGATCGGCCTGTAAGAGGCACATTTCTCCTGAGGTTTGTCAGGTTTAGGGATGACTACAATGGTGGCCTTGCATAGGTCCGATGGGAGGGAGCCCTGTTCGCGGGCACTCAACAACATCCGATGCAGGGGAGGCGCTATGGTATTACCTCCTAGTTTCTGGCAGATCTCAACCGGAACCCGTTCGGGCCCGGAGTTTTCCCGGGTTGCAGTTGCGCAAGGGCTTCTACTATTTCTGCTTCTGAGATATCGGAATCCAGTACCGACCTCTGCTGCTCCGACAGGGTAGGAATTACTATGCCATCGAGAAGGGTTGGATTAAATGAAAGGGTTGGGACCTGATATAGTGCAGCATAAAATTGGGCAAAGGCTTCCGCTATCTCAGCGTCTGACCGGCATCTCTCTCCCAATGGGGTGATGATCTCCCGGACACAGCGCTGTCCCTCATCTCTTCTCTCTAGCCAAGCCAGCATTTTCCCCGCTTTGTCCCCTAGCTCATATATCCTAGCTCTGGACTCCCAGTGGGCTTGCTTGGCATTGTTCAACATAAGATTCCAAAGAGATTCAGCAGCACGTTTAAGTGCTATTTGGGTCAGAGGGGTTGGGTCAAGGATATGTTTGTTCTCCCGGTGGGTTACCTCTGTCTCTGCCTCCCTAATCTTCTGAAGCCTCTCCCTCCTCCTATTCGCCGTCCAGGAGATTTCTCCCCGCAGCACGGTCTTATAGGCTTCCCATATCACCATCGGGTTATTTTCACCAATATCGTTAATCTCAAAGTACTCGGTTGAGACTTCCGTGAGGCGGTCCACCAATTCCGGACAGCCCAAATAATAATTGTTCAGCCTCCACGTTCTAGGGGGAGTTGTACCTTGCAGCCGGAATTCCACCACCAAAGGTGAATGGTCCGAGATTCCTCGGGGGAGTAATTCTGCTGATAGTATTCTAAAGAGGTCTGTGTGCAGAACAAAAAGGTACTCTAGCCTGGAGAGGGAGCCGTGGGCCCCGGAATGGAATGAATACCCTCTGGTTTCCAGATGCAGTTCCCTCCACACATCGCAAAGGCCCAAAGCAGATGCAAAGTTGCACAGCCTCGTGGGGATCTTGGGATTACGTTGTCTAAGATGGGAGCGGTCCATTGTGTTACACATAACATCATTGAAATCGCCGCCCAGAAACCACTTATCCGGTTGATGCTTGCCCATAAGGGTGGTCAGCTCATCCAGGAGTTCTTGCCCCAGCCCGGGTGGGGAATAGATTGAGGCGAACCCAAAGGCTTCCCCCCAGAGTGTCCCAATGACTATCACATATCGACCCGAGGGTTCTGCTCAAATTCCTGCAAGGCGAATGGGACGCGTTTATGGATAAGAATAAGGGTGCCCCTGGATCCCATGGTATATCCCGCATGAAAGGCCATCCTGTAATTGGTGCGGTGGAAGAAATTACAGTGTGAACCCGCCAGGTGTGTCTCAGTAAGCAGGGCCACGTCGGACACGTATCTATTGAGTAGTTGCTTAATCAACTGTCGTTTGATCGAGGAGCCCATCCCGTTCACATTCCAGGTGAGGATCCTTAGGGACTTGGGACGCAAAGACACTGGTAATTGAGATTGGTCAGCTGTCATCTAGCAAGATTGTTAGGGGGGCAGGCAGATGACCCACTAGTGCACCCACCCGGTGTGTGCCATTGTGGTGTAGAACAAACAAGGATTGGTGGCTGAAACGCTGTCCTAGAGTGCTGTGGTCCCAACTAACCGGGAACAATACTATCCCCTGAGACCTACAAGAACAAGTTGATCCTGGGGTAACAAAAAACTCCTCCCAACTAGGACCACCCTCACCCTCCCCATACTCCACCCCAACTCGAAGTATCTGTTGCCCTAACATTGCTGACATTCAAAAAAGGTAGAGTGCCAGCTTTAACAGTCCCAACTGGAGTTCAACTAGAAAAGTTTGCGGGGGGTGGGGGGGTTGGTTTGCTCCCAAGTGCAAGGGTAGCAATCCCCCGCTTACTGCCTTGAGGGTATGTGAAACGCCATATGTAGGCTGCCGAGGGCCTATTGTAGTGTTGTCCATGAAGTAGTTGCCTACCAGCAGGAGAATGAGCCATTATCAGGTATCAGGGCGGGGCCCTGTCACCCCTATCTCGCGGCAGATCCGGCGGTGGCGGCTGGTCTGGTATTCGTCGCCGCTCCGGTGGTGGTCCAGGGTTTCTGTTATTAGTACTTCGGGGTGTCGACCATTCCCCTTCAATGTGCTGCCCCGCCCAGCGCCATGCCTCACCGGGGTCGTCAAAGTGAACCGTTGTCCCTTTATGGTAGATTTTCAACTGTGCAGGAAAGAGCAGGCCGTACTTGACACCAAGTGTTTGCAATTGTCTTTTGAGCTTTCCAAAAGATTGCCTCGCTCTCTGTACCTCTGTCGTGTAGTCGGGGAAGAAGGCTAGCCTGGACCCGCTGAAGGTGATCGTGCCCCTGGAACGTGCCAGTTGTAGAAGTGTATCCCGGTCTCGGTAGTTTAGGAACTTTGAAATCACAGTGCGTGGATGAGCATCAGGAATCAGCCTACCTGTGGGCATACGTTGTGCTCTTTCTATAGAGAAAAATTTGGAGAAGGACTGCAGGTCGAACAGGTCTGTTAGTAATTGTTCCAGGAAAAGTTTCATGCATGGCCCTTCCTCCTTTTCGGGAATGCCAAGTATGCGAACGTTGTTGCGCCTGGACCTTCCTTCTCCCTCTTCAACCCTTGCCTCCAAAGTCTTAAGCTTGGTCGACACCCCTTGGAGTTGTTGTTGCACAGTATGCAGCCCATCCTCTGTATTTGAAAAGCGCTATTCTGCTTCTCCAGTGCGCGTGGACAATTTCTGTAGATCGTGTCTGAGGAGGGATACATCTAGACTAATTCGGTCTATCTTCTGTTCCATAGATGAGCGCGAGTCTGCTATTGCGGCCAGGACGTCTTTCAGGGAGAGCGTGTGCGTGGATTCTGTGTCTCCAGAGAGCTGCAACTTGGGATCAGCAGACTGTGATGTAGGAACAGTATATTGTTCGATCCTATTTTGTGAAATGGGTTTTTTCGTTTTTTCTTTGCCCATGGTTGCCACTCTGCTCCGTGACTGTGAACTTGTGGCAGAGTTCCTTCCTTTTAGGCTCAGCTCAGTCCCCGGGGCAATCCCCCGCAACCAGTGCAATGTCAGACCAGCGGATCACCCCCGCAACGTGGGGGGGGGGGGGTGGGGCACAGTGCAAATTGTTACTTATTGTCGGTCAGGGGGTGTTTGCGGACCCCGGCCCGAGCCGTAGCTCGCAAGTATATTGGTAGATGTTTCCCCTAACTCGAACCCGTCGGCCTCACCGGGTGTCTGTGTTGTCTGGTGGTTTCTTCCAGGTATTGCTCATGGAGGCCCCTACAATGATGTTGTGTGGCAGAGCGTCCCGAGGTTGGGATCAATGTATTGGGCCATGCCCACTGCGTCCGTCTTGGTACAGGTAAAGTACTAGTAAGTATGTCGGTGGGGTAGCTCAGTACTTCACCCAGCCCCGCACCCTGCTCCGTTGAGCAATGTCACAGGTGGTGTATGAGGGGTCGCTTCTTACCCTTTCTTGGACGTTTTCAGGTCAGCTGGTTTATGCTTCGCTCTGCTGTCCAGCGTGGACCCCATTGATCAGCCGGGCACAAGACGTCCGCCTCGCCCAGAATTCAAGGGGACAAGATTGTGTTGCCCCGTGCCCTGTGCTGATGGTTCGCCGTGTCCTGCCTCTCGTCCGGGCACTGTTCTTCTTGTTCAGCGGGGCTCTCTGCCAGCCCTCCTCGGGGAAGCACTGATTTGCGTGCTTACAAGTCTCCTCTCCGAGTCCCTGGGCCGTGCCGGGAGGCTGCGGGCGGCCTGCTCCAGGTCCGCCGCCCGCTTGTTGCGCTTCGATCCCGCTCAGCGCAGCACCAGGCCCAGCCCACAGGAGCGGCTCCCCAGGGTGCCAGGAGGGTCCTGGAGCACGGACACGAGCCGCACAGCTTTACTAGTCTCCCTCCGGATCCACCTCCCAGGGTGGGGACGGCACCGCCACTATCTCCCCCGGAGCACCCCGCGGTCCGGAGCTCCCCAGAGGCCACCAGGGACCACGGGCCAACCCCGCCGCAGGTCCCGAGAGAGCGGCGGCCACTGCCAATGCGATCATTCGTGTGGCAGGGCAGCCGCAGCAGACACAATCGTCTCACCGATAGCCCAGCCTTTGTAGGGGTCGTGCCCTCCCTTATCTGCGGAAATGAAAGCATCTGCTCCTCCTCGCCGCATGTGGGTATATGTCAACAAAGCCCGGGTGGTCACGCCGGGGAACCCACATCCAGCCTGGGCAGCTCGAGTCAGGTGCTAAGCACAAAGCACCGGAGGCGGTCTCCGTCCCAGCCGCACCTCTCAGCTCCACCGCAGTCGCGTCTCAAAGCCCCAGTCGCTGACGCGAAGGTCCATTGGTGGCCATCTTGTATCAGAGGCACAACTCGCATCTCTGATTTTGGAGCACCGGTGTTCACCGCTGCCGGCGCCCTCAGCGTTCAAACTTCACCTATATGTGCCACAGATAATCAGCTTTCAGGGGGTCCTCTTTTGCAGTACTGGCGATCACATAAACAGGCTGTAAATACAGGATGTATAAAGCGGTAGCGGGAGCCGAAGAGACTCACGTCCGCATTGCCTCACCGTTGGCCACCATGACACAAATTCTTAACAAGAAACCATGGTCATCTAAGGTCATCTTTTGGAAATGATACATTAATGACGTCTATGTGATTTGGAAGGGCAGTGGAGTAGAACTATCTCAATTTTCCAAATACCTCAATCAATGCCATGATCATATCAAGTTGGGGGAACCTCATCTGCATTTGCTAGACGCTATGGTTACCTTTATGAATAACAAACTTTCCACGACCATCTACCGTAAGCCAACTGATGTTAACAACACCTTGCACTTTGCACTTTGGGAGCTTTCACCCTAAATATCTCAAGGAATGCCTCCCTTATAGTCAGTTCCTCAGATTTAAGAGAATAGTTTCCAATACAACCAAACTTCAGGAAGAATACAACCAGATGTCCAACAGATTCAAGCAAAGAGGTTATCCCTCTGAAATGTTGGATAAAGCCATCACCAGAGTGGAGAACCATAAGAGGGAAGATCTTTTGAGAACAAAACCAAAAAAGGAGAATACCAGAATGATCCACAAATTGAGATACTCAGCATCAAATAGCCAGGGCCATCGAAAAGAACTGGAACTTCATCAGATTAGATCAATTGCTCAGTAAATGATTCCCGGAAACCACCAATGATGGCATACAAGAGAGGCACACATTTCAGGGACACACTAATCAACGTAGAAAGCATCAGAAAGCCATCACAGAGGGTATTACAGAAACCTAAGTCAGCGACATACTTCTGTCTCAACTGCCAATACTGTTTGAACATTATTAAGGGAGACCATATCCGGCACCCTAATACAGGCAGAAAGATAACCCTCCCTCATTTTGTAACATGTGACACAAGAAAGGTCATCTATGCACTCACATGCCCATGTGGAATATGCTACGTGGGTCAGACGATTAGGCATGCAAAAGACCGCTAGACCCAACATAAGTCAAGCATCATGACAGCCGATGCTAAATCACCTGTATACAGACACTTAAAGGAAGCCAAGCACACAGTGGCCTGTAAAGAGAAGAAGAGGAGAAAGGTTAGCACATTGAAAACACGTGCAGCGCCCAAGTCACTCGCACTTGAACTTACATACCTTTTGCTCGTGGCTGCTGCACATCTGCATACAACGGTTCCCATCTCCTTCACGGCCGCTCCCGCTTACCATGCTATGATCTCGGAGCCGCATCAACAGCTGGGGAGATCAAAAAAAACAGCGTTAATGCAAGGACAACAAGCATTTAAATGAATAACAAAAGAGCCTCCACAACACCTAAAAGAAGGAAAAGGGACCACGTCAACACATGGACAGTAAGAACTGACAACAAACAACACAGAGGAAGACAAAGAGGACATAAAGGGGCAAATACAGATAACGAACTGCTAGAGAAAGGATAAGCAGCAACAGACAGGACTACCACAGCAGAGCTGGGTCAGTCCTCATTGGGAATCAGTGAAGTAACTGGTTCTAGGAAAAATAGCAGCCCTGCAAGAACGGCAGGACGGAGAGTCCATCATTACAAAATATCATGTGAGCCATCTGGCCTAACCACCCATACGGGGGTATGAACTGGAGAGGGGGGAAGGGGCTCCCACAATCCTAGGGTTGCCCACAACTCATCACCCTTTCGCTATTTTCCATAGGAGCAGATCCCAAGGAGTTTGTCCGAAGCTATCCCGACCAGTGAACCAGGGGAAGATTGTCTATCGCCAAACAGTGCCTGACGCCCCCGCAGAGACCAGGTGAGCATAACAGGCAGGGAAGGTTAGGTCAGAGGAAGGTTTTTTTCAGGAGTGGGCACACAAGGGAGTACTTTAGAGGAGTGCGGAGAGATCCTGTGGTAAAAGAGTGATTGCAGAACTCAGCGAGAGCAGGGGCAAGGCAGACAATGTTATCTTTGATGGTCCTGGATGAGCAAGGGGGACCTGTTTAAAAGAGACCTTCATGGAGCGGACAACTTTGGTAACTTCCTCTGGAGTGACAGGTGAGAAAGAAGGAAAGGAAGAAGGAGGGGTGTGGAGGAGGGTTCTGGGGGGATGGGGTGTGGGGGAGTGTAGAAATGGAGTTCAGGGGGCGTGGCCAGTCAGGGCACCATGTGGACGTGCCTGCTGTAAACTCCGGGACGGGCACCAACTTAAAAGCTAATAGATGCCCTTAATCCCCTAAATTCATACATGGAAGACACGGGGAGTGCCTTGCAGTACTGCGGCGATCTGATTATGAGTTTATGACTGCCTGGGAGCTGTTTTTTCCCAGAGTTCAGAGCCGAGTGAGGGGGAGCCTAAGGCACACAAGATGGCGAGCGCACTGGAGTTGCTGTATCCAGCCTCGGCTGTGGGATCGGGAAGCGAATGCGGGATCCGGAGGAGGTGCTGAGCTGAGAGAGAAGGGTCCCGAGGCGAGGCAGGGTTTGCCGACGCAGAGAGGACTGGCCGGAGAGGGATCTGTGCTCCACTTCCTGGCGGCGTCATCCGAGGAGCAGGCGGTGGGAGAGCTGAGGGTGCCGCGCAGAGGGTGAGCGGGCGTCCCAGCGTGTCAGAGAAGAAGCGGAGGCGGAGACGCTGAGCCCGACCGCGGTCCGCAAGCCCGTTGGATGCAGTGCGGGCTGCCTGGTGCGAGAAGGCAAGTTTCCCAGACGGCGGGCGGCACGGAGGAGCCCATAGGAGGAGGAGTGGAGGTCGGGACTGTGAACCCCGAGGCGGCATTTTGTGTCGGCCGCTCAGGGAGCGGGCGGCCTCGGGGCGGAAAGGTGCGCCGCGCGCTGGGGCGGACGGCCCGGAGAAGCCTGTCAGGGAAGAGGTGAGGCCCGGGCTATTTTGGAACGTGCCGCCCCGGCGAACCGCCGGCTGAGGAGGAACAGCTGAAGGTAGCTCAGGATATGCTGCTGGGAGCCCCTGGATTTACTGTGCTGGAGAACACCCACAATTGGAAGTGGTGAGCGCTGCGGTGGAGGGAAGCGAGGATGCCACTTGACTGTACTGTTGATGTTGAAAGCAACACACTGACGCCCAGTCGGGGAGTCGAACCCCTGATGGAACAACATTGGCAGCCCAGCTGGAGAGCTAAGTAAGGTTTTAATGATTATAGGCGCTAAGGTGCTGGATGAGATACTAGCATTCCTAATCTTTGTGTTAAAAGGGTTGCAACCTCCTGCGCACTACAATCTGCAGACATAGCTCTCAAGGGAACCCCCGAGGGCTCCCTATTGATTTACAACTTTCCTGACTGCAGCGACACCTACACCGCAGAAGATGGAGTCGATTGTGGCGGAGGTTCATGCCTCGCAGGGGTCTGACCTAATCCTTGATCCGGCCATATGCAGACATGAATTAGAGGGAATGTTAAAGGCACTTAAGCAGGACAACACGCAGGCAATAACATCGGAGATCCAGTCTTCAAAAGACTCTTTGGCACAGTCTATCGCGGAAATAAGTTCCAATTTGACTGGCCTTGAGACCAGGGTCGATGAATTAGAGAACCTGGCATGTGAGCGCGAGCGGCAAAACGAGGACCTCACCAAAAGAGTTCAGAATGTGGAAGACAGGTTGGAGGAAATGGTGGCTAAGCAAGCGGACCTGGAAAACCGCTCAAGGAGGAATAATATTAGGATTCGGGGAGTGCCAAGACAGGTTCAGGATCAGGAACTTGCTGAATATGTGCGTGATCTCTTCAACACTTTGTTGAAAATGCAAGATTCTGACGAACTCGTCCTGGACAGGACTCATCGGGTGTATTCCTCTATTCAGCAAAAGCATAACCTTCTTCCAGATGTCCTGACTAGAGTTCACTTCTTTCGGCAAAGAGAGGAAATAATGGCGGCAGCTAGAAGGGCAGAAAAGGTGGAATTCCGTGGCTCCGCCATATCACTGTTCCAGGACCTCTCACCATTAACTTTGGCAAATCGTAGGCGCTTCCAGAAAGTCACCACCTGGCTACAAGCGAAAAAGGTCTGTAACAGATGGGGATACCCGTGCAGACTACTGTTTGAATACCAAAACCGCTCCTACGTCATCGGTTCCGAGGGAGAAGCAGATGAGTGGCTACGAGACGTTGCCTGTGAGTTGGGTCGCAAGGGTGCTGAAGTGGAGAAGGGGTCGACTATTCGTTCCACTCCGAAGGACAAGAGGCGAAGGTCCAGGGACTGGGCCCTAGCTAGAACACCCAAAACATCGGAGGATGCGGACCAGGAAGGCAGCACTCCCCCCTGATTTGGTGGCGAAAGTTAAGCTGAAGAACTCACGCGCCTCTGCAGAGAGCTTAGGTGGACCGACAGCAGTACAGTTTGTTAGGTGATGACGGACTGGTTCCCTTCTCTGCGGCAAATATTCGCCTTAATATGTGAAAGATGTCAGCAAGGCAACTGACAAGGAGTGACTGGAAGCGGTCTTTGGGCTCCCCATACAGGGCAGGTACTTTAATAAGTTGAGATAGGAATGATTTTTCGTTCGCCCTGTTTTGGGTATAGCTACAAGGTGATTGACAAAATGGGGCTGGAAGTCGCCCCCAGAATCGTTGGTTAGGACACCCGCACAAGTAAACTGGTATGATGCCTGCTTATCTCGGGTCCTGCTCCGGGTGTTAAGGAGCATATAAAGACGCAATAATGCCTGATGGGACTTCGTTATGCACTCTCCAGGTGTGCGATTACTACAATCGTGGATATGTTGGGATGAATCTGAGGTGTTCTAAAGTTGGGTGCCCGTCACAGGGATTATGCCCGTTATTGTTACCCTGAAAGGGTGGCTGTTCAAATCAGTTGCATTACGAGTTTGGCAAGTAATTAGTGATTTGTATTTTATTCATTTCTTTTATTCTTCCTGTTCTTTTCTTGATTGCATTTTTATGTTACTTAAGGAGTCTAGTCTTCAAAGGTTGCGTCAGGGTTCGCACTTGTCTGCTATGCTTGAGGCTTCATGTGTCCTTTTGAAATGTATCTGATAGGCAATATGGTGAAAGACAAATGTCGAAATTGGTGATTGAAAAGAACCAGTCCCATTACATGCGAGGTTTACTTTGGCTCAATGGGGATGGGGAACTAGTGAGGTGGATGGGGAATGGGGTTGGAGTGGGCTTCTATTTCTTAGTCATTCTGAATGGGGATGGTGATGGAAGCTTGCTCGAAGGAGACAACGACATGGCTATGACTAACCTGAATTTCCGCTGCCTCTCCCTGAATGTGCAGGGGTTGAATTCTCCGATTAAACGAAGCGCATTGATGCACCGCATGGCCACCCTAGAATCCTCGCTCCTATTTCTTCAGGAGACTCACTTGCTCCCATCTGATGAATTCAGGCTTAATAATAAATTAGACCCCATGAAATTTTGCGCTTCTTCGGGGAGTAAGAGAGGCAGGGTGGCCATCCTGGTTCGCAGGGGGATCCCGTTTGTGGTTTGCAAGACGCTGAGAGATGTGGGAGGCAGATATGTCCTGTTTGTGGCCAGATTACAGGGGAGGAAGGTGACACTGGTCTCTCTATATGAACCTAATTCACAGCAAGAGATGTTCTTTGCGTCTTTATCCAAACTCCTGTTTGAGCATGCAGAGGGTGAAATCATGATTGGGGGTGATTTTACTGCTGTGGCCAATCCTCTGATGGACAAGTCTCTCCCCCCAACTAGTGCTGGCAAAAAGAATTATTTGGCACTTACTACGCTCCTGCGCGAGCACTCCCTTATAGAGGTATGGAGATTTTGTCATCCAGAAGAGCGAGAATATACATACTATTCTGCGGTGCACAGGGGATTCTCCAGGCTGGATATGTTCTTAGTGTCTGACAAGCTTATAGCCCAAACAATTGATGTAGATATATTACCCAAACACTTGTCAGATCATGCCCCAGCACTATTAACGCTGTCCTCCCTTAATGACTCCCCATACTCTACATGCGCCTGGAAACTGAACGAGTTCCTCCTGGCGGATCCCCAGTTTCACTCCTGTATTTCAGAGGCTATTTCCCATTATTTTAATGAGAATGAGATAGATGAACTGCTTTATGCTACGATATGGGATGCTGCAAAGGCTGTGCTTCGGGGCCAGATTATTGCTTACTCGGCAGAAAAAGGGAGGGCAAGGAAACAAATACAGTCCCAGCTGGAGCTGGAGCTCCGGAAGAGGGAGGAATCTCATAGATGTAGACCCACTCAAAGACTGAAACGGGATGTTAGGATAGCCCAGAGGGCCCTTGAGGCTCATCACATGAGCCGTGCAGCGTATAGCATGATGAGAACTAAACAATACTATTATTCTAAACGAAACAAAGCCAATCGGCTTCTGGCGGCTAAGTTGAAAATGCGTGCTAGTCGTAATAGGATCAAAGCATTGTTGGATGAGGATGGGAGGAGGGTCACTTCGGAGAGAGATGAACTCTGTATAGTAGAGGAGTATTTCAGGGACCACTCTGCCCCCCACCAAACGGATCTGCATATGGCTGATGGGTTTATATGAGATGCGCACTTGCCACAGCTGCCTCAAGCAACTCGTGAGCTTTTAGAGGAGCCAATTACAAAAGAAGAGGTAGAGACTGTGATTCAATCCCTTCCTTTGGGTAAGGCCCCAGGGCCTGACGGGTTCACGAATAAATTCTATAAGACATTTAGGGCTGTGCTCTCACCCTACTTAACAAAACTCTTTAACGATATCTGGGCAACCGGGTCGGTCTCGGCATCTATGGCAGAGTCTACTACGACACTGGTTTTGAAACCTAGAAGGAATCCGGCTGAATGTGTATCCTATCGACCTATTACTTTACTAAACACAGACGCGAAACTGTTGAGTAGGGTAATAGCAGGGTGCCTGGGGGAGGTTCTTTCGACGTTAGTAGTTAAAGATCAAACGGGGTTTATACGTAATCATTCGACACACGATAATATACGTCGGGCGATAGATTTGATAGCTATGGCCCCTAGGCTGCCGGGTAAATTGTCAGTGTTATCATTAAATGCTCATCGGGCCTTTGACAGTATGTCCTGGAGTTACTTACAGTTGGTGCTGGAGAGGTTTGGGTTTGACCGTATTTTCTTGAAGTTGATCCTCTCCAATTATCAGCTCCCCTCTACTAAAGTTAAAGTGAACGCAAATTGGACCCCAGCAATACGTTTATATAGGGGCACTAGGCAGGGTGGCCCCCTCTCCCCTTTGGTCTTTGCTTTAGCACTAGAACCCTTGGCACAGCATGTCAGATTGAGTAGGGAAATCATGGGCTTTGAGTTCGCAGGACAATGCCATAAGATAGCGCTATATGCGGATGACTTGCTGTGTTTCCTAAACGATGCACCTAAATCCATCCCGCCCCTGATGAACTTATTAACCCGGTTTGAAATAATTTCCGGCTTTGGGGTGAACGCGAATAAATCGGTGGGTATGGCGTTAACTGAATTCCCGAGGGCCTGGCGGAGGTACAGGCAGCCCTCCCCATTCCCTGGTCTCCCACGAATATTCCTTACTTGGGGATTAAATTGACCCCGACCTATGCAGGACTATTTAAAGCAAACATACCGGCACTGTTGAGAGAAGCCAAAGAGTGGCTTCGTCGTTGGGATTCACAGGAAATCTCCTGGCTGGGCAGAGTGAGCGCGGTGAAGATGTCTCTTGTTCCGAAGCTGCTGTATGCCTTCTATTCCTTACCGATACAGATTCCAGAGGGGGACCTCATAGATACGCAGAAGGAGATAGGACGCTTTGTGTGGGGAAATAAGAAGCCTAGAATCCCATATAAACTCTTGACGAGAAAGGAGGTGCATGGGGGCATAGGTCTGCCCTCTGTTCTGCGCTACTGTAGAGCGTCACAGGTTGCACCTATGCTAGCCTGGGGAAGCTCCTCAGAAACTCCTAAATGGCAGAAAATTGAGCAAGAAGCTGCCCCCTTTCCATTGGAGTATTTCCCTTTCCTGCCCAAGGAGGTGCGGGTCTATCAGGGAGGACTGTTGCCCACGACATTGGCAACACTTCGAAGTTGGGACAAGGCAAGTGCGCAGAGGGGGATCGCTCTGGGGCTGGGTCCGTTGTCCCCTGTGGTTCAAAACCCGGCGTTTACGCCGGAATTAAATCCCAGCTCATTCCAAGGCTGGAAGTCAGGTGGGCCCTTAAGGCTTAGGGACTTGAGGAACCGCTGACATTTCAGGAGTGTAAGGAGAAATTTGGGCTGTCAGAGGGGGAACGGTTTAAATACATACAGCTTTGACATTGGCTGACTAACAGGGACACTCGCCAAGCTGCCAATAGAGCGGCATTCGGCATAGAACTTAGAATTCTTGAGGGGCAGAGCTCCTATAGGCTGGCTGCTTGTTATATTCTTCTGGAAAATGTCTCAGAGGGCGAAAAGCTTCCTTACATGATGGTGTGGGAAAGGGAACTGGGAGTTGAAATTCCAGAGGAATCCTGGCATTGAATATGGTACAGAAGCCACAAGGGCTCTAGGTGTACATTGGTAAAAGAGAACGCTGTCAAGATCTGCTTTTGTTGGTACTTCCCACCGACTAGGTTGCATGCAATGAATCTAGATTATCCGGATACGTGTTGGCATGGTTGTGGTGAACGGGGTGATTTGGGTCACATGTGGTGGCATTGCTCGGGCATCCAAGCCTATTGGTTGGAGGTCCGTTCCAAGATCAAGGACATCACTGGCATGCTGCTTCCTATGGACCCGTGCATACTAATTCTGGGTGACGTGCCTGAAGATGGGTCCTTCCCGATGACGGGCTCCAGAGCAGTCCTAATCGCTAAGTTACTTATTGCGGCGCTTCTGGAAATCTGTGGAAGGGCCACACGTGGCGTATTGGTGGGTGAAGGTGTGGAATTGATGGGTCTTGAGAAGCTTACCGCCATGCTAGAGGGGAAGCTCTCGAAATTCATGCAGATCTGGAACCCTTTCTTGGACTATGTATCGGACAGAGAGCAGCTGTTCTTTCAGCTGAACTTAACAGACACTTTATGAATTCCTGACAGACTATTGCTTACTATTGCACAGAAATGATATTGCTAAGGATTGCACAGGCTCCAAATCTGATGGTTTTTTATTTTTTAAAAAATGTTTTCCCCTCTTTCGTTTACTCTTGCATCGTTCTACAATTGATTGTTGAGAAATGAATTTGTTCATGATCTAGTTAAGTTTGATGAATTGATAATGTCTTGTCATGCTTTGTTGAACGGGGATGGATTTCTGGGAAGGGAACTTGGATTGACGATTTGATGAATTGATGTGCGCGTTCCTTTCCCTTGTATTGTTATTGTTTGGATTAACTGTTTTAAAAAAAAACTCAATAAAAAGATAAATAAAAATAAAAAAAGAAATGGAGTTCAGAATGTCCTGTGTCCTGGTGGCAAAGTGTGAGGCCAATGCATTGCAGAGGGCCTGTGAAGGAGAAGGAGTGGAGGAGACTGCGCAGGGGTTGGCTAGTTCCCTGCAGATTTTGAAAAGTTCAGACGAGTTATTGGATGCGCCAGAGACCCGTGCCTGAATGTGGGCTCTTTTCTTTGCACGGATGGTGAGTCTGTATTGCCTTTGGAGCAGGCGGCAGGCCCGTTTGTCGAATGATGAATATGAGGTTAGCCACTTCCGTTTTGCTGCCCTGCAATTTCGTTTCAGGGCTGTACGTTCGGAGTCGTACCAAGTGTTACGTTTAGAGGCAGGTTTCAGACAAATCCTCTTGACTAGGGCAAGAAAGTCATGGGTGTCGGTGATAGACAGGTGTAAGTTGCTGAGGGCAGAGTCAGAGGTAGAGTCAGAGGTGGGAGGGTGAGGGGGTAGGTAGGTGGAGGCGAAGGCAGCCGCAGTCACTCGTTTCATCGGGCGGGTGTCAGTGAACGAGGTTGGTGTGATATTTGGGGGTGGTAAAGGGGCCAATGGGACCCAGGTGAGAGGAGAGAGTAGTCAAACCAGGATAGAGTGGTGACTCATGGGGTGGGAGAGAGAGATCCAAGTGTATGAGGGCATCCAGAGTTTGTCTAGCTGTGTGTGGATTAGCCCAGAAGGGAGAATGGAGAGGGAAAGCGAGAAGCAGAGATCAGTGAATAGAGTGTTTGAGGACCCCGCGAGTCCAATTGAATGTTGAAGTCACCCAGGAGGGTTCCATGTGTTAAAAACGCAGCAAAAATGGCTGTGGACACAAAAGATCGTGGCAAAAGGGCTGTGGTTTTGCTGCCGCAATACATGTAGAGGATGCGGGGGACACCCCTGCAACCCCCGGACCCATTATACCAGGTCACTTGGCCTAAGCCCCGCCCACCTGGTGCCTTCCTGGTTGCTGCACTTTTTCACAACTTAGCAAGCCCCGTCCAACTGGTGCCTTCCTGCTTGCCTCTCTTTTCCCCACTTAAGGAGTCCTCCAGCATCTTTTCTTTTGCAGCTGGGGAGCAGGTGTAAGTGGATCTAGGTCACCTGGCCTAAGCACCGCCCACCTGGTGCCTTCCTGGTTGCCGCTCTTTTTCACCACTTAGCAAGCCCCCCCGCCCAGCTGGTGCCTTCCGGCTTGCCGCTCTCTTCCCTACTTAAGAAGGCCTCCAGCCTCTTTTCCTTTGCAGCGGGGGAGCAGGTGTAAATGGATCTAGGTCACCTGGCCTAAGTCCCGCCCACCTGGTGCCTTCCTGGTTGCCGCTCTTTTCCCTACTTAAGGAGCCCTCCAGCCTCTTTTCCTTTGCAGCTGGGGAGCAGGTGGAAGTGGATCCAGGTCACCTGGCCTAAGCCCTGCCCACTTGGTGCCTTCCTGGTTGCTGCTCTTTTTCACCACTTAGCAAGCCCCGCCCACCTGGTGCCTTCGTGCTTGCCGCTCTTTTCCCCACTTAAGGAGTCCTCCAGCATCTTTTCCTTAGCAGGTGTAAGTGGATCTAGGTCACCTGGCCTAAGCCCTGCCCACCTGGTGCCTTCCTGGTTGCCGCTCTTTATCACCACTTAGCAAGCCCCGCCCAGCTGGTGCCTTCCTGCTTGCCGCTCTTTTCCCTACTTAAGAAGGCCTCCAGCCTCTTTTCCTTTGCAGCTGGGGAGCAGGTGTAAGTGGATCTAGGTCACCTGGCCTAAGCCCCGCCCACCTGGTGCCTTCCTGGTTGCCGTTCTTTTCCCTACTTAAGGAGCCCTCCAGCCTCTTTTCCTTTGCAGCTGGGGAGCAGGTGGAAGTGGATCTAGGTCACCTGGCCTAAGCACCACCCACCTTCTTAGCCCTGCCTCTTCCTTCCTGCTATTAACTCTTAGATCAAGGGCGTCTCTCGGCCGGGTGTCCAAAGTGAAGGGCAGTCAAAGAAAAGGGCAATTCCTGTTTGGACCTATTCTGACCAGGAGGACCCAGGGCCCAAACCCCTGCTCAGACAGCAGGTAAGCATGCACCAACATATGTTTACACCCTCTGTCCCCACAGGCCATCCCCACTCTCTCTGGTCCCCCTGTGTTGTTACCTTGTGCCCCCCCTTCCTGCACACAGGAGTCTGTCCTGATACATTCTGGTTCACCATCACCGTCTTGTGGCCAATGCTGGATTTGACTTTTATGGACTTCATTGATTCACGGTGCGTCACCCTTGCTCAACTCTCATGCTGGACTTCCTATGCATCTTGTACTCATTGTGGCCCTGAATCATGCTGTTCCCATCTTCATCTTGCATCCTGGCTTGCAACATTATGTGTTACTACTGACTTCTGCAATTGCATTCGCTCTCCCCTCTTGGTTCTCCACTCTTTTGACTGCTTACTCTCTGTTCTCTCTTCCCCTCCCCTCTCCCTTTTCCTATCTCCTCCCCATACTTTCTTCTATGCACTTACTCTATCAGAATTGTCCCTGGACCTAGTATGATAGCAACCTCGTCTGTCGCTCCCCCATCCCCTTACTGTCCCCCCCCCCCTCCACCACTATCTGAAACATTGTCAGGCATAGTACGATAGTCACTCGTTTTGTTCCTCCCCTCCCTTTCTGCACCTCTCTCCCTCACCTTTTGTTTTCCTCCAGCTCTACCAGAAATGTCGTCAGGCCTAGTACGGTAGTCACCTGTCTGTTTCCATTTCCTTCCACTCTCCCCCTCCTTTGCTTATCTATGTCTTAGCACTTGCACTATCTGAAATGTCGTCAGGCCGAGTACGATAGTTAATTTCACATCCTTAGTGTTCATGGCCTGTAAAAATGTCTGTATTTTCCCTTGTTCCCTCCCTTGCCTTGAAGCTCTTGGAAACACATTGTGTATAGGTGCTATATAAATAAACTATCATATCATATCATATAGATGTGGACAATTATGCCCCCTTTGAATGGCTGTGCCTGATTAGAAGCAGATCACGTTTTGCATCTGGTACTGCATTTATGGCAGGCATAAATTGCTGGTTGTGAAGTCAGCGTTATCGCCAGATTTACGCTGGTGATAGCACTGTAGCAATGAAGGTATTTGCACAAGTGTTGGAGCTGGAGCAATGAACACAAGGTGGTGTTAGTACCGCTGCTGGTGCAAATGTAATCATTGCGTCAGGGCTAAGGCCATTCATATTTGTTCATTGTCCTGGGGCAACGATTACCAATTTAGGTCGCAAAACACCCAGCAAAACAGTGATATCTGCTGTGGACCACCCCTCTCGGGAACATTGGAGCACAGTCTCCAAGAGAGGTTAAAGACCTAATAAAAATGTCTGTGGGGACTCAAAGGGCTGCAAGTAAGGAATGTCTTTTCTTGTGCTTATGTAAAAACGGCACTTTTTTAGCAACAGGGGCTGATGCAGAGTAGGCACAGGAGACAGGTCAGAAATCAAGCCAAAGTCAGGTCTGGAATTGTTTCGGATAGTAGGAAACTGGGCGAAAGAACGAATGATGATGAACTGTATAAACTGCTGACTAGGACCGCGGCTAAGCAGACTTTAGCCACACCAAGACCCTCTCATCCACCGAGTTCTGAAAGCAATGAGGAAATGAATACCACGTGCCAGCGGGTTTTGTGATATGTTTCCTTTTTCAAGCTACAACTTGGAAAATATACACTTATACATTTTTGACATACCTTTCCCCCTTCCGGCCACACAGGGCAGAGCTTTTCTTTATTATTTGAGTAAGAATGGAAACATCCCAGTTAAGTGAATGTCCAGCAATGTGCAAAGGTACTCGAATACATGATATCCTTTATGAGCACAGTCCTGGAACTTGCATGCGCTTACAGAAATATAATTCCATTAGAAGGGGGGCGATATAGACAATTCTCTGTGGAAGACACCATTGATTTGAACAATATTATACATTTGAAATGAGCCCTTACATTTGAAAAGGGTAAATTCTGTCCAGAACAATGGTAGGCATTTGTTGATTGGTACACAGAAGATTATAAACTGCTTAAGGAGTACCAGGTTAGAGGCTTAAATGTCTCCAATGAGAAATTGAGAATTGAAGTAAAAAAGATTAGGAATAAACAAAAATAATGTATTCTAGCTCGCAAAACTGGCAGCAAGAAGTCTCATTGCTTTATCCGTCAGTACTGGAAGATACCAGAAAAGAATAAAGAAGTCAACACTATCAGGGGACCCTATCAAATTCTTAATCAGCACTATGCTTCCTACAAAGCAATCAGATACGCCACCTACCGGAGCCCCATTGCATCAGCAGCTTAGCAATTGGTTGCTGCTCAACATCACCCCCCTTGGTACACACACTGAGCAGTAGCAAAGGCCCGGTAATTTGCCCATTACCCACCAAAGTGAGGGTTATATGTGGCTCCCTGTCTTCAACCTATCAGCCCCTCAATTTCTGACTCCTCTTAGAAAACTACTGGGAAATAGAGAAAGGAAGGGTGATAATCTAGTAACAGTACATGCTTCCAAGAGAACTTAGAAATCTGTCTAAAGACTTTCGAAACATCTGTGAAGAGCTAGAAAGATTCATAGAGGAATTGCAGACAGCCAAACAGTGCTAGACCCTTCATGGGCAGATATGAACCAGCGTATTCGTGTAATCATGTTGGCAGTGATGCGTCAGCACCTCATAGAATGCAGTGGCCGACCAGCACAAGACTTGGACAAAGATACAGAGATAACCCAAGGAAGAGATGCTTTAGTAGCAACGATTCCAGATGTTGGTCCAACTGAAAATGATTGTGTCATGCCTCTCAGAATATGCTGGTCCTTATGGCACCGCTGGCTTCGGAGACATGCAGCGTCCATTTTCTTACTCAAGATGGCGACTGTTACTACTCGTGACAGTCTAGCTTCCTGGCTCCCACACAGCAACACGGCTCCTCCGAGCACAGCATATCAACCTCGCGTCACAACGAACAAGCACGTTGCTACTTCTAATTACCAACGCTACCTCCCGTTACTCCCCAGTGGTAACCTCCATTGCAGAACCTGTTTTGCGGCGATTCCAATCGCTGTTCGAGCCCTCTCTTTCTCAGGGGAAAGTTCTGGGTGCCTCGGCACTTCTACTACGATCAGCCTTCTGTCTCATCCGAGGTACGAAGGTCGGGCTGACAATTACTATTCTCCCTCCTATGGAAGAATTATCCTAACGTTGTTTCTCCTTCCATCATAGCCAATCTTACACTTCCATCACATCGCGGAAGAGCTATTTGAACAACAGATTAGCGGTCAGCCTATTCCTAGCACAGGTAGTCTTGTTTAAAGAAATATACCACCATCTCCCTTCCTTCCGGCCCCAAAACAAACTCTTGCCTTCTATCTCAGTTCAGCCTCCCGAGATCTCCCAAAGGCAGAGGACCAGGGTTCTCGTACTCCATTCTCCCGATCTGCAACAAGGTCTTTACCCTTTACCCTTAACATCTTTCTTGATTCTAATCTATTACCCGCCATTACTTACTGTATATTATCCTCTTTCCTATTAGACGTCTGTACGATGTAACCGGTCTTGAGAGTTCCACGTCTACTAAACACCACAACCAGACGAGTCGATTGACGCGCAGGATCCATTTCTACAAGACACCAGAAGTGGACGAATAGACCGACACACAGGGTTTTATTCCCCCAAGGGTTTCCCTGGATTCTCAATCCACCCCCGGGGCTTGGCCACGGGGGAGGAAGGAGGGTTCAGTGGAATCCACACCAGCTTCGTCTTACCAGAATCCGGGTCACAAGTGGGTCCTACTGCCGGCTCTGTTGGTGAGTTCGCCCTAAGGTGATCTTTCCTGGTCATTGCCACTGTTTTTGAAGAACTTAAATGAAATATTGTTAACAGTTAGCAACGCCCGAAAAAAAAAGATATTATTGACAAGAACTGTGGTTGTGACGGGGATTGATACTTTGGGTGACTCTCCAGTTATTACCTCTATTATGGATCCAGCCCAACAGCAACAATTGCTGGCAGCGGTACAATCTCTGACCGCCGAGGTTCAATCCCTTAAACAAGAAAATGCTATCTTACGTCAACATATGAGGAGAGCTCCTAGCTGCGCGGAGCTACCTCCTGGCCCGATTCCTGGAGGGTTATTTGATGGGGATCCCCATAAATTAAAGGCTTTCATAGAGGCCTGTACCGTCCAATTTTAATTTAAGTCTGCCTTCTTTCATACCGACAGGGATAAGGTTGGTCATATAATCTCGAATCTGACCGGCCCGGCTTTAGCTTGGGCTACACCGTTGGTCACTAATAACAATCCCTTATTGGATTCATTTCCTGCCTTTCTAAATAGCCTTAAGACTATGTTTAGTAGGCAAGAAATTACTATCTCAGCTCAGGAACAACTACTGGACGTTAGGCAAGGTTCACAGGACATACTGTCTTATATCACTAAGTTTAAACAGCTGGCAGCCGGCACTTCTTGGGCTGATGACGCTCTCGTTACTCTTTCTAGAAGAGGACTAAACGAGGAGCTTAAAGATGAGGTTTCTCGAGTTCCTCGTCCTCCCAACCTTGCGGAACTCACCTCTATGGTAATGCAAATGGATTACCGAATATTGGAAAGACATAGAGAACGTCGTAGGCCCAGGAATCCACGTTTTACTTTGGAAAATACTCCCATTCCCACCAGGGCTCCACCTGATGAACCGATGCAGATTGGCTCGGCTCGGGGTCGCCTAACTCCAGAAGAACGTAACAGGCGTAGGCAGCAGAATCTTCATATGTATTGTGAGGCTAAAGATCACACTGTTCAGGACTGTACAGTCATTCCAGTAAGAAGATCGGGAAACGCTCGTTCTCTACCGTCAGGGGAACCACAGATAGGGAATTGAGTAACAGTTCCTCACCTCAGCAGATACATACTCAAGTCACAGAAATTCCCAATCCTCAGATGGTTGTTCTGAACATTACTCTCCAATGGGACGATTCATAGCCCGTGGAGGTACCCACCTTGATCGATTGTGGAGCTGCTAGGAATTTTATGGATCTTCAATGGGCACAACGAGCAGGGTGCCTTCCTCTTCCAAGACGCTAGCCATCCCAGTCGAATCAGTTGACGGCAGCCCTTTGGTGTCAGGTCCTATTACTAAACATACTCAACCCCTACACATGAGAATAACCTCTCATCGTGAAACCATAACTTTGGACCTCATCCGAACCGCTCATTATCCAATCATACTCGGATTACCTTGGCTCAAGGTCCATAATCCACATATAAACTGGACGGCAGGGACCCTTTTTATGGGTTCGGAGCATTGTATCAAATATTGC
Source organism: Ambystoma mexicanum (assembly GCF_040938575.1). Classification (NCBI taxonomy): domain Eukaryota; kingdom Metazoa; phylum Chordata; class Amphibia; order Caudata; family Ambystomatidae; genus Ambystoma; species Ambystoma mexicanum. The sequence continues at coordinate 779,867,409 of NC_090937.1, forward strand.
CTGGAGAACGAGGCTGTAGGGTTTCATCATGGGCCCCCTTCACAAGAACGTGGCCCTACCCCTGCTATGCTTAATCACCTTCAGGGCATTCCAGACGACTATCAGCCCTATAACATGGTTTTTTCGGACACCGAATATGCAGAACTCCCACCTCACCGGAGAGATGACTGCACTATCGAACTAACGCTGGATGCTCCTATCCCATTTGGGCGTATGTACATTTTGTCCTCACAAGAAAAAGAAGTCCTCAAGGAATATTTACAAAAGAACTTACATCATGGTCTTATAGTGGAATCTACATCTCCAGCAGGAGCTTCCTTATTTTTCGTACCAAAAAAAGATACTAAAGAATTCCGGCCATGTATTGACTATCGGGGATTGAACAAGATCACCATCGCCGACAGGTATCCAATGCCTCCGATTCCAGACATACTTGAAGCCGTTCAAGGTGCTGTTATCTTTACAAAACTGGAGCTCCGCGGAGCTTACCATCTCATCCGGATTCGAGCAGGCGATGAATGGAAGACGGCGTTCCGTATACCGTTCGGGCATTTTGAATATCGGGTCATGCCCTTTGGTCTCTCCACTGCCCCTGCTGTCTTTCAGCGATTCATGGACCACATCTTTTCAGACCTTCTCCTTCATTCGGTGATTGTTTATTTGGACGACATACTGATCTTCTCATCTTCACTTCCTCAACATATACGTCATGTCACGGAGGTTCTCCAAAGACTGTCCGATAATCACTTGTATTTTAAACTGGATAAATGTGAATTCCAAAAGGACAGAGTGGCATATCTAGGCTACATTCTATCCTCACAGGGAACGTCAATGGATCCACGGAAAGTATCCGCAATTACAGACTGGGCTACCCCAGGGAATGTGAAAGAACTTCAGAGATTTCTCGGATTCGCTAATTTTTACCGACGCTTCGTCCCTAATTACTCTGAGGAAATCCTGCCTATGACTGCTCTTCTTAAGAAAGGAGTGCAGTTTCTTTGGTCGAATAAGGCTCAACTAGCCTTTGATAAACTCAAAATGCGATTTGTATCTGGTCCTATACTTCTAACTCCAGACCAGACTAAAAGGTTCATAGTGGAATCGGACGCCTCTCGTCATTCCTTGGGGGCCGTTTTATTACAAGAGAACAAACAGGGGATAGAGTGCCCAGTGGCCTATATGTCTAAGACTCTCTCACCTTCTGAAAGAAATTATACTGTCCTTGAAAAAGAGCTACTAGCTATTAAACGCGCCTTTGAGGAGTGGCGCCATCTGCTACTCGGAGCAAGACATACTATCGAGGTTCAAACAGACCATTCCAACCTCCGAGCCCTACAGTAGGCCCAGACTCGGACCAGTAGACAAGCCCGATGGGCACACTTCTTTTCCCCGTATGATATAACTTTTACATTCATACCTGGCAGAATAAATCTCAAGGCCGACGCCTTGTCCAGAAAGGATTCCCCCTATTTCAAAACTTTTCGGTCAGGGACGTTATTTCCTAAGGCTCACTTTCTACTAGTGGTAACCACCTTCCTTCAATCCGTCTCAGAAGCCACCGCTCTATTTCTTAGGAATAACCCTACGGGATTACAAGACTTTAAGATGGTACTGTCCCAGGGTTGCGCCTACCGAGAAAGACGGTTATTTTTGCCTTCAGAAAGCTTGAGAAGGATGGTGTTACAATTATGCCACGACTCACAAATGGCAGGACACCGTGGAATAACCAACACCATGGAACTCGTACAGTGACATTTTTGGTGGCCTGAGTTGGTCAAGGATATCCACGATTATGTTGCGGCCTGCTCTATTTGCCTGCAGACCAAAACACCTCGTACTGCTCCCCAGGGTCTCCTTTCCAGAATGCCTGTCCCGGTAAGTCCCTGGCAATTCATATCGACTGATTTTGTGGTTGACCTACCTGTTTCTGAAGGATGCACCGCGATAATGGTAGTTGTGGACTATTTTACGAAAATGGCCCATTTTATTCCACTTCCTCGGATTCCCACGGCCGCTCAAATGGCAAGGGTCTTCATCACCCGGATTTTCTCTCTCCATGGACTTCCAGAAACCATAGTCTTGGATCGTGGTCCACAGTACACCTCTTGATACTGGAGTCCGATCTGTAAATATCTGAAGATCAATAGGGCCCTGAGTTCCGGATTTCACCCACAGACCTGTGGGATGTTTTTACCCATGCATCCAAGCCCTACCATAAAACTGTGCATTACTGGCATGGAAAACATCATGATGGCCAGAACTCCCCAGAGAGTGCACAGGGAAAACATGAAGAATAGGCTGCCACCCATTTTTGCCTATGTTGTGAGCACAGGAGGGCACTGCCTAAAACCACCATTGGGCTACACACACAGTAGTCTGAAACCATTGGGAATGGCAATGCTGATTGCCAAAAAGCAACTCAGAACTGTGGGGAATAATTTTCTTAATCCCAAAAATGGTTGCAATACCGGTACTCACCACTATCAGAAAGCCAGCGTTTTAAAACCACCAGACTTTTGTGTAAAACTGAACAAATGAAACAAAACCAGGCCAAGGAAAGACTTGCTAAGAGGTGGATACAATGTAAAACTATATTCTGAAATGACTTGAAGGAAGTAATTATTTAATGTATATGTAAAAATTGTAAGTTTGATTTAAACTGGGAACAAAAAGTGACATTTAACTGAAACCTGGCTTAATGAAACTGGATTCTGCCTGACAACTACCCCCGACAGGAGAAACCTGCTCAGCCACTCTTCCCAGGCCTGGCTGCATCCTGCTGCCCCTGCCAAAAGGAGCTCACACCTCCCTGATTGAATTAAGGGAGGGGACCTGCAGACTGCAGGAGGTTGAACAAAGCCTTGTCCTGGACTCAGGCAAATGTTATATTGGAGGGGGCCGTAAAGTGGCTTCCTCTTGGGAAAACAGGGAGGGGCAGTGCCTCTACAAGCCAGCTGAGCTTGGGGGAAGTGGATAAACCAGTTATTCCACCATGTGATCTGGGAAGCCACACCCCTTTTTGACCAGGGCATACTTTTAAAAAGATGGATAATTCATAGTACGGACCTGTCAAAATTATATAAATAATATCATTATTCTTGTGATTTTTCTGTGCACATTTTAAGAGGTGTTAGGACCCTGTGGTATGTTCCTGGGGATAGTAGCGGAAAAAAGGTTGTTACTCCAAATGTATGCATGTTAAAAATCTGACACTTTATCATCTGTAACCCATATCCCTGGTGCACATTTGTGTAAAATCTGGCAAGGTTTAGAGGTCGTTATCTGGATGAAAAGGGGAGAATTCTGTCATCAGTGGACACGACATCGTACAAAGACAGGGATCGGATGGTTTGGTGCTACAGAAAATATGTTAACTGGACCTAAAATATGAGAAAAATGGTACATAGATAAATATGTATTTGGATCAGAAATAGATTTGTGTGCGATTTGACCAGGGGAGGATCCTCTGACCCATAAACAGACCTCATCATGATGACAATCCATTTCCTTCCCCCAATCATGGGAGAGGGGAGAATTGGGCCAATGACAAGTAGAGAGGGGCAGGCTCAGTTATGCCAGGCACACACCCATTTTCAAAACACATAAAAAGTGACTGCTGGGACAGGTAGAGACATTCAATTCCATTTGCTGCGTAGCATGCTGACCGACGACTTCACATCCAGAGATCCAGACTTCAAATCCATCAATCTCCAGAACCTGTAGCAGAAATTAACTCCAGAATTTGTAGCAGAGAGGCCTGAATCCACCAGCTGAATCCTCTTCAGCAGGCCTCAAAACCAACCAAACTATTCAACAGCCGGGCGAGCTGTTTGAATTTTTGCCAAGAATTTTTGCAAGAACCTGTAGCAGTATCCAGAAAGCAGTGCTGTATCCGGAACCCGAGAGAACCACAAACCATACCGTTGTGAGCAGATCCGGTGCTTGACAGACCCAGAGAGCAGAGCTGACCCAGATAGCCGGGACTTCAGAACCACCCGCCGGAAGTCCCGTCCAACCTGACCAGACCGTGATGAGGCCTATTTCAAATTGATATTGTGAGTACCTAGCAGAACTGTGCAGAACCAATCTCTTAGTTAAAATAATCTAATCCAAACTATTTTAACCTAAGTAGAACTGCCTCCTAGAAATCATGTCATCTGTCATTTTTAAAGCTGCACAACTGTCACCTGTCAATTCTGCAGCTGCAAGCTGTCATCTGTCATTTTGAGTTTTACTTTAAATCCGAAAATCTACCTTTATTAAATCGTCCGTATCTCTGGAACCGTTTGGGCTAGGAACGTGGTTTAACTTTCATTTTAAAGCTGTAATTCTAGGCTTTCGAACAAACCTTCCTACTCCTTATACTTTTCCCGCACTCACGATTTACACACTCGCGAAATTTACCGCGATTTGCGATTTTGGCTCAATTTCTCCACTTGTCAAAATAGCAGCTCCATTCTTTCTTTTGTTAAAATCCGTTTGCAACTTGGTAATAACTCCTAGAGCATTGCTAAAGTGAGCCTGAACTAATACCAACACGCATCTCCCACTCACCCTGAATCTCTAGAGGGAATTAAAATCAGTTGGCACATTTTCCCATCCATTGCCATCACATTTAAAAAGCATTTTGGGCCTGTGTTTCAAACTCCTACCTGTTTCCTCTAAGCTTGCTGGGGGGGAACTGAATTTCGTATTGTATTTGATTGCATTCTGAGAACTGTGTGCTCCTCTTTCCATCTCCTTCCATTTCTTACATTGCATAGAGAAGAGGGGTGAATTGCCAGAGAAAAAGTGATTATCTTTTGCTAAAATCATATTAAGTATTTTTGTACTGCATTTTATTCCTCATTGCATTTCCTTGAAACCATAAAGCATTTTCAGCTACCTCATCCTCTATACTACTCCTAAGTAATCAAGTGTACCACTGTAACATTACCCATTGTGGATCCACATCATATGTCTAAGTGTACTATCAGATATTAATTTATTATAAAGTGTGATATATATATATTGTTTACGTTTTCAAATAAACCTTTTAATTTGCAAAACAAACCTACTTCTTGGCTCAGTGGGGTCAGGGGGATTCTAAGAGGGGGGTGTTATACAAGGGTTGTCATCCAGAGTACTGAACTGGACATAAAAATACATCAATAAGGGTTTTCCTCAGCATCCCAGACTAGGCATTGACTTAGCTGTAGTGTTGATTGAATATCGCTTACAGACCAACGGCCAGACTGAGCGTCTTAATCAGACACTGGAAGGTTACTTACGCTGCTACATTTCAGCCTCCCAGGACAATTGGTGCAATCTTCTACCATTGGCTGAATTTTCTTACAATAACTCGAAACATTCGGCTCTGAAGTCTAGCCCTTTTTTCTGCTCATACGGATTCCATCCACTCTGTTTCCCTGTGGGTTTAGCCTCTCCGTCTAAGTTCCCAGATGTTGACAGTCTACTCTTATCCATCCGGGACTGTCAGCAGTCGGCTCGGTCCTCTCTTCTTGCTACCCAAGAACGTGTCAAGAACTTTGCAGACAGACATCGATCCACCACCCCGCAGCTTGTTCCAGGGGATGAAGTTTGGTCGGCTTCTCGCTTCCTTCCACGCCATCTGGTACCCTCGAAACTGTCACCCAAATTCTTTGGTCCTTTTCCTGTTCTTCAACGAATAGGTTCTTCTGCCTTCCAGCTTCGACTCCCTCCCTCATGGTCCCGAATCCATCCGGTGTTTCATGTCTCCCAGCTTAAAAAAGATGTGAAAGATCGCTTCTCTAGGCGTCGAGGTCTTCATCCACCTCCTGTCTCCACACCTTTGGGTCCTGAATTTGAGGTAGCTGGAATTTGTGACTCCCGTATACATCGGGGTCGTCTCCAATATCTGATTGATTGGCGTGGATATTCTCCCGCCGACAGATCTTGGGAGCCTGCTTCTGCAGTTCATGCCCCAGTTTTGGTCGGCGCTTCTATCGTTTTCATCCCGGTAAGCCGGGCTCCCCTGCCCTTCTAGAGGGGGCATACTGTCACAACCTCTCAGAATACGCTGGTCCTTATGGCACCGCTGGCTTCGGAGACATGCGGCGTCCATTTTCTTACCCAAGATGGCGACCGTTACTACTCGTGACAGTCTAGCTGCCTGGCTCCCACACGGCAACACGGCTCCTCCGAGTACAGCATATCAACCTCGCGTCACAACGAACAAGCGCGTTGCTACTCCTAATTACCAACGCTACCTCCCGTTACTCCCCAGTGGTAACCTCCATTGCAGAACCTGTTTCGCGGCAATTCCAATCGCTGTTCAAGCCCTCTCTTTCTCAGGGGAAAGTTCCGGGTTGCCTCGGCACTTCTACTACGATCAGCCTTCGGTCTCATCTGAGGTACAAAGGTCGGGCTGACAATTACTATTCTCCCTCCTATGGTAGAATTATCCTAACGTTGTTTCTCCTTCCATCATAGCCAATCTTACACTTCCATCACATCGCAGAAGAGCTATTTGAACAACAGATTAGCGGTCAGCCCATTCCTAGCACAGGTAGTCTTGTTTAAAGAAATATACCACCATCTCCCTTCCTTGCCCCAAAACTAACTCTTGCCTTCTATCTCAGTTCAGCCTCCCGAGATCTCCCAAAGGCAGAGAACCAGGGTTCTCGTACTCCATTCTCCCGATCTGCAACAAGGTCTTTACCCTTTACCCTTAACATCTTTCTTGATTCTAATCTATTACCCGCCATTACTTACTGTATATTATCCTCTTTCCTATTAGACGACTGTACGATGTAACCGGTCCTGGGAGTTCCACGTCTACTAAACACCACAACCAGACGAGTCGATTGACAAGCAGGATCCATTTCTACAAGACACCAGAAGCGGACGAATAGACCGACACACAGGGTTTTATTCCCCCGAGGGTTTCCCTGGATTCTCAATCCGCCCCCGGGGATTGGCCACAGGGGAGGAAGGAGGGTTCAGTGGAATCCACACCAGCTTCGTTTTACCAGAATCCGGGTCACAAGTGGGTCCTAACGCCGGCTCTGTTGGTGAGTTCGCTCTAAGGTGATCTTTCCTGGTCATTGCCACTGTTTTTGAAGAACTTAAATGAAATATTGTTAACAGAATGAGCTAAGATCAATAATTGCAAACAGAACAAAGGCAGCCCACCAGTTCACTACTTGGATCAATTAAGGTTTACCCAACATTTAGATAGATGAAAGGGGAAAGGGGCTGGATGCAACAGTGGGGAGGAATGGGTTTAAGGGCACAGACCCAGGCATCAATAATGTGCAGAGTTATTGTGAACAATAAGGCCACTGAAAATGGAGTGCCTTAACAGACCACAGCAATCCTTTGCACCGTAATCATTATCATCCCATTTTCATTGCTGTTGTCCCATTTTCAAATGCTGCTGTCCCACCTTTCCATCTGCAAGCAAAGGCATCAGCCCCACAAATATAAAAAGCTTGTAGTTTGACAGCCTGAGAGAATGTGATGTTGCCCTTTATCCTCTGTTCCCGACTGAGCAAAAAGGTTCTTTTGTGAAATGTGTTATTTAGGTACAGACAGTGCCATTCCTTATAGATAATGTGCCTGTCACTCGACTCTTTGGTTTAGAAATTTTTCGATGGCGCTCCTCCTCCAAAAGTATTAGAGCTGCTGGTAATTTAGGACTACCTGTTTCACACCCTTTAACTACACCTTTGTATCGTTAGGTCCAATTTCTAACCAACATGCATTCCTACCAAATCAATCATCTCCCGTTTATTTATTGTGGCGTGACTTGTGATGCAAATTGAACAGCACTGTTACTCATACCCCGATAGAGTGTTTCAGAATCTACCCCATGAAAAAGCAAATGTTGTCTCAGCTACAGTAGAGAAATGTCATATTACACTGCAAAATCCCAATAAGTGTTCACTAAATACAGACCTTATTGACAAGTTATTCCAGGTTCCTATCTGTTTATCGCCTCAGCATTCAAATTAATTAGGTTGCAATCACAACATAGAGCCTGTCCGGATCAATGTGAGTCCTTCTCAACCTTTACTGAGAGTCCTGCAGTGTTCACTGCACCACGAAGCTGAAAAGGGTATAGCTCCTGTTATTGAAACAAGGTAAAATTCTTCCCCCACCACCTCTTGCAGCACACTTATTCTGCTTATTCAGAAAACAGGTAAAGATACTTATGTATTTGTTCAGAACCTCATGGTGGTGAATTCATTTGACTGCTCTTGTGAACAAAGGTCATGGTCATAACGCATCTAAACAGAAATTACATGTGTGCCAAGAGCAAGTTCCTTACCAGTGTATGATATTTTTGGAGATGCACAACATTTAACAGGCTCCTGCGTTACAGCCATTTTGGAAGTACTGAGGCCAACTACCATTACTCAGTTATCATTTTTCTTAGGCAGCCTAAGTTATTGGTTGTTCTGTTTTAGTTAAGGCTTTACATAATATGACATGTTCTCACATACCAGAACCTCTTCAATAGTCTTCTGAGGTGGAGCAAGTCTTCATAAGTATTAAAACATGCACTTTTGAGTGTGCCAGTTCTCGATCTGCCTGATTATCAAAAGCCATTTGCCCTTTATAAGCATGAGAGAGAGGGTTTTGCTTTAGCAGCCTGAAATAATGTATGATCCTCAGGCTCACAGGTAGGTTCCAATACAATTCCTTTATTACATAGTCAATCAGTTACATCACGATCTTACAGAGATAACCACTGGCTCCCATCACCCAGGCAGGGGCTCATCAACTTCCAGTCTCTACAACCTTATCATCACACATTCTCTCACTCACATGTAAACATTCTCTCAGTCACACCTAACATTCTCTCTTAAATCACCAGCTTCTACATCCATCCCAAGCACTATACAACACAGCCCTAGATAAAAACACTGTGAAATACACCATCCATTACCTCATTATAGTATTGCATTAGACCCTGTTGCTGCTGGTTTACCATATTGCTTCAGGTCTGTTGTGCTGCTGCATTGGCACTTCAATTGTCTGAATGTATAGTGGTAGGTTCACTGCTTATTGTTATAGTCCTACACTCTGTCAGAGCACTGATATTGAAAATAAAAACACAGCACTTGCTACATCTTGCCTTATGAGCAATGTTAACATTACAATTACATGGTACCAAGCTCTCAACCCAGCCTTACTGTTGCCGAATCCAAGAAATGGGGCCTGCATGATTGTCTCACGGTAACATCTGCTCTTACTTATCCCAGGAAATATGTCCTTGCTGCCCCTTTGCAAAACCCTGATATCCTTAATTTTGTGCATGGATCATGTCTATGAGGCAACACAGGTCAATTAGCTGCCGCTATGCAGTGTTTACCACCCAAAATGCTGTTGAGAGTGCAGTGCTCCAAGATATATAGTCTGTCCAAAGTGCGGAATCGGTAGTCCTTACAAGAGCATGTGTTTTAGCTGAGGGAAAAAGATTCACCATTTACAGAGATTCTAGATACGTCTTTCGTGTGTTCGCGACTATGCTCATTTGTGCAATACTGCACAAGTAGACAACCCTTTAAACCCTTTAATGATGCAAAAGGAGGAAGCCACTGTGAAGTGTGTCGCATGCCAGCCCCTTGGAGACAACATGACATGGGGAAATGCCCTTGCAATATTGCAGCAAGGAACACTGCCCTTTCCCCATACTCTCAGGCGATACATTTGTTAATCTAGGTTGAAGTGCAGGAACATAAATACGTTTTTAAAGCTGCGGTTTTATTTCTAAGTTTTCCGGGCTCCTCCAGCCCGGAAAACCTAGAAAAAAAACCGCAGCTAGTGCTTATTTTTAAAAAATAAATAAATAGCACTTACCGAGATTCAGCTGCAGCTTTCCTGCTCTGGTCTCCGGTCCCCGTCCTCCGCCTACAGCACTAATGAAGGGAAAGCCACCCAGCGGTAGCCTTTGTTTACTACAGCTGGCTGGCTTTTCCTTCATTAGTGCCGCAAAACCAAAAGCCAGCACAGGAGGGCCTCCATTTCACAAAATGGATGCGCCCATGTGCTTGCTTTTGCGAATTTTGAGCTTGAATAGCTCAAAATTTTACATAGGAAGTTTTAAAAAGGAGAATGCTAGTATTTTTTTTTTTATGTTGCCTATCTATTTTTTAAATAAACATTTTTACTAGACCATCCCTTCTAATATCACTTCTGCAGGACAAGAGATGGAATGGGACTTTGCTTGTACAGAGGTGCAGGACTTCCTGAACCTGCAACTGTAGGAATTTGAGTAACATTTATGGAGTATCATGTGGTCTGTGACCATGGCAGTGGTTTTAGAAGTTGTCTGGCTGGAAGTGCAATCAAGCTCAGTGTTCCTTTATTGCATATGGACCAATTCATGGAAACATGGTCAACACGTATCTGATCCTGCCTGGGCCCTGACCAGTCTTTTTCTGGAACTGTGCTGTCAATCGGGATGTCTGGGAAAGAAAGACTCTTGGGGAACCCAGCCGGTTTGTGATTGGTGTCATAAGAATCAATTCTGCTGACATCTGGGTCGGAGTAGGAACTGAATGCAGACTGTGGCACATGAAACCACCCCAGTTACAATGTGTGCAGAAACTCAGACCAGGACAGACAATTAATGTAGGTCTAGCAAAGCTGCTCTTCTTCCTACTAGCTGATCTCGAGCCACTCTTAGCGCCATACAGGACTCGACTCTACCTAAGGAATGAAAATGATCCTGCCTTGCAAAATTTGGGTGAAACGAACTTTGATTTATTTAAGCGACATCTTCTTGTAAAAATCATTTCTCTTTTTGATTATGTAAAAGTATAATAAAAAAATTTTTTTTTAAAATGTAGGGAATAATTTGCTGGGAAGGAACTGTAGAAGGACTACCCCGGAAGCTGAAGTACTCTTTATAATAAATTACAGCTGCAGCTGGCCTTTCAAAGAACTTGCCCAAGAGGTGCAATTTACCTCAGCGACCAAGAATTAACATTCTATGTTTTTGCCTGCCGAATGAGAAATACCTGCACTTAAGATATCCTTTTGACTGCACATCGTTAATTCCCCACCATTTCTATAGTTTGCAAGGACAATTGTCACAAGTTAGGGAAATATCTGCTATAATAAAGCAAACACATTTCCTCCAGCTAATCTATGATGGGCAAAAAGGTACGTTCCAGACAGCCTACAAAACAGCTGCTATATGTACCCCCACAGGTGTGCTCTTCTATGTTACCACGTCATTTGCGCACACTGAAATCCCAATGTGAGCAGTCCAAATCATATCCATAATAGTCACAGTCATTATGTTGTTTTTTTCCGGCATTGCTAGAAACAAAACAAAACAAAACAGGGAAAGGCATCTTCATAATGACACCTTGAAACCTAATAAGATGCAGGCATTAGTAGCCCCAGTAAATAAAACACTCACTTCAATTGATAAGCAGTTAGCTTTAGCTCGTATGGGTATATAATATTTCGTTCTAGGTCAAAAGACCTTTTGGAAAATAATGATACAAAAAACGATTAAGAAAGACCGCTCTTAGAACGCTAAGAGCAGTCTTTCAAAATTGGAATTGTCACACTGCTGCTGCACAGGGACTGACATGAGGACCGAAATGGGCAGGGGACGACGAGTTACAGGTAAGTGTGCGATTGCGTGCGTGTGTGTTTTAAAGGGGACAGTGTTTGTGGTGGGGCCGGGCCTCGGGGGAAGGAGTGTGTCTGCGTGTGTGTTTTGGTATGTAATGGGGTGCTGGGGAAAAGGTGTATGTGAGTATGAGGCAGGGTTTGGGTGGGGGAGAGGGTGAAGGGGAGTTCGGGGTAAAACCCCTGATTTCAAATGCGTGGGGATAGGCATCCAAGTGTTTCGAATATTAAAGGCCTCCCAAAATCGTCCGAAAAATATCAGTCTTTTTTTGGTGCGATCTTTAATTTTCGAGGTAAAGACATAGAACCTAATATTCGTTGAAATAAATGATGTATTTTGTTTAGGACTCTTTGTTTGGGTAGGGACAGTTTAAAAAAGGGCCTTTGGGGTGGGTTTGGTTAGGGAAAGATGTTTTTATTCATGTAATGTGTATAATAAGCTACCCTCCCTAGTCAGCCTGACCTTGATGGAAGTACCACTGTGCATAACCACCAACAGCTGAATCAATTTCAGCGGCAGGCGCCAAGACAAAAATATTTTCGCCAAAGTGCGTGTTTTTTTTCTTTTTCTTTTAAATTTGTTTATGGTTAAAAAATATAAACATTTACAAAAATTTAATTCCAATTCTTCAAACAGAATTATTCAATTTTTACATCACATTTAAAACATTTTGAAAAAATTGAAAAAATTGAAAAACATTCTATATAGAATATTTTGATTACATTTTTTTGAAACAGTCATTACAATCCAGACAATCCAGCTCTATGCAAAACATAGAGATACTAAAACGTATCTAGCCATTTCCTCATGGTTGTAATAGAAGTAATTCATCTTCAATTACCTTTATAAAAGCCACAAGAGCATAAATTAGTGATTTCCCTTGCCCCAGCATAACGGTCCCATAGACTTTCCATACAATCGACATCATTCGTATTCACAAATCTCATTAAGTGCATTGTTCGGGCATGTTTGAAAAACGGGCATTCCAATACTAAATGTTTCAAAGTTTCAACATTTTCATCATTTTCATTACAGTTCATTTTCATTACAGTTTAAAAATCGACAATTAGTTTTCAAATTACCGTCTTTAAGTGGGGCCCAATGCTTAATTCTTTCCAAGGTATGAACCTGATGATTCAATTTGAATCTCATATATTGCCTCCTTGCAATGTTACACGTAAGAATTGAGAGGTGTAGGCAACAGTCATCCCTTTTACGTGGATATTTTGCATATTCTTTATAGGTTTTCAATTTTGATAGTTCTTCAATAGTGGTTATCCGATCCTGTTCAAAAAGTTTTTGTTTTACATAACCAGGTCTCCTATGTAAATCCATTAGGCAGACTCCTAAGGAATCTAGAATTACTTTCATTTTTACACCAAATGCCCTAAGGGAACTTGAGCTACCACCCTTAATCATAGTATTTAGATCTTGATAAAGTGAATTCAATGGTGGGTTAGTAATTTTACTATAATTTGCCAAAGAGTGCCATTCCCATCTGCATCCCAATGAAATCAAACCACACCACACTCATGCCTGATAATACTATTTGGAATGGATGGAGATAATAGGAGTGCAGATTTTAACAAAGTACCCTGTAAGGAGTTTAGTTGACTTTTCAGATTATGTAAACAAATATCCAAAGAATACAATAACACTGGTTCCACTTTCAATGTTAAAAAGGCCAGTAGAGGATTAAAAAAAAATGTGCAATACTTTTGAAATATAACCCTCATCTGACATGACAGAGGCCTGGCTTTTGAATGCAAATATTCATTCCACACCTTTAATGTTGATAAATTACTCAAGCGATATCCCAGGTAAATCACTTCCTCCGTTTGATCAATTGGCCAGCCATCAAAATTCCAAGAAAATGTTTTCAATTTTTTATCAGCATTAAATATCATGATATTGGTTTCTGTTGACTCTGTCAAAGGCACTGCTCATATCTGTAGAGGCCATGTATGTTGTATCAATAGAACCTTTTTTGTACAGCTTCCTGTAGATGAGCCATGATGGTAGTGTTTAACGCAATGCCCATACAGGGCCTGAACCCACCTGGAAACAGGTGATAATACCTCGATGCGTAAACCAGCTGTTTAAGTCCCTCAGCAATAGACATGCAAAGATTTTGCCTGACGCGTCAAGGAGGGCTATGGGCCAATAATTACTGGGGTTACTGATGCCTCCTTTTTATGAATGGGAATAATGATGGACTCAAGCCACGTAGGTAGAAGACAGTGAGAGTTAAAAATGTAATCAAACAGAACTTTTAACAGGCCAGTCCACCTGAGGGTCCCTCTTGAGCACGACGGGAGCTAGACCAGCTGGACCTGGTGCCCTGGAAGACATTGCCCTGGAGATAGCCCATAAGATGTCCTCTTCTTTCCACTGGCAGTCCCCATAGGCCTCAGGTCCACAAGAGGATACCTCTCTGGTTTTGTGAACTTTTCTAGGTAATAAACTATCAAAGCCTGGTCAGAGATGTGACATGCCAAGTGCGGTTCTGATTTGCCTACCTTGTTATTTGTAAGGTACCAAAATTCCCCAAAGTTGCTGTTCTTGAGTGTTTTCAACATTTATTGATTGTCATTATTATCCATTTGTATTTTCAATGGCTTCATATAGTTTTTGTAACCCTGAAGGATGAGCTTATTTTTCAAGCCTGAAGACTTCAAGAGGGGGGTGCTCATATCGCAGATCTCTTAACAGTTTTCTTTTATGCCTTTTCGCATCAGCTACCTTAGTATCATATGTGTGAAGGAATGTTTGTGGCCCCAGTAGCTTGCCCTTTTTAACAAATTCCTACAGACATTGCAATACAGTGGTATTAAATTTTAGAGCGGAAAAAAGATCACCAGCAAAGTTGTCATTGTTAATTACTTTTCTCATGGCTTTTATGAAGCCACGAAACCCGGTTACATTCCATTTTACTGTAAGTCCACACCTGGCAGCGGAGTCTATAGCCATGTTTGGTTGAAAACTGTGCAGTAGGTAAGGTGCTCAGTAAGCTGTGAATTCTTCAAAGTTAAGGGAAACAGAATGATCTTAACCTTTGTGACACATATATATGGTCAATACATGAAAAAGTGTTCTCTCTATGCCAGATGAAAACCTTTTCGTCATACTGCCCACTCTTAGGCATACAGAGAAACAGGTCCTAATTTTGCATAAAAGAGTCCCATACAATGCCTTTTGCGATGCAGCTAGACAATATAGGCAGAGGAACAGCAAAAATATCATTTAACCTAGAGCCCCCAGCCCGCTATGAGTTGAAGTCACCCCCTATAATAATAATAGGGGAGTGCCCCTTTTCTAGCCAATTTATGATGATAACATCCAAAGCTTCTTGCAAAGATGTACATGACATCTTGGTGGGATTCCAGTAGAGATTTATGAGGAAGATTCTGGTGACTAGGGTAGAAGTAAGCTGGAACTAACTCAGTGCTCCACAGCTCCTCGGCCTCCAAGGACCACCACAGACCGCACTTTCACTGCACTTCTACGTGCGATCCGTTCAGGAAGTGTGGTTTTAAAGTCAGGCTCCTCCTCTAGCAGTTCCCAAAAGAGCAGGAACAGAAAACAGACTAGTCCTTGAAAAATACGTTCTTCGCCAGCCGCCAACGACAAGTAGAGGGCAGTAACCGCAACAGAGTGCACTTTTGCTGCAATTCCGTGTGCGCTCCACGCAGGAAGTGTGATTTTAAAGGCAGGCTCCTCCTCTAGCAGTTCCCAAGACAGTAGGAACAGAAAACAGAATTGTCCTTGAAAAAAACATACTTCGCCAGCCCCCAACGCCAAGTAGAGTGCAGTGACCTCCAGAGGCTGTCCTTTTTCTGAACCTCTGCACATGCTCTGCTCATGAAGTGTGTTTTTAAAAGCATGCTCCTCCTCTAGCAGTTCCCAAGACAGTAGGAAGTGAAAAAAACGAGTCCTTGAAAAACACGCACTTCTGCAGCCGCTAAGGCCACGTAAAGTGCAGTAACCACCACAGAGTGCACTTTTGTTGCAATTCTGTGTGCGCTCTGTGCAGGAAGTATGGTTTTAGAGGCAGGCTCCTCCTCTAGCAGTTCCCAAGACAGTAGGAACAGAAAACAGACTGGTCTTTGAAAAAAACATACTTCGCCAGCCCCCAACGGCAAGTAGAGTACAGTAACCGCAACAGAGTGCACTTTTGCTGCAATTCCGTGTGCGCTCCACGCAGGAAGTGTGATTTTAAAGGCAGGCTCCTCCTCTAGCAGTTCCCAAGACAGTAGGAACAGAAAACAGAATGGTCCTTGAAAAAAACATACTTCGCCAGCCCCCAACGCCAAGTAGAGTGCAGTGACCTCCAGAGGCTGTCCTTTTTCTGAACCTATGCACGTGCTCTGCTCATGAAATGTGTTTTTAAAAGCATGCTCCTCCTCTAGCAGTTCCCAAGACAGTAGGAAGTGAAAAAAAGGAGTCCTTGAAAAACACGCACTTCTGCAGCCACTAAGGCCACGTAAAGTGCAGTAACCACCACAGAGTGCACTTTTGTTGCAATTCCGTGTGCGCTCTGTGCAGGAAGTATGGTTTTAGAGGCAGGATCCTCCTCTAGCAGTTCCCAAGACAGTAGGAACAGAAAACAGACTGGTCTTTGAAAAAAACATACTTCGCCAGCCCCCAACAGCAAGTAGAGTACAGTGATCTCCACAGACTGCACTTTTTCTAAGCCTCTGCACATGCTCCGGACAGGAAGTGTGGTTTTAAAGGCAGGCTCCTCCTCTAGCAGTTCCCAAGACAGTAGGAATAGAAAAACAGACTGGTCCTTGAATAAAACATACTTTGCCAGCCAGCAACGCCAAGTAGAGTGCAGTGGCCGCCACAGACTGCACTTTCACTGCACTTCCCTGCTCACTCTGTGCAGGAAGTGTAGTTTTAAAGGCAGGTTCCTCCTCTAGCAGTTCCCAAGACAGTAGCAACACAAAAAAGAATGGTCCTGGAAAAACACATATTCACCAGCCACCAAAACCAAGTAGAGTGCAGTGATGACCACAGACCGCCACAGACTGCACTTTCGGTGCACTTCCGGAGGTATATTAGGGTACATGCTTATATACCAGCTAAGATGAAAGATATGGCTGATGACAAAACCTGGCTTGTCAAGGTACCTTAGAGGTCTGGGACTGACTGGTTCATGGACACTCCACTCCTGTAGTGGTGCAATAGGACACTTAGTAATAACGTAGACAACAGATGGCAGGCCACAGGGCCAAGCATAGGTAAGAGATGAGAGGGATCAGCACAGAGTGGTCTGACCGCATAAACACAGAATACAGAGTTGGCTAAGATTGTAGTCAATGGGGACCATATAATGATGGAAGATACTTTGTGATCCATAGCAAGAGAGGGTAGCAGGAAAGGAGATGAAAGACAAATGGATGTGGTTTGAAGGAAGTCAATGGAGATAAAGCCCTGTTAAGAGGTTCCATTATCGCATGGTATTTTTATGGTGTAAGGGCAATTAAGTGCTCCACTTAGGCCTATCCCTAAGGCAGAGAGGCCTGTCAACCCCAGGACATCGGCTTTCCTTGCTTCCGCTAGGCCCTCTAAGTGCTGCCTAGCCCTTGGTACGATGATCCGTTACCTGCACTCCTTTTCCTTTTTTCAGGATCAGTGGTCCCTAGCTGCAGCACTCCTCACTCCTGGTGCAGAGTGCCTGCCATGTTGTCCAGGGTGGCTGCTCCCTCAACTCCAGGCCCCCATGGATATCTCCTCAATTTGGTCTGCAGAGGGTGAGCAGAGCATTGCTCTGCCCAGCAGTTATGCTTTTGAATCCCTCTGCATTTCTCAGCTTCTTCACAGGCCACCCAGTGGTTTCCCCATGACAGCAACCACAGCACCCTCAGGGAATTAACTTTGCATTAAAATGAACCTGAGGGGGTTGGAGTCACTGACATCCAACAACCATTCAACTACATGACATTTCTAGGGGCCAGAATACTTTATTGTTGTGGATAACGTCAGAGCTCCTTCCACATTCAGCATCCAGAGCTGCTCCCCCGGGCAGTCTTTTTGGTTGATGTTTTGTTCCATCCACCATCGCCACCAGGTCCTGCTCCAACTATCCACTAGTAGAAAATCGTTGCAAGGCACACGCCTGTCTGAACTGTCAGTCTACTGTTTAAATACCCTGAAACTGTTTCTATTTGTTGTCCTCAATAAATAAAAATACAAAAAATACAATAAACAAAACACTTTCTTATTCCCAGAATTTTGGGCTATTCATCCTGTTCTTGGCCCTCTACTTGATACAGAATCCCTGCGTTAGACCTCCACCCTAGTATTCAAACGTCCAGAATTGGCTGTCCCATAAAGAGGCTGACCCAAAACATAATGCAGGACATCAAACGGTACTGATCTACTTTAAAAAAGGCCTGTTAGGTATTGTTTTAGGATTTTAGAGCCTACCATCTTGCACTGCTTTGAAAGGCTGGCAGGTCTCACTGGCTGAGCTCAGAATCAGAGGCTTGGTTGTTCAGTGTGAGGCATGTTAATGGTCTCTGTGCAATCAATAGCCCAGGGCACAACTACAACAAAGCTCCACCAATTCCCCAGCACTTCTGGCTCTGGGCTGGCAGGGCAGTGGAGCCAGAGTATTGACATAGCTCACCTCCTTCAGAGAGAGGCGATCACAGTCAGAACTCAGAAGGGCGTTGTCATTTGCAAAAACTGTTGCTCTTCAAAAAAAGAGGCAACTGGATGTAGTGATGCCAACAACAGAAAGAAGGCCTTCCCTTTCGAGGCAGCAGAACTAAAGTAGGAGCTTCTGGATGAGGGCTAAAATTGGCCAATGCTGTGCCAACTGGAACTAATGGAACCTGGTATAAAAGGGTCTAATGGAAACTGACCATACTGTTGCAAACTGTGCCTCATGGCATCTAGCCTTACTTGCTACTAGGGCGGGCAGTCCAACACGAAGACTGCCCAGCCCAGTGGCCACTCAAGGGAGGTGCAACCTTTACTTGTCAGCTCCCAGTGGGCCTTCTCCATCTTTGCTGAACTCTGCCCAAAGGCCTAACTCAGAGGAGAGTCTGTTTCACACTGGCTTCCTCACCATTCACCGACCCCAAGAGACTGGCCATACCTCGAGCAGACTTTCCCTCTACATCAATGGGTTTGGGATCTAGACGGAAGTGGGCTGGCCAGCAGTCGGTGCCTTATCTTAAGTTCCTCGATTACCTTCTATTGGATTGGGTTATCTACCCATCATTCATACACCAAGGAACATGAGAGTCATGACAGCAGTAGAATGAACATGTTTATTATCATGTAAAAGTGAAGCATGGTTGTCTATAATAGGACTACCCAAACATGGACAGCCCCGCCTTTGCCCTCCATCACCTACAAAACGTCTGTTGATATCTTCAGCAGTCCGCTCCCAATCTCTCTACACTTTCACTTCAAGTCCTAGTGAAATGATATCCCAAAAAGTCCAAATAATATAGAAATAACATAGATTGTGAACTCTCAGAGACAAACTGAGAATCATCAGCATAGAAGTGTTGGGACAGGTGAAGGAGGAGATGATAGATGCTAGAGGACAGGTATAGAGGGAGAAAAGAAGGGACCCAGGACAGAGCCTTGGGGACACCATGAAGGAGGGGAGAGGTGGCAGACATGTTATCCGCCCAGGAAACAGAGTAAGTATGATTGGACAAGTAAGATGTAAGCCATTTGAGAACAGAACCAGAGAACCCAACAGAAGAGAGAGAAGGAAGAAGAAGGGTGTGGTCGACAGTATCGAAAGCTGCCAACAAGTCAAGAGGAATTAGGAGGCAAGAGTGCTTTGCGCAGCGAGCAGAGATGAGAGAATGACACACAGAAAGCAGAGCAGTCTCAATGGAGTGATGTGAACGGAAGCCAGATTGAAAACGAGGAAGGAGAGAATTAGATGTAATGTAAGAAGAAACTTGAGGATAAACGGCATGCTCCAAGAGCTTGAAGAGGTTGGGAAAGAAGAGATATGGGTGGAACATTTGAGGGAATCAAAGGGACCATAGAGGGTTTTTTAAGAATTTAAGAATAGGAAGAATAATGGCGTGTTTGAAGGAGGAGTGGAAGACAGAAGTTAGTAAAGAGATATTGACAAATGAAGTACGGAAGGGAAGGAGAAGAGGATACGCTTAAAGAATGAGGGACGAAGGGACAGTGTCAGAGGGCACAGGTAGACTGCGCCATAGCCAATAATGCAGTGGTTTTAGATTCAGATATAAGAACAAATGAAGACAAGCAGGCAGGAGGAGAAAAAGAGAAGAGGAAGACAGAGGGGACACATAGGGTGTTATGGCAGATCGGAGAAGAGCGACCTTGGAAGAAACGTATGAGGCCAAGACTGCAGAAAGAGATGTAGCGCACGATCAGGAGATGAGGGAGAAAGAATCTGAGACAAGATTGGAAAAGATGATGAGAAGAGTAGGAATGAAGAAGATCAGAATAGTAAGATTGGTTATTTGCGAGGAGGGCAGAATCAAAAGTGGAGTGGAGAGGGGACAAAACAGAGGCGTCAGAAAGAGCATGGGTCTTGTGCCAATTGTGTTCACCCAAATAAAGAGTTTGTCTCAGGGTGCGAAGCTCTGCAGTCAGCCAAGGCTGGGAAGGTTTCTGAGTGGGTAAAAAAGGAGAGGCAGGCTACAGTGAATCGAGAGTCTCAGTTAGGGAAGAAGAAAATGAGAAGGCAAAAGTGTCAGCTGAGAGAAAGATTATTGCTGTAGCTTGCAATATGGCAGAGGGACCTGGTATTAGATAGGAAGACTAAATGCAAACTAACTTCTACGAAAGCTTGTAAAACCTTTCTGAAATATATTGATTATTCTGGTACCTTAAAACCTGGCGAATTGTTAATTCAGATGATCATGAGTACATATTTTGTCCCCATCTCATGAGCCATGGCCCCGAATAGATTGTATTTTCCAGTGAAACCTTTTTTCAGACAACATATAATGTGAAATTAATTCCCCAGTAATATCTGATCATGCCTGTTTCTGGTTACATATGATTGGGAAGAGGAAGGATTCTGGTCTAGTAGATGGAGGTTGAATTGTGCTCTTTTAAAAGATGCAAATTTTAATAAATAGGTGGTTGAGTTTACAGAAGATTTTATGATAAAAATAAATTCGACAAGATACCCTTTTCTACAATATGGGATGCTTAAAGGGCTTCTTTTTTCAGCTGTGTTAATAGGCATATGATATAAAACTCAGGATGCTATTGCACCAGGACCTTCGCAATATTTAAAAACTTGATGTATTTATTTGAATGATTCCTCTAGGGATCACTTGAATACAGTAATTAAAGCTAAGCTTACATATAAAAATACCAGTACCCACAGAGCTAGAGGCACCTTGCTTAAAAATGTTAAAGTTGGATTCCCAAGATGGCCGCCGGACCGTGAGGACGCATAGCTCGGGTCCTCGGTACGGGTGGGAAAACAAAGGAGCCAAAAGCAGTTAACAGACGTGGAAACCTGCATAAAATAAACATTTTCAAGGTGTTCTATTGAGAGGATACGTCAAGCCCATAGCAGCGTCAACATCCGGAGCCTGGGGAGAGGTTCGAATACGTGCATTTCCAAATCCACCGGAAGGTCGGGCGCGTAACAACAGCAGAGCGAGGGAAGGCGATCGTGTCCGGACCATCGGAGCACCCCACAAGGTATGGAGAAGCAGGGGGCGGGCTATGCCGGTGCCTCCACCTCCTGCGCTGCCAGTTCGTGGGAAGGGGCAGCCCAGCGGGTAAAGACCAGAGCCGGAAAATAGCGAGAAGACACAGCGGGCGCACATCGCCTTACCCAGACAAGCGGAACGGTGCCGAGTTGGTGGCGCGAGGGACACTCTGCCCTCCCCCTGTAGGTCACTGTGAAGCCCCAGAGAATGGGCGAGTTGGACATCAGCGGTGGCCGACCACACCACATAGGCGGAGGGACCGCGGAGAGGCCGGCGACCAAAACACATGGAAAACAGAAATTGAGCTGCCGTTGGAGGTGAGGAGACTGGTTCTGCCTCCTGGGGGCTTAGCAGGGCCCAGAACTAACATACACTGGCCCAGAAGACTGGCACTCCGGCCCTGTTTGAAGTGGGGAGGTAGGGTATAACCCCAGTGCAGAGCCCGACGGAGCCCACCCAAACGCAGGCCTGAAAAGCCCTACACAGGAGGAGAGGAAGCAACAGCCAAAGATAGCACCCGATGTAGAGCAGCGCAGAGAGAGGACACTGGTTCTGCCTTAGGACTGAACACCATCCTGCAACAAGGGGAAGAAAGGCGGGGGAAACAGTGCCAGCAGGGTAAAGTTGAACATACACATGGAGGGGGGAGAGACCCTAACTCCAACCCCCACAAGTCAAACACAAAGGGACCCAGAAAAGTGATACCAAAAGTGCACCGGCGAGGCATAGAACTACGTGGGCACTCCGAGCACCCACCTCATACCCATTAACGTACGGCGGACCACAGATGGAATGTGGGCACCCATCCAACTCCAGGGCCAGCACCCTTAAATCAGCCCCACAGAGCTAAACCTTCTTCTCACCCAGGCACGGAACGACATAGTCATGGCCTAACACAGAAAGGAGGGGACTACCCGTGACGAACGCTGATGCAGGGCGCAGCATTGCCTACGTCAGCCCGGAGCCTCTGGGAGAAGCCCCTGACAGGGAACTAAAGAGCAAGAGCTACCAGGCAGAGCCAGTGCAGTACAAGCCACAGCCCCAAGTACCCAGGAAATACGGAGACCTGGAAAGAGCCAGGCCCTAGAGAGAGGTGGTCACTTGAACCAGCACCCTCAGAGGCGCATGCACAGGAAGTGTGATAAAGAACTCGGACTGATCCGGCCCACACAGGGGAGGAGGGCCCCACTGGACCTAATCCAACTGTGATACGCCACATACGCCACACCAAAACACTTCAACAGAGCAATCCCAGAATTCGAGGAAAGATAACAAGTCATGGGAGGTG
The DNA here is from genome assembly GCF_040938575.1 of Ambystoma mexicanum. NCBI lineage: Eukaryota > Metazoa > Chordata > Amphibia > Caudata > Ambystomatidae > Ambystoma > Ambystoma mexicanum. The sequence continues at coordinate 779,890,000 of NC_090937.1, forward strand.
GCTGAGATCCTGGAATCACAAACATAACAATTTAGGCCCCGACGATATGGGAAAGGCAGGTTCCAGGCAGATCAGAGGGAGTACAAAAAACCAAGCACCTTTAAGCCACAGAAAGGACTGTGCCACACCCTGTCAGCACAGACCGGAGTACCCCAGAGCTAACAAGGACTTGAAAGAAAACAGGTGCACACGTAGTAGACAACAGCATGTGTAGAGGGAAAAGAAGCTGCTAATAAAGATAGCACCGCTCTCAGTTCACTGATAATACAACACTCTGTATCCAACCGGAACCACGAGGGAATCCCCGTAGGGGCTGCACCGATGACTAAGGTCAAAAGAACACTGATGCCGGGGGCCAGATCGAGAACTGCCCCAGTGAAAGCCAAGACCACGGCCAAGCAGCAGGAAGGGCAGCTAGAGAAGTGTTGGAAGCAAAAACAACAGGACGATACCCCATTACCCATACCACCACAAGTCCCGAAGGCCCCAGAGGTCACTGCACTCATCCCCACAATGACCACGGACAAAGAACAGCTGCTGAACTGCCTAAAAGGGATGGAAGGTAGGCTGACGAGCACATTCTAAAACCAAATGGGCCAAATGAAGGAAGAACTGAAAACCACCTTACAGAAGGTGCAAAAAGAAATGATCGACCTGGGGGAGAGAGTGGATGTGGTAGAGAAGGGTCTTTCAAGTATGTCGCAAGAATCAAAACAATGTAGCATACTCCTAGACCCAGTGGCCAGAGCAACAAATAACCTAGAGCTCCAGGCAGAGGACCTTGAAAGCGTTCACAGAGGTCCAACATCAGGGTCAAAGGTTTGACCGAATCAGTAACAGAAGGTGATCTGAGAGACACGATGCAGCAGTGTTTTGGTAGTCGACTGAACCACAGCCAACCGGAAATGATCGTATTCGACAGGATACACTGAGTAGGCCCCAAAAGGAATGAACCAGGGGCGAGACCGAGAGAGGTGCTGATCGCGCTCACATCCTACTGCCTGAAAGAGGACATCCTGAAAGCTGCAAGGGCAAATACAGACTGAACGATCAACGGATGCCGAATACAGTTATATCAAAATCTGGCCCTCGTGACTCTCCACAAATGAAGATTAATGCAGCCAGTCACAAAAGCATTGCAAGCAAAACACATATTGTATAGATGGGTCTATCCTTTTGGACTCTCCTTCACCTGGGAAGGTAAACCAAGGAGAATAAACACCTGTGAAGAGGGACTCTCACTTCTACAGTTGGGGACAGACCAGAACCGGATGGAGAGTAGTCCACAACCAAACTACGCTACTGGCCCGGACAACCCATGGGAATGGTCGACACAGCGGAAAAGGAGAACCGGAAGAGAAGCGAAATTTAAAGGCTCTCTCAAACACCTTGAATGACGTGTGTAAGGGCAGAACACAAACTGCAACTTCCGAGTCGACGATGTATCAGAACTGACCTCCAAAAACAGACTGCGACGGAATGGTAAGAGTGACCGTACGGAGGTAGGGGGGGCACCACATCTGGGAATACAAAACAGGATATGGGAATATCCTGGCGTATTGAGAACCCTGATGAATGCGTGGCCCAACACCCGGATAACACACGAGTGGGGACTCTCAGGAACCCTGGCCACACGGAAACTCAGGGGGAGGGGATACGTGGAGGTAGGGAGAGGGGAGGGATCCAGGTGGGGAGCAGAGGGGGCGGGAGAAAGAAGAGTGACACTGGAAATAAGTACGGGTCCAGAGTTCAGGAGAGGAGAGAGAGGAAGGAAGTCTGGGAGGAAAGAGCCCTAAAGATTAGACTAAACGGAAGGTTTAGACAGTAACACTGGTCCCCAGGGCAATGGCTGAAGCAACAATAATTTCTCTTAACGTGCAAGGGTTGAATTCCCCTGTCAAACGCTGTTCAATTCTGGACAGACTGGTGGCAATGCAAGCAGCGATTGGGATCCTACAGGAGACCCACCTCCTCCTGCAAGACAAAAAAAGAATGGTACACAAAGCATTCCCCCAGCAATACTTTGCCACCAGTGGTAAAAAGTCAAAGGGGAGAGCCATACTGCTTAGCCGCGACCTGAGGTTCAAGAAATCACAACTGATCAGAGGCGCTGAAGGGAGGTACCTGGGGATCAAAGGCCCGATAAATGGTCACACCCACACGATACTAGCACTATATGTCCTCAACGAAAAACAAGACACATATATTATCGGTATACTGCAGAAATTGGGGGGCTGGTGTGAAGGCCAACTAATCATAGGTGGAGATCTTAACTGTGTCATGGGCCCTGTTCTAGACAAAACGCTTCCACCCACAGCAGCTGACCAGAAAAAACAGACAGGCATTGGGACAGCTCTTTAGAGAAATGGGGGTGATCGAAACATGGTGATTCTTCCAAGAAGAATCCAGAGAATACACACATTACTCGGCAGTACATAAAGTATACTCCAGGATAGACATGGTGCTGGTGTCATCCTCCTTCATCCCTCAAGTAATGAAACTGGACATAGGGTCTGAATATCTCCCAGATCACGCATCAGTGTTAGTCAAAATCGAAATGGGGCGTATGGGGGCCAGATTCCGACCTCAATGGAGGTTGAATGAGATGATATTAAGGGACATAGCACTTAGGACACATACGGAGGGCACCATAAATAACTTCTTTAGAGAAAATGACCATGGGGAGACAGGCTAGAGGGTGATCTGGGAAGTGGGGAAAGCGGTAATATGCAGCAAATTTATCTAGCAGGCGACAGCATTTAACAGGGAGAGGGCCCTCATAACGCAAAAGATGGAAGGATTATTACAAGAAGCGAAGAAACAGCACAAAACCTGAAAAACATGAAAGACGCTATGGCAACTGAGAAAAGTTTGAGCCCAGTTAGAGAGCCACACTGCCGATCGCGTGGCGCAGACACTATTGAGTACTAAACAATCATATTACACACAGGGGGAAGGCAAACACATTTCTAGCAGCTAAATTGAAGAAACAAAAAACACGTAACTACATAGCACGCCTCAGAAACAGGCAGGGGGAATCACAAACCACAGTAAAGGAGAAATTTGAAATAATTACCCAGTTCCACAAGGAACTGCTACGGGGGGAAAACCTTGACCCGGGAAAACAGAAATCCTACATGCAGGCAACACCCCTACCCCAAATCACAGAACACGATAGGAAGAGATTGGGGGGTCCAATAACGGTCCATGAAATTAGTGATGCAATATTTGCACTACCGGCAAATAAAACCCCAGGCCCGGACGGTCTGGGAAATGGCTAGTATAAAACATTCCGCAGCTAATTGCTGGGCCCACTCAAACACTTCTTCAACGTCATCAGAGAGAAAGGGTCGGTCACTCCAGACATGGGGAAATCCACAACAATAGTAACCCTAAAGCCAGATAAAGACCCCTCAGAATGCGCAGATTACCGCCCTATCATGCTACTAAACACAGAAGCAAACATTTACGCCACAATTTTAGCCGTCAGGCTGATGACCATACTCCCTGACATCATACATACTGACCAGGCGGGATTCATCAAGGGAAAGCATACCCAAGACAATGTTAGATGAGCCATCGACGTCATCGACATGGGGACAAGGACGAAACAACGATTCTCGGTAGCCGCTTTAGATGCAAGGCGCCCTTTTGATAGTCTAGACTGGGAATACCTATGGCTAGTTCTGGAGGGGTTTGGGTGTGAAGCAGCATTTGAAAAGATGGTACTAGCAAACTTCCAACTCCCTTCCACACACTTCATAGTCAAAGGGCTAAGCTCAGAACAGATTAACTTAAGGAGGGACACGTGACAGGGGTGTCCCCTCTCCCCTCTGATATTTGCAATGGCAATGGAGCCCTTCGCAGCGTGGGTCAGAGATGACCCAGAGATTAGAGGGGTCTCATGCGGGGAGACTACACATAAAATAGCGTTTTACGTGGATGATGTAATGCTCTATATGAAAAATACCAAAAACACACTGCCTAGGGTTATGAAGTCATCACAGTAGTTCGCCAACATATGAGGCTTCACGTCAAATTACTCTAAGTCCAAAGCAATAAACATAACGGAAGACGGGGAAGAGTTTATGGTCTTGGTGAACACATACCCGCTAATCTGGGAGGAAAACACACTTGAATATCTGTGTATAAAATTGACCAGGGACACAGCAAAAATTTGTTTAAAATTAATATAAAACCCCTCTGGAGACAGCTACAAGACGATTTACACATCCTGCCTTTACTATCCTGGTTCGCAAGAATTACAGCTGTAAAAATGACCCTCCTTCCCTGTCTACTATATGTAGTAAGATCTGTCCCCACAGATATACCTCCCCGTTTAACTAAGGAACTACAAACAGCTATATTTACATTTATCTGGAAAAACAAGACACCTCTGATCCAAAGGCGAATCAAGATGCACCCGCCGCTCTTGGGGGGTTGGGAGTCCCGGACATTGGGAGGTACATCCTGGAGGCCCAATTGGCTCAGATGCTCAAATGGGCGGATCGGGAACACCCTAAGGGTTGGCATGGGATAGCACAAGCAGCAACCTCCCTGCCGCTGCAGGTTCTAGTCTCTTAACACCGGAGCCCATGAGAGGGGGGTGTTGGGGAGAAGCGAGTGGCTTCGGCTAGCCCTCCCTGCACCCACCAAGCGTTTTACAATTAGTCAAGACTTCTAAGCGCTATAGCACTGGAAAATCTTCTTTCATGCAAAAATAATCACACACAGGCATGGCCAGTCACTAAATATAGGTTGGTAATATTTAAAATATAATGTACAAATAAATTAGTTGAAAATGACATGTAAATGTTATTCTGTGTAGTTTTAAAAATCAAATGTCAAAGCATGATGGAGAAGCCTTTGATGAGGTAAGGGCAAGGGTATGGGCTGCCCTACGAAGGATGTACCCAGATACCCCTGACTTACATTCTTTAATGCAATACACATTGGTGATGATGAGGACCCAGTTAGGTTTATTCGTAAATTACAGGAAATGTGGAGAGTTGAGACAGTACCATTTTTCTATTTTATTGTAAAGAGGGGACTACCAAAAGAGGTCCAGAAGGCACTAGATAAAATTGTGGGAATTGAAGCCAAAGGGTTGCCCGAGATACAAAGTATAATAGTCCACAATTCTAAGAGAATCAAGAAGCAGGACAGGGAGACAGTCCAGAAGCGGCAAATGGATGAGGCAAAATTAGTGGAAAAGAAACTAAATAAAGTTGTCATTCAAGCACCAGTGAAGGCACCGGCTCAGGGGAAAAGGACAGGAGATACTCAACAAATTGGGAATGACACAACTGCGGCACTATGGGGTGTAGGAGGACAGGGACAAAGTAGTGGGAGGGGGCAGTATCCCAACCCACAGTGGCAGCATGAAGGAGCACCAGGGGGGAAGGAGGATTTTGAGGAGCAAGAGCAAGAGGCTTTGGGAGGATAGGGCCTCTGGGAGGAGGATTGGGACCATCACAGTGCTGGTGTTGCAGGAAATGGGGGCATTTTGCAAGGGAGTGTAGGAAGAGGCCTGGAATGACACTTTGCAGCTGGGACAAAGCCCTGAGTATGAAGAATATCCATTGGGGGCTGGGTCCTTTCTCTCCCATAGTATTTAACACAGAATTCACACCGGGCCTTCAACAGAAATTCTGGAAGGGCTGGAAGGGGGCGAACGCACTGACTCGAAAAGATATGTATCAAGAGGGAGTCCCGCTGTCCTTTAAAAAAAGCAATCAGAAATTCGGAATCACGGAAAGAGACAGATACAAATATGCACAACTTAGACACTGGATCTCGCACCCAACGGTGAAAAGGGCAGGTGTTAGGACTCCGACCGGGCTTGAACTGACTATGCACGAGGGCTCAGCCGTGAGAAGGATAACCAGACTATATAAGCTGCTGAATAACGCACAGACGGATGACAAACTTCCATACAAAGGGAGCTGGGAAAAGGACATAGGGGAACACATTTTTGAGGAGGAGTGGGGCCAGATATGGTCGAGAGCGCACAAGACATCCAAATATACGGCGATCAAGGAGACAGCATACAAACTATGCTACAGATGGTATATGTCTCCCCATCGCTTACATAAGATCAATGCTAAATACTCCCCTCCCCCCGAATGCTGGAGACAATGTGGGAAGAAGGGGGACCTGTATCATATGTGGTGGACATGCCCGAAAGCGGCAATATACTGGAAGGAAGTCCTGGGGCACACCCAAAATAGTCCTACTAGGTGCTGTGGCAGAGGGCAAATAAGCAGCTTCGGGTCACAAAGCTACTTTAATCACACACCTACTGATGGCAGCGAGAATGACACTGGCACAGAGATGGAAAGACAAAGAGGACCCAACAACACCCTGGTGGTGTGTCAAAGTCTGGGGGGTGATTGCATTGGAGAAAATATGTGCTGTGAAGATGGGCAAATACCTAAAGTTCTTGGTGATATGAGACCCCTTCCAAGATTTTGTAAAAGACAAGGAAGCCTATCTCCATAAACCACACATTCTCAAAAACATCCAACAAATTGGAGGCGAACAAGGGTCACCTCACTCAAAAAAAGAAGCATAAAGTAGGGAGGACTTTGGAACTCTGGGACCGTACAAGTCGGGGAGCAGGGTGGGAGGGGGGGCTTCCACATCACTGCTAAAAGTGACAAACTATATTGACAGACAAACAAGCTATGTAGATGTGTAAAGACGCATTGATTTATGTACTGCCACTGTAAGAGCCCACGTTTAATAAAAATATTTGTTTAAAAAAATAAATGTTATGGTTGCAAGATAGATCTGGTAGCCTATTAGCAAGGTATCTAAAATTACCTAATGAAAGGAAGAAGATTGTAGTCCTTAAGAAAAATAATGTAACTGTTTTATGTATGGAGAGATTATGGAATAATTCACTAAATCTCTATGAATCTGTAGTCTACAGGAGTGTGCAGTTAAATGTCGAATGAATAATTTCAAATGCATTCATTTGGAAAAAAATAAAAATGTCGAATATTTTTTTTTTATTTTATATGTTTTTTGGGGGGTTTGGCTAGTAAAAAAAGGGTTATTAAAAAAAAACAGGCGGTTCGGGGGAGAACCCCCATTAAAAAAGAAAATAAATTTAAAAAAATGTAAAAAATCAACTTTTTTTTTTCCACATTATTGATTCGAAATTAATGCATTTGAAATTATTGAATTCAAAAATATCACTATAAACCGTCTGCAGGTTTACCTGCTAAAATAAGAAAATTCAAAGATATCTTTTACACTTAAAAAAATATTGTTAGATTTAACTCTCTTTGAATGTTTGGATGCCCCAATTTCCATTGATGAGTTTTCCAAAACAATTGCCCTGCCACGCAATTTATTTATTTATTTATTGCATTTGTTATACGACCAAACTCTGAGGTATCACGACGTAGGTTACAGTAAACTTAATTCTCTGGTTACAGCGGGACAAACATGGGTAATGTGCATACATAGATAGTTCACACATTGTAGGTTAGAAGTTTAGGTTTGTAGTTAACAATGATATAGTTAGATGTAAGGAAGACACTTTCTCCATAGTGCAGATAGTACATCTCAAGCATGAATAGGTTGGGAGGAAAAGCATAAGGGGTTTGGGTGGCCGTCTTGTCCTACCATCCTTATGGCGTCTCTACATCAGTTTAGTATTTGTTGAAAAGCCACGTTTTTAGTAGCTTTTTTAATCTCTGGTGAGACGGCTCATTTCTGGTGTGCATGGGGAGGGAGTTCCAGATTTTGGGTGCCAACACAGCGAAACTGCTTCTTCCTGCCTTTGAAAGTTTGAAACGTTGAACAAACAATAGGGTACAATTGTTAGAGCTAAGTGTTCTAAGGCCCCTGTGAATGGGAATGGCATTGTTAAGGTAGGTGTGTGCCATCTTAGAGAGGCATTTATGTGTGATACAGAGTGTTTTAAAGATGATTTTTGCTTTCAAGGGTAGCCAGTGCGCTTCCCTCCTGGTCTTGGTTATGTGGTCAGATTGTTTTATTCCTAGTGCTGCTTGCAGCGCTTTATTTTGCAGTAATTGGAGTTTGGCAAGATTGGTATTTGAGGAGCCTAGCAGTAGAACATTGCAGTAGTCTATTTTTAACAAGATAAGCGCACAGGACGAGTGTGATACAGTTTTGTGGAGACAAAAATGTACGACTTTGTGCGATTAGCCTGGCCGTATAGGAGGTGGCTGACGCAAGGGCGTTAACCTCTTTAGTCTTTGCTAGGTTGGTGTCTAAAAGGACACCCAGCATTTTTACTTGCTTGAGGATGGTGGTGGGTATTCCATCAATCATTATGGATGCATAGTCTGGGTGGAGAGCTTTGATTTTGGCAGGGGATCCCACAATGACAATCTCTGTTTCATCATTTTTGCGACATAAACTTTAGTAGCCATGCAGTTTTGGATTATGGCATAAATCTTGTTCACAGCGATTGTGTCTTGCTCATGATTCCCTGTGATGGGATGAGAATCTGGGTATCATCCACGAAGTTCGTGTAGATGACACCCATGGCATTTCGTATAGGCATTATAGAGGGGAGGCGATAAGCTTGAGCCTTGCTGTACCCCTATGGGGACAGGTATAGGGACAGCAGCGTCCTTGCCTAATGAAACTCTAGAGTTTCATTCTGAGAGAAATGATTTAACCCAGAGGGTGGCTTCTTGAGAGAAATGGAAGTTGTCTGCCAGGGTATTGCATAGTTTATCATGGTTGACCAGGTCAAATGCGGCTGACAGATCTAATAGTAGTAGGATGCACAGCTTACCGGAATCTCTTATGGAATCCATCTGGATTTTAAGGTCCAATAAGGCAGTTTGCGTGCTGTGGCTGGGTCGGAAACCAGATTGTCTAGCTCCCAGTAGGTGATCGTGCTCAAGATGAGCTTGTATTTGTGTGTAGGCAATATAGATTATTTTCAGCAGAAAGGGGACAGTGGTTGTGGGGCGGTAGTTGGTGGGTACTGAGGGGTCGAGTGAGGGTTTTTTGAGAAGAGGGATGACCCAAGCTTCTTTGATGCTTGCAGGGACATCATTGGTGTCAAAGGAAGCATTAACAAATTTAGTGATGATGGGAGTTAGCGCGGGAGCGCAAAGTTTAAAACTAGTTTCGCAGGGAAGCAATCTCCTTTGCAGTAGAATGGTTTGAGTTTAGCCATTGTTTCCAGGACTTGGTCTTGGCTGACCTGCGCACATTTGAATTGCGTTTTTATATTTCTATGGTCTGAGCTCAGTGGTGGGAGAACTACTTTTTTGCAGGTTAGTACTTCTCTTTTGGCTGTGATTTTATCTTGGAGTTTAACTATTTTGGAAGCACGAGCATTCTGAATGGTGATGCACCATGCTTTGCTTGTATTGGTAGGACAGTTTGGCGGGACAGGGTTTTCCAACTCTCTAAGAATGGTGAAGAGTTCTTTAAAGTTTGAGGCTGCGTTGTTGATACGTGTGTTTAAGGCATTAGCTTTATATGCTATAATGGCGGATGTGTAGTGTTTGTTAGCTTCCAAAAACAGATTTGGCTGAGTTAGCCGTAAGGGATTTTTTATGAATGTGTTCTAGGGATCTTTTATGGCGTCGTACCGCTACTGGTTCCTCATCGAACCAGAAATTTGAGCTTTTGACTGCTTGTGGAGTTTTGATGGAGAGTGGTGCTTCTGCATCGATGGTGTTTTTGAGGCACTTGTGGTAAATGTAGGAAAGGTGGCGTGGGTTGGAGTTAGTGATATTCTGGGTGTATAGGGCCTCCAGCAAAACCGGGCTGGGGTTGTCAGCTGTAAGATTGCGTGTGTTCCGGATTTCGATAGGACAGTGTGGGGTGGCAGGGTGTGGGTTTATTTTGAGTTAGTAGTTGGAAGCATATTAAGTGGTGGTCAGACCAATTTATTGCTGTGATGGAGGTGATATTTACACAGACATTGGATGTTAATATCCAATCTAATGTTCTTCTCTTATCATGGGTGGGAGCGGTCACAATTTGGGTGAAATTCATGTCCATGAGGGAGGCATGAAGGGCGTTAGCTTTATAGTCTACAGCGTCATTAAAACCTAGATTGATGTCACCAAATATGATGAATTTAGTGTTGGGTTTGAGATAAGGGGCCTCATTAGGACCCATGCGGTAAGGGGTTTACGGCAGCGTAAACAGCGCCGACCCTTACCGCCTGATTCCGAGGTCCCTTAGCGCATTGGAGGATTTAACACCTGCTTTTAGCAGGTGTTAAAATCCATGGCGCTAAGTACCCATGTTGTTAATTACGCCACCGTAATTCACGGTGGCGTAATTAACGCCTTCCCCACTCCCATTATGCCCTATGGGGCAAAAATGGGAATGGGGAAGGGTAAATGGGGATTGAGGACTTACCGCCCCGCCAACCTCGGAATGGGGCGGTAAGTCCGCCAACCACCATGGCGTAAACGTAGTTTACGCCATAGTGGTAAAGGTACGACCCAGGCGGTAACTTACCGCCTGGGTCGTAATGAGGCACAAGGTGTGATAAGCAGGGGAATGTCCAATTCCAGCTGGTTAGCATGGTTGGGAGCTCTATAGATAATGTGTATATTAGTAGTAGTTTAAGGGTCTGTAGTAGGTTTCATGAGAAGCATTTCATATCCTTCCAGAGTTTCTAATGGGAATGGTCTGAGTTCGAGGCTGGATTTTGCAATAATGGCAACATCACCTTCCACTGAGTTATCTGGCCCTTTATGTGTATAATGAAGTAAAGGGGAGTGGCTAACGATAATAGGGGGCATGAGGCTTGGTGCAGCCAGGTTTCGATGACCACTAGGAAGTCTAGTTGTTGGTCTTAGATGAGGTTGTGCATTTCGATAGCATGGGCTCCAAGCGAGCAAACGCTAAGAAGGGCTCCTTTAAGGGTAGTGTTAGGCTCAGGAATGGGCCTCAGTGGCTGCGGGGCACTAGGCTGATAGTGTTGAGTTATTTTTGTGTCTTGTGGTATGGACATTGAGGGGGCTTGTGTCGTCCATTGTTGGTCTAAGCAATGGTAAGGCTTCAGGATCTGATGGTCTCTCTGTGGAATTGTGTTCACAATGTTTTACATAACTGGTCACAAAATTGTTTCAACACTATAATTTCTAACAGAACTGCTTCTTGTTTCTTTTTTGAAGCTATGATTACTGTCATTCAAAAATCAAACTAAGATTCACTATTTCCCCAAAAATATAGACTTTTTTCCTTAATTGAATGTGAAACCAAGATCTTCACCAATTTGTTAGTAGTCAGATTGGAAGTCATTTTACTTCTCCTCAGTCATAAAGATCAAGTAGGTTATGTCGAAGGATACGTATCATCATCCAACCCTAGGCTATTGTGTGACATTATAGATTTAGCTTCATATTCGTCCAGCGCAGGAGCTGCAATGCTTTGGATGTGGGGAAAGCTTTTGGTGTAGTGGGTGGGATTTTATAAAAGCATCCCTGGAATTGTTTGTATTTGTGTAGAATGTTCTTTCCATGTTCAACTTACTTTACATCAATCCCTGAGCATGCCTTTTTGTTAATGGATTAATATCATCATATTTTTATTTGGAAAGAGCAACACGGCTATGCTTTCCTCTTTCCCCTTTATTGTTAATTTTGACTTCGGAACCCTTTTTAGAACATGTTAGTTTACATACTTTTATTAAAAAGCACAATTTACACAAACATTTTGAGCCTAAGTATCAGCCTATGCTGATGATGGTCTGTTGTATCTAGATGACCTAGATGCATCTTATTCTCCCTTTATGTCAGTGGTGCACTAGTACTGCCTAGTCTCTGAATACAAGTTACATCTCAACAAACCTGACATTTTTCAACTAATAGCCTGATTCATGGAATTATTTGCGTGAAAAACGCAGATTAGCACGCCTTTCTGCCTGAAAATCCCCATACTTCAAACACCCATAGGGCCCATTGCCCTCCTCAGGGAAAAAGTTGGGGGGGAAGGGATGGAGGGAAGGGAGGGGGAAGTTGTGGGAGAGTTGCAAGGGGGAAAATATTCGATCACTGGTACCATTGGACATTCCTGCGATCCACAAGCTAAGAGACAGAGCAATTTAGAGACTCAAAGGAAAGGATGGAGCTAAAAATACTAACATACAATATTAGAGGGCTGTACTCTCCCATAAAAAGAAAGAAAACAGAACACTTCCAACACAGGGAAAAATACGACATAGTAATGCTACAAGAGACACATATACAGAAGAAAAGGAAAGGACAACTCTGCATAAGAGGGTACAATCAAATAATCCAAGCAAATGATGAAAAGAAAAAAAAGGGGTCTTAATAGCATTCGCCAACCAACTCAATGCACAAATACGAGAAACGATGCCTGACAAAAAAGGTTGCTACCTATTCACTAAAGAACAGATCGAAAACCGCCCGCTGACATTAGCAACCATCTATGCTCTAAACACAGGTCAAGAACGATTCCTAAAAGACACACTTTATAAACTGGAACAGTTCGCAGTAGGAGAAGTAATCCTGACAGGAGACTTTAATATAGCATGAAACCCGAAGGAAGACTGCTCAAACCCCAAACAATCACAACAAGGAACACCGTCACAATCCCTAAATGAACTGATGAAAAAGATGGCCATAGAAGACGTATGGTGGCGTATCAGGGGAACAACCCCGGGATTCACATACCACTCACATGTGCATGGCACGAGTTCCAGAATTGATTATATATGGGTCTCAGCAAGACTACTAGGAGAGATTCAGGACATAGAAAGAGGCCAGATCTCCCTGTCAGATCATGCCCCTTTGTGGATGACACTCCCCAAGATTCGTAAATCCTCAGGTCTATGGCGCTGGACACTTCCAAGAGAAATACTACAGGATCCTGTTACAAGGGAAACAATCAGAGAAAAAATAACAGAATACTTTGAACAAAACAATACTCAGGAAGTCTCCAAAACCACACTATGGGAAGCCTTCAAGGCGGTGATAAGAGGACAAGTAATAGCCCTTTAAACACAGAGGGACAAGCAATCTAGAAAATGGGAAAACGAATTAGAAAACAAACTGGAAGAGATAAGAGAAGAGATGGCAGACAATAGATCTCTGAGAATACAGCGTGCCTATCGACATGTCCAAAGCCAGCTAGAAGCACTCAGAAACAAAAGAGTGGAAATGCAACTACTACACTTAAATACTGGTACGCGATGAAATCGAACAAAGCGGACAAATTACTAGCAAGGCAGCTGAAAGGAAAACAACAAAGCCACACAATAAAAGCACTGAAAGACGAACAAGGGCAAAGGCTAACACAATCCAAAGAGATAAAAGAAATATTCAGAGACTATTACCAGAACCTATATACTTCGGACAAACCAAAGGAGGAGGAACAGAAAGCATACCTGAGCAGAATCATACTTCCAACCATCACCCCAGAAGAAAAGGCAATATTGGACGAACCAATAACAATAGAAGAGGTAACAAAAGCTATCAGAGAGCTCCCCAAAAATAAATCCCGAGGCCCGAACGGCTACACGGCTGCCTTCTATAAAACTTACACGGAAATTCTCTCCCCGATCTTAACGAACCTCTTCAACAGCTTTAAAAACACATCAAATATCGCTACGTCAATGAACAAGGCTAAAATATTGGTTTTTCATGAGAAAGGCAAAGACCCCGAGAATCCAAACTCATACCGCCCAATAGCAATAATAAATATAGATGCAAAACTCTACACAAAGGTCCTCGCTAACAGACTTTCGCCACTGCTCCCCAAACTGATTCATCAGGACCAATCAGGATTCATCCCAAACAGGAAAACTCATGACAACATCAGACGTATTGCACACCTGATAGAGAAAGTGGGTATCACTAACACCCCGGCAGCAATTCTAGCGGTAGATGCTGAAAAAGCATTTGATCGGGTGGAGTGGTCCATGCTGTTTGCTATACTGGAGAAAATGGGCATGGGTACCTCATACATAAACATGATATGGGCCAACTATAACTCACCCACAGCAAGAATTGCAGTAAATGGAGAACTCTCAAACAAGATCAAAATAGGGAGAGGCACCAAACAGGGCTGCCCACTGCCCCCCCCCTTTATGCAATCTTTCTCGAATCACTGCTGGCAAAGATAAGGATGACATGCAACATCAAGGGCATAGAAATGCGAGGGCAGACGCACGAGACAGCGGCATACGCGGATGATATGCTGATGACCCTAACCGACCCAATAAACTCACTACCTCACCTTATACGAGAAGTGGAAGAATTCGGGAACAATATCAGGTCTGAAAATAAATAGACAAAAGTCATTGGTAATGATCCTGGCAGGAGACATACAAGCTATACAGAGAAAAACGCAAGAGCTTCATCTGCAAACAGCAGAACAAGGGATACGCTACCTGGGAGTCACACTGACCAACTCGATAAAAAACCTCTATGCAGGGAATTACACAAAACTAATGGAGCAGGTGAAAAGAGACCTGGAAAGATGGAACCCTCTCTAAATATCATGGTGCGGTAGTATTACAGTCATAAAAATGACAATTCTGCCCAGACTATTATACTATTTCCAAGCATTCCCAATAAGAATACCAGCGACATTCTTCAAGTCCCTCTCCAAAATAATAACGAAATACATTTGGCAGAACAAAACCCCGAGACTGTCAAACCAAGCACTAACGGCACAAAAATCAGAAGGCGGCATGGCTCACCCCCACTTCCAAAAGTACTACGAGGCAGCCCAGATGTGGGTCCTGAAAGAATGGATCCCAAACACTTCAGAAAAATTATGGGAGGCACAGGACAAAGCGGTAGCAGATCAAACATGCGACACCTGCTATGGATCAAACCGGAGCACAGACACCAAAATGTCCGGATAAGTGAGATTATGAGTTCGACCCTGGAAATATGGGACAGAGCGACCAAATTAGAAACTCTGACAAAAGACCCAGCCCCCTTTATACCAATACTTGACAACCTGGAATTTCTTCCGGGCACGGAGAAAGGAACATTTCAGAAATGGTGGGATGCAGACTGCACGAAAGCGGGAGACATGTATGATGGCCTACAGATCAGATAATTCACAGAATGCCAGGAACTATTGGGCCTCACGGAAAAGGAAAGATTTCAATAAGAGCAACTCCATCATTCATTTACTACCCCGAGAATAACACAGGCACTAACAAGAGACCTGACCCCTTTTGAAACATACATTATGACCCAGACGGGGAAAAGAAAATTCGTCGCCACAATATACAAATTCATAAACACCCAGACAGAGGAAATAAAATGGCAATACATGAAGAAATGAGAAACTTTGCTACGGAAAAACATCACAAGGGAGCAATGGATATACATCTGGCAAATAATCGCCAAGTAGATACGGGTGATACAGACAAGAGAAGCATGGATAAAAATGATCATACAATGGCACTACACCCCGGAAAGACTCCATCGAATGTTCAACACAACACAAGACAGATGCTGGAGCAGTGGGCAATTGGAGGCACATCTGGTGGGACTGCCCGAAACTACAAAACTTCTGGTCAGAGGTAAAGACCCAAATGCAAGGAATGTTTAAAGGTGCAGAAACATTAGGAGAAGAGATATGGATGTTTGGTATGTGGAACCCCCGAGGCAGGACACTAACAAAGACACAGAAGAGAAACTTCATGGGATTCCTCACAGCGGCCTGGCTAGCAATAGCACAAAAATGGAAACAAAAGACACCCCCCCTCCAATCAAGAATGGCTACAGAGAATATGGACATTTGTGGCGATGGAGAGAATCACATACAACATTCAAGGGGACAGACAAAAATGTATAACCGACTGGGGAGAGGTGATAGACTACCTACGAAGCAACTACATGCTGCAATGGTGTCTGCACAAAATTTGCATACTGGACATGTTTACGACCTGTGACATGTGTCAGACGATCTGCCAACCACGACCGTGGATCCAGAGCACAGCAAATAGCTGTAATCCAGCTCCTTTGCAGACGGACAAAGCAGATCAGCCACAAGATTGCCTTCAGCTACAGCGACGCTCGTAGGTACCTCTGCGGCTTCACTGTACCAGCCCGTTCTGCTCGAGCCGCGTGGAGCACTCCCAAATGGCCTCCACCTTCTCTTTGTGTACGGTTGCCTAGCAACGCGTACCAATCGTCATTGGAGGAGCGCTTTGTTTTCATGAGCAAGGTTCCATCCGGATGGCGAGAGCCGGCACCTCACGTAAGGCACCGACATAAGGCACAGACCTGTCTGCACCGGTCTGTGCCCAGTGTGACCGTGTGCCAGGACCCCTGTCCCTCCCAACATCCCTCCCCCGTGCACTGAACTTCTCCACAACCACCAGATTTACCAGAACTTTCCTGCCTGATGAACAGCACACAGACGCTTTCGAACTGCATGTCACTGGTGCACGAACTGCTTTCACTGTGTAGCGTCCAAGCCATGTAAGTTGTGTACATATTTCTTGTGTATGTTCCCACTCACTCTTGTAATATATACGATAGAATGTTTCTTGATGTTTAGGCTAGAAAATACTAACTGTTGGCATAGCCATATATATTTGAATACAGCATCCTTCGTGTAGCCATCCTTAGCCGCTCTGCAATGTCCCAATGCTGCCATTTTCACTGCATCTTGCACGCACCTACTCCACGTGCCGTACCTGGCCTGCCTGAACACTGTATGACATAACGTATCGACACCGCATGGATACTGTGTTGTATGCCGCACCTAGACCTCCCATTATTGTGCCTAGTATCCTGCCTGCCCCATTATTGTATGACACACCTAGCCCGACCTGATAGCGTGTGCCACCGTTGGTGTTGTATCCCACTTGCCCTGATACTGCGCACGGCATCCACCTTGCCTACTATCACATGCCTTACATTCACTCACATTGAATAGCACATCCCCCGCCATTAACGAGCGCTATTCCATACCCATGAGGATGAGCCCAACTGCCTTGTAGAATTGTTGATTTTAGCCTAATTGCAGTATTTCAAATCTAGTTGTTACCCCTTGCATTGAGGCCAATTGCCTGGTAGAATTGCTGATTTTAGCCTAATTGCAGTATTTTGAATTTAGATGTTACCCTTTGCGTTGAGCTTAACTGCCTTGTAGAACTGCTGATTTTAGCCTAATTGCAGTATTTCGAATCTAGATGCCACCGCCATTGCCGAGTATCTAACAGTATCTTAGTATCTAGACATTGCTACATTATCTACAATCCCTCCCGTGGAACTTCACATTACGCTTCACTCAAACTATCAGGTCACGACATGCGCTCAATGCCTTCTGCCTGTCTTTACCTCACCCACATAGTCATTTTAGGATCCTTATCCTTTACTGCAGGCACTCACCCTGCCAGTATCTTCAAGACACACCACAACCACCAACTCACCCTTCCCTCCACCATGCTCCACTGCTCAGACCTCCCTTCGAACCCTTAGCTCAACGATCCAGCTCTGTGGCTCAAGCATTTTGGCACCAAACCTACACCAAACCTTCCATGTACATTACAACATAGGAATATCAGACTTAGATCTAGATTGCCCCGACCACCCTGTACTCAGCGCAGTCACACCGCCCTTCCTCAGACCAACCTACCTACGGCACCCACTCCCCCACCATCCACCTCACCTACTTCAGCGCTCAAGGGAGCCCTTATCAATGCTAGATCCCTTACGGCTCATGCCCTTGATATCGCAGACCTCATTACTATCCAAAACCTCGACTTCCTAGCCATCACCGAAACCTGGCTGCCTCCGGCCCACTCCTCGCCTTACCCCTATCCAAGGGCTATACCATTATTAGAAATGACCGACATTCCAACTTGTCTAAAGGAGGAG
Organism: Ambystoma mexicanum; assembly: GCF_040938575.1. Classification (NCBI taxonomy): domain Eukaryota; kingdom Metazoa; phylum Chordata; class Amphibia; order Caudata; family Ambystomatidae; genus Ambystoma; species Ambystoma mexicanum. The sequence goes on from NC_090937.1 coordinate 779,907,834, forward strand.
GAGTCGCTTTCATACATAGTGACAAGATCACTATGAGAGTTGCCGCCAACACACAATTCAGCTCTGCAGAATCACTATCAGTGAAACTATCCCTCTCTCCCACTAACACAGCTCCACTCCACCTTATATACAGACCTCCAGGTCCACTGGGTTCATTTATTGACGATGTTGCATCCACCTTGTCGACTAACATCAAGCCTAATTCCCAGATATTGCTATTAGGTGACATCAACCTCGGCCTCTCCGATCCCAAGGACCACATGGCCACTGAAGTTGCCATCACCCTCTCTAACCTATGCTTCCAGCAGCTCATTCGTGATCCTACACATAACAAGGGTAGAATGCTCGACTGGGTAGTTGACCTTAATTGTAATACCAATGTCACTTCCAACTCTGCTTGCGCCTGGTCTGACCATCATGTCATTAACTTCCTCCTGCCAGCCACCAACCCTCAGCCTACACCTACCATAGCCCCCGCTATACCCACCAGAAATAAAAAGGACATTACCAGGGAAAAACTGCTTCCTCTTATCCTCCCTTGTCTCAACACCCTCGCTTCGCAGCACAAGGACAAGGACCCCACTGTCTTAGTAGACGCCTTCAACAGCTTGATGACCAAAGCTATTGAGTGAATAGCCCCACTAAAAAATCGCAAAGCAAAACAACAGTCTCACCTGAACTCCTTGTTCACCCCACAGCTCAACGCTCTGCGCAAAGAAAAGCGCAAGGCCGAAGCCCTTTGGTAAAGTCATCCCAGCTCAGCTAATAAAGCCTCCCTCCTGATCACCTCAATTAACTATAAGGAAGCCATCCTTCAAGCCAAAAAAGAGACGTATAATCTACGCGTATCCCAAGCAGAATCCAACACAAGAGAATTATTTAAAATTCTCAAAGAATTAGAGTCCCCCTCACCTGCCCCTGACGTGTGCACCAAAGACAGCACCTGGTGCAACAATATTCAAAATGCACTTCTCAACAAAATAACCACTCTGCAATCCAAAATCAACGCCAAACAAAACTCCCTCCACACTCCTCTATTTAGCAATACCTTGCCACCTAAAATAACCACCACAGACTCCCCTGTGCCGTTCAGCTTCATACCGCTCACCGCTCTGGAGGTTGAAAAAATCATCTGCAACTTAAAACCCTCCAATTGCCAAGGGGACGCATGTCCAGCTCCGATCATTAAGGAATCGGCCCATGACCTCGCTCCTTTCATTACTACTTTTATCAATTCCTCATTTCAATCGGGAGTGGTCCCCAACAATTTGAAGGATGCGTGGGTTCTCCCTCTTCTAAAAAAACCTACCTTAGATCCTGAGGTACCAACCAACTACAGGCCCATCAGACGGTCCCATTTCTGCAAAAAATCTTAGATAGAGCAGCGTATCTTCAGATACAGAACTACTTGGAAACGAACAATCTACTAGGCACTAGACAATCCGGCTTTAGACCCAAGCACGGTACGGAGACAGCCCTCCTAGATCTCAAAACCCAAATTGAGGACTTTAAAGACAAAGGTTAATTAGCCATGTTACTACTATTAGACTTATCTGCTACCTTCGACTTGGTCAACCACCAAATCCTTTGCCACCATCTGAAAACTGCAGCCCATTTCTCCGATAATGCCACTAACTGGATTCAATCATTCCTGGATAACAGACACATGAGGGTATTCTCCCCAACCTCCTGTGCCGACCCTGCGTCAGTCCCTTGCGGGGTCCCCCAAGGTTCGTGCGTATCCCCCACCCTCTACAATGTTTTCACTAAACCCCTGTTTGATGTACTTGACTATCTGGGTGTCACCTACACTAACTATGCCGATGACACCCAGATACTCATCCACATCACAGGCGATTACACGGTTGACTCGAAATCCCTAAATGACATATACCATGTCATCCAAACCTGGATGGCACAACATGAGCTCTGTCTCAATGACGACAAGACAGAGCTCCTCATCCTAGGTACACAGCAAAGACTTAACAAGCTAAACCCCATGTTCAGCTCCTTTAATATCGACGGAAACTTCATAAAAGTCTCCAAAGATACCAAAACTCTCGGAATCTACCTCAACTCCACTCTCTCCCTCCACAAACAAACGAATGCAGTTGCTGCCGCCGCTGCTTACACTTGCAAATTGATCACAGCATGTCGTCCTTTTCTCTCCACTCATAACTGCACAATCCTTGCTAGGACTTTGGTTATGTCCAAACTGGACTACTGTAATGCACTGTACCAAGGCACCAATCAATGCAACCTAGACAAACTCCAGATCATACAAAATAACGCCATCAGAGCAGCCCTCAATATCCCTAGAGCAGCCCACATCTCGGAAACTAGGAAGAACCTTCATTGGCTGTCAGTCACCCAAAGGATCTCACTAAAATCTCTTGCCCTGACCTACAAATGCATGAATAACCAGGCCCCCATCTATCTCTCCTCACGGTTCACGCAGTATACCCCATCTTGATCTCTAAGGTCTACCCTTAGCCAGAGCCTACTTATCCCCAGATACAAACTCCAAACAGCCGGTGGATCCAGCTTCCCAGTTCTGGCAGCCAAATTGTGGAACTCTGTCCCCCTTACCATCAGAAACCTTTCTTCCCTAAATTTATTCAAACACAAAGCCAAACTCTGGCTAGTCACATCAAACGACCAAGTTGCACTCTGAAAATTCGATTACCTATGTATCTTTGTCCATTCTACCAATGTGTTCTGATTACCCTGCTCAACTGAAATGTTATCTGAAATGTCATACTGTTATGTAACCACTGCTTCTAAGATATGCGCCCGGTAGCCTCCCCGGCCTGGTTTGAGCTATACAAATAAATAAAATACAAATACGGGATGAGACAGAATACGAAGAGTGGAAGCAGAAGAAAGGGAAGAACAGTATAACCGGAGAGGGCGGAGGAGGGAGGGTGAGGGGGGCAAGGGATGATGTTGAAATCCCGATGTTTATGTTTAAAGAAAATGTCATTAAAAATCTCTTGAAAAAAAAATGCTCAGGGAGAACAGAAGAAATATCACGGATCAGGCCCTGGTGTCGTTGACCTCCTTACTCCTGGACCGACCCTCCCAGGTCCAACTTGGCTCCTTTCTCACCACCACCTTTCTCTCCACATGTGGTGTTCCCCAGGGTTCTAAACTCTCACCCAGGATCTTCAATGCCTACTTGGCCCCTTTGGCCCACCTTATCTCTACCTTCTCCTCTAACTTTCAGTGTTATGCGGATGACACATAGCTCTCCTTCAGGCTGCCCTCAGCCTCCTCTCCTCTCTCGCTCATTCCTGACTGTCTATCCACGATTCAGGAGTGGTGCGCCTCCAACAATCTCTGCCTTAATGCCAGTAAGACGGAGATCCTTCTCATTGGGACCCCTACTCCCGCTTTCCCTCTCTTACTCTGGCCAACCTGCTTGTGCTCTCTTCCTTCGCCTTCCTGTGAGGCAAAAAACCTTGGTGTCATCTTCGACTCCACTCTTTCCTTTCCATTCTTTCCTTCTCTCCTCGTTTTACGGACCTTGACAAGAAGGCCCACTACCAGCTGCACCTCCTAAGAGGTATTCTTCCTTTCTCACTTTCCTCCAGAAGCTGTCTCCAGAACCCTTGTTCTCTCTAGGCTGAACTACTGCAACAGCCTCTTTCTCAATCTGCCTTCCTCTACTCTCCACCCTCTGCAGCTAATTCAGAACAGGACTGCAAAACTTATCCTTGGCCTCAAGCCCAGTGACTGTATCTCTCCAGCCCTGAAATCTCTCCACTGGCTCCTGGTGGCTCCTGGTGGGATCAAGTTCAAGACCCTCTACATTGCCCAAAAGGCTTTCTGAGGCTGGGGACTGCACTACATCCAACTCTCTCTTCCCAATCACCTTCCTTCTCGATCCCTTCGCCCAGCCACCTCCAACTCTCTGAGGGTCAGACGCTTCTTCAGGCAGAGAGTGGGGGTAGATCTCTCTACTCTGCAGGTGCCTCTCTCTGGAATGGCACCTTGTAAAGTCCCAATGGTATGCTGGTGGTCTCTGTTCTGGATCATCCTAACAGGGAGGACCCACAACCAGACCGTTATATTTCATAGTAAACTTTTGTAAGTAATCAGAGAGTTCTATTAAAGGATGCGGTAAGACAGCACAAGGTCTAAGACCCCGTTCATACCTGATAGTGAAACGTTCCAATATAAATTATTTTCAATAATTGTACCTTTGTTAAAACCAAGTAAAGTTTTTATCCCATCAATATAGGAGAAGTAACAAATCAAATCATACAAATCATAGTTAGGTTGATGAAACATAAGTTTCCAAATATAGAAGCACAATGTTCATGACACTTGTTTGTTCACATGTGCATCATAACATATCAAAACATGATCCGTATCTAAAGTGACTGAGACTTGTGTTTACAACATTCACACAAGTGAAATAGTTATACAGCAATAAATTCAAAGTTCATGGGGGCGTGGCCTGGAGTGCCAGCGATGTGGCCGCTCCTTTAATGGCCTCCGCATGGACCCGCAGCGTCCTTACATAAATATACTGGCATCCAATCACGACTACGGGCATTCATGCAGGCAGGCAGCCAATCAGGCACACGAGGTATTCAGGCCCAGACTCCTGAACCACTGATCCAGATGGCAGAATCCAGGGAGCCCTAACACCTGCAATTTGGGCATAAATCGCTCAGGGGATCCCTGAAAACGCAGCGTTGAGGCGTCCAACGGCGGCAACAGGGAAAACCAAAATGGCGGGTGCACTATCCCGACCCACTCTGATGTTCTCGGAAGCCCTCCTCAACCCGCCCGCCCGCAGCACATGACAGCACCGCCCCAGCAACTGGACCCTCGCTCACGGATACAGCCACAGCCCAGACCGAGCTCCGATGGGGTGCTCGACTCGGAGCAGGTACCCGCATCTCTACTACTTAGATGATGAGAGGCAGTTAGGTGCCCCCACCAGAACCCACTAACGAATTGATCCAGGAGGGGTCCTACCTTGTCCTGGACCCAGAGCCCCTCCAAGGCATCTCGTCCCTGGGGGCTGAGGGGGGAGCCAACAAGGACCACCAGATCTGCCTCCCTCTTCTCCCAGAGCCCAAGCAGCTCCTCTCTCGGACCCCCACTGCCTCTCCAGCCTGAGCTGACTACGACACCCCCCTCACCTTCCTGGGGCGCCCTTGCCCAGCTCCCATTAATTGCTCGGAGTGGCCTAAAGACAGACGGTCCTGCTGGGGGGCCCGGCAGGTTATAAGCAGAACACTCACCGCCACCAGAGGCATAGGCCCTGCTGCTCCTGCTTACCACTCTCTTCTCACCTCTGCAGAGAAGCCGAAGACCTCACCCTATCAGCGCCCTCCCAGGATTGTTCGGAACCGCCAACCAGGACAGCGCAGTCCCCCAGCCGGCATCCGGAGACTCTCCAGGGATTGACTGGCACCTCACCCACCAGCTGACAACCGGCATCTTTCCTTATCTTCACTGGAGTCGCCCCCCGCCCTGAAATCATGGCTAAGTCCTTGAAACTCCCTAAATCAGCGGACATATCCACCATGCTTCTGGTAGCGGAAAAAGGGAGGAAAGCGGATCCCTTAAAACTCACGCCCCATCGGAAGAGAAAGGTTCTCTCGCCACTAAGGAGGACCTCCAAGCCTTCATGTCCGACATCAAAGCAGAATTTAGATCTTGCATGTTGGAATTTACCGCAAAGCTCGAACAAACAGAGCAAAGGATCCGCGAAGTTGAACGCAGGATGGGGGAATCAGAAGACCTGGTCCAAGAGCACTCCAACGCGCTAGCGGAAGTGCAACGCACCATCAGGTCCCTAATGGACAGAACCGAGATTCTCAAGCACAAGCAGGAGGATCTGGAAAATCGCTCCCGCCGCGATAACCTGTGCATCCGAGGTGTGCCCACTTCCATCCCTGACAAGAACCTCCCCGAATACGTGAGCAATTTCTTCCAGACGCTGCTGCCGAACCTAGAGGAATCCCAACTTCTACTTGACCGCACCCACAGACTGCACCCACGTCGAGGCGCCAACTCGGACTCCCCCCCAGATGTAATCACAAGGGTCCATTTTTACACTACTAAAGAGGCAATCTCCGAAAGATGCCGCTCACGCGACAAACTATCATTCCAGGGCGCCCCTCTCCAAATTTTCCAGGATCTCTCCCGCCTAACCTTGCAGAAGCGCAGAACGCTGCACCCGCTCACGCTCTTCCTCCGAGACCAGCAGATCCGCTACCGGTGGCTGTTCCTGACAGCCCTACAATTCTCACACAAGGGCACCACATGGACCATTAGCCACCTCGATGATGCAGCTTCATTCTTACGCCTGGGTTCCCCGGCATGTCCGGGATCTTCCTCTCTGGGCCTGAAAGAGTCCCGATCCCGGCACAGCTTCCCCTAACCTGGACGCGCCCCCAGGGTCTAGAGAAGCTGTAAACCAAAATGAAGGTCAATGAAATTCCTGAGGAATACATAGCACTGGAACCATGCCTGTCAACGCCTGCTGCGGGCCCCATGCATACCCTCCTCCAAGGTGGATGTGTGATGCTGGAATTGCATCGGAGGGACAGGGCCTCCGTATCCTTTACTGCTTTTTATTGTGTGTTCTGTCGTGTTTTCCGCGCAGGAGTTCATGTGGGACTCCTGGCGGTGCAGCTCTCTTTCTTTTGGTTTGGTGAACGGACCTGTGGGATACCCTTATGGCACCCATGGGTGGGGGTACAACCCTGTGCCCCTAATGTATGTTTCTGGGCACCTGTGGGTGGCCCACAGAGCAGGGTATGGGCTGGTGGCAGCTCCATGCTGAATTTGACAGGTGCGCGGAGTATCCTCCATTTTGGGATACCCCGCCCCTGCCATTGGGATCAGCCCGGTGGCCTCTTGCTTTCTATTACCCATTACCTTGTTTTCCCAAAGTCCTGGGAAGCCCTGACTCTGTCCCTTCCTCCTGACTGGCTGTTGGGTGGAAGTGCCATATATGGTGTTGTTGTGAAGGCCCAGTCAGACTAGCTGGAGCCTTCCCGGTGATGTATGTTGTGGGTACCTCCTGTGGGTGGGACCTGGGTGAATAGAGTGTGTGACGAATATGCATTCTGTATTGTGGGTGTCTAGTATCTGGTGGTTGACACAATGACTCAGACAACCCTGCCCGGAGCTGGTATGAATACAGCTTGTAGTATTGAATGGCTCGGAACTTGTTCCACTACACATAACTTGTTGTGAGTGTCTGGAGAGAAGTGAATGGCCTGAATACCTCGTGTGCCTGATTGGCTGCCTGCATGTATGAATGCCCGTAGTCATGATTGGATGCTTGAGTGTGACCCAGCGGAATGAATGGGAGATCAACAGTATATCTGGGGACCTCTCACTGCTAGGAATCGTGTTCAGAAGCTGAAGTCCACTACGACGAGTAACTGGATTAACTGACACTTGACCTTGAAGCCCTGCTGGACGAGAAGAATTGCTGTTGCTCTCCTTCACAATCCGAAAGCTGCTGTGCCTCCAAGGACTGACCCAGAGAGGACCTGGTAAGGCGCCCTCTTCCCGAGCTACGAGGGACCATCGTGCACAGCTGATCTTTGCCAACGCTCCCTGGTAGACAGACCTTCGACAGGCTGCCGACCCGATACGAGGACTGCTGCGGAACTCCAAGGAGAAGCACCCGGACTGTTGTCCGCCACTGTCGACGACCGTCTTCGCCGACCGGAGCCGCCGTGCTCCCGTTTGCCTAAGAACTTCAATTGATCATGGGACGCTCTCGTCTGCATCGGCATCCGCTTATCTCCCGCTGAAGAAGGCCCGACCGTCGACGCGCCGAGAAGCATCCAACGGTGGGTTTCCCGCCACCTACAGACCGCAGAGACGCCGACGACTCGACGCCCTTGCTGGGCCACAGTTCTTCATCATCTCTTTGCGGTCCAGAACTATCGTCACCGAGGTCCCCCGCACGCCTCTTCCTTGCAGGACGCCAACGCTCCGTCGTCGACGAGCACCGCTAGGAACGAAGCTGCCACTTCCCTGCCGTAGTTCACCCTGTTCACCGTCGGACGTTCGACGACCCGTGACTCCCGCCTTAAAGGGAGGGCACACAAGAAGGGCCGTCGATTCCCCGACACCGAACGCCAAGTTCGCCGACACCTCTCAACGATCCGTGGCTCCCGCTTGAAAGGAAGGCACTCAAGAAGGATCGGTCGGCGCATCGTCGGAGAACTCTACTCCACCAGGTACATTGGGGGGGGGGGTAAAAACCTTAATAGGAAGAAGTGAGACTATTGAACATATGGACTGGGTTTGTGCGATATATCTTTATTTACAGGTTGCCCAGGTGGGGGGATCTCCACACAGAACTGTGTCTAGGGTACGGGGCCAGTATTCTGCCTTCTGTTTCAACCATCTTGCGTTCCTTCCTATCTCTATTGCTGGTTTCCTCGTTATTAATCTGTGTGACATTTTAACCGTACAGTTGATGCACTTTAATGAGATTCAATAACATTAGTGGTACCACTTTAGAATTGTATATATTTATCATTATTGACTTCCGAGTACAAAGTGCGTTATTGTGATCGTGTACATACCTTTGAATATTAATTATATAAAGACTGTGTTTTCCGTAATACAGTGTGTGGACAATCCTTTGTGGGGGTTCGGGGACTACACTGTACTTAAGGACCAGCCTGCATCACCTCCTGAGAAGCTAGGCCTTGATTGCTCGACTACGTTACCAATAATAGAGAATCTTGTCTGGGGTCCTCTGTGCCTCTCATCTACCATATAGAGAGCGGAAGTACAGACACCCCCTACCAGTCTTTACAGGATGTCATCACTTTACCCTTGGAGTGCATCTCGACAACGTTGGCTGATGTCAGCCTGGGTGGCTAGGGGAGACACCGACAGTTCAAATTCGGTCCCCCTGGTTACAGTTTGGGCCTCCCATTGGAGACCGATGTTGGAAGTTCGTGTCTCCAGTTGAAGACTATTTAAAAAACCTCAGCCACAGGAGAACCCAAAGGAGCTAGCCTTTCACAGCTATGGTTGATTTGACCCCGCCCCCAACTCCCAAGAGAGCTCGGAGAGCCAGCCCCTGAAACTAAATTTCACCACCCTGAGTGTCAGGGGCCTAAACACCCCTCCGAAGAGGAAATCCATCCTGCAAAGGCTACAAGATGATGGTACCTCCGTCGCCTTCCTGCAAGAAACCCATCTAATCCCGGCAGACTTCAACCGCCTGCGAAGCAGACTTTTTCCCCGACAATTTCTGGCGACCAACGGCACCAAGAAGGGAGGCACTGCCATTGTTTTCACAAAAGACCTGCATCCCCAGGTCCTAGATTCGCTATGATGCCGGGAGGGTCACTTCATCGCAGTCAAATGCGTCATCCTTGGCCAACTTTATACCCTCAACCTCAGCCACAGGAGAACCCAAAGCAGCTAGCCTTTCACAGATATGGTTGATTTGACCCCCCCGCATCTGAAACTAAATTTCACCACCCTGAATGTCAGGGGCCTAAACTCCCCTCCGAAGAGGAAATCCATCCTGCAAAGACTACAAGATGATGGTACCTCCGTTGCCTTCCTGCAAGAAACCCATCTAATCCCGGCAGACGTCACCCGCCTGCGAAGCAGACTTTTTCCGCGACAATTTCTGGCGTCCAACAGCACCAAGAAGGGCGGCACTGCCATTCTTTTTGCAAAAGACATGCTTCCCCAGGTCCTAGATTCGCTATGATGCCGGGAGGGTTGCTTCATCGCAGTCAAATGCGTCATCCTTGGCCAACTTTATACCCTCATCTCAGCCTATGCTCCGAACGAGCACCAGGAAGGGTTTTACCAAGACTTAGAAGAGCCCCTCCTTCCATTCGTCGAGAGCAAGTCATCACTGCAGGAGAGTTTAACGGAGCCCCAGACCCCCTCAAAGACAGATCACACCCTCCAACATCCAGGGACCTGAAGTTGGCAAAGGTCCTGCTCCACCTTTTCCATACGCTGAACGTTGTGGATACCTGGAGAGTGCTATCTACCGAAGAGAAAGGCTTCACCTTTTATTCGTATGTGCACCGCACCTTCTCTAGAATCGACTTGCTGCTGGCCTCCCCCCAGATCTTGGCCTTCACAGACAACGTTATTATTGGTCCCCGGATCCTGTCTGACCATGCTTCAGTCTCACTATCCTGCGATCCAGCAACCCAGACCCTCCCCCTTGCCGCTGATGGAACTTAAATGACCCTATCTTGGGTGACATGGCAGTGAGAGATTCCATCGCCAGAACAATAAAAAACGTCTCCGCTGAAAACCTGGACGAGGACACCTCCCCAGCCAACACCTGGGACGCCATGAAAGCGGTACTTAGATGGGAAATGATCGTCCAAGGCGCAGCCTTCCACAAACAAAAGCAGGCGATCCGCGCTAATTTGGAAGCAGAAGTACGCAAGGCGGAGGCCACTCACAAATGAAAGGGCTGGTCCCCGAAATCCTACAGGGTCCTACAGAAAGCAAGAAAGAGGCTCGAGGTGCACTATGCTGACGCCACAGCAAACCTACTGACCAGAACAAAACAATGGTACTACGTCAATAACAACAAAGCTAACAAGCTGCTGGTAAATAAGCTGGCCAAAGAGAAGAAAAAAAACACCAACCTAGGTCTCAGCGACTTACAGGGGGTGGTCCACTATACGGAACATGAGAAGTTACGTCTGGCGGTAGCCCACCGGGCAGAGATAATGACAGCAGTCCCGAGGGATCTAAATGAACAGCGATACTACATCCAGGAGGTGGCTCTCCCGCCCCTGACACTCACGGCGAGGGAAGAACTCGAATTGCCTATCACAAATGAGGAAGTGGAGGTGGCCATAAAAAGCTTGAAACCCAGAGCCCCAGGCCCAGATGGGTTCTTCACCCGATTCTATAAACTCTTCCGCCCTCAATTAGTGGCCCCCCTAACTCATCTTTTCAACTCATTTGCGGCCACTGGAAGTATCACTCCAACTATGCGGGAGTCCATCACAGTTCTCATCCTCAAGCCCGGAAAGGAACCCCAAGACAATAGCTCGTACAGACCCATCTACCTATTGAACCCGGACGCCAATATTTACTCTAAGATTCTGCCCAATCGGCTCGCACCTATTCTCCCGGATCAAACTGGGTTCATAAATCACAAGTCGACAAAAGACAACATCCGCAGAGCACTAGACCTAATAGAGGTTGCTAGCCAGGACGCCCAACAACTTGCCCTGCTGGCACTAGATGCAGCCAAAGCTTTTGACAAAGTGGATTGGACTTATTTGCATCTCACCCTTGAGTCCTTTAGCTTTGGTCCGACCTTCAAGAAAATGGTTCTAGGTAACTATCAAACCCCTAAGACCCGGCTGAGAGTCAATGACCGCCTGTCGGACCCAATCCCTCTCACGTGCGGTACAAGACAGGGTTGCCCACTATCCCCCCTGCTGTTTGCCTTGGCCATGGAAGCTTTGGCCCAACGAATCCGCCTAAACCCTCGGATCACCGGCCCGCAGATAGGCCCTGCTCAACATAAAATTGCTCTCTACGCAGATGACGTGCTGTTAACAATCACAAACATTAAGGCTTCCATGAGAGCGGCCTTGACCGAAATCCACAGATTGGGGAGTGTAGCAGGATTCACCATTAACTTCAAAAAATCAATGGCTCTCTGAGTGGGTCTGGACCCAGGCGAGAAGGAAGTCCTAGAGAAGCAAAGCCTGTTCCAATGGAGCACCCAAACTATCCCATATTTGGGGTCCAGATCCCCGCCCACCCTAAGAAAGTTTACTAGGCAAACCCCCCCCCCCTCCTCTTTGAGAAATTGTAAAATGACCTTACCCGTTGGCAGTCGCAGGAGATCTCTCTGTTGGGCCGCATTACGACATGCAAAATTAACCTCCTCCATCGGTTCCTTTACGCCTGCTCCTCCCTCCCAACCTTAATCCCACTTCCCCCCCTACAGCGGCGCCAAAGGAAAATGATTGACTTTATATCGAGGCGCAAGAAAGCGCGGATCCCCCGAAGAACCATGATGGCCAGCACAAAACTGGGAGGGCTGGGGGTGCCAGACCTCTGCAAATATCACATAGTAGCGCAGCTGGCCCACTTCCAAGCATGGGGAATCGCCATAGAGCGCCCAAAGTGGGTAGAGTTCCACCAATCCTGCCTTCCTCTCTGTAAAGACTGGTAGGGGGTGTCTGTACTTCCGCTCTCTATATGGTAGAGGAGAGGCACAGCGGACCCCAGCCAAGATTCTCTATTTGGTAGCAATGGACGAGCAATCAAGGCCTAGCTTCTCAGGAGGTAATGCGGGCTGGTTCTTAAGTATAGTGTAGTCCCCGAAACCCCACAAAGGAATGTTTACACACTGTATTACTGAAAACACAGTCTTTATATAATTAATATTCAAAGGTATGTACACGATCACAATAACGCACTTTGTACTTGGAAGTCAATAATGATAAATATATACACGTCTAGAGTGGTACCACTAATGTTATCGAATCTCATTAAAGTGCATCAACTGTACGGTTAAAATGTCACACAGATCAATAACGAGTAAACCAGCAATAGAGATAGGCAGGAACGTAAGATGATTAAAACAATAGGCAGAATACTGGCCCCTACCTCTAGGCACAGTTCTGTGTGGAGATCCCCCCACCTGGGCAACCTGTAAATAAGATATATAGCACAAGCCCAGTCCAAATGTTCAATAGTCTTACTTCTTCCTGTTAAGGTTTTACCCCCCCCAATGTACCTGGTGGAGTAGAGTTCTCCGACGATGCACCGACCGATCCTTCTTGATGCCTCCCTTTCAGGCGGGAGCCACGGATCGGCGAGAGGTGTCGGGGAACTTGGCGTTCAGTGTCAGTGAATCGACGGCCCTTCTTGAGTGCCCTCCCTTTAAGGCAGGAGTCACGGGTCGTCGAACGTCCGACGGTGAACAGGGTGAACTATGGCAGGGAAGTGGCAGCTTCGTTCCTAGCTGTGCTCGTCGACGACAGAGCGTTGGCGTCCTGCAAGGAAGAGGCGTGCGGGGCACCTCGGTGACAATAGTCCGGGACCGCAAAGAGATGATGAAGAACTGTAGCCCAGCAAGGGCGTCGAGTCGTCGGCGTCTCTGCAGTCTGTAGGTGGCGGGAAACCCACCGGTGGATGCTCCTCGGCGCGTCGACAGTCGGGCCTTCTCCAGCGGGAGACAAGCGGGTGACGATGCAGACGAGAGCGTCCGATGATCAATGGAAGTTCTTAGGCAAACGGGAGCACAGCGGCTCAAGTCGGCGACGGCGGTCGTCGACAGTGGCGGACAACAGTCTGAGTGCTTCTCCTTGGAGTTCCGCAGCAGTCCCCGTATCGGGTCGGCAGCCTGTCGAAGGTCTGTCTACCAGGGAGCGTTGGCAAAGATCAGCTGTGCATGATGGTCCCTCGTAGCTCGGGAAGAGGGCGCCTTACCAGGTCCTCTCTGGGTCAGTCATTGGAAACACAGCAGCCTTCAGATTGCGAGGGAGAGCCACAGCACTCCTTCTCGTCCAGCGGGGGTTTCAAGGTCAAGCGTCAATTATTCCAGTTACTCGTCGTAGTGGACTTCAGCTTATGAACACGACTCCTAGCAGTGAGAGGTCCCCAGATACACTTTGATCTCCCATTCATTCCGCTGGGCACACTCAAGCATCCAATCATGACTACGGGCATTCATGCAGGCAGGCAGCCAATCAGGCACACAAGGTATTCAGGCCATTCACTTCTCTCCAGACACTCACAACAAGTTATGTGTATTGGGACAAGTACCGAGCCATTCAACACTCCAAGCTGCATTCATACCGGTTTCGGGCAGGGTTGTCTCAGTCATTGTGTCAACCACCAGATACTAGATACCCACAACACAGAATGCATATTCGTCACACACTCTATTCACCCAGGTCCCACCCACAGGAGGCACCCACAACATACATCACCGGGAAGGCTCCAGCTAGTCTGACTGGGCCTTCACAACAACACCATATATGGCACTTCCATCCAACAGCCAGTCAGGGGGAAGGGACAGTGTCAGGGCTTCCCAGGACTTTGGGAAAACAAGGTAATGGGTAATAGAAAGCAAGAGGCCACCGGGGCCATCTTGTTTTCCATCAGGAATCAACTGATCCCAATGGCAGTGCCGGGGTATCCCAAAATGGACGATACGCCGCGCACCTGTCACATTCAGCATGGAGCTGCCACCAGCCCATACCCTGCTCTGTGGGCCACCCACAGGTGCCCAAAAACATACACTAGGGGCACAGGGTTGTACCCCCACCCATGGGTGCCATAAGGGTATCACACGGGTCCGTGCACCAAACCAAAAGAAAGAGAGCTGCACCGCCAGGAGTCCCACATGAACTCCTGCGCGGGAAACACAACAGAACACACAATAAAAAGCAGTAAAGGACAAGGATACGGAGGCCCTGTCCCTCCGATGCATTTCCAGCATCACAGTCGCCCCCCAGACTGAGGTGGAGGGTGCCTAATCTCCCACGGGATAGACACCCTCATCCAGACGGTCAACATACCTTCTGGAAAGGCCATCTGCATTATCGTGACTCCTCCCTGGTCTGTGCTCTATGGTGAAGTCTAGCCCTTGCAGGCTAATGGACCACCTGAGCAATTTCGGGTTCTCACCCTTCATCTGCATAAGCCACTTCAGGGGTTTATGATCTGTTTGGACCTTGAAGGTAGACCCCGTCAGGTAGGGCCTAAAATGCCTAAGGCTCCAAACTATACTAAAACACTCCTATTCAACAGTAGCCCACCTAAGTTCTCTACCCTTGAGTTGTCTACTGATGAATATGATAGGATGTTCTCTCCCTTTGTCATCTAACTGGGACAAGACAGATCCAATTCCGGTGTCGCAGGCATCTGTCTGGACGATAAAGGGTCAGCTGTAGTCAGGCGCACACAACACGGGTGCCCGACACAGACTTTCTTTCAAGCCATCAAAGGCCCTCTGACAGTCTTCAGTCCAATTAACCTTCCTAGGCTGTTTGGGTGAAGTCAGAGCTGTCAGTGGGGCAGCTATGGTTCCATAGTCCGCTATGAAATTGCGATAGTATCCGGTGAGGCCCAAAAAGGCTCTCACCTGGGTTTGAGTAGTGGGAGTCTCCCAGTCCTGTACATCCTGTACCTTACTAGGGAGAGTTTGGATTTGACCCCCTCCTACCTCATGACCAAGATACGTGACTTTCCCCTGAGCTATCTGCCACTTGGTGGCCTTGATAGTGAGGTTAGCCCTTTTTAAGGCCTGCAACACTCTACCCAGATGTGTCAAGTGCTCTTCCCAAGTGGAACTGTAGACGGCAATGTCGTCTAAATAAGCCACACAAAAGGCTTCCAGCCCACTGAGAGCATGATTGACCAATCTCTGGAAGGTGGCAGGGGCATTCTTCAACCCAAAAGGCATGACCCGTAACTGGTAGAGTCCCTCTGGTGTTGAGAACGCCGTCTTTTCCTTAGCATGGTCCGTCAGGGCTATTTGCCAATAGCCTGAGGTGAGGTCAAAGGTGCTCACAAATTTGGCAGCACCTATGGTGTCCACGAGCTCATCAGCCCGGGGCAGTGGGTGCGTGTCAGTTTTGGTGACGGCATTGACTCCTCGGTAGTCCACACAGAACCTCCAATCCTTGGTACCGGCCTGGGAATTTGCCTTGGGGACAAGGACCACTGGACTGGACCAGGGACTGGTTGAGGGTTCAATAACACCCAGATCCAACATCTTGGCGACCTCAGCCTGGATGTGGTTCTTAACGGTATCTGACATTCGGTAGCTCCTGCTCTTGACAGGCTTGCTGTCACCAGTGTCAATCTCGTGCTTATACCACGGTGTAAGGCCTGGCGTCAGCAAAAACAGAGAGGCATACTGCTGGAGCAAAGTCCTGCAGGCCCTCTGCTGCTCGGTTGTCAAATCTGGAGAGAGCTGTACTCCCTCCACTGAGCCATCCTGAGGGTTGCTATACAGCAAAACAGGAAGGGGCTCACTCTCATCCTCTTCTTGCTCTGAAGCCAGCAAGAGACATGAGACTTCTGCTCGCCCGGAACTGCGTCAGTATGTTGCTGACCAGAACATTTTGGATCCCTTTAAGCTGGCTAGGTTGGCTGACAAGTGGGTCTCCCACCGGGTGTCCCTTAAGGACTCCAGTGGGAAGGACAAGGACAAAGAAAAGGGGGCCTCTCAGAAAGCTGAGGAGTCCCAAAAGCAGTCACAGTCGAATAAACCTAAACCCTCCTCTCCTAAAACCCAAAAATCTAGTGGGGATAAGTCATCTGTGGGTGGGAATAAGAGTAGTGGTCCACCTGCTGCAAAGCAGGCTCCCGGTGGTTCCAGTACCGTACCCAGCACTCCTGGAACTTGTTGGGATTTCTCCGACGATGCACCGACCGATCCTTCTTGAGTGCCTCCCTTTCAGGCGGGAGCCACGGATCGTCGAGAGGTGTCGGGGAACTTGGCGTTCGGTGTCGGGGAATCGACGGCCCTTCTTGAGTGCCCTCCCTTTAAGGCAGGAGTCACGGGTCGTCGAACGTCCGACGGTGAACAGGGTGAACTATGGCAGGGAAGTGGCAGCTTCGTTCCTAGCGGTGCTCGTCGACGACAGAGCGTTGGCGTCCTGCAAGGAAGAGGTGTGCGGGGCACCTCGGTGACAATAGTTCAGGACCGCAAAGAGATGATGAAGAACTGTGGCCCAGCAAGGGCGTCGAGTCGTCGGCGTCTCTGCGGTCTGTAGGTGGCGGGAAACCCACCGGTGGATGCTCCTCGGCGCATCGACCGTCGGGCCTTCTCCAGAGGGAGTCAAGCGGGTGACGATGCAGACGAGAGCGTCCGATGATCAATGGAAGTTCTTAGGCAAACAGGAGCACAGCGGCTCCGGTCGGCGACGGCGGTCGTCGACAGTGGCGGACAACAGTCCGAGTGCTTCTCCTTGGAGTTCCGCAGCAGTCCCCGTATCGGGTGGGCAGCCTGTCGAAGGTCTGTCCACCAGGGAGCGTTGGCAAAGATCAGCTGTGCACGATGGTCCCTCGTAGCTCGGGATGAGGGCGCCTTATCAGGTCCTCTCTGGGTCAGTCCTTGGAGGCACAGCAGCTTTCGGATTGTGAAGGAGAGCAAGAGCAATTCTTCTCATCCAGCAGGGCTTCAAGGTCAAGCGTCAGTTATTCCAGTTACTCGTCGTAGTGGACTTCAGCTTCTGAACATGACTCCTAGCAGTGAGAGATTCCCAGATATACTGTTGATCTCCCATTCATTCCGCTGGGTCACACTCAAGCATCCAATCACGACTACGGGCATTCATGCAGGCAGGCAGCCAATCAGGCACACAAGGTCTTCAGGCCATTCACTTCTCTCCAGACACTCACAACAAGTTATGTGTATTGGGACAAGTACCGAGCCATTCAACACTCTAAGCTGCATTAATACCGGTTTCGGGCAGGGTTGTCTCAGTCATTATGTCAACCACCAGATACTAGACACCCACAACACAGAATGCATATTCGTCACACACTCTATTCACCCAGGTCCCACCCACAGGAGGTACCCACAACATACATCACCGGGAAGGCTCCAGCTAGTCTGACTGGGCCTTCACAACAACACCATATATGGCACTTCCATCCAACAGCCAGTCAGGGGGAAGGGACAGAGTCAGGGCTTCCCAGGACTTTGGGAAAACAAGGTAATGGGTAATAGAAAGCAAGAGGCCACGGGGGCCTTCTTGTTTTCCATCAGGAATCAACTGATCCCAATGGCAGGGCCGGGGTATCCCAAAATGGAGGATACGCCGCGCACCTGTCACATTCAGCATGGAGCTGCCACCAGCCCATACCCTGCTCTGTGGGCCACCCAGAGGTGCCCAAAAACATACATTAAGGGGCACAGGGGTGTACCCCCACCCAAGGGTGCCATAAGGGTACCCCACAGGTCCGTTCACCAAACCAAAAGAAAGAGAGCTGCACCGCCAGGAGTCCCACATGAACTCCTGCATGGAAAACATGACAGAACACACAATGAAAAGCAGTAAAGGACAAGGATACGGAGGCCCTGTCCCTCCGATGCATTTCCAGCATCACAGGAACTTCCACCCAACAGCCAGTCAGGGGGAAGAGACATAGTCAGGGCTTCCCAGGACTTTTGGAAAACAAGGTAACAGGCAATAGAAAGCAAGAAGCCACCGGGACCATCTTATTTCCTATCAGGAATCAACTGATTTCAGTGGCAGGGCCTGGGTATGGAGGATACCCGGAACACCTGTCAAATTCGGCATGGAGCTGCCACCAGCCCATACCCTGCTCTGTGGGTCACAGGGCTGTACCTGACCCAGGGGTGCCATAAGGGTATCCCATGGGTCTGTACACCAAACCAAAAACAGGAAGAGCTGCACTGCCAGGAGTCCCACATGGACTCCTCGGCAGTAAATAATACAGAACACAAATGAAAAAGGCCTGGAGGACAAGGACAGTGAGGCCCTGTCCCTCCAATGCATTTCCAGCATCACAATAACCTCAGTAGACAGCCTGTGTGGGAGACGAGGAGTTGTTAGCAATGGCAAGCAGCAGCAGGAGTCTCCGGCTAGCAAAGAGTCTCTGAGCTCCCGGTAAAAAGTGTTGAGGGTACTGGAAAGTGTAAATAGCAGGCTAAGGGGCATAATCGCAGATAAGTATCCGCAGGGTGCCCCTTGCCTGCTGAGGTACTATCGGATAGGAGGGAGGTTACCCCGTGGTGGTGACCAACGTGTTTCCCTCTCCCACCTAGAAAGTAGTGCGAGTATTGTGGTGTTGGAATATAATTCATGCAGAGCTACTCAGAATGGAATCTAAGAAAAAGCTACTAAGTGTATGACCTCGTATCACATGCTTGTCTAAAACCATAGTCATACCTATGTATGGACAATAGTTTATCCATAATTGAGCTCGTGTGAGCGCGGTGTGCCAGCAGCGTGTTTGGTGTTGCTGGTGAGGAAGGACCTGTTTGCCTGATTCTCCTGAAGTTCCTTGATTATTTGGATTTAGGACTATATTTCATCAAAGTCCTCTGTCTATTTCCACTGTCACTGCCCAGCGGTCTACAGACACACTGAGCATGCGCGGACGGGCGCGGTGTGCCAGCAGTGTGTTTGGTGTTTGGTGGAGCAGTGGTGCTGTGGGGCCCCTCCCGCACTATTGGTAAGACATACGCCGACCTAAAGTTGGAAAATTGAGCTTGGCTTCTCTACATCTGTCTACACCTGTCCGCCACTATGAACGCCTACAAATGCAGCAATTAACTGTTTCACGCGCCTTAGGTGCTTTGTTACCCTTTCAAATTTCTGTCAGTGGAACTATTTTGGTGCCCTAAATTGTGAAGCTATCACGGACTGGAGAAGCGGCAGTCAGGAGTAGTATGACTAGTCTTGGGATTTTACTGTATGCTCATCCGATGCGCCATCCCTGACTAGTACTGCTGGTGCGACCATAAAGCACGCTTTGACTATGATGTGTTCTGTGCATCCTGTTCTGGATTTGCTTCTATGTACATCGGGGCTCCGGTATCTAAGGCTGTTGTGGTTAAGAGAGCGCACAGGGGTAGCCACGCACTGTGCTCGGCTGCTGCCCTGAGCCAAGAGAACCCTTGGAGCGGGTGATCCCGATCTCCCATGGTCGACGCCTCGAGCCATTAAGCCACACCCTATGGCACCCTTTGAGGCTTGTTTTGGGATTATGTGACTGGTATATACCATCTCGTAAGTGTCTGATACCATCGTCCACACTGTGGGTGACTGCGGGCGTTGAGCCTTTGAACCCCTGTGTCTTGGAACAGCGCAACACTTAGAAACCTTCTATAAAGGGTGACTGCAGAAACTAGGCCTTTGAACCCTGTTCCGTGCCACGATTAATGCCATACTTTGATTAATGTTTTGGGTTTGGGTGACAAGGATATCATCTCTTAAGTGTCTGATTCCATCTTCCAGATAGAGGGTGACTGTGGGCATTGTGCCTTTGAACCCCCAGTGTTCTGGAATAGCGCAACTAATAGAGATCCCCCACAAAGGGTGACTGCGGGCACCGGGCCCTTGGACCCCGATTTGTGTTTACTTGTCCGCAAGTGCTTGACTCAGGCACTCCTGTCAGGGGTTGTTTGCTAGGCTGTGTGTGTTGCCAAGCCTAGGAGTTGCTCTTGAGTGTGTGACTCAGAGTTCCTTCCTGTTAGGTGACTGCAGGCTTTAGGCCTTTGAACCTGACTAGGTAGGAATCCTCTCGCATGATTGATGCACATGAATGGTTGAGTATTAGACCCGTTTTTGGCCTAAAGGGTGACTTTGGGACTCCACAGCCTTTTGAACCCGTGAGTGTTACCCTAAAGTATAATCCTACGAAGTATACCCAGTTTTGAGAACGAGAAGTATGGGCACATGCTACTAAGGATTATGAGTGACTGCTTCCACTTTCACTAACTATAAATGAGTAAAAAGGAAACTGGGGGTATTGAGTTTCCCTGAGTTGCACAGTATTCTCATTTTGCTGAAACTAGAGCACCTTGTGCTGGTTCCTTGCTACCCTGTACAATCTATAAAATTGGGAGTGGAGGTACCGGGGTGGTGACTTTTGAAATTGGAAATCTGGCTTGTGGTGGCAATTATTGAAGGGTGGTTGTTATCGCTCACGCAGAACAAGCGCACAGCTATAGTTGTGCTAACCTTGGTGGGTAGGTGACTATCTTTGAGTAAACTCAAATGATATCACCTGTAGTCTAGAAGTAGACTATGAGCCGCGCACTGAGAAGCGGCAACAAGGCTGGCAACTCCTCCAAGGCCTCTGGGAAGAATTCAGCGAACAAACTGTGTAATAGCACCTTAACCTTGTTACCTCCCAGCAGAAAATCACTACTATCAATGTCGATATCTACATCTGAGGTGCCGGCACTACCTAACCAAGAGGGGGCACCAGGTTTAACCCCACGGGTATGTTTGGCGTCTGGAATGGAGGCCCCGATAAAGGTGGTATCCCCTGGCCAGATCCCACCATCATTTTCTGTCCAAGATGCCAACCAGAATGATGGGCAGATAACTTTTGATTACCCCCATGTACACGATTGCAATTGTACCCCAATGCAAGTCCAGGAAGGCTTTGTGCATGTCTCTGATACATCTATGCTTGCACCAACAATTATGAGCGAATTAGGGAAACGTGTACGGCTCTCTCTCGGTCCCTCTTCACCTGCATCTAGGTCCTATCCCTTTCGTGAACAGGTACATTTCCACCTCCCTGATGAACCCAGCTTTAAAGATCTTAGCGAATCTGGAAGGGATACCCCAGGCATACTATCCCAGGGAATGGGAGGGGGGAGTGACTTCAGGTCTTGGGAGCCACCACGCTAGCTATGCAGAGGCAATTGGGTCTCTCCTGCCTTACGGACTGGAGGCACTCCCACTGGGAAAAGATGGTGTTGGCCTTGTTGCTCCTAAAGTGGATGCAAGGTCATCATCGACACCTGAAGATTCCCGTTCTGATATCTTTCCGCATGACCCTTTTAACTTTCCAGTGATCTCGACAATACTCAATCTTCTTGACAAAGGTCACAAACTAACCCACTGTTCCATAAGGGAAATGCAGGGCTCTCTTTCTTTTATGAAAGAAAACATTACAAAATTAGAAGGTTTTATATTGGCTGAGGAGCAATCAAAAGCATTCTACTTTTCTCAATTTGAAAAAATGATGGCAAGTATTGCCGACGTTGCCGTTCCAGTTGCTTCCACTCCTGACTTACGGTCTCAAGGAACCCAAACGGACAACATGCCATTTAATGCCTACTTGCCGCAAAGACTGTACTCACATGTGCTGCAAGGGGTAAACAAGTCGGGAACAGAGCATAGCAGTATTGAGGCTATCGACCTTTTGGAGGTAGCCAAATTCCATCACGATCGCTTGCTCCAGGTAGAACAACTGCTGTTCAACGTAGTCTCCAAATCTCAACCCGTTGCGACCTCGGAGTCCTCAGGTGGAGTAATAGGGTCAGCTATCAGGCTCTCTTCTCTGCCGGACAGTCCCTCTGCCTTGACTGATATCATTGATTCCCAGACCATTTCAGAGCCTCAGGCTCCCTTGTCGATGAGTGAGACAGAGGCGGGAAGCACAGGCCAAGAGGGAAGGCAGTTTATTTCTCGCAAGACGAAGAAGTCCTTTTTGAGGGCTCAAAACCGGTTAAACCTTGCAAAAACTAATCAGAAGAAAGTGCAAAAAAAGGCATGCTGGAGACTTGTTCCTATGCTGCCAAGGAAGCCTTGCCCGCCGTGAGTTGCAAGACTGGTGCGAGCATGGATGACCGAGCACTAGACCTCCTCGATTTGAATGAGGAAAGTAAGAAACACCTCCAGATTAAGGCACTGAAAAGTGGCAATGTGCAGGTGCTGACCACCCAGGACACCTATTAGCAAGTCACAACCCCAGTTACAAAGCTTTTTTCCAAGCATTGAAAGTAAAAAGGCGGCTGTTCTGCCTCAGGAAGAAGAAGTCCGTGCAAACTTCCCAAAAAAAGAAAATGGGACCTTGCCATCAGTACCTAACTGTGAGGGTTGGACTAAAAGTCCAGTTTCACAGGAAGCTGGTCTTCTCGCTGAAGCAGCACATGAGGAGAGTTTTACAAGGGCTGTGGACTTGCGAGCACCTTCGGCCCTGGCGAGTAAGGAGACATACGAGGATGAGGAGGTAACACCTGGGATGGTGTCCTTGGTGGAGCCTCCCAATGACATGTTGCCATTTGTGGAGACCCCCAAGGAATTGAAACAAATAATTGGATGGGTAAGTAACCTGGCCATCAATGGCCTAGCGCTGATTAACAGGTCATTCTTGATGAACTCCTTTTTTCAGATCCCTTCATTAAGAAATCTGGCATCAAAGGACCTAGACTGGGTAACATTAGCACCTCACAACAATCAAAGAGTGCTGTGTAAAGTCCAATCTCAAATAATTACTAAATTAATTTTGGACTTTACAGAGGACTTTGAAACTTTGGGTCTTTTTCCCTATTTGTTCAGAAATATGGAGAGTGCATGGTCGTTTCTAGATTTTGTCACGCCCGCACCAAAGGAGTCCATCGGAGCACCCGCATCGGCTCCATATGAGTCCCATACCAAGGAACTATCACAGCAACTGGCCTCGCTGACGCAGGCGCTAAGTGGCCAAAGTGACGGCATCTATGAAAGCAGAAACCTCGAACTCATAATCTTCGGGGATTGCCATCGCATCCTGGAATTGCTGTGGCGTGAGAAATCTCACAGCCTGGTACGAACGGGTTGGGACTCGCCACGTTCCTGAAATTTTATTATTGCAGGAATTGGCCTTGCACAGAAACATGCTAGATGGTTATACATCATTAAGTGCTCCTGCGTGATGGCATCAGTTAGGTCGACCTAGTGGTGGCATCGCCATTCTTATCAAAAATAGTTTGAATGTGTCGTCACACTTACTAGATAAGTCGGATACAGCCTCCCGTGTGTGCGAAGGGCAGGAGCCCTATCCAACTCGCCATAGCGCTCTTCCAGAAGCGAGCAGATGCCCGATTCAAACCTCAGACGTTTTCCTGCGAGGTTCGAGCTCTTCACTACGCTCCGACGCTACTTGCCTGAGCGTGCTCCCTTATCTAGAAGTGCCCATAAATAGTGCTCCAATCTGGCTGCACAAAAGAAGGTACCAGTTCCAAGCCCGTTACGTGTGTAACGTTGCCTACAAATATCAACGTGCTGCCTGTTTGAAAATGGCCGTGAGCATGTTTACATGTGTTTGCTAGGCAACGCAATGCCCATCCGAAGAAGCAGACAGCCTCCTGATTGGCTGCCAGTCCTCTGAACATGCAGCCCGCAAAACCAGAAGGCATGAGCTGGCTGTGGACCCTCGCCCCAAGGACCTCGCTATAAGGACCTGTCTGCTGCTGTGGCCTACATAGCAGCCTCCCATGCGTGCGAAGGGCAGGAGCCCTATCCTACTCGCCATAGCACTCTTCCAGAATCGAGCAGATGCCCGATTCAAACCTCAGACGTTTTCCTACGAGGTATGAGCTCTTCACTACGCTCCAACGCTACTTGCCTGAGCGTGCTCCCTTATCTAGAAGTGCCCATAAATAGTGCTCCGATCTGGCTGCACAAAAAAAGGTACGAGTTCCAAGCCCGTTACGTGTGTAACACTGCCTACAAATATCAACGTGCTGCCTGTTTGAAAATGGCCGCGAGCATGTTCACATGTGGTTGCTAGGCAACGCAATCCATATCCGAAGAACCAGACAGCCTCCTGATTGGCTGCCAGTCCTCTGAACACGCAGCCCGCACTACCGGAAGGCGTGAGCCGGCTGTGGACCCTCGCCCCAAGGACCTCGCTATAAGGACCTGTCTGCTGCTGTGGCCTTCATAGCAGCCTCCCGTGCGTGCGAAGGGCAGGAGCCCTATCCTACTCACCATAGCGCTCTTCCAGAAGCAAGCAGATGCCTGATTCAAACCTCAGACGTTTTCCTACCAGGTTCGAGCTCTTCACTATGCTCCGACGCTACTTGCCTGAGCGTGCTCCCTTATCCAGAAGTGCCCATAAATAGTGCTCCGATCTGGCTGCACAAAAGAAAGTATGAGTTCCAAGCCCGTTACGTGTGTAACACTGCCTACAAATATCAACGTGCTGCCTGTTTGAAAATGGCCGCGCGCATGTTTACATGTGGTTGCTAGGCAACGCAATCCACATCCGAAGAACCAGACAGCCTCTTGATTGGCTGCCAGTCCTCTGAACACGCAGCCCGCACTACCGGAAGGCGTGAGCCGGCTGTGGACCCTCGCCCCACAGACCTCGCTATAAGGACCTGTCTGCTGCTGTCCGCTGCGAGCCGCGAGAGAGCGGATTGAACTCTTTGCAAATACGGAAAGCAACTACACTAACATTGGAGCTAAGGTAACCACCTGACTCCCGATAAACAATGGCGCTCTCAGAACTCCCTTTATGATTGCGAGTTACCTAGCCGCTACCTTAATTTGCTCTCTGATTGCTCTACGTATGAGCTACTCTGTTAGTGTGTCAGTATGCCGTTCGATTTTAGCTGCTACTATAGCGTGTTTTGTTAGTCACTCCATTTACATGCCATCTTGCTAATGTGCTTACAATTCGAATCTAGCTGCTACTTTAAATGTGTTTGATAGTCACTCCATTTACATGCCATCTCGCTAGTGTGCTTACAATTCAAATCTAGCTGCTACTTTAAATGTGGTTGTTAGTCACTCCATGTACATGCCATCTCGCTAGTGTGCTTACAAATCGAATCTAGCTGCTACCTTACCTAGCCTGTCTGCCCCAGGGCATACATGCACCAGCGCAACCTACAAACCCCTCCCTCCGACTAGTATCCCCTCCTGAAATCTTATCTGAATTATGCCAGCCTGGCTCGTATTCATCATGTTCCTTTTCTGCATTATGCCCAAAGGTACTCCATGCCCAAAGGTACTCCATGCAGCAAAAATAGCTACATCCCATTCAACAATGGACTCGCTAAGCTTGGTTGTCCTAGACATCACCCTGTTCCCTGCCGCACACCTTTCCTGCCCTCCTTGCCTCCTTTCCCCCACAGTGCCGCTACAAACTACAGCACTAAAATCAGTGTTACTCTAGGTACCCCCCACCCAACCTCGCCAAAGATGCCTACTCTGATAATATCCAGAATTCACACAATATGCTATATTGCCCTACAGCCCCATCCAACCTCATCACCCGCAACAACAGACTAGGTTGTAGACTTCTCACTTCACCTAGTAAAAGAACCAACACTCCCACAACTAAAGTCAATAATAAAAATACAACTGCTAACATTGTGCCACTCAAAGGAGCCTTACTCAATGTTAGGTCCCTTGTGGCCCATCCCACTGAAATTGCCGATATCATCCGCTCAGCAGACTTGGACTTCCTCGCCACCACAGAAACTTGGCTCCATGCTGCAGCAGGTCCTTCTCTAACCCTTGCGGTTCCCGACAACTACTCCATCCTCAGGGCCGACAGACCCAATGCCCGTGGAGGAGGCGTAGCACTTATATTCAAATCCGTGTTGGATATTAGATCCGTCACCTCCCATCCTCTAAACTCTTGTGAACACCTTTCCATTAAAATTCAAACTACCCGTAAGAACGGCATCACCTTGGAACTTATATACAGACCCCTGGCCCCATAGGTTCATTCGAGGAAGATATAACCGCCCTCATAGCAGAAAAATCGAAACCTCTTTCACAGAATATCATTCTAGGCGACTTTAATTTAGGATATAATGATCCTCATGTTATTCGGGCATCCTCCCTTGCCAATACACTATACAAACACAATTTCATTCAACTAAATACCCTACCTACACATCAGAAAGGTAGAACCCTAGACTGGTTCGCTGTCCACAATTGTAATGTTATCTGCAAGGACCCCCAACCACTCATATGGACCGACCACTTCCTACTCTCATTCGACATTAGCACTAATAACCCACTCCATTTACAATGCCCACCTGTACCAGCATGTCTAACGAGAAACAAGCGGAACATTACCGCTGAAGCCCTCATCCCATTGGTTCTACCCACTCTAAACATGATCCCCGACGCATCGGACCTTAACCTACTAGTAGACACCTACAACAACGTCATGACCAAAGCTATTGACCTTTTTGCTCCTCTAAAATTACGCAAAAGCAAACCCACAACTCATCTTAACTCCTGGTACTGTAAGAGGATTCAATTCAACACTACAGCTAAGTAAATGCCTAGTCTGGGATACTGAATGGAAACCCTTAGTGATATATCTTTATGTCCAGTTCATGCGTTCTGGATGACTACCCCTATATAACACCCCTCCCTTGGAATCCCCCTGACCCCACTGAGCCAAGAAGTAGTTCTGTTTTGCAAGTTTAAAAGGTTTATTTGATAATTTAAA
The DNA here is from genome assembly GCF_040938575.1 of Ambystoma mexicanum. Lineage (NCBI taxonomy): Eukaryota > Metazoa > Chordata > Amphibia > Caudata > Ambystomatidae > Ambystoma > Ambystoma mexicanum. The sequence continues at coordinate 779,934,762 of NC_090937.1, forward strand.
CAATAGATATATATATCACACTTTATAATAATTTAATAAATGAATATCACACTGAATCTGAGCAGTAATCAATAATGGATAGTCTGGCACTAGCACACTTGTGAATAGGAACAGAAGAATAAGGTGGTAGAGAATACTTTATATAAGTCAGATGGATGTAATGTTGAATGAAAATGCAATACAGAAAATACTCAATATGATTTTAACAAAACAATGTAATCACTTTTCTCTGGCAATTCCCTCCCCCCCTTTATGCAATGCAAGGAAATGGAAGGAAGCACACAGTTCTCAGAAATGCAATCAAATGTGATTCAGTTCACCCCAGCAAGCTTGGACTACAGAAGTTTAAAACACAGGCCCAAAATGCTTTTATATGTGCTGGCAATGAAGTGAAAAATATGCTAAAATGCTTTTAATTCCCTCTAGAGGTTTAGGGTGAGTGGTATATGCTTTGAATAAGTTCAGGATCACTTTAGCAATGCTCTATAATGGTTGTCGGGTTGCAAACGAATTTTTGCAACGGAAGGCAAGCAGCAGCAGATTTTTACACGTGGAGAAATTGGCAAATCGCGGTAAAATTTGCGAGTGCGCCGGGCGCGATTACAGAGGAACTACAAGGACTATCACTATCGTTATGATGAAATGCATGGGGTCGTAGGACAGCCTAGGATCTCAGCTTCCAGATGAAAGTTACTGCAAGTCTCTAAGACAAACGGTCGCTGTGATATGAGCGATTTTGTAAAGGTCGTTTTTCAGATTTGAAATTTTAAAGTTCAAAGTGACAAGTGACAGTTTTGCAAAATGACAAGGTACAACTTCTAGGAGACAGTTCTGGTTAGATTAAAATAGATTGAATTATATTACTTTAACTAAGAGATTGGTTCTGCACAGTTCTACTATGTACTCACAATATATTTAGAAATATGCCTCGCCACGGATCTGGTCAGGTTTTGGACTGGACTCCGGTTCAGCTCTCTGGTTCTGCTAACAGCGGTCTGGGTCAGCTCTGCTCTGCCTCTGGTCTGGTCTGGGTCTCTGAAGGTGGATAGATTGAAGTCTCTAGGTTGGCTCTCTGAAGGTTGATGGAGGTAAAGTATGGATTTTTCCGGCAGAGCGTCCCGCAGCAGATGGAAATGAATGTCCCTATCTGTCCTGTCTGTCTGCTTTTATCTGTTTTTAAAATGGGTGTGTGTGCAGCATCACTAGACCCTACCCCTCGCCACTTATCATTGGCCAAGCTTTCATTTCTCCCCTGATTGGGGGAGATAAGTTGTGTCAGAGTGATGTCATTTTACAGCCTGCAGAAAGTCCACTCCTCCTGTCAACTTGCACACAAATCTAGATTTGAACCAAATACATATTTGCAGAGGTACATATTGTTTTAAAATCATATGCACCCATCATGCACAACAGGAGGTATCCCCTGTTCAAACTCTGCTCTTCCTGGGGGCTTGCATTCAGAAATGGCACATATTTCACTTTTTAACTGATTTTGCAATATCGGACATTAACCCAAATTTACACACATGTGCGCAAGGAGTATGGACATTAATTGATGAAGTGTCAGATTTTTAACATGCATACATTTAGAGTAATATCCTCTTTTCCGCTAAAACCCCCCTGAACATACCACCGGTTCTAAAAACCTCTTAAAATGTGGGCAGAAAAATCACAAGAATTATGGTATCATTTATAAAATTTTCACATGTCCGCTCTATGAATGATCCATCTTTTTAGAGTTATGTTCTGGCCCCAAAGGGGTGTGGTTTCCCCCCAGCACAAGGTTGAATTTCTGGTTTTTCCAGTTCTGCCAAGCCAGCTTGCTCTCACAGGCAGTGCCCCTCCCCTTTCCTTCCAGGAGGAAGCTCCATTTACGACTCCCGCCAATAAAACTTTTGCCTGAGTCAGGACAGGGCTTTGTTCAGAGCTCCTGTATTCTGTGGGGGCTCCCCTTAATTCAATTATCAGAGAGATGGCATATCCTTAGTGTGGCCAGCAAAAGGCAGATAGGCCTGGGAATACAGCTGTGACTCAAGTTTCACTCCTGATGGGGGGTAGTTGCCAGGCAAAATTGGAATCTCTTTAAGCCAGTTTTTAGCTACATGTCATTTCTGTTCCCCAGTTTTATGCATTCAAATACAACTAACAATTTTACATATGCAGCTAGAATGCTGATTCTAAGTTTAAAACTATGACATTTAAACAATTGCAACCTATGTGACACTCAGAAATAGGTCACTCATTTCTTTTAAACATTTAGATTTTTAGTGTCTTTCAGTCCACATTTACTTAAACTGCTGAAATCCACAGCTCAGCCAGTCTTGTTATAAACATTGTTTTGGGCTCTTCATCTTCCCAGATTTAGTATGCACACAAAATTTCCTTCTGCCAAATGTCTGCTGGTGTTCAGTGAACATTTTGCATATGTGCAATGTTTAAAATGGGCATTTGAAGCTTGCATTCAGGGAAACCAGGGTGGTTTTTGAAGCGCTGTTTTGAGCTAACCGGCGCTACTGTTTTTCCTTTGGCAAACCATTTTGGTGTGCGCACAACTGCGCAGCTCTCCTGGATTCTGGGATGAAATGATGGGCGGCGACAGCGCATCCCCATCTTTACCCACTCCAATGATTTATTTTTGTTCTGGGGTAAAATGATGGGCAGCGACAGCTTAATCCCCACATTTACCCCGTCTAATGATTCCACATGGGTCAAAACCCTCCACAAACCCCCCCGCCCGACTGCGCTTTGACTTGAGTCGAGGGGAAGTCGGTTGCAAGGGAGGTTTTGAACCCTGGCTCTGGTATGTCCACATTATCTTCTTCCAATTCTGTAGATGGCACAGTTCAGCATCTTCCTCTCCATCCGGTCGGATCGGTCAGTTCTCCTTGCCGGTCCTGATGGGAATATTGGGCGGTACCCCGGGCCCCTTGGATATTCGTTCCCGGTCCCTGGGTCGTCCTCCTTGGTCATTCTCCATGGTTTCATCTCTCCTAGGATGATAAAGGAAAAGCGGCAATACCTACTCATAGACGTCTTTCCACCACTGTTGAGATAGTGGGGCAGCATATGCATTTCATCATAACGAAACATTACATTCTTATTTTGAAAAAAAAACAGTGTAACTAAGAGACAGTTTCATGCAAATCACAATATTTTAGAGACTAGATGTGGTATGTTTTATGGTTGGAACTGAATTAGTCTGAGACAGTACCCGCTAGGATTCCAGAGGATTCCTCCAGTTGTTGCAGAGTGTGCCTGGGATGGCAACATTTCAACTGGTTTATGTGGACCCACTTGTCTTCCCCCGCTGCCAAAGGACCTTTGGGGATGTGGATTTTGTAGGCCACAGGGGAGATCTTGTCGATGATCTCAAAGGGTCCCTTCCATGTAGGCAAAAATTTGCGCTGCTTAGCCTGGTTCCTTTGGAAGTTGTATAGATAGACCTTCCTGGAAGTTTTCAGGTCATAGTGGGTCTTCATGCTATCAGCTGATCTTTCTAGATTCCGCTGAGCATAAGCAAAAGCATGTTGGAGGTGTTTCCTTAAATTCTCCACATACTCGTGAGTTGTGGAGGCATTTATTAGGGTCTGCTCTTGGGTCCTGTAGAGCAAATGCTGAGGAAGCACCATCTTGCGCCCAGTCATCAACTCAAATGGTGACATTTTGGTTGCAGATGAAGGGGTAGATCTGATGGCCATTAGGACCAGAGGTAATCGGATATCCCAACTTGGCCCAGAATCTGCCACAAACTTCTTTAATATGCTCACAATGGTTTGGTTATATCTCTCTACTGCCCCAGAAGAAGCTGGCCGGTAAGCAATATGCAACTTCCTTTTGACCCCCAGTATCTCCAACATCTTTGTCATTACTTCACTGGTGAAGTGGCTACCCCTGTCTGACTCAATCCTTTGAGGTAGACCAAAACGGGAAAAGATGTGGTTAATCATCAGGGCAGCTGCAGTTTCTGCCTTGCAATTTGGGGCTGGGAGACATTCCACCCACTTGGTAAACAAGCATGTCACAGTCAACATGTACTTATTCCCCCTAGCAGAGCGAATCACGGGGCCTACAAAGTCGATTTGTAAATCTGACCATGGCAGTGTCATCCCCCTCTTTTGGAGAGGCGCACGGTGCGTGAGGGATGATGGCTGAAATTGTGCACACACAAGACACCCCTTCAAATATTGGTCGAGGTCCTGCCCCATGTGTGGCCAGTATGCAACCTCTCTTAAGATTTCCAGTGTTGTGTGAAACCCCCTATGACCGGCGGTGGCCGCATCATGGGCGTGACTTAACATCAGGCTTCGGAATGAGGTAGGAACCACCCACTGGTCATGGCCAGCTTTGGATTTCCTTACCAACAAACCGTCTTGGATTCGGAACATTTTTGGACATTTCATCAACACTCTTAGATCCTCTTTCCCAATGTTTTCGGTATCCGTCAGGGGAAAGTTCTCAGGGTCCTCAAGGTGCTGGTAAAATTTACCAATTATTGGATCCCCCTTCTGAGCTGTAATTAAATCAGCATCAGGGGTCTCCTTGCTCCATTGGGCAGTTGACAGATCATGGTGAGCATTTGTCTGGGACCTAGTGATAGCAGTGACCTGGATTTCCCCCAACAGGGACTCAATCTCAATTAGATCCCCTTGGATGGCCCCGGTTTTGGCTAGCTGATCAGCTAAGTCATTTCCAGTTTTGTCTGGTCCCTCGACTTTGGAATGACCCTTGATCTTTTTCCAGTAGATGGTCATCCCATTCGAGGTGACCAGATCATCAATGTTTTGGATCAACTTCCCATGTTTCAAGGGTTTGTTGTTAGCACATAACATGCCTCTGGTTTTCCAATTAACCAGGTGCTCCACGAACCCGTTCCGTACATAATCCGAATCTGTGATTATGACCAGTTCGTGGAGTTGATGCTGAACAGCAGTGAGGATGGCCTGATGCACAGCCCTCAATTCTGCCACCTGACTACTTCGGGGACCAATTTTGTATCCAGCGGAGGGTTCTGGGGACTCATTCACCCATGCATTCCCTACGCCAGCCACCAGTTCTTTCTCCCCGTTGTTGTCAACATGGTAAGAGCATCCATCCACATACACAGTGGGCATTCCCTCACACTTGTCTTCTTCAAAGACTTTGTGTGGGGAATTAAGGTATGCCTCCATGTTGTCCTTGATTTTTAGACTTTCGTCCTCGAGACAGTTTTCTCTGGCACAATCATGCAAGTCAGCCAGACCTTGCGCGAGGGGACTCTTCTTGTTTTGGCCATATCTGACCTCCACAGGAAAGCCTTGCATTGACAGAATCCAGGAAGTAATTCGGGAATTACTCACATTTCCGGCCCGGATTCTGTCACTTTGGAGATATTGCAGAGGCTGGTGTGGAGTCTCCACTATGATGTGTTCCCCCTGGATAAACGGGCGGTAATTCTTCAATGCCCACACCGTTGCCAGGAGTGCCTTCTCACAATCGTTGAATTTTTCCTCCACAGAGGATAAAGTTTTGCTCGCATAGGAGATTACTTTATTGACCTTGTCATGCTTTTGGTATAATACTGCCGTCAAGCACGTATTAGAGAACCCCGTCTCCAGGAAGAACTCCTTGTTTCTGACAGGGTAAGCTAGGCAAGGCGCTTGTGAGAGGCTTCTCTTGAGTTGTCTTACTGCCTCGGCTTGTTCTGGACCCCATTCCCACTTGACCCCCCCCTTCAGGAGATGAATCAGGGGTCTGGTGATCTCTGCGTAGCCCTCAATGAACTTTCTGCTGTAATTAGTCAGTCCAAGGAGGCTCCTTAGTTCCCGCAGAGTTGTGGGGTCTTTCAGTTTCTGAAGTGCTTCCACTTTCTTTTCCTGGGGACAGAGACCCTGAGGAGTAATCTCATGCCCCAAGAAATTAACACGGGTTCTACACCACTGTGTTTTCTGAAAGGAAAGTTTTGCTCCGGCGGCCCTCAACTGCGTCAGAACATAACGGATCTCCGCTATGTGTTCCTCCACAGATGAACTTTTGATGAGGACATCATCTACATAAGCCAGGTTACCCCTCGCACCCAGGTCGGGCATGGCCTTATGTAGAAAAATGTTGAATTCATTGCCGGAGTTGAGGTATCCGAAGGGAGTCCGGGTCCATGTGTACTGCTGGCCCCCAAAGGTAAAAGCCAGTTTGTATTGGTCCTCCCTGCTGACAGGCACGGTCCAGTATCCATTGGTCAGGTCTATTGCAGTGAATACCTGTGACCCCTGAATCTGGGCCAGCCCTTGGTCAATGTAGGGAAGAGGCCATCGGGAAGTATGGACCCGTTTGTTGAGCTCCCTGAGGTCGGCACAGAGTCTCCACTGGCCGTTTGGCTTCAATATTCCCAGCACCGGATTATTGAAGGTGCTGTGGACTGGACGAATTATTCCCCGGGACTCCAGGTTCTTAATTATTTCAGTAAGCGACTCCATGGATGCGAGAGGCAAGCGATATTGCTTCACAAACACTGGAGTCATGCCAGGGTCCGTGGGGATTGTTGTTGTGTGGATGTCAGTGCGACCACAGTCATATGAGTCTACCGCAAAGAGATCTTGGAAATCCAAGAAAACTTGTTTCAACTTTTGCTTTTGTTCCAGAGTCACACAGGCATCAGCTAGGTTGACTCTCTCTTCCACCATCTGCCTGAAGCCTGGAAAGACTTCTGGTTTGGCTATCTCAGCGGCCTCCTCCAGCTGGGTGGAGAAGTCCCTGGTCAGAGTGCTGATTTGGACTGGAGGCTTCAGGTGGGAAAGGCAGCCCTCATGGACCTGGAAAATCACCTCATCCCTCCTGAAGTCACAAGTCACATCTTCCTTACCATAGGGGCAGGAAGTGTACACCAGGAAGTTCCCCCCATGCCGGGTAAAAACCCTGTCTGGTGTTGTATCGTCATCACTGTCACTGTCAAAACAGTCCTTGGGGATTGGTCCTAACAGTTCATTTCCTAAATCAATGGAAAAATGTCGGTCATCAACCGCCATTCCAATAATGGTGCCTGCGGCTAGAGTAATACTCTTTAAGTCGCTGTTATCCACCTCTATTAGAATGGTGTCATGTTCTATGTTGACTAATGGTGTTGGGTTTACCCCCAACCCTTGCTGTTGGAGAGAAGCGTTTAGATGTATGTAAGCATCAGGGTTTTTCAAATGTTGTCTTCTTTTAGCTTTCACTTCCAGAGAGAATTGTCGGGTCCTTTCTGGGATGGTGACTTCCTCTTTGATCTGAATTTCAACTGCATAAGGTAGCAATTGAGCTGACCTAAACGCTTTTTCTGGATCATCAAAGCCCATGGGATTATCCGCTAATCGGGACCAAGCTTTGAAGTTTATTAGGTCCAAACTAATGGCAAAGCGATTGAGAATGTCACTGCCTAAGTAAAAGGCGGCAGGGACGTCTCGCACGACCCAACAATTGTGGACTATGCTCTTGTTGCCAATGGAGATTTTGAGCATACACCTGCTTGGCAGGAGATGTTTGGAATTAGGCGCTTCCAAGTCCATTTCCCATTTGTCTATCAGTTTCAATGTGGGAATGGCTGGATCTTTTGGGAGTTGGCGGAACATGGCTTCGCTGATGAAGCTCTTACCGTTGCTCACACACACTCGAGCGAGAACAGAGTCCTTCCCCTCATTTAACTGAACAGGGATGAACAACTGCTCTCCAATTTGCTGAATATCAGCCAGGCTCTGAGCTGATTTCACATCTTTCTGGACTATAGGAATGGGAGTTTCTGATTGTGGATTAGTAAAGAATTTCAGGGTGTTTCCTTCCAGTGTGGAATACCACCTTAAACTGGAAGGAAGGTTGATTTTCAGAAATAGAGAGGACCCCCCATCACCAGTCTGTTGTCCTACTGCTATTACTGTCACGTCTGGAATTTGGTTGTTCTGGAAGTGAAATTCTACTTGGTCAGATTTTTGTTCAACCATGTGGCAGGTGCCGTTTAAACTAACATGGTTGACACTCTGTTTTAATTTTATTGGTCGGCTAGTCTGGGTCCAGAGGACCTTGTTTACACAATCTATTAGGGGTGACAACCTTCTCAGGAGGTCATTCCCTAGTAAACAAGGGGTGCCCTCTGGGGTCACTATTATGACCGGGTGTTTCAACTTGTGTCGCCCAATTTTAATGTCCAAATCTGCCGTCCCCTCGACGGGAATTTCCTTCCCGTCAAAGTTCTGCAGTTGTCCAGGAAGAGAGGTGAGAGGAATTTGGTAATTCTCTCCCCTTCCTGCATTCAGTTCATCAAAGGCCCTTCTGGACAGAAGGGTAGCTTGAGATCCAGTGTCCACCAGCGCTGAGATTGTACCCTGCCCCTGTACTTGTACCGGGGCATAATATCTTCCCTCCTTCTCCTCAAGGGGACACAGATAATGTACATTTTTGGACAACTGGTGGGCTAATTTTCTGGTTTTGGACATGGCGAGAGAAGAGATTTGGGCAGAATTCTGTGGAGAGTCTTGGGAATCTGAAAGAAAAAGTTGGCAACTGGAGATCAGAGCCATTGTGGGTTCCCCTGGCTCCGGTTCTGGGCCGCCCCCCCTTCTTGGAGGCAGTCACCAGGATGGGTTTGAACCAGGGGATTTTCTTGCTGTTGGTTCTCGGATGAGATGGTGGGCGGCGGTAGCTCAGTCTCCCCATCTCCCCAGTCTGGATTTGCATCCCTAGGGACCCATTTTTCTTTGGGAGGAGTTCCCCCCTCTCTGAAGGAGAAGATCCTTTTCCCAGGATCCTCTGAGGATCCCTCTCCCTCAAATTGGAAGATATGTACCTCCTCCTCAAACTGAGTCTGTTTGGGTCTTTTGTTTCTCCTACCACCCCTCTGCTCCTTAGGAGGCAGACTTTCAGGGGCAGGAGATTTTTTTTTTCCGGTTCCTGGGTTTCCAGGGGCTGTTTACAAGTGAGGAAGGAAGCTTCCTCCAAGGCTTTACACCCCCCTTCCCTTTGTGCCTCCTCCCTGGGAACCGGTGAGTTATCGGGGTGCTGCCCCCGTCATTGTTCTGGAGCACCAGGTCCAGAGTTGGGTGCGTTCTGCGCCGGCACGCCCATCTGAGGGTTCTGCTGAGCCCTCAGTATGTGACCCAGATCCCGCGCCATGTTTTGAACCTGGCGCTCTAACTGGGAAACCCGCTCAGGCTGATACGGGGCCCTGTTTTCTCCCCTGGGCTGATCCCGGGAAGGGTAGCTGTCCCTCCTCTGGTAATACCCCGGGTTGGGAAGATTTGGGTACCCCTCCACCCTTGGCCTCCCCTCTCCCGGATTCATTGGTCTGGGCTCAGGGAATTGGGGAAAGAAGGATGGATGGTTTTGGGGCTGAAAGTCGGGTGGATATCTGGAAAAAAAGTTCTGCCCAGGGTTTGGTAAATTTCTGCCCTCCTGTGGGAAGTTTGGAGGGAAGTTCCCTGGGTTCGGTGCTCGGTTGGATCCCCCCCCTTGGGCTGGGGGAGTCCACACATAACCCAGGATGGGTCGATTTCCCTTGTAAGGGGGACTTACATAATCAGGAGAGCGAGGGACCCCATTTGTGGGGCTGACTCCCTGGCTCCCTGTCTGTGACTGGCCCGAGGACCTTCTGGGCCTAGCATTATTAGGTGCAGGTAGGTTTTTAGGCCCCCCCATCTCCAAATCTAAAACGGGGGTGACCTTTACCTCTGCCACCTTGGCAGCAGCAGGGGTGCTGTTGGCTTTGGGGTTTTTCTGGGCATTACTTTTGCTATCTACCGGTTTCTGCACCTCATAGATCCGGGTAGCCTGTTCAATGACCCAGTCTAAAGATCTTTTCTCGTGAAAATCCCTCACGAGCTGGGTCATTATGTATTTGGGCAAGGCATGAAAAAATGTATTAATGAATTCTCTACTGTCTGTGCGCACCTTTCTGGTGGTCTGCGCAAAAGCACGTTTCAGTTCTTGCACAAATTCTTGTGGGGCCTGATCCTCCCCACATTGCAAATTGTAGGCTGCCTTGCGAGCCTCTTGAGGATTTCTGTGAACAGAAAAATGTTTCAAGATGGCCGCCTTATAGGTGGACCATCTTAAATGATTTTGGTCCTCCAGCCCCGCAAAGAAACTGGAGTATTCCGGGGAGAAGGTCCACTTTACATATTGAATACAGCTTTGGCTGTCCTTCAAATGGAAAGTCTCCATCATTTGCTCAAACAACTCTAAGTGCTCCCAAACAGAATACTTAGCGTTCTTATGGTAAGGCGTGATGACGCTCCTGATCGCCTTATTCTGCTTTAAGGGGTCCTTAAGCAAGGCCCTTTTTGCCTTACTGGCCCTTTTGGTTCGGGTAACCCTGGTCCATTCATCTTCTGACTCAGAGGCACTGCTCCCAGAGGTTCCCGTCAGATCTTCCAGGTTTTCCCGGATTCTGCGAGCCTGGGAATGGCTGGCAGAATGTGGGGACCTGGTCTCCTGTTTCCTGTGGTGCTCAGAGGAGTCTTCAGATCCCTCCTTGCTGCCAGGATTTGATGGGTACCCCCCCACTGACCTAACTGGGCAGAGGTTTTCAGGATGCCCTTAATGGGCCTACTCACCTGGGGTTCCCCATCAAATTGCACTGTGCTTGGGTGCCCATACCCGGATGCCCGCCCATCCATTCCTGGGAGGTACTGGCCTATGAGCCCCATGCTTCTGGCTGGATAGTAATCTGCCATCCCTGTGGCCCTGTGCTCATGTGCGCCAGGGGACATGGGGGTGGCAGAGTCTAGGGACTGAGAGAGATAAAGGCCTCTGGTACTAGGGCTCCTGAGGTTATGCTCAGGAGTTTCCCTTTCCCAGCGAACCTGGTCTCCATCCGCCCCTGCTCCCTGTTGCAATGCAAGAGCCTGCATTTGTGCCTTCAGTTCCTCAGTTAAGGCCTTACTAGACTCTATCAGTCTCTCCTGCATCGCTACCTGTTGTTGGAGCCTATCATTGTGTTGACAGAGGGCCTCATTTTCCCTCTGTGCTTCCTGGTTGGTCCTGGAGAACTGGGCCAGTCTTTGCTGCAGGAGGTTTACCCCCTGAGTCCCATCCCTACTGGCCTGCTCCTTTCTTGCCAGAGCCTCTTCCACCCTTCTGGTGTGCTCTACCAAGTTCTGGTTTTCTTTTTGGAGGTCACCCAGCCCCTGGAGGGCCAAGTGATTTTCTTCAATTTCCTTTTGTAAGTGGCAGACTTCCTGGCCTAAAGTGTCTCTTTCCTGACTGAGAGCCTGCATCTGTGCTGCCAGGTCGTCCCTCTGCTGTCGGAAGGCACCAGCTTTCTGGCGCTCCTGATCAAACTCTGCCTGGGTATCCAGGTCTTTCAGAATCAGTTTATTGCTCTCTGCCTTCTCCCTATCTAGGTGGCTTTGCAGGGTGACTACCTGCTCAGCACATACCCTATTGAAATCTAACTTGCTACAGCTTTTTCTGGCTCTGCAGTAGGGAGTCCAAACCTTCTTGGTACTCCTTCTGCAAGGCCAGAAATCTGGTATCCTGGTCAGCCTTTTTCTGTTGCAGTATATCCATGTCCTCTTTTATTTTAATGATATACTGCCTACTATCATTTTCTGACTCCTGGCTCCTCTGCAGCCTCTGCTCAGAAGAGTCCAGATCAGATTGGGCCTTCTGTAATGCCAGCAGTTGCCTACTCGCCAAATCTTGGCCTTCAGCACATTTGTCCTGCATGGCTCCCATATGTAAATATAAATATGCCGCTACCCTGGCAATCTTGTTGTGCTCATCCTTGGCCTTAGAGGATATATATAGTTCACTCAGGGCCACGTGTAAGGGACCCTGATCTCTCCATATATCTGACCCTGTTTCCGTGACCTGTTGCGTGATGGCCTGCAACCAGACTGTTCGGTCCTGGTGAGTCCACTCACCTCTCACAAATAACTTATGTAAGAAGTGCTCTCTGGCTATTTTCATGTCTACTAAGGTCGTCATTCTAGAGATTGGTCTCTGTCCTGACTTACAGAAGTTTGTATTTTATTTTTGCAAAACAGACCTTTTCCTAAGAGCGTTCCTTTGAGGAGTGCTTTACAGCGTAACACAGCGTGGTGATCCGACCGGATATGTGTATCTGGTCAGCTGGCACGCTGTATTAATCTGCACAAATGGTAGATCTAACCCAAACGTCCGGCACGAGCCCCCAATTTGTAAGAGGATTCAATTCAACACTACAGCTAAGTCAATGCCTAGTCTGGGATACTGAATGGAAACCCTTAGTGATATATCTTTATGTCCAGTTCATGCGTTCTGGATGACTACCCCTATATAACACCCCTCCCTTGGAATCCCCCTGACCCCACTGAGCCAAGAAGTAGTTCTGTTTTGCAAGTTTAAAAGGTTTATTTGATAATTTAAACAATAGATATATATATCACACTTTATAATAATTTAATAATTGAATATCACACTGAATCTGAGCAGTAATCAATAATGGATAGTCTGGCACTAGCACACTTGTGAATAGGAACAGAAGAATAAGGTGGGAGAGAATACTTTATATAAGTCAGATGGATGTAATGTTGAATGAAAATGCAATACAGAAAATACTCAATATGATTTCAACAAAACAATGTAATCACTTTTCTCTGGCAATTCCCTCCCCCCCTTTATGCAATGCAAGGAAATGGAAGGAAGCACACAGTTCTCAGAAATGCAATCAAATGTGATTCAGTTCACCCCAGCAAGCTTGGACTACAGAAGTTTAAAACACAGGCCCAAAATGCTTTTATATGTGCTGGCAATGAAGTGAAAAATATGCTAAAATGCTTTTAATTCCCTCTAGAGGTTTAGGGTGAGTGGTATATGCTTTGAATAAGTTCAGGATCACTTTAGCAATGCTCTATAATGGTTGTCAGGTTGCAAATGAATTTTTGCAACGGAAGGCAAGCAGCAGCAGATTTTTACACGTGGAGAAATTGGCAAATCGCGGTAAAATTCGCGAGTGCGCCGGGCGCGATTACAGAGGAACTACAAGGACTATCACTATCGTTTTGGGGTCCTAGGACAGCCTAGGATCGCAGCTTCCAGATGAACGTTACTGCAAGTCTCTAAGACAAACGGTCGCGGAGATATGAGCGATTTTGTAAAGGTCGTTTTTCAGATTTGAAATTTTAAAGTTCAAAGTGACAAGTGACAGTTTTGCAAAATGACAAGGTACAACTTCTAGGAGACAGTTCTGGTTAGATTAAAATAGATTGAATTATATTACTTTAACTAAGAGATTGGTTCTGCACAGTTCTACTATGTACTCACAATATATTTAGAAATATGCCTCGCCACGGATCTGGTCAGGTTTTGGACTGGACTCCGGTTCAGCTCTCTGGTTCTGCTAACAGCGGTCTGGGTCAGCTCTGCTCTGCCTCTGGTCTGGTCTGGGTCTCTGAAGGTGGATAGATTGAAGTCTCTAGGTTGGCTCTCTGAAGGTTGATGGAGGTAAAGTATGGATTTTTCCGGCAGAGCGTCCCGCAGCAGATGGAAATGAATGTCCCTATCTGTCCTGTCTGTCTGCTTTTATCTGTTTTTAAAATGGGTGTGTGTGCAGCATCACTAGACCCTACCCCTCGCCACTTATCATTGGCCAAGCTTTCATTTCTCCCCTGATTGGGGGAGCTAAATTGTGTCAGAGTGATGTCATTTTACAGCCTGCAGAAAGTCCACTCCTCCTGTCAACTTGCACACAAATCTAGATTTGAACCAAATACATATTTGCAGAGGTACATATTGTTTTAAAATCATATGCACCCATCATGCATTACAGGAGGTATCCCCTGTTCAAACTCTGCTCTTCCTGGGGGCTTGCATTTCAGAAATGGCACATATTTCACTTTTTAACTGATTTTGCAATATCGGACATTAACCCAAATTTACACACATGTGCGCAAGGAGTATGGACATTAATTGATGAAGTGTCAGATTTTTAACATGCATACATTTAGAGTAATATCCTCTTTTCCGCTAAAACCCCCCTGAACATACCACCGGTTCTAAAAACCTCTTAAAATGTGGGCAGAAAAATCACAAGAATTATGGTATCATTTATAACATTTTCACATGTCCGCTCTATGAATGATCCATCTTTTTAGAGTTATGTTCTGGCCCCAAAGGGGTGTGGTTTCCCCCCAGCACAAGGTTGAATTTCTGTTTTTTCCAGTTCTGCCAAGCCAGCTTGCTCTCACAGGCAGTGCCCCTCCCCTTTCCTTCCAGGAGGAAGCTCCATTTACGACTCCCGCCAATAAAACATTTGCCTGAGTCAGGACAGGGCTTTGTTCAGAGCTCCTGTATTCTGTGGGGGCTCCCCTTAATTCAATTATCAGAGAGATGGCATATCCTTAGTGTGGCCAGCAAAAGGCAGATAGGCCTGGGAATACAGCTGTGACTCAAGTTTCACTCCTGATGGGGGGTAGTTGCCAGGCAAAATTGGAATCTCTTTAAGCCAGTTTTTAGCTACATGTCATTTCTGTTCCCCAGTTTTCTGCATTCAAATACAACTAACAATTTTACATATGCAGCTAGAATGCTGATTCTAAGTTTAAAACTATGACATTTAAGCAATTGCAACCTATGTGACACTCAGAAATAGGTCACTCATTTCTTTTAAACATTTAGATTTTTAGTGTCTTTCAGTCCACATTTACTTAAACTGCTGAAATCCACAGCTCAGCCAGTCTTGTTATAAACATTGTTTTGGGCTCTTCATCTTCCCAGATTTAGTATGCACACAAAATTTCCTTCTGCCAAATGTCTGCTGGTGTTCAGTGAACATTTTGCATATGTGCAATGTTTAAAATGGGCATTTGAAGCTTGCATTCAGGGAAACCAGGGTGGTTTTTGAAGCACTGTTTTGAGCTAACCGGCGCTACTGTTTTTCCTTTGGCAACCCATTTTGGTGTGCGCACAACTGCGCAGCTCTCCTGGATTCTGGGATGAAATGATGGGCGGCGACAGCGCATCCCCATCTTTACCCACTCCAATGATTTATTTTTGTTCTGGGGTAAAATGATGGGCAGCGACAGCTTAATCCCCACATTTACCCCGTCTAATGATTCCACATGGGTCAAAACCCTCCACAGTACACAACAGAACTCAAAATACTAAGAATTAAGAAGTCCAAGATGGAAACCCTTTGGAAAATGAACCCATCAGAGGAACACAAAACTAACCTAATAAATGCATCCTCCTTCTAAAAAAAAAATAATAATTTGTACTAAAAAGGAAGCCTATAATGTATGGATAAGCAATGCTAGCTCCAGTGCCAAAGAATTATTCACCCATCTTGAAGGAGCTAGAAAACCCCAACCCACCCACGGACCTGTCTGTGAAGGACCAACCTTGGTGCACTAATATCCAGGATGCCCTTGCGAATAAAATCACTGGCCTACAAACAAAAATTGAAAATAAAAGACTACAACTCTCCAACAGTAGCACCCCCACCCATAGTCCCCCTAACCACATCCTACCCTTCACCTCTAACACTAACCATGGCTTTACCTTAAAAAAAGTAACCGCACTAGCAGTGCAGAAAATTATAACTTCTCTCAAACCGTCAAATTGTAAAGGGGACGACCGCCCGGCACAGATTATAAAAGATGCAGCAAGAGCCCTTGCCCCTTTTTATTTCTAAGCTCATAAACGTGTCATTCTCCTCTAACTCGGTACCTAACAACCTTAAACAGTCATGGGTCCTCCCGCATCTGAAAAAACAGACCATGGACCCAGCCATTCCCACTAATTATAAGCCTATCACCATCGTTCCTTTCCTGTAAAAAATCCTTGACAGAGTTGCTTACCTACAAATTCAGCCTTACCTAGAGTCCAACCAATTACTCGGATTGCGTCAGTCTGTCTTTCGGCCGCAACATGGAACTGAAACCGCCCTGTTGATCTTAAAAGCCAGATTGATGACATCAAAGACAAGGGCAAGGCTGCTATCCTACTCCTTTTAGATCTCTCTGCAGCCTTCGACCTGGTCGACCATAAAATACTCTGTAACCACCTTTCCTCTGCCGCCCACTTCTCCCCATCTGCCGTCACATGGATACAGTCCTTCTTGGCCAATAGAACCATGAGAGTCTTCTCCCCGGTGGCAGCAGCAGACCCTATCACTTGCGGTGTCCAACAAGGTTCATGTGTTTCACCGACCCTATACAATATCTTTACAAAGCCATTCTTTGATAAATTGGACCATCTGGGTGTCACCTACACAAACTACGCAGATGAAACCCAGATACTCCTCACCATCTCGGGCAATTACAATACTGATGTTTCCAGGATCAATGAAATCTTCTCTGTCATTCAGGCATGGATCGCCACACACGGCCTCTGCCTGAATGACGAGAAGACTGAACTGCTCATTGTCGGTTCACCGAACAACTTACAAAAGCTAAGCCCCAACTACTCCAAGATCATAATCGATGGCAATACTATCACTGTCGCCAAACACGTGAAAACACTTGGCTTTTACATCGATGCCAATATTAACCTCACTAAACAAGTCAACTCGACCGCCTCAGCTACTGCCTATACAGGTAAATTAATTAGGGCCTGTAGACCATTTCTTTCCACTAACAGCTGCCTTACGCTTGCTAGAGCCCTCATTCAATCTAGGTTAGACTACTGTAATAGCCTCTACCTAGGTGCCAACCAAGTGATAACTAACAAACTCCAAGTCCTTCAAAATAATGCGTTACGTGCAGCGCTAAACATTCCCAGACGTGAGCATATCTCTGCCACCAGAACGGCTTGCAAATGGCTCACTATCCAACAAAAAAATGATCTAAAAACCCTCTGCCTTACCTACAAAGCTCTCAACCATCTAGCCCCCCCTACCTTACCAACAAATTCACCATGAAACCATGCATCAGAACTACGAGATCCTCCAACTCCCTATTTCTCACAGTACCTAGATTTATCTCCAAAAGAGCCGGAGGCTCAAGTTTCACTGTCCTCGCCTCCCAACTTTGGAACACCCTGCCACTGAATATTAAGTCATCCAACTCCTTCCAGTCGTTCAGGAAACTCGCCATTGAGTGGCTTCTGTCAAAAAGCTAACCTTAAGTTAGATTCAGTTATAAATTGTATATATTACAGATGCCTCTTTTATGTCTTTACTGGCTGCTATTACCGCGACTTTCTGTTTATGCTTATATATTAGTTTTGTTAACTTATCACTGCCTATTACCATGTATTGTGCCTTGTAACCTGTACTAAGCGCCCTTTTACTCCCGGGTCAGGAGCGCTATAGAAATAAAATAAACAAACAAACAATATTGGTGGAAATGTTGATCACAGGTAGCAAGTTCCAAGCATTTCTTTTGCTTTCAATCTACTGGAACCCCAGTGCTATTTCCTTGGACTCAGCCTTAGCGGAGTTAAACCGGATCCTACTTAATGCCTCATGTTTTTTCCTAGCCATGAAATTTTAATTGGTGGGGACCTGAATTCATGTCTGGATGTAGATGGAAACAAGCCGTTGGCTTATCACTCACATCTATATGCAAGCAGGCTCGTAGGAGAGGAAAGTTATGGGCCAAGTTTTTTTAAGCTTGGGGTATATACCCAATCACACTCGCGACCCATAGCCTCAACGCCTCTTGGCAGCGTGGGAACTCCTCATCTTTAATCGACTATGTGCTTGCATCGGTGGCATGTTCAGGATTGCTCGACCCCATTTCAATTTTGAAGGTGGGTTTGAGTGACCATCGTATGTTGAACACGAGGCTCCATTGGGGTTGAGCCGCTTCAAATTGCGGTGCTGGTGGTACTGGTGGAAAGTGACAGGCACACCTTGTCAGTAAGATGGCACCCCAGTATTTGTCGAAAAATGGTGTTTCTGGTAAACAGGGACTTGATGGTGCCCTACGATGATCAGTGATCCGTGGATGTTATGGAGAAAGTCAATGAACTGAATCTGTTGATGATCCATGGGCACCTGGTGAACCTATGAAAGGAATGTCTTGGTAAAGATTCTCCCAATGTTGTACGTACTTTCTTGGCAGAGGTGGCCACCCTAAAAATCTACAAAAAGTATGAGCTTCGGATGGCAAGACGACTCCTTATAAATGCAGCATCTTACAAGAAAAAACTCTATAGTGTCCCGGTATAAGAAAAAGGTGAGGGAGATCCGTCATGCTGCTCACAACCTCGCAAATCAACATATGATTGAACATTTATGTAAGCGAAACATCAGGGAAATGTGGTCCATCTTAAGGAATCCTGCTGGCAAGGTGGACAAGCGTATGGTCCCAACCATAGCTGGTTCTGAATGGCAGTCTTTCTTTAAAATAAAATACGAACTCCCAGTACAGCATAGAAGGCTGCAGTCTGTCACATTGCAGTTGCAGTTCACAACTATTTGCCCTTGGGACCTCAAAGACATAATTTGGGCAATTGCACAATTGAACTTCTCAAAAGCGGCAGGGCCTGATGGGTTGCCTCCCTGCTTTTTCAAAGATGACCCTCATTTTTGGGCCAGGTACCTACTTCCTTGATACCAACTAATTTACAAAACGGCAATATACCTGCCTCTTGGCTCATGGCAAAGTAATACCCATTCACAAAAAGGGTGCCCTTAATGACCCTGCTAACTTTAGGCCAAAGATATTTGCACGCTTAGTCCTGTGTGAATTGGAGAATTACATCACTGCCGCTGGAATTCTTTCCAAAGCACAGGTGGGTTTCCGTAGGGCTATGGGTGAACAGCTCAATGTGTCAATTCTTGCCCACTTGTTATCATCCTCACATAGTCAGGCCAATGGAACGATATACATGGCATCTCTAGATCTATCGGCTGCGTTTGATAGTGTTCTGCGTAACCGTCTTTGGCAGAAGATGCTGTCCTATGGAATTCCTTCCCATCTAGTAGCAATAATATCGGCACTCCATCAAAATGCATAATACCTGGTTCGCATCAATGCAGAGGGCCTTCTATCTGATAGCATCCCCACGGGAATCGGAGTGAAGCAGGGATGTAACTTGGCCGCTGTACTTTTTAATCTGTACCTGGCAGACATTGGGAAGATATGGGAAGGAACAAATAGTTTTCCGGTCAGTCTGGGCAAGCTGCGCCTGAACTGGTTGGCATTTGCTGATGATGTCATTCTGTTTGATAAGGTACCTTTTGGGCTACAGAACAAATTAAACATCTTCCAAGAATATTGTGAGTTTAACAACTTAACAATTAACTCGGCTAAATCTCACATTATAGCCTTTACGATGAAGAAGAAACCCTGGAGGTTTAAGTATTTTGTGAATTCCAAACCCATCAACATTATGGGTGAGATTACTTACCTGGGTTATCACATATCAAACGGCATGTCTGTCGGCAAATGACGAACCGTTCTAGACACTAAGCTGAACCATCTGTCTGCCCAGATGAGAATTATCTTCTCTAGGCATTTCAAGTACTCCCTCATGCCCCTGATACACTTTTACACTATGAAAGTAGAGTCCGTCCAATTGTACAGTCTGGATGCTTGTTTGTTGAACTTGGGCCCCTCACTGAACCTACTCCAGGGCAAAATTTGGAAAAGGGTCCTAGGTCTCCCTGGGTATCTGCCTAATGCTATCTTGCTACACGAACTAGGACTATACCCACTGGATGACAAGTATGAATGGCGTATGTTCAACACCTATAGCAAAATGCTTTCGCCACCAGCCAATTCTCCTTATGAGGACTTTAGGTCAATGCTTCTTGTAGACCATCCGGCATCCATCTTTGCATTTCAAAAACGCATGATCCTAGTTCTAAGTTCTCTGAACATGTCGAAGCAGCACTTAATTGATTCCCCAGGGAAATCCAAACTAAGGTTCTTTAGGAACGCATGGGCACGGAATTCTGACTTAATTGCTGGTTACTCATCATTCAGCTCGTATGCCAAATTTAGACATGGCCTATCTCCACGTCTGCCCTACATATTGTGTTTTCCGGACAAGAATGCCAGAAGGACCTATATGAGATTCCGTCTGGACCTTATCCATACGGGCTCTCGCATTAGGAACTGGTCGGGGTATTAAGAGTCCGGGTCTTGGGAGCACTGTAGGTTTTGTGTTAGAGCCAAGGAGTCCGAAACCCTTGAACATCTATTTATGTATTGTGTGCATTTCGAACCACAAAGGCACCTCTGTTTGGGATCCTTTCTGGGATCCAACTCTTGCTATGAACGCAATGTGGTTTGGCTGCGCTGTATGTGGGGCCAGTGTAATTATATTATGTTGGCGACTGTGAGACTCGTGAACCTAATTGAGGACGACTTGCAGTTATCAAATGATAGCCTGCATACCGCGAAGGATGAAGTGCCCCTAAAAGCGAATCAGTCACCCAAACATCACATATAGGGATGCTGGCACTGCTGAGACTGTCAACAATAAGGTGATTTTAGCACCTGTGTTGTTCTGTTGTTCCTTTGTTTCCTTATTTTATTGAATGTAGAACTCAGATTGCTTCCGGCAAACATTTCATTCTAGTAGTACCGCGTCCCTACGTTAACTGGGTGTTTTTTCCCCCGCATTTGAGATATGTCAAGCGAGGAATTTAGTGAAGTGTCGCTAGAAATTGAAATTGTATTACAATTATATTACGATTGTGCTAAAAATTGTGCGATGAATTGTATGACGACTTGCATTACTTGAGTTATGCTATGTTGTGATTTTATAGTTTTGTTTTATACAATGAACAATGAAATTTGTATATGTAAACTGTTTATATTTATTTGGTACAATTTTTGTAAAGGTGTAAATTAATTTTTACTACCAAAGACAAATAAAAAAATAAAAAAAATTGAGCTCTCGGGCCAATTCCCGCTCACAGTCTAGATTCGAGAGACTACATCTATTACAATAGATCTATGGAATTGGTTAGTTAGTCAAAGGTTATATAGACATACTAGAGAGTCAAAGGTACACAGATATATAGGGCCTCATCACGAACCTGGCGGTAGCCGTGCCCTTCTTAAGGGCACGGCTGCTGCCGGTAATGATTTTTTACCGGAGCCCAGAAAAGGCCAATAACCGGGTCATGCCGACCTTGGCAGACCCGGTAATTGCCCTTTTCTGGGCTTCGGTAAAAATTAATCCCCATTCCCATTGAGCCCTATAGGCTCAATGGGAACGCGGAGGATGCTAACAACGGGCCCGTTAATGACGGGTCCGTTGTTAGCATCCTGGTCTGCTAGCGAGTCCCGCTAAGGACGCCTGGTCTGGCCAGGCATCCTGAGCGGGACCCGCAGAAGACCTCGTAATGAGGCGGCCTGGAATGAACGGTGCCGGTCCCTTACCGGTACCGTTGATTCCATGGCCGCCAGGGTCCTAATGAGGCCCATAGAGGTTCTTCAATCTGCCATAGCCATTCATTGTGTTCTTAACCAGAGCATACATGCCAACCCTCCCAATTTAGGCAGGAGACTCATGATTTTTCGGTGAA
Organism: Ambystoma mexicanum; assembly: GCF_040938575.1. Classification (NCBI taxonomy): domain Eukaryota; kingdom Metazoa; phylum Chordata; class Amphibia; order Caudata; family Ambystomatidae; genus Ambystoma; species Ambystoma mexicanum. Next base: position 779,956,171 of record NC_090937.1, read on the forward strand.
AAATTTTGCTTTTTTTCAGTCTCCCTCCTAAAAAACCTGTAGCCTCAATGCCTTCCTATGGTGAAATGTTTGTCTCCCGATTTTCCTGTGGAAATCTCCCTCCCAGGTGCGTCTGAATGCTGGCATGTATGCCCTGGCTGCACTTACTCAGAGGAATGCTGCCCTGATTTTACTTCCCCTTCCCTCCCCCTGGCACTTTCTCTCTCCCCCCCCCTGCACTTTGCGTATCACACGTGCATGATCTGAATGTCACAAGGCCTAGTAAGATTGTTGTTTTATCCTCCCACTGTCTTCCCTCCCTTGTCGCGCCTAGAAACACTTGTGTACAGGCGTGGTATAAATGACTTATCATATCATATCATATCTGTAAATTAAGTTACCCATTTAATCTACTGCCTCAAGAATGTATATAGAAACAATGATAGATTAATCTAGATCAGTAAATGAAAAAAATAAAACTGGCAATTAGATTGTGAGAAGAATATTGCAAGAACTATGGATACAGCTTTTGAAAAGGTTTCAGGGTTCTTCAATGTCATCTAGAGTCACCCACCCACTTTTCATGATATTAAATAGGGCTTTTCTTACCCCTTAATTGTTAAAAAGAGAAAGGTCTTGGCTAAGGACATTTGGTGGTCCCGTGGCTTAGCTCTAGGTACACTTAAGCACATGTTGATTTAATACAACCAAATGTTTTTTTGGTCTAATGCTTGTCCCGGTATGTGGAACTTTTGTAATATTAAAGCACTTATTTCATTACTTTGAATTACTGCAGGACGTAGTGTGGTCCCTACTATCTACAGACTTAAAATGAAAAGGCTCTTAGATCTTTTATCTGCCTAGCAATTAAAGCCATAACTACCCGTTGGAAAAGAGCTAGTAAGTTATCTTTTCCGCAGTGGTGGAACCTAACATATATGACACACAGGTTAGCACCTTGTCTGTGTAAAAACAGTGAAATAACAAGCAAAATGTTATCATCACAGAAATATTTTAGTCATATTTGCAAAAGAATATTCTCAATAATGCAATAAATACACAAGGATCTGCGGTCCAGTCCCAAGAGGTTGGTTCATAAACCCACATTAAATGGCCATGATTATGTATGTTTGATGAATTTATCCAATACTACTATTCAATATTTAAGATGCCTTTAAACATGTAAGAAATACATTATATATACTTACTGTTCTTAATATTATAGTCAGGCATTAGATGGGTGATGATGCAGTATGTGCAAGTATTTATTTCCATTACTATTTAATGTTTTATTCTGTTATTATTTTACATGGATGTATTGTCTTTATTTTGTATTAATGATATTACATCGTTCATAATATATTTTGTCTAACCACCTTTAAGATAAATGAAGAATTATTATTATATATTATGGTTAAAATGACAATTAATGAACCGCATATACCTTTGTGGAAATCTTTTCGTTAATTAAAAATACAGTTATGTGTTCTTGTAAAGCTTGCAACATCAGTTAAAAACACTACCCTACTTGTTTGAGTACGGTAGTGCGTATTCTGTGTTTTATACGGGTTATATGGAGGCGTCCGTCAGAACAGACTTTACAGTGCACATTTTTGGAAAATGTTTTCAAGAGTAAAATCGAATGGGGGGGCGTCATTGTTTGATCCCTGTGGAGTGGGGTGTAAAGTAAAGTCGAGGGGGAGGGGACGTCGGTGTTTGATCCCTGTGGAGTGGGGTGTAAAGTAAAGTCGAGGGGGAGGGGACGTCAGTGTTTGATCCCTGTGGAGTGGGGTGTAAAGTAAAGTCGAGGGGGAGGGGACGTCGGTGTTTGATCCCTGTGGAGTTGGGTGTTGGGATTGAGAAACTTTATGGCACAGAGGATTGAGGTCAAAACCCTCGTAGGCGGCGCAAGAGCTCAGCGCCTCCCCTCCCCCAACTCGGATTATTGGACCTGGTTCCTCAGGGGCGGATGTGGATTAGTTGCTCACCCAGCTCCGCCGGTGCCAGCGGCGGGGGCGGTCGCAGCGCGAGTTGCAGCACAAGGAGCAGCGTGTGCCGGCCCGGCTTCTGACAGCGGCGACGACGGTTGGTGTGAAAAGAAGCAGGCGGCGCGAGCGGAACAGGGGGCGGTGAGAGGCGACTCGGGTTCATTGGGCTAACGGTCAGTGCCAGGCCGTGGTTCCGTAGGCCGATCCTGGGCGCTTCTCCACCACGCTGGACCTAGGAGTTTCTTCATTTTGCCACCGGTAATGTGTTTTTCTCTTCCCTGGTTATGTTGGCGTGTGAGTGTTGAGAGATACTCCAGCCACAAGGCTGCCCCTACTTATATGCGGGAACGTATACGAAAGCACAGTATACTACAATCCGAGATGGGTGAAATGTTGTGGAGAAGTGTCATATCCTAGGACCCGCGAGATTTGTGAGCTTTTTGACAAGGCAATGCTCGCAAAAACGAACTTAATTATCCTCATTCATGAAGTACACTAGTGATGTACACCACAGTACCGAATTGACAGAGCAGCTGTCCCCCAAAGAGGCATTATTTTGCAGGAAATTGGGTTGTATTTGGTGCAACGCCAAACCGTTCTTGTACAGTACGATTGTGCCACACTATTTTAGAAGTTGTCTATGTTAAACATGCAAAATGAAACTTTTTCTATACGACCATCGCATTGTTCTAAGACATATGCATTTATGTTAATATTTATACATTTAGAGCTCTTACTGATCCTCTTTGATCCCGCCGCGCATCACGTACTGCAATCATAATAATAATAATGGTGAATTCACAAAGCTCCCAAAGTGCACTTTCCTGACTTGTCCACCCGATTGCTGAGGCCAACAACCCTCTCCCCAAGAATCTCTTGTTGAGATTTGTATGTAGGTGTATGACAGACCTTCCACAAAGAATAACAATAAAAACGTACAATTAAACTTTGCAAAAATCTGTAGAATATGCCAGTACTAAAACAGGGAGAGAACTCTTATAATACACCTTATCTTCATTTTCAGTTCCGATCTGGAGGCGCATACGTGTCCCAATGTTAACCACATAACTGTGGGAGTGGGCGGAGCCTACAATTATGCCTTATGGGGATTCAGGATCTCTCGGCAATGCTTTTCTATCCTTTCCTGCAGCATGTTATGTTATTCGGCTTTTACCCTGTTCCTAATTACTACCGCAATAGTCTTGGAGCGCCTCGGCTTATCTATGAAGTGTGCTCAGCCCCTCCCCCTCTCCCCCGGTTTCCAGGCCTTAGCATGATGGAGGAAAGAAAATGAGCAAATGGAAGCTAAGATGGTGTGAAAGTGGGAAATAGATCCTAGGACCTCAGGGAGGAAGGTTTACAGCAAAGGAAGAATGTTTTTGTGCTACCATGGGTATGTTAGGTGGCACATGTTTCTGCCAAAGGGAGGAGGCAGATATGTCCTAAAGTGTTGTGATAATTGGGTTGGGTTTCCAGGGCAGATTTTGAGAGTTGTAAGTCAGTACATAATGTAATGTTTGATGCATGAGGTGCTGGAGAATTTAATCCTTGAAGTTTGGTGGCTTATTTGTCTGATGTCCTGTACTTTGTACCCCAGTAAAGCTCCACAGTGTTAATTCTGTGATTGCCAAGTCTGAGCCAAAAGTAGCATAGTCAAGGAGTGTATAAAGGTGAATGTTGTTTGTAACAGAAGGTAAGGGAATGGAGTGGTCAAGCTAAAAAATGGCCTAGCACCTTGAGGTCAGAAAGATTATTATTAAGGGTTTTGTTCCGTGTCATGTCCTGCTAGACTTTACTTTATTCAATGTGAGACAGGGTAGTGGCATACTTGGAAGTAGCCTATCAAAATATATTAATAATTAGCCTTCTACATTGAGAAAATATAGCCTGAGCTCCTTATGCAGGTTGTGATTATTAGACCATATGAAAGTAACAGGTGGATGTGTGGCCAAACAGGTAGGTAGGGAGAGAAGAGCCAAATTGTCTGCCCTTCTGTATGCAGTGACAGACGAGCACTATTCTCTCATGTTATTTTACTATGTTACTGTGAAGGATTGTCATCTGGCAAGGGTGTAGAAGCCCTGTCATTTTTTGATTTTTATTTATTTTGTTAAATTCAATTTTATTGTAATTTTCGGAAAATACAAACTCAAAATTACAAACCACCACATTGGAAATTGAAAACATTGTTCAGCAACACCCTTATACCCCGCCATCTTCCCTTTTCTATCCCATCTGGCAGTATCGACCCCTTTCCTACCCCACTTTGGGCTATGATAAATTTGTAGGAGACTGCACCTCGTAATCTTTACTAGAAATGGCAACCACATCTTGTCTATGTTTTCCTTTGTTTCATCCAACATATGAGTTAGTCTTTCCATATTAAAAATACCCCATATTTGCGATCAAGCATTCCTTTTTGTGTATGTTGTTGTGTCGATTATCACACACAAAGTACTCGTACTCTTATGTCCAGTTCGTTATCTTGTTTATTCCTTAATGGAGAGTTCCCTCCCTGTGTCCGCCGTCCGCCTTCCTCCAGCTGAGCCTCAAGGATCGAATCTCAGCCCGAGGAACGCCACATCGAACCACAGTTCATGAATGTTCTATTAACCTTCACATTATAACATCTCCCTCCCTTAATATCAATTACCAATGGTTACATACAGAGGGCATGGGAAAAAATAAAAATAAAGAACAAAACATTGAATAAAGGATCAAACACATTAAGAATTAGTAACTGAAAGGATACACGTTGTCTCATCTTCTTTAAGTTAACATTGGGTCTTATTCATGTAACATGTTCAATAATAATAGATGAAGTCTTCTTTCACACGTGGCACTCTTCTCCTGGGTCTCAAACCAGAGGCATCATTGTTCATCATGTCACTATGGCATGCAGTTTTGGATGATGTGGATCCTTCTTCCTCCAGCATGTCTCTCCTCTCCACCCTGTTGTTGTCATCCATCATCTGCTTTACTCTTCCATCAGTCATAATAATATCATCACATGACCACTTACTTCCATCCTCTAATGTCACAGATTTATTTGAACAGTTCACCACTCTTTGTGGATGACGATATTTAGATTCTCCTTTCAACACTCTTCTGGGTTCTTTCACCCTGATCCAGTCACCCACCTCGATCTTATTTTCCTTCACTTGTTTTTGGCTATCGTAATATTTTTTATACTTCTCTTGTTTATCCTTTACTCTCCTAATAACTGCATCCATATCCACAGTTTTATTCTTTTTCAACGGCAACCAGGCTGGTCTCAATCTATTTGTAGCAATTCTTCCTCTCATCATCGTAAATGGCTCTTCCTCCGTTGTAGAATGTGGTGTGACTCTATAGGTACCACTTGTTGTGTCGATTATCACACACAAAGTACTCGTACTCTTATGTCCAGTTCGTTATCTTGTTTATTCCTTAATGGGGAGTTCCCTCCCTGTGTCCGCTGTCCGCCTTCCTCCAGCTGAGCCTCAAGGATCGAATCTCAGCCCGAGGAACGCCACATCGAACCACAGTTCATGAAGGTTCTATTAACCTTCACATTATAACATATGTCTTGGGCCTCTTCCAATACTGGGCCACGCAACCTCTTGCAGCTAGCAACATGGAATGGGACATATGGCTCACGGTGTAGTCCCTTTCCTCTCTGTCCCAGATTCCTAAAAGGACAAACAGTGGTGACATAGTCCTCGTAATCCCATCTTGCTCCTTGATCCAAGGACGAGTCTCCTTCCAAAACAACTGTATGTGCTCGCAACCCCACTACAAATGCCAGTAGACTCTGTGGGGGAAGACCCCTAATTACCTCAGGCCAGACCGGGTCCACCACCTGAGGAAAGAGTGCACATTTCGTACGTAAAGCAAAGTTTATTGTATAAAAAAAACGGGGAGCAGTTGTATAGTTCCGTGGAGCCAAACCAACTGAAGTCTCAATGAACTACATCAATTGCTAATTTTTTAATACATTTTAGTAACAGTTAAACACTCCCAGATATTTTATTACCACACATCCGTCAAACATGACTGGACAAAACAGGTAGAAAAAACTGCCAATCTTTTCCAAATTCATTCTTTCTCATTGGTCATCGACAATCTTTCAGATCATATTCGAAGTCCGCCTTTGCTGGGGATTGGTCCGTGGTAGGCCGTGAGATCATGGTACTATGAAACATTTACATACAACATAATTGATTACTTCGTATCGTCTGGCCTAGAGCCTTTAAGCTTAAGTGTAATTTGCACATGGTCCGCTCTGATATTGTAGCAATATGAGGAAGGTCTGAACAAACGGGTTTCCTTGGAACTGCAGATTGCGATCTCATTCGCTGCAGACTTCTGGCTCCTCTTAAGACATTCTAATTCATGCTACCACTACTCCATCACGTACAGCCTCTAGTTTCACCCTCTGAAAACAATTGACATCTGGCCTCGGGGCCCCATCTTTATTGCCGGCCCAAACAAATGGTTAACCCCCCTCTGTACGACTTCAAAGCAATGAGCAAGATTACATCTGTTCCTTTTGGAATTGTTAAACCATAAACCTTCTCGAGGGCTGACCTTCTAGTGTGGAGGATTCATTCTTCCTCTGTCAACCCCCAAGCCCGATAAAAAAGAGAATGTCCCAGCTGCCTAAAATGCATTGTGTAACTGCTAACTGCAAAGTCTGAATCAACTCACAAAACCCCACTGCCTGCAGATTTATATAAACTCCTTATTAACCTTTGATATGCTTCTCTGTGATCAAAACTCCTTTTATATATTTCTCTGTGCGTATGTTTTATAAATGTTATTTCTTCTTTACTGCAGGATCTCAGGACAGGCTCCCCTCCGCATTCGCATTGAAACCATCTCTGTCTCCAAGTTTCCATGTGTTTCAGAGCACCCACTGTGTAGATTGTGTTCATGTTGAATTTGTAATTTTAACATTGTATCTTTCTACGCGCGTGCAAATCTAATATGTATCCGTTCTAGACAAGAGTAACCGTAAAGAATAACATCCCATCCACAATTAACCACGCTTAATACATATGACATTACAACATCGCGCCCAGTTCTCCAGTCATCAATATGGCGCACACAACATGAACCCTTCGTAATCATGGGGATCCTTCCTGACCACTCCGACATTCCCCCTTTGGTTAATACTTTAACTAACAAATCCTCTTGGTGAACTACCCTACAACCATTTCCCATCCCTGTCCCAATATGGGCATACTCCTCCGAACTATTCCAACTCGTCCCCCCACCATTTCCGCAATCTACCCCGCTGCTGCACAAAAGCATGCCAATTTGGTGGAGGACACAAGACACCTTCAGTTTGAGTCCCCGTGTGGGATGAAGCAGTGGTGGCCCTAGCCTTGGACACGGTTGAAGTCATCATCGCAGCAGCTGTTGGTACCCGGGCAGAGCAATATCGTAAGAGCATTTGACAGGAATAGAAAAGAATGAGAAAAAGACAATAATAATAGGCAACAGGATTAGGATTTTCACAGCGCGGCTCAACCAAGAAGGTACCCAAGAGAACAAGGAGTTGATCCATGAATCCTTGGTGATCCCAGTCTCAGTCTCCATGATCACTTTTTATGCAAGGCAGCAATGGTTCTAGTGAGAGTACTGTTTTCAGTATCATTCGGAGGCACGAACATGCAGCATGTGCTCCAGAATTTCCAGCATACTGTGCCCTCTGTGGCTGTTAGGAGGTCGAGTATATACCGGTTTTGCAGAGTCATAAGCCTAAGTGTCCTCAATTCTTCCATAATGGCACTAAATGCTGACTCAGAAGTGTTCACAAAGAGCAAGAGTTCATATCTGGTCACCTGGAGCCATTTGGCATTGGCCGCTGCTTGGTCACCAGGTGCCAGAAGGGAGGCGAAGAACTTCTTGGTGTGGCTAAACAGCTGCTGTCGATCGAAAATGTCCGCTAAATCCTTTGATGATGCTGCTGAAAGGTAGTTGGATCGTCTCCTACGTTGCAATGGTTCGTGATTTTCGCCGTCAACTATAGACTTTGGTTTGTCCATATAAGGTTATGAAAGGGGTGCAAGCAGCACAGGGGCAAAGGGCACATGTGCAGCTTCAGGCATTGGATGTGCCAAAATTAGGTGTCCTTCAGGGATCACGAGGACGGGCACATGAAGAGTAGAGAAACTGCACACACCTTGCTAGGCTGGAGGCAACTGC